>NC_059217.1:22311753-27595111 GCF_020615455.1 Coregonus clupeaformis | reverse complement strand
ACACACATACACTCATGCAATCATGCACGCACACAAACACACAAAAATACAAAATGGATCTTACAGTACATGTTGCATAAACTACCACCACTACTACAGAGTCCACAACTTTCTTTGTCTTTGTTGCCCCACTACTACAGGACTAATAATTAACAACTGGTGAATCATTTACAGTGCAATATAATTCACAGCACAGATAACTGTACTTTATCTGCTCTCTAATGTTCTACAGTCAACACTATCTGCCCTATGTATGGTACCTATACCTTACTGAGCATAACTAAACACAGGTCACTGCTTTCAAATCAACCATTAGTCATTCACCTTTGCATATCTTTAATGGATACAAAGTACACAGAGGCATGACAGGGAAATCAATACTCAGTTCAAGAGTGCAAAAAGCAGGAAAACACTGTACGTACAGTTCAATTGAGTACAGGCTTAACTGAATGAACAATAAAAGAGGAGAAGAAACAAGACGCTATGCTGATGATGATACTTTTGTATTCATTTCCACTATGCCGGTAGAATAGGAAACAAAGTGAATTATGTTATGCTTATACAGATACCCAGCCTAAAACCCCAAAGAGCAAGCAATGCAGATGTAGAAGCACAGTAGCTAGGAAAAACTCCCTATTTTTTATATATTTATTTAATTTCACCTTTATTTAACCAGGTAAGCCAGTTGAGAACAAGTTCTCATTTACAACTGCGACCTGGCCAAGATAAAGCAAAGCAGTGCGATTAAAAACAACAACAACACAGAGTTACATATGGGATAAACAAAACGTACAGTCAATAACACAATAGAAAATCTATATACAGTGTGTGCAAATGTAGTAAGTTTTTGAGGTAAGGCAATAAATAGGCCATAGTGCAAAATAATTACAATTTAGTATTAACACTGGAGTGATAGATGTGGAGAAGATGATGTGCAAATAGAGATACTGGGGTGCAAATGGGCAAAATAAATAACAATATGGGGATGAGGTAGTTGGGTGGGCTAATTACAGATGGGCTGTGTAAAGGTGCAGTGATCGGTAAGCTGCTCTGACAACTGATGCTTAAAGTTAGTGAGGGAGATAGGAGTCTCCAGCTTCAGAGATTTTTGCAGTTCATTCCAGTCATTAGCAGCAGAGAACTGGAATGGCGGCCAAAGGAGGTGTTGGCTTTGGGGATGACCAGTGAAAGGCAGGAACCTGGGAAGAAACCTAGAGAGGAACCAGGCTCTGAGGGGTGGCCAGTCCTCTTCTGGCTGTGCTGGTGGAAATTATAAAAGAGTACAGGCATTTAGGCCAGATCGTTCTTCAAGATGTTTAAACGTTCATAATCACAGTGGTAATAGAGGGTGAAAAAGTTCAGCACCTCAGGAGTAAATACCAGTTGGCTCTTCATAGCTGAGCATTTAGGGGTTGAGACAGCAGGTCCGGTAGAGAGAGACAGGATCAAACAGCAGGTCTGGGACAAGGTAGCACTTCATGTGAGTCCTGAGCAGGTACTGAGCAGGTCATGGTTCCATAGCCGCAGACAGAAGCAGATTGGATCAGCAGTACGACCAGGTGGACTGGGGACAGGGATAGCCAGGAGTTATCAGGCCAGGTAGTCCTGGTCCTAGAGCTCAGGTCCAGCATCCTTTATTTAATTTGTGTAGACTAAGCCCTAGAGGTTTTGTAACTTCACATGATTTAGCGTACTTGTCAATCCAGATCTGAATATTTGATATCCTTTTTACTGCACACTGTTTTTTCCCCCAAAGCTAATCACTGAATATCCTACTACAAGGATTTGGTCAAGTTGACACACTTCTGAGTCACAATAACACAGATCACACACACCACAGATTGCGAGGGCAAGTTCATTGAGCAGTTGGGAAAATGAAGTCTGTCACAGATCCCCCCAGTACTGCTGCTCATTCCGTTCACCAGTTCCGGAGGTCTACAACACCGGCTTTCTAGGTGTCACTGACATGGATCATTACCACCAACCCCGGACTCTCTTGTCTCATTACGCACACCTGGTTCCCATTCCCCCTGATTAGTATGTGTATATATGTGCCCTCTGTTCCCCATTGTCCTTTTCAATTATTGTCTTGTGAGTACCGTGTAATGTGCTCTTGCTATTACGGGTCTCGTCCCGTGTATTGTTTAGAGGTTTACACCTCGCTCTTTTGTTTGGGTTACATCCCTGTGTAATATATATATATATATGTGTTTGTTTTGGGCTTCGTCCCCGTCGTTGTTTATGACGTACCTTGTGTTGGGTGGAGAAAATAAAACCCTTATTACGTATTCCTGTCTTCAAATCATTAATCAACATGACAAAGTCTGCCCCCCCACACACACACTTAATTTAGGTTAGTGTGTAGTCAAGGCTTTGTCATTATTGTGCTTATCTTTCAGATCTGCCAACCAGGCTCGGTGGGTGACAGGTAACCGTGTTTCCACCAAGCTGTTCCAGGCCTGGAGTGGCACGCTGGCTCTTCCAGAGGCTTGTAGACCTGAAGCAGTGATGTGGTCCAGGTAATTATCACACACGTATACACACTCACTCAATCACTCACTTACTCTATTTTGTTGTATAATTATTTTCAATTAAGAAAATTGTTCCTCTCTCCTTTAGATCTGACACCCCTATTAGCTCAACCACAGCCCTCACAGCTGCATTCGTCTGCCCCTGCTACACTGGCCGCGACAGGTGATACAGGTAATAATCACATGTATACACACATGCATACTCTCCCTCACTTGTGGCTCTATTCAATCACATCCGCTTTAGCCGACATCCGCATAGTGGTTGTTTTGGTGTCTGAGGTGGAACTGTGTTAGAGCTGTCAAATCCACAACCAGCTCCTGGCATTATACCTAAAGCGGACATTGCCATTGGCTGCATGGAGTCGCATTAAACGAAATCTCATGCAGCCTTGTTTACAAGTTTGAAAACATGAATGTGAGATGTAATCTACACCTCGATTAGGCTGATAGAAGTCCTCATTATTTTGTTTAATGATGAATTTGAGCGTCATTATTTCTGTATAACCTACACTTTCTCGTTCTGAACTTGTAATGCGAGTAGGACGGTGTAGTTTCATGACAGTGATCAAGAGCAGCTGCTTACCGATTTGACAGATCCAACGCAGTAACACCTGACACCTCCAAAAAAATCAGCTATGCGGGTGTCTGCTATTGCCGGTTAACGCTTGATCTGATTGAATCGAGGCCTTACACGCATTCAGTCTGTTTAGTTTTATGATTATTTTCAGTTAAGAAAATTGTGCCTCTCTCTTTTAGATCTGTCACCCCCAGCAGTTCAGCTGCAGTCACAGCAGTCCTCTGCTGTGGTATTTAATTTTAGGCTGCACAAGTTCCTACTACACTGGCCGTGAAGGGAGACACTTTTGAGGATTCCCAGATGGATACAGGTAATTCAGAATTATATTGCATATGCTCACTCACACCAACAGATGTGCACACAGACATGTTGTTGAGCTGTATACTTACTGTCACTTTGTGCGTCTCCCTTTCAGATCTGCCATGCACTCCACCACTGCCTGACAGCCTCACCCAGAAGTGCATACAATGGGCCTATCAAGACTGACACTGAAAAATAAAACACAACATGCACACACTCTCTCTCTGTCACACACACAAACACACACATTATCCCCAATGCAAATAAGTTGTAATTACTTTTTAATTGTATATTTGCTCCATTCCCTGGCTATCCATCCACATTGCTCAAGTCAAAGTTTGTTCTCCACAATGAATGTAGGTAGCGATTATAATTCAGGGTGAGTCATCAGGCAACCAAGGCCAAGGAATGGAGAGAGATGACCTGGAGGGAGTTCCAGACCTCAGCTTTTATAAAGCAGAAAAGCAGAGATGGGTGACTAACAACAAAATAAAACCCACACTCTCTCCCACACACACATTAGTATGTAAATATGTCAATATATTTTAATTACTTGTTTATTTTATATCTATGCTCCATTTTATTTAGGATTGGAGATATTTAGGCCTACAGATGGTGTTATCCATTTCCCACAACAGACATGTGCAGTTGTGCTTACTCACAGTTGGTGGAGAGGGCATGGTTAGGAGAGATGGTGGCTGACAAGGTAAAATAAAATACAACATGCACACACTCTCTCTCTCTCGCTCTCCCACACACGCACACAATAGTCTGTGTGCTTTTGTCTGAGTTACAAAACATGACTCTCTCACACACACACCCACATTAGACCCAATGTAAATAAATTGTAATGACTTTTTTATTGATGTATGCTCCATTTTATTTGAGGAAAATGTCTGCAATAAAGTACATTCACAGTTAAAGCAATGTCTTTAGTTTATTGGATATTTCTCTGAATAAAATGTGTGACCAAAAGGAAGTCAGCAGACCTGCAACCCTTGGAGTGTGTGCAGGTTTTGTCATCTGGAGCTGAAACAGATGAGGAGGGAGGGGAGGAAGAGTGCAGTTTAAAGATTTATCATTAATAACTGACACAATTCTATAATTAATACATATTAGAATAATAATACATAGAGTGACCAATAGCTACTGTATTGTGATTGTTTAGTGTTTTAATAACTCAACAAGTAGTGCCCCAAGGAGGGATCGAACCGTGTCTCAAAAGCAGCAGAAAAGGTTAAATAAGGTCACCGTTATACATGACTGGCACAACTGAGCTACACAGGACTAATTAGATTTGAAAGAGATGCATGTGAGGATTAGATCAAAAGTGAGATTATGCTGTAATGGAAAGTATTATATGCTTTCAATAAAGTATGGCACGCTGAGCACCAGAATCAAACATTTGCTAAATGTTAAAATAAAAAAATGAAATTAAAATTAAATTAAATTTAAATTTGCTGATGTGTTTAGATGAAATGCTATGTATACTTGTATGTAGAACCCAACCACGCATTATGTAATGCAATGTGTATGATAAAATTTGACGTTTGCTTTGCATCAAACCCAGTCATGCATGCGGTAATACGAAGCGATACCCTTACAAAAAAAGATTGCAGTTTTGAACTGCAGTTACAATGCACTCTAACTGCAGTTACTGTACACTGCAAAATTACTGCAGTAAAAAAAGCGTTATTTTGGACGCAGTGTTTGCAGCATACTGCAGTTCTACTGCACTCCAACTGCAGTTATACTGCCCTCTGACTGCAATCCTCGTTATATGAGTCAAACTACAATTCTGACCAAGTGGGTGAACACTATTGGTGCAATGCGTATGGTGTTTGCTTTCACGCTAGCAAACTGGGTTCTGTTCCCTGCCCCGCCTTTCGCTACAATATCATGAATTATAAGTCAGAAAACGGCTGTAACAACTCGAGCTTGCCCCTTTAATAAGAGGCCGTTTTTTTTTTTTTTACATGATAGTTTAATTGACATGCCATGCTGCGGGACTGCAGCTGTATATATCTATAAAAATGTAGTCTTTATTACAACGAATGGTATTGTTATTTTGGACATCTTCAGCATCTTACTGACATATCATCAGTAACCACACCTGTCACTGAAAGGTGGTAGCATAATCATAATATAATTATTACACTCCTTATGTTCGAAAGAAATGTGTGTAACCTGTGTCATTGTGCTGCAACCAGCTTCGCTTCCTCCACTGTCCCTGCCCCCCTACTGGGCTCGTACATAGTTGTCCTCTGATCGCAAACACACGTGATCGCCTGCCTTACAAACAGACCAGGGGTATATTCAGCAGGATGCAACGTTTTGGAACGACATCATCTGATAACAAGATAGACAGATATATAGATAGATAAGAACAATAACATTCAATCAATCTATACAGTACATTCGGAAAGTATTCAGACCCCTTGACTTTTCCACATTTTGTTACGTTACAGCCTTATTCTAAAATTGATTAAATAAAATGTTTTCCTCATCAATCTACACACAATACTCCACAATGACAAAGCGAAAACATAAGGTGTTTCAACAAATTACTGATTAAAGGGTTTGAATACTTATGTAAATGTGATATTTAAATTTATGGGGGAGGGGTTTTGCAAAAAATTATAATAACTTGTTTTTGCTTTGTCATTATGGGGTATTGTGTGTAGATTGATTTAATTTAATGCATTTTAGAATAAGTCTGTAATGTAACAAAATGTGTAAAAAGTCAAGGGGTCTGAATACTTTCCGAAGCATAAATCATTTAAATGAAATAAAAACTCATTTCAACTCCCACGGACTCTTCTTCTACTGAGACTGACTACTCCCACTGACACAACTTTTACTGAAGCAAATAACAGCTTTTATCAATTTCAGCTGGTGTTGCGTCATTTGGACTTCGAGGAATCCGCATGCAGCAATTTTCCTGCAGGGAGCACTCAACTCCCACTGACACAACTATTACTGACGCAGATAACAGCTTTTTTTCCATTTCAGCTGGTGTTCCGTCATTTGGACTTCGGGGAAACTGCATTCAGCAATTGTCTTGCAGGGGGCACTCAACTCCCACTGACAAAACTTTTACTGAAGCAGAAACAGCTTTGATCAATTTCAGCTGGTATTCCGTCATTTGGACTTCGGGGAATCTGCATGCAGCTATTTTCTTAGAGTGGGCACTCAACTCCCACTGACACAACTTTTACTGACGCTGATAACAGCTGACCGACATGTGACAGCACCATAACGCCCCTCTTCAAATGGACAGGCTTAAAGGATGGTGCAGACCACCAAGGACACAATGAAGAGGATTGCAGCAGGGTACTGTCAGATCCGCTTGGCCAGGTTCCTACTGGCCCAACACACCACCTCCAACTCAGCCACAGGGAAGAGCCCTGCAGAGCTGCTGATGGGTTGTTGGCTGACGACTGCACTTGACCGCTTGCACCCTGATCTCCAAGAGGATATGCACCTCAGACAAGAAGAGACAGGAATGAGGCACCAGGGTACGTTCAGGCAGTTCCAACCAATGGAGACGGTTTTTGTCCGCAGCATTGTAGGATGAATCAGATGGATGCCTGCTGTGGTGGAGCAGGCCACAGGCCCGGTGTCATACAGAGTACAAACACCTGATGGTCAGGTTCACAGGCACCATGTGGATCAGCTTTGAGGGCGCTCTTCTGTGGCAGAGACCGAAACGACACTGCCCATCCCAGCCGACTCAGAGCTTCCTCTTGGAAGCACCACTGAAATGACTCATGCTTCTGCCCCGCCAGATTCACAAACTGCTGGAGCAGAGTCCTGCTCACCTGCTACTGTGGGTAGTAGCTCTACCAGTGTTTCTCTGAGATCCAGCAGGGTCAGAGTTCACCCTAAGCGTTTTGAGGACTAGGGGTTGTCTAATCTGGGGGAAAGGAGTGTTATGTATTGAGTTACTTTCTGCCCAGCTACAAGGGGTTATGGGGGGGCGCGGTTTCGGGGTCACAGTTGAGACTGTTCTGAAGTAATCTGAAGTTCTTAGTAAAAACCCATAAACATTAATTCTGTCTTCAGCCGGCTATGGATAGCGCAATACGGCCATCTATTGATAAACATAATAGTGAGCATAAATATACCAGATTACTACTACATTCCCCCTTTCAGGCTAATAACCCAACATAATTCATTTCTGAATTAGGCTCTTTTTATAAAGTATTTTGGGAAGATCAGGGTGGACTACCCTTGCTTCCGTGAGATCTAGGGCGCATTCTTGTCCTTTCTTCATGTCCTTTCTGCGGCGGACGTCTCTCTCTAATAGAGCATCTCAAAGGTGGTGTAGCTGGTGCCACAGGCACTACTTGCCTGTGGGGTGGTTGTCCCGGACTAGTGGTCTCAGGGAGTTGAGCCTTGGTTGTCTCGGGTTGTTTGTCCATCTGCAACTCCGGGGGATGTTCCAGTTTCCTGTCCAGTTTGTTCCAGCTTTGATCCATGTCTGTGTGGTGGATCTGGAAGTCGAGCTCTGATCTGATTTACATGTCTCCTTAGTCTTTGTGCACTTCCAATGATTACTGTATATGATACTGTTCCTGATCAATCCTCAATTGTAGCTGGAATCCATTTGGGACCGAACCTATAGTTTCTTGTGTAGACATCGTCTCCAGGTGAAACACATATTGAGTTTGGTTCAGTTGTCATGATTCCGCTTTTGATTCCATTGTTTTTGTTGTATTTTCACTTTAAGGGCTGAGGAATTTCAAGGTTGACCTTAACCTCCTTGACAATAGCATTTCTGCAGGTGACAATCTGGTTGTAGCTTGAGGAGTGATCCTGTAGCTAAACACGAATCTTGACACCTTTGTCTCAATGCTGTCCCCTTGCATCTTCCTCATACCCTCCTTCTAAGTCTGAACAGCACATTTTGCTAATCCTTTTGAAAGATGGGTGGAAAGGGGCTGACGTAACATGCAGAATTCCATTTTGCTTCATGACATACCGGGATGCGACTGGTGCAACAACTTTAGTAGCATACCCTGCCCTTTTGGTGGGATGACTACTCTTGAACCCCACAGAACACACCCATCTTGAACACTCATGGCCAAGCGGCTGGTGTAATAAGGCATGATCTGGGGCTCTGTCACTGTAGGCCATCCTTTCAGGATATACTCATGCACTTGAGATAACATCACATTTTTTGAATCCCAATGCCTGATTTATGCTGTGTTCACAAGTGCGTAATCCAACACATCGATCATCAATATTTGGTAATTATCTCCATCCTGAGCGATGATTTCTGCAATGGGCAGTCTAGTCAGGGCATCAGCGTTACTATAGTCTTTACCTGGCTTGTAGATTATTCTGTACTCTTAGGCCCTGAGCCACACAGCCCAACATGTAACTCTGGGTGAGACCATTTGTGGTACTGGCTTTTGTTCATGGAACAGGGAGATCAGCAGCTTATGGTCAGTCACAATAGTGAATGTTCTCACATAGAAGTACTTGTGGAATCTCTGTATTCCGAATATGACAGCCAATCCTTATTTGTCCAGCTGGGAGTACTTATTCTCCGCTGGCGATAATGTCCTTGACATGAACCTGATAGGTTTCTCTGCCCCATACTGAAAATAGCTGTGCAGCGACACTCCTCATCCAACCTTACAGAGCTTGAGAGGATCTGCAGAGAAGAATGGGAGAAACTCCCCAAGTACAGGTGTGCCAAGATTGTAGCGTCATACCCAAGAAGACTTGAGGCTGTAATCGCTGCCAAAGGTGCTTCAACAAAGTAAAGGGTCTGAATACTTATGTAAATGTGATATTTTGGGTTTAAAAAAAAGAAACTTGTTTTGTTATTACGGGGTATTGTGTGTAGATTGATGAGGGGAAAAAACGATTTAATCCATTTTAGAAAAAGGCTGTAATGTAACAAAATGTGGAAAAAAGTAAAGGGGTCTGAATACTTTCCGAATGCACTGTATAACAATGCAACAACATGGAGGCCTACAATAATAATGTGGATGGCTCAGAAATAAGAGACATATTTTTTATGCACTTGAGCTATAATACTCAGGTAGGCTTGTGGAAACATTGCTAATGCAACATGTTAGAGTTTTTTTTCAATCACTTTGGAAAAAAATTCAGATGTACTGTATGTGGTATATTTTCTAAACTAAGTACAAAACTCTAAACTAATAACACTTGTAATGCCCATATTATGTTCAGAACCTGTGGTTGTGCATTCATTAGGGTTTCACAGATCTTTCACCCCATTTCTGCCCCATGGTTGTCTCACCTAGTTATGTTAAGATGAATGCTCTAACTGTAAGTCGCTCTGGATAAGATCGTCTGCTAAATGACACATGTAAAATGTAAAAATGTGTTATTCATGCAAATCAACATTTTCTGTGAAATACCATGAAAACATTTTGTTTAGTCATCAATACATCAGATAATGATAGGCTCACCATTTACTCATTTTAACTACTATTTAATCCAATAGCAAAAAATTACAAAATACACATTTTTGAAGTGCTGAATAGAAAGAATAGTAGATGGTAAATATCATTTTCCATGCAGTATTTGACTATAACTTGACATGCACAAAAAAATAAAATAAAGATATCCAATGGCAGGTTTTGAGCATGTTGAGAAATACTGTATTTCAGTCTTACACTTTCATTATCCTTATACAGTACATACTGTACATAGGCCAAATCATCAGAAATAGCGGTATTGTAAAGCAGTTGGCTACTGTAAAAGCAAAGCAAGTTTTGTATACCATTTCTGCCCCATGCAATATTGTACAAGATCACCTTTTCTACATGACTGATATAGTATCGCCTGTCTTTCTGCTTGAAATTCAGCAGCTTACATTGTATCAATTAACTTCAGATAATGAATGGAATATATTGTTGTATGTAACCCAGGTATTTCAGCAGTGTATTGTACACTACACTCTTCCCACTGGGCACAGACGTTGAGTTGTCAACTAACGTGAATTCAACGTGAAATCAACCAAAAATGTCACCCTGTCATTGGATTTAGGTTAAAATGTGGTGAGAAAAATATGAAATTCCCTTATGTTGATGACTTTTTGCAAATCCAATCAGTTTTCCACGTTGATTCAACGTCATCTCATAGCTTTTTTGGGTTGAAATGACGTGGAAAAATAGTTGATTCAACCAGTTTTTGCCCAGTGGGTTTCCACTGTGTCCTATTGAAGCACATTGGCTGATGGGAAATTATGATTTAGTATTTACAGCCACATCCATATATGATTTGGTTTTACCTTCCAACATAAGTTGATGTCAAATTTATACATTTATGAGGTAAAAATATAGAAATGTACAGTGTTCAGCAGTTATCAAATTACAGTGGGGGAAAAAAGTATTTAGTCAGCCACCAATTGTGCAAGTTCTCCCACTTACTCTCCTGAGTGGCGCAGTGGTCTAAGGCACTGCATCGCAGTGCTAGCTGTGCCACTAGAGATCCTGGTTCGAGTCCAGGCTCTGTCGTAGCCGGCCGCGACCGGGAGACCCATGGGGCGGCGCACAATTCGTCCAGGGGAGGGAATGGCCGGCAGGGGATGTAGCTCAGTTGGTAGAGCATGGTGTTTGCAATGCCAGGGTTGTGGGTTCGATAAAATAATGTATGCGCTAACTGTAAGTCGCTCTGGATAAGAGCGTCTGCTAAATGACTAAAATGTAAATGTTAAAAAGATGAGAGGCCTGTAATTTTCATCATAGGTACACGTCAACTATGACAGACAAAATGTAGGATTTTTAATGAATTTATTTGCAAATTATGGTGGAAAATAAGTATTTGGTCAATAACAAAAGTTTCTCAATACTTTGTTATATACCCTTTGTTGGCAATGACACAGATCAAACGTTTTCTGTAAGTCTTCACAAGGTTTTCACACACTGTTGCTGGTATTTTAATCTCCTACCATAATAATAGAGTCTTGTATTGCTTGCATGGTTGATAATTTATTATATATATTTTCAAAGAAGCATGGTCCGTAAAGGTTAATGAGCCATATCTGTTTATGGTCCAATAACATATTTAAAATCATCCATCTACCTTGCGGATCTGTTTGGACAATTTGCACATTCGGATCAAAATTAAAGGAAAGGAATATTACTAAAGGCCTGGAAACACGCTGTAGTAGTACCCATAGCTAAACCAGGAAAATACCCATCATTTACAATTGCTTACCGGTCAATATCTCTCAAGCTGCAGCATGTGAAGGACAGAGAGCAGCGGTTGAAGTTGGACGTACAGTGCCTTGCAAAAGTATTCATCCCCCTTGGCGTTTTTCCTATTTTGTTGCATTACAACCTGTAATTTAAATGGATTTTTAGTTGGATTTCATGTAATGGACGTACACAAAATAGTCAAAATTGGTGAAGTGAAATGAAAAAAATACCTTGTTTCAAAGAATTCTACAAAATAAATAACGGAAAAGTAGTGCGTGCATATGTATTCACCCCTTTGCTATGAAGCCCCTAAATAAGATCTGGTGCAACCAATTACCTTCAGAAGTCACATAATTAGTTAAATAAAGTCCACCTGTGTGCAATCTAAGTGTCACATGATCTCAGTATACCGGCCCCCGCGCCGAAAAAGTTGTGGAGAAGTACAGATCAGGGTTGGGTTATAAAAAAATATCCAAAACTTTGAACATCCCACGGAGCACCATTAAATCCATTATAAAAAAATTGAAAGAATATGGCACCACAACAAACCTGCCAAGAGAGGGCCGCCCACCAAAGCTCACGGACCAGGCAAGGACGGCATTAATCAGATAGGCAACAAAGATAACCCTGAAGGAGCTGCAAAGCTCCACAGCGGAGATTGGAGTATCTGTCCATAGGACCACTTTAACATTTTTAAAAAGTTATTTTGCAGACGCTCTTATCCAGAATGACTTACAGTAGTAAGTGCATACATTTTCATACAGTGAGGGAAAAAAGTATTTGATCCCCTGCTGATTTTGTACATTTTCCCACTGACAAAGAAATGATCAGTCTATAATTTTAATGGTAGGTTTATTTGAACAGTGAGAGACAGAATAACAACAACAAAATCCAGAAAAACGCATGTCAAAAATGTTATAAATTGATTTGCATTTTAATGAGGGAAATAAGTATTTGACCCCCTCTCAATCAGAAATATTTCTGGCTCCCAGGTGTCTTTTATACAGGTAACGAGCTGTGATTAGGAGCACACTCTTAAAGAGAGTGCTCCTAATCTCAGTTGGTTACCTGTATAAAAGACACCTGTCCACAGAAGCAATCAATCAATCAGATTCCAAACTCTCCACCATGGCCAAGACCAAAGAGCTCTCAAGGATGTCAGGGACAAGATTGTAGACCTACACAAGGCTGGAATGGGCTACAAGACCATCGCCAAGCAGCTTGGTGAGAAGGTGACAACAGTTGGTGCGATTATTCACAAATGGAAGAAACACAAAATAACTGTCAATCTCCCTCGGCCTGGGGCTCCATGCAGAATCTCACCTCGTGGAGTTGCAATGATCATGAGAATGGTGAGGAATCAGCCCAGAACTACACGGGAGGATCTTGTCAATGATCTCAAGGCAGCTGGGACCATAGTCACCAAGAAAACAATTGGTAACACACTACGCCGTGAAGGACTGAAATCCTGCAGCACCCGCAAAGTCCCCCTGCTCAAGAAAGCACATATACAGGCCCGTCTGAAGTTTGCCAATGAACATCTGAATGATTCAGAGGAGAACTGGGTGAAAGTGTTGTGGTCAGATGAGACCAAAATGGAGCTCTTTGTTATCAACTCAACTCGCCATGTTTGGAGGAGGAGGAATGCTGCCTATGACCCCAAGAACACCATCACCACCGTCAAACATGGAGGTGGAAACATTATGCTTTGTGTGTGTTTTTCTGCTAAGGGGACAGGACAACTTCACCGCATCAAAGGGACGATGGATGGCGCCATGTACCGTCAAATCTTGGGTGAGAACCTCCTTCCCTCAGCCAGGGCATTGAAAATGGGACGTAGATCGATATTCCAGCATGACAATGATCCAAAACACACGGCCAAGGCAACAAAGGAGTGGCTCAAGAAGAAGCACATTAAGGTCCTGGAGTGGCCTAGCCAGTCTCCAGACCTTCATCCCATAGGAAATCTGTGGAGGGAGCTGAAGGTTCAAGTTGCCAAACGTCAGGCTCGAAACCTTAATGACTTGGAGAAGATCTGCAAAGTGGAGTGGGACAAAATCCCTCCTGAGATGTGTGCAAACTTGGTGGCCAACTACAAGAAACGTCTGACCTCTGTGATTGCCAACAAGGGTTTTGCCACCAAGTACTAAGTCATGTTTTGCAGAGGGGTCAAATACTTATTTCCCTCATTAAAATGCAAATCAATTTCTAAACATTTTTGACATGCGTTTTTCTGGATTTTTTTGTTGTTATTCTGTCTCTCTCTGTTCAAATAAACCTACCATTAAAATTATAGACTGATCATGTCTTTGTCAGTGGGCAAACGTACAAAATCAGCAGGGGATCAAATACTTTTTTCCCTCACTGTATGTGATAGGGAAAACGAACTTAATCCATCCAAAATAAAACAATAGAAAAACAAATTGACAAAACCAAAACCCCAAAACTCCCACTTCTTCCTTCAAATCAAATTATGTCTGAGTGTTGGAGTGTGTCACTGTCTATCCATACATTTAAAAAACAAGAAAATGGTTCAGTCTGGTTTGCTTAATATAAGGAATTTGAGTCAGTATATTTGAAAGCTATCATCAAGGCAAAGGGTGGCTACTTTGAAGAATCTCAAATCTCAAATATATTTTGATTTGTTTAACACTTTTTTGGTTACTACATGATTCCATATGTGCTATTTCATAGTTTTAATGTCTTCACTATTATTCTACAATGTAGAAAATAATAAAAAATAAAGAAAAACCCTTGAATGAGTAGGTGTGTCCAAACTTTTGACTGGTACTGTATCAAATGGATTCTTTAAAATTGGTAATAATCAGCTGCTCCTCATTAATAAAACATACTCCTACAAGATAAGAATGGACATTTTCATCACTGTATGCTACTTTGCTCCGTTTTTTTATTATTTTGGACAATATTCCAATTCTCCTTGTTTCCCCCGCTATTATATTCATGCTCCACATCAACATCCACTTCCGCCATCTTTCCCGTTGGAATATCTTCTTCTTCTTCTATGGGGTTTAGCGGCGGTTGGCATCCAATGTTAATAGTGCATTACCGCCACCAGCTGGACGGGGTATTGAATAAGAAACTAAAAAACCATTGCAGGAAAGGGGGAAAATGACATCATACAAACAAACAAAAATTAACACGTCAACTAACAAAACCCATCCCACTTCTTCAATCACAGTCCACTCCAAAATACATCCCTACACAGGCTCAGGGGCCTGTGATGGCGGAACATTCACCGACAGGATTTCTTGCACGGCCTCAGCTGTGAAATCACAAAGGCCCCAAAAACGTTCAGCTGCATTCACAATGATTCCAATTTTCTTATACTTCTTCTACGCGTGTGCTGTACAGTTTATGACCATTGCAATAAATAATACAAAGTCCACCTTTTTAACATGTAGCATTTCACTATCCCTCAGTTGATGAGAAACCTTCACTGGTCGTGGTGGCTCTACTACCATTGTTTCTTCCCCGCCACTCGTTCTTCTCACCGCCTCCAGATATGAGACAAGCTGAACACTCCTTACCCGTGCCACCTCATTCTCCTTAACCCTAACAGGGCACTCCAGGAATTCAGGCACATGTTCACCTCCACAGTTGCAACATTGCACTTCATCTGGCATACGATAGTCTTCCCTTCTGCACACACTTGACACATTACCAAATCTTTTACATTTATGACACTAAAGGGGCTTGTGCACAAAAGCTCTTACAGGGTATCTCATGAATCCTAACTTTATATGAGAAGGGAGAGACTCTTCATCAAAGAACAATAGCATGGATGAAGTTAACAGATTTTCTCCATCCACCATACAGGTCAGTCGACATGTACCAACCACTCCATCGATGTCTTCAGTAATATCCTCTGCCTTTATTTCTTGCGCCACCCCAGAAATAACCCCCTTGATAGGCGCCCTGCTACGAAAATCCATACAGGAAACATTCATTTACATTTACATTTACATTTTAGTCATTTAGCAGACGCTCTTATCCAGAGCGACTTACAGTTAGTGCTGGCCCCCCGTGGGAATCGAACCCACAACCCTGGCGTTGCAAACGCCGTGCTCTACCAACACCCCTGCCGGCCATTCCACTTCAATATCTTTGTGAGTCTTAAAACACGCTTCTTCTGCTTCGCAGACACACAAAAAATCTAAATAAAACCACTTCTTGTGACTCTCACCGACTCCACACTTTCCTCCAACACATTCCAGATTTTCCTGGATAGGTTAAATGGATTTCCCAAGTAGCATTGATCCAAAACCCTCACTCCAACTAAAAGAGTCTAGTCGTTTCCTATTTTCCACTACAGCTTTACTTTCCTTGTTTCCCTTTTTCTTCACCACTGTAACCCACTCACTCACTTTCTGTACTATTAGCTTCAGCCGACTCACTAGCAGTTTCAAACAAAACCTCAGTTTCCGCCATCTTCTCCCGTGACCAATTAACCCCCTGTTGGAATATGACGATATCAGTGCTTATTTCAAAGGGCACTCCGTAAGCCACACCCCAATAGAGAGAGGAAGAGGAGATGACGGAAGCAGAAGTGTCGTTTGAAGCTGAAAGCACGTCGAGTACAGTTAGCGAGAAAGATGAGTGCACAACAGTGAAGTCCAAGAATGGAACAAAAAGGGCTAAAATTGTTGTGGAAAATGAGTCTGATGAATCGTTGCTTGTTGGAGTATGTTTTTTGGATAAGGATGTTAATTTGGGAAACCATTTTGAAGTCACGAGGATGGTGAAGAAGACGTTGAGAAAAGTGGAAGCAGTCAAAGTAACCAGGAGTGGTATGGTGTTGATATCATAGTAACCAGGAGTGGTATGGTGTTGATATTGTGTGTATCTAAAGAGCAAAAGGAGCATGCATTGTGGCTCGCAAAATTATCGTCGCATGAAGTGGACAGCTTTGATTTTCAGAGCAGGGCACCGGTAAAAGGTGTTATCTCTGGCGTCCCGTTGGACAATGATAATCAATATCTTAGGCTAAATATTTAAGGAGTAGTTAATGCATGTCGATTGACCCGTATGGAGAATGGGAAAAAGGAGCAAAGTTGATCTGTATTATTGATGTTTGATGAAGAGTATCTACCACCCTATGTAAAGCTGGGATATATAAGATACGCCGTAAGAGCGTTCGTGCAAAACCCGATGCAATGCAAGAAGTGTAAAAAGTTTGGCCACGTGTCAAGTGTTTTCAGATGGAAGGAATATGTTATTGAAGAGTCTGTTGCAACTGTGGTGGGCAGTGGCGGCTCCTGAAAAAATTCTCAGGAGGGGCAATTTTTCTGATGATTTAGGTGACCTACACACGTGCACGAGTCCGTGCACGCGATTCCAGATATCTTTACCTCTGAATAAACTGCCTTTATTATACCATATCCACCCTGTCCAAAGTCTCTACTTGGTCTCAGTTCTCCAGTAAACTTGTGATTATCAACAGTACACAACGGTAACAAACAATTGGGGGAACTCACAGGGCAGATAGTAACCACTTAAAAGGAAGCGATTCCCAAACCTTCCATAACAAAGCCATCACCTACAGAGAGATGAACTTGGAGAAGAGTCCCCTAAGTAAGCTTGTCCTGGGCCTCTGTTCACAAACACAAACAGACCCCACACAGCCCCAGGACAACAACAACAACAACAACAACAACAACAACACAATTAGACCCAACCAAATCATGAGAAAACAAAAAGAGAATTACTTGACACATTGGAAAGAACAAACAAAAAAACAGAGCAAACTAGAATGCTATTTGGCCCTAAACAGAGAGTACACAGTGGCAGAATACCTGACCACTGTGACTGACCCAAACTTAATGAAAGCTTTGACTATGTACAGACTCAGTGACCATAGCCTTGCTATTGAGAAAGGCCGCCGTAGGCAGACCTGGCTCTCAAGAGAAGACAGGCTATGTGCACACTGCCCACAAAATGAGGTGGAAACTGAGCTGCACTTCCTAACCTCCTGCCAAATGTATGACCATATTAGAGACACATATTTCCCTCAGATTACAGCGATCCACAAAGAATTCGAAAACAAACCCAATTTTGATAAACTCCCTTATCTACTGGGTGAAAAACCACAGTGTGCCATCACAGCTGCAAGATTTGTGACCTGTTGCCACAAGAAAAGGGCAACCAGTGAAGAACAAACACCATTGTAAATACAACCCATATTTATGTTTATTTATTTTCCCATTTGTACTTTAACTATTTGCACATTGTAACAACACTGTATATATACATAATATGACATTTGAAATGTCTTTATTCTTTTGAAACTTCTGAGTGTAATGTTTACTGTTAATATTTATTGTTTATTTCACTTTTGTTTACTATCTACTTCCCTTGCTTTGGCAATGTTAACACACGTTTCCCATGCCAATAAAGCCCTTAAATTGAATTGAATTGATAGTAAGGTCGCAATGACACAGAAAGCAGTTCAATGTCGGGGTACAGAGTCGCTCTCTTACCAGGATCGCGGTCCGCTCTGACCAGGGTGAAGGTGGCCGGCTCCACTTCTCTGTCCAGCCAAGTCTCCCAGCTGTATTGGGATTCAGCTGCCAGCAGCGTTTTCATTATTTAGTCCGTTCGTAGCGGGTATGTACACGATCAACAAGATCAGTCCAAAACCAACCACTGGAAATCCATGGTTGGCAGAATGTTTGTAAACTAAGTCTACAAATTAAAAACATAAAATAACGCCGCACTGCAGGTCGCAACAGAGACGCTTCTAGCCGCCATTGTCTTAGTTACGTTCAACGTTACGTCACGTATGACGAAAGCGCGTAAGTGCAAGCCCACAGACACCCATAGAGAATGTATTGAAAGCTTTGAAATGTGAAAAAATAGATTTTACATGACAGGCTATGAGAGACTTCTGGGCGATTTTCAACTTGACTGAAATCGCCCCAAAAACGGGCGGGGCCATTTGAAGCACGACTTTAGCCTGATTTGACATTTAGTGGCTGGCAGATCAGACGTGAACACTGATAACTGCTGTTGCCGTGATATAATTGATTAGAAAAAAAATCCCTTCCTTTTCCCGTTTGGCAGTGCGTCGCCCATATCGCCCTATTGAACAAGCCGTCCCTGGTGGTGGGGATCATATTTCTGAATTCCATGAGTGCACTGTTAGGGTGAAAGAGGTTGAGGTGTCAAGGATCAGGGCTGTACAGCAAATCTCCTATGTGGAGGCGGTGAAGTGAGTTGAAGGGGCAAGAGGCCACAGTTCTGAAGAAGATATGGCTGTGGATGCACCACAACCAGTTGCAAATGTTATACGTCAATCAAGTGATCTGGAAACACTTATTGTGAAGAAGGTGGATTTTGTAGCATTTATAGCCACAGTTATTAATTGTACTGCACAAGTGTCCAAGAAGTTGGACATCATATCTGCTATACATGTATTTCAAATTATATTTTTGTATTTTTTCCCCCGCATTTTTTCCTTTTGGGATCTTTATTATCCACCTGTACAGTAAGTGGCGGAATGCAGATATAATTGTTGCGAACGCCATTATACCAAAGAAGAAGAAGAAGCCACACCCCAGTGGGCAGAGCTAGGCATGTTGCACTGGGACACGTTTTAATACTAAAAACAATACTCTCAAGGCCTCCCGAGTGGCGCAGCAGTCTAAGGCATCGCAGTGTTGCTGCGTCACTACAGCATGGGGTTCGAAGTCCCATAGGGCAGCGCACAATTGGCCCAGCGTCGTCCGGGTTAGGGGAGGGTTTGGCCGGGGGGGCTTTACTTGGCTCATCGCGCTCTAGCGACTCCTTGACGCGGGCCGGGCGCCTGCAGGCTGACTTCGGTCGTCAGTTGAACAGTGTTTCCTCCGACACATTGGTGCAGCTGGCTTCCGGGTTAAGCAAGCGGGTGTTAAGAAGTGCAGTTTGGCAGGTCATGTTTCGGAGGACGCATGACTCGACCTTCGCCTCTCCCGAGCACGTTGGGGAGTTGCAGCGATGAGACAAGGTCGTAATCACGAAGTTGGGGAGAAAAAAGAAAAAAAATACTCTAAATTTACAATGGGTCCGCCATGGTTCTGTGTAGCCTAGTTATGCTAATATATGAGACCAGTGTGAATGTCATTTATTAATTTTACTGTATTTGTAGGTAGCAGCCATATCAGCCAGATAAACTAATTGTTTTCTGCCTGAGTGTGGCGCTGTTTATCACAATTTTTAAAACTGAATGTTCTATTCTCAGCCAGGCCCAACTTTTCAAAGAAAACATAAGTTAATACTGTTGGAGCTAGAAACACAAGCATTTCGCTACACCCGCAATAACATCTGCTAAACATGTGTATGTGACAAATAACATTTGATTTTATCTCTATTTGAGCAAAATAAGTAGTTTTGTTGTGATCATAAGAAAATCCTAACAATTCAGGTAAAGAGCACCACAGTCAGGCAGAAAAATCTGAATGTTCTATCATAAAAGTGAGAACAATTAGTTTCCCTGGCATGTATGGCTGCTACTTAGAAATACTATAACTGTAAATTAATAGATGACATTCACTGCTATAAACCTGTCTCCAACACAGACCCACCGCGTACCTTTGACAAATAAATCTCAGTGTGAAAAGGTGTCCCATGATTCGTTTTGTCAACAAACTCAATCTATTCCAAACACTGGTGGTAACCAGATGAGCCCAATAATTTAGGTAGCCTAGTAAACTACGCCCCCCTCTGGTATGTTCTATTGCGAACTGTCTGGGACTTGTTATTGGTTCTCTGTTTACTCCTCAAATAATAATAATAATATGCCATTTAGCATATATATATATATATATATATATATATATATATATATATATATTACTTATTAAGTCGAAGACGAAATTAACTGCAATACACTAGTCTCAATTATATTAGCATAACTAGTCTACACAGAACCACGGAAGACCCATTCTTCAGAACTGAGCCTGGTGTAGGGGTGGAGGTGCGTGAGCCCCTTGACCTTGCTCCTGCCCATGGTGAGTTTTGGACAGACGGGTCAAGAAGGATCCCCCACAGGCGAATGGCGATTTGCATGCCAGCGGTATCCATCCTGAAGTTGGAATGTTGCAGGCTCTAGCTGTCGTTCCACTCTCAGGGGCTTGGACCAAAATGAGGAGAGCTTGTTCCAACGGTTGTCAGTCCTGATCCGCACCCAGTCCTGGGCCTTCAGGCTTGGTTGTTTCACTCTGTGAGATGTGTCATAACGTTGTTTCATCTGTTGCTGTGCCGCTCCAACATAGGCTTGCCTTGCTGCAGCAGGCTTGTTCTTTTGTTTTGGGCAGAGGCAGTCCATCGGTCTGCCCATCTGAAAAGCTGTAGAGGCTTGTGTCCAGAGCCCTGTGTGGCAGATGGAAAGCAACCGAATTCCGTCAATTCTTATTATACACCTGCCCTGTCGTGTTGCAAGACATCCTTTCCTCCTCCCACTACAGCAACTTCTTGACTCTTTCCATCGCCATGTACTTGATGCTCTGCCCTGCCTTGTGCTGTTGCTACTGTGACTATGCAGATGACCTCATGAAACACTTCCTCAGTGAGTTTGAGAATTTGTATGGCATTGAAGAGTTGGTCTACAATGTCCATAATCTGACTCATTTGGCAGAGGATGTGAGGAGGTTTGGGTCCTTATAGTGTCAGCTTTTCCTTTTGAAAACTATATGAGAAAGTTGAAGAAAGTCTACCGGAAACCGCAATTTGTTCTCAAACAATTGTATCACCAAATTACTCGAGAACGTTCCCATCCAAAAAGACAAAGAGAATCTCACAAATATTTTCACATTCTTTCGAGCACATAGCCATCTGTGATTTAAATGTTTGCAACTGTTTCAACTCCATCTCCGACTTTGGCCTGAAATGGTCATTATGTATAATATCAACGTGTCGCCAGGGGAACCTTGTCAGCTATAGTAAGCATGGCACATGCTGCTTATATTTGGGGGGATGAGTTTATCGTAGCAGAAACCACATTTTACACTATCTCCTACTAGACACCCGTAGCTTTCTCGTGATATATGGCGATCCTATGATCTGACCCCTGCAATATGTCTGCATACTCTAGTGTCTTCAACAGGACCTGTCAACGGGTCCGCAGAGTCTGGTCATCATCATATTGCATACCATACCCAGTTCACTGTTACAAATTTGCATTTTTTTCAGATGCAGTCAGGAAAAGCCCTATCCAACCCAGGCCTCAAGATGCAACAGTTGAAGGGGAGATCAAGATCTGGTTAAGGAACTCACGTGACCGTGCAGGTGGACGCAAGGAGCGGTTTGAAAGACATCTGAGGCAACAGACAAGACTTTGGGGAAGAGTGAGCTCAATAAATGTGCTATGTGAGAGCTGACTGGTAGAGGTGAGTTGACATTAAACTTGGGTCTGGCAACCAAACGTTTAGACTTGAACCTCAAGGACTAGGCTGATACTGGGCTGTTACGTATCTGTACACGGTCAGCCTCTGCGACATAGTTCCAGTGTTCTCTCTCTCCACCTTCCGTCCCTACTCTTTCTCCTGTGTGACCTCTACTGTGTAGCAACATCTCAGATTTGCTTGTGCTCTCTTTCACCCATCTTGTCTGAGTGTGTAGTTAGCTCCTCCCATTAGTCTCTCAGTCCGTTAGAGTGCAGGTGAGTGAAGGGCCACCTCACTGACTCTGCAGTGAGCCCCACACAGTCACCCACTTGAACTATACCCTCTGTTAGTGTGAGACAAGTATTTTTTGGGGTATAGGATAGTGAGTGAATGTGGGGTTGGTAGTTTTACAATTTAGAATTGGTAGTAAAAAAGTACAAAAATAGAACAGTGACTGTATGGCAGTTATGTGAAGTAGCTACTGTGGTGGTATGGTGGTTTTTCCAACAATCATTATTTACCTTTCTACTACAGTACCAATTCTAAATTGACTGCAAACCCCACACTCACTGACAATTAAACCTGACCTCACAATCGGGTTTGTAACACATGTTAAACTGTGTCCCTCAATTTCGTATCATATTTTGCATTTTATTATATTAGCCAATTGTTAGAAAATCTTGCCCTTTTAATTGTATTGTATTTACTGGATATTGACCTAAGACTCCATTCAGACCCTGAGGTACTTAACTGTTATTTAATATTGACAATAAAATCTATTGAATTTGAACATGTTGTGGTATTTAATTTATGTTTATGACATTTTTGGGACTTAAAATATATATTTTATACCTGCAGAATTAACAGGTTTACTGCAGCTGTTTGGGTAGAATGCGGGTAATATTTGGGAATTTCTCACTAGGCCATCAAACTTCCATTTGGACTGTAATGGGCCCAACGAGGGCAGGCCTAATAGCATAAGGGCTTCTTGTGGGCTGGTACTGGGCTGCCCACACTTACTTGGGGCTGAATAAGGGCTGCCAGCAATTAGGGGCCAACTATTGGCCCATGAGCAAAAACCCATGGGCCCAGTGCATGTAGCCCAAGGCGGACCTTTTATTACTGCCCAAAGTGGACCCCTATGGTGCCAACCTGGGTATGTTTGCTGGGATATCTACCTCAAATACTCCAGTATCCCTGCACATTCTAAATTTGTGAATATAGCTTCCTCTTTTCTTTTTTTTATTTCTCCTGTTTTGAAATTTGTAGTTATTCAGTGCTTAATTTGAGCCGGATCAGACTGTTTTGTTCCGGAACCTATTTGACCAGATCCGGTACCTCTCATGGCATGAAAAATAATTGTCACTTTTTGCAATATAAAAATTATAATAAATGCGATCAAAGTTCATTCGAGTTGCAATCTCCTGCACCCACAAAAAAAACGAAATGTGAAACTAGATTTTCAGCCCGGGCCTAATATTCTAAGAGTTAATTTTGGTTGGGCCAGCAGGGTTTATGGTTTGCGCAACATTGTAACCTATGTTTGAGACCAACGCGTGGCAGTGGCTGTGTGAGAAGCGCGCCAGTATGTCTCACATAACTAGACTGAGATTTTCTATGATCTCTCTCCCTGTCTCTACTCTGATAGCCATGAGCCTGCAACTCTCATCTCTCCAGCGTTGCACTTCCTAATTTATTTCCTTATAGAATCATAGCCACGCAAAGGGTTCTGAATGAACTGAAATACATTTGCCAAAGTTATAGAATTACTGCTGTCTGTTCAGAAATACATGAAATCATTCAGAATAGCATTCTGCACCATGAGAAGGCCTATAATTTAGCGACAGAGGATCAATAGCTGTGGATTGTAGCCTAATATCAAGGGATAGCCAACTGTCGGGAACGCGCGGAAAATCTGTCAGTTAAAAAACAGCATGCAGACAAAACAGGTCTTTCATTTACATTTACATTTTAGTCATTTAGCAGACTCTTTCACAATATTTCAAATACAATCGAGTCAAAACACAGGTTGGAAAGAAAATGGCTCCTGGTGAAAAGAGAAGACTGCTGTAGACTACCCAAATATTTGATCAACTTCCAAATATTGTTTTACAAAAGAGAGAGAGAGAGAGAGGCTTTTGCCACGAGCGCATCGGCCATCACCAGCGAGTGAGCTGCACATCATTGGGTGAGTCAGTAATACTGGAAAGCATTTTTAGGACTATAATTTCCTCCTCATATTGTAGCCTACAATATGTGTCTCCACGCACCTAGTCCTAGGCTATTGATGGATTGTCAGTGTCAAAGTAGCCTGCCATTTCGATCATTTGTGTGGTATTAAAAAAGATTCTGCCAAAGTCTCCAGTCATGGAAAATGAAGTAGAATTGCATGAAATGCGTTTATAAAATACTACTTAAAGTTCCCCATGTGTGCAACTTCGATAAGTGCCTCTATGCCACTACGCAAATGCGATTATATGTATGCAATGCTTTATTATAAAGGTGTTTTTTTTGCTCATGCGTTCCGGTACCTCAGAACTCCCCAGGTCACCCCACTCTCGCTCTCACTTTTTGTTCCGGCACATCCCGATTTACTAATTAAGCACTGGTTATACTATTTTTAATTGAATACTGCACTGTTGGGTAGGGTTGCAAGTTAAACATTTCACTGTACTTGTGCATGTGACAAATACAACTTGAAACTGAAATGTGTATGTCCGTTCACCAGAGGGAGCCATACATATCATAAACTCCATTGGTCGTGACGTCAATTTCTACGGGCCGGAAAGAGAAATTGTAGTTGTTCCCCTCATTGCTACTGAGTGACACAGGCAAATCTACCAATATTTCGTCTGAAAACCAAAGTAAACGAATCCACACAGTGCTACAACAGCAGTGGACGTTTGGAGTGAGTATATGTGGTGTTATTATGTGAGAATTTATGTTAGTAAATATGTTTTATCGAATCTACATGTGAATACGCAGGTATACTCAACGGTGCGTCCGACAGCTTGGGGGTCCTGTTTTGTTGATGGGCGAATGCCAAGTCAAAGCGCTAATCTTGTATGTTTACAAATACTTTCGACTGTCGAGACAATCATTATGTATTCAGCAAACGAATTATTGTTACGCTGTAGCCGACTTGACACAACTCAGTATTCCCCTCACTCGTTGTTTTGCTGCCATCAGAAGGTTGGTGGTTTTGGGCAATAATAGTGTGTGATTGCATGTGCATGTGGGCATTCCTGCATCTGCATGAAGGCCCCCCTCGATCTGGAACCCCCCCTCCCCCTTCAATCTGGAACCCCCCTTCAATCTGGAATCCCATTGGTTTCTGCATGAACGCCCCCCCGAGCACGACATCTTCATGCTTGTGATAATTTTGAATGTAGATCAAAAGGGAAATAAAAGTATTATAAGAGCCCCACTCTGCTGTGTGCCGGAGTCCTTAGCTATCACACAGTGTTGCCCCCGCCTGCTGTGAACCGGAGTCCTTACTAGCTAATGGGAGTGACACCGGTAGACCGTGTCCTTCACTCCAACCTGCCCTCACCGTCGTTAACAGAGCTGCCGGAAAACAGTGCCCGACAGGCGAGGCTGAAAGACACTGTCTACCGGTGTCGCCCCCGCCTCCTGCTAGCTACTCCTGCACACAGCATGCAGGGGCAACGCTGTGTGCTAACTAACTATCTTGCTGTGTACCGGAGTCATCCTAGTACTAGCTAGCTAGCACATAGTGTCCTTCGCTCCCGCCTGCCGAACACCTGCCCTCGCCGTTGTTAACAGAACTGCGGGAAAACAGTCATCGACAGGCAGGGGCGAAGGACACTGTCTACCGTTGTCGCCTTCGCCTCTTCTTCTGTGGCGTTTATCGGCGGTTGGCATCCAACGTTATGGTACCTACTGCACTGGAGCGCTCCTGCCTGTCCTAACTTAAAAATGGACCAATAGTAGTATAAAATAAGTATTTTTTTTTATTTATTTATTTATAGAAATGTGTAAAGTGGTTGGTCCACTGGCTATCATAAAGTGAATGCACCAATTTGTAAGTCGCTCTGGATAAGAGAATCTGCTAAATGACGTAAATGTAAATAAAGAGGGGTTCCTGCAAATGCAGGCCGCAATTGCTTTGCGTGGGTAAGCGCTGGCGCCTGTTTCACATACTTGATGCAGCATTCTCAATCTGCTCTTTGGTTTTAGATTTGGACAGACTATTCCCTAAACTGACACGATGGTGAGTGAAGAGTGATTATTTTTTGGGTTCATTCTGTGTTTAAGTTTGATTTATTTATTGTCATATTTTAATCATTACTGGATATCAGTGCTGTGTGCTAATTGAGTATCTTCCTGTCTCTCTTTCTCACAGCATGGACGGATTAAGCTGAAGTCCACCGCCCAGCAGGAGGAAGAGAAGAGAAACGAGAGAGAGAAGAAACTCAAGATCTATGTGGCAGCCCGAGATGCCATCTTTACTAAGGTCTGTTTGACAGAGACGCATTCAGTCAAAATCAGTTGCTTGGATGGGAAGACAGAGCTGTGCAGTAACTTTGAAGATCACATTTTATCACTTCCCTTTTCTTTTTCTCTTGTTGGTTTTAGAGGATGGAGGGTATGTTTGATGATGAGGCCCTTCAGTTGACCCAGCAGCTGCTCTCCTCCAATCCTGATTTTGCCACTCTCTGGAACTATAGGAGAGAGATCCTGTTGCACCTGGAGACTGTACGGTGAGGACACAACAACTCTTATAATGCATTTTGCCCATGGTGGCACAGCTGAGTCTCTTGTAGCTATTATTATCTGAAAGTACCAATACCTGTTCATTATGTAAGGGCATCTAACTCACCACAAGTAATGTCTTAACCTTTTCTCTGTATCAGTGAGGAGGATAATGTGCAGAAGATGTATGAGGCTGAGTTGTTGTTTCTGGAGTCGTGTCTGAAGGTGAACCCCAAGTCGTACGGCAGCTGGCACCACCGAGGCTGGGTTTCAGCCCGCCTGCCCAGACCTGACTGGGCCAGAGAACTGGGCCTGTGTGACCGGTGCCTCAGTCTGGACGACCGCAACTGTGAGTCAGAGGGTAGGAGGAGGATAGTGAGGGAGGAGAGGAGTTGGGGAGGGAATACAGTTTAGATGGAGGGTGGGTGGAGAGATGGATGGAAGGGAGCTTGAAAGGGACAAGAGATAGAAATGGATGTGGCAGAGGATCAAAAATATGTTTTGACCATTCATACTTAATTTTTCTTATATTCAATTTCCCCTCTCCTCGTCTTTCTCAGTTCATTGCTGGGACTATCGCCGGATGGTGGTGAAGATGTCTGGTGTGCCTGTGGACCAGGAGCTGCAGTTCACTGACCGTCTCATCGGCTCCAACTTCTCCAATTACTCCAGTTGGCACTACCGGAGCACCCTCCTTCCCCTACTCCACCCTGAGTCCCCCGAGCCCCCCTCGCCCTGCTGCCAGCCCCCCCACTCCTCCCCTCCACCCTCCCCTCAGACACACTCTCATCGCGTCTGTGAAGAGCAGCTGCTCAAAGGTACGGACAACACCATGACCAGGCAGAGAGACAAACGCATATACACTGCTCAAAAAAATAAAGGGAACACTTAAACAACACATCCTAGATCTGAATGAATTAAATAATCTTATTAAATACTTTTTTCTTTACATAGTTGAATGTGCTGACAACAAAATCACACAAAAATTATCAATGGAAATCAAATTTATCAACGCATGGAGGTCTGGGTTTGGAGTCACCCTCAAAATTAAAGTGGAAAACCACACTACAGGCTGATCCAACTTTGATGTAATGTCCTTAAAACAAGTCAAAATGAGGCTCAGTAGTGCCTGTATGACCTCCCTACAACGCCTGGGCATGCTCCTGATGAGGTGGCGAATGGTCTCCTGAGGGATCTCCTCCCAGACCTGGACTAAAGCATCCGCCAACTCCTGGACAGTCTGTGGTGCAACGTGGCGTTGGTGGATGGAGCGAGACAAGATGTCCCAGATGTGCTCAATTGGATTCAGGTCTGGGGAACGGCCGGGCCAGTCCATAGCATCAATGCCTTCCTCTTGCAGGAACTGCTGACACACTCCAGCCACATGAGGTCTAGCATTGTCTTGCATTAGGAGGAACCCAGGGCCAACCGCACCAGCATATGGTCTCACAAGGGGTCTGAGGATCTCATCTCGGTACCTAATGGCAGTCAGGCTACCTCTGGCGAGCACATGGAGGGCTGTGCGGCCCCCCAAAGAAATCCCCCCCCCCTCACCATGACTGACCCACCGCCAAACCGGTCATGCTGGAGGATGTTGCAGGCAGCAGACGGTGTCTCCAGACTCTGTCACGTCTGTCACATGTGCTCAGTGTGAACCTGCTTTCATCTGTGAAGAGCACAGGGCGCCAGTGGCGAATTTGCCAATCTTGGTGTTCTCTGGCAAATGCCAAACGTCCTGCACGGTGTTGGGCTGTAAGCACAACCCCCACCTGTGGACGTCGGGCCCTCATACCACCCTCATGGAGTCTGTTTCTGACCGTTTGAGCAGACACATGCACATTTGTGGCCTGCTGGAGGTCATTTTGCAGGGCTCTGGCAGTGCTCCTCCTGCTCCTCCTTGCACAAAGGCGGAGGTAGCGGTCCTGCTGCTGGGTTGTTGCCCTCCTACGGCCTCCTCCACGTCTCCTGATGTACTGGCCTGTCTCCTGGTAGCGCCTCCATGCTCTGGACACTACGCTGACAGACACAGCAAACCTTCTTGCCACAGCTCGCATTGATGTGCCATCCTGGATGAGCTGCACTACCTGAGCCACTTGTGTGGGTTGTAGACTCCGTCTCATGCTACCACTAGAGTGAAAGCACCGCCAGCATTCAAAAGTGACCAAAACATCAGCCAGGAAGCATAGGAACTGAGAAGTGGTCTGTGGTCACCACCTGCAGAACCACTTCTTTATTGGGGGTGTCTTGCTAATTGCCTATAATTTCCACCTGTTGTCTATTCCATTTGCACAACAGCATGTGAAATTTATTGTCAATCAGTGTTGCTTCCTAAGTGGAAAGTTTGATTTCACAGAAGTGTGATTGACTTGGAGTTACAATGTGTTGTTTAAGTGTTCCCTTTATTTTTTTGAGCAGTGTATATACTGTCAGTGGAATACAGTTGTGTAATACTTTAAACAGGCAGGCAGAGGGCACTGTCACAAGGAATACTATGGGTTGGATGGAAGGCAGAATGAGGAGTTGATGTGGGGTGGTTGTCTGTGTTATCGACATACGTTGCTTAACCCCTTTGTTTTGTTTTTTTCAGAGTATGAGCTCGTACAGAATGCCTTCTTCACTGACCCCAATGACCAGAGTGCCTGGTTCTACTACAGGTGGTTGCTAGGCAGAGGTGTGTGTGTAAAATTTTATATTTTCTATATAAATTGTCTTTATTATCTTCCATCAGTGAGCAGTATGTGAGCTCTGTTTCTCTGCTTTTCTCAGCGGAGCGAGAGGAGATGATAAGCTGTGTGTTTGTCAGCCGTGAGGAGGAGAGAGTGGCTGTGGCCTTCTCCAGACCTGTCAACGTGAGTACTCCAACGATTACCCTCAAAGTAGACACCTCTTACTGTAAAGTGTATGTCCTCTGCTCCTTCTACAGTTAAACTCCATTCCTCCCTGACTCTCTCCTCTCAGGCTTCATCTAGTGGTCTGATGCTGGTGTTGGATGGTCAGCCCCAGCGTGTGGAATGGAGGAGTGTCCATCCTCACTTCAGACACAGCCCTGTCTGGGTATCCTTTCCTTCACTGTACAAGGTCAAGGGTAAAATGTGAATGATAGGGCATAATTTTGATTTCTGCCAAAAATAGACATACCCAACCGTAATTATGTACTCATTTTTGAGGACACAAGCTCAAGTACATAGTACAAATATTATGAAAATATGAAAAATCATATGATTTGTTTCCTATTCAACAAAAGTGGGGCAATATGGCTTGAAATGACTGAAATGCTTTCTAAATATAGTAAGAATCAAATTATAAACAACTTACTATAAGATTTCACATTTCTTATAATTGTAAAATAAATATGATAATACTTAGTGACAGTACAATATTGGCACTATTTCATATAACTGATGACAGAATTTTCCTAAACGTCTACTGAGCAGCGTAGGCAGCATAAATTTTTTCGATATACAGTACCAGTAAAAGGTTTGGACACCTACTCATTCAAGGGGTTTTCTTTATTTTTACTATTTTCTAAATTGTAGAATAATAGTGAAGACATCAAAACTATAACAGCTTTGCACACTCTTGGCATTCTCTCAACTCAAGCTTTACCTGGAATGCTTTTCCAACAGTCTTGAAGGAGTTCCCACATATGCTTAGCACTTGTTGGCTGCTTTTCCTTCACTCTGCTGTCCGACTCATCCCAAACCATCTCAATTGGGTTGAGGTCGGGTGATTGTGGAGGCCAGGTCATCTGATGCAGCACTCCATCACTCTCCTTCTTGGTAAAATAGCCCTTACACAGCCTGGAGGTGTGTTGGGTCATTGTCCTGTTGAAAAACAAATGATAGTCCCACTAAGCCCAAACCAGATGGGATGGCGTATCGCTGCAGAATGCTGTGGTAGCCATGCTAGTTAAGTGTGCCTTGAATTCTAAATAAATCACAGACAAATCAATTTTTATTTTATTTGTCACATACACGTGTTTAGCAGATGTTATTGCGGGTGTAGCGAAATGCTTGTGTCACCAGCAAAGCTCCCCACACCATAACACCTCCTCCTCCATGCTTTACGGTGGGAACTACACAGGCGGAGATCATCCGTTCACCCACCGCGTCTTACAAAGACACAGCGGTTGGAACCAAAAACCTCAAATTTGGACTCATCAGACCAAAGGACACATTTCCACCGGTCTAATGTCCATTGCTTGTGTTTCTTGGCCCAAACAGGTCTCTTCTTCTTATTGGTGTCCTTTAGTAGTGGTTTCTTTGCAGCAATTCGACCATGAAGGCCTGATTCACAGTCCCCTCTAACTAATGAACTTATCCTCTGCAGCAGAGGTAACTCTGTGTCTTCCATTCATGTGGTGGCCCTCATGAGAGCCAGTTTCTTCATAGCGCTTGATGGTTTCTGCAGCTGCACTTGAAGAAACTTTCAAAGTTATTGAAATGTTCCGTATTGACTGACCTTCATGTTTTAAAGTAATGATGGACTGTCGTTTCTCTTTGCTTATTTGAGCTGTTCTTGCCATAATATGGACTTGGTCTTTCACCAAATAGCGCTATCTTCTGTATACCCCCCTACCTTGTCACAACACAACTGATTGGCTCAAACAAATTAACTTTTATGAAGGCACACCTGTTAATTGAAATGCATTCCAGGTGACTACCTCATGAAGCTGGTTGAGAGAATGCCAAGAGTGTGCAAAGCTGTCATCAAGGCAAAGGGTGGCTATTTGAAGAATCTCAAATATAAAATATATTTTGATTTGTTTAACACTTTTTTGGTTACTACATGATTCCATATGTGTTATTTCATAGTTTTGATGTCTTCACTATTATTCTACAATGTAAAAGTAAAGAAAAACCCTTGAATGAGTAGGTGTCCAAACTTTTGACTGGGAGTGTGTGTGTGTGTGTGTGTGTGTGTGTGTGTGTATATATAGCTGTGGAAAAAAATTAAGAGACCACTGCACAGCATCTCTACATGTATGACAGCCATTCCATTCCAGTGTCTGTTGAATTCCAACACAGGCACACCTCATTCTTCTGAATTAGGTACCGATTAGGTGATTACCTGAACCAAATCTTATTTAATGAGGAAAAGTATAAAAACCACTGCTGTGGTCATCACTATCCTCTATCAATAGGACCAGCTGGTTGGTAAAAACAGTGCTAATAGTATTTCAAAAGTAATATTAATCAAAAAATAACTATTGACCATGCCAAAAGAGTTGAAAAGGAAACTTTTGAGTGAGGAAAGGAAGGGTTCAATTCTGGCTTTACTGGCAGAGGGATACAGTGAGCGTCAGGTTGCTTCCATCCTTAAAACTTCAAAGATGGCGGTTCATAAGAACAAGGTCAAGCAGCAGACATTGGGGACAACAAAGCTACAGACCGGCAGAGGGCGAAAACGACTCTCTACTGACCGGGATGACCGCCAACTCATTCATATGTACTCAACAACTGTAGGATGACATCAAGTGACCTACAAAAAGAATGGCAAACGGGAGCTGGGGTGAAATGCACGGCGAGGACGGTTCGAAACAGGCTCCTAGGGGCAGGGCTGAAGTCGTGCAAAGCTAGAAAAAAGCCCTTCATCAATGAGAAGCAAAGAAGAGCCAGGCTGAGGTTTGCAAAAGACCATAAGGATTGGACCGTAGAGGACTGGAGGAAGGTCATCTTCTCTGATGAGTCCAATTTTCAGCTTTGCCCAACACCTGGTCGTCTAATGTCTCCCGAGTGGCGCAGTGGTCTAAGGCACTGCATCGCAGTGCTAGCTGTGCCACTAGAGATCCTGGTTCGAATCCAGGCTCTGTCGTAGCCGGCCACAACCGGGAGACCAATGGGGCGGCGCACAATTGGCCCAGCGTCGTCTAGGGTAGGGGAGGGAATGGCCGGCAGGGAGGTAGCTCAGTTGATAGAGCATGGCGTTTGCAACGCCAGGGTTGTGGGTTCGATTCCCACGGGGGGCCAGTATAAAAAAAAATAAAAAAAATAAAAAATGTATGCACTAACTGTAAGTCGCTCTGGATAAGAGCGTCTGCTAAATGACGTAAATGTAAATGTAATGGTTAGACGGAGACCTGGAGAGGCCTACAAGCCACAGTGTCTTGCACCCACTGTGAAATTTGGTGGAGGATCAGTGATGATCTGGTGGTGCTTCAGCAAGGCTGGAATTGGGAAGATTTGTCTTTGTGAAGGACGCATGAATCATGCCACGTACAAGGTTGTCCTGGAAGAAAACTTGCTTCCTTTTGCTCTGACATTGTTCCCCAACTCTGAGGATTGGTTTTTCCAGCAGGACAATGCGCCATGCCACACAGCCAGGTCAATCAAGGTGTGGATGGAGGACCACCAGATCAAGACCCTGTCATGGCCAGCCCAATCTCCAGACCTGAACCCCATTGAAAACTTCTGGAATGTGATCAAGAGGAAGATGGGTGGTCACAAGCCATCAAACAAAGCCGAGCTGCTTGAATCTTTGCGCCAGGAGTCACCCAACATCAATGTGAAAGACTGGTGGAGAGCATGCCAAGACGTATGAAAGCTGTGATTGAAAATCAGGGTTATTCCACCAAATATTGATTTATGAACTCTTCTTAAGTTAAAACATTAGTATTGTCTTTTTTTTTTTATGAACATGAACTTATTTTCTTTGCATTATTCGAGGTCTGACAACACTACATATTTTTGTTATTTTGACCAGTTGTCATTTTCTGCAAATAAATGCTCTAAATGACAATATTTTTATTTGGAATTTGGAGAAATGTTGTCAGTAGTTTATAGAATAAAACTAAAATGTTATTTTTACCCAAACACATACCTATAAATAGTAAAATATATATATACAGTTGAAGTTGGCAGTTTACATACACTTAGGTTGGAGTCATTAAAACTAGTTTTTCAACCACTCCACAAATTTCTTGTTAACAAACTATAGATTTGCCAAGTCGGTTAGGACATCTACTTTGTGCATGACACAAGTAATTTTTCCAACAAATGTTTACAGACAGATTATTTCACTTATAATTCACTGTATCACAATTCCAGTGGGTCAGAAGTTTACATACAATAAGTTGACTGTGCCTTTAAACAGCTTGGAAAATTCCAGAAAGTGATGTCATGCCTTTAGAAGCTTCTGATAGGCTAATGTGAGTCAATTGGAGGTGTACCTGTGGATGTATTTCAAGGCCTACCTTCAAACTCAGTGCCTCATTGCTTGACATCATGGGGAAATCAAAGACCTCAGAAAAAAAATTGTAGACCTCCACAAGTCAGGTTCATCCTTGGGAGCAATTTCCAAATGCCTCAAGGTACCACGTTCATCTGTACAAACAATAGTATGCAAGTATAAACACCATGGGACCACGCAGCCTTCATACCGCTCAGGAAGGAGACGCATTCTGTCTCCTAGAGATGAACGTACTTTGGTGCGAAAAGTGCAAATCAATCCCAGAACAACAGCAAAGGGCCTTGTGAAGATGCTGGAGGAAACAGGTACAAAAGTATCTATATCCACAGTAAAATGAGTCATATATCGACATAACCTGAAAGGCCGCTCTACAAGGAAGAAGCCACTGCTCCAAAACCGCCATAAAAAAGCCAGACTACGGTTTGCAACTGCACATGGGGACAAAGATCGTACTTTTTGGAGAAATGTCCTCTGGTCTGATGAAACACAAATACAACTGTTTGGCCATAATGACCATCATTATGTTTGGAGGAAAAAGGGGGACGCTTGCAAGCTGAAGAACACCATCCCAACCGTGAAGCACGGGGGTGGCAGCATCATGCTGTGGGGGTGCTTTGCTGCAGGAGGGACTGGTGCACTTCACAAAATAAATGGCATCATGAGGAAGGAAAATTATGTGGAAATATTGAAGCAATATCTCAAGACATCAGTCAGGAAGTTAAAGCTTGGTCCCAAATGGGTCTTCCAAATGGACAAAGAACCCAAGCATACTTCCAAAATTGTGGCAAAATGGCTTAAGGACAACAAAGTCAAGGTATTGAAGTGGCCATCACAAAGCCCTGACCTCAATCCTATAGAAAATGTGTGGGCAGAACTGAAAAAGCATGTGCGAGCAAGGAGGCCTACAAACCTGACTCAGTTACACCAGCTCTGTCAGGAGGAATGGGCCAAAATTCACCCAACTTATTGTGGGAAGCTTGTGGAAAGCTACCCGAAACGTTTGACCCAAGGTAAACAATTTAAAGGCAATGCTACCAAATACTAATTGAGTGTATGTAAACTTCTGACCCACTGGGAATATGATGAAGAAATAAAAGCTGAAATAAATCATTCTCTCTACTATTATTCTGGCATTTCACATTCTTAAAATAAAGTGGTGATCCTAACTGACCTAAGACAGGGAATTTTTACTTGGATTAAATGTCAGGAATTGTGAAAAACTGAGTTTAAATATATTTGGCTAAGGTGTATGTAAACTTCCGACTTCATCTGTATATAGTAACCCGGACGACGCTGGGCCAATTGTGCGGTTGTGACACAGCCTGGGATCTAACCCGGGTCTGTAATGACCTTAGACCGCTGCGCCACTCAAATGTGTGCAGACTCGTTACAACTTCAGCTTTAAGCACAAAGTGATTTAGTCCATATTTGACCAAGAGAAAGTGGTTTTGTTACAATTCTATTAAATTATTTAGTATTTTTTCATGTTGAGAGTTCTAAATCCAGCTGAGAATATCACAGTGAGATGAAACCACAATGGCTGGACTTGCTAGACTGTCACTGTTCATATGCCGTCTTCCAGGCTGGGCTCACTTGCTTAGAGGAAGAGAAAATTGATTATTTGTCTGGATAGGCCAGAAAATGTGACATGTCACTCCCTATGCAAATGTTGGGTCTGAAACCTGACATTCAAGCCAGCTCTGCTGAGAGAGGGGAAACGGAGAGCGGACAGATGGGGCTTTCTGGCACTATAAGGTATGGGACCCTACGACGTTCACAAGCGCTTTGTTCACCAAAATGTCAGACGGAACCAGTCCAGAACAGCTCAAAGTCCCCCATATGGGAGACTTAACATCTAAGAGGTTAAAGACATTAATCTATTCTAGGCATGTGGTAATGCACTTTTCCTTTGTGCTGCTCAGTGTTCATTGTTTCTTTTTCATTCCTTTCTCATCCCTGTGTTGTAGTCTACAGTAGGTTTCATCATTCTTAACATGCCTCTTTTTGATAATAGCTCTCCATATCTGTTACTGAAAGACAGTTAAAGAAACCAAGGAACCTTTACAGACATAGAGAATTACTTTATCTCTGCAGAGCGTTGGGCCAGTAACCAAAAGGTGGCTGGTTCGAATACCCAAGCCGACAAGGTGAAAACGTAACCCTAATTTGCTCCACGGACACGGTACTACTATGGCTGACCCTGTAAAATATATAATGTCACTGCACCTATCTGGTGTATGTGACAATAAAACTATTGTTTCCAGACTTACACTATTTGATAATGGACCTTAACATGGTGTCAGATCTGTGAGCTTCCTCCTGGCACTATCAGTGACATCATTAATGAACACAACCTGACCGTGCACTGGACTGAGAAACACACTCACAGAGACTGCGCTCTGTACACAGGTGAAATAATGTTTATGTGCTTATGCACGTTCTGGGTGTTGTACATGCTCTTGTCTTTTTTTATGTTAACATGTCTGCGATGGGTATATAATGTTTGAGCAAGACTTCAGTCCTTGCTCTCTGCTTCCCTCTAGCCTCACCTCACAGTATTGTCTCCATCTTTCCCAGGTCGGTCTGAGAGTTGGTGCAGGGATTCTGCCACTGACCAGGAGCTCTTCAGGTACAGTTGTGTGTGTGTGTGTGTGTGTATGAATACAGAATATCAGAGCTTAAGAAGACTCTCAGGTTGGTATATCAGACTTTCTGTTTACTGAATGGGAAAAACACCTCAGCATCGTTTTTGTCTCTGGTAGGAGTGAGCTGTCTGTGGAAAAGACCTCTGTGTTGCAGTCTGAATTACAGTCCTGCAACCAACTGCTGGAGCTGGAGCCTCAGAACAAATGTAAGTACACACTTTGAGTGTAGTGTGTATGTTTGGGTTTGTTATTTATCTATCACTATTTGAAACTTATCATAAAATGTATGACAATTGTAATTTCTCGCTTTCTCAGGGTGCTTGCTGACCATCGTTCTGCTCATGAGGGCACTAGATCCCCTAGGATACGAGAGAGAGACCCTTTCTCACTTCCAGACTCTTAAAGTTAGTGCTTTACAGGGCTATTACATAGTGGTGTACACTAATACATGATAGATGTGTTTTCTATCACTGCTCTGTGTCTCTCTCACACAGGAGGTGGACTCCATGCGCTCTGCGTATTACGGTGACCTGTGCAGTAAGTTCATGATCGAGAACACCATTCTCAAGATGGAGTACGCTGAGGTCCGGGTCTTCAGTCTCTCTGACAAGGTTAGTGCTGTCTGTTCCTTTCTGTATCTGTCTATCCTTGTCCATCCATCCCCATTCTCTTTGTGGCTGTAAGTCCATCTAATGTCTTTCACCCTCACCTTAACAGAACCTGACCACGTTATGCCACCTGGACCAGCTGCTATTGGTCACTCATATCAATCTATCATGCAATCAGCTGCTGAGGCTGCCTCCTCAGTTTGCCATGCTGCAGTGCCTCGAGGTATAGTACTTAAAAAACATTTGATGTTATGCTCAAAATAACATTTATTCCTGTTCTGTACTGTAGTTTTTGTACTTAATATTTTGATGTGTCTGTCTGCCAATATGGCCTTCTATTTCCCAGGTATTGGAGGCTGATGACAACGCTATTGCGAATTTGGATGGACTGTACCATCTCCCCAAGTTGCAAGAAGTGTCCTTGAAGAACAACCGTATCCTTGCCTTTCTCTTTAGATCAGTTTTATTGTGGTAATACATTACAATGTTTATAATACTGTTAGAGATTTTGTAATTTTCTTTGACCATAATATGCAGAAATATCCAAACTCTCTGACCTTCAACTCCTGACTTCCTGCCCAAAGCTGACCTGCCTTGATCTCCGTGGCAACCCTGTCACCCAAATTGCCAACATTCAATCCGAGTTGGCCGAGCTACTGCCCTCAGTCACTGATCTCCTGATCTGATTGGACAAATGGCAGGGCTCATTCTAAGTTTCCCTTAGACACAGATCTAGGATCGGCTTATCACCCCCAAACCATAACCATTCTAGGCGGGAAACGGAAAACTGACATTAGATCAGTGTCTACGGGCAACTTCCCCCTATTTCCGGAGTACTACCATCAGCAGCATTTGTTTGTGTGTGTCCATGTTTGTGGGTATGCATGTATGTGAGAAGCAGAGGGGTGTTTAAGTGTTTTGTCTCCTTTCCACTATGTATTCCTCTTGTGTGGGGACATTGATTCACAGCGACCCCCACTCATTTTAATGCCTGATAACATTGGACCTCACTTAAACATTCTCACAAACCTGTGTGTTTATTATGTGTATGTACAGTTTGTTCGTGTGTGTGCGCTCTATCTCTCTCATACAGGTCAAGACACCAATCTGCATGCTGATTCACTGATAGAGGGTAATATTACGAACTGTGTATGAGTGAGCATGGTGAGAATGTGGCTTTTAGTAAGCACTGAAAACCGCTTCTGTATGGTGGTTGCAGTAGGACATTGATCAGAAGAATATTTTAAAAAATACTTATCTGTGGTTGTATTTTTGAAACGGTTGTGCAAAAAAGTTTATGAAATTAATCTATACTGTTAAACAACTGTAAATGACTATTCCACCAATAAAACAGCACATGCGGTGTCACTGCCTCCCATAGAGTCTCCTGAGTGTTTCTGTGGTGTGGTGAGGGAGGTTGTCAGGACTCTGATTTTCCTTCTGTTGGGTGGCTCAACCGTAACCACACGTTACTTGTCCCCATGATGAAATCCGGGAGGGGATTGTGGATCTGTCTCCGTTTGTTCGTACGTTAGTCACATGCGATATCTGACAGCACTGGCCCGATTTTGAATGATGCGTCTTGCCATAGCGTTCCGGCATTTACAAAATTACACTGATTGGCCCAAGGCGGAGGCTATAGTAATTAACTGAAATGTGTTAGTCATACGCAATATTTCAATTGGCCCAAGGGGGGCGCTGCATCATTCATGGGCGACGACATGTTCACTGTTGCCTTGTTATAAATGAGCTTGGTGTGTGTGTGTGTCTGTGACGCCAGAGTAGATTAACATGAATGGATGAACAAAATTCAGTACATTTTATTCATGTTCGATTTGGCATGAAAGGATCCCACTAATTAAAATCTGTGCACTTGCGTCATCGTTGTCCTCCGCCTCTTACACAAGCAGGTGTTGTCACCTGTCTTGCTGTGATATTGGGTGTACAGGGTGGTTCCAGAAAAAGGATTGGATAGTGGTTTAGTGACAAAGACCTTTGATTGTGAAATATTAACAGGTGCAGTTTGAGACTCACAAAGGAATGTATGGTTTGACCCTGTTTTACAAAAGAATTGCCATGATTAGTCATAAGAAACAACACACAGAGGATGTGTAAATTAGCTGTTTCATGCCTTGGTGACCCCACCCCTTTTGCCACTCCTTTCCTGCGCCACTACACCCAGGCTGTCACAATCGGCCATGACCGGGAGCCCCATAAGACTGCGCCCAATTGGCCCAGCGCTGTCCAGGGTACGGGAGGGTTTGGCCTTTCCTTGGCTCATCATGCTCTAGCGACTCCTTGGGCCGGGAGCCTGCAAGCTGACGCCGGTCGTCAGTCGAACAGTTTTTCCTCCGACACATTGGTGTGGCTGACTTCTGGGTTAAGCGAGCAGCGTGATAAAAAGTAGGCGGCCAGGCGGGTCATGTTTCGGAGGACACATGACTCGACCTTCGCCTCTCCGGAGCCCATTGAGGAGTTGCAGAGAGCCAAGTGACCTAATTCGGGAAGAAAACGGGGAAAAAATACGCTTTTGGCCATACTGCCGCCTAGTTAGTACTGGGACGGGAGACCGCCTGGGAAGGTGAAAAATCTGTCGATGTGCCCTTGAGCAAGGCACTTAACCCTAATTGCTCCTGTAAGTCCCTCTGGATAAGAGCGTCTGCTAAATGACTAAAATGTAAAATGTAAATGTAATACCAGCTGCCATAAGCTCAACAAAAAAATAAAAAAAATAATGTAGAACAACCTTTCCCATGAAGCACTGTAAATATGTGAGTGGGATAAAATGAGTGACAGACAGGTGAACGGGACAACAGGTGATTTAAGGTGCGTTGTATGTTATTGGGCTTGCGCAATATGAGAGACAGTTTGTGAGTAATATGTAAGCACCAGTGGGGACCTGTCATTCAGGGCAGGTTTGCAAACAATGTACAAAAATAAAAATAATTATTGAGTTAATAAAGCCTCATACAAACATGGTCTCTTTTCTGCTTTCTTTAGTAAGGCAGCTCCAAAATGCAGGTGTTTCAGCCTAGCTCAGTGCTTTTCACATACGGAGCGTAGTGGTTAGTAATGATCTCTAGTTGCACTGTGATTGGCTCAGTGTTCTGTCACTCATGGGGACACTACGTCACCGCAAAATGTATGGGGAGAGCTCAAAAATGCAAGCCCCTTGGGTGCTGCCAAAGAGTTACATTAGAAGTGCCCATCCAAGAAGGCTCAAGGTCATTGGCCACAGATAAAATGACTTCAAATCACGTTATATCTACCGTAGCTTTGATTGGACTGATCATGTCAACATAAGTCTTTCAAAGCAAGCTAGCAATCAAATCCTTTTCAATCCTTCTAATATGAAGAGAAATTATGAAGAGACATTATTGATAAAATGTATTGGTGCTCATCGGACATTGGACATAAACATTACACAACAAGTTGGAAATCACAAATTCAACAATGAGTGGTTTGGAAGGAATCAGTGTCTAACTGCAAGCATTGAAAAGCAATCATTAGCCTGCTATTCAGTGGGAGTGTGTGTGTGGTCCAAGTCTGGTTTAAGGGTCTCTTTTCCAAGTTTAAAAGGATAAACATTCAACATTGGCCATGCTGTCAATCCAGCATGACTTCTGCAGCGTTCAAAACAACTGGAAACTCGGAACTGGGAAATCTCAGACTTCAGAGAGTTCAAGACAACTGGGAACTCAGAAAACTGGGAAAATACAACTGGGAAAATTCGTTTTGAATGGTCATCCAACTCAGAATTCCAAGTCGGGACCTCGGGCCTCTTTCTAGAGCTCCGACCTGAAGATCACTGACGTCATGATTCAACCTTGTTTTTTTCCGACTTCCCAGTTGGCTTGAAAGCAACATAAATCCAGAGAATGCCAAACTTTGATGACAAAATTGGCCCACGAAGGACCGCGGCGCCACCTTCCTGTTCAAGTGAGCACAGCACAACAAGGTGAGTCCAAAAATGTATTGTATGCTGCTGCATAAATGATGTAATATGCCAAGGAGATATGTATATTGTAGCTAAGAAAGTAATACTAAGTGTATGTTGTGTAGTAAGCTGTTAGTAGCCCATGTGCCTCACCCTAATAATTTGGTCCCTTTTCCCCTCATAACTTAGCCTACTGCTCTGACTTGGTGGTGCACATGTAGCCTATAGCCTGTTTTAGAGAAATGTAATCATTGAATATTGTAAGAGCTTTCATTGTCTGCTTATATGCCCCCTTTATTTATCCTCGGTTCTGACTTGGTGTCCCGGGAGAATACTGTAAGAACAGCCCATGTTCTGAATTCTGTCGCTGTACATTTAAAAAGTGCTGAACAAATAGTTATATTGACTACGTCCGTCCTAGCTCGCTCATTAATGTCTTCATCGAAATTACGGATTGCCTCTTGTCTGCTCGTCGTCCCCTTATGCCATAGTTTGTACATCTCAATTGTCAGTAGATACCACATTTGTTTAAGTACGTCAGCCATATCAGCTATGTTTTTTTTAAAGGCAGTAAATGAGGCTGAATGAACTGTTTCGCTGCCAGACAAAGCTCCGCTGATAGCCAGGTGTAGCAGTGGTAAGGTGTTGGGACTGCTGTTGGGACGCAGCTGTTGGGACAGCTTTATGTAGGCCCTAACAGTTTGGAACTGGGAAATATCAGACTTCAGTGAGTTCAAGACAACTGGGAACTTGGAAAACTGGGAAAATACGACTGGGAAAATACATTTTGAACGGTCATCCAACTCAGAATTCCAAGTCGGGAACTCGGGCCTCTTTCTAGAGCTCCGACCTGAAGATCACTGACGTCATGATTCAACCTTGTTTTTTTTAGGCTGAATGAACTGTTTCGCTGCCAGACAATGCTCAGCTGATAGCCAGGTGTAGCAGTGGTAAGGTGTTGGGACTGCTGTTGGGACTCTGCTGTTGGGACAGCTTTATGTAGGCCCTAACAGTTTGTGGGCACCGTTTGTCACCGTTATAGTGCAACTAATGTATTGTTTAGTGTTGTGTAGTGTAGTGGCTTTGCCAGCGTGCATCTAAAAAAAAATGGTGGAGTTTGCCCCACAAGATTTACATGCTAAGATCGCCACTAGTAAGAACTGAGGCCCCATTGGTGAAAAGGATAAGACCGTAATTTGCCGAACAGGTTGCTCATCCGGTTAAGGACATATTGATATACAGTGAGGGAAAAAAGTATTTTGCAGACGCTCTTATCCAGAATGACTTACAGTAGTAAGTGCATACATTTTCATTCAGTGAGGGAAAAAAGTATTTGATCCCCTGCTGATTTTGTACATTTGCCCACTGACAAAGAAATGATCAGTCTATAATTTTAATGGTAGGTTTATTTGAACAGTGAGAGACAGAATAACAACAAAAAAATCCAGAAAAACGCATGTCAAAAATGTTATAAATTGATTTGCATTTTAATGAGGGAAATAAGTATTTGACCCCCTCTCAATCAGAAAGATTTCTGGCTCCCAGGTGTCTTTTATACAGGTAACGAGCTGAGATTAGGAGCACACTCTTAAAGGGAGTGCTCCTAATCTCAGCTTGTTACCTGTATAAAAGACACCTGTCCACAGAAGCAATCAATCAATCAGATTCCAAACTCTCCACCATGGCCAAGACCAAAGAGCTCTCCAAGGATGTCAGGGACAAGATTGTAGACCTACACTTGGCTGGAATGGGCTACAAGACCATCGCCAAGCAGCTTGGTGAGAAGGTGACAACAGTTAGTGCGATTTATTCGCAAATGGAAGAAACACAAAATAACTGTCAATCTCCCTCTGCGTCATTTTGCGTATCAGTTTATAAACACTATCCCATGGAATCAGTACGTCAAAAATCTCTTCACAACCATTTTGCAATATATATGGGACGGCTGTCAATCCTTTGGTCCTTAAATGAAACTGGTATACTTTTTTATTTATCACAATTTTCTTTAACCAATTATGTTCTTTAATGCAGGGCCGACAGACAAGTTCCTTACTTTTTCTCCCTTCCACTTTCCTCTTCCATTTTTGCGGTAATGCTGCAATTATTTGGTTGTCATTTTGGGTAGAGCAGACATTTCCATATGTTTTTGTTAGCTGCATGTGCGACATAGCTCCACCAGTCCTACCTATGATATCATTTACGAAGATTATTTGTTCTTCAAAAAAGAATAGTTTTTTTTATCAATTAGTATATTTGAGTTTAACCACAATATTTGTTGCATTATTTGTTATGTTGTGTCTGGAGGATTACATTGAAATTGAAACCAACTTTCTATGGCTTGTTTTAGAAATAGTGATATTTGGGAGATGATTTCCTTTTCAAATAACTGAAAGTGAGAGGTTGTAATCTGATTAAAGGGAAAAAGGCCATTCTTGAACATTGGGTGAGACAATCTTACTAATTTGCTAGAGAACCAGTTCGGATTTAAGTACAGTATAACTTTGTAGGACTGAAGCTTTTAGTGATAGGTCTAATGCTTTAATATTTAATAATTTCTGTCCTCCGAATTCATATTAATTATATAAATAGGCCCGTTTAATTTTGTCTGGCTTGCCGTTCCAAATAAAATGGAATATTTTTTTCTCATATAATTTATAAAAACTGTTCGCTAGGCATAGGCAAGACCATAAGCAAAAAGGTAAACTGTGATAATATTAAAGAGTTAATCAGGGTGATTTTTTCCACAAATTGACAGGTATTTACCTTTACATGGTAGCAAGATCTTATCTATTTTTGCTAACTTTCTATTAAAATGTATTGGAGTGAGATCATTTATTTCATTTGGGATATGTATTCCGAGTATATCCACATTACCATCAGACCATTTTATTGGTAAACTACATGGTAATGTAAAAATTGTATTTGTTAGTGATCCAATACGTAATATAGTACATTTATCATAATTTGGTTGTAATCCAGAGTGGTTAGAAAATGTATCTAGATCCTCTATGAGGCTGTGGAGGGATTCAAGTTATGGATTTTAAAGAAAACATGAATCATCAGCGTACAATGACACCTTTGTTTTTAAGCCCCGGATTTCTAATCCCTTGATATTATTTTTGGATCTGATTTTAATAGCTAACATTTTGATGGCCATGATAAATAGATATGCCGATAGTGGACAACCTTGTTTCACTCCTCTTAACATTTTAAAACTTTCGGAGAAATAGCCATTATTTACTATTTTACACGTACGGTTACTATACATGATTTTAACCCATTTTATAAGAGATTCTCCAAAATTGAAATGCTCCAGGCATTTATATATAAACCCCAATCGTACTTTATCAAATGCCTTTTCAAAGTCTGCTATGAATAGCAGGCCTAGTTTCCCAGATTTTTCATAGTGTTCTATTGTTTCCAGTACTTGCCTTATATTATCGCCAATGTATCGTCCATGTAAAAAACCTGTCTGACTAGAATGAATAATGTCCGACAATACTTTTTTAATTCTATGCGGTATACATTTTCCTAGAATTTTTGCATCACAACACTGAAGTGTAAGGGGCCTCCAATTTTTTTTAATGGACTGGATCTTTATATTTTCCACTTGTATCCTGTTTCAGTAATAATGAAATCAGACCTTCTTCTTGAGTGTCTGATAATCTACCATTTACATAGGAGTGGTTAAAACATGCTAATAACGGTCCTCTGAGTATATCAAAAAAGGTTTGGTATACCTCGACTGGTATGCCATCCGACCCTGGAGTTTTCCCGGACTTAAAGTCTTTAATTGCATCCAGAATTTCCTTCTCTGTAATTTCACCTTCACACGAGTCTTTCTGTATGGCTATTCATTTTACATTATCAATAGAAAAAAATCTCTACAATTAGCTTCAGTTAGAGGAGATGGAGGCGACTGAAACGAAAACATATGCTTAAAGTACTTTGTTTCTTCTTTCAAAATATAATTTGGTGAATCATGGGTGACTCCTTCATTTGTAACCAGTTTCAGTAAATTCTTTTTGGTAGCATTTCTATGTTGAAGATTAAAAAATAATTTGGTGCATTTTTCCCTATATTACATTTACATTTTAGTCATTTAGCAGACGCTCTTATCCAGAGCAACTTACAGTTAGTGAGTAAATACATTTTCATACTGGCCCCCCGTGGGAAACGAACACACAACCCTGGCGTTGCAAGCGCCATACTCTACCAACTGAGCTACAGGGGGCTACATATTCCATCCAGTTTGCTTAATTTTTTATAACATATTACACCTGATCTTTCTTAAATAAAAGTTTCTCCATTTCTTTTTGTTTTTCCTTTAATTTATTCTGAGCCTGTATGTTACAGTTTTTATTGCTATCTATCTGTTCTGTTAGACCTTCTATTTCCTTTGTTAGTATGGACTCTTTTGACCTAAATTGCTTTTGTTTTGAGATGAGGACTGAGTATTGCATGGCCTCTAAAGGCACATTTAAAAGTGTCCCATACAATAAGGGGATTTGCTGTAACTATGTTATGTCGGAAAAAAATCAGTTATAAATTCCTCTGTCCTAGTTAAAAACAAGTTATCATCCAATAGGCTTTGATTAAATTTCCAATATCCTCTCCCACGTGGAAATTCAGTAAGAGTAATGTATATGCCAATTATATGATGGTCCGACCGCATTCTGTCCCCTATCAACACTTTTTAAACTTTTGGTGCCAACGAGAATGACATAAGAAAGAAGTCAAGACGACTAGCTTGATTGATTCTCCGCCATGTATATCCCACTAGATATTTAAGCCTCCATATATCTACTAGTTCTAATGTATCCATGACATTCACGATTTCCTTAAGAGCATGAGGTTGATCGTTTGTAGTGTGATTTCCTTTACGGTCCATTGAGCTATTTAAAACGGTATTATAATCGGCCACCATAATAATAGAGTATTGTATTGCTTGCAGGGTTGATAATTTATTATATATATTGTCAAAGAAGTGTGGATCATCATTATTTGGTCCGTAAAGGTTAATGAGCCATATCTGTTTATGTTCCAATAACATATTTAAAATAATCCATCTACCTTGCGGATCTGTTTGGACAATTTGCACATTCGGATCGAAATGACTGTTAATTAATATCATCACCCCTTTTGAGTTTATTTGCCCATGGGAGAAGTATATTCCCCCCCCCCCCCCCATTCCTTTTTCCACGCAACTTCATCTTGAATTGTTGAATGAGTTTCCTGTAAACAATATATATTATATTCCTTCTCTTTGAGCCATGTAAATATTGTTCTTCTTTTGTTATGATCTGCTAAGCCATTACAATTATAACTGCCTATACTTATTTCACCACATACCATAATGACATACAAGTTTCAAATCTATTCGTCCAAACTCTGTATGCAATGGGCTCTCCAGCCCTGTTCCTGCAGCTACCCAGTCCTTAATTTGGGAAACCAAGTGAAATCTGTTCGGGAACATTGATAGTAGCATGTTTTCACAACTGAACATATTTAATTAAACTGTTGAAAGACAGCCCCTCTCTCTGGGCGCTCAAGAAAATAATGAAGGAGAGTGTAGCTAAAGGTAATGTGTCAGCCTATTAATTGTAAAAATAAAAAAAAATGCTAGAATACTGATTTTAAGAATTTGTTTAATTTTGGAGTATAGGCTTTTATTTGATATTTATTTAACTAGGCAATTTAGTTAAGAACAAATTCTTATTTACAATGACGGGCTACACCGGCCAAACCCAGACAACGCTGGGCCAATTGTGCGCTGCCCTATGGGACTCCCAAATCACGGCTGGTTGTGATACAGCCTGGAATCGAACCAGGGGGTCTGTATTGACACCTCAAGCACTAAGATGCAGTGCCTTAGACCGCTGCGCCACTCGGGAGCCCAGGGTAGGTCAATTGTGAACCAAACACATCTTAAATCAGTTTTTTGAAAATGTTTTTCTGCTGTGCCTAATATGTGGTAGGCTATGTATTGTATAACAGCACAATCATTATTTTAATTCAGTTTTTTTCTTTTGGGCTTGGACTCATATATAAGCCTATATATGCATAAGCTCTAATATGCTTATGGGTGTTTGGAATTAATTATCACCTTAAAAAGCGCCGTCCATTTTGTTGTTAGTCTTTGAAACAACATCCATAAAGACCATGTTTTCCACTCAGTTTAACCTGTTGTTGAATTCTTTCTTCAAATTGATCGATCACAGTGAGGTGAGTTTTAAAAACAAGATACTGTTTTGATTATGTGTTTGATGTGATTTTCGATTGCATTTGCAGTGATGCCAGAGTGGTTAGAGGGACAATAGAGCCCTGAGTACCAGGCCATTAGCAATCTGATGGTCGTTAGCTAGTTGGGTACTACATTTTACATTTTAGTCATTTAGCAGATGCTCTTATCCAGAGCGACTTACAGTTAGTGAGTGCATACATTTTTTTTGTTTTTTTTGTTATTTTTTCATACTTTTTGTACTACCAACACATGAGTGCATAAAAGGAGATTACTGTGACTCAATGGTCACTTAGAATTTTACTGCAGTCATGACTCATGACTGTTGGTGTGGCGGTAATATGGTCACCACAACAGCCGTACTCATGGATACCATTTTTATGTCTCTGCATGCAGTTTGAAGGAAGTTGAAGGTCGTTTCTGGAGCAATTGCTAACTAGCGCAATGACTTGAAGTCTAGCCAAAATGTCAAACTATCACTTAAAAGTTGGAATCCGTTGTGGTGAAACTGCCAATTCAGTGTGCGATATTTAAGCGATAATGCTCGAGAAGCAGTGGTTGGAGGATCTATTGGCATGGGTGTTTTTAGAAAATTGTGCCAATATATCCTCCACAAACACTGGCTTCGAGGGCATTATCACTTTTATACAACGGGTTACCAACATATTCAAATAATGATTGACATATTTTCATTAAAAATGTTGATTAATTTGTTCATACTATTTAATCCTTCCACAAGATATAATCCCGACACAAATCTAGGGTTTCTACCCAATCCGGCTGGTCTATCGGTTCGGTTGCTAGAGATGCAACCCTGTCATTCAGTCTTTTTGTTCTGTATCTATGGACTCGACCCACTTGTTTGTTCTAAATGTTCCATTGCCATACTGGCTGGCAACATTCTTATCCCTTGCTTGCTAGCTAGCCAACTACAGCTAATTTACAGTCACGTTGAAAAGCCATTTGCATTTGTTTAAACTGTTTTCTAGTGACATTTATTTGGATACATCCATAACAATGAGCGATTTCACCTGGCATCGAACATTTGCTCACTTGTCAGGACACTGTTGTTCAGAGGAGCTAGCCAACAACACAGCTAACACAATCACTTCAAACTGAAGCTGGAAAGACTGCAAACTAGCTGCACTTCGTTTCATTGTACCTTTTTGCAATTTACATTTCTTTGTATATATCCATAAAAATGATGCCAGCTGATTCATGATTTCGACTGGCTGAGAAACGCTGCCTGCCTGTCTGTCTGCCTTGTCCTGACTCCCAACACGTTCATTACTATGGGACAGCTGGAGATCGAATTTGAGTATTGAAACAATGTTGCAAATGTCGGAGAGACAGACAGCAAGGTTTATACAAATCTCCGCTGTGGTGAAAACGAAATGTTAGTCTAAAATAAATGTGAGATAATGTCTAGATGCTTTTTATAGTGGAGATCAAGTTTATAAATTGCTTGGCAGGGTCTAATGAGACAGTGGATTGCACAGTCAGATGGAACACAGTAAATAGGCATTTTAACTTCATAGACTTAGCCGGTGGTAACTTGTGGAAGAGACACCGGCTGGAATGCGATTTTAACCAATCAGCATTCAGGATTAGACCCACCCATTGTATAATACAAAAACAAATACCTTAATTCAAACAACTAACACTGTTTTTTTCCCCTCCGACATCATTGCACACACGATAAAACAGAAGAGTATTTTTATTACGTTGCTGGATGCTCATCTCCTCCTTTTCAAAAACAAGAACAAATGTGCCTGGGACGACCAGTGGCGCTGTTTCACCTTTTTGGGATCTCAGTTTTAAGGTCTGAAAGGCATTTGCCCATTGGGCAAGTCAGGAGTATATTTGGGTTGGCCAAAGATTATGATCACTTGCCCAAAAATGTAAAGTAGCTTTTTTCACATACACACAGGGGAGGAACAAGAAGGACCAGACTACTGGAATTATTTGCATTTTGTTTGTTATCAGTAAAAAAAAAAAACACTTACACACAAAAATGTACAATGAAGCAAACTAAAAGTATTCCCAGTCATATGGGAAAATGCTGGGTAACCGCTCCCATATGTATGTATGAACCAGTCCATGTTCTCTCCATATGCCTTGGGAAGACTTTTAGTTGGCTTTAATTTCACTGACATTTATACATAATAATGGTGAAATGCAAGTTACAAAAAATGTGAAGCATCAAGTTATAAGATATCGCACTGTCCTGTGATAGGGGCTATGTCACCAAATTTGGAATAATTTGTCTTGACTTGTTTAGACAGCACAGTGGTATGGAAGCCTAACTGGTTCAACTACTACATTCATGTGAGCAGTCTCAAGATTGATTCCCTGTGTGTAAAGAAACATGACTTTTCCTCCCCTTATGAGGAGGCGAGGAAGGTGTGTCTACTGCCTCACAATCTTGAGTTTAAAAGGTCTCTCGAAGACGATATACTAACAGTAGTTCAACACAGCGTGAAGACCGCACTTTCTGTGAAGAAGAGAAGACGCGCACCGCATACCAGGGCAATATTATTTTGAACCTGCTTACCTGGCTGTTCAGTCAGACAAGGGCTGCCAGGTGATTCAACAAACACTTTAACCCATCGGAGAACTCACCACATAGATTACAAAGTAAGTGCATATCTATAAATGCCTATAATTGACATCATGATTCATTAATTGATTTAATTTAATTCTCATTAGGATTGAATATTTTCCCGTTGATTTACAAATGTTCCTTCCCGAGAATAAATCACTTTTCTCCCGGCTAACCCGGGATTTCCCGCCAAAATTGGAAATGTCATTCAAAAGCATATAAAGTATATACATAGGACTATGTTTGGATTTGATTAGATCTTTGATAGAAAATTCAAACCTGATGCTACCTGAGCCTGATGAGCCATACATTAAATACATTTTATGAGCCCAACATTAAAGAAATGTAATGAGCCCAAGCCCAAATGATTGTGCCGTTATCCAATATAGGCCAATGATTACACAGGACAGAAAAATATAAAAGCCCATAGATGGGTAAATAAGTGAAACACTCCAGTATACTAATCTTTTTGAGTGTGAACTGTTTTACTGCATTGTATTATACTGTATTATATGGACTGGAAATACGCACCTCGTTCAAACCATGATAAAGCTGGGAGAGAACATGCGATCCTGGTGCAGTACATGCGGCCTACAAAATTACAAGTATAGACTAGCGAATTAGATTTTAATTTTGAAATATAATAAGGCCTATTTGTAAAATTATAGGCTGATACATATATACCTTTCATAATATTTCCCCTAATATTATTAGCCTACCTCCTCTTTATCTCTCTATTGTTGCTTCATTCCTTCATCGCATTCAACAGTTAAATGAAATACGTTTCGTTGTCCTTATATTCATCATTCTAATGACATGCTTGAATAAAATAAGACTATAATTAGATGCAGATGGCTTTCACTTCTCTTCACTGAAGATTGAATGGTTATGGGTCTGAATAAATAACTGCTATAGCATTCCGCCCAAATTATGTACAGCAAGTCTAGCTTTTCCTGCATGGACTCCAAGAGCTAAGGAGTGTTTTTTAAGGAGAGTGGCCAGCGGAGCACAGGTGCGTGCGTATTGCGCAAGAGACAGAGGCTATAAGTTAGAAGCTTATTGTGCATGACCTATCATTCATTAGCTAAATATAAGGCTAATCTATTGTCCATTGCTCAAGTTTCTTGGCCCAAGCAAGTCTCTTCTTATTATTGGTGTCCTTTAGTAGTGGTTTCTTTGCAGCAATTCGACCATGAAGGCCTGATTCACATAGTCTCCTCTGAACAGTTGATGTTAAGATGTGTCTGTTACTTGAACTCTGTGAAGCATTTATTTGGGCTGCAATCTGAGGTGCAGTTAATTGCCAATTTCTGAGGCTGGTAACTCTAATGAACTTATCCTCTGTAGCAGATGTAACTCTGGGTCTTCCTTTCCTGTGGCGGTCCTCATGAGAGCCAGTTTAATCATAGCGCTTGATGGTTTTTGCGACTACACTTGAAGAAACTTTCAAAGTTCTTGACATTTTCTGTATTGACTGACCTTCATGTCTTAAAGTAATGATGGACTGTCGTTTCTCTTTGCTTATTTGAGCTGTTCTTGCCATAATATGTACTTGGTCTACCTTGTCACAACACAACTGATTGGCTCAAACGCATTAAGAAGGAAATAAATTCCACAAATGAACTTTTAAGAAGGCACACCTGTTAATTGAAATGCATTCCAGGTGACTACCTCATGAAGCTGGTTGAGAGAATGCCAAGAGTGTGCAAAGCTGTCATCAAGCCAAACGGTGGCTACTTTGAAGAATGTCAAATATAAAATATATTTGGATTTGTTTAACACTTTTTTGGTTACTACATGATTCCATATGTGTTATTTCATAGTTTTGATGTCTTCACTATTATTCTACAATGTAGAAAATAGTAAAAATAAAGAAAAACCCTTGAATGAGTAGGTGTGTCCAAACTTTTGACTGGTACTGTATATCTTGAAAATGATTATCTATTTTGTATGCAATTTGAATGGAATTGATGGAGAGAGAGAAAGACTGCGAGGGAGTGCTCACGGGTGCGCTGATTTAAAGCAACGATATTTGAGTGATAGGCTGTTTTAAATCTCTGCAGCTGCAAAAGATAAATAAAACATCTTTACAATTCAAAAATAAGGTGACCCCCAAAAGCCAGATGGAGATGTTTACATTTAGACGCAAAAGTCACCCAGTAAAATACTACTTGAGTAAAAGTCGAAAAGTATTTGGTTTTAAATATACTTAAGTATCAAAGTAAAAATAAAAGTATAAATAATTTCTAATTCCTTATATTAAGCAAACCAGATGGCACAATTTTATTGTATTTTGTAAATTTACTGATAGCACTCTCCAAAACTCAGAGATACAGTAATTTACAAACGAAGCATTCCTGAGTCCGCCAGATCAGAGGCAGTAGGGATGAGCAGGGATGTTTTCTTGATAAGTGCGTGAATTTGACCATTTTCCTGTTCTGCTAAGTATTCAGGGGAAATGTATGAGGTAAAAACTAGATAATTTTATTTAGGAATGTAGTGAAGTAAAAGTAAAAGTAGTCAAAAATATAAATAGTAAAGTAAAGTACAGATACCCCAAAAAACCTTCAGAGATTCCTGTTTTTCTACAGTCAAAGACTACGATAGCCCAAGGCTGTTGACAACCAAAGTAGCCATGACTGCCATTGTTTAACATAGCAGTCAACCTATTTCCTGTAGTCTCAAAATTATTAAACGTTTTGTTTCTTGTAATAAAGTTGTCCTCAAACGGAGCACACTTTGTTAATAACATGTATTAAATCATATAAAATAGTGTCATTCAAATAAGTTGACTCACCCAAATCAGAATACCTGATGTATCAACTAGGCTATGGTTTCTACCTGAGCACATGGAACGTGGTAATAGCCTGCAATTCACACATCCCATGTAGATGGTGAATATTGTCATAACTCTTGGTGCTTGGCCCCTCTTTCCAGCCAAACATTCCTTTGTTTATTAAGCACTGCAGCGTGAACTAGGCGGTGACTCCACTTCCATCAGCGGCATCATTTCTGTTGACAGTTAAGACACTTTTTTAGAACCCAGCGTGAACCGTCAGGATTAGCCCATTGGTTGTTGAACGCACCCCATGTCTTTGGTCAGGGTTCACACGTGATTGGCTGCTGACAAAGTAACAAACACCCTTGAACTAATTTGTTTGGCCAATCAATTAGTGACCCTGCATCCTACCGCTGGCTGAAGCTAAGCAGGGTCGGTCTTGGTCAGTCCCTGGATGAGAGACCAGATGCTGCTGGAAGTGGTGTTGGAGGGCCAGTAGAAGGCATTTTTTTCTCTGGTCTAAGGATATCCCAATGCCCCAGGGATGGGACATTAAACAGGTGTCCTGACTCTCTGTGGTCACTAAAGATCCCATGGCACTTATCGGAAGAGTAGGGGTGTTAACCCCAGTGTCCTGGCTAAATTGCCAATCTAGACCTCACACCATCATGGCCACCTAATCCTACCCAGCTTCCAATTGGCTCATTCATCCCCCTTCTCTCCCTGTAACTATTCCCCAGGTCATTGCTGTAAATGAGAATGTGTTCTTAGTCAATTTACCTGGTAAATTTTTTTAAAGGTCAATAAAAGTGTAACAGCTGTCAAACAGTTAAACAGTGTCAAATAGACCAGCAATGTTATAACAAATGTATTCGTCTACATTGAAAAACATTGTAATTCAAAGAATAGACAGACAGATTTTCACAGAACAGAAAGGGTGTGACTAAGGAAAAGGACACAAAAAATAAACAGTATAACAGGGTGTGGTAATAAACTAGATTATTTTATGTGTCCTTATTGTATGATTTCGTGCCTGTGTGTCATTATAATGGATTGGTCTGTTATTTTGAGACCTGCCTTATTTAATTCCTCATTTGAAAAGCCTGTTTTCTGCAGTATTATATCAGAAAAGTAATAACAAAGACACAAATAATTCAAGCACTTGTAGGCATGAGTTCACTCACACGGATACACCTCACCAGCCTACATTACTTGACCTATACAGTATGACTATTTCAACCTACCTCTTCAGTCCCACCCTCATCTCAATTAAATACATACATCTACCATATCAATACATACATCTACTACACTACATCCACCACAGACTGTAGCTGTATCCAAGCCTGAGGGCAAACCCTATCAACAGTGACTGCTGTATGTAATCAAGTCTACTAGGCGAGGTGTTCAGGTCATGGAAGACTGCTCTAACACAGTAGTATCAGAAACAGGCTTCAACAGTGTACATTATGTATCAGTCAGTCTAGCCATGCCTAACCCACAGGAGACTGAAACATGCTCACATTCACGTGCAGCACTTTCACTCCTGGCAGATTAGATGGGGAGTATATTCTTTCAGAGCTGACTTGGTTTAAGATGTTGGCAAACATGTTTTCATGAGTGGTTTGATGAACATGAAAACGATGTAAACCATAAGTCACCAGATCTCAACCCATTTGAACACTTATGGGAGATTCTGGAGCGGCGCCTGAGACAGCGTTTTCCACCACCAACATAACACTAAATGATGAAATGTCTCATGGAAGAATGGTGTCGCATCCCTCCAATAGAGTTCCAGACACATGCCAAGGCACATTGAAGCTGTTCTGGCTCGTGGTAGCCCAACACCCTGTTAAGACACTTTATGTTGGTGTTTCCTTAATCTTGGCAGTTACCTGTATACGAGTGTGTGTCCGTGTGTCTTTGATGGTTTATGTGTGTGTGTGTGTGTGTGTATTGCATGCATATCATGTTTGTGAATGTACAGTATTTGCATATATTTATGTGTATGCAGCATGTGTCAGTTATATTTGCACTATTTAGGCATTTCCAATTTTAGTTAGACTGTTCCTATATCCCACTATTCCACTTGTTCACACATCTCAGCAGTTGCGCAATTTCTATTGTGAACTCAAAGTCAGTGGAATGTTTTTACACCCTCTCTCCCTCCCATGGTTGTTCTTAAGTCTGAGGTCACAAGTGTTAGGTTTAACAGTGATGATGAAGAAACATTCCTTTCTCTCTCCGTCTATAATTTAGCCTCAATCTCTCCACTCCTTTCTTTGATTCTCCTCATTGGCATGTACATAAGGAATGAGGTGGCCGGGCGTCTTTAAAAGCCCAGTGCTTTTTATGTGTATTTCCACACTATGAGGTTGGAATAATACTGTGAAATTGTGAAAATTATGATAATGCCCTTTTAGTGTAAGAGCCGTTTGAAAACACAGCCTGAAATTTCAGCCTGTTTTGGTGGTATGGAGTTTTGGCCTACCTGGTGACATTAGTTAATACACCAATAATCAAGAGTTTAAAACCTCTCTGCCAATAACAACTAGCTTTCAGTTTTCCCCTCCCAGACAGTCCTAGCAAAATTCTTGCTTGAGAAATTGCTCTTTGCTAAGAAGCTTTTTTTGTAAATTTTTGACCACTTTAATTGAAAACAATACCCGTAAGGTACTCACCTCTAGAGTCCAAGCCCTAAGCTAACATATGGAATTGTTTTTAAATGGTCATATCAAGGATCATTTAGCTATTTGATTTTGAATTTTAAGACCCCTTAAGGTATCAAAAAAATATATTAAACAATTATTGGATGAAACATTGAATTTGGCATTACTGCTATTAGCCAATAGAAACTTATTGAATAACAATTTCACTACATGGAACAACAGATAGTAAAAAAAAAAAATCAAAAGGAAGTTTGTTCTGAAGTGTCTGTCCTATATCTGATAAATATAAGAATGATCAGAAAACTATTTTAATCTTTTAGACATGTACAGTTGAAGTCGGAAGTTTACATACACCTTAGCCAAATACATTTAAACTCAGTTTTTCACAATTCCTGACATTTAATCCTAGTACAAATTCCCTGTCTTAGGTCAGTTAGGATCACCACTTTATTTTAAGAATGGGAAATGTCAGAATAATAGTAGAGAGAATGATTTATTTCAGCTTTTATTTCATTCATCACATTCACAGTGGGTCAGAAGTTTACATACACTCAATTAGTATTTGGTAGCATTGCCTTTAAATTGTTTAACTTGGGTCAAACGTTTCGGGTAGCCTTCTACAAGCTTCCCACAATAAGTTGGGTGAATTTTGGCCCATTCCTCCTGACAGAGCTGGTGTAACTGAGTCAGGTTTGTAGGCCTCCTTGCTCGCACACACTTTTTCAGTTCTGCCCACACATTTTCTATAGGATTGATGTCAGGGCTTTGTGATGGCCACTCCAATACCTTGACTTTGTTGCCATTTTGCCACAACTTTGGAAGTATGCTTGGGGTCATTATCCATTTGGAAGACCCATTTGCGACCAAGCTTTAACTTCCTGACTGATGTCTTGATAAGTTGCTTCAATATATCCACATAATTTTCCTTCCTCATGATGCCATCTATTTTGTGAAGTGCACCAGTCCCGCCTGCAGCAAAGCACCCCCACAGCATGATGCTGCCACCCCCGTGCTTCACGGTTGGGATGGTGTTCTTCGGCTTGCAAGCATCCCCATTTTTCCTCCAAACGTAGCGATGGTCATTATTGCCAAACAGTTCTATTTGTGTTTCATCAGACCAGAGGACATTTCTCCAAAAAGTACGATCATTGTCCCGATGTGCAGTTGCAAACCGTAGTCTGGCTTTTTTATGGCGGTTTTGGAGCAGTGGCTTCTTCCTTGCTGAGCAGCCTTTCAGGTTATTTCGATATAGGACTCGTTTTACTGTGGTTATAGATACTTTTGTACCTGTTTCCTCCAGCATCTTCACAAGGTCCTTTGCTGTTGTTCTTGGATTGATTTGCACTTTTCGCACCAAAGTACGTTCATCTCTAGGAGACAGAACGCGTCTCCTTCCTGAGCGGTATGACGGCTGTGTGGTCCCATGGTGTTTATACTTGCGTACTATTGTTTGTACAGATGAATGTGGTACCTTCAGGTGTTTGGAAATTGCTCTCAAGGATGAACCAGACTTGTGGAGGTCTACAAATTTTTTTCTGAGATCTTAGCTGATTTCTTTTCATTTTCACATGATGTCAAGCAAAGAGGCACTGAGTTTGAAGGTAGGCCTTGAAATACATCCACAGGTACACCTCCAATTGACACAAATGATGTCAATTAGCCTATCAGAAGCTTCTAAAGCCATGACATCATTTTCTGGAATTTTCCAAGCTGTTTAAAGGCACAGTCAACTTAGAGGATGTAAACTTCTGACCCACTGGAATTGTGATACAGTGAATTATAAGTGAAATAATCTGTCTGTAAACAATTGTTGGAAAAATTACTTGTGTCATGCACAAAGTAGATGTCCTAACCGACTTGCCAAAAGTATAGTTTGTTAACAAGAAATTTGAGGAGTGGTTGAAGAACGAGTTTTAATGACTCCAACCTAAGTGTATGTAAACTTCCGACTTCAACTGTAATTATCCCCTTAATTTAGGCACTAAAGTATCTCCATATATACTTCCATTCCTTTTTTAAACTGGTACCGGGACCTTCAGATGAGTCTTGAGGCTTGTGGGCATCCTAGAACAAAACGACACCATCGTGTTCATGAGAGTCCCATCTTTCAATAGAGTGATCATAATATACTGCACAAAAATATAAACGCAACATGCAACAATTCCAACGATTTTACTGAGTTACAGTTCATATAAGGATATCAGTCAATTGAAATCAATAAATTAGGCCCTAATCTATGGATTTCATATGACTGGGCAGGGGCGCAGCCATGGGTGGCCCTGGGAGGGCATAGGCCCACCCACTTGGGAGCCAGGCCCACCCACTGCGGAGCCAATCAGAATGAGTTATTCTCCACAAAAGGGCTTTATTACAGACAGAAATACTCCTCAGATTCATCAGCTATCCGTGTGGCTGGTTTCAGACGATCCTGCAGGTGAAGAAGCCTGGGATGTGAAGGTCCTGGGCTGGCGAGGTTACATGTGGTTTGCGGTTGTGAGGCTGGTTGGACATACTGCCAAATTCTCTAAAACGACGTTGGAGGCGGCAATTCTCTGGCAACAGCTCTGGTGGACATTCCTGCAGTCAGCATGCCAATTGCACGCTCCCTCAAAACTTGAGACATCTCTGTAATTGTGTTGTGTGACAAAACTGCACATTTTAGAGTGGCCTTTTATTGTCCCCAGCACAAGGTGCACCTGTGTAATGATCATGCTGTTTAATCAGCTTCTTGATATACAACACCTGTCAGGTAGATGGATTATCTTGGCTAAGGAGAAATGCTCATTAACTGGGATATAAACAAATTTGTGCACAAACTTTGAGAGAAATAAGCTTTTTGTGCTTCTGGAAAATATCTGGGATATTTTATTTCAGCTCATGAAACATGGGACCAACACTTTACAGGGGGTTAAATATAAAGGAGTTGGATGAAAGAGAGTGGAAGAAGAGGAGTTTATGGGAGAGACTGGACACATAATTTAGGAGTGGTATTAATATCTTGATATGATCACAAGTAATGAGTATACCATAGCTTTAATTCACTCATTAGATGAGAGGACTACATTTGATTTGTGATGGACACTGGCCAATTATAATGACAGCTGTTCAAAATGTTATCGGATGGATCTGGAATGAGGATAGAGTTCTAAGCACAAGCAAAGTGACAACAATACATGCCCCTCTCTGTTTTCTTTTGATTCTCAGGATGCCTGTCGAAACACCGTCAGTCAGACACACGTCTACAGTTGGTCGCTTCCCATCAGTCACACTGGGATTGGGGAAAGATGAGCCTGGGAAGGAGGAGCCAGAGGAGAACACAGAGGAAGGGGGGTGTCGACAATGGTTACGTAAGATCTGTCCTTGTTGCTGTCAAAGACAGAGCGATGATGATGACATCACAGATAAGGTCGTCACAGGGATTGTTGATGTAGACAACCTTGTTGGGAATGATGACAAGCCAGTCACTAATGGAAGTAAGCTTGAAGGTAATTTACACTTTTAAAAATACCATACAGCCGCTAGTGAAAGTCTACACACCCCTTGCACAGTCTTTACATTTTGCTGCCTTAAAATTAAATCTAAAAAGGGCTTCAATTGGATTTCCTTCCTACCTATCTACACAACCTAATCCACATTTTCAAAGTGAAAGAAAAATAGTCAAAAACCTTCTGAATTAATAAAAAATGAAGATGTATTGATTGCGTATGTCTTCACACCCCAGGACTGAGACTGGACCATTCAGGAACACTCTCCACCTCTTGGAAATCCATTTAGGTGTCTATTTGTCATTAACATTTGTGTAACTGTCCCTTTAAAAATAAAACTCTTTCCCAGGGTTAGGTTTTTAGAAGACTGAATATTTGTTTAATTTTTACATGTGCTTTTCTCCATTCATATTTATTTTGGATTATGCCCATAACATGATTCTGCCACCACACTAATTGAAAATACAGAGGATTAACAACATTGCATTCACTCCCCTTATGGAATAAACACGTGATCTGTGATCTTATGTGAAGTTAACCTCTTAAGGATCGGACCCTTTTTTTAAATTTTCGCCTAAAATGACATACCCAAATCGAACTGCCTGTAGCTCAGGACCTGAAGCAAGGATATGGATATTCTTGATACCATTTGAAAGGAAACACTTTGAAGTTTGTGGAAATGTGAAATTAATGTAGGATAATATAACACATTAGATCTGGTAAAATATATATATATTTTTAATCATCTTTGAAATGCAAGAGAAAGGCCACAATATAATATTGCAGTTTAGGCGCAATTTAGATATTGACCACTAGATGGCAGCAGTGTGTGTACAACGTTTCAGATTAATCCACTGAAGCGTTGCAATACTGGACTATTTTGTATCAAGTCTTCCCAAATGTGCCAAAATGGTCAATTGATACATTTTCAAGTACATAACTATAGAGAACATACAAAAATGATATGGTAATACAAAATGTAAGTTTACACACTCCCAGGAATGTCATACATGATTGATCATTAGCTTATACAATAACTTTCACACATCTAGATGGCCTTGCGGGGTGCGTGTGGAGCCAGAGACAGCAAGAGTTCAAACTATAGAACCCAGTTCCTACATTTGAATATAAAAATTGATTTTATCAAACAAAACTATGCTACATTTTATCTCTGGGACCCTCAGGATGACAAATCAGAGCAAGATTACTGAATGTAAGTACATTATTTACCTTCAGAGGTGAATGTATCAAACCAGTTGCCGTGATACATTTTGTTTTTGTTGTGCACTCTCCTCAAACAATAGCATGGTATTATTTCACTGTAATAGCTACTACAGTGCAGTTAGATTAACAATAATGTAAGCTTTCTGCCAATATAAGACATGTCTATGTCCTGGAAAGTTTGCTGTTACTTACCACAGTCATGCTAATCACATTAGCGCACGTTAGCTCAACCGTCCCATACGCAGGACACCGATACCGCAGAGGTTAATATGATAGCATGTGACAACATGTAAAGCAACATGTGATAACATGAAACTACACATGTGAAAACGTGATCACATGTGAAGTGTTCCAAAAATACATGTTTTCACATGATTTCACATGACATTTCATGTGGAATCATGTGATTTTCCACGTGTGAAATCATGTGGTTTTTCTGTAAGGGTCCAAATTACTGGCCTGCATGACAAAGTGAAAAGAAGGAATCCTGTGTTAAAAAATCCACCCCAAATCATCCATTCTGCTTGCAACAAGGCCATTAAGTAATTCTGCAAGACAATACGGCAAAGAAATGTACTTTTTGGCCTAAATAAAAAATACAGGTTTGGATCAAATTCAATACAACACAATACAGAGTAAAAGCCTCTGTATTTTCAAGTATTGTGGTGGCACCATCATGTAACCGGTATGCTTGTCACCGGCAGGGACTTGGGAGTTTGTCAGGATCAAAAATAAATATGAAAGGAGCTAAGCCCAGGTAAAAAGTTAGAGGAAAACTCGCCACAGTCTACTGAAAACATAACCCTGGGATAGAGTTTTCTTTTTCAGTGGGACAATTACTCACATTTTAATACCAAAGACACACCAGAATGGCTTTCCAATAGGTTTTGAGTGTCCCTGAGTGGTCCAGTCTCATTCCTGACTTAAATTAGCTTGAAAATCAGAGACACGGTTTGAATATTGATGTCCTTGAATTATTCTCAACCAAATTTACTGAGCTTGAGCAATTGTGACAAAAACAATGGACATATGTTGACCTAACAGTTGTGCAAAGTTGGTAGAATCTTATTCAAAATGATTTACAGCTGTAATGGCTGGCAAAGGTGCTTCCACCAAGGATACTAAACAAAAATATAAACGCAACATGTCATGTGAAACCATACATACAAAAAGCTTATTTCTCTCAAAGTTTGTGCATACATTTGATTACATCCCTGTTAGTGAGCATTTCTCCTTTGCCAAGATAATCCATCCACCTGACAGGTGTGGCATATCAAGAAGCTGATTAAACAGCATGATCATTGCACAAGTGCACGTTGGGCCACTCTAAAATGTGCAGTTTTGTCACACAACACAATACCACAGATGTCTCAAGTTTTGAGGGAGTGTGCAATTGACATGCTGACTGCAGGAATGTCCACCAGAGATTTTGCCTGAGAATTCAATGTTAGTTTCTCTACCATACGTTGTTTTAGAGAATTTGGCAGTACGTCCAACCGGCCTCACAACCACAGACCACGTGTAACCACGCCAGCCCAGGACCTCCACATCCAGCTTCTTCACCTGCGGGATGGTCTGAGACAAGCCACCAGGACCGGTGATGAAACTGTGGGTTTGCACAACCAAAGAATTACTGCACAAACTGTCAGAAACCAGCTCAGGGAAGCTAATCTGCGTGCTCATTGTCCTCACCAGGGTCTTGACCTGACTGTAGTCCGGCATCGTAACCGACTTCAGTGGGAAAATGCTCACCTTTGATGGCCACTGGCACGCTGGAGAAGTGTGCTCTTCGCGGATGAATTCTGGTTTCAATTGTATGCCGTCATGTGGGCGAGCGGTTTGCTGATGTCAACATTGTGAACAGAGTGCCCCATGGTGGCGGTGGGGTTAAAGCATGGGCAGGCATACACTACGGACAAAGAACATAATTGCATTTTATCAATGGCAATATCAATGCACAGAGATACCGTGACGAGATCCTAAAGCTCATTGTCGTGCCATTCATTGAGCATGTTTGGGATGTTCTGGATCGACGTGTACGACAGCGGGTTCCATTTCCCACCAATATTCAGCAACTTCGCACAGCCATTGAAGAGGAGTGGGACAACATTCCACAGGCCACAATCAACAGCCTGATCAACTCTATGCGAAGGAGATGTGTCTCACTGCATGAGGCAAATGGTCACACCAGATACTGACTGGTTTTCTGATCCATGCCCCTACCTTTTTTTTAAGGTATCTGTGACCAACAGATGCATATCTGTATTCCCAGTGATGTGAAATCCATAGATTAGGGCCCAATTTATTTCATTCAATTGACTGATTTCCTTATATGAACTGTAACTCTATATATAACTATATTTTTGTTCAGTGTATTAACTCTGGGGTGTGAAGACATACGCAATCATGACATCTTCGTATTCTTTTTACATGTATTATTCATTTGGAACATTTTAGATCATTTTCTTTCACTTAAAAAATGTGGAGTAGGTTGTGTAGATCTGTAATTTTTTAAAAATTTATATTTCATTTCAAGGCAGCAAAATGTGAGCACTGTACTTCATTGTTACTACGCAAGACAATTGTGACATTTTTGACAGAATGGTTGACTTTAATATGACCTTCCCTCTCTCCCTGTTGTCTCAGAGATTTTGTTGAGGGTGAGGTCGATAGACCTGATGAAAACCAAGAAAGGTCAGAACCGCATGGAGCATCACACAGACCGTTACTACGGTGATGACCTCATCATCCGCAGGGGTCAGATCTTCATGATGTGGCTTGACCTCTCACGACCTTACAATCCCAACACGGACAGACTCCACCTGGAGCTTAGGACAGGTCAGTGAGACATTCTGCTGAATCATGAATGGTTACAATGACTCAAAAACGGCCTACCCTGTCCACCTGATTCGAAGCCATAGGGCTAACAAGTGCACATGATAACAGTAAGCCCTTTGTAACCAATCATGGGAACTGACTGAGTAACTAAGTGGTTGTGTGTTTTTGTTTACAGGCATGAGTTTGCGTGTGTGTCAGTGTTAAAGTGTTTGTGTGTGCTTGTGTCTTGGAACGGCCCTGTGCCTGCACCATGTTTTGGTGTGGTTTGTGGCAAGCCTCCAGTGTTTTACAGGAGCCTGCCACTCTCACAGTCCTGCCCAAATCCCCTCTTTCCACTGACAATTCACTCCTACCATAAACAGCTTCGCCACCAACCAACCCACCAACTAATTTCACCATGCCCTTTCAGCTTCTAGATTGTAATATTTATCTTAGAGATTCATTGAATATGAGTGTGTACTATATGAGGAGATGTGTCTTATCTTGCTGGGTGGAAGCCAGTGTATTAACAGACAAACAGCAAATCACCATCTGAGCCATGCTGGTATTTATAGAACAGCAACATGCAGGACAGATACTCTATGGATCTTCAGAATGAGTGTACTGCAGGTGGATTGTAGATGTGTGTGTGTGGTGTGTGTTTGAGGATGAGAATGTTGCTCTGCTTGTTTTCGCAAACACACCCTGTTAACACCTTGGGTGTGGTCACCAATCTGGCAACATGAGGCAACATATGTGTGTGACAAGTTTTATTACCAAATGAAATACCTGTTTATTTTTAATTTTTACTTTTTTTTATTTAACCTTTATTTAACCAGGTAAGCCAGTTGAGAACAGGTTCTCATTTACAACTGCGACCTGGCCAAGATAAAGCAAAGCAGTGCAATAAAAACAACACAGAGTTACATATGGGGTAAAAAACATAAAGTCAAAAATACAACAGAAAATATATATACAGTGTGTGCAAATGTAGCAAGTTATGGAGGTAAGGCAATAAATAGGCTATAGTGCAAAATAATTACAATAGTATTAACACTGGAATGCTAGATGGGCAAGAGATTGTGTGCAAATAGAGATACTGGGGTGCAAAAGAGCAAAATAAATAACAATATAGGGATGAGGTATTTGGGTGGGCTAATTTCAGATGGGCTGTGTACAGGTGCAGTGATCGGTAAGGTGCTCTGACAACTGATGCTTAAAGTTATTGAGGGAGATAAGAGTCTCCAGCTTCAGAGATTTTTGCAATTCGTTCCAGTCATTGGCAGCAGAGAACTGGAAGGAATGGCGGCCAAAGGAGGTGTTGGCTTTGGGAATGACCAGTGAGATATACCTGCTGGAGCGCAGACTACGGGTGGGTGCTGCTATGGTGACCAATGAGCTAAAATAAGGCGGGGATTTGCCTAGCAGTGATTTATAGATGGCCTGGAGCCAGTGGGTTTGACGACGAACATGTAGTGAGGACCAGCCAACAAGAGCGTACAGGTCACAGTGGTGGGTAGTGTATGGGGCTTTGGAGACAAAACGGATGGCACTGTGATAGACTACATCCAATTTGCTGAGTAGAGTGTTGGAGGCTATTTTGTAAATGACATCGCCGAAGTCAAGGATCGGTAGGATAGTCAGTTTTACGAGGGCATTTTTGGCAGCATGAGTGAAGGAGGCTTTGTTGCGAAATAGGAAGCCGATTCTAGATTTAACTTTGGATTGGAGATTCTTTATGTGAGTCTGGAAGTTGAGTTTACAGTCTAACCAGACACCTAGGTATTTGTAGTTGTCCACATACTCTAGGTCAGACCCGTCGAGAGTGGTGATTCTAGTCGGGTGGGCGGGTGCCAGCAGCGTTCGATTGAAAAGCATGCATTTAGTTTTACTAGTGTTTAAGAGCAGTTGGAGGCTACTGAAGGAGTGTTGTATGGCATTGAAGCTCGTTTGGAGGTTTGTTAACACAGTGTCCAATGAAGGGCCAGATGTATACAAAATGGTGTCGTCTGCGTAGAGGTGGATCTGAGAGTCACCAGCAGCAAGAGCGACATCAGCAGTGCTGCCAACAAAGAAACTTCATCTTATGTTTTTCCTGACAGCAATAAATGAAAAAATGCAGCTAAAATAGGAGTAAGAGAAATTGCAAGACAGAATTTCACCATATTTTGTTCTTATGATACTGAATAATATTTGTGTGTGTCTGTCTGGGATAGGACCCTTGCCTACAGTGGCAAAGGGCACCCATGTCATCATCCCATTGGTTGAGGAGCTGGAGGATGACCGTTGGGAGGCCAAGATTGTGCAACGGGACGGCAATAGGCTCAAGCTGTCCGTCAACTCCCTGCCCACAGCCGTGATTGGCCGATATCAGCTCACCGTGGCAACGCAAAGCCCGAAGGGGGAGGCCACATCTACACATGACCCTGGGAATGACATCTGCATGCTGTTTAACCCCTGGTGTGAAGGTGAGAGAGAGAGAGAGAGAGAGAGAGAGAGAGAGAGAGAGAGAGAGAGAGAGAGAGAGAGAGAGAGAGAGAGAGAGAGAGAGAGAGAGAGAGAGAGAGAGAGAGAGAGAAGGAATAAGTACATTAGTCAATACAAAGAGAGCTTGTCCCTGTCCTCAGCCAACCCTACACTCTTAGAAAAAAGGGTTCCAAAAGGGTTCATCGGCTGTCCCCATAGGAGAACCCTTTTTAGTTCCAGATAGAACCCTCTGTCGAAATGATTCTACATGGACCTCAAAGGGGTTCTACCTGGACCAAAAAGGTTCTACCTGGAACCAAAACTAGTTATTCAAAGGGTTCTCCTATGGGGACAGCCGAATAACCTTTTTAGATTTTAGATTCTATTCTTCTTTTAGATTCACCGTTTATTTTCTAAGAGTGTAAGCTCAGAGACTCTCCATAGTCTTCACCCTCATTTCAGGCTGATGACATCACACATTGGAATTGTTTTCCTTTTGAACAACTGGATCTAACCTCTCTCTCCCTCTCCGTCAGATGACACAGTGTACATGGACGATAGCGATGAGAAGAACGAGTATATCCTGAATGATGTTGGAAGGCTCTACTATGGCACAGAGAATCAAATTGGTTCAAGAACGTGGAACTATGGACAGGTGAAGGAACATGAAGATTGTCAGTCAGTTGATGGGAAAATGGCCTGAGTAGGACAGACCTAACTAACTTATTTCTATCATTGCCCCTGCTTCTCTCTCTCCTTCCATCTCTACCTCTCTATTTCTCAGTTTGATAAGGGGATCCTGGATGCCTGTCTTTATGTTTTGGAGAAGAGTGCGACGCCCCCTTCAGGCTGGGGAGACTCTGTCAACGTGGTACGAGTCATATCAGCCATGGTGAGTCCTCCTCGCAAACACAGGGCATACACTTTAAAACCTCACAATATCACCTCTAACCTCACCTAAGCCCAACCAATGTCCAACCAAACTGGCACCTCATTATTCCGACTCTAAACTGAATCCAAAGTGAACCCGTCCTCTCCTTTATCCCAGATCAACTCCCCAGATGACGGGGGGGTCCTGGAGGGGAACTGGTCAGGGAACTATGTGGGCGGGACTTCCCCTACAGCCTGGAGTGGCAGTGTGGACATCCTGAAGAAGTACCATAAGGACGGAGGCACACCGGTCAGATATGGCCAGTGCTGGATCTTCTCTGGGGTCACCACCACAGGTTAGCAGTGTTTGTGTGTTTTTATGTCTTTGGTTAAATCAAAGGACTTATCTGAGGGAAACTTGAGTGCCATGCTGCTATGCATTGACCCCTAACCTCTCACCCTCCAATCTCTTCCAGTGTTGAGGTGTTTGGGCATTCCCTCCCGTAGTGTGTCCAACTTCAACTCCGCCCACGACACAGATCGCTCCTTGACAATAGACATGTACTTCGATGAGAAGTTGGAGTCTATAGATCACCTCAACTCTGACTCAATGTGGTGAGTAGAATACAGTCATACTCTCTGACTCATGGTATCTCATTCAGTACTACATCATCTTAGTCATGTCATCACACACCACTTATGTAAATACAATGTGCATTTACTAGATTACATCTATGTTATAACCCATTCCTGCTTTAGGAACTTCCATGTGTGGAACGACTGTTGGATGGCTCGTCCAGACTTGCCACCAGGTTATGGCGGCTGGCAGGTAGTAGACTCCACCCCCCAGGAGACCAGCCTGGGCACCTACTGCTGTGGCCCCGCCTCCGTCAATGCCATCCGTAACGGACAAGTGTTCCTGAAACATGACTCACCATTCGTCTTTGCCGAGGTGGGTCTCTAATGTGTCTTCCCCCTTCCTTTCTCTCAGATGCACAGTGATGACCTCACTTGCCCCTAGTCTCAGATGTCTTCCATCTCAACCATCTCCATCTCTCGCTCTCTGCTGTACCTGTACTGTAGGTGAACAGTGATAAGATCTACTGGCAGAGGAACCTGAATGGCACCTTCACCCAGATCCACAGTGAGAAGAACGCAGTGGGCCACTGTATCAGCACCAAGGCCGTGGGCTCTGACGAACGCAACGATATCACACACCTTTACAAGTACCCAGAAGGTAGCTTCACATAGCTGTGCAAACATTAACCAACACTGGGTAGCATTGCATATCATAGTTTTATTGCATACCTATAAAAGCAGACTCCTGTATAAGCACCCAGTGGTTAATATCTATTTAATTCATTCTTATTGTTATTCTCTCCAGGCACAGAGGAGGAACGCATCGCTGTGGAGACTGCCAGTCGCTATGGCTCCAAACCAGATACCTACTCCTCTCCCATCGCTCAGGATGTATCCATAGAAGTGACCATGGATGGGGAGGGGCCACGCATGGGGGGAGATGCAGAACTGTCCATCGTCATGCGCAACGCTAGTTCTCTACCACGCACTATCAACCTCCACAGCCAGGTGGCAGTCATGTACTACACTGGTGTGCTCAAGGCTACTGTCAAGAAGGACCAAATTCCTGTGGAGCTGCTACCAAATGAAGGTGAGCTACTGGGAATGTCTTGTGTTATATATATCAGTGACGTTCAGTCAGACAGTGTTATTCATTGCATGCCCAGGTTTTTCTCATCCCTAATCCTGCCCCCCTCTCCTAACAGTGAAGACCCTGGAGTGGATCCTTCAGTACCAGCACTACCAGGACCAGCTGGTGGACCAGGCTGCTCTGATGCTGACCCTGTCGGGCAGGGTCAGTGAGACACAGCAGGTTCTGGCCACTCAGTTCAGCTTCCGCCTCCGCACCCCTGACCTCATCATTAAGGTAAGCAGAAACAGAATGAATTAATATATCCATAAATCTTATCCACAGCATCTATCTGTGTGTCTGTCTGCCCATCTGAATATTGTCTGTTGTCAACATAATCCAGAGATGTTCTGTAATGATAAGGTTTCCCTATACTTGTCCCTCCTAGCCGGTAGGGGAGGCTGTGGTGGGTAAAAAGATGGCGGCTGAGATCTCCTTCACCAACCCTCTGCCATGCACACTGAAAGGAGTGGTGTTCCGTGTGGAGGGGCTGGGCCTGCAGAGTGTTCGACAGATCGCTGTTGGGTGAGAAATGTTCACATACATTCTGCTTGCCATATCTCTTTGTCACTCCATTCATCACATGGGCATATACAAATGTCCTGTGACCAGGGTTGTGGTCAAATCCAATTTAATTTAATTGGAACGCTAGATATTTACATTTCCCAGTTAAGGGAATTAATGCACATAGTATCAACACATTTACTGTAGGATTAGTTTTTTATCATTTAAACCTGTATTCCTATATTTCCAGTATAGCTAGGGTGTCTGAAGTGGGACATGATCAGCCTGAAAGCCTGAGGGAATTGAATTCAAATTGAAATTTGTGGAATTGTTGGGGATAATATTGAATTGGGAATTACATTTTGGGAATTTACCTAACATTGGAATTCAGAGGAATTTAATCATCTCTGAATTCAAAGACTGACCTGGAATTTGAATTGAATTAAATGGAATTTACAGGGAGAGAGAATTTAATTAGAATGTAATTTGTGAAATTGACCCCAACCCTGACTGTAACATCAACTAAACATGCCTATGAGTTCATCTGAACACAGCATCAGTCTGTATTTCACTATACTCTCTGTGGTTCATGTAGTCAATCTTCCTTCATGTTATGAACAAGCACAGTTCTAAGTGTCTCTCTCATCTCCTCTCTCAGTGACGTGGCCAGTCACTCCTCTGTGGTTCAGACGGAGGTCTTTGTCCCCAGCCTGCCTGGACCCAGGAAACTGTTGGCTTCACTGGACTGTAAACAGCTCACACAGGTTCATGGTGTTGCTGACATCAACGTGAAGGAGATATAAGTCTTCGGACACCATAGACCTCTCTTGGTCTGCTTGACTATTGAGGCATAATCACTACGGAGGTTAGCAGAAATCATCTCCCTCCCTCTCCCCCCTAACACTGGTGTTGCTGTTGAGTCCATTATGATGTTCGAAAGTACAGTTTAAGCTTGAGATACAGGAAAACCATACACCATGCAAGACAAGCATTTTCAATAGTCATATTGTTACACATTTTTCCATTCCCCCCTCTCAATATCAGACTGGACCTGTATAATGTGCCTTGAAAAGTGCCTAAACAAATGATTGCAGCCCTTACAAGAGTAATATTAGGACCTGAAGCATACCTACTGAACAGAGCACCAGTTAGTTATATGACACATGGGAACAACGTTTGTTCAGCATACTGTACAGTACAGCAATAATACTGTATACAGAATGTGTGGCTTGTTATATTGGCAGAGCATTGGCAGAACATATATATATATATACACATCTTTGACACCACCAGATTTATCTCAGCTGTTATTTTTCTAACACTTATTAAAAGGGGTATGTGTTAACTTACACTGTACAATTATCTAATACTATGGTGTTATTAACTTATAAACATTGTTATGGATTTGAAGAGATCAGTTATTTCAAACACATATCCATGCTTATGCACTACTTGTGGTGTGAATGTCTAAAAGTCTTTCTATGTGAACTGGATGAACAAGTCAGTATTAGGAAGTCAAGTTAAATCTGCTCCATCCCATGCTTTTTGGATCCAGGTTTTGTATTAACATCAGATGTGCTGTTATTTTGCACTTCTAAATATCAGCTCAATATTAACTACACAATTAGCTCTGAACTAAATTAAGCACCCAAGGTAGTGGTTTATGACAAAATTATGAAATGGCAGCTACACACATGCTTATTTTTCACAAACAGCATAGAATCTGTAAATGCTTTAATAGTTTATTATATTTCTGTGCTATTTAATTTTTATACTATGTGAGTAAATTAATTTCACTTCAATACTTTGTCCTTATTCTGTGTGTGTGTGTGTGTGTGTGTGTGTGTGTGTTTGAGAGAGAGAGAGCGAGCGAGGGAGTACATGTTATGAAATAGTTGATATTTTAATGATGTAAGTGTTCAGTTTGACATCATGAAAATTATGAACACACACAAACCACTCCCTCATACACATACAGTACCAGTTAAAAGTTGACACACCTACTCATTCAAGGATTTTTCTTTATTTTTATTATTTTCTACGTTGTAAAATAATAGTGAAGACATCAAAACTATGAAATAACACATATGGAATCATGTAGAAACCAAAAAAGTGTTAAACAAATCAAAATGTATTTTATATTTGAGATTCTTCAAAGTAGCCACCGTTTGGCTTGATGACAGCTTTGCACACTCTTGGCATTCTCTCAACCAGCTTCATGAGGTAGTCACCTGGAATGCATTTCAATTAACTGTGTGCCTTCTTAAAAGTTAATTTGTGGAATTTATTTCCTTCTTAATGTGTTTGAGGCAATCAGTTGTGTTGTGACAAGGTAGGGGTGGTATACAGAAGATAGCCCTATTTGGTAAAAGACCAAGTCCATTTTATGGCAAGATCAGCTCAAATAAGCAAAGAGAAACGACAGTCCATTATTACTTTAAGACATGAAGGTCAGTCAGTCCGGAAAATGTCAAGAACATTGAACGTTTCTTGAAGTGCAGTTGCAAAAACCATCAAGCGCTATGATGAAACTGTCTCTCATGAGGACCGCCACAGGAAAGGATGACCCTGAGTTACCTTTGCTGCAGAGGATAAGTTCATTAGAGTTACCAGCCTCAGAAATCAGCAATTAACTGCACCTCAGATTGCACCTCACAGAGTTAAAGTAACAGATACATCTCAACATCAACTGTTCAGAGGAGACTGCGTGAATCAGACCTTCATGGTCAAATTGCTGCAAATAAACCACAATTAAAGGACACCAATAAGAAGAAGAAACTTGATTGGGCCAAGAAACAAGAGCAATGGACATTAGACCGATGGAAATCTGTCCTTTGGTCTGATGAGTCCAAATTTGAGATTTCTGGTTCCAAACGCTATGTCTTTGTGAGACGCAGAGTAGGTCAACAGATGATCTCCGCATGTGTGGTTCCCACCGTGAAGCATGGAAGAGGAGGTGTGATGGTGCTTTGCTGGTGACACTGTCAGTCATTTATTTAGAATTCAAGGCACACTTAACCAGCATGGCTATCACAGCATTCTGTAGCGATATGCCATTCCATCTGGTTTGCGCTTAGTGGGACTATCACTTGTTTTTCAACCATTTTGAAAAGAAGGTTGACGACATCCGATCCTCGTTTGTTAAGTCAAATGACACTGCTGGTCCTGCTCACACTGCCCTACCCTATGCTTCGACTTCTTTCTCCCCTCTCTCTCCAGATGAAATCTTGCTACTTGTGACGGCCGGCCGCACAACAACCTGCCTGCTTGACCCTATCCCCTCCTCTCTTCTCCAGACAATTTCCGGAGACCTTCTCCCTTACCTCACCTCGCTCATCAACTCATCCTTGACCGCTGGCTATGTCCCTTCCGTCTTCAAGAGAGCGAGAGTTGCACCCCTTCTCAAAAAACCTACACTCGATCCCTCCGATGTCAACAACTACAGACCAGTATCCCTTTCTTTTCTCTCCAAAACTCTTGAGCGTGCTGTCTTTAGCCAACTCTCTTGCTATCTCTCTCAGAATTAGCTTCTTGATCCAAACCAGTCAGATTTCAAGACTGGTCATTTAACTGAGACTGCTCTTCTCTGTGTCACAGAGGCTCTCCGCACTGCTAAAGCTAACTCTCTCTCCTTTGCTCTCGTCCTTCTAGACCTATCTGCTGCCTTTGATACTGTGAACCATCAGATCCTCCTCTCCACCCTCTCCGAGTTGGGCATCTCCGGCGCGGCTCACTCTTGGATTGCATCCTACCTGACAGGTCGCTCCTACCAGGTGGCGTGGCGAGAATCTGTCTCCGCATCACGTGCTCTCACCACTGGTGTCCCCCAGGGCTCAGTTTTAGGCCCTCTCCTATTCTCGCTATACACCAAGTCACTTGGCTCTGTCATATCCTCACATGGCCTCTCCTATCATTGCTATGCAGACGACACAAAATTAATCTTCTCCTTTCCCCCTTCTGATAACAAGGTGGCGAATCGCATCTCTGCATGTCTGGCAGACATATCAGTGTGGATGACGGATCACCACCTCAAGCTGAACCTCGGCAAGACGGAGCTGCTCTTCCTCCCGGGGAAGGACTGCCCGTTCCATGATCTCGCCATCACGGTTGACAACTCCGTTGTGTCCTCCTCCCAGAGTGCAAAGAGCCTTGGCGTGACCCTGGACAACACCCTGTCGTTCTCCGCTAACATCAAGGCGGTGACCCGATCCTGTAGGTTCATGCTCTACAACATTCGAGAGTACGACCCTGCCTTACACAGGAAGCGGCACAGGTCCTAATCTAGGCACTTGTCATCTCCCGTCTGGATTACTGCAACTCGCTGTTGGCTGGGCTCCCTGCCTGTGCCATTAAACCCCTACAACTCATCCAGAATGCCGCAGCCCGTCTGGTGTTCAACCTTCCCAAGTTCCCTCATGTCACCCCGCTCCTCTGCACACTCCACTGGCTTCCAGTTGAAGCTTGCATCTGCTACAATACCATGGTGCTTGCCTACGAAGCTGTGAGGGGAACGACACCTCCGTACCTTCAGGCTCTGATCAGTCCCTACACCCAAACGAGGGCATTGCGTTCATCCACCTCTGGCCTGCTGGCCCCCCTACCTCTGCGGAAGCACAGTTCCCATTCAGCCCAGTCAAAACTGTTCGCTGCTCTGGCACCCCAATGGTGGAACAAGCTCCCTCACGACGCCAGGACAGCGGAGTCACTCACCACCTTCCGGAGACGCTTGAAACCCCACCTTTTTAAGGAATACCTGGGATAAGATAAAGTAATCCTTCTACCCCCCCTTACCCCACCCAAAAAAAATTCATAATAATAAATAATAATTTAAGATAAAAAGATCATTACATTTTTTTAAAAAGTGGTTGTCCCACTGGCTATCATAAGGTGAATGCACCAATTTCTAAGTCGCTCTGGATAAGAGCGTCTGCTAAATGACGAAAATGTAAATGTAAACAGGACAATGACCCAAAACAAACCTCCAGGCTGTGTAAGGGCTATTTGACCAAGAAGGTGAGTGATGGAGTGCTGCATCAGATGACCTGGCCTCCACAATCACCCGACCTCAACCCAATTGAGATGGTTTGGGATGAGTTGTACCACAGCATCAAGGAAATGCAGCCAACAAGTGCTCAGCATATGTGGGAACTAATGAAGCTGGTTGAGAGAATGCAAAGCTGTCATCAAGGCAAAGGGTGGCTACTTTGAAGAATCTCAAAAAATATATATATTTTGATTTGTTTAACACTTCTTTGGTTACTACATGATTCCATATGTGTTATTTCATAGTTTTGATGTCTTCACTATTATTCTACAATGTAGAAAATAGTAAAAATAAAGAAAAACCCTTGAATGAGTAGGTGTGCCCAAACTTTTGTCTGGTACTGTACATACACTGTAATGTACAAATCACATCTTTCTACATTTATTTGGCCTTTTTCACATTCAGTAGTTCATTACAACACATTATGTTGGCAGTCATAAGTCAACCCCTCCATGATAAAGTCAAGATACTATAATGGTGGTCTTGTCAGTCATGACTCATGACGTCATGACATGTCAAGCCTCTTGAAAAGGAAAACTTTTTAAAAAGCCTGTAGTGGTTGGCACTGAGCTAATCAGCCTCTGCCAACAAAACTCACAAAGTAGGCTGTACACTATAAATAAAATGAAGCAGCATCGTTAAATTAGTCACACACACACACACAATCACTAATTCTCAGTCTACATTATCCCAGATGCTCTACACAACTCTGTTGAACTCCTCAGGCTGATCAACATAGACCTGATGAGCAGCTCCCTCAACCACCTGAGACACGGAAAGAGAAGGGGGGAGGAGAGGGGGACTGTGAGGATCAGCTCTATTTCACTCTTTGTGATTTCAGGGGTGTTGTCAGTTGTAATCTTGTACCCATTTGTTTGAACTCCACTCTTAGGTCTGCTATTGTTCGCTCAAAAGAGAAGCCCACTGTGGTCTGCTCACCCAGTGCTTTTAGTTCAAATGTGAATTCCATAAACTTGAATACCCCCTCAGTTTTCAAATCGCATAGGGCTGTTGCATGATAGCAACCAAAGCCAATGTAAGTCAGTTTATAACTTTCCATCTTTGGTTACTCTGGGAGTTCCTCATATTTACATTGGCTGCAGCCTCAGGCCCTATAAATAATTAATAAATAATTGGTCATTTAGCAGACGCTCTTATCCAGAGCGACCTACAGGAGCAATTAGGGTTAAGTGCCTTGCTCAAGGGCACATCGACAGATTTTTCACCTAGTCGGCTCGGGGATTAGAACCAGCAACCTTTCGGTTACTGGCACAACGCTCTTAACCACTAAGCTACCTGCCGCCCTGGTGGTGCTAACCTTGGAAAAGTAATTCCAATTTATATTCCTTCCTCTATTACTAATAGGGATAGACCAAATGGTGCAATCTTACGGCCATACCAATGATATCAATATCAACCGTCAGACAGGGCCTGCAACTGCCTATTGAACGTAGCTTGTTTGAGTTGGAGACTCCATGTGACTTTAAAAATCATAAAGGACTTGGGTTGATGCATCTGAACATTAGTAGCTTAATCCCTAAACTGGATTACATCAAGATCTGGGCTAGCAGACAAATCTGGACATTCTTGTATTGACTGAAACTTGGATCTCTGGGGACATTCTGGAATCTGATAATAATATCGAGGGTTATAATGTGTTCAGAGCTGACAGACAAGGTAGAGGTGGTGGAGTGGTTATTTTGATTAACAAATCATTTATCTGTCTCTGCTGAAATTCATTATCCTTGCCAAAAAATTTGAGCTACTATCTTTAAGCCTTTGTCTGGGGAATAATTTATCCATAACTGTTATAGGGGTCTACCGTCCTCCCTCAGAAAACCTTTGTGCACTTGAGGAGTTAACTAGTTTATTGTCTGCTTTTACTAAATCAGAAGTTATCATCCTGGGTGACCTAAATTATGATTGGGAAATGCAGGCTTCGGACAATCTAAAGACGTGTAATGATCTAAACCTAACCCAGCTGGTGACTAAGCCTATCACGGCCCAACCCTAAAAATCCTTCAAAATCAACTCTGATTGGTCTTATTTTAACAAATACATCAGAGAAATATGTTTCTACTGGTTTCTTTGCCCAATACATTAGTAACCATTGCCCAGTTGTTTGTGTTAGAGATATGAGAATACAAAAATCTAAACCTCGTGTCAGCACACAGAGGAACTTTAAAAATGTCAGTGAACACACTTTTTTTTACATTATCTTTATTTTAGTGACCTTGATTGTAGTTCAGCTATCCCTGAACCTGATTGAGCTTTGAGCCTTCTATACTTTTGTGGATAATCATGTCCACTTCAAAAAATGTATGGTTATTTATGGTTAAAGGTAAATCAAATTCCTGGTACACTCTGGAATTATCAGAAGTCATTCATAAAAGAGATGATGCTTGGGTCAAGGCCAGGAACACAAGCTTAGGCCCAGACTGGCACGTTTTTAAGCAACTGAGGAATCATTGTGTAAGACAAATCAGAAAGGCTAAATCTGATTATTACAGTGGCTTGTGAAAGTATTCACCCCCCTTGGCATTTTTCCTATTTTGTTGCCTTACAACCAGGATTTTTTTGGGGGTTGTATCATTTGATTGACACAACATGCCTACCACTTTGAAGATGCAAAACATTTTGTATTGTGAAACAAACAAGAAATAAGACAAAGAAACTGAAAACTTGAGCGTGCATAACTATTCATTCCCCCAAAGTCAATACTTTGTAGAGCCATCTTTTGCAGCAATTACAGCTGCAAGTCTCTTGGGGTATGTCTCTATAAGCTTGGCACATCTAGCCACTGGGATTTTTGCCCATTCCTGAAGGCAAAACTGCTCCAGCTCCTTCAAGTTGGATGGGTTCCGCTGGTGTACTGCAATCTTTAAGTCATACCACAGATTCTCAATTGGATTGAGGTCTGGGCTAAGTATGCTTAGGGTCATTGTCCTGCTGGAAGGTGAACCTCCGTCACAGTCTCAAATCTCTGGAAGACTGAAACAGGTTTCCCTCAAGAATTTCCCTGTGTGTAGCGCCATCCATCATTCCTTCCATTCTGACCAGTTTCCCAGTCCCTGCCGATGAAAAATATCCCCACAGCATGATGCTGCCACCACCATGCTTCACTGTGGGGATGGTGTTCTCGGGGTGATGAGAGGTGTTGGGTTTGCGCCAGACATAGCGTTTTCCTTGATGGCCAATAAGCAAAATGTTAGTCTCATCTGACCAGAGTACCTTCTTCCATTTGTTTGGGGAGTCTCCCACATGCATTTTGGTGAACACCAAATGTGTTTGCTTATTTTTTCCTTTAAGCAATGGCTTTTTTCTGGCCACTCTTCTGTAAAGCCCAGCTCTGTGGAGTGTGCGGCTTAAAGTGGTCCTATGGACAGATACTCCAATCTCTGCTGTGGAGCTTTTGCAGCTCCTTCAGGGTTATCTCTGATTAATGCCCTCCTTGCCTGGTCTGTGAGTTTTGGTGGGCGGCCCGCTCTTGGCAGGTTTGTTGTGGTGCCATATTCTTTCCATTTTTTAATAATGGATTTAATGTTGCTCCGTGGGATTTTCAAAGTTTCAGATATTTTTTTATAACCCAACCCTGATCTGTACTTCTCAAAAACGTTGTCCCTGACCTGTTTGGAGAGCTCCTTGGTCTTCATGGTGCCGCTTGCTTAGTGGTGTTGCAGACTCTGGGGCCTTTCAGAACAGGTGTATATATACTGAGATCATGTGACACTTAGATTGCACACAGGACTTTATTTAACTAATTATGTGCTTCATAGCAAAGGGGGTGAATACATATGCACACACCACTTTTCCGTTATTTATAATTTATAATTTTTTGAAACGATTTTTTTCAATTCACCAATTTGGACTATTTTGTGTATGTCCATTACACGAAATCCAAATAAAAATCCATTTAAATTACATGTTGTAATGCAAAAAAATAGGAAAAACGCCAAGGGAGATGAATACTTTGCAAGGCACTGTATGTAACCGCTCTTTCGGATTGTAATGGGAACCGGCAAACATTTTGAAAACTGTAAAATCCCTGAAGGGTTCTACTTCCTCCTCTCTTCCACAATAAATTAATTCAGACACTGGCCTCATTACAGAAAAAAATTCCATCATTGATGCATTTAATCACCATTTTATTTCAGCGGGCTATCTCTTTGAAATTGTCAGGTGTTGAGTGTGGATGCGGTGAGGGAATCAAGCGCAGGAAACACGGGCGTTCGTCAACAGACTTTAGTAAACAAAAAAGCAGCACCAAACAGGCGAACAGCCAACCCAACCGGGAAGCAAAGTACAAAATTACGCACAACACACACAGTGCGTAAAAATGAATAAAGCGCACACAGTGTGGACTCTCGGGAAAAACAACAAACACGAGTATACAACAGAGCAACAGCTTGACAATGAACAATACCACATAACACCTGCCCCCACACACGAAAACTAAATAGGCAACCAAATCAAACACTAACAAGGGACAGGTGTACAAACAGACAAAACCAAACAAACATGAAACATCGAACGGTGGCAGCTAGTACTCCGGGGGACGACGACCACGAAGCCTGCCCGAACAAGGAGGAGGAGCAGCCTCGGCCGAAACCGTGACAGTACCCCCCCCTTTGACGCGCGGCTCCAGCCGTGCGCCGATCCGGCCTCGGGGACGACCAGGACGACGCGGAGCAGGGGCGCGTGAGGATGACCCCGATGGAACTCGGTCAGCAGGGACAGGTCTAATATGTCCCTCCTCGGCACCCAGCACCGCTCCTCCGGGCCGTACCCCTCCCACTCCACGAGATGTTGGAGACCCCCATCCGGCGTCTCGAATCAAGGATGGACCTCACAGTGTACGCCGGAGCCCTCGATGTCCAACGGGGGCGGAGGAGTCTCTTCTATCTCATAGTCCTGGAGTGGACCAGCTACCACCGGCCTGAGGAGAGACACATGGAACGAGGGGTTAATATTCCTGTAATCAATAGGCAGTTCTAACCTGTAACACACCTCGTTCAACCTCCTCAGGACTTTGAATGGCCCCCACAAACCGCCACCCAGCTTCCGGCAGGGCAGGCGGAGGGGCAGGTTCCTGGTCGAGAGCCAGACTCGATCTCCAGGGCGTACACAGGCCCCTCACTGCAGGTGGAGATCGGCGCTCGTCTTATGCCGACGGATGGCCCGCTGCAGATGAACGTGGGCAGCGTTCCATGTCTCCTCCGAGCGCCGCACCCACTCATCCACCGCAGGGGGCCTCGATCTGGCTCTCGTGCCAAGGTGCCAGAACCGGCTGGTACCCCTAACACACACTGGAAAGGGGTTAGTTGGGTGGAGGAGTGGCGGAGAGAGTTCTGTGCCATCTCGGCCCACGGAACGTATCTCGCCCACTCCTCCGGCCGGCCCTGGCAATAAGACCTCAGAAACCTACCCACATCCTGGATGACACGTTCAACCTGCCCATTACTCTCCGGGTGGTAACCCGAGGTAAGGCTCACCGAAACCCCCAACCGTTCCATAAACGCTCTCCCACACTCTGGAGGTGAACTGGGGGCCTCGATCAGACACTATATCTTCGGGTACCCCGTAATGCCGGAAGACATGGGTGAACAGAGCCTCAGCGGTCTGTAGGGCAGTAGGGAGACCCGGCATGGGAAGGAGACGACAGGCCTTCGAGAACCGATCCACAAAGACCAGGATGGTAGTATTCCCCTGTGAGGGGGGAAGGTCGGTAACAAAATCCACCGAGAGGTGGGACCAAGGTCGTTGTGGAACGGGCAGGGGTTGTAGCTTACCCCTGGGCAAATGTCTGGGCGCCTTACACTGGGCACACACCGAACAGGAGGAGACATAAATCCTCACATCCCTGGCTAACGTTGGCCACCAGTACTTAGTGCTAAGGCAGTGAACTGTCCGGCCGATACCTGGATGTCCAGAGAGAGGGACGTATGAGCCCAATAAATGAGGCGATCGCGTACCTCGAGCGGACGCACGTCCGACCCACTGGACACTGTGGAGGACTTGGGTCGGTGCGTAACGCCTCGCTCGATCTCTGCATCGACCTCCCATACCACCGGTGCAACCAGACAAGACTTTGGTAGTATGGGAGTGGGCTCAACGGACCTCTCCTCCGTGTCATACCGCCGAGACAGGGCATCTGCCTTCCCGTTCTGGGACCCAGGGATGTAAGTGATCTTAAACACAAACCGGGCTAGAAACATAGTCCAGCGAGCCTGGCGAGGATTCAGTCTCCTAGCTGCCCGGATGTATTCCAGGTTACGGTGGTCAGTCAAAATGAGGAAAGGGTGTTGAGCCCCCTCAAGCCAATGCCTCCACACCTTTAGGGCCTGTACCACGGCTAACAGCTCCCTGTCCCCTACGTCATAATTCCGCTCCGCCGGACTGAGCTTCTTAGAATAAAAGGCACAGGGGCGGAGTTTAGGTGGTGTGCCAGACCGTTGTGAGAGAACGGCCCCAATACCGGCCTCGGACGCGTCTACCTCTACCTGGAATGGTAAAGCAGGATCCGGATGCGCCAACACCGGCGCCGAGGTAAACAGGTCCTTCAGTCTCCCAAAAGCCCTGTCTGCCTCAGCTGACCACCGCAAGCGCACCGGACCCCCCTTCAACAGAGACGTTATGGGAGCTGCCACCTGTCCAAAACCCCGGATAAACCTCCGGTAGTAATTGCATAAAACCCAAGAACTGTTGCACCTCTTTCACAGTGGTTGGGGTTTGCCAATTACGCACAGCTGACACCCGGTCAACCTCCATCTTCACCCCCTGACGACAACTGATAACCCAAAAAGGAGACCGACTTCTGAAAGAACAGACATTTCTCTGCCTTGACATATAGGTCATGCTCCAACAGCCTCCTCAACACTCGGCGCACCAGGGCTACATGCTCTGCTCGGGTAGAACTGTACACCAGAATATCGTCTATGTACACGACTACTCCCTGCCCCTGCATGTCCCGGAAAATCTCATCGACGAAGGATTGGAAGACTGAGGGAGCATTCATTAACCCATATGGCATGACGAGATACTCGTAATGACCGGAGGTCGTGCTAAACGTTGTCTTCCATTCATCGCCCTCTCTAATGCGCACCAAGTTATATGCGCTCCTGAGATCCAATTTGGTGAAGAACTGAGCACCGTGTAATGATTCCGTCATAGTCGCAATCAGAGGAAGTGGATAGCTGTACTTCACCGTAATCTGATTGAGACCGCGGTAATCAATACATGGGCGCAGACCTCCATCTTTTTTCTTCACAAAAAAGAAGCTTGAGGAAGCGGGTGAAGTGGAGGCCCGTATGTATCCCTGTCTCAGAGACTCGGCGATGTAAGTTTCCATCGCCTTCCTCTCCTCTTGAGACAAGGGATACACATGGCTCCGGGGGAGGGCTGCTCCTAACTGGAGATCTATCGCACAATCCCCCCGTCTATGAGGCGGCAGCTGCGCCGCCCTAGTCTTACTAAACACCAGTGTCAAATCCTCATACTCGGGGGGAATATGCAGTGCAGGCATTAGATTCGGACTTTCCACCGAGGTCGCCCCTATGGAAACACCCAGACACAGCCCCTCACACTGAGCAGACCACCCTTTAAGAGCTTTCTCTCGCCACGATATAGTAGGGTCATGGGTGGGCCCCAGCACCACCGGATACGCAGGAGAGTCAATCAGATAGAGCTGAATCGTCTCCTCATGACCCCGCTGCGCCTCCATCTTAAGGGGCGCTGTGACCTCCCTAATCAACCCAGATCCTAACGGACGGCTATCTAGGGCATGTACAGGGAAAGGCTTATCAACGGGAAGGAGAGGAATCCCTAATTCTACACAGAACTGGCGATCTACAAAGTTCCCAGCTGCGCCTGAATCGACTAGCGCCTTATGCTGGGAACGAGGTGCTACCTGTGGAAAACAAACAGGCAAGGTTATGTGAACGACAGAAAGCTCTGGGTAAGTAGGGCGCCTACTCACCTGGGAGGACTCCCCAATGCGTGGCCTGCCTTCACCTCCACCGGGGGACCTTCCCCAACACCTAGCCGCGAGTGTGCCCTCCACGGCCACAGTTGGGTGCAGGGACGGCCCCCCTCGGGTTCCTACTCCTCCTTTCTCTAGCGCCAGCACCTCCGAGCTCCATAGGGCTCGGCTCGGGAGGTGCTGGAGGGTGAAATGGGCGACCCCCATCCGGGGACGTCCCACGGGTGGCGAGCAGGGTGTCCAACCGAATGGCCATGTCGACTAGTTGGTCAAAGCGTCAACATGGTATCCCTGCACGCCAACTCTCTTTGGACGTCCTCCCGAAGGCTACAACGGAAGTGGTCTATGAGGGCCCGCTCATTCCACCCTGCATCTGCCGCTAGAGTCCGGAACTCCAGGGCAAAATCCTGCGCGCTCCTCATCCCCTGTCGGAGGAAGAACAGATGCTCCCCCGCCGCCTTCCCTTCTGGTGGATGGTCGAACACGGCCCGGAAGCGGCGGGAGAACTCCGCATAAGTGATGGTAGCGGCGTCCATTCTCCTCCATTCGACGTTGGCCCACTCCAACGCCTTGCCGGTGAGACAGGAGATGAGGGCGGAGACGCTCTCGTGTCCCGAGGGCGCCGGGTGTACGGTGGCGAGGTAGAGCTCCACCTGTAGCAGGAACCCTTGACACCCGGCAGCGGAGCCGTCGACGCCCTCGGGAGCGAGAGCCGAATCCCACTGGGTTCCGGGAATGTGGACAGGAGGACTGACTGATGGGGATGGTCCGGTAGGTGGGGCGTGGGTACCCGCTGCTTTCCCATCGGTGAGAGTGTTCATCACCCGATCCAAGGCGTGACCGATCTGGTTAATCCGGTCCTCCTGTCCACGAAGACGGTCCTCCATGACCTCTGTCGGCGCGGGTGCTCCTGCTGACTCCATGTGGGATGTGGTATTCTGTCAGGTGTTGAGTGTGGATGCGGTGAGGGAATCAAGCGCAGGAAACACGGGCGTTCGTCAACAGACTTTAGTAAACAAAAAAGCAGCACCAAACAGGCGAACAGCCAACCCAACCGGGAAGCAAAGTACAAAATTACGCACAACACACACAGTGCGTAAAAATGAATAAAGCGCACACAGTGCGGACTCTCGGGAAAAACAACAAACACGAGAGTATACAAAAGAGCAACAGCTTGACAATGAACAATACCACATAACACCTGCCCCCACACACGAAAACTAAATAGGCAACCAAATCAAACACTAACAAGGACAGGTGTACAAACAGACAAAACCAAACAAACATGAAACATCGAACGGTGGCAGCTAGTACTCCGGGGACGATGTCACGATCGTCGTAGTAATGAGTAGACCAAGGCGCAGCGTGAGAAACAAACATGACTTTAATTAGTTAAAGTTTCTAAACAAAACAAAACACGACTCGTGAAGTCCACGGTGACACTGACCGAACACGGAACAAAAACCCACAAACCCAAAGTGAAACACAGACAGTTAAATATGGCTCCCAATCAGAGACAACCAGCAAACAGCTGACACTCGTTGCCTCTGATTGGGAGTCACTCAGTCAAACATAGAAACAGAACACATAGAATGAACACACCCTGGCTCAACATAATGAGTCCCAGAGCCAGGGTGTGACAGTACCCCCCCCTAAAGGCGCGGACTGCGACCGCGCCTCAACTAAACAAAACAGGGGAGGGCTGGGCGGGCATACCTCCTCGGCGGCGGTTCTGGCTCCGGCCTTGACCACCACCCTCCAATACACCCCCCCCATAGTGCCCCTGGTCCAGTCTGTCGACTTGCACCCCTGGCTTGGTGCGTGGAGGAGGAACGGGCCTTACCAGGCTGACTTCCGCACCCCCTGGCTTAGTGCGAGTGGCAGGAACAGGCCGGACCGGGCTGGCGACGCGCACCGTAGGTTTGGAGTGCGAGTGGCAGGAACAGGCCGGGTCGGGCTGGCGACGCGCACCGTAGACTTGGTGCGGGTGGCAGGAACAGGCCGGGTCGGGCTGGCGACGCGCACCGTAGACTTGGTGCGGGTGGCAGGAACAGGCCGGACCGGGCTGGCGACCGCGCACCGTAGGTTTAGTGCGTGGAGCAGGGACAGGCCGGGCTGGGCTGTCGACGCACACCGTAGGCTTGGTGCGTGGAGCAGGGACAGGCCGGGCTGGGCTGTCGACGCACACCGTAGGCTTGGTGCGTGGAGCAGGGACAGGCCGGGCTGGGCTGTCGACGCACACCGTAGGCTTGGTGCGTGGAGCAGAGACAGGCCGGACTGGGCTGGCGACGCACACCGTAGGCTTGGTGCGTGGAGCAGGGACAGGCCGAACCGGGCTGTGGAGACGGATAGGAGGCCTGGAGTGAATAGCGGCCACCACCCGTCCTGGCTGAATGCCTACCCTCACACACTCTGTGTGAGGCATCCGCACAGGACGTACAGGGCGGTGTACCCCTGGCCTGGTGGCCTTCTGGATCCGCCCCCTTTTCTCCTCCGTCAGCACCGTCGTCCATGCCGTATGCCCCCCTAAAAATTTTCTGGGGGTTGCCTCACGACCGTCCGACGACCGACCCTGATCACGCCGTAGCTCCTCTCACGGCGCGCCTCCACCGTCTCACTCCATGGCCGAGCGATCCATCCCGGCCAGGATTTCCTCCCAGGTCCAGGACCCCTGCCCGTCCAAGATCTGCTCCCACGTCCAGGCTGCCTGCTCCTGGACACGCTGCTTGGTCTTGGTATGGTGGGTTTTTCTGTCACGATCGTCGTAGTAATGAGTAGACCAAGGCGCAGCGTGAGAAACAAACATGACTTTAATTAGTTAAAGTTTCTAAACAAAACAAAACACGACTCGTGAAGTCCACGGTGACACTGACCGAACACGGAACAAAAACCCACAAACCCAAAGTGAAACACAGACAGTTAAATATGGCTCCCAATCAGAGACAACCAGCAAACAGCTGACACTCGTTGCCTCTGATTGGGAGTCACTCAGTCAAACATAGAAACAGAACACATAGAATGAACACACCCTGGCTCAACATAATGAGTCCCAGAGCCAGGGTGTGACAGACGACGACCGCCGAAGCCTGCCCGAACAAGGAGGAGGAGCAGCCTCGGCCGAAACCGTGACAGAAATAACTTCTAAGCCTATTCACAAAGATATTGGGCTGGATGCTGATAGGGGAAACTTGCTGAATGATCAGAGAAATTATATTCAAAGTTTTTCTTTTAGGCTATTTACAGAAAAATATGTCCTGGATGCTTTGCTAGCAATAGACAACAAGAAATCCACAGGGGCCAAACAATTGGATCCTGGTCTGCTTAAGTGTGCAGTGCCCATCATTGTTTGCTCAATGACCCACATTTTTTTATTTAACATTGTTATCAGGAAATATTAAAAAAGTATGGAAATCAGTGCTGCCACTCCATAAGGGCGGGGATAGTAGTGATCCTAATAATTATCGCCCCATTTCAAGGCTTCCTTGTCTAGCTAAGATTCTTGAAAGCTTGGTAATTGTACAACTTTTCTCTTTTTTATTTGAGTAATGTATTTTGAATGTAAACCAATCAGGGTTTAGGCCTAGGCATAGCACTATTACAGTAACTATTTTAGTTGTTAATGATCTTGTCAATACTTTAGACGCTAAAATGAAATGTGCAGCTTTGTTTGTGGACCTGTCAAAAGCTTTTCATACTGTTGATCGTGCTATTTTATTGAATAAATAGTCCTCGATAGGCCTGAGCTCTGAGGCTTGTTCATGGTTTCATGACTATCTTAGTAACAGAACTCAGGCCATCGTGATTGATGGGGTTAAGTGAATTTCTTGAAGTACTGTACATAAAGGTGCACCACAGGGGTCGATTTTGGGACCTGTTCTCTTCACTATTTACAGTGGGGAAAAAAGTATTTAGTCAGCCACCAATTGCGCAAGTTCTCCCACTTAAAAAGATGAGAGAGGCCTGTAATTTTCATCATAGGTACATGTCAACTATGACAGACAAAATGAGAAAATAAATTCCTGAAAATCACATTGTAGGATTTTTAATGAATTTATTTGCAAATTATGGTGGAAAATAAGTATTTGGTCAATAACAAAAGTTTCTCAATACTTTGTTATATACACTTTGTTGGCAATGACACAGGTCAAATGTTTTCTGTAAGTCTTCACAAGGTTCACACACTGTTGCTGGTATTTTGGCCCATTCCTCCATGCATATCTCCTCTAGAGCAGTGATGTTTTGGGGCTGTCGCTGTGCAACACAGACTTTCAACTCCCTCCAAAGATTTTCTATGGGGTTGAGATCTGGAGACTGGCTAGGCCACTCCAGGACCTTGAAATGCTTCTTACGAAGCCACGCCTTCGTTGCCCGGGCAGTGTGTTTGGGATCATTGTCATGCTGAAAGACCCAGCCACGTTTCATCTCCAATGCCCTTGCTGATGGAAGGAGGTTTTCACTCAAAATCTGACAATACATGGCCCCATTCATTCTTTCCTTTACACGGATCAGTCGTCCTGGTCCCTTTGCAGAAAAACAGCCCCAAAGCATGATGTTTCCACCCCCATGCTTCACAGTAGGTATGGTGTTCATTGGATACAACTCAGCATTCTTTGTCCTCCAAACACGACGAGTTGAGTTTTTACCAAAAAGTTATATTTTGGTTTCATCTGACCATATGACATTCTCCCAATCCTCTTCTGGATCATCCAAATGCACTCTAGCAAACTTCAGACGGGCCTGGACATGTACTGGCTTAAGCAGGGGGACACGTCTGGCACTGCAGGATTTGAGTCCCTGGCGGCGTAGTGTGTTACTGATGGTAGGCTTTGTTTCTTTGGTCCCAGCTCTCTGCAGGTCATTCACTAGGTCCCCCCGTGTGGTTCTGGGATTTTTGCTCACCGTTCTTGTGATCATTTTGACCCCACGGGGTGAGATCTTGCGTGGAGCCCCAGATCGAGGGAGATTATCAGTGGTCTTGTATGTCTTCCATTTCCTGATAATTGCTCCCATGGTTGATTTCGTCAAACCAAGCTGCTTACCTATTGCAGATTCCCAGCCTGGTGCAGGTCTACAATTTTGTTTCTGGTGTCCTTTGACAACTCTTTGGTCTTGGCCATAGTGGAGTTTGGAGTGTGACTGTTTGAGGTTGTGGACAGGTGTCTTTTATACTGATAACAAGTTCAAACAGGTGCCATTAATACAAGTAACGAGTGGAGGACAGAGGAGCCTCTTAAAGAAGAAGTTACAGGTCTGTGAGAGCCAGAAATCTTGCTTGTTTGTAGGTGACCAAATACTTATTTTCCACCATCATTTGCAAATAAATTCATTAAAAATCCTACAATGTGATTTTCTGGATTTCTTTTCTCAATTTGTCTGTCATAGTTGACGTGTACCTATGATGAAAATTACAGGCCTCTCTCATTTTTTTAAGTGGGAGAACTTGCACAATTGGTGGCTAACTAAATACTTTTTTTCCCCACTGTATATAAACACCATTGGTCAATCTGTTAAAAATTGTCAACTTCATCTATATGCAGATGATACTATTATGCATGCTATTGCCCCAACTGTTGATCTGGCTGTGTCAAAACTACAGTCTGATGTTATAGCTATGCAGGAATCCCTTGCTAATTTAAAACGAAATACATGTTTTTAAACTCTCGTAGGAATGTTTCAGATGAACTACATGTTTACTCATTAGATGGTTCTCCAATCGACCATGTTCACGCATATAAATACTTAGGCATTTGGATTGATATGGATTTGACATTTAAAAAAAACATATAGATGAGCTGGTATAGAAGCTAAGATTTAAAGTTGGCTTTTTCTACAGAAACAGATTGTGCCTTTCTCTAAGCAGTAGGAAGCAGATTATTCAGTCAGCCCTTTTATCTGTTCTTGATTATGGTGATATTATTTATCAAAGTGCTGCTGCTACTATTCTTAAACCTTTAGATGCCACCTACCATAGTGCCCTTCGTTTTGTTACAGGCAACAGTTTTGATACTCATCACTGCATCCTGTATCAAAACGTTGGCTGGACTTTGCTAAAGACCTGTAGATCTCTACATGACTCCCTTTTTGTTTACAAGGCCCTACATCATAAACTTCCATCTTATCTAACTTTGCTGTTGAAGTATAGACACCTGAGTTGCCTAACCCATTCACAGGATTGGTTAACTCTTCAGGTTCCTAGGGTCTCCACCGAGATGGGTAAACCTGCTATTAGTTTTAATGCACTGTATTGCTGGAACAAAATACAAATACATTTTATCTTGATGTTCTGGTACCTTTCGGGCAATTTAAAGTATTGAATTGGGACTTATTTGTGGAGGAATGTAACTGTTTTTCTGGGTGATTGGTGAATGTTTTATTTATGCTTACCATGACTGTGTTTTTGTATTTGAATGTGTATATACTGTATATATACACGAGCCACCTACGAACATATACATTTTTTTTGTCCAATAAAATAGCATCAAATTGATCAGAAATACAGTGTAGATATTGTTAATGTTGTAAATGGCTATTTTAATGGAATATCTACAAAAGGTGTAGAGGCCCATTATCAGCAACCATCAGCCCTGTGTTCCAATGGCATGTTGTGTTTGCTAATCCAAGTTTATCATTTTAAAAGGCTCATTGACCATTAGAAAACCCTTTTGCAATTATGTTAGCACAGCTGAAAACTGTTGTGCTGATTAAAGAAGCAATAAAACTGGCCTTCTTGAGACTAGTTGAGTATCTGGAGCATCAGCAATTGTGGATTCGATTACAGGCTCAAAATGGCCAGAAACAAATAACTTTCTTATGAAACTCGTCAGTCTATTCTTGTTCTGAGAAATTAAGGCTATTCCATGCGAGAAATTACCAAGAAACTGAAGATCTTGTACAACGCTGTGTACTACTCCCTTCACAAAACAGCGCAAACTGTCTCTAACCAGAATAGAAAGAGGAGTGGGAGGCCCCGGTGCACAACTGAGCAAGAGGACAAATACATTAGAGTGTCTAGTTTGAGAAACAGACTCCTCACAGGTCCTCAACTGGCAGCTTCATTAAATAGTACCCGCAAAACACCAGTCTCAACGTCAACAGTGAAGAGTTGACTCCGGGATGTTGACCTTCTAGGCAGAGTTGCAAAGAAAAAGTCATATCTCAGACTGCCCATGTTAATCTTTCTTTTTATTGGCCAGTCTGAGATATGGCGTTTTCTTTACAACATTAACAATGTCTACACTGTATTTCCGATCAATTTGATGTTATTTTAATGGACAAAAAAATTGCTTTTCTTTCGAAAACAAGGTCATTTCTAAGTGACCCCAAACTTTTGAACGATAGTGTATATATTTTTTTGTGTATATTTGTATTGTATTATACAGGGCACATTTGGAAAAGAGACCTAGGTCTCAATATGTCTTCCCTGTTAAAATAAAGGTAGAAAAAAAAAGTCAGAATGCGTTTGGCTATGATTTCTTATTTACACGTTTTTCTCCTACCACTATGGGTGATAGTTAACTTTTACACTGCATCTTATCAGGAGGGGTGCGAGGAAGGGTGCTGTGGGAATATTTAAGATACTCATTGAAGAGGTAGGGTTCAGATGTTTTCGGAAGATCGGCAGGGGCTCTGCGGTCCTAGCTTCTGGGAGACAGAGAAAAGCTTGGACTGGGCTGAGCGGGAGCTGCCCTCCCGTAGGGGTGGGAGGTCCAACAGACCAGCAGTGACAGAACGGAGTGCTCAAGGTTGGGGTGTAGGGTTTGAGCATAACCTGAAGGTAGGGAACGGCAGTTCCTCTTGCTGCTCCGTAGACACGTACCATGGTCTTGTAGTGAATGTGAGCTTCGACTGGAAGCCAGTGGAGTGTGCTGCGGAGCGGTGGGACATGGGCGAACTTGGGAAGGTTGAACACCAAACTATATTTCGTCTTCAAAAGGTTTATTGAAAACAAATACATTTGCACAATGAGCACTTGTTGTCTCTCAAATACATCCTTACAGTTGTTGGTTAGCTAGCTAGTGAATTTTTGCTATATTAGCATAGACATGACATCAGCCAAAACATCTCAAAACAAGACATGGTATCAATAACAAGATACAACGAGCTGAAATGCACCACCTACGATTCCCCACAAGGCAGCTTCTTGTCATTGTTGCTACATATATGACTGTTCAGTATCATAACAATGCACACCTTCCGGCCACATCAATGTTTGCGCATCATTTTCGTGACAATGTCAGCCAACCCGTCTATAGTGTCTTTATCAAGTAGGCCCTGAAACATCCCATTGAAATCCGGACAAAATCTGTTAACTAATTTTTGACCTGGGAAAGAGAGCTGGGGTAGTAAAAATTAGGGGGAAAAGGAGACAAAAGGAATAGTAAAACAGAAAGATCAAATGAAAGAGTTAACCTACAGTGAGGGGAAAAAAGTATTTGATCCCCTGCTGATTTTGTACGTTTGCCCACTGACAAAGACATGATCAGTCTATAATTTTAATGGTAGGTTTATTTGAACAGTGAGAGACAGAATAACAACAACAAAATCCAGAAAAACGCATGTCAAAAATGTTATAAATTGATTTGCATTTTAATGAGGGAAATAAGTATTGGACCCCTCTGCAAAACATGACTTAGTACTTGGTGGCAAAACCTTTGTTGGCAATCACAGAGGTCAGACGTTTCTTGTAGTTGGCCACCAGGTTTGCACACATCTCAGGAGGGATTTTGTCCCACTCCTCTTTACAGATCTTCTCCAAGTCATTAAGGTTTCGAGCCTGACGTTTGGCAACTCGAACCTTCAGCTCCCTCCACAGATTTTCTATGGGATTAAGATCTGGAGACTGGCTAGGCCACTCCAGGACCTTAATGTGCTTCTTCTTGAGCCACTCCTTTGTTGCCTTGGCCGTGTGTTTTGGGTCATTATCATGCTGGAATACCCATCCATGACCCATTTTCAATGCCCTGGTTGAGGGAAGGAGGTTCTCACCCAAGATTTGATGGTACATGGCCCTGTCCATCGTCCCTTTGATGCAGTGAAGTTGTCCTGTCCCCTTAGCAGAAAAACACCCACAAGGCATAATGTTTCCACCTCCATGTTTGACGGTGGGGATGGTGTTCTTGGGGTCATAGGCAGCATTCCTCCTCCTTCAAACACGGCGAGTTGAGTTGATGCCAAAGAGCTCGATTTTGGTCTCATCTGACCACAACACTTTCACCCAGTTCTCCTCTGAATCATTCAGATGTTCATTGGCAAACTTCAGACAGGCCTGTATATGTGCTTTCTTGAGCAGGGGGACCTTGCGGGCGCTGCAGGATTTCAGTCCTTCACGGTGTAGTGTGTTACCAATTGTTTTCTTGGTGACTATGGTCCCAGCTGCCTTGAGATCATTGACAAGATCCTCCCGTGTAGTTCTGGGCTGATTCCTCACCGATCTCATTATCATTGCAACTCCACGAGGTGAGATCTTGCATGGACATCCTTGGAGAGCTCTTTGGTCTTGGCCATGGTGGAGAGTTTGGAATCTGATTGATTGATTGCTTCTGTGGACAGGTGTCTTTTATACAGGTAACAAACTGAGATTAGGAGCACTCCCTTTAAAAGTGTGCTCCTAATCTCAGCTCGTTACCTGTATAAAAAGAGACCTGGGAGTCAGAAAACTTTCTGATTGAGAGGGGGTCAAATACTTATTTCCCTCATTAAAATGCAAATCAGTTTATAACATTTTTGACATGCGTTTTTCTGGATTTTTGACATGCGTTTTTCTGGAACCTCCTTCCCTCAGCCAGGGCATTGGAAATGGGTCGTGGATGGGTATTCCAACATGACAATGACCCAAAACACACGGCCAAGGCAACAAAGGAGTGGCTCAAGAAGAAGCACATTAAGGTCCTGGAGTGGCCTAGCCAGTCTCCAGACCTTAATCCCATAGGAAATCTGTGGAGGGAGCTGAAGGTTCGAGTTGCCAAACGTCAGGCTCAAAACCTTAATGACTTGGAGAAGATCTGCAAAGAGGAGTGGGACAAAATCCCTCCTGAGATGTGTGCAAACTTGGTGGCCAACTACAAGAAACGTCTGACCTCTGTGATTGCCAACAAGGGTTTTGCCACCAAGTACTAAGTCATGTTTTGCAGAGGGGTCAAATACTTATTTCCCTCATTAAAATGCAAATCAATTTATAACATTGTTGATATGAGTTTTTCTGGATTTTTTTGTTGTTATTCTGTCTCTCACTGTTCAAATAAACCTACCATTAAAATTATAGACTGATCATTTCTTTGTCAGTGGGCAAACTTACAAAATCAGCAGGGGATCAAATACTTTTTTCCCTCACTGTATATTATCTTTCATCCCTGAACCCCAGGCTATGCCACCCAGACAACCAGTCCCCTCTCATCCCAAGGTCCTGCGGCTCGGATCAATGCCAGTGGGTTGAAGAGAGTGGAAAAGGCTATTAGGGCCTCTACCCAGCAAGGGCAGCCTGGTCTGGTCGATCCTGAGGTTGCATCCACAGGCATGGGCTGGAAGCCCCAGGGGTCAACACGAATCAGGTGACTGACTTGGATAGGGAAAGGAAGAATGAGCCATGTTACTCCAAGTTCATATGCTTTTCATAAAGCTAAAGATTAGCCACTAAAGAGTGTGTCAATGTAAACTTCTCAGGGTATTGAATGGCATATGATGTTGCTAAGTAGCCGCCCAGACTGTGACCCAATAGGATCATGCCTTCAGTGCTAACTGACTGCTCCTCAGCCAGAGCTGAGTCCATGGGGAATTTGGGGTCTGGAGCTCCGTCCGAAACCCAGCAAGTCAAACATAAAGAGTGGTTGAGAGCAACAGAGGGGGTCTAGGTTACTTATCCATAACCCTACCCCTCCCCCAAATCCATACCATGCACCTTCGACAAGAGGTGTCTGTGCAACTGGAAGAGAGGAGGAAAAGGGAAATGGTTAGGCGGACTCAATGTAGTACAAAAAGGATGTCCACAAAAAGTATGTCCACTCCACTGGAATAGTGAGTTTTTGGTACTGACTGACAAAAACACTATAGAGAAGGGGAGAGACAGTACCAGGCTTCAGAGCATTTAGCTGGTTCCTGTTGGTGACATTTAGGGTCCAGATAAGGTCCTGATTGGGCAGGGACACAAAACAAGCCCACAGATCATTTTGAGTCTCGGAAAAGGAGAGGCAGGGAGGTGAGACAACAAGAAGTACAGGTGATACAATGTGGCAAAATCAAATAGTCAAGTCAGGACTAGTGGGTACCTTTGAAATGCTTTCAGACAAATTAGATATTGGCTTCTGTGCTCTTCAGAATGGTCATAGAGGTTGGGCACCATGAGGGCCACCATACCCACCCAGATACTGACTTACAGAGAGGACAGATACACACACTTTATGATCAACAGCATAAATCAACTTGCCACTAGAATTGACCAATTCATAAAAACAAAATACTAAATCTTTAGTGTCTACCATGCAAAACTGTTATCAAACCAAAGTGCTCACTTTTCTTAATTATTTCCACTAACTTACTTTGGTTGTATCGTTATCGCAAACAGAGGGCATAAAGGGACATAGTCAGTGTTTAATATACATCAATAACACGTAGAATCAAAGTTTAGTAACATGGAACTACTGTACAGTGGATTATATGTGCAGGAGGGAATGTTGTTATTGTTACACCAGTTTCAGTGACACGTCATTTTTGTGCCGCGTCTGACGGAAGCGTATTCGATATACATTTTGATTCTCTCTGCACCTTTTGGGGCTTTTTGTTCATAAGAAAACATGTCCAACTCGGTAATTTCAGTTATTTCTCGGTTCCTGGAGGAATACACGACCAAAACATCAAATAAATTGAAAGTGGTCGACGCGTACCTTTTCTACATCTTGCTAACCGGTGCATTGCAGTTTCTGTACTGCTTGCTGGTTGGCACCTTCCCATTCAACAGCTTCTTGGCCGGGTTCATATCATGTGTTGGCGCCTTCATCCTGGGAGGTAATTGACACACTTAGCGGTCCATTTTTTGCATAGTCTTGTGACATTCAGCAGTATTGTACGTCACTGAAACATGAAGATAATCAATGGCTGCAACCATTGTTGTAATGGTTTCTGGTTAACCAATCTTCTCTGTGGTCCCTCTGCCTACAGTCTGCCTGCGTATCCAGATCAATCCAGAAAACAAAGGAGACTTCCTGTCCATCTCCCAGGAGAGGGCCTTTGCAGATTTCTTACTAGCCCACACTGTCCTGCACCTCGTGGTCATTAATTTCATTGGTTGAGAAAACCAATGATTTGGATCCTCAGAACAGGTGTGAACAGTACACACACACACACACACACACACACACAACATCCTCACTGTATTTAATTGTTGTCCAGTGTTATTTGTCAGCATGTTACTGACATGATTAATGTTTATTTCATTTCACAGATGAACAACAGACATGACCAAAATGCACCTGTCACCTCAAGACAACATTCATACAATTAGATTGTACCACAGGACAGCTCAATAATGACAGTAATAACCTATATATTTTACAAATTCCTGTCACTTGTTTCTGAAATAATTATTTTGTACTGTTTGTATGATTGTTGCAATTCACTTGAGATTGTTGAAATAAATGAAACAAAATTGTGTTGAAAAGATACTGAGTTGTGATTTAATGGAATGTCTTTCATTGCCAGTATTGACAATGATTTTCTTAGCAGACATCATTCCATTACTAGCACTGGAGAAGAGTCCCCATTTTGACTTATTCTAATAAAGCTACTTGCATTGTAGGGGAATAGCTGTGACTTAATGATTTTCAAATAGTAAAGGCATAGACCTACACTAAATTCCCAGAAGCTTTTTTCTCTGTAACCTCGTCCCCAGGTTATTGTGCACAGCCCAGTGGGATATCAACTATCCGAAGTTGGCCTTGTGCTGTGTTCATAACCATGTGGGAAGGTGATAATTATCAGTTGTGAAGTCGTAAATACGAGTTGGATGCATTCACGTGCTTTGAACTCGTTGAGAAACGGCGATTGGCTAATGGCAAACACGCTGCGTCAATCATAAACTTAAAGTACAGTTATCATGCTCGCAAAGAAATGAAAAAACTATTAACCCTTTATATGGGAATTGGCCTGTACAGTGAGGGAAAAAAGTATTTGATCCCCTGCTGATTTTGTACGTTTGCCCACTGACAAAGAAATGATCAGTCTATAATTTTAATGGTAGGTTTGTTTGAACAGTGAGAGACAGAATAACAACAAAATAATCCAGAAAAACGCATGTCAAAAATTGTATAAATAGATTTGCATTTTAATGAGGGAAATAAGTATTTGACTCCCTCTCAATCAGAAAGATTTCTGGCTCCCAGGTGTCTTTTATACAGGTAACGAGCTGAGATTAGGAGCACACTCTTAAAGGGAGTGCTCCTAATCTTAGTTTGTTACCTGGATAAAAGACACCTGTCCACAGAAGCAATCAATCAGATTCCAAACTCTCCACCATGGCCATGACCAAAGAGCTCTCCAAGGATGTCGGTCAAGATTGTAGACCTACACAAGGCTGGAATGGGCTACAAGACCATCGCCAAGCAGCTTGGTGAGAAGGTGACAACAGTTGGTGCGATTATTCGCAAATGGAAGAAACACAAAAGAACTGTCAATCTCCCTCGGCCTGGGGCTCCATGCAAGATCTCACCTCGTGGAATTGCAATGATCATGACAACGGTGAGGAATCAGCTCAGAACTACACGGGAGGCTCTTGTCAATGATATCAAGGCAGCTGGGACCATAGTCACCAAGAAAACAATTGGTAACACACTATGCCGTGAAGGACTGAAATCCTGCAGCGCCCGCAAGGTCCCCCTGCTCAAGAAAGCACATATACATGCCCGTCTGAAGTTTGCCAATGAACATCTGAATGATTCAGAGGAGAACTGGGTGAAAGTGTTGTGGTCAGATGAGACCAAAATCGAGCTCTTTGGCATCAACTTAACTCGCCGTGTTTGGAGGAGGAGGAATGCTGCCTATGACCCCAAGAACACCATCCCCACCGTCAAACATGGAGGTGGAACCATTATGCTTTGGGGGTGTTTTTCTGCCAAGGGGACAGGACAACTTCACTGCATCAAAGGGACGATGGACATGGCCATGTACCATCAAATATTGGGTGAGAACCTCCTTCCCTCAGCCAGGGCATTGGAAATGGGTCGTGGATGGGTATTCCAACATGACAATGACCCAAAACACACGGCCAAGGCAACAAAGGAGTGGCTCAAGAAGAAGCACATTAAGGTCCTGGAGTGGCCTAGCCAGTCTCCAGACCTTAATCCCATGGAAATCTGTGGAGGGAGCTGAAGGTTCGAAGTTGCCAAACGTCAGGCTCAAAACCTTAATGACTTGGAGAAGATCTGCAAAGAGGAGTGGGACAAAATCCCTCCTGAGATGTGTGCAAACTTGGTGGCCAACTACAAGAAACGTCTGACCTCTGTGATTGCCAACAAGGGTTTTGCCACCAAGTACTAAGTCATGTTTTGCAGAGGGGTCAAATACTTATTTCCCTCATTAAAATGCAAATCAATTTATAACATTGTTGATATGAGTTTTTCTGGATTTTTTTGTTGTTATTCTGTCTTTCACTGTTCAAATAAATCTAGCATTAAAATTACAGACTGATCATGTCTTTGTCAGTGGGCAAATGTACAAAATCAGCAGGAGATCAAATACTTTTTTCCCTCACTGTATGTATAGGGCTTAATTTAAATGTTTCTTACAGAAGAAATATGAAAAGCATATACATAACCATGTTAGCGATTGAAAGGCACAGTTAGGAGATTATGGGAAAATTATTAGACCAAAGATGAGTACACAACAGTTCACCTGACACGACTGAATCCAAACATTACACTGTTGATTTTATGTGCATTTTTATGCGCATTTGTTGATGACAAAATCTGAAAATACTCTTGATACATTCAGTAACACGATAAGACTATTCCTGGTAAATGTGGGGTAGGTGCAACATTAGACAAAATAATTACAAGGGTTTGATTGAGAGGACTCACTGGTGTCTCCAAGTAGCCACACATCTCTCCATAGTGTGCACAGTTCCTAAGCAATTTCAATGCACTTTTATGACTCAAAGAAGAGTCCTCAACTATAAGGTACTTTTATGAGTTCTCCTAGCTGTGCCGTTGAGGAACTAGAGCAAGCACACTTGTAGTTACTTTGTTTGGAATACAACCCTGCATCCCCGCCATCACACAATTACTGTTGTTGTTAACGCAATCCAAAAACTGTCCATTATAAATCGCAATCTGGGTTTGGTGGGCATGATTTGAAGGCTTGTTCTATTGCCAACACAATAAGCTAAGTTATAAAATATATTACATTGTTAGGCTTTCACAAGGCAATTCAGAGAAACAGATCATAATTTTGGTGCGCATAGAAAGGAATCATGAGTGCATTCAGGTGCGTGTGCCGTGTCCAATTTTCTTCACAATAAACGGGCTCATTCTGTTCAGAACAACCCAGGTTATGACGACATGCCATCTTGTAACTTGTACATCAAACATAGTGATCATAAACGTTGACACTGTATATGACATGAGTTTTGATGTGAAGTGCACATTTGGACTCACGGGTGTTTGGCTTGCTTGTATGACATCAAAGTGGTATTTATTATAGGCTAATCCTCAACGTCTCATCTTCCAAAATACATGGTGCAACTCAATATTAGGAAGGTGTTCCTAATGTTTGGTATGCTCAGTGTATACGGGTCTTTCTATAAATAATGGGGCCAATGTGTGACATTGGGACCAAAATTATAAATGATTTTCATGCAGTTCCACATGTGTACTTAGAGGAATATATTCAAATTAGCCCATAACATTTTAGTCATTTAGCAGACACTCTTATCCAGAGCGACTTACAGTTAGGGAGTACATACATTTTCATACTGGCCCCCCAGGGGAATCGAACCCACAACCCTGGCGTTTGCAACGCCATGCTCTACCAACTGAGCTACATGGGACTAACCGCTTTTACCACAACATAGGCCTAGGACTATTTATCCTTTAAGCAGGGTTCATACAGACATTGGCAAGTCAAATTCATGGACTTTCAGGGACTTTTTCAAGCACTTCATTGTAATTTTCAAGGACCTCAATGTATTACAATTGTATAATTTATATAATTGTACATTTATGGCAGAGGAGGCTGGTGGGAGGAGCTATAGGAGGATAGGCTCATTGTAATGGCCGGAATGGGATAATTGGAACAGTATCAAACACATCAAATATGTGTAAACCACATATTTGACTCCATTCCATTTATTCCATTTCAGCCATTACAATGAGCATGTCCTCCTATAGCTCCTCCTACCAGCCTCCACTGATATAGGGCCTAATATAGACCCCCCCCCCCAAAAAAAAAAAAGATTAAAAAAAGAAAGTGTCCAAAAAGAAGTTGGGCAATACCACTTTAAGAAAAAAGCATTTTTTTAGGCATTGATATTCAAATTATTATTACATTCTAAAATATGTGAAAATAATGTGGACTTGCCTGACTAAATAAATTGGATGCATGCATTGCGATTTTTCTGTAGCCTATATGGCCATCGCTGTTTTCATAATGAGAAAGCGACCAAAAACCAGGTTCCTTTTGTAATGGAAGAATTTGTATGGAAAGCCAAGTTGAAGCCAGCATTAGATGTTGTCGTCCTCATTATAACCGCACGTGGTTTTACTGCAAAAGAGTAGCGCAACACCGCTCAATTGAAGCGCCAGGAAACAAACGTAAGTGGCCACATCTCTCACAAAAAATGATAAAAAATGAAATCACAGAAAATTATAAGGGATCAGGAGAACTTATAAGTTGGCTACAATAATTACAAGGACTTTTCATGCACCAAATTGAGTAAATGTCTGATTTTCAAGGTAGGCCTATTCCAGTACTTGAATTTCTGAGCTCCAAATCCAAGTTCAAGTAGGCTACTTCAATCCCCTTGTATTGTTTAAAATTGCAGGTGTAACATGGAAACCAAAATGTATTTGTCATGTTATTTAATGACCAGATCATATTGTGAAGAAGCCAAAAATATAAACGCAACATGCAACAATTTCAAAGCTTTTACTGAGTTACAGTTCATATTAGGAAATCAGTCAATTGAAATTAATTAATTAGACCCTAATCTATGGATTTCACGACTGGGAATCTGTTGGTCACAGATACCTTAAAAAAAGGTAGGGATGTGGATAAGAAAACCACTCAGTATCTGGTGTGAACACCATTTGCCTCATGCAGCGCGACGCGACAGCGACAGCGACACATCTCCTTTGCATAGAGTTGATCAGGCTGTTGATTGTGGCCTGTGGAATGTTGTCTCACTCCTCTTCAATGGCTGTGCGAAGTTGCTGGATATTGGCGGGAACTGGAACACGATGTTGTACACGTCGATCCAGAGCATCCCAAACATGCTCAATGGGTGACATGTCTGGTGAGTTTGCAGGCCATGGAAGAACTGAGACATTTTCAGCTTCCAGGAATTGTGTACAGATCCTTGCGACATGGGGCCGTGCATTATTCATACTGAAACATGAGGTGATGCGGCGGATGAATGGCACGACAATGGGCCTCAGGATCTCGTCCTGGTAACTCTGTGCATTCAAATTGCCATCGATAAAATGCAATTGTGTTTGTTGCCCGTAGCTGATGCCTGCCCATACCATAATCCCACCGCCACCATGGGACACTCTGTTCACAACGTTGACATCAGCAAACCGCTCGCCCAACAACGCCATACACGTGGTCTGCGGTTGTGAGGCTGTTTGGACATACTGCTAAATTATCTAAAACGACGTTGGAGGCGGCTTATGGTAGAGAGATTAACATTCAAATCTCTGGCAACATCTCTGGTGGGCATTCCTGCAGTCAGCATGCCAATTGCACGCTCCCTCAAAACTTGAGACATTTGTGGCATTGTGTTGTGTGACAAAATTGCACATTTTAGAGTGTATTTTTATTTTCCCCAGCACAAAGTGTACCTGTGTAATGATCATGCTCTTTAATCAGCTTCTTGATATGCCACACCTGTTGGGTGGATGGATAATCTCGGCAAAGGAGAAATGCTCACTAACAGGGATGTAAACGCATTTCTGCACAACATTTGAGCGAAATAAGCTTTTTTATGCATATGGAACATTTCTGGGATCTTTTATTTCAGCTCAAGAAACATGGGACCAACACTTTACTGTTATGATTTAACTGGATAAGAACCCAAATGCAGACAAGTACACCAAGCCAGAGAAGTTAAAACAGGTTTATTTACAATGTTCAAAGTCCAGGTTTCCAAATATATGGGAAGAGCAAGTCCAGGTACAGGGAGGGTAACAGATCCAGATCAGGGCAGGTGTGGTACCGTAATGTCCTAGTGTCCGTGGTGAGTCCAAAAGAGAGGTCCGGTAATGGAGAGCAGGATGGTGGTGGCAGGAGTGAAGCGGAGGCAGGAGTCAGGTTCCAAATATCTGTGGCACAGGAGAAAAAGTAAATAGAACAGACCAAAAACACAAAGAGCAAAAATAACCAGGTTGAGTCGGCAGCGAGACTAACATGGTCGTCTTGACTATGATCTGACGATGAGTGGTAAGTTTGACCGGGTCTTAAAGGCTGAGGTGATATGGTGAATGAGCTGCAGCTGGAACCCTGACTCCCCGCACACCAGACTTCACTCCTGCAATCAAGGACAGACAGAGGGGAGGGAGAGAGCAGAGAGAGCTACCTATCAGCAGTAGGCCTAACAGTACCCCCCTCTACGGACGCCACCTGGCGGCCGACGGGTTTATCGGGATGTAACCTATGAAACTCTCGGACCAGATCAGGATCCACAATGAAGCTCCTGGGCACCCAGGAACGTTCCTCGGGACCATAACCCTCCCAATCCACCAGGTACTGGAAACCACGACCTCGGCGGCGAACATCCAGAAGTCGCCGGACAGTGTAGACCGACCCCCACCCACGATCTTGGGCGGAGGAGGGGACGAGAGGGCGGGCACAAAGGGCTAACCGACACAGGCTTAATCTGGGAAACATGAAAGGTGGAATGAACCCGTAGGGAGGCAGGAAGCTGTAGCTTAACCGCGCAGGGGTTAACAATAGACAGTATCTTGAACGGTCCTATAAAACGAGGCGCCATCTTCTTAGACTCCACCTTCAATGGAAGGTCCCGTGACTTCAGCCATACCTCTTGACCAGGAGAGTAACCGGGAGCCTGGGACCGGTGACGGTTGGCTTGCCTCTGCATGTACGCCCGAAGCTCGGGACAGAGCTACCCTGGCCTTCCTCCAGACCTTGAAGCAGCGGCGCATGGGACTGCACCAGGGTACCGCAAGTTCCCTCTCTTGGGAAGGGAACAGGGAGGTTGATAACCCAGAGCACACAGAAAAGGAGACAAACCAGAGGGAAGCGTTAGTCAAGGTGTTATGAGCATATTCCACCCAGGGGAGCATGGAGCTCCATGACCCAGGGTTAGACCCAGTGACACAGCGAAGAGCGGTCTCCATCTCCTGGTTCGCTCTCTCGGCTTGCCCGTTGGTCTGGGGGTGATATCCAGAGGACAGGCTGGATGTAATGCCCAAAGCTTTACAGAAAGCTTTCCACACCTGGGAGACAAACTGGGGACCCCTGTCAGAGACAATATCCGTGGGTAGACCATGAGAGCGGAACACATGTTCAACCAAAATATCAGCCGTCTCTGGCAGTGGGCAGTTTAGGTAGGGCCAAAAAATGAGCGAACTTAGAAAAACGATCAATCACCGTAAGAATGACAGTCTTACCAGATGAGGGGGGAAGTCCAGTGACAAAATCCATAGCGATATGCGACCAGGGCCGGCTGGGTATAGGTAGAGGTCGTAGATGACCAGCGCTGGCCTGGGTGGAGTTTTTACTTCGTGCACATACTGTACAAGCAGCAATGAAGGCTCGAGTGTCCGCCTCCATCGTGGCCCACCAGAACTTCCGTCGCACAAAGTCAAGGGTCCGCGAAACTCCAGGGTGACAGGTAAGGGGAGACGAGTGAGCCCACTGAAGTACCTGGGAGCGAGCAGACTCAGGGACAAACATCCGGTTAGGAGGACCCCTCCCAGGGTCAGCTTGATGATGTTGAGCCTGTCTAACAATCCCCTCGATGTCACATGTGATGACTGCAATACTGCAGGTAGGAGGCAAAATGGGTTCAGGGTTACTACCAGTATCAACAGCCGAATGAACACGAGACAGGGCGTCAGGCTTGACGCTGCGTGACCCAGGACGGTAAGACAGAGAAAAATTGAATCTCCCAAAAAATAGTGCCCACCTGGCTTGACGGGGGGTTGAGCTGCTTCGCTGACTGGAGGTAAGCCAGATTCTTATGATCCGTCCAAACGATGAAGGGTTGTTCCGCCCCCTCCAACCAATGTCGCCACTCCTCGAGAGCCAGCTTAACGGCGAGCAGTTCACGATTTCCAACATCATAATTCCTCTCTGCCTGAGAAAGTTTCCTTGAGAGAAAAGCACAGGGATGCAGTTTGTTATCTTCAGGAGAACGTTGTGACAACACTGCACCTACCCCAGTGTCGGATGCATCCACCTCCACGACAAACTGGCGGTCGGGGTCCGGCTGCATCAGAATGGGAGCCGAGGCGAAGCGATGTTTCAGTTCTTCGAACGCTGATTCGGCCCCTTCATTCCAAGCGAACGGTCGTGAGATGGAGGTGAGAGCGGTGAGTGGCGCCGCAATGCGGCTGTAGTCCTTGATGAACCTCCTATAGAAGTTCGCAAACCCCAGGAATCGTTGAAGTTGTTTGCGGGTAGAGGGGAGCTGGCCAGTCCGTGACAGCAGAGATCTTAGCTGGGTCCATCCGCAGCTCTCCCTGAGCTATGATGTAACCCAAAAAGAGGTCTCAGACACATGAAATTCACATTTCTCCATCTTCACAAACAGTTTGTTCTCCAACAACCTTTGCAACACCTGGCGCACATGCAGTTCATGTTCCTGGGAGGACTCTGAGAAAATCAAGATATCATCCAGATAGACAAAAACAAACCGATTCAACATGTCCCGAAGGACATCATTGACTAGTGCCTGAAAAACAGCAGGGGCATTAGACAACCCAAAAGGCATAACCCGATACTCAAAATGTCCCAAGGGTGTGTTGAAGGCAGTCTTCCATTCATCACCCCTTACGAATGCGCACCAGGTGATACGCATTTCGTAGATCCAGTTTCGTAAAGATGGTAGCACCATGAAGGAGGGGAAAAGCAGAATTAATCAAAGGCAGAGAATACTTGTTCTTAATGGTGATGTTGTTAAGTCCACTGTAATCAATACAGGGTCTGAGGGTCTTATCCTTCTTAGCAACAAAAAAAGAATCCCCGCTCCTACAGGTGACGAGGAAGGACGCATAATACCTGCCGCCAAGGAGTCCCGAATGTAGTTCTCCATAGCCTCCGTCTCCGGCCGGGAGAGATTGTACAGGCGACTGCTGGGGAGCGGGCTCCTGGCTGGAGGTCAATGGCGCAGTCGTAAGGCCGGTGAGGAGGAAGAGAAGTAGCTCTGTGTTTGCAGAAAACGGATGCCAGGTCATGATACACGTCAGGAACAGCAGAAAGATCCATGGACTCCAGTGGAGGTTGAGGCACAGTACTGGCAGGAGTCTGAGCAGAACACAAACAATTCACATGACAAAATGTGCTCCATGAAACAATGCTACCTGTCACCCAATCAATGTGTGGATTGTGTTTATGAGCCAGGGGATACCAAGGACCAGGGGAGTCTGTGGGCAGTCGATAATATGGAATTGAATGTTCTCCTGATGATTACCCGACACTCTAAGACAAACAGGAACAGTCTGATGGGTAATGCGGGTCAACAATTGTCCATTTAGGCCCTTAGCCTGCAGCGGACAGTCCATAGGAACAGTCTCCAAATCCATTTGTTGAGCCCACTCTCTATCCAAAAAGCTTTCGTCGGCACCAGAGTCAATCAGCGCACTAACAGAGAAATTCTGGGACTGCCACTGGAGGGATGCCTGGAGCAGAATGCGGGAGAAGAGGAAGAATCCGCTGCTCGGCTCACCAAAACTTCTCCCATTAATGATGAGCCGGCCCTTTTCCCCGGACGAACTGGGCAGGAAGGAACGAAATGACCAGCTTCTCCACAATACAGGCAGACCCGAGCCTGAATACGACGTGCACGCTCCTCTGAGGACAACCTGCACGACCCACCTCCATGGCTTCGAGTTCAGTGCTCCTCGTATCGACTCGGGAAGACACGGCTCTCTCCGTAGGGACGATGCAGGAAGGAGTTTGTTGATGACAGACAGGTTGCTTGGAACTAACACTCCTCTCCCGGCGGCGCTCCCGAATCCGATTATCCAACCTGATAGTGAGTGAAATAAGATTATCCAGCGTAGGCGATTCATCATATGACACCAATTCATCTTTTAAGGTCTCAGACAAAGCATTGATGAACACTCCTTGTAATGCCTCGTCATTCCAACCACTCACTGCTGCTAAAGTCCGAAACTCCACTGCCATCTCCGCCACACTACGAGCCCCCCTGCCGAAGAGAAAACAGCCGCTTTCGCAGCCTCCTTGCCTCGTACGGGGTGGTCAAAACCTTCCTCATCTCCGTGGTGAAGGCAACGTAAGCGTTGCAAATGTCCGACTGACTCTCCCAGACCGCGGATCCCTCAGGCACGAGCGGAACCGCTAGTAGAGTTGATAAGGTAGGCAATACGGGCTCTTTCTGAGGCGTAGGTGAGGGGCTGTTGTTCAAACACTAACGCAGCATTGAGTCAAAAAATCGCCACAGGTTCCCATGTTCCCGTCATAGCGCTCTGGAGCAGGAACAAAAGGCTCTCTGATCTGGGCTGAAGGGGTAGTAAGGGCAGATACTTGATTGGAGAGTAATTGAACCTGATTAAGCAGCACCTGACTGTCCTCAGCAATCGTTTTAAACAGGGTATCATGTTGGCCAAGTAAAATGCCCTGATTGGCTATGGCAGTCCAAATTTGAGTGCACTCTGGGGTGGTATCCGAGCTACTGTCTGCTGGGTTCATGTTGGTCAGATCATACTGTTATGATTTAACTGGATAAGAACCCAAATGCAGACAAGTACACCAAGCCAGAGAAGTTAAAACAGGTTTATTTACAATGTTCAAAGTCCAGGTTTCCAAATATATGGGAAGAGCAAGTCCAGGTACAGGGAGGGTAACAGATCCAGATCAGGGCAGGTGTGGTACCGTAATGTCCTAGTGTCCGTGGTGAGTCCAAAAGAGAGGTCCGGTAATGGAGAGCAGGATGGTGGTGGCAGGAGTGAAGCGGAGGCAGGAGTCAGGTTCCAAATATCTGTGGCACAGGAGAAAAAGTAAATAGAACAGACTAAAAACACAAAGAGCAAAAATAACCAGGTTGAGTCGGCAGCGAGACTAACATGGTCGTCTTGACTATGATCTGACGATGAGTGGTAAGTTTGACCGGGTCTTAAAGGCTGAGGTGATATGGTGAATGAGCTGCAGCTGGAACCCTGACTCCCGCACACCAGACTTCACTCCTGCAATCAAGGACAGACAGAGGGGAGGGAGAGAGCAGAGAGAGCTACCTATCAGCAGTAGGCCTAACATTTACATGTTGCGTTTAGCAGAATGCAATCTAAAGCTTGTGTGGTCCAGAGACGAGAACTCTACCCTCTATGGCAAAAGCCTGAGCTCCTGACGCGGACAATAAAATGCTCCCCTCTGCATGTTACAATAGTAAAATAATCTGTCACCTGTTAAACTGATTCTACATCAAACAAGCACGTGTATCTGTAGTTGGTGTTCTTCAATTCTAAAATGCACTAGACTGTATAAGACAAAACTCACAAAGAAAAGACAACAGGCAATGCATATGTGGTCCCAATGTCTAATCACAGGTGGGTGAATCAATCCATGCTTGGTGAATAGCACTTGGTTGATCTCTGGCAGCAGGACATAGGAGAGCTGAATAGATCATGTGAGACAAGCGTGAGAGACAATAATGAATAAAATAACATCACAGCAAAGGAATGTAGTTTGTGAGTTAGAAAATGAACATCCTGACAGTCTGAGACAGGGTGCTCTGCAATCATCCTATTCCAACTATTAACAGGGATAATGTGGCATTTTTTATTTGTCAGTATGAAGGAAATTAGTGGGCCTTGCCTTGATGACTGTATTAGATTTACACTAGTAGTGTTACATTTTTAGTTGGAATAAACTGATAGCTAAAATGCTCCTTGTCCCGGAATGACATGCTAGCTAATGATACAGCTATATGTTCCTGCTAGCTAGCAAGATATCTACTTGTTGTAACTAGTTAGTTAACTAACAAGCTAGCTACATTACTAAGGTTGCTCTGTTCTAATTTGGGAGTCATTTTACAGCTTGCATTGAAAGTATCACGTTTCTATGACTAAATAGTTAGATTACAAATAAATAAATAACTACTTTACCTGATAGCAGTTTGTCGGACGGGGATCTGTCACCAGCTGTCTACTACCTTAGATACGGATAACGTGATTGGCAGATGTGATCAGCAGAGATAGTACCATGGATAGTACACAAGTTTTGATTGGTTTACAGTTTAGTATTCGGCGGCATTTGCCTGTGTCAACAAACGGAAATGTGTTCAGAAGAAAGAAATATACACAATATATATAAAAAAGCTCCTCAATCGACAGAGATTGATCATCTCGAAAACTAAAGCAGATAGCTTGCTGTGGCCAACCACCTAAAGAGAAGCGTCTCACCTCTCCGTCTCTACCATGAACATTTAAAGTTTTAAAACGTTAGCAGCTTATACTATTTTTTTCTGAAATCAGAAGTTTTGTTTTTTACTGTTTTCGATTGGAATATCTAGCACTAGCAGATAAGATCAGTGCATCACGTTAGTTACATTAACAGTAGCTAGCTGTGTGTTTTGACAGGTTATCAAAATAGTTTGTCAGCCCCAATATTTCCATACTAGGCTGAAATCATAAAGTGTGATTTTATAGTAGGCCTATGTGTTTTGTCACACCCAGCTAGGTAGCTGTTGACATTGAATAAAAATGTACATGCTTATGCTACGTGTGTGTCAGTGGATGCTCCTCAGAGGAGGAAGGGGAGGAACATCCTCCTCAAATAGTGAAACATTAAAAAAGTGATCCTTTTTAGATAAAACTATACTAAATATATTCACATCACCAAATAATTGATTAAAACACAATGTTTTGCAATGAAGGTCTACATTAGCCTCCCAAACCTAGGAGGCTCATGGTTCTCACCCCCTTCCATATGTAACCGGTGTGAAATGGCTAGCTAGTTAGCGGTGCGCACTAGTAGCGTTTCAATCGGTGAAGTCACTCGCTCTGAGACCTTGAAGTAGTTGTTTCCCTTGCTCTGCAAGGGCCGCAGCTTTTGTGGAGCGACGGGTAACGGTGTTTCGAGGGTGACTGTTGTCAATGTGTGCAGAGGGTCCCTGGTTCAAGCCCAGGTAGGGGCGAGGAGATGGACGGAAGCAACACTGTTACACATAGACGTACACAGTAATTATGACAACTTCCGGAGGATGTCCTCCAACCTATCAGAGCTCTTGCAGCATGAATTGACATGTTGTCTGACCCTAGGAGGCTCTTTGCCACCTTCTCCTCCCTGCTGAATCCTCCTCCTCCTCCCCCTCCCTCCTCCCTCTCTGTGGATGACTTCGTCAACCATTTTGAAAAGAAGGTTGACAACATCCGATCCTCCTTTATTAAGTCAAATGACACCACTGGTCCTGCTCCCACTGCCCTACCCTATGCTTTGACTTCTTTCTCCCCTCTCTCTCCAGATGAAATCTTGCAACTTGTGACGGCCGGCCGCCCAACAACCTGCCCGCTTGACCCTATCCCCTCCTCTCTTCTCCAGACCATTTCCGGAGAACTTCTCCCTTACCTCACCTCGCTCATCAACTCATCCTTGACCGCTGGCCATGTCCCTTCCGTCTTCAAGAGAGCGAGAGTTGCACCCCCTCCTCAAAAACCTACACTCGATCCCCTCCGATGTCAACAACCACAGACCAGTATCCCTTCTTTCTTTTCTCTCCAAAACTCTTGAGTGTGCCGTCTCTAGCCAACTCTCCTGCTATCTCTCTCAGAATGACCTTCTTGATCCAAACCAGTCAGGTTTCAAGACTGGTCATTCAACTGAGACCGCTCTTCTCTGTGTCACGGAGGCTCTCCCGCACTGCTAAAGCTAACTCTCTCTCTCCTCTGCTCTTATCATTCTAGACCTATCCGCTGCCTTTGATACTGTGAACCATCAGATCCTCCTCTCCACCCTCTCCGAGTTGGGCATCTCCGGCGCTGCTCACTCTTGGATTGCGTCCTACCTGACAGGTCGCTCCTACCAGGTGGCGTGGCGAAAATCTGTCTCCGCACCACGTGCTCTCACCACTGGTGTCCCCCAGGGCTCAGTTCTAGGCCCTCTCTTATTCTCTCTATACACCAAGTCACTTGGCTCTGTCATATCCTCACATGGTCTCTCCTATCATTGCTACGCAGACGATAACCAGGTGGCGAATCGCATCTCTACATGTCTGGCAGACATATCAGTGTGGATGTCGGATCACCACCTCAAGCTGAACCTCGGCAAGACGGTGCTGCTCTTCCTCCCGGGAAGGACTGCCCGCCTCCATGATCTCGCCATCACGGTTGACAACTCCATTGTGTCCTCCCCAGAGTGCAAAGAACCTTGGTGTGACCCTGGACAACACCCTGTCGTTCTCTGCTAACATCAAAGCGGTGACCCGATCCTGCAGGTTCATGCTCTACAACATTCGCAGAGTACGACCCTACCTTACACAGAAAGCGGCACAGGTCCTAATCCAGGCACTTGTCATCTCCCGTCTGGATTACTGCAACTCACTGTTTGGCTGGGCTCCCTGCCTGTGCCATTAAACCCCTACAACTTATCCAGAACGCTGCAGCACATCTGGTGTTCAACCTTCCCAAGTTCCCTCATGTCACCCCGCTCCTCCGCACACTCCACTGGCTTCCAGTTGAAGCTCGCATCTACTAAAAGACCATGGTGCTTGCCTACGGAGCTGTGAGGGGAACGGCACCTCCTTACCTTCAGGCTCTGATCAGACCCTACACCCAAACGAGGGTACTATGTTCATCCACCTCTGGTCTGCTAGCTCCCCTACCTCTACGGAAGCACAGTTCCCGCTCAGCCCAGTCAAAGATATTCGCTGCTCTGGCACCCCAATGGTGGAACAAGCTCCCCCACGACGCCAGGACAGCGGTGTCACTGACCACCTTCCGGAGACACTTGAAACCCTACCTCTTTAAGGAATACCTGGAATAGTATAAAGAAAACTGGTTGTCCCACTTGCTATCATAAGTTGAATGCACCAATTTGTAAGTCACTCTGGATAAGAGCGTCTGCTAAATGATGTAAATGTAAATGTAAATGTCTACCCAATCAAAGGAGCAGAGATTGAATCTAGTACTGAAAGAATAAGCTACAGCTAGCTAGCACTGCACTATATCAAATGTGGTGAGTTGTTGACTCAAAGAGAAAGTCAAAAATAAAGGAGAAGCAAGAGCGAGAGAGCTATATTTTCTTGTATTTTTTTTCACTTTCACTAACTTAGCTAGCGAATGCAGCTAGCTAGTTTAGCCTACTCAAACACCCGGCTCAAACAGAGAGGGATGCTATGTTAGCTAGCTGGCTATGGCTATCCAACACTGGAACTGTTCCAAGTCAAGGTAAGCTTTTGGTTTTATTAATTTGTTGCCACCGGGCCCAACAGTGTAACTGCTAAACTGCTTGCTGACTGTACACTGTACTGCATGATTGTAGCGCTTTTACTAACTTGTTAGTTCTAGTAGCTATGTTGACTATGACATTAGCTAATATGGTGAGAACGATGTAGGCTGTGTGTAGTAGTTGGCGTTATGATATGAAGGCTTGGCTTGGAAAGGTTTTTTCGCCTGGTCACAGACAGCTGATGTGTTGTGCACTGAAGTCCACAAGCGAAGGGAAAAGGTAAGTGCAGGAGAGCGCGTAGATGCTAGAAGGATACAACGAGCAAAGTGATCATGCTGTTTGTATGTGGCTGCTATGAAAGTGAACTTTATTTGCGCGTGATCAGGGGTGTGTTCATTGTGCCGATTCTGTTGAAAAACGTTTCTTAAACGGAAGCAAATGGAACAAAATGGGGATAAACATACTGTACCTGAGATTGTCCAATAGAAACTGTCATTTACAACTGTTGGACTAATGACTACACCGTAGATCAGCTAGATGCAGGCAACAGTGTGCAAGGCGGTATTGAATATGTCATTGTCTGTCACCTTGATTGCTCAACATTTTCTCTCGACCTGTGCACCTACGTTGTAAACTTTAATTTATAGGCTAAGTTGTAGCAACCTCATGATGGCTATAGGGAAAATGTTAGTATCATGTAGCAGCCTAAACCTATCGATGTTACATTGAGCTGGGTGAATGGAATATGAATGACAATCATCCCATATGCTGTAATAGAAATAAGGCCATGCTCATAAAAATGTTTATCGTCCTCCCTCATCTTAAACGGCACGACCGCTACTGGTGTGTGTGTGTATTGTACTAATTGTCACGGTTTCGGCCGAGGCTGCCTCTCTTCCTTGCTCGGGCAGGCTTCGGCGTTCGTTGTCTCCGGAATACTAGCTGCCACCGTTGCATGTTTCTATGTTCGTTTGCTTTTGTCTGTTTGTTGTGACACCTGTTATCGTTTAGTGTAATTAGTGTCCTATAAGTTTCTCGTTGTGTTTGTCTAGTGTTGTGTGTGATTGATTTATTTTCTGTCGTGTGTTTGCTTGTAGGAATTACTTATTCGCTTGGTTGAGCTTTACTCCACTGTGTTGGAGCGTTTTACGCACCTGTGTAGTGCGCCTTTTGTTTTGTCGCCTACGTGCGTAGTTTCGCCTTCGGGCAAGTTTGTTCTATTTTTCCTTGTTGGAAATTTCACTAAAGTCTTTTGGACTATACTTCGGTGTCCTGCGCTTGATTCCACCACTACACCCACCTACAGCATTACTGACAAAATCACACACCATCAAGAATGGAATCAGCAGGAGCCGCAGCAGCCCAGGCGACGCTGGAGGACAGGGTCCGTGAACAGAGTGACCAGATCCTGCAGATGGGGTCCGCACTGCAGGAGGTGATCACCACCATCCGAGGCTGGGGGACTCCTCCACCGCCATCCTCTCTGCCAGCACCATCGGCAAGTCAGCCCATTCCCGCTCCGGAACCCAGAGGAGTTCGACTCTCGCTCCCGAGGGCCTACGATGGGACCGTGGCCGGGTGTCAGGGATTCCTTCTCCAGGTGGAGCTTTACCCGGCCACCGTGCACACGGCGCCCTCGGGACATGAGAGCGTGTCCGCCCTGATCTCCTGCCTTTCCGGGAAGGCGTTGGAATGGGCCAACGCAGAGTGGAGGAGGATCGACGCGAACACCATCACCGCTTCAGGGCGGTGTTTGACCATCCCCCGGAGGGGAAAGCGGCGGGGGAGCGTCTGGTCTTCCTCCGGCAGGGGAAGAGGAGTGCCCAGGAGTTCGCCTTAGAATTCCGTACTCTAGCGGCGGATGCAGGGTGGAATGAGCTGGCTCTCATCGATCACTACAGATGTAGTCTACGCGAGGACGTCCGTAGGGAGCTGGCCTGTAGGGACACCAGCCTCTCGTTCAACCAGTTGGTCGACATGTCCATCAGGCTGGATAACCTGCTAGCTACCCGCGGACGTTCCGAGGGGGGTCCGTCCATTTCACCCTCCAGCGCCTCCGAGCCGTGCCCCATGGAGCTCGGGGGCGCTGGCGCTAGAGAGAGGAGGGGTCGGCTTACGAGGGGGTCCATCTCCTGCACCAACTGTGGTCGGGGAGGACACACCGCGGCTAGGTGCTGGGGATGGCCTCCTAGGGGAGAGGACGACAGGTCCCGCACTGGGGGAGTCCTTCCAGGTGAGTAGGCGCCCACTCACCCAGAGCTCTCTGTTGCACATTTCTGTATACCTGTGCGTTTTCCACAGGTAGCACCTCATTCCCAGCATAAGGCGCTGGTAGATTCAGGCGCGGCTGGGAATTTTGTTGATAAGAAGTTTTGTTTAGCCTTAGGGATTCCCCTTCTCCCTGTTGATGTCCCTTTCCCCGTTCATGCCCTAGATAGCCGTCCGTTGGGTGCGGGCTTGATCAGGAGGTCACTGCGCCACTTAGGATGTGTGCGCAGGGGGGTCATCAGGAGATGATTCAGCTATTTCTGATCGACTCGCCTGCGTATCCGGTGGTGCTGGGCATGCCCTGTTTGAGTACCCATAACCCATCTATTTCGTGGCAGGAGAGGGCTCTGATGGAGTGGTCTGCCCAGTGTGTGGGTCGATGTTTAGGCGTTTCCGTAGGGGCTACCTCGGTGGAGAGTCCAAACCAGGTGCCCGCATTGCACGTTCCCTGAGTATGGGGATTTGGCTATTGCGTTTAGTAAGTCGAGGGCGACGCGGTTGCCGCCCCATAGGCAGGGGGATTGTGCGATAGACCTCCAGGCAGGAGCTGCGCTCCCACGGAGCCATGTGTATCCTCTGTCTCAGGAGGAGAAGAAAGCTATGGAGACTTACATAGACGAATCTCTGAGACAAGGATACATACGGCCTTCCACTTCCCCTGCGTCCTCAAGTTTCTTTTTTGTGAAGAAAAAGGATGGTGGGTTACGCCCGTGCATCGATTACCGTGGTCTCAATCAGATCACGGTGAAGTACAGTTATCCACTCCCGCTGATTGCGACCATGACTGAGTCATTGCATGGGGCGCGTTTCTTCACTAAATTAGATCTCAGGAGCGCCGTACAACTTGGTGCGCATCAGGGAGGCCGATGAATGGAAGACAGCCTTTAGTACCACTCGGGCCATTACGAATATCTTGTCATGCCATACGGGTTGATGAACGCTCCGTCAGTTTTCCAATCATTCGTGGATGAGATCTTCAGGGACATGCAGGGGCAGGGGGTGGTTGTGTACATAGATGACATTCTCGTGTACTCGCCTACCCGAGTCGAGCATGTGGCCCTGGTGCGCAGAGTGTTGCGGAGGCTGGTGGAGCACGACCTGTATGTTAAGGCAGAGAAGTGTCTGTTTTTCCAGGAGTCGGTCTCCTTTTTTGGGTATCAGTTGTCTGCGCTAGGGGTGAAGATGGAGGTAGACCGAGTGTCAGCCGTGCGTAATTGGCAAACACCAACCACTGTGAAGGAGGTGCAGCAGTTTTTGGGGTTTGCGAATTACTACCGGAGGTTTATCCGGGGTTTTGGACAGGTGGCAGCTCCCATCACGTCTCTTTTGAAGGGGGGTCCGGTGCATCTGCAGTGGTCTGCCGAGGCGGACAGGGCATTTGGGAGGCTGAAGGACCTGTTTACCTCGGCCCCGGTGCTGGCGCATCCGGATCCCTCTTTGCCATTTCAGGTAGAGGTGGACGCGTCAGAGGCCGGTATAGGAGCCGTGCTTTCACAACGGTCAGGCGCGCCACCTAAACTCCGCCCCTGTGCTTTTTATTCCAAGAAGCCAGTCCGGCGGAGCAAAAACTATGACGTAGGGGACAGGAGCTGTTAGCCGTGGTACAGGCCCTAAAGGTGTGGAGGCACTGGCTTGAGGGGGCTCAACACCCTTTCCTCATTTTGACGGACCACCGTAACCTGGAGTACTCCGGGCAGCGAGGAGGCTGAACCCTCGCCAGGCAAGATGGAATATGTTTTTGACCCGGTTTACATTTAAGATCACGTACATCCCTGGGTCACAGAACGGTAAGGCAGATGCACTGTCTCGGCAGTATGACACAGAGGAGAGGTCCGTGGAGCCCACTCCCATACTGCCGGAGTCGTGTCTGGTGGCACCGGTAGTGTGGGAGGTCGATGCTGAACTCGAGCGGGCGTTACGCACCGACCCTAGTCCACCGCAATGCCCGGAGGGTCGGAAGTACGTTCCGCTCGAGGTTCGGGATCGATTGATCTATTGGGCTCACACGTCACCCTCTCCTCTGGACACCCTGGTATCGGCCGGACAGTGCACTGTCTTAGTGCCACGTACTGGTGGCCCACGTTGGCGAGGGATGTGAGGGTTTATGTTTCCTCCTGCTCGGTGTGCGCCCAGTGTAAGGCGCCTAGACATCTGCCTAGGGGTAAGTTACTACCCCTGCCCGTTCCACAACGACCATGGTCTCACCTCTCGGTGGATTTCCTTACTGACCTTCCTCCTTCACAGGGAATACCACTATACTGGTCGTTGTGGACCGGTTTTCTAAGGCCTGTCGTTTGCTCCCCATGCCGGGCCTTCCTACTGCCCTGCAAACTGCCGAAGCACTATTCACCCATGTGTTCCGGCACTACGGGGTACCCGAGGATATTGTGTCTGATCGAGGTCCCCAATTTACCTCCAGGGTCTGGAGAGCCTTTATGGAGCGGTTGGGGGTCTCGGTGAGCCTCACCTCGGGTTACCACCCGGAGAGTAATGGGCAGGTGGAACGCGTGAACCAGGATGTGGGTAGGTTTCTTAGAACATACTGCCAGGACCGGCCGGAGGAGTGGGCAAGGTACGTTCCCTGTGCCGAGATGGCTCAGAATTCCCTACTCATTCCTCCACTAACCTAACCCCTTTTCAATGTGTGTTAGGTTACCAGCCAGTTCTGGCACCTTGGCAGCAGAGCCAGATCGAGGCTCCTGCGGTGGATGAGTGGGCGCGGCGCTCGGAGGAGACATGGAACGCTGCACACGTCCACCTGCAGCGGGCCCTCCGTCGTCATAAGGCGAGCGCCGATCTCCACCGCAGTGGAGATATAAAAGTATTAACCCCTCGTTCCATGTGTCTCTTCTCAGGCCGGTGGTAGCTGGCCCACTCCAAGAAAGTGAGATCAGGGAGACTCCTCCGCCCCCATTGGACATCGAGGGGGCACCGCGTACTCCGTGAGGTCCATCTTGGATTCGAGACGTCGGATGGGGGTCTCCAATATCTAGTGGAGTGGGAGGGGTACGGTCCGGAGGAACGGTGCTGGGGTGCCGAGGAGAGACATTTTGGACCCGTCTCTCCTGACGGAATTCCATCGTGGGCACCCGACGCACCCTGCTCCGCGTCCTCCTGGTCGTCCCCGAGGCCGGAGTCGGCGCACGTCTGGAGCCGCGTGTCAAGGGGGGGGTACTGTCACGGTTTCGGCCGAGGCTGCCTCTCTTCCTTGCCCGGGCAGGCTTCGGCGTTCGTTGTCTCCGGAATACTAGCTGCCACCGTTGCATGTTTCTATGTTCGTTTGCTTTTGTCTGTTTGTTGTGACACCTGTTATCGTTTAGTGTAATTAGTGTCCTATAAGTTTCTCGTTGTGTTTGTCTAGTGTTGTGTGTGATTGATTTATTTTCTGTCGTGTGTTTGCTTGTAGGAATTACTTATTCGCTCGGTTGAGCTGTACTCCACTGTGTTGGAGCGTTTTACGCACCTGTGTAGTGCGCCTTTTGTTTTGTCGCCTACGTGCGTAGTTTCGCCTTCGGGCAAGTTTGTTCTATTTTTCCTTGTTGGAAATTTCACTAAAGTCTTTTGGACTATACTTCGGTGTCCTGCGCTTGATTCCACCACTACACCCACCTACAGCATTACTGACACTAATGGGCTGAGCAAATTGAGATGTTAGGTTAAGGTTAGACACGAACAGAGATGGGCAGTATTTCTGTTACATGAATTTGAAATACGTAATTTAATTACTTCTGAGTATTTTGTATGTTGTATTACACTGGGCTGAACTACACTCCAATTAATTTTGTAACAAAATACTTTCGAAACCTATAATGTGTATTTTCAAAATACAAAATACTTTTCTATACCATTTATTTTTAGCTGTTCACAATTTTGTGGCCCTCTTTCACACTACATTGGTATCAAAAGTTTGATAGCACTATGGTGTGATAAGAGTATCTGCTAAATTAACTAAATGTATATATAAAAATGTACAATTGCAAAGCATGCTGAGTATTACTCTAATGAGCTCTGCTCCGAAACAAGGCCAATGACAATATCCAGCGTGCTTTGCAGCTGTTCGTTTTCACATAGACATTTACATTTTGGTAATTTAGCAGACACTCCTTTCCAAAGTGATAATGCATCCAACTATGGTAGATAAATAACATATCACAGTCATAGGAAGTAAGACGTTTCTGTAACCGAGAATGTTGTTACTGTTCGACCGGCTATTTGCAAAAGTATCTTATATTTTATTTTGATACATTGGTCTTTAGGGTATTTTGTTATCTGTAATTTATGCCCATCCCTGGACACTATTAATTTAATGTTCCATTTATACATCTGCACACTGTGATTACATTTGACATATTACACTCATCAATACGAACGTTACCCGTTATCTCCACAGCAGACATGGAGCGGCCCATCTTCAAAAAGTTGCCAAATGGGAGCTCTGTCCTGAAAGACACCAGCTTCTACAGATGCACCATTGAGAGCATTCTGTCTGGCTGCATCATCGCCTGGCAAGGCAGCTGCACCATCTTTGAAGATCACCAAGGACTTCAGCCATGGCCTGTTTTCTTCGTTTCCGTGTGTAGACGGTACAGGAGCATCCACCACCAATCAAATGTATTTATAAAGCCCTTTTTACATCAGCAGATGTCACAAAGTACTATACAGAAACCCAGCCTAAAACCCCAAACAGCAAGCAATGCAGATGTAAATGCACGGTGGCTAGGAAAAACTCCCTAGAAAGGCAGGAACCTAGAAGAAACCTAGAGAGGAACCAGCAGGTCCGGGACAAGGTAGCACGTCCGGTGAACAGGTCAGGGTTCCCTAGCTGCAGGCAGAACAGTTGAAACTGGAGCAGCAGCATGACAAGGTGGACTGGGGACAGCCAGGAGTCATCAGGCCAGGTAGTCCTGAGGCATGATCCTAGGGCTCAGGTCCTCCAGGAGGGGAGAGAGAGAGGGAGAGAGAGAGAATTAGAGGGAGCATACTTACATTCACACAGGACACCAGATAAGACAGGAGAATTACACCAGATATAACAGACTGACCCTGGCCCCCCTCGTGCGTAACCATAGTGACTGGTGCTGTAACTTCCCTAACGAACCCAGACCCTATTGGTTGACTGTCAAGTGCTTTGATGGGGAGTGGAATGGATAGGGGAACCAAGGTAATGCCTAGACTATGTGCAAATGACCTGTCCATAAAGTTCCCAGCTGTGCCTGAATCGACCAGCGCCTTACACTGGGGAACTACTGTGAAATCAGGAAAGTGGATGTGTAGGGTACAGTGCGCAGCAGAGGGCTCTGAACGAGTGTGGGTGTTCGATACCTGGGGTGACGCGAGAGTGCCCTGCCTGCCGCCTCCAGACCCAAAAGAACGCCAAAAACAGCGTGCAGGAGAATGTTCTCTCGTGCCACGAGAGTGACACTGGCGCTGTCGTCCTCCGCTCTCCCGGATCGACGCTCCACCCAGCTCCATCATCTTGTGATCAATGTTGGGGGGGTGGAACGGCAGGCTAGCTCCCTTCAGATGTTTTCTCGTAGATGGCACCAGAAGTGGTCAATGAGGGGCCGCTCGCTCCACCTGGACCCAGCTGCTAGAGTCCGAAACTCCAGGGCGAAGTCCTGCGCGCTCCTCGTCCCCTGCCTCAAGTGGACCAGCTTCTTGCCCGCCTCTCTACCTTCCGGCGGGTGATCTAAGACTGCCCGGAAGAGGTGAGAAAACTCCCCGTAGTTGTCCAAAGCAGCTCCTCCTTCACTCCAAACTGTGTTGGCCCACTCCAGGGCTTTCCCCGAGAGACAGGAGACTAGGGCGGACACCTTCTCCAGCTCCGATGGAGCCGGGCTGACGGTTGTGAAGTAGAGGTCCAGCTGCAGGAGGAATCCCTGGCAGCGGGCAGCTGTCCCATCATACTCCCTTGGTCGTGATAGTTGAATCCCTCTGTGTGCTGGGGTGTGGGTTGCTGGATCCAGTCGCTCCGCTGGTCTCGAAGGATCCTCTCCTCTCCAGGCGTTGGATGACCTGGAGAACCCAATCCATCGCTTCTCCCAAGCTGGCTACCATATCAGAATGCTCCCGGACCCGTGCCACAACTCCTGGCATGTTCACTTCTCCTGCTGACTCCATGTCGAGGTGTGTGATTCTGTGATGTGTTGATGTTTAAGGAGTCAGGCGCAGGAGGGTAAATCACAGAATAACAGGCTTTATTCCACAAACCACAGAGTTACGCAGTAACGCGCCAAAACACTCCAGTGCGCAAAACAGGCGCACTGGAAAATACAAGGCACACGGGGAAATATCCCGGCGATATAAAATATAAGGAGCTCCACCGAGCTTCACTACTCTCCACAATAAACAATCACACACAAAGACAAGGGGGCAGAGGGAACACTTATACAGGTACTGATGAGGGGATATGAACCAGGTGTGTGTGTAATCAACAAGACAAAACAAATGGAATGATGAGATGAGGAGCGGCAGTGGCTAGAAGGCCGGTGACGATGAACGCCGAAGCCTGCCCGAACAAGGAGAAGAGGCAGCCTCGGAGGAAGTTGTGACAGTACAGCTGTGTGTCGTCCACATAGCAGTGAAAGTTGACATTGTGTTTCCGAATGACATCACCAAGAGGTAGAATATATATTGAAAACCATAGTGGTCCTAAAATGGAACCTTGAGGAACGCCGAAACGTACAATTTATTTGTCAGAGGACAAACCATCCACAGAGACGAACTGATATCTTTCAGACAGATAAGATCTAAACCAGGCAAGAAGTTGTCCGTGTAGACCAATTAGGGTTTCTAATCTCTCCAAAAGAATGTGGTGATCAATGATGTCAAAAGCAGCACTAAGGTCTAGGAGCACGAGGACAGATGCAGAGCCTTGGTCTGACGCCATTAAAGGGTAATGTACCACGTTCACGAGTGCAATCTCAGTGCTATGATGGGGTCTAAAACCAGACTGAAGCATTTCGTATACATTATTTGTCTTCAGAAAGGCAGTGAGTTGCTGCGCAACAACATTAAAAAAATGTTTTTGAGAGGAATGGGAGATTCGATATAGGCCGATTGTTTTGTACATTTTCCGGGTCAAGGTTTGGCTTTTTCAAGAGAGGCTTTATTACTGCCACTTTTAGTGAGTTTGGTACACATCCGGTGGATAGGGAGCCATTTATTATGTTCAACATAGGAGGGCCAAGCACAGGAAGTAGCTCTTTCAGTAGTTTAGTTGGAATAGAGTCCAGTATGCAGCTTGACGGTTTATAGGCCATGACTATTTTCATGAATGTGTCAAGATATGCAGGATTTAAAAAATGGAGTGTCTCCATTGATCCTAGGTCTTGGCAGTTCTGTGCAGACTCAAGACAACTGACCTTTGGAGAAATACGCAGATTCAAAGATGAGTCCGTGATTTGCTTTCTAATGATCATGATCTTTTCATCGAAGAAGTTCATGAATATATCACTGCTGAAGTGAAAGCTATCCTCTCTTGTTGAATGCTGCTTTTTAGTTAGCTTTGCGACAGTATCAAAAATTAATGTTGGATTGTTCTGTAGTATCGAGTCAATGCTGGTAATTATTGCTGTCAAACAAAGGAGTCCGCTCATACTGAACCTTGATCATAAGTTTTATTCATATCACAAGATTTCAGCATGAGTTTACAGGTGTCAAGATCACCCGAGAAAGGGCGTCCCAGATTGCAATGGCCGCTCTAACCTCTTCTTCGTTTTTACCCAGTATATATAATCTTCCCAAGATATGGGTGGCTCCCTCTACTGTCCAATCCCCTGTCTACAACACACACTTCCTGTCTGTTGTATGTGGTGTCACACTAAAAACGGCTCTCTTTCTGCCAAATAAACCTCCTCTCAGATTCCACTTAAAAACATTAACAAAGTCATAATCTTCATATACGACAGTTCTTATTCTCCTCAATTAGGTTGGAAAAAGAGGATGATCGAGCAGCAGTGGGGGCTCTTCGATATTGCACAGTACTGTCTTTCCAAGCTAGTCGGAAGACTTCCAGTTTGGTGGAGTGCCATTTCCGTTCCAATTTTCTGGAAGCTTGCTTCAGGGCTCAGGTATTTTCTGTATACCAGGGAGCAAATTTCTTGTGACAAATATGTCTTGTTTTTAGTGGTACGATTGCATCTAGGGTATTACGCAAGGTTAAACTTAGATCCTCAGTTAGGTGGTTAACCGATTTTTGTACTCCGACATCCTTGGGTAGGTGGAGGGAGTCTAGGAATCTTTGGGTTGTCCGAGAATTTATAGCACGGCTTTTGATGATCCTTGGTTGGGATCTGAGCAGATTATTTGTTGCAATTGCAAACGTAATAAGATGGTGGTCCGATAGTCCAGGATTATGAAGAAAAACATTTAGATCCACAATATTTATTCCAAGGGACAAAACTAGATCCAGGGTATGACTGTGGCAATGAGTAGGTCCGGAGACATGTTGGACAAAACCCACTGAGTCGATGATGGCTCCAAAAGCCTTTTGGAGTGGGTCTGTGGACTTTTCCATGTGAATATTAAAGTCACCAAAAATTAGAATATTATCTGCCATGACTACAAGGTCCGATAGGAATTCAGGGAACTCAGTGAGGAATGCTGTATACGGCCCAGGAGGCCTGTAAACAGTAGCTATAAAAAGTGATTGAGTAGGCTGCATAGATTTCATGACTAGAAGCTCAAAAGATGAATATTTGCTGTCATAAATGTTAGCAACACCTCCGTCTTTGCGGGATGCGCGGGGGATATGGTCACTTGTGTAACCAGGAGGAGATGCCTCATTTAACACAGTAAATTAATCAGACTTGAGCCATATTTCAGTCAGGCCAATCACATCAAGATTATGATCAGTGATTAGTTCATTGACTATGACTGCCTTGGAAAAGAGGGATCTATTTTGAGATGTGAGAGATCACAATCTCTTTCAATAATGACAGGAATGGAGGTCTTTATTGCAGTGAGATTGCTAAGGCGAACACCGCCATGTTTTGTTTTGCTCTACCTAGATCGAGGCACAGACACGGTCTCAATGGCGATAGCTGAGCTGACTACACTGACTGTGCTAGTGGCATACTCCACTAAGCTGGCAGGCTGGCTAACAGCCTGCTGCCTGGCCTGCAACCTGTCTCATTGTGGAGCTAGAGGAGTTAGAGCCCTGTCTATGTTCATGGATAAGATGAGAGCACCCCTCCAGCTAGGATGGAGTCCGTCACTCCTCAGCAGGCCAGGCTTGGTCCTGTTTGTGGGTGAGTCCCAGAAAGAGGGCCAATTATCTACAAATTCTATATTTTGGGAGGGGCGTAAAACAGTTTTCAACCAGCGATTGAGTTGTAATACTCTGCTGTAGAGCTCATCACTCCCCCTAACTGGGAGGGGGCCAGCGACAATTACTCGTTGCCGACACATCTTTCTAGCTGATTTACACGCTGAAGCTATGTTGCGCTTGGTGACCTCTGACTGTTTCATCCTAACATCGTTGGTGCCAACATGGATAACAGTATCCCTATACTCTCTACACTCGCCAGCATCAGATGAGCCTTTACGTCGGTAGCCCTGCCCCCTGGTAAACAGTGTATGATCGCTGGATGATTATTTTTAAGTCTAATATTGTGGGTAATGGATTCGCCAATGACTAGGGTTTTCAATTTGTCAGAGCTAATGGTGGGAGGCTTCAGCGGCTCAGACCCCGTAACGGGTGGAGGAGAGACCTGAGAAGGCTCGGCCTCTGACTCCGACTCGTTGCTTAATGGAGAGAACCGGTTGAAAGTTTCTGTCGGCTGAATGAGCGACACTGGTTGAGCATGCCGACAGCATTTCTTTCTAGAAGCCTTGAGAAAATTGTCCAGCTGCGGGGACTGTGCAGGCGGATTTATACTATTATCTCTACTTACTGGTGGCACAGACGCTGTTTCATCCTTTCCTACACTTAAATTGCCCTTGCCTAACGATTGCATTTGAAGCTGTGCTTGCAACACGGCTATCCTGACCATAAGGCGATAGTTCTTCTGTATATTATGAGTACAGTGACTGCAATTAGATGGCATAGTGTTAATGTTACTACTTAGCTTTTTCGGCTGGTGGAGGTCCTGTAGAATGTCCAGATAAAGCATCCGGGGTGAAAAAGTTTAATGAAAAAAGTTGAGCGAGGAACAAACTAAGACATTGTTAAATTCATTAAAAGTAAAATCCATAAAGTTTGGCAGATAGACAAGTAGCAACAAACAGCACACCAGCACAGAGACAAGTCCGGAAATTGAGGGCGTGCAAATGTACGCCTTTGCAATAAGACTGTTGAAAAACTGTCCACCAGCACAACCTGCTGTTCACCTGCACTACAAGAGATTATTTCCACTGACTCTTTGTAACAGTATTGCTTCCGTCCAGGGACTCTCTGAACACATCGACAACTTGTCACCCACGAAGCATCGTTACCTATCACTCCACAAAGCTGTGGCCTTTGCACACACACACACACACACACACACACACACACACACACACACACACACACACACACACACACACACACACACACACACACACACACACACACACACACACACACACACACACACACACACTACCATCCCTGCTGCTATTATTTATTACTATTTATTTGTAGTGCTCACTTTATCTACTTGTTGACATTTCATAGTACATACTGTTACTGCTAGTTTTACTACTACTTTTATACCTTTTAATATTTGTTTACCACTTGCCTTATTGTGTTATTGTTGTGACTTGTATTTGTAATATTTTTATATTTCACTGCACTGTTGAGAGGTAGCTTGCAAGTAAGCATTTCATTGCACCATTTGCACCGTTTGCCATTTCAGGAAACACAGTTCTAAACGAGAGTGCACCAGGGCTAATTCTCCGGATAAATTAAACCAGGAGGGCTGTACTGCTCAGAGGTGTCAACCCAAGCAACAAGGCACACTTGCCTGGTCAACACGAGATGGAAGCAGACCTTCAAGTGGGTGGTTGAAAATGCTCTGTGGTATGCTGGGTATTTGGTGGCATTGATGCAGAGAGAATCAGCCTCTCAGCCAGCTAGGAGTGACACAAAAAAACATGCTGCCAATCAGATGACTTTCAAGGAGTATCTGGAGGTCCCACCCCACCTGCCAGCATCCAGTCCACACCTCTACCCGCACCAGTCCTCTGCTCCTGTATGTGCTACTCCACCAGCTTGGCCTCTGTCTGTGCCCTCCACAACTGTGCCCGGCTGGGCCTCTGTCCGTGCCCTCGACACCTGTGTCCGTCTGGGCCTCAGTCTGTGATTTCCACACCTGTGCCACTTCTGGGCCACTGTCCATCCTCCACATCTATGTTTGGCTGTCCCTCCGTCAGCCCCCAGTGCTCCGCTCCTTCTGATGGAACCAGCGATCAGTCTCTCTCCATTTTCAGTTAATTATATATAATTTTAATTATTTGTGTTCAATTGTTTGTCCCTCACGTGGTGTTTAACTGTATTACTATTTTTCAAGCTTATACAGCATCATTTTTCATTGATGTATTAGTCAACAGTATTCTTCCCTTCCTCTTAATTCACTCTGAACACAAAAGCCCTTAGCTGAATGCTCTAATTACATTTTGATCAATTAATGTCAGTCTTTGAATGCTCCATAGTGTACACTATTTTATTTTCCTGCATGTGTACTATCTGCACTGATTTCAAACAATTAGAGTAGGCCTATATTTGTCATTCTCACGTCTTCCTCCAATTCAGTGTCTTCCTTAATTTACAATCAAAACAACATATCTAACATGTTTTCGATGTAAACCTAATTTATAGATTAATCCCTTTCTCTTAATTGGGATAAACAAAATGTAACTCCTGTGGTGATTAGGCTTAACACATTTACCCTTCTACGAATTTGAATCCTTACGAAGGTGAGTGCTTTGACAAAAAGAGACAGGTTTTCATATCAAAAAGTTATGGATGAGGATGACAGATTTACGGGGTAAGAGGAGCGAAGATTGTCAGAAGATGCCTGATGGTTTTCTACTGTCAGATTTTCCCGGTAAGGAAAAGAAAGCATAAAAAATAACCATTATAGGCTAAATACATTATCCGTGTCGGGATTCGATACAGGGTCGGTGTCAGCGAATATATTCATTTTCAAAAAAATTAATAAACGAATTCGCTACAATTATTAATTATTGGCTTGTGCAACCTCGACTGATGAACAATATCCTCCGCCAAGGATATCGTGCATTCGGAAAATATTTATATATACAGTTCGGAAAGTATTCAGACCCCTTGACTTTTCTCACATTTTCTCACGTTACAGCCTTATTCTAAAATTGATTAAATCTTTTTCCCCCCTCATCAATCTACTCACAATACCCAATAATGAGAAAGCAAAAACAGGTTTTTAGAAATGTTTGCACATTTATTACAAATAAAAAACATAAATACCATATTTACGTAAGTATTCAGACCCTTTGCTATGAGACTCGAAATTTAGCTCAGGTGCATCCTGTTTCCATTGATCATCCTTGATATGTTTCTACAACTTAATTGGAGTCCACCTGTGGTAAATTCAATTGATTGGACATTTTTTGGAAAGGCACACGCCTGTCTATATAAGGTTAGGGTTAGGGTTAGGGTTAGGGTTAGGGTTAGCCCTAACCCTATCCCACATTTGACAGTGCATATCAGAACAAAAACCAAGCCATGAGGTCAAAGGAATTGTCCGTAGAGCTCCGAGACAGGATTGTGTCGAGGCACAGATATTGGGAAGGGTACCAAAAACTTTTTGCAGCATTGAAAGTCTCCAAGAACACAGTGGCGTCCATCATTCTTAAATGGAATATGTTTGGAACCACCAAGACTCTTCCTAGAGCTGGCTAACCGGTCAAACTGAGAGAGCCTTGGTCAGGAAGGTGACCAAGAACCTGATGGTCACTCTGACAGAGCTCTAGAGTTCCTCTGTGGAGATGGGAGAACCTTCCAGAAGGACAACAATCTCTGCAGCACTCCACCAATCAGGCCTTTATGGTAGAGTGGCCAGACGGAAGCCACTCCTCAGTAAAAGGCACATGACAGCCCGCTTGGAGGACCTCAGACTGGGGCGAAGGTTCACCTTCCAACAGGACAATGACCCTAAGCACACAGCCAAGACAACGCAGGAGTGGCTTCGGGACAAGTCTCTGAATGTCCTTGAGTGGCCCAGCCAGAGCCCGGACTTGAACCCGATCGAACATCTCTGGAGAGTCCTGAAAATAGCTGTGCAGCAACGCTCCCCACCAAACCTGACAGAGTTTGAGAGGATCTGCAGAAAATAATGGGAGAAACTCCCCAAATACAGGTGTGCCACACTTGTAGCGTCATTCCCAAGAAGACTTGATGCTGTAATCGCTGCCAAAGGTGCTTCAACAAAGTACTGAGTAAAGGGTCTGAATTATTTATGTAAATGTCATATTTCCGTTAAAGAAAAAAAGAAATACCAAAGATTTCTAAAAAACTGTTTTTGCTTTGTCATTATGGGGTATTGTGTGTAGATTGATGAGGGGAAAACCAATTTAATCAATTTTAGAATAATGCTATAACGTAACAAAATGTGGAAAAAGTCAAGGGGTCTGAATACTTTCCGAAGGCACTGTATATTCCTATATTTTTTTCCCTTAACCCTACAACCCCTCCCCTAATTGGAGTAAACTAATAGACAACAACACTTAGGCTTCTACTTCCAGCTTATACATAATTGTCACGCCCTGGCTCTGGGGACACTGTTATGTTGAGCCAGGGTGTGTAGATCTATGGGTTTTGTTTCTATGGGTGTTTATTTCTATGTTGGCCAAAGTGACTCCCAATCAGAGGCAACGAGTGTCAGCTGTCGTGGGTTGTCTCTGATTGGGAGCCATATTTAAACTGTCTGTTTTTCATTCGGGTTGGTGGGATTTTGTTCGTGTTGGTTTGTGTTGAAACCATAGACGTCACGTTTTTCGTTTGTTGTTTTGATCGTGTGATCATTAAATAAATATAAATATGTTCACCTTCAACGCTGCGCATTGGTCCTCCTCCTTAGACGATCGTGACAATAATACTGTACACATATTTTACAGACACAGTATATTTTACATGAGTTATCTTTTGTTTGTTTTTAGTCCCATCCTTCAGCTCCCCTCAACCCCTCCCATCTATCTCTGAACACCATCCAGTTTTGATTTATATTTGTCATACATTTTTCAACTGTGCTGTGATGTTTCACAATAGTTCTGAGCCTTTCTATTCTCATAGTTTCTACAGATTGTAAATTAAAGATAAACATTTTTGCTAAGAGTAGTATAATATTATTGATCAATTGACTATGACTTTTCAGATCACACAGCAGTGCTAGAGGACGGTTTATAACTACACACTGTATACCGTTTTGATACTTCTGAAAAGGATACATGCAGTGCCTTCAGAAAGTATTCATACCCCTTGATTTATTTCACATTTTGTTGTCTCCCGGGTGGCGCAGTGGTCTAAGGCACTGTATTGCATTGCTAGCTGTGCCACTAGAGATCCTGGTTTGAATCCAGGCTCTGTCGTAGCTGGCCGTGACCGGGAGACCCATGGGGCGGCACACAATTGGCCCAGCGTCGTCCAGGATAGTGGAGGGAATGGCCGGCAGGGATGTAGCTCAGTTGGTTGAGCATGGCGTTTGCAACGCCAGGGTTGTGGGTTCGATTCCCACGGGGGGGCCAGTAAATTGCTTTTATATATATATATAAAAGGATAATGTATGCACTGTAAATGTAATGTGTTACAGCCTGAATTCCAAATTGATTAAATTGACTTTTTTTCCTTACCCATCTACACACAATACCCCATAATGACAAAGTGAAAACATGTTTTTAGAAATGTTGGCAAATTTATTGAAAATGAAATACAGAAATATCTAATTTACATAAATATTCACAAATCACTTTTGGCAGCGATTAAAGCTGTGAGTCTTTCTGGGTAAGCCTCTAAGAGGTTTGCACACCTGGATTGTACAACTCTGTCAAGTTGGTTGTTGATCATCACTAGAAAGTCATTTTCAGTCTTGCCGCAGATTTTCAAGCAGATTTAAGTCAAAACTGTAACCAGGCCAAGAACATTCAATGTCCTCTTGGTAAGCAACTCCAGTGTATATGGCCTTGTGTTTTAGGTTATTGTCCTGCTGAAAGGTGAATGTATCTCCCAGTGTCTGGTGGAAAGCAGACTCAACCAAGTTTTCTATAGGATTTTGCCTATGCTTAGCTCCCTTCTGTTTCTTTTATCCTGAAAAACTCCCCAGTACTTAACGATTACGATTACAAGCACAGCCATATCATGATGCAGCCACCACGATGCTTGAAAATATGGAGAGTGCTACTCAGCAATTTGTTGTATTGGATTTGCCCCAAACATAACATTTTTTTATTCAGGATTATTTTAGTGCCTTGTTGCAAACAGGATTCGTATTTTTCTGTACAGGCTTCCTTCCTTCTTTTCACTCTCATTTCGGTTATTATTGTGGAGTAACTACAATGTTGTTGATCCGTCCTCAGTGTTGTCCTCTCACAGCCATTGTAACTGTTTTAAAGTCACCATTGGCCTCATGGTGAAATCCCTAAGCGGTTTCCTTTCTCTCTGGCAACTGAGTTAGGAAGGACGCCTGTATCTTTGTAGTGACTTGATACACCATCCAAAGTGTAATTAATAACTTCACCATGCTCTAAGGGATATTCAATTAATATTATTTATTTTTTACCCGTCTACATTTTTATAGGTGCCCTTTTTTGCAAGGCATTGGAAAAACTCCCTGGTCTTTGTAGTTGAATCTTTGTTTGAAATTCCCTGCTCGACTGAGGGACCTTATAGATAATTGTATGTGTGGGGTACAGAGATGAGATAGTCATTCAAAAATAATGTGAAACACTATTATTGCACACAGAGTGAGTCCATGCAACTTATTATGTGACTTGTTAAGCACAATTTTACTCCTGAACTTATTTAGGCTTGCCATAACAAATGGGTTCAATACTTACTGACGCAAGTAATTTCAGCTTTTCATTTTTTATTAATTTGTCAAAATAAAAATAAAACATAATTCCTCTTTGACATTTTGGGGTATTGTATGTAGGCCAGTGACAAAAAATATATACATTTAATCCATCTTAAATTAAGGCTGCACCACAACAAAATTTGGGAAAAGTCAAGGGGTGTGAATACTTTCTGAAAGCACTGTACTGTATCCAGTGGCGAATTTCACATGTAAATCTTGGAGGGGCAAACTCAACATATTTATTTTTGCCATAACAAAGGGGTTGAATACTTATTGACTCAAGACTTTTCATCTTTTCATTTTAGATGAATTTCTAAAAACATAATTCCACTTTCACATTCTGGGGTATTGTGTGTAGGCCAGTGACACAAAATCTCAGTTTAATCAATTTTAAATTCAGGCTGTAACACAATAAAATGTGGAAAAAGTCACTGAGTGTGAATACTTTTTGAAGACACTGTAACTACAGGTAAATATATTTTCTGCATATAAATGTATAGCTATAAACATATATGAGCTTATATTGCTGACAAGTAGCTGCAAAAAAACATTTGCCCAAGCTACAGACGGCTATATTGGTCCGCTAATGCAGGACTAGTAAAGGCTCACCTTTGTGAAAAAATGTGTCAAAAATAAATGAAATGTTTTATTAATATGTATTTTTTATTCTGATTTTACAGGGGGTGCTGCAGCACCCTCAGCACCCCTACTTACCTCAGCTATGCACACACACACACACATACATACACACACACACACACACACACACACACACACACACACACACACACACACACACACACACACACACACACACACACACACACACACACACACACACACACACACATACATACACACACACACACACACTACAAATGCTCACACACACAAAACACACACACATATGCATATTGATGCCACACACAGACTCACACATAGACACACTTTCACACGCTTTCACATTCTTCGCATACACTGCTGCTACTCTGTTTATTGTCTATCCTGATTGCCTAATCACTTTTACCCCTACCTACATGTACATATTACCTCAATTGCCTCAACTAGCTCGTACCCCTGCACATTGACTCAGTACCGGTACTCCTTGTATATAGCCTTGTTATTGTTATTTTATTGTGTTACTATTTCCTTTTTTTATTTAGCTAGTTTCTCTTTTTAACTATGCATTGTTGGGAAAGGGCTCGTAAGCATTTCACTGTAAAGTCTACACCTCTTGTATTCGGCGCATGTGACAATTAAAATTTGATTTGATATGTTACATATTTCTAATGTTGTGTACCTATTCAGGCTACATCATCACAAAAAGAATGAAGTTCAAATCGATAATGCATTTCTCTGTAGAACAGATCAGGGACCCATAATTTAATTTAATTCCCATAATTATCTGGTGTTAATGCACTTCACTTACTGTAGTTTAGTAACCAGATACTTTTTTTCTAAGTTACCTTGGGTGTCTTGAAAGGCGCAAATAAAATGTATTATTATTATTGTTGTTATTATTAGTAGTAGTAGTATAAAAAAACTGAGGGAGATTTGACTTTCATTCTGTCACCAAACTTTGCATCTGCACAGTTCTTCAAGTATTTGTTTTTGTAAAACTTTCAGTGGACATTGAAGTCCTTGTGCATCAAGTTGTTTGGTTTTTGTTTGGCATACAAGTAAAACAACTCAACATTTGGTTGGTTTGTTTTGTTATTGACAGTTCACAAGCCTGATCATCATCTGCTGAAGATGGATTCAATGGATCAATATGGGAGATAAGAAAGCATTTGCCAGTCAGAATAGATTTTTGTAGGTTAACCCACATTTTATGCATTCTTCAAAATGAGAAACAATTTAATTATACAATGTCTAAAATGATTGGCTGTTCATTAACAACAACTTGTATTGGTCAAATACAGTTTATTCCCCTAGCACCAACCACAGTCTGTTCTAGGATTACTCACTCCATTGGTCAAAGAGGAGGCTGAAGAATGGGATATTCAGCAGAGCCAAGGGTCAGCTGTGTCATTAGGAGTTGAAATGTCCCATGTTTGTCAAAAGGAGAACCCTGATGAACAAGATCCCTCCTTTGACCCAGTCTCAGACACCCATAGAAACACAGAGCAAGAGTATGGACATAAAGGCATGACATATCTCAAACACAGGAGGCTGCTGAGTGGAGGACGGCTCATAATAATGGTCGTCCTCCCCAATTAAGGTGCCACCAACCTTCTGTGATCTCAAAGTAAAGGTAAGCAGCCTAACTCGTCAACACTGTGCAAGCCTAGTTACAAGGCCCAGTTATTGTTAAAATGATACTAAATGAGCAAGAGGATGGACATAAAGGCATGACATATCTCAAAGTAAAGGTAAGTAGCCTAACTCCTCAACACTGCACAGTCCAAGCCCCAGAGTTATGTTGGAATGATACTGAATTAATAATGGGATGAATTGGTGCCTGAATTGGTGCCTCTAGGGCAATTCAAAAGGCTGATTGAAGACCTTTTTACTGAAGAATGTCTGTTTTTAATGATTGTGTTTTGTTTTGCATGTATTGATGTGAATATTGATGTGCATATTGATGTATATAGTGGATATAGATGTGTATTGATGTATGTACAGGGCTCATCTGTAAAAGAGACCTTGGTCTCAGCATGACTCCTTGTAAAAATAAATGTTAAATAAAAGTAAATGTTCTCTGTGTCAGGTGCTACCTTCACCAGTCCCAGTCAAAGAGAAGGAAACATGCTCCCTTCTGCCAGTAAATGAAGAGGAAGTTGCCTTAATTACAGTGAAGGAAGAAGAGAATGAAGACTGGTTGAAGTCAGAAGATGAGGATGTTGTGAAAGTGTCAGTGCCTTGGGAGCCATTGGAAACATCGCCATCATCATCATCATGCTCAGATACAGAAGACAGTGAGATGGAAAGTGATAATGTGCGGGTGAGTTTAAGCATTTAATAATAGACTGAGTGAAATAAAACACTTTGAGATTTTTTGTAGATTTAGGTTGATGCGAATTATCTCTTTAGTTTTGCCTTTGTCAATGGGCATCATAACAATAGTTTATGGATGCATTGGAAAATGTCATGTTTTTTCTCTGATAGCACATGGACATAAAATCCCTCAGTGGAAAAAGGCCAAGAGCTGCTTAGGCCATTCTACCACTGGTCCCCCAGTCAGAGATGGAGGACCTAAATGACTCAGAAGATGATGAGCTACAGTACATTCCAAAACCAGGATATCAGGAAGACGAGTCCCCTTCTGAACTGACAGACAGAAATGCTTCCCCATACCCTGAAACTGCAGTCTCCCAAGAGAAAGAAGAGAAAAGGCAGAAACACAATTCTAGTGTTTCATACATACACACACAACCACAATCTTGACACATTTGTAAGCCCTTGTAAATCTAGCTCCATGAAAACACAGCCAAGACAGGCGCTTTGGAAGAAGACAGACATTGATCCCTTCCAGGTTCCAGATCCAGTGTTTGTGGCACTAGTGTGTTCAATCCCCCTATGAATATTTCAACATGTTTTTCACTGATCAGGTGATTGCACACATTGTTGAGGAGACAAACATTTACTCGGTTCAACAGGACTGGATCTGCAATCAACACAAACCCTGGAGCGATTTTATGATTTCTTGTAGGCTACAGTATATGCTTCTCTACATGGGTGTTTTTGACTTTCCAACCTTTGTGGACTACTGGCATTCTGACTCTCGCTTCCCACCCTAGCAGATTCCATGTCTGTGAGAAGGTTCCAGTCACTCCGCAGGTTTCTTCACTTCATGCAAAGTAATTACAGTCCTGACCGTTTCTAAAAGATCCAACCACTTTTTGACATGCTGCGTCTCCTCATACAACCAACCAACAGGCAGAGCATAGCTGGTCATGGTAGCTTACAAAGGCACCAAAGCAGGGTACCTTCGTCAGTACAAATCGAAACAACCAGAAAAATATGTTTTTAAGTTGTTCTGTCGGGGCAGTTCTTCAGCTATTATCCATGACCTGCTACTGTACCAAGGGAACACAACATTTCTCAACATTGGTCTGGTTGAAGACAATCAGAATCCTCTGCTTGGTACCAAGGTTGTCACCACCCTCTATTGTTTTTTGTGGCAACTACCTCACCAGTTTTGACCTGGTCAAGTTCCTGCAGACCAGACTGGGTGTGAGGTGTATTTGCGCTGTGAGAAAAAAATGCACAGGTGGAACAACTGCAATTGATGACAAGGAGCTTGCAAAGCTAGGGCGTGGAGCATACGACTACTGTTCTCGAGAGGGGGTGATTGCTGTCAGGTGTGGTACTAGGTGGGAGGTCCACCAGTTTGAGTGTGTCAGGAACTGCAATGCTGCTGGGGTTTTCACGCTCAACAGTTTCCCATGTGTATCAAGAATGGTCCACCACCCAAAGGACATCCAGCCCAGAATTGGTCTGACTGTCTAAACACAGCCTTATTTAAAGACCTGTGTCTGTCCCTATTTGGCGACACACTTTTCCCACGTGAGAGGGTATATCCATGGTCAGTGGACGGTTTCATTGCACGCAGTGTGACAAGAGTTTCTTCAGAGGGGCTTACCTGAAAATCTCCTCATCCACCATTGAACCAAAACACTTGTCTTCTCTAACTGTGGTAATCAGAGCAGAAATTAAAAAATCACCAATGAGTCTGTGTAAGGGCATTAGATCAAAGTTGTAATGCACCTCCATATGTAGAAGTACAGATATGATCTAGTGTGTAGGTGTCAGAGGTTGGCAATAAAGAACATAATATGAATTATACTGAACAAAAATATAAACGCAATATGCAACATTTTCAAAGATTTTACTAAGTTACAGTTTATATAAGGAAATCAGTCAATTTAAATAAATAAATTAGGCTCTAATCTATGGATTTCACGACTGGGAAAACAGATACCTTTTAAAAAAAAAGGTAGGGGCATGGATCAGAAAACCAGTCAGTATCTGGTGTGACCACCATTTGCCTCATGCAGCGCGACACATCTCCTTCGCATAGAGTTGATCAGGCTGTTGATTGTGGCATGTGGAATGTTGTCCCACTCCTCTTCAATGGCTGTGTAATGATCATGCTGTTTAATCAGCTTCTTGATATGCCACACCTGTCAGGTGGATGGATTATCTTGGCAAAGGATAAATGCTCATTAACAGGGATGTAAACAAATGTGTGCACAACATTTGAGAGAAATAAGCTTTCGTACATATGGAACATTTCTGGGATATTTTATTTCAGCTCAAGAAACACTTTATATGTTGTGTTTATATTTCTGTTCAGTGTATATATCATGTAATAAAAGACCACCTCATTATAAGTCTGTTCTTCTTCGTACATTGGTCTCTAGTTAAATCATTCACGGGCCTTTTCGTTCTGTGACAAATGTAGGGCAGTAGGATTCACTTTCATTTATGCCCAGCACTTCGCAGTAAAATAGGAAAGTATTTTCAAACTCGGTGGTATAATGGTATTTTCGAGTTTCCGTATGTGAAATAATACACTTTTCCCCAGAGAGGAAGAGGCGAAGCGAGAGGTTTCACTCTCGCAAACGTTTGTCCAAAAATAAGCCCAATGCGTTTCTATGGGTTTATTTTGGACCTAAGCTTGTCTACTGCCTTCCCGCCGTTGGGACAACCAACTCCCATTATTAGGGCGGAGATATGAGCATCTCGTCATTATATACAGATATATTTTTACCCTTGTTTTCCAGGTCATGTCTAGATGGGATACAGCTTTTGTCAAATTGACGGACATTTTTGCATTTTAGCTAACCCCAACTATTTTCCAAACCTTAATCTAATGATCCTAATCTGCTACTTTAATCTTTATAACCTGCTGCGTAAATTCCCCTAAACTCTGCTACGAAAAGTCAATTTTGACAAAACCTGTATCCCTTCTAGGCATAACCGCTTTTCCCCGACCCTCACCGATAATTCTGAAAAGCATCCATGTAGCTAACGTTAACTAGCTACAGACAGGTAAATATATTTTCTGCATGTATATTTTTCTAAACATATGAGCTTTATCATATTGCCATTTGATAAGCTAACTATAAAAGCCAAATGTTTGCCAGCTAGAACTAATTATCTAGAATAGCTAACGTTAGCTACGAAAGCTAGTTAGTGCAATTCCACGTACACTAACATTTTCACGATTGAACTAATATCATCAAAATCAATCAATCAAAGTACGTGTTTGGACTCATTCAGTAGTTTTTAACTGAATGTAGAATCCTGTTGAAGAAAAATTGTAAAATACAATTTATATTGCTAAAACATACATTGAAAATTATACTGTTGCTGCTTCCTGTTGTCATGGCTTTTTGATATGGCCGAGTATAAAACTGTTTTTAAATTTGTGATATTCTGAAGACCAATACATAAAAGTTATTCGCGCACACGTTTTTCAGATTACTTGTATTTTGCTAAATTTTATAAACTGCACACGCACCAATATTTATCAAAATGGTCACTCAAAACTGGAATTGATTAGTTTGTTCTACTGTATAATCAATAGTGCGCCCAAATTAATCACATCGATATTGAAATTAGTGGAACAGGGACAATAACAGCAGCGACAAGTACCGTTTGCGCTCTTCTAACAGACAACCCTCAATGAACTTGGGTATACTATATACACTACATGTGGACCCCTTCAAACGAGTGGATTCGGCTATTTCAGCCACACCCGCTGCTGACAGTTGTATAAAATCTAGCACACCGCCATGCAATCTCCATAGACAAACATTGACAGTAGAATGCCCGTACTGAAGAGCTCCGTGACTTTCAACGTGGCACCATCATAGGATACCACCTTTTTAACAAGTCAGGTCGTCAAATTTCTGCCTGCTAGAGCTACCCCGGGCCACTGTAAGTGCTGTTATTGTGAAGTTTGGTGGAGATGGAATAATGGTCTGGGGGCTGTTTTTCATGGTTCGGGCTAAGCCCCTTAGTTCCAGTGAAGGGAAATCTTAACGCTACAGCATACAATGACATTCTAGACTGTTCTGTGCTTCCAACTTTGTGGCAACAGTTTGGGGGAGGCCCTTTCCTGTTTCAGTATGACAATTCCCCCATGCACAAAGCGAGGTCCATACTGAAATGGTTTGTCGAGATCGGTGTGGAAGAACTTGACTGGCCTGCACAGAGCCCTGACCACAACCCCATCGAACACCTTTGGGATGAATTAGAATGCCGACTGCGAGCCAGGCCTAAAGCCCAACATCAGTGCCCAACCTCACTAATGCTCTTGTGGCTGAATGGAAGCAAGTCCCTGCAACAATGTTCCAACATCTAGTGTAAAGCCTTCCCAGAAGAATGGAGGCTGTTATAGCAGCAAAAGGGGGACCAACTCCATATTAATGCGCATGATTTTGGAATGAGATGATCGACGAGCAGGTGTCCACATACTTTTGGCCTTGTATATCTTTCTATAGATTGCAGCCAGTCATAGCCATGAACCACATTTCCATCCACAGTTTTTATGTGAGTAAATTCATAGCATATAAAAAAATATACAGTGGGGAAAAAAGTATTTAGTCAGCCACCTATTGTGCAAGTTCTCCCACTTAAAAAGATGAGAGAGGCCTGTAATTTTCATCATAGGTACACGTCAACTATGACAGACAAAATTAGAAAGAAAAAAACCCAGAAAATCTCATTGTAGGATTTTTAATGAATTTATTTGCAAATTATGGTGGAAAATAAGTATTTGGTCAATAACAAAAGTTTCTCAATACTTTGTTATATACCCTTTGTTGGCAATGACACAGGTCAAACGTTTTCTGTAAGTCTTCACAAGGTTTTCACACACTGTTGCTGGTATTTTGGCCCATTCCTCCATGCAGATCTCCTCTAGAGCAGTGATGTTTTGGGGCTGTCGCTGGGCAACACGGACTTTCAACTCCCTCCAAAGATTTTCTATGGGATTGAGATTTTGAGACTGGCTAGGCCACTCCAGGACCTTGAAATGCTTATTACGAAGCCACTCCTTCGTTGCCCGGGCGGTGTGTTTGGGATCATTGTCATGCTGAAAGACCCAGCCACGTTTCATCTTCAATGCCCTTGCTGATGGAAGGAGGTTTTCACTCAAAATCTCACGATACATGGCCCCATTCATTCTTTCCTTTACACGGATCAGTCGTCCTGGTCCCTTTGCAGAAAAACAGCCCCAAAGCATGATGTTTCCACCCCCATGCTTCACAGTAGGTATGGTGTTCTTTGGATGCAACTCAGCATTCTTTGTCCTCCAAACACGACGAGTTGAGTTTTTACCAAAAAGTTCTATTTTGGTTTCATCTGACCATATGACATTCTCCCAATCCTCTTCTGGATCATCCAAATGCACTCTAGCAAACTTCAGACGGGCCTGGACATGTACTGGCTGAAGCAGGGGGACACGTCTGGCACTGCAGGATTTGAGTCCCTGGCGGCGTAGTGTGTTACTGATGGTAGGCTTTGTTACTTTGGTCCCAGCTCTCTGCAGGTCATTCACTAGGTCCCCCCCGTGTGGTTCTGGGATTTTTGCTCACCGTTCTTGTGATCATTTTGACCCCACGGGGTGAGATATTGCGTGGAGCCCCAGATCGAGGGAGATTATCAGTGGTCTTGTATGTCTTCCATTTCCTAATAATTGCTCCCACAGTTGATTTCTTCAAACCAAGCTGCTTACCTATTGCAGATTCAGTCTTCCCAGCCTGGTGCAGGTCTACAATTTTGTTCTGGTGTCCTTTGACAGCTCTTTGGTCTTGGCCCTAGTGGAGTTTGGAGTGTGACTGTTTGAGGTTGTGGACAGGTGTCTTTTATACTGATAACAAGTTCAAACAGGTGCCATTAATACAGGTAACGAGTGGAGGACAGAGGAGCCTCTTAAAGAATAAGTTACATGTCTGTGAGAGCCAGAAATCTTGCTTGTTTGTAGGTGACCAAATACTTATTTTCCACCATAATTTGCAAATAAATTCATAAAAAATCCTACAATGTGATTTTCTGGATTTCTTTTTCTCAATTTGTCTGTCATAGTTGACGTGTACCTATGATGAAAATTACAGGCCTCTCTCATCTTTTTAAGTGGGAGAACTTGTACAATTGGTGGCTGACCAAACACTTTTTTCCCCCACTGTATATTCACAACAGCTGTGACGGGAACGGGTAGTTTCGGCACAATTTTATACATTTTACCAACGTATGTGTTGGTAAAATTAATTACACGAGGAATGGTGGTGGAAACGCCTTTATGCACAAATATTGAGATAACCATCAAATCGAAGTAAACTTGGAGTCACGCGATATGGTGTCTGGTCCTCCTACTATGACTAGTGAAACCATACAGTTTATTATGTTACAGATTAAATAAGTTATGAACTTCACAGGGTGGTGAAAGTGCATGATGATCTTGATGCTCCTTTCCAATAAATATAGAGGTTCTTATTCTGGTGACATGATGATTGATGCTTGACTGCCGTTTGACAATTACAAATGTTCTCGCGCTTAGAAAACAGGTTTTGATTTTTTTTCAAATGTATAAAAAAACAAAAACAGATACCTTATTTACATAACTATTCAGACTCTTTGCTATGCGACTCAAAATTGACTCAAATCCTGTTTCCATTGGTCATCCTTGACATGTTTCTACAACTTGATTGGAGTCCACCTGTGGTAAATTCAATTGATTGGACATGATTTGGAAAGACACACTCCTGTCCTATATAAGGTCCCACAGTTGCCGGTGCATGTCAGAGCAATAACCAAGCCTTGAGGTTGAAGGAATTGTCCGAAGAGCTCTGAGACAGCATTGTGTCGAGGCACAGATCTGGGGAAGGTTACCAAAAAACTTCTGCAGCATTGAAGGTCCCCAAGAACACAGTGGCCTCCATCATTCTTAAATAGAATACATTTGGAACCACCAAGACTCTTCCTAGAGCTGGCCGCCCGGCCAAACTGAGCAATCGGGGGAGAAGGGCCTTGGTCAGGTATTTTCCTTCCTCATGATGCCATCTATTTTGTGAAGTGCACCAGTCCCACCTGCAGCAAAGCACCCCCACAGCATGATGCTGCCACCCCCGTGCTTCACGGTTGGGATGGTGTTCTTCGGCTTGCAAGGCTACCCCTTTTTCCTCCAAACATAACGATGGTCATTATGGCCAAACAGTTCTATTTTTGTTTCATCAGACCAGAGGACATTTCTCCAAAAAGTACGATCTTTGTCCCCATGTGCAGTTGCAAACCGTAGTCTGGCTTTTTTAATGGCGGTTTTGGAGCAGTGGCTTCTTCCTTGCTGAGCGGCCTTTCAGGTTATGTCGATTATAGGACTTGTTTTACTGTGGATATAGATACTTTTTTACCTGTTTCCTCCAGCATCTTCACAAGGTCCTTTGCTGCTGTTCTGGGATTGATTTGCACTTTTCGCACCAAAGTACGTTCATCTCTAGGAGACAGAGTGCGTCTCCTTCCTGAGCGGTATGACAGCTGCGTGGTCCCATGGTGTTTATACTTGTGTACTATTGTTTGTACAGATGAACGTGGTACCTTCAGGCGTTTGGAAATTGCTCCCAAGGATGAACCAGACTTGTGGAGGTCTACAATTGTTTTTCTGAGGTTTTGGCTTATTTCTTTTGATTTTCCCATGATGTCAAGCAAAGAGGCACTGGGTTTGAAGGTAGGCCTTGAAATACGTCCAAAGGTACACCTCCAATTGACTCAAGTGATGTCAATTAGCCTGTCAGAAGCTTCAAAAGCCATGACATAATTTTCTGGAATTGTCCAAGCTGTTTAAAGGCACAGTCAACTTAGTGTATGTAACTTCTGACCCACTGGAATTTTGATACAGTGAATTATAAGTGAAATAATCTGTCTGTAAACAATTGTTGGAAACATTACATGTCATGCACAAAGTAAATATCCTAACCGACTTGCCAAAACTATAGTTTGCTAACAATACATTTGTGGAGTGGTTGAAAAACTAGTTTGAATGACTCCAACAAGTGTATGTAAACTTCTGACTTTAACTGTATATATACACACACACACACACACTCCGGACATAATATTTATTCATTCCATTATTTTACTTTTATATTAGTGTGTATTGTTAAATATTACTTCACTGTTGGAGCTAGGAACACAACCATTTTGCTACACCCGCAATAACATCTCCTAAACATGGGTTTGCGAACAATAAAATATGATTAGATTTTTTAAAACCATGTACTCTAGACTAAAGCTTCCATAGTGACTGTGCAGCAGCCTGAACCTTTGACATCCCTACTAATAGTACCAAAGATGGTGCTAGTACAGTATAACAAAGATACTAGATACATGTTTGAAAACTCTGTCGGCATAAAGACCCATGAGCATATTCATAAGAGCATATCAAGATGACATTATCTTGATGAAAACATAAATTACCTCTGTGTACCTATTCTGGTATGTGCATTTAGCAACGCGGGTGTATTTACATACACTTAGCATTGCTTTCAATTGTATTGGGTTGCACAAAAACAGTCTGTGGGAAGCAAGAAGTTAAATACAATTCCATTTAAACTTACTGTGCTGGTGGGCAGGATGTTTGGTCATTATGACCAGTGATTTCAGACAAAATATCTAAAGGATTGTATTATTAAACATAATTTTCAGTCAAAATAAAAGTAAATCATTTTTGGTCCACATATGGTGCACGTGGATTACTTTTATTTTGACATGAGATAAGCCGAGAGGAAGTGGGTCTACAACAGACCCACGTTTGGAAAGTCTAATTATACAATCCTTTAGATATTTTGTCTCAATTCCCCCCTTGTCATAATGACCAACAGTCCTGTCCACCGACACAGTAAGTTTAAATGTAATTGTATTTAACTCCTGACTTTCCACAGATTGTTTTTGTGCAACCCAATACAATGAAAGCAACGCTAGTGTACAGTATGTAAATACACCTGCGTTGCTAAAAGCACCTACTATTCAGGCTACATCATCATGAATAGAAAGACATTCAAATCCATAATTTGCATTTCTGTGTAGGACAGATCAGGGACCCATGATATCATTATTTTACTGGGTGTTAATCCACTTCACTTAGGGTGTTTTCACACTTGGTCCCTTTTAGACAATTTTTGTTAACTCAGTGCGGTTAGCTTAATTTTTTGTGCAGTGTGAACACTCCAAAGGAACACATACACCTCAAAAGAGCCCCCGAAGCGAACTGAACTGAGACGATCTCGAGAGGTGGTCTGAGTTCGGTTCACTTGAATTCTGCGGTTCGGTTTCCTTTTTTAGGACAATGTGAACGCAAAGCTCCCCAGGTTCCCTTGTCATTATTCCCGCACCACACACTAGACTACTGTAACACCGTTTCCCCTACCATAAACCTTCACATTGATGCCACAAAAGAGAGAAAATGATGATGTGCAGGTTTGCGGATAAATATGTGTGCTGTTTTTGGATATTGATTAGCGATTGTCAAGGACGCACAGAAAATCCAAAATGTCTGGAGTTTTTCGTTCAGATTATTTGTTTGCAATATGTGATCGATAGGTTAATAGAGCTTCATAAGCTGTTTATTAATTGTGGGGTTTGAATAGAGTGAGAAGACAATATATTTGGTGAGAATCACAACATAGGGTACAAAGTCTATTCTAGCTCTTAAAGGGGCAGTAGCCTACCTTGGTTGTAGAATTTTCAATTACAGCATAATTTTTTATTGCAATTTATTCTGTTTCCAATCAAATTTACATGTTAATAGTATCTTCTGATTACAATTATTATGTCTCATATTTTAACTAAATGCAATCTATTAGTCCCCTGTAGCTCAGTTGGAGGGTCATGGCGCTTGCAACGCCAGGGTTGTGGGTTCGTTTCCCACGGGGGGCCAGTATGAAAATGTATGCACTCACTAACTGTAAGTCACTCTGGATAAGAGTGTCTGCTAAATGACTAAAATGTAAACGTTAATTAGCTTCCAAAATGTAAGTAGGTATATCTAGCTGTCCGATAACACATTCTGATGGAATGGCTTGTCCTACACTTTGTAAAAACCCAGAGTGTATTGAGTGAATGTTAGAAAAAAATCTTGGTTCCTTTCTAAACATAGCAATGTGAATGCAAAGAGGACTTGAACCACAAAATAGGTGAAGTGAAATTGCAAAAGAGTTGAGTCCTCATTCAAAGTCAAGGGCAGTGTGAATACAATGAATCCAGTTATTTTGCTCTTTTATTTTTACCCCAGAGTTCACTTTAAAGAGGACTGTATGTGAAAACACCCTTAATGTAGTTTGATAACCAATGTTGGTTATTTTTTTGCTGCAGACTTTTTTGAATTGTAAATCGGAGCAGATATTTATGTTTTTGGAAAACTTGGTCACATAAGAAAAACAGAGATTCATACTGTCATTATGTTACAAATTCTGCATCTGCACAGTTCTTTAACAAACCATACAACTCGATGAACAATAATTACTTTTAACAAGGTCCATTGAAGATTTTACAAAAACACATTTACTTAAACTTTGCAATTAATATGTTTTGTTTGACATACATTACCAGTCAAAAGTTTGGACACACCTACTCATTGAAGGGTTTTTCTTTATTTTTACTATTTTCTACATTGTAGAATAATAGTGAAGACATCAAAACTATGAAATAACACATCATGTAGTAACCAAATAAGTGTTGAACAAATCAAAATATATTTTAGATTCTTCAAATAGCCACCCTTTGCCTTGATGAAAGCTTTGCACACTCTTGGCATTCTCTCAACCAGCTTCACCTGGAATGCTTTTCCAACAGTCTTGAAGGAGTTCCCACATATGCTGAGCACTTGTTGGCTGCTTTTCCTTCACTCTGCGGTCCGACTCATCCTAAACCATCTCAACTGGGTTGAGGTCGGGGGATTGTGGAGGCCAGGTCATCTGATCCAGCACTCCATCACTCTCCTTCTTGGTCAAATAGCCCTTACACAGCCTGGAGGTGTGTTGGGTCATTGTCCTGTTGAAAAACAAATGATAGTCCCACTAAGCCCAAACCAGATGGGATGGCGAATCGCTGCAGAATGCTGTGGTAGCCATGCTAGTTAAGTGTGCCTTGAATTCTAAATAAATCACAGACAGTGTCATCAGCAAAGCACACCCACACCATAACACCTCCTCCTCCATGCTTTACGATGGGAACTACACTTGCGGAGATCATCCGTTCACCAACACCGCGTCTCACAAAGACACAACGGTTGGAACCAAAAATCTCCAATTTGGACTCCAGACCAAAGGACACATTTCCACCAGTCTAATGTCCATTGCTCGTGTTTCTTGGCCCAAGCAAGTCTCTTCTTCTTATTGGTGTCCTTTAGTAGTGGTTTCTTTGCAGCTATTCGACCATGAAGGCCTGATTCACACAGTCTCCTCTGAACAGTTTATGTTGAGATGTGTCTGTTACTTGAACTCTGTGAAGCATTTATTTGGGCTGCAATTTCTGAGGCTGGTAACTCTAATGAACTTATCCTCTGCAGCAGAGGTAACTCTGGGTCTTCCATTCCTGTGGCGGTCCTTATGAGAGCCATTTTCATCATAGCGGTTGATGGTTTTTGCGACTGCACTTGAATAAACTTTCAAAGTTCTTGACATTTTCTGTATTGACTGACCTTCGTGTCTTAAAGTAATGATGGACTGTTGTTTCTCTTTGCTTATGTGAGCTGTTCTTGCCATAATATGGACTTTGATCTTTTACCAAATAGGGCTATCTTCTGTATAACCCCCCTACCTTGTCACAACACAACTGATTGGCTCAAATGCATTAAGAAGGAAAGAAATTCCACAAATTACCTTTTTAAGAAGGCATACCTGTTAATTGAAATGCATTCCAGGTGACTACCTAATGAAGCTGGTTGAGCGAATGCCAAGAGTGTGTAAAGATGTCATCAAGGCAAAGGGTGGCTATTTGAAGAATCTCAAAAATAAAATATATTCTGATTTGTTTAACACTTTTTTGGTTACTACATGATTCCATGTGTTATTTCATAGTGTTGATGTCTTCACTATTATTCTACAATGTAAAAATAAAGAAAAACCCTTGAATGAGTAGGTGTGTCCAAATTTTGACTGGTAGTGTACATTTCAAAGTGAAAAATCTGAGTCAGCAAAATTCCATTACCATGGAATTGCCCTTTAGCTAACATCAACATTGGTGCCATTGTTGTCTTTTGTTTTGGCTTTGTTGTTGAGCCTTTTGATCTAACTCAACAATTGGGTGGTTTGTTTTGTTATTGACAGGTCACGAGTATGATCATCATCTGCTGAAAATTGGATCCAATGGATCAATATGGGAGATGTGAAAGAATTGGTCAGTCAGAAGAGCTTTTTGAAAGTTGAGCCAAATGTTATGCATTCTTCAAAATGAGCAACAATTTAATTACACAATATCTAAAACAATCAGCTACAAGTGTTATTGATCAAATGGTTTATTCTAACACCAACCATGGTCTGTTCTAGGATCACTCATTGCATTGGAGTGAGGTTAAAGAGGAGGCTGAAGAATGTCAGATTTCAGCTATGCCATTAGGAGTTGAAACGTCCCAGGTTTTAAAAAAAGAAGACACTGATGGACAAGATCCCTCCTTTGACACAGTTTCAGACATCCATGGAGTCACAGAGCAAGAGCGTGGACATAAAGGCAAGGTAAGTAGCTCCTCAACACTGTGCAAGCCCAGTTACAAAGCCCAGAGTTATACCTTATAAAAGTCCCGCCTGCTTCCTGGTGCAAGTCCCATACTGTTTTTGAATGGGCGTCAAGCTTTTATCACCAAATTCATGAATAGGGCGTCATTTAAGTTATATGTAAAATTATATTCATATTCGTAAATTAATTTACCTTTACCCAATGCCTTTTATGAAGGTTTTCGATTAAGGAAAAAAGAACGCAATCGAAAACCTTCATGAAAGGCATCAGGTAGAAGTAAAATAATCCAGGAGTACGAATATAATTTTACATACATGTATGTCTTTAATGACCGCGTTTTCATGAATTTTATGATATAAGCTTGATACTGAATGATATTAAATGAATGATGTTTTCTCTGTGTAAGGTGCTGCCTTCACCAGTCCCAGTCAAAGAGGAGGAAACATGCTCCCTTCTGCCAGTAAATGAAGAGGAAGTTGCCTTAATTACAGTGAAGGAAGAAGAGAATGAAGACTGGTTGAAGTCAGAAGATGAGGATGTTGTGAAGGTGTCAGTGCCTTGGGAACCATTGGAAACATCGCCATCATCATCATCATCATGCTCAGATACAGATGATACAGAGGACAGTGAGATGGAAAGTGATAATGTGCGGGTGAGTTTAAGCATTTAATAACAGTGAAATAGCCACTTTGAGATGTTTTGTATGGTCAAACTAAAAGTTTCTTCGTTCCTCTAATTGTTTTGACCATTCTTCACCTTACCTATTATAAGCTGTATGCACCAAACCACAAAACTAACCACGAGACTATGTGACTGCATTTGGAGTGCGCTACTGACATACAAGAAGTAGGCTGTAGGTGTGGCGAAAATGTCTAAACTTAAACCAGATCTGAACTCGAGAACCAATTTCTCTCGTTGAAAACAGCATATGTGACATCGAGATTAGTCAGAAACATTTATTCCATTGCCAAAATTGACTAAAAAGTGCCAGTAGGTACGTTTTGGTCATGAAGTCAGTATCTTCCAAAACTGAGTTTTGTGAGATTTGAGTACAAGAGTTCGTCATTACTTACTTGAGGGTTGGGTTTTGATATCGACAATGCCCACTAACACGGGATAAAGAGCTGCGGTGATTGCGCTCTATCCAATCGTACAGCAGAACACACAGACTCTAGCTATTTTTCCATTAACTTGTCCTGTCGACATTTAGAAAGTTTGCATAGAAAATAGATGCAACATTTGCCTGCTACTGTGCGTTTCCATTTAACTGTCATGTGTCGATTAAAAACAGCTGGACATAATGAAATCACATCTAAAAAATAAATAACGTTTTGCAAAAGCCTGGTGTCGAATACAAATAATGTTTCCATTATCCATTTAGGAAAATTGTGCATTAATACATTGGCAACAGCCTGTATACCCTCCCACCTATCTGTTTCATGTCTCAGGTAGCCCGCAAAAGCCAGCATGGACAGAATGCAAGAATTTACTCATATTTGCCATATTCTAGTAATGTGCCAATGCATCGCCACGGTCCGTGCCATGGTGAGGCTTGCACTCCTGTAGATCTGAAATAATTGGATGGTGAAACATGCATCAAGCAAACCAGAAAACTAAGTCGAAGCAATTTAGGCATTCTTGAAAGTCAAGACAATTATTTGTATAGTTGAAAAATACATTTAGAAAGCAGTAGGCATTTAGATTTAAATGTGGAGTGGAGCTTTATAGTTACGTCACGTGATGACTTCACGTGTACCTTCAAAATTATTCGGCAATCATCATGTATTCGAATAACACTGTTTCCATCCTCATTTGTCGCGATAAAGAAAGTTTGACAAAAGAAAAATTCACCCCTGTCGAACGGATAAATGTTCTCGACCTTTAGAACTTTTATCCTATAGCTGTTGCTTTCATTACAGATGTCGCAAATATTTTTTTTGCGACATTGCTTTTGTCAAATAAACTGGTTCAATAGAAACCTGCCTAGTGAGACAGACCTGTCCAGCAGCGCAGCAGATCGGTTCGGACTTTTTTTCATAAGGCAACACGTAGCGCATTTTTTTACGTGAGAAATACTGCACCAAACACCTTAGCTAGATGTAAAATTGGGCCACTAAAACCTCCTCTGTAAAAATGTATTCCAGATTTCTTGAGTTATCTTAGATCCATTCTGACTATTTTGAGGAAGTGGTACTGGCTTTGTTCCTATGGTATATCATGCGGGACAAACATCAGTAATTGTGCCACATTGAACCTCCAAGACTGAAATCTAGTTTTTCTTAATGAGCAACAGAAAAACGTGGAATCAGTGCGTTCAGTCGCACGTTAAGCCTATAGCTTCATAATAAAGTTAAGATTTCACAAACACAAAGCATAGCTTTCTTGAGCAGCTACTAGCTTGAGTGCTGGGCCTAGTTAGTAATTGTTGAATGTAAGACTTTCTGACTCAACTGAATTCACCCTAATCTCTGCTTCAAAGGACTGTGAAAACCATGAGCATGACGTTTCAGTAGGATTGAAGATTGAAGATTGCAGCAGGACATCATTGGATCCAGGGACGACACCAGGTACAGATGAGAAAGCAAATAATGTTGATATCAGTGAGTAACATAGGTGGGGTGGATTGCAGTTATTGTGTAGAGATATGATCGTATTACATTAGCTCATTAGCTACAGCTCTTTAATGAAATAGAACTGCAATTCATTTGATGTTTTTCTCTCTTTCCTTTAGGTGACTCTAAAGGGGTGTCCTCCTTCTATCCATGCCCCCAATGTGCGCTCGGCTTCACCATAGAACGCTTTTTCCACGGGCACCTCAAGAGGGACCACCCCAAAGACTACATTGCAATGTTGAAGTCTGGGGAAATCATAGCAAAAAAAGAAAACAGTGTACAGCTGACCCCAGCCACCTGCCCACAATGTGGCAAAAGCTTCTACAATAAATATGTTATGCAAACGCATCAGAGGACTCACACAGGGGAGAAACCCTATCACTGTGTAGACTGTGGGAAGAGCTACGTCTGCGCTGAATCACTTAAAACACACAGAAGGACTCACACTGGGGAGAGACCATATAAATGCTTTGAGTGTGGGAAAGGATTTGGAGAACGATCCCAACGGATTAGACATGAAATGATCCACACAGGAAGACCATATAAATGCTCTCAGTGTGACAAATGTTTTTGCTTTTCCAGAGACTTTAAGAGACATCAGTTGACACATAAGAAGACCCACACTGGACATAGACCCTATAATGTCCACAGGTGCAAGAAGTCCTCTGGCCAGCTGGAAGCTCTCAAAGCACACCAGAAAACACACAAAGGAGAAAAGCCTTATCAGTGCTCTGTGTGACAAATGTTTAGGCTTTTCCAGAGACCATACCGTACATCAGTTGACACATACAGGGGAGAAATCGTTCAGTTGCCTCCAATGTGAGAAATATTTGGTAAGAGGAAATGGGAATTGACGTACCATCAAAGGACACGCAGCAGAGTGAGCTGTAATGTGGATTTTCAAGGTGAATAAAAGAAGAGCAGTCGCAGATAAAGTCAATCTAAATAAATCTGGTTTAATACAAATTGCAACAGGAAGAAGTTGCCCGTTAAGACAGAGAAAATGTCTAACGGGCCTTCTCTGAGGAGGCACTTATATATTAATCACATTAACCTAATGTCCTGTAAATACCAGAGAGGCTTGAAGGAAGTCACAATATCAGCTGCTACAGAATCACATAGTGTCACAGATACATTATCAGTGTGCCCTCGACTCAGTCTGGCGTCAAACTTGAACCATAACGTTCAACACTGGCAGACATTTGATATTGGCAGTTAAACAGGTCAAAGGTATGAACATCAGTACTTAGTTCCAACAGATAATTGTAGACTAATAAGGGAAACGTCTTCCCACACATACAATCATGCTTATTACATACCAATCCATATAAACAGTAAATAAACTACTGGAAAATAATTGATCAATTAATTTCCCCTTTACAGTCCCCCCTTTGGTCAAGCAGACATAACCGTACATGTTGCGCCCTATGACCACAGATGCCTTCATGCATATAGATTACTACAAATTTCACAGTGTGTAGACCCCCACAATCAACCTGCCATTTAAACAAAAACATTGTTGCCAATCCCAAATCAATTACAGGCAGGCTTCTACCAATAGTTTACCGTTCAGACTCACAACAGCACAAATAAAATGTATGACTATTAGAGATGACCTTGATGATGTCCCGATATCAATGTCCAGGAGATTGTATTTCCCCAACCAGATAAGCTTTCACCACAATCACCTGTTGTACATTCTGCCTCGTCAGATTCTCCCACACACCAGCAGCATGATTGAAGTTTAGATAAGATCTCCCCATGCCTGCTCCAAAATGCTTAGTCTCAGGACACATGCAGCACCCCTGCGAGACAGGCAGTCGATGGCTCAGAATACCCAGGTTACTTCGCTCAGGCTAGTAGTTGAGGGACAGGGCAGTTGTGGATGCCATTCTTGAGCTGGTTATGGGGTGGGGTCTCGCACTGATCTGGTCAAATTCATCTGATGCATATAGGTACCATCTGGGGACTGTATGGCCGTCACCTCGAGAAAATGATCAGAGGAATTAGACCATTACAAATACATATTACCATTCTGGATACAACAATCTTTAACAAGAAACACATGATAAGTCATCAAGATGTGTCTCCCGTTCTTGATTAAACAGGCATAGCTTTACATTAGTTAGTTACTGTCAGATCCCCCACACTACCCCCAGAATCCGGCATTAAATGTATACCACTTATCATCTGACCACACCGCCCCAATGGTTATCAGTTGACTCTGTAGTGACCCCCTCCAAATATCCGGGACCCTCCTAGTGATTAGGTCCAATATTACTGATGCCAATTCGTTTATAACGAACTGTCCTGTACGGTAACACCTCTCCTCATGCCTCATCTATAAAGCACTTCTAACACTGTGACTCAAGTTGTGTGACTGACTAGGTATCCGCTTTCAATTTCATTCAGCATAACCTATGGGTTATTTCTCCACAGGCCCTACTGAATTCCCAAGGACATCACCATAACTCTGTTTACATTATGCTCTGAGGGGTGGAGGTGTACCAACCCTAATCAAATCATGTCTGCTGTATCTTATCTCTATGTTTGATATGATTGATTTCCTTTTTTTCCCTGGTTTCGTACCAGGTTAAACCCCCTTTTCATTAGATATGTAGATATGGTCTTGTGTGGCTCAGTTTGTAGAGCATGGCGCTTGCAAAGCCAGGGTTGTGGGTTCGATTCACACAGGGGACCGGTACGAAAAAAAATATGAAAATGTATGCACTCACTACTGTAAGCCACTCTGGATAAGCACATCTGCTAGATGACTAAAATGTGAATGTAAATGGATCTCCTTCAGGATAAACACCATATATTACATTTTAAGTACACAGCACTGAGCTGTCATCTGTATATTTTTATTTTACTTTTATTTTACCAGGCAGGTCAATTAAGAACAAATTCTTATTTATAATGACAGCCTTTTTACCAAACAAAAAGTCATATTAGTTATAATTTCTATATAATTTGTCCACCTAAAAGTAAAACATTCCGTACCCCAGGATTATCCAATAAGTGTCTCAAATTACACATACTCCTATTTTTATATACTCTATAACCCGGAGCCCCAAGTGTGGCTCCCAACAGGTAACAAAAAAAAAAAAACTTTTGTTCACAGGGAGGACACAGCCGACTTAACTTTATCATTATTGGAAGGCATAGTTTGTATTTTAGTCTTACTCTAAAGTTTTACTGTAGATATTTATTACCAATCTCTGTTGGATATTCTTTATTTACTATATTATAAATGTCTGTTATTTTGAGATGAATATGTAATGGGCCCAAATTATAAAATACATCAGCCATGTACCAATGTTCACCAAATAAAAAACTTAGTAACTGTCACTTGAACTAGTCCTTACAGCTTTTCAAAATTAATCACTGTCATCCAATTTGTCAGCCAACTCAAGTGCTTCACATAAACATTTTTATTGCCCTGTCAGAGAAATTTCACATATAAACACGGCTGCCTTCTCAGCCTAATCTTATATTTCGACCAAAAGCTCCAGCCATTCGCCCAGCTGGCCCTTCACATACCACCATCCTTTCTCCATTTTGGCACGTGTTTTAGTAGCTTTGTTCGACAATTCCAAAAGAAGCAGACATCTAATAGGGGAGAGTGAAAGGCAATTCACAAATATAGAACCATAGTTCCAAAAATAGACCAGTGGCGACCCGTCATTCAGTGCAGGCACACCTGTTAATTGAAATTCCAGGTGACTACCTCAAATTCCAGGTGACTACCTCATGAAGCTGGTTGAGAGAATGCCAAGAGTGTGCAAAGCTGTCATCAAGGCAAAGGGTGGCAATTTGAAGAATCTCAAATATAAAATATATTTTGATTTGTTTAACACTTTTTTGGTTACAACATGATTCCATGTGTGTTATTTCATAGTTTGGATGTCTTCACTATTATTCTACAATGTAAAAAAAATTGCAAAAATAAAGAAAAACCCTTGAATAAGTAGGTGTCCAAACTGATGACTGGTAGTGTATATATATATATTTATGTGCCTGTTTTGCATGTTATTTTGGCATTAATACGTGTCACATAACAGTTTGCAAACAATGTCAAAAAACAACATTGAGTTAATAAAGCCACATACAGACATGGTCTCTTTTTTTGCTTTCTTGAGTAAGGCAGCTCCAAAATGCAGGTGTTTCAGCCTAGCTCGGTGCTTTCTGTGGTGGTGGGGCAGCCAGCGGAAAATACAGAGTGTAGGGGTTGGTAATGTTCTCTAAGTCTATAGGGAGAGCTCGAAAATTCAAGCCCCTTGGGTGCTGCCATAGATTTACATAAGAAGTGCCCATCCAAGAAGGCTCAAGGTCATTGGCTACAGATAAAATTGTCAAATCACGTTATATCTACCGTAGCTTTGATTGGACTGATCATGTAGACATTATACTTTCAAAATCTTAGCTAGCAAGCTAGACAAGCAGTCATCATCATGAATCAAGTCGATAATCTACTGGAAAATCATTTTCAATCCTTGTCATATGAAGAGAAATTATAGATAAAACGTATCGGTGCTCATCGGCCATTGGACATAAACATTACACAACACGAGCTCCGACTGGGAAAATACGTTTTGAACGGTCATCCAACTCGGAATTCCAAGTCGGGAACTCAGCCCTCTTTCTAGAGCTCCGACCTGAAGATCACTGACGTCATGATTCGACGTTGTTTCCCAGTTGTCTTGAAAGCACCATAAATCCAGAGAATGACAAAGTTTGATGACAAAATTTGCCCACACGAAGGACAGCCGCGCCACCTTCCTGTTCAAGTGAGCACAGCACAACATGGTGAGTCCAAAAATGTATCGTATGCTGCTGCATAATTATGTAATATGCTAGGGAGATATGTATACCGTAGCTAAGAAGTATGTTGTTTAGTAAGCTGTTAGTAGCCCATGTGCCTCACCCTAATAATTTGGTCCCTTTCCCCCTCACTGTTCTGACTTTGTGGTGCACATGTAGCCTATAGCCTGTTTTAGAGAAATATAATCATCGAATATTGTAAGAGCTTTCATTGTCTGCTTAAATGCCCCCTTTATTTATCCTACGGTTCTGACTTGGTGTACAGGGAGAATACTGTAAGAACAGCCCGTGTTCTGAATTCTGTCGCTGAAAAGTGCTGAACAAATAGTTATATTGACTACGTCCGTCTTAGCTCGCTCATTAATGTCTTAATCGAAATTACGGATTGCGGCTTATCCGCTCATCGTTCCCTTATGCCATAGTTTGTACATCTCAATTGGCAGTAGAAACCACATTTGTTTAAGCAAGTCAGCCATATCAGCTATGTTTTTTAAAAAGGCAGTAAATGAGGCTGAATGAACTGTTTCTCTGCCAGACAAAGCTCCGCTGATAGCCAGATGTAGCAGTGGTAAGGATTCACTCCATGGTGCTGAAAAGAAAGCTCTGCTGTTGGGGCAGCTTTATGTAGGCTCTAACAGTTTGTGGGAACCGTTTGTCACCATTATAGTGCAATTAATGTATTGTTTAGTGGCTTTGCTGGCATGCATTTAAAAAGAAAGTTGAGTTTGCCCCACCAAGAGTTACATGCTAAAATCGCCACTAAAATAGATCAACAAAAACATGATGAGGGCAACATGAACCACGAACACACAGCACAGGCTCTACTCACCAGGGGTTATTCCTGACTTGTTCAGAATCAATCTGACCAAGGTGTTATCACCCTGCTATAGTAAAACTATTTTTTTAGTATAGCAGTATCAGAAATGAGACCGGGGGTTGCTAAACCCTGGTCCCGGAGAGCGAAACTCACAGAATGCACAATTGTGACCATCAGTCTTGAGATTAGAGAGAGAACCCAGCAGATTGCACCTCCAAGAGATGTAAATGGCTGGTTGAAGTGAAGTAATCACAATTCTACCTTGATCGGGCCGGTGCTCCCCCCCTCGTCTGGTTTCACAGAACCAAATCGAGTGGTCGCGCCGCCCAGGGCTTCTAAACTTTAGTCACTAAAATGAACCAACAACGTGACACTGAACACAGGCTCTTTATGCCTGACTTGTTCAAACTAATCTGAACAAGATTTATCCACCATGCTACACAAAATACACACAGTAAAACTGTATTTTTCTGGTATAGCAGTATCACAAATGAGACCAGCCGGGGGTTGCTAATCACTGGACCCGGAGAGCTCTAACAATTGTGTGGTCAGTAAACCGATTGGTTACTTTTCCACTAGGCCAACAACGCCAAGGCGGATGCCACTCGAGTTTTAAATATGTAGTTTTGCGCCTCCAGCGCACAAACCACACACAGCTGATTCGTTCCTCTCTCTCGAGGAACAAGATTTTCCCTGCTGACCTTGTACCTACAGAACTCCTGACTTTGTTCAGACTCTATCTGCCACGGTACAGAAAGGCCAGTGGTGTCTGATACTGGTATACATTTTTTACCAAGTCGAGTACAACAAGACCAATATTATTACTTGATGATACAACAAGGCTCTTTCTACCGAAATCTACATACTTTTGTATATATAGTGTATGTGGACACCCCTTCAAATTAGTGGATTTGGCTATTTCAGCCACACCCGTTGCTGGCAGGTGTATAAAATCGAGCACACAGCCATACAATCTCCATAGACAAACATTGGCAGCAGAATGGCCTTACTGAAGAGCTCAGTGACTTTCAACGTGGCACCGTCATAGGATGCCACCTTTTCAACAAGTCAGTTCTTCACATTTCTGCCCTGCTAGAGCTGCCCCGGTCAACTGTAAGTGCTGTTATTGTGAAGTGAAAACGGCTAGGAGCAACAGCGACTCATCCGCGAAGTGGTACGCCACACAAGCTCACAGAACAGGACCGCCGAGTGCTGAAGCGCACAACGTGTAAAAAATAATCTGTCCTCGGTTGCAACACTCACTACCGAGTTCCAAACTGCCTCTGGAAGCAACGTCAGCACAAGAACTGTTCGTTGGGAGCTTCATGACACAGGTTTCCATGGCCGAGCAGCCGCACACAAGCCTAAGATCACCATGCGCAATGCCAAGCGTCGGCTGGAGTAGTGTAAAGCTCGCCCCATTGGACTCTGGAGCAGTGGAAACGCGTTCTCTGGAGTGATGAATCACACATCATCATCTGGCAGTCCGACGGACTAATCTGGGTTTGGCAGATGCCAGGAGAACGCTACCTGCCCGAATGCATAGTGCCAACTGTAAAGTTTGGTGGAGGAGGAATAATGGTCTGGGGCTGTTTTTCATGGTTCGGGCTAGGCCCTTTAGTTCCAGTGAAGGGGAATCTTAACGCTACAGCATACAATGACATTCTAGACTATTCTGTGCTTTGTGGCAACAGTTTGGGGAAGGCCCTTTCCTGTTTCAGCATGACAATGCCCCCATGCACAAAGCGAGATCCATACAGAAATGGTTTGCCGAGATCGGTGTAAAAGAACTTGACTGGCCTGCACAGAGCCCTGACCTCAACCCCATGGAACACCTTTGGGATTAATTGGAACGCCGACTACGAGCCAGGCCTAATCGCCCAACATCAATGCCCGGCCTCACTAATGCTCTTGTGGCTGAATGGAAGCAAGTCCCCGCAGCAATGTTCCAACATCTAGTGGAAAGCCTTCCCAGAAGAATGGAGGCTGTTATAGCAGCAAAGGGGGGACCATCTCCATATTAATGCCCATGATTTTGGAATGAGATGTTTGACGAGCATGTGTCCACATACTTTTGGTCATGTAGTGTACAGTGCCTTCAGAAAGTATTCACACCCCTTGACTTTTTCCACATTTTGTTGTGTTACAGCCTGAATTTAAAATTGATTACATTTAGATTTTTTGTCACTGGCCTACACACAATACCCCTTAATGTCAAATTGGAATTGTTTTTAGACATTTTTACAAATTAAATACAAATTAAAAGCTGAAATGTCTTTAGTCAATAAGTATTCAACCCCTTTGTTATGGCAAGCCTAAATCAGTTCAGGAGTAAAAATGTGCTTAACAAGTCGAATAATAAGTTGCATGGGATTCACTCTGTGTGCAATAATAGTGCTTAACATGATTTTTGAATGATTACCTCATCTCTACCCCACAAATACAATTATCTGTAAGGTCTCTCATTCGAGCAGTGCATTTCAAACACAGATTCAACCATGAAGTTATCCAATGCCTTGCAAAGAAGGGCACGTATTGGTAGATCGGTCAAAATTAAAAAAGCCAACATTGAATATCCCTTTGAGCATGGTGAAGTTATTAATTACACTTTGGATGATGTATCAACACACCCAGTCACTACAAAAATACAGGCGTCCTTCCTAACTCAGTTGCCGGAGAAGAAGGAAATCGCTCAGGGATTTCACCATGAGGCCAATGGTGACTTTAAAACAGTTACAGAGTTTAATGGCTCTGATAGGAGAAAACTGAGGATGATGAACAACATTGTAGTTACTCCACAATACTTACCTAATTGACAAAGTGAAAATAAGGAAGCCTGTACATAATACACATATTCCAAAACATGCATCCTGTTTGCAACAAGGCACTAAAGTAATAATACAAAAAATGTGGCAAAGCAATTACCCTTTTGTCCTGAATACAAAGTGTTATGTTTGGGGCAAATCCAATACAACACATTACTGAGTACCACTCTCCATATTTTCAAGCATAGTGGTGGCTGCATCATGTTATGGGTATGCTTGTAATTGTTAAGGACTGGGGAGTTTTTCAGGATAAAAAGAAACGGAATGGAGCTAAGCACAGGTGAAATTCTGGAGGACAACCTGGTTCAGTCTGCCTTCCGCTGGGAGATGAATTCATCTTTCAGCAGGACAATACAAAACAATGCCAGATCTACACTGGAGTTGCTTACCAAGAAGGCAGTGAATGTTCTTGAGTGGCTGAGTTACAGTTTTGACTTAATCTACTTGAAAATCTATGGCAAGACCTGCAAATGGTTGTCTAGCAATGATCAACAACCAATTTGACAGAGCTTGAAGAAAATAATAATGGGCAAATGTTGCACAATCCAGGTGTGGAAAGCTCTTAGTCTTTCTTACCCAGAAAGTATCACAGCTGTAATCGCTGCCAAAGGTGCTTCTACAAAGTATTGACTCAGGGTTGTAAATACGTATGTAAATGACTATTCACACGATTAACATTTTCCACAAACATGTTTTCACTTTATCATTATGGGGTATTTGTGTAGATGGGTGAGATTATTATATTTTTAAATCCATTTTGAATGCAGGCTGTAACGCAACAAAATGTGGAATAAGTCAAGGGGTATGAATACTTTCTGAAGGCACTGTACCAAGGGAAGACAACTTCTCAGTGAGAGAAACCATGCACAGAAGGCTCTACAAAAAAGGAGAACACGTTTGACTCATCTCCAGAAACCTAATTCTGAAGCATCGCTCACTGAGCATGGGTGAAAACCTTAGCATCCCATCCTCGTCGTCATCTATAATGGGGATTTCAAGGTGAATAAAAGCGAAGAGCAATCGCAGATAAAGTCAATCAAAATCAATCTGCTTTAATACAAGTTGCAACAGGGAGACACCTCCAGCACAGAAGCAGAGAAAATGTCTAAGGAGGACTTTAAACGCCACCAACAGAGCCACACATGGAAGAAGACGTGTCAATGCTCCCAATGTGACAAGAGTTTCTTCATAGCGGCTCACCTGACAACCCATCTCCTCATTCACAGTGGAACCAAAACACTGGTCTGCTCTAACTGTGGGAAAGGGTTCAATCAGGAACGGAACTTAGAACATCAACATTAGAGTAAAGTTGTAATGAACCCCCATCTGTAGAAGTACAGATATGATGATGATAGTGAGTAGTAAGTGTCATAGGATTGGAATAAACAACTTATTATGAATTATAATGAAATACAATAACACATAATTAGTTATATTAGAGTGATAAGAATTGGATCATCATTAAGTTAAATAATCTAATTCAGTTCCCAATAAACTAAGAGAAAAAAACAAAAATTGTGACATGATTTATACAGACTTCCATTGGTGGTTGTTCGTTGACTAACTTGATCATCTTCTAACCTCATTCTGACCAAACAAACTGTGGCAATTGTAAGTTGCAACACTTATGAACACATGCAGACACTCCAGTACAGTGTTGTACAATAATGGGTTACTATAACGCATGGATCTATTACTCATAGGAAGTTTCATTGTGTGTCTGACGCATTGATTAGGAAGTGAGAGTCAATGTCCTTGCAAATGGAATCAGACCCACTGATATGTTAAGAGTGACTTACTAGGAGACACTGTGAGCAGACACACTGATGCGGATTGCACCAGCGCCCACATTTACATATTACTTTGATGTACACGTCTATTTGACTAAGGGGAGAGTAGGCTTACATTGGTATTGACACAATTAGAACAAATAAGTACACATGGTTTCTCTTTATCTTCTCATCCTTGTCTTCGTCCATGGGCCATCAGGTAAGCCTCTCATTTAATGTGACAATTAATATGTATTATAATATATGTTGATGGATGTCTTCGGGGTCTCTAACTTTTGATAGTTAATCAGATTCTAAAGTGTTTTTAAGTCTTGGGTGTGGTAATTGCATCGATATCCCTTAAAGAATTGACTTGGTAATTTCTAAATATTGCATTCCCTAAACAACAAAATATAGGCCTAACCATATTGAAAAATAATCTATGATTTAGAAATATGTGCTACATTCAATACTGTTCTCTTGTATTAGAGGAAGCAGTATTAGCATACTGTGAAGCAAGAGGAAATTGTTGTGCAATGTTTTAGTGGCCTGTCGTGTCTTAATACCTCACTGTTCACCCTATACCCCCCCTTTTCTTTTGAGGAACAAATAAATTATACTCATAAATCACGTTTTTAGAGCTATACACAAATATTGGATATTTTAGCTTTTCAATAGACACTAAACCAATATCTAGCTTATTATAATACAGCTTTCACACATCTATTTGAAATGGATGGCACTGAACAGTCTACTATCTATTCATTCAACACAGGTTGCAACAGCCTGTGGACGGTGACAAAAAGTACTGCAAAGAGTGGCGGAGCCATCACGATCCCCTGTCACTACCACCACATGTTCAGAGACCATGCCAAATACTGGTGTAAGGGCAGATCCTGGCCTTTATGTACAGTGATGGCAAGCACCGACCAAAGGTGGAGCAGAGGAGGCATGTCAATCACAGACATCCCAGAGGAGCTGGTCTTCACTGTGACCATGAGGAACCTGCAGGAGACTGACACCAACAGGTACTGGTGTGCTCTGAAAGTGGGTGGGATAGGCAAGCCGGATGTCAAAGTATCCCTGGACCTCACAGTCACCCAAGGTGAGCTCCACTTGAATGTACATTTTTGACCTTACCCTACTGTTTGCATTGCATAATTTCTTTAAAAAGTCTGGGAAAATGTAGCATATTACAGCAATAATAAAAATGTTTATATTTTCCATCAGACTCTCCTGATCTGTCAGTGGTTGATGAGCTGGTATCTGGTGAGGAGGGGGGCAGTGTCAGTGTACAGTGTCTCTACAGTGACACACTCAGAGGCAAAGAGAAGAAGTGGTGCAGGAGTGGGGACCGTCATTCCTGTCAGACACAGACAGATACTAGCCAGAATGCATCTGCTGTGATCAGTGATGACAAGAGGGGAGTGTTCAATGTGACAATGAGGGAACTAGAGAAGAAAGATGCAGGCTGGTATTGGTGCTCTGTTGGAGACCTACAGGCTGCAGTTCATATCAACGTCACCCAGAGACCCACAACACACAGGAACACTGCAGGTCAGTTGATGCTGGTAGAGTTTGTTTGCACCACCTTATGCTTGTGATGGAGTATTCTGTTCAAGTTTTTTTTCCAGCAATGACACACATTGTTACACAAAAAACACCAACACTGAAGTTGATATTTGCAGTATTATTTCAGATGCAAAAACATTTTATTTTTGTTTCTTTCATTTCTTCCTACCCATGTTTCCTTCCGCAGAAGCAGTGACTACTCCAACTCTGCCCATGTTACACTCAGCATTCTCCACATTCGCAGACTCCACAGCTATCTCTGCTTCAAAGACAAACCCTTCCGCAACAGTAGACTCTGCTCTGACAACATCCTCATATGGCTCTGCAACTCCATATCCATCTGTCTCAGTTCCATACATCACAATCCATTCTTCCACACTGACTTCTTCACTAACAACAGTACAACCTACATGCTGTCCTTCCACTGAATCTACAACTACTAACAAGAAAATCAGGTATGTCTTGTTTGATGCTCAAAGTATTCTATTCAAAGTCCTGATTTGTCTTTGTGCAAGAGATGCACAAGATATTCCATTTACTCTTTTTGCTGCATTTATTACTTCTATGCTTTGCCACAAGATGTCACCCCCCGTATGTACATTGATTTACATGTGAATCAAGTTATGGTCTGTAACTTGTGCTGCTTCCTCAAATTACAACTTTTCTTTTTGTTAACATTCTTTGATCATGATTTTATGTTTTTATTCTATTTTAGAAACATGCCCTGGCATGCTCCTATTCTCATTGTGTTGGCCATGGTGATGTTGGTTATTGTTGTTATGGCTACAGTGAACATCTATAGATCTTCTAAGAATAGTAAGTGCCATCCTCCTTCAACTTTATAGTTTCTCTTTCGGCTCCAAAATAAATAAATACATTTAATAAAATACATTTAATGTGTTTTCTTGGGAACATACTCTGTTTCATTTGTTAACCTGACCATATCATCACTGTTATAAAGCTACCCCATCCCTTGACTTATCTCTCTCTTATCTCCTGTCAGATATCAGACTTGTGGAAGGAGAGATGACTGAGCTGGTGATAAATCAAGATCAATAATATCAGTTAAAAGAGCCTAAAAATAAATTGGCGTCATAAAAAATGCTGTAAGTTTGCTTTAATATCAACCAAAATAATTGCATGTACAGTCAATGGATTGTAGCAATAACATACAATTGGTTAGAGAACAGATAAAAAACGCAAGAAACATTAAACAATTTCAGTAGATTATTCTGTTGTGGCCGAAAAATCATGAAGAACCATTCAAATGAATTGTCATCATAAGAGTACAAATACAGTAAATAGATGTCATGTTACAAAACGTTACAAAACAAACCAATAACTGAATTAAAAGTACAGGAAAAAGCAATGTGACTCTACACATATTATACAATAGCATTCATCTTTAGGTAAGGTTTGTATCTTTATAGCAGAACTGAAAGAGCTATAAACATTTGAAGACCATTTTGGTAAGGTGTCTTTCAAAAACCTGACATACTGGAGACTGAGATGATCGTATGGATCATAAAGCAGACTGCATCCCTAGGTGAGGGGGATAAAAATGATTAAAATGTCACACATTGTCATGTTCCATTAATTTTGTACATTAAATGAAGAATAAATACAAATGCAGAGACGTTGATTTACCTGTTCCTGTGTCCCTTAGAGTTCGTTCCTGTTTTTTTCTGACATAAATAGTGTTACATTTCACTTAATAAGTCAATAAGTATAATCTAATCATACATGGTCATTTTGACAAGGTATTTGGACTCAACAATTTAAGTGATGAAAATACATAGCACTTACTTTTGTAGTCTCTCATCACCAGAGCTGCTAGGATGGTGCATGCCACAAATACCAGGCCAACAGCAACTTTCAGCAGAATAGCCAGATATCTCTCCCAGTCCCAGCTAGAAAACATCAACACATTTTTCCAAATTTGCCTCTCTGTTACAGTATATCTACACTAATGAATAAAAAAAAGCAATGGTTTCACCTCCACCTTGAGTTATCATCCTCCGTTGCTCTCAGCTTCAAGACCAAAGGGAAAGTAATCAGGTTCAAGGTTGGAGGAGATATTGCTGTGAGGGAAAGGACATTTTAATCATTGATTTGTGTAGCAAGCACCACATGTAGAGCACTTGTAAATGAAATACAACAAGTATTATTATTATTATTATTGTTATTCTCTTATTTCAACAAATGTCTCTTGAAAATGAAAGATGTACAAGGCACAATGGTTTTTCGTCTGTATTATTTGTCATCTGAAGGGGGCGACAAAGCCTTAAATGTGAGTGATAGTGACTCTGTGACGGTCTATCAGCTTACATGCGTTAGATACTTTGAGGACTGAGATGTACACCGGGATCTGCTGGTCTCCTGCTATGCACCAGTACCAGTCTGTATCGTTCATCTCCAGATGTCTCATCGTCACAGTGAAGGTGCGACTCCACGTATCGATGATCAGATCCATGCGGTCCTGAGACGCCCGTTCTCCCTCTGCAGTCAGGCAGGAGCTCCAGTTCCCAGCAGGTGTCCCGTTCCTACACCACATCTTCTCACTGTCATCCATGATGTCACTGTAGAGACACTCGACTGTGGTGTTGTGCCCCTCCTTACCAGACACCATGTTGCTCCTCACTGACACATCTGGGAAGCCTGGAATATGGAAACACAGAAACGATACACACAAAGCAAGCTCATTCTTGCGCATCACACAGAGATGCAGGGTTGGGGTCAATTCAATTTATATTTAGCTGGGCAGTATTTCTGTTACATGTATTTGAAATATGTATTTCAATTACTTCAGAGTATTTTGTAATTTGTAATACACTGGGCTGAACTACACTCCAATGTATTTTGTAACAAGATACTTTAGTGGCCCCCTTTCACCCTACATTGGTATCAGAAGTCTGTTGGAACTATGATGTGATAAGAGCATCTGCTAAATGAACTACATATAAATGTAGTAATGTAAAGATGAACAATTGCAAAGCATGCTGAGTATTTTTCTAATGCCCTGAAACAAAGCCAATAATTAATACCCATTAATGCAGTTAATTTTTGCAGTTAATTTTGGTATGTTCATTTTCACATATAATTTACATTTACATTTTAATAATTTTGCAGACACTATTATCCAGTGTCTTAGGGGCTCTATTCAATTCGCATCGCGGAAATTCAGCTTTACAACGTGATTGAAATTTAAAGGCACTGTTCCCGCTTTAGCGGAGACTGCATTCCCAGTAAACACTGCATATGTCGGCTCAATCGGAAATGACCTTTACATTTCTATCACCGAATCTGTATAGCTTTAGCTTTACGTATTGAATAGAGCCCTTACTATTTCCAGTTAGTGGATTCCACTAAGGTAGATAAACAACAACATATCACAGTCATAGCAAGTAAAACATTTCTGTAACCGTTAATGAGGATGTTGTTGCTGTTCAGGCGGCTACTTGTAAATTCCAATTCCAATTTTCCTCATTGAAAAGCATTGGAATCTGAATGTCAGTGTACTTCCTGAATTGACTGCAATTTAAATGGAATTTACCCCTACCCTGCAGTGACATTTTGTTTTGAAAGCGTAACCAAAATCCAACCATGACAAAGCAGGACTATGATAAGTATTATATCACCTGCAGTGACAGTCAGTGACAGAGATGCCATGTAGAGGGGGTTTCTTCCATTGTCAACAGCACACACATACTCCCCTGTGTCCTGAGTCTGCAGGTTCTGCATGGTCACAGTGGAGGTATGCTGGCTGGGGTCATCTGTGATGGACACATCTCCACGTTGCAAAGGAAAGTCAGTACGCACTATGGTAGCGCAGTCTAACTCTCCCTTCATCCTGCACCAGTATTTCACATCCTCCTTGTACCTCTGGTCATAGGGACAGAGAGCAGAGAGAGACTGGCCCCTGTAGAGAGTGACCTGGCTGTCTGTCACCGTACTGTTCTTTGGACCTGTGAGAAGAACAACTACATACTGTATGTTGGCAGAGATTAGGCTAAATCACTAAAAACCAGAAGAGTGATTGAATCAAAATCAACATGGGTTTACTAACGTTATATGGAAGACATGATGATGACATTCAGCTCTTCATTGGAAATAATTGTAATAAAGACTTGGGGTGCTGTAGACAAAAACAAGATAAGAGGGCAGGTTACCTGGTGGTGGCATGTGGACGACCTGTTGTCCCCTGTCCTCTGCTGAGCTACAGATCTCCTGGCTGATACGTTCAGAGATCTCCGTCAGGCCTGAGAAGTTCTGGACGAAGAACACATTTTCGCGATGGCCAGTGATCTTGTTCAGACCCATCAGTGAAGCATTGGCACCCCCGATAGCATATAGAGACACACCATGATTCTTGAGCTCATCCAATGACGCACTCAAATTCTCATGGAGCTCACTGCCCATGATGACCAACCCAACTTTAGTCACCCATTCTTCTCTCACACCCTCCCTCTCCTCCCTGAGAAGCTCACTCATCATCTCCCAATGTGGGTTAGTCTCTGTGGTCAAACTGTTTGACTGTCTCAGATTCCAGATGTGCTTTAGGATCTCCATGTTGTTTAGGGGAGTGCTGAGCTTGAACGCCGTCGTGTCATTGTGTCGACTATAAGGAACCAGGCCCACTCGAACCTGGTCCTGCCCCAGGTAGAAGCAGTGCAGCAGTGATCGGAGGAAGTCTTTGATAAGCTCAAACTCCTGAGGCATGATGCTCTGGGATCTGTCATCCAGAATAATCATGATGTCGATGGCAGCTCCCTGGGAACAGACTGGCAGAACAAACATGAATTACAAGTCTACCTAATTGTTTAAAACATAACATATGGCATTATGTTGTAATATAGCAAAAATTATATATTTAGAATACACTACGGATGGAAATGGAAACTAATTCAACAAACATTTCAGGGGAAGGAAACCTGGATATAACTCCTACTCATTCACACTCCAGGCTGGTGTAAGTACCTGTCAGGTTGCTGGACACCCTCTCCTCTGCCAGTTCACAGAGCCTCTGGGCGACATACGGGACACTGCTCTTCATGTCTCGATATGACTCAATAAATAACACATTCTCTGGATTGCCAGTGATCATTAACATCTCATTTTTTGAAGCGCCTACAATACCAAGGCACATGAGAGAAACGCCATGTTTCCTTAGAAGATATGCTGATCTTTGTATGTCATCATTGGCTTCTCCATCTGTGATGACAATTCCAATTTGGGGAACACCTTCAGTTGCCCTGCTGCCTTTAACCTTCTGAAACAGAGACATCATAAACCACAGGGCTTTTCCAGTATGTGTGCCACCTCCCATTTGTTGAACAGAGTAAATACCCTTCAGGATTTCACGTCTGTTCATATGGTCATTGAGCCTGAACACAACCTTTGGTGAGTCACCAAACTTCATCAGACTGATTCTGATATGGTCAGTGCCCACAAAAAAAGAGTGCACCAGGGTATCCAGAAACTCCTTCATAATCATAAAGCCTTCAGCTGTTACGCTACCAGATTCATCCATAAGGATAACAACATCAGCCTTCAATCCCTGTGGGAAAACTGAAAGAAAAGCTATTTGTCACAAACTTGATGATACTGTAACATTACAAATGAACTACATAAGGTAAAACGACTGAAAATGCTAAAATATTGTACTACCTTCTCCCTGAGCTTCTGCCGCTTTGCTGAGGTAGACAATCAGAAGAACGACAAATGTCCATTTGGCCCCCATATTCACGCTTTTGTTGAAAGACAAATATCAGAAATACATACAGTGGATATAAAAAGTCTACACACCCCTGTTAAATGCCAGGTTTTTGTGATGTAAAAGAATGAGACAAAGATAAATCATGTCAGAACTTTTTCCACTGTTAATGTGACCTATAATGTGAACAATTCAATTGAAAAACAAACTGAAATCTTCGAGGGGGAAAAATGAAAAATAAAAACCTTACAATAACCTGGTTGCATAAGTGTGCACACCCTCTTATAACTGGGGATGTGTCTGTGTTCAGAATTAACCAATCACATTCAAACTCATGTTAAATAGAAGTCATTACACACCTGCCATCATTTAAAGTGACTGATTAATCACAAATAAAGGTCAACTGTTCTAGTAGGATTATCCTGACATTGTCTTAGTTCCATCTCAGAGCGAAAGCCATGGTCCGCAGAGAGCTTCCAAGGCATCAGAGGGATCTCATTGTTGAAAGATATCAGTCAGGAGAAGGGTACAAAATAATTTCCAAAGCATTACATATACCATGGAACACAGTGAAGACAGTCATCATCAAGTGGAGAAAATATGGCACAACAGAGACATTACCAAGAACTGGACGTCCCTCCAAAATGTATGAAAAGACGAGAAGAAAACTGGTCAGGGAGGCTTCTAAGAGGCCTACAGCAACATTAAAGGAACTGCAGGAATTTCTGGCAAGTACTGGCTGTGTGCTACATGTGACAACAATCTCCCGTATTCTTCATATGAATGGTCTATGGGGTAGGGTGGCAAGACAGAAGCCTTTTCTTACAAAGAAAAACATCCAAGCCCGGCTGAAGTTTGCAAAAACAAACATCAAGTCCCCCAAAAGCATGTGGGAAAATTGTTATGGTCTGATGAAACCACGGTTTAACTTTTTGGCCATAATTCCAAAAGGTATGTTTGGCGCAAAAACAACACTGCACATCACCCAAAGAACACCATACCCACAGCGAAGCATGGTGGTGGCAGCATCATGCTTTGGGGCTGATTTTCTTCAGCTGGAACTGGGGCCTTAGTCAGGGTGGAGGGAATTATGAACAGTTCCAAATACCAGGGAATTTTGGCACAAAACCTTCAGGCGTCCGTTAGAAAGCTGAAGATGAAGAGGAAGTTCACCTTTCAGCACGACAACGACCCAAAGCACACATCCAAATCCACAAAAGCATGGCTTCACCAGAAGAAGATTAACGTTTTGGAATGGCCCAGCCAGAGCCCAGACCTGAATCCAATTGAAATCTCTGGGGTGATCTGAAGAGGGCTGTGCACAGGAGATGTCCCCGCAATCTAACAGATTTGGAGCACTTTTGCAAAGAAGAGTGGGCAAATATTGCCACGTCAAGATGTGCCATGCTTATAGACTCCTACCCAAAAAGACTGAGTGCTGTAATAAAATCAAAAGGTGCTTCAACAAAGTATTAGTTTAAGGGTGTGCACACTTATGCAACCAGGTTATTGTGAGTTTTTATTTATTTATTTTTTTAAGATTTCAGTTTGTTTTTCGATTGAATTGTTCACATTATAGGTCACATTAACAGTGGAAAAAGTTCTGACATGATTTATCTTTGTCTCATTCTTTTACATCACAAAAACCTGGCATTTAACAGGGGTGTGTATACTTTTTATATCCACTGTAGTTATTTATGCTGCAATTAGACAAACTCAGATATGTTTATTACTATGACTACTATTTTATTAATTTGTTACCCCTATACCATTACTATGACTAATAATGACGATCAAATTAGTGTTGCTATATTACTTACCTGATTCATCAAGAAACACAAATTTAAAGAAGATGCCCACTGTATCTTAATCAGAAATCCCCACTCTCAGATTTTACTGTACACCCCACATAGTTTGCAGGTCATGTGAGACACACGTTCTCTGCCAGCAAAGTACTACTGTCCTTCCTCAGATCACAGAATGTATTATTATATGGAAGCATAATTGCCATGGTAACACAACACGAGCACACACACACACACACACACGATGTGTGAGCACACAGCACACAGCATTATCAATGTCATCACTTAGATACAGTATTTCCTATGAAATTATCATAAATGAAGAAGAAGAAAACAATCCTACAGTCCAACACTTGTGGTAAAAAGGACCTACGAATTTTGTTGGTAACACTAGTAGGTTGGTTGTAGAATACCAAGTTCTAGTAGCTGCTAGACCACTCTATTTTGAGTGCTTGAGAATATTGAATTTCCAGGTTTCCTGATGTGAACAGAAACAAATATCAATAATGCTTTTGCTCAATTTGTTTTCCATTTACAGGTCCACCTGTGTCTCTTGTGACTCAAATTATTATTTCCAAATGAACAGAACATGGTTTGAGGGTATGTGAAAAGCCTGGCCATTTCTGGCTGTTGATGTTTAGGAAAATGCTGCTTGTTTTGTTTATGACTATCGAGAGCATACTGGCAGGCTGCATCACAGCCTGACGCGGTAACTCCACCGCCGCTGACCGCAAGGCTCTACAGAGGGTGGTACGCTCAGCCAACAAACCATTGGGTGCACACTGCCTGCCCTCCAGGACACCTACAACACCAGGTGTTGCAGGAAGGCTAAGAATATTATCAAGGACCTCAGCCACAGCCTGTTCTCCAACACTCAGATGCAGGCAGTATAGGAGCATCATGGCAAAAGCTGTCAGACTGGCCAATAGCTTCTACCCCCAGAACACCAGGCTGCTGAATAGCCACCACTAGGAAGCTACCTGCTCCACCTGTATTCCCCAGTCCTTAACGATTAAAAGCATACCCACTATGCTTGAAAATATGGAGAGAGAGGTACTTAGTAATGTGTTGTATTGGATTCCCCCCAAACATAACACTTTGTATTCAGGACATAAAGTTAATTGCTTAGCCACATTTTTTTGCAGTATTACTTTAGTGCCTTGTTGCGAACAGGATGCATGTTTTGGAATATTTGTATTCTGTACAGGCTTCCTTCTTTTCACTCTATCAATTAGGTTAGTATTGTGGAGTAAATACAATGTTGTTGATCCATCCTCAGTTTTCTCTGATCACAGCCATTAAACTCTGTAACTGTTTTAAAGTCTCCATTGGCCTCATGGTGAAATCCCTGAGCGATTTCCTTCCTTTCCGGCAACTCAGTTAGGAAGGATGCCTGTATTTTTGTAGTGACTGGGTGTAATAATACACCATCCAAAGTGTAATTAATAACTTCATCATGCTCAAAGGGATATTCAGTGTCTGTTTTTGTTTTTTTAACCATTTACCAATATGTGCCCTTCTTTGCGAGGCATTGGTGTCAGGTTTTGGCCATGACTGTTCGGGTTTTGGTCACTAGATGTCCCCATTGCACCTTTTTTGTACCTTTTGTTTTTTCTTGATCTAATTATTGTTTGCACCTGTAGGTCATTCCCTTGTTAGTATTTAAACCCTGTGTGTTCCTCAGTTCCTTGCTCAGTGTTTGTAAGTTAGCACCCAGCCCCAGCCCAAGCCTTGTGTTATATGGATATTTCTCTGGTGGGATTGTTTACCACTTTGTGGAGTTTCTTTGTTTTTGGAGGTTTTCCTCTTTGTGCCTCTTGGCTTTATTTTTTGGACATTGTGGATTCAGTTTCTTTGCCTGAGGATTTTGTTCTTTATTAAACCACCATCTCTAGTACTGCTGTGTCTGCCTCATCTTCTGGGTTCTGACAATTATTAGTGACTGTTTCGCGCACCGGGTCCTGACAGAAACACTGAGCCTTTATTATGAACCCAGAGGCAGCCAGTACCCAGGATTTTTTTCCCATGCTGTCCCACCAGGAGGGGACTGTCCAACGCCACGAAGCTGCTCTGGTTCAGCAAGAGGCCTTAATGGCTAGACATTCTCAACTTCTGTCAGAGATGCTGACTTCCATAAAGCAGATTTCGGATCGACTTTCCCCGGCAACCGCTTCTGCTCCAGTTCATCCGATTCAAGGGCTCCTGGCAGTTAATCCCCCTGGCGGAACCTCGTCTGCCGCCTCCTCAACGGTTCTCAGGGGACCCAAGTGTTTGTAAGGGGTTTTTCACCCAATGTTCTCTCTCCTTTGAGCTGCAACCATCGTCGTTTCCCACCGACCGGTCCAAGATAGCATATATCATCACCCTGCTGTCGGAAAAGGCTCTAGCCTGGGCTACTGCTGTGTGGGATGCCCAAAGTCCCTGCTGTGCCAGCTACTCTACCTTTGCTGAAGAATTCAAGCGAGTGTTTCAAGGTCCTACCAACGGCCCTGACTCAGCCAAACAGCTCCTGATTCTCCGCCAAGGTCGGCGCAGCGTGACGGACTATGCCATCCAGTTCCGCACTGTGGCAGCAGCAAGTGGCTGGAACGACGAGGCGCTCACAGTGTGTTTTTTGAAGGGCCTTTCTGACACCATCCAAGATGAACTGGCCACTCGGGAACCACCGGACAACCTCGAGTCCCTTATCAAGTTGGCTTCACGCATAGACCAGCGTCTGAGAGAGAGAGAACAAAACCATAGACCGCTCACCCCTAGTTCCTATCGGTTCCAACTCCGAGTCTCCACCTTTATCCTCGCTGGCTCCACCAGAACCCATGCAGGTTGGACGCATCTCCCAGGCTGAGAGAGATCGCCGAATGAGGGAGCAATGCTGTCTATATTGCGGCAAACCGGGCCATTTCCGCTCCACGTGTCCCGGGCTCCAGGGAAACGCACTCTCCCGTGCAGGCCTGGGAGGACTGTAACGGGAGACATAACCTCCTCCCATCTATCCAACTCCCGCCTGCTCATTCCTGTTACCCTTTCCTGGGACGACCACGAGGTTTCTCTTCAAGCCTTGGTAGACTCTGGAGCCGCAGGTAACTTCATGGATGGGATCTGGGCGAAGGAGAATGGCGTTCCTTCTGAACCTCTAAGTGACCCCATAAGGGTTACTACGTTGGATAGAAGTCCTTTGGGATCTGGACTTGTCACTCGTGCCACTACCCCCTTACGACTTTCAGTTTCCCAACACAAGGAAGTGATGAACTTTCATCTGATCGCCTGTTCCGAGTTTCCTCTCGTCCTTGGCTATCCCTGGCTTCACAGCCATAACCCTCACATCGACTGGTCTGTGGGCACTATCAAGCAGTGGGGTCCCACGTGCCAAGCCACTTGTATCTTCCCGAGTTCCCAGAGTTCTCCTTCCGAGTCTCTAGAATCCATCGACTTGTCCCGAGTTCCCGAGTGTTACCATGACCTCAAACTGGTATTTAGCAAACAGAGGGCCACCAAACTACCACCCCATAGACCTTACGATTGCACCATCGACCTGTTGCCAGGGACCTGCCCTCCCAGGGGTCGGATCTTTTCCCTTTCTCCTCCCGAACGAGCTGCTATGGATACCTACATCAAGGACGCTCTGACAGCAGGCCTCATGCGTCCATCTACCTCGCCGGCGGGAGCAGGGTTTTTCTTTGTGGCCAAGAAAGACGGCGGATTACGACCTTGCATCGACTACCGGGGACTCAATGCCATAACCGTCCGTAACCGCTACCCGCTACCTCTTATGGCCACAGCCTTTGAGCTGCTCCAGGAAGCAGTTGTCTTCACTAAGCTTGACCTGCGGGAACGCATACCATCTGGTGCGGATCAAACCCCGGGGACGAGTGGAAGACCGCTTTCAACACGCCTACTGGTCACTACGAATACTCGGTGATGCCCTTCGGCCTGACCAACGCTCCGGCTGTGTTCCAAGCGCTCATAAACGATGTGCTTAGGGATATGCTTAACATCTTCGTGTTTGTGTACTTGGATGACATCCTCATCTTTTCGAGCTCCCTTCAAGAACACACTAAGCATGTCAGACAAGTGCTCAAACGCCTCCTAGACAGCCATTTGTACGTTAAGCCGGAGAAGTGTGAATTCCATTCCTCTCGAGTACAATTCCTGGGATTTATAGTGGAACCCGGACGAGTCCAGATGGACCCCAAGAAGGTAGAGGCGGTAGCGGATTGGCCCACCCCCAAGTCCGTTAAGGAAGTTCAACGCTTTCCTGGGCTTCACCAACTTTTACCGCAAGTTCATCAAGAACTTCAGCTCGGTGGCAGCCCCTCTCGGCGGTAACCAAGGGTGGCAACACAAGGTTTCTGTGGGGAAGAGAAGCTGAGACGGCCTTCCAAGGACTCAAGCAGCGCATCCTCTCTGCTCCCATCCTGACACTACCAACGGCGGAGGAACCTTTTGTGGTGGAGGTAGACGCATCAGAGGTTGGGGTTGGAGCTGTCCTGTCTCAGAGGGGTGAAGACAAGAAGCTTCATCCTTGCGCCTTCTTCTCTCACCGGCTTACCCCGGCCGAGAGGAATTACGATGTGGGGGACCGTGAACTCCTAGCGGTTAAGATGGCATTGAAGGAATGGAGACACTGGCTCGAGGGGGCTTCTCAACCGTTTCAAGTGCTTACGGACCACAAGAATCTGGAGTATATCCAGCAGGCGAAGCGGTTGAACGCCAGACAGGCTCGATGGTCTCTTTTCTTCAGCCGATTTCAGTTTATCCTCACCTATAGACCCGGGTCGAAGAATCTCAAACCGGACGCCTTGTCACGTATCTACTCTCCTGCCATTCGAGAAGATACTGACATGACTGTCCTTCCGGCCGCTAAGATCGTGGCTCCGATCTCGTGGCAAGTGGAGGATACCGTGAAACAAGCTCAAGCCATCGAACCGGGCCCTGGTGGAGGTCCTGCTAATCGGTTGTTTGTTCCCAAGGCAGCAAGGTCCCAAGTCCTTCGGTGGGGGGCACTCCTCTCGCCTCACCTGTCACCCGGGCATAGGCCGCACCTTGGAGTTCATCCAGCGTAAGTTCTGGTGGCCCACCATGAAGGAAGACATTGCCACTTTCATCAAGGCCTGTTCCGTGTGCTGTCAGGGCAAATCTTCTCACCTTCGCCCTCAAGGACTCCTTCACCCTCTATCTATTCCCCACCGACCCTGGTCCCATATCTCATTGGACTTTATTACTGGCCTTCCTCCGTCCCATGGTAATACTACGATCCTAGTCATTATCGACAGGTTTTCTAAGGCGGCCAGGTTTGTTCCTTTGACCAAATTACCTTCTGCCAAGGAAACAGCTGAGTTGGTGATTAACCATGTGTTCCGAGTCTTTGGGATCCCGCAAGATATGGTTTCCGACAGAGGTCCCCAGTTCGCCTCAAGGTTTTGGAAGGCCTTCTGCCAACTCATAGGGGCCACGGCCAGTTTATCTTCCGGGTACCATCCGAGTCCAATGGCCAAACTGAGAGGATGAATCAGGAGCTGGAAACCACCCTCAGATGCATGGTTTCCAACAACCCGTCCACTTGGTCATCCTTCATTGTTTGGGCCGAGTACGCGCACAACACCTTGTGCTCCTCCTCCACTGGTATGTCCCCGCATGAGTGTCAGTTTGGCTATGCACCTCTATTGTTCCCGGACCAGGAGGCAGAAGTCAGAGTGCCTTCAGCCTCGAGGTTCATCAGACGCTGTCGGCTTACGTGGAAGAAGGCACGTCTTAATCTTCTGCGTTCCTCTCAGCAGTACCAACGACAAGCCAACAGAGGTCGCCTCCCCGGTCCTACCCTGTACCCCGGCCAGAGAGTATGGCTCTCAACTAAGAACCTACCGCTACGGGTGGAGTCTCGCAAGCTGTCCCAGAGGTTCATCGGTCCCTTTAAGATTGCCAGGAGAGTCAATCCCGTTACTTTTCGCCTGCACTTACCCAGATCCCTTAAGATCAATCCAACATTTCACATTTCTTTATTAAAACCTGTTGTTTTTCTCCCCTTATTCCGGCAGGCAGACCTCCCCCTCCGCCCCGGGTCATCGGGTGGCCAGTCGGCTTATACCGTCCACCGGATACTGGATTCCCGCCGGGTGCAGCGGTCCTGGCAGTATCTGGTGGACTGGGAAGGCTACGGTCCCGAGGAGCGCTCCTGGGTTCCTGCCAAGGACATACTGGACCCTGACCTCATTCGTCAGTTCAGGGCCCTCCACCCTGAGAAGGCTGGTAGGAACGTCAGGAGCCGTTCCTAGGAGGGGGATTCTGTCAGGTTTTGGCCATGACTGTTCGGGTTTTGGTCACTAGATGTCCCCATTGCACCTTTTTTTGTACCTTTTGTTTTTTCTTGATCTAATTATTGTTTGCACCTGTAGGTCATTCCCTTGTTAGTATTTAAACCCTGTGTGTTCCTCAGTTCCTTGCTCAGTGTTTGTAAGTTAGCACCCAGCCCCAGCCCAAGCCTTGTGTTATATGGATATTTCTCTGGTGGGATTGTTTACCACTTTGTGGAGTTTCTTTGTTTTTGGAGGTTTTCCTCTTTGTGCCTCTTGGCTTTATTTTTGGACATTGTGGATTCAGTTTCTTTGCCTGAGGATTTTGTTCTTTATTAAACCACCATCTCTAGTACTGCTGTGTCTGCCTCATCTTCTGGGTTCTGACAATTATTAATGACTGTTTCGCGCACCGGGTCCTGACAATTGGAAAACATCCTTGGTCTTTGTGGTTGAGTATGTGTTTGAAATTCACTGCTTGACTGAGAGACCTTAGAGATAATTGTATGTGTGGGGTACAGAGATGTGGTAGTCATTCAGAAATCATGCTAAACACTATTACTGCACACCGAGTGAGTCCATGCAACTGATTATGTGACTTGAACCTATTTAGGCTTGCAATAACAAAGGTTTTGAATACTTATTGACTCAAGACTTTTCAGTTTTTAATTTTAAATGTATTGGTAAAAAAATCTAAAAACATAATTCCACTTTGGCATTATGGGGTATTGTGTGTAGGCAAGAGACAAAAACATCTCAATTTAATCCATTTTTAATTCAGACTGTAACACAACAAATGTGGAAAAGGTCAAGGGGTGTGAATACTGTCTGAAGGCACTGTATTATTATTATTATTATTATTATTATTATTATTGTTTCATTCACGGCTCTTTTTGACCTGCACTGTTGGAGGTCGGATCTTAAGAATTTCACTGTACCCTGCAAATACATCTGCAACCCTGTGCACATGATTTATAAACTCATCTATTCTAATCTAGTGGGTTCTTCCTTCTACTTTGACAATAATGTTAAAGACTTAAAGAAAGGTTGAGGCAGTCATACACTATGAATAAATACATTGACTAAATAATATAAGTACAAGTTTTCTGTGGTCCTCTGTAGCTCAGCTGGTAGAGCACGGTGCTTGTAACGCCAAGGTAGTGGGTTCGATCCCCGGGACCACCCATACACAAAAAAATGTATGCACGCATGACTGTAAGTCGCTTTGGATAAAAGCGTCTGCTAAATGGCATATTATATTATTATTATTATAGGTTCCTCCAGGGATCTGGTGTTGCAATATACCGTTGTGATTCTTGTGAATTTCCCAAAGGCTTACAGCCAGGAACTATATTCCACTAATCCCCACGGATGTTAGACATTCTGTTAATGCATTTTTTTAAATCACGGTCAAAGAACTTGAGAACTGACATGGCCTCTCGCTCCAAAATGTCTCTGAGATACAGTATCATCTCACTAGTGCATGAAAAAAAGTAATTGCCTTACATAACATTTGTTTTCTCTTTTACACCAAAGTTCTGTTGACTTTCTGGAAATAACAAATTCAGCTCTGTCTCTTTCCATTTTGGCAGGACAGGCTGTTTTTATAGTCATTCTGGCAGTAATTTACATTTTAGTCATTTAGCAGACGCTCTTATCCAGAGCGACTTACAGTAGTGAGTGCATACTATTTTTTTTCATACTAGTCCCCCGTGGGGATCGAACCCACAACCCAGCGTTGCAACCGCTATGCTCTACCAACTGAGCTACACGGGACTATGTAATCTTTGTATCTTTCAATAATGTTCATATTGAATAAAGCAGCAGACTGTAAACACTATACTTGTGTCTATGGTAGTTTGTTGGATGGTTAAATGCTCACAGTAAAATATTTGTATAGATACTAATACATTACATTGACCTATGACCTATCATAAACAATCTGCTACAATATGATCTGTTATCTGAGTATGGGAGATGCACAATGCCCATACATTGCATTATAAACTGACACGGTCACACACTGTAAAGGGGTTGCTGTGAATTTGACAGTAACTTACAGGCAGCTAGTGGTGGGTAAGTTACTGTATTTCATATTGCAGTACAACTACTGTTATCTTAATACTGTCAAGTATTGTGTAATGACACACAGTAAAATACCATATTGACTGTATTATACTGTAACTAAGTAAATGCTACTATAATCTTAATGAATTAATAAATGAATTTGATGCCACTCCAATCTGTCCCCTGTACATTTTTTATTGATGAGGCACTACTACCACATACAAGTTAAATTGGTACAGCACTCTCACCAAAGGGTGCAACAAATGTAGACTCTTACAAGGCACGCCTAAAAATATGATAATGAGCTAGAAACAGTAATACCATGCACCCATTAGTGGTCAAAAGGATTTTGGCGCTCCAAAAATACGGTACGTTACTGTATTCTGTGGAATGGAATTACAGTACCATTTGAAATACAGCAATTATTTCCCTGCCCACAAAACTTGCACAATGCACCATAAATTACAGTATGCTGCAGTAAAATATTTCACAGTATTTTACTGTTGATAATACCTAAAATTACCGTATAAATTACAGTTTTCCGTTACAGTGCAGACAATAATATTGCAGATGATGCATCAAATCAGTGAAGTATATCTGTAATGTAAAAGTACACTCCTCCAACTCAAACGAAACTTCACCATAGCAACCTTTAAATATGTCCCACAATGTGAAACCTTTAGCCTCACAAACATTTCATTACTCTCTCCACTCCCTGCTGTGTAGTTGATTACCTACTTCTAGTATACTGTATGGTTAATGATTGATTATCACTCATTACCTTTCATTTTATCTATGGACTCCTCTGGCATACGTAATCTCACATCTTATAGGTTCCAAACAAATTGCTGTAGATGTATGGGTAAACAAATGGAAATCACACCAAGGAACACTTGATTCGGTATTACACTGAACTATTCTTTCACATTTCACTGAATATAACAGTGAACATCTTTTCCTACATAGCACATTTACAAGTATACCAGTACCATTCAGCTCTATAATTGGCAGACATAAAGCACTAGTAAGAGTTGAGATTTCCTGCCAGCCCTAGGATCATCTGCACCTCTGCTATTCATACCAAAATCCTTATGAGTAGCAACATCTAAAAAAAGATATCTACAACAAGTAGACGTAAATTACATACATTCACTTTGATATGTAAATAAAAAAAGCTTGGTTCTTACGCTAAAAACGTCTACGTTTCAGACTTGGCACATAGATAGCAGTGTTTTCCCTAAGTCCATGGAGTAGCCAGATAAATAGAAGAAGAGGCCAGCCACCCCAGGGAAGAAAACAGCAGAATGAGCTCTATTTTGGTGGCCTCTGGAACATTCTAATGACTTGATTCCATCTGAAATACATTATTGAATACTTTAACAACTTTACCTCCAAGATTGGTAAAATGAGTTGTGGTATTGAGTAGAAAGACATTATTTTACAATTAAAATTACTGAAAATGTATGAATTCAGTGTGTTGTTAGTTGTTTTGGATATCGTCTAGGCCTAGGCTTATATGATCAGGACTATTTTCTGAGTAGAATTCTATTTTTTAACATTAAACCTGTCTTCTCTTGAAATTAAATTCATATTTACAGTTTTACTGTAAGATATGAATTGCCACAATGATGTTTGTTCTTCAAATTATGTATTTTATTGGCTCTGTGGCTGTGGACACCAAGGGCAAGGAAACCAATGTGTCATTTTGTGATTTGGGTGAACTCTCCCTTTAACAGTTTGGCCTGGCAAAAACCTAAGAAAATGTTTGTGTTCTATCAAGTTAACATGGATTCCCTGTTGAGAAACAATATAGAATTGAGGAAAATGGTTTTAAAAATGCAAACATTTTCAGGGGGAGCAAGATTGTGCACCCCCAATTCTATACAAAGTTAGGCGACAATTAATACAGGTATGCTTGAAGAATGAAGCAGGTGTTAAACATGGAGAGAAAACAACAGTTTACTACTCAATTTTCGACACTTTCATTAATCCAATCAGTAGGCCTATATCAATGTCTTTAATAATACCATATAAGTATCATTAGCTTTTATAACCTTCAATCTGTTTTCTTTTATCATATTGTTCCTGCAGTGAGGATTCAACATCTTCATCGAATGTTTGAACAACCCATCACTAGTTTACACTGACAAGTCAACTTAGCGGTCACTGGCAATTCTCTGATTTTTTATTTATTTAACCTTTATCAGGGAGTCCTACTGAGACCAAGGTCTCTTTTACAGATGAGCCCTGAATTACAGAAAAATCACGCATCAATATAAATACAAAATGCAAGCAGAAAGAAATAAAAACACAGTCATAAAAAACAAACACATTTATCAGTAATAAGGTCCTCAATCAGCTTTCTGAATTACCCTAGAGGCTACAAAACATCAAATTGAAGAACATTTTGAAGATTGTTCAACAAATAAGGTGCAAGAAAACTAAAAGCTGATTTATCTAACTCAGTAGAGACCAAAGGAATTTCCAGAGTTAACCATCCCTGAGACCGGGTGCAGTAACTTGTATGTCTAAAGTTAAGTAAAGATGTTCCAGCCATATGTTGTCTCACTAGCAAGACTGGGTGTCAATCTGAGGTTGGACGGACTGCCGCTTGGGGCACAGTATCTTAGCAAAAGCCCTTCGGAAGCTGCTGTGGCAGAGAGGGTACAGGAAAGGGTTTATACCCGAGTTCAGCCACAAGAGCCAAAAAGTTATCTCGTACCAGTAGTGCTCCACACATTGCCCACTACAGGCCGCTCGTATTATCATCAGTAGGGTGTAGGGTGCCCAGCAGATCCCGAAAATGCACACTATAATGGCCAGCGATTTAGCAATCTTCTTGTCATGGGAGAGGCGGGAGACCTCTGAGCTCCTAGTGGGGGTCCCGGTGGAGGATTGGGATTGAAGGGTCCTGGAAGTTATCCTGCAAGAGGGGCCCTTCTTATTCTGCATGGTGTGTCCGCTACTAGGCTCCCCACTGGAGGACGGTGACAGCTCCTCGTCCATCTCTATCACAGCTGAAACAGCGGCTGGCTTGCTTGATGATACCTTGCAAGTCAAAAACACAGTCAAGGCAGCACCCCCGTCCCTGAGATTGCCCCTGTCGTTGCGTGCCTTGTCCTCCTTACGGATAGCCCTGCTCTTGTTCCTCCGCTGGATGTTCAGGTAGATGCTCAGGTTGAAGAAGGCCACAGAGATAAAGGGGGTGAAGAACTCAATCGTAGATGCACTGAGTAGGAAGTACCAGGTGCAGTAGAACTCAGCGAAACACTCATCGGCAAGGACAACGCTTTTACCCACGACCAGCTCCCAGAAGATGATGGCAGGGCCATAGAGAAGGAAGGCTAACACCCACACAGTCACCATCTTTACCACAGCATGGTGGGTCATGCTCTGCTGGGCTCTGTATTTCACCTGTGAGTAGAGCGGTGAAGTGAAAAAAAGACCATACAATATCTCACAATAAAATCATAATATCACAATCATAAAATAATTATAATACAGACATAATAATCTGCATAGCCATGCATATCTCTCAATTTGTTGATGTTTATTGGATCCACACAATGCCTGAGGCATTATTTGGACCTAAGGGAGAGGTATTATTTCCTTTGGTAATAGGGTTCAAGGGCCCTTTTCTCCATGGTGTGTCAGTGAAGCCAGAAGAGAATGAGAGCTAGGCTGTGTCATCAAACTGAACAACTTGACATTGGGCTCTATTGGGCTCTATTGAATCTGTAACGCTGAAGTGTTACAGATTCCATGATAGAAATGTAAAGGTAATTTCTGATTGAGCCGACATATGCAGTGTTTACTGTGAATGCAGTCTCCGCTAAAGCGGGAACATTGCCTTTAAATTTCAATCACGCTGGAAAACTGAACATTCGCGATGCGGTTGAATAGAGCCCTTTGTTTTCTGTCATGGGTGTGTCTAGATACTGTATTATAAAAATTCTACAAGTGAACTTTGCTGTCAATCATGGAGACTGTGAGCACTGTGAGCTCCAACAAGATCAAACATGCACTCTACAGATAGTAATTTTTTTCATCATAATTATAACTCATTAGTCATTACCAAACACGCAGCAGTGTACGTGGTTGGAGAGAATTACTAATGTTTTATTATGGAGAGGAAAATATATATTAATTGTTTATCAGAAAACGAGAAAGGTATTCTGCTAGAAAACATTGCAACCATTGCAAAGTAACCTTCTAACCTTTGTAGAATGTTAGAATTTGAAAAACACACACAAAAAATATTATAAACTGACACTTTAACTAAGGCTGTGGACATTATCAACTTGCAAAACTTACAGATACCTTTCAGCCACTGAGATGTTCTGCATGTTTTCTAATACATGTAGTGACTTTTTAAGGTTAGAAGGTTACTTTGCAATGGTTGCAAAGTTTTCTAACATAATTTCTATGTCAGCAACATATTGCACAACCATTGCTTTAATGCTATCTGCATTTCATTCCTCTCTCAGGAAGCCACTGTGCTGATAGTCGAATGACCGAAACAGGAAATAGATTGAAGAGACACATTCCAAGAATGAAGTCAAACAAGTTCAGTAGAATGAACAACTACAAAGAGCATCGATAACATTTGAATTAAATCTCAAATGTGTTTTGTTTGACTTGTAAAAGTACACAGCAGCATTTATATTAGGATATCATTTGTCGACTTGCCTCCCTGAGCATGCTTCATCAAAGTTTCTCCTCAGACTGGTTGTTTTCATGTCCTTTGGTGAACTGTTAGCAATGACTACCCATGGGTTTATCAATCAGCATCTTCTGTCTGGGTAAGTGGGTGAGTGCGGAAATGATAATAATTTATATTATACTGATCAAAAATATAAACGCAACATGTAAACATGTAAAGTGTTTGTCCCATGTTTCATGAGCAGAAATAAAAGATCCCAGAATCATCAATCAATCAATTTTATTTTATATAGCCCTTCTTACATCAGCTAATATCTCGAAGTGCTGTACAGAAACCCAGCCTAAAACCCCAAACAGCTAGTAATGCAGGTGTAGAAGCACGGTGGCTAGGAAAAACTCCCTAGAAAGGCGAAAGCCTAGGAAGAAACCTAGAGAGGAGCCAGGCTATGAGGGGTGGCCAGTCCTCTTCTGGCTGTGCCGGGTGGAGATTATAACAGAACCATGCCAAGATGTTCAAAAATGTTCATAAGTGACAAGCATGGTCAAATAATAATCAGGAATAAATCTCAGTTGGCTTTTCATAGCCGATCATTAAGAGTTGAAAACAGCAGGTCGGGGACAGGTAGGGGTTCCATAACTGCAGGCAGAACAGTTGAAACTGGAATAGCAGCAAGGCCAGGCGGACTGGGGACAGCAAGGAGTCACCACGGCCGGTAGTCCCGACGTATGGTCCTAGGGCTCAGGTCTCTCAGTTGGCTTTTCATAGCCGATCATTAAAGAGTTGAAAACAGCAGGTCTGGGACAGGTAGGGGTTTCGTAGCCGCAGGCAGAACAGTTGAAACTGGAATAGCAGCAAGGCCAGGCGGACTGGGGACAGCAAGGTGTCATCATGCCCGGTAGTCCTGACGTATGGTCCTAGGGGCTCAGGTTCTCAGAGAGAAAGAGAGAACGAGAGAATTAGAGAGAGAGCATACTTAAATTCACACATTACACTGGATAAGACAGGAGAAGTACTCCAGGTATAACCAACTAACCCCAGCCCCCCGACACATAAACTACTGCAGCATAAATACTGGAGGCTGAGACAGGAGCGGTCCGAGACACTGTGGCCCCATCCGAAGAAACCCCGGACAGGGCCAAACAGGAAGGATATAACCCCACCCACTCTGCCAAAGCACAGCCCCCGCACCACTAGAGGGATATCCCCAACCACCAACTTACAATCCTGAGACAAGGCCGAGTATAGCCCACAGAGGTCTCCACCACAGCACAAACCAAGGGGGGGCGCCAACCCAGACAGGAAGATCACGTCAGTAACTCAACCCACTCAAGTGACGCACCCCTCCCAGGGACGGCATGAAAGAGCACCAGCAAGCCAGTGACTCAGCCCCTGCAACAGGGTTAGAGGCAGAGAACCCCAGTGGAGAGGGGAACCGGCCCGGCAGAGACAGCAAGGGCTGTTCGTTGCTCCAGCCTTTCCGTTCACCTTCACACTCCTGGGCCAGACTACACTCAATCATATGACCTACTGAAGAGATAAGTCTTCAGTAAAGACTTAAAGGTTGAGACCGAGTCTGCGTCTCTCACATGGGTAGGCAGACTGTTCCATAAAAATGGAGATCTATAGGAGAAAGCCCTGCCTCCCGCTGTTTGCTTAGAAATTCTAGGGACAATTAGGAGGCCTGCGTCTTGTGACCGTAGCGTACGTATTGGTATGTACGGCAGGACCAACTCGGAAAGATAGGTAGGAGCAAGCCCATGTAACGCTTTATAGGTTAACAGTAAAACCTTGAAATCAGCCCTTGCCTTAACAGGAAGCCAGTGTAGGGAAGCTAGCACTGGAGTAATATGATCAAATTTCTTGGTTCTAGTCAGGATTCTAGCAGCCGTATTTAGCACTAACTGAAGTTTATTTAGTGCTTTATCCGGTAGCCGGAAAATAGAGCATTGCAGTAGTCTAACCTAGAAGTAACAAATGCATGGATTAATTTTTCTGCATCATTTTTGGACAGAAAATTTCTGATTTTTGCAATGTTACGTAGATGGAAAAAAGCTGTCCTTGAAACAGTCTTGATATGTTCGTCAAAAGAGAGATCAGGGTCAAGAGTAACACCGAGGTCCTTCACAGTTTTATTTGAGACGACTTTACAACCATCTAGATGAATTGTCAGATTTAACAGAAGATCTCTTTGTTTCTTGGGACCTAGAACAAGCATCTCTGTTTTGTCCGAGTTTAAAAGTAAAAAGTTTTCAGCCATCCACTTCCTTATGTCTGAAACACAGGCTTCTAGCGAGGGCAATTTTGGGGCTTCACCATGTTTCATTGAAATGTACAGCTGTGTGTCATCCGCATAGCAGTGAAAGTTAACATTATGTTTTCGAATAACATCCCCAAGAGGTAAAATATATAGTGAAAACAATAGTGGTCCTAAAACGGAACCTTGAGGAACACCGAAATGTACAGTTGATTTGTCGGAGGACAGACCATTCACAGAGACAAACTGATATCTTTCCGACAGGTAGGATCTAAACCAGGCCAGAACTTGTCCGTGTAGACCAATTTGGGTTTCCAGTCTCTCCAAAAGAATGTGGTGATCGATGGTGTCAAAGGCAGCACTAAGGTCTAGTAGCACGAGGACAGATGCAGAGCCTCGGTCTGACGCCATTAAAAGGTCATTTACCACCTTCACAAGTGCAGTCTCAGTGCTATGATGGGGTCTAAAACCAGACTGAAGCATTTCGTATACATTGTTTGTCTTCAGAAAGGCAGTGAGTTGCCCAGAAATGTTCCATAAGCACAAAAAGCTTATTTCACTCATATTTTGTGCACAAATTAATTTACCTCTGGCTTCTTCACCTGCGGGATCATCTGAGACCAGCCACCTGGATAGCTGATGAAACTGAGGAGTATTTCTATCTGTAATAAAGCCCTTTTGTGGGAAAAAAAACTCATTCTGATTGGCTGGGCCTGGCTCCCCAGTGGGTGGGCATATGCCGTCCCAGGCCCACCCATGGCTGCGCCCCTTCCCAATCATGTGAAATCTATAGATTAGGGCCTAATGACTTTATTTTAATTGACTGATTTCCTTAAATGAACTGTAACTCAGTAAAATCATTGAATTTGTTGCATGTTTCGTTTATATTTTTGTTCAGTATAAATTCCACAAGGAAATGAGCTGCAGCAGTTACAAAGTGACAAAAGCCCCTCTAAGATCACAACATGGCGCCATTTATTGTTGCGTAGTCTGTCCAAAATGTTTATCATTCCAAGAGTCTTGGTAAGAGTCTTGGTCCTATTTAAGAAACATCAATATTTTTATTTCATAACTCTGTCATGAATAATATTGATTTGCCAAAACTAGCATTTCAGATGAATGATTGTGAGAGACTGGGCTGTATTCATTAGATAGTGCCCCTTACAGGGCAACACAACTATGGGCCCTATTCAATCTGTATCACTGAAGTGTTACAGATAGCGCACTAGAAATGTAAAGGTAATTTCCTATTGAGCCGACATCTGCAGCGTTTACTGTGAATGCAGACTCCGCTAACGTGGTAACATTGCCTTTAAATTTAAATCACACTGTAACACTGATTTTCCTTTAAAGGGATTGAATAGAGCCCTATATGTAGATAACGTTCAATGTTAGCTGCAAACTCATAGGCAAGAATGCAAGGTAGGTGAACCATTGTCCAGTTTAGTATTCAGACCAGAATATCCAGGGATACTTTATCTAGCATTCAAAAGCAGACTAAAGGTCAGAGAGTAGCACGCTGGTCCACAAGGACCAACCCACTCAGTCTGGATTTCCAACAGAGCTCATTCAAAGTCACTGCCACCCCAACACTGTGGATCCCATCAAGACACTAAAGCCCTACTGCCAGTGGCTGTCAACCCATTCTGCTGGATCTCTGTATTGGTAACGGGCATAGTGAACCTCTTTAGTTGGATGGACACATGAATAGTAAAACATAGAGTAGCTAAATTTGAAACCACATTTGTGTGTGCGTGCAAACGTGTGTGCATGCTTGCATTCTTGGGTGTATGTGGGTGCATGTGTGCACGTTGTCCATGCATGCCTGCGTGTGGCACAGTGGCTCTCTATACTCACTGCTCTGGTGACGGAGAGGAATCGGTCGTAGCTGATGAGGACGATGTTGAAGACAGAGGCAGTACACAGCAGGTAGTCCATGAGGAGCCACAGCTTACAGAGACCTCTGCCCAGCACCCAGCGGCCTGTCAGGATGTAGGGGATGTACACAGGGATGCAGAAGGCACCTGCAAGGACACACACTGTGTACAGACTGACCCCCAAACTATGCTTGCATAGCTCCATAATCAATGCCAGAATTAATTTTCACAGCTGAGTAACTTCTAAACAAGCCTGCTGGCAAGTGGCAGAATTGTGTGTATAAATAATTACCAAAGGTGTGTTGGGTTTTAATTTGCATTCAGGAACCATCATGAATTATTTTAAGAGCTGTATAAATCAGTTAAAAAAACATTTGCTAAGATAAACTTTCAAAGATATTTTCCAAAAAACATGTTTCCACAATTATTATCCATTATGATGGCACTTCACAGTTTCTTATATACTGTAGCTATGTAAATGAACAAACCATTGGCATTATCCTACCACAGAGCCCTACTAGATAGATACTGTGGGTAGATAGATAGATAGATTGTAACGCCAAGGTAGTTGGTTCGATCCCCGGGACCACCCATACACCCCAAAGAAATTATGCAGGCATGACTGTAAGTCGCTTTGGATAAAAGTGTCTGCTAAATGGCATATTTTATTTTAATTTTTTTATAGACAGACAGACAGACAGATAGACAGATAGATAGATAGATAGATAGATAGATAGATAGATAGATAGATAGATAGATAGATAGATAGATAGATAGATAGATAGATAGATAGATAGATAGATAGATAGATAGATAGATAGATAGATAGATAGATAGATAGATAGATAGATAGATAGATAGATAGATAGATAGATAGATAGATAGATAGATAGATAGATAGATAGATAGATAGATAGATAGATACTCACCAACAAGAAAATCTGAAATAGCAAGGTTGAGGAAGAAGTAGTTGCTTTGATTTCTTAGGCTCTTGTCAACAATGAAAGCCAGGATAACAAGTGCGTTGCCAGCCACAACCACGACTACGAGAGTTATCATAAGCACAGCCAGGATCACAATCATATAGCCCGGGAGAACCGCTCCAGCTTCGTGGACTGTCGCCAAGTCGCCACCGGGAGTGAAGTTGGTGCTTGTATTAGATTCCGGGATATAAACTCCCATAGTTAATCCTATAATAAACCCATTACACTTGACTTAGTTTTGAAACTATGAATCAATGTGATTTCCATAGATATCTTCCAGCCTTTAGGATATTTGTTAAGAGAGGCAGAAAAACGAATACGAAAGACAAAATAAAAATAAAAATTTCCCCAGCTGTAAAACTACATTCGTCTGTGTCTGCTCTTGTGGAGGAGGATGCAGTGATTTCTCCGTGACCAACCAGGCGGTTTATTGGCGCATAGGTTCGAGTTCATGTGCTACCCTACTTTTTAGTGAGGGACGCTTTGAAGTCAGTGTGCAATGGGTGGTATGTGATAGAAATATCCACCATCAGCGCGTAGCGGTATTCTTTAAGATTTGTTTGTAGCCCATTTAGTATTCTATTTGGAATAAAACATTATTATTATTATTTTTTAACAACAAAGGCAGACTCCACCTAACTTTGGCTTGTAGTCCATGTCTACAATAAACTGGAATGTGAACTGAATGATTGTTTACTGTCTCTGACAGTCCATTAATTATTATTATTTTTACCTTCCCACTAAGTCTTTCAGGTGTATAGGTCTTCGGATGGCCCTACCAGACCTTGGGGAGTGTTGATTACATCAGGAGGTGCTTGACCTGAGATGTTTGGATCTACTTGTTGAGGTGCAGCGTCCACCTCTAGGTTGTGTTCAGCACCCTGCTGGGTGTCATCTGGTGCTCTGTTTACTGGCTCTGTGCCAGGCTCCTCAACAGTGGGGAAATCCTCCTCTATTTCTCTGCTCTTCCTCAGGTGTCGCCTCTTCCTCCTGAAGACTTGTCCCTGTTCTTTCTTCACCTCATAGGACCTTTGCCCCACTGGTCTGACTACTGTGGCCCTCTGCCACCAGTGTTTCTGTCCTGTGAGTGGCTGAACTCTCACCCTGTCATCTCGTTAAAGCTCTGTGAGATCCTTAGCAGAGGTGTCGTAGTACTTCGCCTGTTTCTGCTGTCTTTCTTTGAACTTCTCCAGCTGACAATTTGCCATCCCCGGCCTCAGAAGATTTTCACTCATTATAAGTAGTCTTTGTACGTCTTCCCATGAGCACCATTGCAGGGCTGCTGTCTGTTCCTTGTGACGGGGTATTTCTGTGAACCAGCATGGCCAGGTATGGGTCAGCACCTGCTCTCTTTGCTTTTGCCATTAGTCTTTTGGCTGTTTTCACTGCCGATTCCACTTTCCCGTTACTTTGCGGGTATCCTGGAGACAATGTTTTGTGTGTAAAGAGAAATGCATACAGATTGGAAGAGCTGCAGAACTGTCCAGACAGAGAGCTAAAGTCATAAATGTGCAGGTCCCTGTAGCAGTGCATGCAGTCACAGAAAGATAGACCGAGAGGGAGAGGAGACCCTACAGAGGGACAGAGCATTATACAATGCAGATACTGTGGACGGACACATGAGAGAAAAAATGAAAAATGCCCTGCATATGGACAAAAATGTAAAAAAACCTGTGGAAAAAACAATCACTTCTCTACGGTTTGTAAAAGTGCAGGGACCAGCAAGAGAAACAGAGTCCTGGCAATGGAAAATGCGTTAGCTGACTCAGAGAGCGATGAGGACGTTCTCTGCATCACACTAGGGCCAAAGTCAGAGAGCATCAACGTGGTGCAGGAGAAAACCACAGACCCCAATGCAGCTCTCTTTGCAACCATGCTGGTCAACAAAAAGTCAGTCAGGTTCAGCTAGATTGTGGTGCTAGTTGTAACGTTATCCCTGCAAACCTCATAAAAGCCAGTCACCTAGAGCCCTGCAGTCAGGTATTGGTGATGTATAACAAGAGTACTCTGACGCCACTGGGGAAGTGCACACTTAAAGTGATCAATCCACGCAATAAGAAACCTACCGAGTTGAGTTCATCGTAGTCAACAAGAATGTGCACAGGCCTATTCTAGGCAGTAAGGCTAGTATTTGCATTGTATAATGCTCTGTCCCTCTGTAGGGTCTCCTCTCCCTCTCGGTCTATCTTTCTGTGTGACTGCATGCACTGCTACAGGGCCCTGCACATTTATGACTTTAGCTCTCTGTCTGGACAGTTCTGCAGCTCTTCCAATCTATACGCATTTCTCTAAACTGAGATCAGTCTCTCTGAGTAAGCGCTCTCTTAAGTGTGGGCAGGTTTTTCTCTCATTGTAAGAGCCATGTACAAATTGAATTCCTCTTTCCATCTTATATATATACACTGCTCAAAAAAATAAAGGGAACACTTAAACAACACAATGTAACTCCAAGTCAATCACACTTCTGTGAAATCAAACTGTCCACTTAGGAAGCAACAATGATTGACAATAAATGTCACATGCTGTTGTGCAAATGGAATAGACAACAGGTGGAAATTATAGGCAATTAGCAAAACACCCCCAATAAAGAAGTGATTCTGCAGGTGGTGACCACAGACCACTTCTCAGTTCCTATGCTTCCTGGCTGATGTTTTGGTCACTTTTGAATGCTGGCGGTGCTTTCACTCTAGTGGTAGCATGAGACGGAGTCTACAACCCACACAAGTGGCTCAGGTAGTGCAGCTCATCCAGGATGGCACATCAATGTGAGCTGCGGCAAGAAGGTTTGCTGTGTCTGTCAGCGTAGTGTCCAGAGCATGGAGGCGCTACCAGGAGACAGGCCAGAGAACACCAAGATCGGCAAATTCGCCACTGGCGCCCTGTGCTCTTCACAGATGAAAGCAGGTTCACACTGAGCACATGTGAGAGACGTGACAGAGTCTGGAGACGGCGTGGAGAACGTTCTGCTGCCTGCAACATCCTCCAGCATGACCGGTTTGGCAGTGGGTCAGTCATGGTGTGGGGTGGCATTTCTTTGGGGGGCTGCACAGCCCTCCATGTGCTCGCCAGAGGTAGCCTGACTGCCATTAGGTACCGAGATGAGATCCTCAGACCCCTTGTGAGACCATATGCTGGTGCGGTTGGCCCTGGGTTCCTCCTAATGCAAGACAATGTTAGACCTCATGTGGCTGGAGTGTGTCAGCAGTTCCTGCAAGAGGAAGGCATTGATGCTATGGACTGGCCCGCCCGTTCCCCAGACCTGAATCCAATTGAGCACATCTGGGACATCATGTCTCGCTCCATCCACCAACGCCACGTTGCACCACAGACTGTCCAGGAGTTGGCGGATGCTTTAGTCCAGGTCTGGGAGGAGATCCCTCAGGAGACCATCCGCCACCTCATCAGGAGCATGCCCAGGCATTGTAGGGAGGTCATACAGGCACGTGGAGGCCACACACACTACTGAGCCTCATTTTGACTTGTTTTTAGGACATTACATCAAAGTTGGATCAGCCTGTAGTGTGGTTTTCCACTTTAATTTTGAGGGTGACTCCAAATCCAGACCTCCATGCGTTGATAAATTTGATTTCCATTGATGATTTTTGTGTGATTTTGTTGTCAGCACATTCAACTATGTAAAGAAAAAAGTATTTAATAAGATTATTTAATTCATTCAGATCTAGGATGTGTTGTTTAAGTGTTCCCTTTATTTTTTTGACACACACAGTGGGGAGAACAAGTATTTGATACACTGCCGATTTTGCAGGTTTTCCTACTTACAAAGCATGTAAAGGTCTGTAATTTTTATCATAGGTACACTTCAACTGTGAGAGACGGAATCTAAAACAAAAATCCATAAAATCACATTGTATGATTTTTAAGTAACTAATTTGCATTTTATTGCATGACATAAGTATTTGATACATCAGAAAAGCAGAACTTAATATTTGGTACAGAAACCTTTGTTTGCAATTACAGAGATCATATGCTTCCTGTAGGTCTTGACCAGGTTTGCACACACTGCAGCAGGGATTTTGGCCCACTCCTCCATACAGACCTTCTCCAGATCCTTCAGGTTTCGGGGCTGTCGCTGGGCAAAACCGACTTTCAGCTCCCTCCAAAGATTTGCTATTGGGCTCAGGTCTGGAGACTGGCTAGGCCACTCCAGGACCTTGAGATGCTTCTTACGGAGCCACTCCTTAGTTGCCCTGGCTGTGTGTTTCGGGTCGTTGTCATGCTGGAAGACCTAGCCACGACCCATCTTCAATGCTCTTACTGAGGGAAGGGGGTTGTTGGCCAAGATCTCACGATACATGGCCCCATCCATCCTCCCCTCAATACGGTGCAGTCGTCCTGTCCCCTTTGCAGAAAAGCATCCCCAAAGAATTATGTTTCCACAACAGTTGTTGCCTTCTCACCAAGCTGCTTGCCTATTGTCCTGTAGCCCATCCTAGCCTTGTGCAGGTCTACAATTTTATCCCTGATGTTCTTACACATCTCTCTGGTCTTGGCCATTGTGGAGAGGTTGGAGTCTGTTTGATTGAGTGTGTGGACAGGTGTCTTTTATACAGGTAACGAGTTCAAAGAGGTACAGTTAATACAGGTAATGAGTGGAGAACAGGAGGGCTTCTTAACGAAAAACTAACAGGTCTGTGAGAGCCGGAATTCTTACTGGTTGGTAGGTGATCAAATACTTATGTCATGCAATAAAATGCAAATTAATTACTTAAAAATCATACAATGTGATTTTCTGGATTTTTGTTTTAGATTCCGTCTCTCACAGTTGAAGTGTACCTATGATAAAAATTACAGACCTCCACATGCTTTTTAAGTAGGAAAACCTGCAAAATCGGCAGTGTATCAAATACTTGTTCTCCCCACTGTAGATTCAATGGTTGTAAAGATGGGGAGAGGTCTGTTCGTAATAAAGAGATGCTATGCTTTTTTGACACCACACTCCACAAAGCAAGTCCTGCAGGTTCTAGCTTTATCTTACCTTGATTATTGTCCAGTCTTATGGTCAAGTGCTGCAAAGAAAGACCTAGTTAAGCTGCAGCTGGCCCAGAACAGAACGGCACTTCTTGCTCTTCATTGTAATCAGAGGGCTAATACTATGCATGCCAGTCTCTCTTGGCTAAGAGTTTAGGAAAGACTGACTGCGTCACTTCTTGTTTTTATAAGAAGCATTAATGTATTGGAAATTCCTAATTGTTTGCATAGTCAACTTTCACACAGCACGAGGGGTCTTTTCACAGTCCCCAGGTCCAGACCAAATTCAAGGACACGTACAGAGCCATGAGTGCATGGAACTCCCTTCCATCATACATATCCACGGGAAAGTATAATTACATCAACTTTTCAATGCGCTGGTAGTGCATTCAGATTTCTATCACCTGAAGCATGCTTAGAATCAAATAAACACATGCACGAGCTCAGCAAGTATACAAGCGTCTTTTTCTTTAGGAAGATATATTTTGAGCACAACAGCGTTTGGGTTTCGTCCCACTTTGATCTATGGTGCTTAAATAAATTCAGTAGTTCTAAACCTGCGACTGCCTCCTGCCTACTCCTCTCTACACCAGTGACAGAATGAACGACCCAAGAAAACAGAAAGCAGCAGGACCTCCCGACCTCTCCGGCACACACACCACGACTCGTGCCTGGAGCGCCTCGGGACTGCCATGGACGAGGTGCTCCGGGCCGTACGCCAACTGCAAGCTACACTACCACCTTCCCAGCTCCCTGCAGTCATTCCAGCCACCCCACCACCATCTACATCACCCGGTCCGATCAGCAACGTCCACCTGCTCCTCCCGAAGCAGTTTGACGGCACTCCTGCTCACTGTAGGGGGTTTCTCCTGAAGTGTGACCTCCACATTGCCCGTCATGCCGGGACAGCCTCTGAGAGGTACAAGGTGGCCTTGGTGATCTCGGTGCTGACAGGCCGGGATCTGGAGTGGGAGCACGCCGTCTGGGAGAGGGACGGTCCAGATGGCAGTCCCATGAGCTCTTCACCCAACTCCTCCGTGCCGTCTTCGACCACCCAATAGAGGGCCGAGAGGGAGGTGAGCACCTCCTCCATCTACGCCAGGGGTCCAGGACAGCGTCGGAGTACGCTCTGGATTTCCGGACTATGGCTGCGTCCACTGGCTGGAACGACCAGGCCTTGTTGACGGTTTTCCGCAGCGGCTACAGGCGGACGTCCAGACCGAGCTGGCCTGTCGTGATGAGGACCTCACGCTGGACCAGCTCATTGTCATGGCCATCCGCCTGGATAATCTCCTGCGTGCCCGTCGTCGCCCATCTCAGTGGTTCGGGTCTCTCCCAGGAACCTCCAGCGAGACTGAGCCCATGGAGGTGGGCACGACGCACCTTCCCCCTGTGTGTCACGTTCCTCCCGTTGCTCCCCTCCGGCGCTCTGATTCGCCGGTCTACTGAGCCACCGGTCTGAGTGCACCACCTTGGCAACACCGGAATGGAAACCCAACGCACCCTAATCACCTCCAGCGCACCTGCACCTCATCTCATCACCACCCCTATTTAGCCCTGGACTGTTCCTTATGATGTTGTGTGTGATTGGTTTGCTTCGTGTCGTGTACTCCATCTTTGTTATTTCTCTTTGTCATTGTTTAAGTAAACCTTGACCTTGTTAATTCCTGCGTCCTGCCTCTTTGTATACTCAGTACTCGTCACACTGCGGAACGTTTATGCTGCCGTCAACAGGGTCTCTGCTTCTACTGCGGGGAGTCGGACCACCTCTGCTACACCTGTCCCAGAAGGAGAACCAGGCGAGGAAGCGAGAGGCGAGGAGCGCTCCTGCACCTTCCCAGGAAGGCGTGGACGTGCCTTGCTCCTCTCTGTCCACCCAGCCCGTCCTCCTCCCTGTCACCTTCCCTGACTATCCTGGTCCCCCACTGAGTCCTGCCCTAGTGGACTCAGGTGCTGCATGCAATTTCCTAGACCGGTCAGTGGCCTTGTCATTACGCATTCTTATAGTCCCTTCACAACCCCCTATCCCAGTCCATGCCCTAGACAACCGTCCCTTAGGAACAGGACTGGTGCGCCAGACCACGATTCCCATTTTCCTCAAACTACCATGAACACATCACTTTCCTCATCTTAGACTCTCCTGCACTCCCCGTAGTTTTAGCTTTCCCCTGGCTAGAATTGCATAACCCCAGTATATCGTAGACAGAGAGGAGGTTGTTGGGTTGGTCGCAGGAGTGTCAGGGAAGGTGTCTTTCTGTGTCAATCTGTGCCACCTCCATGTAAAGTCCGGTCCAGGCCACTCACGGTCCTATCCTGGAGGAATACCGGGAACTACAGGTGGCCTTTTAGAAGACTCGTGCCACGTGCCTGCCACCTCATCGCCCATGGGACTGCACTATCGACCTACTGCCTGGTTCTACCCTCTCCTACCGGCCGGGATCAAAGAACGTTAAGGCCGATGCTTTGTCCCGGGTGCATGAAACAGAGGATCGGAGGGAGAAAGTGACACCTATTATTCCCCTGTCCCGCATTGTGGCTCCTGTCGTGTGGAATGTGGACGTTGACACCCGTCGAGCCCTGCGACAGGAGCCCTCACCTGCCCACTGTCCCGAGGGACGTATCTATGTGCCCTCTGATGTGCGGGACCGTCTCCTCGCCTGGGCACACACAGCACCTGTGTCGGGGCACCCGGGTATAGCCCGTACTATCGACTGTCTCTCCGCCAAGTACTGGTGGCCCACCTTGGCCCGGGACATCCGGGTTTATGTCTCTTCCTGCTCCACCTGCGCACAGAGCAGCCTTCGCTTTGGCTCTCCCTCCTGTCCAGCTCAGGCTTTCGGCGTCGCCGGCCTTCTAGCTGCTGCTGAACCTACTGCTGGCAAACGCCCTTCACTCATCAACCCCGGACTTGTCCCGTCATCATTACACACACCTGGTTCCAATCCCCACTCTATCACTGTAAATATATACACCCTCTGCCATTTGTCTTTGTCGGTCATTGTAAATGTTACTTGTTTTCCTGAGAGGTATCTCTCCTACTATTTCCTGAGTGCTTTATATTTTGCACTTTGGGTATGCCCTTTTGCTTTTTTGTTTAGGAAGATATATTTTGAGCACAACAGCGTTTGGGTTTTGTCCCGCTTTGTTCTATGATGCTTAAATAAATTCAGCAGTTCTAAACCTGTGACTGCCTCCTGCCTACTCCTCTCTACACCAGTGACAGTGGCTATATTGTCTCACATTCCTACCACCAAAAGAACAACCGCACGGACAACCAGTAAAGTACGTTAAAGTATAATTTTATTCAACATTCTGGCTTGTAGAGGTCTTGAGAGGAAACTTTCCTGATTCAAACGCTAATTTCTGCCCAACGAAGAATTCAATGCAATTCAATGTTGGGTTTTCAGGCAAGTTTAAGCACGTGTTCTGACAGAGCTGACTAAAACATCTTGAAAGGGAATTAATCAGTGTTTCAAATCTGTTCAGGCCCAGAAATGTGTTTCCTGAAATAACAACATACTGCTAAAAAAGTGAAGAGGACATGCCTTCCATGACCATGCTCTGAAGACATTTTACATTTTAGCAGACGCTCTTATCCAGAGCAACTTACAGTTAGTGAATACATATATATATTTTTTTTATACTGGCCCCCCGTGGGAATCGAACCCACAACCCTGGCGTTGCAAACGCCATGTTCTATCAACTGAGCTACATCCCTGCCGGCCATTCCCTCCCCTACCCTGGACGACGCTGGGCCAATTGCGCGCCGCCCATTAGTCTCCCGGTCGCAGCCGGCTGCGACAGAGCCTGGATTCGAACCAGGATCTCTAGTGGCACAGTTAGCACTGCGATGCAGTGCCTTAGACCACTGTGCCACTCAGGAGTAAAGAAGAGAGATGGGTGTTTCGGTAGTGAGAGAACCAAAACCAGTGACCAGTGGTCGTTCTGCCCTTGAGCAAGGCAGTTAACCCCCAATAACAACTGCTCCCCGGGCGCCGATGCCGTGGATGTTGATTAAAGCAGCCCCCCGCACCTCTCTGATTCAGAGGGGTTGGGTTAAATGCGGAAGACACATTTTGGTTGAATGACTAGGTATCCCTTTTCCCCTTTTCCCCAATGTGCTCTTCTTGTGGAATAATGAATGCAACATAGTGGTTACACATCTCATTTCCAGATTCAGATCAGTGAAATATACATAGTAATGTGAAACGTGGATAGCCATTTGCTATGCAACTACACTGAAATCATAGAAATCTGATATACTGACAATAGGGTGTACAACTCACTGGTTGTGGATGAATACTATATGTTTTCCAGCTTTGTAATGAAGTGGTGCTCTTTGTCTCTTCTATTTTCCCTCATTTATTCAATGTTCTTTCCTTTGTTTTGCAGGATGAGGCATCCAAAGCAGGGGAGAAGAACAAAAAGTCAGAAAGCAAGAAGACAAAGTAAAAGTGATATCCTCTAAATGATAGTCAGTGGCAATGCTCTATGTAATATTGTTGAAAGGGTTACAGAAAGGAACAGACATTTCTGACATTTTCCTCTATGGTGCCATAAACAGAAAATGGGACTTTATTTCTTGTAATCATCTGTCAATGGAAACTATGTAATCTTAGTGTCAAAACATTAATCACCATAATGGAAAATGAGTGTGTGTGAGCCATTTATATTCATAAAAAGGGCTGCATACATCATTAGGAAAATGCATTAACTACTTGTAAATCAGATTTTCCTTCTCAGAACATTGCTGTAATTTTTGGGAATGTCTGACACATTTTTATTTTATTTACTATTATATACAAAATGTCTTAATTTCCTAAAAGTCTCTCTTTCTGTATCCCTCCCCCCTCCCTCCTCTCACCAATGTGAGATTATGTTTTGATATTTGAGGACCTCTGTAGTTGACTCCCCACAACCTCTGTCAACAGAACTGCTGATGAATCAGCCACATACTGTTAAAAAGACACGTCATCTGGGTTTCACAGACAATAAAATCACATTTCCAAATGCCCTGTACATTATGCTGAAACGTAGACAGTTATGCTTTAGTCCCCTTAATGTCCATTACCATGCTAACTGTATGAGGGATTCAATCTTCTTTTGTATCTCAATGTGTCAGTCCAGGTTTATTAGTAGAGATTTGTTATGTTTTCAGTCAGATTTTAAACCTGAAAACTAGGGGTGGTTCAGGCAGTTTGGAGGCATAAAAACATGTTTTGAAATCCTCTGTTACAATGGTTTCTCTGTTAGGTGTTGGGCAGGCTTGCCAACACTCTTTTGATACTGAGTATGTTTCTTTTTCAACATAGTCCTAAGTGAATTATCATTCCACACCACTTATTCATCATTTACATGTCAGATTACACCAATACTTTATGCAATGTTTCTCAATTAATGCTGCTCTTTCTTGCTCATTCTTGCTGTCAAAACGGTTTTAAAATATATATACTGAACAAAAATAGAAATGCAACATGCAACAATTTCAAAGATTTTACTGAGTTACAGTTCATATAAGGAAATCAGTCAATTGAAAAAATGCATTATGCCCTAATCTATGGATTTCACATGACTGGGAATACAGAAATGCATTTGTTGGTCACAGATACCTTTTTTAAAATGGTAGGGGCGTGGATCGGAAAACCAGTTAGTATCTGGTGTGGCCACCATTTGCCTCATGCAGTGCTACACATCTCCTTCGAATAGAGTTGATCAGGCTGTTGATTGTGGCCTGTGGAATGTTGTCCCACTCCTCTTCAATGGATGTGTGAAGTTGCTGGATATTGGCGGGAACTTGAACACGCTGTCATACACATCGACCCAGAGCATCCCAAACATGCTCAATGGGTGACATGTCTGGTGACTATACAGGCTATGGAAGAACTGGGACATTTTCAGCTTCCAGGAATTGTGTACCGATCATTGCGACATGGGGCTGTGCTTTATCATGCTGAAACATGAGGTGATTGCGGCAGATGAATGGCACAACAATGGTCCTCAGGATCTCGTAATCTCTGTGCATTCAAATTGTCATCGATAAAATGCAATTGTGTTCGTTGTCCGTATCTTATGCCTACCCATACCATTCACAACATTGACATCAGCAAACCGGTCACTCACATGATGCTATACACGCTGTTTGCAATCTGCACGGTACAGTTGAAACCGGGATTCATCCATGAAGAGCACACTTCTCCAGCGTGCCAGTGGTCATCAAAGGTAAGCATTTGCCCACTGAAGTCGGTTACGACACCGAACTGCAGTCAGGTCAAGACCCCGGTGAGGACGACAAGCATTAAGATGAGCTTCCCTGAGACGATTTCTGACCGTTTGTGCAGAAATTCTTCGGTTGTGCAATCCCACAGTTTCATCAGCTGTCCAGGTGGCTGGTCTCAGACGATCCCACTGGTGAAGAAGCCAGATGTGGAGGCCCTGGGCTAGCGTGGTTAGACATGGTATGCAGTTGTGAGGCCGGTTGGACGTATTGCCAAATACTCTAAAACCACGTTGGCGGCGGCTTATGGTAGAGAAATTAACATTCAATTATCTGGCAACAGGTCTGATGGGACATTCCTGCAATCAGCATGCCAATTGCACTTTTCCTCAAAACTTGAGACATCTGTGGCATTGTGTTGTGTGACAAAACTGCAACTTTTTATGTTTCCTTTTATTGTCCCCAGCACAAGGTGCATCTGTGTAATGGTAATGCTGTTTAATCAGCTTCTTGATATGCCTCACCTGTCAGGGGGATGGATTATCTTGGCAAAGGAGAAATGCTCACTAACAGGGATGTTAACAAATTTGTGCAAAACATTTGAGAGATAAAAGTGTTTTGTGCGTATGGAAAATTGCTGGGAACTTTTATTTCATCTCATGAAACATGGGACCAACACTTTACATGTTGCGTTTACATTTTTTAGTTCAGTGTATATATAATAAAAAAATTATTATAAAAAAAAAACACTTTGCATGTTGCATTTATGTTTTTGTTTTGTAAGCTGTCTCTCACACACACACAAACACCCCTCTCTCCCTCTGCATGGGCCCTCAGATCCTCAAGAAGTTCTAAAGCTGTACCATTGAGAGCATCTTGACTGGCTGCATAACCGCCTGGTATGGCAACTGCACCGCCCTCGACCACAAAGCTCTAAAGAGGGTGGTGCTCCCTGCCATCCAGGACCTCCCTGCCATCTAAGGAAAGGCCAGCAATTTGCCAAAGACTCCAGACACCCAAGACACGGACTGTTCTCTGTGCTACTGTCATGCAAGTGGAACCGGAGCATCAGGTCTCGGACAAACAGGCTCCGAGACAGCTGCTATCTCCAAGCAATTAGACTGCTGAATAGCTAACCAATGGCTACCCAGACAATCTGTATGGACTATCTGCAGTGACTCTACCTGCACTGGCTGAATATACAGTGCATTCGGAAAGTATTCAGACTCCTTGACTTTTCAAAATTGTGTTAGGTTACAGCCTTATTCTAAAATTGATTTAAAAAAGAAAAATCCTCATCAATCTACACACAATAACCTATAATGACAAAGCAAAAATGTGATTTTAGAAAAATTTGCAAATGTTTTAAAAATAAAAATTTACATTTACATAAGCATTCAGACCCTTTGCTATGAGACTAAGCTAAGGTGCCTCCTGTTTCCATTGATCACCGTTGAGATGTTTCTACAACTTGATTGGAGGTAAATTCAATTGGATGGACATTATTTGGCAAGGCACACACCTGTCTATATAAGGTCCCGAAGTTGACAGTGCATGTCAGAGCAAAAACCAAGCCATGAGGTCAAAGGAATTGTCCGTAGATCTCCGAGACAGGAGTGTGTCGAGGCACAGATCTGGGAAAGGGTACCAAAAAATGTCTGCAGCATTGAAGGTCCCCAAGAACACAGTGGCCTCCATCATTCTTAAATGGAAGAAGTTTGGAACCACCAAGACTCTTCCTAGAGCTGGCCGCCCGGCCAAACTGAGCAATCGGGGGAGAAGGGCCTTGGTCAAGAACCCTATGGTCACTCTGACAGAGTTCCAGAGTTCCTCTGTGGAGATGGGAGAACCTTCCAGAAGGACAACCATCTCTGCAGCACTCCACTAATCAGGCCTTTATGGTACAGTGGCCAGACGGAAGCCACTCCTCAGTAAAAGGCACATGACAGCCCGCTTGGAGTTAGCCAAAAGGCACCTAAAGACTCTCAGACCATGAGAAAAAAGATTCTCTGGTCTGATGAAACCAAGATTGAACTCTTTGGCCTGAATGCCAAGCTTCATGTCTGGAGCAAACCTGGTACCATCCCTACGGTGAAGCATGGTGTTGGCAGCATCATGCTGTGTGGATGTTTTTCAGCGGCAGGGACTGGGAGACTAGTTAAGATGGACGGAAAGATGAACGGAGCAAAGTACAGAGAGATCCTTGATGAAAACCTGCTCCAAAGCGTTCAGGACCTCAGACTGGTGCGAAGGTTCACCTTCAACTCTGTCAGGAGGCCTACCTTCAAACTCAGTGCCTCTTTGCTTGACATCATGGGAAAATCTAAAGAAATCAGCCAAGACCTCAGAAAATAAATTGTAGACCTCCACAAGTCTGGTTCATCCTTGGGAGCAATTTCCAAATGCCTGAAGGTACCACGTTCATCTGTACAAACAATACTACGCAAGTATAAACACCATGGGACCACGCAGCCATCATACCGCTCAGGAAGGAGACGCGTTCTGTCTCCTAGAGATGAACGTACTTTGGTGCGAAAAGTGCAAATCAATCCAAGAACAACAGCAAAGGACCTTGTGAAGATGCTGGAGGGAAAAGGTACAAAATTATCTATATCTACAGTAAAACAAATCCTATATCGACATAACCTGAAAGGCCGCTCAGCAAGGAAGAAGCCACTGCTCCAAAACCGCCATAAAAAAGCCAGACTACGGTTTGCAACTGCACATGGGGACAAAGATCTTAGTTTTTGGAGAAATGTCCTCTGGTCTGATGAAACAAAAATAGAACTGTTTGGCCATAATGACCATTGTTATGTTTGGAGGAAAAAGGGGATGCTTGCAAGCCGAAGAACACCATCCCAACCATGAAGCACGGGGTGGCAGCATCATGCTGTGGGGGTGCTTTGCTGCAGGAGGGACTGGTGCACTTCACAAAATAGATGGCATCATGAGGAAGTAAAATGATGTGGATATATTGAAGCATCATCTCAAGACATCAGTCAGGAAGTTAAAGCTTGGTCGCAAATGGGTCTTCCAACTGGACAATGACTCCAAGCATACTTCCAAAGTTGTGGCAAAATGGCTTAAGGACAACAAAGTCAAGGCATTGGAGTGGCCATCACAAAGCCCTCACCTCAATCCTATTGAAAATTTGTGGGCAGAACTGAAAAAGCGTGTGCGAACAAGGAGACCTACAAACCTGACTCAGTTACACCAGCTCTGTGTCACACCCTGGCTCTGGGGACTCTATATGTTGAGCCAGGTTGTGTAGTTTCTATGTGTTTTGTTCTATGTTTTTCAGTCTAGTTCTTTTATTTCTATGTTGGCCAGAGTGGTTCCCAATCAGAGGCAACGAGTGTCAGCTGTTGCTGGTTGTCTCTGATTGGGAGCCATATTTAAACAGTCTGTTTTCCCTTAGTGTTTGTGGGATCTTGTTCCTTTTGGTTTGTTAGTACTGTTGGACTTCACGTATCGTTTGTTGTTTTGTTTATTGTGTGTACACTTAATTAAATAAGATGTACGAATCTCACGCTGCGCCTTGGTCCACTCACTCTAACGAACGTGACAGAAGATCCCACCATACCAGGACCAAGTAGCGTGTCCAGGAGCAGGCAGCCTGGACGTGGGAGCAGATAATGGACGGGCAGGGGTCCTGGACCTGGGAGGAAATCCAGGCCGGGATGGATCGCCGTCCATGGAAGGAGACGGTAGAGGCGCGACGGAGAGAGGAGCAACGGCGTCAACAGGGTCGTCGTCGGACGGACGAGAGGCAACCCCAAAACATTTTTAGGGGGGGGCACACGGCATGGGCGACGGGGCAGCAGGAGGCAGCTACAGGGCGTATTAGGAGGTTAGGTGAGGAGGCCACCAGGTTAAGGGGGCTATTGGTGCAGAGGGAGCAGGAGTTAGTGGTGCAGAGGGTGGAGCTACTGGAGGCGATAAGGGAGAAAGTGAGAGTAGAGGCACGGCGAGAGGATCTGTGTAGGCAGCTGAGGGAGCGGAGGGTTATGACGAAACCCAGTCCCGCTCCTCACACCAAGCAAGTGGTGTGCGTCACCAGTCCGGCCGGCCCCTGCCTGCTCCCCGCACTAAGTTGATGGTGCGCGTCGCCAGCCCGGCCCGGCCTGTTCCTGCCCCTCGCACCAAGCCTACGGTGCGCGTCGCCAGCCCGGCCCGGCCTGTTCCTGCTCCCCGCACCAAGCCTACGGTGCGCGTCGCCAGCCCGGCCCGGCCTGTTCCTGCCACTCGCACCAAGCCTACGGTGCGCGTCGCCAGCCCGGCCCGGCCTGTTCCTGCCACTCGCATCAAGCCTACGGTGCGCGTCGCCAGCCCGGCCCGGCCTGTTCCTGCCACTCGCGCCAAGCCTACGGTGCGCGTCGCCAGCCCGGCCCGGCCTGTTCCTGCCACTCGCGCCAAGCCTACGGTGCGCGTCGCCAGCCCGGCCCGGCCTGTTCCTGCCACTCGCGCCAAGCCTACGGTGCGCGTCGCCAGCCCGGCCCGGCCTGTTCCTGCCACTCGCGCCAAGCCTACGGTGCGCGTCGCCAGCCCGGCCCGGCCTGTTCCTGCCACTCGCGCCAAGCCTACGGTGCGCGTCGCCAGCCCGGCCCCTACTGTTCCTGCCACTCGCACCAAGCCTACGGTGCGCGTCGCCAGCCCGGCCCGCTCCTGCTCCACGCACAAGCCAGGGTGCGGCGCGGCGCCCGTTCGGCTCACGCACCAAGCCAGGGGTGCGCGCCGTCAGCCCGGTCCGGCCCGTTTCTGCTCCACGCACCAAGCCAGGGGTGTGCGTCGTCAGTCCGGCACAACCCGTGCCTGGGTCACCGGTGCCTGGTCAGGTACCGGTCAGCTGCTCCACACCGGAGCTGAAGCAATCCGCTCCTACGATGTCCAGTCCAGCTCCAGCCAGCGGGGCCAGACCGGACCAAGGGCGCTACGGGGGGATTATTGGAAGGTGGTGGGCAAGCCCGGAGCCGGAACCGCCTCCGAGGAGGAATGCCCACCCAGCCCTCCCCTGTTTGGTTTATGTGGAGGCGCGGTCGCAGTCCGCGCCTTTGGGGGGGGGGGTACTGTCACACCCTGGCTCTGGGGACTCTATATGTTGAGCCAGGGTGTGTAGTTTCTATGTGTTTTGTTCTATGTTTTTCAGTCTAGTTCTTGTATTTCTATGTTGGCCAGAGTGGTTCCCAATCAGAGGCAACGAGTGTCAGCTGTTGCTGGTTGTCTCTGATTGGGAGCCATATTTAAACAGTCTGTTTTCCCTTAGTGTTTGTGGGATCTTGTTCCTTTTGGTTTGTTAGTACTGTTGGACTTCACGTATCGTTTGTTGTTTTGTTTATTGTGTGTACACTTAATTAAATAAGATGTACGAATCTCACGCTGCACCTTGGTCCACTCACTCTAACGAACGTGACACTCTGTCAGGAGGAATGGGCCAAAATTCACCCAACTTATTGTGGGAAGCCTGTGGAAGGCTACCCGAAACGTTTCACCCAAGTTAAACAATTTAAAGGCAATGCTACCAAATAAATAAACTTCTGACCCACTGGGAAGGTGATGAAAGAAATAAAAGCAGAAATAAATCATTATCTCTACTATTATTCTGACATTTCACATTCTTAAAATAAAGTTGTGATCCTAACTGACCTAAGACAGACCCTTTTTATTAGCATTAAATGTCAGGAATTGTGAAAAACTGAGTTTAAATGTATTTGGCTAAGGTGTATGTAAACTTCCGACTTCAACTGTACACTATCAAGCATTTCACACATTTTATTTAGATACTGACTGTTAGCACTTGGTGGCCTAGAGCACCACCCCAAAAGAAAAGGCTTTAGATGTGCCAGGTGAACCTGTAACCACAACACTTCAATAACACTTGACATACAGTGCATTTGGAAAGTATTCAGACCCCTTTACTTTTTCCACATTTTCGTACATTACAGCCTTATTCTAAAATTGATTCAATTGTTTTTTCCCCTCATCAATCTACACACGATACCCCATAATGACAAAGCAAAAACAGGTTTTTAGACATTTTTGCAAATTTATTAAAAATAAAAAGTATTCAGACCCTTTACTCAGTACTTTGTCAAAGCACCTTTGGCAGCGATTACAGCCTTGAGTATTCTTGGGTATGACGCTACAAGCTTGCCACACCTGTATCCTCTCAAGCGCTGTCAGGTTGGATGGGGAGCGTTGCTGCACAGCTATTGTCAGGTCTCTCCAGAGATGTTTGATCGGGTTCAAGTCCGGGCTCTGGCTGGGCCACTCAAGGACATTCAGAGACTTGTCCCAAAGCCACTCCTGCGTTGTGTTGGCTGTGTGCTTAGGGTCGTTGTCCTGTTGGAATGTGAACCTTCGCCCCAGTCTGAGGTCCTGAGCGCTCTGGAGAAGATTTTCATCAATGATCTCTCTGTACTTTGCTCCATTCATCTTTCCCTCGATCCTGACTAGCCTCCCAGTCCCTGCCGCTGAAACACATCCCCACAGCATGATGCTGCCAACACCATGCTTCACCGTAGGGATGGTGCCAAGTTTCCTCCAGACGTGACACTTGGCATTCAGGTCAAACTGTTCAATCTTGGTTTCATCAGACCAGAGCATCTTGTTTCCCATGGTCTTTAGGTGCCTTTTGGCAAACTCCAAGCGGGCTGTCATGTGCCTTTTACTGAGGAGTGGCTTCCGTCAGGCCACTCTACCATAAAGGCCTGCTTGGTGGAGTGCTGCAGAGATGGTTGTCCTTCTGGAAGGTTCTCCCATCTCCACAGAGGAAATCTGGAGCTCTGTCAGAGTGACCATCGGATTCTTGGTCACCTCCCTGACCAAGGCCCTTCTCCCCCGATTGCTCAGTTTGGCCGGGCAGCCAGCTCTAGGAAGAGTCTTAGTGGTTCCAAACTTCTTCCATTTAAGAATGATGGAGCTCTGAGACAGGATTGTGTCGAGGCACATATCTGGGGAAGGGTACCAAAACATTTCTGCAGCATTGTGTTCTTGGGGACCTTCAATGCTGCAGAAATGTTTTGGTACCCTTCCCCAGATCTGTGCCTTGACACAATCCTGTCTCAGAGCTCTACGGACAATTCCTTTGAACTCATGGCTTGGGTTTTGCTCTGACATGCAACTGTAGGACCTTATATATGTGCCTTTCCAAGTCATGTCCAATCAATTGAATTTACCACATGTGGAATCCAATCAAGTTCTAGAAACATCTCAAGGATGATCAATGGAAACAGGATGCACCTGAGCTCAATTTCGAGTCTCATAGTAAAAGGTCTGAATACTTATGTAAATAAGGTATCTGTTTATTTATTTTTTTATACATTTGCAAACATTTCTAAAAACCTGTTTTCGCTTTGTCATTATGGGGTATTGTGTGTAGATTGATGAGGATTTTTTTTTATTTAATCAATTTTATAATAAGGCTGTAACGTAACAAAATGTGGAAAAAGGGAAGTGGTCTGAATACTTTCCGAATGCATTGTAAGATCTTCTCTAAGCATTACAGGGCTATGGCTCCATCGAGGCTCTGTCGTAGCCGGCCGCGACCGGGAGACCCATGGGGCGGCGCACAATTGGCCCAGCGTCGTACAGGGTAGGGGAGGGAATGGCTGGCAGGGATGTAGCTCAGTTGGTAGAGCATGGTGTTTGCAACGCCAGGGTTGTGGGTTCGATTCCCACGGGGGGCCAGTATGAAAAAAACGTATGTATGCACTCACTAACTGTAAGTCGCTCTGGATAAGAGCGTCTGCTAAATGACTAAAAAAAAAAATTATAATAATATGGCTCTGAACATATAAAGCAACACCTCCCCCATAAGCATTCCTGTTTCTTCTATAGATGTTATATCCTTGTAATCCTATTGCTGTATCATCAAATGAATTATCTAAGTGAGTCTCAGAATGTCATCTATGCACTTAAATAGCGGATGGTGGATGTTTTTCCCATAATTCATTTTCATGCCAGCCAGGTAGGCTATACTCCTGTTGTAAAGATAAGCAATATGCTTAATATTAGGAAAGTTGATAAATAAATATAGTAGGCCTAGCCTATAGAAAGCTGAGGGATACTCTGTTTTCTAATGCAATTGCATAGCCTATAGAAATGTTGCGCAACATGAGCTCATGGGTTCTCATGAAGTGTTTGATTTGATTTTCGATAACATTTGTATTGATGTCAGAGTGATTAGACGGACAATAGAGTGCTGAGTACCAGGCAGTTAGCAAGTTTGGTAGGCTACTAATGACCATCAGCAGCATCAGAGCTTGGAGAAGCCTAGTTATGCGGCTAAACGGTCACGTGGAATTTAACTGCGGTCACAACTCGTGACCGCCTGTGTGGCGGTAAGACAGTCACAGTAACAGCCCTAGCTGTTGGCACTGCAAACCATTTGTGTGCAGTGCTGCACATTCCGCACCAATGTGTGCACGTTCTGGCACGAAGCCCAGCGCGCCATCAATTGTGCCACAAAAGCATGCTCCTGTGACAGAGTTGATATCCGCGCTTATAAACCCAGGGCCGTTACACAACTCCCTCCTTTCAAAGAGCGAGTCCTCGCGCTAGCCTACGAGAGACGATATTGGATGCTGTTTCATCTCATGGCAGCATTGTCTGGGCTGGGATTTGGGTCTAGTGTGTAGTGAATGGTAAATGGTAAATGCTTCCACTCCCCTACTTATACTTAAGATTTTCAGTGGCATTCTGCCACTACTCTATAGTACTGTACATGACCTCTAGTTTGCGATTGAATGGTTCCCATCGTGCTGCACTCTAAAACAATAACAGAGAAGCAGTCATAAAGGCAGATAAACACACTGTGATCTGGAGGATCTGAAGGGGTTATTCATAAATAACTTGTTGTGACTAAGGGCTTTACATATTAATAACAACAATAATGACTACAAAGTGTAAAGTTGGACACCATCTTCAATTGGTTATTTGCCCAACTGAATGAACAGTTTTTTATTTAAAGAGATAATTACATCAAAACCAAACAACGAGAGTATTTTCCCCAGCTCTTTCTGATGCGCCTTTGAAGTACATACTACAGACCAGAGGAACAATAGAGTGCCAGCATCTTCAAATCTGAGCGTAAACTATGATGACAATCCTGACACCTGTTTCAAAGTCCTAATTTGCACAAAATTAGGGGAAACAGAACAACAAACAGTTTATCTGAGAGTAGAAAATCTAATACTCTCTGAGCTGGTCTCATCCCAATTTCCCATAAATAACATTTGTTTCAGATACGGAGAGGGGAAAGTTTCCATTCAACTTTCAGATTAGTGTCTATGTATATGCCTCTTTAATACTGCTTTTCTCAAAAGCTTCCAACAACAAGGAACTCTAAAACAATTCCCCATCAAGCTTGATATTAGAAACAAACATTTAAACTTTCCCATGAAACTCAAACAGCTTCCAAGGCCTTGTTAAACATTCAGACTGAAGTCACTGAACTTATACTTTAGTGTGGACTTGTGCCAAACTTGGACACATTACTAATAGGGAGAGAGAGTCTCACCACAGAGGAGGTGTATCCCTCCTGGCAGAGTTGTTGATGTGTTTGAAACAGTCTGGACCCAGCAGAATCTCTCCATACCGGTGAGACACAACCACCAGCACGTTCCTTCCGCACATCCAGGATCTGAGGTGGGACAACAGAGTGGTGTTGGCACAGTGGGAATGGCAGTGGCACATGATATACAGTGCATTCTGAAAGTATTCAGACCCCTTGACTTTTTCCACATTTTGTTAAGTTAGAGCCTTATTCTAAAATTGATTAAATTGTTTTTTCCCTTCATCAATCTACATACAATACCACATAATGACAAAGCTAAAACAGGTTTTTAGAAGAAAAACGTTTTTTTTGCAAACATTTCTAAAAAACTGTTTTCACTTTGTCATTATGGGGTATTGTGTGTAGATTGATGAGGAAAATATTTTATTTAATCCATTTTAGAATATGGCTGTAACATAACAAAATGTGAAAAAAGTGAAGGGGTCTGAATACTTTACGAATGCACTGTATATGTGTGGATGTTGATGATTGTGTGTGCTTGTGCTCTGTTAGGGCAATATAGGTTTGACATAGACCCAACGAGGACTGGAAAAAAATCACATAATCAAATGACAGATATTAATCACATATAATGGTTGTTTGGGGAATGATTAGAAAACTGATGTTAAGCAATAAACAGAAGAATACAGACATGTTTTCCTCTCCCATGATAAAGATATCAGCATACAGAGAGAATCGTTGTGCAAAACCACTTGTGGTCGGAGTAGGATTGTTCCCATGGCGAAATATAGATAGACTTAATAACTGACATCATCTTCCCTTGACAGATGATTTATGTCAACTCTCTAAGTGGTCCAACAACAGTGTGCTTGGCGATTTAGATAAGCAACATTGTGGTCACTGGTCCATGTACCCAAGCACCTCCTCATCTGTCATACCAAAGACGATGTGATGATTAGCAAGATGATTGACAGGTCACATGTGACAGGGGATGACTAGTGAACACCCCCTGGATGTCTGGTTTCAGCTCTGCAGCTGACACAAGATGCATCGCAAAGAATAAGCCTTTATCCAGGAGAATATCTGCCTCAGCCCCTCCGCTGTCAATCAAGAACCCTCCACGCAGCATGGGAGACAGTGCCAATGCCATCTGCCTATTTACTGTATTAAAAAACGTGTCCCTTTATTCTCCGCTCCTCACTTCACATCCGTACCCCCGAGTTGAAGAAACACTAAATTCTAAATGAGGAAATGGAGAAGGGGGCTGAGAGGAAAAGAGATTAGAAAAGAACAGATTAAGAATGAGCCCTCGAAGTAAATTGCCTGTCACTGTTGAGAGGCGTGAGTAGAACATTAATCAGAATATTACCCAAAAGCACCTGGGTATGAGGGGGAGCATTAGACGGAAGGCACTTCTCTTCACTCGTTGGGTCAAATTCAGGATGATGACATATGACCAGATCTTGACCATCCCTCATTGACACACACATCATATCCCTTGTAGGAGGGAAGCACATTTGATATTCAATATTGCATACACACCTCACTAAGTAGACCTCCATTGAACAGACTCAGTGCGACCTATATTCCAAAATCAGATTGTCCAGAGCATAGATAAAGCAAAGTCCTGTGGGATTCAGCACAGTACAACTTCCTCTCAAGATGTCTCCTCCCACTCAGACATGGTCCATTGCTTTTGTTTTTGGCAAAGGGCTACAATCAAAGGCAGATTCATCTGAGAAATGTGTAAACAAGGCTCTGGACTCCAGCAGAGAAATCCAAAGAGGCATTTCACAGTGGTGCACTCCCACTGTCAAATTCTGACATTTGGCATTCATGCCTGCTGATGATGTGCGTGAATACGAATGCATGGAACAGAGGGAATGAAAACGATTAGGAAATTATTTAATTGTTGGAGCCTCAGTCTGTACCCACTGGTATTGACTGGGGCAGGACTGAATGCTTGCTTGAATGCAACATTAAGTTTGGATTACAGCATCTTATTTTGTTTCCACTGACACCAATTACAGCACAGATTGGTCTTCAAACAGTGACAGGTTAAAGTTAGTAGACGTGTATAGGTGAGTGTGTATATGTTTGTGTGTGTGTGTATGCCATGGTGCCAACACACAAGCCACTGTGTGAGTTCTCTCTGTCTATTCTGAAGGCCCTTTTGCTTGAAGCATGTTTATAATAGCATATTTCTGGTTTGTATAGGACGAATGTCTCTCAAGGGTTTTCCTGGACTTTGGATTCTTCAAACCATTTCACACTCTTTTGCTGGATTTGATTTTACCTGTTTGCCTATCAATGTTTGTTTGGTCATAGTTTGTGGAGAGAATGTACGCTTTTGACTGTCATTGGCCAATGCCCAGTTGAATATGGAGAATAGAAGGATGTAGGCTAGGGATAATGATGATTTTGAGGATGACAATGGTAATATGTTGTTGATGATGATGAAGCTGATGTTGATTATGTTTTTTTGTTTTTGTCAGCACTTGTTGATATGTTGTTGACCAGATGATCTAAGAATACACAGAGCACATTACTTATTAGGCAGATTTGGCTTGCTATATATTTGTGCTGCTGCTAATGTTGATCACTAGTAGGCCTACTGTATATATTAGTATTAACAGCTGCCTTGACTTGATGTACTAGCTCAGTGTATTCACTAGAACTGTGTGTCATTGTGATCCATGTGGATTTTATGTTCATTTATGTTTTTATGCTCCTTTGCTGCAAAACTAAACTTCTTTGTTCCTCGCCTCAAGTCATTGTTTTGGAGTGAAAGTTTACATAAAGTCACCTTGCAGGTTTTAATTTGTTTCTGGTGGAAGGGTTGCTAAGGAACAGACAGGAGCCCCCTTCTATATCCCAGTCAGTTTAAAGGGCATCTCATCATCACTGCACCCTGGGAATAAGCATGCTTGGAGATAACAAGGACACATTAAGAATGCAGTATCCAAGTGAAATATTAAATAGGAGATAATGTATATTACCTTGGACTTGACATAATATTCAAGTATAAATATATATATATATATATATATATATAAATATAAATAATTGAGGGTCAGTGAACCTCAAGACCACAGAGGGTTAGGTTGAAAACTTAAAATGGGTCCCTGAGCGTGCGGGATAGCATGAGGCAACCGTGTGAATACTGAATAGAGCACCAAAGGGAATGAAGCAAAGTGGACACAGAGTAAAGCACATGTAGTAAGTGAAGCGATTGTCCTCCCGCTGCCGTCTCTCCATCATCCTCACGGTCTTGCAGGAAACTCTGCTTGTCCTCACAGTATATCCTACAATAGAGACAATAAAGGGAGACTGGTTGTAGGTGGTTGACTTTTAGTTTGAGAATGTCAGTACTGTAAACTGCATGTCTCCTCGAAGGAAAGATTTTTTAATGCTCTAAATGTCACCATATCCTGCCAGGTTAATGGCTACCTATAGAGCATATCAAGCATCTCATAAAGGCTCTTGATCTAATTAATTAAACCTAGCAGAGCCCCGTTCTGCCTACTTACAGCAAGCACACGCGCACACAAACGCACGCACGCACGCACACAAACATCTGCTAGCATGCACGCAAGCACACAAGGACACACACACACCTGTCATACCCCTAATTTTCTTCTATGAAAGGCTGTTATTTTCAGCCCTGTTTGTACTTTACCTCTAAGAGCTGTAATGAACTCTGTTGATAGAAATTACATGCCTGTCTTTCTTTTTATATTAGCCTTAATCTCAGTTACCCTGAAGTAAAATGATTGCGAAAGTTTGTCACTTCCTCTTTTACACGCAGAATCTGTCCACGAGAGATTATATTATCATCAAATAACAATATAATATAATAATATGCCATTTAGCAGACGCTTTTATCCAAAGCGACTTACAGTCATGCGTGCATACATTTTTGTGTATGGGTGGTCCCGGGGATCGAACCCACTACCTTGGCGTTACAAGCGCCGTGCTCTACCAGCTGAGCTACAGAGGAACAAGTGATCAACCGTGTGATTAGATTGATTTACAGCAACTGTGAATATTACAACCTGTTATGTACTGCATATGATCTACCTGTATGTATAAATGTTGTGAGTGGCGCAAGCAATCTTCTTGTTTTCATACAGCTAGTCAATAACCATTTTAACCTGAAACACAAGAATAGATGGCATTAAAAAAAATGACCTGTTGAAATCGGTTAGATTGCCTCCTTTCCTTCAATCATACTCTCAACATTAGACGAATGATGGGCACATCTATCCCGTGGAGGCGGCTTGTTTTTAACAGAGTACGAGTTCCGCAGTAAACTCAAAAGTTCCCCACTCATCTTAGAACTCTTGTGTGGATGAGGGTAATCATTTTCAACACACCTGCTTGATTACTCTTCAAACGGATGGCGTATCTAACAGAATGACAAATATGCTGTAGGTGTCTTTCTGAAAGACTCTGACAGGTGCTGTTGACTCATACTCACAACAATATATTAAGTAACTTTATTTCAAAAGTTTATAAAAACAGTTTTTGTACAAGAATAGCCTACTTGTATATTGGGTGAGTAATTGTAATACTGAAAATGTACAGTATGTAAAAGAGAACCGTACAGTGGTTTAATAGTTAACTTATGATATAATGTGTACTGTAATCACATTTACACAGTTCATGTACTCTGCAGGAAATGACATAATTATATCTGTCTAAATTGCTTATGATGGCAGGTGAGATATGTTTAAAGCAGCTCTTTCTGTTTTTAACCTGAGAGCATTGAGCAGCAAAGCACAGCCTGAGGATGTTTAGTTTTCCATATTGGAGGCACATTAGCATTGAAACTACATCCTCCCCACATGAACTTCAACTGACAGCTACTTCTGTCTCCCAACAAGGTTGCATTGTCTTACATGATCTTTTGAATATTCTAAGGCTTGTAATCTACTTGGCTAACTGTGAGATGTGACAGAATATGAATATTTTATAGTCAGCGAGAGGAGGGAGACAGGATGAGGGCCTACACAGTACCACAGTGACTAGTTGTGGCTGGAAGGTGCTGCGTCTATCTATGATCGTCCCCCCGTGTTTTTAATAGGAGGTAGTTCCTCATATACAAAGATTTACAAACACAAACAAGAGGCACAAGTAATAACCAATTGTCACTGGATTAACATGTGGGCAGCAAGCACAACTCAGTTTATACACAACATTTAAACTGTTACTTCATTCAGATATGAGTATTCCACTTGTTTTTGTCATTCTCTCTATTCAACAATACAGTAGTTAGTGCCATACCACTTGAGTGATTCTCGAAGAGGTGTACATTCTCTGTGTTCAGCTTTAGAACCCAGTTATCTGGTATTTCTTCATCATCATCCACTTCTGTTGTCATATTTCTCACCTTTGGTTGGTCCACTGTGAGAAAAGTAGAAAGACAGGCTGTGAAATGAATTCAAGCTGTGTATTTGTATGTCTTTGTGTCTCTGTGTTAAGACTTTGCCAGTTGTATGAGTTTGAGTGTCCTTGAATGCCCTTTCTGACTCTTCCGTTGAAAAGAACGTCAATTTGGCTGCAATGATCTCCAAAATTGTACGCATTAGCTCATCACACCGTTGACATAGCAACAGACGTTAACAGCTTATCGAATCCTATTGTGACGCATGGGGGTACACAAATTGGCAGGCGGACAGTATCTGGCATGACAGTCCCAATTTACATGGACACCTACTGCGCAGGTCCCATCATCAGCTTATTACCATTGCATGACCTTAAAATTAACAAATGTTAAAACAAGACAGATAAAGCCAAATAAGAAGGGTGGAATAGAACAAGGGTTACTTTGAATGTTAATATACTGAAACGTTTTGTAAAAATTGTGTACTATACTGAAAGGTACATTCATGCATAACCAAATTATGTTGTTGAACGTTATGGTGCTATAATGATTATGGAGTCTACATCGACGTCTACAGTACGTAGATAGGCCTTTTCATCAAATAATCCCAAATCACTTTTAATCTACATAATGATGCTTTCCACAAGTACAATTATTGCATGTAGAATAGTACGAGTTCATTAAAAAAGGGAAAACATTGCACTGAGAAGAAATCCAAAATGAAGGATCAGAGGGCATTAGCACCAACCATTGCCCAAAACTATTTCTCATTATGGAAGAGGACACAAGCTGCAATTTGAATACACATTTCCATTTTCGACTTGCGTTTATACTTTAATGAATGTGCTCCAAACTGACAAATTTCCTTTAAAGCAAGGATGCTCTATGACCTATACCCAGCGTCTCATTTTCACAACATTCACATTCTCTGCTTTTAACCCATTTCAGTTGATCATTACAATTGTATAGAGAGAAAACACATAATTGCAATGATAGGACTGCATCCATATTGATGGATTCAATAGTCATTCATTTAAATAGTACTCCATGAAAGAAATATGCTAAATTAGCTTACAAAAGCGTACAGGCTTTACAAACAGTGAATAGAGTTTTAATAAAGAAGATCCTGTCTTTATGTTCAAACAGGTGAATAAATGGCATTAAGACTCACCATACATAGAAAACCATTTTCAATGACACTAAAATTACCAAATATACTTCTCTTTCCTCAGAGTCTCTTTGTATCTTTGACAAAGGTTTCGCCACAGGCTCACAGCACAGATACTGATCTTCATTCAGTTAAATGACAGAAACAGGAAAGAGGGCTTTTCATACCACCCACCAAGTCTTGTGTTCATCTTATCACGATGATGCATTGGACCTCAAAGAACTGAATGAAAGATCCCAATAAATCTGACTGTCATTTCCATGAAAGGAAGGAGATTGAAATCAGACCTACTCAATAGATTTTCTGTCTGAGCTCATGGACATGCATTGACATCTACCTGTACAAGGAAGGCAATGGGTGCACAATTTTGTAATCAGATTTCTGTAGCTGGGAAGGATTTATTGATAAGCAAATACTGCCCTCTAGTGAGAAAATAAAATATCACATCAATCAGACACTGATTTTCACCTGTGTCTGTGCTTTGGGATTTCTCCAGGAGGAACTCCCGGATCTTCTCCACCCAGAGGTAGAGGATGCTCTCCCCAGTATTCTCCCTGTTAGGAGACACCACTGGTTAGATAGATGTCAGTGGAGGCATATCTCCTCAGAGACATTGGTGAGACAGGGAATCGACTGTAGTCAGCAATACCCTGAGCTAACATGGCTTCACCATCAGGTAATCAATCTTTAGGTTAGCCTTATGACGGCATCCCCTCCATCTTACATTTATGTCATTTAGCAGAAGTTGTTATCCAGAGCGACTTACAGTTAGTACATTAATCTTAAGACAGCTAGGTGAGAGAACCATATACCACAATCATAGTAAGTACATTTTTTCTCAATAAAGTAGCTATGAGCAAAGTCAGAGCTAGTAAGGGGGGTCAAGTGCGAGTGTATATAGAAGTATATACAGAAGATAGCCCTATTTGGTAAAATACCAAGTCCATATTATGGCAAGAACAGCTCTCAAATAAGCAAAGACATGAAGGTCAGTCAATACTGAAAATGTCAAGAACGTTTCTTCAAGTGCAGTCGGAAAAACCATCCTGTACTTAAGTACATTTAAAACCAGATACAAGCAATATCCTTCATCTTGAAAATATTTATACTAATACATACTAATGATTTACTTAAATCACTCAGTCATCTTATAAATTATAACCAAAAACCAAATTACTTAACTCAACCAAATTTAGAATGACAATTCTTAGTGATTCACTTGATCCTTATCAATCAAAATTAAAACCCTCAACTTTATCACCCATTACCACTATCAGAATATACACTTATATTAACATACAGCATAATTATATTATGACTTTCCTCATCCTGATAATAATTACAGATCATTATATCAATGCATTTTTAGTACTATTAATTTAGCAGTGTATATGCCTACTACCCAAATTAGCAAATTTAGATAAATCAAATGTTTTATTAACACAGCTAAGCAACCCCTTTTCTCTCCCGGCACTTAAATCTTCTGGCGTCTCTTCATTGTGTTCTTCAGACATCTACACAGTTCAAAATGAATTGCCCATGACAATGTCACAACTTCAATGTCTCATCCGAGTCACCAGCAACTCTACAACCTCATTGTCTTGTCCATTTGCCAACCATTATGCCCACAACATTAGAAATGTTGTATCTGAACATATATTTCTCCATTCTCACTCAATGGTGGACTCCTTTTCCACTCCCTCGATATAAAACATGAGATAATCCTTTGATAGCTCCGATTGGCTGTTGTACACCAGTTGCATGTAGAAGTGGTGCTTTACAGAAACATCTTCAACGCCTCTGATATTCATCTTCAGCCGGTTCATAGGTTTTTTATTTTTATTTAGGTTCACACCACTCTAGGCCAAATTATCCCTACTATGCATCAAGACACCATCTGTATTTACCTCACTAGAAGACAAAACATAACAGTTTAATTGATTTCATTTCTAATCCAATAAATCCATATAAGCATTGACTATATGACAAATTATTATGTTTTAACAATCATTCTTAATACCTATTTCTAATATACTCCCCAATTTCTATTAACATCGCTCTGTGTAGTGTGTCCTTCTTGCATCTTACCACTAGGGAAGTTGAGATTCACTGCTGCAAAAACACACAGACAAAAACACAAAAACAATGCTCCACAGTGGCAGTGCCATCTTCCTCCTCTGAGTTAGATTACTAGGAATCTGTCTCTGCTACTTTCCCTTCCATCGAGGTAGCCAGCAGCACCTAGTACTAACCTCTCCACCTAGATTCTGTCCAGCTCTTATTTCTTTAATCCTCTACTGCCACAAAGCATCCAAATCAGAAAATACCCAGGTTCTCCTGTTAGTTCTGGCAAAGAAGCCTTCACCTTTTGGAAGAAAGTCTTCAGAACATTGTTAGTTGATACAGTATGCTACTTTACCCCGTCTACTTATCAGTCAGTATAAGCCTTGAGATTAGGAAGTGCACATCTTGCAGCTTGTAATAGTCCACTCTTTCCATAGACATGCCGCCTCTACATTCTGCCTTATACCACAAATACATTTTCACCTAAAACATGTAATCTAACCCATAACACATTAATTACTACTGCTCATTTTCTTAATATAATTTGCTTATTTACCAAAATTCCTCTTGCCATCCCTTTTGAACACATGACCCACATCGTGATTCATGCTTTCACAAACAAAACAACCAAAATAAAAATGACATTAAAATGACAACTTTTGATAATACCTTAACTTAATTGTATCCCCTAAAGTAATTCAAGTAATATGAACATTGACTAGCGACAGTTATCCCTCATTCAAGGATAGCTCTCTCACTCCTTTCTTTTCATGGTCCGAATCTTATATATATTTGGGATTATTGCCAAATTATAAAGTTCTTCATAATTATCAGTATTATAAATTACCCTCAACTCGATAAAATAAACTACCTTAAATTCCTCATCCCATGCCTCTAGGATTTCCAGTGTGGGTGATCAATTCACACTAGAAAGTCAGGACAGAGTTCAGAGGTCATTGAAATCCTTCAACGAAGTGTTCCATTCTGTAGTAGACTAATCATTACCAACAGTGAAAACATTTCATAAATGTAACGTATCCCAAGTGTACAGAAAAGTCCTCATGACATTTCTTCTCAAAAGAAATCACGTGTTTTACCCAAAACTCACTCAAAAAAACTTCATACAATTCACTGTCACACCCTGGCTCTGGGACTCTATATGTTGAGCCAGGGTGTGTTCATTCTATGTGTTGTATTTCTATGTTGGGAGTTCTAGTCTGTTTATTTCTATGTTGGCCTGAGTGACTCCCAATCAGAGGCAACGAGTGTCAGCTGTGGCTGGTTGTCTCTGATTGGGAGCCATATTTAAACTGTCTGTTTTTCCCTTTGTGTTTGTGGGTTTTTGTTCCTGTTGGTTTGTTCCGTTTTGGTTGTGCTAAACCTAGGACTTCACGTGTCGTGTTCGTTTGTTGTTTTGTTATTGTTATCACTGAAGATAATAAATATGTTCGCTCAACACGCTGCGCCTTGGTCCTCCTCTCTTAACGACGATCGTGACATTCACTGTGTGCCCCTTTAAGACTTATCACTTTCGACCTGTTAAAAAACCCCTAAAATCAAAATAACAACCCTTTATAAACCTTGTAATAGGTGGGTTGTGAGTGGTTATATGAAAAACCCTATTGGAAAACAACCAAGAAAAATAGCCAGGCCTTAGTTAATTTGGTAGCTCCCTTTTATGACCTAATACTGCCAAATTTTACTAAACTGCTCCCCCTAGCCCTGGGCAACATTCCAATGACAGATAAGGAAAATCCCCTTTCTCCTGGAAGAGAAAGTATACATTTAGTTAACATTCACGTACAATCAGTAATCCAAAGACAGTAATTACACACAAAACACGATGCCTATATACACCTTCCTATCTCATCAATAATCGTTTGTATCAATCTAATTCCTCATAACTACTCCATAAAAAGATTATATAAAATCTCTCAAAAGATGAAAACCACTCAAATTTCTTTGAGTTTACAATTAGTATTTTTAATTGATTACTCTTCAGACTTCATCCTCTGTAATTATCACAATGATTATTGAACCCCTAAATCTGCTCCATGTGATCCCATATCAAATTATCCTAGTATCGTTACTTGATCAACAACATAGGAAATATCTGTTTCCCCTTATATTGTTCCTATCACCCCTCTAAATGTCATATTTCATTCATTTGCCAATATAATCACTTACTCCGCGTAAGTAAACTGTGATATTTAATCCCTGTCATCTATTTTAAAAAACTTTCTTTGAGACGTTGTCTCCTACTTTCCATCAATCCTGGAGAAAAAAAACTCCCACTCAAAACACATCAGATAATATCACGTTTCATTAAGTTCAACACACCTTCTACTATAAACCTAGAACCCCTGTTTGGTAATGTAATCATCTCCACTTGTTGCATTGATGTTTTAAAATAACAACCTATTGTTTAATAACTTCATAACTTACAAAAACATGTTGTCACGGTTTCGGCCGAGGCTGCTCCTCCTCCTTGTTTGGGCAGGCTTCGGCGGTCGTCGTCCCCGGAGTACTAGCTGCCACCGTTGTATGTTTTCGATGTTTGTTTGGTTTTGTCTTATTGGTACACCTGTTTCCGTTTAGTGTTTATTATGTGTCCTATAAGTTCTCGTTGTTTTAGTCATGTGTTGTGTGTAATTGTTCTCCGGTCAGCGGATGCTGAGTTTCCTCCATTGTTTTGGCGAGAGTTTCCGCACTTGTGTGCGCGCTATTTTTGGTACTTTGTGTTTTACGCAGTGTGTGCGTAATTTCACTTGCCTCCGGGCTCTTTTTGAGGCCCGTTTGTTTTCGTGTCGTTACTAAAGTCTGTTGGACGAAGCCTCTGTGTCCTGCGCCTGATTCCTGCACCACATCCACATTCAGCACTGACAAATGTTTACTACTCCATCAGCCTAATAGTAAAAACAACCTCCCAATGTTCTAATGTACCAGAAACGGATTATTGTTTTTAGACTTAAATAACTGTCTGCATAACTCACTGTTTTCTTAAACAAACTATATAATTTAATAATCATAATTAAAAATGATAAAATAACGTTCCATATTCAACTATCTAGATATGTGTTTCCCATCCCCCTCTGTGTCCTTTATATCCCGATATATAGCCCAACCATCACCAAAAAAAACAAAAAAAAACATTAACACTCAATTGCTGTAGTGGCTTCATGTTTGGTTCAGTTTATCTATTACAATATTGTATCAGTACTATTTCTGTAGTAACCTCAACTAAAGTTGCTATATTCCTCAGTCAATGTTATCTTTCATACTCTGCTTCCTTCCAACACTGCTTAATTATCCCTGGTGTTTGTTTAATATTCCTATTATTCTCTAAGTTCCCTTGCTTCACTTCCCATGAATATAAGACATTCGCTTCTCTATGCATCCCCTGTTATCAACTAAGATCATAGCCACAGCTCTTATCAAACCACCAATCCGCCATTATCAGAATACATCAGATCTAGGTAACTGTCCTTTCTAAGTAGGCTACAAGTAATACCAAACACTTGCTGTAGTTGATCAGCATATATTTAATTTATATCCATAGTATCAATATCCAATTTATGGATTGACATTACGCCACCATGCTCAATCGTTTAATCTAGCAAACCCCTAGGCGACGCAAAAAAATGACTTCCACGAAATCGTCTCGCTATTCCTGTTAAATAAGTGAGACTTTCCATTTGAACCACGCACACTTCAAACCTTCCCTTCTACATCACCAAACCAAATACTCTGTAGTATCCGTTCAAGCAACACATACCAACAGTTGAATTATCCCCAGAAACCCAGATTTTACTCTATTTCATTGAAATGACAAATAGATCCCACAAATAGCGCAGTTACAATGGTTTGTCGTCTTACCATCTGATACAAAATGAAGTTCCTTCACTTCACCACCTTAGCTCCGCAATGATAATTAGTTTAATAGAAACCCTAAATTGGCTTTGTACTATATTATAAATTACGTCTATAACCACATTACTTATGGGCAGTTTATTCCTTAAACCTTTCTGCTCTTTCTTAATAATAATAATAATAATCTTATGAACACTTTCTGCTCTTTGTTCATAAGATAGCCCATGTTGTCTCATTGAATTACTTAACTTCGTTAGCGGACTTTTTCTCCTTATTACTTATATTTCCTTGCCATCGTGCGCTCATTAAATCGCATGCTTTATACGCCTCTTTTATATAATGTAAATCCCATTTCGTGTTGCTTACGACGATATTGTCAATGACATATTTTTGCGCTATCTGTAACTTATCCCGTAAAAAAAAAAGACCTTACTTATTATCTGTCCATGCGGATAAATCACCAAGATATGGTCCCCCATTGAAAAATCCTAATTTACATAACATCTATTACTTTTACAAGAGACTTATTCTAAATGCGGATTTGCCTGTAATAATTTCGTCATTTCCTGTCTCTCTCCAAGTTAAAGGAAGCTCTGCTTTACTCTTAATGGTGACTGTTTTTCCAGATATCGGTCTACTAAGATGGCCATTCATTACTGCTATTAGTTCATGCAATATAAGTAATTAAATACTTAAATCAAATCCTCATTCTGTATTAAAATGTTGTTTGCCTATTTTGACTTTTAGGTGCTATGATTCAATATGTTACATTGCATTGGCTCCCTCTCCTGGCCGTTTTGAGTACTTCACAAAATACACATTTCCTCATAGGGCTTCTATAACACGGCTGAGGCCTTGAACCTCTTCACATCCATCTCTCTACTCTGCTTTCCCAAGGACTCGAACCTACGAACAATGTCTATTCTTTCATCACAGTACTCGATCTAGGACTTGAACCTATTTTATCTAGGACTTGAACCTACTTTGTCTACCTTATAGTCTAGTCATGTTGAGGACTTGAACCTCACAACTTTTCACCTCTTTAGTATTGTCTTCTACTAAGGACTGTAACCTTCAACCAAGGATTTTATCCTTCAACCGTAGGCCTCGAACCTACACCAAAATACCTTATAGGGCCTTTATAACCTTCTACCAAAGACTTGAACCTCTTCATATCTATATTCTGTCGACACAGGACTTGAACCTATGAACAATGTTTATTCTATTTCATAATGTCGTACACTCTATAATCTCGTCATGTTGAGGACTCGAACCTCTAACCTCTGTCGTACAAATTCAAATACCCTACGCCCAATCCTGTCTTGTCTTTTGTCTTTGTACTCATTACTGTTAACACACCCTGTTTCGAATCATAGCACCATGTCATTGTCTAATCTCATATTCCTCCTTACATCTCACTAAATAACTCAATACAACTCATCACCCCCCTCCAAAATATTGAATTTTAAAAGTTTGTTACAGCTCAGCTTCACCACAGATAAGCAGAATTTGACATAATCAAAAAAAGATGAAAGTCTGCTTCCCTGTTAGTACAGCTGTAAACTGCATCAAGTTCGTGACGCCAATCTGTTATGATGAGTTTCTAGGGTATCAAGTAATTCATGATGCAATAAGTTATTTAACACTTAGCTGGGGAGTTCATATAAGTATTTAATAGGTACAATGGTTCGTTATGTATGGATTTTTTTTTATTATGCACTCACTAACTGTAAGTCGCTCTGGATAAGAGCGTCTGCTAAATGACTAAAATGTAAATGTTATAACAAAAGACATGGCTTTTCCTCTTGCCATTCCCGAACTACTGAGCAAAGACATAATGGAATGCAGACTCTGTGGCACCAAGTCACTTATCTACTAACTCTAACCTGATCCACCCAACACTATGGAAACATCATAACAATGACCCAACACACCTCCAGGCTGTGTAAGGGCTATTTGACCAAGAAGGAGAGTGATGGAGTGCTGCATCAGATGACCTGGCCTCCACAATCCCCCGACGTCAAAGCCAATTGAGATGTTTTGGGATCAGTCGGACGGCAGAGTGAAAAGCAGCCAACAAGTGCTCAGCATATATGGGAACTCCTTCAAGACTGTGGGAAAAGCATTCCATTTGAAGCTGGTTGAGAGAATGCCAAGAATGTGCAAAGCTATCACCAAGGCACAGGGTGACTATTTGAAGAATCTTGTTTAACAATTTTTTGGTTACTACATGATTTCATACAGTGAGGGAAAAAAGTATTTGATCCCCTGCTGATTTTGTACGTTTGCCCACTGACAAAGACATGATCAGTCTATATTTCTAATTGTAGGTTTATTTGAACAGTGCGAGACAGAATAACAACAAAAAAATCCAGAAAAACGCATGTCAAAAATGTTATAAATTGATTTGCATTTTAATGAGGGAAATAAGTATTTGACCCCCCTGCAAAACATGACTTAGTACTTGGTGGCAAAACCCTTGTTGTTAATCAGAGGTCAGACGTTTCTTGTAGTTGGCCACCAGGTTTGCACACATCTCAGGAGGGATTTTGTCCCACTCCTCTTTGCAGATCTTCTCCAAGTCATTAAGGTTTCGAGCCTGACGTTTGGCAACTCAAACCTTCAGCTCCCTCCACAGATTTTCTATGGGATTAAGGTCTGTAGACTGGCTAGGCCACTCCAGGACCTTAATGTGCTTCTTCTTGAGCCACTCCTTTGTTGCCTTGGCCGTGTGTTTTGGGTCATTGTCATGCTGGAATACCCATCCACAACCCATTTTCAATGCCCTGGCTGAGGGAACAAGATTTGACGGTACATGGCCCCGTCCATCGTCCCTTTAGCAGAAAAACACCCCCAAAGCATAATGTTTTCACCTCCATGTTTGACAGTGGGGATGGTGTTCTTGGGGTCATAGGCAGCATTCCTCCTCCTCTAAACACGGCGAGTTGAGTTGATGCCAAAGAGCTCGACTTTGGTCTCATCTGACCACAACACTTTCACCCAGTTCTCCTCTGAATCATTCAGATGTTCATTGGCAAACTTCAGAAGGGCCTGTATATGTGCTTTCTTGAGCAGGGGGACCTTGCGGGCGCTGCAGGATTTCAGTCCTTCACGGCGTAGTGTGTTACCAATTGTTTTCTTAGTGACTATGATCCCAGCTGCCTTGAGATCATTGACAAGATCCTCCCGTGTAGTTCTGGGCTGATTCCTCACCGTTCTCATGATCATTGCAACTCTACGAGGTGAGATCTTACATGGAGCCCCAGGCCGAGGGAGATTGACAGTTCTTTTGTGTTTCTTCCATTTGCGAATTATCGCACCAACTGTTGTCACCTTCTCACCAATCTGCTTGGCGATGGTCTTGTAGCCCATTCCAGCCTTGTGTAGGTCTACAATCTTGTCCCTGACATCCTTGGAGATCTCTTTGGTTTTGGCCATGGTGGAGAGTTTGGAATCTGATTGATTGATTGCTTCTGTGGACAGGTGTCTTTTATACAGGTAACAAGCTGAGATTAGGAGCACTCCCTTTAAGAGTGTGCTCCTAATCTCAGCTCGTTACCTGTGTAAAAGACACCTGGAAGCCAGAAATCTTTCTGATTGAGATGGGGTCAAATACTTATTTCCCTCATTAAAATGCAAATCAATTTATAACATTTTTGACATGCGTTTTTCTGGATTTTTTTGTTGTTATTCTGTCTCTCACCATTAAAATTAAAATTATAGACTTATCATTTCTTTGTCAATGGGCAAACGTACAAAATCAGCAGGGGATCAAATACTTTTTTCCCTCACTGTAGCTAACATTGGCAGTAGAAGGGCCTTACTGAAGAGCTCAGTGACTTTCAAAGTGGCACCGTCATAGGATGCCACTGTAATGTAAACACTTGGAGTCAGGAAGCAGGTGCAGAAGATGAGTTTAATGATGAGAGAAGGCAGATAAACAACAGAAGAAGCGTACTGAACGTGACCAAAACCAATACTGCCTAATGACAGGCTACTGAGGGCTAAATAAAGGGAGAGTAATCAAGGTGATGATGTGTGCGTAATGATGGGGAGCAGGTGTGGATAATGATCGTGCCAGGACCGGTGGTTAGTAGACCGGCGACATCGAGCGCTGGAGAGGGGCAGTGGGAGTAGGCGTGACAGCCACCTTTCCAACAAGTCAGTTTGTCAAATTTCTGCCCTGCTAGAGCTGCCCTTGTCAACTGTAAGTGCTGTTATTGTGAAGTGGAAACGTCTAGGAGCAACAACGGCTCAGCCTCAAAGTCGTAGGCCACACAAGATCACAGAACGGGACAGTTGAGTGCTGAAGCGCATAGCGGGTAAAAATCGTCTGTCCTTGGTTGCAACACTCACTACCGAGATCCAAACTGCCCCAGGAAGCAACGTCAGCACAAGAACTGTTCATCGGGAGCTTCATGAAATGGGTTTCCATGGCCGAGCTGTCACGATCGTCTGAAGGAGGAGACCAATGCGCAGCGTTGCGAGTGAACATGATGACTTTATTAACTTAAAGCAACCACGAAGAAAACAACAAATGACGATCCGTGAAGTTCTATACTGAATACTACTAACAGCAACAAAGAAACAATAACCCACAACACAAAGTGAACTCACACAGTATAAATATGGCTCCCAATCAGAGATAACGAGCCGACAGCTGACACTCGTTACCTCCGATTGGGAGTCATACGACTAATCAAGAACAATTAACCAAACATAGAAAATGCACAACCAGAAATCCCCAACATAGAAATACACCCAAACAATGAAACTAAACAACCCTGGCTCAAATATCAAGGTCCGTGGAGCCAGAGTGTCACATTACCCCCTAAAGGTGCGACCTCCGGGCGCTCCAGCATACCAGTCTCGGGGAGGGTCTGGGTGGGCGTCTGTCCCTGGTGGCGGCTCTGGCCCAGGTCGTGGTCCCCACCCCACCTTAGTCACTATCCGCTTCCGTATTCCCTTCCTCATGACCACCCCCCAACTAAACCCCACTGGATTAAGGGGCGGCACCGGACTACGGGGCAGTACCGGACTAAGGGGCAGTACCTGACTAGATGGCGGATCCTGGCTGGCTGGCTCTGGCGGATCCTGGCGGGACGGCTCTGGCGGATCCTGGCCGGGACGGCTCTGGCGGATCCTGGCGGGACGGCTCTGGCGGATCCAGGCTGGACGGCTCTGGCGGATCCTGGCTGGACGGCTCTGGCGGATCCTGGCTGGACGGCTCTGGCGGATCCTGGCTGGACGGCTCTGGCGGATCCTGGCTGGACGGCTCTGGCGGATCCTTGCTGGACGGCTCTGGCGGATCCTGGCTGGACGGCTCTGGCGGATCCTGGCTAGACGGTTCTGGCGGATCCTGGCTGGACAGCTCTGGCGGATCCTGGCTGGACGGCTCTGGCGGATCCTGGCAGGCTGACGGATCCGGCTGCTCATGGCTGGCTGACGGATCTGGCTGCTCATAGCTGGCTGACGGATCTGGCTGCTCATGGCTGGCTGACGGGTCTGGCTGCTCATGGCTGGCGGAAGGCTCTGGCTGATCCTGTCTGGCGGAAGGCTCTGGCTGATCCGGTCTGACGGAAGGCTCTGGCTGCTCCTGTCTGGCGGAAGGCTCTGGCTGCTCCTGTCTGGCGGAAGGCTCTGGCTGCTCCTGTCTGGCGGAAGGCTCTGGCTGATCCTGTCTGGCGGAAGGCTCTGGCTGATCCTGTCTGGCGGAAGGCTCTGGCTGATCCTGTCTGGCGGAGAGCTCTAGCGGCTCCCGGGTCTGGCGGACGGCTCTGAAGGCTCATGGCAGACGGGCGGCTTTGCAGGCTCAGTACAGACGGGCAGTTCAGACGGCGTTGGGCAGACGGACAGTTCAGACGGCGTTGGGCAGACGGGCAGTTCAGACGGCGTTGGGCAGACGGGCAGTTCAGACGGCGTTGGGCAGCCGGGCAGTTCAGGCGCCGTTGGGCAGACGGGCAGTTCAGACGGCGTTGGGCAGACGGGCAGTTCAGACGGCGTTGGGCAGACGGGCAGTTCAGGCGCCCGTTGGGCAGACGGCCAGTTCAGGCCGGGCTGGCGACGCACATCGTGGACCTGGTGCGTGGAGTAGGAACAGGCCGGACCGTACCGGAACACCCACCACTGGCCTTAACTGGGGATCAAGAACGGACCGGACCAGACTGGGAACACACTTCAGTCTCTCATGCCGTGCCACAACAACTTCCCTCCCTCTACTCGCCAATGGCTCCCGTAATCCGATAGCCTTCTCTCCTTTTCTCCCTGTGGCAGCCTCCTGCTGCCCAGGCGCCAAGCCATGTGCCCCCCAAAAAAAATTTTTTGGGGAGTAACCACGGGCTTCCAGCCTCGACTCCGCGCTTCCTCTTCATACCACCTCCTCTCGGCTGCAGCTGCCTCCAGCTCTTCACGAGGGCGGTGATATTCCTCCTCAGACCACCTCCTCTCGGCTGCAGCTGCCTCCAGCTCTTCACGAGGGCGATGATGTTCCTCCGGTTGTGCCCAAGGACCCTTTCCAGCCCGAATCTCCTCCCATGTCCAAAAGTCCTTAGGAGGCATCCATAACTCCTGTGTCCAGACCCCTTGCTCCTGGACGCGCTGCTTGGTCCTTTTTTGGTGGGTTATTCTGTCACGATCGTCTGAAGGAGGAGACCAATGCGCAGCGTTGCGAGTGAACATGATGACTTTATTAACTTAAAGCAACCACGAAGAAAACAACAAATGACGATCCGTGAAGTTCTATACTGAATACTACTAACAGCAACAAAGAAACAATAACCCACAACACAAAGTGAACTCACACAGTATAAATATGGCTCCCAATCAGAGATAACGAGCCGACAGCTGACACTCGTTACCTCCGATTGGGAGTCATACGACTAATCAAGAACAATTAACCAAACATAGAAAATGCACAACCAGAAATCCCCAACATAGAAATACACCCAAACAATGAAACTAAACAACCCTGGCTCAAATATCAAGGTCCGTGGAGCCAGAGTGTCACACGAGCAGCCAAACACAAGCCTAAGAAAATACCCACGCGCAATGCCAAGCATCGGCTGGAGTAGTGTAAAGCTCGCCGCCATCGTAGTTTACTATTTATATTTTTGACAACTTTTACATTCACTACATTCCTAAAGAAAATAATGTACTTTTTATTCCATACATTTTACGTATGTAGTGACATAAAAGAAAAGAAAAATAAATAAAAATAACTACAACTGAGAGGGCTAAGCCCCCTTTTGCTCCCTCGTGGAACTGGGCCAGTCAAAATACAGAATAATAATCAAGCATTTTGTCAACATTGATGACAGTTTGGAAACTGGAGGTAGGCTGTCTACCTACTATGTTGACTTCGGTTTGCAGAATAACAAAGTCACTCACAAATATCTTTGATTCAGATGTTTTTAGCAACTTTTGGGGTAGCTAGCTAGTTAGCTAGCTTTAGCTTGGTACCTAGCTAGCTCCAATGCTACCAGCCTGAAAACAATGACCAGAAACTGCAATAATTTTCGATATTCTTAGCAATGATTTAGCAATTATTAGCTAGGCAGCCACTTGCTGTTCTACTATTGAAATCACACTTCAGTTCATGAAAATAACTAGCTAAATAGATAACGAACTAAACAAGCTTCCCAGCTACCTAGCCCTGTTGCCCCAAGATAATGTTATAAGCATTGGTAGCGTGGATTGACCAGACCCACCATCTTCAATCAAATACAAAACTGACTTATAAATTAGGGGTACTTTAGATATTGACACCTAGCTAGATAGTTGTGGTGCTTTCAAGACAACTGGGAACTCTGGGAACAAATCATGACGTCAGTGATCTTAAGGTCAGAAAGTTCTAAATGATTTTTCCCAGTCGGAGCTAGTTTTTTTTCTTCAGAGTTCCCCAGTTGTCTTGAACAAACTGTAGTCTGAAGTCGGAGATTTCCGAGATCCGAGCTCCCAGTTGTTTTTAACACGGCATTAGCGTTCACATGCTAGTCGGAGCTAGGAAACTTGGAAATGTTCGACTTGCTAATTCGTTGAACTCTGCACGTATATAACTACAACCAGTTAGCAAGTTGTACATTTCTGAGTTTCCTAGTTCCGACTAGCACGTGAACGCGGCATAACTATTGCTAATGAAACAGATTAGGTCGTTTTGCTATGTTTTGGGGGGAGAAAATGGTTTGCATCCAACAGCTAGCTAGTTTTTTTTCTTTTTCTGACCAGCCTTGTCCCAGAGCTTGGGGAAGTATTAGTGCTATCCTCGATCCTTGGGACATCCCTAACCATAACCCTTACCTAACCCTAACCATTTTTATTTCAACTTCAATAGGATATGGACGTCCCAAGGATCCCGGATAGCATGGACCCTTGGGGAGGTGTGTGTCTCCATTGTGCGGCAGCTGCAGCTGCGAGACAACTTTACCAGCATCATTGCATATGTATCAGTGAATCACTGTGACATATGAAATATGAGTGATCATGTAATCAATGTGTAATAACGGCATAAAAAATTACTGAATGTGTTAAATTATTATGTGACGTGCAGTCATATCCAAGTCCTGATTGGTCAACAAGCGTTATCTATCTTTTTTTGACACGCAAAGACCCAAACAGGGTTACACACATGCAGCAGCTACTCTTCCTGGCGTCCACAAAGGACACACAAAACCATAGAGATAGATAGAGGACTCATCTTTGTATCTGTGCCATTATAGCGTCTGTGACAGCATGGGCAGCACCATTGAGGCAATCTCCATGTGTGACCCGTTTTAAGAAGCTAGGCATATGTCGCACGTCACTACTTCACAGGAGAGGCATTTGAACATGTTTTTTTCCTTCTGTAAATACAAATGAAATGGTTAAATTACAAGCATAGTTTGTTTAGCCAGGGAAAAATACAGGAACCTTACCGCTAGCCATGATTTGATTTGACTGAGATAATGGATGGGCTGGACATGCCGAGAGATGAGTTCGGATTGGTCTGCCATGTAGCATGTGTCTGTCTATAACATGAGCTGCTCCGTATGTGTGGATAATCCTTTCTACAGCTGCTTTTTTTTATATGAAGAACTGAAAAAGTTTTGCTGGACTACTTTCTGGAGGATGATCATGCCATGCTGACTCTCTCTGATTCCGAAAATGAATCAGACAATGAGGAAATCCCAGATTTAGGTAAAAACATGTTAATTGAACCAGACATTGTAGTCTTCTGATGACAGTGGTGGGGAAGAAACAGTGTTGTTGTTATGTAAAAAGTTAAATCAGTGGAATGCCGGGTGGAAGCAGAGAGATGATTGCCAAATGCGGAGAGAGTTCAAAAGAGAACACAGAAGGCTGTTGTATGAAACACCTGTCTCTGGATTACATCTTCAAACTAAGGGCAACCATGGCATCTATGACATAGAGGGAGAAGCGTTCATCTATGTATACGGTTAAAGTCAAGCAACATTTTCAGATATTATATATTTCTAATTTTGCAAGTTAAAGTGTACTGTTAGCTAGCTAGCTAACGTTACATGTATGATCTGTGTAGTAATATTATTTGTATCTCAGAAAGCCATTTGCGTTGCTAGCTATCTAACATTTAACCTAGTTGTTTAGCTTTAGCTACCTGCAGATTCATGCATGATAGTATTGCAGCGTTGAAAACAACTGGGAACTCTGAAAACTGTGAGGTCAAATCATGACGTCAGTGATCTTCAGGTCGTAAAGTCGGAGCTCTAGCAAGCGGCTCGAGTTCCCGAGTTGGAATTCCGAGTTGGATGACCATTCAAATAGATTTTTCCCAGTCTGAGCTTGTTTTTTTCCCGAGTTCCCAGTTGTTTTGAATGCGGCATTAGAGTTGGGTTTATGGTTAATTGTTTAGCTATCTAGCTAGTTACATGTCTAAACAAAATACTCCACTATGCAAGTAACTAATTAACTGTACCGTTTACACCTTCTGTATCCTGTGCATGTGACAAGTAAACCTTGATTTTATTTGATATAGTGTGTGTTTACCTGTGGTGTCTAAGCAATTTATGACTTTGCTAATGTTTGCAAATAGAATCTTAGAGGATGTTGATTCAGCTTAGGGAAGCATCTGGAGAGCAGTTCTATAGGGGCACCCTAAAACAGAGGAAGTCTGTTGTGTGGAGTCATGGGATTGGTCTGTAGGGGAAACCACCCATATCATGTTAAAGATTATAAATACTTGGTTGGGACAAAGGAGGACAGAACAACATATTATATTGGGTCCGTTGTTCTCCAGATGCCTGCAGATGTCTGTAAATTTACGCTGAAATCTTTTGAAATAATAAACCTTTATAATCAAAGTACAGTGTAAGCGGACTCCTTGTTCTCACAGCATAATTAGCATCATTATTTAGAAACCACAGAATGGCGACGAGGTAGTTGGGACGTGCTGCGTTTCTCCAGTGTTCCATTCATGAGCTACGAAGTGACTCCCGCTCAAGACGCCGGCTCATAAGGTGAGATTTCTCACAATTTTGTGCGCTGGTCGGTTCATTTGCTTATGTGGGTGTGTGCGCTGGGGGGATGTACCCTTTGAAAGACTTATATGTGCATTTTGCTGTTATTTGCTGTGGGATGAGAGTCCGTTCTACATTTCTAAATGTGTTTGCGTTGAAAGCAACGCAAACAGGGGGGAGTGTCTATAACTATTTGAAGAATAGAATGAAGGAATAAGGCCAAGGAAAATGTATACAAATTAGGACATCGCGAATCTATGATAAGCCCTCCAACGAGGCGATCATTAAGGATGGGCCGAAAATCCTAAAAGCACATTAGGTGGGTTTAGGTCAGTCCCGGGGACTGGAGGTTGTGGTATATACATTCTATTGCAAGTTACCGCTCAACTTATAGTTGACGAAGTATATGTTTGATGTAACCGCTCATTGAATATCCGCGAACTCGTGGTAGCAGAAATTTAGGAACAATGGAAAAAAATGGCGCGATGGAGGTAGAATACTGCCTTAGGGGTCCGTAGGAATGGAAAAAAGCCTCTTAAACTGTGTATGTGTGTGTGTGTGTGGGAGAGAGAAAAAAATCAAATAAAAATAAAGACGTCTCTGTTGTGTTTAAACTGTGTGTCGACTCATGTTAGGATAAAGATTTATGTTAGAGATATATACATATATGTTTTGGTTGAGGACAGGGGTTTTTGTTTTTATAAGGAAATATGTAAGTTAAGGTTAAAAATCTTATGAGTCTCAGTGGGTGAGAACGTTAATAATTGTTAACTATATATGAGCCCCCTGGAAGGACGTTAAGGTGAAAAATCTTATGACTCTCTATAAAAAGAGAACGTTTACTAACTATTAGAATATCATGAGCCTACAGGGAGGAGTTTTTAAGAGTGTATAGAGATGTTTTGTAATGGATAAGAAAATAACTATAAATCTGCAGATTAGGATAAGTGAAGTTAAGAAACTTCAAAGTAGGATTTGTGTTCTATGTTTTGTGTTGGTTTGTGAGCTCTGTTAAGTGTTACTGTTTGTCTGTTGGGGGAAAGAACGGAGGTAAAGTTGGTCTGTCTACTTTCTGTTGTTTAGCTGGGAGAGAGCTGCTTGGGAGCTCCTTCCACTCTGAAATCGCATTGGTGAATGAACTACGCATGCGTGGGATTTTATGAGTTTAGAGGAGTTACGTAGAGCAAATATGTCACTCCCCTGCCTGCACTGAGCTGCTGGGAGACGCAGACTCAGAGCAGACAGAGAAGAAGGGGGAGATTTAGACACTAATAGAGTAGTCTGTTTGTTAAATCGGCTGTTGTTTAACGATGAAACTATTTGATTGAGACCTATTGAATTGATAAACTAGAGATATGTTGACGGATTAAAAATAAATAAAATAAAATGTTATTGAGCTATCTATAAATATTCCTGAGTTAAGTTGTTTGCTTATTTCTTAGCGCGAATGTGAACAGAGGAATATTGAATGGTTGAAATAACTCAGTGAGTGCATAAAATACTAAATTATTGTCTGTTCTTTGTTCTTCTGTCATATGAGAGATGAGAAGGAGGAGACAGAGAGAGAGAGGAGGTGCTGACGAGTGCATAACGCGACAGAGTGTGCTGTAACGGATCAAGTCAAATTAAGGCCAGTACTGTTCTATTTACAAAACTTACCTTCCCATACAGGATATTTTGTGTGCCTAGCATATTTCATGTTGTGACAATTTGACAGGGACTTGGCAACAGACTGATCAATTGATGTAATTGCATATTGGAGTTTTTGTGCATAAGTTGGTTTGATTAGAGTTGTGTTGGAAATCGGGTACTGACATTATTCTGTAAAATTAAGGTCATTGGGTGCTTATTAAGCAATTGGTTTGTGAGTGCTGTAGTGTTGCTGGATTACAGGTCTTTCTTTTTTGGATTGCTCTGAAGTTGACTACTTTCATTTACTTTCCTGATCGGATGTGGTAAGATTGCCACTAATCAATAATTTGGTAAACTATAAAATATATATATTTCACAATAAAGGAATATAAAAGAGTTGTTACAATGGGGAAAAAGGACATAAAAACTATGAAAGTAATTACTCCAGTTGATGTAGTACAAAATAGTAATCCTCTAGTTAATGGTATTGCAAGGTTATCTGGAAAATGGAATAAACGTTGGCCTGACATTGAACAACCATGGCCAGTGGAAGGGACTCTTAACCCTGACGTCATCAACATAATGAAAGTGCTTCTGTCAATTTATAAGGCAGATCAAAAGAAAGGGAAAAAAAGGGAACAACGTAAAGAAAAGAGACAAAGAGAGCTGGGGGTTCTTAAGCTGTTTGAAAATGAAGGACATTAACTGATGAAAGATACAAACGATAAAAGAAACAAAGGTATAGAGAAAATGGTAAAAGAAGTGAAGGTGACAGAAAAACTAATGACAGAAGTCAGTACACCTTTCTCACATACGGATTCAGCAAAAAGACCCCCACCTTATGAGAAAGAAGTAGAGTTTAAGGACGTCTATCCTCAGCTTCCAGTGATCATTCAGGAGGGTGATTATTGCATCAGAGATGAAGATGAACGAATAATAGAGAGAGGACAAGCAGAAACGACCATAAAGATGAATCCAAACTCCAAAAGTAAGAAGAAAACGATATATCTGGAAACTAAGGGTGGAGTGAGGTTCAGGAGGATGGAACTTGAAGATGATGATGATGATGATGATCAGAGTGATTCAGAAGAGATCATGGGTGGATATGAGGTTGGCCAGAGCGGAAAGAAGGGGTGATGGATGTTTGAAGAAGAAGAATACAAGATATTCTAGTTCTGATGAAAGCGAAGATGAAGACAGCGATAAAGATTTGGAGATTAAAGGTGCTTCATATTCAAGAGGATTTTATCCTACAATGACTAGCACAGAAGAAATAGAAAGAGATATAGACCGATGCGTATCATGCCTGGATAAAGCGAATAATTTAGAAGAAGTAAGACAACTGGAAGAACAACTCAAGAAGCTGAAGATACAGAAGAAAAAAATGCTGAGAAAAGGATCCCAAGAATTGGAGAAGAAGTATACATTGAGGCCAAGGAAAGAGGGCACCAGTAAGAAGATGATGCCAGATGATATTTCGAGGACAGAACCTAGAATATAAGCCTTTGCAAAATACCGATATGTCAGATATACTTGAGAAGCTGCCTACTCTTCAAGATGGAGCATATCCTTGGATTTCAAAATTGGAAGAAATTACGGTGGGAACACAGTCAGCCATTGGAGACATTAAGATACTTTTGGCTAATCTCCTTGGGATTCCAGATATGGAAGAAATATTTCAGAGAGCTGGACTCAATAGATATGTGGGGACTGCAGTGAATGACCCTGAATTGTTGGCTGCAAGTAGAAATCGGCTGTGGAGAGCACTGAAAGATACGTTTCCAACAAATGTGCATCCTGACAACATTCTGATTGACCCACTAGGACAACAAGAAAATCAGAGAGCCTATGTGTCAAGAGTTCATCAAGTGTGGAGAAATATTACCGGAAATGATCCAGATGTGAGTCAAATTGAGCAGTCAATTTTGAGAGCTAAACTGCAGATGGGACTGCCCTCACCAGTAAGGAGCAAACTGGCAGAGGTGGTTGGACTTGGAAGCATGACAAAAGGCGTCTATACAGATCATATAGCCCATCAAGTGGATCTGTACAGGAAAAAGGAACACAACCAGAAAGAACAGGACCAAGAAACTCTCAGAAAACTCAATCAAATACAACTGGTGGAGAATAAGAAGGAGAAGAAACAAGCTTTGGTTATGAAGAATCAGTGTGCACCAAATCAACAATCACTGCTACAGCTTCAACCGGACCAGTTCCAACCGCAATTGTACCAGCCACCAATAGCGGTACCAGTTGTTTCATATCCACAGCCAGTTTCTGGACAGACACAGAATTGGAGAGGAAGAGGACGAGAAGGCTTAGGAAGAGGAGGAAGATTTAAGCCATACTTCCAACAATCTTCAGAAGTGTGTTATGATTGTGGACAGGTTGGTCACTTTGCCCGTGAGTGCAATGGGCCAGGAGGAAACACAAGAGGGAATTTCAGAGGAAGATACAGGGGCAAGTCAAGATCATCTGGAGGACAGGTGAACCCCTATAGGGGCCCGGAGCAAGGATTATAGGGGTGCCCAGAAGATCCGAAAGGGGGGTGTCAGTTGGTAGCACCAGTTAGGGGAAAAAGATCCAACAATTGAGGTGAAAATAAACAACCAACCATTGGAAGTGATGGTGGATAGCGGAACGGCTTTTATCTGTGTAAAGCCTGAAGAGGTTACACATCTCACTATGTCCAATCAACTAATTAGGACAGGGATTTGAGGGAGTGAAACAGCTGATTCCTCTTACGGAACCAATTGAGCTCTGCTATAAAAATCAGAAAATTACAATACCCATACTGGTATCAGAACATACACCTATTGCATTGTTGGGAAGAGATGCATTCTGTAAGTTGAACTGTACAATAAAATGTACACCAGACGGCTGTCTGGTAGAAGTGCCAAAGGAAAAGGTTTACCAATTGTTGATGATGACAGAGATGGATTCGTCTTCAGTATTCTGGATTGGAAATCTCAGCGAAGATTTTTTGAAGCAGGCTAAGATATGGAAGAAATTTAAGGGGAAAATATGCCAGATGCGAGGCTTCCGGAATATACATTTCATTGTACGCTCAAGTATTTAAAGAATGCTGCCCAATCGAACTCAGGGGAATGGTTGAGTCATCAACCAAAGAAAGTTCAACTCAGCTCATGTTGCATAGTTTTAGGACCACAAGGAGCAGCTATGAAGATAAACACAGATGATTATCTGGATAAAGAATTTGAGATTGAGAAGAGTGTGCCACATGTGACCTTGTTGGTTTCTGAAGGCTATGAGCAGAAGCAAATAGGAGAAATGATGACAGAAGCAGAGAAAGCTGTTTTTGTACTGATGAAAGAGAATTTGGGGGATTTGGAGGAGTGAAGATCAGCGATTTCTCAAAATAATGATTTTGGCTCAAGGACAAGGAGAGTCATAAACTGTACGGATGACACATTAATCTATTTGCAGTGTGAAGATGGATTAAAAATCTATGAAAGAGGAGATGTTGCAAAAAGTTCAAGAATGTTTGTGATCTCAAAGTAGTACCGATATTGGACTTGTGAAATCAGCCCAACCTGTGAAAGTTGAACTTCGACCAGGAGGCAGACCTCCTTGGAAGAATCAGTATCCATTGAAAGATGAAGCAATCCAAGGGATTGAACCACAAATTGAAGGACTTTCAAAAGCAGGTGTTTTGAAGACAAGAAAAATTCCTTAGAGTAGCAATCCATTGTTGTCTTTGGGAGAAACCATGAGGGGTTGATAGTAGCGCCTCTAGACCTAATAGGTCTGATGATTTAGGAAGCTAGGGGTTAGCTCATGTTGCAAGGGGGGAGGTTAGGAGAAAGATCACAAAGGAGTAGGATTTTTGGGAACCATATTTGCTTGAACAGATTGACTATGTCATAGGCAGGTGCATAATCTGTCTGAAAAATTATGTTTGCAGGGGGTGACTGTTATTCTTGGTTACATTCCTACACCAAGAGGTGCATAAGATGTCAGACTAAGCTAAAAGATGCTCAATAGTTTGCCAAGTTTTTGGGAAAATAAGTCATAAACAGGTGGGGATTATCCGATCACATATCCTAAAATTAGTGGGAAAGGAATTTGTGGATAAATCAGTGAAATGGTTTTTGAAAAATTAGGAGAAAAAGTCAGACTAAAAAGTTATGAAAACTAGGGTTGAAGGAACTCTAGGACAGTCAGCTCAGCTTCAATGCTAGTGAGAGAGAGAGAGAACAGTGGTGAAGGGAAATTTAGAGTTAAGTGGAGAGATAATTATGACGAAGAAGTGTTGTTATCAGGATAAGAAGTAGAAGCTGTTTCCCCTAGTCAAAGGAAGTATATTTTGTACAACGATATGAAGTGGAAGAGGGTTATGAGTGATTGCTCACTTATTTTGCGTAATGTTACATGGAAAGATCAGGGAGAATATATGTGTACTTATTTAGTGCAAGCATTAAAATTTGTTCCGGTTAAGAATTATTGGTTAAAAGGCTATGTAACTCGTAAGGTGACGCTTATGATGGAAGATTTGAAGTCTGTTGAAGCTTCCACAGTCACCAAAGGAGTTCAGGAGAAGTATATTACAGTAGCCACTCCAACAGTAAATAATACACAGAGGATATCTGTAACTTTCCCACTGGAAATAGTTAAGAGTGTTAATACATCAACTAAAGCAACTATTTTAATAGTAACTTTGAAAGAGATTAATGGTACGACGGCAATAACAAATTTAGGAAATATGACACAGACACCAACAACAACTTTTCTGAAACTAAAGGATGTAGTAAGAGTGACTCAGGAGTTTATGATAAGGATGGAGAGTGCTGTCAATGGTAGTAAGGATAGTGTTGAAATAGGAGAGCAGATGGTAGTAGAGAATGATGTAGATTCATCTGAAATAGTGCAGAATACTATCATGGAGGTACAGGATGAGTTCTTTGATTTTAATGGAAGACAAGAAGATATATCTGATCAATACCACTCGTTAGGGAAGAGAGAAACTAAATGGAAGGCATATGGATTTGATTCTTCTGTTTTGCAAATTAAAGATGGATGGGCAGGTAGGAATCTTTGGTTCCAGCAGTTAACTCATTCTGTAAGATCAGTGAGGAATCTTGAGGGTCCATGTCTGTTGAGAATTCCAGCACCAGGCACATGGGGTTCAATCTTAGAGATGGTGGCTCAACCTCTATCAAGTACGTGTCAATCTTATGCTTTATCATGGCTGTTGTATCAGCAACAATCGTTAACAGATACAATAATGTCGTTGTCGAAGCATTTGTTTAGGCCTAGGTTTAAGTGTTCTTGGTTAAATGAATTACCCTATGTGAATTTGTTAGATGGGAAGGAAAATCAGTTAACAGCGCTTCATGAAGCATTGGAGGTGAAACCAGTGAGGGCTAAAAGCTGTTTTTGTTCTAATAAAACATATGATGGAAAGGGTATGTTTATGGGAATATCAGATTGTGATGATTATATGATGACTTTGGGTAAGCATGAACATAAGGTTAGTAATGAGAAATATAATGTAACTCTTTATGTTCCAGTTAGTAAGAAGAGCAGGACTTTGATGGTGAAAGATCAGCTTTTGCCTGGTAATGTGACTATAGGGAATTTTAGAGATATTTGGTGGGTTTGTGGTGATAAAGCGTATATATTCTTACCCTATGGATGGACAGGATGTTGTTACATGTCGACGTTGAAGCTTCCATATGAGGTTTTTACCATTAAAAGAGGGGAAGTGTCACGCCCTGGCTCTGGGGACTCATATGTTGAGCCAGGGTGTGGATTTTCTATGTTTTGTTTTCTATGTTTTTGTTTCTAGATCGTGTTGATCTATGTTGGCCAGGGTGATTCCCAATCAGAGACAGCTGTAGCTCGTTGTCTCTGATTGGGAACCATACTTAGGCAGCCTGTTGGCACCAGTTTATTTGTGGGATCTTGTTCCGTAAGGTTTGTTTTGTATTAACCTAGGACTTCACGTATCGTTTGGTTTGTTGTTTTTGTTCGTGTAAGTACAATTAAAGAATGTATGCTTATCACGCTGCGCCTTGGTCCGTGTCTTCAGTCGACGATCGTGACAGAAGATCCCACCATAAGAGGACCAAGAAGCGTGCCCAGGAGGAGAAGATGGCGATGTCGCAGGTGGGCAAATGGTGGTCTTGGGAGGAGATCTTTGCGGGCAGAGGGCCATGGGCAAAGGTAAATGCCCAGGCAGGAGAGGAGAAACGGCGCCAACCGCGCCGACGACGGACACGCGAGAGGCAACCCCAAGAAAAATGTTGGGGGGGGCACACGGCGTGGATGACGGGGCAGCAGGAGGCAGCTACAGGGCAAATCAGCCCGGTCCGGCCCGCTCCTGCTCCCCGCACCAAGCCAGTGGTGCGCGTCGTCAGCCCGGTCCGGCCCATTCCTGCTCCCCGCACCAAGCCAGTGGTGCGCGTCGTCAGCCCGGTCCGGCCCGTTCCTGCTCCCCGCACCAAGCCAGTGGTGCGCGTCGTCAGCCCGGTCCGGCCCGTTCCTGCTCCCCGCACCAAGCCAGTGGTGCGTGTGTCCAGTCCGGCACGGCCCGTGCCTGCTCCACTCCAGAGCCAGAGCAATCCGCTCCACCGGTGTCCAGTCCAGCTCCGGCCAGCGGGGCCAGACCAGATCAGGGGCGCAACGGGGGGGTGGAGAGAGAGTGGTGGTCACGCCCGGAGCCGGATCCGCCTCCGAGGTGGAATGCCCACCCGGCCCCTACCCTCTTGTGTTTGTGTGGCGCGGTCGCAGTCCACGCCTTTGGGGGGGGGGTACTGTCACGCCCTGGCTCTGGGGACTCTTATATGTTGAGCCAGGGTGTGGATTTTCTATGTTTTGTTATCTATGTTTTTGTTTCTAGATCGTGTTGATCTATGTTGGCCAGGGTGGTTCCCAATCAGAGACAGCTGTAGCTCGTTGTCTCTGATTGGGAACCATACTTAGGCAGCCTGTTGGCACCAGTTTATTTGTGGGATCTTGTTCCGTAAGGTTTGTTTTGTATTAACCTAGGACTTCACGTATCGTTTGGTTTGTTGTTTTTGTTCGTGTAAGTACAATTAAAGAATGTACGCTTATCACGCTGTGCCTTGGTCCGTGTCTTCAGTCGACGATCGTGACAGGAAGCACCGGACACAGATACATCTGAGTCTAGGTTTGGAAATAGGGTGAAAAGGCACAAATTTCATAGTCTGGAAGCCTACCATTGGAGGATAAGTCTAGGAGAGAAGTGGGGACTTTTTTCCATGGTATGGTGTAACATTTTTGGGGGATCACATTGATAATATTACCTATACTTTGCAGGGTTTTGCAAATGAAACGATAAGAGGGTTTAACCTTCTGTCGAATACTCAAAGAAGTCACAGACTGACGCTGTTGAAACATGACATGGCTCTTGACTATATTTTAGCAAAACAAGGTGGCTTATGTTTGGCTATGAATTTGACGGGGGATGATTGTTATACTTTGATCCCAGATAGTTCCGATAATATCACTAGTGTTATAGATGCATTGAAGAATATAAGGGACGCGTTTGGTAGATCTGAAGGAGCTGGATGGTCAGCGAAGGCTTGGTTGCAAGATCAGTTAGGCCCAGTGGGAGCAGTGATAGTTCAGATTTTAGTAGCAGCTCTGATAGCGCTGTGTGTGATGTTTTGCTTTTGTACTTTGTTATTGACTTTTGCGAAGGCTATGATATTGAGATGGGTTGGAGTTGTGATGCCTGGAGAAAACACTCAGATGCTGTTGTTAACTGTTACTGATCTAGATGAAGATGAACAAGTGGGACTGGATGGAGTATTGATGGATAGATATCCATTTTGAATATCCGATAATTTTTCACAGGTTTTAAATATTAGTGTGATTTTAGTATTTTGTGATGAATCAAAGGGGGGAAATGGAATGTGATTCATTTTATATATAATTTTATATATCATTTTTAGTTGATATTGATGTTTTAATTTGAATGTGTTGTTTTGCAAAAGATACTGTTTGGTCTTTTCTTTTCTTCCAGAAGCATATAGGGGAATGTGTAGAGGGGATTCAAATACTCAAACATAGACAATATGAATGGACTGGAGGAAGTGGAACAAGGAAGGTGTGGAAATGTTCAGATTCCATCATCGACGTTGCATTGGAAGTCGACACTGCTGAGGAGATGAAGTGTAGTGGGCTACATTCCAGTGTCTGCAATGATATATAGACATATTTGCATGTGTAATACATAATTTGTGTCAAATTCTTTCTGTATAAATTTTTGAAGAATTATATTTGCTGTTGTTGGGTACATGTGGGGATCTCAGATGTTTTTGTTTATTTCGTGGATGCTTAGGGATATTGGGTCTAGGCAGGGATAGAGAGAATCCACAGGAGGGTCCGATGGGTCGACCAGCCTGAATGTGGACATTTTTGATTGTGTTTTGTTTGCTGAGGCTTTCATGTGTATTGAAATTGCATCATAGTTTAAAATGCATTGATAAAGATTTATGAATTGATCTGGAGTACTTAGATGGTTGCCTGGGGCAGAGGGGCCGTGAGATAATTTTACTGTCTTGATTGATTGATGGATATTTGGAAAGAAAGCTGCCAGACAGGTTTTTCGCTCTCACACTCCATAAAGATTTGTTCATATTTCATAGAAATGTATTTACACTCCATAGAAAAATGTGTTTTTGGTTTATTGTTAAAGATACTCAATAAGAGAAATTGTTATTTGTCATAATCCTATTCTTATTATTTTCGAGACATAATTAGTCTCGAAGGGGGGAAATATGTGGTGTCTAAGCAATTTATGACTTTGCTAACATTTGCAAATGGTATCTTAGAGGATGTTGATTCAGCTTAGGGAAGCATCTGGAGACCAGTTCTATAGGGGCACCCTAAAACAGAGGAAGTCTGTTGTGTGGAGTCATGGGATTGGTCTGTAGGGGAAACCATCCATATCATGTTAAAGATTATAAATACTTGGTTGGGACAAAGGAGGACAGAACACCATATTATATTGGGTCCGTTGTTCTCCAGATGCCTGCAGATGTCTGTAAATTTACGCTGAAATCTTTTGAAATAATAAACCTTTATAATCAAAGTACAGTGTAAGCGGACTCCTTGTTCTCACAGCATAATTAGCATCATTATTTAGATACCACATACCAGAGACGGTAATGTGAAGAACAACATGACCTGCACCAAAGTCAGATTAGGATTAGGCCAAGGACTAGATAAAGTGTATTTTTACTACTACTTTTTGCTACTACTTTCACCACTTTTCATCTTGAAATCATTGGTTGTTTACTACACTGTGAATCCTTAAAGAGATTAGTGGGGCTAACATGCTGACCACACCGCTAGCGTTACATCTGCGAGCGTTGCAATATAAATGTACACATACATGTTATTCAATCATTTCATCCACACTGCTCGCGCGCGTCTGCATTGCTAGGCACTAAAATAGAACTTGGTTCTATTTGTGACACTTGACACGCTGCAAGTCCCGCCTCTCCCATCTCCTCATTGGTCTTTAGGAGCATATACCCACGTGGGTGACTGAAAGATGAACTGAGGTCCACACTCCAGTCCAGTTGGTGGTGGTAATGCACCTTAAAGTTGGTTGCCAACCGCCATATAAAGTCAAAAGAAGAAGAAGAAGCCTGAAGGAGGAGAGATTACTAGAAACGAACTCGGTTTACCGTTTTATCTGTGGATTAATTGTCAGAGTTGAGGACCTTGTGCATTTCAGGTAAAATAACAACCCAATGTTTATATCCCAGGACAAATTAGCTAGCAACAGCAAGCTAAATTGTCAAACATGTTGAATGCTTTTCGACCTGTCCTCAAATTAATATAGTTGGTTCAGTGTTCGTTTTGATATTTCAACCTGCATGTCCTGGTCGCGTCTGGTGTGGGTGGACAAAATCAACATGCGCGTGATGGCGCATGCGGACACACGCCCGGTCTAGTCAGCATGTAAGGCTTAAGAGGGTGTGAACAATGCTGAATGGGTGTAGAGAAAGAAGAGCTCGCCAGTAGGTGTACCAAAACATTCACGGGCCATTTTCTCAAAAGTGGGGTTTATGAACTTTAAAAGCAGGATGACTTTCCCATTGATATACCATTTTCTAGCTCTACTTTAATCCAATGTAAAAAACACAATTTCAAATTTTGCTACATTGGACCCAATCCAGGTGGTGGGTCACATTTTGAAGTACACAATGTTCTTCTTCACAATTGGCTGATCACTCCTGATGAACCGGTTGGATATGACTCCAACAGGGTCACCAGGAGGGATCAGCCAAAGAAGTTGGAAGTCCCACCCAGTTGACTACATTAAAATGGTGGAAGCGTCAATGGCGCTGCCCATGCTAATACAGCCTTTTGTCCACTAGAGGCCTCTATCATTCTCTATGGACGAGAGACTTCGTAGCTGTCACATTACTAGGGAAATAATTACTTCCACGTAATGGTAGAGATCATCTTTGATCACATAATCACACAGCCTGGATGTTTTGTGTAACAGACACAAGAAGACCTGCCTGTAAAAGGAAATATTTATGGTTTGGGAAGATTTTATTGGAATAGCTAGCTAGCCACCTTGCTGGCTACTTTGGATGACATTTTGCAAGGATGCTACTACGGTGGATACGGCAACAGCTGGTAAGCAAAGTCTCCTTGCTAACTAACTAACTAGCTAGCAATATCCGATAGCAAGTGTACTTTGCTATTGAGAAAGGCGTTGATGCACATGAAACAATATGATTTAGATAGCTAGTTGAGTTAAGAATCCGACCAACTGGCTGCCTGTGTAAGGTAAGTTCGCAGCTGTCACTGAGCTAGCTAGCTTGTTTGTTTACCAAACATTAGCATGGCTAGCAGCTAGCTACTGCATAAATCCAACCAGGGCTCACTTATCAATTATAACGTTACTCAAACTTATCTTATATAGTAAGTTGGCTGTTCTGTTATACACGATGAGCTAAGCTGTTGGCCAGTAATACAGTTATACTAAAAACTAACTAACTAACTAGCCAGCTAGCTATAATTGGCTACATTTGAGTAATTTAGCAGACGTTCTTATCGAGAGTTAGTTAGCTACTTACAATTAGTGTATTCATCTTAAAGTGGAACTGACAGCGTTTTAACAACATGAACTCTTATTAAAATCTGTTAATGTACACCCCCAGCCCAGGAAGAATGACACTTTTTTGTGTGCATTTTCTGACAAGCGAGCACTTAGATATGGTCATTCATAAATTCATAGAATGTTTGGGAATGACAGAGTAAGGTATTTGTGACAATTAATAGACACCAGTGGAAGCTGGTGACATGAAAAGATTAGGAGGATGGGAGACCCACGGTATAGGTGCGGACCACACAGAGACGACAAAGCGTGTTTTTTTTTATTTTTATTTTTTACCTAAAGCATTAAAAAATATATTTATATTACAAGAATGGGGAATGAGAGGGCTACTTACAGTGTTGGGAAGGGATCACAGCAGTGCCATGATAGGTTTGGGCAGCAAGTTCCTCAATGAAGTTAAACTCAGACATCTCAGAATTCATAAAGTCATACACAGACTGCGCATCTCGCCCACTTGACACATTAAAGTAGCCCAAGAAACGTTCCTGAGTAAAGCCCTGATCATCCACAGACTGACAACTGCGAGCAGACTGGTGGCACCATAGGTCCCAGAGTGGTGGGGCAATTTTTCCCCCCTGGGGCCCAGAGTTTTTCCTTATCTAATAACCTAACCAGGAAAACTCCGGACCCTATAGGGTATGACAATGATTAATCAGTTGTAAAAAGGTTTTATACAGGCTATGATGGGACCAGTTTTTCTAATCAGGTCACATGGTTTAAAAAAACTCATGAAAAAACTCCTGGCCCTGGGGAAGATGAAAACCCTGTAAAAATGCAGCAACCATATACTTGTTCATATTAATTACAGTGTATTCGGAAAGTATTCAGACCCCCTGACTTTTTCCACATTTTGTTACGTTTTCCCTCATCCATCTACACACAATACCCCGTAATGACAAAGAGAAAACAGGTTTGTAGAAATGTGTGCAAATTTATCAAAAATAAAAAGCAGAAATACCTTATTTACATAAGTATTCAGGCCCTTTGCTATGAGACTTGAAATTGAGCTCAGGTGCATCCTATTTCCATTCATCATCCTTGATGTTTCTACAACTTGATTGGAGTCCACCTGTGGTAAATTCAATTGATTGGACATGATTTGGAAAGGCACACACCTGTCTATACACGGTCCCACAGTTGACAGTGCATGTCGGAGCAAAAACCAAGCCATGAGGTCGAAAGAATTGTCCGTAGAGCTCCGAGACAGGATTGTGTCGAGGCACAGATCTGGGGAAGGTTACCAAAACATATCTGCAGCATTGAAGGTCCCCAAGAACACAGTGGCCTCCATCATTCTTAAATGGAAGAAGTTTGGAACCACCAATACTCTTTCTAGAGCTGGTCGCCCAGCCAAACTGAGCAATCGGGGGAGAAGGGCCTTGGTCAGGGAGGTGACCAAGAACCCGATAGTCACTCTGACAGAGCTCCAGAATTCAGGCCTTTATGGTAGAGTGGCCAGACGGAAGCCACTCCTCAGTAAAAGGTACATGACAGCCCGCTTGGAGTTTGCCAAAAGGCACCTAAAGGACTCTCAGACCATGAGAAACAAGATTTTCTGGTCTGATGAAACCAAGATTGAACTCTTTGGCCTGAATGCCAAGTGTCACGTCTGGAGGAAACCTTGGCACCATCCCTACGGTGAAGCATGGTGGTGGCAGCATCATGCTGTGGGGATGTTTTTCAGCGGCAGGGACTGGGAGACTAGTCAGGATCGAGGGAAAGATGAACGGAGCAAAGTACAGAGGGATCCTTGACAAAAACCTGCTCAGGACCACAGACTGGGGCGAAGGTTCACCTTCCAACAGGACAACGACAGTAAGCACACAGCCAAGACAACGCAGGAGTGGCTTCGGAACAAGTTCCTGAATGTCATTGAGTGGCCCAGCCAGAGGCCAGACTTCAACCCGACCAAACATCTCTGGAGAGACCTGAAAATAGCTGTGCAACGACACTCCCCATCCAACTTGACAGAGCTTGATAGGATCTGCAGAGAAGAATGGGAGAAACTCCCCAAATACAGGTGTGCCAAGCTTGTAGCGTCATACCCAAGAAGACTTGAGGCTGTAACCGCTGCCAAAGGTGCTTCAACAAAGTACTGAGGAAAGGTTCTGAATACTTATGTAAATGTGATATTTTATTATTTTTTATAAATTAGCAAAAAAATCTAAACCTGTTTTCGCTTCGTCATTATGGGGTATTGTGTGTAGATTGAGGGGAAAAAAACTATTTAATCAATTTTAGAATAAGGTTTGAATACTTTCCGAATGCACTGTATATTTAGGCTAGACTAACGGGGGTTTCATCTACACAGACACAGACAACCGATGGACAATAGAACTCACAGGGCTGAACTTGCTTTATGCAGGCCTATGCAACTGTAGGTCTAATAAAACATTTACTCAATAGTGATGACAGACTGTTGATTGATTTAATTTCAGTTAATAGTTTTGGATTGAAAAGGTATAGGCAGCCCAAATTTGAATATAAACCAAATTTTTTCACATTCACATTTTCTCCTGACAAACAAATGGACTATAAATACATAACGTTACCAATTTGTTTACCCTGGCCAAATGGACAGGGCGCATAGGCTGTATGCAGCTGCTATTATTAGTAGCCTACAGTTGATCAGAGTGAAAAATCGTCTCGTTTTCATCCCATACAGCATGTCAGATCTCTAATGTTTAGGTGTAGCCTAGGCTGCTGCAACATTTATGTAAAGAGTTTTTGCTTGTCTGTCCGAAGTGATTGTGTTATCACCTTTGCTAAATAAATACCGGAGGAAAGTGGAAAGCCTACTTGAGCGTGCGTGGAAAATGTGGTGCGTCAACCTCTTTTTAATCTAACTTTTTAATGGAAGTAATCAAATCATTCTGAAATGATTTCGACATCGTAGAGAAGAGAGTAGGAACTTCCATATGCTCACAATGTAAAGCATCGTAATGTGCAATTACCTCTGCAAGCTCCTTGTTGTTGCCCTTTTTAGCTGAACTTTCCCTCATCTTGCCCCTAAGTAAAAGCTAACTCTTTCCGATAAGAAGCTTGTGACCCTTACCTTCTCGTTGTGTTGCGCAGTTTTAACATGCAGACCTTCGTCCATTACATACATGATCGATGCTGCTGTTTCCAAGAAGTTTGAATCTGATGTGGGCAATGAAAGGGGTTCTTCAACAAAAATCCACTACTTTGTTGTTAGCATTAGCGAGCCATTCTGGCTGAGAAAACTGCACTCTGGTAGCTAGCTAACGTTAGCTAGCTACTTGCTACTAAAGAGGAAGGCAAATTGAAATAAATTGCACTAACTCCACACAAAAATAAAGTTCTAAAACCAAGAAAAACAATATATAATCTACCTCCGTCTCCTGTAGTTGAAAGAAACTATTTTGAATTGAATAATATCCTAAAAATGCTCAACTATCACTTTTCACTCTCAATCTCTATTTATTGTCACCAACTCACCAAGCTTCTCAACACACAGAACCCCCATAATGCTCTGTGGCACAACCCCAATACACCACCCTAGGTTTGTTCTCTGATCCTAATCCTATGATTGGATGGACAACATGTCAGTTCATATTGCAAAAGCTTTGATTGGTTGGATGACGTCCTCTGGTACTGGTCATAATTACCATGTAGGTCTATGGAAGGGGGTAAGGCCTATTAGCCTCCTGGGTTTTGTATTGAAATCAATGTAGCCATAGGAGGACGGGAAATAGCTGTCCTCCGGCTAAACCATGGTTCTAGCCTAGAGCGCTGCTTTCAGAACTACTAGCTAAAAAGTATACAAAAGTACTGGAGAATCTCTTATATTGCCTAGTTAGACCATTAATTAGGCAAGACAAACATATTTTCATGATTTCACTAATATCATAAAAATCTATAAATAATAGCACCTTTTTGTGCTCATTAAGTATTACCAGGGGTGTAATCAAATCATTACTCCAAACAGTTGCAAAATGTTCTGTTGTGCAACAGAAACAAGTGTTTCTATTGGACAGGTGCCAGCAAACCAGGAAGGACCTACCTGAATCTGTCCAATAGAAACGCTAGTTTTGCTTGCAAAACAGAACGTTTTGCTTCTCTTTGGAGTAATGATTACACCCCTGATTTAAAGGGTAGGTTGCATAAACATAACCACATGTAACATATGGATCAAAAGTCCCAATGCAAAGTTACACCTTTTCTATTTTTCAAGTTATTACATAAAAACGATCATAATGCCTAAGTCATGTCGGAAAATGTTTTTTTCCGGGATGTGATGTAATATGGAGGACCCGGCAAGCCAGCCTATTCCCTATAATGTAAACTTAAACAGAAATAACTTTAAATGTAGAACTTCAACTAAACCACATTTTTTGCACTCATGACTGGTTTCAATAAAAGTTTCAGGCAACTTATAAGCAAATACTTTATGAATTTGTTTTAAATCAGCTTGCAAGGTTGCTAGCCAACTAGCCTGCTAACATTAGCCTGCTAACGTTAGCCCTACCAGCCTGCTAAAGTTATGTTAGCACTGCGTGAGTCAGCCAGTTGCTATCAACACCTACCTTACAGCTACATTAAAGTAAACCAACGTTTTGGAAATACATAACGCCATCTAACAGTTCTAAAATAATGTTACTAGTATATAAAATAATTTTACTGGTATATGCAGTTATTTTAGCCTGCTAGCTAGCCTAGCCAGTAGTGCTGAGCGATTAGTGCTTTTTGAGGTCGGTTCGGTTTTGGTTAGATACTTTTTTTAAATCAAGGTTTTCGGTTTCGATAAAAAAATGTAAATATGAAATAATGACGTTACAATGATTTTAGAGCTTTTTCATGGACATTCCAAAGCCAAAAATAGTGTACATTCAATTGCCAAAACATTGAAAATATTCCAATGTCTCTGTCAGGTCCACATTGGGTAGACAATAGAAAATTACTATGAAATAGTACAATATTTCAGTTGTGTATATTACTTAGTTTATATTTGATGACTATTATTTTTCATTCCTTAACGTAATAATCTCTTATCTGTTCAGGCAGTAACAGTCAGCCAGTCAGGCCATCTAACGTTATGTGGTCCCCATACTGTACTGTCTTTAGTCATCCTATTTAGCTAGCCTGCCGTATGCTGCATACAGTGAGGGGAAAAGAGTATTTGATCCCCTGCTGATTTTGTAAGTTTGCCCACTGACAAAGAAATGATCAGTCTATAATTTTAATGGTAGGTTTATTTGAACAGTGAGAGACAGAATAACAACAACAAAAAATCCAGAAAAACGCATGTCGAAAATGTTATCAATTGATTTGCATTTTAATGAGGGAAATAAGTATTTGACCCCCTCTCAATCAGAAAGATTTCTGGCTCCCAGGTGTCTTTTATACAGGTAACGAGCTGAGATTAGGAGCACACTCTTAAAGGGAGTGCTCCTAATCTCAGTTTGTTACCTGTATAAAAGACACCTGTCCACAGAAGCAATCAATCAGATTCCAAACTCTCCACCATGGCCAAGACCAAAGAGCTCTCCAAGGACGTCAGGGACAAGATTGTAGACCTACACAAGGCTGGAATGGGCTACAAGACCATCGCCAAGCAGCTTGGTGAGAAGGTGACAACAGTTGGTGCGATTATTCGCAAATGGAAGAAACACAAAAGAACTGTCAATCTCCCTCGGCCTGGGGCTCCATGCAAGATCTCACCTCGTGGAGTTGCAATGATCATGAGAACGGTGAGGAATCAGCCCAGAACTACACGGGAGGATCTTGTCAATGATCTCAAGGCAGCTGGGACCATAGTCACCAAGAAAACAATTGGTAACACACTACGCCGTGAAGGACTGAAATCCTGCAGCGCCCGCAAGGTCCCCCTGCTCAAGAAAGCACATATACAGGGCCGTCTGAAGTTTGCCAATGAACATCTGAATGATTCAGAGGAGAACTGGGTTAAAGTGTTGTGGTCAGATAAGACCAAAATCGAGCTCTTTGGCATCAACTCAACTCGCCGCGTTTGGAGGAGGAAGAATACTGCCTATTACCCCAAGAACACCATCCCCACCGTCAAACATGGAGGTGGAAACATTATGCTTTGGGGGTGTTTTTCTGCTAAGGGGACAGGACAACTTCACTGCATCAAAGGTACGATGGACGGGGCCATGTACCATAAAATCTTGGGTGAGAACCTCCTTCCCTCAGCCAGGGCATTGAAAATGGGTCATGGATGGGTATTCCAGCATGACAATGACCCAAAACACACGGCCAAGGCAACAAAGGAGTGGCTCAAGAAGAAGCACATTAAGGTCCTGGAGTGGCCTAGCCAGTCTCCAGACCTTAATCCCATAGAAAATCTGTGGAGGGAGCTGAAGGTTCGAGTTGCCAAACGTCAGCCTCGAAACCTTAATGACTTGGAGAAGATCTGCAAAGAGGAGTGGAACAAAATCCCTCCTGAGATGTGTGCAAACCTGGTGGCCAACTACAACAAACGTCTGACCTCTGTGATTGCCAACAAAGGTTTTGCCACCAAGTACTAAGTCATGTTTTGCAGAGGGGTCAAATACTTATTTCCCTCATTAAAATGCATATAAATTTATAACATTTTTGACATGCGTTTTTCTGGATTTTTTTGTTGTCATTCTGTCTCTCACTGTTCAAATAAACCTACTATTAAAATTATAGACTGATCATGTCTTTGTCAGTGGGCAAACGTACAAAATCAGCAGGGGATCAAATACTTTTTTCCCTCACTGTATAAAGATAACTTTATTCCATTACTCAACAATATAAAAGCAGATCTAATTAAATAGAACTATCTTCCCATGAATCTTACATGTAGAATAAACCTCTTCAGAATGGCATGGCTCCCAAAGTTTTTGTATTCATTTTCGGTAATACCAATTACCCCAGCGAATACATTCTTTAAAAAAACTCTGTCATAAGACTTAATATGGGCAAATAAAATTCATAGAGTAAGAAGGAAAGTTTCACATCTTCCTGAATCTGAGGGTAGTTTTAACCTTCCAGACTTTGAATTGTATCAACTCGCTACCCGAGGCTTTTACTTGGGACATATAGTTAAATGCACTAAAGAGGAACAATGGGTACATATTGAAGATATGCATGCTCATCCCCAGAATATTTTTACGTGTATATTTTCAATGGATAAAGCTAAGAACATTAACAACTTCATAGTTAAAAACACTTTAACAATATGGAAGAAAATTAAATCTATTCTACAAGAATCAATATCACTCCCTAAAAACACAACCCTATGGAACAATCCTTGGATAGCTTTTCAGAATTCACAGATAAATTGGTCCACATGGAAAACTAAAGGCATAGAAACCGTAAATGACCTGGTAACAGGAAATAAATGTATTTCCATGACATAATTAAAAAGCAATATTTTCAAATACGTGCAACTTAAAAGTTACATATCACAACATTTCGATTTGAAATATTTTCGACATCAGAGCACCCTTGAGGGAGTCTTATTTAAGTCAGAAAATGATTTTAATATGATAGGTAAGATATACAAAACCTTGCAGAGAGCCTATCCAACTGACATCAATTTGAACCAAGACTTCAAAAGAACTAATGTTGGCACAAGATGGATGGCATGTTGGAGCATAACTAACGAAATTACAGTTAACGAAAATGTACGCTTAATCCAGTATAAACTAATGCTACTGTTTATTATCTATCCTGTTATCTAGTCCCTTTACCCCTACCTACAGTATATGTACCGTACATAGCTACTTCAATTACCTTGTACCCCTGCACATTGACCCGGTACTGGTAATCCTGTATATAGCCATGTTACTTTTACTCAATATTGTTATTCACTGTGTATTTATTCCTTGTGTCACTATTTTATTTATTTATTTATTTGATATCTTATCTTAACTCTGCATTGTTGGAAAAGGACCCATAAGTAAGCATTTCACTGTTAGGCTACACCTGTTGCTTAAGAAGCATGTGACAAATGCAATTTGAATTGATTTTATTTGAAATTAGCCTATTCAAGTCAATGACACTTCTCTCGTGGGCTGGTCAATAACTTCCTTATTGTAGGGAACTGAATAAAAATTCTAAAATTCAAATCCTAGAATGCTATAGGCTATCCGTATCTTAAAATACATTTCTGTACGCAATTTTCAAAAGAGTCAATTAATCTGGGCCACATGATGGGGAATAATAATGACGACAGTGTGTGTGTGTGTGTCCATTGCTCATGAGTAGTGAGAATGAGTGGGCCACGTCACTGAGGCCAGACATCAACACATGCATTCAATTACTGTCACAGCCCGCCCTCCTCAATGGGCTTTTGTGTTTGCACAACACTCTCACACACCGCTCTCCCATGGGCTTTTGTGTTTGCACAACACTCTCACACACCGCTCTCCCCATCTTGGCCATGTTTACTGCACCCAGGCAAAATCTCTCATCTAATGATCTGCCTGTTCTGCTAACCCCCGAGCACATTCAAAAGCACAGTCTTAGTCCTCCTTGGTGATCAAACATCATCGGTGGTCACTAGTTTGAATCATAGGCTATATGTACTGTATGTGCTGCTGTGGGGAATGTCAGAGTGGATGAGCCGAAAATGTTACAAAGAGTACAGTTATATTTTCAACAGGCAGGCATTTTGACAGAGTTCTTGGGAAATTCTTGTGTAACCAGTATCAGTGTCAATATGGCTGTCTGGGCCAGGGAATGAGTGAATCATCAACACAGCTAATTCATTGATAGACATCTGCATACAGTAACTCCTTGTTCTGAGAATTATTTTCTATTGTTTGGTTTGGCCTTCTACCTTTCTGACAAACTACTACATACTTGGACGAAATTGCTTTTGTCACCTGGTCTGATGTGCCCCTCCTACGCCAATAACTGTCAAGTTATTTCATGCTCTAACAAAGCCTACAACTCCCATGTCCTGAGGGAAATCCAGAGCCCAGCTACATGGAGTGAGGAGCTGTAATAAATCAAAACAGGGTAAATCCATTTGAATTCAATCACTTTTTGACAGCACTCATTCTCACTACTCATGAGCAATGGACACACACACACTGTCGTCATTATTAATCCCCATCATGTGGCCCAGATTAATTGACTCTTTTGAAAATTGCGTACAGAAATGTATTTTAAGATACGGATAGCCTATCACTACTCATTTAGACTAGGATTAGAATTCTAGAATTTGTCTTCAGTTCCCTGCAATAAGGAAGTTATTGACCAGCCCACGAGAGAAGTGTCAAACCTGGTGGCCAACTACAAGAAACGTCTGACCTCTGATTGCCAACAAGGGTTTTGCCACCAAGTACGAAGTCATGTTTTGCAGAGGGGTCAAATACTTATTTCCCTCATTTAAAATGCTAATCAATTTATAACATTTTTGACATGCATTTTTCTGGATTTTTTTGTTGTTATTCTGTCTCTCACTGTTCAAATAAACCTACCATTAAAATTATAGACTGATCATGTATTTTGTTAGTGGGCAAACGTACAAAATCAGCTTTTTTCCCTCACTGTACGGTACATATACTGAAGGTAGGGTTAAAGGGACTAGATAACAGGATAGATAGACAGTAGCAGCAGCGGATGTAGTGAGTGTTTGTGGCATCAGTGTGTGTGTGTGTGGATGTATGTAGTGTGTGTTGGGATGTGAGTGTGTGGGTAGAGTCCAGTGTGTGTGCAAGAGAGTTAGTGCAAAAAAGGGTCAATGCAGGTAGTCCAGGTAGCCATTTGATTAGCTATTTAGCAGTCTTCTTTAGTTGTCTTAAAAGCTGTTCAGGGTCCTGTTGGTTCCAGACTTGGTGCACAGGTACCGCTTGCTGTGCGGTAGCAGAGCGGTAGCATGGCTTGGGTGGCTGGAGTCTTTGACAATTTCTTGGGCCTCCCTCTGACACCGCCTGGTGTAGAGGTCTTGGATGGCAGGGAGCTCGGCCCCAGTGATGTACTGGTCCGTACTCACCACACCCTGTAGCGCCTTGTGGTCGGGTACCTTGCAGTTGATGCAGCCAGTCAAGATGCTCTCAATGATTTAGCTGTAGAATTATGCTAATTCAGTCAAATATATTTTGTTCAGTACAGTGCTTGGTCACTGGCTACAGACTATAATCAGGCTATAATCTAGCCTGTGTGTTTCTGACAGATAATCAGAGTGCAAAGTAGTGTTTGTATTCAAGATGTCTTAAATATAGACTTATAGACACAGTGCTCTTCAAAAAGCATTGGGCTGTCATTTTCCTGCCAGGCAGTCTCTAGGTAAAAGTTGTCCATATTGGTTCTGAGTGAGTGGTTGAAGTTTGACCTCCTCTCTCTCTCCTCCAGGGCTTTGACCCTCCCCATCAAAGTGACACCAGAACGGTTTACATCGCAAACCGTTTCCCTCAACATGGCCATTATGTCCCTCAGCGGTTTGCAGACAACAGAATCATATCATCCAAGGTAAGGCAGAGGTGTTGAATCCCTAGCTTTTGAGTCAAAAGCATCAACAAATGTTCAAGTTACTCAACCACTTTATTTCAGTGTCAAACAACTCACACTCTGACGTTCCTGTTCTCCCCTCCCCCGTCTTTAGTACACCGTTTGGAATTTTGTTCCCAAGAATCTGTTTGAACAGTTCAGAAGAATAGCCAATTTTTATTTTCTCATCATATTCCTGGTCCAGGTAAGGGCTTGCCTCAACACCCAGTCTACCAATTTCTAACTGTTGCTGGCCAATGCGTGACATGACTCAGTTCTATTCAGTGGGCAGTGACCAATAATTGCTGTGTGCTCTTGAGCATACTGTGCCTGGAGGTCCCTAGCAGCTAACCTTCAGTATGCATCAGGCTACACAGAGGCCACACTTTTTGGTTTCTTCAGATATTCTGAAGATTCTGTGGCTGCTACTGTGTCCAATCCTACATTTGTTACTTCGTTATACTTATTCATGATGCATTTTCTGCAATAAAGATGGCATCAGCTTATGAATGGCCAGTGTGTTTTCAGGTTATATGAGGAAACCACATTATTGCCAGCTGTTGTCTCCTTTGACATTATCTCTTTATTTTCCAGCTAATGATAGATACCCCCACTTCCCCTGTCACCAGTGGACTTCCTCTGTTCTTTGTCATCACAGTAACTGCCATCAAACAGGTGAGAGTATTAACATATTTTAATTCCTCTTTTTTTCTTCAACATCAACTGTAGATCGAGCCAATTAAATATGGCTGCTTATCATACACACTTTGTCTAGATGTCAGAATGTCTAGATGGTTTAATCTCATCCCTTCTTTCCTTCCCTCCCCCCACCACTCAGGGCTATGAGGACTGGCTGAGGCACAAGGCGGACAACGAGGTGAACGGGGCGCCTGTGTTTGTGGTACGCAGTGGCAGCCTTGTGCAGACACGCTCAAAGAACATCCGAGTGAGTCACAACACTGTCATAATGAGTCCTGCCTTGTACAGCACACCGTCCTAACACTTGGCAAACCATACACCCACACACAGATGTCACACAAATGGTTATATTTCATGTACCTTCCACCTTTGGCTGGTGCTTTGTACTACTGTGTTAAAGATTTGTCAGTAAACCAATTGGCCAGGCCAGGAATGTGAAACCAAGGTACCACCCACAGACAAGTCTCAGTCGCTATGTTCTTTGCCTAAATGTTGGTTATCTACTCACCAGGTAGTTATTGAATAAGAGGATTTGTTCCCAATTAACAAATGTTAGCCAGATGTAGCTAGCCAACTATACACATCGGTCCCTAATTCAAATGTTTAATATGCAAGTGCATCGGCCCGCGGATCCCAAACCGATCCAAATGTAGCATGCATCGGTCAGAAAATCAATTAAAACTTTACGAATCACCGGTTCACACATTATTTGTTTTCTACCTCATATTTTGTGACAACTGATGTGTCCTCTCTCCTTCAGTGTTGAACTGCATGTAACTGTGTTGACAGTAATTGATCTACAAGTCATGTAAAAAAATGTAAAATAAAATGTGCATGTCGAACAACCCCAGGCAATATCAGTGGCCTAGTCAAACTGTGCCCAGCTTTACGTGCTTACCAACGCGAGGTACATCTGCCTTCCGTGATATTAGGCTTTATTAATTGAGTGACAACCTTTGTAATTTTCTAGGTTATTGTTATCAATGCACTGTTGAAAATTGTGTTTTACCAGAATAAAAGTAAGCTACCGGAGACACAACTCATCTGGGTATACCTGCTGAACGGTGCTTACAAACATCAGCAATAGTTTTTGCTTTATACAATCAATGTATATGGTCATTTTTAGATATACAGGGTAAAGTTGATAATTTCATAATGAGGACACCAGTCACTTTTGCGAGGCACACTGCATGGCCGAAGCAAGAGGAGAAGATCACTCCATAAAAACCTCCAAATGGTCAAGACCATTCAATTTTGAGATGGGGGGTGTAATCCAAAATTGTGCTATATATTCATTGGCTATGTCATAGCTATTTTGTAAACGGTAAATATTCATACATTACTAGCTAAAACACTTAATCTGCAAAAATGACAAGTTAATTAGTGGGTGATGGTGGTTTCAGAACCAAAGTGGGGGTACAAAGAACATAGGCTACATTGCCTCCCGTAATCTGATAGTGGTAGTGGGGTGGTAGATGCCTAGTCTATCTTCAGCTCAGGTGCCTACATAGTGCATACAACATAGACGTACATAATTTATACACACACACACACACACACACAGAGAGAAGTCGGCTCAGACAGATCCAGCTCATGAGTTCCATCAGCAGCAGATTTTAATTTAGAATGGAAAATGAATGTGTTTATGCAACAAATGTAAGTGAATCGAATCGTATCTCATCGAACCGAATCGCATCGCATCGATTCGTTCTCTAATCAAACTGAATCACACTGAATTGTTTCAAACTAAAACGTATCGTTCCTGTATCGTATCAGAGCCCATGTATTCAGATATGTATTGAATCGTCTTGAAAGGGAAAGATTAGCACTCATCTTTCATTTACTTTGATAATACATTTTGAAGGTAAAATAAATCATACATTAAACTGCCAGAAGATTCCAGAAGTGTATTCAAGTGCTGTTTTAGTTTGTTGTTTAACAGTTCTGCAGATGGAATGCATCAGTTTTCACATAGCAAAAACTGGGCTATTTTTAAAACAGTGCATGGTGGCATTCACTATTGAACTACACTGTCCTTGTCTTCAGAAAATATTGGATTCTGAGGTCGTGGATATCATGGGGGAGGTTTGCTCCTCATTCATCTGTTGTGACGTGTCTTTCTGTGCTGTCTGCTCAGGTGGGGGACATAGTCCGGGTGGCCAAAGATGAGACATTCCCAGTGGACCTGGTCCTCTTATCATCGGACCGAGCTGAGGGAACGTGTCACATCACCACCACCAGCCTGGACGGAGAGACTAATCTAAAGGTTGAGCTTTTAATCTTCCGTCCCCGCTCTCACTTTCTTTCTCTCTGAGCCCTAAAAGGATTAGCGTTCCCCTCTCACAGAGGGAGGAAAAACTGCTCTTTTCATGGCCCGTCTCCATCCTTTCATTTCCATGACCTACTACTTATGCAGTCTGTCGAGAGATCGTGTTTTTGCCAGAGGCAATATCTAATTATCTGCTTCTAATCAAAATGCTTCTGCCATATAACAGTTTACTTATTTATCTATTTTTTCTTTAAAAAAATTGGTCATATCATTAAAGTACCAGAGAGCCCACTCTGGAAATGTGACGTGTTTGAAGAGTATATTGTCACAAACAGAAGATATATATTTTTTGGGACAACTGCAATGTATTCTTTCTTGTGCAATCTCAGGAGTGCAGCCTCTCTGTCAGCTTTCTGTGCCAGCTACTTGTCTTTTATGGCTGTTTGTGTTGCAGTAATGACATTAGAATCCAATGGGGGATGGACTAGCTTTCTCACTGAGGGGGTTAGAGCAACGAAAGGTTGCACATGGGTAAAGGCGTCGGCATGCTTCGGTTCGGCTGGTGCCTAGCCGAACTCGGCTAGGTGAACCGAACGAGTGTGCTCGCATACTCCCTTAAAAGACCTTCGCTTGAAAAACAAGAAAAAATAGTCAATAGTACTGTTAGTCCATCTTGACACGCTGTAGTGAGACCCTGCCACAAAATAGTCTGAATTAATCTAAGATAACTCAATAAATCTGTCATTAATTTTGATATTTTTGCAGAGGACATCATAGTCGTGCAATTTCTACATCTAACACAATATTTTTTGGTACAGAATTTCTCAAGTGCAAAAATTTGCATGAAAACGATTCGATAACAAACACTTAATTGAAGAATCCCTACTGTTGACCAATCACCGACAAAGGGCCGTAGACTTCGGTACCGACTTCGGCTTGCCTCGAAAAAAAAATTGTGTGTACGAACAACCGAAAACATCACAGAATGTCGTCATAATATATGTTTCGGCTGGGAAGCATGCGGACGGATGCCTTTAGCCACCAGATTGGATTTTGTCCCTCAAGCATTCATGGAATGATTCAGTTCAATTATAAATGGAAACCTAACAAGCCTCGTGGCTCACTGTCTCATTGTAAATGTTTTATTTATATTCTATAAAATTGCTATCTTCGTCCCTCTCCATGAACATATCCCTACTCTCTCTGTGGTCTTGTAGACTCATTACTCTGTGCCAGAGACATTGTTGTCTCAGTCGGTGTCCAGGCTAGAGGCCCTACATGCTGTGGTGGAGTGTCAGCAGCCAGATGCAGATCTGTATAGGTACGGTACAGTCACAGCTACAGTCCAGAACATAACACCATGCTCTTACTGGCCAGTCAGAATGCTGCGCTCTCCTTTCACTGTCCCCATAACTGAACAGGACCATTTATTATTTTTCAAATTTCTACAGGCCAGAATGGAGGTATTTTTAGGGATTGTTGGTGTTGCAGTTTGTCTGTTACTCTGTAACTCTTCCCACTCAGAAGAAATGTCTCTTCTTTCAGGTTTGTTGGGCGAATAACGGTAACACAACAAGAAGAAGAGATTGTAAGGTGAGATTGCAAAATTTGCCAATTCTAGTTTATTGGATTTTTATCTGAGTTGCATGGATGGAATGGCACATTGTTTCCATTTGCTGGTGAAATAAAAGTTATTATGTTGTATCATTCTTAAATTTGTCCCTGCTTCATTAGACCCCTTGGACCTGAAAACCTGCTGCTTCGAGGAGCAAGATTGAAAAATACCAAAGAAATTTTTGGTAAATGGCTTCTTGCTCTCACTGTTGTCATCATATTGTTTTCTGTCCTCAGTTATGCTCTGTTGTCCCTAGTTGCCCAGTTGGTTGTTGTCTATTCAGGGTTCAGTAAAGATCCACTCTTGATTTGCAGGTGTGGCAGTTTACACTGGGATGGAGTCCAAGATGGCCCTGAACTACAAGTGCAAATCCCAGAAGCGCTCTGCAGTGGAGAAGTGAGCATTAGGACATTCTGCACCTCTACAGCAACACTGAACACTTCTGAGTTTCCTCTTCTCAGATTTCAGGTTCAGCTTTACAGTATGTACTGTACATCTCAGACAGTGTGTATCTTTGGGTGTGTTTCTTTCAGGTCCATGAACACCTTTCTACTCATCTACCTGGGCATCCTGCTGTTTGAGGCCATCCTCAGCACCATCCTGAAGTACGCCTGGCAGGCTGAGAAGAAGTGGGACGAGCCCTTCTACAACCAGCAGACAGAGCAGGAGAGAAACAGTAGCCAGGTCAGTCACTGTCTGAGACACTTTATTCACATTGGTAAATCACTCTCTTAAACAGATTATCTTAGATTTCATAGGATTCTTGGATACTTTATTTGCAAAATGTTTGTTGTTTTTGGGGATAATGCAGTGAAGGTGGGAAGATGTTTTCACTAGGGCGTTGACGGTCATGGAATTTTGGATGATGGTAATTGGCCAGCCAAATGACTATGGTCACTGTAATAACCGTTCGAATAGCAAAGATATAATAATAATGATAATTTAAGACACACATTTTCTCCTCCGCTCCTGACTGCATGTGCTGCTATAGAAATATAATGAATAGAACGGGTGTCCCCATTCAAGTAATTTATGGCATAATAGGGGGACTGGTGCCATTGCGAGGAGCAAAGCAGGAAGTAGAAGCAGGAATTAAAAGCAGAACCTGTACCCATAAATATGTGCTGTGATTTGTTGATAAAAAAAAAAAAGTGATGTAATTGTTTTATCAAGGCATATCAAAGTAATTCGCTTATAAATCAACTTCTTTTAGACCAAATTGGAGGACTGCGGTATCAGGTTACATATCCACAGTCATTGGAGGCTCGGGAGTCCCCACTTTATGCTCATTCACTGATCGGAATGTCAGATCGGAACGGTACATCACAGGCACACAAACCAAATAGCGCTGCAAAGCTGAGAGTCTACTGCAGCGATAGGAAGTAGTCCCATCGTTCTACAACAAACACACATCGATTTACACTGAGTACACAAAACATTAAGAACACCTGCTCTTTCCATGGCATAGACTGACCCGGTGAATCCAGGTGAAAGCTATGATCCCTTATTGATGTCACTTGTTAAATCCACTTCAATCAGTGTAGATGAAGGGGAGGAGAAAGGTTAAAGAAGGATTTTTAAGCCTTGAGACAATTGAGACATGGATTATATATGTGTGCCATTCAGAGGGTGAATGGGCAAGACAAAATATTTAAGTTCCTTTGAACGGGGTATAGTAGTAGGTGCCAGGCACACCGGTTTGTGTCAAGAACTGCAATGCTGCTGGGTTTTTTACGCTCAACATTTTCCTGTGTGTATCAAGAATGGTCCACCACCCAAAGGACATCCAGCCAACTTGACACAACTGTGGGAATCATTGGAGTCAACATGGGCCAGCATTCCTCTGGAACACTTTCGACACCTTTTAGAGTACATACCCCGACGAAATGAGGCTGTTCTGAGGGCAAAAAGGGGGATTTGAGCAGTGCACCAGGAAATGAGTTGGAGTTTCCCTGAACAGTAGTTATATAAACAATTAATACAATAATAAGGCAGCTGAAATCTTATAGCATGTAAATTGTAAAGTTGATTGTGAGTACAGTGCATTCGGAAAGTATTCAGACCTCTTGACTTTTCCACATTTTGTTACGTTACAGCCTAATTCTAAAATGGATGAAATGGTTTTTTCCCCCTCATCAATCTACACACAATACCCCATAATGACAAAGCAAATTTATTCAAAATAAAAAATTGAAATATTACATTTACATAAGTATTCAGAGCCTTTACTCAGTACTTTGTTGAAGCACCTTTGGCAGCGATTACAGCCTCGAGTCTTCTCGGGTATGAACCTACAAGCCAGTCTGAGGTCCTGAGCGCTCTGTGAGAAAGATTTTTTAGTGGACTATAAGATAAAACTGAGTTAATCACGAACATATAGTTAAAATTCTCTGTTGTTATGCAATAACTTAATTGGGTCATTTCACTGTGTGTGTGTGTGAAGTGGGGATCTGACCTAGGGTCAAATTGCTCTCTCTTACCTAATCCATGGCTGTCTTACCTTATCAGAGACTGAAACCAGACTGTTGCCTAATGCATCTCTCCTCAGTGAACCTGTCATGTCCAACAATCAATCTCCAGGTCAAGCTCGGGAGAGCTGGAGTTGAACAGAGTTTAAACTAAACATGAGTGTTTTTGCAAGATAAGGGATTGATTGATTGTAGCCGCCATCATAGACAAAGGAAGTGGGCAGAGCGATAGAGAGCGGGAAACTGAAGAAGGAGGGGTTTTGAGCTAGAAGGGAAGAGAATGGGACTATATAGATGGGGAGCAGAGTGAGAGAAGGGGGGCTACTCTGCAGACCAGCCTGACTTTGTTGAATTGTAATAAAGTCAATCTTGATTCTACAAAAACTCTGGAAGAACTTAGATTTTTAATAAAGGATAGTGATTATTTTCCACATCATCTGGAGCAGGTTTTCATCAAGGATCTTTCCCTAGATCATCTTTCCCTAGATCCTGACTAGTCTCCCAGTCCCTGCCACTGAAAAACATCCCCAAAGCATGATGCTGCCACAACCACGCTTCACCGTAGGGATGGTGCCAGGTTTCCTCCAGATGTGATGCTTGGCATTCAGGCCAAAGAGTTCAATCTTGGTTTCATCAGACCAGAGAATCTTGTTTCTCATGGTCTGAGAGTCCTTTAAGTGCCTTTTGGCAAACTCCAAGCGGGCCTTTTACTGAGAAGTGGCTTCCGTCTGGCCACTCTACCATAAAGACCTGATTGGTGGAGTGCTGCAGAGATGGTTGTCCTTCTGGAAGGTTCTCCCATCTCCACAGAGGAACTCTGGAGCTCTGTCAGAGTGACCATTGGTCACCTCCCTGACCAAGGCTCTTCTCCTCCAATTGCTCAGTTTGGCCGGGCGGCCAGCTCTAGGAAGAGTCTTGGTGGTTCCAAACTTCTTCCATTTAAGAATGATGGATGCTGCTGTGTTCTTGGGGACCTTCAATGCTGCAGACATTTTCGGGTACCCTTCCCCAGATCTGTGCCTTAACACAATCCTGTCTCGGAGCTCTACGGACAATTCCTTCGACCTCATGGCTTGGTTTTTGCTCTGACATGCACTGTCAACTGTGGGACCTTATATAGACAGGTATGTGCCTTTCCAAATCATGTCCAATCAGTTGAATTTACCACAGGTGGACTCCAATCAAGTTGTAGAAACATCTCAAGGATGGGCAATGGAAACAGGATGCATCTGAGCTCAATTTGGAATATCATAGCAAAGGATATGAATACTTATGTAAATAAGGTATTTCTGTTTTTTATTTTTAATACAAAAAAAAATCTAAAAACCTTACTTCGCTTTGTCATTATGGGGTATTGTGTGTAGATTAATGAGGAAAAACATTAATTTAATCAATTTTAGAATAAGGCTGTAACGTAACAAAATATGGAAAAGGTCAGAGGTCTGAATACTTTCTGAATGCACAGCATATGTAGATTTATATTTTTAAAGTTCATAGCATATGACATTTGAAGATAAAATCTACAATGTACAATTTTTCATACTATTTACTTTAGCAGTGCATACTAGTGCAAAAAGTGCATACAAATCATAGATAAATAAAAAATACAAAAAATATTAGCTTTCTAACAGTATAAGGTATTACTAGGTACTGTTCGTGGCCCTCCACTTAACATTAGAGTTCAACATTAACATAATTCTATACAACTCTATTGTATCTTTATTTTATTTATTTTTAAAGATCAGCTTTAATATTGCAGATTGTCACTTCCATCAATGTAATTGTCTGCATCACTTCCAATCCCCCATATCTTTTTTTCTCGCAAATATACAGTTGAAGTCGGAAGTTTACATACACCTTAGCCAAATACATTTAAACTCACATTTTCACAATTCCTGACATTTAATCCTAGTAAAAATTCCCTGTCTTACGTCAGTTAGGATCACAACTTTATTTTAAGAATGTAATATGTCAGAATAATAGTAGAGAGAATGATATATTTCAGCTTTTATTTCTTTCATCACATTTCCATTGGGTCAGAAGTTTACATATACTCAATTTGTATTTGGTAGCATTGCCTTTACATTTTTTTACTTGGGTCAAACGTTTCGGGTAACCTTCCACAAGCTTCCCACAATAAGTTGGGTGAATTTTGGCCCATTCCTCCTGACATAGCTGGTGTAACTGAGTCAGGTTTGTAGGCCTCCTTGCTCGCACACGCTTTTTCAGTTCTGCCCACAAATTGTATATAGGATTGAGGTCAGGGCTTTGTGATTGCCACTCCAATACCTTGACTTTGTTGTCCTTAAGCCATTTTGCCACAACTTTGGAAGTATGCTTGGGGTTATTGGCCATTTGGAAGACCCATTTGCGACCAAGCTTTAACTTCCTGACTGATGTCTTGAGATGTTGCTTCAATATATCCACATAATTTTCCTTCTTCATGATGCCATCTATTTTGTGAAGTGCACCAGTCCCTCCTGCAGCAAAGCACCCCCACAGCATGATGCTGCTACCCCGTGCTTCACGGTTGGGATGGTGTTATTCGGCTTGCAAGCATCCGCCTTTTTCCTCCAAACATAACGATGGTCATTATGGCCAAACAGTTCTATTTTTGTTTCATCAGACCAGAGGACATTTATACAAAAAATACGATCTTTGTCCCATGTGCAGTTGCAAACTGTAGTCTGGCTTTTTCATGGCGTTTCAGGTTATGTCGATATAGAACTCGTTTTACTGTTGATATAGATACTTTTGTACCTGTTTCCTCCAGCATCTTCACAAGGTCCTTTGCTGTTGTTCTGGGATTGATTTGCACTTTTCGCATCAAAGTACGTTCATCTCTAGGAGACAGAACGTGTCTCCTTCCTGAGCGGTATGACAGCTGCGTGGTCCCATGGTGTTTATACTTGCGTACTATTGTTTGTACAGATGAACGTGGTAACTTCAGGCGTTTGGAAATTGCTCCCAAGGATGAACCAGACTTGTGGAGGTCTACAATTCTTTTTCTGAGGTCTTGGCTGATTTCTTTTGATTTTCCCATGATGTCAAGCAAAGAGGCACTGAGTTTGAAGGTAGGCCTTGAAATACATCCACAGGTACACCTCCAATTGACTCAAATGATGTCAATTAGCCTATCAGAAGCTTCTAAAGCCATGACATCATGGCTAGGCCACTCCAGGACCTTAATGTGCTTCTTCTTGAGCCACTCCATTGTTGCTTTGGCTGTGTGTTTTGGGTCATTGTCATGCTGGAATACCCATCCACGACCCATTTTCAATGCCCTGGCTGAGGGAAGGAGGTTCTCACCCAAGATTTGACAGTACATGGCCCTGTCCATCGTCCCTTTGATGCAGTGAAGTTGTCCTGTCCCCTTAGCAGAAAAACACCCCCAAAGCATAATGTTTCCACCTGCATGTTTGACGGTGGGGATGGTGTTCTTGGGGTCATAGGCAGCATTCCTCCTCCTCCAAACACGGCGAGTTGAGTTGATGCCAAAGAGCTCGATTTTGGTCTCATCTGACCACAACACTTTCACCCAGTTCTCCTCTGAATCATTCAGATGTTCATTGGCAAACTTCAGACGGGCCTGTATATGTGCTTTCTTGAGCAGGGGGACCTTGCGGGCACTGCAGGATTTCAGTCCTTCATGGCGTAGTGTGTTACCAATTTTTTTCTTGGTGACTATGGTCCCAGCTGCCTTGAGATCATTGACAAGATCCTCCCGTGTAGTTCTGGGCTGATTCCTCACCGTTCTCATGATCATTGCAACTCCACGAGGTGAGATCTTGCATGGAGCCCCAGGCCGAGGGAGATTGACAGTTCTTTTGTGTTTCTTCCATTTGCGAATAATCGCACCAACTGTTGTCACCTTCTCACCAAGCTGCTTGGCGATGGTCTTTTAGCCCATTCCAGCCTTATGTTGTTCTACAATCTTGTCCCTGACATCCTTGGAGAGCTCTTTGGTCTTGGCCATGGTGGAGAGTTTGGAATCTGATTGATTGCTTCTGTGGACAGGTGTCTTTTATACAGGTAGCAAGATGAGATTAGGAGCACTCCCTTTAAGAGTGTGCTCCTAATCTCAGCTTGTTACCTGTATAAAAGACACCTGGGAGCCAGAAATCTTTCTGATTGAGAGGGGGTCAAATACTTATTTCCCTCATTAAAATTCAAAAAAAATTATAACATTTTTGACATGCGTTTTTCTGGATTTTGTTGTTATTCTGTCTCTCACTGTTCAAATAAACCTACCATTAAAATTATAGACTGATCATTTCTTTGTCATTGGGCAAACTTACAAAATCAGCAGGGGATCAAATACTTTTTTCCCTCTCTGTACTTAGCATTCGAGAGCTGACTGATCTCATAAGTTTTTGTAGTGCAAAAATAAATGAAGGATCCAGCTATGGTGGTAATTTGTGTTATGTCTGACTACAGAAGTATTGCTTGTCCATGTGCTAGCTAACAGCAACAAGCCCAGACGAGCTAGCTAAACGTGGTGTAAGCATCCAGCAGTGATCAGCTGGTGGTTGCGTAGTAATGGCGTCACCAGCCCGAACTTTAATCGCTGTCCGGGGTTTCCCTCGACCCAGCTCGAATTTGAGAATTCCATTCGAGCCAGCTCGAATTTGGCCCTAATTTTAAGTGCCAGAGGAAACAGGGTTTAACTGGCCTCCAATACTCCACCCGCTAAAACCTCCCCCATCCCAAGTTGGGTTGTCATCCCAGTGACTGTCTGACCACCCCTATACACATGGATCCTAGGGCCTTTGAGAGCTAGGGGCCCATCCTTTAAAAAAGAGCACCTGGTGCCACCTACAGTACAGAACCAGATTCGCAGCCAACAGCATTTCTAATGCCTTCACCTCAGTTGTAATGCATCTAGTTATTTAAAAAAGATATATATTACAAAATCTTGCATATCTTAATTCATTCCCACAATTGACTAATAAGTGCGTAATAATATAAGCACTTCTACGAAGGATCGTTACCTATAACAAGGACTGGCAGTAGAAAATCTAAAATATTTGTCAATAGATGTGGGATGCATACACTGATTCACCCTACCCCTTCCACACAAACACTTCTGCCCCTCTCTCCCCTTCCACCCATAGATCAACTCCACCCACACACACAACCACAAGCTCAGATGTTCAACAGTTGTTTCATCCCGAGCCCAACTCAAGAGAAGACTTGATGTGTGAATGGATATACAGTTTGGCTGATTGAGAAGGCATGCCAAATTGGAATGGGAAGATTTGATTAACCAATATCTAGTCCTAGCAGGGCAACAATAATATGCCTCTTCTCAGATTGTCCATTCTCCCGCCCCATGGGTTACTGCAGCCAGTGTTGCCAGCACTGCCACTACCTGGGTGGGGGTACTCCACCGGAATTCCCACCGGCTAGGTATGAGGTCGTCAAGGTTCTCATAAGCAGCTTTGAGAAAATCCTTGTATATTATGCTCACCCATCCAGGAGCTTTGGCTTTTGGACGAACCCTGCAAGACATGCTCAGATTCTTGAGGGGGCGGTGCTGCTTTAGTGGGTCTTTGACCGCGTTCACATTTCTGTCTTGGCTGCGTAGGCTACTTGCAGTAGGCCTATAAAACGGATAAGGACTTCTCCTTGGTGGGTGGGTCGCTCAGGTGGGTGTCGAGGATATAAGGTTGGCACCATTCCATCGTGATAGAAGAAAAAAAATGTATATATATATTTGTATTTTACTTTAAAATGTATATCCCATATCTGCGCAAAAGTGAAGACTCTCGCTCTGTCACAACTCCTGCTCACAGACACACATGGGCTCTGGCATTTGCAACCATTTTCCTTACTCACTCACTTTTCTCATCAAACTTTCCCAATCACACAAAACACACGGGCACCCCATCTTCCAACACACCCGCACTCCCCCCACATATACACCCATACATACCCACATACTGTGCCTTCTATGTCTTCTGTTTGTAGTGTTTTTATTTCTACCTTGTTGATTCCTGCCTAATTCCTGGCTTTAAGTACTTTTGTGTTCCAGTTTCTTGTATTTGGAGATGTTTTATTTTATAATACTATAAATACTATAAATTAAAAATAGAATACAAATTATTTTACTACAGTCCCTAACTTTAATAGTATAGGTTATTTGTAGTTTATTTCTTTATTAATTGTTGTATTTTATTATTTCCCAACCACTTCCTTGTTGACAGATCCTGAAGTTCATCTCTGATTTCCTGGCGTTTCTGGTCCTATACAATTTTATCATCCCCATCTCACTCTACGTCACTGTGGAGATGCAGAAATTCCTGGGCTCGTTTTTCATTGGCTGGGACATGGATCTCTATCACGAGGAGAGCGACCAGATGGCTCAGGTCAACACGTCCGACCTCAACGAGGAGCTGGGACAGGTCCGGACATAAAGCACTTCACTATTGGTCTCTGTTAATGGCGCCACCATGCTCAGCGTCATAGCAGAGTTTGTGTGTGTGTTATGAACAGCCTCTGTGTGTGTGTTATAGGTGGAATACGTGTTTACGGATAAAACCGGCACCCTGACGGAGAACGAGATGCTGTTCCGTGAATGTTCAATCAATGGTATCAAATACCAGGAAATCAATGGAAAGCTTTTACCCGAGGGAATGACGGATGACTCGCCTGACGGATCTGTGCCTCCTCTGGTAAACACCATTAAAACCTCACGTGCCCAAGTGACTTGCGATACAGTATTTATTCATTTGTTGTCTGTGCATTCATTAAATATACAATTGAAGTCGGAAGTTTACATACACCTTAGCCAAATACATTTAAACTCAGTTTTTCACAATTCCTGACATTTAATCCTAGTAAAAATTCCCTTTCTTAGGTCAGTTAGGATCACCACTATTTTAAGAATGTGAAATGTCAGAATAATAGTAGAGAGAATGATTTATTTCAGCTTTTATTTCTTTCACCACATTCCCAGTGGGTCAGAAGTTTACATACACTCAATTAGTATTTGGTAGCATTGCCTTTAAATTGTTTAACTCGGGTCAAACGTTTCGGGTAGCCTTCCACAAGCTTCCCACAATAAGTTGGGTGAATTTTGGCCCATTCCTCTTGACAGAGCTGGTGTAACTGAGTCAGATTTGTAGTCCTCATTGCTCGCACACGCTTTTTCAGTTCTGCTCACAAATGTTCTATAGGAATGAGGTCAGGGCTTTGTGATGGCCACTCCAATACTTTGACTTTGTTGTCCTTAAGCCATTTTGCCACAACTTTGGAAGTATACTTGGGGTCATTGTCCGTTTGGAAGACCCATTTGCAACCAAGCTTTAACTTCCTGACTGATGTCTTGAGATATTGCTTCAATATATCCACATAATCTTCCTTCCTCCATCTATTTTGTGAAGTGCACCAGTCCCTCCTGCAGCAAAGCACCCCCACAGCATGATGCTGCCACCCCCGTGCTTCACGGTTGGGATGGTGTTCTTTGGCTTGCAAGCATCCCCCTTTTTCCTCCAAACATAACAATGGTCATTATGGCCAAACAGTTATATTTTTGTTTCATCAGACCAGAGGACATTTCTCCAAAAAGTACGATCTTTGTCCCCATGTGCAGTTGCAAACCGTAGTCTGGCTTTTTTATGGCGGTTTTGGAGCAGTGGCTTCTTCCTTGCTGAGCGGCCTTTCAGGTTATGTCGATATAGGACTCATTTTACTGTGGATATAGATACTCTTGTACCTGTTTCCTCCAGCATCATCACAAGGTCCTTTGCTGTTTTCTGGGATTTATTTGCACTTTTCGCACCAAAGTACGTTCATCTCTGGGAGACAGAACGTGTCTTCTTCCTGAGCGGTATGACAGCTACGTGGTCCCATGGTGTTTATACTTGCGTACTATTGTTTGTACAGATGAACGCGGTACCTTCAGGCGTTTGGAAATTGCTCCCAAGGATGAACCAGACTTGTGGAGATCTGCAATTAATTTTCTGAGGTCTTGGCTGATTTCTTTTGATTTTCCCATGATGTCAAGCAAAGAGGCACTGAGTTTGAAGGTAGGCCTTGAAATACATCCACAGGTACACCTCCAATTGACACAAATTATGTCAATTAGCCTATCAGAAGCTTCTAAAGCCATGACATCATTTTCTGGAATTTTCCAAGCTGTTTAAAGTCACAGTCAACTTAGTGGATGTAAACTTCTGACCCACTGGAATTGTGATACAGTGAATTATAAGTGAAATAATCTGTCTGTAAACAATTGTTGGAAAAATAAGTAGATGTCCTAACCGACTTGCCAAAACTATAGTTTATTAACAAGTAATTTGTGGAGTGGTTGAAAAACGAGTTTTAATGACTCCAACCTAAGTGTATGTAAACTTCCGACTTCAACTGTACATGGTTAGCTCTGCATTTCAAACCATGTGTTAAACAATTATTCATTGACTGTCCTCATGGGTTTGGACCCTCGCAATGGTTTGATAACTCTAGGTACTGTTCTCATGTCTGTCTCTCTCGGTCTGTCTGCCACCTCTCAGAGTCGGGAGGAGTTGCTGTTCCTGAAGGCAGTGTCGCTGTGTCACACAGTGCAGATCAGCTACGAGCAGCCAGGCGACGGCCCGGCGAACCCATTCTCCCACGCTAACGGCTTCTCCTCCCAGATGGAGTACTATGCCTCCTCGCCGGACGAGAAAGCACTGGTGGAAGCCACTAAAAGGTACCCAGGAGGATAGCTGTCATGTCTCACTGTTCAACCCATTTGTACTGTTGTTGGTAAATCAAATTCATATATATAGCTATATGACCAGTGCTGGTCTCACAGGTCTTTTTGGACATACAAGCACTCAGACAAATTAACATTTATTGAGACAAATAGTTTTAGAGGTTCACCACATTCCAGACCACAGTCTGCATATTACAGTTATGGTCATGGGTTATGTATGGGCAACAGTCTGCATGTTACAGTATTTATGGTCAGCAATGTCACATGAAACAATTTAATTGTTTTTGATTTGATTTGCAGGATGGGGATTACCTTTATTGGTAGCCATGGAGAAATTATGGAAATAAAAACATTTGGAAAGTCAGAAAAGTAAGTATAATTTTCTATGGTTAAAAAGTCAGACATTTTATGTAGATGATGAACCTGTACTGTGCATAGAAAGTGATGTACTACCAATTATTCCCTTGTCCCACAGGTATAAACTACTCCATGTACTAGAGTTTGATGCAAACCGAAGGAGAATGAGTGTCATATTACAGACACCCTCAGGTACAGGGATTTCTCTCCATATTAGACGAATGGCTCGTTCATAAACATATTTGGATTTCATTACATTATGTAACCCACCTTTGATTTGGTCCTGCAACATTATTCAGTTCATTTCCCTAACTGTTACTGCTACCCTGTATTTCATATCTGGCCCATACTCACTATGACAATTCATTTGCAATATATTTTATCTATTGCTATAGGGGGAAAAGTACTATTTACAAAGGGAGCTGAGTCCGCCATTCTTCCCTTTACTACAAGTGGAGAAATTAACAAAACAAGAGTACATGTAGATGAATTTGCCTTGGTGAGTATACCACATCACATCATATTAGACAACGCACTATTTCCAGCCCTTATGTACAGCAGATTTTTTGCTACGCTGAATGCTATCTTTTATTATCTGTGCTGAAGAGTCCACCAGTGCAGCTGGGTCGCCTCCTGTCTGAATTGAACACATGCGTACTTGTATGCTCACACACACACGGACACACTCAAACACCCCATTTTCATTCCACAAGATTGGAGGTAAACTAAACACTATATTTAAATGGCACTTTTATTTCTAAGCAAGGGGTCTCATGGCCGATTGCCTCTTTTTTTACTGCAGAGTAATGATTACTTGTGGGTCTTTCCCCCCAGACTCCCCAAGCAAAGCAATACATCTTGCAACTTAACAGTCACTTTATCCAGACATCAGGATCTACAGAGAGATTTGTTTTTGATTTGTGACTGGCAGGCGTGTGGTTATTTGATATAAAGCCAGTCTCTGACAGCTACTCGGTTTCTTCCCCCTCTCCAGAAGGGCCTGCGAACGTTGGTGGTGGCCTGCAGACATTTCAGTGTAATGGAGTATGAGGAGGTGGACCGGCGGCTCCACAAGGCCCGCACGGCCCTGCAGCAGAGAGAGGAGAGGCTGGCCGAGGTCTTCAGCTTCATAGAAAAGGACCTGGAGCTGCTGGGAGCCACCGGGGTGGAAGACAAGTATGTCAACAACACTGTTTGGTGTCTGTCTGGTCAAGGGTTAGCTCATTATGAGCTCCAAGCAATGATATCAGAAAGGGTGGGCTATTTGAGCACTCGATCAGTAGAGTTTAACACACATACATGTATGTATGTGTATATATACACTACCAGACAAAAGTTTGGACACACCTAATCATTCAAGGGTTTTTCTTTATTTGTACTATTTTTTACATTGTAGAATAATAGTGAAGACATCAAAACTATTAAATAACACATGGAATCATGTAGTAAACAAAAAAGTGTTAAACAAATCAAAATATATTTTATATTTGAGATTCTTCAAATAGCCACCCTTTACCTTGATGACAGCTTTGCACACTCTTGGCATTCTCTCAACCAGCTTCATGAGGTAGTCACCTGGAATGCATTTCAATTAACAGGTGTGCCTTGTTAATTTACATTTACATTTTAGTCATTTAGCAGACGCTCTTATCCAGAGCGACTTACAGTTAGTGAGTGCATACATTATTATTATTATTATTTTTTTTATACTGGCCCCCCGTGGGAAACGAACCCACAATCCTGGCGTTGCAAACGCCATGCTCTACCAACTGAGCTACATCCCTGCGTTTGAGCCAATCAGTTGTGTTGTGACAAGGTAGGGGTGGTATACAGAAGATAGCCCTATTTGGTATCCCCTGACATCAACCCAATTGAGATGGTTTGGGATGAGTCGGAAGGCAGAGTCAAGGAAAAGCAGCCAACAAGTGCTCAGCATATGTGGAGACTGTTGGAAAAGCATTCCAGGTGAAGCTGGTTGAGAGAATGCCAAGAGTGTGCAAAGCTGTCATCAAGGTAAAGGGTGGCTATTTGAAGAATCTCAAATATAAAATATATTTTGATTTGTTTAACACGTTTTTGGTTACTACATGATTCCATATGTGTTATTTCATAATTTTGATGTCTTTACTTTATTCTACAATGTAGAAAATAGTAAAAATAAAGAAAAACCCATGAATGAGTAGATGTGTCCAGACTTTTGACTGGTACTGTATGTGGACAACCCTTCAAATCAGTGTATTCGGCTATTTCTGCCACACCCGTTGCTGACACGTGTATAAAATCGAGCATACAGCCATGCAATATCCATAGACAAACATTGGCAGTAATTGTGTTAAGTGCTGTTATTGTGAAGTGGAAACGTCTGGGAGCAACAACGGCTCAGCTGCGAAGTGGTAGGCCACACAAGCTCACAGAACGGGACCGGCGAGTGCTGAAGCGAGTAGCGCATAAAAATCGTCTGTCCTCGGTTGCAGTACTCACAAACTGCCTTTGGAAGCAATGTCAGCACAATAACTGTTCGTCGGGAGCTTCATGAAATGTGTTTCCATGGCCGAGCAGCCGCACCCAAACCTAAGATTACAATGCGCAATGGCAAGCGTCGATTGGAGTGGTATAAAGCTCGCCGCCATTGGACTCTGAAACAGTTGAAACGCGTTCTCTGGAATGATGAATCACGCTTCACCATCTGGCAGTCCGACGGACAAATCTGAATTTAGTGGATGCCAGAAGAACGCTACCTGCCCCAATGCATAGTGCCAACTGTGAAGTTTAATTGAGGAGGAATAATGGTCTGGGGCTGTTTTTCATGGTTCGGCCGAGGCCCCTTAGTTCCAGTGAAGGGAAATCTTAACGCTACAGCATACAATGACATTCTAGACGATTCTGTGCTTCCAACGTTTTGGCAACAGTTTGGGGAAGGCCCTTTCCTACTTCAGCATGACAATGCCCCCATGCACAAAGCGAGGTCCATACAGAAATGGTTAGTCAAGATTGGTGTAGAAATTGACTGGCCTGCACAGAACCCTGACCTCAAACCCATTGAAGACCTTTGGGATGAATTGGAATACCGACTGCAAGCCAGGCCTAATCGCCCAACATCAGTGCCCGACCTCACTAATGCTCTTGTGGCTGAATTGAAGTAAGTTCTCGCAGCAATGTTCCAACATCTGGTCGAAAGCCTTCCCAGAAGAGTGGAGGCTGTAATAGCAGCATAGGGGGGACCAACCCCATATTGATGCCCATGATTTTGGAATGAGATGTTCGACGAGCAGGTTTCCACATACTTTTGGTCATGTAGTGTACCTGCAGCACTCCAGGATCAGGATTGCTTACCTCTGTGGTAGGTGTGAAGACACCAAAAAAAAAATGTTGGTGGGAATGGGCTTACATAGTTTTACGTGGCTTAGTGCAACCAGCAGGCGTCAGCTACTGTGACAATTTAAGAATGTAACAGGCTGTTACTGCAATTTCAGCTGTTTCAAAAACATTGCTCTGGTATTACCATTTATACTGTAGGAGTGTTGAGCTTAATGAGACAATTATTTTTAGAGCCTGAACGATATATCAGTTCACCAATATTATCTGCTGATATTGGCTTTTTACCGCTATATCGGTATCGGCCAATAATTCCACCGATATTCAATAAATAGGATGAAGAAAAGCTACATGTCATACTTATCTGAATGAACACTTCTCATGATGTCATTCATTTCACAATGTAAGAAATCAACATTTGAAGCATATTTCTTTGACAATTGCTGATTTTAATGGCAATTTATGAGAATACAGTGTGTAAAAATTACGCTGTATATCGGCAGATACAGTGAGCTCCAAAGGTATTGGGACAGTGGCACAAACAGCAAATGCATCCAACAAATGTGTAGAGTCACAAGCTTGATGTAGTCGTTGCGTGCTATGAATATGGGACCAAATACTTAACTTTTTACTACTTTAATACACAAGTGAATTTGTCTCAATACTTTTGGTCCCCTGAAATGGGGGGACCATGTACAAAAAGTGCATAATTTCTAAACTGTTCACCCGATATGGATGACAATACCCTAAAATTAAAGCTGACAGTCTGCACTTCACCTCATAGTCATTGTATCATTTCAAATCCAAAGTGCTGGAGTACGGAGCCAAAACAAAACAAAAATGGTCACTGTCCCAATACTTTTGGAGCTCACTGTATATCGGCATTGGTACATTTTGATCCCCCAAGAATCTGTATCGTACCCAAAAAAAACATTGGTCAGGCTCTTTCTGTTTACAGTAAGTAAGCACTCCTGCTCGGAGTGGGGCAACTGTCGAGTGAGTGTCATGCACGACCTCTGGATGTGATAATTTTTCAGGTTTACACCAGTATTGTCTCTTGAGAATTGATACCTCTCTAAAATGTCCCTTTGCTTTCGTCAATGTGAAAACGGTCTTGAGGTTCAGCCATTGTTAAGATGGCACAAGTGGCAGATCGCTTCCTCCTCTGTTCCTTGTCAACAGATGTTTTACCTTGACAGCACATTGTGACTCACCAGCGCCGTGCAGCAGCCTCCATGTGTAGGGGGCCAGGGGCTGGGCTCAACCTTCCTGGGCCTAATGCGCTTAGCCACTCAAACATGACTCATGCCTTTCTACATGCTGCCCTGCCTAGTGTCATACGTCAGTCACCTAGTGTGCTGCTGCTTAGCAGAAAGGCATTGCAAGCATGCTGCTGGAAGGAAGAGGGTGCTCTGAATTTAGGGATATAGGCTCTTTTAATAGTGGTTAGAGGGGCTTCAAGGCAAGCCTTTACGAAGACTCAGGATCCAATATTCTTGCTCGTTTTTTGCAATTGTGTTGAGGGGGCTGTTGCAATGAAATGTAATGGGGCGTATCCATGCTCCATTAAAACAATTATGTAACAAGGGCTCACTTGCCATTAGCTGCCTCTGGGTTAGTTTTGCATGCATCTTAAAATGACTATCCACGTCTATGCTGATTACTACATGTATTACATAGAATGCCTCAGACTTGTCCACTGTAGCTCCATGTCAGTCACACATACTGAACAGAGTGACCGTGGAGACACTGAAGCAGAGGCAGTCTGGATTTGGTCATTGGTCAGTGAGTGGCAATCCAGGAGAGACTTTCTGTTGTCGTTGGCATTTTGTGTGTGTGTGCGCACGCTTGCTCTGCAGTGAGATACAGACAGCCCACACCACCATTCTCTCTCTCGCTCTCTCTTTCTCCTTCCTCCGGTAGACACGGTGCGCATAGAACTCCTCGCTTAGAGGATGCTGCTCTGCTCACCCCAAAAAATATTTGAAGGAACAAGCCTCTACATTATTGAGGATATGATCAATCTTAAGCACTCTCTCTTTAGACTCCTAATCAATCTGGCTTTACCACTTAACTTTAACATTTCTATCTCAACATCATCTCTGTATTCATACTGCAGTGCTGCTAGTGTACAACATGCTTAGAGTGAAGGTGGACAGATGTAAGATTACATCTGGCTGTTTCAATAATTATTGGAAGCACATCAAACTATGTCTGTGTATATCATCATTGTATCAATGTCATTTTGACTGGCTGAATTGCACATTTTTTGTATTTATTGTTTTCTTTTTCTTTTTTTTCTTTTTTTTTCTTGGGGGTAGATCAGCATTAATATTGCAGATAGATTGTAACTTCCATCAATGTAATTGTCTGCATCACTTCCAATCCCCCATATGTTTCCCCGCATATATATATATATATATATACATACACACCATCCATATTGAATATTCAACCCTGAATACAGGATGTTCTTGTTTGTTTACTTACACTTATTAACACATTCTTCTTACTTACTCTTGGATGTATAATAGGCGATGTTTGGCATTTTCAAACAACTAGATGCTTCACCACTTGAATACAACAGCCTTGGTTGTAAGCAGGCAGCTTTAATGGGATATCATAGAGCAGAGGTTTCATTAGTTAACCCCCTAAGGGCCTCAGGTTCTCGTTCCGACCATCTCCTTAATGTAATTATGTTCACATGGTTAGTTGATTGACTAATGGCCTGGTCTGACTATGACATCTAATTGATGCCCTCGTTACCTCTATTGATTGTGATATCATATCAACATCCATAGCAAATTAAATGGTCAATTAAACAGAATTAAGTGATTGGTTTGAGTCATGATGAGCCACACCCTACATAGTTACTTCAGGAGTAACTGATCCTCTGTAGCTCAATTGGTAGAGCATGGCGCTTGTAACGCCAGGGTAGTGGGTTCGATCCCCGGGACCACCCATACGTAAAAATGTATGCACACATGACTGTAAGTCGCTTTGGATAAAAGCGTCTGCTAAATGGCATTATTATTATTATTATTATTATTATTATTATTATTATTATTATTATTATTATTATTATAGGAGGATGATCTCAACACACTCCTATGGAATATGGATGTGTGCCAATTAGCTGCAGCAGCATTAAAGGGTCAATCTGCAGTTGCTACATCCAACTGTGGATTGGCCCTTTTAAAGCTAATCAGATAGGTTAAAAGTGCAATCAATCATTTGTTTCCATTCTGGGTTAGCGGGATAAAACATTTGAAGCTGAAAGAAACAGACTCACACACACATAAAAAAAACATGATTCCCTTTTCTGCAATCATTGTGCAGTACACTCATACAGAGCCTGCCCCTCAGTCATACCGGGGCGATTCTGTTTCCCGGAAATTAACCCACCTTTGGGGCTACCTTTTAGTTCTTTATATGGCATGGAGGCTAACGTGCTGTGACTGGTGTGTGTCTGTGTCCCCAGGCTGCAGGAGAAGGTCCAGGAGACCATTGAGGCGCTTCGCCTGGCCGGGATCAAGGTGTGGGTGCTGACCGGGGACAAGCACGAGACGGCGGTCAGCGTCAGCCTGTCCTGCGGCCACTTCCACCGCACCATGAACATCCTGGAGCTGGTGCAGCAGAAGTCTGACAACGAGTGTGCCGAGCAGCTCCGACAACTGGCCAGGAGGTAGGACACAGTCACTCACATCTACCACCATGTCTCCCCATGCCATTCACGTCAGTCACTCACCATGTCTGTGGTCCATGTTGTGTCCTGGGTTAACTAGTCTACAAGCCCTCATCAGCATGTTAATGTATTCAGGGTAATATACAAGTCTGGGTGCAATAAAGAACTATAGGAGGCAGAGTTTAACGTCATATTTATATGCACTGTAGACGTGTGTGTGTGTGTGTGTGTGTGTGGTTTTACTATCCTTGTGGGGACCAGAAGGATAATAAAACAAGGAAAATTCAGACAAGTGGGGACATTTTGCCGGTCCCCACAAGGAAAAAGGCTTTTTTGGGGTTAGAGAAATAGGATTTTGAATGGGAATCAATCAATTGTTTGGTCCCCACAAGGATAGTAAAACAAGTGTGTGTGTGTGTGTGTGTGTGTCCTGAGGACCTCCATGCTAGGGCTGTATAGTTATACCTGCTCTCCTGTGTGTGTGTGTGTGTGTGTGTGTGTGTGTGTGTGTGTTGTGTGTGTGTGTAGGATCAGAGAGGACCATGTGATCCAGCATGGCCTGGTGGTGGATGGGGCCAGCGTGTCTCTGGCACTTCGGGGGCACGAGAAGCTCTTCATGGAGGTGTGCAAGAACTGCTCTGCCGTGCTGTGCTGCCGCATGGCGCCCCTGCAGAAGGCCAAGGCAAGTCCCCTTGCCGTCACTACCTGCCTTTTAGGGCTCTCCTTTATGAATGCAGTCAGTGAACAGCACCACTCTCATTTCTCTCATGCCCTCTCAAGTATTTAGAACAAATGTATTGTTAATGTAAAGATAATTGCCTGCATAAATTAGTAATAATAATACATTAGTAGATTTTATAGTAATACATAATACCTGCTAGCAGAATGAATGTGATTGAAGTAGATTATTTATGATTACAACAGTGCGCTCCGAAAACACAGATCACAACGTGCACCTTTTGATAACATGATACCCTCGCCGGTCCGTGTTTCCTAGACTCCCATTTACAACGGGGCGATAGCAGAGTTTATTTTTGTCTTCTCATTTGTGGTAAAAACCAACTAAGAGTGGTCTTCCCTTGCTAGCAGTAGCTAGCTGGCATTAGCCTGGCTAAAAATACAGCAAAACAGCTACCCTTTTTAGCTTCCCACATCTCAATGTGAAATAATGAGATTTATAATTAAATAATATGCCCTGGCAAATATTCTTATACTTGCTAGTGTAACCTACAACATTATCCCGATTTGATATGCTGCTTCAATGTATTCGCTCCCTTCAGCTAAAAATAGAATGTCATCCTATATCACGGAGAAAAGGCACATGGCTACCAGCTGTTTTTACCGTTTTACTTCTCAACAAAATACCTTTTGGGGGGATTCTAATGTTTGGTTTGTTTAAAGTCCCAGTGCAGTCAAAAACGTGATTTGTCGACACAGCGACATAGGCAGAACTATGTTTTTCAAGGAACCGTTCATTTTGTGATGCAAAACGACATTCAAGTACTCTGTTGCGCTGTGTTTGCGAAAGGTCTCTAGACTACTTTACAACTCACTTACAACAGTGTACTTACATGACACTTGCTGAAATTGTCTGGAAAACTTCCTTAAGATGGCTAGCTATTTAAGTTTTATCTTTTGGTTTCGCAGAGTTTTGTATTAGTGGTCATGGCTGTGGAGAGTAGAGTATCTGGCTAGTGCTGTGGTTTTATCTGCAGTAGCTGGTGTTACAGTAAAGGCTAATTGCGATGGACATGCTCCTGGTCTCATTTGGGCTGCTTAATGAGAATTCTGTGCTTGGCAGGTGGTGAGATTGCTGAAAACGTCTCCAGAGAAACCCATCACTTTAGCCATTGGGGATGGAGCCAATGATGTCAGCATGATTCAAGAGGCCCATGTTGGCATAGGTAAGTCCTCCACCCCATCAAATTACAATAACCCATTACTCAATAGTGTATTTTCCCTGTAGTTTCAAAGTGGGTAATAACAGACCTTTTAATTTTTTTTCAGGTATCATGGGCAAGGAGGGAAGACAAGCAGTACGAAACAGTGACTATGCAATAGCAAGGTTTAGATTCCTTTCCAAATTACTGCTCGTCCATGGCCACTCCTACTACATTAGAATAGCATCCCTTGTACAGTACTTTTTTTACAAGGTGAGTTCTATGTTTAAGGATGCTTTGCGGTGCTCTATAAAATGAAAACCAATACAGGAGCTAGATGTGATTGTCTCGGGTCTAAATCCCTTTTTGTCTTCTCTTAGAATGTGTGCTTTATTACGCCCCAGTTTTTATACCAGTTCTTCTGTCTGTTTTCACAACAAGTAAGTGTCTTTCAATGTCTCATTAGTTCAATTTGTTCATTTTTTTGTGGTCCCTTATTACTGTTGCTTTGTGAGTGTTGTATCAGTGTACTGTGTTCTGTGTGATATACATGCCTGTTGTTCTGAATGTACCACGTGTAGCTATATCTCCCCCTGAGGGATCATCAACTCAAACTGTCCATCTCTGTGGATCATCAATATACAGTAGGAGTTAGCCAAATGTAGGCCCTAGTTGACGGAGGGGAAAAAACATATTGGCAGGTGTGAGTGTGTGCTGTGTTGTACATGGCCCAGGGTTATGTGGCAACCTTGGCCTACCTCGTTGTTGCCTCCCTGTTTCCCCAGACTCTATATGACAGCGTTTACCTGACGCTCTACAACATCTGTTTCACCTCCCTGCCCATACTGGTGTACAGCCTGTTTGAGCAACAGGTCCATCCGCACGTGCTGCAGAGTAAGCCAGTGCTCTACAGGTAGGATGTGGTGTTCTATTTTGCATATTTTTTCCATAAAGAATGAGGCTTTACCTCCATTAGATGCATTTGCATGAAAACACAACAAGCATTTGCTAACGGACAGAACCATGTTGCTTTGTATCCTTTCACACCAACAGAGACATCAGCAGGAACTCCCTCCTCTCCTTCAAGACCTTTTTGTACTGGACGCTGCTGGGCTTCTGCCACGCCTTTGTCTTCTTCTTTGGTTCCTACATCCTGATGGGGGAGGACACGTCTCTCATGGGGAATGGACAGGTGAGGTGGCTGGGCCGGGCCACATGTACTGTACTATCTGTTGTACCTCTGGGAGTGGTCCTGCCGGGGGATGAAGGGGTAAGGAGATCCACACTCCCCACCTGGCTTTGGCCCCACGGGGAACTTGACTTTGAACCTGATTTTGAATGTTCTGTGCAGATCTCTGGGAATATTGATTGGGTGTTTTACCAAGGTGCACAGTAATTTGAAATATTGCTCTTTCAGTTTAAGTTAGGCAGTGTGATGGCAGTAAGTTCCAGACTGTTCCAGGAGGCTGTGCTGTGTTGTGATTTTTCTATTTGGGCAGCAGCCCCCTCTCCCTCTATTCTGTCTCTATTATTTTTGTCTGTGTCAGTCTTTCTACTAGATTGGTGTTGTTGAAAAAGCACTCACCATGTTGCTCTTTTTCGCTTCTTTCTTTTGTTCAGTTTTCTTCTTCTTCTCCCTCTTTTCATGCTCTGCATGTCATCAGATTTTGAGAGCTAACAGACAACTGGTAAAAGTTGACTGAATTACAGTTGATGCATGCCCCTGTCATCGTTACCACCCTAACATCTGTTGCTGTCATTGGTCCATTCTCTATGAACATCCTGCTTGGTTATGCTTATGATGATGTGCCATGTTTCTCAAGGGGTGAGTGATGACGGCTAGTTGGAGACACTCACTGCTTTCAGAGTCAGTAACTTCCTTCCAGTGTCTCCACAAGTTTGTCATCAATTTAGCTTACAAGGCTTAGGCCTAGTCTTCTGGAAAGCTGTGACTACTAATACATGACTCGGTCTACATCACTATTAAAGCAGTATTCCTATGATAGATGTTAAGCCATTGTATTGTCTCTGTGAAAATTCTTAAATGTTTTATTTAATGTTTCTTGTAGATGTTTGGAAACTGGACCTTTGGCACTTTGGTATTCACAGTAATGGTCATCACTGTTACATTGAAGGTAAATAATGTCATTTGAGTTTTTGCAATTCTTCAATTCATAAATAATTCTTAAAGCAATCCTGCATGAAATCTATCACTTTTTGATATTGTTGTCACAGTCACCTCACTCCCCTCTGCTCTCCTATGGCCTTTCACATGCTGTTCTGACCAAACTACATGTTGTTTTTTCTCTCTGTCGACAGCTGGCCTTGGAGACCCACTTCTGGACGTGGATGAATCACTTTGTTACCTGGGGCTCCATCGCTTTCTACTTCATCTTCTCCCTGTTTTATGGGGGAATCATCTGGTGAGCTGAGGTGCCATCTCTTTCCCACACAACCTGTGTATCTCAAATACACATTGCATTTCGTTATATAGTATGTGGTAAGATCAACAAGTGTAATTGTACTGCATGTGGCATACAGTCTACTTAGAATTACACCTCAGTGATGCTAGCCACTTTAAAATGATCTAAATGTTTTATCCCAGACAGTCGAAAAGCTTGAAGTTCTATTCCAGGCTCTACTCACAGGGTTAGTTAAGCCTGAACAGATGTTGGCTGGCTAACAGTGTGATTCTCTGTGACCTTTGCCCCCCTCCAGGCCTTTCCTCCACACCCAGGACATGTACTTTGTCTTTGTCCAGCTGCTCTCCAGCGGCTCCGCCTGGTTCGCCATCATCATCATCATCATCGCCTGCCTTTTCCCCGACATCATCAAGAAGGTGTTCTATAGGCACCTCCAGCCCACCAGTACCCAGAAGTCTCAGGTAGGACACCCAGGGACAGGGGAGAGGAGGGGGAAGGGGTGGGCTGCGGGTTGCCGTAATAAACTATACACTGACAGGAAACGCATGACACCACAGCATGGCTTCTCACCTCACAGACAACACAAGAACAACAATTCACTGTGCAACTGACAAAGGCATGCTCCAAACAAAGCGGGTGCATCTCTGTTCCAGATCTTAATCTACTGTAGCGTGTCTGTGTGTGTCTGATAGGTGGGAGAGCTAGACAGTAGATGCCATATGGTAGGAGCATATTGCTGAACAAACAGTTTTTTGAAAACAGCCTCTTCAAACAGCCTCTTGAACAGTTCCATTTTTGTGGTCGCAATTGCCTCTTTTCTTAAAAGGTTGATATTAACACCCCCTCTTTTTTTGTTTGTTTACTTACACTTATTGGCCTTTTTTTGCATCATAGTTGTCAAGTCAGCAATTCTAGCATCCCCAGTCCGTGATGGAGAAAGTTGAGTGTGAAAGTGCTGCTCAGTGGTTCTTAGAAGATAAAAGCTCTCTCTTTCTCAGGATTGAGTCTCATTTCCTGTCTCTGTGATAGAGATGACTTTCTTCCTTTCTCAGGCTGGTGTTTATCCATGCGTGCACGTGCGTGTGACTGTACGAGTGTGTTATGATCATCCACTGTGTCTACTGTGTATGTCGTCTTCCCTCCTACCTGACCTTCTCTGTGTTCCGCCCTTCCTTCCTTTCATCTGCTCTGTAGATGTACTCCAACCGAGTCGCCATAGGTGATGACTTCATCGCTCTGCAGCCTCTCTCCAGAGCCAAGAATCAGCTGGGCAAAATTAGGTAGAGTAGGCGGGGCCCTGCTGCCTATAAGTCTTGTCTGAATGCAGAGGACAAACTAACTAACCAGCATTCTAGGAGATAAGGGTAAAAAAGAGAGGGAAAGATAAGTCTAAGGCATTTTGTTATGCACCCCTGCAAAGAGTCTATCAACTGCATGTCACTTTAGTTTAGCCTGTAAAAGTCAAGTGCACTCTGCATTGGGCAGAGCAGCCCCTCACTGCAGCATTGTGCAGCAGCCCTGATATAAAGCTCCGGTCATAACGGCATGTGGAGCACAGCTTGAGGCTGTTTAATGTATGCTGCTAATACAGTAACTCTGATGCCCAAAATAATAGTTAGCAAAAGCTGCTAGCTGGTGAATGCTATTTTCATAGTAGTTTATTCACTGTATCTCCGGATCATATTCTGGACAGCATGCTCTTAAACAATAGTATTATTTTCTTAAGATATGCACAATGAGCAGAGAAAATGACAACCACTCCATCCAAAAGCAAGGGATCAATTTCCTAATTGGATTGACATGTTTGCAGAATAATTGCTAAACCAAATTCTAAATTAATTCCTGAATCATCCAGTTACAATTGATCAATTTACATAATTGAGAGTACACTGAAATGACTAAACTGGCTCATTGGTTCTTTGGAACATCTTTGTGCCCAGTCTCCTAGTTAAAATGTTAGTGCACACTAATTGTTTTGGACACGAATTGATCGGTGCTGCAATCCTCTATTACCTCCTATGTATGTGGGAGTCGTTTTTGTGCTCATTTGTCTTGTTCTCTCCTGTTTCCTTCCGTCTTGTTCTCTCCTGTTTCCTTCTGTCCAGGAGACTTAATGGGTTGTTTTGTGCTTCCAGATGGAAGAGGATAAGAGTTCAGTCAGCTCAGAATATGACTCTGCTGAAGGCAGGAGCCGAGGGGAGGACAATTGGCAACTGCTAGCTGCTTCTCCTCCCCCCGCCCAAGGCCCAGCCCTATGCTCCCCTAGGTAGTATTTGTATTTATTATGGATCCCCATTAGCTGCTGCCAAGGTAGTAACCCTACTGCTTCCCAGGCCCAGCCAGGCCAGGCTTCTCAGTGTGTGTGTGTGGGTCCTCCCCTGGACTGCCATCGCCCACCCTGTCCACCCATCCCCATATTGCTCTGTTTTTTATCTGTTTTTTAAATCATATTTTACTGCTTGCATGAGTTACTTGATGTGGAATAGATTTCTATGTAGTAGAAAGTTCCCGTAATGTCCCCTGTAGCTCAGTTAGTAGAGCATGGCGCTTGCAACGCCAGGGTTGTGGGTTCGTTTCCCACGGGGGGCCAGTATGAAAATATATGCACTAACTGTAAGTCGCTCTGGATAAGAGCGTCTGCTAAATGACTAAAATGTAAATGTAAAATGTACTTTGCCCCTCCCATAGTCTGTTCTGGACTTTGGGACTGTGAAGAGACCTCTGGTGGCATGTCTTGTGGTGTATGCATGGGTGTCTCAGCTGTGTGCTAGTAGTTTAAAACAGACAACTCGCTGCATTCAACATGTCAATACCTCTCACACATACAAGTAGTGATGAAATCAATCTCTCCTCTACTTTGAGCCAGGAGAGATTGGCATGCATATTATTAATGTTAGCTCTTCGTGTACATTTAAGTCCCTCTTTGTGGCACCTGACCACACGACTGGACAGTAGTCCAGGTGCGACAAAACTAGGGCCTGTAGGACCTGCCATGTTAATAGCGATGTTAAGAAAGCAGAGTAGCGCTTTATTATGGACAGACCTCTCCCCATCTTAGCTACTGTTGCATCAATATGTTTTGACAATGACAGTTTACAATCTAGGGTTCCTCCAAACAATTTAGTCTCCTCAAATTGTTCAATTTCCACATTATTCATTACATGATTTAGTTGAGGTTTAGTGAATGATTTGTCCCAGATATAATGCTTTTAATTTTTGAAATATTCAGCATTGTGCCTTGTGATAACAACACCCAACCTTACTTAATCATGACTCGTGTCATTTTTCACCTGTCTGTCTGTGTATGTAAGCAATTATGTGTATGCATGTTTTATTAGCCTAAATGCCTTTAAACGAGCAAAAGACTGAGTCATTATATCAAACAAACAATGTTTTTCTACATATTTTTCATTTTAATATATCATAATCCTACCAGTATATGTCAAATTGATTGTGCTATTATTTTTAATTTGGCTTGTTTTTTAAAAATGGCTTTATGTACGCATTTTTCTTTTGGGGGGGGTCCCCATCATTTAACTTCATATACCTCATCCCTGACTTAAGTTAATAAAATCAAGGTTACTCATTAATAACAAAAATTATGATTGTTAATAGATCAAATGTATCTAATTTGTTACCAATATCACCTTAGTCAAATTCATCATATTTATTCCAGATTTTCTTGATGTTCTTGGGTTCTAAATGTTCTTGGGGTCTTGATGTCTTCTATCTTGTTGATGGGTCTAGTTGGCTGACCGTTGTGCAGTTGGGTGTGACGCGTGCGAGTTTCCCGTTTGTGCCGACGCATTATCCTAGACGTTAAATTACAGGACTGGTAAATCACGTAGGAAATTATCACCTACAGTGGGGGAAAAAAGTATTTAGTCAGCCACCAATTGTGCAAGTTCTCCCACTTAAAAAGATGAGAGAGGCCTGTAATTTTCATCATAGGTACACGTCAACTATGACAGACAAATTGAGAAAAAATAATCCAGAAAATCACATTGTAGGATTTTTTTATGAATTTATTTGCAAATTATGGTGGAAAATAAGTATTTGGTCACCTACAAACAAGCAAGATTTCTGGCTCTCACAGACCTGTAACTTCTTCTTTAAGAGGCTCCTCTGTCCTCCACTCGTTACCTGTATTAATGGCACCTGTTTGAACTTGTTATCAGTATAAAAGACACCTGTCCACAACCTCAAACAGTCACATTCCAAACTCCACTATGGCTAAGACCAAAGAGCTGTCAAAGGACACCAGAAACAAAATTGTAGACCTGCACCAGGCTGGGAAGACTGAATCTGCAATAGGTAAGCAGCTTGGTTTGAAGAAATCAACTGTGGGAGCAATTATTAGGAAATGGAAGACATACAAGACCACTGATAATCTCCCTCGATCTGGGGCTCCACGCAAGATCTCACCCCGTGGGGTCAAAATGATCACAAGAACGGTGAGCAAAAATCCCAGAACCACACGGGGGGACCTAGTGAATGACCTGCAGAGAGCTGGGACCAAAGTAACAAAACCTACCATCAGTAACACACTACGCCGCCAGGGACTCAAATCCTGCAGTGCCAGACGTGTCCCCCTGCTTAAGTCAGTACATGTCCAGGCCCGTCTGAAGTTTGCTAGAGTGCATTTGGATGATCCAGAAGAGGATTGGGAGAATGTCATATGGTCAGATGAAACCAAAATAGAACTTTTTGGTAAAAACTCAACTCGTTGTGTTTGGAGGACAAAGAATGCTGAGTTGCATCCAAAGAACACCATACCTACTGTGAAGCATGGGGGTGGAAACATAATGCTTTGGGGCTGTTTTTCTGCAAAGGGACCAGGACGACTGATCCGTGTAAAGGAAAGAATGAATGGGGCCATGTATCGTGAGAATTTGAGTGAAAACCTCCTTCCATCAGCAAGGGCATTGAAGATGAAACGTGGCTGGGTCTTTCAGCATGACAATGATCCCAAACACACCGCCCGGGCAACGAAGGAGTGGCTTCGTAAGAAGCATTTCAAGGTCCTGGAGTGGCCTAGCCAGTCTCCAGATCTCAACCCCATAGAAAATCTTTGGAGGGAGTTGAAAGTCCGTGTTGCCCAGCGACAGCCCCAAAACATCACTGCTCTAGAGGAGATCTGCATAGAGGAATGGGCCAAAATACCAGCAACAGTGTGTGAAAACCTTGTGAAGACTTACAGAAAACGTTTGACCTGTTTCATTGCCAACAAAGGGTATATAACAAAGTATTGAGAAACTTTTGTTATTAACCAAATACATATTTTCCACCATAATTTGCAAATAAATTCATAAAAAATCCTACAATGTGATTTTCTGGATTTTTTTTTCTCATTTTGTCTGTCATAGTTGACGTGTACCTATGATGAAAATTACAGGCCTCTCATCTTTTTAAGTGGGAGAACTTGCACAATTGGTGGCTGACTAAATACTTTTTTTTCCCCTCTGTACAGTGTCACTTTTAAATACTAACTTTTTTCATAATCTGTTAACTCATACCCAAATAATGTTGATGACTCATCCTATACTCGTATTTGTGGCCAAAGCATACATTTTAGAAAAACTCATTTGAAAACTTCACAGCAAACTTGTATCTCAAACAGACTGTTTTCGAAAATTCTTGCTATTTCCTCATAGAGGATGATGTTATGTTTTTGTCTTATTGGCTTATTGGCTGAGCTGGCCAATCAGCTGTTTACTTGTCATGAATATTTGTATTGACCGGTATACCATCACACCTGTTAATGGGGACGCTCACACCATTCAAACACAGAAAAGCTGCTTTTTAACATACTTAATTATAATTTTTTTAAAGGACGGTTACTTTAACTGTCAATCATCATCACCACCTCCAACCATGTTAGTGGTCCCCTAACTGCAGGTCAAGGTGGAAACAACATGAAGGATGTTTGTGTAATCAGTCTTGATGAGAAGAATATCCATATCACCTGAAACTGGCTTGCCTTGCTCATCAATCAATTTTATTTTATATAGCCCTTCGTACATCAGCTAATATCTCGAAGTGCTGTACAGAAACCCAGCCTAAAACCCCAAACAGCTAGTAATGCAGGTGTAGAAGCACGGTGGCTAGGAAAAACTCCCTAGAAAGGCCAAAACCTAGGAAGAAACCTAGAGAGGAACCAGGCTATGAGGGGTGGCCAGTCCTCTTCTGGCTGTGCCGGGTGGAGATTATAACAGAACCATGCCAAGATGTTCAAAAATGTTCATAAGTGACAAGCATGGTCAAATAATAATCAGGAATATATCTCAGTTGGCTTTTCATAGCCGATCATTAAGAGTTGAAAACAGCAGGTCTGGGACAGGTAGGGGTTCCATAACCGCAGGCAGAACAGTTGAAACTGGAATAGCAGCAAGGCCAGGCGGACTGGGGACAGCAAGGAGTCACCACGGCCGGTAGTCCCGACGTATGGTCCTAGGGCTCAGGTCTCTCAGTTGGCTTTTCATAGCCGATCATTAAGAGTTGAAAACAGCAGGTCTGGGACAGGTAGGGGTTTCGTAACCGCAGGCAGAACAGTTGAAACTGGAATAGCAGCAAGGCCAGGCGGACTGGGGACAGCAAGGTGTCAGCATGCCCGGTAGTCCTGACGTATGGTCCTAGGGCTCAGGTTCTCAGAGAGAAAGAGAGAACGAGAGAATTAGAGAGAGCATACTTAAATTCACACAGGGCACTGGATAAGACAGGAGAAGTACTCCAGGTATAACCAACTAACCCCAGCCCCCTGACACATAAACTACTGCAGCATAAATACTGGAGGCTGAGACAGGAGCGGTCCGGAGACACTGTGGCCCCATCCGAAGAAACCCCGGACAGGGCCAAACAGGAAGGATATAACCCCACCCACTCTGCCAAAGCACAGCCCCCGCACCACTAGAGGGATATCCTCAACCACCAACTTACAATCCTGAGACAAGGCCGAGTATAGCCCACAGAGGTCTCCACCACAGCACAAACCAAGGGGGGCGCCAACCCAGACAGGAAGATCACGTCAGTAACTCAACCCACTCAAGTGACGCACCCCTCCTAGGGACGGCATGAAAGAGCACCAGCAAGCCAGTGACTCAGCCCCTGTAACAGGGTTAGAGGCAGAGAACCCCAGTGGAGAGAGGGGAACCGGCCTGGCAGAGACAGCAAGGGCTGTTCGTTGCTCCAGAGCCTTTCCGTTCACCTTCACACTCCTGGGCCAGACTACACTCAATCATATGACCTACTGAAGAGATAAGTCTTCAGTAAAGACTTAAAGGTTGAGACCGAGTCTGCGTCTCTCACATGGGTAGGCAGACTGTTCCATAAAAATGGAGATCTATAGGAGAAAGCCCTGCCTCCCGCTGTTTGCTTAGAAATTCTAGGGACAATTAGGAGGCCTGCGTCTTGTGACCGTAGCGTACGTATTGGTATGTACGGCAGGACCAACTCGGAAAGATAGGTAGGAGCAAGCCCATGTAACGCTTTATAGGTTAACAGTAAAACCTTGAAATCAGCCCTTGCCTTAACAGGAAGCCAGTGTAGGGAAGCTAGCACTGGAGTAATATGATCAAATTTCTTGGTTCTAGTCAGGATTCTAGCAGCCGTATTTAGCACTAACTGAAGTTTATTTAGTGCTTTATCCGGGTAGCCGGAAAGTAGAGCATTGCAGTAGTCTAACCTAGAAGTAACAAATGCATGGATTAATTTTTCTGCATCATTTTTGGACAGAACATTTCTGATTTTTGCAATGTTACGTAGATGGAAAAAAGCTGTCCTTGAAACAGTCTTGATATGTTCGTCAAAAGAGAGATCAGGGTCAAGAGTAACGCCGAGGTCCTTCACAGTTTTATTTGAGACGACTTTACAACCATCAAGATGAATTGTCAGATTTAACAGAAGATCTCTTTGTTTCTTGGGACCTAGAACAAGCATCTCTGTTTTGTCCGAGTTTAAAAGTAGAAAGTTTTCAGCCATCCACTTCCTTATGTCTGAAACACAGGCTTCTAGCGAGGGCAATTTTGAGGCTTCACCATGTTTCATTGAAATGTACAGCTGTGTGTCATCCGCATAGCAGTGAAAGTTAACATTATGTTTTCGAATAACATCCCCAAGAGGTAAAATATATAGTGAAAACAATAGTGGTCCTAAAACGGAACCTTGAGGAACACCCGAAATGTACAGTTGATTTGTCGGAGGACAGACCATTCACAGAGACAAACTGATATCTTTCCGACAGGTAAGATCTAAACCAGGCCAGAACTTGTCCGTGCAGACCAATTTGGGTTTCCAGTCTCTCCAAAAGAATGTGGTGATCGATGGTGTCAAAGGCAGCACTAAGGTCTAGTAGCACGAGGACAGATGCAGAGCCTCCGTCTGACGCCATTAAAAGGTCATTTACCACCTTCACAAGTGCAGTCTCAGTGCTATGATGGGGTCTAAAACCAGACTGAAGCATTTCGTATACATTGTTTGTCTTCAGAAAGGCAGTGAGTTGCTGCGCAACAGCTTTTTCTAAAATTTTTGAGAGGAATGGAAGATTCGATATAGGCCGATTTTAGTTTTTTATATTTTCCGGGTCAAGGTTTGGCTTTTTCAAGAGAGGCTTTATCACTGCCACTTTTAGTGAGTTTGGTACACATCCGGTGGATAGAGAGCTGTTTATTATGTTCAACATAGGAGGGCCAAGCACAGGAAGCAGCTCCTTCAGCAGTTTAGTAGGAATAGGATCCAGTATGCAGCTTGAAGGTTTAGAGGCCATGATTATTTTCATCATTGTGTCAAGAGATATAGTACTAAAACACTTAAGTGTCTCTCCCGATCCCAGGCCCTCGCAGAGCTGTGCAGATCCAGGACAGCTAAGCCCTGGAGGAATACGCAGATTCAAAGAGGAGTCCGTAATTTGCTTTCTAATGGTCATGATCTTTTCCTCAAAGAAGTTCATGAATTTATTACTGCTGAAGTGAAAGCCATCCTCTCTTGGGGAATGCTGCTTTTTAGTTAGCTTTGCAACAGTATCAAAAAGAAATTTTGGATTGTTCTTATTTTCCTCGATTAAGTTGGAAAAGTAGGATGATCGAGCAGCAGTGAGGGCTCTTCGGTACTGCACGGTACTGTCTTTCCAAGCTAGTCGGAAGACTTCCAGTTTGGTGTGGCGCCATTTCCGTTCCAATTTCCTGGAAGCTTGCTTCAAAGCTCGGGTATTTTCTGTATACCAGGGAGCTAGTTTCTTATGACAAATGTTTTTCGTTTTTAGGGGTGCAACTGCATCTAGGGTATTGCGCAAGGTTAAATTGAGTTCCTCAGTTAAGTGGTTAACTGATTTTTGTCCTCTGACGTCCTTGGGTAGGCAGAAGGAGTCTGGAAGGGCATCAAGGAATTTTTGTGTTGTCTGAGAATTTATAGCACGACTTTTGATGCTCCTTGGTTGGGGTCTGAGCAGATTATTTGTTGCGATTGCAAACGTAATAAAATGGTGGTCCGATAGTCCAGGATTTTGTGGAAAAACATTAAGATCTACAACATTTATTCCATGGGACAAAACTAGGTCCAGAGTATGACTGTGGCAGTGAGTAGGTCCAGAGACATGTTGGACAAAACCCACTGAGTCGATGATGGCTCCGAAAGACTTTTGGAGTGGGTCTGTGGACTTCTCCATGTGAATATTAAAATCACCAAAAATTAGAATATGATCTGCTATGACTACAAGGTCTGATAGGAATTCAGGAAACTCAGAGAGGAACGCTGTATATGGCCCAGGAGGCCTGTAAACAGTAGCTATAAAAAGTGATTGAGTAGGCTGCATAGATTTCATGACTAGAAGCTCAAAAGACGAAAACGCCATTTTTTTTTTGTAAATTGAAATTTGCTATCGTAAATGTTAGCAACACCTCCGCCTTTGCGGGATGCACGGGGAATATGGTCACTAGTGTAACCAGGAGGTGAGGCCTCATTTAACACAGTAAATTCATCAGGCTTAAGCCATGTTTCAGTCAGGCCAATCACATCAAGATTATGATCAGTGATTAGTTCATTGACTATGACTGCCTTTGAAGTGAGGGATCTAACATTAAGTAACCCTATTTTGAGATGTGAGGTATCACGATCTCTTTCAATAATGGCAGGAATGGAGGAGGTCTTTATCCTAATAAGATTGCTAAGGCGAACACCGCCATGTTTAGTTTTGCCCAACCTAGGTCGAGGCACAGACACAGTCTCAATGGGTATGGCTGAGCTGACTACACTGACTGTGCTATTGGCAGACTCCACTAAGCTGGCAGGTTGGCTAACAGCCTGCTGCCTGGCCTGCACCCTATTTCACTGTGGGGCTAGAGGAGTTAGAGCCCTATCTATGTTGGTAGATAAGATGAGAGCACCCCTCCAGCTAGGATGGAGTCCGTCACTCCTCAGCAGGTCAGGCTTGGTCCTGTTTGTGGGTGAGTCCCAGAAAGAGGGCCAATTATCTACAAATTCTATCTTTTGGGAGGGGCAGAAAACAGTTTTCAACCAGCGATTGAGTGCTGAGACTCTGCTGTAGAGCTCGTCACTCCCCCTAACTGGGAGGGGGCCAGAGACAATTACTCGATGCCGACACATCTTTCTAGCTGATTTACACGCTGAAGCTATGTTGCACTTTGTGACCTCTGACTGTTTCATCCTAACATCGTTGGTGCCGACGTGGATAACAATATCTCTATACTCTCTACACTCGCCAGTTTTAGCTTTAGCCAGCACCATCTTTAGATTAGCCTTAACGTCGGTAGCCCTGCCCCCTGGTAAACAGTGTATGATCGCTGGGTGATTCGTTTTAAGTCTAATACTGCGGGTAATGGAGTCGCCAATGACTAGGGTTTTCAATTTGTCAGAGCTAATGGTGGGAGCCTTCGGCGTCTCAGACCCCGTAACGGGAGGAGTAGAGACAAGAGAAGACTCAGACTCAGACTCCGACTCGCTACATAATGGGGAAAACCGGTTGAAAGTTTCTGTCGGCTGAATGAGCGACACCGGTTGAGCATTCCAACAGTATTTCCCTCCAGAAGCCATGAGAAAGTTGTCCGGCTGCGGGGACTGTGCGGGGGGATTTATACTAACGTTACTATCTGTACTTACTGGTGGCACAGACGCTGTTTCTTCCTTTCCTACACTGAAATTACCCTTGCCTAACGATTGCGTCTGAAGCTGGGCTTGTAGCACAGCTATTCTCGCCGTAAGGCGATCGTTCTCCTGTATATTATGAGTACAGCGACTGCAATTAGAAGACATCATGTTAATGTTACTACTTAGCTTCGGCTGTTGAAGATGTTGACGAACCATGTCCAGATAAAGCGTCCGGAGTGAAAAAGTTGAATGAGGGAATTCACTCATCAGTTTTTGATAGAGTAGAATTTGGAGGACACAGTGTTTAATGTAGGATACAGTAGAATTATACATCCATGGCATAGTAGCCTAATACCTATTTTGTTCTCACTCTTTTTACCACTATTTCTGCTGTAGTTTCTGAGTGGTGGGCAGAGGAGGGAATTGAGCGTTGTAACCCCAAACCAGTGTCGATAGTCTTGGGATGTGTTCAGGTCTGCCTCTTTAGCGGTGCTCTGCGCAGTGAGTGCTTACCCAGGAAAATCAAGAATTGGCTGTACGAGATCAAAGTCGATTATTTCCTCCACTTAATGCTATGCATTTTATATTCACTGAATTTTCTGCCTTTGCCATTCATTTGCAGCCGTAGATTGTCTTTGATTGCGAGTGAATCACTGTTATTTATCATTGTTATGTGGAACTGAGCTGACTGAGATTAACGTGAGAATATGATTTTAAGCACACATCAGACTGGCATGGCAACTGCCTGTAACTCCTGTGTGATTTGATTACATGGCTTCAAGGCTTGGCCAGGCCAGGGACAAGGACAGACTTGCCTTGGAAAATACTGCATCGTTTACCGCTTTTAAATGTATTGATTTTAGTTTTATATTTGATTGATTTTCACCTCCCCAGCTTGGCCATGTACATTTTGCCTGATACCTTGTACATAATCACCCACCCCTTATTGTTTTGAAGAGCTCCAAATCCCCTCCCGGCTCCCTGGACAGTCATTGGGCTGTTTTCTTGTGGATATTGGGGTGACCTGTGTGTTCTGATTCTAATATTCTCTTGTGCTCTGCCACCCCTCTGGCTCCCCTTCCTCTGTTTCTCTCTCTCTCTCTGTATCTATCTTCTCTCTCTGTCTCTATCCTCTCTCTCTGCAGCTTATTGAGACTAACTACCAGGGCATCGGCTGCGTGGACTCCATGAGTTGCTTCTCAGAGGGGGAGAACGGGTGCACCCGGCTGGGCCGGATGGTGGAGCAAGTGATGGGCCGCTGCGACCCTGCCAACTCCAACAGGTGTGACCCCACCCTCTGTAGCCTCTGCTGCTGCAGGCGCATCTCCTACAAGCTGGAGCAGGATGAGCCCACTGCTCCCCAGGAGTAGTGAGAGCCTAGTAGAGAGAGAGAGGTAGACTAGACTACGGTCTTACTGGTAGGACAGGCAGCCCAGTGACGGACAAAGGTTTGTAGGGAGGGAGACTAGTATCTGGATCCTGAATCTTAAATGGCCTTTAAGGGAGACATATTTATCTTGTATGCTATGATCAACTTCATGGCTTCATGGAGTCCTTCGTCTATTTCTCTTCTATATTCAGTGGGACAACATGCTCACCAATGTAGCCATGTGTCTATGTAATCTGTCCTTCCAAGTCTGTACTCGTATGCATTTCTTTTCAAGTCTTCTTTCACCCCTGGGGGCTTTTTGTCACCTATCTTTGTGTCTGATCGACCTCGTCTTCTGTCTGAAGTTTTGTGCTTCTTTTAACTTTTCCAAAGCCTGCCGAGTCAGTGTGTTTGTGTTTCACAGTGTAGGCGAAGCCCAGGTTCAGAGTCCAAGTCTATATTGATCTATGACAGTGTATTTATGCTGAAAGATCTATTCAAGTGTATGCTAACCGAGGTATATTTATTTGAATATTGTTAAAAATGTAGCATTCTCGTTCTGCTTTTTACTTGTACTCTTAGTCTCGGACTTGCCAAAGTTTGTTATACTGCATGTGTGTATCTATGGACAATGACAGCATGATGCCAGTGTAATGCTTTCTCAGCCCCTTCCTTGTCTGCCCACACATCTACTTCACACCCTCACTGTCCCAACACTGTGAGGTGAGATGAGCACTCCGAAAGAAAAGAATCAAAGTTAGACTGAGACTTGTTCCGGCCTTAATGCTAGGATACTGCCACTGCACAGGGGGAGAGAGAGACCCCACCATGGCCCATGCTCGCTGACTGGCAGCCTGGCAGGGAGTACATCAGCCCTACTGTACCGTACCTTGTACTGTTACTGAATGTTTTGACATGCTGCAGTGTTTGGGGTCTGTGTGCCACAGCTGAAACATGGGGACCACACTCCCTGACAGAGAGATGTACTGGAAAACTGTAGTCTCAAAATGAGAATAGTCTTTTTGCTATTTATTTTATACAGTGAAGTACTTGAAGCCTTATAGCTGCTTTTGAGAAGAGAACTGTCTTGTTGCATGGGGCTGCCTTTGGTATTTTGTATGCTGAGTAACCAGACGTTATGTGTTAACGTGTCTCCTGATCTTTTCTATAACGTTACTCCTCCTCCTCCAGCTTTGCTGCACTTTGTCTGAACCTCTCTCGTCGTTGCCGCTCTGTGTCTAAAATCTAGATAAATCAACTTCCCCCATCTACGTTATTCATATGCAGCTGTTATCACCTTGACGTCACTATTCAATCTAATATTCTGCTGCTTGCCTGGTTTTCTGTTCTGATAGATCGCCATAGACAATGGACTAATAGCTTGATATCAAGTGGGAGTACCACTAGACATCACACCAACATACACATTTATCAAGAAATACTTATTTTTTAAGTCCAAAAGCATCATGTACATACAAGATCTTAAAACGGTTGTCTTTGTCTGAAATACTTAATCCATTTAGCACGTATACGGTATTGTTGACACTTGTGATCCAAAGATAATAAAATGGGTATATTGATGAACAATATTATTTAGATTATATTAGATTCTACTGGAGTCTGAATAAAGTCCTTACTATTCCCCCTGGTGGCGATGTTAGTTCATACAGGCTTTGATAGATAGGGAAGGGCCTTGTGCCTTTCCTGAAGGTAAGAGAGTTGAGCCCTCTTTTCAAGGGCTCTTTGATATTAGATATTTTCTTTACTATAAATATGCAAATATATATTCAAGATGTCTTCGATATATTATTATATTATGATACAATTTTTGTATTAGCAGTAGATATTCAGTGTAAATTGGTCACATAATTGTACAGCCAAGAACTGAGCATCATATCATTCAAAGAAACAGTATTTAGTATACCTGGTTATGCATAAGATGTATTATGCATATAGTGACATTACTCAGAGAGAAGGGGGACGTTGACTGTTTGTGTCATCCATGTACTAATCCTGTACTAACCCTCGCTGTACTCACCCTATTCTCTCCTCCTTTTTGAGTTTGACTGTTTGCTTGTGCTACTACCCCTGTAGTTGAAGTTTAGGGCAGGAAACGAGTCAGGCGACAGGGCAGGAAACGAGTCAGGAGACAGGGCAGGAAGCCAGTGGAAGATGAGCAGGATGACAAGGTTTCAGTTCCATGGCAGGGCCTCCTCATATCAATACAGATAAAGTCTTCAACTACTCCTGTGCTATCCCCCTACTGTACCATGCAATGGCAAGATGGCCGTCCCATCCAACAGTAAATAAAGGGTCTTTAGGCAGGACAGAGACAGATGGAAGCACTCCAGAGGCAGGTTTTCAGCTTAGTCATCCTCCCCCACCCCTCACTCCTCTGTCGTTGATGCTTTTAGATCATGGAGCGACTCGGACCCCTTCTATTCCAACGACCGGAGCATCTTGACGCTCGAACCCATGGAGGCCACTCATTGCTAAGGTAGCAGAGAGCAGTAGTGCCGCCCTGCCACACGGAGAGGGACTACTCCCCGAATGGCCCAGGGCTGACCAGCCATGAGGCTTTGCACCACCACTTTGAGAGAGATGCTACATTGGCATCTGTTGTTTCTGTAAATAATAAAAGGGAATAAGACGGTACTAAAGACGAAAGAATTTGTCAGACTTGAGTGAAAGAACATGGTCTACTTCTTTGAGCCTGTAGGTCAGTGCTGCTGCTGCTTCACCTGACTATCTGGAAGGTCTATTTCCTGAGGAAATTAGGTGGGCCTTGTTATAGCCATATCCTCCATTTTTACAACCTGATTTTAAGATATGAAAATGTGAAAGCAGTTGGATGATCAGGTCTCAAGTCTGTTGCTTTTTTTGGAAACTGTCCCTAAAATATGCCTTTTCTGCACAGATTGTTAGCGGTACGTTCGTTCAGACATGTCGACAGGAGAATGTCCATATAATAGCTCCCAATGAAAGATATTAAATAGCTGTCAACATGATGAAATCAAATATGGCTTGCACATCTAGTTCTTGTTTAAAATCCCACACATTGTTTTTATTTTCCTAATCATTGCTAATTGAAATCATGTTTTTGTTGCTGTGTATTTCCCCCTCTGTTACTAACCACTTCTTCATATTTGTTTGTGTATTTATTTCCATCGCCTCACTGACTGAACAGAACTGCATGAGCTCTCTGTATCCTCTATCTTTTGGGGCCTTTGGCCCACAATAATGGAAATGCCAGAGTCGAGTCTAGAGGGTCATTGAGACAACCGTTTTAAACTTGCTATCAATGACTGATTTATGCACATCATCAGCACACACAGATTTATTAGAATATGGCCGAGTTAATATAAAATCGTGGGATTTTATTTGGTTACTATTTGTAGCAGTTACCTCTCATCAGCTCGAAGTGGGAGACACTTTGAAATGTCCAAGTAGTCAGTGGAGGTTTATATTTATTTGCATGGTACCAATATTTGTAAGCATATCTGGCACGATTTATCAAGGTCAGCATTGGTCACTCTGGCATGTCTGATGAAGAACAGTTGAAGTCGGAAGTTTACATACTTAGGTTGAGTCATTAAAGCTTGTTTTTCAACCACTCCACAAATTTCTTGTTAACAAACTATAGTTTTGGGAAGTCGGTTAGGACATCTACTTTGTGCATGACACAAGTAATTTTTCCAACAATTGTTTACAGACAGATTATTTCACTTATTCACTGTATCACAATTCCAGTGGGTCAGAAGTTTACATACACTAAGTTGACTGTGCCTTTAAACAGCTTGGAAAATTCCAGAAAGCTTTAGAAGCTTCTGATAGGCTAATTGACATAATTTGAGTCAATTGGAGGTGTACCTGTGGATGTATTTCAAGACCTACCTTCAAACTCAGTGCCTCTTTGCTTGACATCATGGGAAAATCAAAATAAATCAGCCAAGACCTCAGAAAATAAATTGTAGACCTCCACAAGTCTGGTTCATCCTTGGGAGCAATTTCAAAATGCCCGAAGGTACCACGTTCATCTGTACAAACAATAGTACGCCAAGTATAAACACCATGGGACCACGCAGCCGTCATACCGCTCAGGAAGGAGACGCGTTCTGTCTTCCAGAGATGAACGTACTTTGGTGCGAAACGTGCAAATCAATCCCAGAACAACAGCAAAAGGACCTTGTGAAGATGCTGGAGGAAACGGGTACAAAAGTATCTATATCCACAGTAAAACGAGTCCTATATCGACATAACCTGAAAAGGCCGCTCTTCAAGGAAGAAGCCACTGCTCCAAAACGGTCATATAAAAGCCAGACTATGGTTTGCAACTGCACATGGGGACAAAGATCGTACTTTTTGGAGATGTCCTCTGGTCTGATGAAACAAAAATAGAACTGTTTGGCCATAATGACTATTGTTATGTATGGAGGAAAAAGGGGGACCTTGCAAGCCAAAGAACACCATCCCAACCGTGAAGCAGCATCATGCTGTGGGGGTGCTTTGCTGCAGGAGGGACTGGTGCACTTCACAAAATAGATGGCATCATGAGGAAAGAAAATTGTGGATATATTGAAGCAACATCAAGACATCAGTCAGGAAGTTAAAGCTTGGTCGCAAATGGGTCTTCCAAATGGACAATGACCCCAAACATACTTCCAAAGTTGTGGCAAATTGGCTTAAGGACAACAAATTCAAGGTATTGGAGTGGCCATCACAAAGCCCTGACCTCAATCCTATAGAACATTTGTGGGCATAATTGAAAAAGCGTGTGCGAGCAAGGAGGCCTACAAACCTGACTCAGTTTCACCAGCTCTGTCAGGAGGAATGGGCCAAAATTCACCCAACTTATTGTGGGAATCTTGTGGAAGGCTACATGAAACGTTTGACCCAAGTTAAACAATTTAAAGGCAATGCTACCAAATACTAATTGAGTGTATGTAAACTTCTGACCCACTGGGAATGTGATGAAAGAAATAAAAGCTGAAATAAATCACTCTACTATTATTCTGACATTTCACATTCTTAAAATAAAGTGGTGATCCTAACTGACCTAAAACAGGGAATTTGTACTAGGATTAAATGTTTTTGCCACAAACTTCCGACTTCAACTGTATACTTATTTGCTACTGTTGTCATTTGTCACACTCAGTTTTATATATGTAGCTTCTAGTTCAGATAGTCACATTTGGCCTCAAGTCAGTCTCTTCACCAAGAGCTTCTAATCATGCCACTCATTAGGTCAGTCAGTAAGAGGTGTTTGAATATTTAAATCTATTTCAAGTCTCCATTTTCATTGGCAATAAGGATCCATCTGCACTAGGGACACAGATGTGAAGTCAGCTGTTCATGTTCCGATCTCTTGATCATGTTAATAGAAAAAAAGTTGTTACTGTTATTTTACTCTCCTGTCAGTGAAACTGTTTCATTGCTGATGTTTAAAGCAAATTCTATTTAAGGAATAAATATGTTTTTAAAAAGCATGTGTAACCTTTGTCCTTTCCAGCAGACTGTGTATGCAACTAATGTACACACACTACTGTGACCATTAGATAAGCACCAGCATAGTAGTATACCTCTATAAAACCACAAAATGAGACATTTAGAGAAATAACTTTATCTATCTGAAATTATCTTTTAGAAAAACGTAATTTGACAACCCTCTGCTAATTACAAATCATGACGTGAATAATACAGATGCACTCCTGAATGGATGACGGCACACATTCATAATAACTCACCACAAAGTTGTCAGGAGTGTGCTTTGGGGGATTCAACACTTTATAATGCTGACATATTACAACACCTATAAAAACACAGATGTGCTCCACCTTTCTCTCAAATTGGTTATTTGATGGTCAATCTATTTTGTAGGTCACATGATGTGAGAGATGACCGTATTTAATGAATTCAGATGGCAGGCCATCTCTTCCCTGGTATTAGCTGTTGGACTGTAACGTAACCAGATTCTGGTCATTAATCACAACAAGGTAGGCCTGTGAGGGGAGGCTGTTAGCAGCAAATAGCCCTTATTTGAATTTGACAGCCTGGAGTGAATCTGAATCATGAGATGTAGTCTGAGTGCCAGACCTGTTTGTGTCATCATGCCAACTCCTTGTCATTAAACCATAAAACATTTTTAGCTTGACAATGAGGTGACGAGCACAAACAGATCTGGGACCATGCTATAGTGAAGCTAGAAAAAAACTGAAGCTTGAAGAAAAGGCATCAGGAAAGGAAGAACCCCCACCAAAAAGCTAGCGGTTTAGTGGTTATAGTAGAACCATGAGCCAAGCATAGAGAAACCGACTACAAGAGCACTTTGCAGAGGACAGTACAAAAGCCAGACTTCTACTTTTATACAGCCATCAGAAAATGAAGATTAAAACATTCTGGCATCTCATACTGTATGTACAGTGTGAAACACATGGACCTGTAGTGTGTTCCCATAGGATGGTACAGCAGTTTGCTACTCCTACAGAAAATGTCAACCCTTCCGGTTGAATTCAAAATGCCACTTTCCTATAATTTCTACAGTAACTCTTACAGTCAAAGTTCACACGGATATTCACACAGATGAGATTATTCCTCCTCAGCGGCTTCCTCAAACTCCACCAGGGCTGCGTGTCGGTTGGCCTGGGAGCCCTCCTTGAAAAACACCTTCTTGATAACTCCAGCCTTGGGTGCTCGGATGGTGTGCTGCAGAGAGAGCGAGAACACAGTCTGAGGACCCATAGTTCATTTACAACACAATGTAAGTGGGTGGCTGCAGGGTTTGAAAAGTCAACGTGGATGAGCTAGTGTGTGTGTAGTGTTGGGAGTGGACTCCTCACAGTGTAGGAAATGACATAAGCTCACCTCCATTTTCATGGCATTCATCACCATCAATGCGTCTCCCATTTGCACAGTGTCTCCTGCCTTCACCAGCACCTGGAGGAAGAGAGGAGATAATATAAAGGATCTTACCTATAGATTCTAAATGGCCCTGTTAATGTTAGGACAGGAGTCTCAATGTCTGAGTGGCCACATTCTGTTTTTCCATTGCAACTGACAATTATCAATTGGCACGTCTGAATGATGCACACCATGTCATCAACAGGAGGTATAGATTAAATAATGTGCCGACTTTAGCCGCTAAGTGAGCTAATATCCCATGAATCAGCATGCCTGAGTGCTAACTGACCATCTGGCAGGAAATCATATCCCAGAGCAACATATTAAAGATCATCAGCTTTTCTAGACAGAAATGATGGTTGTGAGAGAAAGAGACAGACAACCAGGAGATAAAGGGATGATCCGTAATTTATTACCTTCTCAATGGTCCCGGTCATGGGTGCCACAGCTCCTCCCTGTGCTCCTGTGCTCACACCAGCCAGGAACTTGGGCACTGGAACGCTCACCTCTGCGCTGCCCTCCTGATGGGGAGAAGAGAGTGGGTTAGAGGACCTGAGAAGGAAAATGGCGGTGTTCTAGAGCAGGGTTTCTCAAACTCGGTCCTGGGGTCCCCCCTGGGTGCACGTTTTGGTTTTTGCCCTAGCACTACACAGCTGATTCAAATAATAAAAACTTGATGATGAGTTGGTTATTTGAATCAGCTGTGTAGTGCTAGGGCAAAAACCAAAACGTGCACCGGGGGGAGACTCACCATAGAGAAGAGGTGTACTGTGTTATCGAGGATGACCAGTTTGGGCCGGGACTTCACCCCGTTGACAGAGCAGTGCAGGAATGATGCCTGCCCCTCTGTCTCCACCTCCCCTGACACCTGGAACACTTCACCTTCATTCTGAGGAAGCAGACAAAACCCATCAGTTGCAGCAAATCATGTGACACAGACAGAATTTAGAAGTATATATGGCAATTTTTACAACACACACAGAACATGTACCTCCATAGAGTAAGTCCCATCTGGATTGTATGTAACTGTTACTTCCACTTCTGCAGATAAAAAAATGTGTTAAAGTTCTGTGTGAAGTCTTTCCTCTGCCACTTGATTCATGGACTCAGATTTGCCTTTATAAAAAATGCATATGATGGGTCCTATTCCAAAGTATTTTTTTTGTATGACATAAAATATGAATAACTTATTCTCAGTGGAAACGACTTATAAATTCGTTGTGACAAGTAAACAAAAAGCAGATTAAAAGTACTTCTCTGTATTCAAGACTTTCTCAGCAACAGTGAAACATGAGGATGAGTGACTAACGATGCCATATGGACTGCTGAAAGTTCAATAATAGTGAGGAGATGGGCTTGCTTATAGACTGGGAGGAATCAGACACACTAATGAATCAATGTCATTACCACTAATTATTTAAACAGTCATTAGAACAAGGTCTAGGAGGACAGGCTTGGGCTCATCAACGTGAAGACTGACTAAGGGTGACAGTGGTCACCAACTGGTCGATTGCGATCAACTGGTCGATCTCCAAGGCATTCCTAGTCGATCGGCAAACATTTCTGTACAAAACCCAACGATAAAGCCTTGCGTTGGCAGTAGGTTCACCCGATTCAGCTGCCCTGCGCGCCGGGTAAGCGAAGTGTTCCCATTTTGAACCATTTTTATGTCTGAAGGTACCAAATCAAGTGCACTATAGGCCTACCGCTGGCCAATCGGATGACTGAGATTACCATGTCTGCAGTAACGTAGCAGGCGTAAAAGCAAGCTACAGCAAAGTTGATAGCCTACTGTGACATTTCAAAACTTTTAAAACCATCACTAGGGAGAGACTGTCAACGAATACAGCAAAGAGCTGCTGTTTATATGAGTGACTACATGTTTAAGTTTTTACTCAGCACTGTCAACACTTTTTATTCAAGACTTTTATGAAACAATAAAATGTGCGTTCTTCCTACTTCCACTCGCACTATAACCAGCACTGCAGCTGTAATGAAAGTGTATTGATAGGCTTGTCTTATTAGCGGCTTGGGTCTTTTTTAATATTGAGGAAAATTTTACTTTCTATGTTCATAGGAGTAACAACATGAATGTGTGTATGGGGCAGAAATAATGCGGTGCAACTTGAGTTTCACTATCAGCTTGAAGACGGTGTCCCCTTTTGGTAAGCGGAGGAAAGGGGGAAAGGAGGGACATTGAGAGGCGGACCTTCAGTCTGCTGCTCTCTCCCTTCGCTGAGACTGACCATCAGATGTAAGCACCATCAGCCCAGTAAAATAAAAATGACAAGCAAATAATTTAAATGTATACTCACTCAGCTGTGCCTCAAGTAATACAACAACTGATCTATTACCGGTGTGATCATATTGCCTACCTCAAATTTTGAAACATGCACCTGTGGAATGGTCGTTAATCCGGTAGCTTAGTGGTTAAGAGCGTTGTGCCAGTAACCGAAAGGTCGCTGGTTCTAATCCCCGAGCCGACTAGGTGAAAAATCTGTCGATGTGCCCTTGAGCAAGGCACTTAACCCTAATTGCTCCTGTAAGTCGCTCTGGATAAGAGCGTCTGCTAAATGACAAAAATGTAAGACACTACAGCTTACAGACGGTAGGCAATTAAGGTCACAGTTATGAAAACTTAGAACACTAAAGAGGCCTTTCTACTTACTCTGAAAAACACCAAAAGAAAGATGCCAAGGATGCCCTGCTCATCTGCGTGAACGTGCCTTAGGCATGCTGCAAGGAGGAATGAGGAGTGGAGATGTGGCCAGGGCAATAAATTGCAATGTCCGTACTGTGAGAAGCCTAAGACAGCGCTACAGGGAGACAGGACGGACAGCTGATCGTCCTCACAGTGGCAGACCACGTGTAACAACACCTGCACAGGATTGGTACATCCGAACATCACACCTGCGGGACAGGTACAGGATGGCAACAACTGCCCGAGTTACACCAGGAACGCACAATCCCTCCATCAGTGCTCAGACTGTCCGCAATAGGCTGAGAGAGGCTGGACTGAGGGCTTGTAGGCCTGTTGTAAGGCAGGTCCTCACCAGACATCACCGGCAACAACGTCGCCTATGGGCACAAACCCACTGTCGCTGGACCAGACAGGACTGGCAAAAAGTGCTCTTCACTGACGAGTCGTGGTTTTGTCTCACCAAGGGTAATGGTCGGATTCGCGTTTATCGTCGAAGGAATGAGCGTTACACCGAGGCCTGTACTCTGGAGCGGGATCGATTTGGAGGTGGAGGGTCCGTCATGGTCTGGGGGCGGTGTGTCACAGCATCATCGGACTGAGCTTGTTTTCATTGCAGGCAATCCCAACGCTGTGCGTTACAGGGAAGACATCCTCCTCCCTCATGTGGTACCCTTCCTGTAGACTCATCCTGACATGACCCTTCAGCATGACAATGCCACCAGCCATACTGCTTGTTCTGTGCGTGATTTCCTGCAAGACAGGAATGTCAGTGTTCTGCCATAGCCAGCGAAGAGCCCGGATCTCAATCCCATTGAGCACATCTGGGACCTGTTGGATCGGAGCGTGAGGGCTAGGGCCATTCCCCCCAGAAATGTCAGGGAACTTGCAGGTGCCTTGGTGGAAGAGTGGGGTAACATCTCACAGCAAGACCTGGCACATCTGGTGCAGTCCATGAGGAGGAGATGTACTGCAGTACTTAATGCAGCTGGTGGCCACACCAGATACTGACTGTTACTTTTGATTTTGACCCCCCTTTGTTCAGGGACACATTCTTCCATTTCTGTTAGTCACGTCTGTGGAACTTGTTCAGTTTATGTCTCAGTTGTTGAATCATGTTATGTTCATACAAATATTTACACATGTTAAGTTTGCTTTAAATAAATGCAGTTGACAGTGAGAGGATATTTCATTTTTTGCTGAGTTTCTGTTTGGGCGTCTTGGGGTCAATTTTCAGTCTACAAAGTATTTATAATTATGTTCCAGCCCCGCGACCATCCGCTCAAGAAAAAAGAAGAAAAAAAAACGCCCAGTGGCTGAATTTAGTTGATGATCCCTGGCCTACTGCACAAACCTCATTGCTACAGTACTGTTTTTAATAGGTTAATGTTACATAGGCTTACGTTTGTATGGAATGATCCAAAGAATCTGAGCGGTAGATCTGGGATTGCATTTTAACTCAGAATGTGATCTTAACTCAGAAAAGGCTGGTGTACTCACTAGTTTCACCCAGCTGGAGGGTCATATTCCTACTGTATAGGATGTTCACCCTCCGGCCGTTACTGGAGGCAAAAGGAGAGAAGGGATCTGCGATGGGAGAAAAGAACAGACAATTTAGGATCTACCGACAACAGTACTCTCTCAGACAGTTGTTGTATAAATCAAATCAGAGTTTATTAGTCAAATGCACAGGGTCACAGATGTAATTGCAGGGTACAGTGAAATTCTTAAGCTCCGAGCTCCAACAATGCAGGTCAAAGAGACGTGAGTGAAACAATAATACCAAGCAAAATAATAGAATAGAAAAATATCACAAAATGGCATATATATACAGTACCAGTCAAAAGTTTGGACACACCTACTCATTCAAAAGCTTTTTCTTTATTTTTACTATTTCCTACATTGTAGAATAATAGTGAAGACATCAACACTATGAAATAACACATATGGAATCATCTAGTAACCAATTTGTTTTTTAAACATATCAAAATATATTTTCAATTTTACATTCTTCAAAGTAGCCACCCTTTGCCTTGATGACAGCTTTGCACACTCTTGGCATTCTCTCAACCAGCTTCATGAGGAATGCTTTTCCAACAGTCTTGAAGGAGTTCCCACATATGCTGAGCACTTGTTGGCTGCTTTTCCTTCACTCTGCAGTCCAACTCACCCCAAACCATCTCAATTGGGTTGAGGTCGGGTGATTGTGGAGGCCAGGTCATCTGATGCAGCACTCCATCACTCTCCTTGGTAAAATAGCCCATACACAGACTGGGAGGTGTGTTTTGGGTCATTGTCCTGTTGAAAAACAAATGATAGTCCCACTAAGCGCAAACCAGATGGGATGACGTATCGCTGCAGAATACTGTGGTAGCCATGCATGTTAAGTGTGCCTTGAATTCTAAATAAATCACCGACATTGTCACCAGCAAAGCACCCCCACACCATCACACCTCCTCCTCCATGCTTCACGGTGGGAACCACACATGCGGAGATCATCTGTTCACCTACTCTGCGTCTCACAAAGACATGCCGGTTGGAACCAAAAATCTCAAATTTGGACTCCTCAGACCAAAGGACAGATTTCCACCAGTCTAATGTCCAGTGCTCGTGTTTCGTGGCCCAAGCAAGTCTCTTCTTCTTATTGGTGTCCTTTAGTAGTGGTTTCTTTGCAGTAATTCGACCATGAAGGCCTGATTCACGCAGTCTCCTGTGAGCAGTTGATGTTGAGATGGGTCTGTTATTTGAACTCTGTGAAGCATTTATTTGGGCTGCAATTTCTGAGGCTTGTAACTCTAATGAACTTATCCTCTGCAGCAGAGATAACTCTGGGTCTTCCTTTCCTGTGGCGGTCCTCATGAGAGCCAGTTTCATCATAGCGCTTGATGGTTTTTGCGACTCCACTTGAAGAAACTTTCAAAGTTCTTGACATTTTCCGGATTGACTGACCTTCACGTCTTAAAAAGTATTGATGGACTGTCGTTTCTCTTTGTTTATTTGAGCGGTTCTTGCCATAATATGGACTTGGTCTTTTACCAAATAGGGCTATCTTCTGTATACAACCCCTACCTTGTCACAACACAACTGTTTGACTCAAACACATTAAGAAATTCCACAAATTAACTTTTAACAAGGCACACCTGTTAATTGAAATGCATTCCAGGTGACTACCTCATTAAGCTGGTTGAGAGAATGCCAAGAGTGTGCAAAGCTGTCATCAAGGCAAAGGGTGGCTACTTTGAAGAATCTCAAATATAAAATATATTTTGATTTGTTTAACACTTTTCTGGTTACTACATGATTCCTTATGTGTTATTTCATAGTTTTGATGTCTTCACTATTATTCTACAATGTAGAAAATAGTAAAGAAAATAAAGAAAAATCCTGGAATGAGTAGGTGTGTCCAAACCTTTGACTGGTAATGTGTGTGTGTGTGTGTGTGTGTGTATGTATATAAACTCAGCAAAAAAAGAAAACAACCTCTCACTGTCAACTGCGTTTATTTTCAAACTTAACATGTGTAAATATTTATATGAACATAACAAGATTCAACAACAGACATAAACTGAACAAGTTCCACAGACATGTGACAACAGAAATGGAAGAATGTGTCCCTGAACAAAGGGGGGGTCAAAATCAAAAGTAACAGTCAGTATCTGGTGTGGCCACCAGCTGCATTAAATACTGCAGTGCATCTCCTCCTCATGGACTGCACCAGATATGCCAGTTCTTGCTGTGAGATGTTACCCCACTCTTCCACCAAGGCACCTGCAAGTTCCCTGACATTTCTGGGGGGAATGGCCCTAGACCTCATCCTCCGATCCAGCAGGTCCCAGACGTGCTCAATGGGATTGAGATCCGGGCTCTTCGCTGGCCATGCAGAACACTGACATTCCTGTCTTGCAGGAAATCACGCACAGAATGAGCAGTATGGCTGGTGGCATTGTCATGCTGAAGGGTCATGTCAGGATGAGCCTGCAGGAAGGGTACCACATGAGGGAGGAGGATGTCTTCCCTGTAACACACAGCGTTGGGATTGCCTGCAATGACAACAAGCTCAGTCCGATGATGCTGTGACACACCGCCCCCAGACCATGATGGACCCTCCACCTCCAAATCGATCCCGCTCCAGAGTACAGGCCTCGGTGTAACGCTCATTCCTTCAACGATAAACGCGAATCCGACCATCACCCTTGGTGAGACAAAACCGCGACTCGTCAGTGAAGAGCACTTTTTGCCAGTCCTATCTGGTCCAGCGACGGTGGGTTTGTGCCCATAGGCGACGTTGTTGCCGGTGATGTCTGGTGACATTTTTTGCTGAGTTATATATATATATATATATTCTCAGGAAAAAAAGCAACGTCCCTTTTTCAGGACCCTGTCTTTCAAAGATATTTTGTAAAAATCCAAATAACTTCACAGATCTTCATTGTAAAGTGTTTAAACACTGTTTCCCATGCTTGTTCAATGAACCATAAACAATTCATGAACATGCACCTGTGGAACGGTCGTTAAGACACTAACAGCTTACAGACGGTAGGCAATTAAGGTCTCAGTTATGACAACGTAGGACACTAAAGAGGCCTTTCTACTGACTCTGAAAAACACCAAAAGAAAGATGCCAATGATGCCCTGCTCATCTGCGTGAACGTGCCTTACGCATGCTGCAAGGAGGCATGAGGAGTGGAGATGTGGCCAGGGCAATAAATTGCAAGCCGTACTGTGAAATCTAACAATTACAATCTACTGTCCGCAATAGGCTGAGAGAGGCTGGACTGAGGGCTTGTAGGCCTGTTGTAAGGCACGTCCTAAACAGACATCACCGGCAACAATGTCGCCTATGGGCACAAACTCACCGTCGCTGGACCAGACAGGACTGGCAAAAAGTGCTCTTCAATGACGAGTCGCAATTTTGTCTCACCAAGGGTGATGGTTGGATTCGCGTTTATTGTCAAAGGAATGAGCGTTACACCGAGGCCTGTTCTCTGGAGCGGGATCGAATTGGAGGTGGAGGGTCCGTCATGGTCTGGGGTGGTGTGTCACAGCATCATCAGACTGAGCTTGTTGTCATTGCAGGCAATCCCAACGCTGTGCGTTACAGGGAAGACATCCTCCTTCCTCATGTGGTACCCTTCCTGCAGGCTCATCCTGACATGACCATCCAGCATGACAATGCCACTAGCCATACTGCTCATTCTGTGCATGATTTCCTGCAAGACAGGAATGTCAGTGTTCTGCATGGCCAGCGAAGAGCCCGGATCTCAATCCCATTGAGCACGTCTGAGACCTGTTGGATCGGAGGGTGATGTCTAGGGCCATTCCCCGCAGAAATGTCTGGGAACTTGCAGGTGCCTTGGTGGAAGAGTGGGGTAACATCTCACAGCAAGAACTGGCAAATCTGGTGCAGTCCATGAGGAGGAGATGCAGTGCAGTACTTAATACAGCTGGTGGCCACACCAGATAATGACTGTTACTTTTGATGTTGACCCCCCCTTTGTTCAGGGACACATTCTTCCATTTCTGTTATCACATGTCTGTGGAACTTGTTCAGTTTTCAGTTGTTCAGTAGACATCCTGGTTCGAATCCAGGCTCTGTCGTAGCCGGCCGCGACCGGGAGACCCATGGGGCGGCGCACAATTGGCCCAGCGTCGTCCAGGGTAGGGGAGGGAATGGCCGGCAGGGATGTAGCTCAGTTGGTAGAGCATGGCGTTTGCAATGCCAGGATTGTGGGTTTGATTCCCACGGGGGGCCAGTATGAAAAAATAAAATAATAAAATGTATGCACTCACTAACTGTAAGTCGCTCTGGATAAGAGCGTCTGCTAAATGACTAAAATGTAAGTTTGTCTCAGTTGTTGAATCTTGTTATGTTCATACAAATATTTACACATGTTAAGTTTGCTGAAAATAAACGCAGTTGACAGTGAGAGGACGTTTCTTTTTTTGCTGAGTTTATATATAAATACAACTATATATACAAAGGTATGTGGACACCCCTTCAAATTAGTGGATTCAGCTATTTCAGCCACACCCATTGCTGACAGGTATATACAAATTGAGCACACAGCCATGCAAACTCCAAAGACAAACATTGGCAGTAGAATGGCCTTACTGAAGAGCTCAGTGACTTTCGTGGCACCGTCATAGGATGCCAACAAGTCAGTTCGTCAAATTTCAGCCCTGCTAGAGCTGCCCTGGTCAACTGTATGTACTGTTATTGTGTAGTGGAAACATCTAGGAGCAACAACTGCACAGCCGCGAAGTGGTAGGCCACACAAGCTCACAGAATGGGACCGGCAAGTGAAGAAGCGCGTAGCGCGTAAAAATCGTCTGTCCTCGGTTGCAACACTCACTACCGAGTTCCAAACTGCCTCTAGAAGCAACGTCAGCGCAAGAACTGTTCGTCGGTAGCATCATGAAATGGGTTTCCCTGGCCAAGCAGCCGCACACAAGCCTAAGATCACCATACGCAATGCCAAGCGTCAGCTGGAGTGGTGTAAAGCTTGCCGACATTGGACTCGGGAGCAGTGGAAACGCGTTCTCTGAATCACGCTTCACCATCTGGCAATCCGAAGGACGAATTTGGGTTTGGCGGATGCCATGAGAATGCTACCTGCCCCAATGCATAGTGCCAACTGTAAAGTTTGGTGGAGGAGGAATAATGGTCTGGGGCTGTTTTACATGGTTCGGGCTAGGCCCCTTAGTTCCAGTGAAGGGAAACCTTAATGCTACAGCATACAATGACATTCTAGACAATTCTGTGCTTCCAACTTTGTGGCAACAGTTTGGGGAAAGCCCTTTCCTGTTTCAACATGACAATGCCCCCGTGCAGAAAGCGGGGTCCATACAGAAATGGTTTGTCGATCGGTTTGGAAGAACTTGACTGACCTGCACAGAGCCTTGACCTCAACCCCATTGAATACCTTTGGGATTAATTGGAACGCCGACTGCGAGCCAGGCCTAATCGCCCCAATATTAGTGCCCGACCTCACTAATGCTCATGGCAGAATAGAAGCAAGTCCCCGCAGCAATGTTCCAACATCTAATGGAAAGCTTTCCCAGAAGAGTGGAGGCTGTTATAGCAGCAAAGGAGGGACCAACTTCATATTAATGCCCATGATTTTGAAAGGAGATGTTCGACGAGCAGGTGTCCACATACTTTTGGTCATGTAGTGTAGTTCTCAGTGACCTGTAGAGACAGGCCTGTTGTTGTTCCTCACCATTGGACTGGTCTTTGAAGGTCTGGGTGCTGGCCCTCTCTCTGAGCAGCAGGCCCAGGGCAGCCTGACATAGTGTGGCCCTGGAGGGAGGAATGGGCTTAGGGAACAGCTGCTCATAGTGCTGGGGGATGAAGCTGGTGGTCACATTCCCCGCCTCAAACTCTGGGTGCCCAGACAGACTCAGCAGGAAGTCAATGTTGGTGTTGAGGCCTACGATCTGCCGGGATCAGAGGTCAAAGATCAATCAACAGTCTCTTACAGAATTGAAATAAGCAATGGGATGTGTCCAGTATGTGTACAGTATGTGTACAATGCTCTTACGTTGTACTGGCGTAGGCAGTATCTGAGCTTCTTCAGAGCAGCAGATCGGTCCTCTCCCCACACCACCAGTTTAGCGATCATGGGGTCGTAGTGGGCTGACACTTCATCTCCTGAGAACACAGACAGGTACATCATCACTATGTGGTTATATCAAGAGTTCTGTCTGACAGTCCAGTGTAAAATAGGTGTTAGTAGTTACAGGTGAGCTGGATGTACTGTACCTTCCCTGACGCCCGTCTCGATGCGTGTGTTTTCGTCTGCCAGGGGTGTAGACAGATGAAGGAGGGGTCCTGCCCCAGGGAGGAAGTCGTTGTTGGGGTCCTCAGCATATATCCTGGCCTCAAACGAATGTCCCATCAGTTCTATTTCATCCTGCAGGAGGGGCAGCCTTTCGCCTGCAGCCACCTGAGAGCCAAGTAAGAAGAGTACACAAACGTCCATTTTTATAGTTTACTCTGTTTGTCATCTCTCTCCTGTTGCGGCTGCTTCCCACACACACACACACACACACACACACACACACAAAGCCTCACCCCCTGTCACTCAAGCAACACAGTTCCTCCTCCTTGCTGTTAGATTCACTATACATTTGCATGCTGTTCTGTTAGGTCAAATGCAGTCAACAGATTGTTCCAAAGAAGAACGATGCTGCTTTCCACTTTGCTTCTTAATATACACTGAGTGTACAAAACATTAAGAACAACTGGTCTTTTCATGACATAGACTGACCAGTTATAATAATAATAATAATAATATAATATGCCATTTAGCAGACGCTTTTATCCAAAGCGACTTACAGTCATGTGTGCATACATTTTTACGTATGGATGGTCCCGGCGATCGAACCCACTACCCTGGCGTTACAAGCGCCATGCTCTACCAATTGAGCTACAGAGGACCACAAAAAAGCTATGATCCCTTATTGATGTCACTTGTTAAGACAGGTTAAAGAAGGATTTTTAAGACTTGTGCCAGTATCCCTGTGGAACGCTTTCAACACCTTGTAGAGTCCATGCCCCGGCGAATTGAGGCTGTTCTGAGGACACAATATTAGTTTGGATTGTATGAACATTTGGTAATGGCTGGGGTGAATTCTCATTGATGGTTAGCTTATCACTGCTGTGTGATAGCATCACTCCTCTGTAATCTAACTTGTGGTAATCTTGTGGCGAGCTATCTTTAGCACTGTGCTGTGTAACCTCAAAGAGAAAGCCCATGTTATTCATTATCTACTGTACCTCTGAATGCTAACAGTGTTGGCCGGGCCACATCGCGCTCCCTCAATGTGTTCTTAATGTTTTCTACACTCAGTGTAAATCATTTTATTTCTATGATCCCAACAGTTCACCCAAGTGTTTTGATCTATATCGCATGTCAAGTCACAATATTCTGTCCCAAAAAAAACTTGCTATTAGATTTCATGCCCTTATCGTGCAGCCCTATGTCAGGGTGGTGCTTTTACAAATTGTTCATTTAATCTTTATGGAGATTAAAATCCTGCCATCTCTGGGATAATGTGGGATTATGAGGCCTTCTAGAGGAGCTCATAAATACACTCAACATACTGAGTGTACAAAATATTAGGAACACCTTCCTAATATTGAGTTGCACCCCCTTTTGCCCTCAGAACAGTCTCAATTCGTCGGGGCATGGACTCTACAAGGTGTTGAAGGCGTTCCACAGGGATGCTGGCTCATGTTGACTCCAATGCTTCCCTCAATTGTGTCAAATTGGCTGGATGACCTTTGGGTGGTGGACAATTCTTGATACACATGGGAAACTGTTGAGCATGAAAAACCCAGCAGCGTTGAAGTACTTGACACAAACCAGTGCGCCTGGCACCTACTACCATACTCTGTTCAAAGGCACTTAAATATTTTGTCTTGCCCATTCACCCTCTGAATGGCACACATACACAGTCCATGTCTCACTTGTCTCAAGGCTTAAAAATCCTTCTTTAACCTGTCTCCTCCCCATCATCTACACTGATTGAAGTGCATTTAACAAGTGACATCAATAAGGGATCATAGCTTTCACCTGGATTCACCTGGTCAGTCTGTCATGGAAACAGCAGGTGTTCTTAATGTTTTGTACACTTAGTGTATTACAACATATTGATGTCTCCAACCGACTTTCTAAAGGCATCCCGCTTTCCCCCTCTCTCCATCTTACCCTGAGCTGCCACTCCACCAGGTCAGTACCAGTGATCATCTCAGACACAGGGTGCTCCACCTGCAGACGTGTGTTCATCTCCATGAAGTAGAAGTTGTGCTGTGCATCCATGATGAACTCCACAGTGCCTGCATAGAGTCAGGGACATAAATGTGGTTGTCACACCGGTGCACAGGGTAGTGCAAAGGATGGGAAAGCATCCATTTAAAACGTTACAACAACAGATAATGATTTCACACCCTCTAGTAAGTGAGCGTTCAAAGCAACAACAAAGAAATTCAACAATGTTTGAGGTCCATTCTCTGCTCACCTGCTCCCACATAGTTGACGGCTTTGGCTGCTCTCACCGCAGCCTCTCCCAGTTTCCGCCTCACCTCCTCGCTTATACCAGGCTACAAGCACACGTGCAAACACAAAAACAATCATTAACACACACACACAGTACAAACCACAGTGCAGTCAAGTCTCCTAACAAGCAAACAGCCATTCACACAGGACACCAAGACATGTTAATTGAGTCTTGAGCAAAAATCTAATTTTATTGGTCACGTGTACATATTTTGCTGACATTATCGCAGGTTTAATGAAATGCTTATGTTTTTAGCTCCAACAGTGCAGTAATACCTAACAAAGGACATCCAGCCAACTTGACAACTGTGGGAAGCATTGGAGTCAACATGGGCCAGCATCCCTGTGGAACGCTATCAACACCTTGCAGAGTCCATGCCCTGATTAATTGAGGCTGTTCTGAGGGCAATATTTGGAAGTTGTTCCTAATGTTTTGTACACTCAGTGTTAAGTTGTATGACGGTGTGTATAGACATTATGGACAGTATATGAATAGAACATGTGTGTAAAGCAGTAGATAGTGCATTCGGAAAGTATTCAGACCCCTTGACTTTTTCCACATTTTGCTACGTTACTCTAAAATTGATTAAATAAAAACGTTCCCTCATCAATCTACACACAATACCCCATAATGACAAAGCGAAAACAGGTTTTTAGAAATGTATTAAAAATAAAAAACAGAAATACTATATTTACATACGTATTCAGACCCTTTGCTATGAGACTCGAAATTGAGCTCAGGTGCATCCTGTTTCCATTGATCATCCTTGAGATGTTTCTACAACTTGATTGGAGTCCACATGTGGTAAATTCAATTGATTGGACATGATTTGGAAAGGCACACACCTGTCTATATAAAACAAACCAAGCCATGAGGTCAAAGGAATTGTCTGTAGAGCTCCGAGAGAGGATTGTGTCGAGGCACAGACCTGGGGAAGGGTACCAAAACATTTCTGCAGCATTGAAGGTCCCCAAGAACACAGTGGCCTCCATCATTCTTAAATGGAAGATGTTTGGAACCACCAAGACTCTTCCTAGAGCTGGCCGCCTGGCCAAACTGAGCAATCGCGTGAGAAGGGTCTTAGTCAGGGAGGTGACCAAGAACCCGACGGTCACTCTGACAGAGATCCAGAGTTCCTCTGTGGAGATGGGAGAACCTTCCAGAAGGACAACCATCTCTGCAGCACTCCACCAATCAGACCTTTATGGTAGACTGGCCAGATGGAAACCACTCGTCAGTAAAAGGCACATGACAGCCCGCTTGGAGTTTGCAAAAAGGCACCTAAAGTATTCTCAGAAACAAGATTCTTTGGTCTGATGAAACCAAGATTGAACTCTTTGTCCTGAATGCCAAGCGTCATGTCTGAGGAAACCTGGCACCATCTCTACGGTGAAGCATGGTGGTGGCAGCATCATGCTGTGGGGATGTTTTTCAGCGGCAGGGACTGGGAGACTAGTCAGGATCGAGGGGAAGATGAACGGAGCAAGGTACAGAAAGATCCTTGATGAAAACCTGCTCCAGAGTGCTCAGGACCTCAGACTGGGGCGAAGGTTCACCTTCCAACAGGATAACAACCCTAAGCACACAGACAAGACAACGCAGGAGTGGCTTCAGGACAAGTCTCTGAATGTCCTTGAGTGGCCCAGCCAGAGCCCAGACTTGAACCCGATCGAACATCTCAAGAGAGACCTGAAAATAGCTGTGCAACAACGCTCCCCATCCAACCTGACAGAGCTTGAGAGGATCTGCAGAGGGAGAAACTCCCCAAATACAGGCGTGCCAAACCTGTTTTTAGATTGATGAGGAAAAAAACAATTTAATCAATTTTAGAGTAAGGCTGTAACGTAACAAAATGTGGAAAAAGTAGAGGGGTCTGAATACTTTCTGAATGCACTGTATATGGGATGAGCCTTGACTAGAATACAGTGAGGCAAAAAAGTATTTGATCCGCTGCTGATTTTGTACATTTGCCCACTGACAAAGAAATGATCAGTCTATAATTTTAATGGTAGGTTTATTTGAACAGTGAGAGACAGAATAACAACAAAATGCAGAAAAACACATGTCAAAAATGTTATAAATTTATTTGCATTTTAATGAGGGAAATAAGTATTTGACCCCCTCTCAATCAGAAAGATTTCTGGCTGCCAGGTATCTTTTATACAGGTAACGAGCTGAGATTAGGAGCACACTCTTAAAGGGAGTGCTCCTAATCTCAGCTTGTTACCTGTATAAAAGACACCTTGTCCACAGAAGCAATCAATCAGATTCCAAACTCTCCACCATGGCCAAGACCAACGAGCTCTCCAAGGATGTCAGGGGCAAGATTGTAGACCTACACAAGGCTGGAATGGGCTACAAGACCATCGCCAAGCAGCTTGGTGAGAAGGTGACAACAGTTGGTGCGATTATTCGCAAATGGAAGAAACACAAAAGAACTGTCAATCTCCCTCGGCCTGGGGCTCCATGCAAGATCTCACCTCGTGGAGTTGCAATGATCATGAGAACGGTGAGGAATCAGCCCAGAACTACACGGGAGGATCTTGTCAATGATCTCAAGGCAGCTGGGACCATAGTCACCAAGAAAACAATTGGTAACACACTACACCGTGAAGGACTGAAATCCTGCAGTGCCCGCAAGGTCCCCCTGCTCAAGAAAGCACATATACAGGCCCGTCTGAAGTTTGCCAATGAACATCTGAATGATTCAGAGGAGAACTGGGTGAAAGTGTTGTGGTCAGATGAGACCAAAATCGAGCTCTTTGGCATCAACTCAACTCGCCATGTTTGGAGGAGGAGGAATGCTGCCTATGACCCCAAGAACACCATCCCCACCGTCAAACATGGAGGTGGAAACATTATGCTTTAGGGGTGTTTTTTTGCTAAGGGGATAGGACAACTTCAGCGCATCAAAGGGACAATGGATGGGGCCATGTACCATCAAATCTTGGGTGAGAACCTCCTTCCCTCAGCCAGGGCATTGAAAAATGGTCGTGGATGGGTATTCCAGTATGACAATGACCCAAAACACACGGCCAAAGCAACAAAGGAGTGGCTCAAGAAGAAGCACATTAAGGTCCTGGAGTGGCCTAGCCAGTCTCCAGAACTTAATCCCATAGAAAATCTGTGGAGGGACCTGAAGGTTCGAGTTGCCAAACGTCAGGCTCGAAACCTTAATGACTTGGAGAAGATCTGCAAAGAGGAGTGGGACAAAATCCCTCCTGAGATGTGTGCAAACCTGGAGGCCAACTACAAGAAACGTCTGACCTCTGATTGCCAACAAGGGTTTTGCCACCAAAAGTCATGTTTTGCAGAGGGGTCAAATACTTATTTCCCTCATTAAAATGCAAAGATATGTATAACATTGTTGACATGCGTTTTTCTGGATTTTGTTGTTGTTATTCTGTCTCTCACTGTTCAAATAAACCTACCATTAAAATTATAGACTGATCCTGTCCTTGTCAGTGGGCAAACGTACAAAATCAGCAGGGGATCAAATACTTTTTTCCCCTCACTGTATACATATGCAGAGGGTAAAACAGTATGTAACATTATTAAAGTGACCAGTGTTCAATGACTATGTAACATAGGGCAGCAGTCTCTAAGGTGCAGAATTGAGTACCGGGTGGTAGCCGGCTAGTAACAGTGACTAAAGTTCAGGGCAGGGTACAGGCCGGGACCCTGCACTTACCCCTGGTGCTTCCTCAATGATCTTCTGGTGCCTTCTCTGTACGCTGCAGTCCCGCTCAAACAGGTAGACAGCATTTCCATGCTGGTCCCCAAAGACCTGGACCTCCACATGTCTGGTCAGGGAAGGAATCTGGTCACATGACATCTAAACAAGGGCTTTGTCTGAATCTCCAAAACAAATAGATATACAGTGTATTCTACAAACCTGGGGTCCTCTACAAATTTCTCCACTAGCATGACGTCATCGTTGAAGGACTTGCGAGCCTCTCGTCTCGCAGACTCAAGCTGCTCGTGGAAATCTTCAGCGGTGTGTGAAATGCGCATTCCCTAGATAAACCAATCAGAACCATAGCAGCCTTGAGACACAAACAACCACACTATCATTCCATGAAACAATCATTTTGGTTTGTACATATTACTTACTTTACCACCCCCGCCACGCACTGCCTTTATCATCACTGGGTAGCCAATCCTGACAGCCTCAGCTTGGAGCTTCTCATCCGATTGGTCCTCTCCGTGGTAACCCTCAATGATAGGAACACCCGCAGCTGACATAATGTATTTTGATGTACTAGGAAAAAGAAAAGGAGTATATTTCAAATCAAATTTTATTTGACACATGCGCCGAATACAACAGGTGTAGACATTACAGTGAAATGCTTACTTACAAGCCCTTAACCAACAATGCAGTTTTATAAGAAAATAAAAAGTGCTAAGTAAAAAATAGATAAGTAAAAATATAAATAATAAAATAATTAAAAAGAGCAGCAGTAAAATAAAATAACAGTAGGGAGGCTATATACAGGGGGGTACCGGTACAGAGTCAATGTGCGGGGGCACCGGTTAGTCGAGGTAATTGAGGTAATTTGTACATATGGGTAGAGTTAAAGTGACTATGCATGAATAATAAACAGAGTAGCAGCAGCGTAAAAGAGGGGGTTTGGGTGGGGGGGTCAATGCAAATAGTCCGGGTAGCCATGATTAGTCTTATGGCTTGGGGGTAGAAGCTGTTAAGAAGCCTTTTGGACCTAGACTTGGCGCTCCGGCACCGCTTGCCATGTGGTAGCAGAGAGAAGTCTATGACTAGGGTGGCTGGAGTCTTTGATAATTTTTAGGGCCTTCCTCTGGCACCGCCTGGTATAGAGGTCCTGGATGGCAGGAAGCTTGGCCCCAGTGATGTACTGGGCCGTAAACACTACCATACATTTTTTACATTTTAGTTATTTAGCAGACGCTCTTATCCAGAGCGACTTACAGTTAGTTAGTGCATACATTATTTTTTTTCATACCCCCTGTGGGAATCGAACCCACAACCCTGGCGTTGCAAACGCCATGCTCTATCAACTGAGCTACATCCCTGCCGGCCATTCCCTCCCCTACCCTGGACGACGCTGGGCCAATTGCGCGCCGCCCCATGGGTCTCCCGGTCGCGGCCGGCTACAACAGAGCCTGGATTCGAACCAGGATCTCTAGTGGCACTGCGCCACTCGGGAGACCCTTTGTAGTGCCTTGTGGTCGGAGGCTGAGCAGTTGCCATACCAGGCGGTGACGCAACTAGTCAAGATGCTCTCGATGGTGCAGCTGTAGAACTTTGAGGATCTGAGGACCCATGCCAAATCTTTTCAGTCTCCTGAGGGGGAATAGGCTTTGTTGTGCACTCTTCACGACTGTCTTGGTGTGTTTGGACCATGATAGTTTGTTGGTGATGTGGACACCAAGGAACTTGAAGCTCTCAACCTGTTCCACTACAGCCCGTCGATGAGAATGGGGGCGTGCTCAGTCCTCTTTTTTTTCCCTGTAGTCCACAATCATCTCCTTTGTCTTGATCACGTTGAGGGAGAGGTTGTTATCTTGGCACCACACGGCCAGGTCTCTGACCTCCTCCCTATAGGCTGTCTCATCGTTGTCGGTGACCAGGCCTACCACTGTTGTCGTCGGCAAACGTAATGATGGTGTTGGAGTCGTGCCTGGCCATGCAGTCATGGGTGAACAGGGAGTACAGGAGGGGACAGAGCACGCACCCCTGAGGGGCCCCCGTGTTGAGGATCAGTGGCAGATGTGTTGTTACCTACCCTTACCACCTGGGGGCGGCCCGTCAGGAAGTCCAGGATCCAGTTGCAGAGGGAGGTGTTTAGTCCCAGGGTCCTTAGCTTAGTGATGAGCTTTGAGGGCACTATGGTGTTGAACGCTGAGCTGTAGTCAATGAATAGCATTCTCACATAGGTGTTCCTCTTGTCCAGGTGGGAAAGGACAGTGTGGAGTGCAATAGAGATTGCATCATCTGTGGATCTGTTGGGGCGGTATGCAAATTGCAGTGGGTCTAGGGCTTCTGGGATAATGGTGTTGATGTGAGCCATGACCAGCCTTTCTAAGATTTAACTTTTGAATAACCCTTATTCATATCAGACTTACAACATACAAAACTGAAGAGTGACTTGAAAAGAGAGGAGTCATTTAACTATACCTTTTGATACCCATGTCTCTGATGGCAGATGATGGAGGACCAATGAAAATGATACCTTCCTGTTTGCATGCCTCAGCAAACTCTGTGTTCTCTGACAGGAAGCCATATCCTGGATGGACAGCCTATAACAAAAACACAATTACAAACATCAACTTATTCTTCAGTCATAGCCTGTATGGCGACTTTGAGAAAAAGTGGATTGTCATAATAAATGAGAACGAAAAATACAATACTGCACTTGACATACATGTGATCCAGATCTCTTGGCAACCTCCAAGACTTTCTCCATTGACAAATAACTCTGCTGGGATGCAGCTGGCCCAATGTTATAGGCCTCATCTGCCTAAGGAACATGAGAGAAAGCTCATCAATATGGTTGCATCTACAAACATAACACTGAGGGTTCAAAGTTTCGACAGCCTTGACATACCATGGCCACATGCATGGAATGGCGGTCTGCATCACTGTATACTGCCACAGAGCGCACACCCATCTTCTTTGCTGTTCGCATCACACGGCAGGCAATCTCTCCTCTGTTGGCAATTAGTAATTTATCTATCCTGCCTTGCCCTAAAGGAAAAGAGACCTGAGCTATGAGTGATGTAACGCATACCAATTTAGTCAACTAGAATTGGTATGCGTTATGCAGTTCAATCTAGATGGAGAGTAATAACTTGAAAAAGAGACAATATTCACAGAAGTGCTGACTTTAATATTATTGTCCCATGTTACTTACCAACCGAGGCGAAGCGTACTGATCCTTTGGTCCAAATACATTTCCTAAGATGAGACAATCACAGGTCATTGCAGGACACAGACCTTGATGGTTGGACAGGTCATGTAAAGTGAGCACCTACAGTAGTTACAGCTGTTTACATCAATGAATGGCTTTCAAGGGCAGACATGCTAATTGTACCATTTACCACAGTGCAGGTGGGTACATCACAGCTGGCTAATACTCGAATGCATAATGACCATTGCTCAAAGATAATGACTATTAGCTAACTAGCTAGCTGATATAGAGCTAAATGCATTAAATGAACTGCCCATCGCTTTGGAAACAAAACATTTCACCGTGGTTAGCTAGCTAACGTTAGTTGTTATGCTAAGTTAGCTAACGTTACCTTTATTTAACCTTGCACAAAATCGGAGCACATTAAAAAGTAATTAGGCTAACTAGTTATGTTGAAACACACGACACGAGATAGTGGCTTAATTGTTTTGGCTATATAATGTTAACGTTACCTGTTTAACCATTTTAACACTAAGAAGATAACTACAATATTCTGATGCACGTTCGACTGGCTGGCTGTCTAGCGCTAGCTAGTTAGCTAGCCAACTGTCTAGACAAAAACTATTAACGACATCTTCTTAGCAGTTTATTTATTAAGAATAGATAACTTGCAGTAATAGCAAACACAACATATGACACGCATTATCGACTTACTGTTGAAATATTCTTAGACCCTGTAAGGTTTTAACTTTTAGGACAGCAGCCATGTCTGCTGTCTAACAAGCTGTCTAGCAGCCGAATGAGAAAATGATAAGCGTTTGCCTTTATTAAATCGATTATTTTGATTTACCAATTAAGCCTTAGCTAGTTACGATACTGCATTTTACAATACGTATTATCAACTAGAGTTGATCGGTGGAAATGGTATTCTATGAAATTATAAGCCTAAAACATGCTCTTAGTTTGGTGAAAATAACAACAAATATAGAGTGATGTCAAAAATGAAGTTCCATTTGCTAAGACTGTCTCTCTTGTGTACCCGTAAGATGATCAACCAATAGAAAAAGTCGAGACGGAGGCGGGGTTTACACTAGTTACCACAGCCACAAAGTCAAATGTGTCTATATCGTAAAAAATCATGCTTTTTGGTGTTAACTTAAGGTAAGGGTTAGGCAAAAGGTTAGCAGTGTGGTTAAGGTTAGGGTTAGGTTTAAGAAGATACATTGTAGAAATAGGCGAGATTTATGACTTTGTGGCTGTTTTATCTAGTGACAATCGGGTCTATGGCCGGGCCTTGCTATTCGGGATCCTTGCGTATCCCTACTCCAACTCCATTGAAGTTGAAAAGTTTAATAGTGGTTAGGGTTAGGCTTTAAGGTCGGGAAGTACTAAGGAACCCGAATAGCACTAACCCTCAGGAGAGGTCACACAGAGAGGTTCAAGACCGAATTTACAATGTCTTACAGAATTATATGTTTTTGGACAGTGTGTTTTTATAAAAAGGCATTCAAGAAATCTATACTTATATGTGAATTTTAAGATAGTGGATTTCAATTCAGCTGGATAAAGCCACACGGGAATGTATGCACTCTTCAAACAAGATATAATTTCAAAACATTAGGAAGCATCAAAATTCGAATTGCTAAAATAAAGCCACATTATTCGGACCATATTTGCTGATTATGATTGTAAACTTACACAGTGCTTTCATATTAGTATTAAATACATTCACATATTTTTTACTGTAATAATGTTATTTATATTTTCTTTGCAGAAAGAATGTTATATTTGAAAACACAACAAAAAAAGTGTAATATTGAGTAATGAATCAAAATAAAAAATTTGGAAATACAAAACATGGCCATAAAAAGTGTTCATGTTATTTGTATGAAGTCTTCTCAGATCCTGTCATAGCCAGCTTGTCTACGGTGGTCCCGGATGATCAGGAAGGTCAGGACAGCAATCAGAAAGAGTCCCACAGCCGTGGCACCAAGAATAATGGGAATGATCTTCTTGATGAAATCAGCCCTGCACTCAACCTCTGAAATGCCACAAGGGGGACATTAGGAAACAATATTTCATCTGGATCTTAGCAATTTTAATAATTGTTTTTGATGGGCTGAAAGGGCAAAAAATTACGTTTACAATGTTACATTTCAAAGAGCATTAAACCATATATAACCCTACAGTAAAATCATAAACAAAATGGTTTTGTAAATCGTGAACAGAAAGGCCCCAGTTAAAGTGACCTACCCTTTCCAAACTTCCCATTGGTGAGTTTGAAAGCTTGGAACTGAAGAGGCACAATCTTCACTCTAAGATTTTCAGACAGATGAAACTCAGTCTGAGAGTAGCACTTGAGGCTGCGGCCAGCAGCAGTTGGGAACAGCTTCTCATGTTCTATTACCCCAGGATAGTTCTTAATTCCTAATTGTGAAAGAATAAGCTCAGCCTTGTTTTTCTAACAATGAAATCTGTAGAAAAAGATCTATGCATTTGTTTCACATCATGTCTCTATTTTGACTTCCATTTATGAGATCATGATGGTCTACTTACCTTTGCCTGGTGCCAAATTAGCTCTGATCTTTGACACATAGGTCAGGTTTCCTTCCTGTGGGAGGACAAATACTTAACTGTTTATTCAAAGCCAAACATGCAAATCATCATGCAAATGTATTTGAATGAGTATGCTTCTACTGAGAGCCATGTATAATCTATGGCTCTGCTTCTGCTCGTTATGGAAAAGTCTTGTGGTCAACCTGTGAATTCACAGTCATTATCTCAGTATGAGTCAGAAAGATATAGGGCGAAAAAAGTTTTACAGCTAATGTGATCATATGTGTCAGAAATCATGTGTGACATGAGAAAATGGAAGTTTCTGAATGTGTACCTTTTCAAAGGTGAGATTCAGATAGCCTCCCTCTCCTATAATAGCCAGGGAGAGAACTGCCTCTTTTTCACCACATCTACCCGTAGTCTGGGTGGTGGTAGGGTCTACGTTGAAATAGGAAGATTTCTGAAAAAAATAAGAATCAACATACCATTGGATTGGAAAAGGACAAAAACAATAGCAAACAAGTGATGTGGTAGGATTTACAGCTACTTTATAATATAGTATCAATTAATAATATTGTATGGATGACTAAACATTAATCTGTATAATGTTTGTATTTTTTATGCAGCCTCTCCTTGATAAAAATGTCTGTTGTCTGTTTTTCACAGCTTAGGTAGCAACCCACATGAGATCTCACCCCTGCAAAGAAGTGCTGAAATGCACTAAACAAAAAGTGCTGAGAAAGTGACTGTCCCTACCTTCTTCTCAATAACTATGTACTCCACTCCCATGGAGACTTTGATGCATGGCATGCCTGCAGGGTCTTTCAGCACATAGTTTCCGGTGACAGGAACAGTCTCATTGGGCTGAAGGACAGGCCTCTGTGGTAGGTTTGCCTGCTCAGTGGGCTTAAGGTTGTTTAGGCCAGACTCTGTGGTGATGATGGTGGGGTCCAATGCAGCAGTCATGAGGCTGTTTCCTGTAAAGGGGAATGCAGTGAAGTCTAAAGTGAAACAGGTTACAGAAACCACAAGACAAGGCACCATTCACAAGCACACTTACAGATCCCCTTGGTTTCAGTTTCTTATTTTTTACAATAAACCTAAATAAGCCATTCTAACAACTTGTTTGGTATTACTACATGTGTTGAAGTGGTCATGATTATATCTGTAAAATGTCATGAAGTTTTACGAGCAATGTTTTACACTTAGAAAAAAGGGTTCCAAAAAGGTTATTCGGCTGTCCCCATAAGAGAACCCTTTTTGGTTCCAGGTAGAACCCTTCTGGGTTCCATGTAGAACCCTCTATGGAAAGGGATGGAAACCAAAAGGGTTCCACCTGGAACCAAAACGGATTCTTCAAAGGCAGTGGTGTAAAGAACTTAAGTAAAAATACTTGAAAGTACTACTTAAGTAGTTTTTTTGGGGTATCTGTACTTTACTTTACTATTTATATTTTTGACAACTTTAATTTTTACTCCACTATATTCTTAAAGAGAATATTGTACTTTCTATTCCATAAAATGTCCCTGACACCCAAAAGTACTCGTTACATTTTGAATGCTTAGCAGAATCCCTGGTCATCCCTACTGCATCTGATCTGGTGGACTCACTAAACACAAATGCTTTGTTTGTGAATTATGTCTGAGTGTTCCCCTGGCTATCCGTAAATTAAAAAAACAAGAAAATCGTGCCGTCTGGTTTGCTTAATATAAGGAATTTGAAATGATTTATACTTTTACTTTTACTTTTGATACTTAAGTATATTTTAGGAATTACATTGACTTTTGATACTTAAGTATATTTAAAACAAAATACTTTGGACTTTTATTCAAGTAGGATTTTACTGGGTGTCTTTTACTTGTGTCATTTTCTATTAAGGTATCTTTATTTTTACTCAAGTATGACAATTGGGTACTTTTTCCACCACTGTTCAAAGGGTTCTCCTATAAGGACAGCCAAAGAACCCTTTTAGGTTCTGGATAGCACCTTTTTTTCTAAGAGTGCACAGACCACTGTTATAGAATACCACTGTTATCATCTCAGAATCAAAATCAGATTCAAATGGCCTGCATTATTCTGTTTGCAGATTAACGATTACATACTGCATGGTTAACTGCATTGCTGCATTGCCCAGTTTTAATTAGACTACCACTAACACTGAATAGATTAGACATTATTAGACATTATTAGATAAAGGTGCAAGTTAACTCACCCATTATGATCGCAACCCGTAGAAAAAGTATTGTTTCACAATGCATGTTGTTGCTGAGTTTGTCTGTCATCTTGTGTGTTCAGTTAGGTGTTTGTCACCAAATGTGGGGTGTGAGATGTGATGTGGTGTGGTGAATTCATCTCCAGAAGACCAAAACGTCTTGTTCAAGTGATGAGCACCTTCAAGGGGAGGGGCAAAGAGGGTTTTATTTTCGAATTATTTAAATGGCTGATAGACAATATATGATGTAACTAACTGCACATTTTGCTGTTGCAGGTCAGATATGTTCTGTTTTGTGTCTACTCAACTCTTTACCTAAAAACATAGCATAAAAGTAGGTTGGTTCATGTAAAGGTCATATGTTGAATCAGAGTGGACTGGTACCAGAAATCGGTTCTGGTATTTCTGAAAAAACTGCCCATTTCTTTCCTTGAGGCCCCAACACCAACCCATTCTTTTCCCTGAGGCCCCCACGCTGGACAATGTTTTTCCTTGAGGCCCACATTATTAGCCAGATAATGATAATTTTGCGCAAAACCCCCCACAAATTAGACAGGCCTACTAGGTTAAAAATGGACCAGCCCATCTGGCATCTGTGTTGAATTAGCGTTTTTATGACAATTACTTGTTTGCATTAGCCAGGAGTTAAAGATGTTAGCCTCTAAATTGAAAATATGTTTTCCATTGGTTTATCAAAGATTGCATTTGTATTATTATTCGTATTATTATTGCACCAGAGCTGTAGTTGGTTTCTGGGAATGGCTGAGCTGGGGAAATCAAACGGTGCGTAGGCAGGCATTGGAGGCATTCAGGGTCAAAGGTAGAGAGGGACAAAGTATCTCCTAAAATACACAGAACTGCAGCAGTGTCAATGCAGGTCAGGCTTAACTTTTCATTGACAATAATTTGGGGAAAGTGTCTGGTGAGGGGTCATGTTTACCCATCCAAAGTCTTTATTATGGGAGAGAGGTTGTCTTATTCCCCCTCCATTTACATCTAAATAACATGGACCTTTACTATTGCATTACCCTATGACACACACTTAAAACTAAACTAATATTTATGTTTACTTTAGGGATAGACAATTAGTTTTCATTAGACCAAAAGGTTTTGATATAGTCATTGCATGGCATGAAGTGGCTATTACAGGTAATTCATTTGTGATAATGTGTCATTTGACCAGCACATTCACAGCACAGTAAGATAGGTTTAATTCCTTAAAGTATAGAGGAGACAGGAAGATAAACCCTCCTCAGGCATGTGACTCTTACATAGATTACTCTTACACTTGACTCTTACATAGTTAGTTATCAGTCATGCCTGGATCTTTTTAGATGGGTCAAACAAACTGGTATCACAACAAGTGACTGTAGGAGAATAATATATACTTAAACATGTCCATTATTTTTCTTGCATGCCATAAACTCTCTACAACTCAGAAAAGGTATTGATTTTTAAAGAGTGCAGGCATGGTGGTGACAGCTGATAAGTAAACATTTACTCTGTTGTCACTGGGACTGCCTGGATGCCTTTCTGCCAGTCTCATTATATTTCAACAGGTTTGTGTAGGCTAACAGACTACAGTCAATCATTTCAGAGGCAGGAGTCCAGTAGGGAACGAGATCTGGTCTCACATTTTCATCTCTCTGGACCTGGGACATACATGTATTCGTTATGAAGCTTGGAGTGAGACTGTGTGTGCTGGTGGTGTTCTCTCTCCAGCTTTGGGCTCCAGGACAGGGGCAGGAGCTGGAGCCAGAGCAGATCCTGGCGTTCTGTGATGACAAAGATGTGGAGGCAGCTGTGGACTTGGCCCTAGTAAAGTATAATGAGAAGCTTTCTTATGGAAATCAACTAGCACTCTACCAGATTCTGGAGTCCTCAAAGGTAAGTGGCTTAGTGATTGGCTTAGAATATTGTAATTTTATATTCAGTTATTTATCCTGTCCTTTTTGCATACATCTTGAGTTCATTCTGTTATTGAAGAGAGAATACGAACATTCCTACACCGAGTCACAGTCCAGTTTTGCGTTCCTCTCTTGTAGGCTCAGAATGACTCGTGCACTCAGTACTTTGTGGAATTCAATAGCAGGGTCACTGACTGTCCAGCAGGGGGAGACAAAGTCTGGAGAGACTGTGACTACCTCCCCACCGGGAACAAGGTAACTGTACACTTGAATAATTTCACTAGGTGAAAAATGTATTGTTATTAGATGACATCTCTGGGCAATCTCAGTTTTTTCACTTTTTCTGTTTGTTTATCAGGTGCCAAGGCCTTGTAAAGCAACAGTCCACATGTCAGAGACATCTAAAGAGGTCCTGGCAGTTTTCTGTGACCCAGGTAGTTCGTTTTCACTTACATTTACATTTTACAATTTAGTCATTTAGCAGACGCTCTTATCCAGAGCGACTTACAGTTAGTGAGTGCATACATTTTCATACTTCACACCAATTAGACCAAGCCATACAACACAGACAGGTCTATTTCTAGACAACCCAATAAATATTGACCATACAATGACTCATGCTGCAGAATATTTATTTTCAGTGATTCGAATCACCCAAACATTCTGGAAAAAATGTGGCTAAAATCATTTTCAATTGAGCAGCTGAGACAAACTGAGATACTGACAACCCTCTCTGTCTTCCAGTGGAGGCCCCTGTTGTTGCTGAACGCACCACATGTTTGGGGTGTCCTAGGGAGATTGATGTGGATAGTGAGGACCTGAAGGATCCCTTGACATACTCCATCACCAGGTTCAATGCTGATTCTGACTCCAGCCACCACTTCATCCTGAACAGTGTTGGTTTCGCTACTAGACAGGTACATGTAAATCAGTTGCAAAGGCTAGCCAACTACACCCTCTGGTGGAAGGTTGAGCACCAAGACTCTAAACACCTAATTCAATTCATGCCCGATTCACACTATTGGGCCCAACCAAGCCAAACCATGCTGAGCTGAACTAGGCCAGGGCTGGCCTGGTTACGCATCCACCATAGCTGCTGAACCCATGCTGTAAAGGGCCATGTGAAAAGAAAATATCAGAGCCAGGATTGTACGGTTGGGGCCTTATAGTGTGAATCAAGTAACAGAGTAACCAGTTGGGATCAGGGGTATTGGGCCTTACAACAATGACAAACAACACAAAGAGACAGAGATTTAGAAAAAATATCATATTTTGTAAGAAGATAAGTATCTTTGCTCATTACTTCCAATGGAAATATGCCAAATCATCACCTTGGTTCTGGCATTGGGAGGTGTGGTGCGTGTGGCCAAATGTATCTCTATGGTTGTGACCGTTGGACTGCAATGCACTTGTTTGCTTTACGAGTGTCATTCCAGAGTTCGTTGGGGCCTCCCCTCAACGAACTCTGGAATGACACTCGTAACTCAAACTATTGTATTTGAATAACTTCTACTTTCTTTCACATGCTCTTCTCAGGTGGTTTCTGGATTCAGGTATAGACTGATGTTCGATATGAGGAAAAGCAATTGCTCCAAAGCGGACCACAAAGAGCTGAACGATGAATGTCATCCAGATCCTGATGTGGTAAACTACATTGGAGCTCATAGTATTTTTTGAATAGCCTACTGTATTTGATCTAATATATGATTCTGGTGTTGTAATGCTTCTGTATGTAAATGAAATACTTTTTATAATACTTTTGTGGTATCAATGTGGTATCATAACATTTCACTGTAATGTGTTGTATCATGAATGCTTGTCCCTGGCATCGCTATCATCTTGTATGCTATCGCTCTAGGAACTCGCTCACTGCAATTCCACAGTAGATATGGCACCTTGGAGGCATGAGACTGCAGAAGCAAATGTGGAATGTGCACCGGGTCCCCTTGAGACTTTTGTGAGACATTGTGCAAACTATACTACTACAGCATATTAATGATGCACAGAAAATCTGATAAATTAATAGGGTAGTGATGTGTAGCTATACATTTGGGGGATTTGTGCTAAATGAGGGAGGATTTTGACATGAAAAATCTTTCCATTCACAGGAAGTCTTTAGAAGAAGACCTCCTGGATGGTCTCCCTTGAGGAACTTCAACAATTTTGATGAAGTTAAAACAACCCAAGCCTCTACTGCTTCAGCCAAAGAGGAGTCATCAGAGGAGTCTCAGGAGCGCAGCCCGACTGCTGTGACCATGGCTAGAACAGACCCAGAGTCAGCCCTGCTTTCTGTGGCCCCCACTGCTGCTGAGAGCCCCTTCCACTGCCCCTCCAAGCCCTGGAAGCAGTTTGTCCCCCCAACAATCCCGAGCCCTGAACAGGAGGAAAGCACAACACCTTTGCCAGTGGTAGAGGGGGGCTTAAGTGATTTAGAGTTGCTGTGGAAAAAATAAGTGCATGCTCTATAGTGCATTTGTATCATAAGCACACCTGCTGATTTGAAATAAAAAAGAACCATGCTTTTATTATCTCTTTTTGACAATGCAGTTCAATCTTGCTTTTGTATTCCCTCAAATTTGTCAAAGTGCATCTTGACTGTTTAGCCATTTGATACAAAAAAATAAATAACTAAATGTATTAAATTGTGCTGGGTGCTGTTGTTCTGTAAAGCAACACACTATCCACAAATCCAAGTACTTAACTGAGAAGTTTATTTGTACATTGTCACATAACACTCAAATAATTCTAGTCAGTCTGGATACAATGCAAGTATTTAACTGAGGAACAAACTGAAACACGAGTTGGAAGTATTATTAGTTGTTCCTATAGCGCCAAACTGTTTTTATAGCTGCTTAGCAGAATATTATTTTAACCAACTCTCATGCAAGATGGCTGTGTAATAATACAATTATAGTAACGTTGTTGATAGTAATGACAAAATACAGTATATGAAAAATATAATTAAATATGCCTATAAACCTGTCAGAATAAAAGTACTGTATTAAATAAAGAGGTATACAAAGATGACCCTTGAACCTTGTTAAATAACAATTACACCATTTACAGTGAGGGAAAAAAGTATTTGATCCCCTGCTGATTTTGTATGTTTGCCCACTGACAAAGAAATGATCAGTCTATAATTTTAATCGTAGGTTTATTTGAACAGTGAGAGACAGAATAACAACAAAAAAATCCAGAAAAACGCACGTAACAAATGTTATAAATTGATTTGCATTTTAATGAGGGAAATAAGTATTTGACCCCCTCTCAATCAGAAAGATTTCTGGCTCCCAGGTGTCTTTTATACAGGTAACGAGCTGAGAATAGGAGATCAAGGCCAAGACCAAAGAGCTCTCCAAGGATGTCAGGGACAAGATTGTAGACCTACACAAGGCTGGAATGGGCTACAAGACCATTGCTAAGCAGCTTGGTGAAAAGGTGACAACAGTTGGTGCAATTATTTGCAAATGGAAGAAACACAAAAGACCTGTCAATCTCCCTCGGCCTGGGGCGCCCTGCAAGATCTCAACTCGCGGAGTTGCAATGATCATGTGAACGGTGAGGAATCAGCCCAGAACTACACGGGAGGATCTTGTCAATGATCTCAAGGCAGCTGGGACCATAGTCAACAAGAAATAAATTGTTAACACACTACGCCGTGAAGCACTGAAATCCTGCAGCACCCGCAAGGTTCCCCTGCTCAAGAAAGCACATATACAGGCCTTTCTGAAGTTTGCCAATGAACATCTGAATGATTCAGAGGAGAACTGGGTGAAAGTGTTGTGGTCAGATGAGACCAAAATCGAGCTCTTTGGCATCAACTCAACTCGCCGTGTTTGGAGGAGGAGGAATGCTGCCTATGACCCCAAGAACACCATCCCCACCGTCAAACATGGAGGTGGAAACATTATGCTTTGGGGGTGTTTTTATGCTAAGGGGACAGGACAACTTCACTGCATCAAAGGGACGATGGACGGGGCCATGTACCGTCAAATCTTGGGTGAGAACCTCCTTCCCTCAGCCAGGGCATTGAAAATAGGTCATGGATGGTTATTCCATCATGACAATGACCCAAAACACACGGCCAAAGCAACAAAGGAGTGGCTCAAGAAGAAGCACATTAAGATCCTGGAGTGGCCTAGCCAGTCTCCAGACCTTACTCCCATTGAAAATCTGTGGAGGGAGCTGAAGGTTCAAGTTGCCAAACGTCAGCCTCGAAACCTTAATGACTTGGAAAATATCTGCAAAGAGGAGTGGGACAAAATCCCTCCTGAGATGTGTGCAAACCTGGTGGCCAACTACAAGAAACGTCTGACCTCTGATTGCCAACAAGGGTTTTGCCACCAAGTACTACGTCATGTTTTGCAGAGGGGTCAAATACTTATTTCCCTCATTAAAATGCAAATCAATTTATAACATTTTTGACATGCGTTTTTCTGGATTTTTGTTGTTGTTATTCTGTCTCTCACTGTTGAAATAAACCTACCATTAAAATTATAGACTGATCATGTCTTTGTCAGTGGGCAAACGTACAAAATCAGCAGGGGATCAAATACTTTTTACCCTCACTGTAACAGCCTCCACTCTTCTGGGAAGGCTTTCCACGAGATGATGGAACATTGCTGCGGGGACTTGCTTCCATTCAGCCACAAGAGCATTAGTGAGGTCGGCCACTTATGTTGGGTGATTAGGCCTGGCTCGCAGTCAGCGTTACAATTCATCCCAAATGTGTTCGATGGGGTTGAGGTCAGGGCTCTGTGCAAGCCAGTCAAGCTCTTCCACACAGATCTCAACAAACCATTTCTGTATGGACCTCGCTTTGTGCACGGGGGCATTGTCATGCTGAAACAGGAAAGGGCCTTCCCCAGACTGTTGCCACAAAGTTGGAGGCACAGAATCATCTAGAATGTCATTGTATGCTGTAGCGTTAAGATTTCCCTTCACTGGAACTAAGGGACCTAGCTCGAACCATGAAAAACAGCCCCAGACCGTTATTCCTCCTCCACCAAACTTTGCAGTTCGCACTATGCATTAAGGCAGGTAGCGTTCTTCTGGCATCCGCCAAACCCAGATTTGTCCGTCGGACTGCCAGATGGTGAAGCGTGATTCATCACTCCAGAGAACGTGTTTCCACTGCTCCAGTCCAATGTCGGCGAGCTTTACACCACTCCAGCAGACACTTGGCATTGCGCATGGTGATCTTAGGCTTGTGAGCGGCTGCTCGGACATGGAAACCCATTTAATTAAGCTCCCGACCAACAGTTATTGTGCTGACGTTGCTTCCAGAGGCACTTTGGAACTCGGTAGTGAGTGTTGCAACCGAGGACAGACAATTTTTACGTGCTACATGCTTCGTTACTCGGCGGTCCCGTTCTGTGAGCTTGTGTGACCTACCACTTCGCAGCTGAGCCGTTGTTGTTCCTTGACGTTTCCATTTCACAATAATAGCACTTACAGTTGACCGGGGCAGCTCTAGCAGGGCAGAAACTTGACGAACTGACTTGTTGGAAAGGTGGCATCCTATGAAAGTGCCGCGTTGAAAGTCACTGAGCTCTTCAGTAAGGCCATTCTACTGCCAATGTTTGTCTATGGAGATTGCAGGGCTGTGTGCTCGATTTTATACACCTGTCAGCAATGGGTGTGGCTGAAATAGCAGAATCCACTAATTTGAAGGGGTGTTCACATACTTTTGTATATACAGTTGAAGTCGGAAGTTTACATACACTTAGGTTGGAGTCATTAAAACTCGTTTTTCAACCACTCCACTAATTTCTTGTTAACAAACTATAGTTTTGGCAAGTCGGTTAGGACATCTACTTTGTGCATGACACAAATAATTTTTCCAACAATTGTTTACAAACCGATTATTTCACTTATAATTGTCAACGTCTGGGTGAAATGGTGAAACGGAATCAGGCGCAGGACACAGAACTGAGAAATGAATGGATTTACTAAAACAAAAGTAAACCATAACAAACCCTCCACGCAGGGAAGATCAGAACAACAGCTCACCAAACGACGTAAAACAACGGACAATCACGCACAAACCCAGGAGGGAAAACAGAGGTAATTATAGGGAAACAAATAAGCATAATGGGTAACAGGTGTGAATAATAAAGACAAGACTAGTGTAACACAGAAACATCGATCGGTGGCAGCTAGTACTCCGGTGACGACGAACGCCAAAGCCTGCCCGAGCAAGGAGGAGGGGCAGCCTCGGCTGTATTCGTGACAATAATTCACAGTATCACAATTCCAGTGGGTCAGAAGTTTACATACACTAAGTTGACTGTGCCTTTAAACAGCTTGGAAAATTCCAGAAAATTGCTTTAGAAGCGTCTGATAGGCTAATTGACATACTTTGAGTCAATTGGAGGTCCTGTGGATGTATTTCAAGGCCTACCTTCAAACTCAGTGCCTCTTTGCTTGACATCATGGGAAAATCAAAAGAAATCAGCCAAGATCTCAGAAAAAAATTGTAGATCTCCACAAGTCTGGTTCATCCTTGGGAGCAATTTTCAAACGCCTTTAGGTACCACGTTCATCTGTACAAACAATAGTACGCAAGTATAAACACCATGGGACCACACAGCCGTCATACCGCTCAGGAAGGAGACACGTTCTGTCTCGTAACCTATAACAAACCTTGTTCAACCTCCTCAGGACTTTAAAGGGCCCCACAAACCACCGACCCAGCTTCCGGCAGGGCAGGCGAAGGGGCAGGTTTCGGGTCGAGAGCCAGACCTGGTCCCCCGGTGCATACACTGGAGCCTCACTGCGGTGGAGGTCGGCACTCGCCTTCTGTCTCCTGATAGCCCTTTGCAGGTGTACATGGGCAGCGCTCCATGTCTCCTCAGAGCGCCGAAACCATTCATCCACTGCAGGTGCCTCGATCTGGCTCTGATGCCATGGTGCCAGGACCGGCTGGTAACCTAGTACACACTGAAAGGGAGACAGGTCAGTGGAGGAGTGGCGGAGGGAATTTTGTGCCATCTCTGCCCAGGGGATGTAAACTGACCAATCCCCCTGCCGGTCCTGGCAATATGACCTCAGAAACCTACCCACATCCTGGTTTACTCTCTCCACCTGCCCATTACTCTCGGGGTGAAACCAAGACCCCCAGATGGTCCATGAACGCCTTCCAGACCCTTGATGTAAACTGGGGACCCTGATCAGACACTATTTCCTCAGGTACCCCGTAGTGCCGGAAGACGTGTGTAAACAGGGCCTTCGCGGTCTGTAGGGCAGTAGGGAGACCGGGCAAAGGAATGAGACGACAGGACTTAGAAAACTGATCCACAACGACCAGGATCGTGGTGTTACCTTGTGACAGAGGAAGATACGTAACAAAGTCCACCGATAGGTGTGACCACGGCCGTTGCGGAACGGGGAGAGGTTGTAATTTCCCTCTGGGCAGGTGTCTAGGTGCCGTGCACTGGGCGCACACCGAACAGGAAGAAACATAAACCCTCACGTCCTGAGCTAAGGTAGGCCACCAGTACTTCCCACTAAGACAGCGCATTGTCCGACCGATGACAGGATGGCCAGAAGAGGGTGACGTGTGAGCCCAATAGATCAAACGATCGCGAACCTCAGACGTAACGTACACACGACCCACTGGACACTGGGGGGGGAGTGGGCTCCGTGTGTAACGCCCGCTCGATGTCCGCGTCAACCTCCCATACCACCGGAGCCACCAGACAAGAAGCCGGAAGTATGGGAGTGGGCTCCCTGGTCTGCTCCTCTGAGTCATACAGCCGGGACAGAGCGTCTGCCTGAGCATTCTGGGAACCTGGTCTGTACGATAGGGTGAACACAAAATGCGTGAAAAACATGGCCCACCTTGCCTGACAAGGGTTCAGTCTCCTCGCTGCCCGTATGAACTCCAGATTGCGGTGGTCAGTCAAAATGAGAAAAGGGTGTTTTGCCCCCTCAAGCCAATGTCTCCACACCTTATGAAATTTCACAACAGCTAACAGCTCCCGGTCCCCCACATCATAGTTTTGCTCCGCCGGGCTGAGCTTCTTTGAAAAAAAAAGCACAGGGGCGAAGTTTGGGAGGCGAACCCGAGCACTTTTACAGTACAGCTCCTATCCCAGCCTCAGACGCATCCACCTCGACTGTGAATTGCAAGGAAGGATCCGGATGAGCCAGCACGGGAGCCGAGGTGAACAGCGCCTTCAGCTGACCAAAAGCCCTGTCCGCCTCAGCTGACCACTGCAGGCGCACCGGTCCACCCTTCAGCAAAGAGGTTATGGGAGCTGCTACCTGGCCAAAGCCCCGGATAAATCTCCAGAAGTAGTTGGCAAACCCCAAAAATCGCTGCACCTCCTTTACCGTGGTAGGAGTCGGCCAATTACGCACGGCTGAAATGCGGTCACACTCCATCTCGACCACTGACTCTGACAGGCGGTATCCTAAGAAAGAGACGGACTACCGTCCCAGAGATTCGGTGACATATGTCTCCATAGCCACCATCTCCTCCTGTGACAGAGGATACACGTGACTCCTGGGAAGTGCAGCGCCCTCCCAGAGATCTATCGCACAATCCCCTCATCGATGGGGTGGTAATTGAGTCGCCTTCTTTTTACAGAAGGCGAGAGCTAAATCGGCATATTTTGAGGGAATGTGCATTGTGGAGACATGGTTTGGGCTCTCCACCGTAGTTGCTCCTACGGAAACACCTACACACCTTCCCGAGCACTGAGGTGACCATCCCTTAAGAGCCCTCTGTTGCCACAAAATCCTGGGGTCATGGGTGGCTAGCCAGGGAAACCCCAGCACCACGGGAAACGCAGGAGAATCGATAAGGACCCCCCTGCGTCTCCATCCGGAGTGGAACTGTGACCTCCCTAACCATACCCGACCCTAAATGGCAACTATCTAGGGCACGTATGGGGAAGGGCACATCTACAGGCAATATAGGAATCCCTAATTTATGCGCAACCAGCCTATCCATAAAATTCCCAGCTGCGCCGGAATCTACGAGCGCCTTATGCTGGGAATGTGGGGAAAACCCAGGGAAATTTACATTGACCATCATGTGAGCAACAGGGAGCTCTGGGTGAGTTGGGTGCCTACTCGCCTGGGATGGTCCACCAGGGCCCTGCCTGCTGCCTCGATTCCATGAGGGTCCTCTCCTGCACCGGCCCGCAGTGTGTCCTCTGCGGCCACAGTTGGTGCAGGAGACCACCCCCTTGCCGGGTCTCTCCACATCAGCACCTCTAAGCTCCATAGAAGTGGAGTCGGAAGTGCTGGGGGATGGACTGGACGGACCCTGATCCGGACGTCCGCGGGTGGCCAACAGGTTATCCAGCCGGATCTATAAATCTACCAGCTGGTCCAGGTTTAGATTCGTGTCCCTGCAGGCCAGCTCCCTACGAACGTCCTCCCGTAGACTGCATCGGTAGTGGTCAATCAGGGCCCTCTCATTCCATCCCGCGCTGGCTGCCAGTGTCCTGAAATCCAGGGCAAAGTCCTGTGCTCTCCTCCTTCCCTGTCTGAGGTGAAACAGACGCTCCCCCGCCGCTCTCCCCTCCGGCAGATGATCGAATACTGCCCGGAAACGGCGGGTAAAATCCTCGTAACGTACGGACTCAGCATCTATTCCACCCCACTCTGCGTTGGCCCATTCCAGCGCTCTGCCCGACAGACAGGAGATGAGGGAGGACACGCTCTCGTATCCCGAGGGAGCCGGGTGGATGGTTACCAGGTAGAGCTCCACCTGGAGCAGGAAACCCTTACACCCGGCAGCTGTCCCATCATATTCCCTCGGGAGCGAGAGCCGAATTAGATGGCATCATGAGGAAGGAAAATTATGTGGATATATTGAAGCAACATCTCAAGACATCAGTCAGGAAGTTAAAGCTTGGTCGCAAATGGGTCTTCCAAATGGACAATGACCCCAAGCATACTTCCAAAATTGTGGCAAAATGGCTTAAGAACAACAACGTCAAGGTATTGGAGTGGCCATCACAAAGCCCTGACATCAATCACATGGAAAATGTGTGGGCAGAAGTGAAAAAACGTGTGCAAGCAAGGAGTCCTACAAACCTGACTCAGTTTCACCAGCTCTGTCAGGAGGAATGGGCCAAAATTCACCCAACTTATTGTGGGAAGCTTGTGGAAGGCTACCTGAAGCGTTTGACCCAAGTTAAACAATTTAAAGGCAATGCTACCAAATACTAATTGAGTGTGTGTAAACTTCTGACCCACTGGGAATGTGATGAAATAAATAAAAGCTGAAATAAATCATTCTCGCTACCATTATTCTGACATTTCACATTCTTAAAATAAAGTGGTGATCCTAACTGACCTAAGACACGGAATTTTTCCTAGGATTAAATGTCAGGAATTGTGAAATACTTAGTTTAAATGTATTTGGCTAAGGTGTATGTAAACTTCCGACTTCAACTGTATAGTGTATGTGTTAGTCCTTAGGCTTTCTATGGTAATGCAGATACAACCATTGAGCGATTCACATAACATTATAAAAATCGACACTTAAAACTTTGGCTGTCATTGAATCAACAAAAACTGTTGGAAAACGGAAAGTGCATTTTTTTTCTTTATCACTTTCTGAGAAATCTGTTCTCGTTGGGGAAAAATCTTCCATAAACAGCCACTTCTTCAGATGGCACCTTTTTTCTCACCAGCATATATCACCGAGTTATGCTTGTGAACATGATTGAGAATGAGAATACAGGGCTTTCACTTGAATACAGGGTTTCACCTCTGAAAGAGGTTTGGACTTTAAGAGGCCATTATGGAATGAAAACAGTATCCCACAGCTTCTATTCAGAGTTGCCTTGGTCCAACTATTATCAAAAGGTTTACACTAAGAACACAATAGCAAACAGGGGGCAGAAGAGTCTAGTCCAAACAGAGAGAGAGGTGCCCACATAAATAAACAGTGCTGACTAGCTGCCTCAGAACAGCCATTCAATATCTCACATTCACTGATCAGACTTCATCCACCTCCCAACATTTACAAATAAAGTATTATGTTCACAATGTACTGCCCGATTCTCCCCATGCTAACCTATAGCAATGTAACATTCGTATAGTTCACAATCCAACTGCACCATTGACATGATCAAAACATCAGTTAAAAGACGTGGCTATGATTGTCTAGCTTAATGCACTTCTCAACAGTCATTATGACCAAGCTCAACTGAAGGCGTCTCACTGAGCAACAGATTTATTTTACCATTGACCTCAAAGATCAAGAGGGAGAAATCCAGCCCTTGCTCATTGTACGTCAACTACATTAAGGCTTCCTTTCTACACTGCAAGGATTTCTGGACAGCACATTCATTACTTCCAGTACTGCTGTACTTCTCCATAGTATCGCAGTCAGTCAGTCAGTCAGTCAGTCAGTCAGTCAGTCAGTGTGTGTGCCCCCCCCCAAAAAAACAACAACAACAACATCTGCACAAACTGCTAAATATGATGCCAAGAGGAGTATGACAATGGTTTCAAAAACTGTGGTGCTAGAAATTACCACCAAATGGAGCCATTAGGCCACAATGTAACACTATTACTTCCAGATGTGCTGCCTTTCAAGGGGCTCACTTTTTGGGGGAGGAGTAGGCAGCACATCTAAAATGACTGAATTCATACCCAGTTTTTTGGGGGGAGTTCCTATGTACCGTGCATATTCAAAAGGCATTTACGTTAAAGGAAGACATCTATACCCCGTGACCCTGTAAAGGTGACGGGCAAATTCTTCTCTTTTACATAAATGAAAGGAACAAGAAGAATAAATACCCAGGGAAGGTGTCTCTTAGAAGAGAAAAGTGTACACAAAAGGTTCAAAGAAAATGTATGGACAAAACACTATAGTAAAAAAAGGAACGGTTTTAGACAAGGCGAGTTAGTTGTTAAGCTGCTGCAGGAAACAAATACAGTAAAAAATAATAATAATATAGCTCTGGATTGTTAAGTGCTCAGTAAGATGGTTGTGCATCACCCATAAGTTCATTAAGGTTTGGATGTGCCACTCACAGCTGGCAGGTGTGTCCGGTGGGCCTGGGCTGGGTGAAGGTATCCCTGCCTGGGCTCAGTTGAGTGCGTGCTGGCGCATGGTGTGGAAGATCCAGTCCATCTTGGTGGTCCAGCTGCCGTGGTGGGCGTCGTTCATCTGCTTCATGAAGCAGTCCAGGGCCTCCTGCTCTGTCTTGTCCAGTGCCAGGGTCTTACGGATGTAGGCAATGTCATCAAAGGACTGCAGCTCAGGCATCCCGGAGCCCAGCATCATGGAGAACAGGTTGATGAAGAGGTTGGCATTCTGCCGAATGGCCAAGTAGGCCTTATAGCTCATCTCCTGGAACCTGAGAAACAGAATAGGAGGGAAAATGCAGAAGAATCAGTATATACCACTCCCCTTGTTCCCTCTGAATTCTCTAGCCTCAAAAGAATCCTTCCCAAGCATAGATTTGGCCATTGAAATATATAGTCTCTGTTGAAAATGGTTGATTTAGCAGTAGATACTGATATCAGTCCATTTGTTAAAGCAGTAGTATGGGAGAGAGTCTGGAAACTTGGCAGGCAGTAGCCTATCAGACACCCAGGGAGACAGAGCACAGGGAGACAGAGCACACAGGCCACTGTTATATAATAGCTGCCTACTGTGTAGACACTAGCTGTCTGCCACAACATTTACATTCAAGCACTAGACAGACATCCACAGATGCGTCCTCTCACACAAGAAAGAGAAAACAAAGATGGCTACCTCTCAAACTCTCTTGATCACAATCAAGAAGTCTTGTGTTAGGACGAACGGAACTCGCTCTCGCTTGTAGCCACATTATTTTTTTTGTGGTCCAGGAAATGGCCAAAATCTATGTGGAACAGCTGCAATACATCCCAGATTAGCACAGGATAAAAATAAATTAAAATCATGACAATAGCTTGTTGAGAACTCAGGTCCTACCTGCCCATCATCCTTCACCATTATGTTACTGTTGTGTCTGTCACTGATGCCTAGGATGAAGGTCGCCACACAATACCCAGCACAGGATCGTGTAAACAAGTCAACGGCCAGGTCATACCTACATACAGAGTTACAACGTCAAATCTGAGCCGTGACACACTACGATTTACAATTTTCAAACCAACGCAATTGTGAAGGAAAGTGCCCAAACAACATATAGTTTCTTAACATCTCTCCCTTGTTCTTGTCTTTGAGCCACTGGTGTAGTGTTGAGCTGTTGAACTGTAGTGCCCCCTTCAGGCCACCTTTACACTGGATCTGCATGATGGTGTGAGAGCTCCGCACCACCTCGATCAGCCCCACAGTCACCTAGAGACATGTAGCCGTACGGCAACATCCTCAGGTCTAGACCCTGGTTCTGCCAAATGTTCTCCATGATTCTGATGATCTGAAGTGTTAGCATGTCCTGTCGCAGGTCTGAAACCATATTCAGTGTGCCATGGCAGAATTTAAATACATTCCATCCATTTAATCCAACTGATCCAGTACAACATTACAAGGCAAAGCGCTTGTTTAGAACGCAGAATGAATATGAAACCTGACTCGGACTCACCATCTCCGTTTTGAATATGATCTCATTGTTCTGGAAGAGGAGCTCGGACATGATGTCAGGGTTTTCCCAGTTGAGCCACAGTGGCCTTTTGGCAGATGACATGATTCTGCACTCCTCAAGCCTGGGGGTGGCAGAGCATTTTACAAGGTACAAGCAACACAGGCAGCTGCATTAGCTTTATTGATCAATTGGATGAACAGTGTTAGAGTGCAAGTCGTCCGCACTGAGGGGCCCAGTGTCTGAGCACTTTAGTTGACAATCGGTTTACAGATAACATTTCACATTTTCAAGCATGAGCAGAACATTATGATGGGGAACTAGAATGCTTACAGGTTACCTCTGCTCTCTTAGATCAAATTAATGTAACATTCCCACTAGGGCCACTAAAGAGAGATTGCTGACCATTTTAGCCATTGAAACAGAATGTCCCATCTACAGTTTCAATAGTGTCTATGTTAAGGCTGGGGTAAGGCACAGGAGTGCCAGTGTGTATGATTCCCAGCTGGTGTGCAGGGTTGAGGGGGGAAGTGAAGTTCTGCAGGGCATCCATGTAGTCTGGGGTCCTCATCTGCTCCACCAGGAACTTCATCTGCACCTGCAAGGGCCACACAGAGCAAGCTGTGAAGATAGATACCCAATTTGAAATGTGAAGCCTAGTTTTCACAACATTAGGTAAACGGAGCCACTGATGTCAGTTTCGGAAGTGAAACAGAAACGTGGAACAGTAAGCTGAAACAGCAGACATTCTCTAACAGATCATCATGTTGCACAATAAACCTGCATGTATTGGAGAGAGAGAGGGAGTGCTGGGTTACCTTCTAAGTTTCGTCCTTCTACTTCTGTTTGAGGATGTCGGTGAGGTTGATGAGTTTCTCCATGGCTCCACCTATCTGCTCAGGTGCTTGAGGTACATTCCACAGGCCCGGCAGTAGGACTCCGGGAGCAGGCCGAACCGCTGGCTCACCATCTTATTGTGCATCTCAGATCTAGGGCACATAGTGGACAGTGAAAGTGGATGAGTTATAGGGCATTAGCACTCAGTCAACTCTGTGAAAGTAATGGAATTGACTCAGTAAAGTAACTCTTAGTAACTCACTTTAAGTGCCAGAAAAAGAAATGTCCTATCCTTTGGTTAGTCAAGGCCTTTTTCAGCAGAAATCGTACAAGTGGGTTATCAAGTTACTGCTCATATTTTAGAACCTGACAAGAGAGTATGGAGATGAGCCAGTTATTATAGTCATTATGACATTTTATATTTGACAACAGTCCAAACAATCAAAGAAATGTGAGAGGAAAGTCACTCTCTGGAAGCCAAAGCCAAATAAATCCTACCTGGACTAACTGAATGAGTTACTGAGAGAGTTTGTCATCGGTCAAGTACTTCTCAAGGCACCGAACCGCAAAGTCACTGATCATTGGGTCTGGATAGTTACAATCCAGCAGCTCCATGGCTTGCTCCGGTTTTATTGCTGGCCAATCCTTCAGAAGGCAATACATCTAAGAGCAAGAAAAACAACAGTAACTTCACCGCTATCACATTGGTAGTGCTGCAGTAGAAGAGGATTACATTCCCACAAGAGTTCTCAGATAAGTGTCTGAAGAATTTCAGAATTCATTTTCTTTCATTCTCCATTTTTGAGATGTCTTAAAAAAATGTTGGTTCAGTAATGTTAAAAACATTGTAACTTCATCTCTTGAGTTCCACTTGACAGCCAGTAGGATCTTGGGCAGGATTTCAGGTATATTTACACAATATTGCCTGGTAAGCGACAATAGACATGTTAGTCAAGGCCTCACTAGCAGGTTCTGTCCAGGTATCTCCAGGTAAAGTGTGGTGGTGACTACTGATTCTAGTTCTATGGTGGTGACAGTGCTGCTTCTGACAGTACCTGTGCCTCCAGAGGAAGTCTTTCTCCTGCTCTGTGATCTCAGACAGGGGGTCTTGGTTGCACAACTGTCTCAGCTGCTCGCTATCACTGTCTGTTAAGGCTTGGTCTCGCGCCACTCTATTACTCTGCAAGGGATCAGACATCACATCAGACCAGCTCCCATACACATTGAGTGTACAAAACATTAGTAACACCTTCCTAATATTGAGTTGCACCCCTTTTTGGCTTCAGAACAGCCTCAATTCCTTGGGGGAATGGACTCTACAAGGTGTCGAAAGCGTTCCACAGGATGCTGGCCCATGTTGACTCCAATGCTTCCCACAGTTGTGTCAAATTGCCTGGATGTCCTTTGGGTGGTGGACCATTCTTGATACACACAGAAAACTGTTGAGCGTGAAAAACCCAGCAGCATTGCAGTTCTTGACCCCCTAAAACCGGTGCACCTGGCACCTACTACCATACTCCATTCAAAGTCACTTAAATATTTTGTCTTGCCCATTCACCCTCTGAATGGCACACACAATCCATGTCTCAATTGTCTCAAGGCTTAAAAATCCTTCTTTAACCTGTCTCCTCCCCTTCATCTACACTGATTGAAGTGGATTTAACAAGTGACATCCATAAGGGATCATAGCTTTCACCTGGATTCACCTGGTCAGTCTATGTCATGGAAAGAGCAGGTGTTCCTAATGTTTTGTACACTCAGTATATATCCATGTATGCTATTACCTGGCCTGACTGGCAGTAGTTGAAGCCTAGCTCCCTGGATATTGTCCAGTTAGCATGCTCCCCCAGAGTGGTCATGTCTGGGAACTTGACAGGACAGTTGAAGTAGTCAAACTCCATTTCTAGACAGGGTGTCACTATCGTTACATGATGAAACGGGCCAAGGCGCAGCGTGATAAGCGTACATGATTTATTAGATGTACAACACACGAACAAAACAACAAAACGATACGTGAAGTCCTTGGTAACAAAACACAAACCATACACGGAACAAGATACCACACCACACAAATGCCAAACGACTACCTAAGTATGGTTCCCAATCAGAGACAACAAGCAACAGCTGATTCACGTTGCCTCTGATTGAGAACTACCCCGGCCAACATAGAAACACAAAACATAGAAACGAACACCCTGGCTCAACATTAAAGAGTCCCCAGAGCCAGGGCGTGACACAGGGCGTGGGGTACAGGCCACAGGTCCAGAGCCATCTTCCCAGAGACCAGGGTATGAGTGTAGTCATACAGGTTGACGTTCTCCCACGCTAGTGGACAATGCTCCTGAGGAGAGGATCACGGTCAAAGGGTGGCTTCGGTTATTAACACACATATTGTGAATGGCCATCCTTCCACAGAGAATAGTGAATGCATTCCTACAGGCTTGAGTTAATGTTATATGGGGTACTTGTGTAACAACAACACAAACATCCTAATTGCCCCTTGGGGAATAAAAGTCGTACTGAATTGAATTGAAAAGAATAGGAGGCAAACAAACAGACTATGTTTTAGTTCAAGTTAATTGTTGGCTTCAAGGTGTAAAGTAGGTTGCTCACAAAGGATGGCCTTTAGAGGCATTTATCTCTAATTCATCATGGGCACGAAAACCCATCTCTCTGACCTTCAGGTGATATCACTAAGCCCAGGTGTTGGTTACAGTCTTCATGCCTAGGTTACACAGCCATGATCGCTCCATGCCACAAGTCAATAAGTAATTCAACATGCACATTGAGGACACCTCGGGTCATTCAGGTAAGACCATTGAACACCATTCTAGCCAGTAGGTATCATTTCTACCCTTAAAGGTCTGGGGTGTCCGATTAAACTGAGTGCTTGCCTCCTTCGCCCCCTTCCTGCCTTTTACAGAGCAGATGGAGAGACAGAGGCAGGCCGCCCGGGGGATGTCGGAAATGTACATGTCGTAGGTCAGCCACTCGTTCCACCTAGGAAACAAGCACAGACACGGCGAATCACCCTGAACCAATTACAAGTGTAAAAATCACAGCTCAACACACAACCTCCTCTTCCATTACCATTACGATGGGATAAATAGCAACAATATATCTCTTGATGAGTGAGCCACTGTCTGTGACGCCACATGTTTTGTGTGTGTGTAATACCTGGGATTAGAGCATGGCACACGCTGCATGTTCACGTTGTCACACATCTGCTACCCTCCATGGTAGATGCCGGTTCGCACATAACTCTTCATGGACAACAGGAAGAATAGACCAAAAAAAACAGTGAAAACAACCAGCAGTAGCAGCAGTATGATATTCACACCAAGGAGTCAAATAGAAAATGAATTACTGAAAAGTGGCTATAAGAGAAGAGTTAAAAGGCCTAGCCAATCATAGAAACAGAGAAACAGTAAACAAATGTGAAAAAGGTGATTTAAAACAATAACCAATGGAGTACCTAATCTATATCCCGAATGTTCACATTGACATATGTGGCACAGAGCACTCGTATCCGCAGGGTGCCGTTGATGGTCCACAGGGACTTGGTGGAGGACTCTCCATTTATGTAGGGGGTGGCAGTGGAGATGCGCCGGGTGTAGAGGGCATGGTGAAGTTGTCCATGGGTAACTGAGAGCAAAAGCTATCCTTTGCCATCAGCATGAGGTTGGGCATCCTGCCAAGCATGATGCAACTCCTCACATACTGAGAGGAAAAAGGAATAGGATTAAAGGCCCAGTGCAGTCAAAAAACAGATTATCCTGTGTTATATATATACACATACATACACACACACACACATACAGTACCAGTCAAAAGTTTGGACACATCTACTCATTCAAGCGTTTTTCTTTATTTTTTACTATTTTCTACATTGTGAATAATAGTGAAGACATCAAAACTATGAAAGAACACATATGGAATCATGTAGTAACCAAAAAAGTGTTAAGCAAATATATTATAAAAATTATATTTTAGATTCTTCAAGTAGCCACCCTTTGCCTTGATGACAGCTTGATGACAGATTTGCACACGCTTGGTATTCTCTCAACCAGCTTCACCTGGAATGCTTTTCCAACAGTCTTGAAGGAGTTCCCACATATGCTGAGCACTTGTTGGCTGCTTTTCCTTCACTCTGCGGTCCAACTCATCCCAAACCATCTCAATTGGATTGAGGTCGGGCGATTGTGGAAGCCAGGTCATCGGATGCAGCACTCCATCACTCTCCTTCTTGGTCAAATAGCCCTTACACAGCCTGGAGATGTGTTGGGTCATTGTCCTGTTGAAAAACAAATGATAGTCCCACTAAGCGCAAACCAGATGGGATGGCGTATTGCTGCAGAATACTGTGGTAACCATGCTGGTTAAGTGTGCCTTGAGAGCACAATTGAGAGCATCCTGTCGGGCTGTATAAATGCCTGGTACGGCAACTGCACCGCCCGCAACCGCAGGGCTCTCTAGAGGGTGTTGCGGTCTGCCGAACGCATTACCGGGGGCAAACTACCCGCCCTCCAGGACACCTACAGCACCCGATGTCACAGGAAGGCCAAAAAGATAATCAAGGACATCAACCACCCAAGCCACTTTCTGTTCACCCCGCTATCATCCAGAAGGTGAGGTCAGTACAGGTGCATCAAAGCTGAGACAGAGAGAATGAAAAACAGCTTCTATCTCAGGGCCATCAGACTGTTAAATAGCCATCACTAGCACATTAGAGGCTGCTGCTGCCTATTGAAATCACTGGCCACTTTAAGAAATTGAATTTAAGAATATATACAATATATATGGACAAGCAATGACAGAGCGGCATGGCCTAAGATACAGTAGAATATTATAGAATACAGTATATACATATGAGATGAGTAATGCAAGATATGTAAACATTATTAAAGTGACTAGTGTTCCATTCCTTACTTAGATTTCTGTGTATTGGGTATATGTTGTAAAATTGTTAAATATTACTTGTTATATATTACTGCACTGTCAGAGCTAGAAGCACAAGCATTTAGCTACACCCGAATAACATCTGCTAAACATGTGTATGTGACAAATAAAATTTGATTTGATTTGAATTTGAATTCTAAATTCAATGTCTCCCGAGTGGCGCAGTGGTCTAAGGCACTAGCTGTGCCACTAGAGATCCTGGTTCGAATCCAGACTCTGTTGTAGCTGGCCATGACCGGGAGACCCATGGGGTGGCGCACAAGTGGTCCAGGGTAGGGGAGGGAATGGCCGGCAGGGATGAAGCTCAGTTGGTAGAGCATGGCGTTTGCAACGCCAGGGTTGTGGGGTTCCATTCCCACGGGGGCCAGTATGAAAAAATAAAATAAATAATGTATGTCGCTCTGGATAAGAGCGTCTGCTAAATGACTAAAATGTAAAAAATTTAATAAATCACCGACAGTGTTACCAGCAAAGCACCCCCACACCATCACCCCTCCTCCTCCATGCTTCACGGTGGAAACCACACATGTGGAGTTCATCCGTTCATCTACTATGCGTCTCACAAAGATACAACGGTTGGAACCAAAAATATCAAATTTGGATTCATCAGACCAAGGACAGATTTCCACCGGTTTAATGTTCATTGCTCATGTTTCGTGACCCAAGCAAGTCTCTTCTTCTTATTCGTGTCCTTCAGTAGTGGTTTCTTTGCAGCAATTCGACCATGAAGGCCTGATTCACGCAGTCTCCTCTGAACAGTTGATGTGTAGATGTGTCTGTTACTTGAACTCTGTGAAGCATTTATTTGGGCTGCAATCTGAGGTGCAGTTAACTCTAATGAACTTATCCTCTGCAGCAGAGATAACTCTGGGTCTTCCTTTCCTGTGGCGGTCCTCATGAGACCCAGTTTCATCATAGCGCTTGATGGTTTTTGCGACTGCACTTGAAGAAACTTTCAAAGTTCTTGACTATTTCCAGATTGACTGACCTTCATGTCTTAAAGTAATGATGGACTGTCATTTCTCTTTGCTTATTTGAGCTGTTCTTGCCATAATATGGACTTGGTCTTTTACCAAATAGGGCTATCTTCTGTATACCAACCCTACCTTGTCACAACACAACTGATTGGCTCTAAAGCATTAAGGAAAGAAATTCCACATATTAACTTTTAACAAGGCAGACCTGTTAATTGAAATGCATTCCAGGTGGCTACCTCATGAAGCTGGTTGAGAGAATGCCAAGACTGTGCAAAGCTGTCATCAAGGCAAAGGGTGTCTACTTCGAAGAATCTCAAAAATAAAATATATTTTTAATTGTTTAACACTTTTTTGGTTACTACATATGTGTTTTTTCATAGTTTTGATGTCTTCACTATTATTCTACAATGTAAAAAATAGTAAAAATAAAGAAAAACCCTTGAATGAGTAGGTGTGTCCAAACATTTGACTAGTAGTTTTACTGGTAAATATATATTGTGATGTCACGAGAGGCTGTGTCCTGGAGGGACGTTACATCCCCCTGAGATGGCTGCAAACCCAGACAGCTATGGCTCCATCTGCTGGTATGGTCGGGAACTCCACCCCTCTATGGCCAATCTTCCCACGCAGCTGAAACAAATCAGGAGCTGATGAGCTGAAGGTTTGGGAAGGGAAGAGACACACTGAGGGAGTGTGTGGGGGGTGAAGAAACACAGTCTCCAACCTGGGCTCTCTGGAGGACAAGAGTGCTGCACGTCCACTTCCATGAGGAATATAAGGATTTGGAGATACTTACCTTTGGGAAATACTCACCTTTGGATATATGCACCTGTGGAAATACGTGAGAGACATTTGGAAGGACTTTTTGCTGGGTTGGCCACTAGCTGCAACGTGGACTACAGTAAGGCTGGGGAAAAGTTATCTGAGCGAGTGAGAATTATGATTTTGGATGTGGAAGAGACATCCCTGAACTGTTAACCCTTAAAGAGCCACAAGAGAACAGAATTTTGTTATATTTTCGTTAATTTCCCAAGACCTATAATAAAATCCTTGTTTTGTTTGAACCTTGTCTCCTTGCACTACTTGAGCAATCCCGCTGAAAGCTGTGTAGCCTCTCGTGACGTCACAATATATACAGTCACATAATTAGTTAAATAAAGTCCACATGTGTGCAATCTAAGTGTCACATGATCTGTCACATGATCTCAATATATATACACCTGTTCTGAAAGGCCCCAGAGTCTGCAACACCACTAAGCAAGGGGCACCACCAAGCAAGCGGCACCATGAATACCAAGGAGCTCTCTGTCTTGGAATGGCCTAATCAAAGCCCAGACCTCAATCCAATTGAGCATCTGTGGTATGACTTAAAGATTGCTGTACACCAGCGGAACCCATCCAACTTGAAGGAGCTAGAGCAGTTTTGCTTTGAAGAATGGGCAAAAATCCCAGTGGCTAGATGTACCAAGCTTAAAGAGACATACCCCAAGAGACTTGCAGCTGTAATTGCTGCAAAAGGTCCCTACAAAGTATTGACTTTGGGGGGATGAATAGTTATGCATGCTCAAGTTCAGTTTTTTTGTCTTATTTCTTGTTTGTTTCACAATAAAAATATGTGTATCTTCAAAGTGGTAGGCATGTTGTGTAAATCAAATGATACAAACCCCCCCAAAAAACAAAAACTATTTTAATTCCAGGTTGTAAGGCAACAAAATAGGAAAAATGCCAAGGGAGGTGAATACTTTCGTAAGCCACTGTATATATATGTATATATATTTTCACGCTATGAGGTTGGAATAATACTGTGAAATTGTGAAAAGCGCCTGAAATTTCAGCCTGTTTTGGTGGGATGGAGTTTTGGCCTAGTAAATTAGTTAATAGACCAATCCTCTCTGCCAATTACAGCTAGTTTTCAGTTTTCCCCTCCCCACTCAGACCACTCCCAGGCAATAGTAGCAAAATTATTGCTTGAGAAATTGCCCATTGCTACGAAACTATTTTTGTTTATTTCTGACCATTTTAAATGAAAACAATCACAGTAATGGCTTCATTGGACCTTTAAGATACATACATGATTAAGCAATATGGACCTGAGTCAGAACTAATGTTATGCTTCAATGTGTATGCATTGGTTACATGCAGTGCACAGTCGGGCCCAACGAACCTTATATTGACTCAAAGGCATTTCTCCAGGAGGTACTCGTCACAGCCACACACTTTGAGGATGTAAGTCAATAATAGAATCCGTTCCACATTGAGTGAGGATGGCGAAGTAGTGCAGTTCTGTTTTTGTCGTGTGTCTGTAAATAGCCTGTAAATACCCTGTTTTTTTTAATTTTTCGTACATATTTCCCTATCAGACTTTTCATCCTTCTACAAAATATACTTTCCTGCAACCCGCCTCACTCAATGTGGAACGGATTCTATTATTGACTTACCTTTTATCTAGAATCTCCAGTTGAAACTAGCTAGCCAGCTAACTAGCTACTTGCTATTAGCCACAGTTAGCGGTATTTCACCCAGAACATTGGATTTTTTTTCTGCTGGATTAATTCAATCACTGGATATTAATCACCGGATATTCGGCCAGTCTGCACAGCGCGTTATCGACCCAGAACATATCAGTTTTTCTGCCGGAATCACTGAATCACTGGACCTTTAACTCCGGATTCATCGCTACCAGCTAGCTTCAACTAAATGGACGCTGTGGTCTGGCAAATCATCCTGAGCTAGGCCCATCTCCCGGCTATCTACCTCTCTGTCAACCGGACGGGACCACCTAGTGTTGACACGGAGCCCCGCCGATCCTACACGACTGGTCTGCCGACGAAATCGTCTGATGTGGTTGCGACGACGTCGACCACGAAGATTCCATCTGCTAGCTCGGCCCGCTAGCACACGCTAGCCGTGGCCTCTTACCTGCTAGTGCTTTAGCAGCCTCCGAACTATCCTATTGCTGTTCACCGGACCTTATGATAACTCAGCTATACAGCTGATGTCTGCTGGACTGTTCCTTTTTACGGTACTACATCCTGTTTATGTTTAGCCTCAGCCCAAACATGGTTAGCTTATTGTTGTTTCGGTTATTTCTAATTGTACTATTTCACTGTAGATCCCCCAGCCCAGCTAAACCTGCCTTAGATAGCTCCTTTGTACACGCAGAGACCGACTCAATTGATGCCTCTAGTGATACTATCTCTTTCATTGTTACCCAACGCTTAGGTTTACCCCCACTTTACTCATATCCTTCCATATCCTTGTCTGTACATAATGCCCTGAATCTTTTCTACAACACCCGGAAATCTGCCCCCTTTATTCTATGTACCCGACGCACTAGAAGACCAGTTCTTAAAGCCTTAGCCGTATCCTTATTCTAGTCCTCCTCTGTTCCTCTGGTGATGTAGAGGCTAACCCAGGCCCTGCAGCCCTCAGTATCACTCCTACTCCCCAGGCGCTATCATTTGCTGACTTCTGTAATCGCAAAAGTCTTGGTTTCTTGCACGTAAACATCAGAAGTCTACTTCCTAAATTTGAGTTATTCACTGCGTTAGCACACTCCACCAACCCTGATGTTCTAGCAGTGTCTGAATCCTGGCTCAGGAAGGCCACCAAAAATTCTGAAATTTCCATCCCCAACTATAACATTTTCCATCTAGATAGAACTGCCAAAGGGGGTGGAGTTGCAATCTACTGTAGAGAGAGCCTGCAGAGCTCTATCATACTATCCAGGTCTGTGCCCAAACAGTTTGAGCTTCTACTTCTAAAAATCCACCTTTCCAGAAATAAGTCTCTCACTGTTGCCGCTTGCTACAGACCCCCCGTCAGCCCCCAGATGTGCCCTGGACACCATATGTGAATTGATTGCCCCCCATTTATCCTCAGAGTTCGTACTGCTTGGTGACCTAAATTGGGATATGCTTAATACCCGGCCATCCTACAATCCAAACTAGATGCCCTCAACCTCACGCAAATTATCAACGAACCTACCAGGTAAAACCCTAAATCCGTAAACATGGGTACCCTCATAGATATCATCCTGACTAACATACCCTCTAAATACACCTCAGCTGTCTTCAACCAGGATCTCAGCGATCACTGCCTTATTGCTGCGTCCGTAACGGGTCCGCGGTCAAACGACCACCCTCATCACTGTCAAACGCTCCCTAAAACACTTTAGCGAGCAGGCCTTCCTAATTGACCTGGCCCAGGTATCCTGGATGGATATAGATCTCATTCCGTCAGTAGAGGATGCCTGGTTGTTCCTTAAAAGTAATTTCCTCTCAATCTTTAATAAACATGCCCCATTCAAAAATACAGAACTAAGAACCGATATAGCCCCTGGTTCTCCTCAGACTTGACTGCCCTTGACCAGCACAAAAACATCCTGTGGCGTACTGCATTAGCATCAAATAGCCCCCGCGATATGCAACTTTTCAGGGAAGTTAGGAACCAATATACACAAGCAGTCAGGAAAGCAAAGGCAAACTTTTTCAAACAGAAATTTGCATCCTGTAGCACTAACTCCAAAAAGTTTTGGGACACTGTAAAGTCCATGGAGAATAAGAGCACTTCCTCCCAGTTGCCCACTGCACTGAGGCTAGGAAACACTGTCACCACCGATAAATCTACAATAATCGAGAATTTCAACAAGCATTTTGCTACAGCTGGCCATGCTTTCCATCTGGCTACTACTACCCCGGCCACCAACTCTGCACCCTCCGCTGAAACTTGCCCATGCCCCCCGCTTCTCCTTCACACAAATTCAGACAGCAGACGTTTTGAAAGAGCTGCAAAATCTGGACCCCTACAAATCAGCTGGGCTAGACAATCTGGACCCTTTCTTTCTAAAACTAGCCGCCGAAATTGTCGCAACCCCTATTACTAGTCTGTTCAACCTCTCTTTCATAACGTCTGAGATCCCCAGAGATTGGAAAGCTGCCGCGGTCATCCCCCTCTTCAAAGGGGGGTGACACTCCTAGATCCAAACTGCTACAGACCTATATCCATCCTGCCCTGCCTTTCGAAAGTATTTGAAAGCCAAGTTAACAAACAGATCACCGACCATTTCGAATACCACCGTACCTTCTCCGCTATGCAATCCGGTTTCCGAGCTGGTCATGGGTGCACTTCAGCCACGCTCAAGGTCCTAAACGATATTATAACCGCGATTGATAATAGACAGTACTGTGCAGCCATCTTCATCGACCTGGCCAAGGCTTTCGACTCTGTCAACCACCGCATTCTTATTGGCAGACTAAATAGCCTTGGTTTCTCAAATGACTGCCTCGCCTGGTTCACCAACTACTTCTCAGATAGAGTTCAGTGTGTCAAATCGGAGGGCCTGTTGTCTGGACCTATGGCAGTCTCTATGGGGGTGCCACAGGGTTCAATTCTTGGGCCGACACTTTTCTCCGTGTATATCAATGATGTCGCTCTTGCTGCTGGTGACTCTCAGATCCACCTCTACGCAGACGACACCATTTTGTATACATCTGGCCCTTCATTGGACACTGTGTTAACAAACCTCCAAACGAGCTTCAATGCCATACAACACTCCTTCAGTAGCCTCCAACTGCTCTTAAACACTAGTAAAACTAAATGCATGCTTTTCAATCGAACGCTGCCAATGACTGGAACGAATTGCAAAAATCTCTGAAGCTGGAGACTCTTATCTCCCTCACTAACTTTAAGCATCAGTTGTCAGAGCACCTTACCGATCACTGCACCTGTACACAGCCCATCTGAAATTAGCCCACCCAACTACCTCATCCCTATATTGTTATTTATTTTGCTCTTTTGCACCCCAGTATCTCTATTTGCACATAATCTCTTGCACATCTAGCATTCCAGTGTTAATACTATTGTAATTATTTTGCACTATAGCCTATTTATTGCCTTACCTCCATAACTTGCTACATTTGCACACACTGTATATATATTTTCTGTTGTATTTTTGACTTTATGTTTTTTACCCCATATGTAACTCTGTGTTGTTTTTATCGCACTGCTTTGCTTTATCTTGGCCAGGTCGCAGTTGTAAATGAGAACTTGTTCTCAACTGGCTTACCTGGTTAAATAAAGGTGAAATAAATTTAAAAATATATATATGTACTTGCCCTGGTACTCCTGCACACACATCTTGAGTTGTTCAGGGGACAACAGCATGCTCCTGGTTTTCTTCCTAATGGCCTCGGCTATCACCTGTTCTTGCAGACAATCATGGTTGATCTTCAGGGTGTATTTCTGCTTGTCGTTGTTGTCAGAGATGATCACCCAGATCACTACAATGATTTGACCTATAAAATAAGCAACAGAAAAGAGAATAATTATTACTCCACACACAGGCTGTGAACAACCTTGAAAGAGATTATCATGAAAAGGAATAAGGATAATTTTGTTTGCTGCTTATTAACATGTTAGCCTATGTGTTGACAAAGTAAAAAAAGTGATTGTTTGACACCCACTAGATCTACCTTAGGCATCTTGCAGCATCATGACATTACAATCACTTTGCTTGATTTTAATTGATACAATAATGCCTTTTTCCAGTTTGCCATGGATGTGCTTGGAAGTTCTTGTGTCGATTCCACGTTGGGAGGGTAAACATATAAAGCTCAACTATGGTGTCCGTTGACATCTTGGAATTCTACTGAATCCTTACAGACGTTAAGAATATTCCTCCTGAAGTCCTGCACCTCAGGGTCCTTTACTAAGTCAAACTCGCACACAGGCATACCAATTGCGAATCCTGAAACAAAAGAAACTCACTTACTTATATGATGTTTTAGAAGATATCTAATAATCTAGTAAGCCTGTTTTAACAGGTTTTTTTACTCTCTACAAAGAGGAGGCAGGGTAATAAGTAGCCTAAGTCTTACCAATTTCTCTGTTCAGAATTTTCTTCTCTCGGTTGCCAACGGGTTCGATTACCTTCAGAAAAGGCTGAAAGAGCCTGAGATCACATAGTCTGCTAGTTTCATAGTAGAACTCCTCTCGCTCTGCATCCTGCGTAACACTGACAAAGATGTAAGAGGTCTCCTCACTCAGACAAAGTTCATAGAGAATAGTTCCTTATCTCCTGAAGAAGAAAAAAGAGCACATTAGAATTATGAAAACAAACATCATACAGTAGCCTATATACAGCCCCGCCTTTTGCTGTAGTTTGACTGTGTAGAGTTCCACACCCTTTCTGGGCAGCAGAATAACTAGCCATGACTCACCAGTGGACCCTGATGCATGACAACACTACACCTAATGACAAACTAACCTATGTTTTGATAACGGCTATGCCAAATCATGTTTATTTCTGTCAATGTCCATGATGATCTAGCCTACTCAGTCTGTGAGTCACATGACAAACAGAAATGCATCAGTCCCGGGAGTCAAGTTATTTTTCCTCCACATACAGCCAGAGCCAACGGCATTTGTCACCAAATACCAGAGTTTTCCCTTTCCCTGAGAGTGCAACAACAAGTAGCCCTATGCTATACAAGGTAAGCTCTACAATACCTTTAACTTTTTTTTGCTATCACTGTCTAACACCATTAATGGCAATAAACATGCAGCTAACAATGACAACTATGGCAAGGAATACAGTTGTGCTCTGGTCAATGTCAAAAGCATCCGTCCAGTCTTGCCATCAGGGTGTAAGCCAAATGAGGAAGCTTCCTCAAACACAGGATGTGGAGAAAGGAAACACTAAACCTAGTTTATTTTAATACAGAAACATATATGGCTGAGGATATAGACCAACAAAAAAAAGAGATTAAGACTTTGGTAATTGACAAATCAAATAGATTTGGCTTCTTACCTTAAACGGAGCTGGGGCCTCAATTATAAAAGGTGCATATGCACAAAAAATACTAAACTTTGCGTGCACCACTTTTCCCACAAAGGTTGGTATTTATCAAATTTGAATTTGACAGGAAAGTGTGCCTATCTCCATGCAAATCTCAGACTATGCGTACACACAACTTCAAATGGTTGAAGAATTGTATTACAAGCAAATAATATTATTTTGGGGGAAATTGAGGTGTTTGACACACGGGAATTATAATTATGTTTTTAAAACAAAACATAGCCTAATGATACAACGGATGCATTTGCCGTTGGTAAGAAGATAGCATAGCAGCATGTAGCGTAATATGTTACTTATTATATGGACCTAAAATTAATCATATTTTCTGACATGACTGGTTTATTCCCGCTACACAACAAATATTTGGCTACCATTTATCCCTCGCTCATTCAATAGCCAAGCATGCTCGAAAGTAAATAGAACGGTAGCCTGGCCAGTACGGTTAGGCCTAGGCTGCAGTATTGCTGTGAGATAGGAGCGCAATATCATATAATTTACTATCTAATCTCAGAGCCTATACCAAGAGAGGAGAAAGAAACACAATCATCTATTGATGAACAAAATATTGAACAACAATTCCTCTTTTGCAAAGAAGTGTGGGCTGTAGCATTTTTGGGAGAACTGGGAGGAAAGTAACACTTTCTTTTCCCCCCTAATGACTTAGAGATCGATAGCGCTAGAGACACCATATTTTATGACAAACGTATAAACGTCCTCTACCATAAGCAACTGTAATTTCATTTCTAGGGTAAATTAGTTTAAATTAAATAGGCCGAGAACAGAACTACTGCAACGTTACTTTTTAACCTGCCGGCGGTGCGGGAGTAACACAGCCTTGGGGCGGAAATAACAGCTGGCGAGAAGTGCACAAAATCTTTCTTATCTCCATGTTTCTGGTTTGTAATGCTCATTACTTTCAACAAATGTACTATCAGCTATAATTTGTTTGTATCAATTTGAATAATTAATGCTATAGCTTCGAAATTTATAAAAAATGAACCATGCGTCAACATTGCAATGTTGTTGTAACATGGTGAGTAGGATGGAGCCAGGCGCAGGAGGTTAGAATCAAATAATAGGGTTATTTGGCCAATACAGCAGTCCGTAGCAATGCGTAAACCAAATACAGTGCGACCTAAATGCGTATTGGGAGAACAAAACACACGGGTGAATATCCCGGCGATAAAGTAACATAATGCTCAACACCAGCTAGCGACACCTCCACATGGAATAATAACACACAAAGACATGGGGGAGAAGAGGGAATAATTATACAGAGACTGATGAGTGGATATGTACCAGGTGTGTGTGAAAAACAAGACAAAACAAATGGAATGATGAAAAGAGTAGCGGCAGTGGCTAGATGGCCGTGAGGGAGTCGTGACAGTAACCCCCCGGGACCTGCCGCAACTCAGACTCCAGGAGCGGACCAGCCACCACCGGCCTGAGGAGAGACACGTGAAACGAGGGTTAATACAGTAATCAGGAGGGAGCAGCAACCTATACGTAACCTCGTTCACTCTCCTCAGGATTTTGAACGGCCCTACAAACCGCGGTCCCAGCTTCTGGCAGGGCAGGCGGAGGGGCAGGTTCCGGGTCAAGAGCCAGACCCGATCACCCGGTACAAAGACTGGGGCCTCACTGCGGTGTCGGTCAGCGTTGGACTTCTGGCGACGCACGGCGCGCTGGAGGTGGACGTGGGCGCCGTTCCACGTCTCCTCCGCGCACCGAAACCAGTCGTCAACCGCAGGAGCTTCGGTCTGGCTCTGATGCCACGGTGCCAGGACCGGCTGATACCCTAAAACACATTGACATGGTGACATGTTAGTGGAGGAGTGGCGGAGAGAGTTCTGGGCATATTCGGCCCATGGCAAGAACACCGACAACTCCCCCGGCCGGTCCTGGCAGTAGGACCGCAGACCATAATGTCTATGGTGTTAACTAATGACTGACGACTGTGTTCCTTCGATTATGCAACTCCAGTGCGAGGCTTCAGGCTACTCACGGCTTGACAGCAGATTTCTCCTAGCAACCATGATGACTTGTGTTTTATTTTTGATTTTACCATAGCGATCAGTTACAATGAAATTGCATTATAAAAAAATAAGGAACAAACGCATGGTAGCCTACCAATCATGATTCAGTTGCACACATCGCATCTAATGTGGAGCTATCGTTTGTCTGCAGATCTTTCAGCGCTCTGTGTTTTAGAGCAACCTGGTCTCAGAGCATTTAGTATTATTTTGTACATATCATGCAAAATCAGTGTTCGACATAGCCGTTGGAAGTAGGGTTGCTGAGGGTGGTTCAGCCCCCTGAAAAATCAGAATGAAATATATATATATATATATATATATATATATATAAAATATAATGCTTTTTTATTTCTTCACAAAAATGTTTTACTAGCTGAACGATATAACCGTCTGTAGCGCGGTCAAAAAAAATATCAGTACCCCCCCCAAAACAACTTCCCGCAGCTATGGTGATGGACATCCACAAATTAATACATACCATAGGAAACGTAACATATCATACTAAAAGAAGTGTTGCTGATTTACGTACAGAATAATACGAAATGCTCTGAGACCAGGTTGGTTATTCAGGAATTTAACAGGCTCTGCCTCCTCTCCACTTCTAGCGGCTATTCCTAGTGCACCTAGAACCTAACGCTTCAATGTAGCCTAAATATTTATAATTTCACTTTTTTATATATGTGGCATAAACACAACCAGTCACAATGTTTTAATCTGATTAGGCTACTTCAAAAATCTCCTGTAGGCATGTGCATGTTGGTCCAAAATAGCCTATAATTCCAGCATCCTCAAAATGGCTTGACATTAACCAGGTTTCTATCCAACCTTTATATGTGAGTAAAGTACATGTCAGATAGAAAATGTCAAGACATCATGGGAAAGCATGCAGTTTATTAGGCTACAGATGAAATAAAATATGAACTTCACAGGGTGGTGAAAGTGCATGGTGATGAGCTTGATGCTCCTTTCAATAAATATTGATGGTCTTATTCTGGGGAAATTATGATGTTTGGCAGCAGTTTGACAAATAAAAATAATCTCAAACTTTTGTCCATAATAATCTCATTAGGTAGCCAAAATACACAAAATACCTCAACTGTATCTGAAAATTGTTGGCTAGAGAGCATGTGCCAATACCATACCTAAGCAACATTTGCAGTGGCAAAACCTGGAGTTGAAAATGCGATGGAAATCCATTAACTTGTATTTTGTATTTGGTACATGGGAATTTAGCCGCAAAAGTTATTTCTATTTGCACTACATATTTACAGAGCCTTCGGAAAGTATTCAGACCCCTTGACTTTTTCCACATTTTGTTCCGTTACAGCCTTATTCTAAAATGGATTAAATACATTTTTTTCCTCAGAAATCTACACACAATACCCCATAATGACAAAGTGAAAACAGGTTTTTAGAAATGTTTACAAATGTATTAAAAATAAAAAACAGAAATACCATATTTACATACGTATTCAGACCCTTTGCTATGAGACTCGAAATTGAGTTCAGGTGCATCCTGTTTCCATTGATCATCCTTGAGATGTTTCTACAACTTGATTGGAGTCCACCTGTGGCAAATTCAATTGATTGGACATGATTTGGAAAGGCACACACCTGTCTATATAAGGTCCCACAGTTGACAGTGCATGTCAGAGCAAAAACCAAGCCATGAGGTCGAAGGAATTGTTCGTAGAGCGCCGAGACAGGATTGTGTCGAGGCACAGATATGGGGAAGGGTACCACATTTTTTTATTCTGCAGTATTGAAGGTCCCCAAGAACACAGTGGCCTCCATTAATTCTTAAATGTAATCCAAGACTCTTCCTAGAGCTGGCTGCCCGGCCAAACTGAGCAATCTGGGGAGAAAGGCCTTGGTCAGGGAGGTGACCAAGAACCTGATGGTCACTCTGACAGAGGTCTAGAGTTCCTCTGTGGAGATGGGAGAACCTTCCAGAAGGACAACCATCTCTGCAACACTCCACCAATCAGGCCTTTATGGTAGAGTGGCCAGACGGAAGCCACTCCTCAGTAAAAGGTACATGACAGCCCGCTTGGAGTTTGCCAAAAGGCACCTAAAGACTCTCAGACCATGAGAAACAAGATTTTCTGGTCTGATGAAACCAAGATTAAATTTTTTGGCCTGAATGCCAAGCATCACGTCTGGAGGAAACCTGGCACCATCCCTACGGTGAAGCATGGTGGTGGCGGCATCATGCTGTGGGGATGTTTTTCAGCGGCAGGGACTGGGAGACTAGTCAAGATCGAGGCAAAGATGAACAGAGAAAAGTACGGAGAGATCCTTGACGAAAACCTGCTCAGGACCTCAGACTGTGGCGAAGGTTCTCCTTCCAACAGGAAAATGACCCTAAGTACAAAGCCAAGACATCGCAGGAGTGGCTTCGGGACAAGGCTCTGAATGACCTTGAGTGGCCCAGCCAGAGCCCGGACTTGAACCCGATTGAACCTCTTTGGAGAGACCTGAAAATAGCTGTGCAGCAATGCTCCCCATCCAACCTGACAGAGCTTGATAGGATCTGCAGAGAAGAATGGGAGAAACTCTCCAAATACAGGTGTGCCAAGCTTGTAGTGTCATACCTAAGAAGACTGGATGCTGTCAATTTGATGGAAACAACTTTGATGGGAAAATTAACATATTGTGTTTTTTTGCAGATTTTAGAACATTCGCATGAATCTGTCGCAAATTGGATGGAATCCTAGCTATAGACACCCTAAAGACTGGGAAGTGCGCTAGTCGTCACTTTGAAGATGCCTGCACATCATGGTTCACCAGCAGCCCCAAACATCTAAAGAATAAGCTACAGACCAGCCAAAACAAGCTATGTAAATGTATTCATGTAAAAAAATAGGGACCACAATGGAAATAAATCCGTGATTTATTGTGCAATCCCAGCCACTTAAAAATAAGTGTACTGTGTGTATATATGTATGCATTTTTGAAAAACGGACAAATAAAAGCAATCAATCCAAACTGTGCAGCTGGCCATTTGATGAATGGAAAAATACATCTGTTACAAAACACCAAAAAGTTTAATGACATTCAGAGATTTTCAAACCAAGCTTTCGATACTGGATAAACCTACAAGGTTGGGAGGGATGCATTTTCTGCTTGTCGAGATTGCCATAGTCTATTCATTGTGGTGTTAAACGCAAACTATGAAACTGAAGTGCCCGAAGTAGGTATGCTTTGTTTATTGGTTGCTTGGCGCATTGGCACAGAAACCTTTTGTTGGAAAATTCGTTGCATATATTTTATACAATTAGAAATATGGCATCAAGATGTAGAAAATCTGATTTCCCCCTAGCTGATCATTGTTTGCAGCCGGCTGTGACCGTAGTGTAATGAAACAGGCATGGAGAGTATGCATGTCCGTGGTGGTCGGCGAGCCCTCAACCTTCCAGCCCATAGCCCTGCGTGTCATCGCCTTACCACAAAAACATGTTTAAGTAGCAAAGTCAATATCCACATTTATAAAAACAGGGTCGCTACAGTTATTGTTATTTGTGGTCCTAAACATTATTTTGTGTTAATTCTATGAGGAGGGGTGCACAATTTATTTTACGGTACAATGGGAGGGTCATGTGAAAATATATTTTACGGTGGGAAAAGGGGGGTGAATTTTTTTTCATGACACCTCTAACTGTCCCTTCGCTAGTCGAGTTCATAACTTCACTGAATTATTCAAGATCAAGTCCCATACTACCTCTAATACTGAGTATAAAGAGTTATCAGCATGTTCCGATCAACTGTGTTCCGTGTGATATCATATAGGTAAGTGTAGTGTGTTGGCGCTAGTTTGACCATGGATTTCCGAGTGTCGGATAGCTTGAATGCAGTAAATGGACTGTACCAACAAGAGAACACACTCATAACGCAGATTTTTCAAAGACTCACCTTTACCAAATGTTTTAAATATGTGGTTACCATGTTTGTGGTTTATTATGATAGGCTTTACTAAAATGTAGCCCAATGTATAAAAATAAAAAATCCCCAAACTCATAGAGAATAACCCCCCTCCCTCCCCTATGCTCTTGGCACTCTGAAAACACACCCCTCCTCTTCCCCGGTGAAAGTAGCTTGCTGGTTTCTCACGTCTAAACTGGTTCGAAGTTGGCCAGGATGCAATGATGGCGTTACATGTCAATAATAGAGATGCTGCTTATTATCACAGTGCCGATTATTACAGAAATTCGGTGCCTTTGAACTATTGGAATAACAGACATTATTTCGCCCGGTTACCAGGTAGGATAAGGGTCGCATTCATTGCTGTCTCTAACCGTGACACTGCGAATGGATGGATGCATGCAGCCTCAGCTACAATGTAACCAGGGCAATTTGCTATTTGAAGAGCGTGTTAACAACCGGCATGTTGGTATTATACTGTATGTTGTACTAGCTTAGTATACAGCTATAAAACATTTTTGTCGAGGTTGAGCTAACCCATTAATTTGAAGAGAATTTGGCCCCGTGTAGCTCAGTTGGTAGAGCATGGCGCATGCAACGCCAGGGTTGTGGGTTCGATTCCCACGGGGAGCCAGTATGAAAAATGTATGCACTCACTAACTGTAAGTCGCTCTGGATAAGAGTGTCTGCTAAATTACTTAAAAAAACAGAGATTAGACCAACAGCCATATTGAAATTAAATCTGAAATCAGAGGGATAATAGGTTACTGATCAATTCAACCCAAAATATATACAGTGCCTTCGGAAAGTATTCAGACCCCTTGACCTTTTCCACATTTTGTTACATTACAGCCTTATTCTAATTTCCCCCCTCATCAATCTACACACAATACCCCATAATGAGCAAAACAGTAAACATTTTTCACAAAAATGTAGATACAGACACATTAGAGATACAGAAAAAAATGCTTGACCTCCAGATGAGTATGAGGGGAGAATTTAAGTACAGTACTAACAACCTTGTTTTGGCTGGTCTGTAGCTTATTCTTTAGATGATTGTGGCTGCTGGTGAACCATGATGTACAGGCATAATCAAAGTGACGCCTAGCGCACTTGCCAGCCTTTAGGGTGTCTATAGCTAGGTTTCCATCCAATTGGCGAATGTTCTAAAATCTGCAACAAAAAAAACTATTTCTGCACAGCTATTTTCAGTCCCTACTGCTGAAAGACAACCCCACAGCATGATTCGGCCACCACCATGCTTCACCGTAGGGATGGTGCCAGGTTTCCTCCAGACGTGACGCTTGGCATTCAGGCCAAAGAGTTCAATCTTGTTTTCATCAGACCAGAAAATCTTGTTTCTCATGGTCTGAGAGTCTTTAGGTGCCTTTTGGCAAACTCCAAGCGGGCTGTCATGTGCCTTTTACTGAGGAGTGGCTTCCATCAGGCCACTCTACCATAAAGGCCTGATTGGTGGAGTGCTGCAGAGATGCTTGTCCTTCTGGAAGGTTCTCCCATCTCCACAGAGGAACTCTAGACCTCTGTCAGAGTGACCATCAGGTTCTTGGTCACCTCCCTGACCAAGGCCCTTCTCCTGCGATTGCTCAGTTTGGCCGGGCGGCCAGCTCTAGGAAGAGTCTTGGTGGTTCTAAACTTCTTCCATTTAAGAATGATGGAGGCCACTGTGTTCTTGGGGATCTTCAATGCTGCAGGCATTTTTTGTTACCCTTCCCCAGGTCTGTGCCTCGACACAATGCTGTCTGGTAATATGTACATGTAGGTAGAGTTATTAAAGTGACTATGCATAGATAATAAACAGAGAGTAGCAGCAGTGTAAAAGAGGGGTGGGGGGCAATGCAAACAGTCTGGGTAGCCATTGGATTAGATGTTCAGGAGTCTTATGGCTTGGGGGTAGAAGCTGTTTAGAAGCCTCTTGGACCTAGACTTGGCGCTCCGGTACCGCTTGCTGTGCGGTAGCAGAGAGAACAGTCTATGACTAGGGTGGCTGGAGTCTTTGAAAATTTGACAGGTGTGTGCCTTTCCAAATCATGTCCAATCAATTGAATGTACCATAGGTGGACTCCAATCAAGTTGTAGATACATCTCAAGGATGATCAATGGAAACAGGATGCACCTGAGCTCAACTTTGAGTCTCATAGCAAAGGGTCAGAATACTTATGTAAATAAGGTATTTCTGTTTTTTATTTTTAATACATTTGCAAAAATTATTTTTTATTCAATCCATTTTAGAATATGGCTGTAATGTAACAAAATGAGGAAAAAGTCAAGGGGTCTGAATACTTTCTGAAGGCACTGTATGTCAACCTAATTTAGTTGATTTGCTATACCCACAGCACCCTCTCTGTTCCTCATTCTCTTTCAGTGCAGGTGTGATGCAGTGGACTGGTGTTTCATGTAAAATAAGTTCAAGTGATAATGGTCAGACAGGTGGTTGTAGAATGACATGATGGTCCGCTTGTTTAGGGGGAGGACCATGTTTTTGACAGTCTCTGTTCCCAACTCTTGAAATTGATTTCTGTCTACTCTTGTCATGTTACAAGGTCCTTGACACAACATGGTGTAGTGTACATTATTCACATGATGATAATGGTGCTGATAAGGATTATGATGAATAACAGCTTGGGTCTGACTTAAGTTTACCTTGTTATCCAGCAATGTTATATAGCATATTTTGCAACATAATCTTTCCAGAAATAATTGTATTGAATAGGTCTACTCTGTCTGCTGTAATCAGATGAAATGGCATTGTCTACTAAAATAAGTTGAGAGAGCAGAGTCTGGCAGGTCACATCCCTGGAGATGTTATAAATGCTTGATAAGCAACTTAATTGTGTGCTTTACCTTGATTTCATATAGCTTTATTGGTAAACATTAGTATTGACAGATTAATCATTCGGTCTTGTCTTATGACAGTGTCCAAGCTGACCCGTAATCTTAGCCTATGGACTTTTTAATCAACCATACCTCTCTTGAACTGGCAATAATAAGCCGTTCCAGATGGCTAACTCAATAGCCTAACTGCTATGTTGCCATTTCTAAATAGGCTAACTAATGGGTACCTTTAAACCACACTTCATCTGTTTTATCTGCACGACTGAGTGTTAACAAAATACCATAAGTCTCAGGGTTTTTCAACACATCTCCATGCTAAAACCATGTCTCTATCTTGAGTCTTTGCAAGGCATTGATCATTGCAGAATAAGAGGACTGTAATTCTCAAATTAATAATGAGAACCTTGACGACCTTGTACCTAGCCGGTGGGGATTCCGGTGGGGTACCCCCACCCAGGTAGTTGCAGTGCTGGCAACACTGGCTGCAGTACGGGGAGGGGGTCACACTCGGACAATCAGAGAGGGGGCTTATCATTGTGGCACAAAATAATCCAAGGTCTGACTGCACGGATATGCTTGGGGAAAATGGTTACAACGGGGGACCAGAGTGTTTGTGTCTCAGGTGAAGAGGGTGGATCTGATCTCCATCACCTAGGACTTGACATAGATTAAATAGATTAATCAAATCTCACATTGTTTTCAATTTCTGCTCAATCTTGCATGCTTTCTCAATCAGCTGTAACTGTATATGCATTCGTAAATCAGGTCCTTTCTTGAGTTGGGCTCTGGGATGTAACAACCGTTGAGCATCTGATTTTATGGTTGATTGTGGAGGAAAGGGGTTCAGTGTGTTATGTATGTGAGTATGTGAGTATGTGCGTGTGTGTTTATCCCACATCTGTTGCAAGGGGGTAAGGATGTTAGGTAGAATATAGGATGAACCACAATAATTGTTTGCTAAAATAATAATTGCTTGTCAAAAATGAAATGTAATACAATGGCAATCCGGATTCTATGTTAAAATCCTACTCGTGAACTGTCAACATTATTACGCATATTAATTGGTAATGATGGAAAATAAGATGGCTTCTAAACACAAACAATCACCCTCATGCTCTTAAGGAAATTGTGAATGTCATGGATACATTAGAACTAGTAGATATCTAGTGAGATATACATGGCTGTCACGCCCTGGCCTTGAGAGCCCGGTTTTCTTTAGTTGGTTTGGTCAGGGTGTGAATTTCTATGTGTAGATCTAGATATTGTAGATCTATGTTGGCCGGGTGTGGTTCCCAGTCAGAGGCAGCTGTTGATCGTTGTCTCTGATTGGGGATCATACTTAGGCAGCCATGTTGCCTACCTATGTTGTGGGATCTTGTTTCTGTGTGTTAGGCTTGTTTGATGTTAGCCTTTAGAACTTCACGTTACGTTGCTTTTGATGTTTTGTTCGGTGTTTATTCAATAAACGAACATGTACGCATACCACGCTGCACCTTGGTCCAATCCTGTATTCAATTAACGTGACAGAAGATCCCACCACCAACGGACCAAGCAGCGTGCCCAGGAGGAGCAAACACCCTGGACACAGGTGGGGAAGATGTGGTCTTGGGAGGAGATATTTGCTGGTAAAGGACCCTGGGCGAAGGTAGAAGCCCAGGTAGGAGAGGATCAACGGCGAAGCAAACGGTGCTGACCGCTAAGGAAGCCCGAGAGGCAACCCCAATAATGTTTTTTTGGGGGGTGGCACACGGGTGGTTGGCTAAGCAGCAGGAGGCTCGGAGAGACCTGCAGATTAGCACTCTGATAGAAGAGGCAACCACCTTACGGGGGCTGATCGCGAAGATAGAGCAGGAGAGCTCCCTTCAAGAGGAGGCGCTGCAGGAGGCCCTTAGGGAGAAGGAGTCAATGGTTGCACAGAGAGAGGAGCTGGCCAGGCAACAAGAGAAGCTGAGAGAGGAATTAACCCTCCAGCAGCAGAGAGCTCAGTCGTTAGAGCAGAGGTTAGCAGAGCCAGCTACCCGCACTCGCTGTAAGGAGCGTGTGTTCATTGTGGAACCGGGTTATGCGGAGATACGCACTGTGTCGCCAGTGCGCCTTCACAGCCCAGTGCGTCCTGTGCCAGCGCCCCGCATGTGCCGTGCGAAAGTGGGCATCCAGCCAGGACGGGTTGTGCCAGCTTTACACTCAAGACCTCCAGTGCGCCTCCACGGTCCAGTATATCCTGCGCCGGTTCTACGCACTGTGTCACCAGTGCGCCTCCCCAGCCCGGTACGGCCCATACCTGCTCCTCGCACCAAACCAGTGGCACGTGTATCCAGTTCGGTACGGCCCGTTCCTGCTCCTCGCACCAAACCAGTGGTGCGTGTATCCAGTCCTGTACGCCCCGTACCTGCTCCCCGCACCAAACCAGTGGTGCGTGTATCCAGTCCGGTACGGTCCATACCTGCTCCCCGCACCAAACTTGTGGTGTGTGTCTCCAGTCCGGCACGGCCCGTGCCTGTTCCTCGCACCAAACCAGTGGTGCGTGTCTCCAGCCCGGTGCGGCCTGTGCCTGGTCTAGCTCCGGTCAGCGGCTCTACTCCAGTGCCAGAGCAGTCCGCTCTACCGGTGCCTAGTCCAGCTCCGGTCAGCTGCTCAACTCCAGTGCCAGAGCAGTCCGATCCACCGGTGCCAAGTCCAGCTCTGGTTTTCTTTAGTTGGTTTGGTCAGAGTGTGAATTTCTATGTGTAGATCTAGATATTGTAGATCTATGTTGGCCGGGTGTGGTTCCCAATCAGAGGCAGCTGTCGATCGTTGTCTCTGATTGGGGATCAGCCATGTTGCCTACCTATGTTGTGGGATCTTGTTTCTGTGTGTTAAGCTTGTTTGATGTTAGCCTTTAGAACTTCACGTTACGTTGCTTTTTGTTGTTTTGTTCTGTGTTTATTCAATAAACGAACATGTACGCATACCACGCTGCACCTTGGTCCAATCCTGTATTCAATGAGCGTGACAATGGCGGAGACTCAATCAAGCTAGTCGCCTTGACTTCTTTCTTATGTCATTCTCGTTGGCACCAAAAGTTAAAAAAGTGTTGATAGGGGACAGAACGTGGGCGAGGATATTTGAAATTTTATCAAAGCCTATTGGATGATAATTAATTTTTAACTAGCACAAAGGAATTTATAACTGATTTTTTCTGACATAACATAGGTAAAGCAAATCCCCTTATTGTATGGGACGCCTTTAAATGTGCCTTTAGAGGCCATGCAATTCAGTACTCATCTCGAAAACAAAAGCAATTTAGGTCAAAAGAGTTTATACTAACAAAGGAAATTGAAGGTCTAACAGAACAGATAGATGGCAATAAAAACTGTAACATAGAGGCTCAGAATAAATTAGAGGAAAATCAAAAAGAAATGGAGAAACTTATTCAAGAAGGATCAAGTGTAATATATTATAAAAATAAAGCAAACTGGATGGAATATGGGGAAAAATGCACCAAATTATTTTTTTATCATCAACATAGGAATGCTACCAAAAATTATTTAATGAAACTGGTTACAATTGACGGAGTCACCCATGATTCACCAAATTATATTTTGAAGGAGGAAACAAAGTACTTTAAGCATATGTTTTCGTTTCAGTCGCCTCCATCTCCTCTAACTGAAGCTAATTGTAGAGTTTTTTTCTTCTTCTATTGATAATGTAAAATTAACAGCCATACAGAAAGACTCATGTGAAGGTGAAATTACAGAGGAGGAACTTCTGGATGCAATTAAATACTTTGAGTCCGGGAAAACTCCAGGGTTGGATGGCATACCAGTCGAGGTATACCAAACCTTTTTTGATATACTAAGAGGACCGTTATTAGCATGTTTTAACCACTCCTATGTAAATGGTAGATTATCAGACACTCAAGAAGAAGGTCTGATTTCATTATTACTGAAACAGGATGAAAAATATAAAGATCCAGTCCATTAAAAAAATTGGAGGCCCCTTACACTTCAGTGTTGTGATGCAAAATGTCTAGCAAAATATATAGCGCATAGATTTAAAAAGGTATTGTCGGACATTATTCATTCTAATCAGACAGGTTTTTTACATGGAAGATACATTGGAGATAATATAAGGCAAGTACTGGAAGCAATAGAACACTATGGAAAATCTCTGAAACCAGGCCTGCTATTCATAGCAGACTTCGAAAAGGCATTTGATAAAGTACGACTGGGGTTTATATATAAATGCCTGGAGCATTTCAATTTGGGAGAATCTCTAATGAAATGGGTCAAAATCATGTATAGTAACCCTGGGTGTAAAATAGTAAATAATGGCTATTTCTCAGAAAGTTTTTAAACTGTCAAGAGGAGTGAAACAAGGTTGTCCACTATTGGCATATCTATTTATTATGGCCATCGAGATGTTAGCTATTCAAATCAGATCCAACAATAATATTAAGGGATTACAAATCCAGGGCTTAAAAACAAACAAAGGTGTCATTGTACCCTGATGATTCATGTTTTCTTTTAAATCCACAACTAGAATCCCTCCACAGCCTCATAGAGGATCTAGAGACATTTTTTAACCTCTCTGGATTACAACCAAATTATGACAAATGTACTATATTACGTATTGGGATCACTAAGAAATACAATATTTACATTACCATGTAGTTTACCAATAAAATGGTCTGATGGTGATGTGGATATACTCGGAATACATATCCCAAAGGATATAAATGATCTCACTCCAATACATTTTAATAGAAAGTTAGCAAAAATTGATAAGATCTTGCTACCATGGAAAGGTAAATACCTGTCAATTTGTGGAAAAATCACCCTGATTAACTCTTTAGTATTATCCCAGTTTACCTATTTGCTTATGGTCTTGCCTACGCCTAGCGAACAGTTTTTTTAATTATATGAGAAAAAAAGATTCCATTTTATTTGAAACGGCAAGCCAGACAAAATTAAACGGGCCTATTTATATAATGAATATGAATTCGGAGGACAGAAATGATTAAATATTAAAGCATTAGACCTATCACTAAAAGCTTCAGTCATACAAAAGTTATACTTAAATCCGAACTGGTTCTCTAGCAAGTTAGTAAGATTGTCTCACCCAATGTTCAAGAATGGCCTTTTTCCCTTTATTCAGATTACAACCTCTCACTTTCAGTTATTTGTAAAGGAAATCATCTCCCAAATATCACTATTTCTAAAACAAGCCATAGAAAGTTGGTTGCAATTTCAATTTAATCCTCCAGAAACAACAGAACAAATAATGCAACAAATATTGTGGTTAAACTCAAATATACTAATTGACAAAAAAAGGTATAATCTTCGTAAATGATATCATCGGGAGGACTGGTGGAGTTATGTCGCACATGCAGCTAACAAAAACATATGGAAATGTCTTCTCTACCCAAAATTACTGTCACGCACTGGCTCTGGGGACGCTTGTATGTTGAGCCAGGGGGTGAGTGTTCTTTGTGTTGTTCTAGTTTTGTGTTTCTAGGGTGTTCTAGTTATTGTGTTTCTATGTTGGCCAGAGTGGTTCTCAATCAGAGGCAACGAGTGTCAGCTGTTGCTGGTTGTCTCTGATTGGGAACCATATTTAAACAGTCTGTTTTTCCACAGTATTTGTGGGATCTTGTTCCTGTTGTAGGTTTGTACGTCACGTATCGTTTTTGTTATTTTGTTCGTGTATCAATATAAAAGCATGTTCGCAAATAACGCTGCGCATTGGTCCTCTGTATACGACGATCGTGACAATTACAACCAAATAATTGCAGCCTTACCGCAAAAATGGAAGAGGAAAGTGGAAGGGGGAGAAAGTAAGGAACTTGTCTGTCGGCCTTGCATTAAATAACGTAGTTGGTTAAAGAAAACTGTGATAAATAAAAAAGTATACCAGTTTCATTTAAGGACCAAAGGATTGACAGCCGTCCCATATAGATTGTAAAATAGTTGGGAAGAGATTGACGTACCGATACCATAGTGTTTATGAACTGATACGCAAAACGACACCGGATTCAAAACTTATAATCTTTCAATTTAAATTATTATATACAATTCTTGCTACCAATATAATGTTATTTATATGGGGGATACAATCTTCCCAGCTCTGCAGGTTTTGCTGCAAAGAGACAGAATCATTAGATCATTTGTTTTGGTACTGTCCATTTGTCGCTTGTTTTTGGACACAGGTCCAGGAATGGCTAAAGGATTGCAATATTTACCTGGAGCTAACCTTGCAGATAGCATTACTGGGTGATCTGAAAAATCATAGTCAATCGATCAATAATATAATCATACTTTTAGCAAAAATGTTTATTTTCAATTTACAATCTGTAGAAACCATGAGAATAGAAAGGTTCAGAACTTTTGTAAAACATCACAGTACAGTTGAAAAATATATGGCAAATAGAAATCCTATATGGACGGTGTTAAGAGATAGATGGGTGGTGTTGATGTCACGCTCGTTGAGTAAATGGTCGGACCAAGGTGCAGCGTGGTATGCGTACATGTTTAAATATTAAATAAACACTTGACAAAAGAACAAAAGCAACAGAACATGAAGTTCTAAAGGCTAACAGCAACAAGCCGAAACAGAAACAAGATCCCACAACATAGGTAGGCAAAATGGCTGCCTAAGTATGATCCCCAATCAGAGACAACGATTGACAGCTGCCTCTGATTGGGAACCACACCCGGCCAACATAGAAATAGATATACTAGATATGTCAACATTCACACCCTGACCTACCTAACTAGAGAATAACAGGGTTCTCAAGGTCAGGGCGTGACAGTTGAATGGAGTTGAAGGATGGGACTAATAACAACAACTAATAACAAGATAACTAATAATGTAAGCATACTGTGTCCATAATAAGTATATAGGTTGTAGGTTGGGAGCTTTTGTGAAAGATCACAGTTAGAAAGATATGGCATATAGAAGCAAACCGGATGGACATCATGAAAATAATCGGAGAGGTTGAGTAGGAGAAAGTTCAGGAGAAAAAACAAACAAAATATAATTATTGTAAAATTGACTGTGTCCATAAAATGTATATAGTAAGTATAAGCTGAAAGTAGAGGCCTAAGCATTGTTGTTCACTAGTTTACTCCAATTAGGGAAAGGGTGGTGGGGTTGGAAAGTAATAAAGGGGAATATATAAAAAAAAAAAAAAGATATGTAGGTATGTATGTATGTATTTTTGTATGTGTGTGTATGTGTGTATGTGTGTATGTATGTATGTATGTTTATTTACATTTTACATTTTAGTCATTTAGCAGACGCCCTTATCCAGAGCGACTTACAGTTAGTGAGTACATACATATATATATATAAAAAAAACATGGGGGATTGGAAGTGATGCAGACAATTACTTTGATGGAAGTTACAATCTATCTGCAATATTAAGCTGATCTACCCCCCCCCAAAAAATAAATAAATAAATAAACATCTCAAATTTAAATGTGAAGTTCTTATGAGTTCCCTTCAACCTTTCTCCATTCAAAGACTAGTCATCCACATGATTCCAGTGCATGAGGCATACACTCTTCCCTCCATAATTGATGAAGGCAGAGGAACACAGTATAAAAGGCATGAAATAACTATACGTATGTGACAAACGCCTTTCACTGTGAAGGGCTATTCAACTTTTGAAGGTTCTTGGTTATTTTTTTCTTCTGCACAGATACCAAATGCCAAATGATAGAATTAGAACCCTCTCCTTTAAAACCCTTGAAGACCTTTCCTTAAGCTACTTTTCTCCAACTCACAGACCCAAGGCCATCCCTCTTGATACATGGCCAATGACTACTATACTCATTAATATCCTAGGACTTGCATTTTACTTGAGATCCCAGTGTTAAGTCTCAGGAGTAGTGTTTTGTACCCAAGATTAGAAAAATATGACTTTTACTTTGACCTTGGTCTATGACAATGTAGGTTCCTGACAATTTTTGGGATTAGGCTATATTCTCCAATGAACATGTGATTCAGGTTTGTCTCCTTGTTATTCTGCAAGGGGAAAGAAAAGCAGTTATACAGTATACTGCACTACAAGGCTAAACAGATTAGCATTTTTTTTCCTACTTCATTGCAAAACACAGAAAACATGTATATAAAGTAAGCTATTTTCTTGGATTATTTTATTCACACTCATATTGGAGAATTTTCAGGTGTTTAGGCTACATTATGTCATTTATCAGAATAACATTGATGTACACATTGTGAGCCTAGTATTGCCAGAAAATCCTTTTGTTTGTTGTTATCGGAAAGTTCAATTTCAAGCATGCCATTTACTTGGTGTCACTGCATGGCTGCTGTAATCAAAAACATCCCACACTGTTATTGGGTCTCCAATCTGAGTTTATATAGCAGAAACATCAGACATGAGCACAGCCACTGACCCATCCCCCACATCATCCCTTATGTAAAAAGAATGTGGCCACACATGATTGCCTGAAATGTATCCAGTCAAGCAGGCAATGGTCTGTTTGAATCAGTGCCAGATCAAGAGATGATTGAGGAATTTATTGTTGCGAGGAGCAGCGCCCATGCTTTACTGCAGGGGAAGCGTAATTTTCACAATGACCGCTGTACTGTGAAACCCACCATCGTTCTATTTGTTAGTGTCTGTTTCACCAGGGAGAAATGAACACAGTTGATGACTGTAATTCTTACTTCCTCCCAATGTTATACAGCCATTACATGGCTATCATAAGTGTAGACTTCATTCTAATACATACTTTGCAATCATTGCATTGGCCCTCAGGACCAGAGTCTGTGCTGAAGCCTTCAATGAGCCTATTTGGCCAGCAACAACCGCTGTTCCAGCCAATGCCTTCTACACATACCCTTGGACCCCCTCCACAGACCCTCAGACCGTCTACACCAGTGGTAGTGGCCCCGGACCCCCTCCTTTTCCCCCTCTACAGCCCTCTGTCTGCCAAACCTCCCACTCACCTCCAGCTGATGCAGGGCCCCCCCTGCCCTGTCCCCTGCCCTGTCCCACCTCCCACTGCCCAGGTGGCCCTCAGCACCATGCCCCAGGAGGAAGAGGCTCAGATCGGGGCCACAGACCAGAACACTACCTTGGATGAGCTGTGTAAGCCTCTGTACTGCAAACTGTGCAACGTCACCCTCAACTCTGCTCAGCAGGCACAGGCCCACTACCAGGTGAGCTGGTTTACTGTACATGTATGTAGCTTGTACCCTAATCTCGTCCACTAGCAGGCTCTCTCTCTGTCTATTTGTGGTAGTAATTGAGCCTGGGGACAATTTTACTTTTAGGCCTACCCCAACACATATATTTTGATGGCAGCAAATGTTTCTCATGCATGTCAACTACACTGAGTGTACAAAGCATTAGGAACACCTTCTCTTTCCATGACATTGACTGACCAGGTGAATCCAGGTGAAAGCTATGATCCCTTATTGGTGTCACTTGTTAATCCACTTCAATCAGTGTAGATGAGACAATTGAGACATGGATTGTGTATGTATGCCATTCAGAGGGTGAATGGGCAAGACAAAAGATTTAAGTGCCTTTTAACGGGGTATGGTAGTAGGTTTCAGGCGCACCGGTTTGAGTGTGTTAAGAACTGCAACACTGCTGGGTTTTTCTCGCTCAACAGTTTCCCGTGTGTATCAAGAATGGTCCACCACCCAAAGGACATCCAGCCAACTTGACACAACTGTGGGAAGCATTGGAGTCAACATGGGCCAGCATCCCTGTGGAACGCTTTCGACACCTTGTCGAGTCCATGCCCCAACAAATTGAGGGCAAAGGGGGGTGCAACTTAATATTAGGAAGTTGTTCCTAATGTTTTGTTTATTAGGCATGTCAGTCATCACTGTTATCCCTTCATAAATGTAAGTGGAAAACGGAATGCTTAACACTTGCGCTCACTGATGATGCAATGATTTGCAATAGGACACTATGACAATAACAGTGCGATGAGTGGACTGAACTGTGGCTGTGGGATTGAATCATGCATTGTCTCTTCTCCAGGGTAAAAACCACAGTAAGAAGCTGAGAAATTTCTATGCAGTGAGCCAGCAGCTGCCTGCCATCAGGATTCCGGAGGTAATAGAGACAGTTTCCCAGCAACCCCTCACAACTCCAACGACTGACAGTGCAACTCCCAAACAGGTAACGCTTGGCGTTGGCACACAAGGAATGTGTTATTGTTCAGCAAAGTATAATACTGTATGAGCAAGTACAAGGCCTGTGAATTTTCGGCACATTCACTGTTTGGATCTCTGTTTTTGATCTAGAGAACTGCAATCAAATAGGATCTCCTCATTAGAAACATCCATGATGGTTTGTAGAAAACTGTCAGCACTGAAGTTAACTCTTTTGATATGTAGTGTTGGAACTGGCAGGAGTGTCATATAGGCTGGTGAAAGAGCCCTTAGTATAAACTCACTCTTTGTTTTTTGTTCAGCCGGTGTCATTTAAGGGTGCCAGCAGTGTGATCTTAGCCACAGAGAGCGACTACTGCAAGCTGTGTGACGCCTCGTTCAGCTCCCCTGCCGTGGCTCAGGCGCACTACCAGGGCAAGAACCATACCAAGAGACTGCGGCTGGCTGAGGCTCAGCAGAGCAGTAGCATCCTGTGAGTCTGGGTGTTACTACTGCCTCCCCACACACAACCAGGAAGACAAACAACATATGCAATGGCTATTAAACCAACCACACTCAAACACAGAAATCCTTCCTCTTCAGCCATGCCCTGTTATATGAAATTCAATCCAGATATGTTTCAATGCTTCCATTTAAAGAAAAATGCCATAGCTTTTGAAAGATGCATTCCATTATTTTGTCCATCATAGTGACTATTATTGTTAGATTGTTAGCTATTTATGGATTGTTAGATTTATAAACTGCCATATGGGTGACTTTAAAGACTTGCTCTCAGTAATGTGATCCATCCAATTTTCAGAGAGTCGACTGAGTGTGTCCAGAGGCGTCCAAGGAAAGATGGGAGCGAGTACAAGTTGATCAAGAACCGCAGGACCTCACAGGTGCCTCCTGCCATGCCAGGTACAACACACTGAACTAAAGACATAGCGGTAATAAAGTAAGACCAAACAGCAAATAACTTTAAACAATATGTAAGGAAAAATGTGTTGTTATTCCACAATTTTGCTGTAAAGATCAGATGTAAGTAAAGTAAGTAAGCCTTGTCTGAGCCAGAACGGCCCATAAATATCAGATGAATTCAGGGATATTCATAGTCTTGAGGAGATACAGTATATGTTTGAGGATAGATGTGGTTGCCCATTTCCTTTTCATTGATACCAATGAAGCCTTTGACGGCTGGTGAATGAGACTGAAATGCATGTGAATATGTATAAAATTTAAATATCACATGTCCAGGCAGCCAGCAGGTGGAGGCAATTGTTTTTGCTCCATGGTCGAAGCAGCAGTGAAAACCCCTCTCTCATCACCACCTTTGCCAGGGAAATGTCGTAGGAAGGTTGAGGGGGTGGCCGAGGCTGAGGCTGGTCATTCACTGTGAACTCACTAAGCACAATACATCAACCCACGCCCGCTCTGCTGCCCCACAGACACAGCCTGCTCAGGTGGCAGGTGTCCATCAGACAGAGCCCTCACAGTCCAATGTCCATCCTTGTACCACTCTCCGAGGTGTCTCAGGAGATGCGTATTAATACACATTTGTACATGTGTGAAATAGGACAAATACAGTAGCTTGTGAAGGTATTCACCCCCCTTGGCATTTTTCCTATTTTGCTCCCTTACAACCTGGAATTAAAAATGGATTTTTGGGGGGTTTGTATCATTTGATTTACACAACATGCCTACCACTTTGAAGATGCAAAATATTTTTTGTGTGTGAAACAAACAAGAAATAAGACAAAAAAACTGAACTTGAGCGTGCATAACTATTCACCCCCCTCAAAGTCAATACTTTGTAGAGCCACCTTTTGCAGCAATTACAGCTGCAAGTCTCTTGGGGTATGTTTCTTGGCACATCTAGCCACTGGGATTTTTGCCCATTCTTCAAGGCAAAACTGCTCCAGCTTCTTCAAGATGGATGGGTTCCGTTGGTGTACAGCAATCTTTAAGTCATACCACAGATTCTCAATTGGATTGAGGTCTGGGCTTTGACTAGGCCATTCCAAGACATTTAAATGTTTCCCCTTAAACCACTCGAGTGTTGCTTTAGCAGTATGCTTAGGGTCATTGTCCTGCTGGAAGGTGAACCTCCGTCCCAGTCTCAAATCTCTGGAAGACTGAAACAGGTTTCCCTCAAGAATTTCCCTGTATTAAGCGCCATCCATCATTCCTTCAATTCTGACCAGTTTCCCAGTCCCTGCCGATGAAAAACATCCCCACAGCATGATGCTGCCACCACCATGCTTCACTGTGCCCAACCCAACCCTGATCTGTGCTTCTCCACAACTTTGTCCCTGACCTGTTTGGAGAGCTCCTTGGTCTTCATGGTGCCGCTTGCTTGGTGGTGCCCCTTGCTTAGTGGTGTTGCAGACTCTGGGGCCTTTCAGAACAGGTGTATATATACTGAGATCATGTGACAGATCATGTGACACTTATATTCCACACAGGTGGACTTTATTTAACTAATTATGTGACTTCTGAAGGTAATTGGTTGCACCAGATCTTATTTAGGGGCTTCATAGCAAAGGGGGTGAATACATATGCACGCCCCACCTTACCGTTATTTTTTTTAAATAATTTTTTTGAAAAATGTATTTTTTTTCATTCCACTTCACCAATTTTGACTATTTTGTGTATGTCCATTACATGAAATCCAAACACATATCCATTTAAATTACAGGTTGTAATGCAACAAAATAGGAAAAACGCCAAGGGGGATGAATACTTCTGCAAGGCACTGTTTAAGCTCCATCCAAATGATTATTATTATTATCCCCCGCCCACCACCCCACTCCACATAGCCTACACCATGGCCTAATCCCCCTGGATGAATCATAGGACACCCCCTCCGTTCTCTTCCCCTCCCTCAGGGCTCAGAGACTTTGCTGATTTAATTCCAGAAATAGAGTTGTGTGACACTCTCTCTCAGAGAAATGTTTACTCTACAAGGACCCGTGATGTTTGCCTCCAGCCATACACGCAGATACAGCAGAGCATCTATTCTCTGACCAACATACAGTACATCTCCCTTTTTCTAATGAGTGACACATTTGTGTTTCTTCTTGTAACATTCATATGGCCATAGCAGTGGAAAGCTCCTCCTGTTTATGCACAGCCAGTCTTCCATTCCCAGCAGTGCCTGGCATCTACAGTGAGGGAAAAAACTATTTGATCCCCTGCTGATTTTGTACGTTTGCCCACTGACAAAGAAATGATCAGTCTATAATTTTAATGGTAGGTTTATTTGAACAGTGAGAGACAGAATAACAACAAAAAAATCCAGAAGAACGCATGTCAAAAATGTTATAAATTGATTTGCATTTTAATGAGGGAGATAAGTATTTGACCCCCTCTCAATCAGACAGATTTCTAGCTCCCAGGTGTCTTTTATACAGGTAACGAGCTGAGATTAGGAACACACTCTTAAAGGGAGTGCTCCTAATCTCAGTTTGTTACCTGTATAAAAGACACCTGTCCACAGAAGCAATCAATCAATCCGATTCCAAACTCTCCACCATGGCCAAGACCAAAGAGCTCTCCAAGGATGTCAGGGACAAGATTGTAGACCTACACAAGGCTGGAATGGGCTACAAGACCATCGCCAAGCAGCTTGGTGAGAAGGTGACAACAGTTGGTGCGATTATTCGCAAATGGAAGAAACACAAAAGAACTGTCAATCTCCCTCGGCCTGGGGCTCCATGCAAGATCTCACCTCATGGAGTTGCAATGATCATGAGAATGGTGAGGAATCAGCCCAGAACTACATGGGAGGATCTTGTCAATGATCTCAAGGCAGCTGGGACCATAGTCACCAAGAAAACACACTACGCCATGAAGGACTGAAATCCTGCAGTGCCCGCAAGGTCCCCCAGCTCAAGAAAGCACATATACAGGGCCGTCTGAAGTTTGCCAATGAACATCTGAATGATTCAGAGGAGAAATGGGTGAAAGTGTTGTGGTCAGATGAGACCAAAATCGAGCTCTTTGGCATCAACTCAACTCGCCGTGTTTGGAGGAGGAGGAATGCTGCCTATGACCCCAAGAACACCATCCCCACCGTCAAACATGGAGGTGGAAACATTATGCTTTGGGGGTGTTTTTCTGCTAAGGGGACAGGACAACTTCACCACATCAAAGGGACGATGGACGGAGCCATGTACCGTCAAATCTTGGGTGAGAATCTCCTTCCCTCAGCCAGGGCATTGAAAATGGGTCGTGGATGGGTATTCCAGCATGACAATGACCCAAAACACACGGCCAAGTCAACAAAGGAGTGGCTCAAGAAGAGGCACATTAAGGTCCTGGAGTGGCCTAGCCAGTCTCCAGACCTTAATCCCATAGAAAATCTGTGGAGGGAGCTGAAGGTTTGAGTTGCCAAACGTCAGCCTCGAAACCTTAATGACTTGGAGAAGATCTGCAAAGAGGAGTGGGACAAATCCCTCCTGAGATGTGTGCAAACCTGGTGGCCAACTACAAGAAACGTCTGACCTCTGTGATTGCCAACAAGGGTTTTGCCACCAAGTACTAAGTCATGTTTTGCAGAGGGGTCAAATACTTATTTCCCTCATTAAAATGCAAATCAATTTATAACATTTTTGACATGCGTTTTTCTGGATTTTGTTGTTGTTATTCTGTCTCTCACTGTTCAAATAAACCTACCATTAAAAGTATAGACTGATCATGTCTTTGTCAGTGGGCAAACGTACAAAATCAGCAGGGGATCAAATACTTTTTTCCCTCACTGTATCTGCCACTCCCATCTTTTCACACTGTGTTCACTGGTGAGCAGCAGCTCAACACTCACTCCCTCACTCACTCTCCATCATTTTAATGAGGTTATCCTCTCCTCTTATGGTGTGTACGTCTTGATGTGTGTTCCAGCCCCCTACTACAACCCCCGGCCCAGGCAGAGGATCCCCAGGGACCTGGCCATGTGTGTGACGCCCAGCGGCCAGTTCTACTGCTCCATGTGCAATTCTGGGGCCAGCGAGGAAGCCAACTTCCGCCTTCACCTGGAGAGTAAGCAGCACAAGAGCAAGGTGTCGGAGCAGCGCTACCGCAGCGAGATGGAGAATCTGGGCTACACTTAGGAGGGCAGCGCCGCAGCACAGGGGAGGAGAGTGGAATGGGGTGGGGGTTGTTCACACTGAATTTTGCCAATAGTATAGAAAAAGAAACACCAGGCTGTGGGGTATTTGGGAAGTTTATCTGATAATCGGTTTCCTTCCCCCGGTTTAAACCTTGTTATTACTTGAGTTTGAGTAGCTGAACATTGCTATGTTTAGTAGAGGAAAGCAAAGTTATATTACATGCTTCTACCAGACCAGGTGAATGTACTGTGAATGCGATGACAATTATTTGCACAAACAAGTGATAGGTATTTTTTCAAGTGTAAAAATCTGACAGACTGTTCTCTTTCCTCATTTGTGTTTACATGGGTTTCGTACGACTCCAAGCATCTTGGACATGCCAGTAAACTCAACCTCTTGTCCTGGGATACTATAAAAGCCAGCTGCTGTAAGCCCTTGACTTCCCTATGGGAGGTCTGCTTTTCGAAGAGCAGAGTACCTCAGGAGAATATAGAGCTGGACAGAGCAGGACTAGCTTTAATTGGGGGATTTAGGGTAATTTCCACATGGCCTCTACTCTGTTTCATTTAGTGAAAAGGGAGTTTAGGCAGTTCAAAACCCAATTTGTTCAGAGGAGGAACACTTGAGTTCATATTCCTATATATCTGCCCCTTAATCCAATGCATGTGTACAAGTAAATCTAGGCATTCATTGTCTGGTTCTTTTTTTTTCAGTCATAGAAAAATGATCGCTCGTTAACATTGTATTCACTCTGGCTCTCAGATAATGTGCTTTTTTGTGTCATAAATGCTCTTGTAACCTATTTTAATATGGCATTTTTTGTTGCTCTAGACCATAGTTTCTTTGTTTTAATTTAACATTGCCTTTTAATTCATGAGATTGACTGTATTTCGTTTTCTATTTATGTTTTTATAGACAAATACAGTGGGGAAAAAAAGTATTTAGTCAGCCACCAATTGTGCAAGTTCTCCCACTTAAAAATATGAGAGAGGCCTGTAATTTTCATCATAGGTACACGTCAACTATGACAGACAAATTGAGATTTTTTTTTCTTCAGAAAATCACATTGTAGGATTTTTTATGAATTTATTTGCAAATTATGGTGGAAAATAAGTATTTGGTTACCTACAAACAAGCAAGATTTCTCGCTCTCACAGACCTTTAACTTCTTCTTTAAGAGGCTCCTCTGTCCTCCACTGTCTTAATGGCACCTGTTTGAACTTGTTATCAGTATAAAAGACACCTGTCCACAACCTCAAACAGTCACACTCCAAACTCCACTATGGCCAAGACCAAAGAGCTGTCAAAGGACACCAGAAACAAAATGGTAGACCTGCACCAGGCTAGGAAGACTGAATCTGCAATAGGTAAGCAGCTTGGTTTGAAGAAATCAACTGTGGGAACAATTATTAGGAAATGGAAGACATACAAGACCACTGATAATCTCCCTCGATCTGGGGCTCCACGCAAGATCTCACCCCGTGGGGTCAAAATGATCACAAGAATGGTGAGCAAAAATCCCAGAACCACACGGGGGGACCTAGTGAATGACCTGCAGAGAGCTGGGACCAAAGTAACAAAGCCTACCATCAGTAACACACTACGCCGCCAGGGACTCAAATCCTGCAGTGCCAGACGTTTCCCCCTGCTTAAGCCAGTACATGTCCAGGCCCGTCTGAAGTTTGCTAGAGTGCATTTGGATGATCCAGAAGAGGATTGGGAGAATGTCATATGGTCAGATGAAACCAAAATATAACTTTTTGGTAAAAACTCAACTCGTCGTGTTTGGAGGACAAAGAATGCTGAGTTGCATCCAAAGAACACCATACCTACTGTGAAGCATGGGGGTGGAAACGTCATGCTTTTGGGGCTGTTTTTCTGCAAAGGGACCAGGACGACTGATCTGTGTAAAGGAAAGAATGAATGGGGCCATGTATCGTGAGATTTTGAGTGAAAACCTCCTTCCATCAGCAAGGGCATTGAAGATGAAACGTGGCTGGGTCTTTCAGCATGACAATGATCCCAAACACGCCGCCCGGGCAACGAAGGAGTGGCTTCGTAAGAACCATTTCAAGGTCCTGGAGTGGCCTAGCCAGTCTCCAGATCTCAACCCCATAGAAAATCTTTGGAGGGAGTTGAAAGTCCGTGTTGCCCAGCGACAGCCCCAAAACATCACTGCTCTAGACGAGATCTGCATGGAGGAATGGGCCAAAATACCAGCAACAGTGTGTGAAAACCTTGTGAAGACTTACAGAAAACGTTTGACCTGTGTCATTGCCAACAAAGGGTATATAACAAAGTATTGAGAAACTTTTGTTATTGACCAAATACTTATTTTCCACCATAATTTGCAAATAAATTCATAAAAAATCCTACAATGTGATTTTCTGGATTTTATTTTCTCATTTTGTCTGTCATAGTTGACGTGTACCTATGATGAAAATTACAGGCCTCTCTCATCTTTTTAAGTGGGAGAACTTGCACAATTGGTGGCTGACTAAATAAATTTTTCCCCCACTGTAGTTGGAGAAAAATCTTATCTAATGTAGGGGGGAGCTTCATGTGCAACATCTCTTTATTTGTATACACTTGATTATGTTTTAATATTTCACTGTATAAATTATGTTTGTGCAATGTACATATGTGCATGATATTATGAGAATATAAATAAAAAAAGTAGCAGGCTGCTCCAGCCGTAGACAACATTGCACGATTACATAAATTGCTTTAATTATTGTTATTTGTTAAAGTTCTATTGATGTGTCTCAATCTGATTTGTATCAAATGTTTACAGAGAGTGGTCTAAAGGGAAGTTGATCACATTTCATGTTGGATCCATCCACATGTTGCCCGTTCCTTAAACCTCATTTGTCTTGTATTGCGATGGCCTACTGGAGCTCTCCCAGTAATCTCATCTCCACTTTTTTCAAGCTGTTTTAATACATATTCATGGGAGTTAAAACCACTCATTAAATGGGCTATATTGATTATGTTACACATTAAGTGATCTATATCGTTCAGCTTAACCACCCAGAGCAAAGAAGCTTTTTCTATCTGGAACTAGCACAACAGGGGAATTAACCACTTTCATCATGCTATGTAACATACCTCTTAAAATGGGAGTGTGTATCTCACAGAGAAAACTTCAAGGAAGTTCCTCAGAGTATACAGCATGGGTGTGAGTGCAATTCATGAGTCCAATGTGAGTAGTCATCTCATTCGATGCCCTATTTCTGTTTTAGTAAGTGGAGCTGTGTTTGACTGCTGCTACACATCCATCAATGCTAGTTTTATGGCTGTGGCTCTGTCCTCTGAGGCATTAGGCAGGAGCCATTCCTTGCTGGGCGTAGTGTAGTGCTGAAGCAGCACTTCTGTTTGCCGCTCTATCAGGGAGTGTGACCCGGCATGGGAACAGGCCACACCCCAGGGAGATCCACACAGGTGCAACAAACCAAATGGACCTCTCTGTGTACTCAGACCATTGTTGATTTCCCACTCTCCTCTCCTCCACCAATATATTATTGTCAGCTATGCATGGTTGGCTCTGAGTTTGGCTCTCTTTATCTGTTGTTCAGAAATATAATTTCTCTAAAATAGATGGATTTATAAATGTCAAAAGAAGTTAACTGTATCTAGGGATAAGGGATGAAAATAAGGGATAGCAGCAGTGCCTTTCTAATGCCACACAATCATCTAATCTCATGGCTGCCTTCGGCACAAACATGATTCTCAAGAACAATCAACTTTATTTCTGGTGCAATAATGCAAATGTGGGATCCCAAGGTCCCAATTAAATTGGATTGACTTCCCTTTAGAGAACGTAATTGTGTAATGTCTTCAATGTACTTATATTTGAAGAATAATAGAATGACAACAGTTGTTTTAGAAACAATTGGAACACTTATTTTGGTCATGGTACAATATTGACTAACTATTTAATAAAAAAATGTCATACTTGTTATTTGTCCGGATGTATTGAGTTGAGAAACTGGGTTGGGGATTGGGTGTTGCATGGGGGGAGTGCCAGTGCATGTGTGAGAGAATGTGTGTATGGACACATTGTATGACAGGGTCAGCTGACAAACTTGTGTTCCCCCGTTAATATGGTGGTCTACAGAGTATACCCCCAGGCATAAATATTGCTCTAATAATCACTTTTATTGTAATTAAGAATATAATATCTTTCTGAACACTTCTACATTAATGTTGATGCTACCATGATTATGGATAATCATGAATGAATTGTGACTAATGATGAGTGAGAAAGGTACAGATGCACAAAGATTATGTCCCGTAAACCTGCTAACCTCTCACCATTACCAATTACAGGGGAGGTTAGCATTTGTTGGGGTGGTATGATATTTATGCCTCTGTAACATTCTCATTCATCATTATTTATGATTCAGTCATGATTATCCGTAATCATGGTAGCATCCACATTAATGTAGAAGTGTTCAGAAATAAAAAGGTGCTGTTTTATAGCTAATCTCATGCTATTTTACACATTTTACCAAGAGGCTGAGACACAGTGTTGCTTTTTTAGCACTCAGGGATTCTTGAAAGACGGGACAAAACATTTAAAGGAAAAACCAAATGTTTTAAAAATAAATAAACATAAAAATAAATAACTGGATTTATGTCAACTCCGGCAGACACCATAAAAGCCATTTAATTTGTACAATGATTGTCCAACAAATGTTTAAAGGCCTTGATTGTTTAATTCTAACATTAGATTATTCAAATATTTAATACAACTCTCCAAACTTTTTTTTGTTTTGTTTTATAGCATTAATGCTCCAGGGCCAATTTTGTTAGCATTTTGGCATGTTTTTCTAGATTTAGAACATAAAACAACATTTATAAACCAAACATTAGCTTATCCCTAAGGGCTAGCACAGCAAATATTTCAATCATTTAAGCATATGTTGCAGAACAGTGAATAAAATATAATTTCAGAATATTATCTATTTTAAGTGGGTTAGCCATCAGTGACGGAGTTGACAAGCAACTGAGGGAGTTGACAACAGATTCTCAAAACAGGCATATTTTTTAAAAATTCTATCTTAATCTATCAGGCAGATGGAGTTGACAGTTTTGGTTGTGACCATTGTGATTCCAATATTGTTTGTTTAAATGTATAGATCATGAGTGGTCTTGTTGCACTACATGTAATGAGGACATGAATAAGGGGTCCTTATGGTATAGCTGACCCTGCTCATTCCTGATTAATTTAGGAGTTGACCAAATCTCCAGACAAATATTTTAGGAATCACAGTTTTGAGATAAATATTATTGAAAGAAACTATACTGAACAAAAATATGAACACAACATGTAAAGTGTTGGTCCCATGTTTCATGAGTTGCAATAAAAAGGTCCCAGAAATGTTCCATACACACAAAAAAAAGCTTGTTTCTCTCACATTTTGTGCACAAATTTGTTTACATCCCTGTTAGTGAGCATATCTCCTTTGCCAATATAATTCATCCACCTGACAGGTGTGGCATATCAAGAAGCTGATTAAACAGAATGATCATTACACAGGTGCACCTTGTGCTGGGGACAATAAAAGGCCACTCTAAAAATGTGTAGTTTTGTCACACAACACAATGCCACTGATGTCTTAAGTTTTGAGGGAGTGTGCAATTGGCATGTTGACTGCAGGAATGTCCACCAGAGCTGTTGCCAAAACAATGTAATGTTCATTTCTCTACCATAAGCCGCCTCCAACGTCGTTTTAGAGAATTTGGCAGTAAGTCCAACCGGCCTAACAACCACAGACCACGTGTAACCATGCCAGCCCAGGACCTCCACCTCCAGGTTCTTCAACTGCGGGATCATCTGAGACCAGCCACCCGGACAGCTGATGAAACTGTGGGTTTGCACAACCAAAGAAGTTATGCACAAACTGTCAGAAACCGTCTCGGGGAAGCTCAGCTGCGTGCTCGTAGTCCTCACCAGGGTCTTGACCTGACTGCTGTTCGGCGTCATAACCGCCACAAATGCTCACCTTCGATGACATGCTGGAGAAGTGTGAATCCCAGATTCAACTGTACCAGGCAGATGGCAGACAGCGTGCATGGCGTCGTGTGGGCGAGCGGTTTGCTGATGTCAATGTTGTGAACAGAGTGCCCCATGGTGACGGTGGGGTTATGGTATGGGCATGTACAGTTGAAGTCGGAAGTTTACATACACTTAGGTTGGAGTCATTAAAACTCGTTTTTCAACCACTCTATACCTTCAAACTCAGTGCCTCTTTGTTTGACATCATGGGAAAATCAAAAGAAATCAACCAAGATCTCAGAAAAAAAGTTGTAGACCTCCACAAGTCTGGTTCTTCCTTGGGAGTAATTTCCAAATGCCTGAAGGTACCACGTTCATCTGTACAAACAAAAGTACGCAAGTATAAATAGCATGGGACCACGCAGCCATCATACAGCTCAGGAAGGAGACGCTTTCTGTCTCCTAGAGATTAACGTACTTTGGTGCGAAAAGTGCAAATCAATCCCAGAACAACAGCAAAGGACGTTGTGAAGATGCTGGAGGAAACAGGTACAAACGTATCTATATCCACAGGAAAATGAGCCCTATATCGACATAACCTGAAAGGCCGCTCAGCCACTGCTCGAAAACCGCCATAAAAAAGCCAGACTACGGTTTGCAACTGCACATGGGGACAAAGATCGTACTTTTTGGAGAAATGTCCTCTGGTTTGATGAAACAAAAATAGAACTGTTTGGCCTTAATGACCATGGTTATGTTTGGAGGAAAAAGGGTTCTGCTTGCAAGCTGAAGAATACCATCCCAACTGTGAAGCACGGGGGTGGCAGCATCATGCTGTGGGGGTGCTTTGCTGCAGGAGGGACTGGTGCACTTCACAAAATAGATGGCATCATGAGGAAGGAAAATGTTGTGGATATATTGAAGCAACATCTCAAGACATCAGTCAGGAAGTTAAAGCTTGATCGCAAATGGGTCTTCCAAATGGACAATGACCCCAAGCATACTTCCAAAGTTGTGGCAAAATGGCTTAAGGACAAGGTATTGGAGTGGCCACCACAAAGCCCTGACCTCAATCCTATAGAAAATTTGTGGGCAGAACTGAAAAAGTGTGTGCGAGCAAGGAGGCCTACAAACCTGACTCAGTTACACCAGCTCTGTCAGGAGGAATGGGCCAAAATTCACCCAACTTATTGTGGGAAGCTTGTGGAAGGTTACCCGAAACGCAGCCATTGCTAGCTAGCCAACACTACCAGCTACCAGCTAGCAGTACTGTAGCAACTAAATACAATATCCTTTTAGCCAGCTACATTCGTTCGCAGCGACGCCGTTTTTCAAACAAAGTCAACACAGCAGCCATTGCTAGCTAGCCAACACTACCAGCACTGTAGCAGCTAAATACAATATCTTTGTGCTAACTAGCCAACGTTTAATTATTGCTGTGTTATGAAAGGAACTAGACACGGACACGAATTATCTGTTTAGTGTGTTAACACACTATTGGTAGTTTGTTGTAACCAAGTATTGGTGCTAAACCGTGTGTTATTGGATGCTAGCATGCTAGTTAGCTATGGCGTCATAGTTTGCTAGCTGAATAAAGTAAGTTGAGTCTATTCCTTGAAACATTGAACTGCTGTAGTTTACAACAATTCTAATTTCTAAAGTGGAAGTTGGGAGAGTTTTATTCGGGTGTTTCAGTGAAACAATTATAGTTTCTGAGGTGGAAGTTGGAGAGTTATATTTGGGAGTTGTGGTGAGGGAGGCCCCGCTCTCTCCTTTCCCAGATGTTTATCTCATTTCATTCCGATCTCCTCTGCATTATTGTAGCCATTTGCTACAGCCTGTCAACTATGCCTCTGCCTATCCCTGTTCTCTCCTCTCCGCACAGGCTACACAAACGCCTCACACCGCGTGGCTGCTGCCTCTCTAACCTGGTGGTCCCTGCACGCACCACACACCTGGAGTTCCAGGTCTCAGGCAGCCTCTGGAACTGCCGTTCTGCTGCCAACAAGGCTGACTTCATCCCAGCCTATGCTACCCTCCAGTCCCTCGACTTCCTGGCGCTGACGGAAACATGGATTACCACTGAAAACACTGCTACTCCTACTGCTCTCTCCTCGTCTGACCATGTGTTCTCGCATACCCCGAGAGCATCTGGTCAGAGGGGTGGTGGCACAGGAATCCTCATCTCTCCCAAGTGGACATTCTCAATTTTTCCCCTAACCCATCTGTCTATCTCCTCATTTGAATTCCATGCTGTCACAGTCACTAGCCCATTTAAGCTTAATATCCTTGTCATCTATCGCCCTCCAGGTTCCCTTGGAGAGTTCATCAATGAGCTTGACGCCTTGATAAGTTCCTTTCCTGAGGATGGCTCACCCCTCACAGTTTTGGGGGATTTCAACCTCCCTACGTCTACATTTGACTCATTTCTCTCTGCCTCCTTCTTTCCACTCCTCTCCTCTTTTGACCTCACCCTCTCACCGTCCCCCTACTCACAAGGCAGGCAATACGCTTGACCTCATCTTTACTAGATGCTGCTCTTCTACTAATCTCACTGCAACTCCCCTCCATGTCTCCGACCACTACTTTGTATCCTTTTCTCTCTCGCTCTCCTCCAACACTACTCACTCTGCCCCTACACAGATGGTAATGCGCCGCCGCAACCTTCGCTCTCTCTCTCCCACTACTCTCTCCTCTTCCATCCTATCATCTCTTCCCTCTGCTCAATCCTTCTCCCTCCAATCTCCTGACTCTGCCTCCTCAACCCTCCTCTCCTCCCTTTCTGCATCCTTTGACTCTCTGTGTCCCCTATCCTCCCGGCCGGCTCGGTCCTCCCCTCCAGCTCCGTGGCTTGATGACTCATTGCGAGCTCACAGAACAGAGCTCCGGGCAGCTGAGCGGAAATGGAAGAAAACTAGACTCCCTGCGGACCTGGCATCTTTTCACTCCCTCCTCTCTACATGTTCTTCATCTGTTTCTGCTGCTAAGGCCACTTTCTACCGCTCTAAATTCCAAGCATCTGCCTCTAACCCTAGGAAGCTCTTTGCCACATTCTCCTCCCTGCTGAATCCCCCTCCTCCCTCTCTGTGGATGACTTCGTCAACCACTTTGAAAAGAAGGTTGACGACATCCGATCCTCGTTTGTTAAGTCTAATGACACTGCTGGTCCTGCTCACACTGCCCTACCCTATGCTTTGACTTCTTTCTCCCCTCTCTCTCCAGATAAAATCTCGCGACTTGTGACTGCAGGCCGCCCAACAACCTGCCCGCTTGACCCCATCCCCTCCTCTCTTCTCCAGACCATCTCCGGTGACCTTCTCCCCTACCTCACCTCGCTGATCAACTCATCCTTGACCGCTGGCTATGTCCCTTCCGTCTTCAAGAGAGCGAGAGTTGCACCCCTTCTCAAAAAACCAACACTCGATCCCTCTGATGTCAACAACTACAGACCAGTATCCCTTCTTTCTTTTCTTTCCAAAACTATTGAGCGTGCCGTCTTTAGCCAACTCTCTTGCTATCTCTCTCAGAATTACCTTATTGATCCAAACCAGTCAGGTTTCAGGACTGGTCATTCAACTGAGACTGCTTTTCTCTGTGTCACGGAGGCTCTCCGCACTGCTAAAGCTAACTCTCTTTCCTCTGCTCTTGTCCTTCTAGACCTGTCTGCTGCCTTTGATACTGTGAACCATCAGATCCTCCTCTCCACCCTCTCCGAGCTGGGCATCTCCGGCGCGGCTCACTCTTGGATTGCGTCCTACCTGACCGGTCGCTCCTACCAAGTGGCGTGGCGAGCTGTCTCCGCACCACGTGCTCTCACCACTGGTGTCCCCCAGGGCTCAGTTCTAGGCCCTCTCCTATTCTCGCTATACACCAAGTCACTTGGCTCTGTCATATCCTCACATGGCCTCTCCTATCATTGCTACGCTGACGATACACAACTAATCTTCTCCTTTCCCCCTTCTGATAACCAGGTGGCGAATCGCATCTCTGCATGTCTGGCAGACATATCAGTATGGATGACGGATCACCACCTCAAGCTGAACCTTGGCAAGACGGAGCTGCTCTTCCTCCCGGGGAAGGACTGCCCGTTCCATGATCTCGCCATCACGGTTGACAACTCCGTTGTGTCCTCCTCCCAGAGTGCGTAGAGCCTTGGCGTGACCCTGGACAACACCCTGTCGTTCTCCGCTAACATCAAGGCGGTGACCCGATCCTGCAGGTTCATGCTCTACAACATTCGGAGAGTACGACCCTGCCTTACACAGGAAGCGGCACAGGTCCTAATCCAGGCACTTGTCATCTCCCGTCTGGATTACTGCAACTCGCTGTTGGCTGGACTCCCTGCCTGTGCCATTAAACCCCTACAACTCATCCAGAATGCCGCAGCCCGTCTGGTGTTCAACCTTCCCAAGTTCTCTCACGTCACCCCGCTCCTCCGCACACTCCACTGGCTTCCAGTTGAAGCTCGCATCTGTTACAAGACCATGGTGCTTGCCTATGGAGCTGTGAGGGGAACGGCACCTCCGCACCTTCAGGCTCTGATCAGTCCCTACACCCAAACGAGGGCATTGCGTTCATCCACCTCTGGCCTGCTGGCTCCCCTTCCTCTGCGGAAGCATAGTTCCCGCTCAGCCCAGTCAAAACTGTTCGCTGCTCTGGCACCCTAATGGTGGAACAAGCTCCCTCAAGACGCCAGGACAGCGGAGTCACTCACCACTTTCCGGAGACATTTGAAACCCCACCTCTTTAAGGAATACATGGGATAGGATAAAGTAATCCTTCTACCCCCCCCCCGAAAAAAAAATAAAAAATAAAAATAAAAATTGTAAAGTGGTTATCCCACTGGCTATAGGGTGAATGCACCAATTTGTAAGTCGCTCTGGATAAGAGCGTCTGCTAAATGACGTAAATGTAATGTAAATGTTTGACCCAAGTTAACTATTTAAAGGCAATGCTACCAAATATTAAACTTCTGACCCACTGGGAATGTGATGAAAGAAATAAAAGCTGAAAGAAATAATTCTCTCTACTATTATTCTGACATTTCACATTCTTAAAATAAAGTGGTGATCCTAACTGACCTAAGACGGAATTTTTACTTGGATTAAATGTCAGGAATTGTGAAAAACTGAGTTTAAATGTATTTGGCTAAGGTGTATGTAAACTTCAGACTTCAACTGTATAAGCTACGGACAACAGACACAAATGCATTTTATCGATGGCAATTTGAATGCACAGAGATACCGTGAAGAGATCCTGAGGCCCATTGTCGTGCCATTCATCCACTGCCTTCACCTCATGTTTCAGCATGATAATGCACAGCCCCATGTCCAAGGAGCTGTACACAATTCCTGGAAGTTGAAAATGTCCCAGTTCTTCCATGACCTGCGTACTCACCAGACATGTCACCCATTGAGTATGTTTGGGATGCTCTGGATCGACTTGTACGACAGCGTGTTCTAGTTCCCACCAATGTCCAGCAACTTCGCACAGCCATTGAAGAGGAGTAGGACAACATTCCACATGCCACAATCAACAGCCTGATCAACTCTATGCGAAGGAGATGTGTCGGGCTGCATGAGGCAAATGGAGGTCACACCAGATACTGACTGGTTTTCTGATCCACGCTGCTACCTTTGATATCTGTGACCAACAGATGCATATCTGTATTCCTAGTCATGTGAAATCCATAGATTATGGCCTAATGAATTTATTTCAATTGACTGATTTCCTTATATGAACCGTAACTCAGTAAAATATTTGAAATTGTTGCATGTTGCATTTATATTTTTGTTCAGTGTAGAAGAACGCTGGCTTTAACAGATCAAAATTGCATTTGAGCATGTGTTTGACAATTGAGCAGGCTTGACGCCAGCGAAAATAGTACCCCCAGTGTTTGTCTACATAGTCATCCATCCACCATCTAAAGAACCCTCAAACTAAAAGGCCTGCAGTCCCAGGAAATCAGGTTTCACCATCTGCTGGTGTATTTGTATTGGCTAATAGCATACTCATAATGGGAAACCACTGATGAATGACTCCTTAAAGGCAACAGTAACTGACAGGATCTAAATAACTAGATGGATAACCTCAGTTTCAGATACCTGGAGTTTCCAGGCAACATCCTAGTAATGTAAGATTCTCTCTTGTTCTCTCTTGTTGAAAAATGGCGGATTTGTTTTTTAACATTGCTTTTGAAGTCTCCAGAGAGTTGAAATGTTTCCAAAAGGGAGACTAAATGACATAGCATGAGAGTACTGGGCCTGCTGCCAGGTGGACAGATTGAAGCCCTGATAGATGTTAGGGTATTTTCCTACTGAAACCAAGAGTGACCTCAGGAACCTGACAGAGACAAAAAATGGTCCGCAGATGTTTAATATCTAATGTCTGGGGAAAATATTTATGATTTTACCCTAACTTAAAAAGGTGCCAATTGGGGGAGAGCAACCCTTTTGTGATATTGTCAGTGCAACATAAAAAGGAAATACATAAATGTAATGTATTTTTCAGACATTAGGACTACTGTCCTAAATGCATGGGCAGGATTCACAACCAAACCATCTACAGGATTATTTTAGATTCAAGGAATCTAGCTTTGGGAACTGTGATGGCTCAGAAGTATAGCTGACTCCTGTCTGGACAGCAGAGGGTGCAAGATGGTCACATTTAGTCTACACTGGTCACTGGACAACACAAGAGTAATCCCAATCAGAGACCTGCAAACAGCTAATGGTGATAGGTGTGACCTCTGGACTAGTTGTCCCCCATGATGAAATCGGGCGGTGACTGTGGCTCTGTCTTCGTCTGTACGTTCGTTCGTACGTACGTTAGTTAGTCACACGCGATATCTCAGACAGCACTGGCCCAAAACTTGGGTGAATTATGTGTCTTGCCATAGAGATCCGGCATTTACAAAATTACACTGATTGGCCCAAGGGGGGCGCTGCATCTTTCGTGGGAAACTACATACATGTTTACTGTTGCCTTTTTTGATCATGGTTAGAGATACACCTAGCTGTCATCCGAGACAGCACTCACTTACCAAGCTGTCACCAAGCTCTCTCTCTTGCAAGACTGATTGGATAGGTCGTGTGGAGGGCTCTGTCCTTTTTCTTTCGCTTATTTCTTTCTTATTTCTATTTTCACGTGGAGAGCTAAAACAATGTTATTGTCCCCCACAATGAAATCGGAGGGGGGCTATGGATCTGTCTCCGTCCGTTCGTCCGTTAGTCATGCCATAGAGATCCTGCATTTAGCTGTGGACTTGGCAGGTAGCCTAGTGGTTAAGAGTGTAGGGCCGGAAACTGAAAGGTCGCTGGTTTGAATCCCAGAGCAAACTAGGTGAAAAATCTGCTGATGTGCCCTTGAGCAAGGCACTTGAATTGCTCCTGTAAGTATCTCTGGATATAAGCGTGTCTGCTAAAATGTAGAATGACTCTCTGTTGGTCACGAAGGGAAAGGGGCAAAGTGGGTCCTGTAAAACAATACCCCCTCATTAAGAGCCAGAACCAACAGGCTCCATCCAAGTGCTCTGTTTCCAAGCAAGCTTGGAGAGTGCCATATATTTGAGAGATGAGGAGACTTGTTTTCATGATAATTCTGTTCTCTAGGGTGAAGTACCTTAAGAAATATGAAATACTATCCACCCTCTGTCAAATTCCCCCCTGGCCTCTTAGGGCATAGCACTCTGGATTTTAAACAGGTTCCTCTAGATAAGGAAAAAAACTAAAGTAAACTCAATGGTCCCATGGTAATACAGAGGAAGTGGACATTTTTAAGCAAGTCTCGCACCGGCTTATGTTCTTCTTCCGCTGCTGGGGAGGAAGGAGAGGATGCGCTGAGTTTCCTCAAGCCTCCCAGAGCTATGTTGTTTACATGAAATACCCTCCCTTGGCCCCATGTCCCTTCGGTGTCCTCGTTCCACCACTGTTTTCAGATACAGTATGATGGTGAAGTATTCATTACTCACTCATTCTATTTGAATAATAAAATTGTGCCAAAAGGCCAATTTGGGGCTTCTTCTTGGAGACTTTTACATTACTCCATATTCATAGTGACATATAAGAAATGTTAAATATAGTGCCAAATCTATCAAAAGCATCCTCTGACACTCACTCTCTTCTGAGCTACTACTGTATGTAATTGACAGAGCCATGTCACAAACATTTTAATATAAATATATTTATTTTGTACAGTAGATATCTTCCTGTCATTTACTTTTTGATCAATAGTGTCAAACGTGGTCTATGTGACTGCATTGGTTTGAATAGTGTCTCATTTCACACTATAATCCCCACAGCAGTCTGGATGTCAGCAGCACTGGCTGCCTTGTGACTAATAGTGCCCCGTTTCTAACGGAATGGGGAAAAATGAAATGACATGGCCATAGTACTATTCTCTCTCTCGCACAGGAAGTGAAAACGTATCACCGTCTGCATCAGCTAGGGCATTTATCCCCTGTCAATGGCAAACACCCACACTTTCTCTCAAACCATCAAGCACTCCGACTGCACTTCCCTTTTTTAATAATTCCTATTAAAATCACTACACTGGAAATTGTCCCTCTGACCAGTGTAGCTAGGTAGGTTTAAATGAAAGGAAGATTTTCAAGGGTCTATTTGTGAGGGATTGCTGTCACCAGAGCTGGGTCCAGCCCCCTGTGGAAAGCACATACAGGCCCAGTGACTGATTACTCCCCAACTACAGATTCATCACAGCCAGTCAGCTGACTGCACTTTAAATAAGGTGCCCTTTGAAGACACTATTCAGGTACCATTCCTAGCAAATCCATCTCTCAGGGATGGTCAAATCAACTGGTCTGTCTGGAAATACTGCTGAGCTGATAAGAGAGTAAATTAAGAGTTTATTTTCAAAATGCTACAGTACACTGCTTGACTTGGGCAGAAGCTTACCAGAGCTGAGTACCAGCACCTCAAATTTCCTTCTGCTTGAGTTCCTGTTTCTCTTATAGAATATTAGCACAAAAGTATTGTTGAGCTTCAAAATGAATACCGAAACCCATTTCAGTCCAAGTCAAGCACTGCTATAGTACAGTGCCTTGCAAATGTATTCATCCCCCTTGGCATTTTTCCTATTTTGTTGCCTTACAACCTGTAATTTAAATGGATTTTTATTTGGATTTCATGTAATGGACATACACTAAATACTCCAATTTGGTGAAGTGAAATGAAAAAAATAACTTGTTTCAAATAATTCTACAAAATAAATAACAGAAAAGTGGTGCGTGCATATGTATTCACCCCCTTTGCTATGAAGCCCCTAAATGAGATTTGGCGCAACCATTTACCTCCAGAAGTCACATAGTTAGTTAAATAAAGTCCACCTGTGTGCAATCTAAGTGTCACATGATCTGTTACATGATCTCAGTATACCTGTTTTGAAATGCCCCAGAGTCTGCAACACCACTAAGCAAGGGGCACCACCAAGAAAGCGGCACCATGAAGATCAAGGAGCTCTCCAAACAGGTCAGGGACAAAGTTGTGGAGGAGTACAGATCAGGGTTGGGTTATAAAAAATATCTGAAACTTTGAACATCCCACAGAGCACCATTAAAATCCATTATTAAAAAATGGAAAGAATATGGCACCACAACAAACCTGCCAAGAGAGGGCCGCCCACCAAAACTCACGGACCAGGCAAGGAGGGCATTAATCAGAGGCAACAAAGAGACCAAAGATAACCCTGAAGGAGCTGCAAAGCTCCACAGCGGAGATTGGAGTATCTGTCCACAGGACCACTTTAAGCCGTACACTCCACAGAGCTGGGCTTTACGGAAGAGTGGCCAGAAAAAAGTTGCTTAAAGAAAGAAATAAGCAAACACATTTGGTGTTCGCCAAAAGCCATGTGGGAGACTCCCCAAACATATGGAAGAAGGTACTCTGGTCAGATGAGAATAAAATGGAGCATTTTGGCCATCAAGGAAAACACTATTTCTGGCGCAAACCCAACACCTATCATCACCCCGAGAACCAATTTGTAAGTCTCTCTGGATAAGAGTGTCTGCTAAATGATGAAATGTAATGAAAATAACACCATCCCCACAGTGAAGCATGGTGGTGGCAGCATCATGCTGTGGGGATGTTTTGAATCGGCAGGGACAGGGAAACTGGTCAGAATTGAAGGAATGATGGATGGCGCTAAATACAGGGAAATTCTTGAGGGAAACCTGTTTCAGTCTTCCAGAGATTTGAGACTGGGACGGAGGTTCACCTTCCAGCAGGACAACGACCCTAAGCATACTGCTAAAGCAACACTTGAGTGGTTTAAGGGGAAACATTTAAATGTCTTGGAATGGCCTAGTCAAAGCCCAGACCTCAATCCAATTGAGAATCTGTGGTATGACTTAAAGATTGCTGTACACCAGCGGAACCCATCCAACTTGAAGGAGCTAGAGCAGTTTTGCCTTGATGAATGGACAGAAATCCCAGTGGCTAGATGTGCCAAGCTTATAGAGACATACCCCAAGAGACTTGCAGCTGTAATTGCTGCAAAAGGTGGCTCTACAAAGTATTGAAAAAATATTTTGCATCTTCAAAGTGGTGGGCATGTTGTGTAAATCAAATGATACAAACCCCCGAAAAATAATTTTAAATTTCAGGTTGTAAAATGTAAAAATGCCAAGGGGGGTGAATACTTTCGCAAGCCACTGTATATGCAAAACATTTTCACATTTGTGTGTTTTTCATCATAAATGATTGCTTATGGATACTTTCATGAGTGTGTAAAATATTACTGTTATCAGATTTTAGAGGTGTATGAAAATGTGTTTTTTAGCAAAACGCTATATATTCATTGTTTAGCTGGAATGGAATGCTCGTATCATGTATATTTGACTGTGATACAGTATGTGGTTGTCTAACCTAGCTATCTTAAGATGAATGCACTTACTGTAAGTAACGCTGGATAATAGCATCTGCTAAATGTGCAAGTTTTACATCCAGATCTCTTATTACTGTGTTGAATTATTATTATTATTTTTTATATATTGATGTCACAAATGTGTACAGTTCTTTATAGAAAATGTAATTATTTGTTACATTTCACTGTGTAAATCCTAGCAGTACAACTTATTTCTCTGAGTGAGGCGGATATATAGCATTTTGCAAAAAAAACAGGATTATTTGTCTCTCTGAAATGAGACCATCAAGTTATATATTTTAAATAACTACGTCTGTCATTGATCAACCCTATACCATGATTAGATAGTTTAAAAAAAACACCCCGATCACTTTTATAATTTCTTTAAACAGTAAAAGCTAATGGAAATGGATATATAGCATTTTGGAATGAAACTCTTCAAATCCCAAGGACCGACCTGTGCTTTAAAACAGCATCACCTCACTTATATGATTAAGTAGACTGTAGGATTAATGGAAGACAGACATGAGTTGTTCACCCAGACACTCTATCAATCATAAAATAAGGCAGTATATCAGTACATTTTGGTTGGTTTATCAGTTAATGAACATTGCTCTTATACTAAGGCTCAGTTTATTGTGCATTTCTTGAACCTTTTAATTACTTTTACCAACCCAACAATCACTAAATACAAACCAGGGAAGTACTTTAATTGCTGAGTTTGTCTTTAAATATATGAATGCAAGACAAAATTTCATGTACAATTGGTTTGTATCAATTGATAAGAAAGCAAGTCAAACAGCCAATAATGTAACAATTATAGGCAAGGATAAACTTCTGATGACAACATGAGATGACAGTGACAGCAAAATAATATTAACAAACAGTAATAATAGTGATCATGGAACCAATAATGAAATATTGTCAATATTTACCCAGTTTGGTCTGAATGTGTGCAATCATCATTCTGTGAATATTTATGGTAAAATGCGCCACGACTCATTTCCATTATGGATTTGTTCTTCTTGTCAATTAAATTTGTGCTCCAGGGTCTGATTGCATAAAACATCTTAAGTGTTTCCCTTAAGGCTTTCCCTTAAGTATTAATTTCCACTTACTTATGGGAATTGTTTAAGAGCCCCTCAATCGTTTCCCTTAGGTAAGGGGTTTTACGGTAGTCTCTGGTTACCATGGAGATGACCTGATTCACTGTCTGAATGTGATCTCTTGTCAAATAAATCACATTTATTTTGGGATTTCACATAATAGAACTTCTACATTCAAGACAGGAGAAACAAATTGATTCAGAAGATAATAAAACACGTTTATTTTAGTTACTTTTTTCTCAACTTGTTTCCATTACTTTCTAGCACATTAAGTTAACTCACATAGTAGGTAGCTAGCAAGCTAGCCAGGTAGCTTTGTAGCCATGGATTGTGCACCTTCCATTGTTTAGCTAAGTAGCTAGCTAGCTAGCTATACACCTAGCTTGCTGGTTGATGTTTTCCTTTTGCAACCAGGGCAACTGACTTAAAGGTAAGGAAACTTTAAGGGAAAAGATAACTGGAAAATTAACTTAAGGTGTTTTATATAAAACATCTTAAGTGTTTACCTTAAGGATTAATTTTCCCTTACCTAAGGGAATTGTTTAAGGACGTTGCATAGCGCCCCTCAAATATTTCCTTAGGTAAGGGCATACTTAAGGGGTTTTATGGTAGTTTGAAGGCATGTATGGCAGAAAGAGTATCTTGTTACCATGGAGACAGCCTGATTCACTGACTAAACTTCTCCTCAAAGAGATCGCTTTCATTTTGTAAGATAGCTAAATATAACCTCTACAATCAAGACAGGATAACCAAATTGCTTCAGAAGATAATAAACCACGTTTCTACAGTAGCTTACAGAGTAGCTATAGCAACAAGCCAGCTAGCTTTGTAGCCATGGATTGTGCACCTTCCATTGTTTAGCTAAGTAGCTAGCTGGTTGATGTTTTCCTTTTGTCACCAGTGCAGATGAAAGCAACATTCACCTCCACAAATGCTGTTTACATTGATATCCATACTGAATGAAGCAGTTAAAGGACCTCCTTGGCACCCTTAACTTTTTCACTTAATTTAAGGGGGAAATTTACCTTAAAATGTTTTGTGCAACTGACTTAAAGTTAAGGAAACTTTAAAGGAAAAGATGAGGGGGAAATTAACTTAAGGTGTTTTATGCAACCAGGCCCAGGCCCTGAAAACGCAGTTGGCCTCAGTACATCTACCCATTTCAGAGAAAGTCTACCACAGTGTTAGGGCCAGAAATTAAGGCATTTTGTATTGAACAGTTGTCCTGGGAAGTTGCATTGTATGTTGATCTAAGCATCCTAGTGACTAAGACCTATTGTGATGTGTAATTACTGCTACACCATACAGCAAGTAAGTGTTTATCCCAAACTATTAGCTTGGAATGGAGTCTCTACAGACCCAGGGTTACAGCATAGATAGTCAACACCTTGTTCAGGGGTGTCGGCCCAGCCACCTGTAGTTGTGTAACCCTCCACCCAACACCAGTAACACGAGGAGCCAAGTTTGGATCAGTATTTTGGACAATGCTTTGACATGGTTGTCTCGGGCAAACTCTCTTGGCGTCACTGCCTTGTCGCCACAGTGTGAATGAATCATTGAAGCTGCCTAGGGGTTCAAGGGCAGATCAGGTCCAGTGTTGGCCACTTCTTTAAAGCCATCACTTTGTATGATTGTGCCACTTAAGGAGGTGCCGAAAAGAGATCCCAGGAAAAATCAGTGTGCCCCAAAGTAATTGACTTTCACCTGCCATGACAGCTGCCGGGAGCCCATATCAGTCCTATTGCTTTCCTCAGAGGAACCAGAGAAGTCATATGGGGAATGTAAGCCCCCAGATCCCCTGTCACTCTGTCTGTCACTCAGCTCTCATACACAAGTCTTTAGCTCAAATGGAACATAAAGAGCTTCCATAAGGTTCCTATACTGCGTATGAAGACCAGGGGCTTGTGCTGCTACTGTAGCCTATCCCTTGGCCCCTGTAGCTTGGCCCCTGTCCCCTGGCCTTGTAGCCTGGCCCCTCTCCCCTGGCCTTGTAGCCTGGCCCCTGTCCCCTGTCGCTGGCCTTTCTCTCACCTTTTGATCCTGCCCACCTGTTCACACATGATGGACAGGTACTGGGTGAGCTTCACCATGGCGATGATGATGGTTCCACCAATGAGGGTGCAGGTGGGCCAAAAGAGTGAGTGGAACACTGCCAATCGTCCATAGATGCGTGTCAGTAGAGCATTGTCCTGCTGTTCACCTGGGTCCATGTAACACAGCACCTGCTGCTGTGTTTTCAGACGCTCCGAGATGTTCATGACTACAGTATGGATCGCATTGTAGTCCTTCCGACATTTGGGCACATAGAAGCACTAAGAGAACAAAGACAGCTTTATTATGAATACGGTGGGTTAAGTGTGTGTCTTGGATGAGTTGAATTGGAATTTAACCTCTAGAATTTGTTTTCAGCTGCAAGTTTTTTCCATCCCCTCAAGTAATGTAGTGAGGTGGAGTCGTCTGAAGTTAATTAGAACTCTTGGGGTCCTTTCGTTTCCATGGTTTTTATTGTGATGAACTATTTATTTATTTGTAGTGAATTAGGGTGGATTAAACCATATTGTTTTCTCATTGTTACAGGGCAATTCCACGTGACAGAGTGACGCTGAGAATCAGATCACAGTTAATAAAATGTTGCTTTATTATATTTTTCACTTAAAAATGTATGTCAAAGAAAAACCAATGATTGCAAAGTTAAACAAACAATACAACTCTATGCACAAGGACTACTTTTAACAATTTCTACAGACAATTTTACAAAAACTATTACTTGAAGACCAGTGCAGACCAACTGGGCACACCACATAATTTCAATGTGGAAATTTGGGTAATATTTGGTTGAGATGTTGATCAATGAGATTTCAACCTTTATTCACCCACTCAAAAAGGCAGCCAGAAGTTTGTTGAATTCCCAATGAGTTGTCACTCTGCTTTCAACCATCTAAAAGCATAACCAAATTCCAATGAAAAAACAATGTCTGATTTTTGGTTTAGTTGTCATCTAAATGTGTTTTCACTGCGCTTCCAACTATTTAAAAAGCACAAAAAAGTTCAAATGGTAATACAATGTCAGATATTTTGTGTTTATACAACAAGTTCATGTTTTATCACTGTGCTTTATCTAATAGCACAACCAAATGACCTGGATTGTGGTTGAGATTACATTAAAACAGCGGTGTCAAACTCATTCCATGGAGGGGCTAGTGTCTTCTGGTTTTTGGTTTTTCCTTTAGATTAAGACCTAGACAACCAGGTGAGGGGAGTTCCTTACTAACTAGTGACCTTAATTCATCAATCAAGTACAAGGGAGGAGCGAAAACCCGCAGACACTTGGCACTCCGTGGAATGAATTTGACGTGTGCATTAAAAGTACATAGAGCAAGTGATCAATTCTGTTAGAGATTCTGTGAAGACTATTATAGCAATTGTGAAGCTTTGCATGCTATCTTGAACATGCACGCTTTCTATGATTACATAAGAAGACATTTATAGTTACAGTAGGCTAACCTCAATACGTGGCCATGGATATGTTACTCATTTTAAGGTTGAATAAATATTGTTACATTAGTTTGTAAGATAACCTTAAATTGAGGCTATTTACTTTATTACAAAATAAATATTGAATTGTGTTTGGTTGACAACGCAACCAAATATAATTTGAAGGATATCTAATGCCTGGATAGTTTCAACTGAGCCACTGGCTTAATCCTATAACTTTTATTTTTGGTTTAGTTGGAGACTTGAATACAACATACAATGCCTTCAGAAAGTATTCACACCCCTTGACTTTTTCCACATTTTGTTGTGCTACAGCCTGAATTTAAAATGGGTTACATTGATATTTTGTGTCACTGGCCTACATACAATACACCATAATGTCAAAGTGGAATTATGTATTTAGAAATGTTTACTAATTCATTAAAAATGAAAGGTTGAAATGTCTTGAGTTCATAAGTATTTAACCCCTTTGTTATGGCAAGCCTAAATAAGTTCAGGAGTAAAAATGTGCTTAACAAATCACATAATAAGTTGTACGGACTCACTTTGTGTGCAACAATAGTGTTTTTGAACACAAAGTGCACACACAGTTATCTTCCATTCACTTTTTCAACTGGTACCGGGGGACCTTTAGATGAGTCTTGTGAAGCCTGTGGGTGTCCTAGAGCAAAACAACCGACATGTACACTACCAGTCATAAGTTTGGACACACCTACTTATTCAAGGGTTTTTCTTTATTTTTTACTATTTTTTACATTGTAGAATAATAGTGAAGACATCAACACTATGAAAGAACACATATGGAATCATGACATGAAGGTCAGTCAATACGGACCATTTCCAGAACTTTGAAAGTTTCTTCAAGTGCAGTCACAAAAACCATCAAGAGCTATGATGAAACTGGCTCTCATGAGGACCGCCACAGGAATGGAAGACCCAGAGTTACCTCTGCTGCAGAGGATAAGTTCATTAGAGTTACCAGCCTCCGAAATTGCTGCCCAAATAAATGCTTCACAGAGTTCAAGTAACAGACACATCTCAACATCAACTGTTCAGAGGAGACTGTGTGAATCAGGCCTTCATGGTCAAATTGTTGCAAAGAAACCACTACTAAAGGACACCAGTAAGAAGAAGAGACTTGCTTGGGCATAGAAACACGAACAATGGACATTAGACCGGTGGAAATATGTCCTTTGGTCTGGAGTTCAAATTGGAGATTATTGGTTCCAACCGCCGTGTCTTTGTGAGACGCGGTGTGGGTGAACGGATGATCTCTGCATTTGTTTTTCCCACCGTAAAGCATGGAGGAGGAGGTGTTATGGTGTGGGGGTGCTTTGCTGGTGACACTGTCAGTGATTTATTTAGAATTGAAGGCACACTTAACCAGCATGGCTACCACAGCATTCTGCAGCGATACGCCATCCCATCTGGTTTGGGCTTAGTGGGACTATAATTTGTTTTTCAACAGGACAATGACCCAACACACCTCCAGGCTGTGTAAGGGCTATTTTACCAAGAAGGAGGGTTTTGGAGTGCTGCAACAGATGACCTGGCCTGCACAATCCCCCGACCTCAACCCTATTGAGATGGTTTGGGATGAGTCGGACCGCAGAGTGAAGGAAAAGCAGCCAACAAGTGCTCAGCATATGTGGGAACTCCTTCAAGACTGTTGGAAAAGCATTCCAGGTGAAGCTGGTTGAGAGAATGCCAAGAGTGTTCAAAGCTGTCATCAAGGCAAAGGGTGGCTATTTGAAGAATCTCAAATATAAAATATATTTTGATTTGTTTAACACTTTTTTGGTTACTACATGATTCCATATGTGTTCTTTCATAGTGTTGATGTCTTCACTATTATTCTACAATGTAGGATATAGTAAAAATAAAGAAAAACCCTGGAATGAGTAGGTGTGTCCAAACTTTTGACTGGTACTGTATGTCTCATCTTTCCATAGAGGGGTCATAATACTTTGTAGGCCAAACCATTCGGACGCTACAGACGATTTTATGAGAATTTCAGAATTTATCATGGTCTGACAAACACCGCTCTAGCTCTGTCACCATTCACCGCAGATGCAGAAGTGCGACATAGGTGAATGTGGTGGATTGAGACGTATCCAATCCAAAACCAGCTATCTCTATCATTTTCATTTACATTTTATCTCTATCTTAAACTGACAGATTATTATGGGGGCTTTTTTATTATGCTAATTAGATTTCCGCAGGGGAGTGGACATCGACCTTAGGGGGTTTTAACTTAGATTTTTGTTTGAAATGGAGACTTGAATCCAATATATTAATGATTAACTTGAAGATTAAATTTGAAATCAACCAAAGTTGAGAAACCCTAGGCCGATATGTATTGTCTATTTTTAGTTGAACCTTGGGTTGAATTGAAACAATAGCTGTTGATGACTTTGCAAATGCTATACAGTGCATTCGGAAGGTATTCAGACCCCGTGACTTTTTCCACATTTTGTTATGTTACAGCCTTATTCTAAAATGAATTAAATAGTTTTTCCCCCTCATCAATCTACACACAATAACCCATAATGACAAAGTAAAAACAGGTTGTTAGACATTTCTGCTAATTTATAAAAAAAAAAAAACTATATTACATTTGCATAAGTATTCAGACCCTTTACTCAGTACTTTGTTGAAGCACCTTTGGCAGCGATTACAGCCTTGAGTCTTCTTGGGTGTGACGCTACAAGCTTGGCACACCCGTATTTGGGGAGTTTCTTCTCTGCAGATCTTCTCAAGCTCAGTCAGGTTGAATGGGGAGCGTCACTGCACAGCTATTTACAGGACTGGCAGGGACAGTCAAGGACATTCAGAGACTTGTCCCGAATCCACTCCTGCGTCGTCTTGGCTGTGTGCTTAGGGTCGTTGTCCTGTTGGAAGGTGAACCTTTGCCCCAGTCTGAGGTACTAAGCGCTTTGGAGCAGGTTTTCATCAAGGATCTCTCTGTACTTTGCTCCATTCATCTTTCCCTCAATCCTGACTAGTCTCCCAGTCCCTGCCGCTGAAAAATATCCCCACAGCAAGATGCTGCCACCACCATGCTTCACCGTAGGGATGGTGCCAGGTTTCCTCCAGACGTGATACTTGGCAACAGAGAATCTTGTTTCTCATGGTCTGAGAGTCCTTTAGGTGCCTTTTGGCAAACTCCAAGTGGGCTGTCATGTGCCTTTTTACTGAGGAGTGGCTTCCATCTGGCCACTCTACCATAAAGGCCTGATTGGTGGAGTGCTGCAGAGATGGTTGTCCTTCTGGAAGGTTCTCCTATCTACACAGAGGAACTCTGGAGCTCTGTCAGAGTGACCATCGGAAATCGGAAATACCTTATTTACATAAGTATTCAGACCCTTTGCTATGAGACTCTAGAGTCTCATAGCAAAGGGTCTGAATACTTATGTAAATAAGGTATTTCTGTTTTTTATTTTTAATACATTTGCGAAAATTTCTTAAAACCTGTTTTTGCATTGTCATTATGGGGTATTGTGTGTAGGAAAATGATGAGGGAAAAAAACGATTTAATCCTTTTTAGAATAAGGCTGTAACTTAACAAAATGTGGAAAAAGTCAAGGGGTCTGAATACTTTCCGAATGCACTGTATAGGCCTAAATAGTATCATTGATGATATATGACTTATAAAATATGGTAACATTTTATTTGCTTTGTTAAGCCTACCCTTTGGAATGACTTCGATAGCAACACAGTGAATATATTTAGTTATTAAGAGATCTCTCAATAATCATTCTCATGGTAGCACATTGGTAGTAGTCAGGGACAAATATCAAAGCTAAGAAGGACTGGGCGTGGTTAGAACCCTGGATGGGATACCAAATGAATAGCTGTAGATTGATCAATTCTCCAGTAAGAGGTGCTGCCCAACCTATAACTTTTTTTCGGATTGTTTCAAAGGTACAAATTCAACATATTTTATGCCAGGTTTGTCTATGTTGAAAATTGGTCACAATGATGACATAATCCTGTGCTTGAAATTTCACCATCAAAACAACAATTCATGACTTTAAAAAAATAGAATGTATGAGTCTACGTCACAATACGTTGACAAATTACGTTGAAACAACGTTGATTCAACCAGTTTGTGTCTTGTGGGGATGCAAAGTTTGGTAACAGAATGACGGTTTGTGCTGTTGGTGCCACCATTCTGTTACCAAATTTGCATCTGCACTGTTCTTCAAGTAAATGTGTTTTTGTACAATTTTCAGTGGAAATTGTTAAAAGTAGTACTTGTGCATAGAGTTGTATGGTTTGTTTAACTTTACAATCATTGGTTTTTGTTTGACATTTTAAAGTGAAAAATCTGAGTTTCAGCATCACTCTTATCGTGGAATTGCCCTACATTAAATTAATTATATGGTAAATACATATTTCATAGCTGTGCTAATGTACTGTTTTGTATTGAATCATTTGATTGCACATTGCTACCACATAATTTCTTAGTAAAGATGAGTAAAACCAGGTGTATATTACTGTAGCTGAAGCAGGACAATGAAATAAAGGGTTACTATTAGACATGTTACGTTTAGGCATGTCCTCTGTCTCACCTCTGGGTTGGTGTCCTGTGCCTCCTCATTGTGGGAGAGTCGGACGACCTTCCCGGATGTGTTGAGACTGACAAACACCTGTAGGCATGGGTACTTGGAGCTTTTCCAGCACTCGGAGCCACAGCTGTAGGTACAGTTAATCTCTGCCACGATGGTGGAGTTGAGCACAGTGCAGCTGGATTCCTCCGTCCACACACTACATGGCATTGCATGGGGGTGGACAGGGTTGGGAGCAGAATTAAAGAGTTACTGACCTGTGTATAGCTCTACCCAGGTGCCCTCCGAAATATTGCTGTCTGGATGCCACACAAGTTAGTTCAACATCAAGAACAACTGTATTCAACAACACAACACCCATGACTAACATTGAATTAAATGAAAAAGGAGAGGTTGTAGGAATTTGCGAGAGACTGCATGATATGAAGCAGACTGAATCAGTTGAATAGTAGAAATGGGAGAAAAGATCGACAACACTAGCAAATAGCAGATTGTAGTGATTATCTCTAGCTAAATTCCAAAGTCTGTCCACTTTACCGGTGTCTCTTAACCTCTTGAATATCCCAGCATGCTTTACGTACTGATATTTGGAAATTGATCTTAGATCTAGGGAAAAGTAATCCAGCAATGTCTGTCCCTTTTGAATATCTCTGTCATCTATTTTGAATAACTTGCTTTTCACTTTCTCCTATAGGATAAATGTTGCACTGCCTTTGAAAATGAAAGCCTTTTTCACTGAATCCAAATAGAAAAGGAAAGACTTGAGGTGGAATTAAATAAAAAATAGCAGCACACTGTGGTTTAGAATGACATTGGCGTCTTGCAGTGTAATTGATGCTGTATTGTGATAGGCTATTGTGTGCTGAAGTTTGTCCCCTGTGTCCCCTGCATGCGTGCTGTAACAGTTCCATTGAGCTCATAGTGCAAATGCTACTCATAAGCCTCAGCTGCAGCTGGCATCTTAATTGCCTCTGACTGCAATTTATGTCCACAACTAAAGTATAGAGGGACCACACCATTTTGGAATGCACAGTTTTAGCTACCGAGTTGTAGCTCCCGGGAGGGGCTAATATAGAGGGATTATGTGGTTGTACTTTACAGACAGTTTGGCTAACTGGTGTGTTTCAGTGACAGTTCAGACAGCATTTGAGACATTATCCTAGACGTTAATCCAAGATGGCGTAGCAGTGCGGTCGTGTATTCTGTAGTGTGCTCGTGTAAATAGCCAGTTTTTTGTTTTTTTCGTATATATTTCTCAATCTCACTTTTCATCCTTCAACTAAATATACTTTCCTGCAACCCGCCTCACCCAATGTGGAACAGATTCTATTATTATTTCTTATACCTTTTTATCTAGAACCTCCGGCTGAAACTAGCCAGCTAACTAGCTACTTGCTATTAGCCACCGTTAGTGGTTTTCACCATAGTCCGTGGCCAGCACTACCTACCAGCCAGCTCTAGCCTGGACAATTATCGGCCAGTCTGCACAGTCTGCACAGCGCGCTATATCGACCCAGAACATATCGGATTTTCTGCCGGAATCACTGAATCACTGGACCTTAACACCGGATCATCGCAACTAGCTAGCTGCAACCGAATGGATGTTGTTGTTGGCTAATCACTACTGTACCGAAGCAAGCACCAGTTAGCCTTGAGCTAGCCTCGAGCCAGGCCCATCTCCCGGCTATCTACCTCTCTGTCAACCGGACGGGACCTCTTAGTGTCGACACGGAGCCCCGATGATCCATCACGACTGGTCTGCCGACGTAATCGTCTGATGTGGTTTCAACAGGCTTCCAGTTGCGACGACCACAAAGATCCATCTGCTTGCCCCTGCCCGCTAGCACATGCAATCAACAGCCGTGCCTCCTGCTCGCCTGTGCTGTAGCAGCCATCGAACTGCTCCCACTCACTTATTGCTGTTCACTGGACCTTATGATCCCTCAGCTACACAGCTGATGCCTGCTGGACCATTCCTTTCCATGGTACCCCATCCTTTTTATCTGTCCTGTTTATCTGTTTAGCCTCAGCCCAAACTTTCGTCGCCATTACCAGTTGTTGTCTTAGCTCTCTCGAATAACACCTGTGATTGCTTTATGCCTCTCCCATGTCAATATGCCTTGCCTATTGCTGTTTCAGTTAGTTCTTTTTATTCAATTTCACTGAATAAAAAGAATCTATTCTACAACGCCCAGAAATCTGCCCCTTTTATTCTCTGTACCCAACGCACTAGAAGACCAGTTCTTAAAGCCTTTAGCCGTATCCTTATTCTACTCTTCCTCTGTTCCTCTGGTGATGTAGAGGTCAACCCAGGCCCTGTAGCACCCAGTGCCCAAACAGTTTTAGCTTCTACTTCTAAAAATCCACCTTTCCAGAAATAAGTCTCTCACTGTTTCCGCTTTCTACAGACCCCCCTCAGACCGCAGCTGTGCCCTGGACACCATATGTGAATTGATTGCACCCCATCTATCCTCAGAGTTCGTACTGCTTGGTGACCTAAACTGGGATATGCTTAACACCCCGGCCGTCCTACAATCTAAACTACACTGCTCAAAAAAATAAAGGGAACACTTAAACAACACAATGTAACTCCAAGTCAATCACACTTCTGTGAAATCAAACTGTCCACTTAGGAAGCAACACTGATTGACAATACATTTCACATGCTATTGTGCAAATGGAATAGACAACAGGTGGAAATTATAGGCAATTAGCAAGACACCCCCAATAAAGAAGTGGTTCTGCAGGTGGTGAGCACAGACCACTTCTCAGTTCCTATGCTTCCTGGCTGATGTTTTGGTCACTTTTGAATGCTGGCGGTGCTTTCACTCTAGTGGTAGCATGAGACAGAGTCTACAACCCACACAAGTGGCTCAGGTAGTGCAGCTCATCCAGGATGGCACATCAATGCGAGCTGTGGCAAGAAGGTTTGCTGTGTCTGTCAGCGTAGTGTCCAGAGCATGGAGGCGCTACCAGGAGCCAGGCCAGTACATCAGGAGACGTGGAGGAGGCCGTAGGAGGGCAACAACCCAGCAGCAGGACCGCTACCTCCGTCTTTGTGCAAGGAGGAGCAGGAGGAGCACTGCCAGAGCCCTGCAAAATGACCTCCAGCAGGCCACAAATGTGCATGTGTCTGCTCAAACGGTCAGAAACAGACTCCATGAGGGTGGTATGAGGGCCCGACGTCCACAGGTGGGTGTTGTGCTTACAGCCCAACACCGTGCAGGACGTTTGGCATTTGCCAGAGAACACCAAGATTGGCAAATTCGCCACTGGCGCCCTGTGCTCTTCACAGATGAAAGCAGGTTCACACTGAGCACATGTGACAGACGTGACAGAGTCTGGAGACGCCGTGGAGAACGTTCTGCTGCCTGCAACATCCTCCAGCATGACCGGTTTGGCGGTGGGTCAGTCATGGTGTGGGGTGGCATTTCTTTGGGGGGCCGCACAGCCCTCCATGTGCTCGCCAGAGGTAGCCTGACTGCCATTAGGTACCGAGATGAGATCCTCAGACCCCTTGTGAGACCATATGCTGGTGCGGTTGGCCCTGGGTTCCTCCTAATGCAAGACAATGCTAGACCTCATGTGGCTGGAGTGTGTCAGCAGTTCCTGCAAGAGGAAGGCATTGATGCTATGGACTGGCCCGTCCGTTCCCCAGACCTGAATCCAATTGAGCACATCTGGGACATCATGTCTCGCTCCATCCACCAACGCCACGTTGCACCACAGACTGTCCAGGAGTTGGCGGATGCTTTAGTCCAGGTCTGGGAGGAGATACCTCAGGAGACCATCCGCCACCTCATCAGGAGCATGCCCAGGCGTTATAGGGAGGTCATACAGGCACGTGGAGGCCACACACACTACTGAGCCTCATTTTGACTTCTTTTAAGGACATTACATCAAAGTTGGATCAGCCTGTAGTGTGGTTTTCCACTTTAATTTTGAGGGTGACTCCAAATCCAGACCTCCATGGGTTGATACATTTGATTTCCAGTGATAATTTTTGTGTGATTTTGTTGTCAGCACATTCAACTATGTAAAGAAAAAAGTATTTAATAAGATTATTTCATTCATTCAGATCTAGGATGTGTTGTTTAAGTGTTCCCTTAATTTTTTTGAGCAGTGTAGATACCCTCAATCTCACACAAATTATCAAGGAACCTACCAGGTACAACCCTAAATCCGTAAAAATGGGCACCCTCATAGATATCATCCTGACTAATTTACCCTCTAAATACACCTCTGCTGTCTTCAACCAGGATCTCAGCGATCACTGACTCATTGCCTGCATCCGTAATGGGTCCGCGGTCAAAAGACCACTACTCATCACTGTCAAACGCTTCCTAAAACACTTCAGAGAGCAGGCCTTTCTAATTGACCTGGCCCGGGTATCCTGGAGGATATTGACCTCATTCCGTCAGTAGAGGATGCCTGGTTGTTCTTTAAAAGTGCTTTCCTCTCCATCTTAAATAAGCATGCCCCATTCAAAAAATGCAGAACTAAGAACAGACATAGCCCCTGGTTCACCACAGACTTGACTGCCCTTGACCAGCACAAAAACATCCTGTGGCGTACTGCATTAGCATCAAACTGCCCTCGCGATATGCAACTTTTCAGGGAAATCAGGAACCAATATAAACAATCAGTTAGGAAAGCAAAGGCTAGCTTTTTCAAACAGAAATTTGCATCCTGTAACACTAACTCCAAAAGGTTTTGGGACACTGTAAAGTCCATGGAGAATAAGAGCACCTCCTCCCAGCTGCCCACTGCACTGAGGCTAGGAAACACTGTCACCACCGATAAATCTACGATAATCGAGAATTTGAATAAGCATTTTGCTACGGCTGGCCATGCTTTCCACCTGGCAACCCCTACCCCGGCCACCAGCTCTGCACCCTCCGCTGCAACATGGCCATGCCCCCCCCCCTCCTACCGATCCATGACTTCGGCGATGTCATTTACAAAATAGCCTCCAACTACTCAGCAAATTGGATGTAGTCTATCACAGTGCCATCCGTTTTGTCACCAAAGCCCCATATACTACCCACCATTGTGACCTGTACGCTCTCGTTGGCTGGCCCTCACTACATATTCGTCGCCAAACCTGCTAGGCAAATCCTCGCCTTATCTTAGCTCATTGGTCACCATAGCAACACCCACCCGTAGTATGCGCTCCAGCAGGTATATCTCACTGGTCATCCCCAAAGCCAACACCTCCTTTGGCCGCCACTCCTTCCAGTTCTCTGCTGCTAATGACTGGAACGAACTGCAAACATCTTTGAAGCTGGAGACTCTTATCTCCCTCACTAACTTTAAGCATCAGTTGTCAGAGCAGCTTACCGATCACTACACCTGTACACAGCCCATTTGTAATTAGCCCACCCAACTACCTTATCCCCATATTGTTATTTATTTTGCTCATTTGCACCCCAGTATCTCTATTTGCACATCATCTTCTGCACATCTATCACTCCAGTGCACTATGGCCTATTTATTGCCTTATCTCCATAACTTACTACATTTGCATACACTGTATATAGATTTTCTATTGTGTTATTGATTGTATGTTTGTGTTTATCCCATGTGTAACTCTGTGTTGTTGTTGTTTTTATCACACTGCTTTGCTTTATCTTGGCCAGGTCGCAGTTGTAAATGATATCTTGTTCTCAACTGGCTTACCTGGTTAAAAAAATTGTAATAATAATAATAATAGCCAAAGTAAAATACACATGGTGACACATGATGAAGATCTAACAGCCGCTTTTTCTTTGACATGCAAGAAAATGAGGCTTGCATGTGGCTACATTTGTAAGTACCAAAGAAAACAAACACCAGGACATTGTGATTGACTTGGTGAGTGAGAGCACATTACCTGTCTGAGTAGGAGCGCACAATGGTAATGCCCAGCACAAAGTACATCATCACAGAGAAGAGGATCATGCTGAGTCCAAGGAGAATAGCTCTGTCCTCCCCAGCCTTCAGTGCTGTCACTGTCTTCCTCTTGTCTAGCACGTCATATTCCCGGACCTTCTGATAAATAGTCCTGATACATACATTACAACACACGCAGCCAACCCCCCCACACACACACACATACACACAGAGTGACAAGTAATTTCACCCCTAAAAGCTCTTTTAGCATTTACTAAGCATGCATCATGAGGCCATCTGGCTTGATCAAATGGCATTAGTCAAATCAATAAATAATCAATAGCTTTTTAAGGGTCAATATGAATTCTCTCTCCTCTTAGGCATGGACATGTAACGTTTTAAATAAATTATTTTGAACATTTTGCACACTGATCATGTGATTTACTTTCCCTCATGAATAATGTGAAAATGTCATAGCTAATATAACTGTTGACTGGTAGACCAGTAGATAATGAGATATCTGGAGGCTAAAATTATTAGTTTTTATTTTCCCTTAGGCCTTTTGAAGAAAAAAGTACTTTCATGGGTGGATTAGTTGTTTCCAAATACAACAGATTTTCACTTTTATTCAAAATTATTGTAGCTTAAAGCTGGGTGCACAAATTTGATTCTCATCGATGTAAAAAAGCTGAAAAGCTTTTACAAATCAACAAGAAATAGTCAGACACTGTAGAATTAAGCACAACCCACGTTTAGTAAAGCTTGTTACAGATGTAAGTATAATGACATTAACTAGAATTCTGATAATAAAAGACAATAAAAGATCAAACTCAGAGTCAGATTTACGAAGCATTTGTTACGGTGACAAATTTCATGTCTTAAGTTTTGTCTGTTATTCCCTTTCAAAAACAAAATTACAAACTTTTCAGAAGTGCATCATACATCTGTCCCTTGATGCTTTCTGTTGTGTAAAGTATAAAGGGTACCGTACCTTCTCTCACCTCCTGATCCCTGAGCTCCTTTACTTCCTGCCCATAGGAACATCCTCCCGAGGACTCTCTGTGACAGAAGGCGTCACACAGGGCTGCTGAGACCACCTGCCAGGGACAGACACACACACTCAGTGACCCATGTGCCCCTTAGTCTCCACACACCTGTCCTGGAAGTGTGACCCCCAAAGAACCTGGTCAGGATACCCCACAGCCAGGTGAAAATAGTTCTCTCACTGAAGGACTAAATCAATCCTATTCAACTTCTGCAGAAAGAAAAAGCCACGTGTTCCACAGAGTTTAGAGCCACTCGCCATCCACTAGGATAATCACCAAAGTGAATAATCCTTGGACTGTTTGAAGAGCTGGAGTTCTCAGAGGCGGAGAGGTGGAGTGGCGGAGAGCAGCAGCACACATCCACCTGAGGCACACGCACAGCACTCATGGCACACACGCCTTCCTGTGTGCGTCAAGCCCACTCGTCTGGCACTTTATTTCCCGCCTGTTCATTTGTTATTGACTATTCATAGTCCGAGCGACGGCGACGGGCTGGTGGAGAAATGATGAGGTTCCAGGCGCAGAGGACTTGTGAAAGCATTGATCCCTTCCGACTATTCAGCAGTAAGAGGCGAGAGGCATTCAAAGCCTCCCACTTCCCCTGCACCTCCTCCCCAACCTCCCTCTGTTGATTGGTCTTGATGGAGAGCCCCCTAGCACTGAAGTTGCATTAGAGCTTTCAGGGAAAATGACTAACTGCTCGGCATAGTAAAGAAAGTAGTGGGATTGCCCAGCCCCTTTTGGTCATATTAAGAGATTTAAACACAAACATCCACTCTCATTATGTAGATAAGGTTCATAAACAAGGTTTTGATTGGCTATTCAATGAGCGATGATACATTTGTTGGTCGCTCTCAATCAAATATTTTTTTCTGGCAACCCTTCCAAAGAGCCTATTGGCATGGAGGTGGCGTCTAATTGCATTTGGAGACTTGGTGACCCAAAGTTGCGACCAAGTTCTGTAATTCTCCAACTTTTCTATGCCTCCCAATCCATCTCCTCACTGTGCGTGGGGGCAAGATAAACTTGCGTCCAATACCAGGTAAGTTTACCACTGTTCCAGTGGTTTTAAACGTCTTAATTGTTGCCCTAATAATGGTAAGTGACCACTGGACACAAACTGGTTAAATCAATGTTGTTTCAAAGTAATTTGTCAACGTATTGTGATGTAGAATCTACGTGGAAAATACATTGGATTTGAAAAAAGTAATTAACTGTTGTTTGTGAAATTTCAACCACAGGATTACAGTACATTCGGAAAGTATTCAGACCCCTTGACTTTTTCCACATTTTTTATACTTTACGGCCTTATTCTAAAAATGATTAAATTGTTTTTTTCCCCTCTTCAATCTACACACAATACCCCATAATGAGAAAGCAAAACAGGTTTATATAAATTTTTGCAAATTTATAAAAAATAAAAAACGGAAATAGAACATTTACATAAGTAATCAGACCCCTTACTCAGTACATTGTTGAAGCACCTTTGGCAGTGATTACAGCCTCAAGTCTTATTGGGTATGACGCTACAAGCTTGGCACACCTGTACAAGCTTGACCCGTATAGCTCAGTTGGTAGAGCATGGCGCTTGTAACGCCAGGGTTGTGGGTTCGATTCCCACGGAGGAACAGTATGAAAAAAACAAATGTATGCACTCACTAACTGTAAGTCGCTCTGGATAAGAGTGTCTGCTAAATTACTAAAATGTATTTGGAGTTTCTCCCATTCTTCTCTGCAGATCCTCTCAAGCTCTGTCAGGTTGGATGGGGAGTGTCGCTGCACAGCTATTTTCAGGTCTCTCCAAAGATGTTAGATCGGGTTCAAGTCTGGGCTCTGGCTGGGCCACTCAAGGACATTCAGAGACTTGTCCCGACGCCACTCCTGCATTGTCTTGGCTGTGTGCTTAGGATAATTTTCCTGTTGGAAGATGAACCTTCACCCCAGTCTGAGGATCTCTCTGTAATTTGCTCCGTTCATCTTTGCCTCGATCCTGACTAGTCTCCCAGTCCCTGCTTCTAAAAAACATCAACACAGCATGATGCTGCCACCACCATGCTTCACCGTAGGGATGGTGCCAGGTTTCCTCCAGATATGACGATTGGCATTCAGGCCAAAGAGTTCAATTTTGGTTTCATCAGACCAGAGAATCTTGTTTCTCATGGTCTGAGAGTCTTTAGGTGCCTTTTGGCAAACTCCAAGCGGGCTATCGTGTCTTTTACTGAGGAGTGGCATCCATCTGGCCACTCTACCATAAAGGCCTGATTGGTGGAGTACTGCAGAGATGGTTGTCCTTCTGGAAGGTTCTCCCATCTCCACAGAGGAACTCTAGAGCTCTGTCAGAGTGACTATCGGGTTCTTGGTCACCTCCCTGACCAAGGCCCTTCTCCCCCGATTGCTCAGTTTGGCCGGGCGGCCAGCTCTAGGAAGAGTCTTGGTGGTTCCAAACTTCTTCCATTTAAGAATGATGGAGGCCACTGTGTTTTTGGGGACCTTCACTGCTGCAGGAAGTTTTTGGTACCCTTCTCCAGATCTGTGTCTCAACCCAATCCTGTCTTGCAGCTCTACGGCCAATTATTTCAACCTCATGGCTTAGTTTTAGCTCTGACATGCACTGTCAACTGTGGGACCTTATATAGACAAGTGTGTGCCTTTCCAAATCATGTCCAATCAATTGAATTTACCAATCAAGTTGTAGAAACATCTCAAGAATGATCAATGGAATCAGGATGCACCTGAGCTAAATTTAGAGTCTCATAGCAAAGGATCTGAATACTTATGTAAATGATGTATTTCTGTTTTCTATTTTTAATAATTTGGCAAACATTTCTAAAGACCTATTTTCGCTTTGTCATTATGGGTTATTGTGTGTAGATTGCTGAGGAAAAAATGTATTTAGTCAATTTTAGAATAAGGCTGTAACGTAACAAAATGTGGTTAAAGTCAAGGGGTCTGAATAATTTCCGAAGGCACTGTATATCATTATGGTAACCCATTTTCAACATAGACCTTGTATAAAAGATGTTGAATTTGTACCTTTGAAACAAAGTCAGATCTTCAACGTAATATCCATTATAAGAAAAAATATATAGGCTGGGCAGCACCTCTCTGGAGAGTTCATATCTATCTAGAGCTATCCTTTTGGTCACCCATCCAGGGGTTTAACCAAGCCTTGCTTAGCTTTGATATTTGTCACTGACTATTACCAATGTGCTATCGTGAGAATGATTGTTGAATAATCTCGATTTAATAGATTCCCTGTTGCTATCAAAGTCATTCCAAAGGGTAGGTTTAACAGAGCAAAATGAAACGTAACCATACAGTACCTTTTCAATCATATATCATAGTGATGTGGTGGGTGGGGGGGGTCCGATACAGTTACATATCGGGATATTATTGAAATTATTTCAAGTTAATATTAAATATGTTGGATTCATGTCTCCATCGCAATCAAAAATCTAAGTTAAAGAATAGGACTAAATCAAACTGTATTTAAAGTTTTATTTTATTTGATTCAGTCCCATTCTTGAACTTAGATGTTTGGTTGAAATGGAGACGTGAATCCAACATTTCAGTTATTAATTTGTAGACAAAGCCAGAGTCAGTGGCATAGATGGAACTATCCAAGCAGAAGATAGATCTCCTTCAAATGTTGATATTTGTATTGCATTGACAAACAATATTCAATATCACTTTTGCAATACAATAAATAGCCTATTAACCTATTGACAAGTTAACAAATGATATGTTGGATTCACTTCTCCATCTCAATCAAAAATAAAAGTGGATAGGATTAAGCAAGTGGCTCAAATGGAACTATCCAAGCAGTAAATACAGCTCCTTTAAATGTTGATATTTGGTTGCTTTGTCAACCAAATACAACCAAACTCAATATTACCTTTGTAATACACTAAATAGCCTACAGTTAAGGATATCGTAGAAACGAATGTAACAGTATTTATTCATCCTTAAAATGAATAACACATCATGGCCATGTTTTGAGTTTACTGTAACAATAAATGTATTCTTATGTAATCATAGAAAGCTTGCAAGTTCAAGGTCGCAGGTCTATGGAAATCTTCACAAATGCTATAATATTCTGCACGGCATTGATTACTTGCACCATTTGCTTTAATGTAATCTCAACTGCAATCCAGGACATTTGGTTGTGCTATTAGATGAAGCACAGTGATAACACATTAAGTTGTTGTATAAATAAGCAAAATATCAGACATTGAATTCCCATCTTTCAAACCAAGCAGTACATGTAACCGTACTCTCTCTACATTCAATAGGGTTTTCTCTAAATAAACACAGTTATTTGATGGCTCCACACACTAGTCAGGGGATGCCTGGAAGCAGATTGAGGGGGCGTACCTTTGTGTCACTGAGTCTTTAGCCAAGCGACGTGCTAATGCTGCCTTTTGGAGCCCTGACACATTGAAACGAGAACAGATTATTGGACTATTCTCACCTAACTACCTGCTGAATGTCACCCAGGTCCACAGATGTGGCACATAGGAGAATCTATTTCGCAGTGTGTTTATTAGGGACAGTCCTGCACATGAGCTCTGTCTTTATGAAAGGACGATTGTTGACAAGTTCATCAAGAGGGGTAGTTATACTGTACATGAGAACAACACAATGTGTACAGTACACTACACACTGTAACTAGAATGCACCTTATATGCCTGCTGTTGAGTCAGAGCAAATGTAGAAAACAATGCATCCAGTTTAAACCTGTTGCCTCCTAGTATAGTAGCAGCATGATTAGCTATGTTGCATCGCTAGGGTCTCCCTAGTGGCTGTGCCACTACAGATCCTGGTTCGAATCCAGGCTCTGTCGTAGCCGGCCGTGACCGGGAGACCCATGGGGTGGCGCACAGTTCGTCCAGTGTAGGGGAGGGAATGGCCAGCAGGGATGTAGCTTAGTTGGTAGAGCATGGCGTTTGCAACGCCAGGGTTGTGGGTTTGATTCCCACGGGGGGCCAGTATGAGAAATTAAAATAATGTATGCTAAGTGACTAAAATGTAAATGTAAAATCACTACATTACAGTGTCCCATTTGCAGAGATGGCATCATTAGCCCTGTGATTTGCTCACCTCACATAATTACACGCCTAATCTTGCATGAAATTATTGCATTAATGACATTACTGAAAGTAAACTCCAAAGGACAACATTGTTGATGAGATTAAAACAGAGATAAAGTGATATTGTATCCTATTATTTACTTTGTGCCTTCACTTAGATGCTAACAATATTTCTGGCTATTGTGAAATCGCTGCATCTCTGTTCACAGCAGACCAATAAGATGAATCAGAGAGATCACAGACTGATGCCTTATCTTGAGTCTGTGCCTCGTGTCATGAAGTATTGACAGAAAAGTCAGGAGTCTGGGGTAATACGACAGATAAATGACATGAGGGGATTCACTGGAATGTGCTTTCTCATTGTGTTGTCTGTCTCGCTATAGTCTGTCTGTACACATATAAAATGTGTTTAGCCGTCTATTGAAGACTGTCTACAGAGATGTATTAATTCAAAGAACCTGTGCCACCAGTACTACATTTAATTTAGATGCTTTTTGTCTGTCACGCTCTCTTTGCAAGTTTTACACAATAATAAAACAAACCTTGTCCTATCTGCATGTATTCATTTACTGTCATCATCAGGCAATTATAATAATATTTTAATGGGAGCATTCTTTCAGGTCTATTGCGTTAATTAGAATTTCATTATGGAAACTTTATCCACTGTTGGAGGCTAATGGCTGCAAAGTAAACAGGAGCATCCAACAGCTCTGCTGTCTGGGACACATAGGCAGACAGAGGTGTCACCACACACATCCTGACTGGTTGCATCACTGCCTGGTATGGCAACTGCTCGGCCTCCGACCGCAAGGCACTACAGAGGGTAATGCGTACGGCCCAGTACGTCACTGGGGCTAAGCTTCCTGTCATCCAGGACCTCTATACCAGGCGGTGTCAGAGGAAGGCCCTAAAAATTGTCTACACCTGTTGTATTCGGCAAATGTGACAAATAAGATTTGACATAGTGTGCTCTCATGTTTTACAACCCTGATTTAAGAGAACTACCAGGAGGCATCTGCCAGACCCCACCATCAATGACTCATGGGGGTGTCACAGTAAAACAGGACAGTGCTCCAAGACAGCGTATGGTGCTGACATGCAGGCAGCAGCATATGCCAGTCATACCACTGTGTTAAGCCTGAAGGCCGTGTGGAAAAACCATGTTGTTCATTTAGAAAACATGACAAGGTCAGCTGGGTGAAACTCCTCCAGAGCTTTCTGAGCAACACTTCCTGGACACCAGCGTGCCACACACAGTGACTTTCACATTTGTCCTTAAATTAACATCTTTAAAAACTCCCCCAGACACAACTTCTGTACAACACCTACGTATTTCCCTTTGTGCTTTCCTTTCCTTTAGGTAAATGGACACAAACATATCTTCCACAGTGTCCTCAGCAGAACTAAAACAGTGCCTCCAAAGTGCATGAGTAATGCAGTAAATGTAAAGTGTAGGCTACCAGCAGGCAGACTTGTACTATTTAATCAAAATAACCAAAACATGGGGAACCCTTAGAATGTTTTATGGCTTTCAATAAAGCTGTTCTCTGGGATATGTAGGGAGTTTTCTCCATGCCCCCTCCCTCTCGCTCATCTTTATGCATTGCCAGCCAGTTGCTTACATCTAAAAGCCCAGCTTGGCCATGGCCAGTGTATCTGCAAAATTACAGCTAAAGCAGTTTGCCTTTAATTAAGCATTAGCTGCCCCAAAGAGGGACTTTAATGAGCTCATAAAAACACATCCACAATGCTTAAATATTAATAAGCATTAACCTGGGTCCACCTGAGCACTAAACTACAGGAGCTCTGCTTGCCTGAGTGGCCAGTTTGGACTAATAGGCTTCTGTCTCAATGTTAAAAATGTTCTTACAGTAATGGCTTGAATTCAGTATGAGATTTTTCCTCTCAAATAGCCAGTTTATTTCAAGTTCATCAAGTTCAAAGTATTGTAAGAAATGGGAGAGAGTACCCTACTGGACTTCCTGAGGGTGCATAGCGCCAGAAGATCTTTGACACCTCCTGTATAGGGAGAGAGGGCTGGCTTCGGCAACATAGCGTCAATAAGACATTCATAGGATTTCAAAAACACATAATTTTACGACCGGATGCCACCATGACCCTATGTGATAGTGACAGAGTCAGTGAGGAGGGGGGAGGGGGTGGAATTCTACATCGATGGATGGGGAGCAGGGGGTGTGTTTAAAAGGCAGGTGCTGTACTATTTGTGGTCTGTAAATAGAGGCTAAGGACTTGGTGCCGGGCCGCTACAGCAATCCATTGGTCCAGGCTTCTCTCCAGAGCTGCTGGGAAGCCTAATAACAGGGACCCAGGCAGGGCGGGCAGAGCCTGTCCACAGAGGGGATGATTAGGGAATGATAACTGGGCACAGGGGTAACATTTAGCGCCCAAGTTAAGCTTTCAAACTGAGGACATTTATGTCATTGAATCAGTGGCACTTGGAACATGGTGTGTGTAGCAGGCTGTGGCGGTGTCATTATGATTGTAATTGTGTTTTGACCTTCCTCTGAGGCATCTTGAAAATATCCTTCTATTCTTTCTGTGATTTTGATATCAATCATTCTCCATTAACGACAAATCTGTGAGGGACAAAGTGGTTCTCTTGGACTGACTATTCAATGTCATGTCTTCTCCTAGTAGTGAGACAGTAAACACAACTTAATAACAGTGTGACATGAGGACTACAGTATGCGACAAACAGTTACAGTTCATGCTCCCATGACTTATCAGAGGGAAAATACATAATCGTAAGAAATTCATAGTTGTTTTGGGAATTAAGTTTACTCACTCTACTTTTTGTAATAAGGCACACACTGTACAGTGAGTAAAGATCACATTGCAACTGTTTATATCCAGAACATTGCAACTGCTTTTTATCATGGAACAATAACAAAAGCTAAAATTAGACTCCATATATATATATATATTTTCAGTTTTGGGGCATCATATAGTGTAGGATGTAATAGCCCAGATAGCACATGTTCAACACATTTTCTTAAAATATATATGTCAAGCAGGACACTATAAAAGTAGAAGGGAACAAACACATTCAGCTTATATACCCAGGACCATCAATGCACAAGGCTTGTTGATTCTACAAAGATATTCTACAGTATTGTAGAATGTTAACTTCAAAAAGAGAAAGGTAGTGGATACACTAGCTTACCTTGTTTGTTTCAATATTGATTCAAACATTCCTCATCCATACACAATCACTCCCAATTTACAATCATGTGACATCATGGTTGGTCTTTTGGGACCATTTGTAAGCACCTGGCTGAAACTGGAATGGGAGTTAGCACGTTGAACTAAATATTGAACAAATAAACATTTTCACAGTCCAACAGCATGTTCACTTTATTCATGAATGTGTCATGAAAGACATACTGTACCTGCTGAAAAAATGAGAGTGATCAATGTAAGCGAGGGTGAGCATGAACTCAGGTGATTCAGGCTCCTCGTGGTCAAGCCCTCTCTGTTTCACTGAGCTTTCAGCCTTTTCTAACCATGCAGCAGAGGAGTAGCCAGAATGAGAGTAGCCCTAACCCTAACCTTGAGTATCAAAACAGCCTGAATCTCACCTTTGTTCCAAAGAGGTTGGACATGCAGCAGAGGTCAGTGTTTCTGGTGAGTCGTCCAACATGGCTGCTCGCTACACTACCACTGGGACTTCCCATGCACTTTCTGCCAGGAGATTATTTGATTGCGACAGGCAACAAGATTTACACACCACTCTTGTCAATGCAGTCTGAGCATTTGTCAATATTTTTGTGAGTGGAGAGAGGAGGCTTCCGGCAGCAGCCATCAATTGGTTCATGTAAAACCTGTGGTGTTCCTCAGGCACCGCCTCCAGACAGGAATCCACCCAGCAGGCTGTTAATCACACTCATTCAGACCCATTCACAGAGGCTCTGCTGCAGCAACAATGGCCATGTATCACGACTGGGCCAATGATACGCATCCTGAAAGCCTCATATCCCTCACTATTTCAGCTACATCGCCTTGCAAAAGTATTCATCCCCCTTGGCGTTTTTCCTATTTTGTTGCATTACAACCTGTAATTTAAATGGATTTTTATTTGGATTTCATGTAATGGACAGACACAAAATTGGTGAAGTGAAATGAAAGAAATAACTTGTTTCAAGAAATTCTAAAAAATAAATAACGGAAAAGTGGTACGTTCATATGTATTCACCCCCTTTGCTATGAAGTCCCTAAATAAGATCTGGTGCAACCAATTATCTTCAGAAGTCACATAATTAGTTAAATAAAGTCCACCTGTGTGCAATTTAAGTGTCACATGATCTGTCACATGATCTCAGTATATATACACCTGTTCTGAAAGGCCCCTGAGTCTGCAACACCACTAAGCAAGGGGCACCACCAAGCAAGCGGCACCATGAAGACCAAGGAGCTCTCCAAACAGATCAGGGACAAAGTTGTAGAGAAGTACAGACCAGGGTTGGGTTATAAAAACATATCGGAAACTTTGAACATCCCACGGAGCACCATTAAATCATTAATAAAAAATGGAAAGAATATGGCATCACAACAAACCTGCCAAGAGAGGGCCACCCACCAAAACACACAGACCAGGCAAGGAGGGCATTAATCAGTAGTGTAGTCCCCTGTAGCTCAGTTGTTAGAGCATGGCGTTTGCAACGCCAGGGTTGTGGGTTCGTTTCCCACTGGGGGCCAGTATGAAAATGTATGCACTCACTAAACTGTAAGTCGCTCTGGATAAGAGCGTCTGCTAAATGACTAAAATGTCAATGTAATCAGAGAGGCAACAAAGAGACCAAAGATGACCCTGATGGCGCTGCAAAGCTCCACAGCAAAAATTGGAGTATCTGTCCATAGGACCACTTTAAGCCGTACACTCCATAGAGCTGGGCTTTACGGAAGAGTGACCAGAAAAAAGCCATTGCTTAAAGAAAAAAATAAGCAAACACGTTTGGTGTTCGCCAAAAGGCATGTGGGAGACCCCAAACATATGGAAGAAGGTACTCTGGTCAGATGAGACTAAAATTGAGCTTTGTGGCCATCAAGGAAAACCCAACACCTCTCATCACCCCGAGAACACCATCCCCACAGTGAAGCATGGTGTTGGCAGCATCATGCTGTGGGGATGTTTTTCATTGGCAGGGACTGGGAAACTGGTCAGAATTGAAGGAATGATGGATGGCGCTAAATAGAGGGAAATTCTTGAGGGAAACCTGTTTCAGTCTTCCAGAGATTTGAGACTGGGACGGAGGTTCACCTTCCAGCAGGACAATGACCCTAAGCATACTGCTAAAGCAACACTTGAGTGGTTTAAGGGGAAACATTTAAATGTCTTGGAATGGCCTAGTCAAAGCCCAGACCTCAATCCAATTGAGAATCTGTGGAATGACTTAAAGATTGCTGTACACCAGCGGAACCAATCCAACTTGAAGGAGCTGGAGCAGTTTTGCCTTGAAGAATGGGCAAAAATCCCAGTGGCTAGATGTGCCAAGCTTATGGAGACATACCCCAAGAGACTTGCAGCTGTAATTGCTGCAAAAGGTGGCTCTACAAAGTGTTGACTTTGGGGGGGTGAATAGTTATGCACGCTCAAGTTTTCAATTATTTTGTCTTATTTCTTGTTTGTTTCACCCCAAAAAATATTTTGCATCTTCAAAGTGGTAGGCATGTTGTGTAAAACAAATGATACAAACCCCCCAATTTTAATTCCAGGTTGTAAGGAAAAATGCCAAGGGGGGTGAATACTTTCGCAAGCCACTTTACATTCTCAAGCACAACTGCCTCTGTCTCAACTGTTGGCAGTTTTTGCTACTGAGGCAATGGTTGAATTAAAGATTTTATGTGACAGTGTCATTTTTTTATATCACCCTAAAGCAAATTAGCAACTTGAATAATATATCACTTGGATAGGTTTGGTTGCTTGAGTTCTGTCAATATCTTATTTTTGTTTTGCTTGTCAGAAGTTCGGAATGACTGATTCAGAGTCTGATTCAGAGTCATTTACAGAATCTCTCTCAGGAATGAGCCAATTAGTCATACAGTACTTAGGAAAGACTAAACACTGGTAGAACACAAAGAAAACATCCCATCACCTTCTGTGCACAATAAATTATTAAGCTAAACACAGAACTAATTATGTCAACAATCTCTTATTTTATGACCATAGAAACCTTTTGAGCACCTCGTCCTGTCCCATCTCAAAATCACCACCGACACCCTCCTTGACCCCATGCGTTTGCCTAATGAGCCAATAGGTCTGCGGACTATGCCGTCAACATGGACCTTCACTACATCCTCCAACACCTCGACAATCCAAGGACATACATAAGGATATTGTTCATGGACTTTAGCTCAGCCTTCAACACAATCATTCCGGACATGCTACAGCACAAACTCACCCAGCTGAATGTATTTGCCGGTGGATCACCGACTTCCTGACCAACAGGACACACAGCACGTTAAGCTGAGAAAACATTTTTCAGACTCCCTACCTCTCAGCATGGGGGCTGCTCTCCCCCCTCCTGTGCTCACTCTACACCAATGACTATAAGTTTGCTGATGACACCACCATGGTCGGTCTCATCTCCAATGGCGACGAGTCCAAGTACCGTGGAGAGGACAATTCTGGTTTGCTTCTACATGTCCATCATTGAGTCCATCCTCTCCTCTTCTATCCCCGTCAGGTTTAGGTCTGCGTATGCCTGCTGCAATGGCAAACTGCAGCGCATCGTCCAGTCTGCGGAGAAGGTCATCCACCGGCCTACATAAAGGACTTGCACACCTCCAGGACAAGGAAGTGTGCAGGTAATATAATCTCCGACCCTGCCCACCCCCGGACACCCCATATTTCAAAGATTCCCCTCTGGCAGATGGTTTAGGTCAATCATGACCAAAACTGCCAGCCACCTGAACAGTTTCTTCCTTTTGTTAACATCCCTGTCAGTCAGAGTTTATCCTCTTGCCAAGATAATCCATTTACCTGACAGGTGTGGCATATCAAGAAGCTGATTAAACAGCATGATCATTACATAGGTGCACTTTGGGCTGGGGACAATAAAAGGCCACTCTAAAATGTGCACTTTTGTCACACAACACAATGCCACAGATGTCTCAAGTTTTGAGGGAGCGTGCAATTGGCATGCTGACTGCAGAAATGTCCACCAGAGCTGGTGCCATAGAATTGAATGTTCATTTCACTACCATAAGCCGCCTCCAATGTCGTTTTAGACCATGTGTAACTACGCCAGCCCAGGACCTCCACATCTAGCTTCTTCACCTGCGGGATTGTCTGAGACCAGCCACCCGGACAGTTGATGAAAATATGGGTTCACACAACCGAATAATTTCTGCACAAACTTTCAGAAACCGTCACAGGGAAGCTCATCTGTGTGCTCGTTGTCCTCACCAGGGTCTTGACCTGACTGCAGTTTGGCATCGTAACCGACTTCAGTGGGCAAATGTTCACCTTCGATGGCCACTGGCATGCTGGAGAAGTGTGGTCTTCATGGATGAATCCCGGTTTGCTGATGTCAACGTTGTGAACAGAGAGCCCCATTGTGGTGGTAGGGTTATGGTATGGGCAGGTATAAGCTACGGACAACGAACACAATTGCATTTTATCGATGGCAATTTGAATGCACAGAGACACCGTGATGAGATCCTGAAGCCCATTGTCGTGCCATTCAACCGACACCATCACCTCATGTTTCAGCATGATAATGCACGGCCCCATGTTGAAAGGATCTGTACACAATTACTGGAAGCTGAAAATGTCCCAGTTCTTCCATCGCCTGCATACTCATCAGACATGTCACCCATTGAGCATGTTTGGGATGCTCTGGATCGACGTATACGACAGCGTCTTCCAGTTCCCGCCAATATCCAGCAACTTCAAACAGCCATTGAAGAGGAGTTGGACAACATTCCACAGGCCACAATCAACAGCCTGATCAACTCTATGCGAAGGAGATGTGTTGCGCAGCTTGAAGCAAATGGTGGTCACGCTAGATACTGACTTGTTTTCTGATCCACGCCCCTACTTTTTTTTAAATGTATCTGTGACCAACATATGCATATCTTTATTCCCAGTCATGTGTAATCCATAGATTAGGGGCTAATGAATTTATTTCAATTGACATGTTTTCTTATATGAACTGTAACTCAGAAAAATCTTTGAAATTGTTGCATGTTTCGTTTACATTTTTGATCAGTATAGTTGCTGCCATAGATCTACATAATGTAGGTCCATTTACATTTTAGTCATTTAGCAGACACTCTTATCCATATATATTTTTTTTCATACTGGTCCCCCGTAGGAAACGAACCCACAACCCTGGCGTTGCAAACGCCATGCTCTACCAACTGAGCTACACGGGACCTGTTACAATACGTTTACTAACAATATTGCATAAGTAGCCTATTGGATGGGAAATATTGACCATCATATATATGGCAATTAGTGTAGAATAAGTAAGCCTCAAGTTCCTTTTCAGAGCCCTTCTATAAACAAATTACATTTGAAATGTGAAGGGTCAAAGGTATCAGGTCATCCAACCAACCCTGTTTTCATATACATACCATAGTCATAGTTAGTGTAGTGGTAAATCAGTAACTCAGTAACATCTTTGAAATTGTTGCATGCTGAGTTTATGTTTTTGTTCAGTAAATATATCCCATCTGTAAATTGGATATTCCCACTACAATCAGCCTATACTCCAGAGTTTTATGTTTTATGTTTACTGTTCCGATATTGTATATTCTGTATGTCTACAGTGCCTTCAGAAAGTATTCATACAGTGAGGGAAAAAAGTATTTGATCCCCTGCTGATTTTGTACATTTGCCCACTGACAAAGAAATAATCATTCTATAATTTTAATGGTAGGTTTATTTGAACAGTGAGAGACAGAACAACAACAAAGAAATCCAGAAAAACGCATGTAAAAAAGGTTATAAATTGATTTGCATTTTAATGAGGGAAATAAGTAATTGACCCCCTCTCAATCAGAAAGATTTCTGGCTCCCAGGTGTCTTTTATACAGGTAACGAGCTGAGATTAGGAGCACACTCTTAAAGGGAGTGCTCCTAATCTCAGCTTGTTACCTGTATAAAAGACACCTGTCCAAAGAAGCAATCAATCAATCAGATTCCAAACTCTCCACCATGGCCAAGACCAAAGAGCTCTCCAAGGATGTCAGGGACAAGATTGTAGACCTACACAAGGCTGGAATGGGCTACAAGCCATCGCCAAGCAGCTTGGTGAGAAGGTGACAACAGTTGGTGCAATTATTCGCAAATGGAAGAAACACAAAAGAACTGTCAATCTCCCTTGGCCTGGGACTCCATGCAAGATCTCACCTCGTGGAGTTGCAATGATCATGAGAACGGTGAGGAATCAGCCCAGAACTACACGGGAGGATCTTGTCAATGATCTCAAGGCAGCTGGGACCATAGTCACCAAGAAAACAATTGGTAACACACTACGCCGTGAAGGACTGAAATCCTGCAGCGCCCGCAAGGTCCCCCTGCTCAAGAAAGCACATATACATGCCCGTCTGAAGTTTGCCAATGAACATCTGAATGATTCAGAGGAAAACTGGGTGAAAGTGTTGTGTTCAGATGAGACCAAAATGGAGTTCTTTGGCATCAACTCAACTCACCGTGTTTGGAGGAGGAGGAATGCCGCCTATGACCCCAAGAACACCATCCCCACCGTCAAACATGGAGGTGGAAACATTATGCTTTGGGGGTGTTTTTCTGCTAAGGGGACAGGACAACTTCACCGCATCAAAGGGACGATGGACAGGGCCATGTACCGTCAAATCTTGGGTGAGAACCTCCTTCCCTCAGCCAGGGCATTGAAAATGGGTCGTGGATGGGGATTCCAGCATGACAATGACCCAAAACACACGGCCAAGGCAACAAAGGAGTGGCTCAAGAAGAAGCACATTAAGGTCCTGGAGTGGGCTAGCCAGTCTCCAGACCTTAATCCCATAGAAAATCTGTAGAGGGAGCTGAAGGTTCGAGTTGCCAAACGTCAACCTCGAAACCTTAATGACTTGGAGAAGATCTGCAAAAAGGAGTGGGACAAAAACCTCCTGAGATGTGTGCAAACCTGGTGGCCAACTACAAGAAACGTCTGACCTCTGTGATTGCCAACAAGGGTTTTGCCACCAAGTACTAAGTCATGTTTTACAGAGGGGTCAAATACTTATTTCCCTCATTAAAATGCAAATCAATTTATAACATTTTTGACATGCGTTTTTCTGATTTTTTAATTTTTATTCTGTCTCTCACTGTTCAAATAAACCTATCATTAAAATTATAGACTGATCATTTCTTTGTCAGTGGGCAAACGTACAAAATCAGCAGGGGATCAAATACTTTTTTCCCTCACTGTATATTTTTTGAGATTCTTCAAATAGCCACCCTTTGCCTTGATGACAGCTTTGAACACTCTTGGCATTCTCTCAACCAACATCACATTTGTATGTGTGGGGTACAGAGATGAGGTAGTCATTCAAAAATCATGTTAAACACTATTGTTACACACAGTGAGTCCATGCAACTTATTATGTGACTTGTTAAGCAAATTTTTACTCCCAAACGTATTTATGCTTGCCATAACAAAGGGGTTGAATACTTACTGACTCAAGACATTTTAGCTTTTAATTTTTTATTAATTTCTGAAAATGTCTAAAAACAATTTGTGCCAGTGACACAAAATTTCAATTTAATCCATTTTAAATTCAGGCTGTAAAACAACAAAATGTGGGGAAAGTCAAGGGGTGTGAATACTTTCTGAAGGCATTACAGCTAAAGATGTCTCCAGTATCCTGGTCTCGAGCTGAGCACAACAACAACAATAATCTCCCGTAGACCAATAGCAGTCTTCACACCTGTAGTCGCCATTCAGTGACCTCAGACCCAGCCATGATACCTGTGCTGTGGGCATGGAGAGCAGAGTAAGAGGAGAGAATTTGTTTGTACATTGTCTACTGCTGGCAGCAGCTTCTCACTAAGGCAAATTCTGGGTATGTTCCTTGATATTTCTCCTCCCACTATCAGAATCGCTGTCATTAAAGCACTTATGAAGTTCCATTCAGCATTCATTTCACCTTAATAAACTCTCTGAGCTCCACAGCAGTGATCTACTCCACTGTGTCTTTTGTCACGAAATCAATTTGACACAGTATTGACACAAAGGTGTTTCTCTCCTGCATTACCCAAGAAAAGTTCCACTCAAATCATTACACCAATGCATCAAACAGTGGCAATCAGAATTACGGAAAGATGCGTAGATTCCACGAAACATGCAGTATGAGTGGATTGTTGTATGATTGTGTGAACGAATGCATAAATAAATGATTGTAACTAATAATACTGTAGGTGTACAATTTCACAAAGGCCGTATCAGATAGTGGGATATTATAGGGTTTCATTGGTGACTGTTGTTATTTTAAATAGCCTTCATATTCACCTCTCTTAAAAAGATCACTGGCAGCGTGTGCCTTTCTCTAGTGTCACAGGGGCACGGCGGGCATGGCTCTGTAGTCAAACGCTCAAATGGTCTGCATGTTGGACAGGCATTCCCCTCATAGCAGCGCCAACACACAGCAGGGCGGGCGGCAGCTGACTCTTAACAGTGCTAGGTGTATACTGTGGAGAACACACATATTTTTGCCAAAAGATTTGTCAAAAGATATCCCTCATCCCCACTGCGTATCACAAGAACAACAAATAACCCACAAGGACTTGTTTGCTCTGATAAAAAATAAAATTAGAGTTTCCGACAAGACATTGAGCATCAGGTGGCACACAGAGTGCACGCTGAAGAGACAGGTGTTGTCATGTGCTAAAACTGTGTGGCTATCATAGTGGAAATGTTCATAATTTAAACACCCCCCACATTATGCCCATAAGAGAAAACCCATGATGTCATTGACTGTTTCTGGAGTGCAATTTCTAGCTGCTGGCTGTGCAGTTGGCACTTGGCACCTGACTGTTGAGGCAGAATGGCCTTGAGAATATATTTTTTCCTTTGTGTTGTAAGTTAAATAGCATACCTCTAGGCTTTCTATTTGATTACGTTAAATGTACCTAATAATAACAGTGAAGACAGTATAGACAGCTGTATTGCATGTCAGGAACAGAAACATACAGTTGAAGTCGGAAGTTTACATACACTTAGGTTGGAGTCATTAAAACTTGTTTTTCAACCACTCCACACATTTCTTGTTAACAAACTATAGTTTTGGCAAGTCAGTTAGGACATCTACTTTGTGCATGACACAAGTAATTTTTCCAACAATTGTTTACAGACAGATTATTTCACTTATAATTCACTGTATGACAATTCCAGTGGGTCAGAAATTTACATACACTAAGTTGACTGTGCCTTTAAACAGCTTGGAAAATTCCAGAAAATGATGTCATGGCTTTAGAAGCTTCTGATAGGCTAATTGACATCATTTGAGTCAATTGGAGGTGTACCTTTGGATGTATTTCAAGGCCTACCTTCAAACTCAGTGCCTCTTTGCTTGACATCATGGGAAAATCAAAAGAAATCAGCCAAAAACATTGTAGACCTCCACAAGTCTGGTTCATCCTTGGGAGCAATTTCCAAAGGCCTGAAGGTACCACGTTCATCTGTACAAACAATAGTACGCAAGTATAAACACCATGGGACCACACAGCCGTCATACCGCTCAAGAAGGAGACGCGTTCTGTCTCCTAGAGATAAAAGTACTTGGTGCGAAAAGTGCAAATCAATCCCAGAACAACAGCAAAGGACTTTGTGAAGATGCTGGAGGAAACAGGTACAAAAGTATCTATATCCACAGTAAAACAAGTCTTATATCGGCATAACCTGAAAGGCCGCTCAGCAAGGAAGAAGCCCCTGCTCCAAAACCGCCATAAAAAAGCCAGACTATGGTTTGCAACTGCACATGGGGACAAAGATCAGACTTTTTGGAGAAATGTCCTCTGGTCTAATGAAACAAAAATATAAATGTTTGGCCATTATGACCATCATTATGTTTGGATGAAAAAGGGGGTAGCTTGCAAGACAAAGAACACCATCCAAACCGTGAAGCACGGGGGTGGCAGCATCATGCTGTGGGGGTGCTTTGCTGCAGGGGGGATTGGTGCACTTCACAAAATAGATGGCATCATGAGGAAGGAAACTTATGTGGATATATTGAAGCAACATCTCAAGACATCAGTCAGGAAGTTAAAGCTTGGTCGCAAATGGGTCTTCCGATTGGACAATGACCACAAGCATACTTCCAAAGTTGCGGCAAAATGGCTTAAGGACAACAAAGTCAAGGTATTGGAGTGGCCATCACAAAGCCCTGACATCAATCCTATATAAAATGTGTGGGCAGAACTGAAAAAGCGTGTGCGATTAAGGAGGCCTACGAACCTGATTCAGTTACACCAGCTCTGTCAGGAGGAATGGGCCAAAATTCACCCAATTTATTGTGGGAAGCTTGTGGAAGGCTACCTGTAACGTTTGACCCAAGTTAAACAATTTAAAGGCAATGCTACCAAATACTAATTGAGTGTATGTAAACTTCTGACCCACTGGGAATGTGATGAAAGAAATAAAAGCTGAAATAAATCATTCTCTCTACTATTATTCTGACATGTCACATTCTTAAAATAAAGTGGTGATCCTAACTGACGTAAGACAGGGAATTTGTACTAGGATTAAATGTCAGGAATTGTGAAAAACTGAGTTTTAATGTATTTGGCTAAGGTGTATGTAAACTTCCGACTTCAACTGTAGCTAAGTTAATTGGACTGCTGCTGTACTGGCATACACATGTTTGGGACTTTGTCCTGGCAGCTCTTGCATGTATTATTGATCTTTATTCATTAAAAGTGAATCAAGAATCCCTAAGACAAGGGGGAAAAGAGGTCATAGTTTGACCATTATTGCATCCATTCACCAGAAGGCTTTTATACCATTTCTATATAATTTAGTCATCACATGACTGGATATAATTGAGCTACAGTACCAACCACAGATGAACAAATCCATTCAGAATCGGGTCTAGTTTAGAGTAAGAGGCAGGCAGGCAGGCATTACCTCCTCTATAGGCTATATTTGTCTGAACCATTCATTTCCCCACGTACTAAGTGCTAATGGGCTGGGCTGCTCTGGATGTCTGTACAGACTGTGCAGTAACGCCTCAATCACACCGACAGCATCATTGCATTTTGGTACACCAGAAGTACATTAATTCATTTCCAATGGAACGCTTCGATTGCCTTGCAGCATTGCGTTGCAGAGGCAGTTACAGTGCATTCTGTGTTGTGCATATGTATCCAGATGATCCTGCGTACCATTTTTCGCAATGACGCTGTAGGTGTGATCGAGGCGTAAGAGGACTGGAAATAGAGCCATGACTACACAAGGGAGATGAGTGGTCATTCTGAAGGTCAGCAAGTGACTTCACTGTGGGTCAGGAGGTCGAGTCAGAGTCAGACCATGGCAGACCAGAGGAGAGGAGGATGTCACTGTCATGCCATGCTGTGTCACTGCACAGAGCGGAAATAGGACTGCCAGTGGCACAACACTGATCATACAGTTCTATTGTTTCACCATGTGTGCAGATGCTGGTGAAAATCAGAATGAAAATACAAATGTAATACAAGGATTTAAAATCATGGAAGAACACATGCAATGTAAGCCAACTTCGGATTGCCCCTTAGATATGGTGCATACTGTATACAGCCATCCCTTAGCAAGAACTTTCAGGAACCTTCAAAGACTTCTCTAAGTCTAATTAAGGATGAAGAGGAATCCTAAATATGTAGCTCATTCATATATTTAGGCTGTTAACATTTTGTTAGGATGCACATAATGGCATTTAGACTTGCTCTCCCTTTGCCCCATTTCAAGCAATCAAACAAACTCACAAATGACACTGAAAAATGCCATTACGAATTCATGCAAAATTAGCAACAATAATAATACATCATATCCAACACAGGACTGATGGAAGAACAGACCAGTTACATAACTCTCAGTGATTCAATTAAGTCATGAACAATGTATCAAACAATGAGCTAAGATCTTCAATAAATGTACAATTACTGTATGTTTAGTAACAGTTCACAATAGCATTTCCATCTATCTATCTAGCTAAGTCCCCCAAAGCAGTTGGAAACGGCAGTAGAAACAGTGTTTTGTTTTGGTGATGATACTTTGCCAGGTCCTACCTTTAGGCGTCCAGATTTTTTTACTTAAACTTCTCTTATTGATAATCCCATACCAAGTTGAGGAGAAGAGAGACTGTTAGCAGTTGTTTGATATTTTCTGCAGATGTCCTATTGGTTAAGCCAGTTTCTGAGGACTATTAGTGACATAGCCCTGCTAACTCCTGTTGTAAGCATGTGTGCTCAAAATGTTTGACATAACTTACAGTGCAATGCGAGTGATTGGCACAATGGACTGTCTACCCCTCACTCATGCTTAAAATTAGTTTGTGTGTGTGTGAGTGTGTGTTTTTGTGTGAGTGTGAGAGCGCGAGAGAGAGATTCTGTCTTGTTTTTTATGTGGATATCTGACGGAAGGAAAGTAGTCTGAATATTGGCTCTTGAAGTCTATATTTTGGACTTCTAGTTTGGATTTTCAGTCAGACATTTGTTTAATGTTAATAAACCATGTTTCACAACAGAAAGTAAGAGATCATACACCCAATGCATTATAAAAAAAATGAAAACTATTTAAGCAATCCCAAACGTTCTACCGTCCCGCTGTACCCACTGAATGTGTGTAATGTAAGGTATGACAGCATCTATGCCTAATGAGGACCATTTCTCTACTCACTCCTCTATTACCATCTAGTGGTAGAAGTACACCAATGCAATCCTGAGTTACAAGAGACAGTATAACGCTTCAGAACACTGTTCCAGACATGTAAATGAACATCAACATGAACCCTGACTGAGTGGGTTTATGACAGGTGTATGTGATTGGACATTCACATGTACTTGTTTTGTCTACACTCCTAAAATCAGGCTTATAGATAATAAAAGTCCTGAAATTAAATTGTCATTACATAATGTAAGTCGCTCTGGATAAGAGCATCTGCTAAATGACTAAAATGTAAATGTAAATAATAAAAGTGATAGTGTAATCTCTTCATTCCTCATCATGTTTGTCCTAATTAATCTAATAGTACCCTCTTGTTGAGCACTGATCTAGAATACTAGTATAGGACAGCTAAGCGTAATCAGAGGTCCATCAACAGGAGACACAATGATTATTTTCAATTTACAATCTGTAGAAACAATGAGAATAGAAAGGTTCAGAACTTTTGTAAAACATCACAGTACAGTTGAAAAAGATATGCCAAATAAAAATCCAATATGGATGGTTTTAAGAGATAGATGGGTGGTGTTGAATGAAGTTGAAGGATGGGACTAATAACAACTAACAACAACTAATAATAACAAGAAAACGAATGTAAAGCATACTGTATCCATAATAAGTATATAGGTTATAGGTTGAGAGCTTTTGTGAAAGAGCACAGTTAGAATGATATTGCATATAGAAGCAAACCGGATGGACATCATGAAAATGATCGGAGAGGTTGAGGGTAGAAGTTCAGGAGTGAAAACAAACAAAATATAATTATTGTAAAATTGACTGTGTCCATAAAATGTATATAGTATGTATAAGCTGGAAGTAGAGGCCTAAGCATTGTTGTTCACTAGTTTACTCCAATTAAGGAAAGGGTGGTGGAAAGTAATAAAGGGAAATACATTTTTAAAAAGGATATGTATATCTGTATGTATATGTGTTAATATGTATGTATGTGTATGTATATATATATATATATATATATATATATACATACAGTGGGGAGAACAAGTATTTGATACACTGCCGATTTTGCAGGTTTTCCTACTTACAAAGCATGTAGAGGTCTGTAATTGTTGTCATAGGTACACTTCAACTGTGAGAGACGGAAATCCAGAAAATCACATTGTATGATTTTTAAGTAATACATTTGCATTTTATTGCATGACATAAGTATTTGATCACCTACCAACCAGTAAGAATTCCAGCTCTCACAGACCTGTTAGTTTTTCTTTAAGAAGCCCTCCTGTTCTCCACTCATTACTTGTATTAACTGCACCTGTTTGAACTCGTTACCTGTATAAAAGACACCTGTCCACACACTCAATCAAACAGACTCCAACCTCTCCACAATGGCCAAGACCAGAGAGCTGTGTAAGGACATCAGGGATAAAATTGTAGACCTGCACAAGGCTGGGATGGGCTACAGGACAATAGGCAAGCAGCTTGGTGAGAAGGCAACAACTATTGGCGCAATTATTAGAAAATGGAAGAAGTTCAAGATGACGGTCAATCACCCTCGGTCTGGGGCTCCATGCAAGATCTCACCTCGTGGGGCATCAATTATCATGAGGAAGGTGAGGGATCAGCCCAGAACTACATGGCAGGACCTGGTTAATGACCTGAAAAGAGCTGGGACCACAGTCTCAAAGAAAACCATTAATAACACATTACGCCGTCATGAATTAAAATCCTGCAGCGCACGCAAGGTCCCCCTGCTCAAGCCAGCGCATGTTCAGGCCCGTCTGAAGTTTGCCAATGACCATCTGGATAGGTAAAGAGTTCAAGGAGGAATGGGAGAAGGTCATGTGGTCTGATGAGAAAAAAATAGAGCTTTTTGGTCTAAACTCCACTCGCTGTGTTTGGAGGAAGAAGAAGGATGAGTGCAACTCCAAGAACATCATCCCAACCGTGAAGCATGGAGGTGGAAACATCATTCTTTGTGGATGCTTTTCTGCAAAGGGGACAGGACGACTGCACCATATTGAGGGGAGGATGGATGGGGCCATGTATCGCGAGATCTTGGCCAACAACGTCCTTCCCTCAGTAAGAGCATTGAAGATGGGTCATGGCTGGGTCTTCCAGTCTGACAACGACCCGAAACACATAGCCAGGGCAACTAAGGAGTGGCTCTGTAAGAAGCATCTCAAGGTCTTGGAGTGGCCTAGCCAGTCTCCAGACCTGAACCCAATAGAAAATCTTTGGAGGGAGCTGAAAGTCCTTATTGCCCATCGACAACCCCGAAACCTGAAGGATCTGGAGAAGGTCTGTATGGAGGAGTGGGCCAAAATCCCTGCTGCAGTGTGTGCAAACCTGGTCAACACCTACAGGAAACGTATGATCTCTGTAATTGCAAACAAAGGTTTCTGTACCAAATATTAAGTTCTGCTTTTCTGATGTACCAAATACTTATGTCATGCAATAAAATGCAAATGTATTACTTAAAAATCACACAATGTGATTTTCTGGATTTTTGTTTTAGATTCCGTCTCTCACAGTTGAAGTGTACATATGATAAAAAGTACAGACCTCTACATGCTTTGTAAGTAGGAAAACCTGCAAAATCGGCAGTGTATCAAATACTTGTTCTCCCCACTGTATATGTGTGAGTGTATGTATGTATGTATGTATGTATGTATGTATGTATGTATGTATGTATGTATGTATGTATGTATGTATGTATGTATGTATGTATGTATGTATGTATGTATGTATGTATGTATGTATGTATATATATATATATATATATATATATATATTTTTTTTTTTCAGTGGGGAGAACAAGTATTTGATACACTGCCGATTTTGCAGGTTTTCCTACTTACAAAGCATGTAGAGGTCTGTCATTTTTATCATACGTACACTTCAACTGTGAGAGACGGAATCTAAAACAAAAATCTAGAAAATCACATTGTATGATTTTTAAGTAATTCATTTGGATTTTAGTGCATGACATAAGTATTTGATCACCTACCAACCAGTAAGAATTCCGGCTCTCACAGACCTGTTAGTTTTTCTTTAAGAAGCCCTCCTGTTCTCCACTCATTACCTGTATTAACTGCACCTGTTTGAACTCTTTACCTGTATTAAAGACACCTGTCCACACACTCAATCAAACAGAGACCAACCTCTCCACAATGGCCAAGACCAGAGAGCAGTGTAAGGACATCAGGGATAAAATTGTAGACCTGCACAAGGCTGGGATTGGCTACAGGACAATAGGCAAGCAGCTTGGTGAGAAGGCAACAACTGATGGCGCAATAATTAGAAAATGGAAGAAGTTCAAGATGACGGTCAATCACCCTCGGTCTGGGGCTCCATGCAGGTTCTCACCTCGTGGGGCATCAATGATCATGAGGAAGGTGAGGGATCAGCCCAGAACTACACGGCAGGACCTGGTCAATGACCTGAAGAGAGCTGGGACCACAGTCTCAAAGAAAACCATTAGTAACACACTACGCCGTCATGGATTAATATCCTGCAGTGCAAGCAAGGTCCCCCTGCTCAAGCCAGCGCATGTCAAGGCCCGTCTGAAGTTTGCCAATGACCATCTGGATGATCCAGAGGAGGAATGGGAGAAGGTCATGTGGTCTGATGAGACAAAAATATAGCTTTTTGGTCTAAACTCCACTCGCCGTGTTTGGAGGAAGAAGAAGGATGAGTACAACCCCAAGAACACCATCCCAACCGTGAAGCATGGAGGTGGAAACATCATTCTTTGTGGATGCTTTTCTGCAAAGGGGACAGAATGACTGCACCGTATTGAGGGGAGGATGGATGGGACCATGTATCGCGAGATCTTGGCCAACAACCTCCTTCCCTCAGTAAGAGCATTGAAGATGGGTCGTGGCTGGGTCTTCCAGCATGACAACGACCCGAAACACACAGCCAGGGCAACTGAGGAGTGGCTCCGTAAGAAGCATCTCAAGGTCCTGGAGTGGCCTAGCCAGTCTCCAGACCTGAATCCAATAGAACATCTTTGGAGGGAGCTGAAAGTCCGTATTGCCCAGCGACAGCCCTGAAACCTGAAGGATCTGGAGAAGGTCTCTATGGAGGAGTGGGCCAAAATCCCTGCTGCAGTGTGTGCAAACCTGGTCAACACCTACAGGAAACGTATGATCTCTGTAATTGCAAACAAAGGTTTCTGTACCAAATATGAAGTTCTGCTTTTTTGATGTATCAAATACTTATGTCATGCAATAAAATGCAAATTAATTACTTAAAAATCATACAATGTGATTTTCTGGATTTTTGTTTTAGATTCCGTCTCTCACAGTTGAAGTGTGCGTCACTTCCAATCCCCAATATATATATTTTTTTCTCGCAAATATATAGAGTGGGGAGAACAAGTATTTGATACACTGCCGATTTTGCAGATTGTCCTACTTACAAAGAATGTAGAGGTCTGTCATTTTTATCATAGGTACACTTCAACTGTGCAAACCTGGTCAACACCTACAGGAAACGTATGATCTCTGTAATTGCAAACAAAGGTTTCTGTACCAAATATGAAGTTCTGCTTTTTTGATGTATCAAATACTTATGTCATGCAATAAAATGCAAATTAATTACTTAAAAATCATACAATGTGATTTTCTGGATTTCTGTTTTAGATTCCGTCTCTCACAGTTGAAGTGTACCTATGATAAAAATGACAGACCTCTACATTCTTTGTAAGTAGGACAACCTGCAAAATCGGCAGTGTATCAAATACTTGTTCTCCCCACTCTATATATTTGCGAGAAAAAATATATATATTGGGGATTGGAAGTGATGCACACTTCAACTGTGAGAGACGGAATCTAAAACAAAAATCCAGAAAATCACATTGTATGATTTTTAAGTAATTAATTTGCATTTTATTGCATGACATAAGTATTTGATGGAAGTTATAATCTATCTGCAATAGTAAAGCTGATCTAGCGCCTAAAAATAATAAAATATATATATATATATATATATATATATATATATATATATATATATATATATACAGTGGGGAAAAAAAGTATTTAGTCAGCCACCAATTGTGCAAGTTCTCCCACTTACAAATATGAGAGAGGCCTGTAATTTTCATCATAGGTACATGTGTGAAAGTTAGTTTATAAGCTAATGATCCATCATGTATGCCACTCCTGGGAGTGTGTAAACTTACATTTTGTATTACCATATCATTTTTGTTTGTTCTCTATAGTTATGTACTTGAAAATGTATCAATTGACCAATTCGGCACATTTGGGCAGATTTGATACAAAATAATCCAGTATTGCAATGCTTCACTGGATCAATCTGAAACTTTGCGCCTAAACTGCAATATTATATTGTAGCCTTTCTCTTGCATTTCAAAAACACATGTTTTTTTGTTTGTATTGTCTTTTACCAGATCTAATGTGTTATATTCTCCTACATTAATTTCACATTTCCACAAACTTAAAAGTGTTATCTTTCGAATGATATCAAGAATATACAGTGGGGAAAAAAGTATTTAGTCAGCCACCAATTGTGCAAGTTCTCCCACTTAAAAAGATGAGAGAGGCCTGTAATTTTCATCATAGGTACACGTCAACTATGACAGACAAAACGAGAAAAAAAATCCAGAAAATCACATTGTAGGATTTTTAATGAATTTATTTGCAAATTATGGTGGAAAATAAGTATTTGGTCAATAACAAAAGTTTCTCAATACTTTGTTATATACTCTTTGTTGGCAATGACACAGGTCAAACGTTTTCTGTAAGTCTTCACAAGGTTTTCACACACTGTTGCTGGTATTTTGGCCCATTCCTCCATGCAGATCTCCTCTAGAGCAGTGATGTTTTGAGGCTGTCGCTGGGCAATACAGACTTTCAACTCCCGCCAAAGATTTTCTATGGGGTTGAGATCTGGAGACTGGCTAGGCCACTCCAGGACCTTGAAATGCTTCTTACGAAGCCACTCCTTCATTGCCCGGGCGGTGTGTTTGGGATCATTGTCATGCTGAAAGACCCAGCCACGTTTCATCTTCAATGCCCTTGCTGATGGAAGGAGGTTTTCACTCAAAATCTCATGATACATGGCCCCATTCATTCTTTCCTTTACACGGATCAGTCGTCCTGCTCCCTTTGCAGAAAAACAGCCCCAAAGCATGATGTTTCCACCCCCATGCTTCACAGTAGGTATGGTGTTCTTTGGATGCGACTCAGCATTCTTTGTCCTCCAAACACGACGAGTTGAGTTTTTACCAAAAAAATCTATTTTGGTTTCATCTGACATTCTCCTAATCCTCTTCTGGATCATCCAAATGCACTCTAGCAAACTCCAGACGGGCCTGGACATGTACTGGCTTAAGCAGGGGGACACGTCTCGTACTGCAGGATTTGAGTCCCTGGCAGCGTAGTGTGTTACTGATGGTAGGCTTTGTTACTTTGGTCCCAGCTCTCTGCAGGTCATTCACTAGGTCCCCCCGTGTGGTTCTGGGATTTTTGCTCACCGTTCTTGTGATCATTTTGACCCCCACAGGGTGAGATCTTGCGTGGAGCCCCAGATCGAGGGAGATTATCAGTGGTCTTGTATGTCTTCCATTTCCTAATAATTGCTCCCACAGTTGATTTCTTCAAACCAAGCTGCTTACCTATTGCAGATTCAGTCTTCCCAGCCTGGTGCAGGTCTACAATTTTGTTTCTGGTGTCCTTTGACAGCTCTTTGGTCTTGGCCATAGTGGAGTTTGGAGTGTGACTGTTTGAGGTTGTGGACAGGTGTCTTTTATACTGATAACAAGTTCAAACAGGTGCCATTAATACAGGTAACGAGTGGAGGACAGAGGAGCCTCTTAAAGAAGAAGTTACAGGTCTGTGAGAGCCAGAAATATTGCTTGTTTGTAGGTGACCAAATACTTATTTTCCACCATAATTTGCAAATAAATTCATTAAAAATCCTACAATGTGATTTTCTGGATTTTTTTTTCTCATTTTGTCTGTCATAGTTGACGTGTACCTATGATGAAAATTACAGGCCTCTCTCATCTTTTTAAGTGGGAGAACTTGCACAATTGGTGGCTGACTAAATACTTTTTTCCCCCACTGTATATATATTTTTTTAACAGGAGCCACAATAATTGAACTGATAATGTCCATGGGTAGTCATTTCTACAAAGGCTAAAGAAAGAAAGAAGACGTAAGCTCACCCCACTCTCTCTGTGTGTCTCATGGCGTTGTATTCTGCTAGGGCCATATTTTATTGCCTTTTATTGTCCCCAGCACAGCCTTGCTGCTATATGCCCGGGAGTTAGCCTCCACAATCCAGTGGAAGAGACGCTTCTTAGGGAGCGCCCTGCCACTAGCTGGATTAGCAAAACAGACAAAAAGCTGGTCACATAACTGCATATCCTGGGTCCTTTCAATGTACATGCGTAAAGCTCGCACCGGACACAGGGCATGTAACCTCTGTTGCCGGAACCCACAATATGTCTTGCTCGAGACCCAGAAACGGAATGCCCTGAGATAGAGTCAGATAACTATTTTTCTGGTTTCTTATGAAGTCTAGAGACTGAATACTGGACAGTAGCATGGGATGTGTGTACTGCTTGCCCCCTTTACTCTGCTGCCACCAGCCAATCGGATGTAATAGCCGGCGGCTCGTGAGTCTTTTTAGTTTGTAGACTAAGGTGCTTGTTGAGGGCATGTAGGTCTAACATGGGACACAAAGTCCCGTCTCTTTTCGGAACCAGGAAATACCAGGAAATACCAGCTGCACCAGCCGTCCTGGATATTTGACATAGGAACCACTTGGATTGCCTGCTTCTGGAGACGGGATTTCCTCCCTCAAAACGGGCACTGAGGCCTTGGGAACAGCCGATGTGATGATGCTGTAGAAGCGTGGGGGAAGCACAACAAATTGGAGCATGTACCCTGACATCCCTGTTTGCAAGATCCAGGGTGACACTGCGCATGTGCGCCATTGGTCGGAGCAGACAGCGAGCCTCAGGTGAAGGGCCATCTGAAGGGGCCACCTTGTGGACTGGGAGAGATTATTTTTCCATTTCCACCACTCTTGACAACCTTGTGTCTGAACATGGAGAAGGGACACTTTTCATCGAACGTGGGAGACACAACACTTTTGAAACCTGTGAACACTGTAGAACTTGGAGTTGAAAAAATTGTGTTTATGTGTGAAGGTTTGCCTAAAGCCTGGCCCACTCTGGGTACAAGGGCTCCGGCGATTAGTGAGGTACCCCGATTTGGCAGTGCCTCACTTGGTTTAGGCGGTAAGATGCGTTCCGGTAATCGGCTGACACCCAGCACTGGATCGCATGCATTATAAATAGACCCAGGGAAGAAAACTTTATCATGAACGCTACCCTACCGACCATTCATAGGTACTTGCGACAAAGCGCCTTATAACATCGCTGGGAATAGGGCAGACAGCTCTGAAAAACGGATCCCTTCTGTGGTAACAGACAGGGGCGATTCGTAATCTAATTTAATTCCCAGGAATGAAAAGTGTTGAGCTGGAGAAGCTCATTTCGGGGTTCAAATGATAGCATGGTCATGTCCAACACTGCTCGACACGCAACCAACCACCAATCACCTTCAGAGCCCATAACCTGTATCACTAGACTTTTCATAGGGACTAGTGAGCTACAGGCAGGAATCAGCAATGAATCACAGTAATGAGCCAACTATGGGGAGGGGTTGTGGACAGAGAGCGAATCGCACAACTTATTACTCCCACTCTGGGGAGATTGATATACCCCTTGAACCCTGTGAACACTGTGGAACGCGGGATACCAGAGGGGCATCAAACATGGACAAGCTTCCAACACACATTGTGCTTCCGTGAGACTGTATAGCCTGTTGAAGCCCGACCCCCTTATAGGCACAGGGGGCTCCGGCAATGGCTGACGTAGTACCATGTTTACCATAACAAAACCTGGGGGCACTGGTGTCACACTAATGTTTTTGTGGAGCGGCGCACTGGTCGCTCAGACCCATGCTAAGGCCCCTAGATCCGGGATTACCTGAGCCAGGTGCTTGGGTGCTGCTTCCTCATTGGAGAAGCACGCCAGCCCCGCTTTCTCTACTCCCTCCAACTCCAGGAATTGAAAATAGGAATGGGGTACCCATAACGCCGGGGGAATGCTAGTAAGCTTAATTTACCGGAAGTTAACCCGAACCCGGTTTGTTAGCCTTTCTTGTTTCGGTCGTGTTAGCCATTTTATTTATTGCTATAGCCAGGCCAAGCAATTCTAAGAATAACGAATTGTTTGTAATTAGGAAACTTATGAGAACCATACAAACTTCAGCACACAAGGTCCAGGGGGTGAGCACACTCTACCACTAAGGGACAGTTTAGTTGGCGCAACATAAGACAGTCTCGTGTTCCAATTGTTTGTTTTAGTAGCGTGAATCGTTCCTGTCCACACCGAGGTGAAGAGCGGAATAAATTGAAGGAATTAATTCGAGCCTCACGCTTATCACCTGTGGAAGGTGGGGATTCCAGCGAGGCGTGGATTTATGGTGTGAAATTATGTTGAACGAACGTGAAAAAGATGTTGAATTGATGTCTGTGCCCAGTGGGATTATTTGATTTGACTAATGATGAAACCAAAAACACAATATGCAGTGTCATTAACCCAAGACTTAACCGACACAACATGCAACCACATCTATATACACTGAACAAAAATATAAACGCAACCTGTAAAGTGTTGGTCCCATGTTTAATGAGCTGAAATAAAAGATCCCAGAAATGTTCCATACGCACAAAAAGCTTATTTTTCTAAGTTTTTTAGCACAAATTTGTTTACATCCCTGTTGTTGAGCATTTCTCCTTTGCAAAGATAATCAATCCACCTGACAGGTGTGGCATATCAAGAAGCTGATTAAACTGCATGGTCATTACACAGGTGCATCTTGTGCTGGGGACAATAAAATGCCACTCTAAAATGTGCAGTTTGTCACACAACACAATGCCACAGATGTCTCAAGTTTTGAGGGAGCTTGCAATTGGCATCTGACTGCAGGAATGTCCACCTGAGCTTTTGCCGGAGAATATAATGTTAATTTCTCTACCATAAGCCGCCTCCAATGTCGTTTTACCTCTGGCGGGAGCTTACCTCTGGTGGGAGGTAAGCTTATATGGTGTCGAGTAAAGCTTAAACCATGTATTTACATTGTAGGTAGTTAGGTATTGTAGTTAGGTATTGTAGGTAGTTTATCTAGGTAGTTATTTTAGGTTATTGTAGGTAATTATTGTAGGTAAGTGTTGTATTCGGCTGAGCCCGGTGAAGCACGAGGCTAGCTAACTCACTACCTGGACCAATAAAGCTAGCTAGCTAGCGGGTAGCTACTGGTAACTATTAGCAACTGTGGATAGTTGTTTCCAATGTTATTTCACGCTTAAGAGTACCTGTAATTATGCCAGCTAGCTACCTACCATTCAGCTGTTTTTATAACCTCATTATCTGAAGCGTTAACGTTAGGTAGTTAGTAGCTACTGTACTCGAAATGTAGCTAGCTTGTTGCTACCTGGATAGCTAACTAAACAATAGCTGGAATGACCTAGGTTTAATATTTGGAGACGCTTTCTCTCCGTTGGGACAGACGCGAACTGGCTGAATCGATTCAGTGGCTAGCTTTGCACTTAACTGGCTAACAGTAGCTACTAAGGGTAAGTTATAACCTACATTTATTTTTGTTTTGTTTTCACATACTGGTAACCAGAGTCGTTCAAGGGAATTCGGGACATGGGTGACTAGTTAAAGTTAGCTTGGCTCTCTGTGTGTTTGTGCCGTGGGAGGAGGGGTTGGTTCGTTGGCAGAGAGCAATGGTTAGCTAGTATGCTAACTATTCCAGCTAACTAACTGGCTGAATAAGTTGACGATGTACTCACTCAAACTGTCAAAACTAACCCAAAACTTTACACAACGTTAGACATGGACACAAATGATCTGCTTGGCGTGTTAACACACTGGTGGTTTGTTGTAACCGAGTATTGGTGCTAAACCGTGTTATTGGAGGCTGGCATGCTAGTTGACTTTGGTGTCATAGGATTCGGTGCCCTGGACGGTTTTCACGGAAGAATACTGTACCAAGTTAACTAGCTGAATAAACTAAGTCAGAGTCTATTCCTAGAAAACATTGAACCGCTGTAGTTTACAACAATTATCATTTCTAAAGTGGAAGTTGGGAGAGTTATATTTGAGTGTTTCAGTAAAACAGAAGTGAGGAAGGCCCCGCTCTCTCGCTTTCCCAGATGTTTAGTTCATTTAATTCCGATCTCCTTTGCATTATTGAAGCCTTTTTCTGTAGCCTGTCAACTATGTGTCTGTCTATCCCTGTTCTCTCCTCTCTGCACAGGCCATACAAACGCTTCACACCAAGTGGCTGTTGCCACTCTAATCTGGTGGTCCCTGCGCGCACGACCCACATGGAGTTCAAGGTCTCTGGCAGCCTCTGGAACTGCTGTTCTACGGCCAACAAGGCAGAGTTAATCTCAGCCTATGCTACCCTCCAGTCCCTCGACTTCTTGGCGCTGACGGAAACATGGATTACCATAGAAAACACTACTACTCCTACTGCTCTTTCCTCGTCTGACCATGTGTTCTCGCATACCCCGAGAGCATCTGGTCAGCGCGGCGGTGGCACAGGAATCCTCATCTCTCCCAAGTGAACATTCTCTCTTTTTCCCCTGACCCATCTGTCTATCTCCTCATTTGAATTCCATGCTGTTACAGTCACTAGCCCATCCAAGCATAACATCCTTGTCATTTATCGCCCTCCAGGTTCCCTTGGAGAGTTCATAAATGAGCTTGACACCTTGATAAGTTCCTTTCCTGAGGATGGCTCACCCCTCACAGTTCTGGGTGACTTTAACCTCCCTACGTCTGCCTTTGACTCATTTCTCTCTGCCTCCTTCTTTCCACTCCTTTCCTCTTTTGAACTCACCCTCTCACCGTCCCCCCCCTACTCACAAGGCAGGCAATACGCTTGACCTCATCTTTACTAGATGCTGTTCTTCTACTAATCTCACTGCAACTCCCCTCCAAGTCTCCGACCACTACTTTGTATCCTTTTCTCTCTCGCTCTCCTCCAACACTACTCACTCTGCCCCTACTCAGATGTTAATGTGCCGTCGCAACCTTCGCTCTCTCTCTCCCGCTACTCTCTCCTCTTCCATCCTATCATCTCTTCCCTCTGCTAAATCCTTCTCCATCCGATCTCCTGATTCTGCCTCCTCAACCCATCTCTCCTCCCTTTCTGCATCTTTTGACTCTCTATGTCCCCTATCCTCCAGGCCGGCTCGGTCCTCCCCTCCTGCTCCGTGGCTTGATGACTCATTGCGAGCTCACAGAAGAGGGCTCCGGGCAGCTGAGCGGAAATGGAGGAAAACTAGACTCCCTGCGGACCTTTCATCTTTTCACTCCCTCCTCTCTACATTCTCTTCCTCTGTTTCCGCTGCTAAAGCCACTTTCTACCACTCTAAATTTCAAGCCTCTGCCTCTAACCCTAGGAAGCTCTTTGCCACCTTCTCCTCCCTGCTGAATCCTCCTCCTCCTCCCCCTCCCTCCTCCCTCTCTGTGGATGACTTCGTCAACCATTTTGAAAAGAAGGTTGACGACATCCAATCCTCATTTATTAAGTCAAATGACACCGCTGGCCCTGCTCACACTGCCCTACCCTATGCTTTGACTTCTTTCTCCCCTCTCTCTCCAGATGAAATCTTGTGACTTGTGACGGCCGGCCGCCCAACAACCTGCCCGCTTGACCCTATCCCCTCCTCTCTTTTCCAGACCATTTCCGGAGACCTTCTCCCTTACCTCACCCTGCTCATCAACTCATCCTTGACCGCTGGCCATGTCCCTTCCATCTTCAAGAGAGCGAGAGTTGCACCCCTCCTCAAAAAACCTACACTCGATCCCTCCGATGTCAACAACTACAGACCAGTATCCCTTCTTTCTTTTCTCTCCAAAACTCTTGAGCGTGCCGTCTCCAGCCAACTCTCCTGCTATCTCTCTCAGAATGACCTTCTTGATCCAAACCAGTCAGGTTTCAAGACTGGTCATTCAACTGAGACTGCTCTTCTTTGTGTCACGGAGGCTCTCTGCACTGCTAAAGGTAACTCTCTCTCCTCTGCTCTTATCCTTCTAGACCTATCCGCTGCTTTTGATACTGTGAACCATCAGATCCTCCTCTCCACCCTCTCCGAGTTGGGCATCTCCGGCGCTGCTCACTCTTGGATTGCGTCCTACCTGACAGGTCGCTCCTACTAGGTGGCGTGGCGAGAATCTGTCTCCGCACCACGTGTTCTCACCACTGGTGTCCCCCAGGGCTCAGTTCTAGGCCCTCTCCTATTCTCTCTATACACCAAGTCACTTGGCTCTGTCATATCCTCACATGGTCTCTCCTATCATTGCTACGCAGACGACACACAATTCATTTTCTCCTTTCCCCCTTCTGATAACCAGGTGGCGAATCGCATCTCTGCATGTCTGGCAGACATATCAGTGTGGATGTCGGATCACCACCTCAAGCTGAACCTCGGCAAGACGGAGCTGCACACTCCACTGGCTTCCAGTTGAGGCTCGCATCTACTACAAGACCATGGTGCTTGCCTACGGAGCTGTGAGGGGAACGACACCTCCTTACCTTCAGGCTCTGATCAGACCCTACACCCAAACGAGGGCACTACGTTCATCCACCTCTGGCCTGCTAGCCCCCTACCTCTATGGAAGCACAGTTCCCGCTCAGCTCAGTCAAAGCTATTTGCTGCTCTGGCACCCCAATGGTGGAACAAGCTCCCCCACGACTCCAGGACAGCGGAGTCACTGACCACGTTCCGGAGACAATTGAAACCCTACCTCTTTAAGGAAACCTGGAATAGTATAGTAATCCTTCGACCCCCCCTCCCCCCCCCCCCAGAAGAAAAAAAAAGTTTTTTTTTATTTATTTTTTTAAGTGGTTGTTCCACTGGCTATCATAGGTTGAATGCACCAATTTGTATGTCGCTCTGGATAACAGCGTCTGCTAAATGATGCAAATGTAAATGTAAATGTAAATGTTTTAGAGAATTTGGCAATACGTCCAACTGGCCTCCCAACTGCATTCGTGTGGGCGAGCGATTTGCTGATGTCAACATTGTGAACAGAGTGCCCCATGGTGGGGTCATGCTATGGGCAGGCATAAGCTACGGACAATAAACACAATTGCATTTTATCGATGGCAATCCAGCAACTTCGCACAGCCATTGAAGAGGAGTGGGACAACATTCCACAGGCCACAATCAACAGCCTAATAAACTCTATGCGAAGGAGATGTGTCACGCTGCATTAGGCAAGTGGTGGTCACACCAGATACTGACTGGTTTTCTGATCCACACCCCTACCTTTTTTTAAGGTATCTGTGACCAACAGATGCATATCTGTATTCCCAGTCGTGAAATCCATAGATTAGGGCCGAATGAATTGATTTAAAAGGACTGATTTCCTTATATGAACTGTAACTCAGCAAAATCTTTGAAATTGTTGCATGTTGCGTTTTTATTTTTGTTCATTATAAATATGCAACTGCATTGTAGACTAGTATGTAATGTTTAGCATTGCCACTGCACTTCCAGCTGACAGCCTTAAGCTTAAAAGGGAAAAAAAACACCAACAGCAAATCCCCCCGGATTGAAAATACCAGCTAAGACTGAGATAAAAATAGCTGGGACTTTTGACACGGAAACTCTCTCATGCAGAGGATATGTCGGCGCAGACTCAAACACAGATCATAAGAATGTACTGTATGTGCCCTGGTAGCCATGTGCTCATTGCAGCGTGTGGCATTACCAGGGCCATACTGTATGTTTATGGTCATGCTTACCACGCTCAGATAGTAATTAGCATGTTGTCAGTGTTGGATACAGTATAACAATGGTGTTCAGGTGCTGTTAAATGGGGGTTGGTCTTTAACTGTGGTGTTATGTGAGTTGATGAGATGCTGCTGCAGTCAGAACAAAACAGAGGACACTAGAGGCTTATCCCACAGGAGGTGGCAGGTAGCTTAGTGGGTCAGGTAGCTTAGTGGGTCAGAGCGTTGTGCCAGTAACCGAAAGGTCGCTGGTTCTAATCCCAGAGCCGGCTAGGTGAAAAATCTGTCGATGTGCCCTTGAGCAAGGCACTTAACCCTAATTGCTCCTGTAAGTCGCTCTGGATAAGAGTGTCTGCTAAATGACTAAAAAAACAAAACAAAACATGTGAGTGGCATCTAAAAACAAATAGTCAGCGACGGTGGCAGGGGGATGCTCCCTCCCGCACCTTCCAAAAGAAAGGAAAACCTGCTAGGATTTGCAAGTTCAAAACAGCATGGGGAAAGACGAGGCCTTTGGCGATCCCTCTTTGCATGCTCTTGGTGTTTCTCTATGACTGAGATATGTCTCCAGCTCCACCACATTATTCGTTTTCTCACTGAGATGCCCAGCTGGATTGAAACCTATTCTGATTAGAATATATCTAATTCAAGCCACAGTCGAATACAGAATACAACCTATTAGAGAAATCAATCTAGGTTACGTAAAGCAGAAAAATAAGAGTAAAAAGCACAGAGACGACTTGAACGATGTAATTGCTTTTCTATTTCTGGTTGCTCAGAGGCTACAGCGATAGTTGTTACATCTCGCATGAACGCTGGCATTATGGCTTCAGTCTTTGTTCTACCCTGTTGGCATGGCAACCCACTCAAGCCTGCACTCTCATCAAAGATGGTCTGTTTGTGTTTGAGAATGAATGTGTGTGAGCGCTTGCGTGTGTGTGTGGAAACAGAAGTGTATTGTACGTGTGTATCTGAGTGTGGGTCTGTGTGTGAATGTCCTGCAGTATGTAATGATTTGTACACAACTGTGGACTCCAATATCTATTTTGGCGTATAAGGTATCCGTTATGCCATACAGAGAAATGGGGATTGCTTTAGAGTAAGGGGGTGCGTACCCGGCTCCAAGAGGGGGAAAAGGGGGGCTTAGCTACCTCAGTTGAAAGTTGTGCACCCCCAGTTTTAGTTTTATTTCCCTATATAAAAATAGCAAAAAAGTTTATATGATTGACTGACAAGTTGGTGCAAAATCTGTATCTCCGCTGCGCTGTGTCAGCACAATGAACAGTGCGTGCCGCAGTGTGTGTGGGGGGCTATGGAAAGCCACTGGGTCGCAGGATTTCTGTTAGCCGGTAATTGCTGGCTTTTGGCCGATCAAATAAATGAAAAGCAGATAAATAAAATTGTAGCAAGCCAAATTGTCCGCGGCTGCCCTTCTGCTGAGGAGAGAGAGAGAAAGCGAGAGAGGAGCCTTGGCCTAGGCTACTGTTGATTGCAAATATGGAGGCCTTTTTCATTGAAATAAAATTCGAGAGTATGCCTATAGTGAAAAGCCTACAACCATTTAGACGCATTTTGTGACCCTTTCACACCTGGCTGTGGGAGTAAAAAAATGTATTGGTTGCGTCGGTGTGGGCTGCACATTCATTCACCACTGAAAATGTCCTATTTTTTAGGTGGCAAAAAACATGATTTGTTCAAACAGTAAAGTACATTATCCTGTAATGAAAGTGTCTGCCTGCCTACCCCTGTACCTGTTTCGCAGGGGCCTGCTGCTGTGTTAAGTGAGCCACTCTCTCTCTCTCCTTTCCTGGGGGCGAAAAACGCTCCTGGAGAAAGAAAAGTGTTCTGATTGTATAACATTTTAAAATCCTATTTCTGGGAAAACACAGCTATCCTGTTGTCACAGATGGAGAGAGGATGTTCTCACCTTTCTGTAGGTATACTTTTTATTTCTCAACTCAATTATGAGCTCAATAGCAACTATTTTACAAAGATATTTGACATGGCTTTGAGATATGGAGCACGCAAAATGCCTCCATTGCGAGTGCATTGACCTCATTGGACGGTAGGCTACAACTGCAAAGTTTTTGAGGACATTAAATGTACTGTTCGATTAATACATGGCTAATTAGCCCCAAATTAATTAGCCTATTATATTATAGCAAATAAAGACGCTGGCAAATGTATCTCTATTTGAAAATTAAAATATATCTATATATTCTGGAGCTATATTAAAAATAAATATATATATATATAACAGTAGCATAATTGTCTACCCAAAATACATGACATTCACTGGATAAGTTGCACATTAAAATATGTTGAATCACATCATCACAAGATGATGAAATAATGTATTTCTTCAATACCATCTCAGTAGTTTATTACACTTTTTAATAAAGCACTGTGAATTACTTCATAAGATGATAGGCCTACTAATGTTTTCTATTGCGTGATGCTGCCCCAAAAAATTGGTGCGACCACATTATGTGCTGGTGCCATCAACTGAAAAACTTAGTGGCACCATTGCCACCACGGGAAAATGTTAGTCTGGAGCCCTGCTACAAGGGGAATGTCCTCAGTAGTGGACAAAGATGAGAAGAATGTTGGAACGGCCAAAGCAGGCTATTGTGCAACTCGCTATTCATGTAGGATGCCATTTTGGAAATTTTATTTATAGATGTTTTGGTATTTATAGTCATTTGTTTTATCATTATCATTATTGTTTATCATTGTTATTATTGTAGGCCCATTTATTAATCCAAACCAGTTCTTTAAATATACAAAACGTGTTTTGTTTCATTCTGTTTGTGCTGAGACTTTTTCATTGGGTAAATTGTTTGATCTGTTTTTTTTATTGTGTGATCCGTATTTAGTTTAAGATAGGTTATAAGTAGGCCTGTTGTAAAATAAATATCAGTAGCCTATTGCTGTCATTTGTTGGGTATGGTAGTCACTAGCCTATCTTGTTAATTGCTGCAATATAGCCTCTTCAAAACTTTTGTGAAGGTTTAAACCAGTGTTCTGTTTCATTCAAACCATTTTCTTTGGCCAAATTAAGTTCCAACTGGAATGTTGTGTTTGCCGCAATATAATATCCTGCTCTTATTTTCCCTATAAACAATGGCTTGACTTACTTTTTATATTACCCTAATAAAGTAAAAAAACGTCTGTGAAGGTTTGGTGCGGCTATTAGCATATTATACTACAGTCCTAGGTTATGAAAGCAGTGCACACAGGCGCTCCAAATGACTCCGACAGCTCCGGCAGTTGAACTTGAGGTGTGGAAGAATGTTTTAGTCCTACCAGAATTACTAAGAATATAATGCTTATCTTTATTAAAAAATTTCTAATTGAAAATTAACAAATTAGCCTCCTCCTGTATGCCTATATCTGTATAGCAGACGCAGTAGCCTATTTGACAAGTATAAAGAAATTCGTGTCAGTGTCAGTAGCATGCTGCCGGCATATCTCTATCTCTCTCTCTCTGGGGCTAGGCCTTAGCTTCTCTTCCTTCGGAAAGTATTCAGACCCCTTGACTTTTTCCAAATTTTGTTACGTTACAGCCTTATTCTAAAACTGATTAAATTGTATTTTTTCCTCATCAATCTACACACAATACCCCATAATAATGGTGCCGGAGGAGATGGCTGCCGTTTTACGGGCTCCTAACCAATTGTGTGTGTCTTTTCACGTAATTTGTAACATATTTTGTACACAATGTTTCTGCCACTGTCTCTTATGACCGAAAAGAGCTTCTGGATATCAGAACAGCGATTACTCACATTGTACTGGATGAAGATTTTTTCTTTAACAAGTAGGACGCAAAGGATTTACTTCAGACACCGGACAAAGCCCAAATCCCCGTCATTCGCATGAAGAAGAGAAGGCGATATAGGGGTCGTAGGTCGGGGTGCCTTGTAAGGATCCGATGGCGAGTGGGTAACCCGCCTCTATCATCAGTCCTATTAGCCAATGTGCAATCATGGATAATAAACTGGATGAACTCCGAACAAGACTATCCTACTAGCGGGACAGTAAAAACTTTAATATCTTATGTTTCACCTTATGAGTCGTAACTGAACGACAACATTGATAACATACAGCTGGCTGGGTTTTCTGTGCATCGGCAAGATAGAACAGCTGCTTCCGGTAAGACAAGGGGTGGCGGTCTGTGTCTATTTGTCAATAACAGCTGGTGCACAAAATCTGGTTGCATCACCGCCTGGTATGGCAACTTCTCAGCCTCCGACTGCAAGGCACTACAGAGGGTAGTGCGTACGGCCCAGTACATCACTGGGGCCAAGCTTCCTGCCATCCAGGACCTCTATACCAGGCGGTGTCAGAAGAAGGCCCTTAAAATTACCAAAGACTCCAACCACCCAAGTCATAGACTGTTCTCTCTGCTACCGCACGGCAAGCGGTACCGGAGCACCAAGTCTAGGTCCAAAAGGCTTCTTAACAGCTTCTACCCCCAAACCATTAGACTCCCGAATAGCTAACCAAATGGCTACCCGGACTATTTGCATTCGCTGCTGCTACTCCCTGTATATTATCTGCAGTGCCTTGCAAAAGTATTCATCCCCTTGGCGTTTTTCCTATTTTGTTGCATTACAACCTGTAATTTAAATGGATTTTTATTTGGATTTCATGTAATGGACATACACAAAATACTCCAAATTGGTGAAATGAAAAAGTAACTTATTTCAAAGAATTTGAAAAAATTAATAACGGAAAAGTGGTGCATGCATATGTATTCACCCCCTTTACTATGAAGCCCCTAAATAAGATCTGGTGCAACCAACTACCTTCAGAAGTCACATAATTAGTTAAAAAAAGTCCACCTGTGTGCAATCTAAGTGTCACATGATCTCAGTATATTTACACTTGTTCTGAAAGGCCCCAGAGTCTGCAACACCACTAAGCAAGCGACACCACCAAGCAAGTGGCACCATGTAAGACCAAGGAGCTCTCCAAACAGGTCAATTACAAAGTTGTGGAGAAGTACAGATCAGGGTTGGGTTATAAAAATATATTGGAAACTTTGAACATCCCACGGAGTACCATTAAATCCATTATTAAAAAATGGAAAGAATATGGCACCACAACAAACCTGCCAAGAGAGGGCCGCCCACAAAAACTCACGGACCAGGCAAGGAGGGCATTAATCAGAGAGGCAACAAAGAGACTAAAGATAACCCTGAAAGAGCTGCAAAGCTCCACAGCGGAGATTGGAGTATCTGTCCATAGGACCACTTTAAGCCGAACACTCCACAGAGCTGGGCTTTACGGAAGAGTGCCCAGAAAAAAGCCATTGCTTTAAGAAAAAAATAAGCAAACACGTTTGGTGTTCGCCAAAAGGCATCTTGGAGACTCTCCAAACATATGGAAAAAGGTACTCTGGTCAGATGAGACTAAAACTGAGCTTTTTGGCCATCAAGGAAAATGCTATGTCTGGCGCAGACCCAACACCTCTCATCACCCCGAGAACACCATCCCCACAGTGAAGCATGGTGGTGGCAGCATCATGCTGTGGGGATGTTTTTCATCGGCAGTGACTGGGAAACTGGTCAGAGTTGAAGGAATGATGGATGGCGCTAAACACAGGGAAATTCTTGAGAGAAACCTGTTTCAGTCTTCCAGAGATTTGAGACTGGGACGGAGGTTCACCTTCTAGCAGGACAATGACCCTAAGCATACTGCTAAAGCAACACTCGAGTGGTTTAAGGGGAAACATTTAAATGTCTTGGAATGGTCTAGTCAAAGCCCAGACCTCAATCCAATTGAGAATCTGTGGTATGACTTAAAGATTGCTGTACACCAGCGGAACCCATCCAACTTGAAGGAGCTGGAGCAGTTTTGCCTTGAAGAATGGGTAGAATTCCCAGTGGCTAGATGTGCCAAGCTTATAGAGACATACCCCAAGAGACTTGCAGCTGTAATTGCTGCAAAAGGTGGCTGTACAAAGTATTGACATTTTTTTCAAAGTATTGACTTTTTCCATTTTTATTTATATTTATATATTGTTTACTTCTGTTTATTTTGTAAATACTTTAACACTTATTTTTTCTTAAAACTGCGTTGTTGGTTAAGGGATTTTAAGTAAGCATGTGACAAATAAAATGTGATTTCATTTGACAAAGCAAAAACTGGTTTTTAGACATTTTTGCTATTTTGAAAAATCTAAAATATATATTGATTTGTTTAACACTTTTTTTGGTTACTACATGATTCCATATGTGTTATTGAAATCTGCTTATATTTAGATTTACATTTTAGTCATTTAGCAGACGCTCTTATCCAGAGCGACTTACAGTTAGTGAATACATAGTTTTTTTATACTGGCCCCCCGTGGGAATCGAACCCACAACCCTGGCGTTGCAAACACCATGCTCTATCAACTGAGCTACATCCCTGCCGGCCATTCCCTCCCCTACCCTGGACGACGCTGGGCCAATTGTGCGCCGCCCATGAGTCTCCCGGTCGCGGCCGGCGGCGACAGAGCCTGGATTCGAACCAGGATCTCTAGTGGCACAGTTAGCACTGCGATGCAGTGCCTTAGACCACTGCGCCACTCAGGATATAGTTATATCACACTATACCATAATAACATAAAGTTCAAATGCCTAGACTCCAAAATCATTGAGTGCTTTTGAAGTGACAGGTAGGCTACAGATCAGCACAATGGACAGCGCCCTACACACTAAAGCAAGGCCGTATTGGTAATTAATATAGGCAACAAGATAGATGGGGTAATTCACCTATTACAAACAGCCTATGTGAATGCAGCCATACAATTTTGGTCAAAAGTTTTGAGAATGACACAAATATTAATTTTCACAAAGTCTGCTGTCTCAGTTTTTATGATGGCAATTTGCATATACTCCAGAATGTTATGAAGAGTGATCAGAAGAATTGCAATTAATTGCAAAGCCTCTTTGCCATGAAAATGAACTTAATCCCCAAAAAACATTTCCACTGCATTTCAGCCCTGCCACAAAAGGACCAGCTGACATCATGTCAGTGATTCTCTCGTTAACACAGGTGAGAGTGTTGACGAGGACAAGGATGGAGATCACTCTGTCATGCTGATTGAGTTAGAATAACAGACTGGAAGCTTTGAAAGAAGGGTGGTGCTTGAAATCATTGTTCTTCCTCTGTTAACCATGGTTACCTGCAAGGAAACATGTGCCGTCATCATTGCTTTGCACAAAAAGGGCTTCACAGGCAAGGATATTGCTGCTAGTAAGATTCCACCTAAATCAACCATTTATCGGATCATCAAGAACTTGAATTACCCCATCTATCTTGTTGCCTATATTCATTACCAAAACGGCCTTGCTTTAGTGTGTAGGGCGCTGTCCATTGTGCTGATAGTGCAGCAGAGATTGGCGCGAAATCTGTAGCCTACCTGTCACTTCAAAAGCACTCAATGATTTTGGAGTCTAGGCATTTTAACTTTATGTTTATTATGGTATAGTGTGATATAAGCAGATTTCAATATCATTCCAATGCAATAACCCCCAAAGTTGTGCCCCATCGCTGATTTCAACTGCCCGTTGTCACTTAATGGTGCCGGGTCTGAGGGGGTGGCTAGGGAGTTAGGTGTTGGGTGTTGAGGGGATGAGGGCGCTTTGACATCTGAAAGTATAACACACCAGTCAAATTCTGCAACCATAGTCTGTATAAAGGAGATAACCTTTTCCATTCATCACATACACACACATCACCACCAACAATCATATCATTTGTTATTATGTCAGAGGCAATTATACAATTTCCCCTCCCACTAAAGTGGTCTCAGCTCTGGCCCCCTGAGACACAGTGGTTTTCATTAGAGCCCATTACGTTCATGATTAATTTATTCAGTGTTTATTTTGGTTGACTGGCCACTCCGCTTCCCCATGTGTTAAACCAGGCAGTTTGTTATGAATCCACTCATCATGAACAACATGCCTGTATGATCAATAGTAGTCTGTCTCTTGGTTACCTCATGTAAATAATGCATGGAAGGTGTCTAGAATCATTATGTATATTTCAGAGAATTCAAGTAAGAGCTTTACAATCTTCTGCTTTAGAAATGAGCATTTTACATGTGTAGCTCTTTTTCTGTTAGTGAATCAATATGTGAATTGAATGAGAGCTGCGGATAGTGTTGAGAGGAGCTGTGGAGGAGGGGCCGTCTGTCTCACCATAATGAAATAAGAGACCATGCTTCCATTTCCCAGAAGCCATGTGACTGGTTGCCATGGGAATGGTGCAGAGAAACCCACTTCACCCATCATTGGGCTGTTGCAATCTTGGCTCCAGAATTACAGTCACCTCTGAGACAAGAGGTTATATTTCATTGCCAGACTTCTCCCTTTTTCTGCCACGTGTTCCAAAAACGGAATAATCAACTGTTTTCTTTGGACGGTCTGTGACTAAAGAGAGTTTAACTGGATTACTCCCTGATGGGGTAGCCGCACAGGATGTTGTTTTCTTTTCGTATAAAAACACTTTGTCATTGTGCTTTTAGTCCTCTGAAACGTTTGCCTGCCCTGTGCCCCTCTCCCTCAAATCTCTGTAAAATGTGAAGTGCTTTGGAGCCCCAGACATTTTCCTCTAGGAGTTTTGTGCATTGCATAATTTGGGTCTGCTGTGAATGATTACCTAACTTGTTCTGTGTTCAGAGAAGGGAAAGAGCAGCAGACTGCATCCAAATTACTCAGAAATTCATAACGGTTGAGATAGTGTTCTTTTGATTGGCTGACAACAAATAATTCCTACCCCAATTACTTCTTATTCAACACATGTCCAGAAGAGTTATCATATTAAAGATAATTGCCTTTGGAGGAACTTTAAGTTTAATAAGCAGTTGTTAGCAGTATCATGTTAAATGTGACCATCTTAGTGTGTTGTTTTCTGAATATTGGAGGTGAGAGAAAAATCAATGAATTATAAGTGGGACACCTGGAAATAGGAACTGAGATGCAAATCAAATTGCCTCCTCCCTGAATCTGAATAACCTGCCGGGGAATATTTGCATTCTGTGATTTAGTTGACACTCTTATCCCCAGTGACAAGCCATGAAACAGTGTAGAGGCGTAAATGCATAATAACAGGATAACATTTGAAAGCCAAGTTTGAACACAATTAAGACACTCCTGTAATGCTCAGAAGTCATTACATGCCAAAATGTAACGTCAATTGGCTAACCGTTGATGTGAGTATAAATGCCTACTAAGTTTAAATATTTCACAAGCCTATTGTGAAATTATATACAGTATATATTTCATATTTCCATTGTGAGTTAGGTTTGAATCCAAGAGCTTAAAGAGTGATCGTTCTCTGGCAGACTAACAGTAATACTTTTGTTTTACGTAGCCTAGTAACTCCCCAAGTACCATTTGTGCATCTGGCACCTACACAAGGGGTCTGTTCTGTAGTAGCAGCTTGGCTTCAGCCTTCTGACTTTTGGCATCAGGGGTAACCATGCTCCTCACAACACTGGGTCTGCAGTAGACGGCTGGTGTAGAGCTACAAAGTGGTCACCTCAGGAAGAACAACACCCACGCCTCGCAGCGCTGTGGAAATACATCTGCACCATGCCAGCAACATCTGACAAGAGACCCAAACAAACCAAAACCTCCAAACCCACTCTAAAAACAGTACAGGACTGCATGTACTACTGGGTAGGGCCATTTGGTAAAGGACATAATGAACGTTGGTTGTGATCGATGGGGTTATGACATGTTTAGCAGCAGGATGTTCGATCATCCGGTTTCATTGTGATGAGGATATGAAGCAGTCTGATATCTCCAACACATAGACCTAGACATAGAGAAATGTAAATTAGCTTTTTCCTCATCTCTGTAATGTAGTCAGATATTACATTTTCGTCACGCACCTGTTACCTGTTTTGAGAATGCTGTAAATAAACCTGTTTTGTCAGGGCGCACACCAAAACTGTCCTGTGTTTTGACTGTGGATCTAATGAGATTAAATAGTGAGTCTCGACGCACGTACACTCTGCATAAATATACAATGTTTTGGGAACGAAGGCTGTGTGCGGAATAGTGAATGTGCCATCATGACTCTATTCTCTGTTCCATAACCAACCTCCCTGGCTGGAACACAGTGTACTGTGCCAGTGTGGGTGCTAGTCTCAGACCTCTCTCATTTAAAACAGAATGTTCTCCGGCTATGTGTCGGCACCGCAGTTTGATGCTGCGCTGTTGCAAGCCGGCCAAGTTGTAAAAATTGAGAAGTAGGGGAGAGGGAAAAAAAGGGGTGAGGTAGCTCTCACCCTCAGGGACAGCCTGGCCGTGGAGAGATGTCACAATGGGTTACCTGAGCTCTTATAATAGACCTGCAGGGTGGCCTGTCACCATGATGGGAGAGCTGTGTCGTGCTACTCCCCTCCACCTCAACACCACCCCATACAGATTTCTCATTACAAAAGGACCAGTGACACCTCCCATGGCCACAGGCTCCAGAGGATTAACTAGACTACAGCACCATGTAGCAGCCCTCTCCTGTAACTGTGCTCTCTATGCTCACAGCACAGTTATCATGGCTGGATCGGTAGGTTTAGCTCACTGAATGGCGACTACAGGTGTGAAGACTGCTATTGGTCTACGGGAGATTCTTGTTGTTGTTGTGCTCAGCTCAAGACCAGGATACTGGAGACATCTTTAGCTGTAATGCCTTCAGAAAGTATTCACACCCCTTGACTTTTTCCACATTTTGTTGTGTTACAGCCTGAATTGAACGTTTATTCAATTGAGATTTTGTGTCACTGGTTTACACACAAAACCCCATAATTTCAAAGTGGAATTATGTTTTTAGAATTTTTTACAAATTAATAAAAAATGTAAAGCTGAAATGTCTTCAGAGAATAAGTATTCAACCTTTGTTATGGCAAGCCTAAATAAGTTCAGGAGTACAAAGGTGCTTAAGAAGTCACAATAAGTTGCATAGACCGTGTGCAATAATAGTGTTAAACATGTTTTTGGAATGACTATCTCATCTCTGTACCCCACACATACAATTATCTGTAAGGTCCCTCAGTCGAGCAGTGAATTTCAAACACAGATTTAACCACAAAGGCCAGGGAGGTTTTCCAATGCCTCGCAAAGAAGGACACATATTGGTAGATGGGTCAACAACAAAAAAAGCAGACATTGAATATCCCTTTGAGCATGGTGAAGTTATTACACTTTGGATGGTGTATCAATACACCTGGTCACTAGAAAGATACAGGTGTCCTTCCTAACCAAGTTGCCGGAGAAGAAGGAAACTGCTCTGGGATTTTACCCTGAGGCCAATGGTGACTTTAAAACAGTTACAGAGTTGAATGGCTGTGATAGGAGAAAACTGAGGATGGAGCAGCAACATTTTAGTTAATCCAAAATACTAACCTAAATGACAGAGTGAAAAGAAGCCTGTACAGCAAAACATTTGGCAAAGAAATGAACTTTATGTCCTGAATACAAAGTGTTCTGTTTGGGGCAAATCCAACACAACACATGACTGAGTACCACTCTTCATATTTTCAAGCATGGTGGTGGCTGCATCATGTTATGGGTATGCCTGGCATCCGCAAAGGATTTTTTTAGGATAAAAAGAAACCGAATAGAGCCAAGCACAGGCAAAATCCTAGAGGAAAACCTGGTTCAGTCTGCTTTCCAACAGACACTGGGACACAAATGTACCTTTCAGCAGGACAATAACCAAAACACAAGGCCAAATATACACTGGAATTGCTGACCAAGACGACATTGAATGTTCCTGAGTGGCCTAGTTACAATTTTGACTTAAATCGGCTTGAAAATCTATAGCGAGACTTGAAAATGGCTGTCTAGCAATGATCAACAATATTGAAGAATTTTTTAAACAATAATGTGCAAATATTGTACAAGGTGTGCAAAGCTCTTAGAGACTTACCCAGAAATACTCACAGCTGTAATCGCTGCCAAATGTGATTCTAACATGTGTTGACTCAGGGGTGTGAATAATTTATATTTCTGTATTTCATTTTCAATACATTTGCAAACATTTCTAAAAACATGCTTTCACTTTATCATTATGGGGTATTGTGTGTAGATGGGTGAGATTTTTTTTTAATGTAATTAATCCATTTTGAATTCAGGCTGTAATAACAACATTTGGAATAAGTCAAGTGGTGTGAATACTTTCTGAAAGCACTGTATAAAATGGATATCTGGATTCAGCAGCATTTACTGAAGTGTCATGTGCTTTGTGAGTTGTGTATCGTGGCGAGAAATCTATTGAATCCATTTGCTATGTATGACTATGGTATTTTCACAATGATGCAGTGAGCTTAACTGAAATATGGTTGTTGGATTTGGCTTTGTTCGCAGTCAAAGGCATACATTTAATCAAACCTGCACTGGGGTAAAGCTGCTCAGGGGAAGAATAACATTGTGACTACTGTGCCACATTAATTGAATACTGTCTCTAATCTCAAGGATATTGGTCTTCCCTTTGTTATTGTGTGTCCAGTCAGCTGTGATTACAGTTGACCCTAAACCTTTAACCCACGACTTCTCAGATTATAAATCTCAAGTGCAAACCCGTTTCAGTTTTACAGTGTACCCATAGCTCATCATAGACACATAGATAGGTCATGATACTTTTGCAGCAAGTCAAGGGAGGTCGTCGACCTCTGATCCCCTTTTATTGTTGTCTCAAGGAGATAAAGCCGATGAGGCGAGGCTGATGGTCTAGGGGCTGGTGGCTCTGAACCTGGTTACCTACATAAGCAGGCCAGCCCACTAAGCCACCGGTTCCTGAAACGGACTCACACACATTCCCTGTCACCATTAGCTCAGAGGATCCTACGGTACACAACAACACTATTTATAGTCCCCTGTCCACCTCTAAGGAGAGACAATAACAGAGTGTGGGTAAACCCATTGTGACCAAGGACATTGTACTCCCAGGATGGAACCTGGTAATGGATGAATGTTGTTGATGGGATTAGAGGGATCTTTCCGTAATGCCTTCAGGACATCCGTTATTCAACCTGTAACACCAATACCAAACACTGGATTAGACTGGGGACTGGAGTTTTATATGGACCAAGCTATGCAAATTAGCTGGTCTATTGGTCCTTTCCTTTTACAGCTACTGTGTATAATTATATGGTGGGTTTGTAAATGAACTAGAGACATAGTAAAAAACAACTAAGGAAGTTTCAGTGTCATTTGAGGTAGTGGCGCTGATCCCCTGACTGTGTTCTGTCTGTATCTCCATCCTCCCTAACACTCCAATTCACATACAGACATGATGAGGACCTTGGATCAACAAGCCCATATTAACATGTTCACATATCAGGACTGCTTAGGCCCAAAAATGACTACACATCCTGATTAATGGCGGTATTAAAAAGTACTTTGTGTCAGTCTGATAGCAAACACAGGATTCTGGTTCAAATGGTCTCGTTTAGAAGCATCAGAAGAATCTGGTTTCCAGGTTGCGGTCTCTGTACTTACTGAACGGATGCAAGGCTAGACTAAGGAGTAGCTGAAGAGAGAGCAGAGAACTACCATATAGTGAAAATGAAGATTGCCAAATGAAAAGTCAATAGACTATATCTCTTGCCTGAAATAAACCTAGACCTACTGCACTGTAATACAGCATATTTCTAAACATTTGTGGTAACACTTGAGTACAATTCATTTACGATGTCCTTTATCACAATCCTAGCGCATTATAAGACTTTAAGCATCAATAAGACATCATTATATGTGTAGCCTGCTGTATAATATGCCTGAAAAAAGAAACAGTGAGTGACTTGACCTCCGGAACTTTCAAACATTCTGCTCATCCTGCTGCATCGCCCCCCTCTAATGAATATTTCAAGTGATTACTAATGAGGAACTTATCTATGTCACTGCACTTCAGGCTATCATATTCTGCACTAAGATTTTTTTTTGCTGCTGCTGGCCTATAAATTCATGACAAAGAACTCATGGGTTGCTTTGACACTGTCTGTGAAATATGATGGTGTGAGGGGAAAAGAGGGGAGCATATCAGGAGTTTTTGTGTGATCAATAAATGCTTAGATTGCATACTGATCGTATTCTCCAAACAGCGTTCTGAATACAAAATTAGGATTGTATTGAAGACTGAAATTGTGAGAGAGAAAAAAACAGGAGTGATGGAAGTGCTTAGCTCATTGTATTTTGCTCTGAACAAGTAACTACTGTAACTTTATTCATATAAACTTAATTTGAACTACTTATGTTTTTTCTCCTGAATATCCTACAGTAACCTCCCTTCCTCCCCTCCATTCTCTCTTTTGGCTCCCTACCACATAAAAATGCTCAGTACTCTATAGTGGTAGAGCATCTGCAAATTCTCTCACTTCCTTCTCTTACATCTATATTGTTTCGTTTTAATAACCCTTTGGCCTGTCCTCCTTTAAGATAATTATCCCTGTGCAGACCCTCTTCTCCATAAACAAACAGCAGATCTGTTGGATGCACAGGGAGGTTCTGGGTTGTGTAGTTTTCATAATTGAATTAATAACTGTCCTCCCTAAGAGTTTCTCTGCTTTGCTCTGCTCTGCTCTGCCCTGTACGACTCTTTTTAGGCCAGGGGTAAGATTCAGCCACGGGACAATTTTTTACGGAGTAGATGGTCAGGGGGGGCCGGAACATAATTTGTACACTGCAAATTGACCACAACTAAGCCCAAAAAGAGATTGTATTTGAAAAGAACAATCATTTAATATCTTGAATACATTGAAACACGATCACGTGTATTTTTTTATATATACTTGGTGAACAGATTTCCTAAATGAAACTGAATTCCTGAATTCCTCGTGATATTAGTATTTTTTTTACAAAAAAAGTTTTTTTTTTCATTATGTTTTCATCATTCAGTAATAATAATAGCGTCACCTCCTATATGCAGATTAAGGGACTATGTAAGAGTCATTACCATAGTAAAGTGTCAGGAGAGCCATGGTCCCCTCCACTCCTCAGAAAGAAACAGGCTATTTTGGCTGTCAACATCACCCTTCTGAATTACCCAGACTTAAAATACCTCACTCAGATTAAACTATTGGGTGCGTAAATGTAATTTGTACGAAATTACTTCCCTGTGAAGTGCAGTTGGAGGGAGAGGGCCACTTGACCATTAAGGCGGCTTATGTCAGTTAGCATCATGCATAGCAATGAGGTACATTTCCTTATGTGAGCTGTAATAATAAGTCAATATGACACCATTTTTATATAATGTAATTTTAATAAAACTATGCCAATGGTTGATATTATTTTATGTCTGTACAGTAGCCACAGTGTGTGAGCAGGCGTCTGCTGTGAAGCCTCCTTCTCCTATCTCTGCTCTGCCAGTTTTAGTAGATGTCTTCTAATCGACCAGAGCAGAAAATCCCCAGTGACAATACCAGGATCAATAGCACTCACCGCTCTTTTATGAAAGCTGGAGTATGGCCTGGATCTGTCATATGCTATTATGTCAATGTTCACTCCACACATTCATGCTCACATACACTACATGACCAAAAGTATGTGGACACCTACCCGTCAAACATCTCATTCCAAAATCATGGGCATTAATATGGAGTTGCCCCCCCCCCTTTGCTGCTATAACAGCCTCCACTCTTCTGGGAAGGCTTTCCATTAGATGTTGGAACATTGCTGCGAGGACTTGCTTCCATTCGGCCACAAGAGCATTAGTGAGGTCGGGCACTGATGTTGGGCGATTAGGCCTGGCTCGCAGTCAGCGTTCCAATTCATCCCAAAGGTGTTCGATGGGGTTGAGGTCAGGGCTCTGTGTAGGCCAGTCAAGTTCTTCCACACTGATCAAAACTAACCATTTCTGTATGGACCTCGCTTTGAGCACGGGGGCATTCTCATGCTGAAACAGGAAAGGGCCTTCCCCAAACTGTTGGAAGCACAGAAAGTTGGAAGCACAGAATCGTCTAAAATATCATTGTATGCTGTAGCGTTAAGATTTCCCTTCACTGGAACTAAGGGGCCTAGCCCGAACCATGAAAAACAGCCCCAGACCATAATTCGTCCTCCACCAAACTTTAAAGTTGGTACTATGCATTTGGCAGGTAGCGTTCTCCTGGCACCCGCCAAACCCAGATTCTTCCGTCGGACTGCCAGATGGTGAAGCGTGATTCATCACTCCAGAGAACGCGTTTCGACTGGCTCCAGAGTCCAATGGAGGCAAGCTTTACACCACTCCAGCCGACGCTTGGCATTGCACATGGTGATCTTAGGCTTGTGGGAGTCTGCTCGGCCATGGAAACCCATTTCATGAAGCTCCCAACGAACAGTTATTGTCCTAACGTTGTTTCCAGAGGCAGTTTGGAACTCGTTAGTGAGTGTTGCAACCGAGGACAGACGATTGTTGCGTGCTATGCGATTCAGCAGTCGGCGGTCATGTTCTGTGAGCTTGTGTGGCCTACCACTTCGCTACTGAGTCGTTGTTGCTCCTAGACGTTTCCACTTCACAATAAGAACACTTACAGTTGACTGGTGCAGCTCTAGCAGGGCAGAAATATGATGAACTGGGTTGTCGGAAAAGTGGCATCCTATGACGGTGCCACGTTGAAAGTCACTGAGCTCTTCAGTAAGGCCATTCCACTGCCAGTGTTTGTCTATGGAGATTGCATGACTGTGTGCTCGATTTTATACACCTGTCAGCAATGGGTGTGGCTGAAATAGCTGAATCCACTAATTTGAAGAGGTGTCCACATACTTTTGTATATACAGTGGCTTGCGAAAGTATTCACCCCCCTTGGCATTTTTCCTATTTTGTAGCCTTATAGCCTGGAATTAAAATGGATTTTTGGGGGGTTGTATCATTTGATTTACACAACATGCCTACCACTTTGAAGATGCAAAATATTTTTTATTGTAAAACAAACAAGAAAGAAGACAAAAAAACTGAAAACTTGAGCGTGCATAACTATTCACCCCCCCCCCCAAAGTCAATACTTTGTAGAGCCACCTTTTGCAGCAATTATAGCTGCAAGTCTCTTGGGGTATGTCTCTATAAGCTTGGCACATCTAGCCACTGGGATTTTTGCCCATTCTTCAAGGCAAAACTGCTCCAGCTCCTTCAAGTTGGATGGGTTCCACTGGTGTACAGCAATCTTTAAGTCATACCACATATTCTCAATTGGATTGAGGTCTGGGCTTTGACTAGGCCACTCCAAGACATTTAAATGTTTCCCCTTAAATCACTTGAGTGTTGCTTTAGCAGTGTGCTTAGGGTCATTGTCCTGCTGGAAGGTGAACCTCCATCCCAGTCTCAAATTTCCCTAAAAAATGTCCCTGTATTTAGTGCCATCCATAATTCCTTCAATTCTGACCAGTTTACCAGTCCCTGCCCATGAAAAACATCCCCACAACATGATGCTGCCACCACCATGCTTCACTGTGGGGATGGTGTTCTCGGGGTGATTAGAGGTGTTGGGTTTGTGCCAGACATAGCGTTTTCCTTGATGGTCATTAAGCTCAATTTTTGTCTAATCTGAGCAGAGTACCTTCTTCCATGTGTTTGGGGAGTCTCCCACATTCCTTTTGGCGAACACCAAACATGTTTGCTTATTTCTTTCTTTAAGCAATGGCTTTTTTCTGGCCACTCTTTCGTAAAGCCCAGCTCTGTGGAGTGTACGGCTTAAAGTGGTCCTATGGACAGATACTGCAATCTCTGCTGTGGAGCTTTGCAGCTCCTTCATGATTATCTTTGGTCTCTTTGTTGCCTCTCTGATTAATGCCCTCCTTGCCTGGTCCGTGAGTTTTGGTGGGCGGCCCTCTCTTGGCAGGTTTGTTGTGGTGCCATATTCTTTAAATTTTTTGGATTTAATGGTGCTCAGTAGGATGTTCAAAGTGTCTGATATTTTTTTATAACCCAACCCTGATCTGTACTTCTCCACAACTTTGTCCCTGACCTGTTTGGAGAGCTCCTTGGTCTTCATGGTGCCGCTTGCTTGGTGGTGCCCCTTGCTTAGTGGTGTTACAGAATCTGGGGCCTTTCAGAACAGGTGTATATATACTGAGATCATGTGACAGATCATGTGACACTTAGATTGCACACAGGTGGACTTTATTTAACTAATTATGTGACTTCTGAAGGTAATTGGTTGCACCAGATCTTATTTAGGGGCTTCATAGCAAAGAGGGTGAATACATGTGCACGCACCACTTTTCCGTTATTTATTTTTTTGAATTTTTTGAAACAAGTTATTTTTTGCATTTCACTTCACCAATTTCGACTATTTTGTGTATGTCCATTACATGAAATCCAAATAGAAATCCATTTAAATTACAGGTTGTAATGCAACAAAATAGGACAAACGCCAAGGGGGATGAATACAAGGCACTGTATAGTGTATATACATGCGCACACACGCACGCACGTACACACACAAACGTGAGCACTCCACATAATTTCATACTTTTAGTACAAACTCTGATTAGTCAGACTAGTTTGTCCAAGCTAAGTCTTCTACAAATGTTAAGTCTTCTACTACTGCAAACGTTTATGACTGCTTATGTTATAATTAAGCAATAAGGCCTGAGTGGGTGTGTTTTATGGCCAATATACCACAAACACCCGAGGTGCCTTATTGCTATTATAAACTGGTTACCAATGTAAAAATACATGTTTTGTCATACCTGTGGTATACAGTCTGATTTACCACAGCTTTCAGCCAAACATTCAGGGCTCGAACCACCCAGTGTATAATGCACTATAATGCACTACTAAGTTAAACATAATCACTATAATGCATTATAACCAAACACAGTTCCTTTTAAGGTAAACAATAAAACATTTTTTTGTATCTTTATTGGGAATGTTCATATTATTTTTAAAGCAAGTTAAAAATTATCTTGTAAAGAAATGCAATTCTGAAAGTATATTGGGGGAAGATGATACACAGGCACGATTTAGTGAGAAGTAAATTGTTCAGGGATTAGCTTGAGTAGGTAGCTCTCTTTTTCATCCTGCCCTGCTACTGAGTGCATTGCACATTTTTCTTCATCTCAGAACTTGGCTGAGTTCCTCCAGCATCATATTTTATTCATCCAATATCCTAAATTCTGTTCCTCACCTTGCAGATGGTTTAACCCATTTAATCCCATGGGTCACAATAGTGTCAGCACCAAGCTTTTGTACTTTACAAGCTCTAGAGAAATTAGTTGTACTTATCAACAAATGTCACATATTATGCATTATTATGGTGTCTAGTATGATTTAGAGAAGTTTCAAATGATTTCTCAAAATGGTCATATTTCTCCAAGCCGTACTTTTACAGACAAATTTGGCACCAGAAGTCTGTATTCATCAACTTTAAAAACAAATACATTGTTGAAATGTTAAAATATTTTGTATGTAAATATAATATTTAAAGGGTCTAGTTTATATATGTGCCTTCATTTTCTATACATTGAATCCACGCTGCTCATGGTATATGATAATATCTAGCGATCACATTTGTGACCAATGGGAAAATACAGTGGTTCTAATTTTATATATATATATATATATATATATATATATATATATATATATATATATATATATATATATATATATATATATATTTAATCATAGCAGATTATTTCTTTTTTTCAGTAGATTGAAGTGGAGTTGGGTTATGGATATACTTGATCAAGATTATTTTACAGATGATTTTACCATTACATATGTTTCAATCAGTGATTCTGTCTGTAAAACGTCATATTTTGTTATTTCAGGGAGAATTAGTCATGCATAGACCCGTAAACTAAATTAGTGTAATAACGTTTGTTTACTGTCTCTTGCACAAGGGTAGACCAGGTTTATGTGAGTTTTGCTGAATAGTCACAAGGTTAGACCAGGTTTATGTGAGTTTTGCTGAATAGTCACAAGGGTAGACCAGGTTTATGTGAGTTTTGCTGAATAGTCACAAGGGTAGACCAGGTTTATCAGAGTATTGGGATATGGCCACAGATTTAAACCTGGTCCGTATGGGTCTTTGGGCTGAGAAGCATTAGTAGATCTGGTTTTATAATAGTATTGGGACTCAGTCAAAGGTGTAGACCTGGTGTCTAGGCGTACTGGAGCTGAGGTGCAGGGGTAGACCTGGTGTCTAGGCGTACTGGAGCTGAGGTGCAGGGGTAGACCTGGTTAACAGTTTATTAGTATTCATGCTTCGGCACATATTTAGACCTTGTGACAAAACCATCAGTGGAGTTGAAAATGCGATGGAAACCCATTTAACTTGTCTTTATTATTCGGTACATGGGTATTTTTTACGTGCATTACGTCATTATGCACAGCCTTTTATCCGCAACAAGTCAATTTCATGGAAACATCTCTGGTGGGAAAATGCACATGTAGTTTTTTATGCAGATTTTAGAATATTTGTGTGCCATAGAGTTTGCTACAGGGCACACCTGCCACAAATGCTCTCTCTCCACCTCCATGCCTCAGACTAGGAGAATTCTGAACAGTACAGCAGCACAATGTTTAAAGTTCATGTTTGACCTTTAATTTTTAAACAATTATTCTGATATGAAGGTATGAAAAAATAAATGTTGGATTTCACAAAAAACATTCTGCCTATTCAGACTTGAGATAAGTTGATTTAACGTGGACGTGATAATTTTTTTTACTTTAGTACATTTTTTATTGAGTCCATGTTAAGTTTACTTATCTAAACTCTGAATAGGGCCCCATGTGCTCAGTGTAGTCCTGAAGACTGGCTGAGAGGACTAAGGCAGTGTTTTGACAAGTAGGAGACCCGGGTTCACATCCACCTTCTCACATGAATACCAGTAATGAAGGCACACTTTATACATGTTACTTCTGCTATAACTTACATTGCCCTAAACATTCTGAATGTTACATTATTTTTAATCTCACGAAGTTGCCTGGCAACTGTAGCCTATGATTAGTGCCAAAGTCTACCATAGGAAAAGTATTCACTTCCCAGTCTTCTTTAAAACGTTATTCAAAATATTGACTGAAAATTAAATCAATATTTATAATCAATCAATATTCATGCTATAAACCATTTGCAATTGTTTTATTTATTATTATATGAAAGACACATTTTTTTTTTTTTCAGAACACTCTTAAAAACCCAATTATTCAGATTGAAGAACCACTTTGGCTGTTTCAGAATACTTCCATTCTGTTTTGAAATACATTCAGTGTATCATAACACTTACATTTGGTTTACATTCAAACACCCTCCAAACACTAGATCTCAGCTTAGGTGTACTACTTTTCATGGTTTTACTACACAATATATTTTTGTTGTCTGTATATTTTAACATTGAGGTCCCAAGGGCTGAAAGTTCCATGAAATTAGCTGGATTTATCATATACAGTACAACTCCTTCAGAAAGTTTACACATTTTTTCCACATTTTGTTGTGTTACAGCCTGAATTTAAAATTGATTAAATGTAGATTTTGTGTCACTGGCCTACACACAATACCACATAATGTCAAAGTGGAATTGAATGAATGAATAAAAAATAAAAGCAGAAATGTCTTGAGTCAATAGGAATTCAACCCTTTTGTTATGGCAAGCCTACAGTAAATACATTCAGGAGTAAAAATGTGCTTTACAAGTCACTTAATAAGTTGGAAGGGAGGAAACCACTCAGGGATTTCACCGTGAGGCCACTTACAGAGTTTAATGGCTGTGATAGGACACAACTGAGGATTGGTCAACAAAGCTAATATAAATCCAAAATACTAACATGAATGACAGAGTGAAAAGAAGGAAGCCTGTACAGAATAAAAAGATTCCCAAACATGCATCCTGTTTACAATAAGGCACTAAAGTAATACTGCAGAAAATGTGGCAAAGAAATTAACTTTTTGTCCTGAATACAAAGCGTTCTGTTTGGGGCAAATCCAACACAACACATCACTGAGTACCACTCTTTGTCAGGATGTCAGTGTAATGTGGTAGACGAAGTCAGGCGCAGGACACAGAGCTAATCGAAAAACATACTTTACTTGTAGGTAAAATGAATGAACAAAACCTCCACGCAGGGAGGAACAAAACCGCACACTAACGACAACCAAAATATGAACAAACACGCACAACACACAGTGTGAGACAGAGGGTTAAATAGGGAAGACATAACTACATGATGGGAAACAGGTGTGACCAATAAAGACAAAACAAGTCGAACATAGAAACATGGATCGGTAGCAGCTAGTACTCCGGTGACGGCGAACGCCGAAGCCTGCCCGAGCAAGGAGGAGGGGCAGCCTCGGCTAAATTCGTGACAGTACCCCCCCAGCCGTGCGCCGACCCCGGCCTCGGGGACGGCCAGGAGGACGCGGAGCAGGGCGAGTCGGATGACTACGGTGGAAATCCCTCAACATGGAGGGATCGAGGATGTCCCTCCTAGGGACCCAGCACCGTTCCTCCGGACCGTACCCCTCCCACTCCACGAGATACTGCAGGCCCCCCACCCGACACCTCGAATCCAAGATGGAACGGACCGAGTACGCCGGTGACCCCTCGATGTCCAGTGGGGGCGGAGGAACCTCCCGTACCTCAGACTCCTGGAGTGGACCAGCTACTACCGGCCTGAGGAGAGACACATGGAACGAGGGGTTAATACGGTAAATAAGAGGAAGCTGTAACCTATAACAAACCTTGTTCAATCTCCTCAGGACTTTAAATGGCCCCACAAACCGCCGACCCAGCTTCCGGCAGGGCAGGCGAAGGGGCAGGTTTCGGGTCGAGAGCCAGACCCGGTCCCCCGGTGCATACACTGGGGCCTCACTGCGGTGACGATCGGCGCTCGACTTTTGTCGCCTGATGGCCCGTCTACATGAGCAGCGTTCCAGGTCTCTTCAGAGCGCTGAAACCACTCATTCACCGCAGGAGCCTCGATCTGGCTCTGATGCCAAGCTGCCAGGACCGGCTGATAACCTAACACACACTGGAAAGGAGTAAGGTTAGTAGAGGAGTGGCAGAGTGAGTTTTGGGCCATCTCTGCCCAGGGGATAGAACACGACCACTCCCCCTGCCGGTCCTGGCAATAGGACCGCAGAAACCTACCCACATCCTGGTTAACTCTCTCCACCTGCCCATTACTCTCAGGGTGAAAACCTGAGGTAAGGCTGATCGAGACCCCCAGACGTTCCATGAACGCCCTCCAGACCCTAGAGGTGAACTGGGGACACCGATTCGACACAATATCCTCAGGTACCCTGTAGTGCCGGAAGACGTGTGTAAACAGGGCCTCAGCAGTTTGTAGGGCTGTAGGGAGACCTGGCATAGGAATGAGAAGGCAGGACATAGAAAACCGATCCACAACGACCAGGATCGTGGTGTTCCCTTGTGAGGGGGGAAGGTCCGTAACAAACCTCCTCGCCGCCCGGATGTACTCCAGATTGGTCAGTCAAAATGAGAAAAGGGTGTTTATCCCCCTCAAGCCAATGCCTCCACACTTTCAGAGCTTTAACCACAGCTAACAGCTCCCGGTTCCCCACATCATAGTTGCGCTCCGCCGGACTGAGCTTCTTAGAAAATAAAGCACAGGGGCGGAGTTTTGGTGGCGTACCCGAGCGCTGAGACAGTACAGCTCCAATCCCAGCCTCGGATGCGTCCACCTCAACCTGGAATGCCAAGGAAGGATCCGGATGAGCCAGCACCGGAGCCGAAGTAAACAGGTCCTTCAGATGACCAAAAGCCCTGTCCGCCTCAGCTGACCACTGTAGACGCACCGGTCCTCCCTTCAGCAAGGAGGTAATGGGAGCCGCTACCTGACCAAAGCCCCCGGATAAACCTCCGGTAGTAGTTGGCAAAACCCAAGAATCGCTGCACCTCCTTCACTGTGGTTGGAGTCTGCCAATTACGCACGGCCGAAATGCGGTCAATCTCCATCTCCACACCTGACACGGACAGGCGGTGTCCTAGGAAGGAGATGGACTCTTGGAAGAACAGACATTTCTCCGCCTTCACATACAGGTCATGCTCCAACAGTCGACCAAGCACCTGACGCACCAGGGACACATGCTCGGCCCGTGTAGCGGAGTATATGAGAATGTCATCAATATACACCATAACACCCTGTCCGTGCAGGTCCCTGAAAATCTCATCAACAAAAGATTGGAAGACTGATGGAGCATTCATCAAACCGTATGGCATGACGAGGTACTCATAGTGCCCAGAGGTGGTACTAAATGCTGTCTTCCTGAGATCCAATTTCGTGAAGAAGCGCGCCCCGTGCAATGACTACGTCATACTAGCAATCAGAGGTAGTGGATAGCTGTATTTTACAGTGATCTGATTAAGACCACGGTAGTCAATGCACGGGCGTAAGCCACCATCCTTCTTCTTCACAAAAAAAGAAACTCGATGACACAGGGGAAGTGGAAGGCCGAATGTATCCTTGCCTCAGAGATTCGGTGACATATGTTTCCATAGCCGCCGTCTCTTCCTGTAACAGAGGTTACACGTGACTCCGGGGAAGCGCAGCACCTACCTGGAGGTTTATCGCACAATCCCCCTGTCGATGGGGTGGTAATTGAGTCGCCTTCTTTTTACAGAAGGTGAGAGCCAAATCAGCATATTCAGGCGGAATGTGCATGGTGGGAACCTGGTTTGGACTTTCCACCGTTGTTGCCCCTACGGAAACACCTACACACCTCCCCGAGCACTGACTTGACCATCCCTTGAGAGCCCTCTGTTGCCATGAAATGGTGGGGTCATGAGAGGTTAACCAGGGAAGCCCCAACACCACTGGAAACGCAGGAGAATCAATCAGATAGAGACTAATTGTTTCCTCATGCCCCTCCTGCGTCTTCATCCAGAGTGGAGCTGTGACCTCCCTAATCAGACCTGACCCTAAAGGGCGACTATCTAGGGCATGTATAGGGAAGGGCACATCAACTGGCACAATAGGAATCCCTAACCTACGGGTAAACTGACGATCAATAAAGTTCCCTGCTGCGCCTGAATCTACTAGCGCCTTATGCTGGGAATGAGAAGAAAACTCTGGAAATACAACATCTATACACATATGCGCAACAGGGAGCTCTGGGTGAGTTGGGTGCCTACTCACCTGAAACGGTCCACCAGTGCTCTGCCTACTGCCTCGACTCCTTGAAGACCCTCCCCAGCACCGACCAGCATTGTGTCCTCTGCGGCCACAGTTGGTGCAGGGGATGGCCCCTCTACCGGTCTCCCTCAGAGCAGCACCTCCGAGCTCCATAGGGGTCGGGTCGGAGGTGCTGGGGGATGGAATGGACAGCCCCTGATCCGGACGTCCGCGGGGTGGCCAACAGGTTATCCAGTCAGATTGACATATCCACCAGTTGGTCCAGGTTAAGGTTGGTGTCCCTGCAGGCCAGTTCCTGACGAACGTCCTCCCTTAAGCTGCAACGGTAGTGGTCGATGAGGGCTCTCTCATTCCATCCTGCGCTGGCAGCCAGAGTCCGAAAGTCCAGTGCAAACTCCTGCGTGCTCCTCTTCCCCTGTCTGAGGTGGAATAGACGCTCACCCGCCGCTCTCCCCTCTGGTGGATGATCGAATACCGCCCTAAAGCGGCGGGTAAACTCTGCATAACTCACAGTTGCGGTGTCTATTCCCCCCCACTCGGCGTTGGCCCACTCGAGCGCTTTACCGGACAGACAGGAGATGAGGGCGGACACGCTCTCGTATCCTGAGGGAACCGGGTGGATGGTTGCCAGGTAGAGCTCTACCTGGAGCAGAAAACCCTGACACCCGGCAGCTGTACTATCATATGCCCTCGGGAGCGAGAGCCGAATCCCACTGGACCCAGATGGTGAAGAGGTGGACAGCGGTGTAGGTGGTGGTGTAATTGGAGGAGGTATAGGGATACCTCCTCTCTCCCATCGCTCCATGGTATTCACCACTCGTTCCATAGCGGTGCCGAGAGCCTGGATCATGGCCGCTTGTTGTTGGACGCGTTCCTCCATCGATCCGGCTGGCATTGCTGTACCTGCTGACTCCATATTTTGGTGCGTGTTTCTGTCAGGATGTCAGTGTAATGCGGTAGACGAAGTCAGGCCAGGACACAGAGCTAATCGAAAAACGTACTTTACTCGTAGGTAAAATGAATGAACAAAACCTCCACGCAGGGAGGAACAAACCCGCACACTAACGACAACCAAAACATGAACAAACATGCACAACACACAGTGTGAGACAGAGGGTTAAATAGGGTAGACATAACTACATGATGGGAAACAGGTGTGACCAATAAAGACAAAACAAGTCGAACATAGACACATGGATCGGTAGCAGCTAGTACTCCGGTGACGGCGAACGCCGAAGCCTGCCCGAGCAAGGAGGAGGGGCAGCCTCGGCTGAATTCGTGACACTCTTCATATTTTCAAGCATGGTGGTGGCAAGCATGTTATGGGTATGTTTGTCGTCGGCAGGGACTATGGAGTTTTTTTAGGATAAAAAAATTGAATATAGCTAAGCACAGGTAAATCCTAGAGGAAAACCTGGTTCAATCTGCTTTCCAACAGACACTGGGAGACAAAATCACCTTTCAGCAGCACAATAACCTAAAACACAAGGCAAAATATACAATGGAGTTGACATTGAACGACATTGAATGTTCCTGAGTGGCCTAGTTACAGTTTTGACTTAAATCGGCTTGAAAATCTATGGCAAGACATGAAAATGGCTGTCTCGTAATGATCAACAACCAACTTGACAGAGCTTGACAATTTTTGTAAAGAATAATGGGCAATCCAGGTGTACAAAGCTCTTAGAGACGTACCCAGAAAGACTCACAGCTGTAATCGCTGCCAAAGGTGAGTCGAACATGTATATATTAGTGTTTTATATATATATTTTTAAGACATATCAATTTTAATCGCACTTTGTAACACAACAAAATGTGGAAAAAGTCAAGGGGTGTGAATACTTTCTGAAGGCACTGTATCACTGCTCTGTGAATCAATGAGAATTTGACCTGGGTATAAATGGGGATACTCATAAGTCCAACTGGTTCACAGTGTGTAAAGTACCAGAGTATCCATTAGCCAGTGTAGTATCTAGACAATTTACAATTTTGCTGACGTTTGCAAATGGTGTCTTAGAGGATGTTGACTCAGCTTGAGGAAGCATCTGGAGAGCATTTCTATAGGGGAACCCTAAAACAGAGGAAGTCTGTTATGTGGAGTCCTGGGATTGGTCTGTAGGGGAAAACACCCATATCAGGTTACATAGGATATATATACTATGGTTTGGGACAAAGGAGGGGAGAACAACATATTAAGAGATTGGGCCGTTGTTCTCCAGATGTCTGCAGAAGTCTGTAAATTGGCGCTGAGATCTTCAATGTAATAAATAATTATAATCGAGGACAGTGTCAGCGGATTTCTGGTTCTCACAGCATCTCAGCATAGTTCTCGACACTACATTAATGGCGACGAGGTATTTGGACCGTGTTGCGTCTTTTCTCAGCGTTCCATTCATGGGCGCCGAGCTGACTATCGCTCCAGAGTCTGGCAGATAAGGGTGAGTTTTCTCACCACTTTGGGCACTGGTCAGTTCGTGTGTCCGTGTGTGTGCGTTGAATGAATGCACCGTTAAGAACTTGCGTGTGTGCTTTGCTGATATTTGCTGTGGGATAAGAGTCCGTTCTAAATTTTTAAATTTGTTTGCGTTGAAAGCAACGCAAACAGGGGGGAGTGTCTATAGGTATTGATAATACTGGACACAGGGATATTTTGCTTGAATAAAATTCAAAAAGAATAGAATGAAGGAATAAGGCCAAGGAAAATGTATACAAATTAGGACGTCGCGGATCTATTGCAAGCCCTCAAACGAGGCGATCATTAGGATGGGCCGAAAATCCTGAAAACTCACTAGGTTGTTTTTAGGTCAGTTCCGGGAACTGGAGATTGTGGTAGATACATTCGGTTGCAAGTTACCGTTCGACTTATAGTTGACGAGGTATATGTTCGATGTAACCTCTCATTTGAATGTCTGCAAACTCTAGGTAGCATAAATTTAGGAACAATGAAAAAACAGTGCGACGGTAGTAGCATGCTTTAGAGGTCCGTAGGAACGGATATAAGCCTCTTAAACTGTGTGTGTGTGTGTGTGTGTGTGGAAGAGAGTAGGATATGTGTTCTATGTTTTGTGTTGGTTTGTGAGCTCTGTTAAGTGTTACTGTTTGTCTGTGTTGGGGAAATAACGGAGGGACAGCTGGTCTGTCTACTTTCTGTTGTTTAGCATTGAAGAGAGCTGCTTGGGAGCTCTTCTCACTCTGAAATCGCATTGGTGAATGAACTACGCATGCGTGTGATTTTATGAGTTTAGAGTTACGTAGAGCAAATATGCCACTCCCCTGCCTGCACTGAGCTGCTGGGAGACGCAGACTCAGAGCAGACAGAGAAGGAGGGGGAGACTTACACACTAATAAAGTGTTCTGTTTGTTAAATCGGCTGTTGCTTAACGATGAAACTATTTGATTGAGATCTATTGAATTGATAAATGAGAGATATGTTGACGGATTAAAAATAAAAAATAATAAAATAATAAAATAAAATAAAATGTTATTGAGCTATTTATACTATTCCTGAGTTAAGCTGTTTGCTTATTTTTTAGCGCGAATGTGAACAGAGGAGTATTGCATGGTTGAAATAACCCAGTGAGTGCATAAAATACTAAATTCTTGTCTGTTCTTTGTTCTTCTGTGATATCAGAGACGATAAGGAGGAGACAGAGAGAGAGAGGAGGTGCTGACGAGTGCATCACGCGACAGGGTGTGCTGCAACGGATCAAGTCAAATCAAGGCTAGTACTGTTCTATTCACAAAACGTACCTTCCCATAGAGGATATTTTGTGTGCCTGGCATATTTCATGTTGTGACAATTTGACAGGGACTTGGCAACAGACTGATCAATTGATGTAATTAAGAATTGCATTTTGGAGTTTTTGTGCATGAGTTGGTTTGATTAGAGTTGAGTTGGGAAATCCAGCACTGACATTATTCTGTAAAATTAAGGTAATTGGGTGCTTATTAAGCAATTGGTTTGTGAGTGCTGTAGTGTTGCTGGATTAGAGGTCTTTCTTTTTTGGATTGCTCTGAAGTTTACTACTTTCCTTTACCTTTCTTGATCGGATGTGGTAAGATTGCCACTAATCAATAATTTTGTAAAATAAAATAAAAATGAATAAATAAATTAATTGATGAATAAATTAATTGATTAATTAATTAATTAATTTGGGGAAAGGAAAAAAATGGGAGGGAAACATAAGCTACATAATTCACAATAAAGGAATATAAAAGAGTTGTTACAATGGGTAAAAAGGACATCAAAACTATGAAAGTAATTACTCCTGTTGATGTAGTAGAAAATAGTAATCCTCTAGTTAATGGTATTGCAAGGTTATCTGGAAAATGGAATAAACGTTGGCCTGACATTGAACAACCATGGCCAGTGGAAGGGACTCTTAACCCAGACGTCATCAACATAATGAAAGTGCTTGAATAATAGAGAGAGGAAAAGCAGAAACAACCATAAAGATGAATCCAAACTCCAAAAGTAAGAAGAAAACGAGATGTCTGGAAACTAAGGGTGGAGTAAGGTTCAGGAGGATGGAACTTGAAGATGATGATGATGATGATCAGAGTGATTCAGAAGAGATCATGGGTGGATATGACCCTGTGATCAGAAGGAAGTTGGCAAGAGAGGAAAGAAGGGGTGATGGATGTTTGAAGAAGAAGAATACAAGATATTCAAGTTCTGATGAAAGTGAAGATGAAGACAGCGATGAAGATTTGGAGATTAAAGGTGCTTCATATTCAAGAAGATTTTATCCTACAATGATTAGCACAAAATAAATAGAAAGAGATATAGATCATATAGCCCATCAAGTGGATCTGTACAGGAAAAAGGAACACAACCAGAAAGAGCAGGACCAAGAAACTCTCAGAAAACTCAATGAAATACAACTGGGGGAGAATAAGAAGGAGAAGAAACAAGCTTTGGTTATGAAGAATCAGTGTGCACCAAATCAACAATCACTGCCACAGCTTCAACTGGACCAGTTCCAACCGCAATTGTACCAGCCACCAATAGCGGTACCAGTTGTTTCATATCCATAGCCAGTCTCTGGACAGACACAGAATTGGAGAGGAAGAGGACGAGAAGGCTTAGGAAGAGGAGGAAGATTTAAGCCATACTTCCAACAATTTTCAGAAGTGTGTTATAATTGTGGACAGGTTGGTCACTTTGCCCGTGAGTGTAATGGGCCAGAAGGAAACACAAGAGGGAATTTCAGAGGAAGATACAGGGGCAAGTGAAGATCATCTGGAGGACAGGTGAACCCTTATAGGGGCCAGGAGCAAGGATTCTAGGGGTGCCGAAAAGATCCGAAAGGGGGGTGTCAGCTGGTAGCACCAGTTAGGGGAAAAAGATCCAACAATTGAGGTGAAAATAAACAACCGACCATTGGAAGTGATGGTGGATAGCGGAACTGCTTTTATCTGTGTTCAGCCTGAAGAGGTTACACATCTCACTATGTCCAATCAACTAATTAGGACAGGGATTTGAGGGAGTGAAACGGTTGATTACTCTTACGGAACCAATTGAGCTCTGCTATGAAAATTAGAAAATTACAATACCCATACTGGTATCAGAACATACACCTATTGCATTGTTGGGAAGAGATGCATTGTGTAAGTTGAACTGTAAAATAAGATGTACACCAGACGGCTGTCTGGTAGAAGTGCCAAAGGAAAAGGTTTACCAATTGTTGATGATGACAGAGATGGATTCGTCTACAGTATTCTGGATTGGAAATCTCAGTGAAGATTTTTTGAAGCAGGCTAAGATATGGAAGAAATTTAAGGGGGAAGATATGCCAGATGCGAGGCTTCTGGAATATCCATTTCAACTCAGCTCAAGTATTTCAAGAATGCTGCCCAATTGAACTCAGAGGAATGGTTGAGTCATCAACCAAAGAAAGTTCAACTCAGCTCATGTTGCATAGTTTTAGGACCACAAGGAGCAGCTATGAAGATAAACACAGATGATTATCTGGATAAAGAATTTGAGATTGAGAAGAGTGTGCCACATGTGACCTTGTTGGTTTCTGAAGGCTGTGAGCAGAAGCAAATAGGAGAAATTATGACAGAAGCAGAGAAAGCTGTTTTTGTACTGATGAAAGAGAATTTGGGGATTTGGAGGAGTGAAGATCAGCGATTTCTCAAAATAATGATTTTGGCTCATGGAAAAGGAGAGCCACAAGCTGTACGGATGACACATGAATCTATTTGCAGTGTGAAGATGGATTAAGAATCTATGAAAAAGGAGATGTTGCAAAAAGTTCAAGAATGTTTGTGGTCTCAAAGTAGTACCGATATTGGACTTGTGAAATCAGCACAATTGAGGTGAATGTTGAACTTCAACCAGGAGCCAGACCTCCTTGGAAGAATCAGTATCCATTGAAAGATGAAGCAATCCGAGGGATTGAACCAGAAATTGAAGGACTTTCAAAAGCAGGTGTTTTGAAGACAATGAAAAATCCTCAGAGTAACAATCCATTGTTGTCTTTGGAGAAACCATGAGGGGTTGATAGTAGCGCCTCTAGACCTAATAGGTCTGATGATTTAGGAAGCTATGGGTTAGCTAATGTTGCCAGGGGGGAGGTTAGGAGAAAGATCACAAAGGAGTATGGTTTTTGGGAACCATATTTGCTTGAACAGATTGACTATGTCATAGGCAGGTGCACAATCTGTCTGAAAAATAATGTTTGCAGGGGTGTGACTGTTATTCTTGGTTACATTCCTACACCAAGAGGTGCAGAAGATGTCAAACTAAGCGAAAATATGCTCAATCGTTTGCCAAGTTTTTGTGTAAAGAAGTCATAAGCAGGTGGGGACTTCCCGAACGACATATCCTCAAATTAGTGGGAAAGGAATTTGTGGATAAATCAGTGAAATGTTTTTTGAAAAAATTAGTGGGAAAGGAATTTGTGGATAAATCAGTGAAATGGTTTTTGAAAAAATTAGGAGGAAAAGTTAGACTAAAAAGTTATGAAAACTAGGGTTGAAGGAACTCTAGGAAGGTCAGCTCAGCTTCAATGTTAGTACGAGAGAGAGAACAGTGGTGAATGGAAATTTAGAGTTCAGTGGAGAGATAATTATGGAGAAGAAGTGTTGTTATTAGGACAAGAAGTAGAAGCTGTTTCACCTAGTCAAAGGAAGTATATTTTGTACAACGATATGAAGTGGAAGAGGGTTATGAGTGATTGCTCACTTATTTTGCGTAATGTTAGAGGGGAAGATCAGGGAGAATACTATCATGGAGGTACAGGATGAGTTCTTTGATTTTGATGGAAGACAAGAAGATATATCTGATCAATACTGCTCGTTAGGGAAGAGAGAAACTAAATGGAAGGCATATGGATTTGATTCTTCTGTTTTGCAAATTAAAGATGGATGGGCAGGTAGGAATCTTTGGTTCCAGCAGTTACCTCATTCTGTAAGATCAGTGAGGAATCTTGAGGGTCCATGTCTGTTGATAATTCCAGCACCAGGAACATGGGGTTGAATCTTAGAGAAGGTGGCTCAACCTCTATCAAGTACGTGTGAATCTTATGCTTTGTCATGGCTGTTGTATCAGCAACAATCATTAACAGATATAATAATGTTGTTGTGGAAGCATTTGTTTAGGCCTAGGTTTAAGTGTTCTTGGTTAAATGAATTACCCTATGTGAATTTGTTAGATAGGAAGGAAAATCAGTTAACAGCGCTTCATGAAGCATTGGAGGTGAAACCCGTGAGGGCTAAAAGCTGTTTTTGTTCAAATAAAACATATGATGGAAAGAGGATGTTTAGGGGAATATCAGATTGTGATGATTATATGATGACTTGGGGTAAGCATGAACATAAGGTTAGTAATGAGAAATATAATGTAACTTTTTATGTTCAAGTTAGTAAGAAGAGCAGGACTTTGATGGTGAAAGATACGTTTTTGCATGGTAATGTGACTATTGGGAATTTTAGAAACATCTGGGGTTTGTGGTGAGAAAGAATATATTCTTACCCTATGGATGGAAAGGATGTTGTTACATGTCGATGTTGAAGCTTCCATATGAGGTTTTTACCATTAAAAGAGGGGAAGCACCGGAAACAGATAAATCTGATTCTGAAAGAGAGAAATGTCATTGTCTGGAAGCCTACCATTGGAGGATAAGCCTAGGAGAGAAGTGTGGACTTGGACTTTTTCCATGGTATGGTGTAAAATTTTTGGCAGATCACATTGATAATATTACCTATACTTTGAAGGGTTTTGCAAATGAAACGATAAGAGGGTTTAACCTTTTGTCAAATACTCAAAGGAGTATTGATGGATAGATATCAATTTTGAATATCCGATCATTTTTCATGTTTTTACATATTATTGTGATTTTAGTATTTTGTTATGAATCAAAGGGGGGAAATGGAATGTGATTCATTTTATATATCATTTTATATATCATTTTTAGTTGATATTGATGTTTTAATTTGCATGTGTTGTTTTGCAAAATATACTGTTTGGTCTTTTCTTTTCTTCCAGAAGCATATGGGGGAATGTGTAGAGGGGATTCAAATACTCAAACATGGACAATATGAATGGACAATATGAATGGACTGGAGGAAGTGGAACAAGGAAGGTGTGGAAATGTTCAGATTCCATCATCGACGATGCATTGAAAGTCGACACTGCTGAGGAGATGAAGTGTAGTGGACTACATTCCAGTGTCTGCAATGATATATAGACATATTTGCATGTGTAATAAATAATTTGTGTCATATTCTTTCTGTATTAATTTTCGAAGAATGATATTTGCTGTAGTTGGATGCATGTGGAGATCTCAGATGTTTTTGTTTATTTCGTGGATGCTTAGGGATATTGGGTCTAGGCAGGGACAGAGAGAATCCACAGGAGGGTCCGATGGGTCGACCAGCCTGAATGTGGATTTTTTTTTATTGTATTTTGTTTGCTGGGGCTTTCATGTGTATTTAATTGCATCATAGTTTAAAATGCATTGATAAAGATTTATGAATTGATCTGGAGTACTTAAGTGGTTGCCTGGGGCAGAGGGGCCGTGAGAGAATTTTACTGTCTTGATTGATTGATGGATATTTGGAAAGAAAGCTGCCAGACAGGTTTTTCGCTCTCACACTCCATAAAGATTTGTTCATATTTCATAGAAATTTATTTACACTCCATAGAAAAATGTGTTTTTGGTTTATTGTTAAAGTTACTCAATAAGAGAAAATTTGTTATTTGTCATAATCCTATTCTTTTTGTTTTCGAGACATAGTTAGTCTCGAAGGGGGGAAATATGTAGTATCTAGACAATTTACAATTTTGCTGACGTTTGCAAATGGTGTCTTAGAGGATGTTGACTCAGCTTGAGGAAGCATCTGGAGATCATTTCTATAGGGGAATCCTAAAACAGAGGAAGTCTGTTATGTGGAGTCCTGGGATTGGTCTGTAGGGGAAAACACCCATATCAGGTTACATAGGATATATATACTATGGTTTGGTACAAAGGAGGGGAGAACAACATATTAAGAGATTGGGCCGTTGTTCTCCAGATGTCTGCAGAAGTCTGTAAATTGGCGCTGAGATCTTCAATGTAATAAATAATTATAATCGAGGACAGTGTAAGCGGATTTCTTGTTCTCACAGCATCTCAGCATAGTTCTCGACACTACACCAGCCCAAGTGTGACTTGGGATGTCCAGAGCATCAGCAGAGTGATAATGTAATGAAACAATCCGTTTTCACACCCTCTTACTGTCCTTGTCACTGATGAACTGTGGTGAGAAAAGCCACCACAGAAAAAAAGAACATTTGAGGACATTTATTTTATATTTCGCTCCCCTCTCTCTGTTGCCCTTTTATTTGTCCTTACCAAAAGCACAAATGATGCAAGCATCCTTGAGCAAATGGGTATTAAATCCCTGTATAACTCATATATACTGTATATATTCTGTAGCTCGTCATCTTCCCACTCCAGTATCGGCTGTGCAGCCGGAGAGCACTCAGTGCAGTTGCTCTTGATGGATGACGTGGGGCTATTTTCACCTTCCGTCCTGCCCTCTGACACTTAAAATGGTGAGTGACTTCTGGAAACATTGCTTCTGACTTGCCCGACTAGTCGGGGGTTGGGGGGTGTTCTAAAGGGAATTAGTAGAAGTCCTATGCCAACATGTTATGTCTACCACCCTGGCCCTGGGCTATTTTTAGAGTAATTAAGATCAAGTCAACTAAAAAAGGGTGCTGTAGTCTGGAGGTCTGAGAGTAGAGCAATTATACTGTAGGCTGCCATGGCTGTCCACTGTAGCCACTGAGTTAGAAGGAAAACAACATGCAGCAGGCTAATGGAAGACAGACAGACAGACAGACAGACAGACAGACAGACAGACAGACAGACAGACAGACAGACAGACAGACAGACAGACAGACAGACAGACAGACAGACAGAGGCAGTTGTGTAATCCACTAAAGCTAAGGTTAAAAATAATTGGTGATAACAGATGCAGCAAAGTTCCTCTCATTCCAGTTATCATGCAGTGTAAATTCTCTGCATTACTTTGTAGAGACGCTCTATTTCATTGCTGCAGGGAAGCCATCAGAGAGAAAGAGAGAGAGAGAGAAAGAGCTTACCTGCACCAGCTGTAAATAGTGCACTATGGCTGTGAATTATAACCAATGTCATGTGGTCATATTTTGCTCCCAAGTGTTCCGTCCTCTCCGGTGTCAATCAGGTGATTCTGTAGTCATCACTGGTCAACAGTAAAGAGTCTAACTGGGTGCAAGGGGAAGACCATCTTCTGTATTGATGATGAAAGCCATTCAACTGAAATATACTCTTCAAGATCTCAAACAAATAATTAGCTTAGTTTGTATCAAATTTATTTTTCAAGGTTTTGTACTTTCTAATTTAATGTATTATTCCACTAATCTAGAACGCTGTCTGCAATGTTTACATGCTTTGTTGCCGCGAATGTTCCCTAGCAGCATCAGCTGCTGTAATGTTCACCATTTAGTATCATCTTGTGCCACACACTATTGATATGCAATTTTATGTAAACCCAGAGACATCATCATATTAAACGTAGCATTAAACCAAACTGTCCCGTCGTGTATCACAGGAGCATGTGATGAGGTGTGAATGACGGAGTCAGGCGCAGGAGGTAAAACACCGAAATCAAGAGTTTAGTCAGTGTACAATAATGTAGCGCATATAGCGACAGAACGAAACTAGCACAAGGGAAAATCAACCTTGGCTGCATACAAGTAAAGAGTAGCTCAACCGAGCTACTCACTCTCACAACTATCACTCACAAAGGACAAGGGGGCAGAGGGAACGCTTATACACAGACTAATGAGGGAATGAGTACCAGGTGTGTGTGACTGACAAGACAAGACAAATGGAGTGATGATAAATGGAGCGGTAGTGGCTAGTAAGCCGGTGACGATGAACGCCGAAACCTGCCCGAGCAAGGAGGATGGGCAGCCTCGGCTGAATTCGTGACAGGGCAATTGGAGCCGAGAGAGAGAAAGTGAGAGAGAGAGCATTTGGAGAGCAATCAGCCGCATTGTAATGGCAGATTAGGCCCCATAAATGTACTCTGTTATCTGCAGTGCTCCTGCTCCTGGTCGAGTTTTGCCTGTTTCCAATGCTCTATAAATAGCCTTGCTGAGCACTTAGCTCAGCTCAGCTCTGCTGCTGACACTGCCAGAAAAGTACAGGCTCTCTCTTTCTCCATCTCTCTCTTTCTTTTTCTCTTTCCATCTCTCCTCCTCCCCCACTATCATTTACAATAAATCCAGAATGTCAGCCAAGGCTTTCATCTTTACCCAGTGAAAAAGGGATTGTTGTGATAAAAGAAAATATATATATATAGCTTCACTACACTGTACACCTTGAGAGCAGGATGTCAGATAGCACTCTATACCACATATATCACTGTACCTCACATGATAATAACATGAAAACAACTGTCTCAAAAGAGCTAAATACCTTAATCTCCCTTCAAGTTACCGTCAAGTTACTATGTACAGTATCGGCTTGAATCCAATGCTAAATTGGTGTTTCATCATGATAATGTTCCTACATCAAGGTAAAGACATCTTATTTTTCCTGACTCAGTCTTTACGTTTCCACAAAACATTCAGGACACTCTTAGAAAAAAAGGTGCTATCTAGAACCTTAAAGGGTTCTTCGGCTGTCCCCATAAGAGAACCCTTTGAAGAACCCTTTTTGGTTGCAGGTAGAACCCTTTTGGGTTTCTTGTAGAACCCTTTCTACACGGAACCAAAAAGGGTTCCACCTGGAACCATAAAGGGTTATCCTATGGGGACAGCTGAAGAACCCTTTTAGAACCTTTTTTTATAAGAGTGTAAGGTTCATAACCACACAAAACAAGGCATCTTGGCCAGGTTTTGGACAATAGAGAAAGCTAGAGTCTGAGCTTGCCAAGAAGGACTAAAACGTAAATTACATTCCCAAATACATTTTTCAAGTAGAGGTCAACCCTATTGAATGCCAATCCTGAAGATAAAATCATATTAATCCAGTTATTCAATATCCTACTATGTTTTTATGGTAGTTTTGTTTCAGATATCCATTAGAGAACGGGTAAAAGAGCATAAAGTCATGTTGAGGTATTCAATGCATTTAGGTCAGTGTGTGGAATAATTGTCAGGACTCAACTGCATAGGAATATTCTGTTTTGGGAATTAGTCGCTGTCTGTCTGTCTGTCCCTCGCTGTAATTCTGAGCTGTATTTTCTCCCATCCTAGCAAACAGGCAAGGTTTGTAGCAGGCTCTATCTCTGGCGTGTCACCACTAGGCTCTCAGACAGCGATCTCAGACAGCAGTCTGTTTTGTGGGTTTAATCAGCGAAACTTGCCGTAGATACAGTAGTGTGTTAGAGGATCACTGTTGACATGTGATGAGGTGCAGTGATCTGTCCTCTTATTTCCCCAGGGCAGGGAGCAGCTGTTCCCACAGAAACATGGTGTGTCTGTCTGCTTTGTTCTCCTCAAAATGTAACGGGCAATATTCAAATGGTGGGGGGGGCTGAAATATGTAGAGTATGAAACTGTGTCCTTGATGCATGATTAATTCTCTCCTCATTCCAAAAATACCCAGTTTTATGCACTGGTTGGGTATCTCAGTCTACTGTGGCTGGCTGTCATGACTGTTACTGTATCTGGAAATGTCCATCGAGGAGGCATCTCCTCTGCTCAGTAGGATACATACCCAGTATAGTACCATAAATTATTGTATGTAGTTAATTAGTATGAGAGTTATAACCAACCCCTTATAGGTTTTTACAGAGTGGAGAAGTATTATAGCTTGAACCAAATAGCTTTCAATCATGGGTATTGAACATAGATGATCCATTTTCAAGGCTGTTGCTTTCTAGCAATATAATGTGGACTACTATGAATACAAAGGGGTATTTTGTGTCTACAGTTTGCCGCAAGCTGCATCTTAGCTGTTAAATACGTGCTTTATTAGAATGCGTTAGAAGGCAGACCTGCAGGACGTAGTGGAGATTCAGTATTTTGATTTATGCTGCTTCACGCCAACAATAGAGAGAAGAATCAATTCACAAATTCCCTTTGATTAGAGAGGGCAAGTGGAAAGAGAGAGAGCACTGGATGATTTGATATTTACAAAATGTCAGCACAAATGGTAAGGGGGACAGAGATTATCCTAATGCTGCAAAATCACCATGTTCAAAGTGTTACATGCTGACTAGACCGGGCACGCACGTTGATTTTGTCCATCCACACCAGACACAATCAGGACACACAGGTCGAAATATCAAAATGAACTCTGAACCAACTATACTAATTTAGGGACAGGTCGAAACACATGAAACATTCATGACCATTTAGCTAGCTAGCTTACTGTTGCTAGCTAATTTGTCCTGGGATATAAACATTTGGTTGTTATTTTACCTGAAATGTACAAGATCCTTTTTTTCTGGATCTTGTAGAATTTGTACCCATTTTGAGTCACACAAAATCGTGTGTTCTCTACTTCGACAATTAATCAACAGATAAAAGGGGAAACCTAGTTTGTTTCTAGTAATCTCTCTTTTAGTCTTCTTCTTCTTCGATGAGGTTTAACGGTGGTTGGCATCCAAAAAATGTTTGTATTACCGCCACCTACTAGACAGTCACCGGCCTTCTAGTCACTGCTGCTCCAAATCTCATCATTCCATTTGTCTTGTCTTGTCAATTACACACACCTGGTTCATATTCCCCTCATTAGTACGTGTTTAAGTGTTCCCTCTGCCCCCCTTGTCGTTGTGGCTGATTGTTCATTGTGAGGATTAGTAGCTCAATTGAGCTCAGTATTTTGTATTGCCGAGGTATTTTCCCCGTGTGTATGTTTGTTCCAGTGCGCCTGTTTTGCGCACTGGACTGGTTACGCTGGATTACGGAATAAAGTCTGTATACTGTGATTTACCCTCCTGCGCCTGACTCCTTCAAATCACGCATCGCAGAATCACCCACAAATAATGGAGTCAGCAGGAGAGGAGCATATGCCTGGAGTCATGGCACGGGTCCAGGAGCATTCAACGATGCTAGCCAGCTTTGGAGAAGCGATGGATCGGGTTCTCCAGGTCGTCCAATGCCTGGAGAGGAGAGGACCCAATCTGTCAAGACCAGCTGGGCAACCGGATTCAGCCACCCACACCCCAGCACCCAGAGGGATCCATATATCCCGACCACGGGAGTTCGACGGGACAGCTGCGCTCTGCCAGGGATACCTCCTCCAACTGGAGCTCTACTTCTCCAGCATCAGGCCGTCCCCATCGGAGCAGGAGAAGGTGTCCGCCCTCGTCTCCTGCCTCTCGGGGAAAGCCATGGAGTGGGCCATCATGGTCTGGAACGAAGGAGGAGCCGCGTTGGACAACTTCAGGGAGTTCGCTTGCCTCTTTTGGGCTGTCTTCGATCACCCGCCAGAAGGTCGAGAGGCGGGCGAGCGGCTGGTCCACCTGAGGCAGGGGATGAGGACTTCGCAGGACTTCGCCTTGGAGTTTCAGACTCTAGCAGCTGGGTCCGGGTGGAACGAGCGGGACCTTATCGACAACTTCCGGGAGGACGTCCGAAGGCAGCTAGCCTGCCGGGACACCATGTTGTCCTTCACGCAACTGGTGGACATGGCCATCCATTTGGACAACCTGCTGGCGGCCAGAGGACATCCTGGAGGGGTTCTGCCCGTTCCAACCCCGGCCAACTCGGATCACGAGCTGATGGAGCTGGGTGGAGCCGCGATCCGAGAGAGCGGAGGATGACAGCGCCAGTGTCACTCTGTTGGCATGAAGGGACATTACACCGCACAATGTTGTCAGCGTTCTTTTGGGTCTGGAGGCGGCAGGCAGGGCACTCTCGCATCACCCCAGGTATCAAACACCCACACTTGTTCAGAGCTCTCTGCTGCGCACTGTACCCTACCCATCCACTTTCCTGATCACATTGTAGTTCCCCAGTGTAAGGCGTTAGTCGATTCGGGCGCAGCTGGGAACTTTATGCACAGGGCATTCTCACACAGTCTAGGCATTTCATTGGTTCCCCTATCCATTCCACTCCCCATCAGAGCACTTGACAGTTGACCGTTAAGGTCCGAGTTTGTTAGGGAATTACCGCACCAATCACCATGGTTACCCACAAGACTAATTGCGAGCAAGTCACGTTTTGTATCATTGAGTCTCCTGATTTCCCTGTGGTACTAGGTATCCCTTGGTTAGCACTCCACAACCCCACATTCTCATGGCCGCAGAGGGTTCTCACGGGGTGGTCGCGAGAGTGTCAGGGTAGGTGTCTCGGTGTTTCCGTTGGTGCAACCATGGTGGAAAGTCCAGACAGTACCTCCACCGTGCGCATTCCCCCCGAATACCTCGATTTGGTGCACGCGTTTTCCAAAATGCATGCGACCAAGTTACCACCTCATCGGGCAGGGGATTGCGTGATAAACCTCCGGGTAAATGCTGTGCCTCCCAGGAGTCATGTGTGTCCCCTTTCACAGGCTGAAACTGAGGCTATGGAAACATCAGTCACCAAGTCCCTGTGCCAGGGGTTTATATATCCCTCCACTTCACCTGCCTCCTCAAGTTTCTGTTTTGTAAAGAAGAAAGATGGCGGTCTGCGCCCTTGCATTGATTATCGATCACTGAACAAGGAGATGATACGATTTAGTTATCCTTTCCCCCTCATTCCTTCAGTGATCGAGTCAATGCATGGGGTGTGCTTCTTCACCAAATTAGATCTCCAGAGTGCGTACAACCTGGTGCGTGTCCAAGAGGGGGATGAGTGGAAGACAACATTCAGCACAACCACAGGGCATTATGAATACCTGGTAAACCTTCAAGCTGCATACTGGATCCTATTCCTACTAAACTGCTGAAGGAGCTGCTTCCTGTGCTTGGCCCTCCTATGTTGAACATAATAAACAGCTCTCTATCCACCGGATGTGTACCAAACTCACTAAAAGTGGCAGTGATAAAGCCTCTCTTGAAAAAGCCAAACCTTGACCCGGAAAATATAAAAAACTATCGGCCTATATCGAATCTTCCATTCCTCTCAAAAATTTTAGAAAAAGCTGTTGCGCAGCAACTCACTGCCTTTCTGAAGACAAACAATGTATACGAAATGCTTCAGTCTGGTTTTAGACCCCATCATAGCACTGAGACTGCACTTGTGAAGGTGGTAAATGACCTTTTAATGGCGTCAGACCGAGGCTCTGCATCTGTCCTCGTGCTACTAGACCTTAGTGCTGCCTTTGACACCATCGATCACCACATTCTTTTGGAGAGACTGGAAACCCAAATTGGTCTACACGGACAAGTTCTGGCCTGGTTTAGATCCTACCTGTCGGAAAGATATCAGTTTGTCTCTGTGAATGGTCTGTCCTCCGACAAATCAACTGTACATTTCGGTGTTCCTCAAGGTTCCGTTTTAGGACCACTATTGTTTTCACTATATATTTTACCTCTTGGGGATGTTATTCGAAAACATAATGTTAACTTTCACTGCTATGCGGATGACACACAGCTGTACATTTCAATGAAACATGGTGAAGCCCCAAAATTGCCCTCGCTAGAAGCCTGTGTTTCAGACATAAGGAAGTGGATGGCTGAAAACTTTTACTTTTAAACTCGGACAAAACAGAGATGCTTGTTCTAGGTCCCAAGAAACAAAAGAGATCTTCTGTTAAATCTGACAATTCATCTAGATGGTTGTAAAGTCGTCTCAAATAAAACTGTGAAGGACCTCGGTGTTACTCTTGACCCTGATCTCTCTTTTGACGAACATATCAAGACTGTTTCAAGGACAGCTTTTTTCCATCTACGTAACATTGCAAAAATCAGAAATTTTCTGTCCAAAAATGATGCAGAAAAATTAATCCATGCATTTGTTACTTCTAGGTTAGACTACTGCAATGCTCTATTTTCCGGCTACCCGGATAAAGCACTCAAATAAACTTCAGTTAGTGCTAAATACGGCTCACTAGAATCCTGACTAGAACCAAGAAATTTGATCATATTACTCCAGTGCTAGCTTCCCCTACACTGGCTTCCTGTTAAGGCAAGGGCTGATTTCAAGGTTTTACTGTTAACCTATAAAGCGTTACATGGGCTTGCTCCTACCTATCTTTCCGAGTTGGTCCTGCCGTACATACCAATACGTACGCTACGGTCACAAGACGCAGGCCTCCTAATTGTCCCTAGAATTTCTAAGCAAACAGCGGGAGGCAGGGCTTTCTCCCTATAGATCTCCATTTTTATGGAACAGTCTGCCTACCCATGTGAGAGACGCAGACTCGGTCTCAACCTTTAAGTCTTTACTGAAGACTTATCTCTTCAGTAGGTCATATGATTGAGTGTAGTCTGGCCCAGGAGTGTGAAGGTGAACGGAAAGGCTGGAGCAACGAACAGCCCTTGCTGTCTCTGCCGGGCCGTTCCCCTCTCCACTGGGGTTCTCTGCCTCTAACCCTGTTGCAGGGGCTGAGTCACTGGCTTGCTGGTGCTCTTTCATGCCGTCCCTGGGAGGGGTGCGTCACTTGAGTGGGTTGAGTTACTGACGTGATCTTCCTGTCTGGGTTGGCGCCCCCCCTTGGTTTGTGCTGTGGTGGAGACCTCTGTGGGCTATACTGGCCTTGTCTCAGGATTGTAAGTTGGTGGTTGGGGATATCCCTCTAGTGGTGCGGGGGCTGTGCTTTGGCGGAGTGGGTGGGGTTATATCCTTCCTGTTTGGCCCTGTCCGGGGGTTTCTTCGGATGGGGCCACAGTGTCTCCGGACCGCTCCTGTCTCAGCCTCCAGTATTTATGCTGCAGTAGTTTATGTGTCGGGGGGCTGGGGGTTAGTTGGTTATACCTGGAGTACTTCTCCTGTCTTATCCAGTGTCCTGTGTGAATTTAAGTATGCTCTCTCTAATTCTCTCGTTCTCTCTTTCTCTCTGAGAACCTGAGCCCTAGGACCATACGTCAGGACTACCGGGCATGATGACACCTTGCTGTCCCCAGTCCGCCTGGCCTTGCTGCTATTCCAGTTTCAACTGTTCTGCCTGCGGCTACGAAACCCCTACCTGTCCCAGACCTGCTGTTTTCAACTCTTTAATGATCGGCTATGAAAAGCCAACTGAGAGACCTGAGCCCTAGGACCATACGTCGGGACTACCGGCCGTGGTGACTCCCTTGCTGTCCCAGTCCGCCCTGGCCTTGCTGCTATTCCAGTTTCAACTGTTCTGCCTGCGGTTATCGGAACCCCTACCTGTCCCAGACCTGCTGTTTTCAACTCTTAATGATCGGCTATGAAAAGCCAACTGAGATTTATTCCTGATTATTATTTGACCATGCTTGTCACTTATGAACATTTTTGAACATCTTGGCATGGTTCTGTTATAATCTCCACCCGGCACAGCCAGAAGAGGACTGGCCACCCCTCATAGCCTGGTTCCTCTCTAGGTTTCTTCCTAGGCTTTCGCCTTTCTAGGGAGTTTTTCCTAGCCACCGTGCTTCTACACCTGCATTACTAGCTGTTTGGGGTTTTAGGCTGGGTTTCTGTACAGCACTTCGAGATATTAGCTGATGTAAGAAGGGCTATATAAAATAAAATTGATTGATTGATGCCCTATGGTTTGATGAATGCTCCCTCAGTGCTGGCCGACTGTTGGAAAATGTCCTTTATGCCATGGCAGAAAAGTGTCTGTTTTTCCAGCAGTCCATCTCCTTCCTCGGATACCGCATTACCACCTCAGGTGTGGAGATGGAGGGAGATCACATTTCAGCCGTGCGTAATTGGCCGACTCCAATTGTGTTGTGGAAAATAATCACTATATTACAAATCAAAATACTTCCAGAGTTTTTGTAGAACTAAGAATTACTTTATTACAATTTCAACAAAGCCGAGGCCGGTCTGCAGAGTAGCGCCTCTTCTTCTCTCCCTCCATCTTATATAGTGCCCTCCACACACCCTAGCTTTAAATCCCTCACTCCTCAGTTTCCCGCTCTTTTATTGCTCCGCCCACTCCCTTTGTCTATGGTGGCGGCTACATTCGACTTTCATTCATTTCAGAATCAATAGTAATACACTCAATCAATCCCTTATCTTGCAAAAACATTCATGTTTAGTTTAAACTCTGTTCAACCCTGGCGCCGCTCTTTATCACTTTGTGTGAGGAGAGAGACAAAAGGCCACAGGCTAGTTTCAGTACCTGATAAGATAGGACAGCCATGGATTTAAGTAAAAGCGAGCAATTTGACCCTAAGTCAGATTCCCTCTTTTACCCACACACACAGTGAAATGACCCAATTCAGTTAGCCACAAAGAATGTTAACTATATGTTGATGATTAACTCAGTTTTATCTCATAGTCCACTAAACAATTTCCAACAACCACGGTTAAGGAGGTGCAGCGCTTTATTGGCTTTGCCAACTACTATCGGAGGTTTATCTGGGGCTTTGGCAAGGTCGCAGCTCCCATTACATCTCTGTTGAAGGGTGGGCCGTCCCGGCTCCACTGGTCTGCTGAGGCGGACAGGGCCTTCAGTAACCTGAAGGGTCTGTTCACCTCAGCCCCGGTACTGGCCCACCCCGATCTATCACTACCGTTCGTAGTGGAGGTGGATGCGTCCGAGGTAGGGATAGGCGCTGTCCTATCTCAACGCTCGGGCACGCCACCCAAGCTCCGCCCCTGTGCCTTCTTCTCTAAGAAGCTCAGCCCGGCAGAGCAGAACGACGACGTTGGTGATCGGGAGCTGTTGGCTGTTGTCCGAGCCCTGACCATGTGGAGGCATTGGCTCGAAGGGGCGAAACACCCTTTACTCGTCTGGATGGACTACCGTAACCTGGAGTACATCCGGGCAGCGAGGAGGCTGAATCCTCGCCTGGCCAGGTGGGCCCTATTCTTCACCCTGTTTGATTTCACACTATCATACATCCCGGGTACGAATAACGTGAAGGAAGACGCATTGTCACGGCTATATGACACAGAGGAGAGGCCCAAAGACAACACCCCCATACTCCCGGCCTCCTGCATTGTGGCGCTGGTAGTATGGGCGATGGACGCGGATATAGAGCAGGCATTACACACAGAGCCATCTCCACCTCAGTGTCCAGCTGGGCTGCAGTACGTGCCTGCTCAAATCCGTGACAGTCTGATCTACTGGGCACACACGTCACCCTCCTATGGTTACCCAGGTATTGGTCATACAGTGCGCTGCCTGACCGGAAAGTACTGGTGGCCTACCTTGGCTAAGGACATGAGGGTGTATGTCTCCTACTGCTCGGTGTGCGCTCAGAGTAAGGCACCTAGGCACCTCCCAGTGGGTAATTTAAAACCTTTACCAGTTCCACAATGACCATGGTCTCACCTGAGTGTTGATTTCCTTACCGATCTTCCACTCTCCCAAGGTAACACCACCATGGTCGTTGTGGACTGCTTTTCCAAGGCCTGCCGCCTCCTTCCTCTGCCCGGTCTTCCCACGGCCCTGCAAACTGCAGAGGCCCTGTTTACACACGTCTTCCGGCACTACGGGGTACCAGAGGTTATAGTGTCTGACCGGGGTCCCCAGTTCACATCCAAGGTCTGGAAGGCGTTCATGGAATGTCTGGGGGGCTCGGTCAGCCTGACCTCTGGTTTCCACCCCAAGTCTAATGGGCAGGTGGAACGGGTAAATCAGGATGTGGGTAGGTTCCTGCGGTCCTACTGCCAGGACCGGCCGGGGGAGTGGTCGGTGTTCTTGCCATGGGCCGAATATGCCCAGAACTCTCTCCGTCACTCCTCCACTAACCTAACGCCATTCCAATATGTTTTAGGTTACCAACCGGTTATGGCACCATGGCACCAGAGCCAGACCGAGGCTCCTGCGGTGGATGACAGGTTTCGGTGCGTGGAGGAGACGTGGGATGCTGCCCATGTCAACCTCCAACGCGCCGTGCGTCGTCAGAAGGCCAACGCTGACCGCCACCGCAGTGAGGCCCCCGGTCTTCTTACCGGGTGATCGGGTCTGGCTCTCGACCCGGAATCTGCCCCTCCACCTGCCCTGCCGGAAGCTGAGCCTGCGGTTTGTGTGGCCGTTCAAAGTCCTGAGGAGAATCAACGAGGTTACCTATAGGTTATTACTCCCCCATGATTACCGTATTAACCCCTCCTCAGGCTGGTGGTGGCTGGTCTGCTCCAGGAGTCTGCGGTGCGGGAGGTCCCTTCGCCTCCTCTGGACATCGAGGGGGTCCCGACGTACTTCGTCCGTTCCATGCTGGATTCGAGGTGTCGGGTGGGGGGCCTTCAGTACCTCATGGAGTGGGAGGGGTACGGTCCGGAGGAACGGTGCTGGGTCCCAGTGAGGGATATCCTCGATCCCTCCCTGTTGCGGGATTTCCACCGTCGCCATCCGGCTCGCCCTGCTCCGCGTCCTCCTGGCTGTCCCCGAGGCCGGGGTTGGCTGCTGGAGCTGCGCGTCAAGGGGGGGGTACTGTCACGACTTCCTCTGAAGCTGCCTCCCCTCCTTGTTCGGGCAGGCTTCGCTGTTTGTCTTCACCCGCCTTCTAGCCACTGCCGCTCCATATCTCATCATTCCATTTGTCTTGTCTTGTCAATTACACACACCTGGTTCATATTCCCCTCATTAGTATGTGTTTAAGTGTTCCCTCTGCCCCCCTTGTCCTTGTGGGTGATTGTTCATTGTGAGGATTAGTAGCTCGGTTGAGCTCAGTATTTTGTATTGCCGGGGTATTTTCCCCGTGTGCATGTTTGTTCCAGTGCGCCTGTTCTGCGCACTGGACTGGTTACGCTGGATTACGGAATAAACTCTGTATACTGTGATTTACCCTCCTGCGCCTGACTCCTTCAAATCACGCATCACAACAACCTCTATTTTCTGCGACTTACATTCCATCCCTGCAGTACAGTTGATAACCATTGCTATAAATGCCAAAAATCCAATCTTACAGAAACAATAATCACTTGTTGGTTTATCCCTCTGTACTAGTACAGATCTACTACTCATACCACTCCTCTCAGGATCCCTCCCCCTTGACCCATCTTCCTCTACTTTCTTCACTGCCTCGGCATATGACAACTTCTGCACTACTCTAACCCTGGAAACCTCAACCTGCCTCTCTCGCATGAGACATTTCTGATCCCCAGCCCCATGGGCACCCCTACAATTAACACATACCACTACTTTCCCCAATGCTACACATTCCTTTGTCTCATGCCCTTCTGCACACTTCTCACACCTAGGAACCTCCCTCCTACACACTGCTGCCACGTGCTCTTTCAGTCTTCTTCTTCTTCTGATGACTTTATATGGCGGTTGGCAACCAACTTTAAGGTGCATTACCACCACCAACTGGACTGGAGTGTGGACCTCAGTTAATCTTTCAATTACCCACGTGGGTATATGCTCCTAAAAATCTATGAGGAGATGGGAGAGGCAGGACTTGCAGCGCTCGTTGACCCGCGTGAGCAGTTTGGATGAAATTATTGAATAACATGTATGTGTACATTTATTTTGGCTTTTCACCATCCTGTTAGTCACAGCTTTCACTGTGCCTTCATGTCACTCCACATTTAATGTTTTCTTAAGAAGCTTGGTATTTTGATGGCATGATTTCGATTCTTCAAAGATAATTACAAAATTATCTGAAATGTCATATTATCAATAAAGGATGCTCAGAAAGGAAATTACAGACAATAGGACAGCAGTATAAATCCACCTATTGCTTACCTATATATTCTCCCTTCTCCCTTCCTGTTACACTTATTGACCTCTAGTCCATTTGGTATTGATTTCCTGCTTTGCTTTGCCTAAGCTGCCAGAGGATGCATTGACCTCAAAACCAAGGTCACCTCACACTCCTCCTCCATGTTGCTCCTGAGGAGAGAAATGCTGCCATGATGACACACTGATGCACATGAGGGCTTAAAGTGACACATCCCCTCAGTGTCACTGTGTTTACAGGTTGAAAGTATCACAAGGCGCTATAGTTCACTGCATCCAAACTACTTAGTCAAAAATCATCATATCTAAATCTGAAATTTCATAGAATACAAGTTGCAAGAACAGGTCACTATGCAAGCAGGTCTGATGCAGAAAGATAAAGGAAATTCTTGCCTACTTCACCCATATTTTATTTTTGCAAAAAAGTAGTGTGTAGTTCCAGTAGTTAGCTATACCACTACAAGACAAAAAAGTAATTAAGTACTGAAAACACAACCAAGATTAGAATTTAGTTCAACTACCACTAAGATACTGCAAAATGTAGTATAAATCATTAAGAGCTATTGATGCACCTGTGTGCCAATAATTAACATAATTCAAAAATCCCCATCAAAATCCACCAGTTTAAGCTAAAGATTTCTGTTTTTTTGCATGTGCTATGTCTCAATCCACTGCATCTGCCTATGTCAGCATTCCGCCTCTGCGGTGGAAAGTGGCAGAGCTATAGTGCTGTTTGTCAGACCTGGAGACATAAAGAAAAATAGGTCTTATCACGAAAATGTCTGTAGCATCCGAATGGTTATGACCACTCTATGAATGGAAGTATAGGGGTTAAATATGAAAAGGGGTTAAATGTGTGTCCAAAAAACAAAATATTTCCTGATCTTTCTTATCTCCTAGATGTAGGACAGACACATCAAAACCTTATTCCTTATGATTTATTTTTGGACTGTCTTTTTTGCCATTTATGAATGTGTTATTCAATGCGTTTCTATGGGCTATAGTAGTAAAGGCCACACATATTTATCAAATGTATATATATATATATATATATATATATATATATATATATATATATATACAGTGGGGGAAAAAAGTATTTAGTCAGCCACCAATTGTGCAAGTTCTCCCACTTAAAAAGATGAGAGAGGCCTGTAATTTTCATCATAGGTACACGTCAACTATGACAGACAAAATGAGAAAAAAAATCCAGAAAATCACATTGTAGGATTTTTAATGAATTTATTTGCAAATTATGGTGGAAAATAAGTATTTGGTCAATAACAAAAGTTTCTCAATACTTTGTTATATACCCTTTGTTGGCAATGACACAGGTCAAACGTTTTCTGTAAGTCTTCACAAGGTTTTCACACACTGTTGCTGGTATTTTGGCCCATTCCTCCATGCAGATCTCCTCTAGAGCAGTGATGTTTTGGGTCTGTCGCTGGGCAACACGGATTTTCAACTCCCTCCAAAAATTTTCTATGGGGTGGAGATCTGGAGACTGGCTAGGCCACTCCAGGACCTTGAAATGCTTCTTACGAAGCCACTCCTTCGTTGCCCGGGCAGTGTGTTTGGGATCATTGTCATGCTGAAAGACCCAGCCACGTTTCATCTTCAATGCCCTTGCTGATGGAAGGAGGCTTTCACTCAAAATCTCACGATACATGGCCCCATTCATTCTTTCCTTTACACGGATCAGTCGTCCTGGTCCCTTTGCAGAAAAACAGCCCCAAAGCATGATGTTTCCACCCCCATGCTTCACAGTAGGTATGGTGTTCTTTGGATGCAACTCAGCATTCTTTGTCCTCCAAACACGACGAGTTGAGTTTTTACCAAAAAGTTCTATTTTGGTTTCATCTGACCATATGACATTCTCCCAATCCTCTTCTGGATCATCCAAATGCACTCTAACAAACATCAGACGGGTCTGGACATGTACTGGCTTAAGCAGGGGGACACGTCTGGCACTGCAGGATTTGAGTCCCTGGCGGCGTAGTGTGTTACTGATGGTAGGCTTTGTTACTTTGGTCCCAGCTCTCTGCAGCTCATTCACTAGGTCCCCCCGTGTGGTTCTGGAATTTTTGCTCACCGTTCTTGTGATCATTTTGACCCCACGGGGTGAGATCTTGCGTGGAGCCCCAGATCGAGGGAGATTATCAGTGGTCTTGTATGTCTTCCATTTCCTAATAATTGCTCCCACAGTTGATTTCTTCAAACCAAGCTGCTTACCTATTGCAGATTCAGTCTTCCCAGCCTGGTGCAGGTCTACAATTTTGTTTCTGGTGTCCTTTGACAGTTCTTTGGTCTTGGCCATAGTGGAGTTTGGAGTGTGACTGTTTGAGGTTGTGGACAGGTGTCTTTTATACTGATAACAAGTTCAAACAGGTGCCATTAATACAGGTAACGAGTGGAGGACAGAGGAGCCTCTTAAAGAAGAAGTTACAGGTCTGTGAGAGCCAGAATTCTTGCTTGTTTGTAGGTGACCAAATACTTATTCTCCACCATAATTAGCAAATAAATTCATAAAAAATCCTACAATGTGATTTTCTGGATTTTTTTCCTCAATTTGTCTGTCATAGTTGACGTGTACCTATGATGAAAATTACAGGCCTCTCGCATCTTTTTAAGTGGGAGAACTTGCACAATCGGTGGCTGACTAAATACTTTTTTTCCCCACTGTATATATATATATATATATATATATATATATATATATATATATACAGTGAGGGAAAAAATTATTTGATCCCCTGCTGATTTTGTACATTTGCCAATGAACAAATAAATTATCAGTCTATAATTTTAATGGTAGGTTTATTTGAACAGTGAGAGACAGAATAACAACAAAAAAATCCAGAGAAACGCATGTCAAAAATGTTATAAATTGATTTGCATTTTAATGAGGGAAACAAGTATTTGACCCCCTCTCAATCAGAAAGATTTCTGGCTCCAAGGTGTCTTTTATACAGGTAACGAGCTGAGATCAGGAGCACACTCTTAAAGGGAGTGCTCCTAATCTCAGTTTGTTACCTGTATAAAAGACACCTGTCCACAGAAGCAATCAATCAATCAGATTCCAAACTCTCCACCATGGCCAAGACCAAAGAGCTCTCCAAGGATGTCAGGGACAAGATTGTAGACCTACACAAGGCTGGAATGGGCTACAAGACCATCGCCAAGCAGCTTGGTGAGAAGGTGACACCAGTTGGTGCGATTATTCGCAAATGGAAGAAACACAAAATAACTGTCAATCTCCCTCAGCCTGGGGCTCCATGCAAGATCTCACCTCGTGGAGTTGCAAGTGGAACAGGTTGAGAGCTTCAAGTTCCTTGGTGTCCACATCACCAACGAACTATCATGGTCCAAACACACCAAGACAGTCGTGAAGAGGGCACGACAAAGCCTATTACCCCTCAGGAGACTGAAAAGAATTGGCATGGGTCCTCAGATCCTCAAACAATTCTACAGCTGCACCATCAAGAGCATCCTGACTGGTTGCATCACCGCCTGGTATGGGGACTGCTCGGACTCCGACCGCAAGGCACTACAGAGGGTATTGCGTACGGCCCAGTACATCACTGGGGCCAAGCTTCCTGCCATCCAGGACCTCTATACCAGGCGGTGTCAGAGGAAGGCCCTCAAAATTGTCAAAGACTCCAGCCACCCTAGTCATAGACTGTTCTCTCTGCTACCGCACGGCAAGCAGTACCGGAGTGCCAAGTCTAGGTCCAAAATACTTCTCAATAGCTTCTACCCCCAAGCCATAAGACTCCTGAACAGCTAATCATGGCTACCCGGACTATTTGCACTAAACCCACACCCCCACCCCCACCTCTTCTTTTTACGCTGCTGCTACTCTGTTAATTAGTTATGCATAGTCACTTTAACTCTACCCACATGTACATATTACCTCAACTACCTCAACTAGCCAGTGCCCCCGCACATTGACTCTGCACCGGTACCCCCCTGTATATATAGCCTCCCTACTGTTATTTTATTTTACTTCTGCTCTTTTTTTCTCAACACTTTTTTGTTGTTGTTTTATTTCACTTATTTATGAAAAAATAAATGCATTGTTGGTTAAGGGCTGTAAGTAAGCATTTCACTGTAATGTCTACACCTGTTGTATTCGGCGCATGTGGCCAATACAATTTGATTTGATTTGATTTGATCATGAGAACGGTGAGGAATCAGCCCAGAACTACACGGGAGGATCTTGTCAATGATCTCAAGGCAGCTGGGACCATAGTCACCAAGAAAACACACTACGCCGTGAAGGACTGAAATCCTGCAGTGCCCGCAAGGTCCCCCTGCTCAAGAAAGCACATATACAGGGCCGTCTGAAGTTTGCCAATGAACATCTGAATGATTCAGAAGAGAACTGGGTGAAAGTGTTGTGGTCAGATGAGACCAAAATGGAGCTCTTTGGCATCAACTCAACTCGCCGTGTTTGGAGGAGGAGGAATGCTGCCTATGACCCCAAGAACACCATCCCCACCGTCAAACATGGAGGTGGAAACATTATGCTTTGGGGGTGTTTTCCTGCTAAGGGGACAGGACAACTTCACCACATCAAAGGGACGATGGACAGGGCCATGTACCGTCAAATTTTGGGTGAGAACCTCCTTCCCTCAGCCAGGGCATTGAAAATGGGTCGTGGATAGGTATTCCAGCATGACAATGACCCAAAACACACGGCCAAGGCAACAAAGGAGTGGCTCAAGAAGAGGTACATTAAGGTCCTGGAGTGGCCTAGCCAGTCTCCAGACCTTAATCCCATAGAACATCATCTGTGGAGGGAGCTGAAGGTTAGAGTTGCCAAACATCAGCCTCGAAACCTTAATGACTTGGAGAAGATCTGCAAAAAGGAGTGGAACAAAATCCCTGGCCTGTTCCTGCTCCTCGCACCAAGCCAGTGGTGCGCGTCGCCAGCCCGGCCCGGCCTGTTCCTGCTCCTCGCACCAAGACAGTGGGTAGCGTCGCCAGCCCGGCCCGGCCTGTTCCTGCTCCTCGCACCAATCCAGTGGTGCGCGTCGCCAGCCCTGCCCGGCCTGTTCCTGCTCCTCGCACCAAACCAGTGGTGCGTGTTCCCAGCCCGGCCCGGCCTGTTCCTGCTCCTCGCACCAAGTCAGTGGTGCGTGTCGCCAGTCTGGCCCGGCCTGTTCCCGCTCCTCGCACCAAACCAGTGGTACGTGTCGCCAGTCCGGCCCGGCCTGTTTCTGCTCCTCGCACCAAGCCAGTGGTGCATGTTCCTAGTCCGGTTCGGCCCATGCCTGCTCCTCGCACCAGACCAGTGGTGAGTGTGTCCAGTCCGGCACGGCCCGTGCCCGTTCCACCGGTGCCTGGTTCGGCACCAGTCAGCAGCTCCACTCCGGAGCCAGAGCAGTCCACTCCACCGGGGTCTAGTCCAGCTCCGGTCAGCGGCTCCACTCCGGAGCCAGATCAGTCCGCTCCACCGGTGCCTGATCCAGCTCCGGTCAGCGGCTCCACTCCGGAGCCAGAGCAGTCCGCTCCACCGGTGCCAAGTCCAGCTCCGGTCAGCGGCTCCAGTCCGGAGCCTGAGCAGTCCGCTCCACCGGTGCTCGGTCCAGCTCCGGTCAGCGGCTCCAGTCCAGACCCAGACATCAGCCCCTCTCCAGGTTCGGGGTCTCCCACACCAGGGTCCAGACAGGGCTTGGAGTATAGTGGGAGGAAGGAGAGGGGAAGCAGCGCGCCGAGGTCCAGACCAGACCAGGGGCGCAACAGGGAGGCGGAGAATAGGTGGTTGTCACGCCCGGAGCCGGATCCGCCTCCAAGGCGGAATGCCCACCCGGCCCCTACCCTGTTAAGTAAAGGTTGTGCGGTCGGAGTCCGCACCTTTGGGGGGGGTACTGTCACGCCCTGACTCTGGGGACTCTTATTTGTTGAGTCAGGGTGTGATTTTCTATGTTGTATTTTCTATGTTTGTGATCTAGGTTTTGTAGTTCTATGTTTGGCCGGGTGTGTTTCCCAATCAGAGGCAGCTGTCGCTCGTTGTCTCTGATTGGGGAGCATACTTAGGCAGCCTATTGGCAATTAGGTGTTGTGGGATCTTGTTCCGTGTGAGGTTTGTTGTGTGTTACCTTTGGACGTCGCGTTTCGTTGGTTTATTGTTTTGTTGTTGTTTATTAAGTTTAAAATAAACATGTATGCATATCACGCTGCGCCTTGGTCTGACCCGTCTATGAACGAATGTGACAACGACTCTCTACTGACTGGGATGACCGCCAACTCATTCGAATGTCACTCAACAACCGTAGGATGACATCAAGTGACCTACAAAAATGATGGCAAACGGCAGCTGGGGTGAAGTGCACGGCGAGGACGGTTCGAAACAGGCTCCTAGGGGCAGGGCTGAAGTCGTGCAAAGCTAGAAAAAAGCCCTTCATCAATGAAGAGCCAGGCTGAGGTTTGCAAAAGACCATAAGGATTGGACCGTAGAGGACTGGAGTAAGGTCATCTTCTCTGATGAGTCCAATTTTCAGCTTTGCCCAACACCTGGTCGTCTAATGGTTAGACAGAGACCTGGAGAGGCCTACAAGCCACAGTGTCTCGCACCCACTGTGAAATTTGGTGGAGGATCGGTGATGATCTGGGGGTGCTCCAGCAAGGCTGGAATTGGGCAGATTTGTTTTTGTGAAGGACGCATGAATCAATGTCAGGGCGTGTTGTAGGTGTAGTGTAGGAATCAAACGCAGGACGCAGACTGAATGTTCCAAATGCTGTAATACTGGCCCAACACAGGCAACAGGACAACTAAGCCCAACAGCAAAACACGCACGAAGGCGAAAGGTAGATGCGCACTAACAGGTGCGACAAAAATGAAACGGTGCACACACAAGTGCAACTAAGCTCCAGCACAGTGGAGAAATACGCTCAACCGAGCAAAACACAACACTGACGGAAACAATCATACACAACACTAGACAAACACAACGAGAAACTTATAGGACACTAATTACGTAAAAACAGAAACAGGTGTGGAAACAAACAGACAAAAGCAAACGAACATGAAACATCTATCGGTGGCAGCTAGAATTCGAGACGACGAACGCCGAAGCCTGCCCGAACAAGGGAGAGAGGCAGCCTCGGCCGAAACCGTGACAGTACCCCCCCCTTGACGCGCGGCTCCAGACGTGCGCCGACTCCGGCCTCGGGGACGAGCAGGGGGACGCGGCGCAGGGCGCGTCGGATGCCTCCGATGGAACTCCGTCAGGAGCGACGGGTCCAACACGTCTCTCCTCGGCACCCAGCACCGCTCCTCCGGACCGTACCTCCCACTCCACTAGATACTGGAGACCCCCCATCCGACGTCTCGAATCCAAGATGGATCTCACGAGTACGCCGGTGCCCCTCGATGTCCAACGGGGCGGAGGAGTCTCCAAGATCTCATCTTCTTGGAGTGGGCCCACTTACCACCGGCCTGAGAAGGGACACATGGAACGAGGGGTTAATACACTTATACACCACAGGTAGCTGTAATCTATAACATACCTCGTTCAACCTTCTCAGGACTTTAAATGGCTCTACAAACCGCCGACCCAGTTTCCGACAGGGCAGGCGGAGGGGCAGGTTTCTGGTAGAGAGCCAGACTCGATCACCAGGTGCGTACACCGGTGCCTCACTGCGGTGGAGATCAGCGCTCGCCTTCTGACGTCGGAGGGCCCGCTGCAGGTGGACGTGTGCAGCGTTCCAAGTCTCCTCCGAGCGCCGCGCCCACTCATCGACCGCAGGAGCCTCGATCTGGCTCTGCTGCCAGGGTACCAGAACCGCTGGCAACCTAACACACATTGAAATGGAGTTAGGTTAGTGGAGGAATGGCGTAGGGAATTCTGGGCCATCTCGGCCCAGGGAACGTACCTTGACCACTCCTCCGGCCGGTCCCGGCAGTATGTTCTGAGAAACCTACCCACATCCTGGTTTACTGCGTTCCACCTGCCCATTGCTCTCCGGGTGGTAACCCGAGGTGAGGCTCACCGAGACCCCCAACCGCTCCATAAACGCTCTCCAGACTCTGGAGGTGAATTGGGGACCCCGATCAGCTACAATGTCCTCGGGTACCCCGTGAGTGCCGGAACACATGGGTAAACAGTGCCTCGGCAGTTTGCAGGGCCGTAGGAAGACCCGGCATGGGGAGCAAACGACAGGCCTTAGAGAACCGGTCCACAACGACCAGGATGGTAGTATTCCCTTGGGAGAGGGGAAGGTCTGTTATAAAGTCCACTGAGAGGGTGGGACCATGGCCGTTGTGGAACGGGCAGGGGTAGCAACTTACCCCTAGGTAGATGTCTAGGCGCCTTACACTGGGCGCACACCGAGCAGGAGGAAACATAAACCCTCACATCCCTTGCCAACGTGGGCCACCAGTACTTGGCACTAAGACAGTGCACTGTCCGGCCGATACCCGGATGTCCAGAGGAGGGTGACGTGTGAGCCCAATAGATCAATCGATCCCGAACCTCGAGCGGAACGTACTTCCGACCCTCCGGGCACTGTGGTGGACTGGGGTCGGTGCGTCGCCCACTCGAAGTTCAGCATCGACCTCCCACACTACCGGTGCCACCAGACACGACTCCAGGCAGTATGGGAGTGGGCTCCACGGACCTCTCCTCCGCGTCATACCGCCGAGACAGCGCATCTGCCTTGCCATTCTGTGACCCAGGGATGTACGTGATCTTAAAAGTAAACCTGGTTGTTACGGATACAGGTATCCTGTGTTTTTGTGTGTTTCTCTCCTTCTGCCCTAATCACAGGTGTCCTGTATGTTCCTGATTGGTGGTCGTTGAGGTGTCTGCTGATTGGACCAATCAGTGAACATTCCTGTGCATTGCACCACCTGTTACTCGTTTGTTCAATCACACAGCCCATTGTATAAAAACCAGTCTTGTGTTTGTTGAGAGAGAGAGAGAATATTTCCGGATGTGAGTATGGACACGGTGGTGTCCTGTTTTTGGTTACTCACTAAAGTTGCTGTTTATTATGATTGGTAATTCTGTTAGACTACTGTTTTGTTATGTGAGTGCGGATACTGTTGTGTCCTGTGTATTGTGTACTACTTAATTGCTGATTACCATGTTTGGTAGCTTTGTGTGTTTCTGGGAAAAGGGGAGTTTAAGCTAGTTGCCCTTGGGCGTACATTACCCGTAGGAAGAAATCTGTCTAAAAACACTAGTTAGACCTGAGCGGACCACCCACTGTACTTTTGTATGACTAGCAGTAGCCTAGCGGTTCTTCAGGCAGGCTAGATCAGTTTAGGGGTTTTACACTATTGTTTCATTTCTTGGGTCCTGCTCAGCCCTTTTTCCCAAACCCCTTACCGTGTGTTCTGAAATAAACCATTTGTGTTTGACGGTAGTTCATGGTTGTTGTGTCACATTTGTTCTCACTGCTCCATGCCACACTCCTAATTTGCATAATTTATGTTACGGGTCTCATGTCCATCCACCCTAGACGTTTAGAGCCACGGGGTTCGTAACATAAAGTGGGGGCTCGTCCGGGATCTATCCCGTGCTACTCATGCAAATTAGTAAGTGTCTGGTTCAGTGTTGAGCTTGGCAGCGGTACTACCTGTTTTTTTTGTGTGTGTTCAGTAGTCGACGGCTCGTGTTGCTAGTAGGATGGCTACTTTTGAGTTGGAGGCATTTTTGGAAAACCCTACGTGGGAGGTTTTTGATAATTGCCGTAGAGTGGATCTACAGGCTTTGGCTGACCACTTTTCTGTACCCATACCGAGGGGTTTAGTGAAAGCAGAAGTTAGGGAAGTAGTGCTAGCGATATTGTTAAACGAGCGAGTGCTTGAGTTACCGCCGCCTGAGTCTGCTGCTCCTGTAGGGGATGTGGTTGCTACGCCTGTAAGCCCATCAGTGTCTGAGGACGAGACTAAGGCTCCAGCCACATTGCCCCGTTATAACCCACTCTCCCCACTGACTGACAGTGATGCCAGGATGGATGTCCGCTCCGACACGGCTCCAAATGGAGGCGGAAGAGCGGGCACAAATCAGGCAAGACAAGCTGGAGATGCGTAAAATGGAGCTAGAGGCAGAACAGGAGACGCGTAAGCTAGAGGCAGAACAGGAGACGCGTAAGCTAGAGGCAGAACAGGAGACGCGTAAGCTAGAGGCAGAACAGGAGACGCGTAAGATGGAACTGGAGATGCGTAAGATGGAACTGGAGGTGCGTAGAAATGGAACTAGAGGCAGAAACAGCGAGGTTAGTCTCTGCTAATACTATGCCTGCTAGTGAGCCATCCTCACCAGCTGTGTCGTCTGCTACGTTTGATATTAGTAGGCAGATCACCTTGGTACCTGTGTTTAGGGAGTCAGAGGTTGATTCCTATTTCAGTGTGTTTGAACGTATAGCGGTAGCATTGAAATGGCCCGAAGAGGTATGGTGCCTATTACTTCAGTGTAAACTAACAGGTAAAGCCCAAGAGGTTCTGGCAGCGCTACCTATTGAAGACAGTTTTAATTATGAAGTGGTCAAAGCTACTGTTCTTCGTGCCTATGAGCTTGTTCCTGAGGCATATCGACAGAGATTTAGGTCTCATAAAAAGTCTCCTACTCAGACTTATGTGGAGTTTGCTAGAGACAAAGGAAATCTGTTTGACAAATGGCACAGTGCTAGTAAGGTAACTGATTTTAACTCTCTACGGGAGTTAATCTTGTTAGAAGAGTTTAAAAATTGCTTACCCGAACACATTGTAGTTTATCTGAATGAACAGAAAGTATCCTCACTGTCGGAAGCGTCTGTATTGGCAGACGAGTTTGTATTGACGCATAAGAGCGTGTTTTCGGCTCGGCCGGAGGGCAGGGTTGCGGAGTTGCTAACTTTTAATCCTAGTCGACCAGCAGTACATCCAGCACGCCCAAAAGATGTGCGTCACTGTTTCTATTGTCATAAGGTGGGACATATGGTTAATGATTGCTTTCTGCTAAAACGCAAACCGGGATGCCTCAGCACGCCAGGCCGCCAACGGGTGTTGGGCTGATTCGGCACGGTTGTAAGGCCGGAATCAAGACAGAAGCCTCATAGTGAATGTGGTTTGAAAGTCCCTGTCCCAGATCACAGTTATGAACCGTTCATTTTTGAGGGGTTTGTTTCTATATCAGATGACGAAGCGTCTCAGCGTCCAGTTAGAATCCTCAGAGATACTGGTGCGGCGCAGTCGTTCATACTATCTGATGTGTTGCCCTTGTCTAATAATACATATTGTGGTTCCAATGTGTTAGTACAAGGAATTGAAATGGGATTTGTCCCAGTGCCATTGCACTTTGTGAACGTACACTCTGAGTTAGTCAGTGGATTGTTCAGAGTTGGCGTACGTCCTATGTTGCCAGTAAAAGGTGTGACATTTATAATGGGCAACGATATTGCCGGAGGAAAGGTGATACCCGTATTGGAGGTATTGGATAAAAGTGACCAGTCTCTCTCCGAGGAGCTGGCACAGGGTTATCCAGATGTGTTCCCGCTTGTGCTGTCACACGTGCTCAAGCACGACAAGTGGGTGAAGTGATAGATTTGTCGAACACGATTCTATTCAGAGAGTGTGACCCAGAGGATAGTTCGGGTGCTACCTCTGGTAAGCTGGTGCAGTCTGACCAACAGCCCAGAGAAAGGAAGAAGGATGTGGAACTTGTTGCTGAGGCCATACAGTTACCAGTTACTCGTGAGCAGCTGATCGCTAACCAACAGGTTGACATTAGCCTGGCTAAATGTTTTTCTAGTGTTGTCTCAGAGGAGGAGCTAAAGAAGAAAAACCTGGCATACTTCATTGATGGTAATCTCCTCATGCGTAAATGGACATCCCATGTTGACGCTGGCGAAGATTGGAATGCTGTTTACCAAATAGTGATTCCTACAGCCTTTCGACAAAATGTTTTATCCCTCGCTCATGATCACCAGTGGTCCGGACATCTGGGAGTCACCAAGACTTATGATCGAGTTTTGCGACATTTCTTTTGGCCTGGCTTAAAACAAGATGTGGCTCAGTTCTGTCGGACTTGCCACACCTGTCAAGTAGTTGGGAAACCGAACCAGGTTATTTCCCCGCGCCTCTTTGTCCCATACCGGCCATAGGTGAACCCTTCGAACATGTGATGGTTGATTGTGTTGGACCATTACCAAAAACAAAATCTGGTAACCAGTTTATGTTGACAATTATGTGTGTGGCCACCAGGTACCCAGAGGCCATTCCTCTGCGAAGGATTACTGCTCCGGTGGTGAGTAAAGCGTTGATCAAATTCTTCTCAACTTTTGGATTACCTAGGGTGATACAAACTGATCAGGTACGAATTTCCTTTCTAAACTTTTCAAACAAGTGTTAAAATCCTTGTCAGTTACACACCGTGTGTCAAGCGCATATCACCCAGAGTCTCAGGGTGCGCTTGAACGCTGGCATCAGACCCTGAAGTCTATGCTCCGTAAATATTGCTTGGAATCTGAGAAAGATTGGGATGAGGGAGTTCCTCTAGTGTTGTTTGCTGTCCGTGAGACAGTACAGGAATCTCTAGGGTTCAGCCCAGCTGAACTGGTGTTTGGACACACCATGAGAGGACCTATGAAAGTCCTTAAGGATCAGTTTTTGTCACAAGAGTTGTGTGTGAAAGAAAATGTGTTGGACTACGTTAGTCGCTTTCGTGAGCGCCTACATGCTGCCTGTGCTCTAGCAAAGGAAGCGCTGTCTTCCTCACAGAAACGGATGAAACGACACTATGACACACAGGCTGTTTCTCGTTCACTGCAGCCAGGTGACCGAGTTCTTGTATTGTTGCCTGTGCCAGGAGCGTCATTGTCAGCACGTTTCTCTGGTCCTTATGTCATTGAAAAGAAACTAACTGAAACTGACTACGTGATACAGACTCCTGATAGAAAACGCCAATCTCGTGTGTGCCACGTTAACATGTTGAAGACATACCACACCAGACCCGTCACTCAGGTAGACAGTCCAGAGAAACTGGCCGAGTCGGCTGTCTCTATTGCTGCTACGGCTGTAGTGGGAGGTCATGTTAATGATGTGGACGGAGATGGTTTGGAGTTGCGCAATACTCAGCAGCAGTGTGCTAGATTGCCCAATTCAGAGATGCTGCTGTCTCTCCTGTCAAGCCTGATTCATTTAACGGACAGACAGTCAGATGATATTGTGAGACTATTACACAGCTTTCCATGTCTTTTTAATGATGTTCCTACATGTACAAATGTGTTAGAATATGACATTAATGTTGGAAACGCTGCACCTATCAAGCAACATCCTTATCGTGTCAACGTCTCTAAGAGAAAGATAATGAGGGGTGAGGTCGGTTATTTGCTGGAGAATAACCTGGCAATGCCAAGTTCAAGTCCTTGGAGTTCTCCGTGCATTCTGGTTCCTAAACCTGATGGGACATCCAGATTATGTACGGACTATCGGAAGGTCAATGCTGTCACAGTGCCCGACTCGTTCCCGTTACCCAGACTGGATGACTGTATTGATACTGTTGGTGCTGCTACTTATGTAACCAAACTAGATCTTCTAAAGGTTACTGGCAGGTGCCGTTAACCCCACGTGCCTCCGACATCTCTGCCTTTGTGACCCCAGATCACTTCCTACAATATGCTGTCATGGCATTTGGGATGCGGAACGCACCAGCCACTTTCCAACGCCTGGTTAACACAGTATTGGCTGGAGTTCCTAATTGTAGTGCTTACCTTGATGATCTGGTAATTTATTCAACTGAGTGGTCTGATCATGTTAACACTCTAAGGGTAGTGTGTGAACGTCTAGCAACCGCTTCTCTAACCCTGAACTTAGCAAAGTGCGAGTTTGGGAAGGCCACTGTTACTTATCTTGGTAAACAGGTCGGCCATGGTCAGGTGCGCCCTGTAGATGCCAAGGTCTCGGCTATAAACGCATTTCCCGCACCTACCACCAGAAGAGAGCTACGCCGTTTTTTAGGGATGGTTGGCTACTACCGTAGTTTCTGTAAAAATTTCTCTGCTGTAGTTGCTCCATTAACGGATTTGCTCAGTCCGGCGAGAAAATTTGTATGGTCTGAAGATTGTCGTACTGCTTTCAACACTGCTAAAGCACTCTTATGTAGTACTCCTGTTCTTGCTGCGCCAGATTTTGAACGACCGTTTAAACTGGAGGTAGATGCAAGTGCCAGAGGTGCTGGGGCTGTTCTACTGCAGCAAGACCAGAGTGGAGTGGACCATCCTGTCTGTTATTTTTCACGGAAATTTAACAAATGTCAGACAAACTATTCCACCATTGAACAAGAAGCTCTAGCTTTGTTGTTAGCTCTGCAGTACTTTGAAGTTTATGTTGGTTCCAGTGCATTACCAGTGATAGTGTATACTGATCATAACCCCTTAGTTTTTCTCCACCGGATGTACAACCAGAACCAACGCCTTATGCGTTGGGCACTTGTCGTGCAAAATTATAATTTGGAGATCCGCCACAAAAAGGGGTTGGATAATGTGTTGGCAGATGCTTTGTCTCGTGTGTAATGAACTAGGTTTTTTTTTGTTATCCCGGCAGGATGATTTGTGAATTTGGGTGTTGTGATAGTATCGTGTGTCGCAAAACCATTGTGGTTTGCTCTTTTAAGGGTGGGGAGTGTTACGGATACAGGTATCCTGTGTTTTTGTGTGTTTCTCTCCTTCTGCCCTAATCACAGGTGTCCTGTATGTTCCTGATTGGTGGTCGTTGAGGTGTCTGCTGATTGGACCAATCAGTGAACATTCCTGTGCATTGCACCACCTGTTACTCGTTTGTTCAATCACACAGCCCATTGTATAAAAACCAGTCTTGTGTTTGTTGAGAGAGAGAGAGAATATTTCCGGATGTGAGTATGGACACGGTGGTGTCCTGTTTTTGGTTACTCACTAAAGTTGCTGTTTATTATGATTGGTAATTCTGTTAGACTACTGTTTTGTTATGTGAGTGCGGATACTGTTGTGTCCTGTGTATTGTGTACTACTTAATTGCTGATTACCATGTTTGGTAGCTTTGTGTGTTTCTGGGAAAAGGGGAGTTTAAGCTAGTTGCCCTTGGGCGTACATTACCCGTAGGAAGAAATCTGTCTAAAAACACTAGTTAGACCTGAGCGGACCACCCACTGTACTTTTGTATGACTAGCAGTAGCCTAGCGGTTCTTCAGGCAGGCTAGATCAGTTTAGGGGTTTTACACTATTGTTTCATTTCTTGGGTCCTGCTCAGCCCTTTTTCCCAAACCCTTACCGTGTGTTCTGAAATAAACCATTTGTGTTTGACGGTAGTTCATGGTTGTTGTGTCACATTTGTTCTCACTGCTCCATGCCACACTCCTAATTTGCATAATTTATGTTACGGGTCTCATGTCCATCCACCCTAGACGTTTAGAGCCACGGGGTTCGTAACACTGGTCAAGAACATACTCCATCTTGCCTGGCGAGGGTTCAGCCTCCTCGCCGCCCGGATGTACTCCAGGTTACGGTGGTCCGTCAAAATGAGGAAAGGGTGTTGAGCCCCCTCAAGCCAGTGCCTCCACACCTTTAGAGCCTGTACCACGGCTAACAGCTCCCTGTCCCCTACGTCATAGTTCCGCTCCGCCGGACTGAGCTTCTTAGAATAAAAAGCACAGGGGCGGAGTTTAGGTGGCGCGCCAGATCGTTGTGAAAGCACGGCTCCTAAACCGGCCTCCGACGCGTCCACCTCTACTTGGAACGGCAAAGAGGGATCCGGATGCGCCAGCACCGGGGCCGAGGTAAACAGGTCCTTCAGCCTCCCAAACGCCCTGTCCGCCTCGGCCGACCACTGCAGACGCACCGGACCCCCTTCAACAGAGACGTGATGGGAGCTGCCACCTGTCCAAAACCCCGGATAAACCTCCTGTAGTAATTTGCAAACCCCAAAAACTGCTGCACCTCCTTCACAGTGGTTGGTGTTTGCCAATTACGCACGGCCGACACCCGGTCTACCTCCATCTTCACCCCTGACGCAGACAACTGATAACCCAAAAAGGAGACCGACTCCTGGAAAAACAGACACTTCTCTGCCTTCACATACAGGTCGTGCTCCACCAGCCTCCGCAACACCCTGCGCACCAGGGCCACATGCTCGACACGGGTAGGTGAGTACACGAGAATGTCATCAATGTACACCACCACCCCCTGCCCCTGCATGTCCCTGAAGATCTCATCCACAAATGATTGGAAAACTGATGGAGCGTTCATCAACCCGTATGGCATGACCAGATACTCGTAATGGCCCGAGGTGGTACTAAAGGCTGTTTTCCATTCATCACCCTCCCTGATGCGCACCAAGTTGTACGCGCTCCTGAGATCTAGTTTCGTGAAGAAACGCGCCCCATGCAACGACTCAGTCATGGTCGCAATCAGCGGGAGTGGATAACTATACTTCACCGTAATCTGATTGAGACCACGGTAATCGATGCATGGGCGCAAACCACCATCCTTTTTCTTCACGAAAAAGAAACTCGAGGACGCGGGGAAGTGGACGGCCGTATGTATCCTTGTCTCAGCGATTCGTCTATGTAAATCTCCATAGCCTTCTTCTCCTCCTGAGACAGAGGATACACATGGCTCCGTGGGAGCGCAGCTCCTGCCTGGAGGTTTATCGCACAATCCCCCTGCCTATGGGGTGGCAACTGCGTCGCCCTCGCCTTACTAAACGCAATAGCCAAATCCCCATACTCAGGTGGAACGTGCAATGCGGGCACCTGGTTTGGACTCTCCACCGAGGTAGCCCCTACGGAAACGCCCAAACATCTACCCACACACTGAGCAGACCACTCCATCAGAGCCCTCTCCTGCCACGAAATCACTGGGTTATGGGTACTCAACCAGGGCATGCCCAGCACCACCGGATACGCAGGAGAGTCAATCAGGAACAGCTGAATCATCTCCTGATGATCCCCCTGCGCACACATCCTAAGTGGCGCCGTGACCTCCCTGATTAAGCCCGTACCCAACGGACGACTATCTAGGGCGTGAACGGGAAAAGGAACATCAACAGGAATGAGGGGAATCCCTAACGCTAAACAAAACTTTTTTTTAATAAAATTCCCAGCCGCGCCTGAATCTACCAGCGCCTTATGCTGGGAATGAGGTGCTACCTGTGGAAAACGTACAGGCATACAAAAATGGGCAACAGAGAGCTCTGGGTGAGTGGGGCGCCTACTCACCTGGAGGGAATCCCCAGTGCGGGACCTGTCGTCATCTCCCCTAGGAGGCCATCCCCAGCACCTAGCCGCGGTGTGTCCTCCCCGACCACAGTTGGTGCAGTGGATGGACCCCCTAGCCTGCCGACTCCTCCTCTCTCTAGCGCCAGCGCCCCGAGCTCCATAGGACAAGGCTCGGAGGCGCTGGAGGGTGGAATGGACGGACCCTCCGCAGGGACGTCCCGCGGGTAGCCAGCAGGGTATCCAGCCTGATGGACATATCAACCAGCTGGTCGAAAGTGAGGCTGGTGTCCCTACAAGCCAGCTCCCGACGGACGTCCTCTCGTAGGCTGCATCGGTATAGATCGATGAGGGCCCGATCATTCCACCCTGCATCTGCCGCTAGAGTACGGAATTCGAGCGCCGAATTCCTGGGCACTTCTCCTCCCCTGCCGGAGGAAGACCAGACGCTCCCCCGCCGCTTTCCCCTCCGGGGATGGTCAAACACCGCCCTGAAGCGGCGGGAGAACTCGGTGTACGTAATCGTCGTGGCGTCGATCTTCCTCCACTCCGCGTTGGCCCACTCCAACGCTTTTCCCGGCCAGGCAGGAGATCAGGGCGGACACGCTCTCATGCCCTGAAGGTGCCGGGTGCACTGTGGCCAGGTATAGCTCTACCTGGAGCAGGAATCCCTGACACCCAGCCGCGGTCCCGTCGTAGGCCCTCGGGAGAGATAGTCGGACTCCTCGAGGTTCCGGCGCTGGACTGGGCGGGCTGGCCGATGGTGCTGGCAGGGCGGGCGGCGGTGGAGGCGAACCCCAGCCTCGGAGTGTGGTAATCACCTCCTGCAGGGCGGTCCCCATCTGCAGGAGCTGCTCTTGCTGGTCCCGAACCTGGGCTTCCAGTCTCGTCTGGGCTGCTCCGGCTCCTGCTGATTCCATTGCGGGTGTATGATTCTGTCAGGGCGTGTTGTAGGTGTAGTGTAGGAATCAAACGCAGGACGCAGACTGAATGTTCCAAATGCTGTAATACTGGCCCAACACAGGCAACAGGACAACTAAGCCCGACAGCAAAACACGCACGAAGGCGAAAGGTAGATGCGCACTAACAGGTGCGACAAAAATGAAACGGTGCACACACAAGTGCAACTAAGCTCCAGCACAGTGGAGAAATACGCTCAACCGAGCAAAACACAACACTGACGGAAACAATCATACACAACACTAGACAAACACAACGAGAAACTTATAGGACACTAATTACGTAAAACAGAAACAGGTGTGGAAACAAACAGACAAAAGCAAACGAACATGAAACATCTATCGGTGGCAGCTAGAATTCCGGAGACGACGAACGCCGAAGCCTGCCCGAACAAGGGAGAGAGGCAGCCTCGGCCGAAACCGTGACAATCAAGCCACGTACAAGGTTGTCCTGGAAGAAAACTTGCTTCCTTTTGCTCTGACATTGTTCCCCAACTCTGAGAATTGGTTTTTCCAGCAGGACAATGCGCCATGCCACACAGCCAGGTCAATCAAGGTGTGGATGGAAAAATGCAAATTAATTACTTAAAAATCATACAATGTGATTTTCTGGATGGATGGGGCCATGTATCGCGAGATCTTGGCCAACAACCTCCTTCCCTCAGTAAGAGCATTGAAGATGGGTCGTGGCTGGGTCTTCCAGCATGACAACGACCTGAAACACACAGCCAGGGCAACTAAGGAGTGGCTCTGTAAGAAGCATCTCAAGGTCCTGTAGTGGCCTAGTCAGTCTCCAGACCTGAACCCAGTAGAAAATCTTTGGAGGGAGCTGAAAGTCCGTATTGCCCAGCGACAGCCCCGAAACCTGAAGGATCTGGAGAAGGTCTGTATGGAGGAGTGGGCCAAAATCCCTGCTGCAGTGTGTGCAAACCTGGTCAAGACCTACAGGAAACGTATGATCTCTGTAATTGCAAACAAAGGTTTCTGTACCAAATATTAAGTTCTGCTTTTCTGATGTATCAAATACTTATGTCATGCAATAAAAGGCAAATTAATTACTGAAAAATCATACAATGTGATTTTCTGGATTTTTGTTTTAGATTCCGTCTCTCACAGTTGAAGTGTACCTATGATAAAAATTACAGACCTCTACATGCTTTGTAAGTAGGAAAACCTGCAAAGGGCAACTAAGGAGTGGCTCCGTAAGAAGCATCTCAAGGTCTTGGAGTGGCCTAGCCAGTCTCCAGACCTGAACCCAATAGAAAATCTTTGGAGGGAGCTGAAAGTCCGTATTGCCCATCGACAACCCCGAAACCTGAAGGATCTGGAGAAGGTCTGTATGGAGGAGTGGGCCAAAATCCCTGCTGCAGTGTGTGCAAACCTGGTCAACACCTACAGGAAACGTATGATCTCTGTAATTGCAAACAAAGGTTTCTGTACCAAATATTAAGTTATGCTTTTCTGATGTACCAAATACTTATGTCATGCAATAAAATGCAAATGTATTACTTAAAAATCACACAATGTGATTTTCTGGATTTTTGTTTTAGATTCCATCTCTCACAGTTGAAGTGTACCTATGATAAAAATTACAGACCTCTACATGCTTTGTAAGTAGGAAAACCTGCAAAATCAGCAGTGTATCATATACTTGTTCTCCCCACTGTACATACATGGGTCCTAAGATTCAAAATAAAATAGCTTAATGATCCATGGTATGACCATCTTAAAACAATTCCATATGTTAGCTTAGTATAACCCCCCCTTTTAGAGGTTAATTACTAGTTGTAGTTCACTACATGTCGTTCACTACTCCCCAACACTGCATTTAAGTAATTTGTAGAAGTTAGGATTAGGGTTGGGGATATGAAGCTAGGGTTAGGGTTAGGGTAATGGCTAGGGTTAGGGTTATGGCTAGGGTTAGTGTTGAGCCGGGGTGTAGACATGAAGCTAGGTTTATTATGATACATTTTGAGAGAACAACATCGATTGGAGTGCAATACCATGCGAGTAGGATTATGTCAATAAGACATTGAAATTGATGTCAGTTGAAACAAAAACAATACTTGAATCTGTGTATATGAAGATTTTACTTCCAAAACGCTATATCCATTTTTAGAAATGTTGGTAAATTAGCTTTTATTGTTTTAAGAACTTATGAAAGAGATTGTTGTGCTTTTTCACTATCTAATCATGAATGGGTTGTTCAATGACAAACATGTATTTGTTTAAAATCTATCACTTGATGGTTTCATTTCAGAGAGACAAATAATCCTGTTTTTTGGGAAAATGCTATATATCCGCCTCACTCTCTGAGAAATAAGTAGCACTGCTAGGTTTTACACAGTCAAATGTAACAAATAACACCAATTTTAATAAAGAACTGTACAACTGATACATTTTTGACATCAATTTTTTTTTTTTTTTATTGATCTTTTAAAATAAATACAGTAATATGAGATCTGTACAGTGGGGAAAAAAAGTATTTAGTCAGCCACCAATTGTGCAAGTTCTCCCACTTAAAAAGATGAGAGAGGCCTGTAATTTTCATCATAGGTACACGTCAGCAATGACAGACAAAATGAGAAAAAAAATCCAGAAAATCACATTGTAGGATTTTTAATGAATTTATTTGCAAATAATGGTGGAAAATAAGTATTTGGTCACCTACAAACAAGCAAGATTTCTGGCTCTCACAGACCTGTAACTTCTTCTTTAAGAGGCTCCTCTGTCCTCCACTCGTTACCTGTATTAATGGCACCGGTTTTAACTTGTTATCAGTATAAAAGACACCTGTCCACAACCTCAAACAGTCACACTCCAAACTCCACTATGGCCAAACCAAAGAGCTGTCAAAGGACACCAGAAACAAAATTGTAGACCTGCACCAGGCTGGGAAGACTGAATCTGCAATAGGTAAGCAGCTTGGTTTGAAGAAATCAACTGTGGGAGCAATTATTAGGAAATGGAAGACATACAAGACCACTGATAATCTCCCTCGATCTGGGGCTCCACGCAAGATCTCACCCCGTGGGGTCAAAATGATCACAAGAACGGTGAGCAAAAATCCCAGAACCACACGGGGGGACCTAGTGAATGACCTGCAGAGAGCTGGGACCAAAGTAACAAAGCCTACCATCAGTAACACACTATGCCGCCAGGGACTCAAATCCTGCAGTGGCAGACATGTCCCCCTGCTTAAGCCAGTACATGTCCAGGCCCGTCTGAAATTTGCTAGAGTGCATTTGGATGATCCAGAAGAGGATTGGGAGAATGTCATATGGTCAGATGAAACCAAAATATAACTTTTTGATAAAAACTCAACTCGTCGTGTTTGGAGGACAAAGAATGCTGAGTTTTATCCAAAGAACACCATACCTACTGTGAAGCATGGGGGTGGAAACATTATGCTTTGGGGCTGTTTTTCTGCAAAGGGACCAGGACGACTGATCCGTGTAAAGGAAAGAATGAATGGGGCCATGTATCGTGAGATTTTGAGTGAAAACCTCCTTCCATCAGCAAGGACATTGAAGATGAAACGTGGCTGGGTCTTTCAGCATGACAATGATCCCAAACACACCGCCCGGGCAACGAAGGAGTTGCTTCGTAAGAAGCATTTCAAGGTCCTGGAGTGGCCTAGCCAGTCTCCAGATCTCAACCCCATAGAAAATCTTTGGAGGGAGTTGAAAGTCCGTGTTGCCCAGCGACAGCCCCAAAACATCACTGCTCTAGAGGAGATCTGCATGGAGGAATGGGCCAAAATACCAGCAACAGTGTGTGAAAACCTTGTGAAGACTTACAGAAAACGTTTGACCTGTGTCATTGCCAACAAAGGGTATATAACAAAGTATTGAGAAACTTTTGTTATTGACCAAATACTTATTTTCCACCATCATTTGCAAATAAATTCATTAAAAATCCTACAATGTGATTTTCTGGATTTATTTTTCTCATTTTGTCTGTCATAGTTGACGTGTACCTATGATGAAAATTACAGGCCTCTCTCATCGTTTTAAGTGGGAGAACTTGCACAATTGGTGGCTGACTAAATACTTTTTTTCCCACTGTATGTAAAACATTTATATTTGACATTTTAGTCATTTAGCAGATCCTCTTATCCAGAGCATTCTTAAGATAGCTTGGTGAGACAGCCACATACCAGAGTAGAATATACAGGATACAAACATTCCATTCCAGCTAAACAATGGATGAACACATTTTAATTCACATCTAAAATCTATTGATAAAGATCTGAGAACAGTAATATTTTACACACGGATAGATTAATGTACCTATAAGCGATCATTTCTGATGACAAAACACAAATGTGAAAAATTGTTGGATGTAACTCTTCAAATTGTCTCATACCCCTCCAAATAAAGTATCTCCAAAGCAAGTATGAAGATGTGAATAAGTTATCTTCCCTCCTCAACCCCATGTTGTTATTCTTTGTGCTTTTCCGTAGTCTGCATCTTTCATCATGTCCAAGCTAGTGGATGATTAATACCACTTCTCTACCTTGATAAAACAAACCACAGCTTCTGCTTACTCTATGTACAGTGTACATAAAAACCATAACAGAAACATGTAGTCATGCAGACCACAATGAATCAGAAGAGAAGACACTATAATCTGGTGGTTTGGTCCTTTGGGGGAAGATAATCAATTAACCCAACATGGAGGTCATTGTCTGTCTCCCCAGTCGTCTGCCCAGCCCCCTCAGCCTTTATTAGGAATCAGTGGAGGCTTGTGAGGGGAGGACGGCTCATAATAATGGCTGGAACGGAGCAAATGGAATGGCATCAAACCATGTGTTTGATGTATTTGATACCATTCCACCGATTCCACTCCAGCAATTACCAAGAGCCCGTCCTCCCCAATTAAGGTGCCACCAACCTCCTGTGTTAGGAATCCAAAGGACTGGAGGGAATTACCTTTCCAGGAAGGTGCACATAGCATGCTGTTCCACATGGATTATAACATCACCACTGGCAATTATGGAATTCAGATCCCTGTGAAAGATCTGAGAATGAAAGTAATACGACACGGACTATGACTTCATACATGTACAGATGAGCCAGTTTTCTACAGCAGGAAAATAATCCTACAGCAAAAGGAAATGTGAATTATTATGTGGATTATAATTAATGGACATTTTTGTAGGGGTTGAGACATTTTTGGTAATGGAAAATCAAGTCTGAAATGTCTAAATGGAAATTACAAACTTCAGAAGCCTTTTTAAACCTGCAGTTCTCCTGCAACAGGTTGATCAAATTAAAATCCTACATCTGTATCAACACTAACAAAATCCAACTATATGCACACTGGTATGATAAATGTTGACTTGTTCCAAAGACCTCTCATTATCAAATATGCTCTCAGTATATTCCCCAAACTGGGTCACTTGTCAAGGTTTTGTGGATGGAAATGTTTCCATGCTCTCACTCTGGGATAAAGAGACTGACTGAGGCAGAATGTAATGCCAGGAGTGGTTGGAGTATGGTGTGATCTCATCCTCATTCGTTATCTGAGCTGGCTTGTTGGTTTTTGGCTTATATCCTTCTCACTACGTTATGTCTGCACAAGTATGATGGAATCCCACATTCAACCAGAAAAGTATAGACAGCTTTTTCGGAAGCAGGCCAGCAGAGTGCACACATTTTATCAGGTTGATCAGTAAGTCTCAATTAAAATGGGGGAATTTTTCTAACAAGAAAGGAAATACATCTCTCAAGCTTTTTGGCTTCCGAATATCAAGACTGGACAGTTAAATCATTCCCTTTGTGTGTGTGAGAGAGATGTATGGATGTTGATGGTGACAGATACTGTGTTTGATGTTAATTGAGTTATGTGTTAAAGTTACTCTCAACGTATTTCAACTACACGGCCTCCCCAGGTCATTTAAGCTTGAACAACACTTCATAATGAACGATGTGGATAAGTTCTTGTAATATGCACCATCAAGGGCATTTATCAATTTCGGCACAACTTGCAGTGTTTACCGATTTGTCTTTGCATTTCATAAGGGGAGCCAACATCACAAACAATATTTTCAGGGCAAATTATTAAGCGAGAATGCTATAATATCCAAATACATAATTTACATGAAGTGCTTATTTCAATGGTGCATGTTACCAATAAAATATGAGTATTTTAAATACTGAACATAATATTTCACTATCTTAAGTAGTATTTAAAACATGAGAAAACCATTTCACTCTAAGCATGATCTTCAATGCAGTAGTTAGTGCCTTGTGTGAGATTTGTATTTATTATGGATCACCATTAAGGGAGTTATACAATTTTAAAACCATTACAATACATTCACAACAGATTTCACAACATATGAAGTGTGTGCCCTCAGGCCCCTACTCTATTACCACATATCTACAACACAAAATCCATGTTTACGTGTGTGTATAGTGCATATGTTATCGTCTGTTTGTATGCATGTGTCTTTGCCTATGTTTGTGTTGCTTTACAGTCCCCGCTGTTCCATAAGGTGTATTTTTATCTGTTTTTAAAATTTAATTTTACTGCTTGCATGAGTTACTTGATGTGGAATAGAGTTCCATGTAGTCATGGCTCTATGTAGTACTGTGTGCCTCCCATAGTCTGTTCTGGACTTGGGGACTGTGAAGAGACCTCTGGTGGCATGTCTGGTGGGGTATGCATCGGTGTCCGAGCTGTGTGCCAGTAGTTCAAACAGCCAGCTCGGTGTATTCAACATGTCAATATCTCTAACAAATACAAGTAGTGATGAAGTCAATCTCTCCTCCACTTTGAGCCAGGAGAGATTGACAGGCATATTATTAATGTTAGCTCTCTGTGTACATCCAAGGGCCAGCCGTGTTGCCCTGTTCTGAGCCAATTGCAATTTTCCTGTCCCTCTTTGTGGCACCTGACTACATGACTGAACAGTAGTCCAGGTGCGACAAAACTAGGACCTGCCTTGTCAGCTTAATATTGCAGATAGATTGTATCTTCTATCAATGTAATTGTCTGCATCTGTCACGATCGCTGGAGGAAGTGGACCAATGCGCAGCGTGATGAGTGAACATACTTATTTATTAGAGAACACACGAACAAAACAACAAAACGATACGTGACGTCCTTGGCAATAGACACTAACCAAACACGGAACAAGATCCCACAAACACTGTGGCAAAACAGGCTACCTAAGTATGGTTCCCAATCAGAGACAACAAGCAACAGCTGATTCACGTTGCCTCTGATTGAGAACCACACCGGCCAACATAGAAACAAATGAACTAGATAAACAACCTAGCACACAAAACACATAGAAACAACCCACCCTGGCTCAACATAACAGAGTCCCAGAGCCAGGGCGTGACAGTACCCCCCCCCCAAAGGCGCGGACTGCGAACGCGCCAAACATAAACCGAACAGGGGAGGGCCGGGTGGGCATTCCTCCTCGGAGGCAGTTCCGGCTTCGGGCTTGACCCCCACCCTCCAACAAACCCCCCATAGCGCCCCTGGTCCGGTCTGGCCCTGCTGGCTGGATCTGGACTGGACATCGGTGGAGCGGATCGCTCAGGCTCCGATGTGGAGCAGCTAACCGGTACCTGACCAGGCACCGGTAACCCAGGCACGGGCTGTGCCGGACTGATGACGCGCACCACAGGCTTGGTGCGGGGAGCAGGAACAGGCCGGACCGGGCTGACGACGCGCACCATTGGCTTGGTGCGGGGAGCAGGGACGGGCCGAACCGGGCTGACGAAGCGCACCACTGGCTTGGTGCGGGGAGCAGGAACAGGCCGGACCGGGCTGACGACGCGCACCATTGGCTTGGTGCGGGGAGCAGGGACGGGCCGAACCGGGCTGACGAAGCGCACCACTGGCTTGGTGCGGGGAGCAGGAACGGACCAAAATGGGCTGACGACGCGCACCACTGGTTTGGTGCGGGGAGCAGGAACGGACCAAAACGGGCTGACGACGCGCACCACTGGCTTGGTGTGGGAAGCAGGAACGGGCCAGACCGGGCTGGCGACGCGCACCACTGGCTTGGTGCGAGGGGCAGGAACAGGCCGGACCGGGCTGGCGACGCGCACCACAGGCTCGGTGCGAGGGACAGGAACAAGCCGGACCGTACTGGGGACACACACCACTGGCCCTACGCGGGGATCAGGAACGGGCCGGACCGGACTGGCAACACACCCCAGTACCTCTCGCCGTGCCTCTACATTCTCCTTCCCCCTGGTGACCAGTGACTCCCGTAACCTGGCGGCCTCCTTTGCCAACCCGCTGAACCACTCTATCCCGGCCTCCTGCTGCCCCGTCGTCCACGGCGTGAGCCCCCCCACCTAAAAAAATTCTGGGCGTCTCTCCTCCCCGTGGGCCAGGCCTCCATGGCTCTCGCCAGACTCTCGCTCCTCTGCTCCAAAGTCCATTCTCTCTCCTCCTCACGCTGCTTGACCCAGTCGAGGTTGATATTCATCAGAGTCACCTCTGGTGTTGGCTCCTGGACACGCTGGCTTGGTCCAGTTATGGTGGGATCTTCTGTCACAATCGCTGGAGGAAGTGGACCAATGCGCAGCGTGATGAGTGAACATACTTATTTATTAGAGAACACACGAACAAAACAACAAAACGATACGTGACGTCCTTGGCAATCAGGGGCGGTGTGTTCAATAGGGCGATATGGGCGACGCACTGCCAAACGGGAAAAGGAAGGGATTTTTTTTCTAATCAATTATATCACGGCAACAGTAGTTATCAGTGTTGTAATCTAGACGTCTGATCTGCCACAGTGCCACTAAATGTCCAATCAGGCTAAAGTCGTGCTTCAAATGGCCCCCCTTTTGGGGCGATTTCAGTCAGGTTGAAAATCGCCCAGAAGTCTGTCATAGACTCCCATGTAAAATCTATTTTTTTCAAATATCAGAGCTTTCAATACAATCTCTATGGGTTTCTGAGGGCTTGCACTTACGCGCTTTCGTCATACGTAACGTAACCATGAACGTAACTAAGAAAAGAGCGGGTAGCCTCATCAATCAATTCACTACTACTGTAAAAATGGCTAGCCTTCAGTGCAACTCGATTGTCTCTTTGAAAGAAGTTCCTTTTTGTCGGCGAACAAATGAAGATAAATTGGCAACGAAACAATTAGGACCTCCCAGACCAAATTTAATAATTCAACAGGTTTCTACTAAAGGGGGGAAGTCCTACACCCGAGGATTTTCCAAAAATTGGTACGAACGAAAAACCTGGCTAGCAGGCTGCGATGTAGCTAATGCAGTCTTCTGCTACCCCCTGCTTACTCTTTCACCCTGAAGGCGGCACGGCAGACAGCACCGCTTGGACAGCGACTGGTGTGTAACGGACATGCACCATCTTTCAGGAAAGATTAAGAAACATGAGCTGTCAAAGACCCACATGGATAGCTGTTTGAGATTGTCTGCTTTGGGGAGAGTGAACATTCCCACTCAACTGGATGAGGGATACAGGCTAGCTGTCCGCCGCCACAACGATGAGGTTAGTGTTGACAATCACAAGTTTACTGGAGAACTGAAACTGACAAGGCTGACAAGATAGGACCCTTTTGTCCATTGTTATTGGATAGGAACAGAACTTATAACCAGCTCCTGACCTAAATAGATCTTAGCACAACATTTTACTCAACATATCATATTCCATATTCACTATAACAAATATATTTACTACGACATTAGCAAGAACCGCCACATCCTCAGCCGGCTAATCCAGTGTGTGAAGTTTTGCGGAGTGTTTGAGTTAGCTTTGCGAGGCAAAGATGAAACTGAGGGCTCCACCAACCCTGGTAAGCCAACACTTTTGAGATCAGTCAATAAATGCTTCTGGTATTGACTTATATGCTGCCCCTGTCTTCATGTTGTTGCTGGACATATATTTTTTAAAATGTGTGTAGGTCACCTAAATCATCAGAAAAATTGCCCCCCCTGAGAATTTTTTCAGGAGCCGCCACTGTTGGCAATAGATACTAACCAAACACGGAACAAGATCCCACAAACACTGTGGCAAAACAGGCTACCTAAGTATGGTTCCCAATCAGAGACAACAAGCTACAGCTGATTCACGTTGCCTCTGATTGAGAACCACACCGGCCAACATAGAAACAAATGAACTAGATAAACAACCTAGCACACAAAACACATAGAAACAACCCACCCTGGCTCAACATAACAGAGTCCCAGAGCCAGGGCGTGACAGCATCACTTCCAATCCCCCATGTTTTTTATATATATACTCCCCTTTATTACTTTTCAACCCCGCCATCCTTTCCCTACTTGGAGTAAATTAGTGAACAACAATGCCCAGGCCTCTACTTCCAGTCTATACTTACTATCTACACCTTATGGACAGTTAATTTTACAATAATTCTATTATATATATATATATATATATATATATATTTTTTTTTTTTTTTTGCTCCTGAACTTCTTCTACTCTCAACCTCTCCGATCATTTTCATGATGTCCATCCGGTCCAGGAGCGACAAAACTAGGACCTGCCTTGTTGATAGTGCTGTCAAGAATGCAGAGCAGCACTTTATTATGGACAGACTTCTCCCTATCCTAGCTACTGCTGTATCAATATGTTTCGACTATGACAGTTTACAATCCAGGGTTACTCCAAACAGTTTAGTCACCTCAACTTGCTCAATTTCCATATTTTTCTTTACAAGATTTAGTTGAGGTTTAGGGTTTAGTGAATGATTTGTCCCAAATACAATGCTTTTAATTTTTGAAATATTTAGGACTAACTTATTCCTTGCCACCCTTTCTGAAACTAACTGCAGATCTTTGTTAAGTGTTGCAGTCATTTCAGTCGCTGTAGTAGCTGATGTGTATAGAGTGAGTCATCCGCTTACATAGACAGACTAGCTTTACTCAAAGCCAGTGGCATGTCGTTTAGTAAAGATTGAAAAACGTTAGGGGCTTAGACAGCTGTCCTGGGGAATTCCTGATTATGTTGGCAAGGCTCCACAAACCGCGGGCTCAGTTCCAGGCAGGGCAGACGGAGGGGCAGATTCTGGGTCGAGGGCCAGACCCGATCCCTCGGTACAAAGACGGGGGCCTCACTGCGGTGGCGGTCAGCGTTGGCCTTCTGACAACGCACAGCGCGTTGGAGGGGAACGTGGGCAGCATCTCACGTCTCATCCGCATGCTGAAACCAGTCATCCACCGCAGGAGCCTTGGTCTGGCTCTTGTGACACGGTGCCAGAACCGGTTGGTAACCTAGAACACACTGGAAAGGCGTTAGGTTAGTGGAGGAGTGGCGGAGGGAGTTCTGGGCATATTCTGCCAATGGCAAGAACATCGACCACTCCCCCGGCCGGTCTTGGCAGTAGGACCGCAGGAACCTACCCACGTCCTGATTTACCAGTTACACCTGCCCACCTCTTGGGGTGGAACCCAGAGGTCAGGCTGACCGAGACCCCCAGACGTTCCATGAACGCCTTTTCTGACCTTGGACGTGAACTGGGGACCTCGGTCAGACACTATATCCTCTGTTACCCCGTAGTGCCGGAAGACGTGTATAAACAGGGCCTCCGCAGTTTGCAGAGCCGTGGGGAGACCGGGCAGAGGAAGGAGGCGGCGGGCTTTAGAAAAGCGGTCCACAACGACCAGGATGGTGTTGTTACCTTGGGAGAGGGGAAGATCAGTTAGAAAATCAACATTTAGGTGAGACCATGGTCATTGTGGAACTGGTAAAGGTTGTAACTTACCAGCTGGGAGGTGCCTTACTCTGGGCGCACACTGAGCAGAAGGTGACATACACCCTCACGTCCTTAGCCAAGGTAGGCCACCAGTATTTTCCGGTCAGGCAGCGCACTGTACGGCCGATACCTGGGTGACCAGAGGAGGGTGATGTGTGTGCCCAGTAGATCAGACGATCACGGATAAGAGCAGGCACGTACTGTAGCCCATCTGGACACTGAGGTGGAGAGGGATCCGTGCGTAATGCCTGCTCTATATCCGCATCCATCGCCCATACTACCGCCGCCATAATGCAGGAGGCCGGCAGTATGTGGGTGTTGTCGCTGGGACTCTCATTTACATTTTAGTCATTTAGGAGACGCTCTTATCCAGAGCGACTTACAGTTAGTGAATGCATACATTTTTTTTTTTCCTACCCCCAGTGGGAATCGAACCCACAACCCTGGCGTTGCAAACGCCATGCTCTATCAACTGAGCTACATCCCTGCCGGCCATTCCCTCCCCTACCCTGGACCAATTGCGCGCCGCCCCATGGGTCTCCCGGTCGCGCCGGCTACGACAGAGCCTGGATTCGAACCAGGATCTCTAGTGGCACAGCTAGCACTGCGATGCAGTGCCTTAGACCACTGCGCCACTCGGGAGACTCTCCTCTGTGTCATACAGCCGGGACAGTGCGTCTGCCTTCACGTTCTTCGTACCCGGGATGTATGATAGAGTGAAATCAAACCGGGTGAAGAATAGGGCCCACCTGGCCTGGCAAGGATTCAGCCTCCTCGCTGCCCTGATGTACTCCAGGTTATGGTGGTCCGTCCAGACGAGGAAAGGGTGTTTCGCCCCCTCGAGCCAATGCCTCCACACGGTCAAAGCTCGGACAACAGCCAACAGCTCCCGATCACCAACGCCGTAGTTCTGCTCCGCCGGGCTGAGCTTCTTCGAGAACAACGCACAGGGGCGGAGGTTGGGTGGCGTACCCGAGCGTTGAGACAGGACAGCGCCTATCCCAACCTCGGAAGCATCCACCTCCACTACGAACGGTAGTGATGAATCGGGGTGGGCCAGTACTGGGGCTGAGGTGAACAGACCCCGCAGTTTGCTGAAGGCCAGGTCAGCCTCAGCAGACCAGCGGAGCCGGGATGGCCCACCCTTCAACAGGGAGGTAATGGGAGCTGCGACCTTGCAAAAGCCCCCGATAAACCTCTGATAGTAGTTGGCAAAGCCAAGGAAGCGCTGCTCCTCCTTAACTGTGGTTGGAGTCGGCCAATTACGCACGGCTGAAATGCGATCTCCCTCCATCTCCAACCTGAGGTGGAAATGCGGTATCCAAGGAAGGAGACGGACTGCTGGAAAAACATACACTTCTCTGCCTTAGCATAAAGGTCATTTTCCAACAGTTTGGCCAGTACCTTGCAAACCAGGGACACATGCTCGGCGCACGTAGCGGAATACACCAGGATGTCATCGATGTAGACCACTGAACAGGGAGACAATAAGATTTAGTTATCCACTCCCCCTCATTCCTTCAGTGATTGAATCAATGCATGGGGCGCGCTTCTTCACCAAATTAGATCTCAGGAGTGCGTACAACCTGGTACGTATCCGAGAAGGAGATGAGTGGAAGAGAGCCTATACGGTGTGCCAGTGCCCTGTCCATAAAGTTCCCAGCTGCGCCTGAATCGACTAGCGCCTTACACTGGGGAACTACCATGTGCTCAGGAAAGGAGATGTGTATTTTACAGTGCGCAGCAGAGAGCTCTGAAAGAGTGTGGGTGTTCGATACCTGGGGTGAAGCGAGAGTGCCCTGCCTGCGTGTGGTGAAATGTCCCTTCGAGCCACCAGTGTGGCACTGGTGCTGTCGTCCTCCGCTCTCTCGGCTAGAGGTTCCACCCATCTCCATCGGTTCTGGATCCGAGTCGGCCGGGATGGAAACGGGCAGACCTCCTCCAGGACGTGCTCTGGTTGCCAGCAGGTTGTCCTAACGAATGGCCATGTCCACCAGTTGCGAGAAGGACAACATAGTGTCACGGCAGGCTAGCTCCCGTCGGACGTCCTTGCGCAGATGGTACCGGAAATGGTTGATCAGGGCCCACTCGTTCCACCCGGACCCAGCTCCCAGAGTTCGAAACTCCAATGCGAAGTCCCACGCAGTCCTCGTCCCCTGCCTCAGGTGGACCAGCCGCTCGCCCGCCTCTTGACCCTTGGGCGGGTGATCAAAGACCGCCCGGAAGAAGCGAGCGAACTCCCCATAGTTCTCCAACGCGGCTCCTCCTTCTTTTCACACCGCATTGGCCCACTCCAGGGCGAACACCCTCTCCCGCTCCGGTTGCTGGAGAAGTAGAGCTCCAGTTGGAGAAGGAATCCTTGGCACAGCGCCGCTGTCTCGTCGAACTCCCATGGTCGGGATATCTGGATCCCTCCGGGTGCTGGGGTGTAGGTGGCAGGATCCGGTTGGCCAGCTGGTCTCGACGGATCGGGCTCTCTCCTCTCCAGGTGTTGGACGACCTGAAGAACCCGATCCATCGCTTCACCCAAGCTGGCTAGCATAGTTGAATGATCCTGGACCCGTTCCACGACTCCAGGCATGCGCGTCTCTCCCGCTGACTCCATAGCGGGTGGGTGATTCTGTGATGAGGTGGTGTTGAAGGAGTCAGGCGCAGGAGGGTAAATCACAGAATAACAGGCTTTAATCCGCAAAATATAGGTTTACGCAGAAATGCAATAGTGCCTTGTATTTTCCAGTGCGAAACAGGCGCACTGGAAAATACAAGGCACACGGGAAAATACTCCCGTCGATACAAAATACATGCGCTCCACGAGCTTCACTAACCTCCACAATAAACAATCACCCACACAGACAAGAAAGCAGAGGGAACACTTATACAATGACTAATGAGGGAATAAGGACCAGGTGTGTGTGATTGAAGACAAGACAAATGGAGTGATGATAAATCGATTGGCAGTAGCTAGTAAGCCGGTGACGCCGAACGCCGAAACCTGCCCGAACAAGGAGGGGAGGCAGCCTCGGCGGAAGTCGTGACACACACACATTCTAGTAGGCTTAAATTTAGATATTGTGGATATCCTGGCGAATGTGGAGGGCAGAGATTGATATAAATCCTCTAAAGGTTAATCACCTCTGCTAATTCTGCAGCATTTCTAATTAAGCATCTGTCATTTATCTTTCTCCAATTATCCTGTTACTAATGCATTCTCAGCCCTGTGCCCTGGGTCTCTGCTGGGTCGCTGAAATATCAGCCTGATAGTGATAGGACTGCTTGCTGAAAGGTCCTGGCTCTCTGAACTCAAGAAGACCTAGGACCTATATGCTTCTTATGTCAGAAGACTGTGGTAATGTGTGCAGGTAGAATGGTTGGACAGCTTATAGTAATAGAATCAGTCTCTGATCCCAAGACATCAGAGTGGAGACAAAACAATATATAGCCAGGGTGTAATTGTCAAGATGGTTAAATTCATCAAGGCTAAATGTCCTTGACAAATGGAGAGTTTAGAGTAGCACATTTGAAGACGATGTATAGAGGTTAGCACATGGGAAATCTGAAGAGAATGTTTTTGCTGCAAAATTGTTGTTGGTGTCACGTCCACACAACAGACAAGTCTTATTTATCAGTTACATCTCAGTTCTTTCCAACAGAAGGGACTATCCAGACAGATGTTTAATGTAAATGTGTTTGGAAAGGCTCCATCCCAATGTGGTGATTTTGTTGCAGAGAATATATGAGAGAGGGCTCACTGGGAGACATAAAATGGGCTGATTCTCATTCCTCTCCACATTAACTAGAACCAAGCCTTCATTAATTTCATCCATGACTGGAATGACTTCCAAAAAGACTTGCCTGGCATCAAGCTTGATCAAATGAACTGGATTTATAAGTGTTTCTGTGCCTATTCCACTGGTATTCTCACAATGTTTAGATGCTGTTTAGTAGATTCTCAAAGCAATTAATTTAATTGGTGTACCATAGAAATCTTAAAACGTTTAAATAATATAAAGTAGGCATGGATAATTTACTTGAGGATTTAACTTAGTTTCTTAGTTTTGAAAACAATGAACATGAATGTAGACTGACAATCTGCATCCGTGTTCTGTGACAAATATGTACATTTAACATTGTACATTTTACATTTCATGCTACTCTTGCTTTTTGACTCTTTTTGTGTATGGCTTTCAAGGTAATAGTTATAGGGTATTTATAGTTAGATTACTCCTAACCTTAACCATATTCATAACACTTAAAAAGTATGTGTAATTTGCATGAGAAGAAAAACTATTTAATTGCATGTAAAATGTTTATTGTGATATGTGTGAAAATGGCATATTAGAAATGTACGTTTAATTTTGTAAAAAAAATGTGTACACCTTTTTATTTATTTAAACTACTGGCTGGGTTTACAGAGCCCTATACATGTCCTGTGAGACAGAGTGGCCTATGATAACCCTGTCACCACCAGTGGTGTAAAGTACTTAAGCAAAAATACTTGAAAGTACTTAGCTTTTTGGGGTATCTGTACTTTACTTTTCTATTTATATTTTTGACAACTTTTACTTTTACTTCACTACATTTCTAAAGAAAATTATGTACTTTTTAGTCCATACATTTTCCCTGACACCCAAAAGAAAATGGTGTAATTCACACACTTATCAAGAGAACATCCCTGGTCATCCCTACTGCCTCTGATCTTGCGGACTCACTAAACACATGCTTTATTTGTAAATTATGTCTGAGTGTTGGAGCGTGCCCCTGGCTATCCGTAAATTTAAAAAACAAGAAAATGGTGCCGTCTGGTTTGCTTAATATAAGGAATTTGAAATTATTTATACTTTTACTTTTACTTAAGTATATTTGAGGAATTACATTTACTGTAGATACTTAAGTCTATTTAGAAACCAAATACTTTTAGACTTTTACTCAAGTAGGATTTTACTGGGTGACTTTCACTTTTACTTTAGTCATTTTCTATTAAGGTATCTTTATTTTACTCAAGTATGACAATTGAATACTTTAGCCACCACTGGTCACCACCAACCAAGCAATTCATTATAAACTCAACCAAGCACAAAAGCCTAATTTAGCATTTCAGCCTGCTCCCCTCCCCCTGCGATTGTTGATTGCCTATCCCCTCTCCGCCTGCCAGCCCAGTGAGTGCAGGAAGAAAGCATCTATAACCAAATGGATCAAGAAGACACTCATTCTGGAACACACACAGACTGCAGAATTCTTATCTTGTTATATTGCTATAGCTGTCTTGTTGGGCAGTTGTTGCAAATTATATTTCCCTCGTGAGCAATAACCATATCCTAAAGCACCTTGGTGTTTCAGTTCTGTGTTATGTAATGTGTGTTATTTAAGGTACAGTATTGTTAACAAGGAGTTTGCTCATAGAAACAACAGATTAAATCCTGACTCACAATTAAAAACTGCACAATATGTAACTGATTAGAGACTAATATTAAGCTGTGTAGGGACAATGATGTCTGTCTGTTGTCTCCAAGATGAAAGTGGATATCATATAAAAAAGCTATTCCAGCCTATACACCTCAGACAAAATGAGTTACAGTAGCACATATAATAAAAAGTGAGAGGGAAAGTGAGAAATGTGTGAAATCCTGCAGCAGGTGGATGGAGAAAGTAAGGGCTTCTTTACACTGCACTACTTTGACTACACATACTAGTCCCAGGGAAGATAATTTTTTAGTGTAAAGAGACAGATCTAGATTAGTGTGGGAGATATCGACACCATGGGAATATACTGCACCATTTTACTTATGTATGTAATAACCTCAAGGAATTACTGGCTGGGTTTACAGAGCCCAATATATACTGAACAAAAGAATAAAACGCAACATGCAACAATTTCAACGATTTTACTGAGTTACAGTTCATATAAGGAAATCAGTCCATTGAAATAAATAAATGAGGCCCTAATCTATGGATTTCTATTCATGGGTGGGCCTGGGAGGGCATAGGCCAACCGACTGGGAAGCCAGGCCCAGCCAATCAGAATGAGTTTTTCCTCGCAAAAGGACTTTATTACTGGAGCTGAATGTCAACATTAAAGATGAAGAAGAGGAGGAGAAGATTGGGAAATCTGTTTCTCATGGTAAGAGCAGGTTCTATCTAACTAAGTTTGTTGTTCGTTCCAACTTCCCACTGTGCATGAAAAGTTGCAGTAGAACTGTTTCATGATGAACTGTTTCAATAAGATGGTATGTTATTCCATGCGACTCAGACTTGTATGGTTTGACACCAATTTTGTCAGCATTTGTTTTATTTACTGGGCTATCTGGAGTGATCAGAGAGTAGACTAAAGAAGTGAAGTAGACAAACTGCCAGTGTTTTAAAGTTATAGGAAATTAGTCTGTGTAGTGTCTAACCCCTGTTATAGTGAGTGGAGGATGTAGCTCAGTTGGTAGAGCATGGCGCTTGCAACGCCAGGGTTGTGGGTTCATTTCCCACGGGGGGCCAGTATGAAAATGTATGCACTCACTAACTGTAAGTCGCTCTGGATAAGAGCGTCTGCTAAATGACTAAAATGTAAAATGTAAAATTACAGACAGAAATACTCCTTAGCACCCCCTTAGACAAACCAACAGGTGAAGAAGCCGGATGTGGAGGTCTTGGGCTGACGGGTTACACGAGGTCTGGGGTTGTCAGGCTGGTTGGACGTACTGCCAAATTCTCTAAAACAGAATATGCCACACCTGTCAGGTGGATGGATTATCTTGGCAAAGGAGAAATGCTCACTAACAGGGATGTAAACAAATAAGCTTTTTGTGAGTATGGAACATTTCTGAGATATTTTATTTCAGCTCAAGACACATGGGACCAACACTTCACATGTTGTGTTTATATTTTTGTTCAGTATAAGTCCTGTGAGACAGAGTGGCCTAGGATAACCCTGTCACCACCAACCCCCTCTTCACTAGCAATTCATCATTAAACTCAACCAAGCACAAAAGCCTCTAAACCACAACCCCCCCTCTGAGTGGTATAGTGTAAAGACAATGGCTTCCCCTGCAATAATTACCTTAATTACCTTAATACCAGTAGACAGCATCTTTGCTCTGTTAGCCAAATAGAAAATTAAAGGCTTTTAAAATATCCACACATTTGTGAATCATTGCATTAATCAAGTGTGCAATATGGTTTAGATGAGAAGATCCTGTATATACTGTATCCTTATTTTGTTTGTCTATATAATGTGGTATTTACGGTATGATAATAGGTGCAAACACACATGAAGCAGGAATGTGGCTTTGGCCACACCACATCCAAGGCTAAAGTAAGGATAGTGTAAACAGAAAAGTTGAAAATCTGATGTTGAGGAGAGATAGATCATACTACACATTTTTTACTAATGTAAATCCACCCTAATTCCAGGAAAATAACAGTTGTGTGATGTGGAAATGTAGCAGCCTTTGTGGCTGTATGGGGAGACAGATAGGAGCCTCAGGATGTTCTCACTGTGAGTGGCGAACACCTGCCTTGGGTTAAATTAGTTTAGTTTTTCAATCAGTAGGTGATACATTTTCATGCATTTATTTTGACATTTATGTAATTGCCAATAATGATTACTTGGGCAGTTATTGATTTGAACGTTTGTATATTCCACAACTACAATGCCATATATTCAGGGTTTATGTTTCAATTAAAATCATATCTCTTCAGAAGGCCAAAACCAATGAGTGTTCCGTGCTCTTGATATCACTGCATCTCCAGTTTCAACTGATGCCCATGTCTAGGTTGTTTGCTGCTAGCTGGCCGATGCTGCATCAGGGTCTGAGAGTAAACAATCCACAGTCTTGCCCGAGGGGAATGATAAGTGCTGAGTCACACGGAGGTATTCACTGTTGATGCACTAACAGGGGCGGACTTAGTGATTTGGAAGCCCCAGCAGAGGCCAGTCTGAGCCCCCCTGCCCCTCCTGTTTAACATGATTGTTGAATGACTAACTCATCTCTGTACCCCACACATACAATTATATGTGAGGTCCCTCAGTCAAGCAGTGAATTTCAAACACAGATTCAACCACAAAGACCAGGGAGGTTTTCCAATGCTTCTCAAAGAAGGGTGCCATTGAATATCCCTTTGAGCATGGTAAAGTTATTAATTACACTTTGGATGGTGTATCAACACACCCAGTCACTACATAGATACAGGTGTCCTTCCTAACTCAGTTGCTGAAGAGGAAGGAAACCGCTCAGGGATTTCACCATGAAGCCAATGGTGACTTTAAAACAGTTACAGAGTTTAATGGCTGTGATAGGAGAAGATGGATCAACATATTTGTAGTTACTCCAAAATACTAACCTAAATCACAGAGTGAAAAAAAGGAAACCTGTACAGAATAAAAACAAGCATCCTGTTTGCAACAAGGCACTAAAGTAATACTGCAAAAAATGTGGCAAAGCAATACACTTTTTGTCCTGAATACAAAATGTTATGTTTGGGGAAAATCCAACACAACAAATTACTGAGTATCACTCTCCATATTTTCAAGCATAGTGGTGGCTGCATCATGTTATGGGTATGCTTGTAATCATTAAGGACTGGGGAGTTTTTCAATATAACAAATAAATGGAATGGAGCTAAGCACAGGCCAAATCCTAGAGGAAAACCTGGTTCAGTCTGCCTTCCATCAGACACTGGGAGATGAATTTACCTTTCAGCAGGACAATAACCTAAAACACAAGGCCAAATCTACACTGGAGTAACTTACCAAGAAGACAGTGAATGTTCCTGAGTGGCAGAGTTACAGTTTTGAATTAAATATATTTGAAAATGAATGGCAAGACCTGTAAATGGTTGTCTAGTAATGATCAACACCAATTTGACAGACCAGATTTGAAGAATTTTGAAAAGAATAATGAGCAAATTTTGCACAATCTAGGTGTGGACCCACTTCAATTTGCTTACCGCCCCAATAGATCCACAGACAATGCAATCGCCATCACACTGCACACTGCCCTATCCCATCTGGACAAGAGGAATAGCTATGTAAGAATGCTGTTCATTGACTATAGCTCAGCATTCAACACCATAGTACCCTCCAAGTTCATCATTAAGCTTGAGGCCCTGGGTCTGAACCCCACCCTGTGCAACTGGGTCCTGGACTTCCTGACGGGCCGCCCCCCCCCAGGTGGTGAAGGTAGGAAACAACATCTCCACTTTGCTGATCCTCAACACTAGGGCCCCCAAGGGTGTATGCTCAGCCCCCTCCTGTACTCCCTGTTCACCCATGACTGCGTGGCCAAGCACGCCTCCAACTCAATCATCAAGTTTGCAGATGACACAACAGTAGTAGGCTTGATTACCAACAATGACGAGACAGCCTACAGGGAGGAGGTGAGGGCTCTGGGAGTGTGGTGCCAGGATAACAACCTCTCACTCAACGTCAACAAAACAAAGGAGATGATCGTGGACTTCAGGAAACAGCAGAGGGTGCAACCCCTATCCACCGCAGTGGAGAAGGTGGAAAGCTTCAAGTTCCTTGGCGTACACATCACTGACGAACTGAAGTGGTCCACCCACGCAGACAGTGTGGTGAAGAAGGCGCAACAGACCCTCTTCAACCTCAGGAGGCTGAAGAAATTTGGCTTGGCACCTAAAACCCTCACAAACTTTTACAGATGCACAATTGAGAGCATCCTGTCGGGCTGCATCACCGCCTGGTACGACAACTGCACCGCCCGCAGCCGCAGGGCTCTCCAGAGGGTGGTGCGGTCTGCCGAACGCATTACCAGGGGCAAACTACCCGCCCTCCAGGACACCTACAGCACCCGATGTCACAGGAAGGCCAAAAAGATCATCAAGGACATCAACCACCCGAGCCACTGCCTATTCATCCCGCTATCATGCAGAAGGCGAGGTCAGTACAGGTGCATCAAAGCTGGGACAGAGAGAATGAAAAACAGCTTCTATATGAAGGCCATTAGACTGTTAAACAGCGATCACTAGCACATTAGAGGCTGCTGCTATTGAAAACACTGGCCATTTTAAGAAATGAAACACTAGTCACTTTAATAATGTTTACCTTTCTTGCATTACTCATCTCATAAGTACAGTGAGGGAAAAAAGTATTTGATCCCCTGCTGATTTTGTACGTTTGCCCACTGACAAAGAAATGATCAGTCTATAATTTTAATGGTAGGTTTATTTGAACAGTGAGAGACAGAATAACAACAAAAAAATCCATAAAAACACATGTCAAAAATGTTATCAATTGATTTGCAATTTAATGAGGGAAATAAGTATTTGACCCCCTCTCAATCAGAAAGATTTCTGGCTCCCAGGTGTCTTTTATACAGGTAACGAGCTGAGATTAGGAGCACACTCTTAAAGGGAGTGCTCCTAATCTCAATTTGTTACCTGTATAAAAGACATCTGTCCACAGAAGCAATCAATCAATCAGATTCCAAACTCTCCACCATGGCCAAGACCAAAGAGCTCTCCAAGGATGTCAGGGACAAGATTGTAGACCTACACAAGGCTGGAATGGGCTACAAGACCATCGCCAAGCAGCTTGGTGAGAAGGTGACAATAGTTGGTGCGATTATTCGCAAATGGAAGAAACACAAAATAGCTGTCAATCTCCCTCGGCCTGGGGCTCCATGCAAGATCTCACCTCGTGGAGTTGCAATGATCATGAGAACGGTGAGGAATCAGCCCAGAACTTTTCTGCTAAGGGGACAGGACATCTTCACCGCATCAAAGGGACGATGGATGGGGCCATGTACCGTCAAATCTTGGGTGAAAACCTCCTTCCCTCAGCCAGGTCATTGAAAATGGGTCGTGGATGGGTATTCCAGCATGACAATGACCCAAAACACACGGCCAAGGCAACAAAGGAGTGGCTCAAGAAGAAGCACATTAAGGTCCTGGAGTTGGCCTAGCCAGTCTCCAGACCTTAATCCCATAGAAAATCTGTGGAGGGAGCTGAAGGTTACAGTTGCCAAACGTCAGCCTCAAAACCTTAATGACTTGGAGAAGATCTGCAAAGAGGAGTGGGACAAAATCCCTCCTGAGATGTGTGCAAACCTGGTGGCCAACTACAAGAAACGTCTGACTTCTGTGATTGCCAACAAGGGTTTTGCCACCAAGTACTAAGTCATGTTTTGCAGAGGGGTCAAATACTTATTTCCCTCATTAAAATGCAAATCAATTTATAACATTTTTGACATGCGTTTTTTCTGGATTTTGTTGTTGTTATTCTGTCTCTCACTGTTCAAATAAACCTACCATTAAAATTATAGACTGATCATGTCTTTGTCAGTGGGCAAACGTACAAAATCAGCAGGGGATCAAATACTTATTTCCCTCAATGTATATACTGTATTCTATAATATTCTACTGTATCTTAGTCCATGCCGCTCTGTCATTGCTTGTCCATATGTGGGGAGAACAAGTATTTGATACACTGACGATTTTGCAGGTTTTCCTACTTACAAATCATGTAGAGGTCTGTAATGTTTATCATAGGTACACTTCAACTGTGAGAGACGGAATCTAAAACAAAAATCCAGAAAATCACATTGTATGATTTTTCAGTAATTAATTTTGCATTTTATTGCATGACATAAGTATTTGATACATCAGAAAAGCAGAACTTAATATTTGGTACAGAAACCTTTGTTTGCAATTACAGAGATCATACGTTTCCTGTAGGTCTTGACCAGGTTTGCACACACTGCAGCAGGGATTTTGGCCCACTCCTCCATACAGACCTTCTCCAGATCCTTCAGGTTTCGGGGCTGTCGCTGGGCAATACGGACTTTCAGCTCCCTCCAAAGATTTTCTACTGGGTTCAGGTCTGGAGACTGACTAGGCCACTCTAGGACCTTGAGATGCTTCTTACGGAGCCACTCCTTAGTTGCCCTGGCTGTGTGTTTCGGGTCGTTGTCATGCTGGAAGACCCAGCCACGACCCATCTTCAATGCTCTTACTGAGGGAAGGAGGTTGTTGGCCAAGATCTCGCGATACATGGCCCCATCCATCCTCCCCTCAATACGGTGCAGTCGTCCTGTCCCCTTCGCAGAAAAGATTCCCAAAGAATGATGTTTCCACCTCCATGCTTCACAGTTGGGATGGTGTTCTTGGGGTTGTACTCATCCTTCTTCTTCCTCCAAACACGGCGAATGGAGTTTAGACCAAAAAGCTCTATTTTTGTCTCATCAGACAACATGACCTTCTCCCATTCCTCCTCTGGATCATCCAGATGGTTATTGGCAAACTTCAGACGGGCCTGGACATGCGCTGGCTTGAGCAGAGGTACCTTGCGTGTGCTGCAGGATTTTAATCCATGACGGCGTAGTGTGTTACTAATGGTTTTCTTTGAGACTGTGGTCCCAGCTCTCTTCAGGTCATTGACCAGGTCCTGCCGTGTAGTTCTGGGCTGATCCCTCACCTTCCTCATGATCATTGATGCCCCACGAGGTGAGATCTTGCATGGAGCCCCAGACCGAGGATGATTGACCGTCATCTTGAACTTCATCCATTTTCTAATATTTGCGCCAACAGTTGTTGCCTTCTCACCATGCTGCTTGCCTATTTTCCTGTAGCCCATCCCAGCCTGTGCAGGTCTACAATTTTATCCCTGATGTCCTTACACAGCTCTCTGGTCTTGGCCATTGTGGAGAGGTTGGAGTCTGTTTGATTGAGTGTGTGGACAGGTGTCTTTTATACAGGTAACGAGTTCAAACAGGTGCAGTTAATATAGGTAATGAGTGGAGAACAGGAGGGCTTCTTAAAGAAAAACTAACAGGTCTGTGAGAGCCGGAATTCTGACTGGTTGGTAGGTGATCAAATACTTATGTTATGCAATAAAATGCAAATTAATTACTTAAAAATCATATAATGTGATTTTCTGGATTTTTGTCTTCTGGATTCCGTCTCTCACAGTTGAAGTGTACCTATGATAAAAATTGCAGACCTCTACATGCTTTGTAAGTAGGAAAACCTGCAAAATCGGCAGTGTATCAAATACTTGTTCTCCCCACTGTATATACAGTTGAAGTCGGAAGTTTACATTCACTTAGGTTGGAGTCATTAAAACTTGTTTTTCAACCACTCCACACATTTCTTGTTAACAAACTTTTCCTTACTTAGATTTGTGTATATTGGGTATATGTTGTGAAATTGATAGATATTACTTGTTAGATATTACTGCACTGTCGGAGCTAGAAGCACAAGCATTTCACTGCACCCGCAATAACATCTGCTACATATTTACATTTAAGTCATTTAGCAGACGCTCTTATCCAGAGCGACTTACAAATTGGTGCATTCACCATATAGCCAGTGGGATAGGATTACTTTATCCTATCCCAGGTATTCCTTAAAGAGGTGGGGTTTCAAGTGTCTCCGGAAGGTGGTGAGTGACTCATCTGTCCTGGCGTCGTGAGGGAGCTTGTTCCACCATTGGGGTGACAGAGCAGCGAACAGTTTTGACTGGGCTGAGCGGGAACTGTGCTTCCGCAGAGGTAGGGGGGCCAGCAGGCCAGAGGTGGATGAACACAATGCCCTTGTTTGGGTGTAGGGACTGATCAGAGCCTGAAGGTACAGAGGTGCTGTTCCCCTCACAGCTCCGTAGGCAAGCACCATGGTCTTGTAGCAGATGCGAGCTTCAACTGGAAGCCAGTGGAGTGTGCGGAGTAGCGGGGTGACGTGAGAGAACTTGGGAAGGTTGAACACCAGACGGGCTGCGGCATTCTGGATGAGTTGTAGGGGTTTAATGGCACAGGCAGGGAGCCCAGCCAACAGCGAGTTGCAGTAATCCAGATGGGAGATGACAAGTGCCTGGATTAGGACCTGTGCCGCTTCCTGTGTAAGGCAGGGTCGTACTCTCCGAATGTTGTAGAGCATGAACCTACAGGATCAGGTCACCGCCTTGATGTTAGCGGAGAACGACAGGGTGTTGTCCAGGGTCACGCCAAGGCTCTTCGCACTCTGGGAGGAGGACACAACTGAGTTGTCAACCGTGATGGCGAGATCATGGAATGGGCAGTCCTTCCCCGGGAGGAAGAGCAGCTCCGTCTTGCCAAGTTTCAGCTTGAGGTGGTGATCCGTCATCCATACTGATATGTCTGCCAGACATGCAGAGATGCGATTTGCCACCTGGTTATCAGAAGGGGGAAAGGAGAAGATTAGTTGTGTGTCGTCTGCATAGCAATGATAGGAGAGGCCATGTGAGGATATGACAGAGCCAAGTGACTTGGTGTATAGCGAGAATAGGAGAGGGCCTAGAACTGAGCCCTGGGGGACACCAGTGGTGAGAGCACGTGGTGCAGAGACAGATTCTCGCCACACCACTTGGTAGGAGCGACCTGTCAGGTAGGACGCAATCCAGGAGTGAGCCGCACCGGAGATGTCCAACTCGGAGAGGGTGGAGAGGAGGATCTGATGGTTCACAGTATCAAAGGCAGCAGACAGGTCTAGAAGGACAAGAGCAGAGGAGAGAGAGTTAGCTTTAGCAGTACGGAGAACCTCTGTGACACAGAGAAGAGCAGTCTCAGTTGAATGACCAGTCTTGAAACCTGACTGGTTTAGATCAAGAAGGTCATTCTGAGAGAGATAGCAAGAGAGTTGGCGAAAGACGGCATGCTCAAGGGTTTTGGAGAGAAAAGAAAGAAGGGATACTGGTCTGTAGTTGTTGACATCGGAGGGATCGAGTGTAGGTTTTTTTGAGAAGGGGTGCAACTCTCGCTCTCTTGAAGACGGAAGGGACATAGCCAGCGGTCAAGGATGAGTTGATGAGCGAGGTGAGGTAAGGGAGAAGGTCTCCGGAAATGGTCTGGAGAAGAGAGGAGGGGATAGGGTCAAACGGGCAGGTTGTTGGGCGGCCGGCCGTCACAAGTCGCAAGATTTGAAGAGAGAGGGGAGAAAGAAGTCAAAACATAGGGTAGGGCAGTGTGAGCAGGACCAGCAGTGTCATTTGACTTAACAAACGAGGATCGGATGTCGTCAACCTTCTTTTCAAAATGGTTGACGAAGTCATCCACAGAGAGGGGGGGATTCAGCAGGGAGGAGAAGGTGGCAAAGAGCTTCCTAGGGTTAGAGGCAGATGCTTGGAATTTAGAGTGGTAGAAAGTGGCTTTAGCAGCAGAAACAGAGGAAGAAAATGTAGAGAGGAGGAAGTGAAAAGATGCCAGGTCCGCAGGGAGTCTAGTTTTCCTCCATTTCCGCTCGGCTGCCCGGAGCCCTGTTCTGTGAGCTCGCAATGAGTCGTCAAGCCACGGAGCAGGAGGGGAGGACCGAGCCGGCCGGGAGGATAGGGGACATAGAGAGTCAAAGGATGAAGAAAGGGAGGGGAGGAGGGTTGAGGAGGCAGAATCAGGAGATTGGAGGGAGAAGGATTGAGTAGAGGGAAGAGATGATAGGATGGAAGAGTAGCGGGAGAGAGAGAGCGAAGGTTGCGACGGCGCATTACCATCTGAGTAGAGGCAGAGTGAGTAGTGTTGGAGGAGAGCGAGAGCGAAAAGGATACAAAGTAGTGGTCGGAGACATGGAGGGGAGTTGCAGTGAGATTAGTAGAAGAACAGCATCTAGTAAAGATGAGGTCAAGTGTATTGCCTGCCTTGTGAGTAGGGGGGGACAGTGAGAGGGTGAGGTCAAAAGAGGAGAGGAGTGGAAAGAAGGAGGCAGAGAGAAATGAGTCAAAGGTAGACGTAGGGAGGTTAAAGTCACCCAGAACTGTGAGGGGTGAGCCATCCTCAGGAAAGGATTGTATCAAGGCATCAAGCTCATTGATTAACTCTCCAAGGGAACCTGGAGGGCGATAAATGATAAGGATTTTAAGCTTGAATGGGCTAGTGACTGTGACAGCATGGAATTCAAATGAGGAGATAGACACATGGGTCAGGGGAAAAAGAGAGAATGTCAACTTGGGAGAGATGAGGATTCCTGTGCCACCACCTCGCTGACCAGACGCTCTCGGGGTATGCGAGAACACATGGTCAGTCGAGGAGAGAGCAGTAGGAGTAGCAGTGTTTTCAGTGGTAATCCATGTTTCCGTCAGCGCCAAGAAGTCGAGGGACTGGAGGGTAGCATAGGCTGAGATGAACTCTGCCTTGTTGGCCACAGAACGGCAGTTCCAGAGGCTGCCGGAGACCTGGAACTCCACGTGGGTCGTGCGTGCAGGGACCACCAGGTTAGAGAGGCAGCACCCACGCGGTGTGAGGCGTTTGTATAGCCTGTGCGGAGAGCAGAGAACAGGGATAGACAGACGCATAGTTGACAGGCTACAGAAAATGGCTACAATAATGCAAAGGAGATCGGAATGAAATGAACTAAACATCTGGGAAAGCGAGAGAGCGGGGCCTCCCTCACTTACGTTTCACTAAAACACCCAAATATAACTCTCCCAACTTCCACCTTAGAAACTATAATTGTTGTAAACTACAGCGGTTCAATGTTTTCTAGGAATAGACTAACTTAGTTTATTCAGCTAGCTAACTTGGTACAGTATTCTTCCGTGAAAACCGTCCAGGGCACCTAGTCCTATGACGCCATAGCCAACTAGCATGCCAGGCTCCAATAACACAGTTTAGCACCAATACTCGGCCACAACAAACCACCAGTGTGACAACACGCCAAGCAGATAATTTGTGTCCGTGTCTAACGTTGTGGGTTAATCCCGACAGCTTGAGCGAGTCCGTCGTCAACTTATTCAGCCAGTTAGTTAGCTAGAATAGTTAGCATACTAGCTAGCCATTGCTTTCTGCCAACGAAAAAAACCCTCCTCCCACGGCATGAACACACAGAGAGAGCCAAGCTAACGTTAACTAGTCACCCATGTCCCGAATTCCCTTGAACGACTCTGGTTACCAGTATGTAAAAACAAAACACAAATGTAGGTTATAACTTACCCCTAGCAGCTACTGTTAGCTAGCCAAGTGCAAAGCTAGCCACTGAATCGACTCAGCCAGTTTGCGTCTGTTCGCTAGGTCGTTCCAGCTATTGTTTAGTAGCTATCCAGGTAGTAACAAGCTAGCTACATTTCAAGCACAGTAGCTACTTACTACCTAACGTTAACGCTTCAGACAATGAGGTTAGAAAAACAGCTGAATGGTAGGCAGCTAGCTGGCGTAATTACAGGTACTCTTAAGCGTGAAACAACTATCCACAGTTGCTAATATTTACCAGTAGCTACCCGCTAGCTAGTCCATTTAGTGGGTTAGCTAGCCTCGTGCTTCACCGGGCTCAGCCGAATACAATACTTACCTACAATAATTACATACAATAACCTACGATAACTACAATAACCTACGATGACTACCTACAATACCTAACTACAATCTAAATACATAGTTTAAGCTTTACTCGACACCATATAAGCCATATTAACCAAGTTTACCTCCCGCCAGAGAGAGACACAACCTCACCCGACGACTGCACTGCACGTGTATGTGACAAATCAAATTTGATTTGATTTGATCTTAGCGACTTACCCAGAAAGACTCACAGCTGTAATCGCTGCCAAAGGTGCTTCTACAAAGTATTGATTCAGGGATGTGAATACTTATGTAAATGAGATATTTCTGTATTTCATTTTCAATACATTTGCAAAAATGTCTAAATGTATTATGGGGTATTGTGTGTAGATGGGTGAGAAAAAAATATATTTAATCAATTTTGAATTCAGGCTGTAACACAACAAAATGTGGAATAAGTAAAGGGGTATGAATACTTTCTGAAGGCACTGTACATGGGCTACACATACTGTACATGTCATGTGCCTCTGCTTCGACGACGATGGCAGAATTATCAGCAGCACCTGTCTTTTTACTAAAGAAATGCGTATTGTATCCCCCTAGAGTCTAAGGGCCCGGGGGTGGGTTTCTACTAAGCTAGCCTCATCGAGAACCAGGCTTCCCTAATACGGGTAAACCTGGGGAAGTTCATGGCAGAAAAATAGCTAAATAGGGGTGGAGACCCAGTGTAAATCAGTGACTCCTTGCTTCACGTCAAACCAATCAAATGCCTTGCTTGGGTGGAGCTCCAATAGTGCTCACTAGATTAGTGTCGTAGGTGCAACTGTGTGTGATGATTATTTTAAAAGTCTATGGTGAGGATGGCCAGGAAATCGCAGAGTAAAACCCCATCAAAATATGTTGATGTATGTCGATTTTGTATTTAGCACACACTTCTGACAAATCAGAATTCAGTTTTTCCTCCAGGTTTTCTTAAATTTTCTACAATGTTGCAAACTAGCATACATAAGAACTCTCTGCAAAATCTGTCTTTCCCGGTCTGAAAACAGTGACAAACATAACATGTAGCACCAACAGGCATGTGGAGGGAGGGATGTTGAAATGTAACGTCCAATCAAAATCTTGCCGCTGGGAGCCAGCGGACCTTTCAAAACGTTTTTTGTAATACATAATTCTAGACCTCCAAGGGAGGCGTGACAGCGACACGATTTTAGAGGTATGACAACACGAGACTACTAATAAGCTAACATATTAGTAGTTGTTTTAAGATGGTCATACCAAGGATAATTTAGCTATTTGATTTAGAATTTTAGGACCCCTGTAGGTATAAAAAAAATATGCCTCTGCCTGGGGCCTCCAAATCACTAAGTCCAACATAGTTAGTGCATCATGGGTAGGGGAGATTGATAGATGCTGAACTCATTGAATAACAGATTCATACATGAAAATCTCTAGCTTAAAAAGACAGCTGGTTTGAAGATAAAACAGGATCATGTATGAAGAAGAGAGACAGATTCATGTTGGAGTCTGAGATTGAACCAGTCAATGTGTATGAGATTGAGGAGTCTTGCTTGGCCTCCGACCGCAAGGCACTACAGAGGGTAGTGCGTACGGCCCAGTACATCACTGGGGCCAAGCTTCCTGCCATCCAGGACCTCTATACCAGGCGGTGTCAGAGGAAGGCCCTCAAAATTGTCAAAGACTCCAGCCACCCTAGTCATAGACTGTTCTCTCTGCTACCGCACGTCAAGCGGTACCGGAGTGCCAAGTCTAGGTCCAAAAGACTTCTCAACAGCTTCTACCCCCAAGCCATAAGACTCCTGAACAGCTATTCATGGCTACCCAGACTATTTGCACTGCCCCCCCACCCCATCTTTTTACGCTGCTGCTACTCTGTTAATTATTTATGCATAGTCACTTTAACTCTACCCACATGTACATATTACTTCAACTACCTCAACTAGCCGGTGCCCCCGCACATTGACTCTGCACCGGTACCCCCCTGTATATATAGCCTCCCTACTGTTATTTAATTTTACTTCTGCTCTATTTTCTCAACACTTTTTTGTTGTTGTTTTATTTTACTTTTTTATTAAAAATAAATGGACTGTTGGTTAAGGGCTGTAAGTAAGCATTTCACTGTAATGTCTGCACCTGTTGTATTCGGCGCATGTGGCCAATACAATTTGATTTGATTTGATTTGATTTGAAGACCTGTCACATCCTGTAATGCCCCAGAACCCTCTCTTCTCCTTTTTGTGTCTCAGACTGATCAGACACACACATACTCCACCCTAATTGAGAATTCATGAGACTGAGGCAGCCGACAGAGAGAAGGGAAGAGAAGGGAAGGGAAGGGAAGGGAAGGGAAGGGAAGGGAAGGGAAGGGAAGGGAAGGGAAGGGAAGGGAAGGGAAGGGAAGGGAAGGGAAGGAAGGGAAGGGAAGGGAAGGAAGGGAGGGAGGGAGGGAGGGAGGTGGCACGAGGGAGGAAGGGAGGGGGGAGTGAGGAAAAAGGAGAGGGAGAGAGAGAGATGAGAGAGCGAGAGAGAGATTTTTTATGGCCAGCTCATGAGTCCCCATAATGATGTGAGGCCTTAGGCAATTGCCTCTTCTGCCTAATGGTAAGTCCGCCAGTGTGCACTAATGACCCGCTCCACCAACTGCAGAGTGTAGACACCTCATTGGTCATCTATAGGCTACACATCTACCCACAGCCTGGCACTGCATGCTGGAACTACATGAAGAAGCCCACTAGTAAGATTTTGAAGGGGGTGAGGCTCTCGACATGTTTTGGCAAAAGAAAGCACATAAACATGAGAGTTGCATTAACCTGTTGAGGTGGTAATAATATGGTTTTGCTGGTGTTCACGCAATCCTGCCGGTACTTGAATCGGGTCATTCATATTTTTGCATGGTCACTATGATAACCAGTTAATTTGTGCAACCACCCACCTGCTACAGGTCTCTACTGAATAATTCAAATTGCTGAACAACTTAGTTCCACATCGTTACACCTGTAAAGAATATGCAGAGTGAGAGGTGTGAATACCACTCACTTTGGAAATCATAATGCACCCATTCTCATTAAGTGCATGTTGTGCAATTCAGCTAATTATCTTTTTTCAACGTATATAGATGCACATACATTAATTAGGGGTTCACAGTGAAGCTGTGAAACCTGTTGTTATTCATCAATTCTTTTTTTCCTTGACATGGTCAAATAACTGAAGCATAGATTGGTAACTTTTTCTAATTTGGCACACAGAAACTAGATGCCATGAGTAACTAGGTCAAAAAGAATGGCACCGACTGGCCTATAGGTGGCGCTGTTATAAGGAGTCTTACTTAAACCCTCATATCTGCCGCCCCGTTTGACCTAGAGACTTTAAACTTTGTGTGTAGGTTTCTTTACAAATTTGTCTCAAGGATCCATAAGGTCCATCTGCATAGATTTTCCTCAATATTGGCAATTTTGGAAAACCTTTGAAAAACGTATTCTCATGACCCATAAGTCCAAATTCGGTATGTAGGCCCATGGTACATCCCTTGACTTAGTTCTAAGAGATTGGTTAAGAGATGGTTGAGTTGTTGATAAATGGGGGAATCAGATTTTATGTGTCCATTTAAGTCCTATGTAAATCCACTTCAAAGATGATGAACCAGGATTATAAAAGATGTTGAACCATGTTAAGTTTGGCATTGATATCTTAAAAAATAAGGAAATTATTAACAATTAACTTTTTTGACTATGTAACGCTAACGCTTAAAATAATCATACAAAATCTTCTTCTCATGGACTAAAAGTCAGATTCACTCCAAATATGGTATTTGGACTCATCACAATAGTCCCTAAAGAGTTTGAGAAAATAACATTGATGCATTCAAAGATGGCCACACTATACCAGTAGATGTATATTAGCACATACGCTAATATGTTAAAATATGCTAGAATACTTCAAAAACCTTCTCATGAACCGTAGGACAAAATGACACAACATTTGCATGTAGGCCCATGGTACATGCCTTAACTTAGTTTGAAATTGGTCAAAAGATGAGTTATTGACAAATAAAAAATCTGATTTTGTCCATTTAAACCACTGTAAATCCACTCCACAGTGGCCTATCAACTTGAAACTTGTATATCGCTATCGTGGACGTCCCTAAAATGAACCACACTGCATTTGGTATTGATATCTCAAAGACAAGGAAACTATTAACAACTCATTCTTTGCATATGTAACGCTAATGCTCAAAATCATCTGCAATCATCTTCTCCTCATGAACCATACGTCAGATTCACTCCAGATTATGTATTTAGACTCATGATTGCACATAAAGGAAAATAGTTCCTACATGATAGATTTTGCTGATATTGTGTCCTTTCTGTCATCCTGTGAACCTATAATATTGCTTATTGTTCATATATACTATATATATACCGTTTTTGAGAACAAGTATTTGATACACTGCCGATTTTGCAGGTTTTCCTACTTACAAAGCATGTAGAGGTCTGTAATTTTTATCATAGGTACACTTCAACTGTGAGAGACGGAATCTAAAACAAAAATCCAGAAAATCACATTGTATGATTTTTAAGTAATTCATTTGCATTTTATTGCATGACATAAGTATTTGATCACCTACCAACCAGTAAGAATTCCGGCTCTCACAGACCTGTTAGTTTTTCTTTAAGAAGCCCTCCTGTTCTCCACTCATTACCTGTATTAACTGCACCTGTTTGAACTCGTTACCTGTATAAAGACACCTGTCCACACACTCAATCAAACAGACTCCAACCTCTCCACAATGGCCAAGACCAGAGAGCTGTGTAAGGACATCAGGGATAAAATTGTAGACCTGCACAAGGCTGGGATGGGCTACAGGACAATAGGCAAGCAGCTTGGTGAGAAGGCAACAACTGTTGGCGCAATTATTAGAAAATGGAAGAAGTTCAAGATGACGGTCAATCACCCTCGGTCTGGTGCAGTGTGTGCAAACCTGGTCAAGACCTACAGGAAACGTATGATCTCTGTAATTGCAAACAAAGGTTTCTGTACCAAATATTAAGTTCTGCTTTTCTGATGTATCAAATACTTATGTCATGCAATAAAATGCAAATTAATTACTGAAAAATCATACAATGTGATTTTCTGGATTTTTGTTTTAGATTCCGTCTCTCACAGTTGAAGTATACCTATGATAAAAATTACAGACCTCTACATGCTTTGTAAGTAGGAAAACCTGCAAAATCGGCAGAGTATCAAATACTTGTTCTCCCCACTGTATATATATACAGTGCCTTGCAAAAGTATTCATCCCCCTTGGCGTTTTTCCTATTTTGTTGCATTACAACCTATAATTTAAATAGATTATTATTTGGATTTCATGTAATGGACATACACAAAGTAGTCCAAATTGGTGAAATGAACTGAAAAAATAACTTGTTTAAAAAAATTAAATAAAAATTAAACGGAAAAGTGGTGCGTGCATATTTATTCACCCCCTTTGCTATGAAGCCCCTAAATAAGATCTGGTGCAACCAATTACCTTCAGAAGTCACATAATTAGTTAAATAAAGTCCACCTGTGTGCAATCTAAGTGTCACATGATCTGTCACATGATCTCAGTATATATACACCTGTTCTGAAAGGCCCCAGAGTCTGCAACACCACTAAGCAAGGGGCACCACCAAGCAAGCGGAACCATGAAGACCAAGGAGCTCTCCAAACAGGTCAGGGACAAAGTTGTGGAGAAGTACAGATCAGGGTTGGGTTATAAAAAAATATCTGAAACTTTGAACATCCCACGGAGCACCATTAAATCCATTACTAAATAATGGAAAGAATATGGCACCACAACAAACCTGCCAAGAGAGGGCTGCCCACCAAAACTCACGGACCAAGCAAGGAGGGCATTAAACAGAGAGGCAACAAAGAGACCAAAGATAACCCTGAAGGAGCTGCAAAGCTCCACAGCGGAGATTGGAGTATTTGTCCATAGGACCACTTTAAGCCGTACACTCCACAGAGATGGGCTTTACAGAAGAGTGGCAAGAAAAAAGCCATTGCTTAAAGAAAAAAATAAGCAAACACGTTTGGTGTTCGCCAAAAGGCATGTGGAAGACTCCCCAAACATATGGAAGAAGGTATTCTGGTCAGATGAGACTAAAATTGAGCTTTTTGGCCATCAAGGAAAAAGCTATGTCTGGCGCAAACCCAACACCTCTCATCACCCCGAGAACACCATCCCCACAGTGAAGCATGGTGGTGGCAGCATCATGCTGTGGGGATGTTTTTCATCGGCAGGGACTGGGAAACTGGTCAGAATTGAAGGAATGATGGATGGCGCTAAATAGAGGGAAATTCTTGAGGGAAACCTGTTTCAGTCTTCCAGAGATTTGAGACTGGGATGGAGGTTCACCTTCCAGCAGGACAATGACTCTAAGCATAATGCTAAAGCAACACTCGAGTGGTTTAAGGGGAAACATTTAAATGTCTTGGAATGGCCTAGACAAAGCCCAGACCTCAATCCAATTGAGAATCTGTGGTATGACTTAAAGATTGCTGTACACCAGCGGAACCCTTCCAACTTGAAGGAGCTGGAGCAGTTTTGCCTTGAAGAATGGGCAAAAATCCCAGTGGCTAGATGTGCCAAGCTTATAGAGACATACCCCAAGAGACTTGCAGCTGTAATTGCTGCAAAAGGTGTCTCTACAAAGTATCGACTTTGGGGGGGTGAACAGTTATGCACGCTCAAGTTTTCAGTTTTTTTGTCTTATTCCTTGTTTGTTTCACAATAAAAAATATTTGGATCTTCAAAGTGGTAGGCATGTTGTGTAAATCAAATAATACAAACCCCCAAAAAATCAATTTTAATTCCAAGTTGTAAGGTAACAAAATTGGAAAAATGCGAAGGGGGGTGAATACTTTCGCAAGTTGAAGTCGGAAGTTTAAATACACCTTAGCCAAATACATTTAAACTCAGTTTTAATCCTAGTAAAAATTCCCTGTCTTAGGTCAGTCAGGATCACCACTTTATTTTAAGAATGTGAAATGTCAGAATAATAGTAGAGAAAATTATTTATTTCAGCTTTTATTTCTTTCATCACATTCCCAGTGGGTCAGAAGTTTACATACACTCAATTAGTATTTGGTAGCATTGCCTTCAAATTGTTTAACTTGGGTCTAACGTTTCGGGTAGTCTTCCACAAGCTTCCCACAATAAATTGGGTGAATTTTGGCCCATTCCTCCTGACAGAGCTGGTGTAACTGAGTCAGGTTTGTAGGCCTCCTTGCTCGCACACGCTTTTTCAGTTCTGCCCACAAATGTTCTATAGGATTGAGGTCAGGGCTTTGTGATGGCCACTCCAATATCTTGACTTTGTTGTCCTTAAGCCATTTTGCCACAACTTTGGAAGCATGCTTGGGGTCATTGTCCATTTGGAAGACCCATTTGCGACCAAGCTTTAACTTCCTGACTGATGTCTTGAGATGTTGCTTCAATATATCCACATAATTTTCCTTCCTCATGATGCCATCTATTTTGTGAAGTGCACCAGTCCCTCCTGCAGCAAAGCACCCCCACAGCATGATGCTGCCACCCCCGTGCTTCACAGTTGGGATGGTGTTCTTCGTCTTGCAAGCGTCCCCCTTTTTCCTCCAAACATAACGATGGTCATCATGGCCAAACAGTTCTATTTTTGTTTCATCAGACCAGAGGACATTTTTCCAAAAAGTACGATCTTTGTCCCCATGTGCAGTTGCAAACCGTAGTCTGGCTTTTTTATGTCGGTTTTGGAGCAGTGGCTTCTTCCTTGCTGAGCGGCCTTTCAGGTTATGCTGGTATAGGACTCCTTTACTATGGATATAAATACTTTTGTACCTGTTTCCTCCAGCATCTTCACAAGGTCCTTTGCTGTTGTTCTGGGATTGATTTGCACTTTTCGCACCAAAGTACGTTCATCTCCAGGAGACAGAACGCACCTCCTTCCTGTGCGGTATGACAGCTGCATGGCCCCATGGTGTTTATACTTGCGTACTATTATTTGTACAGATGAACGTGGTAACTTCAGGCGTTTGGAAATTGCTCCCAAGGATGAACCAGAATTGTGGAGGTCTACAATTTCTTTTTTGAGGTCTTGGCTGATTTCTTTTGATTTTCCCATGATGTCAAGCAAAGAGGCACTGAGTTTGAAGGTAGGCCTTGAAAGTCATCCACAGGTACACCTCCAATTGAATCAAATTATGTAAATTACCTATCAGAAGCTTCTAAAGCCATGACATCATTTTCTGGAATTTTCCAAGCTGTTTAAAGGCACAGTCAACGTAGTGTATGTAAACGTCTGACTCACTGGAATTTTTATACAGTGAATTATAAGTGAAATAATCTGTCTGTAAACAAAATTACTTGTGTCATGCACAAAGTAGATGTCCTAACTGACTTGCCAAAACCATAGTTTGTTAACAAGACATTTTTGGAGTGGTTGAAAAATGAGTTTTAATGACTCCAACCTAACTATATGTAAACTTCAGACTTCAACTGTATATATATATATAAATGTGATATTTCAGTTGTTTATTTTTAATAAATTACAAAAATGTCTAAAAACCTGTTTCGGATTTCAGATATATTTTTATTGTATTAATTTTTTCATTTCACCTTTATTTAACCTGGCCAAGATAAAGCAAAGCAGTGCGGAAAAAACAACAACAACACAGAGTTACATATGGAATAAACAAAAACGTACAGTCAATAACACAATAGAAAATCTATACACAGTGTGTGCAAATGTAGTAAGTTATTGAGGTAAGGCAATAAATAGGCAATAGTGCAAAATAATTACAATTATAATTTAGTATTAACACAGTGATAGATGTGCAGAAGATAATGTGCAAATAGAGATACTGGGGTGCAAATGAGCAAAATAAATAACAATGTAAATAAGAATATGGGGATGAGGTAGTTGGGTGGGCTAATTAGAGATGGGCTGTGTACAGGTGCAGTGATCGGTAAGCTGCTCTGACAACTGATGCTTAAAGATAGTGAGGGAGATAAGTGTCTTCAGCTTCAGAGATTTTTGCGGTTCGTTCCAGTCATTTGCAGCAGAGATCTGGAATGAATGGCGACCAAAGGAGGTGTTGGCTTTGGGGATGACCAGTGAGATATACCTGCTGGAGCACATACTATGGGTGGGTGTTGCTATGGTGACCAATGAGCTAAGATAAGGCGGGGATTTGCCTAGCAGAGATTTATAGATGACCTGGAGCCAGTGGGTTTGGCGACGAATATGTAGTGAGGGCCAGCCAACGAGAGCGTACAGGTCACAATGGTGGGTAGTATATGGGGCTTTGGTGACAAAACGGAAGGCACTGTGATAGACTACATCCAATTTGCTGAGTAGATTGATGGAAGCTATTTTGTAAATGACATCGCCGAAGTCAAGGATTGGTAGGATAGTCAGTTTTACGAGGGCATGTTTAGCAGCATGAGTGAAGGAGGCTTTGTTGCGAAATAGGAAGCCGATTCTAGATTTAACTTTGGATTGGAGATGTTTAATGTGAGTCTGGAAGGAGAGTTTACAGTCTAACCAGACACCTAGGTATTTGTAGTTGTCCACATATTCTAAGTCAGAGCCACCAAGAGTAGTGATTCTAGTCGGGCAGGCGGGTGCAAGCAGCGTTCGATTGAAGAGGTGGCAGGTAGCTTAGTGGTTAAGAGTGTTGTGTCAGTAACCGAAAGGTTGCTGGTTCTAATCCCTGAGCCGACTAGGTGAAAAATCTGTTGATGTGCCCTTGAGCAAGGCACTTAACCCAAATTGCTCATGTAAGTCGCTCTGGATAAGACCAAGGCTATTTAGTCTGCCAATAAGAATGCAGTGATTGACAGAGTCAAAAGCCTTGGCCAGGTCAATGAAGACGGCTGCACAGTACTGTCTTTTATCGATCGCGGTTATTATATCGTTTAGGACCTTGAGCGTGGCTGAGGTACACCCATGACCAGCTCGGAAACCAGATTGCATAGCGGAGAAGGTACGGTGGAATTCTAAATGGTCGGTGATCTGTTTGTTAACTTGGCTTTCAAATATTTTTGAAAGGCAGGGAAGGATGGATATAGGTCTGTAACAGTTTGGATCTAGAGTGTCACCCCCTTTGAAGAGGGGGATGACCGCGGCAGCTTTCCAATCTCTGGGGATCTCAGACGATACAAAAGAGAGGTTGAACAGGCTGGTGATAGGGGTTGTGACAATTTCGGCAGATAATTTTAGAAAGAAAGGGTCCAGATTGTCTAGCCCAGCTGATTTGTAGGGGTCCAGATATATACAGTGCCTTTTCGAAAGTATTCAGGCCCCTTGACTTTTTCCACATTATGTTAGGTTACAGTTTATTCTAAAATTGATTAAATTGTTTTTTTCACAATTGAAATATCACATTTACATAAGTATTCAGACCCTTTACTCAGTACTTTGTTGAAGCACCTTTGGCAGTGATTATAGCCTTGAGTCTTCTTGGGTATGACACTACAAGCTTGACACACCTGTATTTGGGGAGTTTCTCCTATTCTTCTCTGCAGATCCTCTCAAGCTCTTTCAGCCTGGATTGGGAGTGTCGCTGCACAGCTATTTTCAGGTCTCTCCAGAGATGTTCAATAGGGTTCAATTCTGGGCTCTGGCTGGGCCACTCAAAGACATTCAGAAACTTTTTTTTTTTTTTAGGTGGTAGATCAGCTTTAATATTGCAGATAGATTGTAACTTCCATCAATGTAATTGTCTGCATCACTTCCAATCCCCTATATGTTTTTTCTCTCGCAAATTATATATATATATATATACATATACATACATACACATACATATACACATACATACATATAAATACATATATATACACATATCCTTTAAAAAATATATATATTTCCCTTTATTACTTTCCAACCCTATCACCCCTTCCCTAATTGGAGTAAACTAGTGAACAACAATGCTTAGGCCTCTACTTCCATCTTATGCATACTATATACATTTTATGGACACAGTCAATTTTACAATAATTATATTTTGTTTGTTTTTACTCCTGAACTTCCTCTACCTCTCCGATCATTTTCATGATGTCCATCCGGTTTGCTTCTATATGCATATCTTTCTGACTGTGCTCTTTCACAAAAGCTCTCAACCTATAACGTATATACATATTATGGACACAGTATGCTTTACATTAGTTATTTTGTTGTTATTAGTTGTTGTTAGTTGTTATTAGTCCCATCCTTCAACTCCATTCAACACCTCCCATCTATCTCTTAACACCATGCATATTGGATTTCTATTTGCCATACATTTTTCAACTGTACTGTGATGTTTCACAAAAGTTCTGAACCCTTCTATTCTCATTGTTTCTACAGATTGTAAATTGAAAATAAACATTTTTGCTAAAAGTATTATTATATTATTGATCGATTGACTATGACTTTTCAGATCACCCAGTAGTGCTATCTGCAGGGTTAACTCCATGCAAATATTGCAATCCTTCAGCCATTCCTGGACCTGTGTCTAAAAACAAGCTACAAATGGACAGTACCAAAACAAATGATCTAATGATTCTGTCTCTTTGCAGCAAAATCTGCAGAGCTGGGAAGATTGTATCCCCCATATAAATAACATTGTATTGGTAGCAAGAATTTTGTATAATAATTTAAATTGAAAAATTATGAGTTTTGAATCCGGCGTCGTTTTGCGTATCAGTTCATAAACACTATGCCATGGAATCGGACAGTCAAAAATCTCTTCCCAACTATTTTGCAATCTATATGGGACAGCTGTCAATCCTTTGGTCCTTAAATGAAACTGGTATACTTTTTTATTTATCACAATTTTCTTTAACCAATTATGTTCTTTAATGCAGGGCCGACAGACAAGTTCATTACTTTTTCCCCCTTCCACTTTCCTCTTCCATTTTGCGGTAATTCTGCAATTATTTGGTTGTAATTTTGGGTAGAGCAGACATTCCATATGTTTTTGTTAGCTGCATGTGTGACATAACTCCACCAGTCCTACCAATGATATCATTTACGAAGATTATACCTTTTTTAAACATTTTTCAAAAAATAATGGTTTTTTATCAATTAGTATATTTGAGTTTAACCACAATATTTGTTGCATTATTTGTTCTGTCGTTTCTGGAGGATTAAATTGAAATTGCAACCAACTTTCTATGGCTTGTTTTAGAAATAGGGATATTTGGGAGATTATTTCCTTTTCAAATAACTGAAAGTGAGAGGTTGTAATCTGAATAAAGGGAAAAAGGCCATTCTTGAACATTGGGTGAGACAATCTTACTAATTTGCTAGAGAACCAGTTCGGATTTAAGTATAACTTTTCTATGACTGAAGCTTTTAGTGATAGGTCTAATGCTTTAATATTTAATCATTTCTGTCCTCCGAATTCATATTCATTATATAAATAGGCCCGTTTAATTTTGTCTGGCTTTCCGTTCCAAATAAAATTGAACATTTTTTGCTCATATAATTTCAAAAACTGTTCGCTAGGCATAGGTAAGACCATAAGCAAATAGGTAAACTGGGATAATAGTAAAAGAGTTAATCAGGGTGATTTTTCCACAAATTGACAGGTATTTACCTTTCCATGGTAGCAAGATCGTATCTATTTTTGCTAACTTTCTATTAAAATTGATTGGAGTGAGATCATTTATTTCATTTGGGATACGTATTCTGAGTATATCCACATCACCATCAGACCATTTTATTGGTAAACTACATGGTAATGTAAAATTTATATTTTTTAGTGATCCAATACGTAATATAGTACATTTATGATAATTTGGTTGTAATCCAGAGAGGTTAGAAAATGTATCTAGATCCTCTCTGAGGCTGTGGAGTGATTCAAAAGAAAACATGAATCATCAGCATACAATGAGACCTTTGTTTTTAAGCCCTGTATTTCTAATCCCTCAATATTATTGTTGGATCTGATTTTAATAGCTAACATTTCGATGGCCATAATAAATAGAAATGCCGATAGTGGACAACCCATTCAGAGACTTGTCCCGAAGCCACTCCTGCGTTGTCTTGGCTGTGTGCTTAGGGCCATTGTCCTGTTGGAAGGTGAACCTTCCGCCCAGTCTGAGGTCTTGAGCGCTCTGGAGTAGGTTTTCATCAAGGATCTCTCTGTACTTTGCTCCGTTCATCTTTGCCTCGATCCTGACTAGTCTCCCAGTCCCTGCCACTGAAAAACATCCCCACAGCATGATGCTGCCACCACCATGCTTCACCGTAGGAATGGTGCCAAGTCTCCTCCAGACGTGACTCTTGGCATTCAGGCCAAAGAGTTCAATCTTGGTTTCATCAGACCAGAAAATCTTGTTTCTTATGGTCTGAGAGTCTTTAGGTGCCTTTTGGCAAACTCCAAGCGGGCTGTCATGTGCCTTTTACTGAGGAGTGGCTTTCGTCTGGTCATTCTACCATAAAGGCCTGATTGGTGGAGTGCTGCAGAGATGGTTGTCCATCTGGAAGGTTCTCCCATCTCCACAGAGGAACTGTAGAGCTCTGTCAGAGTGACCATCGGGTTCTTGGTCACCTCCCTGACCAAGACCCTTCTCCCCCTTCTCCCCCCGGCGGCCAGCTCTAGGAATAGTTTTGGTGGTTCAAAACTTCTTCCATTTAAGAATGATGGAGGCCACTGTGTTCTTGGGGACCTTCAATGCTGCAGAAATTTTTTGGTACTCTTCCCCAGATCTGTGCCTCGACACAATCCTGTCTCGGAGCTCTACAGACAATTCCTTCGACCTCATGGCTTGGTTCTTGCTCTGACATGCACTGTCAACTGTGGGACCTTATATAGACAGGTGTGTGCCTTTCCAAATCATATCCAATCAATTGAATTTACCACAGGTGGACTCCAATCAAGCTGTAAAAACATCTCAAGGATGATCAATTGAAACAGGATGCACCTGAGCTCAATTTCGAGTCTCATAGCAAAATGTCTGAATACTTATGTAAATAAGGTATTTCTGTTTTTTTATATTTAATCAATTTGCACACACACACACAAACAACTGTTTTCACTTTGTCAGTATGGGGTATTGTGTGTAGATTGTATTAATTTAATCATTTTAGATAAAGGCTGTAACGTAACAAAATGTGGAAAAAGTCAAGGGGTCTGAATATTTTCTGAAGGCACTGTATATATGTAGAGGAGTGACTGGGAGGCACCGCGTGGGAGTCATATTGTGAATATGTAACAAAAGTAACAGCCTTCATGGGATTCTTAACTGTGAGTTATTTCTGAATAAGAATCATTCTCCTCCACTTTTTAAATAGGATATCATGCTTGTCTCTTTATCTGCATGTCTACTGTTTGAATGTACTTCGTAGCAGATGGCTGAACAGCTCTCACTGTAGGGTGCACTCTTGTCTTGTGGTGCAGTGCTGCATTCTGCATGACAAGCCCAGGCAGGCCCAGATCCTTTTGAAATGTAGGTGAAAGGGCTTCTTTCACAGAGCAGGGCTGAGTTCCTATAAAATCTCACCCCCAGGGAGGGATGGGGAATTGGAGGCATGCAGTCAGGCAGTCACTGTTGAGCAACGAGGGAGGGAGACTGGAATCATATCCAGTTTTCACTAGAAGGCACTTTGATGTGTGTATGTTCGTGTGTGTGTGTTACTTGTTTAAATGTGCTGTGATGCATGACCCCTTAAGCAGGCATGCACTTGGGGAATCCCAGACGTGAGAATCAGAGAGCTAAGCGGAATCATATTGACACATGCATATGATGTATGTATACTGCATAAGCCGCCAAGTCCCTCATGATAAAACCCATAACCATCCACTGTGATGTCTGGGATATATCTGATACGTATAGAGATGGATACAATTGAGAAAATAGGAGTTTAAATGAAGCATATTGGCATAACACCACATAATAATGAGCAGTGCAGAATGTCCTCAAACCTAGTGTTATTGTGTCTCTAAGTATAAATGAGCTCATATGAATGCAGATGTTCATTAGTAACTGCTGGGCATGCAGGAACACATGGGATCCTGTAGGTTGGCACAGGCATGCAGTGTCTCCTTCACCCCATCCATTCCTCTCCAAACCCTTATCATTACCATGTCTGTTGAATGACCCTGACTGATATAAAACCTGCTCAACCACACCCCACATACTTTCCCTTTTATCTTTCACTGTCTTTGGGTCTCCGCTAGGTATTTGTTATAAGATTCATGTTTAATACATTTACCTTTTAAGGTAGAAAATACAGGATGATTTTATTTAGACAATAAATGCCTACAATGTAAGAACAAGTGATTTCATCTTCAAGGAATTTCCCTTTCTGATTTTCAGAGCATACATTGCTTCATTTAGAGCGAGTACTTACATACTGTTGCTAAGGAAACGGTGATGGCTTTTATTGGCTTAGCTGTATCCAGGCAGTTAGACAATACCTGCACATCCCTCTGCCATTTCCCAGAAAGCCCCTACCTGGCTCAACCCGAGAGCAGTCTGCACACACACACAATTTAGATTTTCGCGTCCAATGAGCATCAGTTACTGTATATGTCTACAAGACTCAAGCCATTTGGCTACCATGTGGAGCCTTTGTGGAGTTTGACATGCACCTTTTCACCCCAGTTTTCGCCCCAATACAGAATGTATTGGAGGACAGATCTGAGATGGCAAACAGAAATGTTCACTCTAGTGTTTCAATGTTCAGAGATAAAATAATAGAATTTTTTGTTAAATTACTTCATTTGCACATTGCTGGCACATGCCTTTGCATAACTTACTGCATCATGGTGGATAGTAAACCATGAATAAAGCATTTGTACACTTAAATGTACCAATATAATCAAAGTATTTCCCCTAGGGACTCTGTACCGTAGACATATTATACTATAGATAATCAATCATAATAAATGGAGAGCAGGGTGTCATGTTGAATTTGTATCTTCAGACCTTGCTACTCCATGGCTGGAAGATAAGGGATATCCTGCAGCAGTGTATAGACTAGGTTGTGTAGCAAAATCCCCCCCACCCCCCACCCCCCACCCCCTCCCCCACTCCCCCGTGTTTGATTCAGCATTGATTTTAATTGGCCAGGAATGTAAAAGTAATATATATTCAGTGAGGAGAACAAGTATTTGATACACTGCTGATTTTGCAGGTTTTCCTACTTACAAAGCATGTAGAGGTCTGTAATTTTTATCATGGGTACACTTCAACTGTGAGAGATGGACTCTAAAGCAAAAATCCAGAAAATCACATTGTATGATTTTTAAGTAATTAATTTGCATTTTATTGCATGACATAAGTATTTGATCACCTACCAACCAGTAAGAATTCCGGCTCTCACAGACCTGTTAGTTTTTCTTTAAGAAGCCCTCCTGTTCACCACTCATTACCTATATTAACTGCACCTGTTTGAACTTGTTACCTGTATAAAAGACACCTGTCCACACATTCAATCAAACAGACTCCAACCTCTCCACAATGGCCAAGACCAGAGAGCTGTGTAAGGACATCAGGGATACAAATTGTAGACCTGCACAAGGCTGGGATGGGCTACAGGACAATAGGCAAGCAGCTTGGTGAGAAGGCAACAACTGTGGCATTAGAAAATTGAAGAAGTTCAAGATGACGGTCAATCACCCTCGGTCTGGGGCTCCATGCAAGATCTCACCTCGTGGGCATCAATGATCATGAGGAAGGTGAGGGATCAGCCCAGAACTACACGGCAGGACCTGGTCAATGACCTGAAGAGAGCTGGGACCACAGTCTCAAAGAAAACCATTAGTAACACACTACGCCGTCATGGATTAAAATCCTGCAGGGCACGCAAGGTCCTCCTGCTCAAGCCAGCGCATGTCCAGGCCCGTCTGAAGTTTGCCAATGACCATCTGGATGATCCAGAGGAGGAATGGGAGAAGGTCATGTGGTCTGATGAGACAAAAATAGAGCTTTTTGGTCTAAACTCCACTCGCCGTGTTTGAAGGAAGAAGAAGGATGAGTACAACCCCAAGAACACCATCCCAACTGTGAAGCATGGAGGTGGAAACATCATTCTTTGGGGATGCCTTTCTGCAAAGGGGACAGGACGACTGCACCGTATTGAGGGGAGGATGGATGGGGCCATGTATCGCGAGATCTTGGCCAACAACCTCCTTCCCTCAGTAAGAGCATTGAAGATGGGTTGTGGCTGGGTCTTCCAGCATGACAACGACCCGAAACACACAGCCAGGGCAACTAAGGACTGGCTCCGTAAGAAGCATCTCAAGGTCCTGGAGTGGCCTAGCCAGTCTCCAGACCTGAACCCAATAGAAAATCTTTGGAGGGAGCTGAAAGTCGTTATTGCCCAGCAACAGCCCCGAAACCTGAAGGATCTGGAGAAGGTCTGTATGGAGGAGTGGGCCAAAATCCCTGCTGCAGTGTGTGCAAACCTGGTCAAGACCTACAGGAAACGTATGATCTCTGTAATTGCAAACAAAGGTTTCTGTACCAAATATTAAGTTCTGCTTTTCTGATGTATCAAATACTTATGTCATGCAATAAAATGCAAGTTAATTACTTAAAAATCATACAATGTGATTCCGTCTCTCACTGTTGAAGTGTACCTATGATAAAAATTACAGACCTCTACATGCTTTTTAAGTAGGAAAACCTGCAAAATCGGCAGTGTATCAAATACTTGTTCTCCTCACTGTATATAAAGTAGTATGTAAACATTTTTCATGATTTGACTCCAGCGCGCTGCCTCCCAGTCACACCTCTACAGCTTATTAGCAGCCCCCTCACATTAACAGTGGCTGGAGGAATGCTTAGATATTAGAGTCTTGTTTTTCAGGGTGCTTTAGTGGCCAAAGAGCAATGAAGTTTATTTTGGGCAGTTTCCCTTGAGACTTCCAGATTTTCTGCACCGAGTACAGAGTCAAAGATGCTGATTAGTGAGTTTAATTTTTCAACAATAAGCCCATTCAGGGATTCCAACAAAGATCCATATCAAATGGACTCACTGTGAAAGCAGAAGATAGTGTTGCCAAGGGGAAGTGGCTAGGGGGAGGATGTAATCTTGGATATTCTGAGTATTTCCAACATGACCATACAATAATAGGGTTGACTTCTTTTCTACAGATGTAGGATCTTAATTTGAGCCAGTTTGCTACAGCAGGAAAATAATCCTGCAGGAACAGGATGTGTGCATTATTACGTGGATAATAATTCATGGACATTTTCTTTAGGGCAAATTAAGTCTGACATTTTAAAGTGGAAATTACAAACTTTAGAAGCCATTTTAAACCTCAAATACAGTGCAAGAAAATTCTCAGCAACAAAAGAGTGATGAATTTAAGATCCTACATCTGTAGATTAGCTATCTGTCTGAAATCTCATTTAGTTTTATAGTCCTCTGTAGAGAGAGATGACAACCATGGGTGTTCCCAATTTTCTAGTGTGTATAGGGAAACCAGACAGGCTAGTCTGGGGTAGAACAAAAATGCATTTCCTTCTTCCCCTCCCCCAGTCTCTCCCTCTCTCTTCTCTCCCTCACTCCTCAGCCCTTCCCCCACTCTACAGAGAAGGCACAGGCTGCTTGCCTCCTTCCTCTATTTCAATCAGTGCTTTTATGGAGAACACAAGCTTTCCTGGCTACCTGCCACCATCCGCTCTAAGGTCACCTTGTCGAGTTTCAAGTTTCTTGCTGCAAGAGAGACGGGGAAGACACTCAAGAGCATGAGAATGAAAATTAATGAATCATTCTTACTGTCATGTAACACCTTTATACACTGTGGGATTATACAAGCGCACTACTATTATAGAATATACTATCTTGTAAAAAGAGCAATACATGCTCTTTTTCATGACTGTTAGAGCTACCTACATCCCTGTCAATGGTGGTCATAAGTGCCATACTTTGCCCATGCCTAGAGATATGGAGTGTAAATATAAATATTGAGTCAATTCCAGATTTGAAATCAAAGACTATGAAAGTAGACTGAACAGATTGCTTTTGGCATCCATATAGAGGGGAGCAAAATAATAATCCTCCCCATGAGAAGCATGCTAAACAGGTGGATACATTTCTTGAATATGAACAGATACTTAGAAAAGCAGCACGTACCACCCATTGAGAAATGCTAGAAGTCATCTAACAACACTATAGCCTACAGTGTAAGTAAAAAAATATATTTTAAAAGATCTGCATCCCAGTTGGACCCGTAACACTTGTGCCTCCCTCGTGAGCCCTAGTTCAGTGACCCTGGCCTGTGTTTAGTGTGTAGAGAGCTGTAGAGATATGAGAGGATTTCACATAACAGTAATGAGGCCATGCAGTAGAGTAGACAGTCCACAGGGAGGAAGATCCCTGGCTTGTCTGCTATGCTCAGGGCTGGGCCTCCCTGCCTCTCAATGACTCCACCAGAAGGAAGGAGGATGTTGGGATGTGGGGATAGCTAGGACATTCCACGTTGGCCAGTAGATCAACCCTGACCTCCAGCACCAGGGCGTGTACTGTAACCTCTCTCTGCTCTCACAGTGGATGCTTGTGTTCTTTGTCCCTCAACATGTCCCTCACTATTTCCACCACGGCCATATTTGGGAGTTAATTACCTGGAGTAATCCATCTCAGGAACCTGCCTGGGAAATTAATCTCCGTTGGGAAAATATTTTAATCCAGCATTTCAATTAGACACAGCTGTATGTGCGAGCCAACGTTTAGAAGGCCAGAAGGTAGATTTGGCAGAGGATATGGAACTATTGAAAGCCAAGCCCCTACGGTCTCTTGAAAAATGAGATGAAATATGGTGACAGTAGGAGAGAGCTGGCTCGGATGGGGTTTGATTGGATTAAACACAAAGATGGTGCAGAATATGTTGTGTATATGTTTCGCACCACAGGTAGGCAGTGGGATTGAATTTACCTATGAGAGAGAGAGAGAGAGAGAGAGAGAGAGAGAGAGAGAGAGAGAGAGAGAGAGAGAGAGAGAGAGAGAGAGAGAGAGAGAGAGAGAGAGAGAGAGAGAGAGAGAGAGAGAGAGAGAGAGAGAGAGAGAGAGAGAGAAGAATATAAAACTGTAATGCTAAAAGCATTTTGTCAGAGAGGTTAACGGGGTAAACCGACAGCCCAGCCTGCAGTGTTTGTATTGCAGAAGGAAAAGCACTCAGAGTAGCAACTGGGAGATTAAATAGCCCAGGCATATAGCTCATCATTCGTTCATCCTTCTACAGATTTTAGAACAAAAGCCAAAATGCTGGTGTAGGCAAGGGGGTAGATATGGTAAGGAAAAAGGCTATTCTTACGTGGACAAACACCATGTGGCGGCAAAACTCTCTGATCTTATGTGTTCTCGCAAATGTTTTGATCCACAAAAGACAGAATATGCCTATACCCAAGTATATTTTCTCTTAATTATAAAAATAAATTGGGTCACAGAGGAGACAGTTATATCTTTAAGATTGAGATTCCGCCTCCTCCTCCTCTCTCTCCGCTCAACGAGCAGGTTTAAAATATAGATGATGTGTTACTGCTGTTCGCTCCCTCCAGCTGCCAGCCAGTGAGTGAGAGAGAGGGCGGTAGTGCCAGTGAGTGAGGAGGAGTAGTGAGGGGGCAGGATGAGTGAGAGGAGGAGTGGGGGAAGTTAAGAATCCTCTCCCCTCTCCCTCTCTAGACCTCTCTGCACTCACTCACACTGAAGCCACACTATAGTTGTATGGGGCTTCAAAGACTAGAGAGAGTACAGCCTGGAGAAAGTGTGAAAGGTAGTGTTAGAGAGTAGAACAGAGAGGGAAGACAAGTATACTGCTACTGTTGTCTGGGGCTCATGCCAACTACAAACTACACTACATGACCAAAAGTATGTGGACACCTGCTTGTCGAACATCTCATTCCAAAATCATGGGCATTAATATGGAGTTGGTCCCCCCTTTGCTGCCAAAACAGCCTCCACTATTCTGGGAAGGCTTCCCATTAGATGCTGGAACATTGTTGCGGGGACATGCTTTCATTCAGCCACAAGAGCATTAGTGAGGTCGAGCATTGATGTTGGGCTATTAGGCCTGGCTCGCAGTCTGGGTTCCAATTCATCCCAAAGGTGTTCGATGGGGTTGAGGTTAGGACTCTGTGTAGGCCAGTCAAGTTCTTCCACACCAATCTCAACTAACCATTTCTGTATGGACCTCACTTTGTGCACAGGGGCGTTGTCATGCTGAAACAGGAAGGGGCCTTCCACAAACTGTTGGCAAAAAGTTGGAAGCACAGGATCATCTAGAATGTCATTGTATGCTGTAGTCTTAAGATTTCCCTTCACTGGAACTAAGGGTCCTAGCCCGAACCATGAAAAACAGCCCCAGACCATTATTCCTCCCCCACCAAACTTTACAGTTGGCACTATGCATTGGGGCAGGTAGCGATCTCCTAGCATCCGCCAAACCCAGATTCGTCCATCGGACTGCCAAATGGTGAAGCATGATTCATCACTCCAGAGAACGCGTTTCTACTGCTCCAGAGCCCAATGGCGGCGAGCTTTACACCACTCCAGCTGACGCTTGGTGTTGCGCATGGTGATCTTAGGCTTGTGTGTGGCTGCTCGGCCATGGAGACCCATTTCATTAAGCTCCCGACGAGCAGTTCTTGTGCTGTCATTGCTTCCAGAGTAAGTTTGGAACTCGGTAGTGAGTGTTGCAACCGAGGACTAGACGATTTTCACACGCTACGCGCTTCAGCACTCGGTGGTCCTGTTCTGTGAGCTTGTGTGGCCTACCACTTCACGGCTGAGCCGTTGTTGCTACTAGAATTTTCCACTTCACAATAGCAACACTTACAGTTGACCGGGGCAGCTCTAGCAGGGCAGAAATTTGATGAACTGACTTGTCGGAAAGGTGGTATCCTATGACGGTGCCACGTTGAAAGTCACTGAGCTCTTCAGTAACGCCATTCTACTGCCAATGTTTGTCTATGGAGATTGCATGGCTGTGTGCTCGATTTAATACACCTGTCAGCAATGGGTGTGGCTGAAATAGCCAAATCCACTAATTTGAAAGGGTGTCCACAGACTTCTGTATATACTGTATAGTGTATATCTACTGTAGACTCCCTAGACATTGTTCCATGAAATAATATTGTGTGATTAATGCTTTACGATTCAATTCTATCTCCAAACACTCTTCTTTCTCCTTAAACTTCTTTGGCCCACAGGAAGAGTAGCTGCTGCCTTGGCAGCAGCTAAAGGGGGTCCGTAATAAAAATACAAAATACAAAATGTCAATATGAACCAGTCTGGTTTTCTTTGGTACTGTATGTCTGAAAGCATAAGAATGACTTATTTTCCCATCTGGTTTGCTATTGGAATGCAGTGGCTGTACAGTAACATGCTTTCATGACGTCAGAGCCCACATAACGATGCCACAGAGGAGTCTTACTTCAACAAGGAAGAAGATGAGCTCTTTATTTAACAGACCTTCATTGATGAGCTACAAGCAGCCATCACACCTGAAGATCCAGTACTAAGTGAAGTGCTACGCTACATGAAAGCAGGATGGAAAGGTCCACCAAGAGACGTACTACTCAGTCCATACTACATGGTAAGAGACACACTTTTCAGTTGGAAAACATGATGTGTTGTGATTGGTACATGTGTTGTACCAATCAGTCTCAGACACTGAGTCCTCACCCAAGCACATGAAGGACACCCAGGAACAAGAAAGATGAAGCAGTTCCTTCTCAGCAAAGTATGGTGGTCAAAGATGGACAATGATGTCAGCAACTTTGTGAGAAACCACTGCTACAGCTTACACCATGGCCTAAAGGACCTTGGGAGAAGATGGAAGTCTTCTGAGAACTACAAGCGACTCCAGCTCACCAGAAGTACCTGATCATTGTGACTGACCTGTACAACAAATGGCCTGAAGTCATAGCCACAAGCAACGTGACCACAGCAACAGTGATCAATGGACTTTCAGATCTGTTTACAATATGGGGCCAGCCTCAAGTTCTAGCGACTGATAATGGCCAGCAATTCCAACTGACTTCACGTCCTACCTGGAGAAGAAAGAAATCGTGCACCAGAAGAGCCCGTTGTACCATCCACTAGCCAACGCAGGTGTGGAAAGGTTTAACCCTCCCGTTGTCCTAGGGTCAAAATGACCCGCCACTGTGTTGAACCAACTTTATTTAATTTTTATATTTTTTGGATCATTTGTGAGAAGGAGGCAGTGATACTTTCTTTAAAGTCTCACTGCCTCCTTCTCTCAAATGATCCCCAAAATATAAAAATTAAATAAAGTTGGTTCAACACAGTGGCGGGTCATTTTGACCCTAGGACAACGGGAGGGTTAACGAAGTCCTGAAGTATGGTCTTTGTGCCCTGTTCCAACAAGGAAAACAGTTATCTGATGCATTGAAAACACTACTGTTGAGCAACAGATCAATGCCTCACAAGGTGACAGGAAAAACATCCGCCAAGCTCATGTTTGGAAGAACCTTGAGAGTCCCACTGGATATAGTCAGTCCACCCTTCGCAGCTGACAAACCACCTGATGACTCCAAGCTATGGGAAGAAGTACAGAAACATCAGGATTCTCAAAAGGAGTACTACGACAAAGTAACAATGTCAAGGAGGATCCCTCGCTGCAGGTTTGGATCTCAAGGATCCCAAGCTGAAAACCAGTTTGTCTGGCCCTTACAGGATCATCGTTTGACCTGGCAGATACACCTTCCAGCTTCAAGATGGAACCTTCTGGAACTCGTCAAGACTGTTTCGTACAAACCAGCCCACAGAAGAAGAAATGGATACTGAGGTGTTCATTCCACAACGTGAACATATTCAAAAAGAGCAGAACAATAAAGGACAAAGACAAGAAGCAAGAGCACAAGAAGAACCTCAAGCAGTTCCACAACCAGCTCGTGAAAGAAGACGACTACTAAACTCCATTACTTTATCTTGACTTAGGGACTTAGCCAAAGAAGGGGGGAATGTAGGACCTGACTGACTACATAGTGTAGTAATAGGACTACAATTACCAATGTTCATTAGCGAAATTAACGTTAACATCAGGACTGAGATGGATAGGCTAGCTAAGGGATAGCTTAGCCTTAGCTGACAGCTATGAGAGCTAACCATGTAACTTTCTAATATTTACTTAAGTTTGTGATCATTAGCCTGAGACACACTCCTACACCAGGGTGTGAAATAGGGTTGATAGCAGCTTGAAAAAATTACAACATTTAGGAGAACAGGCTCATTGTGAGATTGTGGGCGAAAAGCAAAGCAAATGTTTATCCTCTTTTGACAAGATAGAAGTGTCAATTTGTAGGTTTATGATTTGTTTGTTTGTGTGAGTGGTTGCACAGGGACTGTTTTGACTCGTCCTCTACGTAAAATATTCAGATTTCCAATCCTGCACTGCCATTTCATATATTTGACTATGTGTGGATGGAAGATTTATTAAACTGATATTTCTGTATCTATATAATAAAAGAGCAAACAAATGCAAAGATTGTCACTTCTGAAGCTCTGCATGATTGCTGACGAAGAGAGAAAGAGGGAGAGAGAGAGAGAGAGAGAGAGAGAGAGAGAGAGAGAGAGAGAGAGAGAGAGAGAGAGAGAGAGAGAGAGAGAGAGAAGCTCACAATCCTTTGTTAGACTTTCTCTTCTCCCTTTCCCTTCATGCCTGTTAAGCAGTGTGTTTACTTTGGCAGTGCAGTCATTTCACCAGAGGCTCCGTGGGGACCGGGCTCTGCCGAAGGAAGACTCCTATCAAACACACAGTCTTTGATGATATGGAGATAGCTAGAGCTGTATTTTAATCAGCTATGCCGTATGAAATTAAACACTGCAAATGGCTTTTATTAAAGCAGATCTGCACTCATTATCACCAAAACAAAAAAAACACACAAATGCTAATGTATTGGCATGATTGGAAAGATTACAAAAACGTTTCAGTTGAGTAAGATGCTGTTTGTATGGAACATGCCTACAGGAGTTTGGGGCTCCATGATGTATAAGTCATTACCAAAGGCAAAATATATATATATTTTTTTAATTGTCTTGGGGAGCGAAAACTGTGCTTTTTCTTGGAATACGATTTTTCCTCTGTAACCTCCCTTAATAAGGTAAAGATTATTTTGGAAAACAACACCGTCATGTTCAAAGGGATTGAGCCGCTTTGTGAGGTGCATACGATGGAGGCTGTCCATTAGCGTCTACCCCTATAGTACCACGTTCACCCGCAGCGAGTTAAAGGGAAAAAGGGCGTCCTGCTCATCTGAAATCTAAATGGCAAGTCAAATGTATTTGTTCATTAGGCTTGAGCGAGAACCCCAGATGAAGGCACAGATAATTGAGAGGGAAGATCAAAGGGTTCATGGCAGCTTGAGAAGCTCAAAGCCTCTCACTGGATTTATCTCAGAGATGGCATGGTGTGAAAGCACACTCAAGCGTGTGGATCTGGGCTATAAATGGCAGTGCCAAGGATAGTTACCAGGGGGTAAATCTCTCGTTTCAAGCTTTGTGGAGTAAAAATACTTTATATAATTTGAACAAGTTCCTGGGTTATTTCAATGTTGATTTCATTTTAGACCTGGCTATATTTGATATTCTAATAGCAAGATAAAACATAACTATTTTGTACATTTGTACATCCAAGTCCAAGTGTTTATATGAAGTGTACAGGTTGTTTGCATTGGAATTTGTTCTGGACCTGGGTACTGTGAAAATGCCCCTTGTCTGGCATGTCTGGTGGGGAAAGTGTGTGTGTCAGTGCTGTGTGTGCTGTGCGTTTTCACGGAATAATACTGCACCTAGTTAGCTAGCTGAATAAACTAGGTTAGGTATTGTAGGTAGGTATCGTGGGTTGTTGTAGGTAGTTATTGTATGTAATTATTGTAGGTTAAGTATTGTATTCAGCGGTGCCGGGTGTAGCACGAAGCTAGCTAGCTAGCTAACTCACCACCTGGACTAGCTGGCGAGTAGCTATTAGCAACGGTATAGTTGTTTCACGCCTGAGAGTGCCTATAATTACGCCAGCTGGCTGCCTACAATAATTACATACAATAATTGCCTACCATTCAGCTGTTTTCTAACCTCATTGTCTGAACCGTTAACGTTAGGTAGCAAGTGGCTACTGCGCTTGAAAATTAGCAAGCTTGTTGCAACCTGGATAGCTACTTGTAAACAATAGCTGGAACGACCGAGCGAACAGACGCGAACTGGCTGAGTCAATTCAGTGGCTAGCTTTGCACTTGGCTAGCTAACACTAGCTGCTAGGGGTAAGTCATAACCTACACTTGTGTTTTTTTTTTTTTACATATTGATAGCCCGAGTCGCTCAAGGAATTCGGGACATGGGTGACTAGTTAACGTTAGTTTGGCTCTCTCTGTGTATTCATGCCGTGAAAGGAGAGGTTCTTCTTTGTCTGAAAGCAATGGCTAGCTAGTTTGCTAACTATTCTAGCTAGCTAAACAACTAGCTATCAGCAACGGTATAGTTGTTTCACGCCTGAGAGTGCCTGTAATTACGCCAGCTGGCTGCCTACAATAATCACATACAATAATTGCCTACCATTCAGCTGTTTTCTAACCTCATTGTCTGAACCGTTAACGTTAGGTAGCAAGTGGCTACTGTGCTTGAAAATTAGCAAGCTTGTTGCAACCTGGATAGCTACTTGTAAACAATAGCTGGAACGACCGAGTGAACAGACGCGAACTGGCTGAGTCAATTCAGTGGCTAGCTTTGCACTTGGCTAGCTAATAGTAGCTGCTAGGGGTAAGTCATAACCTACACTTGTGTTTTGTTTTTTTCATATTGATAGCCCGAGTCGCTCAAGGAATTCGGGACATGGGTGACTAGCTAACGTTAGTTTGGCTCTCTCTGTGTGTTCGTGCCGTGTGTTATGACGAGGTGCCCGGACGTTTTCACGGAATAATACTGCACCTAGTTAGCTAGCTGAATAAACTAGGTTAGTCTATTCCTAGAAAACATTGAACCGCTGTAGTTTACAACAATTATAGTTTCTGAGGTGGAAGTTGGGAGAGTTATATTTGGGAGTTGTGGCTCTCTCCTTTCCCAGATGCTGCAGCCTGTCAACTATGCCTCTGCCTATCCCTGTTCTCTCCTCTCCGCACAGGCTACACAAACGCCTCACACCGCGTGGCTGCTGCCTCTCTAACCTGGTGGTCCCTGCACGCACCACACACCTGGAGTTCCAGGTCTCAGGCAGCCTCTGGAACTGCCGTTCTGCTGCCAACAAGGCTGACTTCATCCCAGCCTATGCTACCCTCCAGTCCCTCGACTTCCTGGCGCTGACGGAAACATGGATTACCACTGAAAACACTGCTACTCCTACTGCTCTCTCCTCGTCTGACCATGTGTTGTCGCATACCCTGAGAGCATCTGGTCAGAGGGGTGGTGGCACAGGAATCCTCATCTCTCCCAAGTGGACATTCTAAATTTTTCCCCTAACCCATCTGTCTATCTCCTCATTTGAATTCCATGCTGTCACAGTCACTAGCCCATTTAAGCTTAATATCCTTGTCATCTATCGCCCTCCAGGTTCCCTTGGAGAGTTCATCAATGAGCTTGACGCCTTGATAAGTTCCTTTCCTGAGGATGGCTCACCCCTCACAGTTTTGGGGGATTTCAACCTCCCTACGTCTACATTTGACTCATTTCTCTCTGCCTCCTTCTTTCCACTCCTCTCCTCTTTTGACCTCACCCTCTCACCGTCACAAGGCAGGCAATACGCTTGACCTCATCTTTACTAGATGCTGCTCTTCTACTAATCTCACTGCAACTCCCCTCCATGTCTCCGACCACTACTTTGTATCCTTTTCTCTCTCGCTCTCCTCCAACACTACTCACTCTGCCCCTACACAATTGGTAATGCGCCGCCGCAACCTTCGCTCTCTCTCTCCCACTACTCTCTCCTCTTCCATCCTATCATCTCTTCCCTCTGCTCAATCCTTCTCCCTCCAATCTCCTGATTCTGCCTCCTCAACCCTCCTCTCCTCCCTTTCTGCATCCTTTGACTCTCTGTGTCCCCTATCCTCCCGGCCGGCTCGGCCCTCCCCTCCAGCTCCGTGGCTTGATGACTCATTGCGAGCTCACAGAACAGAGCTCCGGGCAGCGGAGCGGAAATGGAAGAAAACTAAACTCCCTGCCGACCTGGCATCTTTTCACTCCCTCCTCTCTACATTTTCTTCATCTGTTTCTGCTGCTAAGGCCACTTTCTACCACTCTAAATTCCAAGCATCTGCCTCTAACCCTAGGGAAGCTCTTTGCCACATTCTCCTCCCTGCTGAATCCTCCTCCCCCCCCCCCTCCTCTCTCTCTGTGGATGACTTCGTCAACCACTTTGAAAAGAAGGTTGACGACATCCGATCTTCGTTTGTTAAGTCTAATGACACTGCTGGTCCTGCTCACACTGCCCTACCATATGCTTTGACTTCTTTCTCCCCTCTCTCTCCAGATAAAATCTTGCGACTTGTGACTGCAGGCCGCCCAACAACCTGCCCGCTTGACCCCATCCCCTCCTCTCTTCTCCAGACCATCTCCGGTGACCTTCTCCTCTACCTCACCTCGCTGATCAACTCATCCTTGACCGCTGGCTATGTCCCTTCCGTCTTCAAGAGAGCGAGAGTTGCACCCCTTCTCAAAAAACCAACACTCGATCCCACTGATGTCAACAACTACAGACCAGTATCCCTTCTTTTTTTCTTTCCAAAACTATTGAGCGTGCCGTCTTTAGCCAACTCTCTTGCTATCTCTCTCAGAATGACCTTCTTGATCCAAACCAGTCAGGTTTCAGGACTGGTCATTCAACTGAGACTGCTCTTCTCTGTGTCACGGAGGCTCTCCGCACTGCTAAAGCTAACTCTCTCTCCTCTGCTCTTGTCCTTCTAGACCTGTCTGCTGCCTTTGATACTGTGAACCATCAGATCCTCCTCTCCACCCTCTCCGAGCTGGGCATCTCCGGCGCGGCTCACTCCTGGATTGCGTCCTACCTGACCGGTCGCTCCTACCAAGTGGCGTGGCGAGAAGCTGTCTCCGCACCACGTGCTCTCACCACTGGTGTCCCCCAGGGCTCAGTTCTAGGCCCTCTCCTATTCTCCCTATACACCAAGTCACTTGACTCTGTCATATCCTCACATGGCCTCTCCTATCATTGCTACGCTGACGATACACAACTAATTTTCTCCTTTTCCCCTTCTGATAACCAGGTGGCGAATCGCATCTCTGCATGTCTGGCAGACATATCAGTATGGATGACGGATCACCACCTCAAGCTGAACCTTGGCAAGACGGAGCTGCTCTTCCTCCCGGGGAAGGACTGCCCATTCCATGATCTCGCCATCACGGTTGACAACTCCGTTGTGTCCTCCTCCCAGAGTGCGAAGAGCCTTGGCGTGTCCCTGGACAACACCCTGTCGTTCTCCGCTAACATCAAGGCGGTGACCCGATCCTGCAGTTTCATGCTCTACAACATTCGGAGAGTACGACCCTGCCTTACACAGGAAGCGGCACAGGTCCTAATCCAGGCACTTGTCATCTCCCGTCTGGATTACTGCAACTCGCTGTTGGCTGGGCTCCCTGCCTGTGCCATTAAACCCCTACAACTCATCCAGAATGCCGCAGCCCGTCTGGTGTTCAACCTTCCCAAGTTCTCTCACGTCACCCCGCTCCTCCGCACACTCCACTGGCTTCCAGTTGAAGCTCGCATCTGTTACAAGACCATGGTGCTTGCCTATGGAGCTGTGAGGGGAACGGCACCTCTGTACCTTCAGGCTCTGATCAGTCCCTACACCCAAACGAGGGCATTGCGTTCATCCACCTCTGGCCTGCTGGCTCCCCTTCCTCTGCGGAAGCATAGTTCCCGCTCAGCCCAGTCCAAACTGTTCGCTGCTCTGGCACCCCAATGGTGGAACAAGCTCCCTCACGACGCCAGGACAGCGGAGTCACTCACCACCTTCCGGAGACATTTGAAACCCCACCTCTTTAAGGAATACCTGGGATAGGATAAAGTAATCCTTCTACCCCCCTAAAAAATAAAAAAATAAAAATAAATGTGTAAAGTGGTTATCCCACTGGCTATATGGTGAATGAACCAATTTGTAAGTCACTCTGGATAAGAGCGTCTGCTAAATGACGTAAATGTAAATGTAATGTAATGTAAATGTACAGTGTCCAAGTAGAGTGCTGTAGATGTGAGCACACATACATATATTTTTTTCAAAACCCTGACTACAGTCAAACAAAACCACTACACTAACTATGACTATGGTATGTACAGTGCATTCGGAAAGTATTCAGACCCCTTGACTTGTATTACAGCCTTATTCTAAAATTGATTAAGTTGTTTTTTTCCCTCTCATCAATCTACACACAATACCCCATAATGACAAAACAAAAACAGGTTTTTAGAAATTTTTGCAAATGTATAAAAAAGCAAAAACATAAATACCTTATTTACATAAGTATTCAGACCATTTGCTATTAGACTTGAAATTGAGCTCAGGTGCATCCTGTTTCCATTGATAATCCTTGCGATGTTTCTAAAACTTCATTGGAGTCCATCTGTGGTAAATTCAATTGATTGGACATGATTTGGAAAGGCACACACCTGTCTATATAAGGTCCCAAAGTTGACGGTGCACGTCAGAGCAAAAACCAAGCCATGAGGTCAAAGGAATTGTCCATCGAGCTCCGAGAAAGGATTGTGTTGAGGCACAGATCTGGGGAAGGGTACCAAAAAATGTCTGCAGCATTGAAGGTCCCCAAGAACACAGTGGCATCCATCATTCTTAAATGGAAGAAGTTAGGAACCACCAAGACTCCTAGAGCTTGCCGCCCAGCCAAACGGAGCAATCGGGGGAGAAGAAACTTGGTCAGGGAGATAACCAAGAACCCGATGGTCACTCTGATAGAGCTCTAGAGTTCCTCTGTGGAGATGGGAGAACCTTCCAGAAGGACAACCATCTCTGCAGCACACCACCAATCAGGCCTTTATGGTAGAGTGGCCAGACGGAAGCCACTCCTCAGTAAAAGGCACATGACAGCCCGCTTGGAGTTTGCCAAAAGGCACCTAAAGACTCTCAGACCATGAGAAACAAGATTCTCTGGTCTGATGAAACCAAGATTGAACTCTTTGGCCTGAATGCCAAGCGTCACGTCTGGAGAAAACCTGGCACCATCCCTACGGTGAAGCATGGTGGTGGTAGCATCATGCTGTGGGGATGTTTTTCAGCGGCAGGGACTGGGAGACTAGCAGGATCGAGGCAAAGATGAATGGAGCAAACACCTGAATGGTCAAAACACACCAAGACAGTCGTGAAGAGGGCACAACAAAGCCTCTTCCCCTCAGGAGATTGAAAAGATTTGGCATGGGTCCTCAGATCCTCAAAAAGTTCTACAGCTGCACCGTCGAGAGCATCCTGACTGGTTGCATCACCGCCTGGTATGGCAACTGCTCGGCCTCCGACCGCAAGGCACTACAGAGGGTAGTGCGTATGGCCCAGTACATCACTGGGGCCAAGCTTCCTGCCATCCAGGACTTCTATACCAGGCGGTGTCAGAGGAAGGCCCTAAAAATTATCAAAGACTCCAGCCACCCTAGTCATAGACTGTTCTCTCTGCTACCGCATGGCAAGCGGTACTGGAGTGCCATGTCTAGGTCCAAAAGGCTTTTTAACAGCTTCTACCCCCAAACCATAAGACTCCTGAACAGCTAATCATGGCTACCCGGACTATTTGCATTGCCACTGCTACTCTGTTTATTATTTTTGCACAGTCACTTTAACTCTACCCCCATGTACATATTACCTCAATTACCTCGACTAACCGGTACCCCCTGTATATAGCCTCCCTACTGTTATTTTATTTTACTGCTGCTCTTTAAATATATATTTTTTTAATTTATCTATTTTTTACTTAACACTTTTTCTTTTCTTAAAAACTGCATTGTTGGTTAAGGGCTTGTAAGTAAGCATTTCACTGTAATATCTAAACCTGTTGTATTCGGCGCATGTGGCAAATAACATTTAATTTGATTTGATTTGAAATACAGAGAGATCCTTGATGAAATCCTGCTCAAGAGCGCTCAGGACCTCAGACTGGGGCGAAGGTTCACCTTCCAACAGGACAACGACCCTAATCACAAAGCCAAGACAACGCAGGAGTGGCTTCGGGACAAGTCTCTGAATGTCCTTGAGTGGCCCAGCCAGAGCCCAGACTTGAACCTGATCGAATATCTCTGGAGAGACCTGAAAATAGCTGTACAGCAACGCTCCCCATCCAACCTGACAGAGCTTGAGAGGATCTGCAGAGAGGAATGGGTGAAACTCCCCAAATACAGGTGTGCCAAGCTTGTAGCGTCATTCCCAAGAAGACTCGAGGCTGTAATTGCTGCCAAAGGTGCTTCAACAAAGTACTGAGTAAAAGGTCTGAATACTTATCTAAATGTAATATTTCTGTTCTTTTTTAGTTTTGGGGGGCAAAATTTCTAACAACCTGTTTTTGCTTTGTCATTATGGGGTATTGTGTGTAGATTGATGAGGGAAAAAATGATTGTATCAAATTTAGAATAAGGCTGTAATGTAACAAAATGTGGAAAAAGTCAAGGGGTCTGAATACTTTCAGAATGCACTGTATATTAAAACAGGGTTGGTTGGATGACGTGACACCTTTGACCCTTTACATTTAAATGTCATTTGTTTATCGACGGGTTCAGGAACGAGGCTTAAATATGCCATTTAGCAGACGCTTTTATAACAAAAAAATGTGTGTATGGGTGGTCCCGGGGATCGAACCCACTACCTTGGCGTTACAAGCGCCGTGCTCTACCAGCTGAGCTACAGAGGACCACAAGGATGACTTATTCTAGACTAATTGCCATGTATATGATGGCAAATATTTCCCATCGAATAGGCTACGTATGCAATATTGTTACTTAAGGTATTGTAACAGGTACCTACATTATGTTGATCTATGGCAGCAACTATACTGAACAAAAATATAAACGCAACATGCAACAATTTCAAAGATTTTACTTAGTTACAGTTCATATAAGGAAATTAGTCAAATGAAATCAATACATTTGGCCATAATCTATGGATTTCACATGACTGGGAATACATTGTTGGTCACAGATACCTTAAAAAAAAGGTAGAGGCATGGATCAGAAAACCAGACAGTTTCTGGTGTGAACACCATTTGCCTCATGCAGCGCGACACGACAGCGACAGCGACACATCTCCTTTGCATAGAATTGATCAGGCTATTGATTGTGGCCTGTGAAATGTTGTCTCACTCCTCTTCAATGGCTTTGCGAAGTTGCTGGATGTTGTCAGGAACTTGAACACGCTGTCGTATACATCGATTCAGAGCATCCCAAACATGCTCAATGGGTGACATGTCTGGTGAGTATGTAGGCTATGGAAGAAATGGGACATTTTCAGCTTCCAGGAATTGAAAACAGATCCTTGCGACATGGGGCTGTGCATTATCATGCTGAAAAGTGAGGTGATCGTGGCGGATGAATGGCACAACAATGGGCCTCAGGATCACGTCACGGTATCTCTTTGCATTCAAATTGCCATCGATAAAATGCAATTGTGTTCATTGTCCGGAGCATATGCCTGCCCATATCATAACGCCACTGCCACCATGGGGCACTCTGTTCACAACGTTGACATCAGCAAACCGCTCACCCGAACGACGCCATTGACGTGGTCTGCGGTTGTGAGACCTTTTGGAAACACTGCCAAATTCTCTAGAACGATGTTGGAGGTGGCTTAAGGTAGAGAAATTTAAATGTAATTCTCTGGCAACAGCTCTGGTGGACATTCCTGCAGTCAGCATGCCAATTGCACGCTCCCTCAAAACTTTTGACATCTGTGGCATTGTGTTGTGTGACAAAACTGCACATTTTGGAGTGGCTTTTTATTGTCCCCAGCACAAGGTGCACCTGTGTAATGATCAGTGGCGATTTTAGTATGTAATTCTTTTTGGGGCAAACAAAAAAACATTTTTGGGGATGCATGCCAGCAAAGCCACTACACAACACAACACAAAACAATGCATTAATTGCACTATAACTCCAGAGTGGCGCAGTGGTCTAAGGCACTGCATCGCAGTGCTAGCTGTGCCACTAGAGATCCTGGTTAGAGTACAGGCTCTGTCGCAGCCGGCCGCGACCGGGAGACCCATCGGCGGCGCACAATTGGTCCAGCGTCGTCCAAGGTAGGGGAGGGTTTGGCCGGCAGGGATGTGGGTTCGTTTCCCACGGGGGGCCAGTATGAAAAAAAACAAAAAACAAAACAAACATGCTAAATGACTAAAATGTAAAATGTAAAATAACGGTGACAAACGGTGCACACAAACTGTTGGGCCTACATAAAGCTGTCCCAACAGCAGAGTACCAACAGCAGTCCCAAAACCTTACCACTGCTACACCTGGCTATCAGCGGAGCCTTGTCTGGCAGCGAAACAGTTCATTCAGCCTAATTTACTGCCTTTTAAAAAAACATAGCTGATATGGCTGACTTGCTTAAACAAATGTGGTTTCTACTGACAATTGAGATGTACAAATGTTGGCATAAGGGGACGACAAGCGGATAAGAGGCAATCTGTAATTTCGATTAAGACATTAATGAGCGAGCTAGGACGGACGTAGTCAATTTAACTATTTGTTCACCACTTTTGAAATGTACAGCGACAGAATTGTTCTCCCTGTACACCAAGTCAGAACTGTAGGATAAATAAAGGGCGCATATAAGCAGACAATGAAAGCTCTTACAATTTTCGATGATTACATTTCTCTTAAACAGGTTATAGGCTACATGTGCACCACCAAGTCAGAACAGTAGGTGAAATTAAGAGGGGAAAATAGCCCAAATTATTAGGCACATGGGCTACTAACAGCTTACTACACAACATACACTTATTATTACTTTCTTATCTACAGTATACATATCTCCCTGGCATATTACATCATTTATGCAGCAAAATACAATACATTTTTGGACTCACCTTGTTATGCTCACTTGAACAGGAAGGTGGCGCAGTGGTCCTTTGTGGGCAAATGTTGTCATCAAAGTCTGTCATTCTCTGGATTTATGGTGCTTTCAAGACAACTGGGAACTCTGAAAAAAACAAGGTCAAATCATGATGACGTCAGTGATCTTCATGTCGTAGCTCTAGAAAGAGGCCCGAGTTCCCGACTTACAATTCCAAGTTGGATGACCGTTCAAATCGTATTTTCCCAGTCTGAGCTAGTTTTTTCAACCAGTTCCCAGTTGTCTTAAACTCACTGAAGTCAGATTTCCCAGTTCCGAGTTAACAGTTGTTTTGAGGACGGCAGAAATCATGCTGGATTGACAGCATGGCCAATGTTCAATGTTTATCATTTTAAGCTTGGAAAAGAGACCCTTAAACCCAGACTTGGGACCACAGAGCCACTCCACTGAATAGCAGGCTAGTGATTGCTTTGCAATGCTTGCAGTTAGCTACTGAATCCTTCCAAACCACTCATTGTTGAATTTGCGATTTCCAACTGTGTAATGTTTATGTCCAATGGCCGATGAGCACGATACGTTTTATCTATAATTTCTCTTCATATGACAAGGATTAAAAAGGATTTACCAGTAGATTGTCGACTTGATTCATGATGATGACTGCTAGCTAAGATTTTGAAAGTATGATGTTGACATGATCAGTCCAATCAAAGCTACTGTAGATATAACATGATTTGATGTCATTTTATCTGTGGCCAATGACCTTGAGCCTTCTTGGATGGGCACTTCTAATGTAACGCTAGGGCAGCACCCAAGGCGCTTGAATTTTTTAGCTCTACCCTTAGATTTGGCGTTGACGTAGTGTCCCCATGAGTGACAGAACACTGAGCCAATCACGGCGCAACTAGAGAACATTACCAACCCCTACGCTCCATATTGTCTGCTGGCTGCCCCACCACCACAGAAAGCACTGAGCTAGGCTGAAACACCTGCATTTTGGAGCTGCCTTACTCAAGAAAGCAAAAAAGAGTAACAACTTGTAATGATCATGCTGTTTAATCAGCTTCTTGATATGCCACACCTGTGGATGGATTGTCTTGGCAAAGGAGAAATGCTCACTAACAGGGATGTAAACAAATGTGTGCACAACATTTTAGAGAAATCAGCTTTTTGTGCATATGGAACATTTCTGGGATCTTTTATTTCAGCTCATGTTTGTCAGTGCGTGTGCACTACATTTGCTTTTGACTGTGTGGGCTAATGGACAGCAATTGAGAACAAAACTAGGATTTACATAACAAGCAACAAAACACTCTCTAAAGACCTGCATTGGTTATTCAAGAGAAAGCATTGACACATTTCAAGGAAATCATAATTTCCTTGATCATTATCAATAACACACGCTGTCCTAATGATAGTTTGTTTTTTATTCTAGGACATATGTGGTTAATTTAAATGCTGCTGTGTATTTTGCAGAAAACATCCACAGATTGAAGAAATATTAACTCTATTGATATATGCCTTATCCAGCTAGATCTATTCGCCGTAATTGTTGTCTTAAGAGACAAGTTTGAGACGGCCATTTAGTCTTCTCAACCTTTTTCAAATCAGTTCTCTGGAGTCACTATTGTTTTAATTTTAAAAGCCTGACAAAGCTGATGTCATTTGGGAATATGTGCTTAATGATTGTCCCTGTTAAACCTACACTATATGCTCTCACTCTCCCCCTCCCCCTCACTCACCCCCTCACTCTCCCCCCTCTCCCTCACTCTCCCCCCTCTCCCTCACTCTCCCCTCTCCCTCACTCTCCCCCCTCCCTCCCCCTCACTCTCCCCCTCTCCCTCACCCTCACTCTCCCCCTCTCCCTCACTCTCCCCCCTCCCTCCCCCCTCACTCTCCCCCCTCCCCCTCATTCTCCCCCCTCTCCCTCCCCCGCTCCCTCCCCCCATCTCCCCCCCTCTCCCTCTCCCTCTCCCTCTCTCTCACACGCACAACACAACACACAGACAGGCAGGCAGAGAAGAGAGAGGCATATTTCCTGCTTCTAAACTCTTTGTCTCTGGCAGACACACACACAGCTATTCAGCTATTCCGCTATTCCCGTTACTCCCCATTACTTTAGCGGTTTATGATGTCAAACATGTCAAACAGTATTAAGGGGGAGCTGGTCTCAGGAATTACAAAGGTCTATGGCCCATTTCATAAGCAATAAACCATCATCATCACCATGACCTCAAGTTCTCCTAGAAGAAGGCAGACAGAAAGAACAATAACAGTTTAGTATAATGCAAGGATTCTCTATTTTCTGACATAAAAAACTAATGTCAGAATAGAAACTGATCCAGAAATTATCTGACAGGACCCTGTACAAGGCCATCATTGTAAATAAGAATTTGTTCTTAACTGACATGCCTAGTTAAATAAAAGTTAAATAAAATTACAAAAAAGAGAGGCTGGTGACTGTTATGTGAGTGGCAGAATCAGATATATGGAAATCGTTATAAGCCTTTTGCAGATAACCAGCCAATGTGAATTTGTATGCTTTCCTACAGAGCCACAAACAGGATGAAAACTAGTTTGAGCAGGTGTGAGTCACCATGGCCCTGACATGGTGACAGGAGGTAGGGTCAGCTAAGGCGATTGTGCAGTGTAGTATTGCCAGTGGCTGCTATTACACTGTATCAGGGCCCTCATTTGATGAGGGTCTTACAAAAGTGTGTTGACCACACATTATATAAAACGTATAATACTGTACTATAGGACTAGCCATTTACAGTAATATTATCGGCACAACAATGTAGAGCCATAGTGCCATTCACCAAGCAGGAAGAGACATGACAGTAAAACTGATTTGACTGCCGTCTGCGAAAAATGAAAATTAAAGTGAGTTGGTGTAACAATGTGTAAGATACAGTGTCTAAAAACCATAATAAATTATTTAGTCCTTTCAGATAAGAGCAAGAACAAAACACATTCCTCCACATATTATGATTGTAGTGAATATTGTTCCTCTTTGGTACAAAGCTGATGTTCATCAGGATGACATTTCAACCAGCGAAAGAAGAGCAGATCTCTCTCTCTCTCTCTCTCTCTCTCTCTCTAATTGAATACAGTGTTGTAACCCAATTTCTGCCACTCTCACTGTTCTCTACTGTGTAACTGTGAGAAAGCATTGAAACTGGATGAGGGAGGGAGGCAATAGGGACCCATTGTGTGAGGTACACCACGGGAGACAAACTGCAATATGCAGTGGGATTAGGAAACCTTTGTCAAGACAGACTTGCTGACTTAGAGGACTGAACGATGACGATAAACTCACAGATGATCTATTCTCTTTGATTCTGTGTCTTTACCTAGATCTATGGGGGGAAAATTCTGAATTGTTCAACTACATGGACAGTACTATGCCGGTTTACATCCTGTGGTAAACTCAATTGAAGTTTGTTGTGATTGTCTCCTGAGACTATGTCCTTGTTTCCACACAGTCAGAATCCCATCCAAGAGTCATCTTGTCAGGAGTCATGTACAGTATATCAATATTCAAGACAGAATTGGAAGACAATTTAAGGATAAGGGTAAAAGTATACTTTACAAACATATTATTATTGAGAATAATAATAGGTAAGGGTGTTAGTAGCAGGGTGCCTTGTGTATACAGTGGGGGAAAAAGAATTTAGTCAGCCACCAATTGTGCAAGTTCTCCCACTTAAAAAGATGAGAGAGGCCTGTAATTTTCATCATAGGTACACGTCAACTATGACAGACAAATTGAGAAGAAAAAAATTCCAGAAAATCACATTGTAGGATTTTGAATGAATTTATTTGCAAATTATGGTGGAAAATAAGTATTTGGTCACCTACAAACAAGCAAGATTTCTGGCTCTCACAGACCTGTAACTTCTTCTTTAAGAGGCTCCTCTGTCCTCCACTCGTTACCTGTATTAATGGCACCTGTTTGAACTTGTTATCAGTATAAAAGACACCTGTCCACAACCTCAAACAGTCACACTCCAAACTCCACTATGGCCAAGACCAAAGAGCTGTCAAAGGACACCAGAAACAAAATTGTAGACCTGCACCAGGCTGGGAAGACTGAATCTCCAATAGGTAAGCAGCTTGGTTTGAAGAAATCAACTGTGGGAGCAATTATTAGGAAATGGAAGACATACAAGACCACTGATAATCTCCCTCGATCTGGGGCTCCACGCAAGATCCCACCCCGTGGGGTCAAAATGATCACAAGAACGGTGAGCAAAAATCCCAGAACCACACGGGGGGACCTAGTGAATGACCTGCAGAGAGCTGGGACCAAAGTAACAAAGCCTACCATCAGTAACACACTACGCCGCCAGGGACTTAAATCCTGCAGTGCCAGACGTGTCCCCCTGCTTAAGCCAGTACATGTCCAGGCCCGTCTGAAGTTTGCTAGAGTGCATTTGGATGATCCAGAAGAGGATTGGGAGAATGTCATTTGGTCAGATGATACCAAAATAAAACTTTTTGGTAAAAACTCAACTCGTCGTGTTTTGAGGACAAAGAATGCAAGGTTGCATCCAAAGAACACCATACCTACTGTGAAGCATGGGGGTGGAAACATCATGCTTTGGGGCTGTTTTTCTGCAAAGGGACCAGGACGACTGATCCGTGTAAAGGAAAGAATGAATGGGGCCATGTATCGTGAGATTTTGAGTGAAAACCTCCTTCCATCAGCAAGGGCATTGAAGATGAAACGTGGCTGGGTCTTTCAGCATGACAATGATCCCAAACACACCGCCCGGGCAACGAAGGAGTGGCTTCGTAAGACGCATTTCAAGGTCCTGGAGTGGCCTAGCCAGTCTCCAGATCTCAACCCCATAGACAATCTTTGGAGGGAGTTGAAAGTCTGTGTTGCCCAGCGACAGCCCCAAAACATCACTGCTCTAGAGGAGATCTGCATGGAGGAATGGGCCAAAATACCAGCAACAGTGTGTGAAAACCTTGTGAAGACTTACAGAAAACGTTTGACCTGTGTCAATGCCAACAAAGGGTATATAACAAAGTATTGAGAAACTTTTGTTATTGACCAAATACTTATTTTCCATCATAATTTGCAAATAAATTCATTAATAATCCTACAATGTGATTTTCTGGATTTTTTTTTCTCATTTTGTCTGTCATAGTTGACGTGTACCTATGATGAAAATTACAGGCCTCTCTCATCTTTTTAAGTGGGAGAACTTGCACAATTGGTGGCTGACTAAATTCTTTTTTTCCCCACTGTAACTGGCCATAGAATCAACCCAAACCTAAACAAATGTCAATACTATAAAAATGGTGCTGTAGTGTTCTGTCAAATGTGTATGGATTATCATTCCCTCATTAAACAAACTACAATTTATGAAGGCTTCATCTCTTAGGTTAGCTCTAGTGCTCTCTGGGAAAATGTGGCCTGAAGAAATATGTTTTTCTTGTTACATCTTGCGTCAGGCCACAGGAATCTTGGCACATCTCAATCAGTTACACCCATTCCGCATACTGAATACAAATATTGAGCAGTTAAATTTAAATAAAGAACATTCCAGGACTTTCTCACAGAAGAGACCTCCTGTTGTGCTGTTTCATATCAAAAATACCTGTCCACTTTATGAGGAAAACTGCAGCTTTTTCCCACTGCGCACTCCTTGGTGTTGGGAAAAGGTGGACATTGTAATGTGTACAGCTTCATGTGGCACTGCGGTATAATGATAATTTTAGTCATTTAGCAGACTCTCTTATCCAGAGTGACATACAGGAGCAATTAGGGTTAAGTGCTTTGCTCAAGGGCTCATTGACAGATTTTTCACCTAGTCGGCTCTGGGATTCGAACTAGCAACCTTTCGGTTACTGGTTACCTTTCGGTACTGTATATCAATATTCAATACTCTCTCTCTCCCTCTAGCTCCGTGAAAATGCATAGATCCAAAGAAATGGAAGGATAATGCAATTCACTGGCCCCATATTGAAACCCCTGCTAAATCCTCTCTTGTACTTACAGTTGAAGTCAGAAGTTTACATACACTTAAGTTGGAGTCATTAAAACTCGTTTTTCAACCACTCCACAAATTTCTTGTTAACAAACTATAGTTTTGGCAAGTCGGTTAGGACATTTACTTTGTGAATGACACAAGTAATTTTTCCAACAATTGTTTACAGACAGATTATTTCACTTATAATTCACTGTATCACAATTCCAGTGGGTCAGAAGTTCACATACACTAAGTTGACTGTGCCTTCAAACAGCTTGGAATATTCCAGAAAATGATGTCATGGCTTTAGAAGCTTCTGATAGGCCAATTGTCATCATTTGAGTCAATTGGAGGTGTACCTGTGGATGTATTTAAAGGCCTAACTTCAAACTCAGTGCCTCTTTGCTTGACATCATGGGAAAATCAAAAGAAATCAGCCAAGACCTCAGAAAAAAAATTGTAGACCTCCACAAGTCTGGTTCATCCTTGGGAGCAATTTTCAAACGCCTGAAGGTACCACGTTCATCTGTACAAACAATAGTACGCAAGTACAAACACCATGGGACCACGCAGCCGTCATACCGCTCAGGAAGGAGACGCGTTCTGTCTCCTAGAGATGAATGTACTTTGGTGCAAATCAATCCCAGAACAACAGCAAAGGACCCTGTGAAGATGCTGGAGGAAACAGGTACAAAAGTATTTATATCCACAGTAAACAAGTCCTATATCGACATAACCTGAAAGGCCGCTCAGCAAGGAAGAAGCCACTGCTCCAAAACCAACATAAAAAAGCCAGACTACGGTTTGCAACTGCACATGGGGACAAAGATCGTCGTTTTTGGAGAAATGTCCTCTGATCTGATTAAACAAAAATAGAACTGTTTGGCCATAATGACCATCGTTATGTTTGGAGGAAAAGGGGGGTGGCTTCCAAGCCGAAGAACACCATCCCAACCGTGAAGCACGGAGGTGGCAGCATCATGTTGTGGGGGTGCTTTGCTGCAGGAGGGACTGGTGCACTTCACAAAATAGATGGCATCATGAGGAAGGAAAATTATGTGGATATATTGAAGCAACATCTCAAGACATCAGTCAGGAAGTTAAAGCTTGGTCGCAAATGGGTCTTCCAAATGGACAATGACCCCAAGCATACTTCCAAATTTGTGGCAAAATGGCTTAAGGACAATAAAGTCAAGGTTATTTCATAGTTTGGATGTCTTCACTATTATTCTACAATGTAGAAAATAGTAAAAAATAAAGAAAAACCTTTGAATGAGTAGGTGTGTCCAAACTTTTGACTGGTACTGTATATATAACACAGGAAAATCATGTTGACTGAACTGGGCCTTTCATAAATAATTTGAGTAATAAGTATTTCTGTCTCTCTTCCACCCCCTCTCTCTAGCCCTTTTCCTCTCGTTGCCATGTTTCTTCATCACAGGCACATAACAGTCATCTCTTTATGCTAGGAATAAAAACCTCCATATCACAATATTACATTGTGAAGCCAAATGGGAGCTTAAAAGCTTTCAGCAATGTTCAACTAGGTCAATGCAAATATACCATCTGGATAGACTTAGTTTGATTAACTGAGCCACCGCTGATTGCACTCAAGGACTGATGTCTAGAACCATCTTCATGTAACTGAGTCTCGCAGGGTATTTGCTGTAACATGTTGATGCTAAAGTGTGTTGTCAGGATCCTTTATGTTGGTGTTGCCGAACTGTTGGCTCTACAGTGTGAATATCATTTCTACTCTCTCTGCTTCATTTTTCTCTCAAACACACAGCAGCTTCTATTTATCAAAGGGTGCTTCTCCCACCACCACACTAAAGAATGCAAACAGCAATTTGTCTGGATTGGCCAACCATGAAATGACCTTGATTTTCCTCACTCAACACGCTCAACACCATATGAATGGCTGTAAAATAAAGAACTCAGGGCTGAATTTGTACATTTCAGAATTCTGTATTTGTGTTACGTGTGTGTTTCTATGAGTTTGGCACAGGGTTTTTTTCTGTAGGGTTTATTACTCTAACGCTGTGTATTAGATAATCGTGTTTATCCCACTTGTGTATTGTTTGAGTGTTTACTTGTGTATGTTGTGATGTTTGTGTGATTGCTTATAAGCTATTTTAGTTTTGCTCCAGTCTAGTGGCTGGTTCACCTCATTACTGGCCTGTCTGGCAGCCAGTGGAACCAACCACTCTCTTCCTCTGAAATGTCATTATCTATCCCCAGCGAAGCACACACTCTTTCAGCCCTCATTATCCAATCCCAATCCAGACAGCCATGGCGGGGAAATGACCCCCTGACCTTCATGGGACTGATAAATCAAATCAATCAAATGTTATTTATAAAGCCCTTTTTACATCAGCATATGTCACAAAGTGCTATACAGAAACTCAGCCTAAAACCCCAAACAGCAAGCAATGCAGATGTAGAAGCACGGTGGCTAGGAAAAACTCCCTAGAAAGGCAGAAACCTAGGAAGAAACCTAGAGAGGAACTAGGCTCTGAGGGGTGGCCAGTCCCCTTCTGGCTGTGCCGGGTGGAGATTAAAACAGGTTTTTCTCCAATATATTCAAACGTTCATAGATGACCAGCAAGGTCAAATAATAATCACAGTGGTTGTAGAGATTGCAACAGGTCAGTACATCAGGAGTAAATGTCACTTGGCTTTTCATAGCCGGGCATTTAGAAGTTGAAATAGCAGGTGCGGTAGAGAGCGAGAGTTGAAAAAAAGCAGGTCTGGGACAAGGTAGCACGTCCGGTGAACAGGTCAGGGTTCCATAGCCGCAAGCAGAAGAGTGAAAACTGGAGCAGCAGCACGACCAGGTGGACTGGGGACAGCAAGGAGTCATCAGGCCAGGTAGTCCTGAGTCATGGTCCTAGGGCTCAGGTCCTCTGGGATTGGAGAGAGAGAGAATGAGAGAGAGAGAATGAGAGGGACCATACTTAAATTCACACAGGACACCGGATAAGACAGGAGAATAACACCAGATATAACAGACTGACCCTGGCCCCCCGGCACATAGACTATTGCAACGTAGATACTGGAGGCTGAGACGGGGTGGGGGGGGGTGGGGTGTCGGGAGACACTGTGGCCCCGTCCGACGATACCCTCAGACAGGGCCAACCAGGCATGATATAACCCCACCCACTTTGCCAAAGCACAGCCCCCACACCACCAGAGGGATGTCAACAGACCACCAACCTACTACCCTGAGACAAGGCTGAGTATAGCCCACGAAGATCTCCCCCACTGCACGAGCCCGAGGGAGCGACCAACCGGACAGGAAGATCACGCCAGTGACTCAACTCACTCAAGTGATGCACCCCTCCTAGGGACGCATGGAAAGCACCAGTAAGACAGTGACTCAACCCCCGTAATAGGGTCAGAGGCAGAGAATCCCAATGGAGAGACAGGAACCGGCCAGGCATAGACAACAAGGGTGGTTTGTCGCTCCAGTGCCTTTCCATTCACCTTTGCACCTCTGGGCCAGCCTACACTCAATCATAGGACCTACTGAAGAGATGAGTCTTCAGTAAAGACTTAAAGGTCAAGACAGAGTCTGCGTCTTTCACGTGGATAGGCAGACCATTCCATGAAAATGGAACTCTATAAGAGAAAGCCCTGCCTCCAGCTGTTTGCTTAGAAATTCTAGGGACAATAAGGAGGCCTGCGTCTTGTGACCGTAGCGTACATGTAGGTATATACGGCAGGACCAAATCGGAGAGATAGGTAGGGGCAAGCCCATGTAATACTTTGTAGGTTAGCAGTAAAACCTTGAAATCAGCCCTAGCCTTAACAGGAAGCCAGTGTAGAGAGGCTAGCACTGGAGTAATATGATCAAATGTTTTGGTTCTAGTCAAGATTCTAGCAGCTGTGTTTAGCACTAACTGTAGCCGGAGAGTAGAGCATTGCAGTAGTCTAATCTAGAAGTGACAAAAGCATGGACTAGCTTTTCTGCATCATTTTTGGACAAAAAGTTTCTGATTTTTGCAATGTTACGAAGATGGAAAAAAGCTGTCCTTGAAATATTATTGATATGTTCGTCAAAAGAGAGATCAGGGTCCAGAGTAACGCCGAGGTCCTTCACTGTTTTTTTTACAACTGTACAACCATCAAGATTAATTGTCAGATCCAACAGAATATCTCTTTGTTTCTTGGGACCTAGAACTAGCATCTCTGTTTTGTCCGAGTTTAAAAGTAAGACATTTGCCGCCATCCACTTCCTTATGTCTGAAACACATGCTTCCAGGGTAGGCAATTTTGGGGCTTCACCATGTTTCATCAAAATGAGCTGTGTGTCGTCCGCATAGCTCTGAAAGTTAACATTGTGTTTCCGAATGACATCACCAAGAGGTAAAATATATAGTGAAAACAATAGTGGTCCTAAAACAGAACCTTGAGGAACACCGAAACTTACAATTGATTTGTCAGAGGACAAACCATCCACAGAGACGAACTGATGTCTTTCCGACAGATAAGATCTAAACCATGCAAGAGACCAATTAAGGTTTCCAATCTCTCCAAAAGAATGTGGTGATCGATGGTGTCAAAAGCAGCACTAAGGTCTAGGAGCACGAGGACAGATGCAGAGCCTTGGTCTGACGCCATTAAAAGGTAATGTACCACCTTCATGAGTCCGGTCTCAGCACTATGATGGGGTCTAAAACCAGACTGAAGCATTTCGTATACATTTTTTGTCTTCAGGAAGGCAGTGAGTTGCTTCACAACAGTTTTTTCTAAAAATGTTGAGGAATGGGAGATTCGATATAGGCCGATAGTTTTCCGGGTCAAGGTTTGGCTTTTTCAAGAAAGGCTTTATTACTGCCACTTTTAGTGAGTTTGGTACACATCCAGTGGATAGGGAGCCATTTATTATGTTCAACATAGGAAGGCCAAGCACAAGAAGTAGCTCTTTCAGTAGTTTAGTTGGAATAGGGTCCAGTATGCAGGTTGAAGGGTTAGAGGCCATTACTATTTTCATGAATATGTCAAGAGATATAGGATTAAAAAACGTGAGTGTCTCCATTGATCCTAGGTCCTGGCAGTTTTGTGTAGACTCAGGATAGCTGAGCTTTGGAGAAATGTGTAGATTCAAAGAGGAGTCCGTCATTTGCTTTCTAATGATCATGATCTTTTCGTCGAAGAAGTTCATGAATTCATCACTGCTGAAGTGAAAGGCATCCTCTCTTGGGGAATGCTGCTTTTTAGTTAGCTTTGCGACAGTTTCAAATATACATTTTGGATTGTTCTTATTCTCCTCAATTAGGTTGGAAAAATAGGATGATCGAGCAGTATTGAGGGCTCTTCGATATTGCTCTGTACTTTCTTTTCAAGCTAGTAGGAAGACTTCCAGTTTGGTGTAGCACCATTTCCATTCCAATTTTCTGGAGGCTTGCTTCAGGGCTCGGGTATTTTCTGTATACCAGGGAGCTAGTTTCTCATGACAAATGTTTTTTTGTTTTTAGGGGTGCGACTGCATCTAGGGTATTACGCAAGGTTAAATTTAGATCCTCAGTTAGGTCGTTAACTGCTTTTGTACTCCGACGTCCTTGAGTAAGTGGAGGGAGTCTGGAAGGGCATCTAGGAATCTTTGGGTTGTCCGAGAAATTATAGCACACCTTTTGATGGTCCTTGGTTGGGGTCTGAGCAGATTATTTGTTGCGATTGCAAACGTAATAAGATGGTGGTCCAATAGTCCAGGCTTATGAGGAAAAACAAAGGAGAGGTGAGACATCCCTGACCTGTACCATCCCAGTCAATACTCTCACACTCAGATACATTCATACATACATACGTACATACATAAATACCAGGGTATCCGTTATTCCGACATTTGACCGGCAGCATTTTTATTTACCGGACATTTCAGAAATGTACCGGACCCATATGCATTGGGTGCATAACCTGATTAGGGCATCCACCCATTGTGCTGAGAATGACAGAAATCACATTTAGTTTATGGTAATTCATCTTAACAAAACGCGGGGGGGGTGTAGAAGGATTACTTTATCCTATCCCAGGTATTCCTTAAAGAGGTGGGGTTTCAAGTGTCTCAAGAAGGTGGTGAGTGACTCCGCTGTCCTGGCGTCATGAGGGAGCTTGTTCCACCATTGGGGTGCCAGAGCAGCGAACAGTTTTGACTGGGCTGAGCAGGAACTGTGCTTCCGCAGAGGTAGGGGGGCCAGCAGGCCAGAGGTGGATGAACGCAATGCCCTCGTTTGGGTGTAGGGACTGATCAGAGCCTGAAGGTACGGAGGTGCCGTTCCCCTCGCAGCTCCGTAGGCAAGCACCATGGTCTTGTAGCAGATGCGAGCTTCAACTGGAAGCCAGTGGAGTGTGCGGAGGAGCGGGGTGACGTGAGAGAACTTGGGAAGGTTGAACACCAGACGGGCTGCGGCATTCTGGATGAGTTGTAGGGGTTTAATGGCACAGGCAGGGAGCCCAGCCAACAGCGAGTTGCAGTAATCCAGACGGGAGATGACAAGTGCCTGGATTAGGACCTGTGCCGCTTACTGTGTAAGGCAGGGTCGTACTCTCCGAATGTTGTAGAGCATGAAACTACAGGATCGGGTCACCGCCTTGATGTTAGCGGAGAACGACAGGGTGTTGTCCAGGGTCACGCCAAGGCTTTTTGCACTCTGGGAGGAGGACACAACGGAGTTGTCAACCGTGATGGCGAGATCATGGAACGGGCAGTCCTTCCCCGGGAGGAAGAGGTTCAGCTTGAGGTGGTGATCCGTCATCCACACTGATATGTCTGCCAGACATGCAGAGATGCGATGCGCCACCTGGTTATCAGAAGGGGGAAAGGAGAAGATTAGTTGTGTGTCGTCTGCGTAGCAATGATAGGAGAGGCCATGTGAGGATATGACAGAGCCAAGTGACTTGGTGTATAGCGAAAATAGGAGAGGGCCGAGAACTGAGCCCTGGGGGACACCAGTGGTGAGAGCACGTGGTGCGGAGACAGATTCTCGCCATGCCACTTGGTAGGAGCGACCTGTCAGGTAGGACGCAATCCAGGAGTGAGCCGCGCCGGAGATGCCCAACTCGGAGAGGGTGGAGAGGAGGATCTGATGGTTCACAGTATCAAAGGCAGCAGACAGGTCTAGAAGGACAAGAGCAGAGGAGAGAGAGTTAGCTTTAGCAGTGCGGAGAGCCTCCGTGACACAGAGAAGAGCAGCCTCAGTTGAAAGACCAGTCTTGAAACCTGACTGGTTTGGATCAAGAAGGTCATTCAGAGAGAGATAGCAAGAGAGTTGGCTAAAGACAGCATGCTCAAGAGTTTTGGAGAGAAAATAAAAAAGGGATACTGGTCTGTAGTTGTTGACATCAGAGGGATCGAGTGTAGGTTTTTTGAGAAAGGGTGCAACTCTCGCTCTCTTGAAGACGGAAGGGACATAGGCAGCGGTCAAGGATGAGTTGATGAGCGAGGTGAGGTAAGGGAGAAGGTCTCCGGAAATGGTCTGGAGAAGAGAGGAGGGGATAGGGTCAAGCGGGCAGGTTGTTGGGCGGCCGGCCGTCAGAAGTCAATTCTATTGGTCAGCTTGTCAAGAAAGAAATAGCTTAATTCAAACAGACTCTGGGACAGTTGTGGGATCATAGATACAACCACTAAGCCTAGGCTACATATGTTTTGTTTTTTCGAGCAATGAGGCTGATGCAACAGATCAAAACGTATAGCTTAAAATTTTGATAAACTATTATTTCTTCACATTATAAGCACAGCAATGAGCCAAGTCAGTAGGCTACATGCAATTAGCGGGAAAACACTATTGTCAAAAGCGCACCACACATGCAATCGGTTTCATGTGACAGAGATGAAAATATCTGTTAGAAACTTTAAGAGAGGAAACATATAAAGATGCAACAACTAGCATGGGTTGCTGATATGAAAAGGATTGTGCCTTTGGCTACTTTACAATGAAAGAAAGTTGATTTGAAAACCAATAGAACATGAGAGAAATAGGCTGGTTTCAATGGCGTTGCCTATGCATTTGAATTGCGAACGGGAATGGTGCTTCAATTTCCAGTTGAGAAATTAAAATAGTAGCTCTTTTTAATTGTGGCCGTCAAAACAGTTTTTAACACGTGATTGCGTTTAACATTTTTGCGCAATGATTGGGCTTATAAAAGCACGTTTCACTCAAGCAGCAACGAAAGAGCTGTTAGAGGAGCTGATTTTCCGCTCAAAGGCTCTGTATCTGTATGCTGTGGCTTGTGATAAATAAGATACATAACGAATATACACATGCGGCAATTTAATTCCAATAAATTATGGCAAATTAACCTATAGACCGATAAGCATGACCGGTCAAATGTATTTATATCGACTCGTATTTCCATCAATGAATAGGCTAAAAAGCATTATTTCGCAATGTGATGTTTTTTTTTCTCCCGAACCATTGGCCGGTGCCAAATTTTTTAGCGCTTTTCAATTTTTTTATCGCCCAAAAGACGGCTATTACCGGCTAACGGAAACCCTGATACTTGATGCTTGTTTTGTTGTTTATCTTCCCCTTTTCTTATTACAATACACCCCATTCAATGACTTACTTGGCACTACACTGACAGTTCCTGTTTATGCATTATAATAATGAAGCTTTTCCCAAACTCGGTCCTTGGGACCCCCAGGGGCGCACGTTTTGGTTTTTGCCCTAACACTACACAGCTGATTCAAATTATCAAAGCTTGATGAGTAGTTGATTATTTGAATCAGTTGTGTAGTGCAAGGGCAAAAAACTGAACGTACCCCCCTTGGAGTCCCAAGGACCGAGTTTGGGAAACCCCTTAGTAATGTCCGTTTTAGAGATGGTCATGATACATTTTAGACATTTAGCAGACACTCTTATCCAGAGCGACTTACAGTTAGTGAGTGCATACATATTTTTCATACTGGCCCCCCGTGGGAATCGAACCCATAATCCTGGCGTTGCAAGCGCCATGCTCTACCAACTGAGCTACAGGAGACCTACAGGCTGTGATGCATAATCTTGGGTAACATATTTATATAAGGTTCTGTCTAATAGTGGCACTGATTAGGCTACTGTCACAAAACTAAATTCTTTGCCTTCACACCAACAAACTATACACGGAATGCATTTTATTTGATTAACCTCTATGGGATCGGTGTCCCTTATACGGGACGGTTGAGCTAACGTGCGCTAATGTGATTAGCATGACTGTTGTAAGTAACAGCAAACTTTCCAGGACATAGACATGTCTTCTATAGGCAGAAAGCTTAAATTCTTGTTAATCTAACTGCACTGTTCAATTTACAGTGGCTATTACTGAGAAAAAATACCATGCTATTGTTTGAGGAGAGTGCACAACAACAAAAAACGTATCACGGCAACTGGTTTGATACATTCACCTCTGAAGGTAAATAATGTACTTACATTCAGTAATCTTGCTCTGATTTGTCATCCTGATGGTCCCAGACATAAAATGTAGCATAGTTTTGTTTGATAAAATCCATTTTTATATTAAAATGTAGGAACTGGGTTCTACAATTGAACCCTTGCTGTCTCTGGCTCCACACCCACCCTGTCCAGCCATCTAGATGTGTGAAAGTTAGTTTATAAGCTAATGATCCATCATGTATGCCACTCCTGGGAGTGTGTAAACTTACATTTTGTATTACCATATCATTTTTGTTTGTTCTCTATAGTTATGTACTTGAAAATGTATCAATTGACCAATTCGGCACATTTGGGCAGATTTGATACAAAATAATCCAGTATTGCAATGCTTCACTGGATCAATCTGAAACTTTGCGCCTAAACTGCAATATTATATTGTAGCCTTTCTCTTGCATTTCAAAAACACATGTTTTTTTGTTTGTATTGTCTTTTACCAGATCTAATGTGTTATATTCTCCTACATTAATTTCACATTTCCACAAACTTAAAAGTGTTATCTTTCAAATGATATCAAGAATATACAGTGGGGAAAAAAGTATTTAGTCAGCCACCAATTGTGCAAGTTCTCCCACTTAAAAAGATGAGAGAGGCCTGTAATTTTCATCATAGGTACACGTCAACTATGACAGACAAAATGAGAAAAAAAATCCAGAAAATCACATTGTAGGATTTTTAATGAATTTATTTGCAAATTATGGTGGAAAAAAAGTATTTGGTCAATAACAAAAGTTTCTCAATACTTTGTTATATACCCTTTGTTGGCAATGACACAGGTCAAACGTTTTCTGTAAGTCTTCACAAGGTTTTCACACACTGTTGCTGGTATTTTGGCCCATTCCTCCATGCAGATCTCCTCTAGAGCAGTGATGTTTTGGGGCTGTCGCTGGGCAACACGGACTTTCAACTCCCTCCAAAGATTTTCTATGGGGTTGAGATCTGGAGACTGGCTAGGCCACTCCAGGACCTTGAAATGCTTCTTACGAAGCCACTCCTTCGTTGCCGGGCGGTGTGTTTGGGATCATTGTCATGCTGAAAGACCCAGCCACGTTTCATCTTCAATGCCCTTGCTGATGGAAGGAGGTTTTCACTCAAAATCTCATGATACATGGCCCCATTCATTCTTTCCTTTACACGGATCAGTCGTCCTGGTCCCTTTGCAGAAAAAACAGCCCCAAAGCATGATGTTTCCACCCCCATGCTTCACAGTAGGTATGGTGTTCTTTGGATGCAACTCAGCATTCTTTGTCCTCCAAACACGACGAGTTGAGTTTTTACCAAAATGTTCTATTTTGGTTTCATCTGACCATATGACATTCTCCCAATCCTCTTCTGGATCATCCAAATGCACTCTAGCAAACTTCAGACGGGCCTGGACATGTACTGGCTTAAGCAGGGGGACACGTCTGGCACTGCAGGATTTGAGTCCGTGGCGGCGTAGTGTGTTACTGATGGTAGGCTTTGTTACTTTGGTCCCAGCTCTCTGCAGGTCATTCACTAGGTCCCCCCGTGTGGTTCTGGGATTTTTGCTCACCGTTCTTGTGATCATTTTGACCCCACGGGGTGAGATCTTGCGTGGAGCCCCAGATCGAGGGAGATTATCAGTGGTCTTGTATGTCTTCCATTTCCTAATAATTGCTCCCACAGTTGATTTCTTCAAACCAAGCTGCTTACCTATTGCAGATTCAGTCTTCCCAGCCTGGTGCAGGTCTACAATTTTGTTTCTGGTGTCCTTTGACAGCTCTTTGGTCTTGGCCATAGTGGAGTTTGGAGTGTGACTGTTTGAGGTTGTGGACAGGTGTCTTTTATACTGATAACAAGTTCAAACAGGTGCCATTAATACAGGTAACGAGTGGAGGACAGAGGAGCCTCTTAAAGAAGAAGTTACAGGTCTGTGAGAGCCAGAAATCTTGCTTGTTTGTAGGTGACCAAATACTTATTTTCCACCATAATTTGCAAATAAATTCATTAAAAATCCTACAATGTGATTTTCTGGAATTTTTTTTCTCAATTTGTCTGTCATAGTTGACGTGTACCTATGATGAAAATTACAGGCCTCTCTCATCTTTTTAAGTGGGACAACTTGCACAATTGGTGGCTGACTAAATACTTTTTTTCCCCACTGTACATGTCCTTGCTTCAGGTCCTGAGATACAGGCAGTTAGATTTGGGTATATCATTTTAGGCGAAAATTGAAAAAAAGGGTCGATATTTAAGAGGTTAATGGCATATATGGCATGATTTACTGTACCTACCCGAAGACCACATCTTACATCTTTGTCAAGGCGGCTTACAATTATGATGTTACTGAAGCCGGTGGTACTAAAGTGTAAAACATAGGTACTACATTGATCCCAGGAGAAGTAGCATTTCTATACACACTCTGTTCTCTATTAGCAAAACATTTCTGTCTTCACATGTGTATTGTTTTCCTGGAATCAGCCTTCCATGAGCACAATCTTAGTGTTTTGCTCATTACTGTATGAATCAAGATGTATTCAGTAGGAGAATTTACCACCATACAGTTCCCCTCATTACGTGGGACAATGCCCTCATGTTTGGCCAAGAAAATTGGAATTGATTGTTAAGAGCAAAAAAAGAGCTAGCTGAAATTAATCTGCTCACTGTTGCAGATTAAAACGATAATGCTCGATGTAGGGAGCCTGGGCAGTGCTGTGAAAAAGCCATGGCACACAGTTTCAGATTATATCAAGACAAGGTTATACGATAATGTTCAGGTGGAGGCAGTTTAATAATGCTGTCAGGAGCACTGTTATTTTCTAAGCAGACTACCTGATTACATTTATCCTGGACAAAAGCCTGGAATAGACCTCCCTCTTCCCAGTCATGGCCATTATCAACCTCTTACCCTTATCACACATCTCTTTATGCACAATTCTTGCCAAACAAATGTATAAAGAGAGATCAAAGAGATGTGGAAGAACACATTATCTCTAATTTAATGGTGCCATTTCGAGAGAATAATAATCCCTCTACTGCCTCCAATAGACAGGGATCAAGCATACCCCTAAACAGGTGTTCTAGCGAATCTTTGCTGAGGCCCCTCGATATAGCTTTTCCAGCTCCACTAGAGCCGAAGGGATGAGATTCCTCCATGTGCAGTTGGATAAAAAAAACAATGGGGAGGGATGGAATGCAGAGCCCAACTGTGGCTAATTGATTGGAATTCTGTTGACCATGTGTCTCCTCTACCTTGCACTGCATTGGGGGTTTAACATGTACCACATTCTAGAAGAGTGGACGGTTCTCAGCCCAGTTAAGTGACAGTGGATTGAAATACTTAAAATAAAGCATCTCCAAACTAAAATGTAGCGGTGGTTTCTGTGTGGCATAGTCACCTTTTTGCAGCGTTTGACTTGGACTGAAATAGGTACCGGTACTCATTTTGGGTGCCGGTACTGTTTATATTGGTGCAGGAGCTCCACAATTGTTTTGAGCTAATTATTCTAAAAGAGGAACAGGAGCTCAAGCAGTAGAACATTTTAAGTGCCGGTACTCAGCTCCGGTGAGCTCCTGCCCAAGTCAAGCACTGCTTTTTTGTATGACAAACTGTTCTGCCTCGAGGACTGGAGCTAATCACTATGTCCAATTATGTTCCAAGCATATTCTTATTTTTCTAGAATTCAGTATTGATTGCCAATGCTTGCTTTCATGTGTGAAACACTGTTGCCCCGGAAATAGCATCCATCCTAGAGACACACTCTGTAGGCTACAATGTAATATTTCCACATATAGCTCAATCTCGCAGAAGGCTGAGGCCCAATGGAACATGACCCTACCCCTAACAGTGCCTTTCTGATCTAGTTCCACCATTTTCCATAACATACACTACGTAAGGGTTTTCTAATGATCAATTAGCCTTTTAGAATGATAAACTTGGATTAACAAACACAACGTGCCATTGGAAAACAGGACTGATGGTTGCTGATAATGGGCCTCTGTATGCCTATGTAGATATTCCATAAAAAATCAGCAGTTTCCAGCTACAATAGCCATTTACAACATTAACAATGTCTACACTGTATTTCGGATCAATTTGATGTTATTTTAATGGACAAAACATTGCTTTTCTTTCGAAAACAAGGACATTTCTAAGTGACCCCAAACTTTTGAACGGTAGTGTATTTTCATTTGGCGTATATCTCCAACCTTAATGCTCCTATCTTAGGATATTGTGGGTAGAATGAAAGTAGCAGTGTAATGTACAAACCAATGATGATGTCAGCTTGTTATTGACTCTCCAAGTCTGAATGACTGAGCAAAGGATAGGGGGTGGAGTGGAATCTATCTATTGCAGTCAGTGACCAGCCAGGCAAAAGTGGGTTTACAAGCGAATGTGGGGGATGGGTGGGATCCTGCAGTCTCCTTTCCGCAGACATAATCTCCCAGTAACTGCACAGCTTTTAAATAGTTTACAATAATCTCTCCCCTGTATTCTGATGAGAACTAAATTAGAATAGCTAGGAGCAGAGGCTGCCATTATTGACAAAGTGGAATGTCATAACGAAGATAATTGAGAGTAATGCTGAAATGGATACCACATTACAACCTCTCATAGAATAGAGGGTAGAATTCACAAAAATGTTGCTGAATGCAGAAGGCGCAGATGTATTAAAACACATTACGTAACATGTTCTAAAGTAAATGCCTCTCCATTGCTGCCAAAACCACAGTCCTGACTCCTGAAACAGACTGCATGGGGGAGTAAGAGCAAGGGAGGAGTTGGACGATCACACACATTCTTCTCTCTCCCACCACCCCTCAGCACACAGGAAAAAATATTCTGTGTACATTTTTGTGGTGCCTTTATATATTCCTTATCTGAAATCGGGATTGTATTCATAGTCAAAATGAGATGAACATATAAACAACATTTAAATATTGAGCTATTTCTAACTCCATTACACTGATGGTGAGTTGTATGTTAAAACTCTATTAAAATTGGAAAAATTACACATTCAAAATGCACGAACAGATTACTAAAACAACATACATATAAAACATTTAACAACATGCAAACAAAAAAAAACTGGCTTATCTATAAAAACACAACCCATTTGTTAATGTATAATGAAAAGAAATGACTATATATAAATACACTGCTCAAAAGAATTAAGGGAACACTTAAACAACACAATGTAACTCCAAGTCAATCACACTTCTGTGAAATCAAACTGTCCACTTAGGAAGCAACACTGATTGACAATACATTTCACATGCTGTTGTGCAAATGGAATAGACAACAGGTGGAAATTATAGGCATTATTAGCAAGACACCCCCAATAAAGGACTGGTTTTGCAGGTGGTGACCACAGACCACTTCTCAGTTCCTATGCTTCCTGGCTGATGTTTTGGTCACTTTTGAATGCTGGCGGTGCTTTCACTCTAGTGGTAGCATGAGACGGAGTCTATAACCCACACAAGTGGCTCAGGTAGTGCAGCTCATCCAGGATGGCACATCAATGCGAGCTGTGGCAAGAAGGTTTGCTGTGTCTGTCAGCGTAGTGTCCAGAGCATGGAGGCGCTACCAGGAGACAGGCCAGTACATCAGGAGATGTGGAGGAGGCCGTAGGAGGGCAACAACCCAGCAGCAGGACTGCTACCTCCACCTTTGTGCAAGGAGGAGCAGGAGGAGCACTGCCAGAGCCCTGCAAAATGACCTCCAGCAGGCCACAAATGTGCATGTGTCTGCTCAAACGGTCAGAAACAGACTCCATGATGGTGGTATGAGGGTCAGAGGTAGCCTGACTGCCATTAGGTACCGAGATGAGATCCTCAGACCCCTTGTGAGACCATATGCTGGTGTGGTTGGCCCTGGGTTCCTCCTAATGCAAGACAATGCTAGACCTCATGTGGCTGGAGTGTGTCAGCAGTTCCTGCAAGAGGAAGGCATTGATGCTATGGACTGGCCCGCCCGTTCCCCAGACCTGAATCCAATTGAGCACATCTGGGACATCATGTCTCGCTACATCCACCAACGCCACGTTGCACCACAGACTGTCCAGGAGTTGGCGGATGCTTTAGTCCAGGTCTGGGAGGAGATCCCTCAGGAGACCATCCGCCACCTCATCAGGAGCATGCCCAGGCATTGTAGGGAGGTTATACAGGCACATGGAGGCCACACACAGTACTGAGCCTCATTTTTACTTGTTTTAAGGACATTACATCAAAGTTGGATCAGCCTGTAGTGTGGTTTTCCACTTTAATTTTGAGGGTGACTCCAAATCCAGACCTCCATGGGTTGATAAATTTGATTTCCATTGATAATTTTTGTGTGATTTTGTTGTCAGCACATTCAACTATGTAAAGAAAAAAGTATTTAATAAGATTATTTCATTCATTCAGATCTAGGATGTGTTATTTTAGTGTTCCCTTTATTTTTTTGAGCAGTGTATATTAATATGGATCTCACAGGATGGTTTACATGCAAATTGTATAAATTATTACCAACTTGTATTATTTTGGTTTCAAATAAAGGGCAGCTTCTCCCTTCTACGCTAACATGTTGTTTATTGTGTCTTCTCTCTGGAGGACAGTTAATTGTCTGAGTTAGATTTCCCATTTGTAAATGTTAATGTGCAGAGGTTTGGATCGATTCAGAACTAGAACAGCCCAGGCTCCACACATATTGACTGGAAGCAAAGTATACCATCTCAAACAGCACTTGGTTGTGCTCCTGAATAATTTATTCACTTACCTACAGCAGCAGTTTCAATCTTAATGACTTAGCTTACACTCAAACAGAGGGTAGTGCGTATGGCCCAGTACATCACTGGGGCCAAGCTTCCTGCCATCCAGGACCTCTATACCAGGCGGTGTCAGAGGAAGGCCCTAAAAATTGTCAAAGACTCCAGCCACCCTAGTCATAGACTGTTCTCTCTGCTACCGCACGGCAAGCGGTACCGGAGCGCCAAGTCTAGGTCCAATAGGCTTCTAAACATCTTCTACTCCCAAGCCGTAAGAATCCTGAACATCAAATCCAGACTCCTGAACATCTAATCCAGTACCCAGACTATTTGCATTGCCCCCCTTGACTAACCGGAGCCCCCACACATTGAGTCGGTACTGGTACCCCCTGTATATAGCCTCGCTATTGTTATTTTACTGCTGCTCTTTAATTATTTCTACATTTTATTTATTCTTCTTCTTCTTTTTTTATTTATTATTATAACAGTTTTTCTGTTTTTCGTTCAAAAAAATTTATAGTAAGTTTTTTCTTATTTATGTTCTTATTTTTTATATTTTTTTGGGGGGGGGGTATTCTTTCTTAAAACTGCATTGTTGGTTTGTAAGTAAGCATTTCATGGTAAGGTCTACACCTGTTGTATTCGGCGCATGTGACAAATAAAATTTGATTTGATTTGAAATTATGTCATATTGCAGTATTTGCATTACTGAGCCTTTATAAATAAATATTACACAAAATAATTATTTGCTAGAACCCGGTAATGCTCAAATCCCTATTTCTGATGCAGAAAATGAAATGTTCTTGCCCTATAAAGATAATTTCCTTCTGCTATGTACAGACAGATCTAGACACCACAGACATTTCAAATTCTAATTCTGTACCATCACACAGAATTGATAGGCAGAAATAACCTTGTTTGAAAAGGAATCAATGGCTGGCTTTGTCAGGGTTTAACGGTAAAGGGCATCTCTACTAGCTATGCTGTTCAGATGGCCAGGGTCACGCAAGGGTGTGGAGACCTCCTAGGGGCTAGATCTATTGAGCGGGGCACTGAAACCTCATTAGTATAAAGAGAAAAGTGGAAGTCGTTCTCTCTCTCCCTCTCTCTCTCTCTCTCCCTCTCACTGACACTATACGTCGCTCTCTCTCTTTCTCTCTCTCTCTCTCTCTCTCTCTCTCTCTCTCTCTCCCTCTCACTGACACTATACGTCTCTCTCTCTCTCTCTCTCTCTCTCTCCCTCTCACTGACACTATACGTCGCTCTCTCTTTCTCTCTCTCTCTCTCTCTCTCGCGCTCTCTCACACACACGCGCACGGCGCGCGCACACACAAACACACACACACACACACAAACATAAATACGTTCATGCTACACACACATCACAACAACGGCTGCTACCAGACTATTAGTATGATTGCTAAATACTGCACAATTTAAACACTTGCCCCTCAATTCCCCCTTCCCCAAAACAGGTGTAAGAATTGGACTATAAATTGTGCCTTCTTGTACTATGCATTATGCAATATAACAGGTGCCATCATACAGTATTTCACACATCATGATATGGCCATGGATTCCTGAAGACTATTGCTACAGTCTTCTCCTGAGATCGCAGCGAGGGGTGAGATGCCTGAAAATAACAGCCTTCCTCCTGCCCCTCTTCCCCCCACCACTGTTCACTTGTCTCTCCCTGGTGTGTTCAGTAATGGCCATTACACTGGCAGTCCTCTGCCCAGAGGAGCTTCAGACTCTACTCTGCCTCTCATCACTCCCCCGCTTTGTTTTCAGAGACACTCTTATCCTGTCTCTACTCTCTACCCTCAGTTATCCTCTTCTCACTGGCCTATTCACCCAAGACTAAAATGTGGCTTTGTGATTCCAACCTACAAAGCAAAAAATACATTTGAATATCTCCCTTATTTAAACCTGTAGGGTTTGAGACTGTGTGTGTGACATGAAAGCTTAATTGGGCTAATCATTTAAAGATGTTGATTTTCCTCATGCTTAGTATTATACCTACTCTCTTACCTTGCAGTATTAAAATACAAACAAAAACATTGGTGGCAGGGATGTGAAGTAGTGTAATATTATTCATTTTTTCAACCAATGAGAATTATGAGAGCCAATTGTGAAACAGGAAGACACTGCTGTTTGTACACATATAACAGAGTATCCTTTTATTTTTTTTATAAAGTATCCTTTTTTTGTTTTTACAAGTATCTTTTCCCTATCCCGACCTGGGCTCAAACTAGGGATGGGATCCTGGGCTCAAACTAGCGATGTGATCTATTCAGTTACATAGGTGCCATGACTTGGATCACACAGTTAGGCTCTGCCTGACTGCTGGGGTTGAGTGTACCCTATGTGGAATCGCTAGCTAGTTAGCTGTGTGTGCACTAGTAGTGGGGATCGTGCAGGTGACGTCACCTGCCCTGAAACCTAAAGTTCTGGACAAATTCGTTTAGCATTGCCCGGTCACCCATTTGTTGCAGAGTTCGAATTCGATTTCAAGCCCAGTGGCCTGTCGGAGAACGCTGAATACCCTGCTCAGAACCAATGGTGAGGCCGGCTATGAGGGGCAACGAAACACCTGGGTAGAGACGAACTAACTTCTGATCAGTGATAAACAAACATAGTTAACATTTCAACAGCCATTTGCATCAGAGGCAAATTGAACAGTGTCATGGTGTTGCCTGTCAATTGTTAGAGAAACAATTTATGTTTTTATTGGTCTGACATTTTTCCTTAGCTGTCATGTTTTAGTTGATGACAAAATTCGCTGCTCTCGGCTTTACTATACAAACAACAGAAAACTCTGCCTTTGCCGCTTATGTAGTCCTGTGTCCCCCGGTGTGCAAAATGAGCGTGCTCGCTGGATGATTATAATAATGCAAATAAAACATTGTACATGTACTGTAAGTGTAGACTATATAATAAATGAAGTGGTGTTTTTGGTCTAACAGTAAGTAACCTTATAATATGCTATTATTTTTCGGTATGTTAGGCCTATAGAATACTAATTAATCATTAAGTGACCTTACTTTATTAAACAAGCACCATTCAGAGAAGTGGCGGAGCATCAGTTTAAGTTGAAACTTTTCTAATGTTCGCAAGAATGTCACAATCTAACAGAAATCCTGCTCTCACAGCATTACTATAACCAATGGTTAGGCCTATTGATTGTTATTTATACGTTATCACAACCAGATAAATTAGATATGGACCGGCTTCATTATTCTCAACATTGGATATTTCGTTGCTATTGTGTATTTGTATCATCATAGTTTTTCTCTGTGGGGCTGGGACTGGAACATCTTGTTTGTAACTGGTCAAACTCATAAAAAAACATTTTAAATGGCTGTCTATCATATTCCCATCTATCTAGCAGCCTAGAATAGATGGTTAATGTGATAGTTAGCTAACTAAACCACTTACCAGTGTGCTACATCATCCTGGCAGTCACCCACCTCGTTTTACTGCAGTTTAGGCCTATCCATGCAGGCAATGCCTCCCGCTGGGCTGCTTCTTTGGGACCATGCCACCAGTGAACAACATGATCCAAATGTTTATTTTGACATGTGAAAACAACTAGACTTAGTAGCTAGCTTAACTAGCTAGCTGTTTTGTCTGACCAAACAGTTGGGTTGCGTTCACTACAACAGAACGGTACTGTACTGAATGACCAGTTGAAAAACATTGTGATTATGGTGGCCCAGGTGGGAGATTGCCATATGGTGTGCTGCACGTGTTTTGCGATTTCAAATGGTCACACCCATATTGGTCAGGCCACACCCACCAAACGGGAGAAAAAGTACCTCAAAGGCTGTTGAAGAACTGTGCACACCATTTTCAGGAAACGTGTCATTCAATACAAACCGTCACGCAACGTACCAAACGTTGCATCAAACTTAACGCACCCCAGAAGTTTGACTTGTCCATATGTACAACATCAAACATTTCAGGCCATTATTATTATGTGATAAATTATGATGTAGGAATTTGCATCTTTTTTATCTAGATTTCTGCATCTTGAGACTTCTCTAAAATAAAAATGTGTGTACTGCTCTACATGTGTATTTTCTACAAATACTATTCCAACAACGCTAGCTAAGTATATAGGTACATGAAACACTATTTTATACTGCGACACCCATTTCGATGTTTTTGTGTCCTTCATACAGTTCCTACATAACTGCAGAGAATTGCCTAGGCCTGCCTCATTTTTGCCTGGAGAGTCACCCCCTCAGTGTTTCAGTATCTGAAGCCGTTGGCTGGTTCTGAACCGTTTGGCTCTTTCTCCACAAGCAAGCAACCTTACAATGTACCCAAATTGCTTTTCAATCAAAATTTTTTAAGGATTTATCAAATGCTACACTTATGTAATTAAAACACATCGCTCATTTGGGATTTTAACTACCAAGCCGCCATCTCGGAGTAGACTTATAACGCGTTATTGTGACTATATTTTAGAAAATAGCGGTTGAGGAAGAGATTCCATATAAGGAGCACAGCAGAGAAGGCACCCCTTGTGTGATCTGGACAGTTTAAGTAAGTGTTTTCTTGGCATTTCTCGTGATTATAGGTAATATAAAATATACTACGAAACGCGTTCATTGTACACTATTGTTTTTGGTTGTTATCGTCAATTATTTCACTGTCACCGATGTTTATTTTGGTGATTTCAACTAGGTGGGGGATGGGCAGCATCAGCGTGTGTGCGCGCGAATGAATGTGTGTGTATGTGCGCGCGCGTGTGGTGACTAGCAGCTTGCTTCCTACTCCTACCTACAACTTCACAGGTCTTGTAAGATTGCTTGTTAGTTAGGCAGTTTTTTACATCTATGATGATCACTGCCAAACATTTTAGCTAAACCATTAGACAACTTTGACCATCCAAGAGAGGTTGAAAACACAGATTTGTGGCCACAAATCTAGCTGTAATGTGCCAGGTTTGTTGTGACACATAGCTAGACACACATAAACATGCTAACATTAGCTACCATTAACTATTGCTAGCTACATAAAAGGGATGTGGGAGGATTTATTTAGCCATATGTTAACTTATATGTAATAAAGGAACACAATCAGAGCTTATTGACAATTCAGCAATGTAACCCATGAGTGTGGGGGAGAGGAACCCAGAGTCAAAGCCAGGCTACTCTAGCTCAACTTACTTACACAGTATGGCATATTTGAAATCCAGGAAATCATTAGTGAGGTTATGTAGTTAGCTAGCCAACTACATAGGCTACACATATGATTTTCCTGCTGTATTGCTTGACCTAAGAATTAGTCTTTAATTGACATTTTGCAGGTAAAGCCTAGCTGCTGTTTAAAAAGATATTGACCTGAATAGTGCAGTCTGACCACTGCTGTATTATATTATGGGAATATTCAATCAGTGAAATGATCTATGATAATAACAATAGAACAAAGGTCATAACCCAATACTAGCCTAGTTAATTATCTACTTTACACATAAGATGCCTATATTCATATTTAATATAGACAAGAAGTTGATTGTATTTGCTATGGAAATGTTTAGCTTAATCAATGTCTCACCCGCCTCTTATGTAGCTAGTGGTGGAGTAGCACAGTTATGTAACTGATGCTTGACAGTAGACTGAAGGAACATGTGGGGGATGGGAGGGATGAGTGGATTTCAGTTCTCCAGCCGCAGTTCTTTGTTTCATAGCTAGATTGCCAGGACAATGACAGAACAAGACATACATATAAAATCATCTGTCATTAGTTCCCATACCAACCCATATTTAATTTAAATGGCACACATTGGCAGAGATAGTCACTTACAATCTGAAATACAGTCAGAATTATGATCTTAGTTTAGGCTAGGTCTTATTGTGTGTTAACATGCTATTGGAAACTTGGGACTACTGATGAAACTCCCTGATACGCCAAGCTCCTGGAATCATCATAACTACGCATTTACAACGTCCAAAACCATTAATGTGAGCTTCCAAGTTGGAAATACTTGTGGGAAACCTGGATAGTTGTGCCCTACGTTTTCCAGTTAGGCTAGACAGTTTTCGAATGTTCTTGTTGCAAGGAGCACTTGAACACAAGATTACACCAATAGGCTATCTGACAGTTGGTTGGCATTATTTAGCCTAAATAATGTATTGAGCCATTGAGGGAAATCAAGTGACATGACTGAGGGAGCGAGGCTTAGCCTAGGCCTAGTAGTAATAATGCTGACCTCTCTACACTAATCTGAAGGGGATTCAGCTTGGAAGGAATGATGAAGCCTTGTTGGGGGTTAGGATAAATCAAAAAGGTCTAATGTGTACACACAGAGCGATGTGAAGTTAACTCTTCTTCACTGGCTAATATAAATCAGTGCCAGGCAGTGTGTTACGGACCTTTCCATTGCTCTACAGTTTGTTTTTCCTCTGGGGAGCCCAGGGATACAAACAGCAGCCCCTCTCCTCTCCCTGTTGACACTAATCACATGGTGTGTGTTGTGACCCCAGAGTCAAGTTCAACATTCTGAATGCCCCTGAGTACCCAGCCACATTTAGAGTAGTGCCTCTAAAGGCGTCAGCATGCTTCAGTTCGGCTGGCGGCCAGCCGAAGTCGGCAAGACGAACCGAACGAGTGTGCTCGCATACTCCCTAAAAGACATTTGCTTGAAAAACGAGAAAAAAGCAGCAATAGTACTGTTTGTCCATTTTGAGATGCCGTAGCCAGTATACACTTCCTCAAAATAGTCAGAATTTATCTAACATAAGTCAAGAAATCTGTTATTAATTTGAAGTTTTTGCAGAGGAGATCTTAGTCTCGCAATTTAATATCTAACTAAGATGTTTGGTGCAGTATTTCTCAATGAAAAAATGTGCATGAAAACGAGTCGTCTCTCATTGAATGACAACAGACGTTATTGAAGAATCCCTACTGTTGACCAATCACCGACGAAGGGGCGTAGACTTTGGCTCCGGACTTCGGTTTGCCTCTAGACATTTTTGTGTGTGCCCGAACAGCTGAAAAAACCCTCACTGAAAAAATTGTCGTCATAATATATGCACAAACTCTTCCGAACTGTTTCGGCTGAGGAGCATGCGGATGCCTTAAGTCCCAAGGCATACCTTTCCTGTGCTGTAAGTAACAGACATTTTGTGACACAGTTTACAGCCTACACATGCAGAATACATTTGCTGAAACTAGTCTAGGCTAATTATTTACAGGTTTACTTTTTTTTCTTTTTTTTCCCCAGATGTTAAGTATGATTTTCACACCAAGAAACAGCCAAACTTGATTTGTTATGAATTGGCCTGGTGCCATATAAGTAGTCTGTCGATATTTGTGAAAGTGAAAGTTCATTTATTGATTGGTTGTATCAGAAGATATTGGACACATAACATATGGACACAATTTATATTTCACTCCATTTGCCCAAACTGTAGCCATAAATTTGAGATTCATGACTAGGCCTACATTACAGTGCGCTAAGTTTGAAGAGTCACACAAAGCAGTGATTTAGCCAATATGTGAATCACTGAGACAGGTTTGAACAGTGCAAATGGATAAGCCTATTACTAGGGTGTTGGTTAAGGGAAGAGTAACATTCCAGATACATCTGTCATGCGAATACTCCACTCACATTTCCCCTTAATGGATTCTAAAGATTTTCACTGGGTGAAACATGCTGGGAAGAATGATTGTGTTGGTCAAGCAGAGCGATCAATGGAGGAGGAGGCAGCTTTTTTGGTGCACATAATGTAGGCCAATGTTCAAAACATTTGTTTGCAGCGAAATAGGATAAAGGCAGATTTACTCTTTGTAAGTAGCAGTAAGCTAAGAGTGACCTGCTTGGGGACAAAGGCTGTGTTTACGTTGGCTGGTCTTTTAGATTGTGTACACAACTTCCTGAGAAGTTTGATCTAATATGAAAAATCATGTGAAACTGATTTGTGTGTTACTGAGTTTAGAACTGGTGTAAATTAGGAGTAGGCCTATATAAACTGGGTTTTCTTTTTCACAATATTAAAATAAGGTTGTTTGGCTAATGAAGTGCTAGTTAAATGGAATAACGAAGTTCCTTATAACCTTTATTTGTTTAATTTAGGCCTAAACCTGAGCACATTGACTCTTTCCATGCTCGCCTATCTATTAAATCTGACTAAAGTTATCAGGGATTTGGCATGGACCATTTCACTGGTCTTGGATGGCCTAATTAAACTGTTCACTGCAGCTTTCGCTGGGGCTGGGGCTGTGGAAACAGCTCTGTCTCACCCTTGGTCACGAGGAAACTATGAAAAGGAGTTGGGACTTGGGAGGGAAGTGGAGGGTGGTTTTTGAACAATCCATTGAAGGTGACTGGATTGTTGGCCCATGTGTATCAAAGATGTGCTGCTCAAGTTCAACAGTGACCTAACTAATCGTTCATGTCCATTATTAGGATTACTAAATGTCATTTTTGACTTGCATTAAATAGCCTAATGATTGTCAAATGTACAATGTGATAGAAACAGTGTGAATGACGAGCAAAGGTCTAGATTCTAGAATGAGAGAAGTAGGCTATAGGCCTAGGCCAATACAATAATGTTCCCACATATTGTACATTGACTTCATTGCAGAATGTAGGCTACAATAAAACATTTGAAAATACAGCAAGCTAGCAAACATGTTAAACTGCCATTTAATGACATGCTGGGTCTGTGGGATCTCGTTCTTCCAGCGATGAGTGAAGTAGTCTGGTTAAGCATTTCCAGGATCTGTACGCCCAGTGTAATGCTAGCCTATCTTTCCCCATCTTAGAAACCATACTATGGAATGTGATATGTGCTGCGATAACAGTGGGGGGAAGGAAAGGGAGAGGAGGAGTTCCTTTGCTCTTAGGTCTTTCTCATATAGGCCATCGCTTACAACAGTGGTTCTCAAAGTGGGGGTCACGGTTTAGGGGCATCGCGAGTGAAACTGAATAGGAAAAGTATATATTTTTCATCCATATTTCAATAGGCTACATATAGCCTACCGTTTGCATTTTGTATACCTTTGCCTATTTGATCTGGTTTCTAATATAGGCGTACGGCCCGTGAGTGATTATAATTTTTTTGTCCCCAGAAGTTAATTGGTTTTGTAATGGGTCACATAGTACTGTAAAATCACCAGGAATTCAGCAAAAACTTTTTTTAGGCTAATTTAGGAAATCTGGTCCCAAGTACAGCGGCTAAATCTAGTTGCCTACCCCTGGCCTAGAGTATTGCACAAAATTGTCTAAAAAACATTGAATCTGTGCTTCAGAACCAAAAAGTTGCGCATCTTGATTGTTGACCAATGACAAGTCATCAGCATAGGCGTGCAAAGGCGGGCGCGTATATCAGATTAGTGACCAGAAAGCACTCGTTTAAGTTTCTACGGTTTTGCCTCACAAAAACAGAGTAGGCCTATGTTTATATTATATTATCCATATAAAAACCTGCTATGGAGTCATCTTTTCCAGAATAATAATAGGCTACCTGCCGATTTCATTGATCATTTTCATATTTCAGATAGGCCTAGTTTGGGTGGCTGCTGGCTATATGTCTAAAGGTAGCTGTAACATCGCGCTGCCTTCACTATTATGGGATGAAGATGTAACATTCTGGCTAATTAATTATGGTATTTGTGAGGAAGAAAAGGGCTACCCAGTTGGCAACAAGCATTATGTGGGCAGGCAGCCCTTCAAAGTGATAGCGTGCAGTGCAGTCTTTTCCCTCCGACCCTGCAACCACTGCGGCATACAGGTAGGCCATATGATCCTGCTTGCTCTGGACTCCAGAGAAGTGACATAATATCCCTAGTTGATGTTGGCTACTAACATGAATGACTTTCAGCTAAAAATGCAGGTGTAAAACGCAGTTTAGTTCTGTAACTTGCGTTTTGAAAATGCATTGCGTTTATGGCTGTAATGACAGGCTACATTTGCGCAGCGATTGTGCGTACGTGTGTGCACAATCGCTGGCTTACAACGTCTGGCTTACAACGTCTCTTAAATCTTTAATGAAAAAGTGATCCCTGGTGTATAGGCTACTGTTCTGGCTCTCATCAAATGGGCAAGTGGCTCTCCTCTCTTAGCACCTTTCAATCTGAAACTATGTTACTTCGGCTAGGCTATTTGCTGATTTGGGTATCAAGGACCATCCTGCTACGGCTAAATAGGTAAAGACAAATCTAAAGGCTGTAATTTAGCAAAACAAATGTTTTGCTATGATGTTGCCTGCTGTAGTAGTATAGAGAAGCAGACTTGAAGATTATAATTGGTTGTCCCGCCTGACTGTTTGTGGGTTAAGCTAGCCTTACACTAAAGGTTGCGTGTGATGCCAATGATCCATCGCATTTGTTTTTTTACGCGTATTCATTGATTTTAATCAGAATCTCTTTTCTTCTTTTGTCCTCAGACTGAAGAGGGGTTACTGTCAGATATCTGAATGACACTTGGGCACATGGTAAGCACACTAACCTCCCTCTATAAACTAGCTGATGTCTGGGCTAAATCTCTAAGGTTAACAAACATATTCATAAATGCCTGCTTGTACTATCAAAGTTGTTGCAGGCTGTTTTATTGTGAGTGAGGAATGAAGGTGGCTGTAGGCTATTGGTGATTAACTGCGAGCCTCATAGCAAAATGCAGACTTGTTGCACCCACACAATGATCACTGTAACTTTAGCTCATTAGTGGGCTAAATGTGCTGCTTGGTAAACCTGCCTCTAAATGCTGTAGATTAAAAGGAAACTCCACTCAAACACGATATTTTGGTATTTTCTTCATTAGTCCACTGTTGATACAGTCCTAAAATGTTTTGCATGCCAGCAGTCAAGTTTTCAAGATATTGGACTTTTAAGAAGCAAAGTGTCACCGGTCACATCATCATGATGATGCAACTAATGAAAAAAATACCACAATATAGTTTTTTAGTGGATTTTCCCTTTAAAGCAGTGCTGCTTGTAAAATGTCTAATCTGCTAGATTGGAACCACGCTATCAGGAGCATAGTTTAGTAAGTGATAGGCTACTATCCTAGTATTGGCTTTTTGTCATAGCCATCAAGTTGTAATGGGGGGAAAAATCAATAGTTACATATCGCAATATTATTTTGGAACGATATTATATCGATATTTGACTCCAAGTATAGAAAAAAAAAGTGTATTTAAGGTAGCACTAGTCTGCTGTACCTGCGCCAAAACTCAGATATTTTTTTATCCTATAGTTTGTTCTCCATCTTCTTTTTAAATAGTGAGCCAGCACTTTTATTTATTTCTCATGCTCTCTAGTCTCTCTGCAGAAAGACATATAGTGAGCAATATGTTTGGAACATCAAATTGCAATAAAATCTAATTATCGAATCGTGAGAATTGCAATACATATCATATTGGCACCTAAGTGTCTTGATAATATCGTATTGTGAGGTGCCTGACAATACCCAGCCCTACCATCAAGGTATCTGTAATGCCATGGCACAATGTGCAAAAAACCTTTTGTTTAGGACTAGTTACTGTTGTTTTGCTACCGTTGAAACAAAGTGATTAGTGTAACATGGGTTTGTTAAGGTCTTCAGGAATTTTTCTGACATTGAAATCCTCAGGACGCCTAAGTCCGAACACTGTACTTTTATTATTTAAAAACAATTATTTTTCTGGATGGAAAAATGTATAAACTTAAACAACTAAAGCCAGATATAAGGTAAAAAGAAAAGATAATGGACCTATATATTTTTTGCTAATATAATCTTTGAAAACTATCAATCACCAAAATAAAAGCTAGGCAGGGAGAATAATAATAATCATTTAAAAAATGAATCTAGCAGTATTGATTCTCTTATGTTTGAGAAAAATAACACTGCATCAGCCATGGCAAAATGCATAGAATTGCATGAAATTAGCTTTAAAACTGCAACATGGAGAAATTTGTAGAATTGCAGGATATGTGCTTAAAATGTAACAATTTCTCTATACCGCCAAGATGTGGGGTCTCTAATTTTCTCTCAAAAATTCAGCTGCACCGAGGTGCCGAGCCACACACATTTCCACGCCCCCTGCCACGCCCACCACCTAAGCCCCTTTTTGATCCAGAAAAAAAACTCTGGTCTTACAATATCAGAAGTGCTTTCTCTAACATTGTCTTTGACCTGCAGAAGGTTTTATTATGTAGCATTCAGCAGAAAGCTTTAGGCTACATACCTCATGCTTTCACACTACAGGGGAAAAGGAGTGCCTACTACTCTTCAGTGGTTTCTAAATGTCAGCCTGAAGTCAGATGTACTTTGATATAAGTACTGTGAAGGGGAAGTGTGTGGGTTCATACCCAAAATAAGGCATTTTTTTAAATGACAATGTTGCTGCTAAGCCTATATGTAGATTACTATCAACCCAGTTAGATGACACAATGACATTTGCTTACTGCTGCTATTGCCTCTTACTATAGAAAGCAATGTGTATTTGTTTAGGGGATCAGAGTTGGATTGAATATGGGCTAAATTAGAAAGGGATGGGCTAAATGTTACTTTGGGATGATCTTTATAAAGCTTTGATTTAAAGGGGAACTCATTACCATCTATGTTGTGGCGTTGTTTAATTTTTTCTGATGACATTGTAATTAAACAATCTTGGGCCTGTAGTGAATGCATCAGGCATGCTGCTTGCTAAACAGGCCTAACGATACTCTACTGTAAATATAGTGAAGATCGCCAAGTGTACGCCAGACAGACCATGCAGCATGTCTCATAACCCTTTCATATACAAAAGAGGCATTTTGTAGTGGTGCAGTATCAGTTTCCTAACAACTGCTTAATTTTAACCCTCCTGTTTGTCTTGCAGGTGTTGAGACTGGTGGACTGTACCCTTTCAAAACATATTTGTTGTGAAAACAGACTTACTACTGTGGTAAGTAGGGTCCTACAGATTAATTTCTTTGTGTTTTTGGCTAAATGCTGTGTAATTGATTTGCACTTTTTATTGGATGTCTCTTTAATTCTCAGCTCTGTGAGCATAATGTGTTGTAGTATAGCCTAGTTACTGAGGGAGGAAAAGCTCTCATGGCAGCAGGCAGTGCTGCTCCGCTATGGGCTATGGCTCTGATAACTGTAGTGAGTGGATAGTAGGCAGGGTGGAGAGAGAGCGGGCTGTAAGGTCACCAGGGTAGAGTGGAACCATTTTACTTGGATATGCGCCTAAGTATTTTGCTGTGCGACCTGACATTTTTATTTAGGAGCACCAGTGCGCCTAGAAAGATTTAGGATTTTAGCTTTAATATCTCAAATAATGCCTACATTTCTTTGTGTGTGCCTTCAGAAAGTATTGACACCCCTTGACTTTTCCCATATTTTGTTGTATGACAGCCTGAATTTAAAATGGATTCAATTGAGATTTTTTGTCACTGGCCTACACACAAAACCCCATAATGTGAAAGTGGAATGATGTTTTTCTAAATTTTTATAGATTAATAAAAAATGAAAAGCTGAAATGTCTTGAGTCAAAAAGTATTCAACCCCTTTGTTATGGCAAGCCAAAATAAGTTCAGGCGTAAACATTTGCCTAAGAAGTCAAATAAGTTGCATGGACTCACTTTGTGTGCAATAATGGTGTTTAACATGATTTTTGAATGACTACCTCATTTCAGTACACCACACATGCAATTATCTGTAAGGTCCCTCAGTTGAGCAGTGAATTTCAAACACAGATTCAACCACAAAGACCAGGGAGGTTTTCCAATGCCTTGCAAAGAAGGGCACCTATTGGTAGAAGGGTAGAAATACACTTTGGATGGTGTATCAATACACCCAGTCACTACAAAGATACAGGCATCCTTCCTAACTCAGTTGCCAAAGATGAAGGAAACCGCTCAGGGATTTCACTATGAGGCCAATTGTGTTATAAAAACAGTTACTAAGTTTAATGGCTGTGATAGGAGAAAACTGAGGATGGATCAACAACATTGTAGTTACACCACAATACTAACCTAATTGACAGAGTGAAAAGAACGAAGCCTGTACAGAATACAAATATTCCAAAACATGCATCCTGTTTGCAACAAGGCACTAAAGTAATATTGCAAAAACAAATGTTGCAAAGCAATTAACTTTTTGTCCTGAATACAAAGTGTTGTATTGGATTTGCCCCAAACATAACACATTACTGAGTACCACTCTCCATATTTTCAAGCATAGTCAGGGCTCGACATTAACGCTTGTCCGCTTGCCCAGGGCAAGAAAAAAATAAAATAAATGGTGGACAAGCAGATTATAGATTCAAGCAAAAATCACAATATCAAACAATTAGGCTACTCCGATCATAATTGGATCAAAGTGTCCTCCGGATGCGCTGTTTTGCTCACTGTCCTCCCAATCTCTGCAGAGTGCATCGGAGTATAATTATTGTAGGCCTGCATTGACAGGCACGAGTAGTCTTTCAATCATGCAGTCGCGAGATGCGTTTTTGAGATCAAAGCGAGTCTAGCCGAGTTTGCACATTTGTTGATAATAATTGCTAGAGAGTTATTTGCCCAGTTCTAGCAATTTTTTGGTCAGCAATGACAATCCTGGAAAGGTCATGGTCTGTGCATCACCTGCGTGTGTGCCAGTGGGCTGTTGCCAGAGGAGAGAGGGCGAGAGAGAGAGACTTGCACAGCAGGTTAAATAATTATATACAACAGACTAACTAGATAACCAGCCAAACTACACAATATATTTTGAATTGGCTATCTCGCTAGTTAACTATTTAGCTATTAGCATGCATTAATGTCATTGTCATGTCTGATGGCCTAAAATAACTTTCCACCGGCACTCGTGAATAACCAGGGTGTGCAGTTGATGAAACCAATGCTGCATACTCCGGTTGTAAAACCGTCTCTCAAGTGCTCAAAATTGGCTAGGATTGTCCTCTATTCAATACTGGCCATGTAATTCTGACAAAGTTAAAAAAATATTTTTTGAATAGCCTAATTGACAAGTAACTCCTATGCTGTCAAGATCTCCCCTGAACACTGAATATATCTTAACTTTTACATATATACTGAACAAAAGTATAAACGCAACATGTAAAGTGAGCTGAAGTAAAAGATCCCAGAAATTGTCCAAGATAATCCATCCACTTGACAGGTGTGGAATATCAAGAAGCTGATTAAACATCATGATCATTACACAGGTGCACTTTGTGCTGGGGACAATAGAAGGCCACTCTAAAATTTGCACTTTTGTCACATAACACAATACCACAGATGTCTCAAGTTTTGAGGGAGTGTGCAATTGGCATGCTGACTGCAGGAATGTCCACCAGAGCTGTTGCCAGAGAATTGTTCATAAACCACCTCGAACGTCGTTTTAGAGAATTTGGCAGTACATCCAACCGGCATCACAACCGCATACCAATTGTAACCACGCCAGCCCAAGATCTCCACATCCGGCTTCTTCACCTGCGGGATTGTCTGAGGGGGTCCTGAGGCATATTTCTCTGTAATAAACCCTTTTGTGGGGGGGAAACTCATTCTGATTGATTCGGCCTAGCTCCCCAGTGGGTGGGCCTGGCTTCCAAGAGGGTGGACCTATGCCCCTCCCAGGCCCAACCATGGCTGCGCCCTTGCCCAGTCATGTGAAATCCATAGATAGGTGGTCCTCTGTAGCTCAATTGGTAGAGCATGGCGTTTGTAACGCCAGGGTAGTGTGTTCAATCCCCGGGTCCACCCATACGTAAAAATGTATGCACACATGACTGTAAATCGCTTTGGATAAAAGCGTCTGCTAAATGGCATATTATTATTATTAGATTAGGAGAGCTACTGGGTGTGCAGGCTTTTGCTCCAGCCCTGCTCGAACACACCACATTGTAGAAGAAGAAACATCAGCTGCTCAACAGGACCTTGATAAGCTGACTCTGGTGTGTTTGAGCAGGGTTGGATAAAAAGCCTGCACACCCAGTAGCTCTCCAGATGTTTTCTACAGTAGCCTATCAGTGCAGTATTGTACTTTGTGGGGGGTTAAGTGCCTTGCTCAAGGCCACAACGGCAGGAGATATAATACATGGGATCAGAGACCAGCAGCCTTCCATTGTCAATAGCATCAATAACAATTTAAGGTTATTTTGAAGTGGTTCCTTGCATCATGCAACACAATTTTCAGTCACCTTTTTGGCCCAGTCACCTTTTTTGTTGTTGTTGGGACAAGTGACTGGAGCTTTCGGACAAGTAAAAAATCTGACCCACAGACAAGTGGCTAAGAAACGCTGGTTGTCTGCTTTTCACCAGACACTGGGAGATGAATTCACCTTTCAGCAGAACAATAACCTAAAGCACAAGGCTAAATCTACACTGGAGTTGCTTACCAAGAAGACAGTGAATGTTCCTGAGTGGCCGACCTACAGTTTTAACTTAAATCTACTGGAAAACCTTATGGCAAGACCTGAAAATGGTTGTCTCGCAATGGTCAACAACCAATTTGACAGAGTTTGAAGATTCTTTAAAATAATAATGGGAAAATGTTGCACATTCCAGGTGTGGAAAGCTCTTTCTGAAGACACTGTACATTTTTCAATTTAGGTGCACATGTGCTCCTTGCAAAAAAGGTCAGCGTAGAGCCTTGGTGACTCTTGCATAACTCACTCAGGCAGATCAGGTTTCATACCTCAGACCTCTCTGCTCTGAAGCGGCAGGGATCCTCCGCAGAACACTGTCTTGTGATAAGCCTAATAGCTTGGTAACATTAAATGAAGAATATTCTCTATTTGGAAAACATATAGATTGAATAAAACATCTCAAAGGTCTACACTGGCTATTTGTATGTTGATGTGGTAGCAATTACTTATTTGCCTTTACTAAATGGACCTTGAATGTGCTCCTGACATTGGGATTTATAGGCTAGTATATTGTTGGTCTACAATTGTTGGCTTTACAATTGGATGCAAGATGAATCGCTGTAGTTGATGAATAAGCTCTGGATCAAAAGGTGGAGAATTTTGTGATTGGGTTTACTGTAGTTCGTTAGGCCTGTTGATTCAGTCCAACAAATAGGCTATATCTGCTGTGAACGAAGTGCTAGAGGCTCCATTTATCAGTATGCATATATGAGGAAGTAGCCTATAGGCTACACATGTATGAACATTTGTATGGATAATGACCGCTGTTTCCTGATGTAACAGGAAGTGTGTATTCATTAAACTTTGCAGAGCGCTAAGATAAACTGATTAGTGAGGAGAAGATGAGAAGAACATTTGCATGGCACATTGGAGTGAATAAAGTAATTTCCATGTAAAATGACCCATGAGCAACATGTAAAGTTTATAGGAGCATATCAAATTTGGCTACAAATGAAAGGTAAGAGTCTCTATATTTTTGGGAAATTAAGGCATAGATACATTGTTCAACCAATTTCCATACTAAAAATAAGGAATAAGCAAAGGCTTTGATTTCTGGTCACACAGATGGAAAAATGGTATTTTAAAAAACATCTATGAAAAGTCTTAAGGTATTAGAAATACATCAAAACACAATGTTGAAGTAAAGGCCCCTGCCATCCAATATCAACATTTATATTTCATTTTGCAGGAATTTGCCTTCTGTAAGTTTAAGAAATATTGCCTTGTGTCTTGTGATTCTGTTACCAAAAACCCACATAGCTTCAAGATATTTTGCAGTTTCTCTCCCTCATGAGGAGGGAGGGTTCTGAAAGTTCAAAGAAGTAACAAATAACAGTAGACCTACCAATTAGTTAGTGTTTTTAACGATAACAATTTTGTTTATGAATTAAGTGATTAAAACGTGTCACTCTGTTAGAAAATTGGTAACGGTGACCAATAAATCAGTAACAGAATGACAGCAATTGAATTGGCCACATGGGAAATCATAGTAGTCAGTAGAACACATTACAGTACAGTAGAGTACAGAATAGTCTTGGGCGGTGTACCAGCTATAACACATATCGGGGTATTTTTAAATACAGATGGTTTGGTTTTCAGTACCGTAAAAAAATCAATTATAATAAAATACACATTTGGGGAGGGTCTGAGGATGTGCGACTGCTTGTAACTATAAGTTAACTATCTAAGATGTGCCAAAATAAATTTTCTCCATATCAAGTGTCCATCTATGCATTTGGTTTGCTCACTCGCTAGCTAAGTGGCTAGCTTGCAAGATCAAGCTTCTTGGTTACAGCAGAGACAATCAATCCCCTCCTGGATCAAGATCCCTGCTGCCTACATTTGTTTTGTGCAAAAAATAAATAGTGCCCCTTGTGTGCTCTGCTGGTAATACCATATGGTACAGTAACGGTATGAAGGTATGAAAATCTGGGTACCGCCCAACCCTAGTACAGTACAGTAGAGTAAAGTTCTGTACAGTAGTGTTGCACGGTATACCAAGACTTTGGTATGAAAAACGGTTCGGTACTAGGGCTGTGTCGGTCATAACATTTTGTCAGCTGGTGATTGTCAAGCAAATAACTGCCGGTCTCACGGTATCTCCCGAGTGGTGCAGTGGTCTAAGGCACTGCATCGCAGTGCTAGCTGTGCCACTAGAGATCCTGGTTCGAATCCAGGCTCTGTCGTAGCCGGCCGCGACCGGGAGACCCATGGGGCGGCGCACAATTGGCCCAGTGTCGTCCAGGGTAGGGGAGGGAATGGCCGGCAGGGATGTAGCTCAGTTGGTGGGTTCGATTCCCACGGGGGGGCTGTATGTAAAAAATTATGTATGCACTCACTAACTGTAAGTCGCTATGGATAAGAGCGTCTGCTAAATGACAAATGTAATTGACCGTTAATTAACATAAACACGGTTAGCATCTCCTGGCTTCCACGCATAGCCTAAAAGCCATTGAAGCAGACCTTTGAAACATCTACATTTTAAAAAGTCTAATAAATCAATTTATTATAGCCTACACCATCACAATAAATCCATTATTTATTTTAGACAGGTCTAAAGAAACATGATATGAAGAAATGTAGTCTATTTCAGAAGAACAGATTAGCATACTCTGAGTTGTCCTTATGTTAGGCCCAGATATGGCTATGCCTACGCTAGTTCATTTAGCAGACAAGATTAGCTTAGAATTCCGTGGCATTATTTTTTATTATTTTATAGTATGAAGAATACAATTAAACATAGCTTAATGAAATAGAAAGGATATTTTCTCCAAACGATTACAAAGTGTGCACATGCGGCTATTCTGTTTTGAGCTGTTAACAAAGAAACGTATCCTTCTATATGCTTAATTTAAATAATAATAATTTAGAGTTATTTATGCAACTTCAGTTGTGATACAAGTGTTGGGCTATTCTCACCAGGCCTCGAATTTCCCGGAGGCATCCCCCTTTTGTGGCTGTAATGCCCCCTAAAAACATCCATGCCTTTTGCGGCCAAAGTAAGTGGCCGTTGTGCCCTTGGGCTGAATATAATAATTATAATTACCTTCTCCCGGCTGCCGTGCTCCGAAGCACCTCTCACTCACATGGCTCTCTCATATGTAGCCAATGCCCATCACGTGATCGGGTCCTTTTCACAGGCATTTCAGCTAAGAAGTAGGCTACAAGTGAATGAAGACAGACACATCGGCGACGCAACTGCATGTGTCCCTCTTATCAAATTCCGAGGCGCGTATTGAAAATGTTAGAACTGTCCACGTTTACCCTGCTTTTCGTCAACCAACAAGATAAGTAGGCCTAACGAACAGCAAAAGCACTAGGCAACGTCAAATCTACTATCTGCCATAGTACAAAGGTTGACCTATTCTATTGGTCAACTTGTCCTTCTGTGCAATAAATAAATATTCCAAACATACTCTGGAACAGTTGTGGGATGCGATAGATCCCAAATTAATACAACCACTCGCATCAAAAAAACTTTTAAAAGCAAAGAGGCTGATGCAACAGATCAGAACATTTAGCTTAAAATGTTGATAAACTAATAGGCTATTTCTTCACATAAGCGCAGCAATGCGCACACGGCAGTAGGCTATACAGTGAGGGAAAAAAGTATCTGATCCCCTGCTGATTTTGTACGTTTGCCCACTGACAAAGAAATGATCAGTCTATAATTTTAATGGTAGGTTTATGTGAACAGTGAGAGACAGAATAACAACAACAAAATCCAGAAAAACGCATGTCAAAAATGTTATAAATTGATTTGCATTTTAATGAGGGAAATAAGTATTTGACCCCTCGCAAATCCTGCAGCGCCCGCAAGGTCCCCCTGCTCAAGAAAGCACATATACATGCCCGTCTGAAGTTTGCCAATTAACATATTAATGATTCAGAGGAGAACTGGGTGAAAGTGTTGTGGTCAGATGAGACCAAAATGGAGCTCTTTGGCATCAACTCAACTCGCTGTGTTTGGAGGAGGAGGAATGCTGCCTATGACCCCAAGAACACCATCTCTATCGTCAAAAATGGAGGTGGAAACATTATGCTTTGGGGGTGTTTTTCTGCTAAGGGGACAGGACAAAAACACACGGCCAAGGCAACAAAGGATTGGCTCAAGAAGAAGCACATTAAGGTCCTGGAGTGGCCTAGCCAGTCTCCAGACCGTAATCCCATAGAAAATCTGTGGAGGGAGCTGAAGGTTCGAGTTGCCAAACGTCAGCCTCGAAACCTTAATGACTTGGAGAAGATCTGCAAAGAGGAATGGGACAAAATCCCTCCTGAGATGTGTGCAAACCTGGTGGCTAACTACAAGAAACGTCTGACCTCTGTGATTACCAACAAGGGTTTTGCCACCAAGTACTAAGTCATGTTTTGCAGAGGGGTCAAATTCTTATTTCCCTCATTAAAATGCAAATCAATTTCTAACATTTTTTACATGCGTTTTTCTGGATTTTGTTGTTGTTATTCTGTCATTCAATGTTCAAATAAACCTACCATTAAAATTATAGACTGATAATTTCTTTGTCAGTGGGCAAACGTACAAAATCAGCAGGGGATCAAATACTTTTTTCCCTCTCACTGTATATGTGCTTTCTTGAGCAGGGGGACCTTGTGGGCGCTGCAGGATTTCAGTCCTTCACGGCGTAGTGTGTTACCAATTGTTTTCTTGGTGACTATGGTCCCAGCTGCCTTGAGGTCATTGACAAGATCCTCCCGTGTAGTTCTGGGCTGATTCCTCACCGTTCTCATGATCATTGTTCTCATCTTCCATTTGCGAATAATCGCACCAACTGTTGTCACCTTCTCACCAAGCTGCTTGGCGATGGTCTTGTAGCCCATTCCAGCCTTGTGTAGGTCTACAATCTTGTCCCTGACATCCTTGGAGAGCTCTTTGGTCTTGGCCATGGTGGAGAGTTTGGAATCTGATTGATTGATTGCTTCTGTGGACAAGTGTCTTTTATACAGGTAACAAGATGAGATTAGGAGCACTCCCTTTAAGAGTGTGCTCCTAATCTCAGCTCGTTACCTGTATAAAAGACACATGGGAGCCAGAAATCTTACTGATTGACAAATACTTATTTCCCTCATTTAAAATGCAAATCAATTTATAGTTTTCTGGATTTTTTTGCTGTTATTCTGTCTCTCACTGTTCAAATAAACCTACCATTAAAATTATAGACTGATCATTTCTTTGTCAGTGGGCAAACTTACAAAATCAGCAGGGGATCAAATACTTTTTTCCCTCACTGTAAGCGTGAATGTTCCAAAATGCAATCAATTAGCGGGAAAACACTTTTCTCAAAAGTGACGGCAAATGCGATTATGCATGTAATGCCAAGCGTGCAAAGCTATCATCAAGGCAAAGGGTGGCTATTTGAAGAATCTCAAATATATAATATATTTTGATTTGTTTAACACTTTTTTGGTTACTACATGATTCCATATGTGTTATTTCATAGTTGTGATGTGTTCACTATTATTCTACAATGTAGAAAATAGTAAAAATAATGAAAAACCCTTGAATGAGTAGGTGTTCTAAAACTTTTGACCAGTAGTGAATGCCATTTAGGCTCTACACCGGTTATAAAGCAGATTAATGTGCTTAATTTGAATAAGTTATTTGGCCACTTTAGTTGTGATACAAACCTTATCAAAACATATAGGCCTATGGCTAGGCTACATGAGGTGTGTGAATATGATTTCAAAAAGTCGCAAAAAAAAGGCATGCGCTGTTTCTTCCCTTACTGCACAAGCTGGGCATCATTCACAAGTGATGATAGGCTAATACTGTCACCTATCAGACTATTCTTAATTTAATGTTGTCTTTACATATACTAAATAAAATATGTGTGAAATGAATTTTGATTTAGCATGGACCTTTATCGTGCACCTGTCTCGGAACAGGGGCATGGGAAAAAAAATCCATGCCATCTAACCACTTAAATAGTAAATGGAGGACGCTTTTCCTGTGGTTCATTTTCATGCAAGCTAGGTAGGCTATACTCCTGTTGTAAAGATAAGCAACGTGCTTAATATTAGGAAAGTTGATAAATAAATATAGTAGGCCTAGCCTATAGAAAGCTGATGGGAACCTCTTTTTAATAGAGGCCATCATGAGCTTGTGGGCTCTTATGAAGTGTTTGATTCGATTTTCGATAACATTTGCATTGATGTCAGAGTGATTAGAGGGACAATAGAGTGCTGAGTTCCAGGCAGTTAGCAAGTTTGGTAGGATACTAATGACCATCAGCAGCATCAGAGCTTGGAGAAGCCTAATTACCGTGACTAAACGGTCACATGGAATTTGACTGCCGTATTACCGGTGTGGCGGTAATACGGTCACCGTAACAGCCCTATTCGGTACAATTTTTTTTATTACTTTCAGTACTTCTACCAAATGTGTCTCACGGATCAAGTCTGTATCAACGCAGCCGATGTCCCTGCTCCACATAGCCTGCACTGGGAGTCTGGGCTGCATCATCTTAGCGCCCCACTCATGCTGCACAGAAGTAAACATACTTGAATAATGCGACACGGCATGTAGAAATGTTTAAACTGTTACTTACTGTTTGCAAAACAATGTTAATACAGGCTAAACCACTTTACAATGCAAGAAGATTTGCAAGCCATAATGCAAATTATGCTGAATTCAAAGCTGATTGCCACCAAAACGTGATTCATTTACTTAATCGGTCTTCTCTCACATCTCTCCCAAGAATTATCTATTGCTTCAGCGAACTGTGGCTGCCCCCCCTCTTGTCTGGTGAATTACTGGTTAAAGAGATAGCGCACACTTTTAAAAAATTAGCTACTTCTATACTAATGTTGTTAATCAGTACTATAAAATATGTCCCAAATGGAAGGGAATCAGATTGTTTGACATCTCTAGCCCCATGAAATCAGCCAAAGCAAGTTCAATAACTTAATGCATGCACACACTCCTATTGAATATGCATTCACCTGTATTGTGAATAGGCCTAGGCTACATCTTGATTTACCCAGTTTATCAGTAGAGATTTACCATTCAAAGAAATGCTTACCATTATGTTGTCATGTAGTTGGATTGGTCAAATCAAAGTCAAATTGATTGTATGATTGTATAATTGATTAATTAATGTATACATTAATGCATACATAAAACATTTCAAATGTAATGTTATTGAACTCAAAAGTTGCCCAACGATTGAACATAGCAGTAGCTGAATTTATCTGTCTGGATCAAGTGCCATTCTGTGACTTTGGCTAATACGCCTTCTTTTTTTGCTGTGGTATCGTTTTGGTATTGAGTATCGTGATGGTATCGAGTATCGTGATACTAAACCTGGTATCGGTATCGAAGTCAAAATTCTGAAATCGTGACTACAGTACAGTCCAGTAGAGTACAGTATAATGTAATATACTTTACTGTACTGAACTATACTGTACTTTTCTTTACTTTACTGTCCTGTACCTACTCTACTGTGCTGTACTGAACTCTACTTTCCTTTACTTTACGGAACTATACTCTACTTTTCTGTACTGTAGTGTGCTTTACTGTACTGTACTGAACTCTACTGTGCTGTACTGTGATGTCCAAACTTGTGAAGCATAGACGTCTGTGATTGGTACAGACTTGGTCCGGTCTGGACCAACCAAATTTGGTCTTGTTTGGGGGGCGAAGCTCATTAAAATAATAGCCATTGTGTAGAATAATACCCAAACATGCAAAGGAGGACATTACATTGTTCTACCTTTGCGTACCTATTCAGGATACAGCACCGTCATTACACAGTTGACTGGCGGCTGACAGAACGTGTTTACATGTCGTATTGAGTTCGACATGGGGATTTGTATTTGGCTGTTTAGAAGTTCAAAATAGGGGCTCGTATTTTGATCATATTTCCGGAGGTTGCGTTGTGTGAAAACTAGGCTACCTATGGTCTGGTGAGTCCATCAGTATCACATGCAGAATTAATGTTGGCATGACCACTGATCACAGAAAATAGTCTGGTGGAGAGATGGGAGCTATAAGATGGAAAAACAACATAATACTGACCAGTCTGTTACCAAGTCTATACAGGTCCAGAATCCACTTGCATAGGTTTTAAGCTCATTCAGCGAGGTTCAGTGCCTTGACAATGATAATCTTGCAGTTTTAATGGTTGATGTGGTTAAGGTGAAGCGCGGCACTCTCTCCGCTTTCTAATCATTTAACAAATCACCTTCATTTCCTAAAATGTGTCATTTCTTAGGGAGGATGTGTTTCTTTGTAAACATGGGTGCTACCATTTCCTTCCTGTGAAACTACAGCATGTGGACTGCATGCTAAGTTATGTTGTTGATAGAATCAAACCTTATGTAGGCTAGGTTATTGGTGTGGAATGCACAACATTGCATTATGAGCTTGCATAGAATGTCTGAGGTATGCTACACTATACTGAATGTGTCTGAGAAAACTAGGTCAAACTCTGATGTGCATTCGCTCCACTTGGCCCACAAGGAATGCAGAAATGTCACACCTCCACATAGGAGCACATCCCAGGATGACCCTCTTTTTGTGACCTTCAAGCAAACCTCTGTGGAGAAGTCTTGTGACTGCATTTTCTTTGATCCCAATGCTATCTGTGTGCCAGAGATTAAAATAGGCTAGCATCTGAGTCAGTGCTCGCACCACACTAGTAGGACTCACTGACAGAGAAATGCCCTTGCCAAGACGTGCGATAGCGCTTCCATTTCCCACTCGCTTTCAGTTGAGTTGTGTCAACTAAGTTTTACATTGAAGCCATTGCTATTTGCAAGTCCTAGGCTATATCACAGTCTATTATTAGGTCAGCATGGCAACACTTCTGCCTTTGTTTGATTTAGCCTAGGCCTATTTTTTTGCTGGCGTAAGCAACATCATTGTATTTGTCTGTTTAGCCGTGCATTTGTACAGACTATATGGTAAATCACTGCATCAGTGATGAATCAGTTAGTGTGTGTGTGTGTGTGTGTGTGTGTGTGTGTGTGTGTGTGTGTGTGTGTGTGTGTGTGTGTGTGTGTGTGTGTGTGTGTGTGTGTGTGTGTGTGTGTGTGTGTGTGAAAAATATGGACAAAGGAGCTCCAGCAGTGTTCGTGTGAAAAATGAGTGCACACTGAGGTTATGAGTAGCTACCCAGAGAGTGGGATTGTAGCAGCTCATGTTGCTTTTGCTCATTTACCCATGTCCAAGTTAACCACAAACACAGCAGACAGGCATGCCACTACCATCTGTCATCTCCTAGCATGCCCTCCAAATTGTTTGGGGATGGGATCTTGAACCTACCGTAATACCACAAGTTGGCATTACCTCAATACTTTTTGATGCAAACCTGCTGTAGTAGGCCCTGTTCATCTCTTAATATTGCACTTGCAAGGTCATTTTCAATACAGGTTCAAGCTGTGTTCATACATTTCCTTGATTCTTTGAAAATATTGTCTAGCCAGGACTTAATTGGTTCAGCTTTTATCAGCTTTTAGATCAGGCTGCAGTCGGTGAAGGTTGTTTATAGCATGTCTGCCACAGGAGGTTGGTGTCAGCTTAATTGTGGAGGACGAGCTCGTGGTAATGGCTGGAGCGGAGTAAGTGGAATGTTATCAGATACATCAAACACATGGTTTCTAGGTGTTTGATTCCATTCGCTCCTTTCCGGCCATTATTATGAGCCGTCCACCCATCAGCAGCCGCCTGTGATGTCTGTACATTGGAGGAGGCTTGGCTGAGTTACACGTTCATGTGACACAAAATGCAGTGCAGCAAATATTTATTGTTTTATTTAATAGGTCTAACTAATCGGATGATCACTTTTCTACGCCCTGAAAAATAAGTTGCCTGCGACTTTGGTTCTGACTTTTTGAGTCTTAAGGGGAAATGGAAATGATGCAGGTCCTACTGTGCGAGCAGATGTGTGCTCTGCCAATATACTTTATAGTCTAGCCATTGACAACACATAGCTAGAGGACTCTTATAATGTATCAATGACAGAGGAAGTTCGTTTAAACCCATTTGTACTCCCCCATACTAGCATATTCCCCTAATGTACAACATTGCCAGGGATGGGTACTAAACTGTAAAAGTAGGTCAAGCAAGGATGACCAGTCAGTTTCTGTGTTGTTGTAGCATCACAAGGCACTTTACACGCAACATCCATCTTAATCTTCTGTGACACTGTCTGCTAGCATGTGGCATGTACGCCTAATAAGCACAGCTCATTGGTAGCCCTCCTGGAATTATCAAGCAGAAGTTCCTTCAGGCGAAGTCTGTTAGAATTGTCAGATGGCCATACAGTTATATCTAGGGCAGTGATGGGCAACTTTGATGGGGGTGGGGGCCACAAAAATCTGAACTCATCATGAGGGCCCTCAGTGGCTCACGGGTCTGCGTACCAACATTTTAGCGGCCCCCGTCTTGACAGTAGAGAGAAGCTTTATAATTTCATTCAATTCTACAGATTTTGCCATTGGGCGTAGAGAAAATGTTGCAGTTTTAAAGAAAGTGTGAATTGGGCTGGGAATTGCCAGGGACCTCATGAGATGATATCACGAGATGATATTATCACAAGATGATGATATAGGTGCCGATACGATATGTATTGCGATTCTCACGATTCAATACTGTGATTTTATTGCCATTCCATGGTCCAAACATATTGCTTACCATACAGTAAAGTGCTGAAAACAAATTGCCTCCCTATTTAAATAAAATGGAGAACAAGCTATGAAGGAAACATACTGGCGTTTTGGTGCAGGTAGGTACAGCCATCTAGCGCAAAAATAATATTGCAATATTGTCAAAACGATACGATATAATGTCAAATAATATCCTGAATATGTAACTATCGATTCCACCCCCATCGCTAAATTTGACACATTTTGCCATGGGTTGGAGAGAAGATTTTTAGATTTTATAACTAATTTCACGCAATTCTGCTTATTTTTCCCTGGGGCGGAGATAAAAATATGCAGTTTTACAGCAACTTTTCTGCAATTCTACACATGTTGCCATAGGGTGGAGAGACATATTAGCATTTTTTAATATGATATCTGAGTGAGAGTGACTCACAAAATCAATAGGGCCCCCGGTCTGTAATTCAACCATGATTACTACAAGTTTAAATAGCTAGCTAGACTAATTTACCAATCTAAAAAATGTTAGCTGACATGGGGTAATTGAGTGACTGTCAGTGACTGACATAACAAGAAAAACTGCTGATGCACAACCAAATTTCGAAATTGCACCTTGTGTATTCTATTATTCTAACTCTCAACAGTTTGGAAATTGGGGAACTTGATCCACGGGCCTACAAAAGGGGGGCTGCGGGCCGACAGTTTCCCATCCCTGATCTAGGGGATGTTAACCGTAAAGTGCTCTTAGGGCTGGACAATATGGCCAGATTATTGTATCACAATATTTTTCACGATGTTTTTTTTGTTTTTTAATAATAAAAGTTCTAAATTTAGTAGTGCATTACCATAGGGTGGCAACACATACATTCTGAGGGATTTGAATCGGGCTTTCTCCATTTTGATTGTTTTATACCGTTCAATCAAACAGGAATAATTTTCAGTGTTTTAATCAATTTCTGCATTTCCTGCACTGATTTGAGATCACTTTGACACTGCCACATAGGGCTGCACGAAATGGGCAAAATATTCTTGGTCTTATTTTTAACCAAATACTTGCAATTTTTGAAAATGTATGCACTCACTAACTTAACTGTAAGTCGCTCTGGATAAGAGCGTCTGCTAAATGACTAAAATGTAAATGTAAAATGAGTGACAAGGGGCAGGGCTTGGTGAGAGAGGGAGTGCAAAGACTCAAGTAGCAGACGGGCGTATCACATTTAACAAACCAAACATTGAAATACCGTTATAGAAGGTAAAGTAAAAACCCAAATTGGTCCGTGCATCAATACCGGTATAAAGTAAAATACGGTATACTGATTAGCCCTAAATGCTCTTACTGTCTTTGTTGCAAAACTTGGATTGCCTTGAGAGAAAGGAAAGAGGCAGATCTTTTCAGGCACACGTATGCAAGAGCTGGGTGTTGTAAGAGTAGCTAGAGTTGATATAGGCCCAATAAAGGCTGTATCTCAAATTAATTGAAAATTATTTTCTGGTGCTCCTACATTTTATGTGGTGCTCCTAACTTTTTGAAGTTGGGAGCACCAGTGAAAAATGTTAATTTAGAGCCCTGGTGGTGTGAATAGGAATGAGTGGCTCACTTCAGAGTGAAGTTCATGGTTAATTAGGGAGGTTCCTGAAAAGCCCTTGCCTTTGTAATGTCGCCAAACAAGTCTTTGACATGATTTATCAGCCATCTCAAGAGGACAAGAGTTCATCTGTTTTCCCAGCCAAGTGCGTGTGTGCATGTTTGTGTGAGTCTAAATTAATTGTTTACGAGGTTACCATGAATTGTTTACGAGGTTTAATGTTTGATTTGTTACATTAAATAATTCAGTAATGACTTAAAAAAATTATGGCAATCATCCGATTTTATAGCCAGTAAGAAATTGCTAGCCATTGGCTGCTAACAGCTGAGAAGTGCTAGCTAACTGGCAAGCAAAAAAACTGTGAACAACTTAGGGAGTACAGACCTCCAGAAATCGTCCGATCGACCTCGAGTGGCGAAAGTAAGAACTGCCGAAAATGCACAGTCAGAGGAGAATAATTATTCAGTCAAGGAAAGTAAAATCTTTCTGAAATAGAGGCATACTAAGACAAAATAAACATGACAGTGTGTTAATGATAACACAGTGGAGGAAATGAAGAAATGTATTAAAATGCTGGAAGTGAATGCATAAATTAAACAATTAACTATGCAAATGAGCAAAAGCTGTGTGCATTAAGGAAATAGACGCCTGGCTCAAATAGAATCCTTTCTCTAATAAGCACCTGTTATGTTCAGTGATTTAACAAATAAACGGCCAGGATATTAAAGTTTTACGGTAAATTGATATTGTGACAGAATATGCCTGGCTGGCAGGGGGATGGGCCACATATGCTCATGTAACCCAGTATTGCAAGCTCTGATATTGCAAAAATGTGGAATACAAGTAGTCAGATGTCTGCAGTACATACACAAAATAACAGCATAAGGATATCTTAATGCATCTTGGAAATATAGACCTGTAAACACAGAGATACAGTAGGCGGGAATATAAACTATGAATATTTATGATAAATGTACATTTTTCTGGTAGCTGATTTAATAGACAACATTCCAAGATACATTTGCTCTCATTCAGTGTTGTATGGTCCTGCCTGACCAAAATACATTGTTACATTTTTTTTTATCTGTTGTGGCTATTGTAATTTAATCTGCTCTTAGTGAAAAGAGTGGGCACAGACACTGAAAAAAGCCCCCCGTTCTTATGACCTGTACTCAATACTATTTTTGTGCTATTCAACTATGTTGGGAATCCAATATGCCTGCCATAGTTGTACTCAAACGCCTTTGTCTGGATATAGAAAAGGCAACACCAAGTATTCCAAGTCACAAGCCTCTGAGGATCAATAAGGCAACCGGAGGCTCCAACAAAAGGAAAGAGAATCCAATCCTGGACTTTTACGCCCTCTCCCTAGCTCTACAACTTGCCCCCACTGTGGTATATGTATATGTGCCTCTAGGATTGGGCTCTTAAGTCACCTCCTTATCATTTAGATGTGAGCTTTGATTCATGGCTAGTCCAATATGGCTGCCTGAGTCCAACATCACCTTCCGCTGGCTCACTGCATTCGTGATGCACATTAGCATGTTCTGGTTCACTCTTATGCTGTTCAGGTTGAGCTGGCACATTGCTTTATCCAGAAAATCATGTCCACCATCCTGGTGGCTGCCCTGGAGTTGCTGTACATGTTGACGTGGTGACATTATGGTGTATGGGAGGATGCAACCACATATGATGTCAAGATCATGAGGCAGGTGTTCACCACATTGAACCAACACAACCTGACACTCATTGACAAGAAATGCCATCAGCTTACTGGGCCTTCACATATGATAAGAATTGCACCTCTCCAATGTCAATGCCATCCTGAATCTCCCAGAACTGTCTGCGAAAGGCCCACTCCCCCATCAGTCCTCCCCTCTGGCAGTTATTACAGACAGAGACACCATGGGACTTGACTGCCACATGTCAATAGGCCATTCAACAGCCAAAATGCCATCTGGAACGTGCTGGTGTGCATTGCCATCATATGTACAGTACCAGTCAAATGTTTGGACACACCTACTCATTCAAGGTTTTTTCTTTATTTTTACTATTTTCTACATTGTAGAATAGTGAAGACATCAAAACTATGAAATAACACATATGAAATCATGTATTAACCAAAAAAGTGTTAAAACAAATCAAAATATATTTTAGCCATCCTTTGCATTGATGACAGCTTTGCACACTCTTGGCATTCTCTCAACCAGCTTCACCTGGAATGCTTTTCCAACAGTCTTGAAGGAGTTCTCACATATGCTGAGCACTTGTTGGCTGCTTTTCCTTCACTTTGTGGTCCGACTCATCCCAAACCATCTCAATTGGGTTAAGGTCGGGGGATTGTGGAGGCCAGGTCGTCTGATGCAGCACTCCATCACTCTCCTTCTTGGTAACATAGCCCTTACACAGCCTGGAGGTGTGTTGGGTCATTGTCCTGTTGAAAAACAAATGATAGTCCCACTAAGCCCAAACCAGATGGGATGGCGTAACGCTGCAGAATGCTGTGGTAGCTTTGCTGGTTAAGTGTGCCTTGAATTCTAAATAAATCACAGACAGTGTCTCCAGCAAAGCACCCCCACACCATAACACCTTCTCCTCCATGCTTTATGGTGGGAAATACACATGCAGAGATCATCCGTTCACCCACACCGCGTGTCACAAAGACACGGCGGTTGGAACAAAAAATCTCCAATTTGGACTCCAGACCAAAGGACAAATTTCCACCGGTCTAATGTCCATTACTCCTGTTTCTTGGCCCAAGCAAGTCTCTTCTTCTTGTTTGTGTCCTTTAGTGGTGGTTTCTTTGCAGCAATTTGACAATGAAGGCCTGATTCACACAGTCTCCTCTGAACAGTTGATGTTGAGATGTGTCTGTTACATTTATTTTGGCTGCAATTTCTGAGGCTTGTAACTCTAATGAACTTATCCCCCCCCCCCCCCCACCTTGTCACAACACAACTGATTGGCTCAAACGCATTAAGAAGGAAAGAAATTCCACAAATTCACTTTTAAGAAGGCACACCTGTTAATTGAAATGCATTCCAGGTGACTACCTCATGAAGCTAGTTTAGAGAATGCCAAGAGTGTGCAAAGCTGTCATCAAGGCAAAGTGTGGCTATTCGAAGAATCTCAAATATAAAACATATTTAGATTTGTTTAACACTTTTTTGGTTACTTCATGTTTCCATACAGTGGCTTGCCAAAGTATTCACCCCCCTTGGCATTTTTCCTATTTTGTTGCCTTACAACCTGGAATTAAAAATATTTTTTGGGGGGTTTGTATCATTTGATTTACACAACATGCCTACCACTTTGGAGATGCAAAATATTTTTTATTGTGAAACAAACAAGAAATAAGACAAAAAAACAGAACTTGAGCGTGCATAACTATTCACCCCCCCCCAAAGTCAATACTTTGTAGAGCCAACTTTTGCAACAATTACAGCTGCAAGTCTCTTGGGGTATGTCTCTATAAGCTTGGCACATCTAGCCACTGGGATTTTGGCCCATTCTTCAAGGCAAAACTGCTCCAGCTCCTTCAAGTTACCACAGATTCTCAATTGGATTGAGGTCTGGGCTTTGACTAGGCCATTCCAAGACATTTATATGTTTCCCCTTAAACCACTTGAGTGTTGCTTTAGCAGTATGCTTAGGGTCATTGTCCTGCTGGAAGGTGAACCTCCGTCCCAGTCTCAAATCTCTGGAAGACTGAAACAGGTTTCCCTCAAGAATTTCCCAGTATTTAGCGCCATCCATCATTCCTTCAATTCTGACCAGTTTCCCAGTCCCTGCTGATGAAAAACATCCCCACAGCATGATGCTGCCACCACCGTGCTTCACTGTGGGGATGGTGTTCTCGGGGTGATTAGAGGTGTTGGGTTTGCGCCAGACATAGTGTTTTCCTTGTTGGCCAAAAAGCTCAATTTTAGTCTCATCTGACCAGAATACCTTCTTCCATATGTTTGGGGAGTCTCCCATATGCCTTTTGGCGAACACCAAACATGCTTTTTTCTGGCCACTCTTCCGTAAAGCTGATTGAAAGTATGAGGGGATATCAGTAAACAAATGCTGTGGTCAAGGCTACGGTGGCACCAGTCAATGAGTGGAGCTTACTCAGGTGTTCAAAAGCTCATATCAGTCCGAGAGCCTAATGCTTCTTAGTTAGTTCTTTGAGTTTTAGTTTAGAAAACAATCTCTTGGCAGAAGCGACAGTTACAGGGATGGTAAAACAGCTTGATTGCCGTAGCAACATCAGGGAAACGGGTCAGAAGGGAGTTGTTTCAATAACATCAGTTCTGCAACATCTTGAATTAAGCCTCTCATTGTCCTTAATAGCGTTTTCCTGGCATCCACCAAACCCAGATTCGTCCATTGGACTGCCAGATGGTTAAGCGTGATTCATCACTCCAGAGAACGCGTTTCCGCTGCTCCAGAGTCCAATGGCAGGAACTTTACACCACTCCAGCCGCTTGTGTGCGGCTGTTCGGCCATGGAAACCCATTTCATGAAGCTCCCGATGAACAGTTCATGTGCTGACGTTGCTTCCAGAGGCAGTTTGAAACTCGGTAGTGAGTGTTGCAACCGAGGACAGACTTTTTTTCACGCGCTTCAGCACTTGGCAGTCCCGTTCTTTTGAGGTTTTGTGGCCTACCATTTCGCGGCTGAACCGTTGTTGCTCCTAGACGTTTCCACTTCACAATAACAACACTTACAGTTGACCAGGGCAGCTCTAGCAGGGCAGAAATGTTACGAACTGACTTGTTGGAAAGGTGGCATCCTATGACGGTGCCACGTTGAAAGTCACTGAGCTCTTCAGTAAGGCCATTCTACTGCCAATGTTTGTCTATGGAAATTGCATGGCTGTGTGCATGATTCTATACACCTGTCAGCAACGGGTGTGGCTGAAATAGCCAAATCCACTCATTTGAAGGGGTCCAAATACTTTTATATAGGTAGTGTAGGTCTTAGGAAAGACTGTCTGGGTTGGCAATACTCAGTATAGCAAACAGTTGGGCCCGCAACCTGGACCAGATAAACTACTTTATGCCAGTGTACTGTGTGCTTGTGTCGAGAAAGGCTTGTTGTTATATTTTGCGGAATTGCCCATTGTTGATATGCTGTAAGTGTGTGAATGAACTTTAAACATAAAAAGCTTAAACTCATTGTAAAGCTATTTGGCTTCAGGTATTCCAACACGAGGCATGGCAGTGCCACTCATAGTCCTAGATATACCTAGAGCCTTATGAAGCACTTTTAAAGACAGAATAGCACATTCAATACATAGTAAACAAGGGCAACTTATATGCAGGCGAAAGTGTTTGAGTGAAATCATGTTGAGCATATTGGATTCAGAATAAAATGTATTTACACAAACAGTCTTTATGGGTATGAGTGTCGTACACAATTCAAAAAAAATGCCTCATCTACAAAATTCATATTTATATGTGATTTAACCATCAGATGGCAGCCATATTGGATTTTGGATGCCATATTGGATTTGAGGCAAAATCCATGGTGGCCCCAAGGATAATATGTGGTGGCCTCTGACTTAATTACAAGAGTAGGGGCTAAAGATACAAAATCCTTCAAAGAAACTTTGGTCCCCAAAAAATGTAATTCCAATGTCTGAGCCCATTTGTTTTCCATAGAGCAGATTACACTAGCCACATCATCAAAAAACATGTGTAACTGTATGTATTTTTGTCAGGCAGGACGATACAGCACTGAATGAGAGCAAAATTGACTTGGAATGTTCTCTATTAATCATCTACCAACTTAAATTAATCATAAATATTAATAGTTGACATTTCTGCCGATTGTATCTCTGTGTTTACAGGTCTATATTTCCAAGATGCATTAAGATATCCTAATGCTGTTTGTTTGTGTATGTAGGGCAGAAAACTGACTACTTGTATTCCAAATTGTAGCAATATCAGAGCTTGCAATATTGTGTTACCTAGGACTTGACATAGATTAAATAGATTAATTAAATCTCACATTGTTGTAAATTTTTGCTCAATCTTGCATGCTTTCTCAAACAGCTGTAACTGTATATGCATTCGTAAATCAGGTCCTTTCTTGAGTTGGGCTCTGGGATGTAACATGCGTTGAGCATCTTATCTTATGGTTGATTGTGGAGGAAAGGGGTTGAGTGTGTTAGAGTATGTGCGTGTGTGTTTATCCCACATCTGTTGCAAGGGGGTAAGGATGTTAGGGAGAATATAGGATGAACCACAATAACTGTTTGCTAAAATAATAATTGCTTATCAAAAAATGTTATGTAATACAATGGCAATCCAAGTTATAGGTTAGAATCCTACGCATGAACTGCCGACATTATTACGCATATTAATTGATAATGATGGAAAATAAGATATTTGAATATATATATATTTTTAAATAGCTATATACAGTGCTGTGAAAAAGTATTTGCCCCCTTTCTAATTTTCTCTACTTTTGCATATTTGTGATACTGAATGTTATCAGATCTTCAACCAAAACCTAATATTAGATAAAGGGAAGATAAGTGAACAAATAACACAACAATTACATATTTATTTCATTTATTTCATAAACAAAGTTATGCAACACCCAATTCCCCTGTGTGAAAAAGTAATTGCCCCCTTACACTCAATAACTGGTTGTGCCACCTTTAGCTGCAATGACTCCAACCAAATGCTTCCTGTAGTTGTTGATCAGTCTCTCACGTCGCTGTGGAGGAATTTTGGCCCACTCTTCCATGCAGAACTGCTTTAACTCAGTGACGTGTGGGTTTTCAAGGATGAACTGCTCGTTTCAAGTCCTGCCACAACATCTCAATTGGGATTAGGTCTGGACTTTGACTAGACCATTCCAAAACGTCAAATTTGTTGCTTTTTAGCAATTTTCATGTAGACTTGATTTTGTGTTTTGGATCATTGTCTTGCTGCGTGACCCAGCTGCGCTTCAGCTTCAGCTCACAGACGGATGGTCTGACATTCTCCTGTAGAATTCTCTGATACAGAGCAGAATTCATGGTTCCTTCTACTAAGGCAAGTCGTTCAGGTCCTGAGGCAGCAAAGCATCCCCAAACCATCACACCACCACCACGCTTCACCTTTGGTATGATATTTTTACTGTGGAATGCAGAGTTTGGTTTTTCGCCAGACATAATGGGACCCATCTCGTCCAAAAAGTTGACTAAAGTTTGCCAAAAAGCACCTGGATGATCATCAAGACTCTTGGATGAACGTTCTATGGACAGATGATTCAAAAGTATAACTTTTTGGACGACATGGTTCCAGTAATGTCTGGCGAAAACCAAACTCTGGTGGTGTGATGGTTTGGGGATTCTTTGCTGCCTCAGGACCTGGAAGACTTGCCTTAATAGAAGGAACCTTGAATTCTGCTCTGTATCAGAGAATTCTACAGGAGAATGTCAGACCATCCGTCTGTGAGCTGAAGCTGAAGCGCAGCTGGGTCATGCAGCAAGACAATGATCCAAAACACACAATCAAGTCTACATGAAAATTGCTAAAAAGCAACAAATTGGACGTTTTGGAATGGCCTAGTCAAAGTCCAGACCTAATCCCAATTGAGATGTTGTGGCAGGACTTGAAACGAGCAGTTCATGCTTGAAAACCCACACGTCACTGAGTTAAAGCAGTTCTGCATGGAAGAGTGGGCCAAAATTCTTTCACAGCGACGTGAGAAACTGATCAACAACTACAGGAAGCATTTGGTTGGAGTCATTGCAGCTAAAGGTGGCACAACCAGTTATTGAGTGTAAGGGGGCAATTACTTTTTCACACAGGGGAATTGGGTGTTGCATAACTTTGTTTATGAAGTAAATGAAATAAATATGTAATTGTTGTGTTATTTGTTCACTTATGTTCCCTTTATCTAATATTAGGTTTTGGTTGAAGATCTGATAACATTCAGTATCACAAATATGCAATAGTAGAGAAAATTAGAAAGGGGGCAAATACTTTTTCACAGCACTGTGTATATATATATATATATATTGAGGTGAGAGCATTGGAAATGCTTTTGGCGGTTGAGCTGCTTCTGTTTTGTGGGTGGCACTGTGTGCTGTTTTCGATGGATGGGTCCTGGCCTCTCGGGGCCCTAGGGATCCGGAGGGACAGGGGTGGTATGCCGATCACTGGGATGCCGGCCCAACTTGGGATGGTGAGGGGCTTTAGCGGGGGAATTAGTGGAGAACAATTGGAGGGTTACTTAGTAGCAATGCAAATATCATGGAACAGCTATATGGACACTCAATCACTATGGTATTTTTTTATTGGTAAATTTACAAACATATATAATGATAAATAGATTTGAAACTTGTATCGCATTATGGTGAAATAAGTATAGCCAGTTATAATTGTAATGGCTTAGCAGATAATAACAAAAGAAGAACAATATTTACATGGCTCGAAGAGAAGGAATATAATATCTCAGGAAACTCATTCAACAATTCTAGATGAAGTTGCGTGGAAAAAGGAATGGGGGGGGCAAAGAAACTCAAAAGGGGTGATGATATTAATTAACAGTAATTTTGATCCGAATGTGCAAATTGTCCAAACAGATACACAAGGTAGATGGATTATTTTAAATATGTTATTGGACCATAAACCGATATGGCTCATTAACCTTTACGGACCAAATAATGATGATCCACACTTCTTTGACAATATATATAATACATTATCAACTCTGCAAGCAATTCAAGACTCTATTATTATGGTGGGAGATTATAATACCGTTTTAAATAGCTCAATGGACCGTAAAGGAAATCACACTACAAACAATCACCCTCATGCTCTTAAGGAAATCGTGAATGTCATGGATACATTAGAACTAGTAGATATATGGAGGCTTAAATATCCTGATCTAGTGAGATATACATGGCGGAGACTCAATCAAGCTATTCCTCTTGACTTCTTTCTTATGTCATTCTCGTTGCCACCAAAAGTTTAAAAAGTGTTGATAGGGGATAGAATGCAGTCGGACCACCATATAATTGGCATATACATTAATCTTACTGAATTTCCACGTGGGTGAGGATATTGGAAATTTTATCAAAGCCTATTGGATGATAACTTGTTTTTAACTAGGACAGAGGAATTTATAACAGATTTTTTTCCGACATAACATACAGTGGGGAGAACAAGTATTTGATACACTGCCGATTTTGCAGGTTTTCCTACTTACAAAGCATGTAGAGGTCTGTACTTTTTATCATAGGTACACTTCAACTGTGAGAGACGGAATCTAAAACAAAAATCTAAAACAAAAATCCAGAAAATCACATTGTATGATTTTTAAGTAATTAATTTGCATTTTATTGCATGACATAAGTATTTGATACATCAGAAAAGCAGAACTTAATATTTGGTACAGAAACCTTTGTTTGCAATTACAGAGATCATACGTTTCCTGTAGGTCTTGACCAGGTTTGCACACACTGCAGCAGGAATTTTGGCCCACTCCTCCATACAGACCTTCTCCAGATCCTTCAGGTTTCGGGGCTGTCGCTGGGCAATACGGACTTTCAGCTCCCTCCAAAGATTTTCTATTGGGTTCAGGTCTGGAGACTGGCTATGCCACTCCAGGACCTTGAGATGCTTCTTACGGAGCCACTCCTTAGTTGCCCTGGCTGTGTGTTTCGGGTCGTTGTCATGCTGGAAAACCCTGTCACGACCCATCTTCAATGCTCTTACTGAGGGAAGGAGTTTGTTGGCCAAGATCTCGCGATACATCCTCCCCTCAATACGGTGCAGTCGTCCTGTCCCATTTGCAGAAAAGCATCCCCAAAGAATGATGTTTCCACCTCTATGCTTCACGGTTGGGATGGTGTTCTTGGGGTTGTACTCATCCTTCTTCTTCCTCCAAACACAGCGAGTGGAGTTTAGACCAAAAAGCTATATTTTTGTCTCATCAGACCACATGACCTTCTCCCATTCCTCCTCTGGATCATCCAGATGGTCATTGGCAAACTTCAGACGGGCCTGGACATGCGCTGGCTTGAGCAGGGGGACCTTGTGTGTGCTGCAGGATTTTAATCCATGACGGCGTAGTGTGTTACTTATGGTTTTCTTTGAGACTGGTCCCAGCTCTCTTCAGGTCATTGACCAGGTCCTGCCGTGTAGTTCTGAGCTGATCCCTCACCTTCCTCATGATCATTGATGCCCCACGAGGTGAGATCTTGCATGGAGCCCCAGACCGAGGGTGATTGACCGTCATCTCGAACTTCTTCCATTTTCTAATAATTGCGCCAACAGCTGTTGCCTTCTCACCAAGCTGCTTGCCTATTGTCCTGTAGCCCATCCCAGCCTTGTGCAGGTCTACAATTTTATCCCTGATGTCCTTACACAGCTCTCTGGTCTTGGCCATTGTGGAGAGGTTGGAGTCTGTTTGATTGAGTGTGTGGACAGGGGTCTTTTATACAGGTAACGAGTTCAAACAGGTGCAGTTAATACAGGTAATGAGTAGAGAACAGGAGAGCTTCTTAAAGAAAAACTAACAGGTCTGTGAGAGCCGGAATTCTTACTGGTTGGTAGGTGATCAAATACTTATGTCATGCAATAAAATGCAATAAAATGCAAATTAATTACTTAAAAATCATACAATGTGATTTTCTGGATTTTTGAAGTGTACCTATGATAAAAATTACAGACCTCTACATGCTTTGTAAGTAGGAAAACCTGCAAAATCGGCAGTGTATCAAATACTTGTTCTCCCCACTGTAGGTACAGCAAATCCCCTTATTGTATGGGACACCTTTAAATGTGCCTTTAGAGCCCATGCAATTCAGGACTCATCCCGAAAACAAAAGCAATTTAGGTCAAAAGAGTCCATACTAACAAAGGAAATAGAAGGTCTAACAGAACAGATAGATGGCTCAGAATGAATTAGAGGAAAAACAAAAAGAAATTGAGAAACGTATTTAGTGTGTAATATATTATAAAAAATAAAGCAAACTGGATGGAATATGGGGAAAAATGCACCAAATTATTTTTTAATCTTCAACATAGGAATGCTACCAAAAATAATTTACTGAAACTGGTTACAAATGACGGAGTTACCCATAATTCACCTAATTTTATTTTGAAGGAGGAAACAAAGTACTTTAAGCATATGTTTTCGTTTCAGTCGCCTCCATCTCCTCTAACTGAAGCTAATTGTAGATTTGTTTTCTATTGATAATGTAAAATTAACAGCCATACAGAAAGACTCATGTGAAGGTGAAATTACAGAGGAGGAACGTCTGGATGCAATTAAAGACTTTAAGTCCGGGAAAACTCCAATGTTGGATGGCATACCAGTCGAGGTATACCAAACCTTTTTTGATACAGTGGGGGAAAAAAGTATTTAGTCAGCCACCAATTGTGCAAGTTCTCCCACTTAAAAAGATGAGAGAGGCCTGTAATTTTCATCATAGGTACACGTCAACTATGACAGGCAAAATGATTTTTAAAAAATCCAGAAAATCACATTTGTAGGATTTTTAATGAATTTATTTGCAAATTATGGTGGAAAATAAGTATTTGGTCAATAACAAAAGTTTCTCAATACTTTGTTATATACCCTTTGTTGGCAATGACACAGGTCAAACGTTTTCTGTAAGTCTTCACAAGGTTTTCACACACTGTTGCTGGTATTTTGGCCCATTCCTCCATGCAGATCTCCTCTAGAGCAGTGATGTTTTGGGGCTGTCGCTGGGCAACACGGACTTTCAACTCCCTCCAAAGATTTTCTATGGTGTTGAGATCTGGAGACTGGCTAGGCCACTCCAGGACCTTGAAATGCTTCTTACGAAGCCACTCCTTCGTTGCCCGGGCGGTGTGTTTGGGATCATTGTCATGCTGAAAGACCCAGCCACGTTTCATCTTCAATGCCCTTGCTGATGGAAGGAGGTTTTCACTCAAAATCTCACGATACATGGCCCCATTCATTCTTTCCTTTACACGGATCAGTCGTCCTGGTACCTTTGCAGAAAAACAGCCCCAAAGCATGATGTTTCCACCCCCATGCTTCACAGTAGGTATGGTGTTCTTTGGATGCAACTCAGCATTCTTTGTCCTCCATACACGACGAGTTGAGTTTTTACCAAAAAGTTATATTTTGGTTTCATCTGACCATATGACATTCTCCTAATCCTCTTCTGGATCAACCAAATGCACTCTAGCAAACTTCAGACGGGCCTGGACATGTACTGGCTTAAGCAGGGGGAGACGTCTGTACTGCAGGATTTGAGTCCCTGGCGGCGTAGTGTGTTACTGATGGTAGGCTTTGTTACTTTGGTCCCAGCTCTCTGCAGGTCATTCACTAGGTTCCCCCGTGTGGTTCTGGGATTTTTGCTCACCGTTCTTGTGATCATTTTGACCCCACGGGGTGAGATCTTGCGTGGAGCCCCAGATCGAGGGAGATTATCAGTGGTCTTGTATGTCTTCCATTTCCTAATAATTGCTCCCACAGTTGATTTCTTCAAACCAAGCTGCTTACCTATTGCAGATTCAGTCTTCCCAGCCTGGTGCAGGTCTACAATTTTTGTTTCTGGTGTCCTTTGACAGCTCTTTGGTCTTGACCATAGTGGAGTTTGGAGTGTGACTGTTTGAGGTTGTGGACAGGTGTCTTTTATACTGATAACAAGTTCAAACAGGTGCCATTAATACAGGTAACGAGTGGAGGACAGAGGAGCCTCTTAAAGAAGAAGTTACAGGTCTGTGAGAGCCAGAAATCTTACTTGTTTGTAGTTGACCAAATACTTACTTTCCACCATAATTTGCAAATAAATTCATTAAAAATCCTACAATGATTTTCTGGAATTTTTTTCCTCAATTTGTCTGTCATAGTTGATGTGTACCTATGATGAAAATTACAGGCCTCTCTCATTTTTTTAAGTGGGAGAACTTGCACAATTGGTGGCTGACTAAATCCTTTTTTCCCCACTGTATATGTGTTTTCGTGAGCAGGGGGACCTTGCGGGCACTGCAGGATTTCAGTCCTTCACGGTGTAGTGTGTTACCAATTGTTTTCTTGGTGACTATGGTCCCAGCTGCCTTGAGATCATTGACAAGATCCTCCCGTGTAGTTCTGGGCTGATTCCTCACCGTTCTCATGATCATTGCAACTCCACGAGGTGAAATCTTGCATGGAGCCCCAGGCCGAGTGAGATTGACAGTTCTTTTGTGTTTCTTCCATTTGCGAATAATCACACCAACTGTTGTCACCTTCTCACCAAGCTGCTTGGCGATGGTCTTGTAGCCCATTCCAGCCTTGTGTAGGTCTACAATCTTGTCCCTGACATCCTTGGAGAGCTCTTTGGTCTTGGCCATGGTGTAGAGTTTGGAATCTGATTGATTGATTGCTTCTGTGGACAGGTGTCTTTTATACAGGTAACAAGGTGAGATTAGGAGCACTCCCTTTAAGAGTGTGCTCCTAATCTCAGGTCGTTACCTGTATAAAAGACACCTGGGAGCCAGAAATCTTTCTGATTGAGAGGGGGTCAAATACTTATTTCCCTCATTAAAATGCAAATCAATTTATAACATTTTTGACATGCGTTTTTCTGGATTTTTTTGTTGTTATTCTGTCTCTCACTGTTAAAATAAACCTACCATTAAAATTATAGACTAATCATTTCTTTGTCAGTGGGCAAACGTACAAAATCAGCAGGGGATCAAATACTTTTTTCCCTCACTGTATAATCTTCATAAATTATATCATCGGTAGGACTGGTGGAGTTATGCAGCTAAAAAAAACATATGGAAATGTCTGCTCTACCAAAAATTATAACCAAATAATTGCAGCATTACCGCAAAAATGGAAGAGGAAAGTGGAAGGGGGAAAAAGTAAGGAACTTGTCTGTCGGCCTTGCATTAAAGAACATAATTGGTTAAAGAAAACTGTGATAAATAAAACAAGTATACCAGTTTCATTTAAGGACCAATGGATAGACAGCCGTCCCATATAGATTGCAAAATAGTTGGGAAGATATTTTTCACGTACCGATCCCATGGCATAGTGTTTATGAACTGATACGCAAAATGACGCCGGATTCAAAACTTATAATTTTTTTTCTCCATTTAAATTATTATATAAAAGTATTGCTACCAATAGAATGTTATTTATATGGGGGATACAATCTTCCCAGCTCTGCAGATTTTGCTGCGAAGAGACAGAACCATTAGATCATTTGTTTTGGTACTGTCCATTTGTAGCTTGTTTTTGGACACAGGTCCAGGAATGGCTAAAGGATTGCAATATTTACATTACATTACATTTACATTTACGTCATTTAGCAGACGCTCTTATCCAGAGCGACTTACAGTTAGTGAATACATATTTTTTTATACTGGTCCCCCGTGGGAATCGAACCCACAACCCTGGCGTTGCAAACGCCATGCTCTATCAACTGAGCTACATCCCTGCCGGCCATTCCCTCCCCTACCCTGGACGACGCTGGGCCAATTGTGCGCCGCCCATGAGTCTCCCGGTCACGGCCGGCTGCGACAGAGCCTGGATTCGAACCAGGATCTAGTGGCACAGTTAGCACTGCGATGCAGTGCCTTAGACCACTGCGCCACTCAGGAGTTTTACCTGGAGCTAACCCTGCAGATAGCATTACTGTGTGATCTGAAAAGTCATAGTCAATCGATTAATAATATAATAATACTTTTAGCAAAAATATTTATTTTCAATTTACAATCTGTAGAAACAATGAGAATAGAAAGGTTCAGAACTTTTGGAAAACATCTCAGTACAGTTGAAAAATATATGGCAAATAGAAATCCAATATGGATGGTGTTAAGAGATAGATGGGAGGTGTTGAATGGAGTTGAAGGATGGGACAACAACTAATAACAACAAGATAACTAATAATGTAAGCATACTGTGTCTATAATAAGTTAATAGGTTATAGGTTGAGAGCTTTTGTGAAAGAGTACAGTTAGAAAGATATGGCATATAGAAGCAAACCGGATGAACATCATGAAAATGATCGGAGAGGTTGAGGGTAGAGGAAGTTCAGGAGTAAAAACAAACAAAATAGAATTATTGTAAAATTGACTGTGTCCATAAAATTAGATTTGGTCTCTCACAGTTGAAGTGTACCTATGATAACAATTACAGACCTCTACATGCTTTGTAAGTAGGAAAACCTGCAAAATCGGCAGTGTATCAAATACTTGTTCTCCCCACTGTATATATATATAAAATAAAAATCGCTGGGCAATACGGACTTTCAGCTCCCTCCAAAGATTTTCTATTGGGTTCAGGTCTGGAGACTGGCTATGCCACTCCAGGACCTTGAGATGCTTCTTACGGAGCCACTCCTTAGTTGCCCTGGCTGTGTGTTTCGGGTCGTTGTCATGCTGGAAGACCCAGCCACGACCCATCTTCAATGCTCTTACTGAGGGAAGGAGGTTGTTGGCCAAGATCTCGCGATACATGGCCCCATCCATCCTCCCCTCAATACGGTGCAGTCGTCCTGTCCCCTTTGCAGAAAAGCATCCCCAAAGAATGATGTTTCCACCTCCATGCTTCACGGTTGGGATGGTGTTCTTGGGGTTGTACTCATCCTTCTTCCTCCAAACACGGCGAGTGGAGTTTAGACCAAAAAGCTCTATTTTTGTCTCATCAGACCACATGACCTTCTCCGATTCCTCCTCTGGATCATCCAGATGGTCATTGGCAAACTTCAGACGGGCCTGGACATGCGCTGGCTTGAGCAGGGGGACCTTGCGTGCGCTGCAGGATTTTAATCCATGACGGCATAGTGTGTTACTAATGGTTTTCTTTGAGACTGTGGTCCCAGCTCTCTTCAGGTCATTGACCAGGTCCTGCTGTGTAGTTCTGGGCTGATCCCTCACCTTCCTCATGATCATTGATGCCCCACGAGGTGAGATCTTGCATGGAGCCCCAGACTGAGGGTAATTGACCGTCATCTTGAACTTCTTCCATTTTCTAAAAATTGCGCCAACAGCTGTTGCCTTCTCACCAAGCTGCTTGCCTATTGTCCTGTCGCCCATCCCAGCCTTGTGCAGGTCTACAATTTTATCCCTGATGTCCTTACACAGCTCTCTGGTCTTGGCCATTGTGGAGAGGTTGGGGAGTCTGTTTGATTGAGTGTGTGGACAGGTGTCTTTTATACAGGTAACGAGTTCAAACAGGTGCAGTTAATACAGGTAATGAGTGGAGAACAGGAGGGCTTCTTAAAGAAAAACTAACAGGTCTGTGAGAGCCGGAATTCTTACTGGTTGGTAGGTGATCAAATACTTATGTCATGCAATAAAATGCAAATTAATTACTTAAAAATCATACAATATGATTTTCTGGATTTTTGTTTTAGAGTCCGTCTCTCACAGTTGAAGTGTACCTATGATAAAAATTACAGACCTCTACATGCTTTGTAAGTAGGAAAACCTGCAAAATCGGCAGTGTATCAAATACTTGTTCTCCCCACTGTATATACAGTTGAAGTCGGAAGTTTACATACACTTAGGTTGGAGTCATTAAAACTTGTTTTTCAGCCACTCCACACATTTCAAGTTAACAAACTATTGTTTTGGCAAGTTGGTTAGGACATCTACTTTGTGCATGACACAAGTAAGGTGAGGGTGGGGAAGTCTTTATCAGGCAGCTACTTGGTGGATAATGGTACACCGCAGGGGAGCGTGATTAGTCCTCTGTTGTTCTCAATCGTGATCAATGATGTTTACTCTCTGGTACAGCCGGATATAGGGAGGTCGTTATTTGCAGATGATGGTGTCTTATGGAAGAGGGGAAGAAATGTGCCATACATAGTCAGGAAGGTACAGGAAGCAATTGATGAGGTAGAGCGGTGGGCACTAATGTGGGGATTCAGGTTCTCTGTAGAGAAAACTCAAACAGTGTTCTTTACCAGGAGGAAGGTGGGAGATGAGGTATGCTTGAGGTTAAATGGGAGAAACCTGGAGAGGGTGGGGGCCTTCAGATTCCTTGGGGTATACTTTGATACTAGACTGACCTGGGCAGAACACATTGAGAGAGTGGTGGGAAAATAGATTCAAAGGGAAGCGTGTTGCTCTCGTTGTCGATAAACTGTATATTGACAACCAAATGTACCGCGACACAAAGACTACTCCATGGCTATTCTGAAAGTTCTAATAGAGGAGTCGAATAATGGAGCACCCAATACTAGCCATGGTAGGGATTGTAATAATAAAGAATATTTATAGTATGTATTGTATTTTATAAAAGGATAAAACGGTATTACAAGAAAAGATAACAAGCAAAATAATACATCTTCAAATACAACTAATTAGAACACGTACTCAATCAACATAGTGGAGATAAAAACATAGCGAACAGAAGACATAGAAGGCACAGTATGTGGGTAAGTGTGGATGAATTGTGATGGAAGGTGTGGTGTGCGTTTTTGTATTTGAATAAGTGTGGCGTTGAGTGAGTGAGAAAGGAAATGGTTGCATATCCCAGAACCAATGTGTGTCTGTGAGCAGGGGTTGTGAGAGAGAGCTTTCAATTTTGTGCAGATGAGGGATATACATTTTAAAATATAGTATACATCTAATCTATTTTTTTATTGTCCTATCATGATGGAACGATCCCCAAACCTATATCCTAGACACCCAACTGAGTGACCCATACACAAAAGAGAAGTCCCCATCTGTTTTATGGACCTGCTGTGAGTTGCCTATATGCAGCCTAAACAGAAAAATAAATAAGGTCAGAGAACTACTTGAGCAGCACCGCCCCCTCAAGATTCTGAGCCTGACTGGCAGGGTTGGTCCTACAAAGCCAGAGCCCCCTGATGGGAGAGCATAATATACAAGGAAATTCTCAAAGCTGCTAATGAGAACCTTGACGACCTTGTACCTAGCCGGTGGGGATTCCGATGGGGTACCCCCACCCAGGTAGTGGCAGTGCTGGCAACACTGGCTGCAGTAACCCATGGGGATGGGGTCACACTCGGACAATCAGAGAGGGGGCTTATTATTGTGGCCCAAGTGGCACAAAATAATCAAAGGTCTGACTGCACGGAGATGCTTGGGAAAAATGGTTACAACGGGGTACCAGAGTGTTTGTGTCTCAGGTGAAGAGGGTGGATCTGATCTCCATCACCTAGGACTTGACATAGATTAAATAGATTAATAAAATCTCACATTGTTGTCCATTTTTGCTCAATCTTGCATGCTTTCTCAAACAGCTGTAACTGTATATGCATTCGTAAATCAGGTCCTTTCTTGAGTTGGGCTCTGGGATGTAACAACCGTTGAGCATCTGATCTTATGGTTGATTGTGGAGGAAAGGGGTTGAGTGTGTTAGAGTATGTGCGTGTGTGTTTATCCCACATCTGTTGCATGGGGGTAAGGATGTTAGGTAGAATATAGGATGAACCACAATAATTGTTTGCTAAATAATAATTGCTTGTCAAAAATGTAATGTAATACAATGGCAATCCGGGTTATAGGTTAAAATCCTACGCATGAACTGCCGACATTATTCCGCATATTAATCGATAATTTATGGAAAATAAGATATGCAAGATATTTGAATGGATATATATATATTGAGGTGAGAGCATTGGAAATGCTTTTGGCGGTTGACCCGCTTCTGTTTTGTGGGTGGCACTGTGTGCTGTTTTCGATGGATGGGTCCTGGCCTCGGGGGCCTAGGGATTCGGGGAAGCGGGGGTGGTATGCTGATCACTGGGATGACGGCCCAACTTGGGATGGGGAGGGGCTTTAGCGGGGGAATTAGTGGAGAACAATTGGAGGGTTACTTAGTAGCAATGCAAATATCATGGTACAGCTACAGTGGGGGAAAAAAGTATTTAGTCAGCCACCAATTGTAAAAGTTCTCCCACTTAAAAAGATGAGAGAGGCCTGTAATTTTCATCATAGGTACATGTCAACTATGACAGACAAAATGAGAGAGAAAAAAATCTAGAAAATCACATTGTAGGATTTTTTATGAATTTATTTGCAAATTATGGTGGAAAATAAGTATTTGGTCAATAACAAAAGTTTCTCAATACTTTGCTATATACCCTTTGTTGGCAATGACACAGGTCAAATGACAAAGGTCTTCACAAGGTTTTCACACACTGTTGCTGGTATTTTGGCCCATTCCTCCATGCAGATCTCCTCTAGAGCAGTGATGTTTTGGGGCTGTCGCTGGGCAACACGGACTTTCAACTCCCTCCAAAGATTTTCTATGGTGTTGAGATCTGGAGACTGGCTAGGCCACTCCAGGACCTTGAAATACTTCTTACGAAGCCACTCCTTCGTTGCCCGGGCGGTGTGTTTGGGATCATTGTCATGCTGAAAGACCCAGCCACGTTTCATCTTCAATGCCCTTGCTGATGGAAGGAGGTTTTCACTCAAAATCTCACGATACATGGCCACATTCATTCTTTCCTTTACACGGATCAGTCGTCCTGGTCCCTTTGAAGAAAAACAGCCCCAAAGCATGATGGGGGTGCAACTCAGCATTCTTTGTCCTCCAAACACGACGAGTTGAGTTTTTACCAAAAAGTTATATTTTGGTTTCATCTGACCATATGACATTCTCCCAATCCTCTTCTGGATCAACCAAATGCACTCTAGCAAACTTCAGACGGGCCTGGACATGTACTGGCTTAAGCAGGGGGACACGTCTGGCACTGCAGGATTTGAGTCCCTGGCGGCGTAGTGTGTTACTGATGGTAGGCTTTGTTACTTTGGTCCCAGCTCTCTGCAGGTCATTCACTAGGTCCCCGTGTGGTTCTGGGATTTTTGCTCACCGTTCTTGTGATCATTTTGACCCCACGGGGTGAGATCTTGCGTGGAGCCCCAGATCGAGGGAGATTATCAGTGGTCTTGTATGTCTTCCATTTCCTAATAATTGCTCCCACAGTTGATTTCTTCAAACCAAGCTGCTTACCTATTGCAGATTCAGTCTTCCCAGCCTGGTGCAGGTCTACAATTTTGTTTCTGGTGTCCTTTGACAGCTATTTGGTCTTGGCCATAGTGGAGTTTGGAGTGTGACTGTTTGAGGTTGTGGACAGGTGTCTTTTATACTGATAACAAGTTCAAACAGGTGCCATTAATACAGGTAACGAGTGGAGGACAGAGGAGCCTCTTAAAGAAGAAGTTACAGGTCTGTGAGAGCCAGAAATCTTGCTTGTTTGTAGGTGACCAAATACTTATTTTCCACCATAATTTGCAAATAAATTCATAAAAAATCCTACAATGTGATTTTCTGGATTTTTTTCTCTCAATTTGTCTGTCATAGTTGACGTGTACCTATGATGAAAATTACAGGCCTCTCATCTTTTTAAGTGGGAGAACTTGCACAATTGGTGGCTGACTAAATAATTTTTTCCCCCACTGTATATGGACAGTCAATTGCTATGGTATTTTTTATTGGTAAATTTACAAACAGATATAATGATAAATAGATTTGAAACTTGTATCCCATTATGGTATATGGTGAAATAAGTATAGCCAGTTATTATTGTAATGGCTTAGCAGATAATAACAAAAGAAGAACAATATTTACATGGCTCCAAGAGAAGGAATATAATATCTATTGTTTACAGGAAACTCATTCAACAATTGAAGTTGTGTGGAAAAATGAATGGGGGGGGGGGGCGAAATATACTTCTCCCATGGGCAAAGAAACTCAAAAGTGGTGATGATATTAATTAACAGAAATTTCAATCCGAATATGCAAATTGTCCAAACAGATCCGTAAGGTAGATGGATTATTTTAAGTATGTTATTGGACCATAAACCGATATGGCTCATTAACCTTTACGGACCAAATACTGATGATCCACACTTCTTTGACAATATATATAATACATTATCAACTCTGCAAGCAATTCAAGACTCTATTATTATGGTGGGAGATTATAACACGGTTTTAAATAGCTCAATGGACCGTAAAGGAAATCACACTACAAACAATCACCCTCATGCTCTTAAGGAAATCGCGAATGTCATGGATACATTAGAATGGCACCAAAAGTTTAAAAAGTGTTGATAGGAGACAGAATGCGGTCGGACCATCATATAATTGGCATATACATTACTCTTACTGAATTTCCACGTGGGCGAGGATATTGGATATTTAATCAAAGCCTATTGGATGATAACTAGTTTTTAACTAGGACAGAGGAATTTATAACTGATTTTTTTCCGACATAACATAGGTACAGCAAATCCCCTTATTGTATGGGACACCTTTAATTGTGCCTTTAGAGGCCATGCAATTCAGTACTCATCTCGAAAACAAAAGCAATTTAGGTCAAGAGTCCACACTAACAAAGGAAATAGAAGGTCTAACAGAACAGATAGTTTTTTTATTGCTAGCATAGAGGCTCAGAATAAATTAGAGGAAAAACAAAAAGAAATGGAGAGACTTATTCAAGAAAGATCAAGTGTAATACAGTGGGGCAAAAAAGTATTTAGTCAGCCACCAATTGTGCAAGTTCTCCCACTTAAAAAGATGAGAGAGGCCTGTAATTTTCATCATAGGTACACGTCAACTATGACAGACAAATTGAGAAAAAAATCCAGAAAATCCCATTGTAGGATTTTAATGAATTTATTTGCAAATTATGGTGGAAAATAAGTATTTGGTCACCTACAAACAAGCAAGATTTCTGGCTCTCACAGACCTGTAACTTCTTCTTTAAGAGGCTCCTCTGTCCTCCACTCGTTACCTGTATTAATGGCACCTGTTTGAACTTGTTATCAGTATAAAAGACACCTGTCCACAACCTCAAACAGTCACACTCCAAACTTCACAATGGCCAAGACCAAAGAGCTGTCAAAGGACACCAAAAACAAAATTGTAGACCTGCACCAGGCTGGGAAGACTGAATCTGCAATAGGTAAGCAGCTTGGTTTGAAGAAATCAACTGTGGGAGCAATTATTAGGAAATGGAAGACATACAAGACCACTGATAATCTCCCTCGATCTGGGGCTCCATGCAAGATCTCACCCCGTGGGTCAAAATGATCACAAGAACGGTGAGCAAAAATCCCAGAACCACACGGGGGGACCTAGTGAATGACCTGCTGAGAGCTGGGACCAAAGTAACAAAGCCAACCATCAGTAACACACTACGCCGCCAGGGACTCAAATCCTGCAGTGCGAGACGTGTCCCCCTGCTTAAGCCAGTACATGTCCAGGCCCGTCTGAAGTGCATTTGGATGATCCAGAAGAGGATTGGGAGAATGTCATATGGTCAGATGAAACCAAAATATAACTTTTGGTAAAAACTCAACTCGTCATGTTTGGAGGACAAAGAATGCTGAGTTGCATCCAAAGAACACCATACCTACTGTGAAGCATGGGGTTGATAACATCATGCTTTGGGGCTGTTTTTCTGCAAAGGGACCAGGACGACTGATCCGTGTAAAGGAAAGAATGAATGGGGCCATGTATCGTGAGATTTTGAGTGAAAACCTCCTTCCATCAGCAAGGGCATTGAAGATGAAACATGGCTGGGTCTTTCAGCATGACAATGATCCCAAACACACCGCCCGGGCAACGAAGGAGTGGCTTCGTAAGAAGCATTTCAAGGTCCTGGAGTGGCCTAGCCAGTCTCCAGATCTCAACCCCATAGAATATATTTGGAGGGAGTTGAAAGTCTGTGTTGCCCAGCGACAGCCCCAAAACATCACTGCTCTAGAGGAGATCTGCATGGAGGAATGGGCCAAAATACCAGCAACAGTGTGTGAAAACCTTGTGAAGACTTACAGAAAACGTTTGACCTGTGTCATTGCCAACAAAGGGTATATAACAAAGTATTGAGAAACTTTTGTTATTGACCAAATACTTATTTTCCACCATCATATGCCAATAAATTCATTAAAAATCCTACAATGTGATTTTCTGGATTTTTTTTTCTAATTTTGTCTGTCATAGTTGACGTGTACCTATGATGAAAATTACAGGCCTCTCTCATCTTTTTAAGTGGGAGAACTTGCACAATTGGTGGCTGACTAAATACTTTTTTTCCCCACTGTATATTATAAAAAATAATGCAAAATGGATGGAATATGGGGAAAAATGCACAAAATTATTTTTTTATCTTCAACATAGGAATGCTACCAAAAATAATTTATTGATACTGGTTACAAATGACGGAGTCACCCATAATTCACCAAGTTTTATTTTGAAGGAGGAAACAAAGCACTTTAAGCATATGTTTTCGTTTCAGTCGCCTCCATGTCCTCTATCTGAAGCAAATTATGGAGATGGTTTTTCTATTGATAATGTAAAATTAACAGCCATACAGAAAGACTCATGTGAAGGTGAAATTATAGAGGAGGAACTTCTGGATGTAATTAAAGTACTTTAAGTCCGGGAAAACTTCATGGTTGGATGGCATACCAGTCGAGGTATACCAAACCTTGTTTGATATACTCAGAGGACCGTTATTAGCATGTTTTAACCACTCCTATGTAAATGGTAGATTATAAGACACTCAAGAAGAAGTTCTGATTTCATTATTACTGAAACAGGATAGAAGTGGAAAATATAAAGATCCAGTCCATTAAAAAAATTAGAGGCCCCTTACACTTCAGTGTTGTGATGCAAAAATTCTAGCAAAAATGTATTTTTTTTACATGGGCGATACATTGGAGATAATATAGGGAAACAATAGAACACTATGGAAAATCTGGGAAACCAGGCCTACTATTCATAGCAGACTTCGAAAAGGCATTTGATAAAGTACGACTGAGGTTTATATATAAATGCCTGGAGCATTTCAATTTTGGACAATCTCTTATAAATTAGGTTAAAATCATGTATAGTAACCCTAGGTGTACAATAGTAAATAATGGCTTTTTCTCAGAAAGTTTTAAAACTGTCAAGAGGAGTGAAACAAGGTTGTCCACTAACGGCATATCTATTTATTATTGCCATCAAGATGTTAGCTATTAAAATCAGATCCAACAATAATATCAAGGGATTACAAATCCAGGGCTTAAAAACAAAGGTGTCATTGTACGCTGATGATTCATGTTTTCTTTTAAATCCACAACTTGAATCCCTCCTCATAGAGGATCTAGATACATTTTCTAACCTCTCTGGATTACAACCAAATTCTGATAAATGTACTATATTACGTATTGGATCACTTAAAAATACAATTTTTACATTACTATGTAGTTTACCATTCAAATGGTCTGATGGTGATGTGGATATACTCGGAATACATATCCCAAATGAAATAAATGATCTCACTCCAATACATTTTTATAGAAAGTTAGCAAAAATAGATAAGATCTTGTTACCATGGAAAGGTAAATACCTGTCAATTTGTGGAAAAATCACCCTGATTAACTCTTTAGTATTATCCCCGTTTACCTATTTGCTTATGGTCTTGCCTACACCTAGCGAACAGTTTTTTAAATTATATGAGAAAAAAAGATTCCATTTTATTTGGAACGGCAAGCCAGACAAAATTAAACGGGCCTATTTATATAATTAATATGAATTCGGAGGACAGAAATTATTAGATATTAAAGCATTAGACCTATCACTAAAAGCTTCAGTCATACAAAAGTTGTACTTAAATCCGAACTGGTTCTCTAGCAAATTAGTAACATTGTCTCACCCAATGTTCAAGAATGGCCTTTTCCCCTTTATTCAGATTACAACCTCTCACTTTCAGTTATTTGAAAAGGAAATAATCTCCCAAATATCACTATTTCTAAAACAAGCCATAGAAAGTTGGTTACAATTTCAATTTAATCCTCCAGAAACGACAGAACAAATAATGCAACAAATATTGTGGTTAAACTCAAATATACTAATTGATAAAAACACTTTTTTTTTTGACAAAATGTTTAAAAAAGGTATAATCTTCGTAAATGATATTATCGGTAGGACTGGTGTAGTTATGTCGCACATGCAGCTAACAAAAACATATGGAAATGTCTGCTCTACCCAAAATTACAACCAAATAATTGCAGCATTACCGCAAAGATGGAAAAGGAAAGTGGAAGGGGGAAAAAGTAAGGTACTTGTCTATCGGCCTTGCATTAAAGAATATAATTGGTTAAAGAAAATTGTGATAAATAAAAAAGTATACCAGTTTCATTTAAGGACCAAAGGATTGACAGCTGTCCCATATAGATTGCAAAATAGTTGGGAAAATATTTTTGACGTACCGATTCCATGGCACAGTGTTTATGAATTGATACGCAAAACGACACCGGAATTTTTCAATTTAAATTATTGCTTCCAATAGAATGTTATTTATATGGGGGATACAATCTTCCCAGCTCTGCAGATTTTGCTGCGAAGAGACAGAATCATTAGATCATTTGTTTTGGTACTGTCCATTTGTTTTTGGACACAGGTCAAGGAATGGCTAAAGGATTGCAATATTTACCTGGAGCTAACCCTGCAGATAGCACTACTGGGTGATCTGAAAATTCATAGTCAAACGATCAATAATATAATAATACTTTTAGCAAAAATGTTTATTTTCAATTCACAATCTGTAGAAACAATGTGTAAAACATCACAGTACAGTTGAAAGATATATGGCAAATAGAAATCCAATATGCATGGTGTTGAGAGATAGATGGGAGGTGTTGAATGGAGCTGAAGGATGGGACTAATAACAACAACATAACTAATGTAAAGCATACTGTGTCCATAATAAGTATATAGGTTATAGGTTGAGAGCTTTTGTGAGAGAGCACAGTTAGAAAAATATGGCATATACAGTGGGGGAAAAAAAGTATTTAGTCAGCCACCAATTGTGCAAGTTCTCCCACTTAAAAAGATGAGAGAGGCCTGTAATTTTCATCATAGGTACACGTCAACTATGACAGACAAATTGAGATTTTTTTTCTCCAGAAAATCACATTGTAGGATTTTTAATGAATTTATTTGCAAATTATGGTGGAAAATAAGTATTTGGTCACCTACAAACAAGCAAGATTTCTGGCTCTCACAGACCTGTAACTTCTTCTTTAAGAGGCTCCTCTGTCCTCCACTCGTTACCTGTATTAATGGCACCTGTTTGAACTTGTTATCAGTATAAAAGACACCTGCCACAACCTCAAACAGTCACACTCCAAACTCCACTATGGCCAAGACCAAAGAGCTGTCAAAGGACACCAGAAACAATATTGTAGACCTGCACCAGGCTGGGAAGACTGAATCTGCAATAGGTAAGCAGCTTGGTTTGAAGAAATCAACTGTGGGAGCAATTATTAGGAAATGGAAGACATACAAGACCACTGATAATCTCCCTCGATCTGGGGCTCCACGCAAGATCTCACCCTGTGGGGTCAAAATGATCACAAGAACGGTGAGCAAAAATCCCAGAACCACACGGGGGGACCTAGTGAATGACCTGCAGAGAGCTGGGACCAAAGTAACAAAGCCTACCATCAGTAACACACTACGCCACCAGGGACTCAAATCCTGCAGTGCCAGACGTTTCCCCCTGCTTAAGCCAGTACATGTCCAGGCCCGTCTGAAGTTTGCTAGAGTGCATTTGGATGATCCAGAAGAGGATTGGGAGAATGTCATATGGTCAGATGAAACCAAAATATAACTTTTTGGTAAAACACTCAACTCAGTGCGTGTTTGGAGGACAAAGAATGCTGAGTTGCATCCAAAGAACAACATACCTACTGTGAAGCATGGGGGTGGAAACATCATGCTTTGGGGCTGATTTTCTGCAAAGGGACCAGGACGACTGATCCGTGTAAAGGAAAGAATGAATGGGGCCATGTATCGTGAGATTTTTAGTGAAAACCTCCTTCCATCAGCAAGGGCATTGAAGATGAAACGTGGCTGGGTCTTTCAGCATGACAATGATCCCAAACACACCGCCCGGCAACGAAGGAGTTGCTTCGTAAGAAGCATTTCAAGGTCCTGGAGTGGCCTAGCCAGTCTCCAGATCTCAACCCCATAGAAAATCTTTGGAGGGAGTTGAAAGTCCGTGTTGCCCAGCGACAGCCCCAAAACATCACTGCTCTAGAGGAGATCTGCATGGAGGAATGGGCCAAAATACCAGCAACAGTGTGTGAAAACCTTGTGAAGACTTACAGAAAACGTTTGACCTGTGTCATTGCCAACAAAGGGTATATAACAAAGTATTGAGAACCTTTTGTTATTGACCAAATACTTATTTTCCACCATAATTTGCAAATAAATTCATTAAAAATCCTACAATGTGATTTTCTTGAAAATGTTTTCTCATTTTGTCTGTCATAGTTGACGTGTACCTATGATGAAAATTACAGGCCTCTCTCATCTTTTTAAGTGGGAGAACTTGCACAATTGGTGGCTGACTAAATACTTTTTTCCCCCACTGTATGTATGTATGTATGTGTATGTATATACATTTTATATATATATATATATATATTAGCAAGACACGCCCAATAAAGGACTGGTTTTGCAGGTGGTGACCACAGACCACTTCTCAGTTCCTATGCTTCCTGGCTGATGTTTTGGTCACTTTTGAATGCTGGCGGTGCTTTCACTCTAGTGGTAGCATGAGACGGAGTCTACAACCCACACAAGTGGCTCAGGTAGTGCAGCTCATCCAGGATGGCACATCAATGCGAGCTGTGGCAAGAAGGTTTGCTGTGTCTGTCAGCGTAGTGTCCAGAGCATGGAGGCGCTACCAGGAGACAGGCCAGTACATCAGGAGACGTGGAGGAGGCCGTAGGAGGGCAACAACCCAGCAGCAGGACTGCTACCTCTGCCTTTGTGCAAGGAGGAGCAGGAGGAGCACTGCCAGAGCCCTGCAAAATGACCTCCAGCAGGCCACAAATGTGCATGTGTCTGCTCAAACGGTCAGAAACAGACTCCATGAGGGTGGTATGAGGGCCCGACGTCCACAGGTGGGGGTTGTGCTTACAGCCCAACACCGTGCAGGACGTTTGGCATTTGCCAGAGAACACCAAGATTGGCAAATTCGCCACTGGCACCCTGTGGTCTTCACAGATGAAAGCAGGTTCACACTGAGCACGTGACAGACGTGACAGAGTCTGGAGACGCCGTGGAAAACGTTCTGCTGCCTTCAACATCCTCCAGCATGACCGGTTTGGCGGTGGGTCAGTCATGGTGTGGGGTGGCATTTCTTTGGGGGGGCCGCACAGCCCTCCATGTGCTCGCCAGAGGTAGCCTGACTGCCATTAGGTACCGAGATGAGATCCTCAGACCCCTTGTGAGACCATATGCTGGTGCGGTTGGCCCTGGGTTCCTCCTAATGCAAGACAATGCTAGACCTCATGTGGCTGGAGTGTGTCAGCAGTTCCTGCAAGAGGAAGGCATTGATGCTATGGACTGGCCCGCCGTCCCCAGACCTGAATCCAATTGAGCACATCTGGGACATCATGTCTCGCTCCATCCACCAACGCCACGTTGCACCACAGATTGTCCAGGAGTTGGCGGATGCTTTAGTCCAGGTCTGGGAGGAGATCCCTCAGAGACCATCCGCCACCTCATCAGGAGCATGCCCAGGCGTTGTAGGGAGGTCATACAGGCACGTGGAGGCCACACACACTACTGAGCCTCATTTTGACTTGTTTTAAGGACATTACATCAAAGTTGGATCAGCCTGTAGTGTGGTTTTCCACTTTAATTTTGAGGGTGACTCCAAATCCAGACCTCCATGGGTTGATAAATTAGATTTCCATTGATAATTTTTGTGTGATTTTGTTGTCAGCACATTCAACTATGTAAAGAAAAAAGTATTTAATAAGATTATTTAATTCATTCAGATCTAGGATGTGTTATTTTAGTGTTCCTTTATTTTTGTTGAGCAGTGTGTGTGTATGTGTGTATATATATATATATATATATATATATATATTATATTTGCGAAAAAAAACAAAGAAAAAAAAACAACGTGACTCCTGAGAGCGAAGATGTGAAGTGCTCCATCTCTACAGCTGTGCGCTCTCACTCTCTCAAAATAGACCAAAACCAAATCACTTAGATATTGCGATGAAAAGGGAATAAACTACATCTCTAGTGGTGTGTTCAAGCATAAAAGCAGCTGACAAAATTGCAAACAAACCACATCCTATAACAGTTTTTGTCAAGAATTGTTTATCTATCCTATAGGCCTACACTTCTCTAAAGAGAATTAATGATGGTCGACAAAGCAGTAAAACTTCATCAATAATACTATCTTCAGTAGCTAGGACTACTAAGATTGCACCTCCCCTGTAGAGTTCTGTTATGGTTATGCAATGTTTTGACATGGAAATGAGAATGTGCTCCAGTATTCTAATGGCAATATGCCTCTCTTCAGATCTTGATGTATCTTTGGGTGAATGTGCATGTCTGGCTGGCAGAGACTGCTCCTTAATTGGGATTGCTCTGCACATAACATAGCCTAGTTACAGAAAGTGGCCCATATTATAATCATAAGGATCCTTTAGGTTTGTGTTTTGTACTCGATCTAGAAATGCATTTTGGCTATGCATTGATTCATTATTTCAGATGTGTATATAAAATACTCTTGTGAAACACCAGCAGCACAGGTCCTGCAGTGGTTTCTCCAGAGAGAGGGATGTTTGTGCTCCTGTTCTAGATCCCTCTGTTGAATGAATGAACCCAGTTGAGAGTAGCAGACAGACTGTCCATGCTGTGGTCATGCTTGCTTGGTTGTCACTTTTTTGATTCTACAAGGTCCCTGTTCTGCTCTGAGTCAGACCTGGCTGAGATAAACACCACTGCTGCAGTGTTTTCCATAAGCGCCGGCTGTCGGCTAGATAGCCGATAAGACTAATTGTCAGCCTGCTACTTTTTCCACTTCATTAAATCAAACTAGGCTTATTTTCATTTACAAGTTTCAATTTGCTAGTCAGAAAAGTTAATACAGCCTTCTCCTGCTAGAATGACCTATATGCATCTTCTAGTGATCTATTGATACAACAGGCGCCTGTCAGTCACAAAGTGAGTGATGACGGGGACACAGTGCTAGTTTGTCAGTCTGCTGTCTGTCCCGCCTCTAGGCTCCTGTGTTATTTTTGTGCCCTCTGGTTGGCTGCAGTCAAATGTATTTTTACGGAGGAGGGAGAGCATGATGCTTCTTCATCATCTCCTGTGAGTTAATTTCCATCTCCCATGTAATGTAAGTGGTAACGTTGAGTTTAAATCCACTTAATTATTGTTTTGTGGCACATTAATGTATTTTCTTTTGTGTGTTTCATAGGCCTATTATAGCCAGCCACGGAGTCGGGGCGCATAGGCTATTTATTGTGCTTTGATTGACAACCAAACAGCTTTGACTAATTTTTAAAAGGCATCGAACTGACTGAATAAAGTCAATCTCCTATATCCCTTTGCTATTCATAAATCATACAACATAGTTATATGTCCATGGTATCGCATTGGGACAAGTAAACCAACGATCTTGTTTGTGTTTTCCTAGGATTCGAAGCCCATGTTGAGACTTGCCAGTGACCGCTAGTGACTCGTCAGTGTAGCCTAGTAATAGGTTGTTCGTGAACAAACTGTTATTTTTTTTAATAACTTTTAGGTGAACGGATCTGAATCGCATCAGTGAGGGAGCTGTTCATTTGGCTCCCTGGTAGGCCACTACTGCATTTTGGCGATTATCTGCAAAACTTCAATTAATAGCCCAGGCATTTATTTGCTTAAATCACTGAACACAACAGGTGCTTATTAGAGACAGGCTTCTATTTGAGCCAGGTGTCTATTTCCTTAATGCACACAGCTGAAACTGCGTCTATTTCCTTAATGCACACAGCTTTTGCTCATTTTCATAGTTAATTGTTTAATTCCAGCATTCACTTCCAGCATTTTAATCATTTTCTTCATTTCCTACACTGTGTTATCATTTACACACCATGTCACGTTTCTTTTGTCTTAGTATGCCTCTATAGAAAAAAAAATCGAAATACTTTTCCTTGACAAAATACTTATTCTATTTTTTCTATCTGGCTGGCTACTCCATGCACTTACGGAAAACACTGCTGCTGTAATTGATGGAGCACAGCACAGCCCAGAGCAGCAGCTCAGCTCTGGAAAGAGAATCCCCTTCCCTTCCCTTCCCTTCCCTTCCCCACTTACACACATTCAGTCAAAAGTAGAGCGGCTGAGATTCTGTTTAAAGCAACAGCGCCACTGCAGTGGGATGGTGAGAATGGGCACTGCACCTTGTTATTGGCAATGGTGGAGAGACACACTAGCAGTGCTGCTGCTCCTGTCCACAGTTTGCCCCCAGCAGCAGGTTGCTGTGCACACCATGATCCTGACCCCTGACTGAGAACCCTGCCTGCTGCCCTAGTGGGAACTTGTGTGTGCAGCAGTGTGGAATGATTTTTGCACACAGACAAAATGTGTTAGTGCATCTCCTGGGAGGAAGTTTCCACTCTCCAGCCCTGGCTTCAGTTTTTACTTAGCAGCACTGTGTTGTGTGAGTGGTGTAAATGTTCTGCACTGGGTTCTGATAAAACAACTGTCTCACCTCCTCCTCCCTTTCCTTGCAGGCCTGTGTCCTGATTGCTGACCTCATGGTGTAACCAGGTGTAAAGATGAGCATAAGCAGTGATGAGGTCAACTTTCTTGTGTACAGATATCTACAGGAGTCAGGTATGCTCCAACGCTCAAACCACATGTCCATTCACATTCTGTAAACACTGGCAACAGACAGCTGTTGAAACAATGTTCCGTATATTCTCCTACTCATGTAATGTTCTAGTGCTATTAAAGGGTGCCTAGAAAATGTGCACTACGATAACAACCACAGAGCTATTTGAAATGTGCCAATTCCAGAGGCACCAAAGGGAGGGATCTGCTCAGTGTAATGTGCTGCGTAGTGCCTACTGACATGCTGCTCATGCTTGCCCCCTACAGGATTTTCCCACTCAGCCTTCACATTTGGCATAGAGAGCCACATCAGCCAGTCCAACATCAATGGAGCCCTGGTGCCCCCTGCTGCCCTCATCTCCATCATACAGAAGGGCCTGCAGTACGTGGAGGCCGAAGTCAGCATTAATGAGGTGAGCTCATCTCCTCATTCACACAACTCATTATCACAGCATCTCATCATCTCAGCCGACTATCAGGGAATCTGTGGACTTAATTACCGCAAGCCTGGTATACTGTGATCAAATGCAGAAATCAGCATTGGTTTGATCACAAATCAGAAAGGATATGTATGCAGTGCTAGGTTTCTGCTCTTCAGTTATTATGCAGTTATTAACCAATTTAGCTTTATAATGCATTGCATTATTGTATTTTAATAGATGGTTCTAAGATGATATATTTTTTATTTTTTTATTATTATTATTATTTAATTTGATTGGTGATTTTAGCCTACCATTGCTTATAGCTACAGTAGTTATTTAGCAGTTTGAATTTGAGTCTAACCAGCTGGTCTGGTGTCCCCAGGACGGCACGCTGTTTGACGGACGGCCGATCGAGTCCCTGTCGCTCATTGACGCGGTAATGCCGGACGTGGTGCAGACGCGGCAGCAGGCCTACCGAGACAAGCTAGCCCAGCAGCATGCGGCCCAGGCCCCCCCGGCCAACACCACCAACATGACGGCCAACGCCAAGAACGGAGAGAACACGGCCAACGGCGAGGAGAACGGAGCGCATGCCTTAGCTAGTGAGTCTCAGTCCACGGCCCTGGCTTTAGCGTTTATTAACTATAACACAGAGGGAGAGGAGGGAAAAATGTATTTGTCACATTGTTGAGTCAATGCCAATGCTGGATGTTTTGTTATTCAGATCATGCACATGCTGATGAGGTGCTCTCTGTGTGCCATACAGACAACCATGTAGACATGATGGAAGTCGACGGGGATGTGGAGATTCCCCAGAACAAAGCCATGGTGCTCCGAGGTCACGAGTCAGAGGTGTTTATCTGCGCCTGGAACCCTGTCTCCGACCTGCTTGCGTCCGGGTCAGTCTCTCGCTCTCGCTCTCGCTCTCGCTCTCTCTCTCTCTCTCTCTCTCTCTCTCTCTCTCTCTCTCTCTCTCTCTCTCTCTCTCTCTCTCTCTCTCTCTCTCTCTCTCTCTTACTGCTGACAAGGTTCATTTACTGGTAACACTGAGGATGCTAAGATAATATCAGTAAGCTATTATCGGTCACTTTCAGATGTTATTGCATTTAGCCCCAATAATTAAATACCTATTTGGAGCTGTATCCTGGTTAGAGTTGCAAAATTCTGTTAACTTCCCAAAACGTCCCAGGTTTTCCAGAAATCCCGGTTGTAGGATTCTGGATTTCCTGCTTATTCCTTCCTAATTCCGAGAATCTTCCAACCTGGATTTCTGAAAAACCTGGGAATTTTGGGAAAGTTAACAGAATTTTGCCACCCTAAATCAATAAATTGATTGACTGATTTACCGAGGACCTGGGGCTTTCTGTGTTGCTGTATTGTTGCTAAATTGCATTGTACTATGCTGACTCTCCCTCCCCGGTGCAGGTCTGGGGACTCGACAGCGCGGATCTGGAACCTGAGTGAGAACAGCACCAGCAGCTCCACACAGCTTGTACTGAGGCACTGCATACGGGAGGGAGGCCAGGACGTCCCCAGCAACAAAGACGTCACATCATTAGACTGGAATGTGAGTGAAGGGTCCACTCACTCACTCATAACTTAACACCACCACTCTCAAATTCCATAACTTTATTTCCACTTCTCCTGTTCTGAATGTTAGGAGTCACTTGAAACTGCTTTAATGTTTCAAAGCTTTGATCTTTGTAATTACCCAAATTATATTGAGGTGTGCTACTGTTTTGTTCTGTATGCTATTTATCCTTGCAAGGGAAAGTTTCATTGAGCAGAATTATGTTTCTATGCTGATGTGCTGAACAATATGTATTCGCTTTAAATACTTTTATTTATACAATTGATATCTCTTTCCACCTGACAGAGTGAGGGTACGTTACTAGCAACCGGCTCATATGATGGATTTGCCAGGATATGGACAAAGGATGGTGAGTTGCCACTTTTACTGCTTTTTCAACTTACCATGTTGTCAGTTTCAACAATAACGCTTGCCTCTCTAATATAAATGATTTGAACCCTAGGTAATCTTGCCAGTACACTGGGTCAACACAAAGGTCCCATTTTTGCATTAAAATGGAACAAGAAAGGAAACTTCATTCTTAGTGCCGGAGTAGATAAGGTAAGAACCCAAACAGTCTTTTATTTTTGTTATGAGCTCAAGACTTGAAATGCTATGATGACTCATTAACCTCTTCTGGTATTAAGGACTAAAAGAACCTTGTTATTCTTAGGCGTGTTCTAATTTAATGTTTTTCTTTGTGTGTGTGTGTTTCTCCCACCAGACTACAATCATATGGGATGCTCACACAGGAGAAGCAAAGCAGCAGTTCCCGTTCCATTCAGGTGCACTGAATTATCCAATGGCTTCTTTCCTGACTCTTAATTAACCCTAATTAGACATCTATCGGTACATACATGACTATAATCAATAAGGGTATTTTTGTGCCGAATCATTCCTAGTTTCTGTCAAGCACCAAAAAAGAAGTAGCATTCTACGTTGTTGTTTATTCATTTAGTTTTCTTCCGCTCTTCCTCTTGTTGTGACTCAACAGCGCCTGCTCTGGATGTGGACTGGCAGAGCAACAACACTTTTGCCTCCTGCAGTACAGACATGTGCATCCACGTGTGTAAGCTTGGCCAGGACAGGCCCATCAAGACATTTCAAGGACACACAGTAAGTCAGCCCCCATCACCCCACAATGTAACACTGCTCCTGCAGCCATTATAGAAGTACCATTTTGTCCAGTTTTCCATGGGTCAGAGACTTTTCCTTTTCTCTGTCTGTGCTGATAACTCTGCTCCCCTCCTTTCCAGAATGAAGTAAATGCAATCAAATGGGATCCAACTGGTAACCTGCTAGCCTCTTGCTCAGACGACATGACGCTGAAGGTAAGATAGGAATGAAAACTAGCTGTCTAGCTACATCCAGAACCTCTGTCTAGCTACATCCAGAACCTCTGTCTAGCTACATCCAGTATTGTCTGAGTTTTTTATTACTGTCCCTGTTAAATAAATTATATAAATAAATACATGTGCACTGTGTAATGTTGTGCTCTGGATTATGTATCAGAAATTCAAATAATTTATGTGTTGTTTATATCACTCTATCATTTTTCTTAGTTTCAATTGTGATGAATACCACTCGACAAATTGTCGACCTGAAAAATAAACCAAGTATAAAACCAACCAAACATTCTTATCTTTCTGAACATTCAGCTTTTTTGCATGATCATCACATGTAAAACATTTTTTTTGTCATTTTACCATCCTAGATCTGGAGTATGAAACAGGACACGTGCGTTCATGATCTGCAAGCTCACAGCAAAGAGATCTACACTATCAAATGGAGCCCCACCGGTCCTGGAACCAACAACCCCAATGCCAATCTCATGCTTGCCAGGTACTGAAACAGAAGCACTGCTGCCCGCTCTGTGTGGGCATTCATTCATTTGGATGTGAGAGCAGCATTACTGACATAACCGCAGTGTTGCCCTGTTCGAGGGTAATGGACTGATGACTACACTGGCCAGCCACAGTCTTTGTGCCCTGACCAGAAACTCTTCACCTGAATTGCCCGAGTTTTCATCTTGCTGTATTGGGGCTTTGTGTTTGAAGTGAGCTATGACCATGAGCCAAGTACTTGCTTCTGGGGAGGAGGCAGATATATGACAGTTTTTCCTGTGTTCCTTGCAGTGCGTCCTTTGATTCGACGGTGCGGCTGTGGGATGTGGACCGAGGGATCTGCATCCACACGTTAACCAAACACCAGGAGCCTGTCTACAGTGTGGCCTTCAGCCCCGACGGCAGGCATCTGGCCAGCGGCTCCTTCGACAAGTGTGTTCACATCTGGAACACGCAGGTACAGTCTGACACCATCAATCCCCTGGCTATCCCCTGACACTGTCCCGCTGTCCAGCTTGCATGGAGCGGAGAACTGTTAGTGATATTACCTATTAGCTAGTTTGTTACTTAGGTCAGATGTAGTGCTTATTTTGGAGACTTTAATTTGGCTTTCGAATGGATTTAAATCTAAGCAAGCTATGGTTTAACCTTTGGCTTGTGTCTGTCATTGTGGTTGTTGATCTGAAATGGTAATGTCTTCTCTTCCTTTTCCACAGACTGGTGCTTTAGTCCATAGTTACAGGGGGACAGGGGGGATCTTTGAAGTTTGCTGGAATGCAGCAGGTGACAAAGTGGGAGCAAGTGCATCAGATGGATCTGTGCGTACTAATGTTTTGAGCATTTTCACATACTTAATATATTTGATGTTTTCTATTGTGTTATGCCACCATAAAAGTTTATCACTCTGAGATATACATCTCAAATAATAATATAACAAAATATATATTTCTTGTTTTTCAGGTTTGTGTATTAGATCTGCGGAAATAACGCTGCTTGTTGGAAGCCATGGACCGACAATGAATGTGTACATAGCCAAAATGACTGTCCCTGCCCCATGTACTGCTAGTCTCGCTAAACCATGGCTGGCCACTACAGACCAGAAACAAGCACCCGACACAGCAAATTCAGGAGCAAGGACACGCTCTGTGCAGCAAGTTGGTAGGACCAGAGACATTAAAGGGACACAGACAAAAAAATGAAAATGAAGAAAAAAAAGCAGATCTGTATATGTACCAACATTTGGAAGCTATTTTGCTTTTTGATCTTTAAACCATGCTCATCAAGAGAAAAAAATATGTTTTAACTTTGTTGGTAGTTCAGTCTCTGTGTGCAGACATATCGGCTTTCCAATCCTGCGGCCGGCAGTTAGGTTTTTAATAAAATCATTTATATTATTTCAATGTTTAAGTTTATATTTTTGGGGGTCACAAGTGGAGGTGTCCTCTTTTTTTATACACACTCACAAAACAGTTATTAAAAAAAAAAAAAAAAAATATTTGGTAGTGTACGCTTTGTGGTTCAAAACAATATCGGGACTTGAAGAAAAATCTGTTTAATTTGTCTTTTTTTTCTATTGTAGTTTTTACTGTTGACATCTAAATGCAGTAGTTTTTATTTATTTTCTCTAAAGGAGACATTGTTTCTCCTGACCTTAATATCATTACAAATTAACATGGGCACACATGAAAGAAGAGGCATTGTAAATCTGGATGCTTTAAAACTAATTTTATGGTTGGTTTGTGCACCATCGATGGCGCTAGAGAAACGTTCCATGATTCCCCCCTGGACAAAGCTGTACTGCTGTAGCTATCATGTGGAAACATCCAGTATTGGATCGGTTAAAGAAGAGAAGCAGACGAATCAGTACCCAATGACTGCCCCCCCCCCTCCAGTGTGAAGGATTGGAACTGTGATGTCCACTGGACCTTTCACAACAGTGTTACCACTGGGCAAACTTAGGCTCCTTTTACAACATATAGCAAAAAGGGAAGACTTGCTTTAAGTTTTGTATTCTAATGATTACTTAGCTGATAATGTTTCTCACTGATTATTTTCAAGTACATTTCATATTGCTGATGTATCATATTTGTGTCACAACATAACTTCCATTAGGCTTTTACTCAAAATGGTTTACATGTTGATTAGGCTAAGTTTGTTTTACTCCTGTAGATGATTTCCCAAGCTAGATATTGACAGAGGTTATTTGGATCACAAACAAGCAATGCTGTTTTCAGTGGAAAAATTGAATCTTAAAGCAAGTCTGAGTGTTGGGCTAGGAATCAGAAATCACATGGAGTAACATACATTATTTTTGTGCTACAAAAAATTTTAAGTAGTTAAAAAGTTAACTGAATTTGAAGCATAACCTTTTAAAGACATGCAACACTGTGTGGTATAATTGTACATTCATGTAAATGTATCTTTTCAAATCATTGTGAGCAGAGAAGTCCCCTACTGGTCAGTAATCAATCGACAGTTAAGTCATTTTTGATTGACTTTTTAACAATTTAATTTGAAATGGGACAAATCTGAATATTCACCAATTACTTTCTAGATATCCGGTTAAATGTAGTGTTTTTAAAACAAAGCAAGCCATTCTGATTTTACAGATGGCAGAATTAGGTTTTGGCTTAATGGAACTGTGAGGATCCAGCAGCAACTGCGATGGCCAGGATTCCTTGTCCACCTTGTTTAAGCCTTATATCTTATCCGTTAATTTTTTAAGGATGTCGCTTGACCTAGGGCTGGATGCATGGGCCCATATGAAGCCGACTCCTGGTCTCAAAAAGCACTTTTAATGGAAACATTGAGGATGTTTTAGTCTTAGAGTAGGTTTAATCAGGGTCTTTGCAACTGGCCCATAAATTTGCATTTTATACAGAGTGTAGTCCTTTTAAGTCTGTATAAACGCTCTACTCTAAGTAGATTGCACCATCTGGACATTATTTATTATACAGTCTATGACAGTGGAAAGGTATTTGAGGTTTTGTTTTATGATAAATCTGCTGTCTTAGTGTCTGCTTTGCCCTTCATTTTCACTACCTGAATTCTAATCATATTTTTATGATGTGTATGTCCCCTGGATATTTTGTACTCTTTGAAAACTTTTGTAATTCATATTTCTTTGTAGCCTAAAGGAGTAAAATGTATGATTATTGGAAATACTCAAGTACAGTATGTTCCAGTTTAATGATTTTTTGGTTCCACATTGCATCATGAGTGCCCATACCCCACCCTTGGTTTCTCAAGTCAAGTTTTTGTTTTTGCAGATTCTCCTTGCATTGCATTGATCTGTTGTAATTTTAAGCAGATCTGAAAAGTCAAGAATAAAATATATTTTGATATTAATATAACTTTTTATTTGTATTGCATTTTCCCCAGGATGTTTATCTGTTTATTCTAAACATGTTCTTAAGAAACCCAAAGTCAAATGTGTAAGCTAGTGATATACATAAATATGAAATCATTCTTAGTTGGGAAAGAAGCTTTAGGCAACTTTTCGATAGTGAGGTCCCAGACATCATGCTGTGGCATTATACCAGTTATTTGCTGTTTTGGTGATGCACCAGTCTGTACATTAGATGTTTAAACTAAAATAATTGTATATTCTCTGGTTATGCTGTTAAACAATGCATATATTGAGCTGTAAATATTCAGTTGTAAATACTCCCTAACAGCAGGACTACTGGTAATTCAATAAAGCCCTTTGAAAACAATTAAATTAAAACCAAATTTACAGTACATTAAATGGTTGGCCGTAGGAAATATCCCAGATGCAAATGTTATTTGTCACATGCTTCGTAAATGACAGGTATAGACTAACATTGAAACGCTTACTTACGGGCCCTTCCCAACAATGCAAAGAGAAGGGAAATTATACAAAAGTAACAAGACTTAATAATAAATACACAATGAGTAACGATAACTTTGCTATATATACTGAACAAAAATATAAACGCAACATGTAAAGTGTTGGTCCAATGTTTCATGAGCTGAAGTAAAAGATCCCAGAAATGTTCCATACGCACAAAAAGCTTATTTCTCTCAAATTTGGTGCACACATTTGTTTACGTCCCTGTTAGTGAGCATTTCTTCTTTGCCACGATAATCCATCCACCTGACAGGTGTGGCATATCAAGAAGCTGATTAAACAGCATGATCATTACACAGGTGAACCTTGTGCTGGGGACAATAAAAGGCCATTCTAAAATGTGCACTTTTGTCACACAACACAATGTCACAGTTGTCTAAAGTTTTGAGGAAGCGTGCAATTGGCATGCTGACTGCAGGAATGTCCACCAGAGCTGTTGCCAGATAATATAATGTTAATTTCTCTACCATAAGCCCCCTCCAACGTTGTTTTAGAGAATTTGGCAGTATGTCCAACCGGCCTCACAACCGCAGACCATGTGTAACCACGCCAGCCCTCCATATCCGGCTTCTTCACCTGTGGGATCGTCTGAGACCAGCCACACGGACAGCTGATGAAACTGAGGAGTATTTCTGCCTGGCTCCCAAGCGGGTGGCCCTCCCAGGCCCACCCATGGCTGCGCCCCTGCCCAGTCATGTGAAATCCATAGATTAGGGCCTAATGAATTTATTTAAATTGACTGATTTCCATATATGAACTGTAACTCAGTAAAATCTTTGAAATTGTTGCATGTTGCGTTTATATTTTTGTTCAGTATACACAGGTTACCAGTACAGAGGCGATGTGCAGGGTTAGGGGGTAATTGAGGTAGATGCATACATTTAACTAGGAATAAAGTTACTAGGCAATAGGATAGAAAATAAACAGTAGCAGCAGCGTATGTGATGAGTCAAAAAAAGTTTGTCAATGCATACAGTCTGGCTAGCTGTTTGGTTAAATCTTTAACTAACTATTTAGCAGTCTTATGGCTTGGGGGTAGAATCTGTTCAGGGTCATGTTGGTTCCAGTCTTGGTGCATCGGTGCCGCTTGCCATGCAGGAATAGAGAGAACAGACTATGACTTGAGTGGATGGTGTCTTTGTCAATTTTTAGGTCGTTCCTCTGACACTGCCTGGTATAGAGGTCCTGGATGGAAGGGAGCTTGGCCCCAGTGTTGCCCCTGGGTCGTACGCACTAACCTCTGTAGCGCCTTGCAGTCAGATGCCATACCAAGTGGTGATGCAACCAGTCAAGGTGCTCTCAATGGTGCAGCTGTAGAACATTTTGAGGATCTGAGGGCCCATGCCAAATTTACATTTGACAACCGCTCTTATTCAGAGCGACTTACAGGAGCAATTAGGGTTAAGTGCCTTGCTCGGGAATTCAAAGTGGGCTCCCGAGTGGCGCAGCGGTCTAAGGCACTGCATCTCAGTGCTTGAGGCGTCACTACAGACCCCCTGGTTCGATTCCAGGCTGTATCACAACTGGCCGTGATTGGGGGTCCCATAGGGCGCACCTCCCGAGTGGCGCAGTGGTCTAAGGCACTGCATCACAGTGCTAGCTGTGCCACTAGAGATCCTGGTTCGAATCCAGGCTCTGTCGTAGCCGGCCGCGACCGGGAGACCCATGGGGCGGGGCACAATTGGTCCAGGGTAGGGGAGGGAATGGCCGGCAGGGATGTAGCTCAGTTGGTAGAGCATGGCGTTTGCAACACCAGGGTTGTGGGTTCGTTTCCCACGGGGGGCCAGTATGAAAAAAAAAATGAAAAAAAAAATAATAATAATAATGTAAGTCGCCCTGGATAAGAGTGTCTGCTAAATGACTAAAAATGGCCCATCGTTGTCCGGGTTTGGCCGGTGTAGGCTGTCATTGTAAATAAGAATTTGTACTTAACTAGTTAAATAAAGGTTTAAAAAAAAAAAATTAAACCACCTTTTGAGGTTGCTGGCCTAACGCTCTTAACCGCTAAGCTACCTGCCGCCTTCATTTTCACTACCTGAATTCTAATCATATTTTTATGATGTGTATGTCCCCTGGATATTTTGTACTCTTTGAAAACTTTTGTAATTCATATTTCTTTGTAGCCTAAAGGAGTAAAATGTATGATTATTGGAGAGACTCAAGTACAGTATGTTCCAGTTTAATGATTTTTTGTTCCACATTGCATCATGAGTGCCCATACCCCACCCTTGGTTTCTCAAGTCAAGTTTTTGTTTTTGCAGATTCTCCTTGCATTGCATTGATCTGTTGTAATTTTAAGCAGATCTGAAAAGTCAAGAATAAAATATATTTTGATATTAATATAACTTTTTATTTGTATTGCATTTTCCCCTGGATGTTTATCTGTTTATTCTAAACATGTTCTTAAGAAACCCAAAGTCAAATGTGTAAGCTAGTGAGATACATAAATATGAAATCATTCTTAGTTGGGAAAGAAGCTTTAGGCAACCTTTCGATAGTGAGGTCCCAGACATCATGCTGTGGCATTATACCAGTTATTTGCTGTTTTGGTGATGCACCAGTCTGTACATTTGATGTATAAACAAAAATAATTGTATATTCTCTGGTTATGCTGTTAAACAATGCATATATTGAGCTGTAAATATACAGTTGTAAAGACTCCCTAACAGCAGGACTACTGGTAATTCAATAAAGCCCTTGGTAGAGCATGGCGTTTGCGCCAGGGTTGTGGGTTCGTTTCCCACGGGGGGCCAGTATGAAAAAATAAAATAAAAAAATAATGTAAGTTACTCTGGATAAGAGTGTCTGCTAAATGACTAAAAATGTAAATGTAAAAAAAATTGGCCCAGCGTCGTCTGGGTTTGGCCGGTGTAGGCTGTCATTGTAAATAAGAATTTGTTCTTAACTGACTTGCCTAGTTAAATAAAGGTTAAAAAAATAATTTCAACAGCACCCTTTCGGTTGCTGGCCTAACGCTCTTAACCGCTAAGCTACCTGCCGCCCGCTCTCAAATATTTTCAGCCTCCTGAGTGGGAAGAGGCATTGTCGTGCCCTCTTTACGACTGTGTTGGTGTGTGTGGACCAACACAGTCGTGTTGGTCCATGGACATCGAGGAACTTGAAGCTCTCGACCCGCTCCACTACAGCCCCGTCGATGTGAATGGGGGCGTGCTCAGCCCTCCGTTTCCTGTAGTCCTCGATCAGCTCCTTTGTCTTGCTGATATTTAGGGAGAGGTTGTTGTCCTGGGACCACACTGCGGATAAATCCCGGAACATATTCCAGTCTGTGCTAGCGAAACAGTCCTGTAGCTTAGTATCCGCTTCATCGGACCACTTCCGTATTGCACTTCCGTATTGGGCGCATCACTGGTACTTCCTTTTTGAGTTTTTGGTTGTAAGCAGGAATCAGGAGGATAGAGAGAGTTATGGTCAGATTTGCCAAATGGAGGGCGAGGGAGAGCGTTGTATGTGTTTCTGTGTGTGGAGTAAAGGTGATCTAGAGTTGTTTCGCGTCTAGTTGCACAGGTGACATGCAGGCAGAAATGAGGTAAAATGGATTTCAGTTTCCCTGCATTAAAATCGCTGGCCATTAGGAGCTCTGCCTCTGGATGAGCATTTTCTTGTTTGTTATGGACCTATACAGCTCGTTGAGTGCGGTCTTAATGCCAGCAACATATAGATGTAAACTCCTGGTAAATAGTATGATCTACAGCTTATCATGAGGTATTCTAACTCAGGCGAGCAGAACCTCAAGACTTTAATATTTGAGATTGCGCACCAGCTGTTTTTAACAAAGACACACACCTCCCCCCTTGAGCTTCCCCTTGTGCTCGTAATGACGAAAGTACATGACGTCCATGAATGTGCAAATGAAGGCGGTCCTCTGTAGCTCAGCTGGTAGAGCACGGCGCTTGTAACGCCAAGGTAGTAGGTTCGATCCCCGGGACCACCCATACACAAAAAAAACAAAACATGTATGCACGCATGACTGTAAGTCGCTTTGGATAAAAGCGTCTGCTAAATGGCATATTATTATTATTATTATTATTATAAGGCATTGTAATCACCACCACACCAGCACCCAGGCCTGCGGCTAGCGTCCATCCTTCACAGTAGTGCTTAGTTCAAAGAAGAGAGGGGTTGGGAGGAGTGCTGTAAATTGTTTTCTGCTATCTCCACGATGCTCTGGATGACATCGTAGGCCACAGCGAACAGGAAGTAAATAGGCAGGGTCCAGTGGAGTTGGAAGACCTGCTGGCCCACGGGCAGATGCACAGTCAGCTGTCTGGGAGGAGAGGAAGAGATGAGAACCTGTAGGAACTAGTTATCTGTATCACTGATAAAACAGTAGGCTACTCACTGAAATCAATCTGATCTGGATGCTTGCAGCATCACAAAGATGAACAACAACCCAACTTCAGTGTTCAAGGAGAAGCACCACTTTGTGCAACATCACCACAAATCCCTAGGTAAAGGGTACACATAAATATAACTTTCGGTATTATCCTTATATTCCTACATACCATAATAACTGTTTTGGATACGTAGGGCTCTATTCAATCTGTATCGCTGAAGCGTTACAGATTGTGCGATAGTAATGTAAAGCTAATTTCTGATTGAGCCGACATATGCAGTGTTTACCCTGAATGCAGTCTCCTCTAACGCGAGAACATTGCCTTTAAATTTCAATCACACTTTAATGCTGAACGTCCGCGATACAGATTGAATAGAGCCCTTGATTATCATAGCTCATGCGAATAGTTTGAAACTGCAATCAAGCACAAATTCATAGCCTATATCCAGTTATGAAGTGATAGGAACGGGTGACTCATTTTATTTTTGCTGTAGCAGGATGAATAATGAGGCACTTACCCTTGGATCACAGGACGAGACAATAAAAATGATTCCAAATGCAAGCAGAGACATGAGCCCATTGGCAAAGCTGTCAAAGAGGAAAGACAAAATGAATTGTTTGGTTAATACCATGAAATCAACTTAATTAGTCAAAGTAAGCATCCTGAATGCATCAGAACCTTTTCTATTACAGGGGCAGAGAAATATTATATTTTTATGGGAGTGGTAATGGTCAGAGAGTGAGAAAGCAAATGGCCTGTGAAATCATCTTGTGATGGGAGGAATTCAAAACCAGACGTAGAAGTAGGACTTTATACCCTCTTGAATTGCATCTGTGGAAGCTTTGTGATAATGTCCTCTCCCAGACCTTAGACATCCATTCCAACTTGGTGTTCCAGTGTGAGTTCACAAGGCTATCAACTGAAACAAAACAACCAAACACAGTCAATATACAGTATCTACAAGGCACCAAATCTACCGTTTCTGAAAGCCCTGGGTTTATTGTAAATGTAAATGCATGCCATTGGTATCTTTCGTGATTCCTATCATTCTGGTATTTTGATCACTCTTGACTGTAGAAAGGAGAGATAATGATGCCACATCAATGAAAGGCATAATTGTGCTACTGTGAAACATGATTTATTGCAGATATATGTATAAAAAAGATGTTAGGCTGAAGCATTTCAATGAGTTTCTCAGCCTGAGGTAGCTTAACATTTAGGAAAATTATATTTGTATTTCTTCTCTCTACTCACCCCCCTCTCTCAGCAGATTACATTTTCACCTTCTTTTCCTAATTATCAGGCCTCCAAACATCAAAACAGATAAATATATATTACCATGAATATGCATAAATATATTTTTATAACCAGGATGCATGACCCTCTTTAAACAGATAAAACCGACTAACAGAGTTTGGTCACATTAGTACATCTTGTGAGGTTAGCCATTGACTTAGGCCAGAGGTTTGCATGTAGATTATCAACGTCTCTAACCCATGCTTTCAAAAACGCATTCCCCCCTCTTCAGAGAATGTTGCCGTGCATAGAGAACAGCAGTTATTGAGAGGGAACATACTCTACTTGTGTGCGTCATAGCAGGTCCTATCACCAGAAAGGACACTGTTATACTGACAGCAATACAAATTTGCATCAGCTCTGCCACCCACGTGTAGTGATGGTTCTTCAGACTGATTATCTGTAGCGTGACAACATGACATGTGGTTAGTGTTCTGTAACCTATGGGCATCTATCTACAGTAAATCACCCATTCAAAAATACAGATTTATCGGATGATGGATATTGACACTAAGAGAATAAAAAGGAAATTAAACTATGATCTGTCATTATTACACAATGTATCAACATCATAAGAGTTTGTCGTCTGGAATGGAGTCTAGTTCAGACTTTGAATAATGTACTTTGAAGACTAGAAACATAACAAACATCAATTTTTAGACCTGACAATAATGTACACATTTGTTGTTTAGCAAGCACTATTCAATGAGCCACACAATTTGGTTAACACCAAGAGGTCTATGGAATATAATTCAACCTCTTGAAATCCAACCCCTGCAAATCCATTTGATTTCCATATTGCATAAGTCAAGCTACACATTATGCACAGTTAATAGGGGGAGATGGATGAGGCGAGGATTCTGTTTACTCAACCTTGTTTATGAAACTTTATATATTACCAGTATAATTTGTTCTCATGCATAAAGTCTTGTGACATGGAAGATACTTGAAAGAAACAACATGCAATTTAAACCAAGCACCACTAGATGACACTAAAGATCTTGATGAAGAAATCTATAATACTGTACATACTGTATGAGTAGAAATGTGAATGACATCTGAAAATAATAAACTGTATGTTCACTATTGCCAAAATCAGAGGTTGATTCCACAGACAATACTCCCCTAATCCAAAACCCTGAAAAGTGGAGCTATGATAAGAACCTTACAGTGCAGGCCTCAACCACTAACTGTCCTATACTCTGATCTGGCTTGATGGTCTCCACATCTCCCACATTACTGCTATCTTTAACATGGCAATAGGTACCTGGACTGGAGTAAGAATCAGGTTAATATTCAAAGCCAGTCTGCTTTTCCTTCACCTTGCCCTGGGTAATAAAGAGCCAATAATACAAATAATGAATTGGATTTATATAGCGCCTTTCTACCAACTGAGGTACTCAAATGGTGTAATTCCACTAAGGACTTACCCCAGTGTTTTACTCAAAAGCCTCAGACTTTTGTGTTTTCACCTCCACGGCCTGGCCCCAGTGTCTCTTTTGGCCATGGCCTCAATTGACCTGCTCTGACTTGGACCCAAGGCCCTTGCCACTTGTACTTTCAGCTCACATTTACATAACAATGTCTAACTGTGAACATAAGTTAACACCTTCCATGGTTAACACCTCACAAAAACCTGTCTTGATGATGCAGAGGTTGTTGATTGTGCTCTTCACAAGTCCTCAGTGTCAGGCCTAGCTATTATGGAAACACAGTTCTAAAAAAATAACACTAGAGCTCACATTAATATAATCACTGGCAACACACTAGTCCTGTAATATAAAAACCCCAAAAGCACTTTACATCACACATCAGCTAGCATGGTGGAGAGATTTATGCCGATTAGTAATGAGGGGGGTGATTAGGTGGCCATGATGGAATAGGTTGGGAATTTAGCCAGGACACTAGGGGCATCACCCCTAGTCTTGTGATAAGTGCCATGGGATTTTTAATGACCACAGAGAGTCAGGACACCTGTTTAACGTCCCATTCGAAAGACGGCACCCTACACAGGGCAATGTCCCCTTCACTGCCCTGGGGCATTGGGATTAAATCTTAAGACCAGAAGGAAGTGTGCCCCCTACTGGCCCTCCAACACCACTTCCAGCAGCATCTGGTCTCCTACGGACCCTGCATAGCTTCAGAGGCAAGCCAGCAGTGGGATGAATGGTAGTATGCTTCCTGGCCAGAGCAGAGGGCTGCAGGCCACGATGAGCTACTCTTCCTCATGGGTCACATCTACTTGAAGGTGGCATTTGAAAGGCCACTCTTTGCTCCAGGGACACATTGTGTTATGCCATTACATGCTTAAACACAAAGCATATTTGGGCGATGAGGAACAGCACTGATCTTTAGATGCAGCCCTCCAGGCACTAAGCAGACTGAGTTCAAAGACAGCCCACTGGGAATACCACGTCATTTCAATGTGGAAATGTGGGTAATTTTTGGTTGAGACGTTGATCAATGAGATTTCAACATTTATTCACCCAATCAAAAAGACAGCCAGAAGTTTGTTGAATTCCCAATGTGTTCTCACTATGCATTCAAACATTTTTAAAAACACAACCAAATTACAACAGGAAAAAAATGTCTGATTTTTGGGTTAGTTGTCATTTAAATGTGTTATTACTGCACTTTCAACCATTTAAAAGCACCATTTAAAAGCACAACAAAGTTCAAATGGGAATACAATGTCAGATATGTTGTATTTAATGTGTTATCACTGTGATCATCTATGTTAGAGTGCTGTTCATTGACTCCAGCTCAGCGTTCAACACCATAGTGCCCACAAAGCTCATCACTAGGCTAAGGACCCTGGGACTAAACACCTCCCTCTGCAACTGGATCCTGGACTTCCTGACAGGCCACCCCAAGGTGGTAAGGGTAGAAAACAACACATCTGTCATGCTGACCCTCAATACGGGGGCCCCTCAGGGGTGTGTGCTTAGTCCCCTCCTGTACTCTCTGTTCACCCACGACTGCGTGGCCAAGCACGACTCCAACACCATCATTAAGTTTGCTGACGACACAACGGTGGCAGGCCTGATCACTGACCACGATGAGACAGCCTATAGGGAGGAGGTCAGAGACCTGGCAGTGTGGTACCAGGATAACAACCTCTCCCTCAACGTGATCAAGACAAAGGAGATGATCGTGGACTACAGGAAAAGGAGGGCAGAGCACGCCCCCATTCTCAACGACGGGGCTGTAGTGGAGCAGGTTGAGAGCTTCAAGTTCCTTGGTTTCCACATCACCAACAAAAGATCATGGTCCAAACACACCAAGACAGTCATGAAGAGGGCACAACAACGCCTATTCCCCCTCAGGAGACTGAAAAGATTTGGCATGGGTCCTCAGATCCTCAAAAAGTTCTACAGCTGCACCATCGAGAGCATCCTGACTTGTTGCATTACCGCCTGGTATGGCAAATGCTCTGCCTCCTACCACAAGGCGCTACAGAGGGTAGTGCGTATGGCCCAGTACATCACTGGGGCCAAGCTTCCTGCCATCCAGGACCTATACACTAGGCGGTGTCAGAGGAAGGCCCAAAAAATTGTCAAAGACTCCAGTCACCCAAGTCATAGACTGTTCTCTCTGCTACCGCACGGCAAGCGGTACCGGAGCGCCAAGTCTAGGACCAAAAGGCTCCTTAACCGCTTCTACCCCCAAGCCATGACTGCTGAACAATTAATCAAATGGCCAACTGGACTATTTGCATTGACACCCCCCTCCCCTTGCTACCTACATGTACAAATGACCTTGACTAACCTGTAACCCCGCATATTGACTCGGTACCGGTACCCAATGTATATAGCCTCATTATTGTCATTTTATTGTGTTATTATTATTTTTTTTTATTAACGTTAGTTTATTTAGTAAATATTTTCTTAACTATATTCTCTTAAAACTACATTGTTGGTTAAGGGCTTGTAAGTAAGCATTTCACGGTAAGGTCTACACCTGTTGTAATTGGCTCATGTGACAAATAACATTTGATTTGATTTGAATACACAAACAAATTACCTGGATCGCAGTTGAGATTACATTAAAAGTACATAGTGCAAGTGATCAATGCTGTTTGAGATTCTGCACAGATATTTGTATTGTGAAGATTTCCACAGACCTGCAATCTATGCATGCTATCTTGAACATGCACTCTTTCTATGATTACATAATAAGACTTGTATAGTTACAGTAACCTCAAAATGTGTCCATGGATGAGTTTTAAGGTTGAATAAAAACTGTTACATTAGTTTGTAAGATAGTCTTAACTTTAGGCTATTTACTTTAGGTATATATCATATCGAAATGTGTTAGGTTGACAACACAATCAAATATCTACATTTAAAGGAGATGTATCTAATGCTTGGATAGTTTCATCTGAGTCTCTTGCTTAATCCTATTCTTTAACTTTTATTTGTTGACAAGTTAATAGGCTATTTACAGTATAGCAAAAGTGATTTAGAATTGTGTTTGGCTGTCAACGCAACCAAATATTAACATTTCAAGGAGAACATTTGAAGTGTATTTTGTGCCACTGGCTCTATTCAATCAGATCCGCTTTAGCCGACATCCGCATAGCGGTTGTTTTGACAGTGTCAGAGGTGGAAATGCATTAGCGGTCAAATCCACAAGAGGCTCCCGGCATTATACCTAAAGCGGACATTGCCATTGACTGCAGGGAGTCACATAACAGAAATCCCATGCAGCCTTGTTTACAAGTTCGAACACTGGAATGTGAGATATAATCTACACCTCGATTAGGATGATAGAAATCCTCATTATTTTATTTAATGATTTTTCAACTTGAGTGTAATTATTTCTATATAGTCTACACATTCTCGCTTTGAAATTCTAAGGTGAGTGGGGTGGGTGTGGCTTTGTGACAATGATTGCAAGAGCAGCTGCTCCCCGATTTGAGGCCTCCAACACAGTTCCACCTCAGCCAAAACATGCGCTATGCGGGTGTCTGCTATCACTGGTTAACACCTTAGTCTGACTTTAATTCCAGTTTGTCTACAAATGTATAATTAATATGTTAGATTCACCTCTCCATTCAAATGCACTTTAAATAAAGTTGGACTTGATTTAGTCATATTCTTTAACTTAGATTTTTGGTTGAAATGGAGAGGTGAATCCAACATATTCATTATTAAGATTCAATTTGAAATCAACCGAAGCTTGAAACCCTAGGCCTACTGTATATGTATTGTGTATTTTTTGTTGAACCCTGGGTTGAATTGAAACAATAGCTGTTGATGACTTCGCAAATTCTATATAGGCCTAAATAGTATCAATGATGATATATGACTTATAGAGTACGGTTACATTTCATTTGCTCTGTTAAACCTAGCAACAGTGAATCTATTTAGTTATTTAGAGATATCTCAATAATCATTCTCAAGATAGCACATTGGTAGTAGTCAGTGACGTTGTTTCAAAGGAACAAATTCAACATATTTCATATACAGTGGGGGAAAAAATTATTTAGTCAGCCACCAATTGCGCAAGTTCTCCCACTTAAAAAGATGAGAGAGGCCTGTAATTTTCATCATAGGTACACGTCAACTATGACAGACAAATTGAGAGAAAAAAAATCCATAAAATCACATTGTAGGATTTTGAATGAATTTATTTGCAAATTATGGTGGAAATAAGTATTTGGTCACCTACAAACAAGCAAGATTTCTGGCTCTCACAGACCTGTAACTTCTTCTTTAAGAGGCTCCTCTGTCCTCCACTCGTTACCTGTATTAATGGCACCTGTTTGAACTTGTTATCAGTATAAAAGACACCGTTCCACAACCTCAAACAGTCACACTCCAAACTCCACTATGGCCAAGACCAAAGAGCTGTCAAAGGACACCAGAAACAAAATTGTAGACCTGCACCAGGCTGGGAAGACTGAATCTGCAATAGGTAAGCAGCTTGGTTTGAAGAAATCAACTGTGGGAGCAATTATTAGGAAATGGAAGACATACAAGACCACTGATAATCTCCCTCGATTTGGGGCTCCACGCAAGATCTCACCCCGTGGGGTCAAAATGATCACAAGAACCCCAGAACCACACGGGGGGACCTAGTGAATGACCTGCAGAGAGCTGGGACCAAAGTAACAAAGCCTACCATCAGTAACACACTACGCCGCCAGGGACTCAAATCCTGCAGTGCCAGACGTGTCCCCCTGCTTAAGCCAGTACATGTCCAGGCCCGTCTGAAGTTTGCTAGAGTGCATTTGGATTATCCAGAAGAGGATTGGGAGAATGTCATATGGTCAGATGAAACCAAAATAGAACTTTTTGGTAAAAACTCAACTCGTCGTGTTTGGAGGACAAAGAATGCTGAGTTGCATCCAAAGAACACCATACCTACTGTGAAGAATGGGGGTGGAAACATCATGCTTTGGGGCTGTTTTTCTGCAAAGGGACCAGGACGACTGATCTGTGTAAAGGAAAGAATGAATGGGGCCATGTATTGTGAGATTTTGAGTGAAAACCTCCTTCCATCAGCAAGGGCATTGAAGATGAAACGTGGCTGGGTCTTTCAGCATGACAATGATCCCTAACACACCGCCCGGGCAACGAAGGAGTGGCTTCGTAAGAAGCATTTCAAGGTCCTGGAGTGGCCTAGCCAGTTTCCAGATCTCAACCCCATAGAAAATCTTTGGAGGGAGTTGAAAGTCCGTGTTGCCGAGCGACAGCCCCAAAACATCACTGCTCTAGAAGAGATCTGCATGGAGGAATGGGCCAAAATACCAGCAACAGTGTGTGAAAACCTTGTGAAGACTTACAGAAAACGTTTGACCTGTGTCATTGCCAACAAAGGGTATATAACAAAGTATTGAGAAACTTTTGTTATTGACCAAATACTTATTTTCCACCATAATTTGCAAATAAATTCATAAAAAATCCTACAATGTGATTTTCTGGATTTTTTTTTCTCATTTTGTCTGTCATAGTTGACGTGTACCTATGATGAAAATTACAGGCCTCTCTCATCTTTTTAAGTGGGAGAACTTGCACAATTGGTGGCTGACTAAATACTTTTTTTCCCCACTGTAAGGTTTGTCTATGTTGAAAATTGGTTACCATGATGACATAATTCTGTGGTGGAAATTTCACCCTCAAAACAACAGTTTATGTTGATGACTTTTTGCAAATCTAATGTATTTTCTCTACAGATTCCACATCACAGTATTTTGACAAATGATGTTGAAACAAATTCAACTAGTTTGTGCCCAGTGTGAGGGTTCTGGGTTTTTCTAAAACATCTAAACCACTAATAGTAATGCAGGTTTTCTTCCTCCCGCTCTCCCACCATGGTGCATACTGTACATTTGTATACAGGATGTATGCTTTGAGCCGTACAGTACAAGTTTCAGTATGTTTGATCAGTTGATCTGCAAGGCAATATGACTTTAATCGTTTAGAGCATCAGTGTCCATACATTCACTTCTTATTCCTGCCATTCAATCAAAAAGTATCCTCCCAGATAGAGTGATAAAGACATGGTATAAAGCCTTGTCCATATTTTAGGTAATTTCCTGACGTTGTGGATGGTTGAATACAAAATGTCTCAAGGTAGTACATTTACATTTTAGTCTTTTAGCAGACGCTCTTATCCAGAGCGACTTACAGTTAGTGAGTTACTATTATTAATTTTTTTTCATACTGGCCCCCCGTGGGAATCGAACCCACAACCCTGGCGTTGCAAACGCCATGCTCTACCAACTGAGCTACATCCCTGCCGGCCATAGTAGGTTTATGTCTCATCATAAAACCATACAAGGACATCTGAACAAAAAGTACAATAAAGTACACCTCATCATCTCAAGGAGTTCAAAGAAGACCATGAACAATATGGCCTACTCTTAACCTTTTCTTCAATGTAGTGATGCATGAGTTCATGAAATCTCAGCCTTACCAACATGGATTAAAACCATCAGGTACAGGGACTTTGAGAGAAGCAGAATAAACTGTTGCATGGCATCTCCTGCTGGGTTTGACCCTGATGGCATGGACAGAATGCATTTTAAACAGCAGTTAAAGCAGCTTTCTCCAAAACAAAGGCGAACTGAATGGAGTGGAGTGCCAACAGTGCGCAGAGAGAAGACTGAATGCCTCGCTGGCCCTAAATTAGAACACACATTTTCTTGCTCATGGCAGTGTCTCACTGCATGCCCTCGAGGCACACTGCTGGCCAGATTATTGTTCAATGGCCAGGCTTTCTTTTGCCCAGACCGCAAACCCTTACACCCAGGAATTCTAAAAACATACAGTATTACATAGAAAACATAGCTGATTCTCAGAAACAATGACATCCCAAATCCAGTGTCTGTGGAACAAAGGCTGTTTGTAAAATAAGCAAAGAAGCAAAATTAATCAGGGCGAAACACTTTACTTCAAAAAATGACCTCCAGGTATGTAAGATTATTTTAGTGCTCAATTCAATTGAGGTAGCATTGCAGTAGCATTCATATGGTCGAATAATTAACAATGATGTAGGGTATTGTTAAAATAAGGGCATAAGCAGACTTTCCAGAAGTTTGAGGACAACAAAGGACTGTAAATGTCAGGGTGGCGACTTTAAACTGGGAAGTGTGAACTTTAACTTTTAGTGTAGAGGCCACACTGGCAATGAAAAGACCAACAGGATTTACAGTGGATACATCATTTATGTCAGCTTTATGGAGAGTTCTGAACTACATAAAATGACTTTATAACTTTAGAAAAGTGAGCGCTTGGGATGTTTCCAAAAATGATTATGCAGGCACTTTATAACTGCTGATCTCTTGAGAGGAGTAAATTGTATTTATTTCTGAGAAGCATCACATTTGTAAATGTCATTTTAATATGCATTGTCTCAGACTAAGCGTGTAAAGTGTCCACATATACTGTACATAGACACCAGAGCATTAAAACACCCTTTAATGAGTGGGGAAATAGAACAAATCTAAAGATTCCTTGTGATGAAGTGACATTTACAAAATGCAACTGTAGCCAAAGACTGAACATAAAATGATGTCTTCACTTGATTAGAAGTGAGTAAACCATGCCCTTTAGTTTCTCGTGTGACCATGAATTTGGGGTAGGCTACTCTGAGAAAGGACTTTTTCATTGCTCCTGGTGACTCTGTGTCTCAGTGTCTGGATGGCTTCCAGCTCAAATCATAAATATGTTCATGGACTACACATCTAAAAGCCTCCGACAGCCTTTGTGGTCTACATTACTATCACTCCTCTGTGATATAAGTCAAACTGTTGAGCACCCTGGCTCAGAGGGAGATAAGGAATAGCTCTGCTATGTGTAGACTATAGTTCTAGAGTAAAATGGCCCAAAATAACATAGATCTGGGGGAGGCGAAAAGTTGACGGGTCCTCCCAAGGATTGATCAGTGGGAGTTTTGCTTGAGGACAAATTCTAAAGATTGAAAGCCCATGAGGTGTTGCCAGAATATGGCAGAGGCGGCAACTAGGGTTGCACGATATTGGAAATAACTGACATTGCGATATTTTGTTTTTCTGCGATATATATTGCGATATGAAAAAATACAGGATGTATGTATGATCCTCTGGGAAAAATGCAGTTTGCAAACAGCGACTTTTCAAGTGGAAGTCCTCATTAATAAAGTGTACGGTCAGACTTATGTAGGGCTCCGTTGTCCGGCTGGACCACAAGTCCGTTGTTGCTGTATAATATTCCACTTGTGACAGCTCTGTTTCAACTTGTGCCTTGCATTTCTCGTACAACTCTGGGATGGCAACTTGAGAAAAATAGTTACGTGATGGCATTACATACTGCCTGTCAAGCGACCAGATCATATTTAAAAACCCTCTTTGGTAACCGTGTTAATTGGTACCATGTCTTTGGCGACGTGAAATGTTATTGAATCTGTGATTTCTCTCTGCCGTTTGGAACCTTTCTCGTATGGTGTAATACTGGCAAAGGCATCCAAAATAGATTTTTGCTTTGGAGGGCATTGAGATGCTTTGCACTCGTCATACGAAGATTTGTGGTGCCGCCTTAAATGATCGAACAAATTGGTCGTGTTGCCTCGTGTTGTGGCAACAATTGCAAGGCACTCTCAACAAAGTACCTGTTTTTGGTCAACATCATCCTGTCTGTAGCCGAAATATTTCCATATAATTGATGATGCATTTCTTTTTGCAACCAAATTCTCAATTTCGGTCTTTTTTGCCTGTTCCTCGCTCATCATTTCGTCACGCGCAAGCAGAGCCTGCATGTCAACCACGTGCAGCAACCAAATCCGTGTTTAAAATAATAATAATAATACTGTGTATCCAATAACCCATAAATCGTAGTAAATTACGTTATATCAGACAGATATAATGCTAGTTTAACATTAAAAAAATATATATATTGTAGACTGATATATGTTTACCTTACTAAATCGCACGTTCTGCGATGTGACTATTGTGGATGCATACATCGCAATGTCGATTCTGAAACTATATATCGTGCAGCCCTAGCGGCAACGTAGACAAAATTAAGGGTCTTGAAACCATAAATACTACATAATTCACTTCTGCAGTGCCTCCAGTATCAGAGATGCAGACAAAGTTGTACCTCCACTCAGGCCTCTTCATAACTCTGCGTAAATGCCAGCCAGTTGGCTTGGAAAGACAGTGGGTCTGCTTCTCCCTGCCTGAGACAAGCCCTAAAGGCTGTGTAGATCAGAGATATTTCCCTAACCAAGACTCAAATGACCTTTTGAGAAATAACACACTGTGCGCCTTGCTGATGAGAATCTTCTTTCAATTTAGCTGTCGACATCAAAAGCTAGTTTCATATATCACCTACTTTGAACAGGGACAATGTAAAACAAAACATAAGTCTCAGTACACTTGAGAAAAGATGTGTTGTACCAGATTTAGCCAACAGCTCAATTCTGTCTGCAATATTTTGTGATGACTTTGCTCCATTACTCAGGTAATCTACAGGTAACTGCCAAAATAAAGGAAACAGTTGAGTAAATTAGTGTTTTGGCGGCTCTGTTATGGTGTGAGGTGCATTTTCCTGGCATGGTTTAGGTCCACTCAACCCCTTAGAGGGCAGGGCAAACACCAATAAATATACAGCCATTCCAAGTGATCACCTTCAACCTATGGTGAATAATTTCTATAGTAATGGGAGTGGTCTCTTCCAGGATGACAATGCCCCCCTCCACAGGGCACGAGTGGTCACTGAATGATTTGATGAGCATGAAAACGATGCAAACCATATGCCATGGCTGTCTCAGTCACCAGCTCTTATCCCAATTGAACACTTATGGGAGATTTTGGAGCAGTGCCTGAAACAGTGTTTTCCACCACCATCAACAAAACACCAAATTATGGAATTTCTCATGGAAGAATGGTGTCACATCCCTCCAATAGAGTTCCAGACACTTGTAGAATCTATGCCAAGGCGCACTGAAGCGGTTCGTGGTGGCCCAATGCCCTATTAAGACACTTTATGTTGGTGTTTCCTTTATTTTGGCAGTTACCTGTATATTCAAATAAGGGCTGAACAGTCCTAACCTAAATCCAAATACACAATACACACTCATGACAAGTAATTTCATAAGACAGCAATCAAAAGCATTTACATTTTCTGACTCAGGGCTTCAAGAAATCAAGCACATTGTGCTATAGTATTTAAATATGGCATGGTTTCCATGGGAACCAAAAAAAGATCAGCATGAGATAGAAATAAGGCCTCAAAGTTACACCAACTTGCTGGGCTCTCTCTAGCTGTTTTAAATCAGCAGCACACCGTATCACTTTTAAGGTGAGATAAATAAGAAAGGTAGAAGCTACGGGGAAACTATAATGCATCAACACATAGATAGACGAGAGCCAGGGACCATGGTGCTGTAAATAAGAGATGCTCAGGGCATGTCAAGACCACAACAAAATCGTTATACACAGTGAACATTAATTGGGATTTACTCTAGCTGTAAAATTTGTTTTTTTGCTCATTCTTTCACACATATTTATCTTCTAAATAGGCTACAGTTTAGGCCTTAAATATATCATGAACGGAAGCATTTTGGGGAAAGAGCCTAGTGACAGCTGTCAATTTGTATAGCTACAATATTGCAGTTGAATAGTTAAAATCCTACAGTTGTATATCATATCCTAACCCAGGGGCGCAACTTTCAATGGGGACAGGGAGGCCATGTCCCTCCCACATTCTGAAATTGCATTTTTGTCCCCTCAAGTTTTATAACTGGAATGTGATCAAAAACAAGCTGACGGTGTGCTTTAGGAACATGCGGACACCTCCGGGTGGTCGGGTAGGCTGTTTGGAATGTTTATCCGACTGGATAAAAAAAATTATAAAGAAAAATATGCCCCCCCCACTTCTAAAGCCAAAGTTGCGCCCCTGTCCTAACCACATGTCACTGGTGTTTCGAGCCCAAACACGGTCTTTCTATTCTCTTGAGTTATTGATTTACACTCTCAGATGATGGTGGTAACATCCTGCTTGAACCTGAGCAGGAACATTTTCTATGGCTACGTCATAACAGATGATGACAGATCTGCATCCCAGACTTTCCGATGTCCCAGCGCTCTAAAACTGTCATCCCATCATGCCTCCTGCTGTTGCCTTCAACTTTGGCAAATCTCACTCGGCTTCTCTTACACACGTTCAATGCACTCATTTGCATAATCCCTTCCCATATTTTTCATCTTCAGACACTCAATCATCTGTAATTACATAAACATCAAGGTTGACACTACAGTGACTTGAATCAACGGCTTGTTTTCAGGGATTTAAAGTAACTAATTACAACTACTCTCGTTACTGTAATTGAGTAGCTTTTCTGAGTACTTCTACTTTTTTAGTATTTTTCAAAGTCAGTAATTTTACTTCTACTTGAGTAAAATGTCATTAAAGTAACAGTACTTCTACTTGAGTAGGATATTTCAGTACTCTTTCCTCTCCTGGTGAGTGATTGGAAAAATATAATATGCAACAACACTCAGGTAACCTTAGCGGAATTTGCTCGTTATTAAGGTAAATGTTATTATTTTAAAAGTAACTCACTTTTTACGTTTACTTGAGTATTTTTCTTACAGCAGTAATTGTACTTCTACTTGAGTACATTTTCATTAAAGTTATTCTACTTGAGTGGGATATTTCAGTGCTCTTTCACCCCTGTTTGTATTGTTGCTGAATACCACTGTATTGTGTGGTTTAAGTAAATTGAGCCATTTTATTAAACATTCAGCACCACTCCATCAAGGGAAATATAGTATTCCTTCTAACAAAGATATTCACATATATTTCTGGAGGTTGTATATCCCTGGAAATACACTTACATTTGCTCAACCTTTGGTTCAACTTACCCCAAGGCAAACATTTTGACCATATTAGCCCACACAGCTACAAGGATTCACTTTCATGCTAGGTTTATGACTTGATATTGAAGCTTATAGAGACCCCAACTGATTTACATTTACATTACATTTTAGTCATTTAGCAGACGCTCTTATCCAGAGCAACTTACAGTTAGTGAGTGCATACATTTTTTAAATAATTTCTTTCCATACTGGCCCCCTGTGGGAATCGAACCCACGCGTTGCAAACACCATGCTCTACCAACTGAGCTACATCCCTGCCGGCCATTCCCTCCCCTACCCTGGGCCAATTGTGCGCCGCCCCATGGGTCTCCCGGTCGTGGCCGGCTACGACAGAGCCTGGATTTGAACCAGGATCTCTAGTGGCACAGCTAGTACTGCGTTGCAGTGCCTTAGACCACTGCGCCACTCGGGAGGCCAATTTATAGAACAATCTTAAAATGATCTACTTTGGTTTAGATACAAGCACCATGAAACCTATAATACAATACATTCATTTAAATTGGTGAAAATAATTTTGTTGGACCTAATTTGCTTAACACTTTTTCCATGTGGTTTCTTCCTTCACAGACTTCACAGATGACCTCATCCTAAATATTTGGTCAAATGATTAATGTTGTTTATGGTTTCCTAGAAACAAAGGTGGCTCAATTTACCCCTTTGGTTCAACTTACCCCACTCTCCCCTAAATCAAAAGCTTTGTTGAACTAGGCTTTGATTTATTTGGCAGGTGGGGTGGCGTGTTGTCCCCCAAACAGAGAGGGTCCAGGTGCTGGATCTGGGAGCAGATGACCTCTGAGCTGGCGTCACCCTGGCCTGATCAGTGGATAACAGCAGAGGCACTGCGGGGGGCTGGTGGGGGGTTGATGTACGGCTGATCTATGTGAGTGGGGGAGAACCAAAGTTCAGGCAACTTGTCTCAGGCTCATGAGAGCCCTTCAAAGTCCTCCCCCACCCCTTTCAAGTTTGAAAGGGAAGAGAACATGATTTGATTACAGATGCAGATGTTCTGCTTTAGAATCAGTCCTGATGAGGGATAGAAAACACTGAAACGGTCATGGAGTCCATAATGTGAGGACTTCATTGGAAATGTTTTCTGATAAACTGCTTGGGAAAAATGCTTTGATGAAGACAGACAGGGCCCTCATTTCACTACAAAACTGCTCATGTTCTTAGGAAAAGCTATGTACAGCACAGTTGACTGACATGATTGAACTCTCAAGTTGATACAAATATGGTTCAGTTTTAATCCAAAGTATGAAACAAATTACTATGACAAAACTGGAACATGCTCTACAAGGATCAAGGAAGTGGACAGAAAACTTTGGGGAATGAACATCTATCTGGTAGTCTGCTACAATCCTCCACAAAGCATATAATCTAAGCAGGAAGCCAGATACTTGTTCATTGACAGAATCCCACTGTGAAAGCTTTTACAAGTAACCTCCAAAGAGGCCTTATATAGGGTTAGCCTTCTGACAGACATTAGCTCGAGCCGCTGGTGTTTCACATTTTCTTTGGCACCATATACATTTTTTCACACCATTCAATATTCATAACATGTCGGAAAGGAATCAAACTATCACCGAACATGTGCTACATCATCAACTAGCTACTATCCTCAATAATTAGACAAGAGGGACTGGTGCATATGGATTGGCAATCACCAGCTGTTGACAAATCGTCTACAAAACAGTCACAGTGGAGGGTGTTAACTGTCTCCGTTTATGTAAGCCAGGTCAGTGGTATTGTGCTATACACTTAGTATCCATCAATTGTACCAATTAGCACATTAGCCAAACCCTAGGTGAAGTAATTGCAGCATGTTTTCATGTGAGCCCCAGGAAGTCATTACTGGTTTATCTGAACAGTTCCACTGTAATTGATTCAAAACTTATCCTGATCACATCAAACCAGCACATCGCCATCATAACCTATTATCTCACCCTGTTCCGATTCACTGCACTTAGAGAGACATTGAAGGGGAGAGGAAAGAGAATCAGTGGAAACAACATGCACAGGGACCGCACAGGGCCAGAGACAATATCTTAATGAGGTCCCATTTTCATACACATTGCTGAAGTTAAATTGCCCTAACTGTTTTGCAGATGGAGCAAGCCCAGCCTATTTGTTAAAGTGGATAATAGCATGTCATATTCTACAAATTTGCCCTACCCCACTCTGAGATCACAGGGTCAACAAGAGGTGGCTGTATGAAAACACACAGTACAGTGGATCTACTCTCACTCACACAGCTATACGCACAGTAGCAACACATTAAAACAAACTATCAATCATTTCAATAAAGCCTGATATCCACTTAAGGAGGAGTGCATGAGGATTACTGTAGCAGTGAATAATGTGAGGCAACACTAAGCCCTGTGTGCTGCTGAGGGAACGAGACTGTGTGATGGGAGGACCAGTGCTCGGGGGAGCTGGATCCCGGTACTGTTGCCTCCCCAGAGAGGCTGAGATACAGTTGTCACTCATGCAGCTCTCTGCTATTGTGAGTTGGCACTTAATAATCCCCATGGTTACAGTGGCGGGTTGAATATGCTGGCAATGTAACCCATGCAAGCACTCACATAGAAACACACACAGACACTGTTCACTCCAGAGTTGGGGTCAATTCTGAATTGAGTTGCTAGTTGGTCTTTAATTCTAATTCAATTCTTGAATTGGAATTGAATTTGAATTGGCCACAGCCCACATGAAGCAGAATTTGAATTTTATTGGAATGAAAGGAAGTATAATTTAATTCAATGAAATTCAAATTGATAATTTATACCATACATCATTATGCACATGTTCATTTTGACATAATGTATGGTTATGCTATGTTTAAAATGTTGTTGAAACATTTCATTTTTAAAACTTAGCCTGCTAAAAAGAGTGTTAAATATTTATAGTGGTCTGGAAATACTCGAAGATAATTTTGTACGTTGTTTGTAACAATTCGCTTACTACATTTGCACACACTGTATATAGATTTGCTATTGTGTTATTGACTGTACATTTTGTTTATCCCATATGTAACTCTGTGTTGTTGTTGTTTTTATCGCACTGCTTTGCTTTATCTTGGCCAGGTCGCAGTTGTAAATGAGAACTTGTTCTCAACTGGCTTACCTGGTTAAATAAAGGTGGAATAAAAAATAAAAAATAAAATAACAATTCACAATGTTATTAAATATTAGGGAAAAATAAGTTTCCTAGAATGCATTATATCAAACATTTCAGAATGGAAGGGAACAACCTAACTCTCATCTCATAGCACAAATACAAATAAAATAATGTTTAACATCAAACTAATAATCAAAGTAATTTGAAATGGTATCTGAATTCTTCAGTAAGGGGTGACAGATGCTTTTGGAAAAATACGGAAAGGGGATTCCTAGTCAGTTGCACAACTGAATGCATTCAACTGAAATGTGTCTTCCGCATTTAACCCTCTGAATCAGAGAGGTGGGGGGACTACCTTAATCGACGTCCATCGGCGCCGGGGAGCAGGTGTTGTTAACTGCCTTCCTCAAAGGCATACCGGGCAGATTTTTCCTCCTTGCCGGCTCGGGGACTCTTAACCGCTAGGCTACATGCCGCCTAGATTTGTCAAAAAAATGACACATATAGAATTTCAAGTCTCAGTTGAATTTCTTTGAATTGGTTTGAATTAAATTATACTTCCTTTCATTCAAATTCAATTCAAAGTCTGCTTCCTGTGGGCTGTGGCCAAATTTCAATTAATGGGTTGAAATTCTGAATTGACTACAACCCTGGTTCACACACACACACATTGACATATATTGCACAACCCCCCCCGCTGTACGCACGCATGTGCAACAGAGTTACGAATGTACTATAAGTGCATTCCACTGTTAGCTTGAAATGTTGGGGATGGAGCCATCCAATTGGTACCTTTTGTGTGGCTCAAACCAATGGAACGTTGTCAAAGAGGGCTGACACGTGTGTTAGCAAGCAAAGCAGAGGTCCCGAGTTCGAGTCAGGTATAAGCTGAATCGGGGGGAAGTGGTACTCACTAAGCAAGCAACGTGACGTCCGTAACACACACTCTCACGCATATCAGGGTCATTCTTCAGATTCGGTGACATTTCAGTATTGTCAGTGTCCCAAGATGTACTAGTGTTATAACTTGTCAGAACATTTATCAAACTACACTTAAATTACAACATTTCAAAGTTTTACATGTTTTTAATATGGAGTAGAGAATATGATTTTAAACAGAGATGAATTTCAATACTTATATGTTTGCTTTTCTTAGGAGTATTAAGAATTTCGCCTGTCCCTATTGACCATCATGCAAATGGCGTGACTCATTTTGAGTACACAGTGTTAAATAATAATGCTTTTTTTTTGTTAAATTAATTGTATATGCCCCCTTATTATGCATAATCCATTTTCTCAGCATAAGACATTTTATTTTCTGAGAAATTCAGGCTTTTACCCCTGTCCTTGTATTTCTTTCAACCCCGTAACGCAACAATACCCCCACTCACAATTAAATAATGGTTTGATCCTGTGGACATCATTTATGAGGAAGTGACATCATACAAGTCTTCAGAGAAGCCTGGTGTGACAAGTGGTAAGCTGCTCTCTCACTTTTTATAAATATTTCATGTTTTTTAAGCACATATGGGCTTTGTCAATCTCAGGTATTCAACTCTGTTGGGGGGGGGGGGAATTCATAGTTAAGATTTTACCAATAATTGTTTTAATAGCTATGAAGTATAACAATGTCTTTTGTTGAATAAGGCCATGTGGCACACTGCTAGCTGCTAGCATCCCGAATTAGCAACAGATTAGCACAAAATCTTCAACCCTGTCACATTCAACCCCATCACATTTTTCAATGTTACGGGGTTGAATGGCTGTTACAGGTTTGAATAGCTGTTAAATCTTAGCAATATTTAATGTATATTGCTTAATACCAATCATATTTTCTTGTTGAATGTTTGTTGTTTACGGTTTTACAGTATCAACTAAAAGTACGAGGAATTTTTGAAAATAATAACTTAAAAAAAGTGACAATTAATTTGTTCTCTCTCCTATATACATTGACATATTTAGGAGTATTATCTGCAAGTTCATGTTCATTTTACTACATAGTGATTAAAAGGATACAATATTTAGTCTTGAAGAGTAAGCAGGTCATTGACTTGACCTTGACCTACAATTTCAGATTCAACAATGGAAAAAACAGCAGCAGAAAGGAAACACACATAGAGAGGAAGGTGAGGGACATCCGCGCGCCGGTGGTCAGGTAATTCTCCTGGAAATGTAAGATCTTTAAGACACGAGGTGGTGGTGGTCATGGACACACAATCAACAGAAAATAAAGTTTTGTTGCTTTAAAGCATAATTTGGTAATGCATAAAAAGACTAGAGAATGTAAATGAAGACTAGTCTAAAAAGACATACAGTATACTGCCTTGGCAACTGGTGCGTGAGGGGTTCATGTTCACTAGCCGACTGGTTTGTACTGACATATTTAGGAGTATTATCTGCAAGTTCACGTTCATTTTACTACATAGTGATTAAAAGGATACAGTAATTAGTTTTGGAGAGTAAACTGGTCATTGACTTGACCTTGACCTACAATTTCAGATTCAACAATGGCAAAAACAGCAGCAGAAAGGCAAAGATTTGCCAGTAGTTCCATCCACAATGCGGATCCACCAAGTTGTTTGTGTGGCTGCAAGGCAAATTGCCTACCGTGATGTAAGCTGTATGTGCACAGTCCACAACAAGAAACTGGAATGCCAGTGTTTCAATACACAACATTTCACATTTACCCCTAAAGTTACATCAGTCGTGTCACAGAGGGAGGTTGATTGGGCAAATCCAGACATATGCGGGAAATGGTGCGTGGCCAAATATGATGACGATTTCTATCCCGGAATAATTCTAGCCACAGATGAATCCCATGTGCAGGTCAAATGCATGTGCTGTGCTGGACCAAATAGGTACTTCTGGCCACTTCTTGATGATATCTTGTGGTATCCATTTGAGGACATCTTGGAACACATTGATCCCCCTAAACCGGTGACTTCTAGGCACATGGAAATACAGAAGGAAGTGTGGGCTAGGCTCTCTCAGTAAAAATGGTGAACAAACTGTAGGCTTACCTATAGGTTATTAATGTTAAGATGTTTGCTTAATGTTCAAACATTCAAACAACACAGACATTCCTGCCATTACTCTGGATATTTCTATGAAATCAATGAAATGTTGTAACTGTTGTTAGTTTATTAATGTGTTTTAATCTGTCTAGATTTCATCTTGATTGTTTAAACTTTAAAAGCTATGTTGACAGTAGTTTAAAATGTTAAAAAATGGCAACATGTGACCTATATAGGTTATCAATGTTAAGATGTTTGCTCAATGTTCAAACAGACTCCTGCCATTATCAGATGGATATTTTTATAAAATCAATGAAATGTTGTTACTGTTATTAGTTCATTAATGTGTTTTACTCTGTCTAGCTTTCATCTAGATTCTTTAGATTTTAAAAGCTATGTTGACAGTAGGTTTAAAAATGTTTAAAATGTTTAAAAAATGGCAACATGTTAGTGATCTCAAAAGATAAAACATATGACACGTGATGCTTTTCACTCAACCCTGTTACATGATTTTCAACCCTGTTGCGGTGCATTCATCCCTGTTACGAGATTATTTTTTTACATTTTTGTATTACACAAAATATAACATCAACAGTGTTTTTATTGTGTGTATTAAATCAGGGTAAATAAGGCTATTTCAATTTTGTCAGGAATTACGCAGCATTCTTGCACATTTCTTGCGAAAATGTGGAGTTAGATTAGACATTTCTTCATCGTAAACTGGAAAGGATTGTGCTGGTCAGTTTTTCTTGATTTTCTCTTTAATTACAATATGCCATTATTTACAAGGGACATCTAAACTGTGAGATTATGCCAGAAGCTGATCTCAAGCTTATTGGAAAAATGAATAGTTGAATAACAAAATGACTGTGACGGAGTTGAATTAAATTGGGACTTGTTTGAGAAAATAATACAGAATAATAACTTAATACTCTACATTGAGATGGGAAAAGGTATTTTCTATCAAGTACACACATTACTTTGTCACATCAAATAAAAAAAAGCTTAAGATTTTAATGTTCATTGTTTCATCCTCAATCACAAAAGGCACCGAATCTGTAGAATGACCCATCAATTGATCTGCTGTAATATCCAGGGAGTACAGGGAGAATCTAAAGGAGAAAACTCACCAGACCAATTGTCGGTCTGTACAGTAGGAGGCAGTTCGTTCGTTTTATAAAAAAAAAAATTGTATTTCACCTTTATTTAACCAGGTAAGCCAGTTGAGAACAAGTTCTCATTTACAACTGCGACCTGGCCAAGATAAAGCAAAGCAGTGCGATAAAAACAACAACACAGAGTTGCATTTGGAATAAACAAAACGTACATCAATAACACAATAGAAAATCTATATACAGTGTGTGCAAATGTAGTAAGTTATGGAGGTAAGGCAATAAATAGGCCATAGTGCAAAATAATAACAATTTAGTATTAACACTGGAGTGATAGATGTGCAGAAGATGATGTGCAAATAGAGATACTGGGGTGCAAATGAGCAAAAATAAATAACAATGTAAATAACAATATGGGGATGAGGTAGTTGGGTAGGCTAATTACAGATGGGCTGTGTACAGGTGCAGTGATCGGTAAGCTGCTCTGACAACTGATGCTTAAAGATAGTGTGGGAGATAAGTGTCTCCAGCTTCAGAGATTTTTGCAGTTCGTTCCAGTCATTTGCAGCAGAGAACTGGAAGGAATGGCGGCCAAAGGAGGTGTTGGCTTTGGGGATGACCAGTGAGATATACCTGCTGGAACACATACTATGGGTGGGTGTTGCTATGGTGACCAATGAGCTAAGATAAGGCGGGGATTTGCCTAGAAGAGATTTATAGATGACCGGGAGCCAGTGGGTTTGGTGACGAATATGTAGTGAGGGCCAGCCAACGAGAGCGTACAGGTCACAATGGTGGGTAGTATATGGGGCTTTGAGGACAAAACGGATGGCACTGTGATAGACTACATCCAATTTGCTAAGTAGAGTGTTGGAAGCTATTTTGTAAATGACATCGCCGTAGTCAAGGATCGGTAGGATAGTCAGTTTTACGAGGGCATGTTTAGCAGCATGAGTGAAGGAGGCTTTGTTGCGAAATAGGAACCCGATTCTAGATTTAACTTTGGATTGGAGATGCTTAATGTGAGTCTGGAAGGAGAGTTTACGGTCTAACCAGACACCTAGGTATTTGTAGTTGTCCACATTTTCTAAGTCAGGGTCAAGTCAGCGGCCCTTCCCCAGAGTCAGATGAATTCGTGGATACCATTTCTATGTCTCTGTGTCTAGTATGAAAGAAGTTAGAGGAAGTTTTGCGATCCAATGCTAACTAGCATTAGCGCAATGACTGGAAGTCTATGGTATCTGCTAGCATACTGGAAGTCTATGGTATCTGCTAGCATGCTAGATACCATAGACTTCCAGTCATTATGCTAATGATAGTTAGCAATTGCGCTAGCGCTAGTTAGCAACTTCCTTCAAACTGCACACAGAGACATAAAAATGGTATCCACGAGTTCATCTGACTCTGGGTAAGTAGATAAAGGGCCTCATTACCAAAATCCCGAAGTATCCCTTTAAGAGACGTTGGGCTGATAAAGGACCACTGGGGAGGGATTAGGAGAAGGCTAATGATGAAGTCATCATACTGTACTGCCCCACCACCACTACCATGTTCAGAGTTCAGACAAGTCTCCTGACATTACAGTGTCAATTGGTAACCTGAGTAGAATCTATTCTATTAGTCTCCAGTCAGATGGTTTTTAAACTTCTGTACAGTTGAAGGTTATGTAATTAGGCTGTAGAGTGCTTGACTGGTTCATCTATGAGAGTGAAAGGAGACCTACCATCTCTGGGGCACAGTGTAATACATCATCATTTGGCTGCAGGCTGCAGTCTGGCCATGAGAGGTGGAGTCAGATGACAGAGCAACACAACTAGTGGAAAGAGTCCTCACACTGATGAACCCAACGTGACTGTATCAAAACCTCTGTTTACCAGCACAGGGAAGTTTCTCTCAACAGACAGGAAAGGAATCTTAAGTATTATGACTGTACAACTATGATGAATAATTTATATTTTATCCCAAAGCCCAGATCTGAGAGACAAGTTGTCTCTCTGACTTTCCTTCTTGTGTTGTTGTTGTTTGCAGAGGCGGGGAGATAATACTGTGCATGATGGCCGGGTTTACATTTGATATGATCATAAAATACTAAATGACACACAAAGAGACAATTGATCATGGCGATGTTTGTATGCGAGATGTGAGCTTTTCAATGATAACCTTCAAAGTCTAAGTAACTGGCTTTACTAACTATATCTCCTGAGTCACAAGCTGAATAAATGATATAAATGCTACATCACATAGGGCCTATAGGGAATACATGCTACAGCCCATAGAGCTTTTCACTGGCTGTATAGGAGATAGTAGGGTCAATTTCAGTGGTGCTTAAAGCTCAAACAAATTAAAGGGTTCCAGTGTGCTTGACAATATCTGGAAAGAAGAATACATTATTCATGTGTGATTCACATCTCTCCTCCCTCTATGATGATGTTTAGAAAACAGGCCACGGGGATGATACAGAAAAAGAAATGTTTTTCACGCTTGAACTGCCACAGCAAAGACGAAAACACTGTTTATACCTCTCTCCCATGTGTATGTGTTCTCTGTGGAAGACTACCATGCTATTTGTGTACTCATCTCATTCCAAGCGCTAACAGACAATCATTCTGTTTCTGTCCCATCCTACCCCTTCCTCCCTTTTAACAATATATTGCCCTTGAAATGTTGCAGGTGCACTGTGATATTACACCTATAAAGCCATTTATATATTACAATTGGGGCTGCAATACTATTGTGTATTTCTCCAAGAGCCATTTTGCATGGTTGACATTCTATCTGCGCACTGACACATATTTGTAACGGGAGCACTATGTACTAACAGTTTACTACAGTTTCTACTGCCTGTTCATATACATATCCAGTCAAACATATTGTATTTCTTCCAGGTACAAAACAGGGGGAAAAGTTGTAGTTTTTTGTCAAGAGACCAAGTGTAAGGTGGGATAAATGCAGGTGCTCTGCTCCGCTTGCCTCATGTCATAATTATACTTTTCTTATTCACTTTCTATAGACCCCTAAAGAGATTGATGAGTGTACCTTCAATTCAACTTCTTTACCCCCACGCTGTTTACAATGTGATTTTGCACATTTATACCACATTTATACCACCGGTGCTATGAAAAAATATATATTTTCTTTGCCTTGAGGTAAAGGCAGCCATAAAAAAACAACTTGAGGGGGGTCCACTTCAAGCTATAGAGCACAGTGTCCTTCATGATTGCACATTCACATACAGTATCAAAACAACTGCATATACAGAGCATTTGGAAAGTATTCAGACCCCTTCCCTTTTTCCACATTTTGTTACGTTACAGCCTTATTCTAAAATGAATTAAATATATATATTTTCCTCATCAGTCTACACACAATACCCCATAATGACAAAGGCGAAAACAGGTTTTTAGACATTTTTGCAAATGCCTGGCCAAACTGAGCAATCGTGGGAGAAGAGCCTTGGTCAGGGAGGTGACCAAGAACCCGATGGTCATTCTGACAGAGCTCCAGAGTTCCTCTGTGGAGATGGGAGAACCTTCCAGAAGGACAACAATTTCTGCAGCAGTCCACCAATCAGGCCTTTATGGTAGAGTGGCCAGACGGACGCCACTCCTTAGTAAAAGGCACATGACAGCCCGCTTGGAGTTTGCCAAAACGCACCTAAAGAACTCTCAGACCATGAGAAACAAGATTCTCTGGTCTGATGAAACCAAGATTGAACTCTTTGGCCTGAATACCAAGCGTTACGTCTGGAGGAAACCTGGCACCATCCCTACGGTGCAGCATGGTGGTGGCAGCATCATGCTGTGGGGATGTTTTTCAGCGGCAGGAACTGGGAGACTAGTCAGGATCGAGGGAAAGATGAACGGAGCAAAGTACAGAGTGATCCTTGATGAAAATCTGCTCCAGAGCGCTCAGGACCTCAGACTGGGGTGAAGGTTCACCTTCCAACAAGACAATGACCCTAAGCACACAGCCAAGACAACGCAGGAGTGGCTTCCAGACAAGTCTCTGAATGTCCTTGAGTGGCCCAGCCAGAGCCCAGACGAACCCGATCTAACATCTTTGGAGAGACCTGAAAATAGCTGTGCAGCGACACTCCCCATCCAACCTGACAGAGCTTGAGAACATCTGCAGAGAAGAATGGGAGAAACTCCCCAAATACAGGAGTGCCAAGCTTGTAGCGACAAACCCAAGAAGACTTGAGGCTGTAATCGCTGCCAAAGGTGCTTCAAGAAAGTACTGAGTAAAGTGTCTGAATACTTATGTAAATTTGATATTTCAGTTTTATTTCTTCATATTTTTTCCCCACACATTTCTAAAACCCTGTTTTTGCTTTTCCATTATGGGTTATTGTGTGTAGATTGATGAGAAAAAATAGAATAATGCTGTAACGTAAGAAAATGTGGAAAAAGTCAAGGGGTCCGAATACTTTCCTAATGCACTGTACCTGTATTAATATCCAACCAATTACCAGTTTTAGTGAACTAGTACTAGTTTGACACAGACCTTGTTTTGACCAGAAACATGTGATAGAGTCTATAGTCTTTAAAATGTGCCTCTATCTATGGAGACCATATACAGTGGGGAAAAAAAGTATTTAGTCAGCCACCAATTGTGCAAGTTCTCCCACTTAAAAAGATGAGAGAGGCCTGTAATTTTAATCATAGGTGCACGTCAACTATGACAGACAAATTGAGGAAAAAAAATCCAGGAAATCACATTGTAGGATTTTTAATGAATTTATTAGCAAATTATGGTGGAAAATAAGTATTTGGTCACCTACAAACAAGCAAGATTTCTAGCTCTCACAGACCTGTAACTTCTTCTTTAAGAGGCTCCTCTGTCCTCCACTGGTTACCTGTATTAATGGCACCTGTTTGAACTTGTTATCAGTATAAAAGATACCTGTCCACAACCTCAAACAGTCACACTCCAAACTCCACTATGGCCAAGACCAAAGAGCTGTCAAAGGACACCAGAAACAAAATTGTAGACCTGCACCAGGCTGGGAAGACTGAATCTGCAATAGGTAAGCATCTTGGTTTGAAGAAATCAACTGTGGGAGCAATTAGTAGGAAATGGAAGACATACAAGACCACTGATAATCTCCCTCGATCTGGGGCTCCACGCAAGATCTCACCCCGTGGGGGTCAAAATGATCACAAGAACGGTGAGCAAAAATCCCAGAACCACACGGGGGACCTAGTGAATGACCTGCAGAGAGCTGGGACCAAAGTAACAAAGCCTACCATCAGTAACACACTACGCCGCCAGGGACTCAAATCCTGCAGTGCTAGACGTGTCCCCCTGCTTAAGACAGTACATGTCCAGGCCCGTCTGAAGTTTGCTAGAGTGCATTTGGATGATCCAGAAGAGGATTGGGAGAATGTCATATGGTCAGATGAAACCAAAATATAACTTTTTGGTAAAAACCCAACTCGTCGTGTTTGGAGGACAAAGAATGCTGAGTTGCATCCAAAGAACACCATACCTACTATGAAGCATGGGGGTGGAAACATCATGCTTTGGGGCTGTTTTTCTGCAAAGGGACCAGGACGACTGATCCGTGTAAAGGAAAGAATGAATGGGGCCATGTATCATGAGATTTTGAGTGAAAACCTCCTTCCATCAGTAAGGGCATTGAAGATGAAACGTGGCTGTTTTTTTAGCATGACAATGATCCCAAACACACTGCCCGGGCAACAAAGGAGTGGCTTCGTAAGAAGCATTTCAAGGTCCTGGAGTGGCCTAGCCAGTCTCCAGATCACAACCCCATAGAAAATATTTGGAGGGAGTTGAAAGTCTGTGTTGCCCAGCGACAGCCCCAAAACATCACTGCTCTAGAGGAGATCTGCATGGAGGAATGGGCCAAAATACCAGCAACAGTGTGTGAAAACCTTGTGAAGACTTACAGAAAACGTTTGACCTGTGTCATTGCCAACAAAGGGTATATAACAAAGTATTGAGAAACTTTTGTTATTGACCAAATACTTATTTTCCACCATCATTTGCAAATAAATTCATTAAAAATCCTTCAATGTGATTTTCTGGATTTTTTTTTCTCATTTTGTCTGTCATAGTTGACGTGTACCTATGAGGAAAATTACAGGCCTCTCTCATCTTTTTAAGTGGGAGAACTTGCACAATTGGTGGCTGACTAAATACTTTTTTTCCCCACTGTAATGATATATGGCAGGTTGAGTGTTTCAGTCCATGACCTTCCATAAATCTAACGTAATAAACTCTCCTACCTTTGTCAGTTACAATCTCTCCGGCTTTCTCTGACCTGTAAGAAGAAGAAAAAAACAATTGAGATCTGTAATGAATAATACAGTATCTCCACTCCAATGATCAGTCATATAAACCGCTGAGGAAAAGTGTAATTGGTACAGTAGTGCACAATTCCCTATTTTTCCTTCTGTGTATTGAAAGCCGTGATAGGAAATAGAATTCTTAAAAATCCCCAGTAAATAGAATTGCAGGAAAGCATGGTGTTGGTGTTGATGTATTACAGCCTTCACATTGCTGCCACGGGAGAATAAGACATTAAAGAATTTGGTGTAAAACAGCAGTAACCAGTGCTGCTCTACTCCCCTTTCCTCTGCAAACAAGTCCTTTGTGCATTGTAACCAGTAACCAGCATTGTGCTCGCATAATTGCGCTCCCAGGATGAAGAGGCTGATTCCTCCTCCCAGTTTGCTGCACACATTTGCATCCCTTGAAACAAACTCCCAGGCAGCTGAGGTGGCAGTGCTAATGATTAGTTGTTCACCTTTGGGAGAAATGGGCACAAAGAATTCGTCTTTCTAACGAGTCGGTTGATTAAAAATATCAAAAGCTAATCTAAAGGTTATGTTCTAGATATACTTTCGTCATATTGCTTTGGTGATTTTTTTGAATTTCAATTAGTTACAAACAAAAACAGTACTTCAGGGTGGGCTACATTTATTAGGATAATAACTGGGAACTAATTCCCTCCAACATCATTAGAAGTTTCTAATTAAAGTGTTTGTATGGCATCTAAGGACTTGCTTGTAGCAGGCCGGATTTATACCACAATTCAACATCAATTGAATACAGGCTAATGTGTCTCCTGTTATGGAGTAATAGTTACAACTGGTCAACATCTCACTTCTAGTTTTGCGCACAGTTACAGGAAGTGTCAAGCTGCCCATAGAGATTGTGTGGAGTGATTCCTCATTCACTTTTTGACACAATGCTAAGTTTCACGAAGGCTTCGCTTCTGGCTATCCCCTTTGTGTCTTTGAAATTCAAATAGATTTTCTTGGTAGCCAGTAAGACATTTGCTGAAGGATGTATCATTATTTGGAGCAGTTACAGTATGCAGGAAGAGTTCTAACAGTTGGTTGCAGGCCATTTAAATCATTGGGGAAATTATGTAGAGAAAAAAATATAAACATTGGTCTAAATATAAAATGAAATACAATATGTGGTAAAACAATGAATTAATGTGCTGTTATTGTAATGTTAGTCCATTTGTCTTCCTCTGCTCCTGAGCTCATTTCTTAGCAGCTGTGCCGAAGGAAAGGAATATGGCCAGCGTTAATTGTAGAGCACTACACATTTCTACTGAAAGACACATTCTGAATAGGCCTCGGTCACACACATAATCCCTTCACCCATTTAGTAGCACTGTCAACTAAAGCATGTATCTCTTTTAGATTGAATTGAAGATAAAATTCTAAATTGCAATCAGTGAGATGTTTAAAATATGTAACTAGGGATATTGTGAGCGAGACAGGTCATATTTAGGATATGACATCATCCATGACTTCCCATGACTCCGGTGCAAATTAATTTCTCCGGCTTTAATTATTTCTTTCTCATGATGCCTCTAGAGTCTCTGTCTCGCTCGGCCCGGATTGTATGAAACGTTCTGTGTCTGACCTCCAATTTCCAAAACGTTCCACAGCTTTGCTGAGAAATTGAATGCCCCACATTTTCAATCAAGCCCCGATACCCTCGTGGTTTTGTCCCCCAAGTCTTTGTGAAAGTTTTTGTGATATAAGCAAAACCACACTTCTGCTGACAGAAACAATCAGTGTTCAGGCCTGTGAATAAGCAGGCTGGATATGACAACAGTAAATCTTTAGTTCTGCCTACACTATCATAAAGCCATGTGTGTCTGTCGAGCCAAACCTCATGAGCTACTGCAGTTCTGCACTTAGGGGGCTGAGTACAACAATCCCTCCATGACCTTGGAGTAGAAAAACAATTTGGGTTTAGATGTGGGGATGTAATCTTTTCAAATCCCTCTGCAAAGGTAAGTAAATCCTGCTAAATATGCTCTCCCTATCAGCCTTTCCCTCTATTACCATCCCAGAGGCAGGATGCTGTGAGGCTAAAGGAAGGAGGTGACATGTAAGCAGAGGGGGAACGGCAGATTTAGGGCTAAGGGTTGGAATCTTGTCAAAACACTGGCCAAGCTGTCAGGGGCAAACACACAACACGAACACAACAAACAGACCTGGCTTTAACTACTACTGTACTTGTGCTTTACAGCCACTCATAAACACACATATGCACATCCACCCCCCACCATAAAGTGATATGCTGTTAATTTGTGACGATCAGCTGGATCTTTAACATTGCCACTGAAATCTCAAGGACAATCAAAACGAGGATCACTGCTGCCTCCACCCACACATAGACAGATAGGGAAATGGCAACTGTTTAGTAAATATAGACAGAAATGACTCCAGTGGTGTAATTATATATTCTCCATGTGCCTGACATACTTGTTGCATGGTGTAAGAATAGCTGAACCTAATCGTGGAGGTCAATGACTCTCCTGGTTCAAACACTGGCCTTCAGGGGGCACTGTTGGTCTTTGGAAGCAGAGCAACAGTGCATAAGACACCTGTCACTAGCATTCTGAGCCATTTTGAAAACAAATGTTTACTAAAAACTGTTTATATGGATGAATGATAAACAATACATTTGAGAGATAAATTAATTAAATGAATGTGAAGTTATCATATTGAAAAAAACTGCTTTGCAAGTCAACATGATCAAAATGGCAGAATATCATACAGATGGGGTTCCTGTTGAAACGTACAATTTAATTGATATATTTGTGAGTATTTAGGTATAAGTGGCACTATGTCTTTGTTGTTAGACCTATGCATAAAGTGATAGTAGCAATATCATGACATGTTTGACGTCAAACAATACATTTGAGCCACTTTGCTTTACATTAACTTGACAAAATGAGCAGTGCTCTACATTTAAATCCCTTCTCATTACCAATGGACTGGAGAATTCCCCTACTTTGAATGGCATGTTGTTAGGGGACTTTCCACCAGAGCATTGACAAAGAGCAAGCAGTCAAAGTCAGTGGACTGGAGGGGAATACATTTCCTCATTGTCTTTTATCTCCAAGGCAAACCCTGACACTTGTTCCCCAACCAACCCCAGGGGTCTGCTACTCGCCAGCCTTACACAAACAACACTAAATAATTAATCTTAAAATCTCGCCTGATATATAATACATCCAACCAACCGCCTACATGCTCTCATTTATAGATGAAACCAGGACATATGAATATAAATAAATACAACCTTGTATGAATTGTCAGAGTGTCAGAGAGCTATCTGAATCATCGAGCCTGAGGAACTAGAAGACATCGACTAGGCACATCAAATCTTATGCCTTCAACCATAAAGAGAGGAAGAGGAAAAAACAAAAACATTTGCCTAATTCATGTCTGGGTGCGGACTGCCACAAACCCTGTTCTGGTGCTTCATCTTTTCCTTCTATTGGAAGTGGTGGCAGGTCCACAGCAGGCCAGGCCACACAAGTAACCAGAGGAGAATGAGCATCAAGAGTTGCTTCTCTCTCTCTCTCTCTCTCTCTCTCTCTCTCTCTCTCTCTCTCTCTCTCTCTCTCTCTCTCTCTCTCTCTCTCTCTCTCTCTCTCTCTCTCTCTCTCTCTCAAGCTTCAGTGACAAATGTTGTAGCATTGTCAGTCCAAATTGAGGGCATATCAAGCCCTGTTGACAAGGCCGTATAGTATCTGTTGGGGAGGCCAACATGCTTTTGTGGAGCCATAATCCCAACATGTTTATTGAACTAGGGGTGAGTGAGGAGGTTTCAAGGACAGGGTCAGCACCGGAATCAATACAGTGACACAGATGTATAAAGTATATTCCCTGATTTGAACTGGAGCATAACTGGAGAGGACTACTCTGGAGAAAAAAATCTAAGCTAAGTATCAAATCAAATTTTATTTGTCACATATACGTGTTTAGCAGATGTTATAGCGGGTGTAGCGAAATGCTTGTGCTTCTAGCTCCGACAGTGCTGTAATATCTAACAAGTAATAACTAACTATTTCACAACATATACCTAATACACACAAACTATATATGGACAAGCAATGCAAACAACAGTACATACTTTACAATAGGCCTAAATACAAAGAATGATCTCCAGATCAATAAGGCAGCAGATTGAACAATGACAGAAACGATAGCCCTTATGATGGGAATGGATGGTAATCGTTAAACAGGAGATTGGAGTAGACATAATTCTGGAAAGAAATATTTATGTCATTTTGCAGACGCTCTTATTAAGAGCAACTTACAGTTAGTGAGTGCATACATTATATATATATATTGTTTTTTAAATACTTGCCCCCTGTGGGAAACGAACCCACAACCCTGGCATTGCAAACGCCATGCTCTACCAACTGAGCTACATCCCTGCCGGCCATTCCCTCCCCTACCCTGGATGAATTGTGCACCACCCTATGGGCCTCCCGGTCGCGGCCGGCTATGACAGAGCCTGGATTCGAACCAGGATCTCTAGTGGCACAGCTAGCACTGCGATGCAGTTCCTTAGACCACTGCGCCACTCGGGAGACGTGAAATGTTACTGAATTCAATCATGTCAGTGAGGGAAGAGGGAAACACCATTCTAATTCTCCACTAAATACAATAAATCATGTTTAAAATCTGTAAAACTCAATAACAATAGGGTTTGTGACAGCACAGCTCCCCTAAACATGCACAAAACCCCGCTTCACTTCCCCTTTAGGTATCTGTTTGAGTCTTTAAACTCTGTTAGCCGAGCTCCCAGACACACATTGCAGATCAATGCCATCTGAACTACAAGGGGAAATATCGTAGTGCTAACCTTTCCATGGTCAGAAATGATTACATGTTCAATTCATTCTAATGACTCCAGTCCTGCCTCCTAATGGGCCCATTAAAAATCTATTAAAGCTTTAGGCTTTGGGGGGGTTCTACTAAGCTAACGTATGGAATTGTTTTAAGATGGTCATATCATGGATCATTTAGCTATTTGATTTTGAATTTTAGGACCCCTGTAGGTATAAAAAAAATAATAGAAAAAAAATGATTTCATAAAATATGGAATTTAGCATACTACAGCCCATAGAAACGCATTGAACAACACATTTACACAGTGAGGGAAAAAAGTATTTGATCCCCTGCTGATTTTGTACGTTTGCCCACTGACAAAGAAATGATCAGTCTATAATTTTAATGGTAGGTTTATTTGAACAGTGAGAGACAGAATAACAACAGAAAAATCCAGAAAAACACATGTCAAAAATGTTATAAATTGATTTGCATTTTAATAAGGGAAATAAGTATTTGATCCCCTCTCAATCAGAAAGATTTCTTGCTCCCAGGTGTCTTTTATACAGGTAACGAGCTGAGATTAGGAGCCCACTCTTAAAGGGAGTGCTCCTAATCTCAGTTTGTTACCTGTATAAAAGACACCTGTCCACAGAAGCAATCAATCAATCAGATTCCAAACTCTCCACCATGGCCAAGACCAAAGAGCTCTCCTAGGATGTCAAGGACAAGATTGTAGACCTACACAAGGCTGGAATGGGCTACAAGACCAAACACAAAATAACTGTCAATCTCCCTTGGCCTGGGGTTCCATGCAAGATCTCACCTCGTGGAGTTGCAATGATCATGAGAACGGTGAGGAATCAGCCCAGAACTACACGGGAGGATCTTGTCAATGATCTCAAGGCAGCTGGGACCATAGTCACCAAGAAAACAGAGCCCGCAAGGTCCCCCTGCTCAAGAAAGCACATATACAGGCCCGTCTGAAGTTTGCCAATGAACATCTGAATGATTCAGAGGAGAACTGGGTGAAAGTGTTGTGGTCAGATGAGACCAAAATTGAGCTCTTTGGCATCAACTCAACTTGCCGTGTTTGGAGGAGGAGGAATGCTGCCTATGACCCCAAGAACACCATCCACACCGTCAAACATGGAGGTGGAAACATTATGCTTTGGGGGTGTTTTTCTGCTAAGGGGACAGGACAACTTCACCGCATCTAAGGGACAATGGACGGCGCCATGTACCATCAAATCTTGGGTGAGAACCTCCTTCCCTCAGCCAGGGCATTGAAAATGGGTCGTGGATGGGTATTCCAGCATGACAATGACCCAAAACACACAGCCAAGGCAACAAAGGAGTGGCTCAAAAATAAGCACATTAAGGTCCTTGAGTGGCCTAGCCAGTCTCCAGACCTTAATCCCATAGAAAATTTGTGGAGGGAGCTGAAGGTTCGAGTTGCCAAACGTCAGGCTCGAAACCTTAATGACTTGGAGAAGATCTGCAAAGAGGAGTGGGACAAATCCCTCCTGAGATGTGTGCAAACCTGGTGGCCAACTACAAGAAACGTCTGACCTCTGTGATTGCCAACAAGGGTTTTGCCACCAAGTACTAAGTCATGTTTTGCAGAGGGGTCAAATACTAATTTCCCTCATTAAAATGCAAATCAATTTATAACATTTTTAAACTGCCGGATTTTGATGGGGATTTTTTTATTATGTTACTTAGATTGACACACAGGTGCATCAATAGACTCTTAAGGACTATTATTAACTGTGGAGTGCATTGTCGTGGTACCGTCCCACTGGTCACACACTGGATGAATCAATGTTGTTTCCACATCATTTCAATGAAATTACATTGAACCAATGTGGAATAGACGTCGGAATGCCCCTTCACAAACATCCCCAGATTTATAGACTTGTTCAATAGAAATTAGTGGTTCTTTGATGGCTTAGGGACTGTTTATCAGAGGTTCACTGCTTGGCTGTGGGAGCCATGCTCTCTAGATGTACTCTAGGTGACAAAGGGGACTGGGGGTCTCATTTAAGTGACACATTTCAAAGATCACGCGAGTGGACTTCAATAGTTTATCAGCGGCAGTCGTCGCAGTAGGAGTTCTCCGGTTGATCAATGCTTAGTCCACACTCGCTTCCATGTTCATTAATGAAGTGCCGCCATCATCGGCTCACACTGCGGCTGGCGAGCTGATGAATCAATTATTTGCCCCGTAGGACAGCGTCTACCTTAAGCAAACTGAATCAAAATCAGGGAGCATTAGCTGCGTCATTTATTTGAAATAAAACATTTTTGCCTATGAGATGACAAAGGAGCAGAATGTTAGGCGATGAAAGTGTGTTCTACAAGGTGGCTCAGGGCACAGATCTTATTGCTCATTGATCTAGGTAAATCAAAGATGGGTAAGCTGGAAGGTACAGATTGGTACAGAAGATAAAGTAGCAATTAAAACAGTTGATTGTTGTGGTGCAGCTGATCAATCCCTTCAAAACAAATCGCTCTATTACTACCAAATTCACCAGCTCTCCTCATGTTTAATTTATTTTCACAGTTAGATATGGACTAATGGGGCATGGCTAGTAGGATGGTGTATCTAAAATAGATAACGAACACAGGGAAGTGGTGGACAGGGAAGTGGTGGCGGTGTGGCTGATGTTTCCCGCATGCAGTAAGTGCAGTAATTAGACAGTGTGCAGGGACAGGGGCTGGGGCAGCAGTGGCAGTGGCAGTGAGGAACACAACACAGTGTAGGGCAAGGTTGGCAGTGGGCCCAGGCTATGGTAGCTTGGCCTGTGTTGGGAAGCCAGAAGACATGGGTTTCCACTGCAGACAGACATACAGGGCTGGGCAATGACGTAAACAACCAGCACAACACAGGGCCTGCAGCCTGCATGGCACATCCCGGGCACAGACTTCAACACTAGCTGGGAGAGTGTCAACAAACTCACGCCACAGCCATCGTCCTCATCTGCCAAAAACACAGACAAATTAACCACTGGCGACATAAACAACTCAGCTCCCATCCTAACATGGGAGTTAAACAGTGTAGACGTAAGACAACACTCAATGCCATTAACCACCTATTGCACTTATTGAAAAACATCAGGATATTTGTCTCTAACAATTACATTCTATGTGAGTCACTGTGGCAGTGGTAAATAGTGAGGGTGGGGTAAAGGGCAAACTAGGATAGTCATTGAAGATAGTCCTGCCATATGACACATCACAATACCACAGTCACAGCTTTGGAAATACAATTTCCCTCCACATAATGAGTAACTATTTGGTCTGCTGATGAGATGTGTTGTTGTTGGTTGTGGTGGTGTTGTGGTTGATGTTGTTGTTGTTGGTGGTGGTGTTGTTGTTGTGTGGGGGAGGAGATTCAACAGAAAGTGGCTCGAGCTATTCTGATTAAGTTTCCTTTGTCACCAAACAACCAGATGCAGCCAATTCGCGGGATACAAATGAAGCAGACAGAGAACATGTCACCGTGCTGAAAGAAGTTATGGGTGCCGACAGGAGAGATTAACTTCACCGTGGCAACAGCGCTGTGTTACAAGGAGCCATTGGAAACGGCATGGCTGTAATGATTGCTCAGAGTGCCGCGTGAGACTGACGCCTCCGGAGAATGAATGGGCCAAGCAGAGCGCAGTTTTAATAAAACAGTCATCACTAACACCAAATAAACAAATACGGATGGAACAAATGTAGCAAATCAAATAAAGTTCTGTGTAGGCAAGAACTACTGCTTGCCTAGCATAAGATTGCTGAACCAAAGAGTAATATACAAAGTGAAATATACAGCCTGTGCAGGCATAAAACAAAAAGAGGGCCAGGACAAAAAACTCACTTGATTAAAACCAATGTAATCAACCACTGAAATGGAAGTTCCTTTTTTAGTGTACTATAAAATATAACAAATACAGTGGGGAAAAAAAGTATTTAGTCAGCCACCAATTGTGCAAGTTCTCCCACTTAAAAAGATGAGAGAGGCCTGTAATTTTCATCATAGGTACACGTCAACTATGACAGACAAAATGAGAAAAAATAATCCAGAAAATCACATTGTAGGATTTTTTATGAATTTATTTGCAAATTATGGTGGAAAATAAGTATTTGGTCACCTACAAAAAAGCAAGATTTCTGGCTCTCACAGACCTGTAACTTCTTCTTTAAGAGGCTCCTCTGTCCTCCACTCATTACCTGTATTAATGGCACCTGTTTGAACTTGTTATCAGTATAAAAGACACCTGTCCACAACTTCAAACAGTCACACTCCAAACTCCACTATGGCCAAGACCAAAGAGCTGTCAAAAGACACCAGAAACAAAATTGTAGACCTGCACCAGGCTGGGAAGACTGAATCTGCAATAGGTAAGCAGCTTGGTTTGAAGAAATCAACTGTGGGAGCAATTATTAGGAAATGGAAGACATACAAGACCACTGATAATCTCCCTCGATCTGGGGCTCCACGCAAGATCTCACCCCGTGGGGTCAAAATGATCACAAGAACAGTGAGCAAAAATCCCAGAACCACACGGGGGACCTAGTGAATGACCTGCAGAGAGCTGGGACCAAAGTAACAAAGCCTACCATCAGTAACACACTACGCCGCCAGGGACTCAAATCCTGCAGTGACAGACGTGTCCCCCTGCTTAAGCCAGTACATGTCCAGGCCCGTCTGAAGTTTGCTAGAGTGCATTTGGATGATCCAGAAGAGGATTGGGAGAATGTCATATGGTCAGATTAAACCAAAATATAACTTTTTGGTAAAAACTCAACTCGTCGTGTTTGGAGGACAAAGAATGCTGAGTTGCATCCAAAGAACACCATACCTACTGTGAAGCATGGGGGTGGAAACATCATGCTTTGGGGCTGTTTTTCTGCAAAGGGACCAGGACGACTGATCCGTGTAAAGGAAAGAATGAATGGGGCCATGTATCGTGAGATTTTGAGTGAAAACCTCCTTCCATCAGCAAGGGCATTGAAGATAAAACGTGGCTGGGTCTTTCAGCATGACAATGATCCCAAACACACCGCCCGGGCAACGAAGGAGTGGCTTCGTAAGAAGCATTTCAAGGTCCTGGAGTGGCCTAGCCAGTCTCCAGATCTCAACCCCATAGAAAATCTTTGGAGGGAGTTGAAAGTCCGTGTTGCCCAGCGACAGCCCCAATACATCACTGCTCTAGAGGAGATCTGCATGGAGGAATGGGCCAAAATACCAGCAACAGTGTGTGAAAACCTTGTGAAGACTTACAGAAAACGTTTGACCTGTGTCATTGCCAACAAAGGGTATATAACAAAGTATTGAGAAACTTTTGTTATTGAACAAATACTTATTTTCCACCATAATTTGCAAATAAATTCATAAAAAATCCTACAATGTGATTTTCTGGATTGTTTCTTCTCATTTTGTCTGTCATAGTTGACGTGTACCTATGGTGAAAATTACAGGCCTCTCTCATCTTTTTAAGTGGGAGAACTTGCACAATTGTTGGCTGACTAAATACTTTTTTTCCCCACTGTACATTTAGGAGGCTTTCATATAATAGTAATTGGAACAAAGTATAGTAGTACTTATTATTTGCTATTTTATTATTTCCTATTTTATTCAAAGGATGGATGCCACCCTTGTTACGTGCACTCATTATGGTTTCTAGCCTTTCTGTCTTTATCCTTCTCTCTGCTCTGTGTATATCAGAAGAAATTGAACATCTATAAGGTACTGTAAGTTGTCAGAAACTAGTATTGTTGTTGAATGTTAAATGTAGTTTGGGATGAGCTGTGGTCTTCAGAGGTGCAGACAGAGGAGCTGTGGTGGTGGAGGATGATAAACGACGGGTTAGCATGGAAAAGTCTCCTGCTGGCAATCAGGGAATCAGCAGCCCAGCTCCAGCTCCAGTGGCTGATGGGAGATGAAATCCTGGATCAAACTCCTTTCGTTGCATCTGCTTCACCATAATTGCTTTCACTCTCTCGAGTAACAAAGCACTGATTGCAAACTCAATAGGTTCTTTACAGATGATTAGATACAACGGAGGCCCTTTTGAAAAACTTTGGCAGTACTTTAGTGAGAGAGACATCAAAGACAAACAACAGGCAGGGAGCCCTCAGTGGCACACTCCAGTGCCCGTGTGAAAGCTCACTCCTTCCCGCTTTGTCTGTTCCGATGTTGCTGCTGGAGACATTTGCATTGTGGATAAACCAGGAGAGTAACTGTCATTTTACTTGGCCTCTCTGTGCTCCGATGTGGTGCCAGTCTTACTGGAGCAAATCATTTTGGGACCTACTGGGTTGTACTCGTACAATCTGTCATGGAGAGCTGACATCAACCCAGCAGGGACATGAGGTGGGCTGGTACTAGGCCCGTACGATTTACACAGTACCACAACCACTGGCTGGGACAACTGACTTGTTGTGAGAGTCTATTACACGTCACCTTGGCAACCAAAGACAGACGTGTTATGCGATCATCCACCTGAATACATTGTCCTACATTGGCACTGTGAATGTGTAGGACCAGGTGCCTCATAGGCCCAGCGTGGCTCAGTTGGTAGAGAATGGCACTTGCAACACCAGGGTTGTGGGTTAGATTACCATGGGGGACCAGTATGAAACACGTATGGATAAGAGTGTCTGCTAAAATGTAAATAAAATACACACCTGTATTGGAGGTAATTGACCAGTACACTGATCAAGCTGTTAGACAGTATGGGGAAAAACACATACCATAATATATTAGGAACTGTGCATGTGGCAAGTCCTCCCAGTATGATTCTTCTGAACTGCATGATCTATAAATAAAGATGAATGAAAGAGCCAGTCAATGCAATCAACTTGTTTTCTCTCACTGTGGATAGAGTGCTGCCTGCTCCAGTATAAGATGATACTATAGGAGGCTACCCAGCTAGCACATACAGTGAGGGAAAAAAGTATTTGATCCCCTGCTGATGTTGTACGTTTGCCAACTGACAAAGAAATGATCAGTCTATAATTTTAATGGTAGGTTTATTTTAACAGTGAGAGACAGAATAACAACAAAAAGATCCAGAAAAACGCATGTCAAAAATGTTATAAATTGATTTGGATTTTAATGAGGGAAATAAGTATTTGACCCCTCTGTAAAACATGACTTAGTACTTGGTGGCAAAACCCTTGTTGGCAATCACAGAGGTCAGACGTTTCTTGTAGTTGGCCACTAGGTTTGCACACATCTCAGGAGGGATTTTGTCCCACTCCTCTTTGCAGATCTTCTCCAAGTCATTAAGGTTTCGAGGTTGACGTTTGGCAACTCGAACCTTCAGCTCCATCCACAGATTTTCTATGGGATCAAGGTCTGGAGACTGGCTAGGCCACTCTAGGACCTTAATGTGCTTCTTCTTGAGCCACTCCTTTGTTGCCTTGGCTGTGTGTTTTGGGTCACTGTCATGATGGAATCCCCATACACGACCCATTTTCAATGCCCTGGCTGAGGGAGGGAGGTTCTCACCCATGATTTGACGGTACATGGCCCTGTCCATCGTCCCTTTGATGCGGTGAAGTTGTCCTGTCCCCTTAGCAGAAAAACACAACCAAAGCATAATGTTTCCACCTCCATGTTTGACGGTGGGGATGGTGTTCTTGGGGTCATAGGCAGCATTCCTCCTCCTCCAAACACGGCGAGTTGAGTTGATGCCAAAGAGCTCCATTTTGGTCTCATCTGACCACAACACTTTCACCCAGTTCTCCTCTGAATCATTCAGATGTTCATTGGCAAACTTCAGACGGGCATGTATATGTGCTTTCTTGAGCAGGGGGACCTTTGCAGGCGCTGCAGGATTTCAGTCCTTCACGGCGTAGTGTGTTACCAATTGTTTTCTTGGTGACTATGGTCCCAGCTGCCTTGAGATCATTGACAAGATCCTCCCGTGTAGTTCTGGGCTGATTCCTCACCGTTCTCATGATCATTGCAACTCCACGAGGTGAGATCTTGCATGGAGCCCCAGGCCAAGGGAGATTGACAGTTATTTTGTGTTTCTTCCATTTGCGAATAATCACACCAACTGTTGTCACCTTCTCACCAAGCTGCTTGGCGATGGTCTTGTAGCCCATTCCAGCCTTGTGTAGATCTACAATCTTGTCCCTGACATCCATGGAGAGCTCTTTGGTCTTGGCCATGGTGGAGAGTTTGGAATCTGATTGATTGATTGCTTCTGTGGACAGGTGTCTTTTATACAGGTAACAAACTGAGATTAGGAGCACTCCCTTTAAGAGTGTGCTCCTAATCTCAGCTCGTTACCTGTATAAAAGACACCTGGGAGCCAGAAATCTTTCTGATTGAGAGGGGGTCAAATACTTATTTCCCTTATTAAAATGCAAATCAATTTATAACATTTTTGACATGTGTTTTTCTGGATTTTTTTGTTGTTATTCTGTCTCTCACTGTTAAAATAAACCTACCATTAAAATTATATACTGATCATTTCTTTGTCAGTTGGCAAACGTACAAAATCAGCAGTGGATCAAATACTTTTTTCCCTCACTGTAACGTTCTGAGAGCATGATTGTCCTATGGTTATTTTGCATACAACTTTCTTGGAATGGTGCAGGATAATTGCTTGGCTTTGGAACATTCTCAGCACATTTATGGAACTTGAAAAACCCCCCACAACTTTGGTTTTAGAAGTGTTTTTTTCATCAAGCCGGATAAACACTCCAAACTGCCTACCCGACCGCTCGGAGGCGTCCACATGGTCCTAAAGCACAACGTTGCCTCGTTTTGTATCACATTCCAATGATAAAACTGGGGGGGGGGACACAGACAAAAATGCAATTTCAGAATATGTGGGGGACATGTGCCCCCTGTCCCCAGTGAAAGTTGCACCCCTGCTTTAACAGAACGTTTCCTAAAAGTTCAAACATGGTTACAATTAATTTCAAATGTGTTAATGTTCTAGGAACGTTCTCCAACTGGGTTGACAATGGGAATGTTGTCAAATAGTTCAGAGAACGTTAAGAAACAACTTTCCTCTGTGGGAATTTCAGTCCTTTAGCATAACATTTCCTACAGGTTTCCTCATGGTTCTAATAAACAACATTCCTCTGTGGGAATTTCAGTCCTTTAGCATAACATTTCCTACAGGTTTCCTCATGGTTCTAATAAACAACATTCTTCTGTGGGAATTTCAGTCCTTTAGCATAACATTTCATACAGGTTTCCTCATGGTTCTATTTAAAGTCACGTTCTCATGTTGTTCAGAAAACATTAAGAAAACTTTCCATAAAAACCACAAGGAAAACTTTAGTTACGTTCAGAGACAGTTCTAAGAATGTTATTTAAAAACATATACATTCCGTTCTTAGCAACAACAAAACTCTCTCTATCCTCTATCTTGTTAAGTGTGTTCAGGTGTGTTGGCCATGCCCACTAATTGGCCTGATCTTAATGAGTGCTTGTTTCCTTTGAAATGGTTTGTTTGAATAGATTAAAATGAACAGCTTTGTATGAGTTAAAAAAGATGTCATGCTAGCTCCATCCTAGTGGCACAGTGGACTAATTCCATGGATATAAAACAGAAGATCATAGGTTTGAATCTCACTGACGCCATGCAAAAATAAAACATTAATGTGTTTGCATGATTAATGCCTAAGCAAGTGGATTTACATGTGTCCTATCTGTGCTTGGAGTTCAAAACAGTTAAACTAAGCAATGTTATTAAAAGTTTTATTGAAACAAGTTCTCAGAACGTTATTTAATTGCCTTCAAATAACCTATAATTTCCGTCTCAGAACGTTAATAAAACCTCCCAGGAAAACTTTCAGGGAACCATAGTAAAATGTTTTCAGAACCTCGCTGCAACCTAAAAATGTACATTCCCAGAACAGCAGAAATATTCACTTCCGTTCTCAGAACTTTAAACAAATGTTTCCTTTTACTGGTCAGGAAACTTAAGGCTTTGTTCCCAGAACCAATGGGAAACCAAAAATGTACGTTCCCACTACTTCCAAGGAACCAAATGTGCTAGCTGGGTACCTGCTGTGCAGGGGGAAACAGCTCTAATGGAGACTGCTGGCTCCCTATCACAACACAATGAGCTCAATTGAGGAAGGACATTTCAGCCTTACACAGCAGTGGCATCCTGGTCCTTGTTCTAATGTTTGATGGCTGCACAATTGGTGTGCAGTTTATGGTAAGAGGCACAATTATCTCAATGTTTAAACTCTCTACAGTAATGTCAGGTGGACTTTCACCTAGAAAGTACTGTAAATCAAATGTGTGTGTATGTGCGTCTGTGCACACACACTAAAAGAATGCAAATTCTTAATACCTGTGTGTTGTTATTTCTGAGAACAGGAGAGGCGTCACATTGACAATCCCACCTGCAAAGAAATCAAATGACAGTAAGCAACACTATACTTCCTTTCAACACATTTGATTTTCAATTTCTGTGCTGTTGAATGTTGAATGTTAATTCATTGAAGGGATTTTCTCATCGCAAAAAGTTTGCTTGTGTGATAATCCACTCATAGTACAGTAAGTAACAATGTAAGCGCTTATTGTAGATATACTGTTTATAATTTTAATTGTGCTGATACAATAGACTAGGGTCTGTTTTCACTTTACAAAGTACAAAACTATCATTAGAAAATGTGAAATAGAGGCAGGGGATTAAAGCACTATATTGCAGCAGATGGCGGAATGAGAAAGAGCCCTGTAATTTGCACAGTTTTCCCCTCGGGCTTATCATTAGTTTTAGACAAATAAACAAACCACGAGAACCTGACAGGGACTGCTCAACCTCCACTATCCATGGAAATATAGAACTATCCAAACTTTTGTTTAATAAAAAAAACACATATAGTGTGGTCCGAAATTATTGACAACCTTGATAAAGATAAGAAATAATGACTGTATAAAAATAAACAATTCAAATACTGAACTATATTGTATGCACATTTTTGTTTTTACGTTTTAAAAATTCAAAAGGCATTCACACATCTGAGCTATCTTTGTTGCAGGTGCATGGTAACAGTTGAATAAGATCAGAAAAAATAAGAAACCCGATACGTAAAGCTTAATAAAGAGCAGTGATACTAGCAAGAGCAGTGTGCGGGTTTCTTCTTTTTTCTCATGTTAAACAAGTTTTTTTTTTTTTTCTCAAAAAGGTAGGGGTCAAAATGATTGACACCCCTAAAGATTCTTATAAATAAAGTAGTCAAAAGTTTAGTATTTGGTGATTATTTTAGAAATGAATGGTAAATAATGTATGGTGTCATTTTGGAATCATTTTTATTGTAAATACGAATATAAAATGTACATTACATTTACATTTACGTCATTTAGCAGACGCTCTTATCCAGAGCGACTTACAAATTGGGGCATTCACCTTATAGCCAGTGGGATAACCACTTTACAATATGTATTATTTTTTTATATATTTTTTGGGGTGGGGTAAGGGGGGGTAGAATGATTACTTTATCCTATCCCAGGTATTCCTTAAAGAGGTGGGGTTTCAAGTGTCTCCGGAAGGTGGTGAGTGACTCCGCTGTCCTGGCGTCGTGAGGGAGCTTGTTCCACCATTGGGGTGCCAGAGCAGCGAACAGTTTTGACTGGGCTGAGCGGGAACTGTGCTTCCGCAGAGGTAGGGGGGCCAGCAGGCCAGAGGTGGATGAACGCAAAGCCCTCGTTTGGGTGTAGGGACTGATCAGAGCCTGAAGGTACGGAGGTGCCGTTCCCCTCAAAGGGCCGTAGGCAAGCACCATGGTCTTGTAGCAGATGCAAGCTTCAACTGGAAGCCAGTGGAGTGTGCGGAGGAGCGGGGTGACGTGAGAGAACTTGGGAAGGTTGAACACCAGACGGGATGCGGCATTCTGGATGAGTTGTAGGGGCTTAATGGCACAGGCAGGGAGCCCAGCCAACAGCGAGTTGCAGTAATCCATACGGGAGATGACAAGTGCCTGGATTAGGACCTGTGCCGCTTCCTGTGTAAGGCAGGGTCGTACTCTCCGAATGTTGTAGAGCATGAACCTACAGGATCGGGTCACCGCCTTGATGTTAGCGGAGAACGACAGGGTGTTGTCCAGGGTCACGCCAAGGCTCTTTGCACTCTGGGAGGAGGACACAACAGAGTTGTCAACCGTGATGGCGGGATCATGGAATGGGCAGTCCTTCCCCGGGAGGAAGAGCAGCTCCATCTTGCCGAGGTTCAGCTTGAGGTGGTGATCCGTCATCCACACTGATATGTCTGCCAGACATGCAGAGATGCGATTCACCTGGTTATCAGAAGGGGGAAAGGAGAAGATTAGTTGTGTGTCGTCTGCGTAGCAATGATAGGAGAGGCCATGTGAGGATATGACAGAGCCAAGTGACTTGGTGTATAGCGAGAATAGGAGAGGGCCTAGAACTGAGCCCTGGGGGACACCAGTGGTGAGAGCACGTGGTGCGGAGACAGATTCTCGCCACGCCACTTGGTAGGAGCGACCGGTCAGGTAGGACGCAATCCAAGAGTGAGCCGCGCCGGAGATGCCCAGCTCGGAGAGGGTGGAGAGGAGGATCTGATGGTTCACAGTATCAAAGGCAGCAGACAGGTCTAGAAGGACAAGAGCAGAGGAGAGAGAGTTAGCTTTAGCAGTGCAGAGAGCCTCCGTGACACAAAGAAGAACAGTCTCAGTTGAATGACCAGTCTTGAAACCTGACTGGTGTGGATCAAGAAGGTCATTCTGAGAGAGATAGCAAGAGAGTTGGCTAAAGACGGCACGCTCAAGAGTTTTGGAGAGAAAAGAAAGAAGGGATACTGGTCTGTAGTTGTTGACATCAGAGGATTCGAGTGTTGGTTTTTTGAGAAGGGGTGCAACTCTCGCTCTCTTGAAGACGGAAGGGACATAGCCAGCAGTCAAGGATGAGTTGATGAGCGAGGTGAGGTAAGGGAGAAGGTCTGGAGAAGAGAGGAGGGGATAGGGTCAAGCGGGCAGGTTGTTGGGCGGCCGGCCGTCACAAGTTGCAAGATTTTACCCGGAGAGAGAGGGGAGAAAGAAGTCAAAGCATAGGGTAGGGCAGTGTGAGCAGGACCAGCAGTGTCATTTGACTTAACAAAAGAGGATCGGATGTCGTCAACCTTCTTTTCCAAATGGTTGATGAAGTCATCCACAGAGAGGGAGGAGGGGGGGAGGGGGAGGAGGATTCAGCAGGGAGGAGAAGGTGGCAAAGAGCTCCCTAGGGTTAGAGGCAGAAGCTTGGAATTTAGAGTGGTAGAAAGTGGCCTTAGCAGCAGAAACAGATGAAGAAAATATAGAGAGGAGGGAGTGAAAAGATGCCAGGTCCACAGGGAGTCTAGCTTTCCCCCATTTCCGCTCGGCTGCCCGGAGCCCTGTTCTGTGAGCTCGCAATGAGTCATCAAGCCACGGAGCAGGAGGGGAGGACCGAGCCGCCCGGGAGGATAGGGGACATAGAGAGTCAAAGGATGCAGAAAGGGAGGAGAGGAGGGTTGAGGAGGCAGAATCAGGAGATTGGAGGGAGAAGGATTGAGCAGAGGGAAGAGATGATAGGATGGAAGAGGAGAGAGGAAGCGGGAGAGAGAGAGGCGAAGGTTGCGACGGCGCATTACCATCTGAGTAGGGGCAGAGTGAGTAGTGTTGGAGGAGAGCGAGAGAGAAAAGGATACAAAGTAGTGGTCGGAGACATGGAGGGGAGTTGCAGTGAGATTAGTAGAAGAACAGCATCTAGTAAAGATGAGGTCAAGCGTATTGCCTGCCTTGTGAGTATGGAGGGACGGTGAGAGGGTGAGGTCAAAAGAGGAGAGGAGTGGAAAGAAGGAGGCAGAGAGAAATTAGTCAAAGGTAGACGTAGGGAGGTTGAAGTCACCCGGAACTGTGAGGGGTGAGCCATCCTCAGGAAAGGAACTTATCAAGGCGTCAAGCTCATTGATGAACTCTCCAAGGGAACATGGAGGGCGATAAATGACAAGGATGTGAAGCTTGAATGTGCTAGTGACTGTGACAGCATGGAATTCAAATGAGGAGATAGACAGATGGGTCAGGGGAAAAAGAGAGAATGTCCACTTGGGAGAGATGAGGATTCCTGTGCCACCACCCCGCTGACCAGATGCTCTCGGGGTATGCGAGAACACATGGTCAGACGAGGAGAGAGCAGTAGGAGTAGCAGTGTTTTCAGTGGTAATCCATGTTTCCATCAGCGCCAAGAAGTCGAGGGACTGGAGGGTAGCATAGGCTGAGATGAACTCTGCCTTGTTGGCCGCAGAACGGTCCAGAGGCTGCCTGAGACCTGGAACTCCACGTGGGGGGTGCGTGCAGGGACCACCAGGTTAGAGAGGCAGCAGCCACGCGGTTTGAGGCATTTTTATAGCCTGTGCGGAGAGGAGAGAACAGGGATAGACAGAGGCATAGTTGACAGGCTACAGAAAATGGCTACAATAATGCAAAGGAGATCGGAATGAAATTAACTAAACATCTGGGAAAGGAGAGAGCGGGGCCTCCCTCACTTACGTTTCACTGAAACACCCAAGTATAACTCTCCCAACTTCCACCTCAGAAACTATAATTGTTGTAAACTACAGCGGTTCAATGTTTTCTAGGAATAGACTAACTTAGTTTATTCAGCTAGCTAACTTGGTACAGTATTCTTCCGTGAAAATCGTTCAGGGCACCTAGTCATATGACGCCACAGCCAAACCCCTCCTCCCACGGCACGAACACACAGAGAGAGCCAAGCTAACGTTAACTAGTCACCCATGTCCCGAGTTCCCTTGAACGACTCTGGCTACCAGTATGTAAAAACAAAACACAAATGTAGGTTATAACTTACCCCTAGAAGCTACTGTTAGCTAGCCAAGTGCAAAGCTAGCCACTGAATTGACTCAGCCAGTTCGCGTCTGTTCGCTAGGTCGTTCCAGCTATTGTTTACTAGTAGCAATCCAGGTAGCAACAAGCTAGCTAAATTTCAAGCACAGTAGCCACTTACTACCTAACGTTAACGCTTCAGACAATGAGGTTAGAAAAACAGCTGAATGGTAGGCATTATTGTATGTAATTATTGTAGGCAGCTAGCTGGCGTAATTACAGGCACTCTCAGGCGTGAAACAACTATCCACAGTTGCTAATATTTACCAGTAGCTACCCGCCAGCTAGTCCAGGTAGTGGGTTAGCTAGCTTCGTGCTTCACCGGGCTCAGCCGAATACAATACTAACCTACAATAATTACATACAACAACCCACGATAACTACCTACAATACCTAACTACAATCTAAATACATAGTTTAAGCTTTACTCGACAAAGCCCAAACTATGTATATAAGCCATATAAGCCAAGCTTACCTCCCGCCAGAGAGAGACACAACCTCACCCGACGACAAACATCTCCCGATGTTTGTAAACACTAATGTGGATGCTACCATGATTACGGATAATCATAAATGAATCATGAATAATGATGAATCATTATTCTCATTATTGCTCATTTTTATCAAGGGTGTCAATTATTTCGGACCTCACTGTACATATTGTATAGTATACCATTACTATCTTTACTGTGTATGTAGTCCCTCCTATAGCTCAGTTGGTAGAGCATGGCCCTTGCAATGCCAGGGTTGTGGGTTTGATTCCAACGGGGGGCCAGTATGAAAAATGTATGCACTCACTAACGGTAAGTCACTCTGGATAAGAGCATCTGCTAAATGACTAAAAATGTAAATGTATGTACTGTGTTCTCTGTCTCGCTTGCTAAATCAGGTCTGTGGATGTAGCTATGAGTAGCGGAATACTCTCACTGTAAGCAAAAGGCTGCCCTCTGACTCTTTTAAAGCAACAGCCCATTAGGAGCGTAGACATACAGCAAAGGCTCCTGGGAAACTGAAAAAGCCGTGGTAAGCTAACATCTTTGTTGAGGAAGGTGGCTGCGGAGAGGAGAGCATGCTGTAAATGAGACTCCATCCACTCACAGAGATTGTTTGCTCTTCAAATACCAGTCTCAGGCAGCTCAGGGATCACATGCCCCAGGACCTTGCCGCTCTTAATGTATTTGGGGGGGAGGGGTGACAAAGAGACCAGAGAGAGATACAGACAGTCATAGCGACAGCCAGGGTTATCCAAGCACCTCCATTAACTGTCCAGAAAACATACAATTCCCCTTCTAATTAGCACCGAAAGGGAGCCTCTCCAGCCAGTCCAGCACTCTCTCCTCTCCACACACCTATGGCAACATAAAGGGATGTTCTTCTCTTTACATGAGTTGGAGGTGGAGGACTCTGAGATCCAGTAGTGTGTGTTAGTTCTTAACCAGTGCAACGGTGCCCATTAGGAAAGTAATTTGTGGTCTCCTGTTGAACTTCTGACCCCACAGCAAATGTCACGGCCACCTTCGGGAGACAAATGATGAGCATGGTTGCAAGAAGCACAAGTCACAAAACAATAACATCTCAGATAGAACTCAGACCACATATAGATTCTCATTTCATGTGACATTTTCACTGTAAATAACATTTTTGTTGGTGGATGTTACAATGGCAGGAAGGGGAATTTGATGGATACCCCAGTGGCCAGGTTAGACATGTCTGTAAGGAACAAGAACATTACTGATTACATGATTACTTGCACAAATCGAAACATTTTCATGTCATGATTATATTTATAAAGCGATGGATAATGGAATGAAATAGAAAGGCACAATTGTGAAGAATTGCTACAGTGGAGGAACAGACGGTCCTGAATCTAAAATAATGTATTCATAAATATTAATTGAGGACTATTAAAATGGAAAAGGGGCCGAAGACATGTTGTGTGTCTAAGTCGTAGTAAAAATCCCATATATCCCATAATAAACAACCAGGAAGAAGAGTGAGTGAGCAACACATCTTTCACTTAAATATTCATTTCCTATCAGGTGATGAGGAGGACATTATCATTACAGCCTGACAAAGATACAGCCTTTCTTTGAGAAGGAAGGATTCCCGTTTTGCTTCGGCCCTAAATCTTTGGTGTATAAAGAGAGCATTAGAGTCCACTTGGCCCTGGCTGATTTTATCTTTGGTGCATTAGGACACTGGTGAAGCTACAGAGTGGAATGGTGTGTACTGTTGTCAGCACTAAGACGCACAAATGCTGTTAATAGGACTTCTACCCTGGCCTCAGAGAGTCACAGGCTCTGAAGGCACAGCAACTATGACATGTTAGGCTGCGTACCAGACCTGGGAAATCTCTCCATAGAGTCCATTCTATGAAAATAATTAGAGGATGTTAAATAGACCAATATGCAGTAAACTGATGTAAAGAGTCTTAAAGAATTTCTACCGCTTGAAAAAAGACTACTTGAGGGTAAAATACTTCACAGAGGGCATTGGGCTGTGAAGCATATTTACAGAGGTGAACTACATGGGCTTACAGAAAGCTGGCACTTAAATTGGGAAAACAATTGTCCACAAGTACATATTTTGTTTTTAAGCACCTGTGAAGAATGCCCTGGATTAGGAAAAAGAGGATTCCATTAGGTGCCCAAGTCTCTTTGAGCTCCAGAGAGAAATAGGTTTAAGTGCCTTCCCATCTCCACTAAAAAGCCTCAGTGGACTGTGTGATGGAGGAGATATCAGGCAAGAGCTGTGATTAGCCTGCTCCCAATGTGACATTGTCAGAAATTCAGGATGTGTGGGAAGAAATGAACTATAAAAGCACACATTACATCTCTCTCTCTCTCTCTCTCTCTCTCTCTCTCTCTCTCTCTCTCTCTCTCTCTCTCTCTCTCTCTCTCTCTCTCTCTCTCTCTCTATAATGCATAGAAGCACTCAACAGGTAAACTATTTGGCACTTAAACCACGTAGCTGCAGCTGTTCATCCAATGCATGGGAGAAAAATGCAACTTCCACAGGGATTCAGGCCAAACAAAAAAACACACACACACACACACACACACCTCTTCAGCACTTTCTCTGTAAAGCAAGTCCCACCAAAAGGAACAGATAGCACACTGGACCTAGAGATGAACCAACTGAGTGAATCCATTTCAAAGGGCATAAGACAGAGGAGATGGGAGAGGAGGGTGGGGGGAAAGAGGAAGGTGCCACTGCCACGGCCAGGCAGACTGATGGGAGAGCTGAGAGGGCTGATGTGCCAAGGCAAAGCATCTCTCATCAGCCCATCTCTGTCCTGGAGAGAAGCATGTTACAGAGCACTCTTCTCTGACCACCTCAGCCCCCATCAGTCGTGCCTCGTAGTAAGTGGAGTGAGAACATGAACATTTTAATCATTGCTGTACGACACAGAGACACAGAAGACAACTGTTGTTTTTCACCCTGTGATGCAAGAATTTGCAGCTGTGCCGAGCTAAACTGTTGAGAAATAAAGCATTCATCTGTCCTCTATCTAAGTTTTAGAAACATAGGTTTGACTGCAATCTTCACGCTTACAGCCATGGTGGCAGTTACAATTATCTGTAAAGGTTCAACATTAGTGCGACTAGAGAAGAGAGCTGAAATCTTTACCAATTATTGCAGTCTTAATGTCACACTAATTATTCTATGAAACCATAAAATTGTACTTGATTTCCCATGCATAATTTGCCCCCAATAAAATTCTGTCTACCATATTTTGCTGGAAATATGATGGGAAGATCCATTTAAACGGAAACTGATACATTTGGTAAATAGCATGCATCATTTCAAATTACTTAACTTTGAGCGCTTATTAAGGTCTAACAATTTACTTTCTCCTGGTGTGTCATTACTCATTAACTACACACTTTTGGGCATCACAGCTGCCTTTTGTAGAATACTGCTTTTCATGGCTATTAATTGATTTGTGGCATGTTACTGCCTACATGAATACCAGTCTATTCAGAGTGAGAATATTGTTAGCATTCTGATTAATCTACAGTGTCAGCAAAGTTTACTCAGGGATAATTGGCACTATTAATATAAGTAAAATACACACTTGATTACTAATTTCAACCCAGTTACTTTACATGAAACTTGCAGAGGTCACAGATGGAACTTGACAGTTTTGGAGGAGTATTTCCAAAACAATTCATTTCTGGAGTTAATATTTTATCAAGGTTGTCAATGAGAGTCCTAAGATAAAATGGACTCTGCTAGACAGTGAAAACCACAATGGAAGCCTTGGTCTCCAGATATTGACCTGTTTGGAATAAATACCTGTAGCAGCTCTCAGCAGGGGCAGTATCAGGGGAGATGAGACGCCTTCATGCCAACTTCAGACAAAGCGGAAATCAATAAGAAACTAACAAAATACCACTGAGATATACACAGATCCAACACACACAACCATGCACACACACTGACTTGTTCAGTACACATGCATGAACACACACAGGCAAGCAGGCAGGCAGGCAGGCAGGCAGGCAGGCAGGCAGGCAGGCAGGCAGGCAGGCAGGCAGGCAGGCAGGCAGGCAGGCAGGCAGGCAGGCAGGCAGGCAGGCAGGCAGGCAGGCAGGCAGACAGACAGACAGACAGACAGACAGACAGACAGACAGACAGACAGACAGACAGACAGACAGACAGACAGACAGACAGACAGACAGACAGACAGACAGGCAGGCAGGCAGGCAGGCAGGCAGGCAGGCAGGCAGGCAGGCAGGCAGGCAGGCAGGCAGGCAGGCAGGCAGGCAGGCAGGCAGACAGGCACGCACACGCCTAGGCCTAATGAACGAAAAGGTATAGTGTTCTTAATACACAAGACAGGCTCTACCTCCATAACCACATTATTGTTTCCCAATAAACTTTAATTACTTAAACATCATCATGACAATTTAAATGTTGTATAAAAATGTTATGACCAAAGTTGCCAGTTCTCTATTTAATTTAGGCTAAAGGAGATTCATGTTAGTTGCCTGACTTCATGATGTTTGTATCCATCCCTTCCATGCTATTCCTACACCATGCACTCTCTCTCCCATTCCCATTCACAGCCCTGTCTTTAGGCCAGGGTAGCTCCTCCCTGGCAATGCATACCTTTAGAGGTGCAGTGGCTATGTATCTCATCACTCATGTCTTTCTTTCAGTAAAAACGGTAGTTTACTATAAATTTCAACTTAGTTCCACAACAGTGAAAATAGAGATATACAATGCATGTATCCAAAATGGGTGGAGGGCCTTTCAGCTGCTCATCAGTGATGCAAAGCCCAACTCAGCAGGGTTGACTGTGAGCAGCTTAAAGATAAATACTACTGGCGACAGCAATACAATGCCAAGTTATTTTTGGAGTTGCTTTTTAGGGACCCCATAAAGATTCAATTTACAGCCAAATCCACAAGGAGGTCAGCGCTGAGCCTGTATCCATTACTCATTGTCAGCCGAAACATCGTCCAGTAATTGTTCATAACCACTTTGTCAGCAGATGAGAGAGAGAACACTTTTTACAGTCACTTAAGAGTCATGGCATGTTTGTGAAACTCTGCTGCCTACTCAGTTATTGTGACACTCCACAGAGAGATTACAAAAGAGCCTGATATAATTACACTTCACTCATACCATATCCAGTATCTATCACTCACTTACATTTTAGTAGATGCACTTACCAGAGCGACTTACAGGCGCAATTAGGGTTAAGTGCCTTGCTCAAGGCCACATCAACAGCTTTTTCACCGAGTCGACTCTGCGATTCGAACAAGCAACCTTTTGGTTACTGGCCCAATGCTCTTAACAACTAGGCTACCTGCCACCCACTTATGTGCTGTGTGTGAGTGTAGAGGGTGGACAAGTGCACCTTCAGCACAGCAATATGATTCACAATGCAACTTTTCTTTTAAATGCAGAAAATGTGAGGAGCTAAATAATGGCAAATATCTTCATATTTCATATAGTAAGATAACTACCTCAGATTCCACACATAACTTAGTTCAGTATATACAGTACATCACAGAAGAGATATGACAAAATGCATTATTCAATACATGTACATTGGAGAGGTGCATAAGTAAAATGTATCAACCACTGTTAGAATGTATGGGGGCATTGGGGGCTTTTCAGAGCATGTATAACAAAGCCATGCTCGGGAGTTTACTTTTTATGACTCTCTTAAGGATATTCTGTCCTTGAGGAAAAACAGAGAAATAGATGAGATTGATTTTAGATTGCTTTGATAACACACACAGAGACTCACGTACGCATGCACACCACACACACAGCTGTCCTGGAGCTACAACTTTAGTGGAGGTTAAGTTTGAGAAATTCAGCATAAGAGACAGAGAAAAAGGTCAATGCAGAGGAAAACCAAAACAAATCAAGCTTGCCTCTTTGTAGAGAAAACATCTACAGTGCTTATTCTGGTTAATTCTGGTTCCACAGGAACACGATAGACAGAAAGGAAATGGCAGTTTGCCCACTGATATTCACTTTCAAAAATGGGACGCATTGTGAGGATTGGAACTCACAGTAGCCACGCTTAATTGCCATAACTGAAGGCAGTCTTCTTGGATGAAAGCGGGTTGACATTTACATGCTTAGCAAAATGTCTTTGATTCCCTGTTTGAGATACACGATTTGATTCAAGTTTAGCAGCTATTGTGAGACACACTGGGAACAACACTCACTGATTAGAAGAATCCTGCCATCCACACAACCAAGAGATTTCAGGTCACCCTGCGAGCAGAGACAGCCAAGCAAAAATGATTTACCAGTCTGCCAGTGAATTGTTATGAAGAGGTTACAACCTTATAGATTAACACTGTATGTTTGTGAGTGTCTTAGTATGGGTGTGAAGCACCAGACGGAATGAATAAAACATCACAAAGGGACATACATTTTTTTCGGGGACCATTGTGGTTCCACAAATGACATAAAAAGAGTGCCAGAGATGATAAATTCCAGCTCTTAGCTATTCAACAAAAGTGTCTATAGCAGTACCATCAGATTTCTACAGACCAATTTCCACAACAAAACAACAACAGCAGCAACAAAACTTCTGGTGCATTTACTGCTTCCAGTTGTAGATCAGATAAAACTATTGCTTTCCATTAAAATATACTGAACAAAAATATAAACGCAACATGCAACAATTTCAACGATGACCGTAATTTTCGGACTATTAGCCGCGCCTTTTTTCCCATTTTTCGACCCTGCGGCTTATATAACGGTGCGGCTAATCTATGGATTTTTACAGCTAACGGCCACTAGAAGACCTCCTAAATCTATGGATTTTACAGGTTACAGTCCACCAACTTTAACTCTATGGGCTCTATGACCGGTCCGTGCCCCCCACCTTTAAGTGGCGGGCTCCAGCAGGAAAAGCTGGAGGCCGGAAAAGAGTGAGACAGGTAGCGCGCAAAAGTAAAAGTGGAACCGAGAGTGGTACGAGAGACAGAACGAGAGACAGAACGAGAGCAAGACAGACAGACATTACGAGAGCGAGATGATTGAAATGTTGAAATGTTAATAAATGGGAGCTTCCTCAAGCAGCCATCTCTTTCCCGACAATCCCCTCTGTGCACGAATCCTTACATATGGTAATTAAACATTAAAACACCTGCGGCTTATAGTCCAGTGCGGCTTATATATGTACACATCATTCAATTTAGCTGCTGCGGCTTATACTCCGGTGCGCCTTATAGTGCGGAAAATACGGTATACTCTCAGATGATACCACAGGTGAAGAAGCCGGATGTGGAGTTCCTGGGCTGGTCTGCGGTTGTGAGGCCGGTTGGATGTATTACCAAATTCTCTAAAACAACGTTAGAGGTGGCTTATGGTAGAGAAATTAACATAACATTATCTGCCAACAGCTCCGGTGGACATTCCTGCAGTCAGCATGCCAATTGCACGCTCCCTCACAACTTGAGACATCTGTGGCATTGTGTTGTGTGGCAAAACTGCACGTTATAGAGTGGCCATTTATTGTCCCCAGCACAAGGTGCACCTGTGTAATGATCATGCTGTTTAATCAGCTTCTTGATATGCCACACCTGTCAAGTGGATGGATTATCTTGGCAAAGGAGAAATGCTCACTAACAGGGATGTAAGCAGATTTGTGCACAACATTTGAGAGAAATAAGCTTTTTGTGCATATGGAAAATTGTTGTGATCATTTCTTTCAGCTCATGAAACATGCGACCAACACTTTACATGTTGCATTTATATTTTTGTTCAGTACCTGACAAAAAAATGGGGTGCTTTAATTAAAAGTTTAAGGACTTGTTTATAAAGTGACACATCCTTTGCTCTCTTATTTAAAAATGAGATGTTTTGGCTCATGTTCACTCAAATGATCATTATGACAGGGCATTACAATACAAAACACATTATCTACGGAGAGAACAAAACAGCATTCTGTGGTCAGCTAAGAAGTTTATCTTCAGTGTGATTTTAATTGGAGAGAAATGTTTGTTATTCACAGACAGATATCTCAATTTAGTCCCATCTTCTCATCTGACAAAAAAGTTGTCTTTAGTATTGCCTTTCAGAGATGCCATTGTATCAAATAAACAGTGTTATTGGTTTTAATGAGATGTTATTTGTCGTCCCCATCCAATTATAGCTCTGTTCTACTAATATACTGTGAAACATGAACTCTAACTCCTCCACTGAAAAGACTGACCAGGTGAATCCAGGTGAAAGCTATGATGACTTACTGATGTCACTTGTTAAATCCACTTCAATCAGTGTAGATGAAGGGGAGGAGACAGGTTAAATAAATATTTTTAAGCCTTGAGACATGGATTGTGAGTGTGTGCCATTCAGAGGGTGAATGGGCAAGAAAAAACATTGAAGTGCCTTTGAACGGTGTATGGTAGTAGGTGCCAGGCGCACTGGTTTGAGTGTGTCAAGAACTGCAATAGTGCTGGGTTTTTCACGTTCAACAGTGTCCCGTGTGTATCAAGAATGGTCCACCACCCAAAGGACATCCAGCCAACTTGACACAACTGTGGGAAGCATTGCAGTCAACATGGGCCAGCATCCCTGTGGAACGCTTTCGACACCTTGTAGAGTCCATGTCCCGACGAATTGAGGCTGTTCTTTAGGCAAAAAGGGGTGTGGGGGAGGTTGCACAACTCAATAAAAGGTAGGTGTTCTTAATGTTTGGTATACTCAGTGTAAGTCAATATCTATGACTTCAAACTAAGCATTTATCACTACTTAGATTTAGTGTGTGTGCATTGTGTAAAGTAAACATTTTATTGCTGATGTTGAGGTAATCAAAAACAGATCCAGAATGAGACTAACCAATTTTCAAATTCCTACTACACACTAGGCATTCTATTAGGTAGCATGGTTCAGGACACAGGCTAGAAAATAACACTAAGGACTATGTTAACACATTTTCCTAATACCTTGAGTAATTTTCGTGTTAGATAACTCAACAATCATTAGACTAAGCTGAGAGACCACAACCTTTTAGCATGTTATTTGCCCACTGATATTCACCTTCAAAAATGGGAGGCATTGTGAGGATTAGAACTCACAGTAGCCGTGCTTAATTGCCATAACTGAAAGCACTCTTCTTGGATGAGAGCGGGTTGACATTTACATGCTTAGCAAAACGTCTTTGATTCCCTGTTTATGAGATACACGATTTGATTAGAGTTTAGCAGCTATTGTGAGACACACTGGGAACAACTCTCTCTAATTAGAGGAATACTGCCATCCACACAACCAAGAGATTTCAGGTCACCATGCGAGCAGTGACAGCCAAGGAAAAATGATTTACCAGTCTGCCAGTGAATTGTTATGATGAGGTTACAACCTTATAGATTAACACTGTATGTTTGTGAGTGACTTAGTATGGGTGTGAAGCACCAGACGGAATGAATAAAACATCACAAAGGGACATACAATTTTTTCGGCGGCCATTGTGGTTCCACAGCTCTTAGCTATTCAACAAAAGCGTCTTTAGCAGTACAATCAGATTTCAGCAGACCAATTTCCACAACAAAACAACAACAGCAGCAACAAAACTTTCGGTTCTTTTACTGGTTCCAGGAGGAAGAGCTGATAAAACTTTTGCTTTCCATGAAAATACATTCTGACCTGATGAAAAAATGGGGTGCTTTAATTAAAAGTTTAAGGACTTGTTTATAAAATGAAACATCCTTTGCTCTCCTATTTAAAAATGAGATGTTTTGACTCATGTTCACTCAAATGATCATTATGACGGGGCATTACAATACAAAACACATTATCTATGTAGAGAAAATAACAGCATTCTGTGGTCAGCTAAGAAGTTTGCCTTCAGTGTGATTTTAATTGGAGAGAAATGTTTGTTATTCACAGACAATAGATATCTCAATTTAGTCCTATCTTCTCATCTGACAAGGTAAAAAAAGTCCTCTTTAATGTTGCCTTTCAGAGATGCCATTCTATCAAATAAACGGTGTTATTGGTTATTTGTTGTCCCCTCCAATTATTACTCTGTTCTACTAATACAGTATACTGTGAAACATGCACTCTAGCTACTCCACTGAAAAGGAAGCAATAGATTAACCAGACATACAGTGGGGAGAACAAGTATTTGATACACTGCCGATTTTGCAGGTTTTCCTACTTACAAAGCATGTAGAGGTCTGTCATTTTTATCATAGGTAAACTTCAACTGTGAGAGACAGATTCTAAAACAAAAATCCAGAAAATCACATTGTATGATTTTTAAGTCATTAATTTGCATTTTATTGCATGACAAAAGTATTTAATACATCAGAAAAGCAGAACTTAATATTTGGTACAGAAACCTTTGTTTGCAATTACAGAGATCATATGTTTCCTGTAGGTCTTGACCAGGTTTGCACACACTGAAGCAGGGATTTTGGCCCACTGCTCCATACAGACCTTCTCCAGATCCTTCAGGTTTCGGGGCTGTCGCTGGGCAATACGGACTTTCAGCTCCCTCCAAAGATTTTCTATTGGGTTCAGGTCTGGAGACTGGCTAGGCCACCCAGGACCTTGAGATGTTTCTTACGGAGCCACTCTTTAGTTGCCCTGGCTGTGTGTTTCGGGTCATTGTCATGCTGGAAGACCCAGCCACGACCCATCTTCAATGCTCTTACTGAGGGAAGGAGGTTGTTGGCCAAGATCTCGCGATACATGGCCCCATCCATCTTCCCCTCAATACGGTGCAGTCGTCCTGTCCCCTTTGCAGAAAAGCATCCCCAAAGAATTATGTTTCCACCTCCATGCTTCACGGTTGGGATGGTGTTCTTGGGGTTGTACTCATTGTAATTATTTTGCACTATAGCCTATTTATTGCCTTACCTCCATAACTTGCTACATTTGCACACACTGTATATATATTTTCTGTTGTATTTTTTTGACTTTATGTTTTTTTTACCCCATATGTAACTCTGTGTTGTTGTTTTTATCGCACTACTATGCTTTATCTTGGCCAGGTCGCAGTTGTAAATGAGAACTTGTTCTCAACTGGCTTACCTGGTTAAATAAAGGTGAAATAAAAAAAAATAAAAAAAATTCCTTCTTCTTCCTACAAACACGGCGAGTGGAGTTTAGACCAAAAAACTATATTTTTGTCTCATCAGACCACATGACCTTCTCCCATTCCTCCTCTGGATCATCCAGATGGTCATTGGCAAACGTCAGACGCGCCTGGACATGCGCTGGCTTGAGCAGGGGGACCTTGCGTGCGCTGCAGGATTTTAATCCATGACGGCGTAGTGTGTTACTAATGGTTTTCTCTGAGACTGTCGTCCCAGCTCTCTTCAGGTCATTGACCAGGTCCTGCCGTGTAGTTCTGGGCTGTTCCCTCACCTTCCTCATGATCATTGATGCCCCACGAGGTGAGATCTTGCATGGAGCCCCAGACCGAGGGTGATTGACCGTCATCTTGAACTTCTTCCATTTATTTTCTAATAATTGCGCCAACAGTTGTTGCCTTCTCACCAAGCTGCTTGCCTATTGTCCTGTAGCCCATCCCAGCCTTGTGCAGGTCTACAATTTTATCCCTGATGTCCTTACACAGCTCTCTGGTCTTGGCCATTGTGGAGAGGTTGGAGTCTGTTTGATTGAGTGTGTGGACAGGTGTCTTTTACACAGGTAACGAGTTCAAACAGGAGGGCTTCTTAAAGAAAAACTAACAGGTCTGTGAGAGCTGGAATTCTTACTGGTTGGTAGGTGATCAAATACTTATGTCATGCAGTAAAATGCAAATTAATTACTTAAAAATCATACGATGTGATTTTCTGGATTTTTGTTTTAGATTCTGTCTCTCACAGTTGAAGTGTACCTATGATAAAAAGAGACCTCTACATGCTTTGTAAGTAGGAAAACCTGCAAAATCGGCAGTGTATCAAATACTTGTTCTCCCCACTGTATTTCAATATCTATATCTTGAAACTAAGCATTTCTCTCTATCTAGATTTAGTGTGTGTGTATTGTGTTAAGTAAAAACGTTATTGCTGATGTTGAGATAATCAAAAACAGATCCAGAATGAGACTAACCATTTTCAAATTCCTACTACACACTAGGCATTCTATTAGGTAGCACTAGGGCAAATACATGGCTCAGGACACAGGCCTATGTTAACACATTTTCCTAATACCTTGAGTACTGTTCGTGTTAGACAACTCAACAATCATTAGACTAAGCTGAGGGACCACAACCTTGTAGCATGTTATTGTTCTGGCTTAGCCAACAGTAGCGACAGACTAGAACATCTCCAGCAGTGCTTTTGACACTGTTTCTTACATTGAGAATCACTGACCAGAAAAAATCGAATGGGAGCCTGTGTTACACACACAGTGGGATCCAGTGCCATCTGCATGATGTGAAAAATCTACCATGCCACTTGCATCCTACATGTAACTCCCAGCATGTAATGTGTCAGGAGACCAACTACAGAGACACAAATTAAAAAGGACAGCTCAACCACAGACAGCAGTCATAATAACATTACAGGGAGTGTCATTTTATTAACATGGCAATCTTGATTGCTGTCCTTGAATTCTGACTGGGTAACTAACCTCAACATTCATAATCCTATCATAACCCTAGCCTTCAGCAGCCTTATCTAGGTCTGCAAACCTGGGCGAGAGTGGCTTTACATCCACCCCAGAGAGCCACTATTCTCTCATCCTCTAAGGCTGAAATCCATTACAGACTATTATTTAAGATGGCAGATTTGTTCAATTATGAGTGTATAGGCGTTTGAACTAGCACGCCAGACCATTGTCTTAAATTTCCTATGCATTATTAATACATTTAAACAGTAGCCACATCCAAGTAAGAAACCATATGCATTTTTAATGAGTCTATATTTCAGATTATTAATTTTATATTCAGTAGAAGTCAACCTTAACTGTAAATCCCTGACTGGTGGTAATTAGCAGGCCAGCAGCTGACACATTTCCTGTCACGCTCTTCTCATCTGCATGTTCATTTGGATGCTTGGCAGCCAGACATCACCTCCTAAGACTGTTTAACATTACTGCTGACCCTTAAACGTGATTTATGCTTGATCCGGCAATGCAGTGCGGAGGCTCCATATGCACCGCATTGCCGGATCAAGCATCAATCACATTTAAGGGTCAGCAGTAATGTGATGCAATTGAGGAGCCTCCGGAGGCTTGCGGAGGCCAAATCGAGCTCCGTACAACAATCCTGTGCACCCCCGAAATTTTGTAATAATGCGTTGGGCTCCACATAGCTCTGTATAGCTCCGCATTGACATGCTTGGTTGACGGTAGGTGGGGTCAGTACATCCTGTATAAACACAAACTCACTTCCTTGACAACTTCCTTCACAACAAACATGGAGAACTTTGACAAAAGGTTATCGGAAAATGTTTGCTCATATAAACATTTTTATGATACCTCGTGTGGGGATTTCAAAGACACGAAAATGTGTTTAAACTCCTGGAAAGAGATCAGAGAGGTAATGGGGATAGATGTGGTAAAGAGGTCAATGGAACGCATACCGTGGGGATAGAAGGACACTTGATTGGCGCACATTCAACAAATCTGATCTAACAAAGTGGATATTTGTCAAATCCGTCATGATTGATGTATTGCAACAGGCTCACAATGTGGTTATTAAAGTCTGATTTGGATATATAGTATATGGCTGTTTTTGATGCATAACATTTAAAAGTTGTTCCTTTTCAGGTTTAGAAGAAGTGACTGCTAAATGCTAACTCCCGTTCGTATAAGCTGGTAGCATAGACAGGATACAGAAATCGGTGGTGGTAGTCAGTCGTTTTTAACTGTAATGCAGTTGATTGATGACGCTGACATGAACGTCATTATACTCAGATTTTTACCTCAACATAGCGTGAAATACGCATATAAACAATAGCCTAATTGGAGGCAATTTTGCTGGGGGACAATGGGGAGATTTGGGTTCTTTCACCCACGCATTTCCATGGCATTTCATTGTTTTGGTCGAGTGGAAGGGGAAGCTTGCCACAAGAAGTGGAGGCAATTGCGGGACAATAAAAATTAAGGGTTGAAGTGGAGATGCAGGTGGGAAAACGGTGCCTCCTTTTTACTTAATGATATCTTGGCTGAGCTCCTATGTCAAGCACCGAGAAACCGACTCCAACATCTCAGAAGAGGTAAGGCCTTGTCTTTTCTTTTAGCCAGCTGCTCGTAATTAGCTGGCCGGCTATAGAGATTAGCCCTGAATCACTACGAGTGGTGCGTTTTAAGTGGTACAGACCAATTTATTGGATGAGTATGACACACTCCAATCTGCTCTGATCCCCGAAGCCAAAGAAGTATGAATGCTCTAACTTCTGTGGAGGCTGCATCCCTGTAAATGCTGTATGGCCACTGCAGACCCCAGATTGCCCATACATTGGCTTTTACAGAAATGGAACCAGAAGGGAGGGAACCAATTGGACAGGATCTAGGATTCTGTGTTACCCAAGGAACTAGAACCAGCTACAGTACATGAACTGGAACAACAGAGAGAGAGAGAGGGGGTCCATATCGGTGGATTGTGAACAAAAAACAACTATAATCACTACAATTAATGTGTGGTCATTTACTGTTTGATTCTATTACTGTCAGGGAAATAAAATACAAGCCCCCCCCAATTACATTTTAATTAAGGCGTACATTTAGGTGTGGAACACATTTCAGTAGTGCCTTGTTCAACAGTGTCAGATCAGATCTGTCCCACAGTATGTAATGGGATTTAGTCCTAGCCTATGTATTGTGGGGCCTGGCCCTGAGAGAGGGATGCCTGCCTGTCTTTGGATGGATCCAGGTGTTGCTGAGATGTGCTGTGATTCACTTTGTGACCAAACTGGAGGCTGGGGCTGCTCCTGCTGTGGCCCATAAAGCTGGCACACACAAATGATACCCGCCCAAATTACAGATGAGCCCAGACGCCACGGACAAGGATAATACATCAATGAAGGTGAGCGATGAAGCAGATTTGTCCACTGATGAGACGTGGATGAAAATTACTGTCAAGTACCTAAGTGTCAGGTGGCAAGAGGACAAGTCCCCTGTTTGATGAATGACTGAGCGTGGTTATTCATAGTATCAATACAGTGCAGTGTCGCAGAACAGTGTGTCACTGATATATTCACAATCCTCTGGACTACAGTAGATGAGGTTTCTAGAATCAACTACACAGTGACTGGCACTGGCAGGAGGACATCACTGCTCTTCTGAACTGAAATATAGAGGAATAATTCATTCCCCAATCCCTTAGTATTCAGCTTTAAATATCCAAACCAGAACATGTGATTTACAATAATAATATAAAAAACTGTAGCATTTGAGAGAGAATCCAAAAATGAACTGCTAGGGTAGCTTTGAGAAGGAATAAAAAGACTGTTAATTGGTATGAAATATTCCAGGTATTATATTCAGTTTGCCGATATTAAACAAAGGTCCTGTGAAGGTAATACAATCCTTTAATCTTCTGCAACAACATCCATCGCAATCTCTCAGAGGTGGCACTTTAATATGAATTTTTATTGCATTTCTGTATTTGCATTCAACTACTGAGGGTATGAGACGTCACTCACAGGCACCGCTCCTTTCTTACCTCAGGGGTTGAAAGAAATGGGTGTGCTGCTCACTTTGTGGGTTTCTTTGACCTAATAAATCACGTGTCAGAAACCATTATCATTTAATAATTACATCCATTATGTCTGCTGGGTCATCTCCCTGTCTTCATCTCAGTGGATTATTAATTTCCATCCATCTTTATGACTCTTTATGTAATCTAATGAAGCAGTCACCTCATGAGAATAATAAAGGCATAGCTGTAAACACAGCAGGCCAAACTGAGCGGAATCCAAAACCCCTTTACACTATTCTAAAGGTACCGTACACGCTCATAAAACACGGTAGCAATCAGGTAACTGCCAAAATAAAGGAAACAACAACATAAAGTGGGAATTGAACAGTTTCAAGGCACCTTGGCATAGATTCTACAAGTGTCTGGAACTCTACTGGAGGGATGCGACACAATTTTTCCAAGAGAAATTCCATAATATTGTGTTTTGTGGATGGTGGTGGAAAACGCTTTTTCAGGCGCTGCTCCAGAAACCCCTTTAAGTGTTAATTTGGGTTGAGATCTGGTGACTGAGACGGCCATGGCATATGGTTTACATCGTTTTCATGCTCATTAAACCATTCAGTGACCACTCGTCCCCTGTGGATGGGGGTATTGTCATTGTATGAGGGCATAGCCATGGTAGCCAAAATAATGGCCTGCCCAGCATTTTTATACATGAACCTAATGGGATGTTAATTGGGATATTAATTGCTTAAGTAACTCAGGAACCACACCTGTGTGGAAGCAACTGCTTTCAATATACTTTGTATCCCTCATTTACTCAAGTGTTTCCATTATTTTGGCAGTTACCTGTGTATAGCATTATTCAACATTGTCATCTTGGGAAATTGAGCCTATGATTTAAAAAATGCCTGGAATGAAATAGTCAGGTACAGAACTATTGGCACCCTTGATAAAGATGAGCAAAAAAGACTGTAAAATAAATAATACAAATACTGAGCTATATTGTATGCTCCAATTTTTTAAAATAACATTATATTATTTTATACTAATACAATTGCTCAGATAAAGAGATTTTGTTTAACACCGTGGGAGGGATCAGAACATTCCTCCATAAAGAATATTTCCAGATCCTTGATATCCTTCGACTGCTTATGGTCTGCCCACTTCAATTAAAACCACAGGTTTTCAATGGGGTTCAAGTCCGGAGACTGACATGGCCATTGCAAAATGTTGATTTTGTGGTCAATTAACAGTTTCTTTGTGGATTTTGATGTGTGCTTGGGGTTACTGTCTTGCTGTAATTGTTTTTCCCTATGGACTATAGGCCTATGCCTGTTGTCAAAGACATCTTACTAATGCCATTAATAAATAAGATTAGAATACATTGTAGTGTACAATGGCCTCATTTCTCACTCAGATCATTTGGTTTGGCCAGAATGGACTGTGGGATGGAAGATCCCACTAACCTATAGATTTTTGCCTCCAGGGGATCATTTGAAATTCAATGGGGTTTCTCTGTCCAATAACCCAGCCTGCTCTCTGAGCCTATATCCAGCAGATATTCCCAGCCAATAATGTGTTCTTAATGAACCGCTCAGGCATTTACATGGGCTGCACCCAATCCAACTGGAAACAGATACTGTGAATAATATTTGGTTAAGTGTTTACTGGGGCGGAACAAAATAAATTACCTCTCCAAACTGATAAAGGTAATTACAGCCTAATTCCCATGGAGACGAAGAAAAAAACAAAGATACAGGGAGCTCAATTTGACTCAACCTTGCCACAGCTGCCACAGAACATCTAATGCATCTAGCCAGGTGAGTGGCCCTGTGTTCTTGCACTGCAATTCCCATTGAACCCAATCTTAGCCTATTGTGCATACAGTACCAGTCAAAAGTGTGGACCCACCTACTCATTCAAAAGGTTTTCTTTATTTTTTACTATTTTCTACATCAAAACAATGAAATGCTTTCCAACAGTCTTGAAGGAGTTCCCACATCTGCTGCACACTTATTGGCTGTTTTTCCTTCACTCTGCTGTCCGACTCATCCCAAACCATCTCAATTGGGTTGAGGTCGGGGATTGTGGAGGCCAGGTCATCTGATGCAGCACTCCATCCCTCTTGGTAAAATAGCCCTTACACAGCCTGGAGGTGTGTTGGGTCATTGTCCTGTTGAAAAACAAATGATAGACCCACTAAGCCCAAACCAGATGGGATGGTGTATCGCTGCAAAATGCTGTGGTAGCCATGTTGGTAAAGTGTGCCTTGAATTCTAAATAAATCACAGACAGTGTCACCAGCAAAGCACCCCCCCTCCATAACACCTCCTCCTCCATGCTTTACGGTGGGAACTACACATGCGGAGATCATCCGTTCACCCACACCACGTCTCACAAAGACACAGCAGTTGGAACCAAAAAGCTCAAATTTGGACAAATTTCCACTGGTCTAATGTCAATTGCTTGTGTTTCTTGGCACAAGCAGGTCTCTTCTTCTTATTGGTGTCTTTTAGTAGTGGTTTCTTTGCAGCAATTCAACCATGAAGGCCTGATTCACACAGTCCCCTCTGAACAGTTGATGTTGAGATGTGTCTGTGATTTGAACTATGTGAAGCATTTATTTGGGCTGCAATTTCTGAGGCTGGTAACTCTTATGAACTTATTTTCTGGAGCAGAGGTAACTCTGGGTCTTCCATTCCTGTGGCGGTCCTCATGAGCCAGTTTCATCATAGCGCTTGATGGTTTTTGCAACTGCACTTGAACAAACTTTCAAAGTTCTTGAAATGTTCCGTATTGACTGACCTTCATGTCTTAAAGGAATGATGGAATGTCGTTTCTCTTTGCTTATTTGAGCTGTTCTTGCCATAATATGGACTTGGTCTTTTTACCAAATAGGGCTATCTTCTGTATACCACCCTACCTTGTCACAACACAACTGATTGGCTCAAACACATTAACTTTTAAGAAGGCACACCTGTTAATTGAAATGCATTTCAGTTGACTACCTCATGAAGCTGGTTGAGAGAATGCCAAGACTGTGCAAAGTTTTCATCAAGGCAAAGGGTGGCTATTTGAAGAATCTCAAATATAAAATATATTTTGATTTGTTTAACACTTTTTTGGTTACTACATGATTCCATATGTGTTATTTCATAGTTTTGATGTCTTCACTATTATTCTAAAATGTAAAAAATAGTAAAAATAAAGAAAAACCCTTGAATGAGTAGGTGTGTCCAAACTTTCGACTGGTTTTATTTATTTATTTTTATTTCACCTTTATTTAACCAGGTAAGCCAGTTGAGAACAGGTTCTCATTTACAACTGCGACCTGGCCAAGATAAAGCAAAGCAGTGCAATAAAAACAACACAGAGTTACATATGGGTTAAAAAACATAAAGTCAAAAATACAACAGAAAATATATATACAGTGTGTGCAAATGTAGCAAGTTATGGAGGTAAGGCAATAAATAGGCTATAGTGCAGAATAATTACAATAGTATTAACACTGGAATGCTAGATGTGCAAGAGATTATGTGCAAATAGAGATACTGGGGTGCAAAAGAGCAAAATAAATAACAATATAGGGATGAGGTAGTTGGGTGGGCTAATTTCAGATGGGCTGTGTACAGGTGCAGTGATCGGTAAGGTGCTCTGACAACTGATGCTTAAAGTTATTGAGGGAGATAAGAGTCTCCAGCTTCAGAGATTTTTGCAATTCGTTCCAGTCATTGGCAGCAGAGAACTGGAAGGAATGGCGGCCAAAGGAGGTGTTGGCTTTGGGAATGACCAGTGAGATATACCTGCTGGAGCGCAGACTACGGGTGGGTGCTGCTATGGTGACCAATGAGCTAAGATAAGGCGGGGATTTACCTAGCAGTGATTTATAGATGGCCTGGAGCCAGTGGGTTTGACGACGAACATGTAGTGAGGACCAGCCAACAAGAGCGTACAGGTCACAGTGGTGGGTAGTGTATGGGGCTTTGGAGACAAAACGGATGGCACTGTGATAGACTACATCCAATTTGCTGAGTAGAGTGTTGGAGGCTATTTTGTAAATGACATCGCCGAAGTCAAGGATCGGTAGGATAGTCAGTTTTACGAGGGCATGTTTGGCAGCATGAGTGAAGGAGGCTTTGTTGCGAAATAGGAAGCCAATTCTAGATTTAACTTTGGATTGGAGAGTCTTTATGTGAGTCTGGAAGTTGAGTTTACAGTCTAACCAGACACCTAGGTATTTGTAGTTGTCCACATACTCTAGGTCAGACCCGTCGAGAGTGGTGATTCTAGTCGGGTGGGCGGGTGCCAGCAGCGTTCGATTGAAAAGCATGCATTTAGTTTTACTAGTGTTTAAGAGCAGTTGGAGGCTACTGAAGGATTGTTGTATGGCATTGAAGCTCGAAAAAAAACATGAATAATAAAGCGTGTCTACTGTAAAAGCATTTGATTGCAGCCTTTGCCCTCAACCCTGTATGATTTCAAGGTCGATGGACTGTAGTCTGACTGATGTTACTGATGGAGGGTTTTTTCAGCCAAAGACAGATGTGAGCTTTGCTTTGAGGTTGTCCAGATGCATTAACAGAGAGTATCAGTCGAGTGGCTAAATTCAGTCAACATGAAATAAATGGTCTTGAGATTTTGGTATGATTACATGAGCTGTGCTTGCCTATGCATGGTATAACATTTATATTTCTGATACACCTGTACTATAAATGTACTACATACCTTTCAGCAGCCAGACATGAATAGGCTATGTCATGCTTTGAATTCTAAAACCTATTGATCCCTCCTTTTGATTTCCTGCTTACAGAATAATTTCCGCTACAAATCTATTATCATAAAGAGCTTTTTCCACTGTTAACTGCTGAGCTGCTGAATATTACTTTGACCGTTAAAACAAACAAACAATACATCTCGTCTGCAGTCCCACACATCTTTTTGAAACTTTATCAATGCATTTGCTTTGAAGGCCAGGATTTGTCTGCATATTTTCCCATATGTGCGCTGTAAGCATATGGGTACAGAGGGGAGGTCGTGCAGGGAGACTGTGGCAGGAGAAGCTGTGTGGGGAGAGTGACAGTGTGAAATGACAGCATCCACAGTCCAGATGGGAGTATTGACATCCCTATCCCCACATGCTGGAGCTGACATCACACCAGAGTAGCGTCACAAGGCATACCGCCATAAGGGAAACAAGCTCATTCTAAAGCCTGTTCTCTGAATCCCTGAATCACACACTACAAGCTCACTGACTTTTATTAAACTAATGAGCAAGATAATCAGTTTTATACTCGAGCAGGAAGCTAAACAAGAAGATAATGAACTCACCCCGTTCACATGACAAACTATACATTTTTGCATCACAGAGAACAAACAAATATCTCTACAACAGTAATATACCCCATTAGTGTTATTATTATTACTTACTAACTTACTACTTTTGGGCAGTTTGGCTATTCAAATTCAGAGGCAGGAGGATATCTGTTAGTAATAGTATGGTAATCAAGTGAGGCTAGCTGTCTGTGTTGATTCATCGGCCTGCCATCCCAGGGCTCCTCTCCACAAAGCACTTCTCAAATGAAATCCACTAGCAGGACACATACACCAAGAGGGAGGGGAGGGGACAAAGCAGTAAGCAATACCACCGCTCAAATTGCTTATGGATAAATTTCCCTAATAAATAAACAGATTAATTATTAATATGCGAGGAACTTTAAAGTGCTTGCTTGGTTCGGTTGCCTGGTAGATTAATTTTTCTTTTCAGTCTGATAATAGAGTATGATTTCTTGTTGTGGAATTTGTCTCTAGTGTATGTTTTTAGAGGAAAGCTGGAGGAAGTACTTTAATTAAAATGAAAAAGCTCTGTGGTCAGAGATTCACCTAACTCAAGGGCAAAATAAACATCAGAGCCACTTTTAAGAGGTAGGAGGCAAGTTTTGGAGTTACAATTATGTTTTGATTTTAGATATCAGCCTTGGTGAGATATTGTACCTCACACTCTGTACCTCACAGGTAAAATAATTCATAAACAAAAATATAAATATCCAAACAAACAACCCATCAAACCTGTGAATGCAATGTGTGAAAGTTTATGCACAGAACTAACTTTTATTATTTATTATTTTTTTATATTTTTACCTTTATTTAACCATGTAAGCCAGTTGAGAACAAGTTCTCATTTACAACTGCGACCTGGCCAAGATAAAGCAAAGCAGTGCGATAAAAACAACAACACAGAGTTACATATGGGGTAAAAAAACATAAAGTCAAAAAATACAACAGAAAATATATATATACAGTGTGTGCAAATGTAGCAAGTTATGGAGGTAAGGCAATAAATAGGCTATAGTGCAAAATAATTACAATTAGTATTAACACTGGAATGCTAGATGTGCAAGAGATTATGTGCAAATAGAGATACTGGGGTGCAAAAAGAGCAAAATAAATAACAATATAGGGATGAGGTAGTTGGGTGGGCTAATTTCAGATGGGCTGTGTACAGGTGCAGTGATCGGTAAGGTGCTCTGACAACTGATGCTTAAAGTTAGTGAGGGAGATAAGAGTCTCCAGCTTCAGAGATTTTTGCAATTTGTTCCAGTCATTGGCAGCAGAGAACTGGAAGGAATGGGGGCCAAAGGAGGTGTTGGCTTTGGGGATGACCAGTGAGATATACCTGCTGGAGCGCAGACTACGGGTGGGTGCTACTATGGTGACCAATGAGCTAAGATAAGGCGGGGATTTGCCTAGCAGTGATTTATAGATGGCCTGGAGCCAGTGGGTTTGACGACGAACATGTAGTGAGGACCAGCCAACAAGAGCGTACAGGTCACAGTGGTGGGTAGTGTATGGGGCTTTGGAGAAAAAACGGATGGCACTGTGATAGACTACATCCAATTTGCTGAGTAGAGTGTTGGAGGCTATTTTGTAAATGACATCGCCGAAGTCAAGGATCGGTAAGATAGTCAGTTTTACGAGGGCATGTTTGGCATCATGAGTGAAGGAGGCTTTGTTGCGAAATAGGAAGCCGATTCTAGATTTAACTTTGGATTGGAGATTCTTAATGTGAGTCTGGAAGGAGAGTTTACAGTCTAACCAGATACCTACAGTGGGGGAAAAAAGTATCTAGTCAGCCACCAATTGTGCAAGTTCTCCCACTTAAAAAGATGAGAGAGGCCTGTAATTTTCATCATAGGTACACGTTAACTATGACAGACAAAATGAGAAGAAAAAAATCCAGAAAATCACATTGTAGGATTTTTAATGAATTTATTTGCAAATTATGGTGGAAAATAAGTATTTGGTCAATAACAAAAGTTTCTCAATACTTTGTTATATACACTTTGTTGGCAATGACACAGGTCAAACGTTTTCTGTAAGTCTTCACAAGGTTTTCACACACTGTTGCTGGTATTTTGGCCCATTCCTCCATGCAGATCTCCTCTAGAGCAGTGATATTTTGGGGCTGTCGCTGGGCAACACGGACTTTCAACTCCCGCCAAAGATTTTCTATGGGGTTGAGATCTGGAGACTGGCTAGGCCACTCCAGGACATTGAAATGATTATTACGAAGCCACTCCTTCATTGCCCGGGCGGTGTGTTTGGGATCATTGTCATGCTGAAAGACCCAGCCACGTTTCATCTTCAATGCCCTTGCTGATGGAAGGAGGTTTTCACTCAAAATCTCACGATACATGGCCCCATTCATTCTTTCCTTTACACGGATCAGTCATCCTGGTCCCTTTGCAGAAAAACAGCCCCAAAGCATGATGTTTCCACCCCCATACTTCACAGTAGGTATGGTGTTCTTTGGATGCAACTCAGCATTCTTTGTCCTCCAAACACGACGAGTTGAGTTTTTACCAAAAAGTTCTATTTTGTTTTCATCTGACCATATGACATTCTCCCAATCCTCTTCTGGATCATCCAAATGCACTCTAGCAAACTTCAGATGGGCCTGGACATGTACTGGCTTAAGCAGGGGGACACGTCTGGCACTGCAGGATTTGAGTCCCTGGCGGCGTAGTGTGTTACTGATGGTAGGCTTTGTTACTTTGGTCCCAGCTCTCTGCAGGTCATTCACTAGGTCCCCCGGTGTGGTTCTGGGATTTTTGCTCACCGTTCTTGTGATCATTTTGACCCCACGGGGTGAGATCTTGCGTGGAGCCCCAGATCGAGGGAGATTATCAGTGGTCTTGTATGTCTTCCATTTGCTAATAATTGCTCCCACAGTTGATTTCTTCAAACCAAGCTGCTTACCTATTGCAGGTTCAGTCTTCCCAGCCTAGTGCAGGTCTACAATTTTGTTTCTGGTGTCCTTTGACAGCTCTTTGGTCTTGGCCATAGTGGAGTTTGGATTGTGACTGTTTGAGGTTGTGGACAGGTGTCTTTTATACTGATAACAAGTTCAAACAGGTGCCATTAATACAGGTAACGAGTGGAGGACAGAGGAGCCTCTTAAAGAAGAAGTTACAGGTCTGTGAGAGCCAGAAATCTTGCTTGTTTGTAGGTGACCAAATACCTATTTTCCACCATAATTTGCAAATAAATTCATTAAAAATCCTACAATGTGATTTTCTGGATTTTTTTTCTCAATTTGTCTGTCATAGTTGACGTGTACCTATGATGAAAATTACAGGCCTCTCTCATCTTTTTAAGTGGGAGAACTTGCACAATTGGTGGCTGACTAAATACTTTTTTTCCCCACTGTAGGTATTTGTAGTTGTCCACATAATCTAGGTCAGACCCGTCGAGAGTAGTGATTCTAGTCGGGTGGGCGGGTGCCAGCAGCGTTCGATTGAAGAGCATGCATTTAGTTTTACTACTGTTTAAGAGCAGTTGGAGGCTACTGAAGGAGTGTTGTATGGCATTGAAGCTCGTTTGGAGGTTTGTTAACACAGTGTCCAGTGAAGGGGCAGATGTATACAAAATGGTGTCGTCTGCGTAGAGGTGGATCTGAGAGTCACCAGCAGCAAGAGCGACATCATTGATATACACAGAGAAAAGAGTCGGCCCAAGAATTCAACCCTGTGGCACCCCCATAGAGACTGCCATAGGTCCAGACAACAGGCCCTCCGATTTGACACATTGAACTCTATCTGAGAAGTAGTTGGTGAACCAGGCGAGGCAGTCATTTGAGAAACCAAGGCTATTTAGTCTGCCAATAAGAATGCGGTGGTTGACAGAGTCGAAAGCCTTGGCCAGGTCGATGAAGACGACTGCACAGTACTGTCTATAATCGATCGCGGTTATAATATCGTTTAGGACCTTGAGCGTGGCTGAAGTGCACCCATGACCAGCTCGGAAACCGGATTGCATAGCGGAGAAGGTACGGTGGGATTCGAAATGGTCGGTGATCTGTTTGTTAACTTGGCTTTCAAATACTTTCGAACAAACAACCCATCAAACCTGTGAATGCAATGTGTGAAAGTTTATGCACAGATCTAACTTCCCATCAGAGGCCCCACAGAATCACCAGACTGGCAAGATAGATGAAGATATGCAACTATCTCAAGGATAGGCCCAACTGAAATTGCAAAAACTAGCACCAGGTTGCAATTAAGAGTTTTTTTTTATTGAATTAGGATACCATATGCTGTTCTTGGAGAGGCTACCAGAGTCTGTTTATTCAATTTTCCTGTTTATGTGTGGAGCTAGTGCTGAATACTGATGGCCACTTCAACATGGAACCTGAAAGATAATGCCTTGAACTTGTCTACTTTCTGAAAGGGCACCTTTGATTTCTAAGATGGTGGAGAAAAATAAGCACCTCTTTTATGGTGCCATATCAATGGATGAAAGAAAAAACACTAGATTTTTCATTAATATAGGACAATGTGAAAACAGATATTTTAAAGGTAAAAAGGTTTTAGCTCTGAACTGAAAAAGGACTATATCTTGATATGTGTAGTAAGAAAAACTAAAAGAATGTCTTCCCTAAATCAAAAAGATTTCTCAGATACATATAAAGTACTGTTTCTGTTTTGTTCTTCTTGTAAAACCGGTGTTTGTACTTTGAAAAAGAGAGTCACCAGATCCCCCTGCCTATGGGCAAGATATAATGAGTTGTGGTGTTTCAAGTTGTGCTAAAATATTTTTTTATCGTACAGACAGAGGCCATAATCCTTTCGGATATGCCAGTAGTTAGTGGAGCAATCTCAAATATGAGTTTAAAGTAAAACATTGAGAGTCGCGATAAAAGTGAATGAGTTGTTCAAAGCAAAGCTTTCTAAAGACGGAGACATTAAAGAGATAAACAGTCTTACAAAATTTCAGAAACATGAGGAGCAATGTTCACAAGGACCTACTGCCCGAATCTAAAAAATATAAATAAAATACAAAAAAGTCACAATGTTTTATGTAAATTTTTTAACTGTCTGTCTTAATTATGCTTTCCTTACATCTCATCTAAAACTTGAGACTTACTATTAAAAAACATTGTGTTCCAATTTGCCTGAGGGTTTCAGCTACATGTACTGTATAACAGTTGATGTATTAAGGGGTTGTCATTAAATTATGTTGTGACAGCCATTATGATGTTTTCAAAATAGTCTAGTGTTATGACAGCACAACTCAAGCTGAGTGTTATAACCAGTGTTTTGGGGGGACATAAAAGACTGTAAAAATAGTTATTTTAATTTTGAAAATCTGTTCCAAAGTATTCCCACGAATAATGGAGAGATATACAGTATGTGATCGTATAGAAATGTAAGCAAGGTTTGAAATTATTATGGTTTAGTCAAATGTTATATCTTTTTGGGCTTCTTGCGGTCAATTTGTAGTCTACAAATTATTTGTAATTATACAACGGGTGGGTCTAATCCTGAATGCTGATTGGTTAAAAGCGCATTCCAGCCGGTTTCTATTCCACAAGTTAGCACCGACTAAATCTATGACGTTAAAATGCCTATTTACTCTGTTCCATCTGACTGCGCAATCCACTGTCTCATCAGCCCAGCCAAGCAATTTATAAACCTTATCTCACATTTCTTTAAGACTAGCATTTAGTTTTCAACAGCGGAGATTTGTATAAACCTTGTTGTCTGTCTCTCCGACATTTGCAACATTGTTTCAATATTCAAATTCGAACTCTAGCTGTCCCATAGTAATGAACATGTAGGGGTCGGGAGTCGGGAGGAGACAGACAGACAGGCAGCATTTCTCAGCCAGTCTAAATCATGAATCAGCTGGCATAATTTTTATGGATATATACAAAGAAATGTCAATTGAAAAAAAGTTAAACTAAACGAAGTGCAGCTAGTTTGCAGTCTTTCCAGCTTCAGTTTGAAGTGATTGTGTTAGCTGTGTTGTTGGCTAGCTCCTCTGAGCAACAGTGTCCTGACGAGAGAGCACATTTTCTATGCCATGCCAAATCGTGCCTCATTAGCTCATTGTTATGGATGTATCCAAATAAATGTCACTCGAAAACAGCTTAAACAAATGCAAATGCAGCTACTGTTGTTATTCTATTTGACGTTTGAGTAAGTTAGCTGTAGTTGGCTAGCTAGCAAGCAAGGGATAAGAATGTTGCCAGCCAGTATGGCAATGGAAGATTTAGAACAAACGACTGGGTCGCGTCCATAGTCGCGTCCATAGATACAGAACAAAAAGACTGAATGACTGGGTTGTGTCTCTGGCAACTGAACCAATAGAACGAACGACCAGCCGAATTGTGTAGCAACCCTAGATTTGTGTCGGGACTATATCTTGTGGAAGGATGAAATATTATGAATAAATTAGTCAAAATAACGTTTTTAATGAAATGTATCAATCATTATTTGAATATGTTGGTAACCCGTTGTATAAAAGTGATAATGCCCTTGAAGCCGGTGTTTGGAGCATATATTGCCACGGTTTGCCAGCCCTCGACTTCGCCTCAGGCCTAACAACACCCGTGCCAATACAGTGGCTTGCGAAAGTATTCACCCCCCTTGGCATTTTCTCTATTTTGTTGCCTTACAACCTGGAATTAAAATAGATTTTTGGGGGGTTTGTATCATTTGATTTACACAACATGCCTACCACTTTGAAGATGCAAAATATATTTTTGTGTGAAAAAAAAAAGAAATAAGACAAAAAAACAGAAAACTTGAGCGTGCATAACTATTCACCCCCCCAAAGTAAATACTTTGTAGAGCCACCTTTTGCAGCAATTACAGCTGCAAGTCTCTTGGGGTATGTCTCTATGAACTTGGCACATCTAGCCACTGGGATATTTGCCCATTCTTCAATGCAAAACTGCTCCAGCTCCTTCAAGTTGGATGGGTTCCGCTGGTGTACAGCAATCTTTAAGTCATACCACAGATTCTCTATTGGATTGAGGTCTGGGCTTTGACTAGGGCATTCCAAGACATTTAAATGTTTCCCCTTAAACCACTCGAGTGTTGCTTTAGCAGTATGCTTAGGGTCATTGTCCTGCTGGAAGGTGAACCTCCATTCCAGTCTCAAATCTCTGGAAGACTGAAACAGGTTTCCCTCAAGAATTTCCCTGTATTTAGCGCCATCCATCATTCTTTCAAATCTGACCAGTTTCCCAGTCCCTGCCGATGTAAAACATCCCCACAGCATGATGCTGCCACCACCATGCTTCACTGTGGGGATGGTGTTCTTGGGGTGATGAGAGGTGTTGGGTTTGCGCCAGACATTTTCCTTGATGGCCAAAAAGCTCAATTTTAGTCTCATCTGACCAGAGTACCTTTTTTTCTTAAAGCAATGGCTTTATTCAGGCCACTCTTCCGTAAAGCCCAGCTCTGTGGAGTGTATGGCTTAAAGTGGTCCTATGGACAGATACTCCAATCTCCGCTGTGGAGCTTTGCAGCTCCTTCAGGGTTGTCTTTGGTCTCTTTGTTGCCTCTGATTAATGCCCTCCTTGCCTGGGCCATGAGTTTTGGTGGGCGGCCCTCTCTTGACAGGTTTGTGTGTGGTGCCATATTCTTTCCATTTTTTAATCATGGATTTAATGGTGGTCTGTGGGATGTTCAAAGTTTCTGATATTTTTTTTATAACGCAACTCTGATCTGTACTTCTCCACAACTTTGTCCCTGACCTGTTTGGAGAGCTCCTTGGTCTTCATGGTTCCGCTTGCTTGGTGGTGCCCCTTGCTTAGTGGTGTTGCAGACTCTGGGGCCTTTCAGATCATGTGACAGATCATGTGACACTTAGCTTGCACACAGGTGGACTTTATTTAACTAATTATGTGACTTCTGAAGGTAATTGGTTGCACCAGATCATATTTAGGGGCTTCATAGCAAAGGGGGTGAATACATATGCAGGCCCACTTTTCCGTTATTTATTTTGTTGAATTTTCTGAAACAATATATTTTTTTCATTTCACTTCACCAATTTGGACTATTTTGTGTATGTCCATTACATGAAATCCAAATAAAAATCAATTTAAATTACAGGTTATAATGCAACAAAATAGGAAAAACGCCAAGGGGGATGAATACTTTTGCAAGGGCGGTATATCCTCCAAGCACCGGCTTCTCTGACATTATCACTTAATTATGTTACGCCCCCCTGACCATCCGCTCAATAATTTTTTGGGGGGGATGATCCCTGCTGTAAACCAAACAGATTACCACATACTGCAAAAACCATGAGAATAAATTATTCAATGTAATATCGGTCTGTGGGTCTGAATAGGCCTTATTTGTTGAGACCTGAAAAGCTTCTATAGTGAATGAGGTCTGATCAGGATGAATACAACAACACAAATAAAAGAGGTATCATCTTTCGTAGGCTTTATCTTTCGTAGGCTGTTAAATATAAAACTTGTTTTCTGTGTGGATCCATACATTGTCAAAAGAACATGAGCAGTAAAGGGAACTGAGTGCCATTTGACTCAAGGCCTTACAACCATACTTATCCACAGGAGGATGCTTTGCCTTTATGGGTTAGGAAACTGTGCGAGTGTGTGTGTGTGTGTGTGTGTGTGTGTGTGTGTGTGTGTGTGTGTGTGTGTGTGTGTGTGTGTGTGTGTGTGTGATGGGGAACATCTCTGCAGAGTTAAAACTTTACCACTCTGTGTCAGCCTGCCTGCCAGGGTTTAATTTATTAGCTGGGCCCTACAGGGTCTTACCATTAAATATTAAAATACACCAGTAGTTAGTGTAGCAATCTCAAATATGAGTTTAAAGTAAAACATTAAAAGTAATGATAAAAGGGAATGAGTTGTTCAAAAAGCTTTCTAAAGACTGAGACATTAAAGAGATAAAAAGTCTTACAAAATTACAGAAACATGAGGAGCAATATTCACGAGGACCTACTGCCCGAATCTAATAAATATACAGTATAAATAAAATACAAAAAACTCACAATGTTTTATGTTAATTTTAAACATTATGTTGTACTGTCTGTCTTAATTATGGTTTCCTTAAATCTCATCTAAAACTTGAGACTTATTAAAAAACATTGTGTTCCAATTTGCCTGAGGTGTTCAGCTACATGTATAACAATTGATGTATTAATGGGTTGTCATTAAATTAGGCTGTCAATTGCACTTCCAAATAGAAAGAAGACCCTATAAACCAACCGGTCTTCGTTTACTGATATGGCCCTAATCCTAACCTTTGAACCCTATTTTACCCCAGTTCAATAACTCATCCGCCCTGTTGAAGTCAACATTGGCAAACACTATGAGAGGTGCTAACACCTCAAAAGGGGTTAAGAATGAACAGCAGAAAACGTGATCTACTGTCACACTGTAATAAGACAATATTCTGACCAATGTGTGTCTGTCAGGTTTTTGTGCTCACTGTACTGCATATTTACCTCACATGTAGAAGAGCTGCGTAGGCCTCACTGCCAGCTTGGACATAGCTGATCCCTATAGACACAGTGAGAACACAGAGAGAGAGGGGACTTGTTATTTATCAGCCCTCACTTCATCACACTAATTAGCGTCTGTTTCACTCAAGTTTGCAGTGACGAGTTACTCAAACTGACATCAAGCAGGAAATCTGTTCTGTGCAGAGCGTCTTCAACAAACTGAGATAAAGTTACCACAAGACAAGTTAGACAACAACTATTTTGTACTTCAATCAAGTGACAGAAGACAAGCTCATATCTTACAGATGTTTAATTTCTCACATCCGAAACAACGGTATCATCTTTGAGGAAGTGAAATTTGAACACAAATGTTTTGAAAGGCTTCAGGCCACAAAATCTAATCATCGAGCAGGAAAAAAACATCCAATTAAGAAGATTACATTTTGATTTGTGACAAACAGTAGGCGGAGTGAGGATGATAAAGGATCATGAAGAAGGAGCTAGTGGATGATGAAGAAGAATGAGATACTGTATAGATACAGTGAGGGAAAAAAGTATTTGATCCCCTGCTGATTTTGTAAGTTTGCCCACTGACAAAGAAATGATCAGTCTATAATTTTAATGGTAGGTTTATTTGAACAGTGAGAGACAGAATAACAACAGAAAAATCCAGAAAAACACGTCAAAAATTTTATAAATTGACTTGCATTTTAATGAGGGAAATAAGTATTTGACCCCTCTGCAAAACATGACTTAGTACTTGGTGGCAAAACCCTTGTTGGCAATCACAGAGGTCAGACGTTTCTTGTAGTTGGCCACCAGGTTTGCACACATCTCAGGAGGGATTTTGTCCCACTCCTCTTTGCAGATCTTCTCCAAGTCATTAAGGTTTCGAGGCTGACGTTTGGCAACTCGAACCTTCAGCTCCCGCCACAGATTTTCTATGGGATTAAGGTCTGGAGACTGGCTAGGCCACTCCAGGACCTTAATGTGCTTCTTCTTGAGCCACTCCTTTGTTGCCTTGGCCGTGTGTTTTGGATCATTGTCATGATGGAGTCCCCATCCACGACCCATTTTCAATAGCCTGGCTGAGGAAGGAGGTTCTCACCCAAGATTTGACGGTACATGGCCCTGTCCATTGTCCCTTTATGCGGTTAAGTTGTCCTGTCCCCTTAGCAGAAAAACATAATGTTTCCACCTCCATGTTTGACGGTGGGGATGGTGTTCTTGGGGTCATAGGCAGCATTCCTCCTCCTCCAAACACAGCAAGTTGAGTTGATACCAAAGAGCTCCATTTTGTTGAGTTGATGCCAAAGAGCTCCATTTTGGTCTCATCTGACCACAACACTTTCACCCAGTTCTCCTCTGAATCATTCAGATGTTCATTGGAAAACATCAGATGGGCATGTATATGTGCTTTCTTGAGCTGGGGGACATTGCGGGCGCTGCAGGATTTCAGTCCTTCACGGCGTAGTGTGTTACCAATTGTTTTCTTGGTGACTATGGTCCCAGCTGCCTTGAGATCATTGACAAGATCCTCCCGTGTAGTTCTGGGCTGATTCCTCACCGTTCTCATGATCATTGCAACTCCACGAGGTGAGATTTTTTAAAAACCTTTATTTAACCAGGTAAGCCAGTTGAGAACAAGTTCTCATTTACAACTGCGAACTGGCCAAGATAAAGCAAAGCATTGAGATAAAAACAACAACACAGAGTTACATATGGGGTAAACAAAACATAAAGTCAAAAATACAACAGAGAATATATATACAGTGTGTGCGAATGTAGTAAGTTATGTAGGGTAGGCAATAAATAGGCCAAATTGCAAAATAGTTACAATTTCTTTTTAACACTGGAATGATAGATGTGCAAAAGATGATGTGCAAATAAAAATACTGGGGTGCAAATTAGCAAAATAAATAACAATATGGGGATGAGGTAGTTGGATGGGCTAATTTCAGAATGGCTGTGTACAGGTGCAGTGATCGGTAAGCTGCTCTGACAACTGACGCTTAAAGTTAGTGCGGGAAATAAGAGTCTCCAGCTTCAGAGATTTTTGCAGTTCATTCCAGTCATTGGCAGCAGAGAACTGGAAGTAATGGCGGCCAAAGGAGGTGTTGGCTTTGGGGATGACCAGTGAGATATACCTGCTGGAGCGCATACTACGGGTGGGTGTTGCTATGGTGACCAGTGAGCTAAGATAAGACAGGGATTTGCTTAGCAGTGATTTATAGATGACCTGGAGCCAGTGGGTTTGGCGACGAATATGTTGTGAGGGCTAGCCAACAAGAGCGTACAGGTCACAATGGTGGGTAGGATATGGGGCTTTGGTGACAAAATGGATGGCACTGTGATAGACTACATCCAATTTGCTGAGTAGAGTGTTGGAGGCTATTTTGTAAATGACATCGCCAAAGTCAAGGATCGGTAGGATAGTCAGTTTTACGAGGGCATGTTTGGCATCATGAGTGAAGGAGGCTTTGTTGTGAAATAGGAAGCTGATTCTAGATCTAACTTTTGATTGGAGATGCTTAATGTGAGTCTGGAAGGATAGTTTACAGTCTAACCAGACACCTAGGTATTTGTAGGGTTCCACATACTCTAGGTCAGACCCGCCGAGAGTAGTGATTCTAGTCGGGTGGGCGGGTGCAAGCAGCGTTCGATTGAAGAGCATGCATTTAGGTTTACTAGCGTTTAAGAGCAGTTGGAGGCTACAGAAGGAGTGATGTATGGCGTTGAAGCTCGTTTGGAGGTTTGTTAACACAGTGTCCAATGAAGGGCCAGATGTACACAAAATGGTGTCGTCCGCATAGAGGTGGATCCGAGTGTCACCAGCAGCAAGAGCGACATCATTGATATACACAGAGAATAGAGTTGGCCCGAGAATTGAACCCTGTGGCACCCCCATAGAGACGGCCAGAGGTCCAGACAACAGGCCCTCCAATTTGACACATTGAACTCTATCTGAGAAGTAGTTGGTGAACCAGGCGAGGCAGTCATTAGAGAAACCAAGGCTATTTAGTCTGCCAATCAGAATGCGGTGGTTGACAGAGTCGAAAGCCTTGGCCAGGTCGATGAAGACGACTGCGCAGTACTGTCTTTTATCGATTGTGGTTATAATATAGTTTAGTACCTTGAGCGTGGCTGAGGTGCACCCATGACCAGCTCGGAAACCGGATTGCATAGCGGAGAAGGTACGGTGGGATTCGAAATGGTCGGTGATCTGTTTGTTAACTTGGCTTTCAAATACTTTCGAAAGGCAGGGCAGGATGGATATACAGTGGGGAGAACAAGTATTTGAAACACTGCCGATTTTGCAGGTTTTCCTACTTACAAAGCATGTAGAGGTCTGTAATTTTTTATCATAGGTACACTTCAACTGTGAGAGATGGAATCTAAAACAAAAATCCAGAAAATCACATTGTTTGATTTTTAAGTAATTAATTTGCATTTTATTGAATGACATAAGTATTTGATCACCTACCAACCAGTAAGAATTCCGGCTCTCATTGACCTGTTCGTTTTTCTTTAAGAAGTCCTCCTGTTCTCCACTCATTACCTGTATTAACTGGACCTGTTTGAACTTGTTACCTGTATAAAAGACACCTGTCCACACACTCAATCAAACAGACTCCAACCTCTCCACAATGGCAAAGTCCAGAGAGCTGTGTAAGGACATCAGGGATAAAATTGTAGACCTGCACAAGGCTGGGATGGGCTACAGGACAATAGGCAAGCAGCTTGGTGAGAAGGCAACAACTGTTGGCACAATTATTAGAAAATGGAAGAAGTTCAAGATGACGGTCAATGACCTGAAGAGAGCTGGGACCACAGTCTCAAAGAAAATCATTAGTAACACACTACGCCATCATGGATTAAAATCCTGCAGCGCACGCAAGGTCCCCCTGCTCAAGCCAGCGCATGTCCAGGCCCGTCTGAAGTTTGCCAATGTCCATCTGGATGATCCAGAGGAGGAATGGGAGAAGGTCATGTGGTCTGATGAGACAAAAATAGAGCTTTTTGGTCTAAACTCCACTCGCCGTGTTTGGAGGAAAAAGAAGGATGAGTACAACCCCAAGAACACCATCCCAATCATGAAGCATGGTGGTGGAAACATCATTCTTTGGGGATGCTTTTCTGCAAAGGGGACAGGACGACTGCACCGTATTGAGGGGAGGATGGATGGGGCCATGTATCGCGAGATCTTGGCCAACAACCTCCTTCCCTCAGTAAGAGCATTGAAGATGGGTCTTGGCTGGGTCTTCCAGCATGACAACGACCCGAAACACACAGCCAGGGCAACTAAGGAGTGGCTCCGTAAGAAGCATCTCAAGGTCCTGGAGTGGCCTAGCCAGTCTCCAGACCTGAACCCAATAGAAAATCTTTGGAGGGAGCTGAAAGTCCGTATTGCCCAGCGACAGCCCCGAAACCTGAAATATCTGGAGAAGGTCTGTATGGAGGAGTGGGCCAAAATCCCTGCTGCAGTGTGTGCAAACCTGGTCAAGACCTACAGGAAACGTATGATCTCTGTAATTGCAAACAAAGGTTTCTGTACCAAATATTAAGTTCTGCTTTACTTATGTCATGCAATAAAATGCAAATTAATTACTTAAAAATCATACAATGTGATTTTCTGGATTTTTGTTTTAGATTCCGTCTCTCACAGTTGACGTGTACCTATGATAAAAATTACAGACCTCTACATGCTTTGTAAGTAGGAAAACCTGCAAAATCGGCAGTGTATCAAATAGTTGTTCTCCCCACTGTAGGTCTGTAACAGTTTGGATCTAGACTGTCACCCCCTTTGAAGAGGGGGATGACCGCGGCAGCTTTCCAATCTCTGGGGATCTCAGACGTTATGAAAGAGAGGTTGAACAGGCTAGTAATAGGGGTTGCGACAGTTTCGGCGGCTAATTTTAGAAAGATATGGTCCAGATTGTCTAGCCCAGCTGATTTGTAGGGGTCCAGATTTTTCAGGTCTTTCAGAACATCAGCTGTCTGAATTTGTGTGAAGGAGAAGCGGGGGGGCATGGGCAAGTTGCAGCAGAGGGTGCAGAGCTGGTGGCCGGGGTAGTGGTAGCCAGGTGGAAAGCATGTCCAGCCGTAGCAAAAAGCTTGTTGAAATTCTCGATTATTGTAGATTTTATCGGTGGTGAGTGTTTCCTAGCCTCAGTGCAGTGGGCAGTTGGGAGGAAGTGCTCTTATTTTCCATGGACTTTACAGTGTCCCAAAACTTTTTAGAGTTAGTGCTACAGGATGCACATTTCTGTTTGAAAAAGCTAGCCTTTGCTTTCCTAACTGATTGTGTATATTGGTTCCTGACTTCCCTGAAAAGTTGCATATCGCGGGGGCTGTTCGATGTTAATGCAGTACGCCACAGGATGTTTTTGTGCTGGTCAAGGGCAGTCAAGTCTGAGAAGAACCAGGGGCTATATCTGTTCTTAGTTCTGAATTTTTTGAATGGGGCATGCTTATTTAAGATTGAGAGGAAAGCGCTTTTAAAGAACAACCAGGCATCCTCTACTGACGGAATGAGGTCAGTATCAATCCAGGATACCCGGGCCAGGTCAATTAGAAAGGCCTGCTCGCTAAAGTGTTGTAGGGACCGTTTGACAGTGATGAGGGGTGGTCGTTTGACCGCGGACCCATTACGGACGCAGGCAATAAGGCAGTGATCGCTGAGATCCTGGTTGAAGACAGCGGAGGTGTATTTAGAGGGTGCATTTGTCAGGATGATATCTATGAGGGTGCCCATGTTTACAGATTTAGGGTTGTACCTGGTAAGTTCGCTGATCATTTGTGTGAGATTGAGGGCATCTAGTTTAGATTGTAGGTTGGCCGGGGTGTTAAGCATATCCCAGTTTAGGTCACCAAGCAGTACGAACTCTGAGGATAGATGGGGCCAATCAGTTCACATATGGTGTCCAGGGCACAGCTCAGGGCTGAGGGGGGTCTGTAGCAAGCGGCAAAAGTGAGAGACTTATTTCTGGAAAGGTGGATTTTTAGAAGTAGAAGCTCAAACTGTTTGGGCACAGACCTGGATAGTATGATAGAGCTCTGCAGGCTGTCTCTACAGTAGATTGCAACCCCACCCCCTTTTGGCAGTTCTATCGAGATGGAAAATGTTGTAGTTGGGGATGGACATTTCTGAATTTTTGGTGGCCTTCCTAAGCCAGGATTCAGACACTGCTAGAACATCACGGTTGGCGGAGTGTGCCAACGCAGTGAATAACTCAAACTTAGGGAGGAGGCTTCGGATGTTAACGTGCAAGATACCAAGCTTTTACGGTTACAGAAGTCAACAAATGATAACGCCTGGGGAGTAGGAGTGATACTGGGGGCTACAGGGCCTGGGTTAACCTCTACATCACCAGAGGAACAGAGGAGGAGTAGAATAAGGATACGGCTAAAGGCTTTAAGTACTGGTCTTCTAGTGCGTTGGGTACAGAGAAAAAAAGGGGCAGATTTTCGGGCGTTGTAGAATAGATTCAGGGCATTATGTACAGACAAGGATATGGAAGGATATGAGTACAGTGGAGGTAAACCTAAGCGTTGGGTAACAATGAAAGAGATAGCATCACTGGAGTCACCGATTGAGTTGGTCTCCGCATGTATGGGGGGTGGGACAAAGGAGCTATCTAAGGCAGGTTTCAGCTGGGCTGGGGGATCTACAGTGAAATAGTACAATAAGAAATAACCAAAACAGCAATAAGCAAGGCATAATTGACATGGGAGAGAGGCATAAAGCAATCACAGGTGTTATTCGAGAGAGCTAAGACAACAACTGGTAATTGCTGAGGCTAAACATAAACAGGATGCGGTACCGTATAAAGGAACAGTCCAGCAGGTATCAGCTGTATAGCTGAGTTTTCATAAGGTCTGGTGAACAGCAATAGGAGAGTTCGGAGGTAGTTCGGGGGCTGCTACAGCACTGGCGAGCAAGAGGCCACGGCTTGCGTGTGCTAGCGGGCCGGGGCTAGCAGATGGATCTTCGTGGTCGCTGTTGTAATGGGAAGCCTGTTGAAACCACATCCAACGATTTCGTCGGCAGACCAGTCGTGTTGGATCGGCGGGGCTCCATGTCAACACTAGGAGGTCCCGTCCGGTTGACAGAGAGGTAGATAGCCGGGAGATGGGCCTGGCTCGAGGCTAGATCAAGGCTAACTGGTGCTTGCTTCGGGGGCAGTGGTGATTAGCCAACAGCAACATCCATTCGGTTGCGGCTAGCTAGTTGCGATCCGGTGTCAATGTCCAGTGATTCAGAAAATCCAATGTTCTGGGTGAGAACCGCTAATGGTGGCTAATAGCAAGTAGCTAGTTAGCTGGCTAGCTAGTTTCAACTGGAGATTCTAGATAAAAGGTAAGTCAATAATAGAATCCGTTCCACATTGAGTGAGACGGGTTGCAGGAAAGTATATTTTGTAGAAGGATGAAAAGTGTGATAGGGAAATATGTACGAAAAATACAAAGAAATACAAAAAACAGACTATTTACACGGACACACAACAAAGAACACGACCGCACTGCTACGCCATCTTGCATGGAGCCCCAGGCAGAGGGAGATTGACAGTTATTTTGTGTTTCTTCCATTTGTGAATAATCGCACCAACTGTTGTCACCTTCTCACCAAGCTGCTTGGCGATGGTCTTGTAGCCCATTCCAGCCTTGTATAGGTCTACAATTTTGTCCCTGACGTCCTTGGAGAGCTCTTTGGTCTTGGCCATGGTGGAGAGTTTGGAATATGATTGATTGATTGCTTCTGTGGACAGGTGTATTTTATACAGGTAACAAGCTGAGATTAGGAGCACTCCCTTTAAGAGTGTGCTCCTAATCTCAGCTTGTTACCTGTATAAAAAACACCTGGGAGCCAGAAATCTTTCTGATTGAGAGGGGGTCAAATACTTATTTCCCTTATTAAAATGCAAATCAATTTATAACATTTTTGACATGTGTTTTTCTGGATTTTTTTGTTGTCTGTAGACTGATTATAGACTGATCATTTCTTTGTCAGTGGGCAAACGTACAAAATCAGCAGGGGATCAAATACTTTTTTCCCTCACTGTAGATGCTGGGTGGGAAGAGGGAATTGGCTTCATAGTGCTTTCCATCATCCCAGGGCCACCGTCAGCAGGTACTGTAGCACTGTGCAGCAGCAGTGTTGAGGTGTAGCGATGGTGGTTTTAGGAGCAGGCAGGTGGAGGGGGAAAGAGAGGGGTCACAGCTGAGCATTGATCGACCACTAAGCCCCTTGACCACAATAAAGGGGTTATCGATTGAGAAGGTGTTAGTGAGAGCTGTCTAAATGCTGATAACAAGGTTCACTCCATCAACAGACTGGGGGCCAGTCCAGTAGAGTAATAAACCAAACATTACACCGCAGATCACCACTGACATTTTGGTAAATGCTCTTGTGTCCGACGGCGTGATTCTCATTTGCAAAAACCCCACCTGAAAGGGAGCAGTGGTTGATGTACTGCATGTATTCTTCAACCAGGAAAAAAATAGAAAAAGGTACACATGCTCCGAGACAGCTTCTACATCCAGGCCATCTTACTGCTGAACAGCTAACTCTTGCTGTCTCCCTGCAGAGACCTGCACCTTAGTGGCTATTTGCACCTTAGTGAACATTTGCACCTTAGAGACTATGTGCACCTTAGAGACTATTTGCTCCTTAGTGACTATTTGCACCTTAGAGACTATGTGCTTCTTAGAGACTATGTGCACCTTAGAGACTATTTGCACCTTTGTGACTATTTGCACCTTAGAGACTATTTCAACCTTAGAGACTATTTGCACCATAGAGACTATGTGTACCTTAGAGACTATGTGGACCTTTATGACTATTTGCACCTTGGAGACTATATGCACCTTAGAGACTATGTGTACCTTAGAGACTATGTGCACCTTAGAGACTATGTGAACCTTGGATACTATTTGCACCTTAGAGACTATGTGCACCTTAGAGACTATTTGCACCTTAGAGACTATGTGCACCTTTGAGACTATTTGCACCTTAGTGACTATTTGCACCTTGGAGACTATGTGCACCTTAGAGACTATATGAACCTTTGAGACTATTTGCACCTTAGAGACTATGTGCACCTTAGAGACTATTTGCACCTTAGAGACTATGTGAACCTTGGAGACTATGTGAACCTTGGAGACTATTTGCACCTTAGATACTATTTGCACCTTAGAGACTATGTGCACCTTAGAGACTATTTGCACCGTAGAGACTATGTGCACCTTAGAGACTATGTGGGCCTTTGAGACTATTTGCACCTTAGAGACTATGTGCACCTTAAAGACTATTTGCACCTTAGAGACTATGTGCACCTTGGAGACTATTTGCACCTTAGAGACTATGTGCACCTTGGAGACTATTTGCACCTTAGAGACTACGTGCACCTTTGAGACTATTTGCACCTTAGAGACTATGTGCACCTTTGAGACTATTTGCACCTTAGAGACTATTTGCACTAGGGCTGACCCCAATTAGTCGACTGGCTGATTGTTTGGTCAATAGTCTGTTTGTCGACCAAGTTTGTTTTTAGTCGAGCAGTAGCAAGTATATATTTATATATATGCTACTAGTCAAAAGTTTGGACACACCTACTCATTCAAGGGTTTTTCTTAATTTTTTTATTTTTTTACATTGTAGAATAATAGTGAAGACATCAAAACTACGAAATAACACATATGGAATCATGTAGTAAAAAAGTGTTAAACAAAGCAAAATATATTTTATATTTGGGATTCTTCAAATAGCCACCCTTTGACTTGATGACAGCTTTGCACACATAACTGGCACACAGATCGGTAGAAATTGTAAGATAAATTGCCATTCCACATGAGAAATGTTGCAGACTCCTCGTGTAGCCTATTACCGGCAACTTCAGGAGCGTAACGGCAGAATCTGTGAAATCCAGCAGGAGCGGGAGGATGGTCGGGCCAGGTTAAGTTTATTTTCTTCTGGTTGTCTTGATCTCTGGCTCCCTCTTGAGTCATTTGTGTCTAATGTCATCCAACAGTGCGCTTAAAGCATTAGACAAGCTCAATGCATATCGTTGATTTTATTAAAACAAAAACAAAATAATAAAAACAAAAATTAACGTTTAAAAATGTTAACCAATCGATTAGTTGAAAGAACAGATGACTTTTCTGGTACCCCGTGTATATAGTCAAGTTATCGCTACTCATTGTGTATTTATTCCTTCCTCGTGTTATTAATATTTTTATTTTATATTTAGTTTTGCTCTGCATTGTTGGAAAGGATTTCACTGCTAGTCTACACCTGCTGTTTACGAAGCATGTGACAAATACAATTTGATTTGATTTGAGTGTACATATTAGGCTGTTACTATGCATACTACTGTCAAGGCTGAGGTGTATGTGGTGTGGGAGTCAGGCGCAGGACACCGAAGCTTAGTCCAACAAAGTTTACTTGTGAACCACAAGGCAAAGATACAACGATCGGCCTCAAAACAAAACAGAGGCGAGCTATTACGCAAACCATGCGTAAAACAATAAAACAACAAAACAGAGAAAAAACACGCAGCACTACGGACAGGCGAAAAACAACACACAACCTAACCAGTACAACACAGGCAACTTATAGAACACGTAATCAGACACAAACGGACACAGGTGTAACAGACAGACAAAAGCAATCAAACATAGAAACATTCAACGGTGGCAGCTAGTACTCCGGGGACGACGAACGCCGAAGCCTGCCCGAACTAGGAGGGGGAGCAGCCTCGGCAGAATCCGTGACAGTATCCCCCCCCCTTGACGCGCGGCTCCAGCCGTGCGCCGACCCCGGCCTCGGGGACGGCCAGGAGGACGCGGACCCGGGCGCGTGGGATGCCCACGGTGGAACTCCGTCAGGAGGGATGGATCTAGGATGTCCCTCCTAGGCACCCAGCACCGTTCCTCCGGACCGTACCCCTCCCACTCCACGAGATACTGGAGACCACTCATCCGGCGCCTCGAGTCCAAGATGGTCCGGACCCTGTATGCCGGGGCCCCCTCGATGTCCAAAGGGGGCGGAGGGGTCTCTCCTATCTCATGTTCTTGGAGTGGGCCAGCTACCACCGGCCTGAGAAGAGACACATGGAACGAGGGGTTAATATTCTTGTACTCAATAGGCAGTTGTAACCTGTAACACACCTCGTTCAATCTTCTCAGGACTTTAAAGGGCCCCACAAACCGCCGACCCAGCTTCCGGCAGGGCAGGCGGAGGGGCAGGTTTCGAGTCGAGAGCCAGACTCGATCTCCCGGTGCGTATACCGGTCCCTCACTGCGGTGGCGATCGGCGCTCGCCTTTTGTTGACGGATGGCCCGCTGCAGATGGACATGGGCAGCGTCCCACGTCTCCTCCGAGCGCCGAATCCACTCATCCACCGCAGGGGCCTCGATCTGGCTCTCGTGCCATGGTGCCAGGACCGGCTGATAACCTAAAACAAACTGGAAAGGCGTTAAATTGGTGGAGGAGTGGCGGAGAGAGTTCTGGGCCATCTCTGCCCAGGGGATATACCTAGACCACTCCTCCGGCCGGCCCTGGCAATAGGACCTCAGAAACCTACCCACATCCTGGTTGACTCGTTCAACCTGCCCATTGCTTTCTGGGTGGTACCCCGAGGTAAGGCTCACCGAGACCCCCAAGCGTTCCATGAACGCCCCCCAGACTCTGGAGGTGAACTGGGGACCTCGGTCAGACACAATATCCTCGGGGACCCCATAGTGCCGGAACACGGGTGGGTAAATAGGGCCTCAGCGGTCTGTAGGGCAGTAGGGAGACCCGGCATCGGGAGGAGACGACAGGCCTTGGAAAACCGATCCACAACGACCAAAATGGTGGTATTCCCCTGGGAGGGGGTAGGTCGGTCACAAAATCCACCGAGAGGTGGGACCATGGTCGTTGTGGAACGGGCAGGGGATGTAACTTTCCCTGGGCAAATGTCTAGGCGCCTTACACTGGGCGCACACCGAGCAGGAGGAGACATAAACCCTCACATCCCTAGCTAACGTTGGCCACCAGTATTTCACGCTAAGGCAGTGCACTGTCCGGCCAATACCTGGATGTCCAGAGGAGGGTGATGTATGAGCCCAATAAATAAGGCGATCACGAACCTCGAGCGGAACGTACGTCCGCCCCACAGGACACTCGGGGGAGTAGGGTCGGTACGCAGTGCCCGCTCGATCTCCGCATCGACCTCCCACACCACCGGAGCCACCAGACAAGACTCCAGCAGTATGGGAGTAGGCTCAATGGACCTCTCCTCTGTGTCATACCGCCGGGACAGGGCGTCTGCCTTACCGTTCTGGGACCCTGGGATGTATGTGAACTTAAAAACAAACCGGGTCAGGAACATGTTCCACCTAGCCTGACGAGGGTTCAATCTCCTAGCTGCCCGGATGTACTCCAGGTTACGGTGATCAGTCAGAATGAGGAAAGGGTGTTGAGCCCCCTCAAGCCAATGCCTCCACACCTTTAGGGCCTGGACTACAGCTAACAGCTCCCTGTCCCCTACGTCATAATTACGCTCCGCCGAGCTGAGCTTCTTAGAATAGAACGCACAGGGGCGGAGCTTAGGTGGCGTGCCGGACCGTTGCGACAGGACTGCCCCAATACCGGCCTCGGACGCGTCTACCTCTACTTGGAATGGTAAAGAGGGATCCGGATGCGCCAGCACCGGAGCCGAGGTGAACAGGTTTTTCAGTTTGACAAATGCCCTGTCTGCCTCAGCTGACCACTGCAAGCGAACCGGACCCCCCTTTAGCAGGGACGTAATGGGAGCTGCAACCTGTCCAAAGCCCTGGATAAACCTCCGGTAGTAATTAGCAAAACCCAAAAACTGATGCACCTCTTTTACAGTGTTTGGAGTTTGCCAATTACGCACGGCCGACACACGGTCAACCTCTATCTTCACACCAGACGCGGACAACCGATAACCCAAAAAGGAGACGGACTCCTGGAAGAACAAGCATTTCTCTGCCTAGACATACAAGTCATGCGCCAACAGTCTCCTCAACACTCGGCGCACCAGGGCTACATGCTCGGCTCGTGTAGAAGAGTACACTAGGATGTCGTCGATGTATACTACCACACCCTGCCCATGCATGTCCCGGAAAATCTCGTCAACAAAGGATTGGAAGACTGAAGGAGCATTCATTAACCCGTATGGCATGACGAGATACTCGTAATGACCCGAGGTGGTGCTAAATGCTGTTTTCCATTCATCCCCCTCCCTAATGCGCACCAGATTGTATGCGCTCCTGAGATCCAACTTTGTGAAGAACCGCGCTCCGCGTAATGATTCTGTCATAGTCGCAATCAGTGGAAGAGGGTAACTGTACTTAACCGTGATCTGATTGAGACTACGGTAATCAATACACGGGCGCAAACCCCCGTCCTTCTTCTTCACAAAGAAGAAACTCGAGGAAACCGGGGAAGTGGAGGACCGTATGTATCCCTGTGCCAAGGACTCGGCTATATAAGTCTCCATAGCCGCTGTCTCCTCTTGAGACAGGGGATACACACGGCTCCGTGGAAGTGCCGCTCCTGTTTGGAGATCTATCGCACAATCCCCCTGTCTATGAGGTGGTAGCCGCGTTGCCCTCGTTTTGCTGAACACAAGTGCTAAATCCTCATATTCAGGGGGAATGCGCATTGCGGGCACTTGGTTCGGACTCTCTACCGAGGTCGCCCCTAAGGAAACACCTAGACATCTCCCTACACACTGGGCAGACCACTCCATAAGAGCCCTCTGTTGCCACGCAATGGTAGGATCATGGGTGCTTAACCAGGGAAGCCCCAGCACCACGGGATACGCAGGAGAGTCAATCAGATAAAACTGAATGATCTCCTCATGACCCGCCTGCGTCGTCATCTTAAGTGGTGCTGTGACTTCTCTGATCAACCCCGACCCCAACGGCCGGCTGTCTAGGGCATGAACAGGAAAGGGGGCTTCTACCGGCCGAAGGGGAATTCCTAACCTATAACAAAATGCACGATCAACAAAATTCCCAGCTGCGCCTGAATCTACTAGCGCCTTATGCTGGGAATGAGGTGCCACCTGTGGAAATCTCACAGGTATACTCATGTGACCAACAGAGAGCTCTGGGTAAGTGGGGCGCCTACTCACCTGAAATGACTCCCCAGTGCGTGACCTGTTGTCTCCTCTCCCAGGAGACCCTCCCCAGCACCTGGCCGCGGTGTGTCCTCCACGGCCACAGTTGGTGCAGGGGATGGCCCCCCTCGGGTTCTCTCTCCTCCTCTCTCTAGCGCCAGCACCTCCGAGCTCCATGGGAATCGGCTCGGAGGTGCTGGAGGGTGGAATGGACGAACCCCACTCGGGACGTCCGCGGGTGGCCAGCAGGGTGTCGAGACGGATGGAGATGTCCACCAACTGGTCGAAGGATAGGTTGGTGTCCCTGTAGGCCAGCTCACGACGAACGTCCTCTCGTAGGCTACACCGGTAATGGTCGATGAGGGCCCTCTCATTCCACCCCGCATCCGCCGCTAGAGTCCGGAACTCCAGGGCGAACTCCTGTGCGCTCCTCTTCCCCTGTCGGAGGTGGAACAGACGCTCCCCCGCCGCCTTCCCCTCAGGTGGATGATCGAAGACAGCCCTGAAGCGGCGGGAGAACTCCGCGTAGGTGATGGTAGCAGCGTCTATTCCCCTCCATTCGGCGTTGGCCCACTCCAACGCCTTGCCGGATAGACAGGAGATGAGGGCGGAGACGCTCTCGTATCCCGAGGGCGCTGGGTGTATGGTGGCCAGGTAGAGTTCCACCTGCAGGAGGAACCCCTGACACCCGGCTGCAGAACCATCATATGCCCTCGGGAGCGAGAGCCGAATGCCACTGGGTTCCGGTGCTGGGAGAGGAGGACTGGCCGTTGGTGATGGTATGGTGTGGGAAGGCGTGGGCACCTCTCCCGTAACCAACCGGCGCAGAGTGTTGGACACCTCGTTCATGGCGGCCCCAAGTTGCCAGATCATGGTGTCTTGGTCGCTGATCCGATCCTCCAGCGACTTGGGTGCCGCCGCTGCTCCTGCTGACTCCATACTGGTGTGTTGTTCTGTCAAGGCTGAGGTGTATGTGGTGTGGGAGTCAGGCGCAGGACACCGAAGCTTAGTCCAACAAAGTTTACTTGTGAACCACAAGGCAAAGATACAACGATCGGCCTCAAAACAAAACAGAGGCGAGCTATTACGCAAACCATGCGTAAAACAATAAAACAACAAAACAGAGAAAAAACACGCAGCACTACGGACAGGCGAAAAACAACACACAACCTAACCAGTACAACACAGGCAACTTATAGAACACGTAATCAGACACAAACGGACACAGGTGTAACAGACAGACAAAAGCAATCAAACATAGAAACATTCAACGGTGGCAGCTAGTACTCCGGGGACGACGAACGCCAAAGCCTGCCCGAACTAGGAGGAGGAGCAGCCTCGGCAGAATCCGTGACAACTACCTCTTCTATTACTGGTTATTTTTTATTTGACTCTTTATTATTGATATTGATTATTTTGCTACACCTTCTATACCTGCTGTAAACTGTGTACGTGACGAAAAAAAGTGATTTGCTCTGGTTTCAAGGCCTGAAAGGCCAGAATACTACGGTACAAACGGAATGACAGAGATGAATCAACAAAATAGAAAATAACTAGTTTTTTTTAAGCTTTAAGGCATACTATCTACCACATAGCACTAATGTTCCGAATGGATTCTTGATCAGAACAAAAAAATACCATTATGCAAATCCCCCAAAATACCATTATGCAAATCATGTGTCAAAAATGATGCCACCTACAAAATTAAGTCAGCTGATTAATGCTCACTTTGTCATTTGTGCATTTGACTGGACGGGCCATTATTTTGAAGAGGAAAAATACATGACATTTCACCTATAAATAACAGGCGGCTCCCCGCCAGTCTAGAGGGCACGAGCTGGAATTAAAAACCCACTTAGGGTTCTGATCCTACAAGGTCAAGTCTTCCCCTTAGTCACAGACAGCAGGAGAGAGAGAGAGAGAGAGAGAGAGAGAGAGAGAGAGAGAGAGAGAGAGAGAGAGAGAGAGAGAGAGAGAGAGAGAGAGAGAGAGAGAGAGAGAGAGAGAGAGAGAGAGAGAGAGAGAGAGAGAGACAGAGAGACAGAGACAGAGAGACAGAGAGTCAGAGACAGAGAGACAGAGAGACAGAGACAGAGAGACAGAGACAGAGAGACAGAGACAGAGAGAGAGACAGAGACAGAGACAGAGAGACACCAGTGATAACATACTCCAGTGCCTTGCCTTCATTAACCTTTTTGTCTTTATTAAAATTAAAAGACAAGGACCCGGACCGAGCAAATCTTTATCAGCTCAGCGGGGTGGCACTGGTGACATTTTAGGAGTTTCCATGTCACTTCAGGAGGATCTGCTGGAGACTAGCTGGCTCCCAGCAGGTGTGTTCTTCCTTCCCCTGAGGCTGAGACTCTAGGTCTTCCTTAAACCATTAGTGTATGACAGATACCCCAACACCCCATCCACCCCAAATGTGTAGCACCCATAGCGGATGCATAGCAGCCATTTTTCACCAGAACACTCACTACTCATCAGCCATCATATTGGACAGCAGTTGGAAGGGGCGTCATGCAACCATCATTTTAGAGGGGGCACGAAGTACATGAGGATGGAGGCGGGGTGGAGAAAAGGGAAGCTGGCCCCCTCCGGCAGAATGTCACATTTTTCAAACATGTTTTCCCTGCAATCTAGAGCCATAACCATTATGCCTAGGTTATCTAAGCATACCATTTCAATTGTCATTTTAATTAATGATGGACATTGATTCTTTAAGAACTTTTATGCCTTAGGAGTTTAGTATAACTGCCACACTGGTATATAGTATCATAACCCAAGAATTAAAGCAATTTTAGTATTTTCTCAAGTCTGGCAACCTTGCCAGCAGGCATGCCAGCTAAGATAGTTAGACAAGCTACTCTAACATGATTGATAGCATGAAAAGGCTTGGTAGCTAGTTCTGATGTTGGGAGTTTGGGAACCTACTGTATCTTAACAAGCTCTCACAGTCTCACTGCAGAATCAGATGTCCAAACCCTTGTCCATGAACGTCAAATTTCGAAGGTTAAGTATAGGCATTAATTCCAAATGGTTAAGTTAAGGGTTAAGGTTTGGGATAGGAAAAAAAACAAAAAAAAACGAGTGCCTAGCACTGGCATTGAACACACAACCCTCGGTGCTGGATCTGCCATCCCCGTCCATAACGCCCTAGAAAACCCAAGCCTATGTAGTGTATTAAAGATTATGACTTTCTTAATGGAACCAGAGGATGTTTATCTTACTTCAAATGTAGCCGTTTGTAGGGTGACGCCCCAGGGGAGACCGGTGATTGGACGAAAGAGGGAGCAACCCATTTTTGCCATTGTTTATAAGTAGGAGCTAGACAAAGAGGCGGCAGAGGCATTCAGTTTAATTTGGGACGGTGCTTCTCCAGACACCGCGGGTCTGTAACTTATGCTGTAAACTTGTGATATTAATAAAAGCTTCTAATCAAGGTGCAGCCTAAGCGGACTCTTTGTTTGACAGCAATAGCCACCAACATCCCACTTCTGACACGACAGAATGGGGGCTCGTCCGGGATACTGATTGCATCGTTCTTGGTTCCTTTCCTGAGTCGCGAGTTGACTACTGCTCAAGCCGGCTTTAAAGGTGAGATTACTCACAAAATTTGGGCATTAGTTATTCCGCTGATTCATGAGAGGGCATTGAAGGTGTACAGTGAAAATTAGTTGGGATTGTGCGGATGTGGTGCGATTGCGGTCGACTAGGAGTCTGTAATAATTATTCTAAAATGTGGTTGCATTGGTAAACGGTAAATAATTGGAATTTTAGAGCAATCGATGGTAGGAATTAAGGCAGATATGCGCATACATTAGAGCACTGTACCGCTTAAGACCCCAGGGGGGCCATTTAGAATGGGCCGACAAATCCGGTTGCGCGTTAGAATGTGCAGTCGGTGTGTTTTAAAGAAAACTCGGGTTGATGAAATTTATCTGATTGTGATTATTGCTCGACTTTCATCCGACGGGGGGTCCGCTTGGGTGTAATTTCTCGGTGAATTGTCGTTAAATCCACGGTAGCACAAACGGTAGGAAAATAAGTCAAAAGAAAAGGGCAGTGCAGGATGCTTATTGTGTGGGGTAGGCCACAGTTAGCTAAAGGCTAATGCTAATGCTAATGCTAAATGCTGGTTCAGGCCACATTGTACATAAAGGCTAATGCTAAGGCTAAATGCTAATTGTGTTGCGTGCTACATGCTAACGGGTGTCCTTAGAGGTCCCATTGCGATGGGATAAAGCCTCTTAAATTATGTTTGTGTGTGTGTGGAATTCAGAGTTCTACGCAAATGTGAGCTCTGTTAAAATAATAAATAAATAATAAATAGTGTTATTGTCTGACTATAAGTGTAAAATAGAGAACTGAGGTAGAATGCTGGCGTTCTATTGTTTGGCCATCGTATTGTTAAATGGATTTGCGCATGCGCTTGATTTTACGGCGCTAAAACTACAACACGAGGGGATTGGCTAAAACTACAACACGGGATTGTGGGTAAAGTGTCATATTTCTGTGGGGTTGTGTGCCGCAGGGGGAGACAGAGAAACACAGACGAGGGAACAAAGAGGAAAGATTTGAAAATGAATTAAATCTTCTAGTTGTTACATCGGCTGTTGGTTAAAGATGAAATTTGTTTTGTGATCTATTGAATTTATAAATTAGATATATGTTGACGGATTATAATAAATTAAATTAAATGACGATTAAAATAAATAAAAATTAAATAAAAATGTTATTGATCTATTTAGTCCTGAGTTGATTCTTAGAGCGAATGTGAATGAAGGAATATTAAATATGGTTGAAATAACTCTGTGATTGCATTAACTACTGAAATCTTTTTGTGTCTCTGTTCTTTTGTCATATGAGAGGAACAATGGAGAGAGAAAGAGAGGTGGTGCTGACGTACACATCACGTGACGCGACAGAGGATCAAGTCAAAAAGGTTTTGGTACTGGTCTGGTTACAAAATCTTCCCCTACAGGATATTTGATGTTATGACAATTTCACATAGGCTTGGCAAATACTGATTCATTAAAAATTGCATTTTAGAGTCTCTGGCATCACTTGGGTTTGATTGGAATTGTGTTGGGAATCAAGGACTGACATTATTCTTTAAAATTAAGATAATTAGGTGCTTATAGAGCAAGGGGGTTATGGGAATTGTAGTGTTGTAAGGTTAGAAGGCTTTGTTTTTGGGATTGCTTTGAAGTTGACTAACTTACATTTACTTTCCTGATGGGTTGTGGTAAGATAACCACCACTAATATTAGAACATATAAATTGGTAAGATATGATATAGAAATAAAAAATTGGTTTTAATTATTCATAATTTTTAATTGATTTTTTAATTGATTTTTTATTTTAATTAGAAATGGTTTTTGAATAAAAAAATTAATTGAATAGACATATTCATATTTTGGTTTTCAAAATTCAAATTTTTTTTGGGGGTTGTTTGGTTTATATTAATAATTAAAGGGGGGAAGCCATAGGCTATATAGTCTAAAATAAAATAATTCACGATAAAGGAATATAAAAGGGTTGTTACAATGGGGAAAAACGACATCAAGGCTATGAAAGTCATTACACCGGTTGATATAGTAAAAAATAGTAATCCTTTAACTAAAGTAGTGTTAGGTTATCCGGCAAATGAAATAAAAGTTGCCCTTCATTCTCAAACAAAAACTGATAAAAGATTCCAGCGATAAGATAAAGGTATAGAGAAAATGCTAAAGGAAGAAAAGGCGACAGAAAAACTAATGGCAGAAGTTAGTACACCTTTCTCACATACGGATTCAGCAAAAAGACACCCACCTTATGAGAAGGAAGTAGAGCTTAGGGATGTTTATCCTCAGCTTCCAGTGATCATCCAGCAGGGTGATTATTGCATCAGAGATGAAGATGAAGGAATAATAGATAGAGGACAAGCAGAAACGACGATAAAGATGAATCCAAAACTCCAGAAGGAAGAAAATGAGATGTCTGGAAGAGAAGAGTGAGGTTAAGGAAGATGGAACTCGAAGAAGATGATGAAGATGAAGATCAGAGTGATTGAGAAGAGGTGGAAGATGATATTTCGAGGACCGAACTTAGAATATAAGCTTTTGAAGAATCCTGATATGTCAACAGCAAGAAAGAACAGGATCAAGAAACTCTCAGAAAACTCAATCATACAACTGGTGGAGAAGAGAAGCTTTGGTTATGAAGAATCAGAGTGAACCAAATCAACAATCACTGTTACAGCTTCAACTGAACAAGGCCAACCGCAATTGTACCAGCCACCAAGGGCGGTACCAGGTGTTTCATATCCACAGCCAGTTTCTGGACAGACACAGAATTGGAGAGGAAGAGGACGAGAAGGCTTAGAAGGAGGAGGAAGATTTCAGCTACACTTCCAGCAACTTTCAGAAGACTGTTATAATTATGGACAGGGTGGTCACTTTACCTGTGAGTGCAATGGGCCAGGAGGAAACAACAGAGAACATTTTTAAGGAAGATACAGGGGCCAGTCAAGATCACCTGTTCTCCAGGTGAACCCTAAGGATTCTAGAGTGCCTAGAAGATACGAAGGGGGGTGTCAGCTGATAGCACCGATTAGAGAAGAGGAAGAAAATATCTAACAATTGAAGTAAAAACAGAGGACTATGAGAAATAATGGTGAATAGTGGAAAAACTTATCTGTGTTCAGCCTAAAGAGGTTAAACATCTCACTATGTAAAATTAACTAATTAGATAGGGATTTGAGGTAATAAAACAGTTAATTACTCTTAAGGAACCAATTGAGCTCTGCTATAGAACTCAAAGAGAAATTAAAACAGACATACTAATATTAGAACATATACCTATTGCATTGTTGGGAAGAGATGCATTGTTTAAATTGAATTGTACAATAAGATGTACACTAAACGGCTGTCTGGTAGAAGATTTTAAAAAGTAGGGGTTTTGGGAATCATATTTGCTTAAAAAGATAATATCATAGGAAGGATGATAATCTATTAGACTGCCTATTAGACAATCTGTCTGAAAAATAAAGTTAAAAGGGGTGACTGTTATTCTGGGTTACATTCTTACACCAAGGGATTTCAGGCTAGGCTAAAAGGTGTTTAGTCGTTTGCCAAGTCTGTGTGTAAAGAAGTCAGAAGCATGTGGGGACTTCCCAATCACATATCCTAAAAATTTGGTGGTAAAAGGATTTTGTGAATAAATCAGTGGAAAAGGTTTTTAAGGGTTAGGAGAAAAGATTAGATTAAAATAAGTTAGGAGAACTAGGTTGAAGGAACTCTAAGACAGTAAGCTAAGTTTCAAAGTTAGTAGTAAGAGAGAGAACAGTGGTGAAGGACATTTTAGAGTTTAGTGGGAAGATATGGTAGGAGTTTAGATCTGTTAGGAGCAGATGCGTTGCTGAATGATAAGAGAAGATTGAGGGTGATTGAGTATCTATATTTACAGTTCCCAGCAGGGAGATCAAGGTAATTATAGGTGTATTTTTGATAATCAAAAGTTTGAAAGTCAGGGATTAGAGGTAGGACTGAGAGTTGGAAAAAGTGACACTAGTGGTGATAGATGGAAGTACAAGCAAAGAGTTCAAAGCTTTGGGGAAAATGGATGAAGTAACTAAGGACATTAACACTTCAGTCTATTAAAACAACAGTGAGAAGCAATTTAACTCTTTCAACATTGATAGTTATTAAAGCCATAAATATATCGCATTTGATTATAAGGGAACCAATAGCTCCAGCACCAATTTTAGAGGAAAATACTTATTAGGGTTAGGATGGGGACGTTCCTCCCACATGGAGAGATAATTATGGAGAAGAAGTATTGTTATCAGGACCAGATGTAGAAGCTGTTGCACCTAGTCAAAGGAGGTATAGTTTGTACAACAATATGAAGTGGAAGAGGGTTATGAGTGATTGTTCACTTATTTTGCGTAAATGATAAGAGAAGATTAGGGAGAATATGTGTACTTATCTAGTGCAAGCATTAAAATTTGTTCCGGTTAAGAATTATTGGTTAAAGGGCTATGTAATTCGTAAAGTGACGCTTATAATGGAAGATTTGAAGTCTGTTGAAGTTTCCACAGTCACCAAAGGAGTTCAGGAAGAATATGTTACAGTAGTCACTCCAACAGTAAATAATGCACATAGGATATCGGTAGCTTTCCCACTAGAAATAATTAAGGTTAATACATCAACTAAATCAACTACTTTAATGGTAACTTTGGAAAGGGATTAATGATACGATGGCAATAGCAAATGTAGGAAGTATGACACCGACACGACAACAACTTTTCTGAAATTAAAGGAGGTAGCAAGAGAGACTCAGGGGTTTATGATACGGATAGAGAGTGCTGTCAATATAGATTCATCTGAAATAGTGAAGAATACTATCATGGAGGCACAGGATGAGGTCTTTGATTTTAATGACAGACAAGGAGAGGTATCTGATCAGTACCGCTCGTTAGGGAAGAGAGAAACTAAATGGATGGGTTTGATTCTTCTGTTGTGAAAATTAGAGATAGTTGGGCAGGTAGGAATCTTTGGTTCCAGCAGCTCATTCTGTAAGATCAGTGAGGAATCTTGAGGGTCCATGTCTGTTGAGAATTCCAGCCAAACATTTTAGAGACGGTCGCTCGACCTCTATCAAGTATGTGTCAATCTTATGCTTTGTCATGACTGTGGTATCAGCAACAATCAGTAACCGATAAAATAATGTCGTTGTCAAAACATTTGTTTAAGCCTAGGTTTAGGTGTTCTGGGTTAAGTAAATTAACTTATGTGAATTTGTTAGATGGGAAGGAAAATCAGGTAACAGCAAACCCTGAAGCATTGGAGGTGAAACCATTGAGGGCTAAAAATTGTTTTTGTTCTAATAAAACATATGATGTAAGGGGTATGTTTATGGGAATATCAGATTGTGATGTTATATGATAACTTTGGGTATGCATGACCTTAAGGGTAGTAATGAGAAATATGTTACTTTTTATGTTCCAGTTAGTAAGAAGAGCAGGAATTTGATGGTTAAAAGATTAGCTTTTGCCTGACAATGTGACTATGGGGAATTTTAGAGATATTTTGAGGGTTTGTGGTGATAAAGCATATATATTCTTACCCTATCGATGGATAGGATGTTGTTACATGTCAACGTTGAAGCTTCCATATGAGGTTTCTACCATTAAAAGAGGGGTAGCACCGGACACAGATAAATCTAGGTTTGGAAATAGGGTGAAAAGAGACATGGCGACATGTCATAGTCTTCAAGCCTATCATTGAAGGATAAATCTAAGGGAGAAGGGGGGACTTTTTCCATGGTATGGTGTAACATTTGGGAAGATCATATTGATAATATTAGTTATACTTTGAGTCCAGATAGTTCAGATATTATCACTAGGGTTATATATGCATTGAAGAATATAAGGGATGCATTTGGTAGATCTGAAGGAGCTGGATGGTCAGCGAAGACTTGGTTGCAAGATCAGGTAGGCCAGTAGGAGCAGTGATGGATTACATTTTAATAGCAGTTTTGATAGCACTGTGTGTGAGGTTTGTAATTTGTTACTGACCTTTGAGAAAGCTATGATATTGAGATAGGTTGGAGAGTGATGCCTGGAGACAACACTCAGATGCCGTTGTTGACTGTTCCTGATCTGGATGAAGATGGACAAGGGGGTCTGGATGGAGTATTAATGGATAAATATCATTTTTGAATATTTGATCATTTAAAAAAAAAAAAAAAAAAATCAATATAAGGGTGATTTTAGTATGATTGTATGAATCAAAGGGGGGAAGTGTATGAATGAATCGTATTATCCTATTTCATTAGTCTATCATTTATATTGATTCATACATCATTTATATATACTTTTTATATTCTTAATTGATATTGATGTTTAATTTGAAAGTGTTGTTTTGCAAAAGATACTGTTTGGTCTTTTCTTTTCTTCCAGAAGCATTTCGGGGAATATGTGGAGATTGAAATACTCAAACAAGGACAATATGAAGGGACAATATGAAAGGACAATGACTGGAGGAGATGGAACAAAGAAGGTGTGGAAAGATTCCGATTCCATCATCAACAATTCATTGGAAGAGGAGACTACGGAGGAGATGAAGTGTAGTGGACTACATTCCAGTGTCTGCAATGAAATATAGACATATTTGCATGTGTAATACATAATTTGTGTCATATTCTTAGGTATTAATTTTTGTAGAATGATATTTGATGTTATTGGATACATGTGGGGATCTTAGATGTTTTTGTTTATTTCGTTGATGCTTAGGGACAGGGAGTCTAGGCAGGGAGAGGTCCACTGTAGGGTCCAATGGGTTGACCAGCCTTAGAGTGGACATTTTTTGGATAGGATTTTGTTTGCAGGGGCTTACATGTGTATTTAATTGCATCATAGTTTCAAATGCATTGATAGGGATTTATGAGTTTATCTGGAGTATCTAGGTGGTTGCCTGGGGCAGAGGAACCGTGAGAGAATTTTACTGTCTTGATTGATGGATGGATATCTGGAAAGATGGCTGCCGGACAGTTTTTCGCTCTCACACTCCATAGAGATTTGTTCATATTTCATAATAATGTATTCACACTTCATAAACATTTGTTCATATTTCATAGAAAGGTATTTACACTCTAGAGAAAAATGTTTTTTTGGTTTAATGTTAAAGATACTCAATAAGATAAATTGTTACTAGTCATAATCCTATTCTGTTTGTTTTCGAGACTTTTAGTTAGTCTCGAAGGGGGGAAATGTAGTGTATTAAAGATTATGACTTTCTTAATGGAACCAGAGGATGTTTATCTTAGTTCAAATGTAGCCGTTTGTAGGGTGACGCCCCAGGGGAGACCGGTGATTGGACGAAAGAGGGAGCAACCCATTTTTGCCATTGTTTATAAGTAGGAGCTAGACAAAGAGGCGGCAGAGGCATTCAGATTAATTTGGGACGGTGCTTCTCCAGACACCGCGGGTCTGTAACTTATGCTGTAAACTTGTGATATTAATAAAAGCTTCTAATCAAGGTGCAGCCTAAGCGGACTCTTTGTTTGACAGCAATAGCCACCAACATCCGACGGGACACGACACCTACTTGATGGTAATAGTGCGCACCGTTGCCCCTAGTGGCCGGTGTTGAAGTCATCTCCTGACGTCCTGCTTAACTGGACAGACGTCTAATTTTGAAAGTGGATCTTGTGCGACCTGGCTGAGATTTAAAGCCAACATCATAAAAATGCTAGGTGGCTAGTATTACAGAGAAACAACAAAACATTTTCGTTTTTCATTTATTCATCAAAAAGGAATCAATAGGCTACATAGCTTGATCAAATTCATTTACAAAAAAAACATATGTTTTATTGTCACATACACCAGATAGGTGCAGTGAACTGTGATGTTTTTACAGGGTCAGCCATAGTAGTACAGTGCCCCTGGAGCAAATTAGGGTTAAGTGCCTTGCTCAAAGGCACATCAACAGATTCTTCACCATGTTGGCTCGGGTATTCGAACCAGTGACCTTTCGGTTACTGGCCCAACGCTCTAATTGCTAGGCCACCTGCTACAAACATACAGTATCTTAAAGCCAGGCCCCTACTAAGCCATGCCTCCAGAGGAACCCATTGCTACATTGAACCGTTAAAGGTTCCTCCAAGTCCCACTCAACTAACCGAAGGTGTGAATATGAAACATTGACTACCAATGATTTGTTGAGGAACTCCAGGGTTCCTCGAGTCACTATTAATTCTAAGAGTGTGGACGGAACCACTTACTAGGTAGAATTTTAATCTGTCAAAATACTGCTGACATATTTTTATAAATAATTATGGGAAAACGTGGGCTTAAAGGTCCACTGCAGACGTTTTTATCTCAATATCAAATTATTTCTGGGTAAAAATTAAGTACCTTACTTTGATTGTCTGGGATAGGTCTGACTGGGGAGGGGAAAACTGAAAACTATTTGTTATTGGCAGAGAGGTTCTGGACCAGACTGACTTTTTTAGTGTCCTGTGCCTTATAGTGCCAGAAAGCCCCATCTGTCTGCTCTCTGCTCCCACTCTCTCAATGGAGCTGACTTGAAGAGTCAGGTTTCAGACCTAAAATTTGCATAGGGAGTGACGTGTCACATTTTCTGGCCTATCCAGACAAATAATTAATTTGCTCTTCCTCTGAGTGACGGAGAGATAGCATATGGAAGGTGACAGTCTAGTGAATCCAACAGTTGTGGTTTCATCTTGCTGTGATATTCTCAGACAGATTTAGAGCTCTCAACATGAACAAATACTAAATCATTTCATAGAATTTAAACAAGACCACTTTCTCTTGATCACAGATGGACGAAATCACGTTGTGCTTAAAGCTGCAGTTGTAACGAGTCTGCACACATTTGAATGGTGTCTTTGTGCCGCTCAGCGGATGTTTAGGAGAAAATTCTCTGTCGTCAGATACATGAAATAGTTCCAATATTGTACTGTCACTAAGAATGACTATTATTTTACAGCTATAGAAAAAGGTGAAATCTTATAGTAAGTTGTTTATAATTTGATTGTTACTATATTTAGAAAGCATTTCAGTCATTACAAGCCCTATTGGCCCACTTTTGTTGAATAGGAAAAAAATTATATAGGATTTTTCATATTTTAATAATATTTGTACTATGTGCTTGTGTTCTCAAAAGTGAGTACACCTCAGCAATTTATAAAAAAATGTTTTACCAGAAAGGTGAGTTCAAGACTTTTCTAAAACTCTGCAACATTACCAGTTTATTGTTTATGGTGATCTCATGAAAAATTATTACGTTTGGGTATGTCTATTTAGGCGGAAAACAAAATGTTTCCCTATTAGAGGTTTTAACAAATTTACCGCCTGGTGATGTCACCAAAACAGGCTGAAATTTCAGGTGGCCTTTTCTAGCAACTCTTACACTAAAAGGATATTATCATCATTTTCACAATTTCACAGTGTTATTCCAACCTCAGCGTGGAAATATTTATAAAACACAGGAAAATCAGTATTTTGATTGTACTGGGCCTTTAAAAATGAATTCTAGTAATTCATTGAACATCCAATTTTTTTTTCAACAGGAGAAATCTGAGGGGCTTGCAAAAGTATTCACCCCACTTGGCATTTTTCCTATTTTGTTGCCTTACAACCTGGAATTAAAATTGATTTTTGGGGGGGGGTTGTATCATTTGATTTACGCAACATGCCTACCACACAACATTACTATTTTTTATTGTGAAACAAACAAGAAATTAGACAAAAAAAACAGAAAACTTGAGCGTTCATAACTAACCCTTATTTTTTTCATTTCACTTCACCAATTTGGACTATTTTGTGTATGTCCATTACATGAAATCCAAATAAAAATCTATTTAAATTACAGGTTGTAATGCAACAAAATAGGAAAAATGCCAAAGGGGATGAATACTTTTGCAAGGCACTGTACCCTTGTGCCCCCTATGGGCATGACACTTTTAGCAGTGGGGATGAGAAACATTGCAACTCATCTAAAGAGAAACGGGCTTACAGCTCAACTGAAGCACAAGATCTATAGGATCTAAACATGTTTTCAAGGTAAGATAAGGTATAATACAGTAAGATAAGGTAAATTAAGATACATTCATATTCACAATATACTGTATTGTCAAGACCACATGATAATAGACACACTATTGCTGTTGAGAAACATGACAATGTCTTTCCAAGATGGCAAAAATTGGAGAATAAATTATTAAACATGAATATGCGTCAATTTAATGTTTGTCTGTAATATCTGTCTGTGGGTCTGAATGGGTCTTATTTGTTGAGACCTGAAAAGCTTCTATAGTGAATGAGGTCTGTTCAGAATATGACAGGATATGATACAATACAAATAATAGAGCTAACATTGTCAAAAGAGCATGAGCAGTAAAGTGAAATGAGTGCCATTCGACTGAAGGCCTTCCAACCATATTGATCCACAGGTGGATGATTTGCCTTTATGTGTTAGGAAACTGTGTGTGGGAGGTGTGAGCATGCGTGCATGCGTGTGCGTGTGCACGCGGGTGTGTGCTTGTGCCTATTCCTGTGTGATGGGGAACATCTCTGCAGAGTTAAAACTTTACCACTGGGACAAAGTCAGCCTGCCTGCCAGGGTGTGATTCATTAGCTGGGCCCCACAGGGTCTTACTATTAAATAATGCAGTAAGGCATGAGATTAAATTACATCATTGAAAAGTATAGCCCAAATTAGATGCACCACATATGCCCACAAGGCATAAGTGTAGCTTGGAATCATAGATGTGGACAAAGGTCAATTCAGCACCCATAATAAAAAAGATTCAGAGGGAAAAAAGGATGGAGGTAGCAGATACATTCAGCATCAATATTTGAACAAAAAGCTAAGGATTCACACAAACACTATGCTGAGTCCCATTTGTACAACAAAAGCCTTTAACCATTTTCATTAAGCCAAGGAAAATTACAGAAAGATTTTTCATAGAATAAAAATAAATACCAAGTAGACTCCCATCAAAGGTAAAAGCTTCCAAGTATCAGACTAATTGACAATGCGAATTAGCAGTATTTTGCAAACATAGAAAAAACTGATACTGCATAAACACTGCTAAGGTCAGGTAGACTGAATCCAGCCCTGAGTCTGCCCTTTGTGCAGAGTCCACACATTTCTCAAGGTGTAAAAACAAGGGGTGTAATGGATGGACTGACACAAAGAGAGGTGGTGACAAATGTTGATCATTGAGATGATAGGAATCTTGCCAGGGGGCATGGTTACAGCTGGATGGAGTCATATTCATCTGTGTTTTGGAATCATACATTTTGTTTGTTTAATTATGCTGTAGATGATAAGCGGTTCTGGACCGGTTCCGGTTCTGGACCGATTCCGACCGATAATTCAGTATTTCTGTGTACAGTGCGCGCTGTGAATGGTGCAACATCAATTGCTTTATGTTATAGTGTGGACACTATATAAATAATTACACTGAATATGTGTTGTACTTGTTGTACTTGTACTTACCTGCTATTCATGTGTGCATGGTTATTATTGGGATTGACCGTGACCTTTCCCCTTTGATGATGTCATCACCAAGAGTCAGATCTGTACAATGTGATTCTACCACAGGTTGAGTGGGCTGTATCGTTCTGCTGTTTTTGTACTGTTTGTATGTGGCTGTACACCTTTTATTTATTGGGTTGAAAGTAAAGGAAAGTAATATTGAAATGCGTGTGGCCATTCCTTGTCAAGTTACTACACTTTACATTCCCTAAACGCGGTGGTTGTCCCGATTCATATGAGCTATTGCAAGCGCAGATTTGAGGTTCAGAGACACAAGAAATTGTATATTTGCATAGGGAGCGACACGTCACATTTCCTGGCCTATCCAGACAAATGAACAATTTTCTGTGCCTGTGAACTTCGTAGCTGCGCTTGCAATAGTGCATATGTAACGGGAGAGTCTAGTGGATGCAACAATAGCAGCTACAATAGCTCTCAAAAGGAAAACTATTAAAGGTGAAGCTGTAACTAGTCTGCACACATTTGAATGGTGTCTCTGCACTGCTCAGTGGACTTTTGGCAGAACATTCTCTGTTGTCAGTCATATGAAATGGTGCCTATATTGTACTGTCACTAGGTATGATCATATTTATTTTACAGTTACAAGAAAGGTGAAATCTTATAGTTTAGTTGTTTATAATTTGATTCTTACTTCTTGACTATGATGAAACCAAAACACAATATGCAGTGTCATTAACCCAACACTTAACAGACACAACATGCAACCACATCTATTTACACTGAACAAAAATATAAACACAACATGTAAAGTGTTGGTCCCATGTTTCATGAGCTGAAATAAAAGATCCCAGAAATGTTCCATATGCACAAAGCTTACTTCTCTCAGATTTTGTGCACAAATTTCTTTACATCCCTGGTAGTGAGCATTTCTCCTTTGCCAAGATAATTAATCCACCTGACAGGTGTGGCATATCAATAAGCTGATTAAATAGCATAATCATTACACAGGTGCACCTTGTGCTGGGGACAATAAAAGGCCACTCTAAAACATGCAGTTTTGTCACACAACACAATGCCACAGACGTCTCAAGTTTGAAAGGGAGCGTGCATTTGGCATGCTTACTGCACCAGAGCTGTTGCCAGATAACATAATGTTAATTTCTCACCATAAGCCGCCTCCAATGTTGTTTTAGAGAATTTGGCAGTACGTCCAACTGGCTTCACAACTGCAGACCATGTGTAACCACACCAGCCCAGGTCCTCCACATCCGGCTTCTTCACCTGTGGGATCGTCTGAGACCAGCCACCCGGAGAGCTGATGAAACTGTGGGTTTGCACAACCAAAGAATTTCTGCACAAACTGTCAGAAACCGTCTCAGGGAAGCTCATCTGCATGCTCGTCTTCCTCACCAGGGTCTTTACCTGACTGCAGTTCAGTGTCACAACCGACTTCACCGGGCAAATGCTCAACTTCGAAGGCCACTGGCACGCTGGATAAGTGTGCTCTTCACGGATGAATCCCTTTTCAACTGTACCGGGCAGATGGCAGTCGTGTGGGCGAGCGGTTTGTTGATGTCAACATTGTGAAAAGAGTGCCCCATGGTGGCGGTGGGGTTAAGGTATGGACAGGCATAAGCTATGGACATCAAACACAATTGCATTTTATCAATGGCAAATTGAATACACAAAGATACTGTGACAAGATTCTAAGGCCCATTGTCTTGCCATTCATCCACCTCAACCACCTCATGTTTCAGCAAGATAATGCACAGCCCCATGTTGCAAGGATCTGTACACATTTCCTGAAAGCTGAAAATATCCCAGTTCTTCCATGGCCTGCATACTCACCAGATATGTCCCCCATTGAACATGTTTGCGATGCTCTGGATCGATGTGTACGACAGCGTGTTCCAGTTCCCGCCAATATCCAGCAACTTTGCACAGCCATTGAAGATGAGTGGGACAACATTTCACAGGCCACAATCAACAGCCTGATCAACTCTAAGCGAAGGAGAGGCAAATGGTGGTCACATCAGATTCTGACTGGTTTTCTGATCCACGCCCCTACCTTTTTTTAAGGTATCTGTGACCTATATGTGCATATCTGTATTCCCAGTCACGTGAAATCCATAGATTAGGGCCTAATGAATTTATTGCAATTGACTGATTTCAATATATGAACTGTAACTCAGTAAAATTGTTGAAATTGTTGCATGTTGCATTTATATTTTTGTTCAGTATATATGTAAAAATAATTTCAGTCATGTTAAGCCCTATTGCCCCGCTTTTGTTGAATAGGGAAAAAAATCATATATGATTTTTCATATTTTTATAATATTTGTACTATGTACTGTACACTTGAAGTCAGAAGTTTACATACACCTTAGCCAAATACATTTAAACTCAGTTTTTCACAATTCCTGACATTTAATCCTAGTCAAAATTCTGTCTTAGGTCAGTTAGGATCACCACTTTATTTTAAGAATGTGAAATGTCAAAATAATACTAGAGAGTGATTTATTTCAGTTTTATTTCTTTCATCACATTCCCAGTGGGTCAGAAGATTACATACACTCAATTAGTATTTGGTAGCATTGCCTTTAAAATGTTTAACTTGGGTCAAACGTTTCGGGTAGCCTTCCACAAGCTTCCCACAATAAGTTGGGTGAACTTTGGCCCATTCCTCCTGACAGAGCTGGTGTAACTGAGTCAGGTTTGTAGGCCTCCTTGCTCGCACACGCTTTTTCAGTTCTTCCCACAAATTTTCTATAGGATTGAGGTCAGGGCTTTGTGATGGCCACTCCAATACCTTGAGTTTGTTGTCCTTAAGCCATTTTGCCACAACTTTGGAAGTATGCTTGGGGTTGTCCATTTGGAAGACTCATTTGCAACCAAGCTTTAACTTCCAGACTGATGTCTTGAGATGTTGCTTCAATATATCCACCTAATTTTCCTTCCTCATGATGCCATCTATTTTGTGAAGTGCACCAGTCTCTCCTGCAGCAAAGCACCCCCACAGCATGATGCTGCCACCCCTGTGCTTCACTGTTGGGATGGTGTTCTTCGGCTTGCAAGCATCCCCCTTTTCCTCCAAACATAACGACGGTCATTATGGCCAAACAGTTCTGTTTCATCAGACCAGAGGACATTTCTCCAAAAAGTATGATCTTTGTCCCCATGTGCAGTTGCAAACCGTAGTCTGTCTTGTTTATGGCTGTTTTGGAGCAGTGGCTTCATCCTTGCTGAGCGACCTTTCAGGTTATGTCGATATAGGACTAGTTTTACTGTGGATATAGATACTTTTGTACCTGTTTCCTCCAGCATCTTCACAAGGTCCTTTGCTGTTGTTCTGGGATTGATTTGCACTTTTCGCACCAAAGTATGTTCATCTCTAGGAGACAGAACGTGTCTCCTTCCTGAGCGGTATGACGGCTGCGTGGTCCCATGGTGTTTATACTTGCATACTATTGTTTGTACAGATGAACGTAGTACCTTCAGGCGTTTGGACATTGTTCCCAAGGATGAACCAGACTTGTGGAGATCTACAAAAAAAATTCGGAGTTCTTGGCTGATTTCTTTTGATTTTCCCATGATGTCAAGCAAAGAGGCACTGAGTTTGAAGGTAGGTCTTGGAATACATCCACAGGTACACCTCCAATTGACTCAAATTACAATGCTGTGAAAAAGTGTTTGCCCCCTTCCTGAATTCTTATTTGTTTGCATGTTTGTCACACTTAAATGTTTCAGATCATCAAACAAATGTAAATATTAGTCAAAGATAACACAAGTAAACACAAAATGCAGTTTTGAAATGAAGGTTGTTATTATTAAGGGAAAACAAAATCCAAACCTACATGGCCCTGTGTGAAAAAACTTCCGACTTCAACTGTACTTAAGCTTGTGTCCTCAATGAGTACACGTCAGCAATTTATAACTATTCTGACCAGAAAGGTGAGTTCCAAACCTTTATTAAAACTATGCAGCATTAACAGTTATTGTTTATGGCCATCTAATGAAAAATAATGTCTATTAAGGCGGAAATTTACATTTTGTTTAAGAGTTAAGAATCCACTATACAATTGGAGTATGTTATCATCTCCTCATGAATATTTTAAATGTGTTGAGTGATCCCTTAGAATCCAATCTTATATAACTTTATACAATTATTATCAGTTTTATTTCCCTACACTGATTATGCCTTATTTATTTACCTGTGGTCCAAGTTGTGGTGTTGTTCTGTCATTAGATTATTCTAAAGGCTGTTTCAGTTTGGCAGCTAGCTATAGTGGTTTTCTATGAGTGTAACTTGAACGCATGACTCATGGGCTTGCTGAGGAAGAGGAGCCCCAACCCATGGAGATAAGGCTGCAGCTTCTCCTCCAGAATCTGCCTGGCCGCGTCCTGCTGCAGTAGGCCCGTGTCTAAAACAGGGACGACAGTTTTCAGAAATCAAACCTCCCTGGGAGACAATGCTGTATTTCTGGAATAAACAGTGATTCCTGGTGACAGGTACATTTTGGAGAATAAGTGTGTGGGATAAATGGTGCTGGGAACGGTGCGACTCAGTCAGCTGCTGAGCACGTAATGGATGAGCAGTGCCATCCTCCAGTGCCGCCGAGGTCCACAACACATCACTCTCCATTGCCTCGCCCTAGAAGACACACACTTTGACTCTGGGAGTACCTTTTAACTCCACTTTTATGTGTTAAATAATGAATCAGCAGCTAGATGAATGGGAGAGATAGAATGCAGGGAGATTAATACAGACAGATAAAGAGAGGAGGTGTTGAGGAGCAATAGAGGAGGAGGAATACCAGATCACTGAGAATAAGTCATATTCTGATAATCCTTTTAGCAGTCTGACGGAACAGCAAATATGACAAAACACATAGAAGATTCATAACCTCTCATTCAAAATGTTTTCAAATGCAAGGACTCAACCATGCTCTAACTGATAATGATGGAGTATAAAGTGGTTCTTTGGAAATAAGTGAGTTTCTCTCAACAGAAAACTTGGAAAGATACAGGCATCTGTTTCTGCATACAACTCCTTGGCGTACACATCACTGACAATCTGAAATGGTCCACCCACACAGACAGTGTGGTGTAGAAGGCGCAACAGCGCCTCTTCAACCTCAGGAAGCTGAAGAAATTTGGCTTGGCCCCTAAGACCCTCACAAATTTTTACAGATGCACAATTGAGAGCATCCTGTCGGGCTGTATCACCGCCTGGTATGGCAACTGCACCGCCCGCAACCGCAGGGCTCTCCAGAGGGTGTGGTCTGCCCAACGCATCACCGTGGGCACACTGCCTGCCCTCCAGAACACCTACAGCACCTGATGTCACAGGAAGGCCAAAAATATCATCAAGGAAATCAACCACCCGAGCCACGGCCTGTTCACCCCGCTATCATCCAGAAGGCGAGGTCAGTACAGGTGCATCAAAGCTGGGACCGAGAGACTGAAAAACAGCTTCTATCTCAAGGCCATCAGACAACCTCTTAAGGATCGGACCCTTTTTTTCAATTTTCGCCTAAAATGTCATACCCAAATCTAACTGCCTGTAGCTCAGGACTTGAAGCAAGGATATGCATATTCTTGATACCATTTGAAAGGAAAAACTTTGAAGTTTGTGGAAATGTGAAATTAATGTAGGAGAATATAACACATTACAACTGGTAAAATGCAAGATAAAGGCCACAATATAATATTGCAGTTTAGGGGCAATTTAGATTTTGGCCACTAGATGGTAGCAATGTGTGTGCAAAGTTTCAGATTGATCCAGTGAAGCATTGCAATACTGGACTATTTTGTATCAAGTCTGCCCAAATGTGCCGAATTGGTCAATGTATACATTTTCAAGTACATAACAATAGAGAACATACAAAAACGTGTCTATGTCCTGGAAGGATTGCTGTTACTTACAACAGTCATGCTAATCACAGTAGCGCACGTTAGCTCAACCATACCGTATACGGGATACCGATCCCGTAGAGGTTAAATAGCCATCACTAGCTGGCCCCCACCCAGTAACCTGCCCTGAACTTAGTCACTGTCACTAGCCGACTACCACCCAGTCACTCATCCCTGCACCTTGGTGGCCGCCTTCGGAAAGTATTCAGACCCCTTGACTTTTTCCACATTTTGTTACGTTACAGCCTTATGATTTTTTTGTGTGCAATATACCCACAATACCCCATAATGACAAAGTGAAAACAGGTTTTTAGAAATTTTAGCAAATGTATTAAAAATAGAAAACAGAAATACCTTATTTACATAAGTATTCAGACCCTTTGCTAAAAGACTCGAAATTGAGCTCAGGTGCATCATGTTTCCATTGATCATCCTTGAGATGTTTCTACAACTTGATTGGAGTCCACCTGTGGTAAATGTAAGTAAATGTAAATGTAAATTTGAAAGGCACACACCTGTCTATATAAGGTCCCACAGTTGACAGTGCATGTCAGAGCAAAAATCAAGCCATGAGGTTGAAGGAATTGTCCGTAGAGCTCCGAGACAGGATTGTGTCAAGGCACAGATTTAGGGAAGGGTACCAAAAAATGTCTGCAGCATTGAAGGTCCCCAAGAACACAGTGGCCTCCATCATTCTTAAATGGAAGAAGTTTGGAACCACCAAGACTCTTTCTAGAGCTGGCCGCCCGGCCAAACTGAGCAATCGGGGGAGAAGGGCCTTGGTCAGGGAGGTGACCAAGAACCCGATTGTCACTCTGACAGAGCTCTAGAGTTCCTCTGTGGAGATGGGAGAATATTCCAGAAGGACAACCATCTCTGCACCACTCCACCAATCAGGACTTTATGGTAGAGTGACCAGACGGAAGATACTCCTCTGTAAAAGGCATATGACAGCCCGCTTGGAGTTTGCTAAAAGGCACCTAAAGACTCTCAGACCATGAGAAACAAGATTCTCTGGTCTGATGAAACCAAGATTGAAGTCTTTGGCCTGAATGCCAAGCGTCACGTCTGGAGGAAACTTGTCACCATCCCTACGGTGAAGCATGGTGGTGGCAGCATCATGCTGTAGGGATGTTTTTCAACAGCATTGACTGGGAGACTAGTCAGGATCGAGGCAAAGATGAATGGAGCAAAGTACAGAGAGATCCTTGATGAAAACCTGCTCCAGAGTGCTCAGGACTCCAGAGTGCTCAGACTGGGGTGAAGGTTCATCTTCCAACAGGATAACAACCCTAAGCACACAGCCAAGACAACGCAGGAGTGGCTTCGGGACAAGTCTCTGAATGTCCTTGAGTGGCCCAGCCAGATCCCGGATTTGAACCCGATCGAACATCTCTGGAGAGACGTGAAAATAGCTGTGCAGTAACGTTCCCCATCCAACCTGACAGAGCTTGAGAGGATCTGCAGAGAAGAATGGGAGAAACTCTCCAAATACATGTGTGCCAAGCTTGTAGCGTCATACCCAAGAAGACACGAGGTTGTAACCGCTGCCAAAGGCGCTTCAAGAAAGTACTGAGTAAAGGGTCTGCATACTTATGTAAATGCAATATTTCCGTTTAAAAAATATATAAATTAGCAAATATATAATAAAAACCAGTTTTTGCTTTGTCATTATGGGGAATTGTGTGTAGATTGACGAGGGAAAAAAAACAATTTAATTAATTATAGAATAAGGCTGTAACGTAACAAAATGTGGAAAAAGTCAAGGGGTCTGAATACTTTCCGAATGTACTGTACAGTATGTACAGTAGACATGGAATCACTGGTCACTTTAATAATGGAACACTGGTGACTTTAATAATGAAACACTGGTCACTTTAATAATGAATCACTGGTCACTTTAATAATGGAACACTGGTCACTTTAAGCATGTTTACATACTGTTTTACTAATTTCATATGTATATACTGTATTCTACTCTATTCCAGTCAATGCCACTCCGACATTGCTCGTCCTTGTGGTGAGTGATTTTGAAGGGTCAGGCGCAGGAGAGTAAATCACAGAATAACAGGTTAATTCCGAAAACACAGCGGTACACAGCAATGCGTCAAACACTCCAGTGAGGAAATCAGGTGCACTGGAAACAACAAAGCACACGGGTGAAATATCCCGGCGATACAAAATACAAGGAGCTTCACCGAGCTAATCTAACCTCCACAATAAACAATCACACACAAAGACAACGGGGCAGAGGGAACAATTACCCCACCCGACGCCTCAAATCCAGGATGGAACGGACGGAGTATGCCGGGGCCCCCTCGATGTCCAGAGGTGGCGGAGAGACCTCCCGCACCTCAGACAAGCTGGAGCGGACCAGCCACCACCGGCCTGAGGAGAGACCCATGGAACGAGGGGTTAAAACGGTAATCTGGAGGGAGTAGTAACCTATAGGTAACCTTATTTATGCTCCTCAGGACTTTGAACGGCCCCACAAACCGTGGGCTCAGCTTCCGGCAGGGCAGGCGGAGGGGCAGATTCCGGGTCGAGAGCCAAACCCGATCACCCGGTACAAAGACCGGGGCCTCACTGCGGTGGCGGTCAGCGTTGGCCTTCTGGCGACGCACGGCGCGCTGGAGGTGGACGTGAGCAGTGTTCCACGTCTCCTTCGCGTGCCGAAACCAGTCATCCACCGCAGGAGCTTCGGTCTGGCTCTGATGCCATGGTGCCAGAACTGTCTGATATCCTAAAACACATTGAAATGGCGATACATTAGTGGATGAGTGTCGGAGAGAGTTCTGGGCATATTCGGCCCATGGCAAGAACACCGACCACTCCCTCGGCCGGTCCTGGCAGTAGGACCGCAGGAATTTACAAACATCCTGATTCACCCGTTCCACCTGCCCATTAGACTCGGGGTGAAACCCAGAGGTCAGGCTGACCGAGACCCACAGACGTTCCATGAACTCCTTCCAGACCCTGGATGTAAACTGGGGACCCCAGTCAGACACTATGTCCTCTGACACCCTGTAGTGCCGGAAGACGTGCGTAAACAGGGCATCTGCAGTCTGCAGGGCTGTGGGGAGACTGGGCAGAGGAAGGAGGCGGCAGGCTTTCGAAAAGTGGTCCACAACGACCAGGACGGTGCTGTTACCCTGAGAGAGGGGGAGATCGGTGAGAATAGTGTGTGCCCAATAGATCAGACGGTCACAGACAAGAGACGGCACGCACCACAGCCCAGCTGGGCACTGAGGTGGAGATGGCTCTGTGCGTAACGCCCGCTGTATGTCCGTGTCCACCGCCCATACTACCAGCGCCACAATGCAGGAGTCAGGGAGTATGGGGGTGTTGTTTATGGACCTCTCCTCTGTGTCGTACAGCCGTGACAGTGCGTCTGCCTTCACGTTCTTTGTACCCGGTATGTAGGACAGTGTAAAATCAAACCAGGTGAAGAACAGGGCCCACCTGGCCTGGTGAGGGTTCAGCCTCCTCGCTGCCCGGATGTACTCCAGGTTACGGTGGTCAGTCCAGACGAGGAAAGGGTGTTTTGCCCCCTCTAGCCAGTGCCCATGCGGTCAGGGCTCGGACAACAGCTAACAGCTCCCGATCACCAACGTCGTAGTTCTGCTCCGTCGGGTTGAGCTTCTTGGAGAAGAAGGCATGGGGCGGAGCTTGGGTGGCGTGCCCGAGCATTGAGATAGGGCAGCGCCTATTCCTATCTCGGACACATCCACCTTCACTACGAACGGTAATGATGGATCGGGATGGACCAGTACCGGGGCTGATGTGAACAGAGCCCTGAGTTTACTGAAAGCCCTGTCAGCCTCAGCAGACCAGCGGAGCCGGGACGGCCCACCCTTCAACAGAGAGGTGATGGAAGCTGCGACCTTGCAAAAGCCCCGGATAAACCGATAGTAGTTGGCAAAGCCAATAAAGCGCTGCACCTCCTTTACCGTGGTTGGAGTCAGCCAATTACGCACGGCTGAAATGCGATCTCACACCTGAGGTGGTGTTGCGGTATCAGAGGAAGGAGACGGATCGTTGGAAAAACAGACACTTTTCTGCCTTGGCATAAAGGTAATGTTCCAACAGTCGGCCCAGCACTTTGCGAACCAGGGACACATGCTCGGCACGCGTAGCGGAATACACCAGAATGTCATCGATGTAGACCACTACACCGCGACCAAGCATGTCCCGAAACACCTCGTTCACAAAGGACTGGAAGACTGATGGAGCATTTATCAAAACGTACGGCATCACCAGGTATTTGTAATGAGCTGTGGTTGTGCTGAATGCTGTCTTCCACTCGTCCCCCTCTCGGATACTCACCAGGTTGTGTGCACTCCGGAGATCAGTTTTTGTGAAGAAGCGCGCCCCATGCATTGACTCGATTACCGATGGAATGAGGGGTAGAGGATAGCTAAAACGAATTGTCCCCTTGTTCAGTGCTCGGTAATCAATGCAAGGGCGCAGCCCTCCGTCTTTCTTCTTCACAAAAAGAAACTCGAGGACGCAGGTGAAGTGGAGGGACGTATGAACCCCTGGCGCAGGGACTCTGAGACGTATGTCTCCATCGCCTCCATTTCAGTTCAGGGGATATACATGACTCCTGGGAGGCACAGCATCTACCCGGAGGTTTATTGCACATTCCCCTGCCCGATGAGGTGGTAATTTGGTCGCCTGCGTTTTGGACGTGTGCGCCAAATCTAGGTATTTGGGGGGAATGCGCACGGTGGAGGCGGTGTCTGGACTTAACCGTGGTTGCACCAACGGAAACATCTAGACACCTTACCCTGACACTCTCACGACCACCCTGTGAGAACCCTCTGTGGCCGTGAAAAGATGGGGTTGTGTAGTGCTATCCAGGGAAGACCCATCACAACAGGGAAATCAGGAGACTCAATAAGAAAAAAGGTGACTTGCTCTCTGTGGTTTTCTTGCGTAACCATTGTGACTGGTGCTGTAACTTTCCTAATGAACCCTGTGTAACGATCCCGGCAGTCTGAGTCGGGTCCTGTCTGTGGACTAGTTTTTATGTTCGTGATCTCCAGTTTCCCGAGGGTTCTGGAACGCTCCGGGGAGCTCTCTTGATTTCCGCACCTGCATCCCATCAGCAATCTGCACACCTGGTCCTGATCATCACCCTTCTTAGGCTCTGGCCTAACATCCATTCCCTGCCGGATCGTTAGCCATAAACAGTATGTTTTGCAGGCGTATAAGCCTCAGAGTACTAGCGTTAGTTTTGTTGTTTTTTGCATCTTGTTGACCTGCCTTGTACTTACCTCCGTTTGTTCTGTCTACAGTCATTCTCCCGGAACCTTCACCCAACCCCTGCCGTGCCATCAGTTCATCTGCTACTTCACCACCACCTACTCATCTCCGCCACCCGCTCCGTCTACTGGACTATTCTGCACCTTTTCCCTGTAAATAAACACTCTCATTCGTTCAACTCACCTTGTCCTGGTCTGCTTCTGGGTTCGGTCTTAGAGAACCGTGACAGAACGATCCGGCCATTAATGAACCCAGCGGACCTGGACTCTGTTCGCCATGCCATTACCCATCAGGAGAAGATGTTGGGCCATCATAGCACGGTACTACAGGAGATCGCGTTGTCAGTTCGGAACCTTTCTACCGGTCTGACGGAGGTCCAGAACCAACGCAAGTCTCCGGTGGAGGATCCACTACCGGTTTCACCCATCTCGCCTGCCGCTTCTGGAGCTGTGTCCTTCCGTGAGCCCAAGGTTCCGACGCCGGATAAATATGAGGGGGAGCTGGGAAGATGCCGTTCCTTCCTTATGCAGTGTGGATTAGTGTTCGATCTACAGCCCTACTCTTATGCCACAGACAAGGCTAGGATAGCCTTTGTGATTGAGTTGCTGCGTGGTCGAGCGCTGGAGTGGGCTTCAGCCGTTTGGGAACGACAGGATCCCTGCATGGCGTCATACCAGGGGTTCACGGCCGAGATGAGGAAGCTCTTCGACCATTCCGTCCGAGGGAGGGACGCAGCTAGGCGCCTGTTTTCGCTTCGCCAAGGAACTGCGCAGCGTGGCCGACTTCGTGATCGAGTTCAAGACGTTGGCTGTGGAGAGTGGGTGGAATGAGGAGTCTCTGCAAGCGGCCTTTACCAGGGTCTGTCGGAGCAGCTCAAGGATGAGTTGATCTCCTATCCGAGCCGAGTGACCTGGACAGCTTGGTAGCCTTGTCTATTCGGGTGGATAATCGAGTCCGAGAGCGAAGGAGGGAGAAGCAATGGGGTCCGTCCAATCGATCAGCTTCTCAGTTCCCAGTCGGGTCGGGTGGTGGACCAGAACACGTCGATCATTCTCCACCACAAAGGATATTTGGAGAGGTTCTCTCTCCCGATTCTGAACCCATGCAAATGGGGCGGCACGGGTTAACCAAGGAGGAGCGTCAACATAGACGTAAGACCAACTGTTGCCTCTACTGTGGTAGCTCGGGACATTACATCTCCACTTGTTCCCAGCGGTCGTCAAACTGCCCGGCTCGCTAAAGTTGGGAGGACTTTTAGCGAGCCAGTTTCAACCTCTCAGTACCTCTGTCAGACCCCGCTTCCCGGCAACCCTTGTGAACAGGAATCAGAGCTTAGCGATTAACGCTTTTGTCGATTCAGGTGCCGATGGAAGCTTTCTTGATGCCGAGTTGGTGGAACAGCTGGGGCTTTCCAAGGAGCAATTGCCGGAAGCCATTGAAGCGACCACTCTGAACGGCAGTAGTCTGGCACGTATCACGATGAGGACTGAACCGGTTAAGATGCTGTTGTCGGGGAATCATTCGGAGATGATTTCATTCTTCATTCTGCCGTCTTCCCATGTTCCTCTAGTCCTTGGATACCCCTGGCTGAAGGAACACAATCCCACGTTCGATTGGGTGACGGGCAAGGTAACGAGTTGGAGCCTTGATTGTCATGCTAACTGTCTCAAGACTGCCTGTCCCCATTCGGTTCCCAGTCAGGTGATTGAGGCTAAACCCCCAGATTTGTCCCTGGTTCCCGAGACATATCACGATTTGGGGGAAGTGTTCAGTAAGCAGAAGGCTCTGTCACTCCCTCCCCACCGACCATATGATTGTGCCATCAACCTGTTCCCTGGAGCTGTCTACCCCAAGGGAAGGTTATACAGTATCTCCCGCCCTGAACGTGAGGCTTTGGAGACCTACATCAAGGAGTCCCTAGCTGCTGGTCTCGTTCGTCCCTCGTCATCACCCCCTGGGGCAGGATTCTTCTTTGTGGGTAAGAAGGATGGCTCTCTTCGACCGTGTATTGATTATCGGGGGTTGAATGACATCACGGTCAAGAACAAGTATCCCCTGCCCTTGATGAGTTCTGCCTTCGACTCCTTACAGGGTGCTACGGTGTTCACCAAGCTAGACCTACGCAATGCGTATCACATGGTCCGGATCAGAGAGGGAGACGAGTGGTTGACGGGTTTCAATACACCGATGGGTCACTTCGAGTATCAGGTGATGCCGTTTGGACTGACCAATGCTCCAGCGGTATTCCAGAGTATGGTGAACGACGTCCTGAGAGATATGATCGGTCTCTTTGTGTTTGTTTACCTGGATGACATTCTGATCTTCTCGAAGGAACCTTCCGACCACGTCCAGCATGTCCGGCAGGTTCTGCAGCGATTGTTGGAGAATCGCCTGTTCGTGAAGGCCGAGAAGTGCGAGTTCCACGCCCACACGACATCCTTTCTCGGGTACATCATCTCCAGGGGAGAGATTAGGATGGACCAGGAGAAGGTTAGAGCGGTTCTGGAATGGGCCCAGCCCGGTACGAGATTGCAGCTCCAGAGATTTTTGGGGTTTGCGAATTTCTACCGCAGATTCATCCGGGATTACAGCCGTGTGGCCGCTCCGTTAACGGCCTTGACTTCCAGTATCAGGAGCTTCAAGTGGAATCCGGAGGCGGATCGAGCGTTTCTGGATTTGAAGAGGCGATTCACCAACGCACCGATTCTCTCTCAACCGGACACGGACCGTCAGTTCGTCGTTGAAGTGGGCGGTCCGATGTGGGAGTTGGCGCCATCCTGTCGCAGCGATGCTCCACGGACAGTAAACTCCATCCCTGCGCCTACTACTCTAGCCGCCCGCCTGCGGAGAGGAATTACGATGTGGGTAACCGGGAGCTTCTCGCGGTGAAACTTGCCTTGGAGGAGTGGCGCCACTGGTTGGAGGGGGCGGAGCAGCCGTTTATTGTCTGGACTGACCACAAGAATCTTGCTTACGTGCAATCGGCTAGACGTCTCAACTCCCGTCCAGGCCAGGTGGTCGTTGTTTTTCGGACGATTCAATTTTTCCCTGACGTTCCGACCTGGATCTAAGAACGGCAAGGCGGACGCCTTGTCTCGGATGTTCTCCAAGACGGAGGAGAGTGGGTCCAAGACCGAGACAATTCTCCCCCGGAACTGCGTCGTGGGAGCTGTTAGGTGGAAGATTGAGGAGGAGGTGATGGCGGCTCTTCGGACGCAGCCCGGTCCCGGTAACGGTCCACCCGGTCGGTTGTTTGTGCCTGAGTCGGTTCGTCCTGCGGTCCTCAAATGGTCCCACGCCAGCAAGATGGCTTGTCACCCTGGCGTGGCTCGGACGATGGCGTTTCTTCGCAGACGTTTTTGGTGGCCTGCCATGGCCGAGGATACTCGGGGTTATGTTGCTGCCTGTCCAGTGTGTGCGCAGAATAAGAGTACCAATCGGCCCAGCTCTGGACTACTTCACCCCCTTCCTATTCCCCGGCGACCATGGTCGCATCTGGCCCTGGACTTTGTCACTGGGTTGCCCGCTTCTGAGGGGAACACGGTCGTTCTGACTATCGTGGACAGATTCAGCAAGTTCGCCCACTTTGTGCCAATTGCCAAGCTTCCCTCTGCCTCGGAGACGTCCGAGATCCTGGTTAGGGAGGTTTTCAGGGTCCACGGGTTGCCCAGTGATATCGTTTCCGACCGTGGCCCTCAGTTTACCTCTGCTGTCTGGAAGTCCTTCTGTTTGGCCATTGGAGCTACAGTCAGTCTCACATCTGGTTTTCACCCCCAATCTAATGGTCAGGCGGAGAGAGCCAACCAGAAGATGGAATCCACGCTACGCTGCCTGGCCTCTTCCAACCCCACCTCCTGGGTCTCTCAGTTGCCTTGGGTTGAGTATGCCCACAATACTCTCCCTACATCTGCCACTGGGATGTCACCCTTCCAGTGCCTGTATGGCTACCAACCTCCCTTGTTCCCTTCTCAGGAGAAGGAGCTCTCAGTGCCTTCTGTTCAGGTCCATATTCGTCGTTGCCACCGGACCTGGCATCGGGCCAGAAAAGCACTCCTTAGAGTTTCGGACCGGTATCAGCTCCAGGCGAATCGTCGCCGGATCCCCGCTCCCACCTACACCATCGGAGATAGGGTCTGGTTGGCCACACGGGATCTTCCTTTACGGACTGAGTCTAGGAAGTTGTTACCGAAGTTCATTGGTCCGTTTGTGGTGGAGAAGGTGATCAATCCGGTGGCAGTTCGACTCAAACTCCCGAGGACGCTCAGAGTCCATCCCACCTTTCATGTCTCCTGCCTCAAGCCTGTTTTCCTCAGTCCTCTGTTGCCTCCTCCGCCTCCTCCTCCTCCTCGGATGATCGGAGGTGGTCCTGCCTACACGGTGCGTCGCATCATGGATTCCAGACGGCGGGGCCGGGGTTTCCAGTATCTCGTGGACTGGGAGGGGTATGGTCCTGAAGAGAGGAGTTGGATTCCGCGGCGACAGGTCCTAGATGCTGACCTCATCAGTGACTTCTACCGCCTCCATCCTGGCGCTCCGGGGAGTCCGCCCGGTGGCGTTCGTCGGAGGGGGGGTACTGTAACGATCCCGGCAGTCTGAGTCGGGTCCTGTCTGTGGACTAGTTTTTATGTTCGGTGATCTCCAGTTTCCCGAGGGTTCTGGAACGCTCCGGGGAGCTCTCTTGATTTCCGCACCTGCATCCCATCAGCAATCTGCACACCTGGTCCTGATCATCACCCTTCTTAGGCTCTGGCCTAACATCCATTCCCTGCCGGATCGTTAGCCATAAACAGTATGTTTTGCCAGCGTATAAGCCTCAGAGTACTAGCGTTAGTTTTGTTGTTTTTTGCATCTTGTTGACCTGCCTTGTACTTACCTCCGTTTGTTCTGTCTACAGTCATTCTCCCGGAACCTTCACCCAACCCCTGCCGTGCCATCAGTTCATCTGCTACTTCACCACCACCTACTCATCTCCGCCACCCGCTCCGTCTACTGGACTATTCTGCACCTTTTCCCTGTAAATAAACACTCTCATTCGTTCAACTCACCTTGTCCTGGTCTGCTTCTGGGTTCGGTCTTAGAGAACCGTGACACCCTGACCCTAATGTTCGACTGTCAAGTGCTTTGATGGGCAGTGGAATGGATAGGGGAACCAATGGATTATCTAGGCTATGAGCTAACGACCTGTCCATAAAGTTCCCAACTGCACCTGAATCGACCAGCGCCTTACACTGGGACACTACTGTATAATCAGGAAAGGTGACTTGTATGGTGAAGTGCGCAGCAGAGGGCTCTGCGCTACCTGGGGTGACACGAGAGTGCCCTGCCTGCCGCCTCCAGACCCGGAAGAACCCTGACGACAGCGTGCACTAGAATGTCCTCTCCTGCCACAAGCGTGACACTGGAGCTGTCGTCTTCCGTTCTCCCCGATCACTGCACCACCCAGCTCCATCGGAACTGAATCCGGGTTGAAGGGGGGTGAAATGGGCAGGCCACTTCCATGTCCACCAGCTGGTCGAAAGTCAACATGGCATCCTGGCAGGCTAGCTCCCTTCGGACGTCCTCTCGCAGGCTGCACCGGAATCTGTTAATGAGGGCCCGCTCGTTCCACCCGGACCCAGCCGCTAGAGTACGAAACTCCAGGGCAAAGTCCTGCACGGTCCTCGTCCCCTGCCTCAGTTGGACCAGTCGCACGCTCACCTCTCTTCCTTCGGGCGGGTGGTCGAAGACTGCCCGGGAAGAGGCAAGCGAACTCCCCGTAGTTGTCCAACGCAGCTCCTTCTTCACTTCAGACCGCGTTGGCCCACTCCAGAGCTTTCCCCGAGAGGCAGGAGATGAGGGCGGACACCTTCTCCCGCTCCGATGGAGCCGGGGTGATGGTTGAGAAGTTGAGGTCCAGCTGCAGGAGGAATCCCTTGGTCGGAATAGATGAATCCCTCTGGGTGCTGGGGTGACCCGATGGTCCCGAACGGTCGGGTCCTCTCCTCTCCAGGCATTGGACGACCTGGAGAACCCAATCCATCGCTTCTCCCAAGCTAGCTAGCATGGCAGAATGCTCCCGGATCTGCGCCATGACTCCAGGCATGTTCTCTTCTCCTGCTGACTCCATGTCTTGGTGTGTGATTCTGTGGTGAGTGATTTTGAAGGAGTCAGGCGCAGGAGAGTAAATCACAGAATAAAAGGTTTATTCCGAAAACACAGCGGTACGCTGCAATGCATCAAACACTCCAGTGCGGAAATCAGGCGCACTGGAAACAACAAGGCACACAGGCGAAATATCCCGGCGATACAAAATACAAGGAGCTCCACCGAGCTAATTTAACCTTCACAATAAACAATCACACACAAAGACAAGGGGGCAGAGGGAACACTTATACAGGTACTAATGAGGGGATATGAACCAGGTGTGTGTAATAAACAATACAAAACAAATGGAATGATGAGATGAGGAACGGCAGTGGCTAGGCCGGTGACGACGAACGCTGAAGCCTGCCCGAACAAGGAGAGAAGGCAGCTTCAGAGGAAGTCGTGACAGTCCTAATATTTATATATTTCTTAATTCCATTCTTTTACTTTTAGATTGTGTGTATTGTTGTGAATTGTTAAATACTACTGCACTGTTGGAGCTATGAACACAAGCATTTCGCTACACCCGCAATAACATCTGCTAAATATGTGTATGCAACCAATAAAATGTGATTTGATTTGATTTGATAAAACAAGCGGATACATCACAAAGCAGTCTCTCCATATGGTTTTACTCCATCTGGGTGGATGAGACATGAAGGGCCAACCTACTGTAATTCCTAATGGCACACAAGTTTGGACTCTCACAATCAGTTGTGTCAGTCTGCCAGGAATCTCTGTAATAAGGCTTTGGCAGCGGAATCAGATTAAATATTGCACTGCTATAAGACTACTGTACCTCTAATGTAAGACTGTCAGGGGAATAGACTGCTACAGTACAGCTACAGTAGAAAGCAATATCAGTAATTTCTCAGAAAAACCCATCTGCTATAAAACGGGACAGCCAAGTCATCAATATAGAGAGATGCTAGATCCCCCACACCTGTCACCTATCTCTCCTCAGCTTTGAGGGAAGAGTGAAATAAACACAAACATAGTCTTCAACTGTACTGTACACAGAATTTAATGAGTGCTGAATGTAGCATGGTGCTAATGATTTAGACTGATAAGCCCAGAGGTTGCAGCCATTGTGGTCAGAGGTTCTTCCTCCTATTAGACAACAATTCAATGGCTAATCTTCAAGTAATATTACAGTATACTCCAAAGACACACCACAGCAGGATACAGGAGGAAATTGTTCAAATCTTCAAATTAGCTAATGATTTATTTTACACCTACAGTGCTGTATAACTGCATTTTTCATGACTGTTATGTTATTAAGGGCTGACTGTGGGAAGAATATTGGGAAATATCAGATCTTCTGAAGTATATGATCTTCTGAAAGTCTCGTCTCCCAGCACTGAGATTCTTTGAAAGGATAAAGAGCATCATCTAACCAACAATAAGGACTTTGTAAATAATACAGCTTTGTAAATTATTCACCAGGAAAAACATCAGCACTGAGTACACTGATGAAATGCCTGATGAAATTAACAACAACAAACTTGTAATGATTTTGAAAATCAGTAACATTCAGATTCAGGAGAGGCTTATAACTGATCCCCCTTTTGTCTATCTATGACATAGAATGTCCAGAGATTTGTTATACGTTCTCTATAACATAGCCCGTATGAGATTTGCTAGCATTGGAACATTTTCAGATTTGCATTTGTTTTTATGTTTTACATGCAATGACCCCATGATGAATGCTTATTGGAATCTACTCTTAACCAGACAATATGTAACAAATAGCAGCTGCACATTTTCTGCCCAGCAAAATCAATATTTTTAATAGCTCTCATCAAATCCGAACAAGCTAGCCTGTATAACAGAACCATGAGCGCGTAATTGAATCATGGAATATCAGGCCATTGCAAAAGCTATGAGATGACATTGTCAACCTGGCATATACATTTAGGCAGCATCTAGCCACAAAATATACTGCTCCGGTCACATAAGTGACAGTAATAAAGCAATTCTTTAGCATTAACGTTTTATTCAAAACTGCATTAATAGGGATAGGAGATTAATTTCAAGCATTTTATGGCCATAATGGCATGGCTAGCATGAAAGGCACCTTGATCATGTGATGGGATAGAAATATTGCTCCACTTCCAAGCACAATGAATAAGCTCAAATAAAAAAAAGGTGCAGAGAAAGCTAAAATGATTATCGTTGTTGAGTGTAAAATCGAATTGATGTTGACCCAGATGATTGAAAAATAGTTTGATTGACAAACACCTTTAGATACTCATCATAAAATCCCTTTGAGTTTAGATCATTACAGATACCGGGGCCATTACTAAGAAAAAGAGGGGCACCAGTGGTTATGTTTCCTTGTGTAGTCTGTGACAGATAGATCCACCCCCCTCCCCCTGGAAAGCAGCAGAGATTCTGAATAGCTTTCATAAACAAGCCTCTTTCCATAGCGTCATTCATCTTCATTAGCTGACTATTCCCTCCATCTCTTGTCTAAAATACTTAATATTTTTGGGGCCAACCCTGATTCGTTAGCGCTGATGCTGGTGGATTCCTGCCTGTGTCTCAATCCCCTCTGCTAATCCTCACTGCTGCATTTCCCACCAAAAACAATACAGCCACAATCTGTTACCATTCGAGTCAGGGACCCAGGCATTTCATGTGGTACACACTATCTCCTCACTAACTAATGAAACAGTGGGGAGAGCCAGCATGCAGACAAATAAACACACACACACACACACACAAACAAATACATTCTCTATCAATTAGGGATCGAATTACATTTAACATATTGACTGCCAATCGAAGTTAGTAGACTGATGGTTAGACTGATTGTTAAAGGGAGAATCTCAGCTAACATCTGGGATCAGGGCTATTCTACTAGGTATTTTAATGATGATGCAGGTCAGGCTATTCCTCCATTGGCAGAAGTAAGCCTATTTCAGCCACAGCACAATACTGCTCATGAAAATTTCATTTTCACTAATGGTTATTTGGGCCTCACAGCAGAAAAGCCATCTCAAAGGAGGGTATCAAACAATCTGGATCTGGACCAATTTCCAACAGCTGGGCACAATTAACGGCTATTATGTGATGGTGAGGTCTGGAAACCCATGGAGATAAGCCTATGACTGACACAGCAGAATGCACTGCAGCACTACATGTGGGCAAATCAAATCCTCTATTTAACTGTGGATGGTTCCTGGATGTTTAGACTGTGCAGAACAAAACAGTCAAGCGTGTTACATGAGCAAGACAATCTATCCAAACCTATTTTTGGGTAACCAATGGCAGTGGTTTACCTGATTCTTCCCCCTCCTCTTCTTCCTCCTCTGTATTAGTGAGAGCAGGCTCCTCCTTTCCAACATCTTGCATTAGAATTCGCTCTGTCTCTGAGAAAACAAGGGTTTAATATTGCTTTAGTTAGAATACAATGACAATAAGACATTTATCAGCTGGCTGGTGTTTGATAAATATTTGTTTGCCTTTAATGAGTCATTCTGTACAACTTGGTATCGCTGGAGCAGGTCAACAAAGAGGCACAGTATATGAGGTGAGCCTGACAAGAAAAATGAAGGGAACTACTTGTGAATTCTAGGAAAGTGCATCCTCCTCACAACAAATAACCCATTATCCACTCTCCCAACGCCCTTAAAACCCACAATAACATCCACTGCTAGGCTCACAAATGGTATTGCCTGAGAGCATTCTATCTGACCTGAGAATAGGTTTTATACATGAGCAATGCATCAAATCAATATCAGCACAACAATATAACACAACATATTAACACACACTGCAAATGAGCATCCAGTTGAAGGAAACTATTAAAGTATGTGCCTTCAAAAAGTGTCTTCAAAAATTATTCACAATCCTTGACTTGTTCCACATTTTGTTGAGTTACAGCCTGAATTTAAAATTGATTAAATTGAAATGTTGTGTTATTGATTTACACACAATACCCCATAATGTCAAAGTGGAATTAGGTTTTTAGAAATGTTTACAAATTAATAAAGAATGAAAAGCTGAAAGGTCTTGAGTTAATAAGTATTAAACCTTTTTGTCATGGCAAGCTTAAATAAGTTCAGGAGTAAACATTTGCTTAAGAAGTCACATAATAAGTCGCATAGACTCTGTGTGCAATAATAGTGTTAACATATTTAAATGACTACCCCATCTATCAACAACATTGCAGTTACTCCACAATACGAACATAAATGACAGCGTGAAAAGAAGGAAACCTGTACAGAATACAAATATTCAAAAACATGCATTCCGTTTGCAATAAGGCACTAAAGTAATACTGCAAAAAATGTGGTAAAGAAATACACTTTTTGTCCTGAATACAAATTGTTGCTTGGGGCAAATCCAACACAAAACATCACTGAGTACCACTCTTCATATTTTCAAGAATGGTGGTGGCTGCATCATGCTATGGGTATGCTTGTCATCGGCAAGGACTAGGGAGTTTGTTTTAGGATAAAACAAAATGCAATAGAGCTAAGCACAGGCAAAATCCTAGAGGAAAACCTAGTTCAGTTTGTTTTCCAACAGACACAGAGACAAGTTCACCTTTCAGCAGGACAATAACCTAAAACACAAGGCCATAAATACACTGGAGTTGCTTACCAATACATTATTGAATGTTCCTGAGTGGCCTAGTTACAGTTTTGACTTAAATCCACTTGAAAATCTATGGCAAGACTTGAAAATGGCTGTCTAGCAATGATCAACAACCAACTTGACAGAGCTTGGAGAATTATTGTACAATCCAAGTGTGCAAAGCTCTTAGAGACTTACCCAGAAAGACTCACAGCTGTAATCGCTGCAAAAGGTGATTCTAACATGTATTGACTAACGAGGTTGAATACTCATCTAATCAAGATATATTAGTGTTTTACTTTCCATTAATAAAACATATATATACATTTTATTCCACTTTGACATTACAGAGTATTTTGTGTAGATCGTTGCCAAAAAACGACAATTAAATCAACTTTAATCCCACTTTGTAACACAACAAAATGTGGAAAAAGTCAAGGGGGTGTGAATACTTTCTGAAGGCACTGTAATCAAAAGAAAAACAACTGTCATCCAGGTACAGTATATTACATGTGACCTTCAATATACTACAATGGCTCTAAGTGCACACAGTAGTACATGGCCATTATGTTCCAATAAAACAACAAACTCACCTGCACCGAAAAAAAGCTAATTTTAAAAGAGACCAGGAAAGGCATGAGTCCTGCATGTGCTATTGTGACAGAAGGTTCTGCAATATAACATACATAATTACAGTTCTAAAAGTAATTAAACATTCTATACAATTAATATAAACAGTCTATAATATATAAATGAAATCATAATTTATTTAAACCTGAACAGTCACAGGTTGCACCTGCTTTGCATAACTCTTAATTTGATATAGCACTTTGGACTGTCACAAGAAAATCTAAAACTTAAATTAAATGATAGTGGTTATTTCAATATAAGATTTAAGAATTAAACAATTATCAAAATGAGTGAGCTCTACCTTTTCAAGAACTATAACACTTTGTTGAAAACAAAGTAGTTTCATTTAATGTTTTGTGTAATTGCCGGCTTTCAGAAAGATATATTTGATGCTCTACAGGTCATAAACCGCTGTATAAATCATTTAGCAAAATACAATACTTTTCGTTCAAAAAGAGAATATGGCTCTGATGTAACTCACCTAAGGTTCCTTTTCCCAGTATAGTTGCAATGGACATAAAATTTAGAAAAAGGTGAGAGAGAAGTTACAAACCGAATCCTTACTTGAAATATATGTGCATAACAAAAAAACATTTAATCCAAACCTGCCTTTGACATCAATACATGATTTACATGAAAGTCTAAAGCGTATTTAGAGTGTTGATCTAAACACCTTTGGTATTTACTTAAACAATAGGTGGAACTGACCCACAGTGTAGCACAGTTTCGCGGGGCTCCCGTGCAAGATCCGAGCAAGGCTCGTTTTAGACATTTTAGAGCTCAGATATTTAAATGCTCCAGGGATAATTCCGTTAGCATTTTGGCATGTTTTTCTAGATTTAGAACATAAAACAACATGTATAAAGAAAACATTATTCCTTAGGTCTAGAACAGCAAATACTTCAATTGTTTAAGCATATGTTGCAGAACAGTGATACAATTTTTTTTCTGAATATTGACAAAATATATTTACTCCATCAGTGAAAGAGTTGACAAGCCACTGATGGAGTTGACAACATATACTCAAAACAGACATACTGTATGTTTGCCTCTAAAAATAAAAGTTCAATACAAATATCTGTAAAATATGGAAAATTACTTATTTGAAAATCCCCAATAAAAACATAACCATTCTATCAGATCTTTCAGCACTCGTTGATGTTAAACAACATTTTTACGGAGTTGACAAGAAAATCTAATTTTCTTCTTCATTCAAGTGGTATACACAGTAGCAATTTAGTTTTTCCTCAGTTTCTTTATGACTCTAAAACCTTATTAAATGTAACATATTTGAACCAAAATTCATATTCTATTTTAATCTATCAGGCAGATGGAGTTGACAGTTTATTTTTGTGATCATGGTGATTCTAATGTTGTTTGCTTAAATCTATCAAAAGTACAGCCCATGAGTGGTCTTGTTGCATTACATGTAGCCTCGTCAACAATAACGTGATTTTGGAGGTATGGCAACGTGAGACTATACTACATGCAATGAGGACATGAATAAAGGGTCCTTATTGTATATAGCAGACCATGCTCATTCCTGATTAATTTTAGACAAATCTGACAAATCTTTTAGGAATCACAGTTTTGAGAGAAATAGTATTTAACGTCACAGAGTGCTATTGCAAGAAACTACATAAGATAATGTTTCAGTTAATATCCATTATTGCAAGTATTTTTTTTTTTTTTACTATAACCCCCCTGCCAGACAAGGATTGTCCCGACTTTCAAGAATCTCTGAGCAAATTTCCTGCTATTCTACAAAGATTTTGGAATTTTTAATTCCAATTAGCTGTTGATTAGCTGTTCAGGAGTCTTATGGCTTGGGGGTAGAAGCTGTTAAGAAGCCTTTTGGACCTAGACTTGGCTCTCCGGTACCGCTTGCCGTGCGGTAGCAGAGAGAACAGTCTATGACTAGGGTGGCTGGAGTCTTTGGCAATTTTTAGGGCCTTCCTCTTACATCACCTGGTATAGAGGTCCTGGATGACAGGAAGCTTGGCCCCAGTGATGTACTGGGCCATACGCACCCTCCTCTGTAGCGCCTTGTGGTAGGAGGCAGAGCAGTTGCCATACCAGGCGGTAATGCAACAAGTCAGGATGCTCTCGATGTTGCAGCTGTAGAACCTTTTGAGGATCTGAGGACCCATGCCAAATATTTTCAGTCTCCTGAGGGGAAATAGGTGTTGTTGTGCCCTCTTCACGACTGTCTTGGTGTGTTTGGACCATGATCGTTTGTTGGTGTTGTGGAAACCAAGGAACTTGAAGCTCTCAACCTGCTCCACTACATCCCCGTCGATGAGAATGGGGGCGTGCTCTGCCCTCCTTTTCCTGTAGTCCACGATCATCTCCTTTGTCTTGATCACGTTGAGGGAGAGGTTGTTATCCTGGTACCACACTGCCAGGTCTCTGACCTCCTCCCTATAGGCTGTCTCATTGTTGTCTGTGATCAAGCCTACCACTGTTGTGTCGTCTGCATACTTAATGATAGTGTTGGAGTCGTGCTTGGCCACGCAGTCATGGGTGAACAGGGAGTACAGGAGGGGACTAAGCATGCACTCCTGAGGGGCCCCCTTGTTGAGGATAAGCGTGGCAGATGTGTTGTTGCCTACCCTTACCACCTCGGGCGGCCTGTCAGGAAATCCAGGATCCAGTTGCAGAGGGAGGTGTTTAGTCCCAGGGTCCTTAGCTTAGTGATGAGCTTTGAGGGCACTATGGTATTGAACACTGAGCTGTAGTCAATGAACAGCATTCCCATGTAGGTGTTCCTTTGTCCAGGTGTGAAAGGGCAACGTGGAAATCAATAGAGATAGCGTAATCTGTGGATCTGTTGGGGCGGTATGCAAATTGGAGTGGGTCTAGGGTTTCTGGGATGATGGTGTTGATGTGAGCCATGACCAGCCTTTCAAAGCACTTCATGGCTACAGACGTGAGTGCTACGGGTCAGTAGTCATTTAGGCAGGTTACCTTGGTGTTCTTGGGCACAGGGACTATGGTGGTCTGCTTGAAACATGTAGATATTACAGACTCTGTCAGGGACAGGTTGAAAATGTCAGTGAAGACACTTGCCAGTTGGTCAGCGCATGCTATGAGCACAGTCGTGGTCAAAAGTTTTGAGAAGGACACAAGTATTGGTCTTCACAAAGTTCGCTGCTTCAGTGTTATGACATATTTTTGTCAGATGGTACTATGGTATACTGAAGTATAATTACAAGCATTCCATAAGTGTCAAAGGCTTTTATTGACAATTACATTAAGTTTATGCCAAGACCCAATATTTGCAGTGTTGACCCTTCTTTTTCAAGACCTCTGCAATCCACAATGGCATGCTGTCAATTAACTTCTGGGCCACATCCTGACTGATGGCAGCCCATTCCTGCATAATCAATGCTTGGAGTTTGTCAGAATTTGTGGGTTTTTGTTTGTCCACCCGCCTCTTGAGGATCGACCACAAGTTCTCAATGGGATTAAGGTCCTGGGGAGTTTCCTGGCCATGGACCCAAAATGTCGATGTTTTGTTCCCCAAGCCACTTAGTTATCACTTTTGCCTTATGGCAAGGTGCTCCATCATGCTGGAAAAGGCATTGGTTGTCACCAAACTGTTCTTGGATGGTTGGGAGAAGTTGCTCTCGAAGGATGTGTTGGTACCATTCTTTATTCATGGCTGTGTTCTTAGGCAAAATTGTGAGTGAGCCCACTGGCTGAGAAGCAACCCCACACAAATGGCATCAGGATGCTTTACTGTTGGCATGACACAGGACTGATGATAGCGCTCACCTTGTCTTCTCCGGACAAGGTGTTTTCCGGATGCCCCAAACAATCGGAAAGGGGATTCATCAGAGAAAATGACTTTACCCCAGTCCTCAGCAGTCCAATCCCTGTACCTTTTGCAGAATATCAGTCTGTCCCTGATGTTTTTCTTGGAGAGAAGTGGCTTCTTTGCTGCCCTTCTTGACACCAGGCCATCCTCCAAAAGTCTTCGCCTCACTGTGCGTGCAGATGCACTCACACCTGCCTGCTGCCATTCATTTTACATTACATTTTACATTTTAGTCATTTCGCAGACGCTCTTATCCAGAGCGACTTACAGGAGCAATGAGGGTTAAGTGCCTTGCTCAAGGGCACATTTACGTCATTTAGCAGACGCTCTTATCCAGAGCGACTACAAATTGATGCATTCACCCTATAGCCAGTGGGATAACCACTTTACAATTATACTTTGGGGGGGTAGAAGGATTACTTTATCCTATCCCAGGTGTTCCTTAAAGAGGTGGGGTTTCAAATGTCTCCGGAAGGTGGTGAGTGACTCGTGAGGGAGCTTGTTCGTCGTGAGGGAGCTTGTTCCACCATTGGGGTGCCAGAGCAGCGAACAGCTTTGACTGGGCTGAGCGGGAACTATGCTTCCGCAGAGGAAGGGGAGCCAGCAGGCCAGAGGTGGATGAACGCAATGCCCTCGCCTGGGTGTAGGGACTGATCAGAGCCTGAAGGTACGGAGGTGCCGTTCCCCTCACTGCTCCATAGGCAAGCACCATGGTCTTGTAACGGATGCGAGCTTCAACTGGAAGCCAGTGGAGTGTGCGGAGGAGGGGGGTGACGTGAGAGAACTTGGGAAGGTTGAAAACCAGACGGGCTGCGGCATTCTGGATGAGTTGTAGGGGTTTAATGGCACAGGCAGGGAGCCCAGCCAACAGCGAGTTGCAGTAATCCAGACGGGAGATGACAAGTGCCTGGATTAGGACCTGTGCCGCTTCCTGTGTAAGGCAGGGTCGTTCTCTCCGAATGTTGTAGAGCATGAACCTGCAGGTTCGGGTCACCGCCTTGATGTTAGCGGAGAACGACAGGGTGTTGTCCAGGGTCACGCCAAGGCTCTTCGCACTCTGGGAGGAGGACACAACGGAGTTGTCAACCGTGATGGCGAGATCATGGAACGGGCAGTCCTTCCCCGGGAGGAAGAGCAGCTCCGTCTTGCCAGGGTTCAGCTTGAGGTGGTGATCCGTCATCCATACTGATATGTCGGCCAGACATGCAGAGATGCGATTCGCCACCTGGTTATCAGAAGGGGGAAAGGAGAAGATTAGTTGTGTATCGTCAGCGTAGCAATGATAGGAGAGGCCATGTGAGGATATGACAGAGCCAAGTGACTTGGTGTATAGGGAGAAAAGGAGAGGGCCTAGAACTGAGCCCTGGGGGACACCAGTGGTGAGAGCACGTGGTGCGGAGACAGCTTCTCGCCACGCCACTTGGTAGGAGCGACCGGTCAGGTAGGGACGCAATCCAGGAGTGAGCCGCGCCGGAGATGCCCAGCTCGGAGAGGGTGGAGAGGAGGATCTGATGGTTCACTGTATCAAAGGCAGCAGACAGGTCTAGAAGGACAAGAGCAGAGGAGAGAGAGTTAGCTTTAGCAGTGCGGAGAGCCTCCGTGACACAGAGAAGAGCAGTCTCAGTTGAATGACCAGTCCTGAAACCTGACTGGTTTGGATCAAGAAGGTCATTCTGAGAGAGATAGCAAGAGAGTTGGCTAAAGACGGCACGCTCAATAGTTTTTGAAAGAAAAGAAAGAAGGGATACTGGTCTGTAGTTGTTGACATCAGTGGGATCGAGTGTTGGTTTTTTTGAGAAGGGGTGCATCTCTCGCTCTCTTGAAGACGGAAGGGACATGGCCAGCGGTCAAGGATGAGTTGATCAGCGAGGTGAGGTAGGGGAGAAGGTCACCGGAGATGGTCTGGAGAAGAGAGGAGGGGATGGGGTCAAGCGGGCAGGTTGTTGGGCGGCCTGCAGTCACTAGTCGCAAGATTTTATCTGGAGAGAGAGGGGAGAAAGAAGTCAAAGCATAGGGTAGGGCAGTGTGAGCAGGACCAGCAGTGTCATTAGACTTAACAAACGAGGATCGGATGTCGTCAACCTTCTTTTCAAAGTGGTTGACAAAGTCATCCACAGAGAGGGAGGAGGGGGGGGATTCAGCAGTGAGGAGAATGTGGCAAAGAGCTTCCTAGGGTTAGAGGCAGATGCTTGGAATTTAGAGTGGTAGAAAGTGGCCTTAGCAGCAGAAACAGATGAAGAAAATGTAGAGAGGAGGGAGTGAAAAGATGCCAGGTCGGCAGGGAGTTTAGTTTTCTTCCATTTCCGCTCAGCTGCCCGGAGCTCTGTTCTGTGAGCTCGCAATGAGTCATCAAGCCACAGAGCTGGAGGGGAGGACCGAGCCGGCCGGGAGGATAGGGGACACAGGGAGTCAAAGGATGCAGAAAGGGAGGAGAGGAGGGTTGAGGAGGCAGAATCAGGAGATTGGAGGGAGAAGGATTGAGCAGAGGGAAGAGATGATAGGATAGAAGAGGAGAGAGTAGTGGGAGAGAGAGAGCGAAGGTTGCGGCGGCGCGTTACCATCTGTGTAGGGGCAGAGTGAGTAGTGTTGGAGGAGAGCGAGAGAGAAAAGGATACAAAGTAGTGGTCGGAGACATGGAGGGGAGTTGCAGTGAGATTAGTAGAAGAGCAACATCTAGTAAAGATGAAGTCAAGCGTATTGCCTGCCTTGTGAGTGGGGGGGATGGTGAGAGGGTGAGGTCAAAAGAGGAGAGGAGTGGAAAGAAGGAGGCAGAGAGAAATGAGTCAAATGTAGACGTGGGGAGGTTGAAATCCCCCAAAACTGTGAAGCGTGAGCCATCCTCAGGAAAGGAACTTATCAAGGCGTCAAGCTCATTGATGAACTCTCCAAGGGAACCTGGAGGGCGATAGATGACAAGGATATTAAGCTTAAATGGGCTAGTGACTGTGACAGTGTGGAATTCAAATGAGGAGATAGGCAGATGGGTTAGGGGAAAAATTGAGAATGACCACTTGGGAGAGATGAGGATTCCTGTGCCACCACCCCTCTGACCAGATGCTCTCGGGGTATGCGAGAACACATGGTCAGACGAGGAGAGAGCAGTAGGAGTAGCAGTGTTTTCAGTGGTAATCCATGTTTCCGTCAGCGCCAGGAAATCGAGGGACTGGAGGGTAGCATAGGCTGGGATGAAGTCAGCCTTGTTGGCGGCAGAATGGCAGTTCCAGAGGCTGCCTGAGACCTGGAACTCCAGGTGTGTGGTGCGTTTAGGGACCACCAGGTTAGAGAGGCAGCAGCCACGCGGTGTGAGGCGTTTGTGTAGCCTGTGCGGAGAGGAGAGAACAGGGATAGGCAGAGGCATAGTTGACAGGCTGCAGCAGATGGCTACAATAATGCAGAGGAGATCGGAATGAAATGAACTAAACATCAGGGAAAGGAGAGAGCAGGCCTCCCTCACCAAAAAAAATAAAAAAAAATAAAAAAAAATAAAAATACATTAAAAAAAAATATATATATATAACTCTCCCAACTTCCACCTCAGAAACTATAATTGTTTCACTGAACCACCCGAGTAAAACTCTCCCAACTTCCACTTTAGAAATGAGAATTGTTGTAAACTACAGCAGACTGTTATCAGTAGCTGTAATTAAGTACAGCAGCTACCAACCACCTAACGTTAATGCCTCGGATGAGGTTAGAAAAACAGCTGAATGGTAGCAGCTAGCTGGCTCAATCACAGGTACTCTTAAGCATGAAATAACATTGGAAACAATTAACCACAGTTGCAAAAAGTTACCAGTAGCTACCCGCTAGCTAGCTAGCTAGCTAGCTTTGTTGGTCCAAGTAGTGGGTAAGCTAGCCTCGTGCTTCGCCGGGGTCCGCCGAATACAGTCCTTACCTACAATAATTACCTACAATAACCTTCAATAACTGCCTGAGTAAGCTACCTATAATACCAAACTACAATACCTACCTACAATCTAAATACATGGTTTAAGCTTAACTCAACACCATATAAGAAGCCAAGCTTACCTTTCATAACGCAGCAATGATTAAACGTTGGGTAGCTAGCACAAAGATATTGTATTTAGCTACCACAGTACAGCCAGCTGGTAGTGTTGGCTGGCTAGCAATGGCTACTGTGTTGACTTTGTTTGAAAAACGGCGTCGCTGCGAACGAATGTAGCTGGCTAAAAGGATATTGTTTTTAGTTGCAACCGTTGCTAATAGCAACTCACCAGCTAATCCAGGAGGTGACTTAGCTAGCTAGCTTCGTGCTACACCCGGCACCGCCGAATACAAAAGTAACCTACAATAACTACACAACAGCTACCCACAACAGCCCACGATGCCTACCTATACTACTTAATAATATACAGCCCACGATGCCTACCTATAGTACCTAACTACAATCTAAATACATAGTTTAAGCCTTACTCGACAAAGCCCAAGCTATGTATAAAGCCAAACTGGCAGACTGCAGTCAGTAGCCGAAATTAAGTACAGCAGCTACCAACCACCTAACGTTAATGATAATGAGGTTAGAAAAACAGCTGAAGGTGGCAGCTAGCTGGCTCAATTACAGGTACTCTTAAGCGTGAAATAACATTGGAAACAGCTAACCACAGTTGCTAAAAGTTACCGGTAGCTACCCGCTAGCTAGCTAGCTTTGTTGGTCCAAGTAGTGGGTAAGCTAGCCTCGTGCTTCGCCGGGGTCCGCCGAATACAGTCCTTACCTACAATAATTACCTACAATAACCTACAATAACTACCTGAGTAAACTACCTATAATACCTAACTACAATACCTACCTACAATCTAAATACATGGTTTAAGCTTTACTCAACACCATATAAGAAGCCAAGCTTACCTCCTGCTAGAGAAAACACAACCTCTCCCGTTAGCTCTCCGTCAGCACAGCTCATGAGCAAGCTCTGCACTGGTGGTGCCACGATCCCGCAGCTGAATCAACTTTAGGAGACGGTCCTGGCGCTTGCTGGACTTTCTTGGGCGCCCTGACGCCTTCTTCACAACAATTGAACCTCTCTCCTTGAAGTTCTTGATGATCCGATAAATGGTTGATTTAGGTGCAATCTTACTAGCAGCAATATCCTTGCCTGTGAAGCCCTTTTTGTGCAAAGCAATGATGACGGCACGTGTTTCCTTGCAGGTAACCATGGTTAACAGAGGAAGAACAATGATTTCAAGCACCACCCTCCTTTTAAAGCTTCCAGTCTGTTATTCTAACTCAATCAGCATGACAGAGTGATCTCCAGCCTTGTCCTCGTCAACACTCTCACCTGTGTTAACGAGAGAATCACTGACATGATGGCAGCTGGTCCTTTTGTGGCAGGGCTGAAATGCAGTGGAAACGTTTTCTTGGGATTAAGTTCATTTTCATGGCAAAGAGGGACTTTGCAATTAATTGCAATTAATCTGAACACTGTTCATGACATTCTGGAGTATATGCAAATTGCCATCATCAAAACTGAGGCAGCAGACTTTGTGAAAATTAGTATTTGTGTCATTCTCAAAACTTTTGACCACGACTGTACACATCCTGGTAATCCGTCTGGCCCTGCGGCCTTGTGAACGTTTACCTGTTTAAAGATCTTACTCACATTGGCTACGGCGAGCTTTATCATACAGTCGTCAGGAATAGTTGGTGCTCTCATGCATGCTTCAGTGTTGCTTGCCTCGAAGCACGCATAGAAGTAATTTAGCTCGTCTGGTAGGCTTGTGTCACTGGGCAGCTCGCGGCTGGGCTTCCCTTTGTAGTCTGTAATAGTTTGCAAGCCCTGCCACATCCGACGAGTATCTGAGCCAGTGTAGTAGGATTCAATCTCAGTCCTGTATTGACACTGCCTGTTTGATGGTTCGTCGGCGGGCATAGTGAGATTTCTTATAAGCGTCCGGGTTAGAGTCCCGCTCCTTGAAAGCGTCATTCTACCCATTAGCTCAGTGCGGATGTTTTTTAAATTTAATTTTAAAAATTTTTTGGGGGGGGGTAGATCAGGTTAATATTGCAGATAGATTGTAACTTCCATCAATGTAATTGTCTGCATCACTTCCAATCCCCCATGTTTTTTTAATGTATATATACAGTATATATATATATATATATATATATTGTGATGTCACGAGAGGCTGTGTCCTGGAGGGACGTTACATCCCCCTGAGGTGGCTGCAAACCCAGACAGCTATGGCTCCATCTGCTGGTATGGTCGGGAACTCCACCCCTCTATGGCCAATCTTCCCACGCAGCTGAAACAAATGAGGAGCTGATGAGCTGAAGGTTTGGGAAGGGAAGAGACACAGTCTCCAACCTGGGCTCTCTGGAGGACAAGAGTGCTGCACGTCCACTTCCATGAGGAATATAAGGATTTGGAGATACTTACCTTTGGGAAATACTCACCTTTGGATATATGCACCTGTGGAAATACGTGAGAGACATTTGGAAGGACTTTTTGCTGGGTTGGCCACTAGCTGCAACGTGGACTACAGTAAGGCTGGGGAAAAGTTATCTGAGCGAGTGAGAATTATGATTTTGGATGTGGAAGAGACATCCCTGAACTGTTAACCCTTAAAGAGCCACAAGAGAACAGAATTTTGTTATATTTTCGTTAATTTCCCAAGACCTATAATAAAATCCTTGTTTTGTTTGAACCTTGTCTCCTTGCACTACTTGAGCAATCCCGCTGAAAGCTGGGTAGCCTCTCGTGACGTCACAATATATATATATATATATATATATATATATATATATATATATATATATATACATACATATACATATACATACACACATACATACACACATACATACATATACAGTGGGGAAAAAAAGTATTTAGTCAGCCACCAATTGTGCAAGTTCTCCCACTTAAAAAGATGAGAGAGGCCTGTATTTTTCATCATAGGTACACGTCAACTATGACAGACAAATTGAGAGAAAAAAATCCAGAAAATCACATTGTAGGATTTTTAATGAATTTATTTGCTAATTATGGTGGAAAATAAGTATTTGGTCACCTACAAACAAGCAAGATTTCTGGCTCTCACAGACCTGTAACTTCTTCTTTAAGAGGCTCCTCTGTCCTCCACTCGTTACCTGTATTAATGGCACCTGTTTGAACTTGTTATCAGTATAAAGACACCTGTCCACAACCTCAAACAGTCACACTCCAAACTCCACTATGGCCAAGACCAAAGAGCTGTCAAAGGACACCAGAAACAAAATTGTAGACCTGCACCAGGCTGGGAAGACTGAATCTGCAATAGGTAAGCAGCTTGGTTTGAAGAAATCAACTGTGGGAGCAATTATTAGGAAATGGAAGACATACAAGACCACTGATAATCTCCCTCGATCTGGGGCTCCACGCAAGATCTCACCCCGTGGGGTCAAAATGATCACAAGAACGGTGAGCAAAAATCCCAGAACCACACGGGGGGACCTAGTGAATGACCTGCAGAGAGCTGGGACCAAAGTAACAAAGCCTACCATCAGTAACACACTACGCCGCCAGGGACTCAAATCCTGCAGTGCCAGACGTGTCCCCCTGCTTAAGCCAGTACATGTCCAGGCCCGTCTGAAGTTTGCTAGAGTGCATTTGGATGATCCAGAAGAGGATTGGGAGAATGTCATATGTCATATGGTCAGATGAAACCAAAATAGAACTTGTCGTGTTTGGAGGACAAAGAATGCTGAGTTGCATCCAAAGAACACCATACCTACTGTGAAGCATGGGGGTGGAAACATCATGCTTTGGGGCTGTTTTTCTGCAAAGGGACCAGACGACTGATCCGTGTAAAGGAAAGAATGAATGGGGCCATGTATCATGTGATTTTGAGTGAAAACCTCCTTCCATCAGCAAGGGCATTGAAGATGAAACGTGGCTGGGTCTTTCAGCATGACAATGATCCCAAACACACCGCCCGGGCAACGAAGAGTGGCTTCGTAAGAAGCATTTCAAGGTCCTGGAGTGGCCTAGCCAGTCTCCAGATCTCAACCCCATAGAAAATCTTTGGAGGGAGTTGAAAGTCCGTGTTGCCCAGCGACAGCCCCAAAACATCACTGCTCTAGAGGAGATCTGCATGGAGGAATGGGCCAAAATACCAGCAACAGTGTGTGAAAACCTTGTGAAGACTTACAGAAAACGTTTGACCTGTGTCATTGCCAACAGAGGGTATATAACAAAGTATTGAGAAACTTTTGTTATTGACCAAATACTTATTTTCCACCATAATTTGCAAATAAATTCATAAAAAATCCTACAATGTGATTTTCTGGATTTTTTTTGCTCATTTTGTCTGTCATAGTTGACGTGTACCTATGATGAAAATTACAGGCCTCTCTCATCTTTTTAAGTGGGAGAAGTTGCACAATTGGTGGCTGACTAAATACTTTTTTTCCCCACTGTATATACATACATCCCACTTAAAAAGATGAGAGAGGCCTGTAATTTTCATCATAGGTACACGTCAACTATGACAGACAAAATGAGAAAAGAAAATCCAGAAAATCACATTGTAGGATTTTTAATGAATTTATTTGCAAATTATGGTGGAAAATAAGTATTTGGTCAATAACAAAAGTTTCTCAATACTTTGTTATATACCCTTTGTTGGCAATGACACAGGTCAAACGTTTTCTGTATGTCTTCACAAGGTTTTCACACACTGTTGCTGGTATTTTGGCCCATTCCTCCATGCAGATCTCCTCTAGAGCAGTGATGTTTTGGGGCTGTCGCTGGGCAACATGGACTTTCAACCCTCCAAAGATTTTCTATGGGGTTGAGATCTGGAGACTGGCTAGGCCACTCCAGGACCTTGAAATGCTTCTTACGAAGCCACTCCTCGTTGCCCGGCGGTGTGTTTGGGATCATTGTCATGCTAAAAGACCCAGCCACGTTTCATCTTCAATGCCCTTGCTGATGGAAGGAGGTTTTCACTCAAAATCTCACGATACATGGCCCCATTCATTCTTTCCATTACACGGATCAGTCGTCCTGGTCCCTTTGCAGAAAAACAGCCCCAAAGCATGATGTTTCCATCCCCATGCTTCACAGTAGGTATGGTGTTCTTTGGATGCAACTCAGCATTCTTTGTCCTCCAAACACGACAAGTTGAGTTTTTACCAAAAAGTTCTATTTTGGTTTCATCTGACCATATGACATTCTCCCAATCCTCTTCTGGATCATCCAAATGCACTCTAGCAAACTTCAGACGGACCTGGACCTGTACTGGCTTAAGCAGGGGGACATGTCAGGCACTGCAGGATTTGAGTCCCTGGCGGCGTAGTGTGTTACTGATGGTAGGCTTTGTTACTTTGGTCCCAGCTCTCTGCAGGTCATTCACTAGGTCCCCCTGTGTGGTTCTGGTATTTTTGCTCACCGTTCTTGTGATCATTTTGACCCCACGGGGTGAGATCTTGCGTGGAGCCCCAGATCGAGGGAGATTATCAGTGGTCTTGTATGTCTTCCATTTCCTAATAATTGCTCCCACAGTTGATTTCTTCAAACCAAGATGCTTACCTATTGCAGATTCAGTCTTCCCAGCCTGGTGCAGGTCTACAATTTTGTTTCTGTGTCCTTTGACAGCTCTTTGGTCATGGCCATAGTGGAGTTTGGAGTGTGACTGTTTGAGGTTGTGGACAGGTGTCTTTTATACTGATAACAAGTTCAAACAGGTGCCATTAATACAGGTAACGAGTGGAGGACAGAGGAGCCTCTTAAAGAAGAAGTTACAGGTCTGTGAGAGCCAGAAATCTTGCTTGTTTGTAGGTGACCAAATACTTATTTTCCACCATAATTTGCAAATAAATTCATTAAAAATCCTACAATGTGATTTTCTAGATTTTTTTTCTCAATTTGTCTGTCATAGTTGACGTGTACCTATGATGAAAATTACAGGCCTCTCTCATCTTTTTAAGTGGGAGAACTTGCACAATTGGTGGCTGAAGTGAGTGGCGCCGGAGAAGATGGAGAAGATGGAGAAGATGGCTGCCGAAGATGGCTGCCGTTTTACAGCCCTCTAACCAATTGTACTATTATGTGTGTTTTTCCGCGTTATTTGTAATTTATTTTGTACATAATGTTTCTGCCATCGTCTCTTATAACCAAAAAGAGCTTCTGGATATCAGGACAGTGATTACTCACCTCGTATTGGACGAAGATTTTTTCTTCAACGAGGCGGCTGCGAAGGATATCATACAGACACCCGACAAGGCCCAAATCCCCGTCATTCACGTGAGGAAGAGACGGAGATATCGTGGACGTAGATCGGGGTGCCTTGTAAGGATCCGACGGCGAGCGAGTAAACTGCCTCTTCCATCAATCCTATTAGCCAACGTTCAATCATTTGAAAATAAATTGGATGACCTAAGATTATGGTTATCCTACCAACGGGACATTTAAAACTGTAATATCTTATGTTTCACCGAGTCGTGGCTGAACGACGACATGGATATCATACAGCTAGCGGGCTATACGCTACATCGGCAGGATAGAACGGCTGACTCCGGTAAGACAAGGGGTGGCGGTCTGTGTATATTTGTAAACAACAGCTGGTGCACAAAATCAAATACTAAGGAAGTCTCGAGGTTTTGCTCGCCTGGGGTAGAGTATCTTATGATAAGCTGTAGACCACACTATTTACCAAGAGAGTTTTCATCTATATTTTTCATAGCTGTCTATTTACCACCACAAACCAATGCTGGCATTAAGATTGCACTGAATGAGTTGTACAAGGCCATAAATCAACAGGAAAACGCTCATCCAGATGCAGCGCTCCTAGTGGCCGGGGACTTTAATGCAGGGAAACTTAAATCCGTTCTACCTAATTTCTACCAGCATGTTAAATGTGCAACCAGAGGAAAAAAAACTCTAGACCACATTTACTCCACACACAGAGACGCATACAAAGCTCTCCCTCGCCCTCCATTTGGCAAATCTGACCATAACTCTATCCTCCTGATTCCTGCTTATAAGCAAAAACTAAAGCAGGAAGCACCAGTGACTCGGTTAATAAAAAAGTGGTCAGATGACGCAGATGCTAAGCTACAGGACTGTTTTGCTAGCACAGACTGGAACTTGTTCCAGGATTCTTCAGACAGCATTGAGGAGTACACCACATCAGTCACTGGCTTCATCAATAAGTGCATCGATGATGTCGTCCCCACAGTGACCGTACGTACATACCCCCAACCAGAAGCCATGGATTACAGGAAACATCCGCACTGAGCTAAAGGGTAGAGCTGCCGCTTTCAAGGAACGGGACTCTAACCCGGACGCTTATAAGAAATCCCGCTATGACCTCAGACGAACCATCAAACAGGCAAAGAGTCAATACAGGACTAAGATTGAATCGTACTACACTGGCTCTGACGCTCGTCGGATGTGGCAGGGCTTGAAAACTATTACAGACTACAAAGGGAAGCACAGCCGCGAGCTGCCCAGTGACACAAGCCTACCAGACGAGCTAAACCACTTCTATGCTCGCTTCGAGGCAAGCAACACTGAAGCATGCATGGGAGCACCAGCTGTTCCGGATGACTATGTGATCACGCTCTCCGTAGCCGATGTGAGTAAGACTTTTAAGCAGTTCAACATTCACAAGGCCGCAGGGCCAGACGGATTACCAGGACGTGTACTCCGAGCATGTGCTGACCAACTGGCAAGTGTCTTCACTGACATTTTCAACATGTCCCTGACTGAGTCTGTAATACCAACATGTTTCAAGCAGACCACCATAGTCCCCGTGCCCAAGGACTCTAAGATAACCTGCCTAAATGACTACCGACCCGTAGCACTGACGTCTGTAGCCATGAAGTGCTTTGAAAGGCTGGTCATGGCTCACATCAACAGCATTATCCCAGAAACCCTAGACCCACTCCAATTTGCATACCGCCCCAACAGATCCACAGATGATGCAATCTCTATTGCACTCCACACTGCCCTTTCCCACCTGGACAAGAGGAACACGTGAGAATGCTATTTATTGACTACAGCTCAGCATTCAACACCATAGTGCCCTCTAAGCTCATCACTAAGCTAAGGATCCTGGGACTAAACACCTCCCTCTGCAACTGGATCCTGGACTTCCTGACGGGCCGCCCCCAGGTGGTAAGGGTAGGTAACAACACATCTGCCACACTGATCCTCAACACGGGGGCCCCTCAGGGGTGCGTGCTCAGTCCCCCTCCTGTACTCTCTGTTCACCCATGACTGCATGGCCAGGCACGACTCAACACCATCATTAAGTTTGCCGACGACACAACAGTGGTAGGCCTGATCACAGACAACGATGAGACAGCCTATAGGGAGGAGTTCAGAGACCTGGCCGTGTGGTGCCAGGACAACAACCTCTCCCTCAAAGTGACCAAGACAAAGGAGATGATTGTGGACTACAGGAAAAAAAGAGGACTGAGCACGCCCCCATTCTCATCGACGGGGCTGTAGTGGAACAGGTTGAGAGCTTCAAGTTCCTTGGTGTCCACATCACCAACAAACTATCATGGTCCAAACACACCAAGACAGTCGTGAAGAGGGCACGACAAAGCCTATTCCCCCTCAGGAGACTGAAAAGATTTGGCATGGGTCCTCAGATCCTCAAAAAATTATACAGCTGCACCATCGAGAGCATCCTGACTGGTTGCATCACCGCCTGGTATGGCAACTGCTTGGCCTCCGACCGCAAGGCACTACAGAGGGTAGTGCGTACGGCCCAGTACATCACTGGGGCCAAGCTTCCTGCCATCCAGGACCTCTATACCAGGCAGTGTCAGAGGAAGGCCCTCAAAATTGTCAAAGACTCCAGCCACCCTAGTCATAGACTGTTCTCTCTGCTACCGCACGGCAAGTGGTACCGGAGTGCCAAGTCTAGGTCCAAAAGACTTCTCAACAGCTTCTACCCCCAAGCCATAAGACTCCTGAACACCCCATCCTTTTTACGCTGCTGCTACTCTGTTAATTATTTATGCATAGTCACTTTAACTCTACCCACATGTACATATTACCTCAACTACCTCAACTAGCCGGTGCCCCCGCACATTGACTCTGCAACGGTACCCCCCTGTATATATAGCCTCCCTACTGTTACTTTATTTTACTTCTGCTCTTTTTTTTCTCAACACTTTTTTTGTTGTTGTTTTATTTTTTACTTTTTTTGTTAAAAATAAATGCACTGTTGGTTAAGGGCTGTAAGTAAGCATTTCACTGTAATGTCTGCACCTGTTGTATTCGGCGCATGTGACCAATAAAATGTGATATGATTTGATTTGATTTGACTAAATACTTTTTTTCCCTCACTGTACATACATACATACATACATACATACACATACATACACATATACACACATACACACACACATACATACACATACATATCCTTTAAAAATGTATATATATATATTCCCCTTTATTACTTTCCACTATCTACATGTTATGGACACAGTCAATTTTACAGTAATTATATTTTGTATGTTCTTTCTCCTGAACTTCTTCTACTCTCAACCTCACCGATCATTTTCATGATGTCCATCCGGTTTGCTTCTATATGCCATATCTTTCTAACTGTGCTCCTTCACAAAAGCTCCCAACCTACAACCGATACACTTATTATGGACACAGCGTGCCTACATTATTAGTTATCTTGTTATTGTTTGTTGTTAGTTGTTATTAGTCCCATCCTTCAATTCCATTCAACACCTCCCATATGTCTTTTAACACCATCCATATAGGATTTATATTTGCCATATATATTTCAACTGTACTGTGATGTCTTACAAAAGTTCTGAACCTTTCTATTCTCATTGTTTCTACAGATTGTGAATGAAAATAAAATTTTTTGCTAATAGTATTATTATGTTATTGATCGATTGACTATGACTTTTCAGATCATCCAGTAGTGCTATCTGCAGGGTTATCTCCAGGTAAATATTGCAATCCTTTAGCCATTCCTGGACCTGTGTCCAAAAACAAGCTACAAATGGACAGTACCAAAACAAATCAGTGCGGATGTTGCCTGTGATCCACGGCTTCTGGTTGGGATGTGTACGGACGGTCAACGTGGGGACGACGTCATCGATGCACTTATTGATGAAGCCGGTGACTGATGTGGTATACTCCTCACTGCCATAGGATGAATCCCGGAACATATTCCAGTCTGTGCTAGCAAAACAGTCCTGTAGCTTAGCATCTGCGTCATCTGACCACTTCCGTATTTAGCGAGTCACTGGTACTTCCTGCTTTAGTTTTTGCTTGTAAGCAGGAGGATATAATTATAGTCAGATTTGCCAAATGGAGGGCGAGTGAGAGCTTTGTACGCGTTTCTGTGTGTGGAGTAAAGGTGGTCTCAACTTTTTTTCCCACTGGTTGCACATGTAACGTGTTTGGTAGAAATTAGGTAAAACAGATGTAAGTTTCCCTGCATTAAAGTCCCGGGGCCACAATGAGCGTTGCCTTTGGGTGAGCATTTTCTTGTTTGCTTATCCTGAGATACTCTACCTCAGGCGAGCAAAACCTAGACACTTTCTTAATATTAGATTTCGCACACCAGCTGTTATTGACAAATAGATACAGACCACCACCCCTTGTCTTACTGGAGGCAGCTGTTCTGTCTTGCCGATGCACAGAAAACCCAGCCAACTGTATATTATCCATGTCGTTGTTCAGCATGCTCACCAGCATGCTCACCTTCGATGGCCACTGGCACATTGGAGAAGTGTGCTCTTCATGGAGGAATGCCAGTTTCAACTGTACCCGGCAGATGACAGACAGCGTAGCGTGTATGGCGTTGTGTGGGAACAGAGTGTCCCAAGGTTGGCGGTGGGGTTATGGTATGGGCAGGCATAAGCTACAGACAACGAACACGATTGCATTTTATTGACGGCAATTTGAATGCACATAGATACCGTGACGAGATCCTGAGGCCCATTGTCGTGCCATTCATCCGCCGCCATCACCTCATGTTTCCGCATGATAATGCACGGCCCCATGTCGCAAAGATCCGTACACAATTCCTGGAGGCTGAAAATGTCCCAGTTCTTCCATGGCCTGCATACTCACCAGATGTCACCAATTGAACATGTTTGGAATGCTCTGGACCGACGTGTACGGCAGTGCGTTCCAGTTCCCGCCAATATCCAGCAACTTCGCACTGCCATTGAAGATGAGTGGGACAACATTCCACAGGCCACAATCAACAGCCTGATCAACTCTATGTGAAGGAGATGTGTCTCACTGCATGAGGCAATTGGTCACACCAGATACTGACTGGTTTTCTGATCCACACCCCTACTTTTTTTAAAGGTATATGTGACCAGCAGATGCATATCTGTATTCCCACTCATGTGAAATCCATAGATTAGGGCCTAATGAACTTATTTCAATTGACTGTTTTCCTTGTATGAACTGTAACTCAGTAAGATCTTCGAAATTGTTGCGTTTATATTTTTGTTCAGTGTACATCAACCTTGGTAATGTATTCATTTTGATTATGTTGACCCTTCCTATTAAAGGAGAGTAATTTATTTTTTATGTCTCTGCCAGATTGCATGGTATCAGTACACCCAGGTATTTCATGTGCCTTTGTCCATTTCCACTTTAATTTACTTTCTAAGCTTGAGAAGTCATGAAAGGGGTTACCTGTCTGAATCAGAGAGGTATGGGGGCTGCCTTAATCAATGTCCACAGTGCCCTGAGGAGCAGTTGTTGTTCAGGGTTAACTGCTTTGTTCAAGGGCAGAACGGCAGATTCTTCCACCTTGCTGGCTTGGGGATTCAAACCAGCAACTTTTCGGTTACTGGCCCAATGCTCTAAACCGCTAGACTACCTGCTGCCCCCATGATTAGAAATAGGCATTATTTCAGTTATCTCCCAATTCACTTTGAATCCTGTTACAGCACCATATGTGACAACAGCAGTAAAAAAAAGATAGAGATCATGTTCTGGTTGAGATAAATAGAGTAAAATGCCATCTGCATACAATTATATCCCATATCAATCTTTATGCCCCGGATTAAATATTATTATCAGCTTCTTAATGAAAAACAATAATTGTGTAATAATGAAGTTATGTAGTGGTCCTCCAATATTATTATTTGACCAATTTGAAGGAATGAGACAGCATTTTCATACTGCTGAAAATTCAGTACTGTCGTTGAATTTATCCTATTCATAGGGTTGTATGTAGCACACACTTCATTTTTGGTATCGGAATCAAACATATTCCTCTATTCAAGCAAGAAAACACTAGAGTATTGACATCATCCGCAAATCCTGACAATTAAAGCATTCATGACATTCAAATAAAGGCATATACAGTGAGGGAAAAAAGTATTTGATCCCCTGCTGATTTTGTACGTTTGCCCACGGACAAAGAAATTATCAGTCTATAATTTTAATGGTAGGTTAATTTTGAACAGTGAGAGACAGAATAACAACAAAAACATCCAGAAAAATACATGTCAAAAATGTTATAAATTGATTTGCATTTTAATGAGGGAAGTAAGTATTTGACCCCCTCTCAATCAGAAAGATTTCTGGCTCCCAGGTGTCTTTTATACAGGTAACGAGCTGAGATTAGGAGCACACTCTTAAAGGGATATCAATCAATCCGATTCCTAACTCTCCACCATGGCCAAGACCAAAGAGCTCTCCAAGGATGTCAGGGACAAGATTGTAGACCTACACAAGGCTGGAATGGGCTACAAGACCATCGCCAAGCAGCTTGGTGAGAAGGTGACAACAGTTGGTGCGATTATTCGCAAATGGAAGAAACACAAAAGAACTGTCAATCTCCCTCGGCCTGGGGCTCCATGCAAGATCTCACCTCGTGGGGTTGCAATGATCATGAGAACGGTGAGGAATCAGCCCAGAACTACACGGGAGGATCTTGTCAATGATCTCAAGGCAGCTGGGACCATAGTCACCAAGAAAACAATTGGTAACACACTACGCCGTGAAGGACTGAAATCCTGCAGCGCCCGCAAGGTCCCCCTGCTCAAGAAAGCACATATACAGGGCCGTCTGAAGTTTGCCAATGAACATCTGAATGATTCAGAGGAGAACTGGGTGAAAGTGTTGTGGTCAGATGAGACCAAAATTGAGCTCTTTGGCATCAACTCAACTCGCCGTGATTGGAGGAGGAGGAATGCTGCCTATGACCCCAAGAACACCATCCCCACCGTCAAACATGGAGGTGGAAACATTATGCTTTGGGGGTGTTTTTCTGCTAAGGGGACAGGACAACTTCACCGCATCAAAGGGACGATGGATGGGGCCATGTACCGTCAAATCTTGGGTGAGAACCTCCTTCCCTCAACCAGGGCATTGAAAATGGGTCGTGGATGGGTATTCCAGCACGACAATGACCCAAAACACACGGCCAAGGCAACAAAGGAGTGGCTCAAGAAGAAGCACATTAAGGTCCTGGAGTGGCCTAGCCAGTCTCCAGACCTTAATCCTATAGAAAATATGTGGAGGGAGCTGAAGGTTCGAGTTGCCAAACGTCAGCCTCGAAACCTTAATGACTTGGAGAAGATCTGCAAAGAGGAGTGGGACACAATCCCTCCTGAGATGTGTGCAAACCTGGTGACCAACTACAAGAAACGTCTGACCTCTGTGATTGCCAACAAGGGTTTTGCAACCAAGTACTAAGTCATGTTTTGCAGAGGGGTCAAATACTTATTTCCCTCATTAAAATGCAAATCAATTTATAACATTTTTGACATGCGGTTTTCTGGATTTTTTTGTTGTTATTCTGTCTCTCACTGTTCAAATAAACCTACCATTAAAATTATAGACTGATCATGTCTTTGTCAGTGGGCAAACGTACAAAATCAGCAGGGGATCAAATACTTTTTCCCTCACTGTACATAATTTAAATCTTAGTTAATATTGCTGTCCCTGAATGAAGTGTTTGTTAATAACCTTTCAATTTCTTTTGAAAAGGTGAGTCAAGTACAATTTAACAAATTATTTAGCAAAATGTTCATTGATTAAATCCTCATTATGAATTCCAGTGACCTTAATATCACACAAAAAAAAAAAAAATGTTATCAAAAACACAAATAATGATGATGGACAAAGGGTTAAATTTGGATGGGGAGTCTTTTGGGGAAAGTTCCACTACCTTCTCAATACACATTTATGCATGGGATGGACACAAAAATATCACATAACCCTGAAATTGAAAGTATTCTGACTGAATAAGACAAGATCATTTAAACCCACAAAAACTAGCAAAACAACTGAAGGACCTTTGCATATTAGACATTCAGAAGTCCATTATGAACAAAGCATAACAAATAAGTTAAGGCAACTAACAGCTACTGTAATACTACACATTTCATTATCAATCCATCATTACTGTATGTACAAACAGGTAAAGTGGGGTTTGTTGCGTAGACAACCACGATACTCTTTGTCCATTGGTATTGACATTGCTTCTATATCAAAGTATTGCAGACTTGCCTGTTTTTAATAACATTGATCATCGGAGGACCCAAGTAATTCAGTGAGTTATTAGAAAAATATGGATATCACATTTCACTTTGAGTACGAGACATTATCAAAGATGAATGATTATTATTCAACAGTTGAGCCATCAAAGAAGAAAAAAAACATCCCATCAAAGCACACATCTGGTAGAGAGATAGCACTTTACTGTGCCGGTTATTGGATTCAATCATATAGTGCATGAGACGCTGAAAACCATAAACATTAAAAATTGAGTTTTTAGGGACATTTAAGCATCCTTAAAGACAGCTTTGTCAGCAGTCAAGACGGTAATGCATATGACTAGTATAGGAAATATAGTAAAAACAGGCCATGTCACATCACTGTCACTGTTTACCTCTCCAATCATACTTCTGTACATATTGCTCCTTTCTCACACACTTACTGTAATCCAAACTCTCATGCTCTCCTCTGCTCTGTCTCTGTCTTAAATAAACATTAGCCTTGCCTGTAGAAAATCTCAAGGCACAATGAGAGCAGAGCAGAGGGTTGTTGTGCTTTCAGCAGAACTAAGAGCATTGAGCATTTGTTTGAAAGTATAGACAGAGACAGGGATTGTCCAATAGTGCATATGAGCATAAACACATCCAACTGGCCTTACAGTGTTTATCCACTCGTGTAAAAACACACTGTAGTCAGTGACACATTACTCACTTCAAAATGCATGTTTGTGAATCTCTCTGTCTTGTAGCGTTAGCTAACACATGTGTTCTAGTGGCATTAGGACATTATGGAGTGCCCAGCACTTTCATTGACAGCCAGAAAGATCAAGAAGATATCAACATTGTTTATTGAATGTTTCATAAACCTGAACACAGTAGGCGCCAGTGGAGGCTGGTGACTTGAAAAATTGAGGAGGATGGGAGACCCACGGAGATGACAATTTTTGTTTAATGAATCGTCAAAGACTAATTATTTTTATCTAAAACATTTAAAAATACATTTGTACTACAATATTATGGGGAATGGCAATGAGAGGGCTACTTACAGTGTTGGGAAGGGATCACAGCAGTGATTGAATGAGGGTATGAGGCATGAGTTGAGGTGTTCAGAGGCTTCAGTGCGGGACAGGCTCATAATGGATGGATGGTGTTGGAGAAGAGCTCAACTCTTCCATTGAGGGCAGAACAGGATTTGACTGGGAAGACAAAAAACAATAACGCAACACACTACACACTTAGACAAAAGAGCTAAGAATGAGTTAGTCCAAGCAAGGAGTAAAATCATTTATGTGTAATAATGTGATTGTGTGTGTGATTGACTCTACATACAGTAATGAGAGAACAATGACAGGGCTACTCACAGTGCTTGGAGAGGAAACATTCAATGTGCCAGTGGATGAGTGGGCACATGAGACGTGGCTTCAGTTCATGTCAGGAGAGAGTTGACAATGGTAGTGGAGTGGAGTGCTCATCACCTTTCAGGGAACAGGAGGGGACTTAGCTGTAAATACAAATAGCAGATACATTCCATTACAGCAGCGCCATCATAGATTTGGTCTTGGGATTAATCAGTTATAAGAAGCTTTTATATGGGCTATGATGGGACCAGTTTTTCTAATCAGGTCACATGGTTTTAAAAAACTCCTGGAAATTCCTGGCCCTGGGGAGGATGAAAACCCTGTCCATCTGCAGCAACTGTCATATTCATTATATTTAGACAAGACTAGCAGGGGTGTTTCCTCTACCCAGTCACAGAGACAACAACTGATAGACATTAGAACTCACAGGGCTGAGCTTACTTTAATTTTTTATTTTTTTATTATAATACATTTTTTGTTGCATCATGCAGGCCTAGACAAACAAATGGACTATAAATACATAACGTTACCAATTTGTTTTACAAATGGACAGGGCGCATAGGCTGTATGCAGCTGCTATTATTAGTAGCCTACAGTTGATCAGAGTGAAAAATCGTCTCGTTTTCATCCCATACAGCATGTCAGATCTCTAATGTTTAGGTGTAGCCTAGGCTCCTGCAACATTTATGTAAAGAGTTTTTGCTTGTGTCTGTCCGGAGTGATTGTGTTATCACCTTTGCTAAATAAATACCGGAGGAAAGTGGAAAGCCTACTTGAGCGAGTGCAAAAAAATGCGCTGCGTCAACCTCTCTTTTTAATCTCACTTTTAACGGATGATGCGATGGAAGCGATCAAATCATTATGAACTGATTTCGACATCCCTGAGAAGACAGTAGAAACTTCCATATGCTCAGCAAGTAAAGCATCCTAAAGTGCAATTACCTCTGCAAGCTCCTTGTAGTTGCCCTTGTTAGCTGAACTTTCCCTTTCATTGTGCCCCTAAGTAAAAGCCAACTCTTGCCGATAAGCCGCTTGTGACCCTGTGTCTTCTTACCTTCTCGTGTTGCGCAGTTTGAATATGCAGACGGTAGTCCATTACATAATCAACGCGACTTTTAACAAGTAGCTTGAATCTGATGTGGGCAATGAAAGGGGTTCTTTAACAAATACTCCACTACATTGCTGTTAGCACTAGCTAGCCATTCTGGCAGAGAAAACTGCACTCTGGTAGCTAGCTAAAGTTAGCACTTGCTACTAAAATTACCAAGGCAAATGTAAATAAATGGCACTAACTCCCCACAACAATAAAGATATAATCTACCTCCTGTAGACTTTGAATTTAAACATAACCAAAGAAAAAAGCTCAGCATCACTCTTCACTCTCAATCTCTATCCAATATGTCACTGACTCGCCACACTTCTCAACACATAGAGCCCCCATAATGCTCTGTGACACAACCACAATACACCACCCTAGGTTTGTTCTCTTATCTTAATCTTATGATTGGATGGACACCATGTCAGTTCATATTGCAAAAACTTTGATTGGTTGGAGGACGTCCTTTGGAACTGGTCATAATTACCATAGGGCTGCGCACAATTGGCCCAGCGTCGTCCGGGTTTGGCCGGTGTAGGCCATCAATGTAAATAAGAATTTGTTCTTAACTGACTTGCCTAGTTAAATAAAGGTTAAATGAAAATAAAAATAAAAATAAATAAATGTAGGTCTATGGGAGGGGGTAAGGCCTACAAGCCTCCTAGGTTTTGTATTGAAGTCAATGTAGCCAGCGGAGGACGGGGAATAGCTGTCCTCCGGCTACACGATGGTGCTAGCCTAGAGTGTTTTGTTGCGACTACTGTAGATTGCAGTAGTACATTGCAAAACAGTGTGTTTTAATTAGGTATTTGGTGACGTGAAAATATTTAGTATAGTTTTATCTAAAAAGGACAACTTTTATAATGTTTCATAATAAATAAAACATCTGAAATTCACTGAGTAGGACGGTCCTCCCCTTCCTCCTCTGAGGAGCCTCCACTGGTAGGTGCTCAAGGAGAGTAGTACAAGAAGGTGTCCTGATCTCGTCATTTTGCTTCAGTCAATCAAATTAAATCAAATCAAATTTTATTGGTCACATACACGTGTTTATCAGATGTTATTGCGGGTGTAGTGAAATGCTTGTGCTAAGATACAGTAGAATAGTATAGAATACAGTGTATACATATGAGATGAGTAATGCAAGATATGTAAACATTATTAAAGTGGCTAGTGTTCCATTTCTTAAAGTGGCCAGTGATTTCTAGTCTATGTCTATAGGCAGCAGCCTCTAATGTGCTAGTGATGGCTGTTTAACAGTCTGATGGCCTTGAGATAGAAGCTGTTTTTCAGTCTCTCGGTCCCAGCTTTGATGCACCTGTACTGACCTCGCCTTCTGGATGATAGTGGGGTGAACAGGCAGTGGCTCGGGTGGTTGATGTCCTTGATTATCTTTTTGGCCTTCCTGTGATATCGGGTGCTGTAGGTGTCCTGGAGGGTGGGTAGTTTGCCCCCGGTAATGCGTTGGCAGACCGCACAACCCTCTGGAGAGCCTTGCGGTTGCGGGCAGTGCAGTTGCCGTACCAGGCGGTGATACAGCCCGACAGGATGCTCTCAATTGTGCATCTGTAAAAGTTTGTGAGGGTTTTAGGTGCCAGGACAAATTTCTTTAGTCTCCTGAGGTTGAAGAGGCTCTGTTGTGCGTTCTTCACCACACTGTCTGTGTGGGTGGTCCATTTAAGTTTTTCAGTGATGTGTACACCAAGGAACTTGAAGCTTGATGTCTTTAACTGTCTGATGTCTTTAACAGTGCCACACTTCATTGTGCAGAGTGAACTTAGGTAACTGACACACGTATGTAGATACCATTGTTCTAGGCAGCACAGTCACACAGTGCATCTAACCCTGGCTGATTGGGTTCGTTGGGTCAATTTATGTGGTCTGGACTGTTTTCAAAGAGGTCAAGCCCACAGCAAATTCGTTTTTCAGCCGAGTTGATGGTGTTTATGATCAGCGACAGAGACTTGTTCACAGCCTTGAGTCTGAGTGGTTCCTGGGGGTACTTCTGTATGGAGAACTGGGGGACCTTCCCATTCAGGCTGGGCAACAGGTTCCTGGATCACAGGGAAACAAACAGACCACAGTTAAGTATTTACATATACTCTAACTGACCATTTTCCTGTAAAATAATATGTATTCCTCTTCATTAATACAACATATAATTGTTTTACTGTGAGAAATGTAGATACAAAATAATAATGTCACACACTGTTTTCTGTCAAATATACTGTAGGCTACACAATACTGTTCGAAACACAAAACCTTCCCTGTCTATCTATCTGTTTCTCCAGCTTTCACACATCCCCTTAGCCCCAGCCGGACACACACAGTAGCAGAAATCAATCAAATTGAGAATCCCAAAACTAAACAGTCAGATACATTTCATGCTACGGGCCATGGTGCAGTCATTTGTAGGTAACAAATGTGCCGCTTTTGGACCGTTCCTCTTCACGCGTTTGAATCGCACATTGAGCTCTTTGGAAACTGGCTACACAGACCCTAAGCAGAATAAGTAAGGCAATTCTTCATCTGTAAACAGGTTAGCTAGCATAGGGTTTAGCCTGCCATGATGACCTTCAGGCTTGAGTTTATACAGTGATTAAGCCCCTCTTAACTGTAGATGAGAAAAGCTTTTTAACTTTCAGGTCCTGTTGAGGCTGAATGAGGAATAGAGCTATTTTGTGTTCCCCTAAAAAGTATGGTTGAGCACCCTTCATGTGAATACATTTAATGTATACTTCCCTAGGGCCTAGGATAGGCTATTGACTGGAGTGAACTACTGCACAGGGTCTCTTGCAGAACTTGATCCAGCTCTCAAGGCCAGTCATGCTGCAGTGCCAAGGACAAGCGAGTTCACTAAAGTTCTTGTGCCTATAACGCCTGTCTTTTTGACATTGACATGATGTTGTAGTAATAAAAATATCATAATATTTTTCACTTTACATACACGTACCCACGTGCACATACATAATTCATTGATGAGCAATAATTAATAATTAAAATACTGAGCTATATTGTATGCAAAAAAAATGGGGGAAATTATATCATGTTATGCTAATATAATTGCTCAGAGAAAGAGATTTAGACTTTTTTTTTTTCTCTCAAAAAGGTACAGTAGGGGTCAAAATTATTGACATCCCTAAAGATTGTTATAAATAAAATAGTCAAAAATTCAGTATTTGGTCACATATTCCTAGCATGCAATAATTACATCAAGCTTGTGACTCTACAAACATGTTGGATGCATTTGTGGATGCTACTTTTACATTAATGTGGACGCTACCATGATTACGGATAATCTTGAATGAATCGTGAATAATGATGAGTGAGAAAGTTACAGAGGGTCAAATATCATACCCCCAAGGCTAACCTCCCCGTTATTGATAATGGTGAGAGGTTAGCGTGTGTTGGGGGTATGATCTTTGACCCTCTGTAAGTTTCTCACATTATTCATGATTCATTCAGGATTATACGTAATCATGGTAGCATCCACATTAATGTAGAAGTGTTTAGAAACATATTCTATTCTTAGTTACAATAAAAGTAACTGACACAATACATGATTTACCATTTATTTCTTGGGCACAAAATAATCTGAAACACAAGAAAAACGAACTGAAAATGCATTCAACAAGTTTTTAGAGTCACAAGCTTGATGTAGTCATTGGGTGCTAGAAATATGGAACCAAATACTAACATTTTGACTACTTTATTTATTAGAATCTTTAAGGGTGTCAATAATTTTGACCCCTACGTTTTAGAGAAAAATATATTATTACTTCTTGGACTAAATCTCTTTCTTTGAGCAATTGTATTATATAAAATAATATAATTTCCCATACACTTATAGCGCAGTATTTTAATTATGTATTTTATATACTCATTATTGTTCATCTTTACCAAGGGTGTCAATCATTTCAGACCCTACTGTATGTTAGCCCTCTATACTATTTCTTGCCCTTGAGCAGGCGCTTACTGTTATTTCGTAGAACTGAGTAATTTTGAATTCCAAGGCATTGTTGCTGTCAGAAAGGCTGCATGGTGAAATGCCTCCAGGTGTTAGGATATCTAATATTGATCTCAAGTCCCTTGTAACCCTGCATACTTTTTTAATGGAGAAAGAATTCTCCTCCACAACAGTAGAAATTTGGTTTAACTACACTAGTCTGTTCCCCCAGTGTCATTCACAGAACATCAATTCCTTGCTGACAGCATAAAGGCATTTGTTTTAGCCACTGTCTCAGGCCTTACAGAGTGCTTTTTAATGCCATCAATCTCCTCTGTCTGAGCCTGGTCAAATACTTCACAGCTGTCTCCATGGTCTCGAATTGCTTTGGGGTTTTCTAAAAGATACGATATTTACAGTACACTATTGTATATCAGTATCAGTATCAGTACCCTAGTAACCATTACTTAATAATAAGTCCACCTGGAAGATGATAAAACTTACATTTGACAGGAATGTATAATTTGGGAAACTTAACGTGGGGAAGTTCAGCATCCTTTACATGACATATACTGACATTTTGTGTCTGTTTCCTCTCCTCTAACTATTGTGAACACTTCTCAGCTACGTTGTTCTCAGACAAAGGGAATCAATTCCCATAACACACAGCACAGTGGGAAACACAGAGGGGTCAGTCGGTTGGGACTAATTCCCAGCAGCAACAGGGAGTGCGGTGATTACTATATACTAGTTTGTAAGGGCCCAGAGCACTTGATCTATTTAATTTCCCTTCATATACTTTAATTTAATCACATCACACCAGGAAATGCTGATTATCATGTGATTACAATCACATGTCATTTTGACAACCGCGGTTTCTCGTTTGGTATACCCAGAGTGTGTGCGAAGTAATTAAACAAACAACACGATTGGTATTCATGGGAGTCAGATGGGTTCAACATTCACAGGAAAACATATTGCAATTCCCATGGTCACCACAGTATATGTACGACTTGTCTACTTACAGTGCATTAGGAAAGTATTCAGACCCCTTGACATTTTACACATTTTGTTACATTACAGCCTTATTCAAAAATTTATTAAATAAATAAAAATCATCTTCAATCTACACAAAATACCCCATAATGATAAAGTGAGAACAGGTTTTTAGAAATGTTTGCAAATTTATTAATAATAACAAACAGAAATACCTTATTTACATAAGTATTCAGACCCTTTGCTATAAGACTCTAAATTGAGCTCAGGTGCATCCTGTTTCCATTGTTTCCATTGAGATGTTTCTACAACTTGATTGGAGTCCATCTGTGGTAAATTAAATTGATTGGACATGATTTGGAAAGGCACACACCTGTCTATATAAAGTCCTACAGTTCACAGTGCATGTCAGTGCAAAAACCAAGCCATGAGGTCGAAAGGAATTGTCCGTAGAGCTCCGAGACAGGATTGTGTTGAGGCACAGATCTGGGGAAGGGTACAAAAAAATGTCTGCAGTATTGAAGGTCCCCAAGAACGCAGTGGCCTCCATCATTCTTAAATGGAAGAAGTTTGGAACCACCAAGACTCTTCCTAGAGCTGGCCGCACGGCCAAAGTACAGAGAGATCCTTCATGAAAAACTGCTCCAGAGCACTCAGGACCTCAGACTGGGGCGAAGGTTCACCTTCCAACAGGACAACGACCCTAAGCACACAGCCAAGACAACACAGGAATGGCTTCGGGACAACTCTCTGAATGTCCTTTAGAGGCCCAGCAAGAGCCAGGACTTGAACCCGATCAAACATCTCTGGAGAGACCTGAAAATAGCTGTGCAGCGACGCTCCCCATCCAACCTGACAGAGCTTGAGAGGATCTGCAGAGAAGAATGGGAGAAACTCCCCAAATACAGGTGTGCCAAGCTTATAGCGTCATATCCAAGAAGTCTTGGGCTTTAATCGCTGCCAAAGGTGCTTCAACAAAGTACTTATGCAAATGTTATATTTCATTTTATTTATTTTTTTACATTTGCAAACATTTCTAAAAACCTGTTTTTGCTTTGTCATTATGGGGTATTGTTTGTAGATTGATGAGGGGGAAAAAACTATTTAATCAATTTTAGAATAAGGTTGTAACGTAACAAAATGTGGAAAAAGTCAAGGGGTCTGAATACTTTCCAAATGCACTGTATATACAAAAGTATGTGGACACCCCTTCAAATTAGTGGATTCAGCTATTTCAGCCACAACCGTTGCTGACAGGTGTATACAATCGAGCACAAAGCATTGCAATCTCCATAGACAAACATTGACAGTAGAATGGCCTTACTGAAGAGCACAGTGACTTTCAACGTGGCGCTGTCATAGTATGCCACCTTTCCAACAGGTCAGTTCGTCAAATTTTTGCCCTGCCAGAGCTGCCCCGGTCAACTGCAAGTGCTGTTATTGTGAAGTGGAAAAGTCTAGGAGTAACAACGGCTCAAACGCGATGTGGTAGGCCACACAAGCTCACAGAACGGGACCGACCGAGTGCTGAAGCGTGTTGCGCATAAAAGCAGCCACACACAAGCCTAAGATCACCATGCGCAATGCCAAGCGTCGGCTGGAGTGGTGTAAAGCTCGCCGCCATTGGATTGGAGCAGTGGAAACGCGTTCTCTGGAGTGATGAATCACGCTTCACCATCTGGCAGTCTGACGGATGAATCTGGGTTTGGCGGAAGCCAGGAGAACGCTACCTGCCCGAATGCATAGTGCCAACTGTAAAGTTTGGTGGAGGAGGAATAATGGTCTGGGGCTGTTTTTCATGGTTCTGGCTAGGCCCCTTAGTTCCAGTGAAGGGAAATCTTAACGCTATAGCATACAATTACATTCTAGATTGTTCTGTGCTTCCAACTTTGTGGCAACAGTTTGGGGAAGGCCCTTTCCTGTTTCATCATGACAATGCCCCCGTGCACAAAGCAAGGTCCATCCAGAAATGGTTTGTCGAGATCGGTGTGGAAGAACTTGAATGGCCTGCACAGAACCCTGACCTCAATCCCACCGAACACCTTTGGGATGAATTGGAACACCGTCCTCACTAATGCTCTTGTGGCTGAATGGAAGCAAGTCCCCACAGCAATGTTCCAACATCTAGTGGAAAGCCTTCCTAGAAGAGTGGATGCTGTTATAGCAGCAAAGGGGGGACCAACCACATTGTAATGCCCATGAATTTGGAATCAGATGTTCAATGAGCAGGTGTTCACATACCTTTGGTCATGTAGTGTAACGTAAAAGCATGTCTGACATGTATTGGGGTGCGCAGTCGTGGATTTATTTAAAAACCAATAAAATAATATTCAAATTAATTCTAAAACTCACAGGCAGCTAGTGCAGAGATCTTAAAAACAGTGTAATGTGTGCTCTCCGTCTGGTCTTGGTCAGTCCATGTGCTGCAGCATTCTGTATGTTTTGTAGTTGACAGATTCTCTCTCTGTGCTTTGGCTCGAACAATAAGTACATTTACATTTTAGTCATTTAGCAGACGCTCTTATCCAGAGCGACTTACAGTTAGTGAATACATATATATTTTTTTTATACTGGCCCCCCGTGGGAATCGAACCCACAACCGTTGCAAACGCCATGCTCTATCAACTGAGCTACATCCCTGCCGGCCATTCCCTCCCCTACCCTGGACGACGCTGGGCCAATTGTGCGCCGCCCATGAGTCTCCCGGTCGCGGCCGACTGTGACAGAGCCTGGATACCTCGGTCTTGTCTTGATTTAGCTGGAAGAAGTTGTGAGCCATCCTAGTATTTAAATCACTAATACAGTTTAATAATTTATCCGTGGAACTAAAATCCTCTGGTGACACAGAAATATAAAGATGTGTATCGTCTGCGTAGCAGTGAAAATAAATACTGTGCTTTCTGATAATGCTGCCAAGGGGTAACATGTATAAACTGAACAGTACCGGACCCAAAATCTAACCTTGTGGAACCAATTTCGAACTGGACCGGCAAGGCCAACCCACCTCTCCAGAAGGACATCACGGTGAACATTTACATTACATTTTAGTCATTTAGCAGACGCTCTTATCCAGAGTGACTTACAGTTAGTGCAAACATTATTTTTTATATACTGGCCCCACCGTGGGAATCAAACCCACAACCCTGGCGTTGCAAACGCCATGCTCTACCAACTGAGCTACATCCCTGAACAGTGTCAGAGAGCTGTTTGGCATCTGTGTTGGCTCTAAGGTAATTTACCACTTTAACTAAGGCTGTCTCTGTGCTGTGGTGGGCCCGAAAACCAGACCATTTAGCTGTTTGAAAAAATATTTAGCCATCATTTTGCTTAAGAATGGAAGGTTGGAGATTGGCCGAAAATTGCTAAGAGCTGAAAAATCTTGATTACTTTTCTTTAGACAGGGTTTCACCATAGCAGTTTTTAGTGCAGTGGGGAAAGTGCCTGTGAACAGGGAGTGATTAACAATAGCTTGCATTTCTTCAGATATGCAATTAAAAACTGTTTTGAAGAAGGTGGTGGGGATAGGATTGAGAAGGCAGATAGAAGGCTTAAGTTGTGATATCACTTTCTTGAGCATGTCTGTGTCAACCAGGGAAAATAAATCCATAGTGTCTTTGCGTGGTAGGCTAGGGTACATACAGTGAGGGAAAAAAGTATTTGATCTCCTGCTGATTTTGTACGTTTGCCCACTGACAAAGACATGACCAGTCTATAATTTTAATGGTAGGTTTATTTGAACAGTGAGAGACAGAATAACAAAACAAAAATCCAGAAAAACCTATGTCAAAAATGTTATGAATTGATTTGCATTTTAATGAGTGAAATAAGTATTTGACCCCTCTGCAAAACATGACTTAGTACTTGGTGGCAAAACCCTTGTTGGCAATCAACAGAGGTCAGAAGTTTCTTGTAGTTGGCCACCAGGTTTGCACACATCTCAGGAGGGATTTTGTTCCACTCCTCTTTGCAGATCTTCTCCAAGTCATTAAGGTTTCGAGGCTGACGTTTGGTAACTCGAACCTTCAGCTCCCTCCACAGATGTTCTATGGGATTAAGGTCTGGAGACTGGCTAGGCCACTCCAGGACCTTAATGTGCTTCTTCTTGAGCCACTCCTTTGTTGCCTTGGCCGTGTGTTTTGGGTCATTGTCATGCTGGAATACCCATCCACAACCCATTTTCAATGCCCTGGCTGAGGGAAGGAGGTTCTCACCCAAGATTTGACGGTACATGGCCCCGTCCATCGTCCCTTTGATGCGGTGAAGTTGTCCTGTCCCCTTAGCAGAAAAACAACCCCAAAGCATAATGTTTCCACCTCCATGTTTGACGGTGGGGATGGTGTTCTTGGGGTCATAGGCAGCATTCCTCCTCCTCCATACACGGCGAGTTGAGTTGATGCCAAAGAGCTCGATTTTGGTCTCATCTGACCACAACACTTTCACCCAGTTCTCCTCTGAATCATTCAGATGTTCATTGGCAAACTTCAGACGGGCCTGTATATGTGCTTTCTTGAGCAGGGGGACCTTGCGGGCGCTGCAGGATTTCAGTCCTTCACGGCGTAGTGTGTTACCAATTGTTTTCTTGGTGACTATGGTCCCAGCTGCCTTGAGATCATTGACAAGATCCTCCCGTGTAGTTCTGGGCTGTTGTCACCTTCTCACTGTTGTCACCTTCTCACCAAGCTGCTTGGTGATGGTCTTGTAGCCCATTCCAGCCTTGTGTAGGTCTACAATCTTGTCCCTGACATCCTTGGAGAGCTCTTTGGTCTTGGCCATGGTGGCGTGTTTGGAATCTGATTGATTGATTGCTTCTGTGGACAGGTGTCTTTTATACAGGTACCAAGCTGAGATTAGGAGCACTCCCTTTAAGAGTGTGCTCCTAATCTCAGCTCGTTACCTGTATAAAAGACACCTGGGAGCCAGAAATCTTTCTGATTGAGAGGGGGTCAAATACTTATTTCCCTCATTAAAATGCAAATCAATGTAGAAACATTTTCACATAGGTTTGCAGGGTTAGGATTTCTCAGGCCATCATTGGTCGTGAAGAGCACTCGCATTGTTCAGATTATTAGTGATTAAGTTAGGAAAATGCCACATATGTCAAAAATTTTGAGGGTGCATGTAATTGGCATGCTGACTGCAGGAATGTCCACCAGAGCTGTTGCCCGAGAATTTAATTTTCATTTCTCTACCATAAGCCACCTCCAACGTCATTTTAGAGAATTTGGCAGTTAGTCCAACCAGCCTCACAACCGCAGACCACGTGTAACCACGCCAGCCCAGGACCTCCACCTTCAGCTTCTTCACCTGCGGGATCATCTGAGACCAGCCACCCAGACAGCTGATGAAACTGTGGGTTTGCACAATGGAAGAATTTCTGCACAAACTATCAGAAACCATCTCAGGGAAGCTCATCTGCGTGCTTGTCGTCCTCACCAGGGTCTTGACTTGAATGCAGTTCGGTGTTATAACCGACTTCAGTGGGCAAATGCTCACCTTCGATGGCCACTCGCACACTGGAGAAGTGTGCTCTTCACAGATGAATCCCGGTTTCAACTGTACCGGGCAGATGGCAGACAGCGTGTATGGCATCGTGTGGGCGAGCAGATTGCTGATGTCAACGTTGTGAACAGAGTGCCCCATGGTGGCGGTGGGGTTATGGTATGGGCAGGCATAAGCTACGGACAACGAACACAATTGCATTTTATCGATGGCAATTTGAATGCACAGAGATACCGTGACGAGATACTGAGGCCCATTGTCATGCCGTTCATCTGCCTCCATCACCTCATGTTTCAGCATGATAATGCATGGCCCCATGTCACAAGGATCTGTACACAATTCCTGGAAGATTAAAATGTCCCAGTCCTTCCATGGCCTGCAAACTCACCAGATATGTTACCAATTGAGCCTGTTTGGGATGTTCTGGATCAACGTGTACAACAGTGTGTTCCAGTTCACGCCAATATCCAGCAACTTCGCACAGCCATTGAAGAGGAGTGGGACAACATTCCACAAGCCACAATCAACAGCCTGATCAACTCTATGCGAAGGAGATGTGCCGTGCTGCATGAGGCAAATGGTGGTCACACCAGATACTGATTGATTTCTTGATCCTACCTTTTTTTAAAGGTATCTGTGACCAACAGATGCATATCTGTATTCCCATTCATGTGAAATCCATAGATTAGGGTCTAGTGAATTAATTAATAACTGATTCCCTTAGATGAACTGTAACTCAGTAAAATCTTTGAAATTGTTGCATGTTGTGTTTATATTTTTGTTCAGTGTATGTCACACCCTGGCTCTGGGGACTATTATATGTTGAGCCAGGGTGTGGATTTTCTATGTTTTGTTTTCTATGTTTTTGTTTCTAGATCGTGTTGATCTATGTTGGCCAGGGTGGTTCCCAATCAGAGACAGCTGTAGCTCGTTGTCTCTGATTGGGGACCATACTTAGGCAGCCTGTTTTGGACTAGTTATTTGTGGGATCTTGATCCGTAAGGTTTGTTGTTTAACCTAGGACTTCACGTATCGTTTGTTTTGGTTCGTGTTGTACATTTAATAAAGTATGTACGCCTATCACGCTGCGCCTTGGTCCGCTTCATCTAACGACGATCGTGACAGAAGATCCCACCTCTGTTCCGAAAGGTTTGTGTTATTAACCTAGGACTTCACGCATCGTTTGGTTTATTGTTTTGGTTCGTTGTGTACTCAATAAAGAATGTACGCTTATCACGCTGCGCCTTGGTCCGCATCATGTAACGATCGTGACAGAAGATTCCACCATAAAAGGACCAAGCAGCGTGCCAAGCAGGAGGAGTTGGCGATGTCCCAGGTGGGCGAATAGTGGTCTTGGGAGGACATATTCGCGGGCAGAGGGCCCTGGGCAAAGGTACAGGCCCTGGCAAGAGAGGAGAAACGGCGCCAACCGTGCCGACGACAGACACGCGAGAGGCAACCCCAAGTAATTTTTTTTTGGGGGGGGGCACACGGCGTGGACGACGGGGCTGCTGGAGGCAGCTACAGGGCGCATCGGCGATCTAGGAGAGGAGGCCACCAGGTTTGGGGGGCTGGAAGGGTGGTTGGCGGAGCCTAGAGGTAGAGCAGAGCCAACTCCCCGTACTCAGGCTAGGCAGCGTGAGACTGGGCAGGTTCCGTGGTATGAGGAGCCACGTACTGTGCCGCGAGTGTTCCGGCACAGTCCTGTACGTCCTGTGCTAGCACCACGCACGTGTCGTGCTAAGGTGGGCATGCAGCCAGGACGGAGTGTGCCGGCTCAACACTCGTGGCCTCCAGTACCCCTCCTCGGTCCCGGATATCCTGCGCCAGTGCCACGTGCTGTAGCGCCAGTACGAGTGCCCAGCCCTGTACGTCCTGTGCTGATGCCTCACACACAGGGTGTGGAGATAGGTATTCAGCCAGGACGGGTTGTGTCAGCTCTCCTCTCCAGACCTCCAGTCCGTCTCCACAGTCCAGCCCGGCCTGTTCCTGTCCCTCGCACCAAGCCTGTGGTGCGCATCACCAGCCCAGTCCGGCCTGTTCCTGTCCCTCGCACCAAGCCTTTGGTGCGCGTCGCCAGCCCGGTCCGGCCTGTTCCTGTCCCTCGCACCAAGCCTGTGGTGCGCGTCGCTAGCCCGGTCCGGCCTGTTCCTGCTCCCCGCACCAAGCCAGTGGTGCGCGTCGTCAGCCCGGTCCGGCCTGTTCCTGTCCCTCGCACCAAGCCTGTGGTGCGCGTCGCCAGCCCGGTCCGGCCTGTTCCTGCTCCCCGCACCAAGCCAGTGGTGCGCGTCGTCAGCCCAGTCCGGCCCGTTCCTTCTCCCCGCACCAAGCCAGTGGTGCGCGTCGTCAGCCCAGTCCGGCCCGTTCCTGCTCCCCGCACCAAGCCAGTGGTGCGCGTCGTCAGCCCAGTCCGGCCCGTTCCTGCTCCCCGCACCAAGCCAGTGGTGCGCGTCGTCAGCCCGGTCCGGCCTGTTCCTGTCCCTCGCACCAAGCCTGTGGTGCGCGTCGCCAGCCCGGTCCGGCCTGTTCCTGCTCCCCGCACCAAGCCAGTGGTGCGCGTCGTCAGCCCAGTCCGGCCCGTTCCTTCTCCCCCGCACCAAGCCAGTGGTGCGCGTCGTCAGCCCAGTCCGGCCCGTTCCTGCTCCCCGCACCAAGCCAGTGGTGCGCGTCGTCAGCCCAGTCCGGCCAGTTCCTGCTCCCCGCACCAAGCCAGTGGTGCGCGTCGTCAGCCCGGTCCGGCCCGTTCCTGCTCCCCGCACCAGGCCAGTGGTGCGCGTGCGTCAGCCCGGTCCGCCCGTTCCTGCTCCCCGCACCAGGCCAGTGGTGCGCGTCGTCAGCCCGGTCCGGTCCGTTCCTGCTCCCGCACCAAGCCAGTGGTGCGCGTCGCCAGCCCGGTCCGGCCTGTTCCTGCTCCCCGCACCAAGCCAGTGGTGTGCGTCGTCAGCCCGGTCCGGCCCGTTCCTGCTCCCCGCACCAAGCCAGTGGTGCGCGTCGTCAGCCCGGTCCGGCCCTTTCCTGCTCCCCGCACCAAGCCAGTGGTGCGCGTCGCCAGCCCGGTCCGGCCCGTCCCTGCTCCCCCCACCAAGCCAGTGGTGCGCGTCGTCAGCCCGGTCCGGCCCGTTCCTGCTCCGCGCACCAAGCCAGTGGTGCGCGTCGTCAGTCCGGCACGGTCCGTGCCTGTTACACCGGTGCCTGGTCCGGCACCGGTCAGCTGCTCCACACCGGAGCCAGAGCAATCCGCTCCACCGGTGTCCAGTCCAGCTCCGGCCAGCGGGGCCAGACCAGACCAGGGGCGCTACGGGGGGGTAGAGAGAGAGTGGTGGTCACGCCCGGAGCCGGATCCGCCTCCGAGGCGGAATGCCCACCCGGCCCCTACCCCGTTGAGTTGGTGTGGCGCGGTCGCAGTCCGCGCCTTTGGGGGGGGGTACTGTCACGCCCTGGCTCTGGGGACTCTTATATGTTGAGCCAGGGTGTGGATTTTCTATGTTTTGTTTTCTATGTTTTTGTTTCTAGATCGTGTTGATCTATGTTGGCCAGGGTGGTTCCCAATCAGAGACAGCTGTAGCTCGTTGTCTCTGATTGGGGACCATACTTAGGCAGCCTGTTTTGGACTAGTTATTTGTGGGATCTTGATCCGTAAGGTTTGTTGTTTAACCTAGGACTTCACGTATCGTTGTTTTGGTTCGTGTTGTACATTTAATAAAGTATGTACGCCTATCACGCTGCGCCTTGGTCCGCTTCATCTAACGACGATCGTGACAGTGTAGCTCTGTGTCATGTAGCATCTCACCTGACCTATGCCCCCCATGCAAGTTACAGTAATGCCATGAACATTCTAATGCATCTGAAATCCTGCTCTCCACTCACTCCATGACATCCCAGTCCCACCCATCAGCACAACAGCTCCCTCATCTACGGTACTGTATATGCTCTGACAATATAAACTTACACCTGTGCAAGGCTCAAGTCAAATCCAGCATCACCAAGTCTCCAACTCCAGAGCCAGTGAGAAGGGAGTCATTATCATAGAGATCCTATTCTAATTCTTAATTCTATGGTCATTATACTGCCTATTGTAGGATTAGACTGATCTAAAGCTAGAGTAAAAGCTCAGTGGTTAACTCAGTTAATTACATTCAGACAAAACAAAGAAATGGACTAATGAAGATTGCGGCATGTACTGTAGATTTCTGAGAAAAGGATACTTTGTTATTATGGAGCCAATTTAACAGCAACGTTTCTTGAAGATGATTGAACAGTTAAATTTTTTGTGCTTTGGTTCTAATAGCAGCTTAGTGCAATTAGATGTGCATTCCAATTATAACAATAAACATTAGATTAGATTACACTACAATACGTCTGTGATGGCTCTCAGGGAGGGAGACCCATTCATGGAAAACTAGCTAGATAAAGGTAATTATAAAGAGATTCACAGTGATGTGCTGTCAGCAATGTTCCTCGCTGGGCTTCAATTCAATAAGAAACAATGAAGCACACTCTAATAACACTCAATAGCTGGGCTCCAGGTGGATTGAAAAGTGACTTTATAAAAAGTTTAAAGGATATAAAAAATATATAGTCCCCATGGTCACCATTACAGCCTGTATGATGCATTTAGCATCATATGATGCAAAACGTAGCATCATCTGATGCAAAATGCATCATACCGGCTGTATTTCTGTATTTTGAAAGTTATTTATCTTGAAAACTTGATTGCTGACATGCAAACATTTTTGGGACTGTATTAACAATGGACTAATGAAACAGATGCCAAAACTTAGTTTTTGGGTGGAATTTTTCTTTAATTGACTAATTACTATTAATAAATAATATGTTTAATTAGCCACAAAGCATTTGAGACCTTTGTCATTAACTAGCATATTGTGCACAGATTTCCAAAGCAGTCCACACCTTTATGCTAGCCCAGCACATATGGTACAGTCTGCTACACTTACCTGTAGACCCCTGGAGGGAGCTGGGCGACCATGAAGCTCTTCTCCAGGTCCAGGAGCACATGTTCAGCATCCGGACATGGGAGGGGTCCCTATTCTTGGGGTCGTTGGCTGGACGCATTGTCTCAGATTGGAGGAAGGCTGAGCTCTCTGAGGGAGGCAGCAGCTGCCAGCAGTCTGGGGGTCCTCAGGGGATCCTCTATAGTACATCAACACAGACACAGGGCAGGAATGGGCTGTTACAGGTGCATGGTGGAGATGGACGATGTTTGGTTGGCTAAAATCTGAGAAACCTCTCTTACACTATTGCAACTAACATCGATATCCTTATCCCTAGCCCAATCTCATCGCTCAATTACAACAAAGTAAAACTATATACTGTAGTTCAGAGCTATTTTTTATTCATTTTACTCTGTGCTTGGCACAAAATCAGAGATGGAAACAGGTCTGTTAGTCAGTGTCTTAGAACAGCCAGAACCAATTGGACATTTAGGCATCGTCACTGCTTAGAGTAGACATAGAACATTTAATTATTAATGAGTAATTAAAGCTTCATTAAAAAGCCCCCGCCCCCCCAACACACCTCCAAAAACATAGCTGCCATGCATTTAGGGATACTCTAATTGACAGTGTCACTAATTAAATAACTTATTCAGAGAATGATATGCTCATTAGCAAATGAAAACAAAGCGACACATTTCCATGTGTCATTATGAATCAAATACATTTCACTTAATTATGCAATCATCTTTACAGTGTTATATAATGACCGTCAGGTTAGATTGCAATGCACACCATCTATGAGTTGCATTCATACTATATGAACAATAAGACATGGCTTCTTCTAATGCATTGAATTATAAACTTCCAAAGATGCACTGTCCTTGGCTGTCCCCTGTACAGACATGTTTCTCCTGCTCTGCTATTTGATTTATGTCAACAACATTTGTGGATGGCTGAACAAATTGATGTGCCAAATATAAGATTCTGATTAAGTGGTTTGAGATTGTCCCTTACACAGAAACATGGCTGAAATAAAAAGTTTGGCTTCAATAGGAAATGCTTATAGGTGGCTCCATGAAAGCCTGATTTTCCCCCATGTCTCTTTCCATTTGGTGTTGGTTAGATGAGAGCAAGGCTGGGGCATGGCATTGGGTATGTAGGAGAGTCACAGGAGAATATGTGCACCGTGCGACTACTCATGGAATAGAGGAGAGACAAGACAGGATAAAAATAGCTAAAGAAAGCTGTACCCTTCTACAAATTTAAATGTCTTTCTCTCTGCTGGGGGAATAGGAGTTATGAAATATGTGGGAGGATTGCTATAATCTATCACACATTCTGACACGAAGGGATGTGGAGGGACGATTGTGTTGGCATAGACCTGGAGATTTACACTGAGCAAATGATGGAGAGATCTTAACACAACACAGACAGCCACCTTCACAATGTTTTGGCAAGGTCTAGTCCCGTGTAGCTCAGTTGGTAGAGCATGGCGTTTGCAACGCCAGGGTTGTGGGTTCGATTCCCATGGGGGGCCAGTATGAAAATGTATACACTCACTAACTGTAAGTCGCTCTGGATAAGAGCATCTGCTAAATGACTAAAATGAAAATGTCTATAGTTAAGAATGAGAACATAGGAGAGCGAGAAAAATATGTAAAGTACTGTCACAACGTGAACCGAATAACATCCTATTAAACACGCACACACACGTCTTACTATACTTGTGAGGACTTTTTGGGGACCAACAATAGATTCCAATTCAAAATCCTATTTTCCCTAAACCTAACCCTTACACTAACCCCAACCGTAACCGTAACCCCTAACCCTTACCCTAAACCCATCTCCTAAACCTAAATCTTACCACTAGCCCCTAACCCTAACCCCTAAGCCTAAAGTAGCCTTTTTACAAGTGAGGACTGGCAAAATGACTTCTCTGAATTTTAGTTGGTTTACTATTCTTGTAAGGAGTTCTGGTACTCTAAAGTATAGTAAAACATGTACACACACACACACACACAAACACACACAAACATACACAAACATACACACACACACACACACACAAACCATTTTCTCATATTTCTTCAGAACATTTCCCAGAGCTGAAAGGCTTCACAGTGAGGCTACTTCTGAAATAAAGCCAGCTACCAAAGGCATTTGTAATCAAAATTGAACCATTTTTTTGTTTGTTTTCAATTAGCCATGCCTGTTTGAACTCAGATAATCCATTACAGTCCTTATGAATAGTGCAGTTTTATGTGGTATCTGTAAAAATCCATTTACTATTCCGATCCCAAAACAGCATGGGGCAGCGCTAAAAACCAGGGATCAACCCAGATGCCTCAAATTATTTATTTAACTCTCTCCCATCTCCCTTCTTTATTTTTAACCACAAAGATATAAGCATTCTATATGTAATGCAACCTGTTTGCGGCTGGGTTTCTAAAAGCATTAGTTCCCTGACCCTGACCACGGCCAGGTAATCATTCCATCTCAATCACAGAGCCACCTCGTTTGTATACATTAGTCTTGGGTACAGCAATGAACTGCAGTGCTTACCACAATGAGGCACCATGCCCAGATTGAGTGAGTGATACATATCAATGTGTCAGTCTTAGCAGCTGTCTGCAATGCAGAGTGAAATTCTAGATAGAAACCTAATTTGTGGTTTAAATTATTACTGCCATGATGAGAACACACTGTATAAATAGATTCTCTACACCACCATGGCTCCATGAGCACCACATGGGGACAAGAAAATGTCAACTCAGTGTAAAATGGTACCGTCAATCAAATACTGTATAACAAAAATATGGAAAATGAAGTGTGTTACTTTCGTGTGAAATTATTACAATAACCGAAACTACCGTAAAGTAATCAAATATTTGCAACCAATGATATTGCATTTATAATCAGACACCACCTGAGTGTAATTCAGCAGACAGTGACAATGCAGAGCGATCGGCATTTGGTTGATACAGTATATGACTACTAGCACACAGTTTTATTTACATTGAGCAAGGAGGTGATTATGAACCTCACCTGTCCTCTGCTCGCTCCGTCTGCATTAATATTTTACATTGAAACCAAATGACACCTCTGATGCACAAGGCCAGGATGAGGGCAGAAAGTCCCACTTCTCAGTAACATCCAGAACTCCATGAAAGGTGACAGTAAAGGTGACAGTAAAGAAAACCAAGAGGTCTGCAAGTCATTCATTGTTTTTAAAGCATAGCTATATCCAATTCTAACTTCCCTTTAAAATACAGTTAGTGTTTGGGAGGGAGGGAGAGAGCGAAAATCCATGCATGCTATTTGATTGTTTGATGAAGATGCGGTGAGATAATATTCCACTTCCTGGCTTTGTCAAATTTGTATTCTCATCCTGTGTGACATAACATAACATAGGTCTGAGAGGAAAGAGAGGCAGCCAAGTCCAAGGCTGGCGAAAAGAAAGATGACCTGGCTCTGATTTGAATTTTACAAATGCAAAAATCAAGGTCACTTGGCTTTGGACTCATGAGACGTGATAGAGGCGATCGATATGTCCACCTAAACAGATGATCTGTCACTAAATCATTCTTATGGGAGGGACAGAAAGGGTAAGAAGAGAGAATTGGACCTGCCGTGGCCTGGTGCTGGCTAGGTGGACTGCAGATATGACTTATGTCACTGCATGGACCCACATGGTTCTGAAAACACAGCCAAAGCACCAATAGATGTTTCATTCACTTCACTCGGATGTGGGTATTGCACAATAGTTACCTGGTACATTGTTGTTTTGTCATGCATGTTTGTTTCAGTCTAAGATAATAACATAGTAGTACAAATTCAATGAGTGCTGAAAAAGTCCTTAATTCATGCAAATACAGTATCAAGGGACACCAAAGGATGGCTTAAACGAGACTGTATCTCACCTTCCAATGAGATATCAAGGGGATAGAATGGAAGAACTGGATCATTGATGAGTCGGAGAATGGCCTCTGCTGTCATCTAAATAAACAACAGAAAACATTGTTTAAAGCTTGTGGTAGTGGACCCAAACACAGCAAAATGTCTTGAGTGAATCCCATGGTGAATACAACTCATTTACATTTACATTTACATTTACGTCATTTAGCAGACGCTCTTATCCAGAGCGACTTACAAATTGGTGCATTCAACTTATGATAGCCAGTGGGACAACCACTTTTTTTATAGGGGGGTGGGGGGGGGTAGAAAGATTACTTTTATACTATTCCAGGTATTCCTTAAAGAGGTAAGGTTTCAAGTGTCTCCGGAAGGTGGTCAGTGACTCCGCTGTCCTGGTGTCATGGGGGAGCTTGTTCCACCATTGCGGTGCCAGAGCAGCGAATAGCTTTGACTGGGCTGAGCGGGAACTGTGCTTCCGTAGAGGTAGGGGGGCTAGCAGGCCAGAGGTGGATGAACGTAGTGCCCTCGTTTGGGTGTAGGGTCTGATCAGAGCCTGAAGGGAAAGAGGTGCCGTTCCCCTCACTGCTCCGTAGGCAAGCACCATGGTCTTGTAGTAGATGCGAGCCTCAACTGGAAGCCAGTGGAGTGTGCGGAGGAGCGGGGTGACATGAGAGAACTTGGGAAGGTTGAACACCAGACAGGCTGCAGCATTCTGGATAAGTTGTAGGGGTTTAATGGCACAGGCAGGGAGCCCAGCCAACAGTGAGTTGCAGTAATCCAGACGGGAGATGACAAGTGCCTGGATTAGGACCTGTGCAGCTTTCAGTGTAAGGTAGGGTCTTACTGCGAATGTCGTAGAGCATGAACCTGCAGGATCGGGTCACCGCTTTGATGTTAGCGGAGAACGACAGGGTGTTGTCCAGGGTCACCCCAAGGCTCTTTGCACTCTGGGAGGAGGACACAATGGAGTTGTCAACCGTGATGGCGAGATCATGGAGCAGGCAGTCCATCCCCGGGAGGAAGAGCAGCTCCGTCTTGCTGAGGTTCAGCTTGAGGTGGTGATCCGACATCCACACTGATATGTCTGCCAGACATGCAGAGATGCGATTCGCCACCTGGTTATCAGAAGGGGAAAAGGAGAACATGAATTGTGTGTCGTCTGCATAGCAATGATAGGAGAGACCATGTGAGGATATGACAGAGCCAAGTGACTTGGTGTATAGAGAGAATAGGAGAGGACCTAGAACTGAGCCCTGGGGGACACCAGTGGTGAGAGCACGTGGTGCGGAGACAGATTCTCGCCACGCCACCTGGTAGGAGCGACCTGTCAGGTAGGACGCAATCCAAGAGTGAGCAGCGCCGGAGATGCCCAACTCGGAGAGGGTGGAGAGGAGGATCTGATGGTTCACAGTATCAGAGGCAGCAGATAGGTCTAGATGGATAATGAGAGAGTTAGCTTAAGCAGTGCGGAGAGCCTCCGTGACACAGAGAAGAGCAGTCTCAGTTGAATGACCAGTCTTGAAACCTGACTGGTTTGGATCAAGAAGGTCATTCTGAGTGAGATAGCTGGAGAGTTGGCTAGAGACGGCATGCTCAAGAGTTTTGGATAGAAAAAAAAGAAGGGATACCTGTCTGTAGTTGTTGACATCGGAGGGATCGAGTGTAGGTTTTTTGAGGAGGGGTGCAACTCTCGCTCTCTTGAAGACAGAAGGGACATGGCCAGCGGTCAAGGATGAGTTGATGAGCGAGGTGAGGTAAGGGAGAAGGTCTCCGGAAATGGTCTGGAGAAGAGAGGAGGGGATAGGGTCAAGCGGGCAGGATGTTGGGCGGCCGTATACATATAAAATATGTTGATGTTGTTTTTGTTGTTTAACTCCCTGCAAGAAACAGTGTGATCATCAATGCATTGAACCATAACTGTTAGTTACATTATATCCTACCAGATTTTGACTGCCATTGCCAATACACTCATTGATTTTGTTCCACTCTCAGTTGGTAGCTCTCTAAGCCCTCTGCATAGGATGGAACAAAGCACTGTCTTGTTGCCAGCTGGGCAGACCACAACGTGTCCTGCAATGACAGGATGTAAGAGCTTGTTCTCTGAGCCCTTGGTGTACCAACTCACTGAATGCACTAACTGTGCATAAGAGCATTTGCTAAATGACTAAAATGTAAAACATTATTTACAAAAATAATGTAAATGTTCCATATCTAGACACACAAGACACAGTATCATAATTCAATACTTACACGCCTGACCTCCACCCTACCTAATCAACCTTTACTTAGCAAACTCAAATCCCACCAAGCATTACACAGACTGATTTCAGAGATGCACTCAGTCAATCGGCCGGTCAGTCAATCAGTCAGTCAGCATTCTGCATGTTGTCCAGTAGAATGGAGGGAATGAGAAAAGGTCACTTCCGCCTGACCTCCTCTGGCCTTAGCAGAGAAAAGCAATTGGCCTGCCTCTTTGCCTCTTTGTAAGGAGCCTGTTAGACGCTGACCCCAGTTAGTGTGATCAGTGACACAGACACCTGTGAGGGGTGCTGAGGGGTGTTGTTTCCACTAAGCCATGCCACTGACCCCCTCTCTGTGGGGGTCCATAGACCCAGGCTGAACGCCATGGACCTCTGCCTTCAGTACACATTACTGGGGGTAACTAGGGGCTGGACACACTCCCAACTCTAGACTTAACCTATGGAACCATGACTATGGGGCATAGAAGATTGGAAGCTGTAGCTAAACACAATATGTTTACATTTTAGTTACTAAAGAGACGAAAACATGAGTCTGCTAATCAACAATGGCTGTAAAGCAAATTTAAAATGACACTTTTTTACTACTGTATGTTACCCAGGTTGGTGTTTTAACATTGTAGTCAAGTATTCCCATTTTATAGTACTTTTTTGGTGTTTATTAAATGTATGTGTAAGTTCTATAGGCTGCTGGGAAATCAATCATGGAGGGAAAAGATTAGAGCATTGATTTGAAGGGAGTGAGTGATAATACTGCAGAAAGTATTCATCAAGCCTGTGTAATGTTCCAGGACTGAAAAGACTGCTGATTTCTTATTTATGGCCTTATTTTTGGAACCCCACTCTACCAATGGCAGAAGAAAAGCATGCAACATAAAAGAAGGGAAAAGAAAAGGGAAGCAACAAAATATGACAATGTGAAGTTTCTGGAAGACAGCAGAGCAAACCAGCTGGTTACATTTCCATTCCCTTCACCCAGAGTTTCAGAAAAGTGAACTGAAATACACTGGTGCCTGACTTCATTACTTGTCCACATTAAGCATCCTTTTGCTTGTCTGGATCTTTTGGGGTATGTTAGTGCTTATACTGTATTTGAAAACAGAGAGAATGTGACATTTTCCACCCAAATAAAGAAATTGACTTACTTCTTTATTGGAATGCTGACATCAGTGATGCAGGCAGTTTGGAATAATTTTTTATAGGCTTAGCATCCAATGATCCAATATTGGCCGCATAATAATAATTTAGTTACCAAGTATGAATGTCAATGACAGACCAGTTGAATGCTCTGCATTTCCTTCCTAAAATGTAGATATAAGTTGAAATCCCCATTAGATCCACTTCCTGTGACCCAACATTATTATTTTAATTGCACCAGGTTATCATTTGGGCCTGGCCTTTATACTCTCCTGCCTCCCTCTCCTCAGTCCCCCCTCCAGCGCTGAGTGAGATTGCTTACCTGCCCCTGAGAAGCTGTCAGTTTGTCTGTACTGTGGTTTTTAAATTCTGCCTAACTTCCTCTCAGGAATGTGGCCAGGCACTGCAGGGCTTTGTGGGGGAATATATTTGTGTAGATTAGAGAGTGGGAGCAAGCGGAAGAGAAGGAGGAGAGGAGGCCCGTTGGAGGGAAGCAACATCCAGAGGTTATTGACAGCAGAGGGCTCCCTAGGAGAAGCTTAGCCCGGCTGACTGAGTAGAGAGGACCATGCTAATTTACAGCAGAGCAGACAGCACCAATAAAGCTCAGAGCTCAGCTACATACTGTTGAGGGCATTTTCTCTCTTGTTGTGTTAACCCATTTCAGGGGTCAACCCACACAACGTGGTCAGAGAGTTGAGTACTACTGCGTATGGCGTGTAATTCAAAATCAGTCACTACAGACAGCAAACAATGTTTTCACTGATCAGTGTCAGCTGAGAGAATAGGTCATAATTCCTAACTCATTGGCCTAGATACCAAAGGGCTTGATAGAGCTTAACTGGTTACTGATATCCAGTGCATTCTATGACTGAAGCATTCAAACGTTCATGATGTAACACTGCACACTGGCACATAAATACATTAGCATGTACGGTAGTGCATGTACAGTACTAAAATACCAGATTTGTTGGCTCACCACCATACACAAAGACACACCTCACTTGCCTTTTTCCTCACTGCAGCCAAGAACTCGTCATCCTCACTGGAGAGCCATTCAACACAGATAATCTTGGCAATGCCTCATATTCTTTTCATTTACGGAATATGTTTTATTCTTAGATTGTTGGGCTATTTCACAAGAGACATATCATGGACCCTTGAAACCACTGGTGAGGAGCATCATGAGTATTGTATTTAATTGCTTATTTGCTTGCACAGGTTTTTAATTAAAATAATTTAATCTACGGTGGGGTGCAAAGTTATTGGATCTCTTGATAAAGATGAGCAAAAAATACTATAAAATAAATTATACAAATGCTGAGCTATATTGTATGCAAGAAAATGGGGTTACCAAAACATAAAAGATCCACCACCATATTTTACAGTTTGCATGGGGTTATTTTCTGCTTATGCATCCTTATTTCGACGCCAAACCCACCACTGATGTGTGTGGCCAAAGATCTCTATTTTCATGTCATCCAACACATGCCTGGAGTTTGCTAAACGACATTTGCACTTGGATTAGAACCTCTGCTTTGGTCAGATGACATGAAAATAGAGCTCTTTGGCCACGCACACCAGTGGTGGGATTGGCGTCGAAATAAAGATGTATAAGCAGAAAAGAACCCCATACCTGCTGTAAAATATGGTGATGGTCCTTTGATGTTATGGGGCTATTTTGCTCAGACTATAGTCATACACTATTGTAACGGCCATGGTGCGACATGAGCACAAACAAAAAACTTTCTTGGCATTGTCACTGAATGCGAAAATAACTGGGGTTGAGTCACAGTCAGTCTGCCCTCCGAATTCGCTATACATCGATCTGCTGCGTAGCCTTGGTGAAACACCTTGCAATCAAATCTGTGCATAATGGCAACTATTAACGACCTTATCAATCGTGCTTTACTAACAGTAGTATTTCCCCCTTATGGCAACTATCATTCTAAGGACTATAGGCTAGTAGGCTACGTGAGCACACCAAATAAAACGAATTATTATGGCATCCTGGTGGAGACCGAGGGCTATGCGTGTGTATGTGTCCCATGTAAAGCTGCTCTCTGAATGAGCTACAACACCGCTATTTTGCAGGCCATTATAAACCTATTGTGGCCTATTAGATTGAGTACCCTAAGCTGTAGGCTAATCGTACCTTGCGTTTTTATGTCGTCCAAAAAGTTATACTTTTGACCCATCTGTCCATAGAACATTCTTCGAAGAGTCTTGATGATCATTCAGGTGCTTCCAGGTGCTTTTTTGGCAAACTTGAGTAAACTTTTTGGATGAGATGGGTCCCATTATGTCTGGCGAAAACCAAACACTGCATTCCACAGTAAGAACCTAATTATACCAACGGTCAAGCATGGTGGTGGTAGTGTGATGGTTTGGGGATGCTTTGCTGCCTCAGGACCAGGACGACTTGCCTTAATAGAAGGAACCATGAATACGGCTCTGTATAAGAGAATTCTACAGGAGAATGTCAGACCATCCATCTGTAAGCTGAAGCTGAAGCGCAATGATCCAAAACACACAATCAAGTCTACATGAAAAGGGTAAAAAGCAACTAATTTGTCAAAGTCCAGACCTAATCCCAATTGAGATGTTGTGTCAGGACTTGAAACGAGCAGTTCATGCTTGAAAACCCCAAAATGTTGCTGAGTTAAAGCAGTTCTGCATGCAAGAGTGGGCCAAAATTCCTCCACAGAGATATGAGAGACTGATCAACAACTACAGGACACATATGGTTGCAGTCATTGCAGCTAAAGCTGGCACAACTAGTTATTGAGTGTAAGGGGGGAAATTACTTTTTCACACAGGGGAATTGGGTGTTGCTTTACTTTTTTTATTTATTTGTAAACTCCGGTTCCCTTTATCTAATATTAGATTTTGGTTGAAGATCTGATAACATTCAGTATCAAAAATATGCAAAAATAGAGAAAATCAGAATGGGGGCAAATACTTTTTCATGGCATTGTATGTAGGACCAGTGGCGACCCGTCATTCAGGGCCCCACCTGTTTTTAGCTCCACCTGTTTAGCAAAAAAACAAAAAAACAAAAAATGTTTTTGCCTGTTTTGCATGTTATTTTGGCATTAATACGTTTCACATATCAGTTTGCAAACAATGTAAAACAATTATAATAATTGAGTTAATAAATCCGCATTCAAACACGGTCACTTTTTTGCTTTCTTGAGTAAGGCAGCTCCAAAATGCAGGTGTTTCAGCCTAGCCCAGTGCTTTCTGTGGTGGTGGGGCAGCCAGCGGAAAATACGGAGTGTAGTTGTTGGTAATGTTCACTAGTTGCGCCGTGATTGGCTCAGTGTTCTGTCACTCATGGGGACACTATGTCACCGCAAAATCTAGGGGGAGAGCTCAAACATTCAAGCCCCTTGGGTGCTGCCATAAAGTTACATTAGAAGTGCCCATCCAAAAAGGCTCAAGGTCATTGGCCACAGATAAAATGACGTTAAATCACATTATAAACTCAGCAAAAAAATAAACGTCCTCTCACTGGAAAAATGTGTCCCTGAACAAAGGGGGGGGGTCAAAATCAAAGTCAGTATGTGGTGTGGCCACCAGCTGCATTAAGTACTGCAGTGCATCTCCTCCTCATGGACTGCACCAGATTTGCCAGTTCTTACTGTGAGATGTTACCCCACTCTTCCACCAAGGCACCTGCAAGTTCCTGGACATTTCTGGGGGGAATAGCCTTAGCCCTCACCCTCCGATCCAACAGGTCCCAGACGTGCTCAATGGGATTGAGATCCGGGCTCTTCGCTGGCCATGGCAGAACACTGACATTCCTGTCTTGCAGGAAATCACGCACAGAACGAGCAGTATGGCTGGTGGCATTGTCATGCTGGAGCGTCATGTCAGGATGAGCCTGCAGGTAGGGTACCACATGAGGGAGGAGGATGTCTTCCCTGTAACGCACAGCGTTGAGAATGCCTGCAATGATACCAAGCTCAGTCCGATGATGCTGTGACACACCGCCCCAAACCATGACGAACCCTCCACCTCAAAATCGATCCCGCTCCAGAGTACAGGCCTCGGTGTAGCGCTCATTCCTTCGACGATAAACGCGAATCCGACCATCAACCCTGGTGAGACAAAACCGCGACTCGTCAGTGAAGAGCACTTTTTGCCAGTCCTGTCTGGTCCAGCGACGGTGGGTTTGTGCCCATAGGCGATGTTGTTGCCGGTATGTCTGGTGAGAACCTGCCTTACAACAGGCCTACAAGCCCTCAGTCCAGCCTCTCTCAGCCTATTGCGGACAGTCTGAGCACTGATGGAGGGATTGTGCGTTCCTGGTGTAACTCGGGCAGTTGTTGTTGCCATCCTGTACCTGTCCCGCAGGTGTGATGTTCGGATGTACCGATCCTGTGCAGGTGTTGTTACACGTGGTCTGTCACTGCGAGGATAATCAGCTGTCCGTCCTGTCTCCCTGTAGCGCTATCTTAGATGTCTCACAATACGGACATTGCAATTTATTGCCCTGGCCACATCTGCACTCCTCATGCCTCCTTGCATCATGCCTAAGGCACGTTCACGCAGATGAGCAGGGACCCTGGGTATCTTTATTTTTGTGTTTTTTAGAGTCAGTAGAAAGGCCTCTTCATTGTCCTAAGTTTTCATAACTGTGACCTTAATTGCCTATCGTAGCTGTTAGTGTCTTAACGCCCGTTCCACAGGTGCATGTTCATTAATTGTTTATGGTTCATTGAACAAGCATGGGAAACAGTGTTTAAACCCTTTACAATTAAGATCTGTGAAGTTATTGTGATTTGTACTAATTATCTTTGAAAGACAGGGTCCTGAAAAAGGGACACTTTTTTTTTGCTGAGTTTATGTACTGTTGCTTTGATTGGACTGATCATGTCAACATCATACTTTCAAAATCTTAGCTAGCAAGCTATTAGTCAACATCATGAATCAAGTTGACAATCTACTGGCAAATCCTTTTCAATCCTTGTCATATGAAGAGAAATAATGAAGAGAAATTATAGATAAAATGTATCGGTGCTCATAGGCCATTGGACATAAACATTACACAAAAAGTTGGATATCGCAAATTCAACAATGAGTGGTTTGGAAGGAATCAGTGGCTAACTGCAAGCATTGCAAAGCAATCACTAGCCTGCTATTCAGCGGAGTGGGTGTGTGGTCCAAGTCTGGGTTTAAGGGTCTCTTTTCCAAGCATAAAAGGATAAACATTCAACATTGGCCATGCTGTCAATCCAGCATGACTTCTGCCGCGTTCTAAACAACTTGAAACTCAGATCTGGGAAATTTCAGACTTCAGTGAGTTCAAGACAACTGGGAACTCGGAAAAAACGAGCTCCCACTGGGAAAACAAGTTTTGAACGGTCATCCAACTCGGAATTCCAAGTCGGGAACTCAGGCCACTTTCTAGAGCTCCGACCTGAAGATCACTGACGTCATGATTCACCCTTGTTTTTTTCCGAGTTCCCAGTTGTCTTGAAAGCACCATCAATCCAAGAGAATGCCAGACTTTGATGACAAAGTTTGATGACAAAATTTGCCACGAAGAACCACCACGCCACCTTCCTGTTCAACTGAGCACAGCACAACAAGGTGAGTCCAAAAATGTATTGTATTCAGCTGCATAAATGATGTAATATGCCAGGGAGATATGAATACTATAGCTAAGAAAGTCATACTAAGTGTATTTTGTGTAGTAAGCTGTTAGTAGCCCATGTGCCTCACCTTAATAATTTAGTCCCTTTTCCCCTCATAACTTAGCCTACTGTTCTGACTTGGTGGTGCACATGTAGCCTATATCCTGTTTTAGAGAAATGTCATCATCGAATATTGTAAGAGCTTTCATTGTCTGCTTATATGCCCACTTTATTTATCCTACGGTTCTGACTTGGTGTTCAGGGAGAATGCTGCAAGAACGGCCCATGTTCTGAATTCTGTCACTGTACATTTCAAAAGTGCTGAACAAATAGTTATATTGACTACGTCCGTCCTAGCTCGCTCATTAATGTCCTCATCACACTTACGGATTGCCTCTTATCCACTCGATGTCCCCTTATGCCATAGTTTGTACATCTCAATTGTCAGTAGAAACCACATTTGTTTAAGCAAGTCAGCCATATCAGCTATGTTTTTTTTAAAGGCAGTAAATGAGGCTGAGTTAACTGTTTCTCTGCCAGACAAGGCTCCGCTGATAGCCAGGTGTAGCGGTGGTAAGGTGTTGGGACTCTGCTGTTCGGACAGCTTTATGTAGGCCCTAACAGTTTGTGGGCACTGTTTGTCACAGTTATAGTGCAATTAATGCATTGTTTAGTTTTGTGTTGTGTAGTGGCTTTGCTGGCATGCATTAAAAAACAAAAGGGGGGAGTTTGCCCCACCAAGATTTACATGCTAAAATCGCCACTGTGTAGGACAGTACACACTATTTGACCATGGTCCTGTAGAACCGTGGGGAAAGCAGGCTTGAGGTCAAGCCCTCTGGTGTGTTAGTCCTCATAGTGTTAGCTGGTACAAAAGCCTGCACACCCTGTGGCTTTCCTGGAGCAGGGTTGCTGACCAATGCCCTTCATGCCATGACAGGTCAGGAATGTCTGATCCCTACTAACCATTGTATAAGCAGGCCTACTATACTTTATAGCAGAGATAGTCTCTTGTTATTGTGGTGTTGGCCTTAAGGCTACTCAAACGCCCATAAATGCAGCTGGACCTGGGCTCAGAGCCCAGGGTCTTGGTCCATTACATTTACATTTTAGTCATTTAGCAGACGCTCTTATCCAGATATATATATTTTTTTATACTGGCCCCCCGTGGGATTCGAACCCACAACCCTGGTGTTGCAAACACCATGCTCTACCAACATCCCTGCTGGAAAATTCCCTCCCCTACCCTGGACGACGCTGGGCCAATTGTGCGCCGCCCCATGGGTCTCCCGGTCGCGGCCGTCTACGACAGAGCCTGGATTCGAACCAGGATCTCTAGTGGCACAGCTAGCACTGTGATGCAGTGCCTTAGACCACTGCGCCACTCGCCATTGGCACTAATCCCTGAAACCCAAATCAATCCCTAGCCCCTGGGAACTTGTGTGGATCTGGAAGTATTGGATAGGTGTAAGCAATATGCTGGTAGCAGAGCTGCCAACTCTCACGCTTTCGCCGTGTGACACACATTTTTGCCTGTTTTCACACGCACTCACGCCACACATCCAATTTCACACGCAAAAAAAATCGGCCGAAACTCGTTCCTTCCTTTTTTCAAACTCCCCGACGGTAGATGGCGCTGATGAGCGCCACTGAACCATATGCGCTGCACCTCGAAGTTAGCGACAGAAGAAGAGATACCATTGCCGCGAAAGACAAAAGGAGAAGAAACAGTCACTACCTCAAGAAGTCTGATAAGAAGCTGAGCTGAGACTAGGTATGTAACAATGAAATGTCGTCCAATTGAGTACTCACTCTCTTAAACTTTAAATCTTGAAATAAATTATTTGTTTGTGCGTGTGAACATGATTTAGTGTGGCGAATGTATTCCAAAGAATTTAACATAAATAAAGGAAATGTGTGCAATAGAAGTATACCTGCTGTTCTTCCAAGCCACCGTACCAACTTTCACTTCTTTCAACTTGCTGCTTCAGAGAGAGCAGTCATCAATATTTTTGTTACATGATGAGGTGGGATTGGATTTTGCTGTTTTTTTTCCATTCTGTGTTTCTTGCTGATATCTGCAGGGATCCTCTAAAACAGGTTTCACCTACTATTTTTGTAAATGTCTATTATAGATGGTGAAATTTGAACGCAAGCTATGTTCCAAGTTTATGGTTCCAGCAGCTCTGCAGTGCCATGAGGAGCCTTGTGAAATTGCCTTTAAAGAAAAGGCAAACCATTTACCAGATTAGTATTTGACTATTATTATGATCAAACACTGTGATATGTGATATTTAGCCTTGTACCTTATTCTGATATGCTGTATCTGTGACAGGAAGAAAGTTGAACATTGGGTTCACAACCAGGGCTAAACTTAACAGATTACTCGACGAGGGTGACATCACACCACAGCAGGTGGATTCATTCCATGAAGCTGTGTTGTGTTTCCTGACAAGTGCTGTGGACTATGCACTTAAGAAGCTGCCACTGGAAGAGCCACTGATCAAGCACGCACAATTTGTAGATGTACGGCAGAGGGCTGAAAGTGACATCGAAGATGTCCTGTACTTTGTTGAAAGGTTGGTTTATTTTTCTCTAATTATTGTCTATCATCTTAGCTAAAATACCCTGTGTTTTATGATGAGGTGTGTTCACTCCTAAACTGCACATGAGATATTCTTATGTGGCTTCTCCTCAAAGATGTGTATGAACTGCTGCTGGTTGATGACTATATACCTAAAACGTAACAACTTGTAACTCTACTTTCATAAATAGGTTTCCCCATCTCCTCCCATACCATGGGCCAGAGGAGCATGACCTTCTAGGTGCGGAGTTTCTAAATAATCAGACCATGCCAATGATATCCCTGCAGGATGAAACTGAAATGGAAAGCTTCTGGGCTGAAATGGCAACCCGGAAGCATAAGGTTAATTTTTTTTAATTTTTTGTCTTTCCTTTTGGCAGGTGTGGCTTGGCTACATCTGTTGCTTAAAATTGTTGCATGCATATGTGTCATGCATGTTGCAAATTATGCATGTTTTTATCTGAACTTTGTAAATGGATCAACCTACAGTATACTTACAGTATTAATCAATCAAAAATCAAGGTATGTTTTTCCATTGTGTTTTGGTGCATTTTCCATAGGTGACAGGAGCCAAATAATTCGAGAGGCTTGCTGCCGTCGCCAAGCTTGTCCTGGTGTTGCCCCATGCAAACGCAGATGCTGAGAGGGTGTTTTCAGTTGTGGGACTGAACAAAACCAAGAGAAGAAACAGCCTAGCATTGGATGGCACCCTGTCCTCAATAATGACCATAAAGATGGCCAATCTGGAGCCCTGCTTCAAATGGGAGCCCCCCTCCGATATCATCAAGGCCTCCATACGTGGCACAGGCCAGTATAACCATGCCGACAGATCATAGACAAGAGGCTCATTTGAGATGAGCCCGGTCTGCGCATAATCGATCACCGGCGATCACCGCCCAATGCATGCTGGTTAGATTTGTGTCCGACTTGATCCCGACTTTCTCTGACGTCATGCACATGTGGGCAACGATAACCTCATGAGATCAAGGCGGCCGCAGTTCTGAGACGCAGGCACTGCAATTGCTTTTCACCGACTGCAGGACCCAGGCGGACCCAGGACAAAATCTCACTCCAAGGTTTTTTGAAAAGTTGGCAGGTACGTGGTAGCACCATCTTGAACTCTGATAGGCAAGGTGGGATCAAGGAAATGTCCTGGGTGTGATATGTTGTTAATGTACTTTTACATTGCTGGTACACTGGCTATGTATCAAAATGCTTGCTGGAGCTCTGATCTTGACTCTGCAAGACACTGCTTCTCTCTGCAATACAGATATAGGCAGGTAGCTAGCTAGCTATCTAAGTATACATGCAGGTAATTATAATATAAAACCACTACTAACGCTTTCGTAAGCATCGCATTCAGCTTTGATTTCTTTACTTCGCAAAACTAGAAATATGATTTGTTGCAAACTGACTGAGTAACTTGCTGGCTATCTATACCCCTTTCTTGATGGTCCATTCTCATCCATTATGTATTATTGCGGTCTGTCTCGCATCTAGCAAAAATGTGAACAAATCGTTAGGACCAATGAGAGTAGAATTGCTGACTTCGGACATCAACGTGACCGGATATTCTTCTTCTTCTTTGTCTTTGCAAGGTTTCCAGATCCATTACAAATTGACATGGCTAGAAGGAAGGGATCCACCATTTGTCAAACTAACCGTAACCCTTTTCCTAATCTTAACCTAATTCTCCTAACCTGCTACGTTAATTATCCTAACCTGCTGCGTAAGTTCTCCTAACCTGCTACGAAACGTCAAATCTGACACTCCTTCAAGCCTTCGAGCCATGACCATTAGAAATGGACATAGAGAGCAATACTAATGGCATCTTTTTGTAGGCACTAACTCCGCCATGGTTCGTTAGAAAATATATAGAGCTTTTGTAGGGTTTTAGGATAAACGCCAAAATGAAGGTCTGTGCTAAACACAGGCTTATGAGATCTTATACTTATTTTTCTATGAGATAATCTTCATAATTTATCATCAGTTTTTGTGAATTTTGAAGCATTTATGTAATTTAAATAACCACATAAAGCACATAAAGGCTTCATAATTCATAAAGGTCAAGTTAACTAACTGATAGTATCCCATAAAACAAAATGTATAAGATCTCCTAAGCCTGTGTTAATAACCTCAGACCTTATTTTCAGCGTTTATCCTAAACCCTATTCTCAAAACCAGTATCCCAATGGCTGAAGAACTAGATGTAACTCACTTCAGGGTTTTAGGACTACAAGCTGGCGAGCTCTATTGTAGGCTGAGTTTAAACGCAGTGAGAATGCTTCCCACCACTAGATCACATCACTAGATGTGAGCTGGACGTGATCCCAACGCTGCCACCAATGTAGCGGAAGAAAGTGAAAGCTGCAACAGGGACTCTAACTAGGGCTCATACGTGGCAAAGTGAGCTCTAACGGCCGTTGCCATGAAAGCCTAGTAGGCCTCTGGGCAGAGGCAGTAGGCCTACAATGCTGGCATATGCCATGTTACAATAGCCTGAGTACTATACAGTCATGGCCAAAAATATTGGCACCCTTGCACTCTTTTCAAGTAACTCACAATGTCACGGTTTACTAAGCCAGAACCCAGAAGCAGACCAGGACAAGGTAAGTTGAAACAAAGGTGAGTGTTTATTTAATAGATCCACGAGTGAGGCTGAATAATCCAGGGAACAGAGCGGGTGGCGTGGATGGGTTGTTGAGGGTGCAGTGGTAGGTCCAGTAATGGCTCGGCAGCCGCCGACCATCAGGCAGAGGTTGGGTGAAGGTTCCGGGTGAGTGACTGCAGATAGAACAAAACGGAGGTAAGTATACAGCAAGTCAAAAAGGTGCAAAACAACAAAACTAACGCTAGAAGTTCCAAGGCTGATACACGGACAAACATACTGTTCATGGCTAACGATCCGGCAGGGAATGGATGTCAGGTCAGAGCTTATGAAGGTGATGATCAGGGCCAGGTGTGCAGATTGCTGATGGAATGCAGGTGTGGAAATCAGGAGAGCTCCCGCCTAGCAACGTAGCCCGGCAACCAGGCAGGGAGCGTTCCAGAACCCTCGGGAAACTGGAGATCCCGAGCAGAAAAACTAATACACAGACAGGAACCGACTCAGACTGCCGGAATCGTTACAGTACCCCCCCTCCGACCAACGCCACCGGGCGGACTCCCGGAGCGCCAGGATGGAGGCGGTAGAAGTCACGAATGAGGTCAGCATCTAGGATCTGTCGCCGCGGAATCCAACTCCTCTCTTCAGGACCATACCCCTCCCAGTCCACGAGATACTGGAAACCCCGGCCCCGCCGTCTGGAATCCATGATGCGTCGCACCGTGTAGGCAGGACCACCTCCGATCATCCGAGGAGGAGGAGGAGGAGGCGGAGGAGGCAACAGAGGACTGAGGAAAACCGGCTTGAGGCAGGAGACATGAAAGGTGGGATGGACTCTGAGCGTCCTCGGTAGTTTGAGTCGAACTGCCACCGGATTGATCACCTTCTCCACCACAAACGGACCAATGAACTTCGGTAACAACTTCCTAGACTCAGTCCGTAAAGGAAGATCCCGTGTGGCCAACCAGACCCTATCTCCGATGGTATAGGTGGGAGCGGGGATCCGGCGACGATTCGCCTGGAGCTGATACCGGTCCGAAACTCTAAGGAGTGCCTTTCTGGCCCGATGCCAGGTCCGGTGGCAACGACGAATATGGGCCTGAACAGAGGGCACTGAGAGCTCCCTCTCCTGAGAAGGGAACAAGGGAGGTTGGTAGCCATACAGGCACTGGAAGGGAGACATCCCAGTGGCAGATGTAGGGAGAGTATTGTGGGCATACTCAACCCAAGGCAACTGAGAGACCCAGGAGGTGGGGTTGGAAGAGACCAGGCAGCGTAGCGTGGATTCCATCTTCTGGTTGGCTCTCTCCGCCTGACCATTAGATTGGGGGGTGAAAACCAGATGTGAGACTGACTGTAGCTCCAATGGCCAAACAGAAGGACTTCCAGACAGCAGAGGTAAACTGAGGGCCACGGTCGGAAACGATATCACTGGGCAAACCTTGGACCCTGAAAACCTCCCTAACCAGGATCTCGGACGTCTCCGAGGCAGAGGGAAGCTTGGCAATTGGCACAAAGTGGGCGAACTTGCTGAATCTGTCCACGATAGTCAGAACGACCGTGTTCCCCTCAGAAGCGGGCAACCCAGTGACAAAGTCCAGGGCCAGATGCGACCATGGTCGCGGGGGAATAGGAAGGGGGTGAAGTAGTCCAGAGCTGGGCCGATTGGTACTCTTATTCTGCGCACACACTGGACAGGCAGCAACAAAACCCCGAGTATCCTCGGCCATGGCAGGCCACCAAAAACGTCTGCGAAGAAACGCCATCGTCCGAGCCACGCCAGGGTGACAAGCCATCTTGCTGGCGTGGGACCATTTGAGGACAGCAGGACGAACCGACTCAGGCACAAACAACCGACCGGGTGGACCGTTACGGGACCGGGCTGCGTCCGAAGGGCCGCCATCACCTCCTCCTCAATCTTCCACATAACTGCTCCCACGACGCAGTTCCGGGGGGAGAATTGTCTCGGTCTTGGACCCACTCTCTTCCGTCTTGGAGAACATCCGGGACAAGGCGTCCGCCTTGCCGTTCTTAGATCCAGGTCGGAACGTCAGGGAAAAAATTGAATCGTCCGAAAAACAACGCCCACCTGGCCTGACGGGAGTTGAGACGTCTAGCCGATTGCACGTAAGCAAGATTCTTGTGGTCAGTCCAGACAATAAACGGTTGCTCCGCCCCCTCCAACCAGTGGCGCCACTCCTCCAAGGCAAGTTTCACCGCGAGAAGCTCCCGGTTACCCACATCGTAATTCCTCTCCGCAGGCGAAAGGCGACGAGAGTAGTAGGCGCAGGGATGGAGTTTACTGTCCGTGGAGCATCGCTGCGACAGGATGGCGCCAACTCCCACATCAGACGCGTCCACTTCAACGACGAACTGACGGGCCGTGTCCGGTTGAGAGAGAATCGGTGCGTTGGTGAATCGCCTCTTCAAATCCAGAAACGCTCGATCCGCCTCCGGATTCCACTTGAAGGTCCTGATACTGGAAGTCAAGGCAGTTAACGGAGCGGCCACACGGCTGTAATCCCCGGATGAATCTGCGGTAGAAATTCGCAAACCCCAAAAAATCTCTGGAGCTGCAATCTCGTACCGGGCTGGGCCCATTCCAGAACCGCTCTAACCTTCTCCTGGTCCATCCTAATCTCTCCCCTGGAGATGATGTACCCGAGAAAGGATGTCGTGTGGGCGTGAAACTCGCACTTCTCGGCCTTCACGAACAGGCGATTCTCCAACAATCGCTGCAGAACCTGCCGGACATGCTGGACGTGGTCGGAAGGTTCCTTCGAGAAGATCAGAATGTCATCCAGGTAAACAAACACAAAGAGACCGATCATATCTCTCAGGACGTCGTTCACCATACTCTGGAATACCGCTGGAGCATTGGTCAGTCCAAACGGCATCACCTGATACTCGAAGTGACCCATCGGTGTATTGAAACCCGTCAACCACTCGTCCCCTTCTCTGATCCGGACCATGTGATACGCATTGCGTAGGTCTAGCTTGGTGAACACCGTAGCACCCTGTAAGGAGTCGAAGGCAGAACTCATCAAGGGCAGGGGATACTTGTTCTTGACCGTGATGTCATTCAACCCCCGATAATCAATACACGGTCGAAGAGAGCCATCCTTCTTACCCACAAAGAAGAATCCTGCCCCCAGGGGTGATGACGACGGACGAACGAGACCAGCAGCTAGGGACTCCTTGATGTAGGTCTCCAAAGCCTCACGTTCAGGTCGGGAGATACTGTATAACCTTCCCTTGGGGTAGACAGCTCCAGGGAACAGGTTGATGGCACAATCATATGGTCGGTGGGGAGGGAGTGACAGAGCCTTCTGCTTACTGAACACTTCCCCCAAATCGTGATATGTCTCGGGAACCAGGGACAAATCTGGGGGTTTAGCCTCAATCACCTGACTGGGAACCGAATGGGGACAGGCAGTCTTGAGACAGTTAGCATGACAATCAAGGCTCCAACTCGTTACCTTGCCCGTCACCCAATCGAACGTGGGATTGTGTTCCTTCAGCCAGGGGTATCCAAGGACCAGAGGAACATGGGAAGACGGCAGAATGAAGAATGAAATCATCTCAGAATGATTCCCCGACAACAGCATCTTAACCGGTTCAGTCCTCATCGTGATACGTGCCAGACTACTGCCGTCCAGAGTGGTAGCTTCAATGGCTTCCGGCAATTGCTCCTTGGAAAGCCCCAGCTGTTCCACCAACTCGGCATCAAGAAAGCTTCCATCGGCACCTGAATCGATAAAGCGTTAATCGCTAAGCTCTGATTCCTGTTCATAAGGGTAGCCGGGAAACGGGGTCTGACAGAGGTATTGAGAGGTCGAAACTGGCTCGCTAAAAGTCCTCCCAACTTTAGCGAGCCGCGCAGTTTGACGACCGCCGGGAACCAGTGGCGAGGTAATGTCCCGAACCACCACAGTAGAGGCAACAGTTAGTCCTACGTCTGTGTTGGCGCTCCTCCTTGGTTAACCCGTGCCGCCCCACTTGCATGGGTTCAGAATCGGGAGACAGGACCTCTCCACTAATCCTGTGTGGTGGACGATGATCGACGTATTCTGGTCCAATCCCCGACCCGACTGGAACCTGAGAAGCTGATCGGTTGGACGGGACCCATTGCTTCTCCCTCCTTCACTCTCGGACTCGATTATCCACCCGAATAGACAAGGCTACCAAGCTGTCCAGGTCACTAGGCTCCGGATAGGAGATCAACTCATCCTTGAGCTGCTCCGACAGACCCTGGTAAAAGGCCGCTTGCAGAGACTCCTCATTCCACCCACTCTCCACAGCCAACGTCTTGAACTCGATCACGAAGTCGGCCACGCTGCGAGTTCCTTGGCGAAGCGAAAACAGGCGCCTAGCTGCGTCCCTCCCTCGGACGGAATGGTCGAAGAGCTTCCTCATCTCGGCCGTGAACCCCTGGTATGAAGCCATGCAGGGATCCTGTCGTTCCCAAACGGCTGAAGCCCACTCCAGCGCTCGACCACGCAGCAACTCAATCACAAAGGCTATCCTAGCCTTGTCTGTGGCATAAGAGTAGGGCTGTAGATCGAACACTAACCCACACTGCATAAGGAAGGAACGGCATCTTCCCAGCTCCCCCTCATATTTATCCGGCGTCGGAACCTTGGGCTCACGGAAGGACACAGCTCCAGAAGCAGCAGGCGAGATGGGTGAAACCGGTAGTGGATCCTCCACCGGAAACTTGCGCTGGTTCTGGACCTCCGTCAGACCGGTAGAAAGGTTCCGAACTGACAACGCGATCTCCTGTAGTACCGTGCTATGATGGCCCAACATCTTCTCCTGATGGGTAATGGCATGGCGAACAGAGTCCAGGTCCGCTGGGTTCATTACTGGCCGGATCGTTCTGTCACGGTTTACTAAGCCAGAACCCAGAAGCAGACCAGGACAAGGTAAGTTGAAACAAAGGTGAGTGTTTATTTAATAGATCCACGAGTGAGGCTGAATAATCCAGGGAACAGAGCGGGTGGCGTGGATGGGTTGTTGAGGGTGCAGTGGTAGGTCCAGTAATGGCTCGGCAGCCGCCCGACCATCAGGCAGAGGTTGGGTGAAGGTTCCGGGTGAGTGACTGCAGATAGAACAAAACGGAGGTAAGTATACAGCAAGTCAAAAAGGTGCAAAACAACAAAACTAACGCTAGAAGTTCCAAGGCTGATACACGGACAAACATACTGTTCATGGCTAACGATCCGGCAGGGAATGGATGTCAGGTCAGAGCTTATGAAGGTGATGATCAGGGCCAGGTGTGCAGATTGCTGATGGAATGCAGGTGTGGAAATCAGGAGAGCTCCCGCCTAGCAACGTAGCCCGGCAACCAGGCAGGGAGCGTTCCAGAACCCTCGGGAAACTGGAGATCCCGAGCAGAAAAACTAATACACAGACAGGAACCGACTCAGACTGCCGGAATCGTTACACACAATTTTCCCTAAAAATAAGTTGAAATTGACCAAAGTATTTGGTCTCCACAATTCTTTATTTCACTGTTAATATTACAAAACCTTTGTTTTTAATTCAGAACTTAATATATCAATTTAAATCAGAGAAAAAACAGAAATGGCATTGACAAAATTATTATCACCCTAGGCTTATTATTTGGGAACACAGCCTTTGGTCAAAATAACTGCAATCAAGCATTTCCTCTAGCCATCGATGAGCTTCCTACACCTCTGTAGTGGCAGTTTGGCCCACTCTTCTTGTGCAAACTGCTCCAGTTACCCAGATTTGAAGGGTGCCTTCTCCCAACTGCTGTTTCCAGATCTCTCCACAAGTTTTCAATGGGATTTAGATCTGGACTAATTGCTGGCCACTTCAGAACAGTCCAATGTTTTGTCTTGAACCATTCCTGGAGGCTTTTTGAAGTGTGTTTGGGGTCATTGTTCTGCTGGAAGACCCATGACCTTCGATGGAGACCCAGCTTCCTGACACTGGGTCCGACATGGTGCTGGACCAAGCAGCAAGAAACCGAACATCTACCACTTTCACAGTCGTTTTTGCTCATCTTTATCAAGGGATCCAGTAATTCCATACCACACTGTATTTCATATGACATTAAATTTACAACAACAACAAAAGTGAAGGCATCCCCATTACCAATGCTGTATCAATTAGTATCCAAGCAACTGAACAATTGCTACCCGAGTTAGTTGGGTGAAGTACACTGGCACATTGCATAACCTCGCCAGGGATGTCAAGACCTTAAGACTCCTGTTAGCTCCCAGAGTCAAAGGATTTAGTTCAGTGGGCTAACACAGTCTTTAGGTGCTCGGTACCTGGGTTCGAGGGGGAATGCTAAATCAGTTCCATGATGAAGGGTCTCAGACTGAGGATATCTTCAAACAGCTGCATTATGCTGATGGCTGAAAAGATGGTAGGTACTAGTAATGTACAGTTCCCTTCAGTTAGGTGTGGAGCCCAAAACAGCTTGAGGACAAAGTTTCTGCAGAGAAATGCACACACATTTAAGCAGTAGTCAAACATTTGATTGGGCAAATGGCTCATATCCTCTGGAAATTCATTTAGCCAAAGTTAAATTAGACGAAATAACAGGAAAACATAAGAAGGATAAACATATACATAAATTCACTAAATACTGGCATATCTGAAGGTAGATTACCTTTACTTCCACCAATAGCACCAATAGACTGACATAGACTGACAGACACTTCCAATACCACTAGCATTTCTCACATCATGTTCTACAGTCCCCAAGATAACCTAATCATTAATCAAACTTGGGTGAGCCAGTGATTGTGTATGGCGAGTCCTTTTAGATCACTCAATGGAACCTATTGGGTGGTCTTTAAAGTAAAGGGCTCACAGAAACAGCGTTTAATTAATTAACACTTTGACGACCATTGCAGATCCTTGTCTATGCATGCGTTATTTCCAACAACATTGATTCTACATCGGCAGCCTTCTGCTCCCTTCATTAAGATACTAGAAGGCACAGGGTTTGTTAAGGGTTAAAGACAACCAAATAATAAAGTAGACAGATTGGGGGTGACATGAGTGTGTTTCTGAGAGCTGGTGTGCAGTGTTTATGTCACTGCTCACTGTTTGTGCGAAGACGTTCTGAATACAAGTGTAGGCCTACCTGGGCCAGTATATTTGAAGTGTAGAGAGTATTTCAGATTACTCCATAGGTTTGTTGAATACGCAAGACCAAACAAAGTTAATTTATAACAGAAAAACAATAACTTCGTACAACTTCACAATGTATTAATATAAGCTAAATCTGTCACTAAAACACAATGACAGCATCATTAATTAATTTCTCATATCCAACTTCAACTAATATCCTTTGTTAAGACTCCTCCTAAATTACATCTAAACAGTCCCAGGGTAGCATTATGAAGACCTTATTTACATTTACATTTACGTCATTTAGCAGACGCTCTTATCCAGAGCGACTGACAAATTGGTGCATTCAACTTATGATAGCCAGTGGGACAACCACTTTTTTTTATGGGGGGGTGGGGGGGGGGGTATGGGGTAGAAGGATTACTTTTATACTATTCCAGGTATTCCTTAAAGAGGTAGGGTTTCAAGTGTCTCCGGAAGGTGGTCAGTGACTCCGCTGTCCTGGCGTCGTGGGGGAGCTTGTTCCACCATTGGGGTGCCAGAGCAGCGAATAGCTTTGACTGTGCTGAGCGGGAACTGTGCTTCCATAGAGGTAGGGGGGCTAGCAGGCCAGAGGTGGATGAACGTATTGCCCTCGTTTGGGTGTAGGGTCTGATCCGAGCCTGAAGGTTAGGAGGTGCCGTTCCCCTCACAGCTCCGTAGGCAAGCACCATGGTCTTGTAGTAGATGCAAGCCTCAACTGGAAACCAGCGGAGTGTGCGGAGGAGTGGGGTGACATGAGAGAACTTGGGAAGGTTGAACACCAGACGGGCTGCAGCATTCTGGTCTGTAGTTGTTGACATCGGAGGGATCGAGTGTAGGTTTTTTGAGGAGGTGTGCAACTCTCGCTCTCTTGAAGACGGAAGGAACATGGCCAGCGGTCAAGGATGAGTTGATGAGCGAGGTGAGGTAAGGGAGAAGGTCTCCGGAAATGGTCTGGAGAAGAGAGGAGGGGATAGGGTCAAGCGGGTAGGTTGTTGGGCGGCCGGCCGTCACAAGTAGCAAGATTTCATCTGGAGAGAGAGGGGAGAAAGAAGTCAAAGCATAGGGTAGGGCAGTGTGAGCAGGACCAGCGGTGTCATTTGACTTAATAAATTAGGATCGGATGTCGTCAACCTTCTTTTCAAAATGGTTGACGAAGTCATCCACAGAGAGGGAGTGTCACGATCGTCGGAGGAAGTGGACCAATGCGCAGCGTGGAATGTGAACATACTTTATTTATTATTCACCACACGAACAAAACAACAAACGATACGAAACGTGAAGTCCTTGGTTACAACACAAACCATACGGAACAAGATCCCACAAACACTGTGGAAAAACAGGCTACCTAAATATGGTTCCCAATCAGAGACAACAAGCAACAGCTGATTCACGTGCCTCTGATTGAGAACCACATCGGCCAACATAGAAACAAACGAACTAGACAATCACCCTAGCACACAAAACACATAGAAACCACACACCCTGGCTCAACATAACAGAGTCCCAGAGCCAGGGCGTGACAGTACCCCCCAAAGGCGCGGACTGCGACCGCGCCAAACATAAACCGAACAGGGGAAGGCCGGGTGGGCATTCCTCCTCAGAGGCGGTTCCGGCTCCGGGCTTGACCCCCACCCTCCAACCAACCCCCCAAAGCGCCCCTGGTCCGGTCTGGCCCTGCTGGCCGGAGCTGGACTGAACACTGGGGAGCGGATTGCTCTAGCTCCGGAGTGGATCAGCTGACCGGTGCCGGACCAGGCACCGGTGGAACAGGCACGGGCTGTGCCGGACTGATGACGCGCACCACAGGCTCGGTGCGGGGAGCAGGGACGGGCCGGACCGGGCTGACGACGCGCACCATTGGCTTGGTGCGGGGAGCAGGGACGGGCCGAACTGGGCTGACGACGCGCACCATTGGCTTGGTGCACGGAGCAGGGACGGGCCGAACCGGGCTGACGAAGCGCACCACTGGCTTGGTGCGGGGAGCAGGAACAGGCCGGACCGGGCTGACGACGCGCACCATTGGCTTGGTGCGGGGAGCAGGGACGGGCCGAACCGGGCTGACGAAGCGCACCACTGGCTTGGTGCGGGGAGCAGGAACAGGCCGGACCAGGCTGACGACGCGCACCACAGGCTTGGTGCGGGGAGCAGGGATGGGCCGAACCGGGCTGACGAAGCGCACCACTGGCTTGGTGCGGGGAGCAGGAACAGGCTGGACCGGGCTGATGACGCGCACCACAGGCATGGTGCGAGGGGCAGGAACATGCCGGACCGGGCTGGCGACGCGCACCACAGGCTCGGTGCGAGGGGCAGGAACATGCCGGACCGGGCTGGCGACGCGCACCACAGGCTCGGTGCGAGGGACAGGAACAAGCCGGACCGTTCTGGGGACACACACCACTGGCCCTACGCGGGGATCAGGAACGGGCCGGACCGGACTGGCAACACACCCCAGTACCTCTCGCCGTGCCTCTACATTCTCCTTCCCCCTGGTGACCAGTGACCAGTGACTCCCGTAACCTGGCGGCCTCCTTTGCCAACCCGCTGAACCACTCTATCCCGGCCTCCTGCTGCCCCGTCGTCCACGGCGTGAGCCCCCCCCCTAAACATTTTCTGGGCGTCTCTCCTCCCCGTGGGCCAGGCCTCCATGGCTCTCGCCAGACTCTCGCTCCTCTGCTCCAAAGTCCAGCCTCTCTCCTCCTCCCGCGGCTTGACCCAGTCGAGGTTGATATCCTTCAGAGTCACCTCTGGCGTTGGCTCCTGGACACGCTGCTTGGTCCAGTTATGGTGGGATCTTCTGTCACGATCGTCGGAGGAAGAGGACCAATGCGCAGCGTGGAATGTGAACATACTTTATTTATTATTCACCACACGAACAAAACAACAAACGATACGAAACGTGAAGTCCTTGGTTACAACACAAACCATATGGAACAAGATCCCACAAACACTGTGGAAAAACAGGCTACCTAAATATGGTTCCCAATCAGAGACAACAAGCAACAGCTGATTCACGTTGCCTCTGATTGAGAACCACATCGGCCAACATAGAAACAAACGACATAGAAACCACACACCCTGGCTCAACATAACAGAGTCCCAGAGCCAGTGCGTGACAGGGAGGAGGGAGGGGGTGGAGGAGGAGGATTCAGCAGGGAGGAGAAGGTGGCAACGAGCTTCCTAGTGTTAGAGGCAGAGGCTTGAAATTTAGAGTGGTAGAAAGTGGCTTTAGCAGCAGAAACAGAGGAAGAGAATGTAGAGAGGAGGGAGTGAAAAGATGACAGGTCCGCAGGGAGTCTAATTTTCCTAAATTTCCGCTAGGCTGCCCTGAACCCTGTTCTGTGAGCTCGCAATGAGTCGTCAAGCCACGGAGCAGGAGGGGAGGACCGAGCCGGCCGGGAGGATAGGGGACATAGAGAGTCAAAAGATGCAGAAAGGGAGGAGAGGAGGGTTGAGGAAGCAGAATCAGGAGATCGGAGGGAGAAGGATTTAGCAGAGGGAAGAGATGATAGGATGGAAGAGGAGAGAGTAGCGGGAGAGAGAGAGCGAAGGTTGCGATGGCACATTACCATTTGAGTAGGGGCAGAGTGAGTAGTGTTGGAGGAGAGCGAGAGAGAAAAGGATACAAAGTAGTGGTCGGAGACTTGGAGGGGAGTTGCAGTGAGATTAGTAGAAGAACAGCATCTAGTAAAGATGAGGTCAAGCGTATTGCCTGCCTTGTGAGTAGGGGGGACGGTGAGAGGGTGAGTGTTATGATTTACCAGTATTAGAACCCAAATGCAGACAAGTACACCAAGCCAGAGAAGGTTTAACAGGTTTATTTAAAATGTTCAATAGTCCAGGTTTCCAATAATAGGGGAAGAGCAAGTCCAGGTTACAGGGAGGGTAACAGATCCAGGTCAGGGCAGGTGTGGTACCGTAATGTCCTAGTGTCCGTGGTGAGTCCAAAAGAGAGGTCCGGTAGTGGAGAGCAGGATGGTGGTGGCAGGAGTGAAGCGGAGGCAGGAGTCAGGTTCCAAATATCTGTGGCACAGGAGAAAAAGTAAATAGAACAGGCCAAAACACAAAGAGCAAAAATAAACAGGTTGAGTCGGCAGCGAGACTAACATGGTCGTCTTGACTATGATCTGACGATGAGTGGTAAGTTTGACCGGGTCTTAAAGGCTGAGGTGATTATGGTGAATGAGCTGCAGCTGGAACCCTGACTCCCGCACACCAGACTTCACTCCTGCAATCAAGGACAGACAGAGGGGAGGGAGAGAGCAGAGAGAGAGCTACCTAGCAGCAGTAGGCCTAACAGTACCCCCCTCTACGGACGCCACCTGGCGGCCGACGGGGTTTATCGGGATGTAACCTATGAAACTCTAGGACCAGAGCAGGATCCACAATGAAGCTCCTGGGCACCCAGGAACGTTCCTCAGGACCATAACCCTCCCAATCCACCAGGTACTGGAAACCACGACCCGGCGGCGAACATCCAGAAGTCGCCGGACAGTGTAGACCGGACCCCCACCCACGATCCTGGGCGGAGGAGGGGGACGAGAGGGCGGGCACAGAGGGCTAACCGACACAGGCTTAATCTGGGAAACATGAAAGGTGGAATGAACCCGTAGGGAGGCAGGAAGCTGTAGCTTATCCGCGCAGGGGTTAACAATAGACAGTATCTTGAACGGTCCTATAAAACGAGGCGCCATCTTCTTAGACTCCACCTTCAATGGAAGGTCCCGTGACTTCAGCCATACCTCTTGACCAGGAGAGTAACCGGGAGCCTGGGACCGGTGACGGTTGGCTTGCCTCTGCATGTACGCCGAAGCTCGGGACAGAGCTACCCTGGCCTTCCTCCAGACCTTGAAGCAGCGGCGCATGTGGGACTGCACCGAGGGTACCGCCAGTTCCCTCTCTTGAGAAGGGAACAGGGGAGGTTGATAACCCAGAGCACACAAAAAAGGAGACAAACCAGAGGAAGCGTTAGTCAAGGTGTTATGAGCATATTCCACCCAGGGGAGCATGGAGCTCCATGACCCAGGGTTAGACCCTGTGACACAGCGAAGAGCGGTCTCCATCTCCTGGTTCGCTCTCTCGGCTTGCCCGTTGGTCTGGGGGTGATATCCAGAGGACAGGCTGGATGTAATGCCCAAAGCTTTACAGAAAGCTTTCCACACCTGGGAGACAAACTGGGGACCCCTGTCAGAGACAATATCCGTGGGTAGACCATGAGAGCGGAACACATGTTCAACCAAAATATCAGCCGTCTCTCTGGCAGTGGGCAGTTTAGGTAGGGCCAAAAAATGAGCGAACTTAGAAAAACGATCAATCACCGTAAGAATTACAGTCTTTCCAGACGAGGGGGAAGTCCAGTGACAAAATCCATAGCGATATGCGACCAGGGCCGGCTGGGTATAGGTAGAGGTCGTAGATGACCAGCGCTGGCCTGGGTGGAGTTCTTACTTCGTGCACATACCGTACAAGCAGCAATGAAGGCTCGAGTGTCCGCCTCCATCGTGGCCCACCAGAACTTCCGTCGCACAAAGTCAAGGGTCCGCGAAACTCCAGGGTGACAGGTAAGGGGAGACGAGTGAGCCCACTGAAGTACCTGGGAGCGAGCAGACTCAGGGACAAACATCCGGTTAGGAGGACCCCTCCCAGGGTCAGCTTGATGATGTTGAGCCTGTCTAACAATCCCCTCGATGTCACATGTGACGACCGCAATACTGCAGGTAGGAGGCAAAATGGGTTCAGGGTTACTACCAGTATCAACAGCCGAATGAACACGAGACAGGGCGTCAGGCTTGACGTTGCGTGACCCAGGACGGTAAGACAGAGAAAAATTAAATCTCCCAAAAAATAGTGCCCACCTGGCTTGACGGGGGTTGAGCTGCTTCGCTGACTGGAGGTAAGCCAGATTCTTATGATCCGTCCAAACGATGAAGGGTTGTTCCGCCCCCTCCAACCAATGTCGCCACTCCTCGAGAGCCAGCTTAACGACGAGCAGTTCACGATTTCCAACATCATAATTCCTCTCTGCCTGAGAAAGTTTCCTTGAGAGAAAAGCACAGGGATGCAGTTTGTTATCTTCAGGAGAACGCTGTGACAACACCGCACCTACCCCAGTGTCGGATGCATCCACCTCCACGACAAACTGGCGGTCGGGGTCCGGCTGCATCAGAATGGGAGCCGAGGCGAAGCGATGTTTCAGTTCTTCGAACGCTGATTCGGCCCCTTCATTCCAAGCGAACGGTCGTGAGATGGAGGTGAGAGCGGTGAGTGGCGCCGCAATGCGGCTGTAGTCCTTGATGAACCTCCTATAGAAGTTCGCAAACCCCAGAAATCGTTGAAGTTGTTTGCGGGTAGAGGGGGCTGGCCAGTCCGTGACAGCAGAGATCTTAGCTGGGTCCATCCGCAACTCCCCCTGAGCGATGATGTAACCCAAAAAAGAGGTCTCAGACACATGAAATTCACATTTCTCCATCTTCACAAACAGTTTGTTCTCCAACAACCTTTGCAACACCTGGCGCACATGCAGTTCATGTTCCTGGGAGGACTCTGAGAAAATCAAGATATCATCCAGATAGACAAAAACAAACCGATTCAACATGTCCCGAAGGACATCATTGACTAGTGCCTGAAAAACAGCAGGGGCATTAGACAACCCAAAAGGCATAACCAGATACTCAAAATGTCCCAAGGGTGTGTTGAAGGCAGTCTTCCATTCATCACCTTTACGAATGCGCACCAGGTGATACGCATTTCGTAGATCCAGTTTCGTAAAGATGGTAGCACCATGAAGGAGGGGAAAAGCAGAATTAATCAAAGGCAGAGAATACTTGTTCTTAATGGTGATGTTGTTAAGTCCACGGTAATCAATACAGGGTCTGAGGGTCTTATCCTTCTTAGCAACAAAAAAGAATCCCGCTCCTACAGGTGACGAGGAAGGACGCATAATACCTGCCGCCAAGGAGTCCCGAATGTAGTTCTCCATAGCCTCCGTCTCCGGCCGGGAGAGATTGTACAGGCGACTGCTGGGGAGCGGGGCTCCTGGCTGGAGGTCAATGGCACAGTCGTAAGGCCGGTGAGGAGGAAGAGAAGTAGCTCTGTGTTTGCAGAAAACGGATGCCAGGTCATGATACACGTCAGGAACATTAGAAAGATCCATGGACTCCAGTGGAGGTCGAGGCACAGTACTGGCAGGAGTCAGAGCAGAACACAAACAATTCACATGACAAAATGTGCTCCATGAAACAATTCTACCTGTCACCCAATCAATGTGTGGATTGTGTCTTATGAGCCAGGGGATACCAAGGACCAGAGGGGTCTGTGGGCAGTCGATAATATGGAATTGAATGTTCTCCTGATGATTTCCCGACACTCTAAGACAAACAGGAACAGTCTGATGGGTAATATGGGTCAACAATTGTCCATTCAGACCCTTAGCCTGCAGCGGACAGTCCATAGGAACAGTCTCCAAATCCATTTGTTGAGCCCACTCTCTATCCAAAAAGCTTTCGTCTGCACCAGAGTCAATCAGCGCACTAACAGAGAGATTCTGGAACTGCCACTGGAGGGATGCCTGGAGCAGAATGCGGGGAGAAGAGGAAGAATCCGCTGCTCGGCTCACCAAAACTTCTCCCATTAATGATGAGCCGGCCCTTTTCCCCGGACGAACTGGGCAGGAAGGAGCGAAATGACCAGCTTCTCCACAATACAGGCAGACCCGAGCCTGAATGCGACGTGCACGCTCCTCTGAGGACAACCGTGCACGACCCACCTCCATGGCTTCGGGTTCAGTGCTCCTCGTATCGACTCGGGAAGACACGGCTTTCTCCGTAGGGAAGATGCGGGGAGGAGTTTGTTGATGACAGACAGGTTGCTTGGAACTAACACTCCTCTCCCGGCGGCGCTCCCGAATCCGATTATCCAACCTGATGGTGAGTGAAATAAGATTATCCAGCGTAGGCGATTCATCATATGACACCAATTCATCTTTTAAAGTCTCAGACAAAGCATTGATGAACACTCCTTGTAATGCCTCGTCATTCCAACCACTCACTGCTGCTAAAGTCCGAAACTCCACTGCCATCTCCGCCACACTGCGAGCCCCCTGCCGAAGAGAAAACAACCGTTTCGCAGCCTCCTTGCCTCGTACGGGGTGGTCAAAACCTTCCTCATCTCAGTGGTGAAGGCAACGTAAAGCGTTGCAAATGTCCGACTGACTCTCCCAGACCGCGGATCCCCAGGCACGAGCGGAACCGCTAGTAGAGTTGATAAGGTAGGCAATACGGGCTCTTTCTGAGGCGTAGGTGAGGGGCTGTTGTTCAAACACTAACGAGCATTGAGTCAAAAAATCGCCACAGGTTCCCATGTTCCCGTCATAGCGCTCTGGAGCAGGAACAAAAGGCTCTCTGATCTGGGCTGAAGGGGTAGTAAGGGCAGACACTTGATTGGTGAGTAATTGAACCTGATTAAGCAGCACCTGACTGTCCTCAGCAATCGTCTTAAACAGGGTATCATGTTGGCCAAGTAAAATGCCCTGATTGGCTATGGCAGTCCAAATTTGAGTGCACTCTGGGGTGGTATCCAAGCTACTGTCTGCTGGGTTCATCGTTTGGTCAGATCATACTGTTATGATTTACCAGTATTAGAACCCAAATGCAGACAAGTACACCAAGCCAGAGAAGGTTTAACAGGTTTATTTAAAATGTTCAATAGTCCAGGTTTCCAATAATAGGGGAAGAGCAAGTCCAGGTTACAGGGAGGGTAACAGATCCAGGTCAGGGCAGGTGTGGTACCGTAATGTCCTAGTGTCCGTGGTGAGTCCAAAAGAGAGGTCCGGTAGTGGAGAGCAGGATGGTGGTGGCAGGAGTGAAGCGGAGGCAGGAGTCAGGTTCCAAATATCTGTGGCACAGGAGAAAAAGTAAATAGAACAGGCCAAAACACAAAGAGCAAAAATAAACAGGTTGAGTCGGCAGCGAGACTAACATGGTCGTCTTGACTATGATCTGACGATGAGTGGTAAGTTTGACCGGGTCTTAAAGGCTGAGGTGATTATGGTGAATGAGCTGCAGCTGGAACCCTGACTCCCGCACACCAGACTTCACTCCTGCAATCAAGGACAGACAGAGGGGAGGGAGAGAGCAGAGAGAGAGCTACCTAGCAGCAGTAGGCCTAACAGTGAGAGGGTGAGGTCAAAAGAGGAGTGGAAAGAAGGAGGCAGAGAGAAATGAGTCAAAGGCAGACGTAGGGAGGTTAAAGTCACCCAGAACTGTACCGGGTGAGCCATCCTCAGGAAAGGAACTTATCAAGGCGTCAAGCTCATTGATGAACTCTCCAAGGGAACCTGGAGGGCGATAAATGATAAGGATGTTAAGCTTGAATGGGCTAGTGACTGTGACAGCATGGAATTCAAATGAGGAGATAGACAGATGGGTCAGGGGGAAAAGAGAGAATGTCCACTTGGGAGAGATGAGGATTCCTGTGCCACCGACGCGCTGACCAGATGTTCTTGGGGTATGCGAGAACACATGGTCAGACGAGGAGAGAACAGTAGGAGTAGCAATGTTTTCTGTGGTAATCCATGTTTCCGTCAGCGCCAAGAAGTCGAGGGACTGGAGGGTAGCATAGGCTGAGATGAACTCTGCCTTGTTGGCTGCAGAACGGCAGTTCCAGAGGCTGCCGGAGACCATGGAACTCCACGTGGGTCGTGCGCGCAGGGACCACCAGATTAGAGTGGCAGCAGAGGGTTCAAGTAAAGGCTAACCAATTTTCTATAAATGGTCTTTCATATGTTAGCAAACTCTCAAAAACAGGACAGAATCTCAGGGAAGATATAATAGCTGTAAAATAAGTGTACTGTAGAATAAATATGAATAATTCAAGCTTCTGCTAAAGACTGTGAAGAGCTTGTAGGCTTTAAAATACAGAGAGAACTTGGAGTTGGGTTTAAGCCAGGACCATAATCCAAGTCTCTTTTCTTCTTCCCACTACAGAGGAAAGGTTGCTATTAATAGGAACAAACTCAAAGTGTGTTGCTAGCACAGCAAAGACATCTATGCAAATGGTTGTCTCTAAACACTGGGCCCAAACTAGTGCATGGACTAATACCTTTAAATCCACAGGGAAGTGGATGAAGAACAATGGGTGCTCTGGATGATAACCTTTCTGTGCATAAGGCTAAACAGCATTTGTAATGCAAGTCTCTACTGTACACATCAAACAGAGGAGTATGTGAGTGTGGAAGTAGTGAGGTGGCCATTGGTGTGTACATGTGTGTATCTCCTTAAGAGAAAGTGTCTGCATGCCACTGCTCCTGTCATTTACAATCATGAGCCATCAAGAGAGCAGGAGGATCCGGGATGACAGAACTCTTTAATAAACATAGCTGACAGGTCCCTGAGAAGTGGCAGGACCCAATCTCACATATAATTTCCTAAAAACACAATAAAATGGCACCTCTTTGACCGCTGCCAATCATCCGTGCCCGATTGCCTCGCTTTTTGATTCGGAGTCCAAGCCACCTTCCCCATTCACCCACCCACCAAAGCTCACTGCACCACATCGCAGCCACCAGACACAATTGTGATGGATGAGCCAATCAGGACAGGCCAGGTTTTCATTTGATTAATCATCCATTGCTTAGTCAGTGGTAGATCTGCTATCATCCTCCTCACACAATCAAGTGTTCCATTCCCCTTCATTATCAGAGTTTGTTGGACCAACAGGAATGGTGGTAGGCATTGTTTATTTGGCTGAGATACTGTACTATTGATTACATGGTAATAACCACACATATTTTATTTTGTTTAACTTGTGTATGCGATGTCTAAGGACTGGATATCTTGAAGATTTATGATGATAAAGAAAACTGAAAATTGCAGAGAAAAAAACAGGAAAAAAACATCACAAAGCCGCACTAACAAAGAGGGGACTCTGCTTATAAAAGCAATGGGCTGTTTTTATGTATTCATCCAATGGTGTGCATGGACACGATTGAGAGGATTTGCGTTATGTTTAGTTAATTATTAATCACTGATGGGTTTTTGAAGGCATTGCATGCCTGTGAGCCAAATCCCGCGCATCTTGCTCAATCTGAGAGTACAGACACTGCTTCCCCCTCAGGAGCAAAGGCAGAGGGTGAACTCATGATGAGGATTTAGGTCTGCACATATCTTTAACAATTTCAATTTAAGTGCCATTTTACATAATTACAAATGCGGTTTAGGCTCTCTTAATTGGCTTTTGTGGGACTTTATAAACTGACTCCATCACTGAAGTGACTAATACAGCGGATACAGTGGAGTAGTGAAGGAGAAGAATTTAAAGTGTGAGAAAATAAAGACATTTGCTTGCATCAAATAACCACAGTCCCAATTCTAAAGAATAATGAACATGAATAAAAAGATGCATCAAAAGAAAGCTTTGTTTTATGTATTATCACATGAACAGTAAATACCATAGATTTCAGTGTAAATCAGCTTGGTCATCAAAGGCAATCATCTTTCCACAGTCTTAGTTCTCATTTAATATTCATATAATAACACATCCAGTGGGTACACATTACAGCTCTTTTGTTCTTGCATCTTGTCTCGAGGTGTGCACACCAGTATTTCGAACAAGAACATTCCTAACAAAAACAACTTTGGGAAATGTTGAAGAAATGTCAAGCTCCAAAAATATTCCAGGCTAACTCGTTTATGTGTCATCTTGATTTTCTAGCTTTCAGTGTGAGGATATGAAGAGGCCTCAGCAAAGCCAAGAGCAGTGAGATGTTTAATCAGGAGCTGTGATGGATGAGCAGCGAGGGCAGGTTGGTTTGCCCAGGGAGCTGCCACTGCACTCTGCTGCGAGAGAGAGAGACGTCTGGACAGCCTCGAATCTGCCGACAAATTAAACTCCTCCATTACAATGCACATCAATGCACATCAAATGGGCCTGTGTCAGCTCTCATACAATGAGACGCCATTTGTGTTAGCCAGGCGATAAAGGAGCACGTCGGCAAGACTGCCATCAAAACAGAGAGTAAAACCCCAGTGTGTCAGGGAAAATTACTTCTTGACACCTCGTCATGTTATATATTAGGGTGCAATAAACTCCCCCATTTAGTCTGCAGGTTGCGAGGTAGAGTGAAGAGAACTCACCACAGGCATTGATCAGCCCAGTCTTCAGCTACATGGAACCCTTTGAACTCCTGCTTCTTTTAAGGAGTCAATTCCTCCATGGTTTCTCCTTTGCCCACTATTTACCCTGTATCTACTGTAGCCTACATGACTGAACAGAGGCTACCATTTGATATTACTGCTGTTGCTAGCACATTTCATTTCACAGCAGATATTTTCTTAAATAAATCAGAAGTCATTGAATTAATCTACATTCGTCAGGACAGAACTGCATATTCAGCTCTGTTTTGAAAGTGAGAATGTTTTAAAAAGCATATGTAAAAATGTATTTTACATAAACAGAGTTCTGTTCAGGGTTTGATGAAACCAAGTCAGAGAGAAAATTTTGCAGAAACTACTTCAAAAATTGCAAATTTTATTAAATGGTAAATGGGGTTATTTCAGACTCATGTTTGACCATACAGCACATTAATTTAAAAAAGGGTGAATATTTCCATTGACTACTTGTGGAGGGAAACGCTGAACACGGTCAAATGTATAATTCACAAGTGAAGCTTTTGTGACTTCTCCTTCCCAGTCTAATGAACATCTTGGAGAGTTACACATGGCAGCACTAACAAAGAAACCAATAAATGACAATTAGGAGAGTCTGACAGAGCACCCCTGACACATATTAATAGTCACTTTATAATAGTGAGAGAAACTGGCTTCATCCTTCACTGCACTTGTCTGCCAAAATGGAGCCAAAATAAAGTGAGTATGCATGTGATTTCCTGACATGAAAAACAAAGCTGCACTTACAAGGCAGATGCCAGGACAATAAATAGTTCAGCCTTGACAGGCTGCTAGTCCTATACAGTGCATTCGGAAAGTATTCAGACCCCGTCACTTTTTCAACATTTTGTTACGTTACAGCCTTATTCTTAATGGATTAAATAAAATAAAATCCTCATCAATCAACAAACAATACCCCATAATGACAAAGTGAAAACAGGTTTGTAAATTTTTTTGCAAATGTATTACAAATAAAAAACAGATATACCTTATTTACAAAGTATTCAGACCCTATGCTATGAGACTCAAAATTGAGCTCAGGTGCATCCTGTTTCCATTGATCATCCTTGAGATGTTTCTACAACTTGATTGGAGTCCACCTGTGGTAAATTCAATTGATTGGACATTTGTGAGCCACCAAGACTCTGGCCGCCCGGCCAAACTGAGCAATTGGGGGAGAAGGGCCTTGGTCAGGGTGGTGAACAAGAACCCGATGGTCACTGACAGAGCTTCAGAGTACCTCTGTGGCTATGGGAGAACCTTCCAGAAGGACAACCATCTCTGCAGCACTCCACCAATCAGGCCTTTATGGTACAGTGGTCAGACAAAAGCCACTCCTCAGTAAAAGGCACATGACAGCCTACTTGGAGTTTGCCAAAAGATTCTCTGGTCTGATGAAACCAAGATTGAACTTTTTGGCCTAAATGCCAAGCGTCACATCTGGAAGAAACCTGGCACCATCCCCATTGTGAAGCATGGTGGTGGCAGCATCATGCTGTGGGGATGTTTTTCAGCGGCAGGGACTGGGAGACTAGTCAGGATCGAGGCAAAGATGAACGGAGCAAATTACAGAGAGATCCTTGATGAAAACCTGCTCCAGAGCACTCAGGACCTCAGACTGGGGCAAAGGTTCACCCTCCAACAGGACAACGACCCTAAGCAAACAGCCAAGACAACACAGGAGTGGCTTCGGGACAAGTCTCTGAATGTCCTTGAGTGGCCAAGCCAGAGCCCAGACTTGAACCTGATCGAACATCTCTGTAGAGACCTGAAAATATCTGTACAGCGACGCTCCCCATTCAACCTGACAGAGCTTGATAGGATCTGCAGAGAAGAATGGGAGAAACTCCCCAAATACAGGTGTGCCAAGCTTGTAGCATCATACCCAAGAAGACTCGAGGCTGTACTCGCTGCCAAAGGTGCTTCAACAAAATACTGAATAAAGGGTCTGAATACTTGTTTTTGCTTTGTCAATTGGGGGTATTGTGTGTAGATTGATGAGGGAATACAATAATTTAATCAATTTTAGAATAAGGCTGTAACGTAACAAAATGTGGAAAAAGTAAAGGGGTCTGATTACTTTAAGAATGTACTGAGTGTACAAAACACCTGCTCTTTCCATGACATAGACTGACCAGGTGAATCCAGGTGAAAGCTATGATCCCTTATTGATGTCACCTGTTAAATCCACTTCAATTAGTGTAGATGAAGGGGAGGAGAAAGGTTAAAGAAAGATTTTTAGGTCTTGAGACAACTGAGACATGGATTGTGTATGTGTGCCATTCAGAGGGTGAATGGGCAAGACAAAATATATAAGTGCCTTTGAATGGGGTATGACAGTAGGTACCAGGTGCACCGGTTTGAGTGTGTCAAGAACTGCAAGGCTGCTGGGTTTTTCAAGCTCAACAGTTTCCTGTGTGTATCAAGAATGGTCCACCACCCAAAGGACATCCATCCAAATTGACACAACTGTGAGAAGCATTGCAGTCAACATGGGCCAGATTCCGTATGGAACGCTTTCTACACCTTTTATAGTCCATGCCCCGACAAATCGAGACAGACAGAGGGGGGGTGCAACTCAATATTAGGAAGGTGTTCTTAATGTTTTGTACACTCAGTGTATATACATTTAAATATATATATATATATATATATATACATAAAAGTATGTGGACACCCCTTCAAATGATTGGATTCGGCTATTTCAGCCACACCCGTTGCTGACAGGTGTATAAAATCAAGCACACAGCCATGCAATCTCAATAGACAAACATTGGCAGTAGAATGGACTTACTGAAGAGCTCAGTGACTTTCAACGTGACACCGTCATAGGATACCACCTTTCCAACATGTCAGTTCGTCAAATTTCTGAGCTGCCCCAGTCACCTGTAAGTGCTGTTATTGTGAAGTGGAAACATCTAGGAGCAACAACGGCTCAGCCACAAAGTGGTAGGCCACACAAGTTCACAGAAGGGGACCGGCGAGTGCTGATGCGCGTAGCGCATAAAAATCATCTGTCCTCGGTTGCAACACTCACGACCGAGTTCCAAACTGCCTCTGGAAGCAACGTCAGCACAAGAACTGTTCGCTGGGAGCTTCATGAAATGGGTTTCCATGGCCGAGCAGCCGCACACAAGCCTAAGATTACCATGCGCAATGCCAAATGTCGGCTGGATTGGTGTGAAGCTCACAGCCATTGGACTCTGGAGCAGTGGAAACGCATTCTCTGGAGTGATGAATAACGCTTCACCATCTGGCAGTCCAACGTACGAATCTGGGTTTGGCGGATGCCAGGAGAACGCTACCTGCCCGAATGCATAGTCCCAACTGTAAAGTTTGGTGGAGGAGGAATAATGGTCTAGGGCTGTTTTTCATGGTTCGGGCTAGTCCCCTTAGTTCCAATGAAGGGAAATCTTAACGCTATGGCATACAATGACATTCTAGACAATTCTGTGCTTCCAACTTTGTGGCAACAGTTTGAGGAAGGCCCTTTCCTGTTTCAGCATGACAATGCCCCCCGTGCTTTGCTTTAGAGAATTTGGCAGAACGTCCAACCGGCCTCAGAACCACAGACCACGTGTATGGCGTCGTGTGGGCGAGCGGTTTGCTGATGTCAACGTTGTGAACAGAGTGCCCCATGGTGGCGGTGGGGTTATGGTATGGGCAGGCATAAACTACGAACCACAAACACAATTGCATTTTATTGTGGCAATTTGAATACCGTGACGAGATCCTGAGGCACATTGTTGTGCCATTCATCCGCCAACATCACCTCATGTTTCAGCATGATAATTGACAGCCCCATGTCCAAGAATCTATAGACAATTCCTGGAAGCTGAAAATGTCCCAGTTCTTCCATGGCCTGCATATTCACCAGACATGTCACCCATTGAGCATGTTTGGGATGTGCTGGATCGACGCGTAAGACAGCGTGTTCAAGTTCCCCCCAATAATAGCCCCGTGTAGCTCAGTTGGTAGAGCATGGCGCTTGCAACGCCAGGGTTGTGGGTTTGATTCCCACGGGGGGCCAGTATGAAAAAAAAGTTATGCTATCACTAACTGTAAGTCGCTCTGGATAAGAGCGTCTGCTAAATGACAAAAAATAATAAAATAATATCCAGCAACTTCGCACAGCCATTGAAGAGGAGTGGGATAACATTCCACAGGCCACAATCAACAGCCTGATCAACTCTATGTGAAGGAGATGTGTCGCGCTGCATGAGGCAAATGGGGATCATAACAGATACTGACTGGTTTTCTGATCCACGCCCCTACCTTTTTTTAAAAAGGTATCTGTGACCAACAGATGCATATCTGTTTTCCTAGTCATGAGAAATCCATAGATGAGGGACTAATGAATTCAAATCAATTGACTGATTTCCTTATATGAACTATAACGCAATAAAGTCCTTGAAATTGTTGCATGATGCGTTTATATTTCTGTTCAGTATATATATTGACCTGCTTGAAGAAGCCTTTATGGCGTTAATTGGTAAGACATTCAAGTGTGAATTTCTTATCTCCACCTTTAAGAAGACACACCAGTTTATCCTGATAACTGGGGCTATCAACACATAAGATATGGTTTGATCCAAATCAGGGAAAAAACTGTCCATTATCAATTTTTTGTGCTTCACATTTATCCCCTTAGGGATCTTCAAGGGTAATTTTAGATGATAACATTGTGTCTCTTTCAATGGTGTCCAGCCATGGTGTGTCAGCTTCACACACCTAGACATACTGTAGATGAGCTTGGCACTCCGATCACATTGCTTTGGCCACAGCTTAGTGTACCTGCCATGTCAAGCTCTCTATATCCCTCCTAACACATACCGCTACTCCACAGTTGATCTGGAGGAAAACAGTAGGTGTCGAGCTGCATACAGTGGGGAAAGGAGCGACGGAGGGAGGCTTGGTATGCCAGTGGCGGTCTCAGTGTGCCGCCGTGTCTCTGGCAGCCAGAGGGTGAGGAATCAAGATGGCACTTTGTCTCTTGCCATTACATCACCTTGGCAGAGCTGCATGCTGTCCCACCTCCACCAGAATGGTTATTTAAGGGATTAGCCTAACTCAGTGACAATGCCTCTCTCCTTCGTTCAATTGACTATCAGTTTCCTGCTATACCCTCAAGGTGAGAGGTGCATGAAAGGAGCAAAGCAGTAACTGTATTTAGTGATGAAAACGATGGCAATTTCCAGTTCTCTATTCAATGCCTATACAATCTCTATCCAATGCCTCTCTCCCATACTATACCACTGTTTCACTGGGTTAGAAACAAACCCACACCTTGTCAGAATCATCAGATTCATATTCTGATGTCACTTTTAGATGTATGACCAAACCATCTCTGACTGCATCATCTCACTTAACGTATGATGGGATAGATTGCAGGAAGGGTTGTAGACTTGGGGTAAGGACATGGATGATGGAGATGTTGAGTCCTTCCAGCACTATCAGTCAACCTTAAACCTGTTAGTGCTGACTTAATGTTACCCACCACTTCACCCTGCTCTCCCTCCGATCCATGTCACTCAGTCTGTCTATGCACAATGCAGAGCCTTCACTTTTGGCTGGTTCAGTAGAGAATGTGCCTAGGAGTCCACCTCCTTCACTTCTTCCTCCCCTCGTCCCACATCCCCATGCAGCCCCTGACAGCCCGTCTCCTGAGTGACACACTGACTGTACATCCCGCTCCACTCTGCCTTGCTGGGATGTTCTATTCCCCTCAGAGGGCCAGGCTGCCTGAGAGAGTCTATGGCAGCTTCAATTAACACGTCACCCATAAGAATGACTGCATCTCACTCTGTCTCTGTGTCTGCCACCTCTTCCACTGCCTCCTCTTCTCTCCCATCTCTGTAAACCCAGTCCCACAAGGGCTGTGGGGTTCTTTACCCACGGCCGAGGATAATCATCAAGTCTGTCCTTTTCCATTTCAGCTACCAGGCCAGTTATTTTCTTTCTTAGTTGTGGGGAATGTCTGAAAAGATTTAGCATGGGTCCTCAGATCCTCAAAAAGTTATACAGCTGCAACATCGAAAGCATCTTGACTGGTTGCATCACCGCTTGGTTTGGCAATTGCTCGGCATCCGACCGCATGGCGCTACAGAGGGTAGTGCGTACAACCCAGTACATCATTGGGGACGAGCTTCCTGCCATCCAGGACCTCTATACCAGGTGGTGTCAGAGGAAGGCCCTAAAATAGTCAAAGACTCTAACCACCCAATTCATAGACTATTCTCGCTGCTACCGCAAGGCAAATGGTACTGGAGCTCCAAGTCTGGGACCAAAAGGCTCCTTAACAGCTTCTACCCCCAAGCCATAAGACTGCTGAACAGTTAATCAAATGGCTACCTGGACTATTTGCATTGACCCCCTTATTTTATTCTTATTTATTCTTATTTTTTGCACTGACTCTCTTGCACAGACTCGATGTACACTCACCGGACTAACCACACACTCACACATACTACACTGACACTCCAACACACACACACACACACACACACACAAAACACACACACACATGCATATTGACACCACACACAAACTCTGCTTTGTTGGTCAAGGGCTCGTAAGTAAGCATTTCACGGTAAGGTGTATTCCTGCTGTATTCGGCGCATGTGACAAATACAATTAGATATTTGATTTTATGTATGAAATAATTATTCTCTTTCCATTCCTCTATCTCTGCTTCCAAAGAGGATGCATGAGATGACATGCTATTACAGCAGGAGAGGACACTGCTTTCTGGAGGTCTCAGGTACATATCAGCTCACACAACACAGAGGGGAATGTGACATGCTATAAGTGCAGCGTCTGTCCGGTAGTGAGGGGCCAGAGCACCTGAGGGTCCTTGGGGTATCTGCACGTTCCACTAGTCTTCAGCTCCCTGAGCCTTTCCCTGTCTCCATCAATCTGGCCCTCTCTGAGAGAGAGGATCCATGGCAGTTAGTCTCTATCGCTCTGCATTCACATTTACTCATGTGATGCCTTTCTTCTTCCCTTGGAACTGTGACAGTCCTTAATGGAGCCGAGGAGTTTCTTTTGACACAAATAAAAAGTATTCTATACGTTTGTTGATAAAAATAGCACCATTTATAGTTCTGTTTCTAACAACCTGGTTCTTCTAACGGAGAAACAGCAATACTGAGGCATTTTAGCCCAATCTTGTATCTCTCTTTGCTGTACCCTTAAAGCTATTCTTACATTCCCAATCTGACCCAGTCTATGTAGAGAGAGCCCCAGTGGCCCAGAGCTGTTCCTCTGGTTTCTCCAGCCCTGAGGTGGCTGTGCTATGCTGTGCAGCGTACAGTGGAAACACACTGGCGGGGGTGATGGAGTGTATATGCATTTGGGTCCCGTGTGATCGATGCCAGCCCGCCATGCCAACTAGAACGGAGCAGACTCAAACACACCTCATACTTTAAAAATTAGCTGCACAGAGTCCTGCTGCCACCCCTTCCCCAGCTGGAGCCAAAACCACATAAGACAAATGAGGACAAGAGAGCAGTAAGCTATGCACAGAATCCCCTGGCTACCTGGTGAACAATACGAGAAAGCTCATAGGAAATGGGGATAGTGGAATGTGCACATAAGAATCATCACAACTAATTTGCCTTCACCTTTATTATACTCGCCTTCTTTGAGCATCATGCATATACAGAAAGTCACACCCCTTGACTTTTCCCGCATTTTGTTGTGGATTTAATTGTCATAGATCTACACGATCTACACACCTTTGGCCGGGATTACAGCTGTGAGTCTTTCTGGGTAAGTCTCTAAGAGCTTTAAACACCTGTGCAATATTTGCCCATTATTATTTTCAAAATTCTTTAAGCTCGGTCAAATTGGTTGTTGATCATTGCTAGATTTTTAAGCAGACTTAGTCAAAACTGGAACTCGGCCACTGTTATGATGAGTTTCTCTGGTATAAAGGAATTCAGGATGCAAGAATATACTCAAAGACTTAGATGGAGAGTTGATACAATAATTTAATATTACGGTACTGGATTAAACATAGCAAGCTGCACGTGAGTTTTCCCTTGCTATCCGAATGATGGACAAAGAAAATATCTCAATTTATATACTTCATGTTGAACAAATCTTCCCCAAAAATCTGATAATCATCAGTGGACACTCCCCACCCCGATGGTACCAGCTTGTACCCCGGGCAGGATATTCCATCTACAGTATCAATCACTCCAAGACAAACACCAGTGGGCCACCTAGATCTACTGGCGTCCAGACTTCGTGGCACCAAGAGTGACCTATACTAATGGATTGACCTCATTCCTAAAACCCTGTATAAACACGTCATATCAGCCACTCAGGAACATTCACAGTCTTCCTGGTAAGCAACTCCAGTGTAGATTTGGCCTTGTGTTTTAAGTTATTGTTGTGATGAGGTGTGAATGAAGGAGTCAGGCGCAGGAGGTAAAATAGGTGACGACGAATGCCGAAGCCTGCCCGAACCAGGAGTGCGCCTACCCCGGCCTCGGGGACGGCCAGGAGGATGCGGAGCAGGGCGAGTCGGATGGCGACGGTGGAAATCCCTCAACAGGGAGGGATCGAGGATGTCCCGCCTTGGGACCCAGCACCGTTCCTCCGGACCGTACCCCTCCCACTCCACGAGATACTGAAGGCCCCTCACACGATGCCTCAAATCCAGGATGGAACGGACCGAGTACGCTGGGGCCAACCTCAATGTCCAGAGGAGGTGGAGGAACCTCCCGCACCTCAGACTCCTGGAGCGGACCAGCAACCACCGGCCTGAGGAGAGACACATGAAACGAGGGGTTAATACGGTAATCAGGGGGGAGTAACAACCTGTATGTCACCTCGTTTATTCTCCTCAGGACTTTAAACGGCCCCACAAACCGCGGGCTCAGCTTCCGGCAGGGCAGGCGGAGGGGCAGATTCCGGGTCGAGAGCCAGACCCGATCCCCCAGTAGGAACACCGGGGCCTTCCTGCGGTGGCGGTCAGCATTGGCCTTCTGACAACGCACGGCGCGCTGGAGGCGAACGTGGGCAGCGTCCCAAGTCTCCTCCGCGTGCTGAAACCAGTCATCCACCGCAGGGGCCTCGGTCTGGCTCTGGTGCCTAAAACACATTGGAAGGGTGTTAGGTTAGTGGAGAAGTGGCAGAGAGAGTTCTGAGCATATTCTGCCCATGGCAGGAACACCGACCACTCCCCCGGCCGGTCCTGGCAGTAGGTCCGCAGGAACATACGCACATCTTGATTCACCCTTTCCACCTGCCCATTACTCTCGGGGTGAAATCCAGAGGTCAGGCTGACCGAGACCCCCAGACGTTCCATGAATGCCTTCCAGACTCTGAGGACCTCGGTCGGACACTATATCCTCCAGTACCCCGTAGTGCCGGAAGACGTGAGTAAACAGAGCCTCCGCAGTTTGTAGGGACGTGGGAAGACCGGGCAGAGGAAGGAGGCGGCAGGACTTTGAAAAGCGGTCCACAACGACTAGGATAGTGGTGTTACCTTGGGAGGGGGGAAGATCAGTGAGAAAATCAATACTCAGGTGAGACCATGGTCGTTGTGAAACTGGTAAAGGTTGTAGCTTACCCGCTGGGAGGTGCCTAAGTGCCTTACTCTCACGTCCTTAGCCAAGGTAGGCCACCAGTACTTCTCGGTCAGGCAGCGCATTGTACGACCGATACCTGGATGACCAGAGGAGGGTGACGTGTGTGCCCAGTAGGTCAGACGATCACGGATAAGCGCAGGCACGTATTGCAGCCCAGCTGGACATTGTGGTGGAGATGGATCTGTGCGTAATGCCTGCGCTATATCTGCGTCCATCGCCCATACTACCGGCGCCACAATGCATGAGGCCGGGAGTATGGGAGAGTTGTCTCTGGGCCTCTCCTCTGTGTCATACAGCCGAGACAGTGCGTCTGCCTACACGTTCTTCGTACCCGGAATGAATGAGAGTATGAAATCAAACCGGGTGAAGAAGAGGGCCCACCTGGCCTGGCGAGGATTCAGCCTCCTCGCTGCCCGAATGTACTCCAGGTTACGGTGGTCTGTCCAGACGAGGAAAGGGTGTTTCGCCCCTTCGAGCCAATGTCTCCACACCGTCAAATCTCGGACAACAGCCAGCAGCTCCCGATCACCAACGCTGTAGTTCTGCTCCGCTGAGCTGAGCTTCTTAGAAAAGAAGGCACAGGGGCGGAGCTTGGGTGGCGTGCCCGAGTGTTGGGATAAGACAGCTCCTATCCCTACCTCGGACACATCCACCACTACGAACGGTATTGATGGATCGGGGTGAGCCAGTACCGGGGCTGAGGTGAACAGACCCCGCAATCTACTGAAGGACAAATCAGCCTCAGCAGACCAGCAGAGCCGGGACGGCCCACCCTTCAACAAGGAGGTAATGGGAGCTGCGACCTTGACAAAGCCCCAAATAAACCTTTGATAGTAGTTGGCAAAGCCAAGGAAGCGCTGTACCTCCTTTACCGTGGTTGGAGTCGGCCAATTACGCATGGCTGCAATGCGGTCTCCCTCCATCTCCACACCTGTGGTGGTAATGCGATATCCGAGGAAGGAGATTGACTGCTGGAAAAACTCACACTTCTCTGCCTTGGCATAAAGATCATTTTCCAGCAGTCGGACCAGTACCTTGCGAACCAGGGACACATGCTCGGCGCGCTAAGCGGAATACACCTGGATGTCATCGATGTAGACCACCACACTGTGACCAAGCATGTCCCGAAACACCTCATTCACAAAGCCTGGAAAACGGATGGAGCATTCAGTAAACCGTAGGGCATCACCAGGTATTTATAATGCTCCGAGGTTGTGCTGAATGTTGTTTTCCACTCATCCCCTTCCCGAATATGCACCAGGTTGTAGGCACTCCTGAGGTCTAATTTGGTGAAAAAGCGGGCCCCATGCATTGACTCAATCACTGAAGGAATGAGGGGAAGAGGATAACTAAATCGTACCGTCACATTATTCAGTGGTCGATAATCAATGCACGGGCGTAAACCGCCATCTTTCTTCTTCACAAAGAAGAAACTCGAGGAGGCAGGTGAAGTGGAGGGACGTATATAACCCTGGCGCAGGGACTCGGTGACGTATGTTTCCATAGCCTCCATTTCAGCCTGTGACAGGGGATACACATGACTCCTGGGAGGTACAGCGTCTACCCGAAGGTTTATCGCGCAATCCCCCTCCCGATGAGGTGGTAATTTAGTCGCTTGCGTCTTGGAGAACGCGAGCGCCAGATCATGGTATTCGGGGGGAATGCGCACGGTGGGGGTACCGTCTGGACTTTCCAACATGGTCGCACCAACGGAAACACCTAGACACCTACCCGGACACTCACGAGACCACCCCGTAAGAACCCTCTGTGGCCATGAGAAATTGGGGTTGTGAAGGGCTAACCACGGGATACCCAAGACTACAGGGTAAGCAGGAGACTCAATAATCATAAAGGTGATCTGCTCAACATGCGTCTCCTGCATAATCATGGTGACTGGTACCGTAGCTTCCTTAACCAACCCGGACCCTGGGGAGTGGAATGGTTAGGGGAACCAATGAAATACCTTGACGGCTTACAAAAATCCCTGTCCATAAAATTCCCAGCTGCGCCTGAATCGACTAGCGCCTTACACTGGGAACCTACCAAGTGATCGGGAAAGGAGATAGATAAAGTACAGTGCGCCGCAAAGGGCTCTGAACACGTTTGGGTGTTCTTTACCCGGGGTGATGCGTGAGTACCCTGCCTACCGCCTCCAGACCCAAAAGAATGTTGACTGCGACGTGAGGTGGATTGTCCCTTCGTGCCACCAGAGTGGCACTGTCGCTGTCCTCCTGCGCTCTCTCGACCGGCGTCTCCCCCCAGCTCCATCTTCTCGGGGTCAGAGTCATCTGGAGTGGGAACGGGCAGACCCCTACCAGGACGTCCTCTGGCTGCTAGCAGATTGTCCAGCCGGATGGCCATGTCCACCAGTTGGGAGAACGATAGCATGGCATCCCGGCAGGCTAGCTCCCATCGGACGCCCTCTCTTCGGTGGCACCGGAAATGGTCGATCAGGGCCCACTCGTTCCACCCGGACCCCGCTGCCAGCGTCCGGAACTCCAGCGCGTAGTCCTGAGCAGTCCTCGTCCCCTGCCTCAGATGAACCAGTCGTTCGCCCGCCTCTCGACCCTCAGGCGAGTGATCAAAAACGGCCCGAAAGAGACGAGCAAACTCCCCGTAGTCCTCCAACGCGGTACCTCCCTCGTTCCACACCGCGTTGGCCCACTCTAGTGCTCTCCCACAAAGGCAGGAAACGAGGACAGATACCTTCTCCCGCTCCCGGGGCGCCGGCCTGATGCTGGAGAAATACATCTCCAGTTTGGAGTAGGAATCCCTTACATCACGCTGCCGTCCCACCAAACACCGGTGGCCGGGATATCTGGATCCCTCCAGGGGCTGGGGTGTAGGTGGCTGGATCCGGTTGACCAGCTGGTCTCGATAGATCGGATCCTCTCCTCTCCAGGCGTTGTACCACCCGATCCATCGCTTCCCTCAAGCTGGCCAACATCGAGGAATGCTCCTGGACCCTTGCCACAACTCCAGGCATGCAGTCTTCTCCTGCTGACTCCATATCAGATCAGGTGAGTGATTCTGTGACGAGGTGTGAATGAAGGAGTCAGGCGCAGAAGGTAAAATACCGAAGTCCAGAGTTTATTCCGTTTACATAAATCAAACGCCCAAAGCGTCAAATGAAACTATACAAGGGAAAACATCCACCTTGGCATAAACACAGTGAATAGTAGCTCAACCGAGCTACACGCTCTCACAACAAACAATCACTTATAAAGACAAGGGGAACAGAGGGAACACTTATACACATACTAATTAGGGGAATGAGCACCAGGTGTGTGTGATTGACAAGACATGACAAGTGGAGTGATGAGAATGGGATCGACAGTAGCTAGTACTCTGGTGACGACGAACGCCGAAGCCTGCCTGAACCAGGAGGGGCAGCCTCGGCGGAAGTTGTGACAATTTTCCTGCTGAAAGGTGAATTCATCTCCCAGTGTCTGGTGGAAAGCAGACTGAACCAGGTCTTCTTCTAGGATTTTGCCTGTGCTTAGCTCCATTCCATTTCTTTTTTATCCTGAAAAATGTCCCAGTCCTTAATGATTACAAGCATATCCATAACATGATGCAGCCACCACTACGCTTGGAAATATGGAGAGTGGTACTCAGTAATATGTTGTATTGGATTTGCCCCAAACATAACACTTTGTATTCAGGACAGAAAAGTTAATTGCTTTCAATTCAATGCAGGTATAAGAGAATTCTACAGGAGAATGTCAGACCTGTGAGCTGAAGTCGAAGCGCAGCTGGGTCATGCAGCAAGACAATGATCCAAAACACACAATCAAGTCTACATGAAAATGGTTAGAAATCAACAAATTTGAAGTTTTGTAATGTCCTAGTCAAAGTCCAGACCTAATCCCAATTGCAATGTTGTGTCAGGACTTGAAATTAACAGTTCATGCTTGAAAACCCACAAATGTCACTGAGTTAAAGCTGTTCTGCATGCAAGAGTGGGCCAAAATTCCTCCACAGAGATTTGAGAGACTGATCAACAACTACAGGACGCATTTGGTTGAACTCATTGCAGCTAAAGGTGGCACAACCAGTTATTGAGTGTAAGCGGGCAATTACTTTTTCACACAGGGGAATTGGGTGTTGCATAACATTGTAAATTAAGTCAATAAAATAAGTACCATTTTTGTTTGTTATTTGTAAACTCAGGTTCCCTTTATCTAATATTAGGTTTCGGTTGAAGATCTCATAACATTCAGTATAACAAATATGCAAAAATAGAGAAAATCAGAAAGGGGGCAAATACTTTTTCACGGCACTATATGTAGGACCAGTGGCGACCCGTCATTCAGGGCCCCACCTGTTTTTAGCCCCATCTGTTTAGAAAAATATATATACAGTTGAAGTCGGAAGTTTACATATACCTTAGCCAAATACATTTAAACTCAGTTTTTCACAATTCCTGACATTTAATCCTAGTAAAAATTCAGTCTTAGGTCAGTTAGGATCGCCATTTTATTTTAAGAATGTGAAATGTCAGAATAATAGTAGAGAGAATGATTTATTTCTGGTTTTATTTCTTTCATCACATTCCCAGTGGGTCAGAAGGTTACATACACTCAATTAGTATTTGGTAGCATTGCCTTTAAATTGTTTAACTTGGGTCAAACGTTTCGGGTAGCTTTCCACAAGCTTCCCACAATAAGTTGGGTGAATTTTAGCCCATTCCTCCTGACAGAGCTGGTGTAACTGAGTCAGGTTTGTAGGCCTCCTTGCTCGCACACGCTTTTTCAGTTCTGCCTACACATTTTCTATAGGATTGAGGTCAGGGCTTTGTGATGGCCACTCCAATACCTTGACTTTGTTGTCCTTAAGCCATTTTGCCACAACTTTGGAAGTATGCTTAGGGTTGTCCATTTGGAAGACTAATTTGCGACCAAGCTTTAACTTCCAGACTGATGTCTTGAGATGTTGCTTCAATATATCCACCTAATTTTCCTTCCTCATGATGCCATCTATTTTGTGAGGTGCACCAGTCCCTCCTGCAGCAAAGCACCCCCACAGCATGATGCTGCCACCCCTGTGCTTCACGGTTGGGATGGTGTTCTTCGGCTTGCAAGCAACCCCCTTTTACCTCCAAACATAACGATGGTCATTATGGCCAAACAGTTCTATTTCTGTTTCATCAGACCAGAGGACATTTCTCCAAAAAGTACGATCTTTGTCCCCATGTGCAGTTGCAAACCGTAGTCTGTCTTTTTTATGGCTGTTTTGGAGCAGTGGCTTCTTCCTTGCTGAGTGGCCTTTCAGGTTATGTCGATATAGGACTTGTTTTACTGTGGATATAGATACTTTTGTACCTGTTTCCTCCAGCATCTTCGCAAGACACACCGTAGTCTGTCTTTTTTATGGCTGTTTTGGAGCAGTGGCTTCTTCCTTGCTGAGTGGCCTTTCAGGTTATGTCGATATAGGACTTGATTTACTGTGGATATAGATACTTTTGTACCTGTTTCCTCCAGCATCTTCACAAGGTCCTTTGCTGTTGTTCTGAGATTGATTTGCACTTTTCGCACCAAAGTACGTTAATCTCTAGGAGACAGAACACGTCTCCTTCCTGTGCAGTATGACGGCTGCGTGGTCCCATGGTGTTTATACTTGCGTACTATTGTTTGTACAGATGAACGTGGTACCTTCAGGTGTTTGGAAATTGCTCCCAAGGATGAACCAGACTTGTGGAGGTCTACATATTTTTTTCTGAGGTCTTGGCTGATTCCTTTTGATTTTCCCATGATGTCAAGCAAAGCGGCACTGAGTTTGATGGTAGGCCTTGAAATACATCCACAGGTATGCCTCCAATTGACTCAAATTATGTCAATTAGCCTATCAGAAGCTTCTAAAGCCATGACATCATTTTCTGGAATTTTCCAAGCGGTTTAAAGGCACAGTCAACGTAGTGCATGTAAACTTCTGACCCACTGGAATTGTGATACAGTGATTTATAAATGAAATAATCTGTCTGTAAACAATTGTTGGAAAAAGTACTTGTGTCATGCCAAAACTATAGTTTGTTAACAAGAAATTTGTGGAGTGGTTGAAAAACAAGTTTTAATGACTTCAACTGTATATATATATTGGCATTAATACGTGTCATATATCAGTTTGCAAACAATGTAAAAAAATATATATATATCATTGAGTTAATAAAGCCGCATACAAACATCATCTCTTTTTTGCTTTCTTGAGTAAGGCAGCTCCAAAATGCATGTGTTTCAGCCTAGCTCAGTGCTTTCTGTGGTGGTGGTGGCAGCCAGCGGAAAATACGGAGCGTAGGGGTTGGTAATGTTCTCTAGTTGCACCGTGATTGGCTCAGTGTTCTGTCACTCATGGAGATACTACATCACCACAAAATCTACGGGGAGAGCTGGAAGATTTGGCCGGCCGGGATGTCCTTGTCTAATCGTACTCTAGTGACTCCTTGTGGCGGGCCATGCACCTGCAAGCTGACTTCGGTCGTCAGTTCGACAGTGTTTCCTCCAACACATTGGTGCAGCTGGCTTCCGGGTTAAGTGAACAGTGTGTCAAGAAGCAGTTTGTATTGGCTCTCGACCTTCGCCGAGTCCGTAGTGGAGTTGCAGCGATGAGACAAGATCGTAATTACCAATTGGATATCACGAAAAAAAACGAACAAAAAATTGGTACTTTGGCCATGCTGTCAATCCAGCATGACTTCTGCTGCGTTCAAAACAACTGGAAACTCGAAACTGGGAAATCGCAGACTTCAGATAGTTCAAGACAACTGGGAACTCGGATAAAACTAGCTCCGACTGGGAAAATACGTAAAATAATGTTGAACGGTCATCCAACTCGAACTTCCAAGTTGGGATATCGGGCCTCTTTCTAGAGCCCACAAGAGAGACCGTGCCACGTGCCACCTTCCTGTTCAAGTGAGCACAGCACAACAAGGTGAGTCCAAAAATATATTGTATGCTGCTGCATAAATGATGTAATATGCCAGGGAGATATGTATACTGTAGCCAAGAAAATAATGCTAAGTGTATGTTGTGTAGTAAGCTGTTAGTAGCCCATGTGCTTCACCCTAATAATTTGGTCCCTTTCCTCCCTCATAACTTAGCCTACTGTTCTGACTTGATGGTGCACACGTAGCCTATAGCCTGTTTTAGATAAATGTAATCATTGACTATTGTAAGAGCTTTCATTGTCTGCTCTTTATTTATCCTACGGTTCTGACTTAGTGTACAGGGAGAATACTGTAAGAACAGCCCATGTTCTGAATTCTGTCACTGTACATTTCAAAAGTGCTGAACAAATAGTTATATTGACTACGTCCATCCTAGCTCACTCATTAATACCTTAATCGAAATTACGGATTGCATCTTATCTGCTCGTCGTTCCCTTATGCCATAGTTTGTACATCTCAATTGTCAGTAGAAACCACATTTGTTTAAGCAAGTCAGCCATATCAGCTATGTTTGTTAAAAAGGCAGTAAATGAGGCTGAATGAACTGTTTCGCTGCCAGACAAGGCTCTGCTGATAGCCAGGTGTAGCGGTGGTAAGGATTCACTCCATGGTGCTGAAAAGAAAACTCTGCTGTTGGGGCAGCTTTATGTAAGCCATAACAGTTTGGGGGTACTGTTTGTCACCATTATAGTGCAATGAATGTCTTGTTTAGTGTTGTGTTGTGTAGTGGCTTTGCTGGCATTTATCCCCCAATTTTTTGTTTTGTTTGCCCCACCAAGATTGACATGTTAAAATCGTCACTGCCCTCAACCTCTCCCATCTATCTCTGAAAAACATCCAGTTTTGATTTCTAATTGCCATATATATTTTCAACTGTGCTGTGATGTTTCACAAAAGTTTTGAGCCTTTCTATTCTCATAGTTTCTACAGATTGTCAATTAAAGATAAACATTTTTGCTATGAGTATTATTATATTATTGATCGATTGACTATGACTTTTCAAATCACCCAGCAGTGCTATTTCCAGAGTCAGCTCCAGGTAAATGTTGCAATTCCTTAGCCATTCCTGAAACTGCGACCAAAAAAAAGCTACAGTTGAAGTCGGAAGTTTACATACACTTAGGTTGGAGTCATTAAAACTCGTTTTTCAACCTCTCCACAAAATTCTTGTTAACAAACTATAGTTTTGGCAAGTCGGTTAGGACATCTACTTTGTGCATGACACAAGCAATTTTTCCAACAATTGTTTACAGACAGATTATTTCACTTATAATTCACTATTTCACAATTCTAGTGGGTCAGAAGTTTACATACACTAAGTTGACTGTGCCTTTAAACAGCTTGGAAAATTCCAGAAAATGTTGGCTTTAGAAGCTTCTGATAGGCTAATTTACATAATTTGAGTCAATTGAAGGTGTACCTGTTGATGTATTTCAAGGCCTACCTTCAAACTCAATGCCTCTATGCTTGACATCATGGGAAAATGAAAAGAAATCAGCCAAGACCTCAGAAAAACAATTGTAGACCTCCACAAGTCTGGTTCATCATTGGGATCAATTTCCAAACGCCTGAAAGTACCATGTTCATCTGTACAAACAATAGTACGCAAGTATAAACACTATGGGACCACGCAGCCGTCATACCGCTCAGGAAGGAGACGTGTTCTGTCTCCTAGAGATGAAAAGTGCAAATCAATCCCAGAATAACAGCAAAGGACCTTGTGAAGATGCTGGAGGAAACAGGTACAAAAGTATCATAAACCGCCATAAAAAAGCCAGACTATGGTTTGCAACTGCACATCGGGACAAAGATCATACTTTTTGGAGAAATGTCTTCTGGTCTGATGAAACAAAAATAGAACTGTTTAGCCATAATGACCATCGTTATATTTGGAGGAAAAAGGGGGTGCTTTGCAAGTCGAAGAAAACCATCCCAACCGTGAAGCACGGGGGTGGCAGCATCATGCTGTGAGGGTGCTTTGCTGCAGGAGGGACTGGTGCACTTCACAAAATAGATGGCATCATGAGGAAGGAAAATTATGTGGATATATTGAAGCAACATCTCAAGACATCAGTCAGGAAGTTAAAGCTTGGTCGCAAATGGGTCTTCCAAATGAACAATGACCCCAAGTATACTTCCAAAGTTGTGGCAAAATGGCTTAAGGACAACAAAGTCAAGGTATTGGGGTGGCCGTCACAAAGCCCTGACCTCAATCCAATAGAACATTTGTGGGCAGAACTGAAAAAGCGTGTGCGAGCGAGGCCTACAAACCTGACTCAGTTACACCAGCTCTGTCAGGAGGAATGGGCCAAAATTCACCCAACTTATTGTGGGAAGCTTTTGGAAGGCTACCCGAAACGTTTGACCCAAGTTAGAAAATGTAAAGGCAATGCTACCAAATTCTAATTGAGTGTATGTAAATTTCTGACCCACTGGGAATGTGATGAAAGAAATAACTACTATTATTCTGACATTTCACATTCTTAAAATAAAGTGGTCATGCTAACTGACCTAAGACAGGGAATTTTTACTAGGATTAAATGTCAGGAATTGTGAAAAACTGAGTTTAAATGTATTTGGATAAGGTGTATGTAAACTTCCGACTTCAACTGTACATAAGGGCAGTACCAAAACAATTGATCTAATGATTCTGTCTTTTTGCAGCAAAATCTGTAGAGCAAGAATGATTGTATACCCATATAACGTTCTACTGGTTGCAAGAATTGTGTATCATAATTCAAATGGTGTATCAGTTCATAAACCATGTGCCATGGAAACGGTACATTGAACATTTTTTCACAACTATTTTGCAACATCTATGGCGCAGCTGTCAATATTTTGGTCCTTAAAGGAAACTGGCATATATTTTTATTTATCACAATTTTCTTTAACCAGTTTTGGTCTTTAATGAAGCGGGCCGACAGACAAGTTCCTTACCTTCTCCCCCTTCCACTTGCCTCCTCCATTTTTGTGGTAATGCTGCAATCAGTTTGTTGTAATTTTGGATAGAGCATAAATTCTATATATTTTTGTTAACTGCATGTGTGACATAACGCCACCAGTCCTATTTATGATAGAATGTACAAATATTGAACTTAAAAAATATATATATATATATATATAATGTTTTTTATTTATTTATAAATTACTATATTTGAGTTTAAACATACATTTTTTTGTAATATTTTTTTCTGTATTTTCTGGTGGATTACACTGAAAGCTTTGTTTACCTTGTTTTAAAAATAGCAATATTTTGGAGATTATTTCATTTTTAAATAACCGAAAGAGAGTGGTTGCAATCTGAATAAAGGGAAAAAGGCCATTCTTGAACACAGGGTGACCAATTGTTACTAAACTGCTACAGAATCAGTTCGGATTTAAGTATAGCTTTTGTATGACTGAAGCCTTTAGGGAGAGGTCCAATGCTTTAATATTTAATAATTTCTGCCCTCCAAATTCATATTCATTATATAAATAGGCCCATTTAATTTTATCTGGCTTGCCATTCCAAATAAAGTGGAATGTATTTTGCTCATATAATTTAAAAAAACAAGTCGTTAGGTGTAGGCAGGGCCATAAGTAAATAGGTAAACTGGGATATGACTAAAGAGTTAATCAGGGTGATATTTCCACAAATAGACAGGATTTGTCCTTTCCATGATAGCAAGATCTTATCTATTTTTGCTAACTTTCTATTAAAATATATTGTAGTGAGATCATTTCTTTCTTTCGGGATATGAATACCGTGCGTCCATTTCACCGTCAGACCATTTTATTGGTAAACTACACAGTAATGTAAAGTTGTACTGCATTTTTTAAGCGATCCAATATGTAATATGGTGCAGTTTTCCTAATTTGGTTATAATCCAGAAAGGTTAGACAAATTATCTAGATCCTCTATGAGGCTGTGCAGGTATCCAAATCGCAGATTTAAAAGAATCGTCAGCGTACAATGACACCTTTGTTTTTAAGCCCTGGATTTCTAGCCCATTCATATTATTGTTGGATCTGATTTGGATAACTAACATTTCGATGGCCATAATAAATATATATGCCGATAGTGGACAACCTTGTTTTACTCCTCTTGGCAGTTTTATACTTTCTATGAAGTAGCCGTTATTTACTTTTTTACAAATGGGGTTACTATACATAACTTTAACCCTAGTGTTGTAGTACTCGGTCTCGAGTCCTGTCTCGAGACCACATTTTGAGTGTCTCGGTCTTGTCTCAGTGTCAGATACATTTATACTCAGTCTTGACTCGACCAGCAGAGTAAAAAACTCATAAATATCAGCTTCCTTTCAGTAAGCGCATGAAACCGCTTCGCCAGGCCAAATACAGTATATACACTCCTTTCTTAAAACAAAGCTTTTCACACGTGTTCCAAATATTTCTAATGGTCGCCCCAGCGTGAGTTGTTTTATGCACGTGATGTCAGAATGCACTCACTGTTCCAAAATGTGATTGTTACACAACATGACAGTTAACACGTGCTGCCTGCTAATTATCTATAGGCTATGTTTCAACTTGTCAATTTCAAATTATTTTCTAAGAAGTTTTATTTTCGAACAACAGTTCGAATTGAGGTGTGTTCCGCCTCCTCATTAATTCACATAGAAGTAGCCCATTTTAGTGTTGCGGACAATTTATGTTTGAGGCTTTACTGAGCCGGACAAACTTCTCTCTTTGAGGAGAGCTCAAGCACGTCTTCACCAATGTTTCCGCAGATCAAATATGCAGACATTTGCGCAGTCTTACACGAATTGGCACATTTTCTGGCTGGCATTGCCTTCCTTGTTGTTTTCCTTACAAATAATACATTTGGACGTGTGCGTTCCTATCAAAGTAAGTGCCTTATTTTCTGTATATCGTGTTGTCGTTTCTACTGTAGCATACAGTTTGTATGTATGTATGGAGCATTTACAGTTTTATTTACATGTTTTCAAGTACTGGTGACAAATTAAGCATTCTGATTATTGCATAGATTGTAATGGACACCTATGATGTGTGTAAAATACTTTTTGGAAGGTTATACTGATTATAATGAGCTAATGCTAAGCAATTTGCCAGCTATGTGTGGTGCCATGTTTGTTGACATTATACAATGCATTCTGGGTGCCACGTAAACGTCTGTCAGACCAAAGATGTTATAATAAGGTGAAGGGTAAACTTCCAGAAGTGAATGAAGGGAAGTGAATGATCGTAGACGACACACCCCCTTCAACATGCACATGCAAACAGACCAAACTCATGTTGTCTCCTCTTATTATCTTTGGTTGTGGCGAAAAAACAAACATGGCGGTGCGCACAAACTACCCATGGTCGGATTACTTTCGATTTCTAGAAAGTGTTTTACTCAATTATTTAGATCAATGGTGAGCTCACCTTGTGATGTGATGAATTATACATAATAATTGATATTAGCTAATTCATATTGTGGTTTCTGACAGCCGAGAGTTATCTAAATATGACCGCTTGTGTTATGTCAATCTTTCCTCAGTTAGCGCTAGGACTAATGTAGCCTACATTTTCCGATTTGGATGATTGTGTATGCTGTCGCTACTTCTGTGAATGTCTGAACATTGCATCAAAAAAATAAACTGGTCACATTCAGGACATATCTTTGTAAGGACTGAGTTTGTGCGAAATGTTTCTGTGAAAAAACAGTGTGGCTAGCTCAAATGCTGACTGTTGCGTCAATCGAAACTGGACGTTCTAAATTAGCGTTCTAATCACACCAGGATGAGTGTACGCTGCAGGGACCACTGTAGAATGATCACACCCGTTTGTTGGTACATGTGAAAAGGTTAATACCTGCAGTCATTATATATATTAATGACATGTTTGTGCAGTGGCAAACCTATTGGACCTTCAGTGTGTGACAGGTTCGAGATGCTGAAAGGACAGCAACGGTAATACCAGCGCACTCATGTAGGAGAGTGCACTTTTTGTCAAACACAAAGGGCCAGTGGCGTAGTGGAGGCTATACGCAGGTATAAACCATATACCCACTTTTATTTATGGACATTGCGTATACTCACTTCCTAATCCCCTCTGATGCATATCAAAATAGTGTAGTGAAGGTATACGACTTATCAATTATGTAGTACAATAGACAAATCAAGCACAAAGTACCCTACACAATCGCAAAGCATTTGAAATATATTCACATGTGTGCCGCACACATAGCCTCATTTCAGTGGAATATCACTTGCAGGCAGCAAAAGCTACAGCTTTCAACTGGTTTTGGCATGGAGCATACTCACAGAATAATGTAATTGTTAGCCGGTAGGGTAGGTTGGAAAGACGTTTCAACATATGATACAGAATCTACCAGTAAATGCTAACTAAGGCAACAATGGGTATGCAAACCAGGTATTGAAAAAGTTTGGTCCAAAGTCTTGGTTAGTAGGCTATTTGTGATGCGCAAGTCAGTCATCGTGCCCTGTTTGCATCAGGGGCGTAGGCATGGGTGGGCTTGGGTGGACACAGGCCCACCAACTGGGGAGCCAGGTCCATCCAAATAGATTGAGCAAAAACAGAAAAATAAGACATTATTATTACAAAACTACTGCTCAGTAACCCCCCTCCCCAACCCCCCAAAATATATATATATTAAATTTTTCCCAGACCTCCAAAATTGTCTGGAATGCATAGGATTAATATTAGCCCTCTGATTAAAATGAAGAGAAAGACGTGCGGCTCTGTTCTGGGCCAGCTGCAGCTTAACTAGGTCTTTATTTGCAGCACTTGACCATATGACTGGACAATAATCAAGATAAGATCAAACTAGAGCCTGCAGGACTTGCTTTGTGGAGTGTGGTGTCAAAAAAGCAAAGCATCTCTTTATTATGGACAGACCTCTCCCCATCTTTACAACAAATTAATCTATATGTTTTGACCATGACAGTTATAATCTAAGGTAACACCAAGTAATTTAGTCTCCTCAACTTGTTCAACAGCCACACCATTCATTACCAGATTCAGCTGAGGTCTAGAATTTAGGGAATGATTTGTACCAAATACAATGCTCTTAGTTTTAGAGATGTTCAGGACCAGTTTATTACTGGCCACCCATTCCAAAAAAGACTTCAACTCTTTGTTAAGGGTTTCAGCGACTTCATTAGCTATGGTTGCTGATAAGTATATGGTTTAATCATCAGCATACATGGACACACATGTTTTGAGCCTCCGGCATGTATATCTCACTAGGTCAGGATATTTAAGCCTCCATTTATCCACTAGTTCAAATATATCCACAATATTTGTGATTTCCTTAAGTGCATGAGGGTAATAGTTTGTAGTGTGACTTCCTTTACGGTCCATTGAGGTATTTAAAACTGTACTATAATCTCCCACCATAATAATCAAGTCATGTATTGCTTGTAGGCTTGATAAATTATTATATATATTTTCAAAGAAGCGTGGATCATCGTTATTTGGACCGTATAGATGTCACACCCTGGCCTTAGTTATCTTTGTTTTCATTAAATATTTAGTTAGGTCAGGGTGTGACATGGTGAAGTATGTGTTTTGGTTTGTCTAGGGGTTTGTAGGTTTAATGGGGTAAATCTTGTCTAGGTGTTTGTATGTTGATGGCTGCCTAGATTGGTTCTCAATTGGAGACAGCTGTGGTTTATTGTCTCTAATTGGGAGCCATATTTAAGGCAGCCATGGGCATCATGTGTTTGTGGGTAATTGTCTATGTTGAACGTTTGTTGCTTGTCTGTGCACTTACGTTATTTAGCTTCACGGTCGTTTGTTGTTTTGTTAGTTTTGGATAGTGTTCGGTTTCGTGTTTTTTCTCTCTTCCAAAATAAAGAGATGTATTTTGCACACGCTGCGCCTTGGTCCAATATCTCACAAGAAGACCACCGTGACAGAATTACCCACCAATCTAGGACCAAGCGGCGTGTCAAGCGGCAACAGGACCCACCTACACAGGATTCATGGACATGGGAGGAGATACTGGATGGAAAGGGTCCTTGGGCACAACCGGGAGAATATCGCCTCCCTCGTGAAGAGCTGGAGGCAGCTAAAGCCGAGAGGAGGCGATATGAGGAGGCAGCACGGAGGCAAGGCTGGAAGCCCGTGAGTACTACCCAAAAATTTCTTGGGGGGCCTTAAAGGGAGTGTGGCGAAGTCAGGTAGGAGACCTGCGCCTACTCCCTGTACTTACCGTGGAGAGCGAGAGTACGGGCAGACACCGTGTTACGCAGTAGAGCGCATGGTGTCTCCTGTACGCGTGCATAGCCCGGTTCGGTACATTCCAGCTCCACGTATCGGCCGGGCTAGATTGAGCGTTGAGCCGGATGTCATGAAGCCGGCCCAACGCATCTGGCCACCAGTGCGTCTCCTCGGGCCGGCTTACATGGCACCAGCCTTACGCATGGTGTCCCCGGTTCGCCTACATAACCCGGTGCGCGGGTTATTCCACCTTCCCGTACTGGTCGGGCGACGGGGAGCATACAACCAGGTAAGGTTGGGCAGGCTCAGTGCTCAAGGGAGCCAGTAAGCCTGCACGGTCCGGTATTTCCGGCGCCACCTCCCCGCTCCAGCCCAGTACCACCAGTGCCTACACCACGCACCAAGCCTCCTGTGTGTCCCCAGAGTCCTGTGCGTCCTGTTGCTGCTCCCCGCACTAGCCCTGAGATGCGTGTCCTCAGCCCGGGACCACCTGTTCCGGCACCACGCACCAGGCCTATAGTGCGTCTCGGCCGGCCAGAGTCTGCCGTCTGCCCAACGGCGCCTGAACTGCCCGTCTGCCCAACGGCGCCTGAACTGCCCGTCTGCCCAACGGCGCTTGAACTGCCCGTCTGCCCAACGGCGCCTGAACTGCCCGTCTGTACTGAGCCTGCAAAGCCAGATCCGTCAGCCAGCCATGAGCAGCCAGATCCGTCCGCCTGCCATGAGCAGCCAGATCCGTCAGCCTGCCATGAGCAGCCAGATCCGTCAGCCAGCCATGAGCAGCCAGATCCTTCAGCCAGCCATGAGCAGCCAGATCCGTCAGCCAGCCATGAGCAGCCAGATCCTTCAGCCAGCCATGAGCAGCCAGATCCGTCAGCCAGCCATGAGCAGCCAGATCCGTCAGCCAGCCATGAGCAGCCAGATCCGTCAGCCAGCCATGAGCCGTCCAGCCAGGATCCGCCAGAGCCGTCCAGCCAGGATCCGCCAGAGCCGTCCAGCCAGGATCCGCCAGAGCCGTCCAGCCAGGATCCGCCAGAGCCGTCCAGCCGGGATCCGCCAGAGCCGTCCAGCCAGGATCCGCCAGCCAGCCAGGATCCGCCAGAGCCAGCCAGCCAGGATCCGCCATTCAGTCCGGTGCTGCCCCTTAGTCCGGTGCTGCCCCTTAGCCCGGTGCTGCCCCTTATCCTGGTGCTGCTCCTTATCCTGGTGCTGCCCCTTATCCTGGTGCTGCCCCTTAGTCCGGTGCTGCCCCTTAGTCCGGTGCTGCCTCTTAGTCCGGTGCTGCCCCTTAATCCAGTGGGGTTAAGTTGGAGGGTGGTCATTTGGAGGAGGCTACGTAAGCGGGTAGTGACTATGGTGGGGTGGGGACCACGACCAGTGCCAGAGCCGCCACCGTGGACAGACGCCCACCCAGACCCTCCCCTAGACTTTATGCTGGTGCGCCCGGAGTTCGCACCTTAAGGGGGGGGTTATGTCACACCCTGGCCTTAGTTATCTTTGTTTTCATTAAATATTTAGTTAGGTCAGGGTGTGACATGGTGAAGTATGTGTTTTGGTTTGTCTAGGGGTTTGTAGGTTTAATGGGGTAATATCTTGTCTAGGTGTTTGTATGTTGATGGCTGCCTAGATTGGTTCTCAATTGGAGACAGCTGTGGTTTATTGTCTCTAATTGGGAGCCATATTTAAGGCAGCCATGGGCATCATGTGTTTGTGGGTAATTGTCTATGTTGAACGTTTGTTGCTTGTCTGTGCACTTACGTTATTTAGCTTCACGGTCGTTTGTTGTTTTGGATAGTGTTGGGTTTCGTGTTTTTTCTCTCTTCCAAAATAAAGAGATGTATTTTGCACACGCTGCGCCTTGGTCCAATATCTCACAAGAAGACCACCGTGACAATAGATTAATTACCCAAATCTGTAGGTGCCTTTCTTTGCGAGGCATTGGAAAACATCCCTGGTCTTTGTGGTTGAATCTGTGTTTGAAATTCACTGCTCGACTGAGGGACCTTACAGATAATTACAGTGTATGTGTGGGATACAGGGATGAGGTAGTCATTCAAAATCATGTTAAATCCTATTATTGCTCACAGAGTGAGTCTATTCAACGTATTATGTGACTTGTTAAGCACATTTTTACTCCTGAACTTATTTAGGCATGCCATAACAAAGGGGTTGAATACTTATTTACTCAAGACATTTCAGGTTTTCATTTTTAATACATTTGTAAAAATGTGTAAATAAATACATTTGTACACATTTCATAATTCCACTTTGACATTATGTGGTATTGTGTGTATGTCAGTGACCAAACAATATCAATGTAATCCATTTTAAATTCAGGCTGTAACACAACAAAATGTTACTTTCTAAAGGCACTGTATTAGCCTATATAGGTCATGGATTTGATGGGTTTCAGCATTGTTGCCCAGTAATCAAAGCCACAGTGTATTTTATGTAATTATTTCATTGGTTGAATGTCATATCATAAATAGTTGTTTTGTACTGTTATCCATGCACTCATCAGACATCTTGAGTAATACAAAGCCAATTGTACTGAAACATCTTTCTGTTATGGAAAAGTAAGATGGCTTAATTATTTGAATAAGCTCGTATAAAAAATAAAATAAAAAAAAAAGCAGTCAGTGGCAGCTATGTCCCCATGACTGAACACGTTCCTGAACAAAACATTATGACATACATTTCACAGATGGGAAACAGTGGCCACATCACAATAATGATTATTGTGACACACATTGGATGGTGAAAGATCCCATTCTTCTCATGGGGCACACTTCCAATGATACGCAATGGGATTTGGCTAGATTGTCATTTGTGGCAATTTGAAAAACAGAAGCCGACAAAAATGTGTGAAATTCTAGATGACATTTTATGAGTTTTATGCATTTGCTGAAGGGAGCCACAGACATCTTCTGCCATGATTAACCTGAGAAACAGTAAGATGATACGGTGATGGGACGGCAGGTAGCTTAGTGGTTAAGAGCATAGTGCCAGTAACTGAAAGGTCGGTGGTTCTAATCCCCGAGCCGACTAGGTGAAAAATCTGTTGATGTGCCCTTGAGCAAGGCACTTAACCCTAATTGCTCTGGATAAGAGCGTCTGCTAAATGACTAAAATGTAAATGATGGTCTCACCTGGCGATTACAGCTAGCTACTGTAGTACTGAAGGTGAATCTATGTAGATACATAGCAGTGTATATAACTTTTGTCATTGTGGTTAAGGATGTGGCCTGGCAGTTTTCACAGAGATGTTTTGCTTTTTTTTCTGTGGCTGTGTGGATCTGGCAGCTGTGTATCACACGCTGTGTAATCCCCCGAGATCAGGAGAAGTCCCCTGATAAGACAATCTTGCCTCTTCAAAGTCTTTCTGACACTACTGTGGCTGTGCTGTGCTGTGCTGTGCTGTGCTGTGCTGTGCTGTCTCTGTCTGTCTGTCTGTCTGTCCATCTGTCTGTCTGCCTGCCGGTCTGTGTGTGTGTGTGTGTAACAGTCACCAGCCAGAGATCTTTTCTCTTTGTTATTCAGTAAAGTTTCTCAATCTTCTGCCGTACAGCTGAAAAATATGTTATTCTGACATCTCCAACCCTGTCCTCTGAATTCTAAATCACAGTCGATGGCTCTTGCACTCAAACCCCAGTGCACTCAAATAGTCCCAACGACCAAAGCTCATCCTTCACCATGTGAATAGTTAAACTTGAGAATAACATCTAGAACTGCCTCTTTTAATTTCCACTCTCCCCTTTATCACTTGCCATTGTACTACCATTGCTGAATGTTTTATGTCATTGCTGTTTTCTTTTCCTCAGCTCTTAACCCTCCACATACTGTAAATAATGTGTGGCACATTACATTATCTCCAAGGCTGTGATAACGACAGCCGTATTTCTTTCTGCCATCATATTTGTGGCCTTCCTTGCCGGAGACAAATAAATTGATGAAAGCCTCTGCTTTTTTCTTTGTTTTGTGCTCCCCCCCCTCAAAACATCAACCTGTTCTCCTGAAGACAAAGAGCAGGTAGGGAGAAAAATGAGCTGTCAGGAGCAAGCCTTTAGCCGAGCCATCACTGTCTGGCCAAGATGAGAACGACTGACTGCTGGCTTCTAATAAAGCAACACACCACTACGTTGGGCCACTCATCCATCGGCCACCTTCAGACAAACAAACAAACACACATACACACACACATACACACACAGAGAGACACAAACAAAGACACACACTTAGAGACATATAGACAGTGATATACAGTCTTTCATATGGAGATTGACCTGCGGTGACAACTTGGGGGATTGGGTCACACAGAGTTCTGCCTGTCAGTCTGTCCACAGGATGACTGTCAATCGGCACATGAGCTGAAGATGGTAAGCTGTGTGTGTGTGTGTATGTGTGTGCACGCATGTTTGTTTATGTGTGTGTGTGTGTGTGTGTGTAGGGGGGGGGTTCTATTCTACTAAGAATGAGAGAGTGAGGAGTAGAGAGAGAAAGGTTTATTATATATTTCACTTGCATTGGCAATGTTAACATATGTTTCCCATGCCAATAAAGCCCTTTGAATTGAATTGAATTGAAAGGGAGATAGAAAGGATATGGGAGCATAAGATTAACAAGACAACACAGATTTCTGTGTTTTTGTCACGATTTCCTCTGAAGCTGCCTCCCCTCCTTGTTCTGGCAGGCTTCAGCGTTCGTCGTCACCGGCCTTCTAGCCACTGCCGCTCCATATCTCATCATTCCATTTGTCTTGTCAATTACACACACCTGGTTCATATTCCCCTCATTAGTACGTGTTTAAGTGTTCCCTTTGGCCCCCTTGTCCTTGTGGGTGATTGTTCATTGTGAGGATTAGTAGCTCAGTTGAGCTCAGTATTTTGTATTGCCGGGGTATTTTCCCCGTGTGCATGTTTGTTCCAGTGCGCCTGTTTTGCGCACTGGACTAGTTACACTGGATTACGGAATAAAGTCTGCATACTGTGATTTACCATCCTGCGCCTGACTCCTTCAAATCACGCATCACAGAATCACCCACCCTTCATGGAGTCAGCAGGAGAGGAGCGCATGCCTGGAGTTGTGGCACGGGTCCAGGAGCATTCAACAATGCTAGCCAGCTTGGGAGAAGCGATGGATCGGGTTCTCCAGGTCGTCCAACGCCTGGAGAGGAGAGGACCCGATCTGTCGAGACCAGCTGGGCAACCGGATCCAGCCACCCACACCCCAGCACCCAGAGGGATCCATATATCCCGACCACGGGAGTTTGACGGGACAGCTGCTCTCTGCCAGGGATTCCTCCTCCAACTGGAGCTCTACTTCTCCAGCATCAGAAGGTGTCCGCCCTCGTCTCCTGCCTCTCGGGGAAAGCCCTGGAGTGGGCCAACGCGGTCTGGAACGAAGGAGGAGCCGCGTTGGACAACTACGGGGAGTTCACTCACTTCTTTCGGGCTGTCTTCGATCACCCGCCCGAAGGTCGAGATGCGGGCGAGCGGCTGGTCCACCTAAGGCAGGGGACGAGGACTGCGCAAGACTTCACCTTGGAGTTTCGGACTCTAGCAGCTGGGTCTGGGTGGAACGAGCGGGCCCTTATCAACCACTTCCGGTGCCATCTGCGGGAAGACGTCCGAAGGGAGCTAGCTTGCCGGGACACCATGTTGTCCTTCACGCAACTGGTGGACATGGCCATCCATTTGGACAACCTGCTAGTGGCCAGAGGATGCCCCGGCCGACTCGAATCACGAGCTGATAGAGCTGGGTGGAGCCGCGATCCGAGAGAGCGGAGGACGACAGCGCCAGTGTCACTCTGGTGGCACGAAGGGACATTACACAGCACAATGTCGTCAGCGTTCTTTTGGGTCTGGAGGCGGCAGGCAGGGCACTCTCGCATCACCCCAGGTATCGAACACCCACACTTGTTCAGAGCCCTCTGCTGTACACTGTACCCTACCCATCCACTTTCCTGATCACATTGTAGTTCCCCAGTGTAAGGCGCTAGTCGATTCAGGCGCAGCTGGGAACTTAATGGACAGGGCATTCTCACACAGTCTAGGCATTTCATTGGTTCCCCTATCCATTCCACTCCCCATCAGAGCACTTGACAGTCAACCATTAGGGTCCGGGTTTGTTAGGGAAGTTACCGCACCAATCACCATGGTTACCCACAAGACTCATTGCGAGCAAGTCACGTTTTTTATCATTGAGTCTCCTGCTTTCCCTGTGGTACTAGGTATCCCTTGGTTAGCACTCCACAACCCCACATTCTCATGGGCGCAGAGGGTTCTCACGGGGTGTTCACGAGAGTGTCAGGGTAGGTGTCGGTGTTTCCGTTGGTGCAACCACGGTGGAAAGTCCAGACAGTACCTCCACCGTGCGCATTCCCCCGGAATACCTCGATTTGGCGCAGGCGTTTTCCAAAAACGCAGGCGACCAAGTTACCACCTCATCGGGCGGGGGATTTCACGGTAAACATCCTGGTAGACGCTGTGCCTCCCAGGAGTCATGTGTATCCCCTGTCACAAGCTTAAACGGAGGCTATGGAAACATACGTCACCGAGTTCCTGTGCCAGGGGTTTATATGTCCCTCCACTTCACCCGCCTCCTCAAGTTTATTTTTTGTGAAGAAGAAAGATGGCGGTCTGCGTCCTGAACAGGGAAACTATATACGATTTAGTTATCCTCTCCCCCTCATTCCTTCAGTGATCGAGTCAATGCATGGGGGCGCGCTTCTTCACTAAATTAGATCTCCGTAGTGCGTACAACCTGGTGCGTGTCCGAGAGGGGGGTGAGTGGAAGACAGCATTCAGCACAACCACGGGGCATTATGAATACCTGGTCATGCCCTACGGTTTGATGAATGCTCCATCCGTCTTCCAGTCCTTTGTGAACGAGGTGTTTCGGGACATGCTTGGTCGCGGTGTAGTGGTCTACATTGATGACATTCTGGTGTAATCCACTACGCGCACCGAGCATGTGTCCCTGCTTCGCAAAGTGCTGGCCCGACTGGCAGAAAAGTGTCTGTTTTTCCAGCAGTCCGTCTCCTTCCTCAGATACCACCTCAGGTGTGGAGATGGAGGGAGATCGCATTTCAGACGTCCCTAATTAGCCGACTCCAACCACGGTTAAGGAGGTGCAGCGCTTTATTGGCTTCGCCAACTACTATCGGAGGTTTATCCGGGGCTTTGGCATCTCTGTTGAAGGGTGGGCTGTCCCGGCTCCGCTGGTCTGCTGAGGCAGACAGGGCCTTCAGTAACCAGAGGGGTCTGTTCACCTCAGCCCCGGTACTGACCCACCCCGATCCATCACTACCGTTCGTAGTGGAGGTGGATGCTTCCGAGGTATGGATAGGCGCTGTCCTATCTCAACGCTCGGGAAAGCCACCCAAGCTCTTCCCCTGTGCCTTCTTCTCTAAGAAGCTCAGCCCAGCGGAGCAGAACTACGACGTTGGTGATCGGGAGCTGTTGGCTGTTGTCCGAGCCCTGACCGTGTGGAGGCATTGGCTCGAAGAGGCGAAACACCCTTTCCTCGTCTGGACGGACCACCGTAACCTGGTGTACATCTGGGCAGCGAGGAGGCTGAATCCTGCCAGGCCAGGTGGGCCCTATTCTTCACCTGGTTTGATTTCACACTATCATACATCCCGGGTACAAAGAACGTGAAGGCAGACACATTGTCACGGCTGTATGACACAGAAGAGAGGCCCAGAGACAACACCCCCATACTCCCGGCCTCCTGCATTGTGGCGCTATTAGTATGGGCGATGGACGCGGATATAGAGCAGGCGTTACGCACAGAGCCATCTCCATCTCATCATTCCATTTGTCTTGTCTTGTCAATTACACACACCTGGTTCATATTCCCTTCATTAGTACGTGTTTAAGTGTTCCCTCATTCCCTCTTGTCCTTGTGGGTGATTGTTCATTGTGAGGATTAGTAGCTCGGTTGAGCTCAGTATTTTGTATTGCCGGGGTATTTTCCCTGTTTGCATGTTTGTTCCAGTGCGCCTGTTTTACGCACTGGACTAGTTACGCTGGATTACGGAATAAACTCTGTATTCTGTGATTTACCCTCCTGCGCCTGACTCCTTCAAATCACGCATCACAGTTTTGAATACTGAGTCAAACTCCTTTAGACACCTTTCCCCTACAGTATCTTAAAGTTTTTCTCTTGTTCTAACAAATACATTTGTTCAAAATAAAAAGATGGGGGGGGAAATGTTCATATAATACAGTTATATTGAAGTATACAAACGGCACATCAGTTTGACACTTTGGGATGATGAATGAGAGTCTGTGAGCATGATGGGAAAGCAATTCAGGCTTAATTCTAATTACTTATTGCATTACAATGGAGAGCTAAACGGTAAGTAGGATGCACACTGTATGACAATGTTAGTTCCTAACTAGCCTCTGCCTCAAGGTTTGGCTTAGAGAGCTAAAAAAGACAGAATAGTCTGACACCACATGAAAAGGCTTCTAAAACTATATTCCACGTCCATACTACCTGCCAGTCCCAATTAAGCTTCTCTCCGTACTCCACTCCATGAATTGTTCTTTTTTTTACAGAGCCCTTCTAAGGATAATGGTGCCTCATGAGAGTCATGCTGTGAGTTGAGAGATGGTATCTTACCTTAGTGATAGTCTCTTGGAATTTAAAGAAGGAATCCAAGGTCTCCAGTGACTCAGCAGAAAACACGGTGTCAGAGACAAAACAACTAATATCAGACTATTATTGATTGTGATACTTACAGCCATTGGATTTGGTTTAAATATTCACAGCTCCATATTACAGTATGTTGGAACAGTTTTATACCATAGGGGTGTTTACCTGCTATGTCACTTAGTCTCATGAACATGGTTGAGCATATTGTGAGACTATTCTATGGTAGTCAGCAAACCACTTTAAACATCCACACGGATCTCCCTTCACTGCTGTAATGATCTGAGGCAGACGCTAAAGTATTTTATCTTATATCGCACTACAATTCATAGGGCCATTAATTCCAAGACAACACCAAACACTTTCGGGGACATGCCGCTGTCAGGTCTTTTTGTACTGCTGTCAGACACATGCGCAGAAGTGGCACTCAAATAATACTTGACAGAGAGCCTCAGCCTCTCCATACAGCATCACCAGCATCTCTGATCCAACATCTAAATATTTCAGACCACTTTGCAGCATGAGGAGGCGGCCAATAGTGGAGGAATATAAAACGCAGCACGGTCTCCAGTCCCAGCCAACTAAGGCAGGATCCCCAGGTTATGGGGGAGAAAAGGGTGAGTCACACATTAGTCATCAGCCAGAGCAAAACCTGGCTCTCTCCCCGTCAGCCATGGCACTGCTCACTGACAGATTAAATAAATAATGAAAGTAGCAGAACCCCGCTATTGTGACATATAGGCTAGGCTACATAGAGAAACACAGGGGATGTGCAGATATACAAGTTAATACTCACAAACATGCACCAACACACAATTATAAAAATGCTGATCAGACAATACACAATTCAGGAAATATACCTAAAGGCCATTCTACAAATACCTTGAGCGCCAAAACCTGTTGCAAGAAAGTGTGCCATGTGAAGTTGAGCAGTAGATACTTTGTGTAGGAGCACAAGGAGTCTCTAGAGCACGATGGGACAAGGACATCCCGGCCGGCCAAACCCTCCCCTAACCCGGACGACACTGGGCCAATTGTGTGCCGCCTCAAAGGTCTCCTGGTCGCGGCTGGCAGCAAAACAGCCTGGGATCGAACCCAGGTCTGTAGTGACGCCTCTAGCACTGCGATGCAGTACCTTAGACCACTGCACCACTCAGGAGGTCATAGGATTAAATGTTCTGACCGAGAACCATTAAAGACAACACTTCTTTCTCCTTTAGTTACAGTCCTTTCTTTTTCTCTGTGAAGTGACCATCACGACACTTCCTTTTACATTGTTGGTAATATGCTGTATACTGCATTGATCCTCTGAGTGTGTCTGATTGTTCATTCAGTCATTTTCTACACAAAGCACCGTGTCATATTATGGACCAAAGGCTAGATTCAAATTGTGTCTCGTTTGAGTAGTTATCATGAATATGTATGCTTGAAACTAGCAGGATTGTGTGTCCCTGGGTAGCCACATTTTAACAGATGTACTAGGTGTCACAATTCCCTGTGGTTTTGTAGGTGTGGAGTTGTAGCTTAATGTAAAGTTCAGTGTGTCTGCACAGACCCCCAGTTCTGAAGGTCTGACTAGGAAATAGACTGGCCTACTGCAGAGAGTGACAGACAGCCATGCTGCAGGCCAGGGGCGGATGTTCCCTGCCAGGCCTGTTAGCAGAGGCCTGCCTGCCAACTGGTGGGAGGAAGGTATTTGCAGGAAGGGGAGCAGGGGAGGGAAGGTGGAGGACGGACGGGGGGTGCTGGAGTCAAGTGTTTGATCTGTTCTGCTGACGGCTGTTCTATTCAGCAACTCCTCCTCTGAATCCCCCGCAGAGAAAACAAACACAAAACTAGCAGGAGGGCTGGAGGTCAGGAGTGAGAACCAAAAGCAACAAGACTGCTGGCTTCTGTCCTGACCGTATCACAAGTGGGTCGCTCAGTTTTGGATAAGATTTCTGGGGCACTGGTATTTGGACTTACCTACTGATAGGAATGAACTATAAGCTGGAAAAGGAAGCTTTGAATGGAGTAATCAGCCTGAAGCTGTAGATCACCCTCCCCAAAAGTCCCAGGCTTTTTAGCGCGGGATACTGTGGCTGGGAGTGCTTTGAGCAGTTTAGTGCTACATCATTTCCCAGCAACCAGAACTAATGGTCTTTTGTTGGTAACAAGCACATGAATATTCATCCACAAAGAGAAGGGAATAATTAGGCGTTAAAGCGGCGAGGCAGGGGAGGAGAGCGGGCTCAGCTGTTTTTTTTTACACAGCTATCACTAATTTCATCAACCTGGGACTTGAGAGTTCAAGTTAATGTAGTGAGTTCAAGTGAAATAAGGATTCTATTATAAGGACAGTGCCAGCCACATAAAAAGAGGTGAACCTTTTCGCAAGAGATTGTCATTTTTGATTTCCACTCCAGCTGCATTCTCATTGATTTCTTTGTTATTTTCTTTTGGGCAGGAGCAATAGGTACAGAACCCTGCAAATGAAATTGGGATTTTTAAACTCCATGTAATGTGTGATACTAATACAGCATAGAAAACGGTTCTTCAGTAATGCTCATAAGCTTTGATATGCCCATGAAGACAGTACAGTTGATTCAGTAGGCCTATGCTTGTTTTATAGAGGATTTACAGTGACTGTTTCTGATACTCTTCCAAGATGAATACTTATTGCTTTATTAGAATCCCCCTTTTGTTAGAATCTCCATAGTGACTAAAGTTAATGGGAGGTTATACATTTAAAAAGTTAATATAGGATTGCAGGCATTATTCAGAGGAGAGATAATTCAATCAAATTATTCTGTATGTCAAATCAAATGTAATTTGTCACATGCGCCAAATACAACAGGTGTAGACCTTACAGTGAAATTCTTACTTACAAGCCCTTAACCAACAATGCACTTTTAACAAGTGTTAAGTAAAAATAGATAAGAAAAAAAATAAATATATATATATATATAAAAATATATATATATATATAATTAAAGAGCAGCAGTAAAATAACAGTAGCGAGGCTATATACAGACGGTACCGGTACAGAGTCAATGTACGGGGGCACAGGTTAGTCGAGGTAATTGAGGTAATATTTACATGTAGGTAGAGGTAAAGTGACTATGCATAGATAATAAACAGAGAGTAGAAGCAGCGTAAAAGAGGGGGTGGGGGGGTTTGACTGGATTCAAGATATAGTAAATGATAATCAATGCAGAGCTAAGGGTAGAGCTAAGGGGTTTGATATTACAACTCCTCTAGGTTAATGAACTCTAAGGCAGGGTTTGAAGCATTGTGGGAGCACCTGATAGCATTAGATATTCTGTGTGATGATGTCCTTGGCAAGGAAAACAAGCACCAACTACTGTACGCTCATTTTAATATTTTAGAGTCGTGCACAGGCTGTTGTGTTGTCTTGCCAACAAAAACACGCAGTCACATTAACCGAAGCAAAGGCTCGTTAAACGATCGCAATCCAGTACAAAGTAAGCTGTGCCACTGTTACATTCTCACGCAGTCATTACAACCCACTGGGCACAGACGTCAATTCAACATCTATTCCACGTTGGTTCAATATAATTTCATTGAAATGACGTGGAAACAACCATCTGGCAATTCTGGCAAATTTCTGATGGACTGGCCAATTATTTAGTTGGGTGGGCTGGTCAAAATTGACACACACATTTATTTATTTTTATAACAATACAACAATGAAAAAGGTGACATGGTCAGTGGCTCATGGGCCTGTTCTTTTTTTCTTATTTTCCCCCTGCAATTTCTCTGTTATACAAATCTATAATGAGCCTTTAGCTGATCAGTGGGCAACGGCTGGCCCCCCTACCAAGATGGGCCGGCCCGGTTTTCTGATAGACTGAGCTGAGGTCATGCAAACTCACATTCAAAGTCAAACACGGCTTCAGCAAAGAGACCTTCTCCGACTCTGTCATCAGTTAGACAGCCAAGATCATGGATCGTAAAAAACGGAAAGGGTGCCTATCAGTGGAGTTTGCTGAGGGGAGGATGGCTCATAATAATAGCTGGAACGGAGCGATTGGAATGGCATCAAACACACGGAAACGTCCTCAACAATTAAGGTGCCACCAACCTCCTGTGGTGCCTATAAATGTAGAAAGAGAACATCCTACATTGTCATCTCACTCAAAACGTCCTATTTTGTGGGCAGCTAAAACCATGATTTGGTCAAACAGTAAAGTGCATTATCCTCATGATTCCTGTAATGAAAGTGTCTGCCCTGCCCCTGTGCCTGTGCTCTGGCTGGGGCATGCTGCTGGGATGAGCGAGCCACTCTCCTCTCCCCCCATGTGCTTGTATAACATTTCAAAATGCAATTGTGGGAAAAACCCAGCTTTGAAGCTTTGTTCCGTTGCCCCTGTCAAAGGGAGGACAGTCTCAGCTTTCTGTAGGTAGCTTACAACTGCTACGTTTTTTTAGGACATTCAATTTACTGTTGAATGAATACATGGCTACTAGCAGTGGGTATTATATTTAGAGTTAGCGATCTAGTTAATGTGTTTTGAGTTTCCACTTCCTCAAGTGTAGAACCCCAAATTAATTAGCCTATGATATTAGTTAGTGCACATAAATATGTATATAATGAATCTCTATATAAAAAAGAGGAAATTCTGGAGTCCTATTTTGACAGTAAAATATAGCAAATCATAGTCTAATTGTCAACCCAAAATTAGGTTGCACATCAAAATATCTTGAGTCATGCATTCCTGCTTGGAAGTGTTAGATTACACAACTTATTTCTTTAATACCTCAGTAGTCTATTTGTTATACTTAACCCTCCCGTTGTCCTAGGGTCAAAATGACCCGCCACTGTGTTGAACAAACTTTATTTAATTTTTATATTTTTGGGATCATTTGTGAGAAGGAGGCAGTGAGACTTTAAAGAAAGTATCACTGCCTCCTTCTCACAAATGATCCAAAAAATATAAAAATTAAATAAAGTTGGTTCAACACAGTGGCGGGTCATTTTGACCCTAGGACAACGGGACGGGAGGGTTAATAAAGCACTATGAATGACTTTATAGGATGATTACTCACGATTTGGGTCAGACCAAATCATGGGCTGGTGCCACCAACTGTAAAGGTTCATGGCATCAGTTACACCAGGAGAAATGTTAGTCTGAAGCCCTGTAATAGTAATTAACACTTGGTGTTATCAGTGTTGATTCAGGGGAACATATATGGCAGGCATTAATTTGCAATCTAGCCTAAGTCGTTAGGTTGGCTTTTATAATGTATATGGCGCAGGCAGGCAGGCAGGCAGGCAGGCAGGCAGGCAGGCAGGCAGGCAGGCAGGCAGGCAGGCAGGCAGGCAGGCAGGCAGGCAGGCAGGCAGGCAGGCAGGCAGGCAGGCAGGCAGGCAGGCAGGCAGGCAGGCAGGCAGGCAGGCAGGCAGGCAGGCAGGCAGGCAGGCAGGCAGGCAGGCAGGCAGGCAGGCAGGCAGGCAGGCAGGCAGGCAGGCAGGCAGGCAGGCAGGCAGGCAGGCAGGCAGGCAGGCGGCAGGCAGGCAGGCAGGCAGGCAGGCAGGCAGGCAGGCAGGCAGGCAGGCAGGCAGGCAGGCAGGCAGGCAGGCAGGCAGGCAGGCAGGCAGGCAGGCAGGCAGGCAGGCAGGCAGGCAGGCAGGCAGGCAGGCAGGCGAGGCAGGCAGGCAGGCAGGCAGGCAGGCAGGCAGGCAGGCAGGCAGGCAGGCAGGCAGGCAGGCAGGCAGGCAGGCAGGCAGGCAGGCAGGCAGGCAGGCAGGCAGGCAGGCAGGCAGGCAGGCAGGCAGGCAGGCAGGCAGGCAGGCAGGCAGGCAGGCAGGCAGGCAGGCAGGCAGGCAGGCAGGCAGGCAGGCAGGCAGGCAGGCAGGCGGGCAGGCAGGCAGGCAGGCAGGCAGGCAGGCAGGCAGGCAGGCAGGCAGGCAGGCAGGCAGGCAGGCAGGCAGGCAGGCAGGCAGGCAGGCAGGCAGGCAGGCAGGCAGGCAGGCAGGCAGGCAGGCAGGCAGGCAGGCAGGCAGGCAGGCAGGCAGGCAGGCAGGCAGGCAGGCAGGCAGGCAGGCAGGCAGGCAGGCAGGCAGGCAGGCAGGCAGGCAGGCAGGCAGGCAGGCAGGCAGGCAGGCAGGCAGGCAGGCAGGCAGGCAGGCAGGCAGGCAGGCAGGCAGGCAGGCAGGCAGGCAGGCGGAGGCAGGCAGGCAGGCAGGCAGGCAGGCAGGCAGGCAGGCAGGCAGGCAGGCAGGCAGGCAGGCAGGCAGGCAGGCAGGCAGGCAGGCAGGCAGGCAGGCAGGCAGGCAGGCAGGCAGGCAGGCAGGCAGGCAGGCAGGCAGGCAGGCAGGCAGGCAGGCAGGCAGGCAGGCAGGCAGGCAGGCAGGCAGGCAGGCAGGCAGGAGGCAGGCAGGCAGGCAGGCAGGCAGGCAGGCAGGCAGGCAGGCAGGCAGGCAGGCAGGCAGGCAGGCAGGCAGGCAGGCAGGCAGGCAGGCAGGCAGGCAGGCAGGCAGGCAGGCAGGCAGGCAGGCAGGCAGGCAGGCAGGCAGGCAGGCAGGCAGGCAGGCAGGCAGGCAGGCAGGCAGGCAGGCAGGCAGGCAGGCAGGCAGGCAGGCAGGCAGGCAGGCAGGCAGGCAGGCAGGCAGGCAGGCAGGCAGGCAGGCAGGCAGGCAGGCAGGCAGGCAGGCAGGCAGGCAGGCAGGCAGGCAGGCAGGCAGGCAGGCAGGCAGGCAGGCAGGCAGGCAGGCAGGCAGGCAGGCAGGCAGGCAGGCAGGCAGGCAGGCAGGCAGGCAGGCAGGCAGGCAGGCAGGCGGGCAGGCAGGCAGGCAGGCAGGCAGGCAGGCAGGCAGGCAGGCAGGCAGGCAGGCAGGCAGGCAGGCAGGCAGGCAGGCAGGCAGGCAGGCAGGCAGGCAGGCAGGCAGGCAGGCAGGCAGGCAGGCAGGCAGGCAGGCAGGCAGGCAGGCAGGCAGGCAGACAGACAGACAGACAGACAGACAGACAGACAGACAGACAGACAGACAGACAGACAGACAGACAGACAGACAGACAGACAGACAGACAGACAGAGAACAAGAAGAAGCACAGAGTGATAGAAGATGCTGAGACAGATAGACAGCACAACAGAGAGGCAAACAAAATGTCTAGAACAGAGGCACAGTTATAGTGTTGAGTATCAAATGATTTACAGTATACATACACAAGATGACTGATAGGGGGCGCTGTGTTGAAGCCACCGTATATTACAGACACCTTAATACTTTTACATTATATTATGTGAGCTAAACACAAAAATGAAAAAACTCAAACATTTTCCTTAAATTGTCCTTACTAATGTTATTGTCCCCACTACAACAAAAAAATACTGAAACACATGTCATTTTGTCCTTGAAATATTTAATAGATATACTGTAGAATTTGATTCATTCCGGTAGCTTCGAAGCCTCTCACTGGCCAATACATAGCATCAGCAATCCAAGGTTTAAATACATCATCGGTCAAATCAAATCAAATTTTATTTGCCACATGCGCTGAATACAACAGGTGTAGATCTTACAGTGAAATGCTTACTTACAGTAGGAAAACATGTGCTGCAGAGACAGGGGAGCTTTGGAACATGGTAACAAGATGATTAAAATCCACGGATACATATGATTACGGATACATATCCGTAATCATCCACAGTAATCTGTATTTGCACAGATTCTAAACACTTGTGCCGTATATTCCCATCTATACAACATGAAACCAATGCCAACGGAAAATCTGTTGACAGTTCTACAGTACATCCACATCCCATGAGTCCATTGCCCCTGCCGTGAGGAGCTTCCTTACCACTGTTCCACACAGGCCTGGGAAGTGTTAGCTGGTGATTAGGCAGAAGAGCCAAGCGGAGTTGAGTTAATGATCTTTCTGTCCCCTGACACAAACACTCCCCTTCAGTGCCCACTATCTGATCGGTCCCAAGAAAGCCTGGGCCAAGTGGAGACACAGTGGTGGGAGGAAGGCAGGCACAGATAGGGCTCTACCTGTGCAGAGCACATGCCCCTTTGCCCTTCCAGTCTCCAAAGTGCCCTTTTCGGTGGTGGTATAATTTCCCCCAAAATGTTTTTTTTTTTATACATTTTTTGTTGTTGTTGTTCTGAACCCGCTGTCGTCGTTAAATTGCTTCAGAACCAAAAAGTTGTGTGTCTTGATTGTTGACCAATGAATGACCAGTCATCAGCATTGGCGCACAGATCCAGATTAGTGACCAGAAATAACTTGTTTCATTTCCTCCAGTTTTGCCTGGCAAAAACAGAATAGGCTTATGATTATCATCCATACAAAATACAGTTTAGTAATCTTCTACTGACTCATCTTTGCCAGAACATCTTTGCCAGAACTGGCGATTTGATTGATCATTTTCATATTTCAAATAGGCCTAGTTTGGGTGGCTACTGGCTATATATCTGAAGATAAGCAGCTGTAACATGGCACTCCCTTTAATATTATGGAATGAAGATGTAACATATTCTGGCAAATTGATTACGATATTTGTTCGGAAGAACAGGCCTACCCGGCTGGCAACAACATTTACATTTTACATTTTAGTCATTTAGCAGACGCTCTTATCCAGAGCGACTTACAGTTAGTGAATACATATATATATATTTTTTTAGTCTTTTTTTTTTTTTAGTCTTTTTTTTTTTCAAACTGGTCCCCCGTGGGAAACGAACCCACAACCCTGGCATTGCAAACACCATGCTCTATCAACTGTGCTACATCCCTGCCGGCCATTCCCTCCCCTACCCTGGACAACGCTAGGCCAATAAAGCGCCGCCCATGAGTCTCCCAGTCGCAGCCGGCTACGACAGAGCCTGGATTCGAACCAGGATCTCTAGTGGCACAGTTAGCACTGCGATGCAGTGCCTTAGACCACTGCGCCACTCAGGAGACTACACTCTGCAGGCAGGCTTCCCTCCAAATTTATGGTGCAGTGCAGACCGAACATGCTTTCCATCAGATCCTGCAACCTCCGCTTTAAGTAGGCTGTATGATTTTGCTTGCTCTGGACTCCAGATAAGTGACATCCCTATCCCTAGTTGATATTGGCTGCTAACATGAATGACTTTCAGCTCCAAATGCAGGTGTAAAATGCAGTTTATTTCTGTAGCCTACGGTATATCTTGCACTTTGAAAATTAATCACTGTTTATGGCTGTAATAACAGGCTACATTTGCGCAGCGATTGTGCGTGCATGTTCACGTGTGCGCACATGCATATGCGTGCGCAGGGGTCGCAAGGCCCCCCAGCAAGGTCTGAGAAAGTGCTATTATACATTATGATAAAATATAAATTCCTGTTGCATTTACAACTTGTCTAAGTCCTATCATCTACTGACTTTAGCCAGTGTATGTATGGCTGTGGATTGACTTCATTCTTTGAATGAAATGTTGGCATATTGGCAGTTAATTTGAAACATTTATGGAATCATTCATCTAAAATTGTCTGCTAGCTAGCTAGCTAACAAACATAAAGTGCAGATACATTCTTCAAATTCATTATTTTACACAATATCTTATAACAGCAATGACAAACCATGGTTGACGAACTCCCTGACCAAAATGGCGGACCTTTATCCTATCATTAGAAGGTTAATGTCCATTCTACAGTCGTGGTCAAAAGTTTTGAGAATGACAAAAATATTAATTTTCACAAAGTCTGCTGCCTCAGTTTTGATGATAGCAATTTGCATATACTCCAGAATGTTATGAAGAGTGATCAGATGAATTGCAATTCATTGCAAAGTCCCTCTTTGCCATGAAAATGAACTTAATCCCCAAAAAAACATTTCCACTGCATTTCAGCCCTGCCACAAAATAACCAGCTGACATCATGTCAGTGATTCTCTCGTGAACACAGGTGAGAGTGTTGACGAGGACAAGGCTGGAGATCACTCTGTCATGCTGATTGAATTAGAGTAACAGACTGGAAGCTTTAAAAGGAGGGTGGTGCTTCAAATCATTGTTCTTCCTCTGTTAACCATGGTTACCTGCAAGGAAACACGTGCCGTCATCATTGCTTTGCACAAAAAGGGCTTCACAGGCATGGATATTGCTGCTAGTAAGATTGCACCTAAATCAACCATTTCTCGGATCATCAAGAACTTCAAGGAGAGAGGTTCAATTGTTGTGAAGAAGGCTTCAGGGTGACCAAGAAAGTCCAGCAAGCGCCAGGACCGTCTCCTAAAGTTTACACCAACTCATCCTTGAGGGTCTCAGTGAGCGCGTTCCGGAATGCTCCCTGAAGGGCCTCCTCATTCCAGCCTCTCCTAGCGACGAGGGTGCGGACTCACATGCCATCTCCGCAACACAATGGGGGCCTTGATGGAGGTACAGGAGTCGTTTAGCGGCATCCTTACCGTAGACCGGGTGGTCAAATACTTTTTTCATCTCCTCCATGAATCTGGAGTAGGAGAAGCAGATGGGATACTGTCTCTCCCAAACTGCCGTGGCCCAGGAAAGCGCTACTCCACGGAGGCAATCAAAAAGGAAATCTTGGCCCATTCGCTAGCATAAGAGTAGGGCAGTTGCTCAAATACTAGTGAACATTGTACCAAAAAGGCTCTGCAGGCTCCGAGGTTGCCATCATAACGCTCGGGAGTCGGAAAAAATGGCTCCCGGAGTGGAGGAGAAGGACTTGGAACTGGTTGTGAGCTCTGGGCTAAGGGTCGGCCCTGTAGGTCAGACAGGCTCTGTGAAAACTCCTTAATGTGCTCCAGAAGGGTCTTCAGGGCTTGATCATGTTGCTCGAGCAGGGCGCCTTGGCTGACGAGGGTTTGGTGGAGAGTAGCAGAGTCTGCTGGGTTCATCTCTTTGGCCAGATCGTACTATTACGCGGAGTGGAACAGGGGAACCCAAGAGCAGACTCTGATTAAGTAACCAAGGCATTTATTGAGACACAGGGGGGAGATCGAGTGCAGGTCAGGGGAAACTGCTGGAAACCAGGTGCGGAGGCTGCGGCTGGAGCGAGGGGGTTGAGACAGGGTGAGCAGGTCCGGAGGGGAATCCAAGGCAGTAGTAGAGTGGGGAATCCAGGACAGAGTAGCAGGATGACGAGACGTGGGACTGGAGACAGGGACCAGAATCAGAGCGGGCAGAACTGTAGCGGAGAGGAAAACAGCGTCAGGCAAGGAAAACAGGCACAACAGGATAACAGGATCTGAATAGTAACAAACGGCTAGAACCGTTGACTGACTGAGCAGAGATTACGATCTGGCAGTGTGGAAGTGGCAGGACTGAGTACTTGTAGAGATCTTGATTATTGAACAGGTTGCAGCTCATGGGGATCTGCTCTGACTCCAGCATACCTGTCTCCGCCCACACAACCACACACACACACACAGAGAGAGTGAGAAGGAGAGGGAGAGAGTACTAGGGGAGTGGCTGCAGGTCAATGAGACACAGGATGAGCAGTAGATGGCGTTGCAGGAGCAGATGTGATACTTCCTTGCTGAGCGGCCTTTCAGGTTATGTTGATATAGGACTTGTTTTACTGTGGATATAGATACTTTTGTACCTGTTTCCTCCAGCATCTTCACAATATCCTTTGCTGTTGTTCTGGGATTGATTTGCACTTTTCACACCAAAGAACGTTCATCTCTAGGAGACAGAAAGTGTCTCCTTCCTGAGCGGTATGACGGCTGCGTGGTCCGATGGTGTTTATACTTGCGTACTATTGTTTGTACAGATGAACGTGGTACCTTCAGGCGTTTGGAAATTGCTCCCAAGGATGAATCAGACTTGTGGAGGTCTACAATTTATTTTCTGAGCTCTTGGCTGATTTCTTTTGATTTTCCCATGATGTCAAGCAAAGATGCACTGAGTTTGAAGGTAGGCCTTGAAAGTCATCCACAGGTACACCTCCAATTGACTCAAATTATGTAAATTAGCCTATCAGAAGCTTCTAAAGCCATGACATCATTTTCTGGAATTTTCCAAGCTGTTTAAAGGCACAGTCAACTTAGTGTATGTAAACTTCTGACCCACTGGAATTGTGATACAGCGAATTTTTGTCACAACTTCCGCTGAGTCTGCCTCCCCTCCTTGTTCAATCCATTTATCATCACTCCATTTGTCTTGTCTTCAATCACACACACCTGGTCCTTATTCCCTCATTAGTCATGGTATAAGTGTTCCCTCTGCTTCCTTGTCTGTGTGGGTGATTGTTTATTGTGGAGGTTAGTGAAGCTCGGTGGAGCTTGTGTATTGTGTATCTACGGGAGTATTTTTCCCATGTGTCTTGTATTTTCCAGTGCGCCTGTTTTGTGCCCTGGAGTGTGTTTGACGCATTTCTACGTAAACCTGTATTTTGCGGATTTAAGCCTGTTATTCTGTAATTTACTCTCCTGCGCCTGACTCCTTCATCACCAACTTGTCACAGAATCAACCACCCACTATGGAGTCAGCGGGAGAGACGCACATGCCTGGAGTCGTGGAACGGGTCCAGGAGCATTCAACTATGCTAGCCAGCTTGGGTGAAGCGATGGGTCAGGTTTTTCAGGTCGTCCAACGCCTGGAGAGGAGAGAGCCCGATCCGTCAAGACCAGCTGGTCAAACGGATCCCGCCACCTACACCCCAGCACCCGGAGGGATCCAGATATCCCTACCAGGGGAGTTCGACGGGACAGCGGCGCTGTGCCAAGGATTCCTTCTCCAACTGGAGCTCTACTTCTCCAGCATCCGACCGGTTCCATCGGAGCGGGAGAAGGTGTCCGCCCTCGTCTCCTGCCTCTCGGGGAAAGCCCTGGAGTGGGCCAACGCGGTGTGGAACGAAGGAGGAGCCGCGTTGGAGAACTACGGGGCGTTCGCTCGTCTCTTCCAGGCGGTCTTCGATTACCTGCCCGAGGGTCGAGAGGCGGACGAGCGGCTGGTCCACCTGAGGCAGGGGACGAGGACTGCGTAGGACTTCGCATTGGAGTTTCGGGCGCTGGCAGCGGGGTCCAGGTGGAACGAGTGGGCCCTGATCGACCATTTCTGGTGCCATCTGTGGGAGGACATCCGACAGGAGCTAGCCTGCCGAGACACCATGTTGTCTTTCAACAAACTGGTGGACATGGCCACTCGTTTGGACAACCTGCTGGAAGCCAGAGGACGTCCTGGTAGGGGTCTGCCTGTTTCCACCCCGGACGAATCGGATCCCGAGCCGATGGAGCTGGTTGGAGCCGCCGGCCGAGAGATCGGAGGACAGCAACAGTGCCACTCTGGTGGCACGAAGGGACAATAGTCGTAGTCAACATTCTTTTGGGCCGGGAGGCGGCAGGCATGGCACTCTTGCATCACCCCAGGTATCGAACACCCACACTCGTTCAGAGCCCTCTGCTGCGCACTGTAAAATACACATCTCCTTTCCTGAGCACATGGTAGTTCCCCAGTGTAAGGCGCTAGTCGATTCAGGCGCAGCTGGGAACTTTATGGACAGGGCATTTGCAAACCATATAGGCATTCCATTGATTCCCCTATCCATTCCATGTCCCATCAGAGCACTTGATAGTCGTCCATTAGGGTCCGGGTTGGTTAAGGAAGTTACTGCACCAGTCACCATGATTACCCAGGAGGCTCATTGTGAGCAGGTTACTTTTTCCATTATTGAGTCTCCTGCTTTCCCTGTGGTATTAGGTATCCCTTGGCTAGCACTCCACAACCCCACCTTCTCAAGGCCGCAGAGTGTTCTCACGGGGTGTTCGCGAGAGTGTCAGGGTAGGTGTCTAGGTGTTTCCGTTGGTGCAACCACAGTGGAAAGTCCAGAAAGTACCTCTACCGTGCGCATTCCCCCTGAATATCTCGATCTGGCGCAAGCGTTCTCTAAAACGCAGGCGACTAAATTACCACCTCATCGGGCGGGGGATTGCGCGATAAACCTCCAGGTAGACGCTGTACCTCCCAGGAGTCATATATACCCCCTGTCACAAGCTGAAACGGTGGCTATGGAAACATATGTCACTGAGTCCCTGCACCAGGGGTATATATGTCCCTCCACTTCACCCGCCTCCTCAAGTTTCTTCTTTGTGAAGAAGAAGGACGGAGGTCTGCGCCCGTACATTGATTATCAACGACTGAACAGGGAGACGATAAGATTTAGTTATCCTCTCCCCCTCATTCCTTCAGTGATTGAATCAATGCATGGGGCATGCTTCTTCACCAAATTAGACCTCAAGGTTGCATACAACCTGGTGCGTATCCGAGAGGGAGATGAGTGGAAGACAGCATTCAGCACAACCACGGGGCATTATGAATACCTGGTGAAGACCTATGGTTTGATGAATGCCCCCTCAGATTTCCAGTCCTTTGTGAATGAGGTGTTTCGGGACATTTTGGTCGTGGTGTAGTGGTCTACATCGATGACATCCAGCATGTGTCCCTGGTTCGCAAGGTGCTGTCCCGACTGTTGGAAAATGACCTTTATGCTAAGGCAGAGAAGTGAATGTTTTTTTCCAGCAGTCAGTCTCCTTCCTTGGATACCGCATTTCCACCTCAGGTGTGGAGATGGAGGGAGATCGCATTTCAGCCGTGCGTAATTGGCCAACTCCAACCACAGTTAAGGAGGTGCAGCACTTCCTTGGCTTCGCCAACTACTATCGGAGGTTTATCCGGGGGTTTTGGCAAGGTCGCAGCTCCCTTTACCTCCCTGTTGAAGGGTGGGCCGTCCCGGCTCCGCTGGTCTGCTGAGGCTGACCTGGCCTTCAGCAAACTGCGGGGTCTGTTCACCTCAGCCCCAGTACTGGCCCACCCCGATTCATCACTACCGTTCGTAGTGGAGGTTGATGCGTCCGAGGTTGGGATAGGAGCTGTCCTGTCTCAACGCTTGTGTACGCCACCCAAGCTCCGCCCCTATGCGTTCTTCTCGAAGAAGCTCAGCCCGGCGGAGCAGAACTACAGCGTTGGTGATCGGGAGCTGTTGGCTGTTGTCCAAGCCTTGACCGTGTGGAGGCATTGGCTCGAGAGGGCAAAACACCCTTTCCTCGTCTGGACGGACCACCGTAACCTGGAGTACATCCAGGCAGCGAGGAGGCTGAATCCTTGCCAGGCCAGGTGGGCCCTATTCTTCACCCGGTTTGATTTCACTCTATCATACATCCCGGTTACGAAGAACATGAAGGCAGACGCGCTGTCCCGGCTGTATGACACAGAGGAGAGGCCCAGAGACAACACTCCCATACTGCCAGCCTCCTGCATTGTGGCGCCGGTAGTATGGGCAATGGACGCGGATATAGAGCAGGCATTACGCACGGATCCCTCTCCACCTCAGTGTCCAGATGGGCTACAGTACGTGCCTGCTCTTATACGTGATCGTCTGATCTACTGGGCACACACGTCATCCTCCTCTGGTCACCCAGGTATCGGCCGTACAGTGCGCTGCCTGACCGGAAAATACTGTTGGCCTACCTTGGCTAAGGACGTGAGGGTGTATGTCTCCTCCTGCTCAGTGTGCGCCCAGAGTAAAGCACCTAAGCACCTCCCAGCTGGTAAGTTACAACCTTTACCAGTTCCACAACGACCATGGTCTCACCTAAGTGTTGATTTTCTAACTGATCTTTTCCTCTCCCAAGGTAGGTAACACCACCATCCTGGTCGTTGTGGACCTCTTTTCTAAAGCCTGCCGCCTCCTTCCTCTACCCGGTCTCCCCACGTCTCTGCAAACTGCGGAGGCCCTGTTTACACACGTCTTCCGGTACTACGGGGTACCAGAGGATATAGTGTCTGACCGATGTCCCCAGTTCACGTCCAAGGTCTGGAAGACGTTCATGGAATGTCTGGGGTCTCGGTCATCCTGACCTCTGGGTTCCACCCTGAGAGTAATGGGCAGGTGGAACAGGTAAATCAGGACGTGGGTAGGTTCCTGCGGTCCTTCTGCCAGGACCGGCCGGGGGAGTAGTCTGTGTTCTTGCTATTGGCAGAATATGCCCAGAACTCTCTCCGCCACTCCTCCACTAACCTAACGCCTTTCTAGTGTATTATAGGTTACCAACCGGTTCTGGCACCGTGGCACCAGAGCCAGACCGAGGCTCCTGCGGTGGATGACTGGTTTCGGCATGCGGAGGAGACGTGGGATGCTGCCCACGTTCACCTCCAACGCGTTGTGCGTCGTCAGAAGGCCAACACTGACCTCCACCGCAGTGAGGCCCCCGTTTTTGTACCGGGGGATCGGGTCCGGCTCTCGACCCAGAATCTGCCCCTCCGCCTGCCCTGCCGGAAGCTGAGCCCGAAGATTGTGGGTCCGTTCAAAGTCCTGAGGAGAGTCAACGAGGTCACTTATAGGTTATTACTCCCCCCTGATTACCGTATTAACCCCTCGTTTCATGTGTCTTTCCTCAAGCCGGTATTAGCTGGTCTGCTCCAGGAGGCTGAGGTGCGGGAGGTCCCTCCACCTCCTCTAGACATCGAGGGGGCCCCGGCGTACTCTGTCCGTTCCATCCTGGATTCGAGGCGTCGGGTGGGGGGCCTTCAGTACCTCGTGGAGTGGGAGGGGTACGGTCCGGATGAATGGTGCTGGGTCCCGGTGAGGGATATCCTCGATCCCTCCATGTTACGGGATTTCCACCGTCGCCATCCGGCTCGCCCTACTCCTCGTCCTCCTGGCCGTCCCCGCGCGTCAAGGGGGGTACTGTCACGTCTTCCGCCGAGGCTGCCTTCCCTCCTTGTTCGGGCAGGTTTCGGCATTTGGCGTCACTGGCTTACTGGCTACTGCCAATCCATTTATCATCACTCCATTTGTCTTGTCTTCAATCACACACACCTGGTCCTTATTCCCTCATTAGTCATGGTATAAGTGTTCCCTCTGCTTCCTTGTCTGTGTGGGTGATTGTTTATTGTGGAGGTTAGTGAAGCTCGTGTATTGTGTATCGACGGGAGTATTTTTCCCATGTGCCTTGTATTTTCCAGTGCACCTGTTTTGTGCCCTGGAGTGTGTTTGACGCATTTCTGCGTAAACCTGTATTTTGCGGATTTAATTTATTCTGTGATTTACCCTCCTGCGCCTGACTCCTTCATCACCACCTTGTCACAATTATAAGTGAAATAATCTGTCTGTAAACAATTGTTGGAAAAATTGCTTGTAGAAATTTGTGGAATGGTTGAAAAAACGAGTTTTAATGACTCCAACCTAAGTGTATGTAAACTTCCGACTTCAACTGTATATATACAGTACTGGTCAAAAGTTTTAGAACACCTACTCATTCAAGAGTTTTTCTTTATTTTTACTATTTTCTACATTGTTGAATAATCGTGAAAACATCAAAACTGTGAAATAACACATATGGAATCATGCAGTAACCAAAAAAGTGTTAAACAAATGAAAATATATTTTATATTTGAGATTCTTCAAATAGCCACCCTTTGCCTTGATGACAGCTTTGCACACTCTTGGCATTCTCTCAACCAGCTTCACCTGGAATGCTTTTCCAACAGTCTTGAATGAGTTCCCACATATGCTGAGCACTTTTTGGCTGATTTTCCTTCACTCTGCGGTCCGACTTATCCCAAACCATCTCAATTTGGTTGAGGTCGGGGGATTGTGGAGGCCAGGTCATCTGATGCAACATTTCGTCACTCTCCTTCTTGGTAAAATAGCCCTTACACAGCCTGGAGGTGTGTTGGGTCATTGTCCTGTTGGAAAAACATATGATAGTCCCACTAAGCCCAAACCAGATGGGATGGCGTATCGCTGCAGAATGCTGTGGTAGCCGTGCTTGTTAAGTGTGCCTTGAATTCAAAATAAATCATAGACAGTGTCACCAGCAAAGCACCCCCACACCATTTTGGATGTTGTATACCAATCAATAAAGAAGACATTGTATTCAATGCACACTGAGGAATACGGCAAAATGGAAGGGAAATCAATGGGGTCTGGGCAATTCATAAAAAAATTAATGTATAATCGAAGACCATTCTAAAGTAACCTATTGTTAAAAGCAGCCGATTAATAAGTCTGTATTTTTTACTCAATAAAGAGAAAGGAATGTGTGAGGTGCAAAATGCAGAAAGAGATTGCAAATACCTGTTTAGGAATACAATGCACCCTGTAAACGACAGATGTACAGCTGAAGTTGGAAGTTTACGTACACTTAGGTTGGAGTCATTAAAACTAATTTTTCAACCACTCCACACATTCCTTGTTAACAAACTATAGTTTTGGCAAGTTGGTTAGGACATCTACTTTGTGCATGACAGAAGTAACTTTTCCAACAATTGTTTACAGACAGATTATTTCACTTATAATTCACTGTATCACAATTCCAGTGGGTCAGAAGTTTACATCAACTAAGTTGACTGTGCCTTTAAACAGCTTGGAAAATTTCAGAAAATGATGTCATGGCTTTAGAAGCTTCTGATAGGCTAATTGACATAATTTGAGTCAATTGGAGGTGTAGCTGTGGATGTATTTCAAGGCCTACCTTCAAGCTCAGTGCCTCTTTGCTTGACATCATTGGAAAATCAAAAGAAATCAGCCAAGACATCAGAAAAATTTTTGTAGACCTCCACAAGTCTGGTTCATCCTTGGGAGCAATTTCTAAATGCCTGAAGGTACCACGTTCATCTGTACAAACAATAGTACGTAAGTATAAGCACCATGGGACCATGCAGTCGTCATACCGCTCAGGAAGGAGACGCGTTCTGTCTCCTAGAGATGAATGTACTTTGGTGCGAAAAGTGCAAATCAATCCCAGAACAACAGCAAAGGACCTTGTGAAGATGCTGGCAGAAACAGGTACAAAAGTATCTATATCCACAGTAAAACGAGTCCTATATCGACATAACCTGAAAGACCGCTCAGCAAGGAAGAAGCCACTGCTCCAAAACCGCCATAAAAAAGCCAGACTAAAAAAGCCAGACTACGGTTTGCAACTTCACGTGGTGACAAAGATCATACTTTTTGGAGAAATATCCTCTAGTCTGATGAAACAAAAATAGAACTCTTTGGCCATAATGACCATCGTTATGTTTGGAGGAAAAAGGGGTATCCTTGCAATCCGAAGATAACCATCCCAACCGTTAGCACATCATTTTCTGGAATTTTCCAAGCTGTTTAAAGGCACAGTCAACTTAGTTGATGTAAACTTCTGACCCACTGGAATTGTGATACAGTGAATTATAAGTGAAATAATCTGTCTGTAAACAATTGTTGGAAAAGCGATCGATAATAGACAGTACTGTGCAGCCGTTTTCATTGACCTGGCCAAGGCTTTCGACTCTGTCAACCACCGCATTCTTATTGGCAGACTAAATAGCCTTGGTTTCTCCAATGACTGCCTCGCCTGGTTCACCAACTACTTCTCAGATAGAGTTCAATGTGTCAAATCGGAGGGCCTGTTGTCTGGACCTATGGCAGTCTCTATGGGGGTGCCACAGGGTTCAATTCTTGGGCCGACTCTTTTCTCTGTGTATATCAATGACGTCGCTCTTGCTGCTGGTGACTCTCAGATCCACCTCTACGCAGACGACACCATTTTGTATACATCTGGCCCTTCATTGGACACTGTGTTAACAAACCTCCAAACGAGCTTCAATGCCATACAACACTCCTTCAGTAGCCTCCAACTGCTCTTAAACACTAGTAAAACTAAATGCATGCTCTTCAACCGAACGCTGCTTGCACCCGCCCACCCGACTAGAATCACTACTCTCGACGGGTCTGACCTAGAGTATGTGGACAACTACAAATATCTAGGTGTCTGGTTAGACTGTAAACTCTCCCTTCCAGACTCACATTAAGAATCTCCAATCCAAAGTTAAATCTAGAATCGGTTTCCTGTTTCGCAACAAAGCCTCCTTCACTCATGCTGCCAAACATGCCCTCGTAAAACTGACTATCCTACCGATCCTTGACTTCGGCGATGTCATTTACAAAATAGCCTCCAACACTCTACTCAGCAAATTGGATATAGTCTATCACAGTGCCATCCGTTTTGTCTCCAAAGCCCCATATACTACCCACCACTGTGACCTGTACGCTCTTGTTGGCTGGTCCTCACTACATATTCGTTGCCAAACCCACTGGCTCCAGGCCATCTATAAATCACTGCTAGGCAAATCCCCGCCTTATCTTAGCTCATTGGTCACCTTAGCAACACCCACCCGTAGTCTGCGCTCCAGCAGGTATATCTCACTGGTCATCCCCAAGCCAACACCTCCTTTGGCCGCCATTCCTTCCAGTTCTCTGCTGCCAATGACTGGAACAAATTGCAAAAATCTCTGAAGCTGGAGACACTTATCTCCCCTCACTAACTTTAAGCATCAGTTGTCAGAGCACCTTACCGATCACTGCACCTGTACACAGCCCATCTGAAATTGGCCCGCCCAACTACCTCATCCCTATATTGTTATTTATTTTGCTCATTTGTACCCCAGTATCTCTATTTGCACATCATCTCTTGCACATCTATCATTCCAGTGTTAATACTAATTGTAATTATTTTGCACTATAGCCTATTTATTGCCTTACCTCCATAACTTGCTACATTTGCACACACTGTATATATATGTATTTCTTGTATTTTTGACTTTGTTTTGTTTTACCCCATATGTAACTCTGTGTTGTTGTTTTTATCGCACTGCTTTGCTTTATCTTGGCCAGGTCGCAGTTGTAAATGAGAACTTGTTCTCAACTGGTTTACCTGGTTAAATAAAGGTGAAATAAAAAAAATAAAAAAAATGCTGTGGGGGTGCTTTGCTGCAGGAGGGACTGGTGCACTTCACAAAATTGATGGCATCATGAGGAAGGAAAATTATGTGGATATATTGAAGCACCATCTCAAGACATCAGTCTGGAAGTTAAAACTTGGTCGCAAATGGGTCTTCCAAATGGACAATGACCCCAAGCATACTTCCAAAGTTGTGGCAAAATGGCTTAATCACAACAAAGTCAAGGTATTGGAGTGGCCATCACAAATCCCTGACCTCAATCCTATAGAACATTTGTGGGCAGAACTGAAAAAGTGTGTGCGAGCAAGGAGGCCTACAAACTTGACTCAGTTACACCAGCTCTGTCAGGAGAAATGGGCCTAAATTCACCCAACTTATTGTGGGAAGCTTGTGGAAGGCTACCCGAAACGTTTGACCCAAGTTAAACAATTTAAAGGCAATGCTACCAAATACGAATTGAGTGTATGTAAACTTCTGACCCACTGGGATTGTGATGAAATAAATAAAAGCTTAAATAAATCATTCTCTCTACAATTATTCTAACATTTTACATTCTTAAAATAAAGTGGTGATCCTAACTGACCTAAGACAGGGAATTTTTACTAGGATTAAATGTCAGGAATAGTGAAAAACTGAGTTTAAATGTATTTGGCTAAGGTGTATGTAAACTTCCGACTTCAACTGTATATATATTTATTATTATTTATTTATTTATGTGTCTACAACAATATGCTTTACTGAATTAATCTTCCTATTGTTCTTACCACAGGTAAACATACAACCTCATGTACTCCTACAGAAATGTTGTTCTCCTACACAAAATGCAATTCTCTTTTGTTTCCATGAAAGAGGACCCACTAGGCATACCACGTCATTTCAATTTGGATAATTGGGTAAAATGTGTTTGATAAGTTGATCAATGAGATTACAACCTATATTCACCCACTCAAAAAGAAAGACAAAAGTTAGTTGAATTTCCAATGTATTATCACTATGCTTTCAACCATCTAAAAGCATAACCAAATTCCAATGGAAAAACAATGTCTTATTTTTGGTTTAGTTGTCACCCAAATGTATATCACTGCACTTTCATCCATTTAAAAGTACACTAAAGTTCAAGTGGGAATACAATGTCAGATGCTTTGTTTATTTACACAACAGATTAATGTGTTATTGCTGTGCTTCATCTAATAGCAGAAACAAATTATCCTAATTGCAGTTAAGATTACATTAAAAGTACATAGTGCAAGTGATCAATGCCGTTCGAGATTCTGCACAGATTATTACAGCATGCAATTGTGAAAATCTACGCAGACCTGTGATGACCTATTCATGTGATCTTGAACATGCACACTTTATATGATTACATAAGAATAAATGTATAGTTACAGTAACCTCAATGTGGTTACATGTTACTCATTTTAAAGTTGAATATTACATTAGTTTGTAATATAGCCTTAACTTTAGGCTATTTACTGTATTATAAAAGTAATATTGAATTATGTTTGGTTTTCAACACAAGGAAATATCAACATTTGAAGGAGATTTATCTTCTGCTTGGAAAGTTCCATCTGTGCCACTGATTTAGTCTAGCTTTAATTCCAGTTTGTCTAAAAAACTAATAATTAATATGTTGGATTCACGTCTCCATCTCAACCACAAATCTAAGTTAAAGAATAAATCAACTTTAAATTCACCAGTAGGAGGTGTTGCCCAGCATATAATTTTTTTTTCTGATAGTGGATATAACGTTGAAGGTCTGAGGTTGTTTTAAAGGTACATACACACTATATATACAAAAGTATGTGGCCACCCCTTCAATTTAGTGGATTTGGCTATTTCAGCCACACCCGTTGCTGACAGGTGTATAAAATTGAGCACACAGCCATGCGATCTCCATAGACAAACATTGGCAGTAGAATGGCCTTACTGAAGAGCTCAGTTGTGTGTTCAAATCTCATCATGGACAACTTTAGCATTTTAGCTAATTAGCATTTGCAATTCGTAACATATCACACGAAATGGATGATGGACATCCACAAATGAATACATACCATACAAAACATAACATATCATACTAAATGGGGTGTCACGGATTTACATACAGAATAATACGAAATGCTCTGAGACCAGGTTGAGTGGGGAGAAAAGCATTTCGGTGCACTCCTTCGTGCCCAGTGGAGAGAAAAGCATTTGGATGCTCTCTTTTTAAGGTCTAGCATATCTTGAAGGTTTGTAAGAGTAAACACTACCCTTTCTTCTTGGGGCCATCTCTGGAAATGGGAGAAAAATTGTTCCATTGGGATGTAAATACTCTCCGGAAAAATAAACAATTCGTCCTTATTTGTGGAAATGAGTCATAGCGTGCCCCTTTTAAAGGGACGTTTCAAAGTAGACAAAACAGCCATGTCAATTGTTTCACAGTGTTCTATACTTTATCTGACCTACTGCCTCCATTTCCAAATTTGAACAGAGTAGCTCTTCTGTCTTTTTTTTTGTTGAGTCCATCGTTCCTGACATTTGGAGTGTGTTTGGCTGAAGCTAGAATCATACTCCCTCATGTATAGCCTTTTACCCCAGTCACAGCCTGCTCTGAAGTCGTCTTTTGGGATATTTTCTCTGTAGGTAGGCTGCTGTTTCTTCAAAAGCACTTGTCCTCACTTTTTGCTAGCTAAACCCAGAGTGGGCACAAAAGCACAATGGATATAATAAGATCATACATGAGAGATGGCATGCAAAACGCCCTGGCTTCCATGTTGTCTATGTATGGCAACATCACAAAGCAGTAATAAAGGATGAAATGCAGCTGCAGCGTTACATTGTGTTTTAGCCAGTCTTAGCTAAGACATGCACGGATACACGCATGCACACACACACACACACACACACACACACACACACACACACACACACACACACACACACACACACACACACACACACACACATACACACACACTGTGTCTGAACATTTGGCTGAGTGGAGGTGCTACAAGTCGGATGCTAATCGCAGTGGCGTGTTTGTTCTTTAATAAAGGGCTCAGAACTACCTTGGGGAGTTCTGTTCCTATTGGGACTACCAGTGGTTTGAGCCTCTCACCACCGTCTACTCATGTGAACTCTTCTCTCTTTCTCCTCCATCTTGTTGTTGAGATGTCAGTGTTTCCTCCTTGCAAATACTCTTCAGATATGATGCCTTCATTGATATAGAATGCATGCCACTAGAACCCTGTAGACGTGTGATGCTGGAGCAAATTAATATGGACGCAGGCAGCAAAGCCATTCTCAGAGGGGAGTTGAGGAAGATGGGGCTTGGCATGCCTCACTACTCCAACAGGACAAACAGGCCCACAGACTGACAGTCAGTCACATTCCCCAGACAGACTGCAGTATAGAGACACTTGTCACGGATTCAGCCGAGGCTGCTCCTCCTCCTTGCTCGGGCAGGCTTCGGTGTTCGTCGTCACCGGAGTACTAGCTGCTACCGATCTATGTTTCTGTGTTCTACTTGTTTTGTCTTCATTGTACACACCTGGTTCCCATTATGTCTATGATTTGTTCCCTATTTAACCCTCTGGCTCCCACTGTGTTGTGTGCGTGTTTGTTCTATGTTTGGTGTTCTCGACTGGTGAGCGGAATTGTCCTCCCTGCGTGGAGTTTATGTTCCTTTGTTATTTACGAGTAAAGTACGTTGTCTACTAGCTCTGTGTCCTGCGCCTGACGCCGTCCTATCACTACAAACTGACGCCTGACAACACTATACTTTTGTAATCTCCTGCACACACAGTGACACCCAATGGCAATCTCTGTTTCAGCCAGACAAATTCAGACCAGTTCCCTCTAATCCCAACTCAGCTCAGTGGGAGCTCCGGCAGAGTCGAACACAGCACCAGCAGACCTGCTCTATTGATTCAGAGGCTCTCTCTGATTCTCTCTCTGAGCCTGTATAAAACAGCATCCAGGGCCGTGCACAGACATTTTGGTGGGCATGTTTTCAAACCAAAAAAGGGCACCCCAAAAAACTTTTACCGCAACCGCGGGCACAGACTTGTTGAGCAATTGTTACAAGAAGTGGGGAAAGCAGCATAATCTGATGAGTAAAGTATTTTGCTAAACAATTTTTAATAAACCACACACTAGAGTTGAATGGCGGGAACCCAGTTACCGAGATTTACCGGGATTTACCGCCCAAAATCACTCCCTTTTCCCGGGATAAATAACTGCGAGAAATGGTTAAATTTTAATAAATTATTTAAATGAACGCCGTGATATGGAACTGTTAAATTATATGTGATGTCTAAATCTTGCTTCTCTACGGCCTCTGCATGATGAATCATCAACGCTCAGGGTGGGGACAGACAGCCCATCTCAGTATAGAGCGCAGTTCCCAATGCATGTAGACCTATCATCTCATCATGGTCACTTTTTTTCTTGTGACAGGTAGGCCTAGATTTGCTGCAGCATAGCCTATGCTACAGTAATATAAAGACCGAATGTGCATTTTATTTATCCATCTCCATCTGGCTTTCGGGGGTCACTTTGTTTTTTAATTGTAAAGATGTTTTTTTGTTTTGTAGCAGCTGCAGAGTTTTAAAACAGCCTATCACTTGAATATTGTTGCTTTAAATCAGAGTTGTTTTAAATCAGTGCAGCAGGAGCACTCTCTCACAGTCTTTCTCTCTCTCCATCAACTCCATTCAAATTGCATCCAAAATAGATCATCCTGTCCTAGATTGATATATAGCCCTATATATAGATGTCCTAGACTACCTCTTTCAGATAATGAATTCAATGCAGTATTAGCCTTATATTTAGCTAATTAATTATGGGGGTTATGCATAATAAGCTTCTAACTTGTAGCCGCTGTCTCTTGCGCAATACGTACACACCTGTGCTCAACTGGCCTCTCCTTAAAAAACGCTATAGCTACCTTAGCTATCTGACTAGAATAGCTTGATGGACATTATTTCTTTCAGCATTTCTTATACCAATAGAATATTCGAAGAGGAACGCAAGTTATTTTTTGCTGAATGTTAAATACAGCAGCCAATAGAACTCACGGGTAGTTTGAAAGAAGAGCGAACACGCGATGGTGGTAGGCTATAGCAGTTATTTATTCAGACCCATAACCATTCAATCTTCTTGAAGAGAAGTGAAAGCCTTCTGCATTTAATTCTAGTCCTATATTATTCAAGGATGTCATTAGAATGATGAAGATAAGGACAACAAAACTTATTTCATTTAACTGTTGAAAGCGAGGGGAAATATTATGAAAGGTATACAGTGTATGTGTGTATATATATATATATATATGTATATATATATATATATACACTGAACAAAAATATGAATGCAATATGTAAAGTGTTGGTCCCATGTTTCATGATCTGAAATGATCCCAGAAATTTGCCATACACACAAAAAACATATTTCTATCAAATTTAGTGCACAAATTTGTTTACATCCCTGTTAGTGTGCATTTCTCCTTTGCCAGATAATCCATCCACCTGAAAGGTGTGGCATATAAAGAAGCTGATTACACAGCATGATCATTAGACAGGTGCATCTTGTGCTGGGGACAATAAAAGGCCACTCTAAAATGTGCAGTTTGTCACACAACACACAGATGTCATACGGATGTCTCAAGTTTTGAAGAAACGTGCAATTGGCATGCTTACTGCAGGAATATCCACCAGAGCTTTTGCCAGATAATTGAATATTCATTTCTCTACCATAAGCCACCTCCAACATTATTTTAGAGAATTTGGCAGTTAGTCCAACAGGCATCACAACCGCATACCACATGTAACCACACCAGCCCAGGACCTGTTCATCCAGCTTCTTCACCTGAGGGATCGTATTAGACCAGCCACCCGGACAGCTGATGGTTTTGCACAACCAAAGAATTTCTGCACAAACTGTCAGAAACAGTCTCAGGGATGCTCATCTGCGTGCTCGTCATCCTCACCAGGGTCTTTACCTGACTGCAGTTCGGCATCGTAACCGACTTCAGTGGGCAAATGCTCACCTTCGACGGCCACTGGCATGCCGGAGAAGTGTGCTTTTCACGGATGAATCCCGGTTTCAACTGTACCGGGCAGATGGCAGACAGCTTGTATGGCGTTGTGTGGGAGATGTCAACATTGTGAACAAATTGCGACATGGTGGCGGTGGGGTTAATGTATGGGCAGAAATAAGCTACGGACAACGAACACAGTTACATTTTATCTATGACAATTTGAATAAACAGAAATACCGTGATGTTATCCTGAGGCCCATTGTCATGCCATTCATCCACCACCATCACCTCATGTTTAAGCATGATAATGCATGGCCCCATGTCGCAAGAATGTGTACACAATTCCTGGGAGCTGAATATGTCCCAGTTCTTCCATGGCCTGCATACTCACCAGACATGTCACCCATTGATTATCTTTGGGATGCTCTGGATCGACGTGTACAGATATTTACATCTGTTGGGCACAGATACCTTAAAAGAAAGGTAGGGGTGTGTATCAGAAAACCAGTCAATATCTGACGTATTCCAGTTCCCGACAATATCCAGGAACTTCGCACAGCCATTGACAACATCCCACATGCCCCAATCAACAGTTTGATTAACTCTATGCGAAGGAGATGTGTCTCGCTGCATGAGGCAAATGGTGGTCACACCAGATACTGGTTTTCTAATTCATGCCCCTACTTTTTTTTAAAGGTGTCTGTGACCAACAGATGGATATCTGTATTCCCAGTCATGTGAAATCCATAGATTAGGGCCTAATGAATTTATTTCAATTGACAGATTTCCTTATTAGAACTGTAACTCAGTAACATGTTGCTTTTATATATTTTTGTTCAGTGTACATTTTGGATGAACGTGCACATGCCTACAGGAGACTTTTGAAGTAGCCTAATCGGATTAAAACATTGCGACTGGGTGTGTTTATGCCACGTATAGAAGGTAATACATTTAAATATTGCCGAGGAAGTTAAGCTTTCCTGAATAACTGGGCCCATCCGGGAGCATATGTGGCCACATTATTATAGAATGACTTCGGAGAATGGTGATCTGAAACAGACAGCGCATTCAGTATCAGAAGTACTCTAGACCTTATAAGCGGAGGGACTGAGACCCAGTCAGTCAGTCAGTCTATTTGAGCCATCTGGTGAGAGAGCATCTGGAGCATCAACAGACAGGAGCCAGGGTAGGCTCCCTGACCCGTCACATCCACTTAGACCAGAGTGGATGCAATTCTGAAAACACTGATGCAACCTAGTCTTTATAGCTGCCCAAAACAGGTTGTGTTGGTATCTTTAATAAAGCTGGCAATGGTGTTTGTTGATTCTATTTTAATGCGTTCTTACAAATGTTTTAAATCGTTATCGGTTGTTGTCATTTGTCAGCTACATTTTTAACATTTGACATCAAACTGTGGGTTTTTCTCAAAATGCATACTACCGTGCTCCGAGCACGCAAATTGGAGCACGGGAGGGTCGGAGTATGAGTCCAAATCAAAGTATGTGAAACGGAGAATGGAGGGCACTTCTCGAATGCGTACTCCGTTTGTACATATTTTGAAGCATGCATCAATGCTTTCTCCAGCGGAAAGTATGCAAAGAAATATGACACAACCAGATAAAATTTACACACAGTCTTGAAATCAATGGCAGCCATTATTTGAGCTGAAGCGAGAGAAAATAAACTTTGATTTCGGAATGAAATGTTGCCTGTTCGAATGTCATACTGTATGTTGCCTGACTACAATATTTTATCTTGATACGTTAATAAATGCATGCTGTGTTAATTTTGGCATGGTTACCTGCCTACAATACCCACTGTAGTGTGCATAGGTTGTAAGCCCATAGTAAGTCAATAGAACTAACTGGCTAGCTACTACTGTTAGCTAGCTACCCACGATGAATTGACATCTACCTTGGATAATATTGGTTTTATGTCATTTTTGCCTGTTATACTATCTGGTTAGCTACATTAGCCCCCCAAATTGTAAAGTGGTTATCCCACTGGCTATAGGGTGAACGCACCAATTTGTGAGTCGCTCTGGCTAAGAGCGTCTGCTAAATGACGTTAATGTGCCCTTGAGCAAGGCACTTAACCCTAATTGCTCCTGTAAGTCGCTCTGGATAAGAGCGTCTGCTAAATGACTAAAATGTAAATGTAAATTACGATTCACATATAGCTATCTGATAGTTATGAAGTAAAACGTTTGCTTTGTGAATATCTTGTTTAATCTCTATTGTCATTGTCCTGGCTAGAAGAAGGAAGGTTCAGTGAATGGGTAAGTCCATAATAAATCAATAGGGCTAACTGGCTAGCTAGCTAGCCACGAAGAATTGACATCTACCTTGGATAACATTAGTTTTAGGTCATTTTGCCTGTTATACTATCTGGTTAGCTACACTATTACGATTCACATATATCTAGCTGATAATTATGAAGTAAAACGTTTGCTTTGTGAATATCTTGTTTTGTCTCTATTGTTGCCATTGTCCTGGCTCTAAGAAGGTTCAGTGAATGAGAAGATGCAGCGTGAGGTAATAGAGGTAGGGGGAGTGTGAGTGCTTTTCAAATTAAATGTTTTATGCATTCTCCACACTCTCGTCCTCACAAGAACGTACTCAAGAGAATGTCCTCGAAGAATGCACTTGGAGCATGAGAGTGTCAAGGTAATATGCATATTGAGAAACCCTGTGTGCAGGGAATTCAGGAGGTGCACGTGCACACACACAACACATACAATCTCACACACACACTAATAACACACAAACAAAATTAAGGTAAGGGGAGCCTTTAAGCTAGTGCAGTTTTTCTCAAACTCAGTCCTGGGGGCCCCAAAGGCTGCACGTTTTGGTTTTTGCCCTAGCACTACACAGCTGATTCAAATAATCAACTCATCATTAACCTCTATGGGATCGGTGTCCCGTATACGGGACGGTTGAGCTAACGTGCGCTAATGTGATTAGCATGACTGTTTTAAGTAACAGCAAACTTTCCAGGACATTGACGTGTTTTATGTGGGCAGAAAGCTTAAAATCTTGCTAATCTAACTGCACTGTCCAATTTACCGTAGCTATTACAGTGGAAAAATACCATGCTATTGTTTGAGGAGAGTGCAAAACAACAAAAAACGTATCACGGCAACTGTTTGATACATTCGCCTCTGAAGGTTAATAATGTACTTACATTCAGTAATCTTGCTCTGATTTGTCATACTTAGGGTCCCAGAGATAAAATGTAGCATAGTTTTGTTTGAAAAAAAACAATTTTTATATTCAAATGTAGGAACTGGGTTCTACAGTTTCAACCCCTGATGTTTCTGGCTCCACACCCACTCCGCCTGGCCATCTAGATATGTGAAAGTTAGTGTATAAGCTAATGATCCATCATGTATGACATTCCAGGGAGTGTGTAAACGTACATTTTATATTATCATAGCATTTATGTATGTTCTCTATTGTTATGTACTTGAAAATGTATCAATTGACCAATTCGGCATATTTGGGCAGACTTGATACAAAATAGTCCAGTATTGCAATGCTTCACTGGATCAATCTGAAACTTTGCACACACACTGCTGCCATCTAGTGGCCAAAATCTAAATTGCGCCTAAACTCCTATATGATGTAATGGCCTTTCTCTTGCATTTCAAAGAGGATGCAACAAAAAACAAAACAAAAACACGTTTTTTGGTTTGTATTATCTTTTACAAGATCTAATGTGTTACATTCTCCTACATTAATTTAACATTTCCACAAAGTGTTTCCTTTCAAATGGTATCAAGAATATGCATATCCTTGCTTTAGGTCCTGAGCTACAGGCAGCTAGATTTGGGCATGTCATTTTAGGCGAAAATTGAAAAAAGGGGTGCGATCCTTAAGAGGTTAAGCATTGATTATTTGAATCAGCTGTGTAGTACTAGGGCAGGACCGAGTTTGGGAAACCCTGAGCTAGTGTGTCATATCAAATCTGGGGGCTTTGACTCAGATGCATCCTTAAGCTGTTAGCTGCACAGGAGAGCCTGGCCCCACACTGCAGTCTGTGGTTCAGGGATCTTTCCTCCTAACAGTCTCACAGCCCCATACTCTAATTTAGCCCGATGTGTTGAATGCCAGGAAAAGGTTACTTTCACAGTTTAAGGCACACCAGTGTTGCTGGGATAAAGCTTAGCCAGGCATGTTGGGACGAAGAGACAGATGTAGAAACAAGTATGGAGGAAATGTCATTACTGTGCAGTGTGCACAGCTGCACTCTCTTGCTAACAGGTGGAAAGTTTGGCACTCCATTTGTTTGTGAACTACTCTTCCTTACTCAGCACTCTAAATGCACAGTTAAACAGGAGAAGATTATATAATATGTTTTACAGTGAGTGTGAACAATTGTATTCAAACCCTAACATCATCTATAAACTGGTTAAAAGCAGCAGAGGCCCAAAACATAATCAGATGCCAGATATATATTACTTTGAATTCTGAGGTTGATTAAGATGTTAAATGTGGTCCTGTGTAGCTCAGCTGGTAGAGCACGGCGCTTGTAACGCCAAGGTAGTGGGTTCGATCCCCGGGACCACCCATACACCCAAAAAAAATTTATGCACGCACGACTGTAAGTCGCTTTGGATAAAAGCGTCTGCTAAATGGCATATTATTATTATTATTAAATATATGATTTTGTCCAAATCTACACAGCACAGAGACACAGAATTCAGTGATTTCAAGACCTTCAAAGCTTAGCTGACTTAAATCAGTTTTGCCAGTGGCAGACAAGATACCATGTTCCCTTTTTAAAGTTGGGGAAGTTATTTCAGGTGAGCGCTGCATCATTAACATGTAACGTACCAGAGGCCTGCATCTACCAGATATGTGAGCCGAGGATGCAAATGATTTCACCTCCACTCATCAACAGGATCCGTGAAATTAAGGCAAGACGAGGTCTAGTGGCAGGTGTCATACTGTCAGGGTATGGCGACAGACAGTCACATAGACATGTAGCCTATCTGGCTGAATTGCATAATTTGGATGGGGAAATGACGTTGTAAAAGAGGCAAGAATGCATGTTGAATAATGATGCCCACATAAACAGAAAAACATACAGAGGGAAATGGGCTTCTAGTAATAACACATTTTTTTTCCATACAGATGGCATGGCCAAAGCATGCTTTTCTCATGTGATAAAGTCCAATATTGCAATGCCAAAGGATAAATACAAGACAACAATTGCCTGCATTTTGGATGTGGGACACATGTATATCCATCTACTGTTTTGTAGAGTGCATTATTCATAGGTTGGAAGGTTAGTGAGTCGGGTTAGTGAGTCGATTTCAGCTTATCTCTAGTTTAGGCAATCAGTCTCAATTAGTTACGCACCCTCAGAAAAATACAAAAATAAATCATGACTGGCCTGAATCCTTCAACCTATAATTGTCAGTGGTGGTCTATCTCTCACACAGCAGGCTAATTCCCTAAATCCTACCCCAGGTCTTGCCTAAACCTTATTTAATATACTATAGCATACAATCACAACATGACAAGCATCCACAGCTCACTTCCTGGTTTGATCTGTGCTTCAGACACTGGTCTGATCTACACTAAGGTGCTGCTTATTGTATTGAACTAAATGAACTAAATCTCCAGCAGAGTAGAGTAGTCCTTCTGTAGAGCAGGGTTTCCCAAAGTCGGTCCTGGGATTTTGTTTATTATTCGTGTTGCGTTGCTGGCGGTAGGTACACTTGATTCAGAAGCCCTGCGCACCGGGTAGGCAAAATCTTCCCATTTTAACATTTTAATTTGTCTGAAAAGACAAACTCTGCTTACCCAGCAGACCAGGAGATCTGTGGCTAAATCGAGTGTGCCTACTGCACTGGCCAATCGGATAGCTCAAATCACTGTGCCTAGAAGTTTGATACTAGCCAACATGAGATTTCATTACCACAGAGAGACTGTCAAAGAATACAGCAATGCGCTGCTGTTTTTATGAGTGAGTTCATGTTACATTTTTTGTTCAGCACTGTCAACACTGTTTTTATTCAACACTATTACAAAACATAAAACGTCTTCTTTCTACTCCCACTTGCGCTGCAATGAATAACTAGCGCTGCATGTTTATTATTATTAACAGCTCGTAGTGTCTATTTTAATATTGAGGAATATTTCACTTTCTCTGGTCATAGGAACAACATGAATTTGTGCTTGAGGCAGATGCGGATGTGGTGCTACTCGTATTTCAAGTAGGAAACTCTGGCATTTTTCTAGAACCCTGACTTTCCGACCTGAACATCGCTGATGTCATGATTTTACATCGTTTTTCTTTTCGAGTTCCCAGTTCTTGAAAACACCATCACCATCAAATGCAGGTACCATCAGCCCAGTAAACTGCCAGATAACTGTGACAGTATTCTATGGTAGCAGATGCTGAGGGGCTTGGCTGCTGTTTGTGATTGTAGCTCCAGAGGCTTTGAAACAGAGCACTTTAAAAATAACCGTTTCTAATAAATGTTTCAAAGTGGGAAAAAGCTGAGATGTAGTTTAAAGATTAAAGATCTTTTTCTGGGTTTTTATTTATAAACATATTTTGGTTTACTGTGGCTTGGTGTAGCAGTCCCCCTGGATGTGCTGTGGGAGGATGAGGGAGGTAGTTTGGAATACATATGGGCCTCTAGAAATCTGACAAGCAAAAAGGGGAGATGATTAGCATGCATTTTCAAAGTAGTCAGGTCCTTGATTGCTCTACGGAAAATATGTCAGTGTTTGTACCAACCATTGATTTTAGTGTGGACAGTTTCTTTGGTAAAAAATGGTCACCCACAAAGGTGGAGTAGCTAATGTCCACTCCCTGTCAAGGAGGTCAATCCTAAAAGTATTACAAACAACAACAAAAACTACACCTAAAAGCATCATACCCAATATTACTGAACACCCGTGATTCTTAGCTGATTTTCATTGTTTAAGATCAGTGCTAGCCTGAGGGGGAATCAGTCATTCTCCCCACCATCACGGGAGGAATGGAAGCTAGAGAAATATAGCTTACTGTACAGGAACATACAGGAATCTAAACTAATAAAGAGATACTTACTGTACACACAGAATGAGCATGTAGAAATGGGATCTCAATTTGACTTTGACAGCATGCTAATACCAGCTGACCCACAGCGGACTACGCAGCGCCAACATGACAAACAATACTCAAACAGAAACAAGAACCAGAGAGGAAATGTCCAACATCTTTAAGAGTTTTGCTTGGCAAAAAACAGAGGCTAATCTCTACTCTTTGCTTTTAAACTATTGAACAAAAAAACACTCTCCTTCTGAGTTAAATCTCTTGGTTATCTTTAACTGTCCTCTATCATAAATGTCAAATAAAGAGTCTGCCATTTGCATCAGGAAAGACCACTACATACAACTATTCTCATTATTATGTAGCTCAGTTGGTAGAGCATGGCGTTTGCAACGCCAGGGTTGTGGGTTCGTTTCCCACGGGGGGCCAGTATGAAAATAATAATGTATGCACTCACTAACTGTAAGTCGCTCTGGATAAGAGCGTCTGCTAAATGACAAAAAAAAATGTATTTTTATGTATTTATTATGCAGCGCCCACTCCTCTGTACTACACTACCCAGACCATGCATTAGACCACGGAAGCACTGCCTGCAACCATCAGCTAGCTAGGCTTTTATCAATTCACAATTCTCACAGTACACCACCCTGCCCTGCAGAAGTTGTTATAGAGTGCTTCCCAGTCCAGAGATAGAAAAACCAAAAGACTTCTGACTCCATCTCTTAATGGAATTCTGGTAATGATTCACGCTGTTATGAATGTTTACATAAATTATTCCTGTATGTAATGGCAATTAGATAAAAAAAATTCCCCCCGTGCAGGTGTTGTAAATCTTCTAATGGTGGTGTATTTTCTGCAGTCCACCTCCACCTATTGACATGCTGTCTGACTCTGAACAGAAAGACAGTGGGGGGAACAAAATAAAGAAATGGGCAGTATAATCATGTCACAGTTAGTGTAGCAGATAATGCAAGCCAGCTGTACACACATAATAATTTAAATATGTTGTAAGTATGTAAAGTGGGGGAAAAAAGTATTTAGTCAGCCACCAATTGTGCAAGTTCTCCCACTTAAAAAGATGAGAGAGGCCTGTAATATTCATCATAGGTACACGTCAACTATGACAGACAAATTTAGATTTTTTTTCTCCAGAAAATCACATTGAAGGATTTTTTATGAATTTATTTGCAAATTATGGTGGAAAATAAGTATTTGGTCACCTACAAACAAGCAAGATTTCTGGCTCTCACAGACCTGTAACTTCTTCTTTAAGAGGCTCCTCTGTCCTCCACACGTTACCTGTATTAATGGCACCTGTTTGAACTTGTTATCATGCACCAGGCTGGGAAGACTGAATCTGCAATAGGTAAGCAGCTTGGTTTGAAGAAATCAACGGTGGGAGCAATTATTAGGAAATGGAAGACATACAAGACCACTGATAATCTCCCTCGATCTGGGGCTCCACGCAAGATCTCACCCCGTGGGGTCAAAATAATCACAAGAACGGTAAGCAAAAATCCCAGAACCACACAGGGAGACCTAGTGAATGACCTGCAGAGAGCTGGGACCAAAGTAACAAAGCCTACCATCAGTAACACACTACGCCGCCAGGGACTCAAATCCTGCAGTGCCAGACGTGTCCCCCTGCTTAAGCCAGTACATGTCCAGGCCCGTCTGAAGTTTGCTAGAGTGCATTTGGATGATCAGAAGAGGATTGGGAGAATGTCATGTGGTCAGATGAAACCAAAATATAACTTTTTGGTAAAAACTCAACACGTCGTATTTGGAGGACAAAGAATGCTGAGTTGCATCCAAAGAACACCATACCTACTGTGAAGCATGGGGGTGGAAACATCATGCTTTGGGGCTGTTTTTCTGCAAAGGGACCAGGACGACTGATCCGTGTAAAGGAAAGAATGAATGGGGCCATGTATCGTGAGATTTTGAGTGAAAACCTCCTTCCATCAGCAAGGGCATTGAAGATGAAACGTTGCTGGGTCTTTCAGCATGACAATGATCCCAAATACACCGCCCGGGCAACGAAGGAGTGGCTTCGTAAGAAGCATTTCAAGGTCCTGGAGTGGCCTAGCCAGTCTCCAGATCTCAACCCCATAGAAAATCTTTGGAGGGAGTTGAAAGTCCGTGTTGCCCAGCGACAGCCCCAAAACATCACTGCTCTAGAGGAGATCTGCATGGAGGAATGGGCCAAAATACCAGCAACAGTGTGTGAAAACCTTGTGAAAACCTTGTGAAGACACGTTTGACCTGTGTCATTGCCAACAAAGGGTATATAACAAAGTATTGAGAAACTTTTGTTATTGACCAAATACTTATTTTCCACCATAATTTGCAAATAAATTCATTAGAAATCCTACAATGTGATTTTCTGGATTTTTTTTCTAATTTTGTCTGTCATAGTTGACGTGTACCTATGATGAAAATTACAGGCCTCTCTCATCTTTTTAAGTGGGAGAACTTGCACAATTGGTGGCTGACTAAATACTTTTTTTCCCCACTGTAAAAGCAAAATCATTGGCCAAGTTCTGAATTCAAGGAAAAGTGGTTGAGATTGGAGTTCTCCAAAGGATGTGTTTTCATTGGAAAAATACATAACTTTTGTTCATACAGAAACTCAATGCCATCTATTCAAAACGTGAGAGAGCCTTGCATTTTGTAGACAATTCACTACCAGAGTGTGGTCATTGGTGATTATATTTGCGTCTTTTGAATAGAAAATCATACATCACGCTTTTAAAAGAGATATGAAAACCATAGAGAGACTGAGGGAGTTTTTTAAAAAGTGAATAAGAATAGACATCAATATGCATGAGTGAAAAGCTCCGCTCTAGCCAGTTAATGGCGTGCTAGAGCCTCATAAGCACAGGCTGTGTGATGCTACATGTCTTTGCCTCCCCTGCACAATGAATCCACTCTCCTTGGCTCAATATAAAGCATCATCTTTGTGCTAATCTAATATTGGTAACAAGAAAGCAATAATAGCAGTATGATATTGTTCCGCAAAGCATGGCCATTTTTTTTAGTCTGTTTTTTTTCTTTCTATCAAAATAACAAATTGAACTGTACTTCTTTCTAGGTAGATAAAATAGACTCAAGTCTTATGGTTGTATGCAAAGAATTGTAAAGATAAAAATACATTTAGCTGAGGGCTAATAAATATGTCTTCAACTTGTATGCTATTTTCAACACTGGGTTATTAGAAGAGCATGTTAACATTAGCTAAATATACTGTATCTTAAAATCATATCAATCTTGGGCAAAATGCATATAACGCAGGAATATATGTTCCCTTACAGATTGATTCTTGCCTTAATCTATTGATCATACCCTTATGGAAAAACCAAATGAATTTCACGTGAAGTGTTCCAAAAACATGTGATCTTATGTAAAGTTAATATGATAACATGTGACAACATGTAAAGCAACATGTGATAAATGAAACTACACATGCGAAAATGTGATCACATGTGAAGTTCCAAAAACACATTTTCACATGATTTCACATGAAATTTCATGTAAAATCATGTGATTTTCCACATGTGAAATCATGTGGTTTTTCTGTAAGGGTATACACTAAGTACATCAGTGTAGATGAAGGGGAGGAGACAGGTTAAAGAAGGATTGTTATGCCTTGAGACAACTGAGACATGAATTGTGTATGGGAGGAGGGCAACAAATATTAGGAAGTTGTTCTTAATATTAGGAAGGTGTTTGGTACACTCAGTAGTAGGTACCAGTATATACTGTATGCAACTGCTTTTCTAAGAACATCATAACAAAGGGTTTAATGTCCACAATTTATTTAGTATGTTTTCTTCAAGGTTCTGTTGAACTGGTGAGTTACAAAGCATTCAAATTCCATGAGCAGAAAAGGTAGAGGGAAGTTAGAGAGAGAGCAACATTGAGATAGGAGAGAGAGAGAGAGCGAGAGCAAGATCGAGAGAGTGGGAGAGAGAGAGAGAAAGAGAGGAGGCCCTGTTCAAATTTGTCAGACGAGCTGGTTTACTAGCGAGGGTTTATTGATTGTGCACTAATTGATGGCCAACGTCGATTGTAAAACATGTCATGGTGCTGCCTTCCAAGAGGGCCATCTCTACTGTGTAGGCATACTGCTGGTGTGTTGGCTCTCCTATAGTCACATGCTACAACCATTACAAGCCTAACTCAAAATCATAACACCAAAAATAAAATAAAAAGACAACGAGTAACAACAAATAAAGACATATATATACTACCGTTCAAAAGTTTGGGGTCACTTAGAAATGTCCTTGTTTTTGAAAGAAAAGCAATTTTTATGTCCATTAAAATAACATCAAATTGATCAGAAATACAGTGTAGACATCGTTAATGTTGTAAATGGCTATTGTAGCTGGAAACGGCAGATTTTTTATGGAATATCTACATAGGTGTACAGAGGCCCATTATCAGCAACCATCAATCCTGTGTTCCAATGGCACGTTGTGTTTGCTAATCCAAGTTTATCATTTTAAAAGGCTAATTGATCATTAGAAAACCCTTTTGCAATTATGTTAGCACAGCTGAAAACTGTTGTGCTGATTAAAGAAGAAATAAAACTGGCCTTCTTGAGACTAGTTGAGTATCTGGAGCATCATTATTGTTGGTTCGATTACAGGCTCAAAATGGCCAGTAACAAATAACTTTCTTCTGAAACTCGTCAGTCTATTCTTGTTCTGATAAATGAAGGCTATTCCATGCGAGAAATTGCCAAGAAACTGAAGATCTCGTACAATGCTGTGTACTACTCCCTTCACAGAACAGCGCAAACTGGCTCTAACCAAAATAGAAAGAGGAGTGGGAGGCCCCGGTGCACAACTGAGCAAGAGGACAAATACATTAGAGTGTCTAGTTTGAGAAACAGACGCCTCACAGGTCCTCAACTGGCAGCTTCATTAAATAGTACCCGCAAAACACCAGTCTCAACGTCAACAGTGAAGAGGCGACTCCGGGATACTGACCTTCTAGACAGAGTTGCAAAGAAAAAGCTATATCTCAGATTGGCCAATAAAAAGTAACGATTAAGATGGGCAAAATAACACAGATACTGGACAGACAAATCGAAGTTTGAGGTGTTCGGATCACAAAGAAGAACATTTGTGAGACGCAGACCAAATGAAAAGATGCTGGAGGAGTGCTTGATGCCATCTGTCAAGCATGGTGGAGGCAATGTGATGGTCTGGGGGTGCTTTGGTGGTGGTAAAGTGGGAGATTTGTATAGGGTAAAAGGGATCTTGAAGAAGGAAGGCTATCACTCCATTTTGCAATGCCATGCCATACCCTGTGGACGGTGCTTGATTGGAGCCAATTTCCTCCTACAACAGGACAATGACCCAAAGCACAGCTCCAACTATGCAATAACTATTTAGGGAAGAAGCCGTCAGTTGGTATTCTGTCTATAATGGAGTGGCCAGCACAGTCACCGGATCTCAACCCTATTGAGCTGTTCTGGGAGCAGCTTGACCGTATGGTACGTAAGAAGTGCCCATCAAGCCAACCCAACTTGTAGGAGGTGCTTCAGGAAGCATGGGGTGAAATCTCTTCAGATGACCTCAACAAATTGACAACTAGAATGCCAAAGGTCTGCAAGGCTGTAATTGCTGCAAATGGAGGATTCTTTGACGAAAGCAAAGTTTGAAGGACACAATTATTATTTCTATTAAAAATAATTTTTTCTAACCTTGTCAATGACTACATTTCCTACGCATCTTGCTATATTTCCTATTCAAACACATTTCATGTATGTTTTCATGGAAAACAAGGACATTTCTAAGTGACCCCAAACTTTTGAACGGAAGTGTGTATATATATATATATATATATATATATATATATATATATAACTGGGTGGTTCAAGCCCTGAATACTGATTGACTGACAGACGTGGTATATTTAAGCAATAAGGCCCGAGGAGGTGTGGTTTTTGGCCAATATACTACGGCTAAGGTCTGTTCTTATACACGACGCAACGCGGAGTGCCTGGACACAGCCCTTAGCCTTGGTATATTGGCCATATACCACAAACCCCCGAGTTGCCTTATTGCTATTATAAACTAGTTACCAATGTAATTAGAGCAGTAAAAATAAATGTTTTTTTATTGCTTAAATATATTTGTTTTTATGAAATCAAGATTGGTATCCATAATGCTTTGCCATCAACCTTTGCCATAACACAGACACTGTGCACATTTCTTCTAAACCTTGAAGCTCAAAAAACATTCCCAGACAGACATGGTGCTGTGTTACAGATAAAAGGATGTCTGGGTGCTGTGAATACTAGTGAAATAATGCTCATCATCTTTATCCCGCTCTGATAAATACGGGGGTAAACCAGTAAATCTCCAAGCAGAACACTCCGCCTGCGATTAATCTTGCATGTAGAGAGTGAAATATGATCGCTCGCTGCACTCTATTCCACGGTGTAATCTTGTCTGTGAATGATGGCTCAGTAGACAGCTGCCCGTGTGCGTTTGTGAGAATGTGATTGATATACTGTAAATAGATGTGAATGTCTAATGAGTGGAATAGAATAGGAGTGAGAATAGCGGTACGCACTTGACCCTCTCAACTAGGAATTTTCTTCGCAATAAGGGTAAATGAAAGACATTCGTCTATGGGCGTCGAGCCATAAAGGTATTGAAATGAAATGGAATGAGATTGGAATTGGAATCATTCAAGCGATGTCATGCAGAATTCCATTCTCATATATTATGCCTTTCTCTAATGGCTAATAATTGCTGTGTCACAGGCTGTGCAATAAAGAAGCATTCTCTCTCTAGAGTCCAAGTGAAACGTAGTATACTCTACACTACAGTATAATTTGTATGAGTGAGGAGGAGGATGAAATTCTGCTGTGTCATCGGCTTCAGCTTTGATGTCATGACTAAGTGACTGACAGCCACCTACGTGCAGAAAGAACAGACAGTTCCAGAACAGTTCCAGCCCAGCAGACAGATGTGATCACATAACTTCCTTTGTGGGAACATCCCTGGGGTGACCCTGTCTGTGCAGTGTGACAATACATTGGCTAATTGAGTCAAGGGTAATCAGTGTCTACACAAACACCTCCAAATCTATTCTGCAACATCCACACCCTCTGGTTAAGGAAGCTGAGGAAATAGCTCGGGAAAAAGTGAGTGGGAATTCGAGCTTTAGATACAACGTTACAGTACTAGCTACCATTAAAATGTTTACAACATGCACTCAACTCACGGTTTAAGTCACAAAACTTATCTGAGTAGGAATGATGATCTAGGATCTGTTTTGTCTTTTAGATAATAATGAATTAGATTACAGTACATTATTTTAACAGTGGAGACCTGATCCTAGATCAGCACTCCTACTCTGAGGCACTTTATGAATATGAATCCTGGCCATGAATATTGTTGGGGGAGAGTAATAACCATATTCATTCTCCTTTCATGACAGATATTATAATTTGCAATACTGTGCCTAGGATTTGCAGCAGATGTGAAATATGTGCAATAGCTTAGAAATACACCCCTTGACAGAGAGACATACAGTAGATTATGCTAAAACTCTCTCTTTTGGGTATTTTAGTTTCTTTGGGGTTTTCCTTAAAGGGAAATGTCGAAAATGTTCTACTTTATGTTCATCATCTCCAGCACCACCCCAACATCAACATATGTGAAAATGGTGTGTTTTTCTATGTAGTAAAAAAGATAGAGGAAGATAAGTGTTTCCAATGACATCATCGGTGTGCATCATGATTTTAATGATGTCATTGGAAACGCTTATCTTCCTCTATCTTTTTTTACTAACAAAATAGAATAGAATTGCTCAATTTTCAGAGAGAGAGAGAGAGAGAGAGAGAGAGAGAGAGAGAGAGAGAGAGAGAGAGAGAGAGAGAGAGAGAGAGAGAGAGAGAGAGAGAGAGAGAGAGAGAGAGAGAGAGAGAGAGAGAGAGAGAGAGAGAGAGAGAGAGAGAGAGAGAGAGAGAGAGAGAGAGAGAGAGAGAGAGAGAGAGAGAGAGAGAGAGAGAGAGAGAGAGAGAGAGAGAGAGAGAGAGAGAGAGAGAGAGAAATCCTAAGGTGCAGCTCTACTCAGTAGTGAAACATGGTGTCCCTTGCCACTAAATATAAAAAATGCATGCATCAGTATATCATGTATATTTCAGGCGACATTTATGAATAATGGATAATGGATTTGGTTGTCAATTGTAATTGAAATTGTTTATTCCATTCTGGTCTATTCCTGAACCCCAGCGGGGGGAGACTTTTATGGCAACCGATATTTCGATATCAGATCAGCTCTGGTGAAAAAGTCTCTGTGATCTAATTATTCCTGGCCTGTTTTACCATGAATAAGTTGAGCACTCACTGGCCACAACATACAGTGAATAAATTCCGACACAATCACTTGTTCACTGGTAAAATGCAATAGATGGGAACTTTAAAGTGGATTATTAAGGCTTAACAAGGTTTAGCGAAGCCTATCTTGGATAGGAATCTAGAATCAGACAGACAACATGCCGAGACGAGGACATTTATTGTGTTGCCCCAATGTCCACAGAGCACAATCACAGCAACAGATAAAAGTAACTGGGTTCCTGTGGGAGATCCACTGCTCTGCTGAACAAACAGCCTTGTGGACTCCATGGAAAATATTTGGTTATATCCCGATGACCCTAATGTATAGACAATAAAGACACACTGCAGGTGGTGAATTAAACATCTCACAACAAACAACTCTCCCCATACATACAACAGAACTCTGGAGAATTCCAGCTCAGAGTGGTGGATGATTCTGCTTGGAAGGAATATTTGAAGAGGGTGACACTGCTCCTCTTTCATTCCAGCAACGGCCAATCCGCTGCGAACCTTCAGTTTAAAATAGAGCAAAACACACACATCGCTACAACAATACCCAATTAAATGATGAAAGTCTCCCAAAAAAAATTGGTATGCTTGGCTCCGTAATCCCCAAAAAGTATCTGTTGAATTATAATTGGTTCCAGAGCACCCATTTTAAACACATCAACACAGTGGCATCTCTGCTTTGAAGACAGCTGCAAAGTAAGATAAGTAGAAAGTGTTACAGCGCTAGCACAAACATGATTTATTATGTGGTTAAAGTGTCTCAAAATATTGAGACCGGTGAGCCTACCTGGTGCCTCTCAAGAGTGCTACTTGAAAAGATTAATAGTGTGATTGGAGCTATTTAGACTCAGCTGCAACTGAATGTGCAATAAGGACAAAGAGACACGGAGTACGTGGATGTATGTGTTTGGCATGATGAGCAACCAAACCACACTGGAGTTCGCAGCTCTTCCCATGAAAAAATATGGAAAAGAAAGACTAGTTTGTAGTTTCACAAATCCCAGTTTTGCTGTTAACAATTGCTGCTGAATCTAATGCTACACATTCATTATGTACAATGAACAGACACATTTTTGCTTACTTAATCCTTGGAATTGTAGCCTCTAATTAGTTAATGGCAATTAGCACATGGCAGCCATATAGAGACGACCTGCCAACATTGTTCTGATGGGATTTATTTCTATTAGCATGCTAATAAGGACAGTTATATTATCTTGCTCTGATTGGCAGTCTACTGTTACCATAAGTCATTACAGTTTTCTGAAGGAACAGACTACAATAACAACACATTATACAGGTAGTTGTATGTATGAAAGAGTGAAATACTAATACACTGTGTAGTTGCTTTTGCTAATTCCAGAGGGCAAGAACAAAGTAGCAATCAGGAGTGTAACACCAAAAACAAACAGCATAGTCAATGGTCCACAAAAAAGTTACAGTATCTTATCTGGTACAAATATAACTTTGAAAACCTGGCTTAACTTATAAAGGACTAACATACACTCACCGGTCAGTTTATTAGGTACACCACCCCGTTCACGAAAATGGATCGCTCCTAAAGACAGTGAGTCACGTGGCTGTGGCTTGCTATATAAAACAGTCAGACAGGCATAGAGACATTCAGTTACTGTTCGATTGAACATTAGAATGGGCAAAACGGCGCACAGTTGAATGGGCAACACGAGTGACCTAAGCGACTTTGAGCGTGGTATGAGCGTCGCTGCAAGGCATGCCGGATCTAGTATCTCAGAAATGGCCGCCCTCTTGGGCTTTTCAAGCACGACAGTGTCTAGGGTTTACTGACAATGGTGTGACAAAAAAAAATACATCCAGTCAACTGCAGTCCTGTGGGCGAAAACAGCTCGTTGATGACAGAGGTCAGTAGGAGAATGGCAGGAATCGTGTAAGCTAACAGGTGGGCCACAAACAGACAAATAACGGCGCAGGACAACAGTGGTGTGCAGAACGGCATCTCGGAACGCACAACTCGATCCGTGTCACAGATGGGCTATTGCAGCAGACGACCACACCGGGTTCCACTCCTATCAGATAAAAACAAAAAGTGGACACGCAACCACCAACACTGGACAATTGAAGAGTGGAAAAACATCACCTGGAACATATCAGTGAGTTCAGTTTACTTGAGTGGCCTGCGCAGTCCCCAGACCTCAACCCAATTGAGCATCTTTGGGATGAGATGGATGTTCGCAGCATAAATGTATTGCCGTCCAATCTGCAGCAACTGTGTGTCGCCATCGCATCAGCAAGGACACCTTGTAGAATGCCCTGAAGAATTCAGGCTGTTCTGGAGGCAAAGAGGGGTCCGACCCGGTACTAGATGGCTGTACCTAATAAACTGGCCAGTGAGTGTACAGTGAGTGTACAGTGAGGGAAAAAAGTATTTGATGCCCTGCTGATTTTGTACGTTTGCCCACTGACAAAGACATGATCAGTCTATAATTGTAATGGTAGGTTTATTTGAACAGTGAGAGACAGAATAACAACAAAATAATCCAGAGAAATGCATGTCAAAAATGTTATAAATTGATTTGCATTTTAATGAGGGAAATAAGTATTTGACCCCCTCTCAATCAGAAAGATTTCTGGCTCCCAGGTGTCTTTTATACAGGTAACGAGCTGAGATTAGGAGCACACTCTTAAAGGGAGTGCTCCTAATCTCAGTTTGTTACCTGTATAAAAAGACACCTGTCCACAGAAGCAATCAATCAATCAGATTCCAAACTCTCCACCATGGCCAAGACCAAAGAGCTCTCCAAGGATGCCAGGGACAAGATTGTAGACCTACACAAGGCTGGAATGGGCTACAAGACCATCGCCAAGCAGCTTGGTGAGAAGGTGACAACAGTTGGTGCGATTATTCGCAAATGGAAGAAACACAAAAGAACTGTCAATCTCCCTCGGCCTGGGGCTCCATGCAATATCTCACCTCATGGAGTTGCAATGATCATGAGAACGGTGAGGAATCAGCCCAGAACTACACGGGAGGATCTTGTCAATAATCTCAAGGCAGCTGGGACCATAGTCACCAAGAAAACAATTGGTAACACACTACGCCGTGAAGGACTGAAATCCTGCAGCGCCCGCAAGGTCCCCCTGCTCAAGAAAGCACATATACAGGGCCGTCTGAAGTTTGCCAATGAACATCTGAATGATTCAGAGGAGAACTGGGTGAAAGTGTTGTGGTCAGATGAGACCAAAATGGAGCTCTTTGGCATCAACTCAACTCGCCGTGTTTGGAGGAGGAGGAATGCTGCCTATGACCCCAAGAACACCATCCCCACCGTCAAACATGGAGGTGGAAACATTATGCTTTGGGGGTGTTTTTCTGCTAAGGGGACAGGACAATTTCACCGCATCAAAGGGACGATGGACGGGGCCATGTACCATCAAATCTTGGGTCAGAACCTCCTTCCCTCAGCCAGGGCATTGAAAATGGGTCGTGGATGGGTATTCCAGCATGACAATGACCCAAAACACACAGCCAAGGCAACAAAGGAGTGGCTCAAGAAGAAGCACATTAAGGTCCTGGAGTGGCCTAGCCAGTCTCCAGACCTTAATCCCATAGAAAATCTGTGGAGGGAGCTGAAGGTTTGAGTTGCCAAACGTTAGCCTCAAAACCTTAATGACTTGGAGAAGATCTGCAAAGAGGAGTGGGACAAAATCCCTCCTGAGATGTGTGCAAACCTGGTGGCCAACTACAAGAAACGTCTGACCTCTGTGATTGCCAACAAGGGTTTTGCCACCAAGTACTAAGTCATGTTTTGCAGAGGGGTCAAATACTTATTTCCTTCATTAAAATGCAAATTAATTTATAACATTTCTGACATGCGTTTTTCTGGATGTTTTTGTTATTATTCTGTCTCTCACTGTTCAAATAAACCTACCATTAAAATTATAGACTGATCATGTCTTTGTCAGTGGGCAAACGTACAAAATCAGTAGGGGATCATATACTTTTTTCCCTCACTGTATATACTTTTTCAACCTTGTTTACATTTACATTTACGTCATTTAGCAGACGCTCTTATCCAGAGCGACTTACAAATAGGTGCATTCACCTTATAGCCAGTGGGATCACCACTTCACAATGTTTATTTTTATTTTATTTTTATTTATTTTTTGGGGTTGGGGTTTGGGTTGGGGTAAGGGGGGGGTAGAAGGATTACTTTATCCTATCCCAGGTATTCCTTAAAGAGGTGGGGTTTCAAATGTCTCCGGAAGGTGGTGAGTGACTCCGCTGTCCTGGCGTCGTGAGGGAGCTTGTTCCACCATTGGGGTGCCAGAGCAGCGAACAGTTTTGACTGGGCTGAGCGGGAACTATGCTTCCGCAGAGGTAGGGGAGCCAGCAGGCCAGAGGTGGATGAACGCAATGCCCTCGTTTGGGTGTAGGGACTGATCAGAGCCTGAAGGTACGGAGGTGCCGTTCCCCTCACAGCTCCGTAGGCAAGCACCATGGTCTTGTAGCAGATGCGAGCTTCAACTGGAAGCCAGTGGAGTGTGCGGAGGAGCGGGGTGACGTGAGAGAACTTGGGAAGGTTGAACACCAGACGGGCTGCGGCATTCTGGAGGAGTTGTAGGGGTTTAATGGCACAGGCAGGGAGCCCAGCCAACAGCGAGTTGCAGTAATCCAGACAGGAGATGACAAGTGCCTGGATTAGGACCTGTGCCGCTTCCTGTGTAAGGCAGGGTCGTACTCTCCGAATGTTGTAGAGCATGAACCTACAGGATCGGGTCACCGCCTTGATGTTAGCGGAGAACGACAGGGTGTTGACCAGGGTCACGCCAAGGCTCTTCGCACTCTGGGAGGAGGACACAACGGAGTTGTCAACTGTGATGGCGAGATCATGGAACAGGCAGTCCTTCCCCGGGAGGAAGAGCAGCTCCGTCTTGCCAAGGTTCAGCTTGAGGTGGTGATCCGTCATCCATACTGATATGTCTGCCAGACATGCAGAGATGCGATTCGCCACCTGGTTATCAGAAGGGGGAAAGGAGAAGATTAGTTGTGTGTCGTCAGCGTAGCAATGATAGGAGAGGCCATGTGAGGATATGACAGAGCCAAGTGACTTGGTGTATAGGGAGAATAGGAGAGGGCCTAGAACTGAGCCCTGGGGGACACCAGTGGTGAGAGCACGTGGTGCGGAGACAGCTTCTCGCCACGCCACTTGGTAGGAGCGACCGGTCAGGTAGGACGCAATCCAAGAGTGAGCCGCGCCGGAGATGCCCAGCTCGGAGAGGGTGGAGAGGAGGATCTGATGGTTCACAGTATCAAAGGCAGCAGACAGGTCTAGAAGGACAAGAGCAGAGGAGAGAGAGTTAGCTTTAGCAGTGCGGAGAGCCTCCGTGACACAGAGAAGAGCAGTCTCAGTTGAATGACCAGTCTTGAAACCTGACTGGTTTGGATCAAGAAGGTCATTCTGAGAGAGATAGCAAGAGAGTTGGCTAAAGACGGCACGCTCAATAGTTTTGGAGAAAAGAAAGAAGGGATACTGGTCTGTAGTTGTTGACATCAGAGGGATCGAGTGTTGGTTTTTTGAGAAGGGGTGCAACTCTCGCTCTCTTGAAGACGGAAGGGACATAGCCAGCGGTCAAGGATGAGTTGATCAGCGAGGTGAGGTAAGGGAGAAGGTCACCGGAGATGGTCTGGAGAAGAGAGGAGGGGATAGGGTCAAGCAGGCAGGTTGTTGGGCGGCCTGCCGTCACCAGTCGCAAGATTTTATCTGGAGAGAGAGGGGAGAAAGAAGTCAAAGCATAGGGTAGGGCAGTGTGAGCAGGACCAGCAGTGTCATTTGACTTAACAAACGAGGATCGGATGTCGTCAACCTTCTTTTCAAAATGGTTGACGAAGTCATCCACAGAGAGGGAGGGGGGGAGGAGGATTCAGCAGGGAGAATGTGGCAAAGAGCTTCCTAGGGTTAGAGGCAGATGCTTGGAATTTAGAGTGGTAGAAAGTGGCCTTAGCAGCAGAGACAGATGAAGAAAATGTAGAGAGGAGGGAGTGAAAAGATGCCAGGTCCGCAGGGAGTCTAGTTTTCTTCCATTTCCGCTCAGCTGCCCGGAGCTCTGTTCTGTGAGCTCGCAATGAGTCATCAAGCCACGGAGCTGGAGGGGAGGACCGAGCCGGCCGGGAGGATAGGGGACATAGAGAGTCAAAGGATGCAGAAAGGGAGGAGAGGAGGGTTGAGGAGGCAGAGTCAGGAGATTGGAGGGAGAAGGATTGAGCAGAGGGAAGAGATGATAGGATGGAAGAGGAGAGAGTAGCGGGAGAGAGAGAGCGAAGGTTGCGACGGCGCATTACCATCTGTGTAGGGGCAGAGTGAGTAGTGTTGGAGGAGAGCGAGAGAGAAAAGGATACAAAGTAGTGGTCGGAGACATGGAGGGGAGTTGCATTGAGATTAGTAGAATAACAGCATCTAGTAAAGATGAGGTCAAGCGTATTGCCTGCCTTGTGAGTAGGGGGGGGACGGTGAGAGGGTGAGGTCAAAAGAGGAGAGGAGTGGAAAGAAGGAGGCAGAGAGAAATGAGTCAAATGTAGACGTAGGGAGGTTGAAATCCCCCAGAACTGTGAGGGGTGAGCCATCCTCAGGAAAGGAACTTATCAAGGCGTCAAGCTCATTGATGAACTCTTCAAGGGAACCTGGATAGATGACAAGGATATTAAGCTTAAATGGGCTAGTGACTGTGACAGCATGGAATTCAAATGAGGAGATAGACAGATGGGTCAGGGGAAAAATTTAGAATGTCCACTTGGGAGAGATGAGGATTCCTGTGCCACCACCCCGCTGACCAGATGCTCTCGGGGTATGCGAGAACACATGGTCAGACGAGGAGAGAGCAGTAGGAGTAGCAGTGTTTTCAGTGGTAATCCATGTTTCCGTCAGCGCCAAGAAGTCGAGGGACTGGAGGGTAGCATAGGCTGAGATGAACTCTGCCTTGTTGGCAGCAGAACGGCAGTTCCAGAGGCTGCCTGAGACCTCGAACTCCACGTGGGTGGTGCGTGCAGGGACCACCAGGTTAGAGAGTCAGCAACCACGCGGTGTGAGGCGTTTGTGTAGCCTGTGCGGAGAGGAGAGAACAGGGATAGGCAGAAGCATAGTTGACAGGCTGCAGCAGATGGCTACAATAATGCAGAGGAGATCGGAATGAAATGAACTAAACATCTGGGAAAGGAGAGAGCGGGGCCTCCCTCACCACAACTCCCACATATAACTCTCCCAACTTCCACCTCAGAAACTATAATTGTTGTAAACTACAGCGGTTCAATGTTTTCTAGGAATGTATGTAGAGTAGAGGTAATTTCCTCTCTCTGTGATATATACACTTCTGTGTGATTAAGCTCTATGATGCCATGGCAGGTGTGCTCGCTTTTATTACTCCCCAAATGTCACCGGTGGACTGGCATTTTGGTTAATTAACAGGATTATGGCCAGAGGGGAAATAATGGAGCATTCTGCCATGAGTCCACCTTCTTCTGACTCCCATGTAGCTTCGCTTACCAAAGACAAGGAAACACTGACAACATTTAAATAAGTTAACCTTTTCAACACTCCTTCATCACAAGGTATAATTATTCAGGGTAGCAACCAGCAGGTAGAGGGCTCATTCCCCACAGAAAAAAAATAACTCTAAAATACAGTAATTTGCAATGCATCTCAGGTTGAAGCGATAGACTTTGACCGCTTGACTGATCATCACTTTGATATTTCGCTTTTTTTTGTGAGGATTCCTCATGTCCTCAAAGAGAATATGTGGTGACACTGTCTAATATTATTCACCTGTTTAAAAGGTAGGAGTATAGTATTGTACCTTCTGGATGTCGGAGGTGAGTTGGAGCAGTGAGGAAGAGGCAGTGGAGCGCAGGGTCTCTGTCCCCCTGACAGGACTGTGGAGGCTGATGTAGGCTACAGCATGGCTCTGCAACATCATACGGTTCTCCTGCAAAAACACAGCACAGCATGCTGCTTCAGCTCTGGAATACAATACATAGGATCTGTGCAGCATCTGAATGTGTACAGAATAGTAAATGACATCAAACTTATTTGTTTGATACACATTATGCCTGACATTGGTATTTCTGCAGATAAACTGTACATTGATGCAAACATGATATAGCACAGCATAGCCTACACATTGGTTGAGAGTGGCGTAGTGGTTTAAGGCACTGCATCGCAGTGCTAGCTGTGCCACTAGAGATCCTGGTTCGAATCCAGGCTCTGTCGTAGCCGGCTATGACCGGGAGACCCACGGGGCAGATGTAGCTCAGTTGGTAGAGCATGGCGTTTGCAATGCCAGGGTTGTGGGTTCGATTCCCACGGGGGGCCAGTATGAAAAAGAAACATAATAATAAAATAATGTATGCACTCACTAACTGTAAGTCGCTCTGGTTAAGAGCGTCTGCTAAATGACTGAACTGTAATGGTAGGCCTACCCCATTGGAATTATTTTAGAAAACGCCTGCGGCAACGTTTTTCCAATAATATTGCCATAAGTCCATGATTTTCAGTCCAAACCGGCAACCCAGGGATCCCATCATACGTTAGCTAAAAAAATCAATTCCCAAGTCTTGTCTTATCATCAAGTGAACGATAACGGCAAGGAGAAGTAATGGACATTTCTAAATCAGATACAGATATTGAACCCGATCTAACATTTCTGGAGAGACCTGAAAATAGCTGTGCAGCGACACTTCTCATCCAACCTGACAGAGCTTGAGAGGATATGCAGAGAAGAATGGGAGAAACTCCCCAAATACAGGTGTGCCAAGCTTGTAGTGTCATAACCAAGAAGACTCGAGGGTGTAATCGCTGCAAACGGTGCTTCAACAAAGTACAGAGTAAAGGGTCTGAAAACGTATGTAAATGTCATATTTCCGTTTTTCATTTGTTATAAATTTGCAAAAATGTTTTTGCTTTGTCGTTATGGGGTATTGTGTGTAGATTGATGAGGGGGAAAAAACGATTTAATCAATTTTAGAATAAGGATGTAACGTAACATGTATTACAATTGTAACATTTAAACGTTAGACAGGTCCTAGACCCATTAAAGGGAAACAGTACAGAGGCAGATATAAAGAAGAAGCAACGTTTATTCAAGCTTAGAGGATTAGGTTTGCTTGGTTGAGAGAGGAATAACACGCATTTACAAAACTTCTGTTACTTCCACTAGATAGCTTTCTGAAATACAACAGTGCTTTTACATAGATTCAGATGACCAAGCTCACAAGATGAACAAAAACAGTGTCAAACAATACTCTACTTCTGATGGTAGGAACAAATTACTGTTACCCTCTGCATTTACATAAACAATAGATATTTTAGAAATACCAATTACTTTACTTAAAAACAGTCACCTTATTAGAGGGCATTGCCAATACACTTCCTGGACCTCAAACCAGCAAAGCCTCTCCAAACAAACCAACTGAAAACAAAAGGACATCATTGCAGTGGCTTTACATAATGAAGATATTGAATATTGTCACACATGAATATACTCACTGATGGTCAAACTCAACAACGTTGAGAACAATCGATGTTCATCTACTGTGGGACTCCAGTTAAAGAGCAGGTGGAGGCAGAAATGCAGTTCAGTTTAAGGGTCTTTATAGATTCAGGTAATGGAGATGATACATGGCTGGAAATGACTGACAATTGTTAGCATGAGACTTGTCTTGAATTGAGACTTGGATGGCTTTTCATGGAGTATGGTTTATTTAAAAGGAGACACAGAAAGGTAACGGGCAATAACAGCAATGGACTTACATAATTAATTGGCTGTTAATGGAAATAATCAATGACAATATGCAAATACAATAAGCATATAAATGGGTAAAGTTATGCATAAATATGGCAGCAGTTTACAATGAATGGCCAGAAATTAATGTATTTATTTTAGCAGGTAAATTGACTGAGAACACATTATAATTTACAGCAACAACCTGGGGAATAGTTAGTGGGGAGAGGAGGGCCAGATTGGGAATTTCGCCAGGACACCGGGGTTAACACCTCTATTCTTACGATAAGTGCCATGGGATCTTTACTGGCCACAGAGTCAGGACACAGGGTTTAATGTCTCATCCAAAAGATGGCACCCTACACAGGGCAATGTCCCCAATCACTGCCCTGGGGTATTGGGATAGTTTTAGACCAGAGGAAAGAGTGCTTCCTACTGGCCCTCCATCACCATCTGGTCTCCCATCCAGGGACCGACCAGAACCAACGCTGCTTAGCTTCAGAGGCAAGTCAGCAGTGGGATGCAGGGTGGTATGCTGCTGACAGAAAGGGGGTGCAATAGCATGCTGCCGAAGCTATGGTGGGCCGAAGCTATAGCAGGCTAACAAACAATATAAAGCTAACAAAAGTAGCAATCATAGGTTAAAGCAGGTCTAGTTAGCGTAAAAGGCAATGCAAAAAGTGCAATAATTATTAACGTGTCCAATCATTTTAATCATAAGAGTCTATTGACGCAGCCGTGCATCAATCTAAGTAACATAATAGATAATCCTCATCAAAATCCATCAGTTTAAGCTTGAGATATCTGTTGTTTTGCATGTGCTGCGTCTCAATCCACCTCATCCACCTATGGTGGCCTTCTGCATCTGTGGTGGACGGTGGCTGCACTACAGCAGTGTTTGTCAGATCCTGAGATATCCCGTAAATCGGTCTTCTCACAAAAAAGTCTGTAGCATCCAAACCGTTTGGGCTACAGTATATGTGGAGACTGTTTAGTGCCAAAAATAAGTAGTGAAATAAATGTGTTTTTACAAATGTTTCCTGATCTTTCTTATATCTCTCAGATATAGGACAGACACTTCAGAACAAACTTCCTTGGGGGGTATCTGTTCCATGTAGTGAATATGTTATTAAATGTGTTTTTATGGGCTAATAGCAGTAAGGCCCAAAATATTTTTGTATCTAAAACAATTGTTGATACTACAAGGGGTCTTAAAATTCAAAATCAAATAGCTAAATGATCCTTGGTATGACCTTTTTAAACCCCCCCTTGTAGTAGGCTTAGACAGGGCTTAGACTGATATGGTTTATTCATGTGTGTCAATATTCAAGATGTTCATTATGTAAAGCCACTGCAATAATGTCCTTGTAAACTGCTTCCATATTTATGCATAACTTTACCCATTTATATGCTTATTGTATTTGCATATTGTCATTGATTATTTCCATTAACAGCCAATCTTTTTGTTTTCAGTTGGTTTGGAGAGACTTTATTGGTTTGAGGTCCAGGCAGTTTACTGGCAGCACCCTCCAATAACGTGACTGTAAGTAAAGTCATTTGTATTTCTAAAATATATATTTATGTAAATGCAGTGGTTAACTGTTTATTTTCTACCATCAGAAGAACCATCTGATTAAGACGAATGTACCAATGGATGTGGAAATTGCCTTTTACATTGTAGTACCAGTTTATTGATTGTAATTGCCAATTGGGTAATTGTATGATCCTGGGGGCAATGTGCATTTATTATGTAGGCCTACCTGTTTGAGCTTTTGTTAGACAGATTCGATTTGGCTTCTCAAGAGGAGGTTGTACAGTCTTGCCCTCTACCTGTGTCCGTTCAGATAGAACAGGTTAAGCCTGATACAGAGGCTATTTCTTTTGGGCTATTGCCCGTGTATATTTGATAAATCTACTTGTATATTGTGTATGATATGTCACTTTTACCATTGGATCACCAAGACCTGTAAATAAATCTACACTCTGAGCACGTCAACTTGCCTTGCCTTCTGCTGATTTCATGCCCTTACGACTGCTACAACGTCCCTATTTTACGATTACATATGCTAATCAAAATGTGTTGTAGACAAAATAATGAAAAGGGCTGTCTGGTTGCCTCAATAAATAGACAACATTTGTAGTTGAACAAGTCGTTGCATGTCTAGATTTTTTTTTTTTTACTTGACTTGTCACGGTTCCCTCAGACAGAACCCAGAAGCAGACCAGGACAAGGAGAGTTGAACGAAGGTGAGGGTTTATTACAGATTCAAAAAAGGTGCAGAATAATCCAGGGACAGAGCGGGCGGCGTGGATGAGTTGTTGAGGGTGCAGTTGTTGGTCCAGTGATGGCTCGGCAGCCGCCGACCATCAGGCAGAGGTAGGGTGAAGGTTCCGGACGAGTGACTGCAGATGGGACAAAAACGGAGGTAAGTAAACCAAAAACCAACAAGGCACAAAACAACAAAACTAACGCTAGACGCTCTAGGACTGATACTCTGACAAAACCTACTGTTCATGGCTAACGATCCGGCAGGAACTGGATGTTCGGCCAGAGCCTAAGAAGGGTGATGATCAGGACCAGGTGTGCAGATTGCTGATGGGATGCAGGTGCGGAAACCAAGAGCGCTCCCGGAACGTTCCCCAACCCTCCGGAAACTTGAGATTACGAACAGGAACACTCGTCACCAGACAGGACCCGACTCAGACAGCCGGGAACGTTACAGTACCCCCCCCTCCGACGAACGCCACCGGGCGGACTCCCGGAGCGCCAGGATGGAGGCGGTAGAAGTCACTGATGAGGTCCGCATCTAGGACCTGTCGCCGCGGAATCCAACTCCTCTCCTCAGGGCCATACCCCTCCCAGTCCACGAGATACTGGAAACCCCGGCCCCGCCGTCTGGAATCCATGATGCGACGCACCGTGTAGGCAGGACCACCTCCGATCATCCGAGGAGGCGGAGGAGGAGGCGGAGGAGGCAACAGAGGACTGAGGAAGACAGGCTTGAGGCAGGAGACATGAAAGGTGGGATGGACTCTGAGCGTCCTCGGTAGTTTGAGTCGAACTGCCACTGGATTGATCACCTTCTCCACCACAAACGGACCAATGAACTTCGGTAACAACTTCCTAGACTCAGTCCGTAACGGAAGATCCCGTGTGGCCAACCAAACCCTATCTCCGATGGTATAGGTGGGAGCGGGGATCCGGCGACGATTCGCCTGGAGCTGATACCGGTCCGAAACTCTAAGGAGTGCCTTTCTGGCCCGATGCCAGGTCCGGTGGCAACGACGAATATGGGCCTGAACAGAAGGCACTGAGAGCTCCTTCTCCTGAGAAGGAAACAGGGGAGGTTGGTAGCCATACAGGCACTGGAAGGGAGACATCCCAGTGGCAGATGTAGGAAGAGTATTGTGGGCATACTCAACCCAGGGCAACTGAGAGACCCAGGAGGTGGGGTTGGAAGAGACCAGACAGCGTAGCGTGGATTCCATCTTCTGGTTGGCTCTCTCCGCCTGACCATTGGATTGGGGGTGAAAACCAGATGTGAGACTGACTGTAGCTCCAATGGCCAAACAGAAGGACTTCCAGACAGCAGAGGTAAACTGAGGACCACGGTCGGAAACGATATCACTGGGCAAACCGTGGACCCTGAAAACCTCCCTAACCAGGATCTCGGACGTCTCCGAGGCAGAGGGAAGCTTGGCAATTGGCACAAAGTGGGCGAACTTGCTGAATCTGTCCACGATAGTCAGAACGACCGTGTTCCCCTCAGAAGCGGGCAACCCAGTGACGAAGTCCAGGGCCAGATGCGACCATGGTCGCCGGGGAATAGGAAGGGGGTGAAGTAGTCCAGAGCTGGGCCGATTGGTACTCTTATTCTGCGCACACACTGGACAGGCAGCAACAAACCCCGAGTATCCTCGGCCATGGCAGGCCACCAAAAACGTCTGCGAAGAAACGCCATTGTCCGAGCCACGCCAGGGTGACAAGCCATCTTGCTGGCGTGGGACCATTTGAGGACAGCAGGACGAACCGACTCAGGCACAAACAACCGACCGGGTGGACCGTTACCGGGACCGGGCTGAGTCCGAAGGGCCGCCAGCACCTCCTCCTCAATCTTCCACATAACTGCTCCCACGACGCAGTTCCGGGGAGAATAGTCTCGGTCTTGGACCCACTCTCCTCCGTCTTGGAGAACATCCGGGACAAGGCGTCCGCCTTGCCGTTCTTAGATCCAGGTCGGAACGTCAGGAAAAACTTGAATCGTCCGAAAAACAACGCCCACCTGGCCTGACGGGAGTTGAGACGTTTAGCCGATTGCACGTAAGCAAGATTCTTGTGGTCAGTCCAGACAATAAACGGTTGCTCCGCCCCCTCCAACCAGTGACGCCACTCCTCCAAGGCAAGTTTCACCGCGAGAAGCTCCCGGTTACCCACATCGTAATTCCTCTCCGCAGGCGAAAGGCGACGAGAGTAGTAGGCGCAGGGATGGAGTTTACTGTCCGTGGAGCATCGCTGCGACAGGATGGCGCCAACTCCCACATCAGACGCGTCCACTTCAACGACGAACTGACGGCCCGTGTCCGGTTGAGAGAGAATCGGTGCGTTGGTGAATCGCCTCTTCAAATCCAGAAACGCACGATCCGCCTCCGGATTCCACTTGAAGGTCCTGATACTGGAAGTCAAGGCAGTTAATGGAGCGGCCACACGGCTGTAATCCCGGATGAATCTGCGGTAGAAATTCGCAAACCCCAAAAATCTCTGGAGCTGCAATCTCGTACCGGGCTGGGCCCATTCCAGAACCGCTCTAACCTTCTCCTGGTCCATCCTAATCTCTCCCCTGGAGATGATGTACCCGAGAAAGGATGTCGTGTGGGCGTGAAACTCGCACTTCTCGGCCTTCACGAACAGGCGATTCTCCAACAATCGCTGCAGAACCTGCCGGACATGCTGGACGTGGTCGGAAGGTTCCTTCGAGAAGATCAGAATGTCATCCAGGTAAACAAACACAAAGAGACCGATCATATCTCTCAGGACGTCGTTCACCATACTCTGGAATACCGCTGGAGCATTGGTCAGTCCAAACGGCATCACCTGATACCGAAATGACCCATCGGTGTATTGAAACCCGTCAACTACTCGTTCCCCTCTCTGATCCGGACCAGGTGATACGCATTGCGTAGGTCTAGCTTGGTGAACACCGTAGCACCCTGTAAGGAGTCGAAGGCAGAACTCATCAAGGGCAGGGGATACTTGTTCTTGACCGTGATGTCATTCAACCCCCGATAATCAATACACGGTCGAAGAGAGCCATCCTTCTTACCCACAAAGAAGAATCCTGCCCCCAGGGGGTGATGACGAGGGACGAACGAGACCAGCAGCTAGGGACTCCTTGATGTAGGTCTCCAACGCCTCACGTTCAGGTCGGGAGATACTGTATAACCTTCCCTTGGGGTAGACAGCTCCAGGGACCAGGTTGATGGCACAATCATATGGTCGGTGGGGAGGGAGTGACAGAGCCTTCTGCTTACTGAAAACTTCCCCCAAATCGTGATATGTCTCGGGAACCAGGGACAAATCTGGGGGTTTAGCCTCAATCACCTGACTGGGAACCGAATGGGGGCAGGCAGTCTTGAGACAGTTAGCATGACAATCAAGGCTCCAACTCGTTACCTTGCCCGTCACCCAATCGAACGTGGGATTGTGTTCCTTCAGCCAGGGGTATCCAAGGACCAGAGGAACATGGGAAGACGGCAGAATGAAGAATGAAATCATCTCAGAATGATTCCCCGACAACCGCATCTTAACCGGTTCAGTCCTCATCGTGATACGTGCCAGACTACTGCCGTTCAGAGTGGTCGCTTCAATGGCTTCCGGCAATTGCTCCTTGGAAAGCCCCAGCTGTTCCACCAACTCGGCATCAAGAAAGCTTCCATCGGCACCTGAATCGATAAAAGCGTTAAGCGCTAAGCTCTGATTCCTGTTCACAAGGGTAGCCGGGAAACGGGGTCTGACAGAGGTACTGAGAGGTTGAAACTGGCTCGCTAACAGTCCTCCCAACTTTAGCGAGCCGGGCAGTTTGACGACCGCCGGGAACAAGTGGAGATGTAATGTCCCGAGCGACCACAGTAGAGGCAGCAGTTGGTCTTACGTCTATGTTGACGCTCCTCCTTGGTTAACCCGTGCCGCCCCACTTGCATGGGTTCAGAATCGGGAGAGAGGTCCTCTCCACTAATCCTTTGTGGTGGAGAATGATCGACGTGTTCTGGTCCACCACCCGACCCGACTGGGAACTGAGAAGCTGATCGATTGGACGGACCCCATTGCTTCTCCCTCCTTCGCTCTCGGACTCGATTATCCACCCGAATAGACAAGGCTACCAAGCTGTCCAGGTCACTAGGCTCCGGATAGGAGATCAACTCATCCTTGAGCTGCTCCGACAGACCCTGGTAAAAGACCGCTTGCAAAGACTCCTCGTTCCACCCACTCTCCACAGCCAACGTCTTGAACTCGATCACGAAGTCGGCCACGCTGCGAGTTCCTTGGTGAAGAGAAAACAGGCGCCTAGCTGCGTCCCCCCCTCGGACGGAATGGTCGAAGAGCTTCCTCATCTCGGCCGTGAACCCCTGGTATGAAGCCATGCAGGGATCCTGTCGTTCCCAAACGGCTGAAGCCCACTCCAGCGCTCGACCACGCAGCAACTCAATCACAAAGGCTATCCTAGCCTTGTCTGTGGCATAAGAGTAGGGCTGTAGATCGAACACTAATCCACACTGCATAAGGAAGGAACGGCATCTTCCCAGCTCCCCCTCATATTTATCCGGCGTCGGAACCTTGGGCTCACGGAGGGACACAACTTCAGAAGCGGCAGGCGAGATGGGTGAAACCGGTAGTGGGTCCTCCACCGGACACTGGCGTTGGTTCTGGACCTCCGTCAGACCGGAAGAAAGGTTCCGAACTGACAACGCGATCTCCTGTAGTACCGTGCTATGATGGCCCAACATCTTCTCCTGCTGGGTAATGGCATGGCGAACAGAGTCCAGGTCCGCTGGGTTCATTTCTGGCCGGATCGTTCTGTCACGGTTCCCTCAGACAGAACCCAGAAGCAGACCAGGACAAGGAGAGTTGAACGAAGGTGAGGGTTTATTACAGATTCAAAAAAGGTGCAGAATAATCCAGGGACAGAGCGGGCGGCGTGGATGAGTTGTTGAGGGTGCAGTTGTTGGTCCAGTGATGGCTCGGCAGCCGCCGACCATCAGGCAGAGGTAGGGTGAAGGTTCCGGACGAGTGACTGCAGATGGGACAAAAACGGAGGTAAGTAAACCAAAAACCAACAAGGCACAAAACAACAAAACTAACGCTAGACGCTCTAGGACTGATACTCTGACAAAACCTACTGTTCATGGCTAACGATCCGGCAGGAACTGGATGTTCGGCCAGAGCCTAAGAAGGGTGATGATCAGGACCAGGTGTGCAGATTGCTGATGGGATGCAGGTGCGGAAACCAAGAGCGCTCCCCGGAGCGTTCCCGAACCCTCGGGAAACTGGAGATTACGAACAGGAACACTCGTCACCAGACAGGACCCGACTCAGACAGCCGGGATCGTTACATGACTTGAGACTTGACTTGAAAACTTGTGACTCGACTTGACTTGCTCTTAGAATGCACGACTTGGAGTTGACTCGAGTCTTGACCCGTTCTACTTAGGACTCGACTGGAGACTCTGACCTTCTGACTTGAGACTTGCTTGTGACTTGAATAATAGTGACTTGGTCCCACCTCTGGCCTCTGTACTGTTTCTCTTTAATGGGCCTAGAACCTGTCTAACGTTTAGATGTTACAATTAAATTACATTTTATATTTTTGCTAAGGTGTTGTCTGGTCCGTTTTTCTTAGAACTGTTGACCCAACTCAATAGGTGGCCTGTCACAAACCTGTCTTATGATCTGGTTGAGGTGTTCCCCTCATTAAACAGTAACTGGCGTAGTCTGGTAGTTTAGCTAATCCTAGTCAGCAGGTGTTACTACAGTCATGTACCTCAAAACACTACAGTAAATACTAGTCATGTCCGCAAAAACACAGTACATACTGCAGTATACTACAGTCATGTCCGTAAAACACTACAGTGAATATTTTAGTATATAAATATATATAGTGGTCCTCTGTAGCTCAATTGGTAGAGCATGGCGCTTGTAACGCCAGGGTAGTGGGTTCAATTCCCTGGACCACCCATACGTAAAAATGTATGCACACATGACTGTAAGTCGCTTTGGATAAAAGCGTCTGCTAAATGGCATATTATATTTATAACTACAGTGAGGGAAAAAAGTATTTGATCCCCTGCTGATTTTGTACGTTTGCCGAATGACAAAGAAATGATCAGTCTATAATTTTAATGGTAGGTTTATTTGAATAGTGAGAGAAAGAATAACAACAACAAAATCCAGAAAAACGCATTCATAAAATGTTATAAATTGATTTGCATTTTAATGAGGGAAATACGTATTTGACTTCCTCTGAATCAGAAAGATTTCTGGCTCTCAGGTGTCTTTTATACAGGTAACGAGCTGAGGTTAGGAGCACACTCTTAAAGGGTGTGCTCCTAACCTCAGCTCATTGCAACTCCACCTCGTGGAGTTGCAATGATCATGAGAACGGTGAGGAATCAGCCCAGAACTACACAGGATGATCTTGTCAATGATCTCAAGGCAGCTGGGACCATAGTCACCAAGAAAACAATTGGTAACACACTACGCCGTGAAGGACTGAAATCCTGCAGCGCCCGCAAGGTCCCCCTGCTCAAGAAAGCACATATACAGGGCCGTCTGAAGTTTGCCAATGGACATCTGAATGATTCAGAGGAGAACTGGGTGAAAGTGGTGGTCAAATGAGACCAAAATCAAGCTCTTTGGCATCAACTCATCTCGCTGTGTTTGGAGGAGGAGGAATGCTGCCTATGACCCCAAGAACACCATCCCCACCGTCAAACATGGAGGTGGAAACATTATGCTTTGGGGGTGTTTTTCTGCTAAGGGGACAGGACAACTTCACCGCATCAAAGGGACGATGGACGGGGCCATGTACCATCAAATCTTGGGTGAGAACCTCCTTCCCTCAGCCAGGGCATTGAAAATGGGTCGTGGATGGGTATTCCAGCATGACAATGACCCAAAACACACGGCCAAGGCAACAAAGGAGTGGCTCAAGAAGAAGCACATTAAGGTCCTGGAGTGGCCTAGCCAGTCTCCAGACCTTAATCCCATAGAAAATCTGTGGAGGGAGCTGAAGGTTCGAGTTGCCAAATGTCAGCCTCGTAACCGTAATGACTTGGAGAAGATCTGCAAAGAGGAGTGGGACAAAATCCCTCCTGAGATGTGTGCAAACCTGGTGGCCAACTACAAGAAATGTCTGACCTCTGTGATTGCCAACAAGGGTTTTGCCACCAAGTACTAAGTCATGCTTTGCAGAGGGGTCAAATACTTATTTCCCTCATTAAAATGCAAATCAATTTATAACATGTTTTACATGCGTTTTTCAGGATGTTTTTGTTGTTAGTCTGTCTCTCACTGTTCAAATAAACCTACCATTAAAATTATAGACTGATCATTTCTTTGTCAGTGGGCAAACGTACAAAATCAGCAGGGGATCAAATACTTTTTTTCCCTCACTGTATAGTAATACTACAGTATTTAGACCATAGTATACTATAGTATTTTTTTCATGTGGGTTAGCTGTAAATGTGTAACATGTTTGATGTTTGAACTAGGATCACAAACTTTTTTTGTGTTATTCTCAACGAATGTGTTATTTGTGGTTGTATTGTCTTTTTAAATAGTCAGATGAAATCAAGTCAAGGGATTCTACAGTGTGGAGTATAGTATTCTACAAAATTCTATAGTGAGCACTACACTATCGAGGGGGAACCTTAGAGAAAAGATGATGCTGCAGTGAATAGTAGCAGTCTTACGGGCTCCTGACCAATTCTGCTATTGTGTATTTTTACGCTGATAATTATTTAATTATACTTCCTCCACCATTTCCTATGGCTGAAAACAGCTTGCCATCCACGACAACCACATATCACAGTCAAATATGCAGGATACGAACATTCCATTACAGCTAAACAATGCATATACACTAAGTGTACAAAACTTAGGAACACCTTTGGGTGGTGGACTATTCTTGATACACATGTTGAGCATGAAAAAAACAGCAGTAGTGTTGCAGTTCTTGACACACTCAAACCGGTGCACCTGGCACCTACTACCATACCCAGTTCAAAGGAACTTAAATATTTTGTCTCGCCCATTAACCCTCTGAATGGCACACAGACACAATCTATGTCTCAATTGTATCAAGACAGATAGTAGAATTTGCCATCCACTGAGTTAGACTCAACCATTAGTTCCATAATAATTGTCCCCGTCATTTACTGGCCAACAAGGTCATGAACATGAAACAGGGGAATTACTATTAATCAATCTAATATTCTCCCGCTTCCATAAAGAAATGTACAAATCAAATCCCCAAAAAATATTTGTCACATGCACCGAATACAACAGGTGTAGATCTTACCATGAAATGCTTACTTACAAGCCCTTAACCAACAATGCAGTTTTAAGAGAATAGAGTTAAGAAAATATTTTAAAATATTTTAAAAAATACACAATAAAATAACAATAATGGCGCTCTGGTACTGCTTGCCATGTGGTAGCAGAGAGAACAGTCTATGACTTGGGTGACTGGAGTCTTTGACGATTTGATGTGCTGGGCTGGACACACTACCCTCTGTAGCGCCTCACGGTCGGATGCCGAGCAGTTACCATACCAGGTGGTGATGGAACCGGTCAGGATGCTCTCGATAGTGCAGCTGTAGAACATTTTGAGGATCTGGGGACCCATGCCAAATATTTTCAGTCTCCCGAGGGGGAAAAGGCATTGTCGTACCCTCTTCACAACCTCCTTGGTGTGTTTTGACCATGATAGTTTGTTCGTCCGGTACAGCTGGTGCTCTCATGCATGCTTCAGTGTTGCTTGCCTCGAAGTGAGCATAAAAGGCATTTCGCCCATCTGGTAGGCTCGCGTCACTGGGCAGCTCACGGCTGGGTTTCCCTTTGTAGTCCGTAATAGTTTGCAAGCCCTGCCACATCCGACGAGCGTCAGAGCCGGTGTAGTAGGACTCAATCTTAGTCCTGTATTGACGCTTTGCCTGTTTGATGGTTTGTCTGAGGGCATACGGGATTTCTTATAAGCGTCCGGATTAGTGTCCCGCTCCTTGAATGTGGCAGCTCTAGCCTTTAGCTCGGTGCGGATGTTGCCTGTAATCCATGGCTTCTGGTTGGGATATGTACGTACGGTCACTGTGGGGACAACATCGTCGATGCACTTATTGATGAAGCCGGTGACTAAGGTGGTATACTCCTCAATGCCATTGGATGAATCCCGGAACATATTCCAGTCTGTGCTATCAAAACAGTCCTGTAGCGTAGCATCCGCGTCATCTGACCACTTCCGTATTGAGTCACTAGTACTTCCTGCTTTAGTTATAGCTTGTAAGCAGGAATCAGGAGCAGGAACATCTCTGATTGTAAATCCACACCAAGCCAAACTATGTCCTTTCTAAAAGAATTAAGAATTCCTATTCTCTCAACAGAGGAAGACACCTCGCTGGAAGTCCAAATCGCTCTCAATTAACTCAAAATGGCATTGAATAGCATGAATAAAGGCAAATCAATTGGATGGGATGGTATTCCTCCTGAGTTATATTTAAAATGATGGTTAATTTGGGAGAGATGTGAATACAGTACAAATGTTGGTTTCATTAAAAAAGGTAAGGATGCCATACAATGTTCTCATTATCACCCCCTATCTTTGACTAACACAGATATTAAACTGTTTTCCAGAAAGTTTTTGTCCCCTCTTGAGACTTACTTATTTGCTCACGGACCAAAGCGGGTTTATTAAAAAACCTCTGTCGACTAATACATATCTTTTTTTCTTTTTTTTTAGGGGGTAGATCAGCTTTAATATTGCAGATAGATTGTAACTTCCATCAATGTAATTGTCTGCATCACTTCCAATTCCCCATATGTTTTTTTTCTCACATATATACATACATATATATATATATACAGTGGGGAGAACAAGTATTTGATACACTGCCGATTTTGCAGGTTGTCCTACTTACAAAGCATGTAGAGGTCTGTCATTTTTATCATAGGTACACTTCAACTGTGAGAGACGGAATCTAAAACAAAAATCCAGAAAATCACATTGTATGATTTTTAAGTAATGAATTTGCATTTTATTGCATGACATAAGTATTTGATACATCAGAAAAGCAGAACTTAATATTTGGTACAGAAACCTTTGTTTGCAATTACAGAGATCATATGTTTCCTGTAGGTCTTGACCAGGTTTGCACACACTGCAGCAGGGATTTTGGCCCACTCCTCCATACAGACCTTCTCGAGATCCTTCAGGTTTCGGGGCTGTCGCTGGGCAATACGGACTTTCAGCTCCCTCCAAATACTGGCTAGGCCACTCCAGGACCTTGAGATGCTTCTTATGGAGCCACTCCTTAGTTGCACTGGCTGTGTGTTTCGGGTCGTTGTCATGCTGGAAGACCCAGCCACGACCCATCTTCAATGCTCTTACTGAGGGAAGGAGGTTGTTGGCCAAGATCTCGCGATACATGGCCCCATCCATCCTCCCCTCAATACGGTGCAGTCGCCCTGTCCCCTTTGCAGAAAAGCATCCCCAAAGAATGATGTTTCCACCTCCATGCTTCACGGTTGGGATGGTGTTCTTGGGGTTGTACTCATCCTTCTTCTTCCTCCAAACACGGCGAGTGGAGTTTAGACCAAAAAGCTCTATTTTTGTCTCATCAGACCACATGACCTTCTCCCATTCCTCCTCTGGATCATCCAGATGGTCATTGGCAAACTTCAGACGGGCCTGGACATGCGCTGGGTTGAGCAGGGGGACCTTGCGTGCGCTGCAGGATTTTAATCCATGACGGCGTAGTGTGTTACTAATGGTTATCTTTGAGACTGTGGTCCCAGCTCTCTTCAGGTCATTGACCAGGTCCTGCCGTGTAGTTCTGGGCTGATCCCTCACCTTCCTCATGATCATTGATGCCCCACGAGGTGAGATCTTGCATGGAGCCCCAGACCGAGGGTGATTGACCGTCATCTTGAACTTCTTCAATTTTCTAATAATTGCGCCAACAGTTGTTGCCTTCTCACCAAGCTGCTTGCCTATTGTCCTGTAGCCCATCCCAGCCTTGTGCAGGTCAACAATTTTATCCCTGATGTCCTTACACAGCTCTCTGGTCTTGGCCATTGTGGAGAGGTTGGAGTCTGTTTGATTGAGTGTGTGGACAGGTGTCTTTTATACAGGTAACGAGTTCAAACAGGTGCAGTTAATACAGGTAATGAGTGGAGAACAGGAGGGCTTCTTAAAGAAAAACTAACAGGTCTGTGAGAGCCGGAATTCTTACTGGTTGGTAGGTGATCAAATACTTATGTCATGCAATGAAATGCAAATTAATTACTTAAAAATCATACAATGTGATTTTCTGGATTTTTGTTTTAGATTCCGTCTCTCACAGTTGAAGTGTACCTATGATAAAAATGACAGACCTCTACATGCTTTGTAAGTAGGAAAACCTGCAAAATCGTCAGTGTATCAAATACTTGTTCTCCCCACTGTACATACATATCCTTTAAAAATATATATCCATCCCCTCCCTAATTGGAGTAAACTAGTGAACAACAATGCTTAGGCCTCTACTTCATGCTTATACATACTATATACATTTTATGGACACAGTCACTAATTATATTTTGTTTGTTTTTACTCCTGAACTTCCTCCGATCATTTTCATGACGTCCCTCTGGTATGCTTCTATATGCCATATCTTTCTAACTGTGCTCTTTCACAAAAGCTCACATTATATAACCTATATACTTATTATGGACACAGCATGTCTTACACCAGTTATCTTGTTGTTATTCGTTGTTGTTATTAGTCCCATCCTTCAGCTCCATTCAACACCTCCCATCTATCTCTTAACACCATCCATATTGGATTTCTATTTGCCATATATTTTTCAACTGTACTGTGATGTTTTACAAAAGTTCTGAACCTTTCTATTCTCATTGTTTCTACAGTTTGTGAATTGAAAATAAACATCTTTGCTAATAGTATTATTATGTTATTGATCGATTGACTATAACTTTTCAGATCACCCAGTAGTGCTATCTGCAGGGTCAGCTCCATGCAAATATTGCAATCCATCAGCCATTCCTGGACCTGTGTCCAGAAACAAGCTACAAATGGACAGTACCAAAACAAATGATCTAATGATTCTGTCTGTTCACAGCCAAATCTGCAGAGCTGGGAAGATTGTATATCCCATACAAATAACATTCTATTGGTAGCAAGAATTTTATATAATAACTTAAATTGAAAAATTATACGTTTTGAATCCGGCGTCGTTTTGTGTATCAGTTCATAAACACTATGCCATGGAATCGGTACGTCAAAAATCTCTTCCCAACTATTTTGCAATCTATATGGGACGGCTGTCAATCTTTTGGTCCTTAAATTAAACTGATAAACTTTTTTATTTATCACAATTTTCTTTAACTAATTATGTTCTTTAATGCATAGCCGACAGACAAGTTCCTTACTTTATCCTCCTTCCACTTTCCTCTTCCATTTTTGCGGTAATGCTGCAATTATTTGGTTATAATTTTGGGTAGAGCGACATAACTCCACCATTCCTACCGATAATATCATTTACGAAGATTATACATTTTTTAAACATTTTCTCAAAAAAGAACGTTTTTTTAATCAATTAGTATATTTGAGTTTAACCACAATATTTGTTGCATTATTTGTTCAGTCATTTCTGGAGGATTAAATTGAAATTGCAACCAACTTTCTATGGCTTGTTTTATAAAGAGTGATATTTGGGAGATGATTTCCATTTCAAATACCTGAAAGTGAGGGGTTGTAATCTGAATAAAGGGAAAAAGGCCCTTCTTGAACATTGGTTGAGACAATCTTACTAGTTTGCTAGAGAACCAGTTCGGATTTAAGTATAATTTTTGTATGACTGAAGCATTTAGTGATAGGTCTAATGCTTTAATATTTAATAATTTCTGTCCTCCTAATTCATATTCTTATATAAATAGGCACGTTTAATTTTGTCTGGTTTGCCGTTCCAAATAAAATGGAATAATTTTTTCTCATATAATTTAAAAAACAGTTTGCTAGGCATAGGCAAGACCATAAGCAAATAGGTAAACTGGGATAATACTAAAGAGTTAATCAGTGTGATTTTTCCACAAATTGACAGGTATTTACCTTTCCATGGTAGCAAGATCTTATCTATTTTTTCTAACTTTCTATTAACATTTTTTGGAGTGAGATCATTTATTTCATTTGGGATATGTATTCTGAGTATATACACATCACCATCAGACCATTTTATTGGTAAACTACATGGTAATGTAAAAATTGTATTTTTTAGGGATCCAATATGTAATATAGTACATTTATCATAATTTGGTTGTAATCCAGAGAGGTTAGGAAATGTATGTAGATCCTCTATGAGGCTGTGGAGGGATTCAAGTTGTGGATTTAAAAGAAAACATGAATCATCAGCGTACAATGACACCTTTGTTCTTAAGCCCTGGATTTCTAATCCCTTGATATTATTGTTGGATCTGATTTTAATAGCTAACATCTCGATGGCAATAATAAATAGATATGCCGATAGTGGACAACCCTGTTTCACTCCTCTTGACAGTTTAAAACTTACTGAGAAATAGCCATTATTTACTATTTTACATCTAGGGTTACTATACATGATTTTAACCCAATTTATAAGAGATTGTCCAAAATTGAAATGCTCCAGGCATTTATATAAAAATACCAGTCGTACTTTATCAAATGCCTTTTCGAAGTCTGCTATGAATAGTAGGCCTGGCTTCCCAGATTTGTCATAGTGTTCTATTGTTTCCAGTACTTGCCTTATATTATCTCCAATGTATTGCCCATGTAAAAAACCTGTCTGATTAGAATGAATAATGTCCGACAATACCTTTTGCGCTATACATTTTGCTAGAATTTTTGCATCACAACACTGAAGTGTAAGGGTTGTTATATATCTTAAAATCTTCATCTGAAACAACAGCTCCATGGGCTATTTTATCTCTTGATGCAGAAAAAGCTTTTGATTGACTAGAATGTATCTCTGGTCTGTCTTGGTACAAATGGGAATTGGCTCCAATTTCATTACTATGATTAAAATGCTATATGCCAATCCCTCAGCCTTAGTTACAGTATAACAGGCAATATCTGTTCTGCTCCGTTCAGAATCACTAGAAGCAGCAGACATGGCGATCCGATTTCTCCTTTGCTATTTTTATTATTCATGGGACCCTGGCCCTGGCAATATGTTATTCGAAGGAAATAACACACATTTCCCTAAAATTTACTGATCACTTCATCTCATTATAGGCAGATGATATTTTACTATATCTAGACAATGTATCTCAATCGTTCCCAAACACATTAAAGATCATAGATAAAATTAGCTTAATCTCAAGTTATATAATATATCTACCCAAATCAGCCCTACTGCCTCTAAAGACTCCGATGGAGGACTCCATCGCTACTTATGGAATCCCAAACATTTCACATTTTAAATATTTGGGAGTAGATATATTTCCTTCTTTAGATAAAACCATTGCCAGAAACTTTAACAGAACACTCAAATCAATTAAATCCAATAACATTCCAGTTGCTTTAAAATGGCAGAATATCTATTGTCAAAATGAATATATTGCCACGGCTGAATTTCTGTAGTTCAATGCTTCCCATGGCTCCCCCTTCCCGTGTCTCCCCTATTGGGATAAAATGAATAGTGCGGTTTAAAAATGTATATGACAAGGTAAGCGATCCCGGATAAATGTAACAAACTTACAAAGAGTGAAAGACATATGAGGACTATTCGTACCAAACTTTAAATTGTATTTCCAGGCAATAGCATTTTTTGTCACATACACGTGTTTAGGAGATGTTATAGCGGGTGTAGTGAAATGCTTGTATTTCTAGCACTGACAGTGCAGTAATATCTAACAAGTAATATCTAACAATTTCACAATATATACCTAAAACACAAAACTAGTAAGGAATGGAATTTAAGAAAATATACATGTATGGACAAGCAATGACAATGACAGAGCGGCATGGACTAAGATACAGTAGAATATTATAGAATAGAATGCAGTATATACATATGAGATGAGTAGTGCAAGATATGTAAACATTATTAAAGTGACTAGTGTTCCATTTCTTAAAATGGCCAGTGATTTCAATAGGCAGCAGCAGCCTCTAATGTGCTAGTGATAGCTATTTAACAGGCTGATGGCCTTGAGATAGAAATTGTTTTTCATTCTCTCTGTCCCAGCTTTGATGCACCTGTACTGACCTCGCCTTCTGGATGATAGCAGGGTGAACATGCAGTGGCTTGGGTGGTTGATGTCCTTGATGATCTTTTTGGCCTTCCTGTGACATCGGGTGCTGTATGTGTCTTGGAGGGCGGGTAGGTTGCCCCCGATAATGCGTCCGGCAGACCGCACCACCCTCTGGACAGCCCTGCGGTTGCGGGTGGTGCAGTTTCCATACCAGGTGGTGATACAGCCCGACAGGATGCTCTCAATTGTGCATCTGTAAAAGTTTGTGAGGGTTTTAGGTGCCAAGCCGAATTTCTTCAGCATCCTGAGGTTGAAGAGGCTCTGTTGTGCCTTCTTCACCACACTGTCTGCGTGGGTGGACCATTTCAGTTTGTTGGTGATGTGTACACCAAGGAACTTGAAACTACAGGGCGATAGTCATTTAGTTCAGTTACCTTTGCTTTCTTGGGTACAGGAACAATGGTGGCCATCTTGAAGCATGTGGGAACAGCAGACTGGGAAAGGGAGAGATTGAATATGTCCCTAAACACACCAGCCAGCTGGTCTGCGCATGCTCTGAGGACGCGGCTAGGGATGCCGTCTGGGCCGGCAGCCTTGTGGGGGTTAACACGCTTAAATGTCTTAATCACGTCGGCCACAGAGAAGGAGAGGCCACAGTCCTTGGTAGTGGGCCTCGTCAATGGCACTGTGTTATCCTCAAAGCGGGCGAAGAAGGTGTTTAGCTTGTCTGGAAGCGAGACGTCGGTGACGGTGACGTGGCTGGTTTTCATTTTGTAGTCCGTGATTGTCTGTAGACCCTGCCACATACGTCTTGTGTCTGAGCCGTTGAATTGCGACTCCACTTTGTCTCTGTACTGATGTTTTGCCAGTTTAATTGCCTTGCGGAGTGAGTAGCTACACTGTTTGTATTCTGCCATATTCCCAGTCACCTTGCCATGGTTGAATGCGGTGGTTCGCGTTTTCAGATTGGCGCGAATGCTGCCATCTATCCACGGTTTCTGGTTAGGGTAGGTTTTAATAGTCACAGTGGGCACAACATCACCTATACACTTCCTGATAAACTCAGTCACCGTTTCAGTGTATTCGTCTAAATTATTTTCGGAAGCTACCCGGAACATATCCCAATCCGCGTGATCAATCTTGAAGCGTGGATTCCGATTGGTCAGACCAGCGTTGAATAGTCCTTAGCACGGGTATTTCCTGTTTGAGTTTCTGCCTATAGGAAGGGAGGAGCAAAATGGAGTTGTGGTCAGACTTGCCGAATGGAGGGCGGGGGAGGGCCTTATAACCATCCCGGAAGTTCGAATAGCAATGGTCAAGGATTTTGGCAGCGCGAGTACAACAGTCGATATGTTGATAGAACTTCGGCAGCCTAGTCCTCAAATTTGCTTTGTTAAAATCCCCGTCTACAATAAATGCAGCCTCAGGATATGTGGTTTCCATGGAAACATTTTATGATGAAATTGGCCCCTAAATCAAGTAGGCACATTCCTTCATATGATGTGGGAGTACCCTGCAATTAAATGCTTCTGGGCCAAAGTTTCAAAATTCATTTAGAAGTGCATGAATGTAAATATTCAATACTTTGCATCTACTATGTTACTTAACGATGATCGCTTCTTGAATCTCTCAATCAATCAGAGATGATTACTGCTGCCAGGCAGCACTACCACAAAAAAAGATGTTGGCTTTTAGATGGCAATCAACTCACTCTCCCAGTTCACCAGTGGATTCAGTTACTATTAGAAGTTATAACATTAGAATTATCGACAGTGAGAATTAATGGTGCTAGTCTAGGAACAATTGAGGCCTGGACAAATATACTTGACTCTGTAAAGAATAATCTCAGCTAAAGCCCAACACATACAAATAAGCAATAAATAAAGCCCAACACATACATACAAACAAAACAGGCCCACGGGGAAGGGGTATTATGGAAGGGTTTTCTCTGGTCGCCGGGAAGGGGGGGATGTAAAAGCTTCCTTGGTTGACAAGTAACCTTGGATGTTTAGGGGGATAAGTGGTTGGGGGGGGAGGGAAAGGTGGTGGGTGGTTGGATGGGTGGGTTGGGGGAATGGGATGGGATGGGAGGTTGTTGGGGGTGGAGGTTCATTTTCCAAAGTAAAATGATTAAATAATGTGAACTTATTTACCTTTTTTTTGAGTGGTGGTGCAGGGAAATTCTCAGCAAAAATAGAATGATCAAATTAAAAGATCCTACATCTGTATGTATTAGAGCCGTGTCCAGAGGGGTTTGAGCAGTAGCTGCTGTGTTGGACTGAATAGCTGTCCCCAGGAGATAGACAGAAATAGGCAGACATAAGCTGTTCACCATGTACCGCTCATCTTGGAAGGAGATCAGCTCCTGTAGAAAATCAGAATTTCTTCACGCATGCTGGTGTCTTGTTATGTATTTAATGCTATGGAGAAAAAGAAGCCCAGGCAGCCCTGAAAGTCTTGAGTTATCAACCCGCCTTCATAAGGTCACCACTATTCTCAGCACTGGCGTGAGCACCACACCACACCACACTTATCCCCCTCTCATCCTCTCATATGGTGAGAGTCGTCGGGTGAGGTTGTGTCTCTCTCTGGTGGGAGGTAAGCTTGGCTTATATGGTGTCGAGTAAAGCTTAAACCATGTATTTAGATTGTAGTTAGGTATTGTAGGTAGTTTATCTAGGTAGTTATCGTAGGTTATTGTAGGTAATTATTGTAGGTAAGTATTGTATTCGGCTAAGCCCGATGAAGCACGAGGCTAGCTAACCCACTCCCGGGTAGCGGGTAGCTACTGGTAACTATTAGCAACTGTGGATAGTTGTTTCACACTTGAGAGTACCTGTAATTATGCCAGCTAGCTGCCTACCATTCAGCTGTTTTTCTAACCTCATTGTCTGAAGTGTTGGCGTTAGGTAGTTAGTAGCTACTGTGCTCGAAATGTAGCTAGCTTGTTGCTACCTGGATAGCTAACTAAACAATAGCTGGAACGACCTAGCGAACAGACGCGAACTGGCTGAGTCGATTCAGTGGCTAGCTTTGCACTTGGCTGGCTAACAGTAGCTGCTAGGGGTAAGTTATAACCTACATTTGTGTTTTGTTTTTACATACTGGTAACCAGAGTCGTTCAAGGGAATTCGGGACATGGGTGACTAGTTAACGTTAGCTTGGCTCTCTCTGTGTGTTCGTGCCGTGGGAGGAGGGGTTTTTTCATTGGCAGAGAGCAATGGCTAGCTAGTATGCTAACTATTCTAGCTAACTAACTGGCTGAATAAGTTGATGACGAACTCGCTCAAGCTGTCGGGACTAACCCAGAACTTTACACAACGTTAGACACGGACACAAATGATCTGCTTGGCGTGTTGACATACTGGTGGTTTGTTGTGGCCGAGTATTGGTGCTAAACCGTGTTGTTGGAGGCTGGCATGCTAGTTGGCTGTGGCGTCATAGGATTCGGTACCCTGGACGGTTTTCACGGAAGAACACTGTACCAAGTTAGCTAGCTGAAGAAAATAAGTTAGTCTATTCCTGGAAAACATTGAACCGCTGTAGTTTACAACAACTATAGTTTCTGAGGTGGAAGTTGGGAGAGTTATATTTGGGTGTTTCAGTGAAACGTAAGTGAGGGAGGCCCCCGCTCTCTCGCTTTCCCAGATGTTTAGTTCATTTCGTTCCGATCTCCTTTGCATTATTGTAGCCATTTTCTGTAGCCTGTCAACTATGTGTCTGTCTATCCCTGTTCTCTCCTCTCCGCACAGGCTATACAAACGCCTCACACCGCATGGCTGCTGACACTCTAACCTGGTGGTCCCTGCACGCATGACCCATGTGGAGTTCCAGGTCTCCGGCAGCATCTGGAACTGCCGTTCTGCGGCCAACAAGGAAGAGTTCATCTCAGCCTATGCTACCCTCCAGTCCCTCGACTTCTTGGTGCTGACGGAAACATGGATTACCACAGAAAACACTGCTACTCCTACTGTTCTCTCCTCGTCTGACCATGTGTTCTCGCATACCCCAAGAGCATCTGGTCAGCGGGGTGGTGGCACAGGAATCCTCATCTCTCCCAAGTGGACATTCTATCTTTCTCCCCTGACCCATCTGTCTATCTCCTCATTTGATTTCCATGCTGTCACAGTCACTAGCCCATTCAAGCTTAACATCCTTATCATTTATCGCCCTCCAGGTTCTCTTGGAGAGTTCATCAATGAGCTTGACGCCTTGATAAGTTCCTTTCCTGAGGATGGCTCACCCCTCACAGTTCTGGGTGACTTTAACCTCCCTACGTCTACCTTTGACTCATTTCTCTCTGCCTCCTTCTTTCCACTCCTCTCCTCTTTTGATCTCACCCTCTCACCGTCCCCCCTTCTCACAAGGCAGGCAATACGCTTGACCTCATCTTTACTAGATGCTGTTCTTCTACTAATCTCACTGCAACTCCCCTCCATGTCTCCGACCACAACTTTGTATCCTTTTCTCTCTCGCTCTCCTCCAACACTACTTACTCTGCCCCTACTCAGATGGTAATGTGCCGTCGCAACCTTCGCTCTCTCTCTCCCGCTACTCTCTCCTCTTCCATCCTATCATCTCTTCCCTCTGCTCAATGCTTCTCCCTCCAATCGCCTGATTCTGCCTCCTCAACCCTCCTCTCCTCCCTTTCTGCTTCCTTTGACTCTCTATGTCCCCTATCCTCCCGGCCGGCTCGGTCCTCCCCTCCTGCTCCGTGGCTTGATGACTCATTGCGAGCTCACAGAACAGGGCTCCGGGCAGCCAAGCGGAAATGGAGGAAAACTAGACCCCCTGCGGGACCTGGAATCTTTTCACTCCCTCCTCTCTACATTTTCTTCCTCTGTTTCTGCTGCTAAAGCCACTTTCTACCACTCTAAATTTCAAGCCTCTGCCTCTAACCCTAGGAAGCTCTTTGCCACCTTCTCCTCCCTGCTGAATCCCCCCCTCCCCCTCTCTGTGGATGACTTCGTCAACCATTTTGAAAAGAAGGTGGACGACATCCGATCCTCGTTTGTTAAGTCAAATGACACCGCTGGTCCTGCTCACACTGCCCTACCCTATGCTTTGACTTCTTTCTCCCCTCTCTCTCCAGATGAAATATTGCGAATTGTGACGGCCGGCCGCCCAACAACCTGCCCACTTGACTCTATCCCCTCCTCTCTTCTCCAGACCATTTCCGGAGACCTTCTCCCTTACCTCACCTCGCTCATCAACTCATCCTTGACCGCTGGCTATGTCCCTTCCATCTTCAAGAGAGCGAGAGTTGCACCCCTTCTCAAAAAACCTACACTTGATCCCTCCGATGTCAACAACTACAGACCAGTATCCCTTCTTTCTTTTCTCTCCAAAACTATTGAGCGTGCCGTCTTTAGCCAACTCTCTTGCTATCTCTCTCAAACCAGTCAGGTTTCAAGACTGGTCATTCAACTGAGACTGCTCTTCTCTGTGTCACGGAGGCTCTCCGCACTGCTAAAGCTAACTCTCTCTCCTCTACTCTCGTCCTTCTAGACCTATCTGCTGCCTTTGATACTGTGAACCATCAGATCCTCCTCTTCACCCTCTCTGAGTTGGGCATCTCCGGCGCGGCTCATTCTTGGATTGCGTCCTACCTGACAGGTCACTCCTACCAGGTGGCGGGGCGAGAATCTGTCTCCGCACCACGTGCTCTCACCACTGGTGTCCCCCAGAGCTCAGTTCTAGGCCCTCTCCTATTCTCGCTATACACCAAGTCACTTGGCTCTGTCATATCCTCACATGGCCTCTCCTATCATTGCTATGCAGACGACACGCAATTAATCTTCTCCTTTCCCCCTTCTGATAACCAGGTGGCGAATCGCATCTCTGCATGTCTGGCAGACATATCAGTGTGGATGACGGATCACCACCTCAAGCTGAACCTTGGCAAGACGGAGCTACTCTTCCTTCCGGGGAAGGACTGCCCGTTCCATGATCTCGCCATCAAGGTTTACAACTCCGTTGTGCCCTCCTCCCAGAGTGCAAAGAGCCTTGGCGTGACCCTGGACAAGACCCTGTCGTTCTCTGCTAACATCAAGGTTGTGACCCGATCCTGTAGGTTCATGCTCTACAACATTCGCAGAGTACGACCCTGCCTTACACAGGAAGCGGCACAGGTCCTAATCCAGGCACTTGTCATCTCCCGTCTGGATTACTGCAACTCGCTGTTGGCTGGGCTCCCTGCCTGTGCCATTAAACCCCTAGAACTCATCCAGAACGCCGCAGCCCGTCTGGTGTTCAACCTTCCCAAGTTATCTCACGTCACCCCGCTCCTCCGCACACTCCACTGGCTTCCAGTTGAAGCTCGCATCTGCTACAAGACCATGGTGCTTGCCTACGGAGCTGTGAGGGGAACGGCACCTCCGTACCTTCAGGCTCTGATCCGTCCCTACACCCAAACGAGGGCATTGTGTTCATCCACCTCTGGCCTGCTGGCCCCCCTACCTCTGCGGAAGCGCAGTTCCTGCTCAGCCCAGTCAAACTGTTCGCTGCTCTGGCATCCCAATGGTGGAACAAGCTCCCTCACAACGCCAGGACAGCTGAGTCACTCACCACCTTCCGGAGACACTTGAAACCCCACCTCTTTAAGGAATACCTGGGATAGGATAAAGTAATCCTTCTACCCCCCCTTACCCCACCCCAAAGAAAAACATTATAATATATATATATATATATATATTGTAAAGTGGTTGTCCCACTGGCTATCATAAGGTGAATGCACCAATTTGTAAGTCGGTGTCTGCTAAATGACGAAAATGTAAATGTAAATGATTGGGAGGGCTGGGGTTACTCCGCTCTGTGTGTCAGACAGTAATATGCCCCCCTTCTGCTCCTCTAAAGCCCTGCTGTGACTATGTCCTCTTCAAATGACGGTGCATTTTACTCTGAGGTGCTGCTGACTGCTGAAGGAGCCTCACCTCATTACCATGCGGAGGAGGGGAGCAGCAACTCTGCCTCTGTGGACATTGGGGCAACACAATAAATGTCCCCGTCTCGGCATGTTGTCTGTCTGATTCTAGATTCCTATCCAAGATAGACTTCGCTAAACCTTGTTAAGCCTTAATAATCCACTTTAAATTTCCCATCTATTGCATTTTACCAGTGAACAAGTGATTGTGTCGGAATTTATTCACTGTATGTTGTGGCCAGTGAGTGCTCAACATATTCATGGTAAAACAGGCCAGGAATAATTAGATCACAGAGACTTTTTCACCAGAGCTGATCTGATATCGAAATATCGGTTGCCATAAAAGTCTCCCCCCGCTGTGGTTCAGGAATAGACCAGAATGGAATAAACAATTTCAATTACAATTGACAACCAAATCCATTATCCATTATTCATAAATGTCGCCTGAAATATACATGATATACTGATGCATGCATTTTTTATATTTAGTGGCAAGGGACACCATGTTTCACTACTGAGTAGAGCTGCACCTTAGGATTAATCTCTCTCTCTCTCTCTCTCTCTCTCTCTCTCTCTCTCTCTCTCTCCCCTCTCCCCCCTCTCTCTCTCTCTCTCTCTCTCTCTCTCTCTCTCTCTCTCTCTCTCTCTCTCTCTCTCTCTCTCTCTCTCTCTCTCTCTCTCTCTCTCTCTCTCTCTCTCTCTCTCTCTCTCTCTCTCTCTCTCTCTCTCTCTCTCTCTCTCTCTCTCTCTCTCTCTCTCTCTCTCTCTCTCTCTCTCTCTCTCTCTCTCTCTCGCTCTCTCTCTCTCTCATATTTATACAATGTCTGGCAGCAGCTTCACAACATGTGTGGTTGCCTTTCCCCGTGGACATCAAGGTTGGAGGGGGAAATATCAGAGGGAACAGTATTAACTCAGTATTTACTTATTCTCCAATTAAGCTGTTGTCTGCCACCATCTGGCCCTTGAATCCTATGTTTCTTCTGAGACATGACCATAGTTTAGCCTCAGCAAATGGAGAATTTCTTTACAAGACAAGTTTGTTGTGAATTTTTGAGAGCCCCCTCTGGTCCCTTGGGAAGGGTGTGAGATCAGCTTAAATATTGCAGATAGATTTTGGGTTCTATCAAATTCATTGTTTGCATAATTTAATCTTATTGCCTGTGATTGGTTTAGGATTTACAGTTGACTCCGGCCTGAAGGTGGAATCATAATGAAGCAACCAGACTGCCTGGTGGTTGATTGTAAGAAAACTAGAGGCAAACTGTAGTTCTCAGTGTCCTGCCTCTTCACATGGTCCTTGTGCGCTCCGTGTGGGTGATAAGCTTAAGAGCATACTGTACAGCAGGGCTACCTTCAGGCTGTGTAGCCCTGAGGCAGGGAGGCCAACCACACATCAACACTACTATAGCCACACTGTGAAGAGGCCCTGAAACCCTGCAGAAAGTTGTCAGAGGACACAGGGATATGACTGGATGGGGGAAACAATTGAGAACATCCAATCATATCCCTAAAGATAACTTTCTTTATGGTAGATATAAATAACTTCCTTTATGTTAACATTTCCACTGAAGTGGAAGTAAGAACTGGTGTCTTGACCTCTTTATTATAATTTCTATATGATCAATTATATATAGTTGATCTTTCAAATAATTCCCGTGCTAGGTAGGCTAGTCTTTCCGACCAGCTTTCAGGATATTGCTCCCAGGGCACCAGAAACCTCATAATGGACATTCAGCAGCCAAAGGTCTTTCCCCAGGTCTGGTGATATTGCATCACATGTGCATCAAAACACAATAAAAGTCAATTAAATTATGTCATTTAACTGTCCCTGCTAAGGTCCTTTATGTACCTAATTTAGCTTTAACTTAAAGGACCTTTGTTTCCAGATGTGGTGGAAATACTAACGGTTTTCCTTCAAACCATAAATGATATTAAAAAGCATTCAATAGCCTACCAGCAAAAACAATCGACATGATTATGCCACTGTAAATGGAGAAATGTGGACTGGAACCTAATGGTTTCTTGCTGTATTTGTCACAATTTAATCAACTCAAAGATCTGTTAAAGTCACCACACTCTTTTGTTGATGTAGCCTTGTTTAAATGTAGGCCTACACTATTATGAGGTTATTAGACTCCTACAGCCTAGTTAACATTACATTTGTTGTAGCTTACCTTTGACTGAAAGATGTCAGACAGCTTGTTGGCCCTTTTCTCTCCCCTTGCACCTGGCTATCTTGGGACTTTCGGAAGGTTATTGCTGTTTTAACTTTTGATAACCCACTTATTGTGGTGACTTTGTCACATGGAACATATCCAATTCTCCTCTAAACAACCAGACAAGCAAATAGGCCTAGTAGCGGAGATTTCGCACCATGAATAATGCCGTGGTTGATCAAATCCCTGTGAATCTGACTAGTCAAGCCTGTGCGCTCACTTTTGTTGTCATGGAACAATGTTGCAAATGTCTATTTCCTCGAGCGTGTTTGTGGACATAATGTACCAAATGTTTTGTTAACAGTGACCCACTTGGCACACACTGGTTGAATCAACGTTGTATCAACGTAATTTGTCAACGTATTGTGACGTGGAATCAATGTGGAAAATACATTGGATTTGAGGAAAGTAATCAGCCTGTTCTGTTTTCATCTCATTTCAACCAGCATTACAAACATTGAAATTAGGGTAAAACTTCAACTTAAATACTGTACATTGACTTAACCTGACTAAAAGATTATTACATCAATTTAAATTCAACATAATCATCAGAACCATGCCACAAAAGGACCAGCTGACATCAGTGATTCTCTCGTGAACACAGGTGAGAGTGTTGATGAGGACAAGACTGGAGATCACTCTGTCATGCTAATTGAGTTAGAATAACAGACTGGAAGCTTTAAAAGGAGGGTGGAGCTTTAAATTATTGTTCTTCCTCTGTTAACCATGGTTACCTGCAAGGAAACACGTGCCGTCATCATTGCTTTGCACAAAAAGTGTAACGATCCCGGCAGTCTGAGTCGGGTCCTGTCTGTGGACTAGTTTTTCCGCTCGTGATCTCCAGTTTCCCGAGGGTTCTGGAACGCTCCGGGGAGCTCTCTTGATTTCCACACCTGCATCCCATCAGCAATCTGCACACCTGGTCCTGATCATCACCCTTCTTAGGCTCTGGCCTAACATCCATTCCCTGCCGGATCGTTAGCCATGAACAGTATGTTTGTCAGTGTATCAGCCTTGGAGTTTCTAGCGTTAGTTTTGTTGTTTTGCACCTTGTTGGCTTGCCGTGTACTTACCTCCGTTTTGTTTCTATCTGCAGTCAATCTCCCGGAACCTTCACCCAACCCCTGCCTGGTTGTCGGCGGCTGCCGAGCCATTCTTGGATCTACCACTGCACCTCCACCAACTCATCTCCGCCGTCCGCTCTGTCCCCTGGATTATTCTACATCGTTTTTTTGGAATCTGTTAAATAAATACTCACCTTCGTTTCAACTCACCTTGTCCTGGTCTGCTTCTGGGTTCTGGCTTAGTAAACCGTGACAAAAAGGGCTTCACAGGCAAGGATATTGCTGCTAGTAAGATTGCACCTAAATCAACCATTTATTGGATCATCAAGAACTTCAAGGAGAGAGGTTCAATTGTTGTAAAGAAGGCTTCAGGGCGCCCAAGAAAGACCAGCAAGCTCCAGGACCATCTCCTAAAGTTGATTCAGCTGCGGGATCGGGCCACCACCAGTGCAGAGCTTGCTCAGGAATGGCAGCAGGAAGGTGTGAGTGCATCTGCACACACAGTGAGGCAAATACTTTTGGAGGATGGCCTGGTGTCAAGAAGGGCAGCGAGGAAGCCACTTCTCTCCAGGAAAAACATCAGGGACAGACTGATATTCTGCAAAAGGTACAGGGATTGGACTGCTGAGGACTTGGGTAAAGTCATTTTCTCTGATGAATCCCCTTTCCGATTGTTTGGGGCATCCGGAAAACACCTTGTCCGGAGAAGACAAGGTGAGCGCTACCATCAGTCCTGTGTCATGCCAACAGTAAAGCATCCTGAGACCATTCATGTGTGGGGTTGCTTCTCAGCCAAGGGAGTGGGCTCACTCACAATTTTGCCTAAGAACACAGGCATGAATAAAGAATGGTACCAACACATCCTCTGAGAGCAACTTCTCCCAACCATCCAAGAACAGTTTGGTGACGAACAATGCTTTTTCCAGGATGATGGAGCACCTTGCCATAAGGCAAAAGTGATAACTAAGTGGCTCAGGGAACAAAACATCAACATTTTGGGTCCATGACCAGGAAACTCCCCAGACCTTAATCCCATTGAGAACTTGTGGTTGATCCTCAAGAGGAGGGTGGACAAACAAAAACCCACAAATTCTGACAAACTCCAAGCATTGATTATGCAAGAATGGGCTGCCATCAGTCAGGATGTGGCCCAGAAATTAATTGACAACATGCCAGGGCGGATTGCAGAGGTCTTGAAAAAGAAAGGTCAACACTGCAAATATTGACTCTTTGCATAAACTTAATGTAATTGTCAATAAAAGCCTTTGACACTTATGGAATGCTTGTAATTATACTTCAGTATACCATAGTAACATCTGACAAAAATATCTAAAAACACTGAAGCAGCAAACTTTGTGAAGACCAATACTTGTGTCATTCTCAAAACCTTTGACCACGACTGTACAAGTTGAAATTGTGTTGAATATTCCACGTAGAAACATAACAATTTTTTAAAATATGGGTGGTTGAAATTATGTGGAATTTTATATTTGATTACACATATTTTATTTGACCTTGTTTCAAAAGTAAAATGATATATTTAAATCAACATAATTGTTTCAACGTCATGCTATCAACCTAAATAAAATATTGAAATAAAATGTGAAGCCACAGTCCAACAATTCCTGACAATATCCAAAGGTAAAAGTTCCTTATTAATATAATTTATATTGGACCTTCCTTGATTTGAGGGGTAGAAACAAGCAGTGAAATGCCAGAGGAAGACGAGACTCTTATGCACATGGGAATATCTTTGGTTTGTCTCTATGACATTCAAAAACTGAGCTACGACCTTCTAAACCCGAGGAGTCAAACAAATTGGACTTTGCTTGGGAAGTAATCTTATACAATGTGTGATTCTGTCGCTATCAATTGATCAAGTCACTTTCTGCAAAAGAGAATATGTACATTGAAGGTGCATATAAATTATCATAATAAAACATATTTGGTAGCGGAATAACATTTGGGGAAATCGGGTCTAGACTTTATTTTCCTTATCCATTATTATTATTATTATCATAAAATAGCTTACCTAAAATATGAAATGAGTGTTGTTAAACTACACAGAATTGCAGGAAATTAGCTTCAAATGTGAAACAGTTGGGAACCCCTGGAATATAGGATTAAAAATATTGTTTTACGTTCTTACGTGGAATTTTCAAAGCAATTTCAATGTATTCATAGTTCTGATGATTATGTTGAAATTAGATTGATGTAACAACCTGGTAGTCAGGTTAAATCAATGTATTTAAGTTGAAGTTTTACCTTAATTTCAATGTTTACAACACTTGCACTTTCTAGCTCTGACTTTGCTGATAGCTACTTTATTGAGGAAAAGTGAACTTACTATGCCTGTGATATGTGGCTGTCCCACCTAGCTATCTTAAGATGAATGCACTAACTGTACGTCGCTCTGGATAAGAGTGTCTTCTAAATGGGCCCTGTGTAGCTCAGTTGGTAAAGCATGGCACTTGCAATGCCAGGGTTGTGGGTTCGATTCCCATGGGGGGCCAGTATGAAAAAGTATGATAATGTATGCACTCACTAACTGTGAAGTCGCTCTGGATAAGAGCATCTGCTAAAATGTAAATGGTTAAAATGAGATTTTAAAAAGTATTGGTTAATAACTTTTTCAAGTCCAATGTACTGTATTTCCACGTTGATTCCACATCCCAGATTACGTTGAAACAACATTGATGCAGCCCTTTCCTGCAGTCTACCAAAAAAGCCCTCTTTGGCCTCATGGGTGGAATGTTAATAATATTTTTCATAATTTCATTATTATGTCAAAGATTTTGTTATAGTTCAGTCTTCTGTGATGTATACAGTGGGGAAAAAAAGTATTTAGTCAGCCACCAATTGTGCAAGTTCTCCCACTTAAAAAGATGAGAGAGGCCTGTAATTTTCATCATAGGTACACGTCAACTATGACAGACAAAATGAGGGAAAAAAATCCAGAAAATCACATTGTAGGATTTTTAATGAATTTATTTGCAAATTATGGTGGAAAATAAGTATTTGGTCAATAACAAACGTTTCTCAATACTTTGTTATATACCCTTTGTTGGCAATGACACAGGTCAAACGTTTTCTGTAAGTCTTCACAAGGTTTTCACACACTGTTGCTGGTTTTTGGCCCATTCCTCCATGCAGATCTCCTCTAGAGCAGTGATGTTTTGGTGCTGTCGCTGGACAACACAGACTTTCAACTCCCCTCCAAAGATTTTCTATGGGGTTGAGATCTGGAGACTGGCTAGGGCACTCCAGGACCTTGAAATGCTCCTTACGAAGCCACTCCTTTGTTGCCCGGGCGGTGTGTTTGGGATCATTGTCATGCTGAAAGACCCAGCCACGTTTCATCTTCAATGCCCTTGCTGATGGAAGGAGGTTTTCACTCAAAATCTCACGATACATGGCCCCATTCATTCTTTCCTTTACACGGATCAGTCGTCCTGGTCCCTTTGCAGAAAAAACAGCCCCAAAGCATGATGTTTCCACCCCCATGCTTCACAGTAGGTACGGTGTTCTTTGGATGCAACTCAGCATTCTTTGTCCTCCAAACACGACGAGTTGAGTTTTTACCAAAAAGTTCTATTTTGGTTTCATCTGACCATATGACATTCTCCCAATCCTCTTCTGGATCATCCAAATGCACTCTAGCAAACTTCAGACGGGCCTGGACATGTACTGGCTTAAGCAGGGGGACACGTCTGACACTGCAGGATTTGAGTCCCTGGCGGCGTAGTGTGTTACTGATGGTAGGCTTTGTTACTTTGGTCCCAGCTCTCTGCAGGTCATTCACTAGGTCCCCCCCGTGTGGTTCTGGGATATTTGCTCACCGTTCTTGTGATCATTTTGACCCCACGGGGTGAGATCTTGCGTGGAGCCCCAGATCGAGGGAGATTATCAGTGGTCTTGTATGTCTTCCATTTCCTAATAATTGCTCCCACAGTTGATTTCTTCAAACCAAGCTGCTTACCTATTGCAGATTCAGTCTTCCCAGCCTGGTGCAGGTCTACAATTTTGTTTCTGGTGTCCTTTGACAGCTCTTTGGTCTTGGCCATAGTGGAGTTTGGAGTGTGACTGTTTGAGGTTGTGGACAGGAGTCTTTTATACTGATAACAAGTTCAAACAGGTGCCATTAATACAGGTAACTAGTGGAGGACAGAGGAGCCTCTTAAAGAAGAAGTTACAGGTCTGTGAGAGCCAGAAATCTTGCTTGTTTGTAGGTGACCAAATACTTATTTTCCACCATAATTTGCAAATAAATTCATAAAAAATCCTACAATGTGATTTTCAGGATTTTTTTTTCTCAATTTGTCTGTCATAGTTGACGTGTACCTATGATGAAAATTACAGGCCTCTCTCATCTTTTTAAGTGGGAGAACTTGCACAATTGGTGGCTGACTAAATACTTTTTTTCCCCACTGTATAAACTGTAATATTGGGATGCAAACTCAGAAATGTAACACATTTCAACTCTATATCTGACATGGTAAAGGTGTCTCCTTTTTTTTAAGCCCATAACCATGTGTGTGAGGTGTATACTTTTGGTTCAAAGTAGATTTGTTTAACACTACCAATAATCACTCTGTGTGGCCAGCACCACAAAGGTAGTTTGGAGATTTGTGAATGTGAGATGGAGATTGCCTTCAGTAACTGTGTAAAGAGGTCGCATGTAGCCTACACATGATAGTCAGCAATGCACTTTATACTGAACAAAAATATAAATCAGTCAATTGAAAGAAATTAATTAGGCCCTAATCTATGGATTTCACATGACTGGGCAAGGGTACAGCCATGGGTGGGACTGGGAGGGCATAGGCCCACCCACTTGGGAGCCAGGCCCAGCCAATCAGAATGAGTTTTTCCCCACAAAAGGGCTTTATTACAGGCTGAAATACTCCTCAGCACCCAACCCCAGTGACTCAGACTTGAGCACTTGGACCAGGACTCGAGCACTGGGTCTCTGAATTCAGCCACAGGGACTTGTGACTCGACCATTAGTGACTCAGACTTGGACTTGAGCACAGGGGACTTGGGATTCGATTCGAACTCGAGGATTAGTGATTTGACTACATCACCGGGCTAAACAGTCATTAGCTCCCTCTCTACTTTTGGACATCAATGTGGCTGCGGCGTCTGTGGAACGTTGATAACAATGGCAATGACGCGACCGAATGACGGAGGTGCAACCCATACTACTTTGCCAATACTTTGCGGCACCGTCTGGTGATTGTGCTCTCCCTCTCTCTCTCTGTGTCTGTTTGTTTTGTACACTACCGTTCAAAAGTTTGGGGTCTCTTAGAAATGTCTTTGATTTCGAAAGAAAAGCAATTTTTTTGTCCATTAAAATAACATCAAATTGATCAGAAATACAGTGTAGACATTGTTAATGTTGTAAATGGCTATTGTAGCTGGAAACGGCTGATTTTTTATGGAATATCTACATAGGCGTACAGAGGCCCATCAGTCCTGTGTTCCAATGGCACGTTGTGTTTGCTAATCCAAGTTTATCATTTTAAAAGGCTAATTGATCATTAGAAAACACTTTTGCAATTATGTTAGCACAGCTGAAAACTGTTGTGCTGATTAAAGAAGCAATAAAACTGGCCTTCTTGAGACTAGTTGAGTATCTGGAGCATCAGCAATTGTGGGTTCGATTTCAGGCTCAAAATGGCCAGAAACAAAATACTTTCTTCTGAAACTCATCAGTCTATTCTTGTTCTGAGAAATGAAGGCTATTCCATGCGAGAAATTGACCTTCTAGGCAGAGTTCAGACTGGCCAATAAAAAGAAAAGATTAAGATGGGCAGTCTGAGACATGGCCTTTTCTTTGCAACTCAGCCTAGAAGGTCAGCATCCTGGAGTCGCCTCTTCACTGTTGACGTTGAGACTGGTGTTCAATGCTTCACAGAGTTCAAGTAACAGATACATCTCAACATCAACTATTCAGAGGGGACTGTGTGAATCAGGCCTTCATGGTCGAATTGCTGCAAAGAAACCACTACTAAAGGACAGCAATAATAAGAAGAGACCTGCTTGGGCCAAGAAACACGAGCAATGGACATTAGACCAATGGAAATTTGTCCTTTGGTCTGGAGTCCAAATTTTTGATTTTTGGTTCAAACCGCTGTGTATTTGTGAGACGCGGTGTGGGTGAACGGATGTGTAGTTCCCACCGTAAAGCATGGAGGAGGAGGTGTTATGGTGTGGGGGTGCTTTGCTGGTGACCCTGTTTGTGATTTATTTAGAATTCAAGGCACACTTAACCAGCATGGCTACCACAGCATTCTGCAGCGATACGCCATCCCATCTGGTTTGGGCTTAGTGGGACTATCATTTGTTTTTCAACAGGACTATGACCCAACACCCCTCAATACTGTGTAAGGGCTATTTGACCAAGAAGGAGAGTGATGGATCAGATGACCTGGCCTCCACAATCCTCCAACCTCAACCCAATTGAGATGGTTTGGGATGGGTACAAGCAGCCAACAAGTGCTCAGCATATGTGGGAACTCCTTCAAGACTGTTTCTAAACCATTCCAGGTGAAGCTGGTTGAGAGAATGCCACGAGTGTGCAAAGCTGTCATCAAGGCAAAGGGTGGCTGTTTGAAGAATCTCAAATATAAAATATATTTTGATTTGTTTAACACTTTTTTAGTGACTACATGATTCCATATGTGTTATTTCATATTTTTGATGTCTTCACTATTATTCTACAATGTAGAAAATATTAAAAATAAAGAAAAACCCTTGAATGAGTAGGTGTGTCCAAACTTTTGACTGGTACTGTATCTTTTTCTGATTTCTGCTGTTGGGAAGAGAATAGGATGTTCTGCAGAAAAATATGTTGTTAGGACAAGGCTACGTATGTTTGTGCACATGGAATTCAGTGATTTATGTTTACCTCAGGTTAATGAGGCAATACAAATAGAAAGCTATGACCTGTGGCTTTCACCTGGAATTGTTTATTAACGTCTGGAAAAAAACACTTTTCAACCCATTTGATCTAGTACACAATAAAAGTATAATAAAGCATATACAAATGTTAATATGATGATTTATTTTTTGAATGAATAAGCCTTTTCATACTTTATATGATGTCCATATATAGTTATAATCTGTTTTAGGAACATTTACCCAAAATATTTCTTGTCCTTTATTACTTTACCAAACATATCATGACATTAGTGATAGTTAAAAGATTTGTGAACGTCTAAAGAAACATTTAAACAGCGTGCATCCCTCCTATAGACAAGGGGAGAAGGGCTATGTAATGGGCTCAATTTTGTCGTTCTGAGTGTCTGCCTCCAACGTAAAACAAATGCTTGACTTCCACACAAAATTACTTCTTTACTTATTTTAGGTTTAAGGAAGTGTGTAGGTAGCATTCTTTATCGTAGAGCTATGAAAGTGTATTTAGATCCGCCTGCTCGAGACAAATTCAGCGATTGCTTTGCCATGTCTGTGCAATGAAGCAGTCGAGCTGGATTCATGGTTTTCTAAGGACCCCTTTAACGTAATGTTGCAGTGAAGTGATATAAATGAATGTAATGATGCAGCCGACCACCAGTGGGAGCCAAACACACGTTTATTCGACAGAGGACGTTTACATGGTCCTAGGAAGGTCTGGATGGCTGTCTTCTGACTTATGAAAATCAATAAAATAAGTCATGTAAACATATACAGTTGAAGTCGGAAGTTTACATAAACTTAGGTTGGAGTCATTAAAACTCGTTTTTCAATCACTCCACAAATTTATTGTTAACAAACGATAGTTTTGTCAAGTCGGTTAGGACATCTACTTTGTGCATGACACAAGTAATTTTTCCAACAATTGTTTACAGACAGATTATTTCACTTATAATTCACTGTATCACAATTCCAGTGGGTCAGAAGTTTACATACACTGTTTCTGGCCCACACTACCTGTCTGAACCACACCTGGAGGTGAAACACAGAGTCTAAAGGGTGACACTCTTCCCAACACATCGTTCACTCCAGTTAAAGTCTGCAGGAGTGACGAGCAAACACTCACTAGCTTGAAGGCTCTCTCCAACTCTGGCCTTCGTAACACTGTGCATCACTTCTGCACATGGGGTGAGCCAGGGCAGAGGCCCCCGGCCACTTAACATAGATCAGAAGGTACAGTTTAAAGGCCCTCCTCTAGTTAAAGAAGTTTGGGGTGTCACTCGACCGTGTCGGCTTGCGTGAATCTCATCTCAGGGATATATGGAGAAGAGAGGTGCCTTCAGCCATATAAACACTCAGCAACCCTTCTGATAAATGTTAATGCAGCCCTTTTCTCTGCTTTGATCACACCCATAGCTCTGATGTATTACGCACATTTATTTTATTTTTTCTGGGCCAATGAACACATGAACTTACACTGAGTATACAAAACATTAGGAACACCTGCTCTTTCAATTACATAGAATGACCAGGTGAATCCAGGTGAAAGCTATGATCCCTTATTGATGTTCCTTGTTAAATCCACTTCAATCAGTGTAGATGAAGGGGAAGAGACTAGTGAAAGAAGGATTTTTAAGCCTTGAGACAATTGAGACATGGATTGTGTATGTGTGCCATTCAGAGGGTGAATGGGCAAGAAAACATATTTAAGTGCCTTTGAACGGTGTATGGTAGAAGGTGCCAGGCGCACCGGTTTGTGTCAAGAACTGCAATGCTGCTGGGTTTTTCACACACAACAGTTTCCTTTGTGTATCAATATTGGTCCACCACACAAAGGACATCCAGTCAACTTGACACAACTGTGGGAAGCATTGGAGTCAACATGGGCCAGCATCCTGTCACGCTCGTCGAACAGAGAGGACCAAGGCGCAGCGTTGCGGGTGAACATATTTATATTTATTCACTAGATCACACGATCAAAACAAAGAACGAAACGTGAAGTCCTTGGATACCAAACCCAAAAGGAACAAGAAACCACAAAACACAAAGTGCAAGACAAACAGTTAAATATGGCTCCCAATCAGAGACACCCAGCTGACACTCGTTGCCCCTGATTGGGAGTCACTCAGCCCAACATAGAAAATTAAACATAGACTTACACACCCTGGCTCAACATAACATAGTCCCCAGAGCCAGGGCGTGACACATCCCTGTAGAATGCTTTCGACACCATACGCTGACAAATTGAGGCTGTTCTGAGGGGTGGTGTGCAACTCAATAATAATAATAATAATATGCCATTTAGCAGACGCTTTTATCCAAAGCGACTTACAGTCAGCGTGCATACATTTTTGTGTATGGGTGGTCCCGGGGATCGAACCCACTACCTTGGCGTTACAAGCGCCGTGCCCTACCAGCTGAGCTACAGAGGTGTTCCTAATGTTTGGTATACTCACTGTATGTGCTGAATACATCTTTATATTGTCCAAATGTAATATGCAATTGTCAATATAATGACTGCATCTGTCTGAATTTTCGTCAATTTACTTATTTCATTACATTCTAATGTTTCTAACTTGCAACGATTCTGAGCACATTAATTTAACTTACCTAATTTTGGACCACAGAATGTCATGGTAGCAAGCGAGAGAGTACACATGCATTATATCATGTTTGACATTCTCTGTTGACAAACTACCATAACTCACATTTGAAATAGATTAATCTGTTGCTGTGAGTTTCCACAAGAATCAGACATGTAAACTCAGCAATGTTTTTGATTCTGACATGTCTGACTGCGTTTGACACCAGAGGCCCATATGGAATAGATAGGGCCCTAGGCATTGTTTGTAATGAAAGGCTTATCGTGGAGGTTGTTGGCAGTATTGATCCTTGCTGTAGTAGTCCTTGTTTTATTGAACACCCTTGGAGAGCTGGATATGTGAGTTTGACCTATACACTATTCACCCTCCTCTACAGCTTGTTAATACTATGTCATGTCTGACCACTGTCTCAATACTGATAATATGTGGCTTTGGTAGGTCATTCTAATGTTTTACAAAAATGTTTTGCTCTTTGTGTCCATTAAATACATAAAGTTTCAGAATAGTACGGCTGTCCAGGAATACTTTTTTATAGAATAATTTTTGAGTGAGCACAGTGTTTAGTTATTTTCATGGCATTTTCATGAACCATAGGGAACCAAAACAAATCAAATCAAAACCCAAACCCCACTACATTGAATCTGTGTACTTTTGAGAGTGTATTCAGAGAGACTGAAAGGAAACAAAATATGAGTATGTCCAGTGTTGGGGAGTAGTGAACTACATGTAGTTCAACTAGTAATTTGACTGCATTTTGCAGTAGCTTGGTGGTAGTTGAACTAAATTCAAATCTTGGTAGCATTTTCAGTAGTTAATTATTTTTCTGCAATGTAGTGGTGTAGCTAAGTACTGGAACTACACACCTTTTTGCAAAAAGAAAAGATGGTCGAAGTCCGCAATAATTTATTTTGACCTACCTGATTCTCACTTAAAACATACTTTGTGTTTAATAGACTAAATTACATATACTGTCAACATCTGACTCCAGAGTTTGGATGTAGTGAACTACTTTTTCAAAGTAACTTTACTTAGAGGTCCAATGCAGCCATTTTTAACCCCAATATCAAATTGTTTCTAGGTAACAATTAAGTACCTTTGTGATTGTTTTCAATTAAAATTGTGGAAAAATAACAAAAATAGCTTCATAGCAAAGACCAATTTCTCATGCAAGAATTTAGCGAAAACTAGCGGTTATAACTAGTGTGAGGACAGACGCTGGTAGACGAGAAGCAGTTACAGGGAGTGAATATTTAATATAAACAGACATGAAACAAAACACAGACAGCGTCTGGACAGGGAAAACATAACAACATTAATGCAGAAACAGGGAACAAACTGAGGAACAGACAGATATAGGGGAGGTAATCAAGCAGTGATGAAGTTCAGGTAAGCCTAATGAAGCACTGATGCGCGTAACGATGGTGACAGGTGTGCGTAGTGATGGGCAGGGGGAGCGGGAGCAGGCGTGACAGTACCCCCCCTCTAGGGACGCCACCCGGCGTCCCACCTGAGCCTCACGAGCAGGCCGAGGAGCGGGAACCTGTCGAGCCTGATGGGCCGGCCGAGGCGTGGGAGCCTGATGATCCGGCTGAGGCGTGGAAACCTGATGAGCCAGCTGAGACTTGGGAGCCTGATGATCCGGCTGAGGCGTGGGAGCCTGATGAGACGGCTGAGGCGTGGAAACCTGACGAGCCGGCAGAGGCGTGGAAACCTGACGAGCCGCTAGAGGCGTGGAAACCTGATGAGCCGCTAGAGGTGTGGAAACCTGACGAGCCGGCAGAGGCGTGGAAACCTGATGAGCCGGCAGAGGCGTGGAAGCCTGATGAGCCAGCTGAGGCATGATGTGGGATGGGAGCCTGCCGAGCCAACAGAGGCAAGAAAACCTCTCGAGCCAGCTAAGGCATGGAAGCCTGACAAGCCAGCTGAGGCATCCCTGGTTCCTTCTGCAGCGGTACCCAGACCCGACGTCACCAACCCCCCCCAAAAAAAACATCCCTGATGCTTCTGATAATGGTGTCTGCATTCTGTGAGGACAGACGCTGGGAGACGAGAAGCAGGTACAGGGAGTGAATATTAAATATAAACAGACATGAAACAAAACACGGACAGCGTCTGGACAGGGGAAACACAACGACATTAATGCAGAAACTGGGAACAAACTGAGGAACAGACAGATATAGGGGAGGTAAACAAGCAGTGATGAAGTTCAGGTGAGTCTAATGAAGCTCTGATGCGTGTAACGATGGTGACAGGTGTGCGTAATGATGAGCAGCACTCGAGCGCCAGGAAGGGGGAGCGGGAGCAGGCGTGACAACTAGCTGTTTTGTACTCTCTTTCTTATGATGTCACCAGTCAAGCCAAAACTCCATCCCACCAAAACAGGCTGAAATTTCAGGCAGTCTTTTCAAACAGCTCTTACACTAAAAGGACATTACACTATTTCACAGTATTATTCCAACCTCATTGTGTGGAAATATATATAAAACACAGGAATACCACGTTTTTGACTGCACTGGACCTTTAAGTAATCTACAGTTTCAGAGTAGCTTCCCCAACACTGAGTATGTCTTAGATGAGCCTCCACAAGCAAATGCTTTTTATGAAGAGGGTTCTTGAGCATCCTATATTGTGCAGTGTTTGTAATGTGCCAGCTATAACCATGGAAATCAAGCTGTTGACAGTAATGAATAAAGGATGTTCACTCCTCCATATCAAAGATGCAGAACACATGAAAGAAGCTTTGACTAAAAAGGTGTGCTGGAATAGAAAAAAGAAAAGAAAATCAAAGGCGGACCTCTGAAAATCTCCATTTAAAAAAGATTGCATTGTATTTATGCAAATTAATTGCAGCATTTTGCAACCTGCTTATTTAGAAATATTTTGGTTAATTGGGTCTACACTCTTGGGAAAAAACAAAATGTCAAATTTGATCACCTTGTTGCAGGATAACTTTTGTAACACTTGTAGTGTATTTTAGGTTTAAAAAGGCTTCTGAAGATTATAATTTCCACTTCGAAATATCAGACTTGACAATCCACATAGTAATTCACATTTCAATATTTTCCTGCTTTCGCAAATGGCTCAAATTATGATCCTACATCTGTAGATAAACGTTTATCACACTAGGTTTTAATTACTAAACTCATACATTTTTGCAATGAACATCTATATAAGATGGTCTTTGACTAGGTGAAAAATCTGTCGATGTGCCCTTGAGCAAGGCACTTAACCCTAATTGCTCATGTAAGTCGCTCTGGATAAGCGCGTCTGCTAAATGACTAAAATGTAAATGTAAATTATGTCTTTAGATCATCACAGCTTGGTAGGTTGGCAGCTCTACATCATGGTGTCGGCATAGTAAAGCATAGTAACTATTGCAGGTTGACGTTTATTGTCATGAATCTTGCCCTGGAGGCAGAACTGAGCGATTTCCGCTAGATGGGCCTGCTGCAAAGTCAAAATTGGCTATATTGTAAAATAATCGCTTTATTGTCCTACTTTAAGGTTAGGGTTAGGCATTAACGGTGTCAACGGTACAGTGAGATGGTTACTTGCATAGTGGAGTCTTTTGTTAAGACATGTAGCTAGCTAGCTAGCTAGCTCGCTAAACAATTAACCATAATCCCAACTCATAACGTTACTACCATGCATTAATCTGCAGGTTGCTAAAGCTAACCAACTAGGTTCAATGTTAGCTAGCTAACATTAGGCTATAGATAGCAACGCAAATGGCTTTCTGAGATAAGAAAAATATTGCTACACAGATCATACGTGTAACCTTAGCTAGCAAGCCAGCAAGCTAACGTTAGCTAGCTAGCTAACAGCACGCTTTAACTTGCAATGAAGATTACTTTCTGACAAAATTAGAAACGTATAATATCTGAAAATGTAGCTAGACTCTTACCCGTATACATGGATGAACACTTCTCTGTCTCTGTCATGGATGCCATGGTTGCCCTTAGTTTGAAGATGTAATCCGGAGACAGGTGTTTTGTACAACAGCCTTCTGACTGTGTTATCTTTTCGACTCCCTAAATCAACTTCTTCTGTGACAACAACACACTTTTTCTTCCCCATCACTGTCATCAGAAGACTCTACAATGTCTGGTTAAATGAAAATGTTTTTACCTAAATCAGGGATTTCCTCATCATTTGATTCATTTTCAGATGTTAGCATGGCATGATCATCCTAAAGAAAGTAGTCCATCACAACCTTTTCCCATTGATCTTGACTTTGTCGATAACGTCTGTTAAATTCAGGGCAGCAACGTTGACAGCAGTAGCAACCCTTTTGCAGTTCTTCATGCTATATTTTTAAAAAGCTGCAGTATAAAGGATTATCGATACTAGATGAGGCTGGTGGGAGGAGCTATAGGAGGACGGGCTCATTGTAATGGCTGGAATGGAATTAATGGAATAGTACCAATCACATCAAACACATGGAAACAACGTGTTTGGCTCCATTCTATTGATTCCATTCCAGCCATTACAATGAGCCCATCCTCCTATAGCTCCTCCCACCAGCCTTCTCTGATCGACACATACTGACCAGCTCATGTTATAGACAGAAGCGTGTTACATGGCAGACCAATCCGAACTCATCTCCTGGCATGTCCAGCCCATCCATTATCTCAGCCAATCATGGTTAACAGGAAGGTTCCTTTCTTTTTCCATGGCTAAACCAACTAGGCTTGTTACTTAACAATTGTATTTGTATATACATATGGGAAGTTTGTTATTAAGGCACATGGAAGTTCACATGCTCCAGAAGGCATTTCTGCAAAAAAACACATTTTGATTTTTTTTTAATTTACTTTCCAATGCCTTTCCTGTGAAGTAGTGACGTGAGACACACACCTAGCTTCCTGAAATGGGTCACAAATAAGATTTTATGACTTTGTGACTGTGCCAGCTAGTGACCACTTTGCAGAGTTGCCTCCAGGGCAAGATCCATGACAATAAATGCCAACCTGAGTAACTATTAGCTAAGGCTTTAACTCCAATGTTGACAATGTAATGTCAATGAAGATAAGTCCATGTGGCTTCCATGAGAGTGCAGCACCAACTAAATATGTCCACTATCAGTCGATACTTATAAAAATGACAAATCTTTCATCCTTACTGTGTACCTATGTTTGTCCTGTGTAACTGCGTTCTTTTCTTTGTGTGCTGAAATCTATACTTTTTCATAAAAACGTGCATCAAATACGATCACCAACTTGTTTCTCGTTTCTGATGTTCAAAATGGCTTCTCAGCAGTAACAGTATGGTTTGTTGACACCTGCAATGATCTGTGAAATTAATTAGTGGACACAGCATCTTTTTTGGTTGGGACATTTGATTGGACAATGAGTATTCGGAGAAGTAGGCCTACGTAAGCTGAGAGCCATCTTAGAACATCATATAATACATTGTTAAAAGCATGTATTAGAAACACTATGTTTTACTACAGCCTTTGCTGTTGAGCCTATTTTGCAATTGCATTGCATCAACCAAATGTGTTACTTTCAAGTGAAAACATCAACGAAACAACCCGTCAAGCATTTAATATGGAATCCGCAGTAGGGGGAAACAGCGCCACTGGCCACCATTGTTATTGTTTTTGATGCTGATCTGAGGAGCGTCGCACAACATGGTAGAAAGAAATGCTATAAATATATTGTGCTCTTCTATCGCGCGTGCAAGGATATCTGATTGTAAAAAACAGTGTTCGTTGTTTGCAGTAACTTCATAGTTGTTGTAATATCGCAAACAGTCATGGCTGTTTCACCATTAAGGAGTCAAGCGTTAAGAGGCATTGTTGGTTAGAGTTCTTTAATGTGCCGTCCACTTAATTGCACTGAACAAAAATATAAACTCAACATGTAAAGTGTTGGTCCCATGTTTCATGAGCTGAAATAAAAGATACCAGACATTTTCAATACGCACATGAAGCTTATTTCTCTCAAAGTCTGTGCACAAATTTGTTTACATCCATGTTAATGAGCTTTTTTTTTTTGCCATTTATGGGCTATAGTGGTAAAGGCCAAAATCAATATTTTTACAAAAAAAACATAAAATTAAATGTCAAATAGCTAAATGATCCATGGTGTGACCATATTAAACAATTCCATATGGTAGGACACTATTTGTTGAGCTGGAACTTTTAGATCTGTGAAGATATAAATTGCATTTAGCAAAAATACTGTTGGGAACACATGTCCCTCGGGCAAGGAGAAGATGGCGGCGTGAAGATGGCGGCGCCTAACGCCTCATGAGAAAACTTAAGGATCGATGTTTCTAAATTTAACTAAATACTGTAGTGTTGCTTTACTCCAACGCTGATCTGCTCACTCGTGAGCAATAATATTAAAGCTGGATAAAAACCCAAAACAACTTTTATGGCTCGAGAGGTTTACTGACAAAATACTACCAACGCTGTGAACGACAAAACATGTCGGAGGACAACTTATTAATCCCTCCCCCCCTCGGTGTCCACATCACTAAGGATCTATCATGGTCCACACAAACCAACACAGTTGTGAAGAGGGCACGACAATGCCTCTTCGTTTGTCATTGACCCTCAGATCCTCTAAAGGTTATACAGCATTTTGACTGACTGCATCACCGTTTGGTATGGCAACTGCTTGGCATCCGACCGCAAGGCGCTACAGGCTACAGAGGGTGCAGAGGGTAATGCGTATGGCCCAGTACATCACTGGGGCTGAGCTCCCTGCCATCCAGGACCTCTATACCAGTTGGTGTCAGAGGAAGGCCCTAAAATGTGTCAAACACTCCAACCACCCAAGTCATAGACTGTTCTCTCTGCTACCGCACGGCAAGTCTGGAACCAACAGGACCCTGAACAGCTTCTATCCCCAAGCCATAAGACTGCTAAATAGTTAGTTAAATAGTTATCCAAATAGCTACCTGGACTATCTGCATTGACCCTTTTTGCACAAACTTTTTTTGACTCATCACATAAGCTGCTGTTACTCTTCAACGAGAATAAACTTAAAGGGAGACGTGTAGCTCTCATAGTCAATAAACTGTAAATTGATAACCAACTGACAACTCCACGGCTGTTCTAAACAATAGAAAGTTCCCATAGAAGGGATAAATCCATGTTGGGATTGTCTTTCAAAAAAGGAAAATAAAATAATACAGCTGATAAAGATGTAAACAACAAATATGGTATACTATTCAAGTCTGGGAATGTTTTCTAATATTTTCTTGTTGTGTGTGTATATAGATATATATATATATATATAGAGAGAGAGAGAGTCAGATTTGTAGTCCTCCTTGCTCGCACACACTTTTTCAGTTCTGCCCACAAATTCTCTATAGGATTGAGGTCAGGGCTTTGTGATGGCCACTCCAATACCTTGACATTGTTGTCCTTAAGCCATTTTGCCACAACATTGGAAGTATGATTGGGGTCATTGTCCATTTGGAAGACCCATTTGCAACCAAGCTTTAACTTCCTGACTGATGTCTTGAGATGTTGCTTCAATGTATCCACATAATTTTCCTTCCTCATCATGCCATCTATTTTGTGAAGTGCACCAGTCTCTCCTGCAGCAAAGCACCCCCACAGCATGATGCTGCCACCCCTGTGCTTCACGGTTGGGATGGTGTTCTTCGGCTTGCAAGGTCCCCCTTTTTCCTCCAAACATAACGATGGTCATTATGGCCAAACAGTTCTATTTTTGTTTCATCAGACCAGAGGACATTTCTCCAAAAAGTACGATCGTTGTCCCCATGTGCAGTTGCAAACCGTAGTCTGGCTTTTATATGGCGGTTTTGGAGCAGTGGCTTCTTCCTCGCTGAGCGGCCTTTCAGGTTATGTCGATATAGGACTAGTTTTACTCTGGATATAGATACTTTTGCACCTGTTTCCTCCAGCATCTTTACAAGGTCCTTTGCTGTTGTTCTGGGATTGATTTGCACTTTTCGCACCAAAGTACGTTCATCTCTAGGAGACAGAACGCATCTCCTACCTGAGTGGTATGATGACTGCGTGGTCCCATGGTGTTTATACTTGCGTACTATTGTTTGTTCAGATGAACATTGTACCTTCAGGCATTTGGAAATTGCTCCCAAGGATGAACCAGACTTGTGGAGGTCTACACATCTTTTTCTGAGGTCTTGGCTGATTTCTTCTGATTTTCCCATGATGTCAACCAAAGAAGCACTGAGTTTGAAGGTAGGCCTTGAAATACATCCACAGGTACACCTCCAATTGACTAAAATGATATCAATTAGCATATCAGAAGCTTCTAAAGCTATGACATCATTTTCTGGAATTGTCCAAGCTGTTTAAAGTCACAGTCAACTTAGTGTATGTCAACTTCTGACCCACTGGAATTGTGATACAGTGAATTATAAGTGAAATAATCTGTCTGTAAACAATTGTTGTCCTAATTGACTTGCCAAAACTATAGTTTGTTAACGGGACTGCCCGTGTGTTTGGTTGAGTCTCAAGAGATGAGTGAGCAAGGAAAGCATTTGCGAATGTCAGAATGTGTGTGCGAGCAAAAGTTGTGCCATAGAGAGTGAGTCTCCATTTTTGCACAGAGATGGGAAATACACATACAAAAATAAATAATAAAATAATAAAGTAAATAAAAGCGTTGCAAAAATGTTTTTGTCCTACCATGATGGAATGGTGCCCAACCCTACCTGCCCTAGACACACACCTGAGCCACCCACCCACGAATGAAACGTCCTTACCCGTTTGATAGGACTACTGCAAGTAACCTACGTAGCCAAGACAGAAAGATGAACACGGTCAGTGACCCACTAAAGAAGCAAGTGGTAATATAAAATAAATAATATCCTTGTTAAAGATAACAATCCTTCTTAGGAAGCGCCTACATTATTACGCATATTATTTGTCAGTTGTGGGAAATAGTTAATGTATGCAGATATAAATGAAATAATTATATATTGTACAACCGAGGCGAAAGGGTTAGAAATGCTTATGGCTGCTAACCTGGTTTTGTTCTGTAAGTGGCACTTTGTGCTCTTTTCACAGGATGAGTCCCAAGCTCTTAAGGGCCCCAAAATTGGAGGACAACTGGAGGTCTACTTAGAGCCAGTTGGAGCTACAGTATGTTAAGCAAGGCATCTAACATGGTACAGCTACGTGGTTAACGGAAAGGAATTGATTCTGGTGATGCTAGTAGGTATGGATAAGTATCTCAAAATAATGGCTAGGATAGTGGTAAGTATCTAAAATATAACCCATCATGGTAATTGGTGAATTGAGTATAGCTAGCTATAATTCCAATGGTTTGGCTGATAATAGGGAAAGAAGAGCAGTTTTTATATAGCTAAAGGAGAATAATTACCATATTTATTGTTTACCGGAAACTCATAAAATATATTCTGACCAAGTGGCCTGGGAAAAAGAGTGGGTGGGATGGTCAAATCTGTTTCTGTCATGGGCTAAGGAATTCAAAAGGTGTTATAATCCTACTCAAAAACAATCTAGATCTTCAGATGATGGATTGATTTGAATGTATATTCATTAGGAAAGTATTCAGACCCCTTGACTTTTTCCACATTTTGTTACGTTACAGCCTTATTCTAAAATGGATTAAATAAAACATTTTCCTCATCAATCTACCCAGGATACACCACAATGACAAAGTGAAAACAGGTTTTAAGAACATTTTGCAAATGTATTCAAATTAAAAACAGAAATACCTTATTTACATAAGTATTCGGACCCTTTGCTATGAGACTCGAAATTGAGCTCAGGTGCATCATGTTTCCATTGATCATCCTTGAGATGTGTCTACAACATGATTGGAGTCCACCTGTAGTCAATTCAATTGGTTGGACATGATTTGGAAAGGCACACACCTGTCTATAAAAGGTCCCACAGTTGACAGTGCATGTCAGAGCAAAAACCAAGCCATGAGGTCGAAAGAGTTGTCCTTAGAGCTCTGAGACAGGATTGTGTTGAGGCACAGATCTGGGGAAGGGTACCAAAAAATTTCTGCAGCATTGAAGGTCCCCAAGAACACAGTGTCCTCCATCATTCTTAAATGAAAGAAGTTTGGAAACACCAAGACTCTTCCTAGAGCTGGCCGCCCGGCCAAACTGAGCAATCATGGGGGGAAGGGCCTTGGTCAGGGAGGTGATCAAGAACCCGATGGTCACTCTGACAGAGCTCCAGAGTTCCTCTGTGGAGATGGGAGAAACTTCCAGAAGGACAACCATCTCTACAGCACTCCACCAAATCAGGCCTTTATGGTAGAGTGGCCAGATGGAAGCAACTTCTCAGTAAAAGTCACGTGATAGCCTGCTTGGAGTTTGCCAAAAGTCACCTAAAGGACTCAGACCATGAGAAACAAGATTCGCTGGTCTGATGAAACCAATATTGAACTCTTTGGCCTGAATGCCAAGCGTCACGTCTGGAGGAAACCTGGCACCATCCCTACGGTGAAGCATGGTGGTGGCAGCATCATGCTGTGGTGATGTTTTTTAGCGGCAGAGACTGGGAGACTAGTCAGGATCAAGGGAAAGATGAACGGAGCAAAGTACAAAGAGATCCTTGAAGAAAACCTTCTCCAGAGTGCTCAGGACCTCAGACTGGGGCGAAGGTTCACCATCCAACAGGACAATGACCCTAAGTACACAGCCAAGACAAGGAGGACAGGAGTGACTTCGGGACAAGTCTCTGAATGTCATTGAGTGGTCCAGCCGGAGCCCGGACTTGAAACCAATTGAACATCTCTCTTGATCTAAAAATAGCTGTGCAGCGTCACTCCTCATCCAACCTGACAGAGCTTGAGAGGATTTGCAGAGAAGAATGGGAGAAAGTCCCCAAATACAGGTGTGTCAAGCTTGTAGCGTCATACCCAAGAAGACTCGAGGCTGTAATCCCTGCCAAAGGTGCTTCAACAAAGTACTGAGTAAAGGGTCTGAACACTTATGTAAATGTGATAAACAGGATTCTAAAAAGCTGTTTTTGCTTTGTCATTATGGGGTATTATGTGTAGATTGATGAGGGGGGAAAAAACAATTTAATCCATTTTAGAATAAGGTTGTAACGTAACAAAATGTGGAAAAGGTCAAGGGGTCTGAATACTTTCCGAATGCAGTGTATTACTTGATGATAAACAGATATGGCTTATTAATCTATATGGACCCAATAATGATGATCAAAACTTATTTGTAAATATTTCTTATAATCAAATTAGTCTCCAGGATAAAAATAATTATTTTATAGTGGTAGGGGACTACAATGAAATTTGAAGTTTGTCAATAGAAAGGAAAAGCAATCATACCACCAACTACAACCCTCTGGCACACAAAGAGATTACGAATATTATTGACCCGTTGGAACTGACTGATATTTGGAGGCTTAAAAATCCAGATCTCGTAAGATATACTTGGAGGAGGCTTAACAAAGATAGTCGATTGATTATTTTCTGGTATCCTTTTATATTGTGCCAAAAGTGAAAACAGTATTGATTGAGGATCAAATGTGCTCAGATCATCAACTTATATCCCTCCATATACCTATGACAGACTTTCCACAAGGACAGGATATTGGACATTTAACCAGGGTTTATTGACACTAATTTCTTTAAAAACACAAAGGAATTCATAAGATGTTTTCTTGGACAATACAGTGCCTTACAAAAGTATTCACCCCCTTGGCGTTTTTCCTAATTTGTTGCATTACAACCTGTAATTTAAATGTATTTTCATTTGGACTTCATGTAATGGACATACACAAAATAGTCCAAATTGGTGAAGTGAAAAGAAAAAAAATAGCTTGTTTCAAAAAATTATAGAAAATAAATAACGGGAAACTGGTGAGTGCATATGTATTCACCCCCTTTGTTATGAAGCCCCTAAATAAGATCTGGTGCAACCAATTACCTTCAGAAGTCACATAATTAGTTAAATAAAGTCCACCTGTGTTCAATCTAAGTGTCACTTGATCTGTCACATGATCTCAGTATATATACACCTGTTCTGAAAGGCCCCAGAGTCTGCAACACCACTAAGCAAGGGGCACCACCAAGCAAATGGCACCATGAAGACCAAGGAGCTCTCCAAACTGGTCAGGGACAAAGTTGTGGAGAAGTACAGATCAGGGTTGGGTTATAAAAAAATATCAGACACTTTGAACATCCCACGGAACACCATTAAATCCATTATAAAAAAAATTGAAAGAATATGGCACCACAACAAACCTGCCAAGAGAGGGCCGCCCACCAAAACTCATGGACCAGGTAAGGAGGGCATTAATCAGAGAGGCAACACAGAGACCAAAGATAACCAGGAAGGAGCTGCAAAGCTCCACAGTGGAGATTGGAGTATCTGTCAGTAGGACCACTTTAAGCCGTAAACTCCACAGAGCTGGGCTTTACAGAAGAGTGGCCAGAAAAAAGCCATTGCTTAAAGAACAAAATAAGCAAACATGTTTGGTGTTCGCCAAAAGGCATGTGGGAGACTCCCCAAACATATGGAAGAAGGTACTCTGGTCAGATGAGACTAAAATTGAGCTTTTTGGCCATCAAGGATAACGCTATGTCTAGCGCAAACCCAACACCTCTCACCACTCTGAGAACACCATCCCCACAGTGAAGCATGGTGGAGGCAGCATCATGCTGTGGGGATGTTTTTCATCGGCAGGGACTGGGAAACTGGTCAGAATTTGAAGAAATAATGGATGGCGCTAAATACATGGAAATTCTTGAGGGAAACCTGTTTCAGTCTTCCAGAGATTTGAGACTGGGATGGAGGTTCACCTTTCAGCAGGACAATGACCCTAAGCATACTGCTAAAGCAACACTTGAGTGGTTTAAGGGGAAACATTTAAATATCTTGGAATGGCCTAGTCAAAGCCCAGACCTCAATCCAATTCAGAATCTGTGGTATGACTTAAAGATTGCTGTACACCAGCATAACCCATCCAACTTGAAGGAGGTGGAGGGGGGGTGAATATTTATACACGCTCAAGTTCTGTTTTTTTGTCTTATTTGTTTGTTTTTTCACACACAATAATATTTGGCATCTTCAAAGTGGTAGGCATGTTCCGTAAATCAAATGATACAAACCCCCCAAAAATCCATTTTAATGGCAACAAAATAGGAAAAATGCCAAGGGGGTGATTACTTTCGCAAGCTATTGTACAGGTTCAGCAGACCCACTTATCGTATGGGATGCCTTTAATTGTGCCTTTAGATGCCATTCAGTTACATTTTCATCCCAAAAACAAAAACGGTATCGGTCAACGGAGAAAATACTTTCAACAAAAATGGAAAATCTAACATTACACATCAATGGTCTTGATAAATGTACTATATAGGGACTGAATAATCTAGACGCAAAATAAAAGTAGTTTGAGGAACTTTTTCATGAAATATCGGCTTTCATTAATCTAAAACTGAACAAATTGGATGGAAAACTGCGAAAGAAAAGTTTGTGACCAAAAATAAACGTTTATTTTTTTTATGATGGCGAAATCCTTCTTTAACCAAAATAGATTTTGAATGAGGAAGTAAAATATTTTTAAGAAATGTTCTCTTGTCACATTCCTCCAACCTCACTTGATGATGAGTTTTGTTATATTCGTCTCCCAAAACATCATGTTAAAGATCCGATGCAGCCATTGTTATCTCAATATCAAATCATTTCTGGGTTACAATTAAGTACCTTACTGTGACGATTAAAATGGTAAAAAATTAAAGAAAATAGCTTCTTAGCAAAGAGCCATTTCTCAAGCAAGAATTTTGCTAGGACTGTCTGGAAGTGGTCTGAGTGGGGAGGGGGAAAAATTAAATGTGCTGTTATTGGCAGAGAGGTTTGCAACTCTCTTTCTTATTGGTCTATTAACACATTTACTGAATGTTGATGTCACCTTGGAAGGCCAAAACTCCATCCCACCAAAAAGAAGAAAACATTAGATAACTACTAGAAATAATTGAAAACTATGAGAATGCAGGGAAACCAGGTATAATCTTTATAGCAGATTTTGAGAAAGCCTTTGACACTGTACGCCTAGAATCTGTTTATAAGTGACTGGAATTTCTCATAAGATGGGCAAACGTCATGTACAACAATCCTTTATGTAAAATAAGAAATAACAGTTACTTCTCTGAGAACTTTGAATTGTCAAGAGACGTAAAACAAGGTTGCCTTCTGTCAACATACTTATTTAATATGGCCATTAAACTGTTAGCTTTAAAAATCTGATCTTATGATAACATTAAGGGGCAAAAAATGTATTGATTAGAGACAAAAGTATCAATGTACACCAATTATTCAAGTTTTCTCTTGAGTCCTCAAGCTTCAACCTTGAAGGGCCTCATTGAGGACCTTAATACGTTTCTCTGGACAAAACCACAAACTATGATAAGGGCACTACCCCACTGGGCACACACTGATTGAATCAATGTCGTTTCCACATCATTTCAATGAAATTACATTGAACCAATGTGGAATAGATGTTGAATTGACGACTGTGCCCAGTAGGCTATTACGGATTGGGTCTCTAAAAGATATAAACTTTAAATTGCCATGTGGTCTCCCAATTAAATGGGTGGATGGTGAAGTTGATGTGCTTGGTGTATATATCCCGGAAAAGTTCAGCGATCTTGCAACTTTGATAGAAAACTTAGCAAAATAGATAGAATCTTGTAACCGTGGAGAGGGAAACACCTGTCCATCTATGGGAAAATTACCCTGATTAATTATCTAGTCATATCGCAGTTTACATATTTATTCATGGCTCTACCGACTCCAGGAGAATCCTTTTTCAAATCGCGCCAGAAGAAAATATAAAATGAATGGCTAACCAGATAAGTTGAATGGCATATTTACAGTATATAACAAACATTAATTTGGAGGGTTAAAACGATTTAAATATTAAGGCATTAAATCTCTCTCTTAACACTAGAACCTCCACTGATGTTAGATTTTTGTAAATAAAATAAATCTGCCCAAAAAATAGCAACGTCCCGCTCCTTCCCTGACTTTACCTAAATATTTATATTTTATATTGTTCAGTTGTCAGAATGTTTGTATGTATTTAGAGGCTGTTTGCCTATTTTTTAACAGCTATTACTACCTTCAGGAGCCAAGCCAAATGTGCCAAAGGGCGTTGGTACCAAGGCGCTAATGCTTCTCTCTCCTCACTGAATGAGTGACGTCCATGGATAAATTGGTGATAGAAACCAGATAGAAACTGATAATTGTGCATGTGACTTCACAGTTTAATTTGAATTAACTGAATGATGAGGATGAAGAGGGTGATTGAATTTGAATGATATGAGTTATGAAGATTGAATTGAGAACAATAGTGTAATGATGAAGAATTGAGGGCAGTGTTATTATTTTATTATGAATGGCTGGAAATGGTATATAATATCCCCTCGTAGGGTCAAATCAGACATTGAGTACAGTATACAGTGTATGTAGTTCACAATGGCAAGCCGAACCAAACGAATGGACACACTGACAGTATTGCAAATGCTGCTGGAATCAGATGGAGGAACGGATATTGAGCTTGAAATCGACGTTGCTGATGAAGAGGCTGTATCTGATTCTGATGTTTACTTCGAGCCTCCACTTCCGCCGCAGAAAAACCAGAACAGTGACAACTGGTGTATTTAGCATTCATTTAAACCATAATTGCTAAGCTTTTATGCTGAGTCACTGTACTGAATGCAAACTGCTAGTTGTTAGTGCTGTGTTTTTCTCTCTCACTCTCACTGTTTAATTGAGTGTACATGGAGGTTGACAAGATTGTAGCCTGGTGCACTGAGCAAAAGGTAGCTACACACAATGCTGTTGTACTGAGTAAAATGTCTGACGTGACAGATGAAGAACTGAACAAATCCCTGAGTCATGTCAAAGCTTTTGGGAAGGTTTCGGTGTGAAATCGATGCTCATATGCATCTGGTAAAAGTAGTATGTCTTGGTTGAGATATCACATGACCTAACTTAGATAACAGTACCAGATGTTGTTGGGATACCTGGAGAGGTTGGTCCCTGGCCTGTGCATGTAATTGTTGCATCTCCTGCTGAGGGTGAAGATTTTCAGTCTAAGCTACTGTCATTTCTGGGGAATGACAGGGAAGACTGTCGCTGATGTTAACAGTTAAATTTTACTACATTTAATCCCTAAAAGTAATTATTCATCATGAGAGGGCCATAAACAATAACTAGTAATGCCGCATACTCCAAGAAAGGTTAAAATCTCACTTTTCTGGTAAAAATAATTATAAATTGCTGAGGTGTAGTCACTTTTGAGGACACCAGCTCAAGTACACAGTACAAATATGGTAGTATTTTATATGATGTATTTCCTATTCAACAAAACTGTATGAATAAGGCTTGAAATGACATATGCTTTTTAAATATAGTATAATCAAATTATAAAACGACTAAATATAATATTTCACCTTCCTTATAACAGCAAAATACATATTTGTATGTTTAGTGTTAGAGAAAATGTGCATATTTCCTAAAGGTCTCTCGATCAAAACATCTGCCCCCATCGCTGTGAACGTCTCACAGAGCTCTAGCTTGGCCTACTGAACTCGTTAGGAACTCGCCTTTCATCTCATATGAATCTTGTCCGTTTATGACAGACATAACGTTTTTTATTTTTTATTAATTATTTTAGATTAACGTCTATAAATAGATCTCTGAATGTGCTACAAAACCACTCTCTTCTGCTGCTCTATGATGTAAGGATTGCAGGGATGTGCTTTGTCAGTGGCTGTGACATAGGGTTCACCCAGGAGTTGATGGACAGTCGGAAGAGCAAATTAAATGGTATGAGGGACATCCCAGCTTCAAGTGGTTTCAGATTTCACATCCTATGGCACACAGGCTCAGAAAATATACTACGGTGTCCGTGGGAACCAGGGCTATCCTCAATGCCAGCCATTTTGATCTACGGTTTCCACAGATAGATTTATAAGCAAAAATTATGGTCAGAACAGGTACCAGAACCACACAGGTCCCCTAAACAGGGGACTTTACATCTAAGAGGTTTAAAGCGTAACTGGAGGCAATAAACAACTTCTCTGATAGAAAACAGCCTATGTGCCATCGATATTAGTCAGAAACATTTATTCTAATGTCAACATAGGATACACAGCTGCTGTGATTGCCTCTATCCAATCCTATTGCAGAACACACAGACAGTGAGACAGACCTGTCCATTAGCACAGCGGATATGACTTTGTTTACAGAAGACAATACCTTGTGCATTTTTTTATTTGAGAAATTCTGAACCAAACATCTGAGCTAGATGTAAAATTGCGTGACTAAAACAGATTTATTGAGTTATCTTGGATTCATTCTGACTATTTTGAAGAAGTAATACTGGCTTTGTTCCTATGGTGTCTCATTGAGGACAAACATCAGTAACTGCCACATCGAACCACACCACCCAAGATTGAAATCTCATTTTTCTTAATGAGCAACAGAGAAACACATAAGGAATCGGTGCATTCAGTCGCTCTTTAAAGCCCTGGTAAGTGCTGTTGATCTAAACACTGAGCTGGATAACGCCATTAGCTCATTGGTGGAGGAATGGCACAGTGTGCCTACTGAGATGCAAGGTTATCGAAAGCTACACATGTTCTCTGATGTGAAACCTACTCCCAGTGGAGAAGAGGAGCATGATGCTTGGGCTGAGCAGACCACTAATTTGCTGGATGAATGGCAATTTTATTTATTCAGGTAAGTCAGAACAATCTTATTTAAAATGATGACCTGCCAAACACATCAATAAACAACAAATACACTATACATACTGTCTATTTACAGTAAAGAACTGGTCCTGAACATCTCTAAAACTAAGAGCATTGTATTTGGTACAAATTATTCCCTAAGTTCTAGACCTCAGCTGAATCTCGTAATGAATGGTGTTGCTGTTGAACAAGTTGAGGAGACTAAATTACATAGTGTTACCTTAGATTGTAAACTGTCATGGTCAAAACATATAGATTCAGTGGTTGTAAAGATGGGGAGAGGTCTGTCCGTAATAAAGAGATGCTCTGCTTTTATGACACCACACTCCTGCAGGCTCTACTTTTGTCTTATCTTGATTAAGGTCCAGTCGTTTGGTCGAGTGCTGCAAGAAAATACCTAGTTAAGCTGCAGCTGGCCCAGAACAGAGAGGCACGTCTTGCTCTTCATTGTAATCAGAGGGCTAGTATGAATACTATGCATGCCAGTCTCTTTTGGCTAAGAGTTGAGGAGAGACTGGCTGCATCACTTCTTCTTTTTATAAGAAACATTGTGTTGAAAATTCCTAATTGTTTACATAGTCAATTTACACACAGCTCTGACACATACACTTACCCCACCAGACATGCTACCAGGGGTCTTTTCACAGTCCCAAAATCCAGAACAAATTCAAGAAAGCGTACAGTATTATGTAGAGCCATTATTGCATGGAACTCCCTTCCATCTCATATTGCTCAAATGAACAGCAAACCTGGTTTAAAAAAAAACAGATAAAGCAACACCTCACGGCACAATGCCTCTCCCCTATTTGACCTAGATAGTTTGTGTGTATGTATTGATATGTAAGCTACGTGTGTTGTCTTTAGAGGAGCTCATGTATTATTCAGGGCGCTTAGCTCCCCGTAAAGGTCAGAGTCACTGATGACACACCATTTAGGAAGAGGTCTCGATGGCTGGCCCCAGCTGATGTGGAAGATGCGAGAATACATCTGAAGAATCTGAAAAATGCTGAAATCATCTCTCAGTCGAAAAGCCCCTAAGTGTCGCCGATTGTGGTGGTGAGGAAGAAGAACAGAACCATTTGGATGTGTGTGGACTAAACAACACTCAACAGACGTACAGTTCCTGGCCAATACACAGCTCCAAGGATTGAAGACACCCTGACAAGTTTGAATGGAAGCAAATGGTTAATGGTATTGGATCTCAGATGTGGATATTATAAAACTCAGATGAGTGAAGCTGACAAAGTGAAGACTGCTTTTATATGTCCCGCTGGATTATATCAGTTTGAGAGGATGCCTCAGGGTATGTCTGGAGCACCAGCTACTTTTCAGCGTTTTATGGAACAGACCGTTGGAGAAATGAATCTGCTCAAAGTTCTAGTGTACTTAAACGACCTGATAGTCTTCGGGGAAAAAACTGGAAGAACATTCTTATGATGAGTTTCTGGTATTGAGAAGTTCAGGATGCAAGAGAGCAGTTGACACAGATGGTGTCACGGTTCAGACAGACGACAAGAGGACCACAATTGCGTCACACCAGAAAGTTTATTAAAACTTAAGGGAGAAGGGAAGTAGGGAGTGAGTGAAGGCTCCAGGGGTTATCCCGTCCAATGTGCTGGGTCTGTGCCCCCCCCCCAGTGGCAGCGGTGCGTCCGATGACGCCGGTGGTTGGTGGTCCAGAAGTCCTGGGGGGGGGGGGGGAAACACAGACACAACGGGGCGGATGAAACAAGGCAGAAGTACAGTTCAAGGGAAATCCAAATACGTAGTAGCAAGGCAGAAGGCTGGTCAGAGTTACCGGGGTCGAAGAGTAGTCAGGAGTCGTAATGGCAGAAAGCAGGTCTGGTATTCCTGGGGCAGAAGAGTATCCAAGAATCAGGCAGGTCCGGGGTCACAAAACAAGGGTGAGCCAGAAGCGTGAGCACACAGGTTCCGGGTGTGAGCTTTGCAGACGATCTGACAAAGGAGAGCTGAGAGACGGGACTTTAAATACTGGGAGAGGTTAGTGGGTAATGCAGCGCAGCTGGCAGAGTAATTAGAGCCGAGCAGAGCAGGGACAGGTGGAGCTCGTTAGGCTGAGTAGAGAGAGAGAGATGAGCAGAGTGGAAGATAGTGGAAACACATTAAGGTGGTAACCCGGTGGAGTGAGAGGGCTCATGACAGAACCCCCCCCCCAAGGGACGGCCCCAGAAGTCCCAAGAGCAACACCACGCCGGGCGGGAGGAGGGGAGCCGGAGGAGGGCTAGAACTCCTCCGAACGGTCCGAGCGAACGCCCTCATCCTCGGAGGAAGCCGGAGGGCCGTGGTCGGGAGATGGGACAGGTCCCGAGACAGGATCAGGCACAGGACAGGAAGCCGAGCGGGCAGGACGGTTAGGGATCCCTCTGGGGCGGCCCCTACGGATTGCAGGTTGATCAGGATGCCGTTGGTGGAAGGCGGTGATGAGAGTCCTATCCACAATCCGACTAGCTGGCACCCAGGTCCTTTCCTCAGGTCCATAGCCCTCCCAGTCAATGAGGTACTGGAGACCCCTACCCCTCCGTCTGGACCGAAGCAGGCGGCGGACGGTGTAAACCAGACCACCATCGACGAGCCGTGGAGGAGGAGGACAAGGCGCAGCAGGGACCAGCGGACTCTCATGAATGGGCTTAATCTTAGACACATGGAAAGTGGGGTGCACCCTCATGGAATTAGGCAGTTGGAGCCGGACAGCAGTTGGGCTAATCACTCTTATGATAGGGAATGGGCCAATGAACCGAGGTGCCAACTTCTGCGACTCCACCCTGAGTGGCAGGTTCCTTGACGACAACCACACCCTTTGACCAACATGGTAGGTGGGAGCAGGGATTCTCCGACGGTTGGCCCCGGTAGTGTAGCTGGCAACGGATCTGAGAAGTGTGGCTCGGGCCTGTGACCAGGTGCGGCGACATCGACGGGCAAACGCAAGTGCAGATGGGCAAGTAACCTCCCCTTCCTGACTGGCAAATAGAGGAGGCTGGTATCCATAAACACATTGGAAAGGGGACATACCGATGGCAGAGCAGGTCAGAGAATTGTGTGCGTACTCCACCCATGTCAATTGCTGCGACCAGGAGTGGGGGTTGCGTGAAGTCATGCAACGCAGTGCCTTCTCGAGCTCCTGATTTGCCCGCTCTGACTGCCCATTGGATTGGGGATGGAATCCGGAAGTCAGACTGACTGTGGCTCCCAGCAGGTGACAGAACTCCTTCCAAAAAGCGGAGGAGAATTGTGGACCACGGTCAGAAACTACATCCTTTGGCAGTCCGTGGATCCGGAAGACGTGTTCCAGGACCACCTGGGCGGTCTCCTTGGCGGTTGGGAGCTTGGGGAGGGGAATGAAGTGTGCCATCTTGCTGAATCGGTCAACTATGGTGAGAATGACGGTCTTGCCCCTTGAAGGGGGCAGCCCCGTGACAAAGTCAAGGGCGATGTGAGACCAGGGACGTCTGGGCACAGGCAGGGGCTGCAGCAATCCGGCTGGGGGCTGGCAGGACGACTTGTGTTGGTTGCAGATGGGGCAGGCTTGGACGAATTCCCGTACATCCTTTCTCAGAGCGGGCCACCAGAACCTCTGGGCGAGCAGGTTGTAAGTGCGGGTGGAGCCAGGGTGACAAGCTAGGCGGGAGTCATGTCCCCACTGAACGACCTGGGACCTTAGGTTTTCGGGGACAAAAAGGCGGTCAGCTGGGCAAGTGCTGGGACCGGGCTGGTTACGGAGAGCTTCCAGCACCTGTTCCTCAACAGCCCAGGTCAGAGCTGCTACGATGCAGGGACTTGGCAGAATCGACACAGGATCCTTGGAGGGGTTGTCATCCTTCTGGAATTGACGGGAGAGGGCGTCTGGCTTGGTGTTGCGTGATCCAGGCCGGTATGACAGAGTGAAATTAAACCTGGTGAAGAACAGGGCCCAGCGGGACTGCCTGGAGTTCAACCGTTTGGCCGTGCGGATGTACTCCAAGTTCTTATGATCGGTCCAAACGAGAAATGGAATGGTGGACCCCTCCAGCCAGTGACACCACTCCTCCAAGGCAAGCTTCACAGCCAGCAGCTCTCGGTTCCCTATGTCGTAATTGCACTCAGAGGGGGACAACCGACGTGAGAAAAAGGCACAGGGATGGAGCTTCCTATCCTCCGCAGCCCACTGAGAAATCACAGCACCAACTCCCACATCCGAGGCGTCCACCTCCACAATGAATTGCCGGTCCACGTCAGGCATCTGGAGGATGGGAGCGGAGGTGAACCTTACCTTGAGGGTACTGAAGGCCTTGTCGGCTGCTGGGGTCCAGGTGAAGGGTTGCTTGGTGCTGGTTAGAGCAGTGAGAGGGGCAGCAACGGTACTGTAGTTCCGGGATAAACTTTCTATAGAAGTTAGCAAACCCCAGGAACTGTTGCAGCTTCTTTCTGTTCTCCGGAACTGGCCATGACGTGACTGCTGATACTTTGGCAGGATCCATTTGGATACTTCCCTCTGCCACTATGTACCCCAGGAAGGCCACTGTCTTGACGTGAAACTCACACTTCTCTGCCTTGGCGTAGAGGGAATTCTCCAGAAGACGATGAAGGACTTGCTGGACATGGCGGGTGTGTTCAGACAGGTTTCTGGAGTAGATTAAGATGTCATCCAGGTAAACGAAGACAAACTTGTTTAACATGTCCCGCAGTACATCATTCACTAGAGCCTGGAACACAGCAGGAGCATTGGTGAGGCCAAAAGGCATAACCAGATACTCGTAGTGGCCTGTTGGTGTATTGAATGCGGTCTTCCATTCATCTCCCTCCCGGATCCGCACTAGGTGGTAAGCGTTTCTGAGATCCAACTTGGTAAAAACAGTGGCTCCCTGGAGCAACTCAAAAGCAGAGGTGAGCAGAGGGAGAGGGTAACGGTTTTTCACTGTGATGTCGTTGAGTCCCCTGTAGTCGATGCAGGGGCGAAGAGATCCGTCCCTCTTCCCCACAAAGAAGAAGCCAGCACCAGCCGGAGATGAAGATGAACGGATCAATCCTGTGGACAGAGAGTCATTGATGTAGTCCTCCATGGACCTTCTTTCAGGAGCAGACAACGAATAAAGACGGCCCCTTGGAGGAGCTGTTCCAGGGAGGAGGTCGATGGCACAGTCGACGGTCGGTGAGGAGGCAGAGATGTGGCTCTTGCTTTGTTAAACACTTCTCTGAGACCATGGTAGCATTCTGGGACATGGGAGAGGTCAGGGGCGGAGTTAGTAGGTACTGGCCGAGGGGGTAGTGCGGCAGCAAGCAGGCAGGTTCGGTGGCAGTCCTCTCCCCACTCCCTGATCACCCCGGTCACCCAGTCGAGCTGAGGGTTGTGCCGGGCGGAGCCATGGGTAACCCAGGATGAGGGGTTGGCCTGGAGAGGGGAGCAGGTGAAACTGGATAGTTTCTTGATGGTTTCCGGACAGACCCATCAAGACCGGGGCCGTGACATGAGTGACCGATCCGAGTAAGTGTCCGTCCAGTGCCCGGGCAGGAATAGGAGGTGTCAAACGGAGGTTCTCCAGTCCCAGTTGGCGTGCCAGCTTGATGTCCATTATGTTGGCTTCGCGCCAGAATCCACCAGAGCAGCCAGGGTGTGAGTAGAGTCAGAGAGGCGGAGGTGAACTTGCAGCAAGGGTTTGCGGTCGGAGGACTGGATGGTCATTGAGCTCAACCGGACTCCCCCTATGCCCGGTGAGCTTCGGCCTTTAAAAGGGCAGGTTACCACACGATGTCCATCACCTCCACAATAGAGGCAGAGGTTTGAGGTGAGCGGCGCTGGCGCTCTGCAGGAGTGAGAGAGGCTCGCCCAATCTCCATAGGCTCCGACTGATCAAGCTGACTTGGGTGAGTGGCAGTAGCTGACAGGAGCCCAGTCGGATCTCTCCGAATGCCGGTAGTTGGTGGACCTTGGCGCCCCCTCTCACGACGACGGGTCTGTATCCTTCTGTCGATCCGGACAGTCAGTGCGATGGCTTCATCAAGAGTGGAAGGCAGTTCATGGGAGACCAACTCGTCCCTGATATAGTCAGCCAAGCTATGGAAGAACGCGTCCACCAACGATGGTGTGTTCCAAGAACTTCGTCTTGCCAGGGTTCGGAAGTCGATGGAATGGTCTGCGACTGTACGTCTGCCTTGTCGAATACTGAACAGTTCACGAGACGCCTCTGCGGTTGGTGAATCCAGGTCAAACACCTTCAGCATCTCCTCAGCAAACAGGTCGAAGGTTGCACATGCGGGGGTTTGACGTTCGAACTCTGCTGTTCCCCAGAGTCGAGCTCGGCCCGTCAGGTGAGTGATGGCATACCCGACCCTAGCCCCCTCCGTGGCGAAGGTCCTTGGCTGCAAGGAGAACTGAAGTCGGCAGCTAGTCAGGAATGGCCGGACCTGGGTAGAATCGCCGTTGAACCGCTCGGGGTTTCCAATCTTGGGTTCCGGGGCAGCGGCTGAAATGACCGGGGCAGGTGACTCGGAGGCAGGGCTGGTGGGCAGACTGGCTGGGGTAAGGTTGGTGAGGAGTTGAATGATCCTGGCGAGTTGTTGTTGCTGCTGCTGGGACTGCTGCTGGTGCTGCTGGAACTGCTGATGCTGTTGGTGGCCGACCTGAAGCAGAGAGGTGATGTCGCCGCTCATGCGGCCTAGCTCTCTCTCAGTGTGTTCCAGGCGTAGCATGGCGGTGGGTTGCTCAGGTTCTTCGGTTTCCATGTCGGGGGAAGTGTGCGCTGAGTCCATGATGGTCAGATCGTACTGTCACGGTTCAGACAGACGACAAGAGGACCACAATTGCGTCACACCAGAAAGTTTATTAAAACTTAAGGGAGAAGGGAAGTAGGGAGTGAGTGAAGGCTCCAGGGGTTATCCCGTCCAATGTGCTGGGTCTGTGCCCCCCCCCAGTGGCAGCGGTGCGTCCGATGACGCCGGTGGTTGGTGGTCCAGAAGTCCTGGGGGGGGAGGAAACACAGACACAACGGGGCGGATGAAACAAGGCAGAAGTACAGTTCAAGGGAAATCCAAATACGTAGTAGCAAGGCAGAAGGCTGGTCAGAGTTACCGGGGTCGAAGAGTAGTCAGGAGTCGTAATGGCAGAAAGCAGGTCTGGTATTCCTGGGGCAGAAGAGTATCCAAGAATCAGGCAGGTCCGGGGTCACAAAACAAGGGTGAGCCAGAAGCGTGAGCACACAGGTTCCGGGTGTGAGCTTTGCAGACGATCTGACAAAGGAGAGCTGAGAGACGGGACTTTAAATACTGGGAGAGGTTAGTGGGTAATGCAGCGCAGCTGGCAGAGTAATTAGAGCCGAGCAGAGCAGGGACAGGTGGAGCTCGTTAGGCTGAGTAGAGAGAGAGAGATGAGCAGAGTGGAAGATAGTGGAAACACATTAAGGTGGTAACCCGGTGGAGTGAGAGGGCTCATGACAGATGGAGATTGGATTCAGTCATTATTTAATGGTTACAATGTTTGATTCAATGACAGGGGGTACGGACATAGCCTCCTGCCATCTGAATGACTTCCATAGAAAATCTCTCACCTTATATACTGCTCTTCCAATCTACTTTTATCTTACCCAGCTGCTAATCATTATTGATTGTCACTCATCCACCACCATATCATCCACCTCCTTGGTGTCTTATGGCACCCTAGCCAGGCCATTCCATCACGCACCCATCCTAAGATTAGCACCAGTGGCCCCCAATCTATCTTGGCACCCTGACCTTCTATTACTCACTTGTGACACCACTAACACAAGGTGTGTCCTTGTCCTGTGTCCCTCATCTAGCCTAGGAGTTTACACACATTAATGAATCCTTTATCTTTTTTGTTGTTGCAAGAAGAATTCCATTACGTAAATCAAACAATTCAGAACATACAAATGAATTCCTAACCGCCTGACATCATCCCAGAAAATACATTGTTTCATGACAATTTGTAAGCTACATGGAAATTATAATATATTCAAATGAATATATCCCAATAAAAATAACTTCAGTCTTCTTCATCAATGTTCATTCAGAGGAACCCCAAGCTTTTCTCTGGTCACTTGGGGCGCTATCTGATCGACTGAGTTAGTCTTGTTTCCACATCTTCAATCCTGTAAACCTTAAATTCCACGTTATACAGTTCCAACTTAACATTCCACATTCCTCAATCAACATTATCAATGGACTCTACACTGAAATAACATGATATAGATGAAGAATTAATACTCTTAATACCTTCCTGTATGTCTCTAATATTTCCCATTGCTTTAGTTCAATTCCCAAGACCTTCCTAATCCTGATGTCAAGCATGTACAACATGATTCTCCCCCTATAATCACATACATTCCCCCTTATAATAATAATAATAATAATAATAATAATAATAATAATAATAATAATATGCCATTTAGCAGATGCTTTTATCCAAAGCGACTTATCTACTATAATAGCATCCAATGCTATGCGATTATCAATTGCATATTGTCTAATGATTGCCATCTCAGAACCAATAATTTGAAAACCCATGACTGTTAATAGATACAATATTCAACTCTGTTCAACCCCTAATATGCCTGAGTAGAGATACACAGCATAACACTCTGTTTTGAGTCCCTGTTAAATAAGTACACCCCTGAACTAGTTAGGATTGAGAAATTCAACCACAATATCTATATAAGACAGTTATCTCAATTGTACAATCAATATCCTTCATGCTGAAAATAGTTAGTTACTAATATATACTAATGATTTACTTAAATCACTCAGTCATCTTATATTATAACCAAAACCAAATTTAGAATGACAATTCTTATTGATTCACTTGGTCCTTATCAATCAAAATTAAACTGTCAGAATGTACACTTATATTAACATACAGTATAAATATCCATAATTCTATTATGACCTTCCTCATCCTGATAATAAATATAGATCATCCTCTCAATGCATTCTTAACACTATTAATTTAGCAGTGTATATACCTTCTATTCAAATGAGCAAATGTAGATAAATCCCAATTTTTTATTATCAACCCAGCTAACCAATCCCTTCTTTCTCCCGGCACTTAAATCTTCTGGCGTCTCTTCATTATGTTCTTCAGACAGCGTCATAGTTCAAAATGAATTGCCCATGACAATGTCCCAACTTCAATGTCTCATCCAAGTCACCACCTTCCCTACAACCTCCTTGTCTTGTCCATTTGCCAAACATTATACCAACAACATGAGAAATGTTGTATTTGAAACGATCCTTCTCCATTCTCACTCAATGGTGGACTCCTGTTCCAATCTCTTGATATAAAAACATGATAAAATCATTTGATAGCTTTGATTGGTTGTTGTAGACCAGTTGCATGTAGAAATGGTGCTTTACAGAAACGTCTTCAACGCCTCTATTCATCTTCAACCAGTACATAGATTGTGTCTTTTTAAAGGTTCACACCATTTTAGTCCAAATTATCCCCGTTATGCATCAAGACACCATCTGTATTTACCTCACTAGAAGACAAAACATAACAGTTTAATTGATTTCATTTCTAATCCAAGAAATCCATATAAGCATTGACTATATGTGACAAATTAATATGTTTTACCAATTATTCTTAATACCAATTTCTAATATACTCCGAATTTCTGTTAGCATTGCTCTGTGCAGTGTGCCCTTTTTACAGCTGTCACACTCTGGCTCCAAGGACTGTGTGTTAGAGCCAGGGTGTATTTCATTTGGTGGTGTTGGGTTGGGTGAGTTTCATTTGTTTGTGTTTTTGGTGATTGGTTAATGACTCCCAATCGGAGGTAACGAGTGTCAGCTGTCGGCTCGTTATCTCTGATTGGGAGCCATATATATTCTGTGTGTTTTCTCCCTGTGTTTTGTGGGTTATTGTTTCCGTGTTGCTGTTAGTCTGTATCAGGATTTGAACTTCACGTATCGTCATTTGTTGTTTTCTTCGTGGTTGCTTTAATTAATAAAGTCATCATGTTCACTCCACGCGCTGCGTATTGGTCCGCTCCTTTAGACGATCGTGACAGAATAACCCACCATAAAGGAACCAAGCAGCGCGTCCAGGAACAAAGGGTCTGGACATGGAAGGAACTGGTGGAAGGTAAAGGGTCCTGGACTTGGGAGGAGATCCTAGATGGTATGGATCGCCGACCATGGAACGAGACGGTGGAGAGGCGACGGCGAGAGGAGCAACGGCATCAGCAGGGCCATCATCGTCGGAAGGACGAGAGGCAACCCCAAGAAATTTTTTGGGGGGGGCACATGGCTTGGGCGACGGAGCAGCAGGAGGCTGCCACAAGGCAGAGTCAGAGGGCTGCCAGGTTAAGGGGGCTGACGGAGGCAGAGAAGGGACGGATTCAGTGGGCTACCAGGTCAAGGGGGCTACTGGGTAAAGCAGGGAAGGAAGGTGTTGAGGCACGGCGTGAGGTACTGGGGTGTGTAACCAGTTCGGTCCGGCCCGTTCCTAGTCCCGAGGTGCAGCCAGTAGTGTGTGTTCCCGTACGGTACGGCCTGTTCCGGTCCCTCGCACTAAGTGTAAGGTGCGCGTCGCCAGCCCGGTTCGGCCTGTTCCTGCCATACGCACCAAGTATGCGGTGCGCGTCGCCAGCTCAGCCCGGCCTGTTCCTACTCCACGCACCAGGGATACGGTGCGCTTCGCCAGCCCAGCCCGGCCTGTTCCTACTCCACGCACCAGGGATACGGTGCGCTTCGCCAGCCCAGCCCGGCCTGTTCCTACTCCACGCACCAGGGATACGGTGCGCTTCGCCAGCCCGGCCCGGCCTGTTCCGGCCACTCGCACCAGGGATACGGTGCGCGTCGCCAGCCCCGCCCGGCCTGTTCCTGCTCTCCGCACTCAGGCGTGAGGTGAGTCCCCAGGGTCCAGCAGGCCCTGTTCCGGCTCCCCGCACTAGGCGTTATGGGAGTCCCCAGGGTCCAGTATGCCCTGTTCCGACTCCCCGCACTAGCCCTGAGATGCGTGTCCTCAGCCCGGTACCTCCAGTTCCGGCACCACGCATCAGGCCTACGGTGCGTCCCCAGGGCCAAGCATGCCCTGTTGCTGCTTCCCGCACTAGCCCTGAGATGCGTGTCCTCAGCCCGGTACCTCCAGTTCCGGCACCACGCATCAGGCCTACGGTGCGTCCCCAGGGTCCAGCATGCCCTGTTGCTTCTCCCCGCACTAGCCCTGAGATGCGTGTCCTCAGCCCGGTACCTCCTGTTCCGGCACCACGCACCAGGCCTACGATGCGCCTCAGACGGCCAGAGTCTGCCGTCTGCCCAACGGGGCCTGAACTGTCCGTCTGCCCAACGCCGTCTGAACTGCCCGTCTGCCCAACGCCGTCAGAGCCTTCCGCCAGACAGGATCAGCCAGAGCCGTCTGCCAGACAGGATCAGCCAGAGCCTTCCGCCAGACAGGATCAGCCAGAGCCTTCCGCCAGACAGGATCAGCCAGAGCCTTCTGCCAGACAGGATCAGCCAGAGCCTTCTGCCAGACAGGATCAGCCAGAGCCTTCTGCCAGACAGGATCAGCCAGAGCCTTCTGCCAGACAGGATCAGCCAGATCCGTCAGTCGAGCCATGAGCAGCCAGATCCGTCAGCCAGCCACGAGCAGCCAGATCCGTCAGCCAGCCATGAGCAGCCAGATCCGTCAGCCAGCCATGAGCCAGCCAGCCAGGATCCGCCATTTAGTCAGGTGCTGCCCCTTAGCTCGGTGTTGCTCCTTATCCTGGTGCTGTCCCTTATCCTGGTGCTGTCCCTTAGCCTGGTACTGCCCCTTAGTCCGGTACTGCCCCTTAGTCCGGTACTGCCCCTTAGTCCGATGCTGCCCCTTAGTCCGGTGTTGCCCCTTAGTCCAGGTGGGGTTAGTTGGAGGGTGGTCATTGGGAGGAGGCTACCGAAGCAGGTTGTGACTGCGGTGGGGTGGGGATCACGACCGGGGCCAGAGCCGCCACCGGGGACAGACGCCCACCCAGACCCTCCCCTAGACGGTATGCTGGTGCGCCCGGAGTGCGCACCTTTAGGGGGGGGTACTGTCACACTCTGGCTCCAAGGACTGTGTGTTAGAGCCAGGGTGTATTTCATTTGGTGGTGTTGGGTTGGGTGAGTTTCATTTGTTTGTGTTTTTGGTGATTGGTTAATGACTCCCAATCGGAGGTAACGAGTGTCAGCTGTCGGCTCGTTATCTCTGATTGGGAGCCATATATATTCTGTGTGTTTTCTCCTGTGTTTTGTGGGTTATTGTTTCCGTGTTGCTGTTAGTCTGTATCAGGATTTGAACTTCACGTATCGTCATTTGTTGTTTTCTTCGTGGTTGCTTTAATTAATAAAGTCATCATGTTCACTCCACGCGCTGCGTATTGGTCCGCTCCTTTAGACGATCGTGACAACAGCGTACCAATAGGGAAGTTGAGAGTCCCTGCTCTAGCCCTTAGATTCTGTCCAGCTCTGACTACTTTAATCCTTTATTGCCACATAGTCTCCACAGCGCAGAAAATGCCCAGATTCTCCTGTTACTTCTGGCAGAGAAGCCTTCACCCTTTGAAAGAAAGTCTTCAGAACATTATTAGATGATACACCCTATGCTACTTTATCGTGTCTTCATATCAGTCAGTAGAAACCTTGATATTAGAAAGTGCACATTTTTGAAGCTTGCTATAGTCCACTAGTTTCCTATACATGCCTTCTCTACGTCCTGCCTTACCACAAATACATTTTCACCTAAAACCTTTAATCTAACCCATAACACATTAATTACTACTGCTCATATTCTTAATACAATTAGCATATTTAACAAAAAACCTAATTCAAGTATTACTACCCCCCTTTGGAAACATGACTCACCTCGTGATTCATGCGTTCAAAAACAAAACAACAACATTGTTTGTTAAACCAAAATAATAAATGACATTAAAATGACAACCTTTGATAATACCTTAACTGAATTGTATCCCATAAGGTAATTCAATAAAAGCATAATTGACTAGCGACAGTTATCCCTCATTTAGGACTCTTTTTGTCCGATTCATATATATAACTATTGCCATATTATAAACTTCTTCATGATTATCCTTATTATACATTATCCTCAACTCGGTATTATAAATCATAAATTATGAAATCCTTTAAATAAGTGTTCCATTCTATAGTAGACTAATCATTACCAACAGTCAAAACATTTCATAAATGTATGTATCCCAAGCGTACATTAAGTCCTCATGATATTTCTTCTCAAAAGAAATCACGTTTTACCCAAAACTCACTCCCAAAGGAACGCCCCCAAAAAAAAAAAAAAAAAAAAAAGCCCTATCTAAACATCATACTAGGTGGGTTGTGTGTGGTTTATTTGAAAAACCCAATTCGAAAACAAAAATGGCCAGGCCTCATTTAATTTGGTAGCTCCCTTTTACAACCTAAAAATAAGACTGCCTAATTTTACTAACCGTTCCTTCTATCCCACAGACTTTTGAAACATCCCAATGAGATATAAGGAAATACCCATTCTCCAGGAAGATAAAGTATACAGTGGGGGAAAAAAGTATTTAGTCAGCCACCAATTGTGCAAGTTCTCCCACTTAAAAAGATGAGAGAGGCCTGTAATTTTCATCATAGGTACACGTCAACTATGACAGACAAATTGAGATTTTTTTTCTCCAGAAAATCACATTGTAGGATTTTTTATGAATTTATTTGCAAATTATGGTGGAAAATAAGTATTTGGTCACCTACAAACAAGCAAGATTTCTGGCTCTCACAGACCTGTAACTTCTTCTTTAAGAGGCTCCATTGTCCTCAACTCGTTACCTGTATTAATGGCACCTGTTTGAACTTGTTATCAGTATAAAAGACACCTGTCCACAACCTCAAACAGTCACACTCCAAACTCCACTATGGCCAAGACCAAAGAGCTGTCAAAGGACACCAGAAACAAAATTGTAGACCTGCACCAGGCTGGGAAGACTGAATCTGCAATAGGTAAGCAGCTTGGTTTGAAGAAATCAACTGTGGGAGCAATTATTAGGAAATGGAAGACATACAAGACCACTGATAATCTCCCTCGATCTGGGGCTCCACGCAAGATCTCACCCCGTGGGGTCAAAATGATCACAAGAACGGTGAGCAAAAATCCCAGAACCACACAGGGGGACCTAGTGAATGACCTGCAGAGAGCTGGGACCAAAGTAACAAAGCCTACCATCAGTAACACACTACGCCGCCAGGGACTCAAATCCTGCAGTGCCAGACGTGTCCCCCTGCTTAAGCCAGTACATGTCCAGGCCCGTCTGAAGTTTGCTAGAGTGCATTTGGATGATCCAGAAGAGGATTGGGAGAATGTCATATGGTCAGATGAAACCAAAATATAACTTTTTGGTCAAAACTCAACTCGTCGTGTTTGGAGGACAAAGAATGCTGAGTTGCATCCAAAGAACACCATACCTACTGTGAAGCATGGGGGTGGAAACATCATGCTTTGGGGCTGTTTTTCTGCAAAGGGACCAGGACGACTGATCCGTGTAAAGGAAAGAATGAATGGGGCCTTGTATCATGAGATTTTGAGTGAAAACCTCCTTCCATCAGCAAGGGCATTCAAGATGAAACGTGGCTGGGTCTTTCAGCATGACAATGATCCCAAACACACCGCCCGGGCAACGAAGGAGTGGCTTCGTAAGAAGCATTTCAAGGTCCTGGAGTGGCCTAGCCAGTCTCCAGATCTCAACCCCATAGAAAATCTTTGGAGGGAGTTGAAAGTCCGTGTTGCCCAGCGACAGCCCCAAAACATCACTGCTCTAGAGGAGATCTGCATGGAGGAATGGGCCAAAATACCAGCAACAGTGTGTGAAAACCTTGTGAAGACTTACAGAAAACATTTGACCTGTGTCATTACCAACAAAGGGTATATAACAAAGTATTGAGAAACTTTTGTTATTGACCAAATACTTATTTTCCACCATAATTTGCAAATAAATTCATTAAAAATCCTACAATGTGATTTTCTGGATTTTCTTTTCTCATTTTGTCTGTCATAGTTGACGTGTACCTATGATGAAAATTACAGGCCTCTCTCATCTTTTTAAGTGGGAGAACTTGCACAATTGGTGGCTGACTAAATACTTTTTTCCCCCACTGTACATGTCGTTAACATTCAATTATAATCAGCAATCCAAAAATATGATGCAGATATGCCCTGTTCTATCTCACATCAATAATCGTTTGTTTTAATCTAATTCCTCATAACTACTCCAGAAGAAGATTACATAAAATCTTTCAAAAGATGAACACCTCTCAAATTTCTTTGAGTTTACAATGAGTGTTTTTAATTGATTACCTTTCAGACTTCATCCTCTGTAAATCTCACAATAATGATCAAAAGCCTGAATCTGTTTGGTAATGTAATCATCTCCACTTGTTGCATTGATGTTTTAAAATAACAACCTATTTTTTAATAACTTCAGAACCCACAAACACTGTTTACTCCTCCATCAGACTAATAGTCAAACTATCTCCCATTGTTCAACATACCATAAGCAGATTATCGTTTTTAGAATTAATGAACTGTCTGCATAACTCACTGTTGTTTAAACAAACTATATAATTTAATTATAATAATTAACAATTGTCAAAGAACGTTCTATATTCAACTATCTATATATGTGTTTCCCATCCCCCTCTGCGTCCTTTATATCCCGATATATAGCCCAACTATCACTACTTTCTTTCACCCTCTTACTAAATCATGGCATTAGTCAATTCTATCCACAAACCACTACTACGCAATTATATATTTTCATAGACTTTACTATAAATAATTATTTAAATACCAGTCTACTTAAACAATCCAGTTCACCCAATTAACCTACTTATCCTTCTTCAAACAATCCAATCCTCTACAATCTCTATTATCCTTTATTGCTAACTTTCCATCTAACGGTACTTTAAACAGATGACAAATTATTGTGAAGTTATAGTCAAAACCAAGAAAACATCTATTCACAGAGATGCAACTTTAATTACTATATTATACTATCCGCTATGTGTTGGTAAGACAATCTCTTACCTATAATGTTATCAATTCACCCAGTGATCTACGTCAACAGCATCAATGTAAAAGTTTAGCTTCCTTCCCTACATGGGCTTGAACTAGGTACCCTCTGCACACATTAAAATAGTCACCCTCTAAGCACCATTACTCATTATTTCAACAAAATCTGCAACCTTTGCAAAACAAGGCAAACAACTACTTCCATGTTGCAGAGCAAGTTACGTCACCACTCTAAACGCTACTAGCTCACACAACTAACTAGCTAGCCATATCCCACTGGTAACATTCATCACCCTTTAACTTCCTCCTTTTCCACAGCAACCAGTGATCCGGTTACACCACATTTATCCCATCATGAAACGTACAGCTCTCTCACGTTTCAGCGAGCCCCAGCTGCTAACATTCACAGATCAACACCTAGAATCTCTCCAGACAACAAATAAAAACCATTCTTAAACAGCGTTATGCATTTACCTCTATCGTAGGGTTTAAAAACTAACGTAACAGCATTAACCATCCTAAATTGCTGTAGTAACGTCATGTTTGGTTCAGTTTATCTGTTACGATATTGTGTAAGTAATTTCTGTATTGACCTCAGCTACAATTTCCTATATTCCTCCTGTTATCAAACAAGATAATAGCCACAGCTCTTATGAGACCACCAATCCGCCATAATTAGAATGCATCAGATCTAGGTAACTGTCCTTTCTAAGTAGGCTACAAGCAATAAACCAAACATTTGCTTTAGTTGCCCATCATATAATGAATTTGTATCCATATTATCAATATCCAACTAAATGATAGACATTACGCCACCATTCTCAATCGTTCAATCTAGCAAACCCGTATGCAATGCAAATAATTACTACCACGAAATCGTCTCGCTCTTCCTGTTAAATAAGTGAGTCTTTCCATTTGAACTACTTTGTAGTATCTATCTAAGCAACACATACCAGCAGTTGAATTACACTCAGAAACCCAGATTTGTTTACTCTATGCCATTGCCCCAATGCTATTGAACTGACACAGACATCCCACAAATAGCCCAATTACACTGGTTTATCATATAACCCTCTGATACAAAATGAAGTTCCATCACTTCACCACCTTAGCTCCACACAGATAATTAGTTAAATGGAAACCCTAAATTGGCTTTGTACAATATTATAACTTACGTCTATAAATTCCACTCCTTATGGTCAGTTAATTTCTTAAATCTTATCTCTATCAAAGGATCTAACAACGGTACAACTTAGAAAACCTGTATTTATTATTACCCACCCATGACGTATGTCTACGTTTGGGTGAGCAAGTTAATACATACATAGCACTCTAATTATGATTCTCTCACTTAGAGTAATCGATTACCCACATAAACTACATCCTATTTCCACATCGTCACAATCTCCATATAGAACGATAGAAACTTCTAGGTACTCACATCAAATAATATTTTCGTGTTTGTAACGATTCTCAATCGACACAAATCAACTTCTACAACCATACTCCCAGCGGAACCCAAAAAACAGACTGTAGTTTCAAGGACACTGACCTTCCTGTCATTGGACCCTCGCCGGTTTTCTAACCTCCAGGAAACCCCGTCAAAGTCAAGCCTCTCATTAAAACATATACTTCACCATTACACTCTAAAATAACCTCACGTTCTCCATACCACTCCTTGATATCATATGATGGGCATTGATGTACGGAACCACAATATAATGTTCTATTAAAGCTTATTATCCAAACTTATATCAACGTATCATACACATTCATGTAATTGATTATGCACTCTTTCAAATTAAAATTACTTTCTGCTCTTTGTTCATAAAATAGCCTGTTGTTCCATATACCTCGATGCCATCTGGTGAACAAAAAATGGTTGCATCGAGTTAACTTAAAAGGTTTTTTCCCATGAACGCCATAGTAGTTGTAGCGTTTACTATAAATGAATGTTGAAAATTAATATCCTCCTAATCAATTTGTAATGGGAGAAACATATGATCACTTTGCATAGTTTCACTAATTCTGATACACTGGACTTTCTGTTTACTTAAAGGACACCTTCAACCTCTCTAGGTTTATTCTGGGAGTTAGGGTGCGGTTGGGCAGGAGTCCAATTTCCTCTCTCTATCTCCCCCGATTATTACCGTTCCCTTGCTTCAATGAAAAATGCCATAATTGTATTTGCTAATCTATTGTTCAAATCGACATTTTGGTTTTGTTTGATTATTGTAAATATCATTTTATATTCCTTTCCCACACGCTCTCTAGTAGATCAATTTTTTTCAATGTTTATTTGTCCTGTATGACCTCTAAACTTTCTTTCTGCCCTTTCAAAAGTTATGCTAAACCTTTGTAACCACAATGCCCTGCATTCCTCGCGCCACCGTTTGATCTCAAAGTTATATATTTTAACTATAGGAATAGCCCATATGGACTGACACTCTTCATTAAGTAGATTATGTTGCTCCATTACCAAATTACGTAATATCATAACTGACTTTTCCTCCGTCCTAATTATATTTACCAGACATTGGGCGGCAGGTAGCTTAGTGGTTAAGAGCGTTGTGCCAGTAACCGAAAGGTTGCGGGTTCTAATCGCTGGTTCTAATCCCCGAGCCGACTAGGTGAAAAATCTGTCGATGTGCCCTTGAGCAAGGCACTTAACCCTAATTGTTCCTGTAAGTCGCTCTGGATAAGAGCGTCTGCTAAATGACCAATTATTATTAATTGTGCACACATTAAATTCCATGCTTTATACACCTCTTTCATATAATCTAAATCCCATTTCGGGTTGCTTGTGGCTGTATTATCAATGATATACTTTCGTGCTACTTGTAATTTATCCCTCTTAAAACTACCGTCTTGAGGATAGTCATTATCTGTCCATGCTGACAAATCACCAAGATATTGTCTCACATAGAAAAATCCTAATTTACTTAACATCCATTTGCACATTATTTGATTTATCTTACTGTTACAAGAGACTTGTTCTAAATGCAGATTTGTCTGTAATATTTTCGTAATTTCCCGTCTCTCTCTTCGAGTGAAATGAAGCTCTGCTTTACTCTTAATGGTGACTGTTTTTCCAGATACCGGTCTACTAAGCTGGCCATCCATTACTGTTATGAGTTCATGCAATATTAGTAATCAAATACCTAAATCAAATCCCAATCTTGATCTGTATTACAATTTAGTTTGCCTATTTTTGTCATTGGTGCTATTATTCAATATATTACATTGCATATGCTCCCTCTCCTGGCCGTTTTGAGTAATTCACAAAATACGAATTCTCTCTTCATCACAGTACTCTACTTATGGCTTGTTTTAACTGTAACCCTCTACCAAGGACTTTAACCTTAAACCAAGTACTACCAAGGATTTTAACCTTCAACCAAGTACTTCCAAGGATTTGAACCTTCAACCAAGTACTACCAAGGATTTGAACCTTCAACCAAGTACTACCAAGGATTTGAACTTTCAACCAAGTACTACCAAGTATTTTAACCTTCAACCAAGTACTAGCAATGATTTTAATCTTCAACCAAGTACTACCAAGGATTTTAACCTTCAACCAAGGACTTGAACCTTAATATCTATATTCTTTCGTCACAGGACTAGAACCTATGAACAATGTTTATTTCTTCGTCACATTACTTGATCTAGGACTTGAACCTATTTTATCTAGGACTTGAACCTACTTTATCTACTTTATAATCTAGTCATTTTGAGGACTTGAACCTATGACCAATTTTTTTTACACATTAAAGGACCCTACGCCCAATCTTGTTAAACCCACTCTACTTCTTCTGTTTTGTGTTTTGGTCCTTACTCTGACCAAACTCTGCTTAGAATAATAGCAACATATTATTGTCTAATTTGATCCTTCTACTTACATCCGTTATGCATACCTCAACACCACTCATCGTCCCCCTTAAAAATATGATTATTTAAATGCTCGTCACAGTTTAGCTTTACCACAGATAAGCAGAATTTGATATAATCCAAAAAATGAAAGTCTGCTTACCTGTTAGTTCGGCTGTAAACTGCATCCTGTTCGTTTAGACGGCAATCTGTTATGATGAGTTTCTGGTATTGAGAAGTTCAGGATGCAAGAGAGCAGTTGACACAGATGGAGATTGGATTCAGTCATTATTTAATGGTTACAATGTTTGATTCAATGACAGGGGGTACGGACATAGCCTCCTGCCTGTCAGAAGGTGTGCTGTGAAGGTGTGGTGCAGGAATCAAGCGCAGGACGCAGGAACTTAGTCCAATAGACTTTAGTGAACCAAAACTCAAAACGAGTCAAAAGAGCTTGGATACGAGCGATTACGCACACAGGCGTAAAATCAAACAAAATAACAATAACGCACAAACACGTGCGAGAACCTCTCCAACACAGAGGAGCGAACGAAGCAGACATACACGACAGCAAGTTCAATCACACACAACACATGACAAACACAACGAGAACTTATAGGACAATAATGAACGCTAAACGATAACAGGTGTACAACATCAAGACAAAACCAAACGAACATCGAAACATACAACGGTGGCAGCTAGTACTCCGGAGACGACGACCGCCGAAGCCTGCCCGAGCAAGGATGAGAGGCAGCCTCGGCCGAAACCGAGACAGTACCCCCCCTTTGACGCGCGGCTCCAGCCGTGCGCCGACCCCGGCCTCGGGGACGACCAGGAGGACGCGGAGCAGGGCGCATCGGGTGACTACGGTAGAATTCTGTCAGGAGAGACGGGTCCAAAATGTCTCTCCTCGGCACCCAGCACCGTTCCTCCGAGCCGTACCCCTCCCACTCCACGAGATATTGGAGACCCCCCATCCGACGTCTCGAATCCAAGATGGACCGCACGGTGTACGCCGGTGCCCCCTCGATGTCCAATGGGGGCGGAGGAGTCTCTCTGATCTCATCTTCCTGGAGTGGACCAGCTACCACCGGCCTGAGAAGAGACACATGTAACGAGGGGTTAATACGATAGTCACTAGGCAGTTGTAATCTGTAACACACCTCGTTCAATCTTCTCAGGACTTTAAACGGCCCCACAAACCGCCGACCCAGCTTCCGGCAGGGCAAGTGGAGGGGTAGGTTTCTGGTAGAGAGCCAGACTCGATCACCAGGTGCGTACACCGGCCCCTCACTGCGGTGGAGATCAGCGCTCGCCTTCTGACGACGGATGGCCCGCTGCAGGTGGACGTGTGCAGCGTTCCACGTCTCCTCCGAGCGCCGCACCCACTCATCCACCGCAGGAGCCTCGATCTGGCTCTGATGCCATGGTGCCAGAACCGGCTGGTAACCTAACACACATTGGAAAGGGGTTAGGTTAGTTGAGGAGTGGCGTAGGGAATTCTGGGCCATTTCTGCCCAGGGAACATACCGTGCCCACTCCTCCGGCCCGCCCTGGCAGTATGATCTAAGAAACCTACCCACATCCTGGTTCACACGTTCCACCTGCCCATTACTCTCTGGATGGTAACCCGAGGTAAGGCTCACCGAGACCCCCAAACGCTCCATAAATGCTCTCCAGACTCTGGAGGTGAACTGGGGACCTCGATCAGACACAATATCCTCGGGTACCCCGTAGTGCCGGAAAACGTGGGTGAATAGAGCTTCGGTGGTCTGTAGGGCAGTAGGAAGGCCCGGCATAGGGAGCAAACGACAGGCCTTAGAGAACCGGTCCACAACGACCAGTATAGTAGTATTCCCCTGCGAGGGGGGAAGGTCAGTGACGAAGTCCACCGAGAGGTGAGACCATGGTCGTTGTGGAACGGGCAGGGGTTGTAACTTACCCCTAGGCAGATGTCTAGGCGCCTTACACTGGGCGCACACCGAGCAGGAGGAGACATAAACCCTCACATCCCTGGCTAACGTGGGCCACCAGTACTTAGCACTAAGGCAGTGCACTGTCCGGCCAATACCAGGATGTCCAGAGGAGGGTGACGTGTGAGCCCAATATATCAATCGATCCTGAACCTCGAGCGAGACGTACGTCCGACCCTCCGGGCATTGAGGAGGACTAGGGTCGGTGCGCAACGCCTGCTCGATTTCAGCATCGAACTCCCACACTACCGGTGCCACCAGACAAGACTCGGCAGGATGGGAGTGGGCTCCACGGACCTCTCCTCCGTGTCATACCGCCGAGACAGTGCGTCTGCCTTACCGTTCTGTGACCCAGGGATGTACGTGATCTTAAATACGAACCGGGCCAAAAACATGTTCCACCGCGCCTGGCGAGGGTTCAGTCTCCTAGCTGCCCGGATGTACTCCAGGTTACGGTGGTCAGTCAAAATGAGAAAAGGGTGTTGAGCCCCCTCAAGCCAATGCCTCCACACCTTTAGGGCCTGTACCACGGCTAACAGCTCCCTGTCCCCTACGTCATAATTTCGCTCCGCCGGACTGAGCTTTTTGGAATAAAAGGCACAGGGGCGGAGTTTAGGTGGCGTGCCGGACCGTTGCGAAAGCCCGGCCCCTATACCGGCCTCTGACGCGTCCACCTCTACCTGAAATGGTAAAGCGGGATCCGGATGCGCCAGCACCGGAGCCGAAGTAAACAGGTCCTTCAGTCTCCCAAAAGCCCTGTCCGCCTCGGCTGACCACTGCAAACGCACCGGATCCCCCTTCAAAAGAGACGTTATGGGAGCTGCCACCTGTCCAAAACCCCGGATAAACCTCCGGTAGTAATTTGCAAACCCCAAAAACTGCTGCACCTCTTTAACAGTGGTTGGAGTCTGCCAATTACGCACGGCTGACACCCGGTCAACTTCCATCTTCACCCCTGACGCAGACAACTGATAAGTCAAAAAGGAGATCGACTCCTGGAAAAACAGACATTTCTCTGCCTTGACATACAGGTCGCGCTCCAACTGTTAAGCTATGGTTAAACCCAGCACTCAGAGAAACAAAACACGACTAAGGGAGTGGAAGAAACAAAAATTATTTTAATAAAAGTTCAATTTGTCTTAGTCCAAAAACAACTGAAGAAAAGGAACAGAGTGGGCTAGTCGGCTCCGGAGGAAGGAGAGGCTGAGGCAGGCAGGCAGGCAGGCAGGAAGGCAGGCAGGCAGGTTGGGAGGTATGTCTGAACTGAAGACAAAACAAATGACAGGTTAAGGAGAGTAAAGAGCCAGGCTGAAGACAAAGACAATTTAACTCTACTGGTGAGCCAAGTTACCGCTCTAGTAAGAACAACGATCTGGCGCCGGTGGAGAGCCATGCCCAGGAATTAGTAGTGCAGGTTGACGAGAGAATAGGATGCAGCTGCGTAGGCAGGAATCACTGGAAACAACCCGCAGCTGCACAGGAGAGGCAGATCCTGAGCACGCCCCCCGATCCACTCCAGACACACACCGGCAGATGCACCAACATAATGGGGACAAACACACATACAGATACAACAGACAAAGAGGGGACAAAACAAGGAGGAAGGGAAACAGAAAAGGGAGAGACAAGCTGCCCACATAACACCAACAGCCTCCTCAACACTCAGCGCACCAGGGCCACATGCTCGACTCGGGTAGACGAGTACACAAGAATGTCATCTATGTACACGACCACCCCCTGCCCCTGCATGTTCCCTGAAGATCTCATCCACGAATGATTGGAAAACTGAAGGAGCGTTCATCAACCCGTATGGCATGACAAGATACTCGTAATGACCCGAGGTGGTACTAAACGCTGTCTTCCATTCATCGCCATCTCTAATGCGTACCAAGTTGTAAGCGCTCCTGAGATCTAATTTTGTGAAAAAACGCGCCGCGCCCCGTGCAATGACTCCGTCATGGTCGCAATCAGAGGAAGTGGATAACTGTACTTCACCGTGATCTGATTGAGACTACGGTAATCAATGCACGGGCGTAACCCTCCATCCTTCTTCTTCACAAAAAAGAAACTCGAGGACGCAGGGGAAGTGGATGGCCGTATGTATCCTTGTCTCAGAGATTCGTCTATGTAAGTCTCCATAGCTCTCTTCTCCTCTTGAGACAGAGGATACACATGGCTCCGTGGGAGCGCAGCTCCTGCCTGGAGGTCTATCGCACAATCTCCCTGCCTATGAGGAGGTAACTGCGTCGCCCTCGACTTACTGAACACAATAGCCAAATCCTCATACTCGGGGGGAATGTGCAATGCGGGCACCTGGTTTGGACTCTCCACCGAGGTAGCCCCCACGGAAACACCTAAACATCGCCCCACACACTGGGCAGACCACTCCATCAGAGCCCTCTCCTGCCACGAAATAGATGGATTATGGATACTCAACCAGGGCATTCCCAGCACCACCGGATACGCAGGAGAGTCGATCAGATATAGCTGGATAATCTCCTCATGACCCCCCTGCGTACACATCCTAAGTGGTGCTGTGACTTCCCTGATCAAGCCCGATCCCAACGGACGGCTATCTAGGGCATGAACGGGGAATGGGACGTCAACAGGAAGAAGGGGAATCCCTAATTCTAAACTAAATTTACTATCAACAAAATTCCCAGCCGCGCCTGAATCTACTAGCGCCTTATGCTGGGAATGAGGTGCAACCTGTGGAAATCGCACAGGTATACAGAAGTGCGCAACAGAGAGCTCTGGGTAAGTGGGGCGCCTACTCACCTGGAAGGACTCCCCAGTGCGGAGCCTGTCGTCTTCTCCCCTAGGAGACCCTCCCCAGCACCTAGCCGCGGTGTGTCCTCCACGGCCACAGTTGGTGCAGGGGACGGCCCCCCTCGTGCTCCGACCCCTCCTCTCTCTAGCGCCAGCATCCCCGAGCTCCATAGGGCTCGGCTCGGAGGTGCTGGAGGATGGAATGGACGGACCCCCCTCGGAACGTCCGCGGGTAGCCAGCAGGGTGTCCAGCCTGATGGACATGTCCACTAACTGATCGAAAGTGAGGCTGGTATCCCTGCAGGCCAGCTCCCGACGGACGTCCTCTCGTAGACTACAGCGGTAGTGATCGATGAGGGCCCGCTCATTCCACCCTGCATCCGCCGCTAGAGTTCGGAATTCTAAAGCGAACTCCTGGGCGCACCTCCTCCCCTGCCCGAGGTAGAATAGACGCTCCCCCGCCACTTTCCCCTCAGGTGGATGGACAAACACAGCCCTGAAGTGGCGGGAGAACTCTGAGTAGGTGATAGTGGAGGCGTCTATTCTCCTCCACTCGGCATTGGCCCATTCCAACGCCTTGCCGGTGAGACAGGAGATGAGGGCAGACACGCTCTCGTGTCCCGAGGGCGCCGGGTGTACGGTGGCTAGGTATAGCTCCACCTGTAGAAGGAAGCCCTGACACCCGGCAGCGGTCCCATCATATGCCCTCGGGAGCGAGAGCCGAATTCCCCTGGGTTCCGGAGCTTGTATGGGCTGACTGGCCGATGGTGATGGCACGGAAGGTGGAGGTGTGGGTGTCCCTCTGGTCTCCCAGCGTTGAAGCGTGTTGATCACGTCCTGAAGGGCGGTCCCGATACGAAGGATCTGGTCGTTCTGCTCGCGGACCCGCTCCTCCAGAGACTCAGGTGCTGCTGCGGCTCCTGCTGATTCCATCTTCGGTGTGTGATTCTGTCAGAAGGTGTGCTGTGAAGGTGTGGTGCAGGAATCAAGGGCAGGACGCAGGAACTTAGTCCAATAGACTTTAGTGAACCAAAACTCAAAACGAGTCAAAAGAGCTTGGATACGAGCGATTACGCACACAGGCGTAAAATCAAACAAAATAACAATAACGCACAAACACGTGCGAGAACCTCTCCAACACAGAGGAGCGAACGAAGCACAGACATACACGACAGCAAGTTCAATCACACACAACACATGACAAACACAACGAGAACTTATAGGACAATAATGAACGCTAAACGATAACAGGTGTACAACATCAAGACAAAACCAAACGAACATCGAAACATACAACAGTGGCAGCTAGTACTCCGGAGACGACGACCGCCGAAGCCTGCCCGAGCAAGGACGAGAGGCAGCCTCGGCCGAAACCGTGACACTGCCATCTGAATGACTTCCATAGAAAATCTCTCACCTTCTATACTGCTCTTCCAATCAGACTCCATGAGGGTGGTATGAGGGCCCGACGTCCACAGGTGGGGGTTGTGCTTACAGCCCAACATCATGCAGGACATTTGGCATTTGCCAGAGAACACCAAGATTGGCAAATTCGCCACTGGCGCCCTGTGCTCTTCACAGATGAAAGCAGGTTCACACTGAGCACATGTGACAGACGTGACAGAGTCTGGAGATGCTGTGGAGAACGTTCTGCTGCCTGCAACATCCTCCAGCATGACCGGTTTGGCGGTGGGTCAGTCATGGTGTGGGGTGGCATATCTTTGGGGGGCCGCACAGCCCTCCATGTGCTCGCCAGAGGTAGCCTGACTGCCATTAGGTACCGAGATGAGATCCTCAGACCCCTTGTGAGACCATATGCTGGTGCGGTTGGCCCTGGGTTCCTCCTAATGCAAGACAATAAATAAATAAAATAAATAAATATGCCATTTAGCAGACACTTTTATCCAAAGCGACTTAGAGTCATGCGTGCATACATCTTTTTTTTTTTTGTGTATGGGTGGTCCCGGGGATCGAACCCACTACCTTAGCGTTACAAGCGCCGTGCTCTACCAGCTGAGCTACAGAGGACCACAATGCTAGACCTCATGTGGCTGGAGTGTGTCAGCAGTTCCTGCAAGATAACTTTATCACCCATTTCAACTGTCAGAATGTACACTTATATTAACATATAGTATAAATATCCATAATTCTATTATGACCTTCCTCATCCTGATAATAAATATAGATCATCTTCTCAATGCATTCTTAATACTATTAATTTAGCAGTGTATATACCTTCTACTCAAATTAGCAAATATAGATAAATCCCATTTTTTTATTATCAACCCAGCTAACCAATCCCTTCCTTCTCCCGGCACTTAAACCTTCTGGCGTCTCTTCATTATGTTCTTCAGACAGCGTCATAGTTCAAAATGAATTGCCCATGACAATGTCCCAACTTCAATGTCTCATCCAAGTCACCACCTTCCCTACAACCTCCTTGTCTTATCCATTTGCCAACCATTATACCAACAACATGAGAAATGTTGTATTTGAACCATAGTAATTCTCTCACCTTATATACTGCTCTTCCAATCTACTTTTATCTTACACAGCTGCTAACCCTTATTAATTGTCACTCATCCACCACCATATCATCCACCTCCTTGGTGTCGTATGGCACCCTAGCCAGGCCATTCCATCACGCACCCATCCTAAGATTAGCACCAGTGGCCCCTAATCTATCTTGGCACACTGACCTTCTATTACTCACTTGTGACACCACTAACACATGGTGTGTCCTTGTCCTGTGTCCCTCATCTAGCCTAGGAGTTTACACACATTAACGAATCCTTTATCACAAATCATCATAACAATCCCCCATTTTTTTATTATTTTTTTGCAAGAAGAATTCCATTACGTAATCACAAATCATCATAACAAACATGAAGGTAGGCTTCTCAAAGATCAGTTAGGATCAGTTAGGATCACCACTTTATTTTAAGAATGTGAAATGTCAGAATAATAGTAGAGAGAATGATTTATTTCAGCTTTTATTTATTTCATCACATTCCCAGTGGGTCAGAAATTTACATACACTCAATTAGTATTTGGGAGCATTGCCTTTAAATTGTTTAACTTCGGTCAAACGTTTCGGGTAGCCTTCCATAAGCTTCCCACAATATGTTGGGTGAATTTTGGCCCATTCCTCCTGACAGAGCTGGTGTAACTGAGTCATGTTTGTAGGCCTCCTTGCTCGCACACGCTTTTTCAGTTCTGCCCACAAATGTTCTATAGGATTGAGGTCAGGGCTTTGTGATGGCCACCCCAATACCTTGACTTTGTTGTCCATAAGCCATTTTTTGCCACAACTTTGGAAGTATGCTTGGGGTCATTGTCCATTTGGAAGACCCATTTGCGACCAATCTTTAACTTCCTGACTGATGTCTTGAGATGTTGCTTCAATATATCCACATAATTTTCCTTCCTCATGATGCATCTATTTTGTGAAGTGCACCAGTCCCTCCTGCAGCAAAGCACCCCCACAGCAGGATGCTGCCACCCCCGTGCTTCATGGTTGGGATGGTGTTCTTTGGCTTGCAAGCTACCCCCTTTTTCCTCCACACATAACGATGTTCATTATGGCCAAACTGTTCTATTTTTGTTTTATCAGACCAGAGGACATTTCTCCAAAAAGTACGATCTTTGTCCCCATGTGCAGTTGCAAACCGTAGTCCGGCTTTTTTATAGCGGTTTTGGAGCAGTGGCTTCTTCCTTGTTGAGTGGCCTTTCAGGTTATGTGGATATAGGACTTATTTTACTGTGGATATAGATACTTTTGTACCTGTTTCCTCCAGCATCTTCACAAGGTCCTTTGCTGTTGTTCTGGGATTGATTAGCACTTTTCGCACCAAAGTATGTTCATCTCTAGGAGACAGAACACGTCTCCTTCCTGAGCGGTATGACGGCTGCGTGGTCCCATGGTGTTTATACTTGTGTACTATTGTTTGTACAGATGAACACGTTTGGGAATTGCACCCAAGGATGAACCAGACTTGTGGAGGTCTACAATCTTTTTTCTGAGGTCTTGGCTGATTTATTTTGATTTTCCCATGATGTCAAGCAAAGAGGCACTGAGTTGGAAGGTAGGCCTTGAAATACATCCACAGGTACACCTCCAATTGACTCAAATGATGTCAATGAGCTTATCAGAAGCTTTTAAAGCCATGAAATCATTTTCTGAAATTTTACAAGCTTTTTAAAGGCACAGTCAAGTTAGTGTATGTAAACTGCTGACCCACTGGAATTGTGATACAGTGAATTATAAGTGAAATTATCTCTCTGTAAACAATTACTTGTGTCATGTACAAAGTAGATGTCCTAACCGACTTGCCAAAACTATAGTTTGTTAACAAGACATTTGTGGAGTGGTTGAAAAACGAGTTTTAATGACTCCAACGTAAGTATATGTAAACTTCCGACTTTAACTGTACATGCCAGGCATCGTCTGAGAAAGGCCTGAAAAAGACTCCAGCCTGAGACATGGACTGTTCTCCCTGCTCCCGGTGGTACCGGTGCTTCAACACTCAGACAGACTCCTAACCTCTAAAAGTCTAAGCCATTGGATTTTGAATTTGGCCTTTAGTACTATAGCCCATAGAAACTAATTGAAAAACAAATTCATAAATGGCAAAAAAGAAGGTCAAAAAATAAATCATAAGTATTGAGGTTTTGAAGTGTTTGTCCTATATCTAGGAGATATAAGAACGCTCAGGAAATATTTCTGTTGGCACAAAACTATCTCCATACTTCCATTTGTTTTTATGGGTTACTTTCAGATGAGTCCGGTGACACTTGTGGGGGTTGTAGCGCAAAACGGAGAACATCATTGTGTTCGTGAGAGTCTTCCCTTTCCATAGTGTTCATAATACACTGAACAAAACTATTAACGCAACGTTACTTAGATTGACAAAACGGTGCGTCAGCAGACTCTTAAGGATTTTAACAAAGCTTCTAATTGGCTAAACAAACCAGGTTACTTTAGTTCACATGAATGTAAAGGTCAAACTACACTGTCCAAAAATGCATGCAATAATTTCTAAGATTTTACAGAGTTACAATTCATATAAGGAAATCAGTCAATTGAAATACATTCATTAGGCCCTAATCTATGGATTTCACATGACTGGGAATGCAGATATGCTTCTGTTGGTCACAGATAACTTTAAAAAACGGTAGGGGCGTGGATCACATTGACGTGTACGACAGTGTGTTCCAGTTCCAGCCAATATCTAGCAACTTCGCACAGCCATTGAAAAGGAGTGGGACAACATTCCACAGGCCACAATCAACAACCTGATCAACTTTATGCGAAGGACATGTGTTGTGCTGCATGAGGCAAATGGTGGCCACAAAACACATGTCCTTCGCATAGAGTTGATCAGGTTGTTGATTGTGGCCTGTGGAATGTTGTCCCACTCCTTTTCAATGGCTGTGCGAAGTTGCTAAATATTGGCTGGAACTGGAACACACTGTCGTACACGTCAATCCAGAGCATCCCAAATATGCTCGTTGGGTGGTGACATGTGCGGTGAGTATGCAGGCCATAGAAGAACTGGGACATTTTCAGCTTCCAGGAATTGTCTACAGATCCTTGCGACATGGGGCCATGCATTATCATGCTGAAACATGAGGTGATGATGGTGGATGAATGGCACGACAATCGGCCTCAGGATCTCATCACGGTATCTCTGCGCATTCAAATTGCCATCGATAAAATGCAATTGTGTTCGTTGTCCATAGCTTATGCCTGCCCATACCATAACCCCACAGCCACCATGGGGCACTCTGTTCACAACGTTGACATCAGCAAACTGCTCGCCCACACGATGCCATCTGCCCGGTACAGTTGAAACCGGGATTAATCCGTGAAGAGCACACTTCTCCAGCTTGCCAGTGGCCATCGAAGGTGAGTATTTGCCCACTGAAATCTGTTTCTGACAGTTTGTGCTGAAACTCTTTGTTTGTGCAAACCCACAGTTTCATCAGCTGTCCGGGTGGCTGGTCTCAGACAATCCCGCAGTTGAAGAAGCCATGGAGGTCCTTAGCTGGCATGGTTACAAGTTTTCTGTGGTTGTGAGGCCAGTTGTACGTACTGCCAAATTGTCTAAAACGACATTGGAGGTAGCTTATGGTAGAGAAATGAACATTCAATTCTCTGGCAAGAGCTCTGGTGGACATTCCTGCAGTTAGCATGTCAATTTCACACTCCCTCAAAACTTGACACATCTGTAGCATTGTGATGCGTGACAAAACTGCACATTTTAAAGTGGCCTTTTATTGTCCCCAGCACAAGGTGCACCTTTGTAATGATCGTGCTGTTTAATAAGCTTCTTGATATGCCACACCTGTCAGGGGTTTGGACTACCTTGGCAAAGGAGAAATGCTTACTAACAGGATGTAAACAATTTTGTGAACAACATTTATAATAATAATATAATATGCCATTTAGCAGACGCTTTTATCCAAAGCGACTTACAGTCATGCGTGCATACATTTTTATGTATGGGTGGTCCCGGGGATCAAACCCACTACCTTGGCGTTACAAGCGCCATGCTCTACCATTTGAGAGAAATAAGCTTTTTGTGCAAATGGAACATATCTGGGATCTTTTATTTCAGCTCATGAAACATGGGACCAACATTTATATTTTTGTTTTGTAGGCCAAACCGTCCGGACGCTACAGATGTTTTCGTGAGAAGACCAATTTCCGGGATGTCTCATGGTCTGGCAAACACCGATGTAGCTTTGCCACCTTCCACCGCAGATGCGGAAAGCCGACATATGCGGATGCAGTGGACTGAGAAGTAGCCCATGCTAAAAAAACGATATCTCTAGCTTAAACTGAGGGATTTTTATGGAGATTTTTTATTATGTTATTTAGATTGACACACATGTGTCTCTTAAGGACAGCTTCTATCCCTTAGCCACAATACTGTTAAATAGCTAAAAACTACTGCTCTCCCTCTTCCACAGACTATCCACACTGACTCTATGCCCATCCACAGGTCTCTACCCACTCAGACAACCTATGGTGCTGCTAAAATTATTATTGATTTTAATGATCGATCACAGCCTTGAACCACGTGACTTCCGTCTCGCTTCCGCATTGTCTCCGTGCTGCTGTGCTGTTTGTTGCTACTTGGCTACCTGCCAAACTATTCACGTTTTACTTTTAATAAACGTTTAATCAATCTCTGTGTTCAACAAATTTACCAACTTTTTAGTTTTGTCCTCACTCATCTTTTTCGTTAAACTTTTTTCACCCCGGACGTTTTATCCCGAGACAGAAGAGTCATTTTCCTGTGCGTTTTAGCTGCCAATTTTACTTTATTTTCCATTTTTCCATCGCAACTTTTTTCCCTTATTCAACTTTTTTCACTCCGGACGCTTTATCTGGACATGGTTCGTCAACATCTTCAACAGCCGAAGCTAAGTAGTAACATTAACATGATGTCTTCTAATTGCAGTCGCTGTACTCATAATATACAGGAGAACGATCGCCTTACGGCGAGAATAGCTGTGCTACAAGCCCAGCTTCAGACGCAATCGTTAGGCAAGGGTAATGTCAGTGTAGGAAAAGAAGAAACAGCGTCTGTGCCACCAGTAAGTACAGACAGTAACGTTAGTATAAATCCCCCCGCACAGTCCCCGCAGCCGGACAACTTTCTCATGGCTTCTGGAGGGAAATACTGTTGGAATGCTCAACCGGTGTCGCTCATTCAGCCGACAGAAACCTTCAACCGGTTTTCCCCATTATGTAGCGAGTCGGAGTCTGAGTCTGAGTCTTCTCTTGTCTCTACTCCTCCCGTTACGGGGTCTGAGACGCCGAAGGCTCCCACCATTAGCTCTGACAAATTGAAAACCCTAGTCATTGGCGACTCCATTACCCGCAGTATTAGACTTAAAACGAATCACCCAGCGATCATACACTGTTTACCAGGGGGCAGGGCTACCGACGTTAAGGCTAATCTAAAGATGGTGCTGGCTAAAGCTAAAACTGGCGAGTGTAGAGAGTATAGAGATATTGTTATCCACGTCGGCACCAACGATGTTAGGATGAAACAGTCAGAGGTCACCAAGTGCAACATAGCTTCAGTGTGTAAATTAGCTAGAAAGATGTGTCGGCATCGAGTAATTGTCTCTGGCCCCCTCCCAGTTAGGGGAAGTGACGAGCTCTACAGCAGAGTCTCAGCACTCAATCGCTGGTTGAAAACTGTTTTCTGCCCCTCCCAAAAGATAACATTTGTGGATAATTGGCCCTCTTTCTGGGACTCACCCACAAACAGGACCAAGCCTGACCTGCTGAGGAGTGACGGACTCCATCCTAGCTGGAGGGGTGCTCTCCTCTTATCTACCAACATAGATAGGGCTCTAACTCCTCTAGCCCCACAGTGAAATAGGGTGCAGGCCAGGCAGCAGGCTGTTAGCCAACCTGCCAGCTTAGTGGAGTCTGCCAATAGCATAGTCAGTGTAGTCAGCTCAGCCATACCCATTGAGACTGTGTCTGTGCCTCGACCTAGGTTGGGCAAAACTAAACATGGCGGTGTTCACCCTAGCAATCTTATTAGGATAAAGACCTCCTCCATTCCTGCCATTATTGAAAGAGATCGTGATACCTCACATCTCAAAATAGGGTTACTTAATGTTAGATCCCTCACTTCAAAGGCAGTCATAGTCAATGAACTAATCACTGATCATAATCTTGATGTGATTGGCCTGACTGAAACATGGCTTAAGCCTGATGAATTTGCTGTGTTAAATGAGGCCTCACCTCCTGGTTACACTAGTGACCATATTCCCCGTGCATCCCGCAAAGGCGGAGGTGTTGCTAACATTTACGATAGCAAATTTCAATTTACAAAAAAAAAAATGGCGTTTTCATCTTTTGAGCTTCTAGTCATGAAATCTATGCAGCCTACTCAATCACTTTTTATAGCTACTGTTTACAGGCCTCCTGGGCCATATACAGCGTTCCTCTCTGAGTTTCCTGAATTCCTATCAGACCTTGTAGTCATAGCAGATCATATTCTAATTTTTGGTGATTTTAATATTCACATGGAGAAGTCCACAGACCCACTCCAAAAGTCTTCCGGAGCCATCATCGACTCAGTGGGTTTTGTCCAACATGTCTCTGGACCTACTCACTGCCACAGTCATACTCTGGACCTAGTTTTGTCCCATGGAATAAATGTTGTAGATCTTAATGTTTTTCCACAAAATCCTGGACTATCGGACCACCATTTTATTACGTTTGCAATCGCAACAAATAATCTGCTCAGACCCCAACCAAGGAGCATCAAAAGTCGTGCTATAAATTCTCAGACAACACAAAAATTCCTTGATGCCCTTCCAGACTCCTTCTGCCTACCCAAGGACGTCAGAGGACAAAAATCAGTTAACCACTTAACTGAGGAACTCAATTTAACCTTGCGCAATACCCTAGATGCAGTTGCACCCCTAAAACGAAAAACATTTGTCATAAGAAACTAGCTCCCTGGTATACAGAAAATACCCGAGCTTTGAAGCAAGCTTCCAGGAAATTGGAACGGAAATGGCACAACACAAAACTGGAAGTCTTCCGACTAGCTTGGAAAGACAGTACCGTGCAGTACCGAAGAGCCCTCACTGCTGCTCGATCATCCTACTTTTCCAACTTAATCGAGGAAAATAAGAATAATCCAAAATTTCTTTTTGATACTGTTGCAAAGCTAACTAAAAAGCAGCATTCCCCAAGAGAGGATGGCTTTCACTTCAGCAGTAATAAATTCATGAACTTCTTTGAGGAAAAGATCATGACCATTAGAAAGCAAATTACGGACTCCTCTTTGAATCTGCGTATTCCTCCAGGGCTTAGCTGTCCTGGATCTGCACAGCTCTGCGAGGGCCTGGGATCGGAGAGACACTTAAGTGTTTTAGTACTATATCTCTTGACACAATGATGAAAATAATCATGGCCTCTAAACCTTCAAGCTGCATACTGGATCCTATTCCTACTAAACTGCTGAAGGAGCTGCTTCCTGTGCTTGGCCCTCCTATGTTGAACATAATAAACAGCTCTCTATCCACCGGATGTGTACCAAACTCACTAAAAGTGGCAGTGATAAAGCCTCTCTTGAAAAAGCCAAACCTTGACCCGGAAAATATAAAAAACTATCGGCCTATATCGAATCTTCCATTCCTCTCAAAAATTTTAGAAAAAGCTGTTGCGCAGCAACTCACTGCCTTTCTGAAGACAAACAATGTATACGAAATGCTTCAGTCTGGTTTTAGACCCCATCATAGCACTGAGACTGCACTTGTGAAGGTGGTAAATGACCTTTTAATGGTGTCAGACCGAGGCTCTGCATCTGTCCTCGTGCTACTAGACCTTAGTGCTGCCTTTGACACCATCGATCACCACATTCTTTTGGAGAGACTGGAAACCCAAATTGGTCTACACGGACAAGTTCTGGCCTGGTTTAGATCTTACCTGTCGGAAAGATATCAGTTTGTCTCTGTGAATGGTCTGTCCTCCGACAAATCAACTGTACATTTCGGTGTTCCTCAAGGTTCCGTTTTAGGACCACTATTGTTTTCACTATATATTTTACCTCTTGGGGATGTTATTCGAAAACATAATGTTAACTTTCACTGCTATGCGGATGACACACAGCTGTACATTTCAATGAAAGATGGTGAAGCCCCAAAATTGCCCTCGCTAGAAGCCTGTGTTTCAGACATAAGGAAGTGGATGGCTGAAAACTTTTTTACTTTTAAACTCGGACAAAACAGAGATGCTTGTTCTAGGTCCCAAGAAACAAAGAGATCTTCTGTTAAATCTGACAATTCATCTTGATGGTTGTAAAGTCGTCTCAAATAAAACTGTGAAGGACCTCGGCGTTACTCTTGACCCTGATCTCTCTTTTGACGAACATATCAAGACTGTTTCAAGGACAGCTTTTTTCCATCTACGTAACATTGCAAAAATCCGAAATTTTCTGTCCAAAAATGATGCAGAAAATTAATCCATGCATTTGTTACTTCTAGGTTAGACTACTGCAATGCTCTATTTTCCGGCTACCCGGATAAAGCACTAAATAAACTTCAGTTAGTGCTAAATACGGCTGCTAGAATCCTGACTAGAACCAAGAAATTTGATCATATTACTCCAGTGCTAGCTTCCCTACACTGGCTTCCTGTTAAGGCAAGGGCTGATTTCAAGGTTTTACTGTTAACCTATAAAGCGTTACATGGGCTTGCTCCTACCTATCTTTCCGAGTTGGTCCTGCCGTACATACCAATACGTACGCTACGGTCACAAGACGCAGGCCTCCTAATTGTCCCTAGAATTTCTAAGCAAACAGCGGGAGGCAGGGCTTTCTCCTATAGATCTCCATTTTTATGGAACAGTCTGCCTACCCATGTGAGAGACGCAGACTCGGTCTCAACCTTTAAGTCTTTACTGAAGACTTATCTCTTCAGTAGGTCATATGATTGAGTGTAGTCTGGCCCAGGAGTGTGAAGGTGAACGGAAAGGCTCTGGAGCAACGAACAGCCCTTGCTGTCTCTGCCAGGCCGGTTCCCCTCTCCACTGGGGTTCTCTGCCTCTAACCCTGTTGCAGGGGCTGAGTCACTGGCTTGCTGGTGCTCTTTCATGCCGTCCCTGGGAGGGGTGCGTCACTTGAGTGGGTTGAGTTACTGACGTGATCTTCCTGTCTGGGTTGGCGCCCCCCCTTGGTTTGTGCTGTGGTGGAGACCTCTGTGGGCTATACTCGGCCTTGTCTCAGGATTGTAAGTTGGTGGTTGAGGATATCCCTCTAGTGGTGCGGGGGCTGTGCTTTGGCAGAGTGGGTGGGGTTATATCCTTCCTGTTTGGCCCTGTCCGGGGTTTCTTCGGATGGGGCCACAGTGTCTCGGACCGCTCCTGTCTCAGCCTCCAGTATTTATGCTGCAGTAGTTTATGTGTCGGGGGCTGGGGTTAGTTGGTTATACCTGGAGTACTTCTCCTGTCTTATCCAGTGTCCTGTGTGAATTTAAGTATGCTCTCTCTAATTCTCTCGTTCTCTCTTTCTCTCTGAGAACCTGAGCCCTAGGACCATACGTCAGGACTACCGGGCATGATGACACCTTGCTGTCCCCAGTCCGCCTGGCCTTGCTGCTATTCCAGTTTCAACTGTTCTGCCTGCGGTTACGAAACCCCTACCTGTCCCAGACCTGCTGTTTTCAACTCTTAATGATCGGCTATGAAAAGCCAACTGAGAGACCTGAGCCCTAGGACCATACGTCGGGACTACCGGCCGTGGTGACTCCTTGCTGTCCCCAGTCCGCCTGGCCTTGCTGCTATTCCAGTTTCAACTGTTCTGCCTGCGGTTATGGAACCCCTACCTGTCCCAGACCTGCTGTTTTCAACTCTTAATGATCGGCTATGAAAAGCCAACTGAGATTTATTCCTGATTATTATTTGACCATGCTTGTCACTTATGAACATTTTTGAACATCTTGGCATGGTTCTGTTATAATCTTCACCCGGCACAGCCAGAAGAGGACTGGCCACCCCTCATAGCCTGGTTCCTCTCTAGGTTTCTTCCTAGGTTTTCGCCTTTCTAGGGAGTTTTTCCTAGCCACCGTGCTTCTACACCTGCATTACTAGCTGTTTGGGGTTTTAGGCTGGGTTTCTGTACAGCACTTCGAGATATTAGCTGATGTAAGAAGGGCTATATAAAATAAAATTGATTGATTGATTGATTTATTACTCCATTACGCTGCTGTCCATTGATTATTGATTGTCATTACCATTAGTATTTATCTATTTATCCTGCTACTGGTAATCTATTACTCTTACCTGTATATCCTATTGCCAGTCACATTTTATATATAAACCCACCTCAACCACTCCTGCACATAGAATAAGGTACTGGCACTGAACTGTATATACTTGCATTCTCATGTTTCTTTAACTCTCATCATAGTTCTTGTGTGTTTTTTATTCTTACTTAAAAATATAGATGATCTATTATTATCTATATTATCTACTGCATTGTTGGGAAAGAGCGCTCAAGGTAAGAATTTCACTGTACTGTTTTACATGTTGTATCCTGTGCACGTGGCGAATAAACTTTGACACTTTAAACATCCATGCATGCCGTCATCCAACAAATGTAAACGCCTGGAGTTTGCTAAACGGCATGGGCACTTGGATTGGAACCGCTGCTTTGGTCAGATGACATGAAAATAGAGCTCTTTGGCCACACACACCAGTGGTGAGTTTGGAGTCGAAATGAGAATGCATGATCAGAAAATATCCCCATACCTACTGTAACATATGGTGGTGGATCTTTGATGTTACTGGGCTATTTTGCTTCCACTGGTCCTGGGGCAGTGGAAGCAAAATGGCATCATAAACTTTACCCAGTACCAGGATATTTTAGCCCAAAACCTGGTTGCCTCTGCCAGGAGGCTGCAATTTGGCCACAAGTGGATCTTCCAGAATAACAATAACCCCAAGCACATATCAAAATCCACAAAGAAATTGTTTAATTGGCCATAAAATCAACATTTTGTAATGGCCATCTCAGTCTCCGGACTTGACACCAATTGAAATCCTTTGGTTTGAATTGAAGAGGCAGTCTATAAGTGCAGACGAAGGATATAAAGGATCTGGAAAGATTCTGTATGGAGGAATGGTCTAAGATCCCTCCCAATGTGTTCTCCAACTCATAAAACATTTCAGAAAAAGACTCAGTGCCATTATCCTCGCAAGGTGAGGTATTGAAAGGTATTGAAAACAGTGGTTTCAATCATTTTAATCACTACCTTTTTGAGAAATAAAATGTATTACTTGTTAAACTAAATCTGTTTCTTGAGCAATTGTATTAGTATAAAATAGTATAATTCCCCACCAAAATGTGGCATACAATATAGCTCAGTATTTGAATTATTTATGTTATACAGTCCTTTTAGCTCGTCTTTATCAAGGGTGTCAATAATTTCAGACCCCACTGTACGTACTAATCTTACATACCTACAGACAGGAAGCATAGTCTTCATGACCTTTTTCATGAAAACAGGGCAAGGCCATGTCTTATTGTGAATGACAGGCTGAAGGTGTTAATCTAAATATATTCACATAATGACCATGGTTCCTTAATTAACTGTTATGTGTATTAAGCTTTTGTCAAGCATTATGGCCAACTAGATCTTCATTGAGGGACCTATTGTGAGTCCAACCTCTTCTTTTTGAGTTCACCCATGGCCTCAGAGAGCCAGAAATCAAATTATCATATTTAATGATGGATAATGAATCTTGTTCTCTAGTACCCATAAGTCACTCTTCCCGAGCAAATTAGGAGATGTCAGTGTTAAGGGACCAAATAGACTCAAATCACCATTTGTTAATATTCACATTCAGATGTTAATGTGAATATTAACAAATGTAACCTTGAACTCTGTCCTGCTGTGCACAATTTCCATTGAGAGACCAACTCATTATCTAGCATTGTGACAGAGTCAACTCTTCAGAGATAATGCTGAGGGAGCCCTTTAAATTCCATTCAGATAACTGTTCAAATAATTATATTTTGTTAGAAAGAAAAGTTGATCTGGAAAACACAATCAGCAGGAATAGTGTGGTGTTGAAAAGGCCAGTTTGCTGCATTGTTATTAGAGTATGACTGTGGCTATCACCCCAGCTGAGCACTGGCCTTGGAAAATGAAGTCCTGCAAAATAAATGTGTTCGTAATGCGGGATTAGGCTCACAGTTTCTCTGTTTTAATGAGGCTGAATCAACGGAGCATTTCGTCCATCTAAATCCCCATTGGTTTGCAGAAACCATTACTTCCAACTTAAAGTCCGCAAGCCTAAATCAGTGGCGGAGGGCTTTGATACGTATAAAAGAGAGAGAGAGAGAGAGAGAGAGCTCACAGGTGCCTGCCTCTCTTTAGTCCTACAGGTAGTTAATAATAATTTGGTGGGTGCTTATATTTGTCCTATTTGACACATGTAGAAGTGTGTATTGATATTTTATTTTTTTGCATATCCCAACTCTCCCTGAGACACCCTCAGAGAGTTGGGTCACAGCCAGGGTCTGCCATCATCAACGGCAACCATGTAGCAATAAGGGTTGAGTGCCTTGCTCAAGGGCACATAAATATTTGTTTTCTCACCTTGGGGATTCGAACTAGCAATATTTCAGTTACTGGCCCAAGGGATCGCTAGGCTACCTGCCACCCTGGTTAACAGTGAGCTGTGGTAGCCTTGCTCATACAGTAAAGCTAATACAGTGTGAAAGGAAAAAATCAACAGAACACACTACAAGCACATGGAAACCTGGAGTGAATAACTGTTATAAACCAACACACTGACCTTTTTAGTGTAGGGTGATTTATGAGTGTGAAGTTCGTACAGCTAGAGCAGATCCTAACCCAGTTTTCCTGCATTATTAAAGCTGCACTATGCAGAAATCGCTCCGCCATTTCCTGGTTGCTAAATTTCTAATAATTTGCCTAATTTCAGTTTATGTGTCAAAACAAGCATGAATAGTGTAGAGAATCATTGCATCATCTAAACCGATGTGAAATATATTTTCCATAACCTAAAACATTGTATTTTCAGCTGTCTGAAGCTGGTGTACAAAACCGAAAGTAAAAGAAGCAAAAACGAAACATAAGACCGGGAAGCATAAAAATAGCGCACATAGAAAATAGCTACCGCTTCTTAGACTTGCTTTCAATAAGAATGACAGATCTATAACTCACATTTCTATATGAATTTGGTTGGATCGCCCAAAAGGTTACATATTGCAGCTTTAATTGCAGTGGGGAGCTACTGTTATGATTTAACTGGATAGAACCCAAATGCAGACAAGTACACCAAGCCAGAGAAGTTTTAACAGGTTTATTATAATGTTCAATAGTCCAGGTTTCCAATAAATGGGGAAGAGCAAGTCCAGGTTATAGGGAGGGTACAGATCCAGGTCAGGGCAGGTGTGGTACCGTAATGTCCTAGTGTCCGTGGTGAGTCCAAAGGAGAGGCCCGATAGTGGAGAGCAGGATGGTGGTGGCAGGAGTGAAGCGGAGGCAGGAGTCAGGTTCCAAATATCTGTGGCACAGGAGAAAAAGTAAATAAACAGTCCAAAAAACACAAGAGCGAAAACAGACAGGTTGAGTCGGCAGCGAGACTAACATGGTTGTCTTGACTATGATCTGACGATGAGTGGAAAGTTTGACCGGGTCTTAAAGGCTGAGGTGATTATGGTGAATGAGCTGCAGCTGGAACCCTGACTCCCGCACACCAGACTTCACTCCTGCAATCAAGGACAGACAGAGGGGAGGGGAGAGCAGAGAGAGAGCTACCTAGCAGCAGTAGGCCTAACAGTACCCCCCCTCTACGGACGCCACCTGGCGGCCGACAGGGTTTATCAGGATGTAACCTATGAAACTCACGAACCAGAGCAGGATCCACAATGAAGCTCCTGGGCACCCAGGAACGTTCCTCAGGACCATAACCCTCCCAATCCACCAGGTACTGGAAACCACGACCCCGGCGGCGAACATCCAGAAGTCGCCGGACAGTGTAGACCGGACCCCCACCCACGATCTTGGGCAGAGGAGGGGGACGAGAGGGCGGGCACAAAGGGCTAACCGACACAGGCTTAATCTGGGAAACATGAAAGATGGAATGAACCCGTAGGGAGGCAGGAAGCTGTAGCTTAACCGCGCAGGGGTTAACAATAGACAGTATCTTGAACGGTCCTATAAAACGAGGCGCCATCTTCTTCGACTCCACCTTCAATGGAAGGTCCCGTGACTTCAGCCATACCTCTTGACCAGGAGAGTAACCGGGAGCCTGGGACCGGTGACGGTTGGCTTGCCTCTGCATGTACGCCGAAGCTCGGGACAGAGCTACCCTGGCCTTCCTCCAGACCTTGCAGCAGCGGCGCATGTGGGACTGCACCGAGGGTACCGCAAGTTCCCTCTCTTGGGAAGGGAACAGGGGAGGTTGATAACCCAGAGCACACAGAAAAGGAGACAAACCAGAGGAAGCGTTAGTCAAGGTGTTATGAGCATATTCCACCCAGGGGAGCATGGAGCTCCATGACCCAGGGTTAGACCCAGTGACACAGCGAAGTGCGGTCTCCATCTCCTGGTTCGCTCTCTCGGCTTGCCCGTTGGTCTGGGGGTGATATCCAGAGGACAGGCTGGATGTAATGCCCAAAGCTTTACAGAAAGCTTTCCACACCTGGGAGACAAACTGGGGACCCCTGTCAGAGACAATATCCGTGGGTAGACCATGAGAGCGGAACACATGTTCAACCAAAATATCAGCCGTCTCTCTGGCAGTGGGCAGTTTAGGTAGGGCCAAAAAATGAGCGAACTTAGAAAAACGATCAATCACCGTAAGAATGACAGTCTTACCAGATGAGGGGGAAGTCCAGTGACAAAATCCATAGCGATATGCGACCAGGGCCGGCTGGGTATAGGTAGAGGTCGTAGATGACCAGCGCTGGCCTGGGTGGAGTTTTTACTTCGTGCACATACCGTACAAGCAGCAATGAAGGCTCGAGTGTCCGCCTCCATCGTGGCCCACCAGAACTTCCGTCGCACAAAGTCAAGGGTCCGCGAAACTCCAGGGTGACAGGTAAGGGGAGACGAGTGAGCCCACTGAAGTACCTGGGAGCGAGCAGACTCAGGGACAAACATCCGGTTAGGAGGACCCCTCCCAGGGTCAGCTTGATGATGTTGAGCCTGTCTAACAATCCCCTCGATGTCACATGTGATGACTGCAATACTGCAGGTAGGAGGCAAAATGGGTTCAGGGTTACTACCAGTATCAACAGCCGAATGAACACGAGACAGGGCGTCAGGCTTGACGTTGCGTGACCCAGGACGGTAAGACAGAGAAAAATTGAATCTCCCAAAAAATAGTGCCCACCTGGCTTGGACGGGGGTTGAGCTGCTTCGCTGACTGGAGGTAAGCCAGATTCTTATGATCCGTCCAAACGATGAAGGGTTGTTCCGCCCCTCCAACCAATGTCGCCACTCCTCGAGAGCCAGCTTAACGGCGAGCAGTTCACGATTTCCAACATCATAATTCCTCTCTGCCTGAGAAAGTTTCCTTGAGAGAAAAGCACAGGGATGCAGTTTGTTATCTTCAGGAGAACGTTGTGACAACACTGCACCTACCCCAGTGTCGGATGCATCCACCTCCACGACAAACTGGCGGTCGGGGTCCGGCTGCATCAGAATGGGAGCCGAGGCGAGCGATGTTTCAGTTCTTCGAACGCTGATTCGGCCCCTTCATTCCAAGCGAACGGTCGTGAGATGGAGGTGAGAGCGGTGAGTGGCGCCGCAATGCGGCTGTAGTCCTTGATGAACCTCCTATAGAAGTTCGCAAACCCCAGGAATCGTTGAAGTTGTTTGCGGGTAGAGGGAGCTGGCCAGTCCGTGACAGCAGAGATCTTAGCTGGGTCCATCCGCAGCTCCCCCTGAGCTATGATGTAACCCAAAAAGAGGTCTCAGACACATGAAATTCACATTTCTCCATCTTCACAAACAGTTTGTTCTCCAACAACCTTTGCAACACCTGGCGCACATGCAGTTCATGTTCCTGGGAGGACTCTGAGAAAATCAAGATATCATCCAGATAGACAAAAACAAACCGATTCAACATGTCCCGAAGGACATCATTGACTAGTGCCTGAAAAACAGCAGGGGCATTAGACAACCCAAAAGGCATAACCCGATACTCAAAATGTCCCAAGGGTGTGTTGAAGGCAGTCTTCCATTCATCACCCTTACGAATGCGCACCAGGTGATACGCATTTCGTAGATCCAGTTTCGTAAAGATGGTAGCACCATGAAGGAGGGGAAAAGCAGAATTAATCAAAGGCAGAGAATACTTGTTCTTAATGGTGATGTTGTTAAGTCCACGGTAATCAATACAGGGTCTGAGGGTCTTATCCTTCTTAGCAACAAAAAAGAATCCCGCTCCTACAGGTGACGAGGAAGGACGCATAATACCTGCCGCCAAGGAGTCCCGAATGTAGTTCTCCATAGCCTCCGTCTCCGGCCGGGAGAGATTGTACAGGCGACTGCTGGGGAGCGGGGCTCCTGGCTGGAGGTCAATGGCGCAGTCGTAAGGCCGGTGAGGAGGAAGAGAAGTAGCTCTGTGTTTGCAGAAAACGGATGCCAGGTCATGATACACGTCAGGAACAGCAGAAAGATCCATGGACTCCAGTGGAGGTTGAGGCACAGTACTGGCAGGAGTCTGAGCAGAACACAAACAATTCACATGACAAAATGTGCTCCATGAAACAATGCTACCTGTCACCCAATCAATGTGTGGATTGTGTTTTATGAGCCAGGGGATACCAAGGACCAGGGGAGTCTGTGGGCAGTCGATAATATGGAATTGAATGTTCTCCTGATGATTTCCCGACACTCTAAGACAAACAGGAACAGTCTGATGGGTAATGCGGGTCAACAATTGTCCATTTAGACCCTTAGCCTGCAGCGGACAGTCCATAGGAACAGTCTCCAAATCCATTTGTTGAGCCCACTCTCTATCCAAAAAGCTTTCGTCGGCACCAGAGTCAATCAGCGCACTAACAGAGAAATTCTGGGACTGCCACTGGAGGGATGCCTGGAGCAGAATGCGGAGAGAAGAGGAAGAATCCGCTGCTCGGCTCACCAAAACTTCTCCCATAAATGATGAGCCGGCCCTTTTCCCGGACGAACTGGGCAGGAAGGAACGAAATGACCAGCCTCTCCACAATACAGGCAGGCCCGAGCCTGAATACGACGTGCACGCTCCTCTGAGGACAACCGTGCACGACCCACCTCCATGGCTTCGGGTTCAGTGCTCCTCATATCGACTCGGGAAGACACGGCTCTCTCCGTAGGGACGATGCAGGGAGGAGTTTGTTGATGACAGACAGGTTGCTTGGAACTAACACTCCTCTCCCGGCGGCGCTCCCGAATCCGATTATCCAACCTGATAGTGAGTGAAATAAGATTATCCAGCGTAGGCGATTCATCATATGACACCAATTCATCTTTTAAAGTCTCAGACAAAGCATTGATGAACACTCCTTGTAATGCCTCGTCATTCCAACCACTCACTGCTGCTACAGTCCGAAACTCCACTGCCATCTCCGCCACACTACGAGCCCCCTGCCGAAGAGAAAACAACCGTTTCGCAGCCTCCTTGCCTCGTACGGGGTGGTCAAAAACCTTCCTCATCTCCGTGGTGAAGGCCACGTAAGCGTTGCAAATGTCCGACTGACTCTCCCAGACCGCGGATCCCCAGGCACGAGCAGAACCGCTAGTAGAGTTGATAAGGTAGGCAATACGGGCTCTTTCTGAGGCGTAGGTGAGGGGCTGTTGTTCAAACACTAACGAGCATTGAGTCAAAAAATCGCCACAGGTTTCCATGTTCCCGTCATAGCGCTCTGGAGCAGGAACAAAAGGCTCTCTGATCTGGGCTGAAGGGGTAGTAAGAGCAGACACTTGATTGGTGAGTAATTGAACCTGATTAAGCAGCACCTGACTGTCCTCAGCAATCGTCTTAAACAGGGTATCATGTTTGCCAAGTAGAATGCCCTGATTGGCTATGGCAGTCCAAATTTGAGTGCACTCTGGGGTGGTATCCGAGCTACTGTCTGCTGGGTTCATGTTGGTCAGATCATACTGTTATGATTTAACTGGATAGAACCCAAATGCAGACAAGTACACCAAGCCAGAGAAGTTTTAACAGGTTTATTATAATGTTCAATAGTCCAGGTTTCCAATAAATGGGGAAGAGCAAGTCCAGGTTATAGGGAGGGTACAGATCCAGGTCAGGGCAGGTGTGGTACCGTAATGTCCTAGTGTCCGTGGTGAGTCCAAAGGAGAGGCCCGATAGTGGAGAGCAGGATGGTGGTGGCAGGAGTGAAGCGGAGGCAGGAGTCAGGTTCCAAATATCTGTGGCACAGGAGAAAAAGTAAATAAACAGTCCAAAAAACACAAGAGCGAAAACAGACAGGTTGAGTCGGCAGCGAGACTAACATGGTTGTCTTGACTATGATCTGAAGATGAGTGGAAAGTTTGACCGGGTCTTAAAGGCTGAGGTGATTATGGTGAATGAGCTGCAGCTGGAACCCTGACTCCCGCACACCAGACTTCACTCCTGCAATCAAGGACAGACAGAGGGGAGGGGGAGAGCAGAGAGAGAGCTACCTAGCAGCAGTAGGCCTAACAGCTACAGGGAGAAGCGGCCCAACCCGACATCTCTGCTGGTCCAGGCCATCTGCCTCCCTGGCCAAAAGGCTGCCCAACATCTAGTCTGTGGGACTAGGGAGCCTCTGTACCCCTCTGGCCATGCCTGCTGCCTCAGGTACACCTCTCTCCAATCTCAGCCCACTCTAAAAAGCATGTGCTGCATGTGCCTGCTCAGGGCCGGCTCCAGGCATAAGCGACATAAGCGGTCGCTTAGGGCCCCGGGCCACTATGGGGCCCCAACCCAAAACAATGAACTCAGTCAGGGTCTCAATTTACCGTTGAGAGTTAGAATAGTAGATTACACAACGTGTAAGTTCGAAATTTGGTTGTGCATCAGCAGTTTTTCTCTTGTTTTGTCAGTCACTGACAGTTGCCCAATTAGCCATGTCAACTAACAATGTTTAGATTGGTAAGTTAGTCTAGCCAGTTATCTAAACTTATGGCCGAATACTGACTGGGAATGCAGGGCACGTGCCCAGGGGCCCAGACCTCCAGGGGACCCCACTGATTCTCCTCCCAACCTTTACATTAATTATCTAAATAAGATATAATGAGCCATTGAGCTCAGGATGGAAACGCAGCCAAGCTATTAGAAAACACTGGCCGGCCCCTCAGTCCAATTGAAGCGGTAGCTAGGTATGTGGTGAGGAAATTATGTTCTCTGATATACGTTCCATGGAGGGAAGAGGGAATACACTGCAAAATGGGTCGTTATGGCCTTGTGAATTAGAGCGACCCTCAGCATGGTGTCATGGTTACACTCGTCATGACAATATATATGTTCCAAGCCATTATATGTGTCAATCAGCCTCACTTGTGCTTTACTCCTGGTATTTTTTAATCCATGAGTGGATGGCTAGCGGATCACATTACAGTGCCCAGGCCCCTCAGAGGTCACATCTAACAAGGAATCTGGTTTGCACTGCCGCTATAGATGACTGTGACTAAGTCCATAAAAATGATTGGTAAGTGTATAATTGGATTTAAATGTGAGGGGCTTCAGGGAAAGGACATTGTTAATATTGACATTATGTTTTTAATCTGAAAAAAATAAAATATATAATGTATATAGTGTCTAATTTCCAGTCACTGTGGTGACCTCTTATCCCCTATAACGTACAGTACCTTTAATTTGATCACCTATGTTTATTTTACAGTCACTCATCAAACGTCAACACTAGCCCTTGACTCAATGAAGATCTAGATAACTTTTCTGGACTCTCTGGACTAAAACCTAATTATAATAAGTGTACAATATTACGTATTGGATCTTTAAAAAATACAACTTTTACATTATCCTGCAGTTTACCTATAAAATGGGCTCTCCACAATGAATTTCAATAGAAAACTTGTAAAAATAGACAAGATCCTGCAACCATGGAGAGGTAACTAAATGTCTATTTATGGAAAAATTGCCCTGATTAACTCCTTAGTCATATCTCAGTTTACTCACTTACTTATGGCACTGCCTACTCCTGATGATTTGTTTTTCAAATCATATGAGCAAAAAATATTTCGCTTTATCTGGGATGCTAAACCAGACAAGATAAAGCGTGCCTATCTATATAATGAATATGAACTGGGTGGTTTGAGATTATTAAAGCACTAAACCTCTCTCTAAAAGCATCACTTATTCAAAAGTTTTACTTGAACCCTAAATGGTTCTCAAGTAGATTACTAAGAAAAGCTCATCCATTGTTTAAAAATGGCCTTTTTGCCTTTGTGCAGATTGCCATGTCTCATTTTCGATTAATTGAAAATGATATTTTTTTCAAAGTATCTCTCTTTTTCAAACAAGCATTGCAGAGCTGGCTACAATTTCAATTTCATCCCCCTGAAAAGATATAACAAATATTACAACAAATATTATGGCTGAACTCAAATGTGCTGGTTGATAAAATACCTGTATTTATGGGAAAGATTTTTGAAAAGGGTATTTTGTTTTTGAATGATATTGTACATTTTAATGGTAGAGTTATCTTTCATGGAGTTATCAGAATTGTATGGGAAGGTCTGCTCAATCCAAGATTACAACCAATTGATTACAGCATTACCCCAAAGATGGAGGAGGCAGGTGGCAGCGGGAGGAAGTAGGGAACTGGTCTGCCCAATATAAAGGATCAAAACTGGCGGAGGAATAAAAATAGCATAAATAAGAAAGTATACCAGTTTAATTTGAGGACCAGGATGTTGACAGCTGTGCCATACAGATTGCAAAATAGTTGGGAAGAGATTTTTGACGTACCGATTCGATGGTACAGGGTGTATGAGTTGATATATAAAACGACATTGATCTAAAATTGACCCTAGAAATAGTACTGTTGGGAGATCTGGAGAGACCAGGTCAGTCAATTACTAATATTCTTTGTAAAAATATTGATCTTCAACTCGCAATCTGTGGATTCTATTCGATTAGATAGATTGAAATTGTATGTTAAACATCACAGCATAGTTGAAAGATGTGGTGCATAGAAATCCAAAGAGGGTGGCCAACAGAGATAGGTGGGATGGTTGAGGGGCAGCTCTTGGGGAACTGTGTGGGGGATCTTGGAGGGCTGGTAGCCTGGCGGTTGGGAGCTTGGGCCGGTGGCTGATGGATCGCTGGTTTGGATCCCCGTATTTGACCTTGTGGGAGATCTGTCGACATGCCCTTGAGCAGGGCGTTGACCCTGGTTGCTTCAGTGTGTCGCTCTGGAAGGGAGTCTATTAGATGACTAATGTGATGTAGTTGTTGAGAGGCTTCACTGCAAGTATATTGTATGTTTTAAATATTCAATAAATAAAAATAAATAAATAAAACACTAGCCCTTGATTGGACATCTCTATCACTTCAGACGTTTATAGGCAATTAGACCTGTAACTGTTTACCTGGAATATCTCCCCAGTACAGCAGGCTGTAAACACCCTGCCAGGTTTACACCCATTAATATGAGGAGTTGAATAGAGAAATCAACCATTCTTGCATTCATCATGCTCTTCACCAGTCATTTAAGGTAAATATTTAAAAGGACATTTAGAGAAGTACAGTGGAGTGGTGTTTTATAACCCCGCCTCAGCAACACCAGACCCTCTCCAGGAGGAGGAAAAAGTCGCATTAACTATTTTTTATGAGGGGTATTAGGCTCTAATTCCTGCTATTGACAGAAATCCTCTCTTATCTTTGCATCGTCACCCTGGAGACCTAGCTAGCGAGTGCTGCAGTGAAGATGTCTCTGGTTGATCGACAGTAGAGGATTTTGGATCCAGCGACAAAATGAAGGAAAACAGGCTTTAGTCCAATCCCTTACCAAACTTCTAATAAAGCACTTAAACACTCATGCTATTGGGGGTGATTATGAGGCAATTCTGCTGTTGTCTTGGATGGCTCTGTGTTCTGCTTTATTGAATCACCTCCAAAGGCAGACAGGCATCTGCCAAGGATTTCAGTAGTGAATGTGTGTTTGCGTGTGTCTGTGTCCGTGTGTCTCAGTGTATATGCATGGATGGGTTTTGCTATATACTGTATGTCAATTTTGTTAACGCACCCTTAATACATTATAATACTAAGACCTAGATTAAATCCGGACCGCGGATGATCTGCGTTATAGCGCGATTGACATTTAAAGGTAATTTGAGCCAACGTATGCAGCGACTACTGTGAATGCGGTCTCTGAGAACGCGGAAACATTGACTTTAAAAGGTGCATAGCCAAAAAGGGCGATCGGATTGAATCTAGCCCTTAATGTGGCAATGATGGTGTGCATTGTCTTTGAGAGGACCCTTGTCCTGCTGTTGACAGAAAGTCAAAGATAAGGTGAAGGGGTTAAGAAGAGAGGTCTCATTAGGTCCCTGCCCCAGTCACTTCTCCCATGTATCCATCTGTCCAACCCCCCCCGATTACTAACAGCCTATAAATATTTTGGGTATCTCAGATTGTTCTAGCAATTCTCACCTAGAAGCTTCTTTGGGTGGTAGGATGTTTGAAATGCTTTTTACATTTGTATCACACATTTGTTTTTGAAGGTCATGATGAAAGTGGCCATTTTAGGACCTTTTTAGACCTGTAAGACCTACAGTGCCTTGCAAAAGGATTCATCCCTCTTGGCGTTTTTCCTATTTTGTTGCATTAAAACCTGTAATTTAAATGGATTTTAATTTGGATTTCATGTAATGGACATACACAAAATAGTCCAAATTGATGAAGTGACATGAACATTTTTTACTTGTTTCAGAAGATTCTAAAAAATAAATAACGGAAAAGTGGTACGTGCATATGTATTCACCCCATTTGATATGAAGCCCCTAAATAAAATATGGTGCAACCAATTACCTTCAGAAGTCACATAATTAGTTAAATAAAGTCCACCTGTGCGCAATCTAAGTGTCACATGATCTGTCACATGATCTCAGTATATATACACCTGTTCTGAAAGGCCCCAGAGTCTGCAACACCACTAAGCAAGGGGCACCATCAAGCAAGCGGCACCATGAAGACCAAGGAGCTCTCCAAACAGGTCAGGGACAAAGTTGTTGAGAAGTACAGATCAGGGTTGGGTTAGAAAAAAATATCCGAAACTTTGAACATCCCATGGAGCACCATTTAAATCCATTATTAAAAAATGCAAAGAATATGGCACCACAACAAACCTGCCAAGAGAGGGCCGCCCACTGAACCCTTTTTGATTCAGGTAGAACCCTCTGTGGAAAAGGTTTTACATGGAACCCAAAAGGTTCTTCTACCTGGAACCAAAAATGGTTCTTCAAAGGGTTCTTCTATGGGGACAGCCGAAGAACCGTTTTAGGTTCTAGATAGCACATGATACAGACAACATCTTGGTGTCATTATACTCCTTATAGTGTGCTCTCAAATATTGAGTATGTCTACATTCTGCAATAAATTTTTTCACATTCATTAAATCAACATGAAAAATATTAATACTTACATTTACATTTACATTTACGTCATTTAGCAGACGCTCTTATCCAGTACTGTTCTTGAGTTTGTTCATTTTAAAGGTCTAATACAGCCATTTTTATCTCAATATTAAACAATTTCTGGGTAACATAAGAACCTTACTGTGATTGTTTTCAATTAAAATTTTAAAAAATAGCAATTTCCTCAAGCAATATTTGGTTGTGTTATATTCTGAATTCAAAATTGATTTAATCATTTTTTCTTTTAACCTATCTTCACACAATACCCCATAATGATAAAGTGAAAACATGTTTTTAGAAATCTTATTTACTTAAGTTTTCACACCCCTGAGTCAATACTTTGTAGAAGCGCCTTTGCCAGCGAGCCTTTCTGGGTAAGTCTCTAAGAGCTTTCCAGACCTGGATTGTGCAACATTTGCCCGTTATTCTTTTCAAAATTCTCAAGCTCTGTCAGATTGGTTGTTGAGCATTGCTAGACAACCATTTTCAGGTCTTGCCATAGATGTTTAAGTAGATTTAAGTCAAAACTGTAACTTGGCCACTCAGACACATTCACTGTCTTCTTGGTAAGCAACTCCAGTGTAGATTTGGCCTTGTGTTTTAGGTTATTGTCCTGCTGAAAGGTGAATTCATCTCCCAGTGTCTGGTGGAAAGCAGACTGAACCAGGTTTTCCTCTAGGATTTTGCCTGTGCTTAGCTCCATTCCGTTTCTTTTTTATCCTGAAAAACTCCCCAGTCCTTAACGATTACAAGCATACCCATAACATGATGCAGCCATCATTATGCTAGAAAATATGGAGAGGGGTACTCAGTGTGGTACTCATTTGCCCCAAACATAACACTTTGTATTCAGGACAAAAAGTTAATTGCTTTGCTACATTTTTTTCAGTATTACTTTAGTGCCTTTTCGCAAACAGGATGCATGTTTTGGAATATTTTTATTCTCTACAGTCTTCTTTTCACTCTCTCGATTAAGTTAGTATTGTGGAGTAACCACAATGTTGTTGATCCATCCTCAGTTTTTTTTTTGTAGTGACTGGGTGTATTGATACACCATCCAAAGTGTAATTAATAACTTCATCATGCTCAAAGGGATATTCAGTGTCTTTTTTTTTTTTTACCTAACTACCAATAGGTGCCCTTCTTTGCGAGGCATTGGAAAACCTCCCTGGTCTTTGTGGTTGAATCTGTGTTTGAAATTGACTGCTCGACTGAGGGACCTTACAGATAATAGTATGTGTGGGGTAGAGAGATGAATTATGTTAAGCACTATTATTTTACCAGTGGCGGTCGGTGTTGTTTAAGATTAGGGAGGACAATAAAAATGTTTTATGAGCATGGACTTATTTCTATTACAGCATATTGGATGACTGTCATCCATATTCCATTCACCCAGCTCAATGTAACATTGATAGGTTTAGGCTACTACATGATACTGGAATTTTCCCTATACTCATCATGAGGTTGCTACAACCTAGCCTACGAATAAAAGTTAATAACGTAGGTGCACAGGTCGAGAGATAAATTAAAGTAATCAAGGTGACAGACAGTGACACATTCAATTCCACCGTGCACACTCTTACCTGCATCTAGCTGATCTAGGGTGTAATCATTAGTCCAGTGGCAAACAAGAGTTCCTATTGGACACATTTAGGTAGGTTTATCCCCGTTCCATTTGCGTCCATTTAAGAAAAGTTTTAACAGAATCGGTGGAATGAATACACCCCTGATCACCCACACACAGTTCACTTTCATAGCAGCCACATACAAACAGCATCATAACTTTGCTAGTTGTATAATTCCTTCTCGCATCTACTCGCTCTCCTCCTCTCACCTTTTCCCTTCGCTTGTGGACTTCAGTGCGCAACACAACAGCTGTCTGTGACCAGGCGAAAACCCTTTCCAAGCCAAGTCTTCATACCAAATCTTGTCACCATATTAGCTAACGTCATAGTCAACAAAGCTACTAGAACTAACCCGTTAGTAAACCTGCTACAAGCACGCAGTACAGTGTACAGCAAGCAGTTTTGCACTTATACTGGCGGGCCCCGTTGGCAATACATTTAGAAAACCGTACACTTACCTTGACTTGGAAGAGTTCCAGTGTTGGATAGCCTTAGCCAGCTAGCTAACATAAATAGCAGTCCTCTCTGTTTGAGCTGGGTGTTTGAGTAGGCTAAATTAGCTAGCTGCATTAGCTAGCTAAGTAAGTGAAAATCTATGTGAGAAAAATACAACAAAATATACCTAGCTCTCGCTCTCTGCTGCTTCTCCTTAATTTTTGAATAAATTAATTAGTTAACTGTTCAGCTATTGTCATTTTCTCTCTCTTTGAGCCTACTCACCCCATTTTATGCACTGCAGTTCTAGCTAGCTGTAGCTTATGCTTTCAGTACTAGATTCATTCTCTGATCCTTTGATTGGGTGGACAACATGTCAGTTCATGCTGCAAGGGCTCTGATAGGTTGGAGGACGTCCTCCGGAAATCGTCATAATTACTGTGAAAGTCTATGAAAGGAAGTGAGAACCATGAGCCTGCTAGGTTTTGTATTGAAGTCAATGTACCCAAAAGAGGACGGATAATAGCTGTCCTCCGTTTACACAATGGTGTTACCCCAGAGAGTGCTGTTGAGGCTACTGTAGACCTTCATTGCAAAACAGTGTGTTTTAATTAGTTATTTGGTGATATGTGAATACATGTAGTATAGTCGTATCTAAAAAGGATAACTTTTTTTAATGTTTCACTATTGTTATTTTTATGAAATTCACTGAGTTGGATCGTCCTCCCCTTCATCCTCCGAGGAGCCTCCACTGTATTGCACACAGAGTGAGTCCAGGCAACTTATTATGTGACTTGTTAAGCAAATGTTTACTTCTGCACTCTACAAAGAAAAGGTTCCTGGAGGCACCTTTAGGGGTTCCTCAGATTGCAACACCGCGGAACCCCTAAAGGTGCTTCCAGGAACTTTTTCCCTGAGGAACCTTTTAGGGTCTTAAGGTTCCTGTTGGAACCTTTTATGTCCCATTTATTCTAATATTAACAATAATAATAAAACAAATAACATTGAGTGGCAAACTTGTAAAGTCACAAATTGATGTCTTTAAAAGTCACAGAAATCTCACTTGCAGACATCACATTAATCTTTGGTCTCCCTTGTCCCTCTCTACAGCAAAAAGTTTGCCATTCATACAACATTTGTTGATAATTTACCCCACTCATCAATTCCCAGAACATAGTTCTGAATGAACAACATAGTCATTTTCACTGATGCTGCATACTCAATATTAAAAAGAACATGGATCCGCATTGCCACTCCCAATCCCATGGAGATGTCCTCCAGCTCTTCAGCTACCCTGTCACGGATTCAGCCGAGGCTGCCCCTCCTCCTTCCTGGTTTCGGCGCTCGGAAGAAACCTGGAACGCTGTGCATGTCCACCTGCAGCGGGCTATCAGGCGACAAAAGGCGAGCGCCGATCGCCACCGCAGTGAGGCTCCGGTGTATGCACCTGGAGATCGGGTCTGGCTCTCGACCCGAAACCTGCCCCTTCGCCTGCCCTGCCGGAAGCTGGGTCGGCAGTTTGTGGGGCCATTTAAAGTCCTGAGGAGATTGAACGAGGTGTGTTATAGGTTACAACTGCCCATTAATTACCGCATTAACCCCTCGTTCCATGTGTCTCTCCTCAGGCCGGTAGTAGCTGGTCCACTCCAGGAGAGTGACGTACGAGAGGTTCCTCTGCCCCCACTGGACATCGAGGGGGCTCCGGCGTACTCAGTCCGTTCCATCTTGGATTCGAGGCGTCGGGTGGGGGGCCTGCAGTACCTCGTGGAGTGGGAGGGGTACGGTCCGGAGGAACGGTGCTGGGTCCCTAGGAGGGACATCCTAGATCCCTCCATGTTGAGGGATTTCCACCAGAATCATCCGACTCACCCTGCTCCGCGTCCTCCTGGCCGTCCCCGAGGCCGGGGTCGGCGCACGGCTGGAGCCGCGCGTCAAGGGGGGTACTGTCACGGATTCAGCCGAGGCTGCCCCTCCTCCTTGCTCGGGCAGGCTTCGGCGTTCGTCGTCCCCGGAGTACTAGCTGCTACCGATCTATGTTTCGGTGTTTGTCTTGTTTGGTCTTGATTGTGTACACCTGTTCCTAATGATGTTGTATTGTATTCCCTATATAACCCTCTGTCTTTCATTGTGTATTGTGTGCGATTGTTTTCGTCATTCGGCAGTAGCTTATTGTGCGGGTTATTTTCCTCCCTGTTTGGAGGTTGTTTGTACTCTGGTTACTTTTGAGTAAAGTCTGTTTCCAGTAGCTCGGTGTCCTGCGTTTGACTTCGCCTACCACATTCACGTCGCACATGACATAGCCAAGCTACATAGCCTGTAATGTTAGCTGGTAATTGTTGTATAAGCGTTGGTACGTTTTAGCTAACGTTAGCTAGCTAGCTAGTTAAAGTTACTGTAACTTTAGCTAGCTAGATTCAATATTGAGAAATTGTAGTCCTCTTCAAACCCATGATACACTCTCTCACCATCTCCTTCCATTGACATCCCTTTAGTCCCTCCCGTTAGTCCCTCCCTTTAGTACCTGGCTTATCCTGCCCCTGTCCAATTAAGTGGTGGAGAGTTTTGGAGCTGTGAGCTCTGATAGAGAAATGTATCAACCTCCACCAACAGTTAAGACACATACACACACACATAACCCAATGTAGGTTATGTTAAACTTCACAAAAAGAAGAATATATAGAACTGATCAGATTAGTTGCATTTGATTTTGAATACTCATTTTGTTTATGTTGTGTTTGGGTCTAATTGATGTATTCCAGGTTGGTGTATTGGGGCGGCCTGTTCTCTCCTCTGTATTTCAGACCAAAGCAAGACGATGTTTAAAGCTCACTGTGGATCTACAAACAGGTTAGCCTCTATAAAGTCTTTGGATATATTTGCAGTGTGATTATTGTGTGTTCTGTGTAATTCCTTTGTCTTTTCCAATGCTAACTGAATGGTGAATGTCTGGTGTCATTGTGTCTTCTTGTTGTATGTGAGAAGAGAAGTGGGTTCTTAGGGGAAGGGGAAGGTAAATGTTTCCTTTCCATTCTGTATATTTGAACAAAATTCAACTCCAGTTTAAGAACTGGGATAAGCTACAAATCTCATTGTGGGGTAGGCCACATGTTATAAAGATGGTTAAAGCTCCTAAACTGAATTACGTCATCAGCATGTTTCCAGTGTCCATACCTGCCTACACCTTTAACACCATAGACAAAATGATTACTCTGTTTATTTGGACTATTAAAAGGGCCATGATTACAGGCAAAGATTTAGAAGGTGGGATTAAAGCTCCCTAACATGTAATAACATCAAGAAGACCTTATAACTGCCCAAATAGGCTCTCTTTATTGATATCTCTAATAGGCCAATTTGGGTTGACATGGAAGAAGAACTTAATGCCCCATTTGGAGCATCATATTATGTGAGTCAACACTTAAATGTGGGACTGCAGAATCCCATAATGTCTATACTAAGAAATATGGCGTCAGATAAATAAGAGAGAGACATCTTCACCTTTCCTGACAAGGTCTGCTTCGTTATGGAACAACCATAAACACAAATTAGGAGGACAGGTTGTTGTCTGGAAAGAGTGGGATAGGTTTTGTTTTAGCCTCAACACTAATACATTTCACTTTTGCTTTTAGTGTCAACTTGAATTTGAGTGTGGCTGTGGAAGACTGGTCCCTTGATGATGTCTGCAAGTGGCTGAGTACCAATATTCTCCATGATTCCATCCCATCATTCCAAGGTTCACAATCTGTCTGAAGAATGCCAACTCTATTCTATTGTCCACTTTGCAACAAACATAATTTCTCTGTGTCCAGACTACTCACACATGTTGGCCTCTATCACCAGCATGAACCATGTTTTCTAATTACCTGTGGACTTAATGGGTGTGGGAAAACAAATAGATGTTTCAGTGCCTAACGGTCACACATCTACCGAAACCACAGAGAGCGTTTAAGCACCAACTTAGATGAGAATTGCCCTCATGATGAATTTGAGACTAGGACTGATCCCATTGAAGATGACATGAGCAATGTTGAGAGTCTGCCAGAGGTTGAACATGTTCAAGCCACAGATAAACACAGAGCAGCTAATTGAACAAAACGAAACGTGACGTCCAAGGCAGCACAACACAACATACCTTAACTGGAACAAGATCCCACAACCCACTAGTGCCAATAGGCTGCCTAAGTATGGTCCCCAATCAGAGACAACAAGCGACAGCTGCCTCTGATTGGGAACCACACCGGCCAACATAGATCTAGACGATCTAGATCTAAACCTAGAAAATACAACCTAGAACATACCACACAGAAAATACACACCCTGACTCAACAAATACGAGTCCCCAGAGTCAGGGCGTGACAGTACCCACCCCCAAAGGTGCGGACTCCGACCGCACAACATAAACATAACAGGGTAGGGGCCGGGTGGGCATTCCGCATCGGAGATGGATCCGGCTCAGGGCGTGACGTCCTCTCACTCTTCGCCTCGCTGTTGCGCCCCTGGTCTGGTCTAGACCTCGGCGCGTTGCTTCCCCTCTCCTTCCTCCCACTATACTCCAAGCCCTGTCTGGACCCTGGTGTGGGAGACCCCGAACCTGGAGAGGGGCTGACGTCTGGGTCTGGACTGGAGCCGCTGACCGGAGCTGGACCAGGCACCGGTGGAGCGGACTGCTCAGGCTCCGGACTGGAGCCGCTGACCGGAGCTGGACTGGGCACCGGTGGATTGGACTGCTCTGGCTCCGGAGTGGAGCCGCTGACCGGAGCTGGATCAGGCACCGGTGGAGCGGACTGCTCTGGCTCCGGAGTAGAGCCGCTGACCGGATCTGGACTTGACCCCGGTGGAGCGGACTGCTCTGGCTCCGGAGTGGAGCAACTGACCGGAGCTGGATCAGGCACCGGTGGAGCGGACTGCTCTGGCTCCGGAGTGGAGCCGCTGACCGGAGCTGAACTGGGCACTGGTGGAGCGGACTGCTCTGGCTCCGGAGTAGAGCAGCTGACCAGTGCCGAACCGGGCACCGGTGGAACAGGCACGGGCCGTGCCGGACTGGACACACGCACCACTGGCTTGGTGCGAGGAGCAGGAACAGGCCGGGCCGGGCTGGCGACGTGCACCACTGGCTTGGTGCAAGGGACAGGAACAGAACGGACCGGGCTGGCGACGCGCACCACTGGCTTGGTGCGAGGGACGGGAACATGCCGGACCGGGCTGGCGACGCGCACCACTGGCTTGGTGCGAGGGGCGGGAACAGGCCGGGCCGGGCTGGCGACACGCACCACTGGCTTGGTGCGAGGGGCGGGAACAGGCCGGACCGGGCTGGCGACGCGCACCACTGGCTTGGTGCGAGGGTCAGGAACAGGCCGGGCCGTACTGGGAACACGCACCACTGGTTTAGTGCGGGGAGCAGGAACGGGTCGGGCCGTACTGGGAACACGCACCACTGGCTTAGTGCGGGGAGCAGGAACGGGCCGGACCGGACTGGCGACACGCACCACTTGCTTGGTGCGAGGAGCGGGACTGGGTTGCTTTATTAACCCCCGCTCCTTCTGCTGCCTAACCAGCTCCTCTCGCCGTGCCTCTAGCACTTTCCTTCTCCCTTCTAGCCTCCTGTAGCGCCTCCCTCTGACCGAATAACTCCTGCTCCCTCTGAACCAATAGCCCCTGTAACATGGTGGCCTCCTGCTGCCTCGTCGTCCACACCGTGTGCCCCCCCCAAAAAATGTTCTTGGGCTTGCCTCTCGGGTCTCCGTCGTCGGCATTCCTCTTCCCGTGAGGACTCCTCCGGAAGCCCCCACGAGTTAGGTCAGACCAAGGCGCAGCGTGATATGCGTACATGTTTATTTAAACTTAATAAACACAACGATAAAACAACAACCAAAACGAAACGTGAAGTCCAAGGCAGCACAACACAACATACCTTAACTGGAACAAGATCCCACAACCCACTAGTGCCAATAGGCTGCCTAAGTATGGTCCCCAATCAGAGACAACGAGCGACAGCTGCCTCTGATTGGGAACCACACCGGCCAACATAGATATAGACGATCTAGATCTAAACCTAGAAAATACAACCTAGAACATACCACACAGAAAATTTTCACTTTACAAATAAGCAAATAAATGTGGATGAAGATAATGATCTCAGGGACTTGCTTAACAACTCTGCAGTATTTGAGTGGATGCTCTGAGTGGATACTGGAGCATTACTGTGTGAAAGAATTGGGCATGTTCAGGCCAATTGAAGTACCCCTGAGCAACAAAGATGGTTATAAAACAAGGTCATTTCAATACATCCCATTGGTCAGCATACTGCAAAAAATAGCAAGTAATGAAGAGGTCTGGGCCACTTTGAATCAAGACCAAAAGCCACATAATGATACAATTCTGGAAGACTTTACTGACAGTGAATTGTTCAAATCAAATCCCAACCTAATGTAGATGAATTTGAAGTTGTCAATCCACTGGGTTCTAAAAAAAGGCAAGCACAAATTGACCACAGTGTACTTTAGATTAGGAAGTCTTGACCACAAGGATACTTCCCAACTCCAAAATATATACCTCTCCACACTGGTTCATCGCCTTCTCATTCAAAAACAAGTCACCACTTATGAAGAAGTATTCAAGCCTTTGGTACATGACATCCAGGCATTGGAAACACAGAGGCATAATCACAACAATCTCATCAGATAATCTCTCTGCACATGCAGTTGCAGGGTTGAGCAAAAACCTTTCCTCTGGTTGCATTTGTTGCTTCTGCTTGGCTACCAAGGGGGACATTTGCTCAAAAATAACTGAAGAGGAAGTCACCATGCGTGACCCAGACAACCACAAGTTGGAAGAAAATCCAGACAATGCATCGATGTATGGCATCAAAAAAGCTTGTTGCTTCTCTCAGCTGAATCATGTGCCATCTCCAATTACCTATCTATTCCCACCAGACGTCATGCATGACCTTCATGAGGGCATCATACCTACAGTGTTCATACTAGTGCTGCAACAACTCGTTCAAGAGAGGCAAATTACTCTTGCCCAGATTAACTATGAGATTGAGAACTTGTTTTATGGCAAACGAGATGTGTCTTCTAAACCTGTGCCACTATCCGAGAGAGTCCTAATGAAGAATGGCCATCTATCCGGAAGTGCATCAAAAACATTTACACTTTTCCGTTTACTCCCCCAAATGATTGGTAGTCAAATACAACATGGCAGTTCTTGGGATCTCTACCTCCTGCTTCGAGAGACATCCAACATCATCTTGGCCCCAGTTTTAAGAAGATCCTGGATCCCATATCTGGCAGAATAAATCACTGAATTTCAAGGTCTCTTCCAGGACCTGTTTCCAGGGAAGACAATCCCAAAGATGCACTACCTCGTCCACTACCCTAGCCTGCTACTTGCCTATGGACCTTTGATCCACCAGTCCACCATGCGATTTGAAGCGAAACACCAATATTTAAAGAGGCTCTCTGCAGCTGTGGGAAACTTCAAAAATATAACGAAGACCCTGGAAAAAATACATAAGTTCAGACAATGCTGGGAGCAAACCAACAACAACTGCCTTGGCAACACAACACACTGTGCGGACACAAGATACGTCCCACTGCATGTACTTCCAAACTCTGCCTTTGCAGTATTAAGTGACAAAATGTGTCACCAAGACAAAGTCCATTGCAGTGAACAACGTGCAATACAATGTAGGAGACTATCTGGTCATCGACACTGCTCATTCAGAAGAGAGCCCTGTGTTCATGGAAGTGTGTGGAATATACAGTTTCCTTGGTGCTTGGTGCTTGGTGCTTGTATGGCAAAGTACTACTACCAGACAGTTTCAACAGCCATCACCACGCATACATGGTTTAACACAGTCAATAAATGGATTGCTATGAGGCCTGGTGAGGAGATCGATTTTCATGGGTTAGATGGATACAGGGACCCAGAGGGAAGAGTGTCCATTCCACTCCACCACTGGATTGCAGCTAGTGAAAATGCATTGATTTATTAACTTATTAAGCACAACACACATTTATTTTCCTATTTTCATATGTGTTTCCTATTCTGATATGTACTGACCAGAACACTGACATGTTCTTTTTATTTTGTATATTTTTTCCCACAGAACACCAAATTGATGGAGACATTGATGTCATTGGACCAAAGAATGGTGGAGCAACTTGTTCCAATAATCAAAGTTCGAACCAAATTCACAAAATGTATGGAAAATCTAAAAGCTGTAAATAGGTAAGTCAATGTATGATTGTTATCTGCATCATTGATTCTATCACATTGATCCTATTCCAATTCTCTGCTCTTTTTCTTCTGAGCCTGAAAGCACAAAAAAAACAGTATTATTGTTAGCTAACAGCTGCAGAAAACAGCCCAGCAAAATGACCCAACATCTGTCCAGCAAAATGACAGACCAATTGGCCTTCAGCATGACACATCAACTGGCCAGCAACAGGACACATCAATCAGCAAAAAAGTCTAGCCGTCTGTGTTTAGACTTCCAGAATTTCCAGCCGTATTAAAATAAAAACGTGAAAAGAAATGTGACGATCTCCATTGCTTAACTACGTCTTTCTTTGCAGCACTTGACCATATGACTGGACAATAATCAAGATAAGATAAAACTAGAGCCTGCAGGACTTGCTTTGAGGAGTGTGATGTCAAAAAAGCAGAGCATCTCTTTATTACGGATAGACCTCTCCCCATCTTTACAACTATTGAATCTACAGTATACATTTTGACCATGACAGTTTACAATCTAAGGTAACACCAAGTAATCAACTTGTTCAGCTGATTCAGCTGAGGTCTAGAACTTAGCAAATGGTTTGTACCAAATACAATGCTCTTAGTTTTAGAGATGTTTAGGACCAATTTATTACTTGCCACCCATTCCAAAACAGATTGTAACTTTTTTGTTAAGGGTTTCAGTGACTTCATTAGTTGTGGTTGCTGATGCGTATATGGTTGAATCATCAGCATACATGGACACACATGCTTTGTTTAATGCCAGTGGCAGGTCATTGGTAAAAATAGAGTAGAGGGCCTAGAGAGCTGCCCTGTGGTACACCACACTTTACATGTTTGACATTAGAGAAGCTTCCATTAAAGAAAATCCTCTGAGTTCTATTAGATAGATAGCTCTGATTCCTTGATATGCCAGAGGTTGAAAAGCCATAGCACAAGTTTTCTCAACAGGTTAATGTCAATAATATCAAAGGCCGCAATAAAATCTAACAGTACAGCTCCCACAATCTTCTTATTATCATTTTTTTTCAACCAATCATCAGTAATTTGTGTAAGTGCAGTACATGTTGAGTGCCCTTCTCTATAAGCATGCTGAAAGTCTGTTGTTAATTTGTTTCCAGAGAAATAGCATTGTATTTGTTCAAACACAATTTTTTCCAACAGTTTGCTAAGATCTGGCAGCAAGTTGATAGGTCTGCTGTTAGAACCAGTAAAGGCCGCTTTACCACTCTTGGGTAGCGGAATGACTTTGGCTTCCCTCCAGGCCTGAGGACAAAGACTTCCCTCTAGGCTCAGATTAAAGATATGACAGATAGGAGTGGCTATAGAGTCAGCTACCATCCTCAGTAGCTTTCCATCTAAGTTGTCAATGCCAGGAGGTGTCATTATTGATCGATAACAATAATTTTTTCCACCTCTCCCACACTAACTTGACAAAATTCTAATTTACAATGCTTTTCTTTCATTATTTGTTTTTTATGCATGAGTACGATGCCTCACTGTTCTTTGTTGGCATTTCCTGCCTAAGTTTGCCCACTTTGCCAATGAAGTAATCATTAAAATAATTCTACACACAATACCCGAAAATGACAAAGTGAAAACAGGTTTTTAGAAATCTTTGCAAATGTATTACAAATACAAAACAGAAATACCTTATTTTCACAAGTATTCAGACCCTTTGCCATGAGACTCGAAATTGAGCTCAGGTGCCTCCTGTTTCCATTGATCATCCTTTTCTACAACTTGATTGGAGTCTACCTGTAGTAAATTCCATTGATTGGACATGATTTGGAAAGGCACACACCTGTCTTTATAAGGTCCCACAGTTGACAGTGCATGTCAAAGCAAAAACCAAGCCATGAGGTCAAAGGAATTGTCCGTAGAGCTCCAAGACAGGATTGTGTCGAGGAACAGATCTGGGGAAGGGTACCAAAACATTTCTGCAGCATTGAAGATCCCCAAGAACACAGTGGCCTCCATCATTCTTAAATGGAAGAAGTTTGAAACCACCAAGAGTCTTCCTAGAGCTGGCCGCCCGGCCAAACTGAGGAATCGGGGGAGAATGGCCTTGGTCAGGGAGGTGACCAAGAACTCGATGGTCACTCTGACAGAGCTCTACAGTTCCTCTGTGGAGATGGGAGAACCTTTCAGAAGGACAACCATCTCTGCAGAACTCCACCAATCAGGCCTTTATGGTAGAGTGGCCGGACGGAAGCCACTCCTCAGTAAAAGGCACCTGACAGCCCGCTTGGAGTTTGCCAAAAGTCACCTAAAGACTCTCAGACCATGAGAAACAAGATTCTCTGGTCTGATGAAACCAAGATTGAACTCTTTGGCCTGAATGCCAAGCGTCACGTCTGGAGGAAACCTGGCACCATCCCTATGGTGAAGCATGATGGTGGCAGCATCATGCTGTGGGGATGTTTTGCAGCATCAGGGACTGGGAGACTAATCCGAATCGAGGCAAAGATAAACAGAGCAAAGTACAGAGGACCTCAGACTGGGGCAACTTGAACCTGACTTGAACCCGATCGAACATCTCTGGAGAGACCTGAAAATAGCTGTGCAGCAACGCTTCCCATCTAACCTGACAGAGCTTCAGAGGATCTGCAGAGAAGAATGGGAGAAACTCCCCAAATACAGGTGTGCCAAGCTTGTAGCGTCATACCCAAGAAGATTCAATGCTGTAACCGCGGCCAAAGGTGCTTCAACAAAGTACTGAGTAAAAGGTCTTAATACTTAAGTAAAAGTTTCCGTTATTTTATTTTTAATTTTTGCAAAAAATTCTAGAAACCTGTTTTGGTTTTGTCATTATGGTGTATTGTGTGTAGATTGATGAGGATTTTGTTTTTAAATCAATTTTAGAATAAGGCTGTAATATAAAAAAGGTGAAAAAAGTCGAGGGGTCTGAATACTTTCCGAACCATTTGGAACACCTTCCTAATATTGAGTTGCAACCCCCTTTTGCCTCCAGAACAGCCTCAATTCGTCAGGGCACGGACTCTACAAGGTGTCGAAAGCGTTCCACAGAGATGCTGGCCCATGTTGACTCCAATGGTTCCTATAGTTGTGCCAAGTTCGCTGGATGTCCTTTGGGTGGTGGACCGTTCTTGATACACACTGGAAACGGTTGAGCATGAAAAAGCCAGCAGCATTGCAGTTCTTGACACAAACCTGTGTGCCTGGCACCTACTACCATACCACGTTCAAGAGCACATAAAAACGTTTATCTTGCCCTTTCACCCTCTAAATGGCACACATGCACAATCCATGTCTCAATTGGCTCAAGGCTTAAAAATCCTTCTTTAACCTGTCTCATCCCCTTCATCTACACTGATTGAAATGGATTTAACAATTTACATCAATAAGAGATCATAGCTTTCACCTGGATTCACCGAGTCAGTCTATGTCATGGAAAGAGCAGGTGTCCTTAACATGTATATTTATATTTCAGACTTGTTCTGATATTTCTTAATTTGGGATTGTGTGTATTGTTTTGTATTGTTAGGTATTACTGCACTGCATTTCGCTGCACCTGCGATAACATCTGCAAAATATGTGTACGTGACCAATACAATTTTATTTTATTGTGTCACTCTCACTCAGAAATCATATTAACATGGCATAAGCCATGGAAAAAGGAGTAGAATACACCGGCGTACCGGACACCCAAACCGGACACCCAAACCGGACACCCAAACTCTAGGGGCCCATGCGCATGTCATCGATGTCAATTTCTTTACAATGTAATAAATAATTTTTACAGTAACCCTCCAAAAAGTCATTAATTCATTAACCTTTTTAATTTCCATATGTACTAGGAAGCTAAGTGTTTGTTTCTTGGGCTTCAGGAATGTGACTGAAAAAGAGCCCCAGGTCACAAAAAAATAAAAAATAATAATGACTGAAAGTACATTATAAGGGGGATATCGGCAAATAAATGCCGTGGTCAAGGCTACGACGGCGCCAGTGCAATGAGTGGAGTTTACTCAGGTGTTCAAAAGCTTATATCAGACCGAGAGCCTAATGCTTCTTATGTAGTTCTTCATGAGTTTTAGTTTAGAAAACGCTCTCTCCGCAGAAGAGACAGTTACAGGGATGGTAAAAACAGCTTAATTGCCGTAGCAACATCAGGAAAACAGGGCAGAAGGGAGGAGTGCTTAAAATACAGCAGTTCTGCAACATCTTTAATTGAGCCTCTCATTCGCCTTAATTGCCGGCTACAACATGTTATTGAAAGAGATTAACTGAATAGGAATCTCTGGGGACAGGTCGTCTGGATACTGGACAGCCAATAAATTGGCAAATGCAAACAGATTATCATATTTAGCAGACAACAGTTCTTGAGGGCTTGAACAAAAAAAAGCGGTTTGCGATTTACTTTCATACTGGTGAACAGGAGTTTGAGTTGTGTGGTTGCAATATCAACAGTCCCTTATCTCTGGTATATCTTGGCTTGCATCATTCAAGACTAAGTTTAAATTGTGTGTCTCAGGAAAGACTGTTTGGGTTGGCAATGCTCAGTATAGAATACAGACAGACCCGCAACCTGGACCTACAGGCCGTTGTGAAAAAATTTGCGCACAAAAATGAAGGAGCTCAGGAGAACAGCAGAGTCTCTCAAGTTGGATTTAGGCCTAATTTAATTTACCTTGAATATTGCAGCCCATTTGTGTAGGCTATTAGCCAAATAAAACCCGAGTTCAACAATAAATAGTGGCTGAATTTATCCTCATTGTTAGGTTATTTGATGTCATTTTTATAAAGATAGCACCTAAATCGGTATATACAGTTGCTATAGATAGTACACTGCATAATGAAACAATCCCTAGTAAGCTAGTGTTTTGAGGGTGGACTGACTGTATTATTTGGCATTAATAGACTGGTTTTACACACAACAACTTTCTGTCCAAGCTGGGAGAGAGTGCTAGGACGGCTCATATCATGCAGGTTCAGGTAGCCTATACAGCTGTATATTCAAAAAAATCAGTTAGTAGCTGATTAGTATTCTGTTGTATCTACATTTTATTTGACAATCTGCAATGTTTGAATTTCCAACTTTAATTACTGAAAAAGTAATTACATTGTTGCCACCAGCCAGCAGTCTAAAAATGGCAGCATTGCGACACCCTATATAGCTTCATGAAATGTTAAGTTTAACATGAGAATATGACGACCAAATAGGCCTACCAATAAAAATGTATCCATAAAGCTAAAGCAAAGCTATGCCCTGGCGCTAAAGCCTATTATTGATTTGATAGGAATGCAGCCGCATAGACATGTTGCAATTTCAGCACCATGGACAGCGATCGGTAGTCTACTTTGTGAGTGACTGTCTTGCTGACACATTCGATTATTATTATTATTTTAGGAAGGGAGGGGGGTGGGGCCCGAACGCCGACCTTGAAGGGGAACCAGAGAAACTGCGCTATGCTAGTGGTAGAATTGCATGAAATGAGTTATAAAATTACAAAATGTTTCTTTGCCCAATGGCAACATGTGTAAAATTGCAGGAAATTAACTTTAAAAGTAAAAATATATTCTCTCCACTTTGAAGAGGGGGGCCACTAAAATGTTTTTCCGCCGAGGTAGGCGGGCCCACAACCAAATCTCATCTAGGGCCCCCAAAAGGCTACGGCCTGCCCTTAGTGTATCTTCAAAAGTGCCAGAGAGCCAACTCAGGAAATGTGACATATTTGAAGAGTAAATTGTTCCAAACAATATATCAAAACAATTTCTAAATAAAAAAAGGGGACTTTTGAGATATTCCTATTTTTTATGGTTTATGGTTTTATTTCATAATCTAGATATACTCCATATTTGAGAGCACACTATAAGGCGTATAATGACACCAATATGTTGTCTGCATCATGTACAGTTCCCAGAACAAAGGTCTTACAGGAGGCATGTATAGGTCTAAAAAGGGCCTAAAATGGCCACCTTCATCATGATTTTCTTAAAATATTCTTTTTTTTATACAAATGTAAAAAGCATGTCAAACATCCTACCTCCCAATTAAGTTTCTATGTGAGAATCTAAGGTACCCAAAATGTTTTTGGGCTGTCCTGGCCTGGCAGGCAGACAGGCAGGCAGACAAGCAAAAATACCAGTGGGCACAACATGGTTGCTATTCATCCCTCACCGAGAGGGGGGTCCCAGACGTGCACCTTTTCAGGGTTGTTTGCAAAACTACCAAGCATGATCTCCTAATGCCAGGTCCTGAAACAGACCACAGCAATGTTCCATGATCAAATGAGGGAGCGCTGGTCATATGTGCTCTATCGATTGGGCTAAAGCACTGACCACACCAGAGATTTCAAATAATTTGTTCCATTTGTCTGTCTGCCTCCTCTTTTTAATTTCCATTCAATTAAGGCTCGCTGTATTGATTGCCCATTCTCTAATTGCATGCAGCTCTACTCCATTGAAACAAGGCATTAACTGCAAATCCCTAAGAGGTTTGATGGTTCTACCTACCTGTGTCCAGGTGACGTCATGCCTCTCTTAGCACTCTCCAGTCGCTCCGGAGTAGATATTGCATTGTTCACACCATCGAAGGGAGCAGCACACCACACAATGCATTTGAAAGGGACTTATTTATCGTGATTATTTTGTCCCACTGTAGATAGGACCAGCTGGGTGATTTCATCTCTCTTTTATTCACCATAAAGAATTTGATATTAAAAGGAGAAGCCCAGACGAATTGTGATTTCAGTGAATCACATCTCCCTGCCGCATACGCCCGGTTCTCCCAGGCCCCAAACGAATGCCATAAGTGCAACACATTTTCAGAGCAATTACATCTTGGCTGCAAAAAGCTATTTGAAATAGCTTTATAGAAACACTCTGGGGCCTTTAATGACAAAGCTATTGATTGCTACAGTATTGGCAGCTAGGCCAGTCCATATTGGTTTCCCTCCTCTACTGATTAGGCTCTGTGGAGAAAAGAACAAAGAGACATTTACATTTTGATTGGCTGATAATACATTTAATAACCCCTCAGTTGTGGTTGATGTATATAGTATATTTGCCTTAAAACACTTTGTATATTGCATTACATGAATTTTGTATAGTATTGTATTGTACTGTACTGTACTGTATTATCTGTTGATGGTTCTCCAATTTGACTTTCTTTTGAACCTGCTAGCTTTAGATTCATTTGTGTATGGCAAACAGCCGTGGTGATTAAAATGATAGTGAGCTGCAACACTTAGGGACTTGATCAATAGTGTAATATAGAGGTTTATAAACCGTCTGTTACACTACCCAATTTCACCCTTAACTTTGATTCACTCATACAATTTACTATTTTGAAATGCAAGTACAACCTTATAAACATGCTTTCAAGTTAAAGTAACCTTTTACTACCTTCTTCTACCCGGCAGTGAAAGGGCTTTACCTACAGTTGAAGTTGGAAGTTTACATACACTTAGGCTGGAGTCAATAAAACTCGTTTTTCAACCACTCCACACATTTCTTGTTAACAAACTATAGTTTTGGCAAGTCGGTTAGGACATTTACTTTGTGCATGACACAAGTAATTTTTGCAACAATTGTTTACAGACAGATTATTTCACTTATAAATCACTGTATCACAATTCCAGTGGGGTCAGAAGTTTACATACACTATGTTGACTGTGCCTTTAAACAGCTTGGAAAGTTCCAGAAAATGATGTCATGGCTTTAGAAGCTTCTGATAGGCTAGTTGACATCATTTGAGTCAATTGGAGGTGTACCTGTGGATGTATTTCAAGGCCTACCTTCAAACTCAGTGCCTCTTTGCTTGACATCATGGGAAAATCAAAAGAAATCATCCAAGACCTCAGAAAATAAATTGTAGACCTCCACAAGTCTGGTTCATCCTTGGGAGCAATTTCATAACGCCTGAAGGTACCACATTCATCTGTACAAACAATAGTACGCAAGTATAAACACCATGGGACCACGCAGCTGTCATACCGCTCAGGAAGGAGACGCGTTCTGTCTCCTAGAGATGAACGTACTTTGGTGCGAAAAGTGCAAATCAATCCCAGAACAACAGCAAAGGACCTTGTGAAGATGCTGGAGGAAACAGGTACAAAATTATCTATATCCAGAGGAAAACGAGTCCTATATCGACATAACCTGAAAGGCCGCTCAGCAAGGAAGAAGCTACTGCTCCAAAACCACCATTAAAAAGCCAAACAATGGTTTGCAACTGCACATGGGGACAAAGATCGCACTTTTGGAGAAATGTCCTCTGGTCTGATGAAACAAAAATATAACTGTTTGGCCGTAATGACCATCGTTATGTTTGGAGGAAAAAGGGGGTGGCTTGCAAGCCGAAGAACACCATCCCAACTGTGAAGCACAGGGGTGGCAGCATCATGCTGTGGGGGTGCTTTGCTGCAGGAGGGACTGGTGCACTTCACAAAATTGATGGCATCATGAGGAAGGAAAATGATGTGGATATATTGAAGCAACATCTCAAGACATCAGTCAGGAAGTTGAAGCTTGGTCGCAAATTTGTCTTCCAAATGGACAATGACCCCAAGCATACTTCCAAAGTTGTGGCAAAATGGCTTAAGGACAACAAAGTCAACAAAGCCCTGACCTCAATCCTATAGTTAATTTGTGGGCAGAACTGAAAAAGCGTGTGCGAGCAAGGAGGCCTACAAACCTGACTCAGTTACACCAGCTATGTCAGGAGGAGTGGGCCAAAATTCACCCAACTTATTGTGGGAAGCTTGTGGAAGGCTACCCGAAGTGTTTGACCCAAGTTAAACAATTTAAAGGCAATGCTACCAAATACTAATTGAGTGTATGTAAACTTCTGACCCACTGGGAATGTGATGAATGAAATAAAAGCTGAAATAAATCATTCTCTCTACTATTATTCTGACATTTCACATTCTTAAAATAAAGTGGTGACCTAAGAAAGGGAATTATTACTAGGATTAAATGTCAGGAATTGTGAAAATCTGAGTTTAAATGTATTTGGCTAAGGTGTATGTAAACTTCCGTCTTCAACTGTACATGCCACGGTTTGAAGACAACTACATTTGTACACAGAATTAAATTACTCATAGAGGGAGGAAATGCCCTGTCAACTAAACAGTATATAATGGGCCCCTCCATCACACTCTATTTGTGTCCGGGGCTTATATCTTCACTTGCTACTTCATCTTTATTTCCCTGTGATATTCGCATCCAAGCAGCCTAATAAAAAAGTCAGTGTCTGTACTGTACACCCCAAAGCCAACACATATGGATGATATCTAGAAGAATTTCTTTAAACAGAATTTTCAATCCTGCATCATCTTTCTACATATGGAGAGCCCACATCCGACAGTTTGAACTGGGGGAATGGAGAGGAGCTGCCAAGGTGCAATGTCACATACAGCTGCTCTGAGGAGGGGAGAGAAGAGAGGGAGGACAGGAAATAGGAGAGAAGAGGACAGGAGAGGAGGAGAGGAGCAGATAGGAGAGGCGAAGGGGGTGAGAGGAGAGGAGAGAGGAAGAGGAGGGAGCTCTTTCATGACCCTGGGTTGCCTTTCATCTGCCTGTGTATTGATATAATTTATATTCACACCCACACCCTGACCCTTTGTTCCTTAATTGGTGAGAATCTCAGACAGCAGAGGAAAGGAAATGTAAAGGAGTCTTCATATTCTCTATAACAGCCTCTGGGTGATTTTCCTCTGCACCCACACCAACCCTTCAACTACTGTGTATACTTCTACTTTTAAAGTACCACAGACTAGTGTGGATTTGACTTTAATCCCCTCTCTTTTTGAGCACAGGTTTGATGGGGTGAAAGACATTAAAGAATTAACGTAAGAGCCCTGGACTCAAAGCAAGACTTTAACAGATATATACAGTATATAAGCATAAATATAGAACTCAAGCACATACCCTATGGCTGACTTACAGTATACTTGTTGTACATGCACTGTAGAATGCTGTGCAGTAGTAAATGATTCACTGTTAGAAGAACACATATTTTCTCTTTGCTAAACCCTCCTGATGGTGTTGCACTCATGTTGGGGTCTTACAGTGTCACTAAACACTCTCCCCGCTGCCAATGATTACAGCGGTCAACAAAATCTCATACATTTTGTATGATCCACTTACCTGCTTCCAGTGCAGTGTGCATGTGTGTGCATGCTTGTGTGCGTTGGCCAGTAAGATACATTTATTTCCCTACCTCTCAGTGAGAGGGGCCGTGGGATTATTGTCACCTGAGTGATGAATTCTGACAGAATGCTTTGCCTGCCCCCTGTATTTTTCCCATTAATTCAAACAATGTATTGTTATTCTTGTCAACTTTAATACAATATTGCTTAACATGTTTTCATTGTATTTGGATTGATATGGTGAATTCCTTTCTGTTTAATATATTTTTGGAAGCCATTATGTTGTTTGTTGTCCTCAGAGGGATGGGGATGAATGATCTAAGGGCTATGTCTGTCTCATTGTTTTACAGAGAGGAGGAAGATACAACTAACCATTGGAACCCACTCAGTATACAAGACAGTGGATACTTGAGAGGAAAGACTAATCCAGGTAAATAAATGTTTAAAAAAAGTTTTTTGAGAGAGTGCCACGACCATACTAAATCCATAATGACTGAACATTATGCAATCATGTCGATACAGAAGTAGTTGCTTTATCTCAGCCACCTTTAATAACAAGAGGAAGTCATCTTGTAAGACTCACAGAGATAGCATGAACACTGGCACACTCCAAAATATAATCTCCAAGACAATTGCTTATGCAATTAGTGCCCTCTTTGTTTCCTGCTGAGAGAACCAACACAGAAAGTGTGTGTGGAGGAAAACTTAACGTCCAGTTGCTGAAGCATCTTTTTTGTCTGTCCTGACAAACTACCTCCTTAAAAGAAGGTCTGCCATCGCCATCCTAGCTGGCCCAGACACAAGTCACCTAGCTGCTGGAAATGGCCTTTTAATGACGGTCCTGCATTGGTTCCTTTAGGATGATTTAATCAAAGTCCCTGGTGCAGAGCAAGCCTTTAATCTTTTCCCTTCGCTAGAATGTGTCGTGCCAGGACATCTACCTGTCTATATGCCCCCCGAAAATTACAGAGCAGATTTACACTCTGATATTAGTCTGTCATAATTGGCCACTAAAGCATATATATTATTAGCTACAAATCTCTGAAGTTTCTCCTGCTGGTCAGCTTTTCATCATATGCCTGTTTTATTCCATTTGTGTTATTGTTCTAAAGCACTTTTAATTTTTAGTTTTCTTTCACAATCCTTGTAGACTTTCAAATGCCCCCCACCTACATACACTCTTCTTACCCAAGAGGGATCAAATATATCTTGCTAGCTCTCCTACGCAATATCTAGCAAACTTTGCAGTGGTTTTTCAAACCTCTTCTGTCTCACAAACGAAGGAAAATTCAAATAAAGAACTCCATTACAACAACTCCTCTCTCTGTAAAAGATATCCGCAAGCGATATATTTTATTCACAAATACAAGTTTTAGTCTTTGTTAAACAAAGAGTCAGACAGAGCCTCAACCCCTGTGTGTGTGTGTGTGTGTGTGTGTGTGTGTGTGTGTGTGTGTGTGTGTGTGTGTGTGTGTGTGTGTGTGTGTGTGTGTGTGTGCAACATTTGCTCCTTTGAGTGGGGAGAGGTATATCTGCCCACATGGAAAAATAATATAGTATACTATGATAATGAAATACTGTACTATTACTATATTTATATACTATAGTATTCACTGTAGTGTTTTTGGACTTTACTGTAGTATTCAATGTAGTGTTGTTAAGGACATGACTGTAGTATACTATAGTATTTACTGTAGTGTTTTTGCAGAGATGACTTTAGTATACTATAGTATTCACTGTAGTGTTATTCCGGACATGACTGTGGTATACTATAGTATTCACAGTAGTGTTTTTGCGGAAATGACTGGTATACTATAACAATCACTGTAGTATTGTCACGATTGTTGAGAGACGGGTCAGACCAAGGTGCAGCGTGAAAAGAGTACATGTTTATTTACTCAATAAACATACAACAAAACAAGAAACAACATAACGTGAAGTCCTCCGGCTATACACATACAAGCCTAAACGGAACAAGATCCCACAACTAAGGTAGGCAACCAGGCTACCTAAGTATGACCCCCAATCAGAGACAACGAGCGACAGCTGTCTCTGATTGGGAATCACACCCGGCCAAACATAGAAATACAACCTAGATCTACCACATAGAAATAAACTAACATAGATCTCAACAGAAAACTCACACCCTGACCCAACCAACGAGAGTTCTCTCGATCAGGGCGTGACAAGTATACTATAATATTCACTGTAGTGTTTTTTTGTGGACATGACTCTAGTATACTATAGCATCTACTAAGGAAGCAAGGCAGTTAACCCCCAACAACAACGTCTCCCCGGGCAATGATGACGTGGATGACGATTAAGGCAGCCCCCCGCACCTCTCTGATTCAGAAGGGATGGGTTAAATGCTAAAGACACATTTCAGTTGAATGCATTCAGTTGTACAACTGACTAGGTATCCCCCTTTCCCCCTTTCCTTTCCCTAAATGACTAGTATACTGTAGTACTTACTGTAGTGTTTTTGTGGACATGACTGTAGTATTATATAGTATTCACTGCAGTGTTTTTGCAGACTTTACCATAGTATTCAATGTAGTGTTTTTTGCCGACTTTACCATAGTATTCAATGTAGTGTTTTTTGCCGACTTGACTGTAGTATTCGCTGTAATGATTTTTGCGGACATGGCTGTAGTATACTATAGTTTTCACTGTAGTATTTTGGCGGACTTTACTATAGTATTCAATGTAATGTTTTGCAGAAATTACTGTAGTATACACTGTGTTTTTGCGAACATAACTAGTATGCTGCAGTATTTACTGTAGTTTTTTTTTTTACGGACATGACTGTAGTATATTGTAGTATTTTCTGTAGTGATTTTGCGGACATGACTGTAATATAGTATTCACTGTAGTGTTTTTGTGGACTTCATTGTAGTATTCACTGTAGTATTTTTGCAGACTTTACTGTAGTAATCACTGTGTTCTCACCTGGTGCGGGTAGCCTGGCAGGTAGGAGAGTTGATCCAGTAACCACAATATTGGTGGATCAAATCCCCAAGCCGACAAGGTAAAGATCTGTCATTCTACCCCTGAGCAAGGCAGTTAACAACTCCCCGATGACGTGGATGTCGAATAAACAATAAAATCTAATTGACCAACATTTCTGAAAGTGGATGTATAGCGTTTTGGAATGAAACTATTCATATGCTGGAGAGCCTTGGTTGCATGTGGAATGTAGTTGGTCTTATTAGACTTGTTCCAAAATGGCATTCATGTCTGTCCCAATTACCAGATGGAATTTAGTTAAATCTAACAATATGCTGTTCAGAGAATCAAAAAGCTTAGAATCATATGAATTTGGAGCATACACATTAATAAAGGTAATTTTCTTTCCATTATGGATACATTTAAGGAAAGTGATTCTGACTTCTTGGTCTTCCCCTTTCCCCAAGATGGGGATTTTGAGTTTCTTATGTATCATAGTTTTTTGGTCACTGGCCTACACACACTACCCCATAATGTCAAAGTGTAATTATGCTCTTCGAAATGTTTACACATTTATTAAAAATTTAAAGATGAAATGTCTTGTGTCAATAAGTATTCAGCCCCATTGTTATGGCAAGCCTAAAGAAGTTCAGAATTAAACATTTGCTTAAGTCACATAATAAGTTGCATGGATTCACCGTGTGCAATAATAATGTTTTAACATGATTTTTGAATGACTACCTCATCTCTGTACCCCACACATAAAATTATCTGTAAGATCCCTCAGTCGAGCAGTGAATTTCACACACAGATTCAACCACAAAGACCAGGGAGGTTTTCCAATGCATCGTAAAGAAGGGCACTAATTGATAGATGGGTAAGAAAAAAGAAGACATTGAAAATCCCTTTGAGCATGGTGAAGTTATTAATTACACTTTGGATGGTGTATCAATACACCCAGTCACTACAAAGATACAGGTGTCCTTCTTAACTCAGTTGCCAGAGAGGAAGGAAAATGCTCAGGGATTTCACCATGAGGCCAATGGTGACTTTGAAACAGTTACAGAGTTTAATGGCTGCGATAGGAGAAAACTGAGGATGGATCAACAACATTGTAGTTCGTTCAGAATACTAACCTAATTGACAGGGGGAAAAGAAGGAAGCCTGTACAGAATACAAATATTTCAAAACATGCATCCTGTTTACAACAAGGCACTAAAGTAATACTGCAAAACAATGTGGCAAAGCAATTCACTTTTTGTCCTGATTACAAAGTGTTATGTTTGGGAAAAATCCAACACAACATATTACATAGTACCACTCTCCATATTTTCAAGCATAGTGGTGGCTGCATCATGTTATGGGTATGCTTGTAATCGTTAAGGACTGGGAACTTTTTCAGGATAAAAAAGAAACGGAATGGAGCTAAGCACAGGCAAAATCCTAGAGGAAAACCTAGTTCAGTCTGCTTTGCACCAGACACTGGGAGATGAATTCACCTTTCAGCAGGACAATAACCTAAAACACATGGCCAAATCTACATTGGAGTTGCTTACCAAGATGACAGTGAATGTGTCTGAGTGGCCAAGTTACAGTTTTGACTAAAATCTACTTGAAAATCTATGACAAGACCTGAAAATGGTTGTCTAGCAATGATCAACAACCAATTTGACAGAGCTTGAGAATTTTGAAAAGAATAATGGGCAAATGTTGTGCAATCCAGGTGTGGAAAGCTCTTAGAGACTTACCCAGAAAGACTCACAGCTGTAATTGTTGCCAAAGGTGCTTCTACAAAGTATTGACTCAGGGGTGTGAAAACGTATGTAAATTAGATTTCTAAAAACATGTTTTCACTTTGTCATTATGGAGTATTGTGTGTAGATGGGTGAGAAAAAGCTATTTAATACATTTTGAATTCAGACTTTAACACAACGAAATGTGGAATAAGTCAAGGGGTTTGAATACTTTTTGAAGGCACTGCATTTGAAAAGACTGCCTGAAATTTCAGCCTGTTTTGGTAGGGTTGAGTTTAGGCCTGCCTGGTGACATCACCACTAGTTTTTAGTTTTCCCACAAGCCAATCAGACCACTCTCAGAAATTCCTAGCTAAATTCTTGCTTGAAAAATTTATCTTTACTAAGAAGCTATTTTAGTTTATTTTTGACCATTTTATTTGAAAACAATCACAGTAAGGTACTTATCCTACCCATAAATGATTTGATAGCACTGCCAAAGGTGCTTCTACAAAGATTGACTCAGGGGTGTGAATACTTATGTAAACGTGATATTTCTGTATTTAATTTTCAATACATTTTTTAAAACATGTTTTCACTTTGTCTTTATGGCGTATTGTGTGTAGATGGGTGAGAAAAATATATATTTCACCCATTTTGAATTTAGGCTGTAACACAACAAAATGTGAAATAAATCAAGATAAATTAATACTTTCTGAAGGCACTGTATATCCTTTTGGAGCAGGTGTGTTTCTTGGAGCATTGCTATATCAATATGGTTTCTTGCTAGGACATCAAGAAAGCTGGAACGTTTGATAGGACTATTAAAGCCTTTCAAATTCCAAGAGAGAATGGCTAGCATTGACATTGTTGTAAAAAAAATGCATTAATGATGTAATTGTTATCTTTAGTGTTGATAAGCCCATGGATGTGAAATAAAAAGCAGGACACACAGGGAAACCCACACATTGGTTGTTGTTGTACATACACTGAGTGTACAAAACAAAATAAACATTTTCCCAATATTGAGTTGCATCCCCTTTTGCCCTCAGAACAGCCTTCATTCGTCGGGGCATGGAGTACAAGGTGTCAAAAGTGATCCATAGGGATGCAAGTCCATGTTGACTCCAATGCTTCCCACAGTTGTGTCAAGTTGGCTGGATGTCCTTTGGGTGGTGGACTATTCTTCACACACACAGGAAACTGTTGTGCGTGAAAACCCCAGCAGCGTTGCAGTTCTTGACACACTTAAACTGGTGCACCTGGCACCTACTACCATACCCCGTTCAAAGGCACTTACATATTTTGTCTTGCCTATTCACCCACTGAATGGCACACACAATCCATGTCAAAAAAATGTCAAGGCTTAAAAATCCTTCTTTAACCTGTCTCCTCCCCTTCATCTACACTGATTGAAGTGGATTTCACAAGTGACATCAATAAGGGATCAAAGCTTTCACCTGGATTCACCTGGTCAGTCTATGTCATGGAAAGAGCAGGTGTTCCTAATGTTTTGTACACTCAGTGTATGATTGATCTTTATATGGTTCTTCGTATGTTTGTGAAGTTTGATGTTTGTAATTGACCGCCTCGATTTGGTGTTATGTAGCAACATTTTAAATGGTGGTTTCAAGGACATTCAGAGACATTCCTGTGTTGTCTTGGCTGTGTGCTTAGGGTTGTTGTCCTGTTGGAAGCTGAACCTAAAAAAAAATCAAATAAAATGTATTGGTCACATACACATGGTTAGCAGATGTTATCCTCTATGGGATCGGTGTCCCGTATACGGGACGGTTGAGCTAACGTGCGCCAATGTGATTAACATGACTATTGTAAGTAACAGCAAACTTTCCAGGACGTAGACATGTCTTATATGGGCATAAAGCTTAAATTCGTGTTAATCTAACTGCACTGTCCAATTTACAGTAGCTATTACAGTGAAAAAATACCATGCTATTGTTTGAGGAGAGTGCACAACAAAAAAAAACTTAGCACGGCAACTGGTTTGATACATTCACACCTGAAGGTAAATACTGTACTTACATTCAGTAATCTTGCTCTGATTTGTCATCCTAAGGGTCCCAGAGATAAAATTTAGCATAGTTTTGTTTGATAAAACCTATTTTTATGTTCAAATGTAGGAACTGGGTTCTACAGTTCGAACCCCTGCTGTCTCTGGCTCCACACCAACCCGCCCGGCCATCTAGATGCGTGAAAGTTAGTGTATAAGATAATGATCCATCATGTATGACATTCCTGGGAATGTGTAAACTTACATTTTGTATTACCATATCATTTTTGTATGTTCTCTATAGTTACGTACTTGAAAATGTATCAATTGACCAACTCGGCACATTTGGGCAGACTTTATAAAAAATTGTCCAGTATTGCTATGCTTCACTGGATCAATCTAAAACTTTGCACACACACTGCTACCATCTAGTGGCCAACATTTAAATTGCGCCTAAACAGCAATATTATATTGTGGCCATTCTCTTGCATTTCAAAGGATGGAACAAAAATAAATAAAAGAAAACGCATGTTTTTTTGTTTGTATTATCTTTTACCAGATCTAATGTGTTATATTCTCCTACATTAATTTCACATTTCCACAAACTTCAAAGTGTATCCTTTCAAATGGTATCAAGAATATGCATATCCTTGCTTCAGGTCCTGAGCTACAGGCAGTTAGATTTAGGTATGTCATTTTAGGTGAAAATTTAAAAACAAAGTTCTGATCCTTAAGAGGTTATTGCGAGTGTAGCGAAATGCTTCACCCCAGTCTGAGGTCTGGAGAATTCTGGAGCAGGTTTTCATCAAGGATCTCTCTGTACTTTGCTCGGTTCATCTTTCCCTTGATCCAGACTAGTCTCCCAGTCCCTACTGCTGAAAAACATCCCCACAGCATGATACTGCCACCACCGTGCTTCACCGTAGAGACGGTACCATGTTTCCTCCAGATGTAACGCTTGGCATTCAGGCCAAAGAGTTCAATCTTGGTTTCATCAGACCAGAGAATCTTGTTTCTCATGGTCTGAGTCATTTCGATGCCTTTTGGCAAACTCCAAGCGGGCTGTTACATGCCTTTTACTGAGGAGTGGCTTCCGTCTGGCCACTCTACTATAAAGGCCTGATTGGTGGAGTGCTGCAGAGATGGTTGTCCTATTGGAAGGTTCTCCCATCTCCACAGAGGAACTCTGAGCTCTGTCAGAGTGACCATCGGGTCCTTGGTCACCTCCCTGACCAAGGCCCTTCTCCCCCGATTGCTCAGTTTGGCCGGGCGGCCAGCTCTAGGAAGAGTCTTGGTGGTTCCGAACTTCTTCCATTTAAGAATGATGGAGGCCAATGTGTTCTTGGGGATCTTCAATGCTGCAGAAATGTTTTGGTACCCTTCCCCAGATCTGTTCCTTGACACAATCCTGTCTCGGAGCTCTACGGACAATTCCTTTGACCGCATGGCTTGGTGTTTGCTCTGACATGCACTGTCAACTGTGGATCTCATATAGACAGGTATGTGCCTTTCCAAATCATGTCCAATCAATTGAATTTACCACAGGTGGACTGCAATCAAGTTGTAGAAACATCTCAAGGTTGATCAATGGAAACAGGATGCACCTGAGCTTAATTTCGAGTCTCATAGCAAAGGGTCTGAATACTTATGTAAATAAGGTATTTCTGTATTTGATTTTTCATAAATTTGAAACATTTTATAAAAACCTGTTTTCGCTTTGTCATTTTTTTTTCATCCATTTTACAATAAGACTGTAATGTAACAGAATGTGGAAAAAGTCAAGGGGTCTGAATACTTTCCAAATGCACTGTACATGGCAGACCAATCTGAACATGACCAGCCCATCCATTATCTCAGCCAATAATGCCAATCGGGAAGGTTCCTCTCTTTATCCATGGCTAAACCCACTAGGCTTGTAATTTAACAATTGCATTCTTATTTACAGATGGCATACAAGTGTGTTATTAAGGCACATGAAAGTTCACATGTTCCAGAAGACATTTCTGCCCAAAAACACATTTGATACAAATAAAAAAAATACGTTCAAATGCCTCTCCTATGAAGTAGTGACGTGCAATATACGCCCAGCTTCTTGAATCGGGTCACATTTAAAAAGGTTTGTTTGAAGTTTTAAAAAAATTACAACTAGAAAGTTCTATCTGCATAACCCCATTTGAACTTGGCGCTATAAGGTTCTATCTGCAATCCAATCACAAGCCTGAACAAATGCAGACGGACCAATCAGAACACGTCTTTGCCATCTCCATCTAAGTATGGTCTAGGCTAGTCTAGCCAGCAATAATGGCACACAAGCAAAAAAACAACACTGTCAGAATTCTTAAAGTAAATTATGTTGTCACATCATTGTTCAGTGATGACAGCAATTCGTCTGATGATCATGATGCATTTCTTAATGTATTTGATGATGTGCTCTGACTTTATCTTGGCAAAATAGTGTAATTCTATCATTTATGTATTCAAGTAGCTACAGTTTTCTTAAAAACGGAACATGTCTAATTCAGAAGTGTCAGATTTAACCTTATGGCTGAACTCAGATTGACATTTTAGAGCCATATGGTTCAGTATTTTGAAACTCTGCACTTTAGGTAATGGGTTATGAAAGAAGAATTCAGTACAAAACAGTTATGAGAGTGTATGTGCAAGAAATGCATTCTATAATCTAGATCTCCACAGTAATGAATCATGGCCTGTAGGCCAAGTTCTCCCTGGGAGATAAATCCAGTAGCGTAAACGGAGGGGGACAGCAATCAACAGGAAGAAAAAATTAAATAAAACAATTGTGTGGTAGCCCATATGGGACTTGCCATCTATCCTAGCAAGTGTGTTATTAAGCCACGTGAAAGTTCACATGTTCCAGAAGACATTTCTGCCCAAAAACACATAGAATGGGAATAACTTCCAATTTATATTGCCATATTTAGCCCATATCGGGATGCAATGTGCTGTAGCCCCACAAGGAAGCAGCCCCAGTCTGTATGACACAATATATTATCCATTGTTCATTAATTGGCATGGTCATCATTTTCTAAATGTCCTGGATCATAGGCAATTTAATATTAACAAAGTCCAATGTTCTTTGCTTATTTGAGCTGTTCTTGCCACAATATGGACTTGGTCTTTTACCAAATAGGGCTATCTTCTGTATACCCCCCCTAACACAACTGATTGGCTCAAACGCATTAAGAAGGAAATAAATTTCACAAATTAACTTTTAACAAGGCACACCAGTTAATTGAAATGCATTCCAGGTGACTACCTCATGAAGCTGGTTGAGAGAATGCCAAGAGTGTGCAAAGCTGTCATCAAGGCAAAGGGTGGCTGTTTTTAAGAATCTCAAATATAAAATATGTATTTTGATTTGTTTGATACTTTTTTGGTTACTACATGATTCCATATGTGTCATTTCATAGTTGTGATGTCTTCACTATTATTCTACAATGTAGAAAATAGTACAAATAAAGAAAAACCCTTGAATGAGTAGGTGTTCTAAAACTTTTAAAATCAAAATGTATTTGTCACATGCGCCGAATACAACAGGTATAGACCTTACAGTGAAATGCTTAGTTACAAGCCCTTAACCAACAATGCAGTTTTAAGAAAGAATACCCCCCAAAAAATCACAAAAAATACAATATAAAAGAATACGAAATAAAAGTAACAAATAATTAAAGAGCAGCAGAAAAAATAACAATAGCGAGGCTATATACAGGGGCTACCGGTACCGAGTCAATGTGCGGGGGCACCGGTTAGTCGAGGACCGGTAGTGTACATGTACATATTACCTCAATTACCTCGACTAACCTGTACCACTGCACATTGACTCGGTACCGGTACCCCCTGTATATAGCTTAATTATTGTTATTTTATTGTGTTACTTTTTTTCTTACATTAGTTTATTTTATTTGTATTAAAAAAATAGCCAATCTTTTGTACCTTAAAAATAATTCTGCATAGTTGGTTTAGGGCTTGTAAGTAAGCATTTCACGGTAAGGTTTACACCTGTTGTATACGGCCCCTTGATCACAAATATGTCAAATGTGGGAAGATTAAACATTTTTAACCCTTCGAAACCGCCCCTATCACCCACATTTAAGTCACTTCCTGTAATGGCAGGAAGCTGAAATGTAATGTATAGCTCCTGGGTACACTGTATAACAATGCCCTGAGTTTAACTCTTTATGTTAAGAATTGACCATTCTACAGAGGATGGAAGACAGTGTTTTTGTGTAACTGCAGGGAGAGAAAGAAGCACCATGTTGAGGATGAATTAAGCTATTTCCTGTTGCCACAGTAAGCAGAACCTCAACACATGAACTCCCTATGAGGTCACGACTGGTTTTGTGGAAGGACAGTTAATTAGCTCAATTGCAGTCCACGGGTCCGTCATGGTTATGTGAGTGCTGTAGGTAATGCTTTTCTATGGAAGAAAGGCCTTGTTCTCTGTAGGACCACGTTTTTACTGTGAAGAGTCAATTTCACAGTCAGCTTGCGTTCATCGGGAGTGTCTGTTGAACAATCCCATACCTGAACTTTGTTTCTAGCCATAACCGTTCTGCCAATGTCACTCAAACGTACATGAACTCTAGGTCAGGCTTCAAGTGAGGCCTACCTTTCTGCAGTATAGTGTGTGTGGGGGGGGGGAGTTAGTAATTGTTAGTTAGGGTTATATCTAGGGTTAGTGGACAAGAAGTTAGGGTTATGGCTAGGGTTAGGTTTGAATCAAGATGTAGACATGAAGCAAGGGTTATGGTTGAAGTTTAGGGTTGAGCCGGGATGTGGACATTAATCTGGGTTAGGGTCAGGGTTAGCTTAAGGGTTGACCCAGGAGTGGATATGAAGCTAGGGTTAGGGTTGATGTAAACTAACGTAGCAGGTGTAAAAGAACGCCTGAGCGGGGTTCCCACATCCGGTTTTCAGGGGAAAAGGAAGCTAGGTTGAAGAAACTGTAACCCTGAAAACCAGATGTTTCCGTTTTCTTCACATCCCGCAGAGGGTGGGGTTGAGGTTAGGTTTAAGGTTGAGCCAGGATGTGAACATGAAGCTGGAGTTAAGGTTAGGGTTAAACCGGGAGTGGATACGAAGCTGGGGTTAGGGATAGGGTTGAGGCTAGGTTTAGGTTTGAGCCAGGATGTGAACATGAAACTAGAGTTAGGGTTAGGGCCTCAACCCTAGAAATAACCCTAATTAACAATTAATTAATTCACCCCACCCCCACTACATTGCAGAAAGGTTGCCCTCACATGAAGCCTGACCTAGAGTTAATGTGATCTTAAGTGATATAAACAGAACGGTTGAGGCTAGAAACAAAATTCAGGTATGGGATCATTCAACAGACGCTCCCGATGAACGCAAGCTGACCATGTGAAATTAACTCTTCATAGTGAAAACTTGGTCCCACAGAGAACAAGGCCTTTTTTCCCATAGAAAAGCATTACCTACAGCCCTCACATAACCATGACGCACCCGTGGACTGCGATTTAGCTACTTAACCGTCCTCCCACAAAACCCATCGTGACCTTATACGGATGTCCTATGTTGAGGTTCAGCTTACTGTGGCAACAGGAAATGGCTTATTTCATCCTCAACATGGTGCTTCATTCTCTCCCTGCAGAGACACAAAAACATCCTCTGTAGAAAGGTCAATTCTTGAAACTCATGACCCGGTAAATTACATTTAAAGTCAATTGACCCAAAAGCATTTTTGACCTCCATTGGACACAATGGTCTTGCAGTTTTAGAAAAAAGAGCCTTGTTTGAATGAATTCTGAAGAGCATATTGGTAAAACAAATGTGGGATTGACTTGAAACTTGAAACTATCTTTGTCTGTCTGTCTGCTTGTCTTTTCAGCTTTTCCCATTGACTGGAATGTTTTGCCATAAGTGTGAATTGGTTGACAGTCATCTTGTCCCATTGACTGGAAATGTATTGACAAAAGCATCAACCCCGTGACACTCATAATTTCCCATTGAATTTAATGTATTGACATAAGTATTGGCACTGGTTGACACTCACCTTTTCTCATTGACTGCAATGTTTTGACATAAGCAGCAACCCTGTGACACTCATCTTTTCTAATTGAATTTAATGTATTGACATAAGTGTTGGTACTGGTTAACATTCACCTTTTCCCATTGACTGCGATGTTTTGACATAAGCGTCAACCATGTGAAACTCTTCTTTTCCCATTGAATGCAATGTATTTGCATAAGCATCAACCCAGTGTTAATCATCTCTTCCCATTGTCTGCAATGTATTGACATAAGCGTCAACCCTTTGATACTCATCTTTTTTTAATGGAGTGCAATGTATTGACATAAGCGTAAACCCACTGGCACTCATCTTTTACCATTGAATGCAATGTATTAACATAAGCATCAATTGGTCAACACTTGTCTTTTCCCATTGACTGTGGTGTATTAACATAAACGTCAAGTGGTTGATGCTCCTCTTTTCCCATTGGCACTGCAAAGCCTTGCTGGGAGCATGGCCAATTGACATAAGCATCAATTAGTTCAGCCTAACTTTGAGCAAAAACGTGACAGGAAGACGTTTTCCTATGATATCATGTTGGTCTGTCAACATGTAGGCCATGTTCTGCTGTATGTGTACACAGGGCTCTAAAGTGTGAACAATTTGGTAGCATATGCGACAAAATATTTTGTTTTATTTTGGGAGCACCATGCGACTATGAAAAAATTATCCCAGATAATAACTGTTGTAATGATAAGGTTTCACTGTACCGTGGTTTCCGAATGCCCTAGTGAAACAAGCAAGTGCAGATTCGTTAGCGACATGGTTACACCATTACTACAGAGAAAAGGTCTCGCTTCCAACTCAACCCGGTCAAAAGATCTGACCCATATTACAGGCGCAACATTGTTATCTTCCTATAGCTGATCCCGAATCTTCAGGCATTTTACATTTATAAACCATGTCGTGGGCCGTTCTAAAACTACTCGCGCATCGACGTTGTTAACCATTTGTTTACACTTTGCTCAGTCATGTTACCTCCTTGGCAGAGGCTGCTGAGGGGATGATTATTACGGCTCATAATAATGGCTGGAACAGAGCGAATGGAATGGCATCAAACACATGGAAACCATGTGTTTGATGTATTTGATACCATTCCACTAATTCCGCTCCAGCCTTTCCACTCATTCCGCTCCAGCCATTACCACGAGCACATCCTCCCCAATTAAGGTGCCACCAACCTCCTGTGCTCGTTGGATAGCTAGCTAACAACCTGGTAACTTCACCAGTATATCCAAACATTTGGGGGCACAGAAAGAAAGGAAAAGGGATAGCTTCCTCAGGAGATCAGTGATCATAACAATAAATGAATGACAGATATCTTGCATGTCCTCATCACAAACCTGACATTTTTACAATTTTAGATGTAATGCATGTCAATAAGAAATGTAATTTTAATATCAACATTTTAGCTTTTATAACAAAATCATGTATTTACAGTGTTACAGTTTCTATGACACAACACGTGCTTCAAACGTAACTAGAATTCATATAGGCCCAATATAGGATGTATCTCAATTAATAACAAAAAACCTAATTTCTGATTCTCCAAAATGTCATGAGGTGCTCCTAACTTTTTAAAGTTGTGAGCACCAGTGCCACCAATGAACAATGTTAATTTAGAGCCCTGTGTGAACAGATGTAAAATCTTAATTTTACCAATATTGTCACAGCAAAATAATCCTTCACCAACAGGATTTGAACGTTTAGTCCATAATTTTGCTTGATCGGTGGTTAGGTTATTAGCTGGCTAAAAGTAGGCTGCATGAAAAGCGCAATACTGTTAATATAACCGTGTGTTAGTGTGGGTTTTTTCAGTTAATTTATGTAAATCACGAAGCTCATCTGTGTTTTCTCAGCAACAAAAGAGTGATCAAGTTAAGATCCTACATCTGTAAGATTATCACAACCATGATTTATACCTAAACTGCTGCATGCATAATTCATGACAGAGTGACTTGGGAAATGGAAAGATAATTAGATGGGAGTAGCAGAAAAGTTATCAGCTTGCATAGTTGTTGGGTGATAACAATTTGACAATACAAAAAGTCAGCGGCCAGTGTTATTTCACTAACTTGCTTGTGGTCCTCAGATTCTTGACTGCATTGTTATCAAACTCAAACAGTTAGGCGGTGGAGGAATCAAGCGGCATTTCCAAAATGTTCCTAATCGAGCTCCACACGGCTATCCCGAGTAAAATATACACTGTGTGGCATTTGCATATCTATTCATTCCTATACCCGTCGTATGAAGGCTGCGGAAGAAAAACCAATTTGAAGCTTGAGCGCACATTCAATGCTCATTGGTTTAACATTGGAATGGAGCTAAAAAGGGAAAGCTAGACACTGTGAACCAGGGAATGCCCTTATGAAATATTAAGTCCAGTCAAGTCCAGTGCAACCCCAAATACACTCTTGTGCATTTATCAGTCATAGGCATGCATGCTCGCATGCACACGGTGCAATATCAAGTTCCCTTCTTGTGCATTCATGAGTCATACACAGAAACATGCACACACACACGTGTTCACACGCAAACAAATGCACGCAAGCACACACACATAAATTCATATCCATTGACAGGTTTTCTAATCACCATGACCTATCACCGCAGCAGATATAGTATTGTAGATATGCAGTTCTATATGGTTGAGGAGGATGGGGAATGTCAGTGGATTTCCAAATTACTTATTTTTACAACTAAATCAAGAAATTATCTCCACTCACTGGGCTTCAAGGCAAAGTGATGAAAATTACATATATGATGAATTATAAGAAATAGAACACTGCACCTACTATCAATTCGATCCGCAACTCCAACAATGTGAATGCTGTTTGGCCATTTGGGCTGAGGAAAATTATATCCGGTCACTAAATATCCAACAACGTTAAATCTCTATTATATGTTTAATGTAGATATAACCCCTAGATAGAATAGTGTGAATCTGTGAACATGCGCTATCCCATTTGAAAACTAATCCACTTATATCTGCAGGAGGCATTAATAAATCAAAGAGAAAGCTTTTAAACCTTTAACCTTCATGCATTATGCAACTCCAACACATGCAAATGCAGTGCTTTGACACTCCACAGTAAGCATTGTTTTATTAAAAAGGCAATTGGGCATTAAAAAGCTTACAACCCACAGGTGTGAGGGTGTCCGACTGAATTGATATGGTCTTGCAATCACCTTCATGCAAGTAGTAAACCATTCGCCTGGTATGAAGTCCAGTTATCACTCACAAGTAAATACACATTTAAACTGCAAATTAACAATATGTTCTGTGACTTATCATCCCAATCCTTGGCTGTGGTTAGTAGAGAAAATAGTAGCTTGGAGGAGAGAGCCACACCGGGGGAAGAGGTGAGACACATTGTGATGGCCATGAGTGACATTACACGGAGGACGCGTACCTCCCGGATAGTGACGGCAGCCATTTGTTCATGAAAGCCTGCAACATTGGTCCCATTGCAGCCGCCTATTTAAATAAATATGCAAATGACTAAATTTCTATTCAAATGCTTCTTTTGACTTCAACAAGGTTTCTAAATAACCCAAGGGACACAATTCTTTCCATGTGAATAGACCCACCTGTCAACGACTTGAAATTAACATTTAAAAATTGTTTGAAGTTCCCCCCCGTTCGGTGCTGCTATCTCAGAAATGGTGAGGAGGAGGAAGAGAGAGAAGAGAGGGAAAGTCAGCTTCACTTTAAAGGTTAATGCAATTATGAAAAAAAAAAAAAGCACAGCAGTCAACTAATAAAGAGAGCGGGCTTTAATGCACACAGACATTTTTATGGCCTGCAGCAGTCATCATTTAGTGAACAGAGCTGGGAAATTCATCGAAACCAAACAACACAAATAACATGGCAACTGAATCAAATGGGTGAGGAAATTGCTTTGCTACCAGGGCCTACAGCTTGGCAAAAGACAAGACGCTTCAGATAAACATTTCAAAATCACCTATTACCTCACATATAAATATTCAGGTGGCCGCAGCAGCAGCCTTTGTTGTTCTTTGTTTTGTTTTGTTTTTCTACCCAGTCATCAGTTCAGTTCATGGAAAGACTGTGCTCTTGGAATAAATGTCAAAACATGTCCCTTTAAAATTTGTGAAGAGTCTAAATGGGCAAATATTCTGTGCATTTGGTTCATGGTGCACTGTCTGTCTGTCACTGTGTGAGAGATATGCTCTGCACAAAACATGCCCTCAGAACACACCCAAGCCATTGATATCAAAGCCCAAATATAACTCTCAGTGAAGGAATGGATTCCATGCCAGTGTAATGTAAGGCAGCTCTGGAACACCTGCTGTAGATATCTAAGCAAACACAATTTGCTTGGTGGGTCTTGGCAGATATGTCTCAATTTCTCTCCCTACACATGCTCCCGCTGTGTGAGTAACCGCAGCTTTCGCATTCAGAGGGGAACTGAGAAACAGCATGTTTCAAAAGACAGTGCTTGATTGACTTTGCCTGTCCCAGCAGGTATATGACAATACAGCACAGAGGATAACACTAAGGATTTCTCAAATAAAAAAAAACAAGACTGCTGATATGCCAAATACTGAATAATGAACTAAGGAATCAAAGCAAAAATAGACTGGAGAAAATTACCTGTAATACTATTAACTGCAATATACTGCATTGGCACTATGTCCAACTCTGCACAACACTATACACTGAGTATACCAAACATTAGGAACACCTTCCCAATATTGCCGTCAGAACAGTCTCAATTCGTCGGCGCATGGACTCTACAAGGTGTCGAAAGCGTTCCACACCGATGCTGGCCCATGTTGACTCCAATGCAAGTTGGCTAGATGTCCTTTGGGTGGTGGATTATTCCTGATCCACACAGGAAACTGTTGAGAGTGAAAAACTCTGCAGCGTTGCAGTTCTTGACACAAACTGGTGCGCCTGGCACCTACTACTACACCCACCCCATTCAAAAGCACTTAAATATTTTGTCTTGCCCATTCACCCTCTGAATGGCACACATACACAATCCATGTCTCTATTGTCTCAAGGCTTAAAAATCCTTATTTAACCTGTCTGCTCCCTTTCATCTACACTGATTGAAGTGGATTCAATGAGGGATCATAGCATTCACCTGGATTCACCTGGTCAGTCTATGTCATGGAAAGTTGTTTTGTATACTCAGTGTATAAGCACTGTATATATTTGTCATGGCAGCATCCCTCCCTCTGCATATATAGATATATCCCATCTGTAAATTGTAAATCCTCATTGTAAATCAGCTTATACTCCAGAGTTTTATGTTTTATGCTTACTGTATTTATATTGTATATTCTGTATGTTGACTATGTACTATAGGTGGCTGTATTCTGTTTGTACAATGTCTATTACTGGCAGCACCTATTCACTAAGTCAAATTCAGGGTATGCAAATGTACTTGGTGAATAAAGTGACTCTAAATCTGATATTAAAATGGTTTATAAACTTAAAACTAAACTCAACATGTTTATTGAACTGCATGTATTTTAGGAAGACAGTATGGCTTCAAGGAGTAATAGTGTCCTCGCGCTCATATCTCCTGCTCATCTTCCAGTACAGTGGGTGCACTGGGATGCAGCAACCAGTGGTACTGGTGAGAGTGCATACATCCAACATCTGGCCAGACATCTGTTAGCAGCCTCATCTGTGTCCTGCCACCATGCTACCCAGGCCCTTAGCAGGACAAAGGTACTTTAGCAGTGATGACACGTCCCCAACCAGCAGCCAGCCAGGGCAGGCAGGCCAGGAGGCTGAGGCCAGACAAAGAGGGAGCCAGGAAGGACCACAGTCATGGGGTGAGGATTTAACTACAGTAGAACAGGACCATGGAAAGCAACACAGACAGAGAATGGGTTGTAGTATAGGTCTAGTGCAGATGTAGGCTACTGAAACTCAGAATTAACTGAGTAAAGAAACTATTCTCTATTAACTTGTCAACAATCATATCGTGATTATGCAGCTACGAGGCAAAGACAAGGCAGAGAAGAAGCTGTGTATGCTCTTAATGGCATTGTAATGCTTATTGAATTAATTATTCTCTTCTCAGGTTTCTGAGAGGAGTATTTTAATGAGCGAATCCAAGTCACATGAGGCGTTTGCTAGCTACAGGAGTTAAACTCTGGAGTCGTTACTATCGATAATGATATGAGACATTAAAGACAGGTTGGTGTTTAATGATAAGCCACATGCTGGTCGGAGTGCTAGACATCTGAAGTGATTACTAAAGATGATGACACAAACAGCAGGAGGCCCCCCAGCGACAGGCTGAAGTGAGAGTGATAATATAGACCGTAGTAAATCTGCCTCGCACCAACACTAACACGGCAGCCATGTCTTTTTCACATGATATGAGACCGGTAAGGAAGGTTCAAGAGCCTCTGCTTTCTGTATCAGTAACGAGGGTTTAGGTTGCAAGGGACTGAGCCTCTATGCGTAATGCACAGACCCAAGAACTGCAGTATTATCATTATGTTTATATCAATTTCTGAGGGATATCTTAGATACTGTTATTGTTTACTTGGACATTCTCTTGGCTTTGTAGTTTCAGCTTCCACTCTTACTGTTAATCCTAGACCTCAATGGCAATAATTATCTGAAAACAAACCAAATCAACTTTTGAATCTCTTATCTATTCAATCTCTCTCATTCTTTCTCTGGTTGTGTGCCACCCGGGGACACACACAAGCACGCACACACACACACACACACTCACACGCACGCACGCGCACGCACACACACGCGCGCACACACACACACACACACACACACACACACACACACACACACACACACACACACACACACACACACACACACCGTATATATTATCAACACAGAGGGCCTCTGAGGACTTTGTGCATCCATTAGACTTTCAGAGAAATACACACAAATGTGGGTTAAACCTAAGGTCATCTGTGACATTTGATGCACAGAAGGAATAACAGTGTAACACCCAGAATAAAATATTCACTAGGGCACGCACACACACGCACACACACACCACGCCACACACCACACATCATACAACACACACACACTCACATATGCAAGACTATGCCAGAGGCACAGAGCCTGAGGTGAAGAGCGCATATCTAGGCCAAATCTCAGTCTCAACCTCACATTGATTAGAATAAACTACAGCACACAGTTTGACAACAGCATAGGCAACACACAATGTAAATGGTACATATACTGTTTACAGTTTTTGCCCATTGCTTACACACTAAAACCGAATGCTTAGACCAAAGCCTCAATACCTAAACTTATTGTAGCATACCTTAAACACAGTGTAACCATAGCTTAAACACAATGTCAACTTTGCACTTTGTTTGCAATTCTGTAACACACTTATTGCGAAACACTACACACGTTTTCTTACATTAGACACTTTGTTCAAAAACGAAATCACCTGTTATCATTGGGAAAACACTCTGTTCAAAATGCAAAACTCATCTGGCAATTGTATGCACTTACATACACACCTGAAAACACTTGCACAGAAAACAGAACACCAATCAGTCTGAGCCTTAGCACTACAAATAGGCCTCAGGTAAGCAATTTTTATAACTTTGCAAGCATGGAGGCAATGAGAGTCAGAGTAAGAGGAGGACAAAGAGAGAGAGGAGTCGGATGTGGAAGAGGACGTGGAAGAGGACGAGGACCAGTGCGGAGACGTATATCAGATGACATCAGGGCTACTCTGGTGGACCATGTGATAAATTATGGCCTGTCCATGAGGGAGGCTGGGCAAAGCGTCCACCCTAACCTCAGTCGCTATACAGTAGCATCGATAATAAGGACATTCCGACTGGAGAACAGGTATATCTTCAAGTTTCTACTCCAGACTGTACCTACTGTATGTGTCACATGATTCTGTATCATATTACAGTATTACTGTACTAACTATACTATACAAAAATGGGTAGTGCTGTGAAGTACTGTATATGTAAAGGAATACCATTGTGATGTTGCAGTACTGTGTACAGTTTGAAAGTACAGTATGTTGAAAAATAACCTAACCAATGACATCTTGTGGTGGCATTTTCTACATAATGGTTGGACGACCTCCTCAAGGTGGAAGGGAACGGCTCTTCACTCAACAACAAGAGCTTGCCATCATTGAAATGGTGCGAGAAAATAATGCAATCTGACTTCGTGAGTTGCAACAACGCATAATTGCAAATGGAAATGAATTCAACAATATCAACAGGGTCAGCATTTCTACACTAAGTCGCATCATACAGAAACATAACTTCAGAATGAAGCAGCTGTACAGGGTGCCATTTGAGAGGAACAGTGTCAGGGTCAAGGATCTGCGCCATGATTATGTGCAGGTATGTGTCACTTTACTTTACATACTATATATTGTGATGTGGGAATGAGGGTTTATGCTGCCACCTGCCCTGCCTGTAGCTTGTAGTTTTTGTCAATACTCACCCAACCCAGCCCCTACTTGTGTGAAAATATAGACATTGTAGTTACTGTATGTGTTTTCAGTAACACTATTCAATATTTTCTGTTGCAGACAGTTCTGGAGTTTGATGCCGTCGAACTGCCGCATGAGTTCATCTACGTGGATGAGGCAGGATTCAATCTGGCCAAAACCAGGCGTCGGGGCCGTAACGTAGTTGGACAAAGGGCTGTTGTAAATGTCCCTGGGCAGCGTGGGGGAAATATCACCTTGTGTGTTGCAATTAGTGTCCAAGGATCATGCCACTCTAGGTCCCTACAATACAGGAAAGGTCATTGCATTTCTAGATGCACTACATGCAGTTGTGCAGGACAGACTACAGCAGCCCAGGTTTGTTGTCATCTGGGATAATGTTAGTTTCCACCGGGCTGCTCTGGTCCGAGATTGGTTCAACAACCATAATCATTTCACAGTTTTATACCTGCCCCCTTACAGCCCCTTTCTAAATGCAATCGAGGAATTATTTTCAGCGTGGCGGTGGAAAGTATATGATCGGCAACCACATGCCCACATGACTCTTCTGCAAGCAATGGAAGAGGCATGTGGAGACATTGAGGTGGGATCAATCCAAGGGTGGATTCGGCACACAAGGCAATATTTTCCCCGATGCCTAGCCCGCGAGGACATCGCCTGTGATGTTGACGAGGTCTTGTGGCCAGATCCGAACAGAAGGCGTGATCCATAAGCCCCCCCGCCCCCCACCACACACACGCACACACACACAAAACAAGTATATGTTTTTTCCCCCAATAGCAATTTATCCAGTAATTGTCTTGTTTTTTTACTTTAGTTTTGTTGCTAAATTTGATGTTAAGAATTTCTGTAAGAATGTTTGTTTTTTTGTAAAAACTTTTTGTAAATACTGTTTGATTACTGCAGAAATTCTACTTTAGAGTTTTACAGAAGACAATGACAATAAAATGACAATAAAAATAGAAACACAAAGACTGCCGTGTTTTATATAAAGCCCATCAGTGTGTTGCTAGTGATATGAAAGAGTAATTCAAATGTTGCTTGTGTGTATGTTTTTTTTGCAAGAATTTCATTTTTAGAAAGGAGTGTTAAGTTTTGATTGCAGTGTTTCATTTTGGCATATATGTGAGTTGTTAATCTCCAAGTGCTATGTCTGATTGGCTTGTGTGTTGAGTTTTGACATAATGAGCCAAATTCTGCAAAAAGTGTGTAAGCGATAGGCAAAAACTGTAAATGTGCACAGATAAGTGTTTAAAATCTGTAATCTTGCTATATCCTATTTGAAGATTGTCATGTCATTGTCCCTTTAACCCTAAACAGGGGACTTTACACCTAAGAGGTTAACTGGCTTTTAAATGTGAGAGATGGTACCGTTTTGAATACATCACATACACAGTCACAGTGTGGGCCCATATGTATCCCACATAGGAACGGAGCAAATGGAATGGCATCAAACACCTAAAAACCTTGTGTTTGATTTATTTCATACCATTCCACCTATTCTGCTCCAGTCATTACCATGAGCCTGTTCTCCCCAATGAAAGTGCCACCAACCTCCTGTGGTTTAGACAGCCATTACAGGTGCTACTGACCCACTATGTCCCTTTTTATCAGGCCATTTACGTCCTCCACAGAGCCATGGGTTTCTATCTGCCCTTACTATCTGTCTACAGACATGTGCACAGCGGTACTTATAGCTTACAAAAAGACTACAAGTCGTCTGCTACTAGGGAAATGTTAGCAGGGCAAACTCTACCTAGTTCCTGACATATAGTACTATCACTTTCTGAATGGATCTGGATACATTGACTTGTGGGGGCAGAGAAATCAGTGAGAGAATAATGTTTGAAATCCTTGTTGGCGTTGTAATACCTGCTCTGAGCTCCAAACAGTATTGCTATGGATCACAGGCCTCTGGCTAAATGGCAACAACCTCTAACATCTTGAGAGAAGAGAGACAAATCAGGTTGTGCTGCTTCGGGATCCTGACAACCTGATGAGGGCATGTGTGGCTGATAAAAGCTTTTTAATTGCAAAAGGAGTGCCTTTATTTTTATTATGGATGGTTAAAAGACAAGTGAGTATGATGCAAGGTCATCAAAAGAAGTTAGATAATATTTTATTAATTCTAGAGACCATCCATAGCCATTATTTTTTATCTACCACCTGTATGAGAAAGGAGCATGATATTTGACATACTAACAAACTCATCTGAAGAAAAGTGTGCATGCTAATAATATTTAGTTGAAAATAGTATTTCCTCAAAAGCAACATATTTTGATGAAAACGTCATTGGGTTGACATTCAAAAATAAGTTACAGAGCATATTCCCTCACCATAAGGATGAGTATTGGAAGAAAACATATACATGATTAGTCCCTACATGTCTCATTATTACTATTAGTACAACTATTAGAACAACTACATATGGATTGGATCCCTTGATACTATTTCAACCTGTAAAGTATCCTTTAACCACATATTTCAAAACTGTGCACATTGTCTGTAATTGCTCTTATTGGCACAAAAGCACAAATTGAGAGTGAATGGTAAACCCAGTCTGCCTGTCTCATTGAAATTTAAAATCAGGATAATTTAATGCAGCACTCTGCATCACTTTTCAATGTGAACATTAGTACTCCCGCTCCATCATTCACCAGAACCACAAATGAACAGACATCGACATCTATTAGTCCATGTACCTTTAAGATAGAAAGGACCACTTCTATTATATCTGCCATTTTCTCTGTTTCAGAGTGACATTGGGAGGAAAAGGACCGTAACGCCAAGCACGGAATCCTCACAATCCTCTCAATCTTGTTACAAATGTCCTTTAGATATGATGCCCTGAGGACGCTGGACATATAAGAACATTGCCATGCAGTGTACTATAACACCAGATACTGCAGGCTCCACAATCTAACCACATCTGTGGGGGAGAAAAGGGTTTGGGCATTCGTAGACAGGACTCATCCATGTTCAATCATTTGGAGCTGAATGCCTGGGGCTAATGAGAGAGAAGCAGCCATTGAATGATATAACAGCCTGGTCAGTGTGGGCCATGTTGACCAGTGGGGTTCCTATGGCTTTCACTTTGATGCACCATAATCACATCCTGGACATGAGGCTTAGATATATCTGGCCGTTACATGACAGGGAAAAAGCCTGGTGGGATAGAGATACCATTGGGGCTTCTGTCATTGACATCCATCTGTGTCATCTACAATAGTACATGGAAAGCTTGATAGTGACTCTTTAATGTTTATTAATTTAAGATACCCAAATATTGTAGCTGATAAGTTGCATTATGATTATCTAATAATGTGTGTATAGAACGGAACCTAACGGAGTATGAGTGTGCAGTCACATGAAAAATGTATAATCCTTCCCTAACAAATCATGCCTCAGTGTGTCGTTAGAATTCAAACAAGATCCAAACGTCGCTATAACTTTTACCTGTTTTTGCCAAAAAGGAGAGGCTTGACAAAGCATGGGTAGTGCTACTGTATCTTTCACAAGCGCTGTAGTATGATCAGAGTGCATACAGTAGCTTTACATATTTGAAAACTATGGCCCTGTATTATGCTATGTCCTCTATCTTCACCAGGGGTATTAACACTGGTATCCTGGCAGGTAGCTTAGTGGGTAAGAGCGTTGTGCCAGTAACCGAAAGGTCGCTGGTTCTAATCCCCGAGCCGACTAGGTGAAAAATCTGTCGATGTGCCCATAAGCAAGGCACTTAACACTAATTGCTCATGTAAGTCGCTCTGGATAAGAGCGTCTGCTAAATGACGTAAATGTAAATTCCCAATCTGGCCAATCATGGCCACCTAATCATCCACAGCCTCCAATTGGCTCATTCATCCTCTCCCCTGTAACTATTCCCCAGGCCGTTGCTGTAAATGAGAATGTGTTCTTAGTCAACTTACCTGGTTAAATAATACATTAATACAATTTTAATATGGTATACACTGAGGTTACAAAAAATTAGGAACACCTTCCTAATATTGAGTTGCACCACCTTTTGCCCTCAGAACAGCCTCAATAATTCATAGGGGCATGGACTCTACAAGGTGTCGAAAGCGTTCCACAGGGATGCTGGCCTATGTTGACTCCAATGCTTCCATCATTTTTTAAATTAACCCATCCACCTCTTCGGAGGACACAAATATATTTGTAGTTTTTACAGATTTTTTGCTACATATACATCAATTTGACATATTACACTTTAAATACACATTTGACATATACATTTGACATACAGTGGGGAGAACAAGTATTTGATACACTGACGATTTTGCAGGTTTTCCTACTTACAAAGCATGTAGAGGTCTGTAAGTTTTATCATAGGTACACTTCAACTGCGAGAGACGGAATCTAAAACAAAAATCCAGAAAATCACATTGTATGATTTTTAAGTAATTCATTTGCTTTTTATTGCATGCCATAAGTATTTGATCACCTACCAACCAGTAAGAATTCCGGCTCTCACAGACCTGTTAGTTTTTCTTTAAGAAGCCCTCCTGTTCTCTACTCATTACCTGTATTAACTGCACTTGTTTGAACTCGTTACCTGGATAAAAGACACCTGTCCACACACTCAATCAAACAGACTCCAACCTCTCCACAATGGCCAAGACCAGAGCGCTGTGTAAGGACATCAGGGTTAAAATTGTAGACCTGCACAAGGCTGGGATGGGCTTCAGGACAATAGGCAAGCAGCTTGGTGAGAAGGCAACAATTGTTGGCGCAATTATTGGAAAATGGAAGAAGTTCAAGATGACGGTCAATCACTCTCGGTCTGGGGCTCCATGCAAGATCTCACCTCGTGGGGCATCAATGATCATGAGGAAGGTGAGGGATCAGCCCAGAACTACACGGCAGGACCTGGTCAATGACCTGAAGAGAGCTGGGACCACAGTCTCAAAGAAAACCATTAGTAACACACTACGCCGTCATGGATTAAAATCCTGCAGCGCACGCAAGGTCCCCCTGCTCAAGCCAGCACATGTCCAGGCCCGTCTGAAGTTGGCCAATGACCATTTGGATGATCCAGAGGAGGAATGGGAGAAGGTCATGTGGTCTGATGAGACAAAAATAGAGCTTTTTGGTCTAAGCTCCACTCGCCGTGTTTGGAGGAAGAAGAAGGATGAGTACAACCCCAAGAACACCATCCCAACCGTGAAGCATGGAGGTGGAAAAATCATTCTTTGGGGATGCTTTTCTGCAAAGGGGACAGGACGACTGCACCGTATTGAGGGGAGGATGGAAGGGGCCATGTATCACGAGATCTTGGCCAACAACCTCCTTCCCTCAGTAAGAGCATTGAAGATGGGTCGTGGCTGGGTCTCCCAGCATGACAACGACCCGAAACACACAGCCAGGGCAACTAAGGAGTGGCTCCGTAAGAAGCATCTCAAGGTCCTGGAGTGGCCTAGCCAGTCTCCAGACCTGAACCCAATAGAAAATCTTTGGCGGGAGCTGAAAGTCCGTATTGCCCAGTGACAACCCCGAAACCTGAAGGATCTGGAGAAGGTCTGTATGGAGGAGTGGGCCAAAATCCCTGCTGCAGTGTGTGCAAACCTGGTCAAGACCTACATGAAACGTATGATCTCTGTAATTGCAAACAAAGGTTTCTGTACCAAATATTAAGTTCTGCTTTTCTGATGTATCAAATACTTATGTCATGCAATAAAAAGCAAATTAATTACTTAAAAATCATACAATGTGATTTTCTAGATTTATGTTTTAGATTCCGTCTCTCACAATTGAAGTGTACCTATGATAAAAAATTACAGACCTCTACATGCTTTGTAAGTAGGAAAACCTGCAAATTCGGCAGTGTATCAAATACTTGTTCTCCCCACTGTATATATATATATTTTTATCTATCAGTATATTGGAATTTAACCGTAATATTTTTTGTAATATTTGTTCTATCTTTTCTGGAGGATAAAAATAAAATTGTAACCTTTACTTTAAACAAAGTTTCATTTTTAATTAGTCGGAAATGAGAAGTTGTAATCTGTATAAAAGAAAAAAGGCCATTTTTGAACAAAGGATGAGCCTTTCTTAATAATCTACTGGAAAACCAGTTCGGGTTTAAGTATGACTTATCTACAGTGGGGGAAAAAAGTATTTAGTCAGCCACCAATTGTGCAAGTTCTCCCACTTAAAAAGATGAGAGAGACCTGTAATTTTCATCATAGGTACACGTCAACTATGACAGCCAAAATGATATTTTTTTTCTCCAGAAAATCAAATTGTAGGATTTTTAATGAATTTATTTGCAAATGATGGTGGTAAATAAGTATTTGGTCAATAACAAAAGTTTCTCAATACTTTGTTATATACCCTTTGTTGGCAATGACACAGGTCAAACGTTTTCTGTAAGTCTTCACAAGGTTTTCACACACTGTTGCTGGTATTTTGGCCCATTCCTCCATGCAGATCTCCTCTAGAGCAGTGATGTTTTGGGGCTGTCGCTGGGCAACACGGACTTTCAACTCCCCTCCAAAGATTTTCTATGGGGTTGAGATCTGGAGACTGGCTAGGCCACTCCAGGACCTTGAAATGCTTCTTACGAAGCCACTCCTTCGTTGCCCGGGCGGTGTGTTTGGGATCATTGTCATGCTGAAAGACCCAGCCACGTTTCATCTTCAATGCCCTTGCTGATGGAAGGAGGTTTTCACTCAAAATCTCACGATACATGGCCCCATTCATTCTTTCCTTTACACGGATCAGTCGTCCTGGTCCCTTTGCAGAAAAACAGCCCCAAAGCATGATGTTTCCACCCCCATGCTTCACAGTAGATATGGTGTTCTTTGGATGCAACTCAGCATTCTTTGTCCTCCAAACACGACGAGTTGAGTTTTTACCAAAAAAGTTATATTTTGGTTTCATCTGACCATATGACATTCTCCCAATCCTCTTCTGGATCATCCAAATGCACTCTAGCAAACTTCAGATGGGCCTGGACATGTACTGGCTTAAGCAGGGGGATACGTCTGGCACTGCAGGATTTGAGTCCCTGGCGGCGTAGTGTGTTACTGATGGTAGGCTTTGTTACTTTGGTCCCAGCTCTCTGCAGGTCATTCACTAGGTCCCCCCCGTGTGGTTCTGGGATTTTTGCTCACCGTTCTTGTGATCATTTTGACCCCACGGGGTGAGATCTTGCGTGGAGCCCCAGATCGAGGGAGATTATCAGTGGTCTTGTATGTCTTCCATTTCCTAATAATTGCTCCCACAGTTGATTTCTTCAAACCAAGCTGCTTACCTATTGCAGATGCAGTCTTCCCAGCCTGGTGCAGGTCTACAATTGTGTTTCTGGTGTCCTTTGACAGCTCTTTGGTCTTGGCCATAGTGGAGTTTGGAGTGTGACTGTTTGAGGTTGTGGACAGGTGTCTTTTATACCGATAACGGGTTCAAACAGGTGCCATTAATACAGGTAACGAGTGGAGGACAGAGGAGCCTCTTAAAGAAGAAGTTACAGGCCTGTGAGAGCCAGAAATCTTGCTTTTTTGTAGGTGACCAAATACTTATTTTCCACCATAATTTTCAAATAAATTCATTAAAAATCGTACAATGTGATTTTCTGGATTTTTTTTTCTCAATTTGTTTGTCATAGTTGACGTTTACCTATGATGAAAATTACAGGCCTCTCTCATCTTTTTAAGTGGGAGAACTTGCACAATTGGTGGCTGACTAAATACTTTTTTTCCCCACTGTATGAGTGAAGCTTTTAGTGAGAGGTTTAATGCTTTAATATTTAATAATTTTTCATTATATGAATAGGCATGTTTCATTTTGTCTGGCTTAGTGTTCCAAATAAAGTTACATATTTTTTGCTCATATGATTTAAAAAATGAGTCATCTGGAGTAGGCAGCACCATTAGTAAGTAATTAAACTGTAATAGGACCAAAGAGTTAATCAATATAATTTTTCCATAAATAGACAAGTACTTGCCTCCCCATGCATAATCATATCTATTTTTGCAAACTTTTTATTGAAATTGGTTGTGGCAAGTTCATTTATATTTTGAGCTATGAATACCAAGTATGTCTACTTCACCATCCGCCCATTTTATTGGTAAACTACAAGGTAGGGTAAATGTGTATTTTAACAATATGGTACACTTGTCATAATTGGCCTTTAGTCCACAGAGACTAGAAATGGGATCAAGATCTTCAATGAGACTGTGCAGGGATCCAGATTGCGGACTTAAGAAAAAACTTGAGTCATCGGCATACATTGACACTTTTGTTTTTAACCCCTGGATTTCTAACCACTTGATGTTCTTGATAGATCTGATTTTAATAGCTAGCATTTCAATGGCCATAATAAATAGATATGGAGACAACGGACAGCCTTGTTTTTCTCCTCTTAACAGCTCAATACTTTCTGAAAAGTAACCATTATTTACTATTTTTCACCTGGGGTTTGCTGTACATAACTTTAACCCATTGTATAACAGATTCACCAAAAGTAGTCCAAGCATTTATATATAAATTATAGTCATACTTTATCAAACGCCTTTTCAAAATCTGCTATGAAGATCAGGCCTGGTTTCATAATGTTCCATTTTTTCAAGTAATTGTCGTATATTATCTCCAATATTATCCATGTAAAAAACCTGTCTGATCAGGATGAACAATATCTGGTAAAACCTTTTTAGTTCTATGTGCTATGCATTTCGCTAGGATTTTCGCATCACAACATTGAAGTGTAAGAGTCCTCCAGTTTTTTAAATGTACTGGATCTTTACTTACCACCTGGGTCCTGTGTCAGTAGTATTGAAATCAGACCTCCTTGTTGAGTAACTGAAAGTCCACTATTTTTATAGGGGTAGTTAAAACATGCTAATAATGGATCTTTGAGTACATCAAAAAAAATCTGATATACCTCTACCAGTATACCATCAAGCCCTGGTGCTTATCCAGACTAAAATGATTTAATTGCTTCAAGAAGTTCCCCCTCTGTAAGTTGGTCTTCACACAGGTCTTTCTCTGCATTTGTTAATTTTACATTATTATTATTAGGAAAGAAATCCTTACAGTTAACATCATTCACTGGAGATGGAGGAGACTGTAAAGAAAATATATGCTTAAAATATTTTGCTTCCTCTTTTAAAATATAATTTGGTGAATCATGGATAACTGTCATTTGTAACTAGTTTCTATGAATTATTTTTGGTAGCATTTCTAAAATGAAAAAGTGAATTTTTCACAACTTTACATCCTATTCGCTTTATTTTTGTATTGATCGTTCTTGAATAGGTTCGTCCAATTCTTTTCATTTTTCCTCTAACTTATTTTGTGCCTCTATAGTACAGTTTTTTTTGCTATCTACCTGCGCTGTTATTTTGTCTATTTCCTTTATTAGTCTAATCTCTTTTGACCTAAACTGCTTTTGTTTTAATGATGAGCATTGTATTGAATGGCCTCTTAAAGTACATTTGAAAGTGTCCCATACAATAAGGGGATCTGCTGTGCCTACGTTGTGCAGAAAAAAGTCAATTATGAATTATTTTGTATTAGTTATGAACAAATTGTCATCCAGTAGGCTTTGATTAAATTTCCAATATCCCCATCCACGTGGAAATTCTGTAAGAGTTATGTGGAGGCCAATTATGTTGTGTCAAGTTGGCTGGATGTCCTTTGGGTGGTGGACCATTCTTGACACACATGGGAAACTGTTGAACGTGAAAAACCCAGCTGTGTTGCAGTACTTGACAAAGTCAAACTGGTGCGCCTGGCACCTAACGTACCCAATTCAAAGGCACTTAAATATGGAACACATACACGATCCATGTCTCAATTGTCTGAAGGCTTAGAAATCCTTTTTTAACCTGTCTCCTCCTGTTCATATACACTGATTGAAGTGGATTTAACAGGTGACATCAATGAGGGATCATAGCTTTCACCTTATCCACCTAGTCAGTCTATGTCATTGAAAGAGCAGGTGTGCCTAATGTTTTGCACTCTCAGTGTATAACAGTCCTCCCACAGATTTATTGGATAATACATGTGAATGGGATACTGATCAGGAAGCTTTTAGCCCAGAATCTCAGGATGATTAAACCTCTTATGAATCAATACAGTTGTTTCTAAATGACCAAGTAGAAGCCATTCTCTATTCTCCAGTAAATAAAAGCACAATTACTGTGGCGTAAACAACATTATTACCTATAATGAAATATTTGATACATTTTCAATCAGGCTGTAAGTGGTCCATAAAAGTAAAGAATAACACCAAATTGAAGGTGAATTTGTGAAGAAAACACTGAAAATTCCTTCAGGTACATAATATGATCAAAGTGGAATAATTTAAAGCCAGTGTTATGATATACTGTGTGGGTGCATCATTCTGTGGCATGTGTGCATGCATGTGTGCGTACGTATGTGAATACACTAGTGAACAACTGAACATAGAGTACATTTCCAATATTTCCTGTTGAGTTTTATTTTATGTTGATCCTTCCCAAACAAATGATGCCTCAGTCGTGTATATGTCATAAGAATCCAAACAAGATGTTAAATGATGCAAAGTTTGATATTACCTGCTGTTCAGTCGAAGACTGGAGGGGTCTTTTAACTGATTTTGCCAAAAGGGAAGAGACTTTACAGAAAATTTAGTTTTGCTTTCATATTTTAAGGGAATTGTTATCTAGAATTACTGTCTACATATTGTATATGAAAACAACTAGAAATAAATGACATTGCCCTTGCTTCCTGAAATGACATATGCTATCTACTATACTGTATGTCACTAAGGCAACAGTTTAAGCTCACAGTTAGAGGATAACATAATGAATGGCTAGGTACTGATCAGAATGGTGAAAACACCTCAGATAAGTCAATCAACCTTCACCAATGTTGAAAATACATACACTTCGCCTACAGTGATGCAAATGTCCTTTATCTTATCAATGAGGTTGTAACTAGTGAAATTCCACAATGACACCAACACGTGTGATGTTTTGATCAGAAAGCACTGTGAAAATTAAAGGGATAATTCTGAATTTTGGCAACGAGGCCCTTTCTCTACTTCCCCAGAGTCAGATGAACTCGTGGATACCATTTCTATGTGTCCAGCATGAAGGAAGTTAGAGGTAGTTTCGTTAGCCAATGCTAACTAGCATTAGCAAAATGACTGGAAGTCTATGGGTAACTGCTAGCATGCCAAAGTATCCCTTTAAGTAAACAAATACAGCATTCTAAACTATGCTGAATCTGGAGAGGAACAGATTAAATCAAGGTACTCCATGCAAATAGGTCTGCTCAGAGAGGTGCAAAGGGTAAACACTTTCTCAGTGCTGGATATTATGCTTATTCTTAATCTCCTAGTGACACCCCATCATTAAACAAAGCAGGAACAGTTCATTTTGGGTGATTACAGAGCAATGAGGTTCAGAGAAAAACCTCCAAATGCATCAGTAAACTAAGCACTCAAATTCAAGGTCACACTTTGGACCCCATTAAATTATCCTGCTACTTTTTCTCTCTAAATAGTCCATTGTACAAACAAATATTGTGGTAGGATCGATAATTGAACCCACTTGTATTCCAGATGGACTGGCACAAACATTGAACAAACACGGAATATTCTCTATATCAATTTATTTAAAATATATAGTACATGATTTATGGTTTACCTTTTGGGGTTTTGTTATATAACTACAGGATATATTAATTTATTTTTAAACAGTGAGAAAACAAACTGACCATGACCCAGTGTTGCAATAAATATAGTACTCAATGCTCACATTGATCACTAGGCTACTTTTTCTGAATGCAAAGCATTTTCAAAAATAAAAAGTGATCATAGACATTTACATTTTAGTCATTTAGCAGACGCTCTTATCCAGAGCGACTTACAGTTAGTGAGTGCATAATTTTTTATCTTTTCTTTTCGTTTTTATTTTTTATTTTTTTATTTTTTATGATCAGACTGTTATTGGCCTGACATTGGCATGGCTTAGATATTGGATGTAGTTCAACTTTATTCACAGTCACCTTGAGCGTTCCTACATGCCCATGGAGCAGCCAAATACTGAACATCCATCTTGGGTAAAAATAGAGAGATACAAATGATCATTGTAATATATCAAAGACAGGTTGATGCTGTAATGAGACACAAATACAACACAAAACACTGTGTTGACACTTGTGGACAGCAGAACTGTTAGACTGACCAGCCAGTGACATGGCAAAACTGTGAATTTGATCATGCTCAGAGCTGATCTGAAGTCTCAACACACCAGCACTGACATTTTAATTTAATCCATTATAATTAGTCAAGTTAAATCATAATCAAATCCAATTGTATTAGTCACATGCTTCGTAAAACAACAGGTGTAGACTAACAGTGAAATGCTTACGGGCTATTCCCAAGACTGCAGAGAGAAAGAAAAATAGAGAAATAATAGCAAAGTAAAACAATAAAAGTATTTATAAATACACAATGAGTTCAGAGTCGATGTGCAGGGATACGAAGTAATTTAGGTATTCAAACCTCTTGACTTTTCCACATTTTGTTGCAATATAGCCAGTTTTTACTAATTAATTACAAATGAAAAGGTGAAATGTATTGAGTCAATAAGTATTCAACCCCTTTGTTATGGGGAGCCTAAATAAGTTCAGGAGGACAAATTTGCTTAACAAGTCACGTAACAAATTGCATGGACTGATGTTTTAATATCTACCTGATGTTGTTTTAATATGATGTTTTAATATCTACCTCATCTCTGTACCCCACACATACAATTATCTGTAAAGTCCCTCGGTCAAGCAGTGAATTTCAAACACAGATTCAACCATAAAGACCAGGGAAGTTTTCCAATGCATTGCAAAGAAGCGTACCTATTGGTAAATGGGAATAAAAAAATAAAAAAGCAGACATTGAATATCCCTTTGAGCATAGTGAAGTTATTAATTACAATTTGGATGGTGTATCAATACACCCAGTCACTACAAAGACACAGGCATCCTTCCTAACTCAGTTGCCGAAGAGGAAGGAAACCCACAATACTAACCTAAACGATTAGGTTGAAAAGAGTGAAAAGAGGGATGCCTGTGCAGAATAAAATATTCCAAAACATGTTTGCAATAAGGCACAAAGGTAAAATTGCAAAAAATATGGCAAAGAAATTAACTTTATGTCCTGAATACAAAGTGTAATGTTTGGGGCAAATCCAACACAACACATCACTAAATACCACTCTTCATATTTTCAAGCATGGTGGTGGCTGCATCATTTTATGGGAATGCTTTTCATCGGCAAGGACTAGGGAGTTTTCTAGGATAGAAAGAAACGGAATAGAGCTAAGCACAGGCAAAATCCTAGAGGAAAACCTGGTTCAGTCTGCTTTCCAACAGACACTGGGAGACAAATTCACCTTTCAGCAGGACAATAACCTAAAACACAAGGCCAAATATACACTGGAGTTGCTTACCAAGATGACATTGAATGTTCCTGAGTGGCCTAGTTACAATTTTGACTTAAATCGGCTTGAAATCATGGCAAGACTTGAAAATGGCTGTCTAGCAATGATCAACAGCCAACGTGATAGAGCTTGAAGAATTTTAAAAGAATAATGTGCTAATATTGTAGAGTCTAGGTGTGCAAAGCTCTCAGAGACTTACCCAGAATGACCCACAGCTGTAATTGCTGCCAAAGGTAATACTAACACGTTTTGACTCAGGGGTGTGAATACTTTCTGTATTTCTGTATTTAATTTTCAATAAATTACCAAAACATTCTTAAAACATGTTTTCACGTTGTCATTATGGGGTATTGTGTGTAGAAGGGTGACAGAAAAAAATCTATTTAATCCATTTTGAATTCAGTCTGTAACACAACAAAATGTGGAATAAGTCAAGGAGTATTAATATTTTCTGAAGGAACTGTATCTACATATAAAGTGGGGAGAACAAGTATTTGATACACTGACGATTTTGCAGGTTTTCCTACTTACAAAGCATGTAGAGGTCTGTAATTTTTATCATAGGTACACTTCAACTGTGAAATCCAGAAAATCACATTTGTATGATTTTTAAGTAATTAATTTGCATTTTATTGCATGACATAAGTATTTGATCACCTACCAACCAGTAAGAAATCCGGCTCTCACAGACCTATTAGTTTTTCTTTAAGAAGCCCTCCTGTTCTCCACTCATTACCTGTATTAACTGCACCTGTTTGAACTCGTTACCTGTATAAAAGACACCTGTCCACACACTCAATCAAACAGACCTGGTCAATGACCTGAAGAGAGCTGGGACCACAGTCTCAAAGAAAACCATTAGTAACACATTACGCCGTCATGGATTAAAATCCTGCAGCGCACGCAAGGTCCCCCTGCTCAAGCCAGCGCATGTCCAGGCCCGTCTGAAGTTTGCCAATGACCATCTGGATGATCCAGAGGAGGAATGGGAGAAGGTCATGTGGTCTGATGAGACAAAAATAGAGCTTTTTGGTCTAAACTCCACTCGCCGTGATTGGAGGAAGAAGAAGGATGAGTACAACCCCAAGAACACCATCCCAACCGTGAAGCATGGAGGTGGAAACATCATTCTTTGGGGATGTTTTTCTGCAAAGGGGACAGGACGACTGCACCGTATTGAGGGGAGGATGGATGGGGCCATGTATCGTGAGATCTTGGCCAACAACCTCCTTCCCTCAGTAAGAGCATTGAAGATGGGACGTGGCTGGGTCTTCCAACATGACAACAACCCGAAACACAAACCAGGGCAACTAAGGAGTGGCTCCGTAAGAGGCATCTCAATGTCCTGGAGTGGCCTAGCCAGTCTCCAGACCTGAACCCAATAGAAAATCTTTGGAGGGAGCTGAAAGTCCGTATTGCCCAGCGACAGCCCCGAAACCTGAAGGATCTGGAGAAGGTCTGTATGGAGGAGTGGGCCAAAATCCCTGCTGCAGTGTGTGCAAACCTGGTCAAGACCTACAGGAAACGTATTATCTCTGTAATTGCAAACAAAGGTTTCTGTACCAAATATGAAGTTCTGCTTTTCTGATGTATCAAATACTTATGTCATGCAATAAAATGCAAATTAATTACTTAAAAATCATAAAATATGATTTTCTGGATTTTTGTTTTAAATTCCGTCTCTCACAGTTGAAGTACCTATGATAAGAATTACAGACCTCTACATGCTTTGTAAGTAGGAACACCTGCAAAATCGGCAGTGTATCAAATACTTGTTCTCCCCAATGTAACTAGTAATAAAGTGACAGATAATAAACAGTAGCAGCAGCGCATGTTAAGAGTAAAATAAGTTAGTGCAAAAAGGGTCATTTAACTAACTATTTAGCAGTCATGGCTTGGGGGTAGAAGCTGTTCAGGGTCTTGTTGATTCACGACTTGGTGCATCGGTACTATTTGTTGTGCGATAGCAGAGAGAACAGCCTATGGCTTGGGTTGCTGGAGTCTGAAAATGTTTAGGGCCTTCCTCTCACACCGCCTGGTATAGAGGTCCTGGATGGTAGGGAGCCCGGCCCCAGTGATGTATTGGGCTGTACGCACTACCCTCTGTAGTGCCATGCGGTCGGATGCCAAGCAGTTGCCATACCAAGCGGTGATGCAGCCAGTCAAGATGCTCTCAGTGGTGCAGTTTTACAACTTGAGGGCCCATGACACATTTTTTCAGCCTCCTGAGGAGGAAGAGGCATTGTCGTGCCCTCTTCATGACTGTGTTGGTGTGTGTGGACCATGATAGATCCTAAGTGATGTGAACACCGAGGAACATGAAGCTCTCTGCCCGCTCCACTACAGCGCCCTCGATATGAATGGGGGCGGGTACGGCCCTCCGTTTCCTGTAGTCCACGATGAGCTCCTTTGCCTTGCTGACGTTGAGGGAGAGGTTGTTGTCCTGGCACCACACTGTCAGGACTCTAATCCCTATATGTTGTCTTATCGTCGTCGGTGATCAGGCCTACCACTGTCGTGTCGTCAACAAACTTAATGATGGTGTTGGAGTGGGTGAACAGGGAGTACAGGAGGGGACTAAGCCCGCACCCCTGAGAGGCACCCGTGTTGAGGGTCAGTGTGGCGGACATGTTGTTGCCTACCCTCACCACCTGGGGGCGGGCTGTCAGGAAGTCCAGGATCCAGTTGCAGAGGGAGGTGTTCAGTCCAAGGGTCCTTAGCTTTTGATGAGCTTGGAGGGCACTATGGTGTTGAATGCTGAGCTGTAGTCAATTAACAGCATTCTGACATAGCTGTTCCTCTTGTCCAGATGGGAAAGGACTGTGTGGAGTGCAATAGATATTGCGTAATCTGTGGATCTGTTGGGGTGGTATGCGAATTGGAGTGGGTCCAGGGTGTCTGGGATGATGGTGTTGATGTGAGCCATTACCAGCCTTTCAAAGCATTTCATGGCTACAGGTGTGACTGTTATGGGGCGATAATCATTTAGACAGGTTACCTTGGCATTCTTGGGCACAGCGACTGTGGTGGTCTGCTTGAAACATGTAGGTATTACAGACTGGGTCAAGGCATTGTGAATGTTAACCTATTTACTTACTCACATCGGCTACGGAGAGCGTGATCACACAGTCGTCCGGAACAGCTGGTGCTCTCCTAGCATGGTTCAGTGTTGCCTGCCTCGAAGTTAGTATAGAAGGCATTTAGCTCATCTGATAGGCTTACGTCACTGGGCGGCTCGCGGCTGGATTTCCCTTTGTAATCCATGATAGTTTGCAAGCCCTGACACATCCAACGAGCGTCAGAGCTGGTGTAGTAAGATTCGATCTTAGTCCTGTATTGACGCTTTGCCTATTTGATGGTTCGTCGGAGGGCGTAGTGGGATTTCTTATAAGCGTTCAGATTAGTGTCCCGCTCCTTGAAAGAGGCAGTCCTAGCCTTTAGCTCAGCGTGGATGTTGCCTGTAATCCATGGCTGTAAGGTTCTGTATTTATTTTCTTAGTCAACCTTGTGTTCTAGAACGTAGCCCTGTTTCTTTGTGTTCTTGAACGTAGCCCTGTCTTTCATTTTTGTTCATTGATTTCACCTGTGTTAGTTACTCACCTGGTCTCATCAGCTCCTTATTTAGTTCAGTTCATTCTGTTTGTGCCTTGTGAGGTATTGTTAATTTTGACTCTACTAATCTTTTTCCTAGCTCGTTTGTGAGAACCAGTTATAGCCTTCAGTCCTAGTTTTTGATTCTCCTGCCTGTTTGCCTACCTGTATGACCATTGCCTGCCTTTGACCACGATTCCTGCCTTCTGCAAAGGCGAAATAAACACCTGTCGCGCTCTGCGCGTGAATCTACACCTCTTTCTCTCTGAGTATTCATTACAATGGCTTCTGGTTAGGATATGTACGTACGGTCACTGTTGGGACGACGTTATTGATGCACTCATTAATGAAGCCAGTGACTGATGTGCTAAACTCCTCAATGCCATCGGATGAATCCCAAATAAATCCCGGAGGTCATTATGTGTGAGCTCCCAGCCTATATTTGGTCCCCATCACAGGTGGCTAGTGGCACCTTAATTGGGGAGGACGGGCTCACAGTAATGGCTGCAACGGAATAAAAGGAATGGAATCAAACACACATGCACATACAAGTATAGACATGTGGTTAGCATGTAGTATGACATATATACAAAATGAACAACAGATCAGCATGCTTCTGTACCCCAGAGCAACATCCCCACAGTCAGCAGTTCTTCCATTAAGCAGCCATGCAGTCACCTTCACAGATCAAACAGGCTTCATCACAAAGGGCTCAGGATCATCAATCTACATTTGGTATACTTTAAAATAATAAGCCATAATGACACACACAAACAAGTTAGTACCAGTCATCCCATTCTATCCCATTTAATGGTTGTCGCTAAGCGGTTATGTGATGCATTTTACATGATTGAATATGACTTTCGGTTTTATTTCATTTGCTTTAATTGTTCGGTATGTTTGCATGTTTTCTGTGCAGTGGAGTGGAGTGCCGTTTTAGAGCACACATCATATGTGATTCTGTATTACTATTATTTTGCTCAAACCACTGACATCACCCTGGGGGTCAGCACAACACATACCAACTTGCCTGCCTCTGAATCTTACGCCCCTGTATCTTTAATTATTAGATATTGATCGAAAAGGGAATTTGATGGATGTCCAACCTTTGATTGTTACCTTGAAAAGTAAGGCCGCTTGTCCAAGTTTTAATAGTGCAATCTGGTTGGTGACATTCATTGTAGTTCTGGCTCTTCTCAGGTCCGCCAAACCTCCATATTGCACATCCACCACCACCGCCTTGAATGGAGAAAGGAGAAAATAAATATCAGACCATTTTAAATCATTGGTACAAAAGGCACAAAAGATTACCTGCAACTGAATTGGAATAATAGTTGCAATAATCACTCCTGTGGCGGGGTTTGGAAGGCACAATAATGAGTAATGACCAAATGTCTGTCTGTGTGCTGGAGGAGCCAGACTTAAAAGTTAAAGAAAAGTCATGGAGTTGAACAAGGAGTAACAGCAGCTGTGCTATTTCTGAGTGGGACTCTCCTGCTGCATTACCTGGGCCCAATTCATTTTTCATGTGGCCTGGGGGCAAATAAAATGCGATGTCAATGAGCAGAGTACATCGCGTTTGCATCAAGAGACCAGGGGAGTGGGAGATTTATCACCTTTGTCAGCATTTGCATCATAAAAGCGATTCCGTAAACTCCACAGAACTGACACCAAATTGAAATACAGAAGGATTTCTAGTCTGAGATGTTCTCTTTTTTCTTTCCAGAGGTAATGAAATTAACGATGTTGCTTGCCGCACTGAGCGTATTCCGTCTGTACACCAGATGAATTATTCCCTGTTCACTATTCATCTGGCCTACGTGGTGGATGAGGGAGGCAATGATTGTTTCTCCATCACCCTGATTGAAGGCAGCAAAAGTCCTCCCAATAATTAACTATTATCATGCTGAGGAGTTGAATTGCCACCTCAATCAGGTGCCTCAGACAGAGAGGGTGGCAACATGTCCTGCTTGAATTAGGAGCAAATTCAATTCCCTCACAATGAAATGTCAATTGAACACTTCTACTGTAGCATAATCATACCAGAATGAGAGCCATGCATCACATGCAACATTAGAGCACTACACTACACTACACTACACTAACCTCCCGAGTGGCACAGTGGTCTAAGGCTAGCTGTGCCACTAGAGATCCTGGTTCGAATCCAGGCTCTGTCATAGCCCATGGGGCGGCGCACAATTGGCCCAGAGTCGTCCAGGGTAGGGGAGGGAATGGCCGGCAGGGATGTAGCTCAGTTGGTAGAGCATGGCGTTTGCAACGCCAGGGTTGTGGGTTCTTTTCCCACGGGGGGCCAGTATGAAAAAATATATATAAAAATAATGTATTCACTAACTGTAAGTCGCTCTGGATAAGAGCGTCTGCTAAATGACTAAAATGTATAAACATAAGGAATGTTTACAAGAAATTACCCACCTCCAAAAAACACACTGTATGTCCCAGTCTATGTGCTTGGTGTAATCAAAATTCATAAGGCACTCTGTTGAGGCTTAGAGGGGATGGACAGGGAGACTGGAAGGGGGACTCAAACACCACTTGTCCAGAGTAGTACTGCTGAATTAGTAAGAATATCTATTACCCTTAGTGGATGTCTTTGTTTGCTCTGGGTCCAGCAGGAGACATCCTGGCACAGACTCATGTATTTAAATAGCTATTGTGCAGAGTTAACACAATCAGAGACAGAAGAGGCAGTCTGCCTTCTCTTCTCCTGCTCTGCTCTGGCTGCTCCTCGCTCTGATGAAAACACTGCAATTCTCCAGAGCCAGCTGGAAGGAAACAATTGTTGAATTAAATGTCTCTGTGTCTTTAGGAAATTATATTTCCTTGCTATCAAATATGAAGACAAGATAACTTACAGAAATAGATGAAAGATAGAGCTATAAAGTAAGTCAGAATGTTAAATAGCCAATTTAAGATGATTTTGGTCTACTGTAGTTGTCTTAATGTACCGGTGCAGCTAATGGATAAAGATAATACGTAGCATATTGTACCTTGCAGTTTCATGTGCCTGATGATGCAGTACTTTAATGAGCGAGGCTAAGGCAGGTAGTATAGTGGTGCATGTGTTGCAGGCTCAAATAATGGTAATTAATTATTCAAACAGAGCCCTGAGGAGGATCCAGGTCTGACCACTGAGGATGTAAAGCTCTACCAAGCTAAAAGAGCCTTGTTATACTGTTGTTGTTGTTGTTGATGATGTTGTTTTCTTCCGGTCTACCATCCTTCGCTGTATTGTTCCAGAGTAATTTGCATTGTAAAGTTAGATATGTTGTGACAAGGCAGTAAAGTACAGTTGGATGACTAAGATAAAGAGAGAGTCACATATTTTCTCTGTTTGAGAGAAAGAGTCCAAAATAGCTCATGATAGTCACTGCCCAGAATTAACAGAGCTTTTACCAAATGAACATCATATCAACTCATGAAAGATGATCTTTGAGATAAACTTCCCAATGTCCGCTCTTTAAACATAGCTACACAGTGAACATGATCTCCATTGTCACTTAAACCTCTATTTCTCTCTATAAATCCTCTGATGGCTGCCTTTTGTTAAGGTGGTCTTTTAGTGCATATATATTTCATATACTGAATGTTTTCCCTGTAATTTTTTTACACGCTATCTCTCTGCGATGCTGAGACTGGAGAGTGGACTAATGCGAATTTCTCACTGACCCCTCTGTCACCGTGACAGGCTCAGAGATCCCATGGAGCCCAGCACATTACTATGGAGTCCCCAGGCCTTTCATCCATCAAACCAGCCATATTCTTTTTTTCTAAACTAATGTTTAGATATTGCAAATGCCATTTAATTCAAGGCAGCACACTGAACAGCGAATGGAACCAGGCCGGTGATGGATGACTTTGACCCCTCTTTTGGGGAGACAGATCCAGAGGACTAACATGGTAGAGACTTTGTATTCTCCAACTTTTCCCGTGTGCCTTTAGGCCCCTCAGCACTCAAGGGATAACAGCCATCTCCTTCAGTCACTCTCTCTCTGTGTTCACCTGGAGACAGAAAGTATAACCTCTAAAAATAGCCTGGCTATATTTCGTATGTCTGCGAGTGTGTGGACTGACTTACATAAAGACTTGGATGAATCTTCAATCTCAAGGAGGCATTTTGATTTACCTGAACTGTGGACCAAGTTTAAAGGTATAGCGCAACCAAATTACAAAATGGCATATTGTTTTCCTTACTTTGTAAGCAGTCTATGTACAAGGTATGAAAGCAATCCATGCTTTGGTTTAGTTTCCTTGGCACTGTTTCCAAATGCTAACGTTTTAGCATTTGTGGCACAAATCCCATTCAAGTCATGGGACCGATATTAGCATTTCTTTGCGCATCATGTCCAAATCACCTGCAAGTTTCTAAAATTGATTGTGAAGCTCACCAAAGTCACTTATATATGATTTCAACATGACACGTGAAAAATGCTAATATTGATCCTAAGACTTGAATGGGATTTGTGCCACAACGGCTAAAACGTTAGCATTTGTAAACAGTGCCAGACACTGCCAGGGAAACTAAACCAAAGCATGGATTGCTGCCATACCTTGTACATAAACTGCTTACAGGGTAAGGAAACAAATGTGTAATTTTGTAATTTTGGGGAACTATCACTTTAACATAAATGTACATCTTCACCTTTGGCTGTGGCCTTTTGGGTGATCCCTGCTGTGAGAGAGAAGAGGGGATTCTAAACAAAGCTAACTGGAGCCAGCCAGTTTCAGGGCAGAGAGCAGGGTTGCTACTACCCTCCAGTCAGGAATACCACACACAGATGGTGGCTGGGGAGGAGAGCTACAAGAAATGCTTACATTGACATTACTCAACAATGGTTGGGGGTGAACAACTAGGATATGACTGTGGAACATAGCATTAACCAGCCTGGGGCTACTACATTCTGTTGTCCACTCAGAGAATACAACAGGGTAAATGTGCTGAGTAGGCAGCATAGGAGAAGTGTTGGTCTGCCGTGGGGTTGTTGTTGTTGTGGTTCCTGGGGTCATACTGAGCCCCGCTGAGCAGGAAACACTGGTGGCTGTCCCAGTGCACGATGCTGCTGGGGGAGGGGCCAGTCAGGCTGAGGAGGATGCTGTAACTGGCCAGCTGGACGTCCTTCAAGCCCAGGTCTGTCCCCTGTTGGTACAGCTGCTTAGCCCTGGCCTCCTTGCTGTCATCTGATAGGGTAGTGAAAGCCCTGATGGGAGACAGAGAAAGGCAGAGATGTAGTTATGGATGTCTGTTCACTACTCTGTGTGACAGGATTCCTGGTAGATGGTTTGGAAACAGACTTACCAAAGCAATTACTATTTATCAATTTGGCTAATTAACACATAGTTGATTTTAGTTATTATTCACACAACCAGTATTCAGGATATCTGTGACAGAATTGAGGAATGAGGACAGTCTTTATGGTCATAAAATGTGAATAATGAGAACGGTTAAACAGAAAATCAATTGTCTCCTGAACAAATGGATGCAGTAATAAAACTGTGAGAATACTTTATTCCGCGATAATAATGTTCTGCTGTAAGAACACATTATCAACAGATGGTTAAACATGAAGAGAAGGAGTAAAGTGTTGATAAATGTGCTCTGCTAGCAGTTTTCAACACTGTTGATACAATTAATCTACCATACTAAGTAATGCAGCTAAAATGGCATGCATAATTACTATGAATAGAATACACAGTGTAATATGATATTATTTAAGTATACAAATAATTGATAATGCAGATATTATGTAAAAGCAGAAAGCATTAAAAAAGGATTAACTTCACCAAACCACATTTAACTTAAATTCAAGTGTGACGATGTATTCTATCCTCTGAATCATGACTGATTTAATTTGCCCATGTCAATCTTCCAAGACACAAAATTATGACGCCAAAGAACTGACATAAAAGACTGAAGCAGAAATGTCTTAAATAAAATAAAGACTTATTTTGCAGACCTTTAAGTCTGAGCTTTAAACTTTTTTGTTTTAAATATTACAGGGCGTAATTCACTTTATCCACCCGCTGTTAATGATATAAAAAATAAATAATCACTTTTAGTATGACGATGAAAGAAAAGAGAGGAAGAACAGCATATTGACAACTTGTTTTAACAGGAAGGGTAAACCTGAAATGCGTTTGGGAGATAAGGTTCTGAGGACATTATTCAATGTTTCCGTCAAATACAGATATCTAATGAATTCTGCATAAAAGTCTGTTTATTTGATAACTGATACCCATCTCACATCTTAAAGGCCAAAGGAGACTGGCTAAAAGGGCAATTATCTTTTTTTTTTTTGGGGGGGGGGAATGGATCAGCTTAATATTGCAGATAGGTTGTATCTTCTATCAATGTAATTGTCTGCATCACTTCCAATCCCCCATGTTTTTTTTATTTTTTATATATATACTCCCCTTTATTACTTTTCAACCCCACCATCCTTTCCCTACTTGGAGTAAATTAGTGAACAACAATGCCCAGGCCTCTACTTCCGGTCTATACTTACTATCTACACCTTATGGACAGAGTTAATTTTACAATAATTCTATTATATATTGTGATGTCACGAGAGGCTGTGTCCTGGAGGGACGTTACATCCCCCTGAGGTGGCTGCAAACCCAGACAGCTATGGCTCCATCTGCTGGTATGGTCGGGAACTCCACCCCTCTATGGCCAATCTTCCCACGCAGCTGAAACAAATGAGGAGCTGATGAGCTGAAGGTTTGGGAAGGGAAGAGACACAGTTTTCAACCTGGGCTCTCTGGAGGACAAGAGTGCTGCACGTCCACTTCCATGAGGAATATAAGGATTTGGAGATACTTACCTTTGGGAAATACTCACCTTTGGATATATGCACCTGTGGAAATACGTGAGAGACATTTGGAAGGACTTTTTGCTGGGTTGGCCACTAGCTGCAACGTGGACTACAGTAAGGCTGGGGAAAAGTTATCTGAGCGAGTGAGAATTATGATTTTGGATGTGGAAGAGACATCCCTGAACTGTTAACCCTTAAAGAGCCACAAGAGAACAGAATTTTGTTATATTTTCGTTAATTTCCCAAGACCTATAATAAAATCCTTGTTTTGTTTGAACCTTGTCTCCTTGCACTACTTGAGCAATCCCGCTGAAAGCTGTGTAGCCTCTCGTGACGTCACAGATGGTGGAGAATACGGGCACGCTCAAGCGTTAATAGTGCATGTCAGAGGAGGATACCGAAGGTTTGATCACCCAGTTTTCCAAGTTGGCCGTAGGCTCCCCGCCCGACTGAAATGGAGGACATATTGAAAGCCCTTGTTGCTGGCCAGCAAGCCCAGATGCAAGCAAACGTGGCTCTCTTGGAGGAGCAAAAGAAAGCCAACCTTCTGAAGGCAGAGGAATTGCAGTTGCAGAGACAGAGGGTGGTCCAAAATACCCGCCCAATAAAGGCAAGTGACTTTATATCTAAGATGGGAGCTACCGATGACATTGAGGCATACCTGCATGCATTTGAGGCCACGGCCACTAGGGAAGCCTGGCCCAAGCAACAGTGGGTTGGTCTGTTAGCCCCCTTTCTAACCGGGGAATCGCTGAATGCTGTCCGGGACCTGGACCCTGACCAGGTTACTGACTATGATGCCCTGAAGTCTGAGATCCTCAGCAGATATGGACTCACAAAGTTTGGTATGGCCCAGCGCTTTCACAGCTGGACCTTCCAACCAGACCAACCTCCTCGGGCGCAGATGCATGAACTTGTCCGAATCGCAAGGAAATGGCTGGATCCGCAGAGGAATACAGCAGCGGCGGTGGTGGAGGCCGTTGTGGTGGATCGTTACCTCACGCGCCCTGCCTTATGAGGCAAAACGGTTCATCAGTCAACAGGCCTTGACCACGGCTGATCTGACCGTGGAAGCTGTGGAAAAGTACCAGGCCGCAGCGGAGATGCTGAATGCTTCCCGAAAAGACCCCAGGAGGGCGGCCCCCACCACAAATGGGAAGAACCCGTCCAAAGGACCCCAAGGTCTCGAACCCAGCCACGTCAGGACTTATCCCGGCTCCAGGGGGAGCCAGAAACCAGGCGGGTCCAAGAAGAGTACACCAGGAGGGGGAAACTCGACAGTGTTACCGGTGTGGGGAGATGGGACATATCTCCTGGCAGTGTGGGAAACCAGCCGATGAACCTATGCCCACTGCGGAGTCCTCCAGCTCAGCACCCACACACCGTGTTGCCTCGCTCTTGGGAGTCGTAGATGGCGGCCCAGATCGACCCCCCACCTGCCCGGTAACTGTGAATCACCATGATGTGGAGGCCTTACTGGATTCTGGTAGCCGGGCCACCCTGGTGCGTAAGGATTTGGTGGGCCCAACGTGTCTGACCCCGGGGAAAGTCCTCCCAGTTTCCTGTGTCCATGGGGACACCAGAGAATACCCCATTACTGAACTTACAATGACCAGCACGCGGGGAACCATACACACGACGGCGGGGTGGTTGATTCCCTCCCCGTCCCTGTCCTAATTGGACGAGACTGCCCAGCCTTTTACCCACTCTGGAGAGAGTCTCAGGAGAGGATAACCCGAGTACCTCGGAAACGGAGAGGCAAGACTCATCCTGGGAAGGCTCCGGTGCAATCCTCCGAGTTACTCACTCCCGCCCGGGCTCTGATAGGGATGGCAGGTGCCCAGACCGACACAGAGACGGAGCTACAGAATCTGGACAAAGAACTGTCTGGTCTGAAGGGGACCGCTGAGAGGTATCGTTTGTTAAAGCAACAGTTAGACATGAAGACAGAAGAGTTAGATATCCTCCAGGCTAAACTCCAACAGAGCTCCTTCCATAAGCAACAGGAGGAGCTGGAGAGGCTGCGCAGGACCATCGAGGAGTGTGAGGAGACCCTGCGCAGTAGTAAGGAGGTCCAGAAGAAGGCAGAGGAGAAGTACAAGGTGTTGGAGAACAAGATGAAGAATGCGGAGGCAGAGAGAGAGAAGGAACTGAAAGCTGCTCAACAGAAGCTAAACTCTGCTAAAACCAAGGCTGATGCGTTCAGTAAGAAACTCAAGGAGAGACAACAGGAGGCTGAGTCCCTGGTCCTAGAGGTGGAGGAGTTGAAGAGAGAGCAGGCTGGCAAGCACCACGGCAATGCGGACGCCCTCTCCCGGCGTGATGCCTTCTTCGCTGCCTTTACCCCGACGAGGACGTCGGTCCCGAGGAGGGGGATGTGTGATGTCACGAGAGGCTGTGTCCTGGAGGGACGTTACATCCCCTGAGGTGGCTGCAAACCCAGACAGCTATGGCTCCATCTGCTGGTATGGTCGGGAACTCCACCCCTCTATGGCCAATCTTCCCACGCAGCTGAAACAAATGAGGAGCTGATGAGCTGAAGGTTTGGGAAGGGAAGAGACACAGTCTCCAACCTGGGCTCGCTGGAGGACAAGAGTGCTGCACGTCCACTTCCATGAGGAATATAAGGATTTGGAGATACTTACCTTTGGGAAATACTCACCTTTGGATATATGCACCTGTGGAAATACGTGAGAGACATTTGGAAGGACTTTTTGCTGGGTTGGCCACTAGCTGCAACGTGGACTACAGTAAGGCTGGGGAAAAGTTATCTGAGCGAGTGAGAATTATGATTTTGGATGTGGAAGAGACATCCCTGAACTGTTAACCCTTAAAGAGCCACAAGAGAACAGAATTTTGTTATATTTTCGTTAATTTCCCAAGACCTATAATAAAATCCTTGTTTTGTTTGAACCTTGTCTCCTTGCACTACTTGAGCAATCCCGCTGAAAGCTGTGTAGCCTCTCGTGACGTCACAATATATACAGTGGAGAAAAAAAGTATTTAGTCAGCCACCAATTGTGCAAGTTCTCCCACTTAAAAAGATGAGAGAGGCCTGTAATTTTCATTATAGGTACACGTCAACTATGACAGACAAAATGAGAAGAAAATTCAGGAAAATCACATTGTAGGATTTTTAATGAATTTATTTGCAAATTATGGTGGAGAATAAGTATTTGGTCAATAACAAAAGTTTCTCAATACTTTGTTATATACCCTTTGTTGGCAATGACACAGGTCAAACGTTTTCTGTAAGTCTTCACAAGATTTTCGCACACTGTTGCTGGTATTTTGGCCCATTCCTCCATGCAGATCTCCTCTAGAGCAGTGATGTTTTGGGGCTGTCGCTGGGCAACATGGACATTCAACTCCCTCCAAAGATTTTCTATGGGGTTGAGATCTGGAGACTGGCTAGGTCACTCCAGGACCTTGAAATGCTTCTTACGAAGCCACTCCTTCGTTGCCCGGGCGGTGTGTTTGGGATCATTGTCATGCTGAAAGACCCAGCCACGTTTCATCTTCAATGCCCTTGCTGATGGAAGGAGGTTTTCACTCAAAATCTCACGATACATGGCCCCATTCATTCTTTCCTTTACACGGATCAGTCGTCCTGGTCCCTTTGCAGAAAAACAGTCCCAAAGCATGATGTTTCCACCCCCATGCTTCACAGTAGGTATGGTGTTCTTTGGATGCAACTCAGCATTCCTTGTCCTCCAAACACGACCGAGTTGAGTTTTTACCAAAAAGTTCTATTTTGGTTTCATCTGACCATATATATTCTCCCACTCCTCTTCTGGATCATCCAAATGCACTCTAGCAAACTTCAGACGGGCCTGGACATGTACTGGCTTAAGCAGGGGGACACGTCTCGCACTGCAGGATTTGAGTCCCTGGCGGCGTAGTATGTTACTGATGGTAGGCTTTGTTACTTTAGTCCCAGCTCTCTGCAGGTCATTCACTAGGTCCCCCCCGTGTGGTTCTGGGATTTTTGCTCACCGTTCTTGTGATCATTTTGACCCCACGGGGTGAGATCTTGCGTGGAGCCCCAGATCGAGGGAGATTATCAGTGGTCTTGTATGTCTTTCATTTCCTAATAATTGCTCCCACAGTTGATTTCTTCAAACCAAGCTGCTTACCTATTGCAGATTCAGTCTTCCCAGCCTGGTGCAGGTCTACAATTTTGTTTCTGGTGTCCTTTGACAGCTCTTTGGTCTTGGCCATAGTGGAGTTTGGAGTGTGACTGTTTGAGGTTGTGGACAGGTGTCTTTTATACTGATAACAAGTTCAAACAGGTGCCATTAATACAGGTAATGAGTGGAGGACAGAGGAGCCTCTTAAAGAAGAAGTTACAGGTCTGTGAGAGCCAGAAATCTTGCTTGTTTGTAGGTGACCAAATACTTATTTTCCACCATAATTTGCAAATAAATTCATTAAAAATCCTACAATGTGATTTTCTGGAAATCTTTTCCTCAATTTGTCTGTCATTGTTGATGTGTACCTATGATGAAAATTACAGGCCTCTCTCATCTTTTTAAGTGGGAGAACTTGAACAATTGGTGGCTGACTAAATACTTTTTTCCCCCCACTGTGTATATATATATATATATATATATATATATATATATATATATATATATATATATATTGATTTTTTATTTTATTTTTTTGCTCCTGAACTTCTTCTACTCTCAACCTCTCCGATCATTTTTATGGTGTCCATCCGGTTTGCTTCTATATGCCATATCTTTCTAACTGTGCTCCTTAGGGCAATTATCTTACCAATATCAATCATGTTGTGTTTTCCTGACCCCATTAAATGTAAAGCAGTAGCAGAGCATTACACTGAAGATAGTTCTGTATCACTGTATAAATGAACTACCTTATATGGTTCAAGAAATTACAAATATTAGCAATATTTGGTAAGACGTTTTTAAAGATGATCTACTGTTTTGACCATATTTCAAAATCAGGGATATGTCGATAGAAAGACCTCCTGTTCCTGACCCATGGGTGGAGGGCACGTTTAGGAGGAAAATAATCGTAAATAAACCAGTCAGTCATAAACATATCTCAGATCTCTTCCAAGACTGGAAGATGACTGTGAACAACAGGGATCGATCCACCAAGGATTCATGTGCATTAGAATGGATCAGAATGCATGCTATTACCCCTAGTGTGGATGAGCTTCAAATGATACGTTGGGCTATTGTAAAATTATAGGGTTGGATAGGGACAGAGGTACTGTATTTACCAGATGAGTGGACCTAAATTGAGGACTGAATGAGAGATTATCCTTTCCCAGAGATTTCCTTCAGTGTCTCTGCCATGAGTTTCCTCCAAATGTCAATTCTGGACCCTCTCAACATCCCACTTTCTCTGAATCCTCAACATTTGGATTCTAAACACAAAGAGGGAAATCCTGCAACAATCCAAAGGAATACCTAGGTTTGGATATGGACCATACTTTACATGCTGCTGCCACCAATGGGGAGTTGCCATCCTATTTGAATTCCAATTCCCAAAGAACATTGCAGAACAGCTCAATTGGGAGAAAGATATGGGATGAAGAGAGCCTCCCAGCAGTTGAAGCAGGTGATTAAAAACATTGGGTAATACAAATATCTCTATCAGGTGGATGCTTCAGCATCATTGTACACCACTACCTAGTACCTAGCCTGGGTCATTGTAGCCTAGAACAGTCGTAGTGACAGACTGTTTGGAAGGCGAGGTGGGATAAGTAAGGAGACCTGATGTGATCAAACAGAGCACCACTTGAGACAACAAGATTCACAGGACCGGGGCCCAAGTCCCACACCACAGGGTGCCACTCTCAACAGCTTGGCTGGCTGACTGAAGCGTCCTCACAGCCGGCGAAAAGTGAGCCGGCATTCTGACACACACAGACGCACTGGCTGCTGCTCCTGGCGATGGCCGATACGCACCCCGCCCGCTGACTAGATGATGGCAGAGAGCTCTGTTTGGGCCATCTGTTACGGAGACTGATATAAATTAGATATCACACTAGACGCGTTTTATGGGACGTTGCAAGAACATTAATGTTTCTGAGGGTTAGGAGAATATTCCATCAACGTTCCACCAAACACGGTTGCCATGTTCTCATAATATACAATATTAATGTTTTAGACACGTTTCATGGGACATTGATAGGTGTTTCACGTTCCCATAAAATGTGTCTAGAACATAATATATTATGTTCTGAGAACATGGCAACCATGTTCTGTTTATATTTGGTGGGACGTTGATGGCATATTCTCCTAACCCACAGAAAACGACACATGAATGTTCTTGTAATGTTCTCATTTAACGTGTCTAGAACATTATCTTAAGTTCTGAGAACATGGTAACCACGTTCTGGGTATATTCTATTTGACATTAAGACCATGGTCTCTTGGAAACATTCTTTGCACATCACAGGAACATTCCTATAAAAGTGTTAGTTAATGACCTAATTAGACTCTTATGGGAACATTCTCTAAAGTTGTGGTAATGTTTGTTGTTAGCTGGGTAGGACCCACACTAAACATTCTCCCCAACAACAACATTCTACTCTACTTCAGAGTCAGCGTGGGTTGTGGATTTGTCACTTGGGCTTGCTCATCCTATAAAATTCACAACTTCCCTACACAAATATTGTTATGAGTTATTGGGAAAATAAAACCCAGACCACTATTTGAGTAAATAAATACCCCCCAAAAAGGCAGAGCAGACCTGGGACCTGGCTCACTGTTATTGACATTTTGCTCTCCTAATTAAATGCATCTGAGTGACAGTGATTGACAGCTGGTGGATACGTGTCTGCGGTAGAGCTGGCCACCGGGGGTAGCTGAGGTACTGTCGACAAGGGCCTGGCCAATTGATAGCAGCTGTTTTTGTGGCCATTGAACTGTGGCAGAATGCTATTATGGATGATAATACTGGCAGGACCGGCCCCTGCTCTTTATGAAAGTGCTATAGCTCCCATACTCTCTACCTCTGGCTCCCAAGAGAGACTTCACTGTTGAAGCGCTGACAATGGGGAAGATGGGAGATATCCCTCCCTGGCCGGCTACACCTACTTTGTTTCTGCTCAGAGTGTCTGACTCCTCTGTATTTCACCTTAAAGGAATAATCCACAAAGAAACTCATCATCATGATGATATGGCAAGTTACAATGTGCTTTTTGAAAGTCCTATATCTTGAAAATTTGACGGCTGACATGGAAAACATTTTGGGACTGCATCAACAGTGGACTTATGGAAAAAAAATACCTAAAGATAGTTTTTGAGTGGAGTATTCCTTTATAATGAGTTGACCGACCGTTCTGAATATCAGAACGCTAGAGCATGGGGGTTCAAACAGGCACATTCTTCTCTTCTCCTCTACCCTGCAACTATTCATTGGGTCCTTGGTGTACAAGAGATGTGTTTTCTGTCAATATACCTGGTAAAATAATGGTTAAATTCCTTAACAGTCTATTGACGCACCTGTGCGTCAATCTAAGTGACATAATAAAGAAAATCCCCATAAAAATCTGTCTGTTTAAGCTAGCTGTATTTGCGAACTTCAGCAGTTTGAGATGTGTCCTGTCTGACAGTGAAATGTGGCTAGCTCTTACTGTAGCCTGGACTATGGAGTAGCTAGCTAGCTAGTATTGCAAAAGCCCATTGCATTCATAGTAAGGTAGCAGTGTGACAATTTGTCCAAAGTTTGGTGTTGGTTTTGAACTGATAAAGGTTAGCTAGCTATATTTTGTGGAAAAATGTAGGACTGGCATTTGGACGTGAACTAGTTATCATTAGCTAGCTTCAGCTGTTGTTGTCTGGCTCTAACTAGCTAGCTAGATAATGGCTAAAGTTATTTGTGTAACAAACCATCCATAAATATAGCTACCTTTCTTTGCCTGGTCGTTAGCTAGCTAGCTTACAGCTGACTATGGTTAGCTAGCTAGCTGCAGAGGCAAGCTGCTGGACTTTGTACAATCAAGCTAATATTAGCTAGGTAATGTTAGCTAGCTACCTAGCTAATCAAAATAGCTGTTTGCCTTTATTGATTCATCTCAGCTTGAATATCACCATATAGCTAGCTATCTACACTTCTTCTGACTGGCAGAATGGTGCAAGCAACTGTGTTGTTGCCGAGCAACCGACCCGGTGTTAGAACTCTGAGATTTGGATGAATTTGTAGCATTGTCAGAAATGCTACAAAAAAGGTAGCACATCGTTGGTTCTTAACGGATAGAAATTAGCACGTGAGAGAGATAAATTATACATGTAATAAAAACAGTTGCACTAACAAATTTAGTCAATCCGGAATTTTTAAAATCCAGTGGTCACTTTATGGATGCTATATTCTCGTTTTAATCCGACGTCTAGCATTTGAGCTAGGTAGGTGCAAAAAATACCCTTAAAAATCTGTTACGTAGTTCTTGGTAACGGCCGGACGGCTCATGACGAGAGGCGGGGAGTGTGTTGTGTACCTCCAATCAAGTTAATTTGCTAATTTTCATCGAGATTGGTGTCATATTGGCTTAGATATGATGGTAGGGAGATTTTAATTTAACACTGAGCTTAAACCAATCCTGATAATAGACATTACTATCGTGGTGTCTATAATCTAGATATAGGAGAGACCCTTCAAAACCTTACTCCTTATGATACATTTTTTTTAAACGGTTTTCCCATTTCTGAATGTGTTATTCAATGTGTTTCTATGGGCTATAGCAGTAAAGGCCAAATTCAATATTTTATTTTTGAGGTCTAAAAAAACACTAACAATTTTAGATATTTTTGTGTGATTCCCCTCTAGCAAGAGAGGTATGTGTCGGTCTAGCGATGTTTTTGCTGTTAGGCCAAATGCTGCAGCACATGTCATAGCAGAGTTTGCAAAACAATCGCCACCCAATTGATACAAATAATCATGAAATAGTTCCGTCAGGTAAGCTCACTTTGGAGTTAACATTTAATTGAGAAGGTTTTTAGGGAAAGTCTTTCTGTCTGTCCACAAGATGGTTATCATCAGACCCCTGCGCTAGAGACTATTCCTCCAGCATGGTTGCTGTTGATCCATTAGTTAGCCATAATTGGATATTGTCTAGTTACAAGAAGTGGCATTAGTCTGTACTTAGGGCATAATGAGAAAAAGGTAACAGAAAGGTTGTCTGTTATTATCATAATTTAAAACTGGGTGTTATATTTGCATTGAAATATAGTCCTGACAACTGAAATCATGAACAAATAATACTCTTTGACAATACTACACAGAAATTGAAAGAAACAGAAACCCAAGAAGACAAAGAGGAGGAGAATCATCCACAGACGCTGACGTCAAAGCATGTAAGTGGAAAACAAAAGACTGCTCCTAAACTCAAGATGAAAGCGAGCATTTGTCTTCCAGCGTGCAGACCCAAAGAGAAGCTCCTGACAGATCGTACACATCTGCATAGGTAATGTAGAATGATGCTTAAGTGTCGCTGTGATCATTTCCTGCTACTGGAAGTGGATCCATCTGACCTGAGAGGAGGTGACACCACTGTCTTTAATGAGATAGAGAAGGAGCAGAGAAGGATGTGCCAGACAGCTCCTTTGAACAAAGGGAACATCCATATTTGGAGATCAAAAGCCAAAGTTCAGGTGTAGAACTACATTGTAGAGAATAGAACAGGAGAGACAAACAATATTTTAGTTTTTTTCATATATGCATGTCATCGTTTCAGTGTCAGTATTTCTAACAAACACTTAGGCCTATTGGCACAATGTTTTATAATGAAGTGAGACTTGCACCAATAATACCATTTTTTAAACACAACTCTGAACAAACAAAAACCAAATCAGTTTTTGCCGAGAATGTCACTTGCACCAATCTGACAGTGTTTATTCTCAGAGGGAGAATATCTTATCTTCAATCCAGGAAGTTATCCACAGTTTCTATTCATCTGGAGTAGCTCTGTGAGCCGGGGGAGCACAGGGAATAGGGGAGAGGAACAGAGGTAGATTTTAAAGATAAAGTAAGACAATCTGCTCTTGGTGGGAGATAAGACCTAGAAACTACTACAAACACTTCCACAAGCACACACTAAAACCTCACATGAGCACACAGTAAATAACACATTCAAAACAATCATACAAACATAAAAGCGTTGATGAGCTCACACACGTATGTAGCCTACATGCACGGTATAAATAAAAGGTGAAATAAAGGAATACAAAACATTGATTAGATGCCTTTCTGACAACAATGCTATTTAGATGTGTTTCTTGCTATTGTTCCAATCACATATTTGCGATGGTAGGCTGCAGGGACCACTCAATAATGATCACAAATATGTGATCGTACGAGTCAAAAGGTTAATATTATTATTTACATATATACAGTACCAGTCAAAAGTTTGGACACACCCACTCATTCAAGGGTTTTTCTTTATTTTTTGCTATTTTCTACATTGTAGAATAATAGTGAAGACATCAAAACTATGAAATAACACATATGGAATCATGTAGTAACCAAAAAAGTGTTCAACAAATCAAATTATATTTTATATTTGAGATTCTTCAAAGTAGCCAGCTTTGCACACTCTTGGCATTCTCTAAACCAGCTTCATGAGGAATGCTTTTCCAATAGGAGTTCCCACATATGCTGAGCACTTGTTGGCTGCTTTTCCTTCAATCTGCGGTCCAACTCATCCCAAACCATCTCAATTGGGTTGAGGTCGGGTGATTGTGGAGGCCAGGTCAGAAGATGCAGCACTCCATCACTCTCCTTCCTGGTCAAATAGCCCTTACACAGCCTGGAGGTGTGTTTTGGGTCATTGTCCTGTTGAAAAGCAAATGATAGTCACACTAAGTGCAAACCAGATGGGATGACATATGGCTGCAGAATGCTGTGGTAACCATGCTGGTTAAGTGTGCCTTGAATTCTAAGTCGCCAGCAAAGCACCCCCACCCCATAACACCTCCTCATCAATGCTTCACGGTGGGAACCACTCATGTGGAGTTCACCTACTCTGCATCTCACAAAGACACAGCGGTTGAAACCAAAAATCTCAAATTTGGACTCATCAGACCAAAGGACACATTCCACCAGTCTAATGTCCATTGCTCGTGTTTCTTGGCCCAAGAGTTGTCTCTTCTTATTATTGGTGTCCTTTAGTAGTGGTTTCTTTGCAGCATTTCGACCATGAAGGCCTGATTCATGCAGTCTCTTCTGAACAGTTGATGTTGAGATGTGTCTGTGACTTGAACTCGGTGAAGCATTTATTTGGGCTGCAATCTGAGATGCAGTTAACTCTAATGAATGTATCCTCTGCAGCAGAGGTAACTCTGGGTCTTCCATTCCTGTGGCGGTCCTCACGAGAGCCAGTTTCATCATAGCGCTTGATGGTTTTTGCGACTGCACTTAAAGAAACTTTCAAGGTTCTTGAAATTCATGTCTAAAAGTGATTATGGACTGTCGTTTCTCTTTGCGTATTTAAGCTGTTCTTGCCAGGTAGCTTAGTGGGTAAGAGTGTTGTGCCAGTAACCGAAAGGTCGCTGGTTCTAATCCCCGAGCCGACTAGGTGAAAAATCTGTCGATGTGCCCTTAAGCAAGGCACTTAACCCTAATTGCTCCTGTAAGTCGCTCTGGATAAGAGCGTCTGCTAAATGACTAAAATTTTATAATATGGACTTGGTATTTTACCAAATAGGGCTATCTTCTGTATACCACCCCTACCTTGCCACAACACAACTGATTGGCTCAAACACATTAAGAAGGAAATAAATTCCACAAATTAACTTTGAAGAAGGAACACCTGTTAATTGAAATGCATTCCAGGTGACTACCTCATGAAGCTGGTTGAGAGAATGCCAAGAGTGTGCAAAGCTGTCATCAAGGTAAAGGGTGCCTACTTTGAAGAATCTGAAATATAAAATATATTTTGATTTGTTTAACACTTTTTTGGTTACTACATGATTCCATATGTGTTATTTTATAGTTTTGATGTCTTCACTATTATTCTACAATGTAAAACATTGTAAAAAAAATAAATAAAAAAAAACACTGGAATTAGTAGGTGTGTCCAAACCTTTCATTGGTACTGTATACATATTTGTTTTACATTTAAAAAAATGTTTTTGTCCCTTTATGCTGATATTTAAAAAATGTAATTGTAAAATGTATTGAAATGTGTGACTTGAGGTGTTTGATGCATGTGGGTGAGGGGGGATTGGGGAAATGTAAAAATAAGACACCAAAAAATGATAGAAATGTAACATATGCTTGTTTACCTGAAATGAAATACTTTGACTCCTTGGCTCCATTCCTGAAATAAAACAGAACAAAAAATGTATGTAATCAACTTTTGTTATTCCTTGATTTGAAATGGATTCTCTGAATCATGTTTTTATACGTTTCTATTAAACTTTTCAAAATCATATTTTACCTAGCCAACAGCCTTTAACCTAACATGTTTCATCAGCTGGCTATTACTGTAGACTAAAATGCACAATTTCAGTTGTTACATTACATTGATTTTTCCTAGGAAAAAAGTATTTAGACAGCCACCAATTGTGCAAGTTCTCCCACTTAAAAAGATGAGAGAGGCCTGTAATTTTCATCATAGGTACACGTCAACTATGACAGACAAATTGAGAAAATAAAATCCAGAAAATCACATTGTAGGATTTTTAATGAATTTATTTGCAAATTATGGTGGAAAATAAGTATTTGGTCACCTACAAACAAGCAAGATTTCTGGCTCTCACAGACCTGTAACTTCTTCTTTAAGAGGCTCCTCTGTCCTCCACTCGTTACCTGTATTAATGGCACCTGTTTGAACTTGTTATCAGTATAAAGACACCTGTCCACAACCTCAAACAGTCACACTCCAAACTCCACTATGGCCAAGACCTAAGAGCTGTCAAAGGACACCAGAAACAAAATTGTAGACCTGCACCAGGCTGGGAAGACTGAATCTGCAATAGGTAAGCAGCTTGGTTTGAAGAAATCAACTGTGGGAGCAATTATTAGGAAATGGAAGACATACAAGACCACTGATAATCTCCCTCGATCTGGGGCTCCACGCAACATCTCACCCCGTGGGTCAAAATGATCACAAGAACGGTGAGCAAAAATCCCAGAACCACACGGGGGGACCTAGTGAATGACCTGCAGAGAGCTGGGACCAAAGTAACAAAGCCTACCATCAGTAACACACTACGCCGCCAGGGACTCAATCCTGCAGTGCCAGACGTGTCACCCCTGCTTAAGCCAGTACATGTCCAGGCCCGTCTGAAGTTTGCTAGAGTGCATTTGGATGATCCAGAAGAGGATTGGGAGAATGTCATATGGTCAGATGAAACCAAAATAGAACTTTTTGGTAAAAACTCAACTCGTCGTGTTTGGAGGACAAAGAATGCTGAGTTGCATCCAAAGAACACCATACCTACTGTGAAGCATGGGGGTGGAAACATCATGCTTTGGGGCTGTTTTTCTGCAAAGGGACCAGGACGACTGATCCGTGTAAAGGAAAGAATGAATGGGGCCATGTATCGTGAGATTTTAAGTGAAAACCTCCTTCCATCAGCAAGGGCATTGAAGATTAAACGTGGCTGGGTCTTTCAGCATGACAATGATCCCAAACACACCGCCCGGGCAACGAAGAGTGGCTTCGTAGAAGCATTTCAAGGTCCTGGAGTGGCCTAGCCAGTCTCCAGATCTCAACCCCATAGAAAATCTTTGGAGGGAGTTGAAAGTCTGTGTTGCCCAGCGACAGACCCAAAACATCACTGCTCTAGAGGAGATCTGCATGGAGGAATGAGCCAAAATACCAGCAACAGTGTGTGAAAACCTTGTGAAGACTTACAGAAAATGACCATATACCCAACAAAGGGTATATAACAAAGTATTGAGAAATTTTTGTTATTGACCAAATACTTACTTTCCACCATAATTTGCTAATAAATTCATTAAAAATCCTACAATGTGATTTTCTGGATTTTTTTTTCTCATTTTGTCTGTCATAGTTGACGTGTACCTATGATGAAAATTACAGGCCTCTCTCATCTTTTTAAGTGGGAGAACTTGCACAATTGGTGGCTGATTAAATACTTTTTTCCCCCACTGTATATAGTTAGTAATACTTGAAGTTTATACAAATGGATGGAGAGTGAGAACTGGTCCACGTAACATTCAACCCATCAATGGCGCCAAAGCATAAACCTAGATAATCCTGTCTAGCTCAATAGTTTACGATAATCCATTCTATCTACAACCTCACCTCACTCATGCCACGGTCTCTGCATACAATATAGCTGATTACAAGCGCACACCATTTAATGTGGTCACCCGCACAAACTACCTCGCTTTGTTGCTTACATGACTTGATCCTCCCTGTTCTCACTCTACTCCGCCCCGACCAGGCAAAAATGTATATCCAAGCCATTATACTCACCACATTTGATGATTGCTAAATATCTTCCTCGCTTGGCGACAAGACAGGCATGTCCAGTGGTGATAATATGTTGACATGATGATAAAATCTAACCACCGGTGTAGCATAGTTTTTCCAGGGGAGAATAAATTACAAAAACAAAAAGTGTTTCCCTTAGCCATGGTCGGCATACAGTATGTAATATATGCTCAATATATACTCATACCCTGCTCTCACTTTGTTCGTTCGCCACTATTGTATCAAATACACCAGACTTAGCACCTCAGGTTTCCCACCCTGTCTCACACTCGCAGCCCCTCAGACAGGCTAATAATAAAAGCCTCTTTCAGATAACAATAAATGTAATATACAGTTGAAGTCGGAAGTTTATATACACTTAGGTAGGAGTCATTAAAACACGTTTTTCAACCACTCCACAAATGTCTTGTTAACAAACTATAGTTTTGGCAAGTCGGTTAGGACATCTACTTTGTGCATGACACAAGTAATGTTTCCAACAATTGTTTACAGGCAGATTATTTCACTTATAATTCACTGTATTACAATTCCAGTGGGTCAGAAGTTTACATACACTAAGTTGACTGTGCCTTTAAACAGCTTGGAAAATTCCAGAAAATGATGTCATGGCTTTAGAAGCTTCTGATAGGCTAATTTGACATCATTAGAGTCAATTGGAGGTGTACCTGTGGATGTATTTCAAGGCCTACATTCAAGCTCAGTGCCTCTTTGCTTGACATCATGGGAAAATCAAAATAAATAAAAAATGTAGACCTCCACAAGTCTGGTTCATCATTGGGAGAAATTTCCAAACGCCTGAAGGTACCACGTTCATCTGTACAAACAATAGTACGCAAGTATAAACACCATGGGACCACGCAGCCGTCATACCGCTCAGGAAGGCGACGCGTTCTGTCTCCTAGAGATGAGCGTACTTTGGTGCGAAAAGTGCAAATCAATCCCAGAACAACAGCAAAGGATCTTGTGAAGATGTTGAAGGAAATGGGTACAAAAGTATCTATATCCACAGTAAAATGAGTCCTATATCGACACAACCTGAAAGGCACTGCTCCAAAACCGTCATAAAAAAGCCAGACTACGGTTTGCAACTGCACATGGGGACAAAGATCTTACTTTTTTTGAGAAATGTCCTCTGCTACTACTATAGGAAGAAAGGATAAGAGATTGAGTGGTTAAAAATTACCGTTATATAAAGCCTCATATGAAACAGACAATGCGGTCTTGATTCAGCGAGGGGTACAGAGAATAGCAGCAAAATGCAACAATCAAATTCTAGAACAGTAGCATAGAATTCTGGTATGTGTGCAAAAAGATCTCACGCTGTAAGGGCCATTATTAACATTTGGAACATACGTGTCATCACAGCTGCAGAGTTTTATAACTGCCTAACACTCGAATATCATTGCTTTTATTCAGTGTGAACACATTCACTGTCTGTCTCTCTCTTTCCATCAATTCCATTCAAATAGATAATCCTGTTCAAGATTGATATTTATAGGCCTAGATGTCCTTCCTCTTTGAGCACCAGTCCATTTTCCTGGGATCTTTCTCCCTCGTCAAATCAACTTCTTGATATTGCTGAAATCACAATTTGAGTCACTTGATAAAATGGTTATAGACTACTGTTGTAGCCTACCTGACATATATTTGTGCCATATCCAATGTTACAACACAACGAGACTGATGAAAGAGAACCGAATGTTTAGCTTAAAATGTTGATAAACTATTATTTATTCACATTATAAGTGCAGCAATGTGCAGACGCAGTGGCGCAACTACTTGTTTTAGAAGTGGGGTGGACATAACCTGACGGGGGGTCTGGGGGTCCTTCCTCAGAATAGTTTTGTGCATCTAAAGCTAATTTCCTGCATTTCTACTGGGGCTGTCCCCGACAAAAAAATAATCTTGGTCGACCAAGAGTTGTCTTTTCTTACGAACAATCAATTGGTCGTAAGATTGGTCGTAAGATGGTCCATATATACTGTAGACACACCCTATGTATTTTTATAAAATCAGCTACAGTGAGGGGGAAAAGTATTTGATCCCCTGCTGATTTTGTACGTTTGCCCACTGACAAAGAAATGATCAGTCTATAATTTTAATGGTAGGTTTATTTGAACAGTGAGAGACAGAATAACAACAACAAAATCCAGAAAAATGCATGTCAAAAATGTTATAAATTGATTTGCATTTTAATGAGGGAAATAAGTATTTGACCCCTCTGCAAAACATGACTTAGTACTTGGTGGCAAAACCCTTGTTGGCAATCACAGAGGTCAGACGTTTCTTGTAGTTGGCCACCAGGTTTGCACACATCTCAGGAGGGATTTTGTTCCACTCCTCTTTGCAGATCTTCTCCAAGTCATTAAGGTTTCGAGGCTGACGTTTGGCAACTCGAACCTTCAGGTCCCTCCACAGATTTTCTATGGGATTAAGGTCTGGAGACTGGCTAGGCCACTACAGGACCTTAATGTGCTTCTTCTTGAGCCACTCCTTTGTTGCCTTGGCCATGTGTTTTGGGTCATTGTCAAGCTGGAACACCCATCCACGACCCATTTTCAATGCCCTGGCTGAGGGAAGGAGGTTCTCACCCAAGATTTGACGGTACATGGCCCAGTCCATCGTCCTTTTGATGCGGTGAAGTTGTCCTGTGGACATTCTCTCTTTCTCCCCTGACCCATCTGTCTATCTCCTAATTTGAATTCCATGCTGTCACAGTCACTAGCACATTCAAGCTTAACATCCTTGTCATTTATCGCCCTCCAGGTTCCCTTGGAGAGTTCATCAATGAGCTTGACGCCTTGATAAGTTCCTTTCCTGAGGATGGCTCACCCCTCACAGTTCTGGGTGACTTTAACCTCCCTACGTCCACATTTGACTAATTTCTCTCTGCCTCCTTCATTCCACTCCTCTCCTCTTTTGACCTCACCCTCTCACCGTCCCCCCCTACTCACAAGACAGGCAATACGCTTGACCTCATCTTTACTAGATGCTGTTCTTCTACTAATCTCACTGCAACTCCCCTCCAATTCTCCGACCACTACTTTGTATCCTTTTCTCTCTCGCTCTCCTCCAACACTACTCACTCTGCCCCTACTCAAATGGTAATGCGCCGTCGCAACCTTCGCTCTCTCTCTCCCGCTACTCTCTCCTCTTCCATCCTATCATCTCTTCCATCTGCTCAATCCTTCTCCCTCCAATCTCCTGATTCTGCCTCCTCAACCCTCCTCTCCTCCCTTTCTGCATCATTTGACTCTCTATGTCCCCTATTCTCCCTGCCGGCTCGGTCCTCCCCTCCTGCTCCGTGGCTTGACAACTCATTGCGAGCTCACAGAACAGGGCTCCGGGCAGCCGAGCAGAAATGGAGGAAAACTAGACCCCCTGCGGACCTGGCATATTTTCACTCCCTCCTCTCTACATTTTCTTCCTCTGTTTCTGCTGCTAAAGTCACTTCCTACCACTCTAAATTCCAAGCATCTGCCTCTAACCCTAGGAAGCTCTTTGCCACCTTCTCCTCCCTGCTGAATCATCCTCCCCCCCCCCCTCCTCCCTCTCTGTGGATGACTTCGTCAACCATTTTGAAAAGAAGGTTGACGACATCCGATCCTCGTTTGTTAAGTCAAATGACACCGATCGTCCTGCTCACACTGCCCTACCCTATGTTTTGACTTCTTTCTCCCCTCTCTCTCCAGATGAAATCTTGCGACTTGTGACGGCCGGCCGCCCAACAACCTGCCCGCTTGACCCTATCCCCTCCTCTCTTCTCCACACCATTTCCGGAGACCTTCTCCCTTACCTCACCTCGCTCATCAACTCATCCTTGACCGCTGGCTATGTCCCTTCGGTCTTCAAGAGAGCGAGAGTTGCACCCCTTCTCAAAAAACCAACACTCGATCCCTCCGATGTCAACAACTACAGAACAGTATCCCTTCTTTCTTTTCTCTCCAAAACTCTTGAGCGTGCCGTCTTTAGCCAGCTCTCTTGCTATCTCTCTCAGAATGACCTTCTTGATCCAAACCAGTCAGGCTTCAAGACCGGTCATTCAACTGAGACTGCTCTTCTCTGTGTCACGGAGGCTCTCCGCACTGCTAAAGCTAACTCTCTCTCCTCTGCTCTCGTCCTTCTAGACCTGTCTGCTGCCTTTGATACTGTGAACCATCAGATCCTCCTCTCCACCCTCTCCGAGTTGGGCATCTCCGGCGCGGCTCACTCTTGGATTGCGTCCTACCTGACAGGTTGCTCTTACCAGGTGGCTTGGCGAGAATCTTTCTCCGCACCTCGTGCTCTCACCACTGGTGTCCCCCAGGGCTCAGTTCTAGGCCCTCTCCTATTCTCGCTATACACCAAGTCACTTGGCTCTGTCATATCCTCACATGGCCTTTCCTATCATTGCTACGCAGACGACACACAATTCATCTTCTCCTTTCCCCCTTCTGATAACCAGGTGGCGAATCGCATCTCTGCATGTCTGGCAGATATATCAGTGTGGATGACGGATCACCACCTCAAGCTGAACCTCGGCAAGACGGAGCTGCTCTTCCTCCCGGGGAAGGACTGCCCGTTCCATGATCTCGCCATCATGGTTGACAACTCCGTTGTGTCCTCCTCCCAGAGTGCAAAGAGCCTTGGTGTGACCCTGGACAACACCCTGTCGTTCTCCGCTAACATCAAGGCGGTGACCCGATCCGATCCTGTAGGTTCATGCTCTACAACATTCGCACAGTACGACCCTGCCTTACACAGGAAGCGGCACAGGTCCTAATCCAGGCACTTGTCATCTCCCGTCTGGATTACTGCAACTCGCTGTTGGCTGGGCTCCCTGCCAGTGCCATTAAACCCCTACAACTCATCCAGAACGCCGCAGCCCGTCTGGTGTTCAACCTTCCCAAGTTCTCTCACGTCACCCCACTCCTCCGTACACTCCACTGGCTTCCAGTTGAAGCTCGCATCTGCAACAAGACCATGGTGCTTGCCTACGGAGCTGTGAGGGGAACGGCACCTCCGTACCTTCAGGGTCTGATCAGTCCCTACACCCAAACGAGGGCATTGCGTTCATCCACCTCTGGCCTGCTGGCTCCCCTACCTCTGCGGAAGCACAGTTCCCGCTCAGCCCAGTCAAAACTGTTATCTGCTCTGGCATCCCAATGGTGGAACAAGCTCCCTCACGACGCCAGGACAGCGGAATCACCCACCACCTTCCGGAGACACTTGAAACCCCACCTCTTTAAGGAATACCTGGGATAGGAAAAAGTAATCCTTCTACCCCCCAGAGTGCAAAGAGCCTTCTACCCCCCAAAAAAAAAAAAAAACAATAATAATAATAATAATAATAATATTGTAAAGTGGCTGTCCCACTGGCTATAATAAGGTGAATGCACCAATTTGTAAGTCGCTCTGGATAAGAGCGTCTGCTAAATGACGAAAATGTAAATGTAAATGTATACAGTGGGGGGAAAAAGTATTTAGTCAGCCACCAATTGTGCAAGTTCTCCCACTTAAAAAGATGAGAGAGGCCTGTAATTTTCATCATAGGTACACGTCAACTATGACAGACAAAATGAGAAAACAAAATCCAGAAAATCACATTGTAGGATTTTTTATGAATTTATTTGCAAATTATGGTGGAAAATAAGTATTTGGTCAATAACCAAAGTTTCTCAATACTTTGTTATATACCCTTTGTTGGCAATGACACAGGTCAAACGTTTTCTGTAAGTCTTCACAAGGTTTTCACACACTGTTGCTGGTATTTTGGCCCATTTCTCCATGCAGATCTCCTCTAGAGCAGTGATGTTTTGGGGCTGTCGCTGGGCAACACGGACTTTCAACTCCCTCCAAAGATTTTCTATGGGGTTGAGATCTGGAGACTGGCTAGGCCACTCCAGGACCTTGAAATGCTTCTTACGAAGCCACTCCTTCGTTGCCCGGGCGGTGTGTTTGGGATCATTGTCATGCTGAAAGACCCAGCCACGTTTCATCTTCAATGCCCTTGCTGATGGAAGGAGGTTTTCACTCAAAATCTCACGATACATGGCCCCATTCATTCTTTCCTTTACACGGATCAGTCGTCCTGGTCCCTTTGCAGAAAAACAGCCCCAAAGCATGATGTTTCAACCCCCATGCTTCACAGTAGGTATGGTGTTCTTTGGATGCAACTCAGCATTCTTTGTCCTCCAAACACGACGAGTTGAGTTTTTACCAAAAAGTTATATTTTGGTTACATCTGACCATATGACATTCTCCCAATCCTCTTCTGGATCATCCAAATACACTCTAGCAAACTTCAGACGGGCCTGGACATGTACTGGCTTAAGAGGGGGACACGTCTGGCACTGCAGGATTTGAGTCCCTGGCGGCGTAGTGTGTTACTGATGGTAGGCTTTGTTACTTTGGTCCCAGCTCTCTGCAGGTCATTCACTAGGTCCCCCCGTGTGGTTCTGGGATTTTTGCTCACCGTTCTTGTGATCATTTTGACCCCACGGGGTGAGATCTTGCGTGGAGCCCCAGATCGAGGGAGATTATCAGTGGTCTTGTATGTCTTCCATTTCCTAATAATTGCTCCCACAGTTGATTTCTTCAAACCAAGCTGCTTACCTATTGCAGATTCAGTCTTCCCAGCCTGGTGCAGGTCTACAATTTTGTTTCTGGTGTCCTTTGACAGCTCTTTGGTCTTGGCCATAGTGGAGTTTGGAGTGTGACTGTTTGAGGTTGTGGACAGGTGTCTTTTATACTGATAACAAGTTCAAACAGGTGCCATTAATACAGGTAACGAGTGGAGGACAGAGGAGCCTCTTAAAGAAGAAGTTACAGGTCTGTGAGAGCCAGAAATCTTGCTTGTTTGTAGGTGACCAAATACTTATTTTCCACCATAATTTGCAAATAAATTCATAAAAAATCCTACAATGTGATTTTCTGGATATTTTTTTCTCAATTTGTCTGTCATACTTGACGTGTACCTATGATGAAAATTACAGGCCTCTCTCATCTTTTTAAGTGGGAGAACTTGCACAATTTGTGGCTGACTAAATACTTGTTTTCCCCACTGTATGTGCTTTCTTGAGCAGGGGGACCTTGCGGGAGCTGCAGGATTTCAGTCCTTCACGGCGTAGTGTGTTACCAATTGTCTTCTTGGTGACTATGGTCCCAGCTGCCTTGATATCATTGACAAGATCCTCCCGTGTAGTTCTGGGCTGATTCCTCACCGTTCTCATGATCATTGCAACTCCACGAGGTGAGATCTTGTATGGAGCCCCAGGCCGAGGGAGATTGACAGTTCTTTTGTGTTTCTTCCATTTGCAAATAATCACACCAACTGTTGTCACCTTCTCACCAAGCTGCTTGGCTATGGTCTTGCAGCCCATTCCAGCCTTGTGTAGGTCTACAATGTTGTCCCTGACATCCTTGGATAGCTCTTTGGTCTTGGCCATGGTGGAGAGTTTGTAATCTGATTGATTGATTGCTTCTGTGGACAGGTGTCTTTTATACAGGTAAGACATTGAGATTAGGAGCACTCCCTTTAAGAGTGTGCTCCTAATCTCAGCTCGTTACCTGTATAAAAGACACCTGGGAGCCAGAAATCTTTCTGATTGAGAGGGGGTCAAATAGTTAAATGCAAATCAATTTATAACATTTTTGACATGCTTCTTTCTGGATTTTTTTGTTGTTATTCTGTCTCTCACTGTTCAAATAAACCTACCATTAAAATTATAGACTGATAATTTCTTTGTCAGTGGGCAAACGTAGAAAATCAGCAGGGGATCAAATACTTTTTTCTCTCACTGTAGTATGTTCTATGGATGGCTTAAACTGCAGTAATTTATGTCTGAGATTATATTAACATGACTGGGCATTCAAACATATTTGTATCCATTAATCATCATCAATAGTCTCTCCTAGGTTATACTCATATCTTTGTTTGACATGTTTTGTGTCATTGGGAAAAGCCTCTATCAACCCTTGATACCATTTGGAAATCAACTTTAGGGGCTTGTTAGACTGCCTTAAAATATCATTTCAATCTTTGAAGCTTCTGGCTTGTCCAGTGTTTGCTGCACAGAGAGAATAAAATGTCAGTGTGAAAACTAGGGAATTAGCTAGGGAAACTGACAGATCAAAAACCTTATATGGCTATACTGACTCTAATAAAAACTCACATTGTGCTGTCAAAAAACGTCAGAATATCGGACTTTAATTGTTTGGCCGCTGGTTTCATCATTTGTGTCAGAAGGTGCTGTGTGTAGACGTGGTGCAGGAAATCAAGCGCAGGACGCAGAAGCTCAGTCCAACAGACTTTAGTGAACAAACACTCCAAAATGATCCAAAAAGAGCCAAGAGATCAGCGATTACGCACACAGGCGTAAACCACACACAAAATAATTACGCGCGCAACAAGTGCGAAAACTTCTCCAAAACAGAGGAGGAACGAAACACAGTCAAAGAGACAGTAAGCGAAATCACACATGCCACATGACAAACAAAACGAGAACTTATAGGACACACTAATGAACGCTAAACGATAACAGGTGTACAACTTAAAGACAAAACCAAACGAACATCGAAACATACAACGGTGGCAGCTAGTACTCCGGGGACGACGACCGCCGAAGCCTGCCCGAGCAAGGAAGAGAGGCAGCCTCGGCCGAAACCGTGACAATACCCCCCCCTTGACGCGCGGCTCCAGCCGTGCGCTGACCACGGCCTCGGGGACGACCAGGAGGACGCGGAGCAGGGAGCGTCGGGTGACTATGATGAAACTCCGTCAGGAGAGACGGGTCAAAAATGTCCCTCCTCCGCACCCAGCACCGTCCCTCCGGGCCGTACCCCTCCCACTCCACAAGATATTGGAGACCCCCCATCCGACGTCTCGAGTCCAAGATGGACCGAACGGTGTACGCCGGAGCCCCCTCAATGTCCAATGGGGGCGGAGGAGTCTCTCTGATCTCATCTTCCTGGAGTGGACCACCTACCACCGGCCTGAGAAGAGACACATGGAACGAGGGGTTAATACGATAATCACTAGGCAGTTGTAACCTGTAACACACCTCGTTCAACCTTCTCAGGAATTTAAACGGCCAAACAAACCGCCGACCCAGTTTCCGGCAGGGCAGGCGGAGGGGAAGGTTTCTGGTAGAGAGCCAGACTCGATCACCAGGTGCGTACACCGGCCCCTCACTGCGGTGGAGATCGGCGCTCGCTTTCTGACGACGGATGGCCCGCTGCAGGTGGACATGAGCAGCGTTCCACGTCTCCTCCGAGCGCCGCACCCACTCATCCACCGCAGGAGCCTCGATCTGGCTCTGCTGCCATGGTACCAGAACCGGCTGGTAACCTAACACACATTGGAAAGGGGTTAGGTTGGTTGAGGAGTGGCGGAGAGAGTTCTGGGCCATTTCTGCCCAGGGCACATACAGTGGGGAAAAAAAGTATTTAGTCAGCCACCAATTGTGCAAGTTCTCCCACATAAAAAGATGAGAGAGGCCTGTAATTTTCATCATAGGTACACGTCAACTATGACAGACGAAATGAGAAAAAAAAAATCCAGAAAATCACATTGTAGGATTTCTAATGAATTTATTTGCAAATTATGGTGGAAAATAAGTATTTGGTCAATAACAAAAGTTTCTCAATACTTTGTTATATACCCTTTGTTGACAATGACACAGGTCAAACTTTTTCTGTAAGTCTTCACAAGGTTTTCACACACTGTTTCTGGTATTTTGGCCCATTCCTCCATGCAGATCTCCTCTAGAGCAGTGATGTTTTGGGGCTGTCGCTGGGCAACACAGACTTTCAACTCCCCTCCAAAGATTTTCTATGGGGTTGAGATCTGGAGACTGGCTAGGCCACTCCAGGACCTTGAAATGCTTCTTACGAAGCCACTCCTTCGTTGCCCGGGCGGTGTGTTTGGGATCATTGTCATGCTGAAAGACCCAGCCACGTTTCATCTTCAATGCCCTTCCTGATAGAAGGAGGTTTTCACTCAAAATCTCACGATACATGGCCCCATTCATTCTTTCCTTTACACGGATCAGTCGTCCTGGTCCCTTTGCAGAAAAACAGCCCCAAAGCATGATGTTTCCACCCCCATGCTTCACAGTAGGTATGGTGTTCTTTGGATGCAACTCAGCATTCTTTGTCCTCCAAACACGACGAGTTGAGTTTTTACCAAAAAGTTATATTTTGGTTTCATCTGACCATATGACATTCTCCCAATCCTCTTCTGGATCATCCAAATGCACTATAGCAAACTTCAGACGGGCCTGGACATGTACTGGCTTAAGCAGGGGGACACGTCTGGCACTGCAGGATTTAAGTCCCTGGCGGCGTAGTGTGTTACTGATGGTAGGCTTTGTTACTTTGGTCCCAGCTCTCTGCAGGTCATTCACTAGGTTCCCACGTGTGGTTCTGGGATTTTTGCTCACCGTTCTTGTGATCATTTTGACCCCACGGGGTGAGATGTTGCGTGGAGCCCCAGATCGAGGGAGATTATCAGTGGTCTTGTATGTCTTCCATTTCCTAATAATTGCTCCCACAGTTGATTTCTTCAAACCAAGCTGCTTACCTATTGCAGATTCAGTCTTCCCAGCCTGGTGCAGGTCTACAATTTTGTTTCTGGTGTCCTTTGACAGCTCTTTGGTCTTGGCCATAGTGGAGTTTGGAGTGTGACTGTTTGAGCTTGTGGACAGGTGTCTTTTATACTGATAACAAGTTCAAACAGGTGCCATTAATACAGGTAACGAGTGGAGGACAGAGGAGCCTCTTAAAGAAGAAGTTACAGGTCTGTGAGAGCCAGAAATCTTGCTTGTTTGTAGGTGACCAAATACTTATTTTCCACCATAATTTGCAAATAAATTCATAAAAATCCTACAATGTGATTTTCTGGATATTTTTTCTCAATTTGTCTGTCATACTTGACGTGTACCTATGATGAAAATTACAGGCCTCTCTCATCTTTTTAAGTGGGAGAACTTGCACAATTTGTGGCTGACTAAATACTTGTTTTCCCCACTGTATGTGCTTTCTTGAGCAGGGGGACCTTGCGGGAGCTGCAGGATTTCAGTCCTTCACGGCGTAGTGTGTTACCAATTGTCTTCTTGGTGACTATGGTCCCAGCTGCCTTGATATCATTGACAAGATCCTCCCGTGTAGTTCTGGGCTGATTCCTCACCGTTCTCATGATCATTGCAACTCCACGAGGTGAGATCTTGTATGGAGCCCCAGGCCGAGGGAGATTGACAGTTCTTTTGTGTTTCTTCCATTTGCAAATAATCACACCAACTGTTGTCACCTTCTCACCAAGCTGCTTGGCTATGGTCTTGCAGCCCATTCCAGCCTTGTGTAGGTCTACAATGTTGTCCCTGACATCCTTGGATAGCTCTTTGGTCTTGGCCATGGTGGAGAGTTTGTAATCTGATTGATTGATTGCTTCTGTGGACAGGTGTCTTTTATACAGGTAAGACATTGAGATTAGGAGCACTCCCTTTAAGAGTGTGCTCCTAATCTCAGCTCGTTACCTGTATAAAAGACACCTGGGAGCCAGAAATCTTTCTGATTGAGAGGGGGTCAAATAGTTAAATGCAAATCAATTTATAACATTTTTGACATGCTTCTTTCTGGATTTTTTTGTTGTTATTCTGTCTCTCACTGTTCAAATAAACCTACCATTAAAATTATAGACTGATAATTTCTTTGTCAGTGGGCAAACGTAGAAAATCAGCAGGGGATCAAATACTTTTTTCTCTCACTGTAGTATGTTCTATGGATGGCTTAAACTGCAGTAATTTATGTCTGAGATTATATTAACATGACTGGGCATTCAAACATATTTGTATCCATTAATCATCATCAATAGTCTCTCCTAGGTTATACTCATATCTTTGTTTGACATGTTTTGTGTCATTGGGAAAAGCCTCTATCAACCCTTGATACCATTTGGAAATCAACTTTAGGGGCTTGTTAGACTGCCTTAAAATATCATTTCAATCTTTGAAGCTTCTGGCTTGTCCAGTGTTTGCTGCACAGAGAGAATAAAATGTCAGTGTGAAAACTAGGGAATTAGCTAGGGAAACTGACAGATCAAAAACCTTATATGGCTATACTGACTCTAATAAAAACTCACATTGTGCTGTCAAAAAACGTCAGAATATCGGACTTTAATTGTTTGGCCGCTGGTTTCATCATTTGTGTCAGAAGGTGCTGTGTGTAGACGTGGTGCAGGAAATCAGCGTAGGACGCAGAAGCTCAGTCCAACAGACTTTAGTGAACAAACACTCCAAAATGATCCAAAAAGAGCCAAGAGATCAGCGATTACGCACACAGGCGTAAACCACACACAAAATAATTACGCGCGCAACAAGTGCGAAAACTTCTCCAAAACAGAGGAGGAACGAAACACAGTCAAAGAGACAGTAAGCGAAATCACACATGCCACATGACAAACAAAACGAGAACTTATAGGACACACTAATGAACGCTAAACGATAACAGGTGTACAACTTAAAGACAAAACCAAACGAACATCGAAACATACAACGGTGGCAGCTAGTACTCCGGGGACCGACGACCGCCGAAGCCTGCCCCGAGCAAGGAAGAGAGGCAGCCTCGGCGAAACCGTGACAATACCCCCCTTGACGCGCGGCTCCAGCCGTGCGCTGACCTCGGCCTCGGGGACGACCAGGAGGCGGGAGCAGGGAGCGTCGGGTGACTATGATGAAACTCCGTCAGGAGAGACGGGTCAAAAATTTCCTCCTCCGCACCCAGCACCCGTCCCTCCGGGCCGTACCCTCCCACTCCACAAGATATTGGAGACCCCCCATCCGACGTCTCGAGTCCAAGATGGACCGAACGGTGTACGCGGAGCCCCCTCAATGTCCAATGGGGGGCGGAGGGAGTCTCTCTGATCTCATCTTCCTGGAGTGGACCACCTACCACCGGCCTGAGAAGAGACACATGGAACGAGGGGTTAATACGATAATCACTAGGCAGTTGTAACCTGTAACACACCTCGTTCAACCTTCTCAGGAATTTAAACGGCCAAACAAACCGCCGACCCAGTTTCCGGCAGGGCAGGCGGAGGGGAAGGTTTCTGGTAGAGAGCCAGACTCGATCACCAGGTGCGTACACCGGCCCCTCACTGCGGTGGAGATCGGCGCTCGCTTTCTGACGACGGATGGCCCGCTGCAGGTGGACATGAGCAGCGTTCCACGTCTCCTCCGAGCGCCGCACCCACTCATCCACCGCAGGAGCCTCGATCTGGCTCTGCTGCCATGGTACCAGAACCGGCTGGTAACCTAACACACATTGGAAAGGGGTTAGGTTGGTTGAGGAGTGGCGGAGAGAGTTCTGGGCCATTTCTGCCCAGGGCACATACAGTGGGGAAAAAAAGTATTTAGTCAGCCACCAATTGTGCAAGTTCTCCCACATAAAAAGATGAGAGAGGCCTGTAATTTTCATCATAGGTACACGTCAACTATGACAGACGAAATGAGAAAAAAAAATCCAGAAAATCACATTGTAGGATTTCTAATTAATTTATTTGCAAATTATGGTGGAAAATAAGTATTTGGTCAATAACAAAAGTTTCTCAATACTTTGTTATATACCCTTTGTTGACAATGACACAGGTCAAACTTTTTCTGTAAGTCTTCACAAGGTTTTCACACACTGTTTCTGGTATTTTGGCCCATTCCTCCATGCAGATCTCCTCTAGAGCAGTGATGTTTTGGGGCTGTCGCTGGGCAACACAGACTTTCAACTCCCTCCAAAGATTTTCTATGGGGTTGAGATCTGGAGACTGGCTAGGCCACTCCAGGACCTTGAAATGCTTCTTACGAAGCCACTCCTTCGTTGCCCGGGCGGTGTGTTTGGGATCATTGTCATGCTGAAAGACCCAGCCACGTTTCATCTTCAATGCCCTTCCTGATAGAAGGAGGTTTTCACTCAAAATCTCACGATACATGGCCCCATTCATTCTTTCCTTTACACGGATCAGTCGTCCTGGTCCCTTTGCAGAAAAAACAGCCCCAAAGCATGATGTTTCCACCCCCATGCTTCACAGTAGGTATGGTGTTCTTTGGATGCAACTCAGCATTCTTTGTCCTCCAAACACGACGAGTTGAGTTTTTACCAAAAAGTTATATTTTGGTTTCATCTGACCATATGACATTCTCCCAATCCTCTTCTGGATCATCCAAATGCACTATAGCAAACTTCAGACGGGCCTGGACATGTACTGGCTTAAGCAGGGGGACACGCTCTGGCACTGCAGGATTTAAGTCCCTGGCGGCGTAGTGTGTTACTGATGGTAGGCTTTGTTACTTTGGTCCCAGCTCTCTGCAGGTCATTCACTAGGTTCCCACGTGTGGTTCTGGGATTTTTGCTCACCGTTCTTGTGATCATTTTGACCCCACGGGGTGAGATGTTGCGTGGAGCCCCAGATCGAGGGAGATTATCAGTGGTCTTGTATGTCTTCCATTTCCTAATAATTGCTCCCACAGTTGATTTCTTCAAACCAAGCTGCTTACCTATTGCAGATTCAGTCTTCCCAGCCTGGTGCAGGTCTACAATTTTGTTTCTGGTGTCCTTTGACAGCTCTTTGGTCTTGGCCATAGTGGAGTTTGGAGTGTGACTGTTTGAGCTTGTGGACAGGTGTCTTTTATACTGATAACAAGTTCAAACAGGTGCCATTAATACAGGTAACGAGTGGAGGACAGAGGAGCCTCTTAAAGAAGAAGTTACAGGTCTGTGAGAGCCAGAAATCTTACTTGTTTGTAGGTGACCAAATACTTATTTTCCACCATAATTTGCAAATAAATTCATTAAAAATCCTACAATGTGATTTTCTGGATTTTATTTTCTCAATTTGTCTGTCATAGTGGTTAACACGTTCCACCTGCCCATTACTCTCCGGATGTTAACCCGAGGTCAGGCTCACCGAGACCCCCAAACGCTCCATAAACGCCCTCCAGACTCTGGAGGTGAACTGGGGACCTCGATCAGACACAATATCCTCGGGTACCCCGTAGTGCCGAAAAACGTGGGTGAATAGAGCTTCGGCGGTCTGTAGGGCAGTGGGAAGACCCGGCATTGGGAGCAGACGACAGGCCTTAGAGAACCGATCCACAACGACCAGTATAGTAGTATTCCCCTGCGAGGCAGGAAGGTCTGTGACAAAGTCCACCGAGAGGTGAGACCATGGTCGTTGTGGAACGGGCAGGGGTTGTAACTTACCCCTAGGCAGATGTCTAGGCGCCTTACACTGGGCGCACACCGAGCAGGAGGAGACATAAACCCTCACATCCCTGGCTAACGTTGGCCACCAGTACTTAGCGCTAAGGCAGTGCACTGTCCGGCCAATACCAGGATGTCCAGAGGAGGGTGACATGTGAGCCCAATAAATTAATCGATCCCGAACCTCGAGTGGAACGTACGTCCGACCCTGCGGGCACTGTGGAGGACTAGGGTCGGTACGCAACGCCCGCTCGATTTCAGCATCGACCTCCCACACTACCGGTGCCACCAGACAAGACTCCGGCAGGATGAGGGTGGGCTCAACGGACCTCTCCTCCGTGTCATACTGCCGAGACAGCGCGTCTGCCTTACCGTTCTGGGACCCAGGGATGTACGTGATCTTAAATACGAACCGGGCTAAAAACATGTTCCACCGCGCCTGGCGAGGGTTCAGTCTCCTAGCCGCCCGGATGTACTCCAGGTTACGGTGGTCAGTCAAAATGAGAAAAGGGTGTTGAGCCCCCTCAAGCCAATGCCTCCACACCTTTAGGGCCTGTACCATGGCTAACAGCTCCCTGTCCCCTACGTCATAATTTCGCTCCGCCGGGCTGAGCTTTTTGGAGTAAAAAGCACAACGGCAGAGTTTAGGTGGCGTGCTGGACCGTTGCGAAAGTATGGCCCCTATACCGGCCTCGGACGCGTCAACCTCGACCTGAAATGGTAAAGCGGGATCCGGATGCGCCAGCACCGGAGCCGAAGTAAACAGCACCGGAGCCGAAGTAAACAGGTCCTTCAGTTTCCCAAAAGCCCTGTCCGCCTCGGCTGACCACTGCAAACGCACCGGACCCCCCTTCAACAGAGACGTTATGGGAGCTGCCACCTGTCCAAAACCCCGGATAAACCTCCGGTAGTAATTTGCAAACCCCAAAAACTGCTGCACCTCTTTTACAGTGGTTGGAGTTTGCCAATTACGCACGGCTGACACCCGGTCAACCTCCATCCTCACCCCTGACGCAGACAACTGATAACCCAAAAAGGAGATTGACTCCTGGACAAACAGACATTTCTCTGCCTTGACATACAGGTCGTGCTCCAACAGCCTCCTCAACACTCGGCGCACCAGGGCTACATGCTCGGCTCGGGTAGAAGAGTACACAAGAATGTCATCAATGTACACGACCACCCCCTGTCCCTGCATGTCCCTGAAGATCTCATCCACGAAGGATTGGAAGACTAAAGGAGCGTTCATCAACCCGTATGGCATGACGAGATACTCGTAATGACCTGAGGTGGTACTAAACGCTGTCTTCCATTCATCGCCCCCTCTAATGCGCACCAAGTTGTATGCGCTCCTGAGATCTAGTTTTGTGAAGAAACGCGCCCCGTGCAATGATTCCGTCATAGTCGCAATCAGAGGGAGTGGATAACTGTATTTCACCGTGATCTGATTGAGACTACGGTAATCAATGCACGGGCGTAATCCTCCATCCTTTTTCTTCACAAAAAAGAAGCTCGAGGACACAGGGGAAGTGGATGGCCGTATGTATCCTTGTCTCAGAGATTTGTCTATGTAAGTCTCCATAGCTCTCTTCTCCTCCTGAGACAGAGGATACACATGGCTCCGTGGGAGTGCTGCTCCTGCCTGGAGGTCTATCGCACAATCTCCCTGCCTATGAGGAGGCAACTGCGTCGCCCTCGATTTACTGAACACGATCGCCAAATCCTCATACTCAGGGGGAATGTGCAGTGCGGGCACCTGGTTTGGACTCTCCACTGAGGTCGCCCCCACGGAAACACCTAGACATCACCCCACACACTGGGCAGACCACTCCATAAGAGCCCTCTCTTGCCACGAAATGGAAGGATTATGGGTACTCAACCAGGGAATTCCCAGCACCACCGGATACGCAGGAGAGTCGATCAGATATAGCTGGATCGTCTCCTCATGACCCCCCTGCGTACACATCCTAAGTGGCGCTGTGACCTCCCTGATTAACCCCGATCCCAACGGACGGCTATCTAGGGCATGCACGGGAATGGGACGTCAACCGGAAGAAGGGGAATCCCTAATTCTACACAAAATTTACGATCAACAAAATTCCCAGCCGCGCCTGAATCTACTAGCCTGTGTCCAGGAAAGATTGCTATGGAGTTGACCACTCCCAGTATCCTTAACCATAGCTCTCAAAGGTCCAGTCAAACTAGCATAGCTCTCAACCCAAGCTGAAGAATAACCAGCAATACCAAGAAATGTCATCATCTCTCTGACAGTTCTAGGCTTCGGAGCCTTACGAATAGCTTCCAATTTACTGTCCATGTATTATTTTTTTACCCAAATAAACGTCCTTCTCCTGGCAATATTGCAACTTTTTCTGTGAAACCTTATGCCCCTTTTCTGCCAATACCTGTAGCAATTTAATTGAGTCTTTATGACATGTTTCCTCATTCTGTGAGCAGATAATTATATCAACCACGTACTGGATGACAGTGCTTTGCAATATCTGATCTATCCCTACCAAATCTTCCTTCAGTACTTTATAAAAAATGTGCGGGCTATGCTTGAACCCCTGTGGCAATCGACTACTCATAGAACTGTCCCTTATATGTGAACCCAAATAAACCCTGACTTTCTACACTAAGTGGAACACTAAAAAATGCACCACATAAGTCTAACACCGTGAAATGTGTCGCATCAGGAGGAATTTGGGCTAACAAGGTATGTGGGTCTGGCACTTCTGCTGGAGAATCAGTCACTACCTCATTCACCGCTCTCAAATCATGAACCACACGATAGGTCTCATCAGGTTTCTTCACAGGTAACAAAGGTGTGTTACTCTGAGGATTTTTTATTGTCTTCAAAACACCTGCTTTCGAAAGTCCTTCAATTTGTGGTTCAATCCCTTGGATTGCTTCATCTTTCAATGGATACTGATTCTTCCAAGGAGGTCTGGCTCCTGGTCGAAGTTCAACTTTCACCGGTTGGGCTGATTTCACAAGTCCAATATCGGCACTGTGTTGAGACCACAAACCTTCTGGAACTTGTTGCAACATCTCCTCTTTCATAGGGTCTGAATCCATCTTCACACTGCAAATAGATTCATGTGTCATCCGTACAGCTTGTGGCTGTCCTTGTGCTTGAGCCGAAATCATGATTTTGAGAAATCGTTGATCTTCACTCCTCCAAATCGCCAAATTCTCTTTCATTGGTACAGCTTTCTCTGCTTCTGTCATCATTTCTCCTATATGCTTCTGCTCATAGTCTTCAGAAACCAACAAGGTCACATGTGGCACACTCTTCTCAATTTCAAATTCTTTATCCAGATAATTGTCTGTGTTTATCTTCATAGCTGCTCCTTGTGGTCCTAAAATTATGCAACATGAGCTGAGTTGAACTTTCTTTGGTTGATGACTCAACCATTTCTCTGAGTTCGATTGGGCAGCATTCTTGAAATACTTGAGCGTACAATGAAATGGATATTCTGGAAGCCTCGCATCTGGCATGTTTGCCACAATGAATTTGTCCCATATCTTAGCCTGCTTCAAAAAATCTGCACTGAGATTTCCAATCCAAAATACTGAAGAAGAGTCAATCTCTGTCGTCATCAACAATTGGTAAACCTTTTCTTTTGGCACTTCTACCAGACAGCCGTCTGGCGTACATTTTATTGTACAGTTCAATCTACACAATGCATCTCTTCCCAGCAATGCAATAGTTGTGTGTTCTGATACCAGTATGGGTATTGTAATTTTCTGATTTTTATAGCAGAGCTCAATTGGTTCCGTAAGAGGAATCAGCTGTTTCACTCCCTCAAATCCGATTGTCCGTATCAGTCGATTGGACATAAGAAGATGTGTAGCATCTTCAGGCCGAACACAGGTGAAAGCAGCTCCGCTATCCGCCATCACTTCCAATGGTCGATTGTTTACTTTCACCTCAATTGTTGGATCTTTTTCCGGTCCTGATGCTACCAGCTGACACCCCCCTTTCGGATCTTCTGGACACCTCTAGAATCCTTGCTCCGGGCCCCTATAAGGGTTCACCGGTCCTCCAAATGATCTTGACTGGCCCCTGTATCTTCCTCTGAAATTCCCTCTTGTGTTTCCTCCTGGCCCATTACACTCATGGGCAAAGTGACCAACCTGTCCACAATTATAACACACTTCTGAAGGTTGCTGGAAGTATGGATTAAATCTTCCTCCTCTTCCTCTTCCTAAGCCTTCTCGTCCTCTTCCTCTCCAATTCTGTGTCTGTCCAGAAACTGGCTGTGGATATGATACAACTGGTCCCACTAGTGGTGGCTGGGACAATTGCGGTTGGACCTGGTTCGGTTGAAGCTGTGGCAGTGATTGTTGATTTGGTGAACACTGATTCTGCATAACCAAAGCCTGTTTCTTCTCCGTCTTCTTATTCTCCACCAGTTGTATTTAATTTAGTTTTCTGAGAGTTTCTTGGTCCTGGTCTTTCTGGTTGTGTTCCTTTTTCCTGTATAGATCCACTTGATGGGCTATATGATCTGTATAGACACCTTTTGCCATGCTTCCAAGTGCAACCACCTCTGCCAGTTTGCTCCTTACTGGTGAGGGCAGCCCCATCTGCAGTTTAGCTCGCAAAATTGACTGCTCTATTTGACTCACATCTGGATCATTTCCGGTAATATTTCTCCACACTTGATGCACTCTTGACACATAGGCTCTCAGATTTTCTTGTTGTCCTAGTGGGTCAATCAGAATGTTGTCAGGATGCACATTTGTTGGAAACGTATCTTTCAATGCTCTCCACAGTCGATTTCTATTTGCAGCCAACAATTCAGGATCATTCACCGCAGTCCCCACATATCGATTAAGTCCAGCTCTCTGAAAAATGTCTTCCAACCTGGAATCCCAAGGAGATTAGCCAAAAGTCTCTTAATGTCTCCTATGGCAGACTGTGTTCCCACCGTAATTTCTTCCAACTTTGAAATCAAAGGATATGCTCCATCTTGAAGAGTAGGCAGCTTCTCAAGTATATCTGACATATCGGTATTCTGCAAAGGCTTATACTCCAGGTTCTGTCCTCGAATTATCACTGGCATCATCTTCTTACTTGTGCTCCCTTTTCTTGGCCTCAATTTGTATTTCCTCTGAAATTTTTGAGATTCTTTTTTCAGCAGTTTCTCCTTCTGTATCTTCAGCTTCTTGAGTTGTTCTTCCAGTTCTCTTACTTCTTCCAAATTATTTGCCTTATCCAAGCATGATATGCATCGGTCTATATCCCTTTCTATTTCTTCTGTGCTAGTCATTGTAGAATAAAATCCTCTTGAACATGAAGCACCTTTAATCTCCAAATATTTATCGCTGTCTTCATCTTGACTTTCATCAGAGCTCTGATCTCTTGTATCCAGTGGCGGCTCCTGAAAAAATTCTCAGGGGGGGCAATTTTTCTGATGATTTAGGTGACCTACACACATTTTAAAAAAGATATGTCCAGCAACAACATGAAGACAGGGGCAGCATATAAGTCAATACCAGAAGCATTTATTGACTGATCTCAAAAGTGTTGGCTTACCAGGGTTGGTGGAGCCCTCAGTTTCATCTTTGCCTCGCAAAGCTAACTCAAACACTCCGCAAAACTTCACACACTGGATTAGCCGGCTGAGGATGTGGCGGTTCTTGCTAATGTCGTAGTAAATATATTTGTTATAGTGAATATGGAATATGATATGTTGAGTAAAATGTTGTGCTAAGATCTATTTAGGTCAGGAGCTGGTTATAAGTTCTGTTCCTATCCAATAACAATGGACAAAAGGGTCCTATCTTGTCAGCCTTGTCAGCAGGTGGCCAAGGACAACACCCACGCCATAGGCCTCTCAGTTCTTCCAACTCACGAGTTCTTGCTCTGAGGACACACACACACACACACACAAACACACACACACACACATCATCACTGTTAAACACACACACACACACACACACACACACACTCATCACTGTTAAACACACACACACACACACACACACACAAATCCCCTCTCTTAGGCTGAACATTTGAAGACAGAGAACCCGACTCAGAGCCAATGCAACAGTGACAGTAGCCTGGAGGGGACCTCGCCCAACTCATCAGGACCAATCAGAAGATCAGAACTACTAGATTCAACCTACTTCATTTATTGCATAAAATGTCAGCACACAATGTTTCGGGGCTCTCTTCAGATAATAATAATAATAATAATAATATGCCATTTAGCAGACGCTTTTATCCAAAGCGACTTACAGTCATGCGTGCATACATTTTTGTGTATGGGTGGTCCCGGGGATCGAACCCACTACCTTGGCGTTACAAGCGCCGTGCTCTACCAGCTGAGCTACAGAAAGTGGATACTCATGGATGCGCATCGCAATTGTAAAATGTCAACACAATTGGAGACACCACGTCATTTTTGGAGACATGTTATTGACAGTAAACTATTGTAGATGCGACTGCTAACTAAATAAAACATTTTAGCTGGCTAGCTAATCATCTTAGCTAAATGTGGGGCAAACAATTCAGTTATTTACCGTTAATTTGAGGGATTGGGGTGAAAGAAATCGAGTTACATAGTGATTTTTTACGATATACTGTATTGACAATATCGCAATATTTTAGCGCTAGTTGGCTGTACCTGCACCAAAACACCATTATTGTTCCTTCATAGCTTGTTCTCAATCTTTTCACATTGGGAGCCAATTTGTTTTCAGCACTTTTATTTCCATGACTGATCAAAACTCGTTCTCATGGCTTTCTGATCCCTCTGCAACAGACATATGGTGCGCAATAAAATCACAGTATCGAATCGCAATACGTATAGAATCATGAGACTCGCAATGCTGATGCATATATCTTATCGTGAGGTTCCTGGCAATTCCCAGCCCAAGTTCATTTGCCACAACAAATCTCTTCGCTAGCAAACGCGATGTCTTCTCCAAAACGGCAATGTGTCTCCAGCAATGTTTACTTTTTTGACGTTCTATGGCATCTCCACTTTCCAAGCATATATGACCACATGTAATATTTTGGTAAGTGATGCAAATAGTGAACTATGTAGGGCCAGGATGTAAAATATATGTAGCTGCAGCAATTTCTCTTATCTGATATGGTAAGTAATGGGGCTTAATTTATAGCTCCCTAAGAGTTTGACGAACGGGTCCGTGCACGCGATTCCAGATATCTTTACCTCTGAATAAACTGCCTTTATTATACCATATCCACCCTGTCCAAAGTCTCTACTTGGTCTCAGTTCTCCAGTAAACTTGTGATTATCAACACTAACCTCATCGTTGTGGCGGCGGACAGCTAGCCTGTATCCCTCATCAAGTTGAGTGGCAATGTTATTTTTCCGTTCGTACCAATTTTTGGAAAATCCTCGGGTGTAGGACTTTCCGCCTTTAGTAGAAACCTGTTGAATTATTAAATTTGGTCTGGGAGGTCCTAATTGTTTCGTTGCCAATTTATCTTCATTTGTTCGCCGACAAAAAGGAACTTCTTTCAAAGACACAATCCGCTCTTTTCTCAGTTACGTTCATGGTTACGTTACGTTCGTATGACGACAGCGTAAGTGCAAGCCCTCAGACACCCATAGAGATTGCATTGAAGGCTCTGAAATTTGAAAAAAATAGATTTTACATTAGAGGCTATGAGAGACTTCTGGGCGATTTTCAACCTGACTGAAATCGCCCCAAAAGGGGGGAGCCATTTGAAGCACGACTTTAGCCTGATTCGACATTTAGTGGCAGTGTGGCACTGTGGCAGATCAGACGTATAGATTACAACACTGATAACTACTGTTGCCGTGATATAATTGATTAGAAAAAAAATCCCTTCCTTTTCCCGTTTGGCAGTGCGTCGCCCATATCGCCCTATTGAACAGGCCGCCCCTGCTTGTATCCTTCTCCTTCCAACTTTCATCACCCCTTCTTTCCGCTCTAGCCAACCTCCGTCTGATCACAGGGTCATATCCACCCATGATCTCTTCTGAATCACTCTGATCATCATCATCATCATCATCATCATCATCATCATCATCATCTTCTTCAAATTCCATCCTCCTGAACCTCACTCTACTCTTAGTTTCCAGACATGTCGTTTTCTTCTTACTTTTGGAGTTTGGATTCATCTTTATGGTTGTTTCTGCTTGTCCTCTCTCTATTATTCGTTCATCTTCATCTCTGATGCAATAATCACCCTCCTGAATGATCATTGGAAGCTGAGGATAGACGTCCTTAAACTCTACTTCTTCCTCTTAAGGTGGGGGTCTTTTTGTTGAATCCTTATGTGAGAAAGGTGTATTGACTTCTGCCATTAGTTTTTCTGTTACCTTCGCCTCTTTTGCCATTTTCCCTATACCTCTGTCTCTTTTATCTTTTGTATCTTTTATCAGTTTTTGTCCCTTATTTTTCAAACAACTTAAGAACACCCAGCTCTCTTTGTCTCTTTTCTTTACGTTGTTCCCCTTTTTTTCCCTTCTTTTGATCTGCCTTATATGTGGCCACAAGCACTTGCATTATCTTGATGACGTCGGGTTAAGAGTCCCTTTCACTGGCCATGGTTGTTCAATGTTAGGCCAAAGTTTATTCAATTTTCCAGATAACCTTGCAATAGCACTAACTACAGGATTACTATTTTGTACTACATCAACAGGAGTAATTACTTTCATAGTTTTGATGTCCTTTTTCCCCATTGTAACCACTATCTTATATTCATTTATTGTGAATTATTTTATTATTATTATTATTTTAGACCAATTAATTAGTAAACCCAAAAAACTTTAAGCTATGTAGCTTATCATTCCCTCCTATTTTTTATATGTTTTTAATTTAATTAATTAATTAATCAATATATTTATTTATATATATATATTTTTTATTTTATTTATTTATTAATTTATTAATTAATTTGTATTTTATTTTATTTTACCAAATTATTGATTAGTGGCAATCTTACCACATCCAATCAGGAAAAGTAAAGGAAACTAGTCAACTTCAGAGCAATCCAAAAAAGAAAGACCTGTAATCCAGCAACACTACAGCACCCACAAACCAATTGCTTAATAAGCACCCAATTACCTTAATTTTACAGAATAATGTCAGTGCTGGATTTCCAACACAACTCTAATCAAAACAACTCATGCACAAAAACACTAATGTGCAATTCTCAATTACATCAATTGATCAGTCTGTTGCCAAGTCCCTGTAAAATTGTCACAACATGAAATATTCTATGCATACACAATGTATCTATTATATCCTGTAAGGGAAAGTAGGTTTTGTGGATAGAACAGTACTGGCCTTAATTGGACTGGATCCGGGGCAGCACACGCTGTCGCGTGACGCACTGGTCAGCACTTCCTCTCTCTCTGTCTCCTCCTTCTTGTTTCTCACATCATAGGAGAACAAAAGAAACAGACAAGAATTTAGTCTTTTATGCACTCACTGGGTTATTTCAACCATACAATACCCTTTTAGACATACCTATGTTCACATTCGCGCTAAGAAATAAGCAAACAGCTTAACTCAGGAATATTATAAATAGCGCAATAATATTTTATTTTATTTATTTATTTTTATTTTTAATCCGTCAACATAACTCTTATTTATAAATTCAATGGATCTCAATCAAATAGTTTCATAATTAAGCAACAGCCGATTTAACAAACAGAATACTTTATTCGTGTGTAAGTCTCCCCCTCCTTCTTTTTCAGCTGTAAGTCTGCATCTCCCAGCAGCTCAGTGCAGGCAGGGGAGTGGCATATTTGCTCTGTGTAACTCTAAACTCATAAAATCCCACGCATGCGCAGCTCATTTGCTAGTGCGATGTCATGGTGAGAGGAGCTCCCGCAAGCAACTCTCTCCAAACAGCAGACAGTAGAAAGACCAGCTTTCTCTCCGTTTTTTCCAACACAGACAAACAGTAACACTTAACAAAACACACAAACCAACACAAAACACAAATCCTACTTCGAAGTTTTTTATCTTTACTATCTTCACTTATTCTAATCTGCAGATTTATAGTTATTTTCTTATCCATTACAAATCATCTCTATGCAATCATAACTCCCTCCCAGGGTGGCTCATAGTTTTTAACAATGTTTAAAAAAAAACTTTCTCTCAAATAGAGACTCATAAGGTTTTAACCGTAAGTCCTCCCGGGGGGCTCATAGTTTTTAACAATGTTTTTAAAAACGTTCTCTCAAATAGAGACTCATAAGGTTTAACCGTAAGTCCTCCCAGGGGCTCATAGTTTTTAACAATGTTTTAAAAACGTTCTCTCAAATAGAGACTCATAAGGTTTTAACCGTAACTAACATATTTCCTTACAAAAAACTAAAACCCCTGTTCTCAACCAAAACATATATATGTATATATCTCTAACATAAATCTTATCATAGCATGAGTCGACACACAGCTGGACACAGCAGAGACCTCCCCATGTACACACACGCATAGGCTCTCTTTCACACACACACATGAAAAGAATGCATCCATTCATACCGCATGCTTCCGTCGCTCCTATTTCCTTTATATTCCTTCCTAAATTTATGCTACCTTGAGTTGCAGATATTCAATGAGAGGCTACATCGAACATATACTTCGTCAACTATATTCCGAGAGGTAACATGCAATTGAATGTGTATCCTACAATCTCCAGTTCCCGGAACTGACCCGAAAATCAACCTAATTAATTGACAGGATTTGTGGCCCATCTTAATGATCGCCTCTTTGAGGGCTTCCGTAGATCAGTGACGTCCTAACAGTATACTTTTTTCCTTATTTCCTTGTCTGATTCTTAATTCTATTCCAGGACACTCCTTTAAATGTATTCAAGCCAAATATCCCTGTGCCCAGTGTTATCAATTCCTATAGACACTCCCCCCTGTTTGCGTTGTTTTCATGCAAACAAAGGTAGAAATTTAGAACGGAAACCTATCACACAGCAAACAGCACGGCACACACAGGTCCGTCATGGTGCGTTCCCCCAACGCACACACACAGCCACACGAACTGACCAGCGCCCAAAGTTGTGAGAAAGCTCACCTTATCTGCCGGCGTCTTGAGCGCGAGTCACTTCGTAGCCCATGAATGGAACGCTGAAGAGACGCAACACGTCCCAAAAATCCTCGTCGCCATTAAATGTGGTGTCCGAGACAACGATGCTGATATGCTGTGTAAACAAGGAATCCGCTGACACTGTACTTTGATTATAAAGGTTTATTACATCAAAGATTACAGCATCAATTTACAGACTTCTGCAGAGTCTGGAGAACAACAAACCCAATCTCAAATATGATTATTCTCCCCGTCCTTTGTTCAAACATGGTATTTATATCCTATGTAACATAAGATGGGTGGTTTTAGATAGACCAATCCCTGGCCTTTACACATCCGAATCTCCTCTGTCTTAGGGGGCCCCTATAGTAATACTTTCCAGATGTTTCAGCAAAGTAGAGTAAAGTTAATCTAACACACCATTTGCAAACGTCAGCCAAAATGATAAACTGTTCAGATACTACAGGGAAAAACTGTATTTAATCCGTTTTCGAATAAGGCTCTAAAGTAACTAAATGTGGAAAATGTCCAGGGGTCTGAATACATTTCGAATGAACTGTAACTGGGCAGTAGTCCAGGTGTGATAAAACTAGGGCCTGTAGAATTTGTTTGGTTGATTGTGATGTGAAGAATATAGAATTGCACTTTATCGCGGAAAGACCTTCTCCCCATCTTAGCAACCGTTGCATCAATATGTTTTGACCATGTCAGTTTACAATCTAGGGTTACACCAAGCAGTTGAGTCTACTCCATTTGCTTAATTGCCACATTGTTCATTACAAGATTTAGATGATATTTAGGGTTTGGTGAGTTATTTGTCTAAAAACACAATGCTTTTAGTTGATTTTAAATATATTTAGGACTAACATATTGCTAGCCACCCATTCCAAAACATATTACTAGCCACCCTCTCTCCTCCCCTCCCCGAGGACCTGAGCCCTAGGACCATGCCTCAGAACTACCTGGCCTGATGACTCCTTGCTGTCCCCAGTCCACCTGGTCGTTTGCTACATACAGTAAAAAGGGTTTTGTGTAGTCTGGAGTTCCTAGTGCTGGGGCTGTTTGCCTATCCTGTTTTGTTTCAAATGCTGCTACAGCATTGCTATTCCATTTTATATTTGCCCTTAACTCCGTTACTCCTGCATTCTTCATTATTACTCTTCAAGGGGCTGTTTTTACTGCATATTCCTCTACCCCCATCTGAACTAAATCCTGTCATTCCTAAAAATGTCAGCATCTGTACCACTGTTTGTGGCATTGGGGCCTTACTCAACCCTTCCAATTGTGAGGGTGCAATTGCTTTAGTCTGTTGAGCTATAGTTCTTCCTAGGTACGCAACCTGTGTCTGGCAATATTGAAGCTTTTTCTTTGATACTTTATGTCCTCCTTCTGCAAGCTTTTCCAATATTTTTACAGTGTCCTGTCCTTGTTCTATCGTGGTTGCACACACCAGTAGGTCATCTACATACTGTATTAATGTTCCTTCCAGTGTTAGGTCTTCTAAATCAGCTCTTAATACTTGATTAAACACATGAGGAGAATGCTTAAATCCCTGTGGCATCCGCATATACGTGTATTGCTGATTTTTGTAAGTAAATGCAAATAAGTGTCTACTTTCTTCTGCTAAGGGTACAAAAAAATGCCCCACATAGGTCTATTACTGAGAACCATTTTGCATCTGGTGTAATGTTTGTTAGCAGTGTGTGTGGATTTGGTACCTCTGCTTGGTAGTCTTGAACTACTTCATTCACTGCTCTCAGGTCATGGACTAGTCTCCACTTCTGTTTATCTGCTTTTAGTACTGGTAGCAGTGGCGTGTTCCAGTCACTGAGTTTTAACCAGTACTCCTGCTTCTATCAGTCCCTCTATTGTAGCTTGAATTCCTGCCTCTGCTTCAGGCTTCATTGGATATTTCTGTTTCCATGGAGGTCTTGTGTCTGCCTTTACTTTAATGCAGATTTGATTGGCTGATTCTACCAGACCCACATCTGTATCATGTTTTGACCATAATTGTTCTGTGATCATACTTTCCATTTCTTTCTTGAACTTATCTTGCTTTGTTTCTTCTTTAGCTACTGACATCTGTTTTTCCTCAGTTATTACCACTTATTGTTGTTCCCCGATCAGTTCTGCAAAGCAGAGGACTTTAATCAGGTTTTTGTCAGCAGACTGGAAAATCTATGGATTTTCTGTATTTTCCCATTGTGTACTCTTAGCCTTTTTCATCATTTGCCTGATATCCCTCAGCCACTAGAAGTGTTATGTGAGGTTCTGTTCCTGGTATCTCAAACCAGGTCTGTATAATATCAAATCCTGGGCATCCCTAGAATCCCGATTCAGTCTTCCCCACGGGTTCACTGGGCCCTGTGGAGCCTGTGTCTGAGATTGCTGCCATGAATCTGAGTTGGTGCCATTTCTTTGCCAATTGCCCTGTTGTGGTTGCCTAGGCAGCCAAGTGTTGGTAGGACAATTCCTTATTGTATGTCCTGATTGATTGCACCACCAGCAAACACCTGGAGGCCCTCTTGGTCCTCCGTTTTGGTGTGTCTGCTGCTGTGGTCGGTGCCCTTGATCTTTGGATCCGTTTCCATTGTTTTTGTTTTGCCACTGTCCAGGGGATTGTTGCATGTACACATGCATGTTGGGCAGTCTAGTCACCAAGCGTTCCAGGTCCTGAGATCCCCAGGGCACATAATGGCCTTGTGTCCCTTTTATCAAAATAGGGTATTGAGCTCTGTATTTCTCTGGCTTTTTTATTGTCTCTCTGTCTCTTAATCGTCTTTCTGATTTTTCTATGTGAGCTTGCACTACTTCGCTTAGATCTGTCACTATGGATTTATTTCCTGCTTTTTCTACCTGCTTTTTAAAATTGTTGCTCTAGCCCCATCTGCTCTTGTTCAGAGGCAGCACAGTTTCTTAATTCTTCATCTTCCTCATTACTTGCATCATCCCACTCACTTTGCCCATCATCATCTCGTTCATTTTTCCCATAATTTTCCAGTTATAATAATAATAATATGCCATTTAGCAGACGCTTTTATCCAAAGTGACTTACAGTCATGTGTGCATACATTTTTGTGTATGGGTGGTCCCGGGGATCGAACCCACTACCCTGGCGTTACAAGCGCTGTGCTCTACCAGCTGAGCTACAGAAGACCACAATTCTGCTAACATGCCCCTCAGTCCTATACCTGAATTAGGCTGGTTCTCGCTGTGGTCACCGTTTTGGCATTTATATCCTAACTTTCCCGTCCATTCAGACCTCTAGTGTTTATACCAGAGCGGTATCCACGGTTCTATTTATTCTGCCCGTTCCGACCCCTAGTATTACACACTAAGGCGGTATCCACAGAATCTACCCGTTCAGTCCTCTGGAGTTCTACTTTCTTAGTTCTCCAAAGTGGTATCCACATGTACCTGTCCGTTCAGCCCTCTAGTACTATATTTCCTTAATATAGCTAGAGTGGTATCCACTGGATTTCTGCCTACCCGTGCAGTCCCCTAGTGATACACTTCCTCAATACACTAGAGCGGTATCGCAGGACTTTACTTACGTTAACATACATGCATGCTTTTTTTTCTTTTTTCAACAAAGACTCTGTACTTTTTCTTAAATTTAGCCCGTAATTCTGGAGAGGCCTCCGATACCTGACCTCCGAATCAGCTGATCCGAACCACACAAATTTCTATGCTAAAAATTAAGATCTCTGCTTACCTCTTTTACAGTGGCCACTGTGTTTTGTGTGGTTCGTTCAGCCTTCTCCGGGTGGCTCAGTACGCGTCTGGCACCTTTTTGCAGTCCCTTCGTGGTCGCCAATTATGTTGTGGAAAATTGTCCTTATCCTCAGTAAAAAATAAAGTACTTCCAGAGTTTTTGTAGAACCAAGATATACTTTATTACACAAGCAATAGAGCCGAGCTGGTCTGCAGAGCACCTAACTCTCCATCCCTCAGTTCACAGTTTATATAGAGTTTCATTCTTGCTCATAGTACATGCCTTTTTAGCTTAATCCATCCCTGGTTAGTTCCTCCACCAAATGATTCCAATCTTAACATCTTGACCGCCCCGCCCATCATCTGGCTTCTCCTCCTTCTATTCATTCAGTTTTTGGAAACAATAGTGGCGCAACCAAACCTTGTTATGTAAAAAATAACAGAGCCATTTCCTGGATCTGTTTCCATTTTAACTCTTTAAATGGTTTTACTCCATAGGTGTAATCAAATAACAGACTCATTTCCTGGCTCTGTTTTAGGCCTCTTGTTTTTCCACCATACTTAGCTTGTCATGTTCTCTATCCTTTAATGAGATACAGTGAGGGAAAAAAGTATTTGATCCCCTGCTGATTTTGTATGTTTGCCCACTGACAAAGAAATGATAAGTCTATAATTTTAGTGGTAGGTTTATTTGAACAGTGAGAGACAGAATAACAACAAAAAAATCCAGAAAAACGCATGTAAAAATTTTTAGAAATTGATTTGCATTTTAATGAGGGAAATAAGTATTTGACCCCCTCTCAATCAGAAAGATTTCTGCCTCCCAGGTGTCTTTTATACAGGTAACGAGCTGAGATTAGGAGCACACTCTTAAAGGGAGTGCTCCTAATCCCAATTTGTTACCTGTATAAAAGACATCTGTCCACAGAAGCAATCAATCAATCAGATTCCAAACTCTCCACCATGGCCAAGACCAAAGAGCTCTCCAAGGATGTCAGGGACAAGATTGTACACCTACACAACGCTGGAATGGGCTACAAGACCATCGCCAAGCAGCTTGGTGAGAAGGTGGCAACAGTTGGTGTGATTATTCGCAAATGGAAAAAACACAAATTAACTGTCAATCTTCCTCGGCCTGGGGCTCCATGCAAGATCTCACCTCGTGGAGTTGCAATGATCATGAGAACGGTGAGGAATCAGCCAAGAAATACATGGGAGGATCTTGTCAATGATCTCAAGGCAGCTGGGACCATAGTCACCAAGAAAACAATTGGTAACACACTATGCCGTGAAGGACTGAAATCCTGCAATGCCCACAAGGTCCCCCTGCTCAAGAAAGCACATATACAGGGCCGTCTGAAGTTTGCCAATGAACATCTGAATGATTCAGAGGAGAACTGGGTGAAAGTGTTGTGGTCAGATGAGACCAAAATCAACTCATCAACTCAACTCACCATGTTTGGAGGAGGAGGAATGCTGCCTATGACCCCAAGAACACCATCCCCACCGTCAAACATGGAGGTGGAAACATTATTCTTTGGGGGTGTTTTTCTGCTAAGGGGACAGGACAACTTCACCGCATCAAAGGGACGATGGACAGGGCCATGTACAGTCAAATCTTGGGTGAGAACCTCCTTCCATCAGACAGGGTATAGAAAATGGGTCGTGGATGGGTATTCCAGCATGACAATGTGGTCCTCTGTAGCTCAATTGGTAGAGCATGGTGCTTGTTACGCCAGGGTAGTGGGTTCGATCCCCAGGACCACCCATACGTAAAAATGTGTGCACACATGACTGTAAGTCGCTTTGGATAAAAGCGTCTGCTAAATGGCATATTATTTTATTATATTACAATGACCCAAAACACATGGCCAAGGCAACAAAGGAGTGGCTCAAGAAGAAGCACATTATGGTCCTGGAGTGGCCTAGCCTGTCTCCAGACCTTAATCCCATAGAAAATCTGTGGAGGGAGCTGAAGGTTCGAGTTGCCAGTGGGACAAAATCCCTCCTGAGATGTGTGCAAACCTGGTGGCCAACTACAAGAAACGTCTGACCTCTGTGATTGCCAACAAGGGTTTTGCCACCAAGTACTAAGTAATGTTTTGCAGAGGGGTCAAATACGTATTTCCCTAATTGAAATGCAAATCAATTTATAACATTTTTGGACATGCGTTTTTCTGGATTTTTTGTTGTTATTCTGTCTCTCACTGTTCAAATAAACCTACCATTAAAAGTATAGACTGATCATGGCTTTGTCAGTGGGCAAACGTACAAAATCAGCAGGGGATCAAACACAATTTATTGCATAGTTAAACTGCATAAGTGTTGCTGTTCGAACCAGTTAAGGGTACTTTGCTATTCTTGGGTAGTGGAATGACTTTTGCTTCTCTCCAGGCCTAAGGGCACACACCTTAATGTAGGCACAGATTGAAGAGATGGCAAATAGGAGTGGCAATATATACTGTATGACATGGAAATAAATATCTGTAAAAAATGTAGAAAGAGGGGAGATCTAAAGATGCAACAACTAGCATGTGTTGCTAATATGACTAGTATTGTGTCTTTGGCTGCTGAAAGAAAGTTGCTTTGAAAACCAAGAGAACAGAGTATAAATGCTGGTTTCAATGGCTTTTGAGGAAGTGTTAATAGAATAATATAACTTTTCTATGGTAGGATTTTGGCTAGGCCACTTTGAAGCAAGGTAAGAAATGACTCATTAGGCCTATATGAAGTTAAACTTCCAGGTTTCAAACTATTTTTGTTGTCAAAATACGGCCTCCAGCTCAGATTGCTGAAGGTGTTGGTGTGCGGGGTGCAACAGGCACTGGCCTTTCTTTCTGCTCTTGTGACCATTTGGTCTAAACGAGTATGTCGACAGCATCAAGCCTTAACACGTTGGTAAATATCCTACATTATATTTGTTGGTCACACTTTATTTGGATAGTCTGGATTTTCCATCTGTAGATGCTCTCAAAAACTTGAAACCTGAAACTATCAACAAACTACAGTATCTGTTGATAAGCAACTGCTTGCTAAGGTTACAGTTAAGGTTTAGATTAAGGGTTAGGGTAAGGGTTAGGTTTAGGGTTAGGATAAGGATTAAGGTTAGGGTTAGAGCTAGGGTTAGGTTTAGTAGATAGTTGAAATGTTACTGATAGTCTGTAGATAGTCCGTAGAGCATCTACAGATGAACTATCCACAAAGTGTTACCTATTTGTCAAACTTGACTGGTGTTTATGTAGCCTAATTAAAAGTCTCATTAAAGTTTGGCAAAAAAATTTGCCACCTCCCTCATGTCATCATCAGTGTAGACATGAGAGGCTGTAGCCAATGTGCATATCACCTTTGGCCTGTGGGGTAATTATACAGAACAAAAATATAAACGCAACATGTAAAGTGTTGGTCCCATGTTTCATGAGCTGAGATAAAATATCCTAGACAATTTCCGCATGCACAAAAAGCTTTTTTCTCTGAAATTATGTTCACAAATTTGTTTACATCCCTGTTAGTGAGCATTTCTCCTTTGCCAAGATAATCCATCCACCTGACAGGTGTGGCATATCAAGAAGCTGATTAAACAACATGATCATTACACAGGTGGACCTTGTGCTGGCGACAATAAAAGGCCACTCTAAAATGTGTAGTTTTGTCACACAACACAATACTACAGATGTCTCATGTTTTGAGGGAGTGTGCTATTGGCATGCTGACTGTAGGAATGTCCACCAGAGCTGTTGCCAGAGATTTTAATGTTCATTTCTCTACCATAAGCCGTCTCCAACGTCGTTTTAGAGAATTTGGCAGTACGTCCAACCGGCCTCACAACCACAGACCATGTGTAACCACACCAGCCCAGGACCTCCACATCCGGCTTCTTCACCTGCGGGATCGTCCGAGGGGTTGCTGAGGAGTATTTCTGTCTATAATAAAGCCCTTTTGTAGAGAAAAACTTATTGTGATTGGCTGGGCCTGGCTCCCCAGTGGGTGGGCCTATGCCCTCCCAGGCCGACCCATGTCCAGTCATGTGAAATCCATAGATTTGGGCCTATAAAATTTATTTCAATTTACTGATTTCCTTATATGAACTGTAACTCAGTAAAATCTTTGAAATTGTTGCATGTTGTGTTTATATTTGTGTTCAATATATTTAAGTACATTTATGCAAAATAGTTTAGAATGTTATTATTATTATAGAAAAAAACTATCTAAAAGCCATGCCCCCAATAGACCTCGCCTCCTGAAAATAACCTATGAATTACATTAAACAAAAGACCCAGCCGCTGGGTCAACCCAGCATGAAAGTGAATAAAAACCCAATTTATGGATAAATTAACCCATGTTTATTTTGTATTATTATATTTTTTACTTATTTTTTAAATATATTACACTTGATCTTTCCATGTTTGGGTAATTCAAACAACCCAACTGGCTGGGTAAAAATAACCAATATTTACCATACGCTGGGTTACCAAATAATCCAAATTGTTTGTTTTTTTACACCTCAATTTTTTGAGTGCAGTCCATATAGTCGGCCTACAGTATGCATAGCCGAATCACGAATAGCATCCTATATTTAAAAGTGCTGCCCCTTTTTTTATGCGCTGTCGGGACCAGCATTCAGACTGGTATAACTTGCTAGTTGGGCAATGCATTCGAATGAGTTGGGTCCGTGGCTGTTGGACCCGAATCTGTTGTATTATTACCCAACTTAACACAAACTTCTCAGTGCCTCAACCCACACAACGGGAAGTAATAACACATTACCACAAATACACAAAAAACACACTGTGGGGTTTAGGTGAACGTGTCAGGGTGAATGTGTCCGGTTTGGCCACTCTCAAAGCACTCTCTCAAAGCCCTACACTGTCTTTCTTTTCTCTTAATCACATCATCATCACGCCGACAAGTCTGGAGGAGAGGAAGGAAGTTATTGAGAGTAACAATGTAACTCCTTTTTTCAGGGAATCAGAGAAAGCAAATCCCACCGCCCTAATTAAATTCAAAAATGTGCACAGGAATTCAACTTGGCAGAAAGTCATCTCTGCAGGCGAATGTCATAAAAATGCATAACCGAGAGAGGGGGAGTGAGGGATCAAGAGAGAGAGCGAGAGATAGAGAGGGGAGAATCAATGCATGGTGTCACTATATACTTATCCTCTGCAGCAGAGGTAACTCTGGGTCTTCCATTCCTGTGGCGGTCCTCATGAGAGCCAGTTTCATCATAGCGCTTGATGGACTGCACTTGAAGAAACGTTCAAAGTTCTTGAAATGTTCCGTATTGACTGACCTTCATGTCTTAAAGTAATGATGGACTGTCGTTTCTCTTTGCTTATTTGAGCTGTTCTTGCCATAATATGGACCTTGTCTTTTACGAAATAGGGCTATCTTCTATATACCACCCCTACCTTGTCACAACACAACTGATTGGCTCAAACGCATTAAGACGGAAATAAATTCCACAAATTCACTTTTAAAAAGGCACACCTGTTCATTGAAAGACATTCCAGGTGACTACCTCATGAAGCTGGTTGAGAGAATGCCAAGAGTGTGCACAGCTGTCATCAAGGCAAAGGGTGGCTATTTGAAGAATCTCAAATATAAAATATATTTTGCTTTGTTAAACACTTTTTTGGTTACTATATGAGTCCATATGTGTTATTTCATAGTTTTGATGTCTTCACTATTATTCTACAATGTAGAAAATAGTAAAAATAAAGAAAACCATTGAATGAGTAGGTGTGTCCAAACCTTTGACTGGTACTGTATATATGTACAGTTGAAGTCGTAAGTTTACATACACATTAGCCAAATACATTTAAACTCAGTTTTTCACAATTCCTGACATTTAATCCTAGTAAAAATTCCCAGAATCCTACCTTGAGCTACTGTATGCATGTGTAATATGGATTTTTGCCAAATGTGAAGTGCATACATGGATCCCAGGGTTCTCCCCAGGATTTTTTAACAAGGTGCTGCTTCTGATTATGGCCGGGGGGAGGCATGGAGGGGGCAGCATCCCACTTTAGACTCAGAGATGTTTTTGTTTTTAACACCTGTAACTGCCATTTCCTGTCATCTAGAGCAAAAATGATAACAAATGAAGTAAAAAATAAATAAATACTTTAAAAAACAACTTTTTTAATACTTTCTTTTACATAGTGGCACAGCCAGTCCACAAGGTGGCGCAGCGCCTCTTTTACATTCTTTGGGTAGAACCCTGGATCTCAAGTATGGATACAGCCCTCTCACTTTCATTGATGTGAGAAAATGTTATCAGAATCACGATAATACAGTTGGGGGCAGATTAAGTTGTAGTACTCTGAGATTTTAACTACTGACCATGTCATGACAACCTCAAACTGTTTATTGCATTATTCAGTGCCTTGTAAAAGTATTCATCCCCCTTGGCGTTTTTCCTATTTTGTTGCATTACAACCTGTAATTTTTATTTGGATTTCATGTAATGGACGTACGGCCCAGTACATCACTGGGGCAAAGCTCCCTGCCATCCAAGACCTCTATACCAGGCGGTGTCAGAGGAAGGCCCTCAAAATTGTCAAAGACTCCAGCCACCCTAGTCATAGACTGTTCTCTCTGCTACCGCACGGCAAGCGGTACCGGAGTGCCAAGTCTAGGTCCAAAAGACTTCTCAACAGCTTCTACCCACAAGCCATAAGACTCCTGAACAGCTAATCATGGCTACCCGGACTATTTGCACTGCCCCCCCCACCCCATCCTTTTTACGCTGCTGCTACTCTGTTAAGTATTTATGCATAGTCACTTTAACTCTACCCACATGTACATATTACCTCAACTACCTCAACTAGCCGGTGCCCCCGCACATTGACTCTGCACCGTTACCCCCCTGTATATATAGCCTCCCTACTGTCACTTTATTTTACTTCTGCTCTTTGTTTTTCTCAACACTTTTTTTTTTTTGTTGTTGTTTTATTCTTACTTTTTTTTGTTTAAAATAAACGCACTGTTGGTTAAGGGCTGTAAGTAAGCATTTCACTGTAATGTCTGCACTTGTTGTATTCGGCGCATGTGACCAATAAAATTTGATTTGATTTGATTTGATTTGACATACACAAAATAGTCCAAATTGGTGAAGTGGAATGGAAAAAATACCTTGTTTCAAAAAACTATAAAAAATAAATAACGGAAAAGTGGTGTGTGCATATGTATTCACCCCCTTTGCTATGAATCCCCTAAATAAGATCTGGTGCAACCAATTACCTTCAGAAGTCACATAATTAGTTAACTAAAGTCCACCTGTTTGCAATCTAAGTGTCACATGATATCAGTATACAGTTGAAGTCTGAAGTTTACATACACCTCAGCCAAATACATTTAAACTCAGTTTTTCACAATTCCTGACATTTAATCCTAGTAAAAAGTCCCTGTTTTAGGTCAGTTAGGATCACCACTTTATTTTAAGAATGTGAAATGTCAGAATAATAGTAGAGAGAATTATTTATTTCAGCTTTTGTTTCTTTCATCACATTCCCAGTGCGTCAGAAGTTTACATACACTCAATTAGTATTTGGTAGCACTGCCTTTTAAATTGTTTAACTTGGGTCAAACGTTTCGGGTAGCCATCCACAAGCTTCCCACAATAAGTTGGGTGAATTTTGGCCCATTCCTCCTGACAGAGCTTGTGTAACTGAGTCAGGTTTGTAGGCCTCCTTGCTCACACATGCTTTTTCAGTTCTGCCCACACATTTTCTATAGGATTGAGGTCAGGGCTTATTGAAGGCCACTCCAATACCTTGACTTTGTTGTCCTTAAGCCATTTTGCCACAACTTTGGAAGTATGCTTGGGGTCATTGTACAAATGGAAGACCCATTTGCAACCAAGATTTAACTTCCTGAAAGATGTCTTGAAATGTTGCTTCAATATATATCCACATAATTCTCCTTCCTCATCTACAGTGAGAGAAAAAAATATTTGATCGCCTGCTGATTTTGTATGTTTTCCCACTGACAAAGACATGATCAGTCTATAATTTTAATGGTAGGTTTATTTGAACAGTGAGAGACAGAATAACAACAACAAAATCCAGAAAAATGAATGTGAAAATTTTTATAAATTGATTTGCATTTCAATGAGGGAAATAAGTATTTGACCCCTCTGCAAAACATGACTTAGTACTTGGTGGCAAAACCCTTGTTGGCAATCACAGAGGTCAGACGTTTCTTGTAGTTGGCCACCAGGTTTGCACACATCTCAGGAGGGATTTTGTTCCACTCCTCTTTGCAGATCTTCTCCAAGTCATTAAGGTTTCGAGGCTGACGTATGGCAACTCGAACCTTGAGCTCCCTCCACAGATTTTCTATGGGATTAAGGTCTGGAGACTGGCTAGGCCACTCCAGGACCTTAATGTGCTTCTTCTTGAGCCACTCCTTTGTTGCCTTGGCCGTGTGTTTTGGGTCATTGTCATGCTGGAATACCCATCCATGACCCATTTTCAATGCCCTGGCTGAGGGAAGGAGGTTCTCACCCAAGATTTGAAGGTACATGGCCCCGTCCATCGTCCCGTTGATACTGTGAAGTAGTCCTGTCCCCTTAGCAGAAAAACACCCCCACAGCATTAAGTTTCCACCTCAATGTTTGACGGTGGGGATGGTGTTCTTGGGGTCATAGGCAGCATTCCTCCTCCTCCAAACACGGCGAGTTGAGTTGATGCCAAAGAGCTCGATTTTGGTCTCATCTGACCACAACACTTTCACCCAGTTCTCCTCTGAATCATTCAGATATTCATTGGAAAACTTCAGATGGGCCTCTATATGTGCTTTCTTGAGCAGGGGGACCTTGCGGGCGCTGCAGGATTTCAGTCCTTCACGGCGTAGTGTGTTACCAATTGTTTTCTTGGTGACTATGGTCCCAGCTGCCTTGAGATCATTGACAAGTCCTCCAGTGTAGTTCTGGGCTGATTCCTCACCGTTCTCATGATCATTGCAACTCCACGAGGTGAGATCTTGCATGGAGCCCCAGGCCGAGGGAGATTGACAGTTATTTTGTGTTTCTTCCATTTGCGAATAATCGCACCAACTGTTGTCACCTTCTCACCAAGCTGCTTGGCGATGGTCTTGTAGCCCATTCCAGCCTTGTGTAGGTCTACAATGTTGTCCCTGACGTCCTTGGAGAGCTCTTTGGTCTTGGCCATGGTGGAGAGTTCGGAATCTGATTGATTGATTGCTTCTGTGGACAGGTGTCTTTTATACAGGTAACAAGCTGAGATTAGGAGCACTCCCTAATGTGCTCCTAATCTCAGCTCGTTACCTGTATAAAAGACACCTGGGAGCCAGCAATCTTTCTGATTGAGAGGGGGTGAAATACTTATTTCCCTAATTAATATGCAAATCAATTTAAAACATTTTTTTAATGTGTTTTTCTGGATTTTTTTGTTTTTATTATGTCTCTCACTGTTCAAATAAACCTACCAGTGATACAGTGAATTATAAGTGAAATAATCTGTCTGTATACAATTGTTGGAAAAATTACACTCCATTTGTGGAGTGGTTGAAAACCAAGTTTTAATGACTCCAACCTAAGTGTATGTAAACTTTGACTTCAACTGTATATACAGCATTTCATAGTCAACATAAAATACACAGGTTATTCATTTTGGGGCTATATAAAAGCCAGTGGAGGCTGGTGATGGGAGGATTGTTCATAATATTGTCTGGAATTGAGTGGCGTTTTTATATAAATATATATATAAACCTACAATTTACAATGTATTAGCATAAACAGTGTATGATAAGGAGGTGCTCTTCCCCTCACAGCTCCGTAGGCAAGCACCATGGTCTTGTAGTAGATGCGAGCTTCAACTGGAAGCCAGTAGAGTGTGCGGAGGAGCGGGGTGACATGAGAGAACTTGTGAAGTTTGAACACCAGACGGGCTGTAGTGTTCTGGATAAGTTGTAGGGGTTTAATGGCATAGGCAGGGAGCCCAGCCAATAGCGAGTTGCAGTAATCCAGACGGGAGATGGTGCCTGGATTAGGACCTGTGCCGCTTTCTGTGTAAGGTAGGGTCGTTGTAGAGCATGAACCTGCAGGATCGGGTCACCGCTTTGATGTTAGCGGAGAACGACAGGGTGTTGTCCAGGGTCACGCCAAGGTTCTTTGCACTCTGGGAGGAGGACACAATGGAGTTGTCAACCGTGATGGCGAGATCATGGAGCGGGCAGTCCTTCCCCCGGGAGGAAGAGCAGCTCCGTCAAGCCGGGGTACAGCTTAAGGTGGTTATCAGAAGGGGGAAAGGAGAAAATGAATTGTGTGTCGTCTGCGTAGCAATGATAGGAGAGACCATGTGCGGATATGACAGAGCCAAGTGACTTGGTGTATAGAGAAAATAGGAGAGGGCCTAGAACTGAGCCCTGGGGGAAACCAGTGGTGAGAGCACGTGATGCGGAGACAGATTCTTGCCACGCCACTTGGTAGGAGGGACCTGTGAGGTAGGACGCAATCCAAGAGTGAGCAGCGCCGGAGATGCCCAATTCGGAGAGGGTGGAGAGGAGGATCAAAGGCAGCAGATAGGTCTAGAAGGATAGGTCTACCCGAGTGGCGCAGTGGTATAAGGCACTGCATCGCAGTGCTAGCTGTGCCACTAGAGATCCTGGTTTGTATCCAGGCTCTGTCGTAGCCGGCCGCGACCGGGAGACCCATGGGGCGGCGCACAATTGGCCCAGCGTCGTCCAGGGTAGGGGAGGGAATGGCCGGCAGGGATGTAGCTCAGTTGGTAGAGCATGGCGTTTGCAACGCCAGGGTTGTGGGTTCAATTCCCACGGTGGGCCAGTATGAAAAATAACAAAATAATGTATGCATTCACTAACTGTATGTCGCTCTGGAAAAGAGCGTTTGCTAAATGACTCAAATGTAAATAAGAGCAGAGGAGAGAGAGTTAGCTTTAGCAATGCAGAGAGCATCCGTGACACAGAGAAGAGCAGTCCCAGTTGAATGACCAGTCTTGAAACCTGACTGGTTTGGATCAAGAAGGTAATTCTGAGAGAGATAGCAGGAGAGTTGGCTAGAGACGGCACGCTCAAGAGTTTTGGAGAGAAAGGAAAGAAGGGATACTGGTCTGTAGTTGTTGACATCGGAGGGATCGAGTGTAGGTTTTTTGAGGAGGGGTGCAACTCTCGCTCTCTTGAAGATGGAAGGGACATAGCCAGCAGTCAAGGATGAGTTGATGAGCGAGGTGAGGTAAGGGAGAAGGTCTCCGGAAATGGTCTGGAGAAGAGAGGAGGGGATAGGGTCAAGCGGCTAGGTTGTTGGGCGGCCAGCCGTCACAAGTCGCAAGATTTTATCTGGAGAGAGAGGGGAGAAAGAAGTCAAAGCATAGGGTAGGGCAGTGTGAGCAGGACCAGCGGTGTCATTTGACTTAATAAATGAGGACCGGATGTCGTCAACCCTCTTTTCAAAATGGTTGACGAAGTCATCCACAGAGAGGGAGGAGGAGGATTCAGCAGGGAGGAGAAGGTGGCAAAGAGCTTCCTAGGGTTAGAGGCAGAGACTTGAAATTTGGAGTGGTAGAAAGTGGCTTTAGCAGCAGAAACAGAGGAAGAAAATGTAGAGAGGAGGGAGTGAAAAGATGACAGGTCCGCAGGGAGTCTAGTTTTCCTCAATTCCCGCTTGGCTGACCGGAGCCCTGTTCTGTGAGCTCACAATGAGTCGTCAAGCCACGGAGCAGGAGGGGAGGATCGAGCCGGCAAGGAGGATAGGGGACATAGAGAGTCAAAAGATGCAGAAAGGAAGGAGAGGAGGGTTGAGGAGGCAAAATCAGGAGATCAGAGGGAGAAGGATTTAGCAGAGGGAAGAGATTATAGGATGGAATAGGAAAGAGTATCAGGAGAGAGAGAGCGAACGTTGCGACGGCACATTACCATCTGAGTAGGGGCAGAGTGAGTACTGTTGGAGGAGAGCGAGAGAGAAAAGGATACAAAGTAGTGATCGGAGACTTGGAGGGAAGTTGCAGTTAGATTAGTAGAAGCACAGCATCTAGTAAGGTCAAGATCAAGCGTATTGCCTGCCTTGTGAGTAGGGGGGGACGGTGAGAGGGTGAGTTCAAAAGAGAAAAGGAGTGGAAAGAAGGAGGCAGAGAGAAATGAGTCAAAGGCAGAAGTAGGGAGGTTAAAGTCACCCAGAACTGTGAGGGATGAGCCATCCTCGGGAAAGGAACGTATCAAGGCATCAAGCTCATTGATGAACTCTCCAAGGGAACCTGGAGGGCGATAAATGATAAGGATGTTAAGCTTGAATGGGCTAGTGACTGTGACAGCGTGGAATTCAAATGAGGAGATAGACAGATGGGTCAGGGGGAAAAGAGAGAATGTCCACTTGGGAGAGATGAGAATTCCTGTGCCACCGCTGCGCTGACCAGATGCTCTCGGGTATGCGAGAACACATGATTAGACGAGGAAAGTGCAGTAGGAGTAGCAGTGTTTTCAGTGGTAATCCATGTTTCCGTCAGCGCCAAGAAGTCGAGGGACTGGAGGGTAGCATAGGCTGAGATGAACTCTGCCTTGTTGGCCGAAGACCGGCAGTTCCAGAGGCTGCCGGAGACCTGGAACTCCACGTGGGTCGTACGCACAGGGACCACCAGATTAGAGTGGCAGTAGCCACGCGGTGTGAAGCATTTGTATGGCTTGTGCAGAGAGGAGAGAACAGGGATAGACAGACACATAGTTGACAGGCTACAGAAAAGGCTACAATAATGCAAAAGAGATCTGAATAAAATTAACTAAACATCTGGGGAAGCGAGAGAGCGGGGCCTCTCTCACTTACCTTTCACTGAAACACTCAAATATAACTCTCCCAACTTCCACTTTAGAAATTATAATTGTTGTAAACTACAGCGGTTCAATGTTATCTAGGAAAAGACTCTAACTTAGTTTATTCAGCTAGCTAACTTGGTACAGTATTCTTCTGTGAAAACCGCCCAGGGCACCGTATCCTATGACACCATAGCTAACTAGCATGCTAACTTCCAATAACACACGGTTTAGCACCAATACTTGGTTACAACAAACTACCAATAGTGTGTTAACACACTAAACAGATCATCCGTGTCCATGTCTAACGTTGTGTAAAGTTTTGGGTTAGATTTGACAGTTTGAGTGAGTATGTCGTCAACTTATTCAGCCAGTTAGTTAGCTAGCTAGAATAGTTAGCATATTAGCTAGCCATCGCTCTCTGTCAACGAACCAACCCCTCCACCCACGGTATGAAACACACAGAGAAAGCCAATCTAACGTTAACTAGTCACCCATGTCTTGAATTCCTTTTAAACGACTCTGGTTACCAGTATGTAAAAATAAAATAAAAATTGGTTTAGGTTATAAACTTACCCTTAGTAGCTACTGTTAGCTAGTTAAGTGTAAAGCTAGCTACTGAATCAATTTAGCTAGTTCGCGTCTGTCCCAACGGAGAGACAGCGTCTCCGAACGCAGAAGCCCGGTTAATACAAACATATCTTACCAAGCCAACTAGCTAGTTAGCTTTCTATAATTGTTTTAGATTAATTCCAAATTAGGACCAACTGTTCTATTGGTCATCTAGTAGCCAGCTTGTGGGGATAACGTTACTTGTAAACATTACAGCTAGGTCGTTCCAGCTCTTGTTTAGTCAGCTATCCAGGTAGCAACAAGCTAACTACATTTCGAGTACAGTAGCTACTAACTACCTAACGTTAACGCTTCAGATAATGAGGTTAGAAAAACAGCTGAATGGTAGGTAGCTAGCTAGCATAATTACAGGTACTCTTAAGCGTGAAATAACATTGAAAACAACTATCCACAGTTGCTAATAGTTACCAGCAGTTACCCGCTAGCTAGCTAGCTTTATTGGTCCAGGTAGTAGGTTGAAGAAGAAACACCAATTCCTCTTTCCATCAGAGCATATGTGGGAACTCCTTCAAGACTGTTGGAAAAGCATTCCAGGGGAAGCTGGTTGAGAGCTAGTTAGTTTAACTTTGGTTGTTCATCTAAACAGCTGACAAGATTGTCTGCTAGCTATCGGTAGTGTCCAACGTTAGCTAGTTAGCTAGCTAGCGGACTAAACTCCACTGCCATGGTGAAGGAAGTTTCTGAAGTTGGGTGAATTTTGGCCCATTCCTCCTGACAGAGCTGGTGTAATTGACCTTAGTGATCCACCACATTCAAGTCGTCCTCCCCCACTCATTAAAATGTAGAAACTGGTTCATCCAGTCCGACCCCTGCTGCGGTCTCTGGCTCCACACCTAGCCCCGCCCGACCATCTAGAGGTGTGAATGTCCAGCTGCTGTAAAGGATTACAACAAGAGCATGGGAGGTGTGGACCTGTCAAAAGCGCTTATAGGCTACTACAATGTTCTCCACAAGACTGTGAAATGGTACAAGACATTGTTCTATCACTTCATTGACAGTGCTGTGGTGAATGCATTCATCCTCCAGAAGGAAATGGCTAAGAGCTGTGGGCAGACCCCCATGACACAGCTAGCCTTCAGAGAGTTGCTCATCCAGGAGCTTGCTGACTATGGCACAAAGTCCACTGCAGCACCTTCTGTCCCCTCTTGTGTAGAGGACTGTGGGTGCTCTAAATACTGTAATTGTAAATAGTGTGTAAATTGTTTTTTTTTCACTTTGTGTGTGGTTTGTGGTGTGTTCACCTATGACATTAGATCAGTGTTGGCTGCTAACTTGGCCCTTATCTTAAATAGTTAACTTCTGTGTTGGGAGGCATTGGATCAGCATTCTCGTCGCATCTCCTGTTAGTACATTTTATGAAGGGAAGCTAATGATCCATCATGTATGACATTCCTGGGAGTGTGTAAACTAAAATTGTTTATTACCATAGCAGTTTTGTATGTTCTCTATAGTTATGTACTTGAAAATGTATCAATTGACCAATTCGGCCACTTGGAGGCCACATGGGTACATTTGGGCTAACTCGTGCGGGACACCTGGGAGTCTTGATACAAAATATGTTGTTGTGTTGCCATCCTTCATTGTATCAGTCTGAAACTCTGCACAGACACTGCTGCCCTCTTGTGGATAACATCTAAATTACCTCCAGCTTCCTATCTGAATGTATGGCATTTCTTTTTCATTTCAAAGACGTGTTTTTTTGTTTGTTTTATCTTTTACCAGATATATTGTGTTATGTTCTTCTACATTAATTTCACATTTCCACAAACTTCAAAGTGTTTTCTTTCAAATAGTATCAATAATATGCATATCCTTGCTGCAGGTCCTGAGCTACAGAAAGTTAGATTTAGGAATATCATTTTAGGTGGAAATTGAAAAGAAGGGTCTGATCCTTAAGAGGTTAATGGCTGTGATAGGAGAAAACTGAGGATGGATCAACAACATTGTAGTTACTGCACAATCCTAGCCTAATTGGCAGAGTGAAAAGAAGGAAGCCTGCACAGAATAAAAATATTCCAAAACATGAATCCTGTTTGCAACAGAGTATTAAAGTAATACTGCAAAAAATGTGGAAAAGCAATTAACTTTTTGTCCTTAATACAAAGTGTTATGTTTGGGCCAAATCCAGTCCCACTCTCCATATTTTCAAGCATAGTGGTGGCTGCATCATGTTATGGGTATGCTTGTAATCGTTAAGGACTGGGGAGTTTTTCAGGAAAGAATAGAGAAACGTAATGGAGGTAAGCACAGGCAAAATGATAGAGGAAAACCTGGTTCAGTCTGCTGTCCACCAGACACTGGGAGATGAGTTCACCTTCCAGCAGGACAATAACCTAAAACACAATGGCAAATCTACACCGGAGTTGCTTACCAAGAAGACAGTGAATATTCCTAAGTGGCCGAGTTACAGTTTTGACTTAAATCTACTTGAAAATCTATGGCAAGACCTGAAAATGGTTGTCTAGCAATGATCAACAACCAATTTGACAGAGCTTGAAGAATTTTTAAAATAATAATGGGCAAATGTAATATGTGTGGAAAGCTCTTAGAGACTTACCCAGAAAGACTCACAGCTTGTAATCGCTGTCAAAGGTGACGCTAACATGTAATGACTCAGGGGTTTGAATACTTATGTAAATTAGATATTTCTGTATTTAATTTTCAATACATTTTCTAAAATTTCTAAAAACATGTTTTCACTGTCATTACGGGGTATTGTGTTTAGATGAGTGAGAAACTGATATATGTTGAACTCAAGCTGTAACACAACAACATGTGGAATAAGTGAAGGGGTATGAACACTTTCTGAAGGCACTCTACATCAGAAATATTATTACATTCTAACAGTGCACTTTATAACAACGTAGAGGTCAAATTGACCTTTAGCATTACACGAGTAGGAGAGCACAATATGTACACTCCTGGCTTAAGATATTACTCAGTAGAGTGGTGAACCACCAACAGAGGAGGAGAAGCAGAGCTTGAACTACATCTTTCAACTGGCCGCAGCCAAGTGGAATCTTTTTTAAAGATATAATTGCTAACTGCTGTCTAAATCCTGTGGGAGTGACGCAGGCCTCTTTATGAATACATATACTGTACACGGACTGTCAAAGATTAATCACACCTTGTTTCTGCTTCACTGCATAGACAACTTGCTTCATGATACACTATGACTAACAACACAATTTGACATTTGAACATTGTTAGACAGGTCTACTGTAGGTCATGCTAACAACCCAGTCTACCCAGTGATCCATGACATCAAACTTTTGCATTATGGGTCTTGACCCAAACTCGTACCACATGTTATGTGCTCACATTGCATTTATTTTCTGCGTGTGAAACAGTGACACTAGCATGGACAGCTTCATATCAGCACTAGGAAGGCCTGTGTTGCCTTGTAGAGAAAGAGGCCACGGCCAGATACAGAAGCATCTCTCATCAGACAGATGAATAATCTGGAATTCAGGAGCTGTGCTTCACTTTCATATTTCATTCACCCTGCCCCCTGCCCAGGCACACACAGACGGATTGAATGTCACTGTGCGTCTGGAATTCAAAGCTGCCTTTGAGAAAGCAGTGCTGGTCTTGGTGCTATGCTCCTGTGCTGTATGCTTCTAGAGTCTAGCCTCAGACTCCTTCCACACATCAGCAGTAGGACCCTAACTTCCACCTCTTCCATCATCATACCCAAAACCACAAACCTTCCACCAGCAAAGACCAGCAAGAAGATGAGCAATGCAGTCTACCATCTCAAACTTTTGAACAAATCAGATTCGCTTAGGCAAGTATCTTATCATCCACTATTGTATTTCAACTCTCTAGACACTCATACTGAGTTTCTCCTCATTCCGTCACGAGTCCTATCTATCAGAGTGACTCTCATTGGCACAGAGACTTGGGTTTGAGAGATAGCTGTATGCGGGAGCATTGTCAAAGGAGATGTGAAATGACTTGAGTGTTGGTTGGGATTCAGAGATTTGTCAAACGGACATTACAGTGGCTGTCTAGCCTATAGCAGAAGCCCTAGTCATTGCCATATACACAACATTATTTAGTCAGAATGCATATGGCTGCTGATTTCTACAATCATGTCTCAACCAAGACACCACAATCTGCCTACCGCAATTCCCATAATCATTGGTGCCGTGTGTCATACTGCAGAACCATATACCTGCTGAACCATATTCCCCACATTATTCGCCACATTATTCAAATCAGAATTAGCAGACTCTTGAGCTGGGATTTTGGATGTGGCTTGGAGCTATCCACAATGCAAAACACATCCCCTGCACTTAGATAAAGTGTGGGTGCCTCTGTGGGTTTGTGGTGTATCGTAGGGGGATGGATGGGGTGTTTAGTTGTAGGTTGGCATAACAGATAGCAGAGGCACTGCAGCCCTGTGTGCTTTGCCCTGAGGGAGCGGCCAGTAAATACACAACCTTACTGGAGCAATGCATCTGAGTCACTGACAAGCCATGCCGCTTCCAAATACACAGACCTGCTTTGCTCTGCTCTGTACCATGGAAAGCAGCCTTCTCCACTCAGAGTTATCTGCGCCCACCATTTCTTCACTGTGCAGCACAACTGTAAGCACCTTCATTACCCACTGACTGTAGTGTTTTCTAAACCTGGGTGTACTGGGGACTGTGGGATATGCACTAAATAGAGACTTTATTGGGGATCAATGCTGATGCTTGGGGGGGATTAGGACTTTCACTAAACTATTAGCCCATGAAACCAGGGAATGAAAGTGCTACACACAGTGTAAACATTAGCACCAAGGTAAGGGGGTTATCGGGGAAAATGCACTCCCCTGTATTAGATGGGCTGTCCTTATCACTTTCTAACAGATTCCTTTCTTGCAGCATAGTCGTACGGTAAGGTCTTTAACGCTAACCAGCTTTGCAGAAAACTTCCCCTTCACAGAGGTGAAATATGATTATCAGGACAGAATGCATTTTTTACCAAAACTCAGGGGGAGAGCCTGGAAAAAGAAGAATGAAGTGTCTTTGGCGGGGATTGGGGGGTTTGAGGAGGGTAGGGGGGTAGGTGGGGGAGACAGAGGGAGGCCATGGTGTCGCCCAGGCAGGCAGCAGGAGCCAGGGGAGTGGAGGGCTATTCCCTGGCTGCAGACTAACAGATTGCACACACAGCTGCACAATAAGGGCTAAATAACACAATAAGCGGTAAATCCATTTAAATTCAATAACTTTTTGATGGCTTCCCTTTTGATTTAAACAAAACCTTCCATACATGTTGCCCATGGAAGAAGTGGTCAGAAAGTGACTTTTTGGACCAGAATGCCAAAACATTTAGGAGATAAAGGTGCTTAAAGTTGAGTAATTTTGCATACCCCACCTTACCATGAGACATCCATGTCTTCATCACTGGAAAAGATAAACGGTTGAGTTTGATATCATTTAAAAGCTTGCAAAAAGTGTTGTCAAACTATTTTATTATTTGTTGAAAACAAATATTTTTCTAATAATTTATTTGTCATGTTCAAACCTTTAACATTAAATATCTAAAAACGTGTAAACCCAACAAAAATATTAATATTCGCATATGTTCCCTATTTCACATCATCTGAGGTCTGTGTTGTGCCCGCCATGGGTTGAGACACAACATACTCTTGAGTACAGTGTGGGTGTCATTTCAATCATAGAAATATAATTAATAGAAGCGACCTATCCCTTCAGACCACTGCAATTTAGCTAGTACACCATTGACATTATAATTTAATAAAAATTGTAAGTTCTATTTACTACCACAAAGATGGCCGCCAGTCCACTCGCCATCGTATGTCAACTTAAGGCCAGAAAGATGACATTACTAAATAATCCAGTATCATATTATTATGGGAAATAGTCTTTATTATGCTGAAGCGTTAGCATAGGCTACTTGGCAAGCCTGGCTTCCTCTCATGCACAGTTTGACATTATGGCCAGATTGCGTGAGTTGATCTACTTTTATTTTTCTCCTCGGTTCGAGGCATTGGGGATATTAGTGTCATTGAGAAATATAGATGGTGTTGGCATAATTGCTATTAAATAGGGTGTAGATCAGCTTTAATATTGCAGATAGATTGCAGCTTCCATCAATGTAATTGTTTGCATCACTTCCAATCACCCATACAGTGAGGGAAAAAAAGTATTTGATCCCCTGCTGATTTTGTACGTTTGCCCACTGACAAAGACATGATCAATCTATAATTTTAATGGTAGGTTTATTTGAACAGTGAGAGACAGAATAACAACAACAAAAAATCCAGAAAGACGCATGTCAAAAATGTTATAAATTGATTTTCATTTTAATGAGGGAAATAAGTATTTGACCCCTCTGCAAAACATGACTTAGTACTTGGTGGCAAAACCCTTGTTGGCAATCAAAGATGTCAGACGTTTCTTGTAGTTGGCCACCAGGTTTGCACACATCTCAGGAGGGATTTTGCCCCACTCCTCTTTGCAGATCTTCTCCAAGTCATTAAGGTTTCGAGGCTGACGTTTGGCAACTCAAACCTTGAGCTCCCTCCACAGATTTTCTATGGGATTAAGGTCTGGAGACTGGCTAGGCCACTCCAGGACCTTAATGTGCTTCTTCTTGAGCCACTCCTTTGTTGCCTTGGCCTTGTGTTTTGGGTCATTGTCAAGCTGGAATTCCCATACACAACCCATTTTCAATGCCCTGGCTGAGGGAAGGAGGTTCTCACCCAAGATTTGACGGTACATGGCCCCGTCCATCGTCCCTTTGATGCAAGTTGTCCTGTCCCCTTAGCAGAAAAACACCCCCAAAGCATAATGTTTCCACCTCCATGTTTGACGGTGGGGATGGTGTTCTTGGGGTCATAGGCAGCATTTCTCCTCCTTCAATCATGGCGAGTTGAGTTGATCACAAAGAGCTCGATTTTGGTCTCATCTGACCACAACACTTTCACCCAGTTCTCCTCAGAATCATTCAGATGTTCATTGGCAAACTTCAGATGGGCCTGTATATGTGCTTTCTTGAGCAGGGGGACCTTGCGGGCGCTGCAGGATTTCAGTCCTTCACGGCGTAGTGTGTTACCAATTGTTTTCTTGGTGACTATGGTCCCAGCTGCCTTGAGATCATTGACAAGATCCTCCCGTGTAGTTCTGGGCTGATTCCTCACCGTTCTCATGATCATTGCAACTCCACGAGGAGAGATCTTGTATGGAGCCCCAGGCTGAGGGAGATTGACAGTTATTTTATGTTTCTTCCATTTGCGAATAATCGCACCAACTGTTGTCACCTTCTCACCAAGCTGCTTGGCGATGGCTTGTAGCCCATTCCAGCCTTGTGTAGGTCTACAATCTTGTCAATGACATCCCTGGAGAGCTCTTTGGTCTTGGCCATGGTGGAGAGTTTGGAATCTGATTGATTGATTGCTTCTGTGGACAGGTGTCTTTTATACAGGTAACAAGCTAAGATTAGGAGCACTCCCTTTAAGAGTGTGCTCCTAATCTCAGCTTGTTACGTGTATATAAGACACCTGGGAGCCAGAAATCTTTCTGATTGAGAGGGGGTCAAATACTTATTTCCCTCATTGAAATGCAAATAAATGTATAACGTTTTTTAAATGTGTTTTTCTGGATTTCTTTGTTGTTATTCTGTCTCTCACTGTTCAAATAAACCTACCATTAAAATTATAGACTGATCATTTCTTTTTCAGTGGGCAAACAAAAAAAATCAGCAGGGGATCAAATACTTTTTTCCCCTCACTGAATATTTTTTTAGCAAAAATAAATATATATATATTTATTTATTTATGCAAAAAAATATATGGGTGATTGGAAGTGATGCAAACAATTACATTATTTATTTAATGCGTTTGAGACAATCAGTTGTGTTGTGACATGGTAGGGGGGGTATACAGAAGATAGCCCTATTTGGTAAAAGACCAAGTCCATATTATGGCAAGAACAGCTGAAATAAACAAAGAGAAATGACAGACCATCATTACTTTAAAACATGAAGGTCAGTCAATACGGAACATTTCAAGAACTTTTAAAGTTTCTTCAAATGAAGTCACAAAAACCATCAAGCGCTATGATGAAACTGGCTCTCATGAGGACCGCCACAGGAATGGAAGACCCAGAGTTACCTCTGCTGCAGAGGATAAGTTCATTAGAGTTACCAGCCTCAGAAATTGCAGCCCAAATAAATACTTTACAGAGTTCAAGTCACAGACACATCTCAACATCAATTGTTCAGAGGGGACTGTGTGAATCAGGCCTTCATGGTCAAATTGCTGCAAAGAAACCACTACTAAAGGACAGCAATAAGAAGAAGAGACCTGCTTGGGCCAAGAAACATGAGCAATGGACATTAGACCGGTGGAAATTTGTCCTTTGGTCTGGAGTCCAAATTGGAGATTTTTGGTTCCAACTGCCGTGTCTTTGTGAGACACGGTGTGGGTGAACGGATGATCTCTGCATGTGTAGTTCCCACAGTAAAGCATGGAGGAGGTGGTGTTATGGTGTGAGGGTGCTTTGCTGGTGACACTGTCTGTGATTTATTTAAAATTCAAGGCACACTTAACCAGCATGACTACCACAGCATTCTGCAGCGATACGCCATCCCATCTGGTTTGGGTTTAGTGGGACTATCATTTGTTTTTCAACAGGACAATGACCCAACACACCTCCAGGCTGTGTAAGGGCTATTTTACCAAGAAGGAGAGTGATGGAGTGCTGCATCAGATGACCTGGCCTCCACAATCCCCCGACCTCAAACCAATTGAGATGGTTTGTGATGAGTCGGACGGCAGATTGAAGGAAAAGCAGCCAACAAGTGCTCAGCATATGTGGGTACTCCTTCAATACTGTTGGAAAAGCATTCCAGGTGAAGCTGGTTGTGAGAATGCCAAGAGTGTGCAAAGCTGTCATCAAAGTAAAGGGTGGCGATTTGAAGAATCTCAAATATAAAATATATTTAGATTTGTTTAACACTTTGTTGGTTACTACATGATTCCCTATGTGTTATTTCATAGTTTTGATGTCTTCACTATTATTCTACAATGTAGAAAATAGTAGAAATAAAGAAAAACCCTGGAATCAGTAGGTGTGTCCAAACATTTGACTGGTAGTTTACATTAACATATAAATTCATACATATACACATACATATATACAGTGGGGAGAACAAGTATTTGATACACTGCCGATTTTGCAGGTTTTCCTACTTACAAAGCATGTAGAGGTCTGTAATGTTTATCATAGGTACACTTCAACTGTGAGAGACGGAATCTAAAACAAAAATCCAGAAAATCACATTGTATGATTTTTAAGTAATTAATTTGCATTTTATTGCATGACATAAGTATTTGATACATCAGAAAAGCAGAACTTAATATTTGGTACAGAAACCTTTGTTTGCAATTACAGAGATCATACGTTTCCTGTAGGTCTTGACCAGGTTTGCACACACTGCAGCAGGGATTTTGGCCCACTCCTCCATACAGACCTTCTCCAGATCCTTCAGGTTTCGGGGGCTGTCGCTGGGCAATACGGACTTTCAGCTCCCTCCAAAGATTTTCTATTGGGTTCAGGTCTGGAGACTGGCTAGGCCACTCCAGGACCTTGAGATGCTTCTTACGGAGCCACTCCTTAGTTGCCCTGGCTGTGTGTTTCGGGTCATTGTCATGCTGGAAGACCCAGCCACGACCCATCTTCAATGCTCTTACTGAGGGAAGGAGGTTGTTGGCCAAGATCTCGCGATACATGGCCCCATCCATCCTCCCCTCAATACGGTGCAGTCGTCCTGTCCCCTTTGCAGAAAAGCATCCCCAAAGAATGATGTTTCCAACTCCATGCTTCACGGTTGGGATGGTGTTCTTGGGGTTGTACTCATCCTTCTTCTTCCTCCAAACACGGCGAGTGGAGTTTAGACCAAAAAGCTCTATTTTTGTCTCATCAGACCACATGACCTTCTCCCATTCCTCCTCTGGATCAACCAGATGGTCATTACAAACTTCAGACGGGCCTGGACATGCGCTGGCTTGAGCAGGGGGACCTTGCGTGCGCTGCAGGATTTTAATCCATGACGGCGTAGTGTGTTACTAATGTTTTTCTTTGAGACTGTGGTCCCAGTTCTCTTCAGGTCATTGACCAGGTCCTGCCGTGTAGTCCTGGGCTGATCCCTCACCTTCCTCATGATCATTGATGCCCCACGAGGTGAGATCTTGCATGGAGCCCCAGACCGAGGGTGATTGACCGTCATCTTGAACTTCTTCCATTTTCTAATAATTGCGCCAACAGTTGATGCCTTCTCACCAAGCTGCTTGCCTATTGTCCTGAAGCCCATCCCAGCCTTGTGCAGGTCTACAATTTTATCCCTGATGTCCTTACACATCTCTCTGGTCTTGGCCATTGTGGAGAGGTTGGAGTCTGTTTGATTGAGTGTGTGGACAGGTGTCTTTTATACAGGTAACGAGTTCAAACAGGTGCAGTTAATACACGTAATGAGTGGAGAACAGGAGGGCTTCTTAAAGAAAAACTAACAGGTCTGTGAGAGCCGGAATTCTTACTGGTTGGTAGGTGATCAAATACTTATGTCATGCAATAAAATGCAAGTTAATTACTTAAAAATCATACAATGTGATTTTCTGTATTTTTGTTTTAGATTCCGTCTCTCACAGTTGAAGTGTACCTATGATAAAAATTAAAGACCTCTACATGCTTTGTAAGTAGGAAAACCTGCAATATCAGCATTGTATCAAATACTTGTTCTCCCCTTGTTCTCCCATACATATAAATACATATACATACATATAAATATATATACACAAATCCTTTTGTTAAATATATTTTCCTTTATTACTTTCTAACCCTACCACCTCTCCACTAATTGGAGTAAACTAGTGAACAACAATGCTTAGGCCTCTACTTCCAGCTTATACAGTGGGGGAAAAAAGTATTTAGTCAGCCACCAATTGTGCAAGTTCCTCCACTTAAAAAGATGAGAGAGGCCTGTAATTTTCATCATAGGTACACATCAACTATGACAGACAAAATGAGAAAAAAAATCCAGAAAATCACATTGTAGGATTTTTAATGAATTTATTTGCAAATTATGGTGGAAAATAAGTATTTGGTCAATAACAAAAGTTTCTCAATACTTTGTTATATACCCTTTGTTGGCAATGACACAGGTCAAACGTTTTCTGTAAGTAGCCTAGCCAGTCTCCAGATCTCAACCCCATAGAAAATCTTTGGAGGGAGTTGAAAGTCTGTGTTGCCCAGCGACAGCCCCAAAACATCACTGCTCTAGAGGAGATCTGCATGGAGGAATGGGCCAAAATACCAGCAACAGTGTGTGAAAACCTTGTGAAGACTTACAGAAAACATTTGACCTGTGTCATTGCCAACAAAGGGTATATAACAAAGTATTGAGAAACTTTTGTTATTGACCAAATACTTATTTTCCACCATAATTTGCAAATAAATTCATTAAAAATCCTACAATGTGATTTTCTGGATTTTATTTTCTCAATTTGTCTGTCATAGTTGACGTGTACCTATGATTAAAATTACAGGCCTCTCTCATCTTTTTAAGTGGGAGAACTTGCACAATTGGTGGCTGACTAAATACTTTTTTCCCCCACTGTACATACTATATACATTTTATGGACACAGTCTATTTTACAATAGTTCTATTTTGTTTGTTTTTACTCCTGTCCTTCGTCTACCCTCAACCTCTCCCATCTATTTCTGATGTCTATCCGGTTTGATTTCTATTTGCCATATCTTTCAAACTGTGCTCTTTCACAACAGTTCTTAACCAATAACCTATGTACGTTTTACAGACAGTATGTTTTACATTAATTATTGTGTTGTTATTAGTCCCAACTTTCAGCTCCATTCAACCCCTCCATCTATCTCTTAACACCATCTATATTGGATTTCTATTTGCATTATATTTTTCAACTGTGCTATGTTTTCTCCTCGGTTTGAGGCATTGGGAGATATTAGTGTCGTTGAGCAGTATAGATGGTGTTGTCATTAGTATACTTACACTGCGGAGAAATCTGAGTTCTCTACGGCTCTACAGCAGACGGAAAAAGACCTCGTTGAAATAACGTTATTCCTTCATGATCAACTGGGTGGACATAGGGAAACTAACTAACTAACACAAACTAATGCATCTTAAATGCATCCAAACGGGTTATGTGGTGACCCAAAACACAATTAGGTATTTACTTCATATTCTAGACCCCCATGGACTGCGCATTTGGGCGGAAGTCTCTGGAAAGGAGAGTAGCTAGATACCTTACATTCAGAAGAAGACATAGAGCAACAGCTTAGGTGTCCTTATAATTTCATATTTGGAAGGTGCATTGAAACATTTAGCTAGCATGATTATATATTTTCTAACACAACCAACTAGTTCACTATAAAGCTATATCTGAATGATGCACTGAATTTAGCTATGGTACCTAGCTATGGCTATTCTTAAGAACAAGCAAGCCCCTATCTGAGAAGCATGTCCAACTGATTGAGCGTGCTCAATGAGCGCTTATTTCATCAAAAGTGCATTAAAGTGGCTTGGAAATACAGCGACATTGCAGAAGTAGTCAAAATATTAGTAGGAAAACCTTTAGTCATCATTTGGGGTTCACCAGATGCAGTATAATGTTCACTAGCTAAGATTGAGGGGAGACCAACTCAGATTTTAGTTAGCTACCGTTAGCATTGCTAGCTATTTTTGACAAACTTTGTTAGCTAATGACAACATTACCATCCATTCCACGACATGACGATGATGGCAAAGTTGTTTCCTACTAAACATGTGCCTACTTTAACAATGTCATCATATTTCCAGGCCACTATAGTGTTATTTAGACAAAACAGTTGTTAGCCTCCATCTATCAAGACTTTTAGGCACCACTATGGCGCCGCTGGCAGAGGGTGGCTTGAGAACATTCATAACAATGATGGAGTTCGTTTTGTATGATCAGGTGCCCCGGGTGGGCGGAGTTTGTGCATTTAAGACCATTCCATTAGTCCTTAAGTGAAATCTCCAACCACCCGGGGCACCGGGCCATGCAAAATGAACTCCACCAATGGCATGACGTGACCTAGTGACAGAGGTGCAACCTATGGTCCTAACACACCAAGACAATCATGAAGAGGGCACGACAAAGCCTATTCCCCCTCAGGAGACTGAAAAGATTTGTCATGGGTCCTCAGATCCTCAAAAAGTTCTACAGCTACACCATCGAGAGCATCCTGACTGGTTGCATCACTGCCTGGTATGGCAACTGCTCGGCCTCCGACCGCAAGGCACTACAGACGGTAGTGCGTACGGCCCAGTACATCACTGGGGCCAAGCTTCCTGCTATCCAGGACCTCTATACCAGGCGGTGTCAGAGGAAGGCCCGACAAATTGTCAAAGACTCCAGCCACCCTAGTCATAGACTGTTCTCTCTGCTACCACACAACAAGCGGTACTGGGTGCCTAGTCTAGGTCTAAAAGGCTTCTTAACAGCTTCTACCCCCAAGCCATAAGACTCCTGAACAGCTAATCAAATGGCTACCCAGACTATTTTCATTGTCCCCCCCCCCACCCCCTCTTTTACGCTGCTGCTACTCTGTTTATTATCAATGAATAGTCACTTTACTCTACCTACATGTAAATATTACCCCTATTACCTCGACTAACCTGTGCCCCCGCACATTGACTCTGTACTGGTACCCCCTGTATATAGTCTCGCTACTGTTATTTTAATTCTGCTCTTAAATTTTTTTTAATTTTTTTACGTATCTTTTTTTTACATAACACTTATTTTTCTTAAAACTGCATTGTTGGTTAAGGGCTTGTAAGTAAGCATTTCACTGTAAGGTCTACACCTGTTGTATTCTGCACATGTGACAAATACAATTTGATTTGATTTGATTTGATTTGATTTTGATTTGATTGAATAGCAACATTTGTTTTGCATGTGTCTATTTTCCCAGCTATCAGACTGTGTACATGTACATATGGATTTACAGTACGATTTCATTAATGTACAGGGTACACTTTGACCCAAGAGAACAATACAGACCAAGATCATAATGAATACTAGTATTATATGGACAGAGTGGACCTGTTCCTAGATCAGCACTCCTACTCTGATGACAAATTATCTCTCCCTCATCCTTCCTATTACTTCAGATTGACCCCCTGGTCTATGATTAGTAGATGTGGATGAGTGGACATACATATCTGTGACTAGCCTAGCAACAGCAGCTCTTCTCAACTATTGGCAAGGATTTATTTGACATCCAATCACCATGAGAGATGCTTTATTCTGCATTCAACACTTATTTTGCAGGAGAGTTGAGCCCCTATCAGATATCCCTGTTGTCCTTCACCCCTCAGTGCAGTCTGCTGACCATCACTGAGGTCAGGAAGAAGTCTGCCAACCGCAGTAGGAGCAATGTTCATCGCCATGCAACGCTCTACTGACCGAGGTAGACTATGCTTTGAGTAGCAACTGACTGTCAGGCAGGCAGAGACACACACACTCACATTTCACTTGACTTTATATCGACAGCACTCTTCTCACAGGTACCCCCTTCCCTTCCCTTCCCTTCCCTTCCCTTCCCTTCCCTTCCCTTCCCTTCCCTTCCCTTCCCTTCCCTTCCCTTCCCTTCCCTTCCCTTCCCTTCCCTTCCCTTCCCTTCCCTTCCCGTCCCGTCCCGTCCCTTCCCGTCCCGTCCCTTCCCTTCCCTTCCCTTCCCTTCCCTTCCCTTCCCTTCCTTCCCTTCCCTTCCCTTCCCTTCCCTTCCCTTCCCTTCCCATCCCATCCCATCCCATTAATCTCCCTTTCTCCACCTTAGGTGCCATGTGGTCTCCCATCTCCTTCATAGTGGCCTTAGCTGGACCCCACCTCATAACCTTTTGCTCTAGCCAGGTGAATCAAGAGCTTCACCCCGGCCCGGCTTTGGCTACCAGGTGGGTTACAGTTAAAATCCCCTTTGCTTCCACCCACCTCAATTATCTACTAGGGGCTTCACATTCTTCTTGAGGCGCTGATATTACTTTCTAAATTAAATATCATGGCCGGATGACTTACAATAGTGAATTATTATATTCGCTCAGGGGACAGTACCAGAGACTGTAAGGTGGCTGTTGCCTGATTATAAGTTTCCAGAAGTCATTTTTGGAATAAATTATTTTCTATATTAGTTTATATTAGTTTAGGGTTCATCTAATACCGACCTGACGGTGTGCCTTTCAACTAATCTATTTTGTTTTCCAACCCTCAGGAGACTATGAGAAGGGAGTGGGCCACCTGACCAATGCCATTGCTGTGTGTGGTTAACTCCAGCAGCTCCTCTAGGTGCTCCAGCAGACCTCCTGTCTTCTAGATCCTGCTGAAACAGTCCACTCAGGATGTTCTCCCATGGAAATGAAGGGCTGTTGTGGCACCAAAATAGCTCAAAGTTGCCTGGGTAGCGCCTCCTTTCTTCGAAAAGTTACATTTACCCCTGAAAATCTTAGTGCATTAAACTGACAACTATGGACAAGACTGTTTAAGGCAAGCCATGTTTTCCTGTCATCCAGAATATATTCAAGTACTAAGTTAGGATCCTCCTCCTCCCCACTTTGGGTACACTATTGCCATTACTTTATCATGCATGCACTTTTTATATTATTTGTATCCTAATTTATGTGCTTGTATCTCCCTTCCAGAAACCAGAAACCTTCCTTCCTACCACAACCATCCTACAGGACTCGAAACTCCAGCTACTGAGCCTCCACTCCAACCAACTGTGTTTAATTGTAAGAATTTTAACCACCCTCCTCCTGTGATTGGAGCATCCCACTTAACTACTGTTTCTGTCCTTGCAGTTCACACCCTCTGCCTCTTTATAACCTGTAGTCCATCTGTGTTTGTGGTCGATCACCTCTTAGGGCAGAGCGGGGAGCAGGAATGTTTCCGTGAAGCTTGGGTCCAAGAAACAAGCTGTCGGTCCAAACTGCAAATGTCTGAGCTGCAGAGTTCTGGTTGGAGCTAGCTCATAGTGGCGTCCGTCCTAACAAACACTGAGTGTACAAACAATAAGAACACCTTTCTAATATTGAGTTGCATCGCCTTCCCCCCTTTTGCCCTCAGAACAGCCTCAATTCATCGGGGCATGGACTCTACAAGGTGTCGAAAGTATTCCACAGGGATGCTGGCCCATGTTGACTCCAATGCTTCCCACAGTTGTGTCAAATTGTCTGGATGTCCTTTGGGTGGTGGACCATTCTTGATACACACGGGAAACTGTTGAGCGTGTGAAACCCAGCAGCGTTGCAGTTCTTGACACTAATCGGTGCACCTGGCACCTACTACGATACCCCGTTCAAAGGCACTTAAACGTCTCCTGGGCGTGAGCCAGTTGCCCCGTTCAAAGCCCATAGCAAAGTCAGCTAAAAACAAAAGTGACGTAGCCGAGGCTAGATTAAGCACATGGAGTAATGAGTAGGATTGTGTTTTTTCACATGCAAAAGTGATTCCTTTTTTATAAAAACGCTTTATCTGCCTTCCAAATGAAAACAAGTTTGAAAATGTTAACATATATTTTATGGAAAAGAGATGTATGTTTCTGGATGATGCACCATGCTGCCTTGTTGACAACATGACAGAGCATGGCAAATTACTGTTCGATTTGAGAAGGGCGCTCCTCCCTCACCACTTTTGCCTGTTCACGTCACGGGCCATAGACCGGTGCACCGCGGCTCAGGTTAATAGAATTCCCTCATTGTGCAGGGGCAGTGTTTCCCAATTCTGTTCCTCAAGTACCATACAACCGTACACATTTTAATTGTAGCCCTGGACAAACACATCTCATTGAACTCAAGGGCTTGATGATTAGTTGACAAGTTGAATCAGGTGTGCTTGTCTGGAGCTACAATAAAAAAGTATACTTTTGGGGGTCCTCGAGGACTGGAGTTGGAAAACACTGTGCTACGGCAACAAGTGAATAAGGCAGTGATGTAGGAACGCCGGATGTCCCTTTCATCTACGCCAAACTGACGTTTTTTATGTACAGACGTGTAAGCCGGAACATTGGGACGTTGTGGGAGGCAACCCGTCTGTCTAGAGCAGTCCTTCTCAAATAGTGGGGCGCGCCCCCCTGGTGGGGCTCGGAGCAATGCCAGGGGGGGCGCGTGTGACCCCGTGGAACGTGCTTTTTTCCCCCCAGGGAGTATGTTTTTTTTGCACCGAACAAGAGCACACAGCACAGAGCAGGATATATGAAGTGCAGATAACAAACCCTTAAGAGACACCATGGAAAAATATTTAACAGGGATGAAAAGAAAGGCGGAGAGAGACGGAGATAATGAGACAAACGTAAGTCTCCCGAAGCTAAGACGAGGAAATATGACGAAGCGTATGTAGCGCTTGGCTTCACTGTGACTACGGTGGGAGACGAGGAAAGACCGGTATGTTTACTGTGTCTAAAAATGTTGGCAGCGGACAGCATGAAGCCAAATAAATTAAGGCGTCACTTAAAGACATTACACCCCAATCACGCTGATAAGCCGCTTGAGTTTTTTCAGCGAAAACATGCCAAATATTGCCAACAATCGTCCCGCTTTGTGAATGCTACTTCAGTAAACCAGCGAGCACTGTTAGCATCATATAAGGTGGCGTACCAAATTGCTCAGTGCAAAAAAAAACACTCCATAGCAGAGGAGCTGATACTGCCTGCAGCATTAGACATGGTCTCTGTCATGCTGGATGACGCAAGTGCTGCAAAAATAAAAACTATCCCTCTGTCCAATGACACTGTCGCCAGACGTATAAATGACATTGCTAACGATCTTAAAGAACAGCTGGTAGACAAACGTTTTGCCTTACAGTTCGATGAAGCAACTGACAGCAACAAAGACTGTTTGTTTATTGCTTATGTACGTTTTGACATGACAAACTCCCTGTGTGAGGATCTACTTTTTTGTAAATATGTCAGAGACAGAGCCACAGCTGAAGAGCTATTCAAAATGCTGGACTGCTTCCTGACTGAGAATGGGCTAAAGTGGGAGAACTGCATTGGTGTTTGCAGTGATGGTGCACAGACCATGGCAGGGATGAGAAAAGGACTTTGGGCACTCATCAAGAAGGCCTCACCTAATGCTGAGTGGACACACTGTGTTATACACAGAGAAGCACTGGCTTCAAGGCACCTTTCCTCTGAATTAAGTGAGGTTATGACTGACATTGTAGGTGTAGTCAATTTTAAAAAGACCAGACCACTAAAAACAAGAGTCTTCTCTGCTATCTGTGAGGAGATGGGAGCTGAACATCAAGCTGTGCTGTTTCACAGTGAAGCAAGGTGGCTGTCACGAGGAAAAGTCTTGTCCCGAGTTTTTGAGCTCAGAGAGCAGATAAGAATGTTTTCGGAGCAGGAGCACAAGTATGACCTCGCAGAAAAATTTTGTGATGAGAACTTCCTGGCAAAACTGGCCTACCTGAGTGACATATTTGGAAAGCTCAATGAACTAAATCTACAGCTTCAAGGGAAAGATAAACACCTCCCTCGGGTCACAGACAAGATCAGCTCTTTCACTCGAAAGCTTGCAATGTGGGGCAGGCGACTTGATGAAGGACATACTGATTCATTCGAGAACCTGCATGAATTTGTTGACACTACTGACTATGATGCCACCTCAGTGATTCCACGTATTAAGGAGCATATTTCATCACTGATGGGATTCTTTAAAAAGTACTTCCCTGAAAACAGTTCCCAATATGACTGGGTGAGAGATCCTTTCAATGCACCAGCTCCAACTGGTTTCAGCTCTGCAGAGGAGGACCAGTTCATTGATATGACGTCTGACTCCACATTGAGACTGAGGTTCACATCACAGACACTGAGTGAATTCTGGCTGAGTGTAGAGAGGCAGTATCCACTCTTAGGGCAGAGGGCCATGGGCATTCTTCTTCCTTTTGCAACATCTTATCTTTGTGAGACTGGCTTCTCTGCTGTTGCTGCACTGAAGACCAAGTACAGGTCCCAGCTAAACATTGAGCAGGAGCTGAGAGTTGCAGTATCATGCTTCAAACCCCGCTTCGAAAAGCTGTGCACTGCAAAACGTGCTCATTGTAGCCATTAATCCTGACTTCCTCATTTTTATTTAAAAAAAATCAGCACAAATTGTTTTATTCATTTTTGTTTTATAGGTCAAAGTGTTTCATATATTGTGCTCCTGAGTTAATGTTGCTGATCAATTTGAATTTATTATTATTTATTGATTATATTAAATTTAATTTTTCAGTATCAAATGGTCAATTTTTTTTTACAGTTTAAATAAGGATTGAATTATTTTCTTAATTTCAGGCAAATTGATGCACTTTAAGTATTTTCTGTTACAGACTAAAAAACAATGTTAATAAAGTTATTCTTTGTTGTAAGTTGATCTATATTTAATGTTAATAAGGATACAATGTTATGCAGAGGTGTACTTATAACAATTTTATAGACAAATGATACTATTTACAGTCGCAGCGGAGAGTTGGGGGGCGCGAAATGTTTACTTCTTCCTAGGGGGGGCGTAACAGAAAATAATTGAGAAGCACTGGTCTAGAGAGACTACCATCCGGGTAAGTATTATTGATTGATGATTGTTGGAACTGTCTAACAAACAGAAAGTGCCAGTGGTTTTAATCTTGTAACTTAAAGATAAACTATTTCTAATAAAGTGTTTGTTCCATTGTAATGCTCAGAACTCATCATCCAACTCAATACGTGGCCTATCACGAACCGGTCTTCCTATGGTTGAGGTCACAGGAGCTTGGTGGTGTCACGGTTTCGGCCGAGGCTGCTCCTCCTCCTTGTTCGGGCAGGTTTCGGCGGTCGTCGTCCCCGGAGTACTAGCTGCCACCGATCTATGTTTCATGTTCGCTTGGTTTTGTCTTGATGTTGTACACCTGTGTCTAGTTAGTCCTCATTAGTGTCCTATTTAGTTCTCGTTGTGTGTGTCAGGTGTTGTGTGTGATTGCTCTTCTGTTTGGTGTTCTGAGCTACGTGTTTCCCTCCGTTGTTTTGGAGAGGTTTTCGCACATGTTAGTGCGCCTATTGTTTGACGCCTGTGTGCGCCTTTATTCTCGCCTCGGGCTTGTTTGCTCGTGTACTACGTGAATATTTCACTAAAGTCTTTTGGACTTAGTTTCTGCGTCCTGCGCTTGATTCCTGCACCACACCCACCTTCAGCACCCCTGACAGAATCACACACCATTTATGAATGGAATCAGCAGGAGCAACAGTCACGCCTGAGTCGCTGGAGGAGCATGTTCGCGGCCAGGATGACCAGATCAGACAACTGGAGACCGCTCTACAGGACGTCATCAACACCCTGCACCGATGGGAGTCCAGAGGGGTACCTACACCTCCACCTACCTTGCCACCCCCATCGGTCGGTCCACCAGTCCCAGGTCCGGAACTCAGTGGGATTCGGCTCTCGCTCCCGAGGGCGTATGACGGCACAGCTGCCGGGTGTCAGGGGTTCCTCCTGCAGGTGGAGCTCTACCTGGCCACTGTACACCCGGTGCCCTCGGGACACGAGAGCGTTTCCGCCCTCATCTCCTGTCTCACGGGCAAGGCGTTGGAATGGGCCAACGCCGAGTGGAGGAGGATGGACGCCACCACCATCTCCTACGCCAAGTTCTCCCGTCGCTTCAAGGCCGTGTTCGACCATCCACCGGAGGGCAAAGCGGCGGGGGAGCGTCTATTCCACCTGAGACAGGGGAGGAGGAGCGCACAGGCGTTCGCACTGGAGTTCCGGACTCTAGCGGCAGACGCAGGGTGGAATGAACGGGCCCTCATCAACCATTTTCGATGTAGCCTACGGGAGGACGTTCAACGTGAGTTGGCCAGCAGGGACACCAATTTCACCTTCGACCAGTTGGTCGACATGTCCATCCGTCTGGACACCCTGCTGGCCACCCGTGGACGTCCCGAGTGGGGTCCGTCCATTCCACCCTCCGGCACCTCCGAGCCGAGCCCTATGGAGCTCGGGGGTGCTGGCGCTAGAGAAAGGAGGAGGAGGAGCCCGAGGGGGCCTGTCCCCTGCACCAATTGCGGTCGTGGAGGGCACACTGTGGCCAGGTGCTGGGGAGGGTTCCCCGAGGGAGGAGACAACAGGCCACGCACTGGGGAGCCTTCCCAGGTGAGTAGACGCCCCACTTACCCAGAGCTCTCTGTTGAGCACTTTTGTATACCTGTTTGTTTTCCACAGGTTGCACCTCATTCCCAGCATAAGGCGCTAGTAGATTCAGGCGCAGCTGGGAATTTTGTTGATCGGAAGTTTTGTTTAGATTTAGGGATCCCTCTCCTGCCTGTTGACAAGCCTTTTCCCGTTCATGCTTTAGATAGCCGCCCGTTGGGGTCGGGGTTGATTAGGGAGATCACAGCGCCACTTAGGATGTGTGCGCAGGGGGGGTCATGAGGAGACTATACAGCTGTATCTGATCGACTCTCCTGCGTACCCGGTGGTGCTGGGAATTCCCTGGTTAAGTACCCATAACCCTGCTCTTTCGTGGCAACAGAGAGCTCTCAATGGGTGGTCTGCTCAGTGTGAGGGGCGATGTCTGGGTGTTTCCGTAGGGGCGACTTCTGTGGAAAGTCCAAACCAAGTGCCCGCACTGCACATTCCGCCTGAATATGGGGATTTGGCTCTCGTGTTTAGTAAAGCTAGGGCGACGCAGTTGCCTCCTCATAGACAGGGGGATTGTGCGATTGATCTCCAGGCAGGAGCAGCGCTCCCACGGAGCCACGTGTATCCTTTGTCTCAAGAGGAGAGAAAAGCTATGGAAACTTACATAGCCGAATCTTTGAGACAGGGATACATACGGCCCTCCACTTCTCCCGCCTCCTCGAGCTTCTTTTTGTGAAGAAAAAGATGGAGGGTTGCGCCCGTGCATCGATTACCGTGGTCTCAATCAGATTACTGTGAAATACAGTTATCCACTCCCTCTGATTGCGACCATGACGGAGTCATTGCACGGAGCGCGGTTTTTCACAAAACTGGATCTCAGGAGCGCGTATAACTTAGTGCGCATTAGGGAGGGCGACGAATGGAAAACAGCGTTTAGTACCACGTCAGGTCATTTCGAGTATCTCGTCATGCCATACGGGTTGATGAATGCTCCATCAGTCTTCCAATCCTTCGTGGATGAGATTTTCCGGGATATGCAGGGGCAAGGGGTGGTCGTGTACATTGATGACATTCTAGTGTACTCGTCTACCCGAGCCGAGCATATAGCCCTGGTGCGTCGTGTATTGAGGAGGCTGTTGGAGCACGACCTGTATGTCAAGGCAGAGAAATGTGTGTTTTTCCAGGAGTCGGTCTCCTTTTTGGGTTATCGGTTGTCCGCGTCAGGGGTGAGAATGGAGGTGGATCGTGTGTCAGCCGTGCGTAATTGGCAAACCCCAACCACTGTCAAAGAGGTGTAGCAGTTCTTGGGCTTTGCGAATTACTACCGGAGGTTTATCCGGGGTTTTGGACAGGTGGCAGCTCCCATCACGTCCCTTCTGAAAGGGGGTCCGGTGCACCTGCAGTGGTCAGCTGATGCGGACAGGGCCTTTAGGAGACTGAAGGACCTGTTTACGTCGGCTCCGGTGCTGGCGCATCCGGACCCCGCATTACCCTTTCAGGTCGAGGTGGACGCGTCTGAGGCCGGTATAGGGGCCGTACTCTCTAAACTCCGCCCCTGTGCTTTTTACTCTAAGAAGCTCAGCCCGGCGGAGCGAAATTATGACGTCGGGGACAGGGAGCTGTTAGCTGTAGTTCAGGCCCTTAAGGTGTGGAGGCATTGGCTTGAGGGGGCTCAACACCCTTTCCTCATTTTGACTGACCATCGGAACCTGGAGTACATCCGGGCAGCGAGGAGACTGAACCCTCGCCAGGCTCGATGGAGAATGTTTCTTGCCAGGTTCGTATTTAAAATCACATACATCCCTGGGTCCCAGAACGGTAAGGCAGATGCGCTGTCCCGGCGGTATGACACGGAGGAGAGGTCCGTTGAGCCTACTCCCATACTACCGGCGTCTTGTCTTGTGGCACCGGTGGTGTGGGAGGTCGATGCTGAAATCGAGCGTGCGTTGCGTACCGACCCCAGCCCTCCACAGTGTCCTGTGGGTCGGAAGTACGTTCCGCTCGAGATTCGGGATCGACTCATTTACTGGGCTCACACGTCACCCTCCTCTGGACATCCGGGTATTGGCCGGACAGTGCATTGTCTTAGCACTAAATACTGGTGGCCCACGTTAGCCAGGGATGTGAGGGTTTATGTCTCCTCCTGCTCGGTGTGCGCCCAGTGTAAGGCGCCCAGACACCTGCCCAGGGGTAAGTTACAACCCCTGCCCGTTCCGCAACGACCATGGTCCCACCTCTCAGTGGATTTTGTGACAGACCTTCCCCTCTCTAAGGGGAATACCACCATCCTGGTCATTGTGGACCGGTTCTCTAAGGCCTGTCGTCTTCTCCCTATGTCCGGTCTTCCTACTGCCCTACAGACCGCAGAGGCACTATTTACCCACGTCTTCCGGCATTACGGGGTACCCGAGGATATAGTGTCTGATCGAGGCCCCCAGTTTACCTCCCGAGTATGGAGAGCGTTCATGGAGCGTTTGGGGGTCTCAGTGAGCCTTACCTCAGGGTACCACCCGGAGAGTAATGGGCAGGTAGAACGAGTCAACCAGGATGTGGGTAGGTTTCTGAGGTCGTATTGCCAGGACCGGCCTGAGGAGTGGGCTCGGTACATTCCCTGGGCCGAGATGGCCCAGAATTCTCTTCGCCACTCCTCTACCAACCTAACCCCCTTCCAATGTGTGTTAGGTTACCAGCCGGTTCTGGCACCTTGGCAGCAGAGCCAGATCGAGGCCCCTGCGGTGGATGATTGGATGAGGTGCTCGGAGGAGACGTGGAACGCTGCACACGTCCACCTGCAGCGGGCCATCCGTCGACACAAGGCGAGCGCCGATCTCCACCGCAGTGAGGGGCCGGTGTACGCACCCGGAGATCGAGTCTGGCTCTCTACCAGAAACCTACCCCTCCGCCTGCCCTGCCGGAAGCTGGGTTGGCGGTTTGTGAGGCCTTTTAAAGTCCTGAGAAGATTGAACGAGGTGTGTTATAGGTTACATCTGCCTGTTGAATATAAGAATATTAACCCCTCGTTCCATGTGTCTCTTCTCAGGCCGGTGGTAGCTGGTCCACTCCAGGAAGGTGAGATAGGAGAGACTCCTCCGCCCCCACTGGACATCGAGGGGGCTCCAGCGTACACCGTTCGGTCCATCTTGGACTCAAGACGCCGGATGGGGGGTCTCCAGTATCTCGTGGAGTGGGAGGGGTACGGCACGGAGGAGCGGTGCTGGGTGCCGCGGAGGGACATCCTAGACCCGTCTCTCCTGTCGGAGTTCCACCGGGACCATCCCGCGCGCCCTGCTCCGCGCCCTCCTGGTCGTCCCCGAGGCCGGGGTCGGCGCACGGCTGGAGCCGCGCGTCAAGGGGGGGGTACTGTCACGGTTTCGGCCGAGGCTGCTCCTCCTCCTTGTTCGGGCAGGTTTCGCGGTCGTCGTCCCCCGGAGTACTAGCTGCCACCGATCTATGTTTCATGTTCGTTTGGTTTTGTCTTGATGTTGTACACCTGTGTCTAGTTAGTCCTCATTAGTGTCCTATTTAGTTCTCGTTGTGTGTGTCAGGTGTGTGATTGCTCTTCTGTTTGGTGTTCTGAGCTACGTGTTTCCCTCCGTTGTTTTGGAGAGGTTTTCGCACATGTTAGTGCGCCTATTGTTTGACGCCTGTGTGCGCCTTTATTCTCGCCTCCGGGCTTGTTTGCTCGTGTACTACGTGAATATTTCACTAAAGTCTTTTGGACTTAGTTTCTGCGTCCTGCGCTTGATTCCTGCACCATACCCACCTTCAGCACCCCTGACAGGTGGCAACTTAATTGGGGAGGATGGGCTCGTGGTAATGGCTGGAGTGGAATATCTGGAATGGTATCACATACATTACTGTTCAAAAGTTTGGGGTCAATTAGAAATGTCCTTGTTTTCGAAAGAAAAGCAATTTTTTTGTCCATTAAAATAACGTCAACAGTGAAGAGGCGACTCCGGGATGCTGACCTTCTGAGCAGAGTTGCAAAGAAAAAGCCATATCTCAGACTGCCCATCTTAATCTTTTCTTTTTATTGGCCAGTCTGAGATATGGCTTTTTCTTTGTAACTCTGCCTAGAAGGTCAGCATCCCGGAGTCACCTCTTCACTGTTGATGTTGGGACTGGTGTTTTGCGGGTACTATTTAATGAAGCTGCCAGTTGAGGACCTGTGAGGCGTCTCTCAAACTAGACACTCTAATGTATTTGTCCTCTTGCTCAGTTGTGCACCGGGGCCTCCCACTCCTCTTTCTATTCTGGTTAGAGCCAGTTTGCGCTGTTCTTTGAAGGGAGTAGTACACAGCGTTGTACGAGATCTTCAGTTTCTTGGCAATTTCTCACATGGAATAGCCTTCATTTCTCAGAACAAGAATAGACTGCGAAGAAAGTTATTTGTTACTGGCCATTTTGAGCCTGTAATCGAACCCACAATTGCTGATGCTCCAGATACTCAACTAGTCTCAAGAAGGCCAGTTTTATTGCTTCTTTAATCAGCACAACAGTTTTCAGCTGTGCTAACATAATTGCAAAAGGGTTTTATAATGATAAATTAGCCTTTTAACACTTGGATTTGCAAACACAACGTGCCATTGGAACACAGGACTGATGGTTGCTGATAATGGGCCTCTGTACGCCTATGTAGATATTCAATTAAAAATCAGCCGTTTTCAGCTACAATAGCCATTTACAACATTAACAATGTCTACACTGTATTTCTGATCAATTTGATGTTATTTTAATGGACAATTTTTTTTGCTTTTCTTTCGACAACAAGGAAATTTCGAAGTGACCCCAAACTTTTGAACGGTAGTGTACATCAAACACATGGTTTCCATGTGTTTGATGCCATCCATTTGCTCCGTTCCAGCCGTTATTATGAACCGTTTTCCCCTCAGCAGCCTCCACTGGTTGAGGTGTCCCCCTCAGTAAAAAGGAACTGCCGTAGTCTAGTAGTTGTGCCATTTTAGGTAACCCTATAGGTGGCAGGTGTTACGTAGTCATATGGCCAATAATGTATTCTGTAAATATAATCACAATACAGACATGTACTTGCTCTTCAGTTAAGTTCTGTGCATCTTTAGTTGGAAACCATATTCATGGAAACCTAGTTGCACGGTACTGTTTCTTGAACACCATTACTTTTATAGGACAATAATGACTGTGTAACATTTAGGACAATGTCTTCATCACAGGTCCCCAAGGGTGCAGTATATCGTTTACATAACTTGTGTTGGTTTAAATGTTCAGATTGTGCATGACAAATCAATGAACTAATGATATCAACGTTGTTATTTACATTATACCTCAGACAACATTTTCATGTTGATAGTGGAAAGGAAAAACTTGATGCATTGAATTAAGGATTTTCACCCTTGTGAAGTAAAATGCATCTTTAAAAGTATTGACTCAGGCAACAACTTTATTGTTCAAGCAAATATGGTGTAAACAGTACTGGAGGGGCAGAGCAAGCAGGTGGGCTTCCTTAATCTTTGGGAATACACTGAGGGTGGTCTCAGAGTTCCCGGCTGGGCCGGGGTGAAGCCAAAGATGGTGGATAAATGAAGATAGCTGTTTACCATTGTCTATTTAAGGGGGTGGCTCTCCCATAGACACCCAATGCGATAGCAGCTGGGCTTGGTCTAGTTAGTTAATTGACTTAAATTGAAAAAATAAGGGAGTGGGATGTCTCGCTTTCTCTTCCATCTCTGGTGAAGCTCTTGATTCACCTGGCTAGACCAAGTGGTTATGCGGCGGGGTCCAGCTGAGGTCACTATGAAGGAGATGGGAGACCACGTGGCACCTAGGGTGGAGAAAGGGAGATGAATGGGATGGGAAGGGAGAGGGTGGTACCTGTGAGTCGATTGCTGTCAATATAAGGTCAAGTCAAATGTGAGTGTCTCTGCCTGCCTGACTGTCTGACAGTAAGTTGGTATTAAAAAACAGTCTACCTCGGTCAGTAGAGCGTTGCATGGTGATGAACATAGCTGTACTTCGGCTGGTGGACTTCTTCCTGGCCTCAGCGATGGTCAGCAGACTGCACCTAGGGGTGAAGGACAGCAGGGGGGTCTGATTGGTGCTCACCTCTCCTGCAATAGAAGTGTTGAATGCAGAATAAAGCATATCTCATCCTTGCCAATAGTTGAGAAGAGCTGCTGCTGCTAGGCTAGTCCCAGATATGTATGTCCACTTACCTACGTCTACTAATCATAGACCAGGGGGTCAATCTGAAGTAATAGGAAGGATGAGGGAGAGAGAGAATTCGCCACCAGAGTAGGAGTGCTGATCTAGGATCAGATACACTCTCTCCATATAATAATAGTATTAATTATGATCTTACTGTTCACAAATTCTTAGTCTGGATTGTTCTCTTGGGCCAAAGTAGACCCTGTACATTATTGAAATATGATTTGTTCTGTAAATCCATATGTACATGTACTAGCTAGCATTGTAGTAGTACCTAATATATGATACTTGTATCAGCTGTTATAGATTAACTTCATGAAGATGAGCTCCTACATGTGCTCCAGTAAAGTTGCCCTCCAGCGGCCACCACGACTCCTCCAGCCACATCTGGAACTCCAAGACAGACACACACAGACACACATACTCAGTCTGAGAGCTAGACAAATGCAAAACAAATGTTGCTATTCATAGGTTGCACCTCCATCACTGGGTCGCGTCATGCCATAGGCGGAGTTCGTTTTGCATGGCCCGGTGCCACGGGTGGGTGGAGAAGGACCAATGGAATGGAATAAAATTCACAAACTCCACACACCCGGGGCACCGGGCCATGCAAAACAAACTCTACCATTGTTATGAACATTCTCAAGCCGCATGGTGGTGCCCAAAAGTCGTGATAGACAGAGGCTAATTACTATTTTGTCTAAATAACACTATAGGGCCTCGAAATATGATGACATTGCTAAAGTAGGCAAATGTTTAGTAGGAAACAACTTTGCCATCATTATCATGTCGTCAAATGGATTGCAATGTTGTCATTAGCTAACAAAGTTTGTCAAAAATAGCTAGTAATGCTAATGGTAGCTAGCTAAAATATGAGTTGGTGTCCCCTCAATCTTAGGTAGCTAACGTTATACTGCATCTAAACTCAATCTGGCGACATCCAAATGATGACTGTTAGAAATTGCGTAATTCAAATCTGGTATTGGAATAAGAATCAAGAGATCTTCAATCCAAGCTAAATGTATTATATGCAAAATGTATGTATGATAAGTATGAAGGTTCGTATATACGGGTCCACTGAAATACCTCGCAGGGCACTCAGAGAACTAAACCATTGTTTACAGGTACTTTCTCAAATACTCTGACAGAGAGTTCCCACCTCTTCTGTTGGCCAATCAGAGTAAAGGACTGAGTGTGGTTTAGACTTTACTCAGCCAATCCGTTGGCGCACGGGTTAGTCCCACCCTTGCGCTCCACCGTTCCCAGGCATAAGTTGCTATCATAATAACCTGTAGAGTCAGCACCCAAAAGACTGTACGTTCCTACATCCAAGGACGGTTCACAGACAACGGTTCACAGACAACAAAGAGGCAGTGTTCGTATCTGTAAGAAATACAAGTCTTATCTGTCCTTCCCCTAACGTTCCACACATGAATCACAGCCTGTTATGTGAAACAATTTATATCAGTATAGTACAAACATATGTTCCTCATTAATGCATTCCTTCTAAGCTATTCATCACTTCAATCCAATTATTAGAAAACAAATCCCAACATGACTAAAGGATTTCCTACTAATTATTTGACTCCTTTTGCAATGTCGTTGTATTTCCAAGCCACTGTAATGCACTTTTGATGAAATCAGCACTCATTGAGTACGCTCGATCAGTCGGAAAGGCTTCTCAGATAGGGGCTTGCTTGTTCTTGAGAATAGCAATAGCTAGCTACCATTGTGATCGCCTCGAGAGTAGCGAAATTTAGTGAATTATTCAGATATAGCTTACTCGTTAACTAGTTGGTTGTGCTAGAAATGGTATAATCATGCTGGCTAATTGTTTCTATGCACCTTCCAAATGTGGAATTACAAAACAAAAAGGACACCTACCTAAGATGTTCCTCTATGTCCTCTTGGTTGTGAAGGTAAGGCACACTGTACATACAAAAGTATGTGGACACCCCTTCAAATTAGTGGATTTGGCTATTTCAGCCACACCCGTTGCTGACAGGTGAATAAAACTGAGCACACAGCCATGGAATCTCCAGAGACAAACATTGGCAGTAGAATGGCCTTACTGAAGAGCTCCGTGACATTCAACGTGGCACTGTCATAGGATGCCACCTTTCCAACAAGTCAGTTCGTCAAATTTAAACTGTAAGTGCTGTTATTGTGAAGTGGAAAGGTCTACGAGCAACAACGGCTCAGCCGTGAAGTGGTAGGCCACACAAGCTCACAGAACGGGACCGCCGAGTGCTAAACTGTCTGTCCTCTGTTGCAACACTCACTACCGAGTTCCAAACTGCCTCTGGAAGCAACGTCAGCACAATAACTGTTTGTCGGGAGCTTCATGAAATGGGGTTCCATGGCCGAGCAGCCGCACACAAGCCTAAGATCACCATGCGCAATGCCAAGCGTCGGATGGAGTGGGATAAAGCTCGCTGCCATTGGACTCTGGAGCAGTGGAAACACGTTCTCTGGAGTGATGAATCACGCTTCACTATCTGGCAGTCCGACAGATGAATCTGGGTTTGGCCGATGGCAGGAGATCGCTACTTGCCCAAATCCATAGTGCCAACTGTAAAGTTTGGTTGAGGAGGAATAATGGTATGGGGCTATTTTTCATTGTTCGGGCTAGGCCCCTTAGTTCCAGTGAAGGGAAATCTTAACGCTACAGCATACAATTACATTCTAGACGATTCTGTGCTTCCAACTTTGTGGCAACAGTTTGGGGAAGTAGCTCAGTTGGTAGAGCATGGCGCTTGCAACGCCAGGGTTGTGGGTTCGATTCCCACGGGGGGCCATTATGGAAAATGTATGCACTCACTAACTGTAAGTCGCTCTGGATAAGAGCGTCTGCTAAATGACTAAAATGTAAAATGCAAAAATGGGAAGGCTCTTTCTTGTTTCAGCATCACAATGCCTCCGTGCACAAAGCGAGGACCATACAGAAATGGTTTGTCGAGATCTGGGTGTGGTAGAACTTGACTGGCCTGCACAGTGCCATGACCTCAACCCCATCGAACACCTTTGGGATGAATTGGAACGCCGACTGCGAGCCAGGCCTAATTGCACAACATCAGTGCCCGACCTCACTAATGCTCTTGTGGCTCAATGGAAGCAAGTCCTCGCAGTGTGTTTGAACAGGCGGTTGTCGGGAGAGGTTGTGTTTTCTCTAGCAGGAGGTAAGCTTGGCTTCTTATATGGTGTTGAGTAAAGCTTAAACCATGTATTTAGATTGTAGGTAGGTATTGTAGTTAGGTATTATAGGTAGTTTACTCAGGTAGTTATTGTAGATTATTGTAGGTTATTGTAGGTAATTATTGTAGGTAAGTATTGTATTCGGTGGACCCCGGCGAAGCACGAGGCTAGCTTACCCACTACTTGGACCAACAAAGCTAGCTAGCTAGCTAGCTAGCGGGTAGCTACTGGTAACTTTTAGCAACTGTGGTTAGTTGTTTCCAATGTTATTTCACGCTTAAGAGTACCTGTGATTGAGCCAGCTAGCTGCCTACCATTCAGCTGTTTTTCTAACCTCATTATCCGAGGCATTAACGTTAGGTGGTTGGTAGCTGCTGTACTTAATTACAGCTACTGATTGCAGTCTGCCAGTTTGGCTTTATACATAGCTTGGGCTTTGTCGAGTAAGGCTTAAACTATGTATTTAGATTGTAGTTAAGTATTATAGGTAGGCATCGTGGGCTGTATATTATTAGGTAGTATAGGTAGGCATCGTGGGCTGTTGTGGGTAGTTGTTGTACGTAGTTATTGTAGGTTACTTTTGTATTCGGCGGTGCCGGGTGTAGCACGAAGCTAGCTAGCTAACTCACCTCCTGGATTAGCTGGCGAGTAGCTATTAGCAACGGTAGCAACTAAAAACAATATCCTTTTAGCCAGCTACATTCGTTCGCAGTGACGCCGTTTTTCAAACAAAGTCAACACAGCAGCCATTGCTAGCTAGCCAACACTACCAGCTGGCTGTACTGTAGTAGCTAAATACAATATCTTTGTGCTAGCTAGCCAACGTTTAATCATTGCTGCGTTATGAAAGAACTAGACACGGACACAAATTATCTGTTTAGTGTGTTCACACACTATTGGTAGTTTGTTGTAACCAAGTATTGGTGCTAAACTGTGTGTTATTGGATGCTAGCATGCTAGTTAGCTATGGCGTCATAGTTAGCTAGCTGAATAAAGTAAGTAGAGTCTATTCATTGAAACATTGAACCGCTGTAGTTTACAACAATTCTAATTTCTAAAGTGGAAGTTGGGAGAGTTTTATTCGGGTGGTTCAGTGAAACAATTATAGTTTCTGAGGTGGAAGTTGGGAGAGTTATATTTTTTTTTGGTGAGGGAGGCCCCTGCTCTCTCCTTTCCCAGATGTTTAGTTCATTTCATTCCGATCTCCTCTGCATTATTGTAGCCATCTGCTACAGCCTGTCAACTATGCCTCTGCCTATCCCTGTTCTCTCCTCTCCGCACAGGCTACACAAACGCCTCACACCGCGTGGCTGCTGCCTCTCTAACCTGGTGGTCCCTGCACGCACCACACACCTGGAGTTCCAGGTCTCAGGCAGCCTCTGGAACTGCCGTTCTGCCGCCAACAAGGCTGACTTCATCCCAGCCTATGCTACCCTCCAGTCCCTCGACTTCCTGGCGCTGACGGAAACATGGATTACCACTGAAAACACTGCTACTCCTACTGCTCTCTCCTCGTCTGACCATGTGTTCTCGCATACCCCGAGAGCATCTGGTCAGAGGGGTGGTGGCACAGGAATCCTCATCTCTCCCAAGTGGTCATTCTCAATTTTTCCCCTAACCCATCTGTCTATCTCCTCATTTGAATTCCACGCTGTCACAGTCACTAGCCCATTTAAGCTTAATATCCTTGTCATCTATCGCCCTCCAGGTTCCCTTGGAGAGTTCATCAATGAGCTTGACGCCTTGATAAGTTCCTTTCCTGAGGATGGCTCACCCTTCACAGTTTTGGGGGATTTCAACCTCCCTACGTCTACATTTGACTCATTTCTCTCTGCCTCCTTCTTTCCACTCCTCTCCTCTATTGACCTCACCCTCTCACCGTCCCCCCTACTCACAAGGCAGGCAATACGCTTGACTTCATCTTTACTAGATGTTGCTCTTCTACTAATCTCACTGCAACTCCCTTCCATGTCTCCGACCACTACTTTGTATCCTTTTCTCTCTCGCTCTCCTCCAACACTACTCACTCTGCCCCTACACAGATGGTAACGCGCCGCCGCAACCTTCGCTCTCTCTCTCCCACTACTCTCTCCTCTTCCATCCTATCATCTCTTCCCTCTGCTCAATCCTTCTCCCTCCAATCTCCTGATTCTGCCTCCTCAACCCTCCTCTCCTCCCTTTCTGCATCCTTTGACTCCCTGTGTCCCCCTATCCTCCAAGCCGGCTCGGTCCTCCCCTCCAGCTCCGTGGCTTGATGACTCATTGCGAGCTCACAGAACAGAGCTCTGGGCAGCTGAGCGGAAATGGAAGAAAACTAAACTCCCTGCCGACCTGGCATCTTTTCCTCCCTCCTCTCTACATTTTCTTCATCTGTTTCTGCTGCTAAGGCCACTTTCTACCACTCTAAATTCCAAGCATCTGCCTCTAACCCTAGGAAGCTCTTTGCCACATTCTCCTCCCTGCTGAATCCTCCCCCACCCCCCTCCCTCCCTCTCTGTGGATGACTTCGTCAACCACTTTGAAAAAGAAGGTTGACGACATCCGATCCTCGTTTGTTAAGTCTAATGACACTGCTGGTCCTGCTCACACTGCCCTACCCTATGCTTTGACTTCTTTCTCCCCTCTCTCTCCAGATAAAATCTTGTGACTAGTGACTGCAGGCCGCCCAACAACCTGCCCGCTTGACCCCATCCCCTCCTCTCTTCTCCAGACCATCTCCGGTGACCTTCTCCCCTACCTCACCTCGCTGATCAACTCATCCTTGACCGCTGGCTATGTCCCTTCCGTCTTCAAGAGAGCGAGAGTTGCACCCCTTCTCAAAAAACCAACACTCGATCCCACTGATGTCAACAACTACAGACCAGTATCCCTTCTTTCTTTTCTTTCAAAAACTATTGAGCGTGCCGTCTTTAGCCAACTCTCTTGCTATCTCTCTCAGAATGACCTTCTTGATCCAAACCAGTCAGGTTTCAGGACTGGTCATTCAACTGAGACTGCTCTTCTCTGTGTCACGGAGGCTCTCCCGCACTGCTAAAGCTAACTCTCTCTCCTCTGCTCTTGTCCTTCTAGACCTGTCTGCTGCCTTTGATACTGTGAACCATCAGATCCTCCTCTCCACCCTCTCCGAGCTGGGCATCTCCGGCGCGGCTCACTCCTGGATTGCGTCCTACCTGACCGGTCGCTCCTACCAAGTGGCGTGGCGAGAAGCTGTCTCCGCACCACGTGCTCTCACCACTGGTGTCCCCCAGGGCTCAGTTCTAGGCCCTCTCCTTTTCTCCCTATACACCAAGTCACTTGGCTCTGTCATATCCTCACATGGCCTCTCCTATCATTGCTACGCTGACGATACACAACTAATCTTCTCCTTTCCCCCTTCTGATAACCAGGTGGCGAATCGCATCTCTGCATGTCTGGCCGACATATCAGTATGGATGACGGATCACCACCTCAAGCTGAACCCCTGGCAAGACGGAGCTGCTCTTTCTCCCGGGGAAGGACTGCCCGTTCCATGATCTCGCCATCACGGTTGACAACTCCGTTGTGTCCTCCTCCCAGAGTGCGAAGAGCCTTGGCGTGACCCTGGACAACACCCTGTCGTTCTCCGCTAACATCAAGGCGGTGACCCGATCCTGCAGGTTCATGCTCTACAACATTCGGAGAGTACGACCCTGCCTTACACAGGAAGCGGCACAGGTCCTAATCCAGGCACTTGTCATCTCCCGTCTGGATTACTGCAACTCGCTGTTGGCTGGGCTCCCTGCCTGTGCCATTAAACCCCTACAACTCATCCAGAATGCCGCAGCCCGTCTGGTGTTCAACCTTCCCAAGTTCTCTCACGTCACCCCCCTCCTCCGCACACTCCACTGGCTTCCAGTTGAAGCTCGCATACGTTACAAGACCATGGTGCTTGCCTATGGAGCAGTGAGGGGAACGGCACCTCCGTACCTTCAGGCTCTGATCAGTCCCTACACCCAAACGAGGGCATTGCGTTCATCCACCTCTGGCCTGCTGGCTCCCCTTCCTCTGCGGAAGCATAGTTCCCGCTCAGCCCAGTCAAAACTGTTCGCTGCTCTGGCACCCCAATGGTGGAACAAGCTCCCTCACGACGCCAGGACAGCGGAGTCACTCACCACCTTCCGGAGACATTTGAAACCCCACCTCTTTAAGGAATACCTGGGATAGGATAAAATAATCCTTCTACCCCCCAAAAAAAAAAAATATATATATTGTAAAGTGGTTAACCCACTGGCTATAGGGTGATTTCACCAATTTTTAAGTCGCTCTGGATAAGAGCGTCTGCTAAATGACGTAAATGTAAATGTAACATTCCAAAATCTAGTGGAAAGCCTTCCCTGAAGAGTGGAGGCTGTTATAGAAGCAAAGGGGGGCCCAACTCCACATTATTGCCCGTGATTTTGGAATGAGATGTTTGACGAGTAGGTGTCCACATACTTTTGGTCATATAGTGTAGCTATCTAAACTCCTTTCCAGAGACTTCCACCCAAATGCGCAGTCCATGGGGGTCTAGAATATGAAGTAAATGCCTGACTATGTTTTGGGTCACCACATAACCCATTTGGATGCATTTAAGATGCATTCGTTTGTATCCCTGAAGCTTTACATATATGCCCAGTTGATCAAGAAGGAATAATGCAATGTCAAGGTGGTCCGATTGATCTTTCCGTCTGCTGTAGAGCCGTAGAGAACTCAGATTTCTCCGCAATGTAGGTAAACTAATGACAACACCATCTACTGTATATTGGTCAACGACACTAATATCTCCCAATGCCTCAAACTGAGGAGAAAGTAAAAGTTGATCAATTTAAGCAATCTGGCCATCATGTCAACCTGTGCACGAGAGGAAGCCAAGCTTGCCAAGTAGCCTATGCTAATGTTTCAGCATAATAAAGGCTATTTCTGATAACATACAACTGGATTCTTTCGTAATAACAACATCTTACTTGTTATTACATTATCTTTCTCGTAATAAGGAGATAATGGATTATTTCATTATAACTAGTTATTTAATTATTTCGTAATAACATGATCTTATCTTGTAATAATTATCAAATATTTTTTTTTTGCTGAGTAGCAGCAATACGCCACGTACTCCTGTGCTAAAAAAATATAATAATTTGTTCGGCTCAGGTTGGCTGAACATAATTTCCCTTTTATTTGACCTGCTGTGCTCCAATGATAACACTCAAATGATGTTATGGACAGAGCTGGCATAACCACCTGTGGGATTTCTAAAGCCTTACATATTCAAGACATCTCTGCTCACACATTGAGAATGGGTTCAACATGGCAAAGCACCTGCAGAAAGAGACCCGGCATCTAGGACTTTTAATGTCACCTGTCTCAGCCAGACAAGGCTTCTCCCATTGAGCACGACTTGTACATTCTATTGCGCCAGACAGAAATTAATGTAAATAATCCCTTGCCTTTTATTAATCTCCAAACCACCCAAGGCCTCTATGGTAAATGTAGGCAAACCAAACGCTGACAGAAACTAGGGGACTAGAGAGCTCTGAATTTGACCTGACATCTGAACGCAATGGAGTATCAATGACAAACTGAGTTTGTAAATACATACTTTTAGAGTTTAATCTACTGTATCCAATTTTAATGGAGTCAGTGATCAAATGAGAACTTTCCTTAAATAGTTTTGACACATTACTGCATTCCATTACATAGGGATAAAAGGTCCTGGAGTGGCCAGAGTCCTGGGGGAGCCTGCTGGAGTGGTCTGGTGGATTAATCAATGTCATTATCTAGGGGAGGCAATTAAAACTCAGGATTACAGGGGAGGCCAGCTCTCCAGGTGTGTAGAGGAGAGGGACGGATGAAGGGAGGAAGAAGAGAGAATGTGTGTGTGTGTGTGTGTGTGTATGCGTGCGTGTGTGTGTGTGTGTGTGTGTGTGTGTGTGTGTGGCGTGCCCGGCCACAACAAACCTACTAAACCCAGGCCAAAAGCTAACATTTGAGCCAAGGTGACATGTGAAGCCAAACGTCCCTGCGCAGTCCCAAATGGAATGGCCTGAGTGAGAGAACCATGTGTCACTACCACCTTGACAGGGAGGGGACCTCTCCAAGGCACATGCACCGCTCTGACTCTGCTCCAAATCTCTTGTGGTGAAAATGAAAGAAAAACCAGCAAGGAGGGATATTTGCTACTGCTATGTGGCAGAGGCAAGTGGCAAAAACATCACAGCACTGTGTCTATGCGATGAAGGGAAAGGAATGATCATTTATTGTCACGATCGTTTACAGACGGGTCAGACCAAGGCGCAGCGTGATATGCATACATGTTTATTTGGAACTAATAAACAAGCGACAAAACAACAAACTAAACTAAACGTGAAGTCCACGGTACATAAACATAACAGGGTAGGGGCCGGGTGGGCATTCCGCCTCGGAGGCGGATCCGGCTCCGGGCGTGACGACCTCTTACTCTCCGCCTCCCTGTTACGCCCCTGATCTGGTCTGGACCTTGGCGCGCTGCTTCCCCTCTCCTTCCTCCCACGATGTAACAAGCCCTGTCTGGACCCAGGTGTGGGAGACCCCGAACCTGGAGAGGGGCTGACGTCTGGGTCTGAACTGGAACCGCTGACTGGAGCTGGACCCGACGACGGTGGAGCGAACTGCTCTGAATCCGGAGTGGAGCCGCTGACCGGAGCTGGATCAGGCGACAGGAACGGTCCGGACCGGACTGGCGACACGCACCACTTGCTTGGTGCGAGGAGTGGGACTGGGTTCCTTTATTAACCCCCCGCTCCTTCTGCTGCCTAACCAGCTCCTCTCGCCGTGCCTCTACACTTTCCTTCTCCCTTATAGCCTCCTGTAGCGCCTCCCTCTGACCGAATAACTCCTGCTCCCTCTGAACCAATAGCCCCCGTAACATGGTGGCCTCCTCTCCTAACCTGCAGACCCGCCCTTTAACGGCCTCCTGCTGCCTCGTCGTCCACACCGTGTGCCCCCCCAAAAAATGTTCTTGGGGTTGCCTCTCGGGTCTCCGTCGTCGGCACTCCTCCTCCCGTGAGGACTCCTCCGGTAGCCCCCACAAGTTAGGGAACAGAACCTTGTCGTCGTCGTCATCCTCCGACTCCTCAGTATAATACTGTTCCCACTCCTCTTCCCATGGTCGTAGGGACCCAATCTGAAAACCGACCGGGTGCAGTGGTCAGGGCTCTTCTCTCTCGCTCCCCGACCACCCCTTTAGCCCCCTCAAAAAAAATTATTGGGGCTGTCTCTCGGGCTTCCTCCTCGACCGGCGTCCTCTGCGTTGCCATTGCTCCTCTCCTGCCTGGGTATCTACCTTCGCCCATGGCCCTTTCCCCGCGAATATCTCTTCCCATGACCACAATTTGCCCACCTGGGACATGGCTATTCGCTCCTCCTGGGCACGCTGCTTGGTCCTCGTTTGGTGGGATCTTCTGTCATGATCGTTTACAGACGGGTCAGACCAAGGCGCAGCGTGATATGCATACATGTTTATTTGGAACGAATAAACAAGCGACAAAACAACAGACTAAACGAAATGAAACGTGAAGTCCACGGTACACAAACAACATACCTTACACGGAACAAGATCCCACAACCCACTAGTGCCAATAGGCTGCCTAAGTATGGTCCCCAATCAGAGACAACGAGCGACAGCTGCCTCTGATTGGGAACCACACCGGCCAACATAGATCTAGAAATACTAGATTCACAACATAAAACAAAACACAGCAAGGAAAATACACACCCTGACTCAACATACAAGCGTCCTCTGAGTCAGGGCGTGACATTTATATCAAAACACCAACGTGAAGGACAGTCTTGTTTAGAGTGTATTGTGTATTGAGGGACATTTTGTCATGCTGTTGATGGTGGTGTGGATGCTCACTGTTTCAAAAGCTACTGTATGTGGTGGCCAACTCCCTCTACAGAAAAGAGTACAGTGAGGGAAAAAAGTATTTGATCCCCTGCTGATTATGTACGTTTGCCCACTGACAAAGAAATTATCAGTCTAGAATTTTAATGGTAGGTTTATTTGAACAGTGAGAGACAAAATATCAACAAAAAAATCCAGAAAAATGCATGTAAAAAATGTTATTAATTGATTTGCATTTTAATGAGGGAAATAAGTATTTGACCCCTCTGCAAATCATGACTTAGTACTTGGTGGCAAAACCCTTGTTGGCAATCACAGAGGTCAGACGTTTCTTGTAGTTGGCCACCAGGTTTGCACACATCTCAGGAGGGATTTTGTCCCACTCCTCTTTGCAGATCTTCTCCAAGTCATTAAGGTTTTGAGGCTGACATTTGGCAACTGGAACCTTCAGCTCCCTCCACAGATTTTCTATGGGATTAAGGTCTGGAGACTGGCTAGATCACTCCAGGACCTTAATGTGCTTCTTCTTGAGCCACTCCTTTGTTGCCTTGGCCGTGTATTTTGGGTCATTGTCATGCTGGAATACCCATCCACGACCCATTTTCAATACACTGGCTGAGGGAAGGAGGTTCTCACCCAAGATTTGACGGTACATGGCCCCGTCCATCGTCCATTTGATGCGGTGAAGTTGTCCTGTCCCCTTAGCAGAAAAACACCCCCAAACCATAATGTTTCCACCTCCATGTTTGACGGTGGGAATGTGATCTTGGGGTCATAGGCAGCATTCCTCCTCTGCCAAACACAGCGAGTTGAGTTGATGCTAAAGAGCTCGATTTTGGTCTCATCTGACCACAACACTTTCACCCAGTTCTCCACTGAATCATTCAGATGTTCATTGGCAAACTTCAGACGGGCCTGTATATGTGCTTTCTTGAGCAGGGGGACCTTGCGGGCGCTGCAGGATTTCAGTCCTTCACGGCGTAGTGTGTTACCAATTGTTTTCTTGGTGACTATGGTCCCAGCTGCCTTGAGATCATTGACAAGATCCTCCCGTGTAGTTCTGGGCTGATTCCTCACCGTTCTCATGATCAATGCAACTCCACGAGGTGAGATCTTGCATGGAGCCCCACGCCAAGGGAGATTGACAGTTATTTTGTGTTTCTTCCATTTGCGAATAATCGCACCAACTATTGTCACCTTCTCACCAAGCTGCTTGGCGATGGTCTTGTAGCCCATTCCAGCCTTGTGTAGGTCTACAATCTTGTCCATGACATCCTTGGAGAGCTCTTTGGTCTTGGCCATGGTGGAGAGTTTGGAATCTGATTGATTGATTGCTTCTGTGAACAGGTGTCTTTTATACAGGTAACAAACTGAGATTAGGAGCAATCCCTTTAATAGTGTGCTCCTAATCTCAGCTCGTTACCTGTATAGAAGACACCTGGGAACCAGAAATCTTTCTGATTGAGAGGGGGTCAAATACTTATTTCCCTCATTAAAATGCAAATCAATTTATAACATTTCTGACATGCGTTTTTCTGGTATTTTTTGTCTCTCACTGTTCAAATAAACCTACCATTAAAATGATAGACTGATCATTTCTTTGTCAGTGGGCAAACGTACAAAATCAGCAGGGGATCAAATACTTTTTTCCTCACTGTATGTGTCTGGATATGGTGTGCTCAGAGGGGCAGCTATGTCTGCAGGACATTGATTATAGCACACCTTTAATAGGCTGACATTTGCATAAGCAAAGACACACATGGAAGGCTATGTAAATAATTTAAGAAAACAAAACAATGCTGTTATTAAAACAGAAAAATATAACTTCAGGCTCAATTTCAAATGCTAAAATATTCAAATTCCTTAACAAAAACATCTGTGCCCTTATTGACATTATCTAAGCACTCTGAAGGCAGAATTCTGCAGTAGTTTCTCTAGACATCATTTGTAATAGAGCCCCACAGTGGAGGTGTCATAATCCCCATAACACCTAGCGATCAAACAGGGAAATGGTTCCAATTGTTTTTTCCACCATTCATTTTTCCCATAGGGAATTTTAGAAACACTTAAAATTAGGGCTGTGTTTCGTGTAGGCTTACCATGGCATGATGTTTTGATAACCATGTAAATCTCTCTTGGACAAGGTGACTTATTCGGCTCTATTTACTCTCAGATTCGAACATGCTAATTAGCATCAAAGTAGAATTATGCAAGACTAGAAGTACCTGCAAGCTCCTACACGCCATCTCTAGCTGACACCTTTGCGAACAGGTATTGTGTCAATTTAAAACGGGCACAAGACAGTTTTAAAGAAATGTATTCATTACATAATTTAGCTAACATTAGATAGTAGATAGTTAATGCAGAGATTCTACCTTTGCCTTGATTCGTCAATCTCGTCCAGGTCACTATGGCATTTGTAGTTCTTTATGATAGCCACATTAGCAGTTAATTAGCATTTCCTTTTTGGGGGGGGGGGGGTAAATACAGGTGAATATATTGATAAACCCTTGTCCTAGAGAGATTTATATGATTATCAAAACGTCACACCAGGGCAAGCCTACACGAAACACAGCCCTTATTTTAAGTGTTGGAACCATTTGCTTGTTTGACCGCTAGGTTTTATGGGTATTATGACTCATACTGTGGTACTTTATGTCCTCTTCCTGGCTGGATAAAACAGGAAAGAACTAGCTGCCACGATGCCTTAGATTGATATTGTGGTATCGCGTCGAATGCTGGTGGGTATTGCTGTCGATCAAAGAATCCCCTTAGGCTGTATCGTGTTTTAGAGACTTTTATTAATACCACGAGGTTACAGCGTAAGTACAGACACGCGGTGTCAGGAGAACCAGTCCCAAATAAATCTTACTACGTTCTGCCTCTCCGCCGTTCTTCCCCCCTTTATATAGCCTTCCAAGAGTTGAATGGCTCCCTCTACTGTCCAATCCCCGTATCTTACAACCCACTTCCTGTCTGTCATATGTGGCGTCACGCTAAAACCTTCCCTCTTGATACCAAAAATCAACATTCTTTCAGTTCCATTTAAAAACATTTAACACCATCATATTGTCAATACACTACATTCCCCCCTTTCGAGACAACCTAAACGTCTCGAAACCAAACAGAATAGGATTATAATATAGTATCTGAAAATTATGCCTTTGTTAATGTTTTCATGAAGAAATGGAATGTGTTTATGTTAGTATCCAGAGGGAAGGTTTTAGGTGTAACGCCACATCCAGTAGACCGGAAGTGTCTTGAAGACTGGGGATTGGCCAGAAGAGGTCAGCTTCATTGTTATAAATAGGGGGTTAGGCGAGGAAGACGTCAGAACGGCCATAGCAATTGGGGAGCCGTTTTCCGGGTGTCATGTCACCTGTCATTTATGCTGTAAACCTCGTGATTTTATTAAAAGCCTCTAACACGATGCAGCATAAAACGGACTCTTTGTTGACGGCAATAATGACCACCATTCATCATATACGACATAATGGCGCCCAACGTGGGGCTGGGTTTGCGTCTCTTCCTTGTTTCAGTCAACAGCTGGGCTAACTCTCTCTGAGGCATGGCCGAAAAAAGGGTGAGTGTTCTTACCGCTTCGGAGTTGGTTGGATTGGATATGACTTGTGTACACTGAAGAGATGTTCCATTATGACCTGGCCTCGGTGGCGTTATTGCTGGTCGACTGGAGTCTGCTAAAATTTATTCCATCGGAAACGGCAGTTAATTGGAATGTAGAGCATTAAACGGTAGGATTTAAGTATTGAAAGTGTATATTTCATTGGTAACGGGTGACAATGATTGGTAAATTCAGATATGCGCATTCTTTAGGGCACTGTACCGCTTTAAGACCTCCAGGGGGGGCCATTTTAGATGTCGGGCCGACAAATCCGTTTACACGATAGAATGGGTGGACGGTGGGTTTCTTTTTTCTTAAAGAGAGCTCGGATTCATGGGGTTTATCTGATTGTAATTATGATTTGACTCTCGTCCGACGGGATGTTTGATTGAGTCTGATTTCTCGGTGTAATGGTCATTAGTCCCGGTAGCAAAAACGGTAGGATAAATATGTTTAAAATTGATAGGGCAGTGCAGGCTACTTAGGGCTGGGTAGGCCGCAGTTAGCTAGAGGCTAAGGCTAATGTCGGCTAAATGGGAGTGTGTTCCATGCTACATGGTACAACGTGGCTAAGGCTAAGGCTAATTGTGTTGTGTGCTACATGCTAACGTATCCTTAGAGATTCCATTGCGATGGATTAAAGTCTCTTAAATTTGTCTCTGTGTTTAAGTCAGGTTATATGTTTTGTGAGCGCTGTTAAATGTTGTTTGACTATAAGGGGGAAACGGGAGTTATAGCTGGAGTGTTATTCTGTCTGTTTGGGGAGAGAGAATAGAAAATCTTCCTTCCACGGTGAGAAGGGATTTTTGAATGGTTGTGCGCATGCATTTAATTTTGCGATACTACCCTACAGAAAGGGGGAGTTTATGACACGAGATTAGGACACGTGTTGATTTTACGGGGCTAAAAACTACGAAATGAGGTTGGGCTAAGCCTACAAAACAAAATGGTGGGTGCAGGTCATAGGTCCCATTTGGCGTTACCCTGCAAGGGAAAATAGACAGAGGAGAAATTTTAACACGATGATTCTAGTTTAAACTGCGATTGGTTAAACATGAAACTTGTTTTGTAACCTATTGAATTTATAAATTAAATATATGTTGGCGAAGTATAATGAATTAAATTAAAGACGGATTAAAATAAAAATGTTTTTTGAGCGATCTATTTAGTTCTGAGTTTAGTCTTAGAGTGAATAATGTAGAACGAACGAATATTGAATGGTTGGAAATACTCAGTGATTGCAGTAACTGCTGGAATCTTGTGTGTTTCTATGTTTTTTTGAAATATGAGAGGAACATGGAACGGCGAGACGAGAGAGAGAGGAGGGGCTGACGTGTGCGTCACGTGACAAGGTGTGACGAGGCAGACGAGAGGATCGGATCAGGCTAGTACACAAAATCATCCTAACAAGATATGTGATGTTATGACGATTTTACATAGACTTGGCAAATACTATTTCATTAAAAATTGCATTTTGAAGGCTCTGTATCACTGGGGTTTGATTGCAGATGTGTTGGGAATCAAGGATGGATTGAGGATTCTTCTGTAAATTTATGATAATTAGGGGTTAGAGCAAGGGGTTAAAGGCTTTGTTTATGGGTATTTTAGTCTGAAGTTTACTAACTTCATTTACTTGCATTTGATGGGTTGTGGTAAGATAGCCAACACTAATTGATAAATTGGTGATATAGGAATAAAGAATTGGTTTTAAATTATTCATAATTTTTAATTGAGTTTGTAAGTGGTTTTTTATTTTTAATTAAATGGTTTTTGAATAAGGCATTTAATTGAATTTTTTAATATTCATATTTTATTTTATTTGATTTTTGGGGTTGTTAGGGTTATATTAATAATTTAAGGGGGGAAGCCATAGGCTATACAGTCTAAAATAAGATAGTCACAATAAAGGAATTTAAAAGGGTTGATATAGGGGAAAATTGACTAAAATAGTAATTATTTAACTAAGGTAGTGTTAGAAAGACTAATGGCAGATGTTAGTACACCTTTCTCACATACGGATTCAGCAAAAAGACACCCACCTTACGAGAAGGAAGCTTTCAGTGATCATCTAGCATGGTGATTATGGCATCAGAGATGAAGACGAATACAAGCAGAAACGACCGATGAAGATGAATTCAAAACTCCAGAAGGAAGGAAAACCGGGATGTCTGGGAACTTAAAGAAGATGAGGATGATGAAGATGAGAGTGATTGAGAGAGGTCATGGGTGGATATGACTCTGTGATCAGAAGGAAGTTGGCAAGAGAGAAACGAAGAAGGATACGCGAGATTTGATCTCTGATGGAAGTTGAAGATGAAGAAAGTGATGAAGATTTCGAGGTTAAAGGTGTTTTATGTTCAAGAGGATTTTATCCTACAATGACTGGTAAAGAAGAAATAGGAGATATAGACCGATGCTTATCATGCCTGGATAAAGCAAATAGTTTAGAAGTAACACAGTTGAAGATACAGAAGAGACAAGGAGAAAACCTCGGAGAACATTTTTAATCCCAAGAATTGGAGGAGAAGAAGAATACATTGAGGCAAAGATGCTGAAGAAAAGTAAGAAGATGATGGAAGACGATATTTCGAGGACAGAACTTAAAATATAAGCTTTTGAAGAATCCTGATATGTCAACAACAAAGAACAGGACGAAGAAACTCTGAGAAGTCAATCATACAACTGGTGGAGAAGAGAAGCTTGTGTGATGAAGAATCAGGGTGAACCAAATCAACAATCACTGTTACAGCTTCAACTGAACAATATCGAATGCAATTGTACCAGCCAAGGGGGGTACCAGATGTTCCATATCCACAATCAGTTTCTGGACAGACACAGAATGAGAGGAAGAGGATGAGAAGACTTAGGAGGAGGAAGATTTCGGCTACACTTCCAGCAACTCTCAGACTTTACCTGGGATGGAAATGCGCCAGGAGAAAACAACAGAGGAAGATGAAGGAGCAAGTGAAGATCACCTGTTCTAGAAGAGATGAAGGGGGGTGTCAGCTGAAGAGCACCGATTAGAGAAGAAGAGAAAATAGCTAACTATTGAAGTAAAAACAACCGACCAGAGGACTATGAGAAATAATGGTGAATAGTGTAAAAACTTATCTGTGTTCAGCCTAAAGAGGTTAAACATCTCACTAATTGATAACTAATTAGGATAGGGATTTGAGGTAGTAAAACAGTTACTTACTCTTAAGGTACTAATATTAGAAGATGCTGTTATGGCAGTGTTGGGAAGAGATGCATGGTTTGAAGTGAATTGTACAATAAAATGTACGCTAGACGACTGTCTATTAAGACAATCTGTCTACAAAGTTAAAAGGGGTGACTGTTTATTCTGGGTTACATTCTTACACTAAGAGATTTCAGGCTAGGCTAAAAGGTGTTTAGACGTTTTGCCAAGTCTGTGTGTAATGAGTCAGAAGCAGGTGGGAACTTTCCCAATCACATATTCTACAAATTTGGTGGTAAGGGATTTTGTGAAAATCAGGGGAAAAGTTGTAAATGTTATGAGAGAAAAGATTAGATTAAAATAAGTTAGGAGTAGATTGGGGTTGAAGGAACTCTGAGACAGTAAGTTAAGTTTTAAGGTTAGTAGTAAGAGAGAGAGAACAGTAATGAATGACACTGTAGAGTAGGGAGATCAAGGTAATTATGGGTGTATTTTGTGTAATCAAAAGTTTGAAAGTCAGAGATTTAGAGAAAGGACTGAGATTTGGGGAAAAAGTGACACTAGTGGGGATAGATGGAAGTACAAGTAAAGAGTTCAAAGTCTTAGGGGAAAACTGGGGGAAAAACTAGGAGTAACTAAGGACATTCACACTTCAGTTTATTAGAACAACAGGGAGAAGCAAGTTAACTCTTTCAACATTGATAGGTATTAAAGTCATAAATATATCGCATTTGATTATAAGGGAACCAATACAGCACCAATGTTAGGGAAAAAATACTTATTAGGGTTTAGGATGGGGACGTTTCTCCCATATGGAGAGATAATTATGGAGAATAAGTATTGTTATCAGGACCAGGAGTAGAAGCTGTTGTACCTAGTCAAAGGAGGGATAGTTTGTACAACGATATGAAGTGGAAGAGGTTAGGAGTGACTGTTCACTTATTTGGCGTAAGGTTACAGAGAAAGGTCAGGGAGAATATATGTGTACTTATTTAGGGCAAGCATTAGAATTTGTTTCGGTTACGAATTATTGGTTAAAGGGCTATGTAATTCATAAAGTAACGCTTATAATGGAAGAGTTGAGGTCTGTTGTAGCCTCCACAGTCATTGAGGGAGTTCAGGAAGAGTAGATTACCGTCACTCCAACAGTAGATAATACAGAGGATAATAGGAACTTTTGCACTAGAAGTAATTAGGGTTGATACAGCAATTAAGTCAACTACTTTAATGGTAACTTTGGAAGGGATTAGTGATACGATGGCAATAGCAAAAGAGGGAGTATGACATCGACAACAACTTTTCTGAAATTAAATGGGGAATTTTAGACTCATGGGTTATGTTACGGATGGAGAGTGCTGTCAATGATAGTACGAATGGGGTTAAAATAGGAGAACAGATAGTAGTAGAGAGAATATAGATTCATCATGGAGGACAGGATGAGGTCTTTGATTTTGATGACAGACAGGGAGAGGTATCTGATCAGTGCCGCTCGTTCTTCTGTTGTGGAAATTAGAGATAGATTAACTCATTCTGTAAGATCAGTGAGGAATCTTGAGGGTCCATGTCTGTTGAGAATTCCATCCCAAACATGTTAGACGGTTGCGCAGCCTCTATCAGGTGTGGGTCAGTCTTATGCTTTGTCATGGCTGTGGTATTGGCAACAGTCATTGACAGATAAAATAATGTCGTTGTCAGAACAGTGATTTAAGCTTAGGTTTAATTGTTCTTGGTTAAATGAATTACCCTATGGGAATTGTTAAATGGGAAAGGAAAATCAGGTAACAACGGAACCCTGAAGTATTCAGGTGAAACATTGAGGGCTAAAAGTTGTTTTATAAAATATAGGATATAAGGGTATGTTTATGGGAATATCAGATTGGGATGTTATATGATAACTTTGGATTAGCATGAACATAAGGTTAGAGATGACAAATATAATGTAACTTTTTATGTACCAGGTAGTAGAAAAGCAGGACTTTGATGGTTAAACGATTAGCTTTTGACTGACAATGTGACTATGGGGAATAGAGATATTTAGGGGTTTGGGGGTGATAAAGCATATATATATACTTATATTAGGGATGGACAGGATTTGGTTACATGTCAACGTTGAAGCTTCCATATGAGGCTTTTACTATTAAAAGAGGAGTAGCACCGAACACAGATCGATCTGAAATTAGAGTTCAAAATAGGATGAAAAGGGACATGTCATAGGCTTCAAGCCTATCATTGAAGGATAAGTCTAAGGGAGAAGGGGGACTTTATTCATGGTATGGTGTAACATTTGGGAAGATCATATTGATAAATATTAGTTATACTTTGAGTCCAGATAGTTCAGATAAGATCACTGGGATTATAGATGCATTATAAGGGATGTGTTGGGGAGATCTGAGAAGATTTGGTTGCAAGATCAATTAGGCCAGTAGGGGCAGTGATGGGTCAGATTTTAGTTTCAGCTTTGATAACACTGGGTGATGTTTGTAATTTGTTACTTACCTTTGAGAAAGTTATGATATTGAGATAGGTTGAGAGTGATTCCTGGAGACAACACTCAGATGCCGGTGTTGACTGTTCCGGATCTGGAGGAAGATGGATGGACTACTGATGGATAAATATCATTTTGATGATTTTTCAATTTTTTTCAATATTGGGGTGATGTTGGTATGATTTATGAATCAAAGGGGGGAATAGGTTTATGTGATTCATACATCATTTATATATCATTTTTAAATTCTTAGGTGAAATTGAGGTTTAATTTGAAAGGGTTGTTTTGCAAAGGATACTGTTTGGTCGTTTCTTTTCTTTTCATTCCAGAAGCATGTGGGAGAACATATGGAGATTGAAATACTCAAACAAAGACAATATGAAGGGACAATATGACTGGAGGAGATGAAACAAGGAGGGTGTGGCCGATTCCATCATCAACAATCCATTGGAAGTCAAGACTACAGGGAGATGAAGTGTAGTGGACTACATTCCAGTGTTTGCAATGAAATATAGACATGTGTAATACATAATTGTGTAATAGTCTCAGGTATTAATTTTGTAGAATGATGTTTGATGTTATTGAATACATGTGAGGATCTTAGATGTTTTTGTTTATTTCGGTGAATGTTTAGGGACAGAGAGGCTAGGAAGGGAGAGTTTCATTGTCCGGTCCAATGGGTTGACCAGCCGTACAATGGATGTTTATGGATAGGATTTTGTTTGCAGGGGCTTACATGTGTATTTAATTGCGTCATAGTTTCAAAATGCATTTACATGGTTTATGAGGTTATCTGGAGTACCGACGGTGGTTGCCTGGGGCAGAGGGACCGTGAGAGAATTTTACTGTCTTGATTGATGGATGGATATCTGAAAAGATGGCTGCCGGACAGTTTTTCGCTCTTACACTCCATAGAGATTTCTTCATATTTCATAGTAATGTATTTACACTCCATAGAGATTTGTTCATATGTCATAGTAATGTATTCACACTTCATAAACAGTTATTGCATAGAAAGGTATTTACACTCTAGAGAAGAATGTTTTTGGTTTAATGTTAAAGATACTCAATAAGATAAATTGTTACTAGTCATAATCCTATTCTGTTTGTTTTCGAGACGTTTAGTTCGTCTCGAAAGGGGGGAATATAGTATCTGAAAATTATGCCTTTGTTAATGTTTTCATGAAGAAATGGAATGTGTTTATGTTAGTATCCAGAGGGAAGGTTTTAGGTGTAACGCCACATCCAGTAGACCGGAAGTGTCTTGGAGACTGGGGATTGGCCAGAAGAGGTCAGCTTCATTGTTATAAATAGGGGGGTTAGGCGAGGAAGACGTCAGAACGGCCATAGCAATTGGGAGCCGTTTTCCAGGTGTCATGTCACCTGTCATTTATGCTGTAAACCTCGTGATTTTATTAAAAGCCTCTAACACGATGCAGCATAAAACGGACTCTTTGTTGACGGCAATAATGACCACCATTCATCATATACGACAATAACAAGTAACAATTTATCTTATTGAGTATCTTTAACATTAAACCAAAAACATTCTTCTCTAGAGTGTAAATACCTTTCTATGCAATAACTGTTTATGAAGTGGGAATACATTACTATGACATATGAAGAAATCTCTATGGAGTGTAAGAGCGAAAAACTGTCCGGCAGCCATCTTTTCAGATATCCATCCATCAATCAAGACAGTAAAATTCTCTCACGGTCCCTCTGCCCCAGGCAACCACCATTCGGTACTCCAGATAACCTCATAACTCATGTAAATGCATTTGAAAGTATGATGCAACTAAATACACATGTAAGCCCCTGCAAACAAAATCCTATCCAATAACATCCATTGTACGGCTGGTCAACCCATCGGATCGTACAATGAATCTCTCCCTTCCTAGCCTCTCTGTCCCTAAACATTCACGAAATAAACACAAACATCTAAGATCCTCACATGTATTCAATAACATCAAATATCCTTCTACAAAAATTAATCCCTAAGAATATGACACAATTATGTATTACACCTGTCAATATTTCATTGCAAACACTGGAATGTAGTCCACTACACTTCATCTCCCTGTAGTGTCCTCTTCCAATGGATTGTTGATGATGGAATCGGCCACACCCTCCTTGTTTCATCTCCTCCAGTCATATTGTCTTTGTTTGAGTATTTCAATCTCCACATGTTCCCCCAAATGCTTCTGGAAGAAAAAGAAAAAGACCAAACAGTATCTTTTCCAAAAAACACTTTCAAATTAAACATCAATATCCACTAAGAATCTAAAAATGATATATAAATGATGCATGAATCACATAAACCCATTCCCCCCTTTGATTCATAAAATCATACTAAAAAATCACACTAATATTGAAAAAAATTGAAACATGATCAAATAATCAAAAGGATATTTATCCATCAGTAGTCCATCTAGATCCCCTCGTCCATCTTCGTCCAGATCAGGAACAATCAACAACGGCATCTGAGTGTTGTCTCCAGGCATCACAACACCAACCCATCTTAATATCATAGCTTTTGCAAAGGTCAGTAACAAAGTACAAAAGCAAAACATGACACACAACGCTATCAGAGCTGCGACTAAAATCTGAACCATCACTGCTCCTATTGGGCCTAACTGATCTTGCAACCACGACTTCGCTGACCATTCAGCTTTCTCAGATCTCCCAATGCATCCCTTATATTCTTCAAGGCATCTATAACACTCGTGATATTATCGGAACTATCTGGGATCAAAGTATAACAATCATCCCCCGTCAGATTCATAGCCAAACATAATCCACCTTGTTTTGCCAAAATATAATCAAGAGCCATGTCATGTTTCAACAACGTCAGTCTGTGACTTCTTTGAGCATTTGACAGAAGGTTAAACCCTCTTATTGTTTCATTTGCAAAGCCCTGCAACGTATATGTAATATTATCAATATGATCTGCTAAGAATGTTACACCATACCATGGAAAAAGACCAAGTCCCCACTTCTCTCCCAGACTTATTCTCCAATGGTAGGCTTCAAGATTACTAAATTTAGCCATGTCTCTTTTCACCCTATTTTCAACAGTAGTGTCAAATTGATCTGTGTTCGGTGCTACTCCTCTTCTAATTGTAAAAACCTCATATGGAAGCTTCAACGTTGACATGTAACAACATCCTTTCCATCCCTGGGGTAAGAATATATATGCTTTACCAACTGTCAATGTTGAAAGAGTTAAATCGCTTCCCACTGTTGTTCTAACAGACTGACGTGTTGGTGTTATTGTTGTTACTTCATTCCTAGTTTTCGTAACGTTTTGGTCTGACTTTTCTCCTAACTGGTCTAGGCCTATTTTGTCCAACCGAATCACTAGCTTCTCCTTTAACAGAGTTGCCCTTGGTGGTCTCTGCTGTTTCACATCCCACTGAAATATTCCCTGTTGCTTCTGGGACGTATTGGAAATCAATTTCCCCAAATCCTCTTTCCTTTCCATCCCCTGCATAGTCATCTCTGGCATCATCAGAAATGTCACCATTATCAATGTTAACCCCAACACTGACAATCTCTCCCTCTTCCTGTTCTCCCCTATCTCCATCCTCGCTCTCTGCGCGTGACACCTCTTCTGTAGGCGCTTTAACACAATGTGACAAATGATACCACGTAGGAGACCCCTTAACCTGGACAGCTGTTCCAGTACTACGAACCACTTCAAATGGTCCTTCACGACGTTCGTTATACCACTTCCTTCTGAATACCTTTACTGAATACTTTGTCTCCCGGTTGTACTGTATTCCTCTTATCCTCTTCAGGCGCCTTTTGCACCTCTTCTTGTCTTTGCCTGTCAGAAACATATGTGGACAACTTTTTATGAAAGTTGGCCATATATGTAACGTACGCTCTCATTTCATCTTCCAACAGGGCCAAGCTTGGACCCTTTCCGCTTGTTCGCAAACAAGGCGTTGGCATCCTTCTTCCTGTTACCAACTCATGGGGTGTCATACGTAGATCACGTAACTCACTTGAGCGACACACCATTAGTGCTAAAGTAAGCGCCGCTATCCAGTTTAAACCTGTATGCTGACAAATCTTCACAATGCGATTTTTCAAGACACCGTTCATTCTTTCACACATCCCCTGACTTTGTGGGTGATAAACTGCTCCAAGACTTTGCTTAATTCCCAATTTTTGCAACATCAATTTTACTGATTTATCCACAAATTCGCTTCCATTGTCTGAGGATATTCGATCGGGTAATCCCCACCTGCTTATGACCTCTTTACATAAGAACTTGGCAACCGACTGAGCATCCTTACGCTTGGTTGGACAAGCTTCCGTCCATCGTGAAAATCTATCTACAACCACCAACATGTATCTTTTCCCATCCACTGGTTGTATCATATCAACAAAGTCAATGACCAACTCACGCATAGGACCCCTTGGTGTAGGAATGTAACCTGGATGAACAGGTATCCCTCTTCGAACATTATTTTTAAGACAGATAGTGCATCTTCCTATCAAATAATCAATTTGTTCAAACAAATATGGAGCCCAAAAACCATATTCCTTTGTGATCTTTCTGTGAACCTCCCCCCTCGCAACATGAGCTAAGCCATGTGCTTCTTGAATCATCAGACCTAAGAGATCTAGAGGCGCTACTATCAACCCCTCATGGTTTCTCCACAGACCAGTAGCATCTTTGACCGCTCCTCGGTCTAGCCATAGCTGTTTGTCGATCATAGAAGCGGCTTCTTGCATCAAAATTACATCTCGAGCGTAATTTTGTCTTCCAAGTCCACTACATGAGTGACCAGCAAAACTTTCCCCAATTTATCCGCTCCTGCGACGGCTTTTGCAGCTTCATCAGCAGCTTTGTTCCCTTGTGTCACTCTTGACATATCTGTCTTGTGAGCTGCGCACTTAGCTATCGCTATCTCTGTAGGCTTCATCATAGCATGCAACAATTTCATTATTTGTGCATGATGTTGTATCGGAGAACCATCCGTTTTCTTGAACCCTCGACCTTTCCATACCGCCCCAAACAAATGACATACACTATGTGCATATGCTGAATCAGTGTATATGGTTACTCACTTTCCTTCTGCTAACAAACATGCTTCTGTTAGCCCCACAAGTTCAGCAAGTTGTGCAGACGCAGGCTGTGGTATTACTTTTCAACAACAAATCCCGTCCCTCTGCCTCTAACTACTGCATAACCAGCACATAATTTATCTCCCACCCGATAGCAAGACCCATCCGTCCAATACTCCAGGTCTGCCTCACGTAATGGAAAGGCTTGTAAATCTGATCGAAGCCTCGAATATCTCTCTGCTTCTTGGACACAATCATGTGGCTCACCATCCTCGGAAGTTGGTAAACTCTCGGCTGGATTTACTGTATCACATCTCACAAGGGTGACATCCTCCTGCTCTAAGAGTCTATGATAGTCTCTGAGCCTAGGCATAGTCAATGTATATTTCCCATAGTTCAGAAGATTTCTGAGACTATGATGGGTAAGAATTGTCACTGGGTAGCCCATCGTGACCGATGATGCTTTGTCATACATTGAATATACCCCCACCATTGCTCTGTAGCATAGTGGTAACCCTAGTTCTACCTCTGAATAAGCAGTAGAGTAGTAGGAAATAGGCTGAGGATTCGTCCCCATGCCTGTCGGTTGACAAAGAACCGCACACGCATATTTACCTCCAGTAGAAGTAGACACATATAGCAAAAAGTTCTTCGAGTAATCTGGTAGTGCAAGTGCAGGTGCCTCCTGCAACCTCTGTTTGATTGTTTCAAATGCCACATGGCCTTCCTGTGTCCAGGAAAGATTGCTATGGAGTTGACCACTCTCAGTACCCCTCACCATAGCCCTCAATGGGGCCATCAAACTAGTATAATCCTCTACTCAAGCTGAGGAATAACCAGCAATACCCAGAAATGTCATCATTTCTCTGACTGTTCTAGGTTTTGGAGCCTTACGAATAGTTTCCACCTGCTTGTCCGAAATGTTTTTGTGGCCATGAGTTATTTTTTGACCTAAATATACAACTTTCTCCTGACAATATTGCAGCTTTTTCTGTGACACCTTGTGCCCCTTTTCTGCCAATACCTGTAGTAATTTAATTGAGTCCCTATGACATGTTTCCTTATTTTGTGAGCAAACCATTATATCATCCACGTACTGAATGACAGTGCTCTGCAATATCTGATCTATCCCTACCAAATCTTCCTTCAGTACTTTATTGAAGATATGCGGCGAATGCCGGTACCCCTGTGGCATTCTATTGTACTCATAGAACTGTCCCTTATAGGTGAACCCAAATAAATCCTGACTCTCTATACTAAGTGGAACACTGAAAAATGCTCCACATAAGTCCAGTACTGTAAAATGTGTCGCATCCGGAGGAACTTGAGCTAACAAGGTATGAGGATCTGGCACTTCTGCTGGAAAGTCAATCACTATCTCATTTACTGCTCTCAAATCATGAGCTACACGATAACTTCCATCTGGTTTTTTTACAGGCCACAAAGGTGTGTTACTCCGAGGGTTTTTTGTTGTCCTTAAAACCCCTGCTGTCGAAAGTCCATCAATTTGTGGTTCAATCCCTTTGATTGCTTCCTCTTTCAATGGATACTGATTTTTCCATGGAGGTTTGGCTCCTGGTCGAAGTTCAACCTTCACAGGTTGGGCTGATTTCACAAGTCCAATATCAGTACTATGTTGAGGCCACAACCCTTCTGGAACTTGTTGCAACATCTCCTCTTTCATAGGATCTGAATCAATTTTCATATGGCAAATAGATTAATGTGTCATTCCTACTGCCTGTGGCTCTCCTTGTCCTTGAGCCGAAATCATTATTTTAAGAAATTGTTGATCTTCACTTCTCCAGATCGCCAAATTGTCTTTCATTGGTCTGAAACAAAGTTTCTCTGCTTCTGTCATCATTTCTCCTATTTGCTTTTGCTCATAGCCTTCCGAAACCAACAAGGTAACATGTGGCACACTCTTCTCAATATCAAATTCTCTATTCAGATAATCGTCTGTGTTTATCTTCATAGCTGCTCCTTGTGGTCCTAAAATAATGCAACTTGAGCTAAGTTGAACATTCTTCGGTTGATGACTCAACCATTCCTCTGAGTGTGGTTGAGCAGCATTCTTGAAATATTTGAGCGTACAATGGAATGGATATTCCGGAAGCTTCGCATCCGGCATATTTGCAACAATAAATCTTTCCCATATCTTAGCCTGCTTCATAAAATCTTCACTGAGATTTCCAATCCAGAATACTGAAGACGAATCCATCTCCGTCATCATCGACAATTGGTAAACCTTTTCCTTTGGCATTTCTATCAGACAGCCGTCTGGTGTACATCTGATTGTACAGTTCAACTTACACAATGCATCTCTTCCCAATAATGCAACAGGTGTATGTTCTGATACCAGTATGGGTATTGTAATTTTCTGATCTTTATAGCAGAGCTCAATTGGTTCCGTAAGAGGAATCAGCTGTTTTACTCCCTCAAATCCGATTGTCCTAACAAGTTGATTGGACATAGGGAGATGTGTAGCATCTTCAGGTCGAACACAGGTGAACGCTGCTCCGCTATCCGCCATCACTTCCAATGGTCGGTTGTTTATTTTCACCTCAATTGTTGGATCTCTTTCCGGTCCTGACGCTACCAGCTGACACCCCCCTTTCGGATCATCTAGGCACCTCTAGAATCCTGGCTCCGGACCCCTGTAGGGGTTCACCGGTCCTCCAGATGATTTTGACTGGCCCCTGTATCTTCCTCTGAAATTCCCTCTGATGTTTCCTCCTGACCAATTGCAGTCCCTGGCATAGTGACCACCCTGTCCACAATTATAACACACATCTTGAGATTGCTGGAAGTGTGGCTGAAACCTTCCTCTTTCTTTGAAGCCTTCTCGTCCTCTTCCTCTCCAATTTTGTGTCTGTCCAGAAATTGGCTGTGAATATGAATCAACTGGTGCCGTCCTTGGTGGCTGATACACTTGCGGTTGGAACTGTTCTGGTTGAAGCTGTGGCAGTGATTGTTGGTTTGGTGCACACGGACTCTGCATAACCAAAGCTTGTTTCTTATCCTTTTTATTCTCTCCCAGTTGTATTTGATTGAGTTTCCTGAGAGTTTCTTCGTCCTGCTCTTTCTGGTTGAGTTCCTTCTTCCTGTACAGATCCACTTGATGCGCTATGTGATCTGTATAGACCCCCTTTTGTCATGCTTCCAAGTCCAACCACTCTGCCAGTTTGTTTCTTACTGGTGCGGGCAGTCCCATTTGCAGTTTAGCTCTCAAAATTGACTGCTCAATTTGACTCACATCTGGATCATTTCCAGTAATATTTCTCCACACTTGATGAACTCTTGACACATAGGCTCTCGGATTTTCTTGTTGTCCTAGTGGGTCAATCAGAATATTATCAGGATGCACATTTGTTGGAAATGTATCTTTCAATGCTCTCCACAGACGATTCCTACTTGCAGCCAACAATTCAGGATCGTTCACTGCCGTCCCAACATATCTCATGAGTCCAGCCCTCTGGAAGACTTCTTCCATATCTGGAATCCCAATGAGATTAGCCAACAGTCTCTTAACGTCTCCTATGGCAGACTGTGTTCCCACCGTAATTTCTTCCAATTTCGAAATCCAAGGGTAAGCCCCATTTTGAAGAATAGGCAGCTTTTCAAGTATATTTGACATATCGGTATTTTGCAATGGCTTATATTCAAAGTTTTGACCTCGAATGATAACTGGTACCATTTTGCTCGTGGTATCTTTCCTTGACCTTAATGCATATTTTGTCTCATCTTTTCTGGATTCTCTTTTCAGCCGTTTCTCCTTCTGTATGGTCAGCGTCTGGAGTTCTTCCTGTAGCTCTCTTACTTCTCCTGCAGTCCTTGCACTCTTCAGTTCTGATAAGCATCGGTCTATATCTCCTTCTATTTCTTCTGTGTCAGTCTTTGCAGGATAAACTCCTTTCGAATACACAGCACCTTTAGTCTCGTCTTTATCGCTGTCTTCATCTTTGCTTTCCTCAGAAGTGGAATATCTTGTATCCTTTTTCTTCGAACCTTCCTCAGCACTGTAATATCTTGTATCCTTCTTCTTCAAACCTTCCTTACCCCTTCTCTCCGTTCTGGCCAACCTCCGTTTGATGACCGGATCATATCCACCCATGATCCCCTCTAAATCACTCCGATCATCATCGTCCTCCTCCAGTTCCATCCTACTTAACCTCATACCACCCTTAGTTTTCAGACTTCTCGTTTTCTTTTCACCTTTGGCGCTTGGATGCATTTTTATGGTCGTTTCTGCTTGTCCTCTCTCTATTATTTGTTCATCTTCATCTCTGATGTAATAATCACCCTGCTGGAGGATCACTGGAAGCTGAGGATAAGCATCCCTAAGCTCGACTTCCTTCTCATAAGGTGGGGGTCTTCTCGCCGAATCCGTATGTGAGAAAGGTATACCAACCTCTACCCTCAATTTCTCTGTCGACGTCTCTTCCTTTAGCCTTTTCTCCATACCTTTGCTTCCCTTGTCGTTGGTATCTTTCATCAGTTTTTGTCCTTCATCTTCAAACAATTTAAGAACACCCAGCTCCCTTTGTCTCTTCTCTTTACGTCGTTCCTTTTGTTGTCCCTTCTTCTGATCTGCCTTGTAAATCGACAGAAGCACTTTCATGATGTTGATAACATCCGGATTAAGAGTCCCTTCCACTGGCCAGGGTTGTTCAATGTCAGGCCAACGTTTGTTCCATTTGCCGGATAATGTCGCAATACCCTTAACTAAAGGATTACTATGTTCCACTATATGTAAGTACTCTTTTATATTCCTTTATTGTGAACTATTTTATTTTAGCCTATATAGCCTATGGCTTCCCCCCTTAATTATTAATATAACCTAAACAACCCGAGAGAAAACAGAGAGAAAAATGTTTTATTTATGTATTTTTATTTTTTTGAAAAACGTGAATATATATAAAAAATAAAAAAATTCAAAAAAAAATTTAAAAAAATATGAATATACAAATTTTTTAATTTAAATAAAAAAATCAATTAAATTATTCAAAATAAAAAAATATCAATCAGAAATATCAATTAAAAACAAAAAAAATCAATTAAAATTCTAATTAACAACTATGAATAATTATGAATAATTAAGACCAATTTTTACCTTTACACCTATTTTACCAATTAATCAATTAATGACCCACTTACCTTAACCCCTCCGGAAAGTGAATACCAGTAGTCAACTCCACAGCAATCCAAACAACATGGAATTCCAATCTACAACATTATCACCCCAATAAATTCCATTGTTTAATATGCACCCAAGTATTTTAATATCACAGAATAAAGAACTTCCAATCTACAACAATACCACACCAATAAATTCCATTGTTTAATATGAACCCAAATATTTCAATATCACAGAATAATGTCAGTACCTGCTTTCCAACCGAACCCTCCAGTCAGGCCCAGTAATGCACAGAGACCCCAAACTGCAAACTTTATTAAAATGATCAGTCCGTTGCCAAGCGTCTAAGAGAGTGTCATTGCATCCAACATCCTAGGGAAAGATTTTGTAGACAAAAAAGCACTAGCCTGATTTTGAATGATCCTCTGCCTGCGTCACACCTTGTCACGTCACGTCACGCACACGTTAGCCCCCTCTCTCTCCTTTGCTCCGTTCTATAGCCTCATATAACAAGGGAAGAAAACAATACAGACAAGCATTCAAAGTTTACACTTAACCAAGTTATTCACATTCAATATTCCCCACTCACATCTGCTACAAAACTGAACCCAGGAATAAATAGATCGCTCAAAACATTTTAAAACCTGACCCCAAGAATAAATAGATCGCTCAAAACATTTTAATTTTATTTTAATCCGTCATTCAATTCAATGCATTATACTTCGTCAACATATATTTAATTTATAAATTTACTACATCTCAACAAATAGTTTAACGTTCAAATAACAGTTACTTTAACGATTTTAAAAGATTCGTGTCCACCTTTCCTTCTCGGTAGCTATTAAACCCCTGAAAGGAAACCCCAGAAAAACCTATGACCTTACGCCACCATTTTGTTTTGTAGGCTCCGCGCGACCGCATGTCGTAGTTTTAGCCCTATAAAATCAAGCGCATGCGCACATCCAAATCAAGCCCATGCTTACCACACAATAGAACGCCCAATAGAACGCCAGCATCCTACCTCAGTTTCTCTATTTTACACTTACACTCAGACAATTACACAACAGACCTTACATTTGCGTAGAACTCTGAATTCCACCCAAATGCAAACAAATTTAAGAGGCTTGAATCCATCGCAATGGACCTCCAAGGATACGTTAGCATGTAGCACACAACACAATTAGCATTTAGCATTAACCTTAGCCACTATGTAGAATGTAGCATGATTCACACTTTAGCATTAAAAAATTAGCCTTAGCCACGATGTACCACGTGGCCTGAAACAATCAAGCATTAGCCACGAGGTACCACGTGGCCCAAAACAATCCAGCATTAGCCTTAGCCTCTAGCTAACTGCGGCCTACTACACAATCACACATCCTGCGCTTCCCTTAAAACATAAATTTCTCACTGCCTACTGTTACCAATGAAATATAACCTTATCATTGCCCATAGTTACCAATGAAATATAACCTTATCATTGCCCATAGTTACCAATGAAATATAACCTTATCATTGCCCATAGTTACCAATGAAATATAACCTTATCATTGCCCATCGTTACCAATGAAATATAACCTTATCATTGCCCATCGTTACCAATGAAATATAACCTTATCATTGCCTATAGTTACCAATGAAATATAAACTTCTACCGTTCCTTTTGCTCTAAATTTGTCATTGCCACCCGTTACCAATGAAATATAAATTTTAGAATATTTTTAAAGACCCGTAATCGACCGCAACACCCCACATCAACAACGATCCAAGTATTTTTAATCTGTACACCTTCAATGCCCTCTCCCCAATCAACGAAATCACTAATGCCCAAATTTTGTGAGTAATCTCACCTTTAGAGCCGGCTTGGGCAGTAGTCACCTCGCGTCTCAGGCAGGAAGCAGAACAATGCAATCAGAATCTCGGTAGGACCTCCATTTGTGGTATCGCGTCGAATGCTGGTGGGTATTGCTGTCGATCAAAGAATCCCCTTAGGCTGTATCGTGTTTTAGAGACTTTTATTAATACCACGAGGTTACAGCGTAAGTACAGACACGCGGTGTCAGGAGAACCAGTCCCAAATAAATCTTACTACGTTCTGCCTTTCCGCCGTTCTTCCCCCCTTTATATAGCCTTCCAAGAGTTGAATGGCTCCCTCTACTGTCCAATCCCGTATCTTACAACCCACTTCCTGTCTGTCATATGTGGCGTCACGCTAAAACCTTCCCTCTTGATACCAAAAATCAACATTCTTTCAGTTCCATTTAAAAAAACATTTAACACCATCATATTGTCAATACACTACATTCCCCCCTTTCGAGACAACCTAAACGTCTCGAAACCAAACAGAATAGGATTATAATATAGTATCTGAAAATTATGCCTTTGTTAATGTTTTCATGAAGAAATGGAATGTGTTTATGTTAGTATCCAGAGGGAAGGTTTTAGGTGAACGCCACATCCAGTAGACCGGAAGTGTCTTGGAGACTGGGGATTGGCCAGAAGAGGTCAGCTTCATTGTTATAAATAGGGGGGTTAGGCGAGGAAGACGTCAGAACGGCCATAGCAATTGGGGAGCCGTTTTCCGGGTGTCATGTCACCTGTCATTTATGCTGTAAACCTCGTGATTTTATTAAAAGCCTCTAACACGATGCAGCATAAACGGACTCTTTGTTGACGGCAATAATGACCACCATTCATCATATACGACATAATGGCGCCCAACGTGGGGCTGGGTTTGCGTCTCTTCCTTGTTTCAGTCAACAGCTGGGCTAACTCTCTCTGAGGCATGGCCGAAAAAAGGGTGAGTGTTCTTACCGCTTCGGAGTTGGTTGGATTGGATATGACTTGTGTACACTGAAGAGATGTTCCATTATGACCTGGCCTCGGTGGCGTTATTGCTGGTCGACTGGAGTCTGCTAAAATTTATTCCATCGGAAACGGCAGTTAATTGGAATGTAGAGCATTAAACGGTAGGATTTAAGTATTGAAAGTGTATATTTCATTGGTAACGGGTGACAATGATTGGTAAATTCAGATATGCGCATTCTTTAGGGCACTGTACCGCTTTAAGACCTCCAGGGGGGGCCATTTTAGATGTCGGGCCGACAAATCCGTTTACACGATAGAATGGGTGGACGGTGGGTTTCTTTTTTCTTAAAGAGAGCTCGGATTCATGGGGTTTATCTGATTGTAATTATGATTTGACTCTCGTCCGACGGGATGTTTGATTGAGTCTGATTTCTCGGTGTAATGGTCATTAGTCCCGGTAGCAAAAACGGTAGGATAAATATGTTTAAAATTGATAGGGCAGTGCAGGCTACTTAGGGCTGGATAGGCCGCAGTTAGCTAGAGGCTAAGGCTAATGTCGGCTAAATGGGGAGTGTGTTCCATGCTACATGGTACAACGTGGCTAAGGCTAAGGCTAATTGTGTTGTGTGCTACATGCTAACGTATCCTTAGAGATTCCATTGCGATGGATTAAAGTCTCTTAAATTTGTCTCTGTGTTTAAGTCAGGTTATATGTTTTGTGAGCGCTGTTAAATGTTGTTTGACTATAAGGGGGAAACGGGAGTTATAGCTGGAGTGTTATTCTGTCTGTTTGGGGAGAGAGAATAGAAAATCTTCCTTCCACGGTGAGAAGGGATTTTTGAATGGTTGTGCGCATGCATTTAATTTTGCGATACTACCCTACAGAAAGGGGGAGTTTATGACACGAGATTAGGACACGTGTTGATTTTACGGGGCTAAAAACTACGAAATGAGGTTGGGCTAAGCCTACAAAACAAAATGGTGGGTGCAGGTCATAGGTCCCATTTGGCGTTACCCTGCAAGGGAAAATAGACAGAGGAGAAATTTTAACACGATGATTCTAGTTTAAACTGCGATTGGTTAAACATGAAACTTGTTTTGTAACCTATTGAATTTATAAATTAAATATATGTTGGCGAAGTATAATGAATTAAATTAAAGACGGATTAAAATAAAAATGTTTTTTGAGCGATCTATTTAGTTCTGAGTTTAGTCTTAGAGTGAATAATGTAGAACGAACGAATATTGAATGGTTGGAAATACTCAGTGATTGCAGTAACTGCTGGAATCTTGTGTGTTTCTATGTTTTTTTGAAATATGAGAGGAACATGGAACGAGAGGAGAGAGAGAGAAGGGGCTGACGTGTGCGTCACGTGACAAGGTGTGACGAGGCAGACGAGAGGATCAGATCAGGCTAGTACACAAAATCATCCTAACAAGATATGTGATGTTATGACAATTTTACATAGGCTTGGCAAATACTATTTCATTAAAAATTGCATCTTAAAAATCAACATTCTTTCAGTTCCATTTAAAAAAAACATTTAACACCATCATATTGTCAATACACTACAATATGATTGTGTGTGGCAATAATTATCAATCTCTCTGGCCTTGAAGGCAAGTTCACTTCAAAAAGCCCAATCTCTCTCCACTGGGTTTGGCACAGAGCATGATGTGGTTCCTCTATGTGCTCCCAGTATAGTTCCTAAACATATTTCCTAGCTCTCCAGGTTACAATGAATCATGCATAAAACAATGTATACCCTAAATACATGTACAGTTGAAGTCGGAAGTTTACAGACACTTAGGTTGGAGTCATTAAAACTTGTTTTTCAACCACTCCACAAATGTATTGTTAACAAACTATAGTTTTGGGAAGTTGGTTAGGACATCTACTTTGTGCATGACACAAGTAATTTTTCCAACAATTGTTTACAGACAGATTATTTCACTTATAATTGACTGTATCATAATTCCAGTGAGTCAGAAGTTTACATACACTAGTTGACTGCGCCTTTAAACAGCTTTGAAAATTCCAGAAAATGATGTCATGGCTTTAGAAGCTTCTGATTGGCTAATTGACATCATTTGAGTCAATTGGAGGTGTACCTGTGGATGTATTTCAAGGCCTACTTTCAAACTCAGTGCCTCTTTGCTTGACATCATGGGAAAAATAAAAGAAATCAGCCAAGACCTCAGAAAAAAAATGGTAGACCTCCACAAGTCTGGTTCATCCTTGGGAGCAATTTCCAAATGCCTGAAGGTACCACATTCATCTGTACAAACAATAGTTCACAAGTATAAACACCATGGGACCACGCAGCCGTCATACCGCTCAGGAAGGAGAGATGAACGTACTTTGGTGCGAAAAGTGCAAATCAATCCCAGAACAACAGCAAAGGACCTTGTGAAGATGCTGGAGGAAACAGGTACAAAAGTATCTATATCCACAGTAAAACGAGTCCTATATCGACATAACCTGAAAGGCCGCTCAGCAACTGCACATGGGGACAAAGCTCGTACTTTTTGGAGAAATGTCCTCTGGTCTGACAAAACAAAAGTTGAACTGTTTGGCCATAATGACCATCATTATGTTCGGAGGAAAAAGGGGGATTGCTTGCAAGCGGAAGAACACCATCCCAACCGTGAAGAACGGGGGTGGCAGCATCATGCTGTGGGGGTGCTTTGCTGCAGGAGGGACTGGTGCACTTCACAAAATAGATGGCATCATGAGGAAGCAACATTTCAAGACATCAGTCAGGAAGTTAAAGCGTGGTCGCAAATGGGTCTTCCAAATGGACAATGACCCCAAGCATACTTCCAAAGTTGTGGCAAAATGGCTTAAGGACAACAAAGTCAAGGTATTGGAGTGGCCATCACAAAGCCCTGACCTCAATCCTGTAGAACATTTGTGGGCAGAACTGAAAAAGGAGGAAGGGGCCAAAATTCACCCAACTTATTGTGGGAAGCTTGTGGAAGGCTACCCGAAATGTTTGACCCAAGTTAAACAATTTTAAAGGCAATGCTACTAAATACTATTTGAGTGTATGTAAACTTCTGACCCACTGGGAATGTGATGAAAGAAATAAAAGCTGAAAGAAATAATTCTCTCTACTATTATTCTGACATTTCACATTCTTAAAATAAAGTGGTGATCCTAACTGACCTAAGACAGTGTCACGATCGTTGAGGAACGGGTCAGACCAAGGTGCAGCATGGTATGCGTACATGTTTATTAAACAGGATAAACACTAGACAAAATAACAAAATCAACGAAACCGTGAAGTCGTATGGGCTATACACGAAACAAGCCAAACAGGAACACAAACAAGATCCCACAACCCAGGCAGAAAAACTGGCTGCCTAAGTATGATCCCCAATCAGAGACAATGAGCGACAGCTGCCTCTGATTGGGAACCACACCCGGGCCAAACATAGAAATACAATACATAGAGTTTCACACCCTGACCAAACTACCTAGAGAATTACAGTCTCTCCAGGTCAGGGCGTGACAGACAGGAATATTTTTCTGTGATTAAATGTCAGGAATTGTGAAAAACTGAGTTTAAATGTATTTGGCTAAGGTGTATGTAAACCTCCGACTTCAACTGTACGTTCTATGGAAGAGTGTACAGCAACTCTTGACACCTGATTTCATCATAGTATTAACACAGAGCCTCATCTCACCAAATAAACAAATCAAGTAAACAAAGAGTGAGATTAACACCTCAATGCAGCTTCAGAATTACTTCTAAGACTCTGCTATGACAACTCAAACCCTGGCACTGTGCTTCATCCTTTGTACCAAGAGTGTAAATGAATGAATGTGTGATGACATTACAGCTTAAAATGGGATCGAGCTGCCTTTTCAACTACAGTGAACAGTATAATATTTTATTAACATGCTTTCTCTAAATAGCACAGGGCCTTGCTTTCAGAGTGTGTTCGCAGGGGGATTAAACAGATCCTGAGGACAGCACCTTGACTGCTTCTTCAAGGTCACTTGAGCTCACCACGTCATAGAAAGCCAGGGCCTCTATTCTCATCTGCAGAGCCTTGTGTTCATGCACACAACCGCGGGGCGCCTGATGAGGCTCAGGGTTCAGCTCCAATGCCTCTCTTCCTGCCACAGCACAGCTGCAGTCAAAGCTCTGTAGATGGGAGAGTACAACCCTGCACATATCGTACTGTATTCCAGACAGTCCATTCAGACCATGGCCTTTCAGTGAAACAGTGAACACCTCCTGGCTCAATCTCTCAGCCTCTCCAGGTAGGCCACGAACGGATTTGACAATACCAACAGTGCAGTGGAGTTGCTCGTTGAGACAGCGCTTGTCAGTCTCAGCAACTCTCCAGAGGCCCATTGACTATTATCTGCTGCACAGTCTCCCAACAGTGCTGTAAATAAAACCAAACAAATCACATTTTATTTGTCACATGCTTTGTAAACAACAGGTTTAGACTAACAGTGAAATGCTTACGGGCCCTTCCCAACAATGCAGAGAGAGAGAAAAAAACAAGGACTGTGAGCGCTGCCATGCTGAGCCGCCTGCTCCCTGCTAGTCACTCCATATTATCTAAAATGCCTTGTATAGCAACAGGTTTAAGATGTTAGGAAGGAAAAACCTCAATGCATTGTCATCATTTACCTCGGCATGTTGGGTGCTGTTTCTCCTCCTAATAATATTAGGAGGAGAAATTATTATATATTACAACAGAGTGGATGATATAACAAAGCATGTCTGGGAGGAAACTCAACAGTGGCATCACCTAGTCTTCTGTATGGTAATTAACATGTTCTTTCACACCTGGCATTCGATTACCAGGTTTCCCATTTTACAGTAGTTACCCAGACATAATGCCTATGTAATGATGGTAAATGCATGTTGATGAACTCTCAATGATACTTGTTCAAAGTTGTATACTTTCCACGTTGGCCTAATTTATATTCAAGACAGTACCCTCTAGTGAAACTGCTTCATTATTCCCTGTCTAATACTTCCGCATGTCAACTATCTCCCCTTTGAAATAGATATAGCCATGTATTTGAGTGGAAAGGCACCTAACAGAAAAACAGAGGAGAATATTGCGGCAGAACTGTCTGTTAAGGCTTGCTGGGTAGGGAGCACCCCTCTGTTGTTTGTTCGTTTTTTTGCTAAGTAGAGCAGTGTTGTATTAAAACTGGATGGGAGACCACCTTTGAGAATCAAGGTGTTTTCACACTTGGTCCCTTTCAGCCAATTTCTGTGAACTTATTTTTTTGTGTGCAATGTGAACACTCCAAAGGAACTCAGACCCTTCAAAAGAGCACCCGACGCGAACCAAACTGAGACCATCTGGAGAGGTGGTCTGAGTTCGGTTGGCTTGAATTCTGCAGTCCGGTCCTTTTTTAGGGCGATGTGAAAACAAAGCTCCCCAGGTTCGCTTGTCATTATTCCCATACCACACACTAGACTACTGCAACACCGTTTCCCCTGTCATAACCCCTCACATTGGTGCCACAAAAGAGAGAATATGATGATGTTAAGGTTTGCATCAAAAAAAGTGCTGTTTTTGGATATTGATTAGCGATTGTCAAGGATGCACAGAAATTCCAAAATATGTATGGAGTTTTTAGATCAGATTACTTGTTTGCAATTTGTGATCTTGGTGAGAATCACAACATAGGGTACAACATCTATTCTAGCTCTTAAAGGGGCAGTAGCCTACATTGGGTGTTCAATTTTCAATTACAGCATTATTTAATCTGCAGTTATTCTTCTGCTATTTATTCTGTTACCAAAAAGATGTACATGTTAATAGTATCTTCTGATTACAATGAATGTCTCATCTTTTAACTAAATGCAATCTATGTAAGTAGGTATATCTAGCTGTCTGATAAAACGTTCTGATGAAATGGCTTGTCCTGCACTTTGTAAATAACCAGAATGCATTGAGTGAATGTTGGAAAAAGGTATTGGTCCCTTTCTAAACATAGCAATGTGAATACCAAGAGGACTCAGACCATAAAATGGGTGAAGTGAACGGCAAAAGAGTTGAGTCCTCATTCAAAGGCAAGTGCAGTGTGAATACAAAGAGCACTGAGGTATTTTGCTTATTTTTTACCCCAGAGTTCACTTTAAAGATGACTGAGATTGGTTATTTTAAATAGGACTATATGTGAAAACACCCATAGTTGCAATGAATCAGACAATGTACTTTTTTTGTTATATTTTATTTTATATTTTATAAACAGATAATTTACTTAAATAACAAGAATATAATCCAACCCTCTTTTAACAATTAAAAATAGGGTTATAATAAAAATGGAAGGTAAAACCATTGACTAATAAAACTTGGAACTTGACGTCATCAACTATTGATGCACTGAGTCTGTTGAACATGATAATTACACCATTTTGGCTGACAGAGACTTTGACTGCCACAGGAAATAACAGTAATCAAGTCATTCCTTATTGTATTAAACATTATCAGGAGAGCCTCCCTTAACAGCCTTTATGGATGTCAACTGATGAAAGGAGAGAGTAGCTGTAGTAGGAGAGAGGAGGGAGAGGTTAGCAAAAGAGAAAAGAGGGCAAATGTTCAGTTTGAAAGCATAGCACTCTATTCCCATCACGATTAAAGTATTCAAAGAGACTTGGTATCTACGGTTTAAATACAGATATTCAAATCTAGAATGTAATGTTTTTAAATTATCTGAACTTTGAAGTTTGGTTTCAATAGTTTACAGGGAATCATAAATGGCCATTCTAAAGTATGGCGGATTCGGCAGCTTCAAAATACAACATGCAAATGTTGCAGCTGAAATGGAGAATAATATAACATTTATTCACAGTCTGCTACTGTGTGTATGTGTAAGAATCACCTCAACAGTGTTAACTCTACACAGCTGTGTAAAGCTAGAATTGTGATTCACTGAGTCGTCGTGGTACCCGAGCTGCATTGAGACCTTCTTTATAAAAACATAGTGAGATCTTCAATAAAACATCTCCCCAACCTCATGGCGGCGTTCACCCACCAAGTTATTATTACTCATGACCTTTTTGATCTTCCACTCACTGGGATGGACTAGAACTGTGATGGTGACCTATGACAGCCAATGGACAATCAAGTCTGACTATGATCACAAAGAGGGTATCAGAAAACGTAGTGTAAATCTAATGACCTCCTCTATCTCCAGACTTGAAACCCATTGAAATCTTGTGGTCTGAATTAAAGAGGGCAGTCCATAAGCGCAGATGAAGGATATCAAGTATCTGGAAGGATTCTGTATGGCGGAATGGTCTAACATCCATCCCAATGTGTTCTCCAACTCATAAAACATTTTAGGAAACGGCTCAGTGCCGCGGCTCAGTGCCGTTATCCTTGCAAGGTGAGGTATTGAAAGGTATTAAAAACAAGGGAGTCAATCATTTTGACCCCTACCTATTTGAGAGAAAAAGTATTTCTCTAAACAATTGTATTAGTTTAAAAAATTTAATTTCCCATTTTTTTGGAGCATACAATATAGCTCATTATTTGAATTATTTATATTATAGAGTCATTTTTGCTCATCTTTATCAAGGGTGTATGCTAGTATGCTAACTATTCTAGCTAACTAACTGGCTGAATAAATTGACGACGGACTCACTCAAGCTGTCGGGACTAACCCACAACGTTAGACACGGCCACGAATGATCTGCTTGGCGTGTTGACACACTGGTGGTTTGTTGTGGCCGAGTATTGGTGCTAAACTGTGTTGTTGGAGTCCGGCATGCTAGCTGGCTGTGGCGTCTTATGACTAGGTGCCCTGGACGATTTTCACGGAAGAATACTGTACCAAGTTAGCTAGCTGAATAAACTAAGTTAGTCTATTCCTAGAAAACATTGAACCGCTGTAGTTCACACCAATTTATAGTTTCTGAGGTGGAAGTTGGGAGAGTTAAATTTGGGTGTTGTGGTGAGGGAGGCCCCGCTCTCTCCTTTCCCAGATGTTTAGTTCATTTCATTCCGATCTCCTTTGCATTATTGTAGCCATTTTCTGTAGCCTGTCAACTATGCCTCTGTCTATTCCTGTTCTCTCCTCTCCGCACAGGCTATACAAACGCCTCACACCGCGTGGCTGCTGCCTCTCTAACCTGGTGGTCCCACCCACGTGGAGTTCCAGGTCTCAGGCAGCCTCTGGAACTGCCGTTCTGCTGCCAACAAGGCAGAGTTCATCTCAGCCTATGCTACCCTCCAGTCCCTCGACTTCTTGGCGCTGATGGAAACATGGATTACCACTGAAAACACTGCTACTCCTACTGCTCTCTCCTCTTCTGACCATGTGTTCTCGCATACCCCGAGAGCATCTGGTCAGCGGGGTGGTGGCACAGGAATCCTCATCTCTCCCAAGTGGACATTCTCTATTTTTCCCCTGACCCATCTGTCTATCTCCTCATTTGAATTCCATGCTGTCACAGTCACTAGCCCATTTAAGCTTAAAATCCTTGTCATTTAACGCCCTCCAGGTTCCCTTGGAGAGTTCATCAATGAGCTTGACGCCTTGATAAGTTCCTTTCCTGAGGATGGCTCACCCCTCACAGTTCTGGGGGACTTCAACCTCCCTACGTCTACCTTTGACTCATTTCTCTTTGCCTCCTTCTTTCCACTCCTCTCCTCTTTTGACCTCACCCTCTCACCGTCCCCCCTCCTACTCACAAGGCAGGCAATACGCTTGACCTCATCTTTACTAGATGCTGTTCTTCTACTAATCTCACTGCAACTCCCCCCCATGTCTCCGACCACTACTTTGTATCCTTTTCTCTATCGCTCTCCTCCAACACTACTCACTCTGCCCCTACTCAGATGGTAATGCGCCGTCCCAACCTTCACTCTCTCTCTCCCGCTACTCTCTCCTCTTCCATCCTATCATCTCTTCCCTCTGCTCAATCTTTCTCCCTCCAATCTCCTGATTCTGCCTCCTCAACCCTCCTCTCCTCCCTTTCTGCATCCTTTGACTCTCTATGTCCCCTATCCTCCCGGCCGGCTCTGTCCTCCCCTCCAGCTCCGTGGCTTGATGACTCATTGCGAGCTCACAGAACAGGGCTCCGGGCAGCCGAGAGGAAATGGAGGAAAACTAGACTCCCTGCGGACCTGGCATCTTTTCACTCCCTCCTCTCTACATTTTTTTCATCTGTTCCTGCTGATAAGGCCACTTCCTACCACTCTAAATTCCAAGCATCTGCCTCTAACCCTAGGAAGCTCTTTGCCACCTTCTCCTCCCTTCTGAATCCTCCCCCCTTTTTTCCCCCCTCCCTCTCTGTGGATGACTTCATCAACCATTTTGAAAAGAAGGTTGACGACATCCGATCCTCGTTTGTTAAGTCAAATGACACTGCTGGTCCTGCTCACACTGCCCTACCCTATGCTTTGACTTCTTTCTCCCCTCTCTCTTCAGATAAAATCTTGCGACTTGTGACGGCCGGCCGCCCAACAACCTGCCCGCTTGAACCTATCCCCTCCTCTCTTCTCCAGACCATTTCCGGTGACCTTCTCCCTTACCTCACCTCGCTGATCAACTCATCCTTGACCGCTGGCTATGTCCCTTCCATCTTCAAGAGAGCGAGAGTTGCACCCCTTCTCAAAAAACCAACACTCGATCCCTCTGATGTCAACAACTACAGACCATTATCCCTTCTTTTTTTTCTCTCCAAAACTCTTGAGCGTGCCGTCTTTAGCCAACTCTCTTGCTATCTCTCTCAGAATGACCCTGGTCATTCAACTGAGACTGCTCTTCTCTGTGTCATGGAGGCTCTCCGCACTGCTAAAGCTAACTCTCTCTCCTCTGCTCTCGTCCTTCTAGACCTATCTGCTGCCTTTGATACTGTGAACCATCAGATCCTCCTCTCCACCCTCTCCGAGCTGGGCATCTCCGGCGCGGCTCACTCTTGGATTGCGTCCTACCTGACCGGTCGCTCCTACCAAGTGGCGTGGCGAGAAGCTGTCTCCGCACCACGTGCTCTCACAACTGGTGTCCCCCAGGGCTCAGTTCTAGGCCCTCTCCTATTCTCGCTATACACCAAGTCACTTGGCTCTGTCGTGTCCTCACATGGCCTCTCCTATCATTGCTACGCAGACGACACACAACTAATCTTCTCCTTTCCCCCTTCTGATAACCAGGTGGCGAATCGCATCTCTGCATGTCTGGCAGACATATCAGTATGGATGACGGATCACCACCTCAAGCTGAACCTTGGCAAGACGGAGCTGCTCTTCCTCCCGGGGAAGGACTGCCTGTTCCATGATCTCGCCATCACGGTTGACAACTCCGTTGTGTCCTCCTCCCAGAGTGCGAAGAGACTTGGCGTGACCCTGGACAACACCCTGTCGTTCTCCGCTAACATCAAGGCGGTGACCCGATCCTGTAGGTTCATGCTCTACAACATTCGAAGAGTACGACCCTGCCTTACACAGGAAGCGGCACAGGTCCTAATCCATGCACTTGTCATCTCCCGCCTGGATTACTGCAACTCGCTGTTGGCTGGGCTCCCTGCCTGTGCCATTAAACCCCCACAACTCATCCAGAATGCCGCAGCCCGTCTGGTGTTCAACCTTCCCAAGTTCTCTCATGTCACTCCGCTCCTCCGCACACTCCACTGGCTTCCAGTTGAAGCTTGCATCTGCTACAAGACCATGGTGCTTGCCTACGGAGCTGTGAGGGGAGCGGCACCTCCGTACCTTCAGGCTCTGATCCGTCCTTACACCCAAACGAGGGCATTGCGTTCATCCACCTCTGGCCTGCTGGCTCCCCTACCTCTGCGGAAGCACAGTGCACCAATTTGTAAGTCGCTCTGGATAAGAGCGTCTGCTAAATGACGTAAATGTAATGTAAATGTATGTCCAGGTGGGTGAGGGCAGTGTGGAGTTCAATAGAGATGGCGTCATCTGTTGATCTTTAGGGGCGGTATTCGAATTGGAGCGGGCCCAGGGTGTCTGGGATGATGGTGTTGATGTGGTGGAGAGATGACGCTGCAGTGGATAGCTGCCGTCTTATGGGCTCCAGACCAATTCTGCTATTTTGTGTGTTTATTTACGCTGATCATAACTTTTGTTTTTACACATGTCTACGCCATCATTTCATATGACTGAAAACAGCTTCTGGACATCAGAACAGCGGTCACCAACCTCAATTTGGATGAAGATTTCTACTTCAATGAGTCGTCATGCCCTGATCCCCGGGACTCGAAAGAGGAAGCGGCGACTAAAGCAAGAGGCAGTGTCATGACAAAACACTTTGGCAAGCATGTAGACCGCCATTGCCCTCTGTTTTGTTGGCGAACCATCCTCCTGTCCAGTCCTTCGGCACCTTAGACACCACTCCAGCGGGTCCGCCTCCTTACAGGGGCAAATAAATCTAAGGTGATTTTGGTACCATTTTAGTTGCAATTAATAAGATAATTTTCTTCATTAACCAGAATGTCATCCATTTAACAATTAAAAACGAAAGAAGGTTATAATAAAAATGGAAGGTAAAACCATTGACGTCATCACCTTGATGCACTGAGTCTCTTGAACAAGATAATTACACAATTTTGGCTGACAAAGGCTTTGACTGCCACAGGGAATAACAGTAATCAAGTCACCCCTTTTTTGTATTAAACATTGTCAGGAGAGCCTCCTTTAACAGCCTTAATGGATGTCAACTGATGGAGGGAGAGAGTAGATGTAGTAGGAGAGAGTTGGGAGAGGTTAGCAAAAGAAAAAAGAGGGCAAATGTTCAGCTTGATAGCATAGCACTCTATTCCCATCACGATTAAAGTATTCAAACAAACTTGGTATCTACGGTATTTTTTTTTTTTATATTTTTTTTTGTTTTTTTGGGGGTGGTAGATCAGCTTTAATATTGCAGATAGATTGTAACTTCCATCAATGTAATTGTCTACATAACTTCCAATCCCCCATTTATACACATACATACATACATACATACACATACACATACATATCCTATATTTCCCTTTATTACTTTCTTACATTTACATTTACATTTACGTGATTTAGCAGACGCTCTTATCCAGAGCGACTTAGAAATTGGTGCATTCACCTTATAGCCAGGGGGGATAACAACTTTACAATATGTTTTTTTTTTGTTTTTTTTTGGGGGGTAAAGGGGGGTAAGGGGGGGGTAGAAGGATTACTTTATCCTATCCCAGGTATTCCTTAAAGAGGTAGGGTTTCAAGTGTCTCCGGAAGGTGGTGAGTGACTCCGCTGTCCTGGCATCGTGAGGGAGCTTGTTCCACCATTGGGGTGCCAGAGCAGAGAACAGTTTTGACTGGGCTGAGCGGGAACTGTGCTTCCGCAGAGGTAGGGGGCCAGCAGGCCAGAGGTGGATGAACGCAATGCCCTCGTTTGGGTGTAGGGACTGATCATAGGGACTGATCAGAGCCTGAAGATACGGAGGTGCCGTTCCCCTCACAGCTCCGTAGGCAAGCACCATGGTCTTGTAGCAGATGCGAGCTTCAACTGGAAGCCAGTGGAGTGTGCGGAGGAGCGGGGTGATGTGAGTGAACTTGGGAAGGTTGAACACCAGACGGGCTGCGGCATTCTGGATGAGTTGTAGGGGTTTAATGGCACAGGCAGGGAGCCCAGCCAACAGCGAGTTGCAGTAATCCAGACGGGAGATGACAAGTGCCTGGATTAGGACCTGGCCGCTTCCTGTATAAGGCAGAGTCGTACTCTCCGAATGTTGTAGAGCATGAACCTACAAGATCGGGTCACTGCCTTGATGTTAGCGGAGAACGACAGGGTGTTGTCCAGGGTCACACCAAGGCTCTTTGTACTCTGGGAGGAGGACACAACAGAGATGTCAACCGTGATGGCGTGATCATGGAACGAGCAGTCCTTCCCCGGGAGGAAGAGCAGCTCCGTCCTGCCGAGGTTCAGCTAGAGGTGGTGATCCGTCATCCACACTGATATGTCTGCCAGACATGCAGAGATGCGATTCGCCACCTGGTTATCAGAAGGGGGAAAGGAGAAGACGAGTTGTGTGTCGTCTGCGTAGCAATGATAGGAGAGGCCATGTGAGGATATGACAGAGCCAAGTGACTTGGTGTATAGCGAGAATAGGAGAGGGCCTAGAACTGAGCCCTGGGGGACATCAGTGGTGAGAGCACGTGGTGCAGAGACAGATTCTCGCCACGCCACCTGGTAGGAGCGACCTGTCAGGTAGGACGCAATCCAAGAGTTAGCCGCGCCGGAGATGCCCAACTCGGAGAGGGTGGAGAGGAGGATCTAATGGTTCACAGTATCAAAGGCAGCAGATAGGTCTAGAAGGACGAGAGCAGAGGAGAGAGAGTTAGCTTTAGCAGTGCGGAGAGCCTCCGTGACACAGAGAAGAGCAGTCTCAGTTGAATGACCAGGGTCATTCTGAGAGAGATAGCAAGAGAGTTGGCTAAAGACGGCACGCTCAATAGTTTTGGAGAGAAAAGAAAGAAGGGATACTGGTCTGTAGTTGTTGACATCAGAGGGATCGAGTGTTGGTTTTTTGAGAAGGGGTGCAACTCTCGCTCTCTTGAAGACGGAAGGGACATAGCCAGCGGTCAAGGATGAGTTGATGAGCGAGGTGAGGTAAGGGAGAAGGTCTCCGGAAATGGTCTGGAGAAGAGAGGAGGGGATAGGGTCAAGCGGGCAGGTTGTTGGGCGGCCGGCCATCACAAGTCGCAATATTTCATCTGGAGAGAGAGGGGAGAAAGAAGTCAAAGCATAGGGTAGGGCAGTGTGAGCAGGACCAGCGGTGTCATTTGACTTTACAAACGAGGATCGGATGTCGTCAACCTTCTTTTCAAAATGGTTGACGAAGTCATCCACAGAGAGGGAGGAGGGGGGGATGGGGAGGAGGATTCAGAAGGGAGGAGAAGGTGGCAAAGAGCTTCCTAGGGTTAGAGGCAGATGCTTGGAATTTAGAGTGGTAGAAAGTGGCTTCAGCAGCAGAAACAGATGAAGAAAATGTAGAGAGGAGGGAGTGAAAAGATGCCAGGTCCGCAGGGAGTCTAGTTTTCCTCCATTTCCGCTCGGCTGTCCGGAGCCCTGTTCTGTGAGCTCGCAATGAGTCATCAAGCCACAGAGCAGGAGGGGAGGACCGAGCCGGCCGGGAGGATAGGGGACATAGAGAGTCAAAGGATGCAGAAAGGGAGGAGAGGAGGGTTGAGGAGGCAGAATCAGGAGATTGGAGGGAGAAGGATTGAGCAGAGGGAAGAGATGATACAAGGAAGAGGAGAGAGTAGCAGGAGAGAGAGAGCGAAGGTTGCTACGGCGCATTACCATCTGAGTAGGGGCAGAGTGAGTAGTGTTGGAGGAGAGCGAGAGAGAAAAGGTTACAAAGTAGTGGTCGGAGACTTGGAGGGGAGTTGCAGTGAGATTAGTAGAAGAACAGCATCTAGTAAAGATGAGGTCAAGCGTATTGCCTGCCTTGTGAGTAGGGGGGGACGGTGAGAGGGTGAGGTCAAAAGAGGAGAAGAGTGGAAAGAAGGAGGCAGAGAGAAATTAGTCAAAGGTAGACGTAGGGAGGTTAAAGTCACCCAGAACTGTGAGGGGTGAGCCATCCTCAGGAAAGGAACTTATCAAGGCGTCAAGCTCATTGATGAACTCTCCAAGGGAAACAGGAGGGCGATAAATGATAAGGATGTTAAGCTTGAATGTGCTAGTGACTGTGACAGCATGGAATTCAAATGAGGAGATAGACAGATGGGTCAGGGGAGAAAGAGAGAATGTCCACTTGGGAGCAATGAGGATTCCTGTGCCACCATCCTGCTGACCAGATGCTCTCGGGGTATGCGAGAACGCATGGTCAGACGAGGAGAGAGCAGTAGGATTAGCAGTGTTTTCAGTGGTAATCCATGTTTCCGTCAGCGCCAAGAAGTCGAGGGACTGGAGGGCAGCATAGGCTGAGATGAACTCTGCCTTGTTGGCCGCAGAACGGCAGTTCCAGAGGCTGCCGGAGACCTGGAACTCCACGTGGGTCGTGTGTGCAGGGACTACCAGGTTAGAGTGGCAGCAGCCACGTGGTGTGAGGCGTTTGTATAGCCTGTGCGGAGAGGAGAGAACAGGGATAGACAGACGCATAGTTGACAAGCTACAGAAAATGTTTAAAATAATGCAAAGGAGATCGGAATGACATGAACTAAACATCTGGGAAAGCGAGAGAGCGGGGCTTCCCTCACTTACGTTTCACTGAAACACCCAAATATAACTCTCCCAACTTCCACCTCAGAAACTATAATTGTTGTAAACTACAGCGGTTCAATGTTTTCTAGGAATAGACTAACTTAGTTTATTCAGCTAGCTAACTTGGTACAGTATTCTTCCAGGGCACCGAATCCTATGACGCCACACCACCCCTTCCCTAATTGGAGTAAACTAGTGAACAACAATGCTTAGGCCTCTACTTCCAGCTTATACATACTATATACATTTTATGGACACAGTGAAATTTACAATAATTCTATGTTGCTTGTTTTTACTCCTGAACTTCCTCTACCCTCAACCTCTCTGATCATTTTCATGATTTCCATCCGGTTTGCTTCTATATGCCATATCTTTCTAACTGTGCTCTTTCACAAAAGCTCTCAACCTATAACCTATGTACTTATTATGGACACAGTATGCTTACATTATTAGTTATCTTGATGTTATTAGTTGTTGTTAGTTGTTATTAGTCCCATCCTTCAACTCCATTCAACACCACCCATCTATCTCTTAACACCATCCATACTGGATTTCTATTTGCCATATATTTTTCAACTGTACTGTGATGTTATACAAAAGTTTTGAACCTTTCTATTCTCATTGTTTCTACAGATTGTAAATTGAAAATAAACATTTTTGCTAAAAGTATTATTATGTTATTGATCGATTGACTATGACTTTTCAGATCACCCAGTAATGCTATCTGCAGGGTTAGCTCCAGGTAAATATTGCAATCCTTTAGCCATTCCTGGACCTGTGTCCAAAAACAAGCTACAAATGGACAGTACCAAAACAAATGATCTAATGGTTCTGTCTCTTCGCAGCAAAATCTGCAGAGCTGGGAAGATTGTATCCCCCATATAAATAACATTCTATTGGTAGCAAGAATTTTATATAATTATTAAAATTTTAAAGTTTTGAATCTGGCGTTGTTTTGCGTATCAGTTCATAAACACTATGTCATGGGATCGGTACGTCAAAAATCTCTTCCCAACTATTTTGCAATCTATATGGGATGGCTGTCAATCCTTTGGTCCTTAAATTAAACTGGTATACTTTTTAATTTATCACAGTTTTCTTTAACCAATTATATTCTTTAATGCAAGGCCAACAGACAAGTTCCTTACTTTTCCCACTTCCACTTTCCTCTTCCATTTTTGCGGTAATGCTGCAATTATTTGGTTATAATTTTGGGTAAAGCAGACATTTCCATATGTTTTTGTTAGCTGCATGTACGACATAACTCCACCAGTCCTACCGATGATATAATTTACGAAGATAATACCTTTTTTAAACATTTTGTCAAAAAAAATGTTTTTTTTAATCAATTAGTATATTTGAGTTTAACCACAATATTTGTTGCATTATTTGTTCTGTCATTTCTGGAGGATTAAATTGAAATTGCAACCAACTTTCTATGGCTTGTTTTAGAAAGTGTGATATTTGGGAGAGGATTTCCTTTTCAAATAACTGAAAGTGAGAGGTTGTAATCTGAATAAAGGGAAAAAGGCCATTCTTGAACATTGGGTGAGACAATCTTACTAATTTGCTAGAGAACCAGTTCAGATTTAAGTATAACTTTTCTATGACTGAAGCTATTAGTTTTAGGTCTAATGCTTTAATATTTAATAATTTCTGTCCTCCGAATTCATATTCAGTATATAAATAGGCCTGTTTAATTTTGTCTGGCTTGCCGTTCCAAATAAAATGGAATCTTTTTTTCTCATATAATTTAAAAAACTGTTCGCTAGGCATAGGCAAGACCATAAGCAAATAGGTAAACTGGGATAGTACTAAAGAGTTAATCAGGGTGATTCTTCCACAAATTGACAGGTATTTACCTTTACATGGTAGCAAGATCTTATCTATTTTTGCTAACATTCTATAAAAGTTTATTGGAGTGAGATCATTTATTTCATTTGGGATATGTACAGTGGGGAAAAAAAGTATCTAGTCAGCCACCAATTGTGCAAGTTCTCCCACTTAAAAAGATGAGAGAGGCCTGTAATTTTCATCATAGGTACACGTCAACTATGACAGACAAATGGAGGAAAAAAATCCAGAAAATCACATTGTAGGATTTTTATGAATTTATTTGCAAATTATGGTGGAAAATAAGTATTTGGTCACCTACAAACAAGCAAGATTTCTGGCTCTCACAGACCTGTAACTTCTTGTTTAAGAGGCTCCTCTGTCCTCCACTCGTTACATGTATTAATGGCACCTGTTTGAACTTGTTATCAGTATGAAAGACACCTGTCCACAACCTCAAACAGTCACACTCCAAACTCCACTATGGCCAAGACCAAAGAGCTGTCAAAGGACACCAGAAACAAAATTGTAGACCTGCACCAGGCTGGGAAGACTGAATCTGCAATAGGTAAGCAGCTTGGTTTGAAGAAATCAACTATGGGAGCAATTGTTAGGAAATGGAAGACATGCAAGACCACTGATAATCTCCCTCGATCTGGGGCTCCACGCAAGATCTCACCCCGTGGGGTCAAAATGATCACAAGAACGGTGAGCAAAAATCCCAGAACCACACGGGGGGACCTAGTGAATGACCTGCAGAGAGCTGGGACCAAAGTAACAAAGCCTACCATCAGTAACACACTACGCCGCCAGGGACTCAAATCCTGCAGTGCAAGACGTGTCCCCCCTGCTTAAGCCAGTACATGTCCAGGCCCGTCTGAAGTTTGCTAGAGTGCATTTGGATGATCCAGAAGAGGATTGGGAGAATGTCATATGGTCAGATGAAACCAAAATATAACTTTTTGGTAAAAACTCAACTCGTCGTGTTTGGAGGACAAAGAATGCTGAGTTGCATCCAAAGAACACCATACCTACTGTGAAGCATGGGGGTGGAAACATCATGCTTTGGGGCTGTTTTTCTGCAAAGGGACCAGGACGACTGATCCGTGTAAAGGAAAGAATGAATGGGGCAATGTATCGTGAGATTTTGAGTGAAAACCTCCTTCCATCAGCAAGGGCATTGAAGATGAAACATAGCTGGGTCTTTCAGCATGACAATGATCCCAAACACACCGCCCGGGCAACGAAGGAGTGGCTTCGTAAGAAGCATTTCAAGGTCCTGGAGTGGCCTAGCCAGTCTCCAGATCTTAACCCCATAGAAAATCTTTGGAGGGAGTTGAAAGTCCATGTTGCCCAGCGACAGCCCCAAAACATCACTGCTCTAGAGGAGATCTGCATGGAGGAATGGGCCAAAATACCAGCAACAGTGTGTGAAAACTTTGTGAAGACTTACAGAAAACGTTTGACCTGTGTCATTGCCAACAAAGGGTATATAACAAAGTATTGAGAAACTTTTGTTATTGACCAAATACTTATTTTCCACCATCATTTGCAAATAAATTCATAAAAAATCCTACAATGTGATTTTCTTGAAAAAAATATCTCATTTTGTCTGTCATAGTTGACGTGTACCTACGATGAAAATTACAGGCCTCTCTCAACTTTTTAAGTGGGAGAACTTGCACAATTGGTGGCTGACTAAATACTTTTTCCCCCACTGTATTACGAGTATATCTACATCACCATCAGACCATTTTATTGGTAAACTACATGGTAATGGAAAATTTGTATATATTTTTTATCCAATACGTAATATAGTACATTTATCATAATTTGGTTGTAATCCAGAGAGGTTAGAAAATGTATCTAGATCCTCTATGAGGCTGTGGAGGGATTCAAGTTGTGTATTTAAAAGAAAACATGAATCATCAGCATACAATGATACCTTTGTTTTTAAGCCCTGGATTTCTAATCCCTTGATATTATTGTTGGATCTGATTTTAATAGCTAACATCTCGATGGCCATAATAAATAGATAGACCGATAGTGGACAACCTTGTTTCACTCCTCTTGACAGTTTAAAACTTTCTGAGAAATAGCCATTATTTACATCTAGGGTTACTATACATGATTTTAACCCATTTTATAAGAGATTCTCCAAAATTGAAATGCTCCAGGCATTTACATATAAACCCCAGTCGTACTTTATGAAATGTCTTTTCGAAGTCTGCTAAGAATAGCAGGCCTGGTTTCCCAGATTTTTCATAGTGTTCTATTGTTTCCAGTACTTGCCTTATATTATCTCCAATGTATCTTCCATGTATAAAACCTGTCTGATTAGACTGAATCATGTCCAACAATACCTTTTTAATTCTATGCGCTATACATTTTGCTAGAATTTTTGCATCACAACACTGAAGTGTATGGGGCTTCCAATTTTTTATATATTTTCCACTTGTATCCTGTTTCAGTAATAATGAAATCAGACCTTCTTCTTGAGTGTCTGATAATCTACCATTTACATAGGAGTGGTTAAAACATGCTAATAACGGTCCTCTGAGTATATCAAAAAAGGTTTGGTATACCTCGACTTGTATGCCATCCAACCCTGGACTTTTCCCGGACTTAAAGTCTTTAATTGCATCCAGAAGTTCCTCCTCTGTAATTTCACCTTCACATGAGTCTTTCTGTATGGCTGTTCATTTTACATTATCAATAGGAAACACATCTCTACAATTAGCTTGATTTAGAGGAGATGGGGGCGACTGAAACGAAAACATATGTTTAAAGTTCTTTGTTTCCTCCTTCAAAATATCATTTGGTGAATCATGGGTGACTCCGTCATTTGTAACCAGTTTCAGTAAATTATTTTTGGTAGCATTCCTATGTTGAAGATGAAAAAAGAATTTGGTGCATTTTCCCCATATTCCATCCAGTTTGCTTTATTTTTATAATATATTACACTTGATCTTTCTTGAATAAGTTTCTCCATTTATTTTTGTATTTCCTCTAATTTATTCTGAGCCTCTATGTTACAGTTTTTATTGCTATCTATCTGTTCTGTTAGACCTTATATTTCCTTTGTTAGTATGGACTCTTTTGACCTAAATTGCTTTTGTTTTCGAGATGAGTACTTAATTGCATGGCCTCTAAAGGCACATTTAAAGGTGTCCCATACAATAAGGGGATTTGCTGTACCTATGTTATGTCGGAAAAAAACAGTTATAAATTCCTCTGTCACAGTTAAAAACAAGTTATCATCCAATAGGCTTTGATTAAATTTCCAATATCCTCGCCCACATGGAAATTCAGTAAGAGTAATGTATATGCCATTTATATGATGGTCCGACCGCATTCCGTCCACTATCAACACTTTTTAAACTTTTGGTGCCAACGAGAATGACATAAGAAAGAAGTCAAGACGACTAGCTTGATTGAGTCTCCGCCATGTATATCTCACTAGATCAGGATATTTAAGCCTCCATATATCTACTAGTGCTAATGTATCCATGACATTCACGATTTCCTTAAGAGCATGAGGGTGATTGTTTGTAGTGTGTTTTCCTTTACGGTCCATTGAGCTATTTAAAACGGTATTATAATCTCCCACCATAATAATAGAGTCTTGAATTGCTTGCAGGGTTGATCATTTATTATACATATATATTGTCAAAGAAGTGTGGATCATCATTATTTGGTCCGTAAAGGTTAATGAGCCATATCTGTTTATGGTCCAATAACATATTTAAAATAATCCATCTACCTTGCGTATCTGTTTGGACAATTTGCACATTTGGATCAAAATTACTGTTAATTAATATCATCACCCCATTTGAGTTTCTTTGCCCATGTGAAAAGTATATTACGCCCCCCACCCCCATTCCTTTTTCCACTATTGTTTCCATGTAAACAATAGATATTATATTCCTTCTCTTTGAGTCATGTAAATATTGTTCTTCTTTTGTTATTATCTGCTAAGCCATTACAATTATAACTGGCTATACTTATTTCACCATATACCATAATGAAATACAAGTTTCAAATCTATTTATCATTATATATGTTTGTAAATTTACCAATAAAAAATACCATAGTGATTGAGTGTCCATATAGCTGTACCATGATATATGCATTGCTACTAAGTAACCCTCCAATTGTTCTCCACTAATTCCCCCGCTAAAGACCCTCCCCATCCCAAGTTGGGCTGTCATCCCAGTGATCGGCATACCACCACTGTCCCTCCGGATCCCTAGGGCCCCGAGAGGCCAGGACCCATCCATCGAAAACAGCACACAGTGCCACCCACAAAACAGAAGCAGGTCAACCGCCAAAAGCATTTCTAATGCTCTCACCTCAGTATATATATATATACATATATATATATATATATATATATATATATAGTTATTTAAAAATATATATCTATTCAAATATCTTGCATATCTTATTTTCCATCATTATCAATTAATATGCGTAATAATGTCGGCAGTTCATGCATAGGATTTTAACCTATAACCCGGATTGCCATTGACAAGCAATTATTATTTTAGCAAACAATTATTGTGGTTCATCCTATATTCTCCCTAACATCCTTACCCCCTTGCAACAGATGTGGGATAAACACACACGCACATACCCTACAACACTCAACCCCTTTCCTCCACAATCAACCATAAAATCAGATGCTCAGCGGTTGTTACATCCCAGAGCCCAACTCAAGAAAGGACCTGATTTACGAATGCATACACGAATGCATATACACTTACAGCTGTTTGAGAAAGCATGCAAGATTGAGCAAAAATGGACAACAATGTGAGATTTGATTAATCTCTTTAATCTATGTCAAGTCCTAGGTGATGGAGATCAGATCCACCCTCTTCACCTGAGACACAAACACTCTGGTCCCCCGTTGTAACCATTTTCCCCAAGCATCTTCGTGCAGTCAGACCTTTGATTATTTTGTGCCATTTGGGCCACAATGATAAGCCCCCTCTCTGATTGTCCGAGTGTGACCCCCTCCCCATGGGTTACTGCAGCCAGTGTTGCCAGCACTGCCACTACCTGGGTGGGGGTACACCACCGGAATCCCCACCAGCTAGTTGCAAGGTCATCAAGGTTCTCATTAGCAGCTTTGAGAATTTCCTTGTATATTATGCTCTCCCATCAGGGGGCTCTGGCTTTGTAGGACCAACCCTGCCAGGCAGGCTCAGAATCTTGAGGGGGCGGTGCTGCTCAAGTAGGTCTCCACATTTATTTTTCTGTTTTGGCTGCATATAGGCAACTCACAGCAGGTCCATAAAACAGATGGGGACTTCTCTATGGGTCGCTCAGGTGGGTGTCTAGGGTATAGGGTTGGGGACCGTTCCATCATGATAGGACAATAAAAAAATAGATTAGATGTATACTATATTTTTAAATGTATATCCCTCATCTGCAAAAAATTGAAAGCTCTCTCTCACAACCCCTGCTCACAGACACACGTTGGTTCTGGGATATGCAACCATTTCCTTTCTCACTCACTTAACGCCACACTTATTCAAACACAAAAACGCATACCACACCTTCCATCACAATTCATCCACACATACCCACATACTGTGCCATCTATGTCTTCTGTTTGCTATGTTTTTATCTCCACTATGTTGATTGAGTACTTGTGTTCTAATTTAGTTGTATTTGAAGATATATTATTTAGCTTGTTATCGTTTCTTGTAATACCGTCTTATCCCTTTATAAAATACTATACCTACTATAAATGTGCTTTATTATTACAATCCCTATCATGGCTAGTATTGGGTGTTCTATTATTGGACTCCTCTATTAGAACTTTCAGAATAGCCATGGAGTAGTCTTTGTGTCGCAGAACATTTGGTTGTCAATATAGAGTTTATCGACAACAAGAGCAACACGCTTCCCTTTTAATCTATTTTCCTTGAAGATTGGGTAGAGAACTTTGCGCTGTTCTGCAATCTCCCTCGGGAACTGATCATTCATGCCTATTTTCGTGCCAGCAAGTCTTTTACCTAGGCTTTTAACCATTACTTTATCCTTAAAAAAAGCAAATTTGGCAACGATTGGACGCTCATATCTCTGTCCTCTTTGTCCGAAACGGTGTACACGTTCGAGTTGGAGTTTGTCGACAGTCTCAAGTGGAATTTGAAGCGCTGTAAGAAAGAAGTCCTTCACAATTATTTCTGTAATCTCTCCCTCTTTTTCCTGGATACCCGTAAGTACTAGATTTTCTCTCATCGATCTAGTTTGTATGTCTAGTAAGGCTTCTCTCAGAAAGTTGTTCTCCTTTTTAAGTTACTTAATGTCCGTTTCCATCCTGGTGACTGTCCCTTTTAGTTTTTTTGTATCGCTCTCCATTATCGCAGCTTTTCCGTCACTCATTTCAAGACTCGCCTTCAACTCTTTTACATCATTACTGACCAACTCTAGTATGCCAGTTTGTCATTTATCGACTTCAACATGTCGCTTTCCACACTTACCATTCCCAGTGGTGAAAAGCATAAATCATCTGTATCAGTCGAGGAGTCGCGTTTTCTCTTGGAGATTGATTCTCCTCGTTTATCTTCCGTCATGTTTGGGTGTTGCGTGTTGTTATAATATTTGTCGATACATTTCTCTAGCCTTATAATTTGTTTTGTGTTATTATCCAGATTGAATGTTATTACCCTCGAATATATGAAATGCTAATATTTAGTCTAACTTACTGATATTTAATATTATGTTTTTATCTTGAGGTGATTTGTACCACTGTGTATTCAATACGCCATCTTGCATACCTGCCCTCTACCGGAACAACAACCGCTTGGCATCTTGCACTATTGTTACCAGCCACCGAGACTCTATTCAAACAAACTTGGTATCTACGGTTTGGATACAGATATTCAAATCTAGTATTTAATGTTCTGTAATTAAAATATTCCAAACTTTGTAGTTTGGTTTCAATGGTTTACGGTGAATCGTGAATGGCCATTCTAAATTATGGCGGCTTCAGCATGGTCAAAATACAACATGTAAATGGTGCAACTGAAATGGAGAATAATACAAAATATATTCACAGTCTGCTACTGTATGTACAGTGGGGAGAACAAGTATTTGATACACTGCCGATTTTGCAGGTTTTCCTACTTACAAAGCATGTAGAGGTCTGTAATTTTTATCATAGGTACACTTCAACTGTGAGAGACGAAAATCCCGAAAATCACATTGTATGATTTTTAAGTAATTAATTTGTATTTTATTGCATGACATAAGTATTTGATCACCTACCAACCAGTAAGAATTCCGGCTCTCACAGACCTGTTAGTTTTTCTTTAAGAAGCCCTCCTGTTCTCCACTCATTACCTGTATTAACTGCACCTGTTTGAACTCGTTACCTGTATAAAAGACACCTGTCCACACACTCAATCAAACAGACTCCAACCTCTCCACAATGGCCAAGACCAGAGAGCTGTGTAAGGACATCAGGGATAAAATTGTAGACCTGCACAAGGCTGGGATGGGCTACAGGACAATAGGCAAGCAGCTTGGTGAGAAGGCAACAACTGTTGCCGCAATTATTAGAAAATGGAAGAAGTTCAAGATGACGGTCAATCACACTCGGTCTGGGGCTCCATGCAAGATCTCACCTCGTGGGGTATCAATGATCATGAGGAAGGTGAGGGATCAGCCCAGAACTACACGGCAGGACCTGGTCAATGACCTGAAGAGAGCTGGGACCACAGTCTCAAAGAAAACCATTAGTAACACACTACGCCGTCATGGATTAAAATCCTGCAGCGCACGCAAGGCCCACCTGCTCAAGCCAGCGCATGTCCAGGCCCGTCTGAAGTTTGCTAATGACCATCTGGATGATCCAGAGGAGGAATGGGAAAAGGTCATGTGGTCTGATGAGACAAAAATAGAGCTTTTTGGTCTAAACTCCACTCGCCCTGTTTGGAGGAAGAAGAAGGATGAGTACAGCCCCAAGAACACCATCCCAACCGTGAAGCATGGAGGTGGAAACATCATTCTTTGGGGATGCTTTTCTGCAAAGGGGACAGGACGACTGCACCATATTGAGGGGAGGATGGATGGGGCTATGTATCGCGAGATCTTGGCCAACAACCTCCTTCCCTCAGTAAGAGCATTGAAGATGGGTCGTGGCTGTGTCTTCCAGCATGACAACGACCCGAAACACACAGCCAGGGCAACTAAGGAGTGGCTCCGTAAAAAGCATCTCAAGGTCCTGGAGTGGCCTAGCCAGTCTCCAGACCTGAACCCAATAGAAAATATTTGGAGGGAGCTGAATGTCCGTATTGCCCAGCGACAGCCCCCGAAACCTGAAGGATCTGGAGAAGGTCTGTATGGAGGAGTGGGCCAAAATCCCATGCTGCGGTGTGTGCAAACCTGGTCAAGACCTACAGGAAACGTATGATCTCTGTAATTGCAAACAAAGGTTTCTGTACCAAATATTAAGTTCTGCTTTTCTGATGTATCAAATACTTATGTCATGCAATAAAATGCAAATTAATTACTTAAAAATCATACAATGTGATTTTCTGGATTTTTGATTCCGTCTCTCACAGTTGAAGTGTACCTATGATAAAAATTACAGACCTCTACATGCTTTGTAAGTAGGAAAACCTGCAAAATCGGTAGTGTATCAAATACTTGTTCTCCCCACTGTATGTGTAAGAATCACCTCAGCAGTGTCAAACCCACACAGATGTGTAGAGCTAGAACTGCTTTATAAAAACAGAGTGAGATCTTCAATAAAACAACTCTCCAAGTTTTTGGTGCAGTTCACCTACCTCGTTATTATTACTCATGAACTTTGGAACCTCCACTCACTGGGATGGACTAAAACTGTAATGGTGACCTTTGACATCCAATGGACAATCAAGTCTGAATATGATCACAAAGAGGGTAATCAGGAGACTTGTAGATCTAATGACCTCCTCTATCCCATGATGCACCTTCACGTTAGCCCCTAATGGCAATATCGACCAGGATGTCACCACTCTGAGGACATTTAGACCCAGTCATAGTAATTACCTGATGGTCTGTGGGGACATGCAGTATAGGAGAAGTAGATGTGAAGTATAGCACCCTAGTACAGTATACTCTAGATATGTACATTCAACTGCATTAAACTACCCAAATATTAGCTGATTATTCATGTCTTCTTGGGAAACGGTATGAGCTTAGTTCCCAAAGGACAGTCTTTATGTTCTAATTGGGATGAGAATCAGTGTGATTAACCTAATTTAAGAAGTTAGCTATAGAACAAAAACAACAACAAATATCTAGGAATGGACTGATCCAAAATATGCACATGACATGCAGAAAATAAATAGTCTTAACAGCCACCTGCAGAATCCATCATTTTGACTGAGTTGCTTGGCACCCGTTGGCCATGACCTTTCTTGGATGCCTGTCTGTCTTATTCTGGTAGTAGAGGGGCTTCTGGTTGGCTCAAACTGAAAGTAGGGAGCATGGCCGTGTGGCACTGTGGTGATTGGTGGTGGTGGGTTCCCCAATCATGCATTGTGGGAACCCACTACCATCACTGCTCAATTATTCACGCCAGCTTTGTGCAGATGTGAAAGGGGAGCGTGCTTCGTTTGTCAGACTTACGAACTAACCACTTCAGAGTGCCCAAAAATACAGTTAAGACTCCAGATTGAAATGGAAGGCTCTACATTTCCAAGATAGACCTCAAATAATGTGTCAAAAAAATCCACGTGATGCAGTCAAACCTGATGTGACATGTCACAGCCATTAGAGATTGTTTGGATTCATTTAGACAATTGATATTGTACAAGACCCAGTGGTGTGTATTCATGGAGGCTAAGGGAAGCCCGGCTTCCCCAAAACATTGACCAATATATATTTTTTAAACATAGAAAATAATGTATATTTTGTCTCTCTGTGTTTCATAATTTTCCTTCAATTCACAAGAGACTGAATGTATCTTACCGGAGAAAGGAGCCAAGCGAGCGAAACAGCGCCCCTCTGTCTCTTTACGTGTAGGTGTGATGCTGTCTGACACTGTCTGGTCCAAACGAGTATGACATTGTTGCCACCCATAGCATTGAATGCAAGGGAAGCCAGCGATAAAAAAGTATATAAAATGTGCCAATCAGCGTTGAGTTAAACTGAGTGAGCTCAACTGTGAATGGTCCTGGCACATCAAAAAAAAAGTGTTAAGGGAAGCCAGCTTGGATTTTTTTTTTTTTTTTGGACTTCTATCATATCGCATTGAGAGCATACTGTACGTTATTGACAGAAACAACTTGAATTGTTGTGTCTTGTTGTGTTGTTGTCCTCCGGTGGCTAGCTAGCTGAAATTGGCCCTTTCCTAAATTAGCCATGGATGGAGATAAGGATTGGACTTGTGCTTTTACTTAATTCTCTGTACTGGTCAACGATTATAACGGCGATTCTGATCCAACCATTAATTCAAACATTGTTGTGCCCCTTGCCTGAGAGGATGGAAGTTTAATTTGTAGCTAGATGTAGAAGGCTATGTTAACTAGCTAACATTGCCCATGATGGAAGTTAGGCTAGCGAGCAAGCATTTTAGCCAGGTAGCCTAGGACAACAAAAAATAAAAGCGCGATAGACCGTTTCGTCAACCTGAAAGAGAGGAGGATGGCATTGGCGTTTCTCTACAAGTAGGGTGAGTCAACATGTTTTTCTACTTGCACGAACACGCATGCACACACACACACACACAAACACAAACAGAAATCAGAACCATGGACAGCCACATCATATTTAGCTTACGTTGATTGGACTAAATTGTTTTTGGTATCTTTTAATTGTCACTGTATTAGACTAAGCAGAGGTGAATTGATGTTGAAATGTTGAAGTTGAAATGCTGCTAGAATAGTGGAGGCAGCTCCTGTTTTCTTTGCGACTTGTGGTAACTCTCTATGGTTCTAAATCAATAGTTGTTTATTGGTCCGAAAATGCTGGTAACATTAACTTGCTTGACCATGCTGTAGGTCATGTAACTATCTGTTACAGTGAGGGAAAAAAGTATTTGATCCCCTGCTGATTTTGTACGTTTGCCCACTGCCAAAGAAATGATCAGTCTATAATTTTAATGGTAGGTTTATTTCAACAGTGAGAGACAGAATAACAACAAAAAAATCCAGAAAAACGCATGTCAAAAATGTTATAAATTTATTTGCATTTTAATGTGGGAAATAAGTATTTGACCCCCTCTCAATCCGAAAGATTTCTGGCTCCCAGGTGTCTTTTATACAGGTAACGAGCTGAGATTAGGAGCAAACTCTGAAAGGGAGTGCTCCTAATCTCAGTTTGTTACCTGTATAAAAGACACCTGTCCACAGAAGCAATCAATCAATCCGATTCCAAACCTCCACCATGGCCAAGACCAAAGAGCTCTCCAAGGATGTCAGGGACAAGATTGTAGACCTACACAAGGCTGGAATGGGCTACAAGACCATCGCCAAGCAGCTTGGTGAGAAGGTGACAACAGTTGGTGCGATTATTCGCAAATGGAAGGAACACAAAATAACTCTCAATCTCCCTCGGCCTGGGGCTCCATGCAAGATCTCACCTTGTAGAGTTGCAATGATCATGAGAACGGTGAGGAATCAGCCCAGAACTACACGGGAGGATCTTGTCAATGATCTCAAGGCAGCTGGGACCATAGTCACCAAGAAAACAATTGGTAACACACTACGCCGTGAAGGACTGAAATCCTGCAATGCCCGCCAGGTCCCCCTGCTCAAGAAAGCACATATACAAGGCCGTCTGATGTTTGCCAATGAACATCTGAATGATTCAGAGGAGAACTGGGTGAAAGTGTTGTGGTCAGATGAGACCAAAATGGAACTCTTTGGCATCAACTCAACTCGCCGTGTTTGGAGGAGGAGGAATGCTGCCTATGACCCCAAGAACACCATCCCCACCGTCAAACATGGAGGTGGAAACATTATGGTTTGGGGGTGTTTTTCTGCTAAGGGGACAGGACAACTTCACTGCATCAAAGGGACGATGGACGGGGCCACCTTCCCTCAGCCAGGGCATTGAAAATGGGTCGTGTATGGGAATTCCAGCATGACAATGACCCAAAGCACAAGGCCAAGGCAACAAAGGAGTGGCTCAAGAAGAAGCACATTAAGGTCCTGGAGTGGCCTAGCTAGTCTCCAGACCTTAATCCCATAGAAAATCTGTGGAGGGAGCTAAAGGTTCGAGTTGCCAAACGTCAGCCTCGAAACCTTAATGACTTGAAGAAGATCTGCAAAGAGGAGTGGAACAAAATCCCTCCTGAGATATGTGCAAACCTGGTGGACAACTACAAGAAACATCTGACCTCTGTGATTGTCAACAAAGGATTTGCCACCAAGTACTAAGTAATGTTTTGCAGAGGGGTCAAATACTTATTTCCCTCATTAAAATGCAAATCAATTCATACAATTTTTGACATGTTTTTTTCTGGATTTTTTTGTTGTTATTCTGTCTCTCACTGTTCAAATAAACCTATCATTAAAATTATAGACTGATCATTTCTTTGTCAGTGGGCAAACGTACAAAATCAGCAGGGGATCAAATACTTTTTTCCCTCACTGTACATGCAATATGCTTTGTGGTCTTACCCGGACAGAGGTTGCTAACCGGTTTTGTGATAAAACAAAGGTGTGGTTGAATTTATTCTGTCACTGTGCTTTCTTATTGTCTCGGCCTTTAGGCCTATATATCACGGCTGCTAGGCAAATGAATTATCAGGTTATAGAGCAAACAACGCAATTATCACAACACATTGGTTGTAATATGACATTTTTTTCTGGCTTCACCAGTGATTTTACCCACGCACCGCTACTGACAGGACCTTAGAAAAGTGCCTAGAAAGCTGCAAGCAACTAACCCATTTAACCACAGCTAAATCTTAACCCCCAAATAAATATAGCTTTTACTGAGAGCTTTCACTGGAGTTTCATCCAGTGTTCATAATAGTAGGAAATTGGTCTAGTGTTGTTCAAAGTGCATTTTCCTTTTAATGGTGCCCACAGTTAAAGTAACAATTTTTGTGTCAATCTAAGTAACATAATTTTAGAATCCCCATCATCCGCCTATGTCAGCCTTCCGCATCTGCGGTGGAAGGTGGCCGAGCTACAGCAGTGTTTGTTAGACAATTAGACGTCCCGAAAACTGGTCTTCTCATGAACACGTCTGTAGCATCTGAACGGTTTGGCCTATAAACTAATATGACCAGTCTATGGAAAGATGTGATTCCCACAAGTGTCATGGGACTCGTCTGAAGGTAGCCCGGTACCGGTAAAAAAAATGAATGGAAGTATGGAAGTAGTTTCTTGTCAACAAAAAAAGGGGTTAAATATGTGTCCAAAAAACCAAAATATTTCCTGAGCTTTCTTATGTCTCCTAGATATATGGCAGATACTTCAAAACCTTATTCCTTATGATTTATTTTTGGACTGTCTGTTTTGCCATTTATGAATGTGTTATTCAATGCGTTTCTATGGGCTATATTAGTAAAGGCCAAATTAAATATTTTATCATACCCACAGGGATCCTACAATTTTAGATCAAATAGCTAAATGATCCATGGTATGACCATCTTAAAACAATTCCATATGTTAGCTTAGACTTTTAGAGGTTAAAGAGGACCCGATTAATAATGTGATTGGAGATCTGACAAAATTAAAGACTTAAAATGATTCCTAATTGGCTCTTTTGTTAGTTGCAATTGCCCTTTAAGTCTTCCCCAAATAGATAGGGGCTTTATTTTACATTTTAGTCATTTAACAGACGCTCTTATCCAGAGCAACTTACAGTCGTGACTGGTCTCATGTGGGAATCAAACCCACAACACTGGCATTGAAAGCGCTATGCTTTAGCAACTGACCCACATGGGACCTTTATAAGCCTCGAAATAATAAAACATACTTAATATAACTACATTCAAAGCCTATGTGATATTCAGTACATTTAACACATTTTACAAAGAAAGAAAATGAAACTCATTATCTGTAGATGATGCAGTAATGTAAGGACAGATAACTGAACTGCAATGTACATAAACTCGGATGCAAACAAACATGGTTACTCAGAGAAAATAAATTGAGGATGTTCCAGGCATGATATCATTATGACAATAATCTACCCTCATCTCTTCACATTACTGTGCATCTGTGACCACAGCTGAATAGAGGCTGTCAGAAGTACTCTGATGACATTCCCTCTGGCTCTTACAGGATATGTTTATCCTCTGAATATTATATCATATCATTGCATTCCCACTGGGCAAAAAATTGTTGAATCAATGTTGTTTCCACTAAATAGATTGGCAAAAAGTCATCAAAGTAAGGGCATTTCTTTTTTTTACCCAACTTTTAACCTAAATCCAATGACATGGTGTTGAATTCAAGATAGTTGACAACTCAACCAAATGTAAAACAAAACTAGACTTTGAACCAGGGGCATATGCACGGGTGGTGCCCACCCACCCAAATAGATTGAGCAAAATAAATAAATACATAAATAATAACAATAATAATTGATATGCTCTACTTGTTGTTCCAAATGGGACATTATTTGTCTTTTTACCTTGTCGTAGAAATATTTGGCTCAAAAGTAGTCAACTCAAAAATATCTCTCAAGAAACTGGAGCTTGTGAATCCAAAAATTTGACTTTATTATTGCGTAACAAAGCCGAGCTTGCTCCATGGAACAACTGCTTGCCCTGAACCGGAGCTCTCCTTTTATACAGACACAAATGCATAGTCATGCTTATACAACATACAGTGGGGAAAAAAAAGTATTTAGTCAGCCGCCAATTGTGCAAGTTCTCCCACTTAAAAAGATGAGAGAGGCCTGTAATTTTCATCATAGGTACACGTCAACTATGACAGACAAAATGAGGAAAAAAATCCAGAAAATCACATTGTAGGATTTTTTATGAATTTATTTGCAAATTATGGTGGAAAATAAGTATTTGGTCAATAACAAACGTTTCTCAATACTTTGTTATATACCCTTTGTTGGCAATGACACAGGTCAAACGTTTTCTGTAAGTCTTCACAAGGTTTTCACACACTGTTGCTGTTATTTTGGCCCATTCCTCCATGCAGATCTCCTCAAGAGCAGTGATGTTTTGGGGCTGTCGCTGGGCAACACAGACTTTCAACTCCCTCCAAAGATTTTCTATGGGGTTGAGATCTGGAGACTGGCTAGGCCACTCCAGGACCATGAAATGCTTCTACGAAGCCCCTCCTTCGTTGCCCGGGCGGTGTGTTTGGGATCATTGTCATGCTGAAAGACCCAGCCACATTTCATCTTCAATGCCCTTGCTGATGGAAGGAGGTTTTCACTCAAAATCTCACGATACATGGCCCCATTTATTCTTTCCTTTACACGGATCAGTCGTCCTGGTCCCTTTGCAGAAAAACAGCCCCAAAGCATGATGTTTCCACCCCCATGCTTCACAGTAGGTATGGTGTTCTTTGGATGCAACTCAGCATTCTTTGTCCTCCAAACACGACGAGTTGAGTTTTTACCAAAAAGTTATATTTTGGTTTAATCTGACCATATGACATTCTCCCAATCCTCTTCTGGATCATCCAAATGCTCTCTAGCAAACTTCAGACGGGCCTGGACATGTACTGGCTTAAGCAGGGGGACACGTCTGGCACTGCAGGATTTGAGTCCCTGGCGGCGTAGTGTGTTACTGATGGTAGGCTTTGTTACTTTGGTCCCAGCTCTCTGCAGGTCATTCACTAGGTCCCCCCCGTGTGGTTCTGGGATTTTTGCTCACCGTTCTTGTGATCATTTTGACCCCACGGGTGAGATCTTGCGTGGAGCCCCAGATCGAGGGAGATTATCAGTGCTCTTGTATGTCTTCCATTTCCTAATAATTGCTCCCACAGTTGATTTATTCAAACCAAGCTGCTTACCTATTGCAGATTCAGTCTTCCCAGCCTGGTGCAGGTCTACAATTTTGTTTCTGGTGTCCTTTGACAGGTCTTTGGTCTTGGCCATAGTGGAGTTTGGAGTGTGACTGTTTGAGGTTGTGGACAGGTGTCTTTTATACTGATAACAAGTTCAAACAGGTTCCATTAATACAGGTAACGAGTGGAGGACAGAGGAGCCTCTTAAAGAAGAAGTTACAGGTCTGTGAGAGCCAGAAATCTTGCTTGTTTGTAGGTGATCAAATACTTATTTTCCACCATAATTTGCAAATCAATTCATTAAAAATCCTACAATGTGATTTTCTGGATTTTCTTTTCTCGATTTGTCTGTCATAGTTGACGTGTACCTATGATGAAAATTACAGGCCTCTCTCATCTTTTTAAGTGGGAGAACTTGCACAATTGGTGGCTGACTAAATACTTTTTTTCCCCACTACATAGTTACTCCTCTCTATGTGAATGAATAACATCTTTCAGTATCACATGTTGGCTACTCACGAGGCTACGTGCATTTCTCTAAGTGGGGCTTCTGTCTCTTATTAGTGGCGTGACTCAAAAAATTATATACATACAGTGGGGAGAACAAGTATTTGATACACTGCCGATTTTACATGTTTTCATACTGTGACGTCACGAGAGGCTACACAGCTTTCAGCGGGATTGCTCAAGTAGTGCAAGGAGACAAGGTTCAAACAAAACAAGGATTTTATTATAGGTCTTGGGAAATTAACGAAAATATAACAAAATTCTGTTCTCTTGTGGCTCTTTAAGGGTTAACAGTTCAGGGATGTCTCTTCCACATCCAAAGTCATAATTCTCACTTGCTCAGATAACTTTTCCCCAGCCTTACTGTAGTCCACGTTGCAGCTAGTGGCCAACCCAGCAAAAAAGTCCTTCCAAATGTCTCTCACGTATTTCCACAGGTGCATATATCCAAAGGTGAGTATTTCCCAAAGGTAAGTATCTCCAAATCCTTATATTCCTCATGGAAGTGGACGTGCAGCACTCTTGTCCTCCAGAGAGCCCAGGTTGGAGACTGTGTTTCTTCACCCCCACACACCTCCCTCAGTGTGTCTCTTCCCTTCCCAAACCTTCAGCTCATCAGCTCCTCATTTGTTTCAGCTGCGTGGGAAGATTGGCCATAGAGGGGTGGAGTTCCCGACCATACCAGCAGATGGAGCCATAGCTGTCTGGGTTTGCAGCCACCTCAGGGGGATGTCGTCCCTCCAGGACACAGCCTCTCGTGACATCACACATCCCCCTCCTCGGGACCGACGTCCTCGTCGGGTAAAGGCAGCGAAGAAGGCATCACGCCGGGAGAGGGCGTCCGCATTGCCGTGGTGCTTGCCAGACTGCTCTCTCTTCAACTCCTCCAACTCTAGGACCAGGGACTCAGCCTCCTGTTGTCTCTCCTTGAGTTTCTTACTGAACGCATCAGCCTTGGTTTTAGCAGAGTTTAGCTTCTGTTGAGCAGCTTTCAGTTCCTTCTCTCTCTCTGCCTCCGCATTCTTCATCTTGTTCTCCAACACCTTGTACTTCTCCTCTGCCTTCTTCTGGACCTCCTTACTACTGCGCAGGGTCTCCTCACACTCCTCGATGGTCCTGCGCAGCCTCTCCAGCTCCTCCTGTTGCTTAGGGAAGGAGCTCTGTTGGAGTTTAGCCTGGAGGATATCTAACTCTTCTGTCTTCATGTCTAACTGTTGCTTTAACAAACGATACCTCTCAGCGGTCCCCTTCAGACCAGACAGTTCTTTGTCCAGATTCTGTAGCTCCGTCTCTGTGTCGGTCTGGGCACCTGCCATCCCTATCAGAGCCCGGGGCGGGAGGGAGTAACTCGGAGGATTGCACCGGAGCCTTCCCAGGATGAGTCTTGCCTCTCCGTTTCCGAGGTACTCGGGTTATCCTCTCCTGAGACTCTCTCCAGAGTGGGTAAAAGGCTGGGCAGTCTCGTCCAATTAGGACAGGGACGGGGAGGGAATCAACCACCCCCGCCGTCGTGTGTATGGTTCCCCGTGTGCTGGTCATTGTAAGTTCAGTAATGGGGTATTCTCTGGTGTCCCCATGGACACAGGAAACTGGGAGGACTTTCCCCGGGGTCAGACACGTTGGGCCCACCAAATCCTTACGCACCAGGGTGGCCCGGCTACCAGAATCCAGTAAGGCCTCCACATCATGGTGATTCACAGTTACCGGGCAGGTGGGGGGTCGATCTGGGCCGCCATCTACGACTCCCAAGAGCGAGGCAAACGGTGTGTGGGTGCTGAGCTGGAGGACTCCGCAGTGGGCATAGGTTCATCGGCTGGTTTCCCACACTGCCAGGAGATATGTCCCATCTCCCCACACCGGTAACACTGTCGAGTTTCCCCTCCTGGTGTACTCTTCTTGGACCCGCCTGGTTTCTGGCTCCCCCTGGAGCCGGGATAAGTCCTGACGTGGCTGGGTTCGAGACCTTGGGGTCCTTTGGACGGGTTCTTCCCATTTGTGGTGGGGCCGCACTCCTGGGGTCTTTTCGGGAAGCATTCAGCATCTCCGCTGTGGCCTGGTACTTTTCCACAGCTTCCACGGTCAGATCAGCCGTGGTCAAGGCCTGTTGACTGATGAACCGTTTTGCCTCATAAGGCAGGGCGCGTAGGTAACGATCCACCACAACGGCCTCCACCACCGCCGCTGCTGTATTCCTCTGCGGATCCAGCCATTTCCTTGCGATTCGGACAAGTTCATGCATCTGCGCCCGAGGAGGTTGGTCTGGTTGGAAGGTCCAGCCGTGAAAGCGCTGGGCCATACCAAACTTTGTGAGTCCATATCTGCTGAGGATCTCAGACTTCAGGGCATCATAGTCAGTAACCTGGTCAGGGCCCAGGTCCCGGACAGCATTCAGCGATTCCCCGGTTAGAAAGGGGGCTAACAGACCAACCCACTGTTGCTTGGGCCAGGCTTCCCTAGTGGCCGTGGCCTCAAATGCATGCAGGTATGCCTCAATGTCATCGGTAGCTCCCATCTTAGATATAAAGTCACTTGCCTTTATTGGGCGGGTATTTTGGACAACCCTCTGTCTCTGCAACTGCAATTCCTCTGCCTTCAGAAGGTTGGCTTTCTTTTGCTCCTCCAAGAGAGCCACGTTTGCTTGCATCTGGGCGTGCTGGCCAGCAACAAGGGCTTTCAATATGTCCTCCATTTCAGTCGGCGGGGAGCCTACGGCCAACTTGGAAAACTGGGTGATCAAACCTTCGGTATCCTCCTCTGACATGCACTATTAATGCTTGAGCGTGCCCGTATTCTCCACCATCTGTGACGTCACGAGAGGCTACACAGCTTTCAGCGGGATTGCTCAAGTAGTGCAAGGAGACAAGGTTCAAACAAAACAAGGATTTTATTATAGGTCTTGGGAAATTAACGAAAATATAACAAAATTCTGTTCTCTTGTGGCTCTTTAAGGGTTAACAGTTCAGGGATGTCTCTTCCACATCCAAAGTCATAATTCTCACTTGCTCAGATAACTTTTCCCCAGCCTTACTGTAGTCCACGTTGCAGCTAGTGGCCAACCCAGCAAAAAAGTCCTTCCAAATGTCTCTCACGTATTTCCACAGGTGCATATATCCAAAGGTGAGTATTTCCCAAAGGTAAGTATCTCCAAATCCTTATATTCCTCATGGAAGTGGACGTGCAGCACTCTTGTCCTCCAGAGAGCCCAGGTTGGAGACTGTGTTTCTTCACCTCCCACACACTCCCTCAGTGTGTCTCTTCCCTTCCCAAACCTTCAGCTCATCAGCTCCTCATTTGTTTCAGCTGCGTGGGAAGATTGGCCATAGAGGGGTGGAGTTCCCGACCATACCAGCAGATGGAGCCATAGCTGTCTGGGTTTGCAGCCACCTCAGGGGGATGTAACGTCCCTCCAGGACACAGCCTCTCGTGACATCACAATACTTACAAAGCATGTAGAGGTCTGTAATTTTTATCATAGATGAGAGACGGAATCTAAAACAAAAATCCAGAAAATCACATTGAATGATTTTTAAGTAATTAATTTGCATTTTATTGCATGACATAACTATTTGATCACCTACCAACCAGTAAGAATTCCGGCTTTCACAGACCTGTTAGTTTTTCTTTAAGGAGACCTCCTGTTCTCCACTCATTACCTGTATTAACTGCACCTGTTTGAACTCGTTACCTGTATAAAAGACACCTGTCCACACACTCAATCAGACTCCAACCTCTCCACAATGGCCAAGACCAGAGAGGTGTGTAATGATATCAGGGATAAAATTGTAGACCTGCACAAGGCTGGGATGGGCTACAGGATAATAGGTAAGCAGCTTGGTGAGAAGGCAACAACTGTTGGCGCAATTATTAAAAAACGGAAGAAGTTCAAGATGACGGTCAATCACTCTCGGTCTGGGGCTCCATGCAAGATCTCACCTCGTGGGGCATCAATGATCATGAGGAAGGTGAGGGATCAGCCCAGAACTACACGGCAGGACCTGGTCAATGACCTGAAGAGAGCTGGGACCACAGTCTCAAAGAAAACCATTAGTAACACACTACGCCGTCATGGATTAAAATCCTGCAGCGCACGCAAGGTCCCTCTGCTCAAGCCAGCGCATGTCCAGGCCCGTCTGAAGTTTGCCAATGACCATCTGGATGATCCAGAGGAGGAATGGGAGAAGGTCATGTGGTCTGATGAGACAAAAATAGAGCTTTTTGGTCTAAACTCCACTCGCCTTGTTTGGAGGAAGAAGAAGGATAGGTACAACCCCAAGAACACCATCCCAACCGTGAAGCATGGAGTAGGAAACATCATTCTTTGGGGATGCTTTTCTGCAAAGGGGACAGGACGACTGCACCGTATTGAGGGGAGGATGGATGGGGCCATGTATCGCAAGATCTTTGCCAACAACCTCCTTCCCTCAGTAAGAGCATTGAAGATGGGTCATGGCTGGGTCTTCCAGCATGACAACGACCCGAAACACACAGCCAGGGCAACTAAGGAGTGGCTCTGTAAGAGGCATCTCAAGGTCCTGGAGTGGCCTAGCCAGTCTCCAGACTTGAACCCAATAGAAAATCTTTGGAGGGAGCTGAAAGTCTGAACTGAAGGATCTGGAGAAGGTCTGTATGGAGGAGTGGGCCAAAATCCCTGCTGCAGTGTGTGCAAACCTGGTCAAGACCTACAGGAAACGTATGATCTCTGTAATTGCAAACAAAGGTTTCTGTACCAAATATTAAGTTCTGCTTTTCTGATGTATCAAATACTTATGTCATGCAATAAAATGCAAATTAATTACTTAAAAATCATACAATGTGATTTTCTGGATTTTTGTCTCTCACAGTTGAAGTGTACCTATGATAAAAATTACAGACCTCTACATGCTTTGTAAGTAGGAAAACCTGCAAAATCGGTAGTGTATCAAATACTTGTTCTCCCCACTGTACGTACGTTAAAGAACAATCACACTCTGTATTGACTATATTCACTATCCAGACATACATCTGAAGTACAAAGTATCAATCATGTTCATTCTGTTTTACCTTTATCATTTCATAACACATTATAAAACATATCAATTAATACTTACACATGGTTTAAACATGTCATGGCCATAACCCATTCTCAACCACATACATTTAAGCCAATCCCAAAAAGCATCCTCCCAGGACCCTGAGCCGCTATGGTTTTTCCTTGTGACTGTGTATGTGGCTATGTGTCAGGTCATAAGCACAAACAAATGATAACACTAGTTCCATTGTTACTCCAATCTCCACACAGCCACCACGAGGAGTTGTATCTCATCACATGTCATTGACAGACCCAGACCAGCTGCAGGGAGTTACCAAAAGCACAGCATTTGCACTAAAGAAATGTCTCTGCTCTGTTTTAACCCTTCAACTGGTTCTCAATCCATAAGCATTTAAGGCATACAGTGGGGAAAAAAGTATTTAGTCAGCCACCAATTGTGCAAGTTCTCCCACTTAAAAAGATGAGAGAGGCCTGTAATTTTCATCATAGGTACACTTCAACTATGACAGACAAATTGAGAATATTTTTTCCAGAAAATCACATTGTAGGATTTTTAATGAATTTATTTGCAAATTATGGTGGAAAATAAGTATTTGGTCACCTACAAACAAGCAGGATTTCTGGCTCTCACAGACCTGTAACTTCTTCTTTAAGAGGCTCCTCTGTCCTCCACTCGTTACCTGTATTAATGGCACCTGTTTGAACTTGTTATCAGTATATAAGACACCTGTCCACAACTTCAAACAGTCACACTCCAAACTCCACTATGGCCAAGACCAAAGAGCTGTCAAAGGACACCAGAAACAAAATTGTAGACCTGCACCAGGCTGGGAAGACTGAATCTGCAATAGGTAAGCAGCTTGGTTTGAATAAATCAACTGTGGGAGCAATTATTAGGAAATGGAAGACATACAAGACCACTGATAATCTCCCTCGATCTGGGGCTCCACGCAAGATCTCACCCCGTGGGGTCAAAATGATCACAAGCAAAAATCCCAGAACCACACGGGGGGACCTAGTGAATGACCTGCAGAGAGCTGGGACCAAAGTAACAAAGCCTACCATCAGTAACACACTACGCCGCCAGGGACTCAAATCCTGCAGTGCAAAAACGTGTCCCCCTGCTTAAGCCAGTACATGTCCAGGCCCGTCTGAAGTTTGCTAGAGTGCATTTGGATGATCCAGAAGAGGATTGGGAGAATGTCATATGGTCAGATGAAACCAAAATAGAACTTTTTGGTAAAAACTCAACTCGTCGTGTTTGGAGGACAAAGAATGCTGAGTTGCATCCAAAGAACACCATACCTACTGTGAAGCATGGGGGTGGAAACATCATGCTTTGGGGCTGTTTTTCTGCAAATGGACCAGGACGACTGATCCGTGTAAAGGAAAGAATGAATGGGGCCATGTATTGTGAGATTTTGAGTGAAAACCTCCTTCCATCAGCAAAGGCATTGAAGATGAAACGTGGCTGGGTCTTTCAGCATGACAATGATCCCAAACACACCGCCCGGGCAACGAAGGAGTGGCTTCGTAAGAAGCATTTCAAGGTCCTGGAGTGGCCTAGCCAGTCTCCAAATCTCAACCCCATAGAAAATCTTTGGAGGGAGTTGAAAGTCCGTGTTGCCCAGCGACAGCCCCAAAACATCACTGCTCTATAGGAGATCTGCATGGAGGAATGGGCCAAAATACCAGCAACAGTGTGTGAAAACCTTGTGAAGACGTACAGAAAACGTTTGACCTGTGTCATTGCCAACAAAGGGTATATAACAAAGTATTGAGAAACTTTTGTTATTGACCAAATACTTATTTTCCACCATAATTTGTAAATAAATTCATAAAAAATCCTACAATGTGATTTTCTGGATTTCATAGTTGACGTGTACCTATGATGAAAATTACAGGCCTCTCTCATCTTTTTAAGTGGGAGAACTTGCACAATTGGTGGCTGACTAAATGTTTTTTTTCCCCCACTGTATAGGTGTTTTATTCTACAACATACGTACTAGAAAATTATCCATAACCTATGCACAGTCCTTGACTTGGGCAGGAGCTCACAGGAACTGAGTACCGACACCTAAAATGTTCTTCTGCTTGAGTTCCTGCACCTCCTATAGAATATTGCATCACCACCTGGTATGGCAACTGCTCGGCATCTGACAGTAAGGCGCTACAGAGGGTAGTGCGTACGGCCCAGTACATCACTGGGGCCAATCTTCCTGCCATCCAGGAACCATATACTAGGCGGTGTCAGAGGAAAGCCCAAAGAATTGTCAAAAACTGAAGTCATAGACTGTTCTCTCTGCTACCGCACAACAAGCGGTACCGGAGCGCCAAGTCTTGGACCAAAAGGCTCCTTAACAGCTTCTACCCCCAAGCCATAAGACTGCTGAACAATTAATCAAATGGCCACCCGGATTATTTACATTGACCCCCCCCCCCCTCCATCTGCTTTTACACTGCTGTTACCAGCTGTTTATTATCTATGTATAGTCACTTTACCCATTTTACATTTACATTTTAGTCATTTAGCAGACGCTCTTATCCAGAGCGACTTACAGTTAGTGAGTGCATACATTTTTCATACCCCTACCTACATGTACAAATTACCTCGACTAACCTGTACTCCCACAAATTGACTCGGTACCGGTACCCCCTGTATATAGCCTTGTTATTGTAATTTTATTGTGTTACTTTTTATCATATTTTACTTTAGTTTATTTGGTAAATATTTTCTTAACTCTTTCTTGAACTGCATTGTTGGTCAAGGGCATATAAGTACGCATTTCATGGTAAGGTCTACACCTGTTGTATTCGGCACATGTGACAAATAATGTTTGATTTGATTTTGATTTTGATTAGCTCAAAAGCATTGAGGAGTTCCTGCACCTAAATATAAACAGTACCGGCACCCAAAATTAATATCGGCACAGCAGTAGGGAGGGGGTAAGAAAGGGATCTACAGAGCATTCGGAAAGTTTTCACACCCATTGACTTTTTCCACATTTAATTACCTTACAGCCTTATTCTCAAATGGATAAAATCAAATAAACTGGTCATCAATCTACACAAAATACCCCATAATGACAAAGCAAAAACAGTTTTTTAGAAAATGTTGCAAATTTATTAAAAATAAAAAACTGAAATACCTTATTTACATAAGTATTCAGACCCTTTGCTATGAGACTAGAGCTGGGTACCCGGCCAAACTGAGCAATCGAGGGAGAAGGGCCTTGGTCAGGGAGGTGACCAAGAACCCGATGGTCACTCTGACAGAGCTCTAGAGTTCCTCTGTGGAGATGGGAGAACCTTCCAGAAGGACAACCATCTCTGCAGCACTCCACCAATCAGGCCTTTATGGTAGAGTGGCCAGACGGAACCCACTCCTCAGTAAAAGGCACATGACAGCCCGCTTGGAGTTTGCCAAAAGGCACCTAAAGACTCTCAGACCATGAGAAACAAGATTCTCTGGTCTGATGAAACCAAGATTGAACTCTTTGGCCTAAATGCCAAGCGTCACGTCTGGAGGAAACCTGGCACCATCCCTACGGTGAAGCATGGTGGTATTAGCATCCTGTGGTGGGGATGTTTTTCAGCGGCAGGGACTGGAAGACTGGTCAGGATCGAGGGAAAGATGAATGGAGCAAAGTACAGGGAGATCCTTGATGAAAACCTGCTCCAGAGGACTCAGGACCTCAGACTGTAGTTAAGGTTGACATAGAAATGTGTGAGTAAGATATGACTAAAATGTCACACCCTCAGTTAAACTAATAATGTATGACTATTAGTTGACTAGAGCTTAGAGAGTTTTATATAAGTTTATATAAGATGCATATTTGCCCAGCAACAGAGTATTTGTGTCTTGTAATTAGGCAAGCAGAAGTGCAAAACGATTGAAACCAATAACAGAAGACTGGTTCCAAAAACACACAGGGAAGGGGAGTGAAAGGCTTGCAGGATATTGTGAGAGCAGCGATAGAGAAAAAATGCAGCCTGCCCGAGCAAGGAGTAGACTATGATAAGAACATGTGTGTGTGTGTGTGTGTGTGAGTGTGTGTGTGTGTGTGTGTGTGTGTGTGTGTGTGTGTGTGTGTGTGTGTGTGTGTGTGTGTGTGTGTGTGTGTGTGTGTGTGTGTGTGTGTGTGTGTGTGTGTGTGTGTGTGTGTGTGTGTGTGTGTGTGTGTGTGTGTGTGTGTGTGTGTGTGACCTGATGGTCAGGAGAGCAAAGGAAAATCACATGAGCTAAACCCAGGTGTGAGCTTACAAGATGTGTACAGTGGAAAAATACAGCCCGCCTAATGCGTGGTGGGATTTTTCCTCTGACGTGTGTGTATAAAAAGATTGTATGACCATTTTGTTGCAGAGCGCTCTCAATGAATAAACCTACTGACCATTGCAATAAGGGGTCTTTGTTTAATTTATTTAAATTAGAGATTTACACCTCTGGGAATTATTCAAAGATTTAAGAAGTGTTTGACTTCAACCATTGAGATAACAAAATTCTCGTGACAGCTTGGTCCTTCGAGCCGGATATCAATACCCGTCCTCTGTCTTTCCGGGGGACACCGAAAACTGTGCACGGGCGGATGATACATCCGTATAGACAAAGACCTGCCCTCTGAGATTGGGGGTTCAATACAGGCCGGTGACAAACTGGAAACGACAGAAACGGTGACGATATCCAACCAAAATTGAGCTGTAAGAATAAGGTCAGTAATCTTTATTCATTGGATTTCAGGGGAAAGTGATCTGAACTTGCAATAATAATCTGTAATTCTTATAAAGGGCAGAGAATGATTACCAAAATCTAGTAAGACTTGCCATCACGTTTTTAGACGTTTATCTAAAGAAAACCCAATGCGCCAGTATTCTAGATAAATATAAGATGCGAGTGGTATAGCACAGGAAGGAAGTGGGTCCGCAATTGACTCAAGGTAATAGGCCTACCAATATAAACTAGTTAATATTGAGATTGTACAAGATACAGTCTTTACAATATAAACAGGAAGGAAGGAAGTGGGTCCGCAATTGACTCAAGGTAATAGGCCAATAATAGGTCAACACCAATATAAACTAGGTAATATTGAGATTGTACAAGATACCATCTTTACAATATAACCAGGGAATTAAAATAGCATGTGTGAGAAATAGAATATTAGTAAAGTCAAAAGTCACAAACAACTGTAGATTTTGCCGTAACTCTATCCGTTTCATGAAACTGGAGCCTTACAAACTCCGGGTTACCGATGGTGTTAACCAATAATCATGTAAGGCTGTATACGTGTGAGACCTAATATTTGCTCAAAAGTCACATCTATGAATAATTCCAGAAAAAGGGACTAAAATAGGTTGCGTGAGAAATAATGGTTGTCCCATCCGTTTCATGAAACTGGGGTCTTAAAACACTCTGGGTTACGGGTTGAATAATTTAAATGGTTAATTACAAAAGTTGATCATAACATTTGCTCAAAAGTCGCACCTAATAATAAGTCCAAAAGAGAATAATTATTGAGTGAATTATTACAAGATTTATGGAGTCCAGGGATAGAAGAAACCTCCATTATGTGACAAGGTGGAGGGAGAGGTATGGTTTTGAGGGACGTCTGGACGGAGACAAACTCGAATCCATGGTAAAACAAATGCACAAGGTGTGTAAAGGCAGAGCAGAGAGAGAGCGAGTGGAAGGGCTAGATATGGCCAGGGTGTGGCTCTCGGAGTCTCGAAAGAGAGAGACAGAAAAAGGAAGTTAAAGAGAAAGAAGCAGAAAGCCAGAAAGAGAAGGCTAAGAAAGAAACTAGAGTACTAGGGTACAATAGGGGGTCAAGGGACTGAAGGGTGGAAGACCCAGGTCCCTGAGGAGACTTGAACCCCACAACAAAAGTACAGTTAGGAGCTGAGCTCAGGAGGAAGTCAGTATGAGTCATGAGATGAGAGAGTAGGAGGGGGCCAGTACCCAATGATAGCCTTACCTAATCTATTGGCAGTGAATGAAGGGGCCCCCACAACCTTAGATGTATACAGGCCATGGACACAGAGGGACATGGCCCAAGCGGTAGAAGGAATGACCCACCCCAAAACAGGAATAGAAGGGTTTAGAAGGGATCTGGAAGGCTTGGCAGCAAGATTTAAGTTGAACACTGGGGAAATTGAGAGAGCAGTCAGACAGATAGTGGGAAAGGATTGGGCTGCCGTTAGAGGGCAGTGGGTTCCAGGGGATGCCCAGAGGGCACTTTTGCCATGGGCTGATCACGGAGAGTATGTTGGGAAAATAACTGAATTGTGTAATAGCCTCAGGGAACATTACCATTGTCATGCAGACTTCTCTAAAGTACATGAATGTAAACAAGAGGATAGTGAGACTGTTAGCCAATACTTAGAGAGGCTTAAGGATGTGTTCAACGCAAACAGTGGCATAACCGAGCCAGACCAGTGACAGGGGAATGATACGCCCTACCATCAGCAAATAAAAATAGTGTTCCTCAGTGGAATGAGACCAGAGATAAGCAGGACCATTAAAAATACCTTCATAGGGTGGGGAACGGCACATGAGCAGAATAAGTGCTTTAACTGTAGTCAGGAAGGGTATTTTGCCAAAGAGTGTGAGGCGCCGTGCAAATACTGTAAGAGAACAGGCCACAACCATCGAGATTGCAGATAGGAAAGGATTGGGCAACTGAAGGGAGACTGGACCCCAGGAAGGGGGGACAGAGTTATTTTACAGTGGGCCGTAGACGGAGAGTATCGAGATAAACTTAATCAACTATGTAACAATTTTAGAGATTACTACCATAGACATGCTGATTTTTCTCAAATCCATGAGTGCAAACAGGTAGCAGATGGGCCGTATTATCAAGAATTAAAAATAGCCTTTTTAAGCAGAATGAGGCCTGAAATTTCTCAAACAATAAGAAAGACCCTGATTGGCTGGGGCACAGCAACACTGATTGAGGTTAAAAGGTATGCAGTTCACCAAGAGCAGAATGGGAGAGAAAAAGAGGCGCAAGAGAGACCTGAAGGGAGTGAATATCTCATGCCAACTCTCGGGGAGATAGTAGGCCAGAACAAAGGGGCAGTGTCCTGGAAATCACAGTCTGTGTTTTTTGTCAGTTCTGCTGGGAGTCTATTTGATGAAGGGGATTTGTGTTGAATGAGAGGCTAGAGATTTCATAAAATAATAATTGGAATAATAATTATATATTAACTTGCTCACCCAAACGTAGACATACGTCATGGGTGAGACATAATTAATATGGGGTTTCTGAATAAACTGACCAGAATTAATTTGGTTAAAGACGTGAGTTATACTATTGTACAAAGCTAATTTAGGGTTTCCATTAAGGAACGTCATTTTGTATCAGATGGTAAGAGGACAAACCATTGTGATAGTAGGGGGATTTATTTGTCATTTTAATGACATAGAGTGAAAAATCTGTCTTTATGAGTGTGAATTACTTGTAGCCTACTTAGAAAGGACAGTTGCCTAAGATCTGCTGTATTCTAAACAATGACAGATTGGGGGTTTCATAAGAGGTGGCTATAATTGTAGTTGATAACAGAGGTAATAGGATGTAGTTTACGACGCCTAGAGAAGCGAATGTCTTATATTCATGGGAAATGAAGAAAGGGAACTCAGAGAATAATAGGATTATTAAACAAACACTAAGAATAATGAAACAGTGTTGGAAGGAAGCAGAGTATGTAAGATAACATTGACTGACTGGTCTAATTGATAAGTTTATACGAAAGAGATTGTCCTAGCACCACATAGCGGTTAGTATAACAGAGTAGTTTAAGTTGCATCTCTGGGAATAGATGTTTTGTTTGTTTTGACTATAACTTAAAAATAATTGGTTATCTGTAATGTAGTGTTAGATGGAAAGACAGCGGTAGAGGATAGAGATTATACAGGGTTTCCTGCGTTAAAAAAAGTAATAGCAATTGGGTGATGAGAAATGTTGAATTGCATTGTTTAAGCAAGAATGGTATTAAATTCATGCTTTCGAGTTATGTGTATGCAAGTTGTATTCGTTTTTGGTGGTGTGTGGATAGAATTTACTAATGCCAGGATTTAGTAAACGAAGCAGAGGGTAATGTGAAGCGGATGTCTGAATAGTTTGTTTATACAACAGTGAGTTATGCAGACAGTTCACGTTGAACAATGGGAGATCGTTTTTACTATTAGGCTGATGGCGTAGTAAACATTTTCCGAAGGTTCTGGATTTATTAAACAATAGGTTTATATTTTAATAAATTAATGCAACAGGTTTAAATCAGTAAATTACCGGAAAGTGGTTATGGGTTTGTTATTAGTGAATTTAATGAAACGTGTTATCCGATGTGTTCTAAGGGGGGAGTTTTTTTCTTTTTTCCCAGGATTGAGGGAAATCCCCTACAGTATATGTTAAGGGACAGTAGGAGACAACGTATCAATTTTTTTTTTTTATAGATGCCTGGGAACAAAATATCACTGCTTATTTACACAAAGTAAGGGATTATATTGGCAAATGAGTGAAATATGACATTAAGAAGGGTGACAGGAACAATATACGGGGAAACAGATATTTCCTATGTTCTTGATTGGATTTTGCATTTTGGTCATTTAGCGGACGCTCTTGTCCGGAGCGACTTACAGTTGGTGAGTGCATACATTTTCATACTGTAAAGAAGAGAGGATAAAGAATTGAACATGTGGAAAAAGAAAAGGGGCAATCCCACAAGATAATGTCTGGCATAAGGATAAATTATTAATTTGATTAAAGTCACCGTTTTGATATGCGGAAATATTGACACATGGGTAAAGTCATGTGTCAACAGGGGGAATGGTAGAGCAGGTTAGGAACCACTTTGTGGCCTATGGTATAACAAACTACTAAAAAAAATGTTTTGGTTCCAAATGTGTCATCTATGCACAGAATAATCACCAAGGTAGAGAGAGCACCGCAGGGGGAATATCCCCTGGCAAAATATCCAGTCCAGCAATTGGAAATTGATTTTATAGAGTTATCACGGAGTGAAGGGAAGAAATTGGGTACAATGCCTACCAATAGTGTTGATCACCATTAGAGTAACCCCAGATAAAGATGGGTTATCCCCCTTCGAGAAGGTATTTGGGAGACCATACAGAATGCCTGAGTTAGGCGGACCAGAGCAGGCAGAGATAGAAACTAGGAACACCCTAGCCGAACACATGAGAAGGTTGTTTATTAACCACACCCGTATGTCAATGGTTTTGTGCCCCACAGGAGAACTAAAGGAGAAGGTAACCCACTCTATCCAACCAGGTGACTGGGTGTGGATCCAATCCTTAAAGAAGAAAGACTGGAAGCAGCCCCGTTGGGAAGGTCCATATCAGGTCCTGCTGGTGACGGCCTTTGCTGTAAGAATTGCAGAAAGATCCACCTGGGTGCATGTCACACACTGCAAAAAGGTAAACCCAGCCACACCTGACGAACAAACACAGAGTTAGGAGAAAGAACCGATCACCACTAGGGCTCGGGGGTTGGCTCCTTAACGAAGATTCCCTTACCCTGTCTGATCATCCCTGTGTGAGTTCGGTAGAAGGTAAAGCAATGGGTTGGCCTCTGGCGTCTGACATGTTAGCAGGACGAGGGTGGGGATTTACATGTTTCCTGACGGTAGGTGGCTGTCTGATTGTGGGAGCCATATTCCTAGCACATTCAAACCCGCCTGACCCGCCAGAAGTAGTAGTTAACCTAACTCAAGTTAGTAAGAACATGCCCGGGGAAAGCAAAAGCAGGCAGAAAAGACAGCTTGACGTAGGGAAAGGGGAAGTACTAGTGACTGTAGGAAAGGACATCACCTTTGAGGTCTTCGCGGACCAGTTGGGGTCTCTCAAGCCAAGGCTGGCTGGTAGTGTTATAAAGGACGGGATATATATATAGTGTTAACTTGCACTATCTGTATCCCCCAGTATCAAAGTCTCCTAGACCTAGATTACCCCCTTTTGAAGTATCAGTGGAGGCGTATTATTGCTTTTCTAGGATGGACAAGATGGGGTACGAGGTAGGGCATCTTAGCTCTTGCTCCCACACAGAGAATGTCACGACCAAAGACACCATGACTAATTTCTCCTCTTTGTTGCAGCCAGAGGATTTTAGGAATCAAAATCAGGCCCGCGCTGACATCTGGTGGTTGTGTGGTGGTGACAGACTGTGGCCCAGACTACATGCGAATTGGACTGGAACCTGTGCGTTAGCTCAGCTGGTAATGCCTTTCACTCTCATCAAACGATCTAACATGTCAGAGACTGATGGGTTGTCGCGTAAAAAGCGAGACCTCCTTCTGGGATCCTTTGATGAGAGGATATATATCGATGGGATAGGAGTACCTTGAGGGGTTCCAGAAGAATTCAAAGCTAGCAATCAGATCGTGCCTGGGTTTGAGTCAAGTCTTTTCAATTACATTTACTACAACCAGCAGAGATTTATTAACCACACCCATGATGCGATAAAGGGATTGGCTGAGCAGACAGCGACAACTAGCTTAATGGCATGGCAGAATAGGATAGCTTTAGATATGCTTTCGGCGGAGAAGGGCGAGGTTTGTGTTATGTTTGGATCTATGTGCTGTACTTTCATCCCCAATAATACAGCACCTGATGGGTCAGTGACCAAGGCTCTTCAGGGACTCACCACGCTGGCGAACGAACTGGCTGAGAACTCTGGTATTGATAATTCACTAACCGGTTGGTTTGATAACATGTTTGGTAAATGGAAAAATATTGTTGCAACTATTCTGGGGGCAGCTATAGCTTGTATGGGTATGCTTGTTCTTTGTGGATGTTGTCTTATTCACTGTGTCAGAGGGTTGGTGAGCAAGGCGTTGGAGAATGCAGTAGCCCAGCAGATGGTGAAATATGGGCCCATCCCCTACTCAGACCGATGGAACGACGACCTATATCCTCCCGCTGTGATGGAGGATGCAAACAATTTCAATCCTGATTAACCTGAATTGAATGAGACATGTTTTTATGTTTAGTATACTATCTTTTCAATGAAAGTTATAGTGAAAATCCTAACAAGGAGAGTGAGTTATGGTTGGTAGTAAAATTTGGTAGCATGCAAGACAAATTGTATTCTTATTGTGTGATTCATACGAGTGATTCATTTTATATGCAAAACAAGTTGTATGCCTTGTTGTGTGTTTCATTTTATAAGAATGTATTTTAAATGTGTGTGTGAAATGTAGTCAAAGGGTGGATTGATAAAGAAATGTGTGAGTAAGATATGACTAAAATGTCACACCCTCAGTTAAACTAATAATGTATGACTATTAGTAGACTAGAGCTTAGAGAGTTAATCAAATGTGTTTACAGTGGGGAAAAAAAGTATTTAGTCAGCCACCAATTGTGCAAGTTCTCCCACTTAAAAAGATGAGAGAGGCCTGTAATTTTCATCATAGGTACACGTCAACTATGACAGACAAATTGGGGGAAAAAATTCCAGAAAATCACATTGTAGGATTTTTAATGAATTTATTTGCAAATTATGGTGGAAAATAAGTATTTGGTCACCTACAAACAAGCAAGATTTCTGGCTCTCACAGACCTGTAACTTCTTTTTTAAGAGGCTCCTCTGTCCTCCACTCGTTACCTGTATTAATGGCACCTGTTTGAACTTGTTATCAGTATAAAAGACACCTGTCCACAACCTCAAACGGTCACACTCCAAACTACACTATGGCCAAGACCAAAGAGCTGACAAAAGACACCAGAAACAAAATTGTAGACCTGCACCAGGCTGGGAAGACTGAATCTGCAATAGGTAAGCAGCTTGGTTTGAAGAAATCAACTGTGGGAGCAATTATTAGGAAATGGAAGGCATACAAGACCACTGATAATCTCCCTCGATCTGGGGCTCCACGCAAGATCTCACCCCGTGGGGTCAAAATGATCACAAGACCGATGAGCAAAAATCCCAGAACCACACGGGGGGACCTAGTGAATGACCTGCAGAGAGCTGGGACCAAAGTAACAAAGCCTACCATCAGTAACACACTACGCCGCCAGGGACTTAAATCCTGCAGTGCCAGACGTGTCCCCCTGCTTAAGCCAGTACATGTCCAGGCCCGTGCTAGAGTGCATTTGGATGATCCAGGAGAGGATTGGGAGAATGTCATATGGTCAGAAGAAACCAAAATAGAACTTTTTGGTAAAAACTCAACTCGTCGTGTTTGGAGGACAAAGAATGCTGAGTTGCATCCAAAGAACACCATACCTACTGTGAAGCATGGGGGTGGAAACATCATGCTTTGGGGCTGTTTTTCTGCAAAGGGACCAGGACGACTGATCCGTGTAAAGGAAAGAATGAATGGGGCCATGTATCGTGAGATTTTGAGTGAAAACCTCCTTCCATCAGCAAGGGCATTAATGATGAAACGTGGCTGGGTCTTTCAGTATGACAATGATCCCAAACACACCACCCGGGCAACGAAGGAGTGGCTTCGTAAGAAGCATTTCAAGGTCCTGGAATGGCCTAGCCAGTCTCCAGATCTCAACCCCATAGAAAATCTTTGGAGGGAGTTGAAAGTCCGTGTTGCCCAGCGACAGCCCCAAAACATCACTGCTCTAGAGGAGATCTGCATGGAGGAATGGGCCAAAATACCAGCAACAGTGTGTGAAAACCTTGTGAAGACTTACAGAAAACGTTTGACCTGTGTCATTGCCAACAAAGGGTATATACCAAAGTATTGAGAAACTTTTTGTTATTGACCAAATACTTATTTTCCACCATAATTTGCAAATAAATTCATTAAAAATCCTACAATGTGATTTTCTGGATTTTTTTCCCTCATTTTGTCTGTCATAGTTGACGTGTACCTATGATGAAAATTACAGGCCTCTCTCATCTTTTTAAGTGGGAGAACTTGCACAATTGGTGGCTGACTAAATACTTTTTTTTCCCCACTGTATATAAGATGCATATTTGCCCAGCAACAGAGTATTTGTGTCTTGTAATTAGGCAAGCAGAAGTGCAAAATGATTGAAACCAATAACAGGAGACTGGTTCCAAAAACACACAGGGAAGGGGAGTGAAAGGCTTGCAGGATATTGTGAGAACAGCGATAGAGAAAAAATGCAGCCTGCCCGAGCAAGGAGTAGACTATGATAAGAACAACCATTTTGTTGCAGAGCGCTCTCAATGAATAAACCTACTGACCATTGCAATAAGGGGTCTTTGTTTAATTTATTTAAACTAGAGATTTACACCTCTGGGAATTATTCAAAGATTTAAGAAGTGTTTGACTTCAACCATTGAGATAACAAAATTCTCGTGACAAAGGTTCACCTTCCAACAGGACAACGACCCTAAACACACAACCAAGACAATGCAGGAGTGGCTTCGGGACAAGTCTCTGAATGTCCTTGAGTGGCCCAGCCAGAGCCCGGACTTGAACCCGATCGAACATCTATGGAGAGACCTGAAAATAGCTGTGCAGCGACGCTCCCCATCCAACCTGACAGAACTTGAGAGGATCTGCAGAGAAGAATGGGAGAAACATCCCAAATACAGGTGTGCCAAGCATGTAGCGTCATACCCATGAAGACTTGAGGCTGTAATCACTGCCTAAGGTGCTTCAACAAAGTACTGAATACTTATGTAAATGTGATATTTAAGTTTTGTATTTTTGTTATAAATTTGCTAAAATTCCTAAAAAAAAGTTTTTGCTTTGTCATTATGGGGCATTGTGTGTAGATTGATTAGGGAAAAAATACAATTTAATCATTTTTAGAATAAGGCTGTAACATTCAAGGGGTGTGAGTACTTTCAAAATAATGTCTGGGTTCTGGCTGATACCACACTGATACCATGTGTAGTAAACAGTAGCAATCACTGTGTAGGCTACTCACCGTTAGCTAGCTAGCTATGACTCACTAGCCAACTTGGCTAGCAAAAACAAGTAAAATGGCCAAACAACCGTGTATAGAAGAAGATGTTGGAGCATTTGCCAAGTTATTTGATATCTTTGATTTCGCCATGAAGGGCCTCCAGTCCACCTATACACTGAGGATACAACACATTAAGAACACCTTCCTAATATTGAGTTGACTCCAATGCTTCCCACAGTTGTGTCAAGTTGGCAGGATGTCCTTTGGGTGGTGGACTATTCTTGATACACACGAGAAACTGTTGAGCGTGAAAAAGAGAGCAGTGTTGCAATTCTTGACACAAACTGGTGCGCCTGGCACCTACTACCATACCCTGTTCAAAGGCACTTAAATATTTTGGTCTTACCCATTCACGCTGTGAATGGCACACATACACAATCATGTCTCAATTGTCTCAAGGCTTAAATATCCTTATTTAACCTGTCTCCTCCCCTTCATCAACACTGATTTAAGTGGATTTAACAAGTGACATCAATAAGGGATCATAGCTTTCACCTGTATTCACCTGGTCAGTCTATGTCATGGAAAGAGCAGGTGTCCTTAATGTTTTGTATACTCAGTGTATATCAATCACTGATTGCATTGATCTAATCGAGGGCCTTAAACACAGTTTCAGTACATTCAGAGACAATGATCTGCACTACAAGGCTGTTTTTATTCAACACTTTTAGAAATCATGAAACATGCTTCTCCACTTTGACTTGCACTCTCTCACACCCTCCGCTGAGACATCAAAATCAGTCCAGTGAAATAAAAAAGTTATTTCAATTTATGCTCCGATGTGCCTCGCAAGTAATAGGCTACAACAACTGAGATACTTTTGTACCTGTTTCCTCCAGCATCTTGACAAGGTCCTTTGCTGTTGTTCTGGGATTGATTTGCACTTTTTGCACCAAAGTACGTTCATCTCTAGGAGACAGAAGGCGTCTCCTTCCTGAGCGGTATGACGGCTATGTGGTCCCATGGTGTTTATACTTGCATACTATTTCCAAGCTGTTTAAAGGCACAGTCAACTTAGTGTATGTAAACTTCTGACCCACTGGAATTGTGATACAGTGAATTATAAGTGAAATAATCTGTCTGTAAACAATTGTTGGAAAAATTACTTGTGTCATGCACAAAGTAGATGTCCTAACCGACTTGCCAAAACTATAGTTTGTTAACAAGAAATTTGAGGAGTGGTTGAAGAACGAGTTTTAATGACTCCAACCTTAGTGTATGTAAACTTCCGACTTCAACTGTATGTTGGTAGAGTAGAGGCCTGAGGGCACACACTTAATATGTTGTGAAATCTGTTATGAATGTATTGTAATGTTTTTAAAATGTATAACTGCCTTAATTTTGCTGGTCCCCAGGAAGAGTAGCTGCTGCCTTGGTAATACAAATACAAACTAGCTATGGCTAACACAGTCACGACCTCTGCAGCCAGAGTAACAGCAAAGTAGCTGTTTTCTATTGACATTCATTTGAATACATCCATAACAATGAGCTGTTAATGCCTGATTTTGCCTGGCATAGCTAAAAAAGTTTGCCTTCTCGTCAGGACACTCGACACTGTTCATTACGAGGAGATCGCATTGCATATCAAACAATGTGGTCCTCTGTAGCTCAATTGGTAGAGCATGGCGCTTGTAACGCCAGGGTAGTGGGTTCGATCCCCGGGACCACCAATACGTAAAAATGTATGCGCACATGACTGTAAGTTGCTTTGGATAAAAGCGTCTGCTAAATGGCATATTATATTATTAAACACAAGGCTAGAAGCTAGCTAAATAGTTTGTTACTAGCAAATCTGCCAATATGACAACCTAATTCAGAAATATCAGTTGCTAAAAACAAGTGGTCAAACTAGAAACGTGGGAGGATTTGACAGCATACCGCCACTTGCGTCATGACTGCAACAGTAGGGACCAGAGAAATTCATGTTCACTCACCCACCCCGTTAGGTCATCAGATGCTCAAAAAAAAGTTGTCTCTGCAAAAACAAATCAATGCAAGCTAGCTACTTTTTTTCCTCGTTGGACCTGTGTTTACAATTTATCCAATTTTGGTTTGTGTGGTTGTTGGTTTAGCTTTCTGTAACTTTGAAGCAAGTACGGTCTGCATGTGTAGGTGCTTACTGCGTCATGATTGCAAGGTGTACCGATATATTTTCCAACTGTCCCGATATCTTTTCCAACTGTCCCTTTATCTGGTTTTAATGTCCATTCTGGAATGTCGTTCTAGCTAATCAGAAACGAGTGTTCAACAAGGCTCCCGACGAACAGTTCTTGTGCTGACGTTGCTTCCAGAGGCAGTTTGGAACTCTGTAGTGAGTGTTGCAACTGAGGACAGACGACATTTACTTATTACGCGCTTCAGCACTTGGTGGTCTCGTTCTTTGAGCTTGTGTGACCTACCACTTCGCGGCTGAGCCGTTGTTGCTCCAAGACATTTCCACTTCACAATGACAGCACTTACAGTTGACCGGGACAGCTCTAGCAGGGCAGAAATTTGATGAACTTACTTGCTGGAAAGGTGTGATCCTATGACGGTGCCACGTTGAAAGTCACTGAGCTCTTCAGTAAGGCCATTCTACTGCCAATTTTTGTCTATGGAGATTGCATGGCTGTTTGCTCGATTTCATACACCTGTCAGCAACGGGTGTGGCTAAAATAGCTGAATCCACTAATTTGAAGGGGTGTCCACATACTTGTGTATATATAGTGTATGTGTATATAAGGCAGAAATGAATGTCACATATATGAAAACGGCCAATTCTTGTATATTTCAAAATATATGTGACATATACAGTGGGGAGAACAAGTATTTGATACACTGCCGATTTTGCACGTTTTCCTACTTACAAAGCATGTAGAGGACTGTCATTTTTATCATAGGTACACTTCAACTGTGAGAGACGGAATCTAAAACAAAAATCCAGAAAATCACATTGTATGACTTTTAAGTAATTAATTTGCATTTTATTGCATGACATAATTATTTGATACATCAGAAAAGCAGAACTTAATATTTGGTACAGAAACCTTTGTTTGCAATTACAGAGATCATACATTTCCTGTAGGTCTTAACCAGGTTTGCACACACTGCAGCAGGGATTTTGGCCCACTCCTCCATACAGACCTTCTCCAGATCCTTCGGGTTTCGGGGCTGTCGCTGGGCAATACGGACTTTCAGCTCCCTCCAAAGATTTTCTATTGGGTTCAGGTCTGGAGACTGGCTAGGCCACTCCAGGACCTTGAGATGCTTCTTACGGAGCAACTCCTTAGTTGCCCTGGCTGTGTGTTTCATGTCGTTGTCATGCTGGAAGACCCAGCCACGACCCATCTTCAATGCTCTTACTGAGGGAAGGAGGTTGTTGGCCAAGATCTCGCGATACATGGCCCCATCCATCCTCCCCTCAATACGGTGCAGTCGTCATGTCCCCTTTGCAGAAAAGCATCCCCAAAGAATGATGTTTCCACCTCCATGCTTCACGGTTGGGATGGTGTTCTTGGGGTTGTACTCATCCTTCTTCTTCCTCCAAACACGGCGAGTGGAGTTTAGACCAAAAAGCTCTATTTTTGTCTCATCAGACCACATTACCTTCTCCCATTCCTCCTCTGGATCATCCAGATGACAGGCAAACTTCAGACAGGCCTGGACATGCGCTGGCTTGAGCAGGGGGACCTTTGCGTGCGCTGCAGGATTTTAATCCATGACGGCGTAGTGTGTTACTAATGGTTTTCTTTGAGACTGTGGTCCCAGCTCTCTTCAGGTCATTGACCAGGTCCTGCCATGTAGTTCTGGGCTGATCCCTCACCTTCCCCATGATCATTGATGCCTCACGAGGTGAGATCTTGCATGGAGCCCCAGACCGAGGGTGATTGACCGTCATCTTGAACTTCTTCCATTTTCTAATAATTGCCCAAACAGTTGTAGCCTTCTCACCAAGCTGCTTGCCTATTGTCCTGTAGCCCATCCCAGCCTTGTGCAGGTCTACAATTTTATCCCTGATGTCCTTACACAGCTCTCTGGTCTTGGCCATTGTGGAGAGGTTGGAGTCTGTTTGATTGAGTGTGTGGACCGGTGTCTTTTATACAGGTAACAAGTTCAAACAGGTGCAGTTAATACAGGTAATGAGTGGAGAACAGGAGGGCTTCTTAAAGAAAAACGAACAGGTCTGTGAGAGCCGGAAGTCTTACTGGTTGGTAGGTAAACAAATACTTATGTCATGCAATAAAATGCAAATGACTTACTTAAAAATCATACAATGTGATTTTCTGGATTTTTGTTTTAGATTCCGTCTCTCACAGTTGAAGTGTACCTATGATAAAAATGACAGACCTCTACATGCTTTGTAAGTAGGAAAACCTGCAAAATCAGCAGTGTATCAAATACTTGTTCTCCCCACTGTACTGTATGTACTTATATATGTGGATACATACATAAGCATATATATGGGCATATATGTTTCCACCACATATGCCCATATAAACATAACATAGTAACACACACACAGTACACAGGTCCTAATCCAGGCACTTGTCATCTCCCGTCTGGATTACTGCAACTCGCTGTTGCCTGGGCTCCCTGCCTGTGCCATTAAACCCCTACAACTCATCCAGAATGCCGCAGCCCGTCTGGTGTTCAACCTTCCAAGTTCTCTCACGTCACCCGCTCCTCCGCACACTCCACTGGCTTCCAGTTGAAGCTTGCATCTGCTACAAGACCATGGTGCTTGCCTACGGAGCTGTGAGGGGAACGGCACCTCCCTACCTTCAGGCTCTGATCAGTCCCTACACAAAAACGAGGGCATTGCGTTCATCCACCTCTGGCCTGCTGGCCCCCTACCTCTGCGGAAGCACAGTTCCCGCTCAGCACAGTCAAAACTGTTCGCTGCTCTGGCACCCCAATGGTGGAACAAGCTCCCTCACGACGCCAGGACAGCGGAGTCACTCACCACCTTCCGGAGACACTTGAAACCCCACCTCTTTAAAGAATACCTGGGATAGGATGAAGTAATCCTTCTACCCCCCCTTACCCCACCCCCCAAAAAATAAATAAAAAAATAATTTAAAAAAACATATTGTAAAGTTATCCCACTGGCTATAAGGTGAATGCACAAATTTGTAAGTCGCTCTGGATAAGAGCGTCTGCTAAATGACGTAAATGTAAATGTAAATGTAGTACCAGTCAAAAGTTTGGACACACCTACTCTTTCAAGTTTTAAAAAATTAATATATATTTTCTACATTGTAGAATAATAGTGAAGACGTCAAAACATATGGAATCATGTAGTAACCAAAAAAGTGTTACACAAATCCAAATATATTTTATATTAGAGATTCTTCAACGTAGCCATCCTTTTCCATGATGACAGCTTTGCACACTTGGCATTCTCTCAACCAGCTTCATGAGGTAGTCACTTGGAATGCATTTCAATTAACAGGTATGCCTTGTTAAAAGGTAATCTGTGGAATTTATTTCCTTCTTAATGCGTTTGAACCAATCAGTTGTGTTGTGAAAAGGTTGGGGTGGTATACAGAAGATAGCCCTATTTGGTAAAAGACCAAGACTATATTATCGCAAGAACAGCTCAAATAAGCAAAGAGAAATGACAGTCCATCATTACTTTAAGACATGAAGGTCAGTCAATCCAGAAAATGTCAAGAACTTTGAAAGTTTCTTCATGTGCAGTCGCAAAAACCATCAAGCACTATGATGAAACTGGCTCTCATGAGGACCGCCACAGGAAAGGAAGACCCAGAGTTACCTCTGCAGCAGAGGATAAGTTCATTAAAGTTAATTGCAACTCAGATTGCAGCGCAAATAAATGCTTCACAGAGTTCAAATAACAGACACATCTCAACATCAACTATTCAGAGGGGACTGTGTGAATCAGGCCTTCATGGTCGAATTGCTGCAAAGAAACCACTACTAACGGACACCAAAAAGAAGAAACATGAACAATGGACATTAGACCGGTGGAAATCTGTCCTTTGGGCTGATTTGTCCAAATTTCAGATTTTTGGTTGCAATCGCCGTGCCTTTGTGAGACGCAGAGTAGGTGAACGGATGATCTCCCCATGTATGGTTCCCACCGTGAAGCATGGAGGTGTGATGGTACTTTGCTGGTGACACTGTCAGTGATTTATTTAGAATTGAAGGCACACTTCACCAGCATGGCTACCACAGCATTCTGCTAGTTAGCTAGCTAGCAAATCTATTCACATTTCTTGCTAGCTAACCAAATGACACCTGCATCTCTAGCTGTAGCCACTGAAAATGATATGAGGGGGAAAAGTATGTCACCCACCTACTCGTCCAATGACATGACATCTTCCCAGCAGCTAGCTAGCTAGCTAGCTAACGTTAGGCTTACAAAAAATCTTGCAACTGTGACCCAAACTGGCCATTGTTTTATTTGAAATAATATGGCCCTTTATAATGTCCAGTTATGTACATAGGATGCTGTATATAGCATTTTAACATATTAAAACAAAAGAAGAGAGAAATAGTATTTGTCTTTTGCAGCAATGCTTGCATATTTGCATAATATGCTGCAACCCTAATCAAAAAGTAGTTAATAACTCAAAATAACAAAAACGTAGCTATAGGTTGTTATAACATTTCAACTTAAAACATGTTTTTCCTTTTTTTGCACCACATGGATCACTGGTGTGGTTGAATGCAGCATTGCTATATGGTGCATGTAGCTCTCTTCACGACAACAGACACAGGTTGGTTCCTTGAAACAGGCGTTTATTGCCTTGCACGTCTTTTTCTTCGATGCATCCACGTCACGCCATGAGAACTATATATTTGAATGAACACAGTGACGTTGATAAATTATACAGTACTGAAACAAAAGAATACAATACATATGGCGCTTGGCGCGACAATACAAATGGCACTTGGCGCCAATATAAAAAAAGTTCTACAGGTTGAACAAAATACCTTGTTGGCTGCTTGTCCTGAAAAGAGGTTCTTGAATCCTTAAAGTCCCTTGAAAGTCCCTTTACTGTCTTTCTTGGCCTCTGCCATCAACAATTATAACTCAGACTAAGATCTGCTTAAGTTAGATTGCACACAGTCAATTAACAAATTCCGTAGCAGTAACACAACAGAGAACGTTAGTTCCGGGATGGAACATAAAAACACAAACAATGGCCTAACGTTAATTTTACCTGTTACATCACATTTAAATTCTTACCTATACATCAATGAATCATTTATTTATTTACTATATCAAATAAACCATAAATTATGTATTAATCGTGCATCGTTAACACAGCATCTATGTAACACCACTTACAGTGCACTCAAAATGTATTGTAGTTGAGTAGCCAGCCTAGGCTGCTGCTCAAATGTTGCTGCAATAAGCCTACATGTTTCTCGTTTGCATGGTGCTTTGTTGCAGGTTTTGTTTTTTGGTTATTCATTGTCAAGCTTTAAAAACCGAAGCCAGACCGCAACATTTTAGTAGCCTAGCTAGGACTGTGGCATGTGTCTGTACACTTTCCCTCTGCTGCGCGCTGTAAACATGACACACGAAAGCAACGCAATTGAAGTTGAATTCACCGATGCGCGCATCAGGCTGTAATTTCATAAAGTAGATGACTCAACTGTTATACTTGCTTGTGTGTCCTATTGGGCCCGCGGGCCTTGTGTTTGACACATGTCCGTTAGCCTCTTAGCCACGTTATGACTGAAAGTAGTTAAAACGCTGTCCGCATGATATTCACCATGATAAATGTGACCGACCGCCTCGATTCGGTCTTATGTATTGCAGGTGTCTTGGAGGGCAGGCAGTGTGCACCCAATGGTGTGTTTGGTTGAGCGTACCACCCTCTGTACTGCCTTGAGGTCAGCGGAAGTGGAGTTTCCGTACCAGGCTATGATGCTCCTAGAGAACACGCCACCTCACCGAAGAAGCTAGACCATTGTTCTACTTTCTCCGGGAATTCGGGAAGGTCAGGTGGATGGAGAGTACTCAGCAATTCATATTCCAATAGTTCTACCCAGGTCTATGAAGTAATGCACGAAAACAAACTGAGTATGAACATTTGAGAAAAACACTAGATAAAGTAGAGGAGCTTGAGGCGAGGCGCCATCCGTCGGCGCCCTCTTCAAATCAAATCAAATCAAATGTTATTGGTCACATGCGCCGAATACAACAGGTGCAGACATTACAGTGAAAAAAAAAATAAAAAAAGTGTTGAGAAAAAAAAGAGCAGAAGTAAAATAAAATAACAGTAGGGAGGCTATATATACAGGAGGGTACCAGTGCAGAGTCAATATGCGGGGGCACCGGCTAGTTGAGGTAGTTGAAGTAATATGTACATGTGGGTAGAGTTAAAGTGACTATGCATAAATAATTAACAGAGTAGCAGCAGCGTAAAAAGGATGGGGTGGGGGGGGCAGTGCAAATAGTCCGGGTAGCCATGATTAGCTGTTCAGGAGTCTTATGGCTTGGGGGTAGAAGCTGTTGAGAAGTCTTTTGGACCTAGACTTGGCACTCCGGTACCACTTGCCTTGCGGTAGCAGAGAGAACAGTCTATGACTAGGGTGGCTGGAGTCTTTGACAATTTTGAGGGCCTTCCTCTGACACCGCCTGGTATAGAGGTCCTGGATGGCAGGAAGCTTGGCCCCAGTGATGTACTGGGCCGTACACACTACTCTCTGTAGTGCCTTGCGGTCGGAGGCCAAGCAGTTGCCATACCAGGCGGGGATGCAACCAGTCAGGATGCTCTCGATGGTGCAGCTGTAGAATTTTTTGAGGAACTGAGGACCCATGCCAAATCTTTTCAGTCTCCTGATGGGGAATAGGCTTTGTCGTGCCCTCTTCACGACTGTCTTGGTGTGTTTGGACCATGATAGTTTGTTGGTGATGTGGACACCAAGGAACTTGAAGCTCTCAACCTGTTCCACTACAGCCCCGTCGATGAGAATGGGGGCGTGCTCAGTCCTCCTTTTTTTCCTGTAGTCCACAATCATCTCCTTTGTCTTGGTCACGTTGAGGGAGAGGTTGTTGTCCTGGCACTACACGGCCAGGTCTCTGACCTCCTCCCTATTGGCTGTCTCATCGTTGTCTGTGATCAGGCCTACCACTGTTGTGTCGTCGGCAAACTTAATGATGGTGTTGGAGTCGTGCCTGGCCATGCAGTCATGGGTGAACAGAGAGTACAGGAGGGGGACTGAGCACGCACCCTGAGGGGCCCCCGTGTTGAGGATCAGTGTGGCAGATGTGTTGTTACCTACCCTTACCACCTGGGGCGGCCCGTCAGGAAGTCCAGGATCCAGTTGCAGAGGGAGGTGTTTAGTCCCAGGATCCTTAGCTTAGTGATGAGCTTAGAGGGCACTATGGTGTTGAATGCTGAGCTGTAGTCAATGAATAGCATTCTCACGTAGGTGTTCCTCTTGTCCAGGTGGGAAAGGGCAGTGTGGAGTGCAATAGAGATTGCATCATCTGTGGATCTGTTGGGGCGGTATGCAAATTGGAGTGGGTCTAGGGTTTCTGGGATAATGCTGTTGATGTGAGCCATGACCAGCCTTTCAAAGCACTTCATGGCTACAGACGTCAGTGCTACGGGTCGGTAGTCATTTAGGCAGGTTATCTTAGAGTCCTTGGGCACGGGGACTATGGACTCTTAGTATTCAGTATTAGCATACTGATAGGTTAAAATTTAAGTTTCCTTTGATGGTGTTTAATATGCAGCGTGTAACCTAATGCAAACCTGATCTACTTTGATTGGCCTCCGTGCCAATGTCTTTTGAAAGTCAACATTCTAACAGTCTAATAAATACATTTCATTAATGCTATCGGAAGGATAATCATTTTGTTGTGTTTAAGAAGGTCTTGGGTAATGTTAGAATAAGATAGAAAAGAACACAGAAGTATTTATGAGTTTATGTAACTGTAGGCAATATGTTTTTTTTTAACACAAAAACACAGAGACATCAAAGTGGTACCCACAAGTTCATCTGACTCTGGGGAAGTGGATAAAGGGCTTCATTGCCAAAATCCCGAAGTGTCCCTTTAAGAGGACATGCACTTAATTTCCCCCTGTAATTTATTTCCCCCTACCCGTCAGGCCTGTGCAGCTGATGATATATAAACTGTATAGAAACAAATAGCCAAATCCCGAAGTATCCCTTTAAAACTACTTATAACAAAAATTATATTTGTAATATTAAAGATTCTAACAACGATAGTGTGTTAGACCTATTGAGGAAAAGTCAAGGACATAACTTAAAAAATGGCAGAGTAATAAAAAAAGGTAACTTGTTTGGAGTCAATATCACGCTCTCTGCTCTCCTAGTCTTAAATGGTTACATTTGTGGCCGCCTAGCCAGTGAGAGTTGGCAAGCCTATTGTGATTATTACTGTTATATCAGGGCAATATGTTCTAGTCTCATAGTCTATTAATTATAGACCTATGGTTTATTATGTGTAGGTCTATGTGAGTTGCATGTTAAATGCAAGAGTAATGGGTTTACGTAGGCCTACAAGATTATGTGTCCTGTAATGCGAAGTCACATGTTAAATGGTTTGTTGTGTGCGATTAAGTACAGTAGGGTATAGGGTAGGCTATGATTTAATGATGATTTAAGTGGCCTAATTTTGGCCCACCTACATTTTTGCTGGCCCTGCCATCAACAGATTTCTGCCTAAACCATTGTGTTGAACTGATGTCTGTGCCCAGTGGGTTACTAGTCAGAGACTATGGTTGGTCCAAACACAGAAAAAGTACTGTTATGTGTAGTCTAGCCTATATACTGTAATTCCAACTGAAGTTACATGTTTTGTTAAGTGATTGCTATCTGTAATGACATTGTCTGGTCCAATTCTAAAGAAATGTCAATTATTAAATATTTGATCAATGTCATGCAGGGCAGGGCTGCTTACAGGAAGCAGGAGGAGGCAGAGTGAAATATGACTGCAGTGTCTGAGTGGGGTGTGCAGAACGCAGGAGGGAGTCATTACCTTGGTGTCACCCAAAACTCTCAAATGACCTCAGCAGACAGAGCCACTTTGGTAATCTCCTGCTTAATCACTGTTTGTTTTAAATGTCACGGGCCCACAGTGGATCCATTGGACATCTGACTCCTGCTCCCCTGAACCCACAGAGACTAGCCCCCTACTTTAATTGCTTTTCACAAACCAGCACCCTGGGCTTCACACTCTGGGAAGTTTTGTTGGAGTGAGCCAAAGCTGTGCATGCAAGGGCTCATCCTTCTTGTTACCATAGCAGCAATCTAAAAGTATACCTGGATGTTGGGGGAGAAGTTCTCTCTCTCTCTCTCTCTCTCTCTCTCTCTCTCTCTCTCTCTCTCTCTCTCTCTCTCTCTCTCTCTCTCTCTCTCTCTCTCTCTCTCTCTCTCTCTCTCTCTCTCTCTCTCTCTCTCTCTCTCTCTCTCTCTCTCTCTCTCTCTCTCTCTCTCTCTCTCTCTCTCTCCTCTCTCTCTCTCAAACACACTTTTATTGATTATAAGTCTCACACTATATTAGCTTTACTCAGACTTGGCAATGGTTCATATTGACACCCAATTCTGTTATTATTCAATTCCCATGATGGTTACCCACTATATTCCCTCAAAAATATTAAGTTATATTTATTCAATTATAATGACATGTCTGTTCAAGAATACATAATATCCTCAATAAGTCTAGGAAGAATTTGTTACTCTACAATAGGAATGTTACCAGTGCTATCCCCAGGTCATATTACAAGCCGCAGAGTTCATGCACAGAGCGAGAGTGAGAGAGAGATATGCCCAGGCCGTGAGCAGAGCAACAGAACCAACACCACTAATACACCCACCCATCCTGCGACCTAAGAGGCATGTACCAGATGCTTAGCATGCTCTGCTCATACTTAATGGTCCAAGTCTAAACCACACAAATAACAACACTGGACACTATGGAACACAAAGCTTTTACTATCTCATCCTGGAATATGCTAAGTCTGAGGTCCTTTGCCTTTGGACTAAAGAGCAAGAACCCAGACTTCACCAAAGAAATTGGAAATACAGACAAGAAAGATGGTATAGAGGAGATGGAGCTGGTAGTCCCATCCACCAAACTACCAGGTGTGGAAAAGCGGAGAGACTCAGAGGCTATGCTCATTTGGTATAGAGCAGACCTAACACACTCTATTAAATTAATCAAAACACAAACATTTTACATTTGGTTAGACATAAGGAAATAACCTCAACAGAGAAAAATGTCCTCCTGTGTGCTACCTACTGTATATCCCCCCACTAGAATCCCCATACTTGAAGACAGCATCTCCACCCTAGAGGGGGAGATCAATTATTTCCAGACCCAGGGACATGTACTAGTCTGTGGCGACTTAAACTCCAGAACTGGAAAAAAACCTGACACCGTCAGCACACAAGGCGACAAACACCTATCTGGAGGTGACCACATTCCCTCCCCAATATGACCCCCTAGGCATAACTACGACAAAACAACCAACAAAAAAGTGTAACAACTCCTGTAGCTCTGTCACACGCTGGGTCTGTACATAGTCAATGGTAGGCGTCGAGGGGACTCCTACAATAGGTACACCTACAGCTCATCTCTTCACAGGATTACTGTGGACTACTTTATCACTGACCTCAACCCAGAGTCTCTCAGAGCGTTCACAGTCAGCCCACTGACACCCCTATCAGATCACAACAAAATCACAGCCTACTTGAACAGAGCAATACTCAATCATGAAGCATCAAAGCCAAACAAACGGAATACTATTGAGAAATGCTATAGATGTAAGGAAAGTAGTGTAGAAACCTACCAGAAAACAATTAGCCAACAACAAATTACATCCCTTTTTGACAACTTCCTGGACAAAACGTTTCACTGCAATAGTGAAGGTGTAAACTTGACAGTAGAAAGCCTTCACAGTATATTTGACCTATAAGCTTCCCTATCAAATCTAAAAATGTCAACCAGTGACCAATGGTTTGATGAAGAATGCAAAAACCTAAGAAATAAATTGAGGAACCTATCCATTCAAAAACACAGAGACACAGACAACCTGAACCTACACCTTCACTATGGTAAAACAGTATATAAATACACTAAGGAAAAAGAAAGAACAGCACTTCAGAAATCTGCTCAATGTAATTGAAGAATCCATAGAATCTAACCACATCTGGGAAAACAGGAACACACTAAACAAACAACAACATGAAGAGCTATCTATCCAAAATGGAGATGTATGGATAAACCACTTCTCCAATCTTTTTGTCCCTATAACAAAGAACAAACAGCAAAAACATATACATGATCAATAAGAAAATCTTAGAGTCAACTATTAAAGTCTACCCAAACCCACTGAATAAACTACAGGACAAAATACAAACCCTTCAACCCAAAAAGGCCTGTGGTGTTCATGGTATCCTAAATGAAATGATAAAATATATAGACCACAAATTACAATTGGCTATACTTAAACTCTTTATATGCCATTTAGCAGACGCTTTTATCCAAAGCGACTTACAGTCATGCGTGCATACATTGTTGTGTATGAGCGGTCCCGGGGATCGAACCCACTACCCTGGCGTTACAAGCGCCGTGCTCTACCAGCTGAGCTACAGAGGACCACTACATCAACCTCTGCTCTGGCATCTTCCCCAATACCTGGAACCAAGGACTGATCACCCCAATCCACAAAAGTGGAGACAAATTCAAGCCCAATAACTACTGTGTGATATGCATCAACAGCAAACTTGGGAAAATCCTCTGCATTATCATTAACAGCAGACTCCTACATTTCCTCAGTGAAAACAATTTCCTGAGCAAACGTCATATTGGCTCTTTACCAAACTACCGTACGACAGAACCACATATTCATTGTGAACCCTTATTGACAAACAAACAAAACAAAAGTATTATTTTGTGTTTGACTAAATTAAGCATGAGGGTCTGCTATACAAATTGATGGAAAGCAGTGTTGGGGGGAAAAACATTTTACATTATGAAATCCATGTACACGAACAACAAGTGTGCGGTTAAAATGTATTTTTTTCCTCAAGGCCGGAGGGTAAGAGAGGGATGCAGCTTGAGCTCCACCCTCTTCAACATTTATATTGACGAATTGGCGAGGGCTTTAGAACAGTCTGAAGCACCCGGCCTCACCCTACTAGACTCTGAAGTCAAATGTTTACTGTTTGCAGATGATCTGGTGCTTCTGTCCCCAACCAAGGAGGGCCAACAGCAGCACCTAGATCTTCTGCATAGATTATGTCAGATGTGGGACCTGTCAGACGTGGGATCTCAGCCCTAAAGCACAGAGAAAAGTATACTTACTTTGGTATAAACATCCGCACCACAGGTAACTTCCACAAAGCTGTGAACGATCTGAGAGATAAGGCAAGAAGGGCCTTCAACACCATCAAAAGGAACATACAATTTGACACCCTAGGATCTGGCTAAAACATACTTGCATCTGTTATAGAACCCATTGCCCTCTATGGTTGTGAGGTCTGGGGTCCACTCACCAACCAAGAATTCACAAAATGGGACAAACACCAAATTGAGACTCTGCAAAAACAACCTCCGTGTACAACGTAAAACACCAAATAATGCATCCAGACCAGAATAAGGACGATTCCCCGCTAATGGTCAAAATCCAGAAAAGAGCAATGCAATTCTACAACCAACTAAAATGAAGCGATTCTCAAACCTTCCATAACAATGCCCTCACAGAGATTAACCTGGAGAAGAGTCCCCTCAGCCAGCTGGTACTGAATGTCACGTCTCCTCCAGTTGCTCCCCTCCGGCGCTCTGATTCGCCGGTCTACTGAGCCACCGGTCTGAGCGCACCACCTCGGCAACACCCGAATGGAAACCCAACGCACCCTAATCACCTCCAGCGCACCTGCACCTCATCATCTCATCACCACCCCTATACAGCCCTGGACTGTTCAGTGTTGTGTTGTGTGTAATTGTTAGTGTCTTGCCGTGTACTCACTCTTTGTTGTTCTCTTGCTCAGTGTTAAGTAAACCTTTACATTGTTGATTCCTGCATCTGCGTCCTGCCTCTTCGTATCCTCAGTACTCGTCACACTGAGACTCTGTTCAAAAACACAAACAGACCCCACAGAGCCCCAGGATAGCAACACAATTAGACCGAACCAAATCATGAGAAAACAAAAAGAGAATTACTTGAAACATCGGAAAGAATCAACAACAAAAAACTGAGCAAACTGGAATGTTATTTGGCCCTAAACAGAGAATACACAGTAGCAGAATACCTGACCACTGTGACTGACGCAAAACTAAGAAAATCTTGTAGAGAATCGATGAGCATGGCCTTGCTATCGAGAGAGGCACCATAGGCAGACCTGGTTCTCAAGAGAAGACAGGCTATGTGCCCACTGCCCACACAATGAGGTGAAAACTGAGCTGCACTTCCTAACCTCCTGCCAAATGTATGACCATGTTGGAGACGCATTATTTCCACAAAGAATTTGAAAACAAATCCTATCTTCATAAACTCCCATATCTATTAGGTGAAATAACACAGTGTGCCACCACAGCAGCAAGATTTCTTACCTGTTGCCAGAAGAAAAGGGGAACCAGTGGCGCACAAACACCATTGTAAATACAACTTATATTTATTTGTTTATTTATTTTCCCTTTCATACTTCAACTATTTGCACATTGTTACAACACTATACATAGCCAATAATATAACATTTGAAATGTCTATATTCTTTTAGTCCTTTAATTTCTGATTGTTTATTTTCCTTGTTTATTTCCCTTTTGTTTGTCAATTGCACTTGCTTTGCAGTGTAAACATATGTTTCCCATGCCAATAAAGCCCTTTAAATTGAATTGAGGGAGAGAGATTTCTACCACCCACGCAGGACGAATGTGTGGTTATTGTTTGTCCACAGGTTTATGGAGGTGTGAGTCTCATTTTCGCTGCTAATGGGCAACATTCTATATTTTAAGAAATGTGACCCCAAATGTGGTAGCCCTTTACACTCATACAGTGAGGGAAAAAAGTATTTGATCCCATGCTGATTTTGTACGCTTGCCCACTGACAAAGACATGATCAGTCTATAATTTTAATGGTAAGTTTATTTGAACAGTGTGAGACAGAATAACAACAAAAAATCCAGAAAAACGCATAGGCAGCATTCCTCCTCCTCCAAACACGGCGAGTTGAGTTGATACCAAAGAGCTCCATTTTGGTCTCATCTGACCACAACACTTTCACCCAGTTCTCCTCTGAATCATTCAGATGTTCATTGGCAAACTTCAGACGGCCCTGTATATGTGCTTTCTTGAGCAGGGGGACCTTGCGGGCGCTGCAGGATATCAGTCTTTCACGGCGTAGTGTGTTACCAATTGTTTTCTTGGTGACTATGGTCCCAGCTGCCTTGAGATCATTGACAAGATCCTCCCGTGTAGTTCTGGGCTGATTCCTCACCGTTCTCATGATCATTGCAACTCCACGAGGTGAGATCTTGCATGGAGCCCTAGGCCGAGGGAGATTGACAGTTCTTTTGTGTTTATTCCATTTGTGAATAATCGCACCAACTGTTGTCACCTTCTCACCAAGCTGCTTGGCGATGGTCTTGTAGCCCATTCCAGCCTTGTGTTGGTCTACAATCTTGTCCCTGACATCCTTGGAGAGCTCTTTGGTCTTGGCGATGGTGGAGAGTTTGGAATCTGATTGATTGATTGCTTCTGTGGACAGGTGTCTTTTATACAGGTAACAAACTGAGATTAGGAGCACTCCCTTTAAGGGTGTGCTCCTAATCTCAGCTCGTTACCTGTATAAAAGACACCTGGGAGCCAGAAATCTTTCTGATTGAGAGGGGGTCAAATACTTATTTCCCTCATTAAAATGCAAATAAATGTATAACATTTTTTTGTTGTTATTCTGTCTCTCACTGTTCAAATAAACCTACCATTAAAATTATAGACTGATCATTTCTTTGTCAGTGGGCAAACATACAAAATCAGCAGGGGATCAAATACTTTTTTCCCTCACTGTACCCATATACGGGTTGAAAATGGCAGAGTTGGGCACTATTAAGCGCCTAAATTGGAACGTAGTGGCTGTACAGTAACATGCTATACATGACATCAGAGCTCTGGCTCTGCGCTTCACAGCGCTGCATTTGACTGACAGCCATTCTGAACTTGAGCACTGCGCGCAACAAGAAGTTGCCCCATCCCTCCCACTAATTGGGCAACTTTTGCAAATGTTTTGTTGTCTGAGTGAGGGAAATGCTGTAAATTAAGATGGCTTCATCTATTTTGGAAGATGAGACATTGAGAATTATAATAAATACCTTTTTGATGTCGTACAACCAAGTCAAACACCCGTGAGTCCAAATGTGCATTTCACATTTCCAAGCTCATGTCATATACAGTGTCAACGTTTATGATCGCTATGTTTGATCAACAGTTACAAGATAATTTGGCATCATACCCTGGGTTGTTCTGAAAAGAATTAGCCTATGTTTGTTTTTGTGAAAAACATTTGCCAGGGCACACGCACCTGAATGCACTCATGACTCCTTTATATGTGCACCAAAATTACAATCTGTTTCTCTGAATTGCCTTGTGAAAGCCTAACATTGTAAGATCGTATTTTATAATTTAGCTAATCATGTTGGCAATAGAACAAGCTTTCAAATCATGCCCACCTGACCCAGATTGCGATTTACAGTGGGGAAGAAAAGTATTTAGTCAGCCACCAATTGTGCAAGTTCTCCCACTTAAAAAGATGAGAGAGGCCTGTAATTTTCATCATAGGTACACGTCAACTATGACAGACAAATTGAGAAAAACAATTCCTGAAAATCACATTGTAGGATTTTTAATGAATGTATTTGCAAATTATGGTGGAAAATAAGTATTTGGTCACCTACAAACAAGCAAGATATCTGGCTCTCACAGACCTGTAACTTCTTCTTTAAGAGGCTCCTCTGTCCTCCACTCGTTACCTGTATTAATGGCACCTGTTTGAACTTGTTATCAGTATAAAAGACACCTGTCCACAACCTCAAACAGTCACACTCCAAACTCCACTATGGCCAAGACCAAAGAGCTGTCAAAGGACACCAGAAACAAAATTGTAGACCTGCACCAGGCTGTGAAGACTGAATCTGCAATAGGTAAGCAGCTTGGTTTGAAGAAATCAACTGTGGGAGCAATTATTAGGAAATGGAAGACATACAAGACCACTGATAATCTCCCTCGATCTGGGGCTCCACGCAAGATCTCACCCCGTGGGGTCAAAATGATCACAAGAACGGTGAGCAAAAATCCCAGAACCACACGGGGGACCTAGTGAATGACCTGCAGAGAGCTGGGACCAAAGTAACAAAGCCTACCATCAGTAACACACTACGCCGCCAGGGACTCAAATCCTGCAGTGCCAGACGTGTCCCCCTGCTTAAGCCAGTACATGTCCAGGCCCGTCTGAAGTTTGCTAGAGTGCATTTGGATGATCCAGAAGAGGATTAGGAGAATGTCATATGGTCAGATGAAACCAAAATAGAACTTTTTGGTAAAAACTCAACTCGTCGTGTTTGGAGGACAAATAATGCTGAGTTGCATCCAAAGAACACCATACCTACTGTGAAGCATGGGGGTGGAAACATCATGCTTTGGGGCTGTTTTTCTGCAAAGGGACCAGGACGACTGATCCGTGTAAAGGAAAGAATGCATCGTGAGATTTTGAGTGAAAACCTCCTTCCTTCAGCAAGGGCATTGAAGATGAAACGTGGCTGGGTCTTTCAGCATGACAATGATCCCAAACACACCGCCCGGGCAACGAAGGAGTGGCTTCGTAAGAAGCATTTCATGGTCCTGGAGTGGCCTAGCCAGTCTCCAGATCACAACCCCATAGAAAATCTTTGGAGGGGAGTTGAAAGTCTGTGTTGCCCAGCGACAGCCCCAAAACATCACTGCTCTAGAGGAGATCTGCATGGAGGAATGGGCCAAAATACCAGCAACAGTGTGTGAAAACCTTGTGAAGACTTACAGAAAACGTTTGACCTGTGTCATTGCCAACAAAGGGTATATAACAAAGTATTGAGAAACTTTTGTTATTGACCAAATACTTATTTTCCACCATAATTTGCAAATAAATTCATAAAAAATCCTACAATGTGATTTTCTGGATTTTTTTTCTCATTTTATCTGTCATAGTTGACGTGTACCTATGATGAAAATTACAGGCCTCACTCATCTTTTTACGTGGGAGAACTTGCACAATTGGTGGCTGACTAAATACTTTTTTTCCCCACTGTATAATGGACTGTTTTTGGATTGCGTAAACAACAGTAATTGTGTGACGGCAGGGATGCAGGGTTGTATTCCAAACAAAGTAACTACAAGTTTGCTTGCTCTAGTTCCTCAAGAGCACAGCTAGGAGAGCTCATAAAAGTACCTTATAGTTGAAGACTCTCTTTTGAGTCATAAAAGTGCACTGAAATTGCTTAGGAAATGTGCACACTTTGGAGAGGTTTGTGGATAATTGGAGACACCAACCCCACATTTTCCAGGAATATTCTTATCATGTTACTTAATATCTCCAGAGTATTTTCAGATTCCGTTATCAACAAAGATGGCAATGTACAGTAAATGTAAAATGCACATAAAATCAACAGTGTAATGTTTGGATTCAGACTTGTGTCAGGTGAACAGTTGTTGACTCACCTTTGGTCTAACAATTTTCCCATAATCTCGAACCTGTTCCTTTCAATTGCTACCATGGTTATGCATATGCTTTTCTTATTTATTCTGTAAGAAACATTTCAATTTAGCGCTATCCATATAGTCCAATTCCCACGAGTGTAAAGGCTTAAATAACTTGACTTATTCTGTGAAGTGAACATGAAGACTGACGACAATAGACTGTTAAGAACAGCAAAATAAACAAACTTAGATCAGAAAAATCTAATGTAGTACAATAAGTGAAGCTCTTAATATTTATTTTTCAAATTGTAGATGCAATCATGATAATATGAGGTTTGGCGGCTGCTCCACCTGTTAGAGAATTGACGTAATCATCTCAAAATGCTGCACTTACTCACTGTCGCGTCTCTGATTGGCACCCTACCAGTCAGGTTAATATGGCTCCAGCTGATGATTAATGGAAGATTGTGTATATAAATTCAATTTGGCACCAACCCAAAACAGACTACATTTGCACAGAGAAACAGTCTGGCTTCATCCACAGGTCTTCTCATTCTGTCTCCATGGGGAAAATAAGAAGAACTGACAATGTTATGAGCAATCGCGACGCAGCGAAGCACCGCCGCAATGCATAATATTTTACAGCGAAGGCTGCAGCAGAAGCAAACTCCTTTGTTGGCGACTCTTTCGTCCGCTCGCGCGCCCACGTGTGCACGATTCGCTGGGGAATAACACCTGTGCGCTGGTGGCTCTGTGGTGCAAGTCGTGAAGGCTCTCATATCTCTTCAACCTTGTAATAATATATAATTCATGTTCTTTCAATTTGCTCTATAGAATCTAATTATCAATATAATAAAACTAGGCATTTTATATTTATTGAATAGGCTAGATGTGAAGATTCTAAAAGCTTAATCATCTGAATACGAAACCCATCGACCCCTTATGGACCATCAGCGGGACAAAAGTCTTGCTGAGTTTATGAGATGGTGAGCTATTAATGGCAGCACAGCTTTATCAAATGTTCATATTGATATTTTATGCTATGCTGTAAAAACAGTTTTTATGGGCACACAAATCCAACATGATGTAGGCCCTATGCAATTGCAAAATCGAATGCTTCTAACCGAAAGAGACACCTACAGTGAGGGAAAAAAAGTATTTGATCCCCTGCTGATTTTGTACGTTTGCCCACTGACAAAGAAATGATCAGTCTATAATTGTAATGGTAGGTTTATTTGAACAGTGAGAGACAGAATAACAACAACAAAATCCAGAAAAAGCATGTCAAAAATGTAATAAATTGATTTGCATTTTAATGAGGGAAATAAGTATTTGACCCCCTCTCAATCAGAAAGATTTCTGGCTCCCAGGTGTCTTTTATACAGGTAACGAGCTGAGATTAGGAGTGCTCCTAATCTCAGTTTGTTACCTGTATAAAAGACACCTGTCCACAGAAGCAATCAATCAATCAGATTCTAAACTCTCCACCATGGCCAAGACCAAAGAGCTCTCCAAGGATGTCAGGGACAAGATTGTAGACCTACACAAGGCTGGAATGGGCTACAAGACCATCGCCAACCAGCTTGGTGAGAAGGTGACAACAGTTGGTGCGATTATTCGCAAATGGAAGAAACACAAAATAACTGTCAATCTCCCTTGGCCTGGGGCTCCATGCAAGATCTCACCTCGTGGAGTTGCAATGATCATGATAACGGTGAGGAATCAGCCCAGAACTACACGGGAGGATAATAATATCCACTGCAGGATCTTGTCAGTCACCAAGAAAACAATTGGTAACACACTACGCCGTGAAGGACTAAAATCCTGCAGCGCCCGCAAGGTCCCCCTGCTCAAGAAAGCACATATACAGGGCCGTCTGAAGTTTGCCAATGAACATCTGAATGATTCAGAGGAGAACTGGATGAAAGTGTTGTGGTCAGATGAGACCAAAATCGAGCTCTTTGGCATCAACTCAACTCGCCATGTTTGGAGGAGGAGGAATGCTGCCTATGACCCCAAGAACACCATCCCCACCGTCAAACATGGAGGTGGAAACATTATGCTTTGGGGGTGTTTTTCTGCTAAGAGGACAGGACAACTTCACCGCATCAAAGGGACGATGGACGGGGCCATGTACCGTCAAATCTTGGGTGAGAACCTCCTTCCCTCAGCCAGGGCATTGAAAATGGGTCGTGGGTGGGTATTCCAGCATTACAATGACCCAAAACACACGGCCAAGGCAACAAAGGAGTGGCTCAAGAAGAAGCACATTAAGGTCCTGGAGTGGCCTAGCCAGTCTCCAGACCTTAATCCAATAGGAAATCTGTGGAGGGAGCTGAAGGTTCGAGTTGCCAAACGTCAGCCTCGAAACCTTAATGACTTGGAGAAGATCTGCGAAGAGGAGTGGGACAAAATCCCTCCTGAGATGTGTGCAAACCTGGTGGCCAACTACAAGAAACGTCTGACCTCTTTGATTGCCAACAAGGGTTTTGCCACCAAGTACTAAGTCATGTTTTGCAGAGGGGTCAAATACTTATTTTCCTCATTAAAATGTAAATCAATTTATAACATTTTTGACATGTGTTTTTCTGGATTTTTTTGTTGTTATTCTGTCTCTCACTGTTCAAAATAAACCTACCATTAAAATTATAGACTGATCATGTCTTTGTCAGTGGGCAAACGTACAAAATCAGCAGGGGATCAAATACTTTTTTCCCTCACTGTAGGTGTAGAATTGCAGGAAATTAGCTTTAAAACAGCAACACTTTCTCTCATCCTCATAGCAAAATGTGTAGAATAGCATTAGATTAGCTATAAAACTGCACATTTTTCCTAATTCAGTTGCCGGAGAGGACGGAATCCTCTCAGGGATTTCACCATGAGGCCAATGGTGACATGAAAACAGATCGTTTAATGGCTGTGATAGGAGAAAATTGAGGATGGATCAACAAAATAGATGTTACTCCACAATACTAACCTAAATGAAAGAGTGAAAATAAATAAGCCTGAACAGAATACAAATATTCCAAAGCATGAATCCGGTTTTCAATAAGGCACTAAAGTAAAACTGCAAAAAACGTGGCAAAGAAATTTACTTTACTTTTCCTGAATACAAAGTGTTATGTTTGGGGCAAATCCAACACAACACATCACTGAGTACCACTCTTCATATTTTAAAGTATGGTGGTGGCTGCATCATGTTATGGGTATGCTTGTCATTGGCAAGGACTAGGGAGTTTTTTAGGATAAAAAGAAACGGAATAGAGCTAAGCACAGGCAAAATTCCAAAGGAAAACCTGGTTCAGTCTGATTTCCAACAGACACTGGGAGTCAAATTCACCTTTCAGCATGACAATAACCTAAAACACAAGGCCAAATATACACGAGTTGTTTACCAAGACTACATTGAATGTTCCTGACTGGCCTAGTAACAGTTTTGACTTAAATCTGCTTGAAAATCTAAGGCAAGACTTGAAAATGTCTGTCTAGCAATGATTAATAACCAACTTGACAGAGGTTGAAGAATTTTAATAATAATGTGCAAATATTGTACAATCTCTGTGTGCAAAGCTCTTAGAGTGCTTCTAACATGTATTAACTCATGAGTGTGAATACATATGTAAATGAGATATTTCTTTATTTCATTAGCAATACATTTGCAAAAAATTCTAAAAAAAAAATTCACTTTGTCATTATGGGGCATTTTGTGTAGATGGGTGAGAAAAAAATCTATTTAATCAATTTTGAAGTTTGGTGGACAGGGAATAATCGTCTAGGGCTGTTTTTCATGGTTCGGGCTAGGTCTCTAAGTTCCAGTTTGGGGGAGGCCCTTTCCTGTTTCAGCATGACAATGCCCCCGTGCACAAATAGAGTGTCACATTGTATAATGATTAGAAGACAGGCGCAGGAATACGTATTAGGTGTATTAGGGGTTTTAGTTACTCCACCCAACACAAACACGTATATACACTGCTCATAAAAATAAAGGGAACACTTAAACAACACAATGTAACTCCAAGACAATCACACTTCTGTGAAGTCAAACTGTCCACTTAGGAAGCAACACTGATTGACAATACATTTCACATGCTGTTGTGCAAATGGAATAGACAACAGGTGGAAATTATAGGCAATTAGCAAGACACCCCCAATAAAGGACTGGTTTTGCAGGTGGTGACCACAGACCACTTCTCAGTTCCTATGCTTCCAGGCTGATGTTTTGGTCACTTTTGAATGCTGGCGGTGCTTTCCCTCTAGTGGTAGCATGAGACGGAGTCTACAACCCACAGAAGTGGCTCAGGTAGTGCAGCTCATCCAGGATGGCACATCAATGCGAGCTGTGGCAAGAAGGTTTGCTGTGTCTGTCAGCATAGTGTCCAGAGCATGGAGGCGCTACCAGGAGACAGGCCAGTACATCAAGAGACGTGGAAGAGGTCGTAGGAGGGCAACAACCCAGCAGCAGGACTGCTACCTCCGCCTTTGTGCAAGGAGGAGCAGGAGGAGCACTGCCAGAGCCCTGCAAAATGACCTCCAGCAGGCCACAAATGTGCATGTGTCTGCTCAAACGGTCAGAAACAGACTCCATGAGGGCCCGACGTCCACAGGTGGGGGTTGTGCTTACAGCCCAACACCGTGCAGGGCGTTTGGCATTTGCCAGAGAACACCAAGATTGGCAAATTCGCCACTGGCGCCCTGTGCTCTTCACAGATGAAAGCAGGTTCACACTGAGCACATGTGACAGACGTGACAGAGTCTGGAGACACCGTGGAGAACGTTCTGCTGCCTGCAACATCCTCCAGCATGACCGGTTTGGCGGTGGGTCAGTCATGGTGTGGGGTGGCATTTCTTTGGGGGGCCGCACAGCCCTCCATGTGCTCGCCAGAGGTAACCTGACTGCCATTAGGTACCGAGATGAGATCCTCAGACCCCTTGTGAGACCATATGCTGGTGCGGTTGGCCCTGGGTTCCTCCTAATGCAAGACAATGCTGACCTCATGTGGCTGGAGTGTGTCAGTAGTTCCTGCAAGAGGAAGGCATTTATGCTATGGACTGGACCGCCCGTTCCCCAGACCTGAATCCAATTGAGCACATCTGGGACATCATGTCTCGCTCCATCCACCAACGCCACGTTGCACCACAGACTGTCCAGGAGTTGGCGGATGCTTTAGTTCAGGTCTGGGAGGAGATCCCTCAGGAGACCATCCGCCACCTCATCAGGAGCATGCCCAGGCGTTGTAGGGTGGTCATACAGGCACGTGGAGGCCACACACACAACTGAGCCTCATTTTGACTTGTTTTAAGGACATTACATCAAAGTTGGATCAGCCTGCAGTGTGGTTTTCCACTTTAATTTTGAGGGTGACTCCAAATCCAGACCTTCATGGGTTGATAAATTTGATTTCCATTGATAATTTTTGTGTGATTTTGTTGTCAGCACATTCAACTATGTAAAGAAAAAAGTATTTAATAAGATTATTTCATTCATTCAGATCTAGGATGTGTTATTTTAGTGTTCCCTTAATTTTTTTGAGCAGTGTATATACCAAAGGACTGTAACCCAAACAAAGAGCGAGGTGTAACCTCTACACAATACACGGGACGAGACCCGTAAACAACAAGATCACAATACACGGTACTCACGAGACCAACGGACATGGAACATCAATCGACCAGGACAATGGGGAACAGAGGGCACATATATACACATACTAATCAGGGGGAATGGGAACCAGATGTGCGTAATGAGACAAGACAGTCCGGGGTTGGTGGTAATGATCCATGTCAGTGACGCCTAGAAAGCGGGTGACGTAGACCTCCGGAACTGGTGAACGGAATGAGCAGCAGTACTGGGGGGATCCGTGACATCGAGGTCCATACAGAAATGGTTTGTCAAGATCGGTGTGAAAGAACTTGACTGGCCTGCACAGAGCCCTGACCTCAACCCCATCGAACACCTTTGGGACGAATGTCAAGGCTGAGGTGTATGTGGTGTGGGAGTCAGGCGCAGGACACCGAAGCTTAGTCCAACAAAGTTTACTTGTGAAACCACAAGGCAAAGATACAATGATCGGCCTCAAAACAAAACAGAGGCGAGCAATTACGCAACTATGCGTAAAACAATAAAACAACAAAACAGAGACAAACACGCAGCACTACGGACAGGCGAAAACAACACACAACCTAACAAATACAAAACAGGCAACTTATAGAACACGTAATCAGACACAAACGGACACAGGTGTAATAGACAGACAAAAGCAATCAAACATAGAAACATTCAACGGTGGGAACTAGTACTCCGGGGACGACGAACGCCGAAGCCTGCCCGAACTAGGAGGAGGAGCAGCCTCGGCAGAATCCGTGACAACGAATTGGAACGCCGACTGCAAGCCAGGCCTAAACTTCCAACATCAGTACCCGACCTCACTAATGCTCGTGGCTGAATGGAAGCAAGTCCCCTCAGCAATGTTCCAACATCTAGTGGAAAGTAATCCCAGAAGAGTGAAGGCTTTCATAGCAGCAAAGGGGGGACCAAAGGGGCGACCAACTACGATCCCTTATTGATGTAACTTGTTAAATCCACTTCAATCACTGTAGATGAAGGGGAGGAGACAGATCTATCCCTCTTTTCCTCCCATCCCGGAGGACCTGAGCCCTAGGAACATGCTTCAGGACTACCTGGCCTGATGACTCTTTGCTGTCCCCAGTCCACCTGGTCGTGCTGCTGCTCCACTCTTCTGCCTGTGGCTATGGAACCCTGACCTGTTCACCGGACGTACTACCTTGTCCCAGACCTGTTGTTTTCAACTCTCTCTCTACCGCACCTGCTATTTCAACATCTAAATGCCCGGCTATGAAAAGTCATGTGACATTTACTCCTGATGTACTGACCTGTTGCAACCTCTACAGCCACTGTGATTATTATTTGACCCTGCTGGTCATCTAAGAACGTTTGAACATCTTGGAGAAAAATCTGGCCTTAATGTACTGTTATAATCTCCACCCGGCACAGCAACCCCTCAGAGCCTGGTTCCTCTCTAGGTTTCTTCCTAGGTTTCAGCCCTTCTAGGGAGTTGTTCCTAGCCACCGTGCTTCTACATCTGCATTGCTTGCTGTTTGAGGTTTTAGGCTGGCTTTCTGTATAGCACTTTGTGACATCTGCTGATGTAAAAAGGGCTTTATAAATAACATTTGATTGATTGATTGGTTAAAGAAGGATCTTTAAGCCTTGAGACAAATTTGATATGGATTGTGTATGTATGCCATTCACAGGGTGAATGAGCAAGACAAAATATTTAAGTGCCTTTGAACGGGTATGGTAGTAGGTGCCAGGCGCACCGGTTTGTGTCAAGTACTGAAACACTGCTTGGTTTTTCAAGCTCAACATTTTCTCATGTGTATCAAGAATGGTCCACCACCCAAAGGACATCAAGCCAAATTGACAGAAATGTGGGAAGCATTGGAGTACCCATGGACCAGCATCCCTGTGTAACACTTTTGACACCTTGTGGAGTCCATGCCCTGATTAATTGAGGCTGTTCTGAGGGCAAAAACTAAATATTAGGAAGATGTTGTTAAAGTTTTGTACACTCAGACCTTGCAGGAGTGTGTTTGAATTAAAAGTAAACCCTTTAGGAATATACAGTGTGGTCCTCTGTAGCTCAATTGGTAGAGCATTGCGCTTGTAACGCCAGGGTAGTGGGTTTGATCCCCGGGACCACCCATACGTAAAAATGTATGCACACATGACCGTAAGTCGCTTTGGATAAAAGCATCTGCTAAATGGCATATTATATTATTATTCAGACCCATTTACTTTTTCCACATTTAGTAACGTTACAGCCTTATTCTAAAATTGAATTACATTGTTTTTTTTCTCTCATTAATCTACACACAATACCCCGTAATGACAAAGCAAAAACAGGTTTTTAGAAATGTTTGAAAATGTATTTAAAATATAAAACGGAAATATTACATTTACATAAGTATACAGACCCTTTACTCCGTACTTTGTTGAAGCACCTTTGGCAGCGATTACAGCCTCAAGTCTTCTTGGGTATGATGCTACAAGCTTGGCACACCTGTATTTGGGGAGTTTTCCCATTCTTCTCTGCAGATCCTCTCAAACTCTGTCAGGTTGGATGGAGAGCGTCGCTGCACAGCATTTTCAGGTCTCTCCAGAGATGTTCGATTGGGTTCAAGTCCGGGCTCTGGCTTGGCCACTCAAGGACTCAGAGACATGTCCCGAAGACACTCCTGCGTTGTCTTGCCTGTGTGCTTAGGGTTGTTGTCCTGTTGGAAGGTGAACCTTTGCCCCAGTCTGAAGTCCTGAGTGCTCTGGAGCAGGTTTTCATCAAGGATCTCCCTGTACTTTGCTCTGTTCATCTTTCCCTCTATCCTGACTAGTCTCCCAGTCCCTGCCGCTGAATAACAACCCCACAGCATGATGATGCCACCACCATGCTTCTCTGTTGGGATGGTGCCAGGTTTCCTCCAGACGTGACGTTTGGAATTCAGGCCAAAGAGTTCAATCTTGGTTTCATCAGACCAGATAATCTTGTTTCTCATTTACATTTACATTTACGTAATTTAGCAGACACTCTTATCCAGAGCGACTTACAAATTGGTGCATTCACCATATAGCCAGTGGGATAACCACTTAACAATGTTTTTTTTTTTTTTTTTTGGGGGTAAGGGGGTGGTAGAAGGATTACTTTATCCTATCCCAGGTATTCCTTAAAGAGGTGGGGTTTCAAATGTCTCCGGAAGGTGGTGAGTGACTCCGCTGTCCTGGCGTCGTGAGGGAGCTTGTTCCACCATTGGGGTGCCAGAGCAGCGAACAGTTTTGACTGGGCTGAGCGGGAACTGTGCTTCCGCAGTGGTAGGTGAGCCAGCAGGCCAGAGGTGGATGAACGCAATGCCCTCGTTTGGGTGTAGGGACTGATCAGAGCCTGAAGGTACGGAGGTGCCGTTCCCCTCACAGCTCCGTAGGCAAGCACCATGGTCTTGTAGCAGATGCGAGCTTCAACTGGAAGCCAGTAGAGTGTGCGGAGGAGCGGGGTGACGTGAGAGAACTTGGGAAGGTTAAAAACCAGACGGGCTGCGGCATTCTGGATGAGTTGTAGGAGTTTATTGGCACAGGCAGGGAGCCCAGCCAACAGCGAGTTGCAGTAATCCAGACGGGAGATGACAAGTGCCTGGATTAGGACCTGTGCCGCTTCCTGTGTAAGGCAGGGTCGTACTCTCCGAATGTTGTAGAGCATGAACCTACAGGATCGGGTCACTGCCTTGATGTTAGCGGAGAACGACAGGGTGTTGTCCAGGGTCACGCCAAGGCTCTTCGCACTCTGGGAGGAGGACACAACGGAGTTGTCAACCGTGATGGCGAGATCATGGAACGGGCAGTCCTTCCCGGGAGGAAGAGCAGCTCCGTCTTGCCAAGGTTCAGCTTGAGGTTGTGATCCGTCATCCATACTGATATGTCTGCCAGACATGCAGAGATGCGATTCGCCACCTGGTTATCAGAAGGGGGAAAGGAGAAGATTAGTTGTGTGTCGTCTGCGTAGCAATGATAGGAGAGGCCATGTGAGGATATGACAGAGCCAAGTGACTTGGTGTATAGCGAGAATAGGAGAGGGCCTAGAACTGAGCCCTGGGGGACACCAGTGGTGAGAGCACGTGGTGCGGAGACAGCTTCTCGCCACGCCACTTGGTAGGAGCGACCGGTCAGGTAGGACGCAATCCAAGAGTGAGCCGCGCCGGAGATGCCCAGCTCAGAGAGGGTGGAGAGGAGGATCTGATGGTTTACAGTATCAAAGGCAGCAGACAGGTCTAGAAGGACAAGAGCAGAGGAGAGAGAGTTAGCTTTAGCAGTGATAAGAGCAGTCTCAGTTGAATGACCAGTCTTGAAACCTGACTGGTTTGGATCAAGAAGGTCATTCTGAGAGAGATAGCAAGAGAGTTGGCTAAAGACGGCATGCTCAATAGTTTTGGAGAGAAAAGAAAGAAGGGATACTGGTCTGTAGTTGTTGACATCAGAGGGATCGAGTGTTGGTTTTTTGAGAAGGGGTGCAACTCTCGCTCTCTTGAAGACGGAAGGGACATAGCCAGCGGTCAAGGATGAGTTGATGAGCGAGGTGAGGTAAGGGAGAAAGTCTGGAGAAGAGAGGAGGGGATAGGGTCAAGCGGGCAGGTTGTTGGGCTGCCGGCCGTCACAAGTCGCAAGATTTTATCTGGAGAGAGAGGGGAGAAATAAGTCAAAGCATAGGGTAGGACAGTGTGAGCAGGACCAGCAGTGTCATTTGACTTAACAAACGAGGATCGGATGTCGTCAACCTTCTTTTCAAAATGGTTGACAAAGTCATCCACAGAGAGGGAGGAGGGGAGGAGGGGGAGGAGGATTTAGCAGGGAGGAGAAGGTGGCAAAGAGCTTCCTAGGGTTAGAGGCAGATGCTTGGAATTTAGAGTGGTAGAAAGTGGCCTTAGCAGCAGAAACAGATGAAGAAAATGTAGAGAGGAGGGAGTGAAAAGATGCCAGGTCCGCAGGGAGTCTAGTTTTCCTCCATTTCCGCTCGGCTGCCCGGAGCCCTGTTCTGTGAGCTCGCAATGAGTCGTCAAGCCACGGAGCTGGAGGGGAGGACCGAGCCGGCCGGGAGGATAGGGGACATAGAGAGTCAAAGGATGCAGAAAGGGAGGAGAGGAGGGTTGAGGAGGCAGAATCAGGAGATTGGAGGGAGAAGGATTGAGCAGAGGGAAGAGATGATAGGATGGAAGAGGAGAGAGTAGCGGGAGAGAGAGAGCGAAGGTTGCGACGGCGCATTACCATCTGAGTAGGGGCAGAGTGAGTAGTGTTGGAGGAGAGCGAGAGAGAAAAGGATACAAAGTAGTGGTCGGAGACATGGAGGGAGTTGCAGTGAGATTAGTAGAAGAACAGCATCTAGTAAAGATGAGGTCAAGCGTATTGCCTGCCTTGTGAGTAGGGGGGAGACGGTGAGAGGGTGAGGTCAAAAGAGGAGAGGAGTGGAAAGAACCCCAGAACTGTGAGGGGTGAGCCATCCTCAGGAAAGGAACTTATCAAGGCGTCAACCTCATTGATGAACTCTCCAAGGGAACCTGGAGGGCGATAAATGACAAGGATATTAAGCTTAAATGGGCTAGTGACTGTGACAGCATGAAATTCAAATGAGGAGATAGACAGATGGGTCAGGGGAAAATAGAGAATGTCCACTTGGGAGAGATGAGGATTCCTGTGCCACCACCCCGCTGACCAGATGCTGTCGGGGTATGCAAGAACACATGGTCAGATGAGGAGAGAGCAGTAGGAGTAGCAGTGTTTTCAGTGGTAATCCATGTTTCCGTCAGCGCCAAGAAGTCGAGGGACTGGAGGGTAGCATAGGCTGAGATGAACTCTGCCTTGTTGGCAGCAGAACGGCAGCTCCAGAGGCTGCCTGAGACCTGGAACTCGGCGTGGGTGGTGCGTGCAGGGACCACCAGGTTAGATAGGCAGCAGCCACGCGGTGTGAGGCGTTTGTATAGCCTGTGCATAGAGGAGAGAACAGGGATAGACAGAGGCATAGTTGACAGGCTGCAGAAAATGGCTACAATAATGCAAAGGAGATCGGAATGAAATGAACTAAACATCTGGGAAAGGAGAGAGCGGGGCCTCCCTCACCCCAACACCCAAATATGACTCTCCCAACTTCCACCTCAGAAACTATAATTGTTGTAAACTACAGCGGTTCAATGTTTTCTAGGAATAGACTAACTTAGTTCATACAGCTAGCTAACTTGGTACAGTATTCTTCCGTGAAAATCGTCCAGGGCACCTAGTCATAAGACGCCACAGCCAGCTAGCATGCCGGACCCCAACAACACGGTTTAGCACCAATACTCGGCCACAACAAACCACCAGTGTGTCAACACGCCAAGCAGATCGTTCGTGTCCATGTCTAACGTTGTGGGTTAGTCCCGACAGCTTGAGCGAGTCCGTCGTCAATTTATTCAGCCAGTTAGTTAGCTAGAATAGTTAGCATACTAGCTAGCCATTGCTTTCAGACAAAGAAGAAACCCCTCCTTTCACGGCACGAATACACAGAGAGAGCCAAGCTAACGTTAACTAGTCACCCATGTCCCGAATTCCTTGAACGACTCCGGCTAACAATATGTAAAAACAAAACACAAATGTAGGTTATGACTTACCCCTAGCAGCTACTGTTAGCTAGCCAAGTGCAAAGCTAGCCACTGAATTGACTCAGCCAGTTCGCGTCCGGTTCGCTAGGTCGTTCCAGCTATTGTTTACTAGTAGCTATCCAGGTAGCAACAAGCTAGCTAAATTTCAAGCACAGTAGCAACTTACTACCTAACGTTAACGGTTCAGACAATGCTCACCTGAGGTAGAGGATCTCATGATAAGATGTAGACCACACTATCTACCAAGAGAGTTTTCATCTATATTCTTCGTAGCTGTCTATTAACCACCACAAACCGATGCTGGCGCTAAGACCGCTCTCAATGAACAGGTATACGGCCATAAGCAAACAGGAAAATGCTCATCCAGAGGCGGCGCTCCTAGTGCCCGGGGAATTTAATGCAGGGAAACTTAAATCCGTTTTACCTAATTTCTACCAGCATGTTAAATGTGCAACCAGAGGGAAAATAACTCTAGACCACCTTTACTCCACACACAGAGACGTGTACAAAGCTCTCCCTCGCCCTCCATTTGGCAAATCTGACCATAATTATATCCTCCTGATTCCTGCTTACAAGCAAAAACTAAAGCAGGAAGCACCAGTGACACGGTCAATAAAAAGTGGTCAGATGAAGCAGATGCTAAGCTACCGGACTGTTTTGCTAGCACAGACTGGAAATGTTCCGGGATTCTTCCATTGGCATTGAGGAGTACACCACATCAGTCACTAGCTTTATCAATAAGTGCATTGATGACGTCGTCCCCACAGTGACTGTATGTACATACCCCAACCAGAAGCCATGGATTACAGGCAACATCCGCACTGAGCTAAAGGGTAGAGCTGCCACTCTCAAGGAGCGGGACTAACCCGGAAGCTTATAAGAAATCCCGCTATGCCCACCGACGAACCATCAAACATGCAAAGCATCAATACAGGACTAAGATCTAATCGTACTATACCGGCTCCGACGCTCTTCGGATGTGGCAGGGCTTGCAAACTATTACAGACTACAAAGGGAAGCACAGCCGCGAGCTATATTACTTCTATGCTCGCTTCGAGGCAAGTAACACTGAAACATGCATGAGAGCATCAGCTGTTCCGGACGACTGTGTGATCACGCTCTCCGTAGCCGATGTGAGTAAGACCTTTCAACAGGTCAACATTCACAAGGCCACAGGGCCAGACAGATTACCAGGACGTGTACTCCGATCATGCGCTGACCAACTGGCAAGTGTCTTCACTGACATTTTCAACCTCTCCCTGTCTGAGTCTGTAATACCAACATGTTTCAAGCAGACCACCATAATCCCTGTGCCCTAGAACACTAAGGTAACCTGCCTAAATGACTACCGACCCGTAGCACTCACGTCTGTAGCCATGAAGTGCTTTGGAAGGCTGGTCATGGCTCACATCAACACCATTATCCCAGAAACTCTAGACCCACTCCAATGATAGATGATGCAATCTCTATTGCGCTCCATACTGCCCCTGGACAAAAGGAACACCTATGTGAGAATGCTATTCATTGACTACACCTCAGTGTTCAACACCATAGTGCCCTCAAAGCTCATCACTAAGCTAAGGACCCTGGGACTAAACACCTCCCTCTGCAACTGGATCCTGGACTTCCTGATGGGCCGCCCCCAGGTGGTAAGGGTAGGTAACAACCCATCCGCCACACTGATCCTCAACACGGGGGCCCCTCAGGGGTGCGTGCTCAGTCCCCTCCTGTACTCCCTGTTCACTCATGACTGCATGGCCAGGCACGACTCCAACACCATCATTAAGTTTGCCGATGACACAACAGTGGTAGGCCTGATCAACGACAACGACCAGACATCCTATAGGGAGGAGGTCAGAGACCTGGCCGTGTGGTGCCAGGACAACAACCTCTCCCTCAATGTGATCAAGACAAAGGAGATGATTGTGGACTACAGGAAAAAGAAGAGGACCGAGCACACCCCCATTCTCATCGACGGGGCTGTAGTGAAAAAGGTTGAGAGCTACAAGTTCCTTGGTGTCCACATTACCAACAAACTAACATGGTCCAAGCACACCAAGACAGTCGTGAAGAGGGCACGACAAAACCTATTCCCCCTAAGGAGACTGAAAAGATTTGGCATGGGTCCTCAGATCCTCAAAAGGTTCTACAGCTGCACCATCGAGAGCATCCTGACTGGTTGCATCACTGCCTGGTATGGCAGCTGCTCGACCTCCGACCGCAAGGTACTACAGAGGGTAGTGCGTACGGCCCAGTACATCACTGGGGCCAAGCTTCCTGCCATCCAGGACCTCTATACCAGGCGGTGTCAGAGGAAGGCCCTAAAAATGGTCAAAGACTCCAGCCACCCTAGTCATAGACTGTTCTCTCTGCTACCGCATGGCAAGCGGTACCGGAGCGCCAAGTCTAGGTCCAAGAGTCTTCTGAACAGCTTCTACCCCCAAGCCATAAGACTGCTGAACATCTATTGAAATGGCTACCCAGACTATTTGCAAATAATTGAATCCATTTCAGAATAAGGCTGTAATGTAACAAAATATGGAAACAGGGAAGGGGTCTGAATACTTTCCGAATGCACTGTATATTACACATTTCATAAGGCATTTAGTTATGGTCTAGTTATCCTCAACATTGTGGTCTGAAAATCTTGGCTTATGGGCCTGTGGCGGTCATGACATTTTGTCAGATGGTTATTGTCATGCAAATTACTGCCGGTCGCACGGTAATTGACCTTTAATTAACATAAATACATTTAGTATCTCCAGGCCTCCAGGCCTCCACGCATACAAGCCGCTGATGCACGCTTTTGGAACATGTACATTTTAAAAGTCGAATAAATCCATTTAATATACACCATCAGTCATTATTTATTTTAGTCAGGTCTAAAGAAATATTATCATATGAAAAACATGTATTTCAGAAGAATAGAATATGAGTTGGTCTACATTATGTTATCTGGCTATGGGCCAGGCTAGTTACATTTGCAGACAAGATATGGTTATAAGTCCCATGCCAATATTTAATTTTATATGATTTTATAGTAATTCTTTTCCCATTCTGGAGCGAGTGCGCATATGAAGTGGCTATGTTGAGCATAAAAGGGATAATTTGAAACAGGTCCTATATGCTGGATTTAGTTATTTGGCAACTTTAGTTGTGAATGATACAAACCTTAGAATGTCTTAGAAATCAAAACATATATGGGCTGCATGATGCGACTATAGGATATTGATGATTGGAAAAAGTTGCTAAAAAACCTTGCACTCTGTTCCTTCCCTCAGGCTGCACATGCTGTTCTCTCATCAAGTGATTATATTTTCACCCATCAAACTATTCTCAATTTAATCTTGTCTTTACTAATATGTGAAATTATTTTTTATTTAGAATTGCCCAATATGAAATGGCCAGGAACAGGGGCAAAAATACATCTTTATGCACTCGAATAGTGAACGGAGGCCGCTTTCCTGGCAGTTTGTTTTTCAATCAGATTACTCTGGTTTTATTAAGCAGCTAAGAAATAAATATAGTAGCTGCTTTCACACGGGATTGCATACAGAAATGTCTGAGCTTATAAGAACACAGCCTATTTCACTCCACACATCAACCACTGATATTCAGCCGAAATTCTGTATGCAAGTGGCTCTCCAACCCTGTTCCTGTAACTACCCAGTGATTAATTTGGGAAACCAAGTGAAATCTGTTCGGGAACATCGATAGTAACATGTTTTCACAACAAAACTTATTTCCTTAAACTGTTGACAGCCCCTCTCTCTGCACGCCCAAGAAAGGAATGAAAGAGAGAGAGGAGATGGAAAAGCACGGTGGTGAGATATTTTGTAGCTAAAGGTAACGTGTCAGCCTATTAATTATGAAAATATAAAAAATGCCCTATTACTAGGCTATTCAAAATCAAATACAAATTCACTATAATTGTAGGCTAACTCTGTAAGCACGTCCTCTCCCAGACTCTATAGAAAATTTGGAGCATAGCATAAGGTAACCATTCCATCCAGTATGCATAATAATACAGTCCAAACTCAAAGGCGATTACTAGAATTTGTTTAGTTTTGGAGTATAGGCTAGACCAATTATGTTTTTTATATATGCATAAATCGGAGAGCACACATTACAACGGTTTTAAGGTCTCTGCACTGGCTGCCTGTGAGTTTTAGAATTCATTTTAAGATTCTTCTATTGGTTTTTAAATCAATCCATGATTGTGGACCCCAACACATGTCAGACATGCTTTTAAGTTAGGTACCCAGTAGGTCCCTCAGGTCCTCCAGCACTGGCATTTTAACTATCCCAAAGCCTAGGACCAAGAGGCATGGAGAGGCAGCCTTTAGTTATTATGCCCACAGCCTCTGGAATAGTCTGCCAGAGAATCTGAGGGGGGCCAAAACTGTGGACATATTTAAAAGAGATCTTAAAACACATATTTTTTGCCTTGCTTTTCCTTAGGGTGCTTTTTTGTTGTTCAGTTTGTGTTATTCTTTTGTTTTTATCGTATGTTTGTTGTGTAGTAAATATTTCAGCTTTTATTTTCATTGTTTTTAATTTGTTTTTTCCTGTAAATCACATTGCGTTGCATTCCATGTCTGAAATGTGCTGCATAAATAAAGCTTGATTTGATTTGACTAAAACAAACTATTCTAAAAATCAACCTGCAACAAAGCATTCTGGGAATAATGATGAGGCCACTCCCATGTCTTTTCACTCTGAGTTGAAATTAACTCAACCCAGTCGAGTAACAACAACACCACAACAACACCACACAGTTGATTCCACTGTGATACAAATAACACTTCATTTATTCACTGCATGTGGTGTCAGTTTCAATCCCACTGGTGTCAACCCCACTAGAAACAACACTCAGATATAACACTCACAACACTGAGATTTTACACTTCAAATTTGCTGTGAAACTTGGTTCTTCAATTGGCTATGCGTAGGCTAATAAAACTACTTGTTGGGTGCGCATTTGGTATCCAGCTGTTTAGTTAGGCCTAGTGATATTGCCAACCATCATCAGCTGATCCAGGAAATATTTTTCTGCATGACAGTGAAGTGACAAACAGCTGTTGTGACAGGCCTATAACATGCAATGCAGAAACAGCCAGTGTGGAAAAACTGTGTTCGGAAAGAATGTCCAGAATATTTTGATGTCTTGTTCGTTGCGCCAGTGAAGACAGTTGGATCCAATGCAATATCCCTACATTTATGTAATTATCTGCTATTGTCTGCTGGATTTACAACAGGGTCTAGAAGATTTAACAGAGTAAGCATGAAGGTAATGTGCTAATGTTTTCATATGTTTCTGTGTGTCAGATTTGACACTGAGTCTAGGCTACTTTGCGCGATTGTGTAGGATAGCCTAGGCGCCTCAAACTGATTGATAATTGATAATAAGAAGATGGTGGGAGCTGTACTGTTATATTTCAGTGCAACCTTTGATATTAATGACCATAACCTGTTGTTGAAAAAAACATACGCGTTATGGCTTTTCAACCTCTGCCATCCAGGCTCTGTCGTAGTCGGCCGCGACCGGGAGACCCATGGGGCGGCGCACAATTGGCCCAGCGTCGTCAAGGGTATGGGAGGGAATGGCCGGCAGGGATGTAGCTCAGTTGGTAGAGCATGGTGTTTGCAACGCCAGGGTTGTGGGTTCGATTCCCACGGGGGGTCAGTATGAAAAATAAAAAATAAAAATAATGTATGCACTCACTAACTGTAAGTCACTCTGGATAAGAGCGTCTGCTGAATGACTAAAATGTCAAATGTAAAATATTGAGGATTCAGAGCTATCTATCTAATAGATCTCAAAGGGTTTTCTTTAATGGAAGCTTCTCTAATGTCAAACATGTAAAGTGTGGTGTACCACAGGGCAGCTCTCTAGGCCCTCTACTCTTTTCTATTTTTACCAATGACCTGCCATTGGCATTAAACAAAGCATGTGTGCCCATGCATGTGTGCCCATCCATATACAGTGGGGAAAAAAAGTATTTAGTCAGCCACCAATTGTGCAAGTTCTAAAACTTAAAAAGATGAGAGAGGCCTGTAATTTTCATCATAGGTACACGTCAACTATGACAGACAAATTGAGTGAAAAAAATCCAGAAAATCACATTGTAGGATTTTTTATTAATTTATTTGCAAATTATGGTGGAAAATAAGTATTTGGTCACCTACAAACAAGCAAGATTTCTGGCTCTCACAGACCTGTAACTTCTTCTTTAAGAGGCTCCTCTGTCCTCCACTCGTTACATGTATTAATGGCACCTGTTTGAACTTGTTATCAGTATAAAAGACACCTGTCCACAACCTCAAACAGTCACACTCCAAATTCCACTATGGCCAAGACCAAAGAGCTGTCAAAGGACAACAGAAACAAAATTGTAGACCTGCACCAGGCTGGGAAGACTGAATCTGCAATAGGTAAGCAGCTTGGTTTGAATAAATCAACTGTGGGAGCAATTATTAGGAAATGGAAGACATACAAGACCACTGATAATCTCCCTCGATCTGGGGCTCCACGCAAGATCTCACCCCGTGGGGTCAAAATGATCACAAGAACGGTGAGCAAAAATCCCAGAACCACACGGGGGGACCTAGTGAATGACCTGCAGAGAGCTGGGACCAAAGTAACAAAGCCTACCATCAGTAACACACTACGCCGCCAGGGACTCAAAACCTGCAGTGCAGACGTGTCCCCCTGCTTAAGCCAATACATGTCCAGGCCCGTCTGAAGTTTGCTAGAGTGCATTTGGATGATCCAGAAGAGGATTGGGAGAATGTCATATGGTCAGATGAAACCAAAATAGAACTTTTTGGTAAAAACTCAACTCGTCGTGTTTGGAGGACAAAGAATGCTGAGTTGCACCCAAAGAACACCATACCTACTGTGACGCATGGGGGTGGAAACATCATGCTTTGGGGCTGTTTTTTCTGCAAAGGGACCAGGACGACTGATCCGTGTAAAGGAAAGAATGAATGGGGCCATGTATCGTGAGATTTTGAGTGAAAACCTTCTTCCATCAGCAAGGGCATTGAAGATGAAACATGGCTGGGTCTTTCAGCATGACAATGATCCCAAACACACCGCCCGGGCAACGAAGGAGTGGCTTCGTAAGAAGCATTTCAAGGTCCTGGAGTGGCCTAGCCAGTCTCCAGATCTCAACCCCATAGAAAATCTTTGGAGGGAGTTGAAAGTCCGTGTTGCCCAGCGACAGCCCCAAAACATCACTGCTCTAGAGGAGATCTGCATGGAGGAATGGGCCAAAATACCTTGTGAATTCTTACAGAAAACGTTTGACCTGCGTCATTGCCAACAAAGGGTATATAACAAATTTTTGAGAAACTTTTGTTATTGACCAAATACTTATTTTCCACCATAATTTGCAAATAAATTCATTAAAAATCCTACAATGTGATTTTCTGGATTTTTTTTCTCAATTTGTCTGTCATAGTTAACGTGTACCTATGATGAAAATTACAGGCCTCTCTCATCTTTTTAAGTGGGAGAACTTGCACAATTGGTGGCTGACTAAATACTTTTTTTCCCCACTGTACGCATCAGCAACCACAGCTAATGAAGTCACTGAAACCCTTAACAAAGAGTTGCAGTCTGTTTTGGAATGGGTGGCCACTAATAAACTGGTCCTGAACATCTCTAAAACTAAGAGCATTGTATTTGGTACAAATCATTCCATAAATTCTAGACCTCAGCTGAATCTGGTAATGAATGGTGTGGCTGTTGAACAAGTTGAGGAGACTAAATTCCTTGGCGTTACCTTAGATTGATGGTCAAAACATATATATTCAATGGTTGTAAAGATGGGGAGAGGTCTGTCCGTAATAAAGAGATGCTCTGCTTTTTTGACACCACACTCCAAAAAGCAAGTTCTGCAGGCTTTAGTTTTGTCTAATGCTGCAAGGAAAGACCTAGTTAAGATGCAGCTGGCCCAAAAGAGAGCAGCACGTCTTGCTCTTCATTGTAATCAGAGGGCTGATATAAATACTATGCATGCCAGTCTCTCTTGGCTAAGAGTTGAGGAGAGACTGACTGCATCACTTCTTCTTTTTATAAGAAACATGAATGTGTTGAAAATCCCAAATTGTTCGCATAGTCAACTTACACACAGCTCTGACACACACAATTACCCCACCAGACATGCCACCAGGGGTCTTTTCACAGTCCCCAAATCCAGAACAAGTTCAAAAAAGCGTACAGTATTATATAGAGCCATTATTTCATGGAACTCCGTTCCATCTCATATTGCTCAAATAAACAGCAAACCTGGTTTCAAGAAACAGATGAAGCAACACCTCACGGCACAACACCTCTCCCCTATTTCACCTAGATAGTTTGTGTGTATATATTGATATGTAGGCTACGTGTGCCTTTTAAAAAAATGTATGTAGTTCTGTCCTTGAGCTGTTCTTGTCTATTAATGTTCTGTATTATGTCATGTTTCATGTTTTGTGTGGACCCCAGGAAGAGTAGCTGCTGCTTTTGCAACAGCTAATGGGGATCCTAATAAAATACCAAATACCAAATCTCAATTTAGGACCTCGAAGCCAGTTCCACTGCATTTTGTGCTCTAATCAGGGAATGATTTAGACCTGGGACACCAGGTGGGTGTAATTAATTATCAGGTTGAACAGAAAACCAGGGTAAGAGTTGGGTGTTCACGCAATAGCCTAGGCCAGGGGTATTCAAGGTATTTTCCTTTCTATTATTCAGGACATTTAATGACAACACTAAGCCCACTAAGCCTAGTGGGCTTATAAACAAAATGATTTGGTGAATGATGTAAATAATGATAATGATGATGGTGAAAGCCCAGTAACAGATGGACTCCGATCCATTTAATCATAGAGGCTATTGTTACTTTGTGTCTCTAAAATTACAATGTTTCCATTTCTATTGTCATGTGACAGTCTTTTTAAAATTGAAATGACCAAATGTCGCTTTTACCAGATCCTGAAAATGTTCGCATTAACTGTTTATTTTCATAAATTCGGTAGCCTATACTACAAAATATAGTATTCTGCCAATATTAACAGATTTATTTTAGGCCATAGCCTAAAGAACAGCTACATACTGCATGTGTTTTGTGTATGGTGTCCACATTAGGATGCTTTCAGTCTCAGTAAGATTTTAGTAATTCTCACAAGGAGTTGAGTCATTCTCACAAGGATTTGAGTCAGTCTCAGTAAGAGTTGAGTCCACAGGAGTTGAGTCTGTCTCAGTAAGATTTGAATCATTCTCACAAGTAGTTGAGTCATTCTCACAAGGGGTTTAGTCATTCTAGCATGGAGTTGAGTCATTATCGCATGGAGTTAAGTCAGTCTCAATAAGAGTTGAGTCAGCAAGAGTTGAATCAATCTCACAAGGATTTGAGTCACTCACAAAGAGTTGAGTCATTCTCGCAAGGATTTGAGTATTTCTCACAAGGAGTTGAGTCAGTCTCAGTAAGAGTTGAGTCAGCAGGAGTTGAGTCAGTCGCACAAGGAGTTGAGTCAGTCTCAGTAGGAGTTTAGTCAGTCTCACAAGGAGTTGAGTCAGCCGGAGTTGAGTTAGTCTCACAAGGAGCTGAGTCAATCTCAGTCAGAATTGAGTCAGCCTAAGTAAGCACAAGCACCCCTTTCTTCTTCCTTATCCCTCTGGAGACATTACCCTTAATCTGATTTTGGGATTATTTATTTAAATTGGTGGGGATGAGAAATGCTCCCAATATGCTGGACTATATCAATTACTGGGAATAATAAGTGAGTGAGTGTCTCAGGGAGGTAAAGAATAGCATTAGAGTGGCACAAACAGAGGAAAAATACAATTTCTGCCCAAACATCAGTTTGACTATGATATACTGTAGTTCATAATAACACAAACAATTCACCCCTTTTGTTTATTAATTGCCAATCACCAAACACACAATACTGTACACTGACTAAATAAAGTTAATTGTAGCCTACTAGCATCATGCACAAATCCATTGCCACAAATAAGGTGGAAAGTGAGGAGCCATCCAAGCAGCACAGTAAGCCTATGCCGTTAGTTAATGTGGGAGATATACTGAGGATAAAACCATTTCATTTACCAGTTTTATTATCTTCATCTAAACATTCTGAGTTGCCATAATATCCCCTCTCCCCATAGAGCATCACTTCGTGAGAGAGATTGCAGGATTCCCTCTGTGCCCCAAAAGTAAATAATGCAATTATCTTGGAAAACAACATCCAAGGTATGAATACTGAGAAGTTTCAGTTGGTGGCTGAATGAATGATCATACTGTTACTTGAGGTTACAATATTGTGTCTTTTTCTCCAAGAGAATCTGAGCTCTGCTGTTGGCACTGCCGCCTGGAAAATAAATGTGACTAAATAAATAATAAATACACATAACCCCAAAACCTGTTTGAGAGTCAGATTGTCTCAGTTCAGTGGAAACTAAGTTATCTTTCTGACAAAAATATACATGTATTCCATGATCCTTGGCACCAAAACAATATCATGCCGCCAGAAGTTTGTCGGCATTTAATTTAACATTAATACCTGCTTGGGCCCTCTCCCTTGCCTGTCAGCTATACACAGCTGGGCTTGGAGTGAACAAGGCTGCTTGTCACTAGTGGGGATGCAGTGTGCTACAATGTTTGGCTGGAAGACTGTCTTTGCTAGAAGGATGCAGGTCCCTAAGGGGCTGTTCCAGGAAAGCCCACATCTGTTTCCTAAGAATGTCAAACTTCCACTCAGAGGAAGACTTTCCGAGGGGCCACAGGTTTTTTGGCTGAGCGATCGGCAGCAATCAATGTGCTCAAATTCACCCTTGCATGACCTGGGAGAGCCTCCTTCTCAGAGAAACTCTTCCAAATGAATGTCATTTTAATGCAAATCCCTGACTCTCACCACCTCGTCTACTTAGTGTTCTGCTGCTGCTGTGCATAATGCCTCTACACTAACAAGATGCATTACCTGTAATATTATACACTCTCTCTCTAAACGATTTGCAGGCATTGAGGCAAAACAGGGAGTAATGGGGTAATTGGTGTATGTGTGAGAGCCTGGATCTTCTTAGCCGTGATGTCCCTCAGCAGCTCCTCCAGGAGGTCTGTGTGCCTGGGGGGTTCAGGAGTGGGCTGGTCTGTGCTGTGGGTGTAGTGGCCTATCAGCAACCCCAGGATAAAGAGCCCTACACCAGCCAGCAGGTACCTGACCAGGCTGTAGCTGCTCCTCCGCTGGCCCTTGGGTGGAACCCTGGTGAAGTGGGAGATGTAGTTGGGGTCCTACTGCAGCCGCTCAAACCTTCCATGGGGTGACACTGACTCAGAGGGCTGGATGGGCTCCAGGTCCAGGTCTGGATTAGCACAGTTGGAGCTGTCCACGGTCCGATTCTCCACACACTCCAACTGGAAGCGATCCAAGCCTAGGCCAGAGTCCTGTAGCTCAGGGAAAACAACTAGCTCTCACAGTCTCACGTCAGAATAAGAAGTTCATCCATGTTTCTCAAACATCAAATTTCAAAGTTGTTGCAAACGTCAAATTTCAAAGTGTTTAAGGTAAAGATTTTGTCACTAACTCCAAATTTTTTTATTTTTGACTTTTATTATGGGTGACCTGGCTGTGGGAAACTCTGCTGTAGCTCCTTCTCCAGGTCCCACTCCAGGTCCAGGGCTGAGGCCTGCAGCGCCTCCCTCTCCAGAGACACTGCGTGGGCCGCACGCACCTTCCTGTATGCCATACCTTCACCTGGACACACACAGATTACACAGAGGTTTCAAGTCAAATCAAATTTGATAAACAATAGGTGAGGACTGACATCGAATTGCTTATTTGCACGTCCTTTTCAACATTTCAGAGTTAAAACATAAAGATACAAAATAAAGATAGAAATAGTGACACAAGGAATAAATACACAGTGAATAACAAGTAACAATAACAAATAAGAATCACATGGATATATAGGGAGTACCAGTACCGAGTCGATGTGCAGGAGTACGAGGTAATTGAGGTAGCTATGTACATAAACAGTGGGGGAAAAAAGTATTTAGTCAGCCACCAATTGTGCAAGTTCTCCCACTTAAAAAGATGAGAGAGGCCTGTAATTTTCATCATAGGTACACGTCAACTATGACAGACAAAATGAGAAAAAAAATCCAGAAAATCACATTGTGGGATTTTTAATTAATTTATTTGCAAATTATGGTGGAAAATAAGTATTTGGTCAATAACAAAAGTTTCTCAATACTTTGTTATATACCCTTTGTTGGCAATGACACAGGTCAAACGTTTTCTGTAAGTCTTCACAAGGTTTTCACACACTGTTGCTGGTATTTTGGCCCATTCCTCCATGCAGATCTCCTCTAGAGCAGTGATGTTTTGGGGCTGTCGCTGGGCAACACGGACTTTCAACTCCCCTCCCAAGATTTTCTATGGGGTTGAGATCTGGAGACTGGCTAGGCCACTCCAGGACCTTGAAATGCTTCTTACGAAAGCCACTCCTTCGTTGCCCAGGCGGTGTGTTTGGGATCATTGTCATGCTGAAAGACCCAGCCACGTTTCATCTTCAATGCCCTTGCTGATGGAAGGGAGGTTTTCACTCAAAATCTCACGATACATGGCCCCATTCATTCTTTCCTTTACACGGATCAGTCGTCCTGGTCCCTTTGCAGAAAAACAGCCCCAAAGCATGATGTTTCCACCCCCATGCTTCACAGTAGGTATGGTGTTCTTTGGGTGCAACTCAGCATTCTTTGTCCTCCAAACACGACGAGTTGAGTTTTTACCAAAAAGTTATATTTTGGTTTCATCTGACCATATGACATTCTCCTAATCCTCTTCTGGATCATCCAAATGCACTCTAGCAAACTTCAGACGGGCCTGGACATGTTCTGGCTTAAGCAGGGGGACACGTCTGTCACTGCAGGATTTGAGTCCCTGGCGGCATAGTGTGTTACTGATGGTAGGCTTTGTTACTTTGGTCCCAGCTCTCTGCAGGTCATTCACTAGGTCCCCCCTTGTGGTTCTGGGATTTTTGCTCACCGTTCTTGTGATCTTGTGGGAGAACTTGCACAATTGGTGGCTGACTAAATACTTTTTTCCCCCACTGTAGGTAGGAGTAAAGTGACTAGGCAACAGGATAGATAATAGTATAAGCAGCATATGTGGTGAGTGTGAAAGTGTGTGTGTGTGTGTATGTGTGCGTGTGTGTGTGTGGCGTCAGTATGCATGTGTGCGTGTGCTATGTGTGTGTGGGCGTATGTAGTGTGTGTGTGTTGGGGTGTCAGTGTAAGTATGTGTGAGTGTGTGGGTAGAGTCCAGTGTGTTTGCATAGAGTCAGTGCAAGAGAGTTAGTGCAAAAAAGGGTCAATGCAAGTAGTCCGTGTAGCCATTTGATCAGCAATTTAGCAGTCTTGTTTAAGAGTCTTATGTCTTGGGGGTAGAAGCTGTTCAGGGTCCTGTGTGTTCCAGACTTGCTGCACTGGTACTGCTTGCCATGCGATAGCAGAGAGAACAGTCTATGGCTTGGGTGGCTGGACTCTTTGACAATTTTTGGGGCCTTCCTCTGACACCGTCCGGTATAGAGGTCCTGGATGGCAGGGAGCTTGGCCCCAGTCCTACCACCGTTGTGTCATCAGCAAGTCTTGCGCAGTGTTGGAGTTGTGCGTGGCCACGCAGTCGTGGGTGAACAGGGAGTACAGGAGGGGACTAAGCACACACACCTGAGAGGCCCCCCGTGTCGTCAGCATGGTGGATGATTTGTTGCCTATCCTCACCGCCTTAGAGGGCGACCCATCAGGAAGTCCAGGATCCAGTTGCAGAGGGAAGTGTTCAGTCCCAGGGTCCAGAGCTTGGAGGGGACTATGGTGTTGAATGCTGAGCTGTAGTCAATGAACAGCATTCTTACATAGGTATTCCTTTTGTCCAGGTGGGTGAGGGCAGTGTGGAGTGCAATAGTGATTACGTCATCTGATGGTGTTAATGTGAGACATGACCAGCCTTTCAAAGCATTTCATGGCTATAGATGTGAGTACTACGGCGTGATAGTCATTTAGATAGTATTGGCTCCTGAGTGGCGCAGCGGTCTAAGGCACTGCATCTCAGTGCTTGAGGTGTCACTACAGACTCCCTGGTTTGATTCCAGGCTGTATCACAACTGGCCGTGATTGGGAGTCCCATAGGGCGGTGCACAATTGGCCCAGTGTCGTCCGGGTTTGGCCGATGTAGGCCATCATTGTAAATAAGAATTTGTTCTTAAATGACTTGCCTAGTTAAATAAAGGTCAAATAAAATAAATAAATAAATAAAATAAATTACAGACCAGGAATAGTTTGAAAATGTCAGTGAAGACACTTGCCAGCTGGTCAGCGCATGATCTGAGTATGCGTCATGGTATTCTGTCCGGCCCCACGGCCTTTGCGAATGTTAACCTGTTTAAAGCTCTTACCCACATCGGCAATGCAGAGCGAGATCACACAGTCAACCAGGAGAGCTGGTGTGCTCATGCATGGTTCAGTTTTGCTTGCCTCGAAGTGAGCATGGACGGCATTTAGCTTGTCTGGTTGGCTCGCGTCGCTGGGCAGCTCACGGCTGGGTTTCCCTTTGTAATCCATGATAGTTTGCAAGCCCTGCCACATCCGTCAAGTGCCAGAGCTGGCACAGTAGGATTCGATCTTAGTCCTTTATTGACACTTTGCCTCTTTGATGGCTCGTCGGAGGTCGTATCGGGATTTCTTATAAGCATCCGGATCAGTATTCCGCTCTTTGAAAGCGGCAGCTCTACCCTTTAGCTCAGTGCGGATGTTGCATGTAATCTATGGCTTCTGGGTGAGGTATGTACAGTTGAAGTCGGATGTTTACATACACCTTAGCCAAATACATTTAAACTCAGTTTTTCACAATTCCTGACATTTAATCCTAGTAAAAATGCCCTGTCTTAGGTCAGTTAGGATCACCACTTTAATTTAAGAATGTGAAACGTCAGAATATCAGTAGAGAAAATGATTTATTTCAGCTTTTATTACTTTCATCACATTCCCAGTGGGTCAGAAGTTTACATACACTCAATTAGTATTTGATAGCATTGCCATTCATTTTTTTAACTTGGGTCAAACAAATTGGGTAGCCTTCCACAAGCTTCCCATAAAAAGTTGGGTGAATTTTGGCCAATTCCTCCCGACAGAGCTGGTGTAACTGAGTCAGGTTTGTAGGCCTCCTTGCTCGCACACGCTTTTTCAGTTCTGCCCACAAATGTTCTATAGGATTGAGGTCAGGGCTTTGTGATGGCCACCCCAATACCTTGACTGTCCTTAAGCCATTTTGCCACAACTTTGGAAGTATGCTTGGGGTCATTGTCCATTTGGAAGACCCATTCGCGACCAAGCTTTAACTTCCTGACTGATGTCTTGAGATGTTGCTTCAATATATCCACATAATTTCCTTCCTTATGATGCCATCTATTTTGTGAAGTGCACCAGTCCCTCCTGCAGCAAAGCACCCCCATAGCATGATGCTGCCACCCCGTGCTTCATGGTTGGGATGGTGTTCTTCGGCTTGCAAGTGTCCCCCTTTTTCCTCCAAACATAACGATGTTCATTATGGCCAAACAGTTCTATTTTTGGTTCATCAGGCCAGAGGACATTTCTCCAAAAAGTACGATCTTTGTCCCAATGTGCAGTTGCAAACCGTAGTCTGGCTTTTTTATGGCGGTTTTGGAGCAGTGGCTTCTTCCTTGCTGAGCGGCCTTTCAGGTTATGTCGATATAGGACTCGTTTTACTGTGGATATAGATACTTTTGTACCTGTTTCCTCCAGCATCTTCACAAGGTCCTTTGCTGTTGTTCTGGGATTGATTTGCACTTTTCGCACCAATGTACGTTCATCTCTAGGAGACAGAACGCGTCTCCTTCCATGGTGTTTATACTTGCGTATTATTGTTTGTACAGATGAACGTGGTACGTTCAGGCGTTTGGAAATTGCTTCCAAGGATGAACCAGACTTGTAGAGGTCTACAATCTTTTTTTCTGAGGTCTTGGCTGATTTCTTTTGATTTTCCCATGATATCAAGCAAAGAGGCATTGAGTTTGAAGGTAGGCATTGAAATACATCCACAGGTACATCTCCAATTGACTTAAATGATGTAAATTAGCCTATCAGAAGCTTCTAAAGCAATTACATCATTTTCTGGAATTTTCCAAGCTTTTTAAAGGCAGTCAACTTAGTGTATGCAAACTTCTGACCCACTGGAATTGTGATACAGTGAATCATAAGTGAAATAATCTGTCTGTAAACAACTGTTGGAAAAATTACTTGTGTCATGCACAAAGTAGATGTCGTAACCGACTTGCCAAAACTATAGTTTGTTAACAAGACATTTGTGGAGTGGTTGAAAAACAAGTTTTAATGACTCCAACCTAAGTGTATGTAAACTTCTGACTTCAACTGTACGTACGGTCTCCTTGGGGAAGACTTTGTCAATGCACTTATTAATGAAGCCGGTGACTGATGTGGTAATCTCCTAAATGTTACTGGATGAATCCCGGAACATATTCCAGTCTGTGCTAGTGCAACAGTCCTGTAGCTTAGAATCCGCTTCATCGGATAACTTCCGTATTGAGCTGGTACTTCCTGTTTGAGGTTTTGCTTGTAAGCAGAAGGATATAGTTATGGTCTGATTTGCCAGAGGGAGGGTGAGGGAAGACCTTGTATACATTTCTGTGTGATCTAGAGTTGTGTCGCCTCTGGTTGCACAGGTGACATGCTGGTAAAAATGAGGTAAAACAGATTTCAGTTTCGCTGCATTAAGGCCAGACAGTTTATCATATCACAATCAACTTTTACCAGTTTAATGTAGACAAAAATATCAGACTTTTTTTGTCAAAAAATATATAAACAATCTGAAATATGTTATTAAAATATGCAAATGAGGCGATATCTCATTAAATGTGTGCATATTTGCATACCATGCAAATACATTTTACTGGACATTGGATGAAGTCAGCCTAAATATTTTTGTTTTATTTTATTAAGACACTCTAGAACCGGACTTTGTGGATGAATAAATGTTTAATCTTTCTATTTGTAAAATATTAAAGCGATTTTTTTTGTCCAAATAAAATGTTATCTTGAATAAGAAATTGACAACATATCAACAATTCCCTCTGGTCAAGTCTGGAGAATATATCTAAAGATAACCACACACAATTTGATGAATGTAGATGCTTCTGAAGCTGAGATTTTTTTTTTTTTGCCGTGTGGGAAGAGTCTGACTTTCGGGAAATGACAGTTAAAGACAAATACACTGAATAAGACTATTAAACGCCAAAAGCCTATTTAGACCCTATCACCTTCTCTTCAAAGTAAGTTACCTTCTCTTCAAAGTAAGTTCATTCTCTATGAAATGGGTCTTGAAATTGTGTAATTCAGTGTAGTGAAATAACAAAGTGAAAATAAGTTTTTATAATTTTGGGGAAATGTATTACAAATAAAAAACAGAAATACCTTATTTACATAAGTATTCAGACCCTTTGCTATGAGACTCGAAATTGAGCTCAAATACATCCTGTTTCCATTGATCATCCTTGAGATGTTTCTTCAACTTCATCAAATTAAATCAAATCAAATTTTATTGGCCACATGCGCCGAATACAACAGGTGCAGACATTACAGTGAAATGCATACTTACAGCCCTTAACCAACAGTGCATTTATTTTTTAATAAAAAGTAAAATAAAACAATAACAAAAAAGTGTTGAGAAAAAAAGAGCAGAAGTAAAATAAAATAACAGTAGGGATGCTATATATACAGGGGGGTACCGGTGCAGAGTCAATGTGCGGGGGCACCGGCTAGTTGAGGTAGTTCAAGTAATATGTACATGTGGGTAGAGTTAAAGTGACTATGCATAAATAATTAACAGAGTAGCAGCAGCGTAAAAAGATGGGGTGGGGGGGCAGTGAAAATAGTCTGGGTAGCCATGATTAGCTGTTCAGGAGTCTTATGGCTTTGGGGTAGAAGCTGTTGAGAAGTCTTTTGGCACTCTGACTTGGCACTCCGGTACCGTTTGCCGTGCGGTAGCAGAGAGAACAGTCTATGACTAGGGTGGCTGGAGTCTTTGACAATTTTGAGGGCCTTCCTCTGACACTGCCTGGTATAGAGGTCCTGGATGGCAAGAAGATTGGGGACGACTTCATTGGAGTCAACCTGTGGTAAATTCAACTGATTGGACAAGATTTGGAAAGGCACACACCTATCTATATAAGGTCCCACAGTTCACAGTGCATGTCAGAGCAAAAACCAAGCCATGGGGTCGACGGAATTGTCCTTAGAGCTCCGAGACAGGATTGTGTCGAGGCACAGATCTGGGGAAGGACACCAAAACATTTCTGCAGCATTGAAGGTCCCCAAGAACACAGTGGCCTCCATCATTCTTAAATGGAAGAAGTTTGGAACCACCAAGACGCTTCCTAGAGCTGGCCGCCCTGCCAAACTGAGTAATCGGGGGAGAAGAGCCTTGGTCAGGGAGGTGACCAAGAACCCAAAGGTCACTCTGACAGAGCTCCAGAATTCTTCTGTGGACATGGAAGAATCTTCCAGAAAGACAACCATTTCTGCAGCACTCCAACAATCAGGCCTTTATGGTAGAGTGGCTAGACGGAAGCCACTCCTCTGTAAAAGGCACATGACAGCCCGCTTGGAGTTTGCCAAAAGGCACCTAAAGACTCTCAGACAATGAGAAACAAGATTCTCTGGTCTGATGAAACCAAGATTGAACTCTTTGGCCTGAATGCCAAGCGTAACGTCTGGAGGAAACCTGGCACCATCCCTACGGTGAAGCATGGTGGTGGCAGCCTCATGCTGTGGGGATGTTTTTCAGTGGCAGGGACTGGGAGACTAGTCAGGATCGAGGGAAAGATGAACGGAAAAAAGTACATAGAGATCCTTGATGAAAACCTACTCCAGAGCGCTCAGGACCTCAGACTGGCGTGAAGGTTCACCTTCCAACAGGACAACGACCCTAAGCAACACAGCCAAGACAACGCAGGAGTGGCTTCGGGACAAGTCTGTGAATGTCCTTGAGTGGCCCAGCCAGATCCCGCACTTGAACCCGATCGAACATCTCTGGAGAGACCTGATCCAACCTGACAGAGCTTGAGAGGATCTGCAGAGAAGAATGGGAGAAACTTCCGAAATACAGGTGTGCCAAGCGTGTAGCGTCATACCCAAGAAGACTCAAGGCTGTAATCGCTGTCAAAGGCGCTCCAACAAAGTACTGAGTAAATTTGCAAAATATTCTAAAAATCTGTTTTTGCTTTGTCATTATGGGGTATTGTGTGTAGATTGATGAGGGGAAAAAACGATTTATTCAATTTTAGAATATGGCAAGTAAAGTAACAAAATGTGGAAAAAGTCAAGGGTTCTGAATACTTTCCGAATGCACGGTATGTCCATTTTAAAGTGCTTACAATTCATAAAAAAATGTATGACGGTAGCATGATAAACTAAAGAAAATATACATAATACCGATAACTCCCTTGTACAGTACTTCCAATCAGTTAATTTTTTATTTTTCAAGACCTGGGATACTTTTTCAGTCACATTCCTGAAGCCCAAGAAACAAACACTTAGCTTCCTAGTGCATATGGAAATTAAAAAGGTTTATGAATGAATTACTTTTTGGAGGGTTACTGTCAAAATGAATGATTACATTTTTTTTAAAATTGACAGGTACGAAAAACATCGATGAAAACTCTCTTGGTAAATAGTATGGTCTGCAGCTTATCATGAGGTATTCTAACTCAGGGGAGCAAAACTCAAGACTTCCTTAACATTAGCGATCGTGCAGCAGCTGTTGTTAACAAAGAGACCCAACCCTCCTCCCTTCATCTTACCCGAGTCTTCCGTCTGGTCTTGACGATGCATAGAAAGACCAGCGAGGTGTATATTACCAATGTCCTTATTCAGCCTTGACTCTGAGAAACATAGGATATTACATATTTTTAGGTCCCGTTGATAGGATAGTCTCGAACTGAGATCATACAGTTTTTTCTCCAGTGACTGCACATTCGTCAATAGAACAGAGGGCAATAGCTGTCTATTTGCTTGCTGTCTCTGTTATTATCCCAGGTTAACAAGAGACCTGAATAAGGGGTTGGCTAAAAGCTAATCAACCAAATTGATTAACTAAACCTTTCAGTAGGCCTATATCATATATAATGAAAATAACTTTGCAGTTGAACCAATGCAATGCATTACCACTGACGCATACACACACTGGGCTTTCATCGCCATAACAATTAAAAGGCAGTGTATCTATGTTGCTGCTAACCCAGGGGTTGAACTCCAGTACCCTAACTAAATAGTAAAGAGCATTCTAAGTTCACTGCAGCTGCTAAAGCAGATCAATAAGGGAGATGGCTAGGTTGGGATCAAATTCATAAAATGGAGCCCAGTGTCTTAGTATACCATCACATTTAACTGTCCCTTTTACTGACACTGCTATCAAACTCAAAACAGCAGCCCAATCGATTACAAAAATTCAAAACTGGACTGAAACTCAAAGACATTGCTTTAAAGACTTTGTTTAAATATCACACATTAGCGTGAAATCTGTTGCTATGAAAGCTTATACTGCACCACCCTGAGCAGCAAGGGAGCATTACTTTCTGAACAACACTTTTCTTCAGAGAAAGGTTTATTTAAAAGAGAAAATAATATCTCACTTCAAATAATAAAATGACTGGGAGTTGTAAATCCATTAGTTCTAATAGTACTCTGTCTCTCTTCACACACACCAAAACACACACTCACACAAGCAGCAAATGTATTTCATTTGAATATGGTACCTTTCATGTTGAATAGTGTAGTCAGAATGGTCATTTTGCTTTGTGTGGCTGTTTCTGGGAGAGGAGGAAGAAAAAACTAATTTATTGCTTAAAATGAACATGCCTAGATCAGACATCATGTGGTAGGAATGAAGGGTAACGATTTACTTTGGCTACATATCCATAACGCATTTATTACACATCTATAAGCATTTCATGAACATGTTTTAACAGGTCCCAACCGCATTATTGAAGGTTAATGAAATATATCCATAGCATATCTATACCGTATTCATGTCATGCTCTGCAAGAGCTCATATTTAAGTATATTAATAGATGCATCATTACAATGCCAGCATAGTGTAATGATTATGGCTGTTCTCAAAAGTGTGCTTCTGCCATATAGTGAATATGCCAAAAGGCCAATCCACGTTTTCAAAATTATGCTAATATCCTGTACAGCCGGTATCAGCCCCATTTCCCCCATCGTCCTGTACAGGCCCGTGACTTTCTACTTCCTCTTCTCACTGAGGTCAGTGGTGCATGAAATCCCTACAGGGTTGAATCCTTAGGGTACATTTTACGGATCAAATCGTGTAGTTGAAGGTCATACCCAGTGGTGTAAAGTACTTAAGTAAAAATAATTTAAACTACTACTTAAGTAGCTTTCTGGGGTATCTGTACTTTACTTTACTATTTATTTTTTTGACTACTTTTACTTTTACTTCACTACATTCCTAAAGAAAATATTGTACTTTTTACTCCATACATTTTCCCTGACAACCAAAATGACTCGTTACATTTTGAATGCTTAGCAGGACAGGAAAATAGTCAAATTCACGCACTTATCAAGAGAACACGTGGTCATCAATCAGGGTATCTATACTTTTACTGAAGTATGACAATTGGGTACTTTTTCCACCACTTGTCATAACATAACTATTTTGTAACTCATCAACAGCCCTCCTCCACATCACAATTATGTTGATCATACTGTTCCATAACGCACATATGAAGTGTGTATGTATGAATTATATGCAGTCAAAGTAAAGTCAAATCAATTTTCCCATTCAGAAAGCATTTATAGCTGAGCACTTCATGGTAATTAACTGTGCAGTTTGCTACTCTGATCTATAACAGCAACATTAAATGTCTATGTATGAATTGTATGCAGTCAATGTACTGGCATTTTTATTTTCACATGCATAATGCATTTTTAAAGCTTTTATAAACATGCCTCACTTATCAAAAATAACACAGACACAATACAGAATGTTAAAGGAAATATGATCATTTTATTTCCATTTTCCAGATGTAACGTTAGCTAGCTAGTTAGCACAGAAAACAATTGCTGAGGGCATCGCCAAAGAATCCTACTACTGATATTTTTCAGTTGTACTTTTCTTGAATAGATTTAACAAAGACTCATATTCAAAGTTTCTTGAAAATATTTAAAGGGACACTTCAGCATTTTGGCAATGAAGCCATTATTCTACTTCCCCAAAGTCAGATGAACTTTTATGTCTGCGTGCAGTTTGAAGGAAGTTGCCAACGGGTGTTACCGCAATAGGCCTATTTGGTCGTCATTTTCTCAGGTTAAGCCTAACATTTCATAAAGCTATACACTTTAGACTGCTGGCTGGTAGCAATAATGTAATTACTTTTTCACTAATTCAAGTTGGAAATTCAAACATGGCATGTTGTCAAATACATTTTCGATACAACAGAATACGAATCAGCTACCAATAGATTTTTTTGAATATACAGCTGTCCTGTATAGGCTACCTGAACCTGCATGATATGAGCCATCCTAGCACTCTCTCCCAGCTTGGATAGAAAGTTGTTGTGCATAAAACCAGTCTATTAATGCCAGATAATACAGTCAGTTTACCCTAAAAAAAACTAGCTTATTAGGGATTGTTTCATTGAGCAGTGTACTACCTATAGCTATATACCATCTGTAGCTGCAATTTAGGCGCTATTTATAAACTTTTAAATAAAAATTACACATAAAATAGCCTAACAATGAAGAAAAAAGTAGTCTACTTGAGGATAAATTTAACCACTATTTATTTTTGAACTCAGCATGTTTTGTCTGGCTAATAGCCTACACAAATGGGCTGCAATATTCAAGGTCAATTAAATTAGGCCTAAATCAAATTAAATCCAACTTGAGAGACTCCCCTGGTCTCCTGAAGTCCTCCTTTTTTGTGTGCAAATGTTTTCACCACGGCCTGTAGGTCCAGGTTGCGGCCCGACTGTTTTCTATAGTGAGTATTGCCAACCCAGACAGTCTTTCATGAGACATTGTGCATTATATGTCCATTGCATCGCAAACCGCTTTTTTGTTCAAGCCCTCAAGGACTATTGTCCGCTAAATATGAAAGTCTGTTTGCATCTGACAATTTATTGGCTGTCCAGTATCCAGACGACCTGTCCAGAGCTTCCTATACAGTTAATCTCTTTCCGTAATGTGTTGAGGCCAGCAATTAAGGAGAATGAGAGGCTCAATTAAAGATGTTGCAGAACTGCTGTATTTGAAGCACTCCTCTCTTCAGCCTGTAATCAAGCTGTTTTTAACATCCCTGTAACTGTCACTTCTGCGGAGAGAGTCTTTTCTAAACTAAAACTCATAAAGAACTACATAAGAAGCATTAGGCTCTCGGTCTGATACAAGCTTTTTAACACCTGAGTAAGCTCCACTCATTGCAATGGCGCCGTCATAGTGTTGACCGATATCTCCCTTGTACAGTACTTCCAATCAGTTTATTTTTTATTTTTCAAGACCTGGGGCACTTTTTCAGTCACATTCCTGAAGCCCAAGAAACAAACACTTAGCTTCCTAGTGCATATGGAAATTAAAAAGGTTTATGAATGAATGACTTTTTGGAGGGTTACTGTCAAAATGAATGATTACATTAAACAAAATAGACATCGATGACAGGAGCTTTGCGGGGGCTGCGGGAGTGTCCAGTACGCCAGTGTACCTTTCATGTAAACTGTGTAGCTCAGTTGGTAGAGAATGGCGCTTGCAACATCAGGGTTGTGGGTTCGATTCCCACAGGGGGCCAGTATGAAAAAATATATATATGCACTCACTAACTGTAAGTCGCTAAATGACTAAAATGTAAAATGTGTGCGTTATAGAACAGTATGACCAACTTAATTGTGATGTGGAGGAGGGCTGTTAATGAGTTACAAAATACTTATGATATGACCCTGAACTACATGATTTGATCAATTTGCCATGAGGATTCAACCCTGCGGGGATGTTCATGCACCATTGATGTCAGTGAGAAGAAGAAGCAGAAGATAAGTCAATGCGGCTGGTACAGGCTATATATCAGCATAATTTCTAAAACGTGGTTTGGCCTTTTGCCGTATTCACTAACATTGGTATGGCTGAAGCACACTTTTGACAATAGCCATAATGATGACACTACTACGTCATTGTAATAATGTATCTATTAAGATACAATACTAAATATGAGCTCTTGCATAGCATGACATGAATGCGCTAGAGATATGCTATGGATTAATTTACCTTTAATAATGCGGTTGGGACCTGTTTTAAGACGTTCATAAAATGCTTATAGATGTTTAATAAATGTGTTATGGATCTGTAGTCAAAGTAAATCGTTACCGAATGGAGCATAGACATCGCCTGAGAGGTTCCCCAGATCAATCTTGAATGCTCCACAAAACTTCCATTATTTCTGCACGGATGCAGATAAAAGATTCCCACTCTACCAACGGACAAAGTTCATTTTAATACTGACCCTCATTTCCCAGTAGTTCAGAGCACACGTGCGCACGCACGCAAACACACACACACACACACACACACACACACACACACACACACACACACACACACACACACACACACACTCTCTCTCTCTCTCTCTCTCTCCTTACCCCATGTGGACTGGCATAGCCTCCTGTAGGTGGTGAAGGGAACCAGCATCTCTCCCATGCAGAGTGACAGCTGACATTTAATCACAGAAACACCCACGATTTAACGCCTTTCAACTCTCAGGCAAAGCCATCCATTCTAATACTGTCTTGACTTTTCCATGACGGATGCCAGACTGACACCTCACATTGTAAGGGTCCCTATACGAATGAATGTTTAGCATTTAATATAGTATCAGTCAAAAAAATAAAGCCACATTCTTCATCATGAATATTTTATTCACCGTTTTGGTGCCATAGTAAGAATTTCTGGTTCTTGTTTGAATGTCAAGACACCGACATTACCTACATAAATCCACTTAATGCTGCCAAGCAAGTTGGTGTTGCTATTTTCCATTCATATGTATGAGCTATGCATTGCAGTCGTTAGTCATTTTGATTTAAATCAAATGAGACAACCGCTATGGTGAATGTAGCTGTCAACACGTGATCACCTGATTGCCCAAGGCAGGCATGAAGACAGCATATCAAGGACACCACAACTAACTTTGTCTGTCAGTCTTCTGCCAACACTTTCCAATGGCATCACACTGGCCTTACCATGTCATTTCTAGCATTAATCATTATCATAATTCCTGCAGAAGTTACACAACAAGGAACAAATCTAAGAGCATACAGAATATACACTGCATGTACAAAACATTCGTAATATTGAGCTGCACCCCCTTTTGCCCTCAGAACAGCCTCAATTTGTTGGGGCATGGACTCTACAAGGTGTTGAAGGTGTTCCACAGGAATGCTGGCCCATGTTGACTCCAATGCTTCCCACAGCTGTGTCAAGTTGGCTGGATGTTCTTTGGGTGGTGGACCATTCTTGATACACATGGAAACCATTGAGCATGAAAAACCCAGCAGCGTTGCAGTTCTTGACACACTCAAACTGGTGCACCTGGCACCTACTACCATACCCTGTTCAAAGGCACTTCAATATGTTGTCTTGCCCATTCACCCTCTGAATGACACACATACACAATCCATGTCTCAGTTGTCTCAAGGCTTAAAAGTCCTTATTTAACCTGTCTCCTCCCCTTAATTGAAGTGAATTTAACAAGTGACATCAATAAGGGATCATAGCTTTCACCTGGATTCACCTGGTCAGTCTAGGTCATGGAAAAAGCAGGTGTTCCTAATGTTTTGTACACTCGGTGTACAGTATATGTGTAGTAGCCTTAGCATTTAAGTTCTTATATTGCATAAGGCCCCGATAGCACTCTATGGTTGACGTTCATGGCACACCATAGAATAAAAATCGATTTGTCTGTCAGTGTTTGAGAGGGAAGAATAACATTGGGATGCTGAGAGTAACACTCTTCTTCAGCTTTTTTTTCTGACATCAAACGCCCCCCCAAGGAACTTAGATGCCAGTGACAGAGATGGAAAGAAAAGCCCATGTTCTTTCTTCTGCAGCCTTCGTCATTCAATAGACAACTGAAGTGTGTGAGTGCGTGTGTGCGTGTGTGCGGTAGGGCGTTGTGTTTAGGCGTGTAACGCGGGTGAGAGAGGGAGGTATAGAGAGAGAGAGGACAAAAAGAGAAAAGAGATAAATATTTCCCAGCACAGTCCTGCCTACCCATCATCTCATCTGACACAACCTTGTCAGATGCCGTAGTTACAGAACATGAAGCCAGCTGTCAATCAGTTCAGCTGTTGCACGTTTCACAGAAGGGCAAAGAAACTGGAAAATGTGAGGAGGAACACATTAGCAAATTATTCCCATTGAGCACCTACAACTCTCTGCACAGCATGGTAAGCAATTAGCACTGCCAATGCTGTTGCAAATACATTGTAAAACGGTGGTAGACAAATAAAACAGTAGCATGCTATATTTCATTGACAGACACAAATGCCAATTGTAAGTATAGTAAGTATATGTTTGGTCATGAACTACCGTGGGCCAACAGTGGATGGAACTAACCCTGCACCAGCCTGGAGGAATGGCTGGAAGCATGGCTGCTGTGCTGTGTTGCTAGAACCAGCATCTGGCCTAGCTCTAAGAATATGTTACTGGCCCCGGGTTTATCAGCGCAAACCTTTATTTTGATAGTGCTCATGAATAAAATATGCCATCCCCAGGGTGTTAAGGAATGAATTCTGCTTTATGGATCTCTCCTGAATTAAATCTCAATGTACATGGGGCCATGTCCAGACAAGGAAACAACAACAGGCACCTTGCCCATTTCCTCTCTCTCACATCTGGGTACGTTTTTCTGCTCTAAACTCAGGAGCCTATTTAAAACACGTTACCTTCAAATCAACAGGTCACACCCCTCTCATTGGTTGGTCTTTCTCTTATGGGTATCGAGCATTTCATTTGATTTCTAACGAGCCTAGAGCAGTTTCTTGTACACACTGAATACATGCATAGAGAAATACCATCATGATATGATTATAGAAAATGATTAGATGTTATGTGCATTATTTTTGCATTCACAGAGACATGGAGGTTTGTAATGAAGGTAAAAATAATGATATTATCAACGAGGTATAGCCTGCAGGAATGAGTTGCCTTGAAAAGTACATTTCACTCAATAGGAGTGGGAGGCATTTCTTGCCCATAGGAAGGCCTAATGCTAAGTCCATTCAAGATCCCATTCTATTTGTATTGTATTTATTATGGATCCCCATTAGCTGCTGCCAAGGCAGCAGCCACCCCTCCTTGGGGTCCAGCAAAATTAAGGCAGTTATACATTTTAAAAACATTACAATACATTCATAACAGATTTCACATATTAAGTGTGTGCCCTCAGGCCTCTACTCTACTACCACATATCTATAACATAAAATCCATGTATAACATATAACATAAAATTACATGTGTGTATAGTGCGTATGTTATCGTGTGTTTGTATGCATGTGTCTATGTTTGTGTTGCTTCACAGTTCTATGATTCTACTGTACCTCAATATGGCAGTGGTTTGTTGAGCGTTTTACTCCTCATTGCAGAATGGATACAGGCTGCTGTGTGTGCTTTGTGCATCAAGGCTCCTACAATGAGCGATGCTTCATTTGTGTATCCGGATCAATAAACAGAGGTGGAAGTGATGCTATAGCTCAGAGATATACATATGATCAGCGAGATAAATACTGTGTTTCTGAGAACAACAGCAGCAGCAGCATTACATGGAAATCAGATCAATGAATCGCCTCCATTACATTCTGATTGGAGAGAGAACAACTTTGAGTCAACAGAAACATCCGTTTGAGCTGTCCTAATGTGAGGTAAGGGTTATTAAGTCCATCTATCAGGCTGCAAACCACAATAACCGTTATTGTGCACATTTGTATATCGAGTCAATTCTGGGATGAGACGTGTCTGTTATAAAAGCAGGAAGCACAATTGAGCCTGGCTTTTACCATCCACAACAAATTACCATTGGCACTCAGATCATTTAGACCTGAATTAGACTAACAAGCTTTCATAACATATCTATAACATCACGTGATGAGGGGGAGTGTTTCTTTCCAATAATTTTGTGACTAATGGCTGTAAGTGTAAAACAAGACTGTGTTGTAAGATTGATTAAGACCTCTAACACTTGCTTTTCATGTCGCTATTTGAATTTAACACACCAACCACATCCATTTGCATTAGCATATTTTACATTGTGAGCAGCATGCACAAATCATTTTCCCTGTGTAGTAGCGTTATTTTTCTGGTAGGCTGTTATGATTAAGTCAAATAACTATATGAAGCTACTGACAGTGAACCTCCCCCTCAGTTCAGTCAGTCCTCTATGTAAGAGGAAATGGGCTTTACTGTATATCAAACTGCACCTGGAACTGGTACGCTTAGGGTTGCAAAGGGAGGGTATATTACTGGTAACATTCTAAGTTTACCAGTAAACTACCAGAACATTCTAAGTTTACCAGTAAACTACCAGAATTTTGGTAACTTTCAAGGTTTTGGGAAATGTATCACAAGACAACTAGTGGCCTTTTTGGGTACTTCAGATTATCACAGGTGTCTGTAATTATCTCTGGCATTCTGTGTGGCCTTATCACATGTAAAATATATCAAATAATTCAAGAAGATAAACCATCAAATTAGTGAATACCATTGGTGTTTAATATAAGGGTTTCAGCATGAAATATTATTTATTTATTTTACTATGTCAATATGTCTTTGTTGTCAATAGTTGAAAGAGTTGCAGTTAATTTAAAATAATGCCATTGTTGATTAGATGCTTTTTTAATCAAATTGGGCTATTTTCTGTTGAACCATATCGTCTATCCGCTATAAACTCATGGACAATATGGACACAGATATCAAAAAATGAATAGTATATATGCATTTTTTTTTTTTTATTCAAGTATAAATTACCAAAGTTACAATAGATTGCCACATGTTAATGACCAAAATTACTGAATGTTCCGGTAACTTTTCGGTAGCTTTACAACCCTATGTATGCTGCTGTCTATACTGTTCATCTTTTACAAACCTACATTTTACACACTGAATGCTCCTTTAATGGGCTAAGGTGACATGAGAGGAAGATAAAATAATGTAACATTAAATAGATATAGCCTAACTCGTGATGAGTGACCTTTCCTATGACCTGAGGACTTGCACAACAACAAGCTTTCGTTCCTTGTTCCACAGGCTTTTTCATTTAGCCGGCATTTAGCCCCCTCTACTCCACACCGAGGCTCTCTGGCTGACATTGTGACACATGCAATACATCCTCCACCACAACCTCCCTCTCCACCCCATCCGTTCACCTGACACAAGCTCCATGCCTGGCCAGGGGATCTATCCATGCAGGAACATGTGACACGCAGCATCCCTCTTTCAAATCGTCACACTGCCTGTCAAAAAAGTATCTCTAAAAGCACAAGGAAATAATGAAGGTTATGTTTGATGCTACAGGTGTGCCCTTCTCTTTTCACTTTCTTTTCACAGGTAACTGCCAAAATAAAGGAAACCCCATCATAAAGTGTCTTAATAGGGCGTTGGGCTACCACGAGCAACCAGAACAGATTCAATGCGCCATGGCATAGATTCTAAAAGTGTCCAGAACTCTATTGGAGGGATGCAACACCATTCTTCCACGAGAAATTGCATAATTTGATGTTTTGTTGATGGTGGTGGAAAATGCTGTATCAGGCGCCACTCCAGAATCTCCCATAAGTGTTCAATTGGGTTGAGATCTGGTGACTGAGACACACACACACCATTTAAACCCCCTATGCTCCTTTGAGACCCCTCTTTCAAAGTCACTGAGATCTCTTCTTCTAGCCATGGTAGCCAAAATAATTGGCAAATGGGCATTTTTATACATGACCCTAAGCATGATGGGATGTTAATTGTTTAATTCACTCAGGAACCAAACCTGTGTGGAAGCACCTGTGTTCAATATACTTTGTATCCCTCATTTACTCACATGTTTCCTTTATTTTGGCAGTTACTTGTATATTCCTTTGATTTCCTTAGTGGACATGAGGACCTGAGCTGTGTGTGTGGGGTTGACGTGTAAACTAGATATGTAATTGGTCATCACCTGTAGTGTCTCAGACGTGGAGGTGACATGAGTCCTTGTGGTGTTATACAGACCAAAGGTCAGCTCATTTTGAGTGCATCACAGCTCCCTGAAGTCACATACATCAGACACTGTTCTATGTCTGCACTGGTCCCATCAGCTGGATGTCACTCATTATAACCTAGGCTACACTGAACAGCCTGCATGCCCTTCATGTTAGATGTCACACATACTGTATGTATGATGCACTGTGAAAGGTAGATATCATAATGCTTTGAATGTTATTACTTTTATTATATTCATATGAAGACCAAATAAACTACTCCAATTCTTTCTAAGAAGCATGTTTCACTTATTACAATGGCTTATCCAAATGTCCAATTACTTGCTATTTCAATTATGCATCATATAAACAAACTTGCATACAGTATAATTATTGCAAGCCAAGAGAGCGCTATAACATATGCCTCACAATAAGTCTGCGGTATAGTTCATCACAGTTAGTATGAGAGCAAGTTCTCAAGCTGCCCCTTCATTAAGTTGATGCTGAGAGTAATTATATTTAGTCCTGGTACTCTTAAATATGCCTGGGCCCATTAGGCTGTGTGAAGAGGCTGGTGTAGCTGACCATCTGGCAGTACCACCTCTCTCCCATCCCTCCATCCACTCAACCCAGTGCTACATACCTCCAGATTGCAATGCACTCCAACACGTGAGCTACCTGGCACAGGCCTCAGTCTGACTTGGCTAACAGATGGCTCTGCAGCAGGTAATAATGACCAAAGACAAACTCTTCAATTGATTATGCGTTCGCGAGGGCATACATACAAAGTATCAGGCACGTGCAAAAATAGGAGTAAACCTGTGCCCAGCACATGCCCCTTTGCCCTACCACTCACGAAGTGCCCTTTTAGGTGGTGGTATAATTAGTTTTTTGTTCTGAAGCCATTGCCTGCAAGTCGTCATCAAGTATGTCACCCCCCACCCCCACCCTGTCCATTGGTTGCGCCTGTTGGTCTACCCTGTACAGAACTTTTACTAGTCTGCCCTACACTCCCAGTATCCAAATATGCATGGCTTGAGATGCAGCCACCAGTCAAATGGGTAGCTAGCTACCTAGTTTAAATATCAACAGCACTGCCACAGCAGCATAACATTTGATTAACACTTGATAACACTTGATTTATATCATCATCAATATTCGCTCTGGTTGGCTGATACACACAGCAGAGAAAAGCCGAAAGACAGAGCGGAGCGGCTGCATCAACGACCCTAGCTCCGACCCAACTCCATCCCTTCCTCAGTCGGTAGCAGCATCACAGCTAACCACTATATACTAAAATATCCACACAAGCCACTAGCCAGCCAGCCATATATCTTGAGTTAGAAGATTATGAATATGATATTATGAAGTTATTATTTAAGAGCATTGAAGATAAATCACAATCAGTAAAAACAAATCAAGCTAGATAACTAGTAGATTTACATCAATCATCAATATGGTCAGCTGATAGCCCACCCTCTTTTCCTGATGTCAGTCATGTCTTTAGGAGGCACTGTAACTAGCTTGTTTACAATTTGTGATGAGTGAGTGTGTTGTTGCAGAAATAAATAGGCCTATGCTCAAACATTTTAAAAATGTAGCTACAGAAGCAGTTGGTATGTTATCAATTTTGAGATATGAATTATGAAAGTATTTTTGTTTTCTATCGGGGGGCACTTTTTTCAGTTTGAGCTCCTGCCCCCTGAAATGTCTGTGCACGACCCTGCAAAGTATCACCGCTACAGTGGGGGGAGATCACAATCCACTGAACCCTGAGGCAATGGCCAATTCAGAAATGAAAACACACACATATGCACACATATACGTACGCACACACAAACACACATAACACACTAAGACTAATATGTCAGATAATCTGCATTCAGAGTGAAAGTGAGCACACTGCGGTGTTATTCCACCGTAGAGTATAATTAGAGATATTCACACACTGTTTTTGATTTACATTTCTAAAAAAGTCTCAAATTGCATCTGATGGCAGATTATGTTTATTGGGCCAGTGGAGTATCCAGGCAGGCTGCTCAACCTGCAGGGCCAATTACCTCTGGCCTCATATTCCACATAATGCATATTGCAACCCTACAGCTATCTGGAGCAGCCATTTTCATGCATCCACACTGAGATGGCTCATTTCTGCCACAGAGTGAGCTGGGTAGTCAGTCAACAAGGGATCATGGTCCTGCTACAGTACAGCTGACGTGGTGGATGAATTCCCTTTGGTTTGCTCATAGGGAGCATCCATAATGGTCTGAATATGCATTACAACTGTACATCAGCCACCTGCAAGACATAAAGTACCAGTAGATGATCCTATGGGGACATGCACCTGCTGTCTCTTTCCTCTTCCTCACTGTCCTGGTCTCCCGCTGACACCTTTCCAGAGCATCGTGAAAGCCTGTGTGATACCCAAGGCAGCCATATTTTACCCATTAAAATGGGGCTTTAATCTTTGGTGTGAGTCTTTGGGCTTGCTGGGCCATAATTCAAGACCCCCGTGTCAGCAGCAGCAAGGGTTGACAGCTCCCCTTGGAGTAAGAGGTCTGGATCATTTAGAAAAATCTATATTCTCCAGCCATTAGTTTTGTTGGAGGAATGAGGCGCTTCCCGTCACTCATTCATTTTAGAGCGGGAGTGTAAAAACATTGGGAAGAGCAGTAAGGTGGGCTTTTTTTCTACTCCTTTGTATTCCTATAGGAACTACTCAGGAAGTTGGTGTATGTCAGCTGATCCTCTTCATGCAGAGAGAGATAAATAAATAATCTCAGAATCATGTCCTTGGAAGAGATGGAAATAATCTGAGGACCTCCGAATTGGAAAACATGAAAAAGCATTGATTATAAAGCTCTATGGCAGTTGGCTGAATTTCCCTGTTGGAGGATTTGTTGTGTATTCATCATGCGAGGGTTACGCAGGGTGAAAGTCTGTCTGAACCTGGCCATTTCTCAACCACTCGCCTATTCTTCCACCAAAACAACTTCCTTCCACCTCGCTGAAGCAGTCACATTAACACTACACACAAAGAAAAAAACACTCTCTAACCGCGCCATTATTTATTCTATTAATTAATAGTGACACAAAGTGAATCGATATTTTCCAGTGAATTCCCAGAGGGGCCAGATGATATGATGGGGAAGCAGCAGCAACGCTGCATAGTGGAAAATTCAAAGCGACAGTGGGGATAAACAGTGAAGCGGTGGCTGCAATGACCAAGCCTTTATTTAGTGGTTCATAATGAAATAATCACCTCTCTATGTGTGATAGTTTTTAGCTGCGCTGGGCAATTAATCATCCACTTTGTAACCAAAGAAATTCAATTATGATTGGAGAAAAGTTCACTTCCGCTTCAACCGCTAGTGATAACAAAGCATTAGCATAGTTAAAACCGGTGTAAATCCATTTGAATTGATTAACAAATCATGAAATGAGCAAACGGTGGTGTTTCATTTCATGTAGGAACATGGTTGTTCTGTAATTAGTGTCTAGACATTAATTAATGAGGGAACGATAAACAATGAGCCACTTACATTATCCTTATATCCAATTATGATGTAATTACAGCCAACGGCTCTTAGTGTAATGCATTGTCACAAACGACTGAGTTATGAAAACCTGTCAAACCTATCTCTGACCTTTTGTTACTGTGTTCCTTCCTTACAGTAACTGGAATCCTATGTATAGCTTTAAAGGGAGGTAATACCCTACAGATAGTTCAAATTTTTACCTAAATTTTAATTCTACAATACATTTCCTACAGTTACATATCTACAGGTAACTGCCAAAATAAAGGAAACATTGAGTAAATGAGGGATACAAAGTATATTGAAAGCAGGTGCTTCCAAACAGGTGTGGTTCCTTACTTAATTAACCTTACTTTGAAAGAGGGGCCTCAAAGGAGCATGTGTGTGTGTGTGTGTGTATGTATGTGTGTGTGTGTGTGTGTGTGTGTGTGTGTGTGTGTGTGTGTGTGTGTGTGTGTGTGTGTGTGTGTGTGTATGTGTGCATGTGTATATGTGTGTGTGTGTGTCAGTCACCAGTTCTCAACCCAATTGAATACTTATGGGAGATTCTGGAGCAGCGCCTGAGACAGCATTTTCCACCACCATCAACAAAACACCAAATGATGGATTTTCTCATGGAAGAATGGTGTCGCATCCCTCCAATAGAGTTCCAGACACTTGTAGAATCTATGCCAAGGTGCACTGTTCTGGCGGCTTGTGGTGGCCTACCGCCCTATTAAGACACTTCATGTTAGTGTTTCCTTTATTTTAGCAGTTACCTGTATATCCCAAGAGTGTTTTTGGTATTTTATTAGGATCCACATTAGCTGTTGCGACAGCAGCAGCTACTCTTCCTATTTCTGTTCTATAACAATAGCTAAATACTGTCACTATACAGTATTCACTTTCTATTCACCCTCATAGGCCAGCACCCAACATATTGCTTACAGGGATTTGTCAATACAAATGAAAGATGGAAGAATAAATAGCCTAATGACTGTTCATAACTCCTGAATACCAAAAGCCTGTAAAATAGCAATGAAACAGAGCTTCTGTAATGATTGGGATGAATATGAGCATAAAAAGTTTGCCTAATCACATTAGGTAATCAAAACAACTGGAATGTTGACTTGAATTGTATGTTGTTAAGTGCTATTTTTCCCACAATGCATCCCCCCTGATTACTCAAAGCCAGTGTGTGTGTGTGGGTGTGTGTGTGTGTGTGTGTGTGTGTGTGTGTGTGTGTGTGTGTGTGTGTGTGTTTTGCGTTTGTGTGTGTGTTTCTCTATTTCTCCAATCCTATTTGTTATCTCAGACTGAAACCCTGGCATTGTTATTACACTGCTACTGTAAAGTATAACCCTGAGGGGGCACTTCTGGCAGTGAACAAGAGGATCAAACAGGTCATGACCCAACCATGGAGACCATTAATACAGTTTAATACAGTTCACATGAAGAGTGGACTATTTCTACTGGAAAGGGAGCCTGCCTCCTCTTTCGAGTCCCGGGGATTAGGGCCTTGTCCGGAGTAAGCAGAACGCCCAAAGCTGCCAACTCGTTGAAGTAGAAATATTCATCCAAATCGAGGTTAGTGATCGCTGTTCTGATATCCAGAAGCTGTTTTTCGGTCATAGGAAATGATGGCGGAAACATTATATACAAAAAAAGTTAAAAAGCATAAACAAACACAAAATAGCAGACTTGGTCAGAAGCCCATAAGACGACTGCTATCCACTGCGGCGCCATCTTGTTAGTAATGATTCATCATGTTACTAATGGAGGTGAGTACGGCCCAGTTCATCACTGAGGCCGAGCTCCCTGCCACGCAGGACCTCTATGTGTCAGAGGAAGGCCCAAGAGGAAGGACCAAAGGGAATGCGAAAGGTCCCAAAAATTGTCAACGACTCCAGCCACCCTAGCCATAGACTACCGCATGGCAAGTGGTACCAGTGCACCAAGTCTAGAATGAACAGGACCCTGAACAGCTTCTACCCCCAAGCCATAACACTGCTAAACAAGACTGCTAAATAGCTAATCAAATGACTACCTGTATTGACCCTTTTTTGCACTAACTCTCTTGCACTGACTCTATGCACACACACTGGACTCCACCCACACACTCACACATACAGTACCAGTCAAAAGTTTGGACACACCTACTCATTCAAGGGTTTTTCTTTATTTTTACTATTTTCTACATTGTAGAATAATAGTGAAGACATCAAAACTGGAATGTCACCTGGAATGCATTTCAATTAACAGGTGGGCCTTGTTAAAAGTTAATTTGCGGAATTTCTTTCCTTCTTAATGCGTTTGAGCCAATCAGTTGTGTTGTGACAAGGTATAGGTGGTAAAAGACCAAGTCCATATTATGTCAAGAACAGCTCAAATAAGCAAAGAGAAATGACAGTCCATCATTACTTTAAGACATGAAGGTCAGTCAATACGGAACATTTCAAGAACTTTGAAAGTTTCTTCAAGTGCAGTCGCAAAAACCATCAAGCGCTATGATGAAACTGGCTCTCATAAGGACCGCCACAGGAAAGGAAGACCCAGAGTTACCCCTGCTGCAGAGGATAAAATCATTACAGTTAACCGCACCGCAGCCCAAATAAATGCTTCATAGAGTTCAAGTAACAGACACATCTCAACATCAACTGTTCAGAGAAAACTGCGTGAATCAGGACTTCATGGTCGAATTGCTGCAAAGAAACCACTACTAAAGGACACCAATAAGAAGAATAGACTTGCATGGGCCAAGAAACACGAGCAATGGACATTAGACCGGTGGAAATTTGTCCTTTGGTCTGATGAGTCCAAATTTGAGATTTTTGGTTCCAATCGGTGTGACTTTGTGAGACGCAGAGTAGGTGAACGGATGATCTCTGCATGTGTGGTTCCCACCGTGAAGCATGGAGGAGGAGGTGTGATGGTGTGGGGGGTGCTTTGCTGGTGACACTGTCTGTTATTTATTTAGAATTCAATGCACACTTAGCCAGCATGGCTACCACAGCATTCTGCAGCGATACGCCATCCCATATGGTTTGAGCTTAGTGGGACTATCATTTGTTTTTCAACAGGACAATGACCCAAAACATACCTCCAGGCTGTGTAAGGGCTATTTGATGGAGTGCTGCATCAGATGACCTGGCCTCTACAATCACCCGACCTCAACCCAATTGAGATGGTTTGGGATGAGTTGGACCGCAAAGTGAAGGAAAAGTGCCCAGCATATGTGGGAACTCCTTCAAGACTGTTGGAAAAGCATTCCTCATGAAGCTGGTTGAGAGAATGCCAAGAGTGTGCAAAGCTGTCATCAAGGCAAAGGGTGGCTACTTTGAAGAATCTAAAATCTAAAAAGTCAAAAAGTGCAGCCAGAATAACAGCAAAGTAGGTGCATTTGCATTTGTTTAAGCTGTTTTCTACTGACATTTATTTGGATACATCCAGAACAATGAGCTAATGAGGCGCAATTTCGCCTGGCATAGAAAATGTGCTCACTTGTCAAGACCATTTTGTTCAGAGGAGCTAGCCAACAACACAACTAACACAATCACACAAACTAGCTGCATTTCGTTTTGTTTGACATTTTTTCAACTGACATTTCTTTGTACAGTTGAAGTCGGAGGTTTACATACACTTAGGTTGGATTAAAACTCATTTTGCAACCACTCCACAAATGTCTTGTTAACAAACTATAGTTTTGGCTATTGTTATTTTTCTAACAATTGTTTACAGACAGATTATTTCACTTATAATTCACTGTATCACAATTCCAGTGGGTCAGAAGTTTACATGCACTAAATTGACTGTGCCTTTAAACAGCTTGGAAAGTTCCAGAAAATGATGTCATGGCTTTAGAAGCTTCTGATAGGCTAATTGACATAATTTGAGTCTATTGGAGGTGTACCTGTGGATGTATTTCAAGGCCTACCTTCAACCTCAGTGCCTATTTGCTTGACATCATGGGGAAATGAAAAGATATCAGCCAAGACCTCAGAAAAAAAATTGTAGACCTCCACAAGTCTGGTTCATCCAAATGCCTGAAGGTACCACGTTCATCTGTACAAACAATAGTATGCAAGTATAAACACCATGGGACCACGCAGCCGTCATACCACTCAGGAGGGAGACGCGTTCTGTCTCCTAGAGATGAACGTACTTTGGTGCGAAAAGTGCAAATCAATCCCAGAACAACAGCAAAGGACCTTGTGAAGATGCTGGAGGAAACAGCTACAAAAGTATCTATATCCACAGTAAAACAAGTCCTATATCGACATAACCTGAAAGGCCACACAGCAAGGAAGAAGCCACTGCTCCAAGACCGCCATAAAAAAGCCAGACTATGGTTTGCAACTGCACATGGGGACAAAGATCGTACCTTTTGAAGAAATGACCTCTGGTCTGATGAAACAAAAATAGAACTGTTTGGCCATAATGTCCATTGTTATGTTTGGAGGAAAAAGGGGGACTCTTGCAGGCCGAAAAACACCATCCCAACCGTGAAGCACGGGGGTGGCAGCATCATGCTATGGGGGTACTTTGCTGCAGGAAGGACTGGTGCACTTCACAAAATAGATGGCATCATGAGGAAGGAAAATGATGTGGATATATTGAAGCAACATCTCAAGACATCAGTCAGGAAGTTAAAGCTTGGTCACAGATTGGTCTTCCAAATGGACAATGACCCCAAGCATACTTCCAAAGTTGTGGCAAAATGGCTTAAGGACAACAAAGTCAAGGAATTGGAGTGGCCATCACAAATCTCTGACGTCAATCCTATAGAACATTTGTGGGCAGAACTGAAAAAGCGTGTGCAAGCAAGGAGGCCTACAAACCTGACTCAGCTACACCAGCTCTGTCAGGAGGAATGGGCCAAAATTCACCCAACTTATTGTGGAAAGCTTGTGGAAGGCTACCCAAAAAGTTTGACCGAAGTTAAACAATTTAAAGGCAATGTTACCAAATACTAATCAAGTGTATGTAAACTTCTGACCCACTGGGAATGTGATGAATGAAATAAAAGCTGAAATAAATCATTCTCTCAACTATTATTCTGACATTTCACATTCTTAAAATAAAGTGGTGATCCTAACTGACCCAAGACAGGAATGTCAGGAATTGTGAAAAACTGAGTTTAAATGTATTTGGCTAAGGTGTATGTAAACTTCTGACTTCAGCTGTATACTGATATCATGTGACACTTAGATTGCACACAGGTGGACTTTAGTTAACTAATTATGTGACTTCTGAAGGTAATTGGTTGCACCAGATCTTATTTAGGGGCTTCATAGCAAAGGGGGTGAATACATATGCACGCACCACTTTTCCGTTATTTATTTTTTTGAATTTTTTGAAACAAGGTATTTTTTTCATTCCACTTCACCAATTTGGACTATTTTGTGTATGTCCATTACATGAAATCCAAATAAAAATCCATTGAAATTACAGGTTGTAATGCAACAAAATAGGAAAAATGCCAAGGGGGATGAATACTTTTGCAAGGCACTGAATAATCCAATAAACAGTTTGAGGTTGTCATGACATGGTCAATAGTTAAAATCTCAGAGTACTACAACTTAATCTGCCCCCAACTGTATTATCGTGATTCTGATAACATTTTCTTATAACAATGAATGTGAGAGGGCTGTATCCGTACTTGAGATCCAGGGTTCTACCCAAAGAATGTAAAAGAGACGCTTCGCCACCTTGTGGAAAGGCTGTGCAACTATGTAAAAAAAAGTATTAAAAAAGTATTATTTTTTAAAGTTTTTTTTTTTTTTTTACTTAATTTGTTATCATAAAAGGCATTTTTTGCTCTAGATGACAGGAAATGGCAGTTACAGGTGTTAAAAACAAAAACATCTCTGAGTCTAAAGTGGGGTGCTGCCCCCTCCATGCCTCCCCCCGGCCATAATCAGAAGCAGCACCTTGTTAAAAAATCCTGGGGAGAACCCTGGGATCCATGTATGTACTTCACATTTGGCAAAAATCCATATTACACATGCATACAGTAGCTCAAGGTAGGATTCTGCCCACAAGTTAGAGATTCTCAGGAAATAGACAGGGAATGTCTATTCTATATCCAGTGTGTAATAGTGATCACAGCATGGAGCTTATTCCAATGACTGTATATATGAATGGACAAAGCCATCAATCACATGACACCATTCATTTCTATGTGAAGAATCAATAGTGCATTGAAGCCAAATCAAGTCAGTTAAGATGGCATCTCATGGAGACATAACATGTGCAGTTTGTGCTACTCCAGGAAGTGACATTGCAGACCAGCTCAGTGCTGCCCACTATTATTGAGTAACTCAAGTTGAAGGCCGACTGGAGTACTACATTAGCAAGAGATTGACCACAAAAATTGTAATTTGTCCATTCACTATAATTGGGGGATTCTGTTTTCCTCTAACAATGCCTGCAGTATCGTGGTCGGCCTTCAACTTCCATGGCTTCAATGAGAGGGGGCAGTTGTTCTCGCCTGAGCATATTCCCTCCAGCCAGGAAAGTGCTCTGGGGTATTTGCATTATGTTCTAATTAACCTTTTGCAATGATGAGTGCCGGGGCCCCTACTGAGTGCTCTGTGGTAAATGCAGGGAGCAGGCTCAAAACTGAGCCTTCAATCTCATGTGGCCTCTGACAGCTGCCCTGAGAGACTGCCTCAGGGCATTATCTCTGGTCAGCTACCCTGATACACCAGAGACCCCCCACATGCAGCTGCCTGCCCCCAGTGGTAACATATTTCATACACTACTCGTTCATATGGGAAATCTTTATTACTCCTCTTCTTTTCACAGCACTAGGGACTTGACCTTGATTGAGACTGTTTAATAGTGTGCAGTTATTTTCTAACACCCTGGAATCCATTTGTTAATTTCACGGAATGTAATTATTGCAGAATCTTGTGAAAATCAATTATCTTCACCACTAGGCTACCAAACCTCAATGTGCTGATGGGGAAAGTTCTCGGAATTGTGCTATGGGCAATTGTGCTAAGGGCGATGGTTGTCAAGGTTAACTAAATAAATGCAGAAATACAGATTCATACATTTTTCCTAGCTTTTTCCTACACCCACACACTGCCAAATAACCCATGATTTACAGATTTATATTTACTGACTAGAGTAAAAAATTTAATAATAAACATTTTATTTGTGATTCATGCAGTGCATTTTGATTCTTCACAAAACAATTTCACGAGACAAGTAGATGATATGTTGAATTGATCAAAGCCCACTGGGCAAATACTGGTTGAATCAATGTTGTTTCCACATCATTTCAATAAAAAAAAAATCTATGTGATGACGTTGAATCAACGTGGAAAACTGATTGGATTTGCAAAAACGTTTAACCTAAATCAAACTTGTTGGATGCATTTGCAGTTCGTTTTGGTTGTATTTTATATTATTTTGTGCCCACTAGAAAGGAATGGTAAATAATGTATTGTGTCATTTTGGAGTCACTTTTAATGTAAATAAGAATATAATATGTTTCTAAACATTTCTACATTAAATGTGGATGCTACCATGATTATAATCCTGAATGAATCGTGGATAATGATGAGTGAGAAAGAGGGTCAAAGATCATCCCCCAAGACATGTCAACCTCCCCCGTTATTGGTAATGGTGAGAGGTTAGCATGTCTGGGGGGTATGATGCATCCAACAAGTTTGTAGACTCACAAGCTTGATGTAGTCATTGCGTGCTAGGAATATGGGACAAAATACAAAACTTTTTACTACATTATTTATAAGAATCGTTAGGGGTGTCAAACATTATGACCCCTACATTTTTTGAGAAAAAAAGTATTACTTCTAATCAATTGTATTAGTATAAAATAATATAATTTACAAACATTTTTGACCATACAATATAGTTCAGTATTTTAATTGTTTATTTTATATAGTCATTATTGCTTATCTTTATCAAGGGTGACAATAATTTCAGACCTCAATGTACAGTGCCTTGCAAAAGTATTCATCCCCCTTAGCGTTTTTCCTATTTTGTTGCTTTACAACCTGTAATTTAAATTGATTTTTTGGGAGGATTTCATTTAATGGACATACACAAAATAGTCCACATTTGTGAAGTGAAATTAAAAAAATAACTTGTTTCAAAAAATTCTATGAAATAAATAACGGAAAAGTGGTGCGTGCATATGTATTCACCCCCTTTGCTATGAAGCCCCTAAATAAGATCTGGTGCAATGAATTCCCTTCAGAAGTCAAATAATTAGTTAAATAAAGTCCACCTGTGTGCAATCTAAGTGTCACATGATCTCAGTATATATATTCACCTGTTCTGAAAGGTCCCAGAGTCTGCAACACCACTAAGCAAGGGGCACCACCAAGCAAGCGGCACCATGAAGACCAAGGAGCTCTCCAAACAGGTCAGGGACAAAGTTGCGAGAAGTACAGATCAGGGTTGGGTTATAAAAAAATATCCAAAACTTTGAACATCCTAAGGAGCACCATTAAATCCATTATTAAAAAATGGAAAGAATATGGCACCACAACAAACCTGCCAAGAGAGGGCCGCCCACCAAAACTCACGGACCAGGCAAGGAGGGCATTAATCAGAGAGGCAACAAAGAGACCAAAGATAACCCTGAAGGAGCTCCACAGCGGAGATTGGAGTATCTGTCCATAGGACCACTTTAAGCCGTACACTCCACAGAGCTGGGCTTTACGGAAGAGTGGCCAGAAAAAAGCCATTGCTTAAAGTAAAAAATAAGCCAACACATTTGGTGATCGCCAAAAGCCATGTTGGAGACTCCCCAAACATATGGACGAAGGTACTCTGGTCAGATGAGACTAAAATTGAGCTTTTTGGCCATCAAGGAAAACGCTATGTCTGGCGCAAACGCAACACCTCTCATCACCACGAGAACACCATCCCCACAGTGAAGCATGGTGGTGGCAGCATCATGATGTGGGGATGTTTTTCATCGGCAGGGACTGGGAAACTGTTCAGAATTGAAGGAATGATGGATGGCACTAAATACAGGGAAATTCTTGAGGGAAACCTGTTTCAGTATTCCAGAGATTTGAGACTGGGGCGAAGGTTCACCTTCCAGCAGGACAATGACCCTAAGCATACTGCAAAAGCAACACTCGAGTGTTTTAAGGGGAAACATTTAAATGTCTTGGAATGGCCTAGTCAAAGCCCAGACCTCAATCCAATTGAGAATCTGTGGTATGACTTAAAGATTGGTGTACACCAGCAGAACCCATCCAACTTGAAGGAGCTGGAGCAGTTTTGCCATGAAGAATGGGCAAAAATCCCAGTGACTAGATGTGCCAAGCTTGTAGAGACATACCCCAAGAGACTTGCAGCTGTAATTGCTGCAAAAGGTGGCTCTACAAAGTATTGACTTTGGGGGGGGGTGAATAGTTATGCACGCTCAAGTCTTCAGTTTTTTTTGTCTTATTTCTTGTTTGTATCATAAGAAAAAATATTTTGCATCTTCAAAGTGGTAGGCATGTTGTGTAAAGGAAATTATACAACCCCCCCCCAAATTCCATTTTAATTCCAGCTTGTAAGGCAACAAAATTTGGGGATGAATGCTTTTGCAAGCCACTGTACACAATCCATGTCTCAATTGTCTCAATTGTCTTAACAGGTGACATCAATAAGGGGTCATAGCTTTCACCTGGTCAGTCTATGTCATGGAAAAAGCAGGTGTTCCTAATGTTTTGTACAGTGTAGAATCAATACATTGTGTTGATTCTGTTAAAAAACATTAATTAAACACTACACAAGGAAGTGATGAATTATGTTAGGCTGACCACACACAAAGTGAATACAAAGCTGGGTTGGTTTACACAGCGATTCAGAATACATTTTCATCTAAACTGTGCTCCCTCATCCTGTCGTTGCATCCCACATCTCACTCCCCGTCTTGTATGTGTGTATCTTCAATTGTATCAGTCATTATAATTCCATTGTGAAATGTGACAGCCTCATTTTCTGATTGACATTCAAAAGCAAGTGCAAGCACATATTGCTTATAATGTTATTATTAACATTATGGCCATATCTAATTAAGAACATTTAGTTATTTTTTCAGTTTCAATATTAGTGTGGCATGTTGGCATTATGTACATTATATACTGTGCCTTCAGAAAATATTTACACCCCTTGACTTTTTCCACATTTTGTTGTGTTACAGTCTGAATTTCAAATTGATTAAATTGAGATTTTTTGTCACTGGCCTACACACAATACCCCATAATGTCAAAGTGGAATTATATTTTTAGAAAATTGTACAATTTAATTAAAAATGAAAAGCTGAAATGTCTTGAGTCAATAAGTATTCAACCCCTTTGTTATAGCAAGGCTACACAAGTTCAGGAGTAAACATTTGCTAAACAAGTCGCATAATAAGTTGCATGGAATCACTCTGTGTGCAATAATAGTGTTTAACATGATTTTTTAATGGCTACCTCATCAATGCTGCAGACATTTTTTGGTACTCTTCCCCAGATCTATGCCTCGACACAATACTGTCTCGGAGCTCTACGGACAATTCCTTCGACCTCATGGCTTGGTTTTTGCTCTGACATGCACTGTGGGACCATATATAGACAGGTGTGTGCCTTTTGAAATGATGTCCAATCAATTGAATTTACCACAGGTGGACTCCAATCAAGTTGTAGAAACATCTCAAGGATGATCAATGGAAACAGGATGTACCTGAGCTCAATTTCGAGTCTCATAGCAATGGGTCTGAATAGTTATGTAAATGTAATACAGTGGCTGCATCATGTTATGGGTATGCTTGTAATCATTAAGGACTGGGGAGTTTTTCCACGATATAAAAGTAATGGAATGGAGCTAAGCACAGGCATAATACTAGAGGAAAACCTGGTTCGGTCTGCTTTCCACCAGACACTGGGAGATAAGGCCAAATCTACACTGGAATTGCTTACTAAGAAGACAGTGAATGTTCAATTTCACAGAGCTTGAAGAATTTTGAAAATAATAATGGGAAAATGTTGCACTTTCCAGGTGTCTCACAGCTGTAATAGCTGCCAAAGGTGATTCTACAAAGTATTGACTCAGGGGTGTGAATACTTATGTAAATGAAATGCTGCATTTCTGTATTTCATTCTCAATACATTAGCAAACATTTCTAAAAACATGTTTTCACTTTGTCATTATGGGGTATTGTGTGTAGATAGGTAAGAAACAATATATTTAATCCATTTTGAATTCAGGTTGTAACACAACAAAATATGTAATAAGTCAAGGTGTATGATTACTTTCTGAAGGCACTGTTTCAATGAAAACATTGCTCAGAGTGATTTTTTTTGGCTCCAAAACACTATCACTATTATCATTGTCTTTTGTGCTTAATCAACAGGATACATAACAAGTAATATAGTATATGCATGTAAAGTGTATTGATAGTAAATTACACAGACCACCCGTTCCTGAGTCTTACACTATGCCCATAAAAGCATTGCTATTGTTAAACCTTCTGTGCAGTACATTGCCGGTAAAGAGAATTAAACAATCTACATAAATGTGGATTAATTAGTGGAATAACTGTTTGAAGAACACCAAACCATTAATATGCTAATTTGATCGTGCCAAGAATATGGGCTAAATCTTCATAGAGCACCTCTCTTCAGCTAAAAACCCAATTATGTGTTATATGCCATGTCTGTCTATCCAAAGATATTTTAATAAACTCTGATCTAGTTGAGGGCATGTCTTTGAAATGACTACTAGATTCAAACGAATTATGATACAGTCAATGTGTCAATGGTGTAGTGACAGTCATGACAGTATTTCACTAGTGCACAGTATGTTGCATTTTGATTTTGAGGGATTCACATACTATACTGATATACTCTGATATACTCTGATGTTTGTCACATTGGTAAATGTATGCTCTCTGTGTCAAACACTTAACGAAATAAGCTTCTGTAAAAACAAAGAGCTAATCCCAACATCAACGTAAGAGTGGCATGATGTAGACCTACAGGTAATATATTCATATTAAAGTATATACTTGTATACCTAATGAGATAATACAGTTGAAGTCAGATGTTTACATACACCTTAGCCAAATACATTTAAACTCAGTTTTTCACAATTCCTGACATTTAATCCTAGTAAAAATGTCCTGTCTTAGGTCAGTTAGGATCACCACTTTATTTTAAGAATGTGAAATGTCAGGATAATAGTAGAGAGAATGACTGATTTCAGCTTTTATTTCTTTCATCACATTCCCAGTGGGTCAGAAGTTTACATACACTCAATTAGTATTTGGTAGCATTGCCTTTAAATTGTTTAACTTGGGTCAAACATTTCGGGTAGCCTTCCACAAGCTTCCCACAATAAATTGGGTGAATTTTGGTCCATTCCTTCTGACAGAGCTGATATAACTGAGTCAGATTTGTAGGCCTCCTTGCTTGCACACACATTTTCAGTTCTGCCCACAAATCTTTTATAGGATTGAGGTCAGGGCTTTGTGATGGCCACTCCAATACCTTGACTTTGTTGTCCTTAAGCCATTTTGCCACAACATTGGAAGTATGCTTGGGGTCATTGTCCATTTGGAAGACCCATTTGCGACCAAGCTTTAACTTCCTGACTGATGTCTTGAGATGTTGCTTCGATATATCCACATAATTTTCCTTCCTCATGATGCCCTCTATTTTGTGAAGTGCACCAGTCCCTCCTGTAGCAAAGCACCTCCACAGCATGATGCTGCCACCCTCGTGCTTCACGCTTGGGATGGTGTTCTTCGGCTTGCAAGCCACCCCCTTTTCCTCCAAACATAACGATGGTCATTATGGCCAAACAGTTCTATTTTTGTTTCATCAGACCAGAGGACATTTCTCCAAAAAGTAGATGAGGATGTGTTCCTGAGTTAAATCCCTTATTATCCAGCCTCCCATATGGTACTACCTCAGGTTAAGATTCTGCCGTACTGGATAGGCGCCATTTTGCGAGCGCCGACCCAGCTTATTTTTACTTTACTTCATGAAATGTATCCGCTATCATTCTTATAACCGACGATAACTTTTGAACATCAGATCAGCAGTTACTTACCCAAATTCCGGATTCAACTTGGACTTCGACTCATCTGCCCTGGTCTCTTTCTGTAATTCCTACCCAATTTTCGAGGTACCGAAGAGGAAATGCTGGAGTTACAGAGGCAAGAGAGGGGGAATCGTGACGAGATTAAGGCGAAGGGAAAACCGGCCACGTCTTCCCTCAATTCTATTGGCCAGTCACTTGATAATAAGATTGACGACCTCCGATCGTGGATTTTCTACGAACGGGACTCTCGTAACTGCAATATTCTCAGCATTTCTGAAACATGGCTTTTGGACAAGATACCCCCCTGGCTATCCAACTCAATGACTTTTCCATTCACCGAGCGGACAGGACAGTAGTCAGGGATATCGAGAGAGGGAGGGGTGTGCCTCTTCATCAACAATACAAATGGTGTTCTGACTCGAGCACAGTGGTAGTCTTGACCCATTGTTCACCTGCCTTGGAATACCTGATGGTCAAATACTGACCCTTCTACCACCCGAGGGAGTTTTCAGCTGTTGTAGTGACTGTTGTATACGTTCCACCTCAGGACAAGAAATATAACAAGCTGACACTTAACGAACTGTACGAGGCTAAAAACAAGCAGGAAAACTTACATCCGGAGGCTGCCTTCCTTGTCGCTGGGGATTTTAATTCAGAGTCATTAAGACACGTGATGCCCAACTTCCGTCGACACGTCTCCTTCGCCACTAGGGGCGATAGAGTCCTAGACCACTGTTACTCTACCCACAATCAAGCATATAAGGCCTTCCCTTGTCTGTCATTCGGCAAATCAGATCATGACTCCGTACTCTGTTTCCTGTTTACAAGCAGAAGCTGAAACAGGAAGTACCCGTGATTCGCGCCATTGAGAAATGGTAATCAGAATCAGAGATTATGCTACAAGACTGCTTTGCTTGCACTGATTGGAATATGTTCGAGACTCTGGCGATTACTTCAATGAGCTAACAACTTCTTTCACCGGTTCATAAGGAAATGCATTGGCACCGTTGTCCCCACAGTCAAATCCCCTGGATTAACACAGAGGTTGGCGCTAAACTAAAGGACAAGTCTACCACACACAGGGCCATCGCAGACAACCCTGAGGCTTCGGCTGTGGACAGGAACAAGTACAAGAAGTCCAGCTACGACTTCCGCAGAGTCATCAAACAAGCAAAAGGACAATATAGGAATAAAGTGGAATCATATTACACAGGCTCCAATGCCCATCGCATGTGGCAGGGGCTACAGTCTATTGCGGATTACAAAGGAAGACCCAGCCATGATCTGCCCAACGATGCCTCTCTAACAGACGAACTCAATGCATTTTATGCACGCTTCGACAATAACAACACCATACCATGCATGTGGGCCCCTACCGAACCAGAGGACTGGGTGATCTCTCGCTCAGAGGCCAACGTGTGTAAGGTCTTTAATCAGGTCAACAATTTCAAGGCCATGGGGTCGGATGGTATTCCAGGGCGCTTTCACAGAGCATGCACAGATCAGCTGGCAGGCATATTCATGGTAATTTTCAACCTCTCCTTGTCCCAGTCTGTAAGCTCCACATATTTTAAGATGACTACCATCATTCCTGTTCCCAAGAACTCTAAGGCATTATGCCACAATGACTACCGCCCTGTAGCACTCACATCTGTAATCATGAAGTGCTTTGAAAGGCTGGTTATGGCACAAATCAACTCCATCATCCCAGACACCCTAGACCCACTCCAATTTGCATACCGCCCCAACAGATCCATAGACAACGCAATCTCAATTGCAGTCCACAATGCCCTCGCCCACCTAGAAAGAGGATTACCTACGTGAGAATGCTGTTCATTGACTACAGTTCAGCGTTCAACACCATTGTCCCCTCTAAGCTCGTCACCAAGTTTAGGACCCAAGGACTGAACACCTCCCTCTGAACTGGATCCTGGACTTCCTGATATTCCGACCCCAGGTAGTGAGGGTAGGCAACATCACAGCCACACTGACTCTCAACAAGGGGGCCCCACAGGGGTGTGTGCTTAGTCCCTTCCTGTATGCTCTGTTCACTCCCGTCTGTAACTTTTTCACTCATCATTATTCATGATTCCTTCAGGATTATCCATAATCGTGGTAAACATCCTGACCGGTTGCATCACCGCCTGGTATGGCAACCAGTCAGCATCTGACCGTAAGGCGCTACAGAGGGTACTGCGTACGGCCCAGTACATCACTGGGGCCAAGCTTCCTGACATCCAGGACCTCTATACTAGGCGGTGTCAGAGGAAGGCCCAAACAATTGTCAAAGACTCCAGTCACCCAAGTCATAAGACTGCTATTTACATTGACCCCCCACCCCACCTTTGTTTTTACATTGCTGCTACTCGCTGCTTATTATCTATGCATAGTCACTTTAAAAATTACCTCGACTAACCTGTACCCCTGCACATTGACTCTGTACCGGTACCCCCTGTATATAGCCTCGTTATTGTTATGTAATTTTCTTGTGTTAATTTAGGATTATTTATATATTTTTTATTTATTTTTTATTTAGTAAATATTTTCTTAACTCTATTTATTGAACTGCATTGTTGGTTAAGGGCTTGTAAGTAAGCATTTCACGGTAAGGTCTACACCTGTTGTATTCGACAAATACAATTTGATACACATTAATGTAGAAGTGTTTATAAACATGTTCTATTCTTATTTACAATTAAAGTGACTCCAAAATGACTTAATACATTATTTACTCTTCATTTTTATCGGGCACAAAATAATCTGAAACACAACCAAAACAAACAGCAAATGCATCCAACCAATTTGTAAAGTCACAAGTTGTCACGCCCTGACTCAGGGGACTCGTATATGTTGAGTCAGGGTGTGTATGTTCTGTGTGTGTATATTCTATGGTTGTCATTCTAGTATGTATAGTTCTATGTTGGCCGGTGTGGTTCCCAATCAGAGGCAGCTGTCGCTCGTTGTCTCTGATTGGGGATCATACTTAGGCAGCCTATTGGCACTGTTGTGTTGTGGGATCTTGTTCCGGTTAAGGTTATTTGTGTGTCTACCTTAGGACTTCACGTTTCGTTTCGTTTCTTGTTTTGTCATGTGTTTATTAAGTTGAATAAACATGTACGCATATCACGCTGCGCCTTGGTCTGACCCGTCATTGAACGAACGTGACACAAGTTTGATGTAGTCATTGTGTACTATGAATATTCTGACCATCTGAGTACACTGTCTCTATGCACATTCACAGGACTCCACACACTCGCACACACCGACACTCCAACACACACATACATGCACACACATTTATACTGACACTACACGCACACACACACACACTCAAATACAATGTTCATTTTTACGCTGCTTCTACTGTCACGGTTCAGACAGACGACAAGAGGACCACAATTGCGCCACACCAGAAAGTTTATTTAAACTTAAGGGGAAAGGGATGTAGGGAGTGAGTGAAGGCTCCAGGGGTTATCCCGTCCGATGTGCTGGGTCTGTGCCTCCCCCAGTGGCAGCGATGCGTCCGATGACGCCGGTGGTTGGTGGTCCAGAAGTCCTGGGGGGAGGAAACACAGACACAACGGGGCGGAATGAAACCAGGCAGCAGTACAGTTCAAGGGAAATCCAAAATACGTAGTAGCAAGGCAGAAGGCTGGTCAGAGTTACCGGGATTGAAGAGTAGTCAGGAGTCGTAATGGCAGAAGCAGGTCTGGATCTCCTGAGGCAGAAGAGTATCCAAAAACAGGCAGGTCCGGGGTCACAAAACCAGGGTGAGCCAGAAGCGCGAGCAAACAGGTTCCGGGTGTGAGCTTTGCAGACGATCTGACACCGGAGAGCTGAAAGACAGGGCCTTAAATACTGGGAGAGGTTAGTGGGTAATGCAGCGCAGCTGGCAGAGTAATTAGAGCCGAGCAGAGCAGGGACAGGTGGAGCTAGTTAGGCTGAGTAGAGAGAGGGAGGTGAGCAGAGTGGAAGATAGTGGAAACAAATTAAGGTGGTAACCCGGGTGGAGTGAGAGGGCTCATGACAGAACCCCCCCAAGGGACGGCCCCAGAAGTCCCAAGAGCAACACCACGCCGGGCGGGAGGAGGGGAGCCGGAGGAGGGCTAGAACTCCTCCGAACGGTCCGAGTGAACGTCCTCATCCTCGGAGGAAGCCGGAGGGCCGTGGTCGGGAGATGGGACAGGTCCCGAGACAGGATCAGGCACAGGACAGGAAGCCGAGCGGGCCGGACGGTTAGGGACCCCTCTGGGGCGGCCCCCTACGGATTGCAGGTTGATCAGGATGCCGTTGGTGGAAAGCGGTGATGAGAGTCCTATCCACAATCCGACTAGCTGGCACCCAGGTCCTTTCCTCAGGTCCATAGCCCTCCCAGTCAATGAGGTACTGGAGACCCCTACCCCTCCGTCTGGACCGAAGCAGGCGGCGGACGGTGTAAACCAGACCACCATCGACGAGCCGTGGAGGAGGAGGACAAGGCGCAGCAGGGACCAGCGGACTCCTGGGCACAGGCAGGGGCTGCAGCAATCCGGCTGGGGGCTGGCAGGACGACTTGTGTTGGTTGCAGATGGGGCAGGCTTGGACGAATTCCCGTACATCCTTCCTCAGAGAGGGCCACCAGAACCTCTGGGCGAGCAGGTTGTAAGTGCGGGTGGAGCCAGGGTGACAAGCTAGGCGGGAGTCATGTCCCCACTGAACGACCTGGGACCTCAGGTCTTCGGGGACAAAAAGGCGGTCAGCTGGGCAAGTGCTGGGACCTGGCTGGTTACGGAGAGCCTCCAGCACCTGTTCCTCAACAGCCCAGGTCAGAGCTGCAACGATGCAGGGACTTGGCAGAATCGACACAGGGTCCTTGGAGGGGTCAGGAGCGGAGTTAGTAGGTACTGGCCGAGGGGGCAGTGCGGCGGCAAGCAGGCAGGTTCGGTGGCAGTCCTCTCCCCACTCCCTGATCACCCGGGTCACCCAGTCGAGCTGAGGGTTGTGCCGGGCGGAGCCATGGGTAACCCAGGATGAGGGGTTGGCCTGGAGAGGGGAGCAGGTGAAACTGGATAGTTTCTTGATGGTTTCGGACAGACCCATCGAGACCGGGGCCGTGACATGAGTGACCGATCCGAGTAAGTGTCCGTCCAGTGCCCGGGCAGGAATAGGAGGTGTCAAACGGAGGTTCTCCAGTCCCAGTTGGCGTGCCAGCTTGATGTCCATTATGTTGGCTTCGGCGCCAGAATCCACCAGAGCAGCCAGGGTGTGAGTTGAGTCAGGGAGGCGGAGGTGAACTTGCAGCAGGGGTTTGCGGTCGGAGGACTGGATGGTCATTGAACTCAACCGGACTCCCCCTATGCCCGGTGAGCTTCGGCCCTTTAAAGGGCAGGTTACCACACGATGTCCATCACCTCCACAATAGAGGCAGAGGTTTGAGGTGAAGCGTCGCTGGCGCTCTGCAGGAGTGAGAGAGGCTCGCCCAATCTCCATAGGCTCAGACTGATCAAGCTGAACTGGGTGAGTGGCAGTAGATGACAGGAGCCCAGTCGGATCTCTCCGAATGCCGGTAGTAGGTGGACCTTGGCGCCCCCTCTCACGACGACGGGTCTGTATCCCTCTGTCGATCCTGACAGTCAGTGCGATGGCTTCATCAAGAGTGGAAGGCAGTTCATGGGAGACCAACTCGTTCCTGATATAGTCAGCCAAACTATGGAAGAACGCGTCCACCAACGATGGTGTGTTCCAAGAACTTCGTCTAGCCAGGGTTCGGAAGTCGATGGAATGGTCTGCGACTGTACGTCTGCCTTGTCGAATACTGAACAGTTCACGAGACGCCTCTGCGGTTGGTGAATCCAGGTCAAACACCTTCAGCATCTCCTCGGCAAACCGGTCGAAGGTTGCACATGCGGGGGTTTGACGTTCGAACTCTGCTGTTCCCCAGAGTCGAGCTCGGCCCGTCAGGTGAGTGATGGCATACCCAACTTTAGCCCCCTCCGTGGCGAAGGTCCTTGGCTGCAAGGAGAACTGAAGTCGGCAGCTAGTCAGGAATGGCCGGACCTGGGTTGAATCGCCGTTGAACCGCTCGGGGTTTCCAATCTTGGGTTCGGAGCAGCGGCTGCAATGACCGGGGCAGGTAACTCGGGGGCAGGGCTGGTGGGCAGACTGGCTGGGGTCAGGTTGGTGAGGAGTTGAATGATCATGGTGAGTTGTTGTTGCTGCTGCTGGGACTGCTGCTGGTGCTGCTGGAACTGCTGATGCTGTTGGTGGCCGACCTGAAGCAGAGAGGTGATGTCGCCGCTCATGCGGCCTAGCTCTCTCTCAGTGTGTTCCAGGCGTAGCATGGCGGTGGGTTGCTCAGGTTCTTCGGTTTCCATGTCGGGGGAAGTGTGCGCTGAGTCCATGATGGTCAGATCGTACTGTCACGGTTCAGACAGACGACAAGAGGACCACAATTGCGTCACACCAGAAAGTTTATTTAAACTTAAGGGGAAAGGGATGTAGGGAGTGAGTGAAGGCTCCAGGGGTTATCCCGTCCGATGTGCTGGGTCTGTGCCTCCCCCAGTGGCAGCGATGCGTCCGATGACGCCGGTGGTTGGTGGTCCAGAAGTCCTGGGGGGAGGAAACACAGACACAACGGGGCGGAATGAAACCAGGCAGCAGTACAGTTCAAGGGAAATCCAAAATACGTAGTAGCAAGGCAGAAGGCTGGTCAGAGTTACCGGGATTGAAGAGTAGTCAGGAGTCGTAATGGCAGAAGCAGGTCTGGATCTCCTGAGGCAGAAGAGTATCCAAAAAACAGGCAGGTCCGGGGTCACAAAACCAGGGTGAGCCAGAAGCGCGAGCAAACAGGTTCCGGGGTGTGAGCTTTGCAGACGATCTGACACCGGAGAGCTGAAAGACAGGGCCTTAAATACTGGGAGAGGTTAGTGGGTAATGCAGCGCAGCTGGCAGAGTAATTAGAGCCGAGCAGAGCAGGGACAGGTGGAGCTAGTTAGGCTGAGTAGAGAGAGGGAGGTGAGCAGAGTGGAAGATAGTGGAAACAAATTAAGGTGGTAACCCGGTGGAGTGAGAGGGCTCATGACATCTACTCTGTTTATCATACATCCTGATGCCCAGTCACCTTACCCCTATACTGTACATATCTCTATAACTCCAGTATCCCTGCACATTGTAAATATGGTATTGGAACTGACCCTGTATAAGCTTCTTACTTTCTTGCGTTCTTCTTAGTTCTTATTTTTTGTTCGACCTTATGTTATTTTTAGTACTACATTGATATTGATCCCTGCATTGTTGGGTTTAGAGCTTGCAAAAAATGGCATTTCACTGTACTTGTGCACTTAACTTGAAAACTTGAAACTTGAAAACTTGAATTCAGGGTTGGATGACATGCAGCTCTTGCCCCTTAAGGCTGTCTTTCTTGATCAGGCCCTTCTTAAGCCAGAGGATTCTCTGATTAATGTTTTTGACTGCCAGAAGTAAAGTAGATGTTGTGTTTGTCGATCTGTTTCCCCCTAGGATGCAAAAGCAAAGCTCATTTAGCAAGATGATGGCGTGTAATTAAGACAAACTCGGGGATAGCATTACTGTGTTTCATTTTTTGGTCCATTTTCTAATGGTACTATCTTAATGACTCAATTAGTCTCCTATGAGGGACATGGATAAGTATATGCCAGATGTTCCTTGACACATAACTAAGCAACATCTGCTGTGCTTTAATAGGCAATTCTGCAACTTTTTAACCTCATATTCATTATCTCCAGCACCAAACCAGTGCCTACATATGTGAAAAAAGCACATTTCTATGATCTGTGGTTAAAAAGATAAGAAGAAAGGTCCTAAAACGTGCTTCTAAATAGCTAGGTAGGTTTCCATCCAATTGGCGACAGATTTTCATACAAATATTCTAAAATCTGCATAATGAAAGAAGCACATTTTCCACCAAACAGACTTGTTGCAGATAATAAGTCAGTATAAAAGTGAATGCGTGATGATGTAGTGCACACAAAATGTACTTGTTCGCTCAAGTTTTCATGTACTGAATAAAAATATTTTAAAAAATCTAAAGTTCAATGTGTTTCCATCACATTTTCACAAAAACTGTTGCGTTAAATAGCAAATGTACCTACTCTGGTCTTGGCACATGCACTCTAACCAACAGCTTACAGATACAGTGCAGGTAGGCTAGTCTACATGATGAGATTATTATGGATAAGAGCAAGAATATTTTGTATTTGTCAAATGGCAGTCAAGTATCGATCATTATCTCACTAGAATAAGACCCTCAATATTTATTGGAAAGGAGCTTCAAGATCACTGTGCACTTTCACCACCCTGTGAAGTTCATCATAGCTTATTTCATCTGCATAGTTTCCAGAGTGTCACGTCTCCTCCCGTTGCTCCCCTCCGGCGCTCTGATTCGCCGGTCTACTGAGCCACCGGTCTGAGCGCACCACCTCTGCAACACCGGAATGGAAACCCAACGCACCCTAATCACCTCCAGTGCACCTGCACCTCATCATCTCATCACCACCCCTATTTAGCCCTGGACTGTTCTGGATGATGTTGTGTGTGATTGTTAAACTTCGTGTCGTTTACTCTATCTTTGTTATTTCTCTTTCTCATTGTTTAGTAAACCTTGACCTTGTTAATTCCTGCGTCTGCATCCTGCCTCTTCGTGTACTCAGTACTCGTCACACCGCGTCATAGTGGGAGGACCACACACCATATCATCGCATGACTCCAAGTTTACTTCGATATTATGGTTATTATATGAATATTTGTGCATAAAGGCATTTCCACCACCATTTCTTGCGTAATTAATTTTACTGACACAAAAAGATCCCATCATGTCGAAAGAACAAATTATTTGTCAGCATTTATTTTAAAAAAAAATTATACGGTATGATTTTGCTCGCTTAAAAACTGTGGCTGGAAACGTGATTTGTGACATCACAGGGTAGGATTAAAAGTACAAAAAATTTAAATGATTTTCAAACAAGTTTCTAGCCAAAGGGAGGGTCTACATGCTCCCATGTAACCGCGAATCTCATAGTGTTTGAAAATCACTGTTTTCAATTAAAATGTTTTAACTTTTGATTATGCCATCGGGTATGTTTTTCCACAAAGTGTAGAAATGTGCAGTTTTCACATATGTACACACTGGTATTGTGCTGGATATAATGAAAAAGAGGTTGAAAAGTAGTGAAATTGCCCTTTAAGCCTATGGATTTCAGGGCAGAAGCTGGAATGGTTTAAACAGACCCCTGAACTCAGATGGCAGATTGAAACAAGACATGCCAAAAGGCTTCTCAATTCTGCAATATAGAGGGAAAACAAACCATGAAGCAAAGCATCACAAATACAGTGAGGGAAATAAGTATTTGATCCCCTGCTGATTTTGTATGTTTGCCCACTGACAAAGACATGATCAGTCTATAATTGTAATGGTAGGTTTATTTGAACAGTGAGAGACAGAATAACAACAACAAAAATCCAGAAAAAAGCATATCAAAAATGTTATAAATTGATTTGCATTTTAATGAGGGAAATAAGTATTTGACCCCCTCTCAATCAGAAAGATTTCTGGCTCCCAGGTGTCTTTTATACCTGTAACGAGCTGAGATTAGGAGCACACTATTAAAGGGAGTGCTCCTAATCTCAGCTTGTTACCTGTATAAAAGACACCTGTCCACAGAAGCAATCAATCAATCAGATACCAAACTCTCCACCATGGCCAAGACCAAAGAGTTCTCCAAGGATGTCAGGGACAAGATTGTAGACCTACACGAGGCTGGAATGGGCTACAAGACCATCGCCAAGCAGCTTGGTGAGAAGGTGAAAACAGTTGGTGCGATTATTCGCAAATGGAAGAAACACAAAATAACTGTCAATCTCCCTCGGCCTGGGGCTCTATGCAAGATCTCACCTCGTGGAGTTGCAATGATCATGAGAACGGTGAGGAATCAGCCCAGAACTACACGGGAGGATCTTGTCAATGATCTCAAGGCAGCTGGGACCATAGCCACCAAGAAAACAATTGGTAACACACTACACCGTGAAGGACTGAAATCCTGCAGCGCCCGCAAGGTCCCCCTGCTCAAGAAAGCACATATACAGGCCCGTCTGAAGTTTGCCAATGAACATCTGAATGATTCAGAGGAGAACTGGGTGAAAGTGTTGTGGTCAGATGAGACCAAAATCGAGCTCTTTGGCATCAACTCAACTCGCCGTGTTTGGAGGAGGAGGAATGCTGCCTATGACCCCAGGAACACCATCCCCACCATCAAACATGGAGGTGGAAACGTTATGCTTTGGGGGTGTTTTTCTGCTAAGGGGACAGGACAACGTCACAGCATCAAAGGAATGATGGATGGGGCCATGTACCGTCAAATCTTGGGTGAGAACCTCCTTCCCTCAGCCAGGGCATTGAAAATGGGTCGTGGATGGGTATTCCAGCATGACAATGACCCAAAACACATGGCCAAGGCAACAAAGGAGTGGCTCAAGAAGAAGCACATTAAGGTCCTGGAGTGGCCTAGCCAGTCTCCAGACCTTAATCCCATAGAAAATCTGTGGAGGGAGCTGAAGGTTTGAGTTGCCAAACGTCAGGCTCAAAACCTTAATGACTTGGAGAAGATCTGCAAAGAGGAGTGGGACAAAATCCCTCCTGAGATGTGTGCAAACCTGTTGGCCAACTACAAGAAACGTCTTTGTCAGTGGGCAAACGTACAAAATCAGCAGGGGATCAAATACTTTTTTCCCTCACTGTATGTGAGCTACTAGAATTCATCAAAACTAAAAAGTAAAAAAATATACACCATTTATAAATAAATAGGCTACCAACAACTTTCCCCCACGATTTCCCTAAGACAGTTAAGAGTGCCATCACATTTCCATCGCAGCCAGCTGTCCAGAGACACATGTTCCTCAAATGTGATATAAAAGCTGTTGCGTGTTATGGGAATTACACTACATTGTATACTGTTCACACACTTGTTGTCCCCATTGTTGTGATGTGCATTGATATCTGAAAAGCCTCTCCCATTATTCAAAGCCATCCAACACTCAATTAACACCCCATTTGTATTATGGCACCACGTTTCTCCTGGCACTTGATTAAAATGGCTTTTCCTTCTGTGCCAGTCAATCATAAATCATCCTCTCATCTGCAACATGGCAGAGTGATCCCCACTGGGAGAGGGAGCTGAGTTACTTCCTACAACAGCGTCCTTGTAAAACCACCTTCAGACTGGGAATGACTCAACTGTCTCATCAACCTCGACTACGCCACAACAACACACAATGGATATGTGCTGCAAAGATGAACAATGGAGAGTTTTCAGAGGGAACAATATGAGCTCAATTATCTAGTTTTCCGATGTATGTTCATCTGTATCTTTATGTACACTACCAGTCAAAAGTTGGGACACACCTACTCATTCAAGGGTTTTTCCTTATTTTTACTATTTTCTAAATTGTAGCATAATAGTGAAGACATCAAAACTATGAAATAACACATATGGAATCATGTAGTAACCAACATTTCTTTAAACAAATCAAAATATATTTCATATTTGAGATTCTTCAAAGTAGTCACCCTTTGCCTTGATGACAGCTTTGCACACTCTTGGAATTATCTCAACCAGCTTCATGAGTGAGTCACCTGGAATGCATATCAATTAACAGGTGTTCCTTCTTAAAACAATCCCCCGACCTCAACCAAATTGAGATGGTTTGGGATGAGTCGGACAGCAGAGTGATGTAAAAGCAGCCAACTAGTGCTCAGCATATGTGGGAACTCCTTCAAGACTGTTGGAAAAGCATTCCAGGTGAAGCTGGTTGAGAGAATGCCAACAGTGTGCACCGCTGTCATCAAGGGTGAAGTAGGCAAGGATCTTCTTTATTTAAATTTTTCCAGAGTGATCTGTTCTTGAAATTTCGAGTCTATGACATTTCAGATTAAGATATTATAATTTACTTATTTACTTATTACAAAGTAGTTTGGATGTAGTGAACTGCTTTTTCAAAGTGGTCCTCTGTAGCTCAGCTGGTAGAGCACGGCGCTTGTAACGCCAAGGTAGTGGGTTCGATCCCCGGGACCACCCATACACAAAAATGTATGCACGCATGACTGTAAGTCGCTTTGGATAAAAGCGTCTGCTAAATGGCATATTAAAGTAACTTCAGTTGAGTAAAGTATAGCTTCACTGTAGCTAAAATTCTTCCAGTGTAAAGTAATTGGTAGCTTGGTAAACTATATTTTCATAGTAGCTTCCCCAACACTGCCAGTTAGTTGGCAAGAGAACCAAATAAGTTTAACATAGACAACATTAGTCGAGACAAGCTCTTGCCCGTGTTAAATTAAACAAAAAATGTGGTCTCCAAAATGGTTAAGGTGTAGCTTAGTGCTTATGGGAAACGTTCTTGACAATTAACTAATGAAAGTGTCCCAGGCTTATTTCTCCATCTTTGAATTTCATAAATGGTTGGCTGCCCATATTAACATACAACACTTATTTTATTTTTTCTCTAAGCTCACTCACATATTTGCTTAAGAGCAGATAAAACCCTTTTAAAACATAAATATTATTTTCTATATCTTGACATAATGTGCCTCTGACACCGTGAAGCATGGGGTAATGGGTTAATAGAGGCCATGAAAACTACGTCTGTTGTAGTCTGAAAAACAAGTCCATGGTAAAGGGAGAAATACTCAGAGATAGACATCTAAGTCCAGTGAAATCCCTGGTTATTTAAACCTGTACATTTACTGCATTTGCTGGGTCACAAAAACCTCCACCAGATGACAAACATTAGCCTGTATGCATTCAGGTGAAAACCACCAAAGATCCTAAAACAACTGTGATTGTCTGAGACAATGGCTTCCCCCAACCCAACCATGGATGTGCTATAGAAAAATCTCTGTTTCAAATACAGGCGGCCCAAGACAGAAAGAGCAGAGCATGTCATTAAATTAAAAACCACATCACTACATACCATGTGTCTGCATAGAAAGCTGCCCTTGATCCGCTCTGTCCTTAAGAGCTTCCTCAAAAAGCCTTAAGCGCTTCCTCAAAAAGTGCCTCAGTATGGTTAATGGATTTATATAGCATATAGCCGGCTATAGCTTCCCTGAGAGCCTTCAGAATGTAACATTTTTATCAGCTCAAAAACCCATGTCTGCAGGTCTGTTAATTGCTTTGAGCACTTGGCCCGCCGACTATTCCACTTGTTGGAAATTTCCAATTTAGAGCTATTTCTTGTCGCACAGTGAGGCAGTTTGTTCATGCCACAGGCAAATTACTAGCATTAATCATTTGGAATCATTATCAGGTTTTTAGAGGTGAAATTAAAACAAATGTTTACTTCGATACGACCAATTTAAAACGGAATGTTTTCTACAAATTGCTGCTGAGATGCATTTGTATAAACGATACACACATGCATTTAGTGATATTATGAATCTATTTCTCATTTCAAAGTTAGTAATTGTACTAGTAAAATATTACAGAAATTAAGGATGTACCCACAACAAACAAATAAATCTCACATTTCCACAGTAAAAATGGCAAATGGCAGAAGCAGACCAAACTTGACACGGTCAACAGATAGTAAGCTATGGTATATGAACCCCATCCTCCTCCCTTTTGGTTGTGGTCTGTAACAGTTTGTTGAACATTTCCTAAACATTGAACTACTAATGTACCAATCTACGAAAACATTTTGCAGGCCTCTCTGTCTCCATTTGTGGACACAGTCCAGACGCCAACGTAGAGTGGAATTGATTCTGTGCTACTGTGAGCCACACAGAGTGGAACTGACAATGATTGCAACTGAGTGGGATCGTGCCACCAACCCGCTATTGACTCCCTGAAATAGCTTAACAGGCTAACATGTTAAACGTTAATCCTGGTTGTACATATCTTTCCATGAAAATTGCTATGTCAGGAACACCGTTATGCAGCTAAATCTATACAAATGTTTCTAAACAGATGACATTTCTATCCAACGGTCAAACATGGCAGCTATTACTCTCTCTTACCACTTGCTAGAGTCTAATGTGAAGTTTCAGGAACCAAACATGTCTGGGACATCAGAACATCAATTTCTTCCATTGCACCATTTTTGGTTACACTTTATTTTAACGGTCTGTAATAAACCATAATTATACAAACAGAGTATCTTTTAAAGTCAAATAATTCCAAGTTGTCAAATTGCTTCCTTCCTGCTCCTGTCTTGCCTGTGCTGCATATAATTACATCACTGATGCCACTCCATTTCAGGCATCTCTTACCAGCACACGCAAGGGGTGGCTTCAGTCTAGTGCTTGTGGGGAAATAGTTGTGGGGTTATGGCGCCACATGCTTCAAACACTTGTCTGCTGTCAACACTGAAGAAGGCACTACAGCAATGGGACAGGATTAGGGATAAGCCCGCCAGAAGTTGTAAGACTGATGTAGTTTTATGTAGCGCCATAACATGTAGGCTTAGAGCGGAGCAGAGGAAAAGAGTTTGGGAGGGGTAGTGGAGGGATCAATCCAGCGACAAGAATCCATGACCAACTGAAGCCTTGACGAAGAGGCTGCACAGATATCAGCTTCTGTGTTGAAATTGAATCTGTCATCCTGGTATGGGTGTAATTGTAGAAAAACCATACAGCCCAACAACTAAACAGGAGAAAATGCTCCTCTCAACAAAAACACCTGCCCTCTGTCTGTTTCAGGGTGCGGAAGCAGAGTATATCCTTTACAGCATACTTTATTAAGTGTAGCCAACACTTAAGGGCATCTGTAATAATTTCATATTTTTTACAAGGAGTAAGCATATTCCTCATGCTCCACCAGCCCCTTGGTTTAGCATATCTCCTTGCACAAAGCGACCTCAGATGACATGGAAGAAACACACTGATCACTGATGGTTGGTGTGTTCTATATGTAATGTGGTGGGGGAATCAACACAACTCTTCCCCCCTTCATATCCTAACTCACCACAGAGACATACAGACACTTTGCCAGGGTAGGTGGAGTAAAAAACTACTAAAAGTAGAGATGCATAGTGTATTCTTTGCAGTTAAATAAAATCAACATGACATGTTTTTCTTCCACAAATGTTTTAATTTGAATATCTTCCTCAAGTCAAAATGAGATGCAAATCTTAACTGTAAGGCCTGTTTTTAGAGTACCACGAGAGAGTCAAGCTGAAGAGCTAAGGGGGGACCAACTACATATTAATGACCATGATTTTGGAATGAGATGTTCGACGAGCAGGTGTCCACATACTTTTGGTAATGTAGACTAAATAATGTACTCAGCAGAGGTCACAGGCAGGTCCCCCAATATCGATAATATCAACATGATGACCACATCAACATGATGACCACATCACATTTGTGTTTTTTAATTAGAAATGATTGCTTATTGGTACCATAATGTGTGTGTAAAATATTACTGTTCTCAACATTTTAATTCATAGATTTTAGATGTGTATGAAAATGTTTTGTTTTTTCCAAAACACTATATATATCCATTGTTTAGCTGGAATGGAATGCTCATATCCTGTATATTTGACTGTGATACACTATATACAGTGAGGGAAAAAAGTATTTGATCCCCTGCTGATTTTGTACGTTTGCCAGCTGACAAAGACATGATCAGTCTGTAATTTTAATGGTAGGTTTATTTGAACAGTGAGAGACAGAATAACAACAAAAAAATCCAGAAAAACGCATGTCAAAAATGTTGATTTTGATTTGCATTTTAATGAGGGAAATAAATATTTGACACCTCTGCAAAACATGACTTAGTACTTGGTGGCAAAACCCTTATTGGCAATCACAGAGGTCAGATGTCTCTTGTAGTTGGCCACCAGGTTTGCACACATCTCAGGAGGGATTTTGTCCCACTCCTCTTTGCAGATCTTCTCCAAGTCAATAAGGTTTCGAGGCTGACGTTTGGCAACTCGAACCTTCAGCTCTCTCCACAGATATTCTATGGGATTAAGGTCTGGAGACTGGCTAGGCCACTCCAGGACCTTAATGTGCTTCTTCTTGAGCCACTCCTTTGTTGACTTGGCCGTGTGTTTTGGGTCATTGTCATGCTGGAATACCCATCCACGACCCATTTTCAATGCCCTGGCTGAGGGAAGGAGGTTCTCACCCAAGATTTGACGGTACATGGCCCCGTCCATCGTCCCTTTGATGCAGTGAAGTTGTCCTGTCCCCTTAGCAGAAAAACACCCCCAAAGCATAATGTTTCCACCTCCATGTTTGACGGTGGGTATGGTGTTCTTGGGGTCATAGGCAGCATTCCTCCTCCTCCAAACATGGCGAGTTGAGTTGATGCCAAAGAGCTCGATTTTGGTCTCATCTGACCACAACACTTTCACCCAGTTCTCCTCTGAATCATTCAGATGTTCATTGGCAAACTTCAGACAGGCCTGTATATGTGCTTTCTTGAGCAGGGGGACCTTGCGGGCGCTGCTGGATTTCAGTCCTTCACGTCGTAGTGTGTTACCAATTGTTTTCTTGGTGACTATGGTCCCAGCTGCCTTGAGATCATTGACAAGATCCTCCCGTGTAGTTCTGGGCTGATTCCTCACCGTTCACATGATCATTGCAACTCCACGAGGTGAGCTCTTGCATGGAGCACCAGGCCGAGGGAGATTGACAGTTATTTTGTGTTTCTTCCATTTGCGAATAAACGCACCAACTGTTGTCACCTTCTCACCAAGCTGCTTGGCGATAGTCTTGTAGCCCATTCCAGCCTTGTGTAGGTCTACAATCTTGACCCTGACATCCTTGGAGAGCTCTTTGGTCTTGGCCATGGTGGAGAGTTTGGAATCTGATTGAGTGTGCTCCTTATCTCAGCTCGTTACCTGTATAAAAGACACCTGGGAACCAGAAATCTTTCTGATTGAGAGGGGGTCAAATACTTATTTCCCTCATTAAAATGCATATCAATTTATAACATTTTCAACATGCGTTTTTCTGGATTTTATAATAATATAATATGCCATTTAGCAGACGCTTTTATCCAAAGCGACTTACATTCATGCGTGCATACATTTTTACGTATGGGTGGTCCCGGGGATCGAACCCACTACCCTTGCATTACAATCTCCATGCTCTACCAATTGAGCTACAGAGGACCATGTTGTTATTGTTATTCTGTCTCTCACTGTTCAAATAAACCTACCATTAAAATTATAGACTGATCATTTCTTTGTCAGTGGGCAAACATACAAAATCAGCAGGGGATCAAATACTTTTTTCCCTCACTGTACAAAAAAGTATGTGGACACCCCTTCAAATTTGTGGATTTGGCTATTTCAGCCACACCCGTTGCTGACAGGTGTATAACATCAAGCACACAGCCATGCAATCTCCATAGACAAATATTGGCAGTAGAATGGCCTTATTGAAGAGCTCAGTGACTTTCAACGTGGCGCCATCATAGGATGCCACCTTTCCAACAAGTCACTTCGTCAAATTTCTGCCCTGCTAGAGGTCAACTGTAAGTGGTGTTATTGTGAAGTGGAAACGTCTAGGCGCAACAAAGGCTCTGCCATGAAGTGGTAGGCCACACAAGCTCACAGAATGGGACCACCGAGTGCTGAAGCGCGTAGCGCATACAAATCGTCTGTCCTTGATTGCAACACTCACTGCCGAGTTCCAAACTGCCTCTGGAAGCAATGTCAGCACAATAACTGTTCATCGGGAGCTTCATGAAATGGGTTTCCATGGCCGAGCAGCCGCACACAAGCCTAAGATCACCATGCGCAATGCCAAACGTCGGCTAGAGTGGTGTAAAGCTAGCCGCTATTGGACTCCGGAGCAGTGGAAACGTTCTCTGGAGTGATGAATCACGCTTCACCATCTGGCAGTCCGACGGATGAATCTGGGTTTGGCGGATGCCAGGAGAACGCTACTTGCCCCAATGCATAGTGCCAACTGTTAAGTTTGGTGGAGGAGGAATAATGGTCTGGGGCTGTTTTTCATGGTTCGGGCTAGGCCCCTTAGTTCCAGTGAAGGGAAATCTTAACGCTACAGCATACAATGACATTCTAGACGATTCTGTTCTTCCAACTTTGTGGCAACAGCTTGGGGAAGGCCCTTTCCTGTTTCAGCATGACAATGCCCCCATGCACAAAGTGAGGTCCATACAGAAATGGTTGGTCGAGATCGGTGTGGAAGAACTTGTCTGGCCTGCACAGAGCCCTGACCTAAACCCCATCAAATACCTTTGGGATGAATTGGATTGCCGACTGCGAGACAGGCCTAATTGGCTAACATCGGTGCCCGACCTCACTAATGCTCTTGTGGCTGAATGGAAGCAAGTCCCCGCAGCAATGTTCCAACATATAGTGGAAAGCCTTCCCAGAAGAGTGGAGGCTGTTATAGCAGCAAAGGGGGGACCAACTCCATATTAATGACCATGATTTTGGAATGAGATGTTCGACGAGCAGGTGTCCACATACTTTTGGTCATGTAGTGTATGTGGTTGTCTAACCTAGCTATCTTAAGATGAATGCATTGACTGTAAGTAGCTTTGGATACAAGCATCTGCTAAACAAGATATGAAGCTTGTGGCAGAAGTATACTTTTTGTAATTAAATATTGATGTCACAAATGTATCATTTGTACATTTCTATATTAAAAATGTAGTTATTTGTTACTTGTTACTACTTATTTCTCACAAAGTAAGACGGATATATAGCATTTAGCAAAAAAACATGATTATTTGTATCTCTAAAATGAAACCATCAAGTGATAGATTTGAAACAAATACAAGTCTGTCATTGAACCACCTCGTGCAGTGATTAGATAATGTTAAAACACACCAATCTATTTCATAATTTTTAGAATGAAACTCTTCAATTACAGCCCACTCAAGTCAGGGTGATTAGGTGATCACACTTGGCAAGGGGCTGAAAAGATCACAGATACAGTGGGGGAAAAAGTATTTAGTCAGCCACCAATTGTGCAAGTTCTCCCACTTAAAAAGATGAGAGAGGCCTGTAATTTTCATCATACGTACACGTCAACTATGACAGACAAAATGAGAATTTTCTTTCCAGAAAATCACATTGTAGGATTTTTAATGAATTTATTTGCAAATTATGGTGGAAAATAAGTATTTGGTCAATAACAAAAGTTTCTCAATACTTTGTTATATACCCTTTGTTGGCAATGACACAGGTCAAACGTTTTCTGTAAGTCTTCACAAGGTTTTCACACACTGTTGCTGGTATTTTGGCCCATTCCTCCATGCAGATCTCCTCTAGAGCAGTGATGTTTTGGGGCTGTCGCTGGGCAACATGGACTTTCAAATCCCTCCAAAGATTTTCTATGGGGTTGAGATCTGGAGACTGGCTAGGCCACTCCAGGACCTTGAAATGCTTCTTACGAAGCCACTCCTTCGTTGCCCGGGCGGTGTGTTTGGGATCATTGTCATGCTGAAAGACCTAGCCACGTTTCATCTTCAATGCCCTTGCTGATGGAAGGAGGTTTTCACTCAAAATCTCACGATACATGGCCCCATTCATTCTTTCCTTTACACGGATCAGTCGTCCTGGTCCCTTTGCAGAAAAACAGCCCCAAAGCATGATGTTTCCACCCCCATGCTTCACAGTAGGTATGGTGTTCTTTGGATGCAACTCAGCATTCTTTGTCCTCCAAACACGACAAGTTGAGTTTTGACCAAAAAGTTCCATTTTGGTTTCATCTGACCATATGACATTCTCCCAATCCTCTTCTAGATCATCCAAATGCACTCTAGCAAACTTCATACAGGCCTGGACATGTACTGGCTTAAGCAGGGGGACACGTCTGGCACTGCAGGATTTGAGTCCCTGGCGGCGTAGTGTGTTACTGATGGTAGGCTTTGTGACTTTGGTCCCAGCTCTCTGCAGGTCATTCACTAGGTCCCCCCGTGTGGTTCTGGGATTTTTGCTCACCGTTCTTGTGATCATTTTGACCCCACGGGGTGAGATCTTGCGTGGAGCCCCAGATCGAGGGAGATTAACAGTGGTCTTGTATGTCTTCCATTTCCTAATAATTGCTCCCACAGTTGATTTCTTCAAACCAAGCTGCTTACCTATTGCAGATTCAGTCTTCCCAGCCTGGTGCAGGTCTACAATTTTGTTTCTGGTGTCCTTTGACAGCTCTTTGGTCTTGGCCATAGTGGAGTTTGGAGTGTGACTGTTTGAGGTTGTGGACAGGTGTCTTTTATACTGATAACAAGTTCAAACAGGTGCCATTAATACAGGTAACGAGTGGAGGACAGAGGAGCCTCTTAAAGAAGAAGTTACAGGTCTGTGAGAGCCAGAAATCTTGCTTGTTTGTAGGTGACCAAATACTTATTTTCCACCATAATTTGCAAATAAATTCATTAAAAATCATACAATGTGATTTTCTGGATTTTTTTTCTCAATTTGTCTGTCATAGTTGACGTGTACCTATGATGAAAATTACAGGCCTCTCTCATCTTTTTAAGTGGTAGAACTTGCACAATTGGTGGCTGACTAAATACTTTTTTTCCCCACTGTAAGTCATTCCACTCACTCTATTTTTCCTAGTGTCAGACTGAACTCTCACTGCCAATGAAGCAGGCTGAAGTTCAAGGCAATAGAGCGCATCGGTAATGACGTCTTTTTTTAGGCACTAACTCCGCCATGGTTCGTTTGGCAAAGCCTATGGGCAAATTAATGGAGTTTCGTAGGGTTTTTGGATAAACGCCGAAAATAAGGTTTGTAATAAACACAGGCTTAGGAGATCTTATATGTTTTGTTCTATGAGATAATCTTCATCAGCTAACGTCACTTGTTTTTGTGTGTGTTTTTTTTGCCTTTATGTAATAAAAAAAGCACAGAAAGCACATAAAAGTCTTCATAAACCATAAAGGTCATGCTAACTGACTGATATTATCTCATAGAACAAAAAATATAAGATCTCCTAAGCCTGTGCTAACCTCAGACCTTATTTTTGGTGTTTATCCCGAAACCCTATTCTTTCCCCATTAATTTTCCCCATAGGAATGGCTGAACGAACCAGCGGTAACTAATTTCTGTTTTTTAGGACTACAAGCTGGCTAGCTCTATAATGTCAGATGGAGTGTTTTCACTGACTCCAGGCTTAAAGCAATTAAACAACCTGCCTCCAAATAAGAATAGACTAATATCTGTTAACAAAGCACTTTTGATTTATTTGGAGTTTAATCCTCAATATTGTCAACAGTGTGTACTTACTATAATTATGCATAGCCTAGGTAGACTACATTTCCCAGTATTATGACTACAAGTCTTTAGAGATCTTATGTTCAACATTTTCTTTAGATCACTTCACTTTTAAGAGTAAAGATCAAGTACATTGGCTCTTCAAATTTGCATGGCTCCATACATACATTTGACTTAGACAATCATTAGTGAAGGTGATATCACCTCAAGTAAGAGGCTACAAGATAAAAAAAGAAATGCTTCAAGTGAAAATTGTTTAATAGCTTCCTGTTCATACTTCAGTGATGATGACAAAAGCTGTATTCAAAACTACACTACAATTAATCTAACACTGAATTATTTCATTTAGGGAGAGAACGTTATTAATAAAATAAGGGTTACATGGAGAAAATCGGATCTCTCTGAAATGGAAATGGATGGCCCTCCCTTCAGCAAAATATATTTGACCTAAACCCTCCATGAGCGAAAACCCTCCCCTATACCCAAAATAATAACTAAAACAAAGTAGATAGCAGAGAACATGTCTACCGTTTATCCTCACTTCTTAGACAGACTAGAGCCTTTAGATTTTGCACAGGGCTGCGGGCCATAAGATGGTGGGTTCGCAGACTACTGTGGACAACAGTAGGGGTGGAAAGATCTCCTTTATAGTAAAAGCATTGCATGTATCAATCATCGTATTTGCAGATCTGAGAAAAAGTGGCCTTTTATAAACATTTCATGCAATTCTACATAATTTTACATATTAGCTGAATCATTTTATAATACCACAAAAATTACCGAAATTACAGGCTAAGAATGGACAGAGAGATAGGCCTATGTGTTCATTTTATCATATTTCTCCAATGCCAAATCAGTGTGTCTTGTTTGCAATGAAACTGTCCCTGTTTGCAAATAATTACATCTGATCCGACCCTTACAAACGCAGATAACTCAAGTATTCGGAGAGTACGACCCTGCCTTACACAGGAAGCGGCACAGGTCCCAATCCAGGCACTTGTCATCTCCCGTCTGGATTACTGCAACTCGCTGTTGGCTGGGCTCCCTGCCGCAGCCCGTCTGGTGTTCAACCTTCCCAAGTTCTCTCACGTCACCCCGCTCCTCCGCACACTCCACTGGCTTCCAGTTGAAGCTCGCATCTGCTACAAGACCATGGTGCTTGCCTACGGAGCTGTGAGGGGAACGGCACCTCCGTACCTTCAGGCTCTGATCAGTCCCTACACCCAAACGAGGGCACTGCGTTCATCCACCTCTGGCCTGCTGGCTCCCCTATCTCTGCGGAAGCATAGTTCCCGCTCAGCCCAGTAAAAACTGTTCGCTGCTCTGGCACCCCAATGGTGGAACAAGCTCCCTCACGACGCCAGGACAGCGGAGTCACTCACCACCTTCCGGAGACATTTGAAACCCCACCTCTTTAAGGAATACCTGGGATAGGATAAAGTAATCCTTCTACCCCCCCTTTACTCCAACCCCGCCCCCCCAAAAAAAAATAACATTGTAAAGTGGTTATCCCACCGGCTATAAGGTGAATGCACCTATTTGTAAGTCGCTCTGGATAAGAGCGTCTGCTAAATGACGTAAATGTAAATGTAAGTAAAACCTGCTCACCTCAGCTCTTGACACACTTCTCTTGCTATACATTTACATTTATGTCATTTAGCAGACGCTCTTATCCAGAACGACTTACAAATTGGATACTATTCCAAGAATCTGGCAATGGCCATCCAAAGCACAATTTGTCTTAGATGCTTCTAGTTCCTTTTGCAGGAGCAGGAGCCAAGCTATTGTATAAATGTGCATAATCAAAATATTGCAAATGTCATGGCAATACCTGCTTTTACTTTTCAGAGTTCAAGACAGAATATCATAGCCTATGAATGGATGGAGCTCATGAACACATGATACACACCACACATACACAAATATATGTGAGAGGCGAACGCTTCTAATAAGCAAACCACTACCAATCAAATTATCCACCTAACAACTAGGGGAAACACTGCAATGTAAGGGATAAGGCAACACAAAATAATGCAAATATGGTTTACAAAGCTCTCTCATCCATTCATGTTCTCTCTGGCTGTGTCCGAAATTTGTCTAGCCTACTACTTACTAAAACTGCATACTGTGTACTAATCGTACTACATACTATTTAGAACATACTGTTTAGTAAAATCTAATGCAGTAAGCAACAAATATCAACATACTAGGCTTATCCATTCTGAGAATGTGTTATCTAATGCGCAATTGCGTTGGTTCCCGCCATTCGTTGATTTTGGAACAGCGCGCCACCATATCTGACTATCAGCTGTTGTCAAACATGTGTGGGTCTGGAAAAACCATTATCTTCCTCAATATTGTGCAGCGATTTCTACTAGATAAAAAGCTGAAATTAGGATGACAACCTGGCATTCAAAGCATACTGAGTTTTTGAAAAGTAACATACTACCAAATTTTTTATTTTCGCATTCCCAAAATGTCTAATATTAAGTATGGGTATAAAGACACGGCCTCTCTCTCTGATTGAGCACTAGGTCAACATTTTAACCAATTGACCATTGTTTTATATGAAAACATGGCATATATTGTTCTCAAAGTTGCTATTTTATGTCCTGACATAAAGTAACAACTTAAAGTGGCTTGCGAAAGTATTCACCCCCCTTGGCATTTTTCCTATTTTGTTTCCTTACAACCTGGAATTAAAATGGATTTTTGGGGGGGTTGTATCATTTGATTTGGGTGAAACAAACAAGAAATAAGACAAAAAAACAGAAAACTTGAGCATGCATAACTATTCACCCCCCCCCCCCAAAGTCAATACTTTGTAGAGCCACCTTTTGCAGCAAATACAGCTGCAAGTCTCTTGGGGTATGTCTCTATAAGCTTGGCACATCTAGCCACTGGGATTTTTGCCCATTCTTCAAGGCAAAACTGCTCCAGCTCCTACAAGTTGGATGGGTTCCACTGGTGTACAGCAATCTTTAAGTCATACCACATATTCTCAATTGGATTGAGGTCTGGGCTTTGACTAGGCCATTCCAAGACATTTCAATGTTTCCCCTTAAACGACTCGAGTGTTGCTTTAGCAGTATGCTAAGGGTCATTGTCCTGCTGGAAGGTGAAGCTCCATCCCAGTCTCAAATCTCTGGAAGACTGAAACAGGTTTGCCTCAAGAATTTCCCTGTATTTAGCACCATCCATCATTCCTTCAATTCTGACCAGTTTCCCAGTCCCTGCCGATGAAAAATATCCCCACAGCATGATGCTGCCACCGCCATGTTTCACTGGTGTTCTCGGGGTGATGAGAGGTGTTGGGTTTACGCCAGACATAGCGTTTTCCTTGATGGCCAAAAAGCTCAATTTTAGTCTCATCTGACCAGAGTACCTTCTTCCATATGTTTGGGGAGTCTCCCACATGCCTTTTGGCGAACACCAAACATGTTTGCTTATATTTTTCTTTAAGCAATGGCTTTTTTCTGGTCACTCTTCCGTAAAGCCCAGCTCTGTGTAGTGTACGGCTTAAAGTGGTCCTATGGACAGATACCCCAATCTCCGCTCTGGAGCTTTGCAGCTCCTTCAGGGTTATCTTTGGTCTCTTTGTTGCCTCTCTGATTAATGCCCTCCTTGCCTGGAACGTGAGTTTTGGTGCGTAGCCTTCTCTTGGGCTACGCACTAATTATGTGACTTCTGAAGGTAATTGGTTGCACCAGATCTTATTTAGGGGCTTCATAGTAAAGGCGGTGAATACATATGCACGCACCACTTTCCGTCATTTATTTTTTAGAATTTTCTGAAACAAGTTATTTGTTTCATTTCACTTCACCAATTTGGACTATTTTGTGTATGTCCATTACATGAAATCCAAATAAATATCCATTTAAATTACAGGTTGTACTGCTACAAAATAGGAAAAACACCAACGGGGATGAATAGTTTTGCAAGGCACTGTAGTTTATTGGCAAACAAAAGTCAGTGGAGCGAGGCGGAGCATTAGAATTGTTCTGTGCTGCACAGAGGTCTTATTAAACACTAGTTTCAATTAAAGGATGGCAAAGTCCTTACCGAGCATGATTTTACTGCCTGCCACAGAGCCCCCACCTGACGCAGTGAATCGATTAGCAAGAAAATCGGTAGCACTTTATAAATACTCCACATAATAAAGCACTTATAATGGATTAGTAAATCGTTTACTCATCATTTCGAGAGCTTGGGACTAGAAGGTTCTATCTGCAAAAATATGATTCTGAAATAATTGGCTTTAAAGTTCCAAACCCTCATTGGTTTAAATGGTGTCAGCAATTTTTATCTTGTATTCTTTTGAACTTAACAACATGAATTGGGGTACTATACAGGTAGAGAAAATAGAACAGAACAAGGCTATGTCAATAACTACATTTGGAAAAAAAATGCAGATAGAGCGTTATAGTCCCAAGCTCTCGATTTATTAATCATTTTTCCCACATTTGTAAATGTTAGTAACCTAGTTATTCACACATACAACTTTTAAAGTATTTAAAGGCCCAGTGCAGTCAAAATTCTGACTCAATATGGATTTTAAATGAAAATATCTCTGCTATTTTTTATGTCATGTCCCCATCCGTCCTTGAATTTTCCTAAATAAGTCTATTTAACACACATATTGTTGTAAGAATAGAATTTGTCTTATAAGCAGTTTTAATAGGACATGTCATTCTTTCCCCCGGAGCACCAAAAAGTTACTTTTTTAAATCCTCCGAAAGAGTCACATGCAGACGTTTTGATCTCTATTTAGTACCAGAAAGAGCAGATTCTGACATTTCCAAAACCCTTACCATTGCCAAATTACCATTGCCTCCTAACTCTCAAAACATTTTACAAGAACAGCCACTGCTAGATAGCCTACAGTCACATAAACTCATGAAAATGCAATTGTATTCTTTGAAATATTATTTTCTTCATATTCTGACATTACCAAAGAGCTTCATAAACACAACCTAATTATTATTTTCCCAATATCATATACACTATCGGTCAAAGGTTTAAGAACACCTACTCATTCAAGGGTTTTTCTTTCTTTTTACTATTATCTACATTGTTGAATAATAGTGAAGACATCAAAACTATGAAATAACACATATGGAATCATGTAGTAACCAAAGAAGTGTTAAACAAATCAAAATATATTTTATATTTGAGATTCTTGTTGACAGTTTTGCACACTCTTGGCATTCTCTCAACTAGCTTCACCTGGAATGCTTTTCCAACAGTCTTGAAGGAGTTCCCACATATGCTGAGCACTGGCTGCTTTTCCTTCACTCTGCGGTCCGACTCATCCCAAACCATCTCAATTTGGTTGAGGTCGGGGGATTGTGGAGGCCAGGTCATCTGATGCAGCATTCCATCACTCCTTCTTGGTAAAATAGCCCTTACACAGCCTGGAGGTGTGTTGGGTCATTGTCCTGTTGAAAAACACTCTTATTTATTAGACTGTTAGAATGTTTGAATCCAAATTACTGCTCATTGGCTCAAAAGGGGTCCCTCGAGGCCCTGCTTTTCTAGTGTTAAAATCTCAAAATGGCCCCTGGAAGATATCAATGCTTAAACAATAAGATGTTGAGGAAAATATATTGAAAATGTTATTCCAAAACAGTCACATAGTTGTAATAGTGTGATGTGCAAATTCAGACACACTCAATGCTGAGAAAAGTAACGTTTTAAGTCTGAAAATGCTAACATAAGTGTTTCTGCCAAAGCCTATGTGTGGATTACAGTCACTCCTTAGAACAGAGAACTAAAATCTTCCATAATTTGGTCGGCTGTAGGATTGAAGTTCTGGGTCCATATGTGTTAGAAATTGGGAGTTCTGGTTTGCGAAGTCTCCTCCCTAGCAAAAGGAAACTCTCAGCCAAAAATCCACTTGAGAAAAACTGGTCGGTCTGGCCAGCTGTTGTGTGTAGGCTACATCTCCCTGTTTTATGATTAGTTTGCATTTGCAGGTTTGACAACATTAGCAAAACATTCACATTAAAACTCTTCCTCAAGTCCTTGCAACAGTTTTTGTAAATAAAATGTTCAATATATTTCCTTTAACATCCTGTGTTGTGTTCTTAATCTTTTACCATTGATTTGTTCTAGGCTATTTTGAGACCTTAAGGAGCATCAGGTAATGCTGGAATGTCTACCAATGGCGTGTCCATCTTCTTTTATAAATTACACTGGTCACTCAAAACATTTATAAAGTATAAATAGCCCACGCAAAAATACTTAACTAATGATTTGTAAATGGTTTATAAGGACCTATATTAAAAATCGTATGAATGGAGTAATGATTAATAAATGAGCAATAAACGATTTACTAATCCAATAAAAATGCTTTATTATGTGGAGCTATTATAAAGTGCTACCAGAAAGTCCTCATAGGAGAGAGCGCATAAACAAAGAGACGCCAAGCGGTGTCCATGTAAGGTGTTGACACTTCCTAATGAAGAAACCTAAATGCAAGGCCCAGCTTTGTAATCTTGGTGAGCTTTGCATCTGGGCCGAGGCTGTTATTGACTGTAAAGGGGGCCATAAATCATGGGAGCAGCACAGTGTGAACAGCCCGCTGCCTCAGTTGATGTGTGCACTTGCAATCTGCTTTCAGGTCACCAGTGCAGTGGAGCACACTGACTCAGATGCAACAGTAACCACAACATACCGGTTCCCACTTCCTCAGGTGGTGAATTAGCACCAATTGAATTAGGCCTATGTAATATTAGTGCACATAAAGATAAAGGCAACTTCATCTATATTGAAAAATTTGAGCCCTATTTTGACTGAAAAATATAACAATAATAGCCTAATTGTCAACCCAAAATTCATGACAATCACTGGATTAGGTTGCATATCAACGTACTGTATCTCGAATCGTGCAGTCCTGTTTGGAAATGTTAGATGTAGTAACTTATTTATTGAATACCATCTCTATTACACTTCTTAATAAAGCATTGTGAATGACTTTATAAGATGATTACTCATTTTCATTAACACTGTATTTGGATAGTCCATCTGTAGATGCTCTACAGATTATCTACAGACTATCAGTAACATTTCATCTAACTACAGTATCTACTAACCCTAACCCTAGCCATAGCCCTAACCTTAACCCTTATCCTAACCCTAAACTTAACCTTTACCCTAGCCCTAACCCTAACCCCTAACCCTTATTCTATCCCTAACCGTAACCTTAGCAAGCAGTTGCTTATCAACAGATAGTTTTTTGATAGTATGACCATCCGTAGAGCATCTACAGATGGACTATCCGGACTATCCAAATGAAGTGTGACGTTAGTCTGGAGCCATCTATACACTTGTGAGGGACATAGCACACAGGAAGGCATGCACACACACTCTTCATCCACAAACACACATTCACTCTCTCTCCCCACTCCCTACATACTCATTTAACCACTCTGTCCATCACAGTTCACTTGGAGGTGGACTGAAGGTGCCGTTTACTGGCAGGCATTGACATTTCATCACGTGTGGCCACAACAGAAAATGAGGGGTTTAAATACTTTACCCATAATGCAACAGCCAATGAGAAGCAGACAGGTCATACAATAATCAATTAACCTTAACAATGCATGAATTCAGTCAACACATCTTTAGATGATAACCATACATTAATTCCTACAAGCACACATATCAATAAAGATCCTACACATGTTTAGGCATAAATAGAACTTAGGCTTCAAACATGAACTTCCCCCCGGGAATTAGCCGGAGACTTTTTCCATACTGCTCAAATCACCAGGCGCTCTCGAACGCACCCTCATTTGCTTGTCAAAACTCTGACCAGGACATGGAAAGACAACCCTCTACAATAAACGAGGATAACGAGGATAACATTTGACCCTTAACCTTCACATTTCAATTGTTTAACTTGATCACATTTTAGTTGTACATTTTGATCAGTGTATACATGATTAGAACGAGCATTATACTGGGTGCCGCACAACAAGAGGTTTTGTGCGCACAAACCAGTTACGACCATAAACTGTAACATGTTCCTTTCCTTTCACAGATGATCAACCATCGAGACAACGAAATAACATCACTAGCCAAACATACATACAATTAATACATGTGTTTTTCTTAATAAACGGTGTTCATACATAATGTCGTCCTTCATTGAAAGGCATGGCTTTAGATCAAGTGACGGAAGACAGAGGATGATCGTCACAGGGTGCGACCAAATAATGGGCTGGTGCCACCAGCTAAAAAAGTGGAAAACATTAGTCTGGAGCCATGCATATACTTGAGGGACATATCACACATGAAGGCATACACTTCATGCGCAAACACACATTCACTCTCTCTCTCCAGTCCCTGCACACTCATTTAACCACTCTGTCCATCACGGTCCTACTGAATGGAGTTCACTTGGAGGTGGACTGAAGGTGCCATTTACTGGCAGGCATTGACATTCCATCACATGTGCTGGCATTGCAATCAAATGGAGCACTCAACCAAATTCATTGGTTCGACATCAGCGCAGTTTGCCCCCCCGCTCCACTAGGAAACAAGCAGTGTCGACATTTTATACATCCAACTCCTCTCTGTTAATTTGGCTCTGCAGAATGTGCTAATCTACTGCATTTAGGGGCTTTACACCATCTCCTGCCATTACATTGAGGTTAAAGGATTGGTAGGAGACATACATGAACAGCATCTGTCTGAGGTCACTGATGATGATGACCGAGTTCCTGTCGGGTAACATCACTGTCTCAGTCACTGCTCCAATATGCCCTGATTAAAAAACTGACCACAAGTACCTGTCTTTATAAGAGGGCAGTGCATCACCTCTCCACAGATCAACTCTTCATCCTAACAACCCCCCCCAAAAAAAGATAGGCCTACATACATTTCAAAATGCTCAACAATACATACATATATTCTCAAAGTTCAATATTTGATCAAAGTCTAATCATTTTAGTACAAAATACTGATAAATACTGCTAATGATCACGCAGTCTGTTCATATTGCGATGGGAACTGTTCATCATAGACAGGCTCCAGAAGTTGTGATCAATTTTCAAGTTCCCACAGAAAAAGGACAGATTTGAGAGAGAATTGAGGAGACTTCTATTATCATACCATCTGAACTGGACTCTCAAGTGGCTTGAAAAGCGAGTTAAATGGGAGAAAGTATCTTTTAAATCTCTCGCTATATCCCCCAATGCATGCTAGGCTAGCTTTGTGTCACAGCCGGTAATAGTCGACTCACATTCTTCTAAAAAACGAAGATAATTCTTTGAGATAGAGTTCGGAGAAATGAACTAATATCTGTGTCAGCTGCAGTCTGATGTGAAAATAGGATGTTTTGGTTGTTTTAGATTAGACTGTGTTTGGAAACTATTGACTCCTCAGTATTCTCAGGCAGTCTCTCACCTGAATGAACTGTAAAAGTACAGGACAACCTGTTAGACACAACTTAGAGAAAGTTTCAGGCACTGGTACAGTCTTTGGCCGGCCCCACAGGAGAACCCTTTGAATAACAATTTTTGGTTCTAGGTAGAACACTTTTCGGTTCCATGTACTCCCGAGTGGCGCAGTGGTCTAAGGCACTGCATCGCAGTGCTAGCTGTGCCACTAGAGATCCTGGTTCGAATCCAGGCTCTGTCGTAGCCGGCCGCGACCGGGAGACCAATCGGGCGGCACAAAATTGGCCCAGCGTCGTCCAGGGTAGGGGAGGGAATGGCCGGCAGGGTTGTAGCTCAGTTGGTAGAGCATGGCATTTGCAACGCCAGGGTTGTGGGTTCGATTCCCACGGGGGGCCAGTATTATTAATAATGTATGCACTCACTAACTGTAAGTTGCTCTGGATAAGAGTGTCTGCTAAATGACTAAAATCTAAATGTAGAAACCTTTCCACAGAGGGTTCTACATGGAACCCAAAAGGATTCTATATGTAACCAAAAAGCCAATCAGAGTATCAGTTGATAATGTTATCATGTAGGCTGGCTCTGGCCCAACCTGAGACCAATCAGAATGTCAGAATGTGGAGTGATGTGGATGAGTAGCAAGACAAATCCTCTACCTGGGAGAGTACATGTTTCTGTCTATAGCTACAGTAGCTATGTCCATAACTGTGTGATGGATTGCTTCCCTCTCTCTGGCAAAAAACACACACAGCTCTGTCTGAGAGTATGGTTAAACTCCAGAGACATAAAATTGATCTATTAAACAAAAATAAGCATTTGCTATCCTCTAAGCAAGCAAACCTGTTAGGCTATGGTTCAACCCAGCACTCAGAGAAACAAACACGACAAAGGGAGTGGAAGAAACAAAAATATTTAATAAAAGTAAAAATGGTCTTAGTCCAAAAACAACTGAAGTAAAGGAACAGAGTGGGCTAGTCGGCTCCGGAGGAAGGAGAGGCTGAGGCAGGCAGGCAGGCAGGCAGACCGACAGGCAGGAAGGCAGGCAGGTTGGGAGGTATGTCCGAAACTAAAGACAAAACAAACGACAGGTTAAGGAGAGTGGAGAGCCAGGCTGAAGACAAAGACAAAATAACTTTACTGGTGAGCCAAGTTACCGCTCTGGTAAGAACAACGATCTGGCGCCGGTGGAGAGCCATGCCCCGGAATAAGTAGTGCAGGTTGATTAGAGAATAGGATGCAGCTGCGTAGGCAGGAATCACTGGAAACAACCCGCAGCTGCACAGGAGAGGCAGATCCTGAGCACGCCCCCTGATCCACTCCAGACACACCCACATAAAGGGGACAAATACAACAGACACAGAGGGGACAAAACAAGGAGGAAGGGACACAGAAAAGGGAGAGACAAGCTGCCCACATAACAGTACCCCCCCCTCAATGGTCGCCACCTGGCGACCCACCAGGCCTGTCAGGGTTGTCGTGATGGAAGTCCGTGATCAACTGAGGATCCAACACAAAACGCTTCGGGACCCAAGACCTCTCCTCTGGTCCATAACCTTCCCAATCGACTAGGTATTGGAGACCCCTACCCCGCCTCCGAGAGTCCAGTAGCCTACTGACGGTGTAGGCCGGATGGTCGTCAATGAGACGAACAGGTGGAGGTGGAACAGCCGGCGGACACAAAAGGCTGGAGGACACAGGTTTCAGTTGGGAGACGTGGAAAGTAGGGTGTATCTTCATGGCTGAAGGCAACTTCAAACGAACCGCAGCGGGGTTAATGATGGACTCCACCACAAACGGACCCAGGTACCGAGGAGACAGCTTGCGTGATTTGGTACGAAGAGGTACGTTCTTAGACGACAGCCAAACCTCTTGACCAGGATGAAACACAGGTGCGGGAGTCCTGCTCCTATCCGCTGTCATCTTGTTCCTGTCAGTGGTCCGAAGCAACGCTTCCCGAGCGTCGCGCCACACTCTCTGGCAGCGGCGGAGGTTCTCCTGAACCGAAGGAACAGCCAATTCCTTCTCCTGAGCAGGAAACAGAGGGGGTTGATAACCCATGGTAACCTCGAAGGGTGAAAGACCAGTGGCAGAGGTGGTGAGGGAGTTGTGGGCGTACTCTATCCAAGGCAGATGTTTGGCCCAGGATGATGGATGTTGAGCAGCCACACAACGAAGGGTTGCTTCGAGGTCTTGATTGGCTCTTTCTGTTTGACCGTTGGTCTGGGGATGAAACCCTGAGGACAGACTAACGGAAGCACCCAAAGCAGAACAGAAAACCTTCCAAACACGGGAAGTAAACTGTGGGCCTCTATCAGATACGATGTCCACAGGTATTCCATGGGGACGGAATACATGTTGGACTAGGAGGTCCGCTGTCTCACTGGCAGACGGTAATTTTGGTAATGCTATATAGTGAACAGATTTAGAGAATCTGTCCACAATGGTAAGTATAGTATCATTACCTTCAGACTTGGGTAGGCCGGTGACAAAATCCAAGGCTATGTGGGACCAGGGACGGCTGGGAACTGGGAGGGGTAGCAGCAGCCCCGAAGGGGACTGATGGGAGGCTTTGCCCCGAGCACAGGTTGAACAGGCTGCCACAAAAGCCCGAACGTCAGTTTCCATTGAAGGCCACCAAAAATGTCTCCTAAGCAGCGTCAACGTGCGTCTCATCCCAGGGTGACCAGCAAAACGGGAGGTGTGAATCCACTGCAACACCTGAGACCGGACCGTCTCGGGAACAAAGAGTAGGTTGGGAGGTCCATCACCCGGTCCCGGGTCCGTGGCAAGTGCAGTCTTCACAAGAGACTCGATCTCCCACTGAACAGCCGCCACGACGCATGAGGAAGGCAGGACTGCCTCAGGCTCGCTGGTCTCCGAAGGGTCAGCAAACTGGCGGGACAAAGCATCTGGTTTAACATTTCTTGACCCCGGTCTGTATGTAAGAATAAAGTTAAACCTACTAAAAACAGGGCCCATCTGGCTTGGCGTGAGTTGAGTCTCTTAGTGGCTTGGATGTAAGCCAAGTTCTTGTGGTCAGTCCAGACCACAAACGGCAGTTCAGCTCCATCCAGCCAGTGCCGCCATTCTTCCAGTGCTAGCTTGACCGCCAGCAGCTCTCGGTTTCCAACGTCGTAATTCCGTTCTGTGGGTGACAATTTTTTGGAGAAAAAAGCACAGGGGTGAAGCTTTTGGTCAGTGGGGGGAGCGCTGGGAGAGGACGGCTCCCACACCTGAGTCCGACGCGTCCACCTCCACAACAAACTGCAGAGAGGTATTGGGGTGTATCAACACAGGGGAGGTGGAAAACAGTTCCTTCAAAACCCCCTACCGCCTGCTCCGCCTCAGGGGACCACAGAAAAGGGACCTTTGGGGATGTGAGTCTAGTAAGGGGTGCCACCACTTTACTAAAACCCTTAATGAACCTACGGTAGAAGTTAGCAAAGCCCAAAAATCGTTGAAGTTGCTTACGGGTGGTGGGTATGGACCATTCCGTCACTGCCCGGATCTTCTCGGGGTCCGCCTTCACCTGCCCGCTCTCAATGATGAACCCCAGGAACGATGTAGACTGTTTGTGGAACTCACACTTCTCTGCTTTGACGTACAGCTTGTTTTCCAAGAGCCGTTGAAGGACTTGACGGACGTGTGACTCATGCTCCTCGGGTGACTTGGAAAAAACAAGAATATCATCCAGGTATACAAAGACAAAACGGTTCAAAAAATCCCTAAGAACATCGTTCACCATGGCTTGGAAAACAGCAGGGGCGTTTGAGAGCCCAAAGGGCATGACCAAATACTCAAAATGTCCCAGTGGAGTGTTGAAAGCGGTTTTCCACTCATCTCCCTTACGGATCCGGACAAGGTGATAAGCGTTCCTGAGGTCGAGCTTGAGAAAACCGTGGCGCCATGCAGAGGTTCAAAAGCAGAGTTGATGAGTGGAAGGGGATACTTGTTTTTAACAGTTATGTTGTTTAAACCCCTGAAATCGATACAGGGGCGTAACGACTTGTCCTTCTTTTCCACGAAAAAGAAACCTGCACCCAAAGGAGACGACGAGGGACGGATTATGCCCGAGACCAGAGAATCACCAATGTACTGCTCCATTGCCTCTCTTTCCGGTCGGGACAGATTGTATAAGCGACTAGAGGGCAAGGGAGCACCAGGAAGCAGTTCAATAGGGCAATCATAAGGCCTATGTGGTGGTAGAGACAGAGCCTTGTCCTTACTGAAAACCTCCGCTAAGTCATGGTATTCTTTGGGGACAGATGACAGATCAAGAGGAGCTGAGGGATGAGTTGGGTTACACTTAGTGGGGGGTACCGCTGACCTAAGGCACTCTGAATGGCAGTTAGTGCTCCAACTGAGAATGGTGTGACGTGTCCAATCAATTTGTGGGTTGTGAAGAGCCAACCAGGGGAAGCCAAGGATTAGTGAGGTAGCTGAGCCAGACATAACTCTTAGCTGAATGCTTTCACAATGATTGCCAGAAATCACTAGGGAAACGGGGGTGGTTTGATGAGTTATCTCCGCGAGGAGGCGCCCATCAAGGGCTGTGACCCGAATGGGGGTAGGTAGTGGCTCCATGGGGATACGAGCTTGTGTAACGAACTGGTGGCTAATAAAGTTATCTTCTGCACCTGAGTCTATGAGAGCTGAGAGTGGCAGGGAATGACTCTGGAAACGTAAGGTTACAGGTACTTGTAATCGGGGAATGATGGGTTCAGGATCTAACTCTGGGCTCGCAAGTAGACCCACCGTTACGAGCGAGCCTTGTCTTTGGCCGCTTAGGGCATGTAGCCAGAATGTGTGTGGCGTCTCCACAGTACAGGCACTCACCCGCCTGGAGGCGCCGTTGCCGCTCTGCTGGAGGTAGTCGAGCTCGACCCACTTGCATAGGTTCCTCCTCTGTGCTCGGGATGGAATCAGGAACAAGAAGCTGCCGGCTCCGGGGAGGCGAGACTCGAGTGGTTGACGGCTGGGGAACTCGTCCTCCTAGATGCGGCCGACCGCCTCTCTCCCGACGCCTCTCCCGCAACCGGTTGTCTAGCTTAATGGACAGGGAAACGAGAGAATGTAAATCATGTGGCTCGTCACGAGCAGCCAGTTCATCCTTAATGGCTTCATTCAAACCGTTTAGAAATGCTCCTTGAAGTGCCACATTGTTCCACTTGGAGTCCGCTGCCAAAGTCCAGAACTCAATAGAGTACTCAGCCACACTGTTAGAACCCTGTCTCAAATTAAAAAGTATCTTGGAGGAATTACCCACATGGTCAGGATGGTCAAAAACAGTCTTCAATTTAGCAGAAAAATCAGCAAAAGTCAATCCAGTCAAAGTTTGATCTGAGCACACAGCCTCAGCCCAAACCAGAGCTCTCCCCTCTTAACAGCCCCAGAACATAATGTACCTTAGAGGAATCAGTAGAAAACGACAGTGGTCTCTGCCGAAAAATCAAGTCACACTGAAGCAAAAATCCCCGGCACTTTTCCAATTCTCCATTGAACGGTTCAGGCGACGTGACAGGGGGTTCCCGACGGAACGACGCCTGCATAATGTCAGAGGAAACAACTTGGGGTGCATCAAACTGGGGGTCAGAGAGAGATGGAGAACTGATAACAGACAATTTAGAGACTTGTGTAGTTAACTGAGTCACCTGGTTCAGCAATTGATGATTATCTTCCACAAGAGTCCGAATCAATTGGTCATGCTGTCCTAGCAACGTTCCTTGAGCCTGGATAGCTTGTTGGAAGCTGTCTTCGTTTGCCCCGTGCTGTTTCTCTGTTGGGTCCATGGCCAGATCGTTCTGTTAGGCTATGGTTCAACCCAGCACTCAGAGAAACAAACACGACAAAGGGAGTGGAAGAAACAAAAATATTTAATAAAAGTTAAAATTGTCTTAGTCCAAAAAACAACTGAAGTAAAGGAACAGAGTGGGCTAGTCGGCTCCGGAGGAAGGAGAGGCTGAGGCAGGCAGGCAGGCAGGCAGGCAGGCAGACCGACCGACAGGCAGGAAGGCAGGCAGGTTGGGAGGTATGTCCGAAACTAAAGACAAAACAAACGACAGGTTAAGGAGAGTGGAGAGCCAGGCTGAAGACAAAGACAAAATAACTTTACTGGTGAGCCAAGTTACCGCTCTGGTAAGAACAACGATCTGGCGCCGGTGGAGAGCCATGCCCCGGAATAAGTAGTGCAGGTTGATTAGAGAATAGGATGCAGCTGCGTAGGCAGGAATCACTGGAAACAACCCGCAGCTGCACAGGAGAGGCAGATCCTGAGCACGCCCCTGATCCACTCCAGACACACCCACATAAAGGGGACAAATACAACAGACACAGAGGGGACAAAACAAGGAGGAAGGGACACAGAAAAGGGAGAGACAAGCTGCCCACATAACAAAACCACATTGTTCACTAAAAGAGCATTGTTCTTACATACTGTATATCCTGTATGTTCTTACATACTGGAGAGAAGCAACCATTTAGAAATAAGGGATTGTTATTTATTGAACATAAAAGAAAAAAATAACATGGTCAACTGCACTGCGATTCTTCTTTAAGTGTGGGTTGATATCCTTGAAGTACAGAAGCCCTGAAACCCAAGCCCCGTTCGAACGAGATACTAAGTTGTTTGAATGACTTATTATCTTGTTCAAACGACTCAATAGTTATTTTGCCTAATTAGGCCTAATTTGTTATGCAGTGCCAGTTGTGCTTGTCAGACCATTGCTGCAGCCAAATTTATTCACTGATTCCATCCATTACATTTACATTTACATTTTAGTCATTTAGCAGACGCTCTTATCCAGAGCGACTTACAGGAGCAATTAGGGTTAAGTGCCTTGCTCAAGGGCACATTTACGTCATTTAGCAGACGCTCTAGTCCAGAGCGACTCGCAAATTGATGCATTCACCCTATAGCCAGTGGGATAACCACTTTACAATTATTGGGGGGGTAGAAGGATTACTTTATCCTATCCCAGGTATTCCTTAAAGAGGTGGGGTTTCAAATGTCTCCGGAAGGTGGTGAGTGACTCCGCTGTGGGGGGGGTAGAAGGATTACTTTATCCTATCCCTAGGTCACTCACCACCTTCCGAAGGGATTACTTTATCCTATCCCAGGTATTCCTTAAAGAGGTGGGGTTTCAAATGTCTCCGGAAGGTGGTGAGCGACTCCGCTGTGTGTGGGGGGGTGGTAGAAGGATTACTTTATCTCTTTCAAATGTCTCCGGAAGGTGGTGAGTGACTCCGCTGTGGGGGGGGGGTAGAAGGATTACTTTATCCTATCCCAGGTCACTCACCACCTTCCGAAGGATTACTTTATCCTATCCCAGGTATTCCTTAAAGAGGTGGGGTTTCAAATGTCTCCGGAAGGTGGTGAGCGACTCCGCTGTGTGTGTGGGGGGGTTGAAGGATTACTTTATCCTATCCCAGATATTCCTTAAAGAGGTGGGGTTTCAAATGTCTCCGGAAGGTGGTGAGCGACTCCGCTGTGTGTGTGGGGGGGGTAGAAGGATTGCTTTATCCTATCCCAGGTATTCCTTAAAGAGGTGGGGTTTCAAATGTCTCCGGAAGGTGGTGAGTGACTCCGCTGTGGGGGGGTAGAAGGATTACTTTATCCTATCCCAGGTCACTCACCACCTTCCGAAGGATTACTTTATCCTATCCCAGGTATTCCTTAAAGAGGTGGGGTTTCAAATGTCTCCGGAAGGTGGTGAGTGACTCCGCTGTGGGGGGGGTAGAAGGATTACTTTATCCTATCCCAGGTATTCCTTAAAGAGGTGGGGTTTCAAATGTCTCCGGAAGGTGGTGAGTGACTCCGCTGTGGGGGGGTAGAAGGATTACTTTATCCTATCCCAGGTCACTCACCACCTTCTGAAGGATTACTTTATCCTATCCCAGGTATTCCTTAAAGAGGTGGGGTTTCAAATGTCTCCGGAAGGTGGTGAGTGACTCCGCTGTGGGGGGGTAGAAGGATTACTTTATCCTATCCCAGGTATTCCTTAAAGAGGTGGGGTTTCAAATGTCTCCGGAAGGTGGTGAGCGACTCCGCTGTGTGTGTGGGGGGGTAGAAGGATTGCTTTATCCTATCCCAGGTATTCCTTAAAGAGGTGGGGTTTCAAATGTCTCCGGAAGGTGGTGAGTGACTCCGCTGTGGGGGGGGTAGAAGGATTGCTTTATCCTATCCCAGGTATTCCTTAAAGAGGTGGGGTTTCAAATGTCTCCGGAAGGTGGTGAGTGACTCCGCTGTGGGGGGTAGAAGGATTACTTTATCCTATCCCAGGTCACTCACCACCTTCCGAAGGATTACTTTATCCTATCCCAGGTATTCCTTAAAGAGGTGGGGTTTCAAATGTCTCCGGAAGGTGGTGAGTGACTCCGCTGTGGGGGGGGTAGAAGGATTACTTTATCCTATCCCAGGTATTCCTTAAAGAGGTGGGGTTTCAAATGTCTCCGGAAGGTGGTGAGTGACTCCGCTGTGGGGGGGGGTAGAAGGATTACTTTATCCTATCCCAGGTCACTCACCACCTTCCGAAGGATTACTTTATCCTATCCCAGGTATTCCTTAAAGAGGTGGGGTTTCAAATGTCTCCGGAAGGTGGTGAGCGACTCCGCTGTGTGTGTGGGGGGTAGAAGGATTGCTTTATCCTATCCCAGGTATTCCTTAAAGAGGTGGGGTTTCAAATGTCTCCGGAAGGTGGTGAGTGACTCCGCTGTGGGGGGGGTAGAAGGATTACTTTATCCTATCCCAGGTCACTCACCACCTTCCGAAGGATTACTTTATCCTATCCCAGGTATTCCTTAAAGAGGTGGGGTTTCAAATGTCTCCGGAAGGTGGTGAGTGACTCCGCTGTGGGGGGGTAGAAGGATTGCTTTATCCTATCCCAGGTATTCCTTAAAGAGGTGGGGTTTCAAATGTCTCCGGAAGGTGGTGAGTGACTCCGCTGTGGGGGGGGTAGAAGGATTACTTTATCCTATCCCAGGTATTCCTTAAAGAGGTGGGGTTTCAAATGTCTCCGGAAGGTGGTGAGTGACTCCGCTGTGGGGGGGGTAGAAGGATTACTTTATCCTATCCCAGGTCACTCACCACCTTCCGAAGGATTACTTTATCCTATCCCAGGTATTCCTTAAAGAGGTGGGGTTTCAAATGTCTCCGGAAGGTGGTGAGTGACTCCGCTGTGGGGGGGGTAGAAGGATTACTTTATCCTATCCCAGGTATTCCTTAAAGAGGTGGGGTTTCAAATGTCTCCGGAAGGTGGTGAGCGACTCCGCTGTGTGTGTGGGGGGTAGAAGGATTGCTTTATCCTATCCCAGGTATTCCTTAAAGAGGTGGGGTTTCAAATGTCTCCGGAAGGTGGTGAGTGACTCCGCTGTGGGGGGGGTAGAAGGATTACTTTATCCTATCCCAGGTCACTCACCACCTTCCGAAGGATTACTTTATCCTATCCCAGGTATTCCTTAAAGAGGTGGGGTTTCAAATGTCTCCGGAAGGTGGTGAGTGACTCCGCTGTGGGGGGGTAGAAGGATTACTTTATCCTATCCCAGGTATTCCTTAAAGAGGTGGGGTTTCAAATGTCTCCGGAAGGTGGTGAGTGACTCCGCTGTGGGGGGTAGAAGGATTACTTTATCCTATCCCAGGTCACTCACCACCTTCCGAAGGATTACTTTATCCTATCCCAGGTATTCCTTAAAGAGGTGGGGTTTCAAATGTCTCCGGAAGGTGGTGAGTGACTCCGCTGTGGGGGGGTAGAAGGATTACTTTATCCTATCCCAGGTATTCCTTAAAGAGGTGGGGTTTCAAATGTCTCCGGAAGGTGGTGAGCGACTCCGCTGTGTGTGTGGGGGGTAGAAGGATTGCTTTATCCTATCCCAGGTATTCCTTAAAGAGGTGGGGTTTCAAATGTCTCCGGAAGGTGGTGAGTGACTCCGCTGTCCTGGCGTCGTGAGGGAGCTTGTTCCACCATTGGGGTGCCAGAGCAGCGAACAGTTTTGACTGGGCTGAGCGGGAACTATGCTTCCGCAGAGGAAGGGGAGCCAGCAGGCCAGAGGTGGATGAACGCAATGCCCTCGTTTGGGTGTAGGGACTGATCAGAGCCCGAAGGTACAGAGGTGCCGTTCCCCTCGCTGCTCCAAAGGCAAGCACCATGGTCTTGTAACGGATGCGAGCTTCAACTGGAAGCCAGTGGAGTGTGCGGAGGAGGGGGGTGACGTGAGAGAACTTGGGAAGGTTGAACACCAGACGGGCTGCGGCATTCTGGATGAGTTGTAGGGGTTTAATGGCACATGCAGGGAGGCCAGCCAACAGCGAGTTGCAGTAATCCAGACGGGAGATGACAAGTGCCTGGATTAGGACCTGTGCCGCTTCCTGTGTAAGGCAGGGTCGTACTCTCCGAATGTTGTAGAGCATGAACCTGCAGGAGCGGGTCACCGCCTTGATGTTAGCGGAGAACGACAGGGTGTTGTCCAGGGTCACGCCAAGGCTCTTCGCACTCTGGGAGGAGGACACAACGGAGTTGTCAACCGTGATGGCGAGATCATGGAACGGGCAGTCCTTCCCCGGGAGGAAGAGCAGCTCCGTCTTGCCAGGGTTCAGCTTGAGGTGGTGATCCGTCATCCATACTGATATGTCTGCCAGACATGCAGAGATGCGATTCGCCACCTGGTTATCAGAAGGGGGAAAGGAGAAGATTAGTTGTGTATCGTCAGCGTAGCAATGATAGGAGAGGCCGTGTGAGGATATGACAGAGCCAAGTGACTTGGTGTATAGGGAGAAAAGGAGAGGGCCTAGAACTGAGCCCTGGGGACACCAGTGGTGAGAGCACGTGGTGCGGAGACAGCTTCTCGCCACGCCACTTGGTAGGAGCGACCGGTCAGGTAGGACGCAATCCAGGAGTGAGCCGCGCCGGAGATGCCCAGCTCGGAGAGGGTGGAGAGGAGGATCTGATGGTTCACAGTATCAAAGGCAGCAGACAGGTCTAGAAGGACAAGAGCAGAGGAGAGAGAGTTAGCTTTAGCAGTGCGGAGAGCCTCCGTGACACAGAGAAGAGCAGTCTCAGTTGAATGACCAGTCCTGGAACCTGATTGGTTTGGATCAAGAAGGTCATTCTGAGAGAGATAGCAAGAGAGTTGGCTAAAGACGGCACGCTCAATAGTTTTGGAAAGAAAAGAAAGAAGGGATACTGGTCTCTCGCTCTCTTGAAGACGGAAGGGACATGGCCAGCGGTCAAGGATGAGTTGATCAGCGAGGTGAGGTAGGGGAGAAGGTCACCGGAGATGGTCTGGAGAAGAGAGGAGGGGATGGGGTCAAGCGGGCAGGTTGTTGGGTGGCCTGCAGTCACAAGTCGCAGGATTTTATCTGGAGAGAGAGGGGAGAAAGAAGTCAAAGCATAGGGTAGGGCAGTGTGAGCAGGACCAGCAGTGTCATTAGACTTAACAAACGAGGATCGGATGTCGTCAACCTTCTTTTCAAAGTGGTTGACGAAGTCATCCACAGAGAGAGAGGAGGGGGGATTCAGGAGGGAGGAAAATGTGGCAAAGAGCTTCCTAGGGTTAGAGGCAGATGCTTGGAATTTAGAGTGGTAGAAGGAGGCCTTAGCAGCAGAAACAGATGAAGAAAATGTAGAGAGGAGGGAGTGAAAAGATGCCAGGTCGGCAGGGAGTTTAGTTTTCTTCCATTTCCGCTCCGCTGCCCGGAGCTCTGTTCTGTGAGCTCGCAATGAGTCATCAAGCCACGGAGCTGGAGGGGAGGACCGAGCCGGCCGGGAGGATAGGGGACACAGAGAGTCAAAGGATGCAGAAAGGGAGGAGAGGAGGGTTGAGGAGGCAGAATCAGGAGATTGGAGGGAGAAGGATTGAGCAGAGGGAAGAGATGATAGGATGGAAGAGGAGAGAGTAGTGGGAGAGAGAGAGCGAAGGTTGCGGCGGCGCATTACCATCTGTGTAGGGGCAGAGTGAGTAGTGTGGGAGGAGAGCGAGAGAGAAAAGGAAACAAAGTAGTGGTCGGAGACATGGAGGGGAGTTGCAGTGAGATTAGTAGAGGAGCAGCATCTAGTGAAGATGAGGTCAAGCGTATTGCCTGCCTTGTGAGTAGGGGGGACGGTGAGAGGGTGAGGTCAAAAGAGGAGAGGAGTGGAAAGAAGGAGGCAGAGAGAAATGAGTCGAATGTGGACATAGGGAGGTTGAAATCCCCCAAAACTGTGAGGGGTGAGCCATCCTCAGGAAAGGAACTTATCAAGGCGTCAAGCTCATTGATGAACTCTCCAAGGGAACCTGGAGGGCGATAGATGACAAGGATATTAAGCTTAAATGGGCTAGTGACTGTGACAGCATGGAATTCAAATGAGGAGATAGACAGATGGGTTAGGGGAAAAATTGAGAATGTCCACTTGGGAGAGATGAGGATTCCTGTACCACCACCCCTCTGACCAGATGCTCTCGGGGTATGCGAGAACACATGGTCAGACGAGGAGAGAGCAGTAGGAGTAGCAGTGTTCTCAGTGGTAATCCATGTTTCCGTCAGCGCCAGGAAGTCGAGGGACTGGAGGTTGGCATAGGCTGGGATGAAGTCAGCTTTGTTGGCAGCAGAACGGCAGTTCCAGAGGCTGCCTGAGACCTGGAACTCCAGGTGTGGGGTGCGTGCAGGGACCACCAGGTTAGAGAGGCAGCAGCCACGCGGTGTGGTGCGTTTGTGTAGCCTGTGCAGAGAGGAGAGAACAGGGATAGGCAGAGGCATAGTTGACAGGCTGTAGCAAATGGCTACAAAAATGCAGAGGAGATCGGAATGAAATGAGCTAAGCATCTGGGAGAGGAGAGAGCAGGGCCTCCCTCACCAAAAACTTCTACCTCAGAAACTAAAATTGTTTCACTGAACCACCCGAACAAAAACTCTCCCAACTTCCACCTTTAGAAATCAGAATTGTTGTGAACCACAGCGGTTCAATGTTTAAAGGAATAGACTCAACCCACTTTATTCAGCTAGCTAACTTGATAAGGAGTTAGCTAACTTGAATAGTATCCATTGATACTATTATTAATTGACAGTTCTTTGATAGGGATTCTTTTGAATGCAAGAGCAACAAGATCTCACGGTTTTACGAATTTGACTTAAATTAAGGGTTAAGGATGGGTTAAAACTAAAACAACTACACTGTTAAGTTTAGGCATTCACTCCGAATGGTTAAGGTAAGGGTTAAGGTTTGGGATAGGGCTAAAGCAAAAAAATAAAAAGCAACCCTCTTCCAAATGTTATGTTTGGAGCAATTTCGAATTTTGACATTTGGAGAAACGTGGATAATGTATATATATATATATATATATATATATATATATATATATATATATATATATATATATATATTATTATTATTATTATTTTTGTCATTTTAGCAGCCGCTCTTATCCAGAGTGCATAAAAAAAATTTTGTTCATACTTTTTTGTATTGAAAAATCTGTCGATGTGTCCTTGAGCAAGGCACTTAACCCTAATTGCTCCTGTTAGTCGCTCTGGATAAGAGCATCTGCTAAATGACTAAAATGTAAATGTAAAAATGTAATGTATTGAAGCCTTACTTCAGAAAACCTTTTTGCTTAGAGTTCTAACACAAGGGTCTCCTTAACCAAGTCTCCAATGACGAGAAAGATGCAAGAGAAAGAAAGGGCCCAAAAAATCTAGGCTTAGAATAACTTGCTTCTTTGATGTGAAATATATGCCTGTCCCCATGTCGGTTTGCCATGTCAGTTTTGCTAAATTAAATGGGAGAGAATGGTAATGTCCTTACCATTTCTTTATTAAAAAATAATAACAGCATGTGCAGTTTAAACCCAGACTTTCCATTGAAATGCAGAATCAGCTAGGAGTTTTGTGGGAGTGTGTTGGAGAATCTAATCTGTCTCCCTACAGGCCATTGTACACCAGTAATGGCACAGACCATCACAAAATTCGAGCATTATAATTATGCAAGGGGTAAAATAAATTGACAGAAAAATATATCATTATAGCAGACAAAGAGCTCTCTTAATGCTTTCAAGTCAGAGATGAGACGATGTACCAAATGAAGCCGTCTGTGGTGGCATAACCTGTGTCTAGCTTTTTCTATGGCAGTCTGTTCTTGTATTAGTTCTAACTCTTAAACTCTCGACATTTCAGTAATAACTTTATTTCAAAGCTTCCAGAAATACATTTCAAAGTGTCTGGGAGAAGAGAGGAGGAAATAATTGATTTTGCACTGATCAAGCGATGTAGCTCCAGAAAGTGGTAACACACAGTCATCTTTTTTAAAAGAACATGGAAAGAGATGATTCATACAGGAGGAAAGGTGACCAGTCGGAGCTCAGAAATGACACGTTTGATCATGTCAGACAAGCATATGAGGAGAATAACTCGTAGTTTCTTTGGAGAGTAATAGCTTACTCTAATAATGTACAGTATACGGACATCACCATTTCTGGAATACAACTTCTGAAACTTCAATGTGTTATTCAAGTTCAGATGGGAGGGAGACAACCAGTAATTATGCGGTAGGCCCATAGTACAGTACAATCACTTGCAGTTCAGAACTCTGCAGGGTTTTAAACTGTACCATATCCTGGGCACTTAAGCCTATTTGTGGCACCTCTTACATTCAGCCAATTAATACAGCTTGCTTTATGCTGCAGACATAAAGGTATTCTAGTGCATATTGTACCATTACAATTTCACTGTTGAAGCAAAAACAGAACATTGATATTTACACTGAGCCTTTTGAAAACTTTATTGAATTTAAATTACTGGGTGTTCTTGAACTCACCTTACATGTTTACTTTGATTATATAAATTACACTGAACAGAGAAAGGTGATGGAGATGGTAGGAGAAAGGCCTAAATGTGGGTAAATTGCGCATGGGTTGGAAATTACTTTTGTTAAAAACACCTGAGTGAAACACTAAAACTATCCAATAATCAGTAACACTGGCCCCTTATCACCTTACCTTAATTTACCTAATTCTACCTTGCTGTGTACCTTGCTTGCTTGATACAGTTTGTACATAACGTAAAACAATCAAACAATGCTAACATAAAATTACTCTTGAACCAATGCTTGCAACATTGGAGGGGACATTTTTTTCCTCCAGTTTTACAAGCCTTGGTCCCACTTGTAAATGTTAAATCAAAGCAACAACCCCAGTGTTTTGTTTTCAGAACATAAATTACTACCAAGAATCTCCTTCTTAATCAACCTAAACACACACTATTAATAAAACATGATAGTATTGCAGTAAAGCAAGCCTGGAGAGCACTTTGCATGTCATATAAAATGTCATACTGTGGTGAAATAAATATATAACTCAGCCAATAAAGTCATTCATTCACTCACAATGGAACACAGTGTGCCCTATAACACCACTGGATTGATGTTCCAATAATTTCCCAGCCCAAATATATGGCACAGTAAGCATAAAGATTAAAACAGCATCTCCCTCTACCTGTCTGATGGACTAACAGCACACAAACCTGTGCCCAAGCAAATACATATGCACATTTAACATACTGTACCTATACACTGCATACACACAGTCCCATAAAACATTAATATACAGAGTCAGCCAAATATTGCCTGTTAGAAGTGTCAGGGAGAGGAGGCAGTTGGATTTTCGGATTTTCTCCTAGCCTGTCACCACAGCTTTCCCCAGGCCCAGTTTGATGGGTCTTTGAAAGCAGCTTTGCCGGCCCCTTGAGTTCCCTAAAAAGTAAGTGACCTAAGCCAAGCAGCAGTAATTACCTCCACCGTTCACCAGAGACGTCTAATTTCCGTAGCACCTGACTATTCCTGGAGTCGCCAAGACTCTGTGATTGATGGTTTCTAAAACCTTTTTTACAGTTCTGACATTTGTGTGAAACAAGCAGGTCTGAACTTTCCATCTGGTGTACCTGCCACCTTGGCCCCCCTCCCCAAAGTCCTCCACCATTCTTGAGCTGTGGTGCGTTGCTTTGATCATGGCTCTTTAGGGAAAGGGCAGGAACCTGAAAGATTAATGCTTTCTCAGGGCACATCACAGGCAACTCCTCGCCGCTTTAATCACTATCAACAGCACATTGTAAATGCAGAGAGCATACCAAGCTGCTTACAAGCACAACTGTCACCAATGTCATATCTACCCACTGTGCTTCCTGCAAGGGTACTTAGTCCCTTCTCTGGGTGAGGCATAGAGCAGTGCTACTTTCAAATAGCTCTCACAGCTCTCACAGTTTTCTCATAACGTCAAATTTCTAAGTTGTTGCAAACATCAAATTTAGAAGTGATTAATGGTAAGCATTACCTCTACATTTTAGGTTAGGGTTAAGTTCATGTATTATCTCCGAAATCTTAATGTTACATTTTAGTAGACACTCTTATCCAGAGTGACTTACAGTAGTGAGTGCATACATTTTCATACTGGTCACCAGTGGGAATTGAACCTACAACCCAGGCATTGCAAGCACCATGCTCTACCAACTGAGATACAAGGGACCTTAGGTTAGGCATTAACTCTGAATGGTTAAGGTAAGGATTAAGGTTTTGGATAGGCTTAAAACAAAATCTAAAAAAACAACTTTCGATTGGTGGATTTGAACTTGCAACTTTTGGAATCAGAGGCAGATGCCTATCTGCCATCCCCGTCCACAACATCTTAGAAAAGCTCAAACCTACTTGAAGGTAACAGCGCTCACTTTTGCCCCTATTGGCTGATTTACACATCATTTCCCGACGTCCTCAGACAAGGATGGACATCGAATACTGACTTGTATCACAGTTGACCTGGCTGGCTACTTTACCTCTGATGAAAGAGGGAGGAAGATGCTAAATATGTATCTCTTTATCAGAACGCTTGTTGTGGATGTTTCCTTTTAAGAAAATAAAGCAAAGGTCAGGGCTTTTCACCTTGAACACAAATTAATTGATTGTTGTGTTTACACCAAGATATAGGGTGACAATCTCAGCTAGTGTTTAGTATCACACTGATAAAGACAGCACATTATTGATTTGTCCAGTAAACTGTGCAAAACACACTATGTGAAAATAAACACTGGTTTAGCCTACACTTTCCTATGTATGATGGTTATTTTGCATACAACCTTCCCACAATGTTCTGGGAATGGTGCAAGATAGTTGCTTGGCTTTGGAACATTCTCAGCATATTTAAGGAACTTGTTATTGTTATGTTATTTACTTTGTATTTCAATACTTTAACAAAACGTTTGCTAAAAGTTTAAACATGGTTACATTTAATTTCAATTTTAGTAATTTTCTCGGAACATTCTCCAACTGGTTTGACATTGGGAATGTTCAGAGAATTTTAAGAAACAACGTTCTTCTGTGGGAATTTCACTACCTCCGCATAACGTTTCCTACAGGTTTCCTCATGGATCTATTTAAAGTCATGTTCTCAAACTGTTCTGAGATAGTTAAGAAAACTTTCCATAAAAATGTGGTCCTCTGTAGCTCAATTGGTAGAGCATGGCGCTTGTAACGCCAGGGTAGTGGGTTTGATCCCCGGGACCACCCATACGTAAAAATTTATGCGCACATGACTGTAAGTATCTTTGGATAAAAGCATCTGCTAAATGGCATATTATTATTATTACCACAATAAACTTTAGTAACGTTCAGATAACGTTCTAAGAATGTTATTTAAAAACATACATTCTGTTCTCAGAACATGAAAAAACCTTTTCATAAAAACACAAGAAAACTTTTGTAACATTCAGAGAATGTTCTAAGAATGTTATATAAAAACATATACATTCTGTTCTCAGCATCAATAAAACATCTCTCTATCCTCTACCTTGTTAAGTTTGTTCAGGTGTGTTGACCACGCCCATTAATTGGCCCCACCTGTTCTTAATGAGTGCTTGTTTCCTTTGAAATGGAGTCTGTTATAATAGACAAAAATGAACAGCTTTGTATGCGTAAGAAAACATAGAACGCTAGCTCCATCTTGGTGGTGCAGTTGACTAATGCCATGCAACAGCTGATTATACAGTGAGGGAAAAAAGTATTTGATCCCCTGCTGATTTTGTAGGTTTGCCCACTGACAAAGACATGATCAGTCTATAATTTTAATGGTAGGTTTATTTGAACAGTGAGAGACAGAATAACAACAACAAAATTCCAGAAAAACGCATGTCAAAAATGTTATAAATTGATTTGCATTTTAATGAGGGAAATAAGTATTTGACCCCTCTGCAAAACATGACTTAGTACTTGGTGGCAAAACCCTTAACACACAACAGCTTTTATATCACATTTGTGGAACATGTGTCTCTGGACAGCTGGCTGCGATGGAAATGTGATGGCACTCTTAACTGTCTTAGGGAAATCGTGTGGGAAAGTTGTTGGTAGCCTATTTATTTATAAATGGTGTATATTTTTTTACTTTTTAGTTTTGATGAATTCTAGTAGCTCACATACAGACAAAGACGTTTCTTGTAGTTGGCCACCAGGTTTGCACACATCTCAGGAGGGATTTTGTCCCACTCCTCTTTGCAGATCTTCTCCAAGTCATTAAGGTTTCGAGCCTTACGTTTGGCAACTCGAACCTTCAGCTCCCTCCACAGATTTTCTATGGGATTAAGGTCTGGAGACTGGCTAGGCCACTCCAGGACCTTAATGTGCTTCTTCTTGAGCCACTCCTTTGTTGCCTTGGCCGTGTGTTTTGGGTCATTGTAATGATGGAATACCCATCCACGACCTATTTTTAATGCCCTGGCTGAGGGAAGGAGGTTCTCACCCAAGATTTGACGGTACATGGCCCAGTCCATCATCCCTTTGATGCTGTGAAGTTGTCTTGTCCCCTTAGCAGAAAAACACCCCCAAAGCATAACGTTTCCACCTCCATGTTTGATGGTGGGGATGGTGTTCTTGGGGTCATAGGCTGGCAGCATTCCTCCTCCTCCAAACACGGCGAGTTGAGTTGATGCCAAAGAGCTCGATTTTGGTCTCATCTGACCACAACTTTTTCACCCAGTGCTCCGATGAATCATTCAGATGTTCATTGGCAAACTTCAGACGGCCCTGTATATGTGCTTTCTTGAGCAGGGGGACCTTGCGGGCGCTGCAGGATTTTAGTCCTTCACGGCGTAGTGTGTTACCAATTGTTTTCTTGGTGACTATGGTCCCAGCTGCCTTAAGATCAATGACAAGATTCCTCACCGTTCTCATGATCATTGCAACTCCACGAGGTGAGATCTTGCATGGAGCCCCAGACCGAGGGAGATTGACAGTTATTTTGTGTTTCTTCCATTTGCGAATAATCGCACCAACTGTTGTCACCTTCTCACCAAGCTGCTTGGCGATGGTCTTGTAGCCCATTCCAGCCTTGTGTAGGTCTACAATCTTGTCCCTGACATCCTTGGAGAGCTCTTTGGTCTTGGCCATGGTGGAGAGTTTGGAATCTGATTGATTGATTGCTTCTGTGGACAGGTGTCTTTTATACAGGTAACAAGCTGAGATTAGGAGCACTCCCTTTAAGAGTGTGCTCCTAATCTCAGCTCGTTACCTGTATAAAAGACACCTGGGAGCCAGAAATCTTTCTGATTGAGAAGGGGTCAAATATTTATTTCCCTCATTAAAATGCAAATCAATTTATAATATTTTTGACATGCGTTTTTCTGGATTTTGTTGTTTTTATTCTGTATCTCACTGTTCAAATAAACCTACCATTAAAATTATAGACTGATCATTTCTTTGTCAGTGGGCAAACGTACAAAATCAGCAGGGGATCAAGTACTTTTTCCCTCACTGTATCAATCAACACGTAATTACTGTAGCTCTGATTGCATATCAGTTTCTTTCACTGTAAATTCAGCCACATGAAAGACATTTAAATAAATAAATAAAAACATCCTGTAATGATGACCCATCCAAAACCCACCTCTTGTAATTCCATTTCACCATCATCATTAGCCAGGTGCAGAGAGAGTGGTATTTGGTCTAAACCACCATGATAGAAAGCAGCAGGGCTGTTTAGCTTTCAGTGCACCTCCCAAGTTTCCTTGGAAACCTGGGAGTCGAGCAGAACACAAATGTATATGTCACTGTCATGCATCTGCCACCACGGTTGTAAATTCAGGATTAGAGCTATCCGTATTCAAAAGAAGAGCAACATATCATATATCACGCCACGTAATTGCATGTAGGGCTATGGAGAGGTCACTGGGTTCAACACAAACAGAGAGTTCTGGAGAGGATGAAGAAGAAGGCCTACTTACACACTCCCTCCCTTACAGAAAAAACACATTCTTTCACAAAATGTTATTATTTGGAAAACATCACATGTGATCACATGTTTTCACATGTGTAGTTTCATGTTATCACATGTTGATTTACATGTTGTCACATTCACTTCACATAAGATCCCATGTGATCACATGAAAATATGTTTTGGAACACTTCACATGTGATCACATATGACATTGTTGTGGGTTTTCCATAAGAGCTGAGATGTAATCAAGAGAAAGTATAAACAAAGCAAAAGAAACAACAGCAAAAGCAGTCAAGGAGAACACCATCTGTGTTGTCTCAAGAGCACTTTATATGTAGCCTTAGACCAACTAGAGTGCATACCAATAATGTTGGATCTGTGACATCCACTTGTATTGATCCTATCTTCACTATTGCTGCAGAGCTTTGCTCTAAAGCAATATCAGCTCCCATTGGCTGTAGTGACCATGACATTGTGGCAATAACAAGGAAAGACAAAGTTTGGGCCTAAAATAATTTATAAGAGATCATACAAAATGTTTTTTCAGGACTTTTTTGTTGAAGAAAAATTTATGTGGATCTGATGCAGCACTGAAAGTATTTGTAAAATTATTCATGTCAACTGTTGACAAGCATGGACCTGTTCAGAAATTAACTGTGAGAACTGAACTTTTTGTGACTAAACTTAACAATACAAGATAAATTACATAAAACACAATGAAAACCTGATTCATCTCCATCGTTCATTGATGGGTCATTTATAACAAAACCTTTCGATAATGGCAATAATTTCAATGACAATTTCACTAGTAAAGTAGAAAAACATTGAACCGTGTACATTTTTGTTTAAAAGATCTAATAATGAAAGAGAAGGATTGCCATTTTGAATTTGGTCAAGTACGTGTGGGAGAGGTGGACTAACTATTGTTATCCATCAATAATGATAAGCCACTGGTTATAAACAACCTTTATGGGAAAATATTGTTATCCATCAATAATGATAAGCCACTGGTTAAAGACGACCTTTATGGGAAACTATTGCGAATGGTAGCATTGCCATCCCTATTTGCCATGTCTTTAACCAAAGCCAAAAGGAGTGTGTGTGTGTGTGTGTGTGTGTGTGTGTGTGTGTGTGTGTGTGTGTGTGTGTGTGTGTGTGTGTGTGTGTGTGTGTGTGTGTGTGTGTGTGTGTGTGTGTGTGCAGGCGTGGAAGGAACCTAAAGTTATTCCACTGCCTAAAAATAATAAAGCCCCTTTGCTGGCTCTAATAGCCAGCAAAGGGGCTGCCTGTTCTTAGTAAACTGATTGAGATAATTGTATTTGGGAAAATACAAATCTATTTTTCAGAGAGCAAGTTAATTACTGACTTTCAGCATGCATATAGAGAAGGGCACTCAACTTGTATTGCACTGACTCAGATGATATATGATTGGTTAAAATAAATGAATAATAAGAGGATAGTTGGAGCAGTATTGTTAGATTTCAGTGCAGCCTTTGATGTTATTGATCATACATTGTTATTGAAGAAACTCACTTGCTATGGCTTTATATCACCTGCCATCACCTGTTTGGAGAGTTATTTATCCAATAGAACTCACAGTGTTCAATGGAAGCTGCTCTAACATCAGATATGTACACTGTGGTATCCCTCAGGGCAGTTGCCTTAGGCCGTTACGCTTCTCTATTTTTACAAATGACTTGCCACTGGTCTTAAACGAAGCTAGAATGACTATGTATGTGGATGATTCCACACTCTACATTTTCAGCACCCAAAACCAGTGAGCTCACTGAAATTCTAAATAAGGAGTTACAGTCAGTATCAGAATGGGTGATTAATAATCAATTGGTCTTACATACATCTAAAACTAAAAGCAATGTATTTGGTTCAAAACATTCTCTAAGACCTAAACCTCAATTGGAGTTGTGTATAAAGGGTGTGACCACTATGCAAGTTGAGGAAGCTAAACTCCTAGGTATAACATTGGATGGTCAATTATCATGGTCATATTGACAAAGTTGTTGTGAAGATGGGGAGGGGTATGTCTGTTATTAAAAGATGTTATGCGTTTTTGACACAAATCAACTGTACTAGTTGTTCAGGCTCTGGTCTAGTCCCATCTTGATTACTGTCCGACAATATGGTCAAGTGCAGCAAAGAAAGACCTAGCGAAGCTGCTGTGGGCTCAAAACAGAGCAGCACACCTTGCCCTTAACTGCACATACAGAACTAACATCAACCACATGCATGCCAGTCTTTCCTGGTTGAGTGTTGACGAGAGATTAACTGCTTCTCTTCTAGTTTTTATGAGAAGTATTACAGTAAAACAAATTCTAGATTGTCTGCATAATCAAATAACATTCAGCTCAGACACCCATACATACCCCACAAGACATGCCACCAGGGGTTCCCAAGTCCAAAACGGATTCACGGCAACGCACAGTATTATACAGAGCCATGATCACTTGGAACTCCTTTCCATCTCCAATTACACAAGCAAACTGCAAAATGACCTTTAGAAAAAGATTCAACAACATCTCATGGAACAGCAGGGACTATGAGGACACACAAACACACTCCAACACACACATCATTTTGTTGTTGTATTGTTTGTATTATTATTATACATTTTTTAGTTGTATTGTTTGTATATCGTTGTATTTAACATTTGTATGACTGTCCTTGTCTATCAGTGTATCAGTGTTTTGTTACTTGTCATGTTTTGTGTTTTTTGTGCAAAAGCTAATGGGGATCCAAATAAATAAATAAGCAGGTGATACGCTGACAAAGGTGAATATTTACATCGCAGATAAATAATCGCAGATTGCCAAGAGTTGCCAAGAGTTGTTAATTTCATACAAAGTCCCATAAATACACCATCTTGCCATTATCGTCAACTGGATTTTATTCTATTGTTCCATCAAGCATTTTAAGAGTGGGAATCTGGATGTGTTTTCAACCCGTTGTAAGCTACAGTAGTTACATCCATTATACCTGCAAAAAAAACACACAAGGCAACCCCATAAGACAGGGAAATAGCTTGCATGTCTGACAATCACCTGGCTAGCCATGTGTCTGCTTTGAATCCTGGAGACCCAGGATTTGACATGGTGCCTATCATTTTGATGACAGAGGAAGAGAGGGAGAGAGAGGGAGGGATGGAGAGAAAGCGAGAGAGAGATAGACGATAACAACGGTGAAGACTTGTCTCTTCTTTCCCCCACTGTAAACTCTCTGGCGATAAAGTGAATTAAATTTAGATTATCCCTCACGCTTGACCTGGCCGCTTTGAAAAGCCACAAAAACAGATTGTGGCTGATTGATAAGGGATGGGCTGCAGTGACAGATTGCAGATGAGGGATGGGGAGCCTGAGAGGCAGATAGGAAGAGGAAGAGGCGGCTGAGTTGAGCTGCACTCTTTCCACAGGTTGACTCCTGGGACTCATATTATCCTATTGCCAGGGTGGCAGAGGTGCCAGGCAGAGACAGGAGGCCGGGCCTTCAATTCTGTCACACTGGAGAACACATAGATTTGTTTGCTTTCCGCTCAGCTGGGTCAGACTCTATGTAATCTTCCTGCCTGTGCCCGAACTGGGTTTGGGGCACAAACATACACACTCTCACACACACACACAGAGACACATCCCAACAGCAAGTGAGAGAAAGACAGACGTGGAAGTGCTAATACTGCAGGCTGTGAACACAGCCAAGTGACTGTCAGATGTTTGCACTGTTACACAAAGATCACACTTCCCTCCTCAAAAACATTTTGATTCTGGCTATATTTGCATTTCGGGTCCCCACGATTACAATTGTGCACTGAAAGGAAAGACAACCAGACACTGAGAGAGAGGGGATCTAGGCTATAGGCCTAGTTATAGGATCAGTATTCAGTAATGCTACTGTCCTTCTCACTCTCATAAATAGAGAGATAATAACTGGACATTTTACAGACAGCTTTAAAAAGATACATCCAGTTACATTTTCCTAAATGTATAATGTACAAGGAACGCTCATAAAATATCACCTAAGACAACTTGTTAATGGTAAACAATTAGCATTCATAATAACCATGTAATGGTCCCTAAACATGCGTTCCATATGGATGTTTCTTGTCTGATCATAAGGGGTTTTGGCAGGGCTCCTAAATAGCGATGATGTCTTGGTCCTTTGGGGCAGGGAGATACTTCATTGAGTGTCAGAGTGGTTTGTACTGGTGGAACATTTTAAACCAAACCCCATAGCCTGGCTAATTGTTTCTCAAATAATCACTTTTCTTTAGATTATGAACATTTGTCTGTGAGTGTTGCAGTTTTTGACACATAAACCGGTGTGCCTGTCACCTACTACCATACCCCGTTCACAGGCACTTAAATATTTTGTCTTGCCCATTCATCCTCTCTGAATGGCACACATACACAATCCATGTCTCAATTGTCTCGAGGCTTAAAAATCCTTCTTTAACCTGTCCCCTCCCCTTCATCTACACTGATTGAAGTGGATTTAACAAGTGACATCAATAAGGGATCATAGCTTTCACCTGGTCAGTCTTTGTCATGGAAAGAGGTGTTCCTACTGTTTTGTACACTCAGTGTATTTATGCGTCGTAAACCCTTGAATGCCACAGTAGGGCATGCACAGGTGTTTGGGGAGGATAAGACCCCCTGTCCCACTTTTTTAAAGGGGTTCCAGCTTTAAAAAAGGTTAAACATATTCCTCAGTGCTAGGATGCCAAACATTTCCATTTCACATAGACCCATAGACTCAAGGCTTGCCTCATCTGGGAGAGGTGCTTGTCACTTCAGAGTCAGTAAAAGAGACGAGACAGACAGATGCTCCTGACAGACAGCAACCTGAGGATTAAATCTAAAGCTTCTAAAACTCACTGGGGATAGTACAACATCAGCCTATAAATGCATGGATGTCACCCAACCGATGAATGTATGGGTAAGCCTATTTTTGGGTTTCTTTGTGTACTCTCTCATGGTAATGTTAAAAGAGCAATTCGTTATTTGTGGCAATGATATATTCATTGAGTTTGAAGTGAAGTGAATATGATCTACTTCCCTCTCTGCCCATTGGAAAAATGACTGAGTTTTAAATTAAAAGAACTGGAGAAGACACAGTGACAGTCTGTCCATTGGGTTAAATGCTGCAGTTACAGTTAGTGCTGGTTACAACCATTCTTCAGAAGAACACTTGTAAATCAGAAAAGCTGTCACAAATAATTAATAATAGTAGAGCATGGCGCTTGCAACGCCAGGGTTGTGGGTTCGATTCCCACGGGGGGCCAGTATGAAAATGTATGCACTCACTATCTGTAAGTCGTTCTGGATAAGAGCGTCTGCTAAATGACTAAAATGTCAATGTAAATGATAGTGCATCCCGCAGGAAGTTTACTTTTTGTCCGATACTTCGCTAAACAGTTGCAAAAGCATAAATTAGTGCAGCTTCCATGGAGAATGCTTAAACCGTCAACATGCTGCACATTGCAACAAAAATCTTACTGCGTTTCCATGCAATGGGATGCAGATAACGCAGCTGGCCTAGGCGCAGAATAGTGCTCCATACAGTACCTTGTGACAAAGCAGTAGTGACCTGCTATAATGGAGGACAGGCGCATGCCAAAGAGATGAGTTTCACAACACACCATGATGATATGCTTGAGAAACAAACTGCATCAGAGTCAAAACAATCATAACTGTGATAAAAAAATATATACAGTGAGGGAAAAAAGTATTTGATCCCCTGCTGATTTTGTACGTTTGCCCACTGACAAAGACATGATAAGTCTATAATTTTAATGGTAGGTTTATTTGAACAGTGAGAGACAGAATAACAACAAAAAAATCCAGAAAAACGCATGTAAAAATTTTTATAAATTGATTTGCATTTTAATGAGGGAAATAAGTATTTGACCCCTCTGCAAAACATGACTTAGTACTTGGTGGCAAAACCCTTGTTGGCAATCACAGAGGTCAGACGTTTCTTGTAGTTGGCCACCAGGTTTGCACACATCTCAGGAGGGATTTTGTTCCACTCCTCTTTGCAGATCTTCTCCAAGTCATTAAGGTTTCGAGGCTGATGTTTGGCAACTCGAACATTCAGCTCCCTCCACAGATTTTCTATGGGATTAAGGTCTGGAGACTGGCTAGGCCACTCCAGGACCTTAATGTGCTTCTTCTTGAGCTACTCATTTGTTGCCTTGGTCGTTTGTTTTGGGTCATTGTCATGCTGGAATACCCATCCACGACCTATTTTCAATTCCCTGGCTGAGGGAAGGAGGTTCTCACCCAAGATTTGACAGTATATGGCCCCGTCCATCGTCCCTTTGATGCGGTGAAGTTGTCCTGTCCCCTTAGCAGAAAAATACCCCCTTAGCATAATGTTTCCACCTCCATGTTTGATGGTGGGGATGGTGTTCTTGGGGTCATAGGCAGCATTCCTCCTCCTCCAAACACGGCGAGTTGAGTTGATGCCAAAGAGCTCGATTTTGGTCTCATCTGACCACAACACTTTGACCCAGTTCTCCTCTGAATTATTCAGATGTTCATTGGCAAACTTCAGACGGCCCTGTATATGTGCTTTCTTGAGCAGGGGGACCTTGCGGGCGCTGCAGGATTTCAGTCCTTCACGGTGCAGTGTGTTACCAATTGTTTTCTTGGTGACTATGGTCCCAGCTGCCTTGAGATCATTGACAAGATCCTCTCATATATTTCTGGACTGATTCCTCACCGTTCTCATGGTCATTGCAACTCCACGAGGTGAGATCTTGCATGGAGCCCCAGGCCGAGGGAGATTGACAGTTCTTTTGTGTTTCTTCCATTTGCGAATAGTCGCACCAAATGTTGTCACCTTCTCACCAAGCTGCTTGGCGATGGTCTTGTAGCCCATTCCAGCCTTGTGTAGGTCTACAATCTTGTCCCTGACATCCTTGGAGAGCACTTTGGTCTTGGCCATGGTGGAGAATTTGGAATCTGATTGATTGATTGCTTCTGTGGACAGGTGTCTTTTATACAGGTAACAAGCTGAGATTAGGAGAACTCCCTTTAAGAGTGTGCTCCTAATCTCAGCTCGTTACCTGTAGAAAAGACACCTGGGAGCCAGAAATCTTTCTGATTGAGAGGGGGTCAAATACTTATTTCCCTCATTAAAATGAAAATAAATGTTATAACATTTTTGACATGCGTTTTTCTTGATTTTTTTGTTGTTATTCTGCCTCTCACTGTTCAAATAAACCTACCATTAAAATTATAGACTGATCATTTCTTTGTCAGTGGGCAAACGTACAAAATCAGCAGGGGATCAAATACTTTTTTCCCTCACTGTAAATAATTGTAATCTGAGCATGTACTTTTGTGTCACAGGCTTAAAGGTATTGTGGTGTAGCTAAAACATTCTATACAGAAGATCCCAAATCTCATTGTGGCCTATATAGATTGACACAGAATACGCATTGTGTGCTGTCTAGGAATCTCCTGACATTGAGGTGAGCTTGTTAAACAATGTGGTCAGAATACCACACAGACACATGTCGAACCATAATATACAGTAAATCACCAAACAAAATGAATTCCAAAAAAACACGAAAGTACAGCAGGTGTCACTTGCTAAAAAGAGCAAGCATGTCAGTCACTGCTCCATCCTCTAATAACGAGCAAGAGGACAGTACAGAAGCAGCAGCCTCTGCTACAGGGCTTTCTCCTCCTGTTTCTATGAGACAGAGGGAGCCTGGGTGGTCCTACACTCCCCCCTCACTCTCTCTCCCTCTCTCTCAAAAGGCACAGCCACTGAAGACAGAGGAAATGAACAGCCTATTCTGGAACATACTGTATGACATATCTGTGCAGCATATCCCCATGTCCTTCAAGAGTGATGGGGGAAATGTGTCACAGTAGGAATCGGTCAGATACCAGAGGAAATTGAGTGAAATGACCCAGGTTCCCATTAAATAGGGTGATTTACAAGTGAATGAGAAATATCTCTCAAACAGTCACCTTCATCTACTGATGCCGTTCTACTGTTCTCCTCTACATTTAAATCACTGCTCTGTTTCGTGTTGGCACACTGTGACTCTAAAGTATAAAGGGTTTGGGTGTGAAGGTATTGTTCACTCAAGCAAAAAGCTTCCTGCCACAACTGAAGTCCACAAGCAGTAAATAATTCATATTAGCTCTTAATATCAGTTTGCCAGTGGAGAAGCACACGTTTGAAAGCATTGTGTTGCATTTCTCAGAAAAGCACACGAACAAACATACTTTAACCTTCTCTCTCTGAATAGCAGATGAAGTGTCAATAACACATTGCTTTTTTGTTGTTTAATCCCTTGTTGATACAGAACTACTCACAGGGAGCAAAAGCACTAACCTACACGAACGTTGGCCACTTTTTAATGCCGGGGCTCATAAAAAAAAAAAAATGTTACATGTTTGAAAGGAAATACATGAGATGAAAATGTGTTTTCTCTTGACCGATTTGCCAACAAATGCTAATTAATAACTACAATCACCTGAAGCCGTGTTATTTCTTTCAATTATATGTGTTAGGGTTGTTACATCCAGAATCAGTGGTTCAAAACACCAGGTCCACATTCCAAATGCACATGTAATTATGGAGGTGGTGATAACAGCAGACAGGGGAGGTAATTAAACAGAGAGATAAAGACCCAACTCAGAGGCCTTGATCAGCACATACACTCAGTGTCTGACATGTTGCCCTTCAAGTTAATTCTATCCCCATTAAATTCACCAGGCAAAGAATGGTCACTTCTATAGATGATGAGGGCCCTGCAGATCACGACAAAATCTCTAACTTGAACTACAAGTAAATAGGCCTAAAAGCGATATGGGTTGTCTGAGTAATTTGTGAGTTTAAGTGCAAGATGCTTCAGACTCATGGGCCCATGCCTTAGCCTTAGTGGTGGTTCCAGTCCCATTAGATCACCCAGTACTTAGGATGACTGAGAAAGGGCTTTGACCCTCAAGTAATCTGGGCCCTACTGTGTGTATGGCTGCGTTAAAACCAGTGGAATGGCGCCGGAGGAGATGGCTGCCGTTTTACGGGCTCCTAACCAATTGTGCTATTGTGTGTGTTTTTTCACGTTATTTGTAACTTATTTTGTACATAATGTTTCTGCCACCGTCTCTTATGACCAAAAATACCTTCTGGATATCAGGACAGCGATTATTCACCTCGTACTGGACGAACTTTAACAAGTCGGACGCGAAGGATTTATTTCAGACACCGACAAGGCCCAAATCCCCGTCATTCGCATGAAGAAGAGACGGAGATATCAGGGACGTATCGGGGTGCCTTGTAAGGATCCGACGGCGAGTGGGTAACCTGCCTCTACCATCAGTCCTATTAGCCAATGTACAATCATTGGATAATAAAATGGATGCGCGCCGATCAAAAATATCCTACCAAGGGGACATTAAAAACTGTAATATCTTATCTTTCATCAAGTCATGGCTGAACGACGACATGCAGCTGGCGGGGTTTTTGGTGCATCGGCAAGATAGAACAGCTGCCTCCGGTAAGACAAGGGTTGGCGGTCTGTGTATATTTGTAAATAACAGCTGGTGCACAAAATCTAATATTAAGGAAGTATCGAGGTTTTGCTCGCCTGAGGTAGAGTATCTCAGCTGTAGATCACACTATTTACCAAGAAAGTTTTCATCTATATTTTTTTGTAGCTGTCTATTTACCACCACAAACTGTAAGGTACCTGTTGTATTCGGCGCATGTGGCAAAAACAATTTGATTTGATTTGATGTACATATTACCTCAATTACCTCCACTAACCTGTGCCCCCGCACATTGACTCTGTACCGGTACCCCCTGTATATAGCCTCGCTACTGTTATTTTACTGCTGCTCTTTAATTATTTGTAATTGTTCTATTTTTCTTCTTTTTTTATTTTTACTTATCTATTTTTTACTTAACACTTATTTTTCTTAAAACTGTATTGTTGGTTAAGAGCTTGTAAGTAAGCATTTCACTGTAAGGTCTACTGTTGTATTCGGCGTATGTGACAAATACAATTTGATTTGATTTGATTTGTGTCCTGCTGTATTATGCAGGCATTGGCTGAAAAACATTCCATATCTGCATGTTTGTACCTCAAACAATAAAGGATATGAGGCACATAACCCTTTGGCATTTTTCTGAAATGCATCATTCATTGTTTTGCATGGTGTTTAACTAGGCTCTCTCCACAGAATGATGGAGAATGGTGTTAAGAAACACTGTAGCGCAGAGGGAGTTGGGTGGGGGGGTTTCTACATATTTAGACACTGTTGCTTTCTTCTTTTGTCATTTGATCATAGGAGGTAATCAATTAGCCAACATCTTGTAGTGCCTGCTTAATTAGAGAGCCTGAGCATGGGACTTCAGTTGTTTGCATAATTAAAATCTCAAAGTCGTTGTGCGCCATGTGTTAAGGGGGAGCTGTCATAATTAGGGATGAACAGCTAATTGATTAATCGAATATCCAAACGGACGTTAGTATTCGATTACTTTATTGTATTAATTTTGGGAGAAAATAATTTGTAGGCCTATTTTAACAATGAAAAAGCTTTATCTAAATTCAATTTAAATTATCCTTGTGACATAGTTACCTACAAGGATATACCATGACATTTGAAATTCTTAATTTAATAAAACAACAAACTTTTGAATGCAGTTTTTATAATGGCGCATTCAGCTACTGCTGGCAATTTAGCCCTCCAGTCTGCCCTGACATCGGTATGCTATTTCCCCCACTTCAAATAACAATTACAGGTGCGCACCTAACGGAGTTTCCACAAGACCTGACACAGATCAATGCAAAATACTCACCAGAGAACCGTTTTGTATCAGAATCAGTTCTATCATGGAGAAAATAAGACTTCTCTTTCACTGTTGCTGTTAGCCAAAACTAGCGAAGACAAACAGTTTGTCCGCTGTTTACTTCTGCCATGTGCATTTGTATCATTTTGATTGGTCAAGAGAGTCAAGATAATTTTTTTGGGCATTTCGAATATCCAGATATCTGAAATTATTTGAATAGTAAAATCATTTCAAATGCCCATCCCTAGTCATTATGGAGATACTGTATGTGTGCTCAAGTGATAATCAATGTTGTTCACTGTTGGGCCTTTTTAACAATGTAGTTGACAAAATCAGATAGGTTGTTCTTGTTCTTTCTTTGGGAGATTTCTCTTGTACTCAGTGAAGCTCTCATTTGAGGCTTGCCAGGGTATGAAAATTTCATAACATGAAAATATTGTGTTTTGTTTTGTTTCCAGTTGTAAATTATTTGTAAAGCATAGCTCAATCCAACCAACCCTGTACCACATAAACAGTAAGTGACAGAGGAGAACAGATGTAACCAAATGTGATTAAGTAAAGTAATATCTTAATTGTTATGTAAAATTCTGTCATCAACACGCATCCCTCTCATCTCTACCCAAGGGTATTCTGACTAGGCTGACTAGTGCTACGCCACTGCATTTGGTTTTCTAACTCGCTAGCTAAGTGGATTTGCAAGATCAAACTTCTTGGTTGCAGCAGAGACAATCAATCCCCTCCTTGATCAAGATCCCTGCTGCTTAAATTTGTTTTGTGTAAGAAAGGTTTGGAAAGAAATAGCACCCCTTGTGCGGTAATACCGTATACCCCAGTATGGTACAGGAACGGTATGAAGATATGACAATCTGGATACCGCCCAACCCAAATTCTGTCACAACAATCTACATTCTTATGGAGGATGAGGTCAACTCTTATAATTTTTTTGTCATTTTAGCAGACGCTCTTATCCAGAGCGACTTACAGTTAGTGAGTGCATACATTTTTCATACTATATAAACACATACAGTGCGTTTCAACCAAAAAACGTAAACGTACACCCTTTTTGTGGAAATGCCAACAATATTCTTTCTATAGCTTACTCTGCTACAAAAGTTAGTTATGAATGAATAGTACAGCATAAAGTCTATAAACATGATGACAAGAGCCGGTAAGCTCATGTACTGTAAATACAGCGCATTTCCATAGCCACACATTAAGCATGTTCCTCCTCTAGCAGCAGTCCTGATGTGTGAGTGGCTGAGTGCCAGTTAAGCCAAAATTCCTGACCCCTTGACCTCAGCTCTGGCTGGGGGCTGGATGGCTCCTTCCACCTGTCCAGCAGCAATGAGCCATGTCAAAGTGGGCACCGCTGACCCTGTCCACACACCAATAAATCTGCCTGAGGAGGACTGTACTGCAGGAAAACCAAGAAAAACCAGGAGAAACCAGGGTGTGGCAGGCTACATCACATTAACAACTGACAGAAATTACACTGACAAAATACATGAATAAAGAAGCAGACATCTGTCTATGTCATCCGTCAATCCTGTGTTCTATATCTTGACTGTGCTGAGAGATATGGTCTTAGAACAGCGGCTGCTGTGTTTGAAAAGACTCAGTAGTCTGCCGTGACATTTAAGCGGTGCATTGGTGATGCATGTGACCATCCGATTGGTTTGACTGAGAGCCAAGGTCATGTTTACAGACACTGGGTTAACCAGGTCACGTAAGGCCAGGGAGGATTTGGAAATTAAATAAACTAAAGCAGATGTACACCTCTCTCTTGTAGAGAGAAAATTGCTACCCTTAACATACTTTGGCACTGTGGAGTAGAGAAAACGCAAACGAGGGCAAAATGTACTGTCGTCTCAATAAAATAATCTTCACTTTACTTTTCTTTAGCTGACAAATTGAGAAGGGCCAGATCAGTCTTTCCCCCTCACCATTTGAGTGAACACAGGCAGCAGAATATATGTGTTTTAACATCTTGGAGCAACTCCACACATCCAGTCAGCCAATGACCTTTCTCATTGAGCATGAAAACATTCTCAGTGATTAGTGTGTACGGATGAGTCAGATTAGGCTTCAATATGAACATGCTCTGAGTTGAAGGAACTAGGCCCATTGGAAGGGCCTGGGAGATGAAACACATTAGGAACTCCTGCACAGCTTTATCTGTTTAAATTGACATATTTAAATACTCGCTGCTGAGGGGGATAAAGAAGAGACAGACTAAAAGAGGCTTAGCACTTATTTTATGGACCGGGAAAGGAAGGACAGGGCCTAACATACACATGTTGTTCAAATATCCATTCCATGTTTCTGAGCAACTTTTATTTTCCTGGTTCAGGCTCCACTACAAACTTGACAATTCCATTATAGCCTGTGGATTTTCTCCTTCAAAGAGTAGATACATTATATTTCCTCCTGTCTGCTGGGGGATATCATAAATAAACCAGGTGTTCAAACTGACGGTCGTAAAGAGCAGAAATACTACCACTTCTTTTGCACATAACTGAGATTAGCAGTAATACAATGCCAGAATTGACTACACCACCATCTACTATTAAACAAATAGGCCGCATCACATCCAGCTACTTGTTTCTTCCTGCCTCGGTATATCTAGCCTTAAATGGCACTTCTCTACCACGTTTGATCCTTGGCGGCACGGTGGCTCAGGAAATGCGAGGTGACACGTTGTGAATTGAGTCTTGGTGTTTCATGCAGGTCTGCCTCAGTGCTCTGGTGCACTGCATTATGACATCAAAATATGATCTGAGATGAGGAGTGGCATCTGGTGAGGTGCAGAGCACTGGAGTTACGTATACCCATCTCCAAGAAAATTGCAGGAAAGATGGTGAAATTTTTTTTGCAGCCATTTACAATTCATTTTCTCTCGCATTTAAAAAGTAATTCCTTGCAATATTTAGTTTTGCGATCAATGTTTTGGGGTTTATGTTTTGCTTTCAATATCATTCTTTTTGTTTGCAATGTTAAGAATGTTGTTCTCGACTTCAGAAGTTTTGCTTCATATTAATGCCACAAACGTAACTCGCACTAGAGGATTGCAAGATATAATAACACTATTACTCTATTAAAGGTGTTTAAAGCAGCAATCCTCAATTGAAACATTAACAAAGTGTTTCCCTGCCATAGTTTCATAAAAAGCTGAGGGATGGGGCTGGAGAAATGCAACCACTCTCAAATCCATAGACTACGCTATGGATGCAAGACTGACCATACATGATATCAAAATTATAGTTTTAACCATGTTTTTATGCTATATAGTCTTTGTTTACATTTATTTTGTTTACCAACATTGGAGTAAATTTGGAGTTTCCTTACATGTGAAACTGCAAATTAGATTTTCACTTTCACATGTGGACTTGCAAGTTCACATGTGAAAACCAATCACAAAAACTGAACATTTAGATTTTTACACGACTGTTTTTCACATGTGAACTTGCAAGTCCACATGTGAAAGTGAGATTTTCACATGTGGAGCTTTTTTTTACATGTGAAACAGCAAATGTGATTTTTACATCTGAATGTTTTTCACATATGAAAATGCAATTCTACATGTGAAAGTGAGATTTTCACGTGAAAGTTTTTGACATGTGAAACCGAAAATTTCACATGTGAAACTGCAATTCACATGTGAGGTGAAAACATGTGAACTCAAAATGTGATACATGTGAAAATATGGTTTCACGTGAAATTTAGCCTCAACATGTGAAAACAGCTATTTCACATGTGAAACTACAAAATGTACATATTTTTTTTTGTACGGGTAAATAAGGGAGTGGCAAGGTAGAAAATAAAGAACAGCCTGGCTCCTGATTCTCTTTAGCTGCAGATATGGATGGCGCTGTCCTTCTGATCTCTGTCAGGAGTTTTTGACAAGCCCAAATGTAGGTACCAAAGAGACATGTAGCTCAGAGCGGACACACGGTGAGGCCTGTCCTTATCAATGTCTGATGATAATAAAGAGTGTTCTCTCTGCTGGGCAGATAACAAAGAGGTGTCCCAAGCTGGCTAAGATACCAGGCTGTAGAATAGCTAGCCTCCCTGCTCCATTGTTTCTGAAAAGACACATCTGATTACATTTCAAAAGAAAAGGTGAACACCAGTGAGCTGTATGATACTGTATGAGCTCTCTGGAAAGTTGACAAAAAATCATGCCAAAGATAAGACTAAACTTCCAACCCAGTGCTACTTCTAATGCATGGGGCAGAGTGTGTGAAACGTATAATTGAGTCCTATCACATTGATATTATACAAACACAATACCATACCGAACAACCAGCTACAAATTGGAGCATTCTGCCAGGGGAGTATAATAACACTATTCTTTCATTGTAATGTGACCCTCGTCCGCAACCTTTATTTCACAAGCACACACACCATACCTACTACAACCCAAACTGAAATTTACCTCACAGCTCCCAGCCTTCATGTGAAATATTATAAGTGGTTTAGTTATGATAGAGGAAAGTGAATTTGCAGTCGGAATCTAATCAAGTATCCACCTTTGACCCCGGTGGTCGAGGAGAAAATAGCACAATGTGTTTTGTCAATCTAACATGTGTAGACAAGGTGACCTGTGTTCTAAATAGAAACCCAGTGAGACGTGCTCTCCTCTCCCCTCAGCCTCACCACTGACTGTCTACCTAGGTGATTAAACTAGCTGAATTAATGAGCTACCTGGGTGGAAATCCAATGCTGGCAAAGAGGCTGAAGTACAGCTTACTGTACTGGGACCTCCACATAACGAAATTATGACAGACAGGACATCAGCCACTATCAGGAAATAGACTTACAATAGATTACAAATCACACAATTACAGGACAGCTATATTATGCAACATGGTAGGTAAAACATTGACTAGAAAAAGGATGGAACAAGTGCAGAAAAACAATGGGTCCTTCATAGACAAGTGTGCCTATTGACAAGATCACAGAATTTAATGTATACTGTAAATGAAACTGTGAGTCAAGCATCCTGAACCACTCAGGACATCTCCAAGATAAGAGGAAATATAGTGACAGAAAGAGAAGCTCAGTTTGCTGAGTATGATTAATAAAAACAGCAAGAATAACAAGGCCAACTCATAGAGGTTTATTCAGACAGGTCGTACTGTTACTAAAACATGCACCCTTAAAAAATGTTTAAAAAAAATAGGTACACTTCATATGTGAAATAGCTGTTTTTACATGTTGAGCTTAAATTTCACATGTTAAACCATATTTTCAAAAGTATTACAATTGAGTTCACATGTTAACAACACCTTTTCACATGTGAGAAGAATAACATGGTTTCACCTCACATGTGAATTGCAGTTTCACATGGAAAATGTGCTGTTTCACTTGTTAGACACTTTCACATTTACCGTTCCACATTTGAAAAACAAGTAGTAAAAATCTAATTTGCAGTTTCATGTGATTGATTTTCACATGTGATCTTGCAATTCCACATGTGAAAGTGAAAATCTAATTTGTAGTTTCACATGTAAGAAAACTCAACATTTACTCAAGTGTTTGTAAACAAAGTAAATGTAAACAAAGACTGTATAGCCTAAAAACATTGTAAAAACTATCATGTTGATATCATGGAAGGTCAGTCCATGCATCTTTAGAGTTGTCTAAGAATTTGAGAGTGGTTGCATTTCTCCAGCCCCATCCCTCAGCTTTTTACCAAAACTATGGCGGGGAATACACTTTGTTAATCTTTCAATTAAGGATTGCCTATTTAAACACCTTTAATAGAGTAACAGTGTTATTATGTGGTGCAATCCTCTAATGAGTGGCATTAATAACAAGCAAAACTTCTGAAGTCAAGAACAACATTATTAGTATTGCAAACACAAATAATGATATTGAAAGCAAAACATGAACCCAAAAGTATTGATAGCAAAACAAAATATTGCAAGGAAATTGTTTTTAAATGCGAGAGCAAATACATTTTAAATGGATCCCTATCTTTGGTTATGCTACCCTGGCCTTTACTTTCGCTGCCTTTTTTCCAATTGGAAGTTTTGACACATTCATTCCAGCAACATAGCACCCTGCATCCCACTGCTGGTTTATCTCTGAAGCTTAGAAGGGTCGGTCCCTGGATGGGAGACCAGATGTAGCTGAAAATGTCACATGTGCGGAAAAATTTACATGTGAAACTTCACATGTGTCTTACTCGTGAAAATTTCACATGTAATTTTTTTTTTTATGCTAATTTGTTCACACGTGTTTACTATGTAGCCTAATTTCAAAGTAAATACAAGTTAAATAAATAACGGATTGTAAAATGTATCTTCACCGCTGTATAATTTAATTGTCTCAAACTATTTCAAATGACTGGTGCTCAGATTGGTTCAAGACCAGGCTCTGGCTGGGCCACTCAAGGACATTCCCGAAGCCACTCCTGCGTTGTCTTGGCTGTGTGCTTAGGGTCATTGTCCTGTTGGAAGGTGAACCTTCGCCCCAGTCTGAGGTCCTGAGCACTCTGGAGCAGGTTTTCATCAAGGATCTCTCTGTACTTTGTTCCATTAATCTTTCCCTCGATCCTGACTAGTCTCCCAGTCCCTGCCGCTGAAAAACATCCCCACAGCATGATGCTACCACCACCATGCTTCACCTTAGGGATGGTGCCAGGTTTCCTCCAGACGTGAGGCCAAAGAGTTCAATCTTGGTTTCGTCAGACCAGAGAATGTTGTTTCTCGTGGTCTGAGAGTCCTTTAGGTGCCTTTTGGCAAACTCCAAGCGGACTGTCATGTGCATTTTACTGAGGAGTGGCTTCCGTCTGGCCACTCTACCATAAAGGCCTGATTGGTGGAGTGCTGCAGAGATTGTTGTCCTTCTGGAAGGTTCTCCCATCTCCACAGAGGAACGCAGGAGCTCTGTCAGAGTGACCATTGGGTTCTTGGTCTCCTCCCTGACCAAGGCCCTTGTCCCCCGATTGCTCAGTTTGGCTGGGTTGCCAGCTCCAGGAAGTGTCTTGGTGTTCCAAACTTCTTCCATTTCAGAATGATGGAGGCCGCTGTGTTCTTGGGGACCTTCAGTGCTGCAGACCTTTTTTGGGACCCTTCCCCAGATCTGTGCCTCGACACAATCCGGTCTCGGAGCTCTATGGACAATTCCTTCGACCTCATGCACTGTCAACTGTGGGACCTTATATAGACAGGTGTGTGCCTTTCGAAATCATGTCCAATCAATTGAATTTACCACAGGTGGACTCCAATCAAGTTGTAGAAACTTCTCAAGGATGATCAATGGAAACAGGATGTACCTGAGCTCAATTTCCAGTCTCATAGCAAAGGGTCTGAATACTTATAAATATATACTAAATAATGTATTGAAGTTTTTTTATTTTTTTAAATACATTTGAATAAAAATTAAAAAAGACTTTTCGCTTTGTTATTATGGGGTATTGTGTGTTCAGTTTACTTGTGTGGCCTGCGCATTCCCCAGACCTCAACCCAATAGAGCATCTTCCAATCTGCAGCAACTGCGTGATGCCATCGCGTCAGCATGGACCAATATCCCAGTGGAATGTTTCCGACATCTTGTAGAATGCCCCCCCAAATTCTGGGTGTTCTGGAGGAAAATGGGGGTCTGACCCAGTACCAGATGGGTGTACTTAATAAACTGGCCAGTGACTGTATATTTCCACGCTATGAGGTTGGAATAATACTGTGAAATTGTGAAAATTATGATAATGCCCTTTTAGTGTAAGAGCTATTTGAAAAGACCGCCTGAAATTTCAGCCTGTTGTGGTGGGATGGAGTTTTGGCCTTCCATGGTGACATCACCATGCAGTAAATTAGTTCAAAGACAAATAAGAAAGAGAGTTCCAAACCTCTCTGCCAATAACAGTCCTGGCAAAATTCTTGCATGAGAAATTGCCCTTTGCTAACAAGCTATTTGTTATTGAAAACAATCATTAATATTTACCCAGAAATAATTTGATATTGAGATAAAAATGGTGCATTGGACCTTAAATGAAATATGTATAATGGAATAGCAAACCTTATACCTTGTTGCAGCCAGCCAACCAGCAGCTGCACCTGTTCTTTCTATCCTACTGCCATCCTGTGGGTTGCTTCTCCCCTCCAGCAGAGATTGCCAGCAAGAGGGGATACAAAATAACACTAGCGCTCTGCTCGTCTTTTTCATACCTCCTACCTATCTCTAATGGAAGTTATTAAGCACAAAAAGGAGCTATTTTCTCCTCAAAGCCAGCCAGCCAGTCACAAACATCTTTGCATTCAGCTGGCTGACAAACAGACCCAGGCAATAGAGGAGCCGCTGTTGCTCCAGCAAACTTCCCCTATTCAGGGAAGTGGTACACAAATGAGGGCACTGCATTCAATGCATCAAACAGAATCGTGGAACAAACAGTGTGAAAATATAAACATTTACCTTGCAGGGCTGGGCTATTGTGTGTGTGTGTGTGTGTGTGTGTGTGTGTGTGTGTGTGTGTGTGTGTCGCGTGTCCAGGGACAGTGAAATGCTGTAACACTAAAATACTTTCTCATGTACAGACATTGGTTTACAGTGCCTTCAGAAAATATGCATAACCCTTGACTTATTCCACATTTTGTTGTGTTACAGCCTGAATTCTAAATTGATTTTGAATTTTTTTTCTCTCACCCATCTACACACAATACCGCATAATGACTAAGAGAAAACACGTTATTAGAAACATTTTCTTATTTCTTGAAAATGAAATACAGAAATATCTAATTCACGTAAGTACTCATACCTTTGGGTCAAAACTTTGTAGAAGCACCTTTTTAAGTCTCTAAGAGATTTCCACCCCTGGATTGTGCAACATTTGCCCATTATTCTTTTCAAAATTCTTCAAGCTCTGTCAAATTGGTTGTTAATTGCTAGACAACCATTTTCATGTAAATTTAAGTAAAAAATGTGACTCGGCCACTCATGAACATTCACTGTCTTCTTGGTAAGCAACTCCAGTGTAGATTTGGCCTTGTGTTTTAGGTTATTATCCTGCTGAAAGGTGAATTCATCTCCCAGTGTGTGATGCGTGTGATAGAAGGAGTCAGGCGCAGGAGAGTAATATGCATCCAAAGAGTTTATTCCGTCGATAAACAGTTGCGCAAGCATGCGGCAACAAAACTCAGGCACAGGGGGAAAATACTACCCTGCAACAACAAGGTAAGGGTAGCTCAACCGAGCTACACACAGCTCACTACAAACAATCACCCACACAGACAAGGAAGCAGAGGGAACACTTATACAATGACTAATTGGGGATAAGGACCAGGTGTGTGTGATTAATTAGACAAGACAAGTGAAGTGATGATAAATGGATCGGCAGCAGCTAGTAAGCCGGTGACGACGAACGCCGAAACCTGCCCGAACAAGGAAGGGAGGCAGCCTCGGCGGAAGTCGTGACAGTACCCCCACTTGACGCACGGCACCAGCAGCGCGCCGACCCCGGCCTCGGGGACGGCCAGGAGGACGCGGAGCAGGGCGAGCCGGATGGCAACAGTGGAAATCCTGTAACATGGAGGGATCGAGGATATCCCTCACCGGGACCCAGCACCGTTCCTCCGGACCGTACCCCTCCCACTCCACGAAGTACTGAAGGCCCCCCACCCAACGACTCGAATCCAGAGATTACAGTTGGGTCTGTTAATGTAGGAATCCATTGAGAGAAGTACGTAAAGAGACAATTTCTGTAGTGCTAAGAGTTGGCAGGGGAGCTCACAAGCCTCTACATATGGTAATAATATTGTCAACAAAGCTCTTTGGTTCAATAATTGTCACTTAATATGCATTTAATTAGCAACTGATCAATACCCACAGGGTGAAGAGCATTGACTATAGTGGCTCAGCCAAAATGGTGGTAATGAATAGAAAAGATGAGACAAAGTAACATTTCCACCCCATCTTTTTACGCTGCTGCTACTCTGTTAATTATTTATGCATAGTCTCTTTAACTCTACCCACATGTACGTATTACCTCAACTACCTCAACTAGCCAGTGCCCCCGCACATTGACTCTGCACTGGTACCCCCCCGTATATAGCCTCCCTACTGTTATTTTATTTTACTTCTGCTCTTTTTTTTCAACACTTTTTTGTTGTTGTTGTTTTATTTTACTTTTTTAGTAAGAAATAAATGCATTGTTGGTTAAGGGCTGTAAGTAAGCATTTCACAGTAATGTCTACACCTGTTGTATTCGGCGCATGTGGCAAATAAAATTTGATTTGATTTGTCATACTCTGGGCTAACTTTGTGGATCAACGAGAGATCAGTGACACTGTGTGGGCATGTGTTTGAAGGCCATATATTATTGGCGGCTGTTAAAATCCCCTTATTCAATCCAGGAGTCTAAGGCATGCCAATTGTGGTCCATTACACTGGTAGACTTTCCATTTACCACACACAGGCCTTAAATGTTAAACCTGCTGAGCAAACATTTAAGTCGAACAAGATTTAAAGTCCAACAAAATAAAGAGAAAAAAGCAAGCCACAATGCAGACATCTATGGACATATGCTTTGCTGCTTTACCATTATAGACATCAACTGCTATCTGATTAAATTGAATGAACATAATCCCACAATTCAAACCAAAATGCAATATTCTCAGCTATGGTTATGGTAGGCTATATGTCTAAGGTGGTCTACTGTTTATTTTGTAGTTTATTCTAATACCCATGAACCCATATGCGCCTTCATGTCTTCATGACTTGGTGCCATACAGTGTATACAGTATATAAGACTACAAGCATTTCGCTACACCAGCAATAATATCTGCTAAATATGTGTATGTGTATGTGACCAATACACTTTGATTTGATTTGATTTGATTTGAAGATGTGACTGGCTAGCAGGAATTTAACAGGATCTCTAAACACTGTAATATTTGTTGTTCTCTGAGTGGATTACATTTGCTCCAGGAGTTTATGTAGATCGTTTTTTTGTATGGAATGGGTATAGCTGATTAGGCCAGCATAATCCACAGATAATGAGAGAAGAATTTCACCTTTACAACTCAACTGTACTAATAGGAGACTAGACTCTTCTCTGAATGCAATATATATTTCTTCTGATATGGGGTATGGAACTGCCACACAAATAAACAGCCATTCATGGATGGATTTAACAAGCAAGCCTTGAGATCTGTCAATTAATGTGCATGTCATGAATGCAGTCTGCCTCTCTCTTCCTCAATTACCTCCAATCTTTCATTAATTCTCTACCCTCTTCCCCTCTCTCACTTCTATGTGAGGACAACTGTATGGGAAAAAGAGGTGCCATTGTACTTTGATAAGCACCCAGTGAATTTCTGAAGGCTAGATGTGGCAAATCCTAAACTCTTATTCTCCCTGAATATGTCTCTAATAGGCAACAAACAGAATAATCTGACAGCTCAATGACAAGGGCAACCTCATCTTTGCGGCTCAGAATCATCATTAGCATTAGTTTATCAAAACTGAAAAGCACTGGAAAATGTAAACAACAATGGTGAATTATGATACAACTTTTTGATATATATATTTTTTAACTTAAACTGCTGTTTTTAAACAATGACATCTGAGTGTGAGAGGACACGCTGTATGCAATTCAACTTAATTGGATATTCTATTTTTCATGTCATGTTACAGTAAGAGTCATCTGCTAAAATAATGTGTCATATTTGGCAACAGCACAATAAACAGTCACTAGGTGTATGAAGGAGGGGGCCCAAGGAGCCAAGGCCTTTGTTCAAATCCCCTGATGGGATTCTTGAGGGAAGGTGAATGGGGATGCTACTGTCTTCTACTGTGGTCTCTGGTGACTGCCAATGGTTTCTAAGTGACAGGGTCTTGGCACCGGCTCATTGGCTGTTTCTTAATATTGAGATCCACCTGATAACAGTGTCGTCCCCCCCCCTCTTTATCCACAGGCCCGCACTGTGTAATATGCATTAATTTGAGGCAAATCAATAGTAGCTAACAGCCTAAGACTGAGTTCACTGACAGTACTTGTACTACAGTAAAAGAGGGCACACAAGCAAACTCACCAGAGCATGTTTATCACCATTAACTGCTTACATTAGAAAATACATTAGCAAGAAGAGAAAATGGCAGGTTTTGTGTTATATCATTTTGGGAGGATAAAAGTTTAAATAGGCTGGCTGTTTGAACAGTGGCCTTTCTGGCAGGGCAGAGACAACAGAGCTAGCAAATACTGAGGGAGACAGACATCTACTGAAGGCCTCTAATTTTTTATCAGTTCATTCTAAACAGTTGTTCTTTGTCAAACTTTCTCTGTTTTGTTTTGAACTTTAAACTTTATTCCAACAGTCTTTATTGGCAATTCTGTCCAAAGCAAAAGAGCCTTGGAAACGGAACTCACCAATCGACATCAATAAGGTTCTATAACTCTACCATACGACAATATACTGTAGCTCATTTGAAGGATTACTTTATCCTATCCCAGGTGTTCCTTAAAGAGGTGGGGTTTCAAATGTCTCCAGAAGGTGGTGAGTGACTCCGCTGTCCTGGCGTCGTGAGGGAGCTTGTTCCACCATTGGGGTGCCAGAGCAGCGAACAGTTTTGACTGGGCTGAGCGGGAACTGTGCTTCAGCAGAGGTAGGGGAGCCAGCAGGCCAGAGGTGGATGAACGCAATGCCCTCGTTTGGGTGTAGGGACTGATCAGAGCCTGAAGGTACAGAGGTGCCGTTCACCTCACAGCTCCGTAGGCAAGCACCATGGTCTTGTAGCAGATGCGAGCTTCAACTGGAAGCCAGTGTAGTGTACGGAGGAGCGGGGTGACATGAGAGAACTTGGGAAGGTTGAACACCAGACGGGCTGCGGCATTCTGGATGAGTTGTAGGGGTTTAATGGCACAGGCAGGGAGCCCAGCCAACAGTGAGTTGCAGTAATCCAGACGGGAGATGACAAGTGCCTGGATTAGGACCTGTGCCACTTCCTGTGTAAGGCAGAGTCGTACTCTCCGAATGTTGTAGAGCATGAACCTACAGGATCGGGTCACCGCCTTGATGTTAGCGGAGAACGACAGGGTGTTGTCCAGGGTCACGCCAAGGCTCTTCGCACTCTGGGAGGAGGACACAACGGAGTTGTCAACCGTGATGGCGAGATCATGGAACGGGCAGTCCTTCCCCGGGAGGAAGAGCAGCTCCGTCTTGCCAAGGTTCAGCTTGAGGTGGTGATCCGTCATCCATACTGATATGTCTGCCAGACATGCAGAGATGCGATTCACCACCTGGTTATCAGAAGGGGGAGAGGAGAAGATTAGTTGTGTGTCGTCTGCGTAGCAATGATAGGAGTGGCCATGTGAGGATATGACAGAGCCAAGTGACTTGGTGTATAGCGAGAATAGGAGAGGGCCTAGAACTGAGCCCTGGGGGACACCAGTGGTGAGAGCACGTGGTGCGGAGACAGCTTCTCGCCATGCCACCGAGTGTTGCTTTTTTGAGAAGGGGTGCAACTCTCGCTCTCTTGAAGAAGGAAGGGACATAGCCAGCGGTCAAGGATGAGTTGATCAGCGAGGTGAGGTAAGAGAGAAGGTCACCGGAGATGGTCTGGAGAAGAGAGGAGGGGATAGGTTCAAGCGGGCAGGTTGTTGGGCGTCCGGCTGTCACAAGTCGCAGGATTTTATCTGGAGAGAGAGGGGAGAAAGAAGTCAAAGCATAGGGTAGGGCAGTGTGAGCAGGACCAGCAGTGTCATTTGACGTAACAAACGAGGATCGGATGTCGTCAACCTTCTTTTCAAAATGGTTAACGAAGTCATCCACAGAGAGGGAGGAGGGGGGGAGGAGGATTCAGCAGGGAGGAGAAGGTGGCAAAGAGCTTCCTAGAGTTAGAGTGGTAGAAAGTGGCCTTAGCAGCAGAAACAGATGAAGAAAATGTAGAGAGGGGGGAGTGAAAAGATGCCAGGTCCACAGGGAGTCTAGTTTTCCTCCATTTCCACTCGGCTGCCCGGAGCCCTGTTCTGTGAGCTCGCAATGAGTCATCAAGCCACGGAGCTGGAGGGGAGGACCGAGCCTGCCGGGAGGATAGGGGACATAGAGAGTCAAAGGATGCAGAAAGGGAGGAGAGGAGGGTTGAGGAGGCAGAATCAGGAGAATGGAGGGAGAAGGATTGAGCAGAGGGAAGAGATGATAGGATGGAAGAGGAGAGAGTAGCGGGAGAGAGAGAGCGAAGGTTGCGACGGCGCATTACCATCTGAGTAGGGGCAGAGTGAGTAGTGTTGGAGGAGAGCGAGAGAGAAAAGGATACAAAGTAGTGGTCAGAGGGTGAGGTCAAAAGAGGAGAGGAGTGGAAAGATGGAGGCAGAGAGAAATGAGTCAAAGGTAGACGTAGGGAGGTTGAAGTCCCCCAGAACTGTGAGGGGTGAGCCATCCTCAGGAAAGGAAATTATCAAGGCATCAAGCTCATTGATGAACTCTCCAAGGGAACCTGGAGGGCGATAGATGACAAGGATATTAAGCTTAAATGGGCTAGTGACTGTGACAGCATGGAATTCAAATGAGGATATAGACAGATGGGTCAGGGGAAAAATAGAGAATGTCCACTTGGGAGAGATGAGGATTCCTGTGCCACCACCCCGCTGACCAGATGCTCTCAGGGTATGCGAGAACACATGGTCAGACGAGGAGAGAGCAGTAGGAGTAGCAGTGTTTTCAGTGGTAATCCATGTTTCCGTCAGCGCCAAGAAGTCGAGGGACTGGAGGGTAGCATAGGCTGAGATGAACTCTGCCTTGTTGGCAGCAGAACGGCAGTTCCAGAGGCTGCCTGAGACCTGGAACTCCACGTGGGTGGTGCGTGCAGGGACCACCAGGTTAGAGAGGCAGCAGCCATGCGGTGTGAGGCATTTGTATAGCCTGTGCGGAGAGGATAGAACAGGGATAGACAGAGGCATAGTTGACAGGCTAAATGGCTACAATAATGCAAAGGAGATCGGAATGAAATGAACTAAACATCTGGGAAAGGAGAGAGCGGGGCCTCCCTCACCACAACACCCAAATATAAATCTCCCAACTTCCACCTCAGAAACTATAATTGTTGTAAACTACAGCGGTTCAATGTTTTCTAGGAATAGACTAATTTAGTTTATTCAGCTAGCTAACTAGGTACAGTATTCTTCCGTGAAAATCGTCCAGGGCACCTAGTCATAAGAGGCCACAGCCAGCTAGCATGGCGGACTCCAACAACACGGTTTAGCACCAATACTCGGCCACAACAAACCACCAGTATGTCAACACGCCAAGCAGATCGTTCGTATCCGTGTCTATTGTTGTGGGTTAGTCCCGACAGCTTGAGCGAGTCCGTCGTCAACTTATTCAGCCAGTTAGTTAGCTAGAATAGTTAGCATACTAGCTAGCCATTGCTTTCAGACAAAGAAGAAACCCCTCCTTTCACGGCACGAACACACAGAGAGAGCCAAACTAACGTTAACTAGTCACCCATGTCCCGAATTCCTTGAACGACTCTGGCTACCAATATGTAAAAAATAAAACACAAATGTAGGTTATGACTTACCCCTAGCAGCTACTGTTAGCTAGCCAAGTGCAAAGCTAGCCACTGAATTGACTCAGCCAGTTCGCGTCTGTTTGCTAGGTCGTTCTAGCTATTGTTTACTAGTTGCTATCCAGGTAGCAACAAGCTAGCTAAATTTCAAGCACAGTAGCCACTTACTACCTAACGTTAACGGTTCAGACAATGAGGTTAGAAAACGACCAGCTAAGACCGTCTGAGCACAGGTATTATTCAGAGAATGGTATAGCACCTGCTGTGACTACTAGGCTGTAATGGATTTGATAATAGTGAGTCCAGGGTGTGATAGATCTTTATAAGATCTCAAAAGTGTGTATGTGCACCTCTTCTAACTGAACTGAGCCTCTGTCCTACATTATATGGCGGTACCTGTACACGATGGGGACGGAGAAGTTCTGTGGAAGTATATAAAGTGTGTCATTTACATTCAGGCCAGCTCACTGATAACAGTGTGAGGTGTTGGTGTTCGAGACTGATAGGAAATGCGTAGGAAATGAAAACAGAGCATTATTCAAAAAAGTCAAACATTCACAGTTTACATCAAAATAGATCTGCAGTGGAAGTCGAACTCAAATAAATCTTTATTTCCAGGGTGCATAAAAAAAAAAAAAACTTTAGTCTAAACCAACTAAATGTTGGCTAAGTGGTGAAAAAGAAACACAAGAGATAAAAGTAAACTGATTAGGTTTGCCAATGAACAGCAGCCCTGGTATGAGTTACAATGTTTTCATGAATAATTACCTTAAATTACCTCAAAACAATCATTTAACTGACATCCTTTACCATTCATTATCCTTTGTTCAAACTTTTCTATTGTCTCCTAACAGATGAGCTTATTATAGAAGTGTCAGCACTATACTACAACAAATCTTTGATTCATTTCTGGTGTAGCCGCTTATTCTGTCCTCATTTGCATTGTAAAGAAGCATCCTGCTTTGACAAGAGACGGCTAATGCAGAGACGCTTGTTGGAGGAGGAGATGAAAGTTCCAGACTGGAGTTTCAATACTGAAAACAGCATAACAGGTTCTCCTCCGCTCTCCTGAGCTTCCCCACAGCACATCTATTCAAAGTATTTTTGTTTCAATGATTACCTTAGAAAGCAGACAGCACAAACCGTCATTCTGTTACCAAAACCTTTCATCTGCACTGTTCTTCAATTAAATGTGTTTTTGTACAATTTTCAGTGGAAATTGAGTTGTATGGTTTGTTTAACTTTACAATCATTGTTTTTTGTTTGACATATATTTTAAAGTGAAAAATCTGAGTCTGTGTCACTCTGTTATTGTGGAATTGCCCCTATAGCTCGCATGTTGTCAGATTCACTGCTTGCAGCAAGTAGTGTACTGTAACTGTATCCTGTGGTGCTCTCCAATTAAGCTGATGATATCCTATGATATGATGGCCTACATAAACGCCTCAGAGGGTTTTCACAGTGAGATAACACGTTCATATCCCCTTTCATATTTGTACAGAGGCCAAAAAATGTCTCACGATAAGGTGAAAAACCAGCCTCAAAGACTAGACGTAACATAGTAAATGTAAATCTCTGACACTCAAATTAGTAAGATATGTTACGTTTGGTATGGTTACATAAGACAGAAGGTTACTTAAGTCAAAAATGAAAGGAGGGAGGTTTGTGGGGGAGGATGGATGGCTGGATGGCTGGATGGGTGGGCGTTTAACGCAAACGTCTAGCAACCCAAAGGTTGTATGAATTTTGTATTTATTATAGATCCCCATTAGCTCCTGCCAAGGCAGCAGCTACTCTTCCTGGGGTTCAGCAAAATTAAGGCAGTTCATACAATTTGAAAAACATGACAATACATTCACAGATTTCACAACACACTGTGTGCCCTCAGGCCCCTACTCCACCACTACCACATATCTACAGTAATAAATCCATGTGACGTGTGTGTATAGTGCGTAAGTTATCGTGTGTGTGTGTATGCATGTGTCTGTGCCTATGTTTGTGTTGCTTCACATTCCCCGCTGTTCCATAAGGTGTTTTCTTATCTGTTTTTTAAATCTAATTTTACTACTTGCATCAGTTACTTGATGTGGAATAGAGTTCCATGTAGTCATGGCTCTATGTAGTACTGTGTGCCTCACATAGTCTGTTCTGGACTTGGGGACTGTGAAGAGACCTCTGGTGGCATGTCTTGTGGGGTATGCATCGGTGTCCGAGCTGTCCGCCAGTAGTTCAAACAGACAGCTCGGTACATTCAACAAGTCAAAACCTCTCATAAATACAACTAGTGATGAAGTCAATCTCTCCTCCACTTTGAGCCAGGAGAGATTGACATGCATATTATTAATATTAGCTCTCTGTGTACATCCAAGGGCCAACCGTGCTGCCTTGTTCTGAGCCAATTGCAATTTTCCTAAGTCCTTTTTTGAGGCATCTGACCACACGACTGAACAGTAGTCCAGGTGTGACAAAACTAGGGCCTGTAGGACCTGCCTTGTTGATAGTGCTGTTAAGAAGGTAGAGGAGCGCTTTATTATGGACATACTTCTCCCCATCTTAGCTACTGTTGTATCAATATGTTTTGACCATGACAGTTTACAATCCAGGGTTACTCCAAGCAGTTTAGTCACCTCAACTTGCTCAATTTCAACATGATTTATTAAAAGATTTAGTTGAGGTTTAGGGTTTAGTGAATGATTTGTCCCAAATACAATGCTTTTAATTTTAGAAATATTTAGGACTAACTTATTCCTTGCCACCCACTCTGAAACTAACTGCAACTCTTTGTTACGTGTTGCAGTCATTTCAGTTGCTGTAGTAGCTGACATGTATAGTGTTGAGTCATCCGCATACATAGACACTCAGGCTTTACTCAAAGCCAGTGGCATGTCATTAGTAAATATTGAAAAAAGTAATGGGCCTAGACAGCTGCCCTGGGGAATTCCTGATTCTACCTGGAATATGTTGGAGAGGCTTCCATTTAAGAACACCCTCTGTGTTCTGTTAGACAGGTAACTCTGTATCCACAATATAGCAGGTGGAGTAAAGCCATAACAAATTTTTCCAGCAGCAGACTATGATCGATAATGTCAAAAGCCGCACTGAAGTCTAACAAAACAGCCCCCACAATCTTTTTATCATCAATTTCTCTCAACCAATCATCAGTCATCTGTGTAAGTGCTGTGCTTGTTGAATGTCCTTCTCTATTATCATGCTAAAAGTTTGCTGTCAATTTGTTTACTGTAAAATTGCATTGTATCCGGTCAAACACCATTTTTTCCAATAGTTTTCTAACACACTTTTCCAATAGTGTGTCCAAATCACATCACGGACAAATTTAGCATTCACGGACAAATCTAGCATTTTAGCTAATTAGCAACTACTTATTATGTTAGCTAACCCTTCCCTTAACCCTAACCTTAACCCCTAACCCTAACTCCTAACCCTAACCTTAACCCCCCCTAACCTTAACCCTAACATTAACCCCAAACCCCTAGCCTAGCTAACGTTAGCCACAAGAAATTGGAATTGGTAACATATCATACGTATTGCAAATTCGTAACATATTGGACGAATTGCAATTCGTAACATATCATACTAATTGTACTTCAGAACATATAATCCGAAAATGATTATTGACATCCACAAATTAACATATCAGACTAATTTCACTGTCACTGTTTATGGTGTTATGTCTACCCCTGAGTCCAGGTTGGAAAACAAGGACATGTAGGCTTTATGACACCATATACATTAGAATGATTAGATAGTATCTGGGGACGCTTGTAGAGCTAGGCCTTATATGCAAGTCTGTGGATAGCCTCAGGCCCTGCTACTGTAGATGCAAATACTTTCCTCATATTGAAATTGTAAAGTTACTGTACCTGGCAGGTTTAGGAAATATGCATGAAGTTCCAAAGTTCAAGAGTATACCGTATTGTTTCTCATAAAATGGAGAATAATGTCTTGAATGTGATATGTCACATGCCTGAAACAATGACTCTCCTCCTCTCACTGACATTGTGTCTCTTGCTATCACTATGCCACGGCCAATTCCCTCTACTTAAACAGTACATGGCCCAGTCAGAGCCAGGTTTCCATGGGTTCTGTCATACAGAACAGTGGCTGCCTGGCGCCCGCTGATCAGATTCACAACAGCAGGTTTGAGTGTGTTAAAAGCAGCAGCCACTGCATTAATAATGGAGGGACTGGGCAGACAGGTGAGGGCGGCTGGGGGCTTGTCTGAATGTCAGCGCTGGTGAGCTGAAATGGTCGCCTCTGGCATGGTTTACTGCGTAATCCTTGCTAGAGAGCCGCAAAGCCACTCAGAGGAGGAGACAGGGCAAGGACTCAAGACTCGGTTTGCATCGTATCATGTGTTGTGCTGTCATACATAGCTAAGAACACAGCAAGACGGAATTCAGAATATCAGTGAGGCAACAACCTCAATGTGTATTCTAAAGTCAAACTGTTCAAATTTCATGATACAGTTGGGGTCTGCATAAATGTGGAATCAAGGATTGTCCTGGAGATCTTCAAAAGCGTGGACAAAAAGACACATTGGTTAAGTATTCATCTATTCAAGGTCATCAAAAAAATCCAGAACCTTATGTGGAAGTGTGAGAGGTGAATAAAGAAAATGAAAAGATATAGTTCCATTGTACATCAAAGAAGATAATCCAACTGAATGGTCTGGGTATCAAATTGTCTAGAATACAATGCACGGGGCTCTTCAATATCTTCAAAAGCAATGAATTCAAACAACGGCCCCATCTGCATCCTCTGGGTACTATTTGCAGCACCAAATGACAAATACTATTTTTCATCAGATGGTAGCCCTCTCTCACCCCCGTCCCTCTCCTGGCTGTTCCCTCAGGACCCCTGGCGTATAGCATGCTTCTATTTGAGGCAATGGACCTAATTTTTCTAGTATCTTAGATGCACATTTAAAACGAAGATAATTTTTCAAGAAATAATTTAAAAGCTGAGCAGAAATTGTCTCAGAGAAGTTAGAAATTCTACTAGGTCCTCTGAGAACAAAGGTCATGGTCATGTTGGGCCCCCAAATACATTCAATCTTAATATCCATTTTATCATTAATTTTACATACTGTACATGTGGTAGGGAACATACTGCACCTCTCTATAGTGGTTCTTTAGAGATCCAACAATTTAAACATGAATGTGAGGCAGTGGAAGATGGCACACACACACACACACACACACACACACAAATATGAGTTTGATAAGGGAGGAACTAAGGCAGGAAACAGAAAAGCATAAATATGCAGCGCTATCGACTTTCTTTGTAGTTCAGCTTTGACTCTGGCAACAAGGCAAAAAGCAGCCTGTCCTGTCACCTCTCAGACCCCTTTCTCTCAGTCTTCAGCTCACAACCTTTCATTTTACCCACCAACAGGCCGCCTGCCAGTCTCTGGTGCATCAAAACCAATATTTTAAAAACTGTAGAATTAATTACTTCCCTGAGACTTGGCTTTATAATGAGTCTCTGAGGGAATTGAGGGATTAAAAGTGAAACGGTATCAGGTCTTCAATGCAACTGACAGCAATTTTCTTCAGCCATGCTCCTTCACATGAAAAGTCAAGGGTAAAACTGAGAAGCTATCATCTGTGAACTTTCTTAAAATATTGTGATTTATCATGCAATGGGACCTCTGATATAGGCCTATTGATTTAAATATGACAATATCATATGATATGAAAAATCAAACCCACATGTGTGGTTATTAATTAAAGACCCACGGCAGCGATTCTTTAACTTTTCCCGTTGAAAAAACTATATTCCAAGTATACATACAGTAGAGTGCAGAAAAAATAGTGTAAGCAATTCAAGGAGTTGGTCTGTTGGGTGCACTCTGATGTCATCGGCCTCCCCCCTTGCTTGCGGGAACAATAGAGGAGCAGTAGAGAACAAAATAGTAATCATCTCTGGACAGTGACGTATAAGCAACACTATCCATCATGAGGAAACAGCTTGTGATTCATAGTTATGTGTTTCCATTTAAAAGCTCCAGGGGGACATCTGAGCAGGAGTCCTTCAGCATCAAATCCCCCATAATCAATAAATGCAGCTCAATGTGTATAAAAAATAACAAGGCATCTTGCTTCAAGAATCCATTGAGATCCAACTGTCTACATAAATATACACTGTAATGTATAAGACAGCATAGATAAATCAACTCAATTCAAAGGTGATAAATAAATGTGTTAACAAGTGCCTCCAACATGTTTGGAACAATATAGAATTAAAGATATCAGGCATACTGGTGTATGCATTTATGAAAATCACATTTGTTTATGAAATCATGGCGGAGAAAATTAATTAATGCCAAGCTGAAAGACATGTGAGCAAAGAGCTTCAATTGAATGTCAACATGTTTTCACATCACACTTATCTATATAGGTCTGTCGAGCGGCTGATGTGGATGTGGTGTAGGAATCAAGCGCAGGACACAGAAGCTTCGTCCAACAGACTTTACTAGACGACAAAAATAACGAAATGGGCCTCAACAAACCCGGAGGCGAACGATTACGCAGCAGTGCGTAAAACACCAAAATACTAACAGCGCACGAAAACAGTGCGACGGTCCTAAACATACAATAGGCAAAAGGGCAGCACCAAAAGACAGGCGGAACAATTACACACAACTCACGACTAACAAAACGAGAAACTTATAGGAGACATAATTAACACTAAAAGGAAACAGGTGTACAAGGAAGACAAAACCAAACAAACATCGATAACATACAACGGTGGCAGCTAGTACTCCGGGGACGACGAACGCCGAAGCCTGCCCGAGCAAGGAGGAGGAGCAGCCTCGGCCGAAACCGTGACAGTACCCCCCCCTTGACGCGCGGCTCCAGCCGTGCGCCGACCCCGGCCTCGGGGACGACCAGGAGGACGCGGAGCAGGGCGCGTGGGATGACCACGGTGGAACTCAGTCAGGAGAGACGGGTCTAAGATGTCCCTCCTCGGCACCCAGCACCGTTCCTCCGGGCCGTACCCCTCCCACTCCACGAGATATTGGAGACCCCCCATCCGACGTCTCGAATCCAAGATGGACCGAACTGTGTACGCCGGAGCCCCCTCGATGTCCAGTGGGGGCGGAGGAGTCTCTCCTATCTCACAGTCCTGGACCAGCTACCACCGGCCTGAGAAGAGACACATGGAACGAGGGGTTAACGTGATAATCAATAGGCAGTTGTAACCTGTAACACACCTCGTTCAGTCTCCTCAGGACTTTAAAAGGCCCCACAAACCGCCGACCCAGCTTCCGGCAGGGCAGGCGGAGGGGCAGGTTTCGAGTCGAGAGCCAGACTCGATCTCCAGGTGCGTACACCGGACCCTCACTGCGGTGGAGATCGGCGCTCGCCTTTTGTCGACAGATGGCCCGCTGCAGATGGACGTGTGCAGCGTTCCACGTCTCCTCCGAGCGCCGCACTCACTCATCCACCGCAGGAGCCTCGATCTGGCTCTGATGCCATGGTGCCAGAACCGGCTGGTACCCTAACACACATTGGAAAGGGGTTAGGTTGGTGGAGGAGTGGTGGAGAGAGTTCTGTGCCATCTCTGCCCAGGGGATATACCTCGCCCACTCCTCCGGCCGGCCCTGGCAATACGATCTCAGAAACCTACCCACATCCTGGTTCACTCTTTCTACCTGCCCATTGCTCTCCGGGTGGTACCCCGAGGTAAAGCTCACCGAGACCCCCAAGCGCTCCATGAACGCCCTCCAGACTCTGGAGGTGAACTGGGGACCTCGATCAGACACTATATCCTCAGGTACCCCGTAGTGCCGAAAGACGTGGGTGAATAGTGCCTCAGCGGTCTGTAGGGCAGTAGGGAGACCCGGCATTGGGAGGAGACGACAGGCCTTAGAGAACCGATCCACAACGACCAGTATAGTGGTATTACCCTGAGAGGGGGGAAGGTCTGTAACGAAATCCACCGAGAGGTGAGACCAGGGTCGTTGTGGAACGGGCAGGGGTTGTAACTTCCCCCTGGGCAGGTGTCTAGGCGCCTTACACTGGGCGCACACCGAGCAGGAGGAGACATAAACCCTCACATCCCTGGCTAACGTTGGCCACCAGTACCTAGCGCTAAGGCAGTGCACTGTCCGGCCAATACCTGGATGTCCAGAGGAGGGGGACGTGTGATCCCAATAAATCAGTCGATCCCGAACCTCGAGCGGAACGTACGTCCGACCCACAGGACACTGTGGGGGACTAGGGTCGGTACGCAACGCCCGCTCGATTTCCGCATCGACCACCCACACTACCGGTGCCACCAGACAAGACTCCGGCAGTATGGGAGTGGGCTCAATGGACCTCTCCTCTGTGTCATACCACCGGGACAGGGCGTCTGCCTTACTGTTCTGGGACCCAGGGATGTACGTGATTTTAAATACGAACCGGGCTAGAAACATGTTCCACCGGGCCTGACGAGGGTTCAATTTCCTAGCTGCCCGGATGTACTCCAGGTTACGGTGGTCAGTCAAAATGAGAAAAGGGTGTTGAGCCCCCTCAAGCCAAAGCCTCCACACCTTTAGGGCCTGTACCACGGCTAACAGCTCCCTGTCCCCTACGTCATAATTTCGCTCCGCTGGGCTGAGCTTCTTGGAGTAAAAAGCACAGGGGCGGAGTTTAGGTGGCGTGCCGGACCGTTACGATAGTACGGCCCCAATACCGGCCTCTGACGCGTCCACCTCTACCTGAAATGGTAAAGCGGGGTCCGGATGCGCCAGCACCGGAGCCGAAGTAAACAGGGCCTTCAGTCTCCCAAATGCCCTGTCCGCCTCAGCTGACCACTGCAAACGCACCGGGCCCCCCTTCAGAAGGGACGTTATGGCAGCTGCCACCTGTCCAAAACCCCGGATAAACCTCCGGTAGTAATTTGCAAAACCCAAGAACTGCTGCACCTCTTTAACCGTGGTTGGGATTTGCCAATTACGCACGGCTGACACACGGTCAACCTCCATCTTCACCCCTGACGCGGACAACCGATAACCCAAAAAGGAGACAGACTCCTGGAAAAACAGACATTTCTCTGCCTTGACATACAAGTCGTGCTCCAACAGCCTCCTCAACACTCGGCGCACCAGGGCTACATGCTCGGCTCGGGTAGAAGAGTACACTAGAATGTCGTCAATGTACACGACCACACCTTGCCCCTGCATGTCCCGGAAGATCTCGTCCACAAAGGATTGGAAGACTGAAGGAGCATTCATCAACCCGTATGGCATGACGAGATACTCGTAATGACCCGAGGTGGTACTAAATGCTGTCTTCCATTCATCACCCTCCCTAATGCGCACCAAGTTGTAGGCGCTCCTGAGATCCAGTTTTGTGAAGAAACGCGCTCCGTGTAATGATTCCGTCATAGTCGCAATCAGAGGGAGTGGATAACTGTATTTCACAGTGATCTGATTGAGACTACGGTAATCAATACACGGGCGCAACCCTCCATCCTTCTTCTTCACAAAAAAGAAGCTCGAGGACGCAGGGGAAGTGGAGGGCCGTATGTATCCTTGTCTCAGAGACTCGGCTATGTATGTCTCCATAGCCCCCTTCTCCTCTTGAGACAGAGGATACACATGGCTCCGCGGAAGCGCTGCTCCTGCCTGGAGGTCTATCGCACAATCCCCCTGTCTATGAGGAGGCAACCGCATCGCTCTCGTCTTGCTAAACACGAGTGCTACCTCCTCATACTCAGGGGGAATGTGCATTGCGGGCACCTGGTTCGGACTCTCCACCGAGGTCGCCCCCACGGAAACACCTAGACATCGCCCCACACACTGGGCAGACCACTCCTTGAGAGCCCTCTGTTGCCACGAAATGGAGGGATTATGGGTAATCAACCAGGGAAGCCCCAGCACCACTGGATACGCAGGAGAGTCGATCAGATATAACTAAATAGTTTCCTCATGACCCCCCTGCATACTCATCCTAAGTGGTGCTGTGACCTCTCTAATCAACCCCGATCCCAACGGGCGGCTGTCTAGTGCATGGACAGGGAAGGGAGCATCAACAGGAAGGAGGGGAATCCCTAACTCTACACAAAAATTCCAATCAACAAAATTCCCAGCTGCGCCTGAATCTACTAGCGCCTTATGCTGGGAATGAGGTGCAACCTGTGGAAATCTTACAGGTATACATAAGTGCACAACAGAGAGCTCTGGGTAAGTGGGGCGCCTACTCACCTGGAAGGACTCCCCAGTGCGTGGCCTGTTGTCCCGTCCCCCTGGAGACCCTCCCCAGCACCTAGCCGCAGTGTGCCCTCCACGGCCACAGTTGGTGCAGGGGACGGCCCCCCTCGGGCTCCTTCTCCTCCTCTCTCTAGCGCCAGCACCCCCGAGCTCCATAGGGCTCGGCTCGGAGGTGCTGGAGGATCGAATGGACGGCCCCCACTCGGGACGTCCGCGGGTGGCCAGCAGGGTGTCGAGACGGATGGACATGTCCACCAACTGGTCGAACGAGAGGTTGGTGTCCCTGCAGGCCAGCTCTCGGCGAACGTCCTCCCGTAGACTGCATCGATAGTGGTCGATGAGGGCCCGCTCATTCCACCCTGCATCCGCCGCTAGAGTCCGGAATTCCAGGGCGAACTCCTGTGCGCTCCTCTTCCCCTGTCGGAGGTGGAATAGACGCTCCCCCGCCGCTTTCCCCTCAGGTGGATGGTCGAACACTGCCCTGAAGCGGCGGGAGAACTCCGCGTAGGTGATGGTGGTGGCGTCTATTCCCCTCCATTCGGCGTTGGCCCACTCCAACGCCTTGCCGGTGAGACAGGAGATGAGGGCGGAAACGCTCTCGTGTCCCGAGGGCGCCGGGTGTACGGTGGCCAGGTAGAGTTCCACCTGCAGGAGGAACCCCTGACACCCGGCAGCGGTGCCATCATACGCCCTCGGGAGCGAGAGCCGAATCCCACTGGATTCCGGAGCTTGGATGGGAGGACTGACCGATGGTGGTGGTAAGGTAGGTGGAGGTGTGGGTACCCCTCTGGTCTCCCATCGGTGCAGAGTATTGATCACGTCCTGCAGGGCGGTCCCGAGTTGTAGGATCCTGTCGTCCTGCCCGCGGACGCGCTCCTCCAATGACTCAGGTGCTGCTGCTGCTCCTGCTGACTCCATTAGTTGGTGTGTAATTCTGCCGAGCGTCTGATGTGGATGTGGTGTAGGAATCAAGCGCAGGACACAGAAGCTTCGTCCAACAGACTTTACTAGACGACAAAAATAACTAAATGGGCCTCAACAAACCCGGAGGCGAACGATTATGCAGCAGTGCGTAAAACACCAAAATACTAACAGCGCACGAAAACAGTGCGATGGTCCTAAACATACAATAGGCAAAAGGGCAGCACCAAAAGACAGGCGGAACAATTACACACAACTCACGACTAACAAAACGAGAAACTTATAGGAGACATAATTAACACTAAAAGGAAACAGGTGTACAAGGAAGACAAAACCAAACAAACATCGATAACATACAACGGTGGCAGCTAGTACTCCGGGGACGACGAACGCCGAAGCCTGCCAAGACCCCCAGCTCCACTAAACCATTGACAACTACGTGCCGTTTTCAAGGAATTGTTAAATAAATGTTATAACTATTTGGATTAATATAATCACCTCTTGAAGAGCATAGTCAGAACTATACATTTCCGATTATTCCACATTTAGCTCTATCGTCAGAGTTATACAGCAAGTAACTGCATGCTTTTCATGATCAGTAAATGTATCAATTCATCATGTAATTTCAGATAGCTAGCGAAGCAAACAGCATCTGTCATTTAGCTTGCTTCATCAGAGATTAAGGTGTCAGCATGCTTCGGTTCGGCTGGCTAGGGGATCCGAATGCGTGTGCTCGCATAACCTTAAAAGACATTCGCTTAAAAAAATTGAAAAAGCGGCCATATTACTATTTGTCCATCTTGAGACTGCCACTAAATAGTCAGAATTAATCTTAGATAACTCAAGAAATCTGTCATTAAGTTCTTGCAGAGGAGATCATAGTCGCGCAATTTAACATAAGATGTTTGGTGCAGTATTTCTCAAGTGACAAAATTTGCATTCAAACAATTTGCCTCTCATTGAATGACAACAAAAATGTAATTGTAGAATCCCTACTGTTGACTAATCACTGACGAGGTACAGCCGAAAAAAACCTGGCCAAAGACCAAAATTAACAAAAACGTCCCAAAATGTTGTCATAATAAATGTACAAACTGTTCCAAACTTTTTTGGATAGAAAACATGCGGACGCCTTTAGGCTTTTGGAAAGAGCTTGACATCGGCAAATCTTCGTCCTGGTAAAGTTGTCATCGGACTACTGTCATCACCACTATATATGGCAAGCAAATCAAACAATATTTGGATATAGCCATCAAGTTAATCCCCTGAAAGCTAGCTTTTTAACTAGCCATATTGACGTGATCTGTTGTTAGCTAGCTAGCCAATTTGACATGGTCCATCAATCAATGTAGCCTATCATGTCTGTAAACATAATCAGCTAACAGTACATCGGCAAATGTGCCCTTCTGCTGCTTGACAGTCAGAGCCCACAAAGGATGTGAAATTAACCTAAACCACACATACTTGTCAGGTACAGTTGAAGCCGGAAGTTTACATACACCTTAGCCAAATACATTTAAACTCAGTTTTTCACAATTCCTGACATTTAATCCTAGTAAAAATTCCTGTCTTAGATCAGTTAGCATCACCACTTTCTTTTAAGAATCTGAAATGTCAGAATAATAGTAGAGAGAATAATTTATTTCAGCTTTTATTTCTTTCATCACATTCCCAGTGGGTCAGAAGTTTACATACACTCAATTAGTATTTGATAGCATTGCCTTTAAATTGTTTAACTTGGGTCAAACGTTTCGGGTAGCCTTCCACAAGCTTCCCACAATAAATTGGGTGAATTTTGGCCCATTCCTCCTGACAGAGCTGGTGTAACTGAGTCAGGTTTCTAGGCCTCCTTGCTCGCACACACTTTTTCAGTTCTGCCCTCAAATGTTCTATAGGATTGAGGTCAGGGCTTTGTGATGGCCACTCCAATACCTTGACTTTGTTGTCCTTAAGCCATTTTGCCACAACTTTGGAAGTATGCTTGGGGTCATTGTTCATTTGTAAGACCCATTTGCGACCAAGCATTAACTTCCTGACTGATGTCTTGAGATGTTGCTCCAACATATCCTCATTGTTTTCCTTCCTCATGATGCCATCTATTTTGTGAAGTGCACCAGTCCCTCCTGCAGCAAAGCACCCCCACAGCATGATGCTGCCACCCCCGTGCTTCACAGTTGGGATGTTGTTCTTCGGCTTGCAAGCCGTCCCCCCTTTTCCTCCAAACATAACGATGGTCATAATGGCCAAACAGTTCTATTTTTGTTTCATCAGACCAGAGGACATTTCTCCAAAAAGTATGATCTTTGTCCCCATGTGCAGTTGCAAACCGTAGTCTGTCTTTTTTATGTCGGTTTTGGAGCAGTGACTTCTTCCTTGCTGAGCGGCCTTTCAGTTATGTCGATATAGAACTTGTTTTACTGTGGATATAGATACTTTTGTATCCGTTTCCTCCAGCATCTTCACAAGGTCCTTTGCTGTCGTTCTGGGATTGATTTGCACTTTTCGCACCAAAGTTTGTTCATCTCTAGGAGACAGAACGCGTCTCCTTCCTGAGCGGTACGACGGCTGCGTGGTCCCATGGTGTTTATACTTGCGTACTATTGTTTGTACAGATTAACGTGGTACCTTCAGGCATTTGGAAATTGCTCCCAAGGATGAACCAGACTTGTGGAGGTCTACAAAATATTTTCTGAGGTCTTGGCTGAATTCTTTTGATTTTCCCATGATGTCAAGCAAAGAGGCACTGAGTTTGACGGTAGGCCTTGAAATACATCCACAGGTACACCTCCAATTGACTCAAATGATGTCAATTAGCCTATCAGAAGATTCTAAAGCCATGACATCATTTTCTGGAATTTTCAAGCTGTTTAAAGGCACAGTCAACTTAGTGTATGTAAACTTCTGACCAACAGGAATTGTGATACAGTGAATTATACGTGAAATAATCTGTCTGTAAAAATGACTTGTGACATGCACAAAGTAGATGTCCTAACCGACTTTCCAAAACTATAGTTTGTTAACAAGAAATTTGTGGAGAGGTTGAAAAACGAGTTTTAATGATTCCAACCTAAGTTTATGTAAACTTCCGACTTCAACTGTATAGTTCACTTTTATTTTATATCACTCAAATATCCAATTAGTGGTGGCCAATATTGAGCGATATTGTGAGGCTACCCTCACGTATCTGAAATTACATGATAAATTGATGTTTACTGATCATGAAAAGCATGCAGTTACTTGCTGTATAACTCTGATTACAGAGCTAAATGTGTGCGATTGTTTTGCATGGAATAATCTGACATTTGTAGTTCTGGCTATGCTCTTCAAGAGGTGATGATATTACAACCAAAGTGTTAACATTTATTTAACAATCCCTTGAAAACAGCACAGTTGTCAATGGGTTTAGCGGAGCTAGGGGTCTACTTGCACTCCAGCAGGCAAATCAAACACTCTGCACCTTATTGTGACGTATTATTGATAACGACCTATGGACACAGATCATATTCCAGATATTGTGTGATGTGCATGTTTCCAAGTAAGATCCTTCACGGTAATATCAGTGTCCCTGTATCAATGGTAATGTTTACTTCAACAAGAGCCCACTAGTGTAATAACACTTTTGTCAAGGATTTAATATGCATATTGAGAGTATTGTTCTATTCTATATGTAAATGCATGCGGAAGGCAGGTCAGAAATGTTCTAATTGGAGGGAAACTGTTAGAACAAATGTCCTGTCTTGACTCACACTCAGTCCTTCAGGGAACTCAACATTTCCTCAATGCAAAAACAAGCTTCGATACTGTGATCATTTTTATATGGAAAACTCCTCTTCCCTAAAAATGGCACTCTAACGATCCTTTTGTTCCTGTCAGAGATGTCAAGTCTGCTATTTGAACCACACACAACACCCGTAAAGCTGTAAAGTAGGGGGATGTTTCCGTTCTTGATTGACATTCAAGTGGGTTTAAACAAGTGTCACTGCCACGGATAAGTAACAATAATGCATCCTGACAGGAGAAAAGCAGCACAAATCTAGGGCACTCCTAAGAATTAGCTATCCATTACATATTCCCATTTCCCATTAAACTGAAGAAAGACAAACCAGTGTGTCAAAGAATGATACGTGCACAAATGAGACTGGGACGGATTTCATTTGAGACCCATTCTTTGATAATGGCCTCCAGACATGTTGAGCATGGTGATTGAGTGATACTAACCTTATCATTTATAGAAAAGCCCTTTTTGTGAGAATGGTCTCATGTCCTTGATGTAAACATGTCATATTGTGATGCTGTGTACAAACGGAGCCAAGTAATTCTCTAGCTTTGTGCACAGGTCATTATGAAAGTATCAGATTTAAAAACATAGACCTATTAATGTGTTCCCAAAAGTCATTTCTAAATGTTGTTCAATCTATGCAGTCATGCATTTCATAATCAAACCTTCACTCCACCTACAGATAATTGTATATCTGGTTGCAGGAAAGTACATTACAGAACAAATTCTGATCAACTATCATCAGATTGTGTTGACTTCTTGCACTCAGACAATTAAAGTCTAATTCCACAGCAACTGCAATTAAAAGCAATCTGATTGAGACAGGCAGTGTCCAATCATTCAAGTCATTTTAGGGCAAATGTCTCATTAATTCTGCACAGTCTCTATGGAAGCTCTAGTCTAGAGCACCAGGTTAAATTGTGTTTAGGAGCATTTTTTAACTCTCTCCATGATCAAAGTAGTAAGTAATATATGTAATTGTTGTAAAGTGTGCTTCATTGTTGAGTGTGTTTCATTTACCATCATCCTAAATCGAAATATTGAATTAATTTGATATAATATTACGCTAATTTCCCTATGGTGGACAGAACGTGTTACTACATTACTCAGACTAACGTTTTCACCACACAATATTTACAGGAAATACACATCCTTTTTACCTCAGATTGGTGATGATAGTATAAAAGTTTATAGTCATCACGATTACACAAAATCGATTGCTTAAAAGAGATCAATATCTTTGTTTTTGTCATATGCAGGACTACTGTCGGTGCCAGGACTACTGTCATTTTTGCTCTTTAAAAATCGATGTGAGAATATGATTAGCTGAAGTTAACTAGTAGAAAACTGTTGTATTTCCTTCAGTAAGACATTTTCTACTAGTTAACTTCAGCGAATCATATTCTCACATCGATTTTTAAAGATCGAAAATGACAGTACTATTACTAAATAGCGACAGGGGTTAGCTTTTAGTTGAGTGATAATTTGACCCTCAAATCCGTGTGTGTTATTGAGGTCAGAGACATTTGTTCTTGTCAGTTCCATTGATTTCAATACAAATATCGATGTGAGTGATTAATTTGCTAGCGCAATGGATTACAGTAGAACTATCTAATATATTCCAGTCTAGAGTGACTGCTTGGTAAATACTGCTGTGTGAGCAGTTTATAAGGTACTAATCTAGCAAAATACAAGTTATCTGAACACAAGTGTGACACGTGTCTGTAGGGAGTAATATTTGTCTTGGTCTTATATCACGTTTTATTCAGCATATTGATTATGCATTTGGACATTTAAAACCTGTGTTTTGACACTCGGCTATCAATAAAGCATGTATGACAACAGGAAGCAGCGACAGTATCATATTCAACTTATGTTTAAGGAATATGAATGGTACTGTTAACATTGTTTTTCAAAAGGATTCTACTTAATCAGGTTAAAACTACTGAATGTGCCCCACCCAAAAAAAAGTGCTATAATGTATTGATTTTGATGCTAAGTGATATTGTCCTGCCTAATTTACGACAAAGACAAATGGCAGAGGGAGTATATATACAGTGATAGAGTGGGGATTGGAACCAGGTGTGTGTAATGAAAAAAAGTATTTAGTCAGCCACCAATTGTGCAAGTTCTCCCACTTAAAAAGATGAGAGAGGCCTGTAATTTTCATCATAGGTACAAGTCAACTATGACAGACAAATTGAGAGAAAAAAATTCCAGAAAATCACATTGTAGGATTTTTTATGAATTTATTTGCAAATTATTGTGGAAAATAAGTATTTGGTCAATAACAAAAGTTTCTCAATACTTTGTTATATACCCTTTGTAGGCAATGACACAGGTCAAACGTTTTCTGTAAGTCTTCACAAGGTTTTCACACACTGTTGCTGGTATTTTGGCCCATTCCTCCATGCAGATCTCCTCTAGAGCAGTGATGTTTTGGGGCTGTCGCTGGGCAACACAGACTTTCAACTCCCTCCAAAGATTTTCTATGGGGTTGAGATCTGGAGACTGGCTAGGCCACTCCAGGACCTTGAAATGCTTCTTACAAAGCCACTCCTTCGTTGCCCGGGCGGTGTGTTTGGGATCATTGTCATGCTGAAAGACCCAGCCACGTTTCATCTTCAATGCCCTTGCTGATGGAAGGAGGTTTTCACTCAAAATCTCACGATACATGGCCCCATTCATTCTTTCCTTTACACGGATCAGTCGTCCTGGTCACTTTGCAGAAAAACAGCCCCAAAGCATGATGTTTCCACCCCTATGCTTCACAGTAGGTATGGTGTTCTTTGTATGCAACTCAGCATTCTTTGTCCTCCGAACACGACGAGTTGAGTTTTTACCAAAAAGTTATATTTTGGTTTCATCTGACCATATGACATTCTCCCAATCCTCTTCTGGATCATCCAAATGCACTCTAGCAAACTTCAGACGGGCCTGGACATGTACTGGCTTAAGCAGGGGGACACGTCTGGCACTGCAGGATTTGAGTCCCTGGCGGCGTAGTGTGTTACTGATGGTAGGCTTTGTTACTTTGGTCCAAGCTCTCTGCAGGTCATTCACTAGGTCCCCCCGTGTGGTTCTGGGATTTTTGCTCACCGTTCTTGTGATCATTTTGACCCCACGGGGTGAGATCTTGCGTGGAGCCCCAGATCGAGGGAGATTAACAGTGGTCTTGTATGTCTTCCATTTCCTAATAATTGCTCCCACAGTTGATTTCTTCAAACCAAGCTGCTTACCTATTGCAGATTCAGTCTTCCCAGCCTGGTGCAGGTCTACAATTTTGTTTCTGGTGTCCTTTGACAGCTCTTTGGTCTTGGCCATAGTGGAGTTTGGAGTGTGACTGTTTGAGGTTGTGGACAGGTGTCTTTTATACTGATAACAAGTTCAAACAGGTGCCATTAATACAGGTAACGAGTGGAGGACAGAGGAGCCTCTTAAAGAAGAAGTTACAGGTCTGTGAGAGCCAGAAATCTTGCTTGTTTGTAGGTGACCAAATACTTATTTTCCACCATAATTTGCAAATAAATTCATTAATAATCCTACAATGTGATTTTCTGGAAAAAAAAATCTCAATTTGTCTGTCATAGTTGACGTGTACCTATGATGAAAAGTACAGGCCTCTCTCATCTTTTTAAGTGGGAGAACTTGCACAATTGGTGGCTGACTAAATACTTTTTTCCCCCACTGTAAGTCTGGGGTTGATGAGTGAATGGCATTTGCCAGCAGTAGGTTCGGCAGCAGCTAGAAGGCCAGCGACGCCGAACGCCTGAGCTGGACAGGAGAGGGAGCCAAAGCGAAGAATGGTGTGACATCTTTGGCAGCGATTACAGCCTTGAGTCTTCTTTGGTATGAGGCTAAAACTTGGCACACCTGTATTTGGAGAGTTTCTCCCATTCTTCTTTGCAGATCCTCTCAAGCTCTGTCAGGTTGGATGGGGAACACCACTGCACAGCTATTTTCAGGTCTCTCCAGAGATGTTCGATCGGGTTCAAGTCCGGGCTCTGGCTGGGCCACTCAAGGACATTCAGAGACTTGTCCCGAAGCCACTCCTGCGTTGTCTTCACTTTGTGCTTAGGGTCGTTGTCCTGTTTGAAGGTGAACCTTTGCCCCAGTCTGAGGTCCTGATCGCTCTGGAGCAGGTTTTCATCAAGGATCTCTCTGTACTTTGCTCCGTTCATCTTTCCCTCGATCCTGACTATTTTCACAGTCCCTGCCGCTGAAAGACATCACCACAGCATGATGCTGTGCACCGTTGGGATGGTGCCAGGTTTCCTCCAGACGTGACGCTTGGCATTCAGGCCAACGAGTTCAATCTTGGTTTCATCAGACCAGAGAATCTTGTTTCTCATTGTCTGAGAGTCTTTAGGTGCCTTTTGGCAGACTCCAAGGGGGCTTTCATGTGCCTTTTACTCAGGAGTGGCTTCCGTCTGGCCACTCCACCATAAAGGCCTGATTGGTGGAGTGCTGCAGAGATGGTTGTCCTTCTGGAAGATTCTCCCATCTCCACACAGGAACGACCTCATGGCTTGGTTTTTGCTCTGACATGCACTGTCAACTGTGGGACCTTATATCGACAGGTTCCTTTCCAAATCATGTCCAGTCTATTGAATTTACCACAGGTGGACTCCAATCAAGTTGTAGAAACATCTCAAGGATGATCAATGGAAACAGGATGCACCTGAGCTCAATTTCGAGTCTCAATTCAAAGGGTATGAATACTTATGTAAATAAGATATTTATGTTTTTTAAATTTGCTAACATTTCTAAAAACCTGTTTTCTCTTTGTCATTATGGGGTATTGTGTGTAGATTAAAAATATGTTATCTATTTTAGAATAAGGCTGTAACGTAACAAAATGTGGAAAAAGTCAAGGGGTCTGAATACTTTCCGAATGCACTGTATCACTGGCATTGCGGAGAAACAATAAACCAGACAGTCCAACATTCATCAAAATAGTCCATAAGCCTTTTAATCTGAGACCAGCCTTTCTCTTCTTTAAATGTTTGTCGACATCACTTAACAATATGTGTCACACTATTGTTGGACATCTCCAGGATCTACCAGGCACTTCCTAAGGGGGGTAAAAGCAAAGATGACCCGTAGAGTGTACTGATGCTATCAGTGTTGTGACGCTCGAACAACTGCCCCTGGTGTAACAAAAAGAATGCACTTTTATTATTAAAGAACACATAACCAAGAGATAACCACAAAGTACTGCAGGGCAGGAACAAGCAGCTTAGCCTTTCTCTGGAGAATTATATGTGGTTACATACATAGCAGTGTTTAAAATAACTGTTAATCTGTCTAAGGTGTATTGAAAGGAAACCAGGGTAGCCAGAGCAAAGACTTGTCCTATATTATAGTACTCCTGGCCAGCAAATCCTTTGAGCATCTAATAATCCCATTCATTCCAAAAGTAGGATCAGGCAGTTGCCATTATGGCACAGAATGGTTCAGTCTACTAGACTGCTCTTGAGTCCGAGCACAAGCCGTCTTCTGAATCGATGACAAATGCACATCTAAATTGAAGTTCTTAGAATCACAGCTTGAACAAGTAGACAACTAACAGTATGAGCAACATCATCTATACCATTCCATCAACATGTTTCTAAGTAAGTGAGTTGCCATAAGGTTTCTGGGTAGGATGCTTTCCTAACCCTAACCACCCACCTCTTCTATCCTCAACCCCAGTCACATCCTATCACATGGCTATGGGGCATTCCATTCACACATGGACCATGTGACACATGGAGCTTAGGCAGAGCTCGCATTGGTTCCCTTCCATTGGTTGCCTATCATTGGTTCCCTTCCAGTGGTTGCCTATCATTGGTTCCCTTCCATTGGTCCCCTAAGCTCCCATTGATCCCCTCCCAGTTGTCCTCCACGCCCCACCGCTGCCACCGTCAGCCATAACAGCAAGTCGTTAGACAGTTCATTTTACACAAACTTAATGGAGCAGATGCCCCTTGCTGTTTAATACGAGCACTGTCAGGGTATCTAAGCAAAAAGTCTCAGCTGTCAGGTGCAGCTGAATTATTTGTCATGCTAGGTGTGATAAGGGCCTGGTGGAATGACGTCTAGTGATTCCACCTGTAGACTCAGCACTACCTGCTCTTCAACTGAAATGTCACATGAATTATAATGCAAAGCTAACCTTTGTTACAAAGGTTATTGTGCCGATATTTTGGCTTGTCATACAGTTCAAAATATGTTTTCCTGACAACCTTTCCTCTTAAACACAAAATTGCTTACAAATGTCTGCAACCAGGAGTTTCCCAGGTAATCCAGTAACGAGGCACACAGTGCAGTTACTAGTGTGTCTAGTATGTGTTCCAATGACATATAACTTGGTAAGACTGGGGACTTTTAACAGTTCATGCCATCCCCTGAGAAATTGTGAGGCAAAAATGTGTGAATGATACAGTCGTGATGGAGACATTTCATTTTTCATACTAGCCACTTTCAAAAGTCAGCAGAATCTTTCCACACACTTCCATCTTTCAGAGGGACCCATAGGATGTCATTAAACTGCCAGTTTAAGCAAGTGGAGCATGGAAAACATGTCCTTCTCATCAAAACATCAAAGGATAATACTTGCTGGTCTCTCTATCAAAGTATATCGTGATGGCACAGCAATACTCCCCTAGGGAGACTTAACTCCTTTTATTATTCATAACGTGTTCAGAAGAAAAATACCTGTACAAAAATGATGAAAATAGCTTGGTTAAAAAGCCAAACAAGGCAAGTTTCTGAATATGAAAGAAGCACATAACTAGAAGTTGTAATACACTATTTATGTTTAAAGGCAAATGCATTCCAGAATAAATAACCTCTGCTGTCCCCGAAAAGGTAACAACTAATTCATACTGTATATAGGGGACAATGGCATGTTGCTTTCTTCTCATTTTGAGGCAGTTAAGTGATTTCCATGGAAACAGCACCACGAAAGATCTAATGTACTACATTTGATTGATTGATTTAAATAAAGGTGTGAAAAATGTATGTAATTACAGCCTATGTTAAAAGGGCTTATATCGCCTTATTGCAGAGAAATACTTCTCAGCTCGAGCTTTTCGCAAAACTTGAATTCCGGCCAGTTTGCTAAAACTCACACCCACAAAAGGTGGACAATGTCATCTGTACATTAATGGAGCACTCCAGCTTTTGAGTGCATAACTTTGGAGATTGGCTGCTTACGAATAAAAAATGCATGGTTCTGTGGTCCTCTGTAGCTCAGCTGGTAGAGCACGGCGATTGTAACGCCAAGGTAGTGGGTTCGATCCCCGGGACCACCCATACACAAAAATGTATGCACGCACGACTGTAAGTCGCTTTGGATAAAAGTGTCTGCTAAATGGCATATTATTATTATTATTATTTTTACACACAAATATATAATCTTTCCAGTATTTGTCTGCTGCATGGCCCCAATGTTGCTGTTTGAAGTGCCTGGAGTTACAGTCAGCACAAAGTCACATGAAATCTCCTCATCCTCCATGGTAATATGTGGTGACAATGGAGTTAAACTCGATCTGTGCTAAGGCCTGAAAAACGTCCAATGTTATTTACAGTAGTGATTTAAATCTAGACACACTTATCTGACAATGAATCAGTTATTCAGGATTGCTGTGTCTTTGAAGAACATTAGCAATTATGTCCCTTTGATAAGATATGACTGGTGGCTATGGTGATCCTACAGTAACTGGTCAGTAACAACAACCACCAACCAAATAGATATGGAAATGGAGGATAAATCAGAGCTTTGTAACTACTGGATCAGTAGAGAAGTAGCATTACAGGGAAAATGTCTATGCAAATCAGTTCACATTTGATAGTCTGACCTCTGAATAACCTCAGTGTTATTGAATAAATCTGAAAGCATTAAAGGAAAAGGAAAGTTAGAGAGCAACATGTCTTTCCATACAGCTGTTAACCTTCGACCTTTAATTACACATTTCATATATTAAAATAGTCCTCCTGACTAACCTGCTTGCTTGTTAGCGCTGACGAAAATGACTACCCGAGTGGCACACAGCTTACCGCTGTGGGTGGAAATGAATGTCACATTAACGCTGGACGGTCAGACTCTTAACAATTACAAGCATACCCATAACATGATGCAGCCACCACTATGCTCAAAAATATGGTGAGTGGTACACAGTAATGTGTTGTATTGGATTTGCCCCAAACGTAACACTTTGTATTCAGGACAAAAAGTTCATTGCTTTGCCACACATACCACACATTTTTTGCAGTATTACTTTAGTGCCTTGTTGCAAACAGGATGCATCATTTGGAATATTTCTAGTCAGCAGGCTTCCTTCTTTTCCCTCTGTCAATTAGGTTAGCACTGTGGAGTAACTACAATGTTGTTGATCCATCCTCAGTTTTCTCCTATCACAGCCATTAAACTCTGTAACTGTTTTAAAGTCACCAATGGACTCATCTACCAATAGGTGCCCTTCTTTGTGAGGCATTGAAAAACCTCCCTGGTCTTTGTGGTTGAATCTGTGTTTGAAATTCACTACTCGACTGAGGGACCTTACAGATAATTGTATGTGTGGGGTACAGTGATGAGGTAGTAATTCAAAAATCATGTTAAACTCTATTATTGCACATAGAGTGAGTCCATGCAACTTATTATGTGAGTTGTTAAGCAGATTTTTACTCCTGAACTTATTTAGGCTTGCAATAAAAAGGGGTTGAATACTTAATGACTCAAAACATTTCAGCTTTTTATTTGTAATTAATTAATAACAATTTTGAAAAACGTAATTCCACTTTGGCATTATGGGGTATTGAGTGTAGGCCAGTGACAAAAAAGTCTCAATTTAATACATTTTAAATTCAGGCTGTAACAATGCAAAGTGTGGAGAAAGTCAAGAGGTGTGAATACTTTCTGAAGGTATACAGTGCATTCGGAAAGTATTCAGACCCCTTGACTTTTTCCACATTTTGTTACGTTGCAGCCTTATTCTAAAATGGATTAAATAATTTTCCCCCCTCATCAATCTACACACAATACCCCATAATGACAAGGCAAAAATAAGTATAAATAAAAATTGAAATATCACATTTACATAAGTATTCAGACCCTTTACTCAGTACTTTGTTGAAGCACCGTTGGCAGCGATTACAGCATTGAGTCTTCTTGGGTATGACGCTACAAGCTTGGCACACCTGTATTTGGACAGTTTCTCCCATTCTTCTCTGCAGATCCTCTCAAGCTATGTCAGGTTGAATGGGGAGAGTTGCTGCACAGCTATCTTCAGGTCTCTCAAGAGATGTTCGATCAGGTTCAAGTCCGGGCTCTGGCTGGGACACTCAAGGACATTCAGAGACTTGTCCCAAAGCCACTCCTGCATTGTCTTGGCTGTGTGCTTAGGGTCGTTGTCCTGTTGGAAGGTAAACCTTCGCCCCAGTCTGAGGTCCCGAGCGCTCTGGAGAAGGTTTTCATCAAGGACCTCTCTGTACTTTGCTCAGTTCATCTTTGCCTCGATTCTGACTAGTCTCCCAATCCCTGCCACTGAAAAACATCCCCACAGCATGATGCTGCCACCACCATGCTTCACCACAAGAATGGTACCAGGTTTCCTCCATACGTGACGCTAGGCATTCCGGCCAAAGAGTTCAATATTGGTTTCATCAGACCAGAGAATCGTGTTTATCATGGTCTAAGAGTCCTTTAGGTGCCTTTGGCAAACTCCAAGTGGCTGTCATGTGCCTTTTACTGAGGAGTGGCTTCCGTCTGGCCACTCTAACATAAAGGCCTGATTGGTGGAGTGCTGCAGAGAAGGTTGTCCTTCTGGAAGATTCTCCCATCTCCAAAGAGGAACTCAGGAGCTCTGTCAGAGTGACCATCGGGTTCATGGTCACCTCCCTAACCAAGGCCTTTCTCCCACAATTGCTCAGTGTGGCTTGGCGGCCAGCTCTAGGAAGTGTCTTGGTGGTTCCAAACTTATTCCATTTAAGAATGATGGAGGCCACTGTGTTCTTGGGGACCTTCAATGCTGCAGACATTTTTTGGTACCCTTCCCCAGATCTGTGCCTCGACACAATCCTGTCTCGGAGCGCTACGGACAATTTCTTCGACCTCATGGCTTGGTTTTTGCTCTGACATGCACTGTCAACTGTGGGACCTTATATAGACAGGTGCCTTTCCAAATCATGTCCAGTCTATTGAATTTACCACAGGTGGACTCCAATCAAGTTGTAGAAACATCTCAAGGATGATCAATGGAAACAGGATGCACCTGAGCTCTATTTCGAGTCTCATAGCAAAGGGTCTGAATACTTATGTAAATAAGGTATTTCTGTTTTTTATTTTTAATACAATTGCAAAAATGTCTAAAAACCTGTTTTTGCTTTGCCATTATGCGGTATTGTGTGTAGATTGATGAGGATTTTGTTTTGTTTAATCCATTTTAGAATAAGGCTGTAATGTAACAAAATGTGGAAAAAGTCAAGGGGTCTGAATACTTTCTGAATGCAAAATACTTCCATTCATTTTTTTAACTGGTCCCGGTCTACATTAATATGAGTCTTGTACGCTTGTGAGCGTCCTAGAGCAAAACAACTGACATGTACGTGTTCGTGAGAGTCTCACCCTTCCACAGGGGTCATATTAGTGTGTAGCCCAAACTGTTCAGATGCTACAGACAGAAGTTGGCAGATTGGAGATACTGACTTCAGACGAGTCCCGTGACGCTTGTGGGGGTTGTTCAGACACTACATATGTTTTAGTGAAAATTCTCCTGGTCAGAAAAACACCTCTTTAGCTCTGCCCTTTTCCACCACAGATGCATAAGGCTGACGTCGGGAGATGCAAAAGACCACATACAGTGGGGGAAAAAAGTATTTAGTCAGCCACCAATTGTGCAAGTTCTCCCACTTAAAAAGATGAGAGAGGCCTGTAATTTTCATCATAGGTACACGTCAACTATGACGGACAAATTGAGGAAAAAAAATAAGGAAAATCACATTGTAGGATTTTTTATGAATTTATTTGCAAATTATGGTGGAAAATAAGTATTTGGTCACCTACAAACAAGCAAGATTTCTGGCTCTCACAGACCTGTAACTTCTTCTTTAAGAGGCTCCTCTGTCCTCCACTCGTTACCTGTATTAATGGCACCTGTTTGAACTTGTTATCAGTATAAAAGACACCTGTCCACAACCTCAAACAGTCACACTCCAAACTCCACTATGGCCAAGACCAAAGAGCTGTCAAAGGAAACCAGAAACAAAATTGTAGACCTGCACCAGGCTGGGAAGACTGAATCTGCAATAGGTAAGCAGCTTGGTTTGAATAAATCAACTGTGGGAGCAATTATTAGGAAATGGAAGACACTGATAATCTCCCTCGATCTGGGGCTCCACGCAAGATCTCACCCCGTGGGGTCACAAGAACGGTGAGCAAAAATCCCAGAACCACACAGGGGGACCTAGTGTATGACCTGCAGAGACTGGGACCAAAGTAACAAAGCCTACCATCAGTAACACACTACGCTGCCAGGGACTCAAATCCTGCAGTGCCAGACGTGTCCCCCTGCTTAAGCCAGTACATGTCCAGGCCCATCTGAAGTTTGCTAGAGTGCATTTGGATGATCCAGAAGAGGATTGGGAGAATGTCATATGGTCAAATGAAACCAAAATATAACTTTTTGGTAAAAACTCAACTCGTCGTGTTTGGAGGACAAAGAATGATGAGTTGCATCCAAAGAACACAATACCTACTGTGAAGCATGGGGGTGGAAACATCATGCTTTGGGGCTGTTTTTCAGCAAAGGGACCAGGACGACTGATCCGTGTAAAAGAAAGAATGAATGGGGCATGTATCGTGAGATTTTGAGTCAAAACCTCCTTCCATCAGCAAGGGCATTGAAGATGAAACGTGGCTGGGTCTTTCAGCATGACAATGATCCCAAACACATCGCCCGGGCAACGAAGGAGTGGCTTCGTAAGAAGCATTTCAAGGTCCTGGAGTGGCCTAGCCAGTCTACAGATCTCAACCCCATAGAAAATCTTTGGAGGGAGTTGAAAGTCCGTATTGCCCAGCGACAGCCCCAAAACATCACTGCTCTAGAGGAGATCTGCATGGAGGAATGGGCCAAAATACCAGCAACAGTGTGTGAAAACCTTGTGAAGACTTACAGAAAACGTTTGACCTGTGTCATTGCTAACAAAGGGTATATAACAAAGTATTGAGAAACTTTTATTATTGACCAAATACTTATTTTCCACCATAATTTGCAAATAAATTCATAAAAAATCCTACAATGTGATTTTCTGGAAAAAAAAATATCATTTTGTCTGTCATAGTTGACGTGTACCTATGATTAAAATTACAGGCCTCTCTCATCTTTTTAAGTGGGAGAACTTGCACAATTGGTGGCTGACTAAATACTTTTTTCCCCCACTGTATCTCTAGCTTAAGATTTTTTTAATTATGGTAATTCGATTTCTGTGGGGTCACGGACATCAAATCTAGGGGTTTTTAAGTAATGTCTGACATCTCAGAAGTGACCTTGAATAAATAAAGCTAATCTGTCACACACCTCACATATCGCTTCTCTACAGGTGGCCGAGATGCTTGGCGACACCAAATTCTTGTACACCTGACTGGGCTTGTCTTTACTTGCGAGCTGTACTGACTGGCCTTGTTTGAGAGAATTCTTCAATGCTTATCTCAACATGGGGTTCCTGAGATGTGTGATCCATGTGACAGGCATAGGAGCAGTCAGTTGCATATGTACAGCAAGAAAAGCAGCGCCTTCTTTCTGTTTTCTCAACAATGTCTGGAGTCAGAAAAGCTAGTTCAGAAGGCTCCATTCAGCCTTCAGCCATCTGCCCATCAGACAGGAGTGGTCTCAAAAGGTGTCCCACACTCTCCCTATCAGGAGCACTTGGCTCACATCCATGGTTTCCTTAGAGAAGGCTATACATCAATTCCACACTTTAAATGTAGAAACATCCAAGAGGCTGAATCTTCAAACCATGTCCATTTCCCAGACATATCTCCCACACTGCAGATTGTAAACCTATTCTCTTCGGTCAGAGACTTTGTTTTGTGTCCTTTTTAAAAGGTTACCAGAGACTTACAGTCCATACAAAGACCTGTATAGAGCAAACTGGTTGGAGTAGTAAACATTTTAAAGTGATTCTTGTATCCTGTTGGAAATATACTAGCTACGACAAGTTTCATTTACTTTTTTCTTCATTTACCAGTAGCTTTTGGAGGAAGATCATAATTTGCTGCATGCATTACCATGACTATATATAATCTCAAAGAAAAACTTCAAAGACATTGTTGTCCATTAGTTTACTCCAATTAGGGGAGGGATGGTAGGGTTAGGGGAAAATAATAAATACAAATATATTTAAAAAATATATATAGAATTTATATATTTACAAAAATAATATGGGTATTGGAAATGATGCAGACAATTACATTGATGGAGGCCACGTTCTATCTGCAATATTAAAGCTGATCTACCCCCCCCCCCCCCCCCCCCCCCCAAAAAAAAATGTTTTGTAGCTTAGACTCTGTGTTTGTGTTGTGCCTGGAATCAGTTGAGACAAAGCACGCGTTAAATACAGGGTGGATGTCATGTTTTGGCTGATAAATGTATTAAAATAGAAATGTAAACTTTCAAATGGTACCACAGAGATGTTTGGAGGCCCACACATCAGAGAATGTTGACTTACATTTACATTTGAGTCATTTAGCAGACGCTCTTATCCAGAGCGACTAGGGTTAAGTGCCTTGCTTAAGAGCACATCAACAGATTTTTCACATAGTTGGCTCGGGGATTAGAACCAGCGACCTTTCGGTTACTGGCACAATGCTCTTACCCACTAAGCTACCTGCTGAAGGGAGTATCAGTTGTTTTAAATTACACTGTAAATCTTCCATAGGAAATGTATTGAAATCGTAAAAATATATGTATAGATAATAGAATAGACATTCCCATTTAAGTTGACATTCAATGGTGGGTGGACCGGCGGCCATCTTTGTGGTAGTAATAGGAAGTTAAAATGTCAATTCAATTTAAAATTCAATGGCGTACCAGCTAAATTGCAGTGGTCTGAAGGAATAGGTCCATTCTATGAATTATATTTCTATGATTGAAATTATACCCAGCCTGTATTCAAGAGTTTGCTGTGTCTAAACGGATGGGGGGCAGAACACATACACCTCAGATGATGTAAATTAGGGTTTAAGCTACAACAATTGCAAAAGAAATCAACAAAATTGGAGTTTACATATTTTAGGTAATTGACGTTAAAGGTTAAAAGATTTGATAATTTTTTACTAAAAAATATATTTTTAAATAAATTATTAAAGTGTTTGACAACGCTGTTTGTAAGCTTTTAAATGATATCAAACTCAACCGTTAATCTTTTCCAATGAAAAGACATGGATGTCTGCAAAGTTGGTCAACTTGGAGCATCTCTATCACCTGAATGTTTTGGCATTCAGGTTCAAAAAGGTTTTTCAAACCACTTCTACCATGGGCAAATATGTATGGAAAGTTTAGTTCAAAATGAAAAGGGGTGCAGTCAAAAAGTGATTGAAATCAAATAGAACAAGCCTACAGTATATGTAAAATTCACATTTCAACCGGATGCAAATGTTGCACTATATAAAGTACTACGGTGGCAGATACAGAGAATATAATTGCAAAATGTATGAACTATTGACTAAAATTGTATACTTGAAGTGTAGAATGGCCATGGTAAGGCAAACAAACTGGTAGACATACAGTGCCTTGCAAAAGTATTCATCCCCCTTGGCGTTTCTCCTATTTTGTTGCATTACAACCTGTAATTTAAATTTATTTTTATTTTTATTTCTTGTAATGGACATGAAAAAAAGTGAAATTAAAAAAATAACTTGTTTCAAAAAATTACACTCCACAGAGCTGGGCTTTACGGAAGAGTGGCCAGAAAAAAGCCATTGCTTAAAGAAAAAAATAAGCAAACACGTTTGGTGTTCGCCAAAAGGCATGTGGGAGACTCCCCAAAAATATGGAAGAAGGTACTCTGGTCAGATTAAAATTGAGCTTTTTGTCCATCAAGCAAAACGCTATGTCTGGCACCAACCCAACACCTCTCATCACCACGAGAACACCATCCCCACAGCGAAGCATGATGGTGGCAGCATCATGCTGTGGGGATGTTTTTATTGGCAGGGACTGGGAAACTGGTCAGAATTTAAGGAATGATGGATGGAGCTAAACAAAGGGAAATTCTTGAGGGAAACCTGTTTCAGTCTTCCAGAGATTTGAGACTGGGACGGATGTTCACCTTCCGGCAGGACAATGACCCTAAGCATACTGCTAAAGCAACACGCAAGTGGTTTAACGGGAAACATTTAAATGTCTTGGAATGGCCTAGTCAAAGCCCAGACCTCAATCCAATTGAGAATCTGTGGTATGACTTAAAGATTGCTGTACACCAGCGGAACCTATCCAACTTGAAGGAGATGGAGCAGTTTTGCCTTGAAGAATGGGCAAAAATCCCAGTGGCTAGATGTGCCAAGCTTATAGAGACATACCCCAAGAGACTTGCAGCTGTAATTGCTGCAAAAGGTGGCTCAATTTGTTTGCTTATTTTTTCCTTTAAGCAATGGCTTTTTTCTGGCCACTCTTCCGTAAAGCCCAGCTCTGTGGAGTGTACGGCTTAAAGTGGTCCTATTGACAGATACTCCAATCTCCGCTGTGGAGCTTTGCAGCTCCTTCAGGGTTATCTTTGGTCTCTTTGTTGCCTCTCTGATTAATGCCCTCCTTGTCTGGTCCATGAGTTTTGGTGGGCGGCCCTCTCTTGGCAGGTTTGTTGTGGTGCCATATTCTTTACATTTTGTAATAATGGATTTAATGGTGCTCCGTGGGATGTTCAAAGTTTCTGATATTTTTTTATAACCCAAACCTGATCTGTACTTCTCCACAACTTGGTCCCTGACCTGTTTGGAGAGCTCCTTGGTCTTCATGGTGCCGCTTGCTTGGTGGTGCCTCTTGCTTAGTGGTGTTGCAGACTCTGGGGCCTTTCAGAACAGGTGTATATATACTGAGATCATGTGACACTTAGATTGCACACAGGTGGACTTTATTTAACTAATTATGTGACTTCTGAAGGTAATTGGTTGCACCAGATCTTATTTAGGGGCTTCATAGCAAAGGGGGTGAATACATATGTACGCACCATTTTTCCGTTATTTATTTTTTAGAATTTTTTGAAACAAGTAATTTTTTTCATTTCACTTCACCAATTTGGACTATTTTTTGTATGTCCATTACATGAAATCCAAATAAAAATCTATTTAAGTTACAGGTTGTAATGCAACAAAATAGGAAAAACACCAAGGGGGATGAATACTTTTGCAAGGCACTGTAACTGCGAAATCTCAAACATTAATGTTAAGCAATATATTTTAAAGGTATCATATTGGGCAAAATCAGCCTACATTGATATAATATTTTGAGGAATGGAAAAAGCGATATGCTTAGAAATCAGAACGCAACCTGCTAACATGTGCCAAGTAGATACCGATATAGCCATTCAAAAGGTTTTGTCATCGGAACTATGACAGCAATGCACCAAGTTCCATTGTGTCATCAAAATCACAACTCTCTTCGATCCTTTGTAAACCAACAAGAAAAAGGAGCGATGTTTCTTAAATGTTCTGTCTTTGTTGCCAGCTGTGCATCTCAGGCAAACGACAAGACAAGGGTCAACAACTATACCATGCTCTCTCTACTATCAGCATGCCACGCCATTTTACCAGCGCTTTATTTTCCTGCCTAGCTTTTTTACCTTCACCAGCAGCTTTTTTACCCTCACCAGCAGCAACTTCCTGTTTGCTAGAAAAGGCATTCGCAGAGAGTTAAAGAAACAGAGAAAAACGTTACAACAACATTAATGAAAGGTCATTGTCTGGGGGCTTAACCTGGGTGAAACGGAAAGGGCCCTGAACCCATCAAAAACTATCGACCACATCCGGGAGCAGGACCTGCAAGAAAGGAGAACAACAAAGACAGTTTGTGACAAAGCTGAGATGCTGCAGTCTTGGAGGAGTGAAATCAACTGTGACATTTTTCATTTATTTGTAAATGCCTCTTTGGCGGCACACTCACTCGAAAAGACAGTTTAGCTCTTACGGAATAAGCGAGGCAATGGTAAAATAAAACAATCCTGACAGTTGCTTTAATGAGAGGCTGCATTAGGGCCGCTCTCTTACACTTTACCCTCTCCCAGAAGCACGCCCTTCACTTTCAATCTCACACCCAAGTCATTTGGAAATTGTTAACCCTGTAAAATATTACACTAATCCTCTTTTATACCACATCCCTAAGACATTCTTTGGGGGTTTATATTGTCAGAATTACATTTGGTCATTCAAAGTTGGTTTATATGATAATGTTTTTCCAACCTGAATACAAATTGCGTTATACTGTCTCTCCAAATAATGTTTTCAATTCCTTTTTCCAGGTGTGATGGCCAGTTGCATTGTAGGTGACTCATGTTTGTGTGGTATTACCTTGTTTTACATTATCCAAGGGTTGCCCTCACTACTTATCTATGATTAAATGGCAGTGTCCTTCTCTAGTGCAAACTAAGACAATCCAGTTAGACAAGGTAATGAACTGGAAACAAACTTAAAGTAATGAAGTGAAGGACATTATGTTTTCATGTTATCAAGATTCAGGGATTTCCATACTTGGTGCTTATAGTTATTGATTATCACTTATTATAAACCGGGTAGTTTGGGTTCTGGATGCTGATTAGCTGAAGCAGCATTTCAGCCGCGTGTATATGAGACAATATACCACGGGTATGATGCAAAACTTCTTGTTAACTGTTCTATTTATTTTGGTAACCAGTTTATAGTAGCAATAAGGCACCTTGGGGGTTTGTGGTATATGGCCAATATACCATGGCTAAGGGCTGAATCCCGGCACTCTGCTTTGCGCTGTGCCTAAGAACAGCCCTTAGTCGTGGTATATTGGCCAATATAGCACACCGCCTTGAGCCTTATTGCTTAATTATAAACTGGGTGGTTCGAGCCCTGAATGCTGCTTGGCTGACAGCCATCGTACATCAGACCGTATATATCACGAGTATAACAAAAAATATTGTGGTATATGGCCAATATACCAAGGCTAAGGGCTGTGGTAAATATATGTTTTAATTAAGTGTAGTTTAAGGGAAGTTTATTATAGAGAGCAAACATAAAATGAAAATCTAAAGCTGTGTGTAGCAGTTAATCTATACTGTTTTACTTGACAAAACCAACATTTTTGTCAAAACTTGACGATTGTTTTTATTTATTTAAAAATACATATTTGAATACAATTTCAAATCAGCAATTCTCCTGTCAACATTTGTGAGTCTAGAGTTTGGAGACATGCCCTAATAGGGTAAGGCAAGTATGATATTCTATCTCCTTCACTCGCTGATTCACTGGCTGTTGATAAGACATGTTTTGACATTAATGTTATCAATATTTCAAATCATTTCTGGTATAAGAGAATAGAGGAGAAGAAAATAAGAGAATATATAATTGTGATCAATGTTTTGAAGTGATTTGATTTGTAGGATCTTTCAATTTGTAATCATTCAAAATAGGTCAGACAAGCTACAGGAATTGTAATATCACCTTGTGTATGGTGCCCTCTATACTATCAAAAAAAACGCACACTCTAAATATGCTCCCAATAACTTCATGGATACACCTAACCAGCATTTCGGCATGCAGTGCCTTCTTCATGGTTTAATAATGAATCTATACTATCCTCTTAGATTGATAGACTGCACTATATAGTAGGCAGTACATGAGCAATGAGTTATGTGCTTGATTAAGCCAAAGTAATTTCCCTCCCAGATATCATGTCTCTTTCAAGCGCTCTATAATCGACCATACCCAGCCATAATCTATATTTAGCTCTAAGGAGTAGAGTACTAGAGATGTTCATACAAATCTAGGTAGAGGTGTTATTCTCTGGCACTAGAGCACAGATTACATTTCTCTTTAATATGTTTGATTTAAAAAAACTTTGTAATCTGTGATTAGTAATTAACTTCATTAAAATCAGTGTGAAACTTCAACAATCAAACTTTTGGTGGTAACACGAAGGCAACTTAAAATCCCTCCGCATTAAATTGGTGTTCCTCATTCATGTCTCAATTACTTAGCACTGATTAATATCTCATTGCTGTCTGGTACTAGACTTACATATCATAACTTCCCATGAGTTGGAAAGCTAGCATTCTGGGCATCGTTTCACAGCCTTCAAATCAAATCAAATCAAATGGTATTGGTCACATACACATGTTTAGCAGATGTTATTGCGGGTGTAGTGAAATGCTTGTGTTTCTAGTGCAGTAATATCTAACAAGTCATATCTAACAATTTCACAACATATACCCAATACACACAAATCTAAGTAAAGCAATGGAATTAAGAATATATAAATAAATATATGGATGAGCAATGTCAGAGTGGCATAGACTAAGATACAGTAGAATAGTGCTGGTGAGTTACCGCCGCTCTGATATCCAATAGTTCTTCCCGGCTGTATGTAATAACACAAACAATTTTCTGGGCTATTACCGTAAGAAATAATACATTAAAAAAACTAAATACTGCAAAGTTTCCTAAGAGCTAGAAGGAAGGCAGCCCTCTCTGTCGGCCTTCGTAGCATTACTATGTACTTTAGAGACCATGTATGGTGCATTGTTAATAATAAATGTTGAAATAAAACCCAAATGACTAACATTTATGTTATAAGCTTCATATACAGTATTAATGAGTACTCCAGACTGCTCACAGAGCAACAAGGTGTATCATTGGGCACATTTTGTCCTCTGAATCAAAGAAAAAAAGAGTAATAATCACAATTTTTTTTGTATTTTAGGAACAATGAACTATTTACATAGACTAAAGTAAAGTACTGTAGTACAGCATTATATTTAGAGTTAAGATGGTTATCCTGAGAGCCTAATTACTCAAGATTACACCCAAGTAATGTGATTGACAAATCAGGCTGTAGTTTCAGGCAACATGCTAATTAAGATGTTAAGGTCTGATGAACTGAACATATTTCCACACAACACAGCATCAGTGGGAAGCCCTTCAATGTGGTAAGTAGTAACAGTATCCATTATCCATCTAAATATGTTTTGATCACACCAAGTCAAGCGACATATGCTTTACAAATGCAAGAGAAACTGCACCGTACTACATCCATGTTAATCTGGTCAGAACTTGTATGATGCACTGGCTAAGAAGCGTTACCCAGATCTGAGGCTCCATAATTATCAGTGAACATAACCAGGTATTCCATCCACCTACTGTACAGCCACCTTGACTTGTGGTATCTTAGTAAAAAAAAGTTTAATTTGCACATAGCAGAAAACATCAGTCAGAAGGAGTGACCTTGGCTGCAGCAGTATTAAATGGGCAGACAATTATTATTTTTGCTATTGTGTGTGCGATATTGCTGTTATTAGACCATCATTTTCCCACTTCTCTTTGTCATTGATGCTTGGCAGGCTATCATTTTAATTATCTCACTTGGATGATGTTCAGTCAAGTAAAGATTATTGAGGATAGTGGTTAAGATTTTTTTAACTGCCCTCTTCACTCTTTCAAATCTTTATAATGTGCAGGCATAAATAAAAACAGATGCCTTTTACAAACCAGCTAAGTAGTGAAGCTGAAAGATGTTGTGCTTCAGTGCCCTCACATTTATTACAGTCTCCATCAAATACGCATTTCTATTTCCTAGTCAAAGTCACTAGAGTTGTCAATGTGATCAATGTGATATTGTGTTACCGTTTATGTTTCAGGGACCTCTGAACTTTCTACAGGTCTTCATCGCAACAACATCTACTCTAAGTCTGTATTTAGAGCATAAATCACTAAATGTGGAGTCACACAATGTTGGAAATAACCTCTATATTAAAATCTATATGAAAGAGTCAAGATGTCAACACATACAGTAAGGACAGAGTTTGAAGGGTCTCGCTGAGCCCTTGGCGTGAGTTAAGTAAAGGACTTGAATCATCTGCTTGTCTCCTTGAAGATTCGGGTCCTGGATTCTGAGGCCACAGGGGCGCTCTCACTCATTTCCCTCAGGCAAGGTCAGGGCAGCCTCACCCCCAGCTGTTTGACCACCTCTCAGCTTAATGGTATGTTCAAGACAACTCTGAACTCAGAATAATGAACTCTCCGACCTCCGACTTCAGTGCGTTCAAGACAACTGGGAACAAAAAAGAGCTCCGACTAGGATATACAGCATATATATATTTTTAAGTCATCCAACTCGGAAACTCTGGCATCATCCTTGAGCTCTGACTTTTCCGACCTGAAGCTCACTGACGTCACGATTTTTCCCAGTCGGAGTTCATTTTTTTCCAGAGTTCCCAATTGTCTTGCCTTTGCCTGCTATTCACTGTGCCAACATAATGGCAGTATCCAATTAAATGTCCCACAGAAGAACCTTTAAGGCCCTGTACACACTTACAGTATGTAGGCCTTATCATCCACATGTAGTTCCTGTGCAGATGTTATGCTTATAATGCTAAGATGACTTAACAAAGGGCAGATCTAATGGAGAAGGAGGTGCATATTGTCAGACCCGGCGCCAGGATAAATTAACTAAGGGGGCAGTTTAAATTGTATAAGGAGCACCTTTTTGGGGGGGTTCTTGCATTGAAATTATATTGAATTCTGCTTATATCACGCTTTACCACAATAAAAATAAAGTTAAAATGCCGAAACCCCAAGACCATTGATTGAGTGCTTTTGAAGTGACAGGTTGGCGCGTTAATCTGTAGCCTATATCCACTGCGCTGTATCAGCACAATGGACAACGCCGTACACACTAAAGTGAGGCCGTTTTGGTAATGAATATACAGTTCCTTCAGAAAGTATTCAAACCCCTTGACTTAATCCACATTTATTTTGTTACAGCCTGAATTCAAGACATTTCAGCTTTTCATTTTTTATTAATTTGTAAAAAATTCTAAAAACATAATTAAACTTTGACATTATGGGGTATTGTGTGTACGCCAGTGACAAAAATCTAAATGTAATCCATTTTAAATTCAGGCTGTAACACAACAAAATGTGGAAAAAAATCAAGAGGTGTGAATACTTTCTGAAGGGTCTCGCTGAGCCCTTGGCGTGAGTTAAGTAAAGGACTTGAATCATCTGCTTGTCTCCTTGAAGATTCGGGTCCTGGATTCTGAGGCCACAGGGGCACTCTCACTAATTTCCCTCAGGCAAGGTCAGGGCAGCCTCACCCCCAGCTGTTATGACCACCTCTCAGCTTAATGCAAGATAGATAGGTTAATTCAAAGTTTTGCATCAAATGATGCATTTTGCATCATCATCATCATGATGTGGCAAGGACACTTTGCTTCTTGAAAGTTCAATATTTTGAAAGCCTGACTGCTGCCATGCTGCCATGAAATATGTATATATACAGTTGAAGTTGGAAGTTTACATACACTTAGGTTGGAGTCATTAAAACTCGTTTTTCAACCACTCCACACATTTCTTGTTAACAAACTATAGTTTTGGCATGTCGGTTAGGACATCTACTTTGTGCATGACACAAGTAATTCTTCCAACAATTGTTTACAGACAGATTATAATTCACTGCAACACAATTCCAGTGGATCAGCAGTTTACATACATTAAGCTGACTGTGTCTTTAAACCGCTTGGAAAATTCCAGAAAATGATGTCATGGCTTTAGAAGCTTCTGATAGGCTAATTGACATCATTTGAGTCAATTGGAGGTGTACCTGTGGATGTATTTCAAGGCCTACCTTCAAACTCAGTGCCTCTTTGCTTGACATCATGGGAAAATCAAAAGAAATCAGCCAAGACCTCAGAAAAAAAATGTGTAGACCTCCACAAGTCTAGTTCATCCTTGGGAGCAATTTCCAAACGCCTGAAGGTACCACGTTCATCTATGCAAACAATAGTACGCAAGTATAAACACCATGGGACCATGCAGCCGTCATACCGCTCAGGAAGGAGACGCGTTCTGTCTCCTAGAAATGAACGTACTTTGGTGCGAAAAGTGCAAATCAATCCCAGAACAACAGCAAAGGACCTTGTGAAGATGCTGGAGGAAACAGGTACAAAAGTATCTATATACACAGTAAAAGGAGTCCTATATCGACATAACCTGAAAGGCCGCTCAGCAAGGAAGAAGCCACTGCTCCAAAACCACCATAAAAAAGCCAGACTATGGTTTGCAACTGCACATGGGACAAAGATCGTACTTTTTTGAGAAATGTCCTCTGGTCTGATGAAACAAAAATATAACTGTTTGGCCATAATGACCATCGTTATGTTTGGAGGAAAAAGGGGAATGCTTGCAAGCCGAAGAACACCATCCCAACCGTGACGCACGGGGGGTGGCAGCATCATGCTGTGCAGGTGCTTTGCTGCAGGAGGGACTGGTGCACTTCACAAAATAGATGGCATCATTATGAAGGAAAATTATGTGGATATATTGAAGCAACATCTCAAGACATCAGTCAGGAAGTTAAAGCTTGGTCGCCAGGGTTGTGGGTTTGTTTCCCACGGGGGGCCAGTATGAAAAATGTATGCACTCTAAATGTAAGTCGCTCTGGATAAGAGCGTCTGCTAAATGACTAAAATGTAAAAATGTAAATGTAAATGGGTCTTCCAAATGGACAGTGACCCCAAGCATACTTCCAAAGTTGTGTCAAAATGGCTTAAGGACAACAAAGTCAAAGTATTGGAGTGGCCATCACAAAGCCCTGACCTCAAGCCTATAGAAAATGTGTGGGCAGAACTGAAAAAGCGTGTGCGAGCAAGGAGGCCAAGAAACCTGACTCAGTTACACCAGCTCTGTCAGGAGGAATGGGCCAAAATTCACCCAACTCACTGTGGGAAGCTTGTGGAAGGCTACCCGAAACGTTTGACCCAAGTTAAACAATTTAAAGGCAATGCTAGCAAATACTAATTGAGTGTATGTACATTTCTGACCCACTGGGAATGTGATGAAAGAAATAAAAGCTGAAATAAATCATTCTCTCTACTATTATTCTGACATTTCACAATCTTAAACTAAAGTGGTGATCCTAACTGACCTAAGACAGGGACTTTTTACTAGGATGATTAAATGTCAGGAATTGTGAAAAACTGAGTTTAAATGTATTTGGCTAAGGTGTATGTAAACCTCCGACTTCAACTGTAGTTTTTGAGTGGATATTTCCTTTAAGGATGTTATTGCTGATGGGCTTGTTGCACTCAATACACATTGCATATTGATCGAAACGGTATCATTGAAATGGCCAAGCAAGATAACATCAGAAAGTATTCAACCCCTTGACTTTTTACACATTTTGTTGCGTTACAGCCTGCATTTAAAAAATTATTAAATGTCGATTTTTTTTGTCACTGGCCTACATACAATACCCATATTGTGCCACTAATCTACACACAATATCCCATAATGTCAAAGTAGAATTTAGTTTTTAGAAATGTTTACAAATTAATTAAAAATGAAAAGCTGAAATGTATTCAACCCCTTTGTTATGACAAGCTTAAACAGGAGTAAAAAAATCGCTTTACAAATCACCTAATAAGTGTTCTCACTGTGTGCAATAATAGTGGTTAACATGATTTTTGAATGACTACCACATCTCTGTACCCCACACATACAATTATCTGTAAGGTCCTTCAGTAAAGTAGTGAATTTCAAGCACTTATTCAAACAGAAGGACCAGGGAGCTTTTCCAATGCCTCGCAAAGAAGGTCACCGGTTGGTAGATGGGTAAAAATAAAAAAAAGCAGACACTTAATATCCCTTTGATCATGGTGAAGTTATTAATTAGGCTTTGGATGGTGTATCCATACACCGAGTTACTACAAAGATACAGGCGTCCTTCCTAACTCAGTTGCCGGAGAGGAAGGGAACCAGTCAGGAATTTCACCATGAAGCCAATATTAATTTTAAAACAGTCAGAGTTTAATGGCTGTGATAGGAGAAAATGGAGGATGGATCGACAACATTGTAGTTACTCCACAATAATAACATAAATTATAGAGTGAAAAGAAGGAAGCCTGTACATTATACAAATATTCCAAAACATGCATCCTGTTTGCAACAAGGCACTAAAGTAATACTGCAAAGAATGTGGCAAATACATTCATTTTTTGCCCTGAATATAAAGCATACAGTGTATTTGATCCCCTGCTGATTTTGTACGTTTGCCCACTGACAAAGAAATGATCAGTCTATAATTTTAATGGTAGGTTTATTTGAACAGTGAGAGACAGAATAACAACAAAAAAATCCAGAAAAACGCATGTAAAAAATGTTATAAATTGATTTGCATTTTAATGAGGGAAATAAGTATTTGACCCCTCTGCAAAACAGGGAGCTGAAGGTTCGAGTTGCCAAACGTCAGCCTCGAAACCTTAATTACTTGGAGAAGATCTGCAAAGAGGTGTGGCAAAACCCTTGTTGGCAATCACAGAGGTCAGACGTTTCTTGTAGTTGGCCACCAGGTTTGCACACATCTCAGGAGGGATTTTGTCCCACACCTCTTTGCAGATCTTCTCCAAGTCATTAAGGTTTCGAGGCTGACGTTTGGCAACTCGAACCTTCAGCTCCCTCCACAGATTTTCTATGGGATTAAGGTCTGGAGACTGGCTAGGCCACTCCAGGACCTTAATGTGCTCTTCTTGAGCCACTCCATTGTTGCCTTGGCCGTGTGTTTTGGGTCATTGTCATGCTGGAATACCTATCCACGACCCATTTTCAATGCCCTGGCTGAGGGAAGGAGGTTCTCACTCAAGATTTGACGGTACATGGCCCCGTCCATCGTCCCTTTGATGCGGTGAAGTTGTCCTGTCCCCTTAGCAGAAAAACACCCCCAAAGCATAATGTTTCCACCTCCATGTTTGAAGGTGGGGATGGTGTTCTTGGGGTCATAGGCAGCATTCCTCCTCCTCCAAACACGGCGAGTTGAGTTGATGCCAAAGAGCTCCATTTTGGTCTTATCTGACCACAATACTTTCACCCAGTTCTCCTCTGAATCATTCAGATGTTCATTAGCAAACTTCAGACGGGCCTGTGTATGTGCTTTCTTGAGCAGGGGGACCTTGTGGGCACTGCAGGATTTCAGTCCTTCACGGCGTAGTGTGTTACCAATTGTTTTCTTGGTGACTATGGTCCCAGCTGCCTTGAGATCATTGACAAGATCCTCCCGTGTAGTTCTGGGCTGATTCCTCACCGTTCTCATGATCATTGCAACTCCACAAGGTGAGATCTTGCATGGAGCCCCAGGCCGAGGGAGATTGACAGTTATTTTGTGTTTCTTCCATTTGCAAATAATCGCACCAACTGTTGTCACCTTATCACAGAGCTGCTTGGCGATGGTCTTGTAGCCCATTCCAGCCTTGTGTAGGTCTACAATCGTGTCCCTGACATCCTTGGAGAGCTCTTTGGTCTTGGCCATGGTGGAGAGTTTGGAATCTGATTGATTGATTGCTTCTGTGGACAGGTGTCTTTTATACAGGTAACATGCTGAGATTAGGAGTACTCCCTTTAAGAGTGTGCTCCTAATCTCAGCTCGTTACCTGTATAAAAGACACCTGGGAGCCAGAAATCTTTCTGATTGAGAGGGGGTCAAATACTTATTTCCCTCATTAAAATGCAAATCAATTTATAACATTTTTTACATGTGTTTTTCTGGATTTTTTGTTGTTACTCTGTCTCGCACTGTTCAAATAAACCTACCGTTGAAATTATAGACTGATCATTTCTTTGTCAGTGGGCAAATGTACAAAATCAGCAGGGGATCAAATACTTTTTTCCCTCACTGTATATCACAAGTACCACTCTTCATATTTTCAAGCATGGTGATGGCTGCATCATGTTATGGGTATGCTTGTTATCGGCAAGTCTAGGGAGTTTTTTGGGGGATGAAAAGAAACGGGATAGAGCTAAGCACAGGCAAAATCCTAGAGGAAAATCTGGTTCTGTGTGCTTTCCAACAGACACTGGAAGACGAATTCACCTTTTAGCAGGACAAGGACATAAAAAACAAGGCCAAATCTACAATGGAATTGCTTACCTTGACGACATTGAATGTTCCTGAGTGGCCTAGTTCCAGTTTTGACTTAAAGTGGCTTAAAAATCTATGGCAGGGGTATCCAACATACAACTCGCAGGTCCAATCCGACCCTGAGTGGTTTGAGTAAAAAAGATACTGGCACCCTTGCACTTTTCATAATAATTCACTAATTCTTCTCAAATAAGCTGAACTGAAGGGGGGGAAAAATGTCTCCATGCCTTGTTATTGAATTTTGAACATTGCAGAACCAATGTTATTTTTGTAAACTTAAGTTTACAATTTTCCTTGAGATAATAAAGACAAATGATATGGACAAATGTATTGGCACCCGGAGCTAATACTTGGTTGCATGAGATAACTGCAGACAAGATGGCGAAGATAGCTGCAGACAAACACTTTGTATGCTCGGCCCTAATTTATGTGTTCTCTGACACCTGGAGCTGCATGGCAAATGGTCCAGGAACAAAGGACAATGCCCAAGGACTAGACAGCCCATCCCCCTCTGAGGGGCCAAAATGTAAATCTCTCTGTTACAGTATCCAGAGGACTGACTAGTGTGAAAGAATAATGCTATAGTACCCATGTTTGGTATCTATCTGAAACTTCTTCATGGAGGATAACACTGATGCTATATATATGGATGTATTATTTACATTTACATTTACGTCATTTAGCAGACGCTCTTATCCAGAGCGACTTACAAATAGGTGCATTCACCCTATATCCAGTGGGATAACCACTTTACAATATATATATTATTATTTTTTTAGGGGGGTAGAAGGATTACTTTATCCTATCCCAGGTATTCCTTAAAGAGGTGGGGTTTCAAATGTCTCCGGAAGGTGGTGAGTGACTCCGCTGTCCTGGCGTCGTGAGGGAGCTTGTTCCACCATTGGGGTGCCAGAGCAGCAAACAGTTTTGACTGGGCTGAGCGGGAACTATGCTTCCGCAGAGGAAGGGGAGCCAGCAGGCCAGAGGTGGATGAACGCAATGCCCTCGTTTGGATGTAGGGACTGATCAGAGCCTGAAGGTACAGAGGTGCCGATCCCCTCACAGCTCCATAGGCAAGCACCATGGTCTTGTAACAGATGCGAGCTTCAACTGGAAGCCAGTGGAGTGTGCGGAGGAGCGGGGTGACGTGAGAGAACTTGGGAAGGTTGAACACCAGACGGGCTGCGGCATTCTGGATGAGTTGTAGGGGTTTAATGGCACAGGCAGGGAGCCCAGCCAACAGCGAGTTGCAGTAATCCAGACGGGAGATGACAAGTGCCTGGATTAGGACCTGTGCCGCTTCCTGTGTAAGGCAGGGTCGTACTCTCCGAATGTTGTAGAGCATGAACCTGCAGGATCGGGTCACCGCCTTGATGTTAGCGGAGAACGACAGGGTGTTGTCCAGGGTCACACCAAGGCTCTTCGCACTCTGGGAGGAGGACACAATGGAGTTGTCAACCGTGATGGCGAGATCATGGAACGGGCAATCCTTCCCCGGGAGGAAGAGCAGCTCCGTCTTGCCAAGGTTCAGCTTGAGGTGGTGATCCGTCATCCATACTGATATGTCTGCCAGACATGCAGAGATGCGATTCGCCACCTGGTTATCAGAAGGGGGAAAGGAGAAGATTAGTTGTGTATCGTCAGCGTAGCAATGATAGGAGAGGCCATGTGAGGATATGACAGAGCCAAGTGACTTGGTGTATAAGGAGAGGGCCTAGAACTGAGCCCTGGGGGACACCAGTGGTGAGAGCACGTGGTGCGGAGACAGCTTCTCGCCACGCCACTTGGTAGGAGCGACCGGTCAGGTAGGACGCGATCCAGGAGTGAGCCGCGCCGGAGATGCCCAGCTTGGAGAGGGTGGAGAGGAGGATCTGATGGTTCACAGTATCAAAGGCAGCAGACAGGTCTAGAAGGACAAGAGCAGAGGAGAGAGAGTTAGCTTTAGCAGTGCGGTTACCATTATCTCTGTGGTAACAGTACCATTATCTCTGTGGTAACTTGTATCTGTACAGGGTGAACTCTGAATTATTATATGCAAGTGGGTTTTATGGTCCTCCCTGACTGAGTCTGTAATACCAACATGTTTCAAGCAGACCACCATAGTCCCTGTGCCCAAGAACACTAAGATAACCTGCCTAAATGACTACCAACCCGTAGCACTCACCTCTGTAGCCATGAAGTGCTTTGAAAGGCTGGTCATGGCTCACATCAACACCATTATCTCAAAAACCCTAGACCCACTCCAATTTGCATACTGCCCGAACAGATCCACAGATTATGCAATCTCTATTGCACTCCACACTGCCCTTTCCCACCTGGACAAGAGGAACACCTACGTGAGAATGCTATTCATTGACTATAGCTCAGCATTGAACACCATAATGCCCTCAAAGCTCATCACTAAGCTAAGGACCCTGGGACGAAACACCTCCCTCTGCAACTGGATCCTGGACTTCCTGACGGGCCGCCCCCAGGTGGTAAGGGCCTCCTGTAGCTCAGTTGGTAGAGCATGGCGCTTGCAACGCCAGGGTTGTGGGTTCGATTCCCACGGGGGACCAGTATGAAAAATGTATGCACTCACTAATTGTAAGTCGCTCTAGATAAGTGCGTCTGCTAAATGACTAAAATGTAACAACACATCTGCCACGCTGATCCTCAACACGGGGGCCCCTCAGGGGTGCGTGCTCAGTCCCCTTCCGTACTCCCTGTTCACCCTTGACTGCATGGCCAAGCACGACTCCAACACCATCATTAAGTTTGCCGACGACACAACAGTGGTAGGCCTGATCACCGACAATGATAAGACAGCCTATAGGGAGGAGGTCAGAGACCTGGCCGTGTGGTGCCAGGATAACAACCTCTCCCTCAACGTGATCAAGACAAAGGAGATGATTGTGGACTACAGACTGAGCACGCCCCCATTCTCATCGATGGGGATGTAGTGGAACAGGTTGAGAGCTTCAAGTTCCTTGGTGTCCACATCACCAACAAACTATCATGGTCCAAACACACCAAGACAGTCGTGAAGAGGGCACGACAAAGCCTATTCCCCCTCAGGAGACTGAAAATATTTGGAATGACACCGCCTATACCGGTATAGGCAGTGTCAGAGGAAGGCCCTAAAAATTATCAAAGACTACTGCACCCTAGTCATAGACTGTTCTCTCTGATACCGCATGGCAAGCGGTATCGGAGCGCCAAGTCTAGGTCCAAAAGGCTTCTTAACAGCTTCTACCACCAAGCCATAAGACTCCTGAACAGCTAATCATGGCTACCCCACCCCATCCCCCTCTTGTACGCTGCTGCTACTCTGTTTTTTATTTATGCATAGTCACTTTAACTCTACCCACATTTACATTTTTAGTCATTTAGCAGACACTCTTATCCAGAGCAACCTACAGTTTTAGTGAGTGCATACATTTTTCATACTGGCCCCTGGTGGGAATCGAACCCACAACCCTGACGTTGCAAGCACCATGCTCTACCAACTGAGCTACAGGAGGCCAACTGAGCTACAGGACACATGTACATATTACCTCAACAAACCGGTGCCCCCGCACATTGACTCTGTACCGGTACCCCCTGTATAGCCTCCCTACTGTTATCTTATTTTACTGCTGCTCTTTAATTAATTGCTATTTTTTATTTTTAACTTATCTTTTTTAACTTATTTTTTAAAACTGCATTGTTGGTTAAGGGCTATCAGTAAGCATTTCACTGTAATGTCTACACCTGTTGTATTCGGCACAAGTGGCAAATACAATTTGATTTGATTTGATTTGAATTATGTCTCATTTAAATTGGTCTCATCCCCCACACAAGCATTTAAATGCTGTGACAACCTGTGGAGATTGGGCCTGGGTGGTCAGGTTACTCTGTAAACTTGGTATCGTTTGATTGGTCAATCAATGGTGGTTGGTTTTGGGTTGAAAGAGTTACACCTTCAGATGTTATAAATTGAATTAAATGCCTTTGTTCTCTCTCTTATCCTGTATCCAGTCCATGAGGAAAGTTGTATGATACATTCTTATTTCTTAGGATTCTAGGCCTCCGGCCTAGTAAGAATCTCTTTGTTCATGCTTTGTCCTGTAACTTAACCTTAGTATATATATGCTTGGAATAATGCTTTGTAATGCTTGTAAATGCTTCTAACTTAAGCATTATGCCCTGTATGTGAATCCATTCATTGTACAATGTTAATTAAATATCTGCCCTTGATATAGACAATTATCAGACCAATTCTTACAAGTCAACGTCAACTCATTGCCTAATGCAACTCATTGCCTAATGCCTGCGTGTATATTTTAATTATCTTTATGGAGCAAGATAAGCATTTTAATAGGCTAATTGCTTAGTCTTATTAAAAGTCACATAAGGTATTTATAATATCATACACAGTACATTCGGAAAGTATTCAGACCCCTTGACTTTTTCCATATTTTGTTATGTTACAGCCTTATTCTATCACGATCGTTGATTGAAGGCTTGGACCAAGGTGCAGCATGGTAGGCGAACATATTAATTTATTAAATGAAACACAGACAAAATAACAAAATACACACAAATGTAAAGTTCTGCAGGCTACAAAGCAACCATACAAAAACAAGATCCGACAAACTAAGATGGGAAAAAGGCTGCCTAAGTATGATCCCCAATCAGAGACAACGATAGACAGCTGCCTCTGATTGGGAACCATACCCGGCCAACAAAGAAATAGAAAAACTAGAATGCCCACCCAAATCACACCCTGACATAACCAAATAGAGAATAAAAGGGATATCTAAGGTCAGGGCGTGACATATTCTAAAATAGATTAAATTAAAAATGTTCCTCATCAATCTACACACGAAACACCATAATGACAAAGTGAAAACAGGTTTTTAGAAATGTTTGCAAATGTATTACAAATAAAAAACAGATACCTTATTTACATAGGTATTCAAACCCTTTGCTATGAGACTCAAAATTGAGCTCAGGTGCATCCTGTTTCCATTGATCATCCTTGAGATGTATCTACAACTTGATTGGAGTCCACCTGTGGTAAATTCAATTGATTGGACCTGATTTGGAAAGGCACACACCTGTCTACATAAGGTCCCACAGTTGATAATGCATTTCAGAGCAAAAACCAAGCCATGAGGTCGAAGGAATTGTCCGTAGAGCTCCGGGATAGGATTGTGTCGAGGCACAGATCTGGGGAAAGGTACCAAAACGTTTATGCAGCATTGAAGGTCCCCAAGAACACAGTGGCCTCCATCATTCTTAAATGGAAGAAGTTTGGAACCACCAAGACTCTTCCTAGAGCTGGCCACCAACTCTGACAGAGCTCCAGAGTTCCTCTGTGGAGATGGGAGAAACTTCCAGAAGAACAACCATCTCTGTAGCACTCCACCAATCAGTCCTTTATGGTAGAGTGGCCAGACGAAAGCCACTCCTCAGTAAAAGGCACACGGCAGCCTGCTTGGAGTTTGACAAAAGGCACCTAAAGACTCTCAGATGATGAGAAACAAGATTCTCTTGTCTGATGAAACCAAGATTGAACTCTTTGGCCTGAATGCCAAGCGTCACGTCTGGAGGAAACCTGGCACCATCCCTACGGTGAAGCATGGTGGTGGCAGCATCATGCTGTGGGAATGTTTTGTCAGCGGCAGGGACTGGGAGACTAGTCAGGATCGAGGGAAAGATGAACGGAGCAAAGTACAGAGAGATCCTTGATGAAAACCAGCTCCAGAGCACTCAGGACCTCAGACTGGGGCGAAGGTTCACCTTCCAACAGGACAACAACCCTAAGCACACAGCCAAGGCAACACAGGAGTATCAGAACTCAGATGCAGACAGTTCGAATCACAGATGTTTATTAACAGAACAGGGGGCAGGCAGACGACAGGTCAAGGGCAGGCAGAGGTCGGTTATCCAGGGCAAAGTCAGTAAGGTACCGAACGGCAGGCAGGCTGAGGGTCAGGGCAGGCAGAATGGTCAAAACCGGAAAAACTAGAAAAACAGGGGATAGGGTGAAACAGGGGTACTGGAAAAACACGCTAGTAGGCTTGACGAGACAAGACGAACTGGCAACAGACAAACAGAAAAAACAGGAATAAATGCACAGGGGATAATGAGGAAAATGGGCAACACCTAGAGGGGGGTGGAGACAAGCACAAGACAGGTGAAACAGATAAGGGTGTGACAAGGAGTGGCTTCAGGACAAGTCTCTGAATGTCCTTGAGTGGCCCAGCCAGAGCCCGGACTTGAACCCGATCGAACATCTCTGGAGAGACCTGAAAATAGCTGTGAAGCGACGCTCCCCATCCAACCTGACAAAGCTTGAGAGGATCTGCAGAGAAGAATGGGAGAAACTCCGCAAATACAGGTGTGCCAAGCTTGTAGCGTCATGCCCAAGAAGACTTGAGGCTGTAATCGCTGCCAAAGTTGCTTCAAGAAAGTACTGAGTAAAGGGTCTGAATACTTATGTAAATGTGATATTTCCATCTAAAAACCTGTTTTTGCTTTGTCATTATGATGTATTGTGTGTAGATTGATGAGGGGAAAAAACTATTTAATCCATTTAAAAATAAGGCTATACTGTAAAACAAAGTTGAAAAAGTAAAGGGATTTGAATACTTTCTGAATGCACTGTACATGCTATGTTGTAATACTTCAACGGAATAGGACATGCTATACATTGTTGGAAAGGTCAACGGCTGTAGAAACCGAATGTGCATAGGTGCTGCCCAGAATATTTGTCAATTTTTCCCAGAAATCGATTTACACGTAGCCAAAATTTCAATACATTAGCATTAGCCATTTTGGACTTTGAATGGATTAATTACATAAAAACCAAAGCTTCAATAAAAGGTAAGTCATTATGTTTTTGAACCAATGGCTTATTGGTAGTTTATTGGAAAATGTGTTGTTGTGATCAAACCGGATGTGCATGGTTTTTGATGGCTGACATGTGAGAAGGGAAAATATATAGTATGTTTTTTTTTGTATTCCACTTTTAAAGTTGTCAATTTTGTTTTTGTATTGGAAAAGGAGTTCTCAGAGTTGAGTTTATCAGTTTTGGTGAGCTTTTGAAATGTAGGTGTCAGGGAGACTGGGGAGTAGTGGGCAGCTGGTGATTTATGGCCCTGCTGACAGCTGGTGATTTATGACCTTGTGTTAGAGGGGAGAGAGGCTGATAAAGATCTCAACTGGTAATTTGGCTGGCTGAGGGCCATTTCAAATCAAATCAAATCAAATTTTATTTGCCACATGCGCAGAATACAACAGGTGTAGACATTACAGTGAAATGCTTACTTACAAGCCCTTAACCAACAATGCAATTGTTAAAGAATTTTTTTTGTGTGTTAACAACAAACAACTAAAGAGCAGCAGTAAAATAACAGTAGTGAGGCTATATACAGGGGGGTACCGGTGCACAGTCAATGTGCGGGGGCACAGGCTAGTCGAGGTAATTTTGGTAATATGTACATGTGGGTAGAGTTAAAGTGACTATGCATAAATAATAGACAGAGTAGCAGCAGCGTAAAAGAGGGGGTTGGGGGTGGGGGGGCAGTGCAAATAGTCCAGGTAGCAATGATTAGCTGTTCAGGAGTCTTATGGCTTGGGGGTAGAAGCTGTTGAGAAGCCTTTTGGACCTAGACTTGGTGCTCCGGTACCGCTTGCCGTGCGGTAGCAGAGAGAACAGTCTATGACTATGGTGGCTGGAGTCTTTGACAATTTTGAGGGCCTTCCTCTGACACCGCCTGGTATAGTGGTCCTGGATGGCAGGAAGCTTGGCCCCAGTGATGTACTGGGCCGTACGCACTACCCTCTGTAGTGCCTTGCGGTCGGAGGCTGAGCAGTTGCCATACCAGGCGGTGACGCAACCAGTCAGGATACTCTCGATGGTGCAGCTGTATAACTTTTTAAAGATCTGAGGACCCATACCAAATCTTTTCAGTCTCCTGAGGGGGAATAGGTTTTGTCGTGCCCTCTTCATGACTGTCTGTGTTTGGATCATGATAGCTTGTTGGTGATGTGGACACCAAGGAACTTGAAGCTCTCAACCTGTTCCACTTCAGCCCCATCGATGAGAATGGGGGCGTGCTCAGTCCTCTTTTTTTTCCTGTAGTCCACAATCATCTCCTTTGTCTTGATCACATTGAGGGAGAGATTGTTATCCTGGCACCACACGGCCAGGTCTCGGACCTCCTCCCTATAGGCTGTCTCATCATTGTTGGTGATCAGGCCTACCACTGTTGTGTCGTCAGCAAACTTAATGATGGTGTTGGAGTCGTGCCTGGCCATGCAGTCATGGGTGAACAGGGAGTACAGGAGGGGACTGAGCATGCACCCCTGAGGGGCCCCCGTGTTGAGGATCAGCGTGGCAGATGTGTTTTTACCTACCCTTACCACCTGGGGGTGGCCCGTCAGGAAGTCCAGGATCCAGTTGCAGAGGGAGGTGTTTAGTCCCAGGATCCTTAGCTTAGTGATGAGCTTTGAGGGCACTATGGTGTTCAACGCTGAGCTGTAGCCAATGAACAGCATTCTCACATAGGTGTTCCTCTTGTCCAGGTGGGAAAGGGCAGTGTGGAGTGCAATAGAGATTGCATCATCTGTGGATCTGTTTGGGGTGGTATGCAAATTGGAGTGGGTCTAGGATTTCTGGGATAATGGTGTTGATGTGAGCCATGACCAGCCTTTCAAAGCACTTCATGGCTACAGATGTGAGCGCTACGGGTTGGTAGTCATTTAGGCAGGTTATCTTAGTGTCCTTGGGCACAGGGACTATGGTGGTCTGCTTGAAACATGTTGGTATTACAGACTCAGTCTGGGACATGTTGAAAATGTCAGTGAAGACACTTGCCAGTTGGTCAGCACATGCTCGGAGTACACGTCCTGGTAATCCGTCTGGCCCTGCGGCCTTGTAAATGTTGGCCTACTTAAAAGTCTTGCTCACATCGGCTACAGAGAGCGTGATCACATAGTCATCCGGAACAGCTGGTACTCTCATGCATGTTTCAGTGTTGCTTGCCTCGAAGCGAGCATAGAAGTGATTTAGCTCGTCTGGTAGGCTTGTGTCACTGGGCAGCTCGCAGCTGTGCTTCCTTTTGTAGTCTGTAATAGTTTTCAAGCCCTGCCACATCCGACGAGTGTCTGAGCCGGTGTAGTATGATTCAATCTTAGTCCGGTATTGACTCTTTGCCTGTTTGATGGTTCGTTGGAGGGCATAGCGGGATTTCTTATAAGCGTCCGGGTTAGAGTCCCGCTCTTTGAAAGCGGAAGCTCTACCCTTTAGCTCAGTGCGGATGTTGTCTGTAATCCATGGCTTCTGGTTGGGGTATGTACGTACGGTCACTGTGGGGACGACGTCATCGATGCACTTATTGATGAAGCCAGTAACTGATGTGGTGTACTCCTCAATGCTATCTGAAGAATGCCGGAACATATTCCAGTCTGTGCTAGCAAAACAGTCCTGTAGCTTAGCATCTGCATCATCTGACCACTTTTTTATTAACTGAGTCACTGGTGCTTCCTGCTTTAGTTTTTGCTTATAAGCAGGAATCAGGAGGATAGAGTTATGGTTATATTTGCCAAATGGAGGGTGAGGGAGAGCTTTGTATGCGTCTCTCTGTGTGGAGTAAAGGTGGTCTAGAGTTTTTTTCCCCTCTGGTTGCACATTTAACATGCTGGTAGAAATTAGGTAGAACGGATTTAAGTTTCCCTGCGTTAAAGTCCCCGGCCACTAGTTTTCCTGTTTGCTTATGGCCTTATACAGCTCATTGAGTGCAATCTTAATGCCAGCATCGGTTTGTGGTGGTAGATAGACAGCTACGAAAAATATAGATGAAAAGTTTATTGGTAAATAGTGTGGTCTACAGCTTATCATGAGATTCTCTACCTCAGGCGAGCAAAACCTCGAGACTTCCTTAGTATTAGATTTTGTGCACCAACTGTTGTTTACAAATATACACAGACCGCCACCCCTTGTCTTAACGGAGTCAGCCGTTCTATCCTGCCGATGTAGCGTATATCCCATCAGCTGTATGTTGTCCATGTCGTCGTTCAGCCACGACTAGTTGAAACATAAGATATTACAGTTTTTTATGTCCCGTTGGTAGGATAACCGTAATCTTATGTCGTCCAATTTGTTCTCAAATGATTGAACATTGGCTAATAGGATTGATGGAAGAGGCACTTTACTCGCTCGATCTACGTCCACGATATCTCCGTCTCTTTCTCATGCGAATGACAGGGATTTGGGCCTTGTCGGGTGTCTGTAGGATATCCTTCGCGTCTGGCTCGTTGAAGAAAAAATCTTTGTCCAATACGAGGTGAGTAATCGCTGTCCTGATATCCAGAAGCTCTTTTTGGCCATAAGAGACGGTGGCAGAAACATTATGTACAGAATAAATTACAAATAACGCGAAAAAACACACATAATAGTACAATTGGTTAGAGGGCTGTAAAACAGCAGCCATCTTCTCCGGCGACACTTAATCTAGCCTCACATAGAAACACTGGATTTTTGGCAGATTTTTTGAAATAATGTTTATTAACCCTCTAGAATCTAAGCCCTGTCTAAGCTGGCGGGAAGGAGGGATCATTTAGCTATTTGATTTGGAATATTAAGACCCCTTAAGGTATCAAAAAAATAAATGCACAAATTATTTGGGGGCCTCCTAGAGCAAAACAACCGACATGTACGTGTTTGTGAGAGACTCACCTTTCCACATAGGGGTCATATTAGTGTGTAGCCCAAACTGTGCAGACGCTACAGACAGAAGTTATCAGAAGAGGCTTTACCGACTTCAGACGAGTCCTGTGATGCTTGTGGGGGTCCTTCAGGCAAGTCTTGTGAGGCTTTTGGGTGTCCTTTCCACAGAGGGGTCATAATAGTTTGTAGACCAAACCATTCGGATGCTACAGACTATATCTGGCTATATCAATAAATATTAGTGTTTATTTTTCATTCATATTTTATTTAAAAATAAATAAAATCCACTTTGATATTACACAGTATTTTGTGTAGATCGTTGACAAAAAATAACAATTTAATCCATTTGAATCCCAATTGTAACACAACAAAACATGTCAAGGGGGTTGAATACTTTGTGAAGGAGCTGTATTTAGAACTATTACATGTTTACATGCATTATTTGAAACATTTCACAGTAATCATATATCATTCATACTAATGTCCTTCCCATTCTTTTTTCTTTCTCAGGTTTCATCAGATCTCCTTGAGCTAGCAACACACCTTCCCCTGAATGACAGCCTATGGCCCATCAGGCAGCCTGGGCCCCCCTGCCATTTTCTATCCATCTCCCAAGGAATCACTTTCATGACCCTCTTCCCCCCACACCAATAACCTTACTTTCATAACTGAGAGTTCCATCTTTGCACTGTCTCAGCAAGGAAAACTGTGACACCAATGCTGGCGGATTATTCATTTCCAGCAGCACCTGAAGAGAGTCCCCATATCTCACCGATGGAGATAGGCTACGCCCACAACACCGACTCCTCCATTCCGGTCTCCATAGTCTGACTGGACACTGTGACCATGTCCTGGCAGGAAAATGTCATATCTAAATGGATGACTGGACCCTTTCACCATTCAAAGCTCGTTCAATGGTTGCAGTTACCCACCTATCACTCCACTATGTCTCTGGGGACCTGGCCAACAGACCATAGCCTACTCTAGTAAAAGCCACTGGAAATGTTGCTGAGAAATCTCAACTCTTCACGTACAAGTACACAGTGGTGGAAAAAGTACCCAATTGTCATACTTGAGTAAAAGTAAAGATACGTTAATAGAAAATGACTCAAGTAAAAGTGAAAGTCACCCAGTAAAATACTACTTCAGTAAAAGTCTAAAAGTATTTGGTTTTAAATACACTTAAGTATCAAAAGTAAAAGCTCAGTTGGTAGAGCATGGCGCTTGCAATGCCAGGGTTGTGGGTTCGATTCCCACGGGGGGCCAGTATGAAAAATGTATGCACTCACTAACTGTAAGTCGCTCTGGATAAGAGCGTCTGCTAACAAAAATAATAATAATAAAATAATAATAATAATCATTTCAAATTCCTTATCAGACGGCACAATTTAATTTTTTATTTTTTATTTACGGATAGCCAGGGGCACACTCCAACACTCAGACATAAGAAGCATTTGTGTTTAGTGAATCCGCCAGATCAGGCAGTAGGGATGACCAGGGATGTTCTCTTGATAAGTGTCTGAATTGGACCATTTTCCTGTCCTGCTAAGCATTCAAAATGTAACAAGTACTTTTGGGGGGTCAGAGAAAATGTATGGAGCAAAAAGTACATAATTATCTTTAGGAATGTAGTGAAGTAAAAGTAAAAGTTGTCAAAAATAAAAATAGTAAAGTAAAGTACAGATACCCCCAAAAAATACTTAAGTAGTACTTTTAAGTATTTTTACTTAAGTACTTTACACCACTGAAGTACAAGGGAGTTGAGTGGTGACGAGTGTATAAATAAAATATGCACATTTTCCCACCAGTGGTGTGTTTCCACCAAACTGGCTTGTTGCGGATAAAAATCAGTGTGTGATGACATATTGCACTCAAAATGGACTTTCGCTTAAGTTTTCATATACCTAAAAAATATATATAAAAAAACTTAAATAGCAAATATGCCTACTCTGGTTTTGGCACATGCGTTCTACCCAACAGCTCACAGATACAGTGCGGGTAGGCTAGTTTACATGATGAGATTATTATGGATAAGAGCGAGAATATTTGTTTTTGTCAAACGGCAGTCAAGCATCGATCATCATGTCACCAGAATAAGACCCTTGATATTTATTGGAAAGTAGCATCAAGCTCATCAACGTGCACTTTCTCCAGCCTATGAAGTTCATCATAACTTATTTAATCTGTAGACTAATAAACTGCATGGTTTCCATAGTGTCATAGTGGGAGGACCACACACCATATCATCGCTTGACTCCAAGTTTGCTTCAATATGATGGTTATTTTATCAATATTTGCACATAAAGGCATTTCCACCGCCATTTCTCGCAAAATTAATTTAACTGACACAAAAAGATCCCACCATGTCAAACGAACAATGATCTGTCACCATTTATACCATTTTACAGAAACTTTCCATCATAGCTGTTGTAATTTTATTTTATACAGTATGACTTTACTCACATACAAACTATGGATGGAAACATGGTTAGTGATGTAATTTATATTGTGATGGTGAGTAACTTTTGATTTCATGTCATTTTAAAATTCTGTCATAAAGAGCACATGTTCAACTTCTGAAAAAACAAGGTTTGCCATCTCAAGATATTTTTGTTTTTACTATAGTAAGTGTCTCTCTTCAGCTTAATTAATTAATGAAAAAAATCTAGTGCCCGAGATCGGGCATTAGCTGTTTTTATCATTTTTTTTATTTTTAATATCGATTTAAACGATTAAAACTGTACATCGTACAACGCTCCACAATATATCAAAGTGTAGGTCTAGGTCTTGTGCTTCCAATAAGTGGTATTATGCGGCTCTACAATACAATGTATGGTTAGTGGTGTTATGCTGCATTTGTAACCAAGTGGGAAGTGGGAATTTACCACATCTGGGAAAAATCCACTTGAACGGCCCTCTAGCTGGTAATTACTAATATTCACAAAAATTGTTAAATTGTTAAAACATTTCTAGCCTGTCTATCTATGGGTAACAGGGTTGACGTATTATGCTTGACCCGTTCAGTTTTTTACCACTAAACACCAGAAAATTGCTAAACATAGTAAAACCAGCTCACATGTTTTTACACTAGGATTTGACTATTAGATGTTCAGTGTTGCTTTTCAAATAAATATTTAAAAGCTCACTAGGATTTGACTATTAGATGTTCAGTGTTACTTTTGAAATAAATATTTAAAAGCTAACATATGGAATTGTTTTTTTACCAAGGATCATTTAGCTATTTGATTTTGAAATGTAAGACCCCTTCAGGTATCAAAAAAATATACACAAAAATGATTTGTTGTAACATTGAATTTGGCATTACTGCTATTAGCCAATAGAAACACATTGAATAATCAAAATGAGGTTTGTTCTGAATAGTCTATGTCCAATATCTGAGAGAAATAAGAAAGATCAGGAAAAAAGTGTTAAACAAATGAAAATGAACATCCTTATGGAAGACCTACCTGTAGCAACTGGCTGTTGTTTGATGGGCAGAGGATGGGAAATTATGCAATTACAATTCCAGGGATATGCAGTGGTCAAGTTCAAACCATGACCGTCTGTGACAGATGATAGGTTGTCTTTCATTTTTTCAGAGAACAGCGCCGGAGAAGATGGCTGCCGTTTTACAGCCCTCTAACCAATTTTACTATTATGTGTGTTTTTCCGCGTTATTTGTAATTTATTTTGTACATAATGTTTCTGCCATCGTCTCTTATGGCCAAAAAGAGCTTCTGGATATCAGGACAGCGATTACTCACCTCGTATTGGACGAAGATTTTTTCTTCAACGAGGCGGCCGCGAAGGATATCCTACAGACACCCGACAAGGCCCAAATCCCCGTAATTCGCATGAGGAAGAGACGGAGATATCGTGGACGTAGGTCGGGGTGCCTTGTAAGGATCCGACGGCGAGCGAGTAAACTGCCGCTCCCATCAATCCTATTAGCCAATCTTCAATCATTGGAGAACAAATTGGATGACCTAAGATTACGGTTATCCTACCAACGGGACATTAAAAACTGTAATATCTTATGTTTCACGAGTCGTGGCTGAACGACGACATGGACAACATACAGCTAGCGGGCTATACGCTACATCGGCAGGATAGAACGACTGACTCCGGTAAGACAAGGGGTGGCGGTCTGTGTAAATTTGTGAACAACAGCTGGTGCACAAAATCAAATACTAAGGAAGTCTCGAGGTTTTGCTCGCCTGAGGTAGAGTATCTTATGATAAGCTGTAGACCACACTATTTACCAAGAGAGTTTTCATCTATATTTTTCATAGCTGTCTATTTACCACCACAAACCAATGCTGGCATTAAGATTGCACTGAATGAGCTGTATAAGGCCATAAATCAACAGGAAAACGCTCATCCAGATGCAGCGCTGCTAGTGGCCGGGGACTTTAATGCAGGGAAACTTAAATCCGTTCTACCTAATTTCTACCAGCATGTTAAATGTGCAACCAGAGGAAAAAAAACTCTAGACCATCTTTACTCCACACACAGAGAGACGCATACAAAGCTCTCCCTCGCCCTCCATTTGGAAAATCTGACCATAACTCTATCCTCCTGATTCCTGCTTATAAGCAAAAACTAAAGCAGGAAGCACCAGTGACTCGGTTAATAAAAAAGTGGTCAGATGACACAGATGCTAAGCTACAGGACTGTTTTGCTAGCACAGACTGGAACATGTTCCGGGATTCTTCAGATAGCATTGAGGAGTACACCACATCAGTCACTGGCTTCATCAATAAGTGCATCGATGATGTCGTCTCCACAGTGACCGTACGTACATACCCCAACCAGAAGCCATGGATTACAGGAAACATCCGCACTGAGCTAAAGGGTAGAGCTGCCGCTTTCAAGGAGCGGGACTCTAACCCGGACGCTTATAAGAAATCCCGCTATGCCCTCCGACGAACCATCAAACAGGCAAATAGTCAGTACAGGACTAAGATTGAATCGTACTACACTGGCTCTGACGCTCGTCGGATGTGGCAGGGCTTGAAAACTATTACAGACTACAAAGGGAAGCACAGCCGCGAGCTGCCCAGTGACACAAGACTTCCAGACGAGCTAAACCACTTCTATGCTCGCTTCGAGGCAAGCAACACTGAAGCATGCATGAGAGCACCAGCTGTTCCGGATGACTATGTGATCACGCTCTCCGTAGCCGATGTGAATAAGACTTTTAAGCAGGTCAACATTCACAAGGCCGCAGGGCCAGACGGATTACCAGGACGTGTACTCCGAGCATGTGCTGACCAACTGGCAAGTGTCTTCACTGACATTTTCAACATGTCCCTGACTGAGTCTGTAATACCAACATGTTTCAAGCAGACCACCATAGTCCCCGTGCCCAAGGACTCTAAGATAACCTGCCTAAATGACTACCGACCCGTAGCACTGACGTCTGTAGCCATGAAGTGCTTTGAAAGGCTGGTCATGGCTCACATCAACAGCATTATCCCAGAAACCCTAGACCCACTCCAATTTGCATACCGCCCCAACAGATCCACAGATGATGCAATCTCTATTGCACTCCACACTGCCCTTTCCCACCTGGACAAGAGGAACACCTATGTGAGAATGCTATTCATTGACTACAGCTCAGCATTCAACACCATAGTGTCCTCAAAGCTCATCACTAAGCTAAGGATCCTGGGACTAAACACCTCCCTCTGCAACTGGATCCTGGACTTCCTGACGGGCCGCCCCCAAGTGGTAAGGGTAGGTAACAACACATCTGCCACACTGATCCTCAACACGGGGGCCCCTCAGGGGTGCGTGCTCAGTCCCCTCCTGTACTCCCTGTTCACCCATGACTGCATGGCCAGGCACGACTCCAACACCATCATTAAGTTTGCCGACGACACAACAGTGGTAGGCCTGATCACCGACAACGATGAGACAGCCTATAGGGAGGAGGTCAGAGACCTGCCCGTGTGGTGCCAGGACAACAACCTCTCCCTCAACGTGACCAAGACAAAGGAGATGATTGTGGACTACAGGAAAAAAAAAGAGGACTGAGCACGCCCCCATTCTCATCGATGGGGCTGTAGTGGAACAGGTTGAGAGCTTCAAGTTCCTTGGTGTCCACATCACCAACGAACTATCATGGTCCAAACACACCAAGACAGTCGTGAAGAGGGCACGACAAAGCCTATTCCACCTCAGGAGACTGAAAAGATTTGGCAGGGGTCCTCAGATACTCAAAAAATTATACAGCTGCACCATCGAGAGCATCCTGACTGGTTGCATCACCGCCTGGTATGGCAACTGCTTGGCCTCCGATCGCAAGGCACTACAGAGGGTAGTGCGTACGGCCCAGTACATCACTGGGGCCAAGCTTCCTGCCATCCAGGACCTCTATACCAGGCGGTGTCAGAGGAAAACCCTCAAAATTGTCAAAGACTCCAGCCACCCTAGTCATAGACTGTTCTCTCTGCTACCGCACGGCAAGCGGTACCGGAGTGCCAAGTCTAGGTCCAAAATACTTCTCAACAGCTTCTACCCCCAAGCCATAAGACTCCTGAACAGCTAATCATGGCCCTGTGTATATAGCCTCCTTACTGTTATTTTATTTTACTTCTGCTCATTTTTTCTCAACACTTTTTTTGTTGTTGTTTTATTGTTACTTTTTTGTTAAAAATAAATGCACTGTTGATTAAGGGCTGTAAGTAAGCATTTCACTGTAATGTCTGCACCTGTTGTATTCGGCGCATGTGGCCAATAAAATTTGATTTGATTTGATTTGATTACAAACAAGCAAAGTGGACTAACTATTAAAATAAATGTCCATTCTAAATATATGTAGGCCATCTGTGATGTTTAATTTGATATACGGTGCTTTGCTTGTTGAGGGGGAGGATGTGGGATAAGGACGCGGGAACTAGAGTAGTCTATAGCTAAAAGTAAAACAAAAAGGTAACATTTATTTACAGTGAAGAGGCGACTCCGGGATGTTGACCTTCTAGGCAGAGTTGCAAAGAAAAAGCCATATCTCAGACTGCCCATCTTTAATCTTTTCTTTTTATTGGCCAGTCTGAGATATGGCTTTTTCTTTGCAACTCTGCCTAGAAGGTCAGCATCCCGGAGTCGCCTCTTCACTCTGGACATTGAGACTGGTGTTTTGCAGGTACTATTTAATGAAGCTGCCAGTTGAGGACCTGTGAGGCGTCTGTTTCTCAAACTAGACACTCTAATGTATTTGTCCTCTTGCTCAGTTGTGCACCGGGGCCTCCCACTTCTCTTTCTATTCTGGTTAGAGCCAGTTTGCACTGTTCTGTGAAGGGAGTAGTACACAGCGTTGTACAAGATCTTCAGTTTCTTGGCAATTTCTCGCATGGAATAGCCTTCATTTATCAGAACAAGAATAGACTGACGAGTATCAGAAGAAAGTTATTTGTTTCTGGCCAATTTGAACCTGTAATCGAACCCACAATTGCTGATGCTCCAGATACTCAACTATTCTCAAGAAGGCCAGTTTTATTGCTTCTTTAATCAGCACAACATTCAGCTGTGCTAACATAATTGCAAAAGGTTTTTCTAATGATCAATTAGCCTTTTAAATTGATAAACTTGGATTAGCAAACACAACGTGCCATTGGAACACAGGACCGATGGTTGCTGATAATGGGCCTCTGTAAGCCTATGTAGATATTCCATTACAAATCAGCCGTTTCCAGCTACAATAGCCAATTACAACATTAACAATGTCTACACTGTATTTCTGATCAATTTAATGTTATTTTAATGGACAAAAAAATTGCTTTTCTTTTCTAAAACAAGGACATTTCTAAGTGACCCGAACGGTTGTGTATATATTTCCATCCTAGGGTCAAGCACTACTCATAACACATATTTAGAACTTAAAATATCGTCATACTGCCAAAAATGAGAAAAATGTTCTGATATGATAATTTGGCCATATCGCCCAGCCCTAGTAATATTTGACCTCAACTTTTTCTGTGTAAGGTTACCCAAGTTAAAAATAGAAGGACTCTTCAGCACAAGTCAGAGTTGCTGTGTTGGAATAATGAACAGTGGCTTGTGAAAGTATTCACCCCCCTTTTTCCTATTTTGTTGCCTTAAAATTGATGTTTTGGGGATTTGTATCATTTTACATTTACATTTTCGTCATTTAGCAGACACTCTTATCCAGAGCGACTTACAAATTGGTGCATTCACCTTATGATAGCCAGTGGGACAACCACTTTACTTATTTTTTTTTGGGGGGGGGGGGGAAGAGGGGGTAGAAGGATCACTTTATCCTATCCCAGGTATTCATTAAAGACGTGGGGTTTCAAGTGTCTCCGGAAGGTGGTGAGTGACTCCGCTGTCCTGGCGTCGTGAGGGAGCTTGTTCCACCATTGGGGTGCCAGAGCAGCGAACAGTTCTGACTGGGCTGAGCGGGAACTGTGCTTCCGCAGAGGTAGGGGGGCCAGCAGGCCAGAGGTGGATGAACGCAATGCCCTCGTTTGGGTGTAGGGACTGATCAGAGCCTGAAGGTACGGAGGTGCCGTTCCCCTCACAGCTCCGTAGGCAAGCACCATGGTCTTGTAGCAGATGCGAGCTTCAACTGGAAGCCAGTGGAGTGTGCGGAAGAGCGGGGTGACGTGAGAGAACTTTGGAAGGTTGAACACCAGACGGGCTGCGGCGTTCTGGATGAGTTGTAGGGGTTTAATGGCACAGGCAGGGAGCCCAGCCAACAGCGAGTTGCAGTAATTCAGACGGGAGATGTCAAGTGTCTGGATTAGGACCTGTGCCGCTTCCTATCATTTGATTTACACAATATGCCTACCTCTTTGAAAATGCAAAATATATTTTTTATTGTGAAACAAACAAGAAATAAGACAATAAAAAAGGAAACTTGAGCGTGCATAACTATTCATAATTTCCCTGTATTTAACGCCATCCATCATTCCTTCAATTCTGACCAGTTTCCCAGTCCCTGCTGATGAAAAACATCCCCACAGCATGATGCTGCCACCACCATGCTTCACTGTGGGGATGGTGTTCTCGGGGTGATGAGAGGTGTTGGGTTTGCGTCAGACATAGCGTTTTCCTTGATGGCCAAAAGCTCAATTTTAGTCTCATCTGACCAGAGCACCTTCTTCCATATGTTTGGGGAGTCTCCCACATGCCTTTTGGCGAACACCAAACGTGTTTGCTTATTTATTTCTTTAAGCAATGGCTTTCTTCTGGCCACTCTTCCGTAAAGCCCAGCTCTGTGGAGTGTACGGCTTAAAGTGGTCCTATGGACCAATACTCCAATCTCCGCTGTGGAGCTTCGCAGGTCCCTCAGGGTTATCTTTGGTCTCTTTGTTGCCTCTGATTAATGCCCTCCTTGCCTGGTCCGTGAGTTTTGGTGGGCAGCCCTCTCTTGGCAGGGTTGTTGTGGTGCCATATTATTTCAATTTTTTTTATAATGGATTTAATGGTGCTCCGTGGGATGTTGAAAGTTTCTGATATTTTTTTATAACCCAACCCTGATCTGTCCTTCTCCACAACTTTGTCCCTGACCTGTTTGGAGAGCTCCTTGGTCTTACATGGTGCCGCTTGCTTGGTGGTATCCCTTGCTTAGTGGTGTTGCAGACTCTGGTGCTTTGAGAACAAGTGTATATATACTGAGATCATGTGACACTTAGATTGCACACAGGTGGACTTTATTTAACTAATTATGTGACTTCTGAAGGTAATTGGTTGCACCAGATCTTATTTAGGGGCTTCATAGTAAAGGGGGTGTATACATATGCACGCACCACATTTCCGTTCTTTATTTAAAAAACATTTTTTAAACAAGTTATTTTTTCATTTCACTTCACCAATTTGGACTATTTTGTGTATGTCCATTACATGAAATCCAAATAAAAAATCAATTTAAATTACAGGTTGTAATGCAACAAAATAGGAAAAACGCCAAGGGGGATGAATACTTTTGCAAGGCACTGTATAAGGTGGTTACATCAGAACACAGGAGGACAATAGTCTGAGCAAGTTAAAAAATAAGATAATATTTATTAATGATATTGAAAATGCTCATGAAAGCCATGGATGTCCACACACAAACTTAAGTCACTGAAGGCAAACAGAAGCCTTACCGTTACAGATAAAATGGGTTGGGTTGGAGGAGGCTATTAACTTTATTTTGAAGGTTCCAAAGAAATCAAACCACAAATAATGCAAAGTACATTGTCTATTTGCAGAGTCAGTTGCACAGGCTCACATAGAAGTGTATGTTTATTTGTAGTGACTCCCTTGTACTCGAAAAAGGGGGGTGACATGATCGAGGTGTAGCTGATTTGCTGTTGAACATCCATTTGTAACCAACAATTCAAACTTAAATATGATGCTAGTTAGCCCCCCACAGTCATTCAAATCTGGATTAGTATAGGTCAACTCTTCTGTCTTGTTTTGCCAACTCTCAGAGCATATTGCTTTGCACTTTTGACAGGATATTCAATCTATTTCACAAAATATGCTGCTAGGTAGAACAAAGTTATGCAACGGTTTTATAAAACATTGCTTAAGTACATAGCAATTATCTAATGTTATAAAAGGCTTGCAAGAAATGGCCCAGGGATAAGAAAGTAGATAGATCAAACAGTGCATGTAAATGAAAGACTGGTTATCAGAGGAAAAAGTGTTTGATGTTGTGAAATACTCCATAATGGGAAATTGCGAACCCTTATCAAACAGGATTTCAGCTGCTCTTTGGTCAAAACCACGCACGGTAAACAGCTCTATGCTTATTCCCCTCAGTCTCAAGGCCGAATCTCTTGCCTGCTCTCAAATGTCGAAGTCAGGCGGTGACATAATTGGTTTTTAATCGTTGCCAACAAGTAGAAATGTCACCAAGTCTAGATTGATTTCTGATTAGCATGAAAGGAAATGCCAAATATGCTTGCGATTTTTACAGATAAGAGGAAATATATACCATTGACACCTCCATGACACACAGCCCCAACAGACCACAGAAAGCACAGCAGTAAAAATCCATTAAATTACTTATCTTTCATCTCTGTCACTTAAAAACAACAACTGAAACGGTCAAAACCTGCGAGTCAAATTTCTGAAATTCTGTTTTAAGTCTAGGACACATCAACACAAAGTCCTATATAGCCCTAGCAAAGGAACCCAACAGTGTGTGACAGACCACCTGACAAGTGAGTGAGTACAGGGTTGCTTGAAGTTCAGTTCAGTCAAGCATTCTTTAACTGTGTGTCTACTCTACAAGTTCATCAAATCAGACTATTGACCAAACATAACGGGTAAATAAAGAGTTGCAGCAATGCTAATTAATCTTATTAAAATAATGTATTGTGCTCCAGAAAAGTAATGACTATTTAACCAGAAAGAAAGACAAGTGACAAATCTACAATATAACTGCCATACCCACTCACATAGCGCCCTTTTCACAGACATTTTGAAAGAGCGATCACCCTTTTACAGATCTTAAAGATCTTCATAGATCTCAAAGATGTTGTGTAGCATTTTTTTTTGAGGAAATGGCACTCTTTGCATTACATTCATTCACAATGCTTGACCCTCCTCTGTCGAGGCCTGGGTAACACAGGTCAGGCCTGAGCCACATCGTCACATTATAGTTTCAGGTATACCTTTTCTTTCTCTCGCCTTCTGAAAGTCCTGCATGCAAATCTGGAGGGAGAGCCCTTAAAGCTCTCCTTCACCACTGGCTCATAAAATTTTAAAGGTCCAATGCAGCCATTTTTATCTCAAAATCAAATAATTTATGGGTAACAATTAAGTACCTTACTGTGATTGTTTTCAATTAAAATGGACAAAAAAAACAAAAATAGCTTCTTAGCAAAGAGCAATTTCATCCAGCATGGGATGGGAACATCCTGTTGAGGACTGGCTCTGTGTCAGAGGTTTTCTGTTATTCAGAAGCAGAACACAGTTCTCTCCCTGCACCTCTTAATCCCCAATCATTCACCACTGGCTATAGGGTGAATGCACCAATTTGTAAGTCGCTCTGGATAAGAGCGTCTGCTAAATGACTTAAATGTATGTAAATGTAAATCATGCGTGCTAGAGTAAGTGCTTCTTTAGCATTCGCCTCTCCTGCCAACTCTCCAATGTTGTTCTCCAATTCCTTGATCATTTGTCCGTAGTGCAATTACATGTTTAATTCGCTGGGCGGTTTTCTCCCACTGTGTCATTTCTCCAGTGAGGAGCCTTGTTTAGAGGTCACACCACTGCAATACAGGCTGGTGAAATTGCTTGCGTTTTAGTTTTGGGCCATGTGGACTTTAATTTTCCTTCACCTCCCCCAGAAAAGCTATACCTTGTCTACATCCCATTGTTTGGCAGGGTATGTTCTTACTTTGAATGACTGTAGAGCAACTGTCTCCTCTCAGCAGACACATTATGTCCAGGCTTTATTGACAGGAAATTGGGAGGACAAATGTTTTTCTTACTACTTTATGTCTTACTTATGTGTCGTCTCTTACTACTGTATGTGTCGTCTTCACTCTCTGCTTGAGTACAGTTGGCCTTTTGACTGTTTAGAGAACTATTTTCCCCATCAGCGGCTTCCTCCTTTAAGCTATTCACTCTGGTATGTATTTGTATGACACATTGTTACTCTCCTGGCCTGCGCTAGCTGGCAGAGTGAAGTTGCACTCTGGCATTGTGAGGGCAGGAACATTCACTATGGGCTGCCTAGGGGTTAGCGGGACAGTCATGGTAACACGCTGACAGGCTTGTACAATGTGACACCAAGGCGTGTGTTCATGAATAAACCATGCTACGGAACAACAACAACTAAAAGTCCAGAAAATCTGAGACAATACAGTACAGCATCTTCAGTAGAAAATAAAAAAAGAACAGAACAGAAGCAAATGGAAATTACTCTGTGAGAGACAAGGGTGCTGGCTAGACGGTTCTAAGCGGTTCTATTGCAGTGAATCTGCCTGATCACCGTTTCCTCCCTGGGAGAGGTGTACCATGGGAGTTCCTGGAGCCCCTGCTCTCTCTCTCTCTCTCCACCCCGCCTTTCCTCCAAATGCTGTTGGGTTGCAGGCACATCCAACATGTCAGCGGAGGGCCTCCTCGCTTCAATTACAAATTTATACGCATTAATCTTTAAACAGCGCTACGGAACATACTCTATGAAAGGATAATAGAAGGAAAGAAAATGTATGCAGCCAAAAGGTTCTACTATTCCCTAGCCTTCACTTTCCCTTCTTCATAGCCCTGGGCCCTCTTTGTGTTTAGGAATCATTCATACGGAAAACAAAAACAATAAACAGTGCAGGTAATTACTTTTCTACGTTAAAGTTTCCTTGAACTAGTCAAGAGCAGTGATAAGAAACCCAATATGTAATAGCAAATAACATTGATCAAAAGGGTACAATGAAACGTCCCTCCATTGGGATCCCAAACAGCGAGTGATTCACCACTATCAAAAAGTTGTACCAACACACATTGTACAAAACTAGTCCTTATACCCATGTTCACTCAAGCTATTGTGTATGTACTGTAGTTACCATAAGCCCACCCTCCCCTGCTGTCCCCAATTATGACCCATGACCTTAACCCATGAGGGTTTGTGGGTTTGTAAGCCAACCGGAAGTGTTCCTTCAAACTAATCCAACGGGGCTGACATTTTTTCTTAATTATGACTTAATCAGCAGAACAGCCATCAAGCAGATAAATTGTCATGCGCTTCGTGCTAAAAATCTCCAGTGTTCTTTGTCCTCCAGCTCTCGGTATAGACAGCACTTGTGTGATGAAGCTGTATCTGCCAGAAAGCCAGTGGATCCCTCCGTTTTTGTTCTGCTGGCAGATTTGCGGTATTGACGCCCAAGAACGACTTAAACAGCATTGGTGCTTTGTGTACATATCTAGATATGTAAAAAGGTTCTATACAATAAAACTGTTCCCCAAAAATAAATTGCTGAAAAGAATTCAAGACATTTTGAAAATGTCTACATTGTGCATAATCTTTAAGAGTTTTTCCCCTCTCTAGATTGTTTTTATCATATCTTACATTGCCTCTACTTGTAGAGTAACACATGCCTAAATTGGTTGAGCGGCATCTCCCCTTGACTCCAGAAAGAGTACTCTACAGTTTGATGCCTCAGGAAAACAATGTGTTTTCTTTAATTTACAAAGCGGTCCGCTACTCCTTTGAGACTCCACTGAGGTTTTTTCTCTTTTCCAAGATAACAGGATCAAGCAATCGTTTATAAAATTCCAAAGTTGATATCTGTAGCTGGAGAAGTTTACCTTGTTCTGTTTCAATACCAGAAATACAATTATCCTCGTTTATTTTTTCATTTCAAATATTTTTTTACTTTCTTCTCATTTCTTCTTTTATATAAAATGAAATTATTCTCCCGTCCCAGCAAAATCCCAATTTCCTTCATATATTCACAGGAGTAGAGGTTATTCCACATGGGTGTGAGCTCTGGCATGTGCTGTGTGTGTCAGCGTCCGTCCTTCCGGCTATACCCTGGTGGTGGAGTGTGAGTGTGGGTGGGGCAGGGTGTGAGGCAGGGTGTTGTTCTGTCCACTACTGGGGAAGGTGTTGAAGTTGTGCAAGGATTGGAGGCCCTGCATGGTGTTGGGGATCATGGTGATGGTATTGGGGGTCATGAGGGGGATGTCGTCGGGGGAGCGGCGCATGGCTAGCGTGTAGTCTGGCGGGCAGGCAGTTCTCAGAACTACCTCGTGTGGGTGCATGGCGTCGCACTCATGGTCCAGGTCTGTGTGCTTCATCTGCAGGGACATGATCTCCTCCTCCTGTGTGTGCGCCAGGTCGTTGGTCGTGTTGCGCTGGGGGCTGCAACGCCGGTGGACGTCGTGCCGCCGCTTGTCCTTCTTGTAGTAGAGGGCGGCGAAGGCCAGGATGTTGAGGAAGAGCAGCGAGGCACCCACAGCAATGGTGACGCTTAGTTCAGTGGAGTAGTCCCTCTGGTCCACCAGGAAGGGCTGATTCTGACTGTCCTGAGACTCGGTGGGGAATGGCGTAGGGTTAGGCCTCTTGGTGTTGACAGGGATCTTCTTTGGTGTCCTGGGAGTGACCTCCGGTGGGGGGACCTTGGTGGTGGTGGAGATGATCTGGGTGACCTCGTTCAGGCTGTGGAGGTGGGGTACCAGCTCCAGCCACAGGTTGACCTTGTTGGCCCGGTAGTGCTCCTTGATGCGGGGTTTCAGGCCGATGTGGAGGTACAGCTGGTCTTTCTGATTGTAGCGCGTCCACGCCACCTCCTCGAAACGGTTAGGCTTGGTGTGGATGAACTTGGTATCCTGGGGGACCGGCTGGTTGGGGTCACTGCAAGGGAAAGAGGGAACTTAGTATGAGCAAAGCACCACTACACAGCATGAGGAATGGAGGCTCATTCCAGCAGAACGAGCACCATTGTCTGGGAATGGCATATGGAGCTGGCTTAACCATGCAAAGTGGAGGCATAAATCTCATAGGTGCCCTGTTTTATATGTCAATTTACTGTTATATATGTAGATCATTAGTATCCCGATGGTCCCTTTGGGCTCTTTGGCTGCAGAGGGAAAAAGCCATTGTCCCCCATTATGCTCCAAAAAACAATTACTTCCATGACTACATGCTTAAAGGCAAATCAAAAAAGAAATTTCATTTTTTTTCCTATGCTGTCCAATCTTTAAAAACTTTTTTTTTAAATACAAAATGGTATTCAATTATTTAACTAGACAAAAATGTAACACACACACACACACAAGCTTGCTCGCACACACACACACACACACATGCACGCATGCATAAACACATTACAGCTTAAAATAGGTCTCAGTACTGCACTTACCCAGTTTTGGCAAAATTTGTCCAGTAGGTCATCACCACAGCGCTGAGCATGACGTCGTTCTTGGAGAAGTTACAGGGGAACAGTTCTGTGGGACCGATCATGGGCAGGCCAAACACATAGGGGATCTCATCACCGTGGGCTGCGTCTGCCCAGGGGGGCACCTGCTCTGTCTGGCAGTGGTGGTAGAAGGCGTAGAAGTACGTTGGCGACCCAAAGCTGGAGTGGAGGTCTGCTGTGGCCACTGCTGGAGCCACCCACTGGTGATCAGTGAACAGGGCTAGTAGGGTCTTCCTCCTGGTCTCTGGGTTGTGTTTATCAGCCCAGTCCGTGTACATGAACTTTATGGTCTCCCGCAGAATGTCCTTTCCCTCCGGGTAACCGTACAGGTCGTCCACGAAGCTGGACACGGCGTAGTCAAAATCATTGGCCTGGACGCCGTTGTCATTGTCTACGATGAGCTCCACGAACTTCAGGCCCTCGCCCTGGTTGACGCCCAGCATGATGTCATAGTTGAGGAACTCGCCCTGCTCCATGAGGATCTGGGGGTCATCTGGGATCACATCTCCGTCTATGACAGGCCCGAAGGCGATGTGGTACCTGGCTGGCTGGATGTCCTGGTCCACCAGCTCCTTGTAGTGCTTCTTCTGCAGACACTCCACCAGGTCCACTGTGTCTTTCAGGTTACAGCCCACCTTCTTGGCCAACATGCGAGCGTACTTAGCAGGCTGGAAGCTGACGGCCCAGCTGGACAACGCAGTGCCACTCTGTGCTATAGCTCTCTGGAAAAGTCCTGCCGAGAGACAAGATACAAGCCAACCAGAGTCAGACAACGCCTCATAGAATCACAATGCATCACACTCACTCACATTGGAAAATGTTGTTGCCTGTTTCCCCCCAGAGTATGATAGAAAACTATGGTTGGTGCATGTGCCTTTATGTGTCTTAATATGTTTGTTTTTTCTTTTTATCATGTGTTGGTCATTGTTGCGTGTCCTGTCATTGTAGGTCATTGATGATGCATGCTGTGATAAAACAATTTCCCAAGTTGGGATTAATAAAGTAATACTCTACTCTCTACTCTCTCTCTACATGACCTGCCTCTCAGGAGGAAATACCACTGAAACTATGTCATTACTAAACATATCCAAACACAGCGTGATGTGTACTCACACTAAAATCTAAATGTGCACTTGTAGAGTTATGTGCACTTGAAGAGCGATTACATATGCTGGCAATAGACGTAACTCTTCTCACAACCTTGAAAATGTAAAAGTCCATTTGTCTAGCTTAGTTTATTGTGCAATTCCTGGAAGAGCAGAGGGATACATTGTCTCTTGTCTTGACAGACATCTGCATTGTTAACAGAGATTAGTGCTTTACAAACTGACAGACTGCTATTTCAGGGTTTGTTTGCCAAGGTTTGTAGACAAACATGTTACACAATATCATAGGAATTATCATGATATTACATACTATTATATACTATAGAGTATAATACTGCTTTTATGATTAACTACCCATGTCACTACACATGACACACACTACACCTCACACATGCCAGGTAGGAAGACACCATGTATTGCAGAAAGATCAGCAATGGGATGGAGAAAGAGAGGGAGGTAAAGAGAGATAAATAGTCTGTGTTACCATGACAACCCATGGGCTCAATATTGAGGAAACTGCAATAGGTGCAATGCTTTTTATTAATTCTGATGAAGTTTTATAAACAAGAAATCACGTCTTTTAATGTACATGTATTTTTATCTTTCTAACAACAAAGAAAACTTGGTTTAATTATCAAATTTTCAAACATGTTGATATGAAATCTTTCTTTCGATCCAACCCACACATTGAGAAAAAGATGGAAATGACAAAGTTGTAGGAGCAGGATTTATCGTACTGTGTCTGAATAGCGTTTCATGCTGTAGTATGAATATTAATAATTTTGCATTTAATTAATCTCTGAAGACAATAAGATTAGAGGGAGCAATACACTGACATGATAACATTTATTGGGGCTCCCCTAAGAATGTGGATTAGGTGGTGAGAGAGTGATGCACTCCAAATAAAGTGGATCTGGGTGTGGTATTCTGGTATGGAATACCATCAGAGCCTATATATGGTCAGTGCTTTAGTCAACTTTAACCTTCTCCCTGGGTTAGTAATCCTTCAAGAGTTTTACACAATATAAGGTCCTAGAAAAACAGGGCAAAAAACAAATGCCAACTGAGCCTGGTATCACAGTATACAGTTGAAGTCGGAGGTTTACATACACATTAGCCAAATTCATTTAAACTCAGTTTTTCACAATTCCTGACATTTAATCCTAGTAAAAATTCCCTGTTTTAGGTCAGTTAGGATCACTACTTTATTTTAAGAATGTGAAATGTCAGAATAAAAGTAGAGAGAATTATTTATTTCAGCTTTTATTTATTTCATCACATTCCCAGTGGGTCAGAAGTTTACATACACTCAATTAGTATTTGGTAGCATTATCTTTAAATTGTTTAACTTGGGTCAAACGTTTCGGGTAGCCTTCCACAGGCTTCCCACAATAAGTTGGGTGAATGTTGGCCCTTTCCTCCTGACAGAGATGGTGTAACTGAGTCAGGTTTGTAGGCTTCCTTGCTCGCACACGCTTTTTCAGTTCTGCCCACAAACGTTCTATAGGATTGAGGTCAGGGCATTGTGATGGCCACTCCAATACCTTGACTTTGTTGTCCTTAAGCCATTTTGCCACAACTTTGGAAGTATGCTTGGGGTCATTGTCCATTTGGAAGACCCATTTGCGACCAAGCTTTAACTTCCTGACTGATGTCTTGAGATGTTGCTTCAATATATCCACATAATTTTCCTTCCTCATGATGCTATCTATTTTGTGAAGTGCACCAGTCCCTCCTGCAGCAAAGTACCCCCACAGCATGATGCTGCCACCCCCGTGCTTCACGCTTGGGATGGTGTTCTTCAGCTTGCAAGCAACCCCATTTTTCCTCCAAACATAACGATGGTCATTATGGCCAAACAGTTCTATTTTTGTTTCATCAGACCAGAGGACATTGCTCCAAAAAGTATGATATTTGTCCCCATGTGCAGTTGCAAACCGTAGTCTGGCTTTTTTATGGTGGTTTTGGAGCAGTGGCTTCTTCCTTGCTGAGCGGCCTTTCAGGTTATGTCGATATAGGACTTGTTCTACTGTGGATATAGATACTTTTGTACCTGTTTCCTCCAGCATCTTCACAAGGTCCTTTGCTGTTGTTCTGGGATTCATTTGCACTTTTCGCACCAAAGTACGTTAATCTCTAGGAGACAGAACGCGTCTCCTTCCTGAGCGGTATGATGGCTGCGTGGTCCCATGGTGTTTATACTTGTGAACTATTGTTTGTACAGATGAACGTGGTACCTTCAGGTGTTTGGAATTGGTCCCAAGGATGAACCAGACTTGTGGAGTTCTACAAAAAAAAAATCTGAGGTCTTGGCTGATTTCTTTTGATTTTCCCATGATGTCAAGCAAAGAGGCACTGAGTTTGAAGGTAGGCCTTGAAATACATCCACAGCTACACCTCCAATTGACTCAAATTTTGAATTTTCAATTGAAACTCATTTTCTGGAAATTTCCAAGCTGTTTAAAGGCACAGTCAACTTAGTGTATGTAAACTTCTGACCCACTGGAATTGTGATACAGTGAATTATAAGTGAAATAATCTGTCTGTAAACAATTGTTGGAAAACTTACTTGTGTCATGCACAAAGTAGATGTCCTAACCGACTTGCCAAAACTATAGTTTGTTAACAAGAAATTTGTGGAGTGGTTGAAAAACAAGTTTTAATGACTCCAACCTAAGTGTATGTAAACTTCCTACTTCAACTGTATATCCATCCAGCCGCTAGGAAGGAAGGGAAAAGTAAGGTAGCAGCAGCATCCATAGTTCTTCGTGGTTGTGAGGCAGAGGCATATGAAAGGTGTGGACTATGGCAACTAAAATGTATGCATTTGAGAGAGAGAGAGAGAGAGAGTGAGAGAGAGAGAGAGAGAGAGAGAGAGAGAGAGAGAATAAAAAGCACCTTATACAGCAATAGCCATGGGAAGATGTTTGTGGGTGGGGGTGCTGCGATTCTTTCGCCGACGGGGGGGTGCAGATGGCTATATCGGTCCACTAATACAGGACTAGTAAAGGCCCAGTGCACTACTTTTATAAAAAATATATACAGTACCAGTCAAAAGTTTGGACACACCTACTCACTCAAGGGTTTTTCTTTATTTTTACTATTTCTACATTGGAGAATAATAGTGAAGACATCAAAACTATGAAAAAACACATATGGAATCATGTAGTAACCATAAAACTGTTAAACAAATATATTTTATATTTTATATTCTTAAAAGTAGCCACCCTTTGCCTTGATGACAGCTTTGCACACTCTTGTCATTCTCTCAACCAGCTTCACCTGGAATGCTTTTCCAACAGTCTTGAAGGAGTACCCACATATGCTGAGCACTTGTTGGCTGCTTTTCCTTCACTCTGAGGTCCAACTCATCCCAAACCATCTCAATTGGGTTGAGGTCAGGTGATTGTGGAGGCCAGGTCATCTGATGCAGCACTCCATCATTCTCCTTCTTGGTCAAATAGCACTTACACAGCCTGGAGGTGTGTTGGGTCATTGTCCTGTTGAAAAACAAATGATAGTCCCACTAAGCGCAAACCAGATGGGATGGCATATCGCTGCAGAATGTTGTTATAGCCATGCTGTTTAAGTGTGCCTTGAATTCTAAATAAATCACAGACAGTGTCACCAGCAAAGCACTCCCCACACCATCACACCTCCTCCTCCATGCTTCACGGTGGGAACCACACATGCAGAGATCATCTGTTCACCTACTATGCGTCTCACAAAGACACAGCGGTTGGAACCAAAAATCTAAAATTTTGACTCATCAGACCAAAGGACAGATTTCCAACGGTCTAATGTCCATTTTTTCTTGGCCCAAGCAAGTCTCTTCTTGTCTTGGTGTCCTTTAGTAGAGGTTTCTTTGCAGCAATTTGACCACGAATGCCTGATTCACGCAGACTCCTCTGAACAGTTGATGTTGAGATGTGTCTGTTACTTGAACTCTGTGAAGCATTTGTTTGGGCTACAATTTCTGAGGCTAACTCTAATGAACTTATCCTCTGGTGCAGAGGTAACTCTGGGTCTTCCTTTCCTGTGGCGGTCCTCATGAGAGCCAGTTTCATCACAGCACTTGATGGTTTTTGCGACTGCACTGGAAGAAACTTAAAAGTTCTTGAAATGTTCCGTATTGACTGACCTTCATGTCTTAAAGTAATGATGGACTGTCATTTCTCTTTGCTTATTTGAGCTGTTCTTGCCATAATATGGACTTGGTCCATATTTGGACTGGTAGTGTATATATATATATATATATATATATATTTTTTAAAATTATTATTATTTTTATTATTATGTTTCAAGGGGTGCTGCAGCACCCTCAGCACTCCTACTTCCCGCGGCTATGTATACAGCCATTCCAGAACAAAATACTCTCATAAACTCAAATCACACAGGTGGCATGCGACACCTAAAATTGTAAAAAGTTGCAACCTCTGCATTATACCTTTGGTTGAATTGCTCCAACGGTTACCTTCAGAATAATGGGACAGGGTCAGGAGGTTGACACAGGAGGCGCCAGCCCCTGATCCAAAAACTGTTATTCGTAAAGGGTCACCACCAAAGAAAGCAATATTCTCGCTAGTCCAGCGCAGGGCTTGGATCAGATCAAGGAGTCCGTAGTTTCCCTTGGAAGCTTGGTCCCCTGTGCTTAAGAAACCTGGAAGACAGAGAGTACAAAACAGAGAACAGATGAATAACCTGGGTTGTCAATAAGGTATGAACACAGAGCTATTGTACATTTATATTTGAGTCATTTAGCAGACGCTCTTATCCAGAACAACTTACAGTTAGTGAGTGCATACATTTTTCATACTGGCCACCCGTGGGAATCGAACCCACAACCCTGGCATTGCAAGCGCCACGCTCTACCAATTGAGCTACAGGAGGCTATGGTACATTCATATGCAAACATTGATTCTATCTCTGCAGATTTACTCTGATTGTAAATACCCTATTTTACAGAAGTTTAGAATGTAGTTAAAACTTTGCAAGAAAATCCATGTGAAGTTCATGAGAGAGTAAGATCCATTTGATTTGTATTTTTCAGGTATTTTATAGTGTTTGATGATTAAACATCTTCTTGAGTCTACCTGGAAATGACTCACAGCACTCACAGCAGACTATTTAGGCACAGCAGAGTTTTACATGCAAAACCAACAAGCTTGTGCATTTAATACTTTTAGCAATAAAACAGGAGTTATTACTCCAAAGAGTAAATTTAGGGAAGCTACGGTAAATATAATTCTGAAAATCCAATTTTGCGGCAGACAGATTTAAATCCATACAACATGAAAAATGCTCTTGGGATAAAGATAATAAAATGAAGTCATGTATAGATAACATAATATGCAGGCTGTCTCAGCTGCAGACCTGCAAAGGGATATTCTTTAAGAATGCATCATTTTGGAGTCAGAACATGTCATATAGGCCTACATCATTTATAGCTAGGTTGATAACAAGATATCTAGCCAATTAGCCTAGTCAACAAAAACAAAGTATGCACCGTATATACCATAGAAACATATCAAAGTTGTAGATAATCATCAAAGTGTTGCAGAAAATATTGTGTATTATATTTCTGAAGAAATAGTTAAATAAAGTATAATGTATGATGCTTTAGCTTATTAAAGAATTCAGCCAATTGCTTGCTGTTACATCAAGATCCTAAACTATTACCCCTACACTGTTAAATTACTTAATAACCTATTCAAGGTGTTATATATGCTATATGAATGCAAGATATGGTTCTGGGTGCCGAGATTGCAGTAGTATTGAAATAAACACAGAAGCTTATTACCAGTTTAGTAACTTCTTTCAACATTATCAGAGGCATTGTTGGCGAATAGTTATGTTGTATCACTTCAACAAGTCCTCTGAGTGTTGTGCAAGCAGCAAGGCCCGGTTCAATTAAAGGGAGAATCATCATTCTTCTCTGCTGTTTCATTCTGGGCCTATCCCACATAGTTCTGTCCAATTAGGGTTTTGTAACACTGCAGATTAATGTGTACCCATATATAAAAGATGGCATCTGTGAAATATAACTGATTAAGTCCATGCATCCCAAAGGAACAACAGTGAAGCCGTTTAATGGCAGTCCCTATTCCCCATCTCTCTGATTTTCATGCTAAAAGGTCCATTACCTGGGAAATCACCTTGGGAGCGCTTTCCCCTATAGCCCTGAGACATACTATATTTCCTCTTATGGCTCCTTTTCAATTTGCTACTTTCTCTTTGTTACAGCGCTTTATGTTGCTCACCATCTCCTATAGAACTATGCAGATATACAGAGTCAATCTAGGTTGTTATGAGAAAATAGACCAATTCAGCAGACACATAAAATGGATGCGCGCATCACTGTAAGTCGCTTTGAATAAAAGTGTCTGCTAAATGGCACATATTATTATATTACACAACGTATCAAAATACGATCTCTAGCTCAGAACCTTTCTGTCCTGCAAAATGCACATCCAAACATTGAGACCTGCAGTCTGACAGTCTTTTAATTGACTTTTTCCATTCCATTCAAAGTTTTTTATTTTTTTATTTTTGTTTCTACATCAAGGCTATCTCCTGGAAGCAACAGCAATCTACAAGACATTTAGCTGGGCTGGGCTGGGCTGGGATGGGGTGAGAATCAAAAAGACTAGGCTTGAAAATTGTTCAGTATTTGTATATATTTTATACAGTCTTTTTTGCTAATCTTTATCAAGGCTGCCAATAATGATGGACCTTACCATATATGCATCTACATTGCCTTCAGAAAGTATTTTGTTGCGTTACAAAGTTGGATTAAAATGGATTTAATTTGTCTTTTTTTTTCAACGATCTATACAAAATACTCTGTAATGTCAAAGTGGAAGAAAAATCAGAACATTTGTAAAAATAAATATATCTATAAAAATATATATATAAAAAAATATCTTGATTAGATAAGTATTCAGCCCCCTGAGTCAATACATGTTAGAATCACCTTTGGCAGCGATTACAGCTGTGAGTCTTTCTGGGTAAGTCTCTAAGAGCTTTCCACACATGGATTGTGCAACATTTGCCCAATTTTCTTTTAAAAATTCTTCAAGCTTTTTCAAATTGGTTGTTGAAACTGTAATTCGGCCACTCAGGAGCATTCACTGTCTTCTTGGTAATCAACTCAAGTCTAGATTTGGCCTTATGTTTTAGGTTATTGGTGGAAAGCAGACTGAACCAGGTTTTCCTCTAGGATTCTGCCTATGCTTAGCTCCATTCTGGGTTTATTTTTATCCTGAAAAACTCCCCAGTCCTTAACGATTACAAGCAAACCGATAATATGATGCAGCCACCATTATGCTTGAAAATATGGAGAGTGGTACTCAGTAATGTGTTGAATTGGATTTGCCCCAAACATACCCCTTGCTTTGCCACATTCTTTGCAGTATTACTTTAGTGACTTGTTGCAAACAGGATGCATGTTTTGAAATATTGTTATTCTGTACAGGCTTCCTTCTTTTCATGCTGTCATTAGGTTAGTAGAGTACAATGTTGTTGATCCATCCTTAGTTTTCTCCTATCACAGCCATTAAACTCTGTAATTGTTTTAAAGACACCATTGGCCCCATAGTGAAATCCCTGAGCGGTTTCTTTCCTTTCTGGCAACTGAGTTAGGATAGACGCCTGTATCATTGTAGTGACTGGGTGTATTGAAACACCATCCAAAGTGTAATTAATAACTTCACCATGCTAAAAGGGATATTCAATGTCTGCCCTTCTTTACAAGGCATTGGAAAACCTCCCTGGTCTTTGTGGTTGAACCTGTGTTTGAAATTCACTGCTCGACTGAGGGACCTTACAGATAATTGTATGTGTGGGGTACAGAGATGAGGTAGTCATTCAAAAATAATGTTAAACACTATTATTGCACATAGAGTTAGTCCATGCAAGTTATTATGTGACTTGTTAAGCACATTCTTACTCCTGAACTTATTTAGGCTTGCCATAACAAAGGGGTTGAATACTTATTGACTCAAGACATTTCAGCTTTTCATTATTCATTAATTTGGAAAACTTTTGAAAAACATAATTCCACTTTGACATTATGGGTTATTGTGTGTAGGCCAGTGACACAAATCTCAATGTAATTAATGTTAAATTCAGGCTGTAACACAACAAAAAGTGGAAAAAGTAAAGGGGTGTGAATACTTTCTGTACATGCTCACTGTGAAGAGGGAACCCAACACAGTCAATGAAAAAGAGAGTGGTCCCCAGTTAAGTGAACAGTACAGACTGGTGTATGAAGATGTCCAACATCAGCTCACTCCAGACATATGGTGTACATACTGTTGTCTAAGATCAAGGAACAAGCTGTATCTAGGGGCACTTATTGGGGTAGAAACATACAGTGACAGTGCAGATAAAGCAAATCACTGCTCAGATAAGATAGTGGGCTAAAGCAGCAATAACATATCCTCTCAGAGGTGAAATCATGAAGAAAGCATGTGTCATGGAACATTTTTCAAGGTGAGGCGAACACAAGTACTCACTAATCTTGCGGCTATGGTACAATGATGGATATCTGAAGGCTCAAGGAGTGATACAGATGGTTTGCGTGTCCACCTTGTGTTTATGTTGCTCTCTGGTCTAACATTAGGTTAGAACTGTGCTTTGTGAACGAATAAGCTAAGGTAAACAGATCAGAGAGAGAGGCAGTCTCAATTGAATGATCCATGTTTGAATCACTAACTAGGTTTCCATCTAATTGGCGACAGATCTTCATACGAATATTCAAAAATCAGCATAAAGAAAATATGCAAATGTTTTCAGCAGTGGTGTGTTTCCACCAAAATGATTTGTTGCGGATAAAAGTCACTGGGTGATGATGTAGTGCACACAAAATTTACTTTTTCGCTTACGTTTTCCTGTACTGAATATAAATCAAAGGTTAAATGTGTTACCATAGCATTTTCAACTCTACCGATAGTTTTGTCACAAAAACTGTTGCCTTAAATAGAAAATGTGCCTACTCTGGTCTTGGCACGTGCACTCTAGCCAACAGCTCGCAGATACAGTGCGGGTAGGGTGGTCTACATGATGAAATTATTATGGATAAGAGTGAGATTAATTTTATTTGTCAAACGGCAGTCAAGCATCAATAATCATGTCACCAGAATAATACACTCAATATTTATTGAAAAGGAGCATCAAGATCAAAATGCACTTTCACCACCCTGTGAAGTTCATCATAATTTATTTAATCTGTAGCCTAATAAACTGTATGGTTTCCTGTGTCATAGTGGGAGGACCAAATAAAATAAAATAAAATAATATTTTATTGGCCACATGCACCGAATACAACAAGTGCAGACATTACAGTGAAATGCTTACTTACAGCCTGTTACGTTCCCCAGTTTCTGTGTTGTAGGTTGTGTATTTTCATGTATGTATTTCAGGAAATGGGTTCCTGAAATTCCCCAACAAGCAGCTGATTGGTCAAAACATTGATGATTGGAGAGCTGACCCTGCGCCCTCGTCAGGACGCAGCTGTCTCCAATTACCAACTCCTTCTGAAGCTATATAAGCCCCAGTTCTGTTGCTCAGAAGAAGAGAAAGGGGAACCAGAATTGCTGAGAGTTACAGCATGTTGGTTGTATGCTAAGAGTTTTGGTATGTACTGTGTTGTTGTTGCTCTGATAACCAATTGTAATGTTTTGTGTTAGTTTGTGGCTCAGAGTTTCTTTAATGTCCTGAGTTAGTTTTTCTCAGGTTTTTGTTGTGAACCACAAACAAAAAACCAAGGTTTTTGTTTGTGCTATTTTTGTTTCATTTGTTCCCAAGGGGGGAAGGGGAAGGCACCTAGGGAGTGCTTAGGCAAGAGGCCCGCGGGCATACATTACCCGTAGAAGTGGACTGTCTATGCACACTAGGACAGACCTGGGCGGACCATCCCTTGTATTTTGGTTAGTGCACCAGGTGGTGCTAGTTCAGTAAGTAGTGGGTAGGCAGGTAAGGTAGGAGAGGGGGCTTTGATATTTACTTTCTTTGCTTTGGTTCCGTCCAGCCCCTTTTCCCCAAACTTACCGTGCGAAGGAATAAATTCCCTGTTAACGGTATTCTTTGCCTTTTGTCATCCTTACTCACACCTACAGTCCCATACCTCTTTCACACCACGGAGAGTTGAGTTGTAGCAGGGTGTTGCGTTCCCTCTTCCGAGGCGTGCGTAACACAGCCCTTAACCAACAGTGCATTATTTTTAAAAATAAAACAACAGTAGGGAGGCTATATATACAGGGGGGTACCGGCTAGTTGAGGTAGTTGAAGTAATATGTACATGTGGGTAGAGTTAAAGTGACTATGCATAAATAATTAACAGAGTAGCAGCAGCGTAAAAGGATGGGGTGGTGGGGTAGTGCAAATAGTCCGGGTAGCCATGATTAGCTGTTCAGGATTCTTATGGCTTGCGAGTAGAAGCTGTTGAGAAGTATTTTGGACCTAGACTTGGCACTCCGGTACCGCTTGCCGTGCGGTAGCAGAGAGAACAGTCTATGACCAGGGTGGCAGGAGTCTTTGACAATTTTGAGGGCCTTCCTCTGACACCGCCTGGTATAGAGGTCCTGGATGGCAGGAAGCTTGGCCCCAGTGATGTACTGGGCCGTACGCACTACCCTCTGTGCCTTGCGGTCGGAGGCCAAGCAGTTGCCATACCAGGCGGTGATGCAACCAGTCAGGATGCTCTCGATGGTGCATCTGTAGAATTTTGAGGATCTGAGGACCCATGCCAAATCTTTTCAGTCTCCTGAGGGGGAATAGGCTTTGTCGTGCCCTCTTCACGACTGTCTTGGTGTGTTTGGTCCATGATAGTTCGTTGGTGATGTGGACACCAAGGAACTTGAAGCACAGCATATCATCGCGTGACTCCAAGTTTAATACGATATGATGGTTATTATATTAATAGTTGCGCATAAAGGCATTTCCACCACTATTTCTCGCATAATTAATATTACCGAAACAAAAAGATCCCACCATGTTGAACAAACAAGTTTTCTTTTGGCATATATACAATTGTACCGAAACTACCTGTTTCCATTACAGCTGTCGAGGTTTTATTTTTATACGGTATGACTTTACTCGCCTAAAATGGACTGTTGAATGGTGTGTTTGTCATTTTACTGTACGATATATATTTTTACAAACATGGAGTATAGGATTCAGTGTCATCCTTTTTGTTCCCTATATGGTGTGTTTTCCTTTGCTAGATGGGATACAGTGAGGGAATTAAGTATTTGATCCCCTGCTGATTTTGTATGTTTGCCCACTGACAAAGACATGATCAGTCTATAATTTTAATGGTAGGTTTATTTGAAAAGTGAGAGACAGAATAACAACAAAATAATCCAGAAAAACGCATGTCAAAAATGTTATTAATTGATTTGCATTTTAATGAGGGAAATAAGTATTTGACCCCTCTGCAAAACATGACTTAGTACTTAGTGGCAAAACCCTTGTTGGCAATCACAGAGGTCAGACGTTTCTTGTAGTTGGCCACCAGGTTTGCACACATCTCAGGAGGGATTTTGTCCCACTCCTCTTTGCAGATCTTCTCCAAGTCATTAAGGTTTTGAGGCTGACGTTTGGCAACTCGAACCTTCAGCTCCCTCCACAGATTTTCTATGGGATTAAGGTCTGGAGACTGGCTAGGCCACTAAAGGACCTTAAGGTGCTTCTTCTTGAGCCACTCCTTTGTTGCCTTGGCCATGTGTTTTGGGTCATTGTCATGCTGGAATACCCATCCACAACCCATTTTCAATGCCCTGGCTGAGGGAAGGAGGCTCTCACCCAAGATTTGACAGTACATGGCCCTGTCCATCGTCCCTTTGATGCGGTGAAGTTGTCCTGTCCCCTTAGCAGAAAAACACCCCCAAAGCATAATGTTTCCACCTCCATGTTTGACGGTGGTGATGGTGTTCTCAGGGTCATAGGCAGCATTCCTCCTCCTCCAAACACGGCGAGTTGAGTTGATGCCAAAGAGCTCGATTTTGGTCTCATCTGACCACAACACTTTCATCCAGTTCTCCTCTGAATCATTCAGATTTTCATTGGCAAACTTCAGACGGGCCTGTATATGTGCTTTCTTGAGCAGGGGGACCTTGCGGGCGCTGCAGGATTTCAGTCCTTCACGCCGTAGTGTGTTACCAATTGTTTTCTTGGTGACTATGGTCCCAGCTGCCTTGAGATCATTGACAAGATCCTCCCGTGTAGTTCTGGGCTGATTCCTCACCGTTCTCATGATCATTCCAACTCCACGAGGTCAGATCTTGCATGGAGCCCCAGGCCCAGGGAGATTGACAGTTATTTTGTGTTTCTTCCATTTGCGAATAATCACACCAACTGTTGTCACCTTCTCACCAAGCTGCTTGGCGATGGTCTTGTAGCCCATTCCAGCCTTGTGTAGGTCTACAATCTTGTCCCTGACATCCTTGGAGAGCTCTTTGGTCTTGGCCATGGTGGAGTGTTTGGAATCTGATTGATTGATTGCTTCTGTGGACAGGTGTCTTTAATACAGGTAAACAAGCTGAGATTAGGAGCACTCCCTTTAAGAGTGTGCTCCTAATCTCAGCTTGTTACCTGTATAAAAGACACCTGGGAGCCAGAAATCTTTCTGATTGAGAGGGGTTCAAATCCTTATTTCCCTCATTAAAATGCAAATCAATTTATAAAAAAATTTACATGCGTTTTTCTGGATTTCTGGTTGTTATTCTGTCTCTCACTGTTCAAATAAACCTACCATTAAAATGATAGACTGATCATTTCTTTGTCAGTGGGCAAACATACAAAATCAGCAGGGGATCAAATACTTTTTTCCCACACTGCATGTCACAGTGTGTCTGGGGTCGGCTTAAATCATATAATCGCAACCGAACCAAGAGAAAAGGCAGATGGAAAAATGGTTTACTTGAAATTCAGCTTTCTGCACAGTCTTGCTGTGTAGCCTCTAATCCTCTTCCACTGTCTTATGACTGCCAAACGAGAAAAATAAATCAGTCCATCTGTGTCACACAAAAGACCACTTAACATGTATTACATTCACAGCCCATGGCAGAGAGTACCAAAAACCGCCGGGAAAGGGCCATTACCTGAAGGAAAAAAAATAGAGTTCACAGGTCCATCTCTTGGCAAGGAGTGTCTGCAGTCCCTCTAATTGCCATTTCTGGAGTTTGTGTAAAATACTAGAGGCTTTTATTATGAAACCTGCAGAGTTTTGACAAAGCCACATCAGGCCAAGCAAAATCCTGATTGAGGGAAGATACCTCTATCCATCTAATAAAACATTGCACACCTCAATAAAAGATCCACAGAAAGGCATACTTTAATAATTTCCTCTAAAGGTAAAGACGTTGAATTCATCTCCATTTTGGCTTGAGAGTCATAGGGAAATAGAGAGGGAAGAAAAGGCGTAGAAGAGAAAGAGGGAGTAAAGCAAAATAGGATTCCCGATGCGATGAAAAAATTGTCTGAGACATTATTCCCAAGTCCTTTCAAGGTGAGGAGACAGAGTAAGGCAACCATGCTTGGCAGGAGCTTGGAATTATTCACTACATGACCAAAAGTATGTGCACACCTGCTCGTCGATCATCTCATTCCAAAATCATGGGCATTAATATGGAGTTGGTCCTCCCTTTGCTGCTATAACAGCCTCCACTCTTCATTCAGCCACAAGAGCATTAGTGAGGTCGGGCACTGATGTTGGGCAATTAGGCCTCGCTCGCAGTCGGCGTTCCAATTCATCCCAAAGGTGTTCGATGGGGTTGAGGTCATGGCTCTGTGCAGGCCAGTCAAGTTCTTCCACACCGATCTCGACAAACCATTTCTATATGGACCTCACTTTGTGAATTATTTTTTGGGGACGAACTGACTTGTTGGAAAGGTGGCATCCTATGACGGTGCCACATTGAAAGTCACTGAGCTTTTCAGTAAGGCCATTCTACTGCCAATGTTTGTCTATGGAGATTGCATGGCTGTGTGCTTGATTTTATACACCTGTCAGCAACGGGTGTGGCTGAAATAGCCAAATCCACTAATTTGAAGGGGTGTCGACATACTTTTGTATATATAGTGTATATTCGGATGTTTGTCACCCTTGGCATTACGAAAAGAAACATTGCCCAAATGTGTTGGTGCTCTTTTTCACACAATGCATGGACAAATAAACCTCTATGAAAAATTTGCTACAAAATATGTACAGTGCTAGAACAGCAACACATTCATACCTGCACTCTCCATACGCTAGTACTGGCATGGAGGTAACAATGGAGCATACTAATAAAACACAATGCATTCTTTAATTTAAAGATGCACACAGGGGTTGGAATTCTGTAGGTGAATTCTCCACCACATTGGTTACTTTTCCATGATTATGTTTTTTTATGACCAGTAATTTATTCAAATGCCACAGTATGCTGATGCTCCTCCTTAGGTGTTCATAAAAACTAACCTAACGTAGCAGGCGTAAAATAAACGCCTGAGTGAAGTCCCCACATCTGTTTTTCAGGGGAAACGGAAGCTAGGTTGAAGATACTGTATCCCTGAAAACTGCGATGTTAGTGGTTTCTGCCGACCCTGCATAGTCTACATAAAAACAGTCGCTAATCTTGAAGGAGATTCTCAACTTTTGAAGACAGATGAGATCATAGTGCTTCATTTGGATGGTGGTTGAACTACGCTGAGATATCCCCAGTATCTAGCCCAAGGAATCCCCCGCTTCCCTCCCTCAGTCCTCTCTATCTCCCCAGGTACCTGGCCAGTCTGACTGCTGGCTATTGAACAGGTTATCAAAAGCAATCCTTCTCATTATCCTGCCGAGATGTGACTTGACAGTCCTATTTATGACTTGAAATTAATAAATGTAAGACTGAAACTGCTGCTCTATGCGAAATACACACACACGCTATAATTCCCATCTCCTCAATGCACCTTAAAGAAGAGAAAACAACAACATTTCAAAACAATTGTGAGAAAATATTTGATCTTCTTATTATACAAAAATAATATTCTGTCTGAATGCCTGTTGGGAAGATATTGGGGCTCGTGTGAGAAAGGGGTTGATTTTCACAGGCAAAATGGATGCACATTCAGTATGTGGATATAGCATAATAACATATGCAAAGCCATTCCAAATGAAATCCAAACACAGGGAGCAGCGGAATTATCCTTCTAAGGTAAATGAGAGAGATGAAAGTTAAATGTACATTTCACTAAAGGGGAAGATAACAATCCTCCTACAGTCAGGATGCTGCATTATTCTGCAAACATTAGCCATTTCAGATTTGTATCATCCTAATGTCCCTGTCATATCCCATTTCAGTAGACAGTGAAATTAACTTGGGCGAAGCCACTGTTTGCTAATGTGAATGAACACATCACATAAGTCCATGCTGAGACTCTGCTGTATCGTTCTAAAAGCTCCATATTTCAACAAATGGGTCTGGAAAAAAACCTTCTAGAAAGGTTCAGATGTTTGAAGAAAAATGTGTTCCACATAGTATCTGAGTTCTATTCTCCCAGCTAGTAATTGTGTGTGTGTGTGTGTGTGTGGTTGCTGTTGGTGGGGTTTCGGTGGATCAGAGATACTTTAATATATTCAGTTCCAGTTGAGGTGCACAGGGGAGGCTAATGAAAGCTAACACAAACACTTGCACTTATTCCACTTGGCTAACTTTGCTTAATGGATGCACAGGATCCACCTGAACAGAAAATTGAAAACAGAGGCGCTTGGGTAATCCTGCATAGACTTTAGTTGTACAGAATCCATGTGTTCTTCTACCTTAGAAAATGATCAACTGAGGGACTAATGGACTAACACAACAAAGGATCAATATTTCACTCTATCAGTCTAGTTTTTCAGCACTAACAGAATCATCAATGGATTGGTATTTTATACTGCATTCTGGGCTTTGTGAAAATGTGTACAGAAAGCCCAGTTACTGTAACACATTGCAGCATGACATAATGTACCTCTACTCAGCGCAAAATATTTTTCAATTACTGTAAATATTTTACGGTAAATGCTGTATGTTTGTCCTGCGAGAGAGAACATATTTCAAATGCAAATATTCTATCTGACATCCATTTACAGTGTACCTTCAGCTAAAGGATAGAAAACACCCATGCTGTACTAACATGGCAATTTATCTCTTCCCGTGTTAGTCGCTAGTGCAATCAAATTACTCTGTCAAAATCACATGAAATAATGTACAAATGTCTTGCTATGCATACACATGTTTTAATTTGTGTTCAGCCCCCTCCCATCCATAAACAAATCCCTCACCAAGGCCATCAACTCAGTCTTGTTACTGGGTGTTTCGAGCTGCTGAACTGAATCCATGGGATGGTAAGTAGTGCAGTGTGTTAGCCAGCTAGGGCCCAGCACAGCAGAGTTGATGGGAGATGTAATTACAGCTTTGAACAGTGTGTGACTAAGCTGTTTCACAGGCCACAGAGGCATTGTTTATTTTCCTTATAATAAGTAGGTCTAGACTCGATTCTAATTCATGACTAGAGAGTGGAAATAAAATATGCCCCACTTTATAGGGCCTAAAGAGGAAGTTATCATTTCAAAACTGTTCCTATTTCTGTTGTATTGTTATAGCTCCTGTGTCACGACCTCCTACGAAGCTGCCTCCTCTCCTTGTTCAGGCAGGCTTCGGCATTCTTCATCACCGGCCTTCTAGCCACTGCCGCTCCTCTTTTCATCATTCCATTTGTTTTGTCTTATTTTTCACACACACCTGGTTTATATTCCCTCATCAGTCGCTATATAAGTATTCACTCTGCTCCCCATGTCTTTGTGTGTTATTTTTTCCATGTGGAGGTGTCGCTAGCTCGGTTGAGCATTATGTACCTTTGTCGCCGGGATATTCACCTGTGTGTTTTTGTTTTCCCAGTACCCACATTAGGCGCACTGTATTTGATTTACGCATTGTGATTCACACCTCCTGCGCCTGACTCCGTCTGAATCATCCGCTACAGAATAACACACCCAACAGCATGGAGTCAGCAGGAGTGAGGAATATGACTGGAGTCTTTGAGCAGGTCCGGGAGCATTCCAACATGCTGTCTCTCAGGGAAAGCCCTGGAGTGGGCCAATGTGGTCTTGAGTGAAGGAGGAGACGCGTTGGACAACTACGGAGAGTTCGCTCGCCTCTTCCGGGCAGTCTTTGATCATCCCCCCCAAGGAAGAGAGCGGGCGAGCGTCTGTTCCATCTGAGGCAGGGGACGAGGACCGCGCAATACTTTGCCGTGGAGTTCAGAACCCTAGCAGCTGTGTCCGGGTGGAACGAGCGGTGCCTCATTGACCAATTCCGATGCAGCCTGCGTGAGGACATCCGAAGGGAGCTAGCCTGCCGGGATACCACGCTGACCTTCGACCAACTGGTCCTCGTCCCCTGCCTCAGATGGAACAGACGCTCGCCCGCTCTCTTCCTTGGGGGGGAGTGTTAGCCAGCTAGGGCCCAGCACAGCAGAGTTGATAGGAGATGTAATTACAGCTTTGAACAGTGTGTGACTGTTCCGATGGAACTGGGTGGTGCAGCGGTCCAGAAGAACTGAGAATGTCAGATCCAGTGTCACTCTTGTGGCAGAAGAGGACATTCTGCTGCACGCTGTCGTCAGAGTTCTTCTGGTTCTGGAGGCGGCAGGCAGGAAACTCTCGCGTCACCCCAGGGAGCGCAAATCCACACTCGTTCAGAGCCCTCTGCTGCGCATTTAACCATCCATGTCCACATCCCTGATTACATGGTATTTCCACAGTGTAAGGCGCTGGTAGATTCAGGCGCAGCTGGGAACTTTATGGACAGGTCTTTAGCTCTTAGTCTACGTATTACATTGGTTCCCCTGTCCATTCCATTGCCCATCAAACACTTGACACTCGGTTTTGTTAGGGAGGTTACAGCACCAGTCTACATCGATGACATCCTGGTGTATTCCGCTACACGCGCCGAGCATGTGTCCCTGGTTCGCAGAGTGCTTGGCCGACTGTTGGTGCATGACCTGTATGCCAAGACTGAAAAATGTCTGTTCTTCCAACAATCCGTCTCCTTCCTCGGATACCACATCACCACCTTAGGTGTGGAAATGGAGGGAGACCGCATTTCAGCCGTGCGTAAAGGAGGTGCAGCGCTTCATTGGCTTTGCCAATTACTATCAGAGGTTTATCCGGGGCTTTGGCAAGGTCGCAGCCCCCATCACCTCTCTGTTGAAGGGTGGGCCGTCACGGCTGTACGACACAGAGGAGAGGCCCATTGACAACACCCCCATACTCCCGGCCTCCTGCATTGTGGCGCCGGTGGTGTGGGCGGTGGACGTGGACATAGAGCGGGCGTTACGCAAAGAGCCATTTCCACCTCAGTGCACCGCTGGGCTTCGGTACGTGCCGTCTAGTGTCCGTGATTGTCTTATCTATTGGGCACACACGTTCCCCTCCTCTGGTCACCCAGGCATCGGCCGTACAGTGCGCTGCCTGACCGGGAAGTACTGGTGGCCTACCTTGGCTAAGGACGTGATGGTGTTTGTCTCCTCCTGCTCGGTGTGCGCCCAGAGTAAGGCAACTAGGCACCTTCCAGCAGGTAAGTTACATCCCTTACCAGTTCCACAACGGCCATGGTACCACTTATCCATTGATTTCCTAACTGATCTTCCCCTCTCTCAGGGTAACACCACCATCCTGGTCGTTGTGGACCGCTTCTCTAAAGCCTGCTGCCTCCTTCCTCTGCCCGGTCTCCCCACGGCCCTGCAAACTGCGGAAGCCCTGTTTATTCACGTCTTCCGGCACTACGGGGTGCCAGAGGACATAGTGTCTGACTGGGGTCCCCAGTTTACATCCAGGGTCTGGAAGGCGTTCATGGAACGTCTAGGGGTCTCGGTCAGCCTGACCTCTGGGTTTCACCCCAAATCTAATGGGCAGGTGGAACGGGTGAATCAGGATGTGGGTAGGTTCCTTCGGTCCTACTGCCAGGCCCGGCCGGGGGAGTGGTCGGTGTTCTTGCCATGGGCCGAATATACCTAGAACTCTCTCCGCCACTCCTCTACTAACATGTCACCACCTGGAACCTGCCCCTCCACCTGCCCTGCCGGAAGCTGAGCCCGCGGTTTGTGGGGCCGTTCAAAGTCCTGAGGAGAGTAAACGAGGTTACGTATAGGTTGCTACTCCCTCCTGATTACCGTATTAACCCCTCGTTTCACATGCCTCTCCTCAGGCCGGTGGTGGCTGGTCCGCTCCAGTAGTCTGGGGTGTGGGAGGTCCCTCCGCCCCCTATTTATCAGTCATTGTATGATACAAATGAAATGGAATACATACTTGAATTTTCAAACTTCAAACTGTATCGACACACAGTAAGACTCAATATTAGGAAGGTGTTCAAAACATAGCACTGTCAAGGAGACGGTTCCTGAAAATGACATTAATTTGAAGCCCAGAGAGAAACTAGAAACATGTCGTATGATGGTCTGCAGATTCCTTTCCCATCTCAATGGTGTGCTGCATATTTGTGGAAGCACTAGTGTACAACATGTACAACAAGCACTAGTGTACTGTACAACATGCATGCTTCCCCCCAGACTGGATCCCTGCTTTCTTTGAAATGTGCCTCTCAACAGAGCCACGGATTCTGAGGCTGATCAGATTTGTTAACCAGCTCCCTTTCTTAGGAGAAGAATATTTGCATACAGATAACAGGTCTCTGCAGACTAACACACAGAGAGGAAGAAGAGGAAGGAGGGAGGAGGGAGAGACAGAGGGAGGGCGAATCGGTGAAGAAGGGGAAAGAGAGTGAGAGATGACAATGAGAGAAACAAAAATAGTGGGAGGCAGTTGGAAGCAAGAAGTGAGAGAGAGAGAGAGAGAGAGAGAGAGAGAGAGAGAGAGAGAGAGAGAGAGAGAGAGAGAGAGAGAGAGAGAGAGAGAGAGAGAGCGAGAGCGGAGAAAACAGAAAACTGCATAGTAAGTGAACTTCGCATTAGCATACAGTACATTTTCCTGGGTCCACACTGAAACATATTCCAAGGTCTGGGTAAAATGTAAGTAGACCAGTTGTGGTTAAGATGGTGGTTGACTCATGACAACTGGGAAGGGAAGATAATGGATGCTGACCTGGAAACAGATCTTAAGTCAACAGAGCACAGACTGATATTAGAGACTTCACATGGGTAATGATCCCAGGGCTGTCTGGGCATCACAGACATCACAGTGTCCGTCCCTAAGGAGTGCACAGAGCCACTCAAAAACCCTGAGACTGCATGGTAGGAACCTGCAAGGTCTTCCTAATGAGCCAAGGCAGAGCAGGAAATGACGTCGCAGCACCTGCTCCCTCCAGTCATAAACAGCATGGCTGAAAATGTCACCAGGACTCTACATTCTTAGAAAAAAGGGTTCCAAACGAGTTCTGTGGCTGTCCACATAGGATAATTCTTTTTGGTTCCATGTAGAACCTTTTTTGGTTCCATGTAGAAACCTCTGTGGACAGGGTTCTACATGGAACCTAAACGTTTTTTTACCTGGAACCAAAAGGGTTCTAGGTGGAACCAAATGGGTTCTTCAAAGGGTAATCCTATGATTACAGCTAAAGAACAGTTTTAGGTTCTATATAGATAGCACTTATTTTCTAAGAGCACTGAGAGGCTTTGGAGTCAAACTATGGTGAGGTTGGTGGGTTGGACTATTAAGACATTTCAGAGATCTGTTTGAAAGGATTTACATACAATGATTTCTTCCTTTCTAAACAGACTTTTCACTTGGAAGTAAAATCTGGGATTATTAATGCCATATGTCATTTTGTTTGGTCTCCTGCACTGTTGATTTACATGGTCACTTGAGGTATTACCCACAATGCCCTTTTCTGGCAAGAGACTTATTGCTGTGACTAAAGTGTCTGTGACATGTTTATCATGTTGGAATACCAGATACTGTCATGTGTAGATCATGGACGCCATATTTCCTGACAAGTGGCCAAATAGCAGGGAGGAGATGGGTCTCTGCCAAATAAGGAATTATCTCTGCAACAGAGTCTGAGGAAGAATTAGGGGAAAACCAGCAACAATAATGGATTGTTTGTACAATACAAGTGGTACAAATGTCTTCTTCGGAATAATACAAACAGATTTGTTTTGTATTTAAAAAGCTCACATTTCTATCTGAAATCAAATACTATGAAAGGAAACGTTTGTTGCATCAGCCATGTAAACTATACAACACAACATAACTGCCGAACAGGGATGGTAGCAGTCTCGTTACAGTAATAATATCACTTTTTCCGGTAATGAGTAATATAACGGAGTACGGTTCCAATTTGTGTAATAGTATTACAGTTCTGATCAAAGATAAGTCGTTGTTACTTTTGTTATCATTTCCTTCCTATTACAGTTATACAAATAAATATTTGTGATGATTATTATTCCCTCTCTGTTGGTGCAATATAAAAAAATCCCCCCGCCCCAGATTCTAACTGTTTTCGTCCTGAGTCTGACATCCTCCACCAAGTTCCTGTTTACGCATGGACGTACTACTACTAACTGCTTTAGTGAGGGAGATGAAAAATGGCTAAAACATTGGGCTTTCCCATTGCAGAGTTGAGCGCACTCTGCACTCAACTGGGGGTAAAATGCATGACTGACCGGGAGTATCAATTCCTGAGGGAATATTGCACGGTCATGAAGCCACCCACTGTGGCATTGGACATCTTGCGAGGGGAGGATAACTGTTTCTATTGCACTCTACTACCAACCCTGGGAATGACCAAGACACTGGCACTGAAGGACGGTGTCTCTTGGATGACAGCTGGTCCAGGTAGGCCTAGACAGTGTTTATATCCTTGCCCTCAATGCCCTGTGATTTGATATCTGCAGGCTTAATGCACATGGGCTACTGTAAAAAAAAACTTGTGTTGGTCTATAGGCCTACGTAACGTAGACATTGTTTACATTGAGTGAGGATGTGCAACGCTTTGGGGTGTAACGCAAAAGTAATATAACGAGTAGTTTAACTAACTACTTTCTCCAGGGAGTAATAAGTCAAGTAAAATGACCCCAACACTGGATGGTAGTGAATTTCAACAAAAGAAAATTCACATGACAACAGACTTGAAATGTGTGCCTTCTGCAATTCCCTGAGCGACATCTGAAAATATCCTATTGTGCTATAGCCTAGTGCTCCATGTCATTTCCCCAAGACCGGAGATGACTAACAATGGAGGCTCAAAAAAAGGATGTATCCCACTTGGCATGACTGAGACCATCTCTGCAGTTAGCCACCCCCTCATATTAGTGGAAAGATGCCAAAACAGAACCAGCTTTCAACTGTTTGTCAGCACAGAGAGCCTACATGACCCTGCTGTCTGCAACAAAACTATGGAGCTTATCATCACAACTTCTACCACTGCTGGACTCACATGCAAGAGAAAACTTTAATAAATAGTTATTCTTGTCTGTCTGGCAGAAAAGTTATTGGACCAAGCAGAGAGAGAGAGAGCGAAGAGAGAGAGAGAGAGAGAGAGAGAGAGAGAGAGAGAGAGAGAGAGAGAGAGAGAGAGAGAGAGAGAGAGAGAGAGAGAGAGAGAGAGAGAGAGAGAGAGAGAGAGAGAGAGAGAGAGAGAGAGAGAGAGAGAGAGAGAGAGAGAGAGAGAGAGAGAGAGGGGGCACTTCTTGTACGTTTGTCTCCAAGTTAGCTAAAGGAGCTGCTAAACTTCAAATAAATGTCAGACTCTAACATCAGCAATCTTACTCAGACACACCAAATGCAGTTTATTGTATTCTGAAGTCAGAGGACTAGTCATTGCGTAGCTACCGTTTCCTGCAGTCAAATGACCTAGTGGCCTCATGGGTGTAATGTTATTAATATTTTTCATAATTTAATATTTAATTTAAAAAAAATCCAAAGACCCAATGAAAATCTGGTGTTTCTCTGTCAAACTGTTTTGTTATATCTCAGTTTTATGTGATGTATACAAACTGTAATATTGGGATGCAAACTCTTTTTGTTAAGCCCATAACCATGTGTGTGAGGTGTATACTTTTGTGTGACCCTGATTTAGCCCACTGCAGTAAAAGCTTAACACCTTTGGTGTAACAGTATGTCATTTACAGTATGTGTTTCATAGCTTCATTTGTCTTCGTCAATGCTATTAGCTGTGGTCAACAGAAAGGGTCACACTTTATTTGGATAGTCTGAATAGATGCTCTACAGATGGTCATACTATCAACAAACTATCTGTTGATAAGCAACTGCTTTCTAAGGTTATGGTTAGGGTTAGAGTTAGGATTAGGGTTATAATAAGGGTTAAGTTTAGGGTTAGGATAGGTTAGGGTTAAAGTTAGGGTTAGGGTTAAGGTTGGTAGATAGTTAGTTGAAATGTTATTGATAGTCTGTAGAGCGACTATCCAAGTAAAGTGTTACCACAGAAAGTTTTCTGTCTGCCTGCCTGCCTGCCTGCCTGCCTGCCTGCCTGCCTGTCTGTCTGTCTGTCTGTCTGTCTGTCTGTCTGTCTGTCTGTCTGTCTGTCTGTCTGTCTGTCTGTCTGTCTGTCTGTCTGTCTGTCTGTTTGTTTGTGTGAGATGGCAGAAGTCTGTTGTGGAGAAAATGAGAGAAGGAGAAATAAGATGTCAGAGAGAGGGCAACAAGAAGGAAGGGAGGTGAGCTAACAGTATTGAATAGGCTGTCAAGGATCTGTGTTTGACCGCTGTGACGACTGCGGCCTACACCTGATATGGCACCTCCTATAGGAAGGGAAACTGCAGTCTGTAATGTAGCAAGCCGCATGAATCACGGAAGCACCACCAAATACCCTTTGGTGTATTCAGTAAACTCACCTTCTCACTCCCCTTTACCCCCTCCCCCCCTCTCTCACCCCCCTCCCACCAAGATGAAATGTCACTGCTTCACATTACTTGTTTTCTCCGATTTGCACACAAAGACAGACGTATTCATCAATCTGTTCCCCCACCACGAAAGGAAACTAATAATGCTCTTCATTATTCAACACTCTTGCTAAGCCCCTGGCTTCTGCTGCCTTACTGGCTCCCACTGCCTGTCCTACCCAGGATGCACTACTTTCAACTTGTTTATTTTGTCACCAGAGGCACTAATGAACACAAGTGTTAAAAGATACAGCTATTTCCAGCTTTGTCTGCTATGCTTGATCAAGCATTTATCACATCCCTCAGAAAGGAAAGTTATTGCATATTAAGCAACAAAATGCATTAATTAAGCACGCTCCACATAGCTTCTGTTTTAAGTTTGCATCATTAATTAATTTACTTATGGTGCTCGTGAAACATACATGAATTAAACTGAGCGGATGACTTTATTAGTAGAGTGCAGCTGCGGTCGATCCTCATGGCCATGGATCTACCCTCAAAGACGAGGGGGCTCATTGTAGAATTCCTAAATATTGCAGCCTATTAAAGATTTAAACTAAGAGTGAGCCTCTCTTTGGAGACTGGCTGTCAAACCTGTCTTGGTATGTGAGATGCACTGCAGTAGCACATGGTGAATGAAGGCTCACAAACCCACATGAATAGCAGGTCTCTGCTTTACGATTTCTCTTCAAGTATTCACAAACAGTGAGTGCCTAAAAAATAACTAATTCCGGTAAAACATGTCCTTATCCACTGTTAAGGGCAGACATCACCTGCATCATCCAGGTATCATTATGTACAATAAAATACAAGATGTGAAATAGCTTTCAGTAGGAAATTATTGCTGAGAAGAGTCAAATACCTATAGCTGTCATCACAGAGATTTTTTTTCTTCCGAAACTGATGCAGTGCCTGGCTGTTTCTGTGTAGCAGCTGCAGTAAGTCATAATGGCATACTCCCTGCTGTGTGCTTGCTTAGAGACCTGGGTGGAGGTTGTTAATAACTTCCCCCTAGCCTGCTCTAGTATTGTTACCCTCGTCCATGGCTGTTAATGCAGACGTTAACCTGAGAAGATTCCTTAGACAAAATGTCTCAATAGTAGCCTTGATCCCAAAGGATCCACATATGTGTACGATCTGGGTGAGCCTAGGGGACAGCAGAATGATATTATGAAAAATGACTTTCAATTGATCTCTTCAAAAGTCAGATATCAATAATCATCAGGGCTAGGCAGCTAGGGGGTTACTGCTAGACAGACAGACAGAGTCAATATTCAACCACAACCACAAACTCTATGAACTTCTAGGGACAGAGAAATAGCATTGAGTTTCCACTGGGTGTATGTAAATCCTCCTCCAAAGGACTGTCTTTAAACGGTTTAACCTTCACCAGCTCTGAATCAATTACACTGAAAAGATACATAATAATACCACAATAAGATGCCCCATAAAGTTTCCCCCCTTATCCAATGGCTCTGTGAGTAAAACCAGTGGAGTCGACAAAGACAACATGGAATGGGTAGAGAAGGGCAGGCCTGTGGCAGCTAATATTACCGGGGAGGGTCGTAAGAGAGCCATTGGCCTAGCTGTTAGATTCAGCTCATGGTTTTCATTGAGTGTGACAGGATCTTTGTTTGGATCAGAATGCTGACAGCCAGACAGCTGCCCAACCAAGCTGCTGTGTGGCTACAGGCCTAGCTGGTGTAAAACTTATTTTTTTCAATCATAAAGCTTTGTACCATGTATCAATGATGCAATTGCTTTAAGGGCCCACTGGGGACTCTTAATCAAACCACAACTGCTGAGTGTGGACTGTGTGTGTGTGTGTGTGTGTGTGTGTGTGTGTGTGTGTGTGTGTGTGTGTGTGTGTGTGTGTGTGTGTGTGTGTGTGTGCATATGTCTTTGGATTGATGCGGCTGGATTGGGGTTGGGTGGGGTGGGTTGGACTGGGCTGGACTGTGGATGGGCTGGGCTGGGCTGTGGATGGACTTGGTGTGGGGTTGCCAGGATGCCGAGTTTTAGGAAGTCTATTGGTTGAGCTCTTCCTCCCACTCTCTCTCAGTTGTTTCTTACCCTCTCTTTGCCTTATATATCATCTCTATTTTTCTTCTCTTTGTCTTTCTCAGTCTTCTCCCCTCCCACACTCCCCTCTCTCTTCTCCCCTATAGATGAACTCTCACATCCCCCATGAGTCAGTGAAAGGCATCCTGGGAAAAATGCAATGGAATATGTGCTTCTGGGTGTACCCAGTTTAATTGGCCCCCAAAATGTCTTGGTGAATTTACATTATTACCTGAGGATGTGTATGACTGGTAGCTAAGACGAATTCGTCCAGTGTTTGATTCTCATGGAAGTAGGGCCATTACAGTCTAATGTCCACACACAGTGAGTAAACACCTGGCGCTGTATCTAGCCAAACATCCCTAACCAGCTCCTAGAAACGATGCAACATGGCACATGGCAGATATACGGCCGTCAAGCCCAGCCTCTGAATAAGGCACGAACCAGGCCATATTTCTCACAGTTACAAAGAACTGGCTTTAACTGAGTCTCTCCCCGAGCCCATTCCCCCATCCCCATTCGAGGGTGGGAGGAATATTGTGACACTTTCTGGGCGAGGCTGAGAGGGTGCTGATGGGTAATGATGTGTTTCAGAAGATCAACCCTGGGGTCCAGTGCCAGGTCTGCAATGTGGCACAGGGTGGCAGGACACACCTCACACAGGGTCAAAAAAACACTTGGCAGATCCCATTCCTGGGTGCCCTCGTCTAAACCCTCCACTAATTATCACTGTGATTTAAGAGACAAAGAAAGGCAGGACTTCACAGTTTTAACTCACTTCCCTGGTTAAGCCCTCTAGGATCCCATCTCTGCGTGTATGGAGAATTAAGCAGAAATAAAAGCACACATCTGCACCGTAATGGGTGAATAGGCTTTTGGATAGTTTACATTCGTATTCATATGAAATAGGACTGGGAATGACGACTCCCTATTCCCCTTCACAACAAGACCATTTTCGTTTAGTACAAGAATAAGACACATCAAGAGAACGTCCCAATTGCATTATCTGTTGGATCATTAAGAGAAAATGGCATTTTCTCTATTGGCCTTTGAAAAGAGGGAAGCGTACACCTGTCTAATAAACTGAAGAATTAATCAGTTGAATCCAAGGGTTTTTTCACTAATCTGCTCCGGTAATATCATTCCTGGTTGCGTCCTGTGCTTGGAGGAGCTGAAACTATTTAATTAATGGTAGGAAACAATGGGATGGGTAGAAAGGAAAAAATTAAAATGTTATGATTTGTGCAAGGTCAGGTTAATGACAACATCTGTAGAGGTAGGGCTGTGCTCCTTCTGTCTGTATTGCCCCGTGTAGCTCAGTTGGTAGAGCATGGCGTTTGCAACACCAGGGTTGTGGGTTCGATTCCCATGGGGGGCCAGTATGAAAAATGTATGAACTCACTAACTGTAAGAGCGTCTGCTAAATGACAAAAATGTATTGGTGCATTAAAGCTAAGATCCGTGATAGGCTAAACAGGTGCATTTGTTTTTGTTTTGAGGAAATGAGCATCCAGCATCCTGGTAAAATAGAAAATTGTAGTACATACTCTGCTATTCTACATGCGTGCAAAAGGTCAAGTTAAGCCTGATACAGTGGCTATTTCTTTTGGGCTATTTCCTGTGTATATTTGGTAAATCTACTTTTATATTTTGCATGATATTACCCTTTCACCATTGGATCACCAAGACCTGTAAATAAATCTACACTCTGAGCACGTCAACTTGCCTTGCCTTCTGCTGATTTCATGCCCTTATAACTGCTACAAGGTCCCTATTTTACATAGGCTAATCAAAATATGTTGTAGAAAAAATAATAAAATGGGCTGTCTGGTAGCCTCAATAAATAGACAAAGATTTGTAGCTGAACAAGTATACATTTTTATTTACTTGACTTGAGACTTGACTTGAAAACTTGTGACTCGGTTCGACTTGACTTGCTCTTAGAATGCACGACTTGGACTTGCCTCGAGTCTTGACACGTTCTACTTGGGACTCGACTTGAGACTCGGACCTTGTGACTTGAGACTTGCTTGTGACTCGATTAATAGTGACTTGGTCCTACCTCTGGTACCTTGTTCATTTCTTGCTGCCTGTTTGTACTTTCTGTATGCTCCATTGTTGCTTCATCTCACTAGGTTATTACAGTGATATATTTTGCTCTGCTCTAATACACTTTGCATCACTCCTAATCAGGGTTGGGTAGGTTGCTTTCTAAATGTAATCCGTTACAGTTACTAGTTACCTGTCCACATTTTTTATCAGTAACGTAACTTTTGGATTACCCAAACTCAGTAACGTAGTCTGATTACTTTTGGATTACTTTCCCCTTAAGAGGCATTACAAGAAGACAAAATGGATCCATCAAACGCATTTGGTGCGCGTCATCATAGTGGTCTCTGACTTGTGGTCAGCCTCGCTCAGGTGGAACAGTCTTAAATTCGCGCCTTTTTTCAATGCTGAATTGAATGTCATTGAGAAAACAGAAAGGTGTCATAAGATATTTTTTCACAAACATCCTTTCTGAATTGAAAAGTAATTCAATAAGTAATCATCTAGTTTTTAAAAGGTCTCAGTAATCGGATTAAAATATTGTAGCTGGTAACGTAACTGATTACAGTTCGTTTTTTTGTAATCAGTTACTCCCCAATCCTGCTCCAGGGCAGATATAGATAATATAATCCTCTCCATTAGGAGCAACTCCTATTGGTTTTACTGTTGGTATGGTTACCAGTCAGACCATGTGCTATTGTTCAATTCAAGAAATGCCGCTTGAAAACATGTGCCTCTCAAACATGTGCCTCTGCAAATGTGTCCTGTCTGTATGCCACCTTAATAACCCTGTACCCCACACAGATGAAAGGTTTTATTCTACATCGGACAGTGTTTTCTCCATCAAAAGCTTTTAGAATGCAACAAAAGGGCCAATGGCTCCTGCAAATTCAGATAAAAGGCCAGAAATGGCTAAATGGAAACAAAATTGTGATTTAAAACAGGCTGTTGCTCAGTGGCATAGACCGCTGTTTCAGGAAACATGATAATTCACAGAGTATTAATTTTCTTGTTCATTCTACAGACTGAGCATGCACACACACACACACTAAAATAAATATATTTTCAATCCAAATGAAGTGAAAACCAGATAATGGAGTCTAGTTGGCAAGGACATTTTCCTGATCTGAAATTCTGTGACGCAAAAGCTGTCTCTAATCTCCTTTTCGGGGTTAGGCATAAAAAAGGAAAGGGAGGCAAAGAGGCATAATACTATTTGACAGGTTTGAGCTTTAAAGGCACTGATTTGTCATGGTGAAAGCGGAAAAAAATTGCATACCCTTCGTGGGCGTGCTTAAATGTGAACATTGCTTTCTAAAGAGTTAACTCCCCCTCACCCCCTCCCTAAAATCAAAAACTTATTTGGACTTTTTCCCTCATATGGCATCTCAATTCCTTTAAGACATTTAAAAGGACAGATTTGCCATTAGATGTGCAGTTGAAAAGGCCTCCATCTGAGCAGCTGTATCGTGTAAGAAGCCCAGTGCCATGCAGGTAATCGTGACTACTCCTTCCCTGGAGATGCCTTTCCCTCCCATCCCGTAATGCAATTAAATCTCCCCAAAGTGGCTTCACACTGTCTGTTTGTGATGAGGCTGACATGCTAGTAATCTAATCACAGCCCAAACATCTGGAGAGAACAGACATGCACAGTGCACCTAGAGGATGACAGCTTTCTGACAGATGCCTTCAGTTATGCCACACATATACATACAACCAGTGCCGCCTCTGCCTATACGCAGACTACGCGGGCTGCGCGTAAGGCCCCGTAGCCGCTAGGGGGCCCCAGACGAAATGTGGTTGTGTATCAGCAGTTTTCCACTTGTTATGTCAGTCACTGACAGTCACTCAATTAGCCAATGTCAGCTAAACATTTTTAGATGGCTAGGTATGGTAGTCTAGCCAGCTATCTATACCTTGTAGTGATCATCACCAAATTACCGACCGGGCACATAAGACATGAGGCCAGGGGCCCAAACCAAATCTTGTTTAGGGCCCCCAAAAGGCTAGAGGAGCCACTGCATACACACTCATGTACGTGCTCATGCATGCTCACTCACACACTCACACACACACACACACACACACATGCACACATGGACATAGACATGTCACCCTGTGTAGACATTCTAAGGCACAAGTACAGACAAACAAACAATTCAGTTAAATAGAGACACCCTCAAGCAGGCAGGCACACAAATACACCAAGACCAACTCTCGTAGGTGTGCTTGGTCGAGTGTTGACATTTTAAATGCCCCTCCTTTCCTCCCACATCCATTTCACTAGAAAATATGACCAGATCTTCCCTGACAGCTTAATGTCATTGTTGAAATTTGCTCAATTTTACATCTCCACCATAATATGCAGCTTTCCAGTTCTGGTCCCTGACCTTTTGTCCCTGTTTGTGCTGTGAATGTCCTTGTAGTACACACAAACTGTCCTCTTAGTACACAAACGTTTACAGTCTGTAACACTGTCCTCTATCTGACAGGGGTGTCAAAACACATTGTCCCACACAATTCTCTAGCAACACTACCCTTGAGTGAAAAACTGGTTTCAAATCCTCTCAGGACCAGCCAGATAGGCTAGAGGACATAGAAAGCAACAACACAGGCTCACCATGCGACAGCACCACTGAAATAATCACTGAGATAATATACTATGTAGGTCTATTGAACTGCTCTACATTACAGTAAAGGGTTGTTCCATTTGATTTCAATCACTTTTTGACCGCACCCCTTTTGATTTAACCAAAACAACTCATTCAGTGAGGGAAAAAAGTATTTGATCCCCTGCTGATTTTGTACGTTTGCCCACTGACAAAGAAATGATCAGTCTATAATTTTAATGGTAGGTTTATTTGAACAGTGAGAGACAATATAACAACAAAAAAATCCAGAAAAACAAATGTCAAAAAAGTTATAAATTGATTTGCATTTTAATGAGGGAAATAAGTATTTGACCCCCTCTCAATCAGAAAGATTTCTGGCTCCCAGGTGTCTTTTATACAGGTAACGAGCTGAGATTAGGAGCACACTCTTAAAGGGAGTGCTCCTAATCTCAGTTTGTTACCTGTATAAAATACACCTGTCCACAGAAGCAATCAATCAATCAGATTCCAAACACTCCAGCATGGCCAAGACCAAAGAGCTCTCCAAGGATGTCAGGGACAAGATTGTAGACCTACACAAGGCTGGAATGGGCTACAAGACCATCGCCAAGCAGCTTGGTGAGAAGGTGACAACAGTTGGTGCGATTATTTGCAAATGGAAGAAACACAAAAGAACTGTCAATCTCCCTGGGCCTGGGGCTCCATGCAAGATCTCACCTCGTGGAGTTGCAATGATCATGAGAACGGTGAGGAATCAGCCCAGAACTACACGGGAGGATCTTGTCAATGATCTCAAGGCAGCTGGGACCATAGTCACCAAGAAAACAATTGGTAACACACTACGCCGTGAAGGACTGAAATCCTGTAGCGCCCGCAAGGTCCCCCTGCTAAAAAAAGCACATATACATGCCCGTCTGAAGTTTGCCAATGAACATCTGAATGATTCAGATGAGAACTGGGTGTTGTGATCAGATGAGACCAAAATTGAGCTCTTTGGCATCAACTCAACTCGCCGTGTTTGGAGGAGGAGGAATGCTGCCTATGACCCCAAGAACACCATCCCCACCGTCAAACATGGAGGTGGAAACATTATGCTTTGGGGGTGTTTTTCTGCTAAGGGGACAGGACAACTTCACCGCATCAAAGGGACGATGGACGGGGCCATGTACCGTCAAATCTCGGGTGAGGACCTCCTTCCCTCAGCCAGGGCATTGAAAATGTGTCGTGGATGGGTATTCCAGCATGACAATGACCCAAAACAGACGGCCAAGGCAACAAAGGAGTGGCTCAAGAAGAAGCACATTAAGGTCCTGGAGTGGCCTAGCCAGTCTCCAGACCTTAATCCCATAGAAAATCTGTGGAGGGAGCTGAAGTTTCGAGTTGCCAAACGTCAGCCTCGAAACCTTAATGACTTGAAGAAGATCTGCAAAGGAGAGTGGGACAAAATCCCTCCTGAGATGTGTGCAAATCTGGTGGCCAACTACAAGAAACTTCTGACCTCTGTGATTGCCAACAAGGGTTTTGTCACCAAGTACTAAGTCATGTTTTGCAGAGGGGTCAAATACTTATTTCCCTCAATAAAATACAAATCAATTTATAACATTTTTGACATTTTCTTGTTGTTATTCTGTCTCTCACTGTTCAAATAAACCTACCATTAAAATTATAGACTGATCATGTCTTTGTCAGTGGGCAAACTTACAAAATCAGCAGGGGATCAAATACTTTTCTCGCTCACTGTACATATTTGCCCATGGTAAAAGTGGTCAGAAAGTTACTTTTTGGACCTGATTGCCAAAACATTCAGGAGATAAAGGTGCTCAAAGTTGACCCATTTTGCATACCCCACCTTACCATGAGACATCCATGTCTTCATCACTAGAAAAGATTAACGGTTGAGTTTGCTATAATTTAAAAGCTTAGAAACAGGGTTGTCAAACTATTTAATAACTTCTAATAAAATTGACATTTTTTAACCTTTAACGTCAATTAAACGCGTAAACTCACATAACTCACGCATATGTTGTAGCTTAAACCCTAATTTACATCATCGGAGGTGTATGTGTAGTGGCTGTCATCGGTTGAGACACAGCATACTCTTGAATACAGGACACACTCTTTTCACGGTGGGCGTAGATTTCAGCTCGCATACAGGTGCACACAGTGTAGAGAATGAGCCAAGCACTCGCTCAAGTCTGTATCATGGAATCTATCCAACACACCGCTAAGCCATGGAGTACAGGTTGGCTATAAGCCTTACTACAGTAATGGATGTTACTGTTTCACAAGGGCCCCACAAGATGAAGTAAACAAATGCAATCTCTGAATTCATGTTATTTTAGCTATTTCATGCAGCCACAGAATACAAAAAAGCTAAACAAATGATTTTGTATTCGAATTTCGCATAGTTTAAATTTGAGAGATAGATAGGCTATCATTAACACAAAGTAATGTAAAGCATGTACTTAGACATGATTATTGATCATATTGATCTGAAGTATTTTTTGTTGTTGTTCACATCACAGTCACTGAAAAGGGAGGGGGAAAGTGCAGGAAAGTGCAGGCTAGGCTAAGTTAATCTGATCTTGTTAATCTAAACGCAAATAATTAATTGACAGTATACAGGTTTACAGGTATTATTGCATGTTGACTAACCAATCGCAGTGAAATTAGATTCAATCTAGTCATGATCAGTTTCATATATTTTATTCAGGAAAGCTTAGTAGATTGGCTTGATATCGGCATTGACGTTGTTGGTTGGCTAGAAACTTGACCTTACACATCGTTCACTTTTGGGGAAACTGGTCCAGCCACCTAGTAGCTAGCTATCGTTAGTTCAATTAAAGCAAAAGTATAAACCCACCATAGTGATGTCTGTAATGAGGTTATGAATGAGGTACCAGGCAGAGGGTTCTCGGTTGAACGTGGACACGCATCGGACAGTCCTTGCACTTTGAAACCCATGCCCACAGTGATGTATAGCACCGCCCACCGGGTGAAATGGCTGAAAAGAGTGTGTCCCCTTGAATACAAGATGGTTGTCATTTCAATCATAGAAATATAATTCATAAAACTGACCTATTCCTTCAGACCGCTGCAATTTAGCTGGTACACCATCAAAATTGGAATTTAATTGAAATTTTAACTTCCAATTACTACCACAAAGATGGCCGCCAGTCCACCCACCGTCAAATGTCAACTTAAATGGGAATGTCTATTCTAGTATCTATATTTCTATGATTTCAATAGGTTTCCTATGGCATACTGACAGTGTAATTTAAAACAACTGATATTCTCATTCAAGTCAACATTCTCTGATGTGTGGACCTCCAATCATCATTGTGGTACAATTTGAAAGTTGACATTTCTATTTTATTTCCATTTTAGTACATTTATCAGCCAAAATATGACACCCACCCTGCGTCGCAACCGATTACAGGCACAACACAAGCACCTCAGATTATGTAAAATAGGGTCTAAACTACAACATAGGCAAAAAAAATCAAAAGGGGTGCGGTCAAAAAGTGATTGTAATCAAATGGAACGACCCCAAAGGCTTTCAAGTCACATTCAGTATAACACTGGCTGAGAGAGAAGATCTGACCCTCACAGTGACCCTCCATCTTGTGAAATATGGGAAGTCAGAAAAGGATAGATGACAACATCAGTACAGTATGCTTAATCACACAATCACAGCAATTGATCATAGCAAGATAGAGCCATTCAAGACTTGTCTGATGTCGGTACCGCAGATCTGCCAACTTCTGTAGCGTCCGAACAGTTTGGGTTACACACTAATTTGACCCCTTTATGGAAAGGTGAGACTCTAACGAACACGTAAATGTCAGTTTTGGTCTAGGTCGCCCACAAGCCTCACAAGACTTGTCTGAAGGTAGCCTGGTCCCAGTTAAAATCATTAATGGAAGTATATATAGAAGCAGTTTAGTGCCCAGAAAAGGGGTTAAATACAGTATGTATAAAACATGAAATAAAATATATTCCTGCGAGCTAATACATTTTGTCTGTAAGTTAGCAAATAATTGTTGAAATTTGCTCAAATCAACAGCATGCTGAGTAAGGGAGATGCTACAATTATATATGCAAGGGTGCCAATTATATATTAGCAACCTTGCACTGTTCCTGAATAATTCCATATTTCTTCTTAAATAAGTTGAAATTGAAAAAAATACAAATAATGTTTGTTCTCCACACCTTGTTGGATTTTCAACATTGCAGAACCAATTGTATTTTTGAAAGAAAAGACAAATGACACTGACAAAATGATTGTCACCGTGGAGCTAGTACTTGGTTGCTGTCACGATCGTTATAGGAACCGGACCAAGGCGCAGCGTGATAGGCGTACATCTTTTAATGAGTACTTTACACAAACAACAAAACAACAAAACGATACGTGAAGTCTAAAGGTTCACCAACACAAACCTATACAGAACAAGATCCCACAATACTAAAGTGCCAAAAGGCTGTCTAAGTATGGTCCCCAATCAGAGACAACGAGCTACAGCTGTCTCTGATTGGGAACCACCCTGGCCAACATAGATATGAACGATCTAGAACAGACCCAATGAAAACTAAACATAACAAGTCCACACCCTGGCTCAACATTTAAGAGTCCCCAGAGCCAGGGCGTGACAGTTGCACAGCCTTTGGCCAAGATAACTGCCATAAATGAGCTTGCTGCACCTTTCTACTGGCAATTTGTCCCACTCTTCAGCAGCAAACTGCTCTAATCCATAAATGCTCTCACCATAGGTTATGGATGTGATTCAGGTCTGGACTATTCGCTGGCCACTCCAGACGAGTTCAGCATTTCTTCTTGAACCATTCCAGGGTGAAAGTGCAAGGGTGTCAATATATTTGGCCGTAAATGTATGTCTCATTGACTCACTGCAATACTGGAGTTGGGGTTAAGATAGAAGAACAGTGATTATGTCTTTGGACAAGGGAAATTGTTTACCCTTGTTGGAATGGGGTCTCACAACTTGATCTGTGTTGGCTTTGATAAAGGTTCTCAACGGCACACATCTGAATATAATATTAACCAATAATTACTTCAATTGAGCCAAGCAAAAACAACAGAGACCTGGAGTGCAGCAAAGTGACCTGTGAGTGAGAGCCTAAAACCCATCCAACCTCTCCAACCTAACCAGGTCAACGAGTTCCACTGCAGTGAAGACTATCATAACTCACTGTACTCCCCCTCTGTACAAAACACAGGAGATTAGAAAAAGTGCATGTCATTATCATGTGTTATGAGAGCTTTTCATTTGGGCTGTGTGTGCAGGAGTTTGAAACCATGTCTGGCCATACAGGGGCGTCCAAGGGTCTCAACATGCCTCCTGTTCACTGTAGGCTTAGCCTCATCCATCACAACCACACAGAGCAGAATCAGAGGCACCAAGGGAAATGGAGCCATAGGACCTTAGCACATCCCCTTTAAGGTAATGGTATCTAGAATGTTATTTACAATTTACGTGCTGATAATTCTATGCTATCATACAGTATGTCACATAAATAGCACTGTAGCCACTGAAAAAAGAGTGGACCAGCAGTGACATGACTGGACCGTTAATAAAACATCCCCACAGCCCAGCAGAATCACTGAACATTACTGCTAGGCATGATGTGGATCACCAGCCCACACTAGCTCAAACAGGAACAAATCCCTAATGGTGATGATGGGATTCTTTCATGTTTTATTAAAACCCCAGAAGTGTTTGCTCATTTCTGGGTATATTTATGGTCAATTGGGCTCCAAAATAACCCCTCATAGGCTCTTGCAGTGAAAAATGTACACAAACAAAGATATCAAGACTATACATTTTAGTCGACTGATATAGATTACTGTTATTCCTTCCCCCAACCTAAATGATGGTGTAGGTTCAGAGAGAAAAGGCTTGGAACTGTAGATTATGTGGCGCCTACAGCACTTTGACCCAAGCATATGAAAAGATACTTTGCCACTGATTCATTATAAATTGTCTTGGCAGAGAACAGAAACAAATGAATAGATCATTGTTGGCTGTGTCTAGCGCATTTGCAGGGCTTCCTCTACAGAAAGGTTAATTGGGTGGGATACAGTCAGCTCTGAGTCACACAAGATGGGTGATTTCTAATGGCTGTGACATTCGCTGCCTGTTCCTCGGGAGCCGTATGTGTGCCTACGACGTCAGCGCAGTGAGGGGGAGGCAGGGAGGGAGGGATGGGGGGGAAAGAGGTGGAGGAGAGAGAGATGGTAGAACACAAGGAGGGAGAATAGAGAGAGGGAATGGAGTGGTAGAGGATGTGAGAGGGAGGCAGAGAGAGATATGGAGCAAAGCATAATTTCCCAAGGAGAGACGTGAGATGAGTTGTAGGGAGGGAGGAGGAGGTTTGGTGAGGGAGGGTGGCAAGCAAAGGCAGCCAGCAGTTGCTACAGAGTCAGTCCAAATCAAATCAAATCCAATTTTTTTTGTCACACACACGTGTTTAGCAGATGTTATTGCGGGTGTAGCGAAATGCTTGTACGTCTAGCTCCGACAGTATAGTAATATCTAACAAGTAATATCTAACAATTTCATAACAAGAACCCAATACACACAAATCTAAGTAAGGAATGGAATTAAGAATATACAGTTGAAATCGGAAGTTTACATACACTTAGGTTGGAGTCATTAAAACTCGTTTTCAACCACTCCACAAATGTCTTGTTAACAAACTATAGTTTTGGCAAGTCGGTTAGGACATCTACTTTGTGCATGACACAAGTAATTTTTCCAACAATTGTTTACAGACAGATTATTTCACTTAAAATTCACTGTATCACAATTCCAGTGGGTCAGAAGTTTACATACACTAAGTTGACAGTGCCTTTAAACAGCTTGGAAAATTACAGAAAATGATGTCATGGCTTTAGAAGTTTCTGATAGGCTAATTGACATCATTTGAGTCAATTGGAGGTGTACCTGTGGATGTATTTCAAGGCCTACCTTCAAACTCAGTGCCTCTTTGCTTGACATCATGGGAAAATCAAAAGAAATCAGCCAAGACCTCAGAAAAAAAACTGTAGACCTCCACAAGTCTGGTTCATCCTTGGGAGCAATTTCCAAACGCCTGAAGGTACCACGTTAATCTGTACAAACAATAGTACACAAGTATAAACACCATGGGACCACGCAGCCGTCATACCGCTCATGAAGGAGACGCGTTCTGTCTCCTAGAGAGGAACATACTTTGGTGCGAAAAGTGCAAATCAATCCCAGAACAACAGCAAAGGACCTTGTGAAGATGCTGGAGGAAACAGGTACAAAAGTATCTATATCCACAGTAAAACGAGTCCTATATCGACATAACCTGAAAAGCCGCTCAGCAAGGAAGAAGCCACTGCTCCAAAACCGCCATAGAAAAGCCAGACTACGGTTTGCAACTGCACATGGGGACAAAGATCGTACTTTTTGGAGAAATGTCCTCTGGTCTGATGAAACAAAAATAGAACTGTTTGGCCATAATGACCATTGTTATGTTTGGAGGAAAAAGGTGGTACCTTGCAAGCCGAAGAACACCATCCCAACCGTGAAGCACGGGGGTGGCAGCATCATGCTGTGGGGGTGCTTTGCTGATGGCATCAAGAGGAAGGAAAATGATGTGGATATATTGAAGCAACATCTCATGACATCAGTCAGGAAGTTAAAGCTTGGTCGCAAATGGGTCTTCCAAATGGACAATGACCCCAAGCATACTTCCAAAGTTGTGGCAAAATGGCTTAAGGACAACAAAGTCAAGGTATTGGAGTGGCCATCACAAAGCCCTGACATCAATCCTATAGAAAATATGTGGGCAGAACTGGAAATGCGTGTGCGAGCAAGGAGGCCTACAAACCTGACTCTGTTACACCAGCTCTGTCAGGAGGAATGGGCCAAAATTCACTCAACTTATTGTGGGAAGCTTGTGGAAGGCTACCCGAAATGTTTGACCCAAGTTAAACAATTTAAAGGCAATGCTACCAAATACTAATTGAGTGTATGTAAACTTCTGACCCACTGGGAATATGATGAAAGAAATAAAAGCTGAAATAAATCATTTCTCTACTATTATTCTGACATTTCAAATTCTTAAAATAAAGTGGTGATCCTAACTGACCTAAGACAGGGACTTTTTACTAGGATTAAATGTCAGGAATTGTGAAAAACTGAGTTTAAATGTATTTGGCTAAGGTGTATGTAAACTTCCGACTTCAACTGTATATGGACGAGCAATGACAGAGCGGCATGGACTAAGATCCAGAGTCCAGTCTGGGGTTGAGGTTAACATGATCGAAATACTATCCAGCCAGGACCCAGTCCATCAAACCGCTAGCTCAGCGATGTGGAATCAAAATGACACAAGCTGGGAGGGATAGGGTTGACATCCTGCAACCAAAGCTATTGGATCACACTGTGACAATGTTATGGAACGTTACGGTTACCTTCACATGTTCCAGGATTCTATAACATTATATTGACGTACTATAATACAGTGGGGGAAAAAAGTATTTAGTCAGCCACCAATTGTGCAAGTTCTCCCACTTAAAAATATGAGAGAGGCCTGTAATTTTCATCATAGGTACACGTCAACTATGACAGACAAAATGAGAAAAAAAAATCCAGAAAATCACATTGTATGATTTTTAATGAATTTATTTGCAAATTATGGTGGAAAATAAGTATTTGTCAATAACAAAAGTTTCTCAATACTTTGTTATATACCCTTTGTTGGCAATGACACAGGTCAAACGTTTTCTGTAAGTCTTCACAAGGTTTTCACACACTGTTGCTGGTATTTTGGCCCATTCCTCCATGCAGATCTCCTCTAGAGCAGTGATGTTTTGGGGCTGTCGCTGGGCAACACAGACTTTCAACTCCCTCCAAAGATTTTCTATGGGGTTGAGATCTGGAGACTGGCTAGGCCACTCCAGGACCTTGAAATGCTTCTTACGAAGCCACTCCTTCGTTGCCCGGGCGGTGTGTTTGGGATCATTGTCATGCTGAAAGACCCAGCCACGTTTCATCTTCAATGCCCTTGCTGATGGAAGGAGGTTTTCACTTAAAATCTCACGATACATGGCCCCATTCATTCTTTCCTTTACACGGATCAGTCGTCCTGGTCCCTTTGCAGAAAAACAGCCCCAAAGCATGATGTTTCCACCCCCATGCTTCACAGTAGGTATGGTGTTCTTTGGATGCAACTCAGCATTCTTTGTCCTCCAAACACGACGAGTTGAGTTTTTACCAAAAAGTTATATTTTGGTTTCATCTGACCATATGACATTCTCCCAATCCTCTTCTGAATCATCCAAATGCACTCTAGCAAACTTCAGACGGGCCTGGACATGTACTGGCTTAAGCAGGGGGGACACGTCTGGCACTGCAGGATTTGAGTCCCTGGCGGCGTAGTGTGTTACTGATGGTAGGCTTTGTTACTTTGGTCCCAGCTCTCTGCAGGTCATTCACTAGGTCCCCCCGTGTGGTTCTGGGATTTTTGCTCACCGTTCTTGTGATCATTTTGACCCCCACGGGGTGAGATCTTGCGTGGAGCCCCAGATCGAGGGAGATTATCAGTGGTCTTGTATGTCTTCCATTTCCTAATAATTGCTCCCACAGTTGATTTCTTCAAACCAAGCTGCTTACCTATTGCAGATTCAGTCTTCCCAGCCTGGTGCAGGTCTACAATTTTGTTTCTGGTGTCCTTTGACAGCTCTTTGGTCTTGGCCATAGTGGAGTTTGGAGTGTGACTGTTTGAGGTTGTGGACAGGTGTCTTTTATACTGATAACAAGTTCAAACAGGTGCCATTAATGCAGGTAATGAGTGGCGGACAGAGGAGCCTCTTAAAGAAGAAGTTACAGGTCTGTGAGAGCCAGAAATCTTGCTTGTTTGTAGGTGACCAAATACTTATTTTCCACCATAATTTGCAAATAAATTCATAAAAAATCCTACAATGTGATTTTCTGGAGAAAAAAAATCTCAATTTGTCTGTCATAGTTGACGTACCTATGATGAAAATTACAGGCCTCTCTCATCTTTTTAAGTGGGAGAACTTGCACAATTGGTGGCTGACTAAATACTTTTTTCCCCCACTGTATATGGGAGGGAATTTCTGGCTAATTTTAAAGGTAGAGGCAGCGAAATGACGTTGCACGAGCAGCACCGCAGATATTACAATGAGCAAGATGTAAGACTTCACTCTCACACAGTCACACACAATATCTGCGGATGTGCATGGGTTCGCATCACACTCTTACAACGTGTTAGCCACGGGACCAAAACAGTGGAGAAGTTTGCACGTACGCGCCAGCGCTCTTAGTGTTGCTGAAATTGACCCATTATGCTGTTTACTTTGTTAATCGACGTCATATCGCTGACTCTACCTTTAAGAGAGACAGTACTCTGCACAAGTGACCATCTGTCTGTGAGTGTTTAGCCAATTGCTGAGGCTTTTAACTTTCCAAAGAAAGAGCTGTCTCAAGAGTTGTCCTGTTTGACGTTAAACAAATTGTCAGGAAACACACCCTCCCACTGTTAAAGCCCAGTGCACACCCACACCTCCCAAATAATACCACCACCTTTATTTGAGAAGGTCAAGTGCACTCTCCACAGTCACACACATATACAGGCGGAGTCATAAATTACAGCCATGGAGAGAGCTCCACAATCAGCCAATTAACTCAGCCTCCAGAAAGGCCAATACAATTTCATCTCTGCAGTGCTGCACTGGCAGCGGCCGCAGAGTCATTACTGCAGCGCCTGCCTGCCTTCTCTTCCCAGGCTGCCTCTAGTCTGCACACACACACACACACACACACACACGCACACGCACACGCACACATACATAGCTCCGACAGAGCAGCGAGTACAGTGTGTCTCTTAATGCCCACGCCATTTCTATTTCTCTCTCTCTCTCTCCCTCCCTGTTTAATTCCTCTCTCTTCGCTCTCTCTCCCTCCCTGTTTAATACCTCTCTCTCCCTCTCTGTTTAATACCTCTCTCTCCCTCCCTGTTTAATACCTCTCTCTCCCTCCCTGTTTATTACCTCTCTCTCTTCGCTCTCTCTCCCTCCCTGATTAATACCTCTCTCTCCCTCCCTGTTTAATACCTCTCTCTCCCTCCCTGTTTAATACCTCTCTCTCCCTCCCTGTTTAATACCTCTCTCTCCCTCCCTGTTTAATACCTCTCTCTCTTCGCTCTCTCTCCCTCCCTGTTTAATACCTCTCTCTTCGCTCTCTCTCCCTCCCTGTTTAATACCTCTATCTCCCTCCCTGTTTAATACCTCTCTCTCCCTCCCTGTTTAATACCTCTCTCTCCCTCCCTGTTTAATACCTCTCTCTCTTCGCTCTCTCTCCCTCCCTGTTTAATACCTCTCTCTTCGCTCTCTCTCCCTCCCTGTTTAATACCTCTCTCTCCCTCCCTGTTTAATACCTCTCCCTCCCTGTTTAATACCTCTCTCTTTGCTCTCTCTCCCTCCCTGTTTAATACCTCTCTCCCTCCCTCCCTGTTTAATACCTCTCTCCCTCCCTGTTTAATACCTCTCTCTCCCTCCCTGTTTAATACCTCTCTCTCCCTCCCTGTTTAATACCTCTCTCTTCCTCTAATCATACTGAGTATGGGCTTAAAGAAGAAGAGAAGGAGAAGACTGGGATCATTTGTGAGAAGGAGGCAGTGAGACTTTAAAGAAAGTATCACTGCCTCCTTCTCACAAATGATCCAAAAAATATAAAAATTAAATAAAGTTGGTTCAACACAGTGGCGGGTCATTTTGACCCTAGGACAACGGGAGGGTTAAATACAGTAGAAGAAGAAATTGAAGACTATACACAAGGCTTTCTATGTTCGCAGAGCCTCTCTTCCACTTTTTCCTCCTAATTGCCATTTCTATTGTGTAAGTGTACCTACCATAACCGCATAAGGAACAGCAAATGCAGACGTTCCATTCTGAGAGAATTGTCAAATTAGAGTGCAGAAAATGAAAGGGAATTAAGTTGTAGCTGGGTCATCTTTGTCTAGAACCTTGTCATCATTTTCCAATAGTCATTCTACATTCTAGACTACAGAATGTACTATTTTCAAGCTAGGTTGGTGGGAATATTTTTTGTTTTTCACTTTCAAGGTGCTCAATCCCACATTTACCGCATTGGGAAAAAAAATGCAAAGGATGATGATTACTTAATTATACATACAGTGGGGAGAACAAGTATTTGATACACTGCCGATTTTGCAGGTTTTCCTACTTACAAAGCATGTAGAGGTCTGTAATTTTTATCATAGGTACACTTCAACTGTGAGAGACGGAATCTAAAACAAAAATCCAGAAAATCACATTGTATGATTTTTAAGTAATTAATTTGCATTTTATTGCATGACATAAGTATTTGATCCATCAGAAAAGCAGAACTTAATATTTGGTACAGAAACCTTTGTTTGCAATTACAGAGATCATACGTTTCCTGTAGGTCTTGACCAGGTTTGCACACACTGCAGCAGGGATTTTGGCCCACTCCTCCTTACAGACCTTCTCCAGATCCTTCAGGTTTCCGGGCTGTTGCTGGACAATACGGACTTTCAGCTCCCTCCAAAGATTTTCTATTGGGTTCAGGTCTGGAGACTGGCTAGGCCAATCCAGGACCTTGAGATGCTTCTTACGGAGCCACTCCTTAGTTGCCCTGGCTGTGTGTTTCGGGTCGTTGTCATGCTGGAAGACCCAGCCACGACCCATCTTCAATGCTCTTACTGAGGGAAGGAGGTTGTTGGCCAAGATCTCGCGATACATGGCCCCATCCATCCTCCCCTCAATACGGTGCAGTCGTCCTGTCCCCTTTGCAGAAAAGCATCCCCAAAGAATGATGTTTCCATTTCCATGCTTCACGGTTGGGATGGTGTTCTTGGGGTCGTACTCATCCTTCTTCTTCCTCCAAACACGGCGAGTGGAGTTTAGACCAAAAAGCTCTATTTTTGTCTCATCAGACCACATGACCTTCTCCCATTCCTTCTCTGGATCATCCAGATGGTCATTGGCAAACTTCAGACGGGCCTGGACATGCGCTGGCTAGAGCAGGGGGACCTTGCGTGCGCTGCAGGATTTTAATCCATGACGGCGTAGTGTGTTACTAATGGTTTTCTTTGAGACTGTGGTCCCAGCTCTCTTCAGGTCATTGACCAGGTCCTGCCGTGTAGTTCTGGGCTGATCCCTCACCTTCCTCATGATCACTGATGCCCCACGAGGTGAGATCTTGCATGGAGCCCCAGACTGAGGGTGATTGACCGTCATCTTGAACTTCTTCCATTTTCTAATAATTGTGCCAAAAGTTGTTGCCTTCTCACCAAGCTACTTGCCTATGGTCCTGTAGCCCATCCCAGCCTTGTGCAGGTCTACAATTTATATCCCTGATGTCCTTACACAGCTCTCTGGTCTTGGCCATTGTGGAGAGGTTGGAGTCTGTTTGATTGAGTGTGTGGACAGGTGTCTTTTATACAGGTAACGAGTTCAAACAGGTGCAGTTAATACAGGTAATGAGTGGAAAACAGGAGGGCTTCTTAAAGAAAAACTAACAGGTCTGTGAGAGCCGGAATTCTTACTGGTTGGTAGGTGATCAAATACTTATGTCATGCAATAAAATGCCAATTAATTACTTAAAAATCATACAATGTGATTTTCTGGATTTTTGTTTTAGATTCCGTCTCTCACAGTTGAAGTGTACCTATGATAAAAATTACAGACCTCTACATGCTTTGTAAGTAGGAAAACCTGCAAAATCGGCAGTGTATCAAATACTTGTTCTCCCCACTGTAGATAATGCAGATGAATGCAAGAGATTACAAGAAAGATGTAGTAGACTGACATGCAAGTATATTAGACAAATCTTCCTTTGGACTGCTTGATTACGGGGATTACATTCAATAAGCAATGTGTCTGTTCTCTTGCACAGTTGTCCCTCAGCATTGAGGAACCAACTTTTGTGCTCCACAAATCATTCCATCCTAAGCGTGTGTGGAGAAATCCTTTCCATTGACTGGTGTCACTATGGATGAGACCTCTTGACCCTGGATACGTTCCCAGTGTATCATGGTGCATTTAGTCTTCTGTCTATAATTGTATTTCAATACATCAAATGCGACTGTGAATAACTAACACACTGTTGTTCACTTATCCTCCTTTTCCAAAGCTCGTGTGCTTTCTGAAAACTCACCACAAGTCATATGATTTCCACTTGGTTGTTACATCCTGACACTTCTAGGAAGGCAGTGTGGCTCAGAAAGACATGTCAACATTTTTACATTTGCATTTTATCCAGAGCGACTTACAGGAGAAGTTGACAGATTTTGACAGATGTTTCACCTAGTCTGCTCAGGAATTCGACCCAGCAACCTTACAGTTACTGGCCCAACGCTCTTAACCGCTAAAGCTACCTGCCACCCTACACAATGGAGAACAAAGAAACCAATGGCTTTTGAAGATTTTATCAAACCCTCGAGCTCAAGGTTAACCTTACATAAAGCACACACAGTTGAAGTCGGAAGTTTACATACACCTTAGCCAAATACATTTAAACTCAGTTTTTCATAATTCCTGATATTTAATCCTAGTAAAAATGTCCTGTCTTAGATCAGTTAGGATCACCACTTTATTTTAAGAATGTGAAATGTCAGAATAATAGTAGAGAGAATGATTTATTTCAGCTTTTATTTCTTTCATCACATTCCCAGTGTGTCAGAAGTTTTAATACACTCAATTAGTATTTGGTAGCATTGCCGTTAAATTGTTTAACTTGGGTCAAACGTTTTGGGTAGCCTTCCACAAGCTTCCCACAATAAGTTGGGTGAATTTTGGCCCATTCCTCCTGACAGAGCTGGTGTAACTGAGTCAGGTTTGTAGGCCTCCTTGCTCGCACACACTTTTTCAGTTCTGCCCACACACTTAGCGGCCTTTCAGGTTATGTCGATATAGGACTCGTTTTACTGTGGATATAGATACTTTTGTATCTGTTTCCTCCAGCATCTTCACAAGGTCCTTTGCTGTTGTTCTGGGATTGATTTACACTTTTCGCACCAAAGTACATTCATCTCTAGGAGACAGAACGCGTCTCCTTCCTGAGCAGTATGACGGCTGCATGGTCCCATGGTGTTTATACTTGCGTACTATTGTTTGTAGAGATGAACATGGTACCTTCAGGTGTTTGGAAATTGCTCCCAAGGATGAACCAGACTTGTGGAGGTCTACAATTATTTTTCGGAGGTCTTGGCTGATTTCTTTTGATTTTCCCATGATGTCAAGCAAACCGGCACTGAGTTTGAAGGTAGGCCTTGAAATACATCCACAGCTACACCTCCAATTGACTCAAATGATGTCAATTAGCCTACCAGAAGCTTCTAAAGCCATGACATCATTTTCTGGAAATTTCCAAGCTGTTTAAAGGCACATTCAACTTAGTGTATGTAAACTTCTGACACACTGGAATTGTGATACAGTGAATTATAAGTGAAATATTCTGTCTCTAAACAATTGTTGGAAAAATTACTTGTGTCATGCACAAAGTAGATGTCCTAACCGACTTGCCAAAACTATAGTTTGATAACAACAAATATGTGGAGTGGTTGAAAAACAAGTTTTAATGACTCCAACCTAAGTGTATGTAAACTTCTGACTTCAACTGTACATACTGTATTACAATGTACAGAAGGCGGTATTGACTTCTACATGGAAAAAGATAGATAAACTACACACACAGCTCCCTTCTCACAGAGAACTAGAAAAATGGTACACAATCTAAAAACAGGTAAGCTTCAATAGCTGAGATGCTTTTTGCTGTGTCAAGGATTCCTTATGAAAGTGAAAGATATTACTAATCAACACTAGAAAGTGTTTTGCCAGCCCCTGCCAGTTTGTATCTCTCATCTCCATGTACACTACAGTACATCCATTAGGCTGGATAGTTCATTGTTTCAAATCTCCTCATGCACCTCTGGTGGAGCAGCCCAGCGTACTGTATGTTTGGGCTGTATTTACTCTTCAGCACTGCCCGCATCTGGCCATCAATAATTCAGTAAAAAGCCTCTACGAGAGGGCCTCTCATTCTCCTGTTTTATTTCCTTTTAGTCTCTGGTTGGTTTCTCTGTACGAGACTCATGTTAGATTAATTACCCGTGTGACATTTCTTTAAAGGCAGCATGACCACACTGGTAGTTTTTGGGGGGGTAAGTTGTATCATGAATCAAACATTAAGGCATTGCTCACAAAGCTGAAAATTAATATCATCGTATTTGACGGGTCAGAGAAGAAATTGACTTTTTCAAAATAATTTCATGTTATTCTACAGCATTTTACACGATTGGAGACATTAGGAGAAGAATATGTGTTAATACCACACAAATGACTGAAATGACAGGTTACTCTGACACTGACATACTGACTTCAAAATAATGAACAACCCTGTCTTAAATGCAACCAATAGCATAGGCCAATGAAATGAGTGGAGACACAGATTGTACAATATGAGGAGGAAATTATAGTCCACCAACCTTCCAGTGGCACTGACTCATTCCCGTTGTATTTAGAAAGTCCTTTTAGCTGCTGCCTGATAACAACTCAACAGTCAGCTGTTTGTATTTGATACACCTGCTACCCAATTGCGGGCTTCCCGACTGTAGGCGTACATGTGCTCGTGATGTGATAAAACACAATCCACAGCAATTTTTTAAAATAAGCTATTGATCCTCTGTGGCTAAACTATGCTCGCTCTCTGGTGTAGTATTTTTATGATTTAATTAATTTCTGTACAGACAGGAGTAATTAAATATAATTTTGCAAATGTATTGGAATGTATCTGTAGCACCTCCAGCAACCCCTCAAGCACCCCCTCCTATGTTTTCTTCCATGCCCTGTGCTCTCCCCAGTGCTCTCCCCAATTCCATGCCCTGTGCTCTCCTCCTCCTTGCTCGGGCAGGCTTCGGCGTTCGTCGTCCCCGGAGTACTAGCTACTGCCGTTCGATGTTATCGGTGTTTGTTTAGTTTTGTCTGTATTGTTTACACCTGTTCGTCATTATGTTAATTGTTTCCCTTATAATTACCCCTGTCTCTCATCTGTACTTTGTGTGTGATTGTTTTCCCCTTCACGGTTGTCTATTTTGTGAGTGGGTTATTTCCTCCCTGCGTGGAGTTATTTTCTGTGTCCTTTTGGATCCTTTTCGTATTAAAAGTACGTATCCGAGAGTTCTGTGTCCTGCGCCTGACTTCGTTTACCGCATCTCACAGACAGTCGTGACAAATCAACACTTATTCATAATAACTCAATGGATTGTGGTCAGTAACCCCATATGAGGTTATTGCGTAGGTAGGCCAACTGTTACAATAATATCTAAAATAATCTATCAGCAAGTAGCCTACGAGTTAATAAAGTCAGTATAGTAAGTCAATGAAAAAGTGTTTATATCTAATCACTTATTTTCCCTGTTTAGTGGATTTCGCTATATTGTTATAGAAAATATGTAAGCCTAATGGCCTTTTCAACCATTGTAGCACAGAAATTGCACCAAGTTTCTATGTTCATAAGGCTAATAAGAAAATAACACTTTTAAATGAGTAAAACATTTAAACGTGTTAACCCTCGCAAGGCTGCCGGCCCAGACGGCATCCCTAGCCGCGTCCTCAGACCATGCGCAGACCAGCTGGCTGGTGTGTTTACGGACATATTAAATCTCTCCCTATCCCAGTCTGCTGTTCCCACATGCTTCAATATGGCCACTATTGTTCCTGTACCCAAGAAAGCAAAGGTAAATTAACTAAACGACTATCGCCCTGTAGCACTCACCTCTGTCATCATGAAGTGCTTTGAGAGACTAGTCAAGGATCATATCACCTCTACCTTACCTGCCACCCTAGACCCACTTCAATTTGCTTACCGCCCCAATAGATCCACAGACGATGCAATCGCCATCACTGCACACTGCCCTATCCCATCTGGACAAGAGGAATACCTATGTAAGAATGCTGTTCATTGACTATAGCTCAGCCTTCAACACCATAGTACCCTCCAAGCCCTGGGTCTGAACCCCACCCTGTGCAACTGGGTCCTGGACTTCTTGACGGGCCGACCCCAGGTGGTGAAGGTAGAAAACAACACCTCCACTTCGCTGATCCTCAACGCTGGGGCCCCACAAGGGTGCGTGCTCAGCCCACTCCTGTACTCCCTATTCACCCATGACGGCGTGGCCAAGCACCTCTCCAACTCAATCATCAAGTTTGCAGACGACACAACAGTAATAGGCTTGATTACCAACAATAACGAGACAGCCTACAGGGAGCAGGTGAGGGCTCTGGGAGTGTGGTGCCAGGAAAATAACCTCTCACTCAACGTCAACAAAACAAAGGAGATGATCGTGGACTTCAGGAAACAGCAGAGGGTGCCTCCCCCTATCCACATTGACGGGACAGCAGTGGAGAAGGTGGAAAGCTTCAAGTTCCTTGGCGTACACATCACTGACAAACTGAAATGGACCTCCCACACAGACAGTGTGGTGAAGAAGACGCAACAGAGTCTCTTCAACCTCAGCAGGCTAAATTTTTTTGGCTTGGCACCTAAAACCCTCACAAACTTTTACAGATGCACAAATGAGAGCATCCTGTCAGGCTGTATCACCGCCTGGTACGGCAACTGCACCTCCCGCAACCGTAAGGCTCTCCAGAGGGTGGTGTGGTCTGCCGAACGCATTACCGGGGGCAAACAACACGCCCTCCAGGACACCTACAGTACCCGATGTCACAGGAAGGCCAAAAAGATAATCAAGGACATCAACCACCCGAGCCACTGCCTGTTCACCACGCTATCATCCAGAAGGCGAGGTCAGTACAGGTGCATCAAAGCTGGGGCCGAGAGACTGAAAAACTGCTTCTATCTCAAGGCCATCAGACTGTTAAACAGCCATCACTAGCCCATTAGAGGCTGCTGCCTATAGACATAGACTAGAAATCCCTGGCCACTTTAAGAAATTGAACACTAGCCACTTTAATAATGTTTACGTATCTTTCATTACTCATCTCATATGTATATACTGTATTCTATACTATTCTACGGTATCTTAGTCACTTTAATAATGTTTACACATTATTACGCTGTTGGCTGGGCTCCCTGCCTGTGCCATTAAACCCCTACAACTCATCCAGAATGGCGCACCCCATCTGGTGTTCAACCTTCCCAAGTTCTCTCACGTCACCCCGCTCCTCCGCACACTCCACTGGCTTCCAGTTGAAGCTCGCATCTGCTACAAGACCATGGTGCTTGCCTACGGAGCTGTGAGGGGAACGGCACCTCCGTACCTTCAGGCTCTGATCAGTCCCTACACCCAAACAAGGGCATTGCGTTCATCCACCTCTGGCCTGCTGGCCCCCCTACCTCTGCGGAAGCACAGTTCCCGCTCAGCCCAGTCAAAACTGTTCGCTGCTCTGGCACCCCAATGGTGGAACAAGCTCCCTCATGACACCAGGACAGCGGAGTCACTCACCACCTTCCGGAGACACTTGAAACCCCACCTCTTTAAGGAATACCTGGGATAGGATAAAGTAATCCTTCTACACCCCCTTACCCCACCCCACCCAAAAAAACAAAAACAAAAAAAACATATTGTAAAGTGGTTATCCCACTGGCTATAAGGTGAATGCACCAATTTGTAAGTCACTCTGGATAAGAGCGTCTGCTAAATGACGTAAATGTAAATGTAAATGTACATATCTGCATTACTCATCTCATATGTATATACTGTATTCTATACTATTCTACGGTATCTTAGTCCATGCCTCTCTGACATCGCTCGTCAATATATGTAAATATTCTTAATTCATTCCTTACTTAGATTTGTGTGTATTGGGTATATGTTGTGAAATGGTTAGATATTACTTGTTAGATATTCCTGCACTGTCAGAGCTAGAAGCAAAAGCATTTCGCTACACCCGCAATAACATCTGCTAAACACGTGTATGTGACCAATAACATTTGATTTGATTTGATTTGATTAGCCTATGGGAAAGGTGTAAACAATTGTGTTTTGCATCAGAACATTATTGGAAAGTACAGGAAAACATCAGAGAAACTCATCAGGTAATAGGCCTAATTGTGTGTGTGTAGAAAATATCTACTTGTGGTTTTGTCACAGTCCCTTTCTAACGTCTCCTATGCGGCTGGTGAGCATTGTAGAGGGAAACAGAAAACCCTTATGTGTTCATGAGAAAATACCTTTCAGGAATGGGGTCATGGCTCCTACGGGAGTGAAGAGCAAAATAATCTACCACTACTAGGCTACACATAACATGCTAGCAACATTTTCTGTTCAGTCCTGCTAATAGATGATCAAACTAGACTAATGATGATGAACAATCCTTAGCTAACATTTCCACAGCCGAATTGTAACCAAATATCCAAACGCAGATTCAGTGAAAACAAAAATCTGAGTCCCCACACTCTTAGAAAAAAAAGGTGCTATCTAGAACCTAAAAGGGTTCTTCCCCATAGGAGAAACCTTTGAAGAAACCTTTTTGGTTCGACGTAGAGCCCTTTTGGTTCCAGGTAGAACCCTATTGGGTTCCATGTATAACCCTATGGGGAAAGGTCCTAGTGAGGTCCCTGGTTCTCATTAGCCACAGTTGTTGGAGGAGAGGGGGTTTTCTGTAGTTCAACACAATCTGTCACCACACATGTCCAACAGCTCCTCTCCTCTCTCTCTCCCCAACATGACATCGCTCTTCACAGTTGGATGATCATTATACTGTACAGTATGATCTACTACAGAAACCACAGTCATGGAATCATTGATCGTTCTCTGTATGTTTTTCAAACAGGGAATATCCCTCCGTACAAGACTCCTAACGGATGATGCAAAGCTGCTACAGAAGCTGTAAACCCCACATGAACCTGCTCCTCCAGCTCCTCATACTGAGCTTGAAGTAAGACAAGAGGGAGTGCTGCATCCTCGTAGTTCTGGCTGGCTAAGACATTAAGCACACTGCTCATGTGGATGTAGAGAGGGTTGTGGCCAATTGGGTGTGTTGTGATAGTGGGAAAGCTCTTTAAGGCCACTGAGCAATATCCCATGCTGGGAAAGGTGGCTCCAGGGAACAACACTGTGAAGGAAGAGGATTATGGTGCTGAAAAGCAGTTGTAACAGAGAGAAATTCACCGTAAATAGAGCGGCCAGCGTTTGGCTGGAAGCAACCAACTACACTGCAGATTTCTCCATTAAAGCAGCATTTTCTCATGGCCGGAGGTGAAACAGAAGTGTGTAATAGGGGGGTGGTAAACAGTGTATTGAGCTTTGGTTGTATTATACAATAAATTACTCCGATTTCCCTTCAGAGTCTAAACAACTTGAAACATGCTGTATCTGTTCGGCTGGCTGGCAAATAAACAGAAGCTTCCCTGTGGTGTCTTACAGCTTGATGCATAATTCTTAATTTCATGTGCATTCTCCGACTCCTATAAACTTTACACACACATGTTTAGAATGCATGATTACATAATCAACCGAAGCTGCAGTGCATGGAATTGGGAGATTAAAGTAACTGCACAGTGAAAATCTCACTTTTAAAAGTTCATATTCTGTTAACTCATATCCAAATAATGCTGTTGACTCGTCTTATACTCGTATTTGTGGCCAAAACATACTATGGAGAAACACTTCAAAAGCCCCACCTCAAACTTGTATCTCAAACAAAATGCTTGCTATTTCCTCATACTGTAGGACATGATGTCATCTCCCTAAGGAGAATGAGCTGGCCAATCAGCAGTCTAGAGGTGGATGAGATGGCCAGTCATTAATACATTTAATGACACTATTCTGTTGTTGGGGTACGCCCCACCATTCCAACACAGAAAGCTGCTTTTTACCATACTTAATTACCATTTTCTGGAAGGAAAACTATTTAACTCATCTTGTAAGTAATTATAGGTCATATTTCATTGAAATCTGGGCAGTTACTTTAAGTTATGTTGACAATTTTGAAGTTAGTAAGAAAACCTTCAAAAGTGCTCTCAAGTTAACTTTTCTTCAAAGAAATTCCTGATGTTTGAGTTTGCAGAAATGAAAGAGAGTCATAGGCTGAATAGTCATGATTACCATAATATTCCTGATGGAGCCATGAAAACAGAGAATCCATAATGCTGTATGAAATTGTCAGAAGGTTAACAAAGTAACAAAAGTAATAGAAAAAGTAAATAGTACATAGTGTATTACTGAAGTGATTTGCATCAATATGTAATTGGGTATCAATTAGTATTGAATTTCCGTGCCGGTAGGCCTATTGAGAATAGTTGTGTGCCATTGGAGTTTCTAACTTCAAAACATCATATATCTATCTGCTGATGTCTCTAAGCTAACAGAGGGCAGAACACACTGAAAACTGACACGACTCTGAGGGCATTTAATGGGTAAAATAATGACATTAGCACCTGTGAGAGTGCTCCAAAAAAAGATTCAGAAAGTGGCCGATGAAAAGCACAGGTGTTGGCAGCGCAGCCATCAGAATTTGACTGGAGCACGGCCAGAAATATCCATTGAAAGTGCATTGGCACAAAGTGTAGCAGTTAAAGACAAGCAAAAAGTCCTCGCAGGCCTGGCCTGTGCTCATTTAATAATGATGCTCAATGGAAAACACTGGTGATATAAGATTTTACTCCATCTATTAATCATGCATAAGAGTAGCAGCAGCCACACCACTGCTGCCTGAGCCACAGCCACAGCCACATACACATGCATTCCCCCTCTAGCAGAAATGTCACCTCATGCAGCTTTTGGTATTTGGGGTGAATTAAGCATTCTCAGGGGAAGGAAATGCATTCATATTGTAAATATCAGCATTTCTTTAGATGTGTAGGAGCTGCTGAGCCTTGTAACCAAATACAGAAGTCCAATCTCACCATGGAAATATGATTTTTTTTTTCTCTCTCTCTCTCTCTCTCTGAGTTGTACACTGCCTTGCCCTATGCCTTGCCCAATATGCTTAACTTGAGAGAGCAAGAGAAAACTTCAAAAGAAAGGCCTATTCTATTCTAGAAGGCTACAGGGATTACTCTTAGTCATAGAAGAGTAGGGATTCATCTTGTTTTAAAAAGTCCTGCAGTATATCCTGTAGTGTTTCTTACACCAACTGACTCAACCTGGACTCAGGAGTAGACGTAGCATAGTAAATGTAAATCCGGGATGGTATGTATTACATTTGTGGATGTCCATCATCCATTTCATATGATATGTTACGAATTGCAATTCATACAATATGTTAACAATTCCTATTTGTCCAATATGTTACGAATTTGTAAAACTTACAATATGTTACGAATTCCAATTTGTTACGAATTCCAATTTCTTGTGCTAACGTTAGCTAGGTGGCTAATGCTAACGTTAGCTAGGTGGCTAACGTTAGCTAGGTTAGGGGTTAAAATTAGGGTTAAGGTTAGAAGTTAGGTTAAAGTTTTAAGGTTAGGGTTAGGGGAAAAGTTAGCTAACATGCTAAGTTGTTTCAAAGTAGCTAAAAGGTAATAAGTAGTTGCAAAGTTGCTGAAGTTGTCGATGATGAGATTCGAACACGCAATTTTTGGGTTGCTAGACGTTTGCGTTATAAGCATACCCATCCACCACGACCAACCACTCTAGTTTCATTTTTGCCTTAAGTAACCTTCTGTCTTATGTAACCATACCAAACGTAACATATCATACTAATTTGAGCGTCCCGGATTTACATTTACTATGTTATGTCTAGTAACATGACCCCACACCAAACAGCGAAATGACTCAATATGAGCATTAATTAATTATCTAAAACAATCTATAAAAAAAAAACTGTAAAACCCCACCGTAATTGCATGACTAACACCAAATAAATAATGAATAGTGGAATATAGTGATCACAACATAAAGCGTCATGTACGTTAGGTTTGATCAGATATTTCACCACGCTATGTTTATTTTTTCTGAGGTTAAACTAGGTCTGGCCGTGTTATATAACAGTAGTATGAGTCCTCAGGTTGTTGCACACTCACCAATCCCACACAGCATTTGTGGTCCCTTCCCTTCCCTGCCAGGCTCATGCTCTGTGGCTCCGTGGAGGAGTGAGCGCCATGTGGAGACATTTCCAGGTCAATACCTCCCTTCCCTGGAACAAACTCCCATCCCCCCACCAAGCTTCTGTCTATATACTGTATTTCCTCTTTTCCTTTTGTGTGTAAAATCAGCACAGAGTCTCACGAGGTGAGGGATCACGTTGCCCGGGGGACGGATCATGCTGATACACCAAAGCCGTTGTGACACCACATGCCACAGCCACAGCAAGGCAAAGCAGTCCCCATGATGTAGTGAGCGGCAATAGGTGGCTCTTTGTAATGTCCTCTGCCTCGCCAATGGGACCTCATTTCATCCCCACATGTGAGATGTGTGTACAAGTGGCTGAGACGATGAGGGTATGTTAGCCAGTGAGGAGGACATTTTTTTCATTTTTATTTCAGTTTTTGTCTCACTAGTTTATCAGTGTTCAGAAGTGGTCCTCTTGGGAGGTCTGGGAGCTACTCTATGAGAAACAGACAGTCACAAATGCACCATCCCCTGTCGTGTCACTCCTAACCTTATCTGAACTTAATGCCCTCCCCCTCTACCTGTCATGAGAAAACTGACAGAACTAAAGTCTGACAGATGCCTGACAGAAAAGTGAGAAAAGTGAAGGAGCTTAAGTGACTTCAAGCTCCCACACATATGGCTTCAAACTGCATCACATGCCAGGCACACCAGCCAAGGAGGCAGGCAGGCCGTCGTCTCAGACCAGATGTTTATTCTCAATATGGAGGCTATATTTGTCTTGACAAACTCCCCCCCTGGATACCCTTCAAGAGGAGTGGAGCGACATCTTCAGAATCATGGAAGTGGACTAGGGGCAGTGAACCTCCAGCTAGTAGCAGATGTCCGTGCCAAGACGCTGCCAGGGTGCTCAGAGTTGCGCGCCTGTCTTGGAATAGTTGTTTTGTATTCATCTGAGGGGAAAGAGGGCCGCATTGATAAAGAGGTTTAATTGTCTGTCAGCATACCTTATGGTGTAGCAGCTTCATCCACTGCTGGCCCTCTCTGGCTTCTCATTACCATTTAAATCCTGTGGTCCTCGCCGGCCCGGGTCTGGCGGCGCAGCACGGCGGCGCATTCATTAGCGGTTAGCGGGGCTGACTGGCAGAGTGTGAGGCTGAGGCCTGGGCTAGGGAAGCAGCGATACGCTAGGCTTCCTCTTCCCCTCTCCTCTCCACTGTGTCCCCTGCCCTGTCGACTCTAATAGACTATTGATTTTCCATCCACCGACGGATCAGACTCCACTTTTACCATTCACTCATGATATTAGCTGTCCATTAACTCCAGCTCCAAGGCCTAACAGCTTGTCAGCACATCCCCCTTCCCCATCCTTCCACACCACATTTTCCATACTCTAATCAACTGATTACTGTAGGACTCAAGACCCCCGAAAGCATTAGGCCCCCACCGCATCCTTAAAGCCTTCATTAAAAAAATAAGACAGAAGGCCATAGCCTCACCCACAATGAATGGCATTACTTTTTTAAAGGGGGTAAAACCGAAGAGAAAGAAAATCAGCCTGCTAGAGGCAAATAGGAATATTTGAGAAAAAAGGCTATCAAAATGGCAATACCTCTCAGTAGTTAAGAGTTCATTACATTGTATTTAGAAGATCAAAATCTGACAACTATTGTGCCTTCTTCCTCTGCTTCCCTTGGCAATGACTCAGAGAACAATAGAGGGAAAATCCTCCGTACTGGTTCATAGAACTGCAGTTCAAGCTCTTTACCATTTAATTAAAGATTGAGCATTTAACTGTATTCCTGTATATTCCTATTGTCATAATATCATATCCGCAGGAACTAGGGGTGCTGAGGGTGCTGCAGCACCCCCTGAAAAATCGGAATTAAAAAACAATATTTATATACAGTAAAAAAATAACAAAATAAAAATCCACAAAAGTAGTGCACTGAACTAGTCCTTTATTAGCGGACCGATATAGCCGTCTGTAGGGCGGGCAAACGATTTGTGTGTCAGGGCATTCAATTACCAAGAAACCCACATCAGCCATCGCCACTGCCGCCCAGTGCCTGGCTAACACTAGGAAGTGTCTCTAGGCTTTATTGATTACTAACGCCGCCATAATTAAACCAGGGCCCATTTTGCCAACTCCAGCATCCAACATCCCTCATAGCCCTCTACAGTATGATCACTTATTAGCACTGGGATTCACAATTGTTTATCTCTTCTACTGTTAGAGCTCTGAAGATAATCCATTTTGAGAAATGATATACTGTAGACAGAACACAGGCTACAGATGACTGTATATGCCAGTGCAGAGAGGGAAAAAGCGGAGAGCTGCTGAAAGGATTTTCTGCCTGATGCCACCTTGCTAACACAAGGGAGCTGTCATGTCTGTGCAACGTCTCTAATGTGTTGTTGATAACACCTCAGCACAACACTCTCTGCTCCCAATCCAGAATAGAGTATGGAATAAGTGCTTGAAATAGGTGCTTTTAGCTGGAGTGACTTAGAATTCAGCCACTTCAGTCCAGCTTTAGGAAATGCTCACATCTGACTCACATCCGATGGTTGTAATCATGCAGTTTTAGGATGGGTGGATCTGGAAATGTACTAGCGGTCAGGAGGCACTTAGTGTGAATACTCATGCTCGGAAATTACTAGCAGTGATCATTATACCTGGTTGAGTCTCACTTATTTCATCCATAAGTTCTCACACTTGGTGTAAGTAATAATGTTCTTTGGCAAGACTAAAATAAAGAGGCGTCTAATTGTATGCATGCGACATTTCCACTTGATCTTAACTTGAATGTGAAGTCGGAACTGATTTCCCTTCAGATAAGACACTGCACCACCACACTAGGGGAGACAGGGATTGGTTGTCTCAGTGCTTATTATTCCCAATTGATAGGGTGCTGCATAATAATGTTATTATTAAAATGTGTGAAATCTTTGAAAGAACTCATCTTGGACAATTCATGTCAGCATGACAAAACATAGGTGTTTTCTTGATAAATGTTTGAATTATGGGAGTATACATGAAAAAGTTGGGATTGTTGTCACATGGAATGTAGGATTGGTTGTCCCTATCAACTCCCCTATTAACAGAATGCCTAGCCGACATATAAACAATGTAGAACTGTATAATTTAGAATGTAGGTATTCTAAATACATCTGTGAGTAATCTTTGCAAACGATGTCTAAACTGCATCATGTATATACTGAGTGTACAAAACATTAAGAACACCTGCTCTTTCCATGACATAGACTGACCAGGTGAATCCAATTAAAAGCTATGTTCCCTTATTGATGTCACTCGTTAAATGCACTTCAAAACAGTGTAGATGAAGGGGAGGAGACAGGTTAAAGAATGATTTTTAAGCCTTGAGACAATTGAGACATGGATTGTGTACACTACTGGTCAAAAGTTTTAGAACACCTACTCATTCAAAGGTAAAATTTTTTACATTGTAGAATAATAGTGAAGACATCAAAATTATGAAATAATACATATGGAATCATATAGTAACCAAAAAAGTGTTAAACAAATCAAAATATATTTTATATTTGAGATTCTTCAAATAGCCACCCTTTGCTTTGATGACAGCTTTGCACACTCTTGGCATTCTCTCAACCAGCTTTATGAGGTAGTCACCTGGAATGCATTTCAATTAACGGGTGTGCCTTCTTTAAAGTTAAATTGTGAAATGTCTTTCCTTGTTAATGCGTTTGAGCCAATCAGTTGTGTTGTGACAAGGTAAGGGGGGTATACAGAAGATCGCCCTATTTGGTAAAAGACCAAGTCCATATTATGGCAAGAACAGCTCAAATAAGCAAAGAGAAACGACAGTCCATAATTACTTAAAGACATGAAGGTCAGTCAATATGGACAATTTCAAGAACTTTGAAAGTTTCTTGAAGTGCAGTTGCAAAAACCATCAACCGCTATGATGAAACTGGCTCTCAAGAGGATCGCCACAGGAATGGAAGACCCAGAGTTACCTCTGCTGCAGAGGATAAGTTCATTAGAGTTACCAGCCTCAGAAATTGCAGCCCAAATAAATGCTTCACATAGTTCAAGTAACAGACACATCTCAACAACAACTGTTCAGAGGAGACTGTGTGAATCAGGCCTTCATGGTCGAATTGCTGCAAAGAAACCACTACTAAAGGACACCAATAAGAAGAAGAGACTTGCTTGGGCCAAGAAACACGAGCAATGGACATTAGACCGATGGAAATGTGTCCTTTGGTCTGGAGTCCAAATTTTAGATTTCTGGTTACAACCGCTGTGTCTTTGTGAGACGTGGCGTGGGTGAACGGATGATCTCAGCATTTGCATTTCCCACCATAAAGCATGGAGGAGGAGGTGTTATGGTGTGGGGGTGCTTTGCTGGTGACACTGTATGTGATTTATTTAGAATTCAAGGCACACTTAACCAGCATGGCTACCACAGCATTCTGCGGCGATATGCCATCCCATCTGGTTTGGGCTTAGTAGGACTATCATTTGTATTTCAACAGGACAATGACCCAACACACCTCCAGGCTGTGTAAGGGCTATTTTACCAAGAAGGAGAGTGATGGAGTGCTGCATCAGATGACCTGGCCTCCACAATCCCCCAACCTCAACAAAATTGAGATGGTTTGGGATGAGTCGGACTGCAGAGTGAAGGAAAAGCAGCCAACAAGTGCTCAGCATTTGTGGGAACTCCTTCAAGACTGTTGGAAAAGCATTCCAGGTGAAGCTGGTTGAGAGAATGCCAAGAGTGTGCAAAGCTGTCAACAAGGAAAAGGGTGGCTATTTGTTTAACACTTTTTTGGCCTATAGTGTATGTGCGCCATTTAGAGGGTGAATTGGCAAGACAAAAGATTTAAGTGCCTTTAAAAAGGGTGTGGTAATAGGTGCCAGCTGCACCGGTTTGTGTCAACAACTGCAACGCTGCTGGGTTTTTCATGCTTAAGAGTTTCCCGTGTGTATCAAGAATGGTCCACCACCTAAAGGACATCCAGCCAACTTGACACAACTGCGGGAAGCATTGGAGTCAACATGGGCCAGCATCCCTCTGGAACACTTTTGAGTCCATGCCCCAACGAATTGAGGCTGTTCTTAATGTTTTATACACTCAGTGTACATCGTTTGGGCAGAGGTATCTGTGCTATCTGGGTTTGTTGCCTCTCTCTCACACACATATGTTTTCTGTCACACACCCACACATGTACACAACAAACACGCATACACAATGTGCAAACACGCATACACACACACATTTACTCTAAATGTCATATGTTGTTCTCAAGGTATAAAATGCTGGGGGAAAAATGCTGAATATCTTTCGATCAAAGAAAGGCTTGGCTGTTTCTAAGGCTGTATGCTATATTGCTTCATTTCCTGTTACAAAAGGAATAAGCAATCATTGTGACAACCAACTCCATACGGTGTGACAACCAACCCTGCGATGGGGCTGGTTGTCACAAGTGGACAGAGTGTGTTTGATGACTTTTAACTCCATGTTGGAATATGATAGGAGGATAAAAAGGGTCCCTATTTCCACCCAATACTTTGGTCTTGCTATTAGTGTAGAAAATTGTCTTGTAAGATATACTGGTGCTGAGAAACACACACGAGAGTAAAAAGTGTCTCCCCTAGCAATGAAACTCAACAATACCAGGAGCTACTAAAAATCTGTCTTTTTTTTATCTGAGAGAGCAATTGATGTCACTCTTGCTTTTCAGAGAGGTATCTCAGTCAGACCTGCAGCTGTTGTGTACAAGGCTGAGGAGCGTTATCGATTTCTCTAGGTGCCTTTCAGGGCCCAGACTTATCCTGACCACAGCTGTCACATAGAATGACCCCAATCCAACTGCACTTTTTGGCACAGCTTAACCTCATCCAATAGCATGACAGCGACGTAGAGCATCTCCTGTGTTTGTCTGTGGCAGGCATAAAAACGCATAATGTGCAACAGCTCCATACACCTGTGTAATATGGGCAATTAAATAAATATGTTTGAAAACAACAAACAGCAGGCAACAACTATGGATCTGTCACAGAGTAGAATCTGCCAGGAGAATATGTTTTGTTTAATCATCTTGATCAAACGACACATCAAAACAATTTAGTTTGGATCTATTTGGATGAACAAACAACATAATGTCTAGAGGCTGTTGTTAGTTGCATTCTGGTGCATGCACTATAACTGGTGTCCTAAAGTGGGCCACCTACAGGTATGGACAAAGAAAGGACCATGCAGCACACCAACACAACGCCATGCTATGGTAGACACACACACAGCAGACCTCTGTCTTTGTCAAGCTATTACAGCCCTACAGGACTGAAAGCTTAGTTAACCAAGACATCAGCTAACAGATGTATCCTCAACATTCTATCCATGATTAGTAGTAATCCATTTAAGACTATAATATCATACTAGCTGTAATGTGAAGTTAACCAATCCAAAGATCCCACTGATATTGTGCTAGCTGTCCATGTTATTTGGCATACAAGCCTGAGTGAATTGACCATTTGGGCATAATTTCAGAACACACTTGCTCTGTTGCGAACGATTACAACTGTGATCCTTAATTCATCTAAGCAGTTTATAGGCTACTGTACCATGCAGGTACAAGCTGCAATAATAACTGTGGTTCAATGTTCATGTCAAATAACTATCTACCTATTGATTCTTGAAGAACATAATTTATAGATATCTCATTGGATTAGTACCACTATATTACCCCATCATAACCAATTACATATTTACTCAAATGTCATTTGAGACTTTGTAAAACAATGTATAGCTTCAAAATATGTTTAAAACTATCACATTGACCTCATGGAGAATGTGTTGGAGTGAGTGACTCTGCCTCCTTCTCACCCTCCTTCCTACCTACTCCCCAAACACACTAGGGAACAGCTGGCATCATGTTTAGAACAAAAGTCTGTTATAGGAGTTTCTCCTCCAGAATGGGACCAGACTCCAGAATTAACTAACCCCCCCCCCGATACCCAGACCAGGGATGTCCACTCTGCACCACACTCCTAATAATCCACAGCTTTACTGACCCAGTCCTGCCAATCCATAAACAAATACAAAGTACTTCATACATCAGCCGGCCACATTGTTGGGACAAGAACAGAAGCAAACAATGGCCTTTTTTTTTTTTAAACCTCAATCACTAAAGGTAGTAGGAGGAAGAGAAGGAGGAGGAGGAAGAGGAGGAGGAGGAGAGTAAAATGTGTTCTCAGTGGAGTCCAGAACTGGATGGCTTTGGATCATTATGGTACAGTAGGATCCTCTCTCTGCAGCCTGGCTCTGCTCCTCTCTCTGTGACTATTGGCAATTACAGGCCATGTTGTCACTTCATTATTAGGACCTTGAAAGGAGCGGAGGAGTCAGGAGATGGGGCACTGCACAGGATGGCGAAGTCTCACGCCAAGCCTAATTAGCTCCAACTTCAGAGGGCCAACGTGGGAGGAAGGGACAGCCGGAGAGGGTGCGTGCCGGGGGTGGGGGGTGGGGGGGGATAAATGGAGAGAGGCAGTCAGCCCGGGAGTGGGCCAGCCAGGCAGACTCTCAACACACAGACACATGCCAAGGCTATTACACTCCTCCACACACAACCTGGGGAAGCAGAAGGTGACTGAAAGGTTGGTGGAATTAGTGAGCTAAAAGGAAAAGGGAGGACAAACCGTAATTGGCAGACTAACTGCCTTCCCTTGCCTAAAAATGCAATCAAAACTAACAGTGTAAGAGACACCACCCCACTCTCCTCATCCCATCCATATGCTATACTAGACCCTGCCGAGACATCCAACTAACAAGAAGAAGACCATGGACCATGTGGGTAAAAAAAAATACATTGGTATGCCACCTTCGCCTGGGTGTGATGCAACTGTTTACTGGATCAAGTTCCCCCATACAAACTATGAGGTTGAATCAATGAAAAAGCCAATCCTCTACTAATAAGACATTGCAGAGTGATCCATATTATCCTCCCTACCCCTAACAATTATCTCTGGAGAAACTGGATCGTAAAGCGTGGAATATATAACGCTTCTACAGTATGTTTAGGTCTCATCTCATCCCATAGGGCCATGGGTTTCCCATCGTAGCATGTAATGTGTTCCTCTTTTTCATCTCATTTCCTGATAACATAAATCCACCCTTTCAACCCTGTGAGCATGCACACACATGCACACAGACTCACGACACAAAGTAAATGGATAAGGAGACTAATTCTAGCTGAATGTTTCTGGTACAACTGTGCCTCCTTTCGCCCTGATGCTGTGTGAGGCTGGGAATTGTGGGTGGCCAAGTAACAAAAACAGGAGCCTCCGTATTTCCCCCGCTCTTCTCCCGAGCTTTTTCATAGTGAAAAAAATGCAATTTATGGAAGGAATCAGAAATTTTGCAGCTCAGCACTCTACCTGGAGAAATGGGGTTATCACCTCTATCTAGACGCTAAGGGGGGATGCAATGAAATCATACCACAGCAACAGGACCCAGGCAATCAGATTTGCAGGACAGTTGTAAATGTTCAATAGCTTTTTTCCCGAAGCAAGGGCACTCTGGCATTTAAAGCCACTTCCCTCCAGCTCCGAATGGAAGTGTTATAAACTGAATATAAACGCAACATGTAATAATTTGATAAATTTACTGAGTTACAGATCATATAAGGAAATCAGTCAATTGAAATTAATTCATTAGGCCTTAATCTATGGATTTCACATGACTGGCAATACAGATATGCATCTGTTGGTCAAATATACCTTTAAAAACAGGTAGGGGCGTGGATCAGAAAACCAGTCAGCATTTGGTGTGACCACCATTTGCCTTATGCAGCCCGACATATCTCCTTCGCATAGAGTTGATCAGGCTGTTGAATGTGGCCTGTGGAATGTTGTCCCACTCCTCTTCAATGGCTGTGCGAAGTTGCTGGATATTGGCGTGAACTGGAACACGCTGTCGTACACGTCGATCCAGAGCATCACAAGCATGCTCAATTGGTGACATGTCTGGTGAGTATGCAGGCAATGGAAGAAATGGGACATTTTCAGCTTCCAGGAACTGTGTACAGATCCTTGCGACAGGGGCTGTGCATTATCATGCAGAAACATGAGGTGATGTCGGCGGATGAATAGCACGACAATTGACCTCAGGATCTCGTCACGGTATCTCTGTGCATTCAAATTGCCATCAATAAAATGCAATTGTGCTCATTTTCCGTAGCTTATGCCTTCCCATACCATAACCCCACGGCTATCATGGGGAATTCTGTTCACAATGTTGACATCAGCAAACCGCTCGCCCACAAAACACCATACACGCTGTCTGCCATCTGCCTGGTACAGTTGAAACCGGGATTCATCCGTGAAGAGCACACTTCTCTAGTGAGGACGTACTGCCAAATTCTCTAAAACGATATTGGAGGCGGCTTATGATAGAGAAATGAACATTACATTCTCTGGATACAGCTCTGGTGGACATTCCTGCAGTTAGCATGCCAATTGCACGCACCTTCAAAACTTGAGACATCTGTGACATTGTGTTGTGTGACAAAACTGCACATTTTAGACCTGCCTTTTATTGTCCCCAGCACAAGGTGCACATGTGTAATGATCAAGCTGTTTAATCAGGTTCTTGATATGCCACACCTGTCAGGTGGATGGATTATCGTGGCAAAGGAGAAACATACACTAGCAGGGATGTAAACAAATTTGTGCACAAAATTAGAGAGAAATAAGCTTTTTGTGCGTATGAAACATTTCTGGGATCTTTTATTTCAGCTCATGAAACATGGGACCAACACTTTACATGTTGCGTTTATATTTTTGCTCAGTATACAGTTGAAGTCGGAAGTTTACATACAGTGGGGAAAAAAAGTATTTAGTCAGCCACCAATTGTGCAAGTTCTCCCACTTAAAAATATGAGAGAGGCCTGTAATTTTCATCATAGGTACACGTCAACTATGACATACAAATTGAGGAAAAAAAATCCAGAAAATCACATTGTAGGATTTTTTATGAATTAATTTGCAAATTATGGTGGAAAATAAGTATTTGGTCACCTACAAACAAGCAAGATTTCTGGCTCTCACAGACCTGTAACTTCTTCTTTAAGAGGCTCCTCTGTCCTCCACTCGTTACCTGTATTAATGGCACCTGTTTGAACTTGTTATCAGTATAAAAGACACCTGTCCACAACCTCAAACAGTCACACTCCAAACTCCACTATGGCCAAGACCAAAGAGCTGTCAAAGGACACCAGAAACAAAATTGTAGACCTGCACCAGGCTGGGAAGACTGAATCTGCAATAGGTAAGCAGCTTGATTTGAAGAAATCAACTGTGGGAGCAATTATTAGGAAATGGAAGACATACAAGACCACTGATAATCTACCTCGATCTGGGGCTCCACGCAAGATCTCACCCGTGGGGTCAAAATGATCACAAGAACGGTGAGCAAAAATCCCAGAACCACACGGGGGGACCTAGTGAATGACCTGTAGAGAGCTGGGACCAAAGTAACAAAGCCTACCATCAGTAACACACTACGCCGCCAGGAACTCAAATCCTGCAGTGCCAGACGTGTCCCCCTGCTTAAGCCAGTACATGTCCAGGCCCGTCTGAAGTTTGCTAGAGTGCATTTGGATGATCCAGAAGAGGATTGGGAGAATGTCATATGGTCAGATGAAACCAAAATAGAACTTTTTGGTAAAAACTCAACTCGTCGTGTTTGGAGGACAAAGAATGCTGAGTTGCATCCAAAGAACACCATACCTACTGTGAAGCATGGGGGTGGAAACATCATGCTTTGGGGCTGTTTTTTCTGCAAAGGGACCAGGACGACTGATCCGTATAAAGGAAAGAATGAATGGGGCCATGTATCGTGAGATTTTGAGTGAAAACCTCCTTCCATCAGCAAGGGCATTGAAGATGAAACGTGGCTGGGTCTTTCAGCATGACAATGATCCCATACACACCGCCCGGGCAACGAAGGAGTGGCTTCGTAAGAAGCATTTCAAGGTCCTGGAGTGGCCTAGCCAGTCTCCAGATCTCAACCCCATAGAAAATCTTTGGAGGGGAGTTGAAAGTCCGTGTTGCCCAGCGACAGCCCCAAAACATCACTGCTCTAGAGGAGATCTGCATGGAGGAATGGGCCAAAATACCAGCAACAGTGTGTGAAAACCTTGTGAAGACTTACAGAAAACGTTTGACCTGTATCATTGCCAACAAAGGGTATATAACAAAGTATTGAGAAACTTTTGTTATTGACCAAATACTTATTTTCCACCATAATTTGCAAATAAATTCATTAAAAATCCTACAATGTGATTTTCTGGATTTTTTTTCTCATTTTGTCTGTCATAGTTGACGTGTACCTATGATGAAAATTACAGGCCTCTCTCATCTTTTTAAGTGGGAGAACTTGCACAATTGGTGGCTGACTAAATTCTTTTTTTCCCCACTGTACACCTTAGCCAAATACATTTAAACTCAGTTTTTCACAATTCCTGACATTTAATCCTAGTAAAACTTCCCTGTCTTAGGTCAGTTAGGATCACCACTTTATTTTAAGAATGTGAAATGTCAGAATAATAGTAGAGAGAATTATTTATTTCAGCTTTTATTTCTTTCATCACATTCCCAGTGGGTCAGAAGTTTACATACACTCAATTAGTATTTGGTAGCATTGCCTTTAAATTGTTTAACTTGGGTCAAACACTTCGGGTAGCCTTCCACAAGCTTCCCACAATAAGTTGGGTGAATTTCGGCCCATTCCTCCTGACAGAGCTGGTGTAACTGAGTCAGGTTTGTAGGCCTTCTTGCTCGCACACGCTTTTTCAGTTCTGCCCACAAATGTTCTATAGGATTGAGGTCAGGGCTTTGTGATGGCCACTCAAATACCTTGACTTTGTTGTCCTTAAGCCATTTTGCCACAACTTTGGAAGTATGCTTGGGGTCATTGTCCATTTGGACATAGTTCTGCTCACACACTTAGCGGCCTTTCAGGTTATGTCGATATAGGACTCGTTTTACTGTGGATATAGATACTTTTGTATCTGTTTCCTCCAGCATCTTCACAAGGTCATTTGCTGTTGTTCTGGGATTGATTTGCACTTTTCGCACCAAAGTACGTTCATCTCTATGAGACAGAACGCGTCGCCTTCCTGAGCGGTATGACGGCTGCGTGGTCCTATGGTGTTTATACTTGCATACTATTGTCTGTACAGATGAACGTGGTACCTTCAGACGCTTGGAAATTGCTTCCAAGGATGAACCAGATTTGTAGAGGTCTACAAAAAATGTTCTGAGGTCTTGGCTGATTTCTTTTGATTTTCCCATGATGTCAAGCAAAGAGGCACTGCGTTTGAAGGTAGGCCTTCAAATACATCCACAGGTACACCTCCAATTGACTCAAATTATGTCAATTAGCCTATCAGAAGCTTCTAAAGCCATGACATCATTTTCTGGAATTTTCCAAGCTGTTTAAAGGCACAGTCAACTTAGTGTATGTAAACTTCTGACCCACTGGAATTGTGATACAGTGAATTATAAGTGAAATAATCTGTCTGTAAACAAATGTTGGAAAAATTACTTGTGTCATGCACAAAGTAGATGTCCTAACCGACTTGCCAAAACTATAGTTTGTTAACAAGAAATTTGTGGAGTGGTTGAAAAACGAGTTTTAATGACTCCAACCTAAGTGTATGTAAACTTCAGACTTCAACTGTATATGCAGTCGGTGTTTTGGAATGCTGCTTTTCACACAAAAGCAATCACACAGCACTGATACAACCAAAACCCACATCAAATCGCCAGCTATTATTTATAGCATTAATGTTAACGTCTAATTCATTAGGCCAACTGTATAATGTATTGTGCAGCTGTAAATAAACATTGATCAGACTGACACAGTGTTGGAATACTACAGTGTATTTATCAGCATATCTGCATAAATTGGGTGTAAAAGGCTTACAACTTCCAGCAGACAGGGCAGAGCCGAGCAGAGCTCACACCTTGACACAGTGAGTGGAACACAGAGAGCCAGAGCGCTGAGCCAAACATGGCCATTAAGTGAATTTAGCCCATTGGTGTGTCCAACTGATTTAGATCACAGCAGATCAGCCCAGGGAATGTCAGCTGGCTGGACCAGGGCTCAGGCTGGAATAATCACAAACAACAGCACATTCCCAAATAAAAAAAAAGGGATTCACAGTGGATTTATATGAGTAGTGGTGATTCAGAGTCTAAGACTGGATCTTGATAATATTGGGCAAACACCCTGATATGTTTTGTGTCAATGTGCATAGTATTTGTAACACATTACTCAGTCCCCTTCAGGATTCAGAGATTCTGGGATAAAAAAAGTTTTGTGCTAAATCAACAATTCCCCACATATTATGCAAGGGCTGGCAAATTTGACCAATCACTACACTTCTTCCATATAAAACAACAAAATCATTGCAATATTAGCGCATAAAACTGACCCTTCACTGCAGTACAAAAAGAGGGCTCCTAATTTCAACCAATCACCGCACATTTACCGCATAATATGGTTCAATCAAGCCACAAGTCAACAAACTTTTCCCTCATCAGCGCATTTTCACAACAAATTGGACGAAATCATTGCATATTGCCATGGCAAAATGTCAGAATAGATGCAGCAAAATCAAGCATTTTTAGCGGCAAATATCACAAAAAAATCCTTGAGAAATCCTGGAGGGACTGATTTCTGAGTTGAGACACAATACAATGGAAGCTGGCACCACTGATCCATAAACCAACACATCTGGCCACTATTACAACCCCCCTCCATATGTCACCTTTTTCAACACAGGACCAAGGCTAGCAGCATAGACCCTCTATTTGGGTGTTGTGATACGCTGGAGAGGTAAAGTGCTCAAAGATCAGAATCTAACAGCCCAGCAAAGGGATTGCGCTACATGTGCTGTATGTAAATGTGGTATTTTATTTTATTTTACACATTTACACAATTTTCACAATTTTCAGAAAACCTGTTTTTGCTTTGTCATTATGGGGTATTGTGTGTAAATTGATGGAAAAAAATTAAATAATCAATTTTTCCACAAAATGTGGAAAAAGTCAAGGGGTCTGAATACCTTCCGAATGCCCTGTATCTGTCATAGATGCCGACTAGGTCCTGTGCATCATTCCTTGTAAGAAGCAGACTTAATCTCAATAAAAGGGCTGCTGTGCTGGTGCTTTTGAAAGAGAATGAATATGGAAATCCATTTGGAAAATACGTTATTTTTTATCGGGTTTCCAGGATGGCACAAACGGTATCAGTATCCCCCTATCTTAGCGTAATGAATCAGGGATGAAGAACGTAGCACTGCATCTTAGAAAATGCCAAGCATAAATAATGCATGGGATCAAACCTTCTCATTCTACTATGGATCTACATAATATACTTGGCACAAAATGGATGGTGTTGTATCATAACAAGGTCGCACAGTCATAAAAAGCTTTCAGACAAAATGGCATTCTGTCCTTTATAATAAATGATGTGATCCCAGAAAGAATGCAGAGTGGGGCAACATAAATAGTCAAATGTATAGATGAACTGTGGCCTCTTCCTTGCAAGCCAATCCTACAATCAATAATAACAATAACGCATTGTCCCCAGTCCAAAGTTAACATAAATGATTTCCCAATTATACCTTTTTTTGTTTCTACATCCGCCCATGGCACACGCCCCTCTGAGAAGGAGTGATACGCTGAGCGTTTTCTTATTCAGCCAAAAGTGATGATTTCCCTCTGATTAATGGATCTCTCGCTCAATCTTACAGGCAGGGGAGCTAGTGGACTACAGAGTAAAGCAGGGGGAGCAATTTCCCTCTCTCTTCATCTCTCCCTATATTCTTTCTCAATCTCTGCCTCTCTCTTTTTGGCCATCTCTCATATCCCTTCCCTTTCCATTTCTTCTCCTTGTATCCATATCTCTCTTCCTCTATCTGGTCTGACACTTGTAAGGACAGATAGACAAACAGCCAGACAGACAGCCAGCTGCCTATGATGCCTGGCTGTTCACTGTGGGGTGCACTGCAAATACCTGCCTCGCTCTTTCTCCTTTCTTTCTGTTTCATCCTCTCTTTCTTCCTCTCGTTTATTCTCTCTCCATCTTTCTCTGTCTCTCCATCTATGCGTAGCAGCAAGGAATATTGTAAATACCTTGAGTCCTTAGCAGCCAGCCCACTATAGCATCATGTGTGGTAGAGAGAAAAAGGAGAGTATGTGGAGGAAAAACAAATGACATGATGTGATTCAGAGTGTTCAAGTATGTCTTTTGCCGGATCTTTTCTAATAATATACCCAGGATGAGGAGATAAATACACTAGTCACAGTGCAGTAGTGTACTGTTTACCTCACCTCAACAGTACTTACGATATTCAAGCTGATGATGTCCAGGCTAACTAGGGCTGGGGAGCACAGAAGGAAGAGAGACTTGACCAGCAGGGTGGATAGAGAGCAATACATATCCTGCCTCTAATCCCTACAGTCCAGCATTTACACAACCACAACCTTCCACACAATTGCTTGGCCTTCACAAAATAAGATCCCACAGGAGAGGTTTCTCTTGATCGGTTTCATACTGTAAACCACATGGCCTTCCACTGTACTGTAGGCGATGAATGCTGTTAAAGTTGATTTTTGCAGTGTATTATTAATGCAATAAGCCAGGGTCATTTCCAATGTTCCCTCCATTTTTTTCATCACTGAGCAAATTTCAGGTCTGCTGAGCGCAAACTTCAATGTTGTGAAAATTCTGTGCAACTTCCGGTGCACGTTTACTGTTAACACTGAGGCTGTACCCGTTTTAAGTAAGTTTTAACAGTGGCCAAGTAGGCTACTGTGGCTATTTGATCATAATGTAGGCCTACCAGAGTGGCCTACCATCAAAAGAATGGAGAAAATGCATTCCATAACATTTTAACATGGAAATAGCTGTTCTATCATTCAGCCTACAGTGGCAGCCAATGTGTGGTGTTCAATGTAGGCCTACTTTCCATGAGACTTAAAAAACAAACATGCATGGCTGGACATTAACCTATTTATCCACTTGTCCTTCAGACAAGGATGTGACTGAATGCTGTTGTGTTGTTTGATGCAAGAAACCACTTTACAAATTAAAATGCATCATTATTCCCATAGCATTATTACAGAGAATCAGGGAAATTATGCTACCCTCTGCCTATTGGCTACTGAGCTTATTCAAGCCTGTCTCAAAATACAACACTGGCCCTTTAAGACAAACAAAAGCTCTTTACCTGACTCACTTTTCTTGTAGGAAGCAATCACTCCCCCATTGCTGACTACAAATGATATACAACTGGGCTAATAACTCACTAACTAGCAAAGGATATGAACAAATGTACAAATGTGCACACGTCCCTACATGTAGCTTTCGCTTTGATCTCAAAACAAGCGCATCTACTCAAGACAGCTGATGCTGTAGAAACAGTCCAGTTCAAAGTGAATGGCACTGATCCATACAGTGGGGAAAAAAAGTATTTAGTCGGCCACCAATTGTGCAAGTTCTCCCACTTAAAAAGATGAGAGAGGCCTGTAATTTTCATCATAGGTACACGTCAACTATGACAGACAAATTGAGAAAAAAAATCCAGAAAATCCCATTGTAGGATTTTTAATGAATTTATTTGCAAATTATGGTGGAAAATAAGTATTTGGTCACCTACAAACAAGTAAGATTTCTGGCTCTCACAGACCTGTAACTTCTTCTTTAAGAGGCTCCTCTGTCCTCCACTCGTTACCTGTATTAATGGCACCTGTTTGAACTTGTTATCAGTATAAAAGACACCTGTCCACAACCTCAAACAGTCACACTCCAAACTCCACTATGGCCAAGACCAAAGAGCTGTCAAAGGACACCAGAAACAAAATTGTAGACCTGCACCAGGCTGGGAAGACTGCATCTGCAATAGGTAAGCAGCTTGGTTTGAAGAAATCAACTGTGGGAGCAATTATTAGGAAATGGAAGACATACAAGACCACTGATAATCTCCCTCGATCTGGGGCTCCACGCAAGATCTCACCCCGTGGGGTCAAAATGATCACAAGAATGGTGAGCAAAAATCCCAGAACCACACGGGGGACCTAGTGAATGACCTGCAGAGAGCTGGGACCAAAGTAACAAAGCATACCATCAGTAACACACTACGCCGCCAGGGACTCAAATCCTGCAGTGCAAGACGTGTCCCCTGCTTAAGCCAGTACATGTCCAGGCCCGTCTGAAGTGCATTTGGATGATCCAGAAGAGGATTGGGAGAATGTCATACGGTCAGATGAAACCAAAATAGAACTTTTTGGTAAAAACTCAACTCGTCATGTTTGGAGGACAAAGAATACTGAGTTGCATCCAAAGAACACCATACCTACTGTGAAGCATGGGGGTGGAAACATCATGCTTTGGGGCTGTTTTTCTGCAAAGGGACCAGGACGACTAATCTGTGTAAAGGAAAGGATGAATGGGGCCATGTATCGTGAGATTTTGAGTGAAATCCTCCTTCCATCAGCAAGGGCATTGAAGATGAAACGTGGCTGGGTCTTTCAGCATGACAATGATCCCAAACACACCGCCTGGGAAACGAAGGAGTGGCTTCGTAAGAAGCATTTCAAGGTCCTGGAGTGGCCTAGCCAGTCTCCAGATCTCAACCCCATAGAAAATCTTTGGAGGGAGTTGAAAGTCCGTGTTGCCCAGCGACAGCCCCAAAACATCACTGCTCTAGAGGAGATCTGCATGGAGGAATGGGCCAAAATACCAGCAACAGTGTGTGAAAACCTTGTGAAGACTTACAGAAAACGTTTGACCTGTGTCATTGCCAACAAAGGGTATATAACAAAGTATTGAGAAACTTTTGTTATTGACCAAATACTTATTTTCCACCATAATTTGCAAATAAATTCATTAAAAATCCTACAATGTGATTTTCTGGATTTTTTTTTCTCATTTTGTCTGTCATAGGTGACGTGTACCTATGATGAAAATTACAGGCCTCTCTCATCTTTTTAAGTGGGAGAACTTGCACAATTGGTGGCTGACTAAATACTTTTTTTCCCCACTGTATATGTCCATATATATTTGTATATAGGCCTACTGCAGCTCTGATTGGTTATGGCGCACCGATCTGTGTAGAGTACGGGCCTGAGTCGTGCCTGTCAATGCAATAGAATCCTACTTCAATGCGTTCTGCCTACAACAAAATCTCTTGTATAGTTAGTTTTGCATACTAAGTCTTGTATAGTTCATTTTGTTTCGGTATGTTGCATTGAAAGTGGCTAATATTGCGTTGATTCGATCACAATTCCCACAGTAAAGGGAAACGTTGATAGTGTTAACTAACGGGGAAAACTCTAGAAAGTTGAGTGAAGTTAATTCTCGTGCTTCTCTGCTTGAGGGAACATTGGTCATTACACTAATTATCATGCAGGACCTTTATGATTATTGAAACCATTGTGTACTACTACGTGTGACCGCATAAGTTCCATATCCAATAGTCACAATTGAAAGTCCACCTTTTAGGCAGGCCTGCTGATGTTCCTTTTCTTGGTATCTATTGTATTGTGTTTGGCAGCTCTGCATGGTCATTATAGTACAATGGTGGTGATGATGAACACATCCAACACTGGTATTAACTATTGTTAGGATAGTATATTTAAGCCTCAGTGATGAATGAATGTATTTAAGCCTGTATGATTTAGAAAACATATTGAGGCGACACAGAGGATTTGATGAATGTCATGACATAATGTCTTTACATGTAGGAATGATTCAATAGTGGACATAATGTACTGTATTGCTTCAGTCTAAAAACATTATCCTGATGGAAAGAGACACCTTTTAATAGGATGTTGTTTTTGTATTACTCTAATGAGGAAGAAAAAGCTTAAAACTACAGAATGCTGTTGACACATCACTTAATGGAATGTGTGGAGACAGAGGTTTAATTTTCATCAGGCAATTTATTACAGAGAATTTGTCAACACATATGAGTGTAAAACCCTCAGTGTGATTTGTTTCTAGTAGGAAAGTGCTTGCTTAGCTCCCCGCTCCCACTCTGAGTCCATTGTTTCTCTCGACCACCAGCCTCAGACGGATTAGAGGAAAAGCCTGGTCTCAGCCAATTAAACAAACGGGAGTGGGACTGAGGGGTGAAACACATCACAGAATGGATCCGGCACATGCGCAAAAAGCACAAACCGTTTCCAAACGGCCCTCTGGGTGCAAAGACAAAGAGAAGGGCAAGTGTGATCAGCACAGCTCTGGGTATGTCAACAGCCTTGGGCCTAGCTCCTGAGGCCTTGCCTTTACAACACAGAGCCCAGTAGATCACCAGCACAGGCCACCAGACCTGAATAATCTAACTATACAGCTGCAGTCCAGGCAAGCTCAGCGGCTGGCCGCTCCTGTCATTAGGATTCAGAGCAAGTTGCTGCAGGAAACCTATTGTTTTTCCTGCTGTTTCATTCAAGCATTCAGTTTTTCAGGTTTTATGGGCATACCTTTCAGACATCATGCTAACTTTTCTACTTGACAGGAGGGTAAGAGGCCACATACCAAGCACACAGCAATTCAAACTATCATGAGCGAGACCATTTGCCTGCATTTTCCACAATCAAAAGCATATGAGTCTGCCTTACACTACATGTCAAGATCCCAGATGATGTAGGTGGGTGAAATCCCGGCCAACCTGGTAATTATTCTGGTGTGGTTGATAGAAATAACAGCTCTCTAGACACATCTCTAATTAATATATCAACCCTCATGGCAGGCTCAGACCTCCCTCCCAACCTCCATGGCCCCCAGCTCTCTGCTTGACCTTTCCCTAAGAGTGCCCTGCACAACTTCATTAAACCCACTTAATGATGTATCATGCACCTCAGGAGAAAATATTTTTAAAAAGAGGGGTGAAAAAAGAAGAGAAAATAAATAGATACCTAAATTAAGAAGAGCAAGGTCGTGACAGAGCCACCAACCTCAACACACACTGTCACGATCGTCGAACACAGAGGACCAAGGCGCAGCGTGGAATGCGAACATACTTATTTTATTCCAGAACAAAACAACAAACGATACGAAACATGCAGTCCTACGGTTACACAAACCAAACGGAACAAGATCCCACAACACACTGTGGAAAACAGGCTGCCTAAGTATGGTTCCCAATCAGAGACAACAAGCAACAGCTGATTCACGTTGCCTCCGATTGAGAACCACACCGGCCAACATAGAAACAAACGAACTAGAATATCACCCTAGCACACAAAACACAAAGAAACAACACACCCTGGCTCAACATAACAGAGTCCCAGAGCCAGGGCGTGACAGTACCCCCCCCCCAAAGGCGCGGACTGCGACCGCGCCAAACATAAACCGAACAGGGGAGGGCCGGGTGGGCATTCCTCCTCGGAGGCGGTTCCGGCTCCGGGCATGACCCCCACTCCCTCTCTAACCCCCCAAAGCACCCCTGGTCCGGTCTGGCCCTGCTGGCCGGAGCTGGACTGAACACTGGTGGAGCGGATTGCTCTAGCTCCGGAGTGGAGCAGCTGACCGGTGCCGGACCAGGCACCGGTGGAACAGGCACGGGCTGTGCCGGACTGACGACGCGCACCACAGGCTTGGTGCGGGGAGCAGGGACGGGCCGGACCGGGCTGACGACGCGCACCATTGGCTTGGTGCGGGGAGCAGGAACAGGCCGGACCGGGCTGACGACGCGCACCATTGTCTTGGTGCGGGGAGCAGGGACGGGCCGAACCGGGCTGACGAAGCGCACTACTGGCTTGGTGCGGGGAGCAGGGACGGGCCGAACCGGGCTGACGAAGCGCACCACTGGTTTGGTGCGAGGGGCAGGAACATGCCGGACCGGGCTGGCGACGCGCACCACAGGCTCGGTGCGAGGGACAGGAACAAGCCGGACCGTACTGGGGACACACACCACTGGCCCTACGCGGGGATCAGGAACGGGCCGGACCGGACTGGCAACACACCCCAGTACCTCTCGCCGTGCCTCTACATCCTCCTTCCCCCTGGTGACCAGTGACTCCCGTAACCTGGCGGCCTCCTGCTGCCCCGTCGTCCACGGCGTGAGCCCCCCCCCTAAAAAATTTCTGGCCGTCTCTCCTCCCCGTGGGCCAGGCCTCCATGGCTCTCGCCAGACTCTTGCTCCTCTGCTCCCAAGTCCAGCCTCTCTCCTCCTCCCGCGGCTTGACCCAGTCGAGGTTGATGTTCGTTAGAGTCCTCTCTGGCGTTGGCTCCTGGACACGCTGCTTGGTCCAGTTAAGGTGGGATCTTCTGTCACGATCGTCGAACACAGAGGACCAAGGCGCAGCGTGGAATGCGAACATACTTATTTTATTCCAGAACAAAACAACAAACGATACGAAACATGCAGTCCTACGGTTACACAAACCAAACGGAACAAGATCCCACAACACACTGTGGAAAACAGGCTGCCTAAGTATGGTTCCCAATCAGAGACAACAAGCAACAGCTGATTCACGTTGCCTCTGATTGAGAACCACACCGGCCAACATAGAAACAAACGAACTAGAATATCACCCTAGCACACAAAACACAAAGAAACAACACACCCTGGCTCAACATAACAGAGTCCCAGAGCCAGGGCGTGACACACACACACATACTGACATACACAAGTAGAAGCACCTCATACAGCTTAACCACAGCTGGCTAGAGTTTAGAAACAAATATTTGACAAATCCTTAGTGGGGAGAAATAACGGTGTGAAAGAGACAAACTCCCATTTTGTAGCCAGATTTGTATTATCCTGGGCATGCAGGCTAAGTGTTTCCTATAAAATATGGCTGTATTTTTCCATGAAGGCTGGTATGTAGATGTTGACATGCCGGCCAGGAAGCAAGGGCAAAGGGACAGGGGCTGGAGTTGGGCTGATAATTCTGTTAGTGTGGACACAGGCCTCTTTGCATTCAACCTGGTGCCATTCAATTATCCTTCCGTGCTGGCCAAGACCTTGAAGAGCAAAAGGCCCTTTGGTGGGGAGGCTGATATAAAAAACAATACATAGAGGCAATGGCTGCTAGAAGAAAGCCTTCTCTGTTTCACCATTCTGCTCATAATAATAGAAAGGCATTTCACTGTACTTGTGCACGTGACATTAAAACTTGAAACTTGATGTCTCCTCTCATTTATAGACTGAATATCTTTAACAATAAACTCTAGCCAGACTGGACAGTTTACTACTGCAGTAACCTTGGTTCCCACTTGAAGGTCAGCCAGAGTGTCTAAGGACTAGAAAGGGAATCTTTAGAGTGTGAAATTCCTTAGTGTGGATTACATTTAGTTCCAGTTAGAGTTTCTATTTGCCACTATTCTTTTTGGGCTTTGAACATTCATTTTCGGTTCTGGAGTGGACCATTATCACTGTCATGGGCCTACCTGAAAAAGGACTGAAACATATCACTCTAAAACTTTACATGAAATCACGATGTTGTTACAGAACAGGCAGAAAAAGATAACTGAAGACAATGAAAAATGTGTCATATTCTAATGGCTCGATACAAATTTGATAGCCACAGCAGCCTCAGAAGGCTAGCAATATTACCACTCCTCTGCCCATTAATACCAGTTAGAATACTCCTGTAATATTGATAAGCAATAATCAACCCTTTCTAACAGAATCACAACTGCTGTCATTGTGGCCATTTAGTCTCTGGAATGTTGAGAATAGAATCTCAGAGCAACCATCAAGAGTGACAATGAAATCAAATGGCAAGAAGGGGGAGCCATCCGTCAGAAACATCAATATTATTTCATCATGTTGTCAGTGATGACATAAAAGACTCTCAAAGACTCCGCCAACCAGTCAACACAAATTGTTAGTGTTTGATGGTATGTTTGGCAGTGCTGTGTACTGGACACACTATGGTGAGAAGCAAAATACCACAGAGACTTTGGACTCCTTTGATGTGCACATCTTCATATCGTTTGATGACTTTTGATATCCAGATAGGAGCCTTCAAGAAGTAAACAACGTCTGTTCTGTATACAGTGTGTGTTCCAAGACAGGCTATTGTGGAACTGGCACACACCAGAATTTAAAAGAAGGAAAGAGTTTGAGCTTGTTAGGAGAGTTTCTCTTACAGACAAACAAAGCAATGAGGCATTTTTCATCATGCATGAACGATTGAGTTCATTAACTCTATATTCCATTGGAACCAAGACCCAGTCTGAATGGTATCTGATGGAGCATTTCATGTCTGGCTACAACCCCTTCATATTCCACCTTCACCTTCCAGAGACCTTTCCAGGGTAGAGGAGAGTGGACACCATGGTCTGTGTGTGTCATGGATGGCAAAGTCTCTGATAGAGGAGGATGGAGAGATCACAGTGATGGTTTTAATTAGGGACCGTTAGACAATGACAGAGGGGGGGGTTCAACTTGAGGCGTCAAAAAAAAAAGGCATCCCCCACCCCAACATTACAAATATTTGTAGGAGAGGGGGTGACCTTGACAATTTATTGTTAAAACGAGAGGCTGCCTGGATCTTTCATTTAAAGACCTTTGCTCCCTTCGGTCTCTGTCACGACTTCGGCCGAGGCTGCCTCCCCTCCTTGTTCGGGCAGGCTTCGGCGTTCGTCGTCACCGGCTTACTAACCACTGCGCCCCAATCATCATCACATTTGTCTTGTCTTGTTAATCACACACACCTGGTTCTTATCCCCTCATTAGTCTGTGTATAAGTGTTCCCTCTGCCCCCTTGTCCTTGTGGGTGATTGTTTGAATGTGAGAGTAGTATAGCTCGGTGGAGCTACTCGTACATTTTGTTGCCAGGGTAGATTTTGTGTTTGCTAATCCAATTTTAAAATGCTAATTGATCATTAGAAAACTATTTTGCAATTATGTTAGCACAGATAAAACTGTCCTTCTTGAGTCTAGTTGACTATCTGGATCATCAGCAGTTGTGGGTTCGATTACAGGATCAAAATGGCCAGAAACAAATAACTTTCTTCTGAAACTCGTCAGTCTATACTTGTTCTGAGAAATGAAGGCTATTCCATGCGAGAAATTGCCAAGAAACGGAAGATCTTGTACAACGCTGTGTACTACTCCCTTCACAGAACAGCGCAAACTGTCTCTAACCAGAATAGAAAGAGGAGTGGGAGGCCCCGGTGCACAACTGAGCAAGAGGACAAATACATTAGAGTGTCTAGTTTGAGAAACAGATGAAGACCAAATGAAAAGATGCTGGAGGAGTGCTTGATGCCATCTGTCAAGCATGGTGGAGGCAATGTGATGGTCTGGGGGTGCTTTGGTGGTGGTAAAGTGGGAGATTTGTACAGGGTAAAAGGGATCTAGAAGGAGGAAGGCTATCACTCCATTTTGCAACGCCATGCCGTACCCTGTGGATGGCGCTTGATTGGAACCAATTTACTCCTACAACAGGACAATGACCCAAAGCACAGCTCCAAACTATGCAATAACTATTTAGGAAAGAAGCAGTCAGTTGGTATTCTATCTATAATGGAGTGGCCAGCACAGTCACCGGATCTCAACCCTATTGAGCTGTTGTGGGAGCAGCTTGACCATAAAAAGTGCCCATCAAGCCAATTTGTGGGAGGTGCTTCAGGAAGCATGGGGTGAAATCTCTTCAGATTACCTCAACAAATTGACAACTAGAATGCTAAAGGTCTGCAAGGCAAAGTTTGAAGGACACAATTATTATTTATATATGACTATATGACTACATTTTCATGGAAAACAAGGACATTTTTAAGTGACCCCAAACTTTTGAACGGTAGTGTATATCTGTACATTAACCCAAAATATCAAGCCACACCCGGCCGTGATTAGAGACACCTGTGTGTGTCCTTTGACACTATATAAACTAGTGACCCGCAGTGTTTATCATTATACCCTGACGAAGACAGCCTCTGTCGAAACGTTGGTTATTAGGTTTTTAAATTATTGCATCTGAGCTCCTAGAGTGTGAGGCTCTCCTTTTCTTTTTCAAGTGTTCTACGCCGCTAGCTTGCACGTCGCCTAAACAGGTGTGTGTTTCTTTCGCCTCCAGATTGAGCTCGGACCCAGAACAAGCACATCTATTGGTATTTCTGCTGATTTCTTAGGCAAGCAAACATCACTTGGGAGAATACTAAAACCATTTCAACTTACCATCCTTGGATCCCTGGGAGCTAAGCATGATAGTAGCTAGCTAAATAAACATTGTTATCCTAGTTATTTGAACATAGGCTACTTAGGCTACTCGCCTCACTTCTGTTCAAACTTCTCATGTAAATCCTGGTTAGTCAATGTGCTAGAATGGCTATTATGCAATGACTCGTGTCACATTCATGTTTTTTGAAATTGTCAGTGGTGTAAAGAACTTAAGTAAAAATACTTTAAAGTACTATTTAAGTAGTTTTTTGGGGGAACTGTACTCTACTTTACTATTTATATTTTTGACTACTTTTACTTTTACTTCACTACATTCCTAAATAATATTATGTACTTTTTACTCCATACATTTTCCCTGACACCCAAAAGTACTCGTTACATTTTGAATGCTTAGCAGGACAGAAAAATTGTCAAATACACACACTTAACAAGAGAACATCACTGTTAATCCCTATTGCCTCTGATCTGGCGGACTCACTAAACACAAATGCTTAATTTGCTAATGATGTCTGAGTGTTGTCGTGTGCCCCTGGCTATCTGTAAATATAAAAACAAGAAAATGGTGCCGTCTGGTTTGCTTAAAATAATTAATTTAAAATAATTCATACTTTTACTTTTGAAACTTAAGTATATTTAAAACCAAATACCTTTAGACTTTTACTCAAGTAGGATTGTACTGGGGGACATTCACTTTTACTTGAGTAATTTTTACTTTCACTCAAGTATGAAAATTGCGTACTTTTTCCACCACTGGAAATTGTATATCATGTCCATGCATGCCTGCCACTACAAAGTTTAGTAGGCTACTGTCAGAATTTTACAGACAAGATGCATATCCAGTCTATCCAATCAGCTCGTGTTGTGGGTGTGACTTTTTTTCACAAAGATGCTTCAGGCAGTCAAATGCGCGACTGGCTCGTAGACTGGCCTGCGCTGAGTTAATTGACAATATATTTTATACCAAGGCCCGGCAGTCAGGTAGTAAACCGGGGGAAAACGCACTACCCTCCCCTGTGCCCAATGAAAAACCATGGCCTATGGCAGTGAAACATTCAGCTCCCCAAAAAATATTGTAAGCATATTTCATCATTGACATCATTGACTGCAGCTCAGCGTTCAACACCATAGTGCCCTCAAAGCTCATCACTAAGCTAAGGACCCTGGAACTAAACACCTCCCTCTGCAACTGGATCCAGGACTTCCTGACGGGCCGTCCCCAGGTGGTAAGGGTAGGTAACGACACATCTGCCACGCTGATCCTCAACACGGGGGCCCCTCAGGGGTGCGTGCTCAGTCCCCTCCTGTACTCCCTGTTCACCCATGACTGCATGGCCAGGCAAGACTCCAACACCATCATTAAGTTTGCCGACGACACAACAGTGGTAGGCCTGTTCACCGACAACGATGAGACAGCCTATAGGGAGGTGGTCAGAGACCTGGCCGTGTGGTGCCAGGACAACAACTTCTCCCTTAACGTGATCAAGACAAAGGAGATGATTGTGGACTGAGCACGCCCCCATTCTCATCGACGGGGCTGTAGTGGAACAGGTTGAGAGCTTCAAGTTCCTTGGTGTCCACATCACCAACAAACATGGTCCAAACACACCAAGACAGTCGTGAAGAGTGCACGACAAAGCCTATTCCCCCTCAGGAGACTGAAAAGATTTGGCATGGGTCCTCAGATCCTCAAAAAGTTATACAGCTGCACCATCGAGAGCATCCTGACTGGTTCCATCACCGCCTGGTATGGCAACTGCTCGGCCTCCGACCGCAGGGCACTACAGTGGGTAGTGCATACGGCCCAGTACATCACTGGGGCCAAACTTCCTGCCATCCAGGACCTCTATACCAGGCAGTGTCAGAGGAAGGCCCTAAAAATTGTCAAAGACTCTAGCCACCCTAGTCATAGACTGTTCTCTCTGCTACCGCACGGCAAGCGGTACCGGAGCGCCAAGTCTAGGTCCAAAAGGCTTCTTAACAGCTTCTACCCCCAAGCCATAAGACTTGTGAACAGCTAATCATGGCTACCCGGACTATTTGCATTGTCCCCCCTCCCCCACACCCTCTTTTACGCTGCTGCTACTCTGTTTATTATCTATGCATAGTCACTTTACCTCTACCCACATGTATATATTACCTCAATTACCTCGACAAACCGGTGGCCCAGCACATTGACTCTGTACCGGTACCCCCTGTATATAGCCTCCCTACTGTTATTTTATTTTACTGCTGCTCTTTAATTATTTTTTACTTATCTATTTTTTACTTTAACACTTATTTTTCTTAAAACTGCATTGTTGGTTAAGGGCTTGCAAGTAAGCATTTCACTGTAAGGTCTACACCTGTTGTATTTGGCGCATGTGGCAAATAAAATTAGATTTTGATTTAGTGTAGTGTGAATTAACAAAAGAAAGTGAAAACACATCAGTCAACCCACACACATAGGCTTCACATTTTCCAGTACATATTTGTCCTAAGCATACAGTGAGTGTTAAAAAAAAGTGTACTGGAGAAAATACTGTAGCTCTTCATATGCATATTTCCCACAGTCTATGTTTTCATATGTAATGTTATTTGACACACAACATAGGTTATTTGTAAGGGGGCCGTGTCCTAGTCCGCCTCATCCTCCTCTCCCAACATAGCAGAACGTCTGTCTAACAATTTGTGCAGGTGTAAAAGAGGGCTCTCTGGTTAAAGTGTTAATTACACTTGTGTTTCAGAAGTTGAGAGGGTGACTTGAGTTTCTGTTCCAGAGAAAATCACATTATTCAACTAATTAATAACTTAATTAAAGCTCCTCACATGTCAGGCCTGGTTGATTACATAATTATTAAAAGTAATTGGAGAGTTATTTAATGGCACCTTGAGCGAAGATAGAGGTGAGCAACACTGTGATTCACAGACACTGATTGCTCATCTGATGCATGCCTTGTCTTTATTCCTGTTCTATTCTGTCTGCTCTGGGCTTTGCTTTGTACCACACTACAGAGAGAGAGAGCGAGAGAGCGAGAGAGCGAGAGCGCGAGAGAGAGAGAGAGAGAGAGAGAGAGAGAGAGAGAGAGAGAGAGAGAGAGAGTGTGTGAGAGAGAGACTGAAAGAGAAAGAAAGAGTGGGAGAGAGCGAGAGAGAGAGCGAGAGAGAGAGAGACTGAAAGAGAAAGAAAGAGTGGGAGAGAGCGAGAGAGAGAGCGAGAGAGAGAGACTGAAAGAGAAAGACAGTGTGAGAGAGAGACTGGAAGAGAGAGAGAGAGACTGAAAAAGAAAGAAAGTGTGTGAGAGAGAGACTGAAAGAGAAAGAAAGCGTGTGAGAGAGAGAATGAAAGAGAAAGAAAAATATATAGTGAGAGAGAGCGAGAGAGAGAATGAAAGAGAAAGAAAGAGTGTGAGAGAGAGACTGAAAGAGAAAGAAAGAGTGGGAGAGAGCGAGAGAGAGAGAGAGAGACTGAAAGAGAAAGACAGTGTGAGAGAGAGACTGGAAGAGAGAGAGAGAGACTGAAAAAGAAAGAAAGTGTGTGAGAGAGAGACTGAAAGACAAAGAAAGCGTGTGAGAGAGAGAATGAAAGAGAAAGAAAAATATATAGTGAGAGAGAGCGAGAGAGAGAATGAAAGAGAAAGAAAGAGTGTGAGAGAGAGACTGAAAGAGAAAGAAAAATATATAGTGAGAGAGAGCGAGAGAGAGAATGAAAGAGAAAGAAAGAGTGTGAGAGAGAGACTGAAAGAGAGAGAGAGACTGAAAAAGAAAGAAAGTGTGTGAGAGAGAGACTGAAAGAGAAAGAAAGTGTGTGAGAGAGAGACTGAAAGAGAAAGAAAGAGTGGGAGAGAGAGACTGAAAGAGAAAGAAAGAGTGGGAGAGAGCGAGAGAGAGCGAGAGAGAGCGAGAGAGAGAGAGAGAGAGAGAGAGAGAGAGAGAGAGACAGTGTGAGAGAGAGAGACTGAAAGAGAAAGAAAGAGTGGGAGAGAGCGAGAGCGAGAGAGAGAGACTGAAAGAGAAAGACAGTGTGAGAGAGAGACTGGAAGAGAGAGAGAGAGAGACTGAAAAAGAAAGAAAGTGTGTGAGAGAGAGACTGAAAGAGAAAGAAAGCGTGTGAGAGAGAGAATGAAAGAGAAAGAAAAATATATAGTGAGAGAGAGCGAGAGAGAGAATGAAAGAGAAAGAAAGAGTGTGAGAGAGAGACTGAAAGAGAAAGAAAGAGCGAGAGAGAGAGAGAGAGAGAGAGAGAGAGAGAGAGAGAGAGAGAGAGAGGTGTACTAGGCTTTACAGATGCGATCCTATTTTATTTTGGCAGATTTGGGAATGTAATCACAATGTGCCATGTGTATGGGGAAGTGCGAGTGGCGCACATTCAACTCTATTTGCTTTAATAGCTGTAAATCATTCTAGAGTTCACAGTTATCCTACCAGTATGGCCTTTAAAGCACAACCATTGGGTACCTGGCTGTCCGTAATTCCTGCTCCAGATTATTATAGGATGAGTTGTGCAGTGCTTCATCTGTCCTGGGAATGATTATCTGCCGATAATGTTAATGAAATTAGCCAGACAAGTCGTTAAATTCTCTTTGGGCCTATTAAACTCTCTGCCGTTTCTCAATTCACTACATTTCTTTCAATTGATTTTTCTGGGTAATTTCCAACACATCCTGCGACTAAATTGAACCAAGTTGAAAAGAGGGAAACGCTCACATTGGCCACGGCCATTATAAATCATGTGTACAGTCGTCTTTTGTTTTTCATTTGAAGTGTGGCCGATTGTGCTCGCAGGCCCAGTGAAATATGGTTACAGCAGTCGGATGGCAGAGTGTGATTGTGATTAGGGTGAGAGCCATTGTACCAGAACACATTCACAGACATTTTAAAGTAGCTCAAGCGTTAAAATTAGCATTCGTGTGGGCGCATGCAGTTCTGGCTACTAATGCAAAATTAATCCTTTACAAATGTATATGGTTTCTCCAGACACAGAGACTGTAATATTATTTTTTATACGACTTCATTCTATAGATTGTTTCTAAAATTTGATGTATAGGTTTGAATAAATTAGCACAGATTGCTTCTGTGAGAAATTGCTCAAGGAGTGTGAGGATAGGAAGATGGAGGATGCTATACCAAACATGCCTCATCTTGGATAATTGAAAAATAACGCAATTTAAATTAATACAACTATTGAGATGGTGGTTTTGAGAAACAAATGCTCAAGGATATTACATTGCTGTTTATAGTCTCACAACTCAGTGAAAATCTTGGTTAAAACTTTTGAATGACAAATCATATGTACACATTTTTGGTCTGACTATAACAAAGTGGAAATAGCTACCAAACCTATCTGAGCAAAATAAAGTGGCATTGAATTAAAATTGTATATAAAAGTCCACTAGAAAATAGTAAAATTGGATGAAATGAAAGGAAACAGAGAGATAACCTTGCCTTAAATACAAAATGTATTTCTGAGGCCTCCATCATTGTTCAAAGATTTGTTCATTTTACACAGTAAACAGCATGGGCTAAAGTATCCAGATATAATGCGTGAGGCAAAACTCATCAATCAATTTGAAATAATGTATTGCTAAAGTATGTGTAATTACCAGCGGCTTTGCTTTCCCTGGGCCTCACACAGTGTGGGTCACAACTTACAACACACAGTTAGGTTAGCATGGATACCATCAGCTAATAATATGGCTTCAAGGGAAACAACATATTTCTTTCAAAGAGAAAAGAGATAGAGTAGGAATACTAGGGCTACTTTTCTCAAAGGGACTGCCCAACAACTACATAGCCTCCTAAAACCAGTCATAGATTTCTATTAAGTCGATGCTTCAACCATCTGGATAGCATGCACATTGTTTTTAACTCCTACAGACCGAGCTCTAAGAGGTCACTCCACTCATCAAAACATTGCAGTGGAAATACAAGCGCTAATCAATAATAGGATGGTTCACTTGTGCCGCGTCAGCCAAAGCCCAACCACCTACCAACCCACTTACAGTATTTATCAACATAATATTGCCAGCTCATCGCCCACTCTCCCCCACACTCCAGCATCCTCAGAGAGGCTCTATTTTCCTCAGATAATGGTCCAATAAGCAACACGGCCAGTAGATTAATATAGAGTGGCAAAAGAAGGCGCTACCACTGGCCATCCACCCACTCGCTGCTCCTGCTGCTTCCTCGTAATCTAAACGCAGGACCATTCATTAACTTGACACATGTAGAGAGCTATTAGGATCACATTCTAAAGTAGCTAAAGCAAATGTAACATGTCTGACTGGGGGGTTTCAATCAGGCCTGTGAGAGATCTTAATGGAATAGGACACGTCTCCATCAGACGATGTGAAGGACCAGAGATGATTGTATCTACAGGGATGTGTCATGCCCTGCTTTTTCATGTCAGAATGGCAATGATCATCATTCAAAGCACATCTAGAAAGATCTGGGTATGGTCCGGGAGCCATCACTTATATTTTAAAGATCTGGGTATGGTCCAGGAGCCATCACTTATATTTTAAAGATCTGGGTATGGTCCGGGAGCCATCACTTATATTTTAAAGGACCTGGCAGCACAATAACCACATCATACGCATTAATCTTTCCTGTAGGTGCAAAGATAGACCGTCTGTGGCGTGAGCGAGAGAGTGGGAGAAAAGAAAAACGGTGTAAACTTGTAACCTTAGAAACTGTTCCCTTGGAAACAAGAGGGGAATTTAGAACTGCAAGTTGTGTAAGTAGAGAATAGATGAGGAGCAGAGGATAATTAAGTTAACTTTGATGACAGGGGATTTAAATGTATGTGGAGTTGTAGTAGACAAATAGTCAAAATAATGACTGAAACCAAAATGAATGCTAAAATGATCCAGTGTACCAATGCTATAATCATATTCGTATTGTCTCATCAGATTTGAAAGTGAGAATGGTCTAAGCAGGTGCAAGCACAGATATCCACACAAACATGAAAAACAAGCAGCGACTCTCAAATGAGGTGAACTACTGAACTAGTGAATAATGACTAGGAATATGTCATAAGTGTTATTATAATAATTACTGTCAAACAACGGAAATTACATATTTTCTTTCCAACACACAATCTACAATGACAGAGATGTGAATATGTATTGCTCTCGACATAAACTATAACAGGCTAATACCTTGTTGAGAAGTTGATTAATATCTGCAGCCAGTGCTGTGTCATGTTGATGAACATCCTCTCCTAACAATTCCCGGGTTCACCCATATGTACAATGTCTATGTATGCATGAATGTAAGTCGCTTTGGATAAAAGGTATTATTATTACTACTATTATTATTATTTATTTATTATATATTATATGATTACATATTATATTATTATTAATATTATATTATTATATTACTTTTATTATGAACATTATTATTATTATATTATTATTATATTAACAAGGCTATTTTTAACATGGCATGTGTAAACATTGCAGTGCCAGCCTACCCCCTGGCACCCATCCATCCACAGCTCTGTTAGTGAATGAGGGGCAACTTTCAGGAAGAGACACATTTAATCAGGTTCATTACACACGTGGAACAGCACCAGTTCATGTATAGTACCTTGCGTGCGTGTGTGTGTGTGTGTGTGTGTGTGTGTGTGTGTGTGTGTGTGTGTGTAATGAGAGAGAGAGAGAGAGAAAGAGAGAGAGAGAGAGAGGTTGGGTTCTGGACTTTAAAATGAAAGAAAATATGCTTTTTTTGGCACCAAATTTAGTTGATTTTATTGCTGCAATAAATTTATGCAAGATGCAAATGTGCATGAATAAGTAACTAGATAAACCCATTTCACAGTATAACAGCTGGGAGTTGTTTCTCTCATTTCAATTTTAAATCAAAATGACATGAGTGCACATATGTGTTAAGCGCCATTTTACAGAAGGATTAATCAAATAACGCGATACGTAATAACTGCCTACCCTCTCACAAAACATAGCTATCACGTCGATGGAGGGTTGCCTCAAGAGGCATACAATGGATGTGACCATCAGAAATTGGATTTAGAGATTGGGAACCTTACATATTGGTTGTAAGGATCAGATCATCAAGAGATCATCTTCTACTGGTTCTTACAACCCTGGGATAAAAACACGCACAGTTCATTACGGCAACAGATAATCAAGCATGCAGAAAGCTGGATGGATGACTGTGCCTTGTGGACTCTCAGCATTGCTTAGTGTGTAATCTCAGTTTTTATCCACCTTGTCTTGTCAGTCCACTGGCTTGGCCGAATCAAGCACCCATTTTCCTTGGTGTTCCAGTAGGTCTCCTGTCAGAGCCTCTCTGTATTGACAGTGACCCAGAGAGAGGCAGCCGGTGATTGCAGTCTAGCACCACACACCGCCATGCACTCCCTGTCTCTCTGACAGTAACATAGCCCTGATACATCTCTAAAGAGACCCCAGAAACTATGCTCTCTCTCCCGCTCCCTCTCGCTCTTCACCTCCCTGAATGCACAAGCAAAGGTGTCACTCATCTTTCTCCATCGCTCTCTCTCACGCTTCTCTCTCTTGTTTTCTCTAGCTCTAGCCCTTTCTCTCTGGGGGGACCATCTCGCCTCTCTGTGTTGTTGTTTCAGAAAGGCACTCATTCTCCTTCTGTTCTATTGTGGCAAACAGTATGGTGGAGTGTATTGTGAGGTGGCCATGGCCTACATTTCACAGCTCATTTAAAAAGACAAGATGCATAAAATATTGAGTCACATTCCATGGATACATTATTGTAAACCTCAACGCCTCCCTCCCCACACACAAAGAGCACAAAACTGATTTACACTGACAAGCATGTAGCAATGTCAAACACAAATAACACACTAAACACACTAAACCTGATTTCTGCCTCTTTCTGTGCTCTGGTAATTACTGTAATATATTCTCAAATAGATCCCTCCCTCGAAGACAGCGTAAATGTGTTCATCCACCCCTCATTTCATTCAAGGTGGCCTTCCACTTCACCTCTGCTAATGGCTAATGGCTAAGTCAACTGCTGTCTATCCTCTTCACCCCTCTCCCTCTCTCGTTCCCTCTCTCTTTCGTTCTTCCTGTGCAGTTGACCAATAAAGTGATCTTAATCTTAATCTTATTTTATCTCAAACCAACCCAAACCACCACCACACCTCTATCTCCTTCTCCAGCTTCCCCCTCCGCTTCTGTAGATTGTTAAATATTATTTAGCACATGGTTTTACTATAATATTAAATGCCAGATAGTCAGATAGTCAGGTTTATTCAATGTAGATTGTTCAATATTATTTAGCACTACACTTCCATCCACACAAAGACACATCAGGGATGAGTAAACTTAACGTTTTTATGTGACTCATTTGATTTGGAGACAAGTGAGAACAGTTCTCAAGAGGAGGGTGGAAGGGACTGATTTTTTGCTAACATATTCCTCTGAACCTGTCATTAGTTTCTTAGCAACTGATTCCTCCTCAGGCCCACAACTAGACAGAATATACTGAATCTAACCTCAAACTATTTTCACAGTACTATAATCAGTATGTGAATTAGGAGTGGGGGGGTGGGGGCTTTCTCCTATTTGTTTAAAATGCTATTTTCTACTGATACAGTAGTAAATATGAAAATAAAAGCTAATTCCAAATGAAACAAACAACCCAACTCTATCATGGTTTAAACCAGTGAAATTTAGTGCAGGTTCTTTCAATCACATTCATCTCTCTACTCTGTCTGTCTGCCTCTCTCTCTGTCTGTCTGTCTTGAGCTTTCGCTTGCAAACTTGTAACATTGTATCAACTGGGTTCAGCCCGCTAGCGAACTTGCAACATTGTTTCAACTGGGCCCTCACAGTTTCCAGCACCGATGAGCTCGGGACAGACACAGCTGTATTTGCGTCCTGTATTTCAGCCCATTTTTAGGTGTCCCAACTTTTCTTTTTACTAAAAAGTTCAATTTGTCAGCAAGATGCATCAATTAATTCAGGCTACAAGCACAGGAGGCTGCTGAGGGGAGAACAGCTCATGGAATAGCATCAAATACCTGGAAAGCATGTGTTTGATGTATTTGATACCGTTCCACTAATTCCGCTCCAGTAATTACCACGAGCCTGTCCTCCCCAATGAAGGTGCCACCAACCTCCTGTGGCTATAAAAGTGTAGGCCTAATGACAATCTTCAAATGTCATTGCACTTTTTGGTGTTTTGTAACATGTGTCTCTTTCCATTCATCCAATGGCTGGTGCACAGTGCATTGTTTGGATGCTGGAATCAATTGGCCGAATGTGTGCTGGTAGCCTACTTTATGAAGTGTTTTGTTTACAATCAGATTATTGCAAACAGGAAGTCCTGTGAAAAACACAGTATAATTTGCACTTTGACTATAGTACATATTGAATGAATTTGATATCACACATTAATGAAAAAACACACACTTCGGTTATAACATATACATTTCCTAAGGGCTTCAATATCGTGTAACAAAAAAAAAAGAATGACCCCAGATTTTCTGGCCTCTGTAAATGTAGTTATTTTTTAGCAAACTTCTTTCAACTCGAGGAAAGGCTGAAATACTTCTCACAATGTCATTACAAATGATTTTTGTCCATCTTACCTGAGGGCCAAACAATTATCTATGTATTTTTATGGCCAATGGAATCAACATCCAGATGGAGATGCTATGCCAGTACTGTTAGCTATGATTCTGATAACATGATTGACACATGAACAAGGTCATGGATCAATGCAATTTGAAAGGCAAATTACTATGGATTGAGTTATCATAAACATTGTAAAGTGATTACTGAAGCCATAGTGGACAGAGCTGAGTAATTTGTCTTGTAAGTATGGCAGATAAGAATATCCCCAATGTGCCTCCAACGCCTCATTCTTATTCCTCTGTTAGGTGTCTGTTGCTGTGAAGGAAGTGTTCACTGTGTAAACCATTACACCCAACCAGCACATATATCCACATATTTGATCAAATAGAGATTAGTTTGGCCTCATTGCTTCCAACGAATTGTGTTATATCACGAGGGATTTTATTAGGCTGCTTACACGCCAAGCATCAGGAAAAAAGTGGGAAATTGAAACACCACTTGAAACACTTTCATAATTCTACTGGGAAAACTCTCCACCATCTGCATCTCCCTGCACCATGGGTTTGTATCGAAATTACTCCAAGAAAATGAAATGTTGCAGGGTTACGTAAGAGGAATGAAAATATTTACTTTTCAGAGATTTAAAGGCAAGTCGTGATGGAGGAGATGGTATGACCCATATAGCTGGTTCCTCTTCACCTATTAATTAAGCATTGATTAGAGCAAACAACAATGCTTTATTTCCAACAGTGAATCATTTTCTTGTTTGGCATGAGATTTAATCCTAATACGACAGCAAAAACATTTTACTGGACTAAAACCTTAGCCGTGGTTAGCATGCTAAAACACTGAGGTAGTAGACGAGATAGTACTGTGCTTATTATTATCGACTTTACCTTAGATCCTACCAGACCAATCATATCACTCTGTGTAAGACCAGACACATTACAGTCACTTGATCTGTCCCTAGACAATCTGATGGCCAAGACCAACCAACCAACCAACCAAGTTTCCTTGTCTCTAACTGTAAAGTTGCCATAAAAAGAAAACTGAGTAGTGATGTGGATTCACCATTAGTTGGCAGGCTTTTTAGATTAAAGTTGGCACCATACTGGAGATATACTGCCAGTTGCTTCTCTCTTCCACGTCATCCATTTCAATAAAATAGTAATATTGAACTGGGCCTATTCGAGACACCACTTACTAAAGATAGCACAGCAGCATTACAGGGAAGAGCCTACAGATTTTTCAGAGATCTAATGTATGATCTGAGAGATATTCAAGGCCTGGAATAAGAGCAGAGCATAAATTAGGGAGGATTTTCCCCTCTCCTAGTTTCCTCTCTCCTCCAGAAACAGCAGCACATGGTGCCATCGTGAAGGGCAACCATAAATAATACATTCAATTCATTGTTGTAATAACTTCACAACTCTTTTCCTCCCCATCGGTCGCTCCTTTCCGTTCCCTTTCCTCTATCTCTCCCCTCTCTCTCTTCTCAATCGCTCTTTACTGAAGTGCAAAAACAAACGCCATATGGTCCTAAAACAAGGTCATTGAAACGAACACTCATGACAGAACATAAGCTACATTTCACACATTACGCTCCGCTCCACACCTCTGCTCATATTGGTTTAGTATGTTCTACATTTTGTTTAGAATAACTCACATATGAATCATACATTAAAACCTCATTAGGTGCTGCTGAAACAGTTGCCGTATCTATAGCTCCTAATGTCAGCATAACCTAGGCTACCCTCCTATCTTTCACACTTTCAGATGACACCCAAATGTGTGTGTGTGTGTGTGCGTGGCGGTGTGTCGTGTGTGTGCTTCTGGGATCTCAGCTGGACCCTACTCCCTCTTCTGGCCTAAAAAACTCACTGCAAGACCTCAGAACAAAACACACAGACACACAATACTCCCAGCCACTGTTTACTGAGCCAAGGGATGGTTGGTGTTGTGTTTTCTATTAAGTCTAATCAGGCGAAAAGGTGCTGAATCGCAGTTTTTGAAAAGAAAGTGTTTCTTCTCTCCCGTGAATTACTGCAACAGCAGCTGACTGGAGTGTTCTTATGTTTTCTCTATGGAGCCTTGGCAGGAAGGATGTCCTTGTGCCGTATTAGTTTAAGCAGAGTAACCCTAAACAGCCCATCACAATTCCAGGGCCGTTCACCATAATGAAGGACAGAGACAACAGCTCTTTAAATGTTTTGACATTTAAGCTGCGACACTCTTCCTTGGCGGGAGGTGAGGACGATCATTGGCGTATTGGAAGTGCTGGCTAATTTGCATAGTCTGGGATGGGCAAGGGCCCTTCTAATGGGGGCCATGCAGATGCCAGCCATTACACTTCAGGACCTACCACGAAGCAAACGAGACAAACAGAGTCTCATTCTCCCTCCACAACTCAGTGGCACCAGCTGCCACCAACATAGACGCTCTATTTAAAGTGACACACACACACAGGAAGCTTGGGCTTACACATTCATGAAGGACTTTATTGCACAAACATACTTACACATGCTCTATGTCTATGATATAAAATATATAGTATATATATATATACAGTGAGGGAAAAAAGTATTTGATCCCCTGCTGATTTTGTACGTTTGCCCACTGACAAAGATATGATCAGTCTATCATTTTAATGGTAGGTTTATTTGAACAGTGAGAGACAGAATAACAACAACAAAAATCCAGAAAAATGCATGTCAAAAATGTTATAAATTGATTTGCATTTTAATGAGGGAAATAAGTATTTGACCCCTCTGCAAAACATGACTTAGTACTTGGTGGCAAAACGTTTGTTGGCAATCACAGAGGTCAGACGTTTCTTGTAGTTGGCCACCAGGTTTGCACACATCTCAGGAGGGATTTTGTCCCACTCCTCTTTGCAGATCTTCTCCAAGTCATTAAGGTTTCGAGGCTGACGTTTGGCAACTCGAACCTTCAGCTCCCTCCACAGATTTTCTATGGGATTAAGGTCTGGAGACTGGCTAGGCCACTCCAGGACCTTAATGTGCTTCTTCTTGAGCCACTCCTTTGTTGCCTTGGCCGTGTGTTTTGGGTCATTGTCATGCTGGAATCCCCATCCATGACCCATTTTCCACCTCCATGTTTGACGGTGGGGATGGTGTTCTTGGGGTCATAGGCAGCATTCCTCCTCCTCCAAACACGGCGAGTTGAGTTGATGCCAAAGAGCTCGATTTTGGTCTCATCTGACCACAACACTTTCACCCAGTTCTCCTCTGAATCATTCAGATGTTCATTGGCAAACTTCAGATGGCCCTGTATATGTGCTTTCTTGAGCAGGGGGACCTTGCGGGCGCTGCAGGATTGCAGTCCTTCACGGCGTAGTGTGTTACCAATTGTTTTCTTGGTGACTATGGTCCCAGCTGCCTTGAGATCATTGACAAGATCCTCCTGTGTAGTTCTGGGCTGATTCCTCACCGTTCTCATGATCATTGCAACTCCACGAGGTGAGATCTTGCATGGAGCCCTAGGCCGAGGGAGATTGACAGTTCTTTTGTGTTTCTTCTTTTTGCGAACAATTGCACCAACTGGTGTCACCTTCTCACCAAGCTGCTTGGCGATGGTCTTGTAGTCCATTCCAGCCTTGTGTAGGTCTACAATCTTGTCCCTGACATCCTTGGAGAGCTATTTGGTCTTGGCCATGGTGGAGAGTTTGGAATCTGATTGATTGATTGCTTCTGTGGACAGGTGTCTTTTATACAGGTAACAAGCTGAGATTAGGAGCACTCCCTTTAAGAGAGTGCTCCTAATCTCAGCTCGTTACCTGTATGAAAGACACCTGGGAGCCAGAAATCTTTCTGATTGAGAGGGGGTCAAATAGTTATTTCCCTCATTAAAATGCAAATCAATTTATAACATTTTGACATGCGTTTTTCTAGATTTTGTTGTTGTTATTCTGTCTCTCACTGTTCAAATAAACCTACCATTAAAATTATAGACTGATCATTTCTTTGTCAGTGGGCAAACGTACAAAATCAGCAGGGGATAAAATACTTTTTTCCCTCACTGTATATATATATATATATATATATATATATATATATATATATATATATATATATATATATATATATATATATATATATATATATATATATATATATAACTGTAGCTCAGTTGGTAGAGCATGGCGCTTGCAACACCAGGGTTGTGGGTTCGTTTCACATGGGGGGCTAGAATGAAAATGTATGCACTCACTAACTGTAAGTCGCTTTGGATAAGAGCGTCTGCTAAATGACTGAAATGTAAGAAAATATATAGATATAGACAGTGAGCTCCAAAGGTATTGGGACAGTGACAATTTTGTTGTTGTTTTGGCTCCGTACTCCAGCACTTTGGATTTGAAATGATACAATGACTATGAGGTTAAAGTACAGACTGTCAGCTTTAATTTCAGGGTATTTTCATCCATATCGGGTGAACCATTTAGAAATTACAGTATTCTTTGTACATATAGTCCTCCCATTTTAGAGGACCAAAAGTATTGGGACAAATTCACTTATGTGTATTAAAGTAGTCAAAAGTTAAATATTTGGTCCCATATTCATAGCACATAATGACTATATCAAGCTTGTGACTCTTTTTGCATTTGCTGTTTGTTTTGGTTGTGTTTCAGATTATTTTGTGTCCAATAGAAATGAATGATAAATAATGTATTGTGTCATTTTGCAGTCACTTTTATTGTAAATAAGAATATAATATGTTTCTGAACACTTCTACATTAATGTGGATGCTACCATGATTACGGATAATCCTGAATGAATCGTGAATAATGATGAGTGAGAAAGTTACAGACGCACAAACGACAGTCTGCAGTTTAACCTCATAGTCATTGTATCATTTAAAATCCAAAGTTCGGGAGTAGAGAGCCAAAACAAATAAACAAAAATGTCACTTGTCCCAATACTTTTGGAGCTCACTGTATCAACTGTACATAAAGCCTATAGCACATGGCAACTAGCCTACATAATATAGGATATCTCAAGCACTACGATAGAAACAGGATGCAGGAAACACATGGGAAGTTCACACACTGAGAACTGAAGAAGGATCTGGCTTACCCCTTGCCCCGTCAGCCAGACACAGAGTATGTAAGGTCAGTGTGTGTGTGTGTTTCTTAATGAGAGAGCCTGATTCACCCCTGCTCCCTGGCTGGCCTGGGACCTCAGCCGTTGATGCTGCTCAGCCAACCCCTCAGGGCTCAGTCCCTGGGCTCCAGCCCAGAGACACATGCTCATACAAGGTCAACACTCACTGTCTCTGAACTTCGCGCTCACCCCCACGCCACCCTGACTGGACCTTATGTGTCAGACTCCATGTCTGCCCTACAATACACATTCCAACAAAGTCCTTCAGTACATTGCCGATTACAGTTCATTGACTTTATCAACCAGGATTATTTGAATAAGTTGTGGTATAGTAGTAGTACAGTAGTAGTAGTAGTAGTAGTAGTAGAGGTATTAGTTTTATAAGTGCCGGTGGTAGAAGAGGTAGCTAGTAGTTTTGGGTATACATTTTCTGTGGGATTTATGTCTTAGATTTGTGCCTCTCCAGGCCATAAACAATTTTAGAGGAGCATGTGCAAAATGGTATATCTAAGCTATCACAGAGGGCAGGTGGAACTGATTGAAAATAAATTATGAAACTGGAGAAACACCATCTGCAGTGCCTCAGTCAAGACATTGTCCAAAAGATTGAATACAGGTTATCAAATCTGGACAAAAATAAATAACTTTCATCAATCTTTCATCGCCCATCCGGGACACAAAGATAATTAAATTATGCTTTTAAATTAACCTCGGTTCAGCACAACCATGTTTCTCTCCCCCTCCCTCCCCTGTCGGAAGTCACGATGTCATGTTGTTGTGGTGGAGGTGCTGGCCAGTAAACACCAGGTCTGATCAGGCCTTACCAGGCCTCATGATGAGATACCCAGCAGGCAAACACAATTAGGCCTCACTTTCTCTCTCTCTCTGAAGGAGCAGGGACGGTAATTGTTGGATCCGTTTGACAGCCATCTTAACGAGATAACGAGAGACGGCGAGCAAATTAAAGCACCAGCCGTGATAGGAAGGGACAGACAGGGGAACGAACACAGAGCAAGCTGCTGTGCATGTTTACCTCTGAAGGTTGACCAGAGGCTCTGGGCTCTCTTCTCTAAAGACTGTTGAGGAAAAGACTGGGCCAGAGGGCAGCAGTTTCTAAAAGAGGCTACTGTAGATTGAGCAGAGATGAAAATAAGAGGAGTCTCTCACTCACGCTGTTATTAGCCTATTATGTTTTTTTTCTCCCATTTCATTTTGCCCTAAAACTCTAAGTGATGTAAAGGGGTGACGTGGTGAAATGGTCCTGGAGTGAACTAGAACCCATTCACACTAAAATACAATGGTGTTCTTTGACCAACAGCTATCAAAAGCAGGTCAGGTGTTTAGGTTTTAGTTTGTGTATTATCACCATCGCAATATCATTTTGGCATTTTAAGTTGGCATTTTAATTAATCCAGTTCAGTCCAAGACATTTGTATCATGAAGGCTTGAAAAGCATGACAGTCTTCAGTCTTGCTAAAGAGTATAAATCAGCCTCAACAGTGACATGGTGCCAATGAGTCCCCTAGGAATGTCCTTTTTCCTGCACTAACCAACATGGGAATGACTAGACAGGGAATTAAGAAATCTGTCGAGGGAAAAAAATATATTCCTTGCATATTACTCTATCCACCCAGAGATGAGACATACTATTATGACAATGTGTAAGGCGGAGTCAGATATTTTTTTTCTCAGGTACAAAACACAGATGATGCTTAAAGCAGAATAAATTATTATACATCCCCTAAACTGTGCCTATATGTCTTTCCTCAAGAGTAGAGCCGATGGCCTTCCTAATACAGAGACACATTCTGTCAGCCATTTTGTCATCTCTTTCCCCTGCTTTGCTAATGTCCACACACACAGCACAGACCAACAGTACCGCAATACTTATTTGATGGCTCGACCAGGGCAGCAAATTCCTCATTTCAAATTTCATCCTTGAACAGAAGCGAGATGGTGTATTACTTTAATCATAAAAATGCATATTCCGATAATTCAAAGAGGTTTCCATAGCCTGACCCTGCTTTTCCCCGGTGAGGAATAATGATGCTATTCGATCCTAGTATCCCCTGGAGCAGAGGATTCTGTCAATACCACCAACCAGCCCACACATTTACGGACACCAGCGAGAACTTAATATCATTAGCATATCTGTAGGATTGCCGCTGATGCATTGTGTCCAATATTGCTGAATAGAGTCCCTGTCAGTCCAGTTCTGATCATAGCACTGATAATGATTTATTATGGCCACGATATTCTTCATGGAGATGGATACAGCACTCCTTGTATTTTAATTTATCATTCTCTTCTGTGGCTGACCCACATATTAATAACCACCAGAGATAAACAGAGGAACGGGGGAAAGGATGGAAGTAAATATATGGAGGGAGAGAGAGAAGAGAGGAAGCATGGTTAAAGAAAAGAGAAGGAATCTTTTATAATCGCTCACCGTTTCCACTGACAATGGGAAGTGGTGTGATAAAAATTAAACAATGACTTTGTTCCTTATTCCTATTTATTCATTTATATGTGCATTTTTCACTCCTATATCGATCTCCCAGGTGTACTTTTCACCCTCTTTGCTCAAATGACAAAACAAACAGTGTATCAGTACTGTTGTGTTTTCGATAAGTGCTTTATTTTCTACCCTGAACAGAGATTGGATCTCATTGTTCATCATCAGGTGTTTTTACTGGTATTCCAATCTGCAGTTTCAACAGGCAGGTCTAGGTTACAAATCAGTACAGTAAACAATTACGATACAATACAAGAGGTCTACAGCCTCCCAGAGTCAAACTTCACTAATGGAAAAATAAACGGCCTTGACAATTTGAAGGGAAAATACATCATGTGCTTTTAAAAAAAAAAATGGAACACTAAGGCAGGGTGTTTCGGGAGGAAATATAAAACAGTGGGTGACATCTGAAGTCGCTAGAATTAGATATCAGTAACTACAGTTGAAGTCGGAAGTTTACATACACTTAGGTTGGAGTCATTAAAACTTGTTTTTCAACAACTCCACAAATTTCTTGTTAACAAACTATAGTTTTGTTAAGTCGGTTAGGACATCTACTTTGTGGATGACACAAGTAATTTTCCCAACAATTGTTTACAGACAGATTATTTCACTTATAATTCACTGTATCACAATCCCAGTGGGTCAGAAGTGTACATACACTAAGTTGACTGTGCCTTTAAACAGCTTGGAAAATTCCAGAAAATGATGTCATGGCTTTAGAAGCTTCTGATAGGCTAATTGAAATCATTTGAGTCAATTGGAGGTGTACCTGTGGATGTATTTCAAGGCCTACCTTCAAACTCAGTGCCTCTTCACTTGACATCATGGGAAAATCAAAAGAAATCAGCCAAAACCTCCGAAAAAAATGTAGACCTCCACAAGTCTGGTTCATCCTTGGGAGCAATTTCCACATGCCTGAAGGTACCACGTTCATCTGTACAAACAATAGTACACAAGTATAAACACCATGGGGCCACGCAGCCGTCATACCGCTCAGGAAGGAGACGCATTCTGTCTCCTAGAGATGAACGTACTTTAGTGCGAAAAGTGCAACTCAATCCCAGAACAACAGCAAAGGACCTTGTGAAGATGCTGGAGGAAACAGGTACAAAAGTATCTATATCCACAGTAAAACAAGTCCTATATCGACATAACCTGAAAGGCCGCTCAGCAAGGAAGAAGCCACTGCTCCAAAACCGCCATACAAAAGCCAGACTATGGTTTGCAACTGCACATAGGGACAAAGATCGTACTTTTTGGATAAATGTCCTCTGGTCTGATGAAACAAAAATATAACTGTTTGGCCATAATGACCATCGTTATGTTTGGAGGAAAAAGGGGGTTGCTTGCAAGCCGAAGAACACCATCCCAACCGTGAAGCACAGGGATGGCAGCATCATGCTGTGGGGGTGCTTTGCTGCAGGAGGGACTGGTGCACTTCACAAAATAGTTGGCATCATGAGGAAAGAAAATTATGTGGATATATCAAGACATCAGTCAGGAAGTTAAAGCTTGGTCGCAAATGGGCCTCCAAATGGACAATGACCTCAAGCATACTTCCAAAGTTGTGGCAAAATGGCTTAAGGACAACAAAGTCAAGGTATTGGAGTGGCCATCACAAAGCCCTGACCTCAATCCTATAGAAAATGTGTGGGCAGAACTGAAAAAGCGTGTGCGAGCAAGGAGGCCTACAAACCTGACTCAGTTACACCAGCTCTGTCAGGAGGAATGGGCCAAAATTCACCAAACGTATTGTGGGAAGCTTGTGGAAGGCTACCTGAAACGTTTGACCTAAGTTAAACAATTTAAAGGCAATGCTACCAAATACTAATTGAGTGTATGTAAACTTCTGACCCACTGGGAATGTGATGAAAGAAATAAAAGCTGAAATAAATTACTATTATTCTGACATTTCACATTCTTAAAATAAAGTGGTGATCCTAACTGACCTCATAATTTTTACTAGGATTAAATGTCAGGAATTGTGAAAAACTGAGTTTAAATGTATTTTGCTAGGGTGTATGTACATTTCCGACTTCAACTGTTTGTCTGATTTCTGATACTACAGTGCATTCAGAAAGTATTCAAACCCCTTGACCTTTTCCACATTTTGTGACGTTACAGCCTTATTCTAAAATGGATAAAAAAATTAAATAATCTACACACAATACCCCATAATGACAAAGCAAAAACGGTTTTTTAGATTTTTTTGCATATTTATTAATAATAAAAAACTGAAATATCACATTTAGACAAGTATTCAGGCCCTTTACTTTGTTGAAGCACCTTTGGCAGCAATTACAGCCTCAAGTCTTCTTGGGTATGATGCTAAAATCTTGGCACCCCTGTATTTGGGGAATTTCTCCCATTCTTCACTGCAGATCCTCTCAAGCTCTGTCAGGTTGGATGGGGAGTGTTGCTGCACAGCTATTTTAAAGACTCTCCAGAGATTTTCGATTGGGTTCAACTCCGGGCTCTGGCTGGGCCACTCAAGGACATTCAGAGACTTGTCCCGAAGCCACTCCTGCGTTGTCTTGGCTGTGTGCTTAGGGTCGTTGTCTTGTTGGAAGGTGAATCTTCGCCCCAGTCTGAGGTCCTGAGGGCTCTGGAGCAGGTTTCCATCAAGGATCTCTCTGTACTTTGCTCTGTTCATCTTTACCTTGATCCTGACTAGTCTCCCAGTCCCGGCCGTTGCTACCACCACCATGCTTCCCCGTAGGGATGGTGCCAGGTTTCCTCCATACGTGACGCTTGGCAATCAGGCCAAAGAGTTCAATCTTACTTTAATCAGACCAGATAATCTTGTTTCTCATGGTCTGAGAGTCTTTAGGTGCCTTTTGGCAAACTCCAAGCGGGCTGTCATGTGCCTTTTACTGAGGAGTGGCTTCCGTCTGGCCACTCTACCATAAAGGCCTGATTGGTGGAGTGCTGCAGAGATGGTTGTCCTTCTGGAAGGTTCTCCCATCTCCACAGAGGAACTCCAGAGCTCTGTCAGAGTGACCATCGGGTTCTTGGTCACCTCCCTGACAAAGGCCCTTCTCCTCCAATTGCTCAGTTTGGCTGGGCGGCCAGCTCTAGGAAGAGTCTTGGTGGTTACAAACATCTTCCATTTAAGAATGATGGAGGCCACTGTGTTCTTGGGGACCTTCAATGCTGCAGAAATGTTTTGGTACCCTTCTCCAGATATTTGCCTCGACACAATCCTGTCTCAGAGCTCTACACACAATTCCTTTGACCTCATGGCTTGGTTTCTGCTTTGACATGCACTGTCAACTGTGGGACCTTATATAGACAGGTGTGTGCCTTTCCAAATAATGTCCAATCAATTGAATTTACCACAGGTGGACTCCAATGAAGTTGTAGACACATCTCAATGATTATCAATGGAAACAGGATGCACCTGAACTCAATTTCGAGTCTCATAGCAGAGGGTCTGAATACTTATGTAAATAAGGTATTCCTGTTTTTTAGTTTTAATACATTTGCAAAAATGTCTAAAAACCTGTTTTCGCTTTGTCAGTATGGGGTATTGGGCGTAGATTGCTGCGATTTTTATTTATTTAATCCATTTTAGAATAAGGCTGTAATGTAACAAAATGTGGAAAAAGTCAAGGGGTCTGAATACTTTCTGAAGGCACGGTATACTATAAAAATGTATTGAATCCAGTTGGCTTAATTATGCATATTTAACTCAGCCCCTCTTGCTGGCCAGTAACCATGTCATACAATTGAAAATACCAGTACAAATAGGTTATCCAAACCAGACTGGACAGTCAGTCATCTACTAAGACTATAAGAGAGCTAAACCGATGGGAATTGCCAAGTTTAAATACTGGTACTCCTTTACATGGGAATTCCACAAAATGTGAGACACATGTTTTCAAGGACACAGATTAATGAGCTATTTCACAGCTAGTTTCTTAGCCCATTTTAACATTCTGGGGATAAAACAAAATCATCAAAAAGATGATGTCCAATATTCTTTGACAGTAGGGGTTCTTAATTTATGAGCCACTTCTCTGGACCGCCTCCCAGGTTGAGTAATTGACATGCCATTTGGAGAAAGGATCTTAATGTCAGCACAGAGACTGGGATCAACCTCATTATGGCTGCGTTTACACTAATTTTCCACTAATTGGTCTTTTGACCAATCACATCAGATCTTTTCACGTCAGATCTTTTTCAGAGCTGATATGATTGGTCAAAAGACCAATTAGTGAAAAAAATATCAGAATCTGAGAAAAGCAAAGGACACTCCATTATTGTCCCCCTGCAGTGGAAAAGATGAAAAGTATCAATGAAATCCTAATTTACACAGATAACGCACACAATTGACTAAAAATACCAGCAGCAGTTAATTCAAGATGTAACTGGTAACAGTTATATTTGACTGGTAACAGAATGTTTCCATTTTAAAATCTGTGTTTATGTTTGAGAGGGGTGGCTGAGTTGCTTTATCATTTGGATACCGGTAGGCTATATTCCATAAAATGGTATCATTCTGATAAGGACACTGAATTAATGAATTAATTAATACATTTTTATTAACGTGTCAAATCGGGAGTTGGCGACCCATCCCTTACAGAATGAATCGACACATATTAAACAAACATTACAATGAGTCTTCTGGTGTTCTGCACACCACATGTACACTGAGTATACAAAACATTAAGAACACCTGCTGTTTCCATGATATGGACTGACCAGATGAATCCAGGTGAAAGCTATGATCCCTTATTGATGTCACTTGTTAAATCCCCTTCAATCAGTGTTGATGAAAGGGAGGAGACAAGTTAATAAGGATTTTTAAGCCTTGAGACATGGATTGTGTATGTGTGCCATTCAGATGTTGAATGGGCAAGACAAAATAAGTTTAAGTGCCTTTGGTATGGTACGGTAGTAGGTGCCAGGCGCACCGGTTTGTGTCAAGAACTGCAATGCTGCTGGGTTTTTCACGCTCAACAGTTTCCCATGTGTATCAAGAATGGTCCATCACCCAAAGGACATCCAGCCAACTTGACACAACTTTGGGAAGCATTGGAGTCAACACGGGAACGCTTCTCAACATAATAATAGATAAAGTGAACCAAACAATAACCATAACCCTCAAGCAGAAAAAAATAAACAATGAATAAATACAGATAAATAAATACTATAAAAGCTATCCATCTTTTTGTCAAAGATGCCTGCTAAGCAACTCTGTGAATGAAGATTGTCTAATTGTTTTGTCAGAGGGATACTATCACTGATACAGTTGAGAGTATTCCATAGAGCTTAATGTACATCAATGCTCTTACAGAAACACACCTTGGCTAGGTAGCAATTACAATGATCCTCTCCAATCAGCTATGATAGGAAGGCTGCTGTTGTCAATGGCAGCTTCCCCATCATATCCAAGACCACAATTCCCACAGCAAATGGCTCCCCACCTTAGAATACACTGCTTAATGAAAAAGAAAATTGCTTCAGCTCATCCATTATTGAATGGCTTCGTCTTCGAGTCTATGGAGGTGGGAGTCATATGTCTGTTAGCTATTTTGCGTTACACAACTTATTACCCCAAGTAATGTTGCTGTGGCTCACGCCTGTGTTCAGGGATAAACACTTGGTTAAGCATGCTGTTTCCCCCTGGTCCTAGAAAGACACTGAACCCCACAACCTCTCGGATTTCATGGCTTTGCTCTTGAGTGAAAATCTTAATGGGCATATCCAGAGATAATTAAGGGTTACCCAAAGCTATTTGTGTTCTACAAAATTGGAGAAGGTGCATGTCAGCCTTCATCTTGTTGTTCATCTATTTGGAGACACTGCTTCACCTTACAGCGCTGGCATCCTTTACCTTAAATTAACTGCTGTGTGAAGGGCACTGCTACTGGGGATGGCAGACAACAAATTATTGAAACTCCAGCTCACTGTAAGAAGCTCCATTTGTGATTTCATTTCAGCAAAACCATGGTTCCTCCTCTCCCCGTCCCCCACCCCAGCCCCTTATCTTCAATATGTTTGGGGACAGCTTGTCTGGTAGCATTTAGCATGCTGATTTTGCATGGCGATATCAAGGAAACCTTTTATTGTGACCCACCATCCAGCTTCCTGGACTTCATTTCCATTGAATATGATTAGGGCTTCTGTCACGCAGAGCCACATAAAGATGTCAGTGAGCCAATGTAGGCCTATGTTTCTTTGCAGACAAAGGCATTTGTCTCTTTGATATGGGTCTCTGTGCTAAACAGCTCTGACATTAATTCTGAATTTCTTCTGTGTGTTTTTTCCCTGTTTGAGGGAAATGTCACATGGTGTGGTGGAGTACACAGACATACACCACAACCCTCCACCTCCTAATTGAACAGGGTCCCTGACAGTTTGACAAATAAAAACCCTTGATTTTCCTTTTGTTGTACTTCTAATGATAAGCAAAAGTAGCTAGACAAAGGTCATCACAAATCAATTCAGCAAGTGAAAAATAAAATACCTATTTCAAGACAAAGGGCAATTCTAAACAGCTGGTGTAGAAGCTACAGTGTGGTGTCTCCCACAGTGTAGCTTAAAGAAAGGAAGTCCTCTTTGAATTAATTTAGATCTCTAAAAGGGGACTCACAATAAAATCTTCACAGAAAAAAAAAACTAAATAAAAGCACCTAAATAAAATCACCAAATTAATTAAGGAATTAACAATGTTACCAAGGTCAACAAATGTCACGTTTTATTAGTAGTATGTACAGGATACACATGGGACAGAGACAGGTTGAAGATGTCCGTGAAGATGCCCATTAGCTGGGGAGCAAATACTCTGAGGACGCAGCCAGGGATGCCATCTGGGCCGGCAGCTTTGTGAATATTCACTCTTTTGAGAGTTTTCCTCAGCCTTGAAGAGCGAAAGCACCTGGTCGTCCGGAGCAGTGAGACCTTTTCTGGATGGCTCAGTATTGTCTGCCTCGAAGTGAGCATAGAATGTGTTAAGCTCCTCTGGGGCACCACACAGCTGGATGTGCCTTTGTATTCCGTGACAGCCTGTAGTCCTTGTCACATGCGTCCCGAGTCTGAGTTGTTGAACATCGATTCAAGTTTGAGTTTGTTTTTTTGCATCCCTAATGGATTTGAGGAACTCATACCTGCTTGTCTTGTACGCGTTGTGCGCCACCGAGTCGTCGGGGTTCGTTCTGCTGACATTGAATGATGCAGTATGGGCTCTCTAAACAGGATTACTCATTACATTTTGAACACATAGCAGGACAGGAAAATGGTCCAATTCACACACTTACTGTATCAATAGAACATCCCTGGTCATCCCTACTGCCTCTGATCTGGCAGACTCACTAAACACACATGCTTCTTTTGTAAATGACGTCTGAGTGTTGGAGTGTGCCCCTGGCTATCCATAAATTAAAAAAGGAAAAGAAAATGGTGCAGTCTGGTTTGATTAATATAAGGAATTTGAAATGATTTATACTTTTACTTTTGATACTTCAGTAGAGTAATTAAATGTTTACTGTTTCTACATTGTGAAATAATAATGAAGACATCAACATATCAAATAACACATATGGAATCATGTAGTAAACAAAAAAGTGTTAAATAAATCAAAATATATTTTATATTTGAGATTATTCAAATAGCCATCTTTTGCCTTGATGACAGCTTTGCACACTCTTGGCATTCTCTCAACCAGCTTCACCTGGAATGCTTTTCCAACAGTCTTGAAGGAGTTCCCACATATGCTGAGCACTTGTTGGCTGCTTTTCCTTCACTCTGCGGTCCGACTCATCCCAAACCATCTCAATTGGGTTGAGGTCGGGGGATTGTGGAGGCCAGGTCATCTGATGCAGCACTCCATCACTCTACTTCTTGGTAAAACTGCCCTTCACACAGCCTGGAGGTGTGTTGGGTCACTGTCCTGTTGAAAAACAAATGATAGTCCGACTAAGCACCAACCAGATGGGATGGCGTATCGCTGGCAGAATGCTGTTGTAGCCATGCTGGTTAAGTGTGCCTTGAATTCTAAATAAATCACAGACAGTGAAAGCAGTAAAGCACCCCCACCTCCATGCTTTACGGTGGGAACTACACATGCAGAGATCATCCGTTCACCCACACCGCGTCTCACAAAGACACGGCAGTTGGAACCAAAAATCTCAAATTTGGACTCCAGACCAAAAGACAACTTTTCACCGGTCTAATGTCAATTTCTCGTGTTTCTTGGCCCAAGCAGGTCTCTTCTTCTTATTGGTGTCCTTTAGTAGTGGTTTATTTGCAGCAATTTTACCATGAAGGCCTGATTCACACAGTCCCCTCTGAACAGTTGATGTTGAGATGTGTCTGTGACTTGAACTCTGTGAAGCATTTATTTGGGCTACAATTTCAGAGGCTGGTAACTCTAATGAACTTATTCTCTGCAGCAGAGGTAACTCTGGGTCTTCTATTCCTGTGGTGGTCCTCATGAGAGCCAGTTTCATCATAGCGCTTGATGGTTTTTGCGACTGCACTTGAAGAAACGTTCAAAGTTCTTGACATTTTCCGTATTGACTGACCTTTATGTCTTAAAGTAATGATGGACTGTCATTTTTCTTTGCTTATTTGAGCTGTTCTTGCCATAATATGGACTTGGTCTTTTACCAAATAGGGCTATCTTCTGTAATTCCCTCATTAGTCATGGTATAAGTGTTCCCTCTGTTTCCTTGTCTGTGTGGGTGATTGTTTATTGTGGAGGTTTGTGAAGCTCGGTGGAGCTCGTGTATTGTGTATCGACGGGACTATTTTCCCGTGTGCCTTGTATTTTCCAGTGCGCCTGTTTTGTGCCCTGGAGAGTGTTTGACACATTTCTGCGTAAACCTGAATTTTGCGGATTAAAGCCTATTATTCTGTGATGTACCCTCCTGCGCCTGACTTCTTCAACACCACCTCATCACAATATAAAATATATTTTGATTTGTTTAACACTTTTTTGGTTACTACATGATTCCATATGTGTTATTTCATAGTTTTGATGTCATCACTAGTATTCTACAATGTAGAAAATAGTAAAAAATAAAGCAAAACCCTTGAATGAGTAGGTGTGTCCAAACGTTTGACTGGTACTATATATTTAAAATGAAATACTTTTAGACTTTTACTCAAGTTGTATTTTACTGGGTGACTTTCACTTTTACTTGAATCATTTTATATTATGGCATCTTTACTTTTACTCAAGTATGACAATTGGGTACTTTTTCTACCACTGAAGTCTCCCAGCTACCCAGAGCTACCCAGGTCCTAGCAGCCACGGTGCTCCACAGGGCTTCACTGTGTTAGGTTGGCAGTGCTGAGCAGAGCAGGCATTTTCTGAATGGACATGCAAAACTGACTAATGCTGGGCCAGTGTAAACCCAGATTACAGTTCCAGTTTAGGGTGCCTGTCACACAGCCTAACCCAATTAGCATCGTATTACATCCAGCATCCAGAGCACTACACAGGCCTCTGGGAGAAGGATGTTGCTCTCCTCTCCTCCACAAAGGCTAACTGCATTACCCTCAACATGAAAAAGCAGACAGGGATACGTCACAGTGGTCATAAATTCAAGGATAACAGTGTTATCCCTAAACCCTGAAATGTATACTCTCTATTCTCAGGATGGGTGTTTGTTTTGATATCAAAGGGTGAAAGATGTCTAAATATTTATAGTGTGATTATCTGACCCAAGGGTATGTTGTGCCTTAAAAGAGGATACATCATGGAATAATATACAGTCATGAGTGAGAGAGAGTGTGGTCTGTAGTCAACCACAATCAATTAAGCATGTACAATTGTGGCCTCTCAGTGAACCATGGAAAGTATCGTGCTACATGGGTGTTCTAGTTTCTCAAGTGTCTGACTTTCAGCGGTAAGGAAAATGAGTTTTAAACAGCTGACCTACTTTCCGTTAAATAACTTGAACCTTTTAAATAACTTGGATCTTCAATTGCTATTTTTCTCAAATGTGCTGTATGACTCTATGACTGGAAGGATAAATGTAGGCTAAGGAATGGATCGAAATGTACAGAATGGTTACCTGGAGGAAAATGGGGGAGGGTCATGCTTTTTCAATTTCAGTCAAGGGGAGGGTTTAGTATTTTTCAAATCTAGTCCAGGGGAGGGTCATGTAATTTGTAATTGATGAAATATCAATATATCTCAGTGTTTTAGAATTAGTTGCTTATTAGGCTATATATCGATGTGTGCCCGATGCCTCCCCTCATCTCTGATTCTCCGCTGGGCAGCAATTTCAAGTGCGCCTATAGGCTATTTAGTGTGGTCTCAATCAAATGATCAGAGAAGTACAGAGCATGCACTTCTAAGATAACTGCTGGGATGGTGTAAATAAAACTAGGCTGCATTACACACTGCAATGGATGTTCCAACCCTGAGTGCTGCCTAACCATTGGCTGTGCTGTGTAGGCCTACGGTGGCAGTTCAGGAGGAGAGTCAAAGGCTTCTTCTGATTTTTTTATTTATTAGGCCTAGTCCAAAAAATGCACTATCTTGTAGTAGACTAGCCTATAGCCTATGTTCTGTTCAGTTTGAGAAGGAGAGTGTGAAGATGAGAAGATGAGGAGGACCGGAGGTCAACTTTGATAGCTTGCTACTATTATCATTTATTTGATTAAAAACAATATGTTTCTTGCCCATTATATTTTTATTAGAGTTATTGACCTCACAATAAGCCAGACTCGAGTAATTTACATTGTGGTGCTGAAACTTGAAGCCGCAGCACAATCAATCAGATACGGACAGCTCATGGTGCTGAAAGTAGGCACATTTGAGTAGGCATAATAGAGGCCCCGCTACTGTTATTTTATTTTACTGCTGCTCTTTAATTATTTGCATTTTTACATTTTTTACTTATCTATTTTTTTACTTAACACTTTTTTTTTTTTTACTGCATTGTTGGTTAAGGGCTTGTAAATAAGCATTTCACTGTAAGGTCTACACCTGTTGTATTTGGCGCATGTGGCAAATAAGATTTGATTTGATTTGATTTGATTTCAACCGTCATAATTTTAATTACACTTTACTAATAACAAGAGGGCTTTGTGTTGGAGACAGTTTCTTCCTATTTAAGAAATAAGAGGTAGGCCTACCTGTTTGACAGACAACATTAGGCTATAGGCTGCTTTATCCATAGATTTGTCAGTCAATTCCTCCACCCACCATGCACTCTTTAAATAGCCTACCTCCGTGTAAGCGAAGGGCTGTTTATTTAAAACCAAGACTTGAATTGAGGGGGTATGAGAAAATGGCAAAAAGCACAGGCCTACCCCTTGTTAGCTTAAGATTGTTAAGAAAATAAAACGGATATGATTAAAGTGATCTATAAAGTGATCTATAACAGCGCTTTGGTCCACGATGCTTTATGCTAGAAACAACCTGTAAAATACCCGGGAAAGACGTGACTCCGATTCATATGGGGATATCATTGTTTCGTTTATTTGACATTCATAGGCTGAGCTACAACCTTCTATAAAAAAAAATGGAGACTTTGCTTGGGAAGCAATTTAATTCTGTCACTATCAATTGATTAAGCTATTCACTTTCTGTACAATAGAAGATGTTTAAACCTAGACAGGTTTTAGGGAAACACTTGTGACCTTCTCTCGTTGGGTTAAGCCACGGAAGAAGAGTAGCCAGCAGTGAAAGCTTAAATTTTTCTGCGTAAGTAGGCCTACTCTGTCTGGGGTGGAAAGGTAGGCCTAACTTTTCAAAGTACCATGCTCAGATTCTTAATGACATCTCAAATCAAATCAAATCAAATTGTATTTGTCACATGCGCCGAATACAACAGGTGTAGACCTTACCGTGAAATGCTTACTTACAAGCCCTTAACCAACAATGCAGTTCAAGAAATAGAGCTAAGAAAATATTTACTAAATAAACTAAAGAAAAACATTTAATTTAATTAAACACAATACAATAACAATACCGAGGCTATATACAGGGGGTACTGGTACCGAGTCAATGTGCGGGGCTACAGGTTAGTCGAGGTAATTTGTACATGTAGGTAGGGGTAAAGTGACTCTGCATAGATAATAAACAGCGAGTAGCAGCAGAGTAAAAACAAGGGGGTTGGGGGTAGGGGGGCATTTGATTAATTGTTCAGCAGTCTTATGGCTTGAAGCTGTTAAGGAGCCTTTTGGACCTAGACTTTTGGACCGCTTGCCGTGCGGTAGCAGAGAGAACAGTCTATGACTTGGTGACTGGAGTCTTTGACAATTTTTGGGCCCTTCTTCTGACACCGCCAAGTATATAGGTCCTAGATGTCAGTGATGTACTGGGCCGTACGCACTACCCTCTGTAGCGCCTTACGGTCGGATGCCGAGCAGTTGCCATACCAGGCGGTGATGCAACCGGTCAGATTGCTCTCGATGGCTCCTTTTCCTGTAGTCCATGATCATCTCCTTTGTCTTGCTCACGTTGAGGGAGATACCATTCCATTCACTCCATTCCGGCCATTATTATGAGTCGTCCTCCCTTCAGCAGCCTCCACTGGTGAAAACACCTTATAGCTTGAGGGTAGAAGCTGTCTCGGAGCCTTTGGTCAGTCATGTTTGGCTTTAGGTTAAAATGAGTTCTGAACTCATTACCTGGCACCAAGACAGAGATTGAAGTGAAAGTCTGAGTACACACCTGTACTCAGGAGGATGTGTATTTGCTCTTGACATGCGCTCTAGGATGTGTTAATAAAAGAGGAAAATGTAGACCTAGTGGTACATTACTGTATGCATCTCTGTACCATTGGAGGCTGCTGAGGGGAGGACGGCTCATAATAATGGGCAGAATGGAGTTAATGGAATGGTATCAAACACGTTTTGGGGGGTTTTCATGTGTTTGATATCATTCCATTCAATCCATTTCAACCAGTATTACCCAAAAGGAGAGTTAACGCTTCTCACAAACACAACCCTACACCACACAGTGAATGTGCACAGCAGCAGGAAGAGGAAGGCAAAAAGCAGACACTAGACAAATATTAGCAAGCAGTGACACTTCTCCCACCACCACGTCCCGACGCAAATGCCCGCATGCAGTGATGGAGCCATCCTGTTATATAAGCCAGACAAACTCAAAGCAAATGAGCTGAGACAATTGCACAAAGGCTGTCTGCTGTGTTCCAGAGATCCTGCAGCAAAAATCTGCTGGAATTCAGGCTGTTGCCCCTGTTTTAAAGAGCAGCTGCCCCTAAAAACCAACTTCTCATTTAGAAAACATCCTATGTGGCATCGATATGAGTCAGAAACATATATTATACTGTCAAAATTGACAACAAAGTGTAAATAGAATAATCTTGGTCATAAAGTCAGTCTCGTCCAAAACAGAGCTTTGTGAGACTTGTGGTCGGGACTGCATCACAACGTAACTTAAGGTTGGGTTTGTTTCAATCCTGCCCACAGCTGGCAGCACACAAGTAATCATCAATTCAAAGTGCAGTAGCATGCGACCTAATGGATATCCTTATGGGGCTAGTTAGGGACCATCGGTAAATCACACAATGTACATGGGATAATATGTAAATTCAATAGCTCCAAATTTCAATGACTTAAATCTCAAACCAACTATAAATTGTAGAAATTCATATACAAATATTGAAAGCATTTAATGAGAAAACTAAAAAGTGTGCAACATGAAAATATTGTCTCATTTACATTGTGTAATTTATTGACGGTCCCTAACTAGCCCCGGAGCTAGGCTATCCAAAGTCAAACCAATTTTGCCACAGTCGCACACCAGTCGGCTGAATACTTTGGCTAACTCTTCCCACCTGCAAACACACAAACACACACACACGAGACACCCACATCAAACCACACCCTGAAACCAACTCAGGTTTGAATTCAGTCATGGCCGCTACCATTTCTTAATGAACCAAATCTAAAACGAGGCCAAATCAGGAAGTACAGTCACACTTTAAACTAACCCAAGGATAGAGAGACATGGAGCCCTGTTACAGGCTTTTGTTTTTGGTTCTAGTTAGGTGTGGACGGGCACTGATGGGTCAGGATGTGTTGCACCTGTCGCCTCGTTAGTTGCCTATGCTGGCACAGGTGATATATAACTGCTATTAAGCTCTCCCTCTAAGTCTGTGAATACAAAGCCTTTTATTTTGCCTCCCTGTTTGGTTTGCTCCACGTTTATTTTCACTCTCTAAGTTGGTGTGGGTTTTCTTTAAGTTTGTCTGTTATCAGGCAAATCTAGTGGTCGTCCATGGTGGGTGTGTGCTAAGACCCTACTCGAGTTTGCTTGGCCAGCACGTAACAGTTCCTAAGCATATGAGGGGCAATGAGCCAGAACTGATTTAAATTAATCTGCCACTGACACACACACACACACACGAGAGACTCCATAAACACATCCTTTTGAAATGTTCAATTGAGGAGATGTATGGCCGTTTTCCACAGTAAGCAAAACAAATCTAAATTCAAAGTTGTGACTTTTTTATTGCAACTGGCTCCACTTTTTCGTGTTTGGAAAAATGTCAGTCTTCCGTCCTTTTCCCCTCCTTGCTGGCGGAAACACAGGAGCCTAGAACTAGTCAACAGAAACTGCCCGGGATCACATGATTATATGATTACTATGAACTATGATAAATTAGTCTGTCGGCGCTATGCATTCTGCTCACATAGCTGTCCTGCTTGAAGCTTTTTTCCTTTTTTAACTTTAATTTTGAGCTAATTTCTTCATCCAATTTATTTGTTCAGATCTGTGATACCTAACATTGTAGAGAGGAAATATTATTTCCCGTCTAAAGTGAAAAACTCACCACAAGCAGGCAGAGGAAGTAGAGCGAGGCGGGTTGAAAGGACGGGACAGGCAGAGCAGTGACTGTATGCTAGCAGCGTAGTCCATAACTCCAATGATCTTTTCTGATAGCGATGTTGTTTCCGTAAGTGGATGCATTGGTCTAATTTAGCATGTATGGTAAAAACCTCAACCCTTAGCTACCTCTTCCAATTCAAAAGATATCGAAAAAAAGTGAATAATGACAACATTTGTATTGTGTGACTACAGCGGCAGCAATAAAACACAGAAATAGCGACACATTTTAATTGAGTGAGGTGTCAAAGTGGACAGCCCGACCGGCTTCGGTTGGGTTATTATAATTCAAAACAATGCATACTATATAAAATAAATCACACACAACTAGCAGGCTCGCCTTTGGTGAGTTTAGGCCATAAGAGCATTTCTGCGCCGTGGGATTTTTTATTAAGGATTTTCTACTTGTGTGCAGGCATTCGTAATTAGAGCAACACATTTGCCATTGACCAAAAGAGGAGTTGGGCTCTTATTGTTATCACTATAAGGCTCACCTGTCATTTGCTAAGAGGTGTGTGTGTGTGTTCAGCCTTTGACATAGAGAGGTGCCGAACACTGTGAAAACAGAGCTAATACTCTCCTTCCGGTTTGTCCTCTCAGCATGGCTAACTTCCATTCCCCCTTTTTGTCAAATGATCTGGAGAGAAAAAACAAATATTGGTGCTGGGGTCGCAAGTCAGATGGCCAGCTTATAAACAAGTCAGGTCACTTGGTGCAACTGTGCTGATGCAGGTGGATGTTATAAGTCATATCTCTCTTATAGCTATATTTAAGACAATATACTGCACACAGAAATACGCAGCACTGAAGATGGAAATGGAGAAGTGAAAGCTTTGATTGAAAATACAATAACTTAGCTAAACTGAATATGTACAGAATGTCATGTAATTGTCATATTGCACCCACATAATATACCATTGTTGGTACAACAATATTCAATGACAGAAAGGCAAATGATGGGGTAATATCTTATAATATCAGACATGTTGCAGAAAATGTCAACTATGACAAGGCTACACGACAAGCTCGGTAAGTCTTGGTGACATTTGAATGCTTACTGACTGCTGTGTTTCTTTACTTTCACTAAATTCACTTTTACCCAAATTCCTCTAATTTCAGGGTGTCATGCTAATAAGAAAATCAGGTGTAAAATCTTGCTGTGTGTGTTAACCACATAAGGTGAAACGCCAATAGAAAAAATTATCCATGTGCAAATATCAGAGGCTACTACTACTGATTAGAGCTCTTGATATTCCAGGCACGTTCCACAGATGAGGTTCGGTCCATTAAATGCTAGGCCTTGTGTTTTCATATTTCATTGGAGTTCAGCAATAGCTCATCAGAGATAAAACATTTTTATATACATGCAACTGAGACTCCAACTAAAACTTATTCTCTACAGACCAGTATCCTTGTATCATGCAATGCACTTTTTTAAAGAGTTAATCAACTTTTGTCAAGTGGTATGACTGCACTGTTAAAATGCTCAGAGCACAGCAAGTGCATAACCTCAACCACGTGAGCCTCTCTGGTTCTCTCTGTCCAGAGCCCCCCCCCCCACCAGCACAAATCTCAGGTCTAACTGGGATCTATTTAAAAACGAAAGGCAACCACATAAAGCCTCTCTCTCCAACCTCCCATTCCTCCTATCGATTACTAGGTGTTTATAACCCGAGTGTGGAAACGAAGCAACGACTGGGGGCCTGCTTTTAATAAACAATGAGACGAGGCAAAGTCCTGCCTTATTAATTCCTGGAGCATTGAGTGCAGTGAAGCCAGGCGGGGCTCTAAATCTCAACCGGGCCCTGGGCTACTGAGCCCCTTAAACTCTCCTATCTGTCTGTGGAAGAGATAGCGCTGCAGCGGATAGCTGCCATCTTACAGGCTCCAATTCTACCAATTTGTGTGTTTTTTTTAAGCTGACCTTAACTTTTTTTGTACATAACGTTTCCGCCATTTCCTATGACCTGAAAACAGCTTCTGGATATCAGAACAGCGATTTGGATGAACATTTCTACTTCAACGAGTCGGCAGCTCTGGACATCATGCTTACCCCGGACCAGGCCCTTATCTCCGGTAATCGAAAAAGGAAGCAGAGGCAAAAGAGAGGCAAAGAGGCGGCGTCATGATAAGACTACGTTGGCGAGCATCTAGACCGCCATTGCCCTCTGATTTGTTGGCGAATGTACAATCACTAAAGAACAAACTGGACCAGCTCCAGTCAACAACATCCCATCAATGGGACCTGAAGAACTATAATATCCTATGTTTCTCCGAGTCGTGGCTGAACAAGGACATGGATAATATACACCTGGCTGGCTTTTCCATCGTCAAGACCGGACGGCAACCATGGGTAAGATGAAAGGGGGAGGGGTGTGTCTCTTTGAAAACAACAGCTGGTGTCGGAATCTCTAATGTTAAGGAAGTATCCAGTTTTTGCTCGCCTGACTTAGAATAAGCTGCAGACCATATTATTTACCAAGAGAGTTTATCTTTATTTTTCATAGCTGTCTATTTACCACAACAAACCGCTGCTGGTACTAAGACCAGTGCTTCTCATGGCCGGTGATTTTAATGCAGGGAAACTGATATCCGTTTTATGTCATTTTTACCAGCATGTCACCTGTGCAACTAGAGACAACACAACTCTAGATCACACACACAGAAACGCATACAAGGCTCTCCCTTGCCCTCCATTTGGCAAATCTGACCAAAACTCTCTCCTCCTGATTCCTGTTTATAAGCAAAAACGCAAACATGAATTACTAGTGACGCGCTCAATACGGAAGTGGTCCGATGAAGTGGATGCTAAGCTACAGGACTGTTTTGCTACCACAGACTGGAATATGTTCTGGGATTCATCCGACAACATTGAGGAGTTTACCACATCAGTCACCGACATTAATTCTTTAGTGTCTAAGACGTTGGGGGGGTGGTGCTAAGCTGACATATGGAATTGTTTTAAGATGGTCAAACCATGGATCATCTAGCTATTTGATTTGGAATTTTAGGACCCCTGTAGGTATAGAAAATCTTTTTTTTATTTTTTTATAAAATATTACATTTGGCCTTTACTGCTATTCATAGGTTGCACCTCGTCACTCAGTCGCATCATGCCATTGTTAGGAACGGCCGCAACATACTGTTTAGTCTAAATTACACTATAGCGCTTGGAAATACGATGACATTGCTAAAGTAGTCAAATATGTAGTAGGAAACAACTTTGCCAGCATTATCATGTCGTCAAATGTACTAGAAAGATGGCAATGTTGTCATTAGCTAGCAAAGTTCGTCAAAAATAGCTAGCAATGCTAACATTAGCTAGCTAAAATCCGGTGACCTCCCCTTAACCTTAGCTAGCTAGCTAACGTTATACTGCATCTAAAGACAATCTGGTGACATCAAAATGATGACAAAAGGTTTTCCTACTAATTATTTGCCTCCTTTTGAATGTCATTGTATTTCCAAGCCACTGTAATGCACTTTGGATGAAATCTTCATCAGCGCTCATTGATAATGCATTGAGTAGAATGCTCAGTCGGGCATCAGTCCAAAACGAACGTTCAAAACAATATTGTGACGAAACATGCAATCCATGAATAGCCCATAGAAACGCATTCATACAGTAAATGCATCAATTCACATTCATAAAAGCAAAACAGACTGTCAAAAAATAAATCATAAGGAAAAAGGTTTTGAAGTGTCTGTCCTATATCTAGGAGATATAAGAAAGCTCAGGAAATAATGTACATTGTATATTTTTCCACACATATTTAACTATGCAAAAAAACGGATATCTCTAGCTTAAACTGACAGGTTTGGATTGGGATGTTTTATTATGTTACTTAGATTGATGCACAGGTGCATCAATAGACTCTTAAGGATTGATTAATAAGTGCATCAACGCATCATCCCCACAGTGACCGTAAGTACCAGTGTAGGCTGCTGAGGGGAGAACGGCTCATAATAATGGCTGGAACGGAGTGAATGGAATGGCATTAAACCATGTATTTTATGTATTTGATACCATTCCGCCATCACCACGAGCCCATCCTCCCCAATTAATGTGCGACCAACCTCCTGTGGTAAGTACATATTCCAACCAAAAGTCATGGATTACAGGCAACATCCGCACTGAGCTAAAGGCTAGAGCTGCTGCTTTCAAGGAGAAGGACACTAATCCGGACGCTTATAAGAAATCCCACTATGACCTCAGAGACATCAAACAGGCAAAGCATCAATAAAGGACTAAGATAGAATCCTACTACGCCGGCTCTGACGCTCGTCGGATGTGGCATGGCTTGCAAACCATCACGGATTACAAAGGGAAACCCAGCCGCGAGCCTACCAGATGAGCTAAATGCCTTATATGCTCGCTTCGAGGCAAGCAACACTGAACGATGCATGAGAGCAACAGCAGTTCCGGACGACTGTGTGGTCTCGCTCTCTGTAGCCGATGTGAATAAGACCTTTAAACAGGTTAACATTCACAAGGCTGCGGGGCCAGACGGATTACCAGGACGCATACTCAGAGCATGCGCTGACCAGCTGGCAAGTGTCTTCACTGACATTTTCAACCTCTCCCTGACCCAGTCAAATAAGATTTTATTTGTCACATGCTTCGTAAACAACATGTGTAGACTTACAATGAAATATTTACGTCTGTAAACCTACATGTTTCAAGCAGACCACCATAGTCCCTGTGCCCAAAAACGACTATCGCCCCGTAGCACTCACCTCTATAGCCATGAAATGTACTTTGAAAGGCAGGTCATGGCTCACATCAACACCATCCTCCCAGACACCCTGGACCCACTCCAATTTGCAAAATCCCAATCAAAGAGCCACAGATGACGCAATCTCTATTGCACTCCACACTGCCCTCTCCCACCTTGACAAGAGGAACACATTTTTACATTGACATTTTAGCAATTTAGCAGACACTCTTATCCAGAGCAACAAAAAGTTAGTGCATTCATTTTAAGATAGCTAGGTGGGACAACCACATCACAGGCATAGAAAGTACATTTTTCCTCAATAAAGTATCTATCATTAAAGTCTGAGCTAGAAAGCTTTTTTGGGGGGGGGCGGTCGAGTTGAGGATGAGGATTATTTAAGATACTGTTTGAAGAGGTAGGGTTTCAGATGTTTTCGGAAGATGGGCAGGGACTCCTAGCTTCAGGGGGAAGCTGGTTCCACCATTGGTGTGCCAGGACAGAGAAGAGCTTGGACTGGGCTGAGTGGGAGCTGCCCTCCCATAGGGGTGGGAGGTCCAAGAGACCTCTGGTGGCAGAACGAGTGCTCGGGTTGGGGTGTAGGGTTTGAGAATAGCCTGAAGGTAGTGAGGGGCAGTTCCTCTTGCTGTTCAGTAGGTAAGCACCATGGTCTTGTGGTGGATGCGAGCTTCGACTGGAAGCCAGTGGAGTGTGCGGAGTGACATGAGAGAACTTGGGAAGCTTGAAAAGCAGGCGGGCTGCACCGTTCTGGATAAGTTGCAGGGGTTTGATTCCACAAGCAGGAGGTCCAGCCAACACCGAGTTGCACAGCCAACAGCGAGTTGCAGGAGTCCAGACAGGAGAGGACAAGTTCCTGGATAATGACCTGCGCCGCTTCCTGTGTGAGGTAGGGTTGTACTCTACAGATGTTGTAAAGCATGAACCTGCAGGAGCGAGTCACTGCTTTGATGTTTGCAGAGAACGACAGGGTGTTGTCCAAGGTCACGCCAAGGTTCTTTGCACTCTGGGAGGGCGACACTGTAGAGTTGTCAACCGTGATTGAGAGGTCTTTCAGTGGGCAGCGTCTTGTTGAGGTTGACCTTAATGTGGTGGGCCAACATCCAAGTTGAGATATCTGCCAGGCACACAGAGATGCGTGTCGCCACTTGGGTGTCAGGAAGAGGGAAGGAGAAAAGTAGTTGAGTGTCATCCGCATAGCAATGATAGGAGAGACCATGTGAGGATATGACGGAGCCAAGTGACTTGGTGTATAGAGAGAAGAGGAGAGGGCCTAGAACTGAACCCTGGGGGACACCAGTAGTGAGAGTACGTGGTGCAGACACAGATCCTCTCCACGTCACCTGGTAGGAGCGACCTGCCAGGTAGGATGCAATCCAAGAGTGTGCAGAACCTGAGTCGCCCAGCCCTGAGAGGGTGGAGAGGAGGATCTGATGGTTCACAGTGTCGAAGGCAGCGGATAGCTCTAGGAGGATGAGAACAGAGAGTCAGCTTTGGTAGTGTGGAGAGCCTCCATGACACAGAGAAGAGCAGTCTTGGTTGAGTGATCCGTCTTGAAGCCTGACTGGTTAGGGTCAATAAGATCGTGCTGATGGAGATAACGAGAAACTTGATCAGAGACAGCACGCATGACACCTATATGAAAATGCTGTTCATTGACTACAGCTCAGCGTTCAACACAAGGTCATCACTAAGCTCAGAACCCTGGGACTTAACACCTCCCCTGGGTGCGGGTAGGCAACAACACATCTGCCATGCTGACCCTCAACACGCGGGCCCCTCAAGGTTGCGTGTTTAGTCCCGTCCTGTACTCCCTGTTCACCCACGACTTCGTGGCCACTCATGACTCCAACAACATCATTAAGTTTGGTGATGACACAACGGTGATAGGCTTGATCACTGATGACGATGAGACCGCCGATAGAGAGCAGCTGATCGTGGATTACAGGAAACGGAGGGCCGAGCACGCCCCAATCCACATCGAAGGGGCTGTAGTGGAGCGGGTTGAGAGCTTCAAGTTCCTCGGTGTCGACATCAATAAGGAATTAACATGGTCCACACACACCAACACAGTGTTGAAGAAGGCATGACAATGCCTCTTCTCCTCCTCAGGAGGCTGTTAAGATGTGTCATTGGCCCTCAGACCCTCAAAAAGTTCTACAGCTGCATCATTGAGAGCATCTTCAATGGCTGCATCACCGCTTGGTATGGCAACTGCTTGGGATCCCACTGCAAGGCACTACAGAGGGTACTGCGTATGGCCCAGTACAGTACTGGGTCAAGCTCCCTGCCATCCAGCCCTCTATACCAGACGGTATCAGAGGAAGACCCTAACAAATGTCCGACTCCAGCCACCCAAGTCATAGACTGTTCTCTCTGCTACCACATGGCAAGCGGTACCGATGCACCAAGTCTGAAACCAACAGGACCCTGAACAGCTTCTACCCCCAAACCATAAGACTAAATAATTAACCAAATAGCTACCCGGACTATCTGCATTGACCCTTTTGCACTAACTCTTGACTCATTACATACGCTGCTGCTACTGTTTATTATCTATCCTGTTGCCTAGTCACTTTACCCCAACCTATATGTACATATCTACCTCAATTACCTCGTACCCCTGCACATGGACTCGGTACTGGTACCCCGTACATATAGCCAAGTTATCGTTAGTCATTGTGCATTTATTCCTCGTTATTATTTTCTAGATTTTTCTCTCTGCATTGTTGGGAAGGGCCTGTAAGAAAGTGTTTCACTGTTAGTTTTCACCTGTTGTTTACAAAGCATGTGACAAATAAAATGTGATTTGAGTTGTGTCCCTTCAGCTGCCAACTTAGGTTCAGACTGCACCTATGAACCACATGGACCCTCTTTAAACACCTCTAAATGCATTTCAAGGATCAGCTTGGATGGACTGGAGCTGCAGGTGAATATTCTCCCAGGGAAGTTGAAGGGGGTGGGGGGGAGAATGTCACTTATTTCAAATGGAAACACAACTCATTGGTGGTTATGGGATCAGGTTTTATGGACGTCCTGAATAGTAATTTCAATTCTGTCAATATAATACAATTTAATTTGTTATGTGATTTAATAGGAGGCAGCAGAGCGGTATTGGATCAGCTGGTAGCCTGTGTAATTGATCTTAAAGGGAAATGACACAAATGCTACATGATTATGCTAGGTCATGTTTTTGACCCTCAGCTCTCACTCATTCCCATGGCCTTGGAGAGCTCAGGCGTGTGTGCACATGGCTACTAATCCATGGAGAAGGGTCACAGGACAAGTATGGCTGCTAGGCTAGGGGAAGGACCTGACCGATTCAAATGCTTCCCTTATCCACAAACCTGTGAATGCACACAACCACACATACACACACCCTCACGGATGGGGTGGACAGGCCCATTACGTCCCACCCTCCCTGCTCTTCCCCTTGGCCTAGTTGTAGCCTATAGTGGTAACTAATGACACGCAGGGAGGGAGGGAAACAATGGCTGTGACCAGAGACTCTCTCTCTACCTCACTGGTGGCTATCTATCGCTTTCTTTCTTCTCCCTTTGTCTTCCTCTCTCATCCTTTCTATCGCTCTCACACAGCAAAGTGGAGAGATGAGTGATGAACCATAGCCCTCTGTTCTCCCAGCAATGCTTTGCTAATTCATCACTAATCATGGCGACACATGCCAACACTGCTGATCTTCAGCCTGTGCCCACCAAGGGCCCGGACGCCAAGGCCCCAGCAACCACCCTGCGTTTGACAGAGGGAATTACACAATCAGATACGTGACATGCCAAGTTCACACAGAGCCACTGTGGCCAGGGGCGGATTGGCCATCTGGCAATTCTGGCAAATGCCAGATGGTCTGGACAATTTTTTTGTTGGGTGGGCTGGTTGAAATAACGGCGCAATTTAATGACTATAATGAGCCTTTGGCTGATCAGTGGGCAATGGCCGGCCCCTGGTTATCTGATAGGCTGAGCTGAGGTCACGCAAACTCACATTCAAAGTCAAACGCGGCATCTGCAAAGACACCTGCTCTGACTCTGTCATCATTTAGACAGCCAAGATCATGGATCGTAAAAAAAAGCAAAGAGTGCCTATAAAAGTATAATGAGCACATTCTACATTTTCACCTCAATTGTAACTTCCTCTTTTTGGGGCGGCTAAAACCATTATTTGGTCAAACACTAAAGTGCATTATCCTCATAATTCCTGTAATGAAAGTGTCTGTCCTGCGGCTGTGCCCGTTTCGCTGGGGCCTGCTGCATCACATGCACTGGAGAGTAAAATACACTCTGATCATGTAACATTTCAAAATGTAATTGCAAGAAAAACACAGCTTTAGAAGCTTTGTCCCCTTGTCCCTGTTGAATCGAGGAGGATCTCAGCATTCTGTAGGTATTATTTTTATTTTTCAACTCTCAATATTCAGCTCAATAGCAACTATTTTACAACCAAGATATTTGATATGGCTTTGAGATATGGAGCGCATGAAATGTGCACCGGCCATTGCGAGGGCATATGCATATAGAGGTCTCATGGATAGTGGTCTACAACTGCACGTTGCTTTAGGGCATTACATTTACTGTTGGATGAATACATGGCTACTAGCAGTTATTATACTTAGAGTTAGCAATCTAGTTAATGTGTTTGAGTTCCCACTTCCTCAGGTGTTGAACCCAAAATAAATTAGCCTATGATATTAGTTAGTGCACATAAAGATTGTTATTAATCTCTATTGAACAAAAAAAATCTGGATATTCTGGAGTCATATTTTGACAGTATAATATAGCAACTATAGTCTAGTTGTCAACCCAAAATGTATGACAATCATTGGATTAGGTTGCACATCAAAATATCTTGAATCATGCTTTCCTGGACGTGTTAGCTGAAACAATTTATTTATTGAATACCAGTAGTCTATTTATTATGCTATTTAATAAAGCACTATGAATGACTTTATATGATGATTATGCATGATTTGGGTCTGGGCTGGTGCCACCAACTGTTAAAGTTAGTGGCACCAGTGGGAATGGCCAGCCCCCTGTAATGGCCTAGTAATTCATACTTAGGGTAGGTGTTGATTCAGGGAAACGCATATGACAGTATAGCCTAAGTCTTTACCTTGGCATTTATAACGTACATGGCTGAAGCAGACCGACAGACAGAGAACTAGAAGAAGCACAGAGTGACAGCAGAGAAGATGCTGAGACAGACACACAGCACAACAGGGAGGAAAACAAAATGGCTAGAGCAGAGGCACAGTTATAGTGGTGAGTTGTATCTCCGGTGGTGTTTTTACATATTGTATTTGTTTTAATCATGAGGTGCATAAAAAAACAGGAGGAAGACCATGTGTCGCCAGTCACTGGTACAGAAATGGTTGAGAAATCTGCCCAATGTTATGTTTCAGCACTAGGGGAGAACTGGGACAGAAGTAACACTTTTTGTTTCTTTCCTATTTACTCAGCGATTGACAGAGCTACCATATTTTATGACAAACAATGTATATACATTGACAGTACAAAACTTTAATACCACCTTAAGAACACCTTCCCCCCAATGTGTTGGGGCATCGACACTACAAGGTGTTGAAAGCATTCTACAGAGATGCTGGCTCATGTTAACTCCAATGCTTCCCACAGTTGTCAAGTTGGCTGGATGTCCTTTGGGTGGTGGACCATTCTTGATACACACAGGAAACTGTTGAGGGTGAAAAACCCAGCAGTGGTGCAGTTCTTGACACAAACCAGTGCGCCTGGCACCTACTACCACCTACTACTGGGAAACTCTGTACTATTAGACAGACCCTTGTGCTAATACACCCACAGCTCATACGCCATCATTACCTCTGGAATTCTAACAAAGAACACATTTGTCCTGTATATGGCCAGCGTTCCAACAGGCATTTCCAACGTAGTTTGGGAAACTCTGTAATAGTACATTAATGGCCGGGTAGTTGTGCAGGAAGGACAACTATAATAGCTGCTCTGTGGCTTCGCAGTGGGCCAGGCCATACCTGTGGGGATAGGTCTTATTCAGAGCTGCTTATACCATTCACTCTTCTAGGAGTACAATTAATTCCCAAAATAGCAATTTCCCAATGGAAGTGACTGTGATGCATTTTGGAAGGGTGCGTTTTTATGAAAGAGGGGGGGCTCTTATTCTCTCAGACTGACCAGAATTTTAATGGAGGTTATAGGGTGGTGCCACAGGGTTGTATTGTCTTTATCCTTCAGAAGGCCTGAGAAGCCATGAGGAGTGACTGTGCAGATGACATATTGAACACTTTGAACGCTAATTACATTCAAATCACTAGTGATTGAGGCTGAATGCTTAACATATTCAGACTGCAAATGCACCCCACCAGTCCTCCACCTTTGTCGCACAAATGTTCTTATAATCCAATGACGCCACCAATTTCAGTGATTACTCATATTTTAACAGTGCGTTTGAACCAATTGTCCCTGTTGGATTGTTTTTGGGCACATTTTTCTAAACCCAGCTTAATACACAGAAAAATGGTATCCATCCAAAATGTGTACCATTTGCAACATTATATACAGTAAGAGCATGAAATAAAATTGTGGGTATGAATAAAAGTACCATGACATCGAAACTGTGGGGGTATAAAAAGAAAAGCTATGATAAAACAGGATGTCAGTGTGGGTTAAAAACAAAAGTGTGACTTAATAAAGATGGATACTGCTGCTTCCCTGTGGCTGAAGGCACTTCCATTAGCATCTTGGCTTTAACACTCTGCACCTCCCCACAGGGATAGGACCGAGTCTGGGTAGAAAACTCACACCAACACTCGTGCTATCTATGGGTCTATCTGAGATCATCCGGATAATAGCCCCTTAAGGCGATACTCAAGGATATGTTTAGAAAGAGCTGATTTAATGCATATCTGGCACTAGCTACTGTACATTGCATGTAGCTACAGAGCAGCAAACATACCTCTTCACTGCAGTACCACCACATTAATACCATTGTTCATGTGGACATAATCAAGAAGTTATTAAGCACACAGATAGAGTTACATTACAAAATGTAACCACATTCAACTGCTAGCATGACAATTAAATAAATAGGAACAGAAGCCACCATGGAGGAAAGCAGGATGTGGTTTCATGAAAACAACATCAACTGCAGGAGGCAAATTGATTTCCATTGCAGCTAAAAACAGCCTTGAAGATCTGTTTATTTTCATGTGACACCATGCTGATGTACACGGCTGCATCGTACTGTGTGTGTGTACACGTGTCTCACTAAACCCCAAACATACAGTATACTGTGCTAATGAAAACTGTATCCTCCTAGTTTCTCCTCTTTATTGTCTGTCTTAGGCCCTGGAGAGCTTAACTCTATCTCTTCACAGCCGTCCAGGGGAAATCAATAATTCAAGATGAAATAATTATTTCGATTAAGTCAAATATTAGAAAAGGAAATTACTTTTCAGTATAGTTCCAAAAGAAGAACTGACACTTTCACCCGACAGACAGGCAGCCCACTCCGCTTCGCAGCTCTCTCCTCAGTCCTCAACTCTATCCCTTTGCTTTTGTCGGCTGACATCCAGGCGTTGATTATTAAAGGAGTGTTATCTCCACACTGATAGGGTAATCTAACTACAATCATAATGCCCAAGCTTTGTCTTTCAGCAATTCATTCCAGGTGGATGGAGGGAGCCAGGCCTGAGAGGGCCATCGGCAATGATTTCAGTGAAGAGCGATGAGCCCCAGCTGACTCGGTGGAAATTGAAAGTCCTTCATTATTTTGAGTAGATCAATCTGCAAGTAAATCCAATCCACGTAAACGATACTGTGTACCACACAAGGGAACTGGGAGTGATGTGAAGGGATTCTCTGTGACGGGTAACATAGGAGAGAAAATAAATGTTCTCATGCAGCCATGTTGCTGTGAATAAACTGCTTTACCACAACATTGGACTTGGAGATTGTTATCGCTATATTGGACTCATTTTACACAAAAAAACGTTTGTCTCTTTTTATCACACAACGGGTCACATTTACAAAGCTCTTCTACAAGGGCAAATGTTCAGCTGGAGCTAGCCTATTCGACGCAACTATTCAGGGCCAATAAATCAAATAAGAAATTGATTTTATTCGCTAATTATTATTGATTTGATATCAAGTGTTGTACTAATGGTTCAGTGTTACACTGTGCTGATAACAGCCTGCTAAACCACTTTAGAAGTTATTAGGATGATTTTACAAAGCGTGCCAATATGAATAAATTAAACAACATGACCAAAAATTTAATTGTTAGTTCTGTTTCAAATGCAGTGTCACAAGTTGCAATGATTGTCTGCCAATAAATTGGCATGCAGCTTATTATAGTAATAACACCAAATAGACTAAAACCACTGCAAACAACACTTACAGCAAACCAATGACAGGAAATAAATAAAGTGCTGTACTTTCATGGTCAAGTCTAAAACCTGGACTAAAAGGTTTGAATATGTGTTGCCTAATAAAAACTAAAGAACACTGTTCCTTCACTTCAGAAATTCAAGGGCATTATGCATGATGTTTTTCAAAAGGTTTTCCAACAAGGCCCATTTCAGACTACAGATCTGCTATAAATGTAAAATAAAATGCTGCCAAAAATTTTAGTAAATCACAATGAAGGAGAACGGCAACAATCTCAACATATGAAATGGTTATATCTGATTTTGCACACCATTATCATCTGGAACAGGCCTAAATTCCCACTACTGAGGCTGGACATCATCTCCCAAAACCACTCACTCAGGCTCTTGAGGACTGAGTACTCCAGCAAACAGGATTGGGACTTCCAACTAGGGCTTTCAGTTATGCACATCTGTGTTGTAGTGTTGCCAGTTGCACATTTCCAATGCAATTTGCTCACACTATGGACAATCAGAGCATTGAGCTCCCTCTCTCTCTCTGATGTTTGGGTGGCAGAAGCACAACAAAGGGAGCAAGAGCTTCATGTCGTGTCAGGCTTTTTTTGTACTATACTCGACTTGAGTGGGTTGAGTCACTGACGTGATCTTACTGTCCGGTCTTGTGCCCCCTCGGGCTCGTGCGGTGGAGGAGATCTTTGTGGGCTATACTCGGCCTTGTCTCAGGGTAGTAAGTTGGTGGTCTGTTGTTATCCCTCTAGTGTTGTGGTGGCTGTGCTTTGGAAAAATGGGTGGGGTTATATCCTGCCTGATTGGCCCTGTCCAGGGGTTTTTTGTCGAACGGGGCCACAGTGTCCCCCGACCCCGCCTTTCTCTGCCTCCAGTATCTAGGCTGCAATAGTCTATGTGCCGTGGGGTTAGGGTCAATCTTTTATATCTGGTGTAATTCTCCTGTCTTATCTGGTGTCCTGTGTGAATTTAAGTATGCTCCCTCTCTCTCCGTTTCTCCCTCCCCTCCCTGAGGACCTGAACCCTAGGACCATGCCTCAGGACTACCTGACCTGATGATTCCTGGCTGTCCCCAGTCCACCTGGTCGTGCTGCTGCTCCAGTTTCAACTGTTCTGCCTGCGGCTATGGAACACTGACCTGTTCACCGGACGTGCTACCTTGTCCCGAACCTGCTGTTTTCGTCTCACTCTCTCCAACTGACATTTACTCCTGAGGTGCAGACCTGTTGCACCCTCTACAACCACTGTGATTATTATTTGACCCTGCTGGTCATCTTTGAACGTTTGAACATCTTGAAGAACAATCTGGCCTTAATTGCCATGTACAGTGCTTTCGGAAAGTATTCAGACCCTTTGACTTCATCCACATTTTGTAACGTTACAGCCTTATTCTAAAATTGATTAAACTGTTTTTTCCCCTCATTAATATACACACAATACCCCATAATGACAAAGCAAAAACAGGTTTTTAGAATTTTTGCAAATGTATAAAAAAAAAAAAAACGGAAATATCACATTTACATAAGTATTTAGACCCTTTACTCAATACTTTGTTGAAGCACCTTTGGCAAAGAGTACAGCCTCGAGTCTTCTGGGGTATAACACTACAAGCTTGGCACACCTGTATTTGGGGAGTTTCTCCCATTATTCTCTGCAGATCCTCTCAAGCTCTGTCAGGTTGGATGGGGAGCGTCGCTGCACAGCTATTTTCAGGTCTCTCCAGAGATGTTAGATCGGGTTCAAGTCCAGGCTCTGGCTGGGCCACTCAACGACATTCAGAGACTTGTCCTGAAGCCACTCCTGTGTTGTCTTGGCTGTGTGCTTAGGGTTGTTGTCCTGTTGGAAGGTGAACCTTCGCCCCAGTCTGAGGTCCTGAGTGCTCTGGAGCAGGTTTTCATCAAGGATATCTCTGCATTTTGCTCCGTTCATCTTTCCCTCAATCCTGACTAGTCTCCCAGTCCCTGCCGCTGGAAAACATCCACCACCATGCTTCAAATCAAATCAAATTAAATGTTATTTGTCACATACACCTGTTTAGCAGATGTTATAGTGGGTGTAGCGAAATGCTTGTGCTTCTAGCTCCGACAGTGCAGTAATATCTAACAATTTCACAACATATACACACAAAAAAGTAAGGAATGGGATTTAAGAATATATACATATACGGACAAGCAATGACAGAGCGGCATGGACTAAGATACAGAATAATATTATAGAATAGAATGCAGTATATACATATGAGATGAGTAGTGCAAGATATGTAAACATTATTAAAGTGACTAGTGTTCCATTTCTTAAAGTGGCCAGTGATTTCAATAGGCAGCAGCAGCCTCTAATGTGCTAGTGATGGCTATTTAACAGTCTGATGGCCTTGAGATAGAAGCTGTTTTTCATTCTCTCATTCTCTCGGTCCCAGCTTTGATGCACCTGTACTGACCTCGCCTTCTGGATGATAGCGGGGTGAACAGGCAGTGGCTTGGGTGGTTGATGTCCTTGATTATCTTTTTGGCCTTCCTGTGACATCGGGTGCTGTATGTGTCTTGGAGGGCGGGTAGTTTGCCCCCGGTAATGCGTTCGGCAGACCGCACCACCCTCTGGAGAGCCCTGTGGTTGTGGGCGGTGCAGTTGCCGTACCAGGCGGTGATACAGCCCGACAGGATGCTCTCAATTGTGCATCTGTAAAAGTTAGTGAGGGTTTTAGGTGATAAGCCGAATTTCTTCAGCCTCCTGAGGTTGAAGAGGCTATGTTGCGCCTTCTTCACCACACTGTCTGCGTGGGTGGACCATTTCAGTTTGTCGGTGATGTGTACGCAAAGGAACTTGAAGCTTTCCACCTTCTCCACTGCGGTCCCGTCGATGTGGATAGGGGGGTGCACCCTCTGCTGTTTCCTGAAGTCCACGATCATCTCCTTTGTTTGTTGATGTTGAGTGAGAGGTTATTTTCCTGGCACCACACTCCCAGAGCCCTCACCTGCTCCCTGTAGGCGGTCTCGTCATTGTTGGTAATTAAGCATACTACTGTTGTGTCGTCTGCAAACTTGATGAAACAGTTGGAGGCGTGCTTGGCCACGCAGTCATGGGTGAACAGGGAGTACAGGAGGGGGCTGAGCACGCACCCTTGTGGGGCCCCAGTGTTGAGGATCAGCGAATTGGAGATGTTGTTTCCTACCTTCACCACCTGGGGGCGGCCCGTCAGAAAGTCCAGGACCCAGTTGCACAGGGCGGGGTTCAGACCCAGGGCCTCAAGCTTAATGATGAGCTTGGAGGGTACTATGGTGTTGAATGCTGAGCTATAGTCAATGAACAGCATTCTTACATAAGTATTCCTCTTGTCCAGATGGGATAGGGCAGTGTGCAGTGTGATGGCAATTGCATCGTCTGTGGATCTATTGGGGCGGTAAGCAAATTGAAGTGGGTCTAGGGTGACAGGTAAGGTAGAGGTGATATGATCCTTGACTAGTCTCTCAAAGCACTTCATGACAGAGGTGAGTGCTACAGGGCGATAGTCATTTAGTTCAGTTACCTTTGCTTCCTTGGGTACAGGAGCAATGGTGGCCCTCTTGAAGCATGTGGGAACAGCAGACTGGGAAAGGGAGAGATTGAATATGTCCATGAACACACCAGCCAGCTGGACTGTGCATGCTCTGAGGACGCGGCTAGGAATGCCGTCTGGGCCGGCAGCCTTGCTGGGGTTAACATGCTTAAATGTCTTAATCATGTCGGCCATGGAGAAGGAGAGGCCACAGTCCTTTGTAGTGGGCCTCGTCAGTGGCACTGTGTTATCCTCAAAGCGGGCGAAGAAGGTGTTTAGCTTGTCTGGAAGCGAGACGTCGTGTCGGCGACGTGGCTGGTTTTCTTTTTGTAGTCCATGATTGTCTGTAGACCCTGCCACATACGTCTCGTGTCTGAGCCATTGAATTGCGACTCCACTTTGTCTCTATACTGATGTTTTGACAGTTTAATTGCCTTGTGGAGTGAGTAGCTACACTGTTTGTATTCTGCCATATTCCCAGTCACCTTGCCATGGTTGAATGCGGTGGTTCATGCTTTCAGATTTGCGCGAATGCTGCCGTCTATCCACGGTTTCTGGTTAGGGTAGGTTTTAATAGTCACAGTGGGCACAACATCACCTATACACTTCCTGATAAACTCAGTCATTGTTTCAGTGTATATGTCTAAATTATTTTCGGAAGCTACCCGGAACATATCCCAGTCCGCGTGATCAAAACAATCTTGAAGCGTGGATTCCGATTGGTCAGACCAGCGTTGAATAGTCCTTAGCATGGGTACTTCCTGTTTGAGTTTCTGCCTATAGGAAGGGAGAAGCAAAATGGAGTCGTGGTCAGATTTGCCGAAAGGAGGGCCTTATAACCATCCCGGAAGTTTGAATAGCAATGGTCGAGGATTTTAGCAGCGCGAGTACAACAGTCGATATGTTGATAGAACTTCGGCAGCCTAGTCCTCAAATTTGATTAGTTAAAATCCCCGGCTACAATAAATGCAGCCTCAAGATATGTGGTTTCCAGTTTAAGATATAAGGTCCAGTGAAGTTCTTTGAGGGCCGTCGTGGTATTGGCTTGAGGGGGGATATACACTGCCGTGACTATAACCACCATGCTTCACCGTAGGGATGGTGCCAGGTTTCCTCCACACGTGACACTTGGCATTCGGGCCAAAGAGTTCAATCTTGGTTTCATCAGACCAGAGAATCTTGTTTCTCATTCCCTGAGTCCTTTAGTTGCCTTTTGGCAAACTTCAAGTGGGCTGTCATGTGCCTTTTACTGAGGAGTGGTCTCCGTCTGGCCACTACCATAAAGGCCTGATTGATGGAGTGCTGCAGAGAGGGTTGTCATTCTGGAAGGTTCTCCCATCTCCACAGATGAACTCTGGAGCTCTGTCAGAGTGACCATGGGGTTATTGGTCACCTCCCTGACCAAGGCCCTTCTCCCCCGATTGTTCAGTTTGGCCGGGCAGCCAGCTCTAGGAAGATTATTGGTGGTTCCAAACTTACTCCATTTAAGAATGATGGAGGCCATTGTGTTCTTGGGGACCTTCAATGCTGCAGACATTTTTTGGTACCCTTCCCCAGATCTGTGTCTCGACACAATCTTGTCTTGGAGCTCTACGGACAATTCCTTCGACCTCATTGCTTGGTTTTTGCTCTGACATGCACTGTCAACTGTGGGACCTTATATAGACAGGTATTTGCCTTTCCAAATCATGTCGAATCAATTGAATTTACCACAGGTGGACTCCAATCAAGTTGTAGAAACATCTCAAGGATGATCAATGGAAACAGGATGCACATGAGCTCAATTTCGAGTCTCATAGCAAAGGGTCTGAATACTTATGTAAATAAGGTAAAAACCTGTTTTCACTTTGTCATTATGGGGTATTGTGTGTAGATTGATGAGGAAAACAATTATTTAATAAATTTTAGTATAAAGCTGTTACGTAACAAAATGTGGAAAAAGTTGAATACTTTCCGAATGCACTGTACTCTTATAATCTCCAACCGGCAGAGCCAGAAGAGGATAGGCCATCCGTCAGAGCCTGGTTCCTATCTAGGTTTCTTCCTAGGTTCCTGCCTTTCTAGGGAGTTTTTCCTAGCCACCGTGCTTCTACATCTGCATTGCTTGGTGTTTGGGGTTTTAAGTTGGGTTCCTGTATAAGCACTTTGTGACATCTGCTGATGTAAAAAGGGCTTTATAAATACATTTGATTGATTACTTGATTGATTGATTGATGAAGAGCTAATTTGACCCATACCAACTCTACTATAGTAGATGACTGTGTGGAATCTGGGGCAGTTCCCTGTGAAGGATTCCAGACAGCAGCAATCCCCCAGTCAGGATTAACAAGCATAACGTTTTGTTAACCCAAAAAATAAAGTACTAACGCTGTGGCTTCTTTTTTATTCTACATGATAACAACTTGCCTTCAGAATGATAGCCTAATCTGTTCAAGACAATAATTCCACCGCTATTCACACAACACAAAAAGGGGATTTGTCAACGTCTGCAGCCACAGTCTGATAGTGTCTGGGGGAAGAGGGGGAGAGAGAGGTTCCCGCTCCTGGTCTTAGCTATTAGAGCTTAGTGAGCACTAGCACCATCTCCCAGGTGACTCCACAGGGACTATTAGAGCCTATTACCCAGAAGTCTCTACCTGGGCATAAGCGGCACAGGGATCTAGCATGAGGGCCATTTGTCGTGTGTCATAGCCCAGCTAGCGCCATATGTTTCTTAGAGCTTGGTGAGAGTGTGGTTGTCCTATGGTTATTTTGCATACAACCTTCCCTCAACTTTCTGGGAATGGTGCAGGATAGTTTCTTGGCTTTGGAACATTCTCAGCACATTTTCTTGGTATTTCATTACTTTAACAGAAAGTTTCCTAAAAGTTCAAACATGGTTACTGTCATGAGCACTCTCTCTCCCTGGTAGCAACATTAATTGCATTCAATTATCTTCCACTCTGCTCACCTCCCTCTCTCTACTCAGCCTAACTAGCTCCACCTGCCCTGCTCTGCTCTTGTTACCTGGCCAGCTGCACTGCATTTCCCACTCACCATCCTCACCTTGCCTCACTCTGTTCTAATTACTCTGCCAGCTGAACTGCATTTCCCACACTACCTCTCCCAGTATATCAAGCCCTGGTTTTCAGCCAAGCCCTGTCAGATCGTCTTCAAACCCGCAGTGACCAGCTGCCTGTCTGCGCGCTCTGACTCCTGTTTGTGATACCGATCCTTTCTTGACTGCCTCCCTTGTTCTACTGCCCCGTCTATCCCAACCTGCCTTCTGGACCTCGACTACTCTCCATCTTCAGCCCCTCCGGTAACTCGTTTCTGCCTTCTGTCTCTCACCACGATATTTGCCCAGCCCTGATCTGTACTTCTGCCTGCCATTCATATTGCTGTTGTGTGTGTGTGTTCCCCCAGGTCTCCGACCACCAGATGAGCGTGCCCAGACGTTTCACCACCCTCAGCCCGATACGCCGCTCCATCACTGGGGAACACACACACTAAGCACTGGACTGGACACCCCGGACATTTGGTGACCCCGGAGCACAGGTACCCACAGGAGGACCCTGAAAGACCCCTGACACCCCTGGGACTCCTCTTCCCGCCTGTAACCTTGAATAAAGAACTCTGAATTTGAACTTGCGCTCTTGGGTCCTCTTCTGTTCGTGACAGAACGATCTGACCATCATGGACCCAGCGCACTCCTGACCACGATGGAGGAAGAGCCAGAGGACTGCCCTAAGGACGGAACGCTCTGAGGGAGACATAAATCGGATGGCTGGCTGCTTCCCTTCTCCAGCTATTCAACCAGCAGCAACAACAGTTCCAACAGCAACAACAGCTAGGCCCAAGCCCTGCAACTACTCTCAAGCCCGGCTACTCCACCTGCACCCCCCTGGTCCTTTTGTTCCTGTACCACCGATACTCCTTCATCCCTCCGCTGGAGGTCCCAATGCTGCAGGCCCGGCAGTGCCGCCACCAGATCCCTCACGCTCCTGAACCAAGGATTGGGAACCCGAACGTTTTGATGGCAACCAGAAGCAAGTAAGACCATTCTTGAGCAGCTGCCGAATCCAGTTTGCACTACAGCCCAGGACTTTCTCAACAGAGGGAGCCAAGGTGGGGTATGTCATCACACATCTCTCCGGTCGAGCTCGGTTGTGGGGGCGGGCGGAATTCGACCGGCAAACCCCAGCCTGTGCCTCCTTCAGTGCCTTTGAGGAGGAGATGTTAAAGGTCTTTGACCTAGGCTCGCCAACAGCCGAAGCGTCACAAGCTCTGCTCACCATCCGTCAGGCGGCAATCGGACAGTGGCAGACTTCTCCATTGACTTTCGTGCCCTGGCCAGTCAAAGCTCGTTTAACCCAGAGGCACTGGTGCAAGCCTTCCTCCATAGCCTGGCGGACTATATCAGGACGAGCTTGTTTCCCATGACCCGCCCTCAACGCTTGATCCCGCCATTGACCTTGCCGTTCGCATTGACCGCCGTATACAGACCCGGGAGGAGGGAGAAGGGCCGTCTCCAGTCAACCTGCCATCCGTACTCGGGTCGATACCGCTTCTGTCCAGCCCCCTGCCTGTCAAGTCCCATAGCCAACTCAATCAGCCTGAGCCCATGGAGATTGGCCGTGCCTCTCTGACTCCCGAGGAGCGTCGGCGCCGTCTAAGCTCCAACCTTTGCCTCTACTGTGGTGGCGAGAATCACCGTGTCGCTACTTGTCCGGCAAAAGCCGCAGCTCACCAGGTGTAGGGGAGATCCGGGTGAGCTCAACAAGCCTTCAGTCTCCCTCCATCCGAAAGACCCTGCCATCTCCGCCTTCAGCTTTCTGACAAGACTCATACATTGGCCGCCCTTGTGGATTCCGGGCCGAAGCAAACATCATGGACCCTGAGCTTGCACAGCAACTCGGCGTGAACCATCATCAACTGACACAACCCATTCCTGCACGAGCCCTGGATGGGCATCATCTTGGCACTGTCACTCATATCTCCGCCCCTGTGACAATCCTGCTGTCAGGAAACCACCAGGAGTCCATCCAGTTTCACCTCCTACACTCACCTGGCCAACCACTCATTCTTGGATACCCGTGGCTCCGTCAGCACAACCTCCCACATCGACTGGGAGACAGGAACAGTCCGTGAGTGGGGAAGGAGTTGTCACCAGACCTGTTTAAGGGGCCATACCCTGCCCGTTCACCGGGAAGGATCTAGCGCTACCTCCCGACATATCCAATGTTCCGGCCTGTTACCACAGCCTGAAAGAGGTGTTCAACAAATCCAAGCGACATCTCTACCCCCACACAGACCCTATGACTGCGCGATTGATCTCCTGCCTGGCACAGCACCTCCCAAGGGTCGTCTGTATTCACTGTCAGCCCCGGAAAGAAAGGCCATGGAGGACTACATTAATGACTCTCTTGCCTCCGGATAATTAGACCGTGTCTTCCCCTGAGCGGGATTCTTCTTTGTCGGCAAGAAGGACGGTTCTCTTCGTCCCATGCATAGATTACCGGGTCTGCAACGACATCACGGTTAAGAATCGCTACCCACTGCCCTTACTTTCGTCTGCCTTCGAACTGCCTGCAGGAGCCACTGTATTCACTAAGCTGGACCTTCGCAATGCCTACCATCTGGTGCGGATGAGGGAGGGAGACGAATGGAAGACAGCGTTCAACACACCAACCGGCCACTATGAATATCTCGTCATGCCCTTCGCCTCACCAATGCCCCAGCAGTTTTTCGAGCCCTAGTGAATGATATCCTCAGGGACATGCTAAATACGTTCGTATTTGTGTACTTGCCACGATATTTTAATATTCTCAAAGACTCTGTCAGAACGCACCCGTCCGGTTGGTCCTGCGCCGCCTGCTGGAGAACTCTCTTTTCGTGAAGGCAGAGAAGTGCGAGTTCCATGCCAAGACCGTTTCATTCCTGGGGTATGTGGTGACCGAGGGCAGCATTCAGATGGATCTCACGAAAGTGTCGGCTGTCACTTCCTGGCCAGTTCCTGAGTCTCGGAAGAAGTTGCAAGAGTTCCTGGGCTTTGCCAACTTTTATAGGGATTCATCAGAAACTATAGCACAGTGGCGACTCCCCCTCACGCGCTAACCAGCACTAAACAACCGTACCAATGGACATCAGCTGCTGATAAGGCCTTCAATATCCTCCAGACATGTTTCACTTCTGCTCCCATCCTCCAGATGCCAGATGCAGCAAGGCAGTTTTTGGTGGAGGTAGATGCTTCGGACGTGGGAGTGGGTGCAGTGCTTTTCTCAAAGAGCAGCTGAGGATGGCAAGATGCACCCCTGTGCCTTCTACTCCCGTCGGCTAACCCCTGCCGAATGCAACTACGACATTGGGAACCGCGAGCTGTTGGCTGTCAAGCTCGCCCTTGAAGAATGGCGGCACTGGTTAGAGGGGTCAAAGGAACCATTCGTAGTGTGGACAGACCACAAGAACCTGGAGTATATCCAAACAGCCAGGAGGCTGAACCCGTCAACAGCGGTGGTCTCTGTTCTTTCGCGCTTCAATTTCACGCTCTCCTACCGCCCGGGATCTACATCAAACCTGATGCTCTTTCCCGGATGTTTCAGAAGGGGCGAGACCACCGCCATGACAGCTCCCATTCTTCCCAGCCACTTGGTCGTAGCGGCCCCACCCTGGGAGATCGAGAAGCAGGTCATGGAGGCTCTTCGGACCAGCCAGGTCCAAGCACCAGCGCCCCCAACCGTCTGTTTGTTCCAGCAAATCTCAGGTCACCCTGTGATTCAGTGGGGCCGAATCCCGTCTGGCCTGTCATCCCGGCATCACTCGCACCCATCTGGTCCGTAGCGGTTCTGGTGGCGGGGGATGAGACGGGGATGTCCGAGAATTCATCCGAGCTTGTCCCACTTGTAACAAACAAGACTCCCAACCAGCCTCCTGCTGGGTTGCTGCAACCCCTACTCATACCAAGAGGCCCTGGTCCCACGTTTCACTGGACTTTGTTACGGGCCTTCCGCCCTCTGACGGACACACAGTCATCCTTACCATTGTTGACCGCTTTAGTAAGATGACCCACTTCGTGCCCCTTCCCAAACTACCCTCTGCTAAAGAGACCTCCCAGGTGGTCCTGGAACATGTGTTTCGTATCCATGGCCTACCCCAGGATATAGTGTCAGACCGGCCCGCAATTCTCAGCAACCTTTTGGAAGGAGTTCTGTCATCTCCTTGGGGCCACCGCCTGCCTATCGTCTGAATTCCACCCGCATGAGTCAAGCGGCCAGACTGAGCGCATGAACCAGGAGCTGGAGAAGGCACTGAGGTGTGTGGCTTCCCAAAATCCCCGGGCCTGGGCTCAACACCTGCTCTGGGTGGAATATGCCCATAATTCACTCACCAGTTCCTCCACCGGGCTCTCCCCCTTTCAGTGTGTCTCCGGGTATCAACCTCCACTGTTTGCCAGCCAGGAGGCGGATGCCACCTGTCCGTCTGCTCTTGCGTATGCCCGCCGCTGCCGCCGCATGGGCCCAGGCTCGCACTGTGCTCCTGAAGTCTGGAACCAGCTACGCCGTCGGTGCCAACCAGGACCTCGCTACTTACCGGGTTGGTCAGAAGGTCTGGCTGTCTGCCCGGATCTGCGCTGCGGGTTGTATCCGAAAGCTGGCCCCTCGCTTCATTGGTCCTTTTCCTGTGCAGAAAGTCATCAGTCCCACGGCGGCTCCGACTTCAGTTCGCCGCTTCCATGCGAGTCCACCCCCACCTTCCACGTCTCCAAGGTCAAGCCGGTCCATGAAAGTCCCCTGGTCCCTGCAGCTCCGGGCGCCACCTCCTCCGCGCCTCGTAGATGGCGGTCCTGTCTTCACCGTCCGGCTGCTCCGCTCTAGGCGAAGGGGTAGGGGTCTCCAGTACCTCGTTGATTGGGAGGGATATGGTCCAGAGGGAGAGGACCTGGATCCCGGCCAGGAGGATAGTGGACCGGACCCTTATCACTGACTTCCACCGACTACATCCTGATCAGCCTGCAATCCGTAGGGGCCGTCCAAAAGGGTTCCTAACCGTCCGGCCCGCCCTGCTCCTGTCTCAGTGCCTGTCCTGTCTCCCCGACCGTGACCCTCCAGCTCCTTCTGAGGATGAGGAGATTCACTCGGACCCTTCGGAGAGTTCTGACCCGCCGCCTGCTCCCTCCACCCTCCCGGCATGATGTTGTTCTTGGGACTTCTGGGGCCGTCCCTTGGAGGGGGGGGTCCTGTCATGAGCACTCTCTCTCCCTGGTAGCAACATTAATTGCATTCAATTATCTTCCACTCTGCTCACCTCCCTCTCTCTACTCAGCCTAACTAGCTCCACCTGCCCTGCTCTGCTCTTGTTACCTGGCCAGCTGCACTGCATTTCCCACTCACCATCCTCACCTTGCCTCACTCTGTTCTAATTACTCTGCCAGCTGAACTGCATTTCCCACTACCTCTCCCAGTATATCAAGCCCTGGTTTTCAGCCAAGCCCTGTCAGATCGTCTTCAAACCCGGACCAGTAACCCTGCCTGTCTGCGCTCTGACTCCTGTTTGTGATACCGATCCTTTCTTTGACTGCCTCCTTGTTCTACTGCCCCGTCTATCCCAACCTGCCTTCTGGACCTCGACTACTCTCCGATCTTCAGCCCCTCCGGTAACTCGTTTCTGCCTTCTGTCTCTCACCACGATATTTGCCCAGCCCTGATCTGTACTTCTGCCTGCCATTCATATTGCTGTTTTGTGTGTGTGTTCCCCCAGGTCTCCGACCACCAGATGAGAGCGTGCCCAGACGTTTCACCACCCTCAGCCCGATACGCCGCTCCATCACTGGGGAACACACAAAGCACTTAGACACTGGACACCCCCGGACATTTGGTGACCCCGGAGCACAGGTACCCACAGGAGGACCCTGAAAGACCCCTGACACCCCTGGGACTCCTCTTCCCGCCTGTAACCTTGAATAAAGAACTCTGAATTTGAACTTGCGCTCTTGGGTCCTCTTCTGTTCGTGACAGGTTACATTTAATTTAAATGTTGATAATGTTCTAGGAACGTTCTCCAACTGGTTTGACATTGGGAATATCAGAGAACGTTAAGAAACAACGTTCTTCTGTGGGAATTTCAGTACTTCAGCATAACATTTCCTACAGGTTTTCTCATGGTTCTATTTAAAGTCATGTTCTCAATTTGTTCCGAGAATGTTAAGAAAACTTTCTATAAAAACCACAAGAAAACAGTCTTAGAACATTCTCTTAACGTTACTAAAGTGATAGAATAATTTAGTAATGACTAATTATTACACTCCACTTCATGAAATGTGTTAGAATCATAAGACTACTACCTAGTAATGTGTGAGCGTAGGGCAAGTAAAGATTATGACATTGTGTTACTATTTAGCAATGTGAGTAGGAGTTAGGCCAGACAACAAAGAAGAAGGAGAACTGTTAGGCTTGGAAGAGAGTATGAAACATGTTGCAGGATATCGTGCGTGCATACACAAAAATGTATGCACGCACGACTGTAAGTCGCTTTGGATAAAAGCGTCTGCTAAATGGCATATTATTATATTATATTATTATTGTGAGGACGGCGATAACTAAAGAATGCAGCCTGCCCGAGCAAGGAGTAGACTATGATAAGAACATGTGTGTACGTGTGTGTGTGTGTGTGTGTGTGTGTGTGTGTGTGTGTGTGTGTGTGTGTGTGTGTGTGTGTGTGTGTGTGTGTGTGTGTGTGTGTGTGTGTGTGTGTGTGTGTGTGTGTGTGTGTGTGTGTGTGTGTGTGTGTGTGTGTGTGTGTGTGTGTGTGTGTGTGTGTGTGTGTGTGTGTGTGTGTGTGTGTGTATATGTGACCTGATGGTCAGGAGAGCAGAGGAAAATCACATGAGCTAAACCCAGGTGTGAGCTTACAAGATGTGTACAGTGGAAAAATACAGCCCGCCTAAAGCGGGGTGGGATTTTTGTATGACGTGTGTGTATAAAAGATGGACTCTGAAATTGTGATCACAGAATTCTCTGAATAAAGACGACCTGGCTATTGCAGACGGGAGCTCTGTCCGTTTCTTGATCCAAAAGCCTTACAACCTTTTGGGAGACGCACAGAGACACTGAAATAGTTAGTTAATAAATTCTCATAACATAAAGTTATTTAAAAACATATACATTTAGTTCTCAGCGTCAACAAAACTCTCTCTATCCTCTATCTTAAGTGTGTTCAGGTGTGTTGGCCACGCCCCCTAATTGGCCACACCTGATCTTAATGAGTGCTTGTTTCCTTTGAAATGGGGTGTGTTTGAATAAATTAACAGCTTTGTATGCGCTCTGTGCTCTGTTTCGCATACTTTGATTTGGACTCATACTCAGACTGATGCATGCTCCAATTAGCGTGCTCGGAGCACGGTAGTACGCGTATTGAGAAACACCCACTGTCTGGTTTAGTGAATAGCATGGAGCTTGCTTCATGAAGGGAGATCTGAGCACTGGTCTTAAAATGGGGATGGTTTCCCTGAGAGAGGCAGCTATATCAGAGACTGTAAAGAAAGTGAGACATCGCTCAGAGACCAAAGCCAGCTGTTCCCTCTCTCACGTGAGCATGCTACAGATTATGGAGGAACCATAAGCTAATGCGGGAAAGCATGTTCACGCGAGAGGGGGAACGCCTACTTACACAGACAGGAACCTCTCCATTGCAGTCGAATTAGGATAAGCGGTCACACCACAGGCCAATGAGGAATATAGGCAGTGCACACACACACACACACACACACACCATGCATGCAAGCCCATATCTACACATACATGCACACAAAGTCACACACACATTCACTCACCCACCTAGGCGGCTCCTAGACAGCCAGCCCAAGGGGTCTGAGCAGAGACTGCCATGACTTTGCCAAAAGCGAGAGCAGGAGAGAACAGAGGAGGAGGTGGTGGTGGGGGGTGTAAAGGGGGGCTTAGCGGATGAGATTAATGAGCTGAAACTTCCGCCCTCGCCCTCCCTCTCCCTCTCTCTCACTCTGAGCAGCACTAGCTCCAAATTATGCACCAGAGCGCTTTATCTCTAAAGGATGAGCTCGTTTACAGTTAAGAGGGTATTTCCACCCATGCCTCTCACCGGGGTGGAGGTGATTTGGTCAGATCAGGTGTGCACATCCCCTGAAAGCGCTGCTGGCGCTAAGCAGGGTGGCACAGAAAGCCCACCGCTTACCAATGCCTCCTGTAGAGGGACTGATACAAACCCTCTATGACAAACCTCTAACATCCCTAATGGGCAGATAATGTCAACCTGAAGCCTCGTTGAGAGGGAAGGATTAGTACAGTGCATGGCATGGCTCTCAGGCTGCATGATGTTAAGCACATAGAGAGTATAAAGAATCAGATGAATAGCTCAGATTTAGCCGTCAATACAACTGTTATTTGTCACTAGAAACATAATCTAGCTATTTGTGAAACAGATAGGTTCCATATCTTTAATTGCCTCAACATCCACAGAATACAGATAGACAGTAACCTGTGACATTTCAGACCTTGATGTTTTCAAACGACATATGAATACATTGGAGACACCACTTTGTCATAAAAAAAGAGCATGGCACTTGACACTTCTGGCTGCAGAACAGAGAGGGTGACGCTGTGATTTTGGCATTTGGAAATATCAGGGGGATATGTTTTCATGATTTGGTTGAGTGAAAACAAGAGTGGTGACTGTGCAATGGGAAGAGGGGATGTGAGGGACGAGATGGCGGGATGAGATCCATCTCCATAAAGGCTCAATCTTCTTCCACTGCAATATGCTCCAAATGTACTGATTGACATGGGGGTCAGGTGACCTCTGGTAACCCAGGCAACCATTAAACATATGACCTCTCTGCATCTTCTAGACTCACAAGGAGCATTTGCCAGGAATGTACTGCTTGCTTGCTAATACAATGGGTTATTAAAAAAAACAATATCCTCTGTGCCCCTTAAAGCTGGAATCCTTAATGGTGAAACAGCCACGTCCGTTTGTGATATTACAACAACAAAGAAGTTACTGCAAACAACAAACATTGTTTTTCCCCCTCTGACATCATTGCACGCGTGATAGAAGACTGCTTTTTTTTTTTACCGTGCTGCGGGATGCTCCTCAGCTCGCCAACAAAAACAATAACGGTGGTGGGGTGGCCAGTGGCTCTTTTTCAACATACTGCAGAATCCATCTTTAAGGAATGTGTGAACGCCACTCAGTTATAAGGAGAAAAATATCAGGGGTTATACATATGCAATAAGGCCCGAGGGTATGTGGTATATGGCCAATATACCACGGCTAAGGGCTGTTCTTATGCACGACGCAGCCCTTAGCTGTCGTATATTGGCCATATACCACAAACCCCTGAGGTGCCTTATTGCTATTATCAACTGGTTACCAAAGTAATTAGAGCAGTATACAGAAATATTTTGTCATACCCGTGGTATATGGTCTGATATACCACGACTGTCAGCCAATCACCATTCAGGCCTTGAACCACCCAGTTTATAATTCAAATTAAACCAAAGATTAAAAATGTAGGATGCGGTGGGAAAAGTGGGCGGCTGGCTAGCAGAACATTACAAAAAGCGGCACTCAATCTGATGTGAAAAAAACAACAACTAGCCCACCAACATACTAGCCTATACTTCCAGGCTTGTGTTTTTATAGATTGTTATAAATATGGTCCTGCCATGTGAACTTCGATTGACCTCCAGGTTCAATCCAGTCAATATTCCCCAGTGTGGAATCATGGGAGCTGTTAAAACAGGACCAATCTCTGTCCCCTCTCCTTTCTCCTATCACGTTAATCATTCCACAGGCATATACTACACAAAGGAGATGGAGGTAATGTTTTGGAGACGGTGGGCGCTTTGAGAGAGGGAGGGATTGTAGAGGGTCTGACGATGGCCAAAAAATAGGACTCTGAGTTGACGAGAGGACTAAAGAAGGAGTAGAGAGGAAAGTGCTTGGTGGTGTTTGCTTTATTGTATTCACACAACGGTAGGGAACAAACACTGGAGTCTTAATCAAAGTGAGTGCCCGTCATGGACGTGCTCTCCCATGCTCAGTCCAGGGTGATAAATAGCACATCTGACATCCTTCTCCAGAGAATGGAGTGATTGTCACACCTCCAACGCCCACTCCCCACCATCTCCTTCCATGTGGCAGAGTCTGTGATACTGCAGAGACAGGTAGGTACTAGGAACCACCTCCAATCACTAACGGATGGGGCCACTAGCCATGCATCTCAACATCCTGCTGTGTATACCAGTGAGGCATTAAATGCATACTGTATGCTCAATGATGCTACTGAAGAAGAGCTCTTGTGGATGATTATTTTATCACTAACAGTAGTTTACAGTGGATATAGACACACATAAAAACACACAAGCACACACACCCAGGGGTGTAGTGCTGCCGGAGCGCACCGGAGCGTTGCTCCGCCACTTCTCACAATGGTGCTCATTTACTAAAGTTTGATCAAAACTGAATTAATGTCTGCAAAGTCACATTTTATTATTATTCTACATAACAGAACCGAATAGCATAGTATAACGTTACTGTTAGACCAAAAACACAACCTAATTTTGAATGAATTTTTGTGGCCAAAACTCAACAGTGTGTGTGCCACGTCACCACTAGGCAAAATATGTGCTTTGATTGAAACAAAATACAGGTAGGCCTATGCTATTTGTTACCACCATCTGCTCTAATTCGCTCATGAAACCATAGTTAGGCCTACACTGTAGGCCTACATAATTCAAGAAGATCTAAATGTATATTCCCATGCAACTGGATTGAGATATATATATATATATTTTACCTTTATTTAACCAGAGGAAACCCATTGAGACCAGGGTCTCATTTTCAAGGGTGCCCTGGGAACAATAAATCAACATGATCAGTCTCAATACAACACTATCAATTTACAATTAAACATTACAACAATTCAAATTCAAAAGCGACAGATACAATTACACATCAATCAAAACAAGTCCAGTTCTTCTTCACCACATTCCTCATCAAAGTCCCGAACTGACCCTTCGAGACCAAAGAGTCATGCCTCAAAGTGGCCTGCAGGTCATTCCATGCACTAGGGGCACAATAACTAAAAGCAGTCTTCCCGGACTCTGTGGAGACCCACGGAGCCTCTAGGGCCAGCTAGCCTTGAGAATGATCCTGATGGTGGCTGGATTCCCAATTAAGAGGTGAGGTAGTATGGGAGCTTCTGGAAAACTGCTTTACAGTATACACTGAGTGTACAAAGCATTATGAACACCTGCTCTTTCCATGACAGACTGACCAGGTCAATCCGGGTGAAAGCTACAGTATGATCCCTTATTGATGTCACTTGTTAAATCCACTTCGATCAGTGTAGATGAAGGGGAGGAGACAGGTTAAAGAAGGATTTTTAAGTCTTGAGACAATTGAGACATGGATTGTGTATGTGTGTCATTCAGAGGGTGAATGGGCAAGACAAAAGATTTAAGTGCCTTTGAACGGGGTATGGTAGTAGGTGCCAGGCGCACCGGTTTGTGTCAAGAACTGCAACGCTGAAGGGTTTTTCACGCTCAACAGTTTCACGTGTTTATCAAGAATAGTCCACCACCCAAAGGACATCCAGCCAACTTGACACAACTGTGGGAAGCATTGAAGTCAACATGGTTTAGTATCCCTGTGGAACGCCTTCGACACCTTGTAGAGACCATGCAACTTGTAGTTGTCTCAATATTAGGAAGGTGTTCTTAATGTTTTGTACACTCAGTGTATACAAATAGCAGCCAATGTTGGGCCCTTCTGGTAGTCAGAGACTCCCAGCCAACATAACTAAATAAAAGGCAATGATATGTACAGACATTTTTTCCAGTGTTTAAATGCAGGGCTGAGTGATAAAGGTTGAATCTAAAGGTTTTAAAACAGAGGCTGCTGCATGCATGTAGATTATATCACCATAGTCAAGTACTGGGACGAGCGATGCTTGAACAATCTTCCTCCTGGTTTCAAAAGTAAGGCAGGATTTATTTCTATAAAGGAAATCGATCTTAATTCTCAGCTTCTTTGTTCGTTTTTCAATGTGTGTTTTAAAAGACAGGTTATCATCAATCCAAATACCTAAATACTTATGAGGGACTCAATTTGGGCACAGTTCAAGGTGCAGATACGCAGATGTTTAGGGTCAATTTTATGAGAACTGGAGAACAACAAACTTGGTTTTATCAACATTTAGCACTAATTTAAGATCGGTGAGCGATTCTTGAATTGAATCAAAGCCAAGCTAAAGGTCGTTAATGGCCTGCTGCACTGAGGGGGCATGGGAATAAATAACTGTCATCCGCATAGAGATGTAAGCCCCAGTTATTATTATTCAGGGTCAAACCAACCAATGTTTATGTCTCTGTGTTCATTATAAAGGAAGTTATAGGTAGTTTCGTGAGCCAATGCTAACTAGAGTGCTAGTAGATAACCATAGACTTTCAGTCATTGTGCTAACACTAGTTAGCATTGGCTCGCAAAACTACCTCTAACTTTCTTCATACTGGATACAGAGACATAAAAATTGTATCCACAAGTTCATCTGACTCTGGGGAAGTAGATAAGGGGCCTCATTGCCAAAATCCCAAAGTATCCTTTTAAATATGTTTTTCACATAAAAAGCTACACGTTATAATCATGAAGTACAATGGAATTATCATCAACATAGCTTTTCAACTATGTTTCAGAGCACACTAAAATGGCAGGATTTGTGTCCCGGATCCAAATGTCCAACATGTCCATCTTAGAGATAATACTTTGTACATTAATGTGCATTAGACTAAGCCTGACCCTCGTTTTAAAGTTGGTGGCACCTTAATTGGGGAGGACGGGCTTGTGGTAATGGCTGGAGCAGAAGGAGTGGAATGGTATCAAATACATGGCTTCCATGTGTTTGATGCGATTCAATTCAATCCTGCAGAAAAGTACCCCCACAGCATGATGCTGCCACCCCCGTGCTTCACGCTTGGGATGGTGTTCTTCGGCTTGCAAGCAACCCCCTTTTTCCTCCAAACATAACGATGGTCATTATGGCCAAACAGTTCTATTTTTGTTTCATCAGACCAGAGGACATTTCTCCAAAAAGTACGATCTTTGTCCCCATGTGCAGTTGCAAACCGTAGTCTGGCTTTTTTATGGCGGTTATGGAGCAGTGGCTTCTTCCTTGCTGAGCGGCCTTTCAGGTTATGTCGATATAGGACTCGTTTTACTGTGGATATAAATACTTTTGTACCTGTTTCCTTCAGCATCTTCACAAGGTCCTTTGCTGTTGTTCTGGGATTGATTTGCACTTTTCACACCAAAGTATGTTCATCTCTAGGAGACAGAACGCGTCTCCTTCCTGAGTGGTATGACGGCTGCATGGTCCCATGGTGTTTATACTTGCATACTATTGTTTGTACAGATGAACGTGGTACCTTCAGGTGTTTGGAAATTGCTCCCAAGGATGAATCAAACTTGTGGAGGTCTCCAATTTTTTTTCTGAGGTCTTGGCTGATTTCTTTTGATTTTCCCATGATGTCAACCAAAGAGGCACTGAGTTTGAAGGTAGGCCTTGAAATACATCCACAGGTACACCTCCAATTGACTCAAATGATGTCAATTAGCCTATCAGAAGCTTCTAAAGGCATAACATAATTTTCTGGAATTTTCCAAGCTGTTTAAAGGCACAGTCAACTTAGTGTATGTAAACTTCTGACCCACTGCAATTGTGATACAGTGAATTATAAGTGAAATAATCTGTCTGTAAACAATTGTTTGAAAAATTACTTGTGTCATGCACAAAGTAGATGTCCTAACCAACTTGCCAAAACTATAATTTGTTAACAAGAAATGTGTGGAGTGGTTGAAAAACAAGTTTTAATGACTCCAACCTAAGTGTATGTAAACTTCCGACTTCAACTGTATGCCACTGGGTGAGAGAAGTTTTCTAATTGTTGGTAAAATGAGAATAATTATTATTTGCGATTTACAGATGACCTATTTAAAAAAAATAGGTATGCCTATTTTGGTATTTGAGGGTATTAAAAATAGAAACATTTATTTAGACAATATGTGTGGGCGTAGGCATTTGGAGGATGCATTTGATGCAGATTCTAAATGTATATTCAATAGGCTAAATCTGTCGGTCCAAACTTGGATTAAGAAATTATGACGTAATTTACATTTTTGTGCTCCGGTACTTAAGAAAAAGCACTGCACACACCAAACACACACTTAGAAGTTAATTGAAGAGCAACTCTTTGAGAGGGTGGACAGCACTACCGCAGCTGTGGTCTTGAGGCCTTGTTGTGATGCCTCCTGGGAGCCAGGCAGTTCAAAGACCCCTGGCTGGATCTGACAGGCAGGTACTGGAGGTGTACACATACAGGTGCTGCTCTCAACACCAGCACAATGGCAATCAGCATGGGTTTGGATCCATGTCATTCACTTTGACGCCCAAAGCCTTTAAATCCACCTGTCTGACCAAAGCACTCACAGAGAATACTGTTATGTTACTGTATCATCTGTATCAACTGTACTGAATTGTGTGCTTGAGAAACAAACAACTATTTCCCGACCCTGCAGCAAGCATCTAAACCAGTAGGGAACATAATATTTCCAAAATGCTTTTTTGTTCTGGTTTTGTGTTTTCCACATTGCAATGATTATTCTATGGAAAAACAACCCATCATAATGTGGCTGCCCCAGTGTACAACATTACACAGTGAATTCTAGTGAAGAACTGTGGAGCCTTTTCTCTTCAATCCATACACAACCAGATTCCCTCTCACACAGAGAGGGCCGCTGTGAATGCTAAACAGACAGACAATTAAGGGGTATGTGCTTGTTTGCTGCTGAGGGGGTCTGGATCAGGATAAACAGAGGGGTCCTCCCTACCCATTTAATGAGCAATCCTAGCCTGCCGTCTCCTCCATCTCCACTCCACTCTCCCTCATGTAACACTCTTCATTTGCAGGCCAGAGAGATGAATGCTATCTGTTGCTTGTTTCTTCTTGATTGGCTTATTCTTGTCATCTCCGAAATACTAATAAATCTGCAATCCTTTTTCTTTGGTTCACAAATTATTTTATTTACCTCAGGGTTGTTAATATTCAGGGCCACAGGAGGCCGTATAATGGTCCAGCGGTGTGTAATGCTATTTTACAAGATGTCACAAAATGAGGCAGTTTCTATGATTTGCAGAGTAAATCCAATATTTAAAGAAACAACATGTGAAGTGAGGAAACATATGAACTGGAATCATAAACCAGGGATGCTGGAATAGAATGCAATAAACCTCAATCCAGCCCACTCTAATCACTGGGTCCTGGGATCCATGGAGGAGCCAGGAGCAGCCAGGGGCTTCCTTCAGCAGAACAGTGATTGGGTTAGAGGGCACAGCCAAGAGACTGTTACTACATTAACGGCAGTGTGCGGGCACGTTTCAAGCAATGTAATGCACCCTGGTCCATCCATGACGTCTGCTGAATCAGGGCTCCTGCTGGAAATCATATATCAGCCTGTTCAGAATTCAGCAGGCATCCCCTCGTTTTCTGTTAACATCACTGATGACGATGAGCTAGAGCAGAAAAAGCAGGATTCATCCCATTACGATTACAGTGTCTGTATTCTTTAACCCAGATGTATGGAGTGCCTTAAAAGGCATCGGTCACTTTGTGTGATGCCATCTGGGCCGTGGCAGTACTAGGGAAGAATCATGGTAGAGTACATAGCATAACAACACAACTGGATTTACCAGCAGCTATGGCTAGGAACCTCTGAGCCTTGTGCAAACTGTGTGATCCATCAATTATGTCTGGAAGAGAGGGCCATGCAGGCAATATCTCCACTACCCAAACTCCCCCAGCCCCAGTCGCCTTCCCAGGGCCCTGTCACACTATAACAGGATTCACCAAGCCACAATGAGAAAACTCAGTGACTACGAGAGAGAGTGGGAGTGAGAGGGGAGAGAGAGGGGGTGGGAGGGAGAGAGTGAAAGAAAGAGGAAAAGGGAGACAGAGAGAGAGAGAGAGAGAGAGAGAGAGAGAGAGAGAGAGAGAGAGAGAGAGAGAGAGAGAGAGAGAGAGAGAGAGAGAGAGAGAGAGAGAGAGAGAGAGAGAGAGAGAGAGGTGCCATCTGAGACAGGGTTATTCTATCCCCGGGCACATTAAGTATGGATTCTATAGGTAACTTTGGATAGAAAAATACATATATTTATATATATACTGAACAGAAATATAAACACAACATGCAACAATTTCAAGATTTTACTGAGTTATAGTTCATATAAGGAAATCAGTCAATTTAAATAAATTCAATAGGCTCTAATCTCCGGATTTCACTTGACTGGGCAGGGGCGCAGACATGGGTGGGCCTGGGAGGGCATAGGCCCATCCACTTGGGAGCCAGGCCCACCCACTGGGGAGCCAGGCCCAGCAAATCAGAATATTTTTTCCCCCACAAAATAGCTTTATTACAGACAGAAATACTCCTCAGTTTCATCAGCTGTCCGGGTGGCTGGTCTCAGACAGGCAAAGAAGCCGGATGTGGAGGTCCTGGGCTGGCGTGGTTACACGTGGTCTGCGGTTTTTAGTCTGGTTGGACGTACTGCCAAATTCTCTAAAACGATGTTGGAGGTGGCTTATGGTAGAGAAATTAACATTCAATTCTCTGGCAACAGCTCTGGTGGACATTCCTGCAGTCAGCATGCCAATTGCATGCTCACTCAAAACTTGAGACATCTCTGGCATTGTGTGGTGACAAAAATTTACATTTTAGAGTGGCCTTTTATTGTCCCCGCCTGTGTAATGACCATGCTGTTTAATCAGCTTCTTGATACGCCACACCTGTCAGGTGGATTATCTTGGCAAAGGAGAAATGCTCACTAACAGGGATGTAAACACATTTGTGCACAACATTTGAGAGAAATAAGATTTGTGTGCATATGGAACATTTCTGGGATCTTTCATTTCAGCTCATGAAACATAGGATCAACACTTTACATGTTGCGTTTACATTTTTGTTCAGTATATATACATCTACATTTTAGTCATTTAGCAGACGCTCTTATCCAGAGCGACTTACAGTTAGTGAGTGCATACATTATCTTTCATACCCCCCGTGGGAATCGAACCCACAACCCTGGCGTTGCAAACTAATTGTGCGCCACCCCATGGGTCTCCCGATTCAAACCAGGATCTCTAGTGGCACAGCTAGCACTGCGATGCAGTGCCTTAGACCACTGCGCCACTCGGGAGTACTATATATACACTACAATATACACTACTGTTCAAAAGTTTGGGGTCACTTAGAAATGTCCTTGTTTTCGAAAGAAAACGCCTCACTGGTCCTCAATTGGCAGCTTCATTAAATAGTACCCGCAAAACACCAGTCTCAACGTCAACAGTGAAGAGGTGACTCTGGGATGTGGACCTTCTAGGCAGAGTTGCAAAGAAAAATCCATATCTCAGACTGGCCAATAAAAATAAAAGATTAAGATGGACAAAAGAACACAGACAATGGACTTTTTCTTTGCAACTCTGCCTAGGTCAGCATCCCAGAGTTGCCTCTTCACTGTTGACGTTGAGACTGGTGTTTTGCGGGTACTATTTAATGAAGCTGCCAGGTGAGGACCTGTGAGGCATCTGTTTCTCAAACTAGACACTCTAATGTATTTGTCCTCTTGCTCAGTTGTGCATTGGGGCCTCCCACTCCTCTTTCTATTCTGGTTAGAGCCAGTTTGCGCTGTTCTGAGAAGGGAGTAGGACACAGCGTTGTACAAGTTCTTCAGTTTCTTGGCAATTTCTCGCATGGAATAGCCTTCATTTCTCAGAATAAGAATAGACTGACGAGTTTCAAAAGAAAATTATTTGTTTAAGCCCAGTTTGAGCTTGTAATCGAACCCACAATTGCAGATGCTCCAGATACTCAACTAGTCTCAATAAGGCCAGTTTTATTGCTTCTTTAATCAGCACAACAGTTTTTAGCTGTGATAATTGCAAAAGGGTTTTCTAATGATCAATTAGCCTTTTTAAATGATAAACTTGGATTAGCAAACACAATGTACCATTGGAACACAGGACTGATGGTTGCTGATAATGGGCCTCTGTACGCCTATGTAGATATTCCATTAAAAATCAGCAGTTTCCAGCTACAATAGCCATTTACAACATTAACAATGTCTACACTGTATTTCTGATCAATTTGATGTTATTTAAATGGTCAAAAAAATTGCTTTTCTTTCGATAACAAGGACATTTCTAAGTGACCCCAAACTTTTGAACGTAGTGTATATATATATATATATATATATATATATATATATATACACATACACACATATATACAGTGCATTTGGAAAGTATTCAGACCCCTTGACCTTTTCCACATTTTGTTACATTACAGCCTTATTCTAAAATTGATTAAATAATTTTTTTCCCTCATCAATCTACCCACAATACCCCATAATGACAACGTGAAAACCGGTTTTTAGAAATTTGTGCACATTTATTAAACATAAAAACCAAAAATACCTTACTTATATAAGTATTCAGGCCGTTTGCTATGAGACTCGAAATTGACCTCAGGTGCATCCTGTTTCCATTGATCATCTTTGAGATGTTTCTACAACATCATTGGAGTCCACCTTTGGTAAATTCAATTGATTGGACATGATTTGGAAAGGCACACACCTGTCTATTTAAGGTCCCACAGTTGACAGTGCATGTAATAGCAAAAACCAAGCCATGAGGTCGAAGGAATTGTCCGTAGAGCTCCAAGACAAGATTGTGTCGAGGCACAGATCTGGGGAAGGGTACCAAAACATTTCTGCAGCATTGAAGGTCGCCAAGAACAAAGTGGCCTCCATCACTCTTAAATGGAAGAAGTTTGGAACCACCAAGACTCTTCCTAGAGCTGGCCACCTGGCCAAACTGAACATTCAGGGGAGAAGGGCCTTGGTCAGGGAGGTGATCAACAACCCGATGGTCACTCTGACAGAGTTCCAGTGTTCCTCTGTGGAGATGGGAGAACCTTCCAGAAGGACAACAATCTCTGCAGCACTCCACCAATCAGGCCTTTATGGTAGAGTGGCCAGACGGAAGCCACTCCTCAGTAAAAGGCACATGACAGCCTGCTTCGTGTTTGCAAAAAGGCACCTAAAGGACTCTCAGACCATGAGAAACAAGATTCTCTGGTCTGATGAAACCGAGATTGAACTCTTTGGCCTGAATGCCAAGTGTCACGTCTGGAGGAAACCTGGCAACATCATGCTGTGGGGATGTTTTTCAGCAACACGAACTGGTCAGAATTGAGGAAAAGATGAACGGAGCAAAGTACAGAGAGATCCTTGATGAAAACCTGCTCCAGAGCACTCAGGACCTCAGACTGGGGCAAAAGTTCACCTTCAAACAGGATAACGACCCTAAGCACACAGTCAAGACAATGTAGGAGTGGCTTCGAAACAAGTCTCTGAATGTCCTTGAGTGGCCCAGCCAGAACCCGGACTTGAACCCGATCGAACATCTCTTGAGAGACCTGAAAATAGCTGTGCAGCGACGCTGTCCATCCAACCTGACAGCGCTTGAGAGGATCTGCAGTGAAGAATGGGAGAAACTCCCCAAATACAGGTGTGCCAAGCTTGTAGCGTCATACTCAAGTAGACTCGAGGCTGTAATCGCTGCTAAAAGGGGATTCAACAAAGTACTGAGTAAAGGGTCTGAATACTTATGTAAATGTCATATTTTCATTTTTTTCAAACTGGATTTTTTCTGTCATTATGGGGTATTGTGTGTAGATTGATGAGAAAAAAAACGATTGAACCAATTTTAGAATAAGGCTGTAACGTAACAACATTATTAAAAAAAGTCAAGAGGTATGAATACTTTCCGAATGCACTGTATATATACAGTATATATATATATAAGTATATATATATAAGTGGCAGAACACTGTGTAAAGGGAAAATAATTAGAACACAATTACGCTAAGTAATGGAAAATGGACAGCGCTAAGCTCCAATGGTGGTGGTGGGAGATGGAGAGGAATATTGGTTTACAGCACAGACACTGAGCATGCATATTAAGATAGAGAATCTATATTCATTTGGAGGACAGGTTGGAGAAGCTTATCTTGACTCTGATTTGGCACCATGTCCTCACCACATGTTGACGGTCTGCTCTTAGACAGGAGTAATATTTACCATCCGTTGGGCTGGAGTCAGATATGACCATAAAGGTGATGATTACAATTTTAGTTCCATTACAAAAAACAAACCATCAGCTTTCACAGCAGTGACAGGGACTGAGTAAAAGAAAGAGGCCCTCACTCATTTAGAAGGAACCTCTATAACCAGAAAGCACTGAGGAGAGTCCAGCCCAGCTAATGGTGTGCTATCAAAAGAAGAAGGCTCAGCAACTGCCACACCACTTTCACATTCAGTAAATCCACGGCTTATAAAAACAGAGTAGAAAGTGAACTAGGTCCCGTTTTATGTGAGTCTCCATGCCATTTGGTTCCCAATAAACAATTTCATTACAAATTGGAAATATATGATCTCTCATAAGGGTAGTGGGCGTTTTACCTACTGTATTTTAAGTGGTGGATCTACTACAAATAACTGTACACGCCTGTTCATCAGAGAGAGAGAGAGAGCGAGAGAGAGAGAGCGAGAGAGAGAGAGAGAGAGAGAGAGAGAGAGAGAGAGAGAGAGAGAGAGAGAGAGAGAGAGAGAGAGGAGTCATCACTCAAGTGGTGTCAAGCAATCTAGGATTGTTACATTTGTATTGATTTACTCAGGTAAAATGTCCTCAAATAATTGCAAGAACAATCTCTTCAAGTCAAGAGGACAAATTGAGTGTCCTCCCTCCCTTTCCCCCCACTCGGCGCACTACAGCCAACTTGGGAGACATTAATGGGCGTGCTGGCGTCGAGGGCACAGAGGCAGCACCATAAAGACTGTAGAGCAGAACTACAGCCCTTGCAACATTACAGAAACCAAATGAATTTAAGGTACTGGAGGAAAAGCTATACATATCAGTGTCTGGCCCTGTGCAATACTAACCCCCTCGATGTACGCACTAATCAAATGAGTGGATGTGATTTCACCATAAATAAGTCCAGCTCATTCACCCAAATCAGATCAGTATAGTTTTAGATGGGGGAAGGCCATTGACAGTCTGGCTGGCTGATGGTGCCAGTGAGAGGGTAAGACATCTCCCAACCCCCTGCTCCAGCCAGAGGTCCGATCGGCCGGTCGAACGGTGAGCCCAGCAGTTACTGGGGAGAGGAGAGAGAAAGAGTCTGCTCTGCTGGGCCCTGCCTGCCAGTGAATATAATGATCCACTCCCTGAAACCAGACAGCTTGCCCACTTCTGCAAAAACTAAATTAAAAGCGTGGCGGAGGCTGCACTGGCGGGAGATTATGGAGCACAGGGGGCGGCGGTCTCTGCCTCCACCGCTCATCCGCTCCAGCCCCTCTAATGCAGCACGCTGTTTACCCAGGCTTTGGAGATATTCCCCCGGAATTAAGCTCCGCCACTCACCTGTCACTCATGCCCCCCCCCACACTCCCCCCACTCCCGCGCCACCACTTCCAACTCAGGCCCTAAACTATGTGATGCGATGCGTCTGCCTCTGGAATGACACAGCCACTACTCAGATAGATAGAGAGCCTGTGAGCTCTCACTCCCACCCCACTCCTATCATCCCCTTGTGTAGGACAAGAGACCCTCCTTCAGGGTTCAGGATGGGTTTAATGTTCCCGTACAGCCCCTCCCCCTCCACCCAGCCCAATCTCATCCTGACGCGGATCCATATGATGGATGTGTGTAGCCCAAACTGAGGAGTGAATTGACTGGCTGTTAATAATAGACATGACAGGACTAGACTGGTCTATCAGCCCAGTGCCCACAGCTTACAGTACATCTCCCCCAAACTTAGCATCCAACATATACATTTCTTGTATTTTTCTCATTGGTACATGCCTTCTGCTAGTGTTCCAGCTAGCACATTTGGTTCCTTGGAAGTCTGGGAACGTATGTTTTTGGTTTCCCATTGGTCCTGGGAACGAAGCAATACATTTCCTGAAAGTTTTTTTAAACGTTCTGGGAACAGAAGTTAAAATGTCGCCTCTTCTGGGAACGTTAATTTTTAAGTTACAGGGAGGTTCTGAGAACGTTTTAATATGGTTCCCTGAAAGTTTTCCTGGGAGGTTTTATTAACGTTCTGAGAACGGATATTATAGGTTATTTGAAGGTAATTAAATAACGTTCTGAGAACATGTTTCAATAACACTTTTAATAACACTGCTTGCTTAGTTTGGGTTAACCGTTTTGAACTCCAAGCACAGATACGACACATGGAAATTAATTTGCTTAGGCATTAATCATGTAAACACATTTCTTTTTTTGTGAGATTCAAATCTATGATCTTCTGTTCTCCATCCATGGAATTAGTCCACTGTGCCACCAGGATGGAGCTCCAGTAGCATGCCGGGTTTTTTAAAACTATACAAAGCTGTTCATTTTAGTCTATCCAAACAGACCCCATTTCAGAGGAAACAAGCACATATTAAGATCAGGTATGGCCAATTAATGGGCGCAAACAACACACCTGAACACCCATAACAAAATAGAGGATAGAGTTTTGTTGATGCTGAGAACAGAATGTATGTTTTTAAATAACATTCTTAAAACTTTCTCTGAACGTTACTAAAGTTTTCTTGTGTTTTTTATGGAACATTTTCTTAACGTTCTCGGAAACAATTTGAGAACATTAATTTAAAAAGAACCATGAGGAAACCTGTAGAAAACTTTATGCTAAAGTACTAAAATTCCCACAGAAGAACATTGTTTCTTAATGTTCTCTTAACTATTTGAGAACATGCCCAATGTCAAACCAGTTGGGGAATGTTCTGTTAAAGTAATGAAATACCAAGAAAATTATGTTTTTTTGTTAAGCTCCTTAAATGAGCTGAGAATGTTCTAAAGCCAAGCAAATACCCTGGGCCCGGTTTCCCAAAAGCATCTTAAGGCTAAGTTCATCGAAACTGGGTCCTGCACCATTCCCAGAAAGCTGTGGGAAGGTTGTTTGCAAAATAACCATAGAACAACCACGCTCTCACCAAGCTCTAAGAAACATATGGTTCTCAGAACGTTATGTGCTAGCTGGGGTGTGCTCGTTATGTTCGTGCTAGTCACCCAGTATGGGGTGATTAATGGCCACTTGGGCTGGCATTGCCTTCAAATGGTGGGAAGTATGAAAATTGGATGTACCTTAATATTGGTTATGACTAATGATCTCTGGTGTTAGTCACGCACACAGCGGGCTCTAATGAGGGTGACGTCTATGTATTAATGAAGCAACACAATGTTGATCATGCCCCCTGTTCCCAGAAAATGATGAGTGTGAAATTCGATCTATTTGAGAATAATTGCAGCACATCTTACCTTAGATCACCTTCTCAAGACGGAGCATGCTGCGAGCACCAGGCAGCGCAGAAAATTGTGCTGAACAGATTATGCTGTAACATGACAGTGAAGGCCATGATTTCAATTAGCCATGCACTCATGATGCATTTACCCCTGCTCAACATCCATATATTAGGTGGAACACCAAAACGAGAGATTCAAGAGGTTTTACGAATGTCTTTCAGACCTCAGATGTTCAATATCAAAGCCTTCTGACACAATTCTGTGAGTTTATTTTCTCTGTGTTATGACATTTTGTGCAATTTCTTGGAAAAAGGAAACAGCCAGCCTGCTCTCTTCCCACAAACTGTCTGTTTTAATCCGTCCAAATACCCTTTTCTGTGCCATCCTAATCCTTCAGACTGACCATGAGAACCACAGCCCGACAGTCATCTCATCAGAAATATGCCTGCTCATCGACTAATCCTGTTTATTGCTCACAGTGAATACATTCTGGAACTGTGTCTGATGCTATGCCATGATGCCATGGAAGTGTGTACTTTACTTTAACTGGTGCATACATTCTCCAGGAGTGTTTCTTCAAAAATGAAATGTTAAAAGCCTGGGAGGAGTCTCCATGCCACTGTTCCTGGTTAAGAGGCTAATAAATAGTGTTAATACCGCTGATGAGACAGACGCTTGAATTACATCTCTGACTAATATGCATTAGCTGTGGAAAAACATGCTTCGCACTCTTTTGGTCCTTTTGTGACAGGCCGGCAGTAAAGCATGGCACATCTGTGACAGGGAGATGAAATTGAAAGCCAGTTATCTATTTAAATATCCATGTTATTGTTTTCAATACCAACTGACAATATTTTACTGTTAAATTTGAATAGGCAAAATTGCATTTTAAAAAACTAACTAAGAGAGTCTGACTGATGTGAGAGGTGCAAGTGAGAGGAGAGGAAAGGAAGATAGGGTTGAGGGAGACTGCTTGATGCCTCCCTCTGCCATGTTATTATTGCAATGCTACTGAAGTCCTGGAAAGTCCCAGACTGGAATACATTTTCTGCTCATTGAAAAGCAATTTACCATGTTGTGGTATATGTATGTGGTTCTGTCTTGTCTGTCTTAGTTTTAATTATGCAAATAAATAAGAGAATGCATTGTCCTTCCACATCAGGAATAATCTGTTAGCTCTGACCCCATCCTAATTGTTGTTCTCTTATTTTTCTATTGATTATGCATATTCTCACCAATGCGTCCCAAGACAGAATTTATTTAACACACCTGCTCACACATTAAACAACACACAATGGAATCTCGACAACAATGGTGTCAAGTTTCAGAATCCTATTGCAAGCAACCATCCAGTGTAACAGTCTCTTTTGTACCATGGTGTAACAATTCCACTCCAAAACCAGATGTAAGTGTAAAATCAATCGTTGCCTGGTCCTGGCACTTCACAGGCACAGCAGTAGGTCACTCCTTAGTTCCTTAACTGTATCCGTGGCAACGTCATAAGAACTATCCTAGCTGCCATTATGGCCTTTCCATTGAGTCTGTCCATAAGTCTGTCCGTCTGTCCCCTGCATGGTGGCTACAGGGAACTGATAGAGCAGCGGATGCGAGGGGCAGCAGGAGAGCAGGACAGCAGGACCAGAGGTTAAAAGGCAGTTTATCATGGAGTACTATAGAGACCTGTGATGTAGCTAAACTCTCTGCAGCCACACCACAGGTGAGAGGTGGTGATGTTTTGTCTAGGAAGCTGTGAATGACACCCACTGTGTAAAGTGGTTGAAAACAAGTCAGCACCATCTTACCCACTGGGAGTTCTTTTAGGAAGAACTGGGAGATTTATTAGGAGTTGTTATGGTTCTATTTCTAATTCTCAACATCTGATTTACATTGGTAGAGAAGTTAGAAAACATGTGGACACCAGTGGAGGCTGCTGAGGGGAGGACGGCTCATATTAATGGCCGGAATGGAGTAAATGGAATGGAATTGTATCAAACATATTTTGTTTTGCTTTTCATGTGTTTGATACCATTCCATTCACTCCATTCCAGCCATTCCACTCCATTTCAGTCATTATTATGAGCCATCCTCCCCTCAGCAGCCTCCACTGGTGGACACAACCGTGCATTCAGCAGTAGCTAGTGAAAGCAGCGACGGCGAAAGAGCAGAGTAAATCTGGTGACTAAAACCTCCTGATTTAGGTGAACAGAAGACTTATGAGCCTTCTGAGGATAAAAGCCAATTAACTTGCCAGCGGCGGGTGGATTTGCCTCATGACATTAAACACAGAGACATATGGTAAAGTTACAGGTAATTGGTTTAGTGTGATTAATACAACTCATCATTTGTAACGTGTTAAAGAGTATGAATCACTGTGATAAACATCTCACTCAGTACTGTCTGTTAGACTATGGGACCAACCGTGGTAGCTGCTAGTAACTGTCACCTACATGCACAGCCACAGACACAGACACAGACACACAGTCTGCCTCTGAGAATGTATTTTTGCAGTAGCACTCCTACATCCTACAAACTGAGCTCATTGGTGTGACAGAACATCAGAGCAGTGACATTGGTGGAAACAAACTATAATCACCTATTTTCTCAAATGTTGTTTCAAACAGCAACAAAATAACTTTTACATCAAATCTCCCGGGTGTCTGACATGAGTCAGAGAGAGTGCAGAGCCATTGGCAGTGCTGCAGGAGATATAGCTATTCAATGACAGGATAAATCCAAACCAGTACCTTACCTACAGATGGTCAACCTGAAATGTTAATGCTCATTCCATCACACCGATGAATTAAACTAGTTTGCATTCATAAAGAAAATAAAACATCTAATTTTCAGCCCCTACGTGAATATGTATGGTTTAGAAAACCTCGCAGCAACCTGTGAAAACAATCTCCGCCAACAAACCAGCCGGCATGAGTATAGTTTCCAGTTAAATGTGAGATTCTTCTTTTTGCCAGCGTTGAGCGACGTTGTTGGCCGGGAGCGTTGTGCTTTCTCCCTGTGCTAGGAAGTGGCCTGGAGAGGGCTTCTAGAGACCACTCAACATCTGTCCCTCCTCCAGGCCACTGGCACACACACACAAATGTACATACGCAGACACACTCTCTCACACACACTGAAACACATGTCGTATACCCACATACTGACAGATACACAAACACCAGAAACCACTGCTACTGAGTAGAGTGTAGGTATACAGTATGTAGGGCTCCCACTGGAAATGTCCCTAGCAGCCTGATGTGTGTCTATGTCCGTCTAGCCCATCGCCATCTCCACAATGTCTGGAGCGGAGCCGGTTATCAGTCTATGGGACAGGGAACTCATTACAGCTTGCCTGCTCAAATACTGTGTGCCACCGCCTCACTACACACACTCCCTGCTCCTTAAAAAAAAAAAAAACACACTGCACAAACAGTCTGCACACACCACAGGCAATCTTCCTCCACTAGTAATCTATGGTGCTTTGGTAAAGGAAAATAAGTACATGGTGTGTACTGCACAGTTGAAGTCAGAAGTTTACATACACTTAGGTTGGAGTCATTAAAACTCGTTTTTCAACCACTCCACACATTTCTTGTTAACAAACTATAGTTTTGGCAAGTCTGTTAGGACATCTACTTTGTGCATGACACAAGTCTTTTTTCAAACAATTGTTTACAGACAGATTATTTCACTTATAATTCACTGTATCACAATTCCAGTGGGTCAGAAGTTTACATACACTAAGTTGACTGTGCCTTTAAACAGCTTGGAAAGTTCCAGAAAAGTATGTCATGGCTTTAGAAGCTTCTGATAGGCTAATTGACATCATTTGAGTCAATTGGAGGTGTACCTGTGGATGTATTTCAAGGCCTACCTTCAAACTCAGTGCCTCTTTGCTTGACATCATGGGAAAATCTAAAGAAATCAGCCAAGTCCTCAGAAAAAAAATGGTAGACCTCCACAAGTCTGGTTCATCCTTCGGAGCAATTTCCAAACGCCTGAAGGTACCACGTTCATCTGTACAAACAATTGTACGCAAGTATAAACACCATGGGACCACGCAGCCGTCATACCGCTCAGGAGGGAGACGCGTTCTGTCTCCTAGAGATGAACGTACTTTGGTGCGAAAAGTGCAAATCAATCCCAGAACAACAGCAAAGAACCTTGTGAAGATGCTGGAGGAAACAGGTACAAAAGTATCTACAGTGGGGAGAACAAGCATTTGATACACTGCCGATTTTGCAGGTTTTCCTACTTACAAAGCATGTAGAGGTCTGTAATTTTTATCATAGGTACACTTCAACTGTGAGAGACGGAATCTAAAACAAAAATCCAGAAAATCATTGTATGATTTTTAAGTAATTAGCGAGTGGAGTTTAGACCAAAAAGCTATATTTTTGTCTCATCAGACCACATGACCTTCTCCCTTTCCTCCTCTGGATCATCCAGATGGTCATTGGCAAACTTCAGACGGGCCTGGACATGCACTGGCTTGAGCAGGAGGACCTTGCGTGCGCTGCAGGATTTTAATCCATGACGGCGTAATGTGTTACTAATGGTTTTCTTTGAGACTGTGGTCCCAGCTCTCTTCAGGTCATTGACCAGGTCCTGCCATGTAGTTCTGGGCTGATCCCTCACCTTCCTCATGATCATTGATGCCCCACGAGGTGAGATCTTGCATGGAGCCCCAGACCGAGGGTGATTGACCGTCATCTTGAACTTCTTCAATTTTCTAATAATTGCGCCAACAGTTGTTGCCTTCTCACCAAGCTGCTTGCCTATTGTCCTGTAGCCCATCCCAGCCTTGTGCAGGTCTACAATTTTATCCCTGATGTCCTTACACAGCTCTCTGGTCTTGGCCATTGTGGAGAGGTTGGAGTCTGTTTGATCGAGTGTGTGGACAGGTGTCTTTTATACAGGTAACAAGTTCAAACAGGTGCAGTTAATACAGGTAATGAGTGGAGAACAGGAGGGCTTCTTAAAGAAAAACTAACAGGTCTGTGAGAGCCGGAATTCTTACTGGTTGGTAGGTGATCAAATACTTATGTCATGCAATAAAATGCAAATGAATTACTTAAAAATCATACAATGTGATTTTCTGGATTTTTGTTTTAGATTCCGTCTCTCACAGTTGAAGTGTACCTATGATAAAAATTACAGACCTCTACATGCTTTGTAAGTAGGAAAACCTGCAAAATCGGCAGTGTATCAAATACTTGTTCTCCCCACTGTATATCCACAGTAAAATGAGTCCTATATCGACATAACCTGAAAGGTCGCTCAGCAAGGAAAAAGCCACTGCTCCAAAACCGCCATAAAAAAGCCAGACTACGGTTTGCAACTGCACATGGGGACAAAGATCGTACTTTTTGGAGAAATGTCTGTTTGGCCATTATGACCATTGTTATGTTTGGAGGAAAAGGGGGGTGCTTGCAAGCTGAAGAACACCATCCCAAACATGAAGCATCATGCTGTGGGGGAGCTTTGCTGCAGGAGGGACTGATGCACTACACAAAATAGATGGCATCATGAGGAAGGAAAATTATGTGGATATATTGAAGCAACATCTCAAGACATCAGTCGCAAATGGGTCTTCCAAATGGACAATGACCCCAAGCATACTTCCAAAGTTGTGGCAAAATGGCTTAAGGACAACAAAGTCAAGGTATTGGAGTGGTCATCACAAAGCCCTGACCTCAATCCTATAGAATATTTGTGGGCAGAACTGAAAAAGCGTGTGTGAGCAAGGAGGCCTACAAACAAGACTCAGTTAAACCAGCTCTGTCAGGAGGAATGGGCCAAAATTCACCCAACTTATTGTGGGAAGCCTGTGGAAGGCTACTCGAAACGTTTGACCCAAGTTAAACAATTTAAAGGCAATGCTACCAAATACTAATTGAGTGTATGTAAACTTCTGACCCACTGGGAATGTGATGAAATAAATAAAAGCTGAAATAAATCATTCTCTCTACTATTATTCTGACATTTCATATTCTTAAAATAAAGTGGTGATCCTAACTGACCTAAAACAGGGAATTTTTACTAGGATTAAATGTCAGGAATTGTGAAAAAGTGAGTTTAAATGTATTTGGCTAAGGTATATGTAAACTTCCGACTTCAACTGTAGGTAAACTAGAAATATCTTCCCAGTTTATGAATGCATCACTATGGGGAAGAAATCTTATTGGAGTGAGCAGTATTGGCCCAGACGGGAAAGCCATCTCCTATGTCAGAAGCCGTTATAGAGGGGTGTTAGTAAACATATGATAGTACACATCTCTGGAAAACTGTAAAGCACCCTCTCGGTTTTCAAATCTTCATCCCGACTCCCCCGAACCGGAACCACGGCCACCTCACAGGTCCCTGGGGACATGTTATGAATCTGCTAGGACAGCGCTTATAAATCCACCTGCCCCCTCTTCATCACAACCCTGGGGCTGCAGCATGGCACAATGGGCAGGCACTCCATAACCCCACCCCAACATCCCTTCCTCACCATCCAGCCCTGTCTGCAGTAAAGACAGATCCCTCTGTGCACATGCATGCAGGGCCAGGCATAGAGATGAGGACGCTGTCTGTTCTGTCGATGGCAGCCACAGAGAACACACATATTGGAGAACAGCAGACAGAGCGTGCTAAATCTATGTCTTCTGCTTGGGATGGGCCGTACGAGAGGGTACCCTATCGATGACTGCCCCCCGCCATGTCTGAGTTTAACCACAGCCACATGGGCTCTCACATACACAGACAGACTGTGTTACAACCAATCTCCCTCATGCTCATCCGTCAATCCTAAACTATGGCAGTGAGAGGGATGTGTAGTGTATAGAAAATGAGAATGTGGAATGTTTATGCCGCCCCCACGATATTGGAACAGACAGACAGATAGGGAGGGAGAGAGAAAAACCCACACCACACACACGGTATATTCATACAAAAAAATTGCCCCAAATGCTCCCTCCAAGGGTACCATGTTCCAGAGAGGGGTAGAAAAGGCAAAGACAAATGGATGGAGAGAGACAAAGCAAGAGCGAAAGAGAGAGAGAGAGAGAGAGAGAGAGAGAGAGAGAGAGAGAGAGAGAGAGAGAGAGAGAGAGAGAGAGAGAGAGAGAGAAAATAAACAACAATAAAGAGAGACATATAACCAAGGTAATGAAGACCGATGTTGATACAGATGTAGGATCTTAATTTGATCACTCTTTTGTAGCTGAGAATTATTTGTAGGAAATGCAAACTTGTAGTGTATTCAAGGTTTAAAAAGGCTTCTAAAGTTTGTAATTTCCACTTTAAAATGTCAGACTTAATTTGCCATAATGAAAAATGTATCAACCCCTACAAAAAAATGTCCATTATTTATAATCCACATAATAATTCACATTTACTGTTGCTGCAGGATTATTTTCCTGCTATAGCAAACTGTTAAACTGTATGCATGCACCACTGTGATGTTTCCTAGTTGTGTTTGAGAGAGACAAAATTAATACTAATTACCGAGATTAATATCAATGATTCAATGTTCCTATTAATGATTATTCCAATAATTAGAATCAGCAGGATGAAATAACCTGCGGTTTAAAATTGTACATGCAAATCAAGCTGCTTCTATGTTCTCACCTCTGAAATGAGATATACAGCCTGTAGTCTACCCAGGCACCCTGGTTTACACCATTTGGCATGAGGAGAGAACTTGGCATGTCTCACTCTTCACGCGATGTGGTTAGAGAGCTGGATCCCTACTCCTTTAATCCTCCATATTGTTTTTAATAATAAAAAAACTCCATGTCTCAGGGAAAAGGATGACTGACCTTCAAGGGGATTAGGAGACTTGCAATGGCATTAGACTAGTCAGAAAGACAATGGCAGATGTATTTACTCAAATACCATATTACTAAAAGACTGCAGTCAAAATATGGTTGTAGGAAATGACTGTAAATGAAGATAAAAGTAAGAACAATGGCATTGTAAACCCCAGTGAATAGACACTGGACGTCTGTTGTCTGCTAGTGACAACTAGTCAAGTCTCATCATCATCATCATTGATATCGCCATAAACTAGGATGTCATCTCTCTAAGAAAGTCTCATGTTGAGATCAACAACCATATTTCTATCACCTTGAGCTCCTGTCCTTAGGAAAGTGTGGGCTAATGTGGAGGACATGACATAGTATTTTGTCCACAGTGGCTGAAGCATAGCAGGTTAAACCAACCCACAGTAAGCTGCTACGCTAGCTCCAGCCCCAGCCTCAGGCTTGTGATCGAAGAGATACATCTTCTGGGACGCTGTTTCAGCTCTAACTAACCGCATTTGTGGACAATTTACAGTGTTGGTTGTCTGCTAAAACCCACCAATAAATGAATCTAGGGGGTGTGGGGCTGGGTGCCTGCAGGTTGCCAGGCCCAAGATAAATTGCTGCGAGTTTCTGCACTGTCTGGCAATCTTAATCCTCAATAATAGGCCAGCAGAGTCAAGGCAAAGAGTTAGAGCACAGACACGTCGAGCCTGGGGCTAAAGAAAAATCCTCCAACCAGTATTTCTCCAGCTCTGTGAGCTTACTCGAGTCTCATTTCTAAGTCTCTGTTTATGAACTCAGGGTATAGCCGAGATGAGACTAAGGACTGGTTACAAGCACAGAATCTCACCTGCCTTTTCAAGGATCTTTACGCCCAAACGTTAAAAAGTACCTCAGTTATCAACAGGTTAGGTAATGTATAAGATCCATAAGACTGACACAAGCCGGAGGGAATGTGACGTGACCTGCACTCATGAGATTACAAACAAACTGTTAGATGCCAGCCTGCCTAAGCCTCCCCTGAGCATCTTCTCAGATAAGTGTCCATTTCATTTGAGCAGGGGGAGAGCATCATGGCATGATTACAACACGGCAAATGTCAGATATTCTTCATCCCCACTTACCATCTGCTGTGAGGGTCGGATGGAAAACGCTGACCCTCATCAGTAGCAGCACTCTCTCTTGTCACCAGAAAGACAGAAATTCTCTGACCTCTAAAAATATAGCACAAGTTACAGCACCCAGCCAACCAATCAGCATCCAGGGCCATGGCAGCGGGGGCAGACAGACACTTCTCCTCGAGCCAAGAGTTGACAGGAGTGTGGTTTATTTAAGCAAGGCAGAATAAAATAATAGATTTGCTATGACAAAGAGAAAGACACCACTGTGCTGTGTCAAATTACTGCAGGAGATATGAATTATTCATCTACAAAATACACTTGATCAAATGTTGAGGAGGGATTAAGGTTAGTGTCCATAAAACCCCCTGACATGGGCACGTGAGCAGCAAGGTTTCACCCGCTTTGATCCTCCAACATGCCTCGTTTCCAAGGTGTTAAACTTGTCTATCTGTTTTCCCAGGGCACAGACAGCAGCCCCACACCGTGCTGCCCCTGCCCAACCTAGCAAGCACCTTCTTCATCGGCACTGGCAGTTGGTTTCCACAGAAATGCCCAGGAGCCAGGCAAGCTAATCCCTCCGCTGTGGCAAAGATGGATGTGTCAATCCGCATCCATCCATCTGTTGGTGCACAGTATCTCCTATCTGCGAGCAAAATGAATGCCACGGTGGGGCCAGATGAGGGTGGTCAGCTTGACAGAAACCCCCGCGATCAACGCCCAGATAACTCCAGGGGCTTTGGCGATAAATTGCAGAAGCTTCAAATGAGATGGAGCCACAATGCAATTTTCCCCAGCAGTCCAGATACAGTATATAAAGCTGTGAGGGGGGCAGGACAGTTAGCTGGGTGCTTTCAGTCAAATAACCTCCCAGTGAAATCAGACTAATACTAACATCAGGCCCGGTGAGATCCAGAGAGGATTACAGCAGTGGAGTGTACAAGAGGAACAAAGCCACACTCATTCCTGTGTGTCATCCCTGTTTATGAGGAAGAATCACATCCTGAGTGGACTAAAGCCTCCATCTTGGTTCTGACTATGTCTCCCTGAGGCAGACCTTGAGGCCTCAGCCCCCGCAGCCCTGCTGGTGGCACATGCCAACGTCCTTCAACCACAGCCTTTCTCTTTCTCCACGAAAGCATCAAGTCACCTGGGGACAATTCCCAGACCACAACTGAATATAGGGATGACCTTTTGTGACCAGATCAGATGGGTAGGTTATTTATCTACTGTGCTCTCTGTTGACTCTGTTGAATAAAAGCGCCATTGTACATGCTATATAATATTATAAACTGGGTGGTTTGAGCCCTGAATGCTGATTGGCTGACAGCCATGGTATATCAGACCATATACCACGGGTATGACAACATATTTATTTTTACTGCTCTAAATACGTTGGTAACCAGTTTATAATAGCAATAAGGCACCTTAGGGGTTTGTGGTATATGGCCAATATACCACGGCTAAGGGCTGTATCCAGGCACTCCTCGATCCTTATTGCTTAAGTATACAATAGCCACGTATTGAACGCTGCTCAAGATACGAGACACTGTATACAGTACAAGTAGTATTTGTAAAGAGATGACAATCCTGAAGAACCGCTAAACGTTTGGTAAGAAATTAATAAACATACTAAAAGTAAGCATGTCCCAAGATGCATTGCTCATAGAATGGGGTCAGACACTTTCCATGTTCCTCTTTAAGATCCTTAGCAAGCCAAGGGTCAGAGACTGGGGCCAGCAGCTAACACAAGAGCCGAACGTGAACGGGTGGGCGAGCGTGTAGCAACAGACAGGAAAGAAACACAGACTAATGAAACAGACTATCTGGGGTATTTATTTCAAGGAGAAGAAATTAATAAGCATGAAAAATAATAATCCTCAACACATTGCATGCCAAATGTAATGATTAAAGAAAAAACTGCCGACCCAATTATTTCAGGCAGAACAAAAGGCAACGGTAAAGATTGTTGAAAGAGTAAACAATGGGGAGAGCGTGGCTGCGAGCAAACACCTCAGACACAATTAAACCCACGCTGGCTGCATCTGCTCCCAGAGCCCTGCCTGGTGCACTATCACGCTGACACAGCGTGCTGCACACTTAGCATGGGAGGAGAAGTGGAACCTGGGCTGTTTACTTGGCTAATGCCCAGACAGCAGTGGCCGATCACTTTCTTCTATTGCTCTACCTACTGCTGGGAGATCAGCAGATGCTTTCAAGGCCAGATGAGTCACAAAGCACAATAAAAACAACCATGATGTTATTAACTCCTTTATTACCAAGTCCCTCCAGGATTCTGCGCAAATTTTTTGTGTAAAGTGAACAATTCCCCGCATATCATGCGAGGGCTTGCAAATTTGACCAACCACTGCACTATTTCCCGCATAAAACAGTCAAATCATAGCAATGTTATCGCTTAAAACTGACCCATCGCCGCAGTACAAAAAGAGGGCTCCTAATTTCAACCAATCACCCACATTTACCGCATAATGTGGTTCAATCAAGCCACATGTCAACAAACTTTTTCCCTCGTCAGCGCATTTTCACAACAATTTGGCCAAAATGCTTTTATTAGCATTGGCTTAAACTACTAAAGGTCATATTTGCGAGCTTCTACAATCACATGTTCTGTTGTATCGAGGGGATTCAAAGGATGATGGAACAGTGTTTCTCAACCCTTTGTTCTCAAGTACCCCAAACAGTACACAGTTTTGTTGTAGCCCTTGACAAAGACACACCCTCATTAAACTCATTGAGGGCTTGATGATTAGTTGACAAGTTGAATCAGGTGTGCTTGTCCAGGGTTACAATAAAAATGTGCACTGTTGGGGGAACTCGAGGACCAGGGTTAGGAAACACTGTGCTAGAAGATTAATTGGACCAGAGAATGTGTTTAATCAAGGTTCATGCCAACACTACAGTGTGCAGGGCTGTGTTTTAAATAGGCGTTATGTGATATGAAGCACAGCCAGACTTTGGTTTTTACAGGAGGCCATGATAAGTATGACTCGGCCCATAAATTTAGAACAATTCTGATAATGACGCGCTGACAGCAGAGTGCGTTACATTCTATTACGGTGTCCTACAAAGCCTGACACATCTGCACACACACACACAGGCAGGCAGACGAGCAGAGAGAAAACCCCTGGCCAAATCCATCCCGTGCTACGCCTAAACCGATAAATAAAGCTCACGTCAGCCGCTCTGCATATTTAGGTCTCCTAACGGCTCCGTGTACCTCGCCTGGCAAAGAAAAACGAATCATCATGTGGCAAATGTGTCATAACGCCGACCAGGCACCCAACAGGTGCAATGATTTAAAACACAGCCCTGCACACTGTAGTGTTGGCATGTACCTTGAATAAACACATTCTCTGGTCCAATTCATCTTCTAGCACAGTGTTTCCTAACCCTGGTCCAGTATGAAAATGTATGCACTCACTAACTGTAAGTCGCTCTGGATAAGAGCGTCTGCTAAATGACTAAAATAAAATTTAAAAAAATATGTTGGCTAGATCATTAATGGGGGAGAAAAGCACCACTAGCATTCTCTCTCTTTCTCTCTCTGTCTTTCTCTCGCTCTTTCTTTCTATATTTTGTCTCTCTCCCTTTCTCTCGTTCTCTCTAAGTCCTCTTTTCTGCTCTCCTCTAATTTTCTGGTTTATTAGGAGGAGTAAGTTAAATAGCCTCTCCTCATCTCCTACACACACAGCCATAAGATGAAGGGGCCACAATGACAGGGCCTCTCTGTTACTTCCTATAGTAGATTTATACACAGTCCTCACTACAAAAGGGCTACAGAGGCCAAGGCACTTCTGGGCCTTGTTAGACAGGCCCTTGATTGGCTGGTCAGACAAACTGAGAGCAGGCTCTTGTCACACATGAGAGCATCTGCTTAGTCCTGTAACATTACTCTGCTCTCATCTCATTCAGTAGAGCTGAGTGGTTTGATCCGCTTACCCCACCGCCACAGGGGTAAATATAAACACTGAGGAAAATGTCAACAAGACTCTTTATGATGCTAAAAAGATACATCTGATTAAATATGCTCCCAATTTACCTCTAGCACCAAGCCACAGCTTGACAGAAGAAACAGCCATAATGAAAACACAGACACGCCACTTACCTGATCATCGCCAAAACTGGTGGCTTTTAGAACTTCACATGAACACTCCCAATATGAAACCAGTCCAGAGGAATCAGTTAGGCCTAATGTTTTTAAATTCCCAAGCATCATCGTTGCTAGTTCAGGAGTCGTTCAAGTTGTTGCCAAATTGTTCACAATAAAACAATTCTGACATACCACGTTTTCTAATATTCAGAATTTGCACAAATAAAGACAATTTATAGAGAAAAATCAATTTGGAAATAGTTGTTTGATGGGGACAAAAGCTGGGGCTCATGCTGGGGGCTGGTCATAAAGTATTAATGGTTACAATTATCCTCCATATTTACTATAATCTTCAATCTTCTGCCTTCAAGCGAGGTTTCCTTTGACACATTGCTGCTAGTGTGAATGAAAGGAGGATTTGCCACAATTGTATGCTCATAAGCCTTGATGCTATTTAGGAAGGGTTCAGTGCCTTCAGAAAGTATTCATACCCCTTGACTTTTTCCACATTTTGTTGTGTTACAGCCTGAAATCAAAATGTATTACATTTATGTTTTTTCTCACCCATCTACACACAATACCCCATAATGACAAAGTGAAAACATGTTTTTAGAAATGCTTGCAAATTTATTGAAAATGAAATACAGAAATATCTAATTTACATAAGTATTCACACACTGAGTCAATACATGTTAGAATCACCTTTGGCAGCTATTACAGCTGTTAGTCTTTCTGGGTAAGTCTCTAAGAGCTTTCCACACCTGGATTGCACAATATTTCCACATTATTCTTTAAGAAATTCTTCAAGCTCTGTCAAATTGGATGTTGATCATTGCTAAATAGCCATTTTCAAGTCTTGCCATAGATTTTTAATCCAATTTAAGTCAAAACTGTAACTAGGCCACTCAGAAACATTCAATGTTGTCTTGGTAAGCAACTCCAGTGTATATTTGGCCTTGTGTTTTAGGTTATTGTCCTGCTGAAAGGTCAATTTGTGTCCCAGTGTCTGTTGAAAAGTAGACTGTACCAGGTTTTCTTCTAAGTTTATTTTTATCCCAAAACAAAACTACTCCTTGCCGATGATAAGCATACCCATAACATGGTGCAGCCACCACCATGCTTGAAAATATGAAGTGTGGTACTCAGTAATGTCTTGTGTTTGCCCCAAACAAAACACTTTGTATTCAGGACATTTTTAGCAGTTTTACTTTAGTGCCTTATTGCAAACAGGATGCATGTTTTGGAATCTTTTTTATTCTGTACAGGCTTCCTTCTCTTCACGCTGTCATTTAGGTTAGTATTGTGGAGTAACTACAATGTTGTTGATCCATCCTCACTTTTCTTCTATCACAGCCATTAAACTCTGTAACTGATTTAAAGTCACCATTGGCTTCATGGTGAAATCCCTGAGCTGTTTCCTTCCTCTCCGGCAACTGTATTAGGAAGGACGCCTGTATCTTTGTAGTGACTGGGAGTATTGATACACCATCCAAAGTGTAATTAATAACTTCTCCATGCTCAAAGGGATATTCAAAGTCTGCTTTTTAAATTTCTACCCATCTGTGTTTGAAATTCACTGCTCGACTGAGGGACCTTACATCTGTGTGGGGTACAGAGATGAGGTAGTCATTCAAAAATCATGTTAAACACTATTATTGGACCCAGAGTGAGTCCATGCAACTTATTATGCGACTTCTAAGCAAAGTTTTACTCCTAAACTTATTTAGGCTTGCCATAACAAAGGGGTTGAATACTTATTGACTCAAGACATTTCAGCTTTTCATTTTTAATTAATTTGTAAACATTTCTAAAAACATAATTCCACTTTGACATTATGGGGTACTGTGTGTAGGCCAGTGACACAAAATCTCAAGAGTCTATTGACGCACCTGTGCATCAATCCACAGTGCCTTGCAAAAGTATTTATGCCCCTTGGTGTTTTTCCTATTTTGTTGCATTACAACCTGTAATTTAAATGGATTTTTATTTGGATTTCATGAAATGGACATACACAAAATAGTCCAAATTGGTGAAGTGAAATGAAAAAAATTACTTGTTTCAAAAAATTATACAAAATAAATAACGGAAAAGTGGTACGTGCATATGTATTCACCCCCTTTGCTATGAAGCCCCTAAATAAGATCTGGTGCAACCAATTACCTTTGGAAGTCACATAATTAGTTAAATAAAGTCCACCTGTGTGCTTTCTAAGTGTCACATGATCTGTCACATGATGTCAGTATATATACACCTGTTCTGAAAGGCCCCAGAGTCTGCAACACCACTTAGCAAGGGGCACCACCAAGCAAGCGGCACCATGAAGACCAAGGAGCTCTCCAAACAGGTCAGGGACAAAGTTGTGGAGAAGTACAGATCAGGGTTGGGTTATAAAAAAATATCAGAAACTTTGAACATCCCACGGAGCACTATTAAATCCAATATAAAAAAATTTAAAGAATATGGCACCACAACAAACCTGCCAAGAGAGGACCGCCCACCAAAACTCATGGACCAGGCAAGGATGGCATTAATCAGAGAGGCAACAAAGAGACCAAAGATAACCCTGAAGGAGCTGCAAAGCTCCACCGCGGAGATTGGAGTATCTGTCCATAGGACCACTTTAAGCCGTACAGTCCACAGAGCTGGGCTTTACAGAAGAGTGGCCAGAAAAAAGCCATTGCTGAAAGAAAAAAATAAGCAAACACATTTGGTGCTCGCCAAAAGGAATGTGGGAGACTCCCCAAACATATGGAAGAAGGTACTCTGGTCAGATGAGACTAAAATTGAGATTTTTGGTCATCAAGGAAAACACTATGTCTGGCGCAAACCCAACACCTCTCATCATCCCGAGAACACCATCCACACAGTAAAGTATGGTGGTGGCAGCATCATGCTGTGGCGATGTTTTTCATCGGCAGGGACTGGAAAACTGGTCAGAATTGAAGGAATGATGGATGGTGCTAAATACAGGGAAATTCTTGAGGGAAACCTGTTTCAGTCTTCCAGAGATTTGAGACTGGGACGGAGGTTCACCTTCCAGCAGGACAATGACCCTAAGCATACTGCTAAAGCAACACTCGAGTGGTTTAAGGGGAAACATTTAAATGTCTTGGAATGGCCTAGTCAAACCCCAGATCTCAATCCAATTGAGAATCTGTGGTATGACTTAAAGATTGGTGTACACAAGCGGAACCCATCCAACTTGAAGGAGCTGGAGCAGTTTTGCCTTGAAGAATGGGCAAAAATCCCAGTGGCTAGATGTGCCAAGCTTATAGAGACATACCCCAAGAGACTTGCAGCTGTAATTGCTACAAAAGGTGGCTCTACAAAGTATTGACTTTGGGGGGGGTGAATAGTTATGCACGCTCAAGTTTTCTGTTTTTTTGTCTTATTTCTTGTTTGTTTCACAACAAAAAATATTTTGCATCTTCAAAGTGGTAGGCATGTTGTGTCAATCAAATGATACAAACCCCCCAAAAATCCATTTGAATTCCAGGTTGTAAGGCAACAAAATAGGAAAAATGCCAAGGGGGGTGAATACTTTCGCAAGCCACTGTAAGTAACATAATAAAAAAATCCCCATCAAAATCCATCAGTTTAAGCTAGAGATTTGCATGGGCTGCGTCTCAATCCACTGTATCCGCCATATGTCGGCCTGCCGCATCTGCGGCGGAACGTGGCCAAGCTACATAGGTGTTTGTCAGAACATGAGACATCCCGGAAATCTGTCTTCTTTGAAAAAATACGTAGCGTCCAAACAGTTTGGTGTTCAACTATTATGACCAGTCTAAGGGGAGACTCTCATGAACACGATGGTGTTTTCCGTTTTGCTCTACGACCCCCACAAGTGTCACGGGACTCGTCTGAAGGTAACCCATACAAACAAATGGAAGTATGGAGGTAGTTTTGTGTCAAAAAATAAATTAATAATCCTGAGCTTTCTTATCTCAAAACCTTATATCTTATGATATTTTTTTTTACTGTCTTTCTGCCATTTATGAATGTGTTATTCAACGCGTTTCAATGGGCTATAGTAGTAAAGGCCAAATTCAATATTTTATCACCCCCCCCCCACCCACCCCCCCACCCCCCAACGGCTTAGACTTCTAGAGGTGTTTTAATCCATTTCAAATTCAGGGTGTAACACAAGAAAATGTGGAAAAAGTATTTCTGAAGGCACTGGGCTCCCGAGTGGCGCAGCGGTCTAAGACACTGCATTTCAGTGCTTGAGGCGTCACTACAGACACCCTGGTTCGATTCCAGGCTGTATCACAACCGGCCGTGATTGGGAGTCCCATTGGGCGGCGCATAATTGGCCCAGCGTCGTCCGGGTTTGGCCGGTGTAGGCTGTCATTGTAAATAAGAATTTGTTCTTAACTGACTTGCCTAGTTAAATAAAGGTTAAAAAAATACTTTTAAATATATAAATCACCATTGAAGGGACAATAAGGATATTCATTAAAACAAATGACAGCATAATCTAATTGAGGGTGAAACCATGGCACCTTTGTTTCACTCTGTGTCCCCAAGGCAAAGAAATATAGCATTGATTGGCGCCTACTGTACTGTTTGTGTATAGGTAGCTAGTATTGAAGGATTAGTGATAAGGATAAAAGCTGAGAAACCTTACCTAATACGCCAAGCCGGTAGTTCACTGTGATGACGATAACGTTGCCGTAACTTGCCAAGATGCTGCCGTCAAACATATTCCCAGTGCCCTCCATGTAGGATCCCCCATGGATAAATACCATCACTGGCTTGGGGCTGCCGCTTTCACGGATGTCTGCAAGAAGGGGAAGGAAATTATTAAAGGACAAATTAAAGCCGACAGCTGGAGATGCAATCTAAATTGTGGACGCTTTGCTTTTCTCATAATTTGTGGCACATTGACTTTGCTTTGAGACAATTTCTGCTTTGCACGTCAGACAGTTCATTTTCTACGTGACAAGTATGACATGTTCCTGGTGATTGAAAATAGAAAATTAATCATATTTTTTAGTTTCAGGAAATTTTAGGGGCTGTTTTAAATTTTTGGGGACCCAATAAACTCAGCATTAAAGAAGAGCAGAGATTCAAACTGACATTTCAATTTATGTGGCACAGGTAGCTAGTTTTAATCTAATAAAACAGATTGAACCTAAATGTTTTCACAAACATTCTTTAAGAAAGGTTTTTAATTACATTTCAGACATCCAACATTTCCCTTTAACAATGTGTTATGCTTACTGAACTTCGCATAATGATTTCAGCTCAATTGATGCTGTGCAGAGTATTTACAAGGGAGGACATCTAGTTTGAGCGCTGGGTTTGAATTAAATGGGGATAGGGATACAAAAAATAGGCTTCCGATTACTTTCATCTTTCACAAAGGAGAAAGGCTTTTCATCTTGAGTGCAAAATGTCCACATACATGTTCAATATCTCATTGATGTTTGGTGTTCGGGGACTCACTTGCAAGAGGTCTCAGTGCTGAGGAAAGTAATTAAATAGTAACAAACTAAAATAATAGGATAGCATTTTCCAAAAAGCCTTCTCTTACGGCTAAAAATGTGGCCGTATTTGCAGAATCCAGGCCCTCTCTCTGTTCTTTTAGTTGATTTTCTTCCTCCCACTCTCTCTTTCTTGTTCTCTCTCTCTCTCTCTCTCTCTCTCTCTCTCTTTCTTGTTCTCTCTCTCTCTATCTTTCTCTCTCTCTCTCTCTCTCGCTCTTTCTCTCTCTCTCTTACATTTCCAGTGAAAGTGGAGGCTCCTAGAGAGGGAAGGAAAGGCCAGGGCAACTCTCATCTTCTCTTCCTCAGTAGGCAATGCATCATAACTCCTATATTATTGATTAGGACTGAGCAGCTGCAGTGTGTGTGTGTGTGTGTATGTGCCTGTGTGCAAAAACATAAGTTAGTGGGGAAAAAGAGAGGGAGACAAAGAGAGAGAGAAAGAGAGAGGGAGGGAGATCGAGTGATCCGGAGGAAAAATCTTGATTATTTTCTGAAATTTCACATCAGAATCCTAACATCTTCCATTCACTTTGATGAATTAATTGTCGCAGAATAGCAGCTGTATTCACGCAAGTGTGTAAACTAGCGCTGCATTGAGACAGGAGATACCTGATCTCTCTAGATAGTTACAAACATAACAGCAAGGTAAATTACTAAACCTGTCAAATAAAACTAGGAATGAAGACTAACTGGAAAGATTGTGTGTCTGTCTGTGTAAGTGCATGCGTGACATTCATGACTGTAAGTCACTGGATAAAAGCGTCTGCTAAATGGCATATTATTATTATTATACGTGTGTGCGTGAGAGAGATTCATACAGTACATGTGTCGCCCCTCTCTGTCTCTTGTGCGGGTGCCAGCAGCAGATTAAAGTGACACACATCTGGCCACAGAGGGTTATGGCTGTGGTGTGTAGAGTACTGTCTGTCAGGATGTCCATTACATCATTCATGTCATTCACTGTCCTTTATGCTGTATGTTCTTGTGCTCACTTCAGCTTTGTGAGTGGCAAAACAGCAAGTGCACATTCATATTTCTTTGGATGGATTCCAGGCTTCTCTGACTAAGGTCAAAAAATGGTAAACCTCCATAAATGAGGAATTTAAGCCAGGGAATTATGTGCGCTGGTGTAACGGAGTTAAGAACGTACTATAAGCTCACTCCACAGCTAGCTTGAAATGTCGCAGATGGAGCTATCCAATTAGATATTTTTCAATAGCTCAAACGGTTGGCACGTTGTCAAGGAGGGTGGTCACGTGTGTCTGCGAGCAGAGGATCACTGGTTCAGTGGAAGAAACTATACTGTTAGCAGCACACTGACGTCCGTTTCACTGGTGCCGTGAAGACACGGCTCCACAGTTGGGCTCAGCTCAACGGCCGGGGTCGCTCGCTGTGGGGCGAGTTTAGAAGGGGTTGGGGAAGCTATACTGTTAGCAGCACACTGGCATCCGTTATACTGGCTTTTGAGAATAAATGGCAATTTGGTCTAAACTGGGCCTACTAATCACAGGCTTCTGTCATGCATCCTACGTGGACACCATGGTGTGCTAGACTCATCCTAGCTGGAGGTAAATGGAGGCAAGGTACAGCATAAGTGAGGACAGGTGCATTCCTATAAAGGTGCTCACATCACAGAAGACTAGCTGTAGAAGCACTGCACTGCAATGCCTTCCACAAAATATCTGTATGACCTTGCAGACAAGCTATAAAGAGAATGTCCCTGTCATAATCCTCCAGAGGACAAAAGCTTCCAGCCATTACAAATCCACAGGTGTATTGGTAGCTACAAAGAACTGTACATCTTACATTCCATGACATAGAGAGGTTCCATGGCCGGTGTTGTTGTTGTTTGACTCCATATCTCTGTTGTGTCTATAGGTTAAACGTCGAAAGAGCACTATCAGTGAGACAGCAAGCCGACTGGTCCTTGGAACACTTCATTCCCAGATCTCAGTGCGTTGGTTTTCACAACATATTGTCTTCCGTCTTAAAGAGGATTATTCATCTGCCCTGGATTCTTTATCAAGTGAATAGGCTACTTGAGAGGCATGCTGGGATGTCACTGTATATTTGTGCCTCTCTAATCTTTTGAAGTTTGTACTCAGGAAATCGCAAGTTGCTGCAGATCAAAGATAGCTTCTGCATTTCTCGTTTAGTTTTCTGTAATTGGTGCTTATTTCACCAGATGATACAGGAGATGTGCATTATTAAGAGTGTGTTCTGTCATTAAGTAGGAAGATCACTTTCTTACACCCTCACTTTCTCTTTGAATAACTTAAATTGTGGTTATTAGAGTACTTTCTTCAGTCTATTACTTTTCAGTGAGGAGCCCATTTTATATTTGTTAATTTGAAATTGTGGCCTTGATCCCTAGGTTTACATCACTGTGCCATTATGTACTTCAATTAGTCTAAAATAGTGATGAAGAGGCCTCATTAGGAAGGAACTTTGTGATCAATATGTTGCAAGTCATTGCCCATAACGATCAAGGAACATCCATACATGTTGCATAGGAAACTTTCTTGTTTTTTTTATAACACAACTGAAGGTGACTTGTGTTAGTATTGATCGGGGTATCCAATTCCCCAGGGTTGGAATGGTATCTTTTATTTTGGAAAAAAGAGGAGAGCTTTGAAAAATCATGCAAAAATGTTTTAAGATTTGATTGAAGGGTTAATAGTTACTGTCTCTTTTAGGTGGGATGCAACATGTAAAAAAAAAAAAATTCAATAAAAAGAATTCAAGCAAAAACCTACGTTAGATTATTAATGATTAAGTACTCTGGAATGACGGGAGACATTAAACATACTCTTAAAACATCAAGCAAAAAAGACAAAACACATCCAGCAAAAATTAAGAAGAAAAAAAATCTTCAATAAAAAAAGAAAAAAAGGACAAAAATGTTGAGTGTTCCTTGTCATGCAAATCAGTTTGGCATCAAAAAATACCTTCATCCTCCACCCCGTCATTATCACCTAAATCATCATTGTGTTTCTTTGTAATGGGACCTAGGATCAAGAATGGAGAAGATGGAGGAAACAGAGAATTCAAGAACACACAAACCTTATAAACGCTCTAAAGAAAAATACATCTTAAGTGATTTTCCCTGTGAAAAATCAGACTGAAAGAGAAAGAATGTAAACAATATGATACACATTTGTTTGTGGCTATGATGTAGTATGACTTTTGTTACAAAGTACTGTAACAGAACAAGAAAGGTTTTCAAAATAGGACTGTTTCTTTCAAAAAGATTCAAGAATGTAAGATAAGTCCTTCTCAGTAAAACAGAAAAGGTGTTTTCAGAACAAAGCTTTACCTCATGTCATTCTCACCCCTCTTTCACAATTTTTCAAGTAAATAGACAATCATATAATTAACTGTATATGATTACTCATAAGAAGCCAATGACCATATCCTCTGCATCATTTTGACTCAACATGTAAGGACATTTTGGGGGGTGTCTTGTAACATTATGTTCCAATAAGTAGCCCACGTCCGCGAATGTTAACGGAGATTGAATGTGCTAAAAGAGAATACCCAAGATTGAATCATGAGTGGACTCAAGATATATAAAACAATCTCAGCCTTTTGAAGGAGGGAGGAAATATGCTAAATAGAACCTAAATTAAGTCATTTCATTGCAGGATCACAGTGCCAAATGGATGAAGTGACTCTAAACACACAGAGAGGTTAATTTGCTTCATTGTCTCTCATTGGTTCAATAATATAGCAGGGAATAGGTCAGAGACTGCAGCAGAGTAAACCAAGACAGTATTCATTTAGTGAGAAACAGCACATAGTCCACAGTAATGGACTGTAATACAAACACGACACAGATGGACAAACAGACAGACAGACACACAGAGAGACAGAAGGGCACACATGCGCACACGCACACACACACACACACACACACACACACACACACACACACACACACACTACAAGGTTGACAAAGCTGTAGTCTAGACACATGCAAGCCTACATTAGGGTCAAGCATGTGTAAGCAGAGAGCAGCACATGCAAGAGTGAGAGACAGTATGGCTAATGAAAGAAGCCTTTACACACACCACTCAAATGCATTCTGCCTATGATCATGCTCCAACATGACCATACAGCACAGCAGATCAAAAAAAGGGAAGGAATGAGAGGCAGGGATGAGAGGGGGAAATCGAAATGCTCTGTTTTCTGTTCATTCTATAAAAATAGTCCAGACATGTATTTTCCTCATGTCTTGTAGCCAAAACAGAACTGGAGAGCAATAGGCAATGGCATGAACACCCTTTAATTTCTAGCAGCATTCTGGAGAAGAAAGCAGTGTTCATTCAACACCGGAGAGAACATTTGACGTTAACATCACGTTTCAACCCAGCAGGGTTGATGAGATTGATTTTGTGAAATACATGGCAAAAAAGGAAACAGTTACCGTAAGGGACACTGTAGCCTACCTTACCGGAACACATCATTAAACCATCATATTGTCACAGGCTAAAATAAAGCCTGTATGGTAACTTAATTGAGATGCTGGAGCAGTGTACTGCAGTGCCCTGTGACATGACTGTGCGTGACTGTGACATGTCCCCTAACTGAGGGGATGGTTGGATTATATCAGTCAGGACAGCACTTTCAATACATTTCCTGTATTTCCAGAAATCCTGGTTGAACGATTCCTGATTTTTGACTTATTCTCCAACCGGGATTTCGGGAAAAAATTATTTATTGAAAGTTCCCAGAATGTTGCAACCCTAAGCATGACAGCATGCTGTCAGTGATTAGGGAGGCTCTCTGTTTTTCTGTCTTTCCCAGTCTTTATTGTCACTCTCTCCCTTTACCTCTGTCTACTTCTCTCTCCCTTTACCTCTGTCTACTTCTCTCTCCCTTTACCTCTGTCTACTTCTCTCTCCCTTTACCTCTGTCTACTTCTCTCTCCCTTTACCTCTGTCTACTTCTCTCTCCCTTTACCTCTGTCTACTTCTCTCTCCCTTTCTTTACTCTGCCTCTCCATTTGTCTGTCTGGTAACCTGTCTGCCTGTGCCACTGTCTCTGTCTCGCCCCAACTCTCTGCCTGTCTTACCAGTGATGCTGTTTCCCAGTCAGATGATAGATTGATTTATTACTGTAGCCTAGCTCTTACACACCATTTCCAAATTAATTTCCATATCCCTCTTTCTGACGATATTGATTTGTGTTCATCTCTGAATGATAAAGTGCAACTTCACGCTTGAGCAGAATGTAATGCAGAAAACAGGTGGGCCAGTGCAGCGTGCAGAAGGCAGCAGACTCCAGGGACCCTAGCGCCCTTAACACTTTAATACACTATGAACCCTGAGGCTCCAACCAGATTAGGTAATTAATGCTTAGAGCTCAATCTATCTCACATTGTGCACATTACGACACATTCGTCAAGGATCTTAGACCTATCCAAATGGAAACAAACCAACTCAACCAATTATAGATTTGACCATTAAAACAATGGGCTCTCAATCTATAACATACAAAAGTCAAAAAATCTGGGGATTAAGCATTGACATCCGATAGAGTACTGGTTATAAAATGTATTTTTGCATGTATAAATATTTTCCATCCCTTGATAAATGAACGAATGTGTCTATGGTGAAATATATATGGTGAAATCTTTCATTCAATGCAGTTAGTGCCATAACATTTTGATCAAGAACAGAATACACAATAACCTATGTTTCTCATGTAGTCCAACAGCACAATAACATATATTTCATATGTAGTCCAACAGCACAAGAACATCTCTTTCATATGTAGTCCAACAGCACAAGAACCTATCTTTCAAATGTAGTCCAACAGCACAATAACCTATCTTTCATATGTAGTCCAAAAGCACAACTTGACCGTGGGATACATGTAGCGCAGTGTGTATGGCTATACAGCCAATTACAGGGCTCACAGCTCTGTAGATCTCTTTGATGAATGACTCAGAACCAGGTGGTGCTCAGGAACAGGACACTACAGACTACATCCACCCATGTAATGTGCAGAGAGAGGCTGGCTCTCTGACTGACTGACTGACTGACTGCACCATTCACGCTCTCAAAGCAGAAACAATAACACAGCTGCCAGACAAATGCTCTCTTGTACGGCTGGGGAGGATTTGACTGCATTAACTTTCTAAAACCGTATAATAACCTCAACCTTCACTCATCGTTAAGCCAGCTACTAAGCCAGGTATGTAGCTCTCGAGTGCTCCGTATGCAAACTATAGGCTTACAGACAGGCAGGGTAGACCATGTGACTACCATGTGCTCTGCAGAAGAAAAACATCCTCTGGCTAACACTTTGTGATGTGTCGCAGAATATACATCCAGTACAACAGATGACCCTCTCAACTGCCTGCCTGCCTGTGACAAGGCTTCTCACACATTTAGGCTAACACATCGAGCCCAAGGCAACCAACCACAGCATATGGAGCTAAAAGTCTCGGCAACCACCCTGATTTTCCCTCAGTTTCAACCCAGCACCATGGCTGTCCTACTATCTTACTACGCATCCTACTACTGGTCACGCCTGACAGGGAGAGAGAGAGCATCCTCTACCCTCGTAGAAGGGAGACATACTATATTAAAATGTGTGACCTCTAAAGCACAATATGAGTGGTAGAGGACGAAGCTTTTGTGCTTTCTCCTTTGTTGACAGGACCAATTGTCACAGAATTGACCAAGATGCATCTAGACCACACTCCCTGGGGAGTTGGGGCTTATTTTCCATCCCGCCCTGTCATATACAGTACAAAGCAGTTGTATCAGGAATCAACAGGAATCAACAGGAATCACTCTTTTGCACTAACACATGCATCCCCATCTTTTCTGTTTGCTCTCTTCCATGCAGCTGCTAGTGAGATAATCCAAGTAGGATACTGTATAGGCACAGTGTTAGACCTGCCATCACACATCATTTATTTCTTCAAAAATTATTTGTAACCTTGCAAGCATGAATATTTCATGATGTTATATGAACGTGCTTCTGTATTTTCTCCCCTAATGAATCAAGACTCATACGTATACTTTTATATAGTTAAATATTCTCTACACGTACTGAACACTGTGTAATACTGTGTAACATCAGTCACAAATAGTAACAACAGGAGTCTCATAAATATTTGATTCCCGTAACACGGCTGACATTCTAATGACTGTCAACAAGGGTCTCTGGACCCAGCGAAAAAGGTTATGATGCTGGGTTTCAAATATCAGTAGTGAATGCCAGCAAAAAGATGGGTTATTTTCTTGGAAACCCCCCCTGGGGAGAGCAGAGAGGACCTGGGGACCCAAATGTCACAGCGCCTTTGGATTGTGAAGGTGCTGGTGCTCATTAGAGCCAGCCACTGACAGGATCTAAAGGCAGGTAACATCAGTGTGTTAAGGAAGGGGGGGGGGGGATTTCATTAGGAGCTGTCAAAATGATAACAGGGACATAGAAGATGACACACCTGGTAATGAGCACCCTTCCTGTTGAGGGGAAGTTGACAGGGGAGAGGGTCAGAGGGTCAGAACCCCCCCTGCAAGGAGCACATAGAAATATAAATCATTTGATGGATCAAGTACTGTAGCAGCTCTGTTATTGGCCAGCCTGGTCTTGGCAGAACCTTTCAGGACCTGATAATTTGATCATGAAGAGTGGCATCTCCATTCGTAAGCACAAGGACAAGATAGAGTGTGACCAATTACCCAGCAGAGCAAAATATTGATCCAATTAAAAGTGCAGATACAGGTGGTGCTAATTGTACTGGAATCACAAGATGTAGTATTGGAAATATTAGAATTATGATTTCTTATCGATGCTTCACATGTTCCTATTCTCATTCATTGTTATGTCCCACTCTGCAGAAATAGTTATTTCTTATCATATTACTGTATATGTTCTCTCGTTCATAACCCAGTCTACATACACAGTCCTGTCAATGCCTTTCTGTACCAGGCCTACTAAGGCTAGTACATTTTCTGCAAATACAGACATATTTATATGATACGGTAGCAAGTCAGGCCACGTCTTTTTGGTGCAGATTTTATGCATCCCCTCACTATGAATGTATGCTTAATTATTATCCCAAATCACTTTGATAGATCAAAAGGACTTGAGAAAATCAAGCGTGGAGATGGCTGTGGTTGAGTTAGATGTCGCCCTAAGGTTTAGCATGTGAAATCTGCCGTGGATACAAAGACCAAACAAGGAATCAACCAAATACTGAGCTAATACCCCTCAATCATAAAACAACCCTCATGAGTAAAATAATTTATTAAACATAAATATTACTTTCTGTATGATCTGCTTATGCATTCTGTCGTTGCCAGGGATGCAGCCTGCTGCAAATTGGTTTGGTTCCTTTACTCTCAACTGGACCTTTCATGTCACAGCTAAAAGGAGATTCTGAGGCATTCAACTGAACAGTTGAACAGTTACTTTGACAGTTTGCATTGCTTCCCCTCTCCCCCTCTGTGTCTAGGTCTTTATGGGAGCTTAACATCGACGGGGCTGCAGCGGAGCGGGTTGAGAGTTTCAAGTTCCTTGGTGTCCACATCGCCAACAAACTGTAATTGTCCAAACACACCAAGACAGTCGTGAAGAAGGCACGACAACGCCTATATAGCCTCATTATTCTTATTTTTTTGTGTTACTTTTTATCTTATTTCTGACTTTATTTTATTTAGTAAATATTTTCTTAACTCTATTTCTTGAACTGCATTGTTGGTTAAGGGCTTGTAAGTAAGCATTTCACAGTAAGGTCTACACCTGTTGTATTCGGCGCATGTAACAAATACAATTTGATTTGTCTCTCTGTCTGTCTGCTTATCTCTCTCTGTTTCTCTCACTTTCTCATTCCAGTTTCAGTTGACGCTGAGAGTGATTCAGGAGTCTCTCGTCTTCAAACAGCTCCAATCTACCTACATCCTGACACCTGTAAACTTCCCCACTCACCAGCCCCACCACATGGCCCTGACCAAAGGCCAAACCCAACCTGCAGCTGAACAATGCACCTGCTCCTAAACAACCCGTTATGATGTTATGCTAGCTGGATGCTCTCAGTCTCTAGACTCCAGATGAGTTGTACTCTGACAGGAGAGGGACAGCCAGGGTTCATCAGGGTTATAGCCCAGGACCCCAACATGACACGGAGCACGGAGCGTGCCTCTGAGACCAGGCCTCAGCGAGGCAAGGCGGGATGATGGGGAAAGGGGGATGTTCAAAGAGGCCCTGGTACCAGCGGGACAGCAAACGGGCTAATTTGCCACCATATTCTATTTTCAAATCATTTCAATTTCAAAGCGCTGTAATATAATGCGGCGGGGATGAAAGAGAGGACCGCAGTGCATTGCTCAGCTCTGCCATCAACATCCCTCAACCCCAGCCCTCCTCTCAAATAGTACGTCAGCAGAATTAGGCATCATTTCCCAGCTCCAAAATTAATTCAAACATGTTCTCTTTCTCTCTTTTTGTAGTGCGTGCCTTTGATATGGACCTACAAGTTACAAATGTAGCTTTTAATCAATATTTCATCTCTCCCATCCGAGGAACCTGTATACATCCCACTCTAACTCACAAAATGGAGTTTGGATATAAAAAATCACAAAAGCTATGCAAGGTTGTTGTTTTTATGTTTTTAACATAAGTTATAGGTTATGTAATAATGCTAATCACTATCATCATCATAATTCAAACCAGACTTCTGTCAATGGACACAAGTACAAGCTGTAAGCATAACAGTGTTGCAGACTAGGGTTGAATATTATCCCGGTATTTTAAAAATGTCCCATCCCAATAATAAATCAATTTTCTCCAGGGTAACACAGTATTTCCCGCCAAAACCGGAAGTGTCATTCAAAAAACCGGAAGAAAATTCAAGCAGGATGCTAGCTGAGCCTGATGAGCCATACATTAAATACATTTTATGAGCCCTACATTAGACATTTCATTATTGTGCCGTTATTACAGTGCATTGCAAAAGTATTCATCCCCCTTGGCATTTTTCCTATTTTGTTGCATTACAACCTGTAATTTAAATGGATTTTTATTTGGATTTCATGTAATGGACATACAGAAAATTGTCCAAATTGGTGAAGTGAAATGAAAAAAAACATGAATAACGGAAAGGTGGTGTGTGCATATGTATTCACCCCCTTTGCTATGAAGCCCCTAAATAATATCTGGTGCAACCAATTACCTTCAGAAGTCACATAATTAGTTAAATAAAGTCCACCTGTGTGCAATCTAAGTGTCACATGATCTGTCACATGATCTCAGTATATATACACACCTGTTCTGAAAGGCCCCAGAGTCTGCAACACCACTTAGCAAGGGGCACCACCAAGCAAGCGGCACCATGAAGACCAAGGAGCTCTCCAAACAGGTCAGGGACAAAGTTGTGGAGAAGTACAGATCAGGGTTGGCTTATTAAAAAAAACAAAAAACACTTTGAACATCACACGGAGCACCATTAAATCCATTATTAAAAAATTTAAAGAATATGGCACCACAACAAACCTGCCAAGAGAGGGTCACCCACCAAAACTCACGGACGAGGCAAGGAGGGCATTAATCAGAGAGGCAACAAAGAGACCAAAGATAACCCTGAAGGTGCTGCGAAGCTCCAAAGCGGAGATTGGAGTATCTGTCCATAGGACCACTTTAAGCCATATACTCCAAACATATGGAAGAAGGTACTCTGGTCAGATGAGACTAAAATTGAGCTTTTTGGCCATCAAGGAAAACGCTATGTCTGGCGCAAACCCAACACCTCTCATCACTCCGAGAACACCATCCCCACAGCGAAGCATGGTGGTGGCAGCATCATGCTGTAGGGATGTTTTTCATCGGCAGGGACTGGGAAACTGTTCAGAATTGAAGGAATGATAGATGGCGCTAAATACAGGGAAATTCTTGAGGGAAACCTGTTTCAGTCTTCCAGAGATTTGAGACTGGGACGGAGGTACAGCTTCCAGCAGGACAATGACCCTAAGCATACTGCTAAAGCAACACTCGAGTGGTTTAAGGGGAAACATTTAAATGTCTTGGAATGGCCTAGTCAAAGCCCAGACCTCAATCCAATTGAGAATCTGTGGTATGACCTAAAGATTGCTGTACACCAGTGGAACCCACCAACTTGAAGGAGCTGGAGCAGTTTTACCTTGAAGAATGGGCAAAAATCCCAGTGGCTAGATGTGCCAAGTTTATAGAGACATACCCCAAGAGACTTGCAGCTGTAATTGCTGCAAAAGGTGGCTCTACAAAGTATTGACTTTGGGGGGGTGAATAGTTATGCACGCTCAAGTTTTCCGTTTTTTTGTCTTATTTCTTCTTTGTTTCAGAATAAAAAATATGTTGCATCTTCAAAGTGGTAGGCATGTTGTGTAAATCAAATGATACAAACCCCCCCAAAATTAATTTTAATTCCAGGTTGTAAGGCAACAAAATAGGAAAAATGCCAAGGGGGGTGAATACTTTCACAAGCCACTGTAAATACATATATTATATAGGCTACTGCACATTACGCCCAACAGAAAAACACATATACTGTATACCTTTCATAATATTTCCCCTGATGTTATTAGCCTACTTCCTCTTTCTCTCTCTATTGTTGCTTCATTCCTTCCACGCTTTCAACCGTTAAATGAAATAAGTTTTGTTGTCCTTATCTTCATCATTCTAATGACATTCTTGAAATATACAGGACTAGAATTAGATGCAGAAGGCTTTCAGTTCTCTTCACGAAGATTGAATGGTTATGGTTATGCATAAATAACTGCTATAGCCTACCGCCATTGTGTGTTTGCTCTTCTTTCAAACTACCCGTGAGTTATATTGGCTGCTGTATTTAACATTCAGCAAACAAAAGCTTGTGTCCCTCTTTGAATAGTCTATTGGTATAGGAAATGCAAAATAAATGGTGTCCAGCAAGCTATTCTAGTCTACCTTTTCCTGCATGGGACTCCAAGAGCTAAGGAGTGCTTTTTAAGGAGAGAGGCCAGTAGAGCACAGGTGTGTGCGTATTGCGCAAGAGGCTATAAGTTAGAAGCTTAGTATTTAGAATGGGAGAAACTCCACAAATACAGGTGTGCCAAGCTTGTAGCGTCATACCCAAGAAGACTCAAGTCTGTAATCGCTGCCAAAGGTGATTCAACAAAGTACTTAGTAAAGGGTCTGAATACTTATGTAAATGTGATATACGTTTTTTATTTGTAATACATTTGAAAATAATTATAAAAAACTGTTTTTGCTTTGTCATTATGGGGTATTGTGTGTAGATTGATGGGGGGGGGGACAATTTAATCAATTTTAGAATAAGGCTGTAACGCAACAAAATGTGGAAGAAGTGAAGGGGTCTGAATACTTTCTGAATGCACTATATAGGGCTATACTGTATATCAATCTAGAACAGGATTATCTATTTTGGATTAAATTTGAATGGAGTTGATGGAGAGAGAGAAAGACTCCGAGAGTGCTCGCGCGTGCACTGATTTAAAGCAATGGTATTCGAGTGATAGGATGTTTTAAAACTCTGCAGCTGCAATAAATAAATACAAATCTTTACAATTAAAAAATAAGGTGTCTTTACATTTCTGTAGCATAGACTATGGTGTAGCAAATGTAGGCCTACCTGTCACAAGAAAAAAAGTTACCATGATGAGATGATAGGTCTATATGCATTGGGAACTGCGCTATATGCATTGGGTCTATATGCATTGGGAACTGCATTGGGAACTGGGCTGTCTGTCCCCACCCGGAGCGTTGTTGATTCATCATGAAGAGGCCGTAGAGAAGCCAGATTTAGACATTGCATATAATTTAACAGTTCAATTTCACGCCATGCTGTTCATATAAATAATTAATTATAATTTACCGGTTTCTCACAGTTATTTATCCCGGGAAAAGGGAGTGGTTTTGCCTTTCCGGGTTCCTGCCTTTCTACCCTATTGCAGACAGTAACTCACTGATATGAACCAAAGCTGTGCCCATTACCTGTTGAGAGCAAGGCTTAAAATCAGGCAACACAATGGCAGTGAGAAGAACAGATCCACAACATGCAAGGCTGGCTACCTTTGATAGTAATGTGAGGCTGAATAATGGATGGCTCCAACTCCCCTTAATGTTCTCCAGGAGAAAGAGGTTTTGTATCTATCATCCCAAGCACCAAGTTCATCAAAGCTAAATTCAAACCCCGTCACCCACTTAAAAAGAATGGCAATTTTCAGGGAAGAAGAAAAACAGTGGCACGAAGGTTAAAAGTGAACGTTGCATCTTGCCAGGGAGACAAGAGCATTTGTAAACCAAAGCAACAACACCCCAAGGTACATTTTATATCAATATCTCTTGCTCGTTTATAAAACACAAAAAAAGATAAAGAAATAAAAAGGAGAAATTAGAAATAGAGTAGCGATATCTAAAGAGTGATAAGATGAAGAGATTTTCCTTTTGAGAAAACAAGAATCATGTTGATTTTGGATTTCCTCCAATGTTCTTCTTATCTCCTCTCTCTGCTACTGTTTCTGTTTATCAGTGAAATGTAGTAGAAAAACACAACAACAACGATCCCCTGATGGTCTACTGTTCAACATAAGATGGGCACAGAGGAGAAGCTTTCACTGTCAGAGCTTACAAGCAAAGAATGAAACACAATTGAAAAATATAGCAGTATGCTAATTAATCATCAAAGCATTGTTTTCCAGCAGTTTTACCCTCACAAGGAGGACAGCGATTTCCATTACCAATCCCCTATCTAGTAACTAATCTATGTGTCTATCTATTAAACCACGTATTTACTCTTTCATCAAATCAAGACCAAGGTAATTCAGTTAAGAAAAGTTTAAAAAGTGGGAAGGAATCTTTGCCAAACTCTACCACTGTTGCAACTAGGCCTAAGCCTATTTCTCTGTATCCCCTAGTGTAGACAGACCTATGGTAAGGTATCAAAAGTATGTTACTGCACTTCAAGAATCTTTGCCAACTACCACTGTCACAACTATCTCTGTGTATCCACTGGTGTCCACCTATGGTCAGAATGCTAGTGCATAGCATAATGCTGAATCAATGTCATCCATTTGCAGACCACTCAATTACATCAGCAGCACCCAAGCCTGGCTAATTGATCTCCTCCTTCCCTGTTTTCAAGTTAATGAGCACATCTCAGCAGCATTGCATCCAGTCTGAACAACATGGCCTCTCATTTGGCCAGCCTGGTACAGTATTGGCTGGCTCCACTGATCGGCTGAATGGAGAAACATTGCAAAAACAATTATTTATCGTCGATTTCTAATTAAATCTACAAAAAGGGAAAAGTCTGATTACAGTGGGGGGAAAAAGTATTTAGTCAGCCACCAATTGTGCAAGTTCTCCCACTTAAAAAGATGAGAGAGGCCTGTAATTTTCATCATAGGTACACGTCAACTATGACAGACAAATTGAGGAAAAAATATCGAGAAAATCACATTGTAGGATTTTTAATGAATTTATTTGCAAATTATGGTGGAAAATAAGTATTTGGTCACCTACAAACAAGCAAGATTTCTGGCTCTCACAGAACTGTAACTTCTTCTTTAAGAGGCTCCTCTGTCCTCCACTCGTTACCTGTATTAATGGCACCTGTTTGAACTTGTTATCAGTATAAAAGACACCTGTCCACAACCTCAAACAGTCACACTCCAAACTCCACTATGGCCAAGACCAAAGAGCTGTCAAAGGACACCAGAAATAAAATTGTAGACCTGCACCAGGCTGGGAAGACTGAATCTGCAATAGGTAAGCAGCTTGGTTTGAAGAAATCAACTGCGGGAGCAATTATTAGGAAATGGAAGACATACAAGACCACTGATAATCTCCCTCGATCTGGGGCTCCACGCAAGATCTCACCCCGTGGGGTCAAAATGATCACAAGAACGGTGAGCAAAAATCCCAGAACCACACGGGGGGACCTAGTGAATGACCTGCAGAGAGCTGGGACCTAAGTAACAAAGCCTACCATCAGTAACACACTACGCCGCCAGGGACTCAAATCCTGCAGTGCCAGACGTGTCCCCCTGCTTAAGCCAGTACATGTCCAGGCCCGTCTGAAGTTTGCTAGAGTGCATTTGGATGATCCAGAAGAGGATTGGGAGAATGTCATATGGTCAGATGAAACCAAAATATAACTTTTTGGTAAAAACTCAACTCGTCGTGTTTGGAGGACAAAGAATGCTGAGTTGCATCCAAAGAACACCATACCTACTGTGAAGCATGGGGGTGGAAACATCATGCTTTGGGGCTGTTTTTCTGCAAAGGGACCAGGACGACTGATCCGTGTAAAGGAAAGAATGAATGGGGCCATGTATCGTGAGATTTTGAGTGAGCAAGGGCATTGAAGATGAAACGTGGCTGGGTCTTTCAGCATGACAATGATCCCAAACACACCGCCCGGGCAACGAAGGAGTGGCTTCGTAAGAAGCATTTCAAGGTCCTGGAGTGGCCTAGCCAGTCTCCAGATCTCAACCCCATAGAAAATCTTTGGAGGGAGTTGAAAGTCCGTGTTGCCCAGCGACAGCCCCAAAACATCACTGCTCTAGAGGAGATCTGCATGGAGGAATGGGCCAAAATACCAGCAACAGTGTGTGAAAACCTTGTGAAGACTTACAGAAAACGTTTGACCTGTGTCATTGCCAACAAAGGGTATATAACAAAGTATTGAGAAACTTTTGTTATTGACCAAATACTTATTTTCCACCATAATTTGCAAATAAATTCATTAAAAAATCCTACAATGTGATTTTCTGGATTTTTTTTCTCATTTTGTCTGTCATAGTTGACGTGTACCTATGATGAAAATTACAGGCCTCTCTCATCTTTTTAAGTGGGAGAACTTGCACAATTGGTGGCTGACTAAATACTTTTTTTCCCCACTGTATATAGGGGCAACATGTTTGAGCAAACAACACTGCAAAGTAGCATCAGGTTACTTTGATATAGCATAGAAGATATAATGTAAATTATTTGAAATCATCTCCTAGATTGGGCCATGGTTGTATTGACAGTTTTGGCAGATCACCTGAGTAACATGCGTCTAACTGACAGCTCAAAGTGACTTCATAAACAGTTGACAATCCTATAACACTACAACGATCATGTCTGGCTCCTGAAACATTCAAAATCATCCAACAATTTGTCACTATTGATTTATAATTTAAATGTAAAACATGCATCAAAGTGCATTCATTATACATCAGTGGAGGCTCCTCAGAGGAGGAAACTTTTTTAAAAAAGTTTGCCTTTTTAGATAAAACTATACTAAATATAATCACGTCACCAAATAATTGATTAAAACACAGTATTTTGCTAAGGTCTACAGTAGCCTCAACAGCACTCTGTAGGGTAGCACTATGGTGTAGCCGGAGGACAGCTAGCTTCCGTCCTCCTCTGAGTACATTGACTTCAAATTATTATTATTATTATTTTTATTTATTTTTTCACCTTTATTTAACCAGGTAAACCAGTTGAGAACAAGTTCTCATTTACAACTGCGACCTGGCCAAGATAAAGCAAAGCAGTGCGATTTAAAAACAACAACACAGAGTTACATATGGGGTAAAACAAAACAAAGTCAAAAATACAACAGAAATACATATAATATACAGTGTGCAAATTTAGCAAGTTATGGAGGTAAGGCAATAAAATAGGCTATAGTGCAAAATAATTACAATTTAGTATTAACACTGGAATGATGTGCAAGAGATGATGTGCAAATAGAGATACTGGGGTACAAATGAGCAAAATAAATAACAATATAGGGATGAGGTAGTTGGGCGGGCTAATTTCAGATGGGCTGTGTACAGGTGCAGTGATCGGTAAGGTGCTCTGACAACTGATGCTTAAAGTTAGTGAGGGGAGATAAGTGTCTCCAGCTTCAGAGATTTTTGCAATTTGTTCCAGTCATTGGCAACAGAGAACTGGAAGGAATTGCGGCCAAAGGAGGTGTTGGCTTTGGGGATGACCAGTGAGATATACCCGCTGGAGCGCAGACTACGGGTGGGTGTTGCTATGGTGACCAATGAGCTAAGATAAGGTGGGGATTTGCCTAGCAGTGATTTATAGATGGCCTGGAGCCAGTGGGTTTGGCGACGAATATGTAGTGAGGACCAGCCAACAAGAGCGTACAGGTCACAGTGGTGGGTATTATATGGGGCTTTGGAGACAAAACGGATGGCACTGTGATAGACAACATCCAATTTGCTGAGTAGAGTATTGGAGGCTATTTTGTAAATGACATCGCCGAAGTCAAGGATCGGTAGGATAGTCAGTTTTACGAGGGCATGTTTGGCAGCATGAGTGAAGGAGGCTTTGTTGCGAAATAGGAAACCGATTCTAGATTTAACTTTGGATTGGAGATTCTTAATGTGAGTCTGGAAGGAGAGTTTACAGTCTAACCAGACACCTAGATATTTGTAGCTGTCCACATACTCTAGGTCAGACCCGTCTAGAGTAGTGATTCTAGTCGGGTGGGCGGGTGCAAGCAGCGTTCGGTTGAAGAGCATGCATTTAGTTTTACTAGTGTTTAAGAGCAGTTGGAGGCTACTGAAGGAGTGTTGTATGGAATTGAAGCTCGTTTGGAGGTTTGTTAACAGTGTCCAATGAAGGGCCAGATGTATACAAAATGGTGTCGTCTGCGTAGAGGTGGATCTGAGAGTCACCAGCAGCAAGAGCGACGTCATTGATATACACAGAGAAAAGAGTTGGCCCAAGAATTGAACCCTGTGGCACCCCCCATAGAGACTGCCATAGGTCCAGACAACAGGCCCTCCGATTTGACACATTGAACTCTATCTGAGAAGTAGTTGGTGAACCAGGCGAGGCAGTCATTTGAGAAACCAAGGCTATTTAGTCTGCCAATAAGAATGCGGTGGTTGACAGAGTCGAAAGCCTTGGCCAGGTCAATGAAAACGGCTGCACAGTACTGTCTATTATCGATCGCGGTTATAATATCGTTTAGGACCTTGAGCGTGGCTGAAGTGCACCCATGACCAGCTCGGAAACCGGATTGCATAGCGGAGAAGGTACGGTGGGATTCGAAATGGTCGGTGATCTGTTTGTTGACTTGGCTTTCAAAAACTTTTTGAAAGGTAGGGCAGGATGGATATGGGTCTGTAACAGTTTGGATCTAGAGTGTCACCCCCTTTGAAGAGGGGGATGACCGCGGCAGCTTTCCAATCTCTGGGGATCTCAGACGTTACGAAAGAGAGGTTGAACAGGCTAGTAATAGGGGTTGCGACAATTTCGGCGGCTAGTTTTAGAGAGAAAGGGTCCAGATTGTCTAGCCCAGATGATTTGTAGGGGTCCAGATTTTGCAGCTCTTTTAGAACATCAGCTGTCTGGATTTGTGTGAAGGAGAAGCGGGGGGGCATGGGCAAGTTGCAGCGGAGGGTGCAGAGCTGGTGGCCGGGGTAGTGGTAGCCAGGTGGAAAGCATGGCCAGCCGTAGCAAAATGCTTGTTGAAATTCTCGATTATTGTAGATTTATCGGTGGTGATAGTGTTTCCTAGCCTCAGTGCAGTGGGCAGCTGGGAGGAAGTGCTCTTATTTTCCATGGACTTTACAGTGTCCCAAAACTTTTTGGAGTTAGTGCTACAGGATGCAAATTTCTGTTTGAAAAAGTTAGCCTTTGCTTTCCTAACTGCTTGTGTATATTGGTTCCTAACTTCCCTGAAAAGTTGCATATCGCGGGGGCTATTTGATGCTAATGCAGTACGCCACAGGATGTTTTTGTGCTGGTCAAGGGCAGTCAAGTCTGAGGAGAACCAGGGGCTATATCTGTTCTTAGTTCTGTATTTTTGAATGGGGCATGTCTATTTAAGATTGAGAGGAAATTACTTTTAAAGAACAACCAGGCATCCTCTACTGACGGAATGAGATCTATATCCATCCAGGATACCTGGGCCAGGTCAATTAGGAAGGCCTGCTCGCTGAAGTGTTTTTGGGAGCGTTTGACAGTGATGAGGGGTGGTCGTTTGACCGCGGACCCGTTACGGACGCAGGCAATAAGGCAGTGATCGCTGAGATCCTGGTTGAAGACAGCGGAGGTGTATTTAGAGGGTAAGTTAGTCAGGATGATATCTATGAGGGTACCCATGTTTACGGATTTAGGGTTGTACCTGGTAGGTTCGTTGATAATTTGTGTGAGATTGAGGGCATCTAGTTTAGATTGTAGGATGGCCGGGGTGTTAAGCATATCCCAATTTAGGTCACCAAGCAGTACGAACTCTGAGGATAGATGGGGGGCAATCAATTCACATATGGTGTCCAGGGCACAGCTGGGGGCTGAGGGGGGTCTGTAGCAAGCGGCAACAGTGAGAGATTTATTTCTGGAAAGGTGGATTTTTAGAAGTAGAAGCTCAAACTGTTTGGGCACAGACCTGGATAGTATGATGGAGCTCTGCAGGCTATCTCTACAGTAGATTGCAACTCCACCCCCTTTGGCAGTTCTATCTAGACGGAAAATGTTATAGTTGGGGATGGAAATTTCAGAATTTTTGGTGGCCTTCCTAAGCCAGGATTCAGACACTGCTAGAACATCAGGGTTGGCGGAGTGTGCTAACGCAGTGAATAACTCAAACTTAGGAAGGAGGCTTCTGATATTTATGTGCAGAAAACCAAGACTTTTACGGTTACAGAAGTCAACAAATGATAGCTCCTGGGGAGTAGGAGTGATACTGGGGGCTGCAGGGCCTGGGTTAGCCTCTACATCACGAGAGGAACAGAGGAGGACTAGAATAAAGATACGACTAAAGGCTTTAAGAACTGGTCTTCTAGTGCGTTGGGTACATAGAATAAAGGGGGCAGTTCTCCGGGCGTTGTAGAAAAGATTCAGGGCATTATGTACAGAAAAGGATATGGAAGGATATGAGTACAGTTCAGGTAACCCTAAGCGTTGGGTAACAATGAAAGAGATAGCGTCATTGGAGGCATCGATTGAGCCGGTCTCGGCGTGTATGGGGGGAGGAACAAAGGAACTATATGAGGCAGTTTGAGAGGGACTAGGGTTCTACATTGAAATTGTATAATAAGAACTAACCCAAACAGCAATAGGCAAGGCATAATTGACATGGGAGAGAGGCATAAAGCAGTCACATGTGTTATTAGAGAGAGCTAAGACACAACTGGAAATAGCGATAACGTTTGGGCTAAGACTAAACAGAATAAACAGGACAGGGTACCGTGTAAAGGAACAGTCCAGCAGGCATCAGCTGTGCAGCTGAGTGATCATAAGGTCCAGTGAACAGCAATATGTGAGTCCAAGAGCAGTTCAAATTGGTGCTTCAGCACAGCTAGCAGGGAGCACAGTTGTAGTTTGCGTGTGCTAGCGGGCCGGGGCTGGCAGATGGATCTTTGTGGTCGTCGCAACGGGAAGCCTGTTGAAACCACATCAGACTATTTCGTCGGCAAACCAGTCGTGTTGGATCGGCGGGGCTCAGTGTCAACACTAGGAGGTCCCGTCCGGTTGACAGAGAGGTAGATAGCCGGGAGATGGGCCTGAGGCTAGCTCAAGGCTAACTGGTGCTTGCTATAGGGCAATGGTAATGGTAATCAGCCAACAACAGGTTGCAGCTAGCTAGCTGGTTGTGATGATCCGGCGCTAGGGTCCAGTGATTCCGGCAGAAAGTCCAATAAGCTCTGGGTCGATAGCACGCTGGGTCGATAGCACGCTGTGCAGACTGGCCGACGAATTGTCCAGGCTAGAGCTAGAGCTGGCTGGTGGATAGTGTAGGCCACGGACAATGGTGAAGACGCTAACGGTGACTAATAACAGGTAGCCACTATTTTCAGCTTACGGTTCTTGATGAAAGTTATAAAGAAATAATAGAATCCTTTCCACGTTGGGTGAGGCGGGTTGCAGGAAAGTATATTTAGTTAAAGAATGGAAGTAAAAAAAAATACAAAACCTAGGAGGCTCATGGTTCTCACCCCCTTCCATAGACTTACACAGTAATTATGACAACTTCCGGAGTACATCCTCCAACCTATCAGAGCTCTTGCAGCATGAACTGACATGTTGTCCACCCAATCAAAGGATCAGATAATTTATCTAGTACTGAAAGCATAAGCTAAAGCTAGCTAGCACTGCAGTGCATAAAATGTGGTGAGTAGTTGACTCAAAGAGAGAGAAAGAAAATAGCTGAATAGTTTTTAACAAATTAATTTCTTCCTAAATGAAGGAGAAGCAAGAGAGAAATAGAGAGAGATTGTCTTTTTTTTTTCACTTTCAGTTTCACTTACTTAGTTAACAAATGCAGCTAGCTAGTTTACCCTACTGAAACACCCTGCTCAAACAGAGGGATGCTATGTTAGCTAGCTGGCTATGACTATCCAACACAACACTAGAACACAAGGTAAGCTTTTGGTTTTACTAATTTATTGTCACCGGGGCCTGACGGTGTAACTGCTTACTGACTGTACACTGTAATGTTACTGCATGATTGTAGCGGGTTTACTAACGCGTTAGTTCTATTAGCTATTATGTTAATTTAGCTAATATGGTGACAATGATGTAGGCTGTGTGTAGCGGTTTGGCTTGGAAATGATTTTTCACCTGGTCACATACAGCTGATGTGTTGTGCATAGAAGTCCACAAGCGAGGGGAAGAGGTGAAACGAGGAGAGCTCATAATGTAGATACGAGAAGGAATACAACGTGGCTGCTATGAAACTGTGAACTGTGTTTATGCGTGATCAGGGGTGTGTTCATTCTGCCGATTCTGTTGAAAAACATTTCCTAAACAGAAGCAAACTGATTACACCCACTATCAGCTAGATGCAGGCAAGAGTGTGCAAGGCGGTATTGAATGTCACTGTCTGTCCATGTGTCACTGTCTGTCACATCAAATTTGTCTCTCGACCTGTGTGCACCTACGTTGTAAACTTTCATAGGCTAGGTTGTAGCAACCTCATGATTGGTATAGGGAACATTTGAGTATCATGTAGTAGCCTAAACCTATCGCTGTTCCTTTTAACTGGGTAAATGGAATATGAATGACAGTCATCCAATATGTTGTAATAGAAATAAGGCAATGCTCATGAAAAAAAAAAAAGGTCCTCCCTCATCTGAAACTGCATTGACCGCCACTGGTATACATGTATTTAGGAAACTAAAGCCTGGATTAATATAATAAGTTATCCCCATAGTGAGTCTTTTCAGCAGTTAGGGACTATATTTTACTAGGGATTAATGGATGTCGTTGTACAGTGCTACATGCAAGCATTGACATTAGGGCTGGGAATTGCCAGGGACCTTACGATATGATATTATCACGATACTTAGGTGCCGATACGATATGTATTACGATTCTCACAATTCTATATGTATTGCGATTCAATACTGCGATTAATTGCGATTTGATGTTTCAAACTAATTGCTCACTATATGTCTGCTGCAGAGAGATGAGAGAGCATGAGAAAATTAGTTTTGATCAGTCAAGGAATTAAAAGTGCTGAAAACTATTTAAAAAGAAGATGGAGAACATGCTAGAGGCGTCACTACAGACCCAGGTTCGTTCCCAGGCTCTGTCACAACCGGCTGTGATCGCGAGTCCCATAGTGCGGCGCACAATTGGCCCAGCGTTGTCCGGGTTAGGGGAGGGTTGGCCGGGGGGGCTTTACTAGGCTCATTGCGCTCTAGCGACTCCTTGTGGTGTGCCGGGCGCCTGCAGGCTGACCTCGGTCGTCAGTTGAATGGTGTTTCCTCCGACACACTGGTGCGGGCGGGTGTTAAGAAGTTAGGTTTGGCGGGTCATGTTTCAGAGGACTCATGACTCGACCTTCGCCTCCCGAGCCCGTTGGGGAGTTGCAGTGATGAGACAAGATCAAAAAACGGGGTAAAAAAAAAAAAAAATAGACACATTTTGGTGTAGGGACAGTCGACAACGCCAGCTAAAGCTACCTAGCTAAAGCTAATTAGCTAAAAAAATTGACAACATTAATTTTTATTTTATTTTTTACAAATCAATATTTGGAGTCAAAGTATCGATATAATATGTAGCTGTATCAATTTCTCCCCCATCACTAATTGGCATCTAGGCCTATTGCAAAGTGAGTCAAGAACACGTCAGCTGCAGGAAGAGCATGTTATTCTTATCAGATCTCCAAATGGAGGGCACACCGGTAAAAATAGCTATGACAATGAGCTGCTTCCCAGCACCAAATCCATTTGGTGTTTGCCTTCAAACTGTATAAATATGTACAAGGGCATTTCCTGCACAGACAAGCCCTACTCTGTGGAGAGTGATAAAGTAGTTGGCATGAAAACATATGATGGAGGGGGTGAAAGAGATACAGGAACACAGAGCGAGGGATAGAAAGAGAGGGAGGGAGAGGCAGAGACACAGAGATAGTGGATCAAAGTGGGAGAAAGAGAAAGATAGACAGAGGCAGAGGAGTGGTGAAAAGGTGGTTCCTAGCATAAATGCTATTTTAAATGCTGAGAACCATGTGCACTCTGGAGGATTATCAGGGCAAACGCCCACATATCATCACTTCAGGGAGGGGTAATGAACTAGTAAATTAGTCTCAAAGCTTTAATTAGTATCAAAGTATGAAGCCGACCCATTAATCTGCTATCCCCTCTCTCCCTTTCTGATGACTTGAAAAGCACAGGCCAATAAAAGACAAAAGGAAAATGGATATGGATTTTCTCACGCAAGTGACCAACCGAGATGATTAAGTAGTTCATCACACAAAAATATAGAATTCTTCCCACGGAGGCATCGACCTGTCCTATAGATACATTAACAGGCTGGCAGGAAATCGATGAGCATACGGTTGTCTATGGATCGCACAGAAGACGGTGGCCGATTTGATCATCTCTCTGTGTGCGTTGCAATGTGCTGGAGAACCACCCAGTCCAGAACAAGTGTGGGTTAGGAGAGAATAACAACATTGCAGTGACATAAACCAACTGCAAATATTACCTATCTAACCTAAAACCTATATTTCACAATAAAGCAGGAAGCAGGGCTGTAGTTTAGCTATTTAAAACTGTATTTGCAGTTTTAAATAGCTTGATGAGCAGGGGTTTATTCAGGTCTCCCCACAGAGTAGAATCAAACTGACTACATACTCTCCCTACATACATGCCCATAGAGAAGACAAGGGTTGACAGAACAGTCCTCTGAAGAACTACAAAGACAGTCTAAAGGAAGAAAATGTGTTATTTGTAGGTTCTTCTAATCAACAGGGAAACAATAAAGCTAAGAGGAGATCTTACAATATGTAGACCCAGTTTAACCTTAACAGTCTGTGCCATTTTAAATTGGCTGCCCAGCCTAGGAGAGGAAGAGAGACTGAGGGAGGAGGCGACAGGCAGAGAGAGGACAGCATATGTTACATTGACTCCGAGAGATTTGGCTAATACATATAGTATATATCCAGTAGCATAGACACAGGAAGTAGAGTGCTGCGGGTGCTGGAGCATTACCTTAAAAAAAAGGAATACAAAAAGTATATATATATATATATATATATATATATATATATATATATATACAGTACCAGTCAAAAGTTTGGACACACCTACTCATTCATGGGTTTTTCTTTATTTATTCTATTTTCTAAATTGTAGAATAATAGTGAAGACATCAAAACTATGAAATAACACATATGGAATCATGTAGTAATCAAAAAAAGTGTTAAACAAATCAAAATATATTTTATATTTGAGATTCTTTAAATAGCCACCCTTTGCCTTGATGACAGCTTTGCACACTCTTGGCATTCTCTCAACCAGCTTCACCTGGAATGCTTTTCCAACAGTCTTGAAGGAGTTCCCACATATGCTGAGCACTTGTTGGCTGCTTTTCCTTCACTCTGCCATCCGACTCATCCTAAACCATCTCAATTGGGTTGAGGTCGGGGGATTTAGGAGGGCAGATCATCTGATGCAGCACTCCATCATTCTACTTCTTGGTCAAATAGCCCTTACACAGCCTGGAGGTGTGTTGGGTCATTGTCCTGTTGAAAAACGAACGATAGTCCCACTAAGCCGAAATCAGATGAGATTGCGTATCGCTGCAGAATGTTGTGGTAGACATGCTGGTTAAGTGTGCCTTGAATTCTAAATAAATCACAGACAGTGTCACCAGCAAAGCACCCCCACACCATAACACCTCCTCCTCCATGCTTTACAGTGGGAACTACACATGTGGAGATCATCCGTTCACCCACACCGTGTCTCACAAAGACACGGCGGTTTGAACCAAAAATCTCACATTTGGACTCCAGACCAAAGGACAAATTTCCACCGGTCTAATGTCCATTGCCCGTGTTTCTTGGCCCAAGCAGGTCTCTTCTTCTTATTGGTGTCCTTTAGTAGTGGTTTCTTTGCAGCAATTCGACCATGAAGGCCTGATTCACACAGTCTCCTCTGAACAGTTGATGTTGAGCTGTGTCTGTTACTTGAACTCTGTGAAGGATTTAATTGGGCTGCAATTTCTGAGGCTGGTAACTCTAATGAACTTATCCTCTGCAGCAGAGGTAACTGGGTCTTCCATTCCTGTGGCGGTCCTCATGAGAGCTAGGTTCATCATAGCGCTTGATGATTTTTTGCGACTGCACTTGAAGAAACTTTCAAAGTTCTTGATATTTTCCGTATTGACTGACCTTCATGTCTTAAAGTAATGATGGACTGTCGTTTCTCTTTGCTTATTTGAGCTGTTTTTGCCATAATATGGACTTGGTATTTTACCAAATAGGGCTACCTTCTGTATACCCCCTCTACCTTGTCACAACACAACTGATTGGCTGAAACGCATTAAGACGGAAATAAATTCCACAAATTAACTTTTAAAAAGGCACACCTGTTAATTGAAATGCATTCCCGGTGACTACCTCATAAAGCTGGTTGAGAGAATGCAAAGAGTGTGCAAAGCTGTCATCAAGGCAAAGGGTTTTGATTCGTTTAACACTTTTTTGGTTACTACGTGATTCCATATGTGTTATTTCATAGTTTTGATGTCTTCACTATTATTCTACAATGTAGAAAATAGTAAAAATAAAGAAAAACCCTTAAATTAGTAGGTGTCTCCAAACTTTTGACTGGTAGTGTATATATACAGTTCATTCAGAAAGTATTCAGACCGCTTTACTTTTTCCACATTTTGTTACGTTACAGCCTTATTCTAAAATGGATTCAATAGTTTTTTTCCTCATCAATCTACACACAATACCCCATAATGATAAAGCAAAAACAGTTTTTTTGAAAAACATAAATATGACATTTACATAAGTATTGAAACCCTTTACTAAGTACTTTGTTGAAGCACCTTTGGCAGCAATTACAGCCTCGAGCCTTCTTGGGTATGACGCTACAAGCTTGGCACACCTGTATTTGGGGAGTTTCCCGATTCTTCTCTGCAGATCCTCTCAAGCTCTGTCAGGTTGGATGGGGAGCGTCGCTGCACAGCTATTTTCAGGTCTCTCCAGAGATGTTCAATCGGGTACTAGTCCGGGCTCTGGCTGGACCTCTCAGGGACATTGAGAGACTAGTCCCGAAGCCACTCCTGTGTTGTCTTTGCTGTTTGCTAAGGGTCGTTGTCCTGTTGGAAGGTGAACCTTTACCCCAGTCTGAGGTCCTGAGTGCTCTGGGGCAGGTTTTCATCAAGGATCTCTCTGTACTTTGCTCCGTTCATCTTTCCCTCAAGCCTGACAGTCCCTGCCGCTGAAAAACACCCCACAGCATGATGCTGCCACCACCATGCTTCACTGTAGGGATGGTGGCAGGTTTCCTTTAGTTGTGACGCTTGGCATTCAGACCAAGGAGTTCAATCTTGGTTTCATCAGACCAGAGAATCTTGTTTCTCATGGTCTTAGAGTCCTTTAGGTGCCTTTTGGCAAACTCCAAGCGGGCTGTCATGTGCCTTTTACATCTGGTCACTCAACCATAAAGGCCTGATTGGTGGAGTGCTGCTGAGATGGTTGTCCTTCTGGAAGGTTCTCCCATCTCCACAGAGGAACTCTGGAGCTCTATCAGAGTGACCATGGGGTTCTTGGTTCTTCCCCGATTGCTCAGTTTGGCCGGGCGGCCAGCTCTAGAAAGAGTCTTGGTAGTTCCAAACTTCTTCTATTTAAGAATGATGGAGGCCACTGTGTTCTTGGGGACCTTCAATGCTGCAGAAATGTTTTGGTACTCTTCCCCAGATCTGTGCCTCGACACAATCCTGTCTCGGAGCTCTATGAACAATTCCTTCGTTCTCATGGCTTGTGGGACCTTATATAGACAAGTGTGTGCCTTTCAAAATCATGTCCAATCAATTGAATTTACCACAGGTGGACTCCAATCAAGTTGGAGAAACATCCCAAGGATGATCAATGGAAACAGGATGCGCCTGAGCTCAATTTCGAGTCTCATAGCAAAGGGTCTGAATACTTACACTACCGGTCAAAAGTTTGGTAAAATAAAGTAAAAATAAAGAAAAACCCTTGAATGAGTAGGCGTGTCCAAACTTTTGACTGGTACTGTATGTAAATAAGGTATTTCTGTTTCCCCATAATATCAGGAAACTTGTGGCGTGGCTGGTGTACATATCTTATCCACCTACTCAGTGCTACAGATAAGCTCTGAGTTGTCATGGCAGCATCCTGCTTCAGCCCCCACATTATGTGTTTCATTATGTTTTCTGCACCAGGTCAGAGAAGAACTGACAGATAGACACCGCTTTCACTAGTGGCGGTGCGTGGTTAAAATCACTGGGGAATCCAGAAAAAAAAGCAATGTTACATCCTGTGTTGTGATTATTGCGTTGTTTGCTCTATAACCTGTTAGTTCATATGCCTTGCGACTGTGATATGTATAAGCCTAAAGCCGAGACAATAAGAAGACTCAGTGACAGAATAAATTCAACCACACCTTTGTTTCATCACAAAACCGGAGAGCAACCTCTGTCCGGTTAAGTCCACAAAGCATATTGCATGTAACAAACAGTTACATGACCTACAGCCCTCAAACTCAACTCAAGACCTCGAAGTAAGTTCCACTGCATTTTTTCATTGTTCCACTCTAATCAAAGATTGATGTACACCTTTTTTGGGGAAGCCTGGCTTCCCTTGGCAACCATGAATACATGCAACTGGCTTTCACTTACACTTACACTAAGCTCCTAGTCACCCGTTACTCTGTTGTGTCTGTGTGCATTTCTGTGTGTGGTTTTGGGGAGGGGGTGGGGGGGTATATGTGTGTACCTGTCCATGTCAGTTTTTATCATACTTTGAGGATGTAGTCTACAGTATGTTTGATTTAAAGAGAAAGCTGATAAAAAGAGAGATCATGACAGAGAGATGGAAAAGAGGAGATAAATTAGAGGAAGTGGAGTCTGAAGGTAACAGGGAGGGACATAAGGAATTAAGGAATAAGGAGAAGAAAGGGAAGAGAGGGAGAAAGAGTCATTTCTTGGAGGTTTGAGCTGCAGCCTCTGGGGATATGAGCTGTAGCCTCTTCTCTCCAGCCAACTCACATGTCTACTATGCCTGCCTGCCTGGCATCAAGCAAACCAATGCTGACAGCCTACAATCCCTTTACATCCACAAACAGGTTGGCAATGCAGCCACAACCCAAAACAATAGGGCTGCGAATTGCCAGGGACCTCAAAATACAATATTATCACGATACATAGGTGCCGATACCATTTGTATTGCGATTCTCACGATTCTCACAATTCGATATATATTGCGATTCGATACTGTGATTTTATTGCAATTTGATGTTCCAAACTTATTGCTCACTATATGTCTGCTGCTGAGAGACTAGAGAGAGCATGATAACATTTGTTTTGATCATTCATGAAAATAAAAGTGCTGAAGAAAAGTTGGCTCACTATTTAGAAAGAAGATGGAGAACAAGCTAGGTAGCCTGATGAAGAAAAAAAACACACACATATACATACACATATACTGTATATACAGTGGGGAGAACAAGTATTTGATACACTGCCGATTTTGCAGGTTTTCCTACTTACAAAGCATGTAGAGGTCTGTAATTCATAGGTACATTTCAACTGTGAGAGACGGAATCTAAAACAAAAATCCAGAAAATCACATTGTATGATTTTTAAGTAATTCATTTGCATTTTATTGCATGACATAAGTAGTTGATCACCTACCAACCAGTAAGAATTCCGGCTCTCACAGACCTGTTAGTTTTTCTTTAAGAAGCCCTCCTGTTCTCCACTCATTACCTGTATTAATTGCACCTGTTTGAACTTGTTACCTGTATAAAAGACACCTGTCCACACACTCGATCAAACAGACTCTAACCTCTCCACAATGGCCAAGACCAGAGAGCTGTGTAAGGACATCAGGGATAAAATTGTAGACCTGCACAGGGCTGGGATGGGCTACAGGACAATAGGCAAGCAGCTTGGTGAGAAGGCAACCACTGTTGGCGCAATTATTAGAAAATGGAAGAAGTTCAAGATGACGGTCAATCACCCTCGGTCTGGGGCTCCATGTAAGATCTCACCTCGTGGGGCATCAATGATCATGAGGAAGGTGAGGGATCAGCCCAGAACTACACGGCAGGACCTGGTCAATGACCTGAAGAGAGCTGGGACCACAGTCTCAAAGAAAACCATTAGTAACACACTACGCCGTCATGGATTAAAATCCTGCAGCGCACGCAAGGTCCCCCTGCTCAAGCCAGCGCATGTCCAGGCCCATCTGAAGTTTGCCAATGACCATCTGGATGATCCAGAGGAGGAATGGGAGAAGGTCATGTGGTCTGATGAGACAAAAATAGAGCTTTTTGGTCTAAACTCCACTCGCCGTGTTTGGAGGAAGAAGAAGGATGAGTACAACCCCAAGAACACCATCCCAACCGTGAAGCATGGAGGTGGAAACATCATTCTTTGGGGATGCTTTTCTGCAAAGGGGACAGGACGACTGCACCCTCAGTAAGAGCATTGAAGATGGGTCATGGGAGGTGATCAAATACTTATGTCATGCAATAAAATGCAAATTAATTACTTTAAAATCATTAGATTTTTTAGATTCCGTCTCTCACAGTTGAAGTGTACCTATGATAAAAATTACAGAACTCTACATGCTTTGTAAGTAGGAAAACCTGCAAAATCGGCAGTGTATCAAATACTTGTTCTCCCCACTGTATATATTGGGTTTTTTCTTAAAGGGGGTGCTCCTAATCTCAGCTTGTTACCTGTATAAAAGACACCTGTCCACAGAAGCAATCAATCAATCAGATTCCAAACTCTCCACCATGGCCAAGACCAAAGAGCTCTCCAAGGATGTCAGGGACAAGATTGTAGACCTACACAAGGCTGGAATGGGCTACAAGACCATCGCCAAGCAGCTTGGTGAGAAGGTGACAACAGTTGGTGTGATTATTCGCAAATGGAAGAAACACAAAATAACTGTCAATCTCCCTCGGCCTGGGGCTCCATGCAAGATCTCACCTCATGGAGTTGCAATGATCATGAGAACGGTGAGGAATCAGCCCAGAACTACACGGGAGGATCTTGTCAATGATCTCAAGGCAGCTGGGACCATAGTCACCAAGAAAACAATTGGTAACACACTACGACTGAAATCCTGCAGCGCCCGCAAGGTCCCCATGCTCAAGAAAGCACATATACAGGCCCATCTGAAGTTTGCCAATGAACATCTGAATGATTCAGAGGAGAACTGGGTGAAAGTGTTGTGGTCAGATGAGACCAATATCGAGCTCTTTGGCATTACATTTACATTTACATTTTAGTCATTTAGCAGACGCTCTTATCCAGAGCGACTTACAGTTAGTGAATACATATATATATATATATTTTTTTTTTATACTGGCCCCCCGTGGGAATCGAACCCACAACCCTGGCGTTGCAAACGCCATGCTCTATCAACTGAGCTACATCCCTGCCGGCCATTCCCTCCCCTACCCTGGACGACGCTGGGCCAATTGTGCGCCGCCCATGAGTCTCCCTGTCGCGGCCGGCTGCGACAGAGCCTGGATTCGAACCAGGATCTCTAGTGGCACAGTTAGCACTGCGATGCAGTGCCTTAGACCACTGCGCCACTCAGGAGTGGCATCAACTCAACTCGCCGTGTTTGGAGGAGGAGGAATGCTGCCTATGACCCCAAGGACACCATCCCCACCGTCAAACATGGAGGTGGAAACATTATGCTTTGGGGGGTTTTTTCTAATAAAGGGACAGGACAACTTCACCGCATCAAAGGGACGATGGACGGGGCCATGTACCGTCAAATCTTGGGTGAGAACCTCCTTCCCTCAGCCAGGGTATTGAAAATGGGTCGTGGATGGGTATTCCAGCATGACAATGACCCAAAACACACGGCCAAGGCAACAAAGGAGTGGCTCAAGAAGAAGCACATTAAGGTCCTGGAGTGGCCTAGCCAGTCTCCAGACCTTAATCCCATAGAAAATCTGTGGAGGGAGCTGAAGGTTCGAGTTGCCAAACGTCAGCCTTGAAACGTTAATGACTTGGAGAAGGTCTGCAAAGAGGAGTGGAACAAAATCCCTCCTGAGATGTGTGCAAACTACAAGAAACGTCTGAACTCTGTGATTGCCAACAAGGGTTTTGCCACCAAGTACTAAGTCATGTTTTGCAGAGGGGTCAAATACTTATTTCCCTCATTAAAATGCAAATCAATTAATAACATTTTTGACATGCGTTTTTCTGGATTTTTTTGTTGTTATTCTGTCTCTCACTGTTCATATAAACCTACCATTAAAGTTATAGACTGATCATGTCTTTGTCAGTGGGCAAACGTACAAAATCAGCAGGGGATCAAATACTTTTTTCCCCCACTGTATACTGATCTGTTTATCACAGTAATTTGTTAAACATCAATGAACCAAGGCTAACAAGGCATTATTTTCTTTCTGACAGACAATTCTGACTTAAATTCCCAATTTCAGTCGTGGCCAAAAATATTGGCACCCTTGCACTTTTTCAAGTAACTCACAATTTTCCCTCATAATAAGTTGAAATTGACCAAAGTATTTGGTCTCCACAATTCTTTATTTCACTGTTAATATTACAGAACCTTTGTTTTTGATTCATAACTTAATATATCAATTTAAATCAGAAAATAAACAGAAATGGCATTGACAAAATTATTGACACCCAAGACTTAATATTTGGTAGCACAGCCTTTGGTCAAAATAACTGCAATCAAGAGCTTCCTATAGCCATCGATGAGCTTCCTGCACCTCTGTACTGGCAGTTTGGGTCCAACATTGCGCTCCAAAATGCCTTGGTATTCTCCTTATTTCATGATGCCATGCACACGTTCAAAGCACCCAGTGCCAGAGGCAGCAAAGCAACCCCCAAAGATCACTGAACCTCCTCCATGTTTGACTGTCGGGAAGGTGATATTTTCATTGAAGGCTTCATTTTGTTTTCTGTAAACATAGAGATGGTGTGCAATACCAAAACGCTCTAATTTGGTCTCATCTGTCCACAGGACATTCTCCCAGAAGGATTTTGGCATGTTCAGGTGTCTTTTGGCAAATTGCAGTCTGGCTTTCGTATGTCTCTCTCTTAGCAGTGGGGTCCTCATGGGTTTCCTACCATATAACCACCTTTCATTGAGTTGGTGATGGATGGTGCGAGTTGAAACTGTTGTACTTTGTGTGTGAAGGTCAACGTGAATCTAATGGTGCTTTCTCCACCATTCGAACAATCCTTCGCTGCAATCTTCCATCAAGTTTTCTCTTGCGGCAACGTCCAGGGAGGTTGGCTACAGTGGCATGGGCCTTAAACTTCTTCATAACATTACGTACGGTGGAAACTTCCAGGTCTCTGGTGATGGACTTGTAGCCTTGAGATTGTACATGTTTGGCTGCAATCGTGTGTCTGATCTCCTAAGATTATTCTCTGGTTTTCTTAATTTTTTCCATGTTCATTGCGGTTCACACAGTGACAGAAAACATGAGAATGAGTCCTTTTCTCTATTCAAACTGGTTGAATTAGTAATTTTTATATTGCACCTACAACTCACCACAGGTGAGTTCAATTCCAAAGTAAAGGATAATCACCTGCTTGAAATCTAATTATTTCTAACTACTTCTAGAAGGTGCCAATAATATTATCCGGGCCATTTTATGATTTATTTGTGGAATAAGCTAACATTTAGTAAATTATTCCGATTTTTTTGTTTTGTACAACTGTAAACGAAAGACATACATATGTGGATACCAAAATATGTTTTAATTTCAACAGTTTTCTGGAAGAAATTGTGCATTATTTGAAAAAAGTGCAAGGGTGCCAATATTTCTGGCCACAAATGTATCTCAGAGAGGAAGGAGGTCTCCTATGAGTGGGCTTTGTATTGTATTCATGTGGAGTCTTGCTTTTACATCCTATTTCCATTCCCCCTCTGTAGGCAGAATAAAAAGCAGCTACAGTCAAATTCAGACACATCGGTAGGATTGTCAACCGTTTGCCTGCCGACAGTACTTAGCACCTCTGAACAGAGTGTCAGCAGTCAATCGGTTTTGTGTTTACATTTACATTTACATAATTTAGCAGACGCTCTTATCCAGAGTGACTTACAAATTGGTGCATTCACCTTATAGCCAGTGGGATAACCACTTTACAATATGTTTTTTTTCTTCTTTTTTTTCTTTCTTTGGGGTGGGGTAAGGGGGGTAGAAGGATTACTTTATCCTATCCCAGGTATTCCTTAAAGAGGTGGGGTTTCAAGTGTCTCCGGAAGGTGGTCAGTGACTCCGCTGTCCTGGCGTCGTGAGGGAGCTTGTTCCACCATTGGGGTGCCAGAGCAGCGAACAGTTTTGACTGGGCTGAGCGGGAACTGTGCTTCCGCAGAGGTAGGGGGGCCAGCAGGCCAGAGGTGGATGAACGCAATGCCCTCGTTTGGGTGTAGGGACTGACCAGAGCCTGAAGGTACGGAGGTGCCGTTCCCCTCACAGCTCCGTAGGCAAGCACCATGGTCTTGTAGCAGATGCGAGCTTCAACTGGAAGCCAGTGGAGTGTGCGGAGGAGCAGGGTGAAGACCTTGAAGTCCTTGACCTTGACCTTCACACAGCAAAGACCTTGAAGTCTTCAGCAACTCAGCTTTGTTAAAATACTCCAAACCAGAAGGTGGCAGCAGTGTTGTTTTGCAATGCATGTCCATGTATTGCTTAGTTTATGGTCTAGATTCCAATGTTAGCCAGCTAGCTGCACTAATGTTGCTATTTTGTAGAAAGCCCTTGTTGATACTAGCCAGATGGCCACAGCTAGATAACTACCTAGCAAGATGACGAAGAAAGGTTTTAATTCACTCTCCATGATCACATAATGCCAGTGCCAGCCCATAGCCAAATGTTTAGTTAGCTAGCGAATGTTAGCATATTCGCTAGCTAGCACAACATAGCTAGCTAGCTAGCTATGGACACTGTAATAACTTGGCAGCTAACACAGGCAGCTGTTTCATAGAAACTAATCCATTGTGATTTAATGATAATGTCAATACTAGTTACAGTGGTTGGTTAGCTAGCTTGGAGGAAGTATTTAGTGTTGTGTGCATTGTGTCTGTGCACTTGTTAGCTACCATTCCATAGCTTACATTGCATATGAAGTGTGACTGGCTCATGACATTTAACTGTGGATGTACGGAGAAAATGCCCTATTCTTCCTTTTTGTTTCACTCCTGTTGGCTCCCCCACATGGGGGTTTGTGCTCTCTGATTTGCTCAAAGTCAAGTTGTTGACCACTGATGAGCATTGCGGTTCTACAAGTAGAAATGGCAGGTTTGTCGCTACCAGAACGGCATGCAACTGGTACCGCTTTTGTTCTAGAAAGAGAAGGAACGGCCTCCCATTGTGATAAGTACCTATCGGCAGTCTATCAGCAGTGAGATTCTCGGTGTGTTTCATGCATTATGCTGCCCCTGCTACACAACTACAGTACAGGCGGAAGATGAAGAGGGTTGTTTTCTTGTTGCATAATATTGATGAAATAACACTGGAAAAAATGTTATTTTCTTACCTAAAAAATCTGCAATACTTTTAGTCCCTGTTATATAAATGACACATTGAGTGACCAACAAAAACAGGAAATCACCCAACCTAATCAAATTGCATAGTGCATTGTCCTCATGCTTTGTGACGGGTCCCTGCCACATCTGGCTTCCCATTGAGATAGATGTCATGTAGAACATGTAGTCCCCTCAACACTCTTTAGAGTCAGCCCAGACAGACAGACAGACAGGACTGTGTGTGCAACACTGAAAAGCATCCCCCTTCTTAATTTATGAAGATCTGATATGCACAGGATGAATAGAGAAGAGAGGGAGCTGTCCGTCCGTTCCCTGCATACAAATCTTTAGATTGTGTGCTCATACATTCAGTATAAAATATAAATGGTTTCAAAAAGTTCTATACAAGCAACCTATTCCAGACCTGTCTGCACATTTTAAAGTTTGAATGATGTTTCTAGCTTAAACGGTTGAAGACTAGTTATGGTGGAAATGTTTACCATTCAAGTCTATGGCCATTGAAATCCATTGGGATTTATGCAAATATGCTTGTAGTGTGAAAAGTATAAGTAGTATTTAAAAAAAAGCACACTGCGGACGGTCAGTCTGCATGTTTAAAAGTTGGTTTCGTGTTGATAGTTTTTACGGTTTTGGCCCTACAGGTGGCAGCGAAAGGCGAATAATAATAACTAGATGTTAATTTTACCATTCTATTAATGAAGATCTGATATGCACAGGAGGAATAGAGAAGAGAGGGAGCTGTCCGTTCCCTGCATACAAATCTTCAGATTGTGTGCTCAAACATCCATTACGGATGAGCTCAGCCTTGATTAATCCAATCCCCTCACGAACAAGACCAAAGACAAGAGATATCAACTCAAAATGAGCCTCAGATTCCCATTAAACTCTATAATCTCCCAGCCCCCATCCTTTCCTTTTCAGCACAGCTCACAGCAACTTCTCAAAGACTCCCTCCTCAAATTATAATACATCGCAGCCCACTCCAGCAGTAATTCTAAGTTTAATAAGAAGTATATTAAGGCTTCATCCACACTATTAAGCATTCTAAGTAAGTGCCTAATGTTATTCAGCTTTCAAATTTCAAGTCCACCGCTAAAATTGGAAGTATCTGATAAAACAAATTATGCAAAATTATAATCAAGTAGAAAAGGACATTTACTGAAGCAAATGTGGTGTAGCCTCCTGTAGCTCAGCTGGTAGAGCATGGCGCTTGCAACGCCAGGGTTGTGGGTTCGATTCCCACGGGGGGCGAGTATGAAAATGTATGCACTAACTGTAAGTCGCTCTGGGTAAGAGTGTCTGCTAAATGACTAAAATGTAGTTGCTAGTCTTGCAGTATTTATGGATGTGGTAGTAATAGGGTTTTCATAGGCTGTGTTTGTTATAGTGACCCATTTTGGGGTGGTTTGTATTGTAGTTGTGGAGTTATTATAGTGGGCTAGTATAGTAGGCTGGAGTGAGTACTATATCATCATAAGCCATATAATGTTTCAGTTTGAAAATGTTTTAGTTTGAACATTCTGAAAGTTTTGTGGCAGTGATTTCAGTTTAGAATGTTGAAGCCTGCATTCCGCCATTGAAATTAATGGGGATACAACAAGCTTTGTAGTTTATGAAGTAGGAATGGAAGCAAAAAGCTGTGTTGAAGCCAAGTTGAGTCAGTCTCCACATGTCAACGTTGGTTTGGTGTTTGTAGCTTTAACGGTTCAAGAGCAGTGGCGAATCCAAATACTTCCAATTCAAGCCTATGGAGCTTTTATGCACATTTAAAACGGTTATGATTTAGTTGAAAAAGTATAAATGGTTTCAAAAAACGGTATACAACCATCCTATTCCAGACCAGTCTGAACTTTTTAAAGTTTGAATGGCGTTTCTATGGCCATTGAAATGCATTGGGATTTATGCAAATATGGTTGTAGTGTAAAAGTATAAGTAGTATCAAAAAGTTTTTTTCAAGCACACTGCAGACGGTCAGTCTGCACGTTTTAAAGTTGGTTTTGTGTTCATAGCTTTTATGGTTCTGGCCCTACAGGTGTCTGCGGATGAGGAATAATATTAATAACTATATGGTAACTATACAGTTGAAGTCGGAAGTTTACATACACCTTAGCTAAATACATTTAAACTCTGTTTTTTACAATTCCTGACATTTAATCCTAGTAAAAATCCCCTGTTTTAGGTCAGTTAGGATCACCACTTTATTTTAAGAATGTGAAATGTCAGAATAATATTAGAGAGAATGATTTATTTCAGCTTTTATTTCTTTCATCACATTCCCAGTGGGTCAGAAGTTTATATACACTCAATTAGTATTTGGTAGCATTGCCTTTAAATTGTTTAACTTGGGTCAAACGTTTTGGGTAGCCTTCCACAAGCTTCCCACAGTGAGTTGGGTGAATTTTGGCCCATTCCTCCTGACAGAGCTGGTGTAACTGAGTCAGGTTTGTAGGCCTCCTTGCTCGCACACACTTTTTCAGTTCTGCCCACACATTTTCTATAGGATTTTGTGATGGCCACTCCAATACCTTGACTTTGTTGTCCTTAAGCCATTTTGCCACAACTTTGGAAGTATGGTTGGGGTTATTGTCCATTTGGAAGATCCATTTGCGACCAAGCTTTAACTTCCTGACTGATGTCTTGAGATGTTGCTTCAATATATCCACATAATTTTCCTTCCTAATGATGCCATCTATTTTGTGAAGTGCACCAGTCCCTCCTGCAGCAAAGCACCTGCACAGCATGATGCTGGCACCCCCGTACTTCACAGTTGGGATGGTGTTCTTCAGCTTGCAAGCGTCCCCCTTTTCCTCCAAACATAACGATGGTCATTATGGCCAAACAGTTCTATTTTTGTTTCATCAGACCAGAGGACATTTCTCCAAAAAGTACGATATTTGTCCCCATGTGCAGTTGCAAACCGTAGTCTGACTTTTTTATGGTGGTTTTGGAGCAGTGGCTTCTTCCTTGCTGAGCGGCCTTTCAGGTTATGTCGATATAGGACTCGTTTTACTGTGGATATAGATACTTTTGTACCTGTTTCCTCCAGCATCTTCACAAGATCCTTTGCTGTTGTTCTGGGATTGATTTGCACTTTTTGCACCAAAGTACGTTCATTTCTAGGAGACAGAACGCGTCTCCTTCCTGAGCAGTATGACGGCTGCGTGGTCCCATGGTGTTTATACTTGCGTACTATTGTTTGTACAGGTGAACGTGGTACCTTCAGGTGTTTGGAAATTGCTCCCAAGGATGAACCAGACTTGTGGAGGTCTACACATTTTTTTCTGAGGTCTTGGCTGATTACTTTTCATTTTCCCATGATGTCAAGCAAAGAGGCACTGAGTTTGAAGGTAGGCCTTGAAATACATCCACAGGTACACCTCCAATTAACTCAAATGATGTCAATTAGCCTATCAGAAGCTTCTAAAGCCATGACATCATTTTCTGGAATTTTCCAAGCTGTTTATAGGCACAGTCAACTTAGTGTATGTAAACTTCTGACACACTGGAATTGTGATACAGTGAATTATAAGTGAAATAATCTGTCTGTAAACAATTGTTGGAAAAATGACTTGTGTCATGCAAGCGGTACCGGAGTGCCAAGTCTAGGTCCAAAAGACTTCTCAACAGCTTCTACCCCCAAGCCATAAGACTCCTGAACAGCTAATCATGGCTACCCGGACTATTTGCACTGCCCCCCCACCCCCTCCTTTTTACGCTGCTGCTACTCTGTTAAGTATTTATGCATAGTCACTTTAACTCTACCCACATGTACATATTACCTCAACTACCTCAACTAGCCGGTGCCCCCGCACATTGACTATGCAACGGTACGGTACCCCCCTGTATATATAGCCTCCCTACTGTCACTTTATTTTACTGTATATATAGCCTCCCTACTGTCACTTTATTTTACTTCTGCTCTTTTTTTCTCAACACTTTTTTGTTGTTGTTTTATTCTTACTTTTTTGTTTAAAATAAATGCACTGTTGGTTAAGGGCTGTAAGTAAGCATTTCACTGTAATGTCTGCACCTGTTGTATTCGGCGCATGTGACCAATAAAATTTGATTTGATTTGAGATGTCCTAACTGACTTGCCAAAATTATAGTTTGTTAACAAGACATTTGTGGAGTGGTTGAAAAATGAGTTTTAATGACTCCGACCTAAGTGTATGTAAACATCCAACTTCAACTGTACATTGTACATGTAGTAAAATTGTGGGACTTGCTTTACCTGTTTAAAAGTATTTTTGTGGTAGTTGAAGAAGTTTCAAAAGTTTTACTTAAAAAAGCAGTTAAATATAGTCAAAAGTTAAATGTAGTAGAATAATTGGTCTGATTACTTTGATATACTACTATATCAACCTCATTACTTTGGATTGTGGGGCAGTTAATCACAAATTTGATCAGAAAGGTAACTGAACATAGCATACGTGGTCCTCTGTAGCTCAATTGGTAGAGCATGGTGCTTGTAACGCCAGGGTAGTGGGTTCGATCCCCGGGACCACCCATACGTAAAAATGTATGCACACATGACTGTAAGTCGCTTTGGATAAAAGGGTATTCTAAATGGCATATTAATTATTAATTGAATATATTAATTAATAAAATCCATTACATTTCTTGCCTGATTCCATTTAGTTTTTTCCCAAATTCCATTTTCTCCATTCTGTTTATCGCACACGCAAAACAGAAAATGTAAGTACAAACAATTTTGAAAGTTGTGCTTTGCTTTCAGCAAGCACATTTAACGAAATGCAATTTCAGCAACAAGCCACAAGACAATAGTCCTTTGCATAGCCGCACGAAAAAGGCCTGGAAAAATATCCCCACTGCTTCAGGTATGAATGATTACAAGCCCAGTGTCGAGCATTGCATCTTCTCAGGGAACAATTAGCCCCCTGCAGAAAAAGTATATAAAGGGCAAGATGTAAAATCTTTAAAAAGTTATATGTCACTCCGGGAGGACATCCATATGGTGAAAACCACATAATAAGGGCCCCAGCCAGACCCTTCGACTCAGTCGTCACGGCAACAGAGAGGTGGGTAAATCGGTGTGGCGATCGCCCCAGGACGTGCCGTGCATGGGAATGTAGGGATCTGCTGCGGCTGCCACCATCTGTAGAGGGCTGGCTTAATGGAGAGGCTGGGGCACAGGCACACACACACACAGATACCCAGAGAGCAGGGGCTGAGAGGGGACTAGGAGACTAACTCCTCCTGGATAACCATGGCCTGCTGGCCCTGAGGACTTAAATAAGTCCTTCAGAACCCCAAAGACTGTCTAACCACTTCTTGGGCTGGGACATGACCTCTAACGGGGGGAGATCTTCCCTCGGAGATGAGGCCATTCCCCAAACTATTAAAAAATATATATTTCTGGAATACTACAGATTTGTCATTAGCTACATAACTCAGTGGGCAGGCTACAATACCACAATGCCTTTATTTGAGCCTAGACCCATTCACGCTACTTTCAGTAATTCACCTTGCAGTCATCCCTGCAAACCAAAATTAGTTCTGTGAAAGTTACCAGAACATTAGTTAGGTCGCAGCAAAAAACGGTCCAGTCGTGGTGATGATTATAGAATGTTTGTATAAAACATTCACTTGGTGTTGCAAGAACGTTCCTAGACACTGCATCGCAGTGCTTGAGGCATCACTACAGACCCGGGTTTGATCCCGGGCTGTGTCACAGCCGGACGTGACCGGGAGACCATGAGGCGGCACACAATTGGCCCAGCGTCGTCCGGGTTAGGGGAGGGTTTGGCCGGCCGGGATTACCTTGTCCCATCGCGCTCTAGTGACTCCTTGTGACGGGCCGGGCGCCTGCAAGCTGACTCGGGCGCCTGCAAGCTGACTTCGGTCGCCAGCTGGACGGTGTTTCCTCCGACACCTTGGTGCGGCTGGCTTCCGGGTTAAGCGAGCAGTGTGTGGGGACATCAGAAAAAAATATGTTCCCAAAACACAAAAATGCCAAGAGTGTGCAAAGCTGTCATCGAGGCAAAGGGTGGCTATTTCAACAATCTCAAATATAAAATATATTTTGATTTGTTTAACACTTTTTCGGTTACTACATGATTTCATATGTGTTATTTCATAGTTTTGATATCTTCACTATTATTCTACAATGTAGAAAATAATAAAATAAGAAAAATCCTTGAATGAGTAGGTGTTCTAAAACTTTTGACCGGTAGTGTATGTTAGTATCTGTTGCAACTGCAGCAAACCCATATTCCACCTGCAGCTTCCCAAGAACTTGACACAAGGCTTTTTTACCAGCTCTCCAATATGAAAGCAAACCTGTAATTGTAGCTTCAGGGTAATCAAACCACCAAACCGATTGGGAGCCACAAGCTCAAAGTAAAGTCTACATAATTGATCCATGACTACCAAATACCAGTGATTCACATTGCTCACATCACCATGATGTCTCTCTTTGTATCTGTATCACTCAGCAGAGACAATAAATCTGATATGGCGTGATCTGTATTAGCTGGGGCAGGGCACCTCCATGTTAACACCTAGGAGTTCTCAGATTTTGCCACTAGATGGGTGTGAGCGAATGAGGCAAAGGTCATCCTCTTTCATCCAATTACACCATACTACTGTACTGGCAGAAAGATCCTTATTGCACGTGACTGCCTTTCATGTCTCTCTCTCATACTGTAGGATGGGAGGATGAAGGCAATGTGCATACTCTGCAAAAACGAGAGAAGAGGTGGGGAAAAAAAGAAGTTGCCCCTCCCTTGGGTTTATGGTGGTCTTTTGTTCTCCCACCCAATAGATCTACGGTGGGGTCCGAAATTATTGACACATTTGATAAAGATGAGAAAAAATGACTGTATAAAGTAAAAAATGGTATGCTCCAAAAAATAGGGGAATTATTGTACAAATTTTTTTTTTCATAAAGGTAGTGGTCAAAATGATTGACACCCCTGTTTTCAATACCTTTTAATACCTCACCTTGTGAGGATTACGGCACTGAGCCTTTTTCTAAAATGTTTTATGAGTTGGAGAACACATTGGGAGGGACCTTAGACCATTCCTCCATATAGAATCCTTCCAGATCCTTGATATCCTCCGTCTGCACTTATAGACTGCCTCTTCCATACAAACCAAAGGTGAGATCGCCAAACTGTTGATTTTGTGGCCAATTAACCATTTCTTTAAGGATTTTGATGTGTGCTTTTTAGTTATTAGTTAACAGAATATAATTTCCCAATTTCTTTGCGCATACAATATCTCTCAGTATTTATTTTATACAGTCATTTTTGCTAATCTTTATCAAGGGTGTCAATAATTTCAAACCCTAGTGTATATCTCGGCCCTGCTTTGAGATGGAGGAGCATGACTTGGTTTTAAAGTCAATAAATATTTTCTCTGAAAGTAATATTCATATTTGCAAAGGACCCCTTTGCAGAGAAGTGCTTGAGCCTTGAAAACATATAGGCCTATTCATAGATTACACACTTCCCCAAGTCCTTGAGATCGCTCAGAGCACACAGTCAGTGTAGTAAGTTAGGAAAATATAACAGAAGTCCAATTTCAAGCTAAATCAACACTTAATCGTAAAACAGTAATTAATATGTACAATGTACACTTGGACCAACCTAAAAGGGCCATTTCATAGACATCTGACGGAGCATATCATTAATCAGTGCTTTCCCTTTACAGTAAACTGCTTCTGAGTGGAACTTGTTTTCCCTGTCACATCTCATTAAAAGTCTGCTTATTCAGGTTGGTTGGGATGAATTAATTATAGCAGAAAAAACATTAGTTTCATACAAACTTCTTGTAAAGTATAAACAATAATTCTCATGATTGCTTCATTAGCTGACTAAAATGTCAGATTATTTCAAAGTTAAAACCATCAGGCAAGTGAATCCATCAATAAGCAAATTAATTACATCAATTAATGGAGCCGACATGTGAAAAACGATGACAAATAGAGACAATCTTCTGAGAATGGCTCAAGGCTCACAATCAATTTTGTTTAAGCAATATAGTGTAACCTAATGTGTCCAGACCAGCTGAATCCACAAAGTCACTGACCTCTGAGTTAAAGAGTCCTTGCGAACTCTCACACAGTAAATAAAGACAGGCTTAGCACCTATTTGCTCATAATAGGGTGTTCAACTAAAGAAGCCCGAGCTGCAGCCTAATCAAATCCACTGCAGGCTTGCTCATAATCAAACTTCAAAAGAAAATTGTGTTACAATTTCTAACGGATATGCATTATCGTTTATACCTGTTCCCTTCAGCCATCCGTGTGAATCTTTCACCTACAATACCTTTAACTTCTCTGACTGACGTCAAAACCACAAACAACATTTTGATAGTTGATAAATATTTGATAAATCAAACCACTGATTGCATCAACATCTATGCATCAACATCTACGTACATCTACCTACATCGTTCCACCACCTTCAAAAACATTTTTAAAAGTCCACAGAATTCCCAGCTTCTATAAACAAGAAAATTGGGCAATTTGGGTTCAGATGGTAGTACGGTAGTGTGGTAGGGACATGAAAGGCTGCTCTGATGTGTAACCGATAAGCCCTTTGGAGATCCGCTAAATGGGCTGTGGATGGAGATGAAAACACTGTGTGCTAAGCCTCCCACTTACATGGTCTAAAGGGCTCAGCTCAAGTCACCCAGCTCCAGCTCTCTGCCTGGGCTAGGATGACTCCGTCATTACAGAGGAGACCTGGGCCCAGGGTGGGGGGACTCACACTATCACCCACACAATCCAGCAGGTGAATTTAACAAAGGGAGAAATGACAAGGCGTTTGGTGTCATTTGACTGAACACAATCCACTGGTATTTGCACTGAGTTCGGGCTGTAGATTAAATGGTGTGGTTAGACTAATTGCTTAGCTGGGGATCAATATATCAGCTAACTGGTGCGATGCAAAAGCCTGCAGCCCATAGACATGAACGGAACAACAACTCTCCTATTGTGGAGCAACGGGAGAGACTAAATATGGTTTCCATACTGGGAGACACTATGGATAATCTCCAAGATTCCCTCTTAATTGCTTTTTTCTCAGTAGTCGCTTCGCTTGACAGGATTAGAGTGAAAACACATTTCTGGGAGTGAGACTGTCTATGTGGAGACACAATGAAGAAGAAGAATAGTTTGTTTTCGTTTGGTTTGTTAAATATCCTTTCCAATTTTGGCAATGGCTCAAACACAACACAGAAGTTGGTGTAGGCCTACATCTAATGGGCTAGACCAGAGTTGTAGTGAAATATAGGAGCAGGCAAAACATACAGAGTCATTGAGAAATCCATGAAAAGTGTTAAATTATTAGAGAGCAACACCAAATTACAAATGAGGAGGAATCCCATCTCCTAATCCCTGGCATTACATACTTCAATGACATCAGTCCTTACATTTGGTTATGATATATACATATATTTTGTTTTGAACCAATACTCTCTAAAAATCAGCAAGGCCACCCTTAAGATACATTCCTGGAAAATTGCTTGTCTTACAGCAGGTTGAGAACAAGAGCATAACAGTGCTTCTAACAGTGATAATAATATGTTGGTTTGAGCAGAAAGAGACAGAGGAACTACAAATGCTGTAGTAAAACTAATTGCTCTCTAGAATAGTGGCTGATAAAACCGTGTGGACTGTCTGCCAACACAAAAAGGTGTGGTTTGAGTAACACTATAAAACCTAGGTATGCCTCACAAAAGCAGCATGCTCCATTTGGAATAAAAAAGAGAACCCAGTGCAATAACGGCAGTGCCATTAACAATTAGTCTCTACCGCAGCTAATTAGACAGACAGGATACAAAAAAACGGTTCTAAATTAAAACAGAGGGCCCCATATATTCTCTACAGCGGAATATCCACAGCTAATAACATCTAAAGACCCCCAGCATCAAAGGACAATACTGCTGAACACAAAGGGAGAACATTTCAGGGATTTTGTTTCCCTTCCCTTAATGACAATAAACCCCTGAACGTAGACAAACTGTAAGGTTAAACAATGGATAGCTCTCCTGAGACTGAATGCTCCAGAGTGGTGAATTATTCTGCTGGGATTCAGATGCAGAGCAGCAGGGTAAACTCAAAGCCCCATAGATCTGGCATGGGATTCTGCCTGGATAGCCTACTAGATGTTATGTTCTACTCCTGGGCACTTTCACTAGGCTGTTGTTCACCATTATCAGCATTTGATTGAGAACAGAAAAGCTATTTCCGAAACATTAGTTAAAAAACATTTCAGGGGAACATGAAAATTGGCCTGTTGACAGCACCTCCTCTAGTGTAGTCCTTCTCTCTGCAGATATGGATGATGACCAAATGTAAAGTGCATCAGTCACCATGGTATTACAGTAATCAAACCAATAACAAAACAGCCAACAAAGGTGAGAGAGGAGAGCTCTCCATGGTGTCACTTAATCAATAATGAGCAAATACCCATAAAGCCTCTCGCCAACAATCCACCCTGCTAAGCAAATACTAAAACCCAAACCCTGCAGTACTTGTAAAGGCCAACAAATAAGACAGAGAGCCTTACACCTTATTCCAATCAAAATACATAGCGCAATAAATGTTGGAGTGTTTGGTAAACACAGTCTAATCAGAGGCTGTCATCAGCTATAAAGCAGGACTGCTCCTCACTAGCTCTCACACCTCACTCACCTTCTATCTTAGCTGAGAAATTCTCAACTCTCCATGTACCCACATAAAAAAGACTACAGTTTACTATAGAATACTACAGTACTTACTTTAGAATTCTGTAGTAAACTGTAGTATACTGTAAAATACTATACTACACACTGTAGTATGCCTCGATCATGTGTAGTACTTAGTATACAATTTTGTAGTATACTGTAGAATACTAGGAAATACTACAGTATTATCCACAAAAAAATGAAAAACACTACAGTCCGCAAAAATACTACAGTTTTGTTAATATATTAAATACTATATGCCCATTCCCCTCCCCCATATCCCAATTTGTGCTACCTGTAAGTGAGAAACCTACATGCCAAGTATAGACCATATATTGTGTTCCCAACAGGTTATAGAAAAGAGCAGAAGTGATGAACTTGCCGTTCAGAACCTAGTCCTACCTCCCTCCCTCCCTATGGGTATGGAAAATTTGCTCTTTAAGTATTTCTCCAGTAGGTTTCCTTAAGGAGAAAGCCCCCCACTTCTATGTCAAAGATAATAAAACAAAAACACTTTAGTAAATACTACAGTAATGTCCCAAAAAACACTACAGTAAATACTACAGTATCCTACAATCCGCAAAAACACTTTAGTAATTACTACTACAATCTACTGTACTATACTACGCAAAAACAATTCTAAGATGGCAACTCTGTACAAATGCGCATGTGCCAATTGAATCTCAGATTACGTAGGGTAATCTACATCTTAGAGCCATTTTAGTGCAACAGAAATGAGGAAACGGTCAGTGGTTGTATTTGAAGAAAGTTTTCATAAAAAGTATGGATTTCAGCAAACAAAGACAGGACAAACATAGGTACACGGTAAGGTTTAAGATTACAAGTATCGACTGACAGCAACTCGATGTAGTCTGCCCACACTCGTCGCCACTCAACTCTCTTGTACCTGTATGTGGAGAGTTGAGGTTTTCTCAGCTACTTCTACTGTATCTACGCCTCTGCTTGGCAGTGGTTCTGGTGGCCAGATTGTTTCCTCTAACACTGTAGCTCCCATCCAACTCCTCCAGATTGTTTTCACCTAATTTATTGCAGAGGGCACAGGGTAGGCCTATTGCATCAGCTTCTGGCAATAAAGCATGTGCTGATGCAATTGTTTTATGTAGGGAGTGACGATGTGAATGTGAACTCCTCAAGTCAGACATTTCTCTCAATTTCTCCCACACGTGAATGGACTAATTGTTTGCTACAAACATTGCTTGCTAGCTAACCTATGCTAACGCTGGTCCCATCAAACATTGTGTTCCAAATCAAAAACAAAATGTATTTGTCAGATGTGCCGAATACAACTGATGTAGACTTTACCGTGAAATGCTTACTTATGAGCCCTTCACAACGATGAAGAGTTTAAACATAATAATACAAATAAAATAGTAACACAGGAGGAATAAAATAAAATACAAAAGAATGGAGCTACACTATATACATATACAGGGAGTACCAGTACCAGAACAATGTGCAGAAGTACGAGGTATTTGAGGTAGATATGTACACGAAGGCAGGGTGAAGTGACTAGGCATCAGGATAGATAATGATAAGAGTAAAATATAGAACAAAGTAGTAGCCGCAAATTATTAGCGTAAAAGTGTGTGAGTGTGTGTGTGTGTATAATGTGTATGTCTATTTTGTGTCAGTTTGTGTGTGTTATGTAGTGTATGTGAATGTGTGTGGGTTTTGTGTGGGACTATAAATGTAGTGTGTGTGAGTGAGTGTGTGAGTGTATGTAGGGTCAATGCAAGATAGAGTCAGTGCAGATAGTTTGGGTACCATTAATTGACTATTTAGCAGTTTGGCTATTTAGCAGTCTTATGGCTTGGGGGTAGAAGCTGTCTCGGAGCCTGTTGGTCCGAGAGTCGATGCTCCGGTACCGTTTGCTGGACGGTAGCATAGTGAACACTCAGTCTATTGTTTGGGCGGCTGGAGTCTTTGGCAATTTTTCGGGCCTTCCTCTGATACCGTTTTGCATTATGAAAGAACAAACGCCAGAATCTGGTAATCGTAACAATTATACAAATGTTTAAATTGTCTTTATGTTGTTTGCCTTTCTGTAATTGGTTTATTTTTTTTAAATCTTTTTTTTTTCTCAAGTCATTTTTGCCATTTTGTATTATACTTTTTTGTAAAAACAACTCTGGATCCAGTGACCTCCATGACCTGCACTGTAAAATAAATACCACCTATTTTTGCACCTGATCTACAGCCTCCGTCTCAAATGTTACTGCTCCACGCCAACTAAATAGGCTGCTCGTCCTCTCAGGGACCCAAAATAAATATCTGGAGTACTTCTTCAAGCCCCTCTTTCTCTGCTCTATTCCAAATTCCCCTCCCTTATCTGCATCCATGTGTGTTGGTGATGGTACTGCAGGACAGATTATTCTTCACTTTTGACAGTATTATTCAGCACGCAGCTAACTAGGGCATAGCTAATGTGTGAACATGCTATGAGTGGAGTGGATTAGGCACAAAGGCAAATATCAAATGGTGATCTTTCAAGAAGTCATGTTAGCTTACAGGATACAGGGGTGATATCATAGTAGGAATGTGGGGAAAATACTTTTTTAAAGAACACACATATCAACCAAAAATATGTATTTTCAGTGTCTTTTCAACATCTTTTGCTCATAGGGACACACTTCATGAAAAAATGACAATCAAGCTTGAATTAGGCCAATTCCTTTCAAATACCTCTATACAGTACATGGGTGAATAGGTGTAATGGTTCTACTCAAAAGCCTATATGAGGACCTGATCACTAAAACCCTCATACAGAATGAAAATTGTAAGGGCTCTTTGCCACGGATGCGTCACTAGATAACACTTTGAGGGTGACATTCCGTAGACGGAGAAATAGTCCCAGCAGGACGTGTGGTAATGAAGGGCAATGAGGTCTGAAGATCCTCATTACCCACACCTAGGCACGGCCAACTAAGAATGGCAGGACAGGAGGAGGCATAGATAAGGCCAGTGAAAGGAACAAATGGCTCCCAGAATAGAATAGCACCAGAGGATAGAGGGTGTTCAGTCAGCCTGTACAGTATGTCAAGTATCTTAAATTCTTCATTGTTTGGGGCTACGGCTGGCATGTCAGAAAATGTACCCTGGTGTCTGGGTGTCTCTGTAGAGCGTTCCTGACAGACTGAGGTAATTAATAACTGTCAACAACACCTCCCTATCTCTGGATCCTTTGTCACGTTAACAAAAAACCTTACTAATTGACTTGACTGAGATGATCGCCAGAGATCAGCTAATTACATTTTAATATATTCACATTCCAAAGTCATTAAAAGTGTTTTGACTTAGTGACAAGGACCTAGAGACTGGGATCTCGGGTTTAAGGATCACAAAACCCTTAATTACAGGCACCTAGTCTGGACTTCATGGAAATCCAGGAAGAAAAATGCAACCTGGTGTCAAATGGTATGATACATATATCACACAGAATTAATTTGTTGGTACTCGAAACATAAACAACATTAAGAGTGCTAATTAAAAGGGTATATACTATCACCTGTTTATGTTCAATATTTATAATTAAAACTGACATTACGTTCTCAATGTCCGTTATTGATCATTGATTGATTCCATGTTCTTTTTATGAACACACAGTAGATAGTATGGAGCACAAAGCCATGTAGCTTTACCCTCGCTGAACGCATTATGTCAGAAGGATAGAACAGTGAGTCTGCATGGCAAAAGATTACCACAGGCATGCTAATGCCGTCAGATTAGCATAAGAAAGAGATCAATCCTGCTCAGAAAGTCTAACTTATGATTCAATTAATATCCCCTCCATTTGGTTTATTTTAGGCTTTTTAATTCCTTACAAACAGGCACGGTAGGGCTTAATAACGTGGCCTCCTACATCACTGAATTCAATTATGCTCCTTTCATCACACAATTATAGTTTTTGTGAATCCACAGCTGTTGCGAACGCTGCTGCTGCTTTCACCAGGCCATCACAAACAATATGGTAAAGCGTCCCTCTGTCTGAAGCACCTTTTGGGGATGTTTTTAATATTCTATACAGAATTGAAATCTCCAAAGGTGAGATTTCCAACTGATAAATCTCTGTGGGAATATAAAAAGAACGCATTTGAATATATATCAAAGCTTACCAAAATCTTTCCTCTAAGAAATATCTGAATAGAAAAAAAAGGACTATAGAACCCAGGCATGCATGCTGTAAAAGAAGCTGAGGCTCCTTGCATTCTCCCACTTCTCCCTGCCCTCTGACTCAGAGCCAAGCTGGAGAAAATGAAAGATGAAACAGGAATATAATAGATAATTTGGCCAGTACATTGCAGGTATTATGGGAACCATCTCCACTCAGAGGAATATGATTTAGAAAGACACTAAGGTAATAGCTTTGCAAATTTCCTCTGCCATTTGACAACGGCTCACCACACTGAAATGTGGGGGAAAAGGTCATAAGTCAATGACTATCCATCACAACATCAATCTCCCTTTATTCTCCTCTCAAATCTTAAATACCAAACATCGGTGGAAATCGCTGTTTCATTTCCCCTCCCCAGAAGCTCCAATCTGGCAGGTCAGGCTGCAGGGCCCGATGAGTCAGACGTCGCCCCGGAGTTCACACATTCCTTCAAGCTTGTTTGCTCTCAACAAAAGGGAAGTGCTTCCCTGGTGGTCTCTTGTGTGTGTCTCCAACCCAGGGGAGGGGAGGGGAGGGAAGGAGAATGGGAAGGAAGGGGCTGTCAGAGGGGCTTTCTGGCAGACTCAGCCTGCCCCTAGAGTCTGCTGCATTGCCATTTTGGCACAGTGGAAAATGAATGCTGAATACAGTTCTGAAAACGTAATCTGTCCTATGAATCAATTCTACACATGAATCATTATAGGTTCTATCTAACTTGACCATCCAACACCTGAACCAGCCCTTGGGTAGTTAGTGCTCTGTCTCTGCTTTAAGACGGACCCTCACAGCAGGTGTGATGCTATGCTAAACAGCAGGCATGGCCCAGAGCTAAGGGGGGCGAGGGAGGAAGTCATCTTTTTGACACCCCATTGCTTGTCTCCTCTCATCTCTCCTGCTGGGCTGGCAGACTGTCTGTCTGTCCTTCAAAAGGTCCAGGCTCACATTAATCACCAGCTACTCTTCTCCCCTGGGATAATTAGAGACCACAGTGATTTATCGGCCCTCCTTTTATTGTGTCAAAAACATATTTCCGCTAAATGCTAAAAGGCCACTGCCTGTTCGTTATTAAGTCTGTCAAATCATCATTAGGCGTCAAAAAGGGCCCCTTTCTGCCAAGTGCAGAAGTAGAAGGAGGGGGGACACAAGGGCATATTACAGAGGGTCCAGCCATGGCTCTGGTGACGCATCCTCATAAACCACATGATCCAAACAAATTGGCTTCTGTCAAAGGGACCGAGAACAAGGGCTGATCAATGACTAGCTGAAGGAAGATGACAGTGGCAGATATCAGAGAGCAGGACGGGAGGGATGGGGGGTGGGGGGGCCACTGGGATGTGGTGAGCCTCATTTTCATCGCCTAAGAACTGCAGGCGACAAGCAGGCCACCATAAATTCTGAGGGTTTAAGAGGAACGCCAGAAACACAATGATTTGAAAAGAAACAGCATTTCACTCTATTTCTTTGGCGCTTTTTATCTCCCTGACAAACTTTGAAATGCCTTTGGAAGTAAAACGCAAGGCATCTGCCAGGTGCAAATTTCCTTTGATATATGGGAACGTTTGGCAAACACAATTTGTAAATTGTTAAGGTTTCCCTTTTTCCCACTATTGAGAGTGCACTGAGACAGGTGTCACGAAAGCAGATGATGACAAGTCGTCGCTGTTCCTACATCCTGTGTTATACAGTACAGTGGGAACTGTTGCTCCATGTTGCCTCAGTGAAACTATTACTGCTCTGCTACAGCAGTGGCTTGAGAGGCATTGAGCAATAAGTGGCCAGAGACGTCAAACTCAGTTTGAGCTGTTGAAGGTCCTTCCTATCAGCAGAAACAACAATTAACCTGACTTCCTGGCATAATGGCACTCCAGAATCCCAAGCAAACATCCCTGAATACAATTAAACACAGGCCTCTGTGTCCGCAGCCAGATAGAACATTTAAACAGCGGAACAAAGAGGGCCAAGTCACAGTGGACTGCCATCAAGCACATTAAGAGGCAAAGCCAGGCTGACTCCCTGAGATTATTCAAACATCAGGGACCAGCAGAAGACCAGTGTGAGTTACAATCATGCTATTTCAAATCCAGGGACTGCTGTGGCTCTGCCGTCTCGAGAGGATTACCTGATTTTCAGCCTGGTTTTTCTTGGCTCGTCATATGGCTTCCTAAATGCCACTACACTGGTCAATCAGAACCAACAGTTAGAAGTCCTGACAGATTTAGAGGCTAAATTGCTGCTAGCTATATATAAAGTAATAAATAGTCCTGAAATAAAAATTCAAAATATGCTCCTTACATGTGTTATAATCTCCAACAAAAATTATTTGGCACCTACAAGATTTGGCCCCTAATCTTTCAGTAGTCTAAAAGTTTTTGCTGTTTTTCTCTGTGGTTCTGGTTTGTGTTGGCCTTTGGTCTGAGTGCTAAGGCTTCCGATTGCGCTCTTTATGGAGTAGTACTGGAGGGAGATGGCAAACGTGACCCTGACCATTGCCTGTCCAATATTATTGGAATTCTTACCTGTGACCCTGACTAGAACAGAATTTACTGCTCCCACAAAATGAACCCTGAAGCCATGCCTGCAGTGCCTGGGTCCTGTGCTGCCTGCAACAGACAGACAGATTATTCAAGCTGAATTCATAGAGAAGATCCTGCTGTTTTAAAGGTTATGCTACAATTACTGTAGCTAGAGGGTCGCAGAAAGCAGCATATAGGACAGGTATACCACATGCAAGAGCATACAAATGTACAATTTACTAACACTGAAGGGTTGAATCATAGACGGTATATATAAATGGACAAAGCAATCGACGACGTCACACCATTCATTCCTATGTGGAGTCTCAATGGCGCATTTGAAGATCAGGAAGTCGGTTTTAGTTTGCTAAGATGACGTCTAATCGGGGGGATTCTCAAGACATAACATGAGCAGTTTGAGCTACTCCAGGAAGTGACGTTACAGGCTGATATCAGTGCCGAATGACTGCCCCCTCTCATTGAGTATCTCAAGTTGAAGGCTGACCGGGGTACTGCAGGCTGCAGGTAGCAACTAAATTATCCTAATAACTTATTCTGTGTTTGTTTTTATAATACTTGGTTCAAGGACATACTGTACATCTGGTTTAATAGAAGCAATTATTGATACCATGATTTTCTTCTAAAAAATATATATATTTACACGAATATTGACCACTAAGACTGACATTTTCCCATTGACTATAATGGGGTATCCTGCTTTCTGAATACAACAACCTGCAGTACCCCGGTCAGCCTTGAACCTCAGAGCTTCAATGAGAGGGGGCAGTTTTTCTCCCCTGGGTTGAACAGACAAATTCCTATATCATAAGAAAATAATGTAACTACTGTATATGCTAGGGGTCTTCAACCTTTTCTTGGCCAGGGACCCCCCGCCCAGGCAAACCGGCATGTCTAACATGAACTTATTTGGGCTTAGATCTCTTACACAGAGACACTGATACACTCAGCTTCAGCAATCACCCACAAACATAAAAGAGACAACAAAGCACGACATCCTAGCTCAGTGTGCGATTTAAGTTGGATGGTCCGAAGTTAGTCACACAAGAAAAAGAGCGAAACTCACACTTTAAATGGTGCTCCATTTATATAGAGTTGATTACTGACTCAATAAAGTGAGGCATGTGATTGGCGCAGCGGGGCACATGCTTTAAAACCTATGGGGTGTATGCTAAGGCAGTGGGCTTCAACCTTTTTCTTGCCCGGGGACCGCTGCCCAGGCAAACCAGCGACCCAGGGACCCCCATCATATTTTAGAAAAAAGAAAAAAATCATCATCAGGTGAATGATAACAGCAAGGAGAAGTAGGCCTAATCAACATTTTTAAATGAATAGATTTGGTAGATATTTGTACATTTGTTTGACCTCCCCACATTATAATTGGAATAGGTTAAAGTCAAGAAAGCTTACCAGCAGCAAGTGGCACATGCCACGGCTGGTACTCGCGGGTGCTTTAACAAAGCCCATGTCATATACTCCAGTAAGTGTAATTAGCTCCAATGAGTGTAATTGCTCAATATTAGGAGTGGAGAAAGAAGATATTATCTTCTTTCCTACTGTATGTATGTAATTTAAATGTATTCTGTTGTTGCTAGCGATATTCATATTTATAAAAAGTAAAATTAATAACATTTGTCCACTTTTGCTGACCTTCTAGGCAGAGTTGCAAAGAAAAAGTAACATCTCAGACTGGCCAATAAAAAGAAAAGATTAAGATGGGCGGTCTGAGATATGGCTTTTTCTTTGCAACTCTGCCTAGAAGGTCAACATCCCGGAGTCGCCTCTTCACAGTTCACTTTGAGACTGGTGTTTTGCAGGTACTATTTAATGAAGCTGCCAGTTGAGGACCTGTGAGGCGTCTGTTTCTCAAACTAGACACTCTAATGTATTTGTCCTCTTGCTTAGTTGTGCCCCGGGGCCTCCCACTCCTCTTTCTATTCTGGTTATAGCCAGTTTGTGCTGTTCTGTGAAGGGAGTAGTACACAGCGTTGTACGAGATCTTCAGTTTCTTGGCAATTTCTCGCATGGAATAGCCTTCATTTCTCAGAACAAGAATAGACTGACGAGTTTCAGAAGAAAGTTATTTGTTTCTGGCCATTTTGAGCCTGTAATCGAACCCACAATTGCTGATGCTCCAGATACTCAACTAGTCTCAAGAAGGCCAGTTGTATTGCTTCTTTAATCAGCACAACAGTTTTCAGCTGTGCTAACATAATTGCAAAGGGGTTTTCTAATGATCAATTAGCCTTTTAAAATGATAAACTTGAATTAGCAAACACAACGTGCCATTGGAACACAGGACTGATGGTTGCTGATAATGGGCCTCTGTACACCTTTGTAGATATTCCATAAAAAATCTGCCGTTTCCAGCTACAATACCCATTTACAACATTAACAATGTCTACACTGTATTTCTGATCAATTTGATGTTATTTTAATGGACAAAAAAAATGCTTTTCTTTCGAAAACAATGACATTTCTAAGTGACGCCAAACTTTTGAACGGTAGTGTATATACAGTGGGGAAAAAAAGTATTTAGTCAGCCACCAATTGTGCAAGTTCTCCCACTTAAAAAGATGAGAGAGGCCTGTAATTTTCATCATAGGTACATGTCAACTATGACAGACAAATTGAGAAAAAAAAATCAAGAAAATCACATTGTAGGATTTTTAATGAATTTATTTGCAAATTATGGTGGAAAATAAGTATTTGGTCACCTACAAACAAGCAAGATTTCTGGCTCTCACAGACCTGTAACTTCTTCTTTAAGAGGCTCCTCTGTCCTCCACTCGTTACCTGTATTAATGGCACCTGTTTGAACTTGTTATCAGTATAAAAGACACCTGTCCACAACCTCAAACAGTCACACTCCAAACTCCACTATGGCCAATACCAAATAGCTGTCAAAGGACACCAGAAACAAAATTGTAGACCTGCACCAGGCTGGGAAGACTGAATCTGCAATAGGTAAGCAGCTTGGTTTGAAGAAATCAACTGTGGGAGCAATTATTAGGAAATGGAAGACATACAAGACCACTGATAATCTCCCTCGATCTGGGGCTCCACGCAAGATCTCACCCCGTGGGGTCAAAATGATCACAAGAACGGTGAGCAAAAATCCCAGAACCACACGGGGGGACCTAGTGAATGACCTGCAGAGAGCTGGGACCAAAGTAACTGTCACGGTTTACTAAGCCAGAACCCAGAAGCAGACCAGGACAAGGTAAGTGGTGTCAAAGGTGAGTGTTTATTTAACTGATCCACGAGTGCAGCTGAATAATCCAGGGAACAGAGCGGGCGGCGTGGATGAGTTGTTGAGGGTGCAGTAGTTGGTCCAATGATGGCTCGGCAGCCGCCGACCATCAGGCAGAGGTTGGGTGAAGGTTCCGGACGAGTGACTGCAGGGAGAACAAAACGGAGGTAAGCATACAACAAGCAAACAAGGTGCAAAACAACAAAACTAATGCTCTAAGCTCTAAGACTAGATCCGCTGATAAACATACTGTTCATGGCTAACGATCCGGCAGGGAATGGATGCTAGGCCAGAGCCTAAGAAGGGTGATGATCAGGACCAGGTGTGCAGATTGCTGATGGGATGCAGGTGCGGAAATCAAGAGAGCTCCCGCCTAGCAACGTTGCCCGGCAACCAGGCAGGGAGCGTTCCAGAACCCTCGGGAAACTGGAGATCACGAGCAGAAAGACTAGTACACAGACAGGACCCGACTCAGACTGCCGGGATCGTTACAGTAACAAAGCCTACCATCACGTAACACACTACGCCGCCAGGGACTCAAATCCTGCAGTGCCAGACGTGTCCCCCTGCTTAAGCCAGTACATGTCCAGGCCCGTCTGAAGTTTGCTAGAGTGCATTTGAATGATCCAGAAGAGGATTGGGAGAATGTCATATGGTCAGATGAAACCAAAATAGAACTTTTTGTTAAAAACTCAACTCGTCGTGTTTGGAGGACAAAGAATGCTGAGTTGCATCCAAAGAACACCATACCTACTGTGAAGCATGGGGGTGGAAACATCATGCTTTGGGGCTGTTTTTCTGCAAAGTGACCAGGACGACTGATCCGTGTAAAGGAAAGAATTAATGGGGCCATGTATCGTGAGATTTTGAGTGAAAACCTCCTTCCATCAGCAAGGGCATTGAAGATGAAACGTGGCTGGGTCTTTCAGCATGACAATGATCCCAAACACACCGCCCGGGCAACGAAGGAGTGGCTTTGTAAGAAGCAAAAAAAATTCTCATTTTGTCTGTCATAGTTGACGTGTACCTATGATTAAAATTACAGGCCTCTCTCATCTTTTTAAGTGGGAGAACATGCACAATTGGTGGCTGACTAAATAAAAAAATTCCCCACTTTATATATATATATTTTTTATAGATCTGTAGTTGTTTTGGTTTCATGCATTGTAATGTACTAATTATTGGTTATTTTGAGTTGCCAAACTCTGTAAAACAATACACATTTCTATTTTTTTCCACTCTGCCCCTTTCTCATAAGATTGTCTACTTGTTGAATGAATATTAATGGAGATACCATTTCTTTGCCAGTGGGTCCAGCAGCTCCCATCTATCAAGAACTCTCTCTGGTGACTTCAAATGCCTGCTTTCATCATGGGTGAATCTCTTTGGGTCCTTTATTAACACACATATAGGCTGGAAGGCAGAAAGGTATATCTAATGTTTGAGTATGACGCCATTCCTTTTGTTTAATTTTAAAACAGAAGATGGAGGGGATTTGGCTTGTACGGAGTCCTCATTGAATATCTCTCTAATGAAAAGCAATGGATACAAATACTCTGCCCTGGATTTACTTTAGTTTACTTATAAGACATCTTGTTATTTCTTGTCTAGGTGCAGTTGAATGGAAATTATTTTGCTTTAAATTGTCTATCGTGTCCACATACGATTCTGCTGTAAGCAGACAGCACAGTTGACACAGAATAATCACAGCGATCTGATACTGAAGCTCCCCCTACCTCCCTCTCTCCCTCTCTGCCACTGCCTGGCTGCCACAGGGATTGATGGCTCTGCCATTATTATTCAAGGTGAACTCCTCATAGTTTCAACTGCTTGTGTAACCTGCTCGGCACAGCCGGACCTCAAGGCTTTGGCTGATTTCTCCAAGTCTGCCTGTTTACTGATCGTCTCTTAATGTACTCCTCCACCCCTCCGTTATTCATCACCTTTGCATTTACCTGTCAGACCTGCAAGATGAGTGGAGAGGCCACCCGCCAGAGTACATGTTACATTTCCACCTGCATGCACACATTATGAACTCTCTGTTATTAAATGACCCCTGGTATAACAACGATGCGCACTGTCACCGACAGGGGACGGACGATGTGGCAAGTCGCTGAACCAGTGAAAATAAACTGACTGCGGCCCATTTCCTGGTTGCCAATATGCTTAATGATGGGAGTGATGAGTTATTGACAGCTCTCATCTAATTAGAAGCATTGAGTTGTCTATTGCAGCCTCAGCAGTGACAGCAGATAAAGAGGACCATTGATTTTGCTGTGGTGGACTATATCTGGACACTTCACGGTGTGTGTGTGTACTGTATATGAGTGTGTAAGAGATGGCGGGGCAGGGGAGAAAGTGATCTGCTATCCCTTTGACTGGCAGAAGCCTTCAATTCCAATAAGCCACACTTCCGCGGATTGGTGAAACTAATTACTGGCTTTAACTCCAGGTCAATGAAGAAATGTTTGGTGGAGAGTGGGAGCATGGGAGACCTGGGAGCTGGGTAATTTGTGGCTTGGTCTCAGATGCATTCAAGTCCCCCTGTACCATTCTCGACCAGTCCTGACTTTGGTTTGAAATTAAACATTAAAACAGGTGGACACAGGGTGAAAGTACTTAATGATTTCTAATCCCCATGGACTTCTTTTTAATAGGCATCTCAAATCTGCCTCAACAACTGCTGGGGTTAAACATTTATTAATGACACCCTCTGGTATGGAGCACCTCAGTAGAACGTGGCTCCTTGCTAATGATTTATGGATGACTGTATGTGCAAATGACATCTTATTACTTTTTATTCCAGCACTAACCTCTCTGTCATTTAAACATAATTGTTAGGGGGGCCATAAATATTACAAATGTCTTCATGGGAATGAGAGTGTGCTAATGACATTTCCCCTGCTCATATGTGACTACAGTAAACAGGAAGACTGTAGGATGAGTTGAATACTAGATGTACAGTGAGGGAAAAAAGTATTTGATCCCCTGCTGATTTTGTACGTTTTCCCACTGACAAAGAAATGATCAGTCTATAATTTTAATGGTAGATTTATTTGAACTGTGAGAGACAGAATAACAACAAAAAAATCCAGAAAAACGCATGTCAAAAAATTTATAAATTGATTTGCATTTTAATGAGGGAAATAAGTATTTGACCCCCTCTCAATCAGAAAGATTTCTGGCTCCCAGGTGTCTTTTATACAGGTAACGAGCTGAGATTAGGAGCACACTCTTAAAGGGAGTGCTCCTAATCTCAGCTTGTTACCTGTATAAAAGACACCTGTCCACAGAAGCAATCAATCAATCAGATTCCAAACTCTCCACCATGGCCAAGACCAAAGAGCTCTCCAAGGATGTCAGGGACAACATTGTAGACCTACACAAGGCTGGAATGGGCTACAAGACCATCGCCAAGCAAGAAGGTGACAACAGTTGGTGCGATTATTCGCAAATGGAAGAAACACAAAAGACCTGTCAATCTCCCTCGGCCTGGGGCTCCATGCAAGATCTCACCTCGTGGTGTTGCAATGATCATGAGAACGGTGAGGAATCAGCCCAGAACTACACGGGAGGATCTTGTCAATGATCTCAAGGCAGCTGGGACCATAGTCACCAAGAAAACAATTGGTAACACACTATGCCGTGAAGGACTGAAATCCTGCAGCGCCCACAAGGTCCCCCTGCTCAAGAAAGCACATATACAGGGCCGTCTGAAGTTTGCCAATGAACATCTGAATGATTCAGAGGAGAACTGGGTGAAAGTGTTGTGGTCAGATGTGACCAAAATCGAGCTCTTTAGCATCAACTCAACTCGCCGTGTTTGGAGGAGGAGGAATGCTGCCTATGACCCCAAGAACACCATCCCCACCATCAAACATGGAGGTGGAAACATTATGCTTTGGGGGTGTTTTTCTGCTAAGGGGACTGGACAACTTCACCGCATCAAAGGGACGATGGACGGGGCCATGTACCGTCAAATCTTGGGTGAGAACCTCCTTCCCTCAGCCAGGGCATTGAAAATGGGTCGTGGATGGGTATTCCAGCATGACAATGACCCAAAACACACGGCCAAGGCAACAATATTTTTGACATGCGTTTTTCTGGATTTTTTTGTTGTTATTATGTCTCTCACTGTTCAAATAAACCTACCAATAACATTATAGACTGAACATTTCTTTGTCAGTGGGCAAACGTACAAAATCAGCAGGGGATCACATTTTTTCCCCTCACTGTAGCAGCTGGGAGGTAAAATTAGAGCCCAGTGATTAACACACTCTGGGTCAGATGCTCTGTTCCAATTGTCAAGTGAAGGTGAAACCTGCATTTACTTACATTCTCCTGCACGGTGGCCATCTGCAACAACTTGTCACTCAACCCCCCCCCCCGTCCCCCCTCCCCCCGTCCCCCCGTCCCCCGTCCCCGTCCCCGCCCCCGTCATTAAGTGACTTGGCAGTCGGCTTAAAACAAATGTCATACTCCCTGATCACAAGAATGGGTGTGCAGTTGGTAGCCAGAAAAAACCCTGATACTGTGGACTTATGTAAATGCCCATCCTGACAGCTATTACATGTGTTCAAACGGATGTACAACTGTCAATAGCAATCGGTTAATGTATATTGACACATTTCTGGGCTATGGTGCAAATAGAAAAAAACACATCTCCTCTGTCAGGTACAGTACAAGGTATCCTTAGTATACAATCCCAGGTATCCATAATATAACGCCTGTTTAAAGCCTATTAATTAAGTAAAAGGTTCTCTGTGGGGTTTCATCAGTCACAGAACCAACAAACAAGCCGCTTTTCCTGAAATCAAGGTGAAAAGGTTTCATCATAGGTTGCCATTGGCATTGCCATTCTGCTTGAGTGACACCCAGTCTTCTGACACATAGCGAACATGTCCTTTAGTGGATTGTAAGTCAAGGAAGATGATGTTAACAGCTTCCCACTGTAGTTAAATAAAGGGTCAAATAAGGCACACTCCAGCTCTGAACTAAAGGTTGGCCTGGCCCTTTAAAATGGCCCACAGTGAATTGGCGTTTCAGAATTTATCACAGCTGCCACCGACCAAGCCGGTCCAAACATTATATATATCTCTCTCTCTCTCTCTCTCTCTCTCTCTCTCTCTCTCTCTCTCTCTCTCTCTCTCTCTCTCTCTCTCTCTCTCTCTCTCTCTCTCTCTCTCTCTCTCTCTCTCTCTCTCTCTCTCTCTCTCTCTCTCTCTCTCTCTCTCTCTCTCTCTCTCTCTCTCTCTCTCAACGTGCAAGGGTTTGCATACAGTGCTTTTGTGTCTGTGCATCAACACTATTGACACTGCTTGCTAGAAGGAAAACAAATATTTCCCTCTCTACTCACTGCAATGTCATTGTTGAATGTTCTCCATCATCATTGTAGGTAGCGAATGGCCTCAATCATTACATAGTGTAAGGACATTTTTGGAAAGGCCCATAAAGAATGTCTGCAAATATGAAATTGAAACTATGGTAAAAAGCTGTTACTTCTCGGCAGCAATATCTGTTGTTCCAACAGCGTATTTGAAATGCATGAGAGCTTGCAATGCATTTCATACAGCAGCAAAAGATCATTTCTGAGAAATGAACAGTACAGAAAGCAATATTAGGTCTGTTGTTTTCCATTGTTTCCCTACTACATGAGGAGCTGTATAAGGAATGCCATGTCTAGCCTATTTACTCCCGTTTAATGCCCTTAATTAAAGATTCAAAAAATAAGATACTCATTTACATTTATCATAATACAGTTGTAATTCATATTTAACTGTAGCTATCAACACTGGCACCTTCGAATACCATTTGTACCTTCACAGAAAGCTCTCAGCCTTACAATAATAGTACATGTTCAGCCATCATTCTTCCTGCTGCAGCATAAAAGATCAGGGGAGAATTTCCAATCAACATTTTCATACCTCAGTTGATAGAAACTCAAAACCAAGTGAGATATTACTTTTTCAGATTGAAAAGTGCCTCTCAGTATTGAAATCACGATCGCTCAATTGAAAATTAACGGATTCGATTTCCCACAAAGATTGTCTGCAGGCACCTTGTTAAATCTACAGAGCAGTCCCACAACTCACATACTTATTACACACCACAGCGGATAAAACCCTGTGTATGTGCACACACATCATACCCTGCAGTCCTCCAAGAGACTCCAATCCACCATGAATAACATATAGGGTCTTTCCACACTCTACCAAGCTATAATACCTTCACTCACAGCCTGATTTCTATTCTGCATGCTGCATTTCAAAATGCTGAGACCACCATTGTAAACTTCTGTTAAAATGTAATACACTTAGCACAAACTACGGGTGATTTTCACAATCGCCACTGGAATAATTCCTCTCTGATTTCCTAAGAGAGAGCAAGGCAGTTTGTAAGTGTACATAAAAGTCTACACATGCACACCCACGTCCTGCACAAACACATACACACAAGTCTGCCACTTTCTCTCTCTCTTACAGAGAAAGACTGAAACGCATGGTAACACCAGTATGTCCAGCCACACACACACACACTCACACACAAACATACAATCATACACACATTCACCCACCCACACATACTATAGTGCTTCAGCCCACATGAACAAAGTTACAGCACACCTCTAAAACAGACCGATATTTTGCCCAGGTTTTACAGACAGCTTCTCTCCGGGGACACAGTGGGGAGAAGGCTGGAAACGTATTGAAGCTGTAAAAATCTATTCCTGCCTCCGTGTGAGGCCCTGCACCTCCCCCAGGAGCCCCCTTCAACCATTACAAAACTGGGACGAGGCCTCATAAATGGAAAGAGGAGTGAGGAGGGGGGGGTTCTGTGTCAACTGTGCAGTACCAAATAGTGCTAAGGGCAACTATGTACCCCGCTGGAGCGACCAATCTGCCATCATCATAACACTACTAACTACACTGGGTTATTTGGAGTACTGTAGACCTACTACACATGTAGGATCTTAATTTGAGCCAGTTTGCTACAGCAGGAAAATAATCCTGCAGCAACAGGAAATGTGAATTTTTATGTGGCTTATAATGAATGGACATTTTTGTAGGGGTTGATACATTTTTCATTAGGGCAAATCAAGTCTGAAATTTCAATGTGGAAATTACAAACTTTAGAAGACCTTTTAAAACTCAAATACACCACAAGTTTACATTTCCTGCTTTGCAGGAAAATTCTCAGCAACAAAAGATCCTATATCTGTATAAAGGATTATTTCCAAGGACTGCTGTGTGTTATTGTAACAACTGAACAGCAGCTCATAGAAACCATGCCCAAACCGATTATAGAGCTGGCAGAAAGAGCTTCATTTAAGCTTCACCAACATTCCCCAACCACACAGATTCATTCCAAATCAGCTCTGCAGCACACTCTTCGAAAAAAGGGTTCCAAAAGGGTTTGTCGGCTGTCCCCATAGGATAACCCTTTTTGGTTCCAGGTAGAACCCTTTTGGATTCCATGTAGAACCCTCTGTGGAAAGGGTTCTATATGGAACCTAAAATGGGTTCTTCAAAGGGTTCTCCTATGGGGACAGCCAAATAACTCTTTTAGGTTCTATATAGCACCTTTTCTTTCTAAGAGCGTACCCTCAATGTTGATGCAAATTCCGAGAACAACCTAACTAATATCTTACTGGATGGGGAGTACGTGTTCATGTCTTATTCTGACAGATGAGAGCTGGTAAATCATAATAGTGCATAATACTATGTTAAGTCAAAATGCTGCTGCAAATTACTACCGCATCAAAGATATTCGTGCAGAGTGGCATATCTTCTATGTTTGAATATCAATGGATCAAAAGATGCACTCATGTAGAAGGACCACATTATCACAGTTTAACCTGAATTACCACCAAACACTCAGCTTCAAATGTGCCCAAAGGAACAGAATATTGAATGAATACCAACCATAACTGAAAAGATCTGCAGTATTACAGAGGATGTAGAGGATGAACTAGCTCTCCTCTGTAACAATCAATGTGACTGAGAAATTCTCATCTGTAAAGTTGAAATCCTATTAACAATGTGGGCTGGAATTATGATAAATAGCCTACTAACAAACATATAAAAGAGAGGCACAAAACATGACTCTTTACTGCATTACTGATGTCACTGAGGTCTATTGAGGTCTAAATGTATTTGTAGGCAATAAGAACACTTGGAGATAGACAATGTGGCAAAACACAGTAACATATTAATTGCAATTTTTACATCATAAAGTGAACATTAAAAATAGAAAATATTAAAAGGTGTTATCAGCCACTTCATGGCCTGCACTTGCTGTATCATATGGGGGGGGGGTCATGTGACATCTGTCATACTGTCATTTATGTGTTAAGTGGGAGGGGGACAACATGGTGGCTCTGACTGGCAGGAAGGGAGGTCAAATGATAAGGCAAGGAGGAACAGGCAGAGAGGGGGCATGTTATGACAGGATTAGTTAGTAAAGGTAAATTGGGTATATACACCCCTTAAAGAGATTGGAGCTATATGTTTACAAAATACTATATGTGTGACTACCTTTGGGTATATCTGTTTAAGGGACTAGCGGACTGCTAGTGGGGTGGAATATCTGAGATGATATGGGAATATGTTGGCAATGCTTTAACAGTGTTGGAGCCTGATATGCCAGAACCCAGATCTACGGAGGGGAGGGGAGGATGGTTGGAGAGGGATTGCCCTGCCCTGTGTTTGGAGAGAGGACACAGAGAGAGGATGTTTAATGAGCGCTCCCCGTGCCTCCTGCCTGCCAGAGTGGCTGCATTAACACCACACGCCTTATCAAGGGCACTGTCACCGGCCCTGAGAGGCACACTGAACTGCCACTCTGCCAGCCAGCAAGCAGAAGAGATGGAAAGAAGGAAGGAGAAAGAGAGGGAGGGTGGGAGGGTGGGAGGGGGGAGCCTAGAGGACATTATCTTGATGAAGCCATGATCGATACAGCCAGAGCAAGCCAATGGAACAGAGATACCATCCCTTTTAATTGAGATTAGACTCTGCAAGTTCACCGTGTGCCCATCTAATTTAAGAGTGGCCGTCGTCTCCCCACAGTTAACTCCTCACACATGTCATCAATTACAGGAGACTCTCTGACCTAGGACCTGGCAGCCAATCAGAGTGCCCCATCTCCTCTCCTCTCGGTGGAGCACTGCCTGGGGAGGGGAGACTCCTCTCTCTGGGGCCCCATGCAGCTGGCTCTTTTGGGGCCCTTCTCTGTTTTCGGTGTTATTTATTCCAGTATACATACCTCCTTGTCTACATATTTTCTTGCCCGGTTTCCTGGCACATTCCTTCGATATTCTTTTTACTGTAAAATGAATAGAAGACTAAAAAATAACATGGAGCCCCGTTAAGTACAGTTGGAGCATGCAACACCACTATCTGAGTGTTGAGGAAGGAGAAAATGAGTTAACAAAGAGAGTTGCTCTTACTGGCTTAGTTCATGAATCAATCAGTCAGTGAATCAATCAATAATCATTATTTACATGAGCTTCCTCCTTGATGAGCCCTATTCATTGTGCCTACACACAATGGACAGATGATGTCAGTCAGGAGTGAGGAGGAAGAGGAGGAGGAGGAAGAGGAAGAGGAGGAAGAGGAGGAAGAAGGGAAAAGAGGAACCAGTCTCACCTGAATGGACGTGCTGTGGTGGACAGGACGATGTGCGTGTGGGAGGAGGGATCAGGAGACTGATGAACAGCCGCACACTTACTCACAAACTCACACACACACACATACAGAGGCGCACACAGAGGCACACACACATACACACTCACACACATAAAAGCAGTGTGATGCACGTAAACATGCAGAGGTCATGCTTTTCACTCTATTGTCAGCACAAAACAGACAGGAATATATTTAAAAAGAGGTTGTTGGTTTAGGTCTGTTTTCCCTTTTGGTCCGGCTGTTAACTCACCATCCTCAGTGGGAACATATATGTTTAAGAAAAGGCAGTCCTCGCTCTGGTCCTGTACGTAAGAAGACACTATCTCCAGGTTGTTAGTAAACCACACAGGCAGCATGACGTCCGGCAGACGCCCCTCCACGATGGTCTGGGGGCAGACCGGGGCGAACTGCGTAGCATTGCGGACCTCCGGCCAAGAGATGGGCAGCTCCGGGGGCTGGAAGCGCCTCTCGCCCGTGGGGGGTGCGGCATAAGGCACCCCCAGGAACTGGATGACGGGTCCCAGGATCTCATTGTTGAGCTCCTTCTTGACGCCCCTCAGTTTGCCATAGACGGTGGTGACCACGGGGTCCGTCTCGTCCAGTTTCTGAGAGGCCGTGACCAGGGCCTGCTGTGCTAGGCTCAGTATCCACAGCAGGAAGGTGAGATCCAGGCCCAGACCCAGGCCTACGCCCAGCCGGGGCTGCATGGCCCTCCCCGCAGGGTACAGCTTCAGACAGCCAGGCCTCTGCAGGGGCATGCTCCCTCTGCCACACCAGTAGACACACACACACACACTAAAGAGGCTAATGACACCACAGCGCTAGCAGCAACAATCCACTTTAGATCCACTCACAGGAAGGGTTACAATCAAAGGCAAGGTATCAGGCCTCCCAAACGTGCGGCTGTCAAAAAGTTCAAAGGCTCTTCGCATAGCAAGTACTCCCCATTGATTTCACACTGGCGGAGGCGACATCTTCACTTGCCGATATTTTTCAGGCCGCATCCTATTGACAATCCTGTTTTCCATCCTGGCAACGCAGGCAGGGCAGCCATTTGCAGCAGGTCTTCCACAGATAAATCAACTCCAGTCAGGGCGTGGGTCTATATCCTGCAGGAAATAAAAAATAATTAATTAGTGCTAAGGTGAAGGGAAGAAATATGAACAGAGAAGGACCTTATTGGCTGTTACAATCTGGCTGTGTTCCCAACAAGCAGAGCACAGGGGAATCACAGTCTGCCTAGTGACACTTCATCAATCATGTGCAAACAGACTGACTGAGTGACTAGGTACTAGTTACGGGATCCCTCCTCCTCCTCCAGACCTGGGAGGGACAAAAATACTCTATCCCAGTTATGACAGTATTTCTCTGGAAAAAAACATGAAAACATCATCTTAGAGCATCCGCATTCGTATGACGAGAGCACACTTTAAACATGTTTACTCAACAAGGAGAGTGATGTTAATGAAGGAAATATGCTCAGATGAATAACAAATAAAGTTGAAAACCGAGCCTTGAGGGAATGCGACATGCTGACTTGCTTCTCCTCGCATATTAAAGCGACAATTAGCAGTTGAAACAATAACACAGTGTTATTTGGGTTATTTTGAAACTGTTTCAATAAAAAGCTAAGGGGTGGTGCTGGAGAAATGTAACCATTCTCAAAGACAGAGCTATGGATGCAAGGAGTGACTATACATGATATCAAAATTATAGTTTTAACCAGGGGCGCAACTTTTCACTCGAGACGGGGGGGACATTCTGAAATTGCATTTTTGTTCCCCCCAGTTTTATCATTGGAATGTGATACAAAACAAGGCAAAGGTGTGCTTTAGGACGATGCGGACGCCTCCGGGTGGTCGGGTAGGCTGTTTGGAGTGTGTATCCGACTGGATAAAAAATATATATATGCATAAAATAATAAGTTATGTCCCACTTCTAAAACCAATGTTTTGAAACTATACAGCAGGGTTCCCCAACTGGTGGCCCAGGGTTCCCCAACTGGTGGCCCAGGGTTCCCCAACTGGTGGCCCAGGGTTCCCCAACTGGTGGAGTGATTTTATTCGGTTCTGAGCAAAAACAAATATATGGAAAAAAATATCCAAACATTCTGTTAGCGCATCCACATTTGTATGACTAGAGCACACTTTAAACATGTTTACTCAACAAGGAGAGTGATGTTAATGAAGGAAATACGCTTACGTGAATAACATAATAAAGTGGCAAACCGAGCCTTGAGGTAAAATGTATATCTGTTGTTGTTGTTGTTGTTGTTGGACATAAGACTGTAAAAACATCAGCAAATCAGCTCCGTGATTTTAATTTTGGAAATATGTTTCAAAGTATTCCCACGCATAACGGAGAGTTATATGTGATTGTATACAAATGTAAGCAATGTTTGAAATTATTATGTTTTAGTCAAATATTATATCTGTTTGGGCTTCTTGTGGTCAATTTGCAGTCTACAAATTATTTGTAATTATGTTCTGGGTCCCTGACCATCCGCTCAAGCATGATTTCAAGCATACTTCCTAAGTTGTGGCAAAATGACTTAAGGACAACAAAGTCAAGGTATTGGAGTGGCCATCACAAAGCCCTGACCTCAATCCTATAGAAAATGTGTGGGCAGAACTGAAAAAGCGTGTGCGAGCAAGGAGGCCTACAAACCTGACTCAGTTACACCAGCTCTGTCAGGAGGAATGGGCCAGAATTCACCCAACTTATTGTTTGGAAGCCTGTGGAAGGCTACCCGAAATGTTTGAGCCAAGTTAAACAATTTAAAGGCAATGCTACCAAATACTAATTGAGTGTATGTAAACTTCTGACCCACTGGGAATGTGATGAAATAAATAAAAGCTGAAATAAATCATTCTCTCTACTATTATTCTGACATTTCACATTCTTAAAATAAAGTGGTGATCCTAACTGACCTAAAACAGGGAATTTTTACTAGGATTAAATGTTAGGAATTGTGAAAAACTGAGTTTAAATGTATTTGGCTAATGTGTATGTAAACCTCTGACTTAAACTGTATCATTAAAGTCCACAAATTGATGTAGCAACTGCAGATTGCCCCTTTAACTGACTACTTCCAAATTGATTGAGGAGAGACTTTTCAACCATACAGTACGGTACGTAAAACATATATTTCAAAGCTATATTTGTATCATCCTCTATAGAAAACAAGTGTTAATGAGGAATGGGAGATTGGTTTTTAACTGGAGGAGACTCTCTCTCTCTCTCTCTCTCTCTCTCTCTCTCTCTCTCTCTCTCTCTCTCTCTCTCTCTCTCTCTCTCTCTCTCTCTCTCTCTCTCTCTCTCTCTCTCTCTCTCTCTCCCCCCCCCCCCTTCTCTCTCTCTCTCTCTCTCTCTCTCTCTCTCTCTCTCTCTCTCTCTCTCTCTCTCTCTCTCTCTCTCTCTCTCTCTCTCTCTCTCTCTCTCTCTCTCTCTCTCTCTCTCTCTCTCTCTCTCTCTCTCTCTCTCTCTCTCTCTCTCTCTCTCTCTCTCTCTCTCTCTCTCTCTCTCTCTCAGTGAAGACAGTGTCAGGCGGATTCAGATCAGCCATTCATTTAGTCCAGCACATGAACCCAGCGACAGATCTCCCAGCGCAACACAAAGCAGGTTTATGTCCTCCCACAATGGGACTCTTGTCCTCAATATTACTGTACCGGGTCCGCCAAACACAGACCCACAGACACAGATTCACAGAGTCACAGACAGAAGCAGAACAGGCACATCATTCAGAGACAGTGTGTGTGTGTGTGTGTGTGTGTGTGTGTGTGTGTGTGTGTGTGTGTGTGTGTGTGTGTGTGTGTGTGTGTGTGTGTGTGTGTGTGTGTGTGTGTGTGTGTGTGTGTGTGAATATACAAGAATACTGGGTTGGAATAGAGCTATATATATCCCATACTAAATATAAATAAAAGGCTCTGCGTTGGAGGAGTTTGGCAGTCCTCTGAGTTTCAAACCATCCCAGTCACGGCAGATTAGATGTCCTTGTGTGCCCAATGGTAATATTTGCAGTCATTTCTATTTTGTCTATAGCCAAACATATTAATTACTGGCATCACTCTCATTTCAACCCTCGCAACAAAACCATCTTTCAAAACAAATCGCATCTATTGACAGAGGCATACAAATGATATGCATCCAAACAAATGCAAAGCACTCTGCGCCCTGGAATAATTAGGCAAACAGATAAACAGAGGAATAAAATGAAAAACCTCCAGCATTGATTGTGTACTGTATTGTTAATGAGGCTATAAAACAACTGTGAGGTTTTTACAATGGGGCGGCTAAGAAAAACTGCACATGGGCCTCGCTGCAAGCCTTGTCATTTCTGACACACAGCCAAATATTTAGATTGCAGACAAATAAAAACCAAGGCTCTAATCTGAACTCTTTATTTTTTCAGTCCAGGAGGGGCTAGGTTTGGTTGGAGCGATGATTGCTGGCTGGTCAGAGCAAAACAGGATTTGGTAACATTATTGTGCTGCACAGTGTGAGCGGTGTGAGGGAGATTAAGTGAATGAGTGTGCACAGAGGATGAGATTTGATTGTGTACTTTAATCTCTACAACAATCTAACTCAAACAGGCCTATGCTGAGAGGAGTTTAGTGAGGTCTCTCCCAAAGCTAAATCTCTCTGGGGTGGTAATGTACCGTACACATACCACTAGGGCAAAAACCTACGGTAGCTACCTTAACACCCTGTAATATTTTTCTCATACCTACAGCATAACAGAAGTGTCACCCTGATGCAATTTCAATCAAGTGAAACAGAAATACAATCCAATACTATCCTGTATTTCCATGTTTTCCTTCGAGACAATTCATTCTCAATCCACTGTCCTACCTTTTCCTAAAAATGGGGACAGAAAATGGTTGCAATTTTGCCTCCAATGTCCATGCTTTCTGTGTGTGATTAAACTCTTCCAGGTGTTGAGAACAAATTTCACACGTGGCCAGGATATCCATTTAACAAATCCTTTGAAAATCCCCTGCTTAAGGACCCTACCATAATAAGCTCAGCGGATCAAGCATAAAGAGGTGATCTATGAAATCAACCTTGCCATTTATTTTGCATGTGGAGTCATTCATTTATCATCCTGTTTTTCCAACTAAGTTTTTTTCATGTTTATTTCTTGTTTCTTTCCCAGAGTTCATGGTGAGGCATCCGTCATGCAGATCCCCCGCAGGGACTTGTCCCAGTGTGAGTCAAATCACTAACCCACTCAGGGACCCTGCAGCCAAGTTTCAATGCTGAAATAGGAAGCATTGAAATGGGAAGCAATGTTATGACTTCATACTATGTAGAACTATGTTATTTTTCTTCAGTTTTAGACAATATATACATGATGCATCACAATACGTCATCACCACATTATTTATTACACTATTAATATACTGATGGGTCTAAGGGTGGCAAAATACCACAGATAAGGCATGGATATACATAGACTGAGAGACGATGGTAGAGGAAGAGCGTTTAATGAGGTTCAGCACATTTCCCAAATAGGAGCCATTGGAAGGTACCCGATTATATAGAGGTGTACTCTGGAAAACAAACGGCCTATTATTGGAGCCCAAGCTGTCAAAAGTAGAGAACATACAGGCACAAAGCAGAGTTATGGAGGCAGTCAGTCAACAGACTAAACCTTCCATCACTGTGTGGTTTACTTCAATGCGAGCTACCGCTGACATTAATGATCTCATTTCACCTCCAGTAAGGCTTTTGGGGAATTTGTAGTCGGCTGCTTATGACTATTTCAGTGGATATGATTAGCCAGCAGGTCCGCCGTGGCCAGAGTGTGATTTGGGGACTTTGTGGTGTTACAGTGGGACGTCGCTGTGATTTAAGAACACAAGTCGGAAATCTCCTTGGCGCTCGTAAAAAATGTTGCGCCGTTTGTTACAATGCCCTTTGTATCACCACCCTTTAGTAAAACGTGTCAGTCACGTTGTGAGGAAGCAAGTAACTAGAGTCTCCAAGCTGGGGGAAATCCCAAGGCTGGGGTTATTAAAGACTGATGAATAAGTCCAGTATTCACGCATGAATAAGAAGAAATCTACAATCTAAATGCAGAAGGAAATTATGATGAAGAAACAATTATGATCATATTACAAATTACCGGCACCAATATGTTTACTACTAATAAAAAATTATAGAATGCTTACACCAATGTTATCATCCATTACAAATGGTAGCAGTAGTACCGTAATAGTACTAGTATCCACCATTTAGGTTTTCAACCATTGCTACCATCTAAATTATGGCTAATGACAGTTAACAAATTCCAATTTACTGCTTAAGTCCCTCTGACTCTATCAGGTTCTTGTGTGCTGTCATGTCACATCAACTCTCAGTGCTCTGGAGCACTGAGAACATGGAGGAGTTAAACTGTAACGGCAAGCCATGAGCGCTTCACACTGCACACACACACAGACACACACACATATGACGTGCAGTGCCCAGCACACGCCTGCAGCCCGTGGCGGAGCACTGAGGTGCATGACGTGGCTGTGCATTATTCATCCTGCTCTACTCCCAGCGTCTGCAGCGGCCCCAGCCAAGTCCTGCATCACACTGCACACTACAGCCTACATACACTAGCCCCTACACTACCCCCTTACCCTTCATTGGCCCCCTCAAGGAAGCCTCCTCCTCTGGTCTCACATCCCCACATTACACTATTTACCAGGATGCTGAAGAGCATCATAACTGGACAGCTCCATGCGTGCTTCTACTTAGCTAATCAGGTCAATTCTCTCAAATCAAATCAAGTGCATTTCATGTGGGTGTCAACACTGGACAAAATATTGCAAGAACAGCCAAACAAAACAATGCAAGAAAAGGGAATACAAGTTGAATAAACATTGATAACACAATCAATTGAGAAAGACAGGGGCAGGAAGCGAGTAGGGGTGGTAGTGGCAGGGGCTGTGATCAGCATTGTGATGTTGATCATAGCCCTTGTTAGAGCCTGACTGTATTTCGTTTTCATAATTTCACCACATTTATGCAGCATGGCTGGATGGTTGTGTGGGAGGGCATCTGTTTTTCCCCTCCACTTGGTTCACCTGGCTGCCATCTTTGTGCCTTCTTGCCAGGGGTCACAGCTGAAGCAGCAGTTTGGCGTGAAAAAATAAGAAATGGAAAAGCTTCCTGGCTGCTCTCCGAGAGTCCCTATGCTCAGTGAGAAACACTACCTCCCACTCTCTCACTTCAGGGCATTGAGACCAGGGCTGATCAGGAGGATGTGTGGGAAAGTCATTATCATACATTTTGAAAAATGATAAACTCCACTATTAGATCATATTTTCCAGTAATGTAAATGGAGCGGGCTCTCCCAGCCCTGCTCTCCCGGGGCAGACAGATCTTACGGCTCCACTTTAGCCCACCCCTAGGTTCCAGGGGTCCTCCTCAAATTGGTTTACATCAAAAGCAATAATTAGTTACTTACTGCAGAGCTCATAGGGGACTTGGATGCCCTCAAGGGCCAAGCCTGTGAGCAGGGGAGAGCCTGCACTCTACCAGTTTCCCCTGGTGGGAATCAAACTTGGGTTTGGTTTCTTAATGTGCAAAAATAGAGGGCAAAACTTTCTTTAAGAGATATAAATGAGGCAAAACTTCAGTCAAATCATATCAAATCAGAATGTATTAGCCACATGCTTCGTAAACAACAGGTGTGGACTAACAGTGAAATGCTTACTTAAGGGTCCTTCCCAACAATGCAGAGAGAAAGAAAATAGAGAAATTATTTAAAACACGTAATAATAGATACACAATGAGTAACGATAACTTGGCTATATACAAGGGGTACCAGTACCGAATCGATGTGCAGGGGTACAAGGTACTTGAGGTAGATACAGTGAGCTCCAAAACTATTGGGACAGTGAATTTTGTTGTTGGTGGTCCTGGATACCAGGGAGCTCAGCCCAAGTGATGTACTGGGCCACACACAATACCCTCTGCCATAAATATGTCACTGTCCCAATACTTTTGGAGCTCACTGTATGTACACTAACAGTCAAAAGTTTGGACACACCTACTCATTCAAGGGTTTTTCTTTATTTTTACTATTTTTTACATTTTAGAATAATAGTGAAGACAACAAAACCATAAAATAACACATATGGAATCATGTAGTAAACAAAAAGGTGTTACACAAATATATTTAATATTTGAGATTCTTCAAATAGCCACCCTTTGCCTTGATGACAGCTTTGCACACTCTTGGCATTCTCTCAACCAGCTTCACCTGGAATGCTTTTCCAACAGTCTTGAAGGAGTTCCCACATATGCTGAGCACCTGTTGGCTGCTTTTCCTTCACTCTGCCATCCGACTCATCCCAAACCATCTCAATTTGGTTGAGGTCGGGGGATTGTGGAGGCCAGGTAATCTGATGCAGCACTCCATCACTTTCCTTCTTGGTAAAATAGCCCTTACACAGCCTGGAGGTGTGTTGGGTCATTGTCCTGTTGAAAAACAAATGATAGTCCCACTAAGCCTAAACCAGATAGGATGGCGTATTGCTGTAGAATGCTGTGGTAGCCATGGTTAAGTGTGCCTTCAATTCTAAATAAATCACTGACAGTGTCACCAGCAAAACACCCCCACAACATAACACCTCCTCCTCCATGCTTTACAGTGGGAAATACATATGCAGAGATCATCCGTTCACCCACACCACGTTTCACAAAGTCTCAACGGTTGGAACCAAAAATCTCAAATTTGGACTCCAGACCAAAGGACACATTTCCACCAGTCTAATGTACATTGCACTTGTTTCTTGGCAGTTATCTTCTTATTATTGGTGTCCTTTAGTAGTGGTTTCTTTGCAGCAATTCGACCATGAAGGCCTGATTCACACAGTCCCCTCTGAACAGTTGATGTTGAGATGTGTCTGTTACTTGAACTCAATGAAGCATTTATTTGGGCTGCAATTTCTGAGGCTGGTAACTCTAATGAACTTATCCTCTGCAGCAGAGGTAACTCTGGGTCTTCCATTCCTGTGGCGGTCCTCATGAGAGCCAGTTTCATCATAGTGATTGATGGTTTTTGCAACTGCACTTGAAGAAACTTTCAAAGTTCTTGAAATTTTCCGGATTGACTGACCTTCATGTCTTAAAGTAATGATGGACTGTCATTTCTTTTTGCTTTTCTTGTCACAACACAACTGATTGGCTCAAACGCATTAAGAAGGAAAGAAATTTCACAAATTAGCTTTTAAGAAGGCACACCTGTTAATTGAAATGCATTCCAGGTGACTACCTCATGAAGCTGGTTGAGATAATGCCAAGAATGTGCAAAGCTGTCATCAAGGCAAAGGGTGGCTATTTGAAGAATCTCAAATATAAAATAGATTTTGTTTAACACATTTTTGGTTACTACATGATTCCATATGTGCTATTTCATAGTTTTGATGTCTTCACTATTATTCTACAATGTAGAAAATAGTAAAAATAAAGAAAAACCCTGGAATGAGTAGGTGTGTCCAAACTTTTGACTGATACTGTACATATAACTAGGATTAAAGTGACAGATAATAAACAGTAGCAGCAGCATACGTGATGAATCAAAAAAGTTCATGCAAAAAGGGTCAATGCAGACATTCCGGGTAGCTATTTGGTTAACTATTTAACTAACTACACTACATAACCAAAAGTATGTGGACCTGCTCGTCTAACATCTCATTCCAAAATCATGAGGATTAATATGGAGTTGGTCCCCCTTTTGCTGCTATAACAGCCTCCACTCTTCTGGGAAGGCTTTCCACTAGATGTTGGAACGTTGCTGTAGAGTCTTGTTTCCATTCAGCCACAAGAGCATTAGTGAGGTCGGGCACGGATGTTGGGCGATTAGGCCTGGCTCGCAGTCGGAGTTCCAATTAATCCCAAAGGTGTTTGATAGGGTTGAGGTCAGGGCTCTGTGAAGGCCAGTCAAGTTCTTCCACACCGATCTCAACAAACCATTTCTGTATGGACCTCGCTTTGTGCACGGGGACATTGTCATGCTGAAACAGGAAAGGGCCTTCCCCAAACTGTTGCCACAAAATTGGAAGCACAGAGTCGTCTAGAATGTCATTATATGCTGTAGCGTTAAGATTTCCCTTCACTGGAACTAAGGGGCCTAGCCCGAACCATGAAAAACAGCCTCAAACCATTATTCCTCCTTTACAGTTGGCACTTTGCATTCAGGCAGGTAGCGTTCTCCTGGCATCACTCCAGATAGCGCGTTTCACTGCTCCACATTGAAAGTCACTGAGCTCTTCAGTAAGGCCATTCTACTGCCAATGTTTGTCTATGGAGATTGCATGGCTCTGTGCTCGACTTTATACACCTGTCAGCAACGGGTGTTGCTGAAATAGCCGAATCCACTAATTTGAAGCGGTATCCACATACTTTTGCATATATAGTGTATTTAGCAGTCTTATGGCTTGGGGGTAGAAGCTCTTCAGGGTTCTGTTGGTTCCAGACTTGGTGCATCGGTACCGCTTGCCGTGCAGTAGCAGAGAGAACAGTCTGACTTGGGTGGCTGGAGTCTTTGACAACTTGTATGGCCTTCCTCTGACACCGCCTGGTATAGTGGTCCTGGATGGCAGGGAGCTCGGCCCCAGTGATTTACTACCCTCTGCCATATAGTTGCCATAAAAAAGCGGTGATGCAGTCAGTCAAGATTCTCTCAATTGTGCAGCTGTACAACTTTTTGAGGATCTGAGGGCCCATGACAAATCTTTTCAGCCTCCTGAGTGGGAAGAGGCATTGTCATGCCCTCTTCATGACTGTGTTGGTGTGTTAGGACCATGATATATCCTTAGTGATGTGGACACAGAGGAACTAGACGGTCTCGACCCACTCCATTACAGCCCCATCGATGTGAATGGGAGCGTGCTCGGCCCTCCGTTTCCTGTAGTCCACGATCAGCTCCTTTGTCTTGCTGACATTGAGGGAGAGGATGTTGTCCTGGCACCACACTGCCAGGTATCTGACCTCCTCTCTATAGGCTCATCATCGTCTATGATCAGGCCTATCACCGTTGTGTCGTCTGCAAACTTAATGATGGTGTTGGAGTCGTGCATGGTCGTGGGTGAACAGGGAATACAGGATAATCCTGAATGAATCGTAAATAATGATATTTATGAGTCTGTAACTTTCTCACTCATCATTATTCACAATTCATTCAGGATTATCCGTAATCATGGTAGCATCCACATTAATGTAGAAGTCTTTAGAAACATATTCTACTCTTATTTACAATAAAGGTGACTCCAAAATGACACAATACATTATTTACCATTCATCTCTATAGGGCACAAAATAATCTGAAACACAACCAAAACAAACAGCAAATGCATCCAACAAATTAATATTAGAGATCGCGCATCAGCTGTTATTAACAAAGAGACACACACCACCCCCCTTGAGCTTACCCGACGCTCCCATTCTGTCCTGCCAATGCATAGAAAAACCAGCTAGAATATTATCCATGTCCTTGTTCTGCCAAGTTTCAGAGAAACATAGGATATTACAGTTCTTCAGGTCCCATTGATAGGACAGTCTCGAACGGAAGTCATCCAGTTTGTTCTCCAGTGATTGTACATTCGCCAATAGAACAGAGGGTAGAGGCGGTTTATTTCCTCACCGCTGTAGTTTCATCAGGGTGCCCCACGTCGGCCTCTATATCGGCTCTTTCTCTTCCGAGTTTGCAGGATTAGGGCCTGGGGTGAGCAGTATGTCCTGCGCCGCTGACTCATTGAAGTAAACATTTTCATCCAAATCGAGGTTAGTGATCGCTGTTCTGATGTCCGAAAGCTATTTTCGGTCATAGGAAATGATGGCGGAAACATTATGTACAAAGAAAGTTAAGATCAGTGCAAGAAAACACACAAAATAACAGAATTGGTCAAGGAGCCCGTAAAACGGCCGCTATACATTCCAGCGCCATTCTATTCAGTGGGGCGTTTGTGCTGTTTATTCTCTATATGAATCCAGTATTTTTTCACTTTGCTCTGGCTTTCTGCTTTAAAAGCCACCCCCCTGACAGAAAGGACAGGTGTCTATGTGCAAACACAGAGCCTAAGTGGGCTGAATTGGGAGGTGTGAGCGCTGCTGTGGCCCAGCTCTCTCTCACCTTTAGAGCTGCAGGACTCTGATCGATTGACTTGAGAGGTCCTTTCACTCCAGCAGATGTGGAGAGGTGGGAAGTGGAGTCCTGACTGCGGCACTGCCACAGGACCCCAAACGAGAGGGGGCGAGCAGCAAGCATAAACTGCACTCCTCACAGGGAAAAGTCCATTACGGCTGTTTAGCTTTGTCTTGCTTTTTCTGGCATGTACTGTGCTCCACTTTTCATGTGTTTTGTTTTTGTTTCCCCAGGAAATGGACAGAAAAAGTGTGAAAGGACTGGGTGCCCTCTGAGGTGAGAACCTGAGTCATCAGACCAGAGGGTTGGTCAGGTGCCACAAGAGTGCTCTGTGACTCTGTACACTCATTAGATGGGGTGCTCCAACGTCCCTCCACTGGGTACATGCATGCACGCACACACACACACTTCAGACCTGATTAATGCCCCATTTCAGGGCTGAGGCTGTCGTTGCACCCCATTTCCCACCTCAGATCAGTCAAGACACAATGAACTGACTGAAAACACAGCAAATGGCCACTAAAGCTCTCATGTTGACAAGAGGAGTGCATCAGTCCACTTGAGCTTAAGAAACACTGTGGGGGATAAATAACCAGCAAATGGCCTGAAATGACTGGTTACATGAAAAACCAACTTCCGTGGCAAATCCCTAACACCTTCCATGCCACAGGCCACTCACAAAGCCCTCTTCAGATGGGCCATTTGGAGCCCATGCTAGAAAATATGCAAAATATGCAGGCAGTTCCGAAATGGCCCCAAATTAAACAATACTGTCTGCCATGTTAGAACTTGATACAGAAACCTTCACAGCAATCATCTCATGAGGAAAGGGTAGCAGATATCTGCCATAGTCTCCATCCCATAGCAAAAGATACACTGTAAAAAAATAAACGGTTGTCTTTACATTAATTTACTGTCAGCAACGTTGGTTTAACAGTAGATGACTGTATGTACTGTTAAACCAAAGTTTGTTTGTAATATATGGTAATATACTGTACTTTTTTTTACAGTAACTTACAGGTAACTGGCTGCAAGTAAGTTACTGTAAAAACAACAGGATTCTTTTTTACAGTGTAGTATTGCTGTATACTGTACTCACAAACTATCCCTTCATTTCTTCACAGAATTCCCCTCTAGATCCCTATAGGGTTGTAGTATGGTAATACACAATCCCTTTACAGGTGTGCCTCCTACATGCCTATTAGCTTGTGGAATTATTATTTCAAATTAAAAGTCACACTGTCTGACTGTGATTATGTGCAAATATTGTCTGGGCAAGCTGTAAAGGGAAATATTTCCCTCATAAAATAAACAATCAATCTAAAATAGTAGTATAAAAAGAAAATCTGATAAAGGTTCGCATTGCTTTATAAATGACCAGACAGAAAATATATTCTGTACAAAGACATACAACAGTTGGAAGCTCTCTGCCAATAATTGTAAACAAAATAGTATTATTCCAATTACAGTTTGCCTATCTGACTTTTTTTGTGACAACAAGAGAATTGAGCTAAATAATGCATGAGACCTGAAGTCAACATTCTGTACTTGAACAGGGGAATGGGTTGGGGGTTATCTTTGTATGCATTTCTTTGATTGTTTTGTTTGTACCTGTAACTCCCCCACCTCGAAAAAAAAAAAAGTATCACGACAAAATTAAATAAAAAGTTGGTTAGAAAAAAAAAACATACCTGACACAACAGGAACACAAAAAGAGTCAACACTTCCATTATTTATGAACTAGCTCCCTCCCATGTACAGAGTGGGTAGCTGAGTTGGAGGCTGCCAGGAACTAAAGGACAGTAGACAGCCTATCGTAAGGAGCTCTAACCTTTCAGGCTACTGGTGTGACACTACATCAATGGTCTAACAAAATTGTTGTATGAACTACTGCACTTTTAGATGCTGCACATGTAAAAATATATATATTCACAGTAGCCTAGGCAATATTCAACATCCTATCCCTTTGTTTCATTTACATTTGGCTATGAGGCACAGGCTACGCCTACTATACAACCCTCAATTTAAGTGAGTTGAGTGAGTCATGATCATATCTTTACCCAGTGGGCATATGACGTGATAAATACCTATTTTTCAGGTTGAAATCTGGTTGGGACGTCTTATAACCAGATCACAACCAGATTAAGTCGTATTTTTCATGATATAAGTCTTACTTTGGTTGATATCTGATTTTTGGTTGAAATCTGATTGAACTGCTGACCAGTTACCGAAATGCTACTCAATTAATAGACACCAATCTTTATAAACGTCCATAGTGTTTGTGGGCCATGCACCCATTGGATATAAGACACTAGAACAAATACAATTATTACAATTGGAGTAATGTTCTTTTTCAGCAGGGTTTGCATGATACAGCTTAGCACAGTAGACAAACAACAGCTGGCAGAGCGCAGCAAAGCGGGTTAGGGTCTCGTGGCATACTGTACCCAGTCAACAAGCTGAGCTCGGGCCTATTGCATTTGCGACTCGGGGGACTCAGCATGGACTCGGGCTTCATGTCGGCCGAGCTCTTCCTGAGTCCGGCAGAAACATATTACTCTGGCATCCAGCTAATGGTAATCGGGCCGAGTCCACTTCAGCTTATCCGGCCCGATTAACTTTTTCAGGAGTAGGGCCATTTTAGCTTTTTATTTGGCAGGTGATGAAATACCAATTTAAAAAAACATAGAAATGTGATATATTTCCTTCAAGTCATCAAATTTGCTAGGTCATTAAAAGTAAAAATGTGTGACAGTCTCTGCGGTCCTCTAGCTATCAGAGATGGTCCCTAATTTAGAGAATCTCCGATGCTTTTACTACAGGCTATGGCAGTGGTTTTCGTAGTTGCAGTCCACCCAATTGAAAAGTAAACATTCACTACCATAACATTTGTTCTAGGCTACCAACATGTAAGATAAACATGCAAAATAATACAGGACACCCTTACAAAAATCCACTACCGTTAAAATGAAGTTAAACTGCAGTACAATGACATAATGCTTGTTTAATTAACGATGCTGTGTGTGATAGCTTGCTGTGTGTGTTGGGTTCTAATGTTAACCTTTTATCTGTGTTAGCGAACTACACTGTTTATTTCACTTCACATTTTCTTCTGTTCCACTGAATGTTGTTTTGATGTTTAACACATAACACATAGGCCTACGGTATGTATTTTATTTCAATATCCTGCTACAATCCACCAGGATTTACAAAACCCTATTTTTATGGCATTTATTCCATTCAATAATTAGTCAACAATTATAGCTCCTGAATTTGACCCTGACAATATGACTATTATATTTTCCCTTAAAGCTTTTAAGCAATTAACATAATGCATGCAGTAATTGTATTTACATTTCAGTAGCTAAATAAGGAGGTAGGCATATCAGTTCCAGCTAAAACTTGAATTGGAATCTGTGCCTCCCTTGCAGTAATAGATCTCTGCGCACAGGCAGCCTGTTTGCTCGGGTGCATCGGTCTACATTCCATAGGGCCGTTGGGACAGAGCGCCCAGTAGGCTACACAACAACACAGCTAGAAAACAACAACAGTTTCTTGCAATTTACACAAAACAATTTCAAAAAGTTTTCACTGCTAAGTGGTTGTCCCTGTTCTCATGCATTCTTGTTTTAATTTTTGCAAATAAAGCAGTGGTTTGTTTGGGAGAAGAATGTCAAGGAAAGATTTGCTATCTAGCTAATGTTAGAAAACTTTTTCAGCTGGGTAATTTTAGCTCGCTAACGTTAGCTCTCTGGCTAATCCTCCATGGACATGGTACGTTTTCAGTTTTACCTGTTGTAACGTTTTGACATCTTGATACAGTTGAAGTCGGACATATACTTTGTGCATGACAAAAGTAATTTTCCCAACAATTGTTCACAGACAGATTATTTCACTTATAATTCACTGTATCACAATTCCAGTAGGTCAGAAGTTTACATACACTAAGTTGACTGTGCCTTTAAAAAGCTTGGAAAATTTCAGAAAATGATGTTATGTCTTTAGAAGCTTCTGACAGGCTAATTTACATAATTTGAGTCTATTGGAGGTGTACCTGTGGATGTATTTCAAGGCCTACCTTCAAACTCAGTGCCTGTTTGCTTGACATTATGGGAAAATCAAAAGAAATCAGCCAAGACCTCAGAAAAAAGATAGTAGACCTCCACGAGTCTGGTTCAGCCTTGGGAGCAATTTCCAAACGCCTGAAGGTACCACGTACCACAGCCATAATACCGCTCAGGAAGGAGACGCGTTCTGTCTCCTAGAGATGAACGTACTTTGGTGTGAAAAGTGCAAATCAATACCAGAACAACAGCAAAGGACCTTGTGAAGATGTTGGACGAAACAGGTACAAAAGTATCTATATCCACAGTAAAATGAGTCCTATATCGACATAACCTGAAAGGCCACTCAGCAAGGGAGAAGCCACTGCTCCAAAACCGCCATAAAAAAGCCAGACTACGGTTTGCAACTGCACATGGGGACAAAGATCATACTTTTTGGAGAAATGTCCTCTGGTCTGATGAAACAAAAATAGAACTGTTTGGCCATAATGACCATCGCTATGTTTGGAGAAAAAAGGGGGAGCTTGCAAGCCGAAGAACACCATCACAACCGTGAAGCACGGTGGTGGCAGCATCATGCTGTGGGGGTGCTTTGCTGCAGGAGGGACTGGTGCACTTCACAAAATAGATGGCATCATGAGGAAGGAAAATTATGTGGATATATTGAAGCAACATCTCAAGACATCAGTCAGGAAGTTAAAGCTTGGTCGCAAATGGTCTTCCAAATGGACAATGACCCCCAAGCATACTTCCAAGTTGTGGCAAAATGGCTTAAGGACAACAAAGTCAAGGTATTGGAGTGGCCATCACAAAGCCCTGACCTCAATCCTATAGAAAATGTGTGGGCAGAACTGAAAAAGTGTGTGCGAGCAAGGAGGCCTACAAACCTGACTCTGTTACACCAGCTCTGTCAGGAGGAATGGGCCAAAATTCCCCCAACTTATTGTGCGAAGCTTGTGGATGGCTTTAAACAATTTAAAGGCAATGCTACCAAATACTAATTGAGTGTATGTAAACTTCTGACCCACTGGGAATGTGATTAAATAAATAAAAGCTGAAATAAATCATTCTCTCTACTATTATTCTGACATTTCACATTCTTAAAATAAAGTGGTGATCCTAACTGTCCTAAGACAGGGAATCTTTACTAGGATTAAATGTCAGGAATTGTGAAAAACTGAGTTTAAATGTATTTCGCTAAGGTGTATGTACACTTCCGACTTCAACTGTATCTGTGTAGTTAATGACAGTGTGTGTGTGTTTGTTTGTGTGTATGTGTGTGTGTGTGTGTGTGTGTGTGTGTGTGTGTGTGTGTGTGCGTGACGCGTGTGCGTGTGTGTGTGTGAGAGAGAGAGAGAGAGAGAGAGAGAGAGAGAGAGAGAGAGATGATTATGATGATGATCACAATAACTTATAGAAAATATTATGATGTCAACATTGTGTCATGCTAGCTGTGTGTGTGTGTGTGTGTGTGTGTGTGTGTGAGAGAGAGAGTGAGATGGTTGATGAATACACATATAGGGAACATCTATTGCGTGTGTGAGACATTGTAAGCTAGTCAAATTTTTGGGGGGAATTGCAGGACATTAACTTTAAAAACGTTTATTTATTTATTCGCTGCTAAAATGTTTTGCTCGCATGGTGGGTCCGCTGCGGCCCCTCATGATGAGTTGCGTTTTTTTATGGCCCCCACCCCATCAATTTGATGTCTTCACTATTATTCTACAATGTAGAAAATAGTTAAAATAAAGAAAAACCCTTGAATGAGTAGGTGGGTCCAAACTTTTGACTGGTACTGTATGCTGATGATCACTAACGTTTTTTCTCTGCATCAGGTCTCACTGAAACTGGATTCCCCAAGAGACATGCTATTCATGCTATTTTATTTTTAGGGGGTAGATCATCTTTAATATTGCAGATAGATTGTAACTTCCATCAATGTAATTGTCTGCATCACTTCCAATCCCCCATATGTTGTTTTTTTCTCGCAAATATATATATATATATATATATGCTTGCCTGATCTTAGTGTTAGTACATCCAATTGAAATAGCACCACTTTGATTAATATAAGTTTGTAAAGCAAATAAAATCCTATTTTAACTCTGCTTTTTTTTTTTTGGGTGCAAAACCTTTGTGTCCTGATTCAACAGACACCTCCCTTGGTGAGTCATGTAAAGTTTCTCCCATTTCTCTCTTGCGCGTTCTCCCTGTCGCTCACTCAAACTCACACACGTGCGCAGTTGCAGAGAAGAGGAAGAGATTGGCCAATTACACCCATTTCTAACAATGTTTGTTGCAGGAATGATATGAAAGACACATAACTTTTGTAAAATATAATATTGTATTGTCTCTTTATTCTTTTATTTTATACTTTAATTGTTGCATTTACCTTTCTTTTTTTAAGACTGCCAAGCTGTCCTCAATTGGGGGAACCTCTGTCTGGGACAATGTCTTCAGGATTATGGAGCGGTGTGTTTATAAAAAGTTGTTTGAATATTACAACATGTATTAAGATTCAGCAAACCTTTACCATTTAGAGATGAGTTCAAAATTGTCATCATCCAAATACTGTGTAATTTTCATATCTTCTTTCTTAAAATGTTTCAGATTGACAGAGGAGCAAACATGCCTTTGCTACCACTCGTGTGTGCTCCATTGTAGTTGGTAAGTAAATGTGAGCAGTTGAGAAATTTGACAGACACAATTAGATTTTTTTTGTAGATTCTGACTGTTAAAGATATTTTACTGTGTGTTATTGTTCTGTCGTGTCCTGCATGCCAACATTATGCCAATCGTTAATTTATTTTCTTCTCTTTTTATGCTTACAGTAAGTTTCATGAAAAGCCATAAAACTCAGGAGGTTGATGTGTTGCAGGCCCTCTGAAAAGTTCTAAAATATGCCCCTAACCGCAATGGTGATGGAGGAGACAAAGTATATATATGAGCAAGTTGCTCTTTTTGGAAGACATCTCTAAGCTATACTGCCACAAACCTTTTCAACTAGTACCATGGAAGTCCATAAAGTTTCTTCAGGAATGTCCTTTTCTAGTTCTCTTCAAATATGAAATGTATAAAGTTGTATTGCGCTGATTCTCTTCATTGCAGATCTGACCCATCACACCACTCGTCAAGAGAGCCACTACACTCCAGATAGCATTCTATGCTCAGAAGTCCTTGATGAGTATCTACCCCATCACACCACTCTTATTAATCATTAATAAAATAAAACAATGGACCTATATACACTGTGTCCCAGTCTTTATAGGCATGTAATGTATGTGGGTGAATTATGAAACAATAACTGTATGCACATGTGCAAAAAATGGTGATGTAGATTTGTTTTTGCCATTGCTTGATCTATTTTAAATGTAAGAAGGTTGCAGATTTAAACTTTAATTGGTGCCTATGGAAACAAATAGAAATGTAATGAACAATGTTTTCAATATCCAACTTTGTCCTCTGCAATACTGTAGTGCTGTAGTCAGGTGGTCATTGCCAGGTTATGATGAGGTCTTAACTATGACCAGTACATAATATAGCATATAATATAAAGGCATTCAACTGAAATGTGTCTTCCGCATTTAACCCGACCCCTCTGAATCAGTAGTGGTCAGAATTATGACCAGCTGGTCAGATAGGTCACAATTATGACCAACTGGTCATATGGTGGCCAGAAACATACATAATATTATGGTCAGTAAAAACTTGTTAAAATTTTTTTTTATATATATATATATATTTTTAACAGTTTGCGACCAGAATAAGACGTCATACTGACGTCTTTTCAACCAGGTTTTGCCTTCTGGGATAGTTGCGGTCAGAGAGATGTCACAAATTAATATGCATAATATATGCTTTTTTGTCCCTGTGTTACAATAGAGGACAATCATATGTCTCTCTATCTCAAATCACATTCAATTTTGTCCTTGACTCTAATATTTTGTAAGATTTTATTGGGTACCCCATTTTATGAGCTTTTACAGGAGTAATACGGCTATAACGACACAACATGCAGTGTTCACGTCTATAAAAACTGTAATTAACCGGACCACAACAGAGCGCACTGTATAGAGCCTATAGGGAAAATGGCCACGTATGCATATAGCAATGGACGTCAATGACTAATAGCTCGAAGATCACATAATGATAACTGGTGAGTTTATCCCCCATATCAAACATGCATAAAACATCCATATTGTTGATAATATCATTAACGACTAATAAACTAATCCAGTCAGCTTTTTACTGCCATTACTATTTCTGTCTTTGGGCTATAAATTGAGCACACACAAATAGGACCTACTGCATTTATCCAGTTTGCTGGTGCCCTGTACCTATAGCCAATAGTGTTTAACTTTCCCATCAAACGTCGTGTACTCGATTTACCATATCATTCAGTTCTTCATAGCATACAATGTTTATCCACCATCTGAGGGTCTATTCAGTCGTTTCCGAACATAGTCATTGAAATTAATGAATGAATGAAGGCTAAGACATTCCCGACTCAGCGTTAGGTATTTAGCCTTATGGGTCAATTAATATCAATTAACATTTCTATTGAATTAAGGCGGGTGGAAATTGAATTTCCTTCATCAGTGATGATGATGTTCTATTACAATTCGCAGAGAAAATAATTACTGGTTCTTTATTGCACTGAATAAATAGGGTTAGGTCTCTTCACAGGGCTGCAGGTGATATTAAAATGGATGATGATTTGGACCTAAGCACCTGGGCAACTGGCATCAGCACAACTGACCATTATGAAAGTAGATTAATCACATTTTCAAATTAAACATGAAAGCACGTGAGTGTGTGAGCTTCCAACAGACAGACTTCACCAGAGAGCTGGACAGGAGCATATGTGCCAAACATAGCTAAATATGCTCTATCGTTGAATGTAGCAGCCATGCTAGCATCCCAATTTGAAATTCATCATAACTCTAGGATAATTATATAGGCTAAATATACTATAATATACACATTATGCATGAAAATAAATACATGTAGGCTAGGTAGTCTAGAACTCGTTTTTTCCCTCCTTCCCACTATCTTACAATTGACCTCGACTCAAAGGCTTGCATTTAAAATCGCCATTTGATAAAAGTAGACATGAGCTGTGACCGAATAGCATGTTTGAACAGTCATAGTTCAATGTATGTATATTTACCGTAAGGCTTGATCTCCACCACTCGTCACCTCAGACAATTTTCCTCAGTGCCATGTCTCGTTATTTCAGAGTGCATTGCTCTTTAGAATCATCTCCCAAAAAATCCGAGGCACAAGCTTTGGTAAAAAAAAAAAAAAGACTTCACTTCAAAGGTTATAAACTCGCCTTTTCATACTTCGTCATAATTCGGTCCAACAATTTTGCAGAAGAGAAAAACTAAAGGATCCCCCTCTGCCGGAATAAAGTGTATTTAATCCAAAAATGGTTTCCTTCATCAGAGACGACCATTTGCTCCGGCTTTTGCACACCCCTCTTTATCTTAACGACATAAAAATAAAAATAAACTGAAATATATTTATTCGCTCCCTCACGATTCAGGGTGCACTTGCTTGATAAAATGACGAGGTCTCCTCTCGTCCCTGTTGGCGAGAGGATGCGCTGATCGAGAAATGGAGCAGAGATACACCTAGTGGCCCTGGAAGGAACTTCAATAAAGCTGCTTAATATTTTTAAAGAGACAAGAAATATTCCTTTCCCCTAACAGTTACTTGTTGACTACATTTTATTTGCATGACTGTTTTTCTAGGACAGTATGAGTACCTCTCAGTGGATATGAGCATATCACCCCCAGAGAGCGATATTTATTTCAACCATGAATTGGACTTAGGCTCCATATGGAGCTATTGTTCTGCAAGCACTTTACCATTGATACTTGAGGCACATGTATATTTTGACCAATATACTCCTCTAAGAAAACCAATGGTCTAAACCTCATGTCTCTATCATAATCCGTTCAAAAGTTATTGGAGTTTTTACCCTTGTAGGATGGCCAAAATTAGGGTGACTAAATCAATGGCCAGAGAAAAAAAAGTGGTCAAAAATCAGGAAAATTGGATTCTGTGCAAGAATTAAGGCTAACTGACAGGCTCACCGTTGAATTTCTAATCTTTCTTCTCGAATCCAGAGGACATAAAACACTATTGAGGTAAGATAGATATTGATTTTGAGACATGACATGAAGTATTTTAATAGTTTAGTATGCACTTTTCATATGAATGTTAAATTCCTGTTCTTTTTTAAAGGTTTATCACAAAAACAAGTGTATCTCTGCGAAATGTCAACAGAGCACTGAGTGTACCGCAAACATTTTATTTTCAAAGCCTTTTATATTTAATTCAGCTCCTGTCATGTTAATTTTGCTTTTTGTGACCCTCGGAAACAACTTTGCAGATGACCACCACGACCACCACAATCCAAAAAAATCGCTGCGAGAAAGCTGTGCCGCTCTGTCAATAGAGCTCGGTGCTTATTATCGGATGTATTAGGTCATGAAATCCGACATTTTCTGGATATACAGTGCCGTGAAAAAGTATTTGCCCGCTTTCTGATTTTCTCTATTTTGGCATATTTTTGATACTGAATGTTATTAGATCTTCAACCAAAACCTAATATTAGTTAAAGGGAACCTGAGTTTACAAACATAAAAAAAAAGTATACTTATTTATTTATTTCATCAACAAAGTTATGCAACACCCAATTCCCATTTGTGAAAAAGTAATTACCCCATTACACTCTATAACTGGTTGTGCCACCTTTAGCTGCAATGACTGCAACCAAATGCTTCCTGTACTTGTTGATCTGTCTCTCACATTGCTGTGGGGGAATTTTGGCCCACTCTTGCATGCAGAACTGCTTTAACTCAGCGACATTTGTGGGTTTTCAAGCATGAACTGCTCGTTTCAAGTGCTACCACAACATCTCAGTTAGGATTAGGTCTGGACTTTGACTAGGCCATTCCAATACCTAAAATTTGTTGCTTTTTAACCCATCTCGTCCAAAAAGTTGACTCAAGTTTGTCGAAAAGCACCTGGAAGCACCTTTTGGATGGCATGGGTCCCATTATGCCTGGCGAAAACCAAACACTGCATTCCACAGTAAGAACCGTATACCAACTCGGACTCCCGAGTGGTGCAGTGGTCTAAGGCACTGCATCGCAGTGCTAGCTGTGCCACTAGAGATCCTGGTTCGAGATCCTGGTTCGACCGGGAGACCCATGGGGCGGCGCACAATTGGCCCAGGGTAGGGGAGGGAATGGCCGGCAGGGATGTAGCTCAGTTGGTAGAGCATGGCGTTTGCAACGCCAGGGTTGTGGGTTTGATTCCCACGGGGGGCCAGTATGAAAAATAAAAAGATAATCTAAGTTGCTCTTGATAAGAGCGTCTGCTAAATGACTAAAAATGTAAAACGGTCAAGCATTGTGGTGTGATGGTTTGGGGATGCTTTGCTACCTCAGGACCTGGATGACTTGCCTTAATAGAAGGAACCATGAATTCTGCTCTGTATCAGAGAATTCTACAGGAGAATGTCAGGCCATCCGTCTGTGAGCTGAAGCTGATCCAAAACACACATGAAAAAGGCAAAAATGTTCATGCTTGAAAACCCACAAATGTTGCTGAGTTAAAGCAGTTCTGCATGGAAGAGTGGGACAAAATTCCTCCACAACGATGTGAGAGACTGATCAACAACTACAGGAAGCACAAGGGGGCAATTACTTTTTCACACAGGGGCATTGGGTGTTGCATAACTTTGTTTATGAAATAAATTAAATAAGTATGTAAATGTTGTGTTATTTGTTCACTCAGGTTACTTTTATCTAATATTAGGTTTTGGTTGAAGATCTGATAACATTCAGTATAAAAAAAATATGCAAAAGTAGAGAAAATTAGAAAGGGGCAAATAATTTTTCACAGTACTGTAATGTTTATGATATGTTAGAGAAAGTCCCCACTGAATGATTCAGAACATGAAGAATCATATTTGTCTTGTTAAAATGTATTTATGACATAAGGAAGTGGAATTTGGATTAGATTAGAGAGTTTAATTGTCAATTACAGGGTACAGTGAAATTATTGAGCTTCGGGCTCAAACAATGCAGGACAAAGTGAAATAAAACAATGCACAGGGGGAGCAGGTAGCTGACTAGTGGTGGCTATTCAGCAGCCTGATGGTCTGGGGGTAGACGCTATTGGCCAATTTTTGCCATGATGCTCCTGTACTGCCCACGTCTGAGTGATGGAAACGGGGAGAACAGGCCGTGGTTCGGTTCTTCTTGGCCTTCCTGCGACACCTGGTTTTGTCCTGGAGGGCAGGCAGGGTGCACCCAATGGTTTGTCAGCTGAGCGTACCACACTCTGCTTGCAGTCCGAGGCGGTGGAGTTGCTGTACCAGGCTGTGATGAAGTCCACAATCAGCTCCTTTGTTTTGCTGACGTTGAGGGAGAGGTTGTTTACCTGGCACCACACCGTCAGAGTGCGTACCTCCGCCCTGTAGGCTGTCTTGTCGTTGTTGGTAATCAGGCCTACTACTGTAATGTCGTCTACAAACTTGATGGTGTGAGGCCACGCAGTCGTGGGTATACAGAGAGTACAGCAGGGGGCTGAGGACGGACTCTTGTGGGGCCCCGTGTTGAGAAACAGTGTCGAGGAGGTAATGTTGCCTACCTTCACAACCTGGGGGCGCCCCGTCAGGAAGTCCAGGACCAAGTTGCATAGGGAGGAGTTCAGTCCCAGGGCCATGAGCTTTGTGGTGAGGTTAGAGGGCACTATGGTATTGTAGGCCGAGCTATACTGGGCAGAGTGGGTGGACACCCTACACATGGAGAATACTACAAGTATTGCTCTGTTTGCTACAAGAATTGTGGGACTACCACTACATATAATTTCACCTAAAGGATATTTTCAGCACCACAGACAGGACATCCATGTTAGAGGCCAAGTGCAGTCAAAATGTGTTTTCTCCCCCTGTGTTTTATGTCATATTGTACAACAGCTGATGAAACTAAAACATGTATCAGTCTTATTTCCTGATAGTTGCTGGTTGAAAATACAATCTACACAGGACCTTTTAATCAGCAGGTTTGCATGGGCAGGAGATTTTGGCTTTCCATGGTGACATCACCATGTGGTAAATTGGTTAATAGACCAATAACAAAGAGAGTTCCAAACCTCTCTTTAAAATAACAGCTAGTTTTCCATTTTCCCCTCCCTATTCAGACCACTCCCAGACAATCCTAGCAAAATTCTTGCTAGAGAAATTGTTTTTTGCTAAAAAGCCACTTTTCCCATTTTAATGGAAATCTATTAAAGTAAGGTACTTAAGAATTAATTGTTACCCAGAAATTATTTGATATTGATATAAAAACGGCTGCATTGGGCTTTTAAGAAAGAGGGGGAAAACAACCATTGCAGTTTAACCCTATTTATAATATTAAAAGCATGTGGGCCAATCACAGGGCAGAGAAGGCTAGGTCTAATAGATTTCTACACTACAAAGGGATTTTCAGTGGTGATTCTATTGTGTAGACATATAGTCACAAAATAAGAATCTCAATTTACATTGAGTTGCTCTTAAACGTGTAGAAATGCTGTAATAACACTAATAACAACATTGTATTAAAGGTAGCCTTTGGACACGAAAAACTCCTCCCCTTTCTCAATTTTCAAACAGAAATGGGGTGTGCCTTTGGTGGTTCGTCAATGTGTCATTCTGGTCATGCACGCAGCGACCGACTAGTTCATTAGCTAAGCTAGCCACTTTAGCTAACCAGCAACCCCTCTAGTGTGTGTTGACGTCATTTCACAGGATTTGTTTTGGGACAGAAGCTGTAGAGATCGATAAGAAATGGCACTTCTGTAGCCAAATATCTTATTCATCCATTTTCTTTTTCTTTACATTAAATGCCCTGATATGATGGTGCATTGATCAGTTATACAGTTTAAATACGTTATTTTTGTGTTTTTGGCCAAAGTTGACCTTTAACATGTGGTAACACAGAGCATAGTACAATGTTGTGGCTGTAGTAATTTCAGTATTACTTCAGAGGTACAGTAATAGAGCAAAATAATGTCTGGGATATCTTGAAGCGGTGCTGTCCTTTTGTTGACAGTCATCAGATTACTGGGGAACCAGAGACTGATGTTCAACCGAACGTCTCCTCAATAAGCATTTGAACAGAACTTTTGATTGTGATAACTGCACTGACAGATAGCAAGCAACTCAGCTGCTACAGCTGATATGGCAACCGGGAAAACTGAAGTGCTTTCTAAGAATAAGGGGAAACTTAGCAACCATGCTCTCTTTGTCCTCTTTTGCCAAAGAGGTAGCTGTATTAAAAATCCTCTGTGATATGGGTGCTGTTTGGCACAAGAGGGCATAGATGTCCTTGAAGACTGGTGTGGGGTCACAAAAGGTCACTACTGGGCTAGCTACCCACATGCTGTGGCTGCTTGTTGCTGTCACTGAATGAAAGGAAATGCACTGGATAACAGCCTGTTTCCCATTTGAGTGAGCTGAAGCATAAAAAAATAAAATAAAAGCCTCCAGCTAACTGGGTCTTCCTTGTTCAGTATCATTGCGTCTTATATAATTTCATTAATATTGCATATTTTAATTGACATTCTTAATTTGTATCACAGACAACCGGATAAACCATTGAACGTTTTTGTCACGTCTCCTCCCGTTGCTCCCCTCCGGCGCTCTGATTCGCCGGTCTACTGAGCCACCGGTCTGAGCGCACCACCTCGGCAACACCGGAATGGAAACCCAACGCACCCTAATCACCTCCAGCGCACCTGCACCTCATCATCTCATCACCACCCCTATTTAGCCCTGGACTGTTCTGGATGATGTTGTGTGTGATTGTTAAACTTCGTGTCGTGTACTCTAGCGTTGTTATTTATCTTTCTCATTGTTAAGTAAACCTTGACCTTGTTAATTCCTGCGTCTGCATCCTGCCTCTTCGTGTACTCAGTACGCATCACAGTTTTACTGCACTTTTCACATTAATGCACTTCGGCCACTAGCAGTGAAACGCTGCCCTGACTTCAGCCATGATTCATTCCACCCATAGAATCTAAAAGCTGCTTTTTGCTAGTGGATACTCTGATTAAAGCTCTGCATTCAGCGCAGACCGTGGATTCTAATATCTGTAAAGAACCACAAACAATGTCAATTACGCCAACCCACTTCTCCTCTGTGGATCCATGTTCGCTCTTCAATGCCTGAGTGAAGTACGTCCCCTTCATACGACTCATGCTCAGTACTACAACAGCATCTATCCTGTCTATAATCTATGTAATGGGCAACAACATGATCTCCCAGATGGAGTTGCTATTGGGAGACACTTGAAATTGACTCATGTTAGTCATTCACCCTGCCATTCTCTCCCCCCATGTACATAGTGCCAAGCTGGAGAGGTCCTCTCTAGAACCGTATGAAGCACCGCCGGCTTTTCCATATGTCAGCCTGGGCCATCATTCTGAGGTGCCCGCCATCATGCAGATACCTATAGGTCGTTTTCTATGCACAATGTGGGACAAGCGTGTGGACAGATGTTAGGGGAGACAGAAAAAGGCAGGGGAGAGGCAGTGGAGGAGAGGCTGGGTACAGCACCACATGGCTCCATCGCCCCAAGTGGAGAGAGGAGAGCATGGTGCCAAGCAGACGCTGGTGTAATAACCAGGCCCCCCCTCAGGCAGACTCTGAGGATCGGCCTGCCTACGCCTGGCTACGAGGAGCTGCCTGTCTCTGTGGCAAACCCCCATTTCCTCTGACCCACTCTCCTCCTCCTCTAGCTCCTCCTCCTCCTACTTCTCTTCCCACCTCCTCCTCCTCCTCCTCCTCTATCTCCTCCTCCTTCTCCTCCTCCTCCTCTATCTCCTCCTCATACTTCTCCTCCCACCTCCTTCTCCTCTACCTACTTCTCCTCCTCCTCCTCTATCTCCCCCTCCTCCTCCTCACCCACTGATTTCCCTTCCAGCAAGAGATAAAACATCAGAAAAGAGCACCAATCTAAAAATAACCCATGCCACACCATCATCACATACTGTATATACCGCTGCTCATCTGCCTGCCAATCCTCTGTGCACTATGTGGTTGCAAAGGATAGCAAAGTAGGTATCTTTATCTCTAAGTATTGTGATTGATTTAAAGCCCAACCCACCCACCCACCACCTGCCTTCAGGTGGTCCCGGATACAGAGCAGGGATGATAGTCTAATGGTGTAATCTGTCTAACAACCAGGACCCCAGCACAGGCGCTGACAAAACCATGCCACCGCCACGATTAGTAAATGGGTCAGGTTTTAATCCATAACTAAATTAATGGAAATGAAAATGCTTCCATTTGTGATTGCTTTTCCCGTGTGTCAGCCACGATCAGTTCCACAGGTATTCTGTAATGACAGTGTGGCTTGTGTCCTCACTGGCTGCTATAATAGTGCTTCTCATTCTTTGTAATACAAAGTAAATCACTTTACATGATTGTTTTAAAATGAAATTACAACTGCCATGTTGTATGTTGTAAACCAATAATGTCTTTAGCAATGTTTAAATAAGAAAACCATAGTATGAGAGGATCTGCAACATTTACCACTGAGCTTCATATGGAAGGCTACTGTAACAAAACTCTTTAGGCAATGATGAGTTCTGCTGTGCCATATATCAATAGATTGTCAGCTACACAACATTCTAATCAAGGCATGCTAATTTAAAAGAGTAGTGATAACAATATGCAGACTGCTCCACTGTACAGTATATATGTAAACCCAAAAGATTTTGGTACCAGAACGTTTTGTAACAGAATCCCATTCACACTGATTTGGCATTCAATTCATACTGTTGAATTTCTTTCTCCCTTCATGTCTAGTAAGATATGGTTAGAGGCAGACATGTTCTGGCAAAGTGACTCATTGATGTCTGAGTGAAAAGTCCGTCAAATTTAGATCTCATGCCAGGGGGACCAGCAGCCTATTGTTCTAGGAGTGAGAGCAATCATCTGATATCATCAAACTGTAATGAATCTGTAAGGGGGGGAGAGGCGAGAGTGAAATTAAATGCGTCTTACAGAGCCATTTCGACTCCAAAACACAGTAATCCTCTCTCATTGGCCCTGTCAATAGAGAAAGACAACAAGAAAACAACAATGGTCCTTGTTGGACAAATATGATGCAGAAAATATTCAACCAGAAATCTTTACAATGCAGAGTTTAACTCCCATCAAAGCTATCCACTATGATTTCACAATCACATATAAGGAGTTTGTCCCCTCATTGTGTCATAAGGGAGTTTGTCTGTGCCTAACAACATCAGGTAGAGTAAAATGGGATTCATTGGTCGTGCAGGATCTCTCCTTTTGTCACTGAGTGAGAAGCTGGGAGGGTGTGGATCCACCGTATCTGAGAGCCCTTTCCAATTACATCAGGCCGAGGAAGGGGCTGTAGCTGTTTGGCACATATTGACTGCCCACTAAATCTTGTTTATACTGTGCCACGGGGTCAGTGTGACTGCTACGGTCCACTACTGGCAAAACAGATTGCCACAGGATGGGACAGGAAGCCACTAGGCTCCAGCCATCCTCAGACCATGGCCCAGTTTCCCAAAAGCATCTTAAGACTAAGTTCAACATTATACCCTTCGTAGGAGCATCGTTAAATCTCCTAGATGTTTCCCAAAACAGTCATTATTAACGTTGCACTTGAAAGCGCTCGTAATCTAATGCCTGCCTCAGACCAGTAGTAGAACAGCTAAGTGCATCGTTAGATCCTTTTTTGCCCTCCCGCATCACTTTATACACAGAAGATCTCCGTTAAACATAGAATCTCATGGTTTATCTGTCTCTCTGTGACTGCCGATAACTTCAGAACAAAGTTGACTACAAATACAAAGTTGCCAATGTCTTTACAATTGATACAAACAAGTGACATATAAAAATATGCTTCAAATGAAAACCGAGATGACTGCATTAAAATATAAATACAGTAAGCTATAGGCCTATTTCAATCAAATTGAAATATACAGTATTTAATTTTCACTACTTTGCTACTTGTAGGCTACTGTCTGTAATTTGTCTCAATATATTTCATGATTTGTAGCCTAACATGAGTGCAATGATGTGCCAAATCTGTGATTTTGTGCATTATTATTGGGTAAGCGTTAGAATAAGCCGCCTCAATATGTGCAGCCGTAGGTGGAGCTGATCCGTCGTCAGTATTGTGAAATAATTATAATGTTAAAGATAAGATTTGAATTGAGAAAGCTGATCTGAGAGCAGTGCTGCCTTTCTTTCGATCCTATCAGTATCGACACATGCTCCAATGACGCACTTAGCGACTGTAATCTCTGTGTGGTGTTTTGGGAAACGCATGTTACTGTCACGTTCGTTGTATAAAGGTTTGGACCAAGGTGCAGCATGGTATGCGTACATGTTTCATTATTATAATAAACACTTGACAAATTAACAAAAGCAACTGAACATGAAGTTCTAAAGGCTAACAGCAACAAGCCTAAACAAAACAGAAACAGAAACAAGATCCCACAACATAGGTAGGCAAAATGGCTGCCTAAGTATGATCCCCAATCAGAGACAACGATAGACAGCTGCCTCTGATTGGGGACCACACCCGGCCAAGATAGAAATAGAATAAACTAGATTCTATCCAAATCACACCCTGACCTAACCAAACAGAGAATACAGGTGATCTGTGCGGACTCCGGCCGCAAAACCCTGACTCATTAGGGGAGGGTCCGGGTGGGCTTCCAGCCTCGGTGGTGGCTCCGGCTCCGGCTCCGGCTTCGGACGTGACGTAGGCAGTAAACTCCTCTCCTTTCCTGCCTCCCCGTAGCACACCTGGTCTGGACACTGGCCAGCTCCCTCTCAGTCCTCCCACGATGCACCAAGCCCTGTCTGGACCCTGGTGTGGGAGCCCTCGACCCTGGAGAGGCGTTGACGTCTGGTTTCGGCTCGGACCCCGGTGGAGCAGATGGCTCCGGCATGGAGGAAGAGTAGACGACCGGACCCGGACTGGGCACCGGTGAAGTGGACTGCCCCGGTTCTGGTAGGGAGCAGATAACCGGAGCAGGACTAGGCACCGGTGGATCGGACTGCTCTGGCACTGGACTGGAGCAACTGACCGGAGCTGGACTAGGCACCGGTGGAGCGGACTGCTCTGGCACTGGAGTGGAGCAGCTGACCGGAGCTGGACTGGGCACTGGTGGAGCGGACTGCTCTGGCACTGGAGTGGAGCAGCAGACCGGAGCTGGACTTGGCACCGGTGGAGCGGATTGCTCTGGCACTGGAGTGGAGCAGCTGACCGGAGCTGGTCTCTTCGGGCCATGAATCATCACTGGTGGCTTCGTGCCAGTGCGGGGCGCTGGCACAGGACGCACTGGGCTGTGGACACGCACCACTGGTTTGGTGCGAGGAGCAGGCACGAGCCGTACCGGACTGGAAACACGCACCACTGGTTTGGTGCGAGGAGCAGGTACGGGGCGCACCGGGCTGGCGACACGCACCACTGGTTTAGTGCGAGGAGCAGGTACGGGCCGTACAGGACTGGAGACATGCACCACAGGTTTGGTGCGAGGAACAGGTACGGGGCGCACCGGGCTGGCGACACGCACCACTGGTTTGGTGCGAGCAGCAGGTACGGGGCGCACCGGGCTGGCGACACGCACCACTGGTTTAGTGCGAGGAGCAGGCACGGGCCTTACCAGGCTAGGGACACGCACCACTGGTTTGGTGCGAAGAGCAGGTACGGGCCGTACCGGACTGGAGACAAGCACCACTGGTTTGGTGCGAGGAGCAGGTACGGGCCATACAGGACTGGAGACACGCACCACTGGTTTGGTGCGAGGAGCAGGGACAGGCCGTACCGGACTGGAGACAAGCACCACTGGTTTGGTGCGAGGAGCAGGCACAACCCGTCCTGGCTGAACGCTCATTTTAGCCCGGCAAGAGCGGGGCGCGGGCACCAAGCGCACCGGGCTGTGAATGCGCACTGGAGATACAGTGCATATCACAGCATAACAGGGTGCCTGTATGGTCCCACGCTCCTTAACGCTAGTGCGGGGAGTTGGCTCTACTCTGAAACCTGGCTCCGCCAGCCTCTGCTCTAAGGACTGCGTTCTCTTTTGCTGTAGGGTTAACTCCTCTCTCAGCTCCTCCTGTTGTCTGACCAGCTCCTCTCTCCGTGCATCCACTGACTCCTTCTCCCTGTGGGCCTCCTGCAGCGCCTCACTCTGAAGGGAGCTCTCCTGCTCTCTCTTAGCTAACAGCCCCCTTAAGGTAGTTATCTCCTCTCTCAGAGTGCTGAGCTGCATGTCTTGGAGGGCCTCTATAATAGCGGCCTCCTCTTCCTCCACAGTCAGCCCTTTCAGGGCCTCCTTCTGCTCCGTGTGCCCCCCCTCCAACATTTTCTTGGGGCTGCCTCTCGGGCTTCCTTAGTGATCGGGACTTTTTGAGTTGCCGTTTCTTCTCCCTCGCTGTCTCCGTCTACTCCCAAGGAAGGCGATCCATACCTGCCTGGATCTCCTCCCACGTCCATGATCCTTTTACGTCTAATATCTCCTCCCATGTCCATGATGTCTGCTCCTCCTGTTCACGCTGCTTGGTCCGTTGGTGGTGGGATCATCTGTCACATTCGTTGTATAAAGGTTTGGACCAAGGTGCAGCGTGGTATGCGTACATGTTTCATTATTATAATAAACACTTGACAAAATAACAAAAGCAACTGAACATGAAGTTCTAAAGGCTAACAGCAACAAGCCTAATCAAAACAGAAACAGAAACAAGATCCCACAACATAGGTAGGCAAAATGGCTGCCTAAGTATGATCCCCAATCAGAGACAACAATAGACAGCTGCCTCTGATTGGGGACCACACCCGGCCAAGATAGAAATAGAATAAACTAGATTCTATCCAAATCACACCCTGACCTAACCAAACAGAGAATACAGGTGATCTCTAAGGTCAGGGTGTGACAGTTACATGTTCGGCCATTGTAGGAAAGATGCATTGTTAAAACACTCGTAAGCCTAAATTCCATCGGTATCGGGAAACTGGGCCCTACTCTGTCTTGAGCTGTCCATGGTGCTGAACCAGCCAGCCAGCTCTTCTACTATGTGTGATGTCCTAACTGACAGAGGCATGGTCTTAGAGATACTCACTCACATAATGTGCCTGGGAGTATTTCTGTGCCCACTAGAAATGACAGAAGTGTCTGTGAAGCAAGGGGCAAGGGCAAACCTCTATCTATCTATCAGATAAATAAATGTGAGGTTCATTGTAGGGAAATTATTATGATATACAGAAGCCTGGTTTAGTGGTGATCTCATCCCTCGGATCAAAAGAGTCCCAGAAAGTGTCTGGAATAAGTAAATAAAGGAAATTAATTTAGAAAGATTTTTATCTGAGACCATTTTATTTTATCTGGGACAATCGAGGACATATTAGCTTCTTGTCCTCCCATTTCCACTTACCAATGAGTCTAGTGGGGAGTTTGGTCTGGCCATTAAGATGGGCTCACTGTGCTGCTAAACTTAGCAGGATGGGTCTGCATTGTGGATCTGATGATACACCAGCGTGCTAGTAGAGAGCTTTAACTTTCCTACATTTATAAATAAAGTAGTGGCTAAAATGCGTGGGGAAGCAAGGCACGACTGCTGTTTCTCATTGGATGCAAGGTCAAGCAGATATGGCTGTTTCAGAATTCTGCACAACCTCCTCCCCCCAAAAATTGTCTGACATTGAGATCACAGTCAGCGTCTTTGCGGGGCAGAGGTAAACTGTTTTTGCTCGGCGCCTTTTGCTAATTTGTATTCCAAAACACACAGGACACCAGCTTGATCAGGCTGCGTTATGAAGCCTGGGCTTTCCATCTTCTTTGATGTAAAACATTTATCTCTAACTTAGTTTTTGACAACAGAGGAAAAAGTTATCAGCCAAGAACTCTCAGTTCCCCCTCCTCTTCCCACTCATCCTCCCTGTCTGCCTTAGTCTTCCTTAGCAAATAAAGGGAAAACCTTGGGAAAGGCACTGCTGAATTTGTCAACCCCAAAGAACTCTGAGTTCCTCCAAGCAGCATAATGTGTTTAAACTGGGTGTAAAAAATAACACCAGAGAGATAGAATAACCTGAAAGTGTGAAATGGGCCTAAATTGATTTTTGCCCTGAGAATAGTGCCTTTTAGGCTAAAATTCCGGTATGTGTTGTGAAATGTGATAGATACCTTACATATTCCACTCTTCATCATTTCAAGAATAAAGGGAAGTCTGTCAAGTTCTTCATTGATGTAAGTGGTCGTGGCATGGGAAGAATGTGAAGCCTCTCAAAACTGTAAAAAGCTTTAACAACACACTGTTGTATCATTTACAGGTATCTATGTCAGTAATGTAGCTTTATCTTGTTTGATTCCATCATAATGGAGAATAAACACTACATTAAGAATTACGTCACAAGGATTACTGACTGCTCAAAAAAGTTCATCCTTGAGATACTGCTGGAGAATAGTATGAAATTGTGTTTTTTTCCCATTAGGTCTCACTGTTCCCACACCCAATAAGGTTTTATAGCCTTGAGGTAGTAGTTAATATAAAGAGGGGGGCCTCATATAATAACTGTGCTTTAATGATATTTGACTACTATATACAGTGTTCATACACACATATCTCCAGTCTTCATTGACCGAGCAGTGTCATATTATGCTGTAGTAATTTGAAAATGATAGGTGACGGTTGACAAAGAAATATGACACCTCAGGATTCAAGAGGTAAAAGTGGGGGGATGGAGAAAGAGGTGGGTGAAGGAAAGGGGGATCTGAATTGTCACACCTTTATGAAGAACTGACTGCTGTCTGCCGTCACCATGGATACGCCATGGTCTTTAAATGTTGAAAATGCTGCTGGATCAGAGAATTACCCCTAATCCAGGAGTCAGGTGAAAACAGTGGAAAAGTCGATAACCGATGGCCAAGCTCACCGTTAAGCAGAGTAGTCCAGGGCTATGGTGTAGAGTGTGGAGAAAAAAAGTACATGACTAGCAGATAGAGGGTTTTTTCCTGTAAACGCTGTCTAAGAGAATGGAGACCTGTGATGGAACAGCTGTCTCTGAAGGACACAGCTGTGTGTGTGTGTGTGTGTGTGTGTGTGTGTGTGTGTGTGTGTGTGTTTGTTTGTCCGTTCATGCTAGCGTTCGTGTGCCAGTACTGTATTTGTGATCATTAATTCATCATTCCATTACAGTTCAGGGAGAGCCTGCTATGCTTCCATTGGCAGCCACGGTGGAGCAATACGGCAGCTGACAGGCAGCTCTATGCGCTGTAACCATAGGCCCTGTTTGAGCTGCACTGTAAAATAAAGCCCATTGTGAAAAGACACAATTACTTACAGAAATTAAAAAGCCATAATGAATGTAGAAATGGCCTCATAGTGGTTCTCAGAGAAAGCCTTCTTTTTCAACACTCCCCCCTTCTCCTCTCTCCCTCCTCCTCTCTCCCTCCTCCTCTCTCCTTCCTGCTCGTTCTCTGTAAAACTCAGCCAGTCCTTCCAGAGCCTGATTAAATCTGAAATGGGAGAGTGAAGAGCTGAATACCCTCCATTCTAAAGGTAATTAATATGGACTCCCTTCCTATCTCGGGCCGACCTTCACTAAAGACCTGAAAGAGACACGTTTGTTGATTACCTACACTGCCCTCATCTACTGCAGATACAGGTCATAAACCAAGGTGAGAAACACAATATTGTAGAATACTGAAGTATTAAACTGAGCTGGATCATCGTGAATTCAGGTAGTGTGTGTGTGTGTGCTTGCGTGTCTCACTGATACGTATGTTCTGTCAGGGGAATGGACCTTACAAAGCACAATGTGGCAACAGCGGTACCACTACACATATGCTGTGTGTTTATCTTACTTGCATAGCTTGGGCAAGACAATTTCATTTATCATCCCTGCATTATTTATTATGTCACTGTAACTCCACAAGGTATTTTACACATTGAATACATTGAGGATGAAAAATGCTGATCTGATACATGAATATGAATATTCCTCCACTTTAATAAGCATATTGCAGCTCCTTTTAGAATAATTATCTGAGCACCAATTTCCAAATAACTATGATAAGAGTCAATAATCTGCTCTTAAATCATGATGAATAATTCATGCTGACAGCTATGTTTGCATTACTGCAGCATAGAGAACCAGTATGCACAATATGAGGCTGTTCTTGGCCAAAACATTATTACAGTATGCAAGGTGGCATCTGTGTGGATGAAATATGTGAGGGATAATCAACGAGGAGTTATGCATTCTGTGGAAAATAATGAACGACTGTCGGACGGACCAAGGCGCAGCGTGTTAAGCATACATGTTTATTAACCGAATAAACACACGACAAAAACAACAAACGAAACGTGAAGTCCAAGGTAGCACACAAACATACCATAACACGGAACAAGATCCCACAACTAACAGGTGCCAAAAGGCTGCCTACGTATGGTCCCCAATCAGAGACAACGAGCAACAGCTACCTCTGATTGGGAACCACTCAGGCCAACATAGATCTATACATACTAGATCTAACCATAGACAATAAACATAGCACAACACGACCCAGAAAATACACACCCTGACTCAACAAATACGAGTCCTAGAGTCAGGGCGTGACAACGATGTGGAAGGTGTGAACTGACCTTCCACTGAGTTGCATTATTTTCCAGACAACGCATAGAGACTCAAGTTAATTATCCCTTATATACCATGGCTATAATTTAACACATTTGCCACTGAAAATGTGTTCATTTGCCGGTAGAAATGTGTTCAACATCCACTGAAGTAGCTAGCAAGTTTACTAGATAGCTACAGTAGTTACCGTGGTAACCAAACAACCAAACCATCAGTCCTAGCTTGCCTTTATGAAAATTGAATTCAACAATGCCAATAATGTTTTTAATTAGATGTTTGCTTTCAAAAGCAGCTCAAACATAGAACATGTAAGAATGAACTATAGCCACTGAATTCTACCGTGCATATGCCGTGCGTTATAGGGAATTATACAAGGGGGGGGTCTAATCCTGAATGCTGATTGGTTAAAACCGCATTCCAGCCGGTGTCTATTCCACAAATTACCACCGGCTAAATCTATGACGTTAAAATTGCTTTTTACTCTGTTCCATCTGACTGCTTAATCCACTGTCTCATCAGCCAAGCCAGGCAATTTATAAACTTGATCTCCACTATAAAAAGCATCTAGACATTATCTCACATTTCTTTTAGACTAACATTTAGTTTTCAACAGCGGAGATTTGTATGAACCTTACTGTCTGTCTCTCCGACATTTGCAACATCGTTTCAATATTGAAATTCGATCTCCTGCTGTCCCATAGTAATGAATGTGTCGGGAGTCGGGACGAGACAAACAGGCAGGCAGCGTTTCTCAGCCAGTCGAAATCATGAATCAGCTGGCATCATTTTTATGGATATATACAAAAAAAATTCAATTGAAAAAAGGTACAATGAAACGCAGCTAATTTGCAGTCTTTCCAGCTTCAGTTTGAAGTGATTGTGTTACTGTAGCTGTGTTGTTGGCTAGCTCCTCTGAACAACAGTGTCCTGACGCGTGAGCACATTTTCTATGCCAGGCAAAATAAGCGCCTCATTAACTCATTGTTATGGATGTATCCAAATAAATGTCACTAGAAAACAGCTTAAACAAATGCAAATGCAGCTACTTTGCTGTTATTCTGTCTGCAGTTTTTGACGTGACTGTAAGTTAGCAGTACTTGGCTAGCTAGCAAGCAAGGGATAAGAACGTTGCCAGCCAGTACGGCAATAGAACATTTAGAACGAACGACTGGGTCGCGTCCATAGATACAGAACAAAAAGACTGAACAACTGGGTCGCGTCCATAGATACAGAACAAAAAGACTGAACGACTGGGTCATGTCTCTAGCAACCCTAGATTTGTGTCGGGACTATATATTGTGGAAGGATGAAATAGTATGAATAAATTATTCAAAATAACGTTGTTAATGAAAATATGTCAATCATGATTTGAATATGTTGGTAACCCGTTGTATAAAAGTGATAATGCCCTCGAAGCCGGTGTTTGGAGGTTATATTGGCACATTTTGCCGGCCCTCGACTTCATCTCGCGCCTAACAACACCCGTGCCAATATATCCTCCAAACACCGGCTTCGAGGGCATTATCACTTAATTATACAGGGTGGTTTGGAATTCCCATTGTTAGAGCCTCTCCTGCCCATGATATATGAGACAACATACCCATGGCTAAGTTCATATAAAGTGCCATTGTTTACGTCGTTACCTACGTAGCAACGCACTACCACTACTACTTTTACAACTACGAGTATTAGCACCTGTAACTCGTCATGGATAATTTTAAAGTTACTTTTTATTTGTTTTATCCACTACAGTTTAATGAATGGTGCCTACAAGAAGAGGAGGAGGAGGATATTAAAGAAATGAAACAAGAAGAAGAGCAAGCGGACCAGCAACCTGAGCCTAACGTTAGACATGCAGAAATCAGTAACGTTAGACGCTGCTATAGACGACATAGAAAAGGAGAGAAATTAAGAAGCTAGCTACATCAAGACAAACCAACTGGGCAGTGAAGTGCTTTCTGGAATGACTTCTGGAATGGCTGTCAGAAAAGGGGTTACACATCGCTCTGGCAACTGTTTCAAAACAGGAGAAGGGTAATATTCTCCAGAGTTTCTACGCCACCTACTGAATAGGTTGTGGTTTGATTTGCAGTTGCAAACTGAAGCCAAACTCATTAATGATAAAAGAAGACAAAAATGAAGAAACCATGAACCACAAAAATCCAATAGAAAGAGACAGAGAGAATCGTTATGGCTGCATGTATGAGAACCTAGGGGAACGAGCTCTGCCCCGTGGAAATGTGCATTCAGTATCATAAATAAATAGCTGTCGATGCTGTGACCATCCGAAAACAATTGTCATTGTGGTTTCTATTCTGATCTGCTGTCTCAATGTCTTTGCTACAATGTTTCAGCGCTGTTTTCAGATCCATGGACAGCGCCCCTATACAATGTTTTGATCTGACATTCAATTTTCCTATGCATAGACCAGACGTGCGCTGTTTTCAGAACCATGGACAACGTCCCTAGAAACCAAGGTTCTGGAACTATAAACCAGCGCTTGGGTAGTTTTGCTTTACATGGCAGTCAATACGAAAATAACTAACGACCAGAGAATGCCTAAAATGTCACTTGACAACCAGTGTTAGTGAATGTAGTATCACGTTTTGTTGAAAAATGGATGGTTTGGGAAATAATCTAGATTTGTAATGCTGGTAACCCGTTGGTAACCCGTTGTAACCTGTTGTATAAAAGCAATAATATACTCGAGTCCATGTGTTATGCCATAACACATGGCCTCTCATGTATTATTGCTTAAATATTCGGTCTTCCAAGATCTTCACTTACCGGAAATGAATAATTATCTCTAAATATAGGAGACTATAGAGACTAGAATGCAAAGTTAAAGTTCCGGGTATCTTTTATAATATGACCCATGACCTCAGACTTTTAAAGTTCCAATACAGCCGTTTTTATGTCAATATCAAATAATTTCTGGGTAACAATTAAGTACCTTACTGTGATTGTTTTCAATTAAAATGGTCAAAAAGAAACAAGAAAAAGCTTCTTAACAATATAGCAATTTCTCAAGCAAAGATTTAGCTAGGACTGTCTGGGAGTGGTCTGAGTGGGGAGGGGAAAACTGAAAACTAGCTGTTATTGGTAAAGAGGTTTGGAACTCTTACTAATTTACCGCCTGGTGATGTCACCAGGCAGGCCAAAACTCCATCCCACAAAAACAGGCTGAAATGTAAGGTGCTCTTTTCAAACAGCTCTTACACTAAAAGGGCATTTTCATAATATTCACAATTTCACAGTATTATTCCAACCTCATAGTATGGAAGAAAACACAGGAAAATCACTTGTTTGACTGCACATGGCCTTTAAGGTCACCATTTGTAGACATAATGCCAAATTGAAAAAGGAAAAGTAATGGTTTTAAACCGTCAGAGGCTTATAGAAATAATATAATGTATTGTTGAACTTTTCTTAATCAAATTACTATTCTGTATGTTCAAAAGGTGTCTGGCTTATGAGGTCAATATAAAAGAAAAGGAGCTTATATAAGGCCTCTATTCCTGGAACTCGAATGTGATGAGCAGTCAGCAGCAGTAATTTCAGAATGTTAGTGTGACAATTCTATTTCACTTCCCCTCTTCTTAACAAAACAATCACATATAGCCTTATATCTCAATGTTCTCATGACTTTTTCCACTTAGAGTGTCGTACTTGACGGTCACAAATGACAGGCTATGTCATGTCAGCAGTTAAACCTTAACAGAGCCTCGTTTAATGGCCTTCCTCCACTAAATAATGCAAAAGCTAAAATCCCACGGTGAATGGGATTAGAATTCAGATGTATCTGCGAGTCAGAGGACGTGTCTTTCTGCCCTATTTACATATGATGTGTGGCTGGCCTAATTCTCAGGGTGAGACGAAGCCACGGTATGCGCGACAACGAGATACAGTAATTCCCACCAGCCATCTCTGCTCTGCGCAGCCTGTAAACAACGGATTTGCACCGGGGATGAAGGTGCAGGATGCCTGAACTGTTATGGCACTCGAAAAAGATCGGGCCATGTTACATAAGGCAGCTGTCGAACGTATGTGCATTTGTATGTTCAGATACAAGGAAGAAGCTCTCTGTCTATCTGTCTGGCCAAGCACTAGCCTCTCCAGAGATGTTAGATTGGGTTCAAGTCCGGGCTCTGGCTGGGCCACTCAAGGACATTCAGAGAGTTGAACCGAAGCCACTCCTGCGTTGTCTTGGCTGTGTGCTTAGGGTCGTTGTCCTGTTGGAAGGTAAACCTTCGCCCCAGTCTGAGATCCTGAACAATGGAGCAGGTTTTCATCAAGGATCTCTCTGTACTTTGCTCCGTTCTTCTTTCCCTCGATCCTGACTAGTCTCTCAGTCCCTGCCGCTGAAAAACATTCCCACAGCATGATGCTGCCTCTACCATGCGTCACTGTAGGGATGGTGCCATGTTTCCTCCAGACGTGACGCTTGCTCAGTTTGGCCGGGCGGCCAGCTCTAGGAAGAGTCTTGGTGGGTCCAAACTTCTTCCATTTAAGGCCACTGTGTTCTTGGGGACCTTCAATCCTGCAGAAATGTTTTGGTACCCTTCCCCAGATCTGTGCCTCGACACAATCCTGTCTCGGAGCTCCACGGACAATTCCTTCGACCTCATGCCTTGGTTTTTGCTCTGACATTCATTTTCAACTGTGGGATCTTACATAGACAGGTGTGTGCATTCCAAATCATGTCCAATCAATTGAATTTACAACAGGTGGACTCCAATCAAGTTGTAGAAACATCTCTAGGATGATCAATGGAAACAAGATGCACCTGAGCTCAATTTCGAGTCTCATAGTAAAGGATCTGATTACTTACGTAAATAACGTATTTCTGTTTTTTATTTTTAGTACGTTTGCAAAAATTTCTAAAAACCTGTTTTTGCTTTGTCATTATGGGGTATTGTGTGTAGATTGATAATTTAATTAATTTTAGAATAAGGCTGTAAAGTAACAAAATGTGGAAAAAGTCAAAGGGTCTGAATACTTTCTGAATGCACTATAATATATTATTGGAGAAAAATATAAACATACAATAATTTGCACGATCACATTGCTCCTTTCTTTTTCCCCCTAATCCTTCGGAATATTCCCTATTGATCCCCTACCCCCCTCTGTTTCCCACCCCTACCCTTCTCAACGACTCCCACTCCCCCCCCACCCCTACAATCACAGAGTATCAAATAATACAAGTAAAAATATTTTAGAAATTACAAAGACAAATATTAATAAAAATAGTAAAAATGTAATAATGTAATAATAAAATCTGCCTAAATTGTCCATGAGAGTTTAGAAACACCTTTTACAAGTACCTAGCAGTTAGTACACAAACCTAATTGGATAATATCAATGAATGCCTTAAGAATCCATTTCAGTTTAAAGAAAATGTATTGCACAGTTGTATAATAACAATATATACAGTACCAGTCAAAAGTTTGGACACACCTACTCATTCAAGGTTTGTTCCTTATTTTTACTATTTTCTACATTGGAGTTAATAGTGAAGACAAAAAAAATATGAAATAACACATATGGAATCATGTAGTTCCCAGAAAAGTGTTAAACAAATCAAATATATTTTATATTTGAGATTCTTCAAAGTAGCCACCCTTTGCCTTGATGACAGCTTTGCACACTCTTGGCATTCTCTCAACCAGCTTCACCTGCAATGCTTTTCCAACAGTCTTGAAGGAGTTCCCACATATGCTTAGCACTTGTTGGCTGCTTTTCCTTCACTCTGCTGTCCGACTCATCCCAAACCATCTCATTTGGGTTGAGGTCGGCGGATTGTGGAGGCCAGGTCATCTGATGCAGCACTCCATCACTCTACTTCTTGGTAAAATTCCCCTTACACAGCCTGGAGCTGTTGGGTCATTGTCCTGTTGAAAAACAAATGATAGTCCCACTAAGCCCAAACCAGATGGGATGGCGTATTGCTGCAGAATGCTGTGGTAGCCATGCTGGTTAAGTGTGCCTTGAATTCTAAATAAATCACAGACAGTGTCACCTGCAAAGCACCCCCACACCATAACTCCTCCTCCTCCATGCTTCACGGTGGGAACTACACATGCGGAGATCATCCGTTCACCTACACCGCGTCTCACAAACACACGGCAGTTGGAACCAGAATCTCAAATTTGGACATTTCCACTGGTCTAATGTCCATTGATCGTGTTTCTTGGCAGGTATCTTCTTGTTATTGGTGTCCTTTACTAGAGGTTTCTTTGCAGCAATTCGACCACGAAGGCCTGATTAACACAGTCCCCTCTGAACAGTTGATGCTGAGATGTGTCTGTGACTTGAACTCTGTGAAGCATTTATTTGGGCTGCAATTTCTGAGGCTGGTAATTCTACTGAATTTATCCTCTGCAGCAGAGGTAACTCTGGGTCTTCCATTCCTGTGGTGGTCCTCATGAGAGCCAGTTTCATCATAGAGCTTGATTGTTTTTGCGACTGCACTTGAAGAAACTTTCAAAGTTCTTCTTCTGTATACCACCCCTACCTTGTCACAACACAACTGATTGGCTCAAACATATTAAGAAGGAAATAAATTCCACAAATTAACTTTTAACAAGGCACACCTGTTAATTGAAATGTAATCCAGGTGACTACCTCATGAAGCTGGTTGAGAGAATGCCTAGAGTGTGCAAAGCTGTCATCAAGAGTGTGCATGTGGTCCTCTGTAGCTCAGCTGGTAGAGCACGGCGCTTGTAACGCCAAGGTAGTGGGTTTGATCCCCGGGACCACCCATACACAAAAAAATAAAATAAATGTATGCATACATGACTGTAAGTCGCTTTGGATAAAAGTGTCTGCTAAATGGCATATTATTATTTATTATTATTATCAAGGCAAAGGGTGGCTATTTGAAGAATCTCAAATATAAAATATATTTTGATTTATTTAACACTTTTTTGGTTACTACATGATTCCATATGTGTTATTTCATAGTTTTGATGTCTTCACTATTATTCTCCAATGTAAAAATTGTAAAAATTAAGAAAAACCCTTGAAAAGTAGGTGTGTCCAAACTTTTGACTGGTAGTGTATGTAGAATAAAAATTAAAAGGATGCCATGATAGATAGAGGAAGGTGTTAAGATTACACAATGACCAACAAACAACAGCCTACTATGATGGACCGGTGCTAGTCAGTCGGGGGGAAGAGTGTGCAGCCTATCAAAATAAGAAATACATGTTTGTTTTTTGTTTGTTTTAGTTTTTTGGGGGGTAGATCAGCTTTAAAATTGCAACTTCCATCAATGTAAATCTCTGTGTCATTTCCAATCCCCCATATGTTTTTTTTCTCGCAAATATATATACATACATTTTAGTCATTTAGCAGACGCTCTTATCCAGAGCGACTTACAGTTAGTGAGTGCTTACATTTTCATACTTTTTTCATACTGGCCCCCCATGGGAAACGAACCCACAACCCTGGCGTTGCAAGCACCATGCTCTACCAACTGAGCTACACAGGGCCCACATACATATACAGTTGAAGTCGGAAGTTTACATACACCTTAGCCAAATACATTTAAACTCAGTTTTTCACAATTCCTGACATTTAATCCTAGTCTTAGGTCAGTTAGGATCACCACTTTATTTTAAGAATTTGAAATGTCAGAATAATAGTAGAGAGAATGATTTATTTCAGCTTTTATTTCTTTCATCACATTCCCAGTGGGTCAGAAGTTTACATACACTCAATTAGTATTTGGTAGCATTGCCTTTAAATTGTTTAACTTGGGTCAAACATTTCGGGTAGCCTTCCACAAGCTTCCCACAATAAGTTGAGTGAATTTTGGCCCATTCCTCCTGACAGAGCTGGTGTAACAGAGTCAGGTTTGTAGGCATCCTTGCTCGCACACGCTTTTTCAGTTCTGCCCACATATTTTCTATAGGATTGAGGTCAGGGATTTGTGATGGCCACTCCAATATCTTGACTTTGTTGTCCTTAAGCCATTTAGCCACAACTTTGGAAGTATGCTTGGGGTCAATAGTCCACTGTAGCTCAGTTAGTAGAGCATGGTGCTTGCGACGCCAGGGTTGTGGGTTTGTTTCCCACGGGGGGCCAGTATGAAAATGTATGCACTCACTAACTGTACGTCACTCTGGATAAGAGCGTCTGCTAAATGACTAAAATATAGATGTCATTGTCCATTTGGAAGACCCATTTGCGACCAAGCTTTAACATCCTGACTGATGTCTTGAGATGTTGCTTCAATATATCCACATAATTTTCCTTCCTCATGATGCCATTTATTTTGTGAAGTGCACCAGTCCCTCCTGCAGCAAAGCACCCCCACAGCATGATGCTGCCACCCCCGTGCTTCACAGTTGGGATGGTGTTCTTCGGCTTGCAAGACCCCCTTTTTCCTCCAAACATAACGATGGTCATTATGGCCAAACAGTTATATTTTTGTTTCATCAGACCAGAGGACATTTCTCAAAAAAGTACGATCTTTGTCCCCATGTGCAGTTGCAACCCGTAGTCTGGCTTTTTTATGCCGGTTTTGGAGCAGTGGCTTCTTCCTTGCTGAGCTGCCTTTCAGGTTCTGTCGATATAGGACTCGTTTTACTGTGGATATAGATACTTTTGTACCTGTTTCCTCCAGCATCTTCACAAGGTCCTTTGCTGTTGTTCTGGGATTGATTTGCACTTTTCGCACCAAAGTACGTTCATCTCTAGGAGACAGAACGCGTCTCCTTCCTGAGCGGTATGATGGCTGCATGGTCCCATGGTGTTTATACTTGCATACTATTGTTTGTACAGATGAACGTGGTACCTTCAGGTGTTTGGAAATTGCTCCCAAGGCCTACTATCTTTTTTCTGAGGTCTTGGCTGATTTCTTTGGATTTTCCCATGATGTCAAGCAAAGAGGCACTGAGTTTGAAGGTAGGCCTTGAAATACATCCACAGGTACACCTCCAATTGACTCAAATGATGTCAATTAGCCTATCAGAAGCTTCTAAAGCCATGACATCATTTTCTGGAATTTTCCAAGCTGTTTAAAGGCACAGTCAACTTAGTGTATGTAAACTTCTGACCACCTGGAATTGTGATACAGTGAATTATAAGTGAAATAATCTGTCTGTAAACAATTGTTGGAAAAATTACTTGTGTCATGCACAAAGTAGATGTCTTAACCAACTTGCCAGAACTATAGTTTGTTAACAAGAAATTTGTTGAGTGGTTGAAAAACTAGTTTTAATGACTCCAACCTAAGTGTATGTAAACTTCCGACTTCAACTGTACATATCCTTTTTTGAAATATATTTCCCTTTATTACTTTCCATCCCCACCACCCCTTCCCTAATTGGAGTAAACTAGTGAACAACAATGCTTAGGCCTCTACTTCCAGCGTATACATACTATATACATTTTATGGACACAGTCAATTTTACAATAATTATATTTTGTTTGTTTTTACTCCTGAACTTCTTATACCCTCAACCTCTCCAATCATTTTCATGATGTCCATCCGGTTTGCTTCTATATGCCATATCTTTCTAACTGTTCTCTTTCACAAAAGCTCTCATCCTATAACCTATATACTTATTATGGACACAGTATGCTTTACATTAGTTATCTTGTTGTTGTTAGTTGTTGTTATTTGTTGTTAGTCCCATCCTTCAACTCCATTCAACACCTCCCATCTATCTCTTAACACCATCCATATTAGATTTATATTTGCCATATATTTTTCAACTGTGCTGTGATGTTTTACAAAAGTTCTGAACCCTTCTATTCTCATTGTTTCTACAGATTGTAAATTGAAAATAACATTTTTGCTTAAAGTATTAATATATTATTGATCGATTGACTATGACATTTCAGATCACCCAGTAGTGCTATCTGCAGGGTTAGCTCCAGGTAAATATTGTAATCCTTTAGCCATTCCTGGACATGTGTCCAAAAACAAGCTACAAATGGACAGTACCAAAACAAATGAGCTAATGATTCTGTCTCTTCGCAGCAACATCTGCAGAGCTGGGAAGATTGTATCCCCCATATAAATAACATTATATTGGTAGCAAGAATTTTGTATAATAATTTAAATTGAAAAATTGTACGTTTTGAATACGGCGTCGTTTTGCGTAACATTTCATTAACACTATGCCATGGAATCGGTACGTCAAAAATCTCTTCCCAACTATTTCTATATGGGACGAAAGAAATGGTTGCCAATTTGAAAAAAAAGATCTACAGACCCCTTTAAAAAGCATAACATTCCGTATCCAAGACGTGGCAGATGGAAATAACTTATTTTTGCCAGAAAAACTATTCATGTTTTGGTAAAAGCAGCATGAATTAATGGAATAGAGTGCAGCAAAGTGCCACGACACCCTTTCAGAGGCGATGGTAGTCGTGTTGATAAGCTCAATACATGCATTATTATGGTTACCCACGCACTACCGCAGCTGACTCAAATGGCTGATCAACATGGACTTCCTGTACAGCAGAGGCGTGGATTGGAACTGCGAAGAAGTCCTTGAGAGGCTCTAAACTACAGTACATACATAAATAATTGCAGTTGAAGTGCTGTTGCTCTACATTAGGCTACAAGGTTGTTAATCTCAAGTTTCAAGTTTTAATGTCACATGCACAAGTACAGTGAAATGCCTTTCTTGTAAGCTCTAACCTCATCAATGCAGTAATCAATAACAACATAATACCAAAAATAACAAGGTAGAACAAAAACACATGAGATATAAAAAGAAGAAGAACACGATAAAGTAAGTAAGCATACTATATACAGGGTCAGTTCCAGTACCATATTTACAATGTGCAGGGATACTGGATCGTTAGAGGTAGATATGTATAGGGGTAAGGTGACTACGCATCAGGATATATGATAAACAGAGTAGCAGCAGCGCATATGGCTTTCAAACATTGGAACTTTATGTTGGTGTGTGTTTAACCACACACCAACATAAAGTTCCAATGTTTGAAAGCCATATGCGCTGCTGCTTCAAAACATTATCTGAAATCGGATCATTTGTAAAAGCTTGTTTAAGTTCATTCCTCCACCCCTCTCTCTGATGTGTTATTATGGGGATGAAACACTTACAGGAAACAATGTTTTATTTGTGAAATCCAGTCCTTTTCATCAGACTAACAAAATGAATGTTTGTATGGGAAAACCTTGCACAAGGCAGCTAAAGAGATATCTGCCAATTTTCTCTTTGTGTCCACTCCAGCCATGCTTAGATGGCATTATGCACATGTTGGGAAAAAACCTGCCCCAAATCTTAGAGGGATCGTGTTCTGTGTTCAGCAGCCTTTTCATTCTTCAGTCTTTAAATGAATCACTGACAATAACAATGACAAAACCCAGACCTCATTCATGAAAAAAAAAAAAAAAAAAAAGATTAATGATCATTACCCCTGTCTCCAGTAACACTGTAATTGTGTAAATCAAGCTTGTAAAAATGTCCCAATGTGTAGTGTGAGTTACATTTAATTTAAATTAGATTTTTTTGTGTGTGTCTGCATGTGTGTGTGTGTGTGTGTGTGTGTGTGTGTGTGTGTGTGTGTGTGTGTGTGTGTGTGCGCATGCGTGCGTGCATGTGTGAATCAGCCGTTAATAACATGAAACATGGAAGAGCCAGGAGGGATATTCCTCCCTACAGTATCATATACAAATGGTTCAAAATGAATCGAACTTCACATTCTTCTTAGCCGTCATTGTCTGTGTTGCACTAATAGTCAGCAAAGGGGCTCCCAGTTCCATTAGGAGAGTCAGTAGGAACTGGTAGGACCGCGAACTGGTAGGACCGCTCACACTGCTCGCACCATGCATAAATGATTCAGGTCCTGGTTTATTTAAGCATTGGGTAAAATAACACATCGCCAACGAGTGGTTCTGTCAATTACTGTCAGAGTGGGAATAAATAAGCGATGGGATCATTGCCATTTACGCCTTCTAAGCCAATACGTTGAGGTGGGAAGACATTAATTCATCAGCAATAGCAGCAGATCTGCTTTAAAGGAGGCCTCCCGCGGCTGTCTGTCTTAGCCATACTCCTGTTCCGTTCTCTCGGTGAGAGCGTTCATCCCATAAGAGGGCCATACTCAACAGCATGCATTTTTATCAGGGGTCTGCGTAGCATGATGCATAGATGCATGATTTATGCCCCCCATTTCCTGGCTGGGTGTTTCCTCTTGAGGCCTGAGTGGTGCAGCTCCATTAGCGACAAACAGACCTGGCTGCAGCCAAGGAGAGGAGGGGCCGGGGCAAGCACGGTGGGAGGAGTCCTGGCAAACGTCATATGACCAGAGCATCATATCGCAAATAGGGAAGGGAATGAGGAGTACTCTGCCATGATTACACACAAGCCCACTTTCACTCTGTGGTGATGACTGGTACCTCACTTAGCTTCCATCTCAGCAAGAGGACAGCAATCAGTGTGTGGGGACCCAGGTTGAAGCTGTATCCAATACACCATCATTTAATTTTGGATGGTGCAATGTTCCACTAGCACCAGGGGGATTGGACTCACCAGCAGCTCCAGTGGTTACTTAGGCTGCCTGGTACCTCAACCACCACAGCTCCCTGGGCCTTCCTCTTCCTGCATGTCCCTTCATGCCTCTCATCTGTTCGTCTCAGATTGAGATTCAGCTGGACCCAGATTATTTTTACCTGCAGTGGGAGAATTAAGGAGACCATCCTGACCCCTCCTAGGACCCCTCCGTATGGTGTCAGTTTCCATGAAGTCAGAGCACCTCCTACTGTTCAAACAGGCATGGACGCATCCATCACCCCTCCTATGGTACACATCCAATCGCACAGTTTCATATCAGTGGTAGAAGCATCACTCCACCTCACCCCACGAAGTCGTTATTTTTCTGCCACTTTTCCACTCCTAGAAAGAGAATGTGCTAGTCAGACTATCATGTCTAACCTCTCTTTCTACAAACACACATACTCATGCTCTGTCAGCCTCACTCTATACAAATACAGCCAAATACATACAGTCACATTCATTGGCCCTAGACTATAGAGCAAACACAACGGAAAGGTATTAGGGTTTATTCATTTCTCTGTATGGAGTCCTGCTCCCTCAGCCCCCCTATTATCTTTTGAGTGCATTCAGAGGTGCACCTCATGTGCATCGCCCTATGCCCACTCTGGCATCCCTCTTCCTCTGGCTTCATCTCACTGCCCCGCTCTGACAACAAATAATGAAGTGGGATTAAAGTGGGATTCGGGGAGCTGTGGAGGTCCCTCCAGCAAAATATGGATTTCAACAGTTCGGGCCTCATTTCAGATGTCAGGCTGAGACTTCTCACTTGGTGATCTAATACACTTCGCCTCAGTATGGAAACCAATCTCTTTGTCCTTGACAACGACTTTTCTTCTGTTTTTGTCGCCTTCCTGGGGATAAAACCTGTTTTGGAATATTAATGGTGCACCTATTCCTTGTTCAATGGAGCTTTGGCTGTTCCCTCTCATGGTTTAGTAGAGGAGGACATTGGTCTACTGTACTGACCATGTTTGGAAGATTGAATTCTAAGAGGGCCATTTTGTTAATGATTGAACAACAACATTGTCCTATTTGGTACAGTATATTAATGACAGGCTGTATGAATAAATGCAATCAATAAGTGGATCTTTAATAACATGAGAAAAACATGTATTTTGTTTTTGACTGTAGGCAGATTAAAATGCATTGAACGAAGGTTACACATGTGAACCCCAAGGCAAATCTTCATATCCTATGCAATTACTGTATTTCAAGTAGAGACAGAATGCAGCTACAGGATATGCCTGGAGGACATTTAAGATTGGACAATATCAACTCTGACTTTTACACACAGAGGTGGCACCACAGGTTCAAAAGTGCTGTGGCAAAATGTGTACGTGTCTTTTCTGGGGCCTTTAGTTCTTTCTGATCTCATGACCTGGTCAGGTAAAACTCTAGGTCCTGTTCGTATCCTATCGCTATGACAACATATTATTATAATAGATAGCTTCCCTTTTCATCTGTGCTATGACTATAGGGCTGGGAGTTTTCTTGTCGGGTCATGTGAATTGGTAACACTCCTGGCCTTATGTGGATCAAACCCTTTCAAACTACCACAAACCTTGTTATTATTCATTCTGAATCTAATATTAAAAGAACCAGAGACAACAACTTCAATGGACAACATACTCTGTAGTTTAGTGAACTACTATAGCAGGGCTGAGCATTATGCAAAGAATGGTTACAATGTCTTTAAACATTAATTTCACTCTATACACACTCAATGTTAAGCAGTGGACTCTATTATTTGTTCATCTGATTAGTGCTCTTCTGCAATTATTCATTCTGTAAGCTTTATGTAAGGCAGTGTTACATTTAACAGGATACACAGTAGACTTTGTAACAAGGCAGGGTTAAATTTAACACTATACACAGTAGACTTTGTAACAACGTTTTTTTAAATGTGTAAGTCATAAAACCGCTAACCTTGTGTTGTTATCCTGGTCTCCATCTGGCCCACCAGAGGCTGGTTCCCTGGCACTAAACCAACTAAAGACAACCGGCTTCTCAAGGCCAGGGCGTGACAATACTGAAGTTCGGTTAGGTTAGTCAGCCAGTTTGTTAGTCCAGTAATGTTGGCATATTATTTTATTTCCACTGCTGGTGATTATTCACAAATGTTTATGGTGCAAATTATCTTAAAAGTAAAAAACCTACAAATTCCGCCACAGAGCAGTCTACACAGACAATATGAACATTTTCCAACCATAACAGATGGATGGATAATGCAGAAAGAGAGAATTGATGGATTCTAGCACCACCATAACTTTCACAAATACAGAGACTGGCAGCCATCATGGCTTCAGTCTTTTTCGACTAGCTAGTGCATAGTGACACCTACTAATATGAACTGGTAATGCAGGTTTGGTTAGAATAGACTGCAATAGAATGAGTGACATTCAATAAAATCTACTTCATGTAAAGGGGGATATTATTTTCTATGAAAATGTTGAAAGTAGTTGATTTAATGATTTAATATATGGATTTGAAAGGCAATCAGTTCCTACAGTAGGGCCTAATGAATTTATTTCAATTGACTGATTTCCTTATAGAAATTGTTACTCTGTAAAATCGTTGAAATTGTTGCATGTCACGTTTATATTATTTAGACAGAAATGTTCCTCTCAGTCTGCTGATGCTGTTTCTTGATTAGTATGCAACTATGCTAAGTGTCCAACTCCTGTCCTCCGGTGCACAATGCCAGAAGTAAGGTCACGCCAGCGCCCACCTTGTAACAAAGGTCAGAGAAGTCAGAAGTATTCCAGTTCTCCTGGGTGTTTGAGTGAGAAATAGAGAGAGAGAGATTGAGAGAGACAGAGGATTGTTAGGAGCCCTGAGACGGGAGGAGTTTAAAGCCACGTTAGCACACACTGTCTCTCTCAGCTTAAATCAGATTACCTCGATAGAGGACGAGACAGTTAAAAAAACTCCTCTTCTGAGGAACTCACGGATCTCTGGCTCTCACTTCAAAGAGCCTCATTATGCTACAGATCCTCTGTCACTGCCTTTACAGGAAATGGGTATTTCTTGCATTAATCTGAGAAAATCAGTCATTAGCAGTCGGCCAGCGTTTGATATCGTTGACTGAAGTTTTGGGGGGATTTGAAACCAGTCCAGCACAATGTGAATAGATTATAACCCTCTGCCAGTTTTGTGACAAGCCATAGTCCTACATACCGTAATTCTAAATTCATGACACATCATATATGTAAACAGAGCTGCCAGAAAACATGTGGCGAGACAGCATTTGCCCCAACATTTTCCACACCACTTTCAAAGCAGCAGCACCGAACACGTTTACCAGACATATTGATTAGTTCACATCATAGAAAAATTACGAAAAAACGTTTTGCAATGGAAAAGAAAGCAGGTATTTCTTATTGGACAAGTTGACATAGTACCTCCCCCAATTTCAGCACATTTGCCTCCGTTTTGTCTAGTGAATACAACCCTGTCCCTGGGATTTCACGCGGTAACCCCCACGCTCGCTGCGACAGGTGGATTCACTTGTCAGTCACAGTGGTCTCCTAGCTACAGTCTACAGAGCCTCATCAACCACGCCTCTCAACAACTATGTTTGGTTGCACCAGAACCTTGTTGTTTGACTCTGCACTTGGTTTCTTTCTTCGTTCACACTCCTCTCCTGCCTGCCTGGTTGCCTGCCTCATGAGAGAGCAAGCACACATTTTCATGGAAAACAAGGTATGTGTTAATAAAAGCAGTTAATAAAAGCAGTTTAGTTGTCCTCTAAAACAAGCTATAATGATCCCATCTATAGCTAGCTATCAAAACTACTAACGTTAGATTTAGTAGCCTAGCTAGATAGCGTTAGCTAGCTAGAGTAATGCAATCATGCAGCCATCAGCTAACGTTAATAATTTAGACTCACTGAATAAATGTGTTTGGCACAGGATAAAGAAGATTAAATTATCTGCTGCTGCTACCAAGTGCCAAGGGATACTTGTCATGGTCGTTGAGAGACGGGTCAGACCAAGGTACAGCGTGGTACGCGTACATTTTTATTAGAACAAACAAAAAAGAATTCAACGATTTTACAGAGTAACAATTTCTATAAGGAAATCAGTCAATTGAAATAAATAAATTAGGCCCTAATCTATTGATTTCACATGACTGGGCAGGGGCGCAGCCATGTTGTGTGACAAAACTGCCCATTTTAGGGTGGCCTTTTATTGTCGTCCCCCCCCCCAATTCTCATGCTTTTAATCAGGTTCTTGATATGCCACACCTGTCAGGTGGATGGATTATCTTGGCAAAGGAGAAATGCTCACTAACAGGGATGTAAACAAATTTCTGCAAGAAAATTGAGAGAAATAAGCATTTTGTGTGTATGGAACATTTCTTGGATCTTTTATTTCAGCTCATGAAACATGGGACAAACACTTTACATGTTGTGTTTATATTTTTGTTCAGTTTAAATGGAAGTACAGCAATATTGTTAGCTGCTAAATTTAGCCTAGTGGTCCCACTGTTGGGAGCCTGACTCTAAAGCTCCTACAGTACAGTCATGGTCAAACGTTTTGAGAATGACACAAGTGTTGGTCTTCACAGAGTTCGCTGCTTCAGTGTTATGAGATATTTTTGTCAGATGTTACTATGGTATACTTAAGTATAATTACAAGCATTCCATAAGTGTCAAAGGCTTTTATTGACAATTACATTAAGTTTATGCAAAGAGTCAATATTTGCAGTGTTGACCCTTCTTTTTCCAAGACCTCTGCAATCCGCCCTGGCATGCTGTCAATTAAAACTTCTGGGCCACATCCTGACTGATGGCAGCCCATTCTTGCATAATCAATGCTTGGAGTTTGTCAGAATTTGTGGGGTTTTGTTTGTCCACCCGCCTCTTGAGGATTGACCACATATTATTATATTATAAATTCTCAATGGGATTAAGGTCTGGGGAGTTTCCTGGCCAAGGACCCAAAATGTTGATGTTTTGTTCCCCGAGCCACTTAGTTCCCCGAACCACTCCCTTGGCTGAGAATCAACCCCACACATGAATGGTCTCAGCATGCTTTACTGTTGTTTAATGACACAGGACTGATGGTAGCGCTCACCTTGTCTTCTCCAGACAAGCTTTTTTCCGGATGCCCCAAACAATCGGAAAGGGGATTAATCAGAGAAAATGACTTTACCCCAGTCCTCAGCAGTCCAATCCCTGTACCTTTTGCAGAATATCTGTCTGTCCCTGATGTTTTTCCTGGAGAGAAGTGGCTTCCTCGCTGCCCTTCTTGACACCAGGCCATCCTCCAAAGGTCTTCGCCTCACTGTGCGTGCAGATGCACTCACACCTGCCTGCTGCCATTCCTGAGCAAGCTCTGCACGAGTGGTGCCCCAATCCCGCAGCTGAATCAACTTTAGGAGACGGTCCTGGCACTTGCTGGACTTTCTTGGGCGCCCTGAAGCCTTCTTCACAACAATTGAACCTCTCTCCTTGAAGTTCCGATAAATGGTTGATTTAGGTGCAATCTTACTAGCAGCAATATCCTTGCCTGTGAAGCCCTTTTTGTGCAAAGCAAGGATGACGGCACGTGTTTCCTTGCAGGTAACCATGGTTAACAGAGGAAGAACAATGATTTCAAGCACCACCCTCCTTTTAAAGCTTCCAGTCTGTTATTCTAACTCAATCAGCATGACAGAGTGATCTCCAGCCTTGTCCTCGTCAACACTCTCACCTGTGTTAACGAGAGAATCACTGACATGATGTCAGCTGGTCCTTTTGTGGCAGGGCTAAAATGCAGTGGAAATGTTTTTTGGGGATTCATTTCATTTTCATGGCAAAGAGGGACTTTGCAATTCATCTGATCACTCTTCATAACATTCTGGAGTATATGCAAATTGCCATCATAAAAACTGAGGCAGCAGACTTTGTAAAAATTAATATTTGTGTCATTCTCAAAACTTTTGACCATGACTGTATGTTGCACAAGGTAGGTTTTTAGGAGAAGCTGTGAAATCAGTGAACCTGCCCTCTCTCCCATGATTAGTCATAACTCAGAAGCAGCTGGGATTGTCTGTTTGCTTGTGGCTCCGCCTGCATCTGGGTGTTAGTTCTCAAGCCTTCAAGGTAGTCATGCTCCGTGCTTTGACCCTTCAACATTTGTGAAGGTCCACAAACTCCTCTCATTGCAATTGAACAACAACACAAATGTGATGTACATTTACATTTTTTACGTCATTTAGCAGACGCTCTTATCCAGAGCGACTTACAAATACACCTTATAGCCAGTGGGATAACCACTTTACAATGTTTTATTTGATTTGATTTTTGAAATTTTTTTTTTTTTTGGGGGGAGTAAAGGGGGGGTAGAAGGATTACTTTATCCTATCCCAGGTATTCCTTAAAGAGGTGGGGTTTCAAATGTCTCCGGAAGGTGGTGAGTGACTCCGCTGTCCTGGCGTCGTGAGGGAGCTTGTTCCACCATTGGGGTGCCAGAGCAGTGAACAGTTTTGTCTGGGCTGAGCGGGAACTATGCTTCCGCAGAGGTAGGGAGCCAGCAGGCCAGAGGTGGATGAACGCAGTGCCCTCGTTTGGGTGTAGGGACTGATCAGAGCCTGAAGGTACGGAGGTGCCGTTCCCCTCACAGCTCCGTAGGCAAGCACCATGGTCTTGTAGCAGATGCGAGCTTCAACTGGAAGCCAGTGGAGTGTGCGGAGGAGCGGGGTGACGTGAGAGAACTTGGGAAGGTTGAACACCAGACGGGCTGCGGCATTCTGGATGAGTTGTAGGGGTTTAATGGCACAGGCAGGGAGCCCAGCCAACAGCGAGTTGCAGTAATCCAGACAGGAGATGACAAGTGCCTGGATTAGGACCTGTGCCGCTTCCTGTGTAAGGCAGGGTCGTACTCTCCGAATGTTGTAGAGCATGAACCTACAGGATCGGGTCACCGCCTTGATGTTAGCGGAGAACAACAGGGTGTTGTCCAGGGTCACGCCAAGGCTCTTCGCACTCTGGGAGGAGGACACAACGGAGTTGTCAACCGTGATGGCGAGATCATGGAACGGGCAGTCCTTCCCCGGGAGGAAGAGCAGCTCCGTCTTGCCGAGGTTCAGCTTGAGATGGTGATCCGTCATCCATACTGATATGTCTGCCAGACATGCAGAGATGCGATTCGCCACCTGGTTATCAGAAGGGGGAAAGGAGAAGATTAGTTGTGTGTCGTCAGCGTAGCAATGATAGGAGAGGCCATGTGAGGATATGACAGTGCCAAGTGACTTGGTGTATAGCGAGAATAGGAGAGGGCCTAGAACTGAGCCCTGGGGGACGCCAGTGGTGAGAGCATGTGGTGCGGAGACAGCTTCTCGCCACGCCACTTGGTAGGAGCGACCGGTCAGGTAGGACGCAATCCAAGAGTGAGCCGCGCCGGAGATGCCCAGCTCGGAGAGGGTGGAGAGGAGGATCTGATGGTTCACAGTATCAAAGGCAGCAGACAGGTCTAGAAGGACAAGAGCAGAGGAGAGAGAGAGTTAGCTTTAGCAGTGCGGAGAGCCTCCGTGACACAGAGAAGAGCAGTCTCAGTTGAATGACCAGTCTTGAAACCTGACTGGTTTGGATCAAGAAGGTCATTCTGAGAGAGATAGCAAGAGAGTTGGCTAAAGACGGCACGCTCAATAGTTTTGGAGAGAAAAGAAAGAAGGGATACTGGTCTGTAGTTGTTGACATCAGAGGGATCGAGTGTTGTTTTTTTGAGAAGGGGTGCAAATGTCGCTCTCTTGAAGACGGAAGGGACATAGCCAGCGGTCAAGGATGAGTTGATCAGCGAGGTGAGGTAAGGGAGAAGGTCACCGAAGATGGTCTGGAGAAGAGAGGAGGGGATAGGGTCAAGCGGGCAGGTTGTTGGGCGGCCTGCCGTCACAAGTCGCAAGATTTTATCTGGAGAGAGAGGGGAGAAAGAAGTCAAAGCATAGGGTAGGGCAGTGTGAGCAGGACCAGCAGTGTCATTTGACTTAACAAACGAGGATCGGATGTCGTCAACCTTCTTTTCAAAATGGTTGACGAAGTCATCCACAGAGAGGGAGGAGGGGGTGGGGGGATTCAGCAGGGAGGAGAATGTGGCAAAGAGCTTCCTAGGGTTAGAGGCGGATGCTTGGAATTTAGAGTGGTAGACAGTGGCCTTAGTAGCAGAAACAGATGAAGAGAATGTAGAGAGGAGGGAGTGAAAAGATGCCAGGTCCGCAGGGAGTCTAGTTTTCTTCCATTTCTGCTCGGCTGCCCGGAGCCCTGTTCTGTGAGCTCGCAATGAGTCATCAAGCCACGGAGCTGGAGGGGAGGACCGAGCCGGCCGGGAGGATAGGGGACATAGAGAGTCAAAGGATGCAGAAAGGGAGGAGAGGAGGGTTGAGGAGGCAGAATCAGGAGATTGGAGGGAGAAGGATTGAGCAGAGGGAAGAGATGATAGGATGGAAGAGGAGAGAGTAGCGGGAGAGAGAGAGCGAAGGTTGCGACTGCGCATTACCATCTGTGTAGGGGCAGAGTGAGTAGTGTTGGAGGAGAGGGAGAGAGAAAAGGATACAAAGTAGTGGTCGGAGACTTGGAGGGGAGTTGCAGTGAGATTAGTAAGCAGCCATTTCACTAATAACAGTCTGATCTACATCGTCTCAGTTGAAGATGGCAATTCATGCTAACCATTTTGTCCTCTTGTCCTTGAAGAAATCTGCCAGCTCTGCTATTATTCCCCATCTCACCGACAAAGACACTTGATGTCACCACTTTATGTTCAGCATTCAATGTGGGAAGTTTGAACAAATGCCATGATCAACCATTCAATGTCTGAAAATACACATATGTTGCACTGAATATGCCTCCAAATGTCCCCCTTATTTCTATTCCAAGCTGAGCCTTGGCTGCGTGAGAATGTGGATGACCTGCCAAGAACTACCTTTAAAAATGTAAATCCCCTGCTACTATCATCTGGGAACACACTTGCGCACAAAAAAGTGAGCCACTTCCTAAACCGTACAATGGGTCTGAACTAGGAGTGATATGGGGAATGTGTACGAGCAAGAGCAAATCATCTCATTATTGTCTGAGCACTTCCTGGTTCCTTACTGGCGTACCTGTCATTTATCACACGCTTTGATGAAGGGAGGAAAAAACACAAACAAACCAACTTGTCTCCATTTGGAATGCTCCAGTGATATTTCTTAAAGCCCTCATTAGAAATTCATAACTTGACACCTGACAGAAAAACTAGAGGCAGCCCGAATGCAATTTATATGCCTTCATTAATAAGATTATGTTTCGTTCTGCATTTGCCGAAGCAAACACAGAGTAGTGCACACTGATTTGAACTAATGACACAGTGTATGGCAGCCCTGCTTTTCTTCTGCTAACAAGGCCAGGTACCTTAATCATGGTGTTGGCTGCTGGCTCTCCTCCAGGACTCCTGGATCACCAGGAGCAGACATCTCTGTGCCCTGTCTGTCTGTCTGTTTGCTCCTTCATAGTCACCAGCAGGCCAGGCATTAGTATTCAGCAGGCTGCTGCTAGAGATGTGAGAAGTCTGGACACAGCAAAACCTTTATTGAATCATTGTTTACCCTGAGGGGGCTGGCAGAGCTCTGCCTACCCGTGGCCTGTGTTATCACTGGAGCACGGCCATTTACATTACATACAGTACTGTAGGCCTCCATCTGACTGGAGAACTATAGAGGACTATAGAGGGCTAGGGAGCGTAGGACGCAGTTATTGCTAAATGTTTTCAATATCTTCTATCAAATCTACCCACAACCTACATCTACACCACCACACAATCACAAATTCATCAGCAATCCACCATAACCAAGCATAAGTTTAAATGTGAAGCCAAATCTGCTCTTCTTCAATAATTAAGTTTAATAATGAAGTCGAACACAACAAGCCTCAGCCAGCTCAGGTTGCTGCAACTCACCCTAATCCCCTCCAAAGGTAGACGGTACATTGTTTTCGCTCTCCAATGCAAGCTCCAAATATTGTTCATAGCTTTCATCCTTTTTGTCCTTCATAAACCCATTCAGGATTGTTCTCTGTCTCTTTTTCCAATTTTCGTGCCTATATTCTATTGATTGGTTGCATTTGTTTATGACAAAGTTGACCCTAGAGAAAATGTTGTTGGCAACAGCCGATAGTCTCTTGAGAGTTAGAACTGGCTGCCCTGACCTTGACCAGCAACCTAATAGATTCTGTGGTTGGCTGCTTCTAGAAGGGAGCCAAAGTAGCCTAGCATACGATGCAAAGCTTGGCTGTAGCACACAAATCAATAGCAAAAGAGTTTTCTCTTCACACATGGTAGTTTCCATGAGCTATGTTGTAGAGGGCAGCTTGAAAGTGGTTTATAGTGTGTAGAGTTTAGCCTCCAGTGAGCAATGTGTCAGTGGTGTGTACAATAGCAATAGTGCCTATCTGAGATACACAGGCATTTTTGGCAAGCATACAGTACACACACTCACACACACAACAAGCTCAACCACTGATGCACAGAACAACTGTATGCGTGTTCAAACAGAATCAAAATACACCCACCACCCCCTCACATGCACATACACGCACATACTGTTCTGCCGTCTACACACACACACACACACACACACACACACACACACACACACACACACACACACACAAACACACATACACGCACACACACACACACACACACACACACACACACACACACACACAATAAAAAAAGAGCATCCAAGCTCCATGCACAGCATATACAGTACTTTAATGTGACACCAATGACCCAGTCTCTTTGAGTCTGTCTCCCTCAGGCACTGTGTGGGTGGCCAGTGGACATTAATCAAAGTCCATTCTGAGAGCCAGGACAGCGGAGAGTGAAGTCCTTTTACTGGGTTCATCTCTCTGACTGCTACCAGCCATTGAGATACAGTACTGTAGTACTCACTACTTCAACTCAAAATAATGACTAGGTCAACTACAGATCCTAATTCTGATTCTACACCCTGGAGTTATTTAGGTTTGTATATTAAACATGCACAGTACTTATATATATTCAAGAAAAAGCAACATGGATTGTTTAACATGGATTTTTGCATACTCTATGGGGCGATTCCATGACAGCAGGAGCAGAAAATATTTTTGGTATCTCAGATTGTTCTGGCAATTCTCACATACTGTAGATACATAATTGAGAGGAAGGATGTTTAACATGCATTTTACATTTGTATCACAAACAATTTTTTTAGAAAATCATGAGGAAAGGGGCCATTTTAGACCCTTTTTAGACCTATACATGCCTTGTGTAAGACCTATAATCTGTGAACCGTACATGATACAGACAACATCTTGATTTACGCCTGCCTGATCCTTGGCCACAATTAGTGATGGGGGAAAAATGTATACAGTGGAATATCGCAAAATCATTTTTGACAATAGTATATCGATTGTATGACTCAAAGTATCGATTCAAGCTTTTTCAAGCAATCTTTTTTTGCTAGGTGCTTAAAGTGATGCTCCAATACTTTTGTATAATTTCAACCAGCAGTTTTGAAAGTGGTGCTCACGAGCCAAAACTGGTCCCCCAATTGTGTACTACATCATCCACTTCGTATAGGGGTGAAAGTAAGGCTGTACAGTCCGGTACGGCGTCCCGGCAAAATAAATAGTGGGGGTACACTTTATCAGTAAAATGTGATTAATTAATTAATACAACATTCCCAAAAAAATATAGGCTATTACACCATTATTTAACATGAATGCATGTCAAAACTAGCGAATTGACTGGAAACCGGGTGGTATACGCTCCAAATTCTGTTGTGGTTTGACGAGAACACTTACATTTTGTCTAGATGGGATGAGTGGCCGAGACGCATGCGGACAAGGCGGAGAAGAGTGGCCAAGACCAAGGCGCGTGGACAACAGTGGATGCATCAATTCAGGCTACAAGTGTAGGCCTAATGACAATCGGAGAATGTCATTACAATACATGTAGGTGTTTTGTAACAGATGTCTCTTTCCATTCATCAAATTGCGGGTGCACAGTGCACTGTTGGGGTTTGGATGCTGAAAAAAAAAGGCTGTGGATTGTTTTAAATTACATAGCCTACAGTCAGAAGGGTCCGCAATTTGGGCAGCGTGCAAGGCAAATACCAAATAGGCCTAGATGATTGTTGAGTTGCGACTGTCAGTGAAAAGCAGAGAGACCCAGCCAGGCATATCGCAATATTTTAAAACACAATCGCGGAAAAACAGTTTGGAAAGCAAATGGCTATTGCTGTAAAGAGATGACAATGAAAAGACACCAATATGTCTTTAAGTTATCAAAATGCTCAACTTGATTTGAGCGAACAGTAGCCTAGTATCTTATTGGCACCAGTGGAGAACATCGGCCATATCCCCGGTGAGTGTGCATATTCACTGTCTTTATCATTGGGTCAGTCACACTTTTGTTTGTCTTTGGACAACAATTCCTTCCTCCTGGTTAAATGGACGTCATATTGTATTTGTGTCTCCCCTTTTCGTAGGCCGATTATATGGATCAGACAACAACGTTTTTATTGATCTGTTTATCAGTGTCAGCAGAGTAGGCTACCCTGTAATTTTTGTAGTATTAAAAAAGATTCTGATAATGTCTCCAGTCATATAAAGTGTAGTAGAACTGCATGAAATGTGTTTATAAAAGGCCAACAAGAAATGTATCTGATAGTCCTATAACCTATGCCACAATGCGCTGCATTGAACAGTCTTTTTTGCGAACGATGATTGAGTTATATTATTAGCCTAAATGATCTCTATCCAATCTAATCCTCACATTAGTAATAGTAGGCTATCTTACATAAGTATGCAAATGCTAGAATGCATGGAATGCTTTATTATAAGGGTGCATATTTATGGTGAAAATTAGCTTTGTGCCATATATGTTAAAAGGTATTGCATGTTAAAAATGATATGACAGATTTTACTAGGCCTAAACAAGTAATAAGACAAAAAAACAGAAAACTTGAGCATGCATAACTATTCACCCCCCCCAAAGTCAATACTTTGTAGAGCCACCTTTTCAGCAATTACAGCTGCAAGTCTCTTGGGGTATGTCTCTATAAGCTTGGCACATCTAGCCACTGGGATTTTTGCCCATTCTTCAAGGCAAAACTACTCCAGCTCCTTCAAGTTGGATGGGTTCCGCTGGTGTACAGCAATCTTTAAGTCACACTACAGATTCTCAATTGGATTGAGGTCTGGGCTTTGACTAGGCCATTCCAAGACATTTAAATGTTTCCCCTTAAACCACTCGAGTGTTGCTTTAGCAGTATGCTTAGGGTCATTGTACTGCTGGAAGGTGAACCTCCGTCCCAGTCTCAAATCTCTGTAAGACTGAAACAGGTTTCCCTCAAGAATTTCCCTGTATTTAGCGCCATCCATCATTCCTTCAATTCTGACCAGTTTCCCAGTCCCTGCCAATGAAAAATTGTGTTCTCGGGGTGATTTACATTTACATTTACATTTACGTCATTTAGCAGACGCTCTTATCCAGAGCGACTTACATATTGGTGCATTCACCTTATGATAGCCAGTGGAACAACCAATTTACAATGTATTTTTTAGAGTATATTTTTAATTTTCATTTGTTTTATATATCTATATATATATATATATTTATTTATTTTTTATTTTGTGGGGGTGAGGTAGGGGGGGTAGAAGGATTACTTTTATACTATGATGATGAGAGGTGTTGGGTTTGCGCCAGACATAGTGTTTTCCTTGATGGCCAAAAAGCTAAATTTTTGTCTCATCTGACCAGAGTACCTTCTTCCATATGTTTGGGGAGTCTCCCACATGCCTTTTGGCGAACACCAAGCGTGTTTGCTTATTCTTTTCTTTAAGCAATGACTTGTTTCTGGCCACTCTTCCGTAAAGCCCAGCTCTGTGGAGTGTACGGCTTAAAGTATGGACAGATACTCCAATCTCCGCTGTGGAGCTTTGCAGCGCCTTCAGGGTTATCTTTGGTCTCTTTGTTGCCTCTCTGATTAATGCCCTCCTTGCCTGGTCCATGAGTTTTGGTGGGCGGCCCTATCTTGGCAGGTTTGTTGTGGTGCCATATTCTTTCAATTTTTTAATAATAGATTTAATGGTGCTCCGTGGGATGTTCAAAGTTTCTGATATTTTTTTATAACCCAAACCTGATCTGTACTTCTCCACAACTTTGTCCCTGACCTGTTTGGAGAGCTCCATGGTCTTCATGGTGCCGCTTGCTTGGTGGTGCTCCTTGCTCAGTGGTGTTGCGGACCCTGGGGCTTTTCAGAACAGGTGTATACAGTGGGGGAAAAAAGTATTTAGTCAGCCACCAATTGTGCGTGTTCTCCCACTTAAAAAGATGAGAGAGGCGTGTAATTTTCATTATTTGCAAATTATGGTGGAAAATAAGTATTAGGTCAATAACAAAAGTTTCTCAATACTTTGTTATATACCCTTTGTTGGCAATGACACAGGTCAAACGTTTTCTGTAAGTCTTCACAAGGTTTTCACACACTGTTGCTGGTATTTTGGCCCATTCCTCCATGCAGATCTCCTCTAGAGCAGTGATGTTTGGGGGCTGTCGCTGGGCAACACAGACTTTCAACTCCCTCCAAAGATTTTCTATGGGGTTGAGATCTGGAGACTGGCTAGGCCACTCCAGGACCTTGAAATGCTTCTTACGAAGCCACTCCTTCGTTGCCCGGGCGGTGTGTTTGGGATCATTGTCATGCTGAAAGACCCAGCCACGTTTCATCTTCAATGCCCTTGCTGATGGAAGGAGGTTTTCACTCAAAAACTCACGATACATGGCCCCATTCATTCTTTCCTTTACACGGATCAGTCGTCCTGGTCCCTTTGCAGAAAAAACAGCCCCAAAGCATGATGTTTCCACCCCCATGCTTCACAGTAGGTATGGTGTTCTTTGGATGCAACTCAGCATTCTTTGTCCTCCAAACACGACGAGTTGAGTTTTGACCAAAAAGTTCTATTTTGGTTTCATCTGACCATATGACATTCTCCCAATCCTCTTCTGGATCATCCAAATGCACTCTAGCAAACTTCAGACGGGCCTGGACATGTACTGGCTTAAGCAGGGGGACACGTCTGGCACTGCACGATTTGAGTCCCTGGCGGCGTAGTATGTTACTGATGGTAGGCTTTGTTACTTTGGTCCCAGCTCTCTGCAGGTCATTCACTAGGTCCCCCCGTGTGGTTCTGGGATTTTTGCTCACCATTCTTGTGATCATTTTGACCCCACGGGGTGAGATCTTGCGTGGAGCCCCAGATCGAGGGAGATTATCAGTGGTCTTGTATGTCTTCCATTTCCTAATAATTGCTCCCACAGTTGATTTCTTCAAACCAAGCTGCTTACCTATTGCAGATTCAGTCTTCCCGTGACCAGCCTGGTGCAGGTCTACAATTTTGTTTCTGGTGTCCTTTGACAGCTCTTTGGTCTTGGCCATAGTGGAGTTTGGAGTGTGACTGTTTGAGGTTGTGGACAGGTGTCTTTTATACTGATAACAAGTTCAAACAGGTGCCATTAATACAGGTAATGAGTGGAGGACAGAGGAGCCTCTTAAAGAAGAAGTTACAGGTCTGTCAGAGCCAGAAATCTTGCTTGTTTGTAGGTGACCAAATACTTATTTTCCACCATAATTTGCAAATAAAATCATAAAAAATCCTACAATGTGATTTTTTTGAGAAAAAAAATCTCAATTTGTCTGTCATAGTTGACGTGTACCCATGATGAAAATTACAGGCCTCTCTCATCTTTTTAAGTGGGAGAACTTGCACAATTGGTGGCTGACTAAATACTTTTTTTCTCCACTGTATGCACGCACCACTTTTCCAGTAATTGTTTTCATTCCACTTCACCAATTTGGGCTATTTTGTGTATGTCCATTTCATGAAATCCAAATAAAAATCCATTTAAATTACAGGTTGTAATGCAACAAAATAGGAAAAACGCCAAGGGGGATGAATACTTTTACAAGGCACTGTAGTCGATAAAAAAAAATGTGTGCACGCACTTGGGTGTGCCGTACCGGTAAGAAATTCTATCTACTTTCACCCCTGATATCGTATGATAATTTACATCCTGCATGATATGTTACGACCTTCTTTTTTTTATTTATTTTTTATTCGTATGATATGTTACGAATCCAATTTGTACAATATGGTACGAATTTTTTATGTTTAAGATCCCGGACTAGTGCATCTTTAACGTTAGCTAGTGCTAGTTGGCTGTACCTTTACGCCAAAACTCCAGTATTATTAAATGGTGAGCCAACATGTTTTCAGCACTTTTATTTCCATAAATGATCAAAACTCATTTTCTCATCGGTCTCTCGTGCCTCTGCAGCAGATATGGCGAGCAATATATTTAGAACATCGAATCGCAATAAAACCGCAGTATTGAATCGCAACACATAGGCCTATAGAATCATGAAAATCGTGAGAATCGCAATACATATCATATCGGCACCTAACTATCGTAATAATATCGACTTTTATAGCATCCAAATCTGTCTCACAATCACTACCAGTTCATACATAGTGTCTGTTCAGTGTTGTTCAATGCCAACCTGCTGGGTTAGAGAATCAACCACTGTAGTCTTGTTTAGCTACCTGCCTAAGGTCTGTGCCGGCTCCTCTGCCATGGGACAACGCTACCTGTAGGACAGGACATTATTGCTTCCCTTAATCAAATAGTCGCCGGAGCTCATTGTTTAAGAATACTTGTCATCAAATTTGAACGTTGTTCTTAGGCTCTGCTCCGAGGCGCAAGTTGGCTGTAAGTAAACTATGGGGTGACATTCGACGGAGAGCACTACAAATGATATCATCACAAGCAGGGACATGACTGTGGCCCGGCATACTAATGCTGCCTCCATCGAATCAGCCGTGTCTGATACGACCTGTCTGGCTCCTACAGCGTTTCTGAAGCCATTTTACATTCACCTCGGCTATCATGCTACTGATTTTAAAGCAGGACAATCCACCTGCAACCTCTCTGAAATCCAGATTATACACTGCCTCAGTGTTTCGTCGGCTCTACACAATGCAAGGACCTATTGTAGATGACCTGGGCCTGGGTTTCCGGATAGCGATGGAACTTAGGCTTACGAGTGTTTTAACTCTGCATCTTTCCTACAACGGCCGAAGATGTAACATACGTTTCCCAAAACACCACTTAGAGCTAAGTGCGTTGTTGGAGCATGCATTAAAGGGAGCGCTGCTCTCGGATTAGCTTTCTCCATTAAAATCGTACCTTAAAATTTGATTTATTTCACAATACTGATGACGGATCAGCTCCTAGAGATATATTACCACCTACGGCTGCAAATATTGAGGCGGCTTATTCTATTGCTTACCCAATAAAAATGCAATAAATCACAGATTTGGCACATCATTGAGCAGATGTTAGGCTACACATCATGAAATGTATTGAGACAAATGATAGATAGTAGCCTACAAGTAGCAAAATGGAACTCAATTGATTTAACATGACATATATTTCAACATGATTTAAATAGGCCTATAACATACTATTTCTATTTTTAATGCAGTCATCTCGGTTTTCATTTGAAGCATATTTTTATACGTCGCTTGTTTGTATCACTTTGGCAACTTTGCATTTGTAGTCAACTTTTAAAGTTATCAGCGGTCACAGAGAGACAGATAAATCATCTGATTCTATGTTTAGCGAAGATCTTCTGTGTATAAAGTGGCTCAGGAGGGGGGGAAAGCATTTAATGACGCACTTAGCTGTTCTACGAGTGACCTGAGGCAGGTGTTAGATTACGAGCGTATTCAAGTGCAACGTTAATAACGATGGTTTTGGGAAACAGCTCCGAGATTTAATGATGCTCCTACTAAGTTTCTAACGATGAACTTAGCCTTAAGATGCTTTTGGGAAACCGGGCTTAGGTTGTTTGCAGGTTGACATTTATTGTCATGAATCTTGCCCTGGATGCAGAACTGAGCGACTTCCGCTAGATGGGCCAGCTGCAAAGTTAAAATTGACTATACTGTAAAATTTCATGGGAACTAAAATGTGCTTTTTGGTCTTAATTTAAGGTTAGGGATAGGCATTAGTGTTAGCAGTGTGGTTAAGGTTAGGGTTAAGGTTAGGTTTAAAATCTGATTTTCTGACTTTGTGGCTGTGCCAGCTAGTGACCACTCTGCAGAGCTGCCTCCAGAACAAGATTCATGACGAAAAACACTAACCTGCAGGTTGTTTGGGGTTTACTGTAGTTATAGTTTAGGCCAGGGATCATCAACTAGATATAGCTGCGGGACGATGGTCAGGAGGTCGGAACATAATTGCAAATAATTTTAGATTGCAAATTGACCGCAAGATACCCAAACAGATATAATATATGAGTAAAACATGATCATTTCAAACCTTGCTGACATTGTATACGATCACATATATCTCTCTATTATGTGTGGGAATCTCCGAAATTAAAATCACTTGGAGCTGATATGCTGGTGTTTTTACAGTCCTTTATGTCCCCAAAAAAGAAATATATATACAGTACCAGTCAAATGTTTGGACACACCTACTCATTCAAGGGTTTTTCTTTATTTTTACTATTTTCTACATTGTAGAATAATAGTGAAGACATCAAAACTATGAAATAACACATATGGAATCATGTAGTAACCCAAAAAGTGTTAAACAAATCAAAATATATTTGAGATTTGAGATTCTTCAAAGTAGCCACCCTTTGCCTTGATGACAGCTTGGCATTCTCTCAACCAGCTTCATGAGGTAATCACCTGGAATGCTTTTCCAACAGTCTTGAATGAGTTCCCACATATGCTTAGCACTTGTTGGCTGATTTTCCTTCACTTTCCTTCACTCTGCGGTCCATCTCTCCCAAACCATCTCAATTGGGTTGAGGTCGGGTGTTTGTGGAGGCCAGGTCATCTGATGTAGCACTCCATCACTCTCCTTCTTGGTCAAATACCCTTACACAGCCTGGAGGTGTGTTTTGGGTCATTGTCCTGTTGAAAAACAAATAATAGTCCCACTAAGCGCAAACCAGATGGGATGGCGTATCGCTGCAGAATGCTGTGGTAGCCATGCTGGTTAAGTGTGCCTTGAATTCTAAATAAATCACTGACAGTGTCACCAGCAAAGCACCCCCACACCATCACACCTCCTCCTCCATGCTTCACGGTGGGAACCACACATGCAGCGATCATCCGTTCACTTACTCTGCGTCTCAGAAAGACACGGCGGTTGGAACCAAAAATCTCAAATTTGGACTCATCAAACCAAAGGACAGATTTCCACCGGTCTAATTGATGTTGAGATGTGTCTGTTACTTGAACTCTGTAAAGCATTTATTTGGGCTGCAATCTAAGGTGCAGTTAACTCTAATGAACTTATCCTCTGCAGCAGAGGTAACTCTGGGTCTTCTTTTCCTGTGGCGGTCCTCATGAGACCCAGTTTCATCATGGCGCTTGATGGTTTTTGCGACTGCACTTGAAGAAATGTTCCGGATTGACTGACCTTCATGTCTTAAAGTAATGATGGACTGTCGTGTCTCTTTGCTTATTTGAGCTGTTCTTGCCATAATATGGACTTGGTCTTTTACCAAATAGGGATATCTTCTGTATACCACCACTACCTTGTCACAACACAACTGATTGGCTCAAACACATTAAGAAGGAAATAAATTCCACAAATTAACTTTTAACAAGGCACACCTGTTAATTGAAATGCATTCCAGGTGACTACCTCATGAAGCTGGTTGAGAGAATGCCAAGAGTGTGCAAAGCTGTCATCAAGGCAACGGGTGGCTATTTTTAAGAATCTCAAATATAAAATATATTTTGATTTGTTTAACACTTTTGTGGTTACTACATGATTCAATATGTGTTATTTCATTGTTCTGATATCTTCACTATTATTCTACAATGTAGAAAAAAGTAAAAATAAAGAAAAACCCTTGAATGAGTAGGTGTGTCCAAACTTTTGACTGGTACTGTATATATATTTATTTTGCTCAGAAAACATGGGGGACAATCGCCTGCGGGCCAAATTCAGCCAGTGGGCCGCCAGTTGGGGAACCCTGGTTTAGGCCATCACAAGAGGCTGTTTTTGCTGGTAAGCACAGTTGCACTATTAAATGACATTAGACATTTTTACCACACCTCAGAAAAAAGGAAATAGATGAATAAAACCAACATGGAACTGGTAATAACCAGCAGTAAAGGTTCAGCTCTGGCCATCAAAATGCAATCTTGCTCCCTCTTTTACACGCAGGCACGCCTTTTTATCGTTCACACGGACGACGTGGTAATTCTGTCTGTAAAAGCCATGTGAGAGGGCCGAGCAGTTTAACAGGGGCACGCTAAAACCCAAAAGCCAACATAAAGCAGTCCTTTGGTAACATATACTCTGTAATTAACTATATGGTGAAATCTACATCCCCTCCATCTCCACGGTTTGTGTTTTATTTAATGCGATAGTGCATTGATTTCAAACCCTTAAGTAAGTTGGTAATAAGAGCTTTAGAGGGCTCTGTGAGGGTTGAGAGTGAAAATCGCATATTAATGATCAGGGCCACTCACCCCATTGCTGATTCAGTCTAATGCCAGGCTGAATGGAGGTCCACACACACAGAGAAAGGCTGATTTCACTGGCCCTGCCTCTTTATCCTATCAAACATACAGCCAGACAGATATAGACTGCAGAATGCATCAAATGGCGTACCAAGGTCACAATCTTCACCTGCAAGTCAAAACGGAAGCATTTTACTATTAAAAAATGGAAATGAAAAGTGAAACGGAATAAAAATTGCTGTTCATGCATTTATTTTATGGGGATGGGGCTTGAGAACAGAAGTATATGCAAAGGATTCAGCATCAGCCAAAGTGTGCTCTAGCTGGCAGGAATTATTTGATTGTCTTATCAACCTTCATTCCCAGTATTTCACTTCCATATTCATATCAGCTCTCCCCAGAGATAACCTTGGAGAACCGTCTTACAGAAGACGTGGTGGACAGGCAGCAGTAGCTCTACCCAAGGTGCTCATTTGAGTTCAAAGTAAGGCAGTAAGTGGATCACACAGCTAAGTGACAGAGGTCTCATTCCGACCCATATCCCAGCACTTCTCCTATAGCCAGTGGCTATTCCACCTCCTGCTGTCTGCTCTGCACAGTGAGTACACCTCCCTCCCTCCACTGCTCTGCTCTCCCCCCCACAACTGACCCATAAAGCCATGGGAGTACATGATCATCATGTCTAACAGGCCTCTGGCCTACTTCTCCTGGCAGGAGGGGTCATGATCTGTCCAACAAGGTTCACACAACATTTTCAGGTCTTGAACGTTTGCAACAAAAACACAACACCAGACGAACGAACGAGGGGGAGACAGGAGAGAGTGTGGCACATTTTCAAGTGTTTCTGACCTTAAAAAAGAAGAGGTAGCCCTATCAATGTACAAACTCAGACCTCTCTCTCCGGTTGTCCCACAGAGGACAAGGCATCCCTAAAACACAGGGAAGTACTGATTTGTTTAATTATTCACAGAGCGTAGCTCAATAAAATGTTAAACTGCTGCTTACTTTGCCAGGGAGAGTGGCGTGCCGCAGGAGCATTGGGCTGAGACCAGAGTCAAACATCTACTTATGTAAATGTAAATGGAGAAAGGAGAAGGTAAGGTACAATGGCTTCTGTACAGGAGATTCAGATTAATATGCAGGCCATTTGCTAAGGATGGAGAGAGAATAAACTATTAGAATAATTACAATTCCAACTCTGCTTAATGCTAGTGAGAAGGAGCCCTGAGCTTCTGGGGTAAGCTTGTTAGTGGCATCTTCAGCAAAGAAAAGTATAACTAGATTCACTTAACAGAATTTCATTACCTATAAAGGGCAGCCTAAATAGAATAAAGTACTAGCCTGTATAGTGAATGGAATTAGGAAAGACATTCCCTATGCCATTTAAAACTAGTACTGTTTACACTTGTGTGCACTGTAGATAGCTAGCAGGTGCTATGCTAGCTATCTCAGGAGGACGTTCTGGCTCAGCCAGTGGCTGTGTTTTAGCCATGAGCACCTGCCTGTAGTGCAGGATGTTGGCATCTGTAACCTTGGCAGTGGCCCTGTGAGAAAGATCTCCAGCCAATAGATAGGTGCACCAAATAGTGTATTACTGCGCTGGTCAGGCGTTTAATCTGGTGGAGTGGGCAGTGCTGCTGTTAGGAGCAGGGAGGATGGACACCTTGTATGGGTCAAGGCGGATAGGTCACAGTTCTCATCATCTCACTGAACACAATGTGACAATGTACCAAACACGTGGTGGGTGGCGGGGACATGTAGCGTCCCGTACGGACGGCTGAGCTGCCACTGCCTTGGCTCCTGCCATGCTAAGGCGTCAACGTCAGCTGAGCAGCACAACATAAATCATACAGACAATATGGAGCCTTTTGCTCTGAATAACACTCAACCAACCACCCATCTACCCCCACCGTTCCATTACTCACACATAGGGACACACACACAAGTGCACGCACGTGCACAAACACACACACACACACACACACTGGTGTTATAGTCAGTCATGCCTCTGCAATAGTTGTGGAGAGCCACAGTAGGAGTCCAGGTGAACTGTGACCAGGAAATCTCAATAACATCTTCACATTGCCATTCAATTAATCAAACTGAAGCCAACCCCAATTGATTGTCTGCAACCAACAGTTGACCTCCCCATCTCTCCCACAAGACCAGGCCGATTACACTTAAGTACTGTACAGGCAGAGGCCCCCTGCTCTTAATGAAGCAGCCATTTTCATTAGTGAGTCAAAGGGATGGCTATCTTCTCCAGTGTGAGAGGATCTGAGCTCCTGTGCTCCATTGGCTGTAATAATTCAGATAGACTGCAGTTGTACAAACCTTTTGCTGATAATTGACTCCAGAGCCTTCTGTATTCCCCAGGGTTTTGAGTTTGATGACCACTGTGGGGAACATTTGCCATTCGTTTCATGATTCCTTTCCCTCAGATCTTATTTCATTGTCCTCAGAGTGTGCAAACAATGCTGCGAGTCAAAACCACTGACTAAAATGAATAACTACACCCCATGAATTAGTAGGAAGCGCAATTTAATAAATAAACATCTAAATCTTGCCTTGAGCTCCGCATTCAATATTTGAATGCTTTGTCGCTCGTAATTTTCCAAGCCACATTTAGAATCACATTATGGCGTCATTGCTCGAGCCAGATCCTGGAAATGTTGCATAATGGTACAACTCTGTGAAGTATTTGAGTCCTGGTGAGGATTCAAATTGTAAAGATAAAGTTTAAAGTTTCATAAACCAGACCTTGAGAACACTCTTCTTAAAGATCATAGGAAAGTAATGGAAAGTAATGATGTCAACACTGGGGGCATGAAATAGATCAATATGTCTGTTAGAGTGTCTGATCCCCACTAATGACTAGGAAGGTTATATCAGTCATTGGTTTACCAATACAAAAACAATGTACTGTGGTAAAGAAGATATCAGCAAACTCAGTCCTATTTCACCCAAATGCATACAGAACTCTTGGCTCAACTCATCAGTGTCATACTCACCAAAGACACACTATTACGTAATTCCCCATTTTCACTTAATGTGTGACTTTCCTAATGGGGAATATTCAACCTGAACTAATGTTGTCTTATCAATTTGTTCACTGAACCCAATGTGTCTGAGTCTGACCGTCACCACAGCTGTATTACGTAACATGGCTTTGCCCTCCGCCATCCGTCAGCTCTGTGACTCTGGATGCATCCCAAATTGCACCCTATTCCCTACATTGCACCAGAGCCCTATGGGCCTGGTAGAAAAGTAGTGCACTATATAGGGAATAAAGTGCATTTTGGGACACAACCAAGTGCATGTCTCATCCCCCTGTTCACCCCTTAACATAAGCCATGACCGCGTGGCTAATTGCTGTGTTTCACGCCTGTGTCAGGTAGAGGAGCTGTGCTAAACAAGGAGATAGCCACAGTACACCACCAGGGCCATCAGGGTCAAACACATTGTAGCTATATCCCAATTTAATGAGATGAGCCGAGCACTGCAGAACAGAATATCATAAATTAACTATTTAAAAAAATGAGATCCATATTTTCTGTTGACAAAGGCTGGTAACGGAGATGATTAAGACAATGAGCATGAGCTACAAAAATGCTGAAAGACTGGGGAACACATCAGTCTGACTAACTCAATGGAGAAAACAGAAAACTTGTAAGGCACACTGTGTAGAGTGAATTCACTAACAATGGACATACAGCTCAGTTGGTAGAGCGTGGCGCTTGCTATGCCAGGATAGTGGGTTGGATTCCCGGTACCACCCATACTTAAAATGTAAATTGTTTTGGATGTAAGTTGTTTTGGATAAAAGCGTCTGCTAAATGGCATATATTATTATTGTTATGTATGTCAAGGAGACAACATTCAGGTTTGAAGTGTTGAAAAAAAGGACACTCCAGTGATCAAGTGACCCTGAAAGACGCCAGAAATAGAGCAGTGTCTTAATTAACACGCTGTGTTCCTGTGCTTGTTACATGATTTGTTGTTGACGTGAGACAGAGTGAGGCAGTGACCCTTCATAGAGAAAACATGCTGTTATTTAGATTAGCTACATTACCCTCCTATGCCTTGGGCAACCAGTAAACGGTCAGGACAAACCAACAGCATAACTCAGGTTACAGCACAACATGAAGCATAACATGGCAGTTCAACAGAAAGTATTTAAAAGTGATACATTACCTTCGGCCCATTAGCCAATCAGGCTCTCATGTACAACCTAAAATACATGTTTGTAACAGCAACCCACTTCTATCAACCCTCACCATCTCCTTCAACCAAAGAAAGGAAAATAACTCCTTATTCAATATCGGTTCATCTAAAAGCCCTTGTTTGCGTAAATAACAGGACCATTCAACCTTCTCAATGCCACCCAACACTTGATTTGACAATGAAAACTTGAGTATGAATTTCAGCCTGTCAAGTAAACTCATAGCTCTGTAGCTTTTCAGTGGCAAATGTTTGTTCACCACACTCTTTCAGTTCTTCCACTTCTTCCACTATAATTTGCAACAGGATGTTGAGAACTCTCGTTCACTCTCTCTATTTCTCCAAATATTTTTTTTTATTGTTGTCTATCTACCTTTCTCCTTATTTAAATGCTGCTCCATGCTCTGCATCTCTAAGCAGACAAACAGTAGACATTCAAACTGAATCAACTCATCTCTATTGGCAGTCTACAGTATGTAATCCTTAATTCAATGATAATTTTCAATGGCGCATCAACGGTAGCCAGACAGCATGACCCATGGAATGATTGTTTAAAATACAAATTAAAAGTGTAGTATGGAAGCACAGCTGTTCACTTTCTAAATATTCATATGATGGACATAGAGCCGGCCAGCAGAAAAATACAAAGAGAATTGTATTGTGGTTGTTGTCAAAGCTTTCTGGCTTTCATCTCTACAAAGAGGAACACGGTGTCACCAACAGGCCAGGCCACCAAACCATGATGCCTGTGACACCCAATGAGCCTGTGCATTGCTTACTGAATACAGATACAGAAAATATCACTTTTGCATAGTGAGCTTAGTTCTCACTGAATCAGTATTGACCATATTATTACAGATGTCGGTTCTAATTTGACCTCTTTCGTCGCAGTAGGAAAATAATCTTGCAGCAGGAGGAATTGAATATCCAGGTGGCAATTGGAAGTGTTGTTTGTATACAATGCACACCATACCTACATTGTAGCTTATTTAGGCTACATGCAGGCTACAGCACGTCTCATGTGAATTCTTATGTGGATTATAATACATTTACATATTTGTAGGGGGTAGATGTATTTTTCGTTGGGGAAATCAGTTTTTTTAGATCAATTGTTTTATTATATGTTGAAGGCAAGCAATAAGCAGAATCAATTATTTGTTTCCTCAGTGCCTGTGTGGTCCAGTGGTTACAGCCACTGATCCTGGCACACATACGCAGACTTGACATGGGTTCAAATCTGGCCCACTGCCTTTAACTCATGGATCAACATCTATTTTTGATGCATTCATTCTGCGTGGTTACAGGATTAATTCCGCGTGGTTACAGAGTTAAGACAGAAACAACTCAAAGGTTAACAGTTTAGGCATTAATTCCGAATGGTTAAGGTAAAGACTATGGTTTGGGGAAGGCTTAAAACAAAATAATAAAAAATGATGCGCCAATGTATTATGAGTATTCTTAGTGTTTGCTAAAGTGAACTGCCGTAGCACAGTGGTCTAAGCAGCGCACTTCGGCTCAAAGCTTCATGAGTTTGCGCCCAGTGCTGGGCAATAGAGTGACCTGCCTGAGCCTACAATAGGCCCACAAGTTAATTGCAATTATTTAAATGTTTTCAAGAAGTAAAACAAATAGTCTGATAATTTACACATCAAAGAAAAATGTCTCAGCTCAACGAAATCGTCTTTGGATGGGCTCAAATGCATAAACATCTTGACAGCGTTACTAAATATTAAAACCACACAATACAAGCTTTCAATCCACACAAGACCAGAACTATATTGACAAATTATACATAGCCTGCCTAACTATAAAACGTGGACGAGCATGCATACTGGAGGTAAGTGGATCGTTCTACAGTAGGCCTACAGTCCAGGGATATTTTACCCCCGATCTTGATAAGAAATTACCATGCCAACTGATGGCCCAAATCAGCTAACCAACTCAGCCAAGGAAACATAGTAGTTTATTAACGGTTTTCACACCTTTCATTATGTGACAATGGATAGGCGAACATTCCATACAATAGAAATCAAGTATTTAATCGTTTACCACGGCAAATCTACTGTGGCAATTTACCCAATACTTTGCATTAATGGGAACTAATGTTGGTGTACCCTACTGTTATTATTTTACATGTTTCCTATTTTTGTTATCCAAAAGTGTCTGGCATGGTAATTTCTTATCAAGATCAGGGGTAAACTATCCCTTGACTGTCTATATTTGAAATGTGTAACTTAATCAATCAGTGGGGGATAAGTCAATCATGGGGATTGAGTTATTTGTGCCAGAAGGGCATGAGCTTGTATAGAACCCACGCCGACACAGTAGGCCTGTATGTGCGCACTGAAGGCAGCTGCCCTAACCGCTAGACCAACCCAGGCCACGACTAAACTCAATTTTGACCTTAGGATACACTTGAATGTCGTAGTCTAGTGGAGACCAATATCTATATTGTGTTATTAAGCTATATAAAACAACAGTTGTTGATGTGTATGGCTGCAATTCAGATACATTTTTGTATATTTGAATGTTGCAGTAATAGGACCTAGGCCTAGCGTTTGAGCGAGCGAGAGAGAAAATTATTTTGATAACAAGCCCTGATCCCAATGACTCGACTGCCCCCGCATGGAGCAAAAGAGAACTGACGAGGCTCATTTGAATTTCCTGATACAGCAGGAATATTCTCTGCGACAAAAGAGTGATCAAGTTAAGATCCAACATCTGTATATCACTTCTGACGCCTAAGGTGAGCAGGCCTTCATAAAATATATCCAGGTCTGCTACATGAAATGAATAAAAGAGTCTAATGCACAACTGTGTAACCCACTGAATTTAGATGGCCTAGTATGCACATTACTGTATACACCGCACATTGTCTTTAGATTTACTGAAGTCAGTGTTTTACATCACCATCCATCCAAACATGCATATTTATGTTGAAGATACATTAGGCCATCACCATGCCACAATAAATCATTCACCAATATCTTGCTATGATACCCAATTACACTGGACCTGACAATGTCCTATCAAGATTAATGGTGTTGTGTGTAAATTAATATCTGACCTATACTGCCATCTACAGGCAAACAGTCCAGAGGGTAACAACCACTGAGTTTGGCAGTGGCACTAATTGAGTGAACTTAAAAACGCTACCTCAAGCTATCCTTTATGATCACAATCACTGTATCAGGAGATAAGCACGCAATTTGAGGGCCTCAGGCAGGCCTACATAGTGTTATCACTACTATCCACTATACAGAGAGGGAACCTTTTTTCAGATATGAACGTACTGTCGTTGCAGGAGGCAGCAAATATGCACTGAATATGAATATTGAATATTGATACATATTAAATGCATTGAATACGAACGTGTCATACATCTAATGTTGTGAGTATCCAACCAGTGCCTCGACTCTGACCGAGTGTGTGAGGACTGTTGATGGTGCTGGTTGTGGCACTGATTTACTGTGTAAAATTGTACTCAACCTAGCGTTTCATTCAGAGAGAGAGATGAGGCAAATGATGCGATACTGCCTTGTGGCTGATGCCTCCGCGCGCAGTGCTGATGATTTCAACTGAAAAGCCAGGCTCCACCATTGCCTCTGCTCTGCAAACTGTCAGCACCATGGACAGCGACGCAGTGCTTTCTAATGGGGTGACTAGAGCTTGCCGGGCTCAATTGTTGAATAATAGCCAATGTGAGCGAAATCGTCAAACACTGGGGAAGTTGGCAAAACTGCATACTTCTTATTTTATCAATTGTTAATTAAATGAAAATGAACAACACATTACAACATATCTGATACCACCAAATTTCGCTGAAAATGTCGCTATGGAGATCAACTAGGCCTAGTGTTATTTTCAGATGTATTCGTTTATTTGTAAATGACATTCCCTGTCTTAAGAGCTAGTTTATTCATTCAATTACAATGCTGTGGAGGGGAAATTATACTTTTTCTAAATAAGAAATGATAATCATATATCATCAGTTTGTTCATCTAGTTAAATTTGATCTCACTTGGAATTATCGACCTCCATGTAATATAATACACACACACACTCAGTTACTCATTAGCACTCTCTCTCTCGCTCGCTCGCTCGCACGCACGCACATTCACACACAAGAATCAATCAGAAACGGCAACTTTGTTTCCCCTTTATAGTTTTCCTCCTTAAGCGTGAATCTACTTTTCATTATGCAAAAGGATAAAATGAATGAAGAATGGCCTTATAAAAATAATAGATCACATGAGCGAACATAAATCCTGAAAGGATGTAAATAACTATACTGGTAGCTTATAAAAACATACCTGAGTTATGGAAGAATCTTTATATTGCTCGTCGACTCAGAACAATCCTTGGAGTTTTTGAGTTATTTTGAACCAGACATCAGGCATGTCCAATTAATACAGTCAATGATGATTGAATCTTGACTGAGACAACGGGAGTGGCAAAGGTTTTTCAACCGCACCCGGTTTCTGCCGTCAATACTTCCAAATAGCTTTATCGACGGTCAGTTTACTTTTTTTCTCAGAATGTCTTGGTCAGGCTACATTTGGTGCAACCGTTATCCCTTCACAAAGTTTGAAGGTAAAATAGCCGACTCCCGCTCCTCCTATAGTTGCTGTGTTTTTGACAGTGAACGGAATATAAAGCAGAATAGAGTCCGGTGAAGAAACCAAGTCAGGTCTGACGTTCCTAGGAGAGCGCCGCTGACGTGGTTTAAAACTGTATTTTGATAGATAAAGTCCAGACAAATTACCCAACTCTAATAATCACCGATGTTGATATCAAACGATTGGCAGTTAACCTCACAAATCCTACAGGAGGCGGACTGCGGTGCATCTCTGCTGCGGTAACAAAACTGATGTGTGATTCTACAGAAAGCAGCGCGAACGTGCGAATGACGCAGATGATGTTTAATCAGGCAAGAGCAGCTCTGGGCCAGTGTTAACACAGGTTAAATCTCAAACTTACAGGGAAACTGTTGCGTTTATTTTACCTGAATACATTCATAGAGATTACCAATGTGCACCCATTAATTTTGACCATTGTCTTTGAATGGTATCTCTACAATATTCTGTGTAAAATAATAATATAATTATAAATGGGTTTAGCACATAATGTTCGAAGCTTTAGAACCCAGTTTTAGAGCCACTGAATGACTGTTTCACAATGGATAGTGGATGGTTGCTTTGAGATTCAGTTAAAGAATCAAAACTTGTTTTCACATAGGAGTAGGATTTCCCTGGGTATTTCCCCATAAGGGTTTGAAGTTCCTAAGTGTAGGATCAATCATATTCTGTTCAAAACCTAAGGAAAAGACCAGCCCCATTGAGGAAATACAATTACCAATCTCTATCTCAATCTCAAGATTTGAACTCATACCTGTGTAATAGAGGAACTGTTTTGCACCTGAGTATGCAACCTATTTTAGCTGGTGTTTTGTTGCTTAAGTCCATTTCCAAAAAGTAATTAGCCAATGATTTAGGACACCCAATACTGTACATTGCAGATACTGTTACCAGCAGAGATATATCTTTATCATCATTATGTGTTTCCTTCTAAAGCAAAGTTGTCTTTATTATAAACAGTAGAGAGTGAGAGTGAGAATGTGCCTCAGAACATTGGCTAAATTACTTTGTAATTAGTTGAGTGTGAACAAATGAGGAGCTGCGTGTCAAAATGAAATCAAGTACACATCTTCATGACTACTGAATAGAGGCCGCATGTTTCTGAAATATTAACTGAAACAAACTCCAGGGTTTGGTTACAATCAGAGTGATTTAGTTAATTTGCCAACCTCTATTTCTGAGTGGAAAATTAGTCTTTCTGGGTTTTTTTTATTTCATGAATAGAAAATAGACAAATGGGTTGTAGTCTATCAATACTTAGTCTTGATGAGGTACACCAGCTGATATTGATGGCAAATTACAGAAGGCATTGATTTCTGTTTCAACTAACATTCATTTTATTTCAGAAGTGTTGTGTTGCTAAAGAAGGGTTGTGTGGCTAAATAACTGTACTTGACATGATCTAAAGAGCTCACCTTCTAGGGCAGACATAGTCTAGATCATGGTTTAAGCGCTTCAGGTTATGGGAACAAAATCATGCCAGCATCCTTTATGACCCAGAGCCATGTATTTATCTAAATATATGGCTATGTTATGACCCAGATAAGATCCTGAATGTTTTCACAGGATCATCATGGTGACCATGGTACTGGGTATAGCTTTCAGACAAATCAATCAGCCATATGTAGGCTAGAGCCAACATTTATCACAACCACATCTACAACATTGTCAAAAGCTGTATACATTCAAATTCACAAGTAGCCTCTAATTGAAAAAAGCAAATAACTTAGTAAAATACAACACTTCATTGACTTTAACACATAGGGCTGGTATAATTGTGCAATAACTGATCGACAAGCACCACCAGAATCAGATAAACATAAGCATAACCCACAGGATAAGTCCAATATTTGTTATGAACTACCAGAGGCAGGAGCTGCATTGATATTTTCTACAACATAAATAAAACAATATTTATCAATAAAGACATTCTTTACATTTCATCAAAAATGAAACATTCAATATTAAAAGGTTCCCCTCCCTACCTAAAGAATCTCTCCTTTAGAGAGGAGCTCCCTGGTAGTGAGTCTGGGCCGTGAGCTAATTGAACATCATAGTAATGTCACTCTCTGGGGGTCTGGTTGAGAGCTGCTGCTCCATAACACTGACAGAATCCTCTATGCTGCCAGACCCACTGTGGCAAACACTGAAATCTACAGAGAAGGTGATGTATGCACTCTTTCTCTGACATATTATAACAATCTTTACCATGCTTTCATTTTTTCCCTCTGATTCAATTGCTGTTGTCTGATCGCCTTCCGCCCGCTCACTTTCTTATCCTACATTAGCTTTTGGACCCAAATTCTATTTTTGTTTTGGCAAACAAGTAGTGGTGTGCAGGTTTTAGGCATCTCTCTTGATGAGAACTTACTGTATGTCCAAACATGGTGTCACTTAAAAGCGGATTGTTGTAGGCAGAGTGGTGGTATAGTACACAGAACACAATTATATCGCAATGTAACCTTTAGAATATGCATGTGATGGTAAAACAAAAGTACACAGCTGAGCTTACTGTCCTTGATCCAAGACATCAGAGATCTCAACTGACAGTGAAAATGGCAAACATGGATATGAATGTGTTAAAACAGCTTCACTGAACATGGTATTGACCATGCCATTCCCTGAAACATGTTCATATACTGCATATATTTATACACTACAGAAAAAAAGGTGCTACAGTGGGGAGAACAAGTATTTGATACACTGCCGATTTTGCAGGTTTTCCTACTTACAAAGCATGTAGAGGTCTGTAATTTTTATCATAGGTACACTTCAACTGTGAGAGATGGAATCTAAAACAAAAATCCAGAAAATCACAATGTATGATTTTTAAGTAATTAATTTGCATTTTATTGCATGACATAAGTATTTGATCACCTACCAACCAGCAAGAATTCCGGCTCTCACAGACCTGTTAGTTTTTCTTTAAGAAGTCCTCCTGTTCTCCACTCATTACCTGTATTAACTGCACCTGTTTGAACTCGTTACCTGTATAAAAGACACCTGTCCACGCACTCAATCAAACAGACTCCAACCTCTCCACAATGGCCAAGACCAGAGAGCTGTGTAAGGACATCAGGGATACAATTGTAGACCTGCACAAGGCTGGGATGGGCTACAGGACAATAGGCAAGCAGCTTGGTGAGAAGGCAACAACTGTTGGCGCAATTATTAGAAAATGGAAGAAGTTCAAGATGACGGTCAATCACCCTCGGTCTGGGGCTCCATGCAAGATCTCACCTCGTGGGGCATCAATGATCATGAGGAAGGTGAGGGATCAGCCCAGAACTACACGGCAGGACCTGTTCAATGACCTGAAGAGAGCTGGGACCATAGTCTCAAATAAAACCATTAGTAACACACTACACCGTCATGGATTAAAATCCTGCAGCGCACGCAAGGTCCCCCTGCTCAAGCCAGCGCATGTCCAGGCCCATCTGAAGTTTGCCAATGACCATCTGGATGATCCAGAGGAGGAATGGGAGAAGGTCATGTGGTCTGATGAGACAAAAATATCGCTTTTTGGTCTAAACTCAACTCGCCGTGTTTGGAGGAAGAAGAAGGATGAGTACAACCCCAAGAACACCATCCCAACCGTGAAGCATGGAGGTGGAAACATCATTCTTTGGGGATGCTTTTCTGCAAAGGGGACAGGACGACTGCACCGTATTGAGGGGAGGATGGATGGGGCCATGTATCGCGAGATCTTGGCCAACAACCTCCTTCCCTCAGTAAGAGTATTGAAGATGGGTCGTGGCTGGGTCTTCCAGCATGACAACGACCCGAAACACACAGCCAGGGCAACTAAGGAGTGGCTCCGTAAGAAGCATCTCAAGGTCCTGGAGTGGCCTAGCCAGTCTCCAGACCTGAACCCAATAGAAAATCTTTGGAGGGAGCTGAAAGTCCGTATTGCCCAGCGACAGCCCTGAAACCTGAAGGATCTGGAGAAGGTCTGTATGGAGGAGTGGGCCAAAATCCCTGCTGCAGTGTGTGCAAACCTGGTCAAGACCTACAGGAAACATATGATCTCTGTAATTGCAAACAAAGGTTTCTGTACCAAATATTAAGTTCTGCTTTTCTGATGTATCAAATACTTATGTCATGCAATAAAATGCAAATTAATTACTTAAAAATCATACAATGTGATTTTCTGGATTTTCTGAAATTACAGAAATGTACATGCTTTGTAAGTAGGAAAACCTACAAAATCGGCAGTGTATCAAATACTTGTTCTCCCCACTGTATCTAGAACCTAAAATGATTATTCGGCTGTCCCCATAGGAGAACCCTTTGAAGAACCCTTTTTGGTTCCAGGTAGAACCCTTTTGGGTTCCATGAAGAACCCTTTTCACAGAGGGTTCTACTTGGAATCCAAAACGATTCTACCTGAAACCAAAAAGGGTTCTACCGGGATCCAAAAAGGGTTCTCCTATGGGGATAGCCGAAGAACCCTTTTGGAATCCTTTTTTCTAAGAGTGTACATAGGCTGCTCAATATGGGGTCAATTCTACCTAACCTGTTGCTTATGAATTATACTAAGCAATCTGCCTACCTTAGTTTCTGCTGTGTTTATTCATTTCCCTGTCCAAAAGCTGAGCCATCTGCATGACATCTTTAATGTCCATCTGTTTCTCCAAGACTGTTTACAAGTGCATTTTCCCAGAACCACCCATGATATTAAATCAGTAATGTTGTGGGTGGCAATCCTGGATCATGTCTACTACCAACACCCTCAAAAGTAATCCCAGTACGAATAAAGAACACTTCCCACCCAAGCAGGCCGCTGTCATAGCAAGGCAGACTTCAACCTCATTACTAGAGGGACACATAGAAAATGTGCAGTATATCCAGCAGGTTTTTTTTCCTGTTTAATTTGAAGTGTAACGGCATCGTTTCAGATGACAATGTACGGTGGGGAAGATTGTAGGTCTCTTGATATGGCCCTAAAGCATTTTCTCATCCACTTTTATTCCCCACTGTGGTCTATTAATCTAAGAACCAGATACTTATCCTCATGGTGATTTGACCCCATATAAATCTGATGACATATGGATAGGATTAAGCATTGGCAGAGTTATGGGTTTATAGTAAAGGTTTAGTCAATGGTCAGTGCTGGAATTGGTTAAACGCTCTCTTAACTCAGTGGAATCTAGGATTACAAAGTTTGCCACTAGCAATTTTTTTTGTAATAACAAAAAACATGGAACTACCATTTCACTGTGATTCTGTTATGTTAATCATTTAGAAGAAGGAGTCAGAGTCTCTTCTGAACCAATTTGTGTGTACTGTTAATCAGTTACGGACTGATGATTTTAATTAATATGATTCGTTGTATGTCTAAATGAATTTTACATTAGCACCCACCCTTCCCCATCCTCCTCCTCCTCCTTCTCCTCTACCAGAACCACAACCCTAGCACTGGTACTAACTTTGACTCCCAATGAGTACTAGCCTTGTCCCCTATGCTGTTGGCTGCTAAACTGTAGCTACAGCCAGTTTACACAATTTATGTAATCCGCCTTGTCAGCCTTTGTGAGCAAACTGGCTCTTATATGGCTCTACTTTCTTTGTTAGATACACTCAATATATTATATTTCCTTTGTCCCCCCTCCCACCACCCACTCAAATCCTTCCACATCACAGCAGCCTCTTCATCCGGTGACGTTAACACCTTTTATGTCATTACTTTTATGGCTCCCCAGGCTTGACTACTGAATATACAAGAACAAGTGTTCCACTGTAGCATGTCATCTGTATTATATTTTCCAAGGTCTATGTATATATTGGGTTGCAGTTACAATTATGAGAAGGAACAAATGAAGCAGGACAAATCAGAAGGGTGTCTGTGAGCTGGCTTCTTATTTCATTGAAAATAGTGTGCTTGACTGGTATTAGACTAAGATAGGTCAGAAGACTCAGCACAAACATACTCCCAAGGTTCTCTTCGGTAATGGAGATGCATATGGATGAGCTGCTATCTCATTATTAGTAAAGAGATGGAGAGAAAAACATAAAAGCTGTGTCCAGAAGCACTTCTTTAAGGTGAAATATATGGCATACTATAACAGGCCTCTTCTTACTTATCCAGGAAATGGTAGAGCTGCTAACAGCTCTCTAGACAAATACGGACGCAAAGAAACTGCTCTGTGATAAAAGTATTTCACACAGATGTACTCTGCACTAGTCATATAGCAGCCATTTACAGCGCCATAAGATTGGCTCTAATGGACTCCTAATAATTCAGAGCTTTTATACATTTCACTTTGCCAGGCCGTGTGGACTGTGGCATCAAACCCAGACACAGAAAAGAGTGGTAAGCAAAATGTGGAATAATCAGCTATTTATATGCATTAAAGGGAAACAATAGGCAACAGAGAAATAGCTGTGTCTGCTGTTCTGCGTCGATTTTACAGGTCCACTCTGCTGTGCAAAGTGTGCCAGTACCATGGTCCTGTCACTCAGACTACTGATAAGGAACAACAGAGGCATTTTGCCACTGGAGAGAACCCTCGACAACACCTATCTTATTGTTGAAAATGAAGACGACAGTCTTACCGTATAACTCTATTAACCAATAGAGTCTACTGAAAATATGACCTGCTGAAACTGCACTCTGACCCTCAAGCCAATAGGAGATTAAATGTGTATTTGTATTTATTAAGGATCCCCATTAGCTGGTGCCAAGGCAGCAGCTACTCTTCCTGCGGTCCAGCAAAAATTAAGGCAGTTATATACAATTTAAAATATTACATGAGATTACATTTCATAATAATTTACACAATAGATTAAGTGTGTTCCCTCAGGCCACTACTCTACTATCACATATCTACAATACAAAATCCATGTGTATGTGTGTGTAGAGTGCTTGTCTTATCATAGTGTCTGTGCCTGTGTGTGTGTCTCTTCACAGTCCCCGCTGTTCCATGAGGTGTATTTGTATCTGTTTTTAAAATCTGATTCTACTGCTTGCATCAGTTATGGCTCTACACACTCGTATCATACTCATAGTCATTGTCTAGTGTATCATTCACTCTGAACCATTAAGAGCCCTATAGCACAGCGCAGGGCATAGGTCAAATGCCACAGACAGGTTGGTGTAGTCCTAGCAGAGCTGAATGTGACACCGTACTTGAGCACCCTCCAGCCCTGTTGTCATTTCTAAAGAACTGTTGCATGATACATCTTCACAATGGCAAATGAGTCTCATACAATACCAAGCTTTTAGCGTTCTTTTAGTTTCACATTCTAAACCAGCGGATGAAGAGACAAAAAAGACTTGGGGCCATCTGATGGCATTGACACATTTTCTTTTTAATTGGGTCTGTCAGTTTTAAGTGCCATATTGATGCAGCAGACTAAAAATGGCATAATTACAATGTCTAAGAGATTGGGATGGGATGGAGGTTCAGCCATTTTACTCATTTACTCCATACACTATACCCCCCATCTGCATTTGACAAGGGTGATCCGTTTCAGGAAGCTAGGTATATGTCGCACGTCACTACTTCACAGGAGAGGCATTTTAACGTCTTTTAATTTTTTTTTATCAAAATGCGTTGTTTGCCAGAAATGCCTTCTGGAACACGTGAACTTTCATGTGCCTTGATAACAAACTTGTATTCCATCTGTAAATATGAATACAATTGTTAAATTACGAGCCTAGTTGGTTTAGCTGCAGAAAAAGACAGGAACCTTCCCGCTAGCCATGATTGGCTGAGATAATCGATGGGCTCGACATGCCGGGAGATGTGTTTGGATTGGTCTGCCATGTAGCATGCTTCTGCCTATAGCGTGAGCTGCTCAGTATGTGTTGATAATCCTTTCTATCGCAGCTTTTTTTTTTTTATATAACATTAGCCATCGAGAACTACAAAAGTTTTGCTACTTTTCTCAACAACATTGATGCTCTGAATTTAGCAGGCGCTATTGACAGATTAGTTGGAAAAATTTGTGATGGGCTAATTTCTGCACACGCCACGGTCAGTGTGAACCAGAGTGACTTGACACAATGCTGGTCAAACAAGATGTAGCTACAAACAAAGCGGAGTTAAATGGTTCCAGTCTGCCATGAAGCGTTCATCCATGTATACGGGTAACATGCTGACTAGACTGGGCACGCGTGCGCGACCTTGTGCGCCATTGCACGCATGTTGATTTTGTCCATGCACACCAGACGCGATCAGGACACGCATGTTGAAATATCAAAACGAACTCTGAACCAACTATATTAATTCGGGGAGAGGTCGAAACACATGAAACATTCATGGACATTTAGCTAGCTAGCTTGCTGTTGCTAGCTAATTTCTCCTGGGATATAGACATTGGGTTGTTATTTTACCTGATATGCACAAGGTCCATTTTTCCTGGATCTTTGCAGAATTTGACCCATTTTGAGTGACACAGAATCATGTGTTCTCTACTCTGACAATTAATCCACGAATAAAAGGGGAAACCTAGTTAGATTCTAGTAATCTCTCCTCCTTCATTCTTCTTCTTCTTCTGTGGACTATATATGGCGGTTGACAACCAACTTTAAGGTGCATTACTGCTACCAACTGGACTGGAGTGTGGACCTCATCTTTCAATCAACCACGTGGGTATAGTTTAGTATTAGTATAGTATAGTATTCCCACGGGGGGGCCAGTATAAAAAATTATGTATGCACTCACTAACTGTAAGTCGCTCTGGATAAGAGCGTCTGCTAAATTATTAAAATGTAAAAATGTAAAATGTATATGCTCCTAAAATACAATGAGGAGATGAGAGAGGCGGGACTTGCAGCGCTTTCAAGCGTCAAAAATGTAACCAAGTTCTATTTTACCGCCTGGCTACGCAGACGCCCGTGAGACAGCCTACAGGGAGGAGGTGAGGGCCCTGGCGGAGTGGTGCCAGGAAAATAACCTCTCCCTCAACGTCAACAAATTAAAGGAGCTGATCGTGGACTTCAGAAGACAGCAGAGTAAGCACGCCCCAATCCACATTGATGGGACCACAGTGGAGAAGGTGAAAAGCTTCAAGTTCCTCAGCGTACACATCACTGACAATCTGAAATGGTCCACCCACACAGACAGTGTGGTGAAGAAGGCGCAACAGCGCCTCTTCAATCTCAGGAGGCTGAAGAAATTCTGCTTGGCCTCTAAGACGCTCACAAACTTTCATAGATACACCATTGAGAGAATCCTGTCGAGCTGTATCACCACCTGGTACGGCAACTGCAGGGCTCTCCAGAAGGTGGTGCATTCTGCCCAACGCATTACTTGGGGCACAATGCCTGCCCTCCAGGACACCTACAGCACCCGATGTCACAGGAAGGCCAATAAGATCATCAAGGACATCAACCACCCAAGCCACAGCCTGTTCACCCCGCTATCATCCAGAAGGAGTGGTGAGTACAGGTGCATCAAAGCTGGCACCAAGAAACAGCTTCTATCTCAAGGCAATCGACTGTTAAATAGCCATCACTAGCCAGCTACCACCCGGTTACTCAACCCTGAACCTTAGAGGCTGCTGCCCTACGTACATAGACATGGAATCACTGGTCACTTTAATAATGGAACACTGGTCACTTTAATCATGTTTACATACTGTTTTAATCATTTTATATGTATATACTGTATTCTACTGTGTTCTAGTCAATGCCACTCCGACATTGCTCCTCCTAATATTTACAGTTGAAGTCGGAAGTTTACATACACCTTAGCCAAATACATTTAAACTCAGTTTTTCACAATTCCTGACATTTAATCCAAGTAAAAATGTACATACACTCAATTAGTATTTGGGAGCATTGCCTTTAAATTGTTTAACTTGGGTCAAACGTTTCAGGTAGCCTTCCACAAGCTTCCCACAATAAGTTGGGTGAATTTTGGCCCATTCCTCCTGACAGAGCTGGTGTAACTGAGTCAGGTTTGTAGGCCTCCTTGCTCGCACACGCTTTTTCAGTTCTGCCCACAAATGTTCTATAAGATTGAGTTCAGGTCTTTGTGATGGCCACTCCAATACCTTGACTTTGTTGTCCTTAAGCGATTTTGCCACAACTTTGGAAGTATGCTTGGGGTCATTGTCCATTTGGAAGACCCATTTGCGACCAAGCTTTAACTTCCTGACTGATGTCTTGAGATGTTGCTTCAATATATCCACATAATTTTCCTTCCTCATGATGCCATCTATTTTGTGAAGTGCACCAGTCCCTCCTGCAGCAAAGCACCCCCACAGCATGATGCTGCCACCCTGTGCTTCACGGTTGGGATGGTGTTCTTCGGCTTGCAAGCATCCCTCTTTTTCCTCCAAACATAACGATGGTCATTATGGCCAAACAGTTCTATTTTTGATTCATCAGACCAGAGGACATTTCTCCAAAAAGTACGATCTTTGTCCCCATGTGCAGTTGCAAACCGTAGTCTGTCTTTTTTATGGCGGTTTTGGAGCAGTGGCTTCTTCCTTGCTGAGCGGCCTTTCAGGTTATGTCGATATAGGACTTGTTTTACTGTGGATATAGATACTTTTGTACCTGTTTCGTCCAGCATCTTCACAAGGTCCTTTGCTGTTGTTCTGGGATTGATTTGCACTTTTCGCACCAAAGTACGTTCATCTCTAGGACACAGAACGTGTCTCCTTCCTGAGCGGTATGACAGCTGCGTGGTCCCATGGTGTTTATACTTGCGTACTATTTTTTGTACAGATGAACGTGGTACCTTCAGGCGTTTGGAAATTGCTCCCAAGGATGAACCAGACTTGTGGAGGTCTACATTTTTTTTTCTGAGGTCTTGGCTGATTTCTTTAGATTTTCCCATGATGTCAAGCAAGAGGCACTGAGTTTGAAGGTAGGCCTTGAAATACATCCACAGGTACACCTCCAATTGACTCAAATTATGTCAATTAGCCTATCAGAAGCTTCTAAAGCCATGACATCCTTTTCTGGAATTTTCCAAACTGTTTAAAGGCACAGTCAACTTAGTGTATGTAAACTTCTGACCCACTGGAATTGTGATACAGTGAATTATAAGTGAAATAATCTGTCTGTAAACAATTGTTGGAAAAATTGCTTGTGTCATGCACAAAGTAGATGTCCTAACCGACTTGCCAAAACTATAGTTTGTTAACAAGAAATTTGTGGAATGTTTGAAAAACGAGTTTTAATGACTCCAACCTAAGTGTATGTAAACTTCCGACTTCAAATGTATATATTTCTTAATTCCATTATTTTACGTTTAGATTTGTGTGTTGTCACGGTTTCGGCCGAGGCTGCCTCTCTCCCTTGTTCGGGCAGGTTTCGGCGTTCGTCGTCTCCGGAATTCTAGCTGCCACCGTTGCATGTTCTATGTTTCCTGTTTGATTAGTTTTGTCTGTTAGCCACACCTGTCTTGTGTTATGTCTCATTAAGCACCCTATTTAGTTTCCTTGTTGTTAGTGTAGTGTTGTGTGTAATTGTTTCGTGTCAGGTGTTTGTGCGTTACCAGTGTTTCGGTACGCCAGTTACGATTTACTTCCTCCTCGGTTGAGGAGAGTTTTTGCGCCCGGTGTTTGTGCGCTCGTTTTGACGCCTGTGTGCGTCTGTTGGCCTCTGGCCGTTTTTGGATTTTTGCACTCGCTAGTAAAGTCTTGTTGGACTGTACATCTGCTTCTGCGCCTGATTCCACACCTCACCATTTCTAACACCGTGACAGAATTACACACCCTCGACATGGAATCAGCAGGAGCCGAAGCAGCCCCGACGAGACTGGAGGTCCAGGTTCGGGAACAACAGGACCAGATACAGCAGATGGGGACCGCCCTGCAGGAGGTGATCACCACGCTCCGAGGCTGGGGAGCGCCTCCACCACCTCCCTCCCTGCCAGCACCATCGGCCAGTCCGCCCATTCCAGCGCCAGAACCCCGAGGAATCCGACTCTCTCTCCCGAGGGCCTACGACGGAACCGCGGCTGGGTGTCAGGGATTCCTCCTCCAGGTGGAGCTGTACCTGGCCACCGTACACCCGGCACCCTCGGGGCATGAGAGCGTGTCCGCCCTGATCTCCTGCCTGTCCGGGAAGGCGTTGGAGTGGGCCAACGCGGAGTGGAGGAAGATCGACGCCGAGACTATCACCTACAACGAGTTCTCCCGCCGCTTCAAGGCGGTGTTTGACCATCCCCCTGAGGGGAAAGCGGCGGGGGAGCGTCTGGTCTTCCTCCGGCAGGGGAGGAGGCGTGCCCAAGAATTCGCTCTCGAATTCCGTACTCTAGCGGCAGATGCAGGGTGGAATGAGCGGGCCCTCGTCGATCTATACAGATGTAGCCTACGAGAGGACGTCCGTCGGGAGCTGGCTTGTAGGGACACCAGTCTCTCTTTCGACCAGCTGGTCGACATGTCCATCAGGCTGGATAACCTATTGGCCACCCGCGGACGTCCTGAGGGGGGTCCGTCCATTTCACCCTCCAGCGCCTCCGAGCCGTGTCCTATGGAGCTCGGGGGGCGCTGGCGCTAGAGAGAGGAGGAGTCGGTTGGTTAGGGGGTCCATCCACTGCACCAACTGTGGTCGGGGAGGACACACCGCGGCTAGGTGCTGGGGATGGCCTCCTAGGGAGGATGACGACAGGTCCCGCACTGGGGATTCCCTCCAGGTGAGTAGGCGCCCCACTCACCCAGAGCTCACTGTTGCCCATTTTTGGATGCCTATGCGTTTTCCACAGGTAGCACCTCATTCCCAGCATAAGGCGCTGGTAGATTCAGGCGCGGCTGGGAATTTTATTGATAAAAAGTTTTGTTTAGCGTTAGGGATTCCCCTTGTTTCTGTTGATGTTCCTTTCCCCGTTCATGCCCTAGATAGTCGTCCGTTGGGTACGGGCTTAATCAGGAGGTCACGGCGCCACTTAGGATGTGTGCGCAGGGGGATCATCAGGAGATGATTCAGCTGTTCCTGATTGATTCTCCTGCGTATCCGGTGGTGCTGGGCATGCCCTGGTTGAGTACCCATAACCCAGCTATTTCGTGGCAGGAGAGGGCTCTGATGGAGTGGTCTGCTCAGTGTGTGGGTAGATGTTTGGGCGTTTCCGTAGGGGGCTACCTCGGTGGAGAGTCCAAACCAGGTGCCCGCATTGCACGTTCCCCCCTGAGTATGGGGATTTGGCTATTGCGTTTAGTAAGGCGAGGGCGCGCGGTTGCCACCCCATAGGCAGGGAGATTGTGCGATAGACCTCCAGGCAGGAGCTGCGCTCCCACAGAGCCATGTGTATCCTCTGTCTCAGGAGGAGAAGAAAGCTATGGAGATTTACATAGACGAATCTCTGAGACAAGGATACATACGGCCTTCCACTTCCCCTGCGTCCTCGAGTTTCTTTTTTGTGAAGAAAAAGGATGGTGGTTTGCGCCCGTGCATCGATTACCATGGTCTCAATCAGATTACGGTGAAGTACAGTTATCCACTCCCGCTGATTGCGACCATGACTGAGTCGTTGCATGGGGCGCGTTTCTTCACTAAATTAGATCTCAGGAGCGCGTACAACTTGGTGCGCATCAGGGAGGGTGATGAATGGAAGACAGCCTTTAGTACCACCTCGGGCCATTACGAGTATCTGGTCATGCCATACGGGTTGATGAACGCTCCGTCAGTTTTCCAATCATTCGTGGATGAGATCTTCAGGGACATGCAGGGGCAGGGGGTGGTTGTGTACATTGATGACATTCTCGTGTACTCGCCTACCCGGGTCGAGCATGTGGCCCTGGTGCGTAGAGTGTTGCGGAGGCTGGTGGAGCACGACCTGTATGTGAAGGCAGAGAAGTGTCTGTTTTTCCAGGAGTCGGTCTCCTTTTTGGGTTATCAGTTGTCTGCGTCAGGGGTGAAGATGGAGGTAGACCGGGTGTCGGCCGTGCGTAATTGGCAAACACCAACCACTGTGAAGGAGGTGCAGCAGTTTTTGGGGTTTGCAAATTACTACAGGAGGTTTATCCGGGGGTTTTGGACAGGTGGCAGCTCCCATCACGTCTCTTTTGAAGGGGGGGTCCGGTGCGTCTGCAGTGGTCGGCCGAGGCGGACAGGGCGTTTGGGAGGCTGAAGGACCTGTTTACCTCGGCCCCGGTGCTGGCGCATCCGGATCCCTCTTTGCCGTTCCAGGTAGAGGTGGACGCGTCAGAGGCCGGTTTAGGAGCCGTGCTTTCACAACGGTCTGGCGCGCCACCTAAACTCCGCCCCTGTGCTTTTTATTCTAAGAAGCTCAGTCCGGCGGAGCGGAACTATGACGTAGGGGACAGGGAGCTGTTAGCCGTGGTACAGGCTCTAAAGGTGTGGAGGCACTGGCTTGAGGGGGCTCAACACCCTATCCTCATTTTGACGGACCACCGTAACCTGGAGTACATCCGGGCGGCGAGGAGGCTGAACCCTCGCCAGGCAAGATGGAGTATGTTCTTGACCAGGTTCACTTTTAAGATCACGTACATCCCTGGGTCACAGAATGGTAAGGCAGATGCGCTGTCTCGGCGGTATGACACGGAGGAGAGGTCCGTGGAGCCCACTCCCATACTGCCTGAGTCGTGTCTGGTGGCACCGGTAGTGTGGGAGGTCGATGCTGAACTCGAGCGGGCGTTACGCACCGACCCTAGTCCACCACAGTGCCCGGAGGGTCGGAAGTACGTTCCGCTCGAGGTTCGGGATCGATTGATCTATTGGGCTCACACGTCACCCTCCTCTGGACATCCGGGTATCGGCCGGACAGTGCACTGTCTTAGTGCCAAGTACTGGTGGCCCACGTTGGCAAGGGATGTGAGGGTTTATGTTTCCTCCTGCTCGGTGTGCGCCCAGTGTAAGGCGCCTAGACATCTGCCTAGGGGTAAGTTGCTACCCCTGCCCGTTCCACAACGACCATGGTCCCACCTCTCTGTGGACTTTATAACAGACCTTCCCCTCTCCCAAGGTAATACTACCATCCTGGTCGTTGTGGACCGGTTCTCTAAGGCCTGTCGTTTGCTCCCCATGCCGGGTCTTCCTACTGCCCTACAAACTGCCGAGGCACTGTTCACCCATGTGTTCCGGCACTACGGGGTACCCGAGGACATTGTGGCTGATCGGGGTCCCCAATTCACCTCCAGAGTCTGGAGAGCGTTTATGGAGCGGTTGGGGGTCTCGGTGAGCCTCACCTCGGGGTACCACCCGGAGAGTAATGGGCAGGTGGAACGCGTAAACCAGGATGTGGGTAGGTTTCTCAGAACATACTGCCGGGACCGGCCGGAGGAGTGGTCAAGGTACATTCCCTGGGCCGAGATGGCCCAGAATTCCCTACGCCATTCCTCCACTAACCTGACTCCATTTCAATGTGTGTTAGGTTACCAGCCGGTTCTGGCACCCTGGCAGCAGAGCCAGATCGAGGCTCCTGCGGTGGATGAGTGGGCGCGGCGCTCGGAGGAGACTTGGAACGCTGCACACGTCCACCTGCAGCGGGCCCTCCGACGTCAGAAGGCGAGCGCTGATCTCCACCGCAGTGAGGGACCGGTGTACGCACCTGGTGATCGAGTCTGGCTCTCTACCAGAAACCTGCCCCTCCGCCTGCCCTGTCGGAAACTGGGTCGGCGGTTTGTAGGGCCATTTAAAGTCCTGAGAAGGTTGAACGAGGTATGTTATAGATTACAGCTACCTGTGGAGTATAAGTGTATTAACCCCTCGTTCCATGTGTCCCTTCTCAGGCCGGTGGTAGCGGGCCCGCTCCAAGAAAATGAGATAGGGGAGACTCCCCCGCCCCCATTGGACATCGAGGGGCACCGGCGTACTCCGTGAGGTCCATCTTGGATTCGAGACGTCGGATGGGGGTCTTCAGTATCTAGTGGAGTGGGAGGGTACGGTCCGGAGGAGCGGTGCTGGGTGCCGAGGAGAGACATTTTGGACCCGTCGCTCCTGACGGAATTCCATCGGGGGTATCCGACGCGCCCTGCTCCACGTCCTCCGGGTCGTCCCCCAAGGCCGGAGTCGGCGCACGTCTGGAGCCGCGCGTCAAGGGGGGGGTACTGTCACGGTTTCGGCCGAGGCTGCCTCTCTCCCTTGTTCGGGCAGGTTTCGGCGTTCGTCGTCTCCGGAATTCTAGCTGCCACCGTTGCATGTTCTATGTTTCCTGTTTGATTAGTTTTGTCTGTTAGCCACACCTGTCTTGTGTTATATCTCATTAAGCACCCTATTTAGTTTCCTTGTTGTTAGTGTAGTGTTGTGTGTAATTGTTTCGTGTCAGGTGTTTGTGCATTACCAGTGTTTCGGTACGCCAGTTACGATTTACTTCCTCCTCGGTTGAGGAGAGTTTTTGCGCCCGGTGTTTGTGCGCTCGTTTTGACGCCTGTGTGCGTCTGTTGGCCTCTGGCCGTTTTTGGATTTTTGCACTCGCTAGTAAAGTCTTGTTGGACTGTACATCTGCTTCTGCGCCTGATTCCACACCTCACCATTTCTAACACCGTGACATGTGTATTGTTGTGAATTGCTAGATACTACTGCACTGTTGGAGCTAGGAACACAATCATTTCGCTACACCCTCAATAAGATCTGCTAAATATTTGTATGTGACCAATACAATTTTATTTGATTTTATTTGAATTTGGATGAAATGATTGAATAGCATGTGTGTGTACATTTATACGTTTCTAATTTTGTCAGAAATTCATTTTCATTGCAAGTTAAAGCATACTGTTAGCTAGCCAGCGAACGTTAGCTTGCTGGCTCGCTAGCTAACTTTATGTGTATGATCTGTTAGTAATATTATTTGAATCAGAAATCCATTTGCATTGCTAGTTATAGCCTAATGTTAGCTAGCTAGCTAACATTGAACCTAGTTGGTTAGCTTTAGCTACCTGCATATTCATACTACAGCTATGACAATCAGTTTGTATTGGTAGTAGTATGAGTTGAATTATGCCGGTTCATTGTTTAGCTAGCTAGCTACATGTCTAAACAAAAGACTCCACTTCACCAGATGATTACATGACCCATAAAGTTAGCCAGGTGTGTCTGGGGGTGATTACGGCCATGAACATGTGAACATGTCTAGACAATAGTGACCCATCCACTTAGCTAGATGTGGCTGGGGGGTGGTTATAGCATTTCTTTCACATGACCCACCAATTTAGACAAGTGTGTCTGGGTAAGAATCATCTAATAATTATCTGGAAACTTTCTGTTTTTGATATTGCTACTATGCAAATATGCAAGTAACCATTTCACTGTACCATTTACACCTTCTGTATCCTGTGCATGTGACAAATACACTTAGATTGTATTTAATATAATGTGTGTTTACCAGAGACAATGTGAAGAACAACATGACCTGCACCAAAGACAGATTAGGATATAGGCCAGGGACTAGAGAAAGTGCATGTTTTCCTTATTGTAGGCTACTACTTTGGTTGTTTACTACACTACTCACTCTGTTTAGCATATGGCCTCATGTGAATCCTTAAAGAGATGGGTAGGGCTAAGCTTAAGAGGGTATGAATGATGCTGAATGGGTGTAGACAAAGAAGAGCTCTCCAGTAGGTATAACAAAACATTCAAGGGCCATTTTCTCAAAAGTGTGGTTACAAGTTTATCATCTTTCAAAGCAGAATTACTTTCCCATTGTTCCTCAACTGCAGTGTATGATATACCATTTTCTAGCTCCGTCTCTACTTCAATCCAATGTAAAAAAAAAAATTTTGCTACGTAGGACCGAATCCAGGTGGTGGGTCCCTTGTGCTTATTGTCAAGGCAATTTTTAGAAACCCCTGAGTCCTAACCTTCTCGGGCACTACGAAAACCTGAAAAATTGCCTTGAAAATAAGCACAAGTTGTATTAGGAGTAACACATGTGAGACTGACATGTAGGATAATAGCAAAGTCAGACACAGATTAATGGATATAGGTATCAAATAGAAACGGATGTGTGCAGAACATTCATTAATCTTGAGAGGTTAGAATGTTAACTACCTCTGCTGGAGACAAATGACAGATTCGCTCTCCTTAGAGACAATATTATACATCTGTCACCAAGCTGTTGCTGTGGTGCAACGTCGCTGTGAGTTATGGGATGTCTATAAAAATAGCAAGCTGCTATCAAGCCAGCTGAGCATCTTCATTCTCACTGTTTATTATAGCTGTGCACCCAGATCCTTGTTACAACAATAGACTTTTCAAGTGCTTTCTACCCATATCAAGACCATATAAAAAGTACAAAAAATGTTTTATTTTCAGCATTTTTGGTTCAAAGTACTTCTCGTAGCCTATATTGTCAAGAGCTCATAATTCAACAAAAGTGAAATTTGTAGCCAGCTAACTAGGGTCCGCACTACTCAAGAACGCTGTGGACAGGGACATAAAAAGCTAAGTCACACCAACCTGTCTAGCACTTTTTACAGAATCTCTGTTTATACAAGGGCATATTAGGCCTACTGCCACTGACATAGCACAAACCCCCACAGCCCCCGCAAGGCTGGGGGGCCCCCAGGAGGTTGGGCCCTCTAGATAGCATATGAACATGTCGTCGGCCATGAAAATGTTTAGAATGACAGGAAATTAGCTTTAAAACTGATGTTTTTTCTCAGCATCATAAAAATAATAAGAGTCCTTTATTTGTTGCCTATAGCTCTTTTCATTAAAGAAAATGAAGCGCGTAGTGTGCAAAAATCGTCTGTCCTCGGTTGCAACACACTCCCGCGTTCCAAACTGCCTCTGGAAGCAATGTCAGCACAAGTACTGTTCGTCGGGAGCTTCATTAAATGGGCTTCCATGGCCAAGCAGCCGCACACAGGCCTAAGATCACCATGCGCAATGCCAAGCGTCGGCTGGGGTGGTGTAAAGCTTGCCACCATTGGACTCTGGAGCAGTGAAAACACGTTCTCTTGAGTGATGAATCACGCTTCACCATCTTGCAGACCAATGGACAAATCTGAGCTTGGTGGATGCCAGGAGAACACTACCTGCCCCAATGCATAGCGCCAACTGTAAAGTTTGGTGGAGGGGGAATAATGGTCTGGGGCTGTTTTTCATGGTTTAGGCTTGGCCCCTTAGTTCCAGTGAAGGGAAATCTCAATGCCACAGCATATAATGACATTCTAGACGATTCTGTGCTTCCAACTTTGTGGCAATAGTTTGGGGAAGGCCCTTTCCTGTTTCACCATGACAATGGCCCTGTGCACAAAGCGAGATCCATACAGAAATGGTTTGTCGAGATCAGTGTGGAAGAACTTGACTGGCCTGCACAGAGCCCTGACCTCAACCCCATCGAACACCTTTGGGATGAATTGGAACGCCGACTGCGAGCCAGGCCTAATCGCCCAACATCAGTGCCCGACCTCACTAATGCTCTTGTGGCTGAATGGAATCAAGTCCCCGCAGCAATGTTCTAACATCTAGTGGAAAGCCTTCCCAGAAGAGTAGAGGCTGTTATAGCAGCAAAGGGGGGACCAACTCCATATTAATCGTCTGACTACAACTTCTCCATAGCTGTTGACTTGGTCTTGTACGAGATGAGTTGTTAAGTTCCCACTCACTCAATGATGACAACACTTCGGAGGAATCCTCAGACTGAGCGATAAATTCCTCACTGCAAGGTTGCCATCCTTTGCAGTCCTCCTCTTGGGTCAGGAGACAACCAAAAAATAGGGTGGTGTATTCAAATCAAAATACACTAGCTTGCTAGCATTGTTAGGTAGCTATATTGAAAGAGCTGATTTGCCATCAAATTCACAGGCAGGAAACAAATAGATGTAACCCAGACTTAAGGTAAACTCCACCCAAAAACTATATTTTGGTATTTGTTTGATTAGTCCATTGTTTACATAGTCCCAAAATGTTTTGCTTGTCAGCAATCAGGTTTTCAAGATATGTAACTTTCAAAATACATAAATCATCCCTGTATGATGCATTTTGCATCATATGAGGCTGCATTTTGCATCATCTGATTCTGCGTTTTGCAACATATGATGCAAAATGCATAATACGGGGATGATTTCTGTATTTTGAAAGTTACATATCTTGAAAACTTGATTGCTGACAAGCAAAACCTTTTGGGACTATGTCAACAATGGACTAATAGTTTTTGGGTGGAATTTTCCGTTAAACTATAGGCTACTCATTTAGCTATTCAAAACCAAAAAGAAAAGACACATATTCAAACAAATAAGATTAAATATTTACAAAATGTACAGGAGCTCTCTGCCTAGGCAACCTCACGGTGCCATGGCAAAATGGCAAAATGTGTAGAATAGCAGGAAATTAGCTATAAAACTGCAAATTCTCCTCTGCCCCATGGCAGAGAAAAATGGTTGGGGGAGAGGTCGCACGGACCTTGTGAGCCCCCGTGAAACTGCGCTATGCCACTGCCTACTGGCCATGCACACATCTTATTTATTTATGAACTACCTGTGATTGTGACGCGATCTAGATGCCATTTTCACCGTAACCCTTTACTCAGTACTTTGTTGAAGCACCTTTGGCAGCGATTACAGCCTTGAGTCTTCTTGGGTATGGCGCTACAATCATGGCACACCTGTATTTGGGGAGTTTCTTCCATTCTTCTCTGCAGATCCTCTCAAGCTCTGTCAGGTTGGATGGGGAGTGTTGCTGCACAGCTATTTTCAGGTCTCTCCAAAGATGTTCGATCGGGTTCATGTCCGGGCTCTGGCTGGGCCATTCAAGGACATTCAGAGACTTGTACCGAAGCCACTCCTGCATTGTCTTGGCTGTGTGCTTAGGGTCATTGAACTGTTGGAAGGTGAACCTTCGCCCCAGTATGAGGTCCTGAGCGCTCTGGAGCATGTTTTCATCAAGGATCTCTCTGTACTTTGCTCCGTTCATCTTTGCCTCGATCCTGACTGTTCTCCCAGTCCCTGCCGCTGAAAAATATCCCCACAGCATGATGCTGCCACCACCATGCTTCACCGTAAGGATGGTGCCAGGTTTCCTCCAGACGTGACGCTTGGCATTCAGACCAAAGAGTTCAATCTTGGTTTCATCAGACCAGAGAATTTTGTTTCTCATGGTCTGAGAGTCTCTTTAGGTGCCTTTTGGCAAAGCAGGCTGTAATTTGCATTTTACTGAGGAGTGGCTTCCGTCTGGCCACTACCATAAAGGCCTGATTGGTGGAGTGCTGCAGAGATGGTTGTCCTTCTGTAAGGTTCTCCCATCTCCACTGATGAACTCTAGAGCTCTGTCAGAGTGACCATCGGGTTCTTGGTCACCTCACTGACCAAGGTTCTTCTCCACCGATTGCTCAATTTGACCGGACGGCTAGCTCTAGGAAGAGTCTTGGTGGTTCCAAACTTCTTCCATTTAAAAATGATGGAGGCCACTGTGTCCTTGGGGACCTTCAATGCTGCAGAAATGTTTTGGTACCCTTCCCCAGATCTGTGCCTCGACACAATCCTGTCTCTGAGCTCTACGGACAATTCCTTCAACCTCATGGCTTGGTTTTTGCTCTGACATGCACTGTCAACTGTGGAACCTTATATACAGTCTTAGTCAAAAGTTTTGAGAATGACACAAATATTAATTTTCACAAAGTCTGCTGCCTCAGTCTTTATGATGGCAATTTGCATATACTCCAGAATTTTATGAAAAGTGATCAGATGAATTGCAATTAATTGCAAAGTCCCTCTTTGCCATGAAAATGAACTTAATCACAAAAAACATTTCCACTGCATTTCAGCCCTGCACAAAAGGACCAGCTGACATCATGTCAGTGATTCTCTTGTTAACACAGGTGAGAGTGTTGACGAGGACAAGGCTGGAGATCACTCTGACATGCTGATTGAGTTAGAATAACAGACTGGAAGCTTTAAAAGGAGGGAGGTGCTTGAAATCGTTGTTCTTCCTCTGTTAACCATGGTTACCTGCAAGGAAACACGTGCCGTCATCATTGCTTTGCACAAAAAGGGCTTCACAGGCAAGGATATTGCTGCTAGTAAGATTGCACCTAAATCAACCATTTATCGGATCATCAAGAACTTCAAGGAGAGAGGTTCAATTGTTGTGAAGAAGGCTTCAGGGCGCCCAAGAAAGTCCAGCAAGCGCCAGGACCATCTCCTAAAGTTGATTCAGCTGCGGGATTGGGGCACCACCAGTGCAGAGCTTGCTCAGGAATGGCAGCAGGTAGGTGTGAGTGCATCTGCACGCACAGTGAGGCGAAGACTTTTGGAGGATGGCCTGGTGTCAAGAAGGGCAGCGAAGAAGCCACTTCTCTCCAGGAAAAACATCAGGGACAGACTGATATTCTGCAAAATGTACAGGGATTGGACTGCCGAGGACTGGGGTAAAGTCATTTTCTCTGATGAATCCCCTTTCCGATTGTTTGGGGCATCCGGAAAAAAAGCTTGTCTGGAGAAGACAAGGTGAGCGCTACCATCAGTCCTGTGTCATGCCAACAGTAAAGCATCCTGAGACCATTCATGTGTGGGGTTGCTTCTCAGCCAAGGGAGTCGGCTCACTCACAATTTTGCCTAAGAACACAGCCATGAATAAAGAACGGTACCAACACATCCTCCGAGAGCAACTTCTCCCAACCATCCAAGATCAGTTTGGTGACAAACAATGCCTTTTCCAGCATGATGGAGAACCTTGCAAAAGTGAGAACTAAGTGGCTCGGGGAACAAAACATCGACATTTTGGGTCCATGGCCAGGAAGCTCCCCAGACCTTAATCCCATTGAGAACTTGTCCAATCAATTGAATTTACCACAGGTGGACTCCAATCAAGGACGCTTAATGGAAACAGGATGCACCTGAGCTCAATTTCAAGTCTCTTAGCAAAGGGTCTGAATACTTATGTAAATAAGGTATTTCTGTTTTGTATTTTTAATACATTTGAAAAAAAAATCTAAAAACCTGTTTTCACTTTGTCATTATGGGGTATTGTGTGTAGATTGCTGAGGAAATGTTTGCATTTAATCCATTTTAGAATAAGGCTGTAACGTAACAGAATGTGGAAAAAGTCAAGGGGTCTGAATACTTTCCGAAGGCACTTTACATGCTGTTACATATAAAGTATTGCACATTGCACATTAAAAAGTAGTAGATCCACCAATTACTGTAGTTCACCAGACACTTCCACCTATGTGCAATTAGACTGGGGGCGAGGTTAGGCCTACCTGTATATGTAACCTATACCTTATGTTTGAGAAACGTCATATTTCCTACTTTGAAAAGTTCTGATGTAGACTAGGAATTTGGTTTATAATCTATAACAGATATTTTGCAGGAATTAGATATTTAAACCTTGTTTCTCTTCAAGGTATCTTCCCACACACTGTAAACAGTTACAAGGCCTAGGCCTACACAGTAACAAATATATTCCTGCCTCAGAACATTTCCAGCTTAATGCACTGCAGAAGGAGTATTTTGCCTCATGGGTCATTCTGTTCATACCCGTGATCATCTCCTAACAGTGCATCGTGGTTCAATCTGCAGGAGTTCGACAGCTTTCAGATCATTAGGCTCAGCCACTGAGACCCAGCTCGGCTACAGAGAGAGGAGGATCTGAGTCACAATACCCAGGCACGCATCACCAACACCCAAGGAAAGTGGCCCTAATAAGAGGAGGAAGGCAAGGGTGAGGGGAGACAGCACCAGGACCAAGAAGAGAAAGACGGGCAGCAGGGGTGTTAGAGATGGACCACCAGAGGAGAAGCAGGGGGTGTGTGATGAGGGAAGACCCTTGCCTCCACCCCTCCGCACCTCTTTAAAAAGCCTGTTGGAGGCTGAGATGAAGTTAGTGTACGTTGACGAGCAGCACAACATTACCCAGCAGCCCTCCAAGTCCCCAGCCACCTCCTCTGCTTCACAATTAATGTGTCAAGCCTCTGAAATAGTAGGCCCTCCAAGTGGACCTAATCTCGGCTTTCTGCCTCAAATTGACAAATGGCTGGATCTAGCCTTACAGGATGCCGACTCATACTACCGACAGAAGAAATATGGAACCGCAGCCAGTCGTTTTACCACAGCTCTGAAGGTACTTGATATTTAAATTATATCTGTCCGTAGTCCTCCCTTATTCATTTTTTTATTCACTTTCTAAACAAATAGATTACATTATTATTTATTGTATCCATCCCTCCCCAGTCTAGTAAAATGATTGCCAAACCTTTTTAAATCAAAGTGTTGAAAACTTGAAATGAAAACTGTCAGAACGTATGGCAGAAGCCAGCTTTCCCCCAGGGTGTATGACCTCCATTTTAACAAATGTAATGTGTTACAAATGTCATGGCCTTTAATGTAATACATCTTTAGATACAGTTCTGTACATCTATTTGGCTTGTAATAATGATGGCACAAAGTTGTATGGTTAAAATAAAACGTTTTGAGGGGGGTTCAAAGCAACTTATTATAAAGCTCATGTACTTTGAAAATCCCACAAAGAAGAAAACTCACCGTGGTATACTACAAAGCAGGATCAATTAGTTAGCCAGCAAACTTTGATAAGCAACCAGAAATAACTATTGATTTTCTGGTTCATTAAAAAAGCTAAACATATGTTTTTGTTTGTTGACCATGCCCATTTCAAGCTTATCATATTTAAAAAGGGATGAAATAAGATTCATTTTTTTACCAATCTACTCCACATTATAGAACATCTTTCAAATAAAATGTTTTATTTAAAAAAATCAAAATTATTAAAAAATAAAAAATGAAGATGTATTGATTGCGTATGTCTTCACACTACAGAGATAAAAATTGGAGGAAGCTCCTTTGGCAGCCAGTACATCTGTGAATCATTTTGAATACGATTCTACCAACTTCTACAACTCTTAGGGTAACATACTGTATCCATTGTTGATCCAGCTCAGTAGATTTGGTTGGGAATCATTGATGGACAGCAGTATTAAAACCTTGTCTCTGATTTTCTAGCAAATTTAAGTCAGGACTGAGACTGAACCATTTAGGAACACTGAACACCTCTTGGAAAGCCATTCTGGTGTGTCTTCGGCATTAAAATGTGTGTTATTGTCCCGCTGAAAAATAAAGCTCTATTCCAGGGTTAGGTTTTCAGAAGACTACAGTGGGATTTCCTCAAACTTTTTACCTGTGCTTTGCTACTTTCATATTTCTTTTGATCCTGACAAACACCCAAATCCTCACCAAGTATTAACTCTATATTTATCAGACACTCTCGTCGAGAGCAACTTACAGGAGCAATTGCTTTGCTCAAGGGCACATCGACAGATTTTTCACCTAGTCAGCTAAGAGATTCAAATCAGCTACCTCTCGGTTACTAGACCACCGCTCTTAACCACTAGGCTACCTGCCACCCTAACCAACTCTGTGGTGTGAACACATACGCAATACATTTTTATTAAATAGGGACATTTTCTATAATGTTCTTTCACTTTGAAAATGTGGAGTAGATTGTGTAGATCTGTAGAACAAATATTCTAATTTAATCCCTTTTTACATTTAATTTTAAGGCAGCAAAATGTGAAGACTTTGCTAGTGGTATGTAGACTTTCACTTGGCACTGTATTAGAATATTAAGGCAAGTTAGCTGGCTAACTCCTTGAACTTGCTTTGTAGTATACCCCTCTGGTCTAGTGTTCAAAATAAAACTTTCAAAACAATCTCAGTTGATTCTTTGCTGAATAAATGGTTTCATTACTGCACAGCCAGGTACATCTCTCAGTCTCTGATATGCAAATGAATCATTCATTAATCCTTTCCTGTACATTGTTGTGAGATGTCCTCTAATTAGCGCATGCTGCATAGTTCTGTCAGTGGCACTCAAGTGTTGTCTTAGTCATTTGATTAAGCTCCTCTGATAACTAATTTGTTACTGTGCACTTTTAGAAGAAAACGGTTCCAAAACGGTTCTTAGGCTGCCTTTCCCCATAGGACAACCCTTTTTGGTTCCAGGTAAAAAACTTTTTGTTTCCAGGTAGAACCATTTTGGGTTCCATGTAGAAACCTCTGTGGAAAGGGTTCTACATGGAACCCGAAACAGTTCTATTTGGAACTAAAAGGGTTCTCCTTGGAACCAACAAGGGTTCTTCAAAAGGGTTCTCCTATGGGGACAGCCAAATAACCTTTTTTTCTAAGAGTGTATGGTCACCCCAACTACACCTCAGACATGTTTTCCATGATCCCTAGAAAAAACAGAACTTGTTTGAAGTGTTTCTATGATAATTGGAAAGACAAAATGAGTATAAGCAGGCAAGAGAAGGATTTATTAGACTTGATGTCAAATGTGTTAACATTCTGCCTGCTGAGATATTACTAATTTCTGTCTATTTTGAAAAGCTTTGTGCTCTAATGTTGAAATACTCAGGTTATTATCGAGGAAAATAACAGTTTTGGCCTCCCGAGTGGCACAGTGGTCTAAGGCACTGCATCGCAGTGCTAGCTGTGCCACTAGAGATCCTAGTTCAAATCCAGGCTCTGTCGTAGCCGGCCGCGACCGGGAAACCCATGGGGCGGTGCATAATTGGCCCTGTGTCGTCCAGGGTAGGGGAGGGAATGGCCGGCAGGGATGTAGCTCAGTTGGTAGAGCATGGTGTTTGCAACGCCAGGGTTGAATTCCCACGGGGGGCCAGTATGAAAAATAAAATAATGTATGCACTCACTAACTGTAAGTCGCTCTGGATAAGAGTGTCTGCTAAATGATGTAAATGTAAAATGAAAAGACTGTACTGTAACTCAATTGTGAGATTTGGGTAATGAAAGCCTCTCTCGCTCTGTTTCTTTCTCTCTCAGCTGTGTTCAGTTGAAAAATCTTTGCAAACGGAGTTGAAGACATTTCTAAGGTTGCCAGTTTGAATGAGTCCAGACTTGTTGCCTGTTACCTGAGACTGAAGAGACCGGAGATAACCCTCAACCACTCCCACAGGTAAGGATGAGGACACTTGTAAGATTTATATTCACAAAAACAGCCAGCTAACGACTCTACAGTGAAAGTAAGTCATAATTACACTTAACAAGCCTGAAAACATCTCATATAGACATCCATTTTTGTGCAGAAGGATAACATAAATGTTACCCCCATCTTGTGTAGCCAAAAGCCGTCTGAAAGGTCTTCCTCGTTATACTGTTGATTCCATGCATATAATAGTGAGAGTGTGTTAATGGAGCTTTGAGATAAAAGCTAGTTATTTCTGAGCAGTGTCCATGTTGCCCGCCCGCCTGACCTCCCCTTGCCTCTCTCCCTCCGACCTGCCTGTTAGCCAGACCATTACACCTGTCCACCGCCCCCTCCATTAGGACCCAGACCTGGACCCCCATAACTCACACTGTCTTGGCCCCACTGTCTTCTTACCCTTGGAAGCACACAGTGCCTGGGAATTACAGTATATGTGAAACTTTTCCCTCATCTGAGCCTATCATCTATTGAGCTATGTAACGATGTAGATACTGTATATAGGTTTTAGTGCTGCTGTTGATGTAACTGTTGGGTTTTAACCTCTACTCCCACACCCCTACATGTCCATGGTCGTCATTCTTGATTGGAGATTTTGCCACCCATGGTTATGTCAACAAAATAATGTCCTGTTCTGCAGTTTTCGTCAAACTTGATGCCATCTTTTGTCGGTTGACATTTGCAACGTTCAATTCAATTCATTCCCTTGACAACTTTCCCTAGATTATAACTTTCTTTCACATTTCTCTTGGTATTATTTCCTTACAGGAGTTGGCAGTGTCAATGTTGATTAATCACATATCACAATCCTGCAATAAAGAAGGGAAGGGGTTCTGTCTCTAATGTGTCTGTGTTTCCGTGTTGTATTCTCAATTGAACATTCTAGTTGTAAGATCTCCAATCTGCTTTATTTGATTGTCACTCTCTCTCAGTATATCAGCTATGTGAATCCATTTTGCAGCTTATCATATGGCATGCATTGCCAATGCATGCCACATGTATGATGGCATTACTAGCCTTATGGGCATCTGTCATCTGAAGCAGAGAATAGCTAAACTCACACATTGTTTACATGTTGAGCTATATGTTCTCAATTTAAAATGATACCAGTAGACAATGTATATGAGGTAAACTATATACCATATTTTGTACATGCCTTTTAAGTGCTGACATATACAATTGTTTAGTGCAAATCCAACCCTTGTAATTTAGGTACAGTATGAAAATAACGAGATGACAATTAGGCTATAGGAGATGAGCATTACAAGCAACATTTTATGAGGTTAATGTCATTTCATTCATTTTATCAATGTTGCATTCAAAATGATTGCAGTTGTTCCCATAGATATGCAGTACATGGTTGGTCTATGTATCACTGACCCTAGATAAGCTAGCGACTGGGCTAACACAGGTAACCTTTTAGGTCAATAATATACTGTTTTTATTAACACTTTGTTGGCTTTATAATCGTGAGAGAAATTGAACTAGCTAGTAGCTAGCTAGTTAGTTATACCTATGTAGCTTACAAGGACAGGTTACTTTTCTCAAAACAAACCTCATTGTGGCTAGCTACTTCTTGTCCCTCATGCTATCCTTTACAGCCAAATATCACTTCAGAATAGCCTAAATTAAAAATATTGACATGGCCAGCATTGTAGACCAGTTCTCCCCTCTTGCTGAAGCTTTAGTTAATCTCGAAAGAACAGAGAAATGCTGTGAAAACCAGTGTGCTGCAAAATTTACATTTTAGTCATTTAGCAGAATGCAAAATGTTTGTTGTGTTGACATTTTTAGTTCTCACACACTGTTGCTCCTACGGCACTAATCTGGTGAGCACCTTTGGAGCTCCACCCAAGCAAGGCATTTCATTGGTTTGACGTGTTGGCGTCACTGATTTACACCGGGTTTCAACCCCTCTTCAGCTGATTTCTGCCATGGAACTTCCCCAGGCTTCCTGTTTTAGGGATCAGGATCAGGGTGACAGGTGTTTGAGAGCAGCTGTGTTGAACTGAATATAGGTTTTGGGAGTATGTAAAACCAGTCAAACATTGGAAAGGGATATTGACCAGAAAAGTTTGAAAAGGGCTGGTTTAATACTTCCACAAGAGCATGTTGGGTTGGCATAGCAGGACGTATACATAATTCTAATACAGTATGTAATATATTTGTCCTACCTTTGGAATCAAATTTGGCCTTGGCAGTCGAACCAGTGAACATTATTATTCAACAAATGGCAGCTGCCTTCATTTCTCTCTCAGGCTGCTGTGTTTTGAGGTTTTATGGAGTTGGTAACATTTTGAAAATGGATGGGTTCAAAGCTAGCGCACATGTTCACGGCTCCTGAAACCCCAAATAGATTACAGCTTCATTTTTTCCTTTTGTTTCCTTGTTTTGCATTTACCGGCTGTGTGTCATTAGTGTTTGGCAGAAAATACATTTCAATGTGGTGCATTCTGTATTTTCTGTTGCTTCATAGGAGCTGGCTTTGAGCAGGATGAGTGCAAAAACGAGATTCGATCAAAGACAGCCATGTCGATTCCCCCGTAAATGGATTTTGTTTCTTTCGAAGGAGGCTAGAACACGACAAAACAATACAGATAAAAATACCATAACGCAATCTTTGAACCCGCTGCGATGACAGTGTTTGCAGATTACTTTCTGTTCCAGCGCTGCGTCTGTCTCGTCTTCAGGTTGTAGATGCCATCTCTTTCCTATGCTGTTCTGTAAGCACACTGTCACATCGCACACTTTGAGTTTGTCATGTGCAGACAGTTATTTTGAGATCACACCATCTTCCTCAGACCGAAAAAAATGTCAAGGGAGAATTTAAGTCTTCCTCATGTCAAGGAAGAATTTAAGTCTTCCTCATGTCAAGGGAGAATTTAAGTCTCCCTCATATCAAGGGAGAATTTCAATCTCCCTCACGTTCATTGAACAATGGCTATTTACTTGTCATTTCTGTATGTAAAGTTTTAAATAGAACACTATAGCCATTTAGTTAAGGCAGCAGATTAATGGCTGTAATTATCTAGGAGGCTTTAAAGAGCCAAGCCCCACTCAGGTAATTGTTTCCATTTAGATTAAATAGGATGGCCATAAACAGTTTTAGGAAAGAATACTGAGCATTTGTGGGGGGGGTTCTGTGCAAGTTTAACAAAACTTTTACAAAGTGATAGACACTGACAAATTCATACTGCATTATTTCACTATCTAGCAGATTTTTCTCCTTAGCTGCAGGTACGTGCTTACAATACATGGAGAGTGGTGCTGAGATATCAGCCAGCCAGCCAATGTCAGGCCAGATTCAGACAAACAGGCCCCTAGACTTCAGAGGATAGTAGTGTTCTGCTTTTAAGGAGAGAACAGAACTAACTCTCCATGATTTCCTGATTAAGGAGATTATGATATTCTCTGGCCCTGTCAGAATAACAGAGCAATATGGCTTCATAAAAGGCAGTGAATATTCTCTGCTGTTTCTACAGCAGGTTATATTTGACGAATGCCAGCCAGGTCAAATGTCTGGTTTTGAATGAGAAGTTCATCTGAGAAAGATTGGCTGGCAGACCTGCTTTTGCATCCGTGTGTGAAGCTTTTGCCAAGGAAATGTTGGCATCATCCAAACATCCCTTCAGAGACCTTTGCTGTATTTGTTACATTCCAAAGCTCGGAGATGTTAAATAAGGAATAAGCAGTTGTTTTCTGCCCGAAATGCCACAGCTTGCTGTAGAAAATCTCTGATATGAATTCTATTGCCCTCATCAAGCTCATTTGGAGAGTGTGAGACACACACAATCTCTCTTTCTCTACCCCTTGTCTGGACACGAGGTTCATCCCATGCATAAGGAGTTGAGAAGACCCTCATCTTACTGTACATTACAGAGTGATGCAGAGGGGGAGTGGGGACGATGATGATGACAGTATTTGAGCCAGAAATCCATGTAATGTTAGGCCTGACAGTGAGCATAGTTCACAGAGGCATCAGCCAAGCAAAACAGAATGCTTTTATAGGTTAATAGGGCTTGTACTTAATAGCTGTAATGTTTTCAAACCGTTGAATTATTCAGTTAACACAGACAGCGTGGGATGGGGATGGGATGTGTTTGGGGCGGGCAAATGATATGTGGGGGAACAAAAGGCACGTAGGCGATGCGAATCTAGGAGAAAGAAAAGCCAAATATCTCACGCTAGCGCGGTCACATGTTGGATGCCTCAGTGTTTTTCTTCTGCTTAGTCAAAAGGCAGGTGTGTAAGGGACTCTTTAGGGTATTGAAGGCAGCAGAAACATGCTATTAATTAGCCCGGGTTTAGTAAGAGGTGCTCTGTGGACTGAGCTGTGTGCTACAGACACGCCTCATGTGTCTCACTACAGGATGACAGAGGAGAGGAACAGTAATGGGCCTTCAAAGGCAGCCATGATGGCTGGCAAGCTGTTGGACAAGTGCTTTATGGAGCGGCTTGAGTGGAGGTTGAAATTACGCAATCCACCTCCTTTTCCGTTTAATACAAATTATTGCAATTTCATTTGTTTATTTCATTTTGCTTTACAGTAGTTATCCTGATGATTAGTATGTTTTTAAGCTTAGACTTAAGGGTATGAGGTATGTAAAATGGCTAACCCATCAGAACAATAATTGTACCAAAAAAGTAATTTTACTTTTCACATTAAACCTATCAGGCCTAAATTATTTTCCCTCCTTGCACCACAGTTCCTTGCTCCCATTGAACATTTCATTTCTATGATTACCTCATAAATCTCCATAACTGATCTGCCGTAAAAGTATATTTCTTTGTCGGAAAAAGCTGCAGCCAGCATCACTCTGACTCTGCACAACGACTTTTAAGTGACCCAAAATAATGACAACTCAGCAATGTCATTTCAATTATTTTTTTAACCTGGCATCAAAGAAAAGCTGTTGTTGTTTTACACTTTCAGAGGACATTATGTTCAAGCAGATGCTCAGATGATAAAATTATAGTATTAAACCATTCTGAACCATTCTGAACTGTTCTCTCCTAGAGCCATCCAGCTAAACCCCATCTATTTCTGCCACCATCTGCGCAAGGCCATGGTGTATCGACTGCTGGGGAACCTGTGTGTGGCGCCGAGGTAAACCTGTGAGGGTGTGAGGAGTGGGTCCTCCACAGGAAATGAAGACAGATTATCTTTGGCTAAAGCTCCAAGTAATTTACAAAGGGAGGATGAACACATGTCCACTCAGCGGGTTGTCACGTTGGCTCGCCTACTGGTGGATCTGTCTTTTCCAGGAAAAATATGTTCATGGATACACATAAATACTAACTGCTCAATGTAGTATGAGTAGTGGGCAGTGGACAATTAGACACATAATTACATTCTCTGCTAACGCTGCCATAAACCAGATACTAGAAGCCATCACTTCCTACAGTTCCAGTGTTGTTAATGTTCCATTTGCATCCTAATGATATGATTATCAACTGTCTATGTGCCCACCAGTAGTCTCTTACATATGACAGTGCTTATTCTTTATTGAATGAGGAGGGAACAAATGGCAAAGGGCTCCAGAGCCACAGCCGACCGTTCGCTATTTATTTTGTTAGTGTCTCTTTCTGTTTTCATCATTATTGAACCACATCATTGGAATGGACTGGAGCAGAGAGCAGGTTAAGGTTGATCTGTCTCGCTCTTTTTCCCCTCCATCCCTCTTCTTTTGAATTGTCTGGGGGGCCAATTAAATCAAATTTAGTGACCTGCTTACTAATCAAAAAATTCAGAGCTTTATGTGTTTAGCAGTTTTCCGTGTGCATCAGGGCTTTGATAAACGGTCAGTGGGAAGGTCAGTTGCATTTGGTCGGCTCTCTGTGTTGGGGTTATGGCATTGAGGCTGAACTGACTGGCTACAGTACGGCCGCAAGGGATCCAGGGAAGAGAGGAGGGAAAGAGGAGGTGGGGATGAGGGGGAGGAGGAGGACACAGGCAGCGGACAGTGCTCTGTCTCTCCTCCGGACACATCTCAGACTCCTGTCCATTCCCCTCAGATCAGCCAATGCTGACATTGCTCCATCCTGGACACACAGAAACGACAAATCAGCATCTTTGCCTCGGCTCAAATCATCGTAGATTAGTGAACTGAGGGATGCATCTTGTCAAGGCATTGCATATGCAACCTGAGATAAATCTCTGTTTCTGTTATGAGAACGACAGTCGTACTCTAGGCCTGCTGAAAATAACTGATTCAATTTGTCTCCTGGATGATACATGGGTAAAAGTAGGGTGGCAGGTAGCCTAGCAGTTAAGAGCATTGGGCCAGTAACTGAAAGGTCACTGGCTCAAATCCCTGAGCCGTATAGGTGAAAAATCTGTCGATGTACCTTTGAGCAAGGCACTTAACCCTAATTGCTCCTGTAAATTGCTCTGGATAAGAGTGTCTGCTAAATGACCTAAAAAAAAAGATTGTTGTATGAGGTACAATGGAGTATTTTTCATTCAATAGACTAAAACCTATTTGGAATTGGAATTTCAAGAGATTTTGTGCTTAGCCTTGCTTTTAAGGCACCACATTTCTCATTGGAAATATATAAAGCCATAGTGCAATATCAAAGCTAATTACATGGATAAATGAATTCATTCCTTAAGCCGTTTCAGGTGGGCAGATAATTAACGAACATCAATCTCATTTAATATTTATTTAATGGTTCCATTTCTAATACTCGTTTTGATGTGTCACTATGGGATTTGCTCAGGGGCAAATCACTGGCTCGATGTATCCGATCACAGCGTCTGTTGGAGACAGGTCGAGTGGCGAATGAGGTGAGGTGGTCTCCTCCCTATAAGGAGCCACTCACTCACCCACTGGTCATTCTCGCCTCTCTTCCTTGCGGAAGAGACTACGTTCACTGAAGCTCTCCTCAGCATGACTAGATTCTTTTCGATTGTGAAGAGATACGCTTTGTTTGTTGAGAAACAAAGAAAGCACTTCTTTCTCCAGCTAGCTGTGTGCTAACTAGCTAGGCTATTATCTGTGAGGTGAACGGTAGTTAGCTCACACTTTGCTCAATGAATACTATTTCTCTGAGCCATGAAGCCTGCTACCCCTACTCAGGGAGAACCGAGCAGGGCTCCTGCCCCTGCCCCCACCCCAGCACCGGCACAGCTGTGTCCATGCTGGGCGATGATAGCAGGCAAGGATACACACCCCATGTGCATTGCCTGCTTGGGTTTTGACGCTACGGCATCACTTGCTAGCCCCGAGTTCTGCGTGCATTGTAGGGCACTGCCTGCAAATTCCCTCCATCAGCGACAACCTTGATATCGATGAGGAAGAAAAACTCCAAATCGATGAGGGAGGCCCACTTCCTCCCTCAGCGCAGCATCGGCACCCAATAAAATATTTGGCCAGACTCGTATCGACTGGCCCGCACTCGTCGGAGGGCAGCACCGAGAAGGACTGGTTCGACGGGCGGTAACTCCCTTCTCGCACCATCCCGGGGAAACAACGCTTCCCAGCGGTCCCAGCCTGCGTGGTTGAAGGCAAACGCAACTGGGACAAGCCCTTGTCCAGCCAGGTCCAAACCAGACACTGTTGGCATGGACATCCAGGGTATGGAGGAGATGGGCCTCGGGAAGCCGCCGGTGGTTGAGCCGTCTCCCTGGGAAGACCAAAGGTCTAAGTGTTTGCGGCAAGTTCAGTACGGGTGTTGAACGTAACGTCCTTACTGTTGGCTAACCAAGCCAATTTGCTACAAGAGATGAGGACTCTCTTAGGCATAGCCAACCAGAACCTATGGGACGATATCTGCATCATTGCAGATCTCAACCTCCGAGTCTCCAGAGGCACCATCCAGGGATGTGGGCGCACCATGAGCCTTGTGGTGTTGGGGGAGAGAGCCTTGTGGTGGTGGGGGAGACAGCCTTGTGGTGGTGGGGCAGAGAGCCTTGTGGTGGTGGGGGAGACAGCCTTGTGGCTCAATTTGTCTAGCCTCTCGGACAAAGAAAAGGCAGATTTCTTTGACACTCCTATCGCGCTGAAGGAACTGTTTGGGCCTTCTGTTGCTGCAATGCCACAGAAGCGCAAACTTCGCAAGAAGGAAGGTGAAGACTTCAACTTCTGCTTGCGACGTAGACCTGGGTACCATGGCAACCCGGTATCCCCCTCCACGAGCCAAGGCTTCGTAGCAGGGAGAGGGCAACTCGCTGGCACCAGGGTTTTCAGTAACGCAAGACCCCCAGTGACGCAGCAGGCTCCTAACAGAGGCCGACAGTGGGGGAAGCAGTCCTGCTTCTACCGCACCGGGTCCCGCCCACCTGATTCCCCTGGAGGAAAGAAGGGGCATCCGACCTAGGGGTACGTCCCCAGCGGCAGAGAGGGGCAGCCAACCGTTCACTTCGTGTCTTGACCTGCCTTCTCTCGGGTGGAGCACAGTGGCTGGCGATCATGACAGTTTGTGGTCCTCTGTAGCTCAGCTGGTAGAGCACGGCGCTTGTAACGCCAAGGTAGTGGGTTCGATCCCCGGGACCACCCATACACAAAAAAAAATTATGCACGCATGACTGTAAGTCGCTTTGGATAAAAGCGTCTGCTAAATGGCTTATTATTATTTTGTCAGCCAGTAACTGTCATGCAAATAATTTCTGGTTTAACGGTAATTGACCGTTAATTAACATAAACAGGTTTAGCATCTCCACGCATAGCCTACGAGCCACTGATGCGGATATTTAGAACATCTACATTTAAAAAACTCTAATAAATCCAGTTAATATAGCCTACACCATCACAATAAATCCATTATTCATTTTAGGCAGGTCTAAAGAAGCATTATGATATGAAGAAAATGTTACCTATTTCAGAAAAACAGAATAGCATATTCCGAGTCATCCTTATGTTAGGACCTGAGGCCTAATTCATAGACGTTGCGTACGCACAAAATATTCCCCAAAACATGCGTGTGCCAGTTCACGCAAAAGGAGTATTTTTTTCGCCACTCATACAAGAGTAATAAATGCCTAGTTCACAAATATTGTGGGGATTTGTATTTTTTTATCAGGGGGTGCTGCAGCACCCTCATCACTCCTACTTCCCGCGGCTATGCGTATTGGCATGAAAAACGTAATGGGCTAGGAAGGAAAATAGACAGAGCTTGTTTTACTGTTAGCTAAAGCTGATCAGGCTAACATATTGCATCTGAAACAGTTTTCAAAATTGGATTTTCTAGCGAAAAGGGGTGATAAGGGATGGAAGACCAACAGTAAGCTTAGGGACTTTCATCAAAGGAATGGACAGAATATAACACAATAATTTCAATCTGAGTGGTATATATGGAAAGACTGGCTCTGTGGCTGCGCTGCTATTAGCAGCTGACTCTACTGCTTCCCCTGCCTGCTGTTGTTCTCCACCAGCGACAGCGTGTTGAAAAGAGACGGTTACTGCGACATGAACAACTTGCCTATAGCACTCAACAAGCATGAGAAATCTGTCTCACATCAAAGCCAGATAGCTCTTAAGACATTTGGCAGCTCACAGATAGATCTGGCATTACATTTACGTTTTACATTTTAGTCATTTAGCAAACGCTCTTATCCAGAGCAACTTACAGTTCATTCATCTATAGATAGCTAGGTTGGACAACCACATATCACAAGTATTGTAAGCACACTTTTCCTCAATAAAGGAATCAGCTAAATCAGAGCTAGAAAGGGGGGTCAAGCGCAATTGTGTTTGTTCAGGAATTATTATTATTATTATTATTCTTTATTTTTGTGGGGGGGTTGAGTTGAAGAGGGGTATTATTTCAGATACTCTTTGAAGAGGTAGGGTTACAGGTGCTATCGGAAGATGGGCAGGGACTCTGTCCTAGCTTCAGGTGGAAGCTGATTCCACCATTGGGGTACCAGGACAGAGAAGAGCTTGGACTGGGCTGAGTGGGAGCTGCCCCCCCATTAGGGTGGTAGGACCAAGAGAGCAGAGGTGTCAGAATGGAGTGCTCGGGTTGGGGTGTAGGGTTTGAGCATAGCCTGAAGTTAGGGAGGGGCATTTCCTCTTGCTGCTCAGTAGGCAAGCACCATGGTCTTATAGTGGATGGGAGCTTCGACTGGAAGTCAGTGGAGTGTGCAGAGGAGCGGGGTGACATGGGCGAACTTGGGAAGGTTGAAAACCAGGCAGGGTACAGCGTTCTGGATAAGTTGCAGGGGTTTGATGGCACAAGCAGGGAGCCCAGCCAACAGCGAGTTGCAGTAGTCGAGACGGGAGATGAAAAGTGCCTGGATTAGGACCTGCGCCGCTTCCTGTGTGAGGTAGGATCGTTCTCTACAGATGTTGTAAAGTATGAACCTGCAGGGGCGAGTCACTGCTTTGACGTTTGCAGAGAACGACAGGGTGTTGTCCAGGGTCACGCCAAGGTTCTTTGCACTCTGGGAGTGCGACACTGTGGAGTTGTCAACCTTGATGGAGAGGTCTTTGGGCGAGCAGGCCTTCCCCGGGAGGAAGAGCAGCTCCATCTTCTCGAGGTTGAGCTTGAGGTGGTGGGCCGACATCCAAGCTGAGATATCTGCCAGGCACGCAGAGATGCGTGTTGCCACCTGGGTGTCAGAAGGGGGGAAGGAGAAAAGTAGTTGAGTGTCATCCGTATAGCAATGATAGGAGAGACCATGTGAGGATATGATCAGGCTGAGTAACTTGGTGTATAGAGAGAAGAGGAGAGGGCCAAGAACCGAGCCCTGGGGGACACCAGTAGTGAGAGTACGTGGTTCAGATATAGATCCTCTCCACGTCACCTGGTAGGAGCGGCCTGCCAGGTAGGATGCAATCCAAGAGTGTGCAGAGCCTGAGACGCCCAACCCTGAGAGGGTGGAGAGGAGAATCTGATGGTTCTCGGTGTTGTGGCGGCGGATAGATCTAGGAGGATGAGAACAGAGGAGAGAGAGTCAGCTTTGGCAGTGCGGAGAGCAGTGGCGGTCAGTGCCGTTTATGATGAGGGAGGACAATTTTTTTTTAATGAGCATGGCCTTATTTCTATTACAGCATGTTGGATGACTGTCATTCATATTCCATTCACCCAGTTCAATGTAACATCGATAGGTTTAGGCCACTACATGATATTCACATTTTCCCTATGCCCATCATGAGGTTGCTGCAACCTAGCCTATGAATGAAAGTTTAAAACATAGGTGCAAACAGGTCGAGATAAAAAATAAGACACGTTTTTCAACAGAATCGGCGGAATGAATACACCCCTGATAATAATATAATATTTAGCAGACGCTTTTATCCAAAGCATCTGTGTGCATACATTTTTACGTATGGGTGGTGCCGGGGATCGAACCCACTACCCTGGCGTTACAAGCGCCATGCTCTACCAATTGAGCTATGTTGTATTCATTCTAGCCTCTATGCACTCTCCTCCTCTAACCTTTTCCCTTCGTTTGTGGACTTCAAAGAACAACACATCAGCTGTATGTGACCAGGCGAAAAAACCTTTCCAAGCCAAACCATGTCATAACCGCTACACACAGCCTACATCGCTGTCCCCATATTAGCTAAAGTAACGTCCTAGTCAACATAGCTAATAGAACAAATGTGTTAGTAAACCCGCTACAATCATGCAGTAACATTACAGTTACACCGGCAGGCCCCGGTGGCAATAAATGAATACAACCAAAAGCTTACCTTGACTTGGAAGAGTTCCAGTGTTGTGTTGGATAGTCATAGTCAGCTAGCTAACATAGCATCCCTCTGTTTGAGTCAGGTGTTTGAGTAACTAAACTAGCCAGCTGCATTTGCTAGCTAAGTAAGTAAAACTGAAAGTGAAAAAAAAGAGAAATCTCTCTCTCTCTCTGTCATTTTTGAAGAAATTAATTTGTTGAAAACTGTTCAACTATTGTCTTTCTCTCTCTTTGAATCAACTACTCACCACATTTTATGCACCGCAGTGCTAGCTAGCTGTAGCTTATGCTTTTAGTACTAGATTCATTCTCTGATCCTTTGATTGGGTGGACAACATGTCAGTTCATGCTGCAAGAGCTCTTATAGGTTGGAGGACGTCCTACGGATGTTGTCATAATTACTGTGTAAGTCTCTGGAAGGGGGTGAGAACCAAGCGCCTCCTAGGTTTTGTATTGAAGTCAATGTACCAAGGGGAGGAATGAAGCTAGCTGTCCTCCGGCTACACCATGGTCCTACCCTACAGAGTGCTGTTGAGGCTACTGTATACCTTCATTGCAAAACAGTGTGTTTTAATCAATTATTTGGTGACGTGAATATATTTAGTATAGTTTTTCAATGTTTGACGATTTTTATTTTTATGAAATTCACTGAGGAAGATGGTCCTCTCCTTCCTCCTCTGAAGAGCCTCCACTGGCAGTTAGCCTCTGTGACACAGAGAAGAGCAGTCTCGGTTGAGTGACCCGTCTTGAAGCCTGACTGGTTAGGGTCAAGAAGATTGTTCTAAGAGAGATAACGAGAGAGTTGATGAGAGACAGAATGCTCAAGTGTTTTGGAAAGAAAAGAAGGGGATACAGGTCTGTAGTTTTTGACGTCAGATGAGTCGAGTGTTGGTTTCTTGAGGAGGGAAGGGACTCGGGCCATTTTGAAGTCAGAGGGGATGCAGCCAGTGGTCAGGGATGAGTTGATGAGGGAAGTGAGGGATGGGAGAAGGTCTCCAGGGATGGTCTGGAGAAGGGAGGAGGGGATGGGGTCGAGCAGGCAGGTTGTCGGGCGGCCAGACCTCAATAGTCGCAGGATTTCATCTGAATGAACAACGGAGATTGAACATCAGCAGCATGCACAATGTAAAGGTAAAAAGAGAACCGTGAGATTTTGAAAGACCTAGCTAACTAATGCTACATGCTACCTACAGTTGAAGTCGGAAGTTTACATACACCTTAGTCAAATACATTCACAATTCCTGCCATTTAATCCTAGTAAATATTCCCTGTCTTAGGTCAGTTTGGATCACCACTTTATTTTAAGAATGTGAAATGTCAGAATAATAGTAGAGAGAATGATCTATTTCAGCTTTTTATTTCTTTAATCACATTCCCAGTAAGTCAGAAGTTTACATACACTCAATTAGTATTTGGTAGCATTGCCTTTAAATTGTTTAACTTGGGTCAAACGTTTCAGGTAGCCTTCCACAAGTTTCCCACAATAATTTGGGTGAATTTTGGCCCGTTCCTCCTGACAGAGCTGGTGTAACTGAGTCAGGTTTGTAGGCCTCCTTGCTCACACACGCTTTTTCAGTTCTGCCCACAAATGTTCTATAGGATTGAGGTCAGGGCTTTGTGATTGCCACTCCAATACCTTGACTGTGTTGTCCTTAAGCCATTTTGCCACAACTTTGGAAGTATGCTTGGGGTCATTGTCCATTTGGAAGACCCATTTGCGACCAAGCTTTAACTTCCTGACTGATATCTTGAGATGTTGCTTCAATAAATCCACATAATTTTCCTTCCTCATGATGCCATCTATTTTGTGAAGTGCACCAGTCCCTCTTGCAGCAAAGCACCCCCACAGCATGATGCTGCCACCCCTGTGCTTCACGGTTGGGATGGTGTTCTTCGGCTTGCAAGCTCCCCCTTTTTCCTCCAAACATAACAATGGACATTATGGCCAAACAGTTCTATTTTTGTTTCATCAGACCAGAGGACATTTCTCCAAAAAGTACGATCTTTGTCCCCATGTGCAGTTGCAAACCGTAGTCTGGCTTTTTTATGGCGGTTTTGGAGCAGTGGCTTCTTCCTTGCTGAGCGGCCTTTCAGGTTATGTTGATATAGGACTTGTTTTACTCTGGATATAGATACTTTTGTACCTGTTTCCTCCAGCATCTTCACAAGGTCCTTTGCTGTTGTTCTGGGATTGATTTGCACTTTTCGCACAAAAGTACATTCATCTCTAGGAGACAGAACACGTCTCCTTCCTGAGCGGTATGACGGCTGCGTGGTCCTATGGTGTTTATACTTGCGTACTATTGTTTGTACAGATGAACGTGATACCTTCAGGCGTTTGGAAATTGCTCCCAAGGATGAACCAGACTTGTGGAGGTCTACAATTGTTTTTCTGAGGTCTTGGCTGATTTATTTAGATTTTCCCATGATGTCAAGCAAAGAGGCACTGAGTTTGAAGGTAGGCCTTGAAATACATCCACAGGTACACCTCCAATTAACTCGAATGATGTCAATTAGCCTATCAGAAGCTTCTAAAGCCATGACATCATTTTCTGGAATTTTACAAGCTGTTTATAGGCACAGTCAACTTAGTGTATGTAAACCTCAGACCCACTGGAATTGTGAAACTGTGAATTATAAGTGAAATAATCTGTCTGTAAACAATTGTTGGAAAAACTACTTGTGTCATGCACAAAGTAGATGTCCTAACCGACTTGCCAAAACTATAGTTTGTTAACAAGACATTTGTGGAGTGGTTGAAAAACAAGTTTTAATGACTCCAACCTAAGTGTATGTAAAATTCCGACTTCAACTGTAGGTAAATAGGAGTTGGCATTTCGTGGCAACGATGAGAGTGCCAGCTCATCAAACAGGCCCAGGGGAAACTATGTGGAATTATTAGTCTACATGCCTTTGCTGGAAAAAAGAAAACAGTTAGCAACCCATTTAGAGACCGCCACCTTGTTTGCTTTTTCCTCATGGCCTATGATGGAATGTTCAATTAAATTGACGCGCTCTTCCATGAACAAAGTGATGGATATGGGTTTCTGCCGTAACCGTATCAGCGACACAATGATAGCCCTGGAACGGCAGCGACAAGACTTTGATCATTTCTATGAGCAATTCGAGCAGAAATGCAATGAACTGGGCCTGGCAGAAAGCAAAACTCGTAGTAAACAGCCGATCAGAGTAGAGAGGGGGCAAATCTAAAACAAAATACCGGACAATATCAATGTTCAGATGAGAGCCAGGTTTGACCACTTTGATGAACTTCATTCCCTTGGTTTAGTAGACTGCAAAAAATGTGAAACAATGTCACAAAAGTTAGACACCAGCAAACGAGAGCCTGTCAGAACATGCAAAGTAGCCTATGCCTACTTTAATTTCATTAGACTTAAGGCTGATCTTGTCAGATTATACAGTTCACAAATGGTACGAGACAAATCACCTGGAGATCTTTTTGTTACAGCATGACCTGACACAGACTGTCCCAGAGGCAACAAAGTTAAGCCTACTGCAGCTGTTCCTCACTATACCAGCCACGACAGCATCCGTTGAGATGTCATTTTCTGCGCTGAAATGGATAAAGACATACAGTCTAAACCGGACCTTGCCATCATCTCCATCGAGACTTTTAAAACTGAGGGCCAACATGGAGGAGTTTTACAGTTCAGTGGTGTGGGGTGGCATTTCTTTGGGGGGCCGCACAGCCCTCCATGTGCTCGCCAGAGGTAGCCTGACTGCCATTAGGTACCGAGATGAGATCCTCAGACCCCTTGTGAGACCATATGCTGGTGCGGTTGGCCCTGGGTTCCTCCTAATGCAAGACAATGCTAGACCTCATGTGGCTGGAGTGTGTCAGCAGTTCCTGCAAGAGGAAGGCATTGATGCTATGGACTGGCCCGCCCGTTCCCCAGACCTGAATCCAATTGAGCACATCTGGGACATCATGTCTCGCTCCATCCACCAACGCCACGTTGCACCACAGACTGTCCAGGAGTTGGCGGATGCTTTAGTCCAGGTCTGGGAGGAGATCCCTCAGGAGACCATCCGCCACCTCATCAGGAGCATGCCCAGGCGTTGTAGAGAGGTCATACAGGCACGTGGAGGCCACACACACTACTGAGCCTCATATTGACTTGTTTTAAGGACATTACATCAAAGTTGGATCAGCCTGTAGTGTGGTTTTCCACTTTAATTTTGAGGGTGACTCCAAATCCAGACCTCCATGGGTTGATACATTTGATTTCCATTGATAATTTTTGTGTGATTTTGTTGTCAGCACATTCAACTATGTAAAGAAAAAAGTATTTAATAAGATTATTTCATTCATTCAGATCTAGGATGTGTTATTTTAGTGTTCCCTTTATTTTTTTGAGCAGTGTATTTTATATTTGAGATTCTTCAAAGTAGCCACTCTTTGCCTTGATGACAGCTTTGCACACTCTTGGCATTCTCTCAACCAGCTGCATGAGGTAGTCACCTGGAATGCATTTCAATTAACAGGTGTGCCTTCTTAAAAATGAATTTGTGGAATTTTTTCCTTCTTAATGCGTTTGAGCCAATCAGTTGTGTTGTGACAAGGTAGGGGTGGTATACAGAAGATAGCCCTATTTGGTAAAAGACCAAGTCCATATTATGTCAAGAACAGATCAAATAAGCAAAGAGAAACGACAGTCCATCATTACTTTAAGACATGAAGGTCAGTCAATACAGAACATTTCAAGAACTTTTAAAGTTTATTCAAGTGCAGTCGCAAAAACCATCAAGGGCTATGATGAAACTGACTCTCATGAGGACCACCACAGGAAAGGATGACCCAGTGTTACCTCTGCTGCAGAGGATAAGTTCCAGCCTCAGAAATTGCAGCCTAAATAAATGCTTCACAGAGTTCAAGTAACATTTAAATTTTTTACATTTACGTCATTTAGCAGACGCTCTTATCCAGAGCGACTTACAAATAGGTGCATTCACCTTATAGCCAGTGGGATCACCACTTTACAATGTTTTTTTTAGTTTTTTAGTTTTTGGGTTGGGGTTTGGGTTGGGGTAAGGGGGGGGTAGAAGGATTACTTTATCCTATCCCAGGTATTCCTTAAAGAGGTGGGGTTTCAAATGTCTCCGGAAGGTGGTGAGTGACTCTGCTGTCCTGGCGTCGTGAGGGAGCTTGTTCCACAATTGGGGTGCCAGAGCAGCGAACAGTTTTGACTGGGCTGAGCGGGAACTATGCTTCCGCAGAGGTAGGGGAGCCAGCAGGCCAGAGGTGGATGAACGCAATGCCCTCGTTTGGGTGTAGGGACTGATCAGAGCCTGAAGGTACGGAGGTGCCGTTCCCCTCACAGCTACGTAGGCAAGCACCATGGTCTTGTAGCAGATGCGAGCTTCAACTGGAAGCCAGTGGAGTGTGCGGAGGAGCGGGGTGACGTGAGAGAACTTGGGAAGGTTGAACACCAGACGGGCTGCGGCATTCTGGATGAGTTGTAGGGGTTTAATGGCACAGGCAGGGAGCCCAGCCAACAGCGAGTTGCAGTAATCCAGACGGGAGATGACAAGTGCCTGGATTAGGACCTGTGCCGCTTCCTGTGTAAGGCAGGGTCGTACTCTCCGAATGTTGTAGAGCATGAACCTACAGGATCGGGTCACCGCCTTGATGTTAGCGGAGAACGACAGGGTGTTGTCCAGGGTCACGCCAAGGCTCTTCGCACTCTAGGAGGGGGACACAACGGAGTTGTCAACCATGATGGCGAGATCATGGAACAGGCAGTCCTTCCCCGGGAGGAAGAGCAGCTCCGTCTTGCCAAGGTTCAGCTTGAGGTGGTGATCCGTCATCCATACTGATATGTCTGCCAGACATGCAGAGATGCGATTCGCCACCTGGTTATCAGAAGGGGGAAAGGAGAAGATGAGTTGTGTGTCGTCAGCGTAGCAATGATAGGAGAGGCCATGTGAGGATATGACAGAGCCAAGTGACTTGGTGTATAGGGAGAATAGGAGAGGGCATAGAACTGAGCCCTGGGGGACACCAGTGGTGAGAGCACGTGGTGCGGAGACAGCTTCTCGCCACGCCACTTGGTAGGAGCGACCGGTCAGGTAGGACGCAATCCAAGAGTGAGCCGCGCCGGAGATGCCCAGCTCGGAGAGGGGGGAGAGGAGGATCTGATGGTTCACAGTATCAAAGGCAGCAGACAGGTCTAGAAGGACAAGAGCAGAGGAGAGAGAGTTAGCTTTAGCAGTGCGGAGAGCCTCCGTGACACAGAGAAGAGCAGTCTCAGTTGAATGACCAGTCTTGAAACCTGACTGGTTTAGATCAAGAAGGTCATTCTGAGAGAGATAGCAAGAGAGTTGGCTAAAGACGGCATGCTCAATAGTTTTGGAGAGAAAAGAAAGAAGGGATACTGGTCTGTAGTTGTTGACATCAGAGGGATTGAGTGTTGGTTTTTTGAGAAGGGGTGCAACTCTCGCTCTCTTGAAGACGGAAGGGACATAGCCAGTGGTCAAGGATGAGTTGATCAGCGAGGTGAGGTAAGGGAGAAGGTCACCGGAGATGGTCTGGAGAAGAGAGGAGGGGATAGGGTCAAGCGGGCAGGTTGTTGGGCGGCCTACCGTCACAAGTCGCAAGATTTCATCTGGAGAGAGAGGGGAGAAAGAAGTCAAAGCATAGGGTAGGGCAGTGTGAGCAGGACCAGCAGTGTCATTTGACTTAACAAACGAGGATCAGATGTCGTCAACCTTCTTTTCAAAATGGTTGATGAAGTCATCCACAGAGAGGGAGGGGGGGATTCAGCAGGGAGGAGAATGTGGCAAAGAGCTTCCTAGGGTTAGAGGCAGATGCTTGGAATTTAGAGTGGTAGAAGTGGCCTTAGCAGCAGAAACAGATGAAGAAAATATAGAGAGGAGGGAGTGAAAAGATGCCAGGTCCGCAGGGAGTCTAGTTTTCTTCCATTTCCGCTCAGCTGCCCGGAGCTCTGTTCTGTGAGCTCACAATGAGTCATCAAGCCACGGAGCTGGAGGGGAGGACCGAGCCGGCCGGGAGGATAGGGGACATAGAGAGTCAAAGGATGCAGAAAGGGAGGAGAGGAGGGTTGAGGAGGCAGAATCAGGAGATTGGAGGGAGAAGGATTGAGCAGAGGGAAGAGATGATAGGATGGAAGAGGAGAGAGTAGCGGGAGAGAGAGAGCGAAGGTTGCGACGGCGCATTACCATCTGTGTAGGGGCAGAGTGAGTAGTGTTGGAGGAGAGCGAGAGAGAAAAGGATACAAAGTAGTGGTCGGAGACATGGAGGGGAGTTGCAGTGAGATTAGTAGAAGAACAGCATCTAGTAAAGATGAGGTCAAGCGTATTGCCTGCCTTGTGAGTAGGGGGGACGGTGACAGGGGTGAGGTCAAAAGAGGAGAGGAGTGGAAAGAAGGAGGCAGAGAGAAATGAGTCAAATGTAGACGTAGGGAGGTTGAAATCCCCCCAGAACTGTGAGGGGTGAGCCATCCTCAGGAAAGGAACTTATCAAGGCGTCAAGCTCATTGATGAACTCTCCAAGGGAACCTGGAGGGCGATAGATGACAAGGATATTAAGCTTAAATGGGCTAGTGACTGTGACAGCATGGAATTCAAATGAGGAGATAGACAGATGGGTCAGGGGAAAAATTGAGAATGTCCACTTGGGAGAGATGAGGATTCCTGTGCCACCACCCCGCTGACCAGATGCTGTCGGGGTATGCGAGAACACATGGTCAGACGAGGAGAGAGCAGTAGGAGTAGCAGTGTTTTCTGTGGTAATCCATGTTTCCGTCAGCGCCAAGAAGTCGAGGGACTGGAGGGTAGCATAGGCTGAGATGAACTCTGCCTTGTTGGCAGCAGAACGGCAGTTCCAGAGGCTGCCTGAGACCTGGAACTCCACGTGGGTGGTGCGTGCAGGGACCACCAGGTTAGAGAGGCAGCAGCCACGCGGTGTGAGGCGTTTCTGTAGCCTGTGCGGAGAGGAGAGAACAGGGATAGGCAGAGGCATAGTTGACAGGCTGCAGCAGATGGCTACAATAATGCAGAGGAGATCGGAATGAAATGAACTAAACATCTGGGAAAGGAGAGAGCGGGGCCTCCCTCACCACAACTCCCAAATATAACTCTCCCAACTTCCACCTCAGAAACTATAATTGTTGTAAACTACAGCGGTTCAATGTTTTCTAGGAATAGACTAACTTAGTTTATTCAGCTAGCTAACTAGTCCAGGCACTTAGTCATAAGACGCCATAGCCAGCTAGCATGCCGGACTCCAACAACACGGTTTAGCGCCAATACTCGGCCACAACAAACCACCAGTGTATCAACACGCAAGCAGATCGTTCGTGTCCGTGTCTAACGTTGTGGGTTAGTCCCGACAGCTTGAGCGAGTCCGTTGTCAATTTATTCAGCCAGTTAGTTAGCTAGAATAGTTAGCAAACTAGCTAGCCATTGCTTTCAGACAAAGAAGAACCCCTCCTTTCACGGCACGAACACACAGAGAGAGCCAAACTAACGTTAACTAGTCACCCATGTCCCGTATTCCTTGAACGACTCGGGCTATCAATATGTAAAAAACAAAACACAAATGTAGGTTATGACTTACCCCTAGCAGCTACTGTTAGCTAGCCAAGTGCAAAGCTAGCCACTGAATTGACTCAGCCAGTTCGCGTCTGTTCGCTCGGTCGTTCCAGCTATTGTTTACTAGTAGCTATCCAGGTAGCAACAAGCTAGCTAAATTTCAAGCACAGTAGCCACTTGCTACCTAATGTTAACAGTTCAGACAATGAGGTTAGAAAACAGCTGAATGGTAGGCAATTATTGTATGTAATTATTGTAGGCAGCCAGCTGGCGTAATTACAGGCACTCTCAGGCGTGAAACAACTATACCGTTGCTAATAGCTACTCGCCAGCTAGTCCAGGTGGTGGGTTAGCTAGCTAGCTTCGTGCTACACCGGGCACAGCCGAATACAATACTAACCTACAATAATTACATACAACAACCCACGATAAGTACCTACAATACCTAACTACAATCTAAATACATCGTTTAAGCCTTACTCGACAAAGCCCAAGCTATGTATAAAGCCAAGCTTACCCGACGCCAACATCAACTGTTCAGAGGAGACTGCGTGAATCAGGCCTTCATGGTCAAATTCCTGCAATGAAACCACTACTAAAGGACACCAATAAGAAGAAGAGACTAGCTTGGGCCAAGAAACACAAGCAATGGACATTAGACCGGTGGAAGTCTGTCCTTTAGTCTGATGAGTCCAAATTTGAGATTTTTGGTTCCAACCGCCGAGTCTTTGTGAGACGCAGTGTAGGTGAACGAATGATCTCCGCATGTGTGGTTCCCACCGTGAAGCATGGAGGAGGAGGTGTGATGGTGTGGGGGTGCTTTGCTGGTGACACTGTCAGTGATTTATTTAGAATTCAAGGCACACTTAACCAGCATGGCTACCACAACATTCTGCAGCGATACGCAATCTCATCTGATTTCGGCTTAGTGGGACTATCATTCGTTTTTCAACAGGACAATGACCCAACACACCTCCAGGCTGTGTAAGGGCTATTTGACCAAGAAGTAGAATGATGGAGTGCTGCATCAGATGACCTGGCCTCCTAAATCCCCCGACCTCAACCCAATTGAGATGGTTTAGGATGAGTCGGATGGCAGAGTGAAGGAAAAGCAGCCAACAAGTGCTCAGCATATGTGGGAACTCCTTCAAGACTGTTGGAAAAGCATTCCAGGTGAAGCTGGTTGAGAGAATGCCAAGAGTGTGCAAAGCTGTCATCAAGGCAAAGGGTGGCTATTTAAAGAATCTCAAATATAAAATATATTTAGATTTGTTTAACACTTTTTTTGGTTACTACATGATTCCAGATGTGTTATTTCATAGTTTTGATGTCTTCACTATTATTCTACAATTTAGAAAATAGAATAAATAAAGAAAAACCCATGAATGAGTAGGTGTGTCCAAACTTTTGACTGGTACTGTATATATAAAGATATATATGTATATTTTTTTACCCCTTTTTCTCCCCAATTTCATGATATCCAATTGGTAGTTACAGTCTTGTCGATTTCATTTGCATTTGTGTCAGAGTGATTAGAGGGACTATAGAGCGCTGAGTACCAGGCCATTAGCGATTGGCTGGTCGTTAGCAAGTTTGGCTACTAATGACCATCAGCGGCATCAGAGCGCAGTTTTGGAGAAGCCTAGTTACCATGACTCAGCGGTCATTTGGAATTTGACTGCAGTCATGACTCGTGACTGCCGGTGTGGCGGTAATACGGTCACCATAACAGCTGTACTCAGAACATGTCTCAGAGTACTGGGGTTGATGGCGACCACCATCTCAGTATTACCACTAGGGCTACTGAGAATGAGAGACTTCCAGTGTTGGGTATCTGCCCTTCGCCTGTGTCCACAACAGCACCTAAATGTTGACCACAGACTGTCTCTCAGCTCTCCGTCACTGGAGGAGCCCCTCGATCTTCGTTTCAGGCATTCCCCTAGGGGTATTGTAAGTAAGCATTTCACTGTAAGGTCTACACCTGTTGTATTCGGCGCATGTGGCAAATAACATTTGATTCGATTTGATTTGTCAATGAGGAAGGTAGTGACGACAGACACGTCACTCAAAGGGTGGGGCGCAGTTCACGAGGGAAGAACAATAAACAGATTGTGGTCGCCACAGCTCTGCCACACTCATATAAATAACCTTGAATTGCTGACAGTATTTCATGCATTGATTCAAAATTGTCACATCCTTGTCAGGACAGACAATGTGACTGTGGTAACATACATCAACTGCCAGGGTGGCACTCAATCTCTGCATCTACACAGACTAACTGTCGAGATTATTCTGTGAGGCACGGCACACCTACTTTCACTACGTAAATCCCAGGCGTACTTGTTGTCCAGAGGGAAACACCTATACAGGGATTGGAAAAATGGCAGAGAGTGAGACAGGGAAGCGACAGAAAATAAGTCCTGTATGGCAATACTTTGAGAAGTTAAATGAGAATGTGGTGACATGCAAACTTTGTGAAGTGGAATTGAGCTACAGTGGCAGTACAGGTGCAATGCTTAACCATCTGAAAGGGAGGCACCGTGAGACCCAAACTGTTGCTGGCAGCAGCCCCCCAAAAACAGACATTAGACAGGCTCTTCACATGAAAGAAGTGCAATAATGGAAAGAGTGAGAAAATCACAGCGCTGATTACAGAAAATGATTGCAATTGATATGCAGCCATTGTCAATGGTAGAGGATGTCGGATTCAATGCCCTGACGGCATGTCTAGAACCAGACTACAAGATGCAATGTCGAAAAACCGGATGGAGAAATTGATTGCCCTGCAATAAGAAACCACTAGCTCTCAAATACGCCATAAGTGAGGTTAAAAACAGATTGTTGGACGTCTATGAACACGCTGTCATACGTCACTGCAACGAGCGATCGCATTAATGGGAAATGGGACATGACATCCCATGTACTAACCACTGAGAACATGGAGCAGAGACACAGCAGACAACCTAAAAACAGAACCTAAACGATAAAAAAACAATGTAAAAAAATATTTTCAAAATGGCTGTTTAAACGTTAAGATTTAAAAAAACATTTGTCACATTCCTAGTCTCCACCATTTATTTCCAGTACCTGCTTTGCACATCTACTTGGACAGAATGAGAGCATGGCGTAAGAAAGAAGTTCATAATGACAACATTTGTATTGTTTTGTATGACTACAGCGCCTGCGATAAAATGCTCAAATAGAGACATGTTTTGATTGAGCGAGGCGTCAAAGCGGACAACCCGCCCACCCAGCTTTGGTTGGGTCATTATAATTCAAAACAATGCATTCTAAAATAAATCGCACACGCCTCGCACGCTTTCCTTTGGTGAGATTAGGCCATAAATTATGTTATTTCATATGCCAATGGTAGTGAGAATGTGATGGATTGTCCCCTTTGTTCCATGAAGAAATCCTGTGAATGTCTCTGCTAGCAGTAGGCTCTCACCATGCCTCCACTGAATTCTGCTTTGTAATCTTCCTGACATCTAGTGCACTTTTCATCATTAGATAGTCATCTGCAGACACTTACATTACAGGTTGCCACCTTGAAGATTGAATAGGAATGTTTATTTGAGCACAATGACAGTTCATATGTTAGAAAATGTCGCTCCTGCTTAGGCTTTCTTATCAGAAAAAAGGCTCTGTGAAGAATGTGATTTTAGACAACTAAATTAGTCCATTTAAGCAATTAAGGTTGCCACGATGTCTCTTGTCAAACTGCTTTGACACAGACATTTGAATATAGTGTCTCTGAAATATTGAATACCCATACAATGCTGTAGTGATACTCACAGCCTGCTGCCTCGTTCATACCAAATATGTTTTCCATGTTGTAGGAACATTTATCACTTGACAAATGTGGCCATTAGGTGCATCCCTTTATAAGGAACAAATATATATCAATAGACATGTGTATGCCATGATTATGGAAACTAGAGAAGGTAGGCTACTGAGTGCCTGGTGAATAGCTACACGGACTATCTGAGTTATCCTTATTGACCTTTTATTTTTGTCTCTATGCACACTCAAAGGGCCCTACACACTCACACACTCACTCCATCATCTGCTCAATCACACATAATATGCACATACATTTATACTGACTCTACATACGCACACCCTCTCACATACAATCTGCTGCTACTCTGTATATCTTATATCCTGTTGCCTAGTCACCTTACTCCTATACTGTACATACACTATATATACAGAAGTATGTGGACACCCCTTCAAATTAGTGGGATTGGCTATTTCAGCCACACCTGTTGCTGACAGGTGGATAAAATCGAGCACACAGCCATGCAGTCTCCATAGACAAACATTGGCAGTAGAATGGCCTTACAGAAGAGCTCAGTGACTTTCAACGTAGCACCGTCATAGGATGCCACCTTTCCAACAAGTCAGTTCGTCAAATTTCTGCCCTGCTAGCGCTGCCCCAGTCAACTCTAAGTGCTGTTATTGTGAAGTGGAAACGTCTAGGAGCAACAACGGCTCAGCCGCAAGCTCACAGAACGGGACTACCGAGTGTAAAAATCGTCTGTCCTCAGTTGCGACACTCACTACGGAGTTCCAAACTGCCTCTGGAAGCAACATCAGCACAATAACTATTTGTCGGGAGCTTCATGAAATGGGTTTCCATGGCCGAGCAGCCGCACACAAGCCTAAGATCACCATGCGCAATGCCAAGCGTCGGCTGGAGTGGTGTAAAGCTCGCCGCCATTGACTCTGGAGCAGTGGAAACGCGTTCTCTGGGGTGATGAATCACGCTTCACCATCTGGCAGTCCGACATACGAATCTAGGTGTGGCAGATGCCAGGAGAACGCTACCTGCCCCAATGCATAGTGCCAACAGTATGCATTAAAGTGCATAAAGGGAAATCTTAGCGCTATAGCATTCAATGATATTCTAGACGATTCTGTGCTTCCAACTTTGTGGCAACAGTTTGGGGAAGGCCCTTTCCTGTTTCAGCATGACAATGCCACCGTGCACAAAGTGAGGTCCATACAGAAATGGTTTGTCGAGATCGGTGTGTAAGAACTTGACTGGCCTGCACAGAGCCCTGACCTCAACCCCATCAAACTCCTTTGGGATTAATTGGAACGGCGACTGCGAGTCAGGCCTAATTACCCAACATCAGTGCCCGACCTCACGAATGCTCTTGTGGCTGAATGGAAGCAAGTCCCCGCAGCAATGTGCCAACTTCTACTGGAAAGCCTTCCCAGAAGAATGGAGGCTGTTATAGCAGCAAAGGGGGGACCAACTCAATATTAAGGCCCATGATTTTGGAATGAGATGTTCGACGAGCAGGTGTCCACATACTAGTGTATCTACCTCCATCACTACAGTATCCCTGCACATTGTAAATATGGTATTGGAACTGACCCTGTATATACAGTGAGGGAAAAAAGTATTTGATCCCCTGCTGATTTTGTACGTTTGCCCACTGACAAAGAAATGATCAGTCTATAATTTTAATGGTAGGTTTATTTGAACAGTGAGAGACAGAATAACAACAAAAAAATCCAGAAAAACGCATGTCAAAAATGTTATAAATTGATTTGCATTTTAATGAGGGAAATAAGTATTTGACCCCCTCTCAATCAGAAAGACATCTGGCTCTTAAAGGGAGTGCTCCTAATCTCAGCTTGTTACCTGTATAAAAGACACCTGTCCATAGAAGCAATCAATCAATCAGATTCCAAACTCTCCACCATGGCCAAGACCAAAGAGCTCTCCAAGGATGTCAGGGACAAGATTGTAGACCTACACAAGGCTGGAATGGGCTACAAGACCATCGCCAAGCAGCTTGGTGAGAAGGTGACAACAGTTGGTGTGATTATTCGCAAATGGAAGAAACACAAAAGAACTGTCAATCTCCCTCGGCCTGGGGCTCCATGCAAGATCTCACCTCGTGGAGTTGCAATGATCATGAGAACGGTGAGGAATCAGCCCAGAACTACACGGGATGATCTTGTCAATGATCTCAAGGCAGCTGGGACCATAGTCACCAAGAAAACAATTGGTAACACACTACGCCGTGAAGGACTGAAATCCTGCAGCGCCCGCAAGGTCCCCCTGTTCAAGAAAGGACATATACAGGCCTGTCTGAAGTTTGCCAATGAACATCTGAATGATTCAGAGGAGAACTGGGTGAAAGTGTTGTGGTCAGATGAGACCAAAATCTAGCTCTTTGGAATCAACTCAACTCGCCGTGTTTGGAGGAGGAGGAATGCTGCCTATGACCCCAAGAACACCAACCCCACTGTCAAACATGGAGGTGGAAACATTATGCTTTGGGGGTGTTTTTCTGCTAAGGGGACAGGACAACTTCACCGCATCAAAGAGACGATGGACGGGGCCATGTACCGTTAAATCTTGGGTGAGAACCTCCTTCCCTCAGCCAGGGCATTGAAAATGGGTCGTGGATGGGTATTCCAGCATGACAATGATCCAAAACACACGGCCAAGGCAACAAAGGAGTGGCTCAAGAAGAAGCACATTAAGGTCCTGGAGTGGCCTAGCCAGTCTCCAGACCTTAATCCCATAGAAAATCTGTGGAGGGAGCTGAAGGTTCGAGTTGCCAAACGTCAGGCTCGAAACCTTAATGACTTGGAGAAGATGTGTGCAAACATAGTGGCCAACTACAAGAAACGTCTGACCTCTGTGATTGCCAACAAGGGTTTTGCCACCAAGTACTAAGTCATGTTTTGCAGAGGGGTCAAATACTTATTTCCCTCATTCAAATGCAAATCAATTTATAACATTTTTTACATGCATTTTCTGGATTTATTTGTTGTTATTCTGTCTCTCACTGTTCAAATAAACCTACCATTAAAATTATAGACTGATCATGTCTTTGTCAGTTGGCAAACGTACAAAATCAGCAGGGGATCAAATACTTTTTTCCCTCACTGTAGTATGCTTACTTAATTTCTTGTGTGTTCTTTTATAGTATTACATTATTATTGATTATTGCATTGTTGGGTTTTAAGTTTGCAAGAAAGGAATTTCTCTGTACTTGTGCATGTGACATTAAAACTTAAAACTTGAATGCAGAGAGAAATATCCTGTATAACAACTCAGACTTGACGAGTTCCGCTCGCCTCACACCACTACCTCATCTGTGTTTTGAGAAGAATACACTCGACACCTACATTTTTCATACGATTCTCCTCTTTTGTCTTCCATTATGCATACATCTGATTTGCCAAGCCCAGACCTCAGATTTGTTTGAGAAAAGAGATGTTGAATGCTAAACCTTTTGCACTCGGGAGCCAAGAGTGTGTAGAATGCTGACACCAGTAGAAAACAATGCAGAGGGCCCAGTGGCATTCTCTGCTGCTTTATGGAATAGCTGTGGGGGGTGAGGGGGTGGGGTGTTGTTATTTTCAGCAGCTTTCAAAGACAATTCTCACCATGGTGTGTCGAATATCACCTGAGTATCAGAACATATCTATTGTGTAGAGCAGTACGGTTACCTGGGCTGAGCTGCTATGTGAAGGCAGTAGAAGATGATGATGATGATGATGGTGGTGCTACTGCTGCTGATGGTGATGATGAATTGACCATCACCTAGTCCACTGTGCTGTGGGGCTCCTTTTCCCTTCCCCATCACCTCTGTTGTTTTTTCTTCCTTAGACTTTAATGGTGTGTCATATTGTGCAGTCTCTACACGAGCTGCCCCCAATGGCCCTTTTTCCAGGCCAGCCGTCACAAACGGCCCCATGCTGTCAGACTGGTTATTATCTTGATATGATGCGCCAGGTTGAGGAAATCACTCTCTCTCTCCAAGTCCCGGTCCCAAATGTTTTAGAGTTTTTTTTCCTGTCTTCAGATTGTTGTTTTTTGGTTGTCCTGCTGTCCTTTGACAAATCTCCTATTGTTCGTCCACACCCCATGTGGCCAGAGTGAGAGAAATAACAGGAACTTTTTTAATTAATCTAATCCAAGTCTGCCTGTTGAATTTAACACTGTCATATTGACTGCCAGCACCGACATAAAGGATATTTATTTTAAGATACATATATCAAGAGGATGCGGAGAGGAGGGTCTGTAGGCAGCAGGCTAGTGTCGTTGGGCAGCCACAGTGCAACAGGAAATGTATCCAACTCCAAGTGTTTTAAAGGCATTTTTAAAAGGCTTTTAATAATCACATCTACTTTCCATGGCATCACTCAATACGGGACCTCTCATGTAATCGAGCTATTGATCGGGATCACCCCTGTTACCTCGGACACTGAGAAAAGGGGATTAAGTGTTCAATTTATATTATTGGCAAGCCACTTCTGATTGGGCACAGACGTCAATTCAACGTCTATTCGACATTGGTTCAATGTAATTTCATTGAAATTACGTGGAAACAACATTTATTCAACCAGTGTGTGCCCAGTGGCTTTCTATAGCTCTCTCTGTTACAAGAGCAGTTCACTAGTTGCATGACAGGATTTAAATGCCATTAAACGGGTGTCTAATTCTGTAACAAAGAAAATACACTGTATGTTAAAGGTCCAAAGAGAAGATAATGTATGTTAAAGGTCCAAAGAGAAGATACTGTATGTTAAAGGTCCAAAGAGAAGATACTGTATGTTAAAGGTCCAAAGAGAAGATACTGTATGTTAAAGGTCCAAAGCAGCCATTGTTATCCCAATATCAAGTCATTTCTGTGTAACAATTAATTACCTTACTGTGATTGTCAAAAAGGAACAAAAATGGCTTCTTAGTAAAGAACAATTTCTCAAGCAAGGACTGTCTAGGAGTGGTCTGAGTGGGGAGGGGAAAATTGAAAACTAGCTCGTATTGGCAGAGAGGTTTGGAACTCTCTTTCTTATTGATCTATTAACTAACATCGCCTGGTGATGTCAGCAGGCAGGTCAAAACTCCATCCCACCTGTCACGACTTCCGCCGAAGTTGGTGCCTCTCCTTGTGCGGGCGGCTATCGGCGGTCATGTTGGCAATCACAGAGGTCAGACGTTTCTTGTAGTTGGCCGCCAGGTTTGCACAAATCTCAGGAGGGATTTTGTTCCACTCCTCTTTGCAGATCTTCTCCAAGTCATTAAGGTTTCAAGGCTGACGTTTGGCAACTCAAACCTTCAGCTCCCTCCACAGATTTTCTATGGGATTAAGGTCTGGAGACTGGCTAGGCCACTCCAGGACCTTAATGTGCTTCTTCTTGAGCCACTCCTTTGTTGCCTTGGCCGTGTGTTTTGGGTCATTGTCATGCTGGAATACCCATCCACGACCCATTTTCAATGCCCTGGCTGAGGGAAGGAGGTTCTCACCCAAGATTTGACAGTACATGGCCCCGTCCATCGTCCCTTTGATGCGGTGAAGTTGTCCTGTCCCCTTAGCAGAAAAACACCCCCAAAGCATAATGTTTCCACCTCCATGTTTGACGGTGGGGATGGTGTTCTTGGGGTCATAGGCAGCATTCGTCCTCCTCCAAACACGGCGAGTTGAGTTGATGCCAAAGAGCTAGATTTTGGTCTCATCTGACCACAACACTTTCACCCAGTTCTCCTCTGAATCATTCAGATGTTCATTGGCAAACTTCAGACGGCCCTGTATATGTGCTTTCTTGAGCTGGGGGACCTTGCGGGCGCTGCAGGATTTCAGTCCTTCACGGCGTAGTGTGTTACCAATTGTTTTCTTGGTGACTATGGTCCCAGCTGCCTTGAGATCATTGACAAGATCCTCCCGTGTAGTTCTGGGCTGATTCCTCACCGTTCTCATGATCATTGCAACTCCACGAGGTGAGATCTTGCATGGAGCCCCAGGCCGAGGGAGATTGACAGTTCTTTTGTGTTTCTTCCATTTGCGAATAATCGCACCAACTGTTGTCACCTTCTCACCAAGCTGCTTGGTGATGGTCTTGTAGCCCATTCCAGCCTTGTGTAGGTCTACAATCTTGTCCCTGACATCCTTGGAGAGCTCTTTGGTCTTGGCCATGGTGGAGAGTTTGGAATCTGATTGATTGATTGCTTCTGTGGACAGGTGTCTTTTATACAGGTAACAAGCTGAGATTAGGAGCACTCCCTTTAAGAGTGTGCTCCTAATCTCAGCTCGTTACCTGTATAAAAGACACCTGGGAGCCAGAAATCTTTCTGATTGAGAGGGGGTCAAATACTTATTTCCCTCATTAAAATGCAAATCAATTTATAACATTTTTGACATGCGTTCTTCTGGATTTTTTTGTTGTTATTCTGTCTCTCACTGTTCAAATAAACCTACCATTAAAATTATAGACTGATAATTTCTTTGTCAGTGGGCAAACGTACAAAATCAGCAGGGGATCAAATAGTTTTTTCCCTCACTGTATGATGTGGGGGACCGGGAGCTGTTAGCTGTTGTCAAGGCTCTGAAGGCGTGGAGGCATTGGCTTGAGGGGGCTAAACACCCTTTCCTCATTTGGACTGACCACCGCAATCTGGAGTACATCCGGGCGGCGAGGAGACTGAACCCTCGCCAGGCAAGGTGGGCCATATTTTTCACCCGTTTTGTTTTCACCCTATCCTACAGACCAAGTTCCCAGAACGCTAAGGCAGACGCACTGTCCCGGATGTATGACACAGAGGAGCGGTCCACGGATCCCACTCCCATACTTCCGGCTTCTTGCCTGGTGGCACCGGTGGTATGGGAGGTTGACGCGGACATCGAGCGGGCGTTACGTTCGGAGCCCACTCCCACCCAGTGTCCAGTTGGGCGTCTGTACGTTCCGTTTGATGTCTGCGATCGATTGATCTGTTGGGCCCACACGCCACCCTCCTCTGGTCATCCTGGCATCGGTCGGACAGTGCGCTGTCTTAGTGGGAAGTACTGGTGGCCCACTTTAGCTAAGGACGTGAGGGTTTATGTTTCCTCCTGCTCTGTGTGCACCCAGTGCAAGGCACCTAGACACCTGCCCAGAGGGAAATTACAAACCCTACCCGTTCCACAACGGCCGTGGTCACACCTATCGGTGGACTTCATGACGGATCTTCCTCCGTCACGAGGTAACACCACGATCCTGGTCGTTGTGGATCTCCTTCCTTTGCCCGGTCTCCCTACGGCCCTACAGACTGCGGAGGCCCTGTTTACCCACGTCTTCCGGCACTACGGGGTGCCTGAGGATATAATGTCTGATACGGGTCCCCAGTTCATATCGAGGGTCTGGAGGGCGTTCATGGAACGTCTGGGGGTCTTGGTCAGCCTGACCTCAGGTTTTCACCCCGAGAGTAATGGGCAGGTGGAGAGAGTTAACCAGGATGTGGGTAGGTTTCTGCGGTCCTATTGCCAGGACCGGCCGGGGGAGTGGGCGGTTTTCATCCCCTGGGCAGAGATGGCCCAAAACTCCCTCCGCCACTCCTCCACTAACATGTCTCCGTTTCAGTTTGTACTAGGTAATCAGCCGGTCCTGGCACAGTGGCATCAGAGCCAGATCGAGGCACCTGCGGTGGATGAATGGTTTCGGCGCTTGGAGGAGACATGGGACGCCATGTGCGCCTGCAACGGGCCATCAGGTGACAGAAGGCGAGCGCCGACCGCCACCGCAGTGAGGCCCCGGTGTATGCACCGGGGGACCGGGTCTGGCTCTCGACCCGAAACCTGCCCCTTCGCCTGCCCTGCCGGAAGCTGGGTCCGCGGTTTGTGGGGCCATATAAAGTCCTGAGGAGACTGAACGAGGTATGCTATAGGTTACAGCTCCCCCCTGATTACCGTATTAACCCCTCGTTCCATGTGTCTCTCCTCAGGCCGGTGGTGGCAGGTCCACTCCAGCAGTTTGAGGTGCAGGAGGTTCCTCCGCCCCCTCTGGATATCGAGGGGGTCCGGGCGTATACTGTACGAGCCATCATGGACTCAAGACGTCGGGCGAGGGGCCTTCAGTACCTCGTGGAGTGGGAGGGGAACGGTCCGGAGGAGAGATGCTGGGTGCCGGTGGAGGACATCCTGGACCCTCCCTTACTGCAGGAATTTCACCGTCTCCACCCGGATCGTCCTGCGCCTCATCCTCCGGGTCGTCCCCGAGGCCGGTGTCTTGAGTGCCGAAGGGGGGGGGTACTGTCACGACTTCCGCCGAAGTTGGTGCCTCTCCTTGTGCGGGCGGCTATCGGCGGTCGTCATCACCGGCTTTCTAGCTGCCAACGATCTACGTTTCTTTTTCCATTTGTTTTGTCTTGATTGTACACACCTGGTTCCCATTGCATTATTATTTACCTATTTAACCCTCTGGTTCCCACATGGTTTTGTGCGTGTTTGTTCTTTGTTTTGTGTCATACTTTTATGTGAGCTGGTGTGTTTTCCCTGCGTGGAATTAGTGTTGTTTATTTTTCGGAGTAAAGTACGTTGTTTCCTCAGTTCTGTGTCCTGCGCCTGACTCCGTCCTACCGCTGCACATTTCACACTTGACACCACCAAAACAGGCTGAAATTTCAGGCGGTCTTTTCAAACAGCTCTTACACTAAAAGGGCATTATCATCATTTTCACAATTTTACAGTATTATTCCATACTTATAGTGTGGAAATATATATAAAACACAAGAAAATCAAGATTTTGACTGCACTGGGCCTTTAAGATAAGATGGCTGAGCACTATGACACTTCACTTCCAAACAATGGTTGTTTCTATATGCAGCTCCATACCATATTCACACTGTATGATGGTAATTAGCATTCCATTGAATGCTTGATGAGGGGGAAATAGGCAGAAGGCTTGTAGGCTTCTTGCAATCTTGTCTGTACATTGAAAGCTACCAATGCATTTGTCCATTCACTTGTGGGAATGCTGTGAGACTCTCGGGATTACTAGATGTACTTCACGCCCATTAACCAGGCATGAGTCCCAACCTCCGTAATATCTATTGAACTCGCTGGAGTCAATAGAGGCTGGTCCAACATTGGAAAATCAGTTGCTTCCCTCTCTGGGGAGGACCAATTGGGTTTCCCTTTCTTAAACACACCTCTCTCTCTCTCTCTCTCTCTCTCTCTCTCTCTCTCTCTCTCTCTCCGAAAATCCAGGCCCGCTGGCCCATCCATCCATTCCTCAGAGCTGAGCCATCATCATCACTGTGTCAGAGGAACTAATCATGACCAATTACCGGGATTATCTTCTATTGATCTCAGCACACAGCACATCTGGCAGCCATCAGCCACCGTATAGATTGAGCTATCAGTTGGAAGCACGGTAGACAGCAGCCTGGCAGGCCAAAGCCTGATCTTAATGGCTAGACACCTAGCCAGGGCCAACAGGGTTGGCTGCGACCAGAATATTATGATGATCATCATCACCACTCAGCCTCTCTCTTCCAACCCTTGTCCCAACAAGTATCAGATATTCTGTGGGAGGGAGCCAAACATCAGCCAAAATGGGAAAACATCTTTGGTGGAAAATCAGAGATATGTTGCTTCATCAATTTGACCAATTTTACCTGCTCTTCTGGGCGCTTGTGTCACTTTCTAGTACTGAACAGTATTGTAAAGTTATGTTACCACAGTATCTTAAGAATAACAACTCAAATCCAATGTGCCTTCACTAATACAGTAGTATGGAGGTAGTGTGACTGCATGGTGTGATGATTTAAGGGTCTTTCACAGATGATTGGTGAACATGTTTGCGGAGGAATTAGGTCAGTCAGATGTGACATGTACTGTAAGGCGACACAGTGTGCCACATACAGAGCCCACAGCCATGGATGGGGCTTTGGCTGTAAACAGGGCATGCTAAAGTAACCCAAGGGGATTCTTTGCAAAACAAACAATTCCTGACCTTGTGATCACTTACACTGCAAGATCCACTTACAGACATAGTGCTTCCAAGTCTATACGGGACAGAATGTTTTTTCAGTCTTGTGTATTTCTTTTTCATGTCATGTGCAACTCATTCTTGTTTGTTTTTTGGGCAACCTGGTTATTCTGAGAACATAGGGCAAATTCACAATAAAGACATAGAGGTTTTTAAATGGCAGGATGCCAGGCAATACTTTTCCTTTGACAAATATTTATCCTGACATTACAGGGACACCAGAAACACTGACACTGGGTCTTGTGTCTAGTGTTTTGGTTGACTTTTAATATTGCTGCAGAATGTTGTTTTGATAATGTTATCAGTGCTATGCTGTTCCATTTTAGAGAATGAAAACCCCTCTGTTCTGTATGTGCTCTGCTTGGCTCTGCTGTGCTTGGCTCTGCTCTCCTGTGCCACACCGTGCTGTGCTATGCTGTGCTATGCTGGCGTCTAGCTATTGAATGTGCCTCTTGTACCTCTCTCCCTACAGAGTGTAACATCTTGATTGAAAGTTGTCTGATAATGTCTGTGTGTCTCTGTCCTTGTCATTAGGAGTGCCATGATTGCTGACTGGGTGTACTGGCTGTCCGGGGCCTCAGAGGAACACATAAGCAAGCTCATCAAACTGTATTGACAGGTGAGAATGGATGGCCCAGAGTAGAGAGGAAAGCCCAATGAAGGATTATTGCTTTAAAGACTGTCGACTGAGGTAGCTCTTAGCTTATCAATCAGGCAGAATGCTGCATAGCAGTAAACTGTTTATAAGGAACCAGAGCACAGCAGGGTGACGCCTAGTGAACCTAACCTCAACACTGGCAAGCAAAGGTCATCCATGAATCAGCCTAGACTACTGTATGGTTACACAAACATTGTCCACTCTCTGATCTAATCTTAATTACCTCAACTACTACTATCAGGGTCGTTTCACAAAAGGGTGCCTTTTGCGTCCCTTTGATATTTTAAGTAGAAATTGTGCATCAATATTGAAGCCTGTTATATTAAACGAAGTGCCCTTTAATACAGTACTGAACATAAACCCCAAGCTTTTACATGAGTTTCCATAAGATGTTGGAGGTTGGCAAAGAGATCCATGCAAACATACAGGAAATTGCACTCGCTGAAGTTACTTTTTTGCACTTCAAGTTTAGCTGAGGAAAGGCGGAGAGTTTTAATTCTAAGGGCAAAATGAATGTCTTTGACCTTGAAATTGGGTTTGTACAGATCTGCATCCAAGCCATGATTTGCATTCGCTTGAAGTGAGATGAGTACGGGATATCTTTAAGTATACAGTACATCAAGCACCTTCCGTTTAATTCATTTCTTTCCCATGTGAATTTTGATACATCTGTGTGTTTATCCTGACGGCCCTTAAAAAGCGTGCATTTCCAGCTCCCAACATCACAAACAGCCTTCTACCCACTCTGGGTTTCATGTCCCTCGGTGAGAGGCCCAGATTTAGAACCACACTACCTCCACTTTTAATGTTTCCTTTGTCAAATTTGTAGGTGATAAACTTCTGACCAGTACTGATTCAAAGGAGGCATTTTGTATCCTTTTTTGTAAAGATTTTAATGGATAATCTTTTCAGCCAACTAATTCCATATTTTAATGCCATACTTTCTCATTCAACATGCACATGAAAATGTATGTTAATAGAAGATCTGTTAGGGTCTTGGCTGTGGCATATGTTTCATTGTGATCAATTTTCTTGCCTGCTGACAAATGGCTCAGAAATTCTACATTGCTACATCAAAACGCTACAACCCCAAATTGATTCAATAGGCGTAAGTACTTTAGGGAGATAATGTTATGTTTCTCTAGGTAATCAAACTTATGAAGCCTTAGCTCTTTCTCCATTTGTATCAACAGAGTTAAGGTAACTAAAAGTAGCTAGCCATCTGAAAATAGGAAACTCAAAACGAATGTATTCACGTTACTGTAATCTGCTTATTCTAATGCCATACGAAATAATAAGAGTTGAATAGTCTTGTAGGGTATTCTTTTTATAAAAAGCAATGCATTGTTCACCATTTCTCTTTAGTTTCAGACAAATGTCAAAGGTTATGGGAACGCCAAAGCCATAATAATCCCCAATCCATAATCTGTGTCACGACTTCCTCCGAGGCTGCCTCCTCTCTTCCTCCGAGGCTGCCTTGGCAGGCTTCGGCGTTCGTCGTCAACGGCCTTCTAGCCACTGCCGCTCTTCATCTCATCATTCCATTTGTTTTGTCTTGTTTATTACACACACCTGGTTAATATCCCCTCATCAGTACCTGTATAAGTGTTCCCTCTGCCCCTTGTCTTTGTGTGTGATTGTTTATTGTGAGGATAGTGAAGCTCGGTGGAGCTCCTTGTATTTTGTATCGCCGGGTTATTTTTCCCTGTGTGCCTTGTTGGTTCCAGTGCGCCTGTTTTGCGTACTGGACTGTTTTGACGCTTTACTGCGTAACTCTGTATTCCGGAATAAATCCTGTTATTCTGTGATTTACCCTCCTGCGCCTGACTCCTTCAAATCACCCATCACAATCTGTTCCCTTTCATTCTGAGTGGATTTAAATGGGGAATAGATTAGTCCTGAAACAGTGTTAGTTTCCCAGTTGTAATGTTTTATTCATCACAACAATCCAACGGAAAGCATAGCATTGTGAAAAATTCGTAGACATTTTCTTGTTTTAAGTGTATAATTTTTTACAATAAAATGCTCCAGTCCACAAAGCACAGAAATCAGTGAGAGCAAATGCAACATTTCATGGCCAAATCAGTAGATATACTGTAGCAGCTCTTGTAGCAGCCTGAACATTTGTATTCAACATGAATTAGCTCTGCTTTTAGTAACTATAATCATTTTAGGAGTTTCCACCTCTGAATAAGGATATCAGGGAAATGAGTCACTTTGATAACAATGGTGCTCTCTCACCCCTCCTCCTCTTTATCCTCTGCTCCCTCTCTTCCCTCCCTCTCATGACTCCACATCCCCAGGCTCTGTTGGACGGGCGATCACCATGGAGGAAGGTTTCTCTGTCATGTACAACCCAAGCTCCGCCGGGGACTTGCCAAGGATTGCATTGCCAAGGCTGAGGAGACCTTCAGGAAACAGCACCCTGCCTTCACAGACTACCTGTTCACAGGTATGGAATATAGACTAAGGGGAATGAGAGAGAGGCATAGACTCTCATACTGCCAGTGCCTTAATTATCTGGCCCTGCCTTCACATCGCCTCATCTTTCCCGCATCCCCTCCTATCAAAACGAAGGCATATCTACAGATCCCTGCCGATTTCATATAAGCCGCCCTCCCCTACCATGATTTAGCCACGTTAGCATGTTACCTCCCCATGGGCTGTATCTTAACCCCTTCATGCGCATGGGTTCCAATTTGAGAGGCGCTGTTCCAGTAACTCTTAATCATCCTCTGCACTGATACATGGGCCCTGACTGGTGCATGTGTCCGTGGGCAGATTACCCAGACTGCCATGGGCTAGGCTTGAGCTGCAGTGTCCAGGGAGGTAATCAGCGGGAATGGTTGGCAGCGGGGAGGAGAGGGGGAGGTGGAGGGTAGAACCCAGACGGTGGATGAAAAGGGCTGAGAATCTCTGATGGCTTTGATTAAAGTTAGACTTGTGCTCAGTTCTCTGCTTCCACCCAGCCAGGATAACAAGCCAGGCCAGTAACCCCCAGTGAAACAGGTCAGTGGTCAGAGGAGAGCGCTCTCTGGACTGGGCTCATCAATAACACCACACACACAGGTTAGGTAGAGATACACACACACACAGGCAGGCAGGCAGGCAGTGCTCTGATCAGCTCTCCACGGCCACCTCAACCCACTGTAATCATCAATATGTAATCATCTTTGTCAGCAACAAGAACTGAACAATGGGAAAGAGAAACATTCACTTGAGTTGCTCCATAAGTGTAGGCTCCTGTACATTAGCCACAGTAATACTGTAATAACACTCAGTGAGTGTGTTTCTGAACTATTGCTTTATGTATTGTACATTCACCATGGAAACTCTGTGTTCATGGACACAGCAGGGAACCCATCATCCAACCATCACCACTCTGTGGGTGAGTCTGTCTGGGTGGATCCTTTTAAGGCTAATAGCATTCATGTAACGTTGACCCAAGGGTCAGCAATGCCATGAAAACAACCCAAATGAGTGAACAGGTTTTGGGAGCAGAGCAGCCATGGTGGGGGGACACTGATGACCATACAGTAGGCTACATTCACGGTCCCTCTCTTTGAGGGTCATTGTCGGTCCCCCTTCAAACCAAACTGCATCCCAAATGGGTCCCTATTCCAAATGAGGCCTCATCAAAAGTAGTACACTAAATAGGGAATAGATTGCCATTTGGGACGCTGACCAGTTGTAATCCAATCATTGGAATTCCCTGGAGAACACATCCATCCCCTGCTGTGGCTTGTGTCAACATTAAACTTTGCCTCAGGGGATGAAAAAGGCAATTTCCCAATTTCCACGCATTCATGGAACACATAGAGACAGTAACATATGAAAGGGCTGACATTTGTGTGTGGTATTGAATACAGTGGGGAAAAAAAGTATTTAGTCAGCCACCAATTGTGCAAGTTCTCCCACTTAAAAAGATGAGAGAGGCCTGTAATTTTCATCATAGGTACATGTCAACTATGACAGACAAAATGTGAAAAAAAATCCAGAAAATCACATTGTAGGATTTTTTATGAATGTATTTGCAAATTATGGTGGAAAATAAGTATTTGGTCAATAACAAAAGTTTCTCAATACTTTGTTATATACCCTTTGTTGGCAATGACACAGGTCAAACGTTTTCTGTAAGTCTTCACAAGGTTTTCACACACTGTTGCTGGTATTTTGGCCCATTCCTCCATGCAGATCTCCTCTAGAGCAGTGATGTTTTGGGGCTGTCGCTGGGCAACACGGACTTTTAACTCCCTCCAAAGATTTTCTATGGGGTTGAGATCTGGAGACTGGCTAGGCCACTCCAGGACCTTGAAATGCTTCTTACGAAGCCACTCCTTCGTTGCCCGGGAGGTGTGTTTGGGATCATTGTCATGCTAAAAGACCCAGCCACGTTTCATCTTCAATGCCCTTGCTGATGGAAGGAGGTTTTCACTCAAAATCTCACGATACATGGCCCCATTCATTCTTTCCTTTACACGGATCAGTCGTCCTGGTCCCTTTGCAGAAAAAACAGCCCCAAAGCATGACGTTTCCACCCCCATGCTTCACAGTAGGTATGGTGTTCTTTGGATGCAACTCAGCATTCTTTGTCCTCCAAACACGATGAGTTGAGTTTTTACCAAAAAGTTCTATTTTGGTTTCATCTGACCATATGACATTCTCCCAAACTTCAGACGGGCCTGGACATGTACTGGCTTAAGCAGGGGGACACGTCTGGCAATGCAGGATTTGAGTCCCTGGCGGAGTAGTGTGTTACTGATGGTAGGCTTTGTTACTTTGGTCCCAGCTCTCTGCAGGTCATTCACTAGGTCCCCCCATGTGGTTCTGGGATTTTTGCTCACCGTTCTTGTGATCATTTTGACCCCACGGGGTGATATCTTGCGTGGAGCCCCAGATCGAGGGAGATTATCAGTGGTCTTGTATGTCTTCCATTTCCTAATAATTAGTCCCACAGTTGATTTCTTCAAACCAAGCTGCTTACCTATTGCAGATTCAGTCTTCCCAGCCTGGTGCAGGTCTACAATTTTGTTTCTGGTGTCCTTTGACAGCTCTTTGGTCTTGACCATAGTGGAGTTTGGAGTGTGACTGTTTGAGGTTGTGGACAGGTGTCTTTTATACTGATAACAAGTTCAAACAGGTGCCATTAATACAGGTAACGAGTGGAGGACAGAGGAGCCTCTTAAAGAAGAAGTTACAGGTCTGTGAGAGCCAGAAATCTTGCTTGTTTGTAGGTGACCAAATACTTATTTTCCACCATAATTTGCAAATAAATTCATTAAAAATCCTACAATGTGATTTTCTGGAGAAAAAAAATCTCAATTTGTCTGTCATAGTTGACGTGTACCTATGATGAAAATGACAGGCCTCTCTCATCTTTTTAAGTGGGAGAACTTGCACAATTGGTGGCTGACTAAATACTTTTTTTCCCCACTGTATACTGCTTATGGCCGGGTGACGCCCTGTAGCACACTACAAGACATGAAGACACTATTTCTATTTGTCAGCTTCCTGCCTCCTGTTTGTCTCCGGGCCTCTAGAGGTCATCTGTGTTCCCCTCTGCCTTAGTTCTTCCTCGTGTGTCCTTATTAGCTTGATCCAGGTCACCTGTGCCTTGTTTCCCCTAGAGTATTTTAGCTGTGTGTTTTCCCCTTGTTTCTCACTTGGTTTTTGAGTCCTGGCTATGTGTCTCCTGCTTTGTCCCACCGTGTCTTTCCAAGTAAGCTTTTCTAAGTTATCTTTAGTTTGTTTTTCTCCCCTCGTGGAGTTATTTTGTTTTGCCTCCTGTTTTGTTACTCTACCTCTGTTAATATACCTCCTTCGGAGAATAACTTTTGTTGGACTATTTTTTAAGTGCGAAGAACCTTTGTTTTTACATTAAATCTACTTGCCTGGAGTATTGCCTTGGGTGTTTCATTTGGGTCCAACTATACCTCCTCTGTGGCTAAGGGGTAGAACCCCCCAGCTCTCCACATCTGAGACCGGAGTTCTAGCCCAGCTTGTGACAGAAAAACCAAGTCAATCATGGACCCAGAAACACTCAGTTCCCAGGACCTGTTGGCGGTGATCACTCGACATGAGGCTTCTTTCCAGCGCCATGAAGCCGTTCTCAGCCGACAAGAAGAGCTGATGGCTAGTCATTCTCAACTCCTGGCCGAAATGATGAGTTCCCTCCGCCAGCTCTTTGAACGCCTCCCTGGTCCTCTCCCTTCCCCCAGGTCACTCCCCAGTGACGACAGGCCTTCTCTAGTGGCGGAGCCCCGACTACCACCTCCCAAGCCCTTTGCTGGGGATCCCAGCTCTTGCCAGGGTTTCCTCACCCAATGCTCCCTCACCTTCGAGCTCCAACCCTCAAGTTTTCCCACAGACCATTCCAAGATTGCCTACATCATTACCCTTCTTTCAGACAAGGCGCTCGCCTGGGCCTCTGCGGTGTGGCAGTCCCAGGAGGCCTGTTGTGACTCCCACGCTGCATTTGTAGAAGAGTTCAAGCGGGTGTTCGATCATCCTGTCAGTGGGCGGGAGGCTTCCAAGCGCCTACTGTCTCTCCGTCAGGGCTCCCGAAGCACGGCAGATTTTGCCATTGATTTCCGGACCATAGCAGCAAGGAGCGGATGGAATGATGAAGCGCTGAGGGTCTGTTTTCAGGGAGGGTTATCTGAGCCCCTTCAAGATGAGTTAGCCACCCGAGAACCAGCTGGAGATCTCGAGTCCCTCATAGCCTTGGCCATCCGCCTGGACAATCGTCTAAGAGAGCGGAGAACGGCTCGCCGCCAGATGTCTCAGTCCCAAGTTCCTCTGAGCAGCTCTGTTTCTCCTGTTTGGACTCCGTCATTCAGAGCTTCCCCGGCTCCTGAACTGCTCCAGGATTCCCCGGAGAGCATGCAGTTAGGCCGTTCCAGGCTTTCTCCCAACGAAAGGGAACGTCGCATGAGGGAGCGTCGGTGCCTCTACTGCGGGGTTGCCGGCCACTTCCGCTCCACTTGCCCCGAGCTTCGGGAAACGCCTGTCCCCGCCCCAGCTACAGGAGGGCTGTGATGGGGAGAATTAGAGCTCCTCCTACTAACGCTGTCCTGGCTATTCCAGCCATTCTGTCCTGGGAGGGCCACCAGCATCGGGTCCAGGCTATGATCGATTCCGGTGCCGCAGGTGATTTCCTGGATGTTACCTTGGCTAAGGAACTTAAGATCCCTACCCAACTACTTCCTCAACCCCAGGCAGTTACAGCCTTAGATGGCAGACCTCTGGAACCAGGAAAGGTTACAGAGGCGACTCAGTCCCTGCGACTTACCATCTCTCAACACCAGCAGGAGGAGACCTTCTATCTCATTGACTCTCCCGAGTATCCTATTATCCTGGGTCACCCTTGGCTATGCAGACATAATCCCCAGATCGACTGGCCTACTGGCACCATTCTAAGCTGGGGTCCCACTTGCCAACTCACCTGCATGCTTCAGAGTCCCTCAGCCCCTAGTACCCAGTTTCAAGAGTCTGTTGACGTCTCCCGAGTCCCCAGTGTTTACCATCGGTTCAAGGCAGTGTTCAGCAAGGCCCGGGCTACTTCCTTACCGCCTCATCGCACGTATGACTGTGCCATTGAGCTACTCCCTGGGTGCTGCCCTCCTAGAGGTCGGATCTTTTCCTTGTCCTCCCCGAGCACGCAGCTATGGACACCTACATTAAGGAGTCCTTGGCAGCCGGCCTCATCTATGCCTCTACTTCCCCGGCTGGGGCGGGTTTTTTTTTTGTTGAAAAGAAAGACGGGGGTCTTAGGCCTTGTATTGATTACCGGGGACTCAACAAGATCACGGTTCGGAATCGATACCCCCTTCCTCTCATGGCCACTGCTTTTGAGCTGCTTCAAGGGGCTTCTATTTTTACTAAACTGGATCTACGCAATGCTTACCATCTCGTGCGGATCCGGCAAGGAGACGAATGGAAGACGGCGTTCAACACGCCCACGGGGCACTATGAATATCGGGTGATGCCGTTCGGGCTCACCAATGCTCCCGCAGTATTCCAAGCCCTGATTAATGATGTTCTCCGGGATATGCTTAATCTGTTCGTCTTCGTGTACCTGGACGATATCCTCATCTTCTCGAGGTCACTGAAGGAGCATGAGGGGCATGTTAGCAGGGTTCTCCAGAGGCTCCTTGACAATCACCTCTACGTTAAACCTGAGAAGTGTGAATTTCATGTTTCTCAGACTCAGTTTCTCGGGTTTATTGTCACTCCCGGGCACCTAGAGATGGATCCCAAGAAGGTCAAAGCGGTCCACTGCTGGCCCACACCTGCCACGGTCAAGGAGGTTCAACGGTTCATTGGCTTTTCTAACTTCTATCGGAAGTTCATCAAGAATTTCAGCTCGGTGGTAGCCCCCTTGACGACGCTTACCAAGGGAGGAGGGACCAAGATTCACTGGGGTCCGGAAGCAGCAGGGGCCTTCGAGGATCTCAAGCGCCGCTTCACTTCTGCTCCGATTCTGGTGATCCCTGACCCAGAAAGACCTTTCGTGGTGGAGGTGGACGCCTCAGAGGTGGGGGTGGGAGCCGTCCTGTCACAGAGGGGTGAGGATGGGAGATTACACCCGTGTGCCTTCATGTCTCGCCGCCTGTCTGAGGCCGAGCGCAACTACCACGTGGGGGATCGAGAGTTGCTTGCGGTAAAACTGGCCTTGGAAGAGTGGCGCCATTGGCTTGAGGGGGCTCAGCACCCTTTCCAGGTTCTCACAGACCACAAGAACCTGGAATATCTCCAACAGGCTAAGCGGATGAACCCTCGGCAAGCACGATGGTCCCTTTTCTTTAATCGTTTCCAGTTCCTCCTGTCTTACCGACCTGGCACCAAGAACGTCAAGCCGGATGCCCTGTCTCGAGCCTATTCTCCCGAGGTACACGAGAAGCCCTTGGCATCGATTATTCCGAGTTCTAGGTTCGTCGCACCTCTTCAGTGGGAACTAGAAAGAGGGGTACGAGAAGCCCTAGTCCATGAGCCCGATCCAGGCGGTGGTCCTGCCGGTCGCCTGTACGTTCCTCTCTCTGTTCGGGCCCGCGTCTTGCAGTGGGGTCATGAGTCGCCCTTGACATGCCATCCAGGCAGTGCTCGCACACTGGAATTCCTCCGACGGCGGTTTTGGTGGCCGTCCATCAAGAAGGACGTGCAGGTCTATGTTGAGGCCTGCCCTGTGTGCAACCAGGGAAAGTCGACACGCCAGCGACCCCAGGGACTGCTCCATCCCTTACCTATTCCTCGAAGGCCATGGTCACACCTTTCTCTGGACTTTGTTACGGGACTTCCTCCATCCCAGGGCAACACCGTCATCCTAGTGGTGGTAGACCGGTTCTCTAAGGCTGCTCGGTTTATTCCCCTGCCCAAGCTGCCCTCGGCTAAGGAGACTGCTGAGCTCCTCATGAACCATGTCTTCCGGATATTTGGTATTCCCCTGGACGTGGTCTCCGACCGAGGTCCCCAATTCTCGTCCCGGTTTTGGGGGGCCTTCTGCAGGCTTATTGGGGCCACAGCCAGCCTTTCGTCTGGGTTCCATCCAGAGTCTAATGGCCAAACGGAACGGATTAATCAGGATCTGGAGACCACCCTGCGGTGTATGGCGGCCAGTAATCCCACGTCTTGGGCCACCTATATCATTTGGGCTGAATATGCCCACAACACCCTCCAGTCCTCAGCCACCGGATTGTCCCCCTTCGAATGCCAGTTCGGTTACAACCCTCCATTATTTCCAGAGGAAGAGGCGCAAGTTGGTGTTCCCTCGGCCCAGCGCTTTGTCCAACGCTGTAGGCGGACCTGGAAGAAGGCCAGGCGTACCCTCCTTCGGACCTCCCAGAGATACCAAAGTCAGGCTAATCGCCACCGCCGGACGGCCCCTAGTTTCCGAGCTGGTCAGAGAGTTTGGTTGGCCACTAAGAACCTGCCCCTCCGGGTCGAATCCAAGAAGCTTTCCCAGAGATACATCGGCCCTTTCCGCATAGCTAGAAAAGTTAACCCTGTTTCTTATCGTTTGGTTCTCCCTCGTTCCCTTAGAATTAACCCCACTTTCCATGTTTCACTACTTAAACCTGTCTTGTCTTCTCCCTTTGCCCCCCCACGCAGACCCCCGCCACCTCCCAGGATCATTGACGGCCAGCCAGCCTACACAGTCCGCCGGATACTGGACTCCCGGAGGGTCCAGAACTCTCTGCAGTATCTGGTGGACTGGGAGGGCTACGGGCCAGAGGAGCGCTCCTGGGTTCCAGCCAGGGACATCCTGGACCCAGGTTTGATCCGAGATTTTCGCACCCTGAGGCCAGGGTGTTCTGGAAGGAACGTCAGGAGTCGTTCCTAGAGGAGGGGGTACTGTCAGCTTCCTGCCTCCTGTTTGTCTCCGGGCCTCTAGAGGTCATCTGTGTTCCCCCTCTGCCTTAGTTCTTCCTCGTGTGTCCTTATTAGCTTGATCCAGGTCACCTGTGCCTTGTTTCCCCTAGAGTATTTTAGCTGTGTGTTTTCCCCTTGTTTCTCACTTGGTTTTTGAGTCCTGGCTATGTGTCTCCTGCTTTGTCCCACCGTGTCTTTCCAAGTAAGCTTTTCTAAGTTATCTTTAGTTTGTTTTTCTCCCCTCGTGGAGTTATTTTGTTTTGCCTCCTGTTTTGTTACTCTACCTCTGTTAATATACCTCCTTCGGAGAAGAACTTTTGTTGGACTATTTTTTAAGTGCGAAGAACCTTTGTTTTTACATTAAATCTACTTGCCTGGAGTATTGCCTTGGGTGTTTCATTTGGGTCCAACTATACCTCCTCTGTGGCTAAGGGGTAGAACCCCCCAGCTCTCCACATCTGAGACCGGAGTTCTAGCCCAGCTTGTGACACTATTTCAGTGTATTGTGAGAATAACAATCATACTGTATCTGTCTCTCACACATACTGTATATTATATTAGTCCTGAATTAAAGAAAATGGATTGGATTCTGTTGATTTGAGAGGAACATGGTAGTACCTATTAGAGTTGCTTCAATGCAGTGTAGAGATTAAGATTTCACTCGAATGTACTCATGTAAATTACCCAGCCCTCCTGTTCCCCTCTGCCTGTCCCCCAGACCCCAGTGGAGGTCCACTGCTGCCCCAGACCACAGAAAGGGGTTGCAGATGATGTAGAATATTGAAGTATGCAGCAACATATTAAAGTGTGCAGACAGATAGACAGTGACAAGTCACAGAACCCACTTGACGTCACACAGCGGGGTGCGACTGTGACTGTGACCTAGCCCTTGATCTGGTGTTCATGTCACACTGTCAGCTCTTCGTCCTCACAGCACCTTCATAATCACAACACCAAAGAGATCACACACACTCTCTAAAATACACACACACAAACACTCTAAAATACACACACACACACACACACTCTTCAGGATGAACAAACAGAGCAATGCAGCTGAGGGACATTGAATATTCAATAAGACTATGCAGGCAGGCAAGGTTGTTGTTGCTCAATAGTACCGCAGGTTTATAACACTGGCTTAGATTCTGGTATGGAAATTGACCATAGGCTTTCAGTTCATTACCTTACTCAGCTGGTAATTTTTGGATTAGTAGATTTGTCATTTGACCCCAGTCATCTTGCAATCATTACGTCAAGGGGAGGTGAAATATTGACACTGGTTGGATGGAACAGAAATAAGAGAGATCTAGCTTCTGTGTTATACATTTACATTACCCTTCACAAGGTCTTGTGTTTTGTTTTTACATACTGGTAACCAGAGTCGTTCAAGGGAATTCGGGACATGGGTGACTAGTTAACGTTATCTTGGCTCTCTCTGTGTGTTCGTGCCGTGGGAGGAGGGGTTATTTCGTTGGCAGAGAGCAATGGCTAGCTAGTATGCTAACTATTCTAGCTAACTAACTGGCTGAATAAGTTGACGACGTACTCACTCAAACTGTCAAAATTAACCCAGAACTTTACACAACGTTAGACACGGACATGAATGATCTGCTTGGCGTGTTGACACACTGGTGGTTTGTTGTGGCCGAGTATTGGTGCTAAACCGTGGTGTTGGAGGCTGGCATGCTAGTTGGCTGTGGCGTCATAGGATTCAGTGCCCTGGACGGTTTTCACGGAAGAATACTGTACCAATTTAGCTAGCTGAATAAACTAAGTTACTCTATCCCTAGAAAACATTGAACCGCTGTAGTTTACAACAATTATAGTTTCTGAGGTGGAAGTTGGGAGAGTTATATTTGGGTGTTTCAGTGAAATGTAAGTGAGGGAGGCCCCGCTCTCTCGCTTTCTCAGATGTTTAGTTAATTTCATTCCGATCTCCTTTGCATTATTGTAACCATTTTCTGTAGCCTGTCAACTATGTGTCTGTTTATCCCTGTTCTCTCCTCTCCGCACAGGCTATACAAACGCCTCACACCGCGTGTCTGCTGCCACTCTAACCTGGTGGTCCCTGCACGCACGACCCATGTGGACTTCCAGGTCTCCGGCAGCCTCTGGAACTGCCGTTCTGCGGCCAACAAGGCAGAGTTCATCTCAGCCTATGCTACCCTCCAGTCCCTCGACTTCTTGGCGCTGACGGAAACATGGATTACCACAGAAAACACTGCTACTCCTACTGCTCTCTCCTCGTCTGACCATGTGTTCTCGCATACCCCGACAGCATCTGGTCAGCGGGGTGGTGGCACAGGAATCCTCATCTCTCCCAAGTGGACATTCTCTCTTTCTCCCCTGACCCATCTGTCTATCTCTTCATTTGAATTCCATGCTGTCACAGTCACTAGCCCATTCAAGCTTATCATCCTTATCATTTATCGCCCTCCAGGTTCCCTTGGAGAGTTCATCAATGAGCTTGACGCCTTGATAAGTTCCTTTCCTGAGGATAGCTCACCCCTCACAGTTCTGGGTGACTTTAACCTCCCTACGTCTACCTTTGACTCATTTCTCTCTGCCTCCTTCTTTCCACTCCTCTCCTCTTTTGACCTCACCCTCTCACCGTCCCCCCCTACTCACAAGGCAGGCAATACGCTTGACCTCATCTTTACTAGATGCTGTTCTTCTACTAATCTCACTGCAACTCCCCGCCAAGTCTCCGACCACTACTTTGTATCCTTTTATCTCTCGCTCTCCTCCAACACTACTCACTCTGCCCCTACTCAGATGGTAATGCGCCGTCGCAACCTTTGCTCTCTCTCCCGCTACTCTCTCCTCTTCCATCCTATCATCTCTTCGCTCTGCTCAATCCTTCTCACTCCAATCTCCCTTTCTGCATCCTTTGACTCTCTATGTCCCCTATCCTCCCGGCCGGCTCGGTCCTCCCCTCCTGCTCCGTGGCTTGACACCTCATTGCGAGCTCACAGAACAGGGCTTCGGGCAGCCGAGCGGAAATGGAGGAAAACTAGACTCCCTGCGGACCTGGCATCTTTTTCACTCCCTCCTCTCTACATTTTCTTCCTCTGTTTCTGCTGCTAAAGCCACTTTCTACCACTCTAAATTCCAAGCATCTGCCTCTAACCCTAGGAAGCTCTTTGCCACCTTCTCCTCCCTGCTGAATCCTCCTCCCCCTCCCCCCTCTCTGTGGATGACTTCATCAACCATTTTGAAAAGAAGTTTGACGACATCCGATCCTCGTTTGTTAAGTCAAATGACACCGCTGGTCCTGCTCACACTGCCCTACCCTATGCTTTGACTTCTTTCTCCCCTCTCTCTCCAGATGAAATCTTGCGACTTGTGACGGCCGGCCGCCCAACAACCTGCCCGCTTGACCCTATCCCCTCCTCTCTTCTCCAGACCATTTCCGGAGACATTCTCCCTTACCTCACCTCGCTCATCAACTCATCCTTGACCGCTGGCTTTGTCCCTTCCGTCTTCAAGAGAGCGAGAGTTGCACACCTTCTCAAAAAACCTACACTCGATCCCTCCGATGTCAACAACTACAGACCAGTATCCCTTCTTTCTTTTCTCTCCAAAACTCTTGAGCGTGCCGTCTTTAGCCAACTCTCTTGCTATCTCTCTCAGAATGACCTTCTTGATCCAAACCAGTCAGGTTTCAAGACTGGTCATTCAACTGAGACTGCTCTTCTCTGTGTCACGGAGGCTCTCCGCATTGCTAAAGCTAACTCTCTCTCCTCTGCTCTCGTCCTTCTAGACCTATCTGCTGCCTCCTCCTTTCCCCCTTCTGATAACCAGGTGGTGAATCGCATCTCTGCATGTCTGGCAGACATATCAGTGTGGATGATGGATCACCACCTCAAGCTGAACCTCGGCAAGACGGAGCTGCTCTTCCTCCCGGGGAAGGACTGCCCGTTCCATGATCTCGCCATCACGGTTGACAACTCCGTTGTGTCTTCCTCCCAGAGTGCAAAGAACCTTGGCGTGACCCTGGACAACACCCTGTCGTTCTCCGCTAACATCAGGGCGGTGACCCGATCCTGTAGGTTCATGCTCTACAACATTCGCAGAGTACGACCCTGCCTTACACAGGAAGCGGCACAGGTCCTAATCCAGGTACTTGTCATCTCCCGTCTGGATTACTGCAACTCGCTGTTGGCTGGGCTCCCTGCCTGTGTCATTAAACCCCTACAACTCATCCAGAACGCCGCAGCCCGTCTGGTGTTCAACCTTCCCAAGTTCTCTCACGTCACCCCGCTCCTCCGCACACTCCACTGGCTTCCAGTTGAAGCTCGCATCTGCTACAAGACCATGGTGCTTGCCTACGGAGCTGTGAGGGGAATGGCACCTCCGTACCTTACGGCTCTGATCAGTCCCTACACCCAAACGAGGGCATTGCGATCATCCACCTCTGGCCTGCTGGCCCCACTACCTCTGCGGATGCACAGTTCCCGCTCAGCCCAGTCAAAACTGTTCGCTGCTCTGGCACCCCAATGGTGGAACAAGCTTCCTCATGACGCCAGGACAGCGGAGTTACTCACCACCTTCCGGAGACACTTGAAACCCCACCTCTTTAAGGAATACCTGGGATAGGATAAAGTAATCCTTCTACCCCCCCTTACCCCACCCAAAAAAAAAAAAAAAAAAAAATGTGTAAAGTGGTTTTCCCACTGGCTATCATAAGGTGAATGCACCAATTTGTAAGTCGCTCTGGATAAGAGCGTCTGCTAAATGACGAAAATGTAAAATGTAGATGTCTCCCGAGTGGCGCAGTGGTCTAAGGCACATTGCAGTGCTAGCTGTGCCACTAGAGATCCTGGTTCAAATCCAGGCTCTGTCGTAGCCGGCCGCGACCGGGAGACCCATGGGGCGGTGCACAATTTGTCCAGGGTAGGTAATGGAATGGCCAGCAGGGATGTAGCTCAGTTGGTAGAGCATGGCGTTTGCAACGCCAGGGTTGTGGGTTTGATTCCCACGGGGGGCCAGTATGAAAAAAATAATAATAATAATGTATGCACTCACTAACTGTAAGTCGCTCTGGATAAGAGCGTCTGCTAAATTACTAAAATGTAAATGTCTAGAGAGCATACAGTAGAGACTTTGAAGAATTGACTCAGCTGCTAACAAAAAAAATATATGTGTCGGGGGAGGGAGTGCTTGTTCCTCAGTAGAGGACAGGGCAGACAGAGATGAGGAGGTCAGCTGTGCTGTAGTCGTGATGGGAGTGTGTTGTGCTCTGTTAAAAGGGATGGGGGAAATTGATGCCTTTGTGTAACGTATCAAATTGATGCCTTTGTGTAATGTATCAAAGACATGGGCACTGCATGGGTTTGTTAAGCCATCGGTCACTTGCCCCTGGCGCAGGGGGGTGGGTTGCTGCCTCTGAGCTCACCATAAGGGGATGTCACCACTGCAGTCCTGTGTGTGTACTGCTGCTGCTCTGTGTGAGTCACAAACACAGCACCAGACACACCATCAATCCTGCATCTCTGATGAAGGACAGTAGCCTACTGTACATTGTTATTTTGGATGAAGGAACTGGGCTATATAAGACATTGAAAGACCAGCGATACAAAATGAGGTACTATAATTGATAGTGTGTTAAATGTTAAGCATTGATTTACAGCAATCCATCATTTCCGTGTGCTAGAGTAAGCTGAGGTTGAATTGTCTGTAGACATTGACTGTATTGTTTGTTTATTTTGAAGGACCCAGAGCCCCATTCAGCCCCTGCAGCCCAGAGGACATGGAGAGGCTGTGTGAATCATTCAGCAAGTGGATCCTACCCATCTTAGATTTTATTAAGTGCACCAAACTAGCTGTGGGTATACTGTTACATGCTTTGAGTGGAGGAAAACGGAGCAACCATACTTGATAGAAATATGGAAGGTCCTAAAAAGAGTGGTGCTGGACTGGTAAACAGTCCTGATAGCAACAGAAGGTGCTGGGTGTCATTGTGCTGGAACACCATGCACCGTCTACATTATCTATCAATTACCCTCTCCTCTCGCTAAGCACAGGCAGGATGCTGTGGAAGTAATCACGGCTCGGTCGTGGCTAGGTTGTTATGGACTCATTTCCCGGTGCCTTGGTAAGAGGCTGGAAGGCAGCAGTGTAAAGAGATGGAGTAGCATCTGCTGTGATGTCTAGCTTATCAAGTCAGAACTGTCTGTCATATTCTCCTAACAAACAGCGGTTGTTCAAAGGCATCACAGAAACTCTAGCTTCATTTCAAATGCTTTCTCTCATATTTTGTACCTTGATAGCAATTTATAATTTGTAAATGAGTCGTTTATAATTTAATGTCGCAGTAGTATACCCACTTATCTCTTAAAGTTCCTGGAATTGGTGGAGTAAGAGAATGTTTTGTAATATTCTCAAATGTTCTGTAATAATGGTACCAATGGTAATTTATTTTAGCTCGTTATCAGGACATAATGTGGATCATGATTGCGACATTTTCAAAGACTACATTTCCATAATGCAGATGGATTGGAGTTCTAGGAGGACTGTGGTTTCCTTGATGTCTTTTGTTGCTACTTGAATCATCCTTATACAGAGGAACACCATAGAGACATGTAAAAGCAAAGTACAGGTTATGTGGAGAGCAGAACTAAATGTACACAAGGCACAGCTCTTTGAGATCTGAGAGGAACTAATGATAGAAGCACTTTGAAAATGATCCTTTGGTGTCCTCTTATCTGCAATACATGTATTCACTCATAGCAGCTCTCTCTTGCTTACCTGAAGAGAACCACACTCATACACACACACACCTTTCTACCCACTTATGTACTATAGCCATTAGTTGTATGGCTGTTCAGTGATGAACTATGGTGTGTGTTTGAAAGGAAATTAGCAGTAATGAAAGGAGTAGCATTGAGCTTCAGAGTGGCTTGTAACAAACTTAGTGGGGAGATTGTTTGCACTGTTGTTGTTGTTGCCGTGGTTGTTGTTGTTGAGATGTACTCTGTGCTCATCCCTAGTCATTTGAGTGCTCATTTCTTGCAGTATAGGACAGACCAGGTCCTTGATTGGTGTGCTGTGTCTCTGGATCCTGTCTCGGGTTTACTAAGCAGCATGTGGCCTGAGGTAGACACACAATCGTAACACACACACATATACACACATATACACACATATACACACATACACAGAGACAGAGAGAGAGAGAGAGAGAGAGAGAGAGAGAGAGAGGAGACACACACAGAGGGAGACACACAGAATCACATAGACAGAGAAAGATACACACAGAGAATCACACACACACAGAATGAGAGACACACAGAGAGAGACACACACACGCTGTTCTCCCCCGTGGCCCCCCAGCAGCACGGCTGCAGATTGAGCAGACTCCAACACCTCGCCACCACATAGATGGCCCTGTCACGGAAGAACACGCTCTCTCCTCCCGCTGCTCTCAATAATTCAACAGGCTGATCACCAAGCCCTTTCTTCTCCCCCTAAGATGGGCAGTGCAAACTGAAGAGGATATTTCATTTGGAACCGAACAGCAGAGCTCTGGCTGTCGATTTCAGGAGCATTGTGATTCTATTACATCTGCGTGAAATGCAGAGAGACACAATAGTTATTAAATTATTCACTCTGCAGCTGAGAAGGCTCGAGAAAATCCTATTATGTTGCTATTGAAATAACTTGATCTCTCATCTGCATCTGACGAAACCCCTTTCATTCTGTTATGAAGAATCTAGACAAATTCAGCTTGAACACCCTCCAACAATCAGTGTATAATTGTTTGATGTGTGCTGCATATATTTGGTAGAGCCTTGAAACACGCAATGCTAAATTATGTGTAATTTTGAAATGAGGATGGGTTTTTCGCGTCTTCTGCTTGAGATGAGTATTTTAAAAGATTTGTTAATGAAATACATCTGCATATGTTCTGGGTCAGGGTTAAAATCCTCATATAGGAACAGCTTACGCTAACATACAGAGATGTAGATGAAAATATTTTACTGTACTAGGCACCAACAATTAGATCATTTGCATAGTTTAACTGGCAACACACAGGCAGTAAAAGCATCGGCATTGAGGTAAAACTAATGCAAATACATAATGACTATAAAAATCAGATAGCTATTGCTGCACTGTTTACCCTTGTGCTGCTCTGCTCTGTAACATCCCAAACATTGCATGGGAAGGGGGGGGGGGAGTATAAGACAATCATTTTATTAAATATTCAGAGGGAACTAAATAAAACAGCATAGCTTGTAAAGTAAAGGAGTGTGTTGTTTTTTCCCTCCTTGGGATATTGAAAGTAAACAGAGAGGGGTGGCAGGCTAGGACAAAACAAAACAGGCAGACCCCTGCTAGCCAGGAGCACAGACAGTGGCGCTGGCTGAAAAATGATGCATGCTGGAGGATATGTATCTGTAAAAAAATAAATGACCATAAAGGGGATGAATGACAGAGGGGATAATTGCAGGCCAAGCTCCCAGTAAAGAAGATGGCTTTGGGAAGTAGAGCAGCATCAGGGGCATCATTTAGACACTGACCTCAGCGGGGCAGAAATCACCTGGGGGGGGCAACCTTGAGGCCCGCAAGGGGAAGAGGGGGAAGGTAGAAAGAATCACAACTTTTCAACATGATTTCCAGCCTTTTGTTGCCTAGGAATAAAAGGGCCCGGACACTTTGTCAGGTTCCAGATGGTGGAGAAAGAACACCAGGCGATGCCAAAAGATATCTTCAGTGATGGATCGCTTCAGGAAGCGCCAGCTAGTTCGATTAGATACCAGGGGCGGACTGGTATCCACACCAGCCCACATCACTACCCACATCACAGGGAAAGTAAAAACTGATATGGTTGTAGAGTTGTGTTTATGTTTCTAAGGTTCCAAACATATGTTATTTTCTTACCCATTTAGTGACTAAATGACAGCATAGGTTTGAAATATATTTCTAGCTAGTCTTGGATGCTAGCCAGGGATAAGTTACAGGACAGGGGGCCTCACGAGTGGCGCAGCGGTCTAAGGCACTGCATCGCAGTGTTGCTGCGTCACTACAGCCTGGGGTTCGATCCCCAGCTGTGTCACGACCGGCTATGACCGGGAGTCCCATAGGGCGGTGCACAATTGGCCCAGCATCGTACGGGTTAGGGGAGGGTTTGGCCGGGGGGCTTTACTTGGCTCATCGCGTTCTAGCGACTCCTTGTGGTAGGCTGGGCGCCTGCAAGCTGACTTCGGTCGTCAGTTGAATGGTGTTTCCTCCGACACATTGGTGCAGCTGGCTTCCGGGTTAAGCGAGTGGGTGTGAAGAAGAAGCAGCTTGGCGGTCATGTTTCAGAGGACGGCAAGACAAGATTGTAATTGGATCGTAATTGGATATCACGAAAAAGGGGGTAATAAAATAAATAATAATAATTCAAATGTAAAAAAGTTACAGGAGAGAGGTGTGGTGCAGAAGCAATGTTACCTCTAAGCTGTGCATGCGCAGCAGCCCCGAGACTGCCACACAGCTCCCCGCGTGCAGAAAAATCAGCCCACAGAGAGAAGCACCAGATTGAATTTCACTGAACATTCTAGAGCAGTGGTCAATCTCCAAGTCGTTCATAATCAATTGCCAAACATTTCTGTAAAAAACCCAACGATAATGTTGGCGGTAGGTGCTGCCCTTCGCGCCGGGTAGGTGAACTGTTGCCATTTTGAACCATTGCATGTATGTGAAGGTACAACCTCTGCCTCCCCAGCGGGCCCACAGAGCAAATCAAGTGCGCTATAGGCCTACCGCTGGCCAATCAGATGGCACAGATGACCGTGTCTGCAGTAACGTAGCAGGCATAAAAGAAAGCTACAGCAAAGTTGATACTGTGAGATTTTAAAATGTTTAAAACCATGACTAGAGAGAGACTGTCAACGAATATAGCAAAGAGATGCTGTCATGTATGGGTGAGTTCATGTTTAAGTTTTTACTCAGCACTGTCAACACTTTGTATTAAACACTTTTACAAGCCATAAAATGTGCGGTTCTTCCTATTTCCACTCAGCGCTACAACAAGCACTGCAGCAGTAATGAATTAGTAGGAAAGTGTATCTATAGCAGTGGAGGCTCCTCAGAGGAGGAAGGGGAGGACCATCCTCCTCAGTGAATTTCATAAAAATAAAAATGTAAAACAATGAAAAAGTTATCCTTTTTAGATAAAACTATACTAAATATATTTACGTCACCAAATAATTGATTAAAACACACTGTTTTGCAGTGAAGGTCTACAGTAGCCTCAACAGCACTCTGTAGGGTAGCACTATGGTGTAGCCGGAGGACAGCTAGCTTCCGTCCTCCTCTGAGTACATTGATTTCAATACAAAACCTTGGAGGCTCTTGGTTCTCACCCCCTTCCATAGACTTACACAGTAATTATGACAACTTCCGGAGGACGTCCTCCAACCTATCAGAGCTCTTGCAGCATGAACTGACATGTTGTCCACCCAATCAAAGGAACAGAGAATGAATCTAGTACTGAAAGCATAAGCTACAGCTAGCTAGCACTTCAGTGCATAAAATATGGTGAGTAGTTGACTCAAAGAGAGAGAAAGACAATAGTTGAACAGTTTTCAACAAATTAATTTCTTCAAAAATGAAGGAGAAGCAAGAGAGAGAGAGAGATTTCGTCATTTTTTTCACTTTCAGTTTCACTGACTTAGCTAGCAAATGCAGCTGGCTAGTTTAGTTACTCAAACACCCGGCTCAAACAGAGGGATGCTATGTTAGCTAGCTGGCTATGACTATCCAACACAACGCTGGAACTCTTCCAAGTCAAGGTAAGTTTTTGGTTTTATTAATTTATTGAATTTGTCACAGTCTGTCCGTGTGTCACTGTCTGTCATCTCAAATGTTTCTCTCGACCTGTGTGCACCTACGTTGTAAGCTTTCATTCATAGGATAGGTTGTAGCAACCTCATGATGGGTATAGGGAAAATTTGAGTATCATGTAGTAGCCTAAACCTATCGATGTTACATTGAACTGGGTGAATGGAATATGAATGACAGTCATCCAACATGCTGTAATAGGAATAAGGCCATGCTCATGAAAAAGAAAATCATCCTCCCTCATCATAAACGGCACTGACCGCCACTGATCTGTAGGCTTGTGTTGTTATTAGTAGCGGCTTGGGTCTTTTTAATATCGAGGAATATTTCGCATTCTCTGTTCATAAGAGTAACAACATGAATTTGTGCATGAGGCAGAAATAATGCAGTGCGACTCGAGTTTCGCAAGCTGGAAGACGGTGTCCCTTTTTGGTCAGTGTCCGTGGAGGAAAGGGAGAGAGGATGGATGTTGAGAGGTGAACCCTTAGTCTGCTGCTCTCTCCCTCTGCTGAGACTGACCATCAGATGCAGGCAGTGGCGTGTATTCATGGATGCCAAGGGACTTGACCAATAAAAATAAAAGAAAATAAAAAATACAATAATTTATCTTTCGTCTCTGTGTTTCATAATTGTCCTTCAATTCGCAAGAGGCTGAATGTACAGTGGGGGAAAAAAGTATTTAGTCAGCCACCAATTGTGCAAGTTCTCCCACTTAAAAAGATGAGAGAGGCCTGTAATTTTCATCATAGGTACACGTCAACTATGACAGACAAATTGAGAAAAGAAAATCCAGAAAATCACATTGTAGGATTTTTTATGAATTTATTTGCAAATTATGGTGGAAAATAAGTATTTGGTCACCTACAAACAAGCAAGATTTCTGGCTCTCACAGACCTGTAATTTCTTCTTTAAGAGGCTCCTCTGTCCTCCACTCGTTACCTGTATTAATGGCACCTGTTTGAACTTGTTATCAGTATAAAAGACACCTGTCCACAACCTCAAACAGTCACACTCCAAACTCGACTATGGCCAAGACCAAAGAGCTGTCAAAGGACACCAGAAACAAAATTGTAGACCTGCACCAGGCTGGGAAGACTGAATCTGCAATAGGTAAGCAGCTTGGTTTGAAGAAATCAACTGTGGGAGCAATTATTAGGAAATGGAAGACATACAAGACCACTGATAATCTCCCTCGATAAAAAAATAATAATAATAATAATTGGTCATTTAGCAGACGCTCTTTTCCAGAGCGACTTACAGGAGCAATTAGGGTTAAGTGCCTTGCTCAAGGGCACATCGACAGGTTTTTCACCTAGTCGGCTCGGGGATTAGAACCAGCGACCTTTTGGTTACTGGCACAACGCTCTTAACCACTAAGCTACCTGCCGCCCACGCAAGATCTCACCCCGTGGGGTCAAAATGATCACAAGAACGGTGAGCAAAAATCCCAGAACCACACGGGGGGACCTAGTGAATGACCTGCAGAGAGCTGGGACCAAAGTAACAAAGCCTACCATCAGTAACACACTACGCCGCCAGGGACTCAAATCCTACAGTGCCAGACGTGTCCCCCTGCTTAAGCCAGTACATGTCCAGGCCCGTCTGAAGTTTGCTAGAGTGCATTTGGATGATCCAGAAGAGGATTGGGAGAATGTCATATGGTCAGATGAAACCAAAATATAACTTTTTGGTCAAAACTCAACTCGTCGTGTTTGGAGGACAAAGAATGCTGAGTTGCATCCAAAGAACACCATACCTACTGTGAAGCATGGGGGTGGAAACATCATGCTTTGGGGCTGTTTTTCTGCAAAGGGACCAGGACGACTGATCCGTGTAAAAGGAAAGAATGAATGGGGCCATGTATTGTGAGATTTTGAGTGAAAACCTCCTTCCATCAGCAAGGGCATTGAAGATGAAATGTGGCTGGGTCTTTCAGCATGACAATGATCCCAAACACACCGCCCGGGCAACGAAGGAGTGGCTTCGTAAGAAGCATTTCAAGGTCCTGGAGTGGCCTAGCCAGTCTCCAGATCTCAACCCCATAGAAAATCTTTGGAGGGAGTTGAAAGTCCGTGTTGCCCAGTGACAGCCCCAAAACATCACTGCTCTAGAGGAGATCTGCATGGAGGAATGGGCCAAAATACCAGCAACAGTGTGTGAAAACCTTGTGAAGACTTACAGAAAACGTTTGACCTGTGTCATTGCCAACAAAGGGTATATAACAAAGTATTGAGAAACTTTTGTTATTGACCAAATACTTATTTTCCACCATAATTTGCAAATAAATTCATTAAAAATCCTACAATGTGATTTTCTGGATTTTTTTTCTCATTTTGTCTGTCATAGTTGACGTGTACCTATGATGAAAATTACAGGCCTCTCTCATCTTTTTAAGTGGGAGAACTTGCACAATTGGTGGCTGACTAAATACTTTTTTTCCCCACTGTATCTCACAGGAGAAAGCATCCGAGCGAGCAAAACAGCGCCCCTCTATCTCTCTACGTGTTGGCCATCTATCTGATGCTGTCTGATCCAAACGAGTATGACATTGTTGCCGCCCATAGCATTGAATGCAAGGGAAGCTAGCAAGCATTTGGCCTCCCTTGATTAAAAAAAGTATACTGGATGCAGGCACCATCAGCCCAGTAAATTAAAAGTAAAAAGCAAGTTATTTAAATGTATGCTCACTCAGCTGTGCTTCACAAGTAATACAACAACGGACCTGTTATAATAGCCTACCTCAAATTTTGCAATTTAATTTAAATAAATGGCCGAACAAAAATGCATTGGCAGGGCAATTCAAGCTAAGCCAAAATGCGTTGATAATGTATTGGGCCTATAGCTAACTGCACAAACCTCATTGCTACAGTACTGTTTTTAATTGGTTAATGTTGCATAGGCTTACGTTTTTTGTAATGTAAAAAATAATCTGAGCGGTAGATCTCGGCTTGCATTTTGACGCAAAGTCATCTTGACTCAGAAAAGGTGGGTGTCCACTGTTCTAGAGTTTTCCCTGTTAACACTATCAACGTTTCCCTTTACTGTGGCAATTGTGATCGAATCAACGCAATATTAGCCATTTAAACCGCTTGGAAAATTCCTTAATATGATGTCATGGCTTTAGAAGCTTCTGATAGGCTAATTAACATAATTTGAGTCAATTGGAGGTGTACCTGTTGATGTATTTCAAGGCCTACCTTCAAACTCAGTGCCTCTTTGCTTGACATCATGGGAAAATCTAAAGAAATCAGCCAAGACCTCAGAAAATAAATGGTAGACCTCCACAAGTCTGATTCATCCTTGGGAACAATTTCCAAACGCCTGAAGGTACCATGTTTATCTGTACAAACAATACTACGCAAGTATAAACACCATGGGACCACGCAGCCGTCATACCGCTCAGGAAGGAGACACCTTCTGTCTCCTAGAGATTAACGTACTTTGGTGCGAAAAGTGCAACTCAATCCCAGAACAACAGCAAAGGACCTTGTGAAGATGCTGGAGGAAACAGGTACAAAGGTATCTATATCCACAGTAAAACGAGTCCTATTTCGACATAACCTGAAAGGCCGCTCTGGTTTGATGAAACAAAAATAGAACTGTTTGGCCATAATGACCATCATTATGTTTGGAGGAAAAAGGGGGTGGCTTGCAAGCTGAAGAACACCATCCCAACCGTGAAGCACGGGGGTGGCAGCATCATGCTGTGGGGGTGCTTTGCTGCAGGAGGGACTGGTGCACTTCACAAAATAGATGGTATCATGAGGAAGGAAAATTATGTGGATATATTGAAGCAACATCTCAAGACATCAGTCAGGAAGTTAAAGTTTGGTCGCAAATCGGTCTTCCAAATGGACAATGACCCCAAGCATATTTCCAAAGTTGTGGCAAAATGGCTTAAGGACAACAAAGTCAAGGTATTGGAGTGGCCATCACAAAGCCCTGACCTCAATCCTATAGAACATTTATGGGCAGAACTGAAAAAGCGTGTGCGAGGAAGGAGGCCTACAAACCTGACTCAGTTACACCAGCTCTGTCAGGAGGAATGGGCCAAAATTCACCCAACTCATTGTGGGAAGCTTGTGGAAGGCTACCTGAAACGTTTGACACAAGTTAAACAATTTAAAGGCAATGCTACCAAATACTAATTGAGTGTATGTAAACTTCTGACGCACTGGGAATGTGATGAAAGAAATAAAAGCTGAAATAAATCATTCTCTCTACTATTATTTGACATTTCACATTCTTAAAATAAAGTGGTGACCCTAACTGACCTAAGACAGGGAATTTCTACTAGGATTAAATGTCAGGAATTGTGAAAAACTGAGTTTAAATGTATTTGGCGAAGATGTATGTAAACTTCCTACTTCAACTGTAGCTATAGTGATCCATATTAGTCTGATTAATATTGTAAGGCAAAATATTGTGGTTGCAACATTGCGATGTTGACGCATGCTTTATTGTCATAAATATCGAACATATAGCCTTATTTATTGAAAGACATTAACATTAAATTATGGCTGAAAGTAAATTTGTTGAAAGTAACAAGCAGTACAAACCATAAACATGGAAATAAGACAGATATTGCACTCTTCTCACCTGCCTTTACTTCCGTCCCCAGCCTGTGATACTTCGGCCCCACCGGCAGGTACAAAAGTAACGTTGCGGTAGTTCCGTTCTCTGACTATTTAATTTGAACTAATTTAACCTAGAAATGAAATTACAGTTGCTAATGGTAGAGGACATACGGTGGCTCTAGCTCTATCAATTGCTGAGTAAATAGGAAAGAAACAAAAGGTGTTACTTCGATACCAGTTCTCCCCTAGTGCTGAAACATAGCAAGGGCTGTACTGTACAGCGTTTCTCAACCATTTCTGTACCAGTGACTGGCGAGACATGGTTTTCCTCCTCTTTTGTATCCAGCTCATGTTTAAAACAAATAAAATATGTAAAAACACCACCGGAGATACAACTCAGCACTATAACTGTGCCTCTGCTCTAGCCATTTTGTTTTCCTCCCTGTTGTGCTGTGTGTCTGTCTCAGCATCTTCTCTGCTGTCACTCTGTGCTTCTTCTAGTTCTCTGTCTGTCGGTCTGCTTAAGCCATGTACGTTATAAATGCTAAGCTAAAGACTTAGGCTATACTGTCATATGTGTTTCCCTGAATCAACACCTACCCTCATTATGAATTACTAGGCCATTACAGGGCTCCAGAATAACATTTCCCACTGGTGCCACTAACCTTTACAGTTCGTGGCATCAGCCCGGACCCAAGTCATTAGTAATCATCATATAAAGTAATTCATAGCGCTTTATTAAGAAGTATAATAAATAGACAACTGAGGTATTTAAGAAATAAGTTGTTTCATCTAACACATCCAGGAAAGCATGATTCTTTGATATTTTGATGTGCAACCTAATCCAGTGATTGTCATACATTTTTGGGTTGACAATTAGGCTATAGTTGCTATATTTTACTGTTAAAATAGGACTCCAAATGATGGTTTTAGCCGCCCAAAAAATAGGAAGTTCTGATTATATGTTTTTATAGAGATGGATTACATACACATACATGTATGTGCACTAAATAATATCATAGGCAAATTAATTTGGTGTTCAACACCTGTGGAAGTAGAAACTCAAAACACATTAACTAGATCGCTAACTCTAAATATAATACCCACTGGTAGTAGCCGTGTATTCATCCAACATTAAATGTAATGTCCTAAAAAACTTGCAGTTGTAGGCTACTACCCATGAGACCTCTATAGGCCTATGTCCTCGCAATGGCCGGTGGGCATTTCATACGCTCACCGCTTCATATCTCAAAGCCATATCAAATATCTTGGTTGTAAAATAGTTGCTATTGAGCTGAATATCGAGAAAAATATATACCTACAGAAAGCTAAGACCCTCCTCGCTTCGACAGGAATAAGGGCACGAAGCTTCCAAAGGTGTGTTTTTTTTAAACATTTTGAAATGTTATATGATCAGAGCACATGTTTCTCTACAGCATATGGGGGGAGAGGAGAGTCACTCGCTCATCACAGCAGCAGGCCCCAGCTGTTTGACCAAATGATGGTTTTAGCCGCCCAAAAAATAGGAAGTTCTGAGTGAGGTGAAAATGTAGTGTGCTCTTCTACTTTTATAGGCACCCTTTGCTTTTGTTTTACAATCTATGATCTTGGCTGTCTAACTGATGACAGAGTCAGAGGAGGTCTCTTTGCTGATGCCGCATTTGACTTTGAATGTGAGTTTGCGTGACCTCAGCTCAGCCTACCATAAAACCGGGGACCGGCCATTGCCCACTGATCAGCCAAAGGCTCATTATATATTAGTATAAGAGAGAAATTGCATAAACATCTTTAAAAAAAAGGCCCATTTGATTTGTTTTATTTTTATATACAGTATAAAAAAATATTTTGGTGTGTGTCAATTTCGACCAGCCCACCCAACAAAAAAATGGTCCAGCCCATCTGGCATTTGCCAGATGCCCAATCCAACCCTGTTAGATACCACTGGAGGAAGGACCTTTGAAACTAGTCCTTATGAAACCATGTTAACAGCTGTCATTTGTTGTTCGATGTTCTGTCGTAGACCGTGCAGTGGCAACCCTGTTTGCCACCTCACTGTTGTCACTTGAAAAATCAAAGGTATAATGAACAAGTACAGACACAGTGTGACAGTGGCATCAAAACCATGCGATTAGTGATCACCATTGCAGTGTAAAAAGAGTGTGTGGTTGGGGTGCTTTCACGAATTGTGTTTTTCCCATGCTCACATGCTGTGTTTGTGCCAAGACAACAGGCATATTTTTCCCCAGGGTCGGGGATAGTGGAGAGGCTGCAGTACGCTGGCTACCTGGGGCAGATCCACCGCAGCAGGGAGCCGACCACCATCCTCCACCAGGCGCTGGCCGAGCTCTCTGTCGTCCCCTACCTGTAGGACCTCAGCCACGCAGACATCACACTGGTAAACAACTAGCAGAGTCTCTGGCCAAAATTGTATACAGTTTTATATTACAGCCTACTTTGCACTGACTCATCCTCTGTACACTGACACACAACAGGATGCAGTGACCTCAGCATGACTCTGGTAATATCAGAGGAGATGCAGGGGTGGATAGAAGTTCTCTCTTGGGCCTGAGGTGCACTTTAACAGCACACAGGCAAAAAGACCTAGGCTAGTTTGTTTTAATAAAGTCTTAAATTATGCACGCCAATAAGCAGGGCTTTGTTTTTAATATTTATGAGTCGGGAGAAATCAGCAAAGCAAAGGCTGGGTCTTGTGTGTGTGTGTGTGTGTGTGTGTGTGTGTGTGTGTGTGTGTGTGTGTGTGTGTGTGTGTGTGTGAGAGAGAGAGAGAAAATGGAGGAGGTGATGTACGTAGATCTCATTTGGGTATACAGTGTGCTGTGCTGCTGAAGCTCTATAATTGCTTCTTCACTAGATTAGTGCTGCGCAGTGGTGAGATTAACCCAGATCAATTGCAGCGTGATGGCTGTAATATTGCAACCAAATCTGCCATGAATAGAGAACCAGGGAAGGGGGGCTTCTAATTAGATCCATGTTTGTGTAGGCAACAACAACAGCCATGACAGTTTCTACTACTTCAGATAGTACTGTATACGTTAAAGGGTCGCCTGCCACATACACTGGGGCCATGATGATGTGCTTCCTTTTAACATGATGTGCCTCCTTTCCAAAACAATTATATTTCTGTCTGAGTGAATTAGTTTAAATACCCAGTCACAGCTCTTGTAGTGCATGTAAATGGATAGTTCCACGCAGTCGCTCAGTATTGGGAGCCTGGGAGTGTGTGAGCCACTGTGCTGTTAGTAGTTCTCCTTTGAGTTTCCAGTGGATGTCCAGCCGGAGACCAAAACTAACACAGTTTTACCGGCAAGCGCCCTCTCTATCAGGAGATTTAATAATTCAGAACACATGCTGCAGGTTGGTGAATTGCCCCCAGAAAAGTCTCCTATGTCTGGAGAAATGGAAGGGGGAAAGTATTTCTGCCTAAAAACAAGTGGTGAAAGCAGATGCATCCGCCACAGTCAGACCTTCATACAACAATATATCATATAGGCCATTTAGCAGATGCTTTTATCCAAGTGTGTGTGTTTGTGTGTGTGTGTGTTTGTGTGTGTGTGTGTATTCCTGTATGAGTGTGTGTGTGAATACTGGGCTGCCCTCCTCTCGGCCATCTCTCCTGACATCACACACAGTGCTGCAGATGAATGGGCTCCAGTGTACAGCCCCATGTATATTACCTCCTCCCATGCACCTTGATGGACAAGTGCTGTTTGACCATTTGTACACATTGTCTCCCCCTCGCCCGCCACTGCCGTAACAGGCCCCAGCACCCAGGCTTCTGACCATGTAGAAAAAGACAACATGGCAGCCCTCATTGTATGAGGAATGAGTTATAAAAATCAGCATCTAACAAATTATTTTTTAATTAGCTTTTAAGTCTGTGTGTTTGGAGAAGTTATTGCTGGTGTGTGAATTGTGCTCTGATAATCTTTATCTCGGGCCCACAGCTGCAGGCTCTAATGGCAGACACCATGAACACCCTTGAAGAAAGGCGGACTGATAGAGAACGTGTATGGAATGAAATGCAAAAGGTAAATAGAGAGAAGGGGAAAAGGACAATGAGAGCGAGGAGAGGACAAGAGGATAGAAATACCAACGTCTACACTGTACCCTCCAAACACAGACTTAGCATTCTCCCGGCAAAATCAAAATAACGATTTGACATATAAAATCAGGAAAGATAATGTACATTTTGTGTGGGGATATCCTTGTGGCATGCCTGTCATCTCTGTTAAGATTAACAATGCCTACTAAACTTTGAAATGGCATGGCTCACAGGAGGGAGAGGCCCATAACAAATGTTCAGGCCAAATTATTTTCTTTGTTAATTAGTGAGACTTTGGCATTTCATCTCACTACGTACATAGTGCTGCAAACAACCCTGGCTGTAAAGTTACTGAAATACTTTCATGCACATTAGCGTATAAACATCAAGCCGTCTTGGGCTGGAGCCTCGATGGACGGCTGGAAATCAAAGAGAAATCACATTACAATATCCCTGATTGCATTTCCATGCTCTCTCTCTCTCTCTCTTGGGGAGTTGTTGCCTGGTGCCTGGTTGGTATGGGACTGAGCAGTGGAGAGGGAGGGGATACAGGCTGCAGTCAGGAGGGAGGCAGCAGGGCAGCCATGGTTAATGATGAATGGGGGCGCAGGGCAGTGCATCACTGGGTCAGTCTCTCTCACACCCAGCGGAGCATGACCACAGCCGTTAGTGATAGGCCGAATTAATCATGCCATCAGGTCTCCCCAATACACCCAGCACACATACCCCCAGACACACATATCGGCACACACACATTCTCACACCTTAAATGCCCACTGCCACAGGCTGTGAACCTAGCGCTGGTGGATGGGTCTTTTTCACTCCCTATCTGACCCATATGTCCTTCCCATGCAGGGTCTGCCAAACTGAGCAGGAGATGGTTGGGCTGGGGAAATGTTTATGTTTCAATGTTTAAACATGTAATCACCGTAATGGATACAGTAATAGGTGTAATGTACTTGAATTATTCAATAGGACATTACCGTACACCATTTCCATATTAAACTGATTTTCACTGAAAGGTGAAACTACATTATTGGTCAGTCACCCTGAATTTATTGTGCATGTTGAATTGACATTGTAATTTACCGTCATTGTAGAGGGTGTAATTTTTGTTGTTATCTGGAGTGTCTAAAATCAGTTGTTAAACTGAGAGACATAGGGCCATAAGGTTGTGGAGGAAAATCGGAGCACTGCAAAAAATGTAGGCTACCCTATAATCCACTCTATCACTCAAGTATTTTATAGCCTGTGCTAGCATACATACACAAATACACTCTATAAAATTGATTCAATTTGGGGGGGTTGTTCTAAGATGGCTTATGGAATTGTTTTAGGATGGTCACACCAAGGATTATGTGGCTATTTGATTTTGAATTTTAAGGCCATTAAAGGTATATATTTTGGGGGGGTCATTAATTTCGCATTACTGCTATTAGCCAATAGAAACGCATGGAATAACAGATTCACTACATGAAACAACAGATAGTCCCATGTATTTATCCCCTTATTTTAGGCACTAAACTATCTCCATATATACTTCCATTAAAACCATCATGTTTGTGAGAGTCTCATCTGTCAATAGAGTGGTCGTAATCGTTTTTAGGCCAAACCGTTCGGACGCTACATACGATTTTGTGGGATGTCTCATGGTCTGACAAACACTGCTCTAGCTCTGCCACCTTTCACTGCAGATGCAGAAGGGCGATATCAGCAGATGCAGTGGATTGAGACGCAGCCCATGCAAAAAAAAAAAGAGAAACACTACATGACCAAAGGTATGTGGACACCTGCTCGTCGAGCATCTCATTCCAAAATCATGGGCATTAATATGGAGTTGGTCTCCTGTTTGCTGCTATAACAGCCTCTACTCTTCTGGGAAGGCTTTCCACTAGATTTTGGAACATTGCTGCGGGGACTTGCTTCCATTCAGCCACAAAAGCATTAGTGAGGTCGGCACTGATGTTGGGCGATTAGGCCTGGCTCGCAGTCGTCGTTCCAATTCATCCCAAAGGTGTTCGATGGGGTTGAGGTCAGGGCTCTGTGCAGGCCAGTCAAGTTCTTCCACACCAATCTTGACAAACCATTTCTGTATGGACCTCGCTTTGTGCATGGGAGCATTGTCATGCTGAAACAAGAAAGGGCCTTCCCCAAACTGTTGCCACAAAGTTGAAAATACAGAATTGTCTATAATGTCATTGTATGCTGTAGCGTTAAGATTTCCCTTCAATGGAACTAAGGGGCCTAGCACGAACCATGAAAAACAGCCCCAGATCACCAAACTTAACAGTTGGCACTATGCATTCGGGCAGGTAGCGTTCTCCTGGTATCCGCCAAACCCAGATTCGTTCGTCGGACTGCCAGATGGTGAAGCGTGATTCATCACTCCAGAGAACGCATTTCCACTGCTCCAGAGTCCAATGGCAAGCTTTACACCCCTCCAGCCGATGCTTGGCATTGCACATGGTGATCTTAGGCTTGTGTGCAGCTGCTCTGCCATGGAAACCCATTTCATGAAGCTCCTGACGAACAGTTATTGTGCTGCTGTTGCTTCCAGAGGCAGTTTGGAACGTGGTAGTGAGTGTTGCAACCAAAGACAGACGATTTTTACGTGCTACGAGCTTCAGCACTCAGCGGTCCCCTTCTGTGAGCTTGTGTGGCCTACAACTTCGCGGCTGAGCCGTTGTTGCTCCTAGACATTTCCACTTCACAATAACTACACTTACAGTTAACCGGCCAGCTCTAGCAGGGCATACATTTGACGAACTGACTTGTTGGAAAGGTGGCATCCAATGATGGTGCCACGTTGAAAGTCACTGAGCTCTTCAGTAAGGCCATTCTATAGCCAGTGTTTGTCTATGGAGATCGCATTGCTGTATGCTCGATTTTATACACCTGTCAGCAACAGGTATGGCTGAAATAGCCGAATCCACTAATTTGAAGGGGTGTCCACATACTTTTATACATATAGTGTATCTCTAGCTTAAAACAGACGGATTTTGATGGGGATTTTTAATTAGATTTTTGTGCGGGCGCGACCATTGTAGGGTTAATTACACGTTGGATGGTGTATCAATACACCCAGTCACTACAAAGATACAGGAGTCCTTCATAACTCAGTTGCCGGAGAGGAAGGAAACCGCTCAGGGATTTCACCATGAGGCCAATGGTGACTTTAAAACAGTTACAGAGTTTAATGGCTGTGACAGGACAATAACCTAAAGCACAAGGCCAAATCTATGAATACTTTCTGAAGGCACTGTATGCCTGGCGCTTTTTGCTTCATGTATCCTGAGAGTGGCAATCAACCTTTTCTCAATACCATAATTTATTGAGTGTGGCTGCTCCAGAAATATTAGAGGTGGCAAGTTCATTCTCTCTCCTCCTCGGCTCTCTTCAACTCGCATAAATCAGCAGGGCATTAACTGAGAAATAAATGACGACTTGATTCTGTAACAGCAAGGTCTGCATACACATAGATTTTCCTGTTTGTTTTTAGCCAGTCAATATAAGACATTGGCCCTTGCTGTAAATTCCATTACATAAAAATAAGTGCACTTTCCCCAGTTCCGGCAGACGGGTGGCATCAATGTTTTCCGCTCCATAAAATATCTATAAGAAATGTGGAATGCGCCGCAGCACTGCAGTGTTTTACTCAAACGTCCAACTCTATTTCCAACCCCTCTCTGGAAAGATGGAAAAGCTTACGATCAGTGTATATGTGAGTGCTTGTACAAGAGTCTGTGCTCAAACAAAGCACAAAGGAAAACTAGAAAGTAGTTTAAAACTGTGACTCACCATAAAGTTTCATTTCAATCGATTTATTGACACTGTAACATTAAAAAGGTCACTAAAAGGGGCCACACCCTATTGTTTGGACTGGGCTGCATTGCATATATGAATACATTTGAGTGTCAGTCAATAGGGTAACACTCCACACATGTCCCTAATCGCCCCCCCTTTCCTACCCAGCCCCTTTGTTTTCATCCCCGTGGTGATGAGGGCTGACAGGTTTGACGGACACTTTGACAGGCGTCATATCACAGCTCCAGCAACACGGCACGGCAGCCTCTGTAGATAGATAGCACAGCCACAATACCGTCAGCCCCGGGCCCTGGGCCATCTGAAGATGCTGCTGCTTTTCATATACAAAGTGGTGCAGATGCATCCCGCACACTAATAGAGAGGCTAACTGAGGGTGAGAAAGTGCAGGACGAGGGTGAACTGGTCGATGTCTCAGCCCCACATCTCCTGCTCTGAGTTGAGGTGAATCCCCAGGGTATGGCTGTGGAGGTGGGTCTCAGATCCCACTAATAGAAACACAAACCCCAGCATCATCACCACCATCAGACTGACTCCTCTGTCAGTCACAACACACACATCTCTTTCATCTTTTATCTCCCTCTATCTCCATCTTTCTCTTTCAGTCTCACTCGTTCTTTTATCTCCCACCTCTCTCTCTCCTTCTCTCTCACCTCCACCTCACTTTGAGTGCTCCCTCTCCATCTTTCCCCCGTTCCCCAAATAGGTTTTTCTAAATTCATCTCTTCATCATACATTCACTTTCATATTTCACTCCCTTTCTCCCCCTCCCTTTCTCCGGTATGAGCTCAGGCTGGGCACAGTAAATTCCCATGCCAAGCCTTCACCTCACAAATGAATGAGGGAGGTACAGGCCAAACCCCTACATCTCTACCAGGTAATTACATCCCTGGTGGGTTGGAGAGGAGAGGAGAGGAGAGAAGGGGGCTGGGCTACTGGGCTCGGCTCACAACACACAACCTCCTCTGGAAAATCTGTTTACACGTGAAAAGTGTTCGTTATTGCTTATAACACACTGTGACTTCTTTTGTGTTTTTAATTGTTTTTCTGCTCAGGTGGGGATACTGGAGGATCTGTTGTTCCAACTGGAGGAGACCTATCTGAAGAACAAGGCTCAGAGGGCCAGAAGGAAGCAGAGGACTGGGGCCCAGGGGGTGGAGGGAAAAGCCCTGGGAAGACCCAAAGCAGAGGCCAAAGGAGGGGCTACAGTGGAGACGGACAAGGCCAAGGGCCCTCCCACAGCAGTAGCACCAATGACCTTACCAGATCCAGGATCTGACGGCCAGGATAGTGGAGACCCGCCCTCATCCTCAAAATGAAGGAACATTTTCCCTCTCTCCCTCTCACTCTCACAAAGCCTCATCTTCAGCCCGAGCATCTTTCACACCATTACTCTAGGCTGGCAGAAATAAATGGACTCTACAGCCTTGCTTCCTCTCTGATTTAGGGTCTCTTTTTTTTAACACTCCTCCTTGTTTACACGTTAATATACAGTGTCTCCAGCCCCGCACTCTAGATGAAAGACCTAGCTGATTCAAATGTGTGGGAGTGTTCAATTTATGCATAAGGATATGTTTTCAGGTTGCGAGTATTAATGTAAAGCAGCCTAACGTCTGGTTTGTAAACACACAAAAAAACATATGGCAGAAAATCTGGCTTCAGATTTTGTGTGATGTTTTGAAAACTGTGTCTAACATTAAACAACCTTCATTAAGTCATGACATTATCTTTCTCATCATGTATGGTTAGCTACCAAGGAATACAAAACCTTTTTCCATAGGTCACTCAACCCTTGGGGGGAAAAGGAAACAGATAGGGATAAAACAAACATCCTTCTTCCTCAAGTAGCTAGCTTCACTTTGTGCACAGTATGATGACCATGTTACTACAGTCTGGAGGTTTCCAGTCATTTCAATGCCAAAGGTGCAGTTTGGGGATTGATCAGGCAGGGCAAAACCTTGTGAGTAAACACAATTAGTGGGGCCTTCGTCATTCACGTGCCCACTGCTGGTCCATCGACTGGCCGGTCAGCACCTGCTTCCTCTATGACAGCCAATCACAGACGTTCAATGCTATCGACAGCTGCTCTCTCTCTCTCTTCTCTCTTTCCCTATCTCTCTCACTCTCCCTTACTGCTGCTGAATAATCCACATTTCCCTATACCTGAGGATTCATTCAGGGGCTTGAACTCTACAGTACCTGAATATCAGTGTTTCTCTTTCTTTCCCTCTCCCTCTCTCTCTCTCATCCCACCCTCCATCTGTCCCTTGCTGCTTCCCTTTCCCTTCAGACAGGTGTGTAATACCTTGGGGATTCTGTTGACACCTGAGCCGGCATGAGCAATGTTGTGATCAGCAATATGGTCATGCATTAATTTAATCCCTGAATAAATTAATGGTATTTATTGAGTGGTCAGGGAGAAAATGTTGGCATTGTACTTATACCCCTTGATTTTCACGAATTTGTGTAGTGCTGTTTATATGGAAATGGTTAAAATGGAGATATAGGAATTTTGCTGAGAGATTATATTTTATTAGTATCAATTAAGTCAGTTTAAATGTAGGCTTTGGTGCTATTATTCTTTACAATTCCACTAATTACTTTTACCTACTATGGTTAGTTATTAGGGGTTCACAGCGAAGCTGCACTAAGAAACTAGAGGCCATGAGTAACTTGGTAAACAAGAATGGCACAGATTGGCCAATAGTGGGCGCCGTTATAAGCAGTCTCACTTAAACCCTGTAATATTTGGAGACGCTTTCTCTCCGTTGGGTCAGACGCGAACTGGCTGAATCGATTCAGTGGCTAGCTTTGCACTTAACTGGCTAACAGTAGCTACTAAGGGTAAGTTATAACCTACATTTATTTTTGTTTTTTTGTTTTTACATACTGGTAACCAGAGTCGTTCAAGGGAATTTGGGACATGGGTGACTAGTTAACATTAGCTTGGTTCTCTCTGTGTGTTTCGTGCCATGGGAGGAGGGGTTGGTTCGTTGGCAGAGAGCAATGGCTAGCTAGTATGCTAACTATTCTAGCTAACTAACTGGCTGAATAAGTTGACGACGTACTCACTCAAACTGTCAAAACTAACCCAAAACTTTACACAACGTTAGACACGGACACGAATGATCTGTTTGGCGTGTTAACACACTGGTGGTTTGTTGTAACCGAGTATTGGTGCTAAACCGTGTTATTGGAGGCTGGCATGCTAGTTGGCTATGGCGTCATAAAATTCGGTGCCCTGGAAGATTTTCACGGAAGAATACTGTACCAAGTTAGCTAGCTGAATAAACTAAGTTAGAGTCTATTCCTAGAAAACATTGAACCACTGTAGTTTACAACAATTATAATTTCTAAAGTGGAAGTTGGGAGAGTTATATTTGAGTGTTTCAGTGAAACATAAGAGAGGGAGGCCCCGCTCTCTCGCTTTGTTTAGTTAATTTCATTCCGATCTCCTTTGCATTATTGTAGCCTTTTTCTGTAGCCTGTCAACTATGTGTCTGTCTATCCCTGTTCTCTCCTCTCTGCACAGGCCATACAAACGCTTCACACCGCGTGGCTCCTGCCACTCTAATCTGGTGGTCCCTGCGCGTACGACCCACGTGGAGTTCCAGGTCTCCGGCAGCCTCTGGAACTGCCGTTCTGCGGCCAAAAAGGCAGAGTTCATCTCAGCCTATGCTACCCTCCAGTCCCTCGACTTCTTGGCGCTGACGGAAACATGGATTACCACAGAAAACACTGCTACTCCTACTTATCTTTCCTCGTCTGACCATGTGTTCTCGCATACCCCGAGAGCATCTGGTCAGCGCGGCGGTGGCACAGGAATCCTCATCTCTCCCAAGTGGACATTCTCTCTTTTTCCCTTGACCCATCTGTCTATCTCCTCATTTGAATTCCATGCTGTCATAGTCACTAGCCCATTCAAGCTTAACATCCTTGTCATTTATCGCCCTCCAGGTTCCCTTGGAGAGTTCATCAATGAGCTTGACGCCTTGATAAGTTCCTTTCCTGAGGATGGCTCACCCCTCACAGCTCTGGGTGACTTTAACCTCCCTACGTCTGCCTTTGACTCATTTCTCGCTGCCTCCTTCTTTCCACTCCTTTCCTCTTTTGACCTCACCCTCTCACCGTCCCCCCCTACTCACAAGATAGGCAATACGCTTGACCTCATCTTTACCAGATGCTGTTCTTCTACTAATCTCACTGCAACTCCCCTCCAAGTCTCCGACCACTACTTTGTATCCTTTACTCTCTCGCTCTCCTCCAACACTACTCACTCTGCCCCTACTCAGATGGTAATGTGCCGTCACAACCTTCACTCTCTCTCTCCCGCTACTCTCTCCTCTTCCATCCTATCATCTCTTCCCTCTGCTAAATCCTTCTCCCTCCAATCTCCTGATTCTGCCTCCTCAACCCTGCTATCCTCCCTTTCTGCATCTTTTGACTCTCTATGTCCCCTATCCTCCCGGCCGGCTGGGTCCTCCCCTCCTGCTCCGTGGCTTGATGACTCATTGCAAGCTCACAGAAGAGGGCTCCGGGCAGCTGAGCGGAAATGGAGGAAAACTAGACTCCTTGCGGACCTGTTATCTTTTCACTCCCTCCTCTCTACATTCTCTTCCTCTGTTTCCGCTGCTAAAGCCACTTTCTACCACTCTAAATGTCAAGCCTCTGCCTCTAACCCTAGGAAGCTCTTTGCCACCTTCTCCTCCCTGCTGAATCCTCCTCCTCCTCCCCCTCCCTCCTCCCTCTCTGTGGATGACTTCGTCAACCATTTTGAAAAGAAGGTTGACGACATCCGATCCTCATTTATTAAGTCAAATGACACCGCTGGTCCTGCTCACACTGCCCTACCCTATGCTTTGACTTCTTTCTCCCCTCTCTCTCCAGATGAAATCTTGCGACTTGTGACGGCCGGCCGCCCAACATCCTGCCCGCTTGACCCTATCCCCTCCTCTCTTCTCCAGACCATTTCCGGAGACCTTCTCTCTTACCTCACCTCGCTCATCAACTCATCCTTGACCGCTGGCCATGTCCCTTCCGTCTTCAAGAGAGCGAGAGTTGCACCCCTCCTCAAAAAACCTACACTCGATCCCTCTGATGTCAACAACTACAGACCAGTATCCCTTCTTTCTTTTCTCTCCAAAACTCTTGAGTGTGTCGTCTCTAGCCAACTCTCCTGCTATCTCTCTCAGAATGACCTTCTTGATCAAACCAGTCAGGTTTCAAGACTGGTCATTCAACTGAGACTGCTCTTCTCTGTGTCACGGAGGCTCTCCACACTGCTAAAGCTAACTCTCTCTCCTCTGCCCTTATCCTTCTAGACCAATCCGCTGCCTTTGATACTGTGAACCATCAGATCCTCCTCTCCACCCTCTCCGAGTTGGGCATCTCCGGCGCTGCTCACTCTTGGATTGCGTCCTACCCGACAGGTCGCTCCTACCAGGTGGCGTGGCGAGAATCTGTCTCCGCACCATGTGCACTCACCACTGGTGTCCCCCAGGGCTCAGTTCTAGGCCCTCTCCTATTCTCTCTATACACCAAGTCACTTGGCTCTGTCATATCCTCACATACGCAGACGACACACAATTAATTTTAACCAGTTGGCGAATCGCATCTCTCTCATGTCTGGCAGACATATCAGTGTGTATGTCGGATCACCACCTCAAGCTGAACCTCGGCAAGACGGAGCTGCTCTTCCTCCCGGGGAAGGACTGCCCGCTCCATGATCTTGCCATCACGGTTGACAACTCCATTGTGTCCTCCTCTCAGAGTGCAAAGAACCTTGGCGTGACCCTGGACAACACCCTGTCGTTCTCCGCTAACATCAAAGCGGTGACCCGATCCTGCAGGTTCATGCTCTACAACATTCGCAGAGTACGACCCTACCTTACACAGAAAGCGGCACAGGTCCTAATCCAGGCACTTGTCGTCTCCTGTCTGGATTACTGCAACTCACTGTTGGCTGGGCTCCCTGCCTGTGCCATTAAACCCTTACAACTTTTATCCAGAATGCTGAGCCCGTCTGGTGTTCAACCTTCCCAAGTTCTCTCATGTCACCCCACTCCTCCGCACACTCCACTGGCTTCCAGTTGAGGCTCGCATCTACTACAAGACCATGGTGCTTGCCTACGGAGCTGTGAGGGGAACAGCACCTCCTTACCTTCAGGCTCTGATCAGACCCTGCACCCAAACGAGGGCACTACGTTCATCCACCTCTGGCCTGCTAGCTCCCGTACCTCTACGGAAGCACAGTTCCCGCTCAGCCCAGTCAAAGCTATTCACTGCTCTGGCACCCCAATGGTGGAACAAGCTCCCCCACGACGCCAGGACAGCGGAGTCACTGACCACCTTCCGGAGACACTTGAAACCCTACCTCTTTAAGGAATACCTGGAATAGTATAAAGTAATCCTTCTTCCCCCACCCCCCAAAAATTTTTAATAAATTTAAAAAGGTGGTTGTCCCACTGGCTATCATAAGTTCAATGCACCAATTTGTAAGTCGCTCTGGATAAGAGCGTCTGCTAAATGATGTAAATGTAAAATGTAAATGTAAACCCTTATCTCCGTCGCCCCGTTTCACCTACATTTTTACATTTTAGTCATTTAGCAGACGGTCTTATCCAGAGCGACTTACAGTTAGTGCATACATAAAATACAAAAATCATACTGGCCCCCCATGGGAAGCCTAGAGACTTGAAACTTTGTATGTAGGTGTCTTTCCTCATGCTGAAAAAATTTGTTATTGATCAAATCAAGAAATCAGATTTTACGTGTCCATTTAAATCCTTTGTAAATCCACTTCACAATGGCCTATGAACTTGAAACTTTTTAGGGTAATCAAATAAATTGCCATGATGACCCATGTTAAGTTTGGCATTGACATCTAAAACAAAATAGGAAACTATTAACAATTCACTTTTTGACTATGTAATGCTAATGATTAAAATAATAATACAAAATCTTCTCAGGAACTAAAAGTCAGATTCACTCCAAATGTGGTCATCACAATAGTCCCTAAAGATTTGTTTAAATGCATTCAAAGATGGCCACACTATAGCAGTTGATGCATATTAGCACATACACTAATATGCTAAAATATGCAACAAAATATTTCAAGAATCTTCTTTTCACTAACCATAGGACCAAATGACACCATTGGAATGTAGGTTCATGGTACATGTCAACTTCGCTTGAGAAAAGCTAAGGAATTGGTCAAAAGATGGCTGAGGTTTTGACAAAAATCTGATTTTATGTGTCAATTTAAACCACTATAAATCCACTCCACAGTGGCCTATGATGGACGTCCCTAAGATGAACCACACTGAATTTGGCATTGATATCTCAAAAAACAAGAAAACTAGTAACAACTCATTCTTTGCATATGGAATGCTAATGCTCAAAATCGTCTTCTCCTCATGAACCATGCGTCAGATTCTCTCCAAATGTTGTATTTGGACTCATGATTGCACATAAAGGAAGACAGTTCCTACATGATAGACTGCTTGCTTTGTTATCCAACTGATCTTGTGTCCTTTCTGTCATTCTGTGAACCCCGTTCATTGCTGCTCGCAGCTATGTTTTAATTAGTGTACTGTTTTGCAGTGTTGCTGCCTCACTGCCTGTTGTTGCCTCACTACCACATATCTAGGCTGTAGCTCAGTGAGCTAACACAGTCTTGTGGCGCATAGTCGACCTGGGTTCAAACTCAGTTGGTCACACTGATGCCTCGTTCAGAATTGGTCAGTCAATGTCTGTTAGCTGCTGTGGTTGTCGTGGAGGAGGTCATTGAGTAGACTGTAACTGTCTGGCGGTAGTGTGATCATGTTTTTTACAGTTTTTACTAAATGGGATGCGAGCATCAAGTTAAACCATACCAAATATAATTATTTATTGTTGAATGAAAACCGCTTCTTGAGAGACCAGGACAAGAACATTGTTGCACTTTGAATAATATCCAGTGGGATTCAAAAGAAAGACTTGCATTGGGGGAAAGAAATTATGGAACTAATTTTAACAGACCATGGCAAATCATCGTCTGGAAGCACAACAGTCAGTTAAGACATCAAATGGCAGTCTCACTTTTCAGATGTCATTTGGTTCTGAGGCGGGAATTGGATACCGCCATTTTGGTGCTTGGGATCGGAGCAGGCTGTGTGTTAACTCGGCAACATGCAAATAAAATATTATTGGGAAGAGATTGGAAGGGGTGTAGGGTGTGCTGGCAAGCCCATCTGTTTGACAAACAAATATACAGTTGTCAGAGAGACGCAGCAGCGAGCTTGCCTGACAGGAAGAAGGGAGGATAAACTGTTTGCTCTGTGCCCAGAGGAGCGCTATGGTAAACATCTCCTCTGACATGTTTTCTTCCAGTCGCACATCTTTGGAGAGTCCTTGTGATCACATTGAGGCAAACACAACATGGTTGCTGTGTTGAGAAGAAGGTGCTCTAAGTCGCTCGCTCTGCAGTCCCAAATAAGACACAAACCAGCTCCCCAAATCTGCCATGATCCCAGCACCAGATCACAGAGCTTCAGCTCTAAACCAATGCTGACTTACTTTGGAGAACATTTATGTGGTACTGTTAAGAACAAGTGTTTTGCATTACAAAAAGACTGGAAGGGGCAAAAGTCCAGCCTCCTACAGGTGAGCAAGTTTTGGGGGAGACAGAGACCATGCGATAGAACGACCTGTCTGAGAAGGATGGAAGGACAGACTGAGCAACAGAAGGCATACAATCTGATCCACCTTGAGAAGTCTGGGCGAATCTGCCGGGATTACCACTGGCATTGACATGACTGGCATTGAGCCTTTTCTCAATTTGCTGATAACAGAGCCTCTGATAACCAGGAAGAATTCTGCACAGGGACAGAACACAGGTCTAAAAGGGGAGAAACCGAAAACAGAAGAATATGCTCAATACAGGCCACAATGTCTTCTTCAAACTTGACAGCCCAATCAGAGGATTGGTGGTAGTGTGTGGACCCATATGGCATCCACATGTGGACAACTTTACCTGTCAACCAGACGCCTCTCGAATGCCAAGTCATTGTCCAGGGAGAATGCCAGTGGCATTGAACCAACAGCAAAACCAAGTTCAACAGACTCTTGTGTTTAGGAGCATCGTTTTCTGTTTTAAAGTTTTGTTTAACTGACGGCAGAAATGAATTCGATGTGCCAAACATCCTTTCTTTATTCTGTTTTAGAACACAAAGAAAATGCCTTTGACTATTAAAGGACCAAGGCAGCTGTTTTTATCTCAATGTCAAATCATTTCTGGGTAACAATTAAGTACTGTACTGTGATAGTTTTCAATTAAAATGGTCAAAAATAAACAAAAATAGCTTCTTAGCAAAGAGCAATTTCTCAAGCAATAATTTAGCTAGGGCTGTCTGAGAGTGGTCTGAGTGGGGAGGGAAAAACTGTTACGATATAGCAAATGTTGACTTTGTGGCTGTGGTAACTAGTGGAAACCCCTAATTCTACGCTTTACAGAATTCTATGCCTTACAGATGTAGATTGACTGTAGCTCAGATTGGATTAGATTTAGGCCGGTGACGCCGTTACGGTTTGTTGCTCCTAGTTCATTGTATTAGTCAGACTCAGACATGAGTTAGCTACCACCATAACTGCATCCATTATTTAGTTTTGCTCTAGACAATACATTTACATTTTAGTCATTTAGCAGACGCTCTTATCCAGAGCGACTTACAGTTAGTGAGTGCATACATTTTTATTTTTCATACAATAGAGAATACACTATTTTATTTTATTTTATTTTATTTTTTTATTTTTTTTGGGGGGGGGTAGATCAGCTTAATATTGCAGATAGATTGTAACTTCCATCAATGTAATTGTTTGCATCACTTCCAATCCCCCATGTTTATATATATATATATATATATATATATATATATATATATATATACACATACACATACATGCATATATACATACATACATACATACATACATACATACATACATACATACCCTTTAAAAAATATATATTCCCCTTTATTACTTTCCAAACCCGCCACCCTTTCCCTACTTGGAGTAAACTAGTGAACAACAATGCTTAGGCCTCTACTTCCAGCTTATAATTACTATCTACATTTTATGGACACAGTCAATTTTACAATAATTATATTTTGTTTGTTTTTTCTCCTGAACTTCTTCTACTCTCAACCTCTCCGATCATTTTCATGATGTCCATCCGGTTTGCTTCTATATGCCATATCTTTCTAACTGTGCTCTTTCACAAAAGCTCCCAACCTACAACCTATATACTTATTATGGACACAGTATGCTTACATTATTAGTTATCTTGTTATTATTTGTTGTTAGTTGTTATTAGTCCCATCCTTCAATTCCATTCAACACCTCCCATCTATCTCTTAACACCATCCATATAGGATTTCTATTTGCCATATATATTTCAACTATACTGTGATGTTTTACAAAAGTTCTGAACCTTTCTATTCTCATTGTTTCTACAGATTGTGAATTGAAAATAAACATTTTTGCTAAAAGTATTATTATATTATTGATCGATTGACTATTACTTTTCAGATCACCCAGTAATGCTATCTGCAAGGTTAGCTCCAGGTAAATATTGCAATCCTTTAGCCATTCCTGGACCTGTGTCCAAAAACAAGCTACAAATGGACAGTACCAAAACAAATGATCTAATGATTCTGTCTCTTCACAGCAAAATCTGTAGAGCTGGGAAGATTGTATCCCCCATTTAAATAACATTCTATTGGTTGCAATAATTTTATATAATGATTTAAATTGAAAGATTCTAAGTTTTGAATCCGGAGTCGTTTTGCGTATCAGTTCATAAACACTATGCCATGGGATCGGTACGTCAAAAATCTCTTCCCAACTATTTGGCAATCTACAGTGGGGAAAAAAAGTATTAAGTCAGCCACCAATTGTGCAAGTTCTCCCATTTAAAAAGACGAGAGAGGCCTGTAATTTTCATCATAGGTACACGTCAACTATGACAGACAAATTGAGAATTTTTTTCTCCAGAAATCACATTGTAGGATTTTTAATGAATTTATTTGCAAATTATGGTGGAAAATAAGTATTTGGTCACCTACAAACAAGCAAGATTTCTGGCTCTCACAGACCTGTAACTTCTTCTTTAAGAGGCTCCTCTGTCCTCCACTCGTTACCTGTATTAATGGCACCTGTTTGAACTTGTTATCAGTATAAAAGACACCTGTCCACAACCTCAAACAGTCACACTCCAAACTCCACTATGGCCAAGACCAAAGAGCTGTCAAAGGACACCAGAAACAAAATTGTAGACCTGCACCAGGCTGGGAAGACTGAATCTGCAATAGGTAAGCAGCTTGGTTTGAAGAAATCAACTGTGGGAGCAATTATTAGGAAATGGAAGACATACAAGACCACTGATAATCTCCCTCGATCTGGGGCTCCACGCAAGATCTCACCCCGTGGGGTCAAAATGATCACAAGAACGGTGAGCAAAAATCCCAGAACCACACGGAGGGACCTAGTGAATGACCTGCAGAGAGCTGGGACCAAAGTAACAAAGCCTACCATCAGTAACACACTACGCCGCCAGGGATTCAAATCCTGCAGTGCCAGACGTGTCCCCCTGCTTAAGCCAGTACATGTCCAGGCCCGTCTGAAGTTTGCTAGAGTGCATTTGGATGATCCAGAAGAGGATTGGGAGAATGTCATATGGTCAGATGAAACCAAAATAGAACTTTTTGGTCAAAACTCAACTCGTCGTGTTTGGAGGACAAAGAATGCTGAGTTGCATCCAAAGAACACCATACCTACTGTGAAGCATGGGGGTGGAAACATCATGCTTTGGGGCTGTTTTTTCTGCAAAGGGACCAGGACGACTGATCCGTGTAAAGGAAAGAATGAATGGGGCCATGTATCGTGAGATTTTGAGTGAAAACCTCCTTCCATCAGCAAGGGCATTGAAGATGAAACGTGGCTGGGTCTTTCAGCATGACAATGATCCCAAGCACACCGCCCGGGCAACGAAGGAGTGGCTTCGTAAGAAGCATTTCAAGGTCCTGGAGTGGCCTAGCCAGTCTCGAGATCTCAACCCCATAGAAAATCTTTGGAGGGAGTTGAAAGTCCGTGTTGCCCAGCGACAGCCCCAAAACATCACTGCTCTAGAGGAGATCTGCATGGAGGAATGGGCCAAAATACCAGCAACAGTGTGTGAAAACCTTGTGAAGACTTACAGAAAACGTTTGACCTGTGTCATTGCCAACAAAGGGTATATAACAAAGTATTGACAAACTTTTGTTATTGACCAAATACTTATTTTTCACCATAATTTGCAAATAAATTCATTAAAAATCCTACAATGTGATTTTCTGGATTTTTTTTTCTCATTTTGTCTGTCATAGTTGACGTGTACCCATGATGAAAATTACAGGCCTCTCTCATCTTTTTAAGTGGGAGAACTTGCACAATTGGTGGCTGACTAAATACTTTTTTTCCCCACTGTATATGGGACGGCTGTCAATCCTTTGGTCCTTAAATGAAACTGGTATACTTTTTTATTTATCAAAATTGTCCTTTAATGCAAGGCCGACAGACAAGTTCCTTACATTCTCCCCCTTTCACTTTCCTCTTCCATTTTTACGGTAAGGCTGCAATTATTTGGTTGTAATTTTGGGTAGAGCAGAGATTTCCATATGTTTTTGTTAGCTGCATTTGCGACATAACTCCACCAGTCCTATCGATGATATCATTTACAAAGATTATACCTTTTTTAAACATTTTGTCAAAAAAAAAAGGTTTTTGGTCAATTAGTATATTTGAGTTTAACCACAATATTTGTTGTATTATTTGTCCTGTAGTTTCTGGAGGATTAAATTGAAATTGCAACCAACTTTCTATGGCTTGTTTTAGAAATAATGATATTTGGGAGATGATTTCCTTTTCAAATAACTGAAAGTGAGTGGTTGTAATCTGAATAAAGGGAAAAAGGCCATTCTTGAACATTGGGTGAGACAATCTTACTAATTTAATTTAATTTAATACGAATTTAAGTATAACTTTTGTATGACTGAAGCTTTTAGTGATAGGTCTAATGCTTTAATATTTAATAATTTCTGTCCTCCGAATTCATATTCATTATATAAATAGGCCCATTTAATTTTGTCTGGCTTGCCGTTCCAAATAAAATGGAATTATTTTTTCTCATATAATTTAAAAAACTGTTTGCTAGGTGTAGGCAAGACCATAAGCAAATAGGTAAACTGGGATAATACTAAAGAGTTAATCAGGGAGATTTTTCCACAAATTGACAGCTATTTACCTTTCCATGGTAGCAAGATCTTATCTATTTTTGCTAACGTTCTATTAAAATGTATTGAAGTGAGATCATTTATTTCCTTTGGGATATGAATTCCGAGTATATCCACATCACCATCAGACCATTTTATTGGTAAACTACATGGTAATGTAAAAATTGTATTTTTTAGTGATCCAACACGTAATATAGTACATTTGTCATAATTTGGTTGTAATCCAGAGAGGTTAGAAAATGTATCTAGATCCTCCATGAGGCTGTGGAGGGATTCTAGTTGTGGATTTAAAAGAAAACATTAATCATCAGCGTACAATGACACCTTTGTTTTTAAGACCTGGATTTCTAATCCCCTGATATTATTGTTGGATCTGATTTTAATAGCTAACATCTTGATGGCCAGAATAAATATATATGTCGATAGTGGACAACCTTGTTTCACTCCTCTTGACATTTAAAAACTTTCTGAGAAATTATTTACTATTTTACACCTAGGGTTACTATACATGATTTTGACACACTTTATAAGAGATTCTCCAAAATTGAAATGCTCCAGGCATTTATATATAAACCCCAGTCGTACTTTATCAAATGCCTTTTCGAAGTCTGCTATGAATAGCAGGCCTGGTTTCCCAGATTTTCCATAGTGTTCTATTGTTTCCAATACTTGCCTTATATTATCTCCTATGTATCTTCCATGTAAAAAACCTGTCTGATTAGAATGAATAATATCTGACAATATCTTTTTAATTCTATGCGCTTTGCATTTTGCTTGAATTTTTGCATCACAACACTGAAGTGTAAGGGGCCTCCAATTATATATTTTCCACTTGTATCCTGTTTCAGTAATAATGAGATCAGACCTTCTTCTTGAGTGTCAGATAATCTACCATTTACATAGGAGTGGTTAAAACATGCTAATAACGGTTCTCTTAGTATATCAAAAAAGGTTTGGTATACCTCGACTGGTATGCCATCCAACCCTGGAGTTTTCCCGGACTTAAAGTCTTTAATTGCATCCAGAAGTTCCTCCTCTGTAATTTCACCTTCACATGAGTCTTTCTGTATGGCTGTTAATTTTACATTATCAATAGAAAAAAAATCTCTACAATTAGCTTCAGTTAGAGGAGATGGAGACGACTGAAACGAAAACATATGCTTAAAGTACTTTGTTTCCTCCTTCAAAATATAATTTGGTGAATCAGGGGTGACTCCGTCAATTGTAACCAATTTCACAAAATAATTTTTGGTAGCATTCCTATATTGAAGATTAAAAAATAATTTGGTGCATTTTCCCCCATATTCCATCCAGTTTGCTTTATTTTTATAATATATTACACTTGATCTTTCTTGAATAAGTTTCTCCATTTATTTTTGTTTTTCCTCTAATTTATTCTGAGCCTCTATGTTACAGTTTTTATTGCTATCTATCTGTTCTGTTAGACTTTCTATTTCCTTTGTTAGTATAAACTCTTTTGACCTAAATTGCTTTTGTTTTCGAGATGAGTACTGAATTGCATGGCCTCTAAAGGCACATTTAAAGGTGTCCCACACAATAAGGGATTTGCTGTACCTATGTTATGTTGGAGAAAGTCAGTTATAAATTCCTTTGTCCTAGTTAAAAATTAATTATCATCCAATAGGCTTTGATTACATTTCCAATATCCTCGCCCATGTGGAAATTCAGTAAGAGTAATATATATGCCAATTATATGATGGTCCGACCACATTCTGTCCCCTATCAACACTTTTTAAACTTTTGGTGTCAACGAGAATGAGATAAGAAAGAAGTCAAGACGACTAGCTTGATTGAGTCTCCGCCATGTATATCTCACTAGATCAGGATATTTAAGCCTCCATATATCTACTAGTTCTAATGTATCCATGACATTCACGATTTCCTTAAGAGTATGTGGGTGATTGTTTGTGGTGTGATTTCCTTTACGGTCCATTGAGCTATTTAAAACAGTATTATAATCCCCAACCATAATAATATTGTATTGAATTGCTTGCAGGGTTGATCATTTATTATATATATTGTCAAAGAATACAGAATACACTTGTATGAGCTATGAACTAACTTGCAAATCCGACTTGTAGGCTAATGTTAGCTAGCTAGCTAACGTTAGCTAGCCTGTAGCTAGCTAGCCTGCCTTGCTAGCATTATCAAATGATAACATTACATAACCAGCAGTATCTAGACAAACCTTTCAAAAAAAGATTGCAGTTTTGAAACTGCAGTAAAAGTGCAGTAACTGCAGTCGACTGTGGTATTTTGGACGCAGTAATTGCAGAATAACTGCACTGTACTGCAGTTGAACTGCAATTATACTGCACTCTAACTGCAGTTACACTGCAAAATGACTGCTGTAAAAAAAACTGTGTTATTTTGGAGGCAGTATTTGCCACATACTGCAGTTATACTGCACTCTGACTGCAATCTTTTTTCGTAAGGGAATACACATTAAAGTTGTATAAGATATGACCTAACTAAGTTGTAAAGAGGTATCTAGCTAGCTAGTTATATAGTTAGCTAGCTATGCTAACGTTCGCTAAAACGTTAGCTAGCCTGCCTCGCTTTATCAAAAGATAGCTACCTACATAGCCAGCAATAATGTTATACCAGAGAGGCCATTATATTCCAGTATCTCTGGTTATACTCAGTGGCGTGTATTCATGAATGTCAAGGGAAGCCAGCCCCCCCCCAAAAAAAAGAAAACATTAAAAAAAGAAACAAATATATTTAGTCTCTCTGTGTTTCATCGTTTTCCTTCAATTTGCAAGACGTTGAATGTATCTCACAGGAGACGGCATCCGAGAGAGCGAAACAGCGCCCCCGTCTCTCTACGTGTAGGCCATCTATTTGATGCTGTCTGATCCAAATGAGTATGAAATTGTTGCTGCCCGTAGCATTGAATGCAACGGAAGCCAGCGAGCATTTGGCCTCCCTTGATAAAAATAGTATACAAAATTAGCCAATCATCGTTGAGCTCAACTGTGAATGGTCTTAGCGCACCAAAAAAAAGTGTCATGGGAAGCCAGCTTGGATTTTGGCATCACTCCTTTTAAATCCCATTGAGAGCATACGTAATTGACAGAAAAACTTGAATTGTTGCAACTCGTTGTGTTGTTGTCCTCCAGTGGCTAGCTAGCTAAAATTGGCCCTTTCCTAAATTAGCCATGGATGGAGATAGGGATTTGGATATGTGGTTTTACTTAATTCTCCGTACTGGCCAATGATTATAACGGCGATTCTGATCCTACCATTAATTCATACATTGTTGTGCCCCTGGCCTGAGAGGATGGATGTTCAATATGTAGTTAGATGTAGAAGGCTAATGTTAACTAGCTAACGTTGCCCATGAATGGAAGTTAGGCTAGCGAGCAAGCATTTTAGCCAGGTAGCCTAGGACAACAAAAAATAAAAGTGTGTGTACTGTATGACAGAGTGATAGACCGTTTCGTCAACATGAAAGAGAGGAGGATGACATTGGCGTTTCTCTACGAGTAGGATGAGTCAACATGTTTTTCCACTTGCATGAACGCGCATGCACACACACACACAGAAATCAGAACCATGGACAGCCACATCATATTTAGCTTACGTTGATTGGACTAAATTGTTTTTGGTATCTTTTAGTTGTCACTGTATTAGCCTAAGCAGAGGTGATTTGATGATGTTGAAATGTTGAAGTTGAAATGGTGGTGTTTTTTAGTTTTTTTTGTGTATGGGTGGTCCCGGGGATCAAACCCACTACCTTAGCGTTCCAAGCGCCGTGCTCTACCAGTTGAGCTACAGAGCATTAACTCTCTGTGGTTCTAAATCAGTAGTTGTTTAGTGGTCTGAAAATGTCGGAAACATGAACTTGCTTGACCGTGCTGTAGGTCATGTAACTGTCTGTTACTGTACATGCAATATGCTTTGTGGACTTCACTGGACAGAGGTTGCTATCCAGTTTTGTGATAAAACAAAGGTGTGGTTGAATTTATTCTGCCACTGTGTCTTCTTATTGTCTCGGCCTTTAGGCCTATATATCACGGTCACAAGGCATATGAATTAACAGGTTATAGAGCAAACGCAATTATCACAACACATGGGTTGAAATATGCCTTTTTTTGTGTGTGTGGAGGGAGGGGGGGTTGGGGGTATGCTTGGCTTTATGGATGATTTTCTATATATGGATGATTTTCTAGTACATATGTTGTAGAATTAAACACCTATATGCCTTAAATGCTTATGGATTGAGAACCAGTTGAAGGGTTAAAACAGAGCAGAGACATTTCTGTCCTTTTCATAACTCCCTGCAGCTGGTCTGGGCATGTCAATGACATGTGATGGAGATACAACTCCTCGTGGAGGCTGTGTGGAGATTGGAGTAGCAATGGAACTAGTGTTATCATTTGTTTGTGCTTATGACCTGACACATAGCCACATACACAGTCAAAAGGAAAAACCATAGCGGCTCAGGTTCCTGGGAGGATGCTTTTTGGGATTGGCTTAAATGTATGTGGTTGAGAATGGGTTATGGCCATGACATGTTTAAACCATGTTTAAGTATTAATTGATATGTTTTATAATGTGTTATGAAATGATAAAGGTAAAACAGAGAATGAACATGATTGATACTTTGTACTCCAGATGTATGTCTGGATAGTGAATATAGTCAATACAGAGTGTGATTGTTCTTTAACGTACGTATGTATATAATTTTTTGAGTCACGCCACTAATAAGAGACAGAAGACCCACTTAGAGAAATGCACGTAGCCTCGTGAGTAGCCAACATGTGATACTGAAAGATGTTATTCATTCACATAGAGAGGAGTAACTATGTATGTTGTATAAGCATGACTATGCATTTGTGTCTGTATAAAAGGAGAGCTCCGGTTCAGGGCAAGCAGTTGTTCCATGGAGCAAGCTCGGCTTTGTTACGCAATAAGTCTAATTTTTGGATTCACAAGCTCCAGTTTCTTGAGAGATATTTTTGAGTTGATTACTTTTGAGTCAAATATTTCTACAACAGCTTCCCAAGTGATGTTACCCATGCACCACTACTGGTTATACTCACAACCACCGGTCATGACATGCCAACCTAGCATTACGTTACTGGTAACTTGGGGACCGCCGAACTCCAAGCACCTATTCCGCATACTAGCTAGGGTCCTTCGGCAGGGCATGCAAACTATAGAACTTTGGCTGTGGAGGCCTGGTCAATCCATTTAGGTATTTTCAGTCTGCCATCCTTGGAATGCATTAGGGGCGATGAAACAACAACGCCCCATTCAATGAAGGGAAGCGAAGTGGGCGGAGGGGCGATTTGCACATGGAGCTTGGCAAAAGGGGGCATGATTTGTTGACCTAATTGTAATCCAAACCCAACCTTCATTTACTCGTTGTGACGCATTGAGGTTCCAAATTCCGTTTTAGACGAGACTGAATTTATGACCAAAATGATCCTATATACACTTAGTAGTAAATTTTGACACTATAATCAATGTTTCTGACTCATATCGATGCCACATAGTCCGTTTTAGGGGCAGTCGCTCTTTAACATTCAGAGACCAAGCAAATCATGTCTCCATCAAAAGGGGCTGTACAGGCCCTACCTTTGGTGAACTTTTTGATAGCTGTGCAAACCTTACTATGTGAACGGCTGCAGCATTGCTGCATTAAAAAAACTACAATGACATAATATTTTCCCCCTCCTCCCTTTGCAGTACGATCCATTGAACCTGCTCACGAGTCACGACAAAACTATTTTACCCTCAGAAATGTCAGACAGCTTGAGAGACACTGAAATTATACTTTATAATTATTTCTGAACACAAAGGAGGGATAGTCTGATCCCTGTAAAGCTGTAAGACTTACCTTAAACAGGTTTGAAAGGCACGTTGACTGGAACATCTTTGAAGACATCTTCAGGAGAATAAATAAAATGGCTGGGCTCATCTCTTGGTAATCCTAAAGAAGAAGGTACAGAAGGAGTGAGTCGTCAGCAACTGACAACTATAAACAGCTAAAGAGCTAAAGAGTAGATGTTAGTTAGGTAAGAGGTTTATATTTAAACCTCATTCACAGAGATCTGTAGACATAGAAATTGCACAAGGCATCAATTTGTGTTTTGAGCTGACACGACCATATATCATGGAGTTAAACAGTCCTTCTCTGGGGTTGGATGTGATGTCTTTATGCGGGGACCCACTGGTAACACACTGGTTGAATCAACATTGTTTCAATGTGGAAAATACATTGGATTTGAAAAAAGTAAACCAGTACTGTATTCATCTAATTTGTTGTAAACATTGGAATTAGGGTAAAACTTCAACTAAATACATTGACTTGGCCTAAGTAACAGGTTGATACATCAATGTAGCTTCAACATAATCATCAGAACTATGTATACGTTGAAATTGCGTTGAGAATTCCACATGGAAACGTAAAAAATATTTTTCACCCTATATTCAATATACAATATATACAATATATTGGCTACAGTAGGCTACTAAATAAAATGTCCAGTGGCACACTGACTCGCCCAATGATGAAGATGAAGCCATAGGCTACTCACCGGTGATGGCCGATGCGTTCGTCATGGCAATAGCCTATATAAGCTACTTTGAAAAACAGTGCTGGTGTTCACATATTGGGAGTTGTTGAGAAAATAATTTATATTGGTTCTACAGACAGATTAGTACGGAAGTCCAGAGAGGACATATTAATAAATAAATACAATTCCCTCTTTATGTCGATATCTCAACTTATTTATCTCATAATCACTACATGACAAAAGTTGTTTTGTCGAGATCACAAGATAATTTTCTTGTGATCACGACATAAAAGTTATTTGGTCGATATCACTAGATAATCAAAAGTACCACGCATCATCCATTCATTTGTACAGATGCAATATAACCACCTCATCAAAGAGCCCTGTGGCATTGTTGATCGCAATGTGCACCCAAGACAACAGGCAATCAAATGCAAAGAACAACGCAGACAACTTGGCTAGTCTTGTAAGCTGGCTAGTTACCTAGGTAGTCTTGTTGGCTAGCTTGAAAGCAAGCTAGCTTATTATCTATGCTGGTTGTTAGCTTGCATAACTGATACAGTGCCTTGCAAAAGTATTATCCCTGTCACAACTTCCTCCGAAGCTGCCTCCTCTCCTTGTTCGGGCAGGCTTCGGCGTTCGTCGTCACCAGCCTTCTAGCCACTGCCACTCCTCTTCTCATTATTCCATTTGTTTTGTCTTGTTTTTTACACACACCTGGTTCATATCCCCTCATCAGTCCCTGTATAAGTATTCCCTCTGACCCCATGTCTTTGTGTGTGATTGTATCCATGTGGAGGTGTCGATAGCTCGGTGGAGCATTATGTACAGTTGAAGTCGGAAGTTTACATACACTTACGTTGGAGTCATTAAAACTCGTTTTTCAACCACTCCACAAATCTCTTGTTAACAAACTATGGTTTTGGCAAGATGGTTAGGACATCTACTTTGTGCATGACACAAGTAATCTTTCCAACAATTGTTTACAGACTGATTATTTCACTTCTAATTCACTGTATCACAATTCCAGTGGGTCAGAAGTTTACATACACTAAGTTGACTGTGCCTTTAAACAGCTTGGAAAATTCCAGAAAATGATGTCATGGCTTTAGAAGCTTCTGATAGGCTAATTGACAACATTTGAGTCAATTGGAGGTGTACCTGTGGATGTATTTCAAGGCCTACCTTCAAACTCAGTGCCTCTTTGCTTGACATCATGGGAAAATCAAAAGAAATCAGCCAAGACCTCAGAAAAAAATTGTAGACCTCCACAAGTTTGGTTCATCCTTGGGAGCAATTTCCAAATGCCTGAAGGTACCACGTTAATCTGTACAAACAATAGTACGCAAGTATAAACACCATGGGACCACGCAGCCGTCATACCGCTCAGGAAGGAGACGCGTTCTGTCTCCTAGAGATTAAAGTACTTTGGTGCGAAAAGTGTAAATCAATCCCAGAACAACAGCAAAGGACCTTGTGAAGATGCTGGATGAAACAGGTACAAAAGTATCTATATCCACAGTAAAACGAGTCCTATATCCACATAACCTGAAAGGCCGCTCAGCAAGGAAGAAGCTACTGCTCCAAAAACCGCCATAAAAGAACCAGACTACGGTTTGCAACTGCACATGGGGACAAAGATCGTACTTTTTGGAGAAATGTCCTCTGGTCTAATGAAACACAAATAGAACTGTTTGGCCATAATGACCATTGTTATGTTTGGAAGAAAAAGGGGGTTGCTTGCAAGCCGAAGAACACCATCCCAACCGTGAAGCACTGGGGTGGCAGCATCATGCTGTGGGGGTGCTTTGCTGCAGGAGGGACTGGTGCACTTCACAAAATAGATGGCATCATGAGGAAGGAAAATTATGTGGATATATTGAAGCAACATCTCAAGACATCAGTCAGGAAGTTAAAGCTTGGTCGCAAATGGGTCAAGCCTACTTCCAAAGTTGTGGCAAAATGGCTTAAGGACAACAAAGTCAAGGTATTGGAGTGGCCATCACAAAGCCCTGAACTCAATCCTATAGAAAATGTGTGGGCAGAACTGAAAAAGAGTGTGCGAGCGAGGAGGCCTACAAACCTGACTCAGTGACACCAGCTCTGTCAGGAGGAATGGGCCAAAATTCACACAACTTATTGTGGGAAGCTTGTGGAAGGCTACCCAAAACGTTTGACCCAAGTTAAACTATTTAAAGGCAACGCTACCAAATACTAATTGAGTGTGTGTAAACTTCTGACCCACTGGGAATGTGATGATATAAATAAAAGCTGAAATAAATCATTCTTTCTACTATTATTCTGACATTTCACATTCTTAAAATAAAGTGGTGATCCTAACTGACTGAATTTTTACTAGCATTAAATGTCAGGAAATTGTGAAAAACAGAGTTTAAATGTATTTGGCTAAGGTGTATGTAAACTTCCGACTTCAACTGTATATATTCACCCCCTTTACTATGAAGCCCCTAAATAAGATCTGGTGCAACCAATTACCTTCAGTCACATAATTAGTTCAATAAAGTCCACCTGTGTGCAATCTAAGTGTCACATGATCTGTCACATGATCTCAGTATATATACACCTGTTCTGAAAGGCCCCAGAGTCTGCAACATCACTAAGCAAGGGGCACCACCAAGCAAGCGGCACCATGAAGACCAAGGAGCTCTCCAAACAGGTCAGGGACAAAGTTGTGGAGAAGTACAGATCAGGGTTGGGTTATAAAAAAATATCAGAAACTTTGAACATCCCACGGTGCACCATTAAATCCATTATAAAAAAATGGAAAGAATATGGCACCACAACAAACCTGCCAAGAGAGGGCCGCCCACCAAAACTCACAGACCAGGCAAGGAGGGCATTAATCAGAGAGGCAACAAAGATACCAAAGATAACCCTGAAGGAGCTGCAAAGCTCCACCGCAGAGATTGGAGTATCTGTCCATAAGACCACTTTATGCCATACATCTTTTCCATCTTCAAAGTGGTAAGCATGTTGTGTAAATCAAATGATACAAACCCCCAAAAAATCCATTTTAATTCCAGGTTGTAAGGCAACAAAATAGGAAAAATGCCAATGGGGGTGAATACTTTCGCAAGCCACTGTATGTGTATAATTATATGGGACACTTGTTGTGAATAATAGTAAGGCTCCTTACAGACAGCCTACAAGGCAGCATCCAGAATTATCAGCCTCAGGCTATTATTGAATCTGATCAGAAGACGGAAATGCAAAAAGTGTCCCACCTTTTCTGAATTCACTCAAATAAAAGTACTAATAACAGTACTATAAGAAACAATGAACAGGATATAGTACTACAAGAACCAGAGCCCTGCCTAACCTAAGTATAGGGGGTCCCTAATGTAAACTGGATCTCTTTCCTCCATTGGAAAAGCCTATAAGACTGTCCCACTTTAGCTACTCCATGCTGTCCTACTTTAGCTATCTATGGTTGGTAAAGCGGGACAACTAAAAATGTTTACATAATATTGGCAACTTTTTATATATTTTGAGGCACCAGTACACCGTATGCACATTTACATCACAATTTAGCACAGTGCAATGTTTATGACCGTTTTATAACTTTAACAAAAAAAAGCTATGTCACTGATATTACCGTGTGCTTCGCTGCGTGAGCTTCCTGTTTGAAGCTTGCTCTGCCACCCTCTATGATGTCACACCATTGAAGTTATGTGATTTTGATTATGTGGTTTCTCTAAAAGGGCTAAGTAACAATAGTTTACGTTTTCTCTTGTCAGACCAAGAAAGAAACGAGTCAGGATTAAGTTCTCCCAGTTTATATGATGTCCTACCCTTTCCGAATTCACCGTATATGTTGGTGTGGGGTGCATTTTCCTGGCATGGTTTAGGTCCACTCATTAGCACATTGAAGCTGTTCTGGCGGCTCGTGGTGGCCCAACATCCTATTAAGACACTTTATGTTGGTGTTTCCTTTATTTTATCAGTTACCTGTATGCACTTGTGATAAAACATTTACATTTTAGTCATTTAGCAGACACTCTTATCCAGAGCGACTTACAGTTAGTGAGTGCATACCTTTTTTTTCATACTGGTCCCCCGTGGGAAACGAACCCACAACTCTGGCGTTGCAAACGCCATGCTCTACCAACTGAGCTACACAGCTATTTTTTAGAAGCTATTGATCCTCTGTGACAAAATTATGCTCTCTGGTGTATTTTGAATATTGAGAGCGGGCTCCTGTGGTTGGCGGTTGCAGTAAAAAAAAGAACATTCTCTGACTCTGGGCCCCCTATGGGCTTGGGCCCAGCCCCTGTGAGCCCATGCATGAACATTTTACTCCAGTGGGCTAAATCAGGGTCACACAGAGGGTTTCTTGGTAGTCTTAAATAAATCTACTTTGAAACAAAAGTATACACCTCACACACATGGTAAAAAAAAAAACAAGACACCTGTACCATGTCAGATATAGAGTTGAAATGTATTTAATTTTGAGTTTGCATCCCAATATTACACTTTATATATATCACAGAAGACTGAAATATAACAAAACCGGCTTTTCGGCTGGTTTTATGAAATAATGTTTTTTAATTATCAGTGTATGAAAAATATGAATAACATTACACCCATGAGGCTACTAGAGGGCAATTTGGTCATTTGACTGAAGGAAAGGTGTCTACTTCGGCCCTGTAGTCTATGTGAAAGTACTTTTGGCGTGAGGTTGAATTTACTGTATGTAGGCTACATTGACATGTGATTTGCCCAACAAAGGACACCATCATTTCAACGTGTAGCTAGGTATACAATAATTCATCCATGGTTGATTGGGATCTTTCAAAGTTTAGAAGTAGTTGCCATTAGCCCTATAAATAGAATGCCAAATTCACTTTTACCTATGGATATTGTCTTGTATATGAAGGATGGTTGGTTGATTTAAAATGTAATCTAAAAGTTATCTAAAATATGTTGGATTCATGTCTCCATCTCTGCCAAGGCAGCAGCTACTCTTCCTGGGGTCCAAACATATTAAAGCGCTTACATTACATATAAAACAAAATATAAAACAGTACATCATATGACATTATTACACCACTACCTATCTACAATACAAAATGTTTAATGCCACCATACAACAATATCACAATGTGTGCGTATGCATGTGTCTATACCCTTGTGTGTGTCTCTTCACAGTCCCCGTTGTTCCATAAGGTGTATTTTTACCTGTTTTTTAAAATCTGATTCTACTGCTTGCATCAGTTAATTATCTCGGTCCCAGCTTTGATGCACCAGTACTGACCTCGCCTTCTGGATGATAGCGGGGTGAACAGGCAGTGGCTCGGGTGGTTGATGTCCTTAATTATCTTTTTGGCCTTCCTGTGACATCGGGTGCTGTATGTGTCTTGGATGGCGGGTAGTTTGCCCCCGGTAATGCGTTCGGCAGACCGCACCACCCTCTGGAGAGCCCTGCGGTTGCGGGCGGTGCAGTTGCCGTACCAGGCGGTGATACAGCCCGACAGGATGCTCTCAATTGTGCATCTGTAAAAGTTTGGGAGGGTTTTAGGTGCCAAGCCGAATTTCTTCAGCCTCCTGAGGTTGTTGTGCCTTCTTCACCACACTGTCTGCGTGGGTGGACCATTTCAGTTTGTTGATGATGTGTACGCCAAGGAACTTGAAGCTTTCCACCTTCTCCACTGCGGTCCCGTCGATGTGGATAGGGGGTTGCACCCTCTGCTGTTTCCTGAAGTCCACGATCATCTCCTTTGTTTTGTTGACGTTGAGTGAGAGGTTATTTTCCTGGCACCACACTCCCAGAGCCCTCACCTCCTCCCTATAGGCGGTCTCGTCATTGTTGGTAATCAAGCCTACTACTGTTGTGTCGTCTGCAAACTTGATGATTGAGTTGGAGGTGTGCTTGGCCACGCAGTCATTGGTGAACAGGGAGTACAGGAGGGGGCTGAGCACGCACTCTTGTGGGGCCCCAGTGTTGAGGATCAGCGAAGTGGAGATGTTGTTTCCTACCTTCACCACCTGGGGGCGGCCTGTCAGGAAGTCCAAGACCCAGTTGCACAGGGCGGGGTTCAGACCCAGAGCCTCGAGCATAACTAACTGCAACTCATTGTTAAGTGTTGCAGTTATTTCAGTTGCTGTAGTAGCTGACGTGTATATTGTTGAGTCATCCGCATACATAGAAACACTGGCTTTACTCAAAGCCAGTGCATTTCGTTAGTAAAGATGGAAAAAAGCAAGGGGCCTTGTCACGCCCTGACTCAGGGGACTCTTATATGTTGAGTCAGGGTGTAGATATTCTATGTTGTATTTTCTATGTTTGTGTTCTAGTACGTACAGTGGGGGAAAAAAGTGTTTAGTCAGCCACCAATTGTGCAAGTTCTCCCACTTAAAAAGATGAGAGAGGCCTGTAATTTTCATCATAGGTACACGTCAACTATGACAGACAAAATGAGAAAAAAAAATCCAGAAAATCACATTGTAGGATTTTTAATGAATTTATTTGCAAATTATGGTGGAAAATAAGTATTTGGTCAACAACAAAAGTTTCTCAATACTTTGTTATATACCCTTTGTTGGCAATGACACAGGTCAAACGTTTTCTGTAAGTCTTCACAAGGTTTTCACACACTGTTGCTGGTATTTTGGCCCATTCCTCCATGCAGATCTCCTCTAGAGCAGTGATGTTTTGGGGCTGTCGCTGGGCAACACAGACTTTCAACTCCCTCCAAAGATTTTCCTCCAAACACGACGAGTTGAGTTTTTACCAAAAAGTTCTATTTTGGTTTCATCTGACCATATGACATTCTCCCAATCCTCTTCTGGATCATCCAAATGCACTCTAGCAAACTTCAGACGGGCCTGGACATGTACTGGCTTAAGCAGGGGGACACGTCTGGCACTGCAGGATTTGAGTCCCTAGCGGCGTAGTGTGTTACTGATGGTAGGCTTTGTTACTTTGGTCCCAGCTCTCTGCAGGTCATTCACTAGGTCCCCCCGTGTGGTTCTGGGATTTTTGCTCACCGTTCTTGTGATCATTTTGACCCCACGGGGTGAGATCTTGCGTGGAGCCCCAGATCGAGGGAGATTATCAGTGGTCTTGTATGTCTTCCATTTCCTAATAATTGCTCCCACAGTTGATTTCTTCAAACCAAGCTGCTTACCTATTGCAGATTCAGTCTTCCCAGCCTGGTGCAGGTCTACAATTTTGTTTCTGGTGTCCTTTGACAGCTCTTTGGTCTTGGCCATAGTGGAGTTTGGAGTGTGACTGTTTGAGGTTGTGGACAGGTGTCTTTTATACTGATAACAAGTTCAAACAGGTGCCATTAATACAGGTAACGAGTGGAGGACAGAGGAGCCTCTTAAAGAAGAAGTTACAGGTCTGTGAGAGCCAGAAATCTTGCTTGTTTGTAGGTGACCAAATACTTATTTTCCACCATAATTTGCAAATAAATTCATAAAAAATCCTACAATGTGATTTTCTGGAAAAAAAATGCTCAATTTGTCTGTCATAGTTGACGTGTACCTATGATGAAAATTACAGGCCTCTCTCATCTTTTTAAGTGGGAAAACTTGCACAATTGGTGGCTGACTAAATACTTTTTTTCCCCACTGTATAGATCTATGTTGGCCGGTGTGGTTCCCAATCAGAGGCAGCTGTCGCTCGTTGTCTCTGATTGGGGATCATACTTAGGCAGCCTATGGGCACTAGTTAGTTGTGGGATCTTGTTCCATGTTTAGGCTAGTTTTGTGTTCAGCCTTTGGACTTCACGTTTCGTTGGTTTGTTGTTTTGTCGTGTGTTTATCGGTAAATAAACATGTATGCATATCACGCTGCGCCTTGGTCTGACCCGTACTTAAACGAGCGTGACAGAAGATCCCACCAAACACGGACCAAGCAGCGTGCCCAGGAGCAGACAGCCTGGACATGGGAGGAGATCCTGGACTGAAAGGGATCCTGGAGATTCAGGCTGGGATGGATCGCCGTCCTTGGGAGGAGACAGTGGAGGCCCGGTATAGAGAGGAGCAACGGCAACGCAGAAGGCGCCGGCCGAGGAAGAAGCCCGAGAGACAGCCTGTTACGTGAATTATTTAACAAACTATTTCAGTGTCTCTGTGCGTCTCCCAAAAGGTTGTACGTCTTTTGGGATTTAAGTAACGGACAGAGTCCCGGTCTGCATAGTCAGAGATATTTATTCATTGAGAATTCTGCCATCACAATTTCAGAGTCCATCTTTTATACTCATACGTCATACAAAAAAAAATCCCTCCCCTCTGTAGGCGGGCTGTAGTTTTCCACTCTAAAACTGCTCTCCTGACCATCAGTTCACACACACACACATATACACACATGCATACACACACACACACACACACATGCATACACACACTTTCTTATCATAGCCTACTCCCTGCATTACTCAGTTATTGCCGTTCTCACAATATTCTGCACCATGTTTTCATAACAGTTTCTCTACTCCTTAAATTCCTCAGTTATCAGTTGCCTTTGTTGTCTGGCCTAACTCTTACTCACATTGCTAAATAGTGGCTCAATGCCATAGCCTTTACTGGTCCTACACTCACACATTTCTAACACATTACACACAGTTTCAGGGTGTAATAATTAGTAATTACTAATTAATCTATCAATCCACCCTTTGACTAATTATAACGCACATACAACATATATGTTGTTATAGAAATGAATCACACTCATTGAAGTATATAAGTTGGTTTGCATATAAAAACATTAAAAAGTCTCATTCAATACAGGTTCATCAGGGTTACCCCATGATTAAAAGTGTAACGTTACTTTTTAGCAATGGTAACTAGTACATCATACTTAAAACGAGACTTTAATACACAAAAGATCATTACAATAACTTTTAAACTAGAGATTTAAAGTTCTAGGAAAACATCCAGTCTCAAACTATCTGAATCGTCATCGTCCTCCACCAAGCCTGGTAGGTCATATCCTTCATTCCTTAGGTCGGAGTCCGGGATTGGGCCGTATCTCACCATCTGTTGGGAAACCGCCTTCTCCATCGCCTTGCTCACCAACCATCGGACACAGGGAATAAGACAACATCCACAAAGAACAAGTATACCCATAGAAGCTATAACTGCACCCAGAATAGTTACAACAATAGTTTTTCCATTTACCAAATATGTTATCAAACCAACCGTTTAGGGAGCTATCAATAACAGAGTTCTCAGCCAGTTCGTTCGCCAGCGTGGTGAGTCCCTGAAGCGCTTTGGTCACGGACCCGTCCGGTGCTGTATTGTTGGGGATGAAAGTACAGCACATAGATCCAAACAGAACACAAACTCCGCCCCGCTCAGCCAAAAGCATATCTAAAGCTATTCTATTCTCCCATGCCATTAAGCTAGTTGCCGCTGTCTGCTCAGCCAATCCCTTTATTGCATCACGAGTGTGGTTTATAAATCTTTGCTGGTTATAGTAAATATAATTTATCCAATCTACGTTTTTATTAATTGTTGACCACCAGAAAATACTTGATTCAAACCTAGCTGCGATCTGATTCCTAGCTTTGAATTCTTCTGGAACCCCTCGAGGTACTCATATCCCATCAATATATATCCTTTCATCAAAGGATCCCGGGAGGAGGTCCCGCTTTCTACGTGACAACTCACCAGTCTCTGACACGTTTGATTGTTTGCGTATGTAGGTGAGTTCACAATCTGTTATCACCACACAACCACCAGATGTCAGTACGGGCCTGGTTTTGGTTCCTAAAATCCTCTGGCTGCAACAAAGAGGAGAGATTAGTCATGGTCTCTTTAGTTGTGACATTCTCTGTGTGGGAGCAGGAGCTAAGATGCCCTACCCTGTATCCTATCTTATTAGTCCTAGAAAAACAATAATAAGAATCACCTGAGACTTCAAACGGAGGCAACCTAGGTCGGGGTGACTTTGTTATCGGGGGATACAGATAGTGCAAGTTACTACAAGACTCCTTCACCACATTCCCTAGTACTTCCCCTTTCCCTACGTCTAGCTGTCTCCTATGCCGTCGTAGACTGTGCTCAGGTATTATTTTATCAACTTGTGTTAGGTTAACTACTACTTCTGGCGGATCAGGAGGGTTTGAGTGTGTTAGGAATATGGCCCCCACAATCAGACAGCTACCTACCGTCAGGAGACCTGTGAATCCCCACCCTCGCCCTGAGAACATGTCAGACGCCAGAGGCCAACCCATTGCTTTACCTTCTATCGAACTCACACAGGGATGATCAGACAGGGTAAGGGAATCTTCGTTAAGGAGCCAACCCCCGAGCCCTAGTGGTGATCGGTTCTTTCTCCTAACTCTGTGTTTGTTCGTCAGGTGTAACTGGGTTTACCTTTTTACAGTGTGTGACATGCACCCAGGTGGATCTTTCCGCAATTCTTACAGCGAAGGCCGTCACCAAAAGGACCTGATATGGACCTTCCCAACGGGGCTGCTTCCAGTTTTTCTTCTTTAAGGATTGGATCCACACCCAGTCACCTGGTTGGATGGAGTGGGTTACCTTCTCCTTTAGTTCACCTGTGGGGCACAAAACCTCTGACATACAGGTGTGGTTAATAAACAACCTTCTCACGTGTTCTGCTATGGTGCTCTCTAGTTCTATGTCTGCCTGTCTGGTCCTGCCAACTGTGGCATTCTGTAAGGTCTTCCAAACACTTTCTCAAAGGGGGATAACCCATATTTATCTGGGGTTACTCTAAATTTCTTCCCTTCACTCCGTGATAACTCTATAAAATCAATTTCCAATTGCTGGAAAGGGTACTTAGCCTGAGGATACTCACCCTGAGGTGCCCTTTGTCTGCCCTGGTGATTATTTTGAGCACAGATAACACATCTTGAACAAAAGTTTATTTTTATTTTTTATAATTAGTAATCCCATTTGCAACAAAGTGTTGTCTAATCTGCTCTACCATCCATCCCTCCTTTTGACACATGTCACTGCCCATGTGTCAATATTACCACCTACCTAAACAATCACTTAGGTAATATTGGTAATTTATCATCCAATTGCCATCCCTTATTTATTTTTGAGACTGTCCCTTGCTTCTTTATTGCTCTTATCTTCCTGATCTCATTACTAAATAAATGATCTAGGTAATAGCTGTTTCGCATTAGATTGTCCTCTGATTACTGCAGCTCATTGCATTAATTTAGTTTCAAATACCAACTTGTTGTTTATTAAAGCATACTAAAAATGAAATTTAAATGACAACATTTGATAATACCTCAATTTACTTCTATCCCGTAAAAGTAATCCAAGATTAGTACAATTGACTAGCAACAGGTATCCCTCATTCAGGGAAAGCTCTCTCTCTCTTCTGTTATTTTATGGTTCAAATCATATATATTATTACCAAATTATAATCTTCTTCACACTTTTCACAGTATTATAAATTACCCTCAACTTAGTAAAATAAACTATCTTAAAGTCCTCCTCTCATGCCTTTAGAATGTACTAGTGTGGATGATTAATTAACACCAGAAAGTTAAAACAGAGTTCAGAGGCAATTGAAATTATTCAACGAACTGTTCCATCCCATAGTATACCAAACATTACCATTATTCTAAATATTTCATAAATGTTACTTATCCCAAGTGTTCATTAAGTCCTCATGACATTCATTCTCATAAGAAATCATATATACCCCAAACTCAGCCAAAACCGAAAAACGCCATAAAATTCACTGTGCGTGCTCCTCCAAGACCTATCACCCTTGACCTGCTGAAAACCCCCCAAAATTGAAATAACAAGGCTTTATAAACATCATACTAGGTGTGTTGTTTTTTATTTGAAAACCCCAATTAAAAAACAACAAACCAAAATAGCCAGGTCATGAGGACTCCTGATTTCTCTCTTCCCCTTCTGCCTACAGTTTCTTAACAGGTGCCCTTTCCTTGCACAGTAACTACACGGTTCCTCACATTCTCTAGCAAAATGTCCCGTTTTGTCACAATTGTAAAACTTCCACTCACTCCTGTCTCCACTATTACCGTTTCCTTCTTGTCTGTCTTTGCTACCGTAACCTCTCTTCTCTCCTAGGTATTGACTAATAGTCTCACTGTCTCCCTGCTTACACTCGTGGACTTTGGAGAAGTCGGCATGTCTGTGATAATATTCTCTCAGATTATCACAGAGTTGTGCCAATTTATCTCCATAAGCCCCTCCTTCTGCCCACTCTAGAACCCCTGTATTCAGCTTAAAGCTGGCGGTCAGCCCTTCCATATCTCTTCTGAACTGGTGTACCCCCGTCTTAGGGTGGGGTATCCCTTCCACTGCTCTCACTACATCTCTCTGCTTCGTTTACTAAATCCTGGCATTAGTACATTCTATCCACACACCACCAAAAATGAATAATATATTTGCATACACATAACTAGAAAGCATGAATTTAATGCCATTCTTGCTTAAACAATGCAATTCAACCTTTCTCAAATCTAATTACCTCTGTTATCAACAAAAATTATAGCCACCTCTTATGAAACCCCCAATCTGTCATTGTTTAGAATACAGCAGATATAGGTAACTGTCCTTTCTAAGTAGGCTACAAATAACACCAAACAAATGCCGTAGTTGACCAGCATATATTGAATTTATCTCCATAGTATTAATATCCAATGTAGTGATTGACGTTCCTTAATGGAAACCCTAAATTGGCTTTGTACAATATTACATGAATTATGTCTCACCCATGACGTATGTCTACGTTTGGGTGAGCAAGTTAATATATAATTATTATTCCAATTATTATTTCTAGCCTCTAATTCAACACAAAACCCCATCATCAAATGTACTCCCAGCAGAACTGAAAAAAAAAAAACAGACTGTGATTTCCAGGACACTGCACCTTTGTTTCTGGCCTCACTATCTCCCCGAGAATTGGCCCTCCCTCAAGGTCCCTCCCAATCTGCTCTTGGTAAACTGCAAACCTTTTATTGCTTCTGGTTTCATAGGGTATTGCTTCTGATATGGCCTATGATTAGATTTGGGTATCACCTGTACTGGAATTACCCCTTTTATTAATCCTACGTCTGCTTGACCCCGGGACCACAAATGCTCTGGAATTTATTTTAAGTCTGACTCCTGTTGTTCTGTCAACAGGTATTCCTCTCCTCAGCATCTGCTATTCTCATCTAAATGTACTATCTGTGGATGGGCTGTGTTGATCGCCACTCACAATATTGACCCAATCAGTGATCCTCTTACCCTTGGATACCCACTGGCCCATGTCTTTCCAGTCCTCTGCTGGCTCCTTTGCTAGGGACACATGTGGGCTCCATCTTTCCCTGAACTTTGGGGCCCTAGTTCCATCTCCACTGCTGCGTGGGTGTTGTCATAGTGAAACCATTTCAAGGCTATAGTCATTTCTGTGGTTTTAAATAATGCTTCCTCATAGATTGCATCTGGACCTGGGTGTTGGTTATACCAGAGAGTACAGTGTAGGTCATCGGGGGACATTTTAGTGGGGCCTGGTACTACATCATCAGCAAGTTCCATCAAGGTTCGGGGAATATCAATTATTCCCCCCTTAACAAATCTTGCCTATACCAATAACATGGCTCCCCTTCCCCACAGACCACCATATTGTCTCTGACTATGTGTGCTTTCATTCCCCTCTCAGTGGAAATGACGGCCACATTCAATTTAGTCATTACATCACGTCCTAGTAAGTTTACCGGACACAGCTTAGATATCAGGACGGGTATGGTTGCCTCTCCTCCTGATTGGTCATGTTTTAGGGTTATTGGGGCTGATAACCTTTCAATAAATTGATGACCAGAGGCAGATCGCACTATGATTTTCTCCCCATCAATCCTGACTCCATCTGGCTTGTCTGTTGCACAGATTGCTGTCCTGCAGGCTCCCGTATCTCAAAGGAATGTAATTTTCTTACCCATTACTGTCAATGTCAAATAAGGTTTCTGTTCCTGTTGAAGTGCTAAGTCAATAGTAGCCAATTCAAACACTTCACAATTTGGATCAATGGTTTCCGTAGTCTCCCCCTGACTAGAGTCTACTCTTTCTCCCTCAAGGACTAGTCACACCTTATCTTCCTCTTCCTCACACTCAAAGCTGGGAAATAGACGTCTGTTAGGCTTCTCTCTTTTTTCTTTCTTTCCTTTTCCTTTGGGTTTGCATTGAAAAGAGTTATGGCCTGTCTTACCACAGTATCTGCATGGGGCCTCACACTCTCTGGCGAAATGCCCTCCTTTGTTACAGTTGAAGCACCTATTCTCCCCCCGTGGCCTTCACTCTTTCCTGCCTTATCTCCTCTCTCTCCTAGGTTTCTAGTTCTACCCGCCATCTCTCCCAGAGTGGCAATTAGGTACTCTGCATCTTCCTCTTCTTTCTTGGCTCCGTCCTGTATGTTATTCTGCTCATGATGGATTGCATGTCTCTCTGAGGCTATTACACAATTCAGTTATTTTCCCAACATACTCTCCGTGATCGGCCCATGGCAAAAGTGTCCTCTGGGCATCCCCTGAAACCCACTGCCCTCCAACGGCAGCCCAAACCTTACTATTCCTGTTTTGGGGTGGGTCATTCCTTCTACCGCTCTGGCCACGTCCTCTGTGTTCATGGCCTGTCTGCTAAATGGCATATTATTATTATTATTACTGTATACATCTAAGGTTGCTGGGGCCCCTTTCATTCCCCGCCAATAGATTAGGTAAGGCTATCAGTGGGTACTGGCCCCCCTCCTACTCTCTCTCTCTCACTGCTTCTTTCTCCTTTACACACCTTATGTATCTGTTTAAGCATGGATTCGAGTTTATCTGCGTCTAGACGTCCCTCAAAACCATACCTCTCCCTCCACCTGGTTACATAATGGAGATTTCTTCTATCCCTGGATTCCATTTTAATTACATCAAGTATTTCTCGTCCCCAGTAAATTCTGGGACCTCTTGTGAGGATTTGCCCCCCATGGTTGGTACTGTTAAAAATCCCTTAGCCACCTCTTCTATATAACAAGTCAATTTAACAAGTAATTCAAAACAACTTCACACAACAACACCTTGAATCACCCCTTCCTGTATATGTAATCTTGACTAGTCCCCCAGAAGTATCTCATACTTTACGGAGGAATTTATCCCCACAATGTAATCTTGATAATTCCTGACAGTCTCATACAACAGGAATGGGTTCTCCCTCTTCTCTATACAACCACCTGGAACTATTCATAGATGTGACTTTTGAGCAAACATTACGTCTCACACGTATACAACCTTACATGATTATTGGTTAACACCATCGGTAACCTGGAGTTTATAAGGCTCCAGAACGGATAGAGTTACAGCAAAATCTACAGTTGTTTGTGACTTTTGACTTTACTAATATTATATTTCTCACACATGCTATTTTAATTCCTTCTGGTGTACAACTCAAAAATCGCTTCTCTTCCCTGTATTTCTTTAACCCCAGGTTCTCTGAATACAGGGTAGTTTATTTTGGTAATGGCCTATTACCGTGAATCGTTACGGATCCACCCTGAGCAATCCCAGACTGCCCCAATTAATGAATAAAGACTACTGACCTTATCCTTGCAGCCGAGATTCAATGTAGGTTTGGATTCCGTCACCGTCTCTGTCATTAATCAGGTGTCCTCTGGCCTGTTTTAACCCTTAATGTCAAAGGGCAGGACTTTCTATTTATGAATGTATCATTCGCCCGTCGACGGTTTTCAGAGTTACCTGGAATGACAGAAACAGGTATTGGAGTCCGGCTCAGAAGGACCAAGCTGTTACGTGAATTATTTAACAAACTATTTCAGTGTCTCTGTGCGTCTCCCAAAAGGTTGTAAGTCTTTTGGGATTTAAGTAACGGACAGAGTCCCGGTCTGCATAGTCAGAGATATTTATTCATTGAGAATTCTGCCATCACAATTTCAGAGTCCATCTTTTATACTCCATACAAAAAAAAATCCCTCCCCTCTGTAGGCGGGCTGTAGTTTCCCACTCTAAAACTGCTCTCCTGACCATCAGTTCACACACACACACATATACACACACTTTCTTATCATAGCCTACTCCCTGCATTACTCAGTTATTGCCGTTCTCACAATATTCTGCACCATGTTTTCATAACAGTTTCTCTACTCCCTAAATTCCTCAGTTATCAGTTGCCTTTGTTGTCTGGCCTAACTCTTACTCACATTGCTAAATAGTGGCTCAATGCCATAGCCTTTACTGGTCCTACACTCACACATTTCTAACACATTACATACAGTTTCAGGGTGTAATAATTAGTCATTAATAATTAATCTATCACAGCCCCAAGAAAAAATTTTGGGGGGGCTAAAGGGGTGGAGAAGAACCCCGACCACTACACGCGAGGGGGCTCAGGGTGGAGTCCTCACGGGAGGAGGACTGGGCGCAGAGAGTTAAAGACTGGTACAGTCGGAGATCTCTGACGTCAGTTCCCCGCACCAAACCTGTGGTGCGTGTCGCCAGCCCGGTACGACCCGTACCTGCTCCCCGCACCAAGCCAGTGGTGCGTGTTCCCAGTCCGGCCCGGCCTGTTCCTGCTCCTCGCACCAGGCCAGTGGTGCGTGTCGCCAGTCCGGCCCGGCCCGTTCCTGCTCCTCGCACCAAGCCAGTGGTGCGTGTTCCTAGTCCGGTCCGGCCCGTGCCTGCTCCTCGCACCAGACCAGTGGTGCGTGTGTCCAGTCCGGCACGGCCCGTCAGCTGCTCCACTCCGGAGCCAGAGCAGTCCGCTCCACCGGGGTACAGTCCAGCTCCGGTCAGCGGCTCCACTCCGGAGCCAGAGCAGTCCGCTCCACCGGGGTTTAGTCCAGCTCCGGTCAGCGGCTCCACTCCGGAGCCAGAGCAGTCCGCTCCACCGGTGCCTGATCCAGCTCCGGTCAGCTGCTCCACTCCGAGCCAGAGCAGTCCGCCCACCGGGGTCTAGTCCAGCTCGGTCAGCTGCTCCACTCCGAGCCAGAGCAGTCCGCCCACCGGTGCCTGATCCAGCTCCGGTCAGCTGCTCCACTCCGGAGCCAGAGCAGTCCGCTCCACCAGGGTCCAGTCCAGCTCCGGTCAGCGGCTCCACTCCGGAGCCAGAGCAGTCCGCTCCACCGGTGCCGAGTCTAGCTCCGGTCAGCGGCTCCACTCCGGAGCCAGAGTAGTCCGCTCCCCCGGTGCCCAGTCCAGCTCCGGTCAGCGGCTCCAGTCCGGAGCCTGAGCAGTCCGCTCCACCGGCGTCCGGTCCAGCTCCGGTCAGCGGTTCCAGTCCAGACCCAGACGTCAGCCCCTCTCCAGGTTCGGGGTCTCCCACACCAGGGTCCAGACAGGGCTTGGAATATCGTGGGAGGAAGGAGAGGGGAAGCTTTAGGTGAGGCAGATGAACCTGTAGCCATATTACTTCAACCGTATTTAACATGAGATCCTCTCTAATCTTCACAGGAATGTGATTCTGAATATAAACAGCAACACCTCCACCATTGGCATTTCTATATTTTCTGTAAATGTTATAACCTTGTATTGTTACCACTGTATTATCAAAGGTATTATCTAAGTGAGTGTCAGAGATAGTCAGAATATGAATGTCATCTGTTACTAGCAAATTATTTATTTCATGAACCTTGTTTCTTAAGCTACATATGTTAACGTGGGCTATTTTGAGCACTTTTCTTCTGGGATGCTTACTTGTTTTTATTGCTTTACTGGGAAGCTTAGCAGCAGTAGATGTACTCATGTTCTTTATGTTAGTGCAGGTGAGTTGCACACAGTGGATTGCCTCCTCGGGCACACCGGTTCAGTGCAAACAGTATAAATCTGGTTCCTAGGCACATTATTACTGCACACAACAGCTGTAGGATCAGCAGAGGCACCCAGGGCAGCTAGAGGGACACAAACCAGGTTACCCACATTGTGTCTACCGACGCACCTGATGTAATATACATTTGCTGAAGCATTTTGACAACTCAGCGTCATAATGGTAGGAATTAGCTGAGCTGGGCTTGGGTCATTGCTAAGTCATTGTCTCAACGCAGCCCTATAATGCTGTGAAAGGATCCAGGAATCCAAATGATTTGGGTGGATCCCATCCTCCTTATAAAACGTGTTTTGTTTCCAAAAGGTATCGAAATTGTCAACAAAAGTTACACCCATTGAGCTGCAATAATCACGTAGCAAGAATCCTGCTAAAGCGAGGTAGACTGTTTCTTACTGAAGTCCATTACCCCTCATATACCAGTAGGAGTCAATGTTCAGACTGTGGCTTTACATATTATTTCAATATACTGTACCTCTTTATTTAGGTTGATTCAAACATTCTATTTTACTCAACAAGCTCTCACAGTCTCACTGCTGAATTTGTGTTTTTGTTGCTCCTGCTGCTCTGTATCATTCCATTTCTCCACACGTCAAATTTCGAAGTTAAGGGTTAAGTTCAGGCACTCATTCTGAATGGTTAAAGTAAGGGTTAAGGTTTGGGATCAAACGCACAACCTTCTGATCCAGAGTCATGGGATTACGCCGTCCACAATGCCCTAGCAAAACCAAAGCCTACTTGATGGTAATAGCGCTCACTGTTGCCTCTAGTGGCCAGTTTTGAAGGCATTTCCCGATGTCCTCAGGACATGGATAGACGTCCAATTTCGACGTCAATCTTGAACGATCTCCCTGTTTTACTATCAGCATTGAAACAAGGTCAAATAAAACATTTTAAGTATACATAGTTCTTATGTTGGAATTAGATTTATGTAAAAACCTGTTAGTCAGGTTAAGTCAATGTATTTATGTTGAAGTATTACCCTAATTTAAATGTTTAAAAGCTGGTTGAAATAAGGTGAAAACAGTACTGGTTGATGACTATTTCCATGTTGATTACATGTCAAAATACGTTGACAAATTAAGTTGAAACAATGTTGATTCAACAAGTGTGTGCCCAGTGTGGAGTAATTGAGAATATTATTTTAATGGTCATTAGACAAGTGCAGTGCTTTTAAAAAATACATTTAATTGGTGCTGCTTAAAAATCTGACGCTGCGCTAACAGTTCCTGGAGGGGAAAGCAGTTAATTCTCAGACAGCTGAAGAAACTCCTCTGTATTTCTCTGTATTCTCTCTTTGACTGGGGCTGTTATAACCTTCAGAGAATTAATACGCTATTACACTACAAACACATTTGTGAACAATCAGGGTCTTTTGTACACAAAAGCACACACAAACCACTTCAATTGACTCTGGAAGTTTTGGAAGAGGCAATTACTGAAAAAAGATTTGATTAGAGCCAATACAGACGTCAGAAAGGGAGAGGACGAGACTGAGTGCATACTGAGACTGAACTAAACTCAACCTCCAGAGAGACTTTATAAGAATATTTCTCAGAATGATCTGCCACTGGCCTTGAACTGACATGAATTGACTGCCATTTAATTTAGCTAAATGGTCGCACAACACACGTTATGCAGTCCTTGGGCTCTATTCAATCTGTATCGCTGCTTAAGCGTTACAGATTGCACGCTAGAAATTTAAAAGTCAATTCCAATTGAGCCGACATATGCAGCATCCACCGTGAATGTAGTCTCCATAAATGTGGGAAAATTGCCTTTAAATGACAAACGCGCTATAAAGCAGAACTTCCAGGATACGGATTGAATAGAGCCCCTTGTGTTTGTAAAGGAATCCAATTTCTGAGGGATTGTGGCATGTATGTCATCATGACAATATCCGGCATATTTGTCATTCATGTAGGTGCTTTTGTCCATTCCTATTATGACCACGTTTAGATGATCCCTGCAGTGAGATCTTCAATGGGAAGCACAGGACACTTTAGGATTACATCATAAATAAATAATTTGCATCTTTATGTTCTGTGGACACACCAGCATTCTAATGAAGGAAGGACGCATGCATTAGTAGCAGGGGTTGGAACCCGGAAAATAACTACATTTTTCAACAAACAGAAACGGAACCTGGAACGAAAGTGATCCATACTGTTCCGGAACAGAACCGTTATTTTAAAAGCATGGGAACCTGTTAATAACATTATTTTACGTTCCAGGCATTTTTTTGTGGTACCACAACAAAACGCAACAAAGCGCCTATGCAAAAGCCTGTCACTCAGCCTGTTACTCAGCAACGTATTGGTGTCTACCTGCAAGCTGAAAATCTTTGCCTGTGTGTGTGCGTTTAGGCTACCTGCCCCTCCCCCCTCTGAAGCATAGGCTACTGTACTGATGTTACAAGCTTGATTCAGAAGATAGGGAGAGAGATTTTTTATTAGCTAGAAAAGGATGTATTAACTTTTTCAATGCTAGTTAAGGATACTATAGGCCTAGTTATCACGTTTCACGTTGGATTTATTAATTACAAAAAGGTAAGACGTGTTTTTAATTCTGGTGCTGCTCTGCACACACAAGCTTGCTAGCTAGCTCAAGCTTGTTAGCTTGCTAGCTCAAAGGACATTCAAAGTTCATCCATAGAAGCCGCTCCTCCTAGTTATAATTCTGTGGACCTAATTCAGATCGTGCATGTCATAACAAGATACCCAGCGCTTCAAGCCTCCTCCTCAACCCTCTCTCTCCACATCCGCAAAATGTCAGTTGCATCTTGCACCATAGGCTACACTTGTTTGTCCATCACGCATGTAAACATCTAGCTGCTCTATCCGCACTGATTGGTGAAGTAATTTAATGAGGAAAATGTAAAAAACGGTTGAATTCACAGGTTAAAAAAGGAACAGAAAGGAACTATATAAACCAATACTTTTTTTTGTTTTAACCAGTTCAGAACTTTATTTTGCTGGTCGGAACAGTGGAACGAAACAAAATAAATAGTGGTTCTGTTCAGAACGAAACGATTGGAAATTAATTTAGGTTCCAACCCCTGATTAGTAGTCCCTTGCAGAAAACACCAACAACCCCAAACATACATGAGTTGTAACTGATAGCTATAATACACAAAATAAGGTCAATTCATCTATGCCTTTGTTGATTCATAATTGCCATCTCTATTCCTAGTGCTTTGACCCTTCCCCTCTACTGCCTGTGTTGAAAAGACAAGACAGGAGCGGGAGAGGATGTGTGAGAGAAAACCTTGCAGAGAATGTTAATGAGTCAGTCAGACGTCACAAGAGTAGAGCAGAGTACACCCTGACTACCACTGCTGGGTTGCCACCAAATAACTCACATCAACAAACCAAAGTCACTCGCCTTCACCTCAGCTAGACCCTATAGGCTATGCTGACTACCTTTCCTCTTCTATACTACATTGTCTATAGCTGAGCCTGCCAGCACCAGTTCCCTTATCACTAAACCAACATTATGGTGCCATACCTTCTTTTTTCCTCAAACACACACATTGTTCAGTTATTACCGTAACACTGTTCTGAAAATCCACATCTACAAGCTTAAAGTCACACCTCCAATGTCTTAAAATGAAATGAGCTTACATAGTGTGTGTAAATGTTCTGTGCTGCCGACACCAGGCTTATGTAAATAGACATCTGCTCATTGAGCAATGAATAATGTGTGACATGGAGGTAAAAATACCTCAATTTCTGAAGAAAGTATGTGTGAAGAAAAACCATTCCAGGAAAGGCAGATGATTCCATACTGGAATAGTTGGTTGGTTCCATGAAACTATACATGTTCCAAATTAAATCAAGAAATTATATTATCTTAATTAAAATGCTGTATAAAGTCTGAAAGCGAGTGATATGTGAAGAGGAAGGAATGCCCTATGCGAGCTAGAAACCAAGACAATCTCTCACAGCAGAGCTGAGAGCCTCCCAAAGTCACAGCCATGGTATGTAAACGTACAGCTGGAAATGGAGCAGAAACAAAATGCCCTAACCCATCATTACTATGGGGTCATTCCACCTCAAAAAGCACAAGAAAGAGGATTTCAACACCCACCATCTCAGATTGTTCTGAAATTGTTTATGTTGTTAGAAACAGATAAGATTAGCATGGCTGCAACAATATTTTGTTAAAATATAATTTGATCTCTTATAAATTAAGCTAATTGATTGCACCAAAATGTGCAATTTTAATGAATAGGATTCATATAATATTCAATAAATATAGTACCTAACATCCGATTTGGACCAAACATTTTTCTAACTATGAGTTAGACATGAGGGATCCAAAGAAATGGTCAAAAGTCACACACTGACCCCACATACCCCATGCCAATCCCACTGCAACTACAAGTATATAGTATCAGTTCTCTATGTCTGACAAGTAGTATGGAGCTGCATCTCTGAGTATTGTTTCTTCATCCTATGTAATGTATTCCCAGTGAATTTTGTGAATTTTCTTTTCCTGTTCAGAGACATTAGTCATTGAAGTTAGGATTTTGTCCCATCCTACATCCTGATATTACCAGGTTCTGACCACTAGATGGTGTTGTTCCAGGTGATTTGTTTTAAAGAATCCCCTCCCTCTCAATGTTAAAGGGATAGTTCACCCAAATTACAAAACGACATATTGGTTTCCTTACCCTGTAAGCATTCGATGGACAAGGAAGGATAGCAATCCATGCGTTTGGCTTGATGTTGACTCTGTATTTATTAAGGATCCCCATTACTCTTCCTGGGGTCCAGTCACATTAAGGCACATCACAAAATAAACAAATAAAAAACAAAATTAAAACAGTACATCACATAACATCACCACACCCCTACATATCCACAGCACAAAATGTACAATACCACCATACAACAATATTAAAATGTACGTGTGTACAGTGCGTGTGTTAGCATGCGTGTGTGTGTGCTGTGTGTGTCTCTCTTCACAGTCCACATTGTTCCATAAGGTGAAGTTTTATCTGTTTTTTTAAATCAGATTTTACAGCTTGCATGAGCTACTTGATGTGGAATGGAGTTCCATGTAGTCATGGCTCTGTGTAGTACTGTGCTTTTCCCTGAGTCTGTTCTGGACTTAAGAACTGTGAAGAGACCACTGGTGGCATGTTCTGTGGGATATGCATGGGTGGCTGAGCTGTGTGCTAGTCATTTGAACAGACAGCTCAGTAATTTCAACATGTCAATCCCTCTCACAAAGACAAGTAGTGATGCAGTCACTCTCTCCTCTACTTTGAGCCAGGAGAAATTGACATGCATGTCATTGATGTTAGCTCTCTGTGTACATTTAAGGGCCAGACATGCTACTCTGTTCTGGGCCAATTGTTATTTGCTTATGTCCCTCTTTGTGGCACTCGACCATATGACTGGGCAGTAGTCCAGGGGGCGACAAAACTAGGGCCTGTAGGACTTGTTTTGTAGATAGCCTTGTCAAGAAAGCAGAGTAGCGCTTTATTATGGACAGACCTCTCCCCATCTTAGCTACAATTGCATCAATATGTTTTGACCATAACCGTTTACATTCCAGGGTTACACCAAGCAACTTAGTCTCCTCAACTTGCTCTACGAGATTAAGTTGAGGTTTAGTGAATGGTTTGTCCCAAATACAATGCTTTTAGTTTTTGAAATATTTAGTACTAGCTTATTACTTGCCACCCATTCTAAAACTGAATGCAGCTTTTGTTAAGTGTTGCAGTGATTTCACTTGCTGTGGTAGCTGACGTGTATAATGTTGAGTCATCGGCATACATACATACAGTACATAGGCTTTATTCAGTGCCAGTGACAGGTCATTAGTAAAGATTGAAAAAAGTAAGGTGCCTAGACAACTGCCCTGGGGAATGCCCAACTCTGCCCGATTATGTTGGAGAGGCTTCCGTTAAAGAACACCCTCTGTCTTCTGTTAGACAGATAACTCTCGATCCACGATATAGCAGCGGATGTAAAGCCATAAGACATGTTTTTCTCAGCAGCAGATCATGATTGATAAATGCAAATCAATTTATAACATTTTTGACATGCATTTTTCTGGATTTTTTTGTTGTTATTCTGTCTCTCACTGTTCAAATAAACCTACCATTAAAATTATAGACTGATCATGTCTTTGTCAGTGGGCAAACGTACAAAATCAGCAGGGGATCAAATACTTTTTTCCCTCACTATATATATAAATGCCTGGAATATTTCAATTTTGGAGAATCTCTTATACAATGGGTTAAAGTTATGTATAGTAGCCCTAGGTGCAAAATAGTAAATAATGTCTACTTCTCAGAAAGTATTAAAATGTCAAGAGGAGTAAAACAAGGTTGTCCACTATCAGCATATCTATTTATTACGGCCATCGAAATGTTAGCGATTAAAATCAGATCCAACAATAAGATCAAGGGGCTAGAAATACAGGGCTTAAAAACAAAGGTGTCATTGTACACTGATGATTCATGTTTTCTTTAAAATCCGCCATTTGGATCCCTCCATAGCCTCATAGAGGATCTAGATAATTTTTCTAACCTCTCTGGATTACAACCAAATTATAATAAATGTACTATATTACGGATTGGATCACTAAATAATACAACTTTTACATTACTGTGTAGTTTACCAATAAAATGGTCTGACGGTGAAGTGGACATTCTCGGTATTCATTTCATGAAAGAAAGAAATGATCTCTCTACAATATATTTTTAAAGAAATTTAGCAAAAATAGATCTTGCTACCAGGGAAAGGAAAATACCTGTCTATTTGTGGAAAAATCACAGTGATTAACTCTTTAGTCATATCCCAGGTTACCTATTTGATTATGGCCTTGCCTACACCTAGCGACTTGTTTTTTAAATGATATGAGAAAAACATATTCAATTTTATTTGGAACGGCAAGCCAGACAAAATTAAACGGGCCTATTTATTTAATGAATATGAATTGGGAGGGCAGAAATTATTAAATATTAAAGCATTAGAACCTCTCACTAAAAGCTACAGTCATACAAAAGTTATACTTAAATTCAAACTGGTTCTCCACCAGAAAAGACAGGACAAATATTACAACAAATATTATGGTTAAACTCAAATATACTAATTGCTAAAAAAAACAATATTTTTGAAAATAATGTTTAAAAACTGCATAATTTGTGTAAGTGATATCATAAATTGGAATGGTGGAGTTATGTCACACGTGCAGCTATCACAAATATATGGAAATGTCTGCTCTACTCAAAATTACAACCAAATACAGTGCATTCGGAAAGTATTCAGACCCCTTGACTTTTTCCAAATGTTGTTACATTACAGCTTTATTCTAAAATGTATTAAATTGTTGTTGTTTTTCGTCGTCAATCTACACACAATACCCAATAATGACCAAGCAAAAACAGGATTGTAGAAATGTTTGCAAATGTATAAATGAAAAAAACGTTAATATCACATTTACATAAGTATTCAGACCCTTTACTCAGTACTTTGTTGAAGCACCTTTGGCAGCGATTACATTCTCGAGTCTTCTTGGGTATGACGCTACAAGTTTGGCACACCTGTATTTGGGGAGTTTCTCCCATTCTTCTCTGCAGATCCTCTCAAGCTCTGTCAGGTTGGATCGGGAGCGTCGCTGCACATGAGAAAAATAAATAATTTTATCAATTTCAAAATAAGGCTGTAACGTAACAAAATGTGGAAAAGGTCAAAGGGTCTGAATACTTTCCGAATGCACTGTATATATGGGGGATACAACCATCCCAGCTCTGCAGATTTTGCTGCGAAGAGAGCACGAATCATTAGATCATTTGTTTTGGTGCTGTCCATATGTAGCTTGTTTTTGGTCGCAGTTTTTGGACGCAAGAATGGCTGAAGAATTGCAACATTTACATGGAGCTAACTCTGCAAATAGCACTGCTGGGTGATTTAAAAAGTCATTGTCAATTGATCAATAATATAATAATACTCTTAGCAAAAAATGTATCTTTAATTTACAATTTGTGGAAACTATGAGAATAGAAAGGTTCAGAACTTTTGTGAAACATCACAGCACAGTTGAAAAATATATGGCAGATATAACACTGGATGGCGTTCAGAGATAGATGGGAGGGGTTGAGTGGAGCTGAAGGGTGGGACTAGGAATATTCTCCCCAGTGGCGCAGTGGTCTAAGGCACTGCATCACAGTGCTAGCTGTGCCACTAGAGATCCTGGTTCGAATCCAGGCTCTGTCGTAGCTGGCCGCGACCGGGAGACCCATGGGGCGGTGTACAATTGGCCCAGGGTAGGGGAGGGAATGGCCAGCAGGGATGTAGTTCAGTTGGTAGAGCATGGTGTTTGCAACGCCAGGGTTGTGGTTTCGATTCCCACGGGGGGCCAGTATGAAATTTTTTAAAAATAATGTATGCACTCACTAACTGTAAGTCGCTCTGGATAAGAGCGTCTGCTAAATGACTAAAATGTAAAAAATGTAAGAGGATAACTAATGTAAAGTATAATGTCTCTGTAAGATGTATATAGGTTCAGAACTTTTGTGAAACAGCACAGTTGAAAAATATATGGCAAATAGAAACACAAACTGGATGGTCTTCGGAGATAGATGGGAGGGGTTGTTGGTGGCTGAAGGATGGGACTAAAAACAAACAAAAGATAACTATTGTAAGATATACTGTGTCCGAATTTTTTTATATAGTATGTACAGTATAAGCTGGAAGTAGAAGCCTAAGTGTTGTTGTCCATTAGTTTATTCCGATTAGGGGAGGGGTGGCAGGGTTAGGGGAAAATAATAAAGGAAAATATATTTAAAAATATATATATATTATGTATTTACAAAAAATACATATATGGGGGATTGGAAATGATGCAGACAATTACACTGATGGAAGCCACAATCTATATTGAAGCTGATCTACACCCCTAATTAAAAAAATAAAATACAAATAAAAGGGTGCTTTGCTATTCTTGGGTAGCGGAATGACTTTTGCATCCCTCGAGGCCTGAAGGTCCACACTTTCCTGTAGGCTTAGATTGAAGAGATGGCAAATAGGAGTGTCAGTATAGTCCGCTATCATCCTTAGTAATTTTCCATCCAAGTTGTCAGACCCAGGTGGCTTGTCATTGTTGATAGACAACCATTTTTTCACCTCTTCCACACTCACTTTACAGAATTCAAAATTACAATGCTTGTCTTTCATAATTCGGTCAGTTATGAATGGATGAGTAGGTTCAGAGTTTGTTGTTATGTTATGACTAAGTTTGCTAATCTTGCCAATGAAAAAATTAGTAAAGTAGTTGGCAATATCAGTGGGTTTTGTGATGAGACTCCCCTAAGTGGGAAGTCAATACTGTTTTTCACCTGTGAAAGCCATAAATGCTGTAAATCCTTGTGCCATGGATGCATTTTTCTTCATTTGAGACATTGATCCATGTTGTGCTATCACCGCTCTCTCAGGGGGTGTCTCATTGTGCAGGCAGATAGACCAATGGCATTTTAAGTTACCTAAAATATCAGGACGTCATTTGTGATCAGAATTAATCCAGCCAAAGGAGTTGATAGAGTGAGGTCCTAACTAAGTTTTCATCTATGGTATCCATCAAGGGCTTGTTGTAGACAGACAATACCCCACAGTACAGGAGGAACCTGACAGCTGTTACAGGATGAAACCCTTAATTGATTTCATTGTTACACATGCATGGATGTTTGCACGGAATTCACTTTGCAAACAGCAGACAGCCTAATTGACAGTTGCAGGGTATGTGCAAATAGCATCATTAGCGATGATCAATACCAAGAGCCAATGTCAGGTCATTGGTGAGAATGAAGAGCTATGGGATGACTCAGAGGTACGGTATAGTGTCTTGTCTCCAAGATGATACAGGCTCAAATGGCTGAGGGAAGCTTCCATCCATAAAACTAGTTTAACCCATCAAAAAATATAAATTGAGACAAATCAGTCAAACAGTCGCATTACACAGACCCGACAGTTAACAAGGTTTGACATTTCTTTGATAGTCAAATACGATTCCATTCATGTAATGGTTCACATGTGTGGACTGCAGACAGAGACTTTGACCCTGGAAGAGTTCAAATGAAATCACTTTCACTTAGCCCTCAGTCCTTGAATATCAATAATCTGCTAGCTATATCAGAGGCAGATGATGTCCTGAACTGCCTCCTTGGTTTGTTGTATGGTGGTGCTCTACTACTGATAAACCAAAAAAACAAATAATTGAAAACATCACCACAACCCTGCCATAAGAGTTTAAGCCCCTACAACATTCTAATCTTGCCAAGGCTCATCCTCACAGTTCAACCTCAACTGGCCTGACATATCTGCTTTGTAGTGGAGGAAAGTCAAATATGAAGAGTGTGTCCTCAAACCTGGTGCCTTTCTACTGTGGTATTCCCTGGTCTCCCTTTGCCTCAGGGCTCCAGCATTGGCTCACTATCCAGTAGACTGCTTTTAGTCTGGCTCTTTGAACAGACTCGATGGAGGGGACACGTGTGCTATACTGAGCTGCGATGACATGAATACCAAATATGTAGACACCTTTCAAGTGAGTTACCTGAACGTCAATAGGCCAGTAGCTGCAGCAGAAAGTGCCAAATAAGGACGCTTATCACGTATTGCTTTACACATGATCACAGGCTGATTGCTTTGTGCTAATGTAAATGTCTTGCTCAAATGGAGACAACGAACAATGAAAATTGCTGCCTTGTCTTGCTTTAGTGTGGGGAATTCAGAACAACACTTCAACAGAGGGGTCGAAGGATGCTTAGGGCAAGCAAATGGCATCCAGTCAACATTTTCCAAATTAATTTCAGGCAGCAATTTATTGGTTCCTGGTAATTTGCTAAGTGAATTCTGTGCATTTCTCTGCAGAACCCCACACGGTTCGGATTTTCACTTTTTCCCCAAGGACATACAGTTGAAGTCGGAAGTTTACATACACTTAGGTTGGAGTCATTAAAACTCGTTTTTCAACCACTCCACACATTTCTTGTTAACAAACTATAGTTTTAGCAAGTCGGTTAGGACATCTACTTTGTGCATGACACAAGTAATTTTTCCAACAATTGTTTACGGACAGATTATTTCACTTATAATTCACTGTATCACAATTCCAGTGGGTCAGAAGTTTACATTTTTATTTAATAATATAATAATAATAATAATTGGTCATTTAGCAGACGCTCTTATCCAGAGCGACTTACAAGAGCAATTAGGGTTAAGGGCCTTGCTCAAGGGCACATCGACAGATTTTTCACCTAGTCGGCTCGGGGATTAGAACCAGCGACCTTTCGGTTACTGGCCCAACGCTCTTACCCACTAAGCTACCTGCCGCCCTACATACACTAAGTTGACTGTGCCTTTAAACAGCTTGGAAAATTACAGAAAATGATGTCATGGCTTCTGATAGGCTAATTGACATTGTTTGAGTCAACTGGAGGTGTACCTGTGGATGTATTTCAATGCCTACCTTCAAACTCAGTGCCTCTTTGCTTGACATCATGGGAAAATCTAAAGAAATCAGCCAAGACCTCAGAAAAATAATGGTAGACCTCCACATGTCTGGTTCATCCTTGGGAGCAATTTCCAAACGCCTGAAGGTACCACGTTCATCTGTAAAAACAATAGTACGCAAGTATAAATACCATGGGACCACGCAGCCGTCATACCGCTCAGGAAGGAGACGTGTTCTGTCTACTAGAGATTAACGTACTTTGGTGCGAAAAGTGCAAATCAATCCCAGAACAACAGCAAAGGACCTTGTGAAGATGCTGGAGGAAACAGGTACAAAAGTATCTATATCCACAGTAAAACAAGTCCTATATCGACATAACCTGAAAGAAGCCACGTCTCCAAAACCGCCATAAAAAAGCCAGACTAAGGTTTGCAACTGCACATGGGGACAAAGATCGTACTTTTTGGAGAAATGTCCTCTGGTCTAATGAAACACAAATAGAACTGTTTGGCCATAATGACCATTGTTATGTTTGGAGGAAAAAGGGGGTTGCTTGCTAGCCGAAGAACACCATCCCAACCGTGAAGCACTGGGGTGGCAGCATCATGCTGTGGGGGTGCTTTGCTGCAGGAGGGACTGGTGCACTTCACAAAATAGATGGCATCATGAGGAAGGAAAATTATGTGGATATATTGAAGCAACATCTCAAGACATCAGTCAGGAAGTTAAAGCTTGGTCGCAAATGGGTCTTCCAGAAGGACAATGACCCCAAGCATACTTCCAAAGTTGTGGCAAAATGGCTTAAGGACAACAAAGTCAAGGTATTGGAGTGGCCATCACAAAGCCCTGACCACAATCCTATAGAACATTTGTGGGCAGAACTGAAAAAGTGTGTGCGAGCAAGGCGGCCTTCAAACCTGACTCAGTTACACCAGCTCTGTCAGGAGGAATGGGCCAGAATTCCCACAACTTATTGTGGGAAGCTTGTGGAAGGCTACCCGAAACGTTTTACCCAAGTTAAACAATTTAAAGGCAATGCTATCAAATACTAATTGAGTGTATGTAAACTTCTGACCCACTGGGAATGTGATGAAAGAAATAAAAGCTGAAATAAATCATTCTCTGTACTATTATTCTGACATTTCACATTCTTAAAATAAAGTGGTGATCCCAACTGACCTAAGACAGGGAATTTTTACTAGGATTAAATATCAGGAATTGTGAAATACTGAGTTTAAATGTATTTGTCTAAGGTGTATGTAAACTTCCAACTTCAACTGTAATAAATTAGAAGTAACTGACTGAATAAGTAACTGGATGAAGTTTTTCTCTTGCAGTTTATAGAGCAGGACTTTGCTCTGGACGTGAGACGCACGTTATATATTTTTTTACCTAAAAAACCCCACCAACATTCAATATAGGGCATTTTTATTAAAACCATAATAAAAGTGACTTTGCATAATAATAGCCACTATTCAATACAGATTAATTGGAGGGAATTATTTATTTTTTCATTCATCGTGTGTTGGTAAGAGAAGTCGTGAACAACATCCTATAACTGAATAAACCACCAGAAATAAGCTTAACATTGGATCATGTACATGTGAAAGTGTATGGAATACACATAGTGGAAGACAATTATGCCAAGAGGTAATCAGAACAATTACAGATAATGACAGACAAAAGGGATAGAGGCAAATGTACACAAATAGCAAGAGAAAAATAAATGATTTTTTGTAGACTATTTATAAAATGATTCTGGATAATAAATGTAGTGTTACGCAACATCATCCCCTTAGTCCCTCCCATAAAAACATACCCACTTGACAACATAAAAAACAATCACTTACAAAACAGCAAACAGACAGACTTAGATATGCTTATGTTTGCTTTTGTTCCCCTAATTCTGCTCATTTGTATCAAAAGTAAAAACATTCCAAGAGCTTTATAAAAGCTGGAAACTTTAGTAAGTGAAGCCAACTGGCTTGTTCCCAAAAAACAAAAACACTTTTATTGGCTAATCATTCAGTGAATTATATCCCTCTACGACAAAAATATAGAAAATATGTCAGTGAATATCGTACCTCTGTACATGTTAATCAAATGTGCCCAAATGTCTAAGACACTAGAGGTCAACTTGCAACATTGTAAGTAAACACTAAATACAAGAGTATCCATATCTTTCATTTTCCAAGTCAGACATTATCCGTATGAACTTGTGTTCATTAAACGCTTACAGGATGTGCCAATCTGTAGTAACATTGTGGAGAGGTGAGCTAATTGAATTACAGTGAGTAGTGCACAGTGCAGAACAGCTTGATGGGTTTCTCTCCTCTAAGAGTCAATCAGAACAGGTGGGATGTGGAGCGACTGAACGTGTGGTACTTCCTCTCAAACATGGATGGCAGGTTGACCATGGAGGGAGAGTGCATCGCCTGGAGGGAACAGAACAGGAGACAGGGACATTAATTAAATTAGGAAATTGATTGGGTTCCAACACAGAAACGACCCTTCGAGTGTTAGTTTAAGGACAATGAGTTACACTGAAGGATTAGAGATGAGCAAACGCTCAAGTGAGCACTTAAGTCATTCAACATGAGGGCTTTCTGACCACATGTACACGCTGGGACTCCTGGTGGACCGTTTAAAAGCCACGACATGAAGATGGATTGTCACGTGGGCCGCAAAAGCAATCTTGTGGGAAGTGCTTTGTGAAGGATACAAGGTCGTTTTATATGGAAGTCTCATTTAATTACTTTTACATTCAGCTTTCCCCAGTGCCAGTCTGCCTTCCTAGCCAAATGTTGGCACTGAACTAATCGAGCAAGTAACGCCAATACAATATTACTATTCTCCGCCCAACTTTCAAAACCATTCAACATTTTGCCATGTTGTAAAGACATGGCTTCCTCTCTCCGTCCATGTGCTGCTCATTACTGCGGATGAATCGGATCTATTGAAAAGGAACCTTGATTATATGTTACCGCGGCAACTTGGGGAGGCCAACATGAAAGGTGCTGCTGCATAAAAGCAGGGTGATTTCGGGGGAAGCACAAGGTCTGGCTGGTTAAAATGCATACATATTTCACCCTCATTAGGAGTCTGCCCTATGGAGACCCGAGTGTTAACGAATGTAGGAGCGTAAACAGGTGCGCGTCGTGTATCATGTATCCTCCTTCAGTAAAGCTGCGGCCGACTAATGCCAGGGTGAGAGGAAAGGCCAGCCTGAATAGCAACCCAATTTATGCACCAGCACCTTCTCACTGTGTGCTTGTTGCTATAACCACCATAACACATTCTCACTTCAACAGGGCCCAGTCAGGTTAATGAGATTTGAGGTGACATTACGGTTTAATTTGAGGGCGTGGGATCAATAGCAGTGGTACAGCGAAGATAGACAGAACAGGAGTCAGGACACACATGAAGCCAGTGTCAGTGTTTCACAAATGCCCAGTGATAGATTGTCAAAAGGCCTGGAGTCTCCATCCAAACACTAATGCATACTGCTGCACAATGTTGCCTTTATTTAATTAAATTAGTGGGAGAATAATTAAAATCACTGTCACCACAACATTTATTGCTTTGGAGGCCATAGATCATAACCAAATCATCTGCTGCTGTGACTGCTGTAAGACATTCCTCCCTATACCAAAATGGATTGAGAGGGCTTATGTAAAAGCTAAAGTGAGCATCTGCTCGGCGCTGCAGGCTGATCTTAGTGGAGCTGAGTGAGTGAGGTGTGCAGCAGATAAGACAGGAGGAGGGAGCTCACAGAGAGCAGGAGAGTGAGTGCCACCACAGCCCAGGAATGAAGAGTTAGTCAGTGAGAGAGCCACTACCTATCCCATTGAGTTAAAAGGGGTATTAAACCTAGCATAGTGATGCTCACGTCAGTCAGCCGCCTATAGGAGGGTCTCTTTGCGGGGCCTCAGACACCCTGCCTTGTGGGGGTCAGAAGATGGGACCAGCAGGTCCCTGCAGGCCCCAGGGGGAAGCATCCCTTTGGACGGGACCCTCCAGGTAGGGGGGCCAGTAGAGTAAGGGGGCCTGGTGGGGGTGGGTTGGGGCTTAGGTGGGGTTTCCTCAGGGCAGGGTGGACTAGGGATGGGATCTGGGGTGTGAATACAGACGGCAACACGGAGGCGGGGACAGGGTGGGTGGTCCAGGGAGTTAGAGCGTTGCACCACAGCAGCAGCAGAGTTCTTGGTGGAACCGCTGAGGTTGAATGTGGAGGTGGAGCGGGCCATCTACAGTCACAGAGCAAAGCATGGGGGAGAGTCACAGAGCATGGGAGAGACACCGTTAACTCATAGGCCAGACTCTGCTTATCCCACCACTGCATCAAGGTGCACTTAAAATCCATTTTTAATAGCAAAGTTTGAGAGCAGTACCTTTCTTCAAATATTTAGTATTGTATGATTCATCTTTTCCATTCTAATAAAAGGAAGTATAGAGAAGGTCAGAAAAAGACTCGGAGATAAAATAAAGCCTGACATCACTGCTGACACAGTTAGAACAGGAAATAAATAGCTAAACTGAATAAAAGAGGAGAAAAGTTCAAACAGGAATGTGTCATCATTAATTGAAAACCGCAGCCATTCCGTCAAAAAGAAAATGGCTTGGACTGGCAGAACAACAATTTCACCAATAGACGTCAACAATCACCTAATTATGTAACCCTTTTAGGACTATGCTTAGGAGAGCTCTACAAAATGATATTTCAGAGAAAAACAAGGTACATGGTGCAATTAGAGTACCCATCCCATCTCTTTTATCTTGTACTATTCCCCTTTGGCCTCTTGACTTGATTAGACAAACCTTGTTCAAGGCCTGGACATTTGAAGTAGACGGGTGGGTGGGTGGATGGGGTAAATTGATGGATTAACTTACTGACAGGGTGGCACTCCTGCCCACATGGCTCATGTTCTCTGAGCTGGGGCCAGGGCTCTTGTTGTCGGAGGTGCTGTTGGCCATGAAGGCTCTCTGGATCACCCGTTTGGGTGTTTTGGTGAAGGAGAACGCTCTCGTTACCTGGGGGTTAAACAGTCACACAAACACTCAAAACCACCGTGAGACTCAAAATAGCCCTGTTTAACAGTCAGCTGGTCCAATATCCAACATGTGCTTGTGTGGAATACAGGAGAGAGACGGGCTAATTGGGAGCCCATTTTACCTTTTTTGAAGTCTTCTTGATGACTCTAGAGGCTTTGCTCAGCGTGCTGTCCATATCCTTTGTGCTCACTTGGACAGAGTCAGGCTCAGTGCACTGAATTAGATCTTCCTGTTTAAAATAGAAACAAGTTTAAATAAATATCCAGCCCATTCTTCTTTGCTGTCAAACTGCATAGGGTGAGAAGCTGTTGTCCGTTTTTACATGCAGCTGGTTGGTATTCATGGTGCAGAGAGAGCCAGTGAATCAATTAAGATAGCAAGGCCAGCCTAGTAGAGGTTTACATCGCCACCTAGTGGACACCTCACTCCTGACAGCTGGGACTGCCTGGGCTCACCTCCGAAGCTTATGCCCGTTTTTAATTATGATGGGAAATATACATCTGTCTCCGGCAGCCAATTACTAGTTAGCTTCCTCATTCAAGCTCTAATACTACATCAGTGAAAAGACCTGTGGAGGCGAGATAAAACAACTAATCTATGTCTTTAGTGTTAGTTCTAGTACAATTCCACTTCTAATTCCATTAATCTGTCTTCCAGTTTAACCACAGAGGACAATTGAATAGGATTGCAATGACCAAAAAGGCCTCTCACGCAACATAATTTGTAAGTGTACTAAAACTGGCCCAAATATTTAAATAATTGCATTTGTGTCCTCATCAACCTCTAAAGAGTCCAGACACCGTGTTCTGCACGAGGACACCAGACCGGTGAGGGTTGCCTTGGTCGCGCCGGCCAGTCTGGCTGTGTTAGAGGACGAGCAGACAGACAGGCAACGTGTTGCAGCCTGTGTTCTCAGAAGGAGCCCTCCCACCCAACCCATCGTGGACCACTGTCTCACTCTGCCTCTCTCACCGCATCAGCCTTACAGATGGTGTTGGCCACGTGGCGACAGAGCATCTTCAGCCAGGTTGACTTCACCGTGTCCTCAGTGGTCAGCTGGAAGCTGAAGAGAAGATTCTCCTGTTCCGTGGGCGGGTGCACAACCAGGGCAAAGGCATTATGGCAATCTGAGAAAGGGATAGGGAGAGAGAGAGCGAAACGGGGGAGAGAGGGATAGAGAGAGAGAAATGAGCCAGGTTTGGACCTCTCCAAAATGTAAATAGTCTAGCTGGCCAAACTAATTGTTGCCAAACCTGCATCCCATTTCTCTTTAAGATGCATAGAGGGGCATCTCGGTATGTATCAACATACACTGGTTGTAATTATAGTACATATTGACAGTGAAATTAAACCTAGGAGCTCCATTACAAGGCCAAACACAAGCTGAGTCACTGCTATTGGGAGAGAGGAGAGATGTTTGCTTGATTATGTCTGGGCTGTCATTTCAGACTGTCGCTGTTGACTCTAAATATTAGGCTTTCCAGTACGCTTATTAATAACATTTCCCAAAAGAGGGAAAAGGATCCAGGGGAAATTAAGAGGACAGAATGGAGAAATACACCTGCTCAGGGAATGTGTACCAACCCAAAAGAAGCACAAACAAGGAGTGGTCCTGTTGCTTAGTAATGGATGTTAAGCAATGTGGTAGGTAGGTAAGCAGGCCATCAGACTGCTGAACAGTTAACCCTAGCCGTCTCCACAGACCTGCACCGTAGAGACTATTTACAACTCATTATCAGCACCTTAGATTATTTGCATTGACTACCCACACATCCAATCCTTACACACACACACACACACACAAACGCGCACTCAGAACTCTCACACACATATATACACACAGTCAACGCTGCTGTTCTATTATATACTATGTATTCCATAGAGTGACCAAGACCCTACCCACTTTATATTTCTAGATACAGTGTAACAGTCCATTATTACTATGCATACGACCTCTTTATCATTTCTTACTTGACTTATTATTATTACTGTCTGATGTACTGCATTGAGGGAGCTAGCACATAGCATATCTCTCCATCCTTTTATACCTGCTGTAAACTGTGTATGTGACTAATAACATTTGATTTGATAGGTTTTGATAGGTAGGTAGAGAACATGCCAAGGGCTGGGGCTCACTCACCCTCTGTGTCCTGCAGGTCCAGGACCCTCCTGATCTGGGACAGAGGCATGAGGGTGATGTGTTTGAGTTGGGCTGCAGGTCGCGTCTGGCCCAGAGGACTCCTGAATGTGCTGATCACCTTACGTCTCTTCCGGGCAATCTGCAAATAGACACAGTTGAAGTAGGGAAGCCTCAAGCCTTCACCCCTACCTATAAACTCTCTCCCCAGTGTGTGTGTCAGGGGAGGGGTGGTAGTGGTTAAACTGTGACAAATCGATAGGGCCTTTAATAAAAGGTAAACGGTCCCAGTCATTAGCATGTGTTTCACTGGCCGGTGTGGGGGCTGGGGCGGGGGTTGGGTCTGTCCCATGAAGGCAGGGTGATATCTATCAGGGGTAGGGGAGATATGAATACAGAGGAGTTAATCAATTAATAATTGAAGAGTGCAGCCCCTGCTCTCCCCATGCTCATTACCAGGCTGCTCTGACTCTCCTGAATCAAGCCGCCTCGCCCGCACCCATTCTGGGTTTGATTGCTAACCCCCATTCTAATGCAACACTTCACTAATTAGGAGCCAGATAAGAAGCTGCGTCAGCAACGATAGATTGCACACCCGTATATAATCAGTCAGTGGGGCTCCTTGCTACTAAATTTGCATTTTCTTAGCAAGTCCCAAAGACTTCATAATGGGGGTGGGGGGGGGATAGAGGACAGGAAGATATTCTGAAATGCACAATAACGTTAACTTGGAGAGCGTTTTGGGTGTATTGTAAACTTATAACATCTAAAGCCATGTCTGGGACATCACTAGTCAATACAGTGACATGTGGGCCAGACCAGGGTTCAAATACTCTATTTCTATTTTATTTCAAGTAATTTTTCATTGAGCCTGCCTGGAGTGCCAGATGAGCGGGTTTTCACTTTTGGTATTATTTCATTGATGTGGGCGTTACCTCAAGACAGTCGTTGAAGAGAAAGAGTGTGACGTGCTCGCCTCGGTCACAGGGTTTATCTCCCAGGGCGATGGTCTCCACCCTGTGGACCAGGCTGCGGTGGGACGAGAGCAGGTTGGCCTGGGGGGAGGGAGGGAGAGAGAGAGAGCGGAGATGGGATGAATATCACACAACCAAAGACATCCAGCAGCCATTTGTGAATAAATAAACATGGCCACCAGAGAGAGCTTCATTATTCAATCACAGGCCTCCTTTAAAGCACCATATTTGGTATTAATGGGTCTAACTCTACAGATTGGTAATTTCACTGCACGGCTGATGTAGGAATTTTCATTTCCAGTCCCATTATTCCTTTAAAACCTTATCAACTATGTTTATTCATTTGGATGCTCTGCTTTCAAAATCCAGATAAACAAAGCTATACTACTCACAGCCCAGAGCCAAAGGTGTACTAATTCACTCCCTCTAGTATCAACTCATCTCCACTATAATCACCTCAAAAGAGGACTTCAGTACACAGAAAAATAGTTTGGTTCACACATACACACAGCTCTACATAAATTCTGTCCACACACACACGTTATCAAGTTGACTCCAGCGCAATAAGCCATGCATTACAAGATATAAATGTGCAGTGAACAGTGTGAAAAATGCATCCCATGGAAATTAGGTGAAATAAATAGGGATATCAGCCTGAACGCTTAGGCCTGGCCGTTATGGTGCTGGAGAACAGCCATAAACAGATTAGAGCCTCAACAAAGCGTGCAACATTCCAGTGAAGAAATGCACAAACAACTTACAGGGCAGCCGTCAACTTCATAGACGACATCAAAGATCTGCTTCTGTCCCTCTATTTTCCTCTTGTCCTCGTTTATGTGACTGAGGGGTAAAATAAATTCAGTTAACCAACTGATGCTACAATAACTTTATGCAAATGCATGGATAATGGATGAGGCTTTAACTTAATTACAACTAAATGCTTCATGCATGGCCGGCGGTGCACAGTTGACTCACGTCATAACTTCCTTGAGTGATTCGATTGCCTTCTCCAAAGTGATTTTGTCAGGGTTGTTACAGGCAGTGTGTTTCTTAATATCTGCAAGATAGATGGGTCAATGGACATTAACATATATAATTGATAGAATAGTGAAAAAAGTCAAGGGCAAACAACTGATATGACCGACAGATTTATAACAAAACTGTGGATAAAGGCAAGGAGCATCTATCTTTATTTCCTATGTGACATTTCAGTTGGAAATCAATCACTCTCTTCTTATGCAGGTGAGGAGAATGCATTATAATTAGTACTTCTATCATGCCACATATGTAGCATGTTGCTCAAGATTTGGCTGTCGTGTGTGCGTGGTGTAGTCTACCGTTGAGGAGTAGGGCCACGCTAGGCAGTCTCTGCACAGGGCGAATCAGCAGCTCCACCAGCGTCTGCCGCCCACACTCGGGCTTCGCCTGATTGATCTTGAGGCAAGAAAACACTGCTCTTAAAGCAGGAGGAGACCTGACAGACATGTTGCAGCTTACTCACACACACAGGCAATCACTCACACCCACAACACAGACCGAGCAGTTTCCTCCAAGCTTACTGTACATAAAGAGACAAGCAATGAATGACCTTTAGCATGAGGCATATGGTAACTTCTACACCTACACTCACATGGATGTATACACAAATGTACATTGTCTCAGAGGTCACGTACCTTGAGGAAAGCATGGAACCTTGGCTTCTGCTTCTCACACCTCACTATGGTCTCCTTGCTCATCTCAAAGAAGTTGACGAATGGCGGGTAAGCCTTCACCAGGTCTTTAGACTGACAGACAGACAGAGAGGAAGGAACTGAATCAGAATGTCCAAAATGGCTCAATAGAACATTCAGAACAAAGGCCTGTTGCACTCACGTATTTGAGAATGATGTTCCCGACACTCTTGTCCTCAGACCAGTCCATCACCAGCTCCTCCAAATCGGCCTGTCACATTAACCCAATAAGCAGAGAGACACAAAGGGCGTTTAGGTGACTTCACTGCAGATTAAACTCTTGTTCAGGTCATCTTGGGACATTTCAAGGAGAGAAGTGGCCACCTTTATCCTGGTGTGTACATCATAGATCTCTGGGATGCTGCCAAAGATGGTCTTGATTTCTTCCGGAGCCAAAATGGGTCCACCAACTTGGCCTTCCTTTTCCAGGGGGACTTTGAACAGCTAAAGGAACAGACGTTTCAGGTGAGACTCAGAGTTAGCCCACTATTCCCTTAACCAATACACACACCCCAATACAGATGGTACTCACTATTTCAGACTGAATAGTACTATGAGAATGATATAAAAAGTAGAAAGTAAAATCTATTTTCAACACTGGGGAGGATAATAATCCTTTTAGAGTGCAGGTATGTATTCATTATAAAAGGCCACCCTGCCTCCCCATCATCTTATCAAAGACATAGAAAACTCACAAACAGTAGTGAAAGTAGGTCCCCTGATAAACTACAATACATTATTCCCATTAAAAAGCGCTATTCAGCTTTCTCTGTAACAAATATAATAAAAAGGCTCAAGATGGCCTGGAATTACCTTTTGTTCTAATAAAAATATATTTTAACAAGCGCCCAACATGTGTGAATCATAATGGGATAATTGGTATTCAAGCCCACTTCTTGGCAGGCCAGTTCATGGGCTGACTTCAGAGGTCAGTGGACATGGGGTCAGCAGTCAGTGTTAAAGACCATCCAATGTGAAGCCGGCCATCTGTCTCCTGGGCTGGCATGGTGTAGTGGGCATGGGACAGAGAGAGGACACTACTGGTGACTGCATACGAGTGGGGGTTAGTGGGCGTGGGTCTCGGTGAAAGAGAACACAAGGTGATGTAGGGGAGAAAGTAGAGGGTACACTACACCGTTTACGAAATATGGTAGTGAGGTTTGCTGAACAAGGTCATTCTACTGGTATAATAGTAATGCTATAGCTAGCAGAGTAGGGAGATGAGATGAGGACAGGCCTGAGGCTTGGGACGATGAGCAGCAGAGAGCCCTGCAGGGTGAGTGGGAGCCTGGCTAGCTGACAGTCCTGACGCGCACAATCCTATAACATTTTCTCCCCCACTGGTCACTGGACTCAGGCACCAGTGGGACAGCCTGATTAGGACCCTAGCAGCCCCGGAGGTGCTAAGTGAGACCAACATCCACAGTAGCAGCAACAAACCTGCAAGACTGTGGTGAGAATATCCACATAGTTGCTCTCTGTCTGGTACAACTCCTTGGAGACCTGCCATCTAGCCGACTGCTTCAGGACAGCAGGTGTAGAGCTCTTCAGGGGCCGGGAATGTTCTGGAAGAGAGCCAGAGATGGTCAAGAGGTGAATATTGATTGAGACAGTGGGGAAAAACATGTTGTTTTCTTTGACTATCCACAACTTCTGTACTTATTTTGACTTCCTGCGTGTCTCATAGTTTAGAAAATTGAGATTCTGAAAAGTATTTTATCTGACATGCAAAGTGAAGGCTACTCTGCAGAAGACTTGGGGCTTTTATCTTAGCTAGTGAGAATAGCTCCAGAATGCAACTAAATGCATTTCATATAATCCCATCCCTTCATATAATTTCATCCTCAACTCTCCAGGCTTTAACGCTCACCCTACTATTCTTGCTGTTGCACCACTTTGATCATCCAGACAGCTCTAAAAACATTCTTATTTAATTTCTAATATCATGCCAAATCGGATTTCCCCACAGTGACAGTTCAACTGAGTGACCTGTCTTCTCCTGGCATTCGCTGAGACAGACTGACTCCTGTGACGAGTCCACCCACGAAGTTTCCTCAATCGCTGTGGCCGGGGACTGGGATGGATGGGGACACCCTCCCTGTCCTGAGGACCCTTGGGGGCCTCTGGGGTCCCTGCTTCCTGCTGAAGGGTGGGGGTGCTAGTGCAGTGGAAGGGCCACTCTTTGTCCCCCTACTCCTCATCTCCCTGGCACTCCTCCTCATCCTGCTCTGCCTGTTGGCCTTAGCACAGCGCCTCCTACACCTGCTGCTCTCTACACTGTGCTCTGAAAGACAGGGGGGTGGTTCAAACAGAATAGCAGAGCGTGCTGGTTCTTCCTGCCTCCCCCTGCAACAAGCAGTGACCGTCTCCTCAGTCTATGACAGGGCCCTGATTTCAGCTGACACGAGACACTAATGATGCTATAATCCCTGTCTGTTTTTGCCTGCATTAACTTTTAACGAGGCTAGAGGAGTTTATTAACCACCGTTGATGGGCTAACACCCAGTGTTACCAGCCTTGTGACATGACATGTGTGGCTGATGAGTGACTGTGGCTCCTCTCTCACCTGCCATGGCCTTGCAGGTCTCGGGGGTGTTTGAGATGTCCAGCAGAGAGCCCATGGACATGGAGTGTTCGGCAGAAGGCCTCTTGCGGGGTGGAGGGAAGGGGGAGATCTCGGTCTCCTTGGTGAGCTGGGCCAGGGTGTCCCGCAGACGCCTCCTCTTCCGGTTACTGTTAGGTGTGTTGAGGGACAGCAGGGACACAGCCTTCTTCATCACAGGACTGTCCATCTGAGAGTAGTAGAATCATGGGCATGTCAGATGAGGGTGTATGGAGAAAAATGTGTGTAAAAAGGAAAACCAGAACTAAAAAAAAAGAATCACACGTATTTTGGTCAGATGCTCTATTAAGTTCTGGAGGGGAGATGTTCAAAATTGTGATAACGAGACTTGCGAAGCCATAATTTCACCTAGTTTTAATCATCCGTTTGCACATGTAAAGCAATTACACTTATAAGTGTAAACATGGAAGTCTACTGACTACGTTTGCAAGCACACAATACTACAATTGTGAATACTCAGACTTATATAATAGTTTGATTAAACGTTAACATGCTTTGCAAGAACACTTTCTCTTACAATCCAGACATGGACTTTGAAAAATGCAGAATATTGCCAATCAAAATAAACATTCTATCACAGGGACCATACTATTTTTGGGGAGCTTTTTTGATTCGTAGTTCAGACAAGTAAAGTTTGTATGTGAAAAATATTTGTATTTTATTTTCTGAACTCACTTCAATCCAAAGAGGGAGACTCGTGAGGATGTGTGCGACACAGCTTATAGATTCTTAGCAGTGTCCATTCCACTGTATAGAGGTTTGTGTAAGGGCATTGGGAGGATGAATCCGATTGACTCACAGACAGAACTTACCTTCTCATAGAAGTACATGGACTCTCCTGCTCGGGCATCCATCTGTATGGTTCCCCAGAACCACTTAAACAGGCAAAGAAACAGAGTATTGATACAAGGTGGGGAACACCAGTGCTCACTATCTCTGCTCAAATGACTTTTCTAGTTAAAAGGAAAATAAAATATTGATCATTCAAGTGAGGCAAGAGTTTATCAATACAACCAAAAGCATTAAATAGAAATGCTAATTTGACATACTCTTTAGAATAAAATAACAAGGCTCATTTTCCAAGACTTGACAATGCCAATGTATTAGGAAAATTCATGAATTTGAGGCGCATAAAATGCATGAATTTGAGGTATTATGCTTCAGTCAGACACACTGTTGATCTGGGAAAATGTTTTATGTTTATGTCTGCCTCCCGCGGGTTCGGTGATGTATGCTGACATCTACTTCATTGAAGTGCTCACCTCCTGCTTGACAACATAAAGTCTCTTTGATGGTACAAATGGAAGCTCCTTGACAGAGTTTTCCTCCACCACCATGTGAGTGCACTTCTGATCTCCAACCTCCAGGTGGCTGCCACCTTGGAGAAACACAAAGTTTTAAAAACTCAAAAAGTACTCCATAATAGAAGGGAAGATAATGTGCATGCAGAGTAGCTTTTGTAAAGCCTAGATATAACATATGAAGGGACAAAAAATAAAATACTGAAAAAGTAAGACCTCAGGCCAATACCATGTTTGATCGTCCTTTCCTCCATGTTGGTCTTGTCTTCGTCTGAGAAGCCCAGGAAGCTCAGCACACAGTCTTGAAAGGGGGGAACTTTGAACTCAGTGCGGAACTCTTCATCTCCAGCATGGAAACTACTGTAAGAACAGGTGGTTGTTAGCCCTCATACATGTACATAATAGTATACGTTGATGTACAAACATGAATGTGAAGACCACAATGAGGACTGGGCATGCAGTTGGCTTTGGCCATTGTCTGGCGCGTGAGGAGGTACTTACACATCATCTCTATGTTCCCAGGCCTTATGGATCCATGTTGGGGTGAGGATGGGTGTCCCCATACACACAGCAAGCTAGAGGAGACACAGAGGTATGTCATATTAGGATTAGGCTTGGGCGGTATACCGTACATACCACATACCGGGGTATTTTGAAATACAGACTGTACGATTTTCAATACTGTCCCTTTTTGGGGGGAGCACCCTAAAGCTTGGGTGGGTGGAATGCGTGCTAGGCCACTGCTTATAACTATAAGTTAACTATCTAAGATGTGCCAAATCAATTATCTCCAGCTCAGGGTTCCAGCTATGCATTTGGTTTGCTAACTTGCAAGACAAGCTTCTTGGTTACAGCAGAGACAAACCCCTCCTGGATCAAGATCCCTGCTGCCTAAATTTGTTTTGTGCGTTGTGTTTTTTTACGATTGGAAAGAAAGCCCTTGTGTGCACTACCGGTAATACTGTATACCCCGGTATCACAGGAGGTTGCTGGCACCTTAATTGGGGAGGATGGGCTTGTGGTAATGGCTGGAGCGGAATGGTATCAAATACATCAAACACATTGTTTCCAGGTGTTTGATGCCATTCCATTTGCTCTATTCCGGCCATTATTATGAGCCCTCCTCCCCTCAGCAGCCTCCTGTGCCCGGTATGGTACAGAAACGGTATGAAGGTATGAAAATCTAGATACCGCCCAACCCTAATTAGGATAACTATCTACTCTTTACAAAAGAGGATTGAGGTGTTTGGCCCTCTTTTACAACAGATGTAGGCTATGTGCCGGGTACTGCAAGAGTTAAAAAGCTCCTTCAAAACCAGGGATGAAAAAAGGCATGTGTATTGAAACTGCTCTCATTCTTGTACTCTGTTAAACAGTAAGACACTTTTCAATGTAAAATGGCTCAGTGTGTCTGTTAAGAGAGCTAGGCTACTTTTCCTGTTTAAAGTGCTGGAGCAAAACACTGAACAAGTTGAGCTTTCAGTTGAGAAAATGAAGCGATGTGGAGAAAAGCCAACAGAACCACTGAGAATCAAAAAAACGAAAACTTCAGACAGCAAGTAAAATGTCATGTGGGGAAGAAAAGAATCCAACAACAGCAACTCCCTGAGGAGAACTAAATCACATGGATTAGGTCTATACATGAGCTCTTCCAGATGGGAGGAAAGGGCTGTTTTACAAACCTTGTATTTCTCGCCATGAGTAGAGTATGCAATGAGATGGGTGACTTTAGTGCTGAAGTCCTTCCGAATGGTGCCTCCCATGTGATGCACCAGATTCACCAGGTTTTTCTGCAGGGGATAAAGGCAGTGAGTGACATTTGGCACCAACACATATCTCTTAGCATTAAAATAGCAAACAAAACCGACATGTTGTTACTTTGTAGTGTTACAAATAATGACACAATCAGCTTGAACACATTCCACTTACAACTTCCTCTTTGTTGCGGAAGCCTGTGAAACACAGTGACAAGTTGAGCATGGTGGTAGAGTAAAGAGGACGAGAGGAAAATGGCAGGGGCTGTGGGAAACAAAAACAAACAATATGGTGCTTAGAAATCTCTGCTATTTCCTTCACTGCATTTTTTTTTGGGGGGGGTTCTTTACTGGTCAGTAGCAAAGCTGTATGAAAGGCCTGTGCAAGTATGTGCATTCGGAAAGTATTCAGACCCCTTGACCTTTTCCATATTTTGTTACGTTACAGCCTTATTCTAAAATTAATTAAATCATTTTTTTTATCCTCAATCTACACACAATACCCCATAATGACAAAGCAAAAACATGTTTTTAGAAATGTTTGCAAATGTATTAAAAATAAAAAACAAATATCACATTTACATAAGTATTCAGAACCTTTCCTCAGTACTTTGTTGAAGCACCTTTGGCAGCGATTACAGCCTCGAGTCTTCTTGGGTATGACGCTACAAGCATGGCACACCTGTATTTGGAGAGTTTCTCCCATTCTTTTCTGCAGATCCTCTCAAGCTATGTCAGGTTGGATGGGGAGCGTTGCTGCACAGCTATTTTCAGGTCTCTCCAGAGATGTTCAATCGGGTTCAAGTCTGGGCTTTGAGTTCAATCTTGGTTTCATCAGACCAGAGAATCTTGTTTCTCATGGTCTGAGAGTCTTTAGGTGCCTTTTGGCAAACTCCAAGCGGGCTGTCATGTGCCTTTTAGTGAGGAGTGGCTTCTGTCTGGCCACTCTACCATAAAGGCCTGATTGGTGGAGTGCTGCAGAGATAGCAGTCCTTCTGGAAGGTTCTCCCATCTCCACAGAGGAACTCCAGAGCTCTGTCAGAGTGACCATCGGGTTCTTGGTGCTCTGACATGCACTGTTAACTGTGGGACCTTATATAGACAGGTGTGAGCCTTTCCAAATCATGTCCAATCAATTGAATTTACCACAGGTGGACTCCAATCAAGTTGTAGAAACATCTCAAGGATGATCAATGGAAACAGGATGCACCTGAGCTCAATTTCGAGTCTCATAGAAAAGGGTCTGAATACTTATGTAAATAAGGTATTTCTGTTTTTTTTATTTTTAATAATTTTGCAAGCATTTCTAAAAACCGTTTCGCTTTGTCATTATGGGGTATTGTGTAGATTGCTGAGGAAAAACATTGATTTAATCCATTTTAGAATAAGTCTAACGTAACAACATTTTGAAAAAGTCAAGGGGTCTAAATACTTTCCGAAGGCACTGTACGTTTGTGTTCTGCTGATCTCCAAGTTACCAGGGTCGGTAGATAAGGGGATAGATGCAGAGACAATTTCTCATTCTGAATACAGCCATATTTTAAGCCTTTTCAGTTTTTAGAGCTGTGATGCATTCCTCCATAGATCTACGTTAATCTTAGAGAGGTGACTGGTAAGGTTTGCAATGATCTGTGGCCAGTGGTGTGTTCATCTTCCCCAGTAATCTGGCTGAGTTGAACAGGTGCTCTGTTTAGACCCAGACAACAGTGATGCATTTCTCAGGGTTCACGGGAACAATCAAAACCATCATATAAATCTATTTAACTTGAAAGCACAACTTTTCCACCATGTTTAACTTCATCTCCCGTTGCAGGCAGATGCTAAATTGCACCATAACAGTCAAAACCTCAGATCTTGAACGGGCGAGGAGTGATCCATAGCCGAGCACTGCAAGTGCCATCCCCGAGTGAGTGAGTATATTTCAGGAGTGATTTTCTCCTGTCCTTACCTCCTCTCGTCTCGCACAGTGCAGAACAACCGGGGGGCCCACGATCCGGTTGTCATGTTTGTAAAGATAGATGTAGTCAGGAGAGGCAAAGTCTGTGAGCACGAATACCGTCTCAAACTCTGTGTTTTCTCCGTCTCCAAACTCTTTGACATCGTCTGTCTTTATGCAAGGCACGTTGATATCCTTTGGATTAAAAAGGTCACTGTTAATGAGAGTAGGGACACACAAGCAGCTCTTTCATATAAAAAGGAGTAATTTGATAATCATGATATTATATTGCAATATGAGTGATACATTTAAAGCACATTTAGTGGAGTTTAGAGCAAACAGTAAACATTGAAGTTCAGGTACTTGAAAGCCGTTCATTAATTTGCAGAGACACAGACTGACGCACACCATGACATTGCTCAATGCCGCATGAAACAATTTCCAGTGCTCACTCAGATGGTGTTATTTTGATTCGATTAAATCGATTTAACTCACTAAACTCAGTCGGGCAGAATTTGAATCAAGAACACAGCCTAAATAAATCAGAGATCATTAAGCTGAAGAGAGAAAGTATGTATGATACCTGTAAACCGTATTCATAAAATGCATAATCCCCTCAGAATTATTGCCACCATACATCAGAGGAATCAACAGTGTGAACGTGTTAGATCATTTTGTTAGAGGCATCTAAGCTTGGACCCCAGGTGTTAACAGTATAAATCTGTGACATTTACCAATAATTGTGAGGATACTGCTGCAGTTGCACGCCAATCACCCTGAGATTTCCCATGCAAAGAGACCCCCCTTGGTGGATTAAAGCATGCAACACAATCCCAGTCCGAAAAAAGACATACCATATTGATTATAGATTTTATCAATTTCTCTCCGGACTCAGCACCCGGTTCTCCTCCTCTAATCTTAACCACCGGGACTTCCATTATTTTGACAGCCTGTAAAATGAAGCATTGACCTCAAGCTGGCGACACCAAAATGACAAATTCTCTGAACAACGGGCCTGTGTCATTGCAACCCAGAAGGCAAGGACTTCAAACAAATGTCAAACACTATCCGGGGGGAAAGTTCTGCTAAATTAATAAAGTTCAAAGCAGCAGGTCGACTTTTTTTGTCGATTCACTCAGCAGACTTCCCCCTCTGATTAAGCTGTCGGTGGATGTGCCAATACTACATATTGGCACACAAAATAGATCATTTAAAGAAGCCTTGAGATCTAAAAGCTTCTCGGCGTTCAAGGGTGAACCCGTTTTATTCCTACAGTTTAGGTCTGTGCCGCTGCTTCACGTTCACAGACAAAGCACATCTGTCCCACTCCCCTCCCCCACACACATACAGACATGTCTCCCGTCCTGCTTTCATCATGACAGTAGTCGTTTTCTAAAGGCCATAGACAGGACACGGTCTGAAGTTTAACTGGAGAACATTGGCAAGATTCTTCTAATCTTGGCCCAAGCTCACCCTCTCTCTCTGGATACAGTCTGACAACTTTCAGACATCAATTAAATGAATGGAACGTGGGCCTAGGTAATTTCCCCCTTTTCTATCAAAACACATTTAAAATCCACCCTCAAAACTCAAAAAACTTCACTAAATCCTTATGAGAGTAGATAGTTAACCTAAATTATATGATTGCCAAGAGGACAAGATATGTTGCATGAACCCAACCAATGGCCATAAGCTGTAAACAAATCTAAATCCCCGTATTTTTAAGCCGTTGTACCATCTCTAGGAAACAGTAGTCTGCCTAATATCACTCCAACACCCTGTATTAACAATTCGTATCTCCAAGTGCAGATGTAAAGACCCCAGAAGCACAATCTTTCTTTAAAAAGCTAAATGTCTAAGTATCTAGCCTATATTAGTCCTACATTTATTTGTAATGACATACACTGAGCGTACAAAACATTAGGAACACCTTCCTAATATTGAGTTGCACCCCCATTTGCCCTCAGAACAGCCTCAATTTGTCGGTACATGAATCTACAAGGTGTCGAAAGCATTCCACAGGGATGCTAGCCCATGTTGACTCCAATGCTTCCAACAGTTGTGTCAAGTTGGCTGGATGTCCTTTAGGTGGTGGACAACTCTTGATACACACAGGAAACTGTCGAGTGTGGAAAAACGCAGCAGCGTTGCAGTTCTTGACACAAACTGGTGCGCCTGGCACTTACTACCATACCCCGTTCAAAAGTACTCAAATATTATGTCTTGTCCATTCACCCTCTGAATGGTACACATACACAATCCATGTCTCAAGGCTAAAAAAAATCATTCTTTAACCTGTCTCCTCCCCTTCATCTACACAGATTGAAGTGGATTTAACAGGTGGCATCAATAAGGAATCATAGCTTTCACCTGGATAGTCTATGTCAAGGAAAGAGCAGGTGTATTGACTCACTTTACTCATTATCCTTAAAATAAAAACATAATAATCACAAACAAACCATAATGCAATGATGTTTCCACAATGACAACTGGGCTCAAACCATTTGGGCACGGTACCTGCAGTGCTTTGACAAGTGCTCCATTTTTGCCAGCTTCTCCTACAAGAACGACTCTGGTTTCGACCCGAGGTAACATCTCTACAAGAGAATACAGAGGACCAAGGGCTCAGTGAATCTCAAAGGTAATGTGAAAGCAATCATAAAAAGAAGTCTTTCCTGTTTTGAGTGACAGCCTCAGGTAAAAGGCAGTTAATATCACACTGATTGAGAGAAGGGTGAAACTCTTGCCTTCCATGTCTTCAGAACCCAAACCCAGGAATACATCCTTAGTAGTCTCAGCCATCCTGGAGTCATACACAGAGGAGTCCACCAGCAGGCTCCGAGCCATCCCCAAAGTAACTATGCTGCTGTCAGCCATGGCAGTGTGACAAGGGTGGTGGCACAATCCTGTCTAAACAATCAAAAGTTAGGAAAGTCAGAGCTTGAGGAGAGAGTGAGGTGTCAAATGCCAAACAACTTGGAATAAAAATGATGAAAATAAATGTTTTATTGGAGTCTGAACTAGGCCTGTGTGTAGCCCATTTTAGACCCAAGTGGAATTCAGGTATTATACCTTGCGAAGCATTTCCCAGATTTTTTTTTTTTTACATAAGCGGTGGCTAAATTCGCGTCGGGGGGGCCAATGCAGCAGTCTCCAGCCAAAATGTAAGCCTGTCCTCTTGGCCGCAGAGACATTTTGCTGCTTTAAAGCTAATATCCTGCAATTCTACAAATTTTGCCATGGCTTATGCTGTGTTCTTTTTCTACCTGAGTGACTCAAACATAAAATCAAAATGGGGGAGATTAGCCTCGACTGTCTAGTTTTTATTTTAGTAATTGCTAGTTCTCATTATCTTATTAAAACATATATAGCTCCATTATCTTTTCAACATAATTTATATCTGGTTTTAGTTGTTTAAGTAGTTGAATTTGTATTTTATTTGTATGATATATTTTGGAGCGGCGTCAACAATTTAGCAGCGGCGGGATAGAGGGGAAACACTGGGGGTGGTAGTGCCTAACAACTGGATTCAATTATTTCTTGCAAACAAGGACCTCCTAATCAGAACCTTCTACTGATTATGGGCATACCTTCCAACGTTGGACAAGTCCTGCTAAACAGGTAGTCATTTGCCGCATCCTTAAAAGGGAAATTCTAAAAATGTTCAACTTCATATTCATCATCTCCAGCACCACCCCAACATCAACATGTGAAAATGGCACGTTTCTAGGATTTGTAATAAAGACAGAAGATAAGTGTTTCCAATAACGTCGGTGTGCATCGTGTGATTTTAACCAATTATGAGTAGGCATTGCCTACTAATTGGTTTGTCATTGGAAACACGTATCTTTTTTACTACAAAACAGAAACGCCCCATTTTCACATATGTTGATGTTGGGGTGGTGCTGGAGATTATGAATATGAAGTGAAAACATTTAGATATTTTCCTTTAAACCTGTGAGACCCACCGTTGCAAAAATGCAATGTCTCTTAAATTGCATCCTGTACAGGTCCTAAACAAAACAGAATTTAAATTGTTACATTTTAGTAATTTACCAGACTCTCTTATCCAGAGCGACTTACAGCAGCAATTAGGGTTAAGTGCCTTGCTCACAGGCACATTAACAGATTTTTCACCTAGTCAGCTTTCGGTTACTGGCCCAACCTCTTAACCGCTAGGCTACATTGTGGTATTAGTAGCCTCTGAAACATTAGAAACTTGTCTGAGACCACACTGGTACCCTACACAAGTATTTATTCAGGGTTTTTCTAGATAACGGTAGGCATGGGCATGGCAATGGGCTCTGTAGGCGAGGCCCCCATTTTGGAGGTGTAGAGAAATGTTTGTATCTTTAAGCCAATTTCCTGCAAGTCAAAATTTTCTCCATGGAGCTGAGAGAAATGTTTGCAGTTTTAAAGCCAATTTCCTGCAATTCAATGTATTTTGCCATGGCTAATGCTGTGTTCCTATGCTCAAACTAACAATTATAAAATCAATACTGCTAAATTAATTGTTTTGGGAATTTTCAAATTCTCCCAGACTGTCTAGCTTTTATTTTGATGATTGTTAGTTCTCAGAGATTATAGTATTGAGGTAGTTTTGGAAGTGTTGCAAAAGGGCAACATTGGGCTTAAAGGGGTGCCAAACTGAGACATGGGTCCACATTGATAGACAAGTTAGAGATTTGTTTCCCTTCCAAATTCTGCACATATGGACAACCAAATACTTAAAGGAGTAACTTTGATGTCCCCCCCTACACATCAAAATAAGACTTTACCCAAAAAAGTGGTTTATGATGTCAGAATACTGCCATTAACCTTATGGAAAAGTAAGATAAGAGGTTCTCTCTCCAAGTTCAGACAGAAAGGACAACCAAATATGGATTGGTCAAGTTGTTAAATGTAGCCATTTCTGTCAAAATATGACTTAATTTCAGATGTATATACCATTACACTATGTTCTATCAGATCAAAGCTTTTTTATAGAATTTCAGTTCTAACCACAAAATTGTCATACCATTGAAAACCATTGTTGCATTTAAGCAACATTTCCAGAAAATAGTTCTACAAACATGAAATTCAAATAACTGATTATTTTTATAAATCAGAGAGCCTGTTTAGATAGCTAGCTACATACACTGATTGTACAAAACATTAAGAACACCTTGCTAATATTGAGTTACCCTCAGAACAGCCTCAATTTGTCGGGGCATGGACTCTACAAGGTGTCAAACGCGTTCCACAGGGACGCTGGCCCATGTTGACTCCAATGCATCCCACAATTGTGTCAAGTTGGCTGGATGACCTTTGGGTGATGGACCATTCTTGATACACACGGGAAATTGTTGAGCATGAAAAACCCAGCAGCGTTGCAGTGCCTGGCACCTACTACCATACTCCGTTCAAAGACACTTCAATATTTTGTCTTGACAATTCACCCTCTGAATGGCACATATACACAATCCATGTCTCAAGGCTTTAAAACCTTTTTCTACCGGTCTCCTCCCCTTCATCTTACATTTACATTTTAGTCATTTAGCAGACTCTCTTATCCAGAGCGACTTACAGTTAGTGAGTGCATACATTATTATTTTATTTTTTTCATACTGGCCCCCCGTGGGAATCGAAACCACAACCCTGGCGTTGCAAACGCCATGCTCTACCAACTGAACTACATCCCTGCTGGCCATTCCCTCCCCTACCCTGGGCCAATTGTACACCGCCCCATGGGTCTCCCAGTCGCGGCCGGCTACGACAAAGCCTGGATTCGAACCAGGATCTCTAGTGGCACAGCTTGCACTGCGATGCAGTGCCTTAGAACACTGTGCAACTCGGGAGGTTCACTTGAAGTAGATTTAACAAGTGACATCAATAAGGGATCATAGCTTTCACCTGGTCAGTCTATGTCGTGGAAAGAGCAAGTGTTCTTAATGTTTTGTACACTTAGTGTACATGAGTGACGGTGAGCTCTGTATGCTAGCCTTTTTGTTGCTACAAAGCCAGCTAACTTGGATGTTGTTGATCTGAATGATAACGTTAGATTCATAATACCAGCTAAATTACATGATTTGTTTTCTAAAATATATTTGAGTGTTGGTAGCTAGCTGAACACGTAGGAAGTAGCTAGCTGGATAAAGTTAGTTAGCCAAGATTCCTATCTCCAATTGTATATCTAATATTATAAATTAGCTAGATCGCCAATTTAACTATTCAGGCTGGGTGTTTCAAACATTTGGTACCTTGGCATACAGTACTGTACAACATTAACGTAACAGACGTCCCGACCCCAGTTAGCAACATCTGATTAACTATGTAACGTTATCTAGCAAAACAACAAACAACAAAAGTTAAAGTGTATTTATGAGTGCATTAACGTAGTGAAAACCTTCGTCAGACTAGCTGACTGACTGTTTGACAAAAACGAACCAGGCTGGCTAACGTTAGCTACCGTACATTAACACAACAACGTGTTGTAGCTAACGTTACTAACTAGCTAGCTAAATTGGTTAGCGTGCAAAATAGTTAACTACTTAATAAACATGCTGGAAAATAAACAGAAATGTCAAAACACTTACCAAAACCTTTGGAAATAACAACAAATAATTGCAAGTGACAGTGGTAAACTGGCTAGTTGACCAGTTCAGCTAGCTAGCTAGCGGCTGGCTAACTGAATTGACACTGCTAGCTATCTGTAGGTTATTCGCGTCTCTAAAAAAGTAAATACATCTATTTGCGCGTGGATAAATCTGTCATCTCGCTCAATCCGAATTCAAAAAGCAAGGCAAACAAGGTGGCTGTAATCTGATTGGACAAGAATGGAAAAGCCTGCTGAATCAGCACTGCGCGGCTTCTGATTGGCTCGTGGATTCAAACTACGATGCGCACCAGGCCATAGGCGCTCGGTGGGCACAGGGTTGGCTACAAAGTTATACACACCTTTTCATCAGAGATTCTTCAAATGTATGGTCCGCTTCTGTTATAGACTGCCCTCATTAAACCTGGGCAAGTTAATTTAGATAAATCAACTTTGTACGAAGTTTAACGTGAAATCAACTTTCTAAGATTTGCACACAGGCAAGGCTTCAAGACAGAATATCTGCAGTACAGGTCTACCTCAACTGCCCTTCGCTGGTGCGGTCACTGAGCGTTTGTTCACAGAGTTTCTAAATCCAGAGGCGCAACATCGCGAGTCTTCCGGGAATGCTTGCGAACAGACTAAGCAGACCAGGCCCGATGTTTAGGCAAAGATTTGAATAACTAAACCAAGATAGCCCACAGCCTATCGTTTCCAATGTGAACAAATAAGTCATAATGGGCAGAACAAGCAAGGAGGGTGGGCAGAGCCAAGCACGAGCTAGCGAGATCCTATTGGCCCGTTGTAGCATCATCTGCATATTTCCGTTAGGGTACGCCTCTGTGAAGTGCGCTCCTAAATAATGCGATTTTCTGAAACTTTGGCAAAGGGTAAAGTCTACTAAACTTAGCCCACTCTGTTCATAACAGATTCTAGTTTTGGGACAGAAAACTGTTTTGAGATCAAATGTTTCATCGATGAGAAATTTAGCAGAATGTTGGCCAAAATCCATCTCCTGCCATCTTCTCCCACTGCCCATATTTGGTAGTGAGTGGAAACGCCAAGCGGATGCTTCACATTTATACATCCGGTGAAATATCAGTCTCATTGTTCTATCTGTGGTTTAGGGTTTGAGAAGTCGATGAGAGAAGTGAAAGATTCTTCCTTAGTTGTTAATTTTCTCTAACTCTAAAGGAACAACCTAGATAACATGTTTTTACTCCAACCTCATGAGTGACAAACTGACACATTTTCATTTTCTTCAAAAACAACTTTGGGGTGGCAGGTAGCTTAGTGGTTAAGAGCGTTGTGCCAGTAACCGAAAGGTCGCTGGTTCTAATCCTGGAGCCGACTAGGTGAAAAATCTGTTGATGTGCCCTTGAGCAAGGCACTTAACCCTAATTGCTCCTGTAAGTCGCTCTGGATAAGAGCGTCTGCTAAATTACCAAAAATGTCAAGAGTGCCTTTGAGTTGACGCCTGCGCAGTTCGGCGCGAGACGACCGTTAGACCCGATGATGTGTTTCTAACACGAGTTTAGCTATCCAACGTTGCCATGACATCGCCTACACATGTGGTCGAGAAGCAGTTTTAGCAAAAATATTTATAAACCCTTCTGTCTGTGGTTTTAGCCTATCTTCATACTGTACTGTCTTTGGTTTGTTCCAGGGGCAGATGCTCATGATGAATTCCTCCTAAGCCCTTCTGGCTGTGGTGCAGAGTGGAAACCTGCACCAAGCCTGAAGGACAAAGTGATGAACTCAAGCAAGTCCCTTTCATTTTTTACTTGAGTCCCAGCTTCTGTATGGCTGTTACATCTCCAGCTCTTTGTACCAGCTCTTTTCTACACCGGTATTCCCCTCTGGAGCTTGAAAGACACACCTTAGAACAAAGCTCAATGAAGCCTTGCCCTCCATCACACTATCAATTTCTACCATAGTGATCGACTGTGATGGACTAAATGTTCACATTGCAGTTATGAACACCTTTTTTACAAGGTCCAGAATGTCACTGTACAATTCAGATTTTTTGGAAGACTTTATTGAAGTGAAGCTAAGGAATGCCATAGTGTATTATATGCCAATGGAAACTATAAAGATAGTGAAAATTATCAAATGTTAAATGTTTATTGCCTTTACATCTGTATGATACTCACCAGCAAGGAAATATGGCCAAAAGAGAAGTTCATATCTTTCAAACTTTGCATCTAAAATTGTGTTGCATAACAGTAATGTAAAGATATCTGTTGATGCACTTAAATGGCAGGTTTGGGTTCATGTTTTGGTTGAGGGTGAATGAGTCTGAGGGAATATAATAAATTAGTCATTTTCATGTGCCCTGAATCATGCTATTTAGAGAATTTCCTACATATCACTGGTGCCAGAGTCTAGATCTCTTGAGCATTTCAAATGTTATATGCTTGTCTTTAAAATGTGATTTAATATTGGTAGAAAGCAGATAAAAAGTTAGTACCAGTCACCAACTGAGGGAATACATTATGCTTTAAGTCTAACATTAATGTCTTTCTTCCTTCCCTTGAGGGAGTAGCAATGGGTAGGCAGGAATTATAATGGCTGTGTTCTGCTATACCTGAAACACCAATGATCACTGACAAAAGAGCATAAATTAATATTGGCTTTCAAGATACATGCATTTCATCATATACTTAAAATTACAGAAAGGTAATTTACACTTATCCATAGAAAACGGTCAGAGATGCATTCTGATTTCACTCAGATTGAATGACATTTCATTGTAGCACAGCCTTAAATCATCGTAAATGAGTCCAACACCTCTGTCTAAAAAGAAAGTCGCTTTGTGCTTCGTGGGAATTCATTGCCTTTTGGCTGAATTTCATAACGTCTTAGATATTTAAGAGCGTCTGCTAAATGACGTAAATGTAAATGTAATATTTTTTGCAGAGGTCCTGTGTCAGAGATTAGGAACACAACATTTTTGGTTATGAAAAACAAATCCAGACCTCTTCTTTACATTCCATCAGGAAGATTTAAAACACTGAATCTAGAGTTTCCTCTGTCTTCAGTCCCTTTGTGCATGAGCTTATACCTTTCAATGTCTTACAATTCTTAAAACACCCCAAATTGTTAGAACTCCTTGACGGGCATTCAGAAGACAATGAATCACATTGAGATTATGCGACACGTTCATTGAATAATATGTTATTGTGAACAATTATTTGTTCTCAATGACTTACCCAGATATAATTGTCAAATAAATAAACAAAAATGTTTGCAGTAGCAATACAGCCTTTTGAGGCTCTTTATATTACAAGATTGCTATACTGTGGCCCGATACAATCTCATGTATGCTGTTATACAATATCTGGGGCATTTAATGCCATTCTATGGCTTAGAAACAATGATATTTATACAAAAGTCAGATGAACAGTTGAAGGATCATATGAGTCATATCAGTGATGGTCAAATCTAGTTCTTAAATATACATAATATTAAAACATTCTATATTGGGGCTATAGTGTATAGCAATACAACTTCCAAATAGGCAGTACAGTACTATTGTAATATTTTCTGTACAATGATACCACATTTTTAGAATGTAGATTAATAAAATATGTTCAGTGCTATGTGGAATGCTTGTAATCACAATTGACCATAAGATGGTATTTCATGAGTGAATTCACTACCATCCAACCAGGACATACATTTGAGATGAATCCACTAGGGAGGCACAAGCCAAAATCTGAAAGCAGTTGGCATGAATACTTTTACAATGATCAGATGGGAATTTATATTTATAGAATAGCTATACACATATTTTACAATAGTGAAAAAAAGAAATATATTATGTATGTACATAAGATGAAGTAAATATGTACTGTATGTTGTTGTTCAGGGAATAGTATATCTCTTGCAAAATGAGAATTCCCTCAGTTATTTATAAAACAACTGAACTGGCAGACAATTCAGCAGGAGAAAACAACAAAGTTTCAGGAAGTTTAAACGTTAAGGTATTTTAACGCAAGAATACAAATCAAGCCTGTCTCCAATTGAGTCTATGGGTCAAGCATATTCCCCTTGATGGAGAGAGGTCCAGTTTCCATGGTGGCACTTCTTTGTCCACTATGTGTCCAGGATGACCCTCCTCACAGCGGTTACATGATTAAGCCACAGGAGGGAGTGTGGTGTGCAGCAAAGGCACAGCAGTTTCTTTGAGAGCACTGACTAGCAGATCAAGTTCAGGTTTTGAGACATGGCAAAATGGTGGTAAAAGTAACTTTCTTTAACCTCAGCAGCTGAAGCAGGGCAAAACAGTTTGTCATTTAGTCTTATTTTCAGTGTAGCATAGCAGGAACAGATGGCACCTACACCACTATCGACTTGACTTCAGACTTGTACATCTCTGTCTGAGCACAGCAGCTGAAATTGATGCCCCACTGTGAAGCTTGACCAAGTTGGGCTACCAGCATGTTCCAGAAGTTCATGGCCAAATGGTCCATCATGCCTATCTGCTGTCCTGAGATACATCTCCACACGTAGGGTTTTCATTTTCCTCAGAGTCGGACAGAGCTGCTGTGCACATGTCACTGAAGATATCTGGAATGTAAGGAAAATCAGAGTTAAAGACGTAAAGTCACATACATTAGAATCTAATGTTATGGAGGCCAAGCAACAGGTGTGAAGGGAATGGTGATTTGTAGGATTTAAACACCATCAGTCTTTTTAGCGAGGGGTTGCATAGCCTGGTTACAATGACTGACCAAACAATGCAGTTTTAATAGCCGTGTAAAAAAAGGACATGATGGTGAAACACACAATATCGATTAAGATCAATATCAGTGAAGAGTGCTTCTATTAAACTTTATAGTAGTACAAACCAGTATGCTGCTGGAATGCTGTTTATAAGTGGTTTCGAGTGAGAAAGCTCTGCGCAAAAATATAATAACTGCCCAAGCATGGAACTCTGTTCTCGAAGAACTTAAGATGGCATTCCTCTCAGTGCAGACAATAGCCTGAGAAAGCACTTGTTTTAAGAGGAAAGAGCTCCAAGACAAGCAAGGCCGTGAACTGAACACTTTAAGGGATGGCTGAAGTGAGGGAGAGAGAGAGCATGCTGAAATGGATAACATCATGCTCTGCTTGTTCACCACACAGCCAAAAGCTTAGTTTACCATTACCGTCCTCCCAAGCATGCACCCCGCCAAATCCCTAAGCACCGAATCAAACTACCGCTTTGAGCTATAGGGTATGTTTTCTTGCAATGCCAGGAATGCCTCAGCATTTTACAGTGGATGTTGGTTAGTCAGAAATACCAGTAGTGTTACTGTATGAGTGACCACCTCCTGCTGCTGTCTGAAGTATACTGGGCGGTACCAGACCTGTCTTCTGAGTAATAAGATTCTTGACTGGCCTAAAACATGAAAGAGAATGTAGGCTTTAATGGAAAGGCTGGTGCAGGGCCTCGCGCTGCAATAGAAATTATCAGAGAGGGACTGGGAGTTGGATTACTGCCACTAGGGAGAGCTGGAGGGGCCCTGGGAGTGTAAAATCTAACATATTTACTTAGTATTTGATCAGGAGTTCTCTCTGTGATCTTGTCTATGAACTGTCAAGTCCAAAGTTTCCGTTTTTTACACCCTGCTTCGTGTGATGGAAAGCTTGTGTATTCATTGGTTGTGCTGCTGCTTGGTGCTGCTTCCGACAGTTGATTCTGTCCAGAGCCTCTGTACTGCTTCATATAGGTATTTCATACTCCCAGCGTTCTGTCTGTGCACTCTAAAGGCTCTGCAGCTGGAGCTCTGCCTAGCAGAATTAAGCATTTCGTTGGACGGTGTATACCATGTGTATACCGTACATACGACTAATGCAACTTTAAACTTGAAACAACCACTCTCTGGCCTTGGTCTGCTGCGAATCATCCACATGCTAATGGATGGTTCCATGGAAAAGTCAACCTGAGCATCTATTTACATTAGATTTGAGACATTTAGCAGACGTTCTTATCCAGATAGCGAATTAGGGTTAAGTGCCTTGCTCAAGGGCACAGACACATTTTTCACATAGTCGGCTCTGGGGATTCGAACCAGTGACCTTTCGGTTACTGGCCCAACGCACTTAACTGCTAGGCTACCTGCGGTCCTGTGGAAACTTCTGTACAGTACAGACTCCCTTCCATGAAAAACGGATAAATACTTCAGATCACTGACTGCTGAAGAGGAGAGGAGAGAGGGTTGTGTGAGACGTTTTAGTGCCAGAAACCAAAGACGCAAATGATTGAAGACGGTTTTAAAGAAAAGATGAGATTGAAGAAAATATGAAATATGTATGAGGTGATGAAATATGAGCATATTCAAAGCATTTTTAAGTGCAGCTTTAATCTAATGGGTATATAGTCACCCCAAAATGCACTGCGAAAGCTTGTGTGAAATCACAATCCCTCTCTCATCCACCCTGGCTTGCAATGGATTCTGCAGGCTGTTTCTGTGAGAAGACAACCACTCCTCATAGTCGTGGGATGAATCGAACAGACAGATCTATTATTCATTTAGGCATTGTGTTTTCATTGCCACTGGGATGTACAGATCTACTCAACATTTATGCTTTAATATCCTGAATGCCTCATCGAAATAACTAATCATAAACCTAACTTTTAATCTAAAACTACATAGCACCTACTTTTAGTCCTAAGGGAACTCTGAACAACATTGTTATTATTAGTTATACATTTTTTCAACAGGGTTTCAATCAGTGAAGAGATTGGGATGGGCAGTGTGTCTGTGTGAAAACAGTACAGGAACAAGGACAAATATGGCTGTTTTATACTGTTGAGTTGGGTCCCTCTCACTACAGCAGGAGAAATGGTTTCTCTCTGGGACTCTCATGGAGTGTACAAAGGATAGAGAGAGTGTGTGCTACCATCACTCACCAGTGGCCATCCTCTGCCTCCTCCAGGAATTGTACTAAATCTCCTGACTCCAGAGACAGGTCCTGCGCCGTCCTCGACTCGTATGTCAACTGGACACGGAAGCGATCATGGTCCTTTGAGCAGAGAGTGGGGAGAGAACGGAGAAGGAGAGGTGATTTAGAAGAGATACCCTATCCTTGTAGTTGTAGTTTGTCTTTGTACGTGATGGTGTGTTACTTTAGTGTGTGTGTGTGTGTGTACACAGCAGGTCCATCCATCAGTCTCAGGGTGGCTGAGTTGTGAGCATCAGTCTCAGGGTGGCGGAGTTGTGAGCATCAGTCTCAGGGTGGCGGAGTTGTGAGCATCAGTCTCAGGGTGGCGGAGTTGTGAGCATCAGTCTCAGGGTGGCGGAGTTGTGAGCATCAGTCTCAGGGTGGCGGAGCTGTGAGCATCCGTCTCAGGGTGGCGGAGTTGTGAGCATCCGTCTCAGGGTGGCGGAGTTGAAAGCATCCGTCTCAGGGTGGCAGAGTTGTGAGCATCCGTCTCAGGGTGGGGGAGTTGAGAGCATCCGTCTCAGGGTGGCAGAGTTGTGAGCATCCGTCTCAGGGTGGGGGAGTTGTGAGCATCCGTCTCAGCGTGGTGGAGTTGTTAGCATCCGTCTCAGGGTGGGGGAGTTGTTAGCATCTGTCTCAGGGTGGTGGAGTTGTTAGCATCCGTCTCAGGGTGGGGGAGTTGTTAGCATCCGTCTCAGGGTGGTGGAGTTATGATGAGGCCCTCCATTAAAACAGATCTCCGTCTCTCATACATCAGACAGATTGTAATGGAAGGAGAAAATCCGGAGGCGCTGGGGAGAACCGCACTAGGCTAATCCCAGGTCCTTTTGGTCTTTTAAATGTCAAGTCGTCAGCCTGCGTTAACGAGATGTGTGATGGTGGGAAATAATTAAGCGGAGAGGATTTCTTTCCCAGGGTTTGGAAGGATTTAAGAAGAGCAACACGATGTAGGGGGATGAAGTTACCTTTCAGGATTTATTTAACCCAACTTACATTTTTATTACTGGACTCCTCCTCGCCATCCGAAGAGTTGGAGAGCTCCTCTGCACTCGAGTGGATGGTTTCAAAGTCCTCTGTGTCCATTGAAGGCAAACACCGTTGAGTCCAGCCTAGAGAAATAGAGCACACAGAAAGAAGACAAGGTCTTGTTAACCCTTCAGTTGACGAGAAGAAGTGAACATGTTCGTCTTAAGACATGGCATTACACATTCACTGCTTTGGAAATCCACCCATTAAACAGAAGCATTGAACATTCTGAAAATGGATACTGACAGTCAAAGGTGTGAAGAAGTTGAAAATATGTCAAGGACACACACAATGCAACAAACCAACTGAAAAAGGTACCACATACCACAAGACATTCAATGCGAAAAAAGACCCACACAAACTTGAAACCCAAACTGTAAAAATGGGAAAAGAAGAATATACACAGTCACTTTTCCATTACCTGGTTGAGAAGTGGACCTAGGCACGGCTGAATCAGTGCTTGTAGTGCCTTTGTGTCTGCTCACAGCAGGGATAGCACCGCGTAATGTATCTGGGAGGAAATGAGCTCTTTACAGACCACTGGGATGCCATTCAGGGAATTGATATATGCATGCAGAAATCCATAAAGGAGTCATCATCGCTCCACAGCCACACTGACTCATTACCAGCAACAAGGCAAGCAGAGGCCTGTTAATATGAAGTATTCTTGTTCAGCACTTGTTGTGCCACACGAATAACTAATACATACCATGCATCACATTGAATCACAACGGAGCAGGCAATACACAGTCACGTACACAGACACGTACAAAGTCAAACACATGTACACACAACCAAAATACAAAGCAGTCCGCATTAACAAAGACAAGGCTGTACATGCACAGACCCAGTGCATACTGTGACGCTATAGCTACCTTCATAACCGAATGGTGTTGGATCACTTTTTATCTCATGTCTTTTGGTCTTTCTAACATTAGATGAAGGAGGACCTGTCAGGGACAATGAATGCAAGGTCGAAGCATTAGTGGAAAATTAGATCTATTGAGACAGTGAACCAAAATCTATTTTAATGTACATCCTCAGTTTCCATTGCTCATAAGTCGATCTACTTTTGATGATGAATGATGTTTTTAGATTGCTTGTTTTTTGTTGCTTTACAGCACTTTGAGATTTCATTATGTAATGAATAGCACTATAAAAGTTGAATAAATTATTATTATAAGTTATTGAAATGCTTGATTGTTAAGAGGGGAATATAGTTCAAGGAGAATTTCATAAGAATATTTTTCATGGGGAAATTAAGTTCTTATCTAAATTCCAACAACAATTGCACTTGCTTAGCAGCTCTGAATGTCACCCCACATTCCAAATGTCAGCTTTTCAAAATGTACATTTTATTACTATGGTTTCTCAAAAAAAGACTATTCAGTGTTTTCGCTTTTCCATTTTGTTTCATTTCTGAGAAAGACTGATTTTATTCATGCACCTCATATATTTCATGAGTCATAAATGGGTAGAACTTGTTGAGAAAATGACTTTTTTTCCCTCATTACTTTAGCTGACTACTCCCCTCTACCTTTCTAGCTCTCTCTCCCTTCCCTCTCTCTCTCAAAGAGCTCCCTCACTAACCTGTCGGTGCCTGCTCTCAGACACTTTCAAAAGTTTGATGGCGACGGGTGGAGAGAGAAAAAGAAAGAGACCGCAGGCAATCAGGTACCTTTTGTGCGGCTGGTGGCAGAGACACTGATAGAGGAGGCTACAGAGAAGCGGCGTGCGACATCCGTCTCCTTAGATGAAGGCTCGGCTGTGAAAGGCAAGGGTTAGCAATTAGCTGGGCACAGAAGAAGAGGAGGGAGGGCGGGAGAGAGGGCAAGGCAATGGCAAGGCTAAAGGAGCATATTGCTTTGAGGAGTCCTACCTTTTCTCTGGATTGATTCCTGATCTTATACAAGACTTGGTGATAACGGTCACTGTTGATTCCTCACTACATGCTGTCCAGCTTAAAGAGATAGTGTGGCATTTTGGCAATTAAGCATTTTTTACGTTTACATTTACGTCATTTAGCAGACGCTCTTATCCAGAGCGACTTACAGATTGGATGGATACCTTTTTTATGTATCTGCGTGCAGTTTGAAGAAAGCTTAAGCATGCTATATGTTCCTGTAGACTTCCAGACATTGCACTAACACTAGTTAGCAATGGCTCCACAAACTACCTTTATCTTCCTTCAAACTGTATGCAGACATCAAAATGGAATCCATGAGTTCATCTGACTATGGGTAAGTAGAAAAAGGTAAATTGCCAAAATGTTGCACTATCCCTTTTAAGTTTATTAATTTCTCTTAGTTGTATCAAATTAGTGAGTTCAAACAGGCAGGAAATTGTCTGTGACAGTGTATCCCAAACTCTGTCCACCCCCACCAAAACGTTCACCTAGGGGGGGCCCCAGGACCGAGTTTGGGAAACCCTGGTCTGTTGAACTGAGAAACGTGCAATGAATGGACGAGACATGAGGAAGTGCATGGCATTGCTAGTGGGTGGCGGCATCCTCACAGGCGCAGATGAGAAATCCATGGGTGGGATATGCTAACAAGATTAAATCTATCAACAACAAGTTCACAGCGAGGAGTTACCTCGGCAGGCCAATAAGTGCAATAACATCACCCCCTCAGTGTCTATTTCTCTTCAGCTTTAGCTAGCCTGCTCTGCTCTCCATCAGGGATGGAGCCAACCATACAGTTTTTTGATTATCACCATACAAATGATGACATACAGTGGCTTGCGAAAGTATTCACCCCCCTTGGCCTTTTTCCTATTTTGCTGCCTTACAACCTGGAATTAAAATGGATTTTTGGTGGGTTTGTATCATTTGATTTACACAACATGCCTACCACTTTGAAGATGCAAAATACACTGCTCAAAAAAATTAAGGGAACACTTAAACAACACAATGTAACTCCAAGTCAATCACACTTCTGTGAAATCAAACTGTCCACTTAGGAAGCAACACTGATTGACAATACATTTCACATGCTGTTGTGCAAATGGAATAGACAACAGGTGGAAATTATAGGCAATTAGCAAGACATCCCCAATAAAGAAGTGGTTCTGCAGGTGGTGACCACAGACCACTTCTCAGTTCCTATGCTTCCTGGCTGATGTTTTGGTCACTTTTGAATGCTGGCGGTGCTTTCACTCTAGTGGTAGCATGAGACGGAGTCTACAACCCACACAAGTGGCTCAGGTAGTGTAGCTCATCCAGGATGGCACATCAATGCGAGCTGTGGTAAGAAGGTTTGCTGTGTCTGTCAGCGTAGTGTCCAGAGCATGGAGGCGCTACCAGGAGACAGGCCAGTACATCAGGAGACGTGGAGGAGGCCGTAGGAGGGCAACAACCCAGCAGCAGGACCGCTACCTCCGCCTTTGTGCAAGGAGGAGCAGGAGGAGCACTGCCAGAGCCCTGCAAAATGACCTCCAGCAGGCCACAAATGTGCATGTGTCTGCTCAAACGGTCAGAAACAGACTCCATTAGGGTGGTATGAGGGCCCGACGTCCACAGGTGGGGGTTGTGCTTACAGCCCAACACCGTGCAGGACATTTGGCATTTGCCAGAGAACACCAAGATTGGCAAATTCGCCACTGGCGCCCTGTGCTCTTCACAGATGAAAGCAGGTTCACACTGAGCACATGTAACAGAAGTGACAGAGTCTGGAGACGCCGTGGAGAATGTTCTGCTGCATGCAACATCCTCCAGCATGACCGGTTTGGCGGTGGGTCAGTCATGGTGTGGGGTGGCATTTCTTTGGGGGGCCGCACAGCCCTCCATGTGCTCGCCAGAGGTAGCCTGACTGCCATTAGGTACCGAGATGAGATCCTCAGACCCCTTGTGAGACCATATGCTGGTGCGGTTGGCCCTGGGTTCCTCCTAATGCAAGACAATGCTAGACCTCATGTGGCTGGAGTGTGTCAGCAGTTCCTGCAAGAGGAAGGCATTGATGCTATGGACTGGCCCGCCCGTTCCTCAGACCTGAATCCAATTGAGCACATCTGGGACATCATGTCTCGCTCCATCCACCAACGCCACGTTGCACCACAGACTGTCCAGGAGTTGGCGGATGCTTTAGTCCAGGTCTGGGAGGAGATCCCTCAGGAGACCATCCGCCACCTCATCAGGAGCATGCCCAGGCGTTGTAGGGAGGTCATACAGGCACGTGGAAGCCACACACACTACTGAGCCTCATTTTGACTCGTTTTAAGGACATTACATCAAAGTTGGATCAGCCTGTAGTGTGGTTTTCCACTTTAATTTTGAGGGTGACTCCTTATCCAGACCTCCATGGGTTGATACATTTGATTTCCATTGATAATTTTTGTGTGATTTTGTTGTCAGCACATTCAACTATGTAAAGAAAAAAGTATTTAATAAGATTATTTCATTCATTCAGATCTAGGATGTGTTATTTTAGTGTTCCCTTTATTTTTTTGAGCAGTGTATTTTTGATTGTGAAACAAACAAGAAATAAGACTAAAAACAGAGAACTTGAGCGTGCATAACTATTCACCCCCCAGTTTCCCAGTCCCTGCCGATGAAAAACATCCCCACAGCATGATGGTGTTCTCGGGGTGATGAGAGGTGTTGGGTTTGCGCCAGACATAGAGTTTTCCTTGATGGCCAAAAAGCTCAAATTTAGTCTCATCTAACCACAGTACCACCTTCCATATGTTTGGGGAGTCTCCCACATGCCTTTTGACGAACACCAAACGTGTTTGCTTATTTTTTTCTTTAAGCAATGGCTTTTTTCTGGCCACTCTTCTGTAAAGTCCAGCTCTGTGGAGTGTACGGCTTAAAGTGGTCCTATGGATAGATACTCCAATCTCCGCTGTGGAGCTTTGCATCTCCTTCAGGGTTATCTTTGGTCTCTTTGTTGTCTCTCTGATTAATGCCCTCCTTGCCTGGTCCGTGAGTTTTGGTGGGCGGCCCTCTCTTGGCAGGTTTGTTGTGGTGCCATATTTTGTTGTGGTGCCATAAACGCTCCACTTTTCCGTTATTTATTTTTTAGAATTATTTGGAGAAAAAAAAAATCTTCATTTCACTTCACCAATTTGGACTATTTTGTGTATGTCCATTACATGAAATCCAAATAATAATCCATTTAAATTACAGGTTGTAATGCACCAAAATAGGAAAAACGCCAAGGGGGATGAATACTTTTGCAAGGCACTGTAGTATACACTGTAATGTTATTGCCCACTTACAAACCACAATACCTCTGCAATAGTGCCAAAGTGGTAATAAAACAATAATGAAATAAACCCATCTCCCTATTCAATTTGTTTGTTTAACTAAAAGCAGTATGCTGTTAAACATCTGATCCAAGCTATCAGTATTGTGGTTAAGGATGTATTCTGTGGAGAGAGTTATCTGCCTTCGTTCATTATGCTTTTGTGTGCCTTGAAGTGAACCCTAACCACTAACAACAGAAAAACCTTGAATCAAACCATCCTCTTCAAAAAAACAATTTAATATGTGTTTAAATGTCAAGAGCATAGAGCATTACAGGCTGACATTTACTAAGGCTGAGAATGTAGCCTTCATGTGTTTTCATTGCCTAGACGCCAAGGTTGTTCTAGACTAGGGATGGGCATTTGAAATGATTTCATGACATTTTTCTGTAACTTTGTTTAAAATGGACACTTGTCTGCTGCGCAGATTGCGCGACTCGGGAGAGATGGTGCCCCGGGGAGGGAGAGAGCGAAAAAGTAGACACAGACTCGCTAGTTACACAAACTTTTAAATGCCATAGGTTATCCATCATCCCATCTGGCAGTGCCCGTCTTTACTGCATCAAATCCATGTTAGCTAGCCAGCCAAATTAAATAACAGCCTACCTGTCGGTTGCTCGTTGTAGCCTGACCTTCTCATTTAGTAACTAAACTCCTGAAAATGTGAAATCCTAGACTAACTACCAATCCACACATTTCCAGCTGACATCCCTAGCAGCAGGGGGCCCTAAGCGACCGCTTATGTCGCTTATGCCTGGAACCGGCCCTGTTTGTACCTCTAACTTTTTCACTCATCATTAGTCACGATTAATTCATGATTATCCGTAATCATGGTAGCATCCACATTCATGTAAAAGTGTTCAGAGACATATTCTTATTTACAATAAAAGTGACTCCAAAATGACACCATACATTATTTACCATTCATTTCTATTGGGTACAACATAATCCGAAACACAACCAAAACAAACTGCATATGCATCCAAAAAGTTTGTAAAGTCACAAGCTTGATGTAGTCATTGCATGCTATGAATATGGGACCAAACACTAAACTTTGTACTATTTTAATACACTATAGGTGAATGTGTCCAAATACTTATGACACCTTCAAATGGGGGGACTAGATACATAAAGTGCTTTCATTTCTAAACGGTATAACAGATATGTATGAAAATACCCTCAAATAAAAGGTGACATTCTGTACGGTCGCCTCATATAAAACATTTGATCTCAAATCCAAAATGCTGGAGTATAGAGCAAAATTAAAAGTTTTAGCTTCCCTTTTCAAATAAATACAGAGGGGAGTACAATAGCTCTCTGCTCTGAGCGAAAGTGCCTGTATGTATTAGCAGCACTGCCTGCTGCACCACGACACGCAGAGTAGCAGGCTAGGGATGAGATGACCAACAATGACAATGAATGAGAGCAGGTGAAGTTGTTCACATCACAATGAGTGGGACCTCTTCAAAAGAGGGGATGAAGCCATGGTCAATAGTTAGGATGGAGTGGTGGTAAGGACAGGGTGAGCAGGTCAGTGGAGATGTCATGGCTTCTTTACCTGAGGGAAGAGACCTTCTGTTGGAGAGGCCCTGCAAGGTGAAACGCTTTCTAGCAAGAGCACCATTGTGGTCAGGGTTATTAGTGGCAGAAGCATCAGCTAGGGAGGGAAAGGGAGAGGTCAACGGTGAATGAGGAGGCAGAAGCAGGGGGTAGAGAGAAAGCCTGAGGGACGACTTTGTAAGAGTAATATGGATACCATGACAACCCTGGACATTTTGGAGACATTGACCCCTATTCAATCACCCACACTTTAGTCTGCATGAAAACTGATTCAAAGATCACAGGTAGACCAACCTTAACCTATTTCTGAAAATAGATGCATATGTTCACAAGTTTGAAGAGTGCTGACAAGGTTGTAAAAAAGCATGTTTATAAGATCATGCTGGAGACAGAAGGTCGTTGCTCATCCCCACCAAAAGGGTTTCTCTCTCTGTTCTAAACACGACACTGACAGAGCTCTGAGATGCATAATAAGCTTGGCATGGAATTCCCTATAGCCTTTCACCATATGGACTAAACCTGACCCATGATTGACCCCTCTATGCTCCATCAACAACACAACCTGCATTAGGAAGAGAAGAGTCCTCCTCAATAATGCTGTAACTGCATCGGTATAAGGATTTAGACACCTGCCAATGCCAACCCTAGAAGACACTTTCACACAATAAATATGTATATTTTCAAAGCGGACTTGTGTGTGTGATTTCAAGGACACTTTAACCACATGCCCTGGAGGGCGTTCAAAATGTCCATATTATCTTGTACATAATTATCACCTTCTGATTGTGAGAACACAAAATAATCACAACTTCCAGGTTCACCTCATCTCACCAACATCACACCTCTGAAAAAAGTGCCAAACAGAGAGAGGTCAACGCAGCTGCTTCTTCTTTCCTCAGAGGTTACTCTGGCCTTCGGGAGATGTTGAGATGAGAAAATAAATCGGCGCATTTGGATAACTATGAGAGAGAATCCAGTAGACGGACTGAGAATGTGAGCGTGGTATATACCGTAACCTTGGCAGCACAGGAGGTTGGTGGCACCTTAATTAGGGAGAACATGCTCGTGGTAATGGCTGGAGAGGAATCAGTGGAATGGTATCAAACACATGGTTTCCAGGTGTTTGGTGCCATTCCATTTGCTCAGTCCCGACCATTATTATGAGCCATTCTCCCCTCAGCAGCCTCCACTGGTTGGCAGAATCTAACAGCTGGTCAGACTAACCCCAGAAGACTTGGGAGCAATGTTCCCTCTAAGCTGCACACATGCCCGGCGCACGCACCTCCTCCAGGACTGCCGCGCAGAAGAAATGCCATGCCGCGCGGACACAAGATTGAACTTCACTGAGTTCACCCCATTAGTTTGCACTATATATATTAACGTTTTTCTGTGATCGAATCAACAATCTAACTTTGCAAGATTGAGTCTGTGGTTTTGTTGTAGGCATAGCCAGAGCGCAACCGAGTAGAATTCTATTGGTAGGGGTAGCTAGCCCAGGAGCGATCTTTCACCCGCGAGTGAATGCGCTGTTCAGATCACAGCGCAGAGCCGCGGGTGTGCACATTTGTTGATATTCTTTGCTAGTTAGTTTTTTGCTAGTTAGATAAGTATAGGTCTTCAATGGTGAGTTACTGCTTCTTACAAGAGCACAAAACTTGTAGGTCTTTGAAAAGCCAGTCAAGTAAAAAACTTACGTCTTAATTAAAGGGGCAGTGTTGTATTTTGAGACAGGCTTGAATATGCAAAGTCGTCAATAGGCAGTGGGGTAGTCTACATTGTCTAAATCTCTGTATGGTAATAATAATACATTTTATTTTGTAAAGTGGTTTCTTGCATCATACAACACAATACAATGCAATTTACAGTCATGGTGTTACAAACCAAATAAAAAATAATTAATATCAAGCCCTTCATAATGTAAAAACGTTTTTAAAAGTCTCATGCAATGTAGGCCTGCATTGAACACAACATATAGGCTACTGTAGGATATATCATAGAAATCAAAAGCTATTTCTATGTGAAAATGTTATGGGATTTGCTCCATTGGTTTTGTTGGTAAGCCTACATTATGCTCAGACAGTAGCCAATAGGTTATTGTGGCTGTCTAAAACTGTAAGGGTATTAAAGTTTCCGCTCACAAGACCTAAGATAGGCTCAATACCCCAAAATAATTGAGGGAACATTGCTTGGGAGGTATAGTGAGATGTACTAGTGAAACGACAGTATTTGGGGTCATGTTTCCTGACCCAAAAAGGAAACAGACCCAAATCAGGGAAATGGTTGGCATCAGCTACATATGGGTCAAAGCAAAAAATCCCACCAGACCACAGTTCAAATCTCATCGGAGTCAAAACCGTACTGTACTACGCCTGCGTAACTGTATGACTTTAGCGTAAGGTTGGAACAGAATTATTTTTGTTTGTGGTAAAGCTCAACACTACAACAGCTTCTATCATATTCCTTTCCCATAGAGGAGAAGGGGAAATATTTTCTCTGAGTCCGTGGTGGGGGTAATAAAGGCCCCCATGCACCCAAGACTAAGCACCTGTCAGATACACTTACTCCTCGAGCCAGTGAAGTCCAGCCACCGACCACATCCAGAGTCAAAGAGCAACTCTCCTCTCCTAACCACCACCACCACCCGCTCCCTGGCAGACAGACTACCGTTAGCCCAGGTCCCTCTCACTGTGATGCACCAGCACCCTGCCGCCGGGCTCTACACAGCGTGAAATCGTACCTGTTACCTCATCTGCCAGTATATTGAGCCAGTGTAGTGAACAATCAGAGTGGAGTGGTGGTGAGGGGTTGGCTGGGGCTGATGCTGAGACAGACAGACGGAGCCAGTAATACATCCATCCTCTCATCTCTCACTATCACTGTCAGAGTTAAAGCCCAGATAAAACATCCCAGCTAATTGTGCCATCAGTCTTGTGTCTTTCATAATGCCATTATGGGATAATTTGTAGATGGCAGATGCTGCCTCTTGTTTCCAGTGAGCGCAGCTGAGTGGATGCTGGTTTGGCAGGGCTCGTTGGTTGGCGGTAGGGCTGTTGCGGTGACCGTATTACCGCCACTCATAAATCATGACCACAGTAAATTCCACGTGAGTCACGGTAATCTCCTTTTACGCACTTCGGACATGCTTTGGTAGTACCCAACTTGCTAACGACCCTCAGGTCCTAATGACCGGGTACTCAGGGCTCTATTGTCCCTCTAACCACTCTGACATCAATGCAAAATGCAATCGAAAATCACATCAAATACTTATCATCAAAACAGAAGGCCTATAGTACTTTTAAAACTCACCTCACTGCAATCATCAATTTCAAGAAAGAAGTTCAACAGCAGGTTGAAAAAATGTAAAACATAGTTGTTGTGGGTGTTTCAAAGCCTAACACAACAAAATGGACTGCGCTTTCACCCATACCCATATTAGATCTTATGTATATGCATAGGCTTATGAGCCCAAGCCCGAAAAAAAAAAACGGAATTAAAATTATGATTGTGTTATTATACAATACATAGCCTACCGCATATTACACATGGCAGAAAAACATAAAACTAAACTGATTTAAGATGTCTTTGGTACATGATTGGTCAAGCCTATACACCAAAATTAAACAAATTTGAGTAATCGCCTTTTGAGTGTGGACTGTATTATTATGCATACTGGATGGACTGGTTACCTTATGCTACACTCCAAAATGTATATCCATGAGTCTGGGAGAGAACGTATAGCCCTAGGCGATGCTGTTGATTCATTGATTGTGCAGTGCGGCTTACAGTTAGCCTACAATTAGTGAATTAGTATTTTGAATAGCCTAGTAATTGAGCATTTTTTTATATTTTCATAATTAATTGGGTGACACAGCTATATAGAATATCTCACCCACCATGCGTTTCCATCTCCTCTCTCTCCTTTATTCCTTTCTCGAGCGCGCAGACGGGCTGTCAACAGTTTAGTGAAATATGTTTCGTTGTGAAAACATGTTACTATCGATGTTCCCGAACAGATTTCACTTGGTTTTCCAAATTAAGCACTGAGTAGCTGCAGGAACAAGGTTGGAGAGCCCATGGCATATAGAGTTTGGGCGGAATATCACCAGCGAGTGCATGCTCCTCAAACAGTGGTTGATGCGTGACGTGAAATACACTATATATACAAAAGTATGTGGACACCCCTTCAAATTAGTGGATTCGGCTATTTCAGCCACACCCGTTGCTGACAGGTGTATAAAATCAAGCACACAGTCATGCAATCGCCATCGATAAACATTGGCAATAGAATGGCCTTACTGAAGAGATCAGTGACTTTCAACATGGCACCGTCATAGGATGCCATTTTTCCAACAAGTCAATTTGTCAAATTTCTGCCCTGCTAGAGCTGCCCAAGTCAACTGTAAGTGATGTTATTGTGAAGTGGAAACGTCAAGGAGCAACAACGGCTCAGCCACGAAGTGGTAGGCCACACAAGCTCACATAACGGGACTGCCAAGTGCTGAAGCGCGTAGCATGTATCAATCATCTGTACTCGGTTGCAACACTCACTACCGAGTTCCTAACTGCCTCTGGAAGCAACGTCAGCAAAATGACTGTTCGTCGAGCTTCATGAAATGGGTTTCCATGGCCGAGCAGCCACACACAAGCCTAAGATCACCATGCGCAATGCCAAGTGTCGGCTGGAGTGGTGTAAAGCTCGCCACCATTGGACTGTGGAGCAGTGGAAACGCATTCTCTGGAGTGATGAATCACGCTTCACCATCTGGCAGTCCGGTGGATGAATCTGGGTTTGGCAGATGCCAGGAGAACGCTACCTGCCCGAATGCATAGTGCCAACTGTAAAGTTTGGTGGAGGAAGAATAATGTTCTGGGATTGTTTTTCATGGTTCGGGCTATGCCCCATAGTTCCAGTGAAGGGAAATCTTAACGCTACAACAGTTTGGGAAGGCCCTTTCCTGTTTCAGCATGACAATGCCCCTGTGCACAAAGTAACGTCCATACAGAAATTGTTTGTCGAGATCGGTGTGGAAGAACTTGACTGGCCTGCACAGAGCCCTGACCTCAACCCCATCGAACACCTTTGGGATTAATTGAAACGCTGACTGCGAGCCAGGCCTAATCGCCCAAGATCAGTGCCCAACCTCACTAATGCTCTTGTGGCTGAATGGAAGCAAGTCCCTGCAGCAATGTTCCAATATCTAGTCAAAAGCCTTCCCAGAAGAGTGGAGGCTGTTATAGCAGCAAAAGGGGGACCAACTCCATGATTTTGGAATGAGATGTTCAACGAGCAGATGTCCACATACTTCTGGTCATGTAGTGTAAGTGATCTTATATTTATTTCTCAGCTGCTCATATTAAACCCATGCTCCACTATAAAACCGAAGTAGTCTACAAAACGGACCGGTGGGAAAGCGCGCTGCCTCCATTCGCACCATGCAGCCCATGTATTTGATTTCTAAGACATTCTGAGGTTTGTATCATTTACAACTAAAGTTGCCAAATAACTATACATCTAGCATATAAGACCTGTTTCAGATCATCTCTTTTACACTCAACATAGCCACTTCATACGCGCAGTGGATCCCTAATGGGAAAAATATCCTTTCTATTTTATTCAGCTGTTCAATTATATTCTTCTTACTATAAAATCATATAAAATAATGGCACAAGACTTACAAGCATATCTTGTCAGCTAAATGAACAAGCCTACAGCCTATGTCATTGGGCATAGCCAGATAACATAGGCCTACAGTAGGCCAACTCATATTCTGTTTTTCTGAAATACATTTTCTTAATATCATATATATTTTTTTTTAACTGACTAAAATAAATAATGGATTTATTGTGATGGTGTATATTAAATTGATTTATTATACTTTTTTTAAATGTACAGTGCATTCGGAAAGTATTCAGACCCCTTGACTTTTTCCACATTTTTACGTTACAGCCTTAAATTAAATTAAAAAATGTCCTCATCAATCTACACACAATACCCCATAACGACAAAGCGAAAACAGGGTTTTCTAAATCAGAAATACCTTATTTACATAAGTATTCAGACCCTTTGCTGTGAGACTCGAAATTGAGCTCAGGTGCATCCTGTTTCCATTGATCATCCTGGAGATGTTTCTACAACTTGATTAGAGTCCACCTGTGGTAAGTTCAATCGATTGGACATGATTTGGAAAGGCACACCTGTCTATATATGGTCCCACAGTTGACAGTGCATGTCAGAGCAAAAACCATTCCATGATGTCAAAGGAATTGTCCGTAGAGCTCCGAGACAGGATTGTGTCAAGGCACAGATCTGGGGAAGGGTACCAAAACATTTCTGCAGCATTTAAGATCCCCAAGAACACAGTGGCCTCCATCCTTCTTAAATGGAAGAAGTTTGGAACCACCAAGACCCTTCCTAGAGCTGGCCGCCCGGCCAAACTGAGCAATCGGGGGAGAAGGGCCTTGGTCAGGGAGTGCTCCAGAGTTCCTCTGTGGAGATGGGAGAACCTTTCAGAAGGACATTAATCTCTGAAGCACTCCACCAATCAGGCCTTTACGGTAGAGTGGCCAGATGGAAGCCACTCCTCAGCAAAAGGCACATGACAGCCCGCTTGGAGTTTGCCAAAAGGCACCTAAAGGACTCTCAGACCATGAGAAACAAGATTCTCTGGTCTGATGAAACCAAGATTGAACTCTTTGGCCTGAATGCCAAGCGTCACGTCTGGAGGAAACCTGGTACCATCCCTACGGTGAAGCATGGTGGTGGCAGCATCATGCTGTAGGGATGTTTTTCAGTGGCAGGGACTTGGAGACTAGTCAGGATCGAGGGAAAGATGTACGGAGCAAAGTACAGAGAGATCCTTGATGAAAACCTGCTCCAGAGCGCTCAGGACCTCAGACTGGGGCGGAGGTTCACCTTCCAACAGGACAACGACCCTTAGCACACAGCTAGACAACGCAGGAGTGGCTTCGGGGTAAGTCTCTGAAAGTCCTTGAGTGGCCCAGCCAGAGCCTGGACTTGAACCCAATTGAACATCTCTGGAGTGGCCTGAAAATAGCTGTGCAGCGACGCTCCCCATCCAACCTGACAGAGCTTGAGAGGATCTGCAGAGAAGAATGGGAGAAACTCCCCAAATACAGGTGTGCCAAGCCTGTAGCGTCATACCCAAGAAGACTCAAGGCTGTAATAACTGCCAAAAGTGGTTCAACAAAGTACTGAGTAAAGGGTCTGAATACTTATGTAAATGTGATATTTCAGTTTTTTCTTTTTAATAAACTTGCCAAAATGTCTAAAAACCAGTTTTTGCTTTGTCATTATGGGGTATTGTGTGTAGATTGATTAGGAAAAAAAGCATTTTAATCAATTTTAGAATAAGGCTGTAAAGTCAAGGGGTCTGAATACTTTCCGAATGGACTGTAGATGTTCCAAAGGCGCGCATCAGCGGCTTGTATGCGTGGAGGCCTGGAGATGCTAAACATGTTCATGTTAATTAACGGTCAATTACCGTGAGACCGGCAGACTTTTACATGACAATAACCGGCTGACAAAATGTCATGACCGCCACAGCCCTAGTTGGCGGGGGCCGTCAGCAGCTGTGTGATCGCTCACCTCGTTTCTGTCTCATGTTGGGGCTGGGGTTGCTCCTTCTGAAGCCCGTCTCCGGGCTAGACGAGTCTGACTGCCTCAGGGCCATTTTGCGCATGTTTCTGAGCGGAGGAGAGGAGCGATATGGGACAGTCAATCACACAGCCACTATAGAAGTATTACATTCCCTATGCTTGAGATTATCTGTGCGCTGCCGCCATTCAATCACACACGATGAAAACGTTGTGAGACCAAGTACTCTACCTCATAGGAGCATGACACACATTCTCAGTGATCTTCTGATGGAGTTGACTAGCCTCTGTGAATGGAGGAGAATTGTTATTTATTGGAATAGAACAGATTTTCAATGGAATGACAGGATATTAGTTTAGGTTACATAAAAAGGTCAGTGAGGTGAATTCATTGGGTGAGATCTTAGGTATGCAAGTGTGTGTGTTTGTTGTTTGGTGTTTGCATGCTTGTGTACATCACACAAGGACTGTGTGAGAAACCTGCAGTCAAAAGCAGGTTGATAAAACTATGTTTCAATGCCAGGCGATAAAACAGGAGAAATCCCAGGAGTTACATAAGCCACAGGAGGGTCTGTGGACCAAAACAGTGTAGTTAGACCAGAAGCCGTGGGCCAAAACAATGGTGCAGACAGAATAGAAGCCACTAATCTGTGTCTTTAACAGGAGGGACAGGACAGTTGACTGCCAAGGCCCAGGGGAGGAATCAAATCAAAACAGCTGCAGTACAAGCCAGTGCCTTGTCCTGCTATTACACAAACCCCATGTCGCTGGGATTTTTAACACTGGCTTATCTTGTGTGCTGCTCTATGCTGCTGTACATGCTCCCCTCCCACCACTTGCCAGCAGAGACAGGCGTAAATCACATCCAGCCCTCCATCAGGCCAGAGCCTCTTCCACTCTCTCTGCTTCATATGAGGGCAGCTGTGTCATTACTCAGTCCCCTCACACATACACCCTCTCTCTCTCTCTCTCTCTCCTTCTCACACACACAGCTTGTCAGTTAAGCTGAGAGTATACAGTGCAGAGAGGGTCGTTTTCCTGACTGTCAGGAGCTTCGGAGCGGAACATGGGCCGATTGATGCAAACTACCAGGGGGGCGGAGGGAGAGGACAGGAGGAGAGGAATGTGTGGACTGTACCATCTGGTCAGGTATGTGTTCTCAAACACTGGTCCAACCCCGACCCCCCCGCTTAACATTCACATCACCATTCTGAGAGGCTTCAGGGCTGTGTTCAGGTGTCAGGTGTGGGAGCTGAGAGGGTGGTATAAATATGCCTAGACACAGAATCCCCACACACTCTATACCTCTGCAAGCTTCGAGCTGGCCTGTCAGAACTTTCCGGATCTCTGACACCCACATGTTCTTCACATCCATGGAGGGAGCCTGGGGAGACACACAAACACACACTCATACATATATATACACCCTCTGAGGTTTAACTGTACAGCCTCCCTCACACCAGACAGTGGATGTTTCAGTGGTAGTGACATCTGAGGGGCTACTCTCAGTAGGACAACACTGCCACCAAGTGGTCAAAAGGAGAATATCATACAGAACAGGCATTTGATGTCATTATGACAAATGTCTCAGGAGTGAGAGGTATGCTTCTTAGAAAAAGGATGTTGCTGAATCACAACCCCCCTCTTATTAGAACGCTTTTTGGAAGTTTTTTAAACAGAGAAACTATATGGACATGTACCTGAATGATATAAACTTCCTCTCTGCCGTTATACCAGACCTCAAACTTCTTAATGTCTCCTTTGACATTTTCGGTGATTCCCACAGCACTCATCTGAAACAGGGGCAAGGCTGCGATTAACAACAGTGACAGCTTTATATTTCAGATTTATCCTGCAGCTTCACACAAACACACGTAAAGAGAAGAATTTAAAGATTGAATCCTGCTCAGAGGCCCTTGTATTCTTCCAATGAATGTGAACTGCTACAGCTTTTTAGTTCAGCTTTAATTCAAATTGAATGGCACTATCCTGAAGCAGCCCTGGGCTGAAACCTGTCTTTTCCTATTAAGTGATGAACACCATTACTCATTGACAGTCAAAGTTTATTACATGCACAGTACTTTATATCAGCGAGTGGGAGAAGAAAACAAGTTCATCAAAGGTTTCCTTTAGAAAACAAAGGGTTGTCCCAGTGTCCCATTGATGAAAGGAGGTCCTGTCATCTCAGGGCCCGGTTTCCTGCCCTGGCTGCATCTAGATAAGCTTGAATTTAAATATGTGTCATGACAGTGAATACCAAGGTTCTCAGGGGATCTGAGAGAGCCACTGTAAAGTTTCCATATAAGTAAGTGGAGGATGGTGAGAATTATACCCCCACGGACAGTTAAAACCATTCAAATTTCAGTTGAGCGGTTGTTATGTTTGTCCAACAAGGAACTAACCGCACAAGCCAACCTCACCTTTAGAGAGTGTTTGAAGCTATAGGAGGCGGACGGCTTCTCGTGTCCGTCTGTGGTCTCCTCCCGCTTCTTACAGAAAAGCAGCATCTTATTGTAGAGGAACAAGTGCCTCTGCATGGGCTTGAAGCGGGCCAGGTCCTTCACCTTGCTGTGGCCCTTCTTGTGGTCCGTCCACACGTTGAACGAGCCCTGCATTAGGAGTTTGCCCAGCTCACTAAGGTTCCCCTGGGGGTGGGAGAGGCACACAGAGGACATCAGTCCCACACCCTCACACATACAGTACACCTAGCCATGACAGTCTCTCTCCACCCGATTAGTCAAACTCATTAACAGCAGGACTTCCTGTCACAGCCCAGCAGATCCACTCTAAGATAGGAACAGTAAGGATCTAAATCGAACTGATTCTTCAAACCCTTCACTCCAGCCAAGTCATACACCCCTGCCATGAGCTGTTCACTCCCTTGGCGTCAGGCAGACGGTATTGGAGTATGAGGTCTGATACCAACATGCTCAGAGACAGCTTCTATCTACAAGCCATCAGACTGCTGAACACTTGAACTGGACTGGCTACCTGCACTGTAGCACACATGCACTCACACACACACAGATATACACTTATCCACACACACAAAACAATCACAACTGCTGCAACCATACTGCGCAATTGGTAGCAGAATGTAAAACACATTCTGCACAATTCAAACACTTGCCCCCCAATCCCCCCTTCACGTGTAAATATTGGACTATAAATTGTGCCTTCCTTACTTATGCTAAAATGTTTGTTCTATTCTACTGAGCCATCTATTATATGTTCATATTCTTATCTTTTATTATTTCTTATGGTTTTTGCATTGTCGAGAAGGAACCTGCAAGTATGCATTTCGTTGGACGGTGTGTATACGATGTGTATCCTGTCCATTATACGACTAATACAACTTGAAACTACTGACCTCGAATCCCGTTATGGCAATCTGATGCATGGAGTCATTGACAGACTTGATGATGTCCAGCATGGTGGCCAGGGCCTCCTCCAACTCAGCAGTACCCTCCTGGTTCTTACTGCATTTCAGCATCTCCTAGAGTGGGAACAGAGCACGTCAGGACAAAGCCAAGTGGGATAAATAATTTATCTTTCAGTTTTTGGCTTACCCCTACACAAACAACAGACATAGGCTAAGAATGAAGTCTTTCAAACCACACAGGCTACTGCAAATAAACTACTCTGAGAGCAACAGACACTTCTACTATTCAATATCCATTCATCTGTGTCTATTCAGACACATGGCCACAGGTTTTGACCTCTCCGTGTGGGTGATTATACAGCAAGATAAGGTACACTAGGCATGAGAAATGCATATACTTGAGAACAGAGGAAGCTGGTGGGAGGAGCTATATGAGGACTGGCTTGTTGTAATTGCTGGAATGGAAAAGTGTAACAGGATCAAACATATGGAAACCTCATGTTTGACGCCGTTCCTTAATTCCATTCCAGCCATTACAATGAGCCCGTCCTCATATAGCTCCTCCCACCAGCTTCCTCTGCTTGAGAGTTAAGGTCTTCCAATCAGATCAGTCTGAAGGAAGTGCTTAGCATGTTAGCCCTTGGGCAGTGAAGGAGCATGTTTGAGCAATGAAGACATTTGCATCATATCTGTTATCTGTGTGTTGCTCTAGAATGTCAATAAGCCTGTGATTGTATAGTGCTGAGGTGAAAGATTGATCTCAGTGATAAACTTGCCTTGACCATCAGCTGGTACTTGGTGATCCTCTGCACAGGCTTGAGTAAATAGGCATCCAGGGAGAGTTTGTGGTCCAGCTTCTTCTGACATTCCTGCAGTAACAAACACAGAATGTTTCCAGTTGCAATCATTTACACAACACTGAGACACCCAAGGAATGGGAGTCACCTGGAAGAACAGGCTGTCTCCACACTGTCTCCACAGTGCCTCTGAGCGGGGCTTGTTCTGACAGTACTTCTCATAGATCTGCAGCTCTTCTTTCTGGAGAGAGACAGACACAGAGATTTAGCAATACAACACACTATAACAGCACAGTAACAGTCTTCAGCTTCCAAATGACATCACAAGGAACTCACCCTTTTCAAAAAGCAGGTCCCCACCAATTCTGGCCTCTCCATGCAATTTTCAAGCTCTTTGAAAAATGTCCTGCGAACAAGAAGGATGAAGTCAACTCAATTAAAAAGTTCAACACATTTCCTGTTTGCCCTTACAAGGCACATAAAGTACTGTATAACATTGGATACAATTGCACATTAATTAGATTGCCATTTCCTATGCTGGGAAGTGAAGAGTAAAGATTAGGTTGGGAAATTATAGCTGATGGACAGAGTCTGTGCACTTCTGTTTGGAACGTCTGTGATGTGTAAAGTTATGGAAGCCGTGGATGCCTGTCTGAACAAGGTTGGAAATTTTTGTGAGGCCCTACAGTTGAGATTGAATTAACCTACTGAACCCTGAGCCTTCCCAATGAGTGTCCCATTAGTATCCTGCTTGGGGGTTTGTCCTGGGTTTTAACTCCATAAGCATTTCCACACCAATGAGTTAATACAGTAAGTCCTTCAGCTATGGACACTGGACAGTATTTAGCTGAGTAGAGATAAAACATTACACAACAGAAATGATCCACTGATAATCAAATGATAATGTTAAGAGCTAAAACCCTGGTACTGAAATGTTGATATATCTGATATCTATGTGTTATGGATATTGTCATTGTATTAGAAATATGGACAAACTGGAAATAGCAGCAGTGTCAGAAAGAGGGGGTGAAGGGATATGTTCACGTGAATGTGTCTGCTAGAACAGGTGTAGTATAATAATGAATGCCCATGTGGTGTGGAGCTCTATGGGTCCCTGTGGAACCTTTTGTTTGTCCCTCTCACTGTAACCTAACCCCACCTGAGAGGGAGTGATCACAGGGCCTTGCAGAACAATGGGTGTCCATCACATGGGATGTCACGCCTAGAACACAAAAACCCCAAGACAATACAGGGCCCACTGTCAATTGAGCTCTCTCAGCCAATCACAACGCAGGATTTGTTTGTTTATTTTTACTTCTTGCTCAGAGGGGTATACTACAAAGCAAGATCAACGACTCTGCCAGTTAACTTACCTAAATATTCTGACATAACGTATTCATTTTTAGAAAGATAAGCTTGAAATAGGCATGGTCTGATTGACCCAACAACCAAAAGTACATATCTTAGTTTAGCTTTCCTAATAAACCAGAAAATCAGTAGATATCTGTTTGTTCATCAAAGTTAGCTGGCTAAAGGCTTCTGCATGCTTCAGTTCGGCTGGCGAACTCGGCTAGGCGAACCGAATGAGTGTGCTCACATACCTTTGACCTTCGCTTGAAAAGACCTTCGCTTGAAAAACGAGAAAAAAGTAGCAATAGTACTGTTTGTCCATGTTGAGACGCCGTAGTCCGAATTAATCTAAGAGAACTCAAGAAATATGTCATTAAATGTGGATGTTTTTTCCAAAGAGATCTTAGTCGTGCAGTTTTACATCTAACTAGGATGTTTGGTGCAGTATTTCTCAAGTGAAAAAAATTTGCATGAAAATGAGTCGTCTCTCGTTGAATGACAACAAACACTTAATAGAAGATTCCCTACTGTTGACCAATTACCGACGAAGGGGCGTAGAACTTCGGCTTGCCTCGATAAACATGTTTATGGGCACGAACAGCCAAAAAAAAACCTTGCCCGAAGACCAAAACGTCACAAAATGTCATCATAATATATGCACAAACTGTTCCAAACTGTTTCGGATGGGAAGCATGCGGACGCCATAACTTATTGATTCTGCTTTGTAGCATACCCCTCCGGTGATAAGGCATGTTATTTGGAGCCTTCATAGTTGACATAGCGGTACAATGTGTTCTATATAGAGCTTCAAGTGAAAAATGGGGGAATAAACTTCCCAAACAGTGGGAGAAAATAAACGAATAACCAGTTGTTCCATGTGAGTGCCTGCAGCCAATGAATGCATGGCAGGAATGTGTTAAAAACAGGTAAGGTTCAGAGCAGTTGTTAGCCGTGGGAGACAGGTGAGAGGAAAAACGCTATCTCTCAGGATTGTCATCATGTGGCAGGGGGGATGGGGACCATGCCAATCCTTTTTTCTTTTGATGTCACAGGTACATTTGTCCACTCACTGAATATGGAAATGCAATTCAGAAAGAGATGGAGGAAATTAGGTCACCTGTTGTGAAATTCATATATTTCTGGGAGATTGCCAAACAGCACATCTTTCTTGTTCTCCAGAGCTGCGGGGATGAGGGGGGAAAGCTCTGTGTTGTCCAGCTCGGCAGCGTACCCCTGGAGAAGAAAATCACATTCAAAGCCAATGAGTAATGGCTCAGTGAAAACTATGATAATGTCAACGCCTCTGTGATAATCTGAACCCAATAAAACCCAGTCCTCCACATGGCTCCACATGGCTTTACACATACAGTGGGGCAAAAAAGTATTTAGTCAGCCACCAATTGTGCAAGTTCTCCCACTTAAAAAGATGAGAGAGGCCTGTAATTTTCATCATAGGTACACGTCAACTATGACAGACAAAATGAGGAAAAAAAAATCCAGAAAATCACATTGTAGGATTTTTAAATGAATTTATTTGCAAATTATGGTGGAAAATAAGTATTTGGTCAATAACAAAAGTTTCTCAATACTTTGTTATATACCCTTTGTTGGAAATGACACAGGTCAAATGTTTTCTGTAAGTCTTCACAAGGTTTTCACACACTGTTGCTGGTATTTTGGCCCATTCCTCCATGCAGATCTCCTCTAGAGCAGTGATGTTTTGGGGCTGTCGCTGGGCAACACAGACTTTCAACTCCCTCCAAAGATTTTCTATGGGGCTGAGATCTGGAGACTGGCTAGGCCACTCCAGGACCTTGAAATGCTTCTTACGAAGCCACTCCTTCGTTGCCCGGGCGGTGTGTTTGGGATCATTGTCATGCTGAAAGACCCAGCCACGTTTCATCTTCAATGCCCTTGCTGATGGAAGGAGGTTTTCACTCAAAATCTCACGATACATGGCCCCATTCATTCTTTACTTTTACACGGATCAGTCGTCCTGGTCCCTTTGCAGAAAAACAGCCCCAAAGCATGATGTTTCCACCCCCATGCTTCACAGTAGGTATGGTGTTCTTTGGATGCAACTCATCATTCTTTGTCCTCCAAACACGACGAGTTGAGTTTTGACCAAAAAGTTATATTTTGGTTTCATCTGACCATATGACATTCTCCCAATCCTCTTCTGGATCATCCAAATGCACTCTAGCAAACTTCAGACGGGCCTGGACATGTACTGGCTTAAGCAGGGGGACACGTCTGGCACTGCAGGATTTGAGTCCCTGGCGGCGTAGTGTGTTACTGATGGTAGGCTTTGTTACTTTGGTCCCAGCTCTCTGCAGGTCATTCACTAGGTCCCCCCGTGTGGTTCTGGGATTTTTGCTCACCGTTCTTGTGATCATTTTGACCCCACGGGGTGAGATCTTGCGTGGAGCCCCAGATCGAGGGAGATTATCAGTGGTCTTGTATGTCTTCCATTTCCTAATAATTGCTCCCACAGTTGATTTCTTCAAACCAAGCTGCTTACCTATTGCAGATTCAGTCTTCCCAGCCTGGTGCAGGTCTACAATTTTGTTTCTGGTGTCCTTTGACAGCTCTTTGGTCTTGGCCATAGTGGAGTTTGGAGTGTGACTGTTTGAGGTTGTGGACAGGTGTCTTTTATACTGATAACAAGTTCAAACAGGTACCATTAATACAGGTAATGAGTGGAGGACAGAGGAGCCTCTTAAAGAAGAAGTTACAGGTCTGTGAGAGCCAGAAATCTTGCTTGTTTGTAGGTGACCAAATACTTATTTTCCACCATAATTTGCAAATAAATTCATTAAAAGTCCTACAATGTGATTTTCTGGATTTTTTTCCTCAATTTGTCTGTCATAGTTGACGTGTACCTATGATGAAAATTACAGGCCTCTCTCATCTTTTTAAGTGGGAGAACTTGCACAATTGGTGGCTGACTAAATACTTTTTTTCCCCACTGTAACACTTGAATGAACATTACATGAACATGAATCAATCAATCACTGACAGTTTGAGTAGCCTAATGTCTCATCTAATCAACAAAGCCAGCACATTTTAAGTTCAACAAAAGTTCACACAGTATTCTGAAATGGGCAGATCTAATGCAACATTTACACTGGCAGTCAATTCGATTTTTAGAACAGGGTTTTATGTTCCCTAGGTGCAGTTAGCAGAGAAAGGAGCGCTTTCTCTACTGTCTCCTTGACATTATTGCCACTAACTGACAGCATTTCACAGTCACGAGAGAGACAATTAAAGTAACAAACGTACTTCCATGATGCTCTGCAGCTCCTCGACGTACAGCCTCTCAGTTTCAATCAGCTCGTTCATGATGTGTCTGGGGAGGAAAAATACAGGATCCGTCAATACACACCAATTACAGAGAAGCCCTTTAGTCATATTTGTCAGCGCAGATAGATTAATAAAACCCATAATGAAGACATCAACTACCACTCATATACCAAGTGCTTTGTCAAAGTTCTAAATGATCATCATCATCAGGTTATTGTCCAAACCCAAAAGAGGCTCTGCTAGAAACAGCAGCACAGCACCCCAGACAGGAGGTACAAGGGGGAAAAACAAGACCTTTGGAGAATTAACCGAGGAGGTTGTCATAAAACCAACGATCTTCAGCAAAGCTAACATTTCCAGACTTTAATGGCCCCTTTAATGTGCACATTTGTATGAGTTCTGAGGTCTTGATTTTTATGTGCCATCACGAGCCCATCGAGACACTGAGTAGTGTTTGATGTATGGCCACATTTTATAGGTCAATAAAGCTCCTCCAAAAGCACCCGCCACTCTCACAGAGGCAAGCATCTGTCATATCATAGGTGACTGCGTCATAAGTCCCAACACAATAAGATATGTGCATATCGATTTTGGAAGACAGGGCAGCATCATGTGAATAAATATTATGGACAGATGCCTTCATTGATCCCCTGGGGGGGGAATGTTCCATGACGTCATGTGCCTAGCCTGTTATTTGTGCTCCTAAGAAATATTATTTTTATTGAGCATCCTAGTGGAGTGTTTATTTTAATGATACATACTTGGCCGTCCTCCCTCATGTTGCTTACAGCAACACTAGCTAAGGTATTAGTGCATAAAATAGCTTCGATCTCTACAGCCCTCTGTGTGCCAAGAATTAAGTCAGGGAGCAAAGATAACCTCCTCCAACAGAAAAACAATGCTATAACAATATAAAACAAATAATGTATACATATCATGTACTAGAAGACAGCGCCAGAGTTTGCCCCTGTGCAAACTATTTGGTAATGTGACCCTCGGGAACACTGAATTACCTTTATTGTGCAGAATTTGTAGTAGCTGATGCGACTCAGATGACACAAATTCCAAGCTCTGGCACTCTGGCATATGATCCAGCTTCACTCCTGCTGATTGGCCTCACGGATATGATCATAACTCAGAGAGGATCATAGACTGACTCATCTGAGGCAGGCAGGGAGAGGGAAGGTCCAGGGGCTGAGCTTTCCCCCTCTAGCCCAGCGGTTTCCTCCCCCACTCCCATTCTGCTCTCTCAGTCTCTCACAGTCACACAGCGGAGAGACGCACAGACAGAGCAGCTCAGGCAGCAGGAAACCACTGGCAGGCAGGCAGGCGGCTGGAAGCTGCTGCTGCCACTCCTTACACACAGCGGGGAAAGAGAGAGGGGGAAGGAGAGAAGGAGAGAGCTCATCTACTGAAAAAGAGGAGGCAGGGGAGAGTAGTTTTCTGTACTTTTCCCAGCAACACGTGGATGGAACTCACAGGCTGGTAAGTGATCCGGGAGAGGAGAGGGAGGTGGGGGGGATCGTATGCTCTAGCTGAAAGACTGTTTATAGTAACTTAAGCTGCTCAAAGCAAAAAGGTGTCGACTTTCAGTAGAGGGTTTGAGAAAGAAAAGTCAGACTGTGGAAAGCTAAAAACAAATCTATGCTCATGTCACACTCCTGAATTCACACTGCATAGCCTGTGGGGAGATAACAGCTAACGGTGGAATCGTCGCTGGGATGACGGGCGAAAGGCCAACACCCTTTTATGGAATTGGAACCTAACCCTCTTGGTAGGTTTTAAAACAATAGACACAGGAAATCTAACAGAATGTAATATTTTCTTTCGACTCAACAATATGGAATTTAAGTCATTTCAAAAAATCATTGGAGATAACATCTGCTTACACAAAAAATGAACTCTGTTTAGGTGTTCTTATCTAAATATTCTATTGTGGTGGGTTTGTAGCTAAAACAATTCTTGGGTGGAGGCTTTTCACTACACAAGAAAAGTGTTTTAATGTGACTATCTGAACTTACTTAAAACTAAAGTTACCACAAAACTGTAGCTTTATACTTCTCAATAGATGTGGTCCTCTGTAGCTCAGCTGGTAGAGCACGGCGCTTGTAACGCCAAGGTAGTGGGTTCGATCCCCGGGACCACCCATACACAAAAATGTATGCACGCATGACTGTAAGTCGCTTTGGATAAAAGCGTCTGCTAAATGGCATATTTTATTTTATGTCTGCTGCATTCTCTAAACCAGTGCTATTAAGCTGATGATTAATAAACCACATTCGTGTTTACATTATTGGACTTCTATTCTGGGAGGTTTGCTCAAAGATTTTTCCCCCTTTCAAAAGGAACTGCATGGGGACAGTTGGCTTTCCAGGGCATTGATCAGTGAAAAGGTTTGCATTGGTAGGGATGAATGTTTCACTAGTGTAGGGGTGGGCAATAAGTTATAGTTTTAGATGTTCAAGATTGGCCTGGAGTTTTCTTTTCTTTTTTTCAAAATAATAATTTCCCCCCTCCCCGCAATGAACACAATAATAATCAAAACCTCCCCCGGTCCGGATTGAATGGGCTCTCGGGCCGTATCCAGCCCGCCGGCCGTATGTTGCCAACCCCTGCCCTATAATTTAAAATATATTACACTTTGTAGCCTATAATAACGCTATGGTGAACTTCTGTTGAAACTAGTTTTGAGAGAGAGAAAATACACTACATGACCAAAAGTATGTGGACACCTGCTCGTCGAACATCTCATTCCAAAATCATGGGCATTAGTATGGCGTTGGTCCCCCCTTTGCTGTTATAACAGCCTCTACTCTTCTGGGAAGGCTTTCCACTAGATGTTGGAACATTGCTGCGGGGACATGCTTCCATTCAGCCACAAGAACATTAGTGAGGTCGGGCACTGATGTTGGGCGATTAGGCTTGGCTTCACAATAGGCGTTCCAATTCATCCCAAAGGCGTTTGATGGGGTTGAGGTCAGGGCTCTGTGCAGGCCAGTCAAGTTCTTCCACACCAATCTCGACAAACCATTTCTGTATGGACCTCGCTTTGTGCACGGGGGCATTGTCATGCTGAAACAGGAATGGGCCTTCCTCAAATTGTTGCCACAAAGTTGGAAGCACAGAATCATCTAGAATGTCATTGTATGCTGTAGCGTTAAGATTTCCCTTCACTGGAACTAAGGGGCCTAGCCCAAACCATGAAAAACAGCCCAAGACCATTATTCCTCCTCCACCAAACTTTACAGTTGGTGCTATGCATAGCGTTCTCTTGGCATCCGCCAAACCCAGATTCGTCAGTCGGACTACCAGATGGTGAAGCGTGATTCATCACTCCAGAGAACACGTTTCCACTGCTCCAGAGTCCAATGGTGGCGAGCTTTACACCACTCCAGCCGACGCTTGGCATTGCGCATGGTGATCTTAGGCTTGTGTGCGGCTGCTCGGCCATGGAAACCCATTTCACAAAGCTCCCGACAAACAGTTATTGTGCTGATGTTGCTTACCGAGGCAGTTTGGAACACGGTAGCGAGTGTTGCAACCGAGGACAGGAGATTTTTACACGCTATGCACTTCAGCACTCGGCGGTCCCATTCTGTGAGCTTGTGTGGCCTACCACTTCGCGGCTGAGCCGTTGTTGCTCCTAGTCATTTCCCCTTCACGATAACATCACTTATAGTTGACCGGCAAAGCTCAAGCAGGGCAGAAATTTGACTTGTTGGAAAGGTAGCATCCTATATGACGGTGCCACGTTGAAAGTCACTGAGCTCTTCAGTAAGGCCATTCTACAGCCAATGTTTGTCTATGGAGATTGCATAGCGGTGTGCTCGATTTTATAAACCTGTCAGCAACGGGTGTGGCTGAAATAGCCACATCCATTACTTTGACGGGGTGTCCACATACTTTTGTATATATAGTGTATATTCTTGTTGTTTTGGTCAGGAATATACACAATTCCTAAAATGTCAACCAAACAAATGCAACCTTGTGTGATTACAATAACCTAGAAAGTAAACAACAATCTTATTTCTACCTCTTATTGACACTCATATGTGACACCCAGACATGGGAGGAAATTCTAACTGGGAGTTGAATGTTATTTGCATTGGGATTGTTGAATAGATAGCCATCGTGGTATTGACACAAGGTTAAATGATGCATGCTGTCAGGGCCGCTCATTGTTGTGAGCCACTGGTTTGCCTAAATCTGCTGCTGTAATTATATTTTTTGTCATGGTGACTGTTTCTTACAGACATCAGCAATTCCATGCACTCTGTTAGTTTAAAGCCCCTCCATTATTGAACTTGCGCTGGGTTGGCTTATGCGTTCATTCACAAAAGATTTGGCAACTACAGCTACACGATTGAGAGGGTTAAGATACTTCACACTGTGAACAAGCACCTACAGAGGATGGACTGACAGATAAACACTGAATAGGCCATCATCCTTTCGTAGATAGAGTACAACGGGATGGAGTGCCTTCAGAAAGTATTCATACCACTGGACTTATTCCACATTTTGTTGTGTTACAGCCTGAATTCAAAATGGATAACATTGATTTCTCACCCATCTACACACAACACCCCATAATGACAAAGTGAAAACATGTTTTTAGAAATGTATTAAATTAAATACAGAAATATCTCATTTACATAAGCATTCACACCACTGACTCAATAGTTTGTAGAAGCATCTTTGGCAGCGATTACAGCTGTTAGTCTTTCTGGGTAAGAGCTTTCCACACCTGAATTGTGCAACATTTGCCAATTATTCTTTTCAAAATTCTTCAAGCTCTGTCAAATTGGTTGTTGATCATTGCTAGACAACCATTTTTAGGTTTTGCCATAGATTTTCAAGTAGATTTAAGTCAAAACTGTAACTCGGCCACTGAGGAACATTAACAGTTTTCTTGGTAAGCAACTCCAGTGTAGATTTGTTTTAGGTTATTGTCCTGCTGAAAGGTGAATTTATCTCCCAGTGTCTGGTAGAAAGCAGACTGAACCAGGTTTTACTCAAGGATTTTGCCTGTGCTTAGCTCCATTCTGTTTCTTTTTTATCCTGAGTCCTTGTAACTTATTATGTGACTTATTTAGGCTTGCCATAACAAAGGGGTTGAATACTTATTGACTCAAGACATTTCAGCATTTTCTTTTTAATTAATGTGTAAAAATGTCAAAATACATACTTCCACTTTGACATTATGGGGTATTGCGTGTAGGTCAGTGACTAAACATTTTAAAACCAGGCTGTAACAACAAAATGTGGAAAATGTCAAGGAGTGTGAATACTTAAGGCACTATAAGCACGGATAAATAACAGATACAGTGCATTCGGAAAGTATTCAGACCCCTAGACTTTTTCCACATGTTACAGCCTTATTCTAAAATTGATTAAATTGTATTTTCCTCATCAATCTACACATAATACCCCATAATAACAAAGTACAAACAGGTTTTTAGAAATTTTTGCAAATGTATACAGATAAAATAAAACTTAAATATCACATTTACATAAGTATTCAGACCCTTTACTCAGCACTTTGTTGAAGCACCTTTGGCAGCGATTACAGCCTCGAGTCTTCTTGGGTATGACGCTACAAGCTTGGCACACCTGTATTTGGGGAGTTTCTCCCATTCTTCTCTGCAGATCCTCTCAAGCTCTGTCAGGTTGGATGGGGAGCGTTGCTGCACAGCTATTTTCAGGTCTCTCCAGAGATGTTCGATCGGGTTCAAGTCCGGGCTCTGGCTGGGACACTCAAGGACATTCAGAGACTTATCCCGAAGCCACTCCTGCGTTGTCTTGGCTGTGTGCTTAGGGTCGTTGTCCTGTTGGAAGGTGAACTTTCTCCCCAGTCTGAGGTCCTGAGCGCTCTGGATTAGGTTTTCATCAAGGAACTCTCTGTACTTTGCTACGTTCATATTTACCAAGTCTGAAATTAGTCTGTCACAGTTGACAAGTGTCATGAGAAGAGAGCATTTCAGATCTTATCATAAATTGGTCAGACATTTCCTGTATGCTGAAACACTTGTAGGTAATACTTGTATTGTATGCAGCAAATAGACTGCCTACTACAGTACTTCAAGGTATTTCATATCATCTGCTTCTACTGAAACAGTTGTATGTTGCAAAACAACAGTCAGAAAATGAATAAAAGGCAAGGAGGAAATATAATATACTGAACAAAAATATAAACGCAACATGCAACAATGTAACACTGTAAAGTCCATGGAAAATAAGAGCACTTCCTCCCAGCTGCCCACTGCACTGAGGCTAGGAAACACTATCACCACCGATAAATCTACAATAATCGAGAATTTCAACAAGCATTTTGCTACGGCTGGCCATGCTTTCCACTACCCCGGCCACCAGCTCTGCACCCTCCGCTGCAACTTGCCCATGCCCCCCCCCCCCCCGCTTCTCCTTCACACAAATCCAGACAGCTGATGTTCTAAAAGAGCTGCAAAATCTGGACCCCTACAAATCATCTGGGCTAGACAATCTGGACCCTTTCTTTCTAAAACTAGCCGCCGAAATTGTCGCAACCCCTATTACTAGCCTGTTCAACCTCTCTTTCGTAACGTCTGAGATCCCCAGAGATTGGAAAGCTGCCGCGGTCATCCCCCTCTTCAAAGGGGGTGACACTATAGATCCAAACTGTTACAGACCCATATCCATCCTGCCCTGCCTTTCAAAAGTTTTTGAAAGTCAACAAACAGATCACCGACCATTTCGAATCCCACCGTACCTTCTCCGCTATGCAATCCGGTTTCCGAGCTGGTCATGGGTGCACTTCAGCCACGCTCAAGGTCCTAAACGATATTATAACCGCGATCGATAATAGACAGTACTGTGCAGCCGTTTTCATTGACCTGGCCAAGGCTTTCGACTCTGTCAACCACCGCATTCTTATTGGCAGACTAAATAGCCTTGGTTTCTCAAATGACTGCCTCGCCTGGTTCACCAACTACTTCTCAGATAGAGTTCAATGTGTCAAATCGGAGGGCCTGTTGTCTGGACCTATGGCAAAGTACAAACAGGTTTGGGGGTGCCACAGGGTTCAATTCTTGGGCCGACTCTTTTCTCTGTGTATATCAATGACGTCGCTCTTGCTGCTGGTGACTCTCAGATCCACCTCTACGCAGACGACACCATTTTGTATACATCTGGCCCTTCATTGGACACTGTGTTAACAAACCTCCAAACGAGCTTCAATTCCATACAACACTCCTTCAGTAGCCTCCAACTGCTCTTAAACACTAGTAAAACTAAATGCATGCTCTTCAACCGAACGCTGCTTGCACCCGCCCACCCGACTAGAATCACTACTCTCGACGGGTCTGACCTAGAGTATGTGGACAACTACAAATATCTAGGTGTCTGGTTAGACTGTAAACTCTCCTTCCAGACTCACATTAAGAATCTCCAATCCAAAGTTAAATCTAGAATCGGTTTCCTATTTCGCAACAAAGCCTCCTTCACTCATGCTGCCAAACATGCCCTCGTAAAACTGACTATCCTACCGATCCTTGACTTCGGCGATGTCATTTACAAAATAGCCTCCAACACTCTACTCAGCAAATTGGATGTAGTCTATCACAGTGCCATCCGTTTTGTCTCCAAAGCCCCATATAATACCCACCACTGTGACCTGTACGCTCTTGTTGGCTGGTCCTCACTACATATTCGTCGCCAAACCCACTGGCTCCAGGCCATCTATAAATCACTGCTAGGCAAATCCCCGCCTTATCTTAGCTCATTGGTCACCATAGCAACACCCACCCGTAGTCTGCGCTCCAGCGGGTATATCTCACTGGTCATCCCCAAAGCCAACACCTCCTTTGGCCGCAATTCCTTCCAGTTCTCTGCTGTCAATGACTGGAACAAATTGCAAAAATCTCTGAAGCTGGAGACACTTATCTCCCTCACTAACTTTAAGCATCAGTTGTCAGAGCACCTTACCGATCACTGCACCTGTACACAGCCCATCTGAAATTAGCCCGCCCAACTACCTCATCCCTATATTGTTATTTATTTTGCTCATTTGTACCCCAGTATCTCTATTTGCACATCATCTCTTGCACATCTATCATTCCAGTGTTAATACTAATTGTAATTATTTTGCACTATAGCCTATTTTATTGCCTTACCTCCATTACTTGCTAAATTTGCACAAACTGTATATTATATGTATTTCTGTTGTATTTTTGACTTTGTTTTGTTTTACCCCATATGTAACTCTGTGTTGTTGTTTTTAAATCGCACTGCTTTGCTTTATCTTGGCCAGGTCGCAGTTGTAAATGAGAACTTGTTCTCAACTGGTTTACCTGGTTAAATAAAGGTGAAATAAAAAATAAATAAAATAAAACAGTTCATATGAGGAAATCAGTCAATTGAAATAAATTAATTAGGCCCTAATCTATGGAGTTCACATGACTGGGAATACAGATATGCATCTGTTGGTCACAGATACCTTAAAACAAATTTAAAATCAGGACCTCATCACTGTATTTTTGTGCATTCAAATTGCCATAAATAAAATAAAATTATGTTTGTTGTCCGTAGCTTATGCCTGCCCATACCATAACCCCTACAACACCATGGGGCGCTCTATTCACAACGTTATCAGCAAACCGCTTGCCCACACGATGCCATACACATGGTCTTCGGTTGTGAGGCCAGTTGGATGTACTGCCAAATTCTCTGAAACGACGTTATGGTAGAGAAATTAACATTAAATTATCTGGCAACAGCTCTGGTGGACAATCCTGGAGTCAGCATGCCAATTGCGCGCTCCCTCAAAACTTCAGACATCTGTGGTATTGTGTTGTGTGACAAAACTGCACATTTTAGTGGCCTTTTATTGTCCTCAGCACAAGGTGCACCTGTGTAATGATCATGCTGTTTAATCAGCTTCCTGATATGCCACACCTGTCAGGTGGATGGATTATCTTGGCAAAGGATGAATGCTCACTAACAGGGATATAAACAAATTTGTGCACAAAATTTGATAAATACGCTTTTTGTGCATATGGAAAATTTCTGGTATCTTTTATTTCAGCTCATGAAACATGGGACCAACACTTTACATGTTACTTTTATATTTTTGTTGAGTGTAATTTTCCTCAGCAATAGGCCTATATCCCATTGGGCAAAAACTGGTTGAATCAACGTTGTTTCAATGTCATTTTAACAAAAAAAAATTATGTGATGACGTTGAATCAACGTGGAAAACTGATTGGATTTGCTAAATGTCTTCAACGTATTATTATTATTTTTTTTTTTACTCAGGAGACAGAGAAGCAACATTTGGCAGAACATATTTGTGCTCTACAAATACGGTTTCATACAAACTCTGATCTCCGAAGTCTTCAGTCTCAATCAAATCACACACACCGTAGAGCTACGGCGGTGCAGTACAGCACTGGCTACACCAGGAATAGGCAACTCCAGTCCTCGGGGGCTTGATTGGTGTCACACTTTTGCCCCAGTCCCAGCTAACACACCTGACTCCAATGATAATGATATTCGGTTTAGAATGCAATTAGTTTAATCAGCTGTAATGATATTCGGTTTAGAATGCAATTAGTTTAATCAGCTGTGTTTGCTAGGGATTGGGGAAAAGTCCGGCCTTCGGGCCCAGAGGACTGGAGTTGCCCATCCCTAGGTTACACAAATTCAATTGCGAGCTGCAACGCTTCTCTTTTGTAGGGAGCTCTGAACATACGCGTTTTGACAGCTTTGCTTCTTTTGTTTGGAATCGTTGGAATATGAGAAAAGTTATAATTTCGCCTTCAGCCTTACTGTCGTTCTTTCACCCCGGTGAGTAGGCTGATTGAAAAGCCACATTACCAGTCTGTATTTATAGTCCTACAATCAATATTGCATTTGGACTGTCCACCCATTGTGGACTAAATGCGATCGCTCGACCCACGGTTGTTGTTGCTGTTTGGGTAGCCTACCTTGGGGATGTGAGGATGGATGCCTCGCTCCATGTTGGACAGAATAAGCGCGCTTGATTGATGTTGCCCCGCGGTATTCGCACTCTAGCACCGTTGGAATAACTTCAAAAGTACTAACCCTGGTTTAGACGGCACGCTGGATCAAACACATCTACTGACTGTTTCATTCACATCCTCAGAATGAATCAACATAATATTGACTCACAATTTCAAATGCATTTCCTGTTGGTGCAATATGTTCAGATTTTTGTCTTTCTCCTTTCAGATCCTATGATGTGGAATGTTTTGTGACTGTGTGGACACTGATAACAAAACAGCGATGACTAGTGACATGATCGTCTCAACAATACAGTCACAGTAAAGAGAAGACGGGAGAGGTGTCGGGAGGAGATGAAATTGAACTGAAGACCAACATTTCTCTGAGGAGCCCATGTCTCCAGTTGGGCAAATATGATGGAACTCAGACACTCCCAAATCATTTGGAACCATTGTGAAAGTAGCAGCCTGTCAAACACAACAACCTATTGGACTTGACAAAAAGATAGAAAAGAGGGGGTGAGGGCAGGAAGGTTTGAAGAATGTTTTTGAATTTCAGAAGGATCAGAAAATGTCAATGTGTGCAGCTGGTGACGACGTGCTTTGTCCTGTCCGTGTTGATGGTGTGCTGGGAGCAGCTGGACCACCATGTGGTGAGCCACATGAAGTCCTACTCATACCGCTATCTGGTCAACAGCTACGACTTCATCAACGAGAGCTTTGGCATCCGCCAGCAGGAGGCTGAGAGCCAGAGCAACTTCCCGTACCTCATCAACCACCATGACAAGTGTGACAGCAATGAAGTGCTGCTGCTGCTGTTCGTCAAATCTTCCCCAGAGAACCTGGAGAGGAGGCAGGCCATCCGGGCCACCTGGGGGAATGAGACCTACACCCAGAGGGAGTTGGGGGCCACTGTGAGGGTGGTGTTTGCCCTGGGGGTCCACCCCAACCCCCAACAGAGGGGCCATGTACAGAGGGGGCTGCTGGGGGAAGACCAGGTCTATGGGGACCTGGTCCAGCAGGACTTTGTCGACACCTTTCACAACCTCACCATCAAACTGCTGCTGCAGTTCCGCTGGAGCCACACCTACTGCAGCCAAGCACGATTCCTCATGTCAGCCGACGACGACATCTTTGTCCACATGCCCAACCTGGTGCACTACCTGCGGAGCCTGATCCGGCAGGGGGCCCGGGACCTCTGGGTGGGCCACGTGCACAGGGGAGCCCCCCCTAACCGCCGGAAGGACAGCAAGTACTACGTGCCTTATGAGATGTACCAGTGGCCCTCTTACCCAGACTACACAGCGGGGGCAGGGTACGTTGTCTCAGGGGACGTAGCTACCAAAATCTACCAGGCCACTCTGTCCCTCAATGCCTCGCTGTACATTGACGATGTGTTCATGGGCATTTGTGCCAACGCCATGGGGGTGTCTCCCCAGGAACATGTTTACTTTTCAGGGGAAGGGAAGGCCCCCTATCACCCCTGCATCTATGATAAGATGATCACCTCTCACGGACATGTGGCAGATGTCCGGTACCTGTGGAAGGCAGCCACGGACCCACAGATTCATTATATTTCCTCTGGCTTGGTGGGAAAGCTGTACTGCACAGCAGTGAAAGTAATGTTTCTCTGTAAACCTTACTATTTCAATACCTACCCATGCAAGGCGGCATTTTCATAGTGTACTGTAAGGCATTTTCTTTTTATATTTCAGTGTCCGCAGCTGGTATCATTTTCTAAATAAAGACCAAAGCCATGTTCTTGAGCATATATCACCACTTCTGCCTTGGCTTGATGGATGGATACTGCAGTTGTACTTTGTGTTTTAGCTAATTAATTGTGTGATGGTAAACAGACTGTTAGTGTTCTTGGCTGCATTGAGGAACATTTTGGCTGGCTGCATGAAGTCGTAAGGGAAGAATAATTTGAATAAATTACCTCACAGTCTCAAGAGGAAATTCTGTTCAGAGTTGCTAGCAGACATTAGGCTTTTTATTCAGTTTTCTATTGCTCATTGAATTAAACTGGTTGAAAGTGTACCATCTGTATCATACTAATTTTACCTTCCCTCTTATCTCTATAGAGCCAATGCCATTTCTTCCCCATTCCCGGGTTTCACGTCAGGCTGCAAACCAGGAGCAAACACAATTTGCTTTAAACTACATCCTGCTCACTAAATCATTCCATATGAACTCTGCTCCCCCATCTCTCCCCGTCCTACAGTCTGGGGCCCCCAATAAGGTAACATAGAGCATTTAGTGACTCTGCAGACAGGAATTCACTGGGCCCTTTAGCGGTGGAGTGAAGTTAACTGCAAACTAACCTTCAAACATAAAAGCACTTGACACTGTTTGCTAAGGGTCTTTAACATTCGCTACAATTATAAATCTGGCATGTGTAATAAAGAAATCAATGACTGGCAGTGACAATGTGGATTCAGTATGGATCTCTAGGGGCCCTAGCCTGCAGCAGGGGTTTCCCAAACTCTGTCCTTCCTTTATATATTGCGTTTTTTACCTGTTGCTACTTTATGCTCTAAAAGAGACGTTGTCAGGGACAATATGTGTTTTATGAAAATCTCATGTTCAATCTTATGGAAATACACATGGCCTACAGTGACTGCTTGTAATGCCTGTGCTTGGCAGAGGAGGGGAGTGCAAATATAATTCCCCTCATGTGCCCATTTTATTTCCGGCTTTCAGCCACATCCTGTTCTTAAGATTGAGCCACCTCAAACCTCAAAAGTGGTTACCGAATATAAAACTGTCTGTTGAGTCAGAGATTGTACGCATGCAACAGGGAGTACACTCCTACGAACCCGTAACAGTTATAACAAAGACAAGATAAATATTGTGATTAATCAACTTATTAGTATTAATCAACTTATTAGTATGCTCCATATCAGCAGGTACTGTGCAGGCTGAAATTAGAGCAGGAGACATTCCACACAGCAGTCATACAGTTCGTGGTCACCTGGGTGCTAACAGTCAGCCGGCAGGCTTTGCCTCAATAAAAGTCTCTCTTGGTCATCTCTACAAACCCTTTCTTCAGACGGCTGTGCTGTGTGTGCTATGCTCTCCTAACCTCGCCTTTCAATATTCACTCTCTTTCTTTGACCTATTTCAAAGTTTCTTCCCCTAACACTAGCTAATGGTTGAGGAAATAGTAGTCCCTTGTAAATGTCATAAACCACATCACTAGCAACAGTGTGCGTATGCAGTTGTTTTGGAAAAGAGCAGAGAGAAACATGAAAGAGAGTAAAAGATGACGTGAAGGACTATGGGCAGAGAACAGAAAGAGCCATTTACCTCCGTCTGTTTGAAAGACTCTCCTCGGTCTCGTTCGTCACCAGGACGTGGCTGGAGCCTCCCTGGCTTGCCTCATGCATTACCTCAATCTGGGGACACAAACACACATTGATGCAGTCATGGACAGGTGAAAGGGTGACACATTCCTTGGAGGCCCCTATTTCCTTTCAAACGTCAGCCTCATGGTCATAGTGCTAACATTTAGATAAGATGACAGGCTTATCATGCATGACTAGTATGGCACATTATTCCTATTTATCAGACAGACGTGATGTGGTCAGGGCAAAAGGTGTATAATTGATTTGAAACTAGGGTTTCTCATCCCCGCAGGGTTCAGTTGGGAAAGGCATGAAACAGAAGATGGTGAAACTGGACACCCCCATGACGACTTCTCCCAGACTACCATTGACCAAGAGTTATGTTCTGATGAATTATAGAAGAGGATTTGGCGGAACACTGTCATACAAATGGACCAGTGGCTAGCCAACAAAAAATAAGACTGTTGTTGTTGTTGTTGTAGATGAGGCTGAACCATTTCAGGTTCAATTGTCTAGAGATGTCCATAGATCTTACCTTGAGGCTCCCTTTGACTTTGCGGCTTACATTCTTCCTTTTTGCGAGCTCAGCCTCCGTGGGCTGCTTTGTGGCACTAGAGTTCTCAGAGATCCTTCGACTGAGCGCTAGAAATGGTTGCAGAACAGGGATGGGAAAAGGAAGAAAGAGAAAGTTAAAAAAATTAAAGCGGAATGTTTGACATAAAGGCATAGAGACATCTAGGGATCCTGGTTGAAACATCAGTCGTTTTGCCATTCTCTCTGTGTGGAACAACGGCAGGAGGCCCTGGCCCAAAGCTATGTCCTCTTCCTGTCATAGGTAGATTACCGCAGTGAATACAATAGACTTCCTTTACAAGCCTCAGGTTGTAAGGTTTTAAACACATACATTGTCTTAAACTAGAAAATTACTTTGCTTCCTGGAAAGTAAAGTACAGACTATGTTTCTACTATGATCTTGTATTGCAGGCAGGTAAAGTTTGTGGTTAGGTCAAGTGGGTGGAGACCATACAGATGGAAAGAGGTCTCAACTTTGTATTTGTGCCATTATGCCGTCTGTGACAGAATGAGCAGCTCCATTGAGGCTATCTCCATTTTAAAGTAGTCCGTTTTCTTCTTATTTTGTGTTTGAAAAAAAGTGTAAAGCTAGTATTGGTGATTTACCCCCACCTGGAGTGCTGAAGTGCTCAACCAAATATTGTCCTTCATTTACTGTGGCCATTAGATGTCAGTGATAGAGCTTAAATTAATTTACACACCATAGCACCCAATTTGAAGAAGACAATGCTCTGATCATTGGCTGATAGCTCCCAACCCATAGGAATCCCCACCCAGTTGACTACTTTAAAATGGTGGAAGCTCTCAATGGAAATCCCCATGATAAAAGGGGGCTACATCCAAGTTGAGCCCTTTAACTATCTCTATGGGGGAGACTTACCAGGGGCAGGGCCGGTGGTCCTGGGTGTTTTGGGAGGCGCAGGCCGTTTAGGAGAGGACTCAGGCCGGGGGGCCACAGGCTGGACGGGCCGGGTCTGTTTGGCTGACAGCTTCTTCAGACTGACCTGTCTCTTCTCAAACATCTCCTGTACATCGTCCAGCCTCTTTAGAGCCTTTTGTACATTGGCCTGATGGAAAGCACACACCAGGGGTCAACAAATAGGACCATTGTTCTTCCGTAGGCTGACAACTCCAGGAATTAGGATTCCATTAGTGAATTAAGGGAGCACTGCACATACCTTGACTTCAGCGTTGAGGACTAGCTCATACTGGTTGTGGATGTTCTTGAGTTCACTCAGTTGATTCTCCTTGGCAGTCTCCAGGAACTTCTCAATGTCCTGCAGGGCTGCCTCAGCCCCTTCCTGGGACTGGCACTTGTCCACTGCCTGAGAGGCCAGCAGGTACACCCCCGACTCACACCACTGGTTCACCTGCAACCACCAGAGAACACATGAACGAATAAACAACTACAGTAGGTACTGTCTAGGCTCCATATCAGTAGTATATCTTGGCTCATTTAAATGGCACTATTGTATATTTTGAACCACTAACGTTATACATGGCATGTATAGTTGTTTAGGAACCATAAAATACGAGTACTGATTATTGTATGTGACAATATACTGTACAAGTGTTTTTGAGAAAGATCATTTGAAAAATACAATTTGATTGAGTAAATGTATTTATTGCTTCGCTGAAAGAGTTTAAATACCACTGACCTAGACGGAAGAGGGAAACTTTGTGAAAGTTATTTGAATTTATGAGATAATGTGTAAATGATGTGTATAATAATGCAAACAATCTCTCCAAGAGGACATTGCCTTTTCTGACAGCAATATAGAGATGAGGAGCCTCCTATGTAACCCACCTTGTCCATGCCTTTGTGTATTTGCCGTGATTTGGAGAGGATGTCGTATTTTTTCTTAGCCTCGTTGGTGAAGTCGTCACAGATGCGTCGAAGCTCCACACACTTGGGCCGTATGGAGTCCACAGAATAGTGGTTGCTCTGAATCAGCTGGTCCCCGTGTAGGGCATGGAGCTGGGCCTTCTCTAACGACTCCTGACACGCACACAACAGTCAGAGAGCCATTCATCTCACATGACCACATCCATGTTAGACTCACATTCAATTCAATCAAAGGCTGATGAACATGTGCTAAGACAGACATAGTGGATACACTGTGCTTTGTACTGTAAGGTTTAGATGTTACATCTCATATAACGTTTGTTATGGGACTGGGCTGACCTGAGCCTTCTCCTCTAAGGTCTTGAGGTCCTTCAGTAACATCTCTACCCGGGTGACACAGTCCCCAATGTCTGACAGGGCTGTTAGAGTCACCATCAGACTGTCCAATGACACTTTCACCTGGGGAGTGGACACAGAGAGAGCAGGAGGTTAAGGACGTATGTACAGTATTTCCAAACACATAGGCTTGAGAGGAAGCATTATATACTGTAAGCGTGAAGTTGCAAACATAAAAAAGCATGTGTAATTAAAACTGAGAAAAGTGAAGGGTAAGCAACTATTTTTGGACAAAGTGTTACATTGTAATGGCTACTTGTAATTGCTCTCTCTGGGGGAACACAAATAGCCAGGCTGTGTTCTGTCCAGCTTTCTTTGTTAACGTGATTAAGCTAAACCTGCTGACCACAGCAGTCAGCAGACAGGGACTCTGTCACAGTAACATACGTACCTCTCGGAAGTCATGCTCAAAATGGCGTAACTGTAGGCACTGCTCCAGTTTGAGGTGATGTTTAGACCAGAACTGTTCAAAAGCGTTCTCTGTCTCATCTAGCTGGGCCAACAACCTGAAATACAACATGGACATATGACATCATATGCAGCATCTTTATCCACCTCTGGAATATACTTTTAGTGAGAAATTCTATCATTTAAATCATTTGTGAACTGAACACATACAAATGATTTTATTAGGAGCTTCCATCTCCAGTAACCAACCTTTCCACTGTGGTGTGGTTCTCCATCTCGTCTGGGTTTAGTTTGTGGTTCTCAGACTTGGCAGCCTGCTCTTTGATACAGCCCAATAGAGTGGTTCCCTGTTTCATCGCTAATTTCTGTTCATCCTGTCAAAATGAAAGAATTAATTAAATACCATTATAAACCGGGTGGTTCAAGCCCTGAATGCTGATTGGCTGAACGCCGTGGTATATCAGACCGTATACCATGGGTATGACAAAACATTTATTTTTACTGGTAACCAGTTTATAATAGCAATAAGGCACCTCAGGGGTTTGTGGTATATGGCCAATCTACCACGGCTAAGGGCTGTATCCAGGCACTCCGCGTTGTGTCCTGCATAAGAACAGCCCTTAGCTGTGGTATATTGGCCATATACCTCACCTCCTCTGGCCTTATTGCTTAAATATATGCTCCAGATCAGCAGTCTGGTTTGGACATAGAATACTCTGATTGTTATCTAGGTCATTGGTGCTTGTGGTTAAACTACTTTGCCACAGGCTATGATAGAACCCATTGCTAGCCATGAGTACAAGTGAACTATTGTAGGAAGCCAGGTTCAGTGGTATTATGTTGATGCTGAAGCAGAGCCCTACCCTGAGTTTGTCGTGCTTCTCAGTGTGAGTAGTTAGTAGGTCTTTGGTGCACTGCACATCATTGGGCAGCTCCGTCTCTGCCAGGTCTGTACCAAACTTCTGCAGCATTTGGGCCGTGGTCTTCACAGTCACAGCAAAGTTCTCAATGGCCTGACAGCAAAAACACACACTTTGTATTGTTTCCAGTGAATCCAGAAAATAACTGCTGTATGGTCAAAGGCCAATGTCATGGTAACTCACTGTCCGGCGGTGGATCCACTGGCTGTGACAGTACTCCAGGTTCCCACCAAGATCACATGTTAGCTGGCCCTTATCCACGTAGCCATGTAAGTCAGACAGGGAGTTGAGCATCACAATCTGTAGTGAAACAAATTCACATACATTGCTGTGTGTTATAGACGTTAGGGCATCTTCTGCATTATCAGTCTGGGTTTTCTCATCTATTTTCAGGGTTAGACAATAATTATCATGGCATAATGTTAATACAGGCTTCTGTGGTGTTTGATTTATTCCAGTTCTCTATTTCCAGTTCATCACCAGATGTCTTGACTTGAATTATACAACACTTGAGTAATGATGGCGCGCACACACACACACACACACAAGGTGGGTGAGGAGTCTGAGGAGGTTTTGCAACTTTTATCTTCGAAAATGTGTACAGTTACAGTATACTGTAGGTGTCTGGGCATAATGCAGGAGAATTGGCCTTCACCAAAAAGATTATGAAGTAAGGGAAATATATGTATACTACCAGTCAAAAGTTGACACACCTACTCATTCAAGGGTTATTCTTTATTTTAACAATGTTTTACATTGTAGAATAATAGTGAAGACATCAAAACTATGAAATAACACATATGGAATCATGTAGTAACCAAATAAGTGTTAAACAAATCAAAATATATTTTATATTTGAGATTCTTCAAATTGCCACCCTTGGCCTTGATGTCTGCTAAATGACTAAAATGTAAATGTAAATGACAGCTTTGCACACTCTTGGCATTATCGCAACCAGCTTCATGAGGTAGTCAGTCACCTGGAATGCATTTCAATTAACAGGTGTGCCTTCTTAAAAGTTAATTTGTGGAATTTCTTTCCTTCTTAACACGTTTGAGCCAATCAGTTGTGTTGTGACAAGGTGGGGGGGGTATACAGAAGATAGCCCTATTTGGTAAAAGACCAAGTCCATATTATGGCAAGAACAGCTCAAATAAGCAAAGAGAAATGACAGTCCATCATTACTTTAAGACATGAAGGTCAGTCAATACTGAACATTTCAAGAACTTTTCTTCATGTGCAGTCGCAAAAACCATCAAGCGCTATGATGAAACTAGCTCTCATGAGGACCGCCACAGGAATGGAAGACCCAGAGTTACATCTGCTGCAGAGGATAAGTTCATTAGAGTAGCCAGCCTCAGAAATTGCAGCCCAAATAAATGCTTCACAGAGTTCAAGTAACAGACATCTCAACATCAACTGTTCATAGGGGAATGTGTGAATCAGGCCTTCATGGTCGAATTGCTGCAAAGAAACCACTACTAAAAGGACACCAATAAGAAGAAGAGACCTGCTTGGGCCAAGAAACACGAGCAATGGACATTAGACAGGTGGAAATTTGTCCTTTGGTCTGGAGTCCAAATTTGAGATTTTTGGTTCAAACCGCCATGTCTTTGTTAGACGCAGTGTGGGTGAATGGATGATCTCTGCATGTGTAGTTCCCACCGTAAAGCTTGGAGGAGGAGGATGTGTTATGGTGTGGGGGTACTTTGCTGGTGACACTGTCTGTGATTTATTTAGAATTCAAGGCACACTTAACCAGCATGGCTACCACAGCATTCTGCAGTGATACGCCATCCCATCTGGTTTGGGCTTAGTGGGACTATCATTTGTTTTTCAACAGGATAATGACCCAACACACCTCCAGGCTGTGTAAGGGCTATTTTACCAAGAAGGAGAGTGATGGAGTGCTGCATCAGATGACCTGGCCTCCACAATCCCCTGACCTCAACCCAATTGAGATGGTTTGGGACAAGTCAGACGGCAGAGTGAAAGAAAAGCAGCCAACAAGTGCTCAGCATATGTGGGAACTCCTTCAAGACTGTTGGAAAAGCATTCCAGGTGAAGCTGGTTGAGAGAATGCCAAGCGTGTGCAAAGCTGCCATCAAGGCAAAGGGTGGCTATTTGAAGTTTGGATGTCTTCACTATTATTCGACAATGTAAAAAATTGTAAAATAAAGAAAAACCCTTGAATGAGTAGATGTCCAAACTTTTGACTGGTACTGTACATGTTGTCACATTCTACAGCTTTCCATAAACCAGCAAAACAGGCAGTGAGTACAGTCATTGTTCTAGCAGTTAGTTTACAGTTGAACATCACACTCCCATGCAACACGCCACATGACATCAGGTCAATCACTATCTCACACACAGAGGAAAGTTTTCTAAGACGATCTACGAGTTGGAAAGGGTGAGTGGTAGCGAAGCATTCTTACCGGTACCTTCATTTTAAAGTCATCCCGGTGCAGCTTAATGCCAATGTCAGCGATGGCCCTCTGGAAGAAGCGGGAGGGCCTTAGCACCAACACCAGCTGGAGGTTCCCTGGAAATGCCCCCTAGTGGGCACAGGTACAAAACACAGCTTCATACCATCTCATAGCTTTGTGTGGAGGGAGCTTTGCTCTGCGCTTACTTTCAATTGAACATCTCAAGAATTTGCAGTAGATTATACCAAAAAATGATTTGCTTTTTACAAGACTTCCTGATATAGGAGCATTGGTCGCAATTATATTTTACAATGTTACATGATGCTGAGATAAAATTGCTTGGGCCCATTCTGTCTGTGGTGTGGCCAACTCCTCTGTTTGTGCTTAAACTCCTCTCTGAGTTTGACTTCAATAGACTGGATAACCAGGCAAGAAATACCGGAGTGCCAAGTCTAGGTCCAAAAGACTTCTCAACAGCTTCTACCCCCAAGCCATAAGACTCCTGAACAGCTAATCATGGCTACCCGGACTATTTGCACTGCCCCCCCACCCCATACTTTTTACGCTGCTGCTACTCTGTTAAGTATTTATGCATAGTCACTTTAACTCTACCCACATGTACATATTACCTCAACTACCTCAACTAGCCGGTGCCCCCGCACATTGACTATGCAACGGTACCCCCCTGTATATATAGCCTCCCTACTGTCACTTTATTCTATTGTATATATAGCCTCCCTACTGTCACTTTATTTTTACTTCTGCTCTTTTTTTCTCAACACTTTTTTGTTGTTGTTTTATTCTTACTTTTTTGTTTAAAATAAATGCACTGTTGGTTAAGGGCTGTAAGTAAGCATTTCACTGTAATGTCTGCACCTGTTGTATTCGGCGCATGTGACCAATAAAATTTGATTTGATTTGATTTGAGATAAAAGCCCTGTTTGAAGTGAAAGATGGACATATTCATACCGCTATCCGCGTCAACGAAGCCTTCACTGAGCTCCATTTGTCCCGCCTGCGGTCGATGATTATAACGAAACCGATGCTGGCCGCGTCCAAACTAGACAAAGGAAAGATGGAAATAAACACATGCGGTAGGTGAAGCTATCCAAGCATGCAGTCACAAGACATATCCAAGAGGGCACTACAGTACACTGCTGTGCTCCGTCTCTGTACAGTTTAAACAGAGTTTACACAAAATCACTTCAGCACTCTTTGAACCAGGCCATTATAGTTAACAGTGTTAGAGGAGCTGTGTAGACTTGTGTAATGTTTGGGGTCTTTTACAGGGAAGAGGTTTTAAGTGAGGGTCATTAACATTCTCAATATGTTACCCTGACAAAAGGGTGAATGAAGTTGCTCATGTCAAACATCTTAATGTGTTATCTGGCCTAATATAATTCCTACTCAACTGAGCATTTTCCCTGACACCCAAAAGTACTCGTTACATTTTGAATGCTTAGCAGGACAGGAAAATGGTCCAATTCACGCACTTATCAAGAGAACATCCTTGGTCATCCCTACTGCTTATGATCTGGCAGACTCACTAAACATAAATGCTTCGATAGTAAATTATGTCTGCATAATGTAGTGTGACCCTTGCTATCCGTACATTAAAAAAACATGAAAGTTGTGCTGTCTGGTTTGCTTAATATAAGCAATTTGAAATGATTTATACTTTTACTTTTGATACTTAAATATATTTAAAACCAAATACTTTTAGAGACTTTTACTCAAGTAATATTTTACTGGGTGACTTTCACTTTTACTAGAGTCATTTTCTATTAAGGTATCTTTTACTCAAGAATGGCAATTGAGTACTTTTTCCACCACTGGGTTTTAATCTCACTGATCAACCTCTCAACCAAATATTACCCAATTATCCAAGTTGAAATGATGTGGTGTGCCCAGTGCATTACTACGTCTGTAAACCAATGTCTTTCTTCAAGCCACAGTCTTTAAAAGCATTGCATCACTGTGCTGCTAGAAGCATCACTCTTTGACCTGCCATGATCAAATATACAGTAGCATTCAGTGCTTAATCCTGCCAGAACAGGATCCGGCATCTCTCATTTCTGGTCTGTTTCGTTCCAGAACCCATTTGCCAGGATCCGGTACCTCTCGTGGCTTGAATTTATTTTCTCCACTGTTTGCAATGTAAAAATTATAATAAAAGCAATCTGAGTTAGTTCAAGTTGACTCCTCTGTAATTATTCTGCCCATTAAAAACCGTAATGTGAAAACATGCCTGATATTCTAAGAATGTATTTGTGTTGTGCCAGCCTGGGTTTATGGTTTGGCAACAGTGTAGCCTATATAGACCAACGCGTGGCCATTGCTGTGGTCTCTCTCTGCTCTGATAGACATGAGCCTGCAACTCTCATTTCTTCAGCGTTGCACTTCATCATTTATTTTCTTATTGAATCATGACTCCCGAGTGGCGCAGTGGTCTAAGGCACTGCATCGCATTGCTCTGTCGTAGCCGGCTGTGACCGGGAGACCCATGGGGCGGTGCACAATTGGCCCAGGGTAGGGGAGGGAATGGCTGGCAGGGATGTAGCTCAGTTGGTTGTGGGTTCGATTCCCACGGGGGGGCAGTATGAAAAAAAAAATATGTATGCACTCACTAACTGTAAGTCGCTCTGGATAAGAGCATCTGCTAAATGACGTAAATGTAAATGTAATAGCTGCGGGAAGGGCGCTGGAGGTGCTGCAGCACCCGTGATAAATTGAAATAGGCTACATTTGCCAAAGTTATAGAATTACTCCTGTCTGATCATAAATAAATGAAACAATTCAGAATACTACACCAGGAGTAGGCCTATACTTTAGCCACAGAGGATCAATAGCTTATGTTATTTTTTTTAAGTGCCTAACTGTGGATTGTGTGCTGCCCAATCACAAGGCATGCCTACAGTCAGGAATGCGAGGCAAATCTGTTAGTGAACAGCATGCAACCAAAACAGGCCTTTCCCAATATTTAAAATATGACTACAATCGCGGTAAAACCCAGGTTGTAAAGCAAATGGATCCTGCTGTGAAGAGAGGTCTAATCTGTCTGTAGGCTCCCGAGTGGCGCAGCGGTCTAAGGCACTGCATCTAAGTGCTTGAGGCGTCACTACAGACCCCGTGGTTTGATTCCAGGCTGTATCACAACCGGCCGTGATTGGGAGTCCCATAGGGCGGCGCACAATTGGCCCAGCGTCGTCCGGGTTTGGCCGGTGTAGGCCGTCATTGTAAATAAGAATTTGTTCTTAACTGACTTGCTTAGTTAAATAAAGGTTAAATAAAATAAAAAAATAAGGTTATCAACTTCCAAATAGCCCTATTGAGCAAACAGCATTGTTTTACCAAGTCAAACAAGAGAGATACATTTTTGGCACGAGCGCATCGGCCATCGCTGGTGAGTGAGCTCTGCACCATTGGGTCAGTCAGTGAAACTGGAAAGCATTTTTATGACTATAATTTCTTCCTCTAATTGTACAATATGTGTGTCTCCACACACCTAGGCCTAGGCTATTGATGGATTCAAGACAAGGTCGTTTTTACTGATCTCAGATTCTCAGTTTGTCAGTGTTAACGTAGCATGTCATTTCGATCATTTGGGAGGTATTAAAAAAGATTCTGCTAAAGTCTCCAGTCATCTAAAATGATGTAGGATTGCATGAAATACGTTTATAAAAAGGTAAAAAAATTCCCGGACCCTAGGCTACAAAAAAATAGCCCAATGTGTGCAACTTCAGCAAGCCCCTCTACTCTACTGCTCTATGCCAGTACACAAAAGCTATGATAATGCATGCACTACTTTATTATAACAGTGATTTTTTTGTATGCGTTCCGGTATCTCAGAGCCCCCCAGATCACCCCGCTCTCGGGCTCACTTTTTGTTCCGGCACCTCCCAATTTACAAATTAAGCACTGGTAGCATTACACTAAGCCTCTGTTCTCCACTGTGGGAAAATAAAGTGCACCAAAAGTGCTGTATTGATCTGAACTGCATAACCATGGGAGAATATGCATGGTTGGAAAGAAAGCTTTAAATGCATTGCTCCTACTATACCTGGGGATACTGGTCAGATATGTTACAACATTCTGGAAGTCCTCCACTACGAGGTCGCCGAAGCCTGAGTACTCAGGGAAGGTGATGATTGGGGCGCCATCTTTCCCTCTTCCTCCTGCACATAGAGAAGTAAAACAATAGGTTGTTATAAATGTGTACATTTTGTTACATTCATTCATTCATTTATTTATACCAGACATCTACAGGCAAATAAACATTTAATTGGATGCAATCCTACATTCGGCTGTTACAGATATTATTGGTGATGACGTCAATAGAAAAGTTATATTTCTACTAACGAACCACAAGGTGGTGGCATTGGGTTAAATAATGTCAGCATTGTTAGCTTGCCAATGTTTGATATGTGATAATCTTTTGACAATTAAGTCATTATTTAATTATTTGAAACATGCAACTTAACAAGTTTGATAGTGAAAATGTTGAAAATGTTTCTTATTAAATCCTGAAACAAATGAAGCAATCAGAAGCAGCCATATTACAATCCATGATCCTATATCTCTACAATGAGAGATTGATCAGTACAAGTGTATCACTATGACAAAGCATAGTGGAGCAGCAAGGTGTTCCTTCTCACTCGTCATCATGCCCCCAGTGCTTGCATTCATGAGTGGAGATCGGGGAATAGGGGTGGTCCTTATTATTTAGGGTGAATTCTTCTCAACGTCAAAACAGTTCAGTTTAGGATGACAGAGGGGAACTGCTGTACATTGTATCTTTGTGCTCTGCCTTCATTTGTCCGAGGCAGTCTGATTTTCTACTTAAGGCCCTTGTGTCTGGGCACCAGCATTATTTTGATACATTACTCTCATTCTTGAGGAGCATGTCAAGAAGCATTGCCTTTGATATTAGTGGTGAGGTAACGGTAGCTCTTTACTTTCAACACGCATTGACTAACTTCTCCGCCTCTCCCTTCTCTCGCTCGGTAATTTTTTTTTTACCAATCACACAGACAAGCATAACACCCTCCTCCCAATCTCCAACGTTGTCACTGTCTTTGTGCTAAAAGCAGCATGTTGTTAATTTCCTGTGCCATCTCGCCTGCCATCCATTCCACAGGGTGACACCTCACCTATCAGTCCTCCCAGCCAGACACATCCAATTACCTGCTGATGGCAGAAGAATCCATACCTGCCAGCACATGAGATCCTTACATATGTCAGGGCTTCTGTTGTCTACTTCTCTCACTGACATCAACACTACATCAGATAATAATCAGAGTTAGAAAATACAGCGCTGCCTGGAAAACTCCACTCAGCACCACCTCTTCAGGTATAAGGTAAGTAGGGCAGGAGTACTGCCTGAAAGTAATATTGGAGGAAAACTTTGTTTGTGACCCTGTCAGATATCAGCATCACCATTTTGCGAAAAATAATGGAGACCACTGACAGACCCATTAAGAATGAAAACCGGCTTACGGTGTAGGTCATAAAACAGTGTTTTTTCCACAGTTAAATTACATTAGTCTGAAAGCTAGCTTTTCTGAGCCAGGGTTTTTAGACTGAGGCATCAGCTTGGCAGGAGCGCAGCAGGCCAACCCCTGGTGGTTTGACATGGGTGGGAAGGAATGGAAACAATCCCTGTGGAGCCAGAGGCTTTGGTGTGGACGTCCCGCCCAATAACTACCCACAACTCCCTCTGTTATTGTCCCAGCTTAGGCTCTACACCTCTGTCACTTCTATGTCTCCAGTAACTCAAATATGGATATGGCAGGAGATTAAGACTCATTTATTTGTGCTCCAAGAAGGTTATGATGGAAATAACGCAGAGATGGAAAATGTTTGAGAGAGTCTTCTGGGTGATCTGTGAGCATACAGATATGATATAGGGGACTCAATGTTCTCACATACGTGTTAATAAGACTATACAGTACTGTATGCATGCATGCATGTACACTGTACGTATGTACGTACACATTCACTACTTCCAGATCCCAAAAGTGGCCATTTCAGGCACTCTGAACAAAGCTTGTGAATATAGTCAGAGAGAAGAAGACATCCTGGCAGGAAATGGTTCATGGTGTAATGTGATAATGCCGTTATTGTCATGGAGCAGATCAGACCTCTGTCACAGGAGGCCGCTCATAATAATGGCCGGAACGGAGCAAATGGAATGGCATCAAACACATAGAAACCATGTGTTTGATGTATTCCACTATTTCCGTTCCAGTCATTACCACAAGCCCGTTCTCCCCAATTAGGGTGCCACCAACCTCCTGTGACCTCTGGGACAGGAAGTAATTAAGAGGAACTCCTATCGATCAGTAGTCTTAAAAGGTTCAAGTCTGGTCATAACTCAATCATGATTTAAGGTCAACACTGGAAATGACCTTTTAACTGATAACGTTACAATGAAATACAGTGATGACTCTGCCTGTCTGTGTGTGAGGGAAGCAGGATTAAGGAGAGGAGACAGAGCCCCTAGCTACATACCTGAGAGCAGGGCAAACTGCCGGTGCAGCTGCTCTATGATGTTGACGGCCAGCAGGGGCCTGATCTCTTGCTGCATGATCTCATCTGGGGAGGGAAACAAGAGAACGCCTCCAGTCAGAGATCACAATATCATAGAGAGAGCAGTATTATTAAAACACTAGCGTACAATGTGTCCCAACTAATCAAGCCCCGAGGCCATACCCTGGCCCAGTCATCATCGGTGGACAATCCATCTACATCAGTGGTGGCTGGAACGGAGCGAATGGAATGGCATCAAACCATGTGTTTAATGCATTTGATACCATTCCATTCATTCCGCTCCAGCCATTACCACGAGCCCTTCCTCCCCAATTAAGGTGCCCCCAACCTCCTGTGATCTACATGTCTGACTAGTCAGCTCAGTATGATCTGTGGAAAATGAGGGCAAGGCCAAGGCTCGGATCTGGACCTTTCCACAGTGTCTGTTCTCTCTCAAACAGTGGTCTCCATGTGTGACGCTGCCCCTCGCAGTCAAGACCTTTAGCTGTGAATGCAGATGAGCTTTGTGTGCCTTTGTTAGATTTCCATTACAAGCTGTGGTAGCGACAGTATCCCCCTTTCACACAGATCATCCTTTCATTGTGTTGTTCCTGTAAGACTTAGTAGTTATTCTGGATGCTTGGAGGGGAGGAGGGGAAGGAGGGTTGATGAAGCTCCATCAGTCTGCCTTAATGGTTTGGGGTCACCCTGGCCTGAAGCACACTGCAGCTAGCTTTTCACTGTGAACAAAACACCCTCTGTCTGGCCATGGTATAAAAGGAGTGTATTAACACACACACTGCACTTTATCCAGTCCTGGCCATCCAGAGTTTTCCCTATAGTCAGATCACGTGGTCAGGATAAACTCCAGGCCCTAGTCAGTCATATGTGCTGTATTTTTAGTCTGGTGGGTGTGTTGTCCACACGGTGTTGATTCTGTGGCAGGTTGTGCCAGCAACGTGTGGAGACACCATGAATTAATGCCATGGCAACACAGAGGGGCACCGTCCTCTGCGCTCCACACACCTCATCCCAGTGTTCACCTCACCTTGTGCAAGGGAGCCTTCAGCCTTCTCCATCTGCTCCAATGAGCAGAAACATACACATTCACTCTCAGCTACAAGAACACATCTACTGGATATGAGGACTTACAGTACATACTGTATTTTCCCCTAAACCAAGCTGTGTTGTATACTGTATGAATTTATTATCCATTAACAGTGGATATTAGAGATTGTTGATCACATAAGGGTCAAAGTGCAATGCAATATTGTAAGATATGGACCTATTTGACTGGCAACAATTGAACAACCCTAAACTTTTATGATTCCCATGAGAGAGTTGTACTGTATGCTTGCTGCAGATCAGGGCACCATTTTCTCTGCCTGGAAAGTACATAATTTATTGAATAAATGTTTAACGTTCGCTTACCTCAAACTACATGGAGGGCAACCAGGTTTCCTTTCAATCATTAGCTATGGTGAGTTATATGATCATGTACAAGATCCGAGAAGTCCCTAAATCAAGTAGCCTACTTCACTTTACCCTACATTCCCTGTAAATCTATTTATACAAAGGCTCAGTAAAGGCTCAAAAAGCATCATTGCTTAGCCTACTAATTAACAACATTGCAGCTGTTGTGAAATAATGAGTAGAGGACTGGATAAATTACACAAAGCAATTACAACAATGTTATATATTTGTAGCCTACATAACGTTTATCACGCAACAATCTAATTTCACACACAGTTGGCCGCCACCAGAAAGTCATAAAAGCCTGAGGCACACTCCCCCACAGAAAACTACAAAATAACAGAGGCATTTTGTCCCTCAGCATTAACTATGGACAGACAGGCAAGAGTCCCTTGAGCTCCTCAGAAGAAACACTGAAGAATATATCAGCCTCTTGGTATTCTGTTGTAATGGAAATAAAGTCTAGGACTAAGGCTAGCAACATGAGTGAGAACAAACGTGTCTCTGTTTGGCATGTAAACACCCTATAACTCCCGACAGAGAGGCAGCGAACGAGGGGAGTGGAAATACCTTACCTATGACAGGTCTGGTTCTCTTAATCATAGTGCCACTATAGTCGGGTGTGAAGAGAGAGAAAAGTCACACTAATCCAGGCGACGGGGCTAAATCACACAGCCAGCAGCGGAAGTTTCTCAAAACACGTTTTTCAACCATTTTCATCCCCTTTCACCTCTTCATACTTCCCGAGTAAGTAACGCCAGACACACACAGCTCGGAAAGTTTTTTCTAAGGAAGGAGTGCATCTGTTTCTTTGGACAATTTTTCCAGCCCTAGCTGCGTCTCACAGCTCCACTCTAATCTCTCACAAGGCTCTCTCAGTGCACAGCAGCCACACAAACAACCTATCAGGATTCAGGGAGGAGGGAGAAGAAACACACTGCTTACTGCCTCTTTAAGTTGGGGAGGGGGGGCAGCCCCGTAGGTAGGTAGGTAGGTAGGTAGGTAGGTAGGTAGGTAGGTAGGTAGGTAGGTAGAAAGAAAGAAAGTTAGTTATGTGTTGTGCTCTGGTGTTCTCCTCCCTTCAGCATCATCCCTCTTCATTAAAGTCACATGCTGACTGTGCACCCCTTTCTGATCTGACTCTCTGTCTCTCCTCTGTTCTCTCTCTGGATGACTGAACGTGACCCCCCTCCCTCCCTCCATCCCCCTTCTCAGAGCAGCTGCATGGTAAGACAAGGGTGTTTATGGTCCTAGAGGAAGTATGTTCCAAAACACCGGTGGCAGCTACGGAGGCATTGTATGTTAAATAAGTAGCTTTCCTTCCCATTGTACACTGGATTCCAAAATAGTGAGATTCACTGAAACATGTGCTGTCCAGTTTGCCACATGAAATGTGTTACAATCGTCACAAACGACAACATGAAAACCATGTTTTAAGGGACCTTAATTTAGTATACAATTTCATAAACACATTTCATTTAAAAAACCTCACTCCATGTGGTACTTTGAATCTATGTCAGGGTTTAGACTTAAAACTCTACCCTTGATTTTGTAAACAAACTTTCTTCACCCACCCAGGGACAGCGGGTAATTGTGCGCCTGCATGTAGCCTCAATAAGAGCGGGAGAAAGAGAAAGCAGCCAGTAGATCGGCTATTATGGGATAATTAGCTCTGGGTTTAATTACTTGGCAGGTCAGCAGCAGTCTACAGCAGGGAGATCAGCTGTGTCTGAACAGGTAGACAGGAAGTTAGCTAGACTCCCTCTCTGCCCTGTCGACCTGCCTGCCTGAGCCACCATGGACCTCACACACAGACAATAAGCCTAGTGTTACAGGGTTACGTAACAAAAGGCCATTATTGAGGACAAAATAAGGAGACAGACAATTGTTGGGAAGGAGTGCAAATCAATATGTTGATACATTTTGCATTGTTCTCTTTCCAAATGGAAGAAACACGTCACACATACACTCAAGTTTTTTGTATGAAAAGCGTAGCCTACAATATCCACCACATATAGCCTAAATGCCACACACTAATCACACTTATTCCACCCAAAAACTATCTTTTGGTATTTGTTTCGTTAGTCCATTGTTGACATAGTCCCAAAATGTTTTGCTTGACAGCACTCACATTTCCAAGATATGTAACTTTCAAAATACAGAAATCATCCCTGTATGATGCATTTTGCATCACATGATGCTGTGTTTTGCATCATATAATGCAAAATGCAATTTCTGTATTTTAAAAGTTACATATCTTGAATACTTGAGCGCTGACAAGCAAAACATTTTGGGACTATGTCAACAATGGACTAATGAAACAAATACCAAAAGATAGTTTTTGGGTGGAATATTTATTTAACTAAAGGGACATGAGAAGCTGTGACCAACACTCCATGCTGAGCGGAGCAGGAGCCCATAAAACAGAGTGAGGTAGTGTTTTTGGAAGAACTAGGCCAAGCATCTCTCCACCATCACCCTCCACCAGTGCTTGTGGGGGAGGAGAAGGCCTCGCGATCACACTGATATCCACACACAGGGAGAATATGAGACTGCTAATATTTCTCTCTCTAAGAAGATTCCCGAGTGGCGCAGTGGTCTAAGGCACTGCATCGCAGTGCTAGCGTTGCTAATTTTCTCACAAAGCAGTGTCACATACAGTACATCTATACAGTATACAATTCCATATGTACTCAGGACATCTCCATGGTCATGGATCTACAAACAGTACTGATGTAATCTCCTTCAATATTGTTGGAGAGGAAGTTTGAATATAGTAGATATTTTGGTTCGTAAATCGACATACAGTACCAGTCAAAAGTTTGGGTTTTTCTTTATTTTGTAGAATAATAGTGAAGACATCAAAAATATGAAATAACACATATGGAATTATGTAGTAACCAAAAAAAGTGTTAAACAAATCAAAATATATTTTATATTTGAGATTCTTCAAAGTAGCCACCCTTTGCCTTGATGACAGCTTTGCACACTCTTAGCTTCACCTGGAATGCTTTTCCAACAGTCTTGAAGGAGTTCCCAAATATGCTGAGCACTTGTTGGCTGCTTTTCCTTCACTCTGCGGTCCGACTCATCCCAAACCATCTCAATTGGGTTGAGGTCGGGGGATTGTGGAGGCCAGGTCATCTGATGCAGCACTCCATCACTCTCCTTCTTGGTAAAATAGCCCTTACACAGCCTGGAGGTGTGTTGGGTCATTGTCCTGTTGAAAAACAAATGATAGTCCCACTAAGCCCAAACCAGATGGGATGGCGTATCGCTGCAGAATGCTGTGGTAGCCATGCTGGTTAAGTGTGCCTTGAATTCTAAATAAATCACAGACAGTGTCACCAGCAAAGCACCCCCACACCATAACACCTCCTCCTCCATGCTTTACGGTGGTAACTACACATGCGGAGATCATCCGTTCATCCACACCGCGTCTCACAAAGACATGGCGGTTGGAACCAAAAATCTCCAATTTGGACTCCAGAGCAAACAACACATTTCCACCTGTCTAATGTCCATTGCTCGTGTTTCTTGGACCAAGCAGGTCTCTTCTTCTTATTGGTGTCCTTTAGTAGTGGTTTCTTTGCAGCAATTCGACCATGAAGGCCTGAATTCACACATTCCCCTCTGAACAGTTGATGTTGAGATGTGTCTGTTACTTGAACTCTGTGAAGCATTTATTTGGGCTGCAATTTCTGAGGCTGGCAACTCTAATGAACTTATCCTCTGCAGCAGAGGTAACTCTGGGTCTTCCATTCCTGTGGCGGTCCTCATGAGAGCCAGTTTCATCATAGCGCTTGATGGTTTTTGCGACTGCACTTGAAGAAACTTTCAAAGTTATTGAAATGTTCCGTATTGACTTAGATTCATGTCTTAAAGTAATGATGGACTGTCATTTCTCTTTGCTTATTTGAGCTGTTCTTGCCATAATATTGACTTGGTCTTATACAAAATAGGGCAATCTTCTGTATACCCCCCTACCTTGTCACAACACAACTGATTGGCTCAAACGCATTAAGAAGGAAATCAATTCCACAAAGGCACACCTGTTAATTGAAATGCATTCCAGGTGACTACCTCATGAAGCTGGTTGAGAGAATACCAATAGTGTGCAAAGCTGTCATCAAGGCAAAGGGTGGCTACTTTGAAGAATCTCAAATATAAAATATATTTTGATTTGTTTAACACTTTTTTGGTTACTACATGATTCCATATGTGTAATTTCATAGTTTTGATGTTTTCACTATTATTCTACAATATAGAAAATAGTAAAAATTAAAAATTAAACTTGAATGAGTAGGTTTGTCCAATCTTTTGACTGGTAGTGTACATCCAAAAGAGCACGTTTCCCATTGACACTCAGGAAAAGGGCAGCCTTACAAGAAAACAATAAAAGGATGTGTCAGACAGGTCCATTTATCTTCCAAAAACAAAACTCCCCTAGTGATGGATATCAAATGAAAGCTAAGCAAACTGTCTTTGGAAGTTGAACGAACCCCAGCTGTGTAATAATCTCGACTTCAGGTGGAGGGAATACCAACCAACCGATTGGGAAAAAAATTGGGCAACAAATTGGGATTTTGACCATGAATTCTGGCCAACATTCATGTGGAAACTTGTCCTAGGAACAGAACGAATGGACATCATTATGGTGCTAAGAGATGAAAGGATCTCTGAGGAAGAGACGTCAAAGCCATGTGATGGTCATTATGGTTTCAGTCATACACTCATGACATTAAGATGGATACCCCATTCTCCTATTTACAATCAAATACTTCTTGGAATTCCGCTTGGACAGATTCGGAAACTGCTTTCTGGCAATAGAATGTGTCACTTTGTTCCGACTAAAGAACATTATCTCAGATCCACCTTTGGATACAGACAGTCCAGGAAGAGCAAAAAGTGACACATATCCTTACTTGAACGTGCCCAAACAATTTAATTGCATTTAAATCTTTAGATACACATATTTTGAACCAGATGCCCTGAAGGACATTATATTATTATATTATAAGGACATAGGCTTGGCAGCTAACTGGATACCATAGGTGACTATTTGACAAATGCTGTACATTCAATTGCAAGGGATAATCACACATAAGAGAGAATGTCTAGGCATTGAGGGTTTGTGGGACCATCAACGGCTTCTGGGTAGGTTATTTTGTGATATCATTAAACTTTGGGGCATTGAGACATACTGCCAGCTAGTCTTTTCCCACATATTGAAAACAGTCAGACAGGACAGCTTTATCCAACCATAGACACGCTGATTCAGATGTTTTTTTATAAAAACCTGGAGCTGTTTTTTTCTGCTGTCATTGCCACTTCTCCAAAGAGGGAAACAATCAAAATTGTGCATGCTTGCATGCATGGTATAAGACATGTTCTACTCAAGTATTATTTTAAAGGTTGTTGTGATGTGGAGCTTTCTATCCTGGACAATGCAAGCCATTTGACATGCAAATAGGAAAGCAACCTGGCATACAGTAAGCATGTCTGAGAAGGTGAGAACTGCCATGCCTATTCAGAAATGCATCAGTCTAATATTAGAAGGAAAGGCATACCTCAGATAGCAGCAGCAGACTAATGAAATCTCACCAAAGCATTTACATATAGCAGGGCCTTAGCAGCATCCCATCAATCAACTACCTGACAGAGGGCAGGGGGGTGGAGTGAAGGAGAGGTGCTGAGAAGGAGGGTGAGAGGGAAGAGAGGGAGGACATACTTCTCCCCGTGGCTGACTCAGTCTTCTGACACACCCCCAGAAAGTGGTGGTAGGACTCCATCTCCCCGGCAGAGATACGCACCATGGAGGAGGCACCACGCGTGTGCCGCCCGCACGCCGAACACCGCGAGGGGATGGTCTGGTAACGCAGAGAGCCATCCATCATCCCACCACAGCGGAGCGTCAAAATATCTGCACTACTCATGTCTGAGAGTGAGTCAGAGTGTGTGTCTTTGTGTTCAGGAGATGGCTTTCCTGCACACCAGCCTGTGTAGTTCCTTCCTACGCAGTGCCTAGCGTAGTCAAGGTCAATCCAGACTCCAGCCCAGGGTGACAGTAGGGAGACAGGGACAGAGAGAGCTCAGAGCAGCTACCAGAGCTTCACTCTCCTCCCAGGCTCAGTCCTCCTGAATCACCCCTGGTCTGCTATTCAAGTCCCCTGGATGCTCTTCTCTTACAGTGCCTTCCATCTGATAGTCCTGTCTCTCAGCGCAGCACATCTCTAACAAACACACACACGGTCCCCGGCCAGCCTCTACCACTGCAATTATTTCTCTTCAGTCCCGGGAGCTGCTGCCTCTGACCACGTCTCTTCCCTCTCTATGCCGGGCACATGCAACAGAGGATAATCACAAACTCTTCTTACGTAACCTCTATATAAGCTCAGGTGACTTCACACTCAGGGGAGAATCTAACAGTGAAATGCACCATGTATTTCACTGTGAAGCACAACATGTCTGCTAAATGACTAAAATGTAAATGTATGCACAGAAGAAAAGGGAAACTATACTGTATAATACATTCCAATGTGAATTGATCAGGCATTTTGAACTCCACAGCTCTATTTGTGACCAAGTTCCCACAAGGTGTTTACAGGGTAATCACCGGCCTCTCTGTTAGGTCACATTGCTGAACGTCTTAAGCCTCTAAGCACCAGAGCTCCTTACTCAAGACGTCACAAGGAAACACCACTCCACTCAACCACCAGCCCCTACCTACTGCTATCTACTGAGCAGGCTTCTCCAGTAGCACGACTAGCTTACATCACATCTGTTTCACACCACTCAGAGGCAAAAGAGCCATAGAAACCAGACCTGTATGAGTGAAAGACACAGAAAATATCCATGAAGGTTTAAAGTAGGTAATCCAGTCACTTACACATAACTGAGCCCATGGCGAGGTCTTCCTGTCTGGACCGAACCAGACCGCTGAACACAACAGTCCTGCCCTGAGGGCTCCAGCTGTGGTTATGGAGAACGCGCAGAGCACCGCGGAGCAGATTCCTTACCGTGTGTGTGTCTGTGAGTGTGTGGGTGCATGTGTGTTCTGTCAGAGCTCTCGCCAGAGGTCTGAGTTGAAGCCTTGTGACCAGTGGAGCTCAGGAGACTGGCATGGTTTACACCAATATCCTCAACAATACCCTGAGGCACTGGGGGCTTCCCTTTCCTTCCCCACCCAGCCCGACATTCAGCCTCTGTGCTGTGGAGTGCTGTGTGGCCAATGTGCGTCAGGAACCCAGTACAAAAGGCACGGCTTTTCCTCCTTCTGGCTGTAGCTCATTCACTGGCCTGTCCTTGTCTCAGAAGCACTTTCTCACCCCTCCCTCCCAAGACACTCTCAGTGGACAAGGGTATGTACCACATGAGAATAATAACACACAAGAACATTATCAGTCATACTATATCTAAGTTACACCCATGGGCATCACAGTTGGTGGGCTACATTTGTAGAACTGCTATTTGCCAAGAGAGAGAAAGACTACTACTCCAATATAACTTTATACAACATCTGAAATGTTTCTAACATTCTTTTAAAAAATCTGCCTCTTCAGGCTTCACCACACTGTGTGCTGTAAGAACTTAACCATTACATCATAATGTGTCCATTTAGTGTCAAAGTGATGACCAATATGTGTGATACTATAGTCTTGATGTTTGTCACAGGAAATAGGATCCAGTGGCCTTCCTGCCTTTAAAAATACATAATACACAGGTCTGTATCTTAAGCTTACCGTTCCACTGGCTGATAAACATAGATCCCTCTCGCTAGCTGATCTTAGTACACTGGTCTATTCAGGGACGACTTTAATGACAGTGATAGGGCTATATTTGGCTTTAGTGTTTACCTCTGCATACACCTACTATACACATTTACTACAAGATATCGCAAACATACAGTGCACATATCACATAATCTGATATTGCCACATTTTCCATAAAATTGAATAAAATATATGCGTAAAAAAATTACAGGTGCAATGTCCCTCCTTTCTTTATGGATGACGGAGAGAAGTCTCCACAGTAGTTGGTTTCCAGGCAGAGAATGGGTGTCTACAGACAGACTCCTATTCCCAAGTGGTGTCGAGATGGAGGAGGTCACTAGTTCAGATGTTGTGCTCACAGTGATTATGTCATGTGATAAGAACTATATGTTCAGTTCAACAGTATGATCTTGAATCACAGTATTGGCATCAGCTATTCTAAATCACTATGCTAATGAAACAGCATAAAAGACCAGAAAAGCAGCAACACCTGCTGTCCAAGGAGAATATTAGAGCATTTGCACTGTTTGTTTTTCTACTTAAGGTCAGGGGCAGGGAGTAAATTCCATCATATGACATCACCATGTGGCTCTGTCAGCAGAAAGCTGGCCTTTAACGTTGGGACATGTGCTCTACAAACAAGAAAACAGGAACAAGACACTGGCATGTAAAAGAAAAACGTATGCCTCATGTCTGGATCCGGAGATCACTGCACACACATAGGGAGGGGGATGAGTAGTACTGTATATGTGAGCTCTGACCAGCACCGTGCTGGCAGTAAAGAGGTCCAGGGTCACACACACTGAGTCCGATACCCACACACAGTGTATTTTATTGCTTCCTGCTATTGTTATGGCGCTCACACATATTGGCATGTCAACACAAGGTCACCCTATTTTTGAAAGATACATATTGGAATGCTCAAAATGCATCTGCTTCTCCTCACAATCTATTTTTTATTCTCTCTTTATTGCTAGGACATAACTAAATTACAACCGAGTCCAACCAAATCCAAATAGCATATACAGTATTTATTTTACGTAAATTTGTTGATTTTATTTGACATGAACATGTTGATGAACAACCCTACCCTAACCATATAAAATGATATAAACATCTGTGGGAAAAGCTAGTTTCAGTGCCATTTCAATTATAAATGAGCAGTATGTCATCCCAGGTTCAGAGTTGTTGTGAACATCTGTACTATTACATTGTAGCAGCGAGCCCCACTTACCAGGGCAGGAGCAGAGCATGCATCAAAGCTCTCAACCGTGAGACGCACTGAGGATAGGAAATCGACCCAAAGATCAGGTATGCTGTGACAATATACTTCAACCCCTTGCGAGATAGATTACGGTTCTGGTAAAAAAAAGTAATCTGCAGTGCTATTGATGCTGAATTGACACCGTTGCCTTGAGGTAATTCTTCTCACAAACAATGCCCTATCGGGGGTCGGCAAACCTTCCCACCCACCTTCAGAGAGCAAAGGTTTACAGAGGTTAAAGGTCACAGAAGGAGAATGGGGAGCAGTCATCCCCAGGACTCCCTCTGTGTGTCCTAGCCTTACCTGGCCTGACTCCTGTCTTCCACCTACATGCCCTCGGTTTTTCCAAGCCTGCTGTGGAGCTTGACCCTGCTGATCTGAGGGCCACCCTGAGCCCTCTAAAACTGGAGCAGTAAGACTATATTAGAGGTCGAAATTAGGCCAGACTCTTAAAATAGATTGATGGCTCAATGGGCTATTGTTCCATTGTTTTACTGTGAGCACCAGTCAAATGCTGGCCAAAGCCCAAAGGGGGCTGTGCGAAATAAGACAAACGTTTTCCAAGAATGCAGAGAGACCCTTTCACGTAAAGAGGGACAAATGGGAAGCAGTGTGAATACAGCCTACGTCATAACAACAAGGCTGGGCTGGGTAAACAAGACCAGAGCTGTTATGACACCAGGAAGATCTATGGCTGGAACACCTACCTAACTTTAAGAGGTTAAAACATGTTGACAACCTCTGAGTGATACAAAAACCAACAGCCTATGACGTGTCTGCAGATTATATGCACTTTGCCACTGTTTGGCAATTATGAACATCGAATCACTGCAATCAATAATTTATGATTCCACATAATCTAAAATCCAAAAACTGAGATAAAGTTGACGGCATTGTTGTGAAGGGATATGATTTCAGAAGTCAGAGATGAGGAAGGAAGGCATCTGATCAGGACATTTCAGATGATGAACACCATGGCTGCTGTTCCAACAGGAGAGAGGATGACCCCCTGACCTTTCCATTGTTCACTTCTCTGCGTATGGGATATAATCTGGACTTTTTATAGATCTCCTTCTGTGCCAAGGAAGGCTTATGAATGGACTATCAGTATTACAGAATGGCATGGCACAGGCCCTCATGGTGGCATCTGGTATTGATTTTAGAAGATAGCACTGGCCCTTTGGTTGCCAAGCCGATGAGGGGTGGGCAGATAGATGAAGGGAGGGACAAAACAATGCTTCTTTCTATTTATCCATTTAACTATCTATGATGTACATAGAGTCTCAATAGAATAATTGCTTACTGTAAGAGGATATAACTACTATAGTGCCAAAGTTACAACAAAATGAATGACAGACAAGTAAGCAAACATTCATCCTGAGAGAAACTATAAACATGCTCACACAAAATACATAATGTCTAGGATCGAGGTCTGTGTTGTAGAGCCAGCAGAACATGTACATTGTCACTGATCACTTGGTGAGAATCTGCCAAGAATGGTTACTCATCTGTGGAAAGTATGCTTTAAACGAAATGCCTCTGAAAACCACATATTGTAGTGATTACTCTGACATTTTAATGCGTTTTCCAGCCTTGGTGCCTTTATGATTCCCTGTCTGCTGTGTCTTTAGTCTGTGCTCATGTTTTGATGTGGTTGTATTTTCTGTTTCTATAGGCCTATAGACTGTTTCATTTCCCTGTGTTAACCACATAGTATGTATCTGGGGCCAGCCTTGAGTAGCCAGACCATGCTAATCCCCTTAGTTCAATTAGCAACGGATGACTGATGCCACACATTTCCATTCTTCTACTCTACTAAATAGTACAGAGGGCAGCCTGAAATTAGGGTTACTGCTACACTGGGCCAAAATCTTTGCATACTATGAGGCTAAGAATTTAAGTCATGTAATACTGAGTTTATATTTTCCTATATGATTTGGAGATTGAATTCTTCATATTAGATATTATTGGGATGTGTTGGGGAGGATTGCCCTTTACACAAGAAGCAATGTCCTACTGTAATTCCCTGGTTGCTAGAGGCAACAAAACATAACATACTTGTGCCTGATCTTTTTTTCCTGAAAACTATTTGAAGGTCCATTTCAAGTAGGTCATGTATTTTCCTGTAAATATAATTTGTTTGGAAGAGCTGTGAGAGGACTATGGTCTGTATTTTGATCATTCTAATAACTCTGTTTAAAAGAGGAGTCAGCCGCTTGAATGCTACATAATTTATATCATGAATTATTCATGAAATCCATACGCCGTTACCCTAAATTACACAGCCTTCACATTCCGGCAACTATGATGTCACCTGCCACCAATGAGAGCTCAGATAAGGCTTGCATCTCTCGCTTTTGCTCTCTGTGAGTCATGGAGCCTGTTACAAGGTTTAACTGCAATTAATATCTCTGATGTAGTGTTGCTGACATCAGCTGCCCAGCTCACCATTTCCCACACACGCTTTTAATGTCAAATAGTGATTGAATCTGCACAGCTCTACATCCCTTACAGTTGAACAGAGGGGTGTGTCTCTAGCAGAATAACGTTACTGTCGTCAGTCTCATCTTCTGTATAGGGAAGCTCATTATGAACCTTTAATTAAGAACACTGTGGGGACATTTAGGTCAGATAGGTATAATAAATTGTTATGACGACAGCAATCTATAACGCTCACCATATAACATGGTCCTCTGTAGCTCAGCTGGTAGAGCACGGCGCTTGTAACGCCAAGGTAGTGGGTTCGATCCCCGGGACCACCCATACACAAAAAAATATTATATTATTATAATCTGACAATGATTAAATTATGGTTAATGAGTAAAGGAGGAGGACCTCCAAGTCTATGGATGCATTTTGTGTAGGGCAAAGGGTGAGTGGACCAGAGCGCACCCTACGGGTGTGATAGTGAAATTATTGGGGGTCTCTGATAAATTGGGGGCGTGAGAGATGCAAACAGCAACACAAGGGAGGATGCTTCCATAAATCAATAGGGCCAATGCACACAAGCCTGGGCTATCTCAGTTTCTATGGTAACTGCCTGCACAGTCCCCTCCCCAATACATGGCTGCTGCCTGACTGCCTCACTAGAGCAGCGATTGAAGACACTCTGTAACAATCTCCAACATGGCACAATAACCTACTTCCTCTGCCCAGCCCAGAAGACCCGGACATAGAATATGGAATGGGGGAAAACAAGAGGAATTGAGAGAGGGGGAAATAGGAATCTAAAGAGATGTATAGTAGGTTTTTCTGTCTTGTGGCTAATAACATTGAGTATCATAAAATATGTAATGAAACCCATAGATGACGGTAAATACTGTATATATATCTCCATGACAATACACATATTAGCTCTAAAATGTGGTTATAGTGATTTACAATTAAATTCATAATAAGAATGGGATGGGATTATCAGAGAATAGACAAATGGAATGACAAGTCTGACTGGTGTGGGGGTCCATTATAAATCTACACAAGAATAAAATATAAATCCACAAACCAGATCCCAATTTTGGGCGGCAGGTAGCCTAGCAGTTAAGAGCGTTGGGCCAGTAACCGAAAGGTCGCTGGTTTGAATCCCAGAACAGACTAGGTGAAAAATCGGTCAATGTGCCCTTGAGTAAGGCACTTCACTCTAATTGCTCCTGTAAGTCGCTCTGGATAAGAGTGTACTAAATTACTGAAATGTCAAATGTAAAAATGAGTACTAGAAAACAACATACTTCAGGGTTATTTGCGTAAGGCTGACTCTGACCTTGAACTGTGTAAAATGTAAATTGAGTGTAAATTGCAACAATAATGATCAGCCCAAATCTGACATTTCTTTCCGTTTAGACCAAATATTCACACATTTATCTCTATAGTCAAGCATTTCATATCTAGGCATCTCTAAAGATGCTGTCTGGAATAGGGAGACCATGCAGGGAGCAGCTGCTGGGTATCCCCCTTCCCTCCCCACACCCCCGGTGTGGCTGATGGCCCATGGAGGGATGAAGACAAGACACTCACCGACATGTGTGATGACACAGTCCACACGCTGCTGGAACTCCTGCAGAGACATCTCATCCTCTCTCAGCCAGCAGAGCATCTCAGGGTGTGGGCAGCATCCACTCTCCTTCGTCAATCCGCTCCGTCACAGGAGGCTGAGGCACCCTCCACACACAATGCCTGGTGCCACTCCCAGTCCGCAAGCACCTCTGAGGGATGATGTGAGAGAAGGGAAGCAACTTCAGGGTCTGAGGATACCTCTAACTCCACTGAAAAGATCTCTTCACGTCAAAAATTACAATACAATGTAGCATAGTATGTGTGTGTGCGTTATTAATAATGGATGGATACATACACACACACACACACACACACACACACTCACTGGGTGAGCCAATCAGGAGGATTTTACGGCGCTCTCAGGCAGATGCTCGGCTTGCTGTAATAAAGGCTGAGTCAGACACCAGGAAGCAAAAGAGAGCCGCTACCTGCCTTGGGGAGATAGGGAATCCATTAGCCCCCTAACACAAAACCTGGAGATATAGCGCCACTAAAACGGAGCTAAAGTACCGTATGGGACATGACGAAAACTTTGTTTAAAGAAAATGATTTAATTCATTATTATTATTATTATTATTATTATAGTTTAATTAATTATGAAAAGTATTGTCTAAATGGTAGACAATATAACATAAATCAAATTATGATATTCAATAATAATATATCAATTTAAAATATAATATTGTAAGTAAAGGATTTTATTTTCAAGTCATCCATTACTAGCATACAAAAACTAAAATATGTAGATATGACTATTAATACATTTAGCGTTCCTATTTTCATGTCATGAAAGAAAGCATGATTCAATTGACATTGTTATTTTGTGCTCAGACAAAACTAAACCAATAGGCTATTTACCCTTCGTTGTGGTTTTGAAACCAATAACGGCAACCCATCCCTCTACTATTCTGTACCACATTTTGATGAAAGCAAACGTGCAAGCCAAGAGCATTATCTTTTTACCACACGCCATTGCGTTGCATTGTGGCGATTGCCACAGCATTGAGAAGCCGCCCAGTAGACATCTGCGTTTCCACTCCATTACCACTGGATTCGATCATGTGACGCATAAATGGTCGTGACTGGTGATGAGAGGCATAACATATTATCAGAATGAAAATGTATTATTTTAACTTATTTCACATACATCATTCCTAGTACAACAGCAATGACCCTCCCTAGTGTCGATGAAGAGGAGACGGAGGAGAGGAAGCCGCTTCTGACTATTGAAACGCTACTGTCGCTCAACTCTCTGATTGTCGATTCAATCAAGGTGACTAGAAGCAGCCTTGTTTTGGTTAATTGTGTAAATGAAGAACATAAGAATAGTGCACTGGATCTGGCAAAATTGCCCATTGCCTGCTAAAGGAGTTATGGTGCTTTCAAAACAACTGGGAACTCGAAAAAATACTAGGTCAAATCATAACGTCAGAGCTCTAGAACGATGGCCGAGTTGGATTACCTTTCAAAATGATTTTTCCAAGTCAGAGCTAGTTTTTCCCCCCTGAGTTCCCAGTTGTTTTGAACGCTCGGAAGTCAGATTTCCGAGTTCCCAGTTGTTTTGAACGCAGCAAAAGATGCCAGAGTTCCTGACTTGGAATTCCTAGTTGGATGACTGTTAAACGAGTTTTCCCAGTCATACATCGTTTTCCCGAGTTCCCAGTTGTCCTGAACGCTCGGAAGTCGGAGATTTCCGATTTCCCAGTTATTGTGAAGGCAGCATTAGCCCTTGATCATGACTCTTAGGGTGTTTTCACAGTTGGGTCCTCAAGTGTGATTTCAGTGATTTTGTGTGTGCAGTGTGTGAAAACTCCAAAGGAACTCAGACCTCTCAAAAAAGCCCCGAAGCGAACCGAACGGAGACCATCTCGAGAGGTGGTCTGAGTTCGGTTCAATTGAATTCTAAGTCGGGTTCCCTTTTTTAGCGCAATGTGAACACAAAGCTCCCCAAGTTCGCTAGTCATTATTCCTACGCCACACACTAGACTACTGCAACACCGTTTCCTCTACCATAACCACCCACTCACATTAGTGGCACAAAAGAGAGAATATGATGTGCCGGTTCGGGGGGAACACGCTGTTTTTGGATATTAATTAGCGATTGTCATGGATGCACAGAAATTCCACAAAATGTGTGGAGTTTTTTGTTCAGATTATTTATTTGCAATATGTGATCTATAGGCTAAGAGAGCTTCATCAGTTGTTTATTCGAATGTGGGGTTTGAATAATGTGAGAAGACAACATATAGTACAAAATCAATACTAGCCGCTTAAAGGGGCAGTAGCCTACATTGGGTGTATACTTTTTAATTACAGGATTATTTAATCTGCAGTTATTCTAATGCTATTTATTCTGTTATCAATAATATTTACATGTTAATAATAATATATAATAATATGCCATTTAGCAGACGCTTTTATCCAAAGCGATTTACAGTCATGTGTGCATAAATTTTTACTTAGCCTATGGGTGGTCCCGGGGATCGAACCCACTACCCTGGCGTTACAAGCGCCATGCTCTACCAATTGAGCTACAGAGGACCACTTAATAGTATCTTCGGTTTACAATTATGTCTAATCTTTTAACTAAATGCAATCTTATCTTCCAAAATGTAAGTAGGTATATCTAGCGGTCCGATAACACGTTATGATGGAATGGCATGTCCTGCACTTTGTAAAAGCCCAGAGTGTATTGAGTGAATGTTGGCAAAAGATCTTGGTTCCTTTCTAAACATAGCAATGTGAATGCAAAGAGGACTCGAACCACAAAATAGGTGAAATGAACTGGCAAAAGAGTTGAATCCTCATTCAAAGGCAAGGGCAGTGTGAATACAAAGATAACTGAGATATTTAGCTTTAAAGAGGACTATATGTGAAAACACCCTTAGTTCCATTAATTGGGCCCAGCGTCGTCCAGGTTAGGGGAGGGTTTGGCCGGCTGGGATGACCTTGTCCCATCGCATTCTAGCGACTCCTTGCACGCTGACTTCGGTCGCCAGCTGTATGGTGTTTCATTGGATGAAGGCGTCTTCTGTAGGGGGAGTTTTGTTAAGATTCCCGATGCTCAACCTGAACGTTAACACGCTTCACTTGTGGTACGGTATTGGAAGCATAAGGACTTTATCTTTAATTTCAGCGAGAAGTAATTTTCAAAAAATGAAAGATTAAATTGATACACACCTTGATAGGGTTAGGGCTACAGCGCTTGTTTACGGACAACCGAAGGAAGACAAGAGGCGACCACCTATGCTAATTAGCTATTTAGTATGCTCCAAAACACCTGTGTATGAGGAGGTGTAGTTTCATCAAATGGAGGCACCCACAGTTGTATGGATCTGCAACCTGTGCAAAACTGCTACAGTAAGTGTATCTTTTTTATTTGAAGGATTCTTTGAAGCTGATGAAAGATAAGGGCCATATGTTTCGAAAGCCGTATCACAAGCGATGATTATTGACATTTCTAAACGTTAAAACAGCGTCGGGATTGTATCCTGGTTCACATGAGGCAATCGTGTGCGAAGCTAATGGCTGAGAACTGTAGGGAGAAGGACTGCAAGGCAGAATGCTGCCAAAAGCTTTCGAGAGCTAGAGGAAACTGTACCTGCACATGTGAAGCTTGGATATGTGAGGTGTGCGTTGAGAGTATTTGTGTCCAAACCACACAAATGCTGTTGGAATTGCAAAAGATATGGCCACGTTCAAATGTTTGCAGACGGGAGAAGTATGTTATTGAAGAATCTGTGAATGGAAAATGTTGCAACTGTGGTGGGGATCATACTCCGTACTTCCTTGAGTGCCCTGTTTGGGTGAAAGAGGTCAAGGATCAGGGCTGTACAGCAGACCTCCTAAATGTGAAGGGGCAAGAGACCACAGTACTGAAGAAGATATGGTGGTGAATGAATCACAACCAGTTGCAAATGTTTTACATCAATCAAGTGATCTGGATACACTCATTGTGAAGAAGGTGGATTTTGTAGCAGTTATAGACACAGTTATTAATTGTACTGCACAAGAGTCAAAGAAGCTGGACAAAATTGTAGCCGAAAAGTTTTTGGGGCTCCAAGACTATATGGCAGAAGTACTACCAGGACTGTCACCAGAAAATGTCGCGCCCTATGGCAGAAGTACTACCAGGACTGTCACCAGAAAATGTCGTTTCGCGCCCTCACAGGATCCATCAGAGCCTGTGTAGGGACCTGATTTGGATTTTGACAGAAAAACAAGTTGATTTTTGCTTAGTTTAACCTTATTATTGATAGTTTGTATGAATATTTTTTACCACGCATTATTTACTTTTTGGGGATCTTTATTATCCACCCGCACAGTAGGGAGCGGAATGAACATGAAATTGTTGCGAACGCCATTATAACAAAGAAGAAGAAGAAGAACTCTCTGATTGGAGGAAAAAGATTGATGTCGTAGGCAGAAAAAGGCGTCACATCTTCTCCGTCAGAGCGGGAAAGCTACCACACATGTCAACGCATTTTATCTAGTTACAGATAACTATTTCTTTAAAACAGTGTAAAGTATTATTTCGAGCAACTTTGGGTAAGTTAGTTCTTAATACCAAAGCTAAATAGCTACTGATAATCAGTAGCTAACTGTTACTTGCAAACTGTTCTGGGAGCTAGCTAACTGGTGGTTGTTATTGTTTAGCCAGCTAGGAGCTTGTCAAAGAAAGAGAAGGTGAACGTCACCCTCTTTGACACGCAAGACAGTCAAGTATGGCTCAGTGACTAATGGGAAGTGGTCTGTTTTCTAAATCCTATTTTCAAGGAAGAGCCATGCAAGCGTTTTTGAAAGGTACATCTACACAAGGCACCAGACCTCTGAAAGAGAAAGGTGCCGGGACCAATGCAGAGAAGAAGCAGAAGTCTGTCCCCTGGGTAGAGAAATAGTAAGTTCAATTTCTCAGCAGCTGTAATGTAAGCCCTTGTGAATCTTCCTTCATAAAATGTAAATCCAGACACACAATGAACAGTTGTTATTCTTCCCATTTAATGTAGCTGCAGGCAAATATCTTGGTGACAAGTAGCTTGCTATGTTTAGTCAGAAAGAAAACCCTCCATTAATTTGATCAACTACACACAGAAATCCATTGTTTGGTTGTTTACAGTAGACCAAAATGTATGGAAGAGGTGGCGTTTCAAGAGGAGGTGGTTGCTGTGCTGAAGAAGACTATAGAGGGTGCTGATGTAAGTATCCTCTTCAGATCCATTAGTGACTTCTCATATGTTTAGGGTAAATACTGTGTGCCTGGGGTTCTGTTTTGAATATTACATAGGGTGTCCACCCGGGTGAAAATGCACTTGTGATGACCTTTCACTACCTTATGTCATAAAATACATTTTACCGGCCTCCCGAGTGGCGCAGCGGTCTAAGGCTCTACATCGCAGTGCTAGAGGCATCACTACAGATCCGGGTTCGATCCCGGGCTGTGTCGCAGCCGGCCATGACCGGGAGACCCATGAGGCGGCGCACAATTGGGCCCAGCATCGTCCAGGTTAGGGGAGGGTTTGGCCGGCTGGGATGACCTTGTCCCATCGCGCTCTAGCGACTCCTTGCACGCTGACTTCGGTCGCCAGCTGTATGGTGTTTCCTCCAACACTTTGGTGTGGCTGACTTCCGGTTTAAGCGAGCAGTGTGTCAAGAAGCAGTGCGGCTTGGCGGGGTCGTGTTTCGGAGAACGCATGGCTCTCGACCTTCGCCTCTCCCGAGTCCGTACAGGAGTTGCAGTGATGGGACAAGACTATGTGCACGTTGTAATACAACATTTAATTGTCGCATTTCAAACTATCCTTTCGGGAGGCGCAGCTGGGAACTAGCTCTGGATGATGGTTAGTGGTGGGGTCGATAAACAAGAATTGGAGGATCCTCATCATTTAAATCTCCGGTTTGGGAACATTTTTGCTTCCCAGTAGAAGCAGAAATGTATTGAACTTAGTAGGAAATCAACTAAATATATTGAATTGATTAGAACATTAATTAGCCCATTATGACGATAACACATGAACAAAATACATAAGTAATTCGTATTTTCCTTTTTGAAGAGGCAACGGCGCAGGAATGCCCCTGTCTGTGCGTTTGTCTGCCACTGTGTAGCCCTTAGCGATGACGTTAATAACAACAGTCTTCTGGTAGATGGAAAGGCTTTCCCAAAACCTTCTCATAAAAATGTTAACTACAAAGTAGTCTATGCATACCTGGCAGAATGATATGATTATTTGCCTCACTCCAGTGGTGATTTGTTAAGCAATCACGTGTGCTACAGAAACACTGCTAACCAAGCACGGCTCTTGCTGGTGTGCACCTAAATTAAATGGTATATCTACACCCAAAAATGTATATTTCTTATATTTTTCCCATACCTCAAATGGTCTCCTGATGTGGTTTAAGCATTGTGGACATAGAACCTCACATTTTGTTTTTCTATAAAAAAAAAAAGTTTCATTTGAGTGTGAAACCCTGAAAAACAGGGGAAAATCTGAAACCTGGAAAAATAGAATGGGCAAAAAATAAAACCAATTTTAAAAGGCCCTACATTATATGGCTCATGATCTATTCCTGGGTTAGTTTTACATCTTTTTCCAAATCAAAAATTAACTACAGGAACTGTTGGCATTTCATTTTCCCGCTAAACTGAACTGCGACCCCAAAACCGCACCATGACCCCAAAACCGCAATATGTGCCGAACCGTGGGTTTGGTGAAATGTTACCACTTTACTATCTTACCTCTATTGTTTCGTGTCCTCTGGATTTGAGAAGGAAGATGAGTTCAATGGTAAGCCTGTCAGGTAGCCTTAGTTCTCACAAAGCATCCAGCCTAGCTGACACAATGCTATATACCTGGTTTTATGACAACAACAAAAATATCAGGCCTCCACTTATTTAGTCACCCAAATTTTGACCATCCTACAAGGGTAAAAACTCCAAAAAGTTTTGAACAGATTATGATAGAGACGTGAGGTTTGGATCATTGGCTTTCTTAGTGGATTATCTACACAATTAACATTATTTTACCCATTGGTCAAAAGATGCAGTTTTGATTGGAGAACCTATATTATATCATCTCCGTTGCAGCTCCCAAATCTGCTGTTCTATGGACCACCTGGAACAGGAAAGACCTCCACCATCCTGGCTGCAGCCAGGGAACTTTATGGGTGAGAGTGACTCACCAGCTTTCCAGATTACTGCATGCAAACTCCCAATTTATGCAGACACTGCGTTCGTGTGTTTCAGCTGTACAGTGCTTGTATACACCACAGTGAGTTTTCCCTGTCCGTTCCTCTCCACAGGCCAGAGCTGTACCGACAGAGAGTGCTGGAGCTGAACGCCTCTGATGAGAGAGGGATTCAGGTGGTCCGAGAGAAAGTCAAGAGATTTGCCCAGCTGACTGTAGCAGGACACCGCACTGAGCAAGTACCAGTATCTGTATAGGGGTTAAAAATGGCATATTTGGGCACTGAAGTTGGAATGTAGTGGCTGTACACTAACATGCTATACAAGACATCAGAGCCCTGGCTCTGCGCTTCACAGCTCTGTGTGGGTTTTGATGACAGACATTCTGAACTTGAGCACCTCGCACGACATGAAGTTGCCCCATCCCTCCCACTAATTGGGCAACTTTTACAAATGTTTTTGTTGTCTGAGTGAGGGAAATGCTATAAATTTAAGAGGACTATGTATTTTGAATGTTGAGACGTTTAGGATTATAATAAATACCTCTGATGTCCTACAAGCAAACCAAACACCCGTGACTCCAAATGTGCACTTCACATTTCCAAATCATAAAACTCATGTAATATACAATGTCAACGTTTATGATCACTATGTTTGATGTACAGTTACAAGATGACATGGCGTCATACCCTGGGTTGTCCTGAACAGAATGAGCCTATGTTTGTCTATTGTGAAGAAAATCCGCAGCGGAACATGCACCGGAATGCACTCATGACTCTGTTTTCGTGAATTGCTTTGTGAAAGCCTAACACTGTAATATTGTATTTATAACTTAGCTCAGGGATCATCAACTAGATTCAGCTGCGGGCCGATTTTTTTATTATTATTATTTTTTTTATATATATTTTTCTTAAGCGGATGGTCAGGGGGCCGGAACATCATTACAATTAATTTATAGATTGCAAATTGACCGCAAGAAGCCCGAACCGATGACTAAAACATCATCACTCCAAATATTGCGTACATTTGTATACAATTACATACAGTATATATTTCTATTATGCGTGGGAATACTTTGGAACAGATTTTAAAAATTAAAATCACTTGGAGCTGATTTGCTGGTCTTTTTTTAAGTCCTTTTTTATTTCCAACAATGAATTAAAAAAATGTATTTATTTTGCTCAAAATTGGGGGGCCAAATAAAATCACATCAGTATTTTCAGATTTCGTTATCAACAAAAAATACAGTAAATGTAAAATGCACAAAATCAACAGTGTTTGTTTTTAGTGTTAATGTTTGGATTCAGTCTTGTCAGGTGAACTGTTGTCCTCACCTTTGGTCTAATAATTTCCCCCATAATCTCTAAACTGTTCCCTTTAAATTGCTACCATTGAAATGCATGTTTCATATTTCTTCTGAAGAAACATTTCAATTTAGCCCTATCCATATAGGCCAATTTCCACGAGTGTAAAGGGTTAACCTTCATTACAAGCTCAATCTACACAACAAATCAGATCATATAATACATGTACTTTCCTTACCCCCTATAACTATGTCAGCATCTTGTTCAAGTTAAATTAGGATATTAAAGCCTATTTCCATTCCTTACCTCTGACAGTGGGAAACCATGCCCACCCTTTAAGATCATCATCCTGGATGAGGCTGACTCAATGACCAATGCTGCTCAGGCTGCTCTCAGACGCACCATGGAGAAGGAGTCCCGGACCACCCGCTTCTGTCTCATCTGCAACTACGTCAGCAGGTCAATTGGGTTTCAGATTCCAAGAGGCACACTAGAATATGAAACCTATACGGGGGTTTTTGGGAGTCCATTACATAACAATACAAACTCTTTGAGACACTTTACAACATGCTGTAATAAATGTTAAATCTGTAGCTAAACTAACTCAATTTGAATGGGATTTTATTTTCAGGATTATTGAGCCCTTGACATCCAGATGCTCCAAATTCCGCTTCAAACCTCTAGCCAATCAGGTCCAAGAAGAGCGCTTGCTAGAAATCTGTGACAAGGAGAATCTCAAGTACTCGAAGGAGGTAATGATTGCAACTGTCTCTGAAATTTTATTTTTACAAATAAATACACATCTTTTTACTTAAATTAATCATCTTCCATTTTCCTTCAATTCTGTTTTCCTGCAGGGAATTGCAGCGTTGGTGAAGGTTTCAGAGGGTGATCTGAGAAAAGCTATAACCTTTCTTCAAAGTGCTGCACGGCTGAACACAGATAATGAGATCACGGAGAGTGCAGTCATAGAGATAGCAGGGGTGAGTGCTTTAACTGTATTACACTCAACATCAGCAATAGTTACCTGTTTTATGCACTGTGTGCAGTCTTGTCGAAGGAGAGGTATCAAACTTTTGCTTCTTGCTGACCATGCTCACATTCATCTTTTTAAGGTTGTTCCCCCCAAGATGATCAACAATTTGCTTAAAATCTGTTACAAGGGCACATTTGAAAAACTAGAGATTGCTGTTCGGGTATGTACATTGGCTTTCTATTGACCCTTCAATACATATGGATCTACACAGTGTACAAAAAATTAAGAACACCTGGTCTTTCCATGACATAGACTATCCAGGTGAAAGCTATGATCCCTTATTGATGTCACTTGTTAAATCCACTTCAATCAGTGTAGATGAAGGGGAGGAGACAGGTTAAATAATGATTTTTAAGCCTTGAGACAATTGAGACATGAATTGTGTATGTGTGCCATTCAGTGTGAATGGGAATAACAAAATATTTAAGTGCCTCTGAACGGGGTATGGTAGTAGCTTGAGTGTCAAGAACTGCAATGCTGTTGGGTTTTTCATGCTCGGACAGTTTCCCGCGTGTATCAAGAATGTTCCACCACCCAAAGGACATCCAGCCAAGTTGACTCAACTGTGGTAAGCATTGGAGTCAACCTGGGACAGCATCACTGTGGAATGCTTTCGACACCTTGTAGAGTCCATGCCCTGACAAATTGAGGCAGTTCTGAGGGCAAAAGGGGGTGGTGCAACTCAATATTAGGAAGGTGTTCTTAATGTTTTGTATACTCAGTGTATAATGTGGCTGCTCTCTAACAGACTATTCACCAGGCCATTCTGCCACTTTCAGAACATGGTAGATGAAGGCTATGCCGCCACACAGATCCTTAACCAGCTACACGAAGCCATCATAGAGGAAGAGCTGAATGACAAGCAGAAGTCTGCCATCACGGAAAAGATGGCTGTAGGTGTTTCAAAGGGGCATAACTTGCATTAATGTGGCAATATTATTATTTCAATAATGTTGTGATGACGACGCCTACAGTAGTAGTGTCTTATTGATTTGTCTCCCTCTTCCAGGTGGTTGATAAGTGTTTAGTGGATGGTGCAGATGAGTACCTGCAGATGCTGAGTCTGTGTTCTGTGATCATGCAGCAAGCCACGCAGAGTAACTGACCCTACAACCTCACCTCTCCTCATGGACTGTTCCTCTACGTATAAATCCTAACCAACTGCTTTTTCAATACATTTTTGTATGTTTTTACTCATTAATCTAAATATATTCCTTTAAATACTGTATTTGTCAATCAGTGCTGTACAAGTCATACTTCATGGGTCAGTTTCATAGAAAAGTACTGTGTTTTCACATCTGGGCTTTCTGAGTCAGTTAGGAAAAAAACACATGTAACCATATTCTTTTATATAAAGAAAACGGAATAAAAAAACAAGATATGGATTCTTCTTTGCAGACATGCACATACTGTCCATAATATGCATCATATATACATCACATCAATGCATTTTAAAAGTAGGATTACAGATGTAACAGATCAACATTGTCAGTCTAGTGTAGATGGAGGTAGTCACATAGTAAAGACTTCACCGCCTCGCCATTGGCGCCATCCAGACATGCAGCAGCTACATCGCAAGGCCGAGAAAGGCCTTGCCTCTTCTCTTTGAGCCACTTCTCCATACAGGGATCACTATTAATCTCACACATTATGTAGAATGAATGCAGCATGCCTGGGTCATCACAGGGATCAGGGCAGCTTGGCAGTTGTTGCGCTTCAAGCACTACCTTCAGGCGTGGAAAGGTAGACTCAATAGGAGTCCGTGCATGAATCAGCAGAGCATTTAATGTTGTTGACGTGACTCTGGATAACATTTGAGCAGCCAGCTCTGTAAATGGAAGGCTGCATCACCCAACTACACATTGCCGAGAGGTTGTCCCATGAGTTTGTGAGGTGTCTGTGGTGACAATCCCCCTTCTCACCAACATCCATAGTTCAGAGCTCTGCAGTACGGTTGCATCATCAGTGCTACCTGGAAAGCCTACTTGAAAGTCCCAGAATTGACTTTGTCTGTTCATAACTCCCTGCACCACCGTGGAGGGCTATCCTTTGCTGTTTGGCATTGAGATTTCACAGACATATGAAGGGAATTAATGACACCCACACAATGAGGGAAACCCCATTTTGTGTTGAACATGGCAGCAATTTTCTCCAGCTGCTGTTCACTTGGCTGATGAATGAGTGGCTTCAGCACTGTCACAATGATATTGTCTATATTTAGTATAAATTTGATTACTGTGGGGCTGCTCGTGCCAAGTAGGTCACCGATAGAGAGGTAGTCCAAGTTGGTGGCTAACCATATAACTATTGCCACACATTTCTCCAGGGAGACATGACAGGTGGGGTCTTTTACTTCCGGTCTGAGCTTGTCACAGAGTTGGTAGAATGTGTCGAGCCAGTCTTGAGGCTGGAACTTCATCACAACCCTCTCCCGTGAGTCTGACAGGCTCCGCAGGTGTGTAGTCTTGAGAGGGAGCTTGGTGGTGGCTGAAACTAGAATATATATATATAGCAGTTATGGATATTTGAATTCCCAATTTTTATTTCATAAAAAACCTGTTTAAGAAGTTGGGACGTTTGAATCCCCTATTTGATTCTGCCTTTGAACTACTGCATGCGTTCTCTTAATACGGACACGTGATATGTCAGGTTCTGACTGCACTTACTGTATGTGGACGCTTATTCATTTTGTTGAGGATATAGCTACATTTTATGTCTGAAATGAAGTTCGATTTCCATTTATCCATGATGGGGAAACTTTCTGAGGTGTTATGAAAGGGAAGGTGTGTCTTTGCTAATTTTTAGGTGGTGCAATGATGACCATACCAATAGGAGAACAATTTTGTTTAAAAGGGCACTGGAACTTGCTGGTTCTCCATTTACCTGTCATGATTAGTTAATGACCATTCTTTTAATTTGTCTCATTGCACAGAAGGTGACAGAGGTGATGCGCAACCTGACGCCCAACAACTCCCCAATGTCCTCTCCCTGCAAGCATGGTGACAAGTTCATCCCATCCCGTGCAGGGGCCAAATGGAGCATCACAGGATTAATCAATGTACAGTATGTCACTTTAACATCCTACCCTATGAATTATGATGGGTAAATCCATTTGAATTCAATCACTTTTTGAAAGCACCCCTTTTGATTTGAACAAAAACTTCCATACATATTTGTCTATTGTAGAAGTGCTCAGAAAGTGACTTATTGGACTTGAATGCCAAAACATTCAAGAGATAAAGGTGCTCAAAGTTGACCTATTTTGCATACCCCACCATATTATGAGACATCCATGTCTTCATCACTGGAAAATATAAGTTAACGGTTGGGATTGATACAAACAGGGTTGTCAAACTATTTTATAATTTCTCGAAAATTATTTTTTAAACCTTAAATGTCAACAAGGCAACAGTAAGCATGTTGTCCCCCACGAATGATGCAGCGCCACCCCCCTTGGGCCAATTGAAAAATCGCATGTGAGAGTTTCTATCTACAAGCCATCAGACTGCTGAACACTTGAATTGGACTGACCACCTGCTCTGATTCTCTGCACCTTAGCACACATGCACACACCCACACAGACATACACACATATATACATTCATGCTACACACACATCACAACTGCTGCTTGCTACCAGACTTATTACTATGCTGCTCAGTTTATACACTGTTTATATACATTTCAGTTATTGAGTGTGACCACAGATTATCCATTATATTGACCAGATACTTAAGCGGCCACTCTAACAATGAAAATAAATGTCTTTAAACAATGATAGGCAGTTAGCCTGGGTACCAGTCCAGTCTTTTAAATTCAGGTAAATTTGCCAGTGGCACACGGGGCCAGTACCAAGTGAAAACTACTGGCCCAAACCAAGATCACAGGAAAGCAAGTTATGCACGCAGAATTTCAATTGTGGGTGATTTAATGTTTCATTTTCAGTCTGGGATGCAAGTACCTTATATAGCCAACCATAAAATCTGATATTTACACTGATTGTTTGGAAAACAAAACAACCATCCCCCCTCTCAATGATGACATATAGCCTATATTAAACCATTTATAATGTAATATTCCCCTCCAGAAATGATCCCAATAACATATTGATGAAAAACATTATCTTTAGTGCCTGTACATGGTCCATATTATCAGGCAGGTGTGTCTGATGCAGCATGGTGGCTACATTACTGAAGCATGGGGTTGCTCCTCTGCATTGTTTACCACCATGGGCTAATCTTTAGCTAGATCACAGACTCTAAATTTGATCTTGTTGCTTGTTTAATATCTTTTTTTTTTTACTTCCACTGGCACTAATAAAATCAGGTGATATTTACAGTGTTTATAAATACAGTCTAATTGTGTGAATTTTACAGTGAATGGAGTATAGGCCTACCGTTTATGCCTTCGAATGGCTGATGCGCATCGCGCGGTTACTTTTTTTTTAATTGTCATGCCAGACACTTAAGATTGTAAAACGCTGCCCTCTTGCGCAAAATCGGAGTTGAAAAATAAATCATTACTCTTTTCAATAATTGCCATCAAAACGGTTGCATTTTCCCGAGAATGCATTTAGGAATGTTGCGAAGTGACTGGGCTTATTAGAACACATTTCTTTTTGCACAGCAATCAGCTGTGTGTGGAGTTGTGTGCTCTTGCCACCTGACGGTTGATATTCAGCCATACCTGCAGGAAGTAGGGGTGCTGAGGGTGCTGCAGCACCCCCTGAAAAATCAGAATATATATATTTTTAAACGATACTATAAACACTGAACAAAAATATAAACGCAACATGCAACAATTGAAATAAATTAATTAGGCCCTAATCTATGGATTTCACATGACTGGGAATACAGATATGCATCTGTTGGTCACAGATACCTTTTTAAAAAAAGGTAGGGGCGTGGTTCAGAAAACCAGTCAGTATCTGGTGCGACTACCATTTGCCTCATGCAGCGCGACACATCTGTTTCGCATAGAGTTGATCAGGCTGTTGATTGTGGTATGTGGAATGTTGTCCCACTCCTCTTAAATGGCTGTGCGAAGTTGCTGGATATTGGCGGGAACTGGAATGCTGTTGTACACGTCAATCCAGAGCATTCCAAACATGCTCAATAGGTGACATGGCTGGTGAGTATGCAGGCCATGGAACAACTGGGACATTTTCAGCTTCCAGGAATTGTGTACAGATCCTTGCAACATGGGGCCGTGCATTATCATGCTGAAACATGAGGTGAAGACGGCGGATGAATGGTATGACAATGGGCCTCAGGATCTCATCACGGTATCTCTGTGCATTGTCCATAGGTTATGCCTGCCCATACCATAACACCACAACGTTGACATCAGCAAACCGCTCGCCCACACGACGCCATACAGCTTCTTGATATGCCACATCTGTCAGGTGGTGGATTATCTTGGCAAAGGAGAAATGCTCACTAACAGGGATGTAAACAAATTTATGCACAACATTTGAGAGGTATAAGCTTTTTGTGCATATGGAACATTTCTGGGATCTTTTATTTCAGCTCTTGAAACATGGGACCAACACCTTACATGTTGCATTTATATTTTTCAGTATACCATTTTTTGTTTGTTTATGAGGAGTGCAAGGTCAAATTGAGTTTGTGCACTTCACAAAGGTGGCGTTCCCTAACGGAAATATGCAAATACATGCTACAACGGGCCAATAGGATCTCGCTAGCTCGCGCTTCGTTTTGTACACATCCTTGCTTGTTCTGCCCACTGAGCTTAATTTGCTCCCACTGTAAATGACACAGATTAACTATCTTTGGTTAGTTAGTAACATCTTTGGCAGAGCCGTTGTGAAGGAAGTTGTCAAGGAAGTGAGTTTGTGTTTATACAGGACCTCCCGCCCCCACCTAAAATCACTCGAGGCTAAAGAATGGCCGGACCTCCTCAGCCATTGCACCAGCTGTTGTCATTGGTAGCTCTATGGTAAGAAACATCTTGGTTCTCTGGGCAAAAACCCTGTGCTATCCTGGAGCACGGGCACAGGACATTACAAGGCTGCTTCAGACTGTTCTACGACAGCTGCCGGGAGCTGATGCTGTCGTAGTCCATGTGGGATCAAACGACATTAGGAGGGCTAGCTTGGAACTGCTGAAAATTGATTTTCAAGAACTGATTCTAGCTCTGAAAGATTCCAAAAAGCGGCCAATTATTTCAGGTCTGGTGCCAACGCTAGCCAGCAGGTGTGAAAGATTCAGCAGGCTACTGGCATTACACACCTGGCTAAAAGATTACTGTAGCTCTGTTCGAATAACTTTTATAGATAACAGAGGATGCTGTAGTCTACAGAAATGACGGAGTCCATCCAAATCATCTTGGCTCCTGTACTCTGTCCATGCATTTCAAGGTTGCGTTTAGACAATTTTACATTTACATTTAAGTCATTTAGCAGACGCTCTTATCCAGAGCGACTTACAGTTAGTGAGTGCATACATTTTCCATACTTCTGTCAATGACTTATCAATGGCCCAAGCCCAGCTCAGATAATCCCTACCATTTTGTCGCTGAGTTGTCATAATTCTGCAGCAAATGTACATTATCCCAGGGGCGTTGGCAGTCACAACATAAGTAACCTAATTTTTGTCCCTCTAACTTCCCTGAATGCCTCTGTCGATCCTACAGCTATTGTATGCAGTAATCATGTGCCTATGAACCAGAGTTATACTGTTAGCACCGAGGCGGTATGCCCTAGTAGGAAGTCCCCTGTGTGCAGCTCAAACATAAATAACATTGTCATGTCTACTTCTGATAAGCTTCCCAGTCAAGCAATAAAAAACATCAAGTATCCCAGAGAAGTGCTAAAAATAGCCCACATTAACATATGTAGCCTAAGAAACAAGGTTCATGAAATCAATAACTTGCTAGTAACGGATGACATTCATATTCTGACTATCTCTGAAAGTCACTTAGATAATACCTTTGATGATACAGTGGTAGCAATATATGGTTATAACATCTACAGAAAATACAGAAATTCCAATGGTTGCCGTTTATATTCAGAACCACATTCCTGTAAAGCTTAAAGGGGATCTCATGTTAAATACTGTTGAATTAATATGGCTACAGGTTCATCTGCCTCACCTAAAGCCCATTCTTGTGGGAAGCTACTATAGCACCAAGTGCTAACAATCAGTATCCAAATAATATGTGTGAAATGCTTGATTATGTATGTGATATCAACAGAGAGGTATATTTTCTAGGTGACCTAAATATTGACTGGCTTTTATCAAGCTGCCCACTCAAGAAAAAGCTTCAAACTGTAACTAGTGCCTGCAACCTGGTTCAGGTTATCAGTCAGCCTACCAGGGTATTTACAAACAGCACAGGAATGGAATCATCCACATGTATTGATAACATCTTTACTAATGCTGCAGAAATCTGCTTAAAAGCAGTATCCAAATCCATTGGATGTAGTGATCACAATATAGTAGCCATATCTAGGAAAACCAAAGTTCCAAAGGCTGAGCCTAATATAGTGTATAAGAGGTCATACAATAAGTTTTGTAGTGATTCCTATGTTGATTATGTAAATAATATTTGCTGGTCTGTGGTGTGTAATGAGGAGCAACCAGATGCTGCACCTGACACATTTATGAAATTGCTTATTCCAGTTACTAATAAACATGCACCCATTTAGAAAATGACTGTAAATCCCAATCCCTGTGGATTGATGAGGAATTGAAAAATTTTATGGTTGAGAGGGATGAAGCAAAAGGAATGGCAAATAAGTCTGGCTGCACAACCGATTGGCAAACGTACTGCAAATTGAGAAATCATGTGACTAAACTGAATAAAAAATAATTACTTATACTATGATACAAAGATAAATTATATAAAGAATGATAGTAAAAAGCTTTGGAGCACATTAAATACATTTTTGGGCGAAAAGGCAAACTCTGCTCCATCATTCATTAGATGGCTCATTCATCACAAAACCAACTGATATTGCCAACTACTAATGATTTTTTTCATTGGCAAGATTAGGAAATGTAGGCATGACATGCCTAGAGCTGTGGCAGTCATGAAATCTTGTCAGCTGGTGATTGTCAAGCAAATAACTGCCGGTCTCTCTGGAATTGACCGTTCATTAACATAAACACATTTAGCATCTCCTGGCTGCCACGCATAGCCTACAAGCCACTGATGAAGACCTTTGGAACATCTACATTTACAAAAGTATAATAAATCCATTTAATATAGTCTACACCATCCCAATAAATCCATTATTTATTTTAGACAGGTCTAAAGAAACATGACATTAAGAAAATGTAGTCTATTTCAGAAGAACTGAAAAGTATACTCTCAGTTGTCTTTGTTAGGCCCTGATCTGGCTATGCCATTTGGCTGTGGGCTACACAAGTTCATTTAGCAGACAAGATTTGCTTAGAATTCCATGGCATTATTTTATAGTATTTTATAGTATTAAGAATACAATTGAACATAGCTGAATAAAATAGAAAGGTTGTTTTCTCCAAACGATTTGAGGGAGTGCGCACATGCGGCTATTCTGTGTTGAGCGGTGTACAAAGAAACAGATCCTCCTATTTGCTTAATTTAGAGTTATTTATGCAACTTTAGTTGTGATACAAACATTGGGCTATATGTTTAGATTTTTAATACATTCTAAGGCTGCATGATGCGACTAATGATGATTTGAAAAAAGTTGCATGAAAGGCATGAGCTCTGCTTTGTTTTTTGTGCAGGCTGCACACACTTCATCAGTCTCTCATTCACAATTTGACCAGCACTTGATAATGCTTCGAATTTCCCAGCGGCATCCCCTTTGTATGGCCGTAATGCCCCCTAAAAAAATCCATGCCTTTTGCGGCCAGTGACCGTTGTGCCCTTCGGCTGAATATAATAATTATAATTCCCTTCTCCCGGCTGCATGCTTGGAAGCACCTCTCACTCACATGGCTCTCTCATATATCTCAATTCTTATTAGCCAATGTCCATCACATATTGAAGATGTTGGAAGAACTGTCCACATTTACTTTTCGTTAGCCAAGAAGATGAGTAGGCCTAACGAACAGCAAAAGCACTAACCTATGTCAATATACTATCCCCATAGTACAAAAGTTGACCTACTCTATTTTTTTTCTGAGGTCTTGGCTGATTTCTTTCGATTTTCCCTTGATGTCAAGCAAAGAGGCACTGAGTTTGAAGGTAGGCCTTGAAAATACATCCACAGGTACACCTCCAATTGACTCAAATTATGTCAATTAGCCTATCAGAAGCTTCTAAAGCCTTGACATCATTTTCTGGAATTTTCCAAGTTGTTTAAAGGCAAAGTCAACTTAGTGTATGTAAACTTCTGACCCGCTGGAATTGTTATACAGTGAATTATAAGTGAAATAATCTGTCTGCAAAATTTTTTTTGAAAAATTACTTGTGTCATGCACAAAGTAGATGTCCTAACCGACTTGCCAAAACTATAGTTTGTTAACAAGAAATGTGTGGAGTGGTTGAAAAACAAGTTTTAATGACTCCAACCTAAGTGTATGTAAACTTCCGATTTCAACTAATTATATATACACTGCTCAAAAAAATAAAGGGAACACTTAAACAACACAATGTAACTCCAAGTCAAGCACACTTCTGTGAAATCAAACTGTCCACTTAGGAAGCAACACTGATTGACAATAAATGTCACATGCTGTTGTGCAAATGGAATAGACAACAGGTGGAAATTATAGGCAATTAGCAAGACACCCCCAATAAAGGACTGGTTTTGCAGCTGGTGACCACAGACCACTTCTCAGTTCCTATGCTTCCTGGCTGATGTTTTGGTCACTTTTGAATGCTGGTGGTGCTTTCACTCTAGTGGTAGCATGAGACGGAATCTACAACCCACACAAGTGGCTCAGGTAGTGCAGCACATCCAGGATGGCACATCAATGCGAGCTGTGGCAAGAAGGTTTGCTGTGTCTGTCAGCGTAGTGTCCAGAGCATGGAGGCGCTACCAGGAGACAGGCCAGTACATCAGGAGACGTGGAGGAGGCCGTAGGAGGGCAACAACCCAGCAGCAGGACTGCTACCTCCGCCTTTGTGCAAGGAGGAGCAGGAGGAGCACTGCCAGAGTCCTGCAAAATGACCTCCAGCAGGCCACAAATGTGCATGTGTCTGCTCAAACGGTCAGAAACAGACTCCATGAGGGTGGTATGAGGGCCCGACATCCACAGGTGGGGGTTGTGCTTACAGCCCAACACCGTGCAAGACGTTTGGCATTTGCCAGAGAACACCAAGATTGGCACATTTGCCACTGGCGCCCTGTGCTCTTCACAGATGAAAGCAGGTTCACACTGAGCACGTGACAGATGTGACAGAGTCTGGAGACGCCTTGGAGAACGTTCTGCTGCCTGCAACATCCTCCAGCATGACCAGTTTGGCGGTGGGTCAGTCATGGTGTGGGGTGGCATTTCTTTGGGGGGCCGCACAGCCCTCCATGTGCTCGCCAGAGGTAGCCTGACTGCCATTAGGTACCGAGATGAGATCCTCAGACCCCTTGTGAGACCATATGCTGGTGCGGTTGGCCCTGGGTTCCTCCTAAAGCAAGACAATGCTAGACCTCATGTGGCTGGAGTGTGTCAGCAGTTCCTGCAAGAGGAAGGCATTGATGCTATGGACTGGCCCGCCCGTTCCCCAGACCTGAATCCAATTGAGTACATCTGGGACATCATGTCTCGCTCCATCCACCAACGCCACATTGCACCACAGACTGTCCAGGAGTTGGTGGATGCTTTAGTCCAGGTCTGGGAGGAGATCCCTCAGGAGACCATCCGCCACCTCATCAGGAGCATGCCCAGGCGTTGTAGGGAGGTCATACAGGCACGTGGAGGCCACACACACTACTTAGCCTCATTTTGACTTGTTTTAAGGACATTACATCAAAGTTGGATCAGCCTGTAGTGTGGTTTTCCACTTTAATTTTGAGGGGGACTCCAAATCCAGACCTCCATGGGTTGATACATTTGATTTCCATTGATAATTTTTGTGTGATTTTGTTGTCAGCACATTCAACTATGTAAAGAAAAAGTATTTAATAAGATTATTTAATTCATTCAGATCTAGGATGTGTTATTTGAGTGTTCCCTTTATTTTTTTGAGCAGTGTATATATACACACACATACATTCATACATACAGTGAGGGAAAAAAGTATTTGATCCCCTGCTGATTTTGTACGTTTGCCCACTGACAAAGACATGATCAGTCTATAATTTTTATATTAGGTTTATTTGAACAGTGAGAGACAGAATAACAACAACAAAATACAGAAAAACACATGTCAACAATGTTATGAATTGATTTGCATTTTAATGAGGGAAATAAGTATTTGTCCCCTCTGCAAAACATGACTTAGTACTTGGTGGCAAAACCCTTGTTGGCATTCACAGAGGTCAGACGTTTCTTGTAGTTGGCCACCAGGTTTGCACACATCTCAGGAGGGATTTTGTCCCACTCCTCTTTGCAGATCTTCTCCAAGTCATTAAGGTTTCGAGGCTGACGTTTGGCAACTCGAACCTTCAGCTCCCTCCACAGATTTTCTATGTGATTAAGGTCTGGAGACTAGCTAGGCCACTCCAGGACCTTAATGTGCTTCTTCTTGAGCCACTCCTTTGTTGCCTTGGCCGTGTGTTTTGGGTCATTGTCATGCTGGAATACCCATCCACGACCCATTTTCAATGCCCTGGCTGAGGAAGGAGGTTCTCACACAAGATTTGACGGTACATGGCCCCGTCCATCGTCCCTTTAATGCGGGGAAGTTGTCCTGTCCCCTTAGCAGAAAAACACCCTCAAAGCATAATGTTTCCACCTCCATGTTTGACGGTGGGGATGGTGTTCTTGGGGTCATAGGCAGCATTCCTCCTCCTCCAAACACGGCGAGTTGAGTTGATGCCAAAGTGCTCGATTTTGGTCTCATCTGACCACAACACTTTCACCCAGTTCTCCTCTGAATCATTCAGATGTTCATTGGCAAACTTCAGACGGGCATGTATATGTGCTTTCTTGAGCAGGGGGACCTTGCGGGCGCTGCAGAATTTCAGTCCTTCACGGCATAGTGTGTTACCAATTGTTTTCTTGGTGACTATGGTCCCAGCTGCCTTGAGATCATTGACAAGATCCTCCCGTGTAGTTCTGGGCTGATTCCTCACCGTTCTCATGATCATTGCAACTCCACGAGGTGAGATCTTGCATGGAGCCCCAGGCCGAGGGAGATTGACAGTTCTTTTGTGTTTCTTCCATTTGCGAATAATCGCACCAACTGTTGTCACCTTCTCACCAAGCTGCTTGGCGATGGTCTTGTAGCCCATTCCAGCCTTGTGTAGGTCTACAATCTTGTCCCTGACATCCTTGGAGAGCTCTTTGGTCTTGGCCATGGTGGAGAGTTTGGAATCTGATTGCTTCTGTGGACAGGTGTCTTTTATACAGGTAACGAGCTACAGGTAACGAGAACACTTGAGTGTGCTCCTAATCTCAGCTCGTTACCTGTATAAAAGACACCTGGGAGCCAGAAATCTTTCTGATTGAGAGGGGGTCAAATACTTATTTCCCTCATTAAAATGCAAATCAATTTATAACATTTTTGACATGCGTTTTTCTGGATTTTTTTGTTGTTATTCTCTCTCTCACTGTTCAAATAAACCTACCATTAAAATTATAGACTGATCATTTCTTTTTCAGTGGGCAAACGTACAAAATCAGAAGGGGATCAAATACTTTTTTCCCTCACTGTACATACATACACACACACACTACCGTTCAAAAGTTTGGGGTCACTTAGACATTTCCTTGTTTTCCATTAAAACATACAGTGGGGAGAACAAGTATTTAATACACTGCCGATTTTGCAGGTTTTCCTACTTACAAAGCATGTAGAGGTCTGTAATTTTTATCATAGGTACACTTCAACTGTGAGAGACGGAATCTAAAACAAAAATCCAGAAAATCACATTGTATGATTTTTAAGTAATTAATTTGCATTTTATTGCATGACATAAGTATTTGATACATCAGAAAAGCAGAACTTAATATTTGGTACAGAAACCTTTGTTTGCAATTACAGAGATCATACGTTTCCTGTAGGTCTTGACCAGGTTTGCACACACTGAAACAGGGATTTTGGCCCACTCCTCCATACAGACCTTCTCCAGATCCTTCAGGTTTCGGGGTTGTCGCTGGGCAATACGGACTTTCAGCTCCCTCCAAAGATTTTCTATTGGGTTCAGGTCTGGAGACTGGCTAGGCCACTCCAGGACCTTGAGATGCTTCTTACGGAGCCACTCCTTAGTTGCCCTGGCTGTGTGTTTCGGGTCGTTGTCATGCTGGAAGACCCAGGTTGTTGGCCAAGATCTCGCAATACATGGCCCCATCCATCCTTCCCTCAATACGGTGCAGTCGTCCTGCCCCCTTTGCAGAAAAGCATCCCCAAATAATGATGTTTCCACCTCCATGCTTCACGGTTGGGATGGTGTTCTTGGGGTTGTACTCATCCTTCTTCTTCCTCCAAACACGGCGAGTGGAGTTTAGACCAAAAAGCTATATTTTTGTCTCATCAGACCACATGACCTTCTCCCATTCCTCCTCTGGATCATCCAGATGGTCATTGGCAAACTTCAGATGGGCCTGGACATGCGCTGGCTTGAGCAGGGGGACCTTGCGTGCACTGCAGGATTTTAATCCATGACGGCGTAGTGTGTTACTAATGGTTATCTTTGAGACTGTGGTCCCAGCTCTCTTCAGGTCATTGACCAGGTCCTGCCGTGTAGTTCTGGGCTGATCCCTCACCTTCCTCATGATCATTGATGCCCCACGAGGTGAGATCTTGCATGGAGCCCCAGACCAAGGGTGATTGACCGTCATCTTTAACTTCTTCCATTTTCTAATAATTGCGCCAACAGTTGTTGCCTTCTCACCAAGCTGCTTGCCTATTGTCCTGTATCCCATCCCAGCCTTGTGCAGGTCTACAATTGTATCCCTGATGTCCTTACACAGCTCTCTGGTCTTGGCCATTGTGGAGAGGTTGGAGTCTGTTTGATTGAGTGTGTGGACAGGTGTCTTTTATACAGGTAACGAGTTCAAACAGGTGCAGTTAATAGAGGTAATGAGTGGAGAACAGGAGGGCTTCTTAAAGAAAAACTAACAGGTCTGTGAGAGACGGAATTCTTACTGGTTGGTAGGTGATCAAATACTTATGTCATGCAATAAAATGCAAATGAATTACTTAAAAATCATACAATGTGATTTTCTGGATTTTTGTTTTAGATTCCGTCTCTCACAGTTGAAGTGTACCTATGATAAAAATTACAGACCTCTACATGCTTTGTAAGTAGGAAAACCTGCAAAATCGGCAGTGTATCAAATACTTGTTCTCCCCACTATACATGAAATGAGTTTGAATAGGAAATATAGCAAAATGCATAGGAAATGTAGTCATTGACAAAGTTAGAAATAATGATTTTTAATTGAAATAATAATTGTGTCCTTCAAACTTTGCTTTCGTCAAAGAATCCTCCATTTGCAGCAATTACAGCCTTGCAGACCATTGCCATTCTAGTTGTCAATTTGTTGAGGTAATCTGAAGAGATTTCACCCCATGCTTCCTGAAGCACCTCCCACAAGTTGGATTGGCTTGATGGGCACTTCTTACGTACCATACGGTCAAGCTGCTCCCACAAGAGCTCAATAGGGTTGAGATCCGGTGACTGTGCTGGCCACTCCATTATAGACAGAATACCAGCTGACTGCTTCTTCCCTAAATAGTTATTGCATAGTTTGGAGCTGTGCTTTGGGTCATTGTCCTGTTGTAGGAGGAGATTGGCTCCAATCAAGCGCTGTCCACAGGGTATGGCATGGCGTTGCAAAATGGAGTGATAGCCTTCCTTCTTCAAGATCCCTTTTACCCTGTACAAATCTCCCACTTTACCATCACCAAAGCAACACCAGACCATCACATTTCCTCCACCATGCTTGACAGATGGCATCAAGCACTCCTCCAGCATCTTTTCATTTGGTCTGCGTCTCACAAATGTTCTTCTTTGTGATCCGAACACCTCAAACTTCGATTTGTCTGTCCATAACACTTTTTTCCAAATCTTCCTCTGTCCAGTGTCTGTGTTCTTTTGCCCATCTTAATCTTTTCTTTTTATTGGCCAGTCTGAGATATGGCTTTTTCTTTGCAACTCTTTCTAGAAGGTCAGCATCCCGGAGTCGCCTCTTCACTGTTGACGTTGAGACTGGTGTTTTGCGGGTACTATTTAATGAAGCTGCCAGTTGAGGACCTGTGAGGCGTCTGTTTCTCAAACTAGACACTCTAATGTATTTGTCCTCTTGTTCAGTTGTGCACCGGGGCCTCCCACTCTTTCTATTCTGTTCTGTGAAGGGAGTAGTACACAGCGTTGTACGAGATCTTCAGTTTCTTGGCAGTTTCTCGCATGGAATAGCCTTCATTTCTCAGAACAAGAATAGACTGACGAGTTTCAGAAGAAAGTTTTTTGTTTCTGGCCATTTTTGAGCCTGTAATCAAGCCCACAATTGCTGATGCTCCAGATACTCAACTAGTCTCAAGGAGGCCAGTTTTATTGCTTCTTTAATCAGCACAACAGTTTTCAGCTGTGCTAAGATAATTGCTAAAGGGTTTTCTAATGATCAATTAGCCCAAAACATCTGGTTTTGGCCTATATAGGTCTTGGTTATTATTTGCCATAATATGACTGGAAAAATATATATGTATGTATATATTTTATATATATATATATATTTATATGTATGTATATAAAATATGTATATATTTATACGGAATGGTATAAGCAGATTTATCTAAATATATGGCACTGAGTATAAGGTTTCCTTTTTATATAAGGAAGTGGAGTGGATGTAGGCTGTGTCCCCTTTGCGTTGAAAGTTCTGTTGTAGATCGTTGCAAGTTCTATTTGTCCTATTTCGGAAACGAGAGCAAACGTCACCGGATATGCTGCAGAGCGAGCGGGAAGTTGAACCACTAGTTAGTTGTACGGGCAGAAAAATATTCTGGGAAAATCATAACAAACGACGAACTGAGCAAAGACGTCTAACTTTTCTTATGATATTTCTGACAGTCATATCTTGAAAAACAAACTACTTCGCCCGTTTACTATTTATTACAGGCACCTGGCAAGCTAACATGTACGTGATAGTATTCGTTTTTGGCGAGCTTTCTTGTAGATACAGCTACAGGCAGCCAGAGCCATTTGATTTATAATAAATAAATACCCTTCTGACGCTAGCTGGATAACGCCTCTCTGGTTTCGGCTAAGGTAAGGATGGGGGACAGGACCCTCCTGCGGGAACTGAAGCGGTGGGCGACTGAAGAATTTAATCTACCACCCCAAAGTCTCCCAAACGACAACTACTTTAAAACGTGGGTAACGACGTCATACATACATGTCCTATGCAACTTTGTTTTGGCCTTGTTGAGTATTCCTCTTCATGATTTAGGTTGTTGGTAACAATTCATATAGTTGGCTAGCCGATTAAACTCCACTCTACGATTTACGAATGTTCTGCGCAATTTCGGCCTATTCTTTGGGTACTGAAATCAGTAGTTAAAAAAACAAAAACGTAATTTAATGTGACGTCGGTGCTCCAGCCCGCCCACACTACCGTGGTGGAGTGTAGTTTGGTCGGCTAATAGCTAGCTAACGTTAGGTAGTTCACAGCTACAGCTTTGCGTATCGACCGTGGCAGACTAAGTTAACTAATGTGGCCCACCAGTGAGTTAACACAAGTATATTGTTGTTTGTTTTGATTCAGGTTATGTGTTGGCCCAGGTGCCTCCATATGGAGATATGTCACACAACATATTTTCAATCAGAGGTGGGTATGCAGACAGGTTTTTATAACGGATTTTGTTTGGGGGTATACTTCCTAGTTTTTAAATCAATTATTTGTAGTAGCTTGGTCAACGATTACTTTGTATTTTTGTCATGATACGTTTGCTTTTCGTTTCTTTTTGCAGGAATGTCAGGGTTATGCGTGGAAATCTCCAGTGGTATCCTTTGTTTTTGTTCTCTTGAGCTATGTACAACTGGGGTCATTTCATTGTCTCTGAGATGAAACCAACTCTATTGTCAGGATAACGGCCTAATGTATCTGACACCAATATGACACTCACAGGTTTCGTTCAATGGACAGTTGTACAAGGGCATTTCCATCGAAAAGGACCCATGAGCGCTAACATGTGAAGTTCATAGGAGCATATCAAATTGGGTGTCAAATGAAAGCTGAGTCTATATTTTGGGGAAATGGAGGCATAGATGGGTTTATCAACCATTTTTCCAACTTAAAAATTAGGCATAAGCAAAGACTTTGATTTCTTGATAAACATGGAAAATTGGTCTTACAAAACATCTACCAGAAATAGACTCAAAAGGTATCAGAAATACATCAAACACAATAATGTTGACGTAAAGACCCCTGCCAACTAATATCAACACTTATATTTAGTTTAGGAGAAATGGTTTACCTTCTGTAAGTTTAAGAAATATTGCCTTGTGCCTTGTAATTCCGTTACCAAAAACCCACACTTCATATTTTCTAATTACTCCCACTCATGATGAGGGAGGATAACGAAAGTTCACAGAAGTAACAAGTAATGGTTGACCTACCAATTAGTTATAGTGATTTTGCTGATATCACATTTCTTTATGAATTATTAAGTGATTAAAACTCATACTTCCATTGGTAATGGAATTACGCAATAATCAGTAATGGAATTAATGCAACTGAATTGGCTACAATGGGAAATCATAATAGTCACAAACCACAGATGGGTCACCTGCTACTGTCCTCCCTTCCACTGGCATACTGTTATGTTCAGCTGATAACTTTTCTTTCTGTTGTCTGGCGTTCAAACGAAGTCTGGATAACTTTTCTCTGCCTTTCTCTCACTCACCAGTTAATGTTACCTCTCCCAGCTCTTACTGACACCTACCCATGAGCCTCCTCTCTTTCCATTTACTGTAACCAGCATCCTCACCCACTGAGCACTGACTGACACTGGATGTCCATGGACGTTGAAAAGTAGTTGAAATTTGGTCAGTCCACCCTGGCCTTGATGTTAGCGTCCACAGACGGACTGGACCAAATCTGAACCTATCATAGACGTATGTTTCATACGTTTTGATAGTACAGTGAGTAGAGCACAGTAGAGTACACTCCAATACAGTAGAGTATAATACAGTATATTACTGCACTGTACTCTACTGTGCTCTGTTGTGCTCTGCTGCACTGTCCAAACTTGTGAAACATGAGGAAAATGACATTCATATCCATAATTATGCATTTCTGTGTAGGACAGATCAGGGACTCATAATTCAATTCCATTACCGTAATTCTGTTACCGGGTGTAAATCCACTTCACTTACTGTAGTTCAATAACCAAAATAGATTTTTTCAAACTCAAGGTACCATGTCATAGCTGACACCCCACTCTTTCTGCAGAGTTTTTGGAAAAAGTGGTCACAACAACCTGAGGAAGATTTTACCGTAATTCCATTACCAAAGTTTGCATCTTTACAGTTCTGTCACTAAATAATTTTGTGTACAGTTTTCTGTTGAAATTGTTAAAAGTAGTCCTTGTGCATAGAGTTGTATGGTTTGTTAAACTTTGAAATCAATGGTTTTTGTTTGGCATACATTTTAAAGTGAAAAAAGCCTTTCCTTGACATTGTGATCTTTCAGGTACAAAGTTCTACAAGATAAGGAGGTACACCCATATTTCTAAACAAATCTGTAGATAATTTGATATAGCTACAGTATCACGATTTTAAGACCGTGTCAGAGTTAGCATTATGTTTTCTATGAACATTCTTTTACATTACATTGTATGCATTCGTGTGCAGTTAAAAAAGGTAGCGGGGCAGAGTGATGCTGCTAAGCAGCTTGATCTTCAGGAGCAGATAGAGGAGCTGAGAGCAGAACTTAACCACCTGGACTCTCAAATCAATGGGACTGAAGCACAGCTAGCTACTGAAGGTGAGCTTTTTACCAAATAGGCCTACAGTGGGGTCTGAAATGAGCAAAAATTACAGTAAAAAATAAAAATTCAAATACTGAGCTATATTGTATGCTCCAAAAAATTGGGAAATTATATGATTTTATACTAATACAATTGCTCAAAGAAAGATTTTGTAACAAGTAATATTTTTTTCCTCAAAACGTAGGGGTCAAAATTATTGACACCCCTGTTTTCAAAATGTTTCAATACCTCACCTTATGAGGATAACGGCATTGAGCCTATTTGAATTATTTTATACAGTCATTTTTGTCCATCTTTATCAAGGGTGTCAATAATTTTGGACCCCACTGTATAACAATTTTTCCCACATACCACATCCAAAATTGTGCTAAGTCTGTATATGCTGATATGTTGATGTCCCCTTTCGCCGTGACATGTTGTGCTGTGACAACTATTTGTATTGAGTAGAAGAGTCCATTAACCGGAGCTGGGGAATGGTGGAGGAGAACCAACGCAGGGAGCTGATTTTACAGGCTTTTAAGCAGCGCTGCATGAAGGCGCGCCACTCTCTCTCAGAGGATACCCGCAAGATCAGTGGGCACTCCCAGGCTCTGGAGCAGCTGTCTAGGTGTGCTTGCTAGAGCCTCTGCTGTTTACCCCTACCATTTCTTAACACATGTCCACATACATTTTAATGCCGCAAGCCCAGCCCAAATCCATTCTTTACTTTTGGTGTGTTTTGCAGGAAGGCAGAGGTGGAGGTGGTGTTTGGAAATGAAACCTCCAATAGCAGTGGGGACTATCTCAACCCAACAGGAGCAGAGCCTCAGGTTCTGGTAAGTGCTTTTACTACATTTTTTTAGTTGATGCTTTATATGAGATTTATAATCTGTGATGGTTTTGTATTGAACAAATCTTGTTTCTCTTCCTCCTTAGCGTAACGTGAGAGAGCTGTGTGATGAAAGACTCCTCTTCTTCCAGTCTTTACAAGAGAGTGAGCTGAAAATTGAGTCGTCCACTGCCACACAGTAAGAATTATCAGATGGTTTTATATAGGAACCGGAGTCATCCATGTGATTCTTCTACTGCTAAATCATCATTGACTCTCTCCGTCTCTTCAGCTTGACTCGTGAACAGAGAACTGCAGTATTTCAGCATTGGTTAAGTGCTGTAGAGGTAAGTTGCATTGTTGTTTGCATCTAGTTGGTTACATCATGGTCTGTTTCATATTTTCTTCAGTAGAGTGAGAATGGTATTATTATCCGTTTTATCTCATCAGGACTTGTTGCGATGCTATCCTCCAAACCAAGTGCTGTCAGCCTTGCAGTACCTGGCCTTGGGACAAGAAATTACATTGGAGGAGAAGCTTGCCTCATTGGATGTGGCTCGTGATGTTGCTGCATTACGGTAAATTGGTAAAATGTATACAAAATGTAGCTGGACAAAAATCTGCATGGATTGGAATTATAGGGGCAAATGTATCTGTTTTGTTTTAGGTTTCACTACGAAAGTAATCACCTACTGGACATCTGGAAAGAAGAGGAAGAGCTACCACCCGTTAAGAGTCTTTTACAGGTGCTTTACACATGTTTCAGTTTACACTTAAATACCAACATGGGGTAAAGACACTGCATAGGCTTGAACAGTAGTTCACTGTTGCTGTAGTTGATATCTGTGTCTGATCTTTTTGCAGTCAGCCTGGCAGGAGGTGGAACAGAGTCTGATGGAACTGGCTCAGACGCGTTCACAAATTCAACAGCTCAAGACCCAGCTTCATGCCCGAAAGAAAGAGGCAGAGTTGGAGCTGCTTTGCGTGGAATCTCAAACCCAAACTCTGGCACGGTAAGTCTTCACTACAGATTGGCTTTTTCCACAACATTTACATTTTGTCATTAATGAACATGCTCAGCCTCTAAAGAAGTCATGTCAATTCATCAAAATACTTTTGTATAAATTAGTCAATAAATAATGTATATATATCTATTGTATTTGCGATGCTCTACTCTTTCCCAGTTTGAAACCTATTTTCTCCCATTTCTCCCTCCTGCCCAGGTCAGTGTTTGAGCTGGAGATGCAGTGTGTGATGCAGACAGCCGTGCGAGATGGTGTGCAGGACCAGTGTGTTCAAATGGAGCAACATGCCAGGGACAGACAGGAGGCCCTGCGCAACCTGCGGAGCCAATGGCAGAGCATCATGGACTTCAGACAGCTTGTGGTGAGGAAATGTAACGTTTTTTTGCAGTCTGTATTTCTACCTTTGTCTTCCACACACAACACCACAGCATTTCACCACTTGCCACATGTTAACCTAAATAAGTGTGACACACTTTTGTCATGTTTTTCTTTATAGGACGTCAGGCAGGAACAGACAAGAGGTCTGATCAAGGGGAACTCGACAGCTAAGACTGAACTGACTCGCGTGCACAAGAAGGTAGGCCCTCTAAATGCAGACTGTGTAAACAGTGGCCATCTAACTCAACCTGTTCCTTTCTCTTGTCCGACCCCAGATTGGACAGTTTGTCCAGGGAAAACTGACTCCCCAGTTGTTTGAAGTTCTTTCAGCAGCCAATGGGCTTCGCAACTCTGTGTCCCAGGAGGCCAAACAGTTTGGAAATGTGTCACTAGTAACACTTGATCGCAGGATCATTGAAGGGTAAGTGCTTCCTATTTGTTGTTGTTTGATGGGTGAGTTGAGTTCTCCTTCTGATCATGAATTGGTCTGGCTGAGAAAAAAATGCTTAAAGGGACATTTTCCAGATGGTTACGTTCTGTCAACTGCTATATATTTCAGCGAGCAGAGAATTCCAGCTGCGTGGTTGTCTATCCATCGCTTGCATTCCTCGCCCTTCCGCAATCTGTGTCAAAGCCTGGCTTTCCCAATGTACAGGGTGAGTCCTAACAGATTATTCCATGACCATTTATGCACCTAGAGAGGTTCGCTCTTTGCTCTTATCCCGTTGTTTATTTATGTTTTCTCTATTTTATCCCTCTTTATGTTTCTCTGCCAGGCCCCTGAGGAACTGTACTCGCAAGCTTTATCCCAGCATTTGGAGCTTCGCTTTCTGCGTCGTTTGCTGCAATTGCACTCCTCCTCTTTAGCAAATGTAGAGAAGCAAGGAGCGCTGCTACCTGCACCTGACCAACAAGGTACAGGTCTTCAATAGAGTTCAAAGCTGCAAACTAACAAATGGCAGATTATTCCATTTTACATGTCTGACTGATATCTTCATCTCTCTTTAATCTCCCTTTTCTTTACTTCTCCTTAGCCCTCCTGCTATGTGTCCGGGAGGAAGACAAGAAGCTGCTTCAGTCTTTGTTACCCAGGGTTCGGGAGCTCAACCAGTACTGCTCACAGGGCCTTTCTTATGGGAATCAGGTTAAGACTGCCATTTCCTATTGGTAAGTGCTACCATCAACTCTTTCTCACATAGAGCTCCCTTACTTGTATTAAAACTCAATATTATTCACCAGCTAGACTATTGACAATTCATTTTTTTCTGTCTGTGCAGGTGGGATCAGCCTGCTCAGTTTGCTCTGCCTGACATATGCAAGGGGGGACTTACTTTTCAGCAGTGGCTACAGAGGTGGAAATTTGCAGCCAAGGCTTCTTAATGAGATTCATGGAAAATAAAGACAAGTGCATTGATCTGAACCAAGGTCCATTTTAGATGGACAACAATGCTCTTCTAAAACTACAATTTACAATATTGTTTTGCATCTCTTTTTGCAAAACATGCTTTCAATGTACACTGCATTGTGTATAAAATCGAGCACACAGCCATGCAATCTCCATAGACAAACACTGGCAGTAGAATGGCCTTACTGAAGAGCTCAGTGACTTTCAATGTGGCACCGTCATAGGATGCCACCTTTCCAACAAGTCAGTTTGTTACATTTCTGCCCTGCTAGAGCTGCCCCGGTCAACTAAGTGCTGTTATTGTGAAGTGGAAACGTCTAGGAGCAACAACAGCTCAACCGCAAAGCGGTAGGCCACACAGGCTCGCCGAGTGCTGAAGCGCGTAGCGCGTCAAAATCGTCTGCACTCGGTTGCAACACTCACTACCGAGTTCAAAACTGCTTCTGAAAGCAATGTCGGCACAAGAACTGTTCGTCAGGAGCTTCATGAAATGGGTTTCCATGGCCGAGCAGCCGCACACAAATCTAAGATCACCATGCGCAATGCCAAGCGTTGGCTGGAGTGGTGTAAAGCTCACCGCCATTGGACTCTGGAACAGTGTAAACGCGTTCTCTGGAGTGATGAATCACGCTTCAACATCTGGCAGTCCGACGGATGAATCTGGGTTTGGCGGAAGCCAGGAGAACGCTACCTGCCTGAATGCATAGTGCCAACTGTAAAGTTTGGTGGAGGAGGAATAATGGTCTGGGGCTGTTTTTCATGGTTCGGGCTAGGCCCCATAGTTCCAGTGAAGGGAAATTTTAACGCTACAGCATACAATGACATTCTAGACGATTCTGTGCTGATCTTTGTGGCAACCGTTTGGGGAAGGCCCTTTCCTGTTTCACAGACAATGCCCCCGTGCACAAAGCGAGGTCCGTACTGAAATTGTTTGTTGAGTTCGGTGTGGAAGAACTTGACTGGCCTGTACAGAGCCCTGACCTCAACTCCATGGAACACCTTTGGGATGAATTGGAACGCTGACTGCGAGCCAGGCCTAACTGATACTGTTGAGCCTGAATGGAAGCAAGTCCCCGCAGCAATGTTCCAACATCTAGTGGAAAGCCTTCCCAGAAGAGTGGAGGCTGTTTATAGAAGAAAGGGAGGACCAACTCCATATTAATGGCTATAATTTTGGAATGAGATGTTCGACGAGCAGGTGTCCACATACTTTTGGCATGTAGTGTATATCACAAGTAAATTGCTGTTGTCTTTATGCCATTAAATCAACTTTGCCTGCACTTGATATTTTCCTTAATGAGTTTGACAGTTAACCTCAATCACAAATGAAATCCTATTTGACCAAGACCTTTACATTAGTAGTTATCCATATCATCAATACATACACAAAAGTATGTTTTTTTTTTGTTGTAAATAGTGGAATAGGTTGTTGAAATAAATATGAACATGTTATTCCATAAATAGGACCACTTTGTTCATGGTATGGTTTTGCTCAGTCTGCATGGTTGGAATTGTATGAATAAATCACAAATAAATGTGTATTCGTCAGGTACACACAGCAGGTATAAAAAGTGCAGCGAAATGCTTGTATGCTAGCTCTCAACTTTACAGTACAATAATCAAAGAGTAAAATAAAAAATAACACGTAACAGAAGAGTATGCATATCTGATATGTACACAATATATACAGTAGAGTATGAATGTGCTAGGCCAAGTAGGTCTGTATTTACATTTTCACATTTATGTCATTTAGCAGACGCTCTTATCCAGAGCGACTTACAGTTAGTGAGTGCATACATTTTTCATACATTTACAAATAAAGTTTATAATACAAATATCTAGTGTGTATTATTGTAGAAGACCACTAGCTATATTCAGGTCTTGGTCTTGACATGAAATGGTCTTCTGTGTGATGCGCATTGTTTGACACATTTTATGGCACGCCCTGTACTTTCCCTCCCGGTTGATCCTGTGTTTGGGAGAGGCAGGCCGTCAAATGTTGTGCTCACACACTGGACGCTTTAACATTAGTAAAAATATTCAAATTCTGCGTGCAACGTGGATACACTTCTGTAAAAAGGTGTAATCTAGTCTGGGTGTGAAAATTGAACAAGGACTGTACTGTTGTAGTGAGTGAAGGAGGATGGAGAAAAATCCCTAGTTTGCTCGTGAAGCTCCACCCCTTTCTCCATGCGTCTGCGCATTGGATTTTCTCTGATCGACTATGCTTCCGGACAAAGATGGTGGATAAATACAGATAATTTACTCAGGCCGTTTGCCGTTGATCAAAATTGTCCGTTCCGGTCTGTTTAACGGGGTGGTTCTCCCATAGACAATAATGCAATAGCAGCTGTGTCTGCTCAGCTTAGTTCCATGACTGTAATGTAACCAGAAAAAAATGAGGGAGTGGGGTGTCTCGCTTCTTCTTCCGTCTCTGCTTCGGACGCCAAGACTGGCTGCACAGCTGCCGCCGAATTTAAAGAGACAGGCAATAGTTTTTTTTAAATATCATAATCAGCAACCATTGTCTCAAAGCTTGTTTTCCGAAGCTTCACTCTGATATAGCGTACCAGCAGTAGTTACTCGTTGGACCGATAATGGCGTTTAATCAAAGTAGCATCGAGTCGTAGCTTATTCCCATCATAGTTACTTGGCTGGATTTTCCTTATTTTGCTTGCTGGCTAAGATCTCTTACTAGCTAGCTAGCCAACTAAGCGTTGCTAGCTAGCTAGCTTCCCGACGAAGAGCAAGATTTTTGTCGGCTAGCCAACAACCAGATACCAAAGCGTATAATCAACCAAGTAGTAGTACCTATATGCCTGCTACTATCTCCGGGATCATGGCAAAAATTCAGGCACACAGCAACACGAAGCAAATAAACCAAATTCAAGACAAGGCCTATGTTGTACAAAAGCAAGTGCAACAACAGCACTTTCAAAAACTGAAGGTAAGAGACGGTAACCAAAAAGGGAAAAGTCTTACTCAGAACCATTTTGTGTTCGTCAGATATTGTATTTATCTTCATGCTAAGGAGTTAACGTTAGCTAGATAGCTAATCATAGGGGGTTCTGAATGGAATGTTGCATGAACAGTACTTTAGTGTAGGTTAACTAACGCCAGATAACTTGGATTATTCTATTGCGTTAGACACGATTTGAAAAATCATTCATTGGGTCATCCAGATACACCACAGACTAGAACATATCTAACTAGTTGCTTTGGCTGGTTAGCTAGCTACTTTCCATTGTCGGATAACTTTGGGCATCTGAAGTTCCTTGTTCACATTTTCTGCCCGCACTGCCAGAAAAAAGTCAAATTTGCGTTGTCTAGAATGGGATGGTGTTTGTTGGCACAAAATGGGAGACCTGTCTTTAAATACACACTATTGCTAGCTAGTTTGTAATCCGACAACTAACTAGCCAACATACAGTAACGTTACACGTTGGTTCACTTGCCAGCTAGGTTATGAATAGGGTTTTCTCAATACGCCATGCTAACATTAGCTATTGCATTGTTTATTCGTATTGCTTATTTTCAATCGATGAAAATATGCCACACATAACCATCGTTTTTGTTAGCTAGCTAACGTTAACCATACAGTTTATCTACGTTTTCTTACTTGGCCAGATTTGAACTACAATGCATCCAAGGTGTTCTGATTATAGCAAACACAGCCAATTTTCTTTTTCCATCTCTTGCTCAGCCTAGTTAACTGCTTATTGTTTGCAGTGTAACTACAAATAATAGTGGTAGGTAGTTGGATGGATGGATAGCTAAATGAGTTCAATACATCATGCCATAAGTTATTCAGCTAATGACTTAATTGAAGAGCAACGTAACTAATTTGCCCGTTTGTGAATGTGTAATAACAGTGATAAAATCACACACACATACACTAGCATCCTTGTTGATGATCTGTCTTTAACCTGGACCCCTTCATTTCTAGCATCTTATGGAAATAAAAATACATTTTTATATGCTCTAAATGTTTTCATTTGGTTTCACACCATTATCTTTACCTTCAGGTTGAAGATGCCCTATCATACCTGGACCAAGTTAAAATTCGATTTGGGAATGACCCTGGAATATACAACAAATTTCTTGACATAATGAAAGAATTCAAATCACAAAGGTATCACATTTCCCTTTCCCATTTGTTGATACAGTGCCTTGCAAAAGTATTCATCCCCCTTGGCGTTTTTCCTAGTTTGTTGCATTACAACCTGTAATTTAAATGGATTTTTTATTTATTTAATGTAATCGACATACACAAAATAGTAAATTGGTGAAGTGAAATGAAAAAAATAACTTGTTTCAGAAAATTCTAAAAAATAAATAACGGAAAAGTGGCGCGTGCATATGTAATATAATAATAATAATAATAATAATAATATGCCATTTAGCAGACGCTTTTATCCAAAGCCACTTACAGTCATGTGCGCATACATCTTTACGTATGGGTGGTCCCGGGGATCGAACCCACTACCCTGGCGTTACAAGCACCATGCTCTACCAATTAAGCTACAGAGGACAACTTTGTATGCACCCCCAGCCTGATGCAACCAATTACCTTCAGAAGTCACATAATTAGTTAGATTGCACACAGGTGAACTTTAAGTGTCACATAATCTCAGTATATATACACCTGTTCTGAAAGGCCCCAGAGTCTGCACCATGAAGACCAAGGAGCTCTCCTAACAGGTCAGTGACAAAGTTGTGGAGAAGTACAGATCAGAGTTGGGTTATAAAAAAATATCAGGAACTTTGAACATCACACTGAGCACCATTTTAAATCCATTATTAAAAAATGGAAAGAATATGGCACCACAACAAACCTGCCAAGAGCGGGCCGCCCACCAAAACTCACAGACCAGGCAAGTAGGGCATTAATCAGAGAGGCAACAAAGAGACTAACAATAACCCTGAAGGAGCTGCAAAGCTCCACAGCGGGGATTGGAGTAAAAAAAATAAGCAAACACATTTGGTGTTCGCCAAGAGGCATATGGGAGACACCCCAAACATATGGAAGAAGGTACTCTGGTCAGATGAGACTACAATTGAGCTTTTTGGCCATCAAGGAAAACGCTGTCTGGCGCAAACCCAACACCTCATCACTCCGAGAACACCATCCCCACAGTGAAGCATGGTGGTGGCAGCATCATGCTGTGGGGATGTTTTTAATCGGCAGGGACTGGGAAACTGGTCAGAATTGAAGGAATGATGGATGGCCCTAAATACAGGGAAATTCTTGAGGGAAACCTGTTTCAGTCTTCCAGAGATTTGAGACTGGGACGGAGGTTCACCTTCCAGCAAGACAATGACCCTAAGCATACTGCTAAAGCAACACTCAAGTGTTTTAAACATTTAAATGTCTTGGAATGGCCTAGTCAAAGCCCAGACCTCAATCCAACTGAGAATCTGTGGTATGACTTAAAGATTGCTGTACACCAGCGGAACCCATCCAACTTGAAGAAGGAAAAAAAAAGGAGCTGGAGCAGTTTGCCTTGAAGAATGGGCAAACATCCCAGTGGCTAGATGTGCCAAGCTTATAGAGACATACCCCAAGAGACTTGCAGCTGTAATTGCTGCAAAAGGTGTCTCTACAAAGTATTGACTTTGGGGGGGGTGAATAGTTATGCACGCTCAAATATTATTATTTTGTCACAACAACAAATATTTTGCATCTTCAAAGTGGTAGGCATGTTGTGTAAATCAAATGATACAAACCCCCAAAAAACTATCAATTTTAATTCCAGGCTGTAAGGCAACAAAATGGAAAAATGCCAAGGGGGGCGAATACTTTCACAAGCCACTCACTGTACATAGCTTTTTTTATACTATTGAAGTTACTCTTAAATGATGTTGAGAAGCAGATTTTCTTAATGCCATCTCGTTTAAGGTCTCTTCCTCTGTCCCAATGACATTTGTCAAATCTTTCTTTCCTTCATAGCATTGACACACCGGGTGTTATAAACCGGGTGTCTCAGCTCTTCCATGGGCACCCGGACCTTGTCTTAGGATTCAATGCCTTCCTGCCCCCAGGGTATCGGATAGAGATTCCCAAGAATGGAGTGGTTTTCCTTCAGTCCCCATTCTCTGCCCAGGTGGGTCACTCCTAAATGTGTATTGATTTGGTTTACAGACAACTCTAATACTGGCTGCCTATGCACAACATTTGTAACCCAGTTTTATTAATCAACCATTATACCAAGTACTGGCAGTAGGCCTATATATAAGTGGAGTTTGCCACAACTTCTCCACAAGAGCAGACCAAAATGGTCAGACATCAAGGTGCTCTTATGACGCATGTTGTGAAGTTAATTTATGTTAACCACGAGTGACCCTTTTTCTTTGGTAGGTGTCCCCAGGTCAGGGGAAGAGTATGGCAAGCCCTGCTGTGAGTGCCACAGGCTCATCTGTTGCTGAAGTTGGGTCTGCCCAAAGTGAAGCTGTGGCATCGCCTGAAAGTATCTACTCATCCTCTGGGCCCCCAGAGCCTCCTAGTAGACTGTCCTTGCCACTCCCCAGTCGAGAGAGCCCATCCCAGCCACAGTCCTCCTCAGTGTCCCCCCCTGCCTCAGAGCCCAGCCCAGTAGAATTTGACAGTGCCATCAGCTATGTCAACAAGATCAAAAACCGCTTCTTAGACCATCCAGAGATCTACAGATCCTTCCTTGAGATACTACACACTTACCAGGTACACTGTGTCATCAATATGGTAATTGATTTGTTTTTCTGTCAATTGAAAACAATATATTAGTTTGATATAAAGTGAAGTCTGCTTAAAGTGAAGTTGTTTGCTAGCATCAAGGCTACTTTAAATTTTTGCAGATTAGTGTGTATCATATCACAGGTTCTCCGATGGAATAATTGTCTGTTTTTGTCTTTTCAGAAGGAGCAGCTTGAGGTCAAGGAGAGCCGGGGTCATGGTAGTAGTGGGATGACAGAGGATGAAGTTTTCTCGAAAGTGGCCAGCCTCTTCAAAGGCCAAGAGGACTTACTGGCTGAGTTTGGACAGTTCTTACCAGATGCTAAGAGATCACTGGTCAGTATTTTCCCCTTCTTTCTGAGAGCGTCCTGTCCATGGTCATTTTCTGTTATCAGTTGACTTTCAGTGCAATTTGTGTTTCTATATCGAACTATCAGTTCTGTGTCCTTTCAGTTCACTGGCAGCTCCCTGACAGGGAAAGACCATCTGAAGAGGGACGAGGACATGAGCAAGAAGAGACCCAGGCCCATGCTGCTGCCTCACATGACACCACTGCTCAAGGTCTGGACTTAATCACACATTTATACACGTCTGCATTTTCCTAGAAGACATTTACTGTATGTGATTGGTTATGTTTTTTTGTTTTTAGAAAAAGATGAAGTTTTCATGCTCCAAAGACCAGTCCTTTGCCTCAGTTGGGAAGCATGGAGTCTTGCGGGAGTTCACCTTTTTTGACAAGGTAATGCTCAAGACAGCCCAGGTAATGCTCAAGACAGCCCATAATGTGTTTTGGCTGTGACAGATGTCATGAAAGCCTTGGTCACCAATTACGATTTTTTTTAAAATTCCAATTTGTTGCAGCTTCGCCGTTTCTTCAAGAGTCGGGAGGTATACGAGAACTTCCTCCGCTGCATTGCTTTGTTTAACCAGGAAGTGGTTTCGGGAGCAGAGCTGCTGCAGCTTGTCACTCCCTTTCTGGGGTAAGTGGATCGTGGGAGGTTTCAGGGAGAACAGTCACTGATGTCTGTCTCAGTAAATAAATGCATAATGATATTATTGTACTGCATGAAGGGCAGTATGTTTTGCCAAGTCTCCTCTTGAGCCATTCATTCATTTGTACATGTTCATTATTTCCTCCAGGAAGTTTCCAGAGCTATATACCCAGTTCAAGTCTTTTCTGGGAGACAAGGAGCTCTCTCATTCAGTGTCTGGCTTGTCAGACCGATACATGGAAGGAGGTGGGGGCAGGGAGGTCGACTATGCTTCTTGCAAGCGCCTGGGATCCAGCTACAGAGCACTACCCAAGACTTACCAGCAGCCCAAGTGCAGCGGTCGCACTGCCATCTGCAAAGAGGTGCTCATAACTGAAAGCAGTTCTGTATTTATTTAAAGTTTTGCCATTCCAGCACCTCTGATTTCTATTTCAAGTGTATAGCCCTTTTTTGAGTCTGGTAGGAGACACTACAAAGTTGTTGGCTGAAGGCTTGCTATGTGGCCTTGACAGGGATCACTATTGCTCCAATAGCTGTGAATCTACTTCCATGGTCGTTTTGTTTAAGCTGCTACATGCCAGTGCCTCGTGATTATCCAAATTTATTCAAAGTTAAACTTAGCTAACGCTTATTCAGTGCTTTTGTCTTGATAGCTATATCAGAAGATTGAGGATGGGGTAATTTATTAAAGATCAATCGGAATTGAATGTCATTTTGTATTTCGCCAATCAACGGCTTCTGGTTGGCATCAATGATAATATTCTCAGTTGTATGGAAAATGAAAGTAAAACCAAAATACTGTATTTCCAGGTGCTGAATGACACCTGGGTGTCCTTCCCCTCGTGGTCGGAGGACTCTACGTTTGTGAGCTCAAAGAAAACCCCATACGAGGAGCAGCTTCATCGCTGTGAGGACGAAAGGTTTGAGGTGAGCAAGCCGAGATATCAGAAGTACTACTACTACAGCCACCAACTACATGCAAACAAACTATTCTCCCTTATCTACCCAGAGCATCACTGCAGAATCACTTTTGAGGACCTTATTCGAGAAACATTTTCTCACTGTTATTTTCCTGTTTCCTCCAGTTGGATGTGGTCCTGGAGACTAACCTGGCCACCATCCGGGTCCTGGAGAGCGTTCAGAAGAAACTGTCCCGTCTGTCGCCTGAGGACCAGGACCGCTTCCGTCTGGACGACTGTCTGGGAGGCACCTCTGAGGTCATCCAGCGCCGAGCCATCTACCGTATCTATGGCGACAAGGCCCCTGAGATTATAGAGGGGCTGAAGAGGAGCCCTGCTACTGCCGTGCCTGTGGTGCTCAAGAGGTCAGGGTGCACACACGTACACATGCAGAGATTTGACCCAAATTACTTGACCAATGTGAATCTTGCTGTGTGTTAATTCTTCTGTCCTCTCCGCTGTGTCTGTAGATTGAAAGCAAAGGAGGAGGAGTGGAGAGAAGCCCAGCAGGGCTTCAACAAGATCTGGAGGGAGCAGTATGAGAAGGCCTACCTCAAGTCCCTGGACCACCAGGGGGTCAACTTCAAGCAGAATGACATGAAGGCCCTTCGATCCAAGAGCCTGCTCAATGAGATTGAAAGTGTTTATGATGAGGTGAGTACTCCGATTCAATCTACTTTCTTTGTATTCGCCCGACCGATAAATCAAAGGTTCTTAGAAAGGAGGTGTTCTCCTGTGTTGTCTAACCTGTGTGTTTGTCCCCCTCAGCGTCAGGAGCAGAGCACAGAGGAGGGGGGCGTGGTCCAGCAGGGGCGTGACGGGAGCAGCAGGGCAGCGGTCAGCGAGCCCCACATGGTGTTCACCTACGAGGACAAGCAGATCCTAGAGGACGCCGCCTCCCTCATCATCTACCACGTCAAACGCCAGCCCACCATCCACAAGGACGACAAGGACCACATCAAGCGCATCATCCAGCACTTTGTCCCTGACCTCTTCTTCTCCCGCCGCGGCGAGCTCAGCGAGACGGAGGAGTGGACGGACGAGGAGGTGGAGGAGAGAGGAGACAGGGGAGGAGGAGGTGGCAGTGTACCAGGAGCCGTAGCAGCACCAGGCAGTCAGCAACAACAACCGCAGCAGCTGAACGGGGAGTCGAGGCGGCGGCGCTGTACCTCTCCTCAGACAGTGGAGCTGGGTGGAGCCTCCTCCCACAGCCTGGCTCCAGAGGGAGGGGAGAAGGTGGACCTGAGAGACCCTGAGGCAGAGCACCAGAAGGAGCTGGACGGAGTCTACAACCTGTTCTTCGTCAACAACAACTGGTACTTCTTCCTGCGGCTGCACCAGACCCTGTGCCAGCGGCTGCTGCGGGTGTACCGGCAGGCGGAGAGGCAACTGCTGGAGCACCGGGCAGAGCAGAACCGTGAGAGGCTTCTGATGGCCGAGGGCCGCGACTTGGCCATGGAGCTCCGCCTCAAACAGCCCAGTAAGAACCTCTTAGATCTAATGTCCTTCATATTTAGTAGCCTGAATTTCTTTGAGTATAGGAGAGGGAACATTAGGCTCAAGTATGCAATGTTATTTGAGAGGGAAGTTCTGTAGCTAGCTAGTGTCTGTTCAATGACCTTTGAACTCGCTCTACAGGTGAGGTGGAACTGGAGGAGTACTACCCAGCGTTCCTGGATATGGTGCGCAGTCTTCTGGATGGGAACCTGGAGTCCACGCAGTATGAGGACACACTGCGGGAGATGTTCACCATCCACGCCTACATTGGCTTCACCATCGACAAGCTCATCCAGAACATCATTAGACAGGTCAGTGGTGTGTCTCTCTAGTTGCCAGTTTTCATTAAGAATCTACAGAACCAGATGCATGTTCGTTAACTACCTATTCATTCTTTACCTCAAGAATATAGTGATCCTGAAGTGTTTAACTGTTCTCTGAGTGCCTGTAGGTTTTCCTTTCGCTAAACTGACATGCCATTTCTCTCTCTCTTCCTGCAGCTGCAGCACCTGGTGAGTGACGAGGTGTGTCTGCAGGTGGCGGAGCTGTACCTGGCCGAGAGGAAGAGGGGCGCGGCGGGGGCTAACCTGTCGTCCCAGTGTGTGAGAACAGCCTGGGAGACCAACTACCAGTGGAAGTCTGAGAGGGTCATGGCTGAGGAGAACTGCTTTAAGGTAACGGCCTGCCCTGGGGACAAATGCTGAGCTTTGTATATTTGAAGAGATTTTCTGTATATTTTATTTGGGTGAAGCGGGATGGTTTTGTTCGTAGGAGTTCAGCTGCTGCTTATTGTAACAGAGATTTTATGCGTTCTGAAACCGTCTTAAGTGTTGATCATTGATGTTTAATGGCTTGCTGGGATGTGATTTATTTTGTAGGTAATGTTCATTCAGAACAAAGGCCAGGTGACATTGACCATTGAGCTGCTGGACACCGAGGAGTCCCAGACTGATGATCCATTGGATGTACAGGTAAAGAATCCTACGGACAGTCGCACTGTTAGCACCTTTAGAATGTCATAGTATTCCCTTTGGACATGAACATAGACTGGCCTTGAATAGCAACCTGCTGTGCCCTAAAGCAGTGGTATTCAAAGTCGGGGTTGGGAACTGCAGTGGGGTCGCCCCAATTTTTTTTTTTGACTGGATGACTCAATAGGTCTTCAGTAGCTGGAACCAAAAATTAACAATACATATATACAACGTTTTTGAGAAAGATCATTTGATAAAGCACATTTATTTATTGGTTTCTTTTCATTTTGATGAGAGATGAAAATGTAATGAATTGAAGTTTATTTGTTGATGTAAAAATGTACTGATTTTTTTAAGGTTGTCCTTATTTTTGGGGTGGGGTCCCGAGAAATTATTGCCCCAAAAAATGGGGTCCCCTGAAATTCTAGTGGAAAATAAAAATCAGTTCCCTGCTGAAATAGTTTGAATACCACTGACCTAAAGCAGGGTTTACCAAACTCTGTCCTGGGGCCCCCCCTGGCTGCATATTTTGGTTTTTGCCCTAGCAATACACAGCTGATTTAAAATAACCAACTCATCAAGCTGTGGCAGGATGAGTTTGGGAAACCCTGCCCTAACGGAACCCTAGAACAGTAGGGCCTGCACCAGCTTTTGAAGGGGCAGCTTTCTTTATACAGGTTGAGGTTAATAAATTGTCAACATTATTATTGCTCCCAACCACTTTGAAAACTAAATTAAGCAATAAGTTAAGCAATAAGGCCAGAGAAGGTGTGGTATATGGCCAATATAACACGGCTAAGGGCTGTTCATACCCACGACGCAACGCTGAGTGCCTGGATACAGCCCTTAGCCGTGGTATATTGGCCATATATCACAAACCCCTGAGGTGCCTTATTGCTATTATAAACTGGTTACCAACGTAATTAGAGCAGTACAAATAAATGTTTTGTCATACCCGTGGTATATGGTCTGATATACCACAGCTTTTAGCCAATCAGCATTCAGGCTCAAACCACCCAGTTTATAATGACCAATAAACCCTGATTGAGTTTATGGCCTTTGTTATTTAATCTCACAGTTTAGTGCTTTGAAATGGCATTGTTTTGATATTGATACATTTTTCTCTATCCCTGTTCAGTGCCTGTCCAGCTATATGGAACAGTTTGTAGGGACCAAGTCAACGCTTTGCTCGCAGAATGAAGGCTACTTTTTCAAACCTGTATTTTTGCCCAGGTGAGATATTCACGCTATTACCTTTGGTTGTGATGTCCATATCTTGGCCATTGAATGAAGCCACATGATTTCCCTAGACGTTACACAGCAATGCTGTGTTTTCACATTTTCATTTCACTATCTTAACTAATGACTGTCAAAAGCACTGCAGTGCAGATAGTTCGTTTCTGCTCGCCATAACAGCCAAGCACAAAATGAGTCCTAGCATATCAGGCTCTGATTTGAATATGACTGTCCCTTGCTTCACTGTGGTCCTCTGTCTGAACCACAGTATTTTCCCTCTGGTGTGTGTGTAGGAACCTGAGGCACTTCAGACGCTGGCAGGTGCGCCAGGTGGAGGCGATGCGCTGCAGACGGGAGTGGCACAGACAGCTGGGTGTGGAGAGTGCTGGCAGCCTGGACTGCCGCTTTAAACTCAACACCCACAAGATGGTGTTCGTCATGAACTCTGAGGACTACATGTACCGCCGGGGAGCGCTGGTCAAAGCCAGGAAGGTAGCTAGGACCATTTTATGTCTAGGATTGCATGTGTGAGGTGAAGAAAAGTTAAGTTGGGCATTGAACGAGAAGGGACAAGATTATATATGAAGTTATTTATAGCTACAGATCGCAGACAAATTCTGCTTCCAACACTTTTAAAGTGTTATGTGTCTTGTTTTGGCATCAGCTAGACATCGTCATGGCACTTATCATCCAGAGTGCTTCCACTGTGGAATGTTGTCCCTTTAAGACACTGTCTGTAGGTCTGACAGTGACTGACTCTTCCCATCTGTCTCTCTCCCACAGTCCCAGCACAGGGTCGCTGTGAACCAGCACGAGCGCTTTGACAAGTGGCACCAGGGCTGGCTAGCGGAGCATGTGATCCCGGCGGCCGAGCGCTCGGTCCACGACTGGCTGATAGGAGAGGAGATGGAGGACATGATCCCGTGCAAGACCACCTGCCTCAACACACAGGTCAAAGGCCTGCCTGTCAACAGATACCAGGTGCATTACAGTAGGAAACCCACCTCTCCGTAGAGGCCACACACACTCACTACACACACATGGAGAGCGATGGACTTGGCAGACATGTTGAGACTGAGAGACCAGGGCATCCTGGGGGAATCCAGCACAGAACACAGGAGATCTTCATCTGACTCACCCATGCTGCTTCTCTGTTCACACAGTCAGCAGTGCAAGCAGAGTGATGGGAGATTCAAATCATTGAGTTTGTTTCAGAAATGTGAATGTCTCTTTTTTTAAGTCCATTGTAGTTTTTAGCTTCTGAAGCCAGAGGGCCTTTTTGTTTGTTTGTATATGTTTATACTGAAGTACTGAGAGAAATGGTTAGAAAAAATGTGTCATACTCCATTGTCTTTTGTACAGTAAGCTGAACTTAAGTAACTGCATTACTGTATGTGCATATACAACTGTACACATTTTATATATGCATTTACATGAATATGAATGAAATTTAAAATGTCCATGGATCTAAGTGTTTTCTGGCAGCCAATTCTTGACATTTTCTTTGTCTTGTGACTAATCTAAAAATTGATGATTGCCAAGGTGACGAGTCCTCACTATTGATTCAATTTTATTAATTTTATGGAACATTGGAATTATGTATCATTGATGATTTCACCAAATCTTTACTTTGTCATTTTGCATACTAAAATAAACAAAATCAGTGTTAAAAAAAGAATGTATAACATTTATCCTGTATCAGTTATCATGAAAATAAACAACCTAGTTGTGAACTTCTTAAACAGCCTGGAAAAGCCTGGTCTTTTCTTTCATTTGATTGTGTTGGGCTGCAGAACTTGTAAGGTATGGGAGCGCAACATTGCATCTGTTATTTTCCTTTCAAAGACCTTGCCAACAAAATTCCTCACCTGAGTATGTTTATGTTCAGCATTAGGACATCTCGGTACAGACGACAATTTTTTTTATTATGGAATGGAACAAATAAAAAAGCCGGCGACAGTTTAAAAAATAAACGTGGTTTATAAAACCCAGATATGACAGGATCACCTAAGTGTATACAGAAATGCAAATGAGACCATCATAGTACAGCGTTATACACTCAACATTTACAAACTACTCTGTCAAAGGGGGATTGTAAGACGTTTTCTTTCTCTTTAAAACACAACCACATCTGATCTATTTATGTTATCGTTTTTTATAATGTAATCAAAGTACATAATCTAGTTACTATAGACACAGTTACAGTCTTCTACTTTAGAAAGAAAGGGTACAACAACATCAAGAAGGAAGTAAATATGCAGAGATATCAAACACTATCATGGGATTTGGTAAGCAGTAATATCAGCAAATCATTGAGTGGGAAAATGTGGTGTCAGGGCTTGCGTATCATTCAGGTCTTACAAAAGAACTGTACAAAGTAACCCTCTGTCAAAGGGTTATCACTTTTTGACCATCTCTTGTCATTAGACATAGGTCAGTTCTTTATAAATTAGTGAGTAACTGCTAATCAGTCATATATGCATTAGAATGCTTCCAAGGTAATGTCCTATGAAACGTCCTCCATTAGTATCTTGTGCCAACCCCTATTCCCCTCCCTCCAGTAGCCCTGGACGCCAACCCTGAGGATGAGGGAGCCAGGAAAAAGTATAGAAACCCCAACAAAATACGACCAATCACAATCCAGATTCACTTATTTTTTTACAAACACAATTCAACAGGTTTTACATTTGAATGCAGGATTGTGAACAATCAAAATGCTCCTCAGCCCCTAGAATACTGCTTGTTTTAAAGCTAAATGGAAAACAATGTGCAGTGCATTCAGAAGGTATTCAGACCCCTTCACTTTTTATTACATTACAGCCTTATTCTAAAATTGATTTAAAATAATAATATCAATCTACACACACAACCCCATAATGACAAAGCGAAAACAGGTTTAGAAATTTTAGCTAATTTGTTAAACAAATACCTTATTTATATAATTATTCAAACCTTTTGCTAATGAAATTGAGCTCAGGAGCATCCTGTTTTCATTGATCATCCTTGAGATGTTTCTACAACTTCATTGGAGTCCACCTGTGGTAAATTCAATTGATTGGACATGATTTGGAAAGACACACACCTGTCTATATAAGGTCCCACAGTTGACAGTGCATGTCAGAGCAAAAACCAAGCCATGAGGTCGAAGGAATTGTCCGTAGAGCGCCGTGACAGGATTGTGTCGAGGCACAGATCTGGGGAAGGGTTACCAAAAAATGTCTGCAGCATTGAAGGTCCCCAAGAACACAGTGGCCTCCATCATTCTTAAAATGGAAGAAGTTTGGAACCACCAAGACTCTTCCTAGAGATGGCCGCCCGGCCAAACTGAGCAATCGGGGGAGAAGGGCCTTGGTCAGGGAGGTGATCAAGAACCTGATGGTCACTCTGACAGAACTCCAGAGTTCCTCTGTGGAGATGGGAGAACCTTCCAGAAGGACAACCATCTCTGCAGCACTCCACCACTCAGGCCTTTATGGTAGAGTGGCCAGACGGACAGCCCGCTTGGAGTTTGCCAAAGGCACCTAAAGACTCTCAGACCATGAGAAACAAGATTCTCTGGTCTGATGAAACCAAGATTGAACTCTTTGGCCTGAATGCCAAGCATCACATCTGGAGGAAACTAGACACCGCTCATCACCTGGCCAATACCATCCCTATGGTGAAGCGTGGTGGCAGCATCATGCTGTGGGGATGTTTTTCAGCGGCAGGGACTGGGAGACTAGTCAGGATCGAGGGAAAGATGAACGGAACAGAGAGATCCTTGATGAAAACCTACTCTAGAGCGCTCAGGACCTCAGACTGGGGCGAAGGTTCACCTTCCAACAGGACAACAACCCTAAGCACACAGCCAAGACAACGCAGGAGTGGCTTCGGGACAAGTCTCTGAATGTCCTTGAGTGGCACAGCCAGAGCCAGGACTCGAACCCGATCGGACATCTCTGGAGAGACCTGAAAATAGCTGTGCAGAGACGCTCCTCATCCAACCTGACAGAGCTTGAATGGCTCTGCAGAGAAGAATGGGAGAAACACCCCAAATACAGGTGTGCCAAGCTTGTAGCGTCATACCCAAGAAGACCGAGGCTGTAATCGCTGCCGAAGGTGCTTCAACAAAGTACTGAGTAAAGGGTCTGAATACTTATGTAAATGTGATTTTTCCATTTCTTTATTTTTAAATCAATTTGCTAAAATTCCTAAAAACCTGTTTTTGCTTTGTCATTATGGGGTATTGTGTGTAGATTGAGGAAAAATAATTTAATCAATTTTAGAATAAGGCTGTAACATAACAAAATGTGGAAAAAGTGAAGGGGTTTGAATACTTTCCGAATGCACTGTATGTAATCAAGAATTATCAGTACAGCTAGTATAATCAGTATTCATATAATGAAAAATAAATGAAGATATGTACAATGGAAAACAAAACCAGCATGCAGGCAAGACAATCAGCAGAGCAATACTAAAACAATCATGAAGTTGGAGGGAGAAGTTTGTGCTCTCTGACAAAAGAGGATAGTGTTAGAGGGAGGTTTAGGTGAGATTAAACAGTGTATGTGTGTATATATGTGTTTTGAGGGGTAGAAGAGCTATCCATTGCTTCAAAAGGCCTGAAATGCAAAAGCTACAAGGAATGAAAAGGCATCCTTGCAGCAGAGTGCGCTTTGGTGGAAAGACTGGTTGACTGGCCTGTTCAGTAGTTATAGTGAGTATTTATTTAACCTTTATTTAACTAGGCAAGTCAGTTAAGAACAAATTCCTATTTACAATGACGGCCTACACCGGCCAAACCCGGACGACGCTGGGCCAATTGTGCGCCACCCTATGGGACTCCCAATCACGGCCGGTTGTGATACAGCCTGGAATCGAACCAGGGGGTCTGTAGTGACGCCTCAAGCACTGAGATGCAGTGCCTTAGACCGCTGCGCCACATGTATGAGAAGTATGGGAAGAAAGTGAGAGCAACTATTCTTCCAACAAAGAGGATGCACTCAGTAGTTAGATAATTGAATTGAATTGTGTGTTTTGTGATAGTGGTTTCAATGACGTACCAGACGCCATGGCACAGCCATATGTCTTTCTGACTACAATCCTCACCACAATATTATAAGAAATATATCTCAAAGGCACAAGCCATTGTATGTCATTCTTGTTGTTGATGGCACTTTTAGACATTTGCAACACATTTTGTAGCCTATGAACTTTTGTGCTGGGTCCCCAACTAATTTCTCATTAGACACGTCAACAGTCTAAATAATTCAGGCAAGCTCATGGTGATCAACTCATGGCTACTGCATCATGTAAACAGCTTAGCCACAGGGTGAAAGACAGACAGGATGTCACACACTGGGATGGGAGAGAAAGCAGGCAGTGACATACACTTATCCTTCCTTTGAAAAGCCAGGTGGCCCACAAAAAGGGTCTTACCCACTTTCAAAGTTACAGCCGATAAAGATTGTGCTCGCAAATTATATTTGTCTAAGTAAAGCATGCATGTGACAAAATGGACAAACAAACAGAGCTAACAGTGGATAACAGTTGTACAATTTCCATGGTGTTCTTTTTCTTGGCAAAACCAAAATTCACTATAAAAGTTATAAAAAGTACCAACATTTATCAAGGAACAACAAACATTAAAGCAAAAATCATGAGCTTTGTTGATAAGTGCATTGCCAATTAAGCACGAGAAACAGACGTACTGTAGAATGAGCTGGTAACACAAATCACCCTCACCTTCAACAGAACGTTTGGCCACTGAGACTTGAAACTGTGAGCTAACCCTTTCCTTAAAACCAAGTATATACTGCAGGCCTTACAACCCAAGGAGGACAGGCCCGTTTAATCATGGCTATCTGATCTGAAGTCTTTCCAGGATTAGAGATCACCTGACACAGCAGAGATACGACTCACGCACTTGGTCCCTGTTCTAGTCAACAAGCCTGACAAACACTACCACTAGTAAAAACCCTAACACATGCAGAGTCCCAGGGTCTATGATACTGTACATGACGCATGCGTTCTATATTCAGAAGTGGTGATGCAGCAGCTATGTTGTAAAAGTTGTAGATCTTTCAGAGATGACAGAGATGAGGGTGAGGACTTATTTGGAGAGTGAGAGTGCTAGCAGCCATGAGAGATAATGATCTCATGTTTAGCCAGGGAATTCCTCCCATGGAAAAGACCTCTTAGCAGACGTCAACAATATCCTGTGAAGATTCCACGTGACCCACTATCGTAGTCACAGGAACCCCAGTGGAAATGCTGGTCACTGTCAGCTGATCTTTCTCTCCACTGCTTCTGAGAAGGCTGATACCAAAACAACAACAGACCAGATACAAAGTGCCCCACACAATCAGTAGAAAACACTGCAATAGAAAAACAATCACAGTGCTGTTTCAGTTGTTGACCGATAAAAAGAGAGAATGGGATAGTATTCCTAAAGGGCAGAGAAATGCACAAGACGCTCACTCAGTCTTCTCAACTCCACCGCCGCACAGAACAGACTATTCTTCTCTGGCTAGCTAGATAGTTGATGCTATGCCAGCGAACAACATTCATTAAAATAACACTTTGGCAGAAAAGCAAAGTACAGTTTTGCAAATGTAGGGCACTTGCCATGAGCTAATTAGATAACTTTGAAGTTGTAAGGTGCTGGCTGACTGATCTGAAGCCAAGCTTGTATGAGAGGGAGAATGAGCCACCTGAAGGGTCTTCTACAACAACGGCTTTTAGAAAGCATGGCACAAGTCTAACACAACATTCCCACCATTGAGAAACACATAAATATCATTGCACAGATGCTCAAGCTATTGTCATTCTTATAAATAATACATGGAGTACATAATAGTTCTAACATCCAAATAATGCACATTAACAAATATACAAAGAAACTTTCACAGACTAAAATATGTTTAAATTATATTTATGTTTGTCTGAAATGCACTTTTCCTGCTAGTGCCGCCAGGGTTTTACACCGACTTTCTTATTACAACTCAATAAACAAAATCAACCCAAAACGTTGAGTAGAAAAAGAAGCAACAGGTTGAAACCAGTTGATTTTGTTGATATGCTGTGGTTAATGTTGCATTCCAGACCAAATGCTCAGGTTGGTCATTATTATTAGTCTTTTTGATTAATATGTCTTCTCCCTGTTGATCCTGATATACTAAATGCATGTAAACAGTTGTTTATTCTCTATTAATACATCTTTAAAAATGGCAACGAACTACAAAAACAAATATACAAAGTAAAAAGTATTAACATAAAGAAAATAAACTAATGAGTCTGTTAAAGAAAAGAACTCATTGGAAAATCCCAGGTCTGGGTGTTTTTTCTCCAATATGTTCCTGTGTGTATCCCTCTTGGTCTGAATAACTCAGAACTGTGTGTGTGTAATTCCACCTCATCTATACCAATATCGTATACTGAGATTGTGCTTGAGTAAGTTAATTGTTGTGTGTGTCTCTGTGCATGTATGTATTAGTGTGTTTGTATCTGTCTGTATGTTTGTGTCTGTCTGTCTGTCTGTCTGTCTGTCTGTCTGTCTGTCTGTCTGTCTGTCTATCTATCTATCTATCTATCTATCTATCTATCTATGTCTGCCGGTGTGTGTGTATGTGTGTTTGGTGAGGCAGCTCTGTGATGGAGTGATAGGATCACTGGGGGCGTAGAGCCGGCGCCCAGGGTTCAGCTGAAGGCCTCGTCATCCGTGTCCTCTATCAACACCTTGGTGTCCTTCTTGGATGATCTGGACGAGAGAAGGAACACACACATAGTGTCAGACAAGCACAAGGCCACCATATACAGACTCCTGGCAATGGCCATAACCTGGAGGACCCGGAGGGTTTCCTGACCAATTGACCTGAACGGGAAAAACTCAGGTCACGTTTTCAGGAAAATCTCCTAGCCTTAGCCATGTGTGTTTGTGTGTGTGTGTGTGTGTGTGTGTGAGAGAGGAGGTTCGTACTGAGAGGACATCAGAGGGCGTCGTAGAGACAGGCTGTAGCTGCGCTTCCAGCTCTTCTTGCCCTGGCGGTTCCTGACTCCGTCCTCCTGGTCCATCATCTGCTCCAGCAGCGTCTGGTCGTCGGCGTTCAGCGGAGCCACTGAGATGTCCCTCACGGCACGGAACTCACCACAGTTATTCAAGTGCTCGTTCTCCAGACGGAAGAAGTTCCAGACAAAACGCCTGTGTGTGGATACAGAGTGAGGTATATAAGAGAGAGAGAGAGCGCGAGAGAGAAACGAGAGAGACTCTGCGATGCTCCAACCCACCTGAACACCTCTAGAGGAGCCAGCACGGTGGCCACGATGTCTCCCACGGAGGGGATGTTGGTCATGGTGGTGAGGGAGATCTGGATGGTCCAGGCGAAACGCAGAATCACGTCCTCTATGATGGCACAGTAATAGTACGCCTGGAAAATATAACAGTCATCAGGTCAGAGGAGACTGTGTGTGTGTGTATGTGTTCCATGCGTGTGTGTTTGTGCAAGTCATATGTATGTGATACTCACTTTCTGCGGGTAGACGATCTCCTCCCTGAGGAAGGTGTTCTCTCCTGCTCCACGGTCAAACAGGCCCCAGTCCATCTTCAGGTCCCAGATCAGCGTGTACAGGGAGCTGACGGCTGAGAACACGATCAGCAGGTAGAAGAACATGTCTGCATCGGAATGCTTTTGTTCTGTGAAGCACAAACACAAAGACATTTGACCATCATTAGTCTGTATAACAGTAGTATTTTGAACAATCTGTCTGCATACACTGAGTGTACAAAACATTAGGAACACCTGCTCTTTCCATGACAGACTGACCAGGTAAAAGCTATGATCCCTTATTGATATCACTTGTTAAATCCACTTCAATCAGTGTAGATACCATTCCGAAACTCAACAGTTTCCCACAGAATGGTCCACCACCCAAAGGACATCCAGCCAACTTGACACAACTGTGGGAAGCATTGGAGTCAACATGGGCCAGCATCCCTGTGGAACACTTGACAACTTGTAGAGTCCATACCCCATGCCCCGACGAATTGAGGCTGCTTTGGGTGCAACTCAATATTAGGAAGGTGTTCCTAATGTTTTGTACACTCAGTGTATAACTTGATAATTAAGAAGAAACATAGCTAAATTGTCTGCTTGGAACTGCGGACTTGGACAGCAGCTTGTTCATAAATTTGTCTCTGGTCTTCACTATCCCCACTAGAGGGAGAACTTGTACCATAAATAGTACATTTACTGAGCCAGGTTACCATGGATGGAAAATACCACGCTAATCCTTAGGAAACTATTCAGAGACTCTTGAAACAATATGTTGTTGTGTCCTTCAGTCTGGCAATTCACTAAGAATAAAAATCTTTGCTAAAAAAACATATATACATTAAATGCTAATTAAATATACAAGTGTATATTTATTTAATGATTTATTATGTTCTAATTTCTTCTTGAACATTGACCTCATGCCAGTAACAATATGTAATGGCGACCAGCTGTGCAGCAGTGTCATGTTAATTTCCCTGTGTCATAGCTGTGTGTTTTGACTGGGCCAGACTCCCATGCTGCTCCAGCGACAGCCTGAAATGCCTGGGGGATTATTGATGACTGAGGTATTCTTGTCTGATCTGCCCAGGCTCTGGGCTGAACCCAGCGTTCACAGAGAGCTCTATCCCGCTGTGACATTACTGAGAGTATGGCCTAACACTGTGTGACAGACTCACACACCAACACTAGCAACAGGACACCCAGGCCTGTGGAGACACATCACGCAATGTGACGCAACCACCCTTATCACAACTATTCACACCAGCCAGCTTTACCCAGGTGGAGATTTCTGACTGACTGAACTGAAAATGGACTGACTGAAAATGACTATGGTATATCCACTGGGTAAGTCTACTGTGTGTCTTCGAATAGGTTGCTGTATGTTATTGTTCCCATTAACTAAGGAATGTGACAAGTAATCAAGATTCACAAGAGCTGAGACTTTGGACCTTGGTCATAAAGTGTGTGTGTGTGTGTGTCTGTGTGTGTCTGTTCACTGACAAACTGGTTAGATTCACAGTCTGACCTGACCACACAGAGACAGCAGACAGGGACAGTGTCATCCGTCATGGTCAATACCTCCCACTTACTGCCACCAGTGCGCCAGGAAATGAACAGGGGACATCTTTCACAGAGAATTACACTGGTCCCTCCAGCCCTGCTCTCACCCAGACAGTGGCTCTGAATCAGACTACCTCATCCAGTACCATGTCCCCACATTACCCCAACATTCCCTGCTGAGATTCATCCTAAAAATGTCCATGTCGTGTGTCTCCTTTCAAAAAGTATTTCTGATGTGTTCACAGTAGGCAATTGGGATTACATACATTATATTACATACTCATTGAAGTTTGTAGCACAAACCTGTGTCAAATTTTTTTTAAATGGAAGACTTATGCGAATACATATTCAAGGCAGTCTAATGATACAGTTAATAACACATCAATCGTGAAAACTGGAGGACTCTGTAGAACTGATGTCCATCTGATGTCCCCAGAGGCTCTAGTGTGGGTGGCTAGTCATTCATCTGGAGCTCAATAGAGGGTAACTAGCTTCTGTCACGCTCACTAAATGCTTGTGTCTTGCAGGCACCTAAGCGGTTAAAAGCCATTTGAGTTTGGGACGTTGCAGTGACAGGCACACTTTATAAGGCCAGAGGGCCAGGGCAGACCTCCCACTGAAGGTAGTAATAAGCACCCGGGAAAAGCAATCATCTGTCTTTGGGTTGTTATCTGCCGCGGTGCCGCCTGCCTGGGCTGCCTTGTACTGCTGTTCAGGTGATAAAGAATCTATTACCTGCCTGCCTCATCACTCTCTCCACCCCCCTCTCCTCACAGAGCCTATCCAATCAGACACTGAGACCTAGCAAAACAAACAAAGGTTATTCAGTCAGGGAAGGTGACCTCATGTTGATTTCACATGGCTGATTGATAGTCTGTGTAGAGTGATATTAGTACCTGTTTGGTTGGAGTATCATATTGCAGATACCGGTAGTTAGATCTGAACTCAACCTACAACTGAATATGACACTGATCATAATAGTCAATATGTCCCAGAGAGAGTGTTGTCGTAACAGGGTTGAGGCAGAGTTCAGTGGGTATCATGACCGCGATAGTTAGGTTGGGGAGTGTGAGAACAATTTGACTTAAGTCTTCCAATGCAGTGGTTCAGGCAGCTAGCGCTGTGTGTCCATAGACAATGTGTGTGTCTATGTGAGTGATCAAATCATATTCAGTCAGCCAGCCATGGCCTGGCGCTGGGTCTCATCTCCATTCCAGCAGCATCCGCCAGAGATGTGTTTCACCGCAGGCAAGTTATTACAGCACACTCTCCTCCAGCTAGTCCATCCTGTTCCCCTGCCTCCACCCCTCTCTCCACCCCTCCCCTCCCTCTCTGCTCTCCTTTCTCCTCTCTCAATCTCTTCTCATATCTTTTCGCTGATCCTTCACACTAGTTCTACTTTTTCTTGTATCTTCATTATTGCTTGACTGTCACTTACTCAGCAGGTCTATTATTCCTCTATAGACAACACTTTTCTCATATCCATCTATTTCCAGTCTGAGGGATATTTGATCTGTTTGTCTGTCTCAGTCTCACCTAGACCATGTAATCTACCCGATCCATTGTCCCTCCCACACTCTATCAGCCAGTGAGTGTCCTTCCTCCAGAACTATGCTACTCGTTCCAGCTACCCTTGCAGTATTACTCTCCCCACGGCCTGGGCAGTTCATGAAAGCATTCCTAAGGGCTTATATTTGCATGACTGCTCACCTCTCCTGCATCTAAAACGGCATTTAGTGAAGCTACTACTGTACAAGAGCAGATCCCATATTGATCCTGAATAAAGTCTTTGGCCTACCTGTCAGGCTTAATATCCTGTAGTGCTGGAGACTATAAACTCTAAAGTCTAAATCAGCAAATCCCTCATGTCCCATTTCTACATACCCTGGAACATCAGCTGGGACAGCATACACAGCATTGTTCTTTGATTTATTTACAGATTATTATTTCTTTACTAATCTGTTCACAGGACTGCCAAATATTTCTCTGGATACCTTCAGTCTTTTACCTGTATTAATTTACATTAATCCAACTCCTTTACTATATCGTAATACCTAAATAGTAGGAGGGTACATTTTACCCTCTGCATTGATTCACCTTATACATTTATTGCAATGTGCATAGAGAATAATTATCTGTTGTAGTGGTATAATACTGGGATCAATGAGGTCACAAAGCAACAACAGAGCACTACTTTGTGGATGTACAATGAAGGTGACATATCCATACACAACCTGGGAGCCCTGCCAGCATTTCCTATGCTGATTTACTACCGCTGTGCCCGGCATGAACATGATTCAATACTGGGCGATGATCATCATGCATTCTGTTCTGCTTGTGAAACAGTTGCTCTGTAATTTGGGTGCTAGGCTCCAGTCCAGTCCTAATCTATTTTTCCCATTTACTGTATGTCACAGCAGAACTGTCAAACTCGGGGCCAAGATGCGCCACACCCCCACATCTGTCTAGACTTCAGGCAGTAGGTCTATACAGCAGACCAACATACAGTATATTGTAGACCGTGACCCTACCAGTCTAGCAATAAAGAGCACTGGACTGAACAATTTGATAAGTATTTTCTTTCTCTTTAGATTCAAATGACCATGGAGAACATACTTCAAATATCTATGGCCACCCTGTGCATTCACTTTCTGTAAATTCTAGATTTGGTAGCCCTGCCAACGCAGTTGAAAGACAGCGGGTTAACTGGGCATGGTAGTCTGGATATTCCCTCCATCCCTTCTCACTTAACGCCTGGACTATACCTCTTCATTCAAAAAGAGGGCTGAAGACTAGAGGAACAGACCGAATGACTGGAGGAGGAAAAGCCCTTAATGGTCTCATTTCCTAACAACCTAAAACCTCCTCTCTGCCTCCACTGCCTTCAAAACTAAAGCCAAATGAAGAGTCAGGTTACAGGAGAAACACAAATATTGATTTACATTTCTATTGAAAAAGGAAGCAAAAATCATGCTGTGAAGTAACATTTACAAATTTCAAAGGTTGAGCTGAAGTTTAAAAGCTGGCATTTGCACAAATAAATATATAACCGTTGCTGAACAAGTATATAAATAATGAAATGGCAAAAACCGCTTAGCAAACAGCTTTGAGATTATCGACTTGGACAAAGATCTATGCAGCCAAGATGAGATAGCAGAAAGGCTGAATGTTGAAGGGATGTTTTTGTACACGCTTCTGAATCCGAATAATCAGCGGCTAATTGTGGAGCTGGAGAATAGTGCCTTGACTTCTAATGACAAGCTTTAACTTCCTTGATACTAAGTGTTATCATCCCCCTCTCTCGACTGAGATGTTGAGCTTTCTACTTTCCCATTTCCATCATAATGAGGCATCGAATAACAGAGAAGAAATCCAGGGTTGACATCTTTATTCCAGTGGCAAACCATTTGCACTCAAGGTCATCTCTGCTTTCTGTTTCTTCATACAGCTTGTGATGCGCTGTGCCTCAGCATTCAACCTGATATCCCCCTCCTATCACAGCAAAAAACCCTGTCTGTAGTCCACAGCGCAATAACACCTCTGCTAATACTCCACTTCCCATGATCCTCCCCTGACTGTCCAACTGCCTCAGAGAGCTGGGTGTGTCTCCTTACCTTTGTGGGTGCTGTAGAGTGCGGCGAAGGTGACCACAAAGAAGGTGGTGGAGTATTTGCCAGCGTTGACCAGGTGAGGGAAAGCTCGCTTGGTGTCTCGGTACCGACGGAGGCACTGCACGAAACGGAACCAAGCAGGCAGACACTGGATGATGGCACGGAGACCGTAGGAGTAACTATGGCACGTGTAATCACCTGGTCGGAACGGGGGAGAAAATAGCGTATTAACAACAACAAACATTTATCAACCACATCCATATTTACATTTTGTATATGGTTCTGGTATCAACCATTCTTACAACTTGACCTTTTGTATTGTTCTGTTGGAATGAGAGGATGCCAGGATGGACATTCATGGATTTGTTGGACTCACACATGTTGCTCCACAGAGACCACTGCTCACTGAGAGAGACAGCTCATGGTCATTGCTGGGTTAGCTTTCCTGTGTGGCTCAGTTGGTAGAGCATGGCGCTTACAACACTAGGGTTGGGTTTTCTATTCCCACGTGGGACGAGTATGAAAAAGTCTTAAAAGAATGTATGCGCTCACTACTGTAAGTTGCTCTGGATAAGAGCGTCTGCTAAATGACTACTTGAAAAAAATATATATATGTCTGAAGTCCCTGACTCATTGCCATTCCGCACTGTGCTGCTCTCCATCCCTCCCACACACAGAGCAGTAGCAGCCCTTTTGAGTGTACAGCTAATCAGCATGAAAGTCTCACTACTGGACCTTAACAGCCGTAAAAGAAACGCCTGAACCTAGATCCCCTACATCAGGGGTTCCAATTTTTTTCTTCGATATTTGGTTTTAATGTAGACGAGAGCACTGCTGAATCCAGCTTCACACAGATAAGAGCTGGTGAAGGGTACCATGAGTTTTAATGCTCTGAGGGAGACGGCAGGGTATTCCCTTTGAGTCAGGAACCAAATCTCCTCCGTAATGACCCGTGAATGCTTTGTCTGCAGCATTCATTCACATGACAGCTCGAAAGGCTGCACTTGACTGTTGCACTTGAATCCTTCCAATTCAAGCGAAACAGTCAAGTGCGACCTTTCGAGCATTTCCCACGATCTAAGGGCACCCAGGTTGAATTTAATCTTTTAGATTTCAATAATTTTAATTTAGATTTTTACATTGATTTTGAGATACAAAAACGATATGTTTGTTTTTGTATTAAAAAAAATCTCAGATTTTGGAAAGTTCCCAGTTTCGGAACCGCTGTACTACACACTCGTCTTAACGAGAAAAAAAAAACTGTTGGGGGAGCTTCTCTTCTGCACTGTCCAACCAATCCAGGAAATGTGCAGGAGGAGTGAAGATGGAGTGTCGCCTGAAAACCGGAACATCCAGTTGTTGGAGACTCGGCAAAGGCTAGCTGGACACAAGCATTTCCAAATAATTACCTGGCTGCTGATTTGTCGGGCTGCAGATTACTGAGGAGAACCATTAATGACTCATTTCCCAGACAGACAGAACAGACATACGCCACTGAACATGGACAACAGTTTCTATTGACAGGAGTCAGATTGAGCTAAACCATTTCACCTCAGTACATACAGTGCCTTCGGAAAGTATTCAGACCCCTTGACTTTTTCGACATTTTGTTAGGTTACAGCCTTATTCTCAAATTGATTAAATTAGACAAAGTAAAAACAGTTTTTTAGAAATTATTGAAATATCACATTTACATTTAATATTACATTTACATTTTAATAAAACTGAAATATCACATTTACATAAGTATTCAGATCCTTTACTCAGTACTTTGTTGAAGCACCCTTTTTGGCAGCGATTACAGCCTCGAGTCTTCTTGGGTATGACGCTACAAGCTTGGCACACCTGTACTTGGGGAGTTTCTCCCATTCTTCTCTGCAGATCCTCTCAAGCTCTGTCAGGTTGGATGGGGAGCGTTGCTGCACAGCTATTTTCAAGTATCTTCAAAGATGTTCGATTGGGCTCTTGCTGGGCCACTCAAGGACATTCAGAGACTTGTCCTGAAGCCACTCCTGCGTTGTCTTGGCTGTGTGCTTTGGGTCGTTGTCCTGTTGGAAGGTGAACCTTCGACCCAGTCTGGCTTTCATCAAGGATCTCTCTGTACTTTGCTCCGTTCATCTTTACCTCGACCCTGACTAGTCTCCCAGTCCCTGCCGCTGAAAAACATCCCCACAGAATGATGCTGCCATCACCATGCTTCACCATAGGGATGGTGCCAGGTTTCCTCCAGATGTGACACTTGGCATTCAGGCCAAAGAGTTCAATCTTGGTTTCATCAGACCAGAGAATCTTGTTTCTCATGGTCTGAGAGTCTTTAGGTGCCTTTTGCCAAACTCCAAGCGGGCTGTCATGTGCCTTTTTACTGAGGAGTGGCTTCCGTCTGGCCACTCTACCATAAAGGCCTGATTGGTGGAGTGCTGCAGAGATGGTTGTCCTTCTGGAAGGTTCACCCATCTCCATAGAGGAACTCCGGAGCTCTGTCAGAGTGACCATCGGGTTCTTGATCACCTCCCTGACCAAGGCCCTTCTCCTCCGATTGCTCAGTTTGGTCAGGTGGCCAGCTCTAGGAAGAGTCTTGGTGGTTCCAAACTTCTTCCATTTAAGAATGATGGAGGGGGACCTTCAATGCTGCAGACATTTTTTGGTACCCTTCCCCAGATCTGTGCCTCGACACATTCCTGTCTCGGAGGTCTACGGACAATTCCTAAGACCTCATGGCTTGGTTTTTGATCTGAAATGCACTGTCACCTGTGAAGTTGTAGAAACATCTCAAGGATGATCAATGGAAACAGGATGCACCTGAGCTCAATTTCGAGTCTCATAGCGAAGGATCTGAATACTTATGTAAATAAGGTATTTCTGTTTTTAATAAATTTGCAAAACAATCTAAAAACTTGTTTTCGCTTTGTCATTATGGGGTATTGTGTGTAGATTGCTGAAGATTTGTATTTATTTAATCCATTTTAGAATAAGGCTGTAATGTAACAAAATGTAGAAAAAGTCAATGGGTCTGAATACTTTCCGAAGGCACTGCATCTCCCAAACAAAACAATACTGTTATAAATGAGTTTAAACAGAGCTGATGAACCAGCATGATATACTGTATAGGTAACATACATTCGGCTGTTACCTCACCCCAGTCCTGTACTAAGACCATAACTAGTTCCTACCTAAAGGGAGCCATTGCACTAACTCACCGTTGAACATGGGCAGGAGGCCTTTGCGGTCGGTCCATTTAAGCTCGAAGCTGTAGAAGCAGATGAGATACTCCAGGTCCATCAGTACAATCACGAGAGAGTTGAGCTGGTCGGCCAGCCAGAAGTCTGCAAACTCCACGCGGTGGAACGGCGCCGTGAACACACGGAACTGGGGAGACAGACAGACAGGTTTAGTAGTCCCATAGAAGACATATACACTGAAGGGGAGGGTGCAATGCTTATTGAAATAGTCTGAGGTTATGAAAACATTGACAGCTCTTCTATCTACAGTACACCTCTGCATACTAATACTACTAGAACTCCCATGCTTGTCTCACATGAAGGCAAAACAGACAGTACAAATTACCTAAAAGAAGGAACACAAATGCAGAGACCTCGGCTCCAATCGTGTACACAAGACTTCAACATGGAGGAAGATCATTGTCATGCAGCTAAGGAGGTTGTCATGTACAGGGTATTAGAGCAGTGGAAGGGGAGAGGGCAGAGCAAAATGAGCTGGAACGTGTTGAGGGCATGAGCCCTGTAGCAGCCAGCAGTCCTTGCGTCTCCCTACAGTAAATTAACTGGTGGATACGTATGGAAAGCCTAATGAGGCTCTAGTTGGAGTGTGTCAATCTGTCACTCATTCAACAGGGCTGTTGCCACACCAGAAATAGTATCGCTGACACACACAGTATCCAACCCGACACACCACACATGCACAAAACATGACAGTCTGGGAGCAGCACCGGGTCAGCTGCAGAGCCTCTGTAGCAGTTTGATTTAATATAGTCTAATAAGATTGGGTTAACTAGTGTTTTAGGTATGTTTTTTGTTGAGACTGGATTATGTTATCAGGGGTCTGTGAATGAGACTGTGGGTGAATGGGAATGATCCCCTCACCCTCTTGCCTCCAGGACTAGCCTGACATTTCACAAGCCCATCTCTCTGTATGCTCTGCAGCCTCACTATACAGCCTCATCCAGTCCCCAGGTTGTCTCAGCTGCAGTATTGATTCAAGCTGTTATATATGTGTGATAATTAAGGATTTCTACCTGTCAATCTATGTCCTTACTAATCCCCACACCATCCCAATCACACAAATAAATTCTAGACATCCAGAGGATACAAATTATTTGAAATGTATTCATTGCGTAAACTAACACACCAGCGTATCTGTCTTGATTTGTTCCCTGATTTTGGTTAGTGCCTGTGTTCAGTGTGGGTGTGTGCATCTCCATAATGGTGCACAGGCCCAAGTGTAGCCCAATCAGAGCTAGAGAGGGCTGGGAATGGCTCAGGGAGGGACGGGGATGCTTGGGAGATGGGGAAGGTTGGAGGAGCAGCATACTGATGGATCCATCCCTGTAATGATTGCACAGTCACAGCCGCCACATACCCAGGGAAACGCCTTTCATTTGCATGAGAAAGAGACAGAGATATCGTGGACGTAGGTCGGGGTGCCTTGTAAGGATCCGACGGCGAGGGAGTAAACTGCTTCTTCCATCAATCCTATTAGCCAATGTTCAATCATTTGAAAATAAATTGGACGACCTAAGATTAAGGTTATCCTACCAACGGGACATTAAAAACTGTAATATCTTATGTTTCACCGAGTCGTGGCTGAACGACGACATGGATAACATACAGCTGACGGGATATATGCTACATCGGCAGGATAGAACGGCTGACTCCGGTAAGACAAGGGGTGGCGGTGTATATTTGTAAACAACAGCTGGTGCATAAAATCTAATACTAAGGAAGTCTCAAGGTTTTGCTCGCCTGAGGTAGAGTATCTCATGATAAGCTGTAGACCACACTGTTTACCAAGAGTGTTTTCATCTATATTTTTTGTAGCTATTTACCACCACAAACCAATGCTGGCACTAAGATTGCACTCAATGAGCTGTCTAAGGCCAAAAGTAAACAGGAAAACGCTCATCCAGAGGCAGCGCTCCTAGTGGCCGGGGACTTTGATGCAGGGAAACTTAAATCTGTTCTACTTCATTTCTACCAGCATGTTAAATGTGCAACCAGTGACACAAGCCTACCTGACGAGCTAAACCACTTCTATGCTTGCTTCGAGGCAAGCAACACTGAAGCATGCATGAGAGCATCAGCTGTTCCCAATGACTATGTGATAACGCTCTCCGTAGCCAATGTGAGTAAGACTTTTAAGCAGGTCAACATTCACAAGGCTGCAGGGCCAGACAGATTACCAGGATGTGTACTCTGAGCATGCGCTTACCAACTGGCAAGTGTCTTCACTGACATTGTCAACATGTCCCTGACTGAGTCTGTAATACCAACATGTTACAAGCAGACCACCATAGTCCCTGTGCCCAAGAACACTAAGATAACCTGCCTAAATGACTACCGACCCGCAGCACTCACGTCTGTAGCCATGAAGTGCTTTGAAAGGCTGGTCATGGCTCACATCAACACCATTATCCCAGAAACCCTAGACCCACTCCAATTTGCATACCGCCCCAACAGATCCACAGATGATGCAATCTCTATTGCACTCTACACTGCCCTTTCCCACCTGGACAAGAGGAACTCCTACGTGAGAATGCTATTCATTGACTACAGCTCAGCGTTCAACACCATAGTGTCCACAAAGCTCATCACTAAGCTAAGGACCCTGGGACTAAACACCTCCCTCTGCAACTGGATCCTGGACTTCCTGACGGGCCGCCCCCAGGTGGTAAGAGTAGATAACAACACATCTGCCACGCTGATCCTCAACACGGCGGCCCCTCTGGGGTTGCGTGCTCAGTCCCCTCCTGTACTCCCTGTTCACCCTTGACTGCATGGCCAGGCACGACTCCAACACCATCATTAAGTTTGCCGAATACACAACAGTGGTAGGCCTGATCACCGACAACGATGAGACATCCTATAGAGAGGAGGTCAGAGACCTGGCCGTGTGGTGCCAGGATAACAACCTCTCCCTCAACGTGATCAAGACAAAGGAGATGATTGTGGACTACAGGAAAAAAAAGAGGACTGAGCATGCCCCCATTCTCATTGACGGGTCTGTAGTGGAACAGGTTGAGAGCTTCAAGTTCCTTGGTGTCCACATCACCAACAAACTATCATGGTCCAAACACACCAAGACAGTCGTGAAGAGGGCACAACAAAGCCTATTCCCCCTCAGGAGACTGAAAAGATTTGGCATGGGTCCTCAGATCCTCAAAAATTTCTACAGCTGCGCCATCGAGAGCATCCTGACTGGTTGCATCATCGCCTGGTATGGCAACTGTTCGGCCTCCGACCGCAAGGCACTACAGAGGGTAGTGCGTACGGCCCAGTACATCACAGGGGCCAAGCTTCCTGCCATCGAGGACCTCTATACCAGGCGGTGTCAGAGAAAGGTCCTCAAAATTGTCAAAGACTCCAGCCACCCTAGTCATAGACTGTTCTCTCTGCTACCGCACAGCATGCGGTACCGGAGCACCAAGTCTAGGTCCAAAAGGCTCCTTAACAGCTTCTACCCCCAAGCCATAAGACTCCTAAACAGCTAATCATGGCTACCCGGACTATTTGCATTGCCCCCCCACCCCACCCCAACCTCCTCTTTTACGCTGCTGCTACTCTGTTTATTATTTATGCATAGTCACGTTAACTCTACCCACATGTACATATTACCTCAATTACCTTGACTAACCGGTGCCCCCGCACATTGACTCTGTACCGGTACCCCCTGTATATAGACTCCCTACTGTTATTTTATTTTACTGCTGCTCTTTAATGATTTGCTATTTTCTATTTTTCTTAAAAAACTGCATTGTTGGTTAAGGGCTTGTAAGTAAGCATTTCACTGTAAGGTCTACACCTGTTGTAAAATTTGATTTGATTTGATTTATCCTATTATCCCTCACCCCACTGGCCTCTGTTTCGCACACAAACAGAATCCTCCCCAAGCCAGCAAACATCAGACAAAGAAAATATAAGCTGGATACATGGAACACAATATAGAATGTGAGATAGGTATCAAATACAGTGTTGTACACACACACAAACACCAATTGAGTCGGGTTTCATTGTACTGATTTAATTTCATAATTATAATACAGTAGTTCCAGTGGAGAAGGAGCTCACCAGAAGTTTGAGCAGCCAGAAGCGGGACTTGTAGTAGCCAGTCTTGAAGGGGTTGATGAGGAAGAGGAGCATGAAGCCGTAGAGGATGAGGGGGTTGACCTGCATGGGCAGCATGATGTACTCAGAGTACAGACAGGACAGGATGCTCATACACCACAGCACCCCCAGGAATCCTGCAATCTACGGAAGACACAAAGAAAATAAACACTATCGAATTCTCAGTCATTTTCCTTTATAAAGCAGTATACACATTGTCCTTCACAATATGATCAGAAAAAAAACCCTAGTGTAAATCTTCAGATTAGTATTGATTATTGAAAATTTTTTATTTCCATTATTCAGTGCATTCGCTCCCTGGTGATCACACAAGATGATTTTTCTCTCCATTATTTCCTCTATTTCTCTCAGTATACTGTCTGACTCTATTATTGTTCATTGTCCTTGTGCATCCCCTGGTTCTCCCTTCTCCCTTACCTCAAACAGGTGCTGGTGGGAGAGGTTGCTGCGAGGGTTCAACTCGAAGATGAGCACGTGGTTGACCCCCGCCTGGCGCCAGCCATAGGTGTTAATGCCCAACAGGAAGAGGAACTCGATCAGCAGGAAGCCACCACGGTAGATACGCACAAGAGGCCACACGTTCTCATACCGGATGAGTACAGCACCTGAAAAATAATAATAGTCCTTCTCCTTCAAATATCTGACGCTACAATACAGTATGCAAAACTAACTTGAGCTCCCCCTAATGCCAAGTCTCAATATTAAGCCCCATTTCCTCTGTATCTGTTAGCTAATCCCCCAGTAAAAAGGCCTTATTAGCATGGTTGTGTGTGAACGTACCAGTGAGGATGAAGGAGATAGCGAGGACTATGAAGACCCCACAGTACAGGCCAACGCGGAAGGTAGTCCAGGCTAGAGCAGGCTGCAGGAAGGAGCAGAGAATAACAGAGATAAGCAATTACCAGTTACTAGACCTGCGTGACAGCAAGTCTTCTAGGCTCCACTGTAATGTTGTCAGGCACACAGTTTGAGAACCGCGCTTGGCATTTACTAATTCATTTAGCTTGACAGATAGACACTGTTATCCAGGGAAGCAGAAACCATTCAAAGAATAGATCACCTTTTTCTGGTTGTGCTGCAGACAATTCAGTGCATGGTATAGAAAGAGTCCTTATATTAAAGTGTGTTATCGTCAAGTACTTTGGTATGTGCTAAAAATACAAGTCATATAAAAGGTTCCCACAGGGAATCTGGACAAGCCATTTGGATCTAGCACAATTCAGGCTGGGAATGACATTGATATTAATACAGCTATAGATCTGAGGGATATGTGATAGGGGATGTGAAGCACTCTCTCCAGCCCCCTTTATCTCATCCCCTGTGGAAAAAGTCATTTGTCCAGCCTAGTTTGGAGAGCCTATTACAGGATCGATACTGTGGGGATAAATAGAGTGAGTGTGTCACATACATATATAAACACAGCAGGAAGGAGATGAAGAGTGGGAAGTGTGTCGATCTGCCATAGAATGTTGATGTTGATGAGATGCTGACACAAGCTGGAATTATCTAAAAGTGATTGGTTAATTGTCCACTAACGAACTAAAATACACACTCTAGTAAATATATGGTGCAGTCTCTATCACCTGTGCTGCCCCTAGTGGAGGCACTCTCAGCCTCTTCATGGCCTTCTGACGGTCCCCTCCCTCTAGCTCTGTGGTCACCAGAGCCTGACAAACACACAACAAAGACATGTCAAAGGGAGGGCAAATCAATTGCTCAGTCATGAACCGGTTAGAATGCAATACAACATATTCAATGGGAGTCAAAGACCAGGATCAGACTATGCTAGAATGAGAAATTTGGACAATCGTAATTTCATGATTGTACCTAGCTAAAATAGCTGACAGAGTAAACATTGTCGGAAAATAGTTAACCTCAACAATGCCTACACCTCCACAGCCAGGGGCTTCGGTTCCATACGTACCTCTGTCTCAGAGATGAGCTGGGTGATTTTCTTACAGGTGTAGAAGGGGGCCACCTCCACGTGGGCCACACGCCAGTCAGCCCCGCGGGGGGTCTCCAGGATCTTATCATGCTTCTTCAGGATTTTACGGAAACCTGTGAAGTTCAGATTCTGGGAGAAAGACCAATCCTGGGGTTAAGTCTGAACTGAGCAAGCGCTGCAGAGAGACACAACAGGAGACAATGACTGAACGGTTATTCTGCTGAGATAAAGAGAGAAACAGAGAAAGAAATTGACACCAATAAAGATAGATGGATAGAGATGGATAGAGAGAGAGTGAGATGTAGAGAGACATTTTATGCTTATAGCAGCATCAAACAGAAAGATGAGAGGGTGTGGAGACAGGCTGACTGGGTCTCACTTGGTAGTTGTGCTGTAGGATGAGGCTGAGGTAGTATCTAGGGGTAGTGTGTAGGGTTTAGGGTACTAACTTGGTAGTTCTGCAGCAGGATGAGGCGGAGCTAGTATCTAGGGGTAGTGTGTAGGGTTTAGGGTTAAGGGTACTAACCTGGTAGTTCTGCAGCAGGATGAGGCTGAGGTAGAACTCTGAGAAGGCCAGCTGCAGGTCCTTGATGTTGCGGTGTTTGCAGCGTTCCTCCTGGGACAGGTGGAACACCGTCTTGCGTTTGCGGAGGCCTGGCGCATTGCTCTCACGCTGCGCATCCAGAGACGATTGCAGCTCATTCTGCAGGGTGGCGAAACGCCTCTGGCCTTCAGCAAGTTTCTCTGCAGGAGGAAAAATATGGAAAACAACTGAGTGAGCAACAGTGTCATAGCTGCAGTATGCAGCTCAACTTCAGTGATCTGATTGCACTTTGAGAGTAACTTCTGTCAGAAACATAAACATTAGGCTTCATTAACAGCCCTGCAGGAAGTCCAGCCAGAGGTAAACACTCCTCTCCATTACGGGGGAAGCGGAAGGGGAGTATTAAGTTCTTCAGTCATGTAAATGCAGCCCTCTGCAAGCACATTACCAGGGTCAAGACAATGTTAATTTCCCTCCTGAGAGAGAGACAGCAGAGCATGGAGGAACCTGAGTGGATCTGGAGCATGGCCCACATTCTCCCCACCTCGCCTTGGCCTCCCCCAGCCTCACCGCACCCCAGTCCCGTTCCCACTACCACATTCCTGGACTGGACTCATCAAGCCCAGCTCTGACACATATCCTCCACTGTCCCCTCAGCCTGGGTCTGCACTCTGCAGCCCACCACACATCCTATTCATAGGCCAAGGCTGAAGAGAGAGGCTTTTGGAATAGACCTCCTCAGTCCTGATTCACAACTAGGCCACCTGGTCAAAGCAATGGTAGTGGCCTAGCACCGTCTCATGTTGCCCACGGTCAGTGAGGACAGGGGTGTTACATTAGGTGCAGTGGGTTTAACGGTTACTTTACCGCTCAGTTGCACACACAGCCTCTGGATTTCACAGGAATGCCTGAATAGCTGTTCTTTTGATGGCTAAAATTAGAGTAATCCCTCACAGAATAACAGTAGATTATGTCACTGTCTACATGGTCCAGAGGGTCTCCTATCGGCTCTGCATGGATCAAGTCATGACATAACATGAGGCGTGAGAAAGTCAAGACTCACATACTTTACCTAAGCAGGAAGAAATTAAGCCTGGGTAGATTTGTGTACAGACAAAGGTGCAGGCTGAAGCGACAAAAATAGGCTTTAATGTCTGAGCTTTGCCAGGAAAAGCCACAGGTAAAATATTGTCTCGGGAGTCTATATTTGAGGATACATACAAATATTTTAGATATTGTGACAGCATTTAACAGAGACTGTGTTGTGCTTTGGTTTTTCTCCCTGGAATAGAGTTAAGTCATCCTGGCGCAGTGAAATTAAGGGGGTCGATGACCCCTTTCAGAAGAGGGAAGCTGCTTGCCACAGCTCTCTGCGGAGGCGAGGAGTCTCTTATGTAAAAGCTCACACACTGAACACGACATGAAAAGAGGGAGATAGCGCTGTCTATCCAGCAAGATTCAGTAATTGCTTGTTTCATCCCAACATCCGGCTAGGAGGACTGAGAGATTATGATGCTGCAGTCTGGAGTCAGGTGTGAAGTGAATGGATGGGCTACATGACTGCTAATAAGACCCAACACTGCTGAAAACAACCTTCACTATAGATTTCATTATAGCCTACATCGAGCCAGACTGCTTTCAATTATAATAAGGCCTGGTGTCTAGCCTTGATGTGACTCAGACGTCTGCTAGATATGCTTAGGGACTCTTCGCAAATTACTATGGGGTGCGCGGACCAACTGGCAAGTGTCTTCACTGACATTTTCAACCTGTCCCTGACCGAGTCTGTAATACCTACATGTTTCAAGCAGACCACCATAGTCCCTATGCCCAAGAAAGCGAAGGTAACCTGCCTAAATGACTACCGCCCCGTAGCACTCACGTCGGTAGCCATGAAGTGCTTTGAAAGGCTGGTCATGGCTCACATCAACACCATCATCCCAGAAACCCTAGACCCACTCCAATTCGCATACCGCCCCAACAGATCCACAGATGACACAATCTCAATCGCACTGCACACTGCCCTTTCCCACCTGGTCAAAAGGAACACCAATGTGAGTATGCTGTTCATTGACTACAGCTCAGCGTTCAACACCATAGTGCCCACAAAGCTCATCACTAAGCTAAGGACTGGATCCTGGACTTCCTGACGGGCTGCCCCCAGGTGGTAAGGGTAGGCAACAACACTTCTGCCACGCTGATCCTCAACACTGGGGCCCCTCAAGGGTGCGTGCTTAGTCCCCTCCTGTACTCCCTGTTCACCCAAGACTGCGTGGCCAAGCACGACTTCAACACCATCATTAAGTTTGCTGACGACACAACAGTGGTAGGCCTGATCACCGACAACAATGAAACAGCCTATAGGGAGAGACCTGGCAGGTCAGAGACCTGGCAGTGTGGTGCCAGGACAACAACCCCTCCCTCAATGTGAGCAAGACAAAGGAGCTGATCGTGGAGTACAGGAAAAGGAGGGCCGAACAGGCCCACATTAACATCGACGGGGCTGTAGTGGAGCGGGTAGAGAGTTTCAAACTATCATGGTCCAAACACACCAAGACAGTCGTGAAGAGGGCATGACAACACCTTTTCCCCCTCAGGAGACTGAAAATATTTGGCATAGGTCCCCAGATCCTCAAAAGGTTATACAGCTGAGCCATCGAGAGCATCCTGACCGGTTGCATCACCACCTGGTATGGCAACTGCTTGGCATCCGACCGTAAGGCGCTACAGAGGGTAGTGCATACGGCCCAGTACATCACTGGGGCCAAGCTTCCTGCCATCCAGGACCTATATACACTAGGCGGTGTCAGAGGAAGGCCCAAAAAAATTGTCAAAGACTCCAGTCACCCAAGTCATAGACTATTCTCTCTGCTACCACACGGCAAGCAGTACAGGAGCGCCATGTCTAGGTCCAAAAGGCTCCTTAACAGCTTCTACCCCCAAGCCATAAGAATGCAGAACAATTAATCAAATGGCCACCCAGACTATTTACATTGACACCAACTACTCGCTGTTTATTATCTATGCATAGTCACTTTACCCCTACCTACATGTACAAATTACCTCGACTAACCTGTACCCCGCACATTGATTCGGTACAGAACGAGTTGAAAATATCAGAGTCAGTAAAAAGAGCCTTACTTCCCATCACTACGACCACCTGTGCTAATTAGCTATCTAGCGTGCTCAAACACCTCTGTGTAAGCGTAACTGGAGGAAGTGTAGTGGGAGTGTAGTTCCTCGGCTGGAGGCACACGGCCATATGGATCTGTGCAAACCTGCTACAGTAAGTGTATCTTTCACGCTGATATGAAAGAAAAGTTCCATATGTTTAGAAGAACGTATCACAATCGAAACGTTAAAACAGAGCGTCGGGATTGTAGTTCACATGGTCCCACAGGTAAGTGGTGCTTATAGCTGAGAACCCTTGGGATAAGGCAGAATGCCTTGTTAATGCCTTGGGTCACCGAGAGCAAACTAATTGCTAGCTAGCAAACTAGCCAAGCTACAAGCTGTTTCCAATTGGCTATCTAGTTGGTGTTGTTGTTGTCTATCAAATTGTATAAATCAAATTCTATCTTCCCTCTCCTCTGGCAACGACCTGACTCGCACTGGCACACACATGTAGATACCGTAGCTCTCTAGCTCTAGCATTTTGAAAGTGCGCCTTGGTAGGAGTATCATTTGATGTTTTCTATTTTTGCCGTTGTGGCAACAATTTAGCAGTGGCATAATATAAACGGAAACACCATCTCCGGTAAAAAGCCTTCAAAAACAAAGACTTAAATTAATATAAGGACCCGCAGACACCCTGGGATAGAGAGCAGTTGCTTCGCTAAGTATCTCTACCTGAAAATACATGAGTGATTGATAGTTGGTATTCAGCAGTCATAAAAGTATGCCTTATTTACTTTGAAGAACTACTAAAATAGTGTTTTAGTTAGACAGCATAGGCATCAGCTCTATAGAGATGAGAGGATGACTTGGAATGACATAATAAAGTCATCAAATAAAACAAATGTAATATACACAACTGAAATATTTTATTAAAGTGAAGTAATGTGAATACATGATGGTTAATAAGTGATAAGCAGTAATGTGCAGTCACTACCATCATGGAGACTTTTATTAATTGTTTTATTCTGTGTTGTTACAGTATTCAACCCACATAATGCATAGTGTATTTTGAAAAAAATAAAAAATAAAGACACCGAAATCGAAAACTGTCATTATTTTTGAATAATCAAACCGAAACCGAACCAACCTCAAAAAGCACTAATCACTCAGCACTACTAAGTGGGAGGGGGGGTCCAACTCCAGTTGTCACTTGAAAAGAAATACATTACCCTTCATTGAATTACCTCAATAATGATTGTGACCACAGTAACTGCCTTAGCATTAAGGTAGCAACCCTGTGTTTATAATCGCTCATATCGCCACTTCTTGTGGCATGCACAGTCCATGCCACGCTGGGCTACGGGCCAGAAGGTTGAGGGTTCGCCGACCACGTGGACAAGCTCACTCTCCCTGCTTGTTTCATTACAATATGTTGTTCAGAGTGGCTGGAGAGGATGCCGTAGGCTAGTAAGAGAGAAATAATGGAGACCACAAATATTACAATACACTATACCCTCCCCTGTGCCCAATAAAAAAACTACACAATCCTCCCCAAAGCAAAGAAAAAAGTTACACCCCCCTCCCCCATTTTGGATACCCCATCCCCCTAAGTCATTTTAGAACGGATGGGAAATCATTGTTTTTCAGGGGAGATAAAAGCGAGGAGCAACATGATTTTGGTCAGAGTCCCAGTTCTATTTGGCAGTCCAACCTGGCCTGAGTTTATTTCAGCTTCTGGCAAAGCCTCAAGGGGAGGGGATGGGAGGGGATGTTTATTGGAGAAGAAAAACATGGAGTTTAAACATCTTTCAGACTTTAAGGAAAGGCAAATTAAAGTGGACACTAATTAATGCACCTTCTGTATACTTTGTTGGCTTCCCATCTAACTCCTATCATTACCAATAAAGTATGTGCTCGTTAGTACAGATTCAGAATATATCGAATGTCTATGTTGCCAGGAGGCATCAGCCCATTAAATGCAGTTCTACAAACAGCCTCTAGGGGCAGCAATGTTTCCTGATACCTCAGAGCAAAGGTTTTTAAGCAGTACTGTATATAACATCTCATGTTACATGAGGCATATATACTCCCATCCTGAAATAAACCAGGCTTCCTTTGCTAATTTGGTCAGCCATGATTAAATCAAAGTGCCCGCATTAGACAAAACGTCACTTAGTTGGCACACAAGTAAAGCTCATCACTCTACATGACACTCAATGTACAAATGTATACATGTGCAAGATGTCAAGGCAATTACTGGCTATGCACTGCAGGCTGACAGTTATGGCATTAAATGTTAGCCTACTGTGAGTGGGCAAACTGCAGATGCTCACGGCCAATCAACAGGATGGTCTCACTTAGTCAGAGAGAATAACTCGCATAGCATAATATGCCATTTAGCAGACGCTTTTATCCAAAGCGACTTACAGTCATGTGTGCATAAATGTTTACGTATGGGTGGTCCCGGGGATCGAACCCACTACCCTGGCGTTACAAGCGCCATGCTCTACCAATTGAGCTACAGAGGAACACAGCACTAGCATAGCAGCACTGCTCCATCAAATAGGCCTACCTGAATAGAATGTGTTGATCTTCAAAAGCTCCTTCTCACAATTCTGGAAAAACTTCTCCTCAAACTTGGCGTAGTATCTCTTGACAGTGTCTTCATCTGTGACTGGAGAGGGAAAATAGAGAGAGAGAGAGAGAGGTCAGTTTTCAGAGAAGAGGTACAGTTGCTGCTTATCATAACAATATTCAACAAAAACACATTATGTAACCAATGAGAAACAATTATATGGTTTTGGTGAGAGATATATATTTTTTTAATAACAATACAGAACATACAGTGGCTTGTGAAAGTATTCATCCCCTTTGGCATTTTTCCTATTTTGTTGCCTTACAACCTGGAATTAAAATAGATTTTTGGGGGGGTTTGTATAATTTGATTTACACAACATGCCTACCACTTTGAAGATGCAAAATTTTTTTGGGGGTGTGAAACAAACAAGAAATAACTATTCACCCCCCCTCCAAGTTAATACTTTGTAGAGCCACCTTTTGCAGCAATTATAGCTGCAAGTCTCTTGGGGTATGTCTCTATACATTTTGCCCATTCTTCAAGGCAAAACTGCTCCAGCTCCTTCAAGTTGGATGGGTTCCGCTGCTGTACAGCAATCTTTAAGTCATACCACAAATTCTCAATTGGATTGAGGTCTGGGCTTTGACTAGGCCATTCCAAGACATTTAAATGTTTCCCCTTAACATTTACATTTACGTCATTTAGCAGACGCTCTTAACAAGAGCGACTTACAGTTAGTGAGTGCATACATTATTTTATTTTTTATTTTTTCATACTGGCCCCCCGTAGGAATTGAACCCACAACCCTGGGGTTGCAAACGCCCTTGCTCTACCAACTGAGCTACATCCCTGCCGGCCATTCCCTCCCCTACCCTGGACGACACTGGGCCAATTGTGCGCCGCCCCATGGGTCTCCCGGTCGCGGCAGGCTACGACAGAGCCTGGACAGAGCCTTAAACCACTCAAGTGTTGCTTTAGCAGTATGCTTAGAGTCATTGTCCTGCTGGAAGGTGAACCTCCGTCCCAGTCTCAAATCTCTGGAAGACTGAAACAGGTTTCCCTCAAGAATTTCCCTGTATTTAGCGCCATCCATCATTCCTTCAATTCTGACCAGTTTCCCAGTCCGTGCCAATGAAAAACATCCCCACAGCATGATGCTGCCACCACCATGCTTCACTGCGGGGATGGTGTTCTCGGAGTGATGAGAGGTGTTGGGTTTGCGTCAGACATAGCGTTTTCCTCGATGGTCAAAAAGCTCAATTTTAGTCTCATCTGACCAGAGTACCTTCTTCCATATGTTTGGGGAGTCTCCCACATGCCTTTTGGCGAACACCAAACGTGTTTGCTTATTTTTTTCTTTAAGCAATGGCTTTTTTCTGGCCACTCTTCCGTAAAGCCCAGCCCTGTGGAGTGTACGGCTAAAAGTGGTCCTATGGACAGATACTCCAATCTCCGCTGTAGAGCTTTGCAGCTCCTTCAGGGTTATCTTTGGTCTCTTTGTTGCCTCTCTGATTAATGCCCTACTTGACCGGTCCATGAGTTTTGGTGGGCGGCCCTCTCTTGGCAGGTTTGTTGTGGTGCCATATTCTTTCCATTTTTTAATAATGGATTTAATGGTGCTCCGTGGGATGTTCAAAGTTTTGGATAATTTTTTATAACCCAACCCTGATCTGTACTTCTCCACAACTTTGTCCCTGACCTGTTTGGAGAGCTCCTTGGTCTTCATGGTGCCGCTTGCTTGGTGGTGCCCCTTACTTAGTGGTGTTGCAGACTCTGGGGGCCTTCAGAACAGGTGTATATATACACAGAGATCATGTGACAGATCATGTGACACTTAGATTGCACACAGGTGGACTTTATTTAACTAATTATGTGACTTCTGAATGTAATTGGTTGCACCAGATCTTATTTAGGGGCTTCATAGCAAAGGGGGTGAATACATATGCACGCACCACTTTTCCGTTATTATTTTTTTTCAATTTCTTGAAACAAGTTATTTTTTTCATTTCACTTCACCAATTTGGACTATTTTGTGTATGTCCATTACATGAAATCCAAATAAAAATCTATTTAAATTACAGGTTGTAATGCAACAAAATAGGAAAAACGCCAAGGGGGGTGAATACTTTTGCAAGGCACTGTACACAAACGACAACATCACACAAACATCAACTGCATCACACCTGCCCAGACCCACATGCTCACACCCTCATCTCCAGCGCCCGCATCCCTCTCCGCCACATGACCTCAAACTGCACCATTTTGTTTCTCTCCGTCACCCGTGCATTTTCAACGTTTAGATAATAAAGCATTTGACCTTTCCATTGTGTTAACGACGGAGGATTGGTTGATTTTCTGTTTTTAATATAAGTTTTTTCAAAAGTATCATCCAATCCATCGGGTATCTCAATGCACCCTCATATGCCATGTCTTGAAATATGCAGACAGACGGGTTAAAAGTACATTTACATTGTAATACTACTTCTGACAGCCAACTTTCTAACTTCGCCCATATCTTTTGGACTTTATAACATTGCCAGAAGGCATGGATTATTGAGTCATTGTTAGTTTTACACTTAAGACATGACGCTGCCGTTGTGCTGTAGAATTTGTTAATTTTGTCTTAATTTTCGCTAACTGTAATTTCGTTAGTTATGTTCCAACATTCCCTCCATCTTGTGCCAATATCAGTTCTTTTTAAGTCTTGGTTCCAATAGCTTGTATATTTTTCAAGAGATTGTCAGTTGGATAGGCTCTCTGCAAGGTTTTATATAGCTTACCTATGAATGAGAAAAAATTCATGGACACAAACCATTATGGAAACCAGCTTTTTGTGCAACAATTCATGAATATGGTAATTGTAGACCGAGAGGAATGTGAGCATATCTTGGAAGCATACAGGTATCTGTTGGACTCATCCACATCCTTCAGGCTGATTCTCCTTCGACAACAATCAGTTTCAAGGTTTAATGTCACATGCACAAGTACAGTGAAATGCCTTTCTTGCAAGCTCTAAACCCAACAATGCAGTAATCAATAACAATGTAATACTGAAAATAACAAGGTAGAACAAGATAAATAAAATAACAAATAAGAAGTTCCAGTACCATATTTACAATGTGCAGGGATACTGGATTGATAGAGGTAGCTATGTATAGGGGTAAGGTGACTAAGCATTAGAATATATGATAAACAGAGTAGCAGCAGCATTAATGATGATTGTATGTGAGTCGGTGTGTGTAGAGTCAGTATAAATGCATGTGCATATTATGTGTGTGTGAGCAAATGATGATCAATGCACTGTCTTAAACAATGCTCTTTCTCATTCAGACCAGGGTATATCAAACCAAGAGAGGCAAACGGGTTAAAAAGGGCTTGATGGTGTCGTGAATGAGCCTAGTCAGTATGACCTGGTGACTCCTCCAGTCTCCAGACAGAGCTATGGTAACACTGAGACAAGGAAGATGACCTGGTGACTCCTCCAGTCTCCAGACAGAGCTATGGTAACACTGAGACAAGGAAGATGAAGAAGCGGAATAAGAACAGCAAGCGGCCTCAACCACAGGCAGCTGGAGAGCAGCAAAACCCAGTCAAAGGCTGAGAGGAAATGACGGGTGAAGGTAGACTGTATGCAGTTGATCCTCTGCCGGAGGGTGGAGGTAGACTGTATGCAGTTGATCCTCTGCCGGAGGGTGAAGGTAGACTGTACGCAGTTGATCCTCTGCCGGAGGGTGAAGGTAGACTGTATGCTGTTGATCCTCTGCCGGAGGGTGAAGGTAGACTGTATGCTGTTGATCCTCTGCCGGAGGGTGAAGGTAGACTGTATGCTGTTGATCCTCTGCCGGAGGGTGAAGGTAGACTGTATGCAGTTGATCCTCTGCCGGAGGGTGAAGGTAGACTGTATGCTGTTGATCCTCTGCCGGAGGGTGAAGGTAGACTGTATGCTGTTGATCCTCTGCCGGAGGGTGAAGGTAGACTGTATGCAGTTGATCCTCTGCCGGAGGGTGAAGGTAGACTGTATGCAGTTGATCCTCTGCCGGAGGGTGAAGGTAGACTGTATGCAGTTGATCCTCTGCCGGAGGGTGGAGGTAGACTGTATGCTGTTGATCCTCTGCCGGAGGGTGAAGGTAGACTGTATGCTGTTGATCCTCTGCCGGAGGGTGAAGGTAGACTGTATGCAGTTGATCCTCTGCCGGAGGGTGAAGGTAGACTGTATGCTGTTGATCCTCTGCCGGAGGGTGAAGGTAGACTGTATGCTGTTGATCCTCTGCCGGAGGGTGAAGGTAGACTGTATGCAGTTGATCCTCTGCCGGAGGGTGAAGGTAGACTGTACGCAGTTGATCCTCTGCCGGAGGGTGAAGGTAGACTGTATGCTGTTGATCCTCTGCCGGAGGGTGGAGGTTCATCTTATATGGCGACACCCCCGTCAGATCTCGGCCCTGGGATGGAGTTGGTAGAGTTGCCTGATGGCACGTGGGCCATGAAGCAGATGACACCACGGATTGTCGTCACCTACGAAGGTACCAATGTTTTACCTGACTATCTCCTTTACACGTGATGTCTACACAATGTGTTATGTAACTTAAATGTCACGTGTAAGGGGAAGGATGTCTTGTGTGACTGTAGTCAATGGAGGCATGGGCTTGGGCAATTAAGGGGTATAAAACCCAATGTAAAAGACAGGGAAAGGAGCGTAGCAGAACTTCTGGGGAAGACAGATCAGGAGCTGATTGATGTATTAGAAGTTAGAAGACTTTGTGGGGTAAGGTATGAACAGAACTGTATTACTATTGTTAGAAGCTACTGCATTGTAATTGCTATAATTTTTTTTCTCCATTAGTTGTGAAACTGTGGACCCAAAAGAGAAGTGTTACTGGTTTTCTTTAACTAGTTAAATTATTTGTTGAATAAAGTGCTGAAGAAGAAAAGTAGCATTATAATAACTATAGGCTCATGGGGTTCACCTTCGGTGTCCCGCGGCCAGACCATATTGTGGGCTTATGCAGGAAACCACAGGGGAGCTCCAGGGTAACTGTAAAAAGCACATAAAAGGAGCACTGAGTTTCTATAGTTCGTCCTTACTCAGACGAAGTGCCGAACCCCTGCTTCAGCTAAGAATTAATTTCATGATATTCGTCTTAGCTGAAACCCTATACCCTGGAATGAGCAAGTGTGACTCACCCGTGAGGTTGTTGTCCAGTCAACAAAAAAGGGCGGACCAGCCGCTAGCAGGAGTGTCTGAGATTACGCTGCGCTTATAAAAATAGTATAACAAAAGTGGTTGAACGTATCCTGCGTGAAAGGCGAGATAACACGCAGTAAGAGCTGGGGATACGCTAAAATAGAGCAGAGCGGACTATAAATAAATATTGGATTGCTCGTTAGTGTTGTAGACAAAAATAGCCCAGGTGACACGTACTACACCATGTAAGAAACTACCCATGAAGTGTTAACAGTAGGAAGGAGTAAGCTAACCTCTGGCAGGCAGATATAGACCAAGAGGGGTGACCCGGGTTGATAAATTGGAGCCCAGGGCTCCTCTGCTAACTCAGCCTAGGGTAGGAAGACAGGGAGGCCCCCTCACCGGGAAAGAGGCTCATACCGCGGAATAATCTAGGCATAAGACGCGCGGTGGGAGTTGACGCGCGGTGGGAGTTGACCCACCCTGTGTGATCAAGAGAAGATCCATAGGCAAAGACTACCCGCGCGTGAGTGAACCTAGTAGGACCTTCTGGGAGGCGGCCCATACTCAAATAAAATAAAATAAAATTGTATTTGCCACATGCGCCGAATACAACAGGTGAAATGCTTACTTACAAGCCCTTAACCAACAATGCTTGTTTAAGAAAATAAGTGTTAAGTAAAAAAATTGATAAGTAAAAAATAAAAATAACTAAGAATGAAAGAGCAGCAGTAAAATAAAAGAACAATAGGGAAGCTATATACAGGGGGTACCTGTACAGAGTCAATGTGCGGGGGCACCTCGACAATGGACAGTGTACTATTCAGCCCAGAAAGGTCACCAACACGCCCCTGCCTCTCTCGTTCCTCTGATGGTACAGAAGTGCTTGTTTTCCAAAGGCAGTAATTCACAGCATATAAATCATTAAATGTTGGGGACAAGCACAGAAACTCAGCTCTAAATAAGGACACCTTTCATTTGGTTCAGGATTCTGGTTGAAACAGGCTGGGTCAGGACTGTTCAGTAGCCTCTCCTCTCCTCTCCTCTCCTCTCCTCTCCTCTCCTCTCTCCTCTCCTCTCCTCTCCTCTCCTCTCCTCTCCTCTCGTGTTATGTTGTTTTAATTTCTCAGTCATCCGCCACACAGAGTAACCCAACACCCCTGTCAGTTGCCCGGGGGAATCCCCCTTTCCCCCACCCCCTCCCCAATGGCAGCCAAGAGGACCAGCGCCGCAGGGCTCTGTCCCAAGCCACAGGTCTACAGCACAGGATCAACAGGCTGTAGTTCTAATGCTTTATAGTAACCACATCCCATCAGTCTATAACAGCTGGCAATATTTGACAGTGATCCTGAGAGCAGAGAGTCATAGTGTCAGTGACAGGCCTTGCCTCCTGGGACTGAAAAAGACGGAGACAAAGAGGATCTGCACACTGAGAGAATGTGCTTCTCTATATCCTCTCTCTGCTACTAAAACAATTCATATTTTTCAATTATTATTCATCCCGATCACTCTCTTATCAATGTTAGCCTGGCCAGACTTGCTAGTTGACACCATCAATGTTTCCACATTGTTACGTTACAGCCTTATTCTAAAATTGATTAAATAGTTTTTTCCCCCTCATCAATCTACACACAATACCCCATTATGACAAAGCAAAAACATGTTTTTCAATTTAAAATAAAGAAATAAATAAATATCACATTTACATAAGTATTCACACCCTTTACTCAGTACTTTGTTGAAGCACCTTTGGCAGCTATTACAGCCTCGAGTCTTCTTGGGTATGACACTACAAGCTTGGCACGCCTGTATTTGGGGAGTTTCTCCATTCTTCTCTGCAGATCCTCTCAAGCTCTGTCAGGTTGGATGGGGAGCGTCGCTGCACAGCTATTTTCAGGTCTCTCCAGAGATGTTAGATCGGGTTCAAGTCCAGGCTCTGGCTGGGCCACTCAAGGACATTTAGAGACTTGTCCCGAAGCCACTCCTGCGTTGTCTTGGCTGTGTGCTTAGGGTCGTTGTCCTGTTGGAAGGTGAACCTTCGACCCAGTCTGAGGTCCTGAGCACTCTGGAGCAGGTTTTCATCAAGGATCTCTCTGTACTTTGCTCCGTTTATCTTTCCCTCGATCCTGACTAGTCTCCCAGTCCCTGCGCTGAAAAACATCCCCACAGCATGATGCTGCCACCACCATGCTTCACCGTAGGGATGGTGCCAGGTTTCATCAGACCAGAGAATCTTGTTTCTCATGCTCTGAGAGTCCTTTAGGTGCCTTTTGGCCAACTCCAAGCGGGCTGTCATGTGCCTTTTACTGAGGAGTGGCTTCCATCTGGCCACTCTACCATAAAGGCCAGATTGGTGGAGTGCTGTAGAGATGGTTGTCTATCTGGAAGGTTCTCTCATCTCCACAGAGGAACTCTGGAGCTCTTTCAGTGATCATCAGGTTCTTGGTCACCTCCCTGACCAAAGCCCTTCTCCCCCGATTGCTCAGTTTGGCCGGGCGGCCAGCTCTAGGAAGAGTCTTGGTGGTTACAAACTTCTTCCATTTCAGAATGATGGAGGCCACTGTGTTCTTGGGGACCTTCAACGCTGCAGAAATGTTTTGGTACCATTCCCAGATCTGTGCCTTGACACAATCCTGTCTCGGAGGTCTATGGACAATTCTTCGATCACATGGCTTGGTTTTTGCTCTGACATGCACTGTCAACTGTGGGACCTTATATATACAGGTGTGTGCCTTTCCAAATCATGTCCAATCAATTGAATTTACCACAGGTGGAGTCCAATGAAGTTGTAGAAACATCTCAAGGATGATCAATGGAAACAGGATGCACCTGAGCTCAATGTCGAGTCTCATAGCAAAGGGTCTGAATACTTATGTAAGTAAGGTATTTCTGTTTTTTAATACATTTGCAAAAATGTCTAACAACCTGTTTACGCTTTGTCATTATGGGGCATTGTGTGTAGATTGATGAGGCAAATGTTTTATTTATCCATTTTAGAATAAGGCTGTAACGTAACAAAATGTTGAAAAAGGGAAGGGGTCTGAATACTTTCCGAATACACTGTAAATGTCACAGCCAAGGATACATCACACCATCCACCTCTAGGGTTATAATAGAAATGTTAGCTAGCCTATCATATTGACCCTTTGATGCAAGCTGAAACCTTTAGATGGAGAGCCATTTAATTATTTTCTCAGTAATAAGAAAAAGATGCCCAAGGCTGTAGGCTGTCGATATCCCTGCTCTATTCACCTGCAAGGAGAGCAAGAATGCGGGGAGAGACTGTGATTGTGTTCGGTAAAAGGCTGTGAAAATGTTCTTCAGAGCCAGCAAGCCAGTCAACGATGCACAGCTTTACATTAAAAATATCTGTATATTTAAAAATATAATGAATTTCAATGTTAATCATGCTCAGTCGTTGGAAATGCTTCATAATGCACTTTATGAACTGAACTAGTCCCAAGGTGCTGGCATAGGAAATATGTCCCCTTCATTGAAGTTAATCCTATCCTCATGAGAGAGGCATCTTGCAGTCCTCATTACGCATAAAAACAACATAATGACTTGAACAAAGGAAAACAACAACAGCCATGCTCAACTTTCTGAACTGAGCCAGAACATAAGGACTGAGATGGACTGAGATGCCCTTTAACTTATCTTAGCTGGGTCAGAGAGAGAGAGAGAGGGGGAGAGAGAGAGACAGACAGACAGACAGACAGACAGACAGACAGAGAGAGTGTGCTGTAAAACAGCTGGGATCAGTGGGGTATAGCCAGTGTTGAGTTGAGGAGGTCCTGAGGGCGTGTGAGTGCCGTACAGTGTGTAGGTATCGTCCTCCCCAGTGTCCCTCTGACGGGCAACTCTGAAGGGCTTCCCCTGAGCTCATTATCCTCTGAGTGGTACTGTGGCACAGCCAACAGCCCCCTGGGAACCCCTCCAGGCAGCCCACTGCTGCCCCCAACCAGCATTCTGTTACAAAGACCCAGAGCCACAGAGAGCAAACAGGCTGGGTCACACCAAAGCTGGCTCCACCGGCTGTCAGTAAATGGTATCCTGCAGCAGTATCGGCCCTGACATTATAGGGATGAGTGAGCGCTTAGGTGGATTGGTGGTGTGTGTGTGTGTGTGTGTGTGTGTGTGTGTGTGTGTGTGTGTGTGTGTGTGTGTGTGTAGCGCATGCAGTGAGATGATGATGGAATGCCTCCTAGGAGACTAACAGTTCTGTCCCTGTGGGCTCTGTGTGAAGATGGATGCTCTGGCTGACTCCTATAGTGTTAGATAGTGTTTGTTTTACATCTGCATTTCACCTCTCTGTCAGACCTGAGCAGGGTTCTACTCTTTCTTTTGAGGTGAGCTCCTTGATGTTTTGTCTATATATAGTGACATGATGGAGCTGTGAGGTTTGTACCCTTTTAGTCATGACAGTGTCTCATGGAGGACATTCTGGTTAAGTTGTCATTTTGTCATTTTTCTTCATGGTTTCTTAGCTCTCGTTGTTTCAGTGTGTACTGGATATAGCATTTCTAAAAAGTAAGAGTTCAGTTTGATTAAGATGTGTTAACAAACGCTGCATATCATGGACATTTCCTGTAAGTGCCTGAAGGGGATGGGGTATATTATGCACCATAGTCCCAGTCCAAGGGGCTTCCCAGCCTGCATACATCCATTACCACCATGTTTCAGCTGACGCCCATGGCAGTCACAGGAGGGAAGTGAGAAAAGTGTAAGTGCTTTAGAGCAGTCAGGAAAATAAAAAAACGATTATTCTGTAGTAGGGGGATGGGTGAGTAGACTCAGAGTGTTTGCGAGTGTGTGACAGCATCTAAACCTACACAAACCATTAGCAGCCACCTTTATAGAGCCGTGATGAATTCTACAGTATGTTTTCCTCTACTGGTTGGTTCCCAGTGTTACTGTAGGATGAGGTTCAGCACTATGGACAGCTCCTGCTCCAGCTCTGCTGCTGTTGGTATGACCAGAGGTGTCATGCCCATATGGGGCACAGGGGCATGTGCCCCCTCAGATGTTGTCCTGCTCAAGAAGTATGCTTAGATATGCAGAAAAATAAAAGTTTTTTTTATACATATAATTAAGCATAATGATTATGTCTCTAGATTGCCGGACAAAGCTGTTTCAGGTGTTGTAAAAATGCTAAATTCTCCAATTTACAGACAACCACCCCCCAGCCATCCTCACGTACTTTGTGCCCCTTCAGATTTTTGGGGTGCATGACGCCCCTGGGTAAGACTCAGTTCAGTTGGGAACACCTCATTGGTTGTTACTGGAGGAAGCAGTACCATATTAGTCTACCTCATGAGAAGCCAATACGACAATACGCCAGCAACCATAAACCCACTCTAAAGCTCTTGATATCCTCTTGGACCTGAACAAAATGTTCTATATCTGAAGACAAAATGACTAGACTTACTGCCTACATTGTGTTTATTCGATACCTTCACTAAGAACAACTATCTGGGCTTTAACAATATATTCTCTGAGAAAAACAAGTTGTGGTGTATTCCCTTGCAGGTTGCATAACGGGCGGGCAGCCCTTCCCCTTCTCTGGTTTAAATATATAATGAGGAGCACTAGCAGCTTCTCTAGAGCTGACTCAAGTCCCCCCTCCTTAGATGGGTGGTCCCTGACCCACCCCATCAAACCTCCACAGAAATCCTTAATGTTAACCCCCCTGTGGAGATGAGCAAACATGAGCTCTCCGCCATGTCAGAGGCTCTAACCCTCCCTGAGCTGTACACACACACGCATACACACACACAGAGAGAATGAAACATGAGGGGTTGTGGATCACAGGTTATAATGAAGGATAGGGTTGTTTACAAAAATCATATAGCCTAATCAACTGGAAGCCTTTGTTTTCTAGTTGAAAATGGATGTATCTCTGTTACATTTTATGTCCAAGTCTACTTTTCTCTCAATTTTTACTAAACATCTTCCTAGTGTCCCGTTTATCACTGGGATTGTGACAGGAACATGGAGTATGACTGGGCCAGAGGAAAGAGCGGTGACGTGCTCCTTTGTGTTAGGACCAGTGATATCATCCTTTCTTATTATCCTGAAGGTGTAGTCAGGGGAGATAACATGACATGGATCCCTCTCTGCACCTCACAGACACACACAGCTATAAGAGACCCAGTCATTTTACACTTCATTTAAGCCATGTAATGATGGCTCATTGCTGTTTTATCACCCATGTCCTTCTGGCATCATTATATTAATTTCTCTCATCTCTTTCCCTTCAACCAGACTTAATGGAATGGAAGTGTACCAGAGGTGGCTATAAAATACAAGAAAAGCTATATTGTTATGGGTTCTTTGAGGACTCTTCGACCAGCCCAAATATCCTCCTTGTGAGTTGACATTTATTGGAATGAATCTTGTCCTGGAGGCAGAGCTAAGAAGTGTCCACTATACGGGCCAGCTGCAAGGTCGAAATGGGCTATGCTTGTAGGGTTAGGCATAAGGTTAGCAGTGTGGTTAAGGTTAGAGTTAAGTTTAGGGTTAGGTTTAAAATCTGATTTTATGAATTTGTGGATGGGCCAGCTAGTGACGACCTTGCACTGCTGCCTGCAGTACATGAGTCATCCCAATAAATGCCAACCTGCCTCCTCCTTCTCCATCTGATGGAGGGATGCCCAGACAGAGCGAGAAAGAGAGAGAGAGCGCGAGAGAGCACTCACACAGAGCAGTTCTTCCAGTCTTCATACATCCTCTTGTTCCAGGTATACAGGATAAGAAGAACATGAAACAAAACCAGGCAGACAATGCCCCCACACCAACCCAACCCCTCCTCCCCCTCTGCTTCGTTCCTCTTCCCATTCCCCCTCCAGCCACAATTAATTCTACCAATCATGCAGCTGTGGTGCCAAGAGACCATTAAGAATCCACATGAACTAGGCTAGCCTGCCAGGCCCTGGGTGGAGTATCAGCCCGAATAAGGAGGAGTATACATAAAACAGATTGCTAAGTAAGCAACTCAAACTGAATCAAACACAGTTGTAATCATAAGGGAGGACTCACCTTTCAAGAGGCTCACCACTTTGAGAGAGCTGTTTGTTTATTCAGTGCATCGATAAGTGTGTGTGTATGCATGATCGCACGTGCGTGTCTGTGTGTGTTGAGGTGGATTGCCGGCAACCTGCAGATATTGCACCAGTTGAATACATTAGTGGCAGGAAGGAGCCAAGACCAGATGGGATATGAAATGATCTGAGGGACCAAGAAGGATACTGAGACCGTCGAAGGATATATTATGGGATATTACACCAGCACAGTGAGACAGAGAGAGACACTGGGAGAATGAATCATGAAACATTCACCAGTTCACTACCTAATAAAACCTACTGCCACAAACTAGATTATGCTGGAGGTATTGAATGTTTTTTATTGCTTTTGTCAAGATATGCCATGTCTTTAGAGAAGTGAAAAGGGAATATTTCACAAACAGTCCTAGCAGTTGTTGATTGTGCTGAAAATAATCCCTTCCTTTGAATTGAATGTACTGAGAATGTTAGACGAATTCAGGAGATCCCTTTTGCTACAGTACTGTAGTAAGGAAGCGCTGTCCAAGGTGCTGAAAACTTCTACATTTCGGATAAGAAAAAAACAGAATAAGTTGTCTCTGATGTACTTTCAGGCAATTTCTGTACCATAATAGGAATGAACGTCAAAACAATGAATTAGAGACAAATTGGCTTATCTCCTCTCAGCCATAGAAGGATCCTTGAATGTATCCCTTTAATGAAGCCTACATCCCTCAAACCACATTAAAGCTATGATACTAAACCTAAAGGGAAGCTTGTCAAACTTTGATTATAACTTCTTCAATCTTTTACCATAGTAAAACTTTCACAATAGCTTTGAACCAATTACCTTAGAGAGTTATCTTGTCCAGCCTCTATAAGTCAAGACAATGGCCAATCAAAGTCTGACATCAAGATGCTTCTTACAACATGGGTCATTTATTCCACATTTATCATTACTTTGTTGCTCCCTTGGCCTAAAGATGCTCCTGTAATTGTTTTGGGGACTCCTGAAGTAGAAACACTGCATTACTGTCTAATTCTGAATGTGTAGGACTGCAGCTCTATTCCCCACTGTCCTGCTCTGCTTTGCTCTGCGTTGCCCTGGACTGTTTCAATCATCACTGTGATAAGGCCGGACAGTAACAGCATTTAGGGCATTCTATTGGAAACAGAGTCCTCAGAGCAGCACAGTGGATACAGACCCAGTGGGTTCCTATGCAGAAGAGACTGGGACAGCCTAAAAACACGCCACGATACAGCTATGACCGTAAGTGACTTTTTCGTACCAGGTTAGGAGAACTTACACAGCAGGTTAGGAGAACTTACACAGCAGGTTAGGAGAACTTACACAGCAGGTTAGGAGAACTTACACAGCAGGTTAGGAGAACTTACACAGCAGGTTAGGAGAACTTACACAGCAGGTTAGGAGAACTTACACAGCAGGTTAGGAGAACTTACACACCAGGTTAGGAGAACTTACACACCAGGTTAGGATAACTTACACACCAGGTTAGGATAACTTACACACCAGGTTAGGAGAACTTACACACCAGGTTAGGAGAACTTACACACCAGGTTAGGATAACTTACACAGCAGGTTAGGAGAACTTACACAGCAGGTTAGGAGAACTTACACACCAGGTGAGAACTTACACACCAGGTTAGGAGAACTTACACACCAAGTTAGGAAAACTTACACACCAAGTTAGGAAAACTTACACAGCAGGTTAGGAGAACTTACACAGCAGGTTAGGAGAACTTACACACCAGGTTAGGAGAACTTACACAGCAGGTTAGGAGAACTTACACAGCAGGTTAGGAGAACTTACACAGCAGGTTAGGAGAACTTACACACCAGGTTAGGAGAACTTACACAGCAGGTTAGGAGAACTTACACACCAGGTTAGGAGAACTTACACACCAGGTTAGGATAACTTACACACCAGGTTAGGATAACTTACACACCAGGTTAGGAGAACTTACACACCAGGTTAGGAGAACTTACACAGCAGGTTAGGAGAACTTACACAGCAGGTTAGGAGAACTTACACACCAGGCTAGGAGAACTTACACACCAGGTTAGGATAATTAGTGGCGTGTTGCGTGTTTTTAGGAAGTCCCAGTAGAGACAGTAGTTTACACCAAGGGGCTTGTTTAATAGTTGAGCTGAGGGAGAAAGATGAGACACAGCGAGACGGAGCGCGACGGAGCTACAGTGAGTGAGGCCGCAGAGGAAGTAGACCACACAATCCTCCAGCCAGACAAAGAAACCCATAGCACAGGAAGTATATTGACTATGGGCTGCTGGGAAAGTTAATCATTTAGCTAACAGGGCATTAAATCTCCTCTACTTACTGTGTTCCCCCCTGTTCGCATAAGGCTAGAAGGGTCAGAGGTAAAAAGAGGGAGTGGTGGACTAGAACTGAATACAACTAAACACAACTAGGCTAACTTGTACTCCCTGTATATATATATATATATATATATTTGTATTATTATTTTTAAACTCTGCATCATAGGAATAGGCTCGTAAGCAAGCATTTCACGGTAAAGTCTATACCAGTTGTATTCGGCACATGTGACAATTACATTTTAATTTGATTTGTTGATCTCTCCCCTCACTGACTTAGTAGAAGTCCTTACTTCTATCTTAGCCTTGATAAGATCATGCTAAAGTTCTCACCGTATCTTAATTGCTCTGGATAAGAGCGTCTGCTAAATGACTAAAATGTCAAATGTTATCACAGAGACTTTTTAGAGCACATTGATGCACATCAGACAGACCAGGGTTTTGTATATCTCCCTGTCTGTATCTCTCTTCCTCCCTCGTTCTCTCCCTCTCTCTGTGGTTCAGAGCCCTGTAGAGACTGGCAGTGTTGAGCTGCTGCTGTTGTTAAGTGTTATCTCCTGTGCTCACAGCCAGAGGAAGTTTGGCCCAGACCTCACCCTGCCTGCTCACAGCTCCACATGCAGCGGCTCCTTGAAGATTAGGGCCCTCCTTTATACGTCTCCCCCACACCTCCCCAGGTAAAGGCACAAGGAAAAGTAAAGCTGATAAGAGCTGTTTGAGGGGCTCACTGGCTACTGTCTATCACTGTTCTCTGTCAAGCAAAGGAATGGAACTGATGAAGGAGAATGAAATGTTTACCTGCCTGGACTTTTCACAAAGTTTGTTAACTTTTCTGCATTTGTTTACGATTAATATTTCAAACTGTTAAGTCCCTCTAAACGTCAATTCTGCAACACACTCACTGAAATACAATTATAGAACTGTTGTACATATACTAAATACAAGTTACATACTAAGTGTACAGTGATTGTTGCGTGGATGTAAATACATTACAGGGAATCATCTACTAAGGGAATATATACTGAAACAAATGTCAGAGATTCCCACAAGTGTCTGACTGTGACAGTGAAATCACATTGATGAAAAGACTGGGGAAATTATTCAAGAACACAGATCCTGGAGGGGTAATAATCAAACCTGAACCACAACAGGTTATGTATCATAGCATGTGTTGTATTTCAGCTACAATATGGAATTAAAATGTAAATGCTTTTGTTCTGTATTTCATTTGGCATAGGCCTACAAGTCACTGACCACCTTCCGGAGACACTTGAAACCCTACCTCTTTAAGGAATACCTGGAATAGTATAAAGTAATCCTTCTTCCCCCACCCCCCATAAAAAAGAAAAAAAAAGAAAAAAGGTGGTTGTCCCACTGGCTATCATAAGTTGAATGCACCAATTTGTAAGTCGCTCTGGATAAGAGTGTCTCCTAAATGATGTAAATGTAAATATAAGTTCCCTTTATCATGTTAACTATTTCGGATAATATTGCCTTTTATTCGTTTGGTACTGCGCCAATGAAGAAAGAAGATCAATATTATTGTCTCAGCATGCACAGTCATGGATAGCAGAGCTCTTTCACTCAAAACGAATAGGACCAAATCTAATCAAAGAGATTAAGTATTACAGGAGGATCTTTCAAAGAACAAACATTACCCTGCAGAATAAGCTAAGTCCACTATGGGATGCTACAGAACTAAGTCTCAGCCAGGCAGCTAGAACAGGCAGGACTGTGCTTTCAATTATTTTAGACAGAGGTACACTATCAGTCAAAAGTTTGGACACACCTACTCATTCAAGGGTTTTTCTTTATTTTTACTATTTTTTACATTGTAGAATAATAGTGAAGACATCAAAACTATGAAATAACACATATGGAATCATGTAGTAACCAAAACACTGTTAAACAAATCAAAATATATGTTATATTTGAGATTCTTCAAATAGCCACCCTTTGCCTTGATGACAGCTTTGCACATTCTCTTAACCTGCTTCAGCTGGAATGCTTTTCCAAAAGTCTTAAAGGAGTTCCCACATATGCTGAGCACTTGTTGGCTGCTTTTTTTGGTTACTTCCATATGTTATTTCATAGTTTTTCAATGTAGAAAATTGTAAAAATAAAGAAAAACCTTTGAATGAGTAGGTGTGTTCAAACTTTTGACTGGTACTGTATATGCTGGCATGATAATAAGATAATGAACACTTTCCCTGTCCTCCCCTGTGGAGCACTGCAGCCGAGCTTGTGAATTAACAGGACTGTCATTGCATACATCAGCATATAGCACTGCACTGCCAGCATGAAATCAGGTGGCCTTGTCTGCCTTTAGAAACAGTCTCATCCCATTTGAAATGTCATGGCATAAAGAGCTGAGGGATGAGGCAGCGAGGCACGTGCTGCTCTCTTCAGGAGAGCTGGAGCTGACCCATACACTGCACCGTGCTGCACCGGCCGGCAAAGACACCAGACAATATGGCTCCACATGCCCTGGGGCACAGCTCTCTGACTCCACATGTGTCACCGTAAGAGGAAGCAGGAGCAGGCTGGGGCCTGGGAAATGGAGGGGAGGTAGGGGGGAGATGCCAAGTCTCATCAGAATAGTGTTCTCTCCCAGCAGATGTCCAGTCTGGCAGTGTTTGCCAACTCTCCACAGACACCAGCACAGCAACACAGAGAGGAGAGAAAGCCTGTTCTGTCCTCTATCAGCCCAAATAGGACAACTAGCTCTTACTGATACTAACAGGTGACTGCCTGCTTACATTTCTATATGTGGAGAAACGGCATCTATCATCAGGTCCGTGGACATTTTATGATATATCAAATGCAGGGAATAATGTCTGATAATCTTGTCAATAATAAAAAATAAACACGTTCACTGGCCGATGACTGAGAGCAAAGTCTAATAGCTTGAACTGTAGCAAAAATTAAAGCTAAACTTTGAACTGGGCAAGATAATGGTTTGGATGTTCAGTGTGCACATTTGGAAATATCTTTCCTGCAAGTGATGGGCTGACATCTGAGATTGGCCCCAGTCTGTAATGAGATCAGAGTCCAGTTAGAGAGCAGTCATTCACCTGAACAGAGGAGCTGAACAGAGGAGCTCTGCTGGCACTGACACGCCTGTCAATCCCTAATGGATCAATCTCATTACTTTAGCTCCTAAATATCTCATGATTTTTTTTCTAATATTCAGTTATATAGCTGTCATGTCTTTATCTCCTATTTAAAGGTCAATTTAATAGTGTGTCATTAATTAAAATATTCCCATTACATTACTATGTGGATTATGAGGGGGTAATCATTACCTTGGAGCAGAGAGAGGACCAGAGGTGGAGCTCTGGGACTAGACTGATAGGACAACCCCAAAACCTCATTCCCTCTCAATAATGCAATGTCTCATCCGCATTTCCTCTGTGTTCAGATCCCTTGTCTGATTGGAGGATTTCTCCCATATACAACTGCATTAGGAGGGCAGGTCTATATGGTCACGCCTCATTAGGGACTGCCCGCCAGGCTTACTAAGACAATAATGTTTATGTTCTCATCTCATCAGACAGAGTGATATTAATAACCAACCCTTTTTTTAAAGCCACGCGATGAGGATCAGAACCGGCTGGCTGGCTGTCCTCTTGATGTCTCATTTACCGCCTCGATGGAGGTTAGACTGAGAGAAGGATGTCTTCCCTCACTCCTTTGCTCTGCTTCTCCCCTGTACTGTGCACTCAGGTGGAAGGTATAAGGGCGGTGTTCACACAGCTCTGCATTCAAAGGAAAGCAACGCTGCTACTGCCGATGCTGCTGCTATGCAGACTGAACACAGTCAACACAGTGGACACAGTTCATTAAGCCACTAGGCTGGTGATTCACTTCGCTAACATATTTCATATGTCTAGAGCAGCGGCGGTCAGTGCCGTTTAAGATGAGGGTAGACAAAAAAAATAAACATGTCAGCACAGCATATTGGATGACAGTCATTTATATTCCATTCACCCAGTTCAATGTAACAGCGATAGGTTTAGGCTACTACATGATACTAACATTTTCCCTATTCCCATCATGAGGTTGCTACAACCTAGCCTATGAATGAAAGTTTACAACGTAGGTGCACACAGGTTAAGAGAAAAATTTGAGGTGACACATGGACAGACAGTGACACATTCAATACCGCCTTGCACACTCTTGCCTGACCTAGGGTGTAATCATTAGTCCAACAGTTGCAAACTAGAGTTTCTATTGGACAAATCCAGGTATGTTTATCCCCATTTCGTTCCGTTTGCTTCCGTTTAAGAAACCTTTTTCAACAGAATCAGCTGACTGAATACACAGTTCACTTTCATAGTAGCCACGTTGTATTCCTTCTTGCATCTATGTACTCTCCTCTCACCTTTTCCCTTCACTTGTGGACTTCAGTGCACAACACATCAGCTGTATGTGACCAGGCAAAACAAAACTTTCCAAGCCCAACCATATCATAACCGCTACACACAGCCTACATCGTTGTCACCATATTAGCTAAAGTAACGTCATAGTCACCATAGCTAATAGAACTAACGCGTTAGTAAACCCGCTACAATCATGCAGTAACATTACAGTGTACAGTCAGTAAGCAGTTTAGCACTTACATCGGCAGGCCCCGGTGGCAATAAATTAGTAAAACCAAAAGCTTACTTTGACTTCAAATCAAAATCAATCAAAACAAATTTTATTTGCCACATGCGCCGAATACAACAGGTGTAGACATTACCGTGAAATGCTTACTTACAGCCCTTAACCAACAATGGGGGGTAGCCATTTAGACCGGGCAAATAGTCCGGGTAGCCATTTGATTAGCTGTTCAGGAGTCTTATGGCTTGGGGGTAGAAGCTGTTAAGAAGCCTTTTGGACCTAGACTTGGTGCTCCGGTACCGCATGCTGTGCGGTAGCAGAGAGAGCAGTCTATGATTAGGGTGTCTGGAGTCTTTGACAATTTTTAGGGCCTTCCTCTGACACCGCCTGGTATAGAGGTCCTGGATGGCAGGAAGCTTGGCCATCTAGGACCTCTATGTACTGGGCCGTACGCACTACCCTCTGTAGTGCATTGCGGTCAGAGGCAGAGCAGTTGCCATACCAGGCGGTGATGCAACCAGTCAGGATGCTCTCGATGGTGCAGCTGTAGAACTTTTTGAGCATCTGAGGACCCATGCCAAATCTTTTCAGTCTCCTGAGGGGGAATAGGCTTTGTCGTGCCCTCTTCACAACTGTCTTGGTGTGTTTGGACCATGATAGTTCGTTGGTGATGTGGAAACCAAGGAACTTGAAGCTCTCAACCTGCTCCACTACAGCCCCGGCGATGAGAATGGGGGCGTGCTCAGTCCTCTTTTTTTTCCTGTAGTCCACAATCATCTCCTTTGTCTTGGTCACGTTGAGGGAGAGGTTGTTATCCTGGCACCACACAGCCAGGTCTCTGACCTCCTCCCGAAAGGCTGTCTCATCATTGTCAGTGATCAGGCCTACCACTGTTGTGTCGTCGGCAAACTTAATGATGGTGTTGGAGTCGTGCCTGGCCATGCAGTCATGGGTGAACAGGGAGTACAGGAGGGGACTGAGCACGCACCCCTGAGGGGCCCCTGTGTTGAGGATCAGCGTGGCAGATGTGTTGTTACCTACCCTTACCACCTGGGGGCGGCCCGTCAGGAACTCCAGGATCCAGTTGCAGAGGGAGGTGTTTAGTCCCAGGATCCTTAGCTTAGTGATGAGCTTTGAGGGCACTATGGTGTTGAACGCTGAGCTGTAGTCAATGAATAGCATTCTCACGTAAGTGTTCCTCTTGTCCAGGTGGGAAAGGGCAGTGTGGAGTGCAAAAGAGATTGCATCATCTGTGGATCTGTTGGGGCGGTATGCAAATTGGAGTGGGTCTAGGGTTTCTGGGATAATGGTGTTGATGTGAACCATGACCAGCCTTTCAAAGCACTTCGTGGCTACAGACGTCAGTGCTACGGGTCGATAGTCATTTAGGCAGGTTATCTTAGTGTCCTTGGGCAAGGGGACTATGGTGGTCTGCTTGAAACATGTTGGTATTACAGACTCAGTCAGGGACATGTTGAAAATGTCGGTGAAGACACTTGCCAGCTGGTCAGCACATGCTTGGAGTACACGTCCTTGTAATCCGTCTGGCCCTGCGGCATTGTGAATGTTGACCTGCTTAAAAGTCTTACTCACATCGGCTACGGAGAGCGTGATCACATAGTCATCTGGAACAGCTGGTGCTCTCATGCATGCTTCAGTGTTGCTTGCCTCGAAGCGAGTGGTTTAGCTCGTCTGGTAAGCTTGTGTCACTGGGCAGCTCGCGGCTGTGCTTTCCTTTGTAGGCAGCTCTACCCTTTAGCTCAGTGCGGATGTTGCCTGTAATCCATGGCTTCTGGTTGGGGTATGTACGTACGGTCACTGTGGGGACGACGTCATCGATGCACTTATTGATGAAGCCAGTGACTGATGTGGTGTACCCCTCAATGCTATCTGAAGAATCCCGGAACATGTTCCAGTCTGTGCTAGCAAAACAGTCCTGTAGCTTAGCATCTGCGTCATCTGACCACTTTTTTATTAACCTAGTCACTGGTGCTTCCTGCTTTAGTTTTTGGTTATAAGCAGGAATCAGGAGGATAGAGTTATGGTCAGATTTGCGAAATGGAGGGCGAGGGAGAGCTTTGTATGCGTCTCTGTGTGTGGAGTAAAGGTGGTCTACAGGTTTATTTCCTCTGGTTGCCCATTTAACATGCTGGTAGAAATTAGGTAGAACGGATTTGAGTTTCCCTTCATTAAATTCCCCGGCCACTAGGAGCGCTGCCTCTGGATGAGCGTTTTCCTGTTTAGTTATGGCCTTATACAGCTCATTGAGTGCAACCTTAATGCCAGCATTGGTTTGTGGTGGTAAATACAGTGGGGGAAAAAATTATTTAGTCAGCCACCAATTGTGCAAGTTCTCCAACTTAAAAAGATGAGAGAGGCCTGTAATTTTCATCATAGGTACACGTCAACTATGACAGACAAAATTAGAAAAAGAAATCCAGAAAATCACATTGTAGGATTTTTAATGAATTTATTTGCAAATTATGGTGGAAAATAAGTATTTGGTCAATAACAAAAGTTTCTCAATACTTTGTTATATACCCTTTGTTGGCAATGACACAGGTCAAACGTTTTCTGTAAGTCTTCACAAGGTTTTCACACACTGTTGCTGGTATTTTGGCCCATTCCTCCATGCAGATCTCCTCTAGAGCAGTGATGTTTTGGGGCTGTCGCTGGGCAACGCGGACTTTCAACTCCCTCCAAATATTTTCTATGGGGTTGAGATCTGGAGACTGGCTAGGCCACTCCAGGACCTTGAAATGCTTCTTACAAAGCCACTCCTTCGTTGCCCGGGCGGTGTGTTTGGGATCATTGTCATGCTGAAAGACCCAGCCACGTTTAATCTTCAATGCCCTTGCTGATGGAAGGAGGTTTTCACTCAAAATCTCACGATACATGGCCCCATTCATTCTTTCCTTTACACGGATCAGTCGTCCTGGTCCCTTTGCAGAAAAACAGCCCCAAAGCATGATGTTTCCCACCCCCATGCTTCACAGTAGGTATGGTGTTCTTTGGATGCAACTCAGCATTCTTTGTCCTCCAAACACGACGAGTTGGGTTTTTACCAAAAAGTTATATTTTGGTTTCATCTCACCATATGACATTCTCCCAATCCTCTTCTGGATCATCCAAATGCACTCTAGCAAACTTCAGACGGGCCTGGACATGTACTGGCTTAAGCAGGGGGACACGTCTGGCACTGCAGGATTTGAGTCCCTGGCGGCGTAGTGTGTTACTGATGGTAGGCTTTGTTACTTTGGTCCCAGCTCTATGCAGGTCATTCACTAGGTCCCCCCGTGTGGTTCTGGGATTTTTGCTCACCGTTCTTGTGATCATTTTGACCCCAAGGGGTGAGATCTTGCGTGGAGCCCCAGATCGAGGGAGATTATCAGTGGTCTTGTATGTCTTCCATTTCCTAATAATTGCTCCCACAGTTGATTTCTTCAAACCAAGCTGCTTACCTATTGCAGATTCAGTCTTCCCAGCCTGGTGCAGGTCTACAATTTTGTTTCTGGTGTCCTTTGACAACTCTTTGGTCTTGGCCATAGTGGAGTTTGGAGTGTGACTGTTTGAGGTTGTGGACAGGTGTCTTTTATACTGATAACAAGTTCAAACAGGTGCCATTAATACAGGTAACGAGTGGAGGACAGAGGAGCCTCTTAAAGAAGAAGTTACAGGTCTGTGAGAGCCAGAAATCTTGCTTGTTTGTAGGTGACCAAATACTTATTTTCCACCATAATTTGCAAATAAATTCATTAAAAATCCTACAATGTGATTTTCTGGAGAAAAAAAATCTCAATTGGTCTGTCATAGTTGACGTGTACCTATGATGAAAATTACAGGCCTCTCTCATCTTTTTAAGTGGGAGAACATGCACAATTGGTGGCTGACTAAATACTTTTTTTCCCCACTGTAGACAGCTATGAAAAATATAGATGAAAACTCTCTTGATAAATAGTGTGGTCTACAGCTTATCATAAGATACTCTACCTCAGGCGAGCAAAACCTCGAGACTTCCTTAGTATTTGATTTTGTGCACCAGCTGTTGTTTACATTTTACATTACATTTTAGTCATTTAGCAGACGCTCTTATCCAGAGCGACTTACAGTTAGTGAGTGCATACATTCTTTAATTTTTTATTTTTTATTTTTTTTAAATTCTTTTTTTATATATATATATATTTTTTTTCATACTGCCCCCCGTGGGAATCGAACCCACAACCCTGGCGTTGCAAACGCCATGCTCTACCAACTGAGCTACATCCCTGCCGGCCATTCCCTCCCCTACCCTGGACGACGCTGTGCCAATTGTGCGCCGCCCCATGGGTCTCCCGGTCGCGGCCGGCTACGACAGAGCCTGGATTCGAACCAGGATCTCTAGTGGCACAGCTAGCACTGCGATGCAGTGCCTTAGACCACTGCGCCACTCGGGAGATTTGTTTACAAATATACACAGACCGCCACCCCTGGTCTTACCGGAGTCAGCCGTTCTATCCTAACGATGTAGCGTATAGCCCGCTAGCTGTATGTTGTCCATGTCGTTGTTCAGCCACGACTCGGTGAAACATAAGATATTACAGTTTTTAATGTCCCGTTGGTAGGATAACCGTACTCTTAGGTCATCTAATTTATTTTCCAATGATTGAAGATTGGCTAATAGGATTGATGGAAGAGGCAGTTCACTCGCTCGCCGTCGGATCCTTACGAGGCACCCTGACCTACGTCCACGATATCTCCGTCTCTTTCTCCTGCGAATGACGGGGATTTGGGCCTTGTCGGGTGTCTGTAGGATATCCTTCGCGTCTGACTCGTTGAAGAAAAAAAATCTTTGTCCAATACGAGGTGAGTAAGCGCTGTCCTGATATCCAGAAGCTCTTTCTGGTTATTTCGCTAGCTAAGTAAGTGATTCTCTCTCCCTCTCTCCCTCTCCCTTAATTTTTGGGAGAAATTAAATTTGTTCAAAACTGTTAAACTATTGTCTTTCTCTCTCTTTGAGTCAACTACTCACCACATTTTAGGCACTGCAGTGCTTTCTAGATGTAGCCAGCTTATGCTTTCAGTACTAGATTCATTCTCTGATCCTTTGATTGGGTGGACAACATGTCAGTTCATGCTGCAAGAGCTCTGATAGGTTGGAGGACGTCCTCCGGAAGTTGTCATAATTACTGTGTAAGTCTATGGAAGGGGGTGAGAACCACGAGCCTCCTAGGTTTTGCATTGAAGTCAATGTACCCAGAGGAGGACGGAAGCTAGCTGTCCTCCGGCTACACCATGGTGCTACCCTACAGAGTGCTGTTCAGGCTACTGTAGACCTTCATTGCCAAGAAGAAGCACAAAGACGAAAAGTTACAACTGTTTCATTAGAACTACACACATGAACTGCAACTCCCACCATATGTCTCACTTTCGAAAGCTTGCCGGTCAACAAACAAAACAAACAATGTTTTTGCATTTAAAAAAGTAATGGCTGGCAACGTTCAGTAAAAAACTAACAAACAGCGTAATCTAATATAAAACACATCAAATGGCCTGTAACAAACGGGTTCATTGAGTCTTCAGCTCAAGCAGGCACACTTAAGCATGCTTTCAAAGAAACAGGAGATGTAGTCCAAATTAGACTTTTCCAACTTTCGGTGATATGTCTTCTTGAGCGTCAAATATTTTTATAAAAGGCATCGGGTATGAGCAAATCAATACACTAATATTAATATAATTGTATATATATATATTGTGACGTCACGAGAGGCTACACAGCTTTCAGCGGGATTGCTCAAGTAGTGCAAGGAGACAAGGTTCAAACAAAACAAGGATTTTATTATAGGTCTTGGGAAATTAACGAAAATATAACAAAATTCTGTTCTCTTGTGGCTCTTTAAGGGTTAACAGTTCAGGGATGTCTCTTCCACATCCAAAATCATAATTCTCACTCGCTCAGATAACTTTTCCCCAGCCTTACTGTAGTCCACGTTGCAGCTAGTGGCCAACCCAGCAAAAAGTCCTTCCAAATGTCTCTCACGTATTTCCACAGGTGCATATATCCAAAGGTGAGTATTTCCCAAAGGTAAGTATCTCCAAATCCTTATATTCCTCATGGAAGTGGACGTGCAGCACTCTTGTCCTCCAGAGAGCCCAGGTTGGAGACTGTGTCTCTTCCCTTCCCAAACCTTCAGCTCATCAGCCCCTCATTTGTTTCAGCTGCGTGGGAAGATTGGCCATAGAGGGGTGGAGTTCCCGACCATACCAGCAGATGGAGCCATAGCTGTCTGGGTTTGCAGCCACCTCAGGGGGATGTAACGTCCCTCCAGGACACAGCCTCTCGTGACATCACAATATATATATATATACACACACACAGTACCAGTCGAAAGTTTGGACACACCTACTCTTTCAAGGGTTTTTCTTTATTTTTACTATTTTCTACAATGTAGAATAATAGTGAAGACATCAAAACTATGAAATAACACATATGGAATCATGTAGTAACCAAAAAAGTGTTAAACATTCAAAATATATGAGATTCTTCAAATAGCCACCCTTTGCCTTGATGACAGCTTTGCACACTCTTGGCATTCTCTCAACCAGCTTCACCTGGAATGCTTTTCCAACAGTCTTGAAGGAGTTCCCACATATGCTGAGCACTTTTTGGCTGCTTTTCCTTCACTCTGCCGTCCAACTCATCCCAAACCATCTCAATTGTGTTGAGGTCTGGGGATTGTGGAGGCCAGGTCATCTGATGCAGCACTCCATCACTCTCCTGCTTGGTAAAATAGCCCTTACACAGCCTGGAGGTGTGTTGGGTCAATGTCCTGTTGAAAAACAAATGATAGTCCCACTAAGCCTAAACCAGATGGGATGGCGTATCGCTGCAGAATGCTGTGGTAGCCATGCTGGTTAAGTGTGCCTTGAATTCTAAATAAATCACAGACAGTGTGCAAAGCTGTCATCAAGGCAAAGGGTGGCTATTTGAAGAATCTCAAATATAAAATATATTTTGATTTGTTTAACACTTTTTTGGTTACTACATGATTCCATACGTGTTATTTCATAGTTTTGATGTCTTCACTATTATTCTACATTGTAGAAAATATAAATATTAAGAAAAACCCTGGAATGAGTAGGTGTTCTAAAACTTTTGACTGGTACTGTATATCTGACCACATTTTCATGAATTTTATGATATCATCTTGAAGCCCATTCAAAAGACCAGGGACATGAAAACGGAAGTATGACGTAGGAACACTTCACTTGCACAGGTTATTGTATCATGTACCCTTGGAAATGCTTTCTCTCATAACTTAATCTCCCAGACTTCTCTCTGTTGGCCCGGGGTTAACATGATTACAAACTTTTAATACAAACGCATGGAACAAATCTCTCTAAGATTTGAAAAAGAAATACATGCACAGTATACTTTGTCCTTGAATGTCATGTGAATGTGCTGAAAGAATGTGTTGTTTACATACAGTAGAAAGAGATCCTTCTTTTGCCCTTTCTGAGAAACAGTTTTTGATGAAAATAATAATACAGCCGTCACCTGGCTGCCTGGCAGAAAATAGCTGTTGCATTTTAGTGGGTTCACTGGGAGTGACATTATCATCATCATCATCTCGCTCCGTGTGCTCCCCTGGATGGTGCACACGAGGAGTGAGGCTTTTCCACTGGTGCAGCCAATTGCTTTCACATGAACGTGTGCGCATGCATGCCAATGAGCAGGTGTCCGTGATGTGTTTGTGTGTCAGTGGCGTACCGCAGTTTGGCATGGGGCCCCCATGCCCAATTTTTTATTCTACATAGTTTTAAGGGGAAACAGCTAACTTCATACAATTCTACACATTTTGCCATGTGGCTCAGAGAAAATGTTGTCCTCTGTAGCTCAGCTGGTAGAGCACAGCGCTTGTAACGCCAAGGTAGTGGGTTCGATCCCCGGGACCACCCATACACAAACATTTATGCACGCATGACTGTAAGTCGCTTTGGATAAAAGCGTCTGCTAAATGGCATATTATTATTATTATAGCTATTTTAAAAATCTAATAAAAGTGTATTGGTTGTGTACTCATGTTATTCTACACATTATGCCATGAGGCTGAGAATTCTGCATTTTAAAACGAATTTCCTGTCATTCTACAACAATTTTCCATGGCTTATGACGTGTTCATATGCTATCTGGGAGGGGGGCTGACCTCCAGGGTTAGGGTTAGGGTTAGGGCTGATTGCGGGGGCTCTGTGGGTGCGTGGTTCGCCAGTGGTGTGTGTGTGGGTGTGTGCACACGCTTATCGGTGTGTGGGTGGGTAGGTAGGGCCGAGGGAACATGATTGAGAGGGTCTGGGCGATTGTATATGATGCGGTTCTGTTTCAGTATAACAAAAATTCCCAAATTTGATCTGAGATAAGGCATACATCCATAATAGCTACTTATCTTGACATAAAGGAGACAACAGAAAAAAATCCCTCTACTTTCACAGGAACTCTGTTGAAAAGAAATCTGCACACTGCAAGTAGTCAGCAGAACATTATCAATGGGCGTTGATTAGGCGTGTCAGGTACCTTGTATTGTATGGCAAGCAACACCCCTCTCAGTATGCCTCACAATCAATACAACACACTCCTATTATGGCTGGGATAGCTGATCTTACTGCGGGGTGAAAAGAGCAGCACAAATGATTGGCGTGAAATGAGATTGAGAACGCCCTAAAACATGACAAATACAGCATTCAATGTACAAAATCAATTTAGGATAGACACAGACTGACAGACAAAGGGGTTCCCTTTTCTTCAGGAAGAGTGTGTAGGTACAGTATGACTACATGTTGGCACTGTTGCATGAAAACCCTTTTAGACTGAGCCTTCTACTGGGGAATCATGTGTAAAAAACACACTTTTCCCTTATCACTTGGGGATCTCAAGCAAACTGAGAAACCTGGGTGGAGTAGCTAGGAGGGCTAAATATAAGACTGCCATTGTGCTAAAACTGCTTATAGAAGGAACATGTTGATGCAGTATAACACAGGACCATTTCCTAATGACTGTCTATCGGTTAACTAATCTCTAATCTCTTTGTTTCCATTGGGGGAGGTAGAATCATGTGACACCGCATGGGCGTGCCTGTGTGAATCTATGAATTCCCTTGGGGGATGTGTGTGGGGGGTTAATAGGGTCTGCATTATTGCATTAATCATGGCAGTAATAAAAACACAGAGAGCTGATGGAAGAAGGAATCCCCCTGAGGTAGCTGGCTCTTTGTGAACCTCATTCTCCCCAGATCAGCAAGCCGCCCTCTCCTCTCCACTCCACTCCTCTCCTCTCTTCAGCCAGGCCCTGGGAGATCAGCCTACCTGCCACACCCGCTGATTGATGTGACAGACACAGCCCTTTCATTGGAGGCTGGGAGCACAAACACATCTGATCGCTTATTCATTTAAACAGTTCTAACAGTCCTGGTGGGACCCTAAAATGCCTGCATGGAGAAAAAGTGTCCCCAAGAAAAACATGCTTATCATGATGGATAGGATACTATATTGCTGCTGCATGGATTTTATTTACAGGTATAATCTACCGTCCATAACCTAATTTCAGTGATTTTATGACATTGACCTGCTCGCTCAACATGTGTCCTCTGTGGATTAAATTATAGGAGCACTGTGCAGTCAGTGAGGTTATAACATATTTTCATCACACAGGATGATTTGGATAACAATGAACAAATCCAAGCTGCTATAACATATCCAAAATGGTTTCCCCATTGTTTTGGATTACTTGCCCAAACTTTTCAGTGTCAGTTGGGTTTACAGTCAACACATTACTAACACACAGCACTCAGAATCCATGGTGGTTTGTGAAAGGTGTTGAGTGTTAGGCTGTCTGTCAGTTTGATACAGTACAGTATTATTTGATGGTTTCTTACTTTAGTGTCCTCTTCATCAAACTCACTCACTACAAGAGTTTCCCACGGTGCTGTTAGTCTATTTAAAACTCACACACAAACTCAAGGACTAAAAGCTGCCACGCACACACACACACAGCTTTGTTTTCATGAATTTTCTGGACTTTTTGGTGAGTCAATATTTATTCCCATTCAAAATCCTATTTTCCCTAACCCTAAACCTAACCCTTCACCTAACCCTAACCCCAAAAACCTAACCCTAACTCCTAACCTTAACACTAGAACCGCCATAGGCCAACAGCAACTGACGTTTGATTTTGTAAATTTTTAAAAAATCAGCACCCCAAAAAAGCTATGTCCTGCTCCTTCCCTGACTTTTCCTAAATGTTTGTATTTTACACTGCTCATTTGTCAGAATTTTAAAATCACAAACACAAAAGTATTTAGAGCCTTTTTACCTGTTATTTTTTCACATCTATTCCTAACTTAACCTGCCAAGACACGTTGTGTATTGTATTGTAAGGGAAACAAAAACCTGCTATGTGTTACAGTAGGCCTTTAGAATAATGCAAAACATATCCTTGACTCTATCCAAGTTGATGAGCAGGAAACAAACGATGCCAGTCAGCCTCCACAGCCTGACCAGCCGGACCAGCCTGACCAGTCGGCCCATAGAAAAAATATGCCATTTAGCAGACGCTTTTATCCAAAGCGACTTACAGTCATGTGCGCATAAATTTTTACGTATGGGTGGTCCCGGGGATCGAACCCACTACCCTGGCGTTACAAGCGCCATGCTCTACCAATTGAGCTACAGAGGACCACACCTAAACTATACCCAAACTAATTTCAAACATAAGTTAAATTGACAATAATCTGATTAGATTGGCGCATTCTGTAATTGACAGATGCAGGGAAAGGAGCATCACTTTATCAAATCCTCCTTCAGTCACATTCAGGTAAACATTTTGATTTCTATATAGTATCAGAAAGAGCATTTTCTGCAGTTTCTATGACACTTACCTTTGTCAAATAACTCAAAATTCAAGAGATGCAGCTCTATTTCCAAATTTCACTTTTTCCAAGAATATCCGTGCTGTGCATGCATTCAGCACATGCCCACTCGCGAAACAGCATTTAGCACATGACCACTCACACAGCAGCAGTGCTTTCGCTACTAAGCAAAAACTAGTAACATACTAAAATGTAAATATGCTATTTATTTTTGCAATTGACCCTTTACAATTGTTCATGCACTGGTGGTTTTGTTTAGAAATACAGCAAATAATTTCACCTGTGCACCTGGCTGGTTATATTATAATTATCTTCTTATTTTCTACTTTGTCAAAAGAAGTTGTAATTTGACTTTATTAATTACTATAACTCCATTACTAATCAAATCTACAAATAAAGTTTATCAAATGGATTACACAGTAATGTCTTTATTGTAAGCGAAACTAAAAATAGGCTATAGGCTAACGTTTTTTCTAGGACTTTGTAGAATTATACAAAACATTGGACTATTGTTGTTAGATTTATATACACTACCGGTCAAAAGTTTTAGAACACCTACTCATTCAAGGGTTTTTCTTTATTTTTACTATTTTCTACATTGACTGCACTTGAAGAAACGTACAAAGTTCTTGACATTTTCCATATTGACTGACCTTCATGTCTTAAGGTAATGATGGACTGTCGTTTCTCTTTGCTTATTTGAGCTGTTCTTACATTTTACATTTACATTTACATTTTAGTCATTTAGCAGACGCTCTTATCCAGAGCAACTTACATGAGCAATTAGGGTTAAGTGCCTTGCTCAAGGGCACATCGACAGATTTTTCATCTAGTCGGCTCAGGGATTAGAACCAGCGACCTTTCGGTTACTGGCACAACGCTCTTAACCACTAAGCTACCTGCCGCCCTGTTCTTGCCAGAATATGGACTTGGTCTTTTACCAAATAGGGCTATCTTCTGTATACCCCCCCTACCTTGTCACAACACAACTGATTGGCTAAAACACATTAAGAAGGGAAGAAATTCCACAAATTAACTTTTAAGAAGGCACACCTGTTAATTGAAATGCATTCCAGGTGACTACTTCATGAAGCTGGTTGAGAGAATGCCAAGAGTGTGCAAAGCTGTAATCAAGGCAAAGGGTGGCCATTTGAAGAATCTCAAATCTCAAATATATTTTGATTTCTTCACTATTATTCTGAATAATAGGTCAAGAAGGAGAGTGGTGGAGTGCTGCGTCAGATGACCTGGCCTCCACAATCCCCCGACCTCAACCAAATTGAGATGTTTGGCATGAGTTGGATGGCAGAGTGAAGGAAAAGCAGCCAACAAGTGCTCAGCATATGTGGGAACTCCTTCAAGACTGTTGGAAAAGCATTCCAGGTGAAGCTGGTTGAGAGAATGCCAAGAGTGTGTAAAGCTGTCATCAAGGCAAATGGTGGCTATTTGAAGAATCTCAAATATAAAATATATTTTGGTTTGTTTAACACTTGTTTGGTTACTACATGATTCCATATGTGTTATTTCATCGTTTTGATCTCTTCACTATTATTATACAATGCAGAAAATAGTAAAAATAAAGAAAAACCCTTGAATGAGTAGGTGTTCTAAAACTTTTGACCGTTAATGTATTTCCACAAATATTTATTCATGGTATTAATCCTTTATAATAGTTTATGCACTATTTATCAAGCGTTGGTGCTTATGTTTTCTGCACCTTGATACGCATCTGATGCATATGCTAAAGGTGACGCCCGGCAACGTTCTCCAGCGGGTACTTATAGGCTGAAAGGTCAGGCGGTTCTAGTGTTAATGGAGAGGGTCCATTTGAAGCTGAGGCTCTACGCTGAATCCTGTCAAAATCACACAGAAAAGGCCACTCTATGCAGGTCACATGCTGTACATAACAAGGCTGGATGTTATTGGATGGCAGTGAAACTAATAGCTGACTAATTTTAGACAATGAGGCTTAGCGTGTAGGATGTTAGGATTCCCTGACCTACAGAAGGATTAGATGGGAGCCAATCTGATGGCATACAAGGTGAACACTGACAGTGATATGTGTTTCTGCCCCGTGGTAGTAAGAATTATTTATTCCTGTAATTTGTGTGTGTGTGTGTGTGTGTGTGTTCCCCCTTATGGAAAAAGCACATTAATTTCACGTGATCACATGTGAAGTGTTCCAAAAACACGTGATCGTATGTGAAGTTAATATGATAACGTGACAACATGTAAAGCAACATGTGATAACATGAAACTACACATGTGAAAACGTGAATTGTTAAAAAATAAACATGTTTTCACATGATTTCACGTGAAACCCTGTGATTTGCGTTTTTTCTGTAAGGACCTACTTTGTGATCGGGGTGTCAGATTCCTGTTTACCGGAGGTGCTGGCGTGGTTCATTTTGGCTAGCTCCCAATCCCCCTGTCTCCAGCGATCAATACTGGGAGTAGAGCTGGTGTGGATGTCAGTAGGCCTAAACACTACCACATTGTCACTCTACCACAGACTGAGGCGACCCAAGGCTATGTTGACGGCTCTCTGCGCTCTAAGCAGCAGCACTGTGCCGGCTAAATGTCCTCTGTCTGCTCAGTGGGTAAACGAAAGTCATTAGACTGACCTAAACTCCTTAGCCTCTATGTAGCCTTTAGCCTCTGGCCTCTAGCCTCTCTGTCAGGACAGACAGGCCTGCAGAAAACAACACTGATTAGGCTGAGATACAAAGGGCCAGCCTTAACAGAGAATGCTGCTGGTTATCTCACATCTGACACAACACTCAGACATAACAAAGCAGCGAGGCCCTTAAATACCACCAGCTTCATTCTCCGCAAGAGATCCCTGTGGAACCATCCAGTTATGAGAGAGACCAGAGAGAGGCAAAATCGCTTTATAGAGCCATGGAAATGAACATGCGTCTTCCTAAACGCTATCACAGCTATCCCACAACGGTAATGCAGCGGAGGCCTTTGTTATTGATTTTTCCTGCTCTACTCTGTGCCTCCCCCCACCTCATTACAGGGCTAGCCCTCCTGAGTGATTCATAATGAGAGACCCTCTGATTGGTCCAGCTCTGTTCTGACTGAAGGCTGCCTGCTGTCTGAATGAGGCACATACTGGATATCAGCTTGATTCTCTGGGTTTTAGAGAAAGCAGAGGAGAACCGTGTAAGTAGTGACCCAGCAAGAGCTGAGTAGGCTGTGGATTATGGTGCATACATCTGGCTGTCAATCTCTAGAATTCAATTATTTGTGTTTTTCCCGCTGGACTCGCCTTAATAAGGAAATCCTGGAGCCAATTTAACGGTTAATTAGATAAACGAGCAGCCGACGAAGAAAGAAATCGCATTTCTCTGTATTTTCTGTCATTCTGAGAAGAACTGCTGCAGTATTTAGATTCATGATTTTTCTCTCATGAAATTTGACAACAATTGCATTATGTTCACAACATTGTCCTTTCAGAGATGCAGTGTGTGCATCTCTTTGTGGTGACCTTCATCACGCTGTTTGCATACATTTCATTTTGTGGTTGTTACTATTCTAATGTCAGTCACTAAGAGCAGAATTGAATTGATCGCTCTGGGTCACCATGTCACTGCAGAGCATCAATACTGTTAACAGGCTGTGTGTGTGTGTCTCAGCGGGGTGAGGGGACAAGTCATCTTCAGTGACTAGACTGCTAATGCACACATGATGTGCTGGCCGGCCCATGAATGTCATTAAGACAATAGGTTAAAGGTCAACTCAGCCATGGTCCTGTTTATGGTTTCACCCACAGCTGAGGCAGCCTCACAATACACATATTCACCAAAAACAATAATTTAAGCACACACACACACACACACACACACACAACCCAGACAAAGAGCCTGTAAGAGGGCCAAGGCAACAGGAATAAAAGCATTCCCCACGGTTATTAAACCTCTCACAGCAACTCAAAGGACAGGTGGAGACGATAAACACACACAAACACCTTCATGTGTGAATACATACAATCTTACACACACATACTGAGACACAAGCACAAAAACACAAAACACACACAAGCCCATTGAAGAGAATACTAGATGAAAGTCAGTCAGGCTGTGGATGAGGATGCAAGGGGAAGGCGGGGGAGGGGGGGGGTCTGACAGACAGACAGACAACAAAATACATTTGACATTTTAAGTCATTTAGCAGACGCTCTTATCCAGAGCGACTTACAGTTAGTGAGTGCATAAATTTTGGTGTTGCAAGCGCCATGCTCTACCAACTGAGCTACAGGGGACCCAGTCCAGCCCTGAAGTTCAAAAGACCCCTTTCAACCACACATCTAATCGATGTACACACACTAATGCAAAAACACACATACAGTTTAATTCCATGTTTACTAAAACATGTATTTTACACACATAATTCCCTTTAATTATGTACAAATATGCTATGTGTAATGCAAAAGCCCTGGGAACATGTAATTATCCAGTAATCCTGTCTATGGATAGTTTGTTGTAATCATTTGGACTAACATGAGTATTTAGTTCTATCCAGTGGTGTGGTGGATGGTATACGCAGGTATACGCCGTATAGCCACTTATTTTTCAGTGGGCATTGTGTATACTCACTTCTTAATCCCCACTGACACGTATCAAAGTAGTGTGGTGGAAGTACACACCGTATTAATTAAAAAGGCTGATGGAACAGATCAGAATGTTTAGCTTTAAAAATGTTGATAAGCTATTATTTCTTCACATTTTAGGCGCAACAATTAACACATGGCGGTAGGCCTACATGTGAACGTTCCAAAATGCAATTGCGGGAAAACAGTGTTCTAATGCGTACTGCACATGGGAGTGGTTTCATGGACAGAGATGGAAATATCCGTTAATAACTTAGAAAGAGGGGGGATTTGAAGATGCAACAACTATTATGTGTTGCTAATATGACTAGGATAACGCCTTTGGCTGCTAGTCAGTGAAAGAAAGTTTAAAGAAAACCAATAGAATAGGAGAACGCATATGAGGAAGTCTTTATAAGAATAATTGCCTCCATGTTTCTATGGTGGGATTTTGGCTATAGGCTACTTTGAAGCAAGGTAAGACATGCCTCATAATATGAAGTAAAACGTCCAGGTTTCAAACAATTAAGGACCAGGACAAATATAGCAATGCTAATGATAAACCGTCTCTATTAAATGTTAACTAGCTACAAAGTACCCTATGCCTACCTGTCAGAATGATATCATGATTATTTGCATCAATCCAGTGGCCATTTCTTTTGCCTACTCCATCTCATGTGCAACAGAATTAAAAGGGTAACTACACTCAAAAATCAACATTTCTTAGATTTTTCCCAGACCTCAAAAGTGGTCTCCTGATGTTGTTCAAGCATTGCTATGGACTTAGAACATACCATTTTGTTGTTTTCTGTTAAAAAGGTGTGACTACATGAAAAACCCGAAACCTGTGAATTTCTGACTCAGTTGACAGCCTAATTTATCTGTTTCAATAGTAGGCCTACTATTAGCTTACTGCACAGTACAGCTTGGGAAAGACCAATATGGGATTGATGATTTTAGGTAATTCAGAGTGTGTCACCGTTTGACATACAAGTCTTCACACAGGGCTTCTTTCCTTCGCCGGGCAGGCCGTTCTGATTTTTTTGGGGTAAAATTTGAGTATACCCACTTCTCCAGGCACCACTACAACACTGGTTCTATCCTTCCTCTGATAATGAGTGGACTGTGTGTGAGGCACACGCCCAGCAGACTGACTGACTGCTCTTTCATACACTAGCACTCAACGATGCTCTTTGTTTCCAAGGGCTCTCCTCGAGCACATGCAGTACAAACACTTACAAATGGTGTGTCCTCTTTAGCCATCTGACTCCTCATGCATTTACAAGGTTAAACATTAGGCCTATAGATTATAGGTCATATACCCAGGTTCCCATAGCGTTAATCTCCATTCCTCCAGTCTTAATCTCGGTCTCTCCATTCCTGAATAATTGAATCTCCAACCTTTGTCTCTCATTTCTTTATCACTATGCTTGAGGAGAGCCATGGTTTGTCACTATTCTAAAACGCAATTCAATTACCTCTGAAACATATTTTTTTATGGATTCAAATAAACCAAAAAAGGCACATATCCACGGGACGAGAAACGAGTTGGAAAAAAATGTGCAGACAATATAGAATTTACATCAAATTAATTTCAAGAGTGACAGGACTATAAAGGTGCTATGTGCTTTGTGGTCTTAAGTCCTTGCTCCATGTGTGCAGAACAATATTCTTAATGTTACCCCTGCACCACCAAAGGGTCTAGACAGACGCCCCCAGGTATTTGTCTTCGACTCAACAGACAGCGCCTCAGGTCTGAGTGATTGTTGATGGGAGCTATCTCTGTACTCTCTCTCCTCCCTAGCTAAAATATCCATCCTCCTAAAGGCGTCAGCATGCTTCAGTTCGGCTGGCACCTAGTAGGCGAACCAAACTCGCATACTCCCTTAAAAGACCTTAGCTTGAAAAATGCTAACAGTACTGTTCGTCCATTTTGAGATGCTGTATCCAGTATACAAAATAGTCCGAATGAATCTAAGATAACTCAAGAAATCTGTCATAAAATTGACGTTTTTGCAGAGGAGATCTTGGTCGTGCAATTTTACATCTAACTAAGATGTTTGGTGCAGTATTTCTCAATGAAAAAATATGCATGAAAACAAGTCGTCTCTTATTGAATGACAACAAAGTCTATTGTAGAATCCCCAACACTGACCAATCAATGACGAAGGGGCGTAGACTTCGGCTACCGACGTCAGCTTGCCTCGAGAAACGATAAAAAAATGTGTGTGCCCGAACAGCCGGAAAAAACCTGTATCGAAGTCCAAAATGATTTTTTTCTCTCACAAAATGTAGTCATTATATATACAAACTCTTCTGAACTGTTTTGTCTGGGAAGCATGCGCACGCCTTTAGTCCCATTGGAAGGGAGTAGAGAGGCTGCAGTGCTAACTCAAGCAGTCCCAGAGAGCCTGCCTCCACGGCATTGGTTATTGTTCAGAGAGAGGGAGAGGTGATGACACTTAATCAACCTTTTTTGCTGTAAACAAAATCCTGAAGGGACGTGTGAGGAAATGTGAATCAAATGCATAAATGAATAAGCAGATTGAGTTATGTACTTACAAAAAGGCTCAGTGTAAGGCAAGCACTGAAACTATATCAACTGCAAGCTGACAAAAGGGAGCTTAAACTTGTGCAAATCCATGCCTTGAGACAACCAATAGGTAAAATGTCACAGAAACAATAGGGAGAATGTTCTGGAAAAAGGTCCAAGACATACACATAACCCATCATGTCAAATTAACTGAACTTGTGATATGTTTTGAAACCAATTGAAACTAGGCTAGATATACAGAACAAGATACAGTATGTAATGGTTGGGCTCTGGAAATGTAAATCATTATACATACTTTCCTAAGTATGTATAATGATTTAGTGTAAGAGGATGTGAGAGAAAGAGAGCTAGGGGAGGAATAACAAAGATGAACAGCGATAGATGAGAGCACACACTTCATCTGCAACCATAACGCAGCTAGCCGTAGTGACAGTGATCGGTGATTTACAACAACACTTTGCCTGGGCAGAATTTACATAATTGCAGCACTTATCACACCCTCACAGAAAAGTGAATCGTTTTGCAGAGCAAGAGCAGTTGTCATGGCAACAGCAACAACGGTTCACCAAGAGCATGTCATGAGGGAGGAGAGGGGAGTGGAGAGAGCAGGAGAGAGATATGACACACTAAGTGGACAGGGACGGTAAGCCATTAAGGTGTGTCACTATGATAAAGTTAAAACCATGTAAACAAGCAGAGACTAATCTCCATTATGGAATTACAAACCTATAGGATAAATCACCTCCACCTTTGTTAGCACAAATCAGGATAGGGCAATTTATAGAGTAGAGTCCTCAAACCTCTGCAGATCACCTGCAGGGTAAAAAGCTGTTATTTGGGGTATTTTATGTTGTGGTTTGACAACAGTGGTGGAAAAGCATCAGTCAGTGCACTGATCTCACTTTACGGTTTAATCTGGTTTTAGAGGGCTTTGATAAATGAGTGTGGAACCCTGCCATCACCCCCTTTCACTCTCTCCTGCCTTTTATTTGTCCCACGGAGAAAGAGGGGTGGAATCAGATGGAATGGGCTGATATGAATGGATGAGTGTTATAGAGAAGGCAAGGGTTATGCAGTCATTGCAGTCTTCAGTTGTCTTATGATTTAGAGACATACATTTCCAAAGTGTTTATAAACAAGCATAAAGACATTGTCAGGAGGGTGAAATAGGGTTGCTGGGCCGACTGTAGCTGCACTGAACAGTGTTAGGGTGGCGTGTGTTTTTCACAGTGCTTGGAGTAACGCGTGGGCCAGTAGCAGAAGACTTTAACGGGATGACAGTATCTGTGGCCGATTTCCCAAAGAGAAATAGACAAGCCAAGCAGCCCCTTACTGAGTCACCGTCTGAGCCTCTGAGTCAGGACAGCCACACACACACACGGCCTGGAGAATACGCAATCCTATATCAGGATCATCCACGTCTGGGAAGTATGCTTTACACACTAGCAGGGACACATTAGCAGGCAGCTTTCAAATCCTAGTTTGAAACACAATCTGATGAAGTAGCTCTGAGTAGTGACCACCTAAGATCTTAAACCAGAGTTTAGCCATCTGAACTTTATGAACTGGGTATGGCCTTGCTTCACCAGCCATTCTCGGTGCCCCTGTTGGTATGCATGTCTGTGTTCCATCGGAGACAGCCCTGTTCTATGTCTGGACTGTCTGCATGATGTCACTGCGGTAAAAATTGAATGGTAGATAAGTGACAAAAACAACCACTAGAAAAGAGAAAAAGTGTTTCATCAGTTGAGGAGGTTTATTTTGAGTCAGCTGATAACACATTTCACAAGTGTATTTACCTACCAACCTGAAAATCACAGCACAATAACAAAAGGTTTGTTGGGGAAAAAATGCATAGGCAGAATGTCACAGGTTACATTCTACCATCAGACCACTTTAGAACAAAGTGACATAATCATAAACACCAGGCCAGGCACAGATGCTTTAGATACCTCTCTGTTTACTACAGATGTAGGATCGTAATTTGAGCCAGTCGCTACAGCAGGAAAAGAATCCTGCAGCAATAGGAAATGTGAATTATTATGTGCATTATAATAAATGGACATTTTTTTGTAGGGGCAAATCAAGTTTGACATTTTAAAGTGGAAATTACACTTTAGCAGCCTTTTTAAACCTTAAATACACTACACGTTTGCATTTCCGGCTGTTTGCATTTCCTGCTCAGCAACAAAAGATTGATCAAATTAAAAGCCTACATCTGTACCACATAAAAACACACAGCCCTCTACTCGGACAGCCTGTAACATCCAAACAGCCAGCCTGACGCAATACAGCGGGCATCGCCTCCACTTTTCACAATGCTTCTTAGCTACCTTTCCAATTACTATAATAATCAGACTCACTGTACTAAATGAACATAGCAGAATGAATGTGTGGTCGGTGGTTGGACAGTATGTTCATCTAATTAATAATTAGACAATCAGGTTTCAGCACAGATACAGAGTTTAGGGGCTTTGCAGATATATCCAGTAATTAAACTATAAAATGGGAGACACATAAGTGAGTAAATGTGTGTTGTAATTACTGGGGCATTAATGCGGATTGTAAATAGCAGGGAAACAGTACTGAGAATATGAGTAGGAGGAACAGAGAGCCGATGGATGCCTCTGCAGAACACTTAGCCTTTCACTCATTCTCAAGGCCACACACACAATAAGGGGACGGCTGTATCCAGGCAACATGTAGGGCTACCGCGCTCTGCCTGACTGCGTCTACCGGCCATCAGCCAATCACACATCAATTCATACATCTGCTATTCCACTGCTATTCCATTGTGCTCGCCAACCAGCTCTGTGTGTGTGTGTGTGTGTGCGTCTTACGTGACTCTATAGTGTCTGAATGCCTTTATCCAGCTGTCACTCCTCTTTGGTCTATATAACTGGCTCCTGTCCACACTTGAAGAACAGTGCTATTGGGATTTTTATTGTATTTTTGTACACTAGTCTGTACTTCACCTGTAGTTTGGACTCTGCCAACAGGTCTCAGGATGGAAGAACACTTTTTCAATCATTCGCAGACTTACAAACAGCCTCAACTACATGAACAGAGAGAACTATCTAAATCTATATTTACGGATATTAAAATATTCTGCTTCAGTCCGAAGGGACATGAAAGGTTCGGTGAAGTGTGTCAAAAGCAATCAGAGATATTCTGGTTCAAAACACAGCTCTATTATGGCACATGCTCCAGTTATTACATTTCCAATCTTCTGGTCAGGCACACACTAAACAGCAAGCACAGGAGGGCAGGATGACAGACAGACAGGCAACAGACAGACAGGCAGGCTGCAGACACCTGGCAACAGACTGCAGAGAGACAGGGTACAGGTGTCACACACACACACACACTCATGCACGCACACACACACACAGGCTGCCTACTCGCTCAGTGGCAGACAAGTTTAGGCAAGTCAATCTGTTAGCATAACTGCCAGTGACAGGCCCTGTGCTGTTCTCTTCAGCATGTGTTTGATCCTTCAGGTAGAGGGGAATCACAGCCCACAGGGGGATCTCATCCTCCTCTAACTGTTGCTTTGAAGTCACATAACAGCATACACGTCAGGGGACAGAAAACAGGGCTAGTTTATTAGTGATTCAGAACCATTAACAGACAGTGTAAAACAGCCATAAAGCTGCAGAGAGGACAGTAAAGTTGTCAGGATCACAGCGCTAGGTGAAGCAGAGACCCTGCAGGGCTAAACCAAGTCTGTGTCTGATGTGACTCTAGGTCTTCATGAGGAAATATGAGGACCCCACGCAACAGTTGGCTAATAAACGCTCAAATAACTGTTGTGCCAATAGTCAAAGCTGGACCCATTAATCTTGAGGGAAGGAGAATATTGGTTACTGTTGGGATGGGAGATGTGGTGTAAGCACAGCTAGTGAGACTGGGGATGCTGCTGTGTCCATTAACCTAATATGGCCTTTCCATTAACAGAGTGCACATGGGTTAAGACTAGCCTTCCGGAAGCTGAGGTTATCACATGTTTTATGGCAATGTTCTCAGAGACCTTAGAATACACTCAAAATATAGCAGTGTCTTTTTGAGTTACACTGAACTAAAATATAAACGCAACATGTTATAGTTCATATAAGTCATTTGAAATAAATGCATTAGGCCTCATCTATGGATTTTACATGACTGGGAATACAGATATGCATCTGTTGGTCACAGATACCTTAAAAAAAAAAAGTAGGGGCGTGGATCAGAAAACCAGTCAGTATCTGGTGTGACCACTATTTGACTCATGTAGCGCTACACATCTCCTTCACATAGAGTTGATCAGGCTGTTGATTGTGGCCTGTGGAATGTTGTCCCACTCCTCTTCAATGGTGGTGCGAAGTTGCTGAATATTGGCGGGAACTGGAATACGTCGATCCAGAGCATCCCAAACATGCTCAATGTGTGAAATGTCTGGTGAGTATGCAGGCCATGGAAGAACTGGCACATTTTCAGCTTACAGGAATTGTGTACAGGTCCTTGCGATATGGGGCCATGCAGTATCATGCTGAAACATGAGGTGATGGCGGCGGATGTATGGCACGACAATGGGCCTCAGGATCTCGTCACGGTATCTCTGTGCATTCAAATTGCCATCGATAAAATGCAATTGTGTTTGTTGTCTGTAGCTTATGCCTGCCCATACCATAACCCCACCCTAACCATGGGGCACTCTGTTCACCACGTTGACATCAGCAAACCGCCCACCCACACGACGCCATCTGCCTGGTACAGTTGAAACCGGGATTCATCCGTGAAGAGCACACTTCTCCAGTGTGCCAGTGGCCATAGAAGGTGAGCATTTGCCCACTGAAGTTGGTTACGACACCGAACTGCAGTCAGGTCAAGATCCTGGTGAGGACGACGAGCACGCAGATGAGCTTCTGACAGTTTGTGCAGAAATTCTTTAGTTGTGCAAACCCACAGTTTCACCAGCTGTCCGGGTGGCTGGTAAAAGACGATCCCGCAGGTGAAGAAGCTGGATGTGGAGGTCCTGGGCTGGTGTGGTTACATATGGTCTGTGGTTGTGAGGGCGGTTGGACGTAGTGCCAAATTCTCTAAAACAACATTGGAGGCGGCATAAGGTAGAGAAATTAACAAATTCTCTGGCAACAGCTCTGGTGGATATTCCTGCAGTCAGCATGCCAATTGCACGCTCCCTCAAAACTTGAGACATCTGTGGCATTGTGTTGTGACAAAATTGCACATTTTAGAGTGGCCTTTTATTGTCCCCAGCACAGGATGCATCTGTGTAATGATCATGCTGTTTAATCAGCTTCTTGATATGCCACACCTGTCAGTCGAATTGATTATCTAGGCAAAGGAGATAGGGATACAGTGGAGAAAAAAAGTATTTAGTCAGCCACCAATTGTGCATGTTCTCTCACTTAAAAAGATGAGAGAGGCCTGTAATTTTCATCATAGGTACACGTCAACTATGACAGACAAATTGAGGAAAAAAAATCAATCAATGTAGGATTTTTAATGAATTTATTTGCAAATTATGGTGGAAAATAAGTATTTGGTCACCTACAAACAAGCAAGATTTCTGGCTCTCACAGACCTGTAACTTCTTCTTTAAGAGGCTCCTCTGTCCTCCACTCGTTACCTGTATTAATGGCACCTGTTTGAACTTGTTATCAGTATAAAAGACACCTGTCCACAACCTCAAACAGTCACACTCCAAACTCCACTATGGCCAAGACCAAAGAGCTGTCAAAGGACACCAGAAACAAAATTGTAGACCTGCACCAGGCTGGGAAGACTGAATCTGCAATAGGTAAGCAGCTTGGTTTGAAGAAATCAACTGTGGGAGCAATTATTAGGAAATGGAAGACATACAAGACCACTGATAATCTCCCCTCGATCTGGGGCTCCACGCAAGATCTCACCCCGTGGGGTCAAAATGATCACAAGAACGGTGAGCAAAAATCCCAGAACCACACAGGGGGACATAGTGAATGACCTGCAGAGAGCTGGGACCAAAGTAACAAAGCCTACCATCAGTAACACACTACGCCGCCAGGGACTCAAATCCTGCAGTGCCAGACGTGTCCCCCTGCTTAAGCCAGTACATGTCCAGGCCCGTCTGAAGTTTGCTAGAGTGCATTTGGATGATCCAGAAGAGGATTGGGAGAATGTCATATGGTCAGATGAAACCAAAAGATAACCTTTTGGTAAAAACTCAACTCGTCGTGTTTGGAGGACAAAGAATGCTGAGTTGCATCCAAAGAACACCATACCTACTGTGAAGCATGGGGGTGGAAACATCATGCTTTGGGGGCTGTTTTTCTGCAAAGGGAACAGGACGACTGATCCGTGTAAAGGAAAGAATGAATGGGGCCATGTATCGTGAGATTTTGAGTGAAAACCTCCTTCCATCAGCAAGGGCATTGAAGATTAAACGTGGCTGGGTCTTTCAGCATGACAATGATCCCAAACACACCGCCCGGGCAACGAAGGAGTGGCTTCGTAAGAAGCATTTCAAGGTCCTGGAGTGGCCTAGCCAGTCTCCAGATCTCAACCCCATAGAAAATCTTTGGAGGGAGTTGAAAGTCCGTGTTGCCCAGCGACAGCCCCAAAACATCACTGCTCTAGAGGAGATCTGCATGGAGGAATGGGCCAAAATACCAGCAACAGTGTGTGAAAACCTTGTGAAGACTTACAGAAAACGTTTGACCTGTGTCATTGTCAACAAAGGGTATATAACAAAGTATTGAGAAACTTTTGTTATTGACCAAATACTTATTTTCCACCATAATTTGCAAATAAATTCATTAAAAATCCTACAATGTGATTTTCTGGATTTCTTTTTCTAATTTTGTCTGTCATAGTTGACGTGTACCTATGATGAAAATTACAGGCCTCTCATCTTTTTAAGTGGGAGAACTTGCACAATTGGTGGCTGACTAAATACTTTTTTCCCCCACTGTATATAAGAAATACGTTTTATGTGCATATGGAACATTTCTGGGATCTTTTATTTCAGCTGGACCAACACTTGTTGGATTTTTATTTTTGTTCAGTGAAATTATCATCACCTACAGTTCATTTTCACGTTTTGTACTGTCATACTGTGTGGAAGCCTTGGCAAGTTTGGAAGGCAAAGAGTAATCAATTGAGATGGGAACTTGGTCAGGAGTACCTCAGTCAGCAGCAGGCTACAGTCAGCCAGTCCACTCAGAGGTATGTCAACCTCTCCCTTCAGACCTGCCTGTCATTCTAACTGCAGCAACCTGCAGCCTCTCGATAAGAACCACGCCATAATGCCTCTCTGAGGATAATAATGAGGTGAATTGCCAACATAAAAACACACACTACCCTGCACTCAGTGTGAAACAGGCTGCTAGTAGGAAGCTGTCCCATGGAAGCCGATTAACAGGCATGAAACAAATATTTCCACTGAAAGCAAGCTAACTTCCTGATGGTCATGGAAACTATTAGTGAAATTTTATTGCAGTAAGACTTTCAGCCATTAAGGAATATAAACACCTTCACACCTCATTCCCCTTAGGTCTGACTCCAAGAAACCGGTTCTTATCATAACTAACTTTCTTACGTCTCTCACTGATGATGAAACTAGTCTACTATAGATGTAACGGCTCCACATGGAGTGCACAAAATCAAAGCAACGATTTTGGATGGAGACCCTATGTGTAGCAATGATCAATCTGAAGAGGAGCACACCTCTCAAGACAAAAGGCTAACATCGCCACAGGGATCAGAAAAATTTTAATGTGAACATAATCAAATTTACATCAGGCAAGGGCGGGACCAGGACATGGAATATTCATGTTGCAGTCCAGGGCGCCATGCCTGGTCCCTGTCACTATGAGTGACTGAGTGTGTGTGTGTGTGTGTGTGTGTGTGTGAGCGAGAGGGCAGGCTAGGCTGGATGTCCCATCTGTTTAGGGTTCCACACTACACACAGACTCCTCCGAGGTTGTTCCACTGCTCTAGCACTCAACCCAAACCAGACGGAGCACTAAAAACAAAACCTTGACTATCAATTAATTATTTACTGTCCAGTGGAGGTTTCTCAGAGGAGGAACATCCTCATCAGTGAATTTCATAAAAATTGTGAAACATAAACAAAAGTTTCCCCTTTTAGATGAAACTATACTATGTCACGTCACCAAATAATTGATTAAAACACACTGTTTAGCCATGAAGGTCTACAGTAGCCTCAGCAGCACTCTGTAGGGTAGCACCATGGTGTAGCCGGAGGACAGCTAGCTTCCATCCTCCTCTGGGTACATTGACTTCAATACAAAACCTAGGAGACTAGTGGTTCTGATCCCCTTCCATAGACTTACACAGTAATTTTAACAAATTCCGGAGGACTTCCTTTAACCTATCAGAGCTCTTGCAGCATGAACTGACATGTTGTCCACCCAATCAAAGGATCAGAGAATGAATCTAGTACTGAAAGCATAAGCTACAGCTAGATAGTACTGCAGTGCATAAAATGTGGTGATTAGTTGACTCAAAGAGAGAGAAAGACAATAGTTGAACAGTTTTGAACACATTCATTTCTTCCAAAATTATGGAGAAGCAAGAGAGAGCTATATTTCGTAGTATATTTTCTTTCACTTTCACTTACTTAGCTAGTGCAGCTAGCTAGTTTAGCCTACTCAAACACTTGGCTTAAAGAGAGAGGGATGCTATGTTAGCTAGCTGGCTATGGCTATCCAACACTGGAACTCAAGTCAAGGTAAGCTTTTGGTTTTATTAATTTATTGCCACCGGGGCCCGCAGGTGTAACTGCTAAACTGATTGCTGCTGACTACACTGTACTGCATGATTGTAGCAGGTTTACTAACGCTTTAGTTCAAGTAGCTATATTTACTATGATGTGACTTCCGATTTAGGCTGTGTGTAGTGGTTAGCAGTCATGATATGAAGGTTTGGCTTGGAAAGGTTTTTTCACCTGGTCACAGACAGCTGATGTGTTGTGCACTGAAGTCCACAAGCGAAGGGAAAAGGTGAGAGGAGGAGAGGGCATAGATAGATGCGAGAAGGAATTATATATACAACAAGCTGTTTGTATGTGTCTGGTATGAAAGTGAATTGTGTTTGCGTGTGATCAGGGTTGTATTTATTACGCCGATTCTGTTGAAAAAACTTTTCTTAAACGGAAGCAAACGGAACGAATGTCATCCAATATGCTGTAATTGAAATAAGGCCATGTTCATAAAATAAATTATCATCCTCCCTCATCTTAAACGGCACCGACCGCCACTGTTACTGTCATATCACGATTTCTAAAGCTGTCATGAATGACCTACCCACCAATGTTAACTAGGACTGTCTTGAGGCATTTTTGCATTTCTTACTGCAGTAGTAATACTAGGCTCCCTGGTGAGAGCTGATTCTGAGAATTGCATTGGAAAGCGCATATTAACAGATACGTCCAGCAGGCCATGCTTATTTGAGCTGCTAGCCCTAATCTTGAGTTAGCCTGAGAGCTGTTGGTACTCTATCTGGCCTGGTTTTGTGGGCTGTATACAGGAAATCAAGTCACCAGGGAGTCATGAAAAAATAAGACAAAAACAAACTCTGGAAATAATGGACCATTGAAGAAAGGTCATCTATGCTATTATGTTATGTTATTATGGCCACCTAAGTGATAACCGGCTGTTTTGATTTATTTTGGTAACACTTTCCAATGCAATGCATTACACCTGATACCTGTAAAGAATGTTACCTATAAAAGGTCAATGCAGAGGTCGTAACCATGGTAATGAACTGCTTTACAGGATATGCATCATATACAGAGGGAATGTGGCATCCAAACTTGATATTATTAGATTAGCTGCCATTTCCTGATTCAATTAAATAAGGAGGTATTGACCTTGCCTCATAGTGACTCATGTTTCATCATAATCTGATAACAGTGAAGAATAAAACATTATGGTTCACACAATACAAAGTACCTGAGATCCCAACAAATATCACAAATAACCTGAACATTTTCTATTTTAGGGAACAGTATAAATCCGACGGGAGGTGATTTCATCCAACCGGCAAAGCATTTACTTATGTTCTGTAATGTTCATGAGACGCTCGATCAATATGGCTTCCCAGAAACATCTGAAACAAATCCGTAGCCATGGGCGAGCATTTAGGCTAACAGTGGGAATGCTCCTGGATAGGAGGGAGAGATGGAGGCTGGTTTGGGAGCCGGAGGGGTGTGTGGGTGTGTGGCACACTGTCAGTGGAGCAGCATGGGGCAGGGTCCTGCTGTGTTCAATGAGCTCGGCGAGGGCAGAGGTGCTTTGTCTCCCAGTATAGAGAGCAGTGCCACTCCGTAATGTCATTCATTCAGGAGGCTGAAGAAATTCAGCTTTTTATTTATTGACCCTTATTTTACCAGGCAAGATGACAGAGAACATATTTTATTTTACAGCAATGACCCGGGGAAGAGTTACAGGGGAGATGAGAGGGGATGTATCAGCCAATTGGAAGCTGGGGACAATTAGGTGACCATGATGGTATGAGGGCCAGATTGGGAATTTAGCCAGGACACCGGGTTTAAACACCCCTACTCTTACGATATGTTCCATGGGATCTTTAGTATCCACAGAGTCTGGACACCCATTTTAACGTCCCATCCGAAAGACAGCCCCCTACACAGGGCAATGTCCCCTTCACTGCCCTAGGGCATTGGGATCTCCTTAGACCAGAAGACAGAGTGCCTTCTACTGGCCCACCAACACAACTACCAGCAGCATCTGGTCTCCCTTCCAGGGACTGACCAGGACCGACCCTGCTTAGCTTCAGAGGCAAGCCAGCAGTGGGGTGCAGGGTGGTATGCTGCTGGCTTGGCCCCTAAGACCCTCACAAACTCCTACAGATGCACCATTGAGAGCATCCTGTCGGGATGCATCACCCCGTAGTACGGCAACTGCACCGCCCGCAGTCCCAGGGCTCTCAAGAGGGTGGTGAGGACAGCCCAACGTATCATCGGGGACACCCTGCATGCCATCCAGGACATCTACAGCACCCAGTGTCACAGGAAGGCCAAGAAGATCAAGGACCTCAGCCACCCGAGCCACGGCCTGTTCACCCTGCTACCATCTAGAAGGCGGAGACAGTACAGGTGCATCAAAGCTTGGACCGAGAGACTGATAGAAGCTGTTTATCTCCAGGCCATCAGACTGTTAAACAGTCATCACTAGCTGGCCTCTGCCCAGTACCCTGCCCTGAACCTTAGAGACTGCTGCCCTATATACATAGTCATTGAACACTGGTCACTTTAATAAATGTTTACATACTGTTTTACCCACTTCATATGTATATACTGTTTTCTAGTCATGGCCCATCCTATATAATTACTGCTGTACACACCTTTCATATTCATACAGTGAGGGAAAAAAGTATTTGATCCCCTGCTGATTTTGTATGTTTGCCCACTGACAAAGATATGATCAGTCTATAATTTTAATGGTAGGATTATTTGAACAGTGAGAGACAGAATAACAACAACAAAAATCCAGAAAAACGCATGTCAAAAATGTTATAAATTGATTTGCATTTTAATGAGGGAAATAAGTATTTGACCCCCTCTCAATCAGAAAGATTTCTGGCTCCCAGGTGTCTTTTATACAGGTAACGAGCTGAGATTAGGAGCACACTCTTAAAGGGAGTGCTCCTAATCTCAGTTTGTTACCTGTATAAAAGACACCTGTCCACAGAAGCAATCAATCAATCAGATTCCAAACTCTCCACCATGGCCAAGACCAAAGAGCTCTCCAAGGATGTCAGGGACAAGATTGTAGACCTACACAAGGCTGGAATGGGCTACAAGACCATCGCCAAGCAGCTTGGTGAGAAGGTGACAACAGTTGGTGCGATTATTCGCAAATGGAAGAAACACAAAATAACTGTCAATTTCCCTCAGCCTTGGGCTCCATGCAAGATCTCACCTCGTGGAGTTGCAATGATCATGAGAACGGTGAGGAATCAGCCCAGAACTACATGGGAGGATCTTGTCAATGATCTCAAGGCAGCTGGGACCATAGTCACCAAGAAAACAATTGGTAACACACTACGCCGTGAAGGACTGAAATCCTGCAGCGCCCGCAAGGTCCCCCTGCTCATGAAAGCACATATACAGGCCCGTCTGAAGTTTGCCAATGAACATCTGAATGATTCAGAGGAGAACTGGGTGAAAGTGTTGTGGTCAGATGAGACCAAAATCGAGCTCTTTGGCATCAACTGAAATCGCCGTGTTTGGAGGAGGAGGAATGCTGCCTATGACCCCAAGAACACCATCACCACTGTCAAACATGAAGGTGGAAACATTATGCTTTGGGGGTGTTTTTCTGCTAAGGGGACAGGACAACTTCACCGCATTCAAAGGGACGATGGACGGGGCCATGTACCGTCAAATCTTAGGTGAGAACCTCCTTCCTCAGCCAGGGCATTGAAAATGGGTCGTGGATGGGTATTCCAGCATGACAATGACCCAAAACACACTGCCAAGGCAACAAAGGAGTGGCTCAAGAAGAAGCACATTAAGGTCCTGGAGTGGCCTAGCCAGTCTCCAGACCTTAATCCCATAGAAAATCTGTGGAGGGAGCTGAAGGTTCGAGTTTCCAAACGTCAGCCTCGAAACCTTAATGACTTGGAGAAGATCTGCAAAGAGGAGTGGGACAAAATCCCTCCTGAGATGTGTGCAAACCTGGTGGCCAACTACAAGAAACGTCTGACCTCTGTGATTGCCAACAAGGGTTTTGCCACCAAGTACTAAGTCATGTTTTGCAGAGGGGTCAAATACTTATTTCCCTCATTAAAATGCAAATCAATTTATAACATTTTTGACATGCGTTTTTCTGGATTTTTTGTTGTCGTTATTCTGTCTTCACTGTTCAAATAAACCTACCATTAAAATTATAGACTGATCATGTCTTTGTCAGTGGGCAAACGTACAAAATCAGCAGGGGATAAAATACTTTTTTCTCTCACTGTATACTGTCCATACTGTCTATACACACCATTCACGTGGTCCTCTGTAGCTCAGCTGGTAGAGCACGGCGCTTGTAACGCCAAGGTAGTGGGTTCGATCCCCGGGACCACCCATACACAAAAAAAATAAAATGTATGCACGCATGACTGTAAGTCGCTTTGGATAAAAGCGTCTGCTAAATGGCATATTATATTATTATTATTACATACATATACAGTGCCTTCAGAAAGTATTCATAACCCTGGACTTATTCCACATTTTGTTGTGTTACAGCCTGTATTCAAAATTGAGTCAATAGATTTTTTCTCTCTCACCTATCTACACACAATACCCCATAATGATAAAGTGAAAACATGTTTTTAGACATTTCTGCAAATGTATTGCAAATAAAATACACCCCTTAGCTATGACACTCCAACTTGTGTTCAGGTGCATCATATTTCCTTTGAACATCCTTGAGATGTCACTACAACTTGATTGGAGTCCTCCTGTGGCCAATTCAATTGTTTGGACAGGGTTTCGAAAGAAACACACCCGTCTACAGTATATAAGATCCCACAGTTTCCAGTGCGTCAGAGCAGAAACAATACAATGAAGTCCAAGGAACTGTCTGTCGATCTCCGAGATTGTGAAGAGGCATATATTTACATTTACATTTTAGTCATTTAGCAGACGCTCTTATCCAGAGCGACTTACAGTTAGTGAATACATATTATTTTTTATTTTTTATATACTGGCCCCCCGTGGGAATCGAACCCACAACCCTGGCGTTGCAAACGCCATGCTCTATCAACTGAGCTACATCCCTGCCGGCCATTCCCTCCCCTACCCTGGACAACGCTAGGCCAATTGTGCGCTGCCCATGAGTCTCCCGGTCGCGGCCGGCTGCAACAGAGCCTGGATTCGAACCAGGATCTCTAGTGGCACAGCTAGCACTGCAATGCAGTGCCTTAGACCACTGCGCCACTCAGGAACCCATATATATCTAGGGTATAAAACAATTTCTAGTGTTGAAAGTTTCCAAGAGCAAAGTGGTCTCCATCATTGGGAAATTGAAAAAATACGGAACTACCCAGACTCTGCCTAGAGCTGGCCGTCCGACCAAACTGAGCAACCGGGCAAGAAGGACCTTGGTCAGGGAGGTGACCAAGAACCCAATGACCACTCTGACAGAATTACAGAGTTCCTTTGCTGAGATGGGAGAACCTGCCAGAAGTACTACAGTCTCTACAGCACCAATCTGAGCTTTATGGGAGAGTGGCCAGACGGAAGCCAATCCTGAAAAAAAGGCACATGACGGCACACCTGGAGTATGCAAAAAGGCACATGAAAGACTGATCATAAGGCAAAAGATTATGTGGTCTGATGAGACAGAATTGTAACTATTTGGCCTGAATGCAAAGCTCTATGTCTGGGGAAAACCAGGCACAGCTCATCACACATCTAAACACCATCCCTACCGTGAAGCATTATTTATTTTATTATTTAACCTTTATTTAACCAGGAAGGGCTCATTGAGATTTAAAATCTCTTTTTCAAGAGCGTCCTGGCCAAGATAGGCAGCACCAAGTCATTACAAAAAATTACAGACAGACAACATGAAAAACTACAAGTAATCTAGTAAAAACCATTCATGAATTCACAAGAGTATAACAATATCAAAAACAGCAAATTAAAGACATTGACAGGTCAGGGAATCAGCCTCAAAATCCTTCATCAGAGATTTAAAAACACCAATCGGGACAAGTTCTTCCAGTTTAAAATTATTTTGTAAGGTGTTCCAAGACGATGGCGCAGAGTACATAAAATAACTTTTACCAAATTCAGTTCGGACATTTGGAACAGTTAGCAGGATAAAGTCCAGTGAACGAAGAGAGTACCCACCACATTTCTGAACAATAAAAATGCCCAAATAAAAAGGTAGTAAACCCAAAATGGCTTTGTAAATAAAAAGTATACCAGTGACTGAGCCTACGAGTGACTAGAGAAGGCCAGCCAACCCTGGTATACAAAGTACAGTGGTGCGTAAGGGTTTTGCAGTTTAAAATAAATCTCAAAGTACCATGATAAAGAGTGTCAATTGATCTCAAACACTGAGCGGAAGCATTCATATATAAAATATCCCCATAGTCTAGTAAAGGCATAAATGTAGCTGATACTAGCCTCCTTCTGGCTTCAAAAGAAAAACAGGCCTTATTCCTAAAATAAAATCCCATTTTCAGCTTCAATTTTTTTGTAAGTTGTTGAATATGCAATTTAAAAAAGAGAGGCCGTCATCAATTAGAATTCCAAGATATTTATATGAGGTTACAACCTCAATCTCCTTGCCCTGACAGGTAGTAACAGGTCAGCATCATGCTTTTCAACGCCAGGAACCGGGAGACTGGTAAGGATAGAGGGAACAATGAAAAAATAAGACAAAAAAACTCTGGAAATAATGGACCATTGAAGAAAGGTCACCTATGCTATTATGTTATGTTATTATGGCCACCTAAGTGATAACCGGCTGTGATAACAGGCAAATCCTTGATGAGAACCCGCTTCAGAGTGCAAATGACCTTAGACTGGGGCGAAGAATTACATTCCAATACGACAATGACCCCAAGCATACAGCCAAAGCAACGCTGGAATGGCTTCAGAACAATAATGTGAAAGTCAGACTTAAATCCCATTTAAAATCTGTGGAAAGACTTGAAGATTGCTGTTCACCGCCACTCCCCATCTAACTTAACAGAGCTTGAGAAAATCTGCAAGGAAGAATCCCCAAATACAGATGTGCAAAGCTGATAGACAAACCCAAGAAGACTCAAAGCGATAAATCGCTGCCAAAGGTGCTTCTACAAAAGTATTGACTCAGGTGTGTAAATTGTATATTTCTGTATATTTTATTTTCACTTTGTCATTACAGAGTATTGTGTGTAGATGTGTGAGAAAATAAATATATTTAATCCATTTTTGAATTCAGGCTGCAACACAACAAAATGTGGAATAAATCAAGGGGTAGGAACACTTTCTAAAAGGCACTGTAGATGTATTTATATTCCGGACTCTGACATTGCTCATTCTGATATGTCTTCAATCCTTGTTCTTTCTTTTTTGGGGGGGGATGGGGACATAAGCATTTCGCTGCATCTGCGATAACATCTGCAAAACTGTGTACGCGACCAATAAACTTTGATTTGATTCATCTAGGCTCAGTCCAAATAGACCGGGAAAAAGGTGTAAACATATGCTTTAAGCAGGCATGGAGATTGAGTTTCAGAGAGAGAGAGGGGAGGTGTGAACTTGAAGTGTGTGGGACAAAAACCAAGGTGCTAGATGCCGGATGTGAGAGGGTGTCTAGGCCTTGACTCTGTGTGTGGCAGGAAAAGGAGAGATTAGCCAGGTTGTCAGAGGTTGTCAGTTAAAAATGGGTCAGTGTGTCTGACCCTGTTAATTCAAGCCTGGTATGAGCCTGTCCTTTAGAAAGCTCAGACTCGCTAATTAACTAGTAATGCACAGCCTTAACTAAGTACTTCCTGTCAGGTAGAACTGCAGCCAGAGTGGAGACAAAGGCTCGCTCCGATCTAAGGTTATGCAAAGCAGACAAGCTGCTACAGTAGCTAAATAACAGATCTGGAAATCAGTTAGGCTTATGTCAATGGACGATTCTTTAAAACGCTTCTTTATCCCTGTTGAGAGATCACAAGTATAACAGGAGGTCTTCAACCTTTGATCTATTTTCATGGCCTAGAAATGTTGTCAGCAATCAACAGTGTTTTGCCCCTTGAATGTCAAAGAAACCAACAAAAAAACTCCCAAACGATTCTGCTCCCATCCTGGGTGCATGGTTACCTTTGGCTGGGAGGTTTTGCTTATTCACATAACTAGACACACATCTCAAGTCATTAAAATGCCTATGAGGAAATTTAAATTGGCTTTAACAGCAAACTGCACTTTCATGCCAAGGGAACAATAGGTTATCCATGCTCAATTGAACTGCATACTAACTGGGTAATCACGGAGCCTAATTATAAGATGTTGACTGTCAGGACAACATGCATTTGGCCTGTGGGGAAAGAAATGCTAATCATAGACAAATTGTAATTTCTTAAGCCACAATAAAAGAGTTCAAGGTAACAATAGGGCAGGTCAGTTGTATAGCATATAAACAGATAGGGAGATTGTTAAACACACTGGGGTGGTGGTGGTGGTGAAAGACAGAGAGGGCGGATAGTGGTGAGTCTCCTCAGAGTAAGTACATTATGGTGCTTCTCTTCCTTGCGCCAGGGCACAGAGGCCATGTGTGAAAACTCTGACGCAGGATTAGCCTCACCATACCACTGTAATTGGTTATTATTAACACTCATCACAAATACATTATCCACAAGCTGCGGATGATATGAAATATGCATATTTCCTGAGGCCACGAAGTGCTACGAATTAAAGACGCTCACATTGTTGTCCTAGATCTACTAGCTCAACGACAGAAATTCTTTGACGGTTTTCCAACAGCTGCACAAGCGAGGCACTAGAAACTGTAACACTGTATGGCGTGCCAGCAAGCATGTGTGAATCTGTGGCAGTCCAGTGTCTCCAGGAATAAGCAGGCTGGTCAAAGATGAAGGAAAGGAATGCTGGTCCATCTCTCCAGTCTCCACAAAGAAAAATATTCAGAATATGTTAGGAAAAATTGAATATTTTAAAGGAAAACTTTAAACTGTTAGTAATTTGAGGCCATCTTTAAAGTAAGTGGCTTGATTGCAACGAACAGGCAGAATTTAACACGCTCGTGCAGGTTACCACTGGATTTCCTAAAACGTTACTAATGGGAGATTACATGCACCTGCGGGCTAAACTAAGCTTGATTGCAACGAAAAAGGGTAAACCAGCAGATTAGTTGATCTTTCTCATTGATCTCTCATTGGAAACCGTAAGGCTGATGAATGAGTATGAGAATATAGAAGTAGTAGGCCTATATTTGTTTCAAACGTTTCACCTTAATTGGCAAAATAATATAATATATGCCATTCAAAATAACTTAATAGACTACATTTTCATTCGATAAAAAAAACATATAGATTATATAACTCAATCACGATTTACTTGATTTAGTTACACATTTCAAGTATGGATTCTCCAGGGATATTTTACCCCCGATATTGATAAGAAATGACCATATCAGACTATTTATTTTAAAGACAGTTGTATTTAATGGATTACATAAATTGGAAATGAATACAATTATAAGAGTAGGCTACACTATCAGTTGATTCACATTCATACAATGTGTCGGGGAAATTGCCACATTAGATTTGCCCCGGTAAACAAGGAAATACTCTGTTTCAGTTGTATGGAATGATTGTCAAATAGATAAATCGACCTTAGTCTGCTCATAAAGTAGGACTGAGTTCTTCCGATGATAACACCAACCAGAGATCGAAATGGTCTTGAAAAATGTTGGCTGCAATCAAGACTGAAAGATAACCTCGACATCCGCATTAGAGAGCAGTAATTCGCTGGCCAATGTTGGCTGCAATTGAGATCAGCTGTGCATGTGATTTTGGGTATTGATGGTTTAACGTGAGATCAGCTGGCAATAATCTGGTGGCTTTCAATGGTTGCAATTGGCCCATTCAGTTCTACTGCTAAACCAGAAACATATCCAAAACTTGGATCTTTGATAATGGCATAATATGGTCTATTTCAGGATAACTGCCCTATCCACTTGTGTCACAACAGCATTACTTTACTGCTAATGAACATATTCAGCTGTGTGAAATATTGCTGTAGCACAAACATTTTCCTTTCCACATAAATTATGGTTTGTACGTTCTAGCTGTGTAAACCATAAACACACACTATACTGTATATCTATCCAATCCTCTAAATTAGGAAAGCAAAGGCTAGCTTTTTCAAACATAAATTTGCATCCTGTAGCACTAACTCCAAAAAGTTTTGGGACACTGTAAAAGTCCATGGAGAATAAGAGCACCTCCTCCCAGCTGCCCACTGCACTGAGGCTAGGAAACACTGTCACCACCGATAAATCTACGATAATCGAGAATTTCAATAAGCATTTTGCTACGGCTGGTCATGCTTTCCACCTGGCTACCCCTACCCCAGCCACCAGCTCTGCACCCTCCGCTGCAACTTGCCCATGCCCCCCCCGCTTCTCCTTCACCCAAATTCAGATAGCTGATGTCCTGAAAGAGCTGCAAAATCTGGACCCCTACAAATCAGCTGGGCTAGACAATCTGGACCCTTTCTTTCTAAAATTAGCCGCCGAAATTGTCGCAACCCCTATTACTAGCCTGTTCAACCTCTCTTTCGTATCATCTGAGATCCCCAGAGATTGGAAAGCTGCTGCGGTCATCCCCCTCTTCAAAGGGGGTGACACTCTACATCCAAACTGTTACAGACCTATATCCATCCTACCCTGCCTTTCGAAAGTATTTAAAAGCCAAGTTAACAAACAGATCACCGACCATTTCGAATCTCACCGTACCTTCTCCGCTATGCAATCTGGTTTCCGAGCTGGTCATGGATGCACCTCAGCCACGCTCAAGGTCCTAAACGATATAATAACCGCGATTGATAAAAGACAGTATTGTGCAGCCGTCTTCATCGACCTGGCCAAGGCTTTTGACTCTGTCAATCACTGCATTCTTATTGGCAGACTAAATAGTCTTGGTTTCTCAGCTGACTGCCTCGCCTGGTTCACCAACTACTTTACAGATTGTCAAATCGGAGGGCCTGTTGTCTGGACCTCTGGCAGTCTCTATGGGGGTGCCACAGGGTTCAATTCTCGGGCCGACTCTATTCTCTGTGTATATCAATGATGTCGCTCTTGCTGCTGGTGACTCTCAGATCCACCTCTACGCAAACGACACCATTTTGTATACATCTGGCCCTTCATTGGACACTGTTAACAAACCTCCAAACGAGCTTCCATGCCATACAACACTCCTTCCGTGGCCTCCAACTGCTCTTAAACACTAGTAAAACTAAATGCATGCTCTTCAATCGAACGCTGCTTGCGCCCGCCCGACTAGAATCACTACTCTCGGCGGGTCTGACTTAGAATATGTGGACAACTACAAATACCTTGGTGTCTGGTTAGACCGTAAACTCTCCTTCCATCTCCAATCCAAAGTTAAATCTAGAATCGGCTTCCTGTTTCGCAACAAAGCCTCCTTCACTCATGCTGCTAAACATGCCCTCGTAAAACTGACTATCCTACCGATCCTTGACTTCGGCGATGTCATTTACAAAATAGCTTCCAACACTCAACTCAGCAAATTGGATGTAGTCTATCACAGTGCTATTCGTTTTGTCACCAAAGCCCCATATACTACCCACCATTGTGACCTGTACGCTCTCGTTGGCTGGCCCTCACTACATATTCGTCGCTAAAACCCACTGGCTCCAGGTCATCTATAAATCACTTCTAGGCAAATCCCCGCCTTATCTTAGCTCATTGGTCACCATAGCAACACCCACCCGTAGTATGCGCTCCAGCAGGTATATCTCACTGGTCATCCCCAAAGCCAACAACTCCTTTGGCCGCCATTCCTTCCAGTTCTCTGCTGCAAATGACTGGAACGAACTACAAAAATCTCTGAAGCTGGAGACACTTATCTCCCTCATTAACTTTAAGCATCAGTTGTCAGAGCAGCTTACCGATCACTGTACCTGTACACAGCCCATCTGTAATTAGCCCACCCAACTACCTCATCCCCATATTGTTATTTATTTTGCTCATTTGCACCCCAGTATCTCTATTTGCACATCATCTTCTGCACATCTATCACTCCAGTGTTAATACTAAATTGTAATTATTTTGCACTATGGCCTATTTATTGCCTTACCTCCATAACTTACTACATTTGCACACACTGTATATAGATTTTCTATTTTCTATTATGTTATTGACTGTACGTTTTTGTTTATTCCATATGTAACTCTGTGTTGTTGTTGTTTTTATCGCACTGCTTTGCTTTATCTTGGCCAGGTCGCAGTTGTAAATGAGAACTTGTTCTCAACTGGCTTACCTGGTTAAATAAAGGTGAAATAAATCAATTAAATAAATACACAGTATGTCTAACTTAAAAGTGGCTTTCAGTAACTGGGATAAATTACGAGAATCGTGAACAGAGGCCATATTTCCAATCTAACACACTGTTAATAATTCAACATTTAATATAAAATAACAAGTTGTCCAGGAACAATATCATTGAATAATTGATTCACTGCTCTCTCCTCCCATGCCACTGGATATGAATTACATTTTAAAGAATAAGAAAACCATATTACTTCCTCAATTCTTTGACCCCCTGCCCTCAAATGTGCTATATTTGGCCATCCTCTTAAAGTCAAAACAAAGTGGAGAGGTGACCCATATCTATTCTCAGTGACATTTCGCAAAATTATGTAAAAACACTTCATCGTCCATCCCTGTAATGAGAACATTTAACAGAGGAGAGAAAAGTTGGTCCCCAAGGCTCCAGCTCACCACTGTACTGTCTTCCATTCACTGTCAATGTCACCAGTGTCTCCTCCTCTCCTAGTTTATCCCAGAGGCACAACTGAGCAGGAGGAGCTCCATCTCAATGCAGGAATGGCCAATTGTTCTCTCTCCCTCTCTCTCGCTCTCACACACCCACACTGACCCCATGGGAAGACACTCAATTTAAACCAACATGGTTCTGCTAACAGAAGCACTTGGATACATTCTGAAAAAATTGTGTTTCCTAGTTCCTACTGGCCATTCGAAATAGATCCCTCTTTGATTGCTGCCACAGGTAGACAGTAAAATAGAGCATCTAGTCCTGCCATTGTATACAATGAATCTGTCAATAGCAGATAGGGAAGAATCTTTACCATAATCTTCCATCTAATTTCTGAGCCGTTTTCTGTCTCCAACCTCCTATCATCACCTGCTCCCCCTGCTGAGCATTAGAATATAGATTAAAGAGAGTCAGTGGGCGAGACAGTGGGAGATAGAGGGAGGGAGGGGCCGACACAGACCTCAAGCAACAGCCACCTGACAGCAGGTTACCCAGGAGGATACCAGCAGCCAATCAGCGAACAGTCTCCAGCCATCTCTCCAGAGGGACAATGGACAGACTGGCAGATTGGAGTGCTGAAGGACGCCGTCTCTCCTATCAAATCAAATCAAATCTCATTGGGCACGTGCGCCGAATACAACAGTGAAATGCTTACTTACAGCCCTTAACCAACAGTGCATTTATTTTTAATAAAAAAGTAGAATAAAACAAAAAGTGTTGAGAAAAAAAGAGCAGAAGTAAAATAAAATAACAGTAGGGAGGCTATATATACACAGGGGGGTACCGGTGCAGAGTCAATGTGCGGGGGCACCGGTTAGTTGAGGTAGTTGAAGTAATATGTACATGTGGGTAGAGTTAAAGTGACTATGCATAAATAATTAACAGAGTAGCAGCAGTGCAAAATAGTCCGGGTAGCCATGATTAGCTGTTTAGGAGTCTTATGGCTTGGGGGTAGAAGCTGTTGAGAAGTCTTTTGGACCTAGACTTAGCACTCCGGTACCGCTTGCCGTGCGGTAGCAGAGAGAACAGTCTATGACTAGGGTGGCTGGAGTCTTTGACAATTTTGAGGGCCTTCCTCTGACACCGCCTGGTATAGAGGTCCTGGATGGCAGGAAGCTTGGCCCCAGTGATGTACTGGGCCGTACGCACTACCCTCTGTAGTGCCTTACGGTCGGAGGCCAAGCAGTTGCCATACCAGGCGGTGATGCAACCAGTCAGGATGCTCTCGATGGTGCAGCTGTATAATTTTTTGAGGATATGAGGACCCATGCCAAATCTTTTCAGTCTCCTGAGGGGGAATAGGCTTTGTCGTGCCCTCTTCACGACTGTCTTGGTGTGTTTGGACCATGATAGTTAGTTGGTGATGTAGACACCAAGGAACTTGAAGCTCTTAACCTGTTCCACTACAGCTGGCGCGTGTGCCCATGCACAAACAGGGGCAAAATGCTTCGTATTGTGTGTTTATACATACAGTACTGCGATAGTTTTCACAGTGAAGTGATTTGTTTGAGCCGAAATAAGTAAATGGGAGAAAAAACATGATTAAGAAATAGTTTTGTGCGAGTCGAACATCGTTTCCCAATTAAACTAATTGTGCTTGTAGATAATGAACAGTTGATCATTTCCCGCTCAGCAGCTTCGGAAGACAAATTGTTTACCTGAAAGATTAGAAGAGCATGTAATGAATGCATTTAAATTTGCCTCAACACAAATAAAAAGGGACTTGAAATACCTCAACATATGGTACTGCCGCCATCGTCTATAGTTCACCACCTCCTACGCCTGTGAGTGAGAGCGGCAATAAACTCACAGAACAGACAAGGGCATAGTAGCCTATGTCTCTATTTTCCTCACAGTATTTTGCTTTTTGCGCTCCACACTCATGCCATATTGTGCTGTCATAATCTTAATGGATATGGATTGAATAATACACAATAATTCAATATATTTTTTTTTAAATACCATAATCGTGATCAACGTAGATAATCTTGAAGAGGATGCAATACACAAAGCTAAAACAAATCAATACGCCACAACCCATGCAAGATTGATCATGTCCATGAATCCAACAAAAAGGTTACGTTTGACATAACATGACTGATGGCAGCCGCCAATCTTCTGATTAGGCTTTGCCCTGAAAAAAAATGCTACAGTAACCTGTCACGGTGAACAGAACAAGTCAACTGAGCAGAGACTATGTCCGAGAGCCTTTTAATCTTGAACAAACACTCTCTCACTCCTGAGACCTGCACCACGAGCAAATAACAACTTCCTCATCTCATTCTCATCTCAGTCTGTCTGTTGGCTATCAGCCCATCCATATGATACCCAGATTAGTGCCAACACAAAGCATTACAACTTCTCCATCCATGCTTCCTTTGTACGAGAGAGATGGCGCTAACCCACTGATTGCATAGACCTACTGCTCAAATACCTTAAAAGGCTAAGTGCCAGTTCTCCGTAAAGACCTTGACTCCTGCGAGCACCAATAACCTGGTGCTCCCCGGTCCTATCCCAACCTCTACCCCACATCCCTTCCCCAACACCCATTCAGGCGAGATGTAATTCACAGATGAATAATGGATGGAAAGACTTTCATCTATCAAGTTTTTTTTACCTCTTCTCTTGCATTGTGCACTATAGCTGCAGAGATAATGCGGAGGGGAGCATGCATTGGAGATGAGCCATGGGACCTTTTAGTCTCTCTCTCTCCCTCTCTCGCTCTCTGGGAAGGAGGAGGGAGGTTGGCATTTATTGTGATGACTCATGTACTGGAGGCAGCTCTGCAGGGTGGTCACTAGAACAAAAAGTGAGTGTGAGAGGGGGGTGACCTGGGGAGCTCTGAGGTACCGGAACGCATGAGAAAAAAGAAAAATCACCTTTATAATAAAGCATTGCATACATATCATCGCATTTGCGTAGTGGCATAGAGCAGTAGAGTAGAGGCACTTACAGAAGTTGCACACAACTCTACATCATTTTACATGACTGGAGACTATGGCAGAATCTTTTTTAATACCGCACAACTTATCGAAATGGCAGGCTACTTTTGACACTGACAAACTGAGAATCTGAGATAAATAAAAACGGCTTTGTGTTGAATGCATCAATAGCCTAGGCCTTGGTGTGTGGAGACAAATATTGTAGGCTACAATATGAGGAAATTATAGTCCTAAAAATGCTTTCCAGTCATTAAAACAATATTTGGATGTTGATCAAAGAGTCTTCTCTTTTCAGCAGGAGCCATTTGCTTTCCAACCAGTGTTTTCCCTCGATTGCGAAAGGCCTGGTTTGTCTGCATGCTGTTTTTTCACTGACAGATTTGCCGCGCGTTCCCAACTGTAGGCTATTCCTTGTTATTGGGCTACAATCCACAGCTAGGCTATTAAAAAAAAAAAAAAGAAGCTATTGATCCTCTGTGGCTAAATTATAGGCCTTCTCATGGTGTAGTAGGCTATTCTGAATGACTTCATTTATTTCTGAGTTGCAGGCTCATGTCTATCAGAGCAGAGAGAGATCATAGAAAGGGAATCTCATTCTAGTTATGTGAGAGATACTGGCGCGTTTCTCACACATCCACGAGTTGGTCTCAAAGATAGGTTACAATGTTGCGCAAACCATAAACCCGGTCCGGCCCAACCCGAATCAACTCTTAGAATATTAGGCCGGGCTGAAAATGTTCTTTTTCACATTACGTTTTTTTGTGGGGGCAGGAGAATTAACGAAGAGGCTTTGATCGCTTTGGTTAAAATGTTTACATTGCAAAAAGTTTTAATTATTTTTCATGCCATGAGAGGTACCGGATCCAGCCAAATAGGTTCCGGAACAAAATAGTCCAAAACGGAGAGGTGCAGGATACTGTTCAAATTAAGCACTGTTTTAAACCTAACCCTAACCTTAACTCTAACCTTAACCACACTGCTAACCTTATGCCTAACCCTACAATAATAGCCCATTTTGACTTTGCAGCTGGCCCATATAGTGGAAACCTTAGCTCTACCTCCAGGACAAGATTCATCCCAATAAACGCCAACTTGTAAAGAGGAGAGGGAGCGAAAGGGCCATCATCCAATTAGTCCCCTGCTTTTTCATTGTTCATTACCTTGATTCGATTAATCTATGACCTTGAGTTCCCTCTTAGCTCTTTATTGACCCTCCCCATCCTCCCATACTCCTCTCTGGAGCACCAGTCAGTATGTTTGTTATCCTAGTATACTACCCTAACCCCTTGATATCTTTAACAATCTCCACTAGATAAGTGCCCCCAGGCTTCTTCCTCCTCTCCTCCTACTGTAAAAGCAGTAGCACGCGAGGCTTTTTCTACAGATGCACATACAGAAGACTGAGATACGGGTGGCACCAAGCAGCTAGCGCTGCTAAGGAGGAATAAACCCACAAACACTGAGCAATTAGCATTTTGATCCAAATCGGAGCGGCAGCTTGTGAAGCAGCCTATCAATAATGCAGGCTGGTGGGAGACCCCGGCTGCTAGCCCACAGAACGTACAGGGCTGTGTCCTTGGGCTACTGAGACTGGGGAGAGCTGGGGAAGGCTCCTGCTCAGAGCTCCTGCTTAGATCCACACAGGGGCCTCTCCTATTGCCGGGCCCACTGTAATAACAGCTGCTAGACCTAGACACACGTGAGTGGAATAACAATCACGAAAATAATACCACCACCAGGCTTCAAATAGCCAGCCATGTCCTTTAGCAACCAACAGCAACAGACAAAATGGAGGGCCGCCCATCGCAGAAGGCGGAGGGCTGCGAGTGGAAAGCAGCATGGAAGGTGGAGGTATCTGGGAGTGTGATTCATGTTAGCGCTTTCATTAAGTGGATAACGCACTTATCTCACATTAATATTCCTCCTCGTACTAATTAATTGGCACTAAAAGGGGAATGGCAGCGCTGAGGCAACAGGAGGCATTGTGACAAGGTTTATACTACCATGTTTATTTTCCTTAATTAATGCAATGAAGGTGGCTTTGAAGTGTAATAGTAAATGTGTCCAGTTGAGGTGTGTGAACAAAAGGCTGCCATATTGAGGATGAAAGAGATTGAGCATAGTGTTGTTCAGTGGTCTTTGATCAGAGAAAAGCAGGCAGGCTAATTGCTAGTGCCTGCTCTCTCAGCAGGCAACAAACTTGTCCCCCTCTCCTCTCTGATAACAGCACCGCTTACTGCTCCACTCTGGACGACCTTCACCAATGCAGACTGGGGAGTCTGTCTGGGGCTGCAGCCAAACCCCCCCCACACACACACACACACACACGATACTCACATCACTATTTCACGAATTTTACGACCAGCGAAAAGCAAGATAACTTCTAATATTGTCTCCCTCCATGTCAGTTTCCTACATAATAATCTGATTGGTGGGTGCTTCGTTCTTTATTGACTGAGTTACCTGAAGTGTGCTGGAGCCTATCTGCTGGTATTGAACCTGAGGGCTGAAGTTGAGCCACAATTGCTCTTCTGCTGTTATTGATTCAGCTGCATAAAACATTTTAAGGTTTTGAGGGCTCTGGAGAGGAGATACACAGGGGGAAAAAACTCCACATATGACAAAACAGCCATGGTGCAAAGGGGGGGGGGGGCAATAGCTAGCAGTATAGTGTAAACACACATACTTTATAACATGTATTGTATTCCATACAAAACACAAAGGCTAGCTGTGTAATGAAGGTATGACCAGTCCAGAGGAGGCTGGTGGGAGGAGCTATATGAGGACAGGGGCGCATTGTAATGGCTGGAATGGAATAAATAAATGTAACGTAGTCAAACGTGGTTTCCATATGTTTGATACCATTCCATAAATTCCATTCCAGCCATTACAATGAGCCCATCCTCCTATATTTCCTCCCACCAGCCTCCTCCGGAATAGTCACATAATATTCCACTGCAATAACAGTGTGATCAGGCTGCACTGAGGGCCATTTTGCCTACTGGGTCAGAAACAGTGGTCAGTGGGACTGCTGCGAGGAAAGAGGGGGAGGGCTCAGCCTGTCCAGAAGGATGCTCCTCTGCCCAACTGAGCCATCATGGTTTATTATGGTGCTTTATCCTTTTACAGTCTGTCTCAAACTGCTGCTACTCCATACAGTAACAACACAGGCAATATGCATTCAACTCAATAAGGAAGGTACTCAGGGGAAGCACGTAAAGACTCCCCTCATTCCATTCAATCTGCAGTTTCACGCATGGCTTTCAGTCCTCCAAGCTATGTATTAAATGGAGCAACCTAGAAATTCTATAAAACATTTTACTGCCAGTTTGTGATAAAGGCCTCGGCAAACTTAGTGTATGTGCTTCGTGGTGTCCTGCTGTGAGCAGTCAATAGCACAACCCTTCCCCCACATTCCCCCTCTACCTACGCCTTTCCCCATGTGAATCATCCTAGTTCACCCCCGATGTAACTCTGCCAATGGACTAGGCCACTATTGCATGTAACATTACTGAGAGATAGTTCCGGAGGCACACTAATTCCTCCCATTGCTGTGTTTATCTGCAGTTATTGTTATCAAATCTCTCATAAATCGGCAGGCTAATTGAATTGGACTTGATCTTATTTAGGGAGACCCCTCTTTTGTAGGCCCGCGGATCAATTTCCAGAAACGGGGAGCCCCGTTTTTCTATTTTTTTGGAACTCAGTCAGGGTCTTACCAAATTTCGAAATTTGGTGGTGCATCAGCAGTTTTTCTCTTGTTATGTTAGTCACTAAATATCATTTTTTTTTTATTGATAAGTTAGTCTAGCCAGCTATCTAAACTTGTAGTGATCATGGCCGAATACCGACCGGGCACCTCCAGGGGGCCCCCATTGATTTTGTTATTGCAGGAAATTAGCTTTAAAACTGCACATTTTTTCCTCTCTGCCTCATGGCAAAATGTGTAGAATTGCAGAAAACTTGCTTTAAAACTGCAACATTTTCTCTATAGCCTATGGCAAAATGTGTAGAATTGCAGGAAATTAACTTTAAAACTTAGATTTCTCTCTCCGGGCCAAGTAAAATGTTTTGCCCGGGAGGTGGGGGTGGTTTACCCAAATCTTGTTTAGGGGCCCCAAAATGCTAGGGCCAGACCTGGCTACTGGTATAATGCATTTAGTTAAGAGAGTTAAGTAGTAGATTGTTTGCACAAATCAGTTGACTGCATGTGTGAGTATGGATGTTGGTACGCAGACCCGCGAGCCACTGCGGCCCCTCATGATGAGTTCAGATTCTTTGCGCCCCCACCCCCATCAAAGTTGCCCATCCCTGAGCTAATTCAATCTTACTGGAGAGAGACAGAGAGGAGGAGCCTGCTCCTCAGTTCATTCTCCTGTACTGAGCTGACCACAGGAAAGCCTACGGTGTTGAGAACAGTGGACACACAACCCACTGTGCTAATGCCGCTACCCCTGCCCCTGCCGCTACCCATCAATGTCTTGGGGTGCTTGTTGACAGACTCTTTGTGGAGCTGAACTTCATATCCCCTTAGGCTTCCAATGCCCTGTTCACAGTGCTCATCATACACATACTGTAGGGCATATCCTACCGTAATCACTGAAAAGGTATGCATAAAGCATAGCAAGAATCTCAAACCCTACGGGACTACAACCGCCCATTTCCTTGTTGGTTGGAGTAACATGAACTTCTGATGTATCTGACAGAAGCCTGCAGTAAGAGAAGGCCCTGACAGAGGCTTTGAAGTGCTGTACTCCTCCATGCTGAATCTCTACTATAACTATATCAGGTAGCGGGTCAGCTAGAGGGGGCGGTAATAACCCAGTAAATTGTCTCCCGGAGGCACCAGTACTCTCACAGAATACCAAACCTCACTCAGACACGGCAGGCCTCGCTGCAGAGAGAGAGAAAAACATCTCAGAAATCAGATTCCCGTAATTACTCTTTCATTGAGGGGTGATTTAATAAAATCATCCCTTTTTTTAACTCAATCAGATTTGAAACAGGGTTTGTGTGAGGAGATATGCTGTGCTAAGCGTGTATTTCACGGGAAGCCTGTTAATCTTGTTCCTCATATGAAAAGTTAAGTGTCTGGCGCTGAAGTACAGGGGTTCAAAATCAAATCAAATCAAATTGTATTGGTCACATACACATATTTAGCAGATGTTATTGTGGGTGTAGCGAATTACTTGTGTTCCTAGCTCCAACAGTGCAGCAGTATCTAACAATTCAACAACCTTGGATATGTGCTCCTGTACAGTAGTTGGTCCCATGTATTCCTCCTCCTATTTCTCAGTTTTTCCATTATTTGACCCTTCATGGTGGCTGGACTTTACATTTTCCCAGAGATGGAGTGACCTACGTATGGCAGCTCTGACAAGGGACAGACAGCATGTGATTCATCAGCCATTTTGGGGATAAGGCCAACCTGACACCCTCAGGAGAATGGTGTTTAAAAGGAGAGAGACAGCTCATATGTTATCACCAAACTAGAAACACGGACAACACTGTCATTTAGGCTTCACATGCAATCATTGGTTGAAATATTAGGTGAAAGTTTGGCTGCGTAGTCGTACTGTCAACGGCTGTTCACTAGGCTGTTCTCCTCTCACCACGATGCGACTAGAGACTATGAACACAGGCTGACAGTGTGGTCTTTGTCCGATTATTCCATGCTTGAGGAGTCTTCTTTTGGAGTCGTATATAGCCGAAACCGACCATACCTTCATCTTGTCAACCTCCAACTGGACTTTATTCTGATGAATTAATCAATCTCCTACCCTGTCAACCGCACCGGACAACTTCCTCTTTCCCATTCCACCAGAACTGTGGTTTTGGAAACATCAAGGTCAGACCAGAGGAGGCTTGGACACACCTCTCACACACACACACATTCCAACACACACACATACAGAGCCACTGACTGGAAATAATGTCTCTCTCACACCTTGACCGAAAGGCCCGGCCCGTCGGCCCAGTCTCCTGGAAGTGGAGAGATGCAGCTCCCCAGTGAACTAAAACTAGACACTGTTCACAGATCAGTGGCAGACCGTTCAACCATGACATCTGGGGAGAGTCCTCATGCACTCCTCCACACAGAGCAGCACTTCTGTGTATGATGTAAGTAGGATATGCATTGTGGAAGTGTGACATTCTGTCATGTAAACAAATTCCAGCATGACAACTCAGGCATTAATCTAAATATTGGTATTGGATGTTGAGCATGTATTACCCGACCAATGTATTTAGTGGACTTCTATAAGAGGACCCTTTCCACTCACAATGAACTCTGTTGCCCCTGAGTGTGGTCATCCAGTGACTAACTGCACTGCAACTTTAGAACTCTGTTTACTCCCGTCACTCTGCATCTAAAAACAAACCATTACACTGGTCCCTGTCACGCCTCGCTAGCAGCCTGACGTTGTAAATTAATTATCTCTGCACTGCACAGCAGTGAGGCAGTTACTGCACCCAGAGGCTGCTCTGTCGTGTGAGGGGTGGCTGGATGATCACCGCAATTTACTCTATTTTTAGCAGGGCCTGTTATTTCGGGGTGTCCGTACGGGTGCGGGGTGAGCTCATTCTGTCCGTGGACCAGGAGTTTCCTTACCTTCTATGGATGGGGCCTGATCCTGGGCTGCATACAGCAGATCCTTGAACGCCTGGTAAAGGAAGAAAGCAGAGGGATAATCACTAATCAGTTTCTCTACTGTACAAGCAATGACCCGTTGATGTTTGATTAATCAACGCCTTTTCATAGGAGTAAATTATTATAATAATTAGTGATGTTAACATAATGAACAACATATTATTGATTGATAAATTCAAGTAATCTACTTACATAGCCAGTCTCATTAATATTATCATAAGTCAATTACTTCACACAAATGAAGAAAGAAGACCTGAAAACGAAGTAGTATATTAAAAGTATATATATATATATATATATATATATATATATGACATTTCCAAACTCAGTACAGAATGTCTACATGGAAAAAAGAACCATCCTTCGGCAATAATTGGTGTTACAACCCCCAAGATGTGTGAAGATAATGATTCCAGGCGGAGTTATAGGACATCAATGCCGTTGTATTTAACCATGATGTCTGATGGACACAATTTCCCTATCACATATCTTAAACTAAACAGAGACAGAGGCTAGCCAATACTACAAAAACCTCTTTCTACAGAATTTGGTTATTTCCTTCAAACACTCTGACCTTGCAGATAATGGATACGGACAGATAATTACGAGATACGTCTTAACATGACTTTAGTCTGTGAGGCCTGGACCTGAATACATCACTATTCCTCACTACCAATCTAACTCTGGAGCAATAGCAGTATTACATTTTTTTTACGTTTTAGTCATTTAGCAGACGCTCTTATCCAGAGCGACTTACAGGAGCAATTAGGGATACGTGCCTTGCTCAAGGGCACATCGGCAGATTTTTCACCTAGTCGGCTCTGGGATTAGAACCAGCGACCTTTCAGTTAATGGCACTACGCTCTTAACCACAAAGCTACCTGCCGCCCAGTAATTGTGAACACGCTTCTTGGGCGTCCAGTCAAAGCAATTAAGCTTGGGCCTTCAGTGGGATAGACACGTACCCACATGATGAACTTTGTGTATTGTGCAACAGTGTTCAACCAATATTTGTTTTATTCAAAGCTTAGATGTGACAAAGAATCATTCAAATAATGACGCATAATGAAGAATTACGTGGTCCTCTGTAGCTCAATTGGTAGAGCATGGCGCTTGTAACGCCAGGGTAGTGGGTTTGATCCTCGGGACCACCCATATGTAAAAATGTATGCGCACATGACTGTAAGTCGCTTTGGATAAAAGCGTCTGCTAAATGGCATATTATTATTATTATAAGAAAAAATTAACTTCTTGCTCGACCTCACCATATCTGTAGTTTTTGTTCCATTTCACCATTCTCTGGCAAGGTTTATCTGATGTTTGGATAACGTGGATATATGAGAGGAAAGGATGATGATTAATCAGACTATGTGGGAGGAACCTACTTAGAAACTTTGTTTGCTCATTTTCCTACCTGAACACCAACACTGCAGTCAGATATTACTCTACACTCATATTGAACATTTCATTTGTAGCTAACATTCTTTGTAGAAAAAGTGATTTGCAGGAGACCACCTGTGCAAACATTGGTTCATGTAGCAGGGCTTACTGTCCCAGACTAATAGCTGGAAGAGACAGAGGAGACGCATTCATCAAGATGTAGGCATATTGCCATGGCAATAGCACCGATGGTAAAGGGGGCAGGGCAGGGCGGCTCTTTGGGGAATTTTCATGCTCCGACTGTAGCATAATACACCAGCTTACAGAGATCAACCTGCAGGTATCACCACACTTAGGCTGATAGTCTTCTGTTGAAATTTACAGTAGTAAAAAATAACTATATCAACTAGAGTACCGCAGGTGCTGGGTGGTCTGAGATCTGAAATTATGACTCCGATGATTCTCATCATCACTTTAACTGAGTGGATCTCTGAGTGCAGGACTGACTGAGACCAGATGCCTGCCCAGTAGGGGACAGAGGATGAGGTGTGGGAAGCTCGCCATGCCATCTCTGTTGTCTAAGTAAGATGCATACATTACACCAGAAGTGTGTCGTTTTGTGTTGGCTATAGGCTAGCATGATCATATTCATCATGTCATGTGCAATTATTTCTGTTCTCATTTTAACCATGCATCTTTTGTCAATGTCAGTGTTTGGAATAGTGAAAACTATCAATCATTTGATGTACCAATCATTTGTATTTATGGTTCACATTATCCAGTTTATGCTGTGAGTCATCTTGCAATGTGTGCCACTGGCAGCGCTCAAAACCCTGCATTTAGGCCTACCTGACAGTTGAAACACTGCACAGAGGCTAGAGTGGGAAATGAGCCCCACATAGTAACCACTGCATGTAATTAACACGTGTACCTGCTTATGATAATAATATCATGTCCCTTAGGAATAGGAAATTAGTTTACACAAGCATTCTCCTGCACATATAAACCCACGTAAGTGATTCGATTGCAGAGGTAAAAGCACACAAGGCTCCATTCTGTCGCCCACCCACGCTGCCACATTACCCTCTCCACCTTGCTCATGTTATGGCTTCAGTTGCTTTACCACACTCACACAGAACAGACCACGAACCAGACCAAGGGCCAGCCTAGATCGAACCAAGACCATGTACCAACTGCACTAGCCAAAAGGAAATGTCCATGAGATAAAACAAATAGGAGAAACGACAAAGGGAGCAGTTTAATGCTGTTTGTTTTCATATTGTCTAGAAGTGTGAGATGAATCTGTAATAATGCCAGCATATCACACAGGAATGAGCTCTGATTTTAAATGGCCTCTGGTCTCCTAATGAGCAGCAGTGGACCTCAACGCTAAACAGGTGTTTAAAATGGACAATCTCATAGGATAAGCAGACTTCATTACTTTATCACTCAATCACCTTGTCAATTCCTCAATTCACATGCAAGCGTTTTAGTGATTAGAGGTGTCTTTTCTCCCAAGCAGCCTACCCAACTGTCCTGCTGTAGCCAAACAAAGGCTTTTAGAACAATCCAGACAATGTTGCATTGGAAAAATAAAATAAAGGGTAAGGTCATTGATGGAAGGTAATAACTCTTGAAAGACCAAACTAAAGGGTGGGGATAACAAGGAGACTTGTTGTTGCTGATGTTTCCTCCACAAAGCCTTGTTCAAGAAACTTCAAGGACAGACTGATCTCTATTCTGTTTTGGCAATAAACAGACATATCCATGTAAAAGGACCCATGAGCACCAACGTGAAATTCATAGAAGCATGTCAAATCTGGTGTCAAATGAAAGCTAAGAGTCTGCATTATTGGGAAATTAAGGCATATACATTTTCAACCATTTTCTATCCTAAATACTAGGATTAAGCAAATGCTTTGATAAGTGGTCAAACACATGGAAAAGTGGTCTTAGAAAACATCTACCAGAAAAAGTATTAAAAGGTATTAGAAATACATCAAAACACAATAATGTTGAAGACCCCTGCCAACTGATAGATAGATAGATAGATAGATAGATAGATAGATAGATAGATAGATAGATAGATAGGGGGGTAGATCAGCTTTAATATTGCAGATAGATTTTAACTTCCATCAATGTAATTGTCTGCATCACTTCCAATCCCCCCATATGTTTTTTTCTCTCGCAATTATTTTTTATATATATATATATATATATATATATATATATAAACTCAGCAAAAAAAGAAAACGTCCCTTTTTCAGGACCCTGTCTTTCAAAGATAATTCGTAAAAATCCAAATAACTTCACAGATCTTCATTGTAAAGGGTTTAAACACTGTTTCCCATAAACAATTAATGAACATGCACCTGTGGAACGGTTGTTAAGACACTAACAGCTTACAAATGGTAGGCAATTAAAGTCACAGTTATGAAAACTTAGGACACTAAAGAGGCCTTTCTACTGACTCTGAAAAACACCAAAAGAAAGATGCCCAGGGTCCCTGCTCATCTGCGTGAACGTGCCTTAGGCATGTTGCAAGGAGGCATGATGACTGCAGATGTGGCCAGGGCAATAAATTGCAATGTCCGTACTGTCAGACGCCTAAGACAGCGCTACAGGGAGACAGGATGGATAGCTGATCATCCTCGCAGTGGCAGACCACGTGTAACAACACCTGCACAGGATCGGTACATCCGAACATCACACCTGCGGGACAGGTACAGGATGGTAACAACAACTGCCCGAGTTACACCAGGAACCCACAATCCCTCCATCAGTGCTCAGACTGTCCGCAATAGGCTGAGAGAGGCTGGACATCACCGGCAACAACGTCGCCTATGGGCACAAACCCACCGTCGCTAGACAGGACTGGCAAAAAGTGCTCTTCACTGACGAGTCGCGGTTTTGTCTCACCAGGGGTGATGGTCGGTTTCGCGTTGATCGTCGAAGGAATGAGCGTTACACGGAGGCCTGTACTCTGGAGCGGGATCGATTTGGAGGTGGAGGGTCCGTCATGGTCTGGGGCGGTGTGTCACAGCATCATCGGACTGAGCTTGTTGTCATTGCAGGCAATCAACGCTGTGCGTTACAGGGAAGACATCCTCCTCCCTCATGTGGTACCCTTCCTGCAGGCTCATCCTGACATGACCCTCCATCATGAAAATGCCACCAGCCATACTGCTCGTTCTGTGCATGATTTCCTGCAAGACAGGAATGTCAGTGTTCTGCCATGGCCAGCGAAGAGCCCGGATCTCAAACCCATTGAGCACGTCTGGGACTGTTGGATCGGAGGGTGAGGGCTAGGGCCATTCCCCCCAGAAATGTCCAGGAACTTGCAGGTGCCTTGGTGGAAGAGTGGGGTAACATCTCACAGCAAGAACTGGCAAATCTGGTGCAGTCCATGAGGAGGAGATGCACTGCAGTACTTAATGCAGCTGGTGGCCACACCAGATACCGACTGTTACTTTTGATTTTGACCCCCCCCCCTTTGTTCAGGGACACATTATTCAATTTCTGTTAGTCACATGTTTGTGGAACTTGTTCAGTTTATGTCTCAGTTGTTGAATCTTGTTATGTTCATACAAATATTTACACATATTAAGTTTGCTGAAAATAAACGCAGTTGACAGTCAGAGGACGTTTCTTTTTTTTGCTGAGATATCTATATACACATACATACATACATACATACATACATACATACGTACATATCCTTTTTAAAAATATATGTCCCTTTATTACTTTCCAACCCCACCACCCCTTCCCTAATTGGAGTAAACTAGTGAACACATATTTAGTTTGGATAAATTATTTGCATTGTGTACGTTTAAGAAACATTGTCCTGTGCCTTGAAATTCTGTGACCAACACCACACATCATATTTTCTAATTTCTCTCCCTCCTAACGAGGGAGGATAATGAAAGTTCACAGAAGTAACAAGTAAAGGTAGACCTACCAGTTAGTTAGTCTTTTTACTGATATCTATTTGGTTTATGAATTATTAACTGATTCAAACTTGAAATGTTGTTACCAATTGTTAACGGAAATTCAAAAATAATCTGTAACGGAATTAGTGAAATTGAATTGGCTACAATGGGAAATCATAGTAGTCACAAACCATAGTTGGGTCACCTGCTACAGTCCTCCCATCCAACGGAATACTGTTACGTTCAACTCATAACTGTTTTCTTTCTCTTTCTGTAGTCTGGTGGTCAAAGCAAATGTGAAAACAGTCTGGACAACCCCTCCCTCTCGCTCTCTCCCTCTCTCTGCTTTTCAGTTTTTTCTCTCGTTAATGTCACCTGTCCCGGCTCTTACTGACATCTACCCATGAGCACCTGCTCTTCCCATTTACTGTAACCAGCATCCTTACCCACTGAGAACCGACCGACACCGGTCGTCCATGGACGTTGAAAAGTAGTTTAAATTTGTTCAGTCCGCCCTGGCCTTGATTTCAACGTCCACAGACGTCGTTTTTGGTATGGTCCGGACCGAGTTTTTGGAAAACGTGGTCATATAGAAAACTGAGGGAGATTTTACCAAAATTCTGTTACCAGACTTTGCATCTGCACAGTTCTTCCAGTAAATTGTTAAAAGTAGTCCTTGTGCATAGAGTTGTATGGTTTGTTCAACTTTGAAATCAATGTTTTTTGTCTGGCCTACATTTTAAAGTGAAAAATCTGAGTCTCAGCGCAATTCCGTTACCGTGGAATTGCCCATAACCTTATTCCCTTAATATTTCCAAGGGATAAAACTGAGTTATCCATCTTCTCTGAGACTCAGAGGCTCTTGGCAATCTTTGCTTGTGCCTCCCACTCTCAGTGCCCTCATGTCTATAACAGACAAACAAGTCAGACAGTTGAAGAGGACTTCAGGCGCACACAGACACAAACCATCAATTCTGAGATATGGGTTAATTTAATGTGCAATTTAATGTGCAATGACAGAGAGTGCAGCAATGTGTGGGGCAATGAAATACAAAGCATTTTGCTATCGTGATTTGATTTCCATGTTTAACACCTCTCTGATACTGTACAGATTACAGTTGCAATACCAATCTGCTTGGAGAATCTGGATGGACTGTGCTTGGCCACATGACGGTTGGCTAAGGTTTACGCGCCAGAATCTACTGCTATAAACCCCATACATGTCTGCATTAAATGGAGGTAATGAATGCATGAAAAACATCTCCATATGGGATCTAGTACAGAGCACAGTAATATGTTCTGCCACAATATAGCAACCAGATTAAATCAGGCTAAGATCTTTTCTTTTTAAATTAAGCAATTACTAAAATGATATATAAACAACAGTATTGTTACTCTAGTAAATACAGTTACTAAATATGGATAAGAGCAACTTAATGTAAAGTGCTACGTTTTTAAAATCAGAATAATTCTGACCAGATCTCCATCAATACAGCGCACAAGCCTAATTAATGCAAGATCAGACAATACATCCCTCACACTCAGAGAGAAAGACACAAAGTCCACTCATCAACCACTACTTCACAAAGCAAAGTGATTTAAGTAGTAATAGGGATTATTTATCCATGGCATAGCAATTGATGGTATGCCGATCTATGTCAGAGAATCCATCATCCATCTCAGGTCATCCATCCCAGAGCTGACTGAGGTGTAAAATGGCTGATATGGCCATGTATTGGTCCCATTACTACACGCGTCAGGCTGCAAGTATAGACAAAGACTATTATGGCCATATGTGTTTTACCCTCACCTAATCCAAGTGAATGCATAGAGCTTCCTGTACCTACTTAATGAGTTAGGTTGACTTATCTTTTTTATAGCATGGTTTATGCCCAGAGTGAGGCGTGCAGGTTTGATACTGGGATGCAGACTCAGACTCTTCCAGAGGCTCGCATCAGCATCTTTGTCAATAATTCATAGAACAAAATGGAATGGGGCAGTCTTGTCAGAGCCTGTCCTCACTCAGGCTCTTAATGTGAACCAAGAAGATGCTCATACATACATATCCCAACAAAGACCCTGTCCTGGATGTACCCTCACCCTGATCTCTCCAAGCCATAGATACAACCAAACATGGCCAGTTTTAGACTTTGTGGTTTTGGCTAGGCTAATCCGTTCAATTAGTGCTTGTCAAACAAAGCAAGCTATTTTACACAAATTTCAATTAACAAAATAACTTACATAATAGCGTTATTCAATCAAATATGTTCAAATATGTTGTGTCACAAGGCAATATAATTTTTCAGGACAGTAAAAATTTTGGAATTATAATGAAAACATTGTATTGTGATTTTACCCATTTACAGAGAATATCCAATGCATAATACTTATATATATATATATATATATATATATTCAAAAAGTGAAATTTCTCATTCAAATAAATATTGTAGGTCTGGTTTCCAACAGTGGAAAACAATAACGGACTAAGCCACATAAATACTATCCTAATTGTTCAGCGTTCCAATGTAATGTAGGATGTAGCGCACGCGATGGCGACCTGAGCAGGTGACAGATATACGTCAACATCAACAAATATAAAGATAATAATGTATCCCCTAAATATAATCACTAAGCTTGTAAATAAAATAACAATTAACAAAATGAATAAATGCTTAGGGCCTATGAATAGCAAGTATTTTATCTATGAACAAAAGGCTTCTACAATTAAACTGACAGCCTCAGGAAAGGTTGCACAAAGATAACTATGATGCATAAAACCATGGCCTAAAATTACAAAACACACTAAATCAACAACAAAAAAATACTAAGACAGCACGGTCTATCAAAAGGAAAGTTACAGCCTACGCAATAGCCAACCATAAATTATGGACTATCCTTATCTAGTAGCCTATCCAAGCAATCTTTTGTTACACAATTCAAGAAGTAGGCTAAAAGTTAAAGTGACAGCTATAACAAAAACACAAATCAGGATTAATAAAATGTACCAAGACTAATAGCAAGACCATATTATGCTATTAATTCATTAGGTATTCATTTAACGATGGATTCGAGGGACTTTTTTCACTTTAAATCAGAAAGCGTTACTTCTAAACACAATCGTGTGAAATTACCTCATATTGAAGGTACTGTTTCCTCCATTCCGGAGTAATATGAGACGAAAGGTGCTCTGCGAATTTCATTTTGTCGGAGCAGCTATCTCTTCAACCTCCGTAATTCCTTTTAGGACTGTCCCCTGTTGACGCGAGTTTTGATATTTCTGTCAACTTGCTGGCTCGCATGCGGCAGCCTGCACTAGCGCACTCTGTCTTGTCCCGATTAGCGTACTGCAAAGAAACTCCGTCCCATACTATTTTTATGAGGGACAGCAGAACAGAATGCTCCCGCCCTAACAGGTGCTTTGATTACGATATAACCGTTCCTGTGCAAATTCAATGACTTTCTCCCTTCGATCCCTGGTTAGGTCTGGGGACATAGCAGTCCGCCATCGCATTCAGCCAACAACGTGGTTGCGTCACTCCGCAGTGACAGCCGGCGCCGTGTGTAGCCTATCTGAATATGGTTTTAAGGTCTGTGATCTGAAGACTGTCCTGCGCTTCCTTTCTCTTTATTAGGATATTAAAATATATACAATTATTGATAGATTATTTGAAGAAAAAACTATCCACATGTAGGCTACAGCCTATGTTCTGCATGCATTAGAGGTTTGAGATCATCTGTTGACAGACTTTCTGGGATAATGCTCCCCAACTTTTACATGGCCACATAATCACATTAATTGGCTACTGAAATGTATGTAAGCAATTTCCATAGCCTACCGAATAATGAGAGGAAATAATAATAATAATAATAATATAATAATATATATATATATATATATATATATATATATATATATATATATATATATATATATATATATATATATATACTACCAGTCAAAAGTTTGGACACACCTACTCATTAAAGGGTTTTTCTTTATTTTGACAATTTTTTACATTGTAGAATAATAGTGAAGACATCAAAACCATGAAATAACACATATAGAATCATGTAGTAAACAAAAAAGTGTTAAACAAATCAAAATATATGTTATATTTGAGATTCTTCAAATAGCCACCCTTTGCCTTGATGACAGCTTTGCACACTCTTGGCATTCTCTCAACCAGCTTCACCTGGAATGCTTTTCCAACAGTCTTGAAGGAGTTCCCACATATGCTGAGCACTTATTGGCTGATTTTCCTTCACTCTGCGGTCCGACTCATCCCAAACCATCTCAATTGTGTTGAGGTCGGGGGATTGTGGAGGCCAGGTCATCTGATGCAGCACTCCATCACTCTCCTTCTCGGTAAAATAGCCCTTACACAGACTGGAGGTGTGTTGGGTCATTGTCCTGTTGAAAAACAAATGCCCAAACCAGATGGGATGGCGTATTGCTGCAGAATGCTGTGGTAGCCATACTGGTTAAGTGTGCCTTGAATTCTAAATTCACGCTTACTCACTAAACTGAACTAGCTACTGAACTAGCTACTTGCTATTGGCCACAGCTGGCGGTGTTTCACCCAGAACATTTGATTTTTTTTTTTTCCCGCGGGATTGGTTTTAATCACTGGACATTGATCGCCGGATATTCGGACAGTCAGCACTGCGCGTTGTCGACCCAGAACATATCAGTTTTTCCGTCGCTACCAGCTGGCTACAACAAAACGGACGTAGCACACGCTAGCCGTGGCCTCTTGCTCACTGGCGCTTCACCACCGGACCTTGTGATAACTCAGCTATACAGCTGATATCTGCTGGACTGTTCCTTTTTACGGTACTACATCCTGTTTATGTTTAGCCTCAGCCCAAACATGGTTAGTTTATTGTTGTTTCGGGTTATTTCTAATTGTACTATATCACTGTAGACCCCCAGCCTAGCTGAACCTGCCTTGGTTAGCCCCTTTGTCCCTCCACCCATACACTCACAGACCGACTCAATTTATGCCTCTAGAGATACTATCTCTTTCAGTGTTACCCAACGCTTAGGTTTGCCTCCACTTTACTCATGTCCTTCCATATCCTTGTCTGTTCATAATGCCCTGAATCTTTTCTATAACACCCGGAAATCTGCCCCCTTTATTCTATGTACCCAACGCACTAGAAGACCAGTTCTTAAAGCCTTTAGCCGTATCCTTATTCTAGTCCTCCTCTGTTCCTCTGGTGATGTAGAGGCTAACCCAGGCCCTGTAGCCCCCAGTATCACTCCTACTCCCCAGGAGCTATCATTTGTTGACTTCTGTAATCGCAAAAGTCTTGGTTTCTTGCACATAAATATCAGAAGTCTACTTCCTAAGTTTGAGTTATTCACTGCGTTAGCACACTCTGCCAACCCTGATGTTCTAGCAGTGTCTGAATCCTGGCTCAGGAAGGCCACCAAAAATTCTGAAATTTCCATCCCCAACTATAACATTTTCCGTCTAGATAGAACTGCCAAAGGGGGGTGGAGTTGCAATCTACTGTAGAGATAGCCTGCAGAGCTCTATCATACTATCCAGGTCTGTGCCCAAACAGTTTGAGCTTCTACTTCTAAAAATCCACCTTTCCAGAAATAAGTCTCTCACTGTTGCCGCTTGCTACAGACCCCCCTCAGCCCCCCAGCTGTGCCCTGGACACCATATGTGAATTGATTGCCCCCCATTTATCCTCTGAGTTTGTACTGCTTGGTGACCTAAATTGGGATATGCTTAATACCCCAGCCATCCTACAATCCAAGCTAGATGCCCTCAACCTCACGCAAATTATCAACGAACCTACCAGGTACAACCCTAAATCCTTAAACATGGGTACCCTCATAGATATCATCCTGACTAATATACCCTCTAAATACACCTCAGCTGTCTTCAACCAGGATCTCAGCGATCACTGCCTTATTGCCTGCGTCCGTAACGGGTCCAGCGGTCAAACGACCACCCCTCATCACTGTCAAACGCTCCCTAAAACACTTTAGCGAGGAGGCCTTCCTAATTGACCTGGCCCAGGTATCCTGGATGGATATAGATCTCATTCCGTCAGTAGAGGATGCCTGGTTGTTCCTTAAAAGTAATTTCCTCTCAATCTTAAATAAACATGCCCCATTCAAAAATACAGAACTAAGAACCGATATAGCCCCTGGTTCTCCTCAGACTTGACTGCCCTTGACCAGCACAAAAACATCCTGTGGCGTACAGCATTAGCATCAAATAGCCCCCGCGATATGCAACTTTTCAGGGAAGTTAGGAACCAATATACACAAGCAGTCAGGAAAGCAAAGGCTAACTTTTTCAAACAGAAATTTGCATCCTGTAGCACTAACTCCAAAAAGTTTTGGGACACTGTAAAGTCCATGGAGAATAAGAGCACTTCCTCCCAGCTGCCCACTGCACTGAGGCTAGGAAACACTATCACCACCGATAAATCTACAATAATCGAGAATTTCAACAAGCATTTTGCTACAGCTGGCCATGCTTTCCATCTGGCTACCACTAACCCGGCCACCAACTCTGCACCCTCTGCTGCAACTTGCCCATGCCCCCCGCTTCTCCTTCACACAAATTCAGACAGTTGATGTTTTGAAAGCGCTGCAAAATCTGGACCCCTACAAATCAGCTGGGCTAGACAATCTGGACCCTTTCTTCCTAAAACTAGCCGCCGAAATTGTCGCAACCCCTATTACTAGTCTGTTCAACCTCTCTTTCATAACGTCTGAGATCCCCAGAGATTGGAAAGCTGCCGCGGTCATCCCCCTCTTCAAAGGGGGTGACACTCTAGATCCAAACTGCTACAGACCTATATCCATCCTGCCCTGCCTTTCGAAAGTATTCGAAAGCCAAGTTAACAAACAGATCATCGACCATTTCGAATACCACCGTACCTTCTCCGCTATGCAATCCGGTTTCCGAGCTGGTCACGGGTGCACTTCAGCCACGCTCAAGGTCCTAAACGATATTATAACCGCGATTGATAATAGACAGTACTGTGCAGCCGTCTTCATCGACCTGGCCAAGGCTTTCGACTCTGTCAACCACCGCATTCTTATTGGCAGACTAAATAGCCTTGGTTTCTCAAATGACTGCCTCGCCTGGTTCACCAACTACTTCTCAGATAGAGTTCAGTGTGTCAAATCGGAGGGCCTGTTGTCTGGACCTATGGCAGTCTCTATGGGGGTGCCACAGGGTTCAATTCTTGGGCCGACACTTTTCTCCGTGTATATCAATGATGTCGCTCTTGCTGCTGGTGACTCTCAGATCCACCTCTACGCAGACGACACCATTTTGTATACATCTGGCCCTTCATTGGACACTGTGTTAACAAACCTCCAAACGAGCTTCAATGCCATACAACAATCCTTCAGTAGCCTTCAACTGCTCTTAAACACTAGTAAAACTAAATGCATGCTTTTCAATCGAACGCTGCTAGCACCCGCCCACCCGACTAGAATCACCACTCTCGACGGGTCTGACCTAGAGTATGTGGACAACTACAAATATCTAGGTGTCTGGTTAGACTGTAAACTCAACTTCCAGACTCACATAAAGAATCTCCAATCCAAAGTTAAATCTAGAATCGGCTTCCTATTTCGCAACAAAGCCTCCTTCACTCATGCTGCCAAACATGCCCTCGTAAAACTGACTATCCTACCGATCCTTGACTTCGGCGATGTCATTTACAAAATAGCCTCCAACACTCTACTCAGCAAATTGGATGTAGTCTATCACAGTGCCATCCGTTTTGTCTCCAAAGCCCCATACACTACCCACCACTGTGACCTGTACGCTCTTGTTGGCTGGTCCTCACTACATGTTCGTCGTCAAACCCACTGGCTCCAGGCCATCTATAAATCACTGCTAGGCAAATCCCCGCCCTATCTTAGCTCATTGGTCACCATAGCAGCACCCACCCGTAGTCTGCGCTCCAGCAGGTATATCTCACTGGTCATTCCCAAAGCCAACACCTCCTTTGGCCGCCATTCCTTCCAGTTCTCTGCTGCCAATGACTGGAACGAATTGCAAAAATCTCTGAAGCTGGAGACTCTTATCTCCCCCAATAACTTTAAGCATCAGTTGTCAGAGCACCTTACCGATCACTGCACCTGTACACAGCCCATCTGAAATTAGCCCACCCAACTACCTCATCCCTATATTGTTATTTAATTTGCTCTTTTGCACCCCAGTATCTCTATTTGCACATAATCTCTTGCACATCTAGCATTCCAGTGTTAATACTATTGTAATTATTCTGCACTATAGCCCATTTATTGCCTTACCTCCATAACTTGCTACATTTGCACACACTGTATATATATTTTCTGTTGTATTTTCTGACTTTATGTTTTTTTTTCTTTACCCCATATGTAACTCTGTGTTGTTTTTATTGCACTACTTTGCTTTATCTTGGCCAGGTCGCAGTTGTAAATGAGAACCTGTTCTCAACTGGCTTACCTGGTTAAATAAAGGTGAAATAAAAAAAATAAAAAAAATAAAAAATAAATCACAGACAGTGTCACCAGCAAAGCACCCCCACACCATAACACCTCCTCCTCCATGCTTTACGGTGGGAAATACACATGCGGAGATCATCCATTCACCCACACCGCGTCTCACAAAGCCACGGCAGTTGGAACCAAAAATCCAGACTCCAGACCAAAGGACAGATTTCCACCTGTCTAATTCCAAATGCTTGTGTTTCTTGGCCCAAACAGGTCTCTTCTTCTTATTGGTGTCCTTTAGTCGTGGTTTCTTTGCAGCAATTCGACCATGAAGGCCTGATTCACACAGTCCCCTCTGAACAGTTGATGTTGAGATGTGTCTGTTACTTGAACTCTGTGAGGCATTTATTTGGGCTGCAATTTCTGAGGCTGGTAACTCTAATGAACTTATCCTCTGCAGCAGAGGTAACTCTGGGTCTTCCATTCCTGTGGCAGTCCTCATGAGAGCCAGTTTTATCATAGCGCTTGATGGTTTTTGCCGACTGCACTTGACATTTTCCGGATTGACTGACCTTCATGTCTTAAAGTAATGATGGACTGTCGTGTCTCTTTGCTTATTTGAGCTGTTCTTGCCATAATATGGACTTGGTCTTTTACCAAATAGGGCTATCCCCCTACCTTGTCACAACACAGCTGATTGGCTCAAACGCATTAATAAGGAAAGACATTCCACAAATTAACTTTTAAGAAGGCACACCTGTTAATTGAAATGTATTCCAGGTGACAACCTCATGAAGCTGGTTGAGAGAATGACACGTGTGTGCAAAGCTGTCATCAAGGCAAATGGTGGCTATTTGAAGAATCTCAAATATAAAATATATTTTTATTAGTTTAACACATTTTTGGTTACTACATGATTCCATATGTGTTATTTCATAGTTTTGATGTCTTCACTATTATTCTACAATGTAGAAAATAGTAAAAATAAAGAAAAACCCTGGAATGAGTAGGTGTGTCCAAACTTTTGACTGGTACTGTATATATAAAGAAGGACAGGGATGAAAGAGCATCTTTAAAAGTTTATATGGATCTGACTGACATTGTTTTCAAGTCTCATTGGTTTCACTGCAATTATCTCTGACTGCTCTATTTATTTATCGTATTTGAACAACTAGCCTGGCCTACTGACCATATAGGATAATAAGGTGAGGACCACCAACCAAGTCAACACAAATTAAGTTACTTTGCCTGGTTTTGTTTCCAGACCATCCATCTTCTCTGATGCCACAATCTAAGGTGCACTAGTTTCTTCGTTTATTATTTTTTTCATTTACAATAGCCTAACTCTCATTGCGCATCTCCACTAAATATGAATCATCAGCCTGTTGGAGTTCCATTCCATCATGCTAATTAAGAAATTCAGACCGGTGTGGGTGCGTGCGGTTTATTGTTGCCACCTACAATAACAGATCAACATATTGTAAATACTACCACCTGCTGGACAACATTTGCTAATAAAGCAGACTACTGTTACATAGGCTGTAATTGCAGTTTTGTTATTTTTTATACAGTCTTTTCTGTTTCATTTAACCAGATATTGATAATAAAGCTGCTTTTGTCAGAGCAACAAGTAGGCTACAATATTTTCTATTGGGTAGGCTGGCGCCGGGCGTGGTCACTTTCTCGACATAGGCTGCTACAGTTTTGGGGCAGAAAAACAAATGATATGTAAAAATATATTACATTGATTTTACAAAAATTGATCGTGTGACTTACTTTTCCAACCAAGGTACTTTTGAAGGACGGAGGGAGGAACTTCTTGATTTAAAAAGCCTATATTGGCATTTCGGTAGAACATATTTAAAAACAGCAGTTAAAGGACTAACAAACGCCAACGCTTTTCGGCTTGATATAGGCCTTTATCAGGGCATTTTGTGATACTTATATAGTATCCACATTTCTTTCCCGACACCAGACACCACGCTTTTTTTTCACAGTACTCTGTACCTGTCATAGACAGTACCTGTATGTACCACTAGAAACATGCATTTCTGTCTGGATTTTATGTGAAAATCTTTGTTCCTAGTCTAAGTTCTACCCGAGGCTTAAAGTGGGTTGTACCACAGACTGACCATTCGTGCAAAGTGAAAGCATGTCCGACTAAATACGGGAAAATAATTATTCGCGATAACGGATTAAATCATTAGAAATCCGATACATATTATATATACGTAGCCTGTATAAAATACTGAGAGCGACAATATAAGGTTGTCACTGATTTTTTTTTAACCGTCTTTATTTTCGACAATGGCATCACGCTCTCCATCGTCTTCCCCTGATTCTGCCACAGGCTCAGGTACCGACCCAGCTCGGCCTGATACAGGAGATCCTCTCGGCGGAGGATCGGACTCCGACTCAGATCTAGGACTAGGGAAATTCGACTGCGGTGCAGGTGACCCTGGTCATCGACTGGAAGGGGAGGAATTGGAACACGAATTTGAGGCAGCAGCAGACCGTCTTCGAGATCTACTTCAGACGGCCAGTAGGGAACAACTGTTGTACCTGTATGCTAGGTATAAACAGGTGACTATCAGATAGCAGCACATCCCAATGGTCCCATTAGTTATTTAGATACTTTTGGTGATATAGTGTATGTCGACACCCCTTCAAATTAGTGGATTCGGCTATTTCAGCCACACACGTTGCTGACAGTTGTATAAAATCGATCACACAGCCATGCGATCTCCATAGACAAACATTTGCCGTAGAATGGCCTTACTGAAGAACTCAGTGACTTTCAATGTGGCACCGTCATAGGATGCCACCTTTCCAACAATTCAGTTTGTCAAATTTCTGCCCTGCTAGAGCTGCCCTGGTCAACTGTAAGTGTTGTTATTGTGAAGTGGAAACGTCTAGGAGCAACAACGTCTCAGCCGCAAAGTGGTAGGCCACACAAGCTCACAGAACTGGAGCCCGGAGGGCTGAAGCGCTTAAAAAATGTCTGTCCTCAGTTGCAACACTCACTACCGAGTTCCAAACTTCCTCTGGAAGCAACGTCAGCACAATAACTGTTTGTCGAGAGCTTCATGAAATACGTTTCCATGGCCGAGCAGCCGCACACAAGCCTAAGATCACTATGCGCAATGCCAAGCGTCAGCTGGAGTGGTGTAAAGCTCGCCGCCATTGGACTCTGTGGAAACGCGTTCTCTGGAGTGATGAATCACGCTTCACCATCTGGCAGTCCGACGGACAAATCTGAGTTTGGCGGATACCAGGAGAACGCTACCTGCCTCAATGCATAGTGCTAACTGTAAAGTTTGGTGGAGGAGGAATAATGGTCTGGGGCTGTTTCTCATAGTTCGGGCTTGGCCCCTTAGTTCCAGTGAAGGGAAATCTTTACGCTACAGCATACAATTACATTCTAGATGATTCTGTGCTTCCAACTTTGTGGCAACAGTTTGGGGAAGGCCCTTTCCTGTTTCAGCATGACAATGCCCCCGTGCACAAAGCGAGGTCAATTCAGAAATGGTATGTCGAGATCAGTGTGGAAGAACTTGACTGGCCTGCACAGAGCCCTAACCTCAACCCTATGGAACACCTTTGGGATGAATTGGAACACCGACTGCGAGCCAGGCCTAATCGCCCAACATCAGTGCCCAACCTCACAAATGTTATTGTGGCTGAATGGAAGTCCCCGCAGCAATGTTCCAACATCTAGTGGAAAGCCTTCCCATAAGAGTGGAGGCTGTTATAGCAGCAAAGGGGGGACCAACTCCATATTTAATGCCTATGATTTTGGAATGAGATGTTTGAAGAGCAGGTGTCCACATACTTTTGGTAATGTAGTGTAGCTAGCAAGTGACATGGCATAAATATTCAGGCTACATTCATGTCTGTTATGTTCTCCAAACATTGTTCATCATGCCTTTGTATCCCTAATAATATCATTGTTACACTATTTTGTTGACTTGTGACGGGGTGGGAGGTTCACCACAGGTAAGTACACAAATTCCAAACAGGTGTATGATCAATGTCCATCTATTGCTTGCCATTGAATTGATAGTGATGATTCTGCTGAGAGCTGTCAAACAGATGGTTAGGCTGTGCTATTCAATATATTCCTAAGTCACCTGTATTTCATATGTTTACAGGTCAAGGTTGGAAAGTGCAATACAGCAAAGCCTGGGTTTTTCGATTTTGAAGGTCAAAGAAAATGGTATGTTTATCATTTCTTAATCATTGTGCTGATATAATGTGTTTATTTAATTCCTGGCATGAATTTGCATGGGGGAATCAGACTATGCCCTGGAGGCCTCCCTGGAGTAAGTTATGAGTGGTCCTGTTTTGAGATTTCAATTTACATTCAATTTTTTCTTGTTCCAAATTGAAACTCACCTACTGTATGGTCCTGTCCTGTTCTCTTTAATAGTTTTTGGAGGGAGAGAAATTATCTGCTGAATGTTGTTATTATGTTTTGCTACAGGACAGCATGGAAGCAGCTTGAGGACATGAGCGCAGAACAGGCCATGCAGGAGTATGTTTCGTGCGTAACTTCACTAGACCCAGACAGCAGTCAGAAGGTAAAAAGCCCTCACAAATCCAATACTACACTACATTTGATCTCACAAATTTACATAATACAATTTCCACATGCAGGAAACACTGCAATGTGAGAACTGAAACAAATGTTTATTTATAGAGTGCAAACCATAATATGTGCCACTTCTGAAGAATCCTGTCTCCTGAGCATAGCCTAAAATGTTTCTTCAGTAGCGAGGCAAATTTTTATTTTTTAAAATAAAGATGATGATCCCGTGTGGCTCAGTTGGTAGAGCATGGGGCTTGCAACGCCAGGGTTGTGGGTTCGATTCCCACGTGGGAACAGTATGAAAAATGTATGCACTCACTACTGTAAGTCGCTCTGGATAAGAGTATCTGCTAAATGACTAAAACAGGGGTGTCAAACGTCCGGCCCGCGGGCCGGATCAGGCCCGCAAACGGGTTTAATCCGGCCCGCGAGATGATAAAAAAAAAAAAAAAAAAAAACATTTAAAGTATAAAAATGCGCTGCAATTTTTCAATAAAATAAACTGCTGTTCCAATTGCGTCCCCTGGATGGCGCAATAGCAATTGTGTTAAGCAAGCAAACTGTTTATACCGGGGCAGAGCAAGTAGGTCAAGCACGTGCAGCCAATGAGCTACTTTGTTTTGCCCGCGATATTTATTACGGCTTCTACTTTTAACATTATGTGCTTTGGCACCCTCATTGCCCCAATATGTCTCTGTCAAAAAGAGAAAAGTGGACGCAGAGTGCAGAGTGTTCCAAGAAAAATGGTCATCCTATTTATTCACGGAATTGAATGGGAAAGCTGTATGTTTGGTGTGTTCAGAGCATGTTGAAGTGCTGAAAGAATATAACCTTCGTCGCCACTATGTGAGTCTTCATGCAGACAAATATGACAACTTTCAAGGACAGCGGAGATGAGAGAAGGTGAATGAACTGTTGGCGGGTCTGAAGAAACAGCAGTCTGTGTTTACTCACAGCCGAGACATCAGTGACGCTGCAGTGAAAGCTAGCTACCTCATTGCTAATGAAATCGCAGTGGCTTCAAAACCATTTAGTGAGGGTGAATTTGTAAAAACATGCATGATGAAGGCAGCGGAGATTGTGTGCCCTGAAAAGCGGCAGGCTTTTTGCAAATATCAGCCTGACAAGAAACACAGTTGCAGACAGGATTTCCGATCTTTCAGTGGATTTGGACAGCCAGTTGAAGCAAAAAGTAAAGTCATTTATTGCGTTTTCGGTTGCAATTGATGAAAGCACGGACATTACAGATGTTGCACAACTGGCCATTTTCATCCGCGGAGTTGATGACACATTGACCGTCACCGAGGAGTTCGTGGAGTTGGTGCCGATGACAGATACAACGACAGCAGCTGATATTTTTACCGCACTCGTCGGCGTGCTGGACAGGGTCGGAGTGGACTGGTCCCGCGCTGTCAGCCTGGCTACAGATGGTGCAGAGCACCTGAATAACTTGAACAAACAGCTGCAAGGGCGCAACAAAGTTGTCACGCAGTATTATGACAGCATACGTTCTTTCAAGTTGAAGCTGTCATTGTGGGAGACGCAACTTGCCGGTGGAGATGCAGCTCACTTCCCCTGTCTGAAAAATGTGTGCGCGACCCAACATGTGGCAGACATGAAGCGGTTCAAAGATAAAATAACGGGACTGTTACGGGAGTTTGAGCAACGCTTTCAGATTTATGTTTATATGTTTTTATGTTGATGTGCTATTGTTTTTATTTTATTTGTATATTTAACCTATTCTTGACTCTGGTTCTTGCACTTGTTTGGGGAACAGGATTTCATTATTTTTATCTACATTTCTGCCTGAGAAATGACACCCTGATATAGTTCTGTGATCTGTGAAACAGTTCTGTTAATCACTGAGGCATTGTGTGTTTGTGTGTTCTTTTTCTTTAGAATTTTCAAATAAACTTGACGTGTTTTATGATTAATAGTGATGTTGTGCTTGTACTATTTTGGACACACTCTTCAGGCTCCAGCTTTATGTTGTATGTTGATCGTATTAAAACAAAGAAAACAATCTGAAGTTGTTGTTTTTAAGTTATATATACCATGATTTTTCCGGTCCGGCCCACTTGGGAATAGATTTTCCTCCGTGTGGCCCCTGAGCTAAAATGAGTTTGACACCCCTGGACTAAAATGTAAAACATTTCAAGATAATGAACTTTGACAGCTCCACCTGCACCTTAGAATGCAGTATGGTACATTGACCAGCAGGGGGCACTGACTGACTATGCAACTTGGCAAACATACCAAGCATTTGTCCAACATTACCTGAGACTGTTTTAGCTTTGCATGTCGTCATCTTCTTTAATGTTTACAGATTACAATGAAACCAACTCCAGGAAATGATTTTGTGATTCTCTCTGTTTTCATGTTCTATGTAGGACTTTTTTTCTTGTGAGTTTGACATTATTTGTGAGAGGGTTTTTGATCTAGCCTAAATAAAATAAGTGTTTACTGTGCTCATAAATTGTGTATCTGGTGTGGTGTACCTGCCTGCCTGCATCAGAGGGCTAGTGTTGTAATGCAGACATGGGCCTGCTATCTCAGGGAGTAGGGCAATGGAATCATTCACTCACTAAATTCTACCATATTACAATAACAGGCCTGCCAACTGGGACCAAGCACACTGTCACAGCTGACAATGACACCCTGCCTGGAGTGAGACAATGTGGATGTGGATGGGGAGGGGGGCTGCAAAGAGGCTGAATGAAACACAACATTTTGGGATACAGTACTATCAATAGGCCAGTCCCTCATTATGTCATTTCCAGCATGGGTATTGTATGGTTTGATAAAACGGATGGAGAGAAAAAATAATATTTTTGTTCTATTCTGACCTCTATGCAACATGGCTGAGGAAAGTAGCAACATGAGACAAACCCATATGCACTTTTCTTCCCGAAGGAAAATTCAGCACAAAGAAATGTCCCCTTCTCTAACCTCCGTCCCCAAAGGAGAGATTTAGAGTGATGTTTAGCGGTGTGACATAAAAGCCTGTCAAAGGTCCTGTTTGAGTTAGTGTCTTCCACCCGCCTCTCTCTCCTTCCCCATTCGTCCCCTCCACAATGTGAGTGTCAGCAGGCATCAGTGGCCTGCAGACCAGCCTGACACATCCCTTTCTCTGGCGCTGCCATCGGGGCCAATACGTGCTGACATGGCCCCTAGTGTGGCACAATGCCAGGGGAAGGCAAATGCACAAATGCCCCTCTGAAAAGGATGTGATTGTATTAGTGTTAACAAAGCACAGGGACTCTATTCTTACCAAGTTCCAGACAAACCGATTCAGGAGAGGCTGGATGAGGATGAAGGCAGCAGAGACAATAGTCAGTTCTTGACCTCTCTCCTATTTGTATTGTTGGCTGCACTATCTTTAAATTATAAAAGGAAGTGCATCAGCGAATATTCTGAGTTTAGAAGGGAATTGCACTCCTAAAAGTGCATGTACCGTTATTTTTCTTTTTTGCCCACGATCCCCTCGGAAATTAAATCTAATTAGTTTGTTGTCTTCTGTGAGTCATTATGGAAGAGATAATAGAACATAGGTTAGACCTAGGATCTACAAAACGGTTGTATCCATGCAGACTATGATAGTTTTCCATTACAGCATGTATTAGTGGGTCAGAAAATGCAAAACAAATATAATAGCTGAAATAATTTGGAGCAGTTCAAATATTCTACTCAAAACAGACTTTATACATGTTTTGCAGTCACCTCCAAACATTGTGTAAGCGCATCGTGACTAGGTTAACCTATTGCTGTCTGTGAATAGGGAAACTCATTCTCCCAGTGGCTCTTTTGTTTTACATTGTACGGCACAGTGTGCTTGTTTTAGGTGGGGAGAACAGTGTTCGCTGGATAACTAGCTAGGAGAATACTGAACTGTCCTTAGAGCACAATAGTGTAGCACACACCACTACAGACTCACTGTTCTTACAAAAGGTGAGGGGAGCATTATGGTACCAGAATCATGCTTTTGAATGAATGTCAGGGTTTAATGTTTGCTTCTTGTTCCAGGAGAGAAGAGAGCGTAGGACAGGATTTGGAGGCCCAACAGTCAGTTCCCTCTACCAAGAAGAAATGATCAGGTACGTCACACTGTCTGTATGTCTGTCCTGTATCAGAGACAAACTTCCTCTGCACTGAGCTCTGAGTGTCAGAAGTTCTTCTGCAGACTGTAAAGCAGGGTTTCCCGAACTCGGTCCTCGGGACCCCAAGGGGTGCACATTTTGGTTTTTGCCCGAGCACTACACAGCTGATTCAAATAACCAACTAATCATCAAGCTTTGATCATTTGAATCAGCTGTGTAGTGTTAGGGCAAAAACCAAATCATGCACCTCTTAAGGTCCCGAGGACCGAGTTTGGGAAACGCTGCTGTAAACTGTTGTGGGAACATGAGACAGTCCTGATTTATGTTAATTATATTCACTCTCCTTACGGGAACCCTCAGAAGCTTGATCAAGCAAAAACACCACCTCGTTTCTGGAAAAAAGGCTCTTTTGGAAATTAAATGACTGCTATATCCAGCAGGTTTTCCCCTAAATTATCCTCATTAGTATGCATGCGCTGAGGAGAGGTGGCCTGAAAATGCCTGCCTTTTTAATTACTTTTTCAAGAACGTGTTGAAATGAGAGAGCGTTGGGTATAGAACACTGCCACGTGGCACGGGCTCCCCTGGCGATGCCCCTCTTGGTGATAGCCAATGGGGATGCCCCGTGGGGCAGGAAGTCATTAACGTTCCCCCTCGGCGAGGTCTTCCTCGGGCATGTCCCTCTCCAAACTGTTACACTCACTGGTTCGCTGAATATCCAATTTTCCCCTCTCAGTACAGGAAGACCCACCCGCTCCATATTAAATAGTCTGCCTCCTCAAGCAGGGGCTTGTTGCTGAGTTAATTGCATCCTCTTTGCTCATTTTCTGCTCTGGGTCGGGTAGCTATGTGTGGAATGTGTATTGACAAAAGCAGGATTGAATGCCGATATCCCTCAGATGGTGAAGTCTGCTGTTTGTGATGGAATAGATTTGTGTGAGCTACACTTGTAATCCTCTCACAGATTGTAAAAAGGCTCTGATCAACGTCAGACTTATGGTTCGCTGACATCCTAGACCACTTGGCTGGAAAGTCACAGCAAGTGTGAGTTCTCTCATTGTCACTCATAGCTCTTTGTTGTAGTATGTGTGTGTGGTTGACCCTCCCTATAAGAATGTGTGATTGATGGTGGAGCTGTTGAAGTCATCAGTAGCGGCCTGGCTGTGTTGGGAGATGTGTTCTCCTGTGTGTGCCTGGTGAAGGGCTGGCATGAAGGCTGATGGATGAGGGGGATATCTGTCAGTATGCTGGGATAGGCTGCAGAGCAGGACTGTGTGTTTTATGAGGCTGGTGTGTGTGTGTGTGTCAGTGAGCTGGGCTAGGTATGAGGGTGATGTGGGATTTACTCTTGCAGGGTGGTGTTCTGGATGATGGGATGGTGTTCATGGGTCATGACACCAAATCCACATTTACAGTAACTGATTAGTTGCATAGTAGTTACCATATGCACGTGATATTGCAGTTGCGCATACACTGTTATACACTTAGGCCACTCACACACACATCAGGGTCTCTCTCTCGCTCTCTCTCCTCCCCCCTTCCCCTGGCTGGTAGTCAGATGTGGTTAACCAGGCAGTGGGGATGACAGAGTAGCCTGTGACCTTCCCAGCATGACGTGCGGCGGGTCGTTTATCAGGGCACCATTAATCGTGTGCGTGCTGTCAGGCGGCCGGCCGCCGTTGGCCAAACCCTCGCCGGCCAGCGCAGCCTGACTGATGAGCTCCGCCATTGATTAGTTGCCGTGGGAGACGGATGGTGCCCACGTGGCAGGGTCACCAGAGAAGGGGGAGGGGCTGGCCCCCCACTTATGAATAAACATGATTCTCATGAGCATGTAAATGAATGTGCCCTCACATGTAACCTTATTCTGTTCAACTGGAATGAGCTGTTTATAAATCAACTTGTGATTGAGGCACAAGGCAAGCATCAGGAACAAAGGGAGAGAGGGTTCCACAGTGCTCTGTTTAACACTGTTGCTATTTTAGGCTCCATTTTGAGTTTCTGACACCCTCAGTTAGGATCTACGTATCCTCTATTTCTTTGATAATCCTATCTCTTATTCTGATACTGCAAAACACTAAGCAGAACCACTGCTGTACTATATCCTAATAATTTCTCAATTCCCCTCCAGTTAGGTAGCTCTTAGCCCCGCTAACCCCTGTTAACGAATAGTGTTAATGCTATCCTCCCCACTTCGGGGGTGTGGGGCCCTGCCAGCCTGTCCTGTCCTCCACTGGGGCTGGGACTGGGTTGCTCTCTGTCAGACAATGGAGCACTAAATGCAATTAATCAGGATCCCTGGGTAAGAGGGGAAGGCGTAAATCTCTAAATGAGATATAGCCCCTTCCCTTCCCCTCTGTCCCCGTGCATCCCCCACCCCAACAGCCCTGCCTGGCGTGGCCCTAATGCCAGGAGGTGATTAAGGGGGGGAATAATTAGAGCTAGTGTGGCGTACCGTGCTGCTTCCCCAGGGATGACTCACCAGGGAGGAGTAGGAGGAAATGTTATGTTTATCCCACCCATTCTGTCATAGCGTGTGGAGGGGGGGGGGGATCTTTCCGGTGGTGTTAACCTCATCCACACACCTATACAATACAAGATATTGGGATGTGTATTCATATCAAGATTTGTTAATGACAGATAAATAAATGTTCATTTCACTATGATTATTAATTTGTATTCAGATCTAGATTTTTATGAGGCGTGTGTGGTGGTGTTGATTGTTTTTGCTGAGATGGAGAATTCCCTGAAGAACAGATGTCTCTTCTCATCTGATGCCAGACGGTTCCGTCACTTCCATGCACTGGTACATTGACTGATGCTTTCTCTCTTCCTCTGCCCTCACAGGGAAGAAGACAAGAACATATTTGACTACTGCAGAGAGAACAACATAGAACACATTACCACGGCTATCAGTTCCAAGGAAGTGGATGTCAACGCAAAAGATGAAGAGGTAAGTGTCACCCATTCTTCAAAGACCCCGCTTGTTAAACAATACATTCATTCCAGCTGTAAAACCAGCTAATTTGCAATATGGTACAATATTCCTCCCGTAGCTCCATTGTCTTTGGCCTCAAATTGACTATTAGTCCATGGGAACTCTTCACATTAATATATCTCAGATCTATGGGAGAAGCTTAAGGCATTAAGATCATTAGATGTTTTTCACTTTGACCTCAAATCTATTCATCTGCTCTTTATTCATTTATCACAGAGGGTAAATGGCTTAGTCCCTCTCATCACAGCAATTCTTCAAATAAGGAACCAGTTGGTGTATGAGTAGCCAGGCCAAATTGTGGAGGTCTGTGTGTGGCTACTCCAGCGTTGGTTACCAGTGGACTGCATGTCTCCGGACTGACCAGCCGAGGGCAGTAGTGAAGTTCAATCCACAGCCCCTGATGCAGTCTATCCTTAGACTTTGCATCATTGTATCTGTCCCATTATGGCGTCTGTGAGAGCACGGGCAGCGCCATTGAGGCCATCTCCATTTTGAAGTAGTATATTTTCTTCTTCTACTGCTTCTATGAGTTGATAAACAAACTGAAAGGGTGCACACTGCCACCTGGAGTGTGTTGTTTGCACAGGTATAAAGCCAAGGTTGGCTATTTACTGTCACCTGCAGTTATGGAATGTTTCCTCACGAGTATAATTCATTGGCTGATCCCTCCTGATGACCCTGATGGCATCATGTGAACCTTCCTTAACCCATTGGAAGTCCCACCCAGTTGACTACTTCAAAATAGCTGCCCATGCTAAAATGGAGCTTTTAGGCACCAGAGTCCTCTATCTATCTCTATGGGTCCATCTCAGATAGGCCCCCAGCTGAGAGCGAGATGGGAAGGGAAGGTCTCTGGCATCCATTCATAGAGAGACAGAGCCTGTGTTCGCCACTTGCAGTAGTGAATATCCCACTAATTGGAATGTGCCTACAATTGAATGTCCCACTAGCAATCTAGAGACTGTATAAATGACTCTTGTTTCCACTGATAACCAAAGCCTCCAGTATTAGTGACTCAGTAGACTGTTCTTCGGCAGAATGTACTGTTGTTTGATGTTTTCAGCAGTTGAGGATATTGGCACTTTAATTCGGGGTGATATGAGCTGGGTGGTGGCCTCTGACCCCTGGGGTGGTTGGTCCCCTGACTCCCCTTCAGAGGCCAAAGGCATTAGCTGTAATGTACAGTGCAGGCGTGGGGCGAATGGGGAAATAATCCTAATGATGGGGAGAATAGATCAGGGTGTCCAGCCGCCCGCCTCAGTCTTTATGACTCACTGAGGCTGCCTCATTACTGTTGGGGGGACGAGAGTCTGGGGGCCACACTACAGGTATACATCATCCACACACATACACACACCAGCCATGAGCATGGGATCAATCACACATGCTGTGAGTCATGGCCCACACAGAAGTGTGACAAACGTCTGTTTATGGGTGTGTGTGTGTTCACTGCACAGACACAAGAATCGACTGGTGTTTTACAGTACCCTAGCTGCTTCACACTATTCTTAGTCAGTTGGGAGGTCTGTTTGGAGAGGTCTGTTATGCTGCACACTGTGCTGAGACACTATACCATATCTCTATTAAACTACCCAGAGCTGAAGACAAAGGACTGATTCTAGACAATACTGTGACTAATATACTGGAGAGTATGAATACAGTCTAGTCAGAGTTCACTAATCGAATCCCCCTCAGCCCTCATGAAGTTGTCTCCCTCACTCTGAATAATCATGAGATATTTTGTGTTTTTGCCTATTCCTGTTTTGTAGTTGTATAGTGTACAAGTGGCTGTCCCAGTAGACGGGTGAAGTGTTCACACAGGTCCCAACATGGCACTGAGAGAGACCACACAACCACCACTAACCACCATGTACCCCAACAATGGAGGGATGGGTTTCATGTTGTAATACCGCCCAAGGAACTCCTCTTTTCCCTTTGTTTCTCTCTCTTTCTGGGACAAAGTCCCACCCCATTCAATTAGAGCCAATTGAGTTGACAGGTCCCCTCCCACAGAGACTGAGGAGCAGGCAGCGGCTGAGGAGAGCGCCCTTTCAGCCCCTTTTAGACGCGTCTGTTGTGTGTTACCGTGGGTGCGAGTCAAAGCGCCTGTCATTGGCTAATCCCCTACAACACTCTGACAGGGAGGTAGCTTAACCTTCTATTACAAAAAGTGCCGCCAGCGCTTCTTCCTGATGGATGATTTCCAGTAGCGTTTCCTTCTTTTGTTGTTATCTCAGACAAACAAGAGTGCTACAGTGAAGTTTTTATGTTCCTTCTTACGATAAATGGTTATTTCAAAGTAATTTTTTTTCTCATGAAAATGCTCTTTAATCCAACCAGACATCCCAATGGTGTACTTATGAGTGTACTGTGCTGTCTTACTCTGCGAAGACCAATCCTGTAGAGAGGTTATGGTGAACTTCACTCTTTCCCAAAACATACAGTACCAGTCAAAAGTTTGGACACACCTACTCATTCCATTTCTTAATTTTTACAATTTTCTACATTGTAGAATAATAGTGAAGACATCAAAACTATTAAATAACACATTTGGAATAATCTATTAACCAAAAAGGGTTAAACAAATCAAAATATATGTTATATTTGAGGTTCTTCAAAGTAGCCACCCTTTGCCTTGATGACAGCTTTACACACTCTTGGCATTCTCTCAACCAGCTTCATTAGGTAGTCACCTGGAATGCATTTCAATTAACAGGTGTGCCTTGTTAAAAGTTAATTTGTGGAATTTCTTTCCTCCTTAATGCGTTTGAGCCAATCAATTGTGTTGTGACAAGGTAGGGGTGGTAAATAGAAGATAGCTCTTTTTGGTAAAAGACCAAGTCCATATTATGGCAAGAACAGCTCAAATAAGGAATGAGAAACGACAGTCCATCATTACTTTAAGACATGAAGGTCAGTCAATACGGAACATTTCAAGAACTTTAAAAGTTTCTTAAAGTGCAGTCGCAAAAAACATCACGCGCTGTGATGAAACTGGCTCTCATGAGTTCTGCCACAGGAAAGGAAGACCCAGATTTACCTCTGCTGCAGAGGATAAGTTCATTAGTTACCAGCCTCAGAAATTGCAGCCCAAATAAATGCTTCACAGAGTTCAAGTAACAGACACATCTCAACATCAACTGTTCAGAGGAGACTACGTAAATTAGGCCTTCATGGTGGAATTGCTGCAAAGAAACCACGACTAAAGGACACCAAAACGAAGAAGAGATTTGCTTGGGCCAAGAAACACGAGCAATGGACGTTCGACTGGTGAAAATCTGTCCTTTTGTCTGATGTGTCCAAATTTGAGAGACGCGGTGTAGGTGAACAGATGATCTCCACGTGTGTGTGGTTCCCACCGTGAAGCATGCAGGAGGAGGTGTGATGGTGTGGGGGTGCTTTGCTGGTGTTACTGTCTGTGATTTATTTAGAATTCAAGGCACACTTAACCAGCATGGCTACCACAGCATTCTGCAGCGATACACCATCCTATCTGGTTTGGGCTTAGTGGGACTATCATTTGTTTTTCAACAGGACAATGACCCAACACACTTCCAGGCTGTGTAAGGGCTATTTGACCAAGAAGGAGAGTGATGCAGTGCTGCATCAGATGACCTGGCCTCCACAATCACCCGACCCCAACCCAATTGAGATGGTTTGGGATGAGTTGGACTGCAGAGTGAAGGAAAAGCAGCCAACAAGTGCTCAGCATATGTGGGAACTCCTTCAAGACTGTTGGATAAGCATTCCAGGTGAAACTGGTTGATAGAATGCCAAGAGTGTGCAAAGGTGTCATCAAGGCAAAGGGTGGCTACTTTGAAGAATCTAAAATCTAAAATATATTTTGATTTGTTTAACACTTTTTAGATAATACATGACTCCATATGTGTTATTTCATTAGTTTTGATGTCTTCACTATTATTCTACAATGTAGAAAATAGTAAAAATAAAGAAAAACCCTTGAATGAGTAGGTGTGTCCAAACTTTTGACTGGTACTGTAGGTCTCTTGAGAGTATATACAGAATGTTCCAAAGTGGAATTATTGTATTAGAAGAAAAGGAAAGATGAAAATGTGACAAACAATCAAAGGGGCACGTCAAAAACAGAGAGAAAGCACAGTGGTATTTAGGCTCCGGCCTCTCTCATAAATATAAATGTTAACATACAGCCGTTGTGATCAATATAATTTGAGCAATAGAATAGGACTTAGGGAGTTTGCTTGAAAAATGAGCTCCCTGTGGCGGTTGTATTAGAATGAGGGGTTTGGAGCTAAGGAGAGGAGGGGAGACAGGCTGTGAGGGCTGATCAAGGTTTTTTCCACAGCATCTCATCAATCACCTCTAAGGACTCTGCCGGCCCTCCGCAATTTGTCCCTGAGCTCCTGGACAAGCCCTGACCCCCCTCCACCTCCCCTACCCCTTACACACACACACAGACCCCTCCTGCTGGCAAGGAGGCAGAGCAGAGCTCATCCTGTCACCACCTCGTTTTATAGTTGGGATCTGAAGGCTCTGAGTTATAAATTGTGCTGCATAATTAATTTTTTCTTAAGGGGAGAAATCTATTGTGAGGTTAACTTTGTGTAGCCGGTGCATAACAGAATGGAATAGATGGTTCTATTAGAGGTGAGGAAGGGTTGCGCCCTCCTTCCATGTTACTGAACGCTCCAGCAGGTCCCCACCCTGCATTTACATTTCTGTGTGTGGTCAGATGGCCGCACACACACTGTCACTATCCATAACAGCTGTTGTCCACTCACTAGACTAGGCAACCTTACTGAAGTACCTGATTTTTTTTTAGCTGCGTAAGAAGTATTGTAGTACATGAGATCTGATTTACAATGGATAGTGTTCAGGTGTGGAAACAAGCACTGACATTTACTTTGAGGGTTTTACCTAAGAGAAAAAAGATTCACATATTTGATTCGGTATCTTGACTCCAACTCATTAGCTGCTACTGCAATGATGGTAAACAATACCTGTTGCACCTTGAAGTATCTGATTATGTACGGTAGAATCTGTTTGTGCAGGAATAAAGAGGCACACCTTTATGTGTTTCAGGGCAGAAATTTGCTCCACTGGGCCTGTGACAGAGGACACAAATACCTGGTGTCTGTGTTACTGCAAAACAGCGCTGACATCAACAGCCAGGTGAGTCACACACATACACACCAGGGCTTGACATTACCTTTCTTAGCCACTTTCCCTTCGGACAAGTAGGACAGATTTTTTTTCTTATCCAAAAGCTCAAGTCAGTTGTCCCCCCCCACACACACACACACACAAATGTCTCTAACACCATTTTTACATAATTGTATGATGCAAGGAACCACTTTACAAAATAAAATGCATTACTATCTTCTTTACCATAGAGAATCAGCAGAAATGTAGGCTACACTCTGCGTATTGGCTTCTTTGCATATTCAAACCTGTCTCAAAATACAACACTGCCCCTTTAAGGCTGTCCTGGAGGATGGTTGACCACCCTTGGTGCAACATTACAATTACAACCAAATAATTACATGCCCGAGCGGTTTTATGTGACAAAGATGAAAATATCTGGTCAAAATTTAGAAAGAGGGGAGATCTAAATATGCATAAATTAGCATGGGTTAATAATGACTAGGATTATGCCTTTGGCTGCTGGACAATAAAATAAAGTTGATTTGAAAACCAATAGAACATGAGAAAAATGCTGGTTTCAATGGCATTAAGTGTTTATAAAATAATTCCCTCAACATTTCTGTGGTTGTATTTTGGCAAGGCTACTTTGAAACAAGGTAAGACATGCTTCATAAAATGACATAAAATGTCCAGGTTTTAAACAATTAAGTTTATGGTTAAATAGTTGCTGACCACCTCTGCTCAGATTCAAGGTGGGTGATATGCAAGGCACTGTCCTTCACTCTCTGGTCTTGTGACCATTTGATCTGAACGTGCCTCTCGAGTATGTTGACAGAATCAAGCCTTTAGACGTTAATGTTAATTATCTTTCATTATATTTGTCAAACATGACTGCCTTTTAGCCTATATTTATGTAGCTAATAAAAAGTTTCAAAAAGTTTGGCTACATTTTCTGGCACCTCCCTCATGTCAGCATCGGTTTGGAGATGAGGCTGAAGCCAATATGCATATACATATCACTTACACTTTGACATTTTTTATTGATGTAAATGAAAAATAGATTTGAATATATTTCCAATGTTGGCCTCTCTGATCCAATTCTGATCAGAGTATTTGTATGATATTGTGAATAGTGTTGTTGTTTTTTGTTGTATTATTATTTTTATTTTTTTACTTTTCCATTCAGACAACTTAAATCTATATTCTTCTTGTCCGACTATTTTTTAAACTTGTCCCGGACAAGAGGACAAGCGTTAATGTCGTGCCCTGCACACACACACACACACCAAAAAACTGGGGTTAGTGATCAAGTGGCACTCGACGCAGATGTCACAGGGTCAGATATTTTAGGGGATTTAAAGATTTCTGTGAGATTCACAATTGTGTTAAAAGGGGCATAACACAGAACTGGGATATGTTCCGGGTAGCTTGTGAAAATAATTTAGACGAATACACTGAAACGGTGACTGAGTTTATCAGGAAGTGTATAGGAGATGTTGTGCCCACTGTGACTATTTAAAACCTACCCTAACCAGAAACCGTGGATAGATGGCAGCATTCACGCAAAATTGAAAGCGCGAACCACCGCATTTAACCATGGCAAGGTGACTGGGAATATGGCAGAATACAAACAGTGTAGCTACTCACTCCGCAAGGCAACTAAACTGGCAAAACATCAGTATAGAGACAAAGTGGAGTCTCAATTCAACGGCTCAGGCACGAGACGTATGTGGCAGGGTCTACAGACAATCACGGACTACAAAAGGAAAACCAGCCACGTCACCGACACCGACGTCTCGCTTCCGGACAAGCTAAACACCTTCTTCGCCCGCTTTGAGGATAACACAGTGCCACCGACGCGGCCCACTACAAGGACTGTGGGCTCTCCTTCTCGGTGGCCGACGCGAGTAAGACATTTAAGCATGTTAACCCCCGCAAGGCTGCCAGCCCAGACGGCATCCCTAGCCGTGTCCTCAGAGCATGCGCAGACCAGCTGGCTGGTGTGTTTACGGACATATTCAATCTCTCCCTATCCCAGTCTGCTGTCCCCACATGCTTCAAGATGGCCACCATTGTTAATGTACCCAAGAAAGCAAAGGTAACTGAACTAAATGACTGTCGCCCCGTAGCACTCACCTCTGTCATCATGAAGTGCTTTGAGAGACTAGTCAAGGATCATATCACCTCTACCTTACCTGTCACCCTAGACCCACTTCAATTTGCTTACCGCCCCAATAGATCCACATACGATGCAATCGCCATCACACTGCTCACTGTGCTATCCCATCTGGACAAGAGGAATACCTATGTAAGAATGCTGTTGATTGACTATAGATCAGCATTCAACACCATAGTACCCTCCAAGCTCATCATTAAGCTCGAGGCCCTGGGTCTGAACCCTGCGCTGTGCAACTGGGTCCTGGACTTCCTGACGGGCCACCCCCAGGTGGTGAAGGTAGGAAACAACATCTCCACTTCGCTGATCCTCAACACTGGGGCCCCACAAGGGTGCGTGCTCAGCCCCCTCCTGTACTCCCTGTTCACCCATGACTGCGTGGCCAAGCACGCCTCCAACACAATCATCAAGTTTGCAGACGACACAACAGTAGAAGGCTTGATTATCAACAATGACGAGACAGCCTACAGGGAGGAGGTGAGGGCTCTGGGAGTGTGGTGCCAGGAAAATAACCTCTCACTCAATGTCAACAAAATAAAGGAGATGATCGTGGACTTAAGGAAACAGCAGAGGGTGCACCCCCCTATCCACATCGACGGGACCGCAGTGGAGAAGGTGGAAAGCTTCAAGTTCCTTGGCGTACACATCACTGACAAACTGAAATGGTCCACCCACGCAGACAGTGTGGTGAAGAAGGCGCAACAGAGCCTCTTCAACCTCAGGAGGCTGAAGAAATTTGGCTTGGCACCTAAAACACTCACAAACTTTTACAGATGCACAATTGAGAGCATCCTGTTGGGCTGTATCACCGCCTGGGACGGCAACTGCATGGCTCTCCAGAGGGTGGTGCGATCTGCCGAACGCATTACCGGGGGCAAACTAACCGCCCTTGAGGACACATTTACATTTACATTTTAGTCATTTAGCAGACGCTCTTATCCAGAGCGACTTACAGTTAGTGAATACATTTTTTTTTTTTATACTGGCCCCCCGTGGGAATCGAACCCACAACCCTGGCATTGCAAATGCCATGCTCTATCAACTGAGCTACATCCCTGCCGGCCATTCCCTCCCCTACCCTGGACGACGCTGGGCCAATTGTGCGCCGCCCATGAGTCTCCCGGTCACGGCCGGCTGCGACAGAGCCTGGATTCGAACCAGGATCTCTAGTGGCACAGTTAGCACTGCGATGCAGTGCCTTAGACCACTGCGCCACTCAGGAGACGAGACACCAAGAGCACCCGATGTCACAGGAAGGCCAAAAAGATCATCAAGGACATCAACCACCCCAGCCTGTTCACCCCGCTATCATCCAGAAGGCGAGGTCAGTACAAGTGCATCAAAGCTGGGACCGAGAGAATGAAAACAGCTTCTATCTCAAGGCCATCATACTGTTAAATAGCCATCACTAGCACATTGGAGGCTGCTGCTGCCTATTGAAATCACTGGCCGCTTTAAGAAATGGATAATGTTTACATATCTTGCATTACTCATCCTATATGTATATACTGTATTCTATAATATAATAAGAGGTAGTCACCTGGAATGGATTTCAATTAACAGGTGTGCCTTCTTAAAAGTTAATATGTGGAATTTATTTCCTTCTTAATGTATTTGAGCCAATCAGTTATGTTGTGACAGGGGGGATAGCCCTATTTGGTAAAATACCAAGTCCATATTAAGGCAAGAACAGCTCAAATAAGCAACGAGAAACAACAGTTCATCATTACTTTAAGACATAATGGTCAGTCAATACGGAAAATGTCAAGAACTTTGAAAGTTTCTTCAAGTTCAGTCGCAAAAACCATCAAGCGCTATGATGAAACTGGCTCTCACGAGGACAACCACAGGAATGGAAGACCCAGAGTTACCTCTGCTGCAGAGGATAAGTTCATTAGAGTTACCAGCCTCAGAAATTGCAGCCTAAATAAATGCTTCACAGAGTTCAAGTCACAGACACATCTCAACATCAACTGTTCAGAGGGGACTGTGTGAATCAGGCCTTCATGGTTGAATTGCTGCAAAGAAACCACGACTAAAGGACACCAAAACGAAGAAGAGACCTGCTTGGGCCAAGAAACACGAGCAATGGACATTATACCGGTAGAAATATGTCCTTTTGGTCTGGAGTACAAATTTGATATTTTTGGTTCCAACCGCCGTGTCTTTGTGAGATGTGGTGTGGGTGAACGGATGATCTCTGCATGTGGTGTTCCCACCGTAAAGCATGGAGGAGGAGGTGTTATGGTGTGGGGGTGCTTTGCTGGTGACACTGTCTGTGATTTATTTAGAATTCAAGGCACACGTAACCAGCATGGCTACCACAAAGGGTGGCTATTTGAAGAATCTCAAATATAACATATATTTTGATTTGTTTAACACTTTTGGTTACTACATGATTCCATATGTGTTATTTTATAGTTTTGATGTCTTCACTATTATTCTACAACGCAGAAAATAGTAAAAAAATAAAGAGAAACCCTTGAATGAGTAGGTGTTCTAAAATAATTGACCGGTAGTGTATTCTTAATTCCATTCCTTACTTAGATTTGTGTGTATTGGGTATATGTTGTGAAATTGTTAGCTATTACTTGTTAGATATTACTGCACTGTCGGAGCTAGAAGCACAAGCATTTCACTACACCCGCAATAACATCTGCTAAACACGTGTATGTGACAAATAAATATGATTTGATTTGATTTGAGCTCTCTGTCACTCACTAGTCTTCGACAGCCAAGCATACCTCCTAAACACACCTACAGTCTACTTCACTAACACACCACATAGTCAATCCTTTGTATCCCTGGAGGCTCAGTTCCTGTGGCTGATGAGCGTAGGCTATAGGCCCAGTGACACACTTCCTATCCCTAGATCCAACTGAGCAGGTCTACTTTAATTCGTTTTGGGATATCGACAAATCCCATGGGGTTTATCTGACACAGTGAGCAGGTATACTTTGTTTAGTGACCTGACTGTGGAGAAAAACCCTGAAAGCCATATCGGTTTAGAGGCAGGCAGGCAGCTTTGTCTTAAGCTGGCTGAGCGATGCGTCGGGAAATCACAGGTGTAGGGGGGGGTAGCCATTTGATTAGCTGTTCAGGAGTCTTATGGCTTGGGGGTAGAAGCTGTTGAGAAGCCCTTTGGACCTAGACTTGGCACTCCGGTACCGCTTGCCATGCGGTAGCAGAGAGAACAGTCTATGACTAGGATGGCTGGAGTTTTTACATTTTTAGGGCCTTCCTCTGTCATCGCCTGGTATAGAGGTCCTGGATGGCAGGAAGCTTGGCCCCAGTGATGTACTGGGCAGTATGCACTACCCTCTGTAGTGCCTTGCGGTCGGAGGCAGAGCAGTTGCCATACCAGGCAGTGATGCAACCTGTCAGGATGCTCTCGATGGTGCAGCTGTAAAACTTTTTGAGAATCTGATGACCCATGCCACATTTTTTCAGTCTCCAGAGTGTAAATAGGCTTTGTCGTGCCCTCTTCACGACTGTCTTGGTGTGTTTGGACCCATTTTCAATGCCCTGGCTGAGGGAAGGAGGTTCTCACCCAAGATTTGGCGGTACATGGCCCCGTCCATCGTCCCTTTGATGCGGTGAAGTTGTCCTCTCCCCTTAGCAGAAAAACACCCCCAGAGCATAATGTTTCCACCTCCATGTTTGACGGTGGGGATGGTGTTCTTGGGGTCATAGGCAGCATTCCTCCTCCTCCAAACATGGCGAGTTGAGTTGATGCCAAAGAGCTCGATTTTGGTCTCATCTGACCACAACACTTTCACCCAGTTCTCCTCTGAATCATTCAGATGTTCATTGGCAAACTTCAGACGGGCCTGTATATGTGCTTTATTGAGCAGGGGGACTTTGCGGGCGCTGCAGGATTTCAGTCCTTCACGGCGTAGTGTGTTACCAATTGTTTTCTTGGTGACTATGGTCCCAGCTGCCTTGAGATCATTGACAAGATCCTCCCGTGTAGTTCTGGGCTGATTCCTCACCGTTCTCATGATCATTGCAACTCCACGAAGTGAGATCTTGCATAGAGCCCCAATGCCGAGGGAGATTGACAGTTCTTTTGTTTTTTTTGTTCTTCCATTTGTGAATAATCGCACCAACTGTTGTCACCTTCTCACCAAGCTGCTTGTCGATGGTCTTGTAGCCCATTCCAGCCTTGTGTAGGTCTACAATCTTGTCCCTGACATCCTTGGAGAGCTCTTTGGTCTTGGCCATGGTGGAGAGTTTGGAATCTGATTGATTGATTGCTTCTGTGGACAGGTGTCTTTTATACAGGTAACAAGCTGAGATTAGGAGCACTCCCTTTAAGTTATTTTTTTCATTTCACTTCACCAATTTGGACTATTGTGTGTATGTCCATTACATGAAATCCTAATAAAAATCTATTTAAATTACAGGTTGTAATGAACAAAATAGGAAAAACGCCAAGGGGGATGAATACTTTTGCAAGGCACTGTATGGGACACTGCTTAATCAGTTTACAAAGGAATTTTAATTTCATGACTACTTGAATTCCTGTAGAATCTGGAGAATTCCAATCACAGCTGTTGTGTGTTATTGAGTCAGTGTCTCCACCATCAGACTGTGACCAATCCTTTGTCCAGACTAGAGCACCAGTTTCACCAGCAGCCCCCCCTGGCTGTGACCTACCCAAACCCCCACCACCCTGAGGTCATGACCCTGCCCCGGGCTCCTCACACTTCCCAGTCCCTGCCTCCCTCCCTCTGTCTCCTTTCCCTCCCCATGGACACTGTGTGTGTCCAGAGTCCAGACCCAATAATCCACAATTACACCCACTGCTAAGTGCACAGTAACTAAGACCCTGAGAGGACTTTTCCTTTTCATTGGTGAAAGCTCAGACATCCTGGCCTCCTCTTTGGGAATTTGTGTCAAACAAACAAGCAGCAATCTGGCTGTGTGCTGCCCGGCTGGGGAATGGGCTGTGGTGGGATTTGCAGGTAGCAACAAAAACACAATTTAAGACTTAGGTTAGGCTGATTGCAGAGCGGAAACATGTAAACAATGTGGGAGGTTCGGAATTGGGCGGATGTAATCTCGGAGAAAGGGTGAGAAGTTAAGGTGCAGGTAAAGCAACAGACAATCACAGAAAGAAACACTTTGAAGAGAAGGAGCCAAAAAGGTAGAGGGAGGAAGAGCGAGGCAGAGGGCAAGGCAGGAGGAAGACCACAGTGAGATGAAGTGGACAATGCTTTAATTGATATTGGCAGGTAGTAAATGCAGTTTGTGTGTGTGTGGGGGGACTGGGCTAGGTTAAATAATCTCCAGACAGAATCTCCTCCTGTCCTGTCCTCGGCATGTGCTTTGTGACAGTGGCAGTCCCTGTCACTATATACCTGGCTGGCTGAGCCGGGGCCTGTGTTTGTGGCTCTTTACTTTGCATTAAAACAACATGATCCATGAGGCGCAGAGGGTGACTCCCAGCACTGCTGATTCTAATTAATCCACTACCTGCCTCGGCCACGCCGGGCTAAAGAGCTTGCAGTCTATCAGATTGAAATTCATAATTTAATTGAGGTCAAAGCCGAGAGCCGAGAGAACAAAAGTCTCTGGCTGGGACCAGGTAGATCAATAGTAATAAATGTCTGTCTGGGCTACAACTAGTTAATGGCCACGTATTATGTGGGACAGACAGACAGACAGAGGCATCACAGGGCAGAGGGCCAGGAGGGGACCGAGGAAGAGGGTGGGACTCCATGTTGGTGTCCTGTCTCTTAGAGGGAGGTTCTGTCCACTGTTGGCTGCAACTGCCTGGGAGAGACTATATGGAACTAGTTTAGGTAGTTGTTACTGTGAAATATAGATATTCACATTAGACTACTCTACTACCACTCTCTATTTGATTTTGTATTGACTGCTGAGTGGCGGGTCAGCGTGCACGTTGACAACAAGGGCCGTGTGTGTGTTTGATTTGTGATACCATAAGTATATATATTTTTTCTGGACGACCTCTTAGAAAATAAACACATTGATTTGATATTGATGTGAGGAGAAATGAAATCTTTGCTAAGTGCTTAAGTGCCCCCCTGGCCTGGGTGTTTAGTGTCAATGTGGTGGATTGTTTCTAGGGCTAAATAGGGACCAAGGCAGTTTGTTGGGTTGTGTGAAGACAAGCAAAACATTCTCAGACAATATCGGGACACAGACACATGTTATGCTATAGCTGTTGTGTGTGTCAGAATCACACTAGAGATGCAGTGTTATCTATAGTGTCTTCAGAAAGTATTCACACCCCTTGACTTATTCCACATTTTGTTGTGTTACAGCCTGAATTAAAAATGGATTAAATATATATTTTTCTCACCCATTTATACACAATACCCCATAATGACAATGTGAAAATGAAATACAGAAATATCTCATTCACACCCCTGACTCAATACATGTTAGAGTCACCTTTGGCAGTGATTAGAGCTTTGAGTCTTTCTGGGTAAGTCTCTAAGAGTTTGTACATCTGGATTGTACAATATTTTCACATTATTCTTTTAAAAATTCTTTAAGCTCTGTCAAGTTGGTTGTTGATCATTGCTAGACAGCCATTTTCAAGTCTTGCCATAGATTTTCAGGCCGAATTAAGTCAAAACTGTAACTAGGCCACACAGGAACAGTCAATGTCATCTTGGTAAGCAACTTCAGTGTATACTGAGTGTACAAAACATTACAAACACCTGCTCTTTCCATAACATAGACTGACCAGGTGAATCTAGGTGAAAGGTATGATCCCTTATTGATGTCACTTGTTAAATCCACTTCAATCAGTGTAGCTGAAGGGGAGGAGACTGGTTAAAGGCAATTGAGACATGGGTTGTGTATGTGTGCCGTTCAGAGGGTGAATGGGCAAGACAAAAGATTTAAGTGCCTTTTGAACAGCATATGATAGTAAGTGCCAGGCGCACCTGTTTGAGTGTGTCGTAAACTGCAACACTGCTGGGTTTGTCACGCTCAACCGTTTCCCGTGTGTATCAAGACATCCAGCCAACTTGACACAACTGTGGGAATCATTGGAGTCAACATGGGCCAGCATCCATGTGGAACGCTTTCGACACCTTGTGGAGTCCATGCCCCGATGAATTGGGGCTGTTCTGAGAGCAACTCAATATTAGGAAAGTGTTCCTAATGTTTTGTACACTCAGTGTATATTTGGCCTTGTGTTTTTTGTTTTTTTGTAACGTCTGAGATCCCCAGAGATTGGAAAGCTGCCGCGGTCATCCCCCTCTTCAAAGGGTCGAAACTGTTACAGACCTATATCCATCCTGCCCTGCCTTTCGAAAGTTTTTGAAAGCCAAGTTAACAAACAGATCACCGACCATTTTGAATCCCACCGTACCTTTTCCGCTATGCAATCCGGTTTCCGAGCTGGTCATGGGTGCACCTCAGCCACGCTCAAGGTCCTAAACGATATTATAACCGCGATCGATAATAGACAGTACTGTGCAGCCGTCTTCATCGACCTGGCCAAGGCTTTCGCCTCTGTCAACCACCGCATTCTTATTGGCAGACTAAACAGCCTTGGTTTCTCAAATTACTGCCTCGCCTGGTTCACCAACTACTTCTCAGATAGAGTTCAATGTGTCAAATCGGAGGGCCTGTTGTCTGGACCTATGGCAGTCTCTATGGGGGTGCCACAGGGTTCAAATCTTGGGCCGACTCTTTTCTCTGTGTATATCAATGATGTCGCTCTTGCTGCTGGTGACTCTCAGATCCACCTCTACGCAGACGACACCATTTTGTATACATCTGGCCCATCATTGGACACTGTGTTAACAAACCTCCAAACGAGCTTCAATGCCATACAACACTCCTTCCGTAGCCTCCAACTGCTCTTAAACACTAGTAAAACTAAATGCATGCTCTTCAATCGAACGCTGCTGGCAACCGCCCACCCGAGTAGAATCACTACTCTCGACTGGTCTGACCTAGAGTATGTGGACAACTACAAATACCTAAGTGTCTGGTTAGACTGTAAACTCTCCTTCCAGACTCACGTTAAGCATCTCCAATCCAAAGTTAAATCTAGAAAAGGCTTCCTATTTCGCAACAAAGCCTCCTTCACTCATGCTGCCAAACATGCCCTCGTAAAACTGACTATCCTACCGATCCTTGACTTCGGCAATGTCATTTATAAAATAGCCTCCAACACTCTACTCAGCAAATTGGATGTAGTCTATCACAGTGCCATCCGTTTTGTCACCAAAGCCCCATATACTACCCACCACTGTGACCTGTACGCTCTTGTTGGCTCGTCCTCACTACATATTCGTCGCCAAACCCACTGGCTCCAGGCCATCTATAAATCACTGCTAGGCAAATCCCCGCCTTACCTTAGCTCATTGGTCACCATAGCAACACCCTCCCGTAGTATGCGCTCCAGCAGGTATATCTCACTGGTCATCCCCAAAGCCAACACCTCCTGTGGCCGCCATACCTTCCAGTTCTCTGCTGCCAATGACTGGAACGAACTGCAAAAATCTCCGAAGCTGGAGACTCTTATCTCCCTCACTAACTTTAAGCATCAGTTGTCAGATCACCTTATCGATCACTGCACCTGTACACAGCCCATCTGAAATTAGCCCACCCAACTACCTCATCCCCATATTGTTATTTATTTTGCTCATTTAAACCCCAGTATCTCTATTTGCACATTATCTCTTGCACATCTATCATTCCAGTGTTAATACTAATTGTAATTATTTTGCACTATGGCCTATTTATTGCCTTACCTCCATAACTTGCTACATTTGCACACACTGTATATATATTTTCTGTTGTATTTTTTACTTTGTTTTGTTTTACCCCATATGTAACTCTGTGTTGTTTTTATCGCACTGCTTTGCTTTATCTTGGCCAGGTCGCAGTTGTAAATGAGAACTTGTTCTCAACTGGCTTAACTGGTTAAATAAAGGTTGAATAAATAAAAAAAACAATAAAAATAGGTTATTGTCCTGCTGACAGTTAAATATCAAATCAAATTGTATTGGCCACATGCGCCGAATACAACAGGTGCAGACATTACAGTGAAATGCTTACTTACAGCCCTTAACCAACAGTGCATTTATTTTTAATAAAAAAGTAAAATAAAACAACAACAAGAAAGTGTTGAGAAAAAAAGAGCAGAAGTAAAATAAAATAACAGTAGGGAGGCTATATATACAGGGGGGTACCGGTGCAGAGTCAATGTGCGGGGGCACCGGCTAGTTGAGGTAGTTGAAGTAATATGTGCATGTGGGTAGAGTTAAAGTGACTATGCATAAATAATTAACAGAGTAGCAGCAGCGTAAAAAGATGGGGTGGGGGGGCAGTGCAAATAGTCTGGGTAGCCATGATTAGCTGTTCAGGAGTCTTATGGCTTGGGGGTAGAAGCTGTTGAGAAGTCTTTTGGACCTAGTCTTGGCACTCCGGTACCGCTTGCCGTGCGGTAGCAGAGAGAACAGTCTATGACTAGGGTGGCTGGAGTCTTTGACAATTTTGAGGACCTTCCTCTGACACCGCCTGGTATAGAGGTCCTCGATGGCAGGAAGCTTGGCCCCTGTGATGTACTGGGCCGTAGGCACTACCCTCTGTAGTGCCTTGCGGTCGGAGGCCGAACAGTTGCCATACCAGGCGGTGATGCAACCAGTCAGGATGCTCTCGATGGCGCAGCTGTAGAATTTTTTGAGGATCTGAGGACCCATGCCAAATCTTTTCAGTCTCCTGAGGGGGAATAGGCTTTGCCGTGCCCTCTTCATGACTGTCTTGGTGTGTTTGGACCATGATAGTTCGTTGGTTATGTGGACACCAAGGAACTTGAAGCTCTCAACCTGTTCCACTACAGCCCGTCGATGAGAATGGGGGCGTGCTCAGTCCTCTTTTTTTTCCTGTAGTCCACAATCATCTCCTTTGTCTTGGTCACGTTGAGGGAGAGGTTGTTATCCTGGCACCACACGGCCAGGTCTCTGACCACCTCCCTATATGCTGTCTCATCGTTGTCGGTGATCAGGCTTACCACTATTGTGTCGTCGGCAAACTTAATGATGGTGTTGGAGTCGTGCCTGGTCATGCAGTCATGGGTGAACAGGGAGTACAGGAGGGGACTGAGCACGCACCCCTGTGGGGCCCCCGTGTTGAGGATCAGTGTGGCAGATGTGTTGTTACCTACCCTTACCACCTGGGGGCGGCCCGTCAGGAAGTCCAGGATCCAGTTGCAGAGGGAGGTGTTTAGTCCCAGGATCCTTAGCTTAGTGATGAGCTTTGAGGGCACTATGGTGTTGAATGCTGAGCTGTAGTCAATGAATAGCATTCTCACGTAGGTGTTCCTCTTGTCCAGGTGGGAAAGGGCAGTGTGGAGTGCAATAGAGATTGCATCATCTGTGGATCTGTTGGGGCGGTATGCAAATTGGAATGGGTCTAGGGTTTCTGGGATAATGGTGTTGATGTGAGCCATGACCAGCCTTTCAAAGCACTTCATGGCTACAGACGTCAGTGCTACGGGTCGGTAGTCATTTAGGCAGGTTATCTTAGTGTCCTTGGGCACAGGGACTATGGTGGTCTGCTTGAAACATGTTGGTATTACAGACTCAGTCAGGGACATGTTGAAAATGTCAGTGAAGACACTTGCCATTTGGTCAGCACATGCTCGGAGTACACGTCCTGGTAATCCGTCTGGCCCTGCGGCCTTGTGAATGTTGACCTGCTTAAAAGTCTTACTCACATCGGCTACGGAGAGCGTGATCACATAGTCATCCGGAACAGCTGGTGCTCTCATACATGCTTCAGTGTTGCTTGCCTCGAAGCGAGCATAGAAGTGGTTTAGCTCGTCTGGAAGTCTTGTGTCACTGGGCAGCTCGCGGCTGTGCTTCCCTTTGTAGTCTGTAATAGTTTTCAAGCCCTGCCACATCCGACGAGCGTCGGAGCCGGTTTAGTACGATTCAATCTTAGTCCTGTATTGACTCTTTGCCTGTTTGATGGTTCGTCGGAGGGCATAGCGGGAATCCATGGCTTCTGGTTGGGGTATGTACGTACGGTCACTGTGGGGACGATGCGCTTATTGATGAAGCCAGTGACTGATGTGGTGTACTCCTCAATGCTATCTGAAGAATCCCGGAACATGTTCCAGTCTGTGCTAGCAAAACAGTCCTGTAGCTTAGCATCTGCATCATCTGACCACTTTTTTTATTAACCGAGTCACTGGTGCTTCCTGCTTTAGTTTTTGCTTATAAGCAGGAATCAGGAGGATAGAGTTATGGTCAGATTTACCAAATGGAGGGCGAGGGAGAGCTTTGTATGCGTCTCTGTGTGTGGAGTAAAGGTGGTCTAGAGTTTTTTTTCCTCTGGTTGCACATTTAACATGCTGGTAGAAATGAGGTAGAACGGATTTAAGTTTCCCTGCATTAAAGTCCCCGGCCACTAGGAGCGCTGCCTCTGGATGAGCGTTTTCCTGTTCACTTATGGCCTTTATACAGCTCATTGAGTGCAATCTTAATGCCAGCATTGGTTTGTGGTGGTAAATAGACAGCTATGAAAAATATAGATGAAAACTCTCTTGGTAAATAGTGTGGTATACAGCTTATCATAAGATACTCTACCTCAGGCGAGCAAAACCTTGAGACTTCCTTAGTATTTGATTTTGTGCACCAGCTGTTGTTTACAAATATACACAGACCGCCACCCCTTGTCTTATCGGAGTCAGCCGTTCTATCCTAACGATGTAGCGTATAGCCCGCTAACTGTATGTTGTCCATGTCGTCATTCAGCCACGACTCGGTGAAACATAAGATATTACAGTTTTTAATGTCCCGTTGGTAGGATAACCGTAATCTTAGGTAATCCAATTTATTCTCAAATGATTGAAGATTGGCTAATAGGATTGATGGGAGAGGCAGTTTACTCGCTCGCCGTCGGATCCTTACAAGGCACCCCGACCTACGTCCACGATATCTCCGTCTCTTTCTCATGCGAATGACGGGGATTTGGGCCTTGTCGGGTGTCTGTAGGATATCCTTCGCGGCCGCCTCGTTGAAGAAAAAATCTTCGTCCAATACGAGGTGAGTAATCGCTGTCCTGATATCCAGAAGCTATTTTTGGTTATAAGAGACGATGGCAGAAACATTATGTACAAAATAAATTACAAATAACGCGGAAAAACACACATAATAGTACAATTGGTTAGAGGGCTGTAAAACGGCAGCCATCTTCTCCGGCGCCATTCTTCTCCCAGTGTCTGTTGGAAAGCAGACTGAACCAGGTTTTCCTCTAGAATTTTGCCTGTGCTTAGCTCTATTCCGTTTCTTTTTATCCCCAAAAAAACTCCTTAGTCCTTGCATACCCATAACATGATGCAGCCACCACCATGCTTGAAATAATGAAGAGTGGTACTCAGTGATGTGTTGTGTTGGATTTGCCCCAAACATAACGCTTTGTATTCAGGACATAAAGTTAATTTCTTTGCCACATTTTCTGCAGTTTTACTTTAGTGCCTTATTGCAAACAGGATGCATGTTTTGGAATATGTATTTTCTGTTCAGGCTTCCTTCTTTCCACTCTGTCAATTAGGTTAGTATTGTGGAGTAAGTACAATGTTGTTGATCCATCCTCAGTGTTCTCCTATCACAGCCATTAAACTCTCTAACTCTTTTAAAGTCACCGTTGGCTTTCATGGTGAAATCCCTGAGTGGTTTCCTTCCTCTCTGACAACTGAGTTAGGAAGGACACCTGTATCTTTGTAGTGACTAGGTGTATTGATACACCATCCAAAGTCTAATTAATTAATAACCCCCATGCTCAAAGGGATATTCAATGTCTGCTTTTTTTTTTTTTTACCCATCTACCAATAGGTAGCCTTCTTTACGAGGCATTGGAAAACCTCCCTGGTCTTTGTGGTTGAATCTGTGTTTGAAATTCACTGCTTGACTGAGGGATAATTGTATGTCTGGGGTACAGAGATGAGGTAGTCATTCAAAAATGTTCAAAACTATTATTGCACACAGAGCGAGTCTATACAACTTATGTGACTTGTTAAGCAAATTTCTACTCCGGAAATTATTTAGGCTTGTTATAACATAGGGTTTGAATACTTATTGACTCAAGACTTTTCAACTTTTCATTTTCTATTATTTTTAAACATAATTCCACTTTGATATAATGTGATTTTGCGTGTAGGCCAGTGACACAAAATCTCAATTTAATCAATTTTAAATCGAAGCTGTAACATAACAAAATGTGGTAAAGTCAAGTGGTGTGATTACTTTCTGAAGGCACTGTATATGGCTATCCTTTGATTGTAGGTTCCTGATGTCAGTGGTCTCTTTACAGTATAGAGTAAATCCATCGTAATGCAGGGCTCTAAGACTAGGGATTATGTCTTGCACAGAAGCCTCAAGCAGTGGCTTAAGTACTGTATGATGGCAGTATTGACATTCTTCCAGTGTCTTACTGTGAACAACTCTTCTCTCCCAGTAAGTCAACTGTTTTTTTATTTGGGTTATTAAATGTTTGCTGCATCGTCCTAGTTAGTGGCAATGCCATGCTATGCTGTGTGGATTTGATATTTGAATGTATTGTGAATAGAATTGTCACAGCTTTGTACCCTTAGCTGTGTGAAGCTGGACTGTATAGCATCAACATTACATTTACATTTTAGTCATTTAGCAGACGCTCTTATCCAGAGCGACTTACAGTTAGTGACTGCATACATGTTTATTTTTTTCATACTGGTCCCCCGTGGGAAACGAACCCACAACCCTGGCGTTGCAAACGCCATGCTCTACCAACTGAGCTACATGGGACCACATGAGATCAGGAATTGGAGCCATGTTCCTGGTCTGTCCAAAGCCAGGGTCTGTTTATTAGAGCAATACAGGCCAGTGTACTGAACATTCTCATCTCTGTCCTCCACCTCAGTGTCAACTGCCTTGGTTATTAAACTAGTAAACACGCGCACACACACACACACACACACACGAACAACAGCGGCTGATTGAAATTCTACTGCAGGAGTAGTATTACAGGTTTGTATCCCTCCCCCTTCCCAGCACGGCCTCCCATAACAAATGGCTCAGTCATCGGAGTCATAATAAATATCTAACGGAATTCGTCATAAGTTTAACAGTGTGTGTTGGGTGGAGAGAGGGGAGGGGAGGGGAGGCCCGTTGCCTGCTGCGTGAGAATGGCAGTGTTCCCGCATAGGCAGGAATAAATCTCGTCTGCACGGCCCAGCTACAGCACACGGGTCACACACCTACGGCTCAGTGCACACATTAATACAGATATTTCAGAAAGCCAGCCCTGCTTCCTCTCTTTTAATAGGGCCATTGACAAACTGTAATGAATCGTCCCAGCGTTTCAAATCTGCACCCTCTCCCAAGCCACTGCTCAGTACTCACTCAGGCCTTTTTAGTGGCTGGGGGTGGAAATATTTTCTTTACCTTGGCCAAAGGTAATTGCCCTGTTTTGTGGAAGAACATGTTTTGTGTGTTTGCTTTCTTAATAAAAGAGGGGTCTATAGAAACTCAGTTTGACAGCTCTTTACATCATGTGCCAACAGAAGGGAATCGTAGGAGTTGTAATAAGCAACTGTTTACTTTTGATAGGGTATTACAATGTTATTTCTAATATAACATATGCATTAGCAACCCTTCTACAGAACCACTCTGCTCAGCCACACACAGACGTATAGTGTGAAATTACACCACTCATACAGAACATTTGACATTTATACTTGCAAGCAGAGGTTATATGACACATGTTTAAATGAAAGTAAAACGGCCCCACAACCATTTAAAAAGTCCCAGTGGGATAGTGCACAGATATGGATTTATTGTATGAAGCACTGTGTAAAGAAATAGCTACTTGACTCATATTCCTGCTGCAGGTAAGAAGAAAAGTCCCTCTTTGCAGTTAGTGTTGTAGCTACCTTTCTTATTGGCTTCTCACAATTTGTACACTCAACAATGTCTTTCATCTTTTTTAACCTTCCACATAAATTGCACTGAGCATTTAAAGCTGTCCTCAGCTGCTTACTGATGGAGAGCGAGAAAACAAAGGGACTGTTTTCCTCTTCAGGGTCCAGTTAGTACTCAACCCCACTTTATGGGCCTCTCTCCCAAATGCCTGCTGCCTGGCCATTGATTTTCATATGACACTCTTTTATGTATTTATTTCTTTTAGATATTTCTTTTTAAACATCATTGATGATCCACTCGACTTGGAGCTCACCTATGTTAATTCCCTGCCACTCTAACCCATGCTAATGGATTCTGAGGAGTCCCTCGGGAGCAAGCAAGAGCAGTGGGAGAGGAGGGGAAGGAGAGATGGGGGAGGGAGAGAGAGATAAGAAACAGAGAGAAAGGGGGAGAGCGGTGGCGGGGGAGGAAGAGAAGTACAGTATACGCGAGGAGGAAAAGAAGGGAGATGTAAAAAAATATATAGTCTTTCCTTTTTCCTTTCCCATCCTCCAGAATCACAGAGAACCTGTGGAGAAAAATGTATCCTCTGACACTAAAGCATGGTAAACAGAGTATTGATTTCCATGCATGTTTGTCTGCTTTCTTGCAGTGGGCATACTGTGGTTGTGGTCCTTTAGAAATCAACCCCAGACTGGTTTTAATCAACCTCAATCTAAATACCAAAACACAAACAGATCTGGGTCTCAGAAACCCAGTAGTTTCCAGCAGACATTGTTGTAAGGATCCATTTCCAAACGGTTTCAGTTGATTAGGAAGTTGAGAAGAGCATCAGACCTCGTGGAGTGGTCTTGGCTCTCTGGTTCCTCTTCTCCAGGAATTGTATAAAAGACTACAGTGTGCTTTAGAAAGCCTGTGAGGCAGTTTATTGGCACATGAGGTGACCTGCTGTGGAGCCCGGAGGCAGGCGAGGGGTGGCCCGGGCACCTCAAGGACACTTTGGGGATGCGCTAATTTGCACCAGCATGGTAGAGCTCACACGCTGAATGGCAAGGTTAACACTCACTGCCCAGGGAGGTGGCCCATATTCAATTAGGGGTGCCCCTTTCTCCTGATCCCTTTACCACTGGATTCCCAGAGTCGCAGATTCACACACACACACATAAAACCAGATAAACAAACGCTGCTGTCTCTTTTTACAAGAAAATCATGGATATTCGGATAATATATTTTTTTTTTATTCCAGTTCATGCGCTCCGTAACATATAACGATCACTGGCAGTACAGAACTCCACTCCTGTCTTGAACTTCAAACAGTCGTGACCAGTAGAGTGTCTGTATTTGGTCTGGAGACATCTGTTCAGCCCATCAGTGTGCTGTATGTGTCCTGTGATCTGCTTTACAGTACCATAGAGAACACAGACAGTACCATAGAGTACCCAGCAGCAGGTCGTCAGAGACCTGGAATAATCCGGGATCAGCCCGTTCTCGTCTGTCTTTCTGAGACTCTGATTAATGGCACCTGCTCATCATAATGCTATCTGCATATGAATGGCGGCGGATTCTATCGATGCTCCCTTTACAAGTCCCACTGCAGGCCCTGGAGACACCCTAGCCTTTCTCTCCCTTCTCCTCAGCGCCATTGTCATTATAAAAGTCAGCTGCAGCTGCATGCATTGATCATAAATCATAATTGCTTGTCCATTTTTCCCACTTGTTTAATGTGGCTGTCAGGGACAGTGGAGCGAGAGAGAGGGGGGGGCGAGAGAGAGAGGGAGGGAGAGAGAATGGGGGCGTCGGTTAGAGAGAGGAAGATTTAGCTGGAGAATGGTGTTAAAGGATAGAAATCCCACAATGGCTTTCAGCACACCTACCATATGCCATGGGCAGTTGCCGGATTGCTGTGGTATGAAAACAAGAAAGCTTTTAATGGCTGGCCATGGAGAGCACAAACCCAAGCCCTGCCTGTTGCCTCATGCTGCAGCAGGTTCTACAGATGGCAGTGGATTTGAGAGAGCTTTTTTCTCTACAGAATTTGTCTGGCTCATGTAGACACAAACCTACTTTTCTGTGGTGTACTGGAAAGATCTTGTTTTGTAACCATTTCTTTCTCTCTTTCGCTCTGTTTTATGGTCCCTTTCACATTTTGCTCTCTCTCTCTGTCTGCAGCCTCTTTCCTCCCATGCTACTAGGAAGGCAAATTCCAGCACTCCCCTCCAAGGGGTAATCTGATTGGCGCATCCTCCAGGGTTTTGGCTGCTACAAACAAATCGATAAACAGAGATGGACATATTGATAGACTCACAAACATACAGATGTAGGATTTGAATTTGACCTATATTGTCGCAGTAAAATAATCCTACAGCAACAGGATTTTAATGTTTAGTCCATAATGTTGCTTATTCGTTGGATAGGCTATTAGCATGTCAAAATGAGGCTACCTGGAAAGTGGAATACTGTTAATATAACCATGTGTTAGTGCAGGTTTTCATTGAATTTATGTAAATCACGAAGCTCATCCGCATTTCCTGCGGCGCAGGGAAATTCTCAGCAACAAAAGAGTGATCAAATGAAGATCCTATATCTGTGCACACACAGAAAAAAAGGCAGCCAGACAAAAATATATAGTTTTGTTCACTTGTGCAGACCTATCCAAAAAACGTTACATACCACTCTCAATCTGAAAAAAAGGAATGATAGATTTGTGTAAGGAGTCTTTTTGTAGTACTGCCATCACACACATAGACCAATTAATTTCCATGGTGAAACTCTCCAAACCATATTGCCCTCTGTGCCATTAGATCCAGTATGTATGTTCCCCCTACTACTCATTCCTCTCATCTGTTTTATGGATCCTGCTTTATGAAGCTGTATGCTGACATCCATCAAGGCATTTTCAAAAAGAGCTTTGCTCTGATATGCTTCTGTAATGGGATGGAGAGCTACATAGAAAACTGCTACCTCCAGCTAGGAAGTCTCCTCCTTTTTCCTAAAGCAAATGGGAGACAATCCAATTTCCCCTGATTCCATCAAGCCCCTCTTGGAGCATTAGTAAATGCTGAGAGGAGAGAGGACCCACCCTCTGGCTCCCAGACAGCCTCCACACTGCAGCCCATTAAAGAGCCCTGTAAAGGGCAGACCCCCACCTCCACTAACATACAGGGACCCTTTAGTCAGTCACAGTAGTGCACCAACCTGCAGTGTCCTACATTTACATTTAAGTCATTTAGCAGATGCTCTTATCCAGAGCGACTTACAGTTAGTGAGTGCATACATTATTATTTTTATTTTTCATACTGGCCCCCCGTGGGAATCAAACCCACAACCCTGGCGTTGCAAACGCCATGCTCTACCAACTGAGCTACATCCCTCCCCTACCCTGGGCCAATTGTGCGCCGCCCCATGTGTCTGTGTATGTGTGTGTGTGTGTGTGTGTCATGTACTGTATGAGCCAACTCTTGCATGTGTCCTCCCTGTCATACCCTGGGAGTGTCCCTGCACACACCGTGCTGTCCAAGCCGTCCGGGACTAACACCAGATTAGTTGGAGCAGATTAAGACCTAAACCCCTTACAGTTTAATTATTCCTGTATTTGTGTGCATCAAGGTCCCACTCGCTGCCTTTGCACTAAACATCTGCCACTCTGCCTCTATTGTATAGGGCAACAGACCAACTATAGTGTGTGAGAGACCGTCTGCGCACTGACATGCTTTTATTGTCCGGATTTGTACTTTTATGTGTATTTGATAATTATACTTCGCACATCAAGTGGGATTAATACCCATTCATGATATATTGCAGCTTTAGCTGAGTAAACCTAACACTGACATTGTACTGAATACTCAACAGGACCGTCGAGGCAGACCATAAGAAAACCCTGTGTCTCTCCCGACCATTTATGGTTGAGGACATTTGCATCTATCTTGGGGGAATTGAACTCTAATGGAATCAGCAGGCCTCTGAAGTGGGGCTGCTCAGGGCAAACAATAGGATCTCACTTTGGGATCGTTGGAGAGAGCCTTTTATCAAGCAGCGTAGGAGATCTCCCTCCCCCTCATGCTCTGGGATGGTTCGACAGTCTTTGTCTGACACTGGGTTGGTTCCACTAATGGTTGTCTTCACTGGTTAATAGGCTAGGGCCAAAGGCTAAGAAAAATAGGATTTACTGATATTCAAATCAAGTCAAGCTTTATTTATACAGCACATTTCAGGAATGCAACACAACGTGCTTCACAGGAAAAAAACAAATAAAAACAGTGAAAATAAAAACAAATATTTACTACACAACAAACATAAGAAGATAAAAAACTAAAGAATAACAATAAAAACTGAATGACTAAAAAGCACCCTAAGGAAAAGCAAAGCTAAAAAGGTGTTTTTTAAGATCTCTTTTAAATATGTCCACAGTTTCGGCCCCGCTCAGGTTCTCTGGCAGGCTATTCCAGAGGCTGGGGGCATAGTAACTAAAGGCTGCCTCTCCATGCCTCTTGGTCATAGGCTTTGGGATAGTTAAAAGGCCAGTGCCAGCAGAGGACCTGAGGGACCTACTGGGTACAGACAGTGCCTTCGGAAGGTATTCAGACCCCTTGACTTTTTCTACATTTTGTTACATTACAGCCTTATTCTAAAATTGATTAAATAAATACAAAAATTGAACCCGATCGAACATCTCTGGAGAGACCTGAAAATAGATGTGCAGCAACCTGACAGAGTTTGAGAGGATCTGCAGAGAAGAATGGGAGAAACTCTCCAAATACAGGTGTGCCAAGCTTGTAGCGTCATACCCAAGAAGACTCAAGGCTGTAATCGCTGCCAAAGGTGCTTCAAAGAAGTACTGAGTAAAGGGTATGAATACTTATGTAAATGTGATATTTCAGTTTTTTATTTTTAATAAATTAGCAAACATTTCTAAAATCCTGTTTTTGCTTCATCATTATGGGGTATTGTGTGTAGATTGAAATCAATTTTAGAATAAGGCTTTAACCAAACAAAATGTGGAAAAGGTCAAGGGGTCTGAATACTTTCCGAAGGCACTGTAACTTAAAAGCATGTCTGACATGTATTGGGGTGCACAATCGTGGATTGATTTAAAAACCAATAGAAGAATCTTCAAATTAATTATAAAAGTCACAGGCAGCTAGTGCAGAGACCTTAAAACCGGTGTAATGTGTGCTCTCCATCTGGTCTTGGTCAGTACCCGTGCTGCAGCATTCTGTATGTTTTGCAGTTGACCAATAACTTTCTTGGGTTAAATATGTTTAAAAATTGTATTATAATGTATATTACTGCCTTAATTTTTGCTGGACTCCAGGAAGAGTAGCTGCTGCCTTGGCAATTGAACTTGTACTTTAAACCCATACATTTGCAGATATTTAATGGTGCCTAATATGGTCTGATTGGGGTTATACAGTGTATTCGGAAAGTATTCAGACCCCTTGACTTTTTCCACATTTTGTTACGTTACAGCCTTATACTAAAATTGATTAAATTAATTGTTTTCCTCATTAATCTACACATAATACCCCATAATGACAAAGCGAAAACAGGTTTTTAGAAATGTTTGCAGATATATAAAAAATAAAAAACAGATGCCTTTTTACATGAGTATTCAGACACTTTGCTATGAGACTCGAAATTGAGCTCAGGTGCATCCTGTTTCCATTGATCATCCTTGAGAGTTTCTACAACTTGATTGGAGTCCACCTGTGGTAAATTCAATTGATTGAACATGATTTGGAAAGGCACACACCTGTCTATGTAAGGTCCCACAGTTGACAGTGCATGTCAGAGCAAAAACCAAGCCATGAGGTCGAAGGAATTGTCCGTAGAGCTCCGAGACAGGATTGTGTCGAGGCACAGATCTGGGGAAGGGTACCAAAACATTTCTGCAGCATTGAATGGAACCACCAAGACTCTTCCTAGAGCTGGCTGCCCTGCCTAACTGAACAATCGGGGGAGAAGGGCCTTGGTCAGGGAGGTGACCAAGAACCCGATGGCCACTCTGACAGAGCTCCAGAGTTCCTCTTTGGAGATGGGAGAACCTTCCAGAAGGACAACCATCTCTGCAGCAATCCACCAATCAGGCCTTTATGGTAGAGTGGCCAGACGGAAGTCGCTCCTCAGTAAAAGACACATGACAGCCCGTTTGGAGTTTGCCAAAAGGCACCTAAAGAACTCTCAGACCAGGAGAAACAAGATTCTCTGGTCTGATGAAACCAAGATTGAACTCTTTGGCTTAAATGCCAAGCGTAACGTCTGGAGGAAGCCTGTCACCATCCCTACGGTGAAGCATGGTGGTGGCAGCATCATGCTGTGGGGATGTTTTTCAGCGGCAGGGACTGGGAGACTAGTCAGGGTCAAGGGAAAGATAAACGGAGCAAAGTACAGAGAGATCCTTGATGAAAACCTGCTCCAGAGCGCTCAGGACCTCAGACTGGGGCGAAGGTTCACCTTCCAACCAGACAACGACCCTAAGCACACAGCCAAGACAACGCAGGAGTGGCTTCGGGACAAGTCTCTGAATGTCCTTGAGTGGCCCAGCCAGAGCCCAGACTTGAACCCGATTGAACATCTCTGGAGAGACCTGAAAATAGCTGTGCAGCGACGCTCCCCATCCAACCTGACCGAGCTTGAGACGATCTGTAGAGAGGAATGGGAGAAACTCCCCAAATACAGGTGTGCCAAGTTTATAGCGTCATACCCAAGAAGACTCAAAGCTGTAATCGCTGCTAAAAGGTCTGAATACTTATGTAAATGGGATATTTCCGTTGTTTATTTTTATTACACTTGCAAAAATTTTGAAAAACCTGTTTTTCTTTGTCATTATGGGGTATTGTGTGTAGATTGAGGGAAACAACACAATTGAATCCATTTTAGAATAAGGCTATAATGTAACAAAATGTGGAATAAGTCAAGTGGTCTGAATACTTTCCGAATGTACTGTACACTTAATTATATCTATAAGTAACAGAAAGGCTGTTCCTGCGGCTATGCTGGAGGCTGATAGTCAGGTTTTGAAAGCCTTAGACCTTACCTCGCAACAACATGGAACTCCACACAGTCAAAGCCGTGAAGATGGTGGTTGACTTCAGGAAATGCCGCCCGCCATCTCTCCCCCTCGAGATTGATGGCTCTGCCTTCAGCACGGCCAAATCATTCAAATTCCTGGGAACCATTGTCTGCAGCAACCTCAAGTGGGAGGACAACATCACAGTGGTGACCAAGAAGGCTCGACAGAGGATGTACTGTCTGCGCCAGCTGAGGAAACTCAAACTCTCTCTGACAGTTCTGGTTCGGTTCTTTACGTCTTCATTGAGTCCATCCTCACCTCTTCTATCACCGTTTGGGTCTGTGTCTGCCCGCTGCAAGGGCAAACTGCAGCGCATCGTCCGGTCTGCGGAGAAGGTCATCGCCTGTCAAGGACCTGCACGCCTTCAGGACAAGGAAGCGTGCAGGTAAGATCATCGCCAACCCAACCAACCCTTATATTTCAAAGATTCCGCTCTGGCAGACAGTTTAGGTCAATCATGACCAAAACGGCCCGCCACCTGAACAGTTGATTAAGTAACTTTTCGTAAGGGATTAAGTGACTTTGCATTGAGACAATGACTGCACCTTGTCATCAATATCCTCAAATACTAATCTGCACTAGACTGCATTTGCACTATGTACACGTCTGCACAACACTGTATATGCACTGTATATACAGTGGGCTACAAAAGTATTGGGACAGTGACACATTTTTTGTTGTTTTGAAATGATATGAGGTTAACGTGCAGACTGTCAGCTTTAATTTGAGAGTATTTTCATCCATATCGGGTGAACCGTTTAGAAATTACAGCACTTTTTGTACATAGTGCCCTCCATTTTAGGGGACCAGAAGTATTGGGACAAATTTACTTATGTGTATTGAAGTAGTCAAAAGTTTAGTATTTGGTCCCATATTTCTATCACACAATGATTTACATCAAGCTTGTGACTCTACAAACTTGTTGGATGCATTTGCTGTTTGTGTTTCAGATTATTTTGTGCCCAATAGAAATGAATGGTAAATAATGTATTGTGTTATTTTGGAGTCACTTTTATTGTAAATAAGAATAGGATGTTTCTAAACACTTCTACATTAATGTGGATGCTACCATGATTAAGGATAGTCCTGAATTAATCGTTAATAATGATAAGTGAGAAAGTTAGACGCACAAATATCATACCCCCAAGACATGCTAACCTCTCACCATTACAATAACAGGGGAAGTTAGCATTTTTGGGGGGGTATGATATTTGTGCGTGTAACTTTCTCACTCATCATTATTCACGATTCAATTGTATTCCCACTGTAATCAGACTATACTCCAGAGTTTTATCTTTACTGTATTTATATTGTATGTTGACATCTGTATTCTAACATTTACATTTTACATTTTAGTTATTTAGCAGACGCTCTTATCCAGAGCGACTTACAGTAGTGAGTGCATACATTTCATACTTTTTTTCTCCGTGCTGGTCCCCCGTGGGAGTCGAACCCACAACCCTGGTGTTGCAAGCGCCATGCTCTGCCAACTGAGGCACACGGGACCCTGTTTGTACAATGTCTATTGCTGGCAGCACCTATTCACTAAGTCAAATTCAGGATATGTAAATGTATTGGCGAGTAAAGGTGATTCTGATTCTAAAGAATTAGCCAGTTAGCTCAGTGACTGGAGGTATTCTAATTGTTCTCATCTGATCCTGCAGCTAGCTGGTGACAACAATATTGCAGTTTGTCATCATTATGGGGTGAAAAGGCACACTGGAGCTGAATCCCCCTTGATGATGCGTGTCATACTCTGTCAAGAGTTACACTGACCTCACTCCCGGTCTCATGCCGCCTGCACACATAGTCCACAGGATTTCCACCCCCGCTGACCCCTTTCCTAAATATTGTCTTTCTTCATATCAGCTCAGCTCCGGTCACAGACCATAGACACCACTTCAATTTGTCCCAAACGGTGGCTGTGCTCAGGGCAGACTGCTCCTTTGTACCAAGACCATTGTGTGATGGGACAGCCTCCATGGGTAATGCATTTAGCACGTTCTCACCCCAGGACAATGACGAGAGACGCCCAGGCTTTGTTCCTCGACCCTGGCCGTGTCACCCTCCCTCTGAGCCTTTTGAGCACGGAGGTCTGCCTGCTCTGCCCGGCCCATTGGCCACATTGTGTTAACATGTGGCAGGGAGGGCTCAGAGAGGGCTCAGCCAGGGCTCGGGTGGATACTGGGCTAATGCCATTGGTTCCACTGGCTCAGGCTGCTATAGAGTCTCTCTCAAGTTGAAAGGTTTAATCGTTTGCTCAGGTTGAGATCAATATTTCATATTTTCACATTATCCTCTTTATGGTGAAATTATTGGGTTTTTGATTTAGTCAAGAGGTAATAACATAGTTTTCTCAACTGCAAAGTTTGCAAGCCACAACTTTACAACTGACAAGGCTAAGGTTCTTTCATTGTTCTATGACAAACAGAGCAATGGTTATTGTCTCTATGATTAAACTTGTTTTATATACAGGGATGTAGCTCAGTTGGTAGAGCATGGCGTTTGCAACGCCAGGGTTGTGGGTTCGATTCCCACGGGGGGCCAGTATGAAACATTAAAAAATAACTGTAAGTGGCTCTGGATAAGAGCGTCTGCTAAATGACTGAAATGTAAATGTAATATACCCTATTACTGTGTTATGGGTCTGTAAGTTAGACCTGTTTGTCTTTAGCTCTTCTCAGGTTTCTTAACATTTCTCACTCTCTTTTCACAGGATGATGAGGGCCAGACAGCACTACACTATGGTAATCTTCCGGATATCAGAGATTTTAATTTTCATTTGGATTTCCGGATGAATATGTCTATGTAGGCTATGTTTGTGTATGAGTGTTTGTATGTACACTACCGTTCAAAAGTTTGGGGTCACTTAGAAATGTCCTTGTTTTCGAAAGAAAAGCAATTTTTTTGCCCATTAAAATAACATCAAATTGATCAGAAATACAGTGTAGACATTGTTAATGTTGTAAATGGCTATTGTAGCTGGAAACGGCTGATTTTTTTATGGAATATCTACATAGGCATACAGAGGCCCATTGTCAGCAACCATCAGTCCTGTGTTCCAATGGCACGTTGTGTTTGCTAATCCAAGTTTATCATTTTAAAAGGCTAATTGATCATTAGAAGACCCTTTTGCAATTATGTTAGCACAGCTGAAAACTGTTGTGCTGATTAAAGGAGCAATAAAACTGGCCTTCTTGAGACTAGTTGAGTATCTGGAGCATCAGCAATTGTGGGTTCAAAATGGCCAGAAACAAAGAACTTTCTTCTGAAACTCGTCAGTCTATTCTTGTTCTGAGAAATGAAGGCTATTCCATGCGAGAAATTGCCAAGAAACTGAAGATCTCATACAACGCTGTGTACTACAACCTTCACAGAACAGCGCAAACTGGCTCTAACCAGAATAGAAAAGGGAGTGGGAGGCCCCGGTGCACAACTGAGCAAGAGGACAAATACATTAGTGTCTAGTTTGAGAAACAGACGCCTCACAGGTCCTCAACTGGCAGCTTCATTAAATAGTACCCGCAAAACACCAGTCTCAACGTCAACAGTGAAGAGGCGACTCCGGGATGCTGACTTTCTAGGCAGAGTTGCAAAGAAAAAGCCATATCTCAGACTGGCCAATAAAAAGAAAAGATTAATATGGGCAAAAGAACACAGACACTGGACAGAGGAAGATTGGAAAAAAGTGTTCTGGGCAGACGAATCGAAGTTTGAGGTGTTCGGATCACAAAGGAGAACATTTGTGAGACGCAGACCAAATGAAAAGATGCTGGAGGAGTGCTTGATGCCATCAGTCAAGCATGGTGGAGGCAATGTGATGGTCTGGGGGTGCTTTGGTGGTGGTAAACTGGGAGATTTGTACAGGGTAAAAGGGATCTTGAAGAAGGAAGGCTATCACTCCATTTTGCAACGCCATGCCATACCCTGTGCTTGATTGGAGCCAATTTCCTCCTACAGCAGGACCCAAAGCACAGCTCCAAACTATGCAATAACTTTTTAGGGAAGAAGCAGTCAGCTGGTATTCTGTCTATAATGGAGTGGCCAGGACAGTCAACGGATCTCAACCCTATTGAGCTGTTGTGGGAGCAGCTTGACCGTATGGTACGTAAGAAGTGCCCATCAAGCCAATCCAACTTGTGGGAGGTGCTTCAGGAAGCATGGGGTGAAATCTCTTTAGATTACCTCATCAAATTGACAACTAGAATGCCAAAGGTCTGCAAGGCTGTAATTTCTGCAAATGGAGGATTGTTTGGCGAAAGCAAAGTTTGAAGGACACAATTATTATTTCTATTAAAAATCATTATTTCTAACCTTGTCAATGACTACATTTCCTATGCATTTTGCTATATTTCCTATTCAAACTCATTTCATGTATGTTTTCATGGAAAACAAGGACATTTCTAAGTGACCACAAACTTTTGAACAGTAGTGTATGTACATGTAATGTAAATTGCATCTGTTTATGAGTGTGAACAGTTGTATGAGGATGGATGGGGAACCATGAACCATCTGCTCTCTTGGCCCTGCATCTGTCCCCCTCTCCCTCTCTTCTCCCTCTTTCTCATCCCCCTCTCTTCTCCCTCTTTTACTGCTGTTGCTATCTCAGGTGCCTTTCATCCATCAGCGTCTCTTTCATCCCTCCCTCTCTCCATCTCTCTCTGTCAGTGTTAGAGGGTGTGTGTGTGTCTATACTATGGTCTATCTGTGTGTGTCTGTCTGTATCTGTGCGTATGGAGGGTTTGTGTGTAATAATCACCAGGTCTCCCCAAGGAAATTAACAGTGCTCCTCAGACTCTCAAGACCCCCTCCCATGGGCGGTCCCAATGTCCTCTGAGCCCTTGGTGTGTGTGGGGGGACACCATCTGGCCCTCGGCTGGGCTGGGTGGCTGCGGTGTGAGGACTGGGCACGTGGCTGGCGTACAGTAGACCACCACCACTGCCACCAAACCAGGCAGGGATAGGAGGATGGGGCATAAAAAAATGACCAATAAACATAAGCGATGAACTCCAGGAGACAAATAGCAGAGAATGAAAATTCATTTCCACCTCTATTTACACTGGGCCACAGTGGCTGGCAAATGATTAATTGAGGGTTTACTGCACACTATAAATTGTTCTCCTACTCAACGACTCCCAGGGGGGATGAGGGTTTTTACAGCCCAAGGCCCCGCACGGTGCACGCAGCCCGGAAAATAAAATACAATTTAGAAGGAGAAAAAAAAACTTGAATCTGACATAACCAAGCCCCTTTTTTTTCTCCCTGCTAAGAACGGGCGGCACCTTAGCCACCTCTGGGCTGGAGGTTTAAAAGGGCCTGCTGTCAATCAGCCCATCACACAGGAGCAGGATGGCTCTCTTTAAGAGGAGAGAGTGATTGACACTGGCAAAGACAAACACTCAGAGCACGAAGGAATCTAGGTGCATCAGCGCTGTGACTCGCTAACTGGTTTAAGAAAATGCAAGCCCTCTCCTCATATCTTAGCCTAGCTTGCAAGTCCTTTTAGTGGGGCACCAATTGCCAATTGGCACAAATTGAGTGTTTCAGCCAACCACAGGTTCAGGGCCTCCATATGAGCTTTACATTGACTTCTGCACTCAGGTTAAAAACGTAAGGAATATAAACACCAATGAGCTGTGCTTAGAGGCTGGTTTAGACGTAGCTGTGTGCATCATGTCTCCTCCAGTGACCTTGAAGCCTTTTGAAGGTGATCCTTTTCAATTAGTGTTTTGGGTACTGTAAGATATACAGATAAGTGTATATTCTTGTCATACCGCCCAAAATGATATATGGAAATAGCTGCTTTCATGGCATGTTACCTGTAGTCAACCCTGGATACTTTTACCTCTGAAGTGCATCACAATTATATCTCTTTCCCCTCTCTCTCCCTTTCTCCTCTCCCCCCACTCTCGCTCTCATTCTCTCTTACCCTACTCTGTTCCCTCCTCCCCTCCCCCTCTCTGTCCTGCAGCGTCTGCGTGTGAGTTTGCTGACATAGTGGAGCTGCTTCTACAGGCTGGGGCAGACCCTTCCGTTAAGGACCAGGAGGGCTCTCTGCCCGAGGAGGTCACTGAATCCAGCACCATATCCTCACTGCTGCGCCAGTACACTGCCTCCAATGGCTAGGCCCAGCTTCGCCATCCCCTCCCCTCCCTCTCCTCCCCCTCTAGCCTGTGCCCACCCCAGACCTAGCATCCAACCCTCTCAGTAATGATGATGATGATGTTATGTTTTTTATTGTCATATACACCGGATAGGTGCAATGGTCTTCCCACTCTGACAGTGCAACACACCACAACGTCATCTCTCATGTCACATTCCAAGGAATCCATCCATCATCATTGCTATTTAAAAAATGAATAAGTTCAACCAAAAAGAGGATCCTTCAGTTCCTTCTGACTTTTTCAGATGTTGTGTGTTACCTTTGGTTGTCTTGTGTTTGCTGATTAAAAATCTTTAAAAGACATTGGGATAGCGTATGGACATTCTACCCTAGTAGTAAGTCAAACTTATTTTATTATTCAGAAGAATGCTTTTTAAGCCTTTTCATTTACATCATTCTTGACAAGCAAAAGACAATGTAAATGTATATTTAAACGCGTCCTAAAAATAAACATCTAATATGCAATTTTATATTCAGATGGAGCATGGAGAAATAAAAGTTCAACTTTATCCCATAATGACTAACAACTACAGTTGAAGTCGGAAGTTTACATACACCTTAGCCAAATACATTTAAACAATTTCACAATTCCTAACATTTAATCCTAGTAAAAATTCCCTGTCTTAGGTCAGTTAGGATCAACACTTTATTTTAAGAATGTGAAATGTCAGAATAATAGTAGAGAGAATGATTTATTTCAGCTTTTATTTCTTTCATCACATTCCCAGTGGGTCAGAAGTTTACATACACTCAATTAGTATTTGGTAGCATTGCCTTTAAATTGTTTAACTTGGGTCAAACGTTTCGGGTAGCCTTCCACAAGTTCCCACAATAAGTTGGGTGAATTTTGGCCCATTCCTCCTGACAGAGCTGGTGTAACTGAGTCAGGTTTGTAGGCCTCGTTGCTCGCACACGCTTTTTCAGTTCTGCCCACAAATGTTCTATAGGATTGAGGTCAGGGCTTTGTGATGGCCACGCCAATACCTTGACTTTGTTGTCCTTAAGCCATTTTGCCACAGCTTTGGAAGTATGCTTGGGGTCATTGTCCATTTGGAAGTCCCATTTGCGACCAATCTTTAACTTCCTGACTGATGTCTTGAAATGTTGCTTCAATATATCCACATAATTTTCCTTCCTCATGATGCCATCTATTTTGTGAAGCGCACCAGTCCCTCCTGCAGCAAAGCACAACCCACAGCATGATGCTGCCACCTCCGTTCTTCACGGTTGGGATGGTGTTCTTCGGCATGCAAGCAACCCCCTTCATTATAGCCAAACAGTTATATTTTTGTTTCATCAGACCAGAGGACATTTCTCCAAAAAGTATGATCTTTGTCCCCATGTGCAGTTGCAAACCGTAGTCTGGCTTTTTTATGGAGGTTTTGGAGCAGTGGCTTCTTCCTTGCTGAGAGGCCTTTCAGGTTATGTCAATATAGGATTTGTTTTACTGTGGATATAGATACTTTTGTACCGGTTTCCTCCAGCATCTTCACAAGGTCCTTTGCTGTGTTCTGGGATTGATTTGCACTTTTCGCACCAAAGTACGTTCATCTCTAGGAGACAGAACGCGTCTCCTTCCTGAGCGGTATGACAGCTGCGTGGTCCCATGGTGTTTATACTTGTGTACTATTGTTTGTACAGATGCACGTGGTACCTTCAGGCGTTTGGAAATTGCTCCCAAGGATGAACAAGACCTGTGGAGTTCTACACATTTTTTTCTGAGGTCTTGGCTGATTTCTTTTGATTTTCCCATGATGTCAAGCAAAGAGGCACTGAGTTTGAAGGTAGGCCTTGAAATACATCCACAGGTACACCTCCAATTGACTGAAATTATGTCAATTAGCCTATCAGAAGCTTCTAAAGCCATGACATCATTTTCTGGAATTGTCCAAGCTGTTTAAAGGCACAGTCAACTTAGTGTATGTAAACTTCTGACCCACTGGAATTGTGATACAGTGAATTATAAGTGAAATAATCTGTCTGTAAACAATTGTTGGAAAAATTACTTGTGTCATGCACAAAGTAGATGTCCTAACCGACTTGCCAAAACTATAGTTTGTTAACAAGAAATTTGTGGAGTGGTTGAAAAACTAGTTTTAATGACTCCTACCTAAGTGTATGTAAACTTCCGACTTCAACTGTATATAGCACAGACATCGCCTGGCCAGGCCTCTTCATTTGAGTGAACTGTTTACCTAGCACATTCTGTCTCCCTTGGCCCACCCCACATACCCACACTCTCTGTTATGTCACTTAAAATATATTTGGATGTTCTCCAAATAGCCAACACATGGGCTGCCTCCAAATCTGCTTTAGTTTTTTGTAAGCCCTTCTGATCAGAGCAGTCTCTTTAGCACCCCCTCCCTCCAACCAGATGAGAATACTCAATCTGGAATCTCAGCTCTTAACCACCGCTTGATAAAGAAGCTAATGCATATTTGAACAAACAATGGGGACAAGCTGTAATCCCTCTTTCTCTTGAAATCTCCCTGAACATGAGGCATTAAATAACAGTCACCAAAAAGAGGCCTGGCCAGGCTGACTGCTGTCTGTCAGTCAGTCACCATGGCCCCAGTATACAGAACAGAGATGGCCCAGCCCAGACAGTCTGCTCTCTTGCGGTATCACTGAGAGAGAGAAAGCTCTTATGACCCTCAGCTTGCTATGCATTCCCTACACAACCAGGAATTATACTGTTGGTATATTTTAAAAGGCTGTTTCGCCCATCTTCCAGTAATTTCCTGAATCGCGTTGGGGTAGGAGTCGGTGACATCATACTCCATGGGCATGTCTGCACAACTGTGACACTAAGCCCATTATGTTTCCATTAATGGGCCTCAATTTTCTCTGAGCTTTTCACTTTTGACAGTGCCTCCTCTCAAATCGCAGCCCATATCACTCAACCTTCTTTACTTAACGTTTATGCATTTTTACAAGTCGCCTCTCTAACACCATTAGTGACAGATGGCCAAGGGTTGTTACAGGGATGAGCTGGAGCACTTTCCTCTCTCTCTGTCCCTCTTACTCTCCCCAGTATGGGAGCTAAAAGCAATGGCATGTTGTTGTACTGGCCAAAACTTAATGCAATCTGCTTGCTCGTCCCCAGAACAGTATTGCTTGGAATTCAAAAGTAAGCAAAATCCCAGCTCTGCTGTTAAAAAGCATCCCTCTAATATCTTCAAGAGAACTCGATAAGTCTCTGTTGCAAAGCCGTGTGTTTAGTGCATGATAAACACGCGTTGCCGTCTGCTGCTACTCGAGGTGATAGTGATCAAAGCTGCTCCACAGACAAGTGTCTATATGATTCTTCTCACCAGAATGTTCTTTAAGCAACACCTCAACAGGCACTGAGGCCAATATCCTGTTAACGACCCTCCCTCGCTTTAATTATATGTGAACTATCTAATTTCTGCTATAATGACCCAGTGAAAATAACCTAATTTCACTTAAAACAGAATAACAACCTTGAAGTTGTCATTGAAAAGCCTCTCTGTGACTCAAACCCCTTTAAAGCTACACTGTCATGGCAGCCATTGCTCATCATTCAAATAAACTATAATTTGAGGAGAAAGATATCCTGTCTTGATGTCCAAGATTAAGTTTAGTCTGAACCAAATATTTATTTACATGTTAATTTAGTCCTTTCCTTCAGAAAGAACATAGAATTGTTGCCTTCAAGAAGTTTGTAATAGAAGCCTCAGATCGATGATAATGGCATTTGTGCTTGTGTTTGTCATCTTTGCAAAAGCAACTGCAGGAATTTCCCAGATTTATTTGTATACTAGTGCTGTAAGTGCCGTGTAAATTATCCTAACTGTCTTTATCGCTGTTTATCTTTGTAAGGCAGCACTATTAAAAGCTATCCATTAATAGTCATGGCTTGTCATTGGCTGAATAAAATCAGCTTGTTTTATGCAAACGTGCTTGTTCTGCTAGATTGATATTTTCTTCATGTTACACAACAGGAGCTAAAACACAACCAAATCAATAATACTTAAGTTTAGGACAGACCTGCTATGACTCAGAAAAGGGCTGGATAACGGTTGTACTGTATATTATTGAGTTTTACATTTGTCTTCATTTGACTATGAATATGTAGCCAGTCTAGGCCTATTTCAGATGTCTATCCAACAACACTCCTTTAGCTCATGGGTTTTAGTGATGCTGAATTGTAAGGAACTTAAAATTGAGCCTGGTCGTATTCGGTTCATTTACTATGATGTGTGGTTGTATACACTCCTGTATTTATGCCATACTTAACGCTGCTGTCTATCTTGCCTGACCACAAATCATATTTATCCATATTTCACAAGGCAGTTTACAATTAGGTAACAGTGCAGGGATTAAGGAAAGATTTGACTGTGCAAAACTGCAATCTGGTGCAGTCTTTAGTAGCAGAGGGATCTGTGTTCATAGCAGCTGAGCAGATGTGCTGCTTCATCCTGTTTTTTTCTCTTCTATGGGTGGGAGGGGGGTTGGTGTATTGGTTTACGAATAAACACTACCAACCAAGGACCAGCAGATACAGAAAACCAACACCCACCACTGGTTAATACAGTCTGTTTGACTGACTGACTGGATCTCCATCATTGAATGTGTAATATTTTTATCAGTTCATCCTTAAAGGGATAGTTCATTCAAAGTAAGATTATAGTGAAAATAATGTTCACTACATTTTCAATAAACACATAGCTACAATCCTATGGGATTACTCTACTGAAGTGAGTAATATTCGGTAATTGATGCTATTCTTATCCAGTGGTGCATGGCCATTAGCTTCGCGAGCCAGCCTGTTGTTGTGAGCTTACATGAATGGTTTGCTACCACGGTATCAGCGTTAATCCATCTGGTACAAGGCTGCATGGCCATAGCTAAGGAATAACAAATGAATCATAGGTGGCAGTCACTCCTGGCCCATATGCTACTTCCAAGGTAAGAACAAGATTGACAAATGATGGAATTTGAGTGAACAATCCCGAGGGCATTGCTTTGCCTGTCTGACACACCTTTCCCTATGTGAAGGAAACACTAATCACGGTCCTCTTCTCTCCTGGCTCCTAAGTGGTGGACCATAGCTACTGTACCTCCTTCCTACTGCTGAGTTGTTGCTTGTCTTCTTCAGTCAAAAGACATGTCTCTAACTGTATCTGCTATTTGCTTTATGATGAGAAAGTTAATGTAAACATTCAAGAGAAATACAGCGCTTTAATCCAAAGACAATTCAGCTTTATTTCCTCATATATTTTGTACTGTACACAGTTCATACCATTGCACAGAAGGCTTATATGAATAGATTCAGTGCTCTCTGTTTCATCTTTTGCAAAGACACATGGCAATAAATAGAGCTGATGAAATACACCTTTTGAAACTGTACAAAATGTACAACAATTAAGAAGCAAAGTTCTGAGGCAACATAGATTGAACAAAAATGATATTAGTGTGTGTGTGTACATTTACATGTGTTGTTTTTCTGTTTGTTGATTTGCTTTCTGGTTGGCATAATCTATGCTCTTTTCAGCTGGTTCCACATTTGGCAATTGACACGAAAATAAATATAAATGAACAGACATTGAGATTTTTACAGGAATTGTTCTGTTGTTCTGTCTGCATCTCATTTTGTTACCTCCGTTTATTTCATGGCATCTTAGATCTTTTTTTTTGTTCTTCAAGGAAGTGCCTCCTTGTACAGTTACTATGGTGGTCTGTAGACACTACATGAAAGCCTTGAAACCAACACCATCAGACAAGACAGATTTAGTAAAAACCTCTCATCTCACCCAGTGGGGGTTATGTAAGATGCACGACATGACAGCATATTCAGATACCATGACAATCAGGCCATCAGATGCTTTACAGTGGCTCTAAGTATTAAGTTAAATAATCCCTTTTGCTTGTATTTACTCTGAGGAGTGATGCTACAGCTGTTGACAGAGAAGAGCAGCTTCTAAGCAGGATCAGTACTGGCTTTTCAGCATTAACAGTGAATGATCCTCAGTCAAGATTAGGTTGGTGTGTTTTTTTTCTTCAGATAAATAAATATACTGTATTAATGAAACATTTAGTAAAACCGTTATTTTGTTCCTGTATCTGTCAAATTGAGATAGGATTCCCCATGTTGTCAGCTGCACCAATAAAATAGGATATCAAATGCGAATTCCCACGTTGTTGTTGTATTGACTTTGCACTTCTCTCTACCCTACTGTCATTGGATCACAATGACTTCTAGCAGAGAGCCTATCCACTATTAGCAGAGGGCATATCCTGGGAGTATGGACAACAGATAAATAAATACTGACAAAAGCCCCCAGGACTAGAGATCATTCACAGACAAGAACAAGTCAAGCACCTACATTACAGAAGATAATGGGTTTTTAGCAAGCAACCTCCCCCTCTCAACTTCCCCCTTTTGCACACAGAAGAATCTGTGGCTCACACACTGTACAGACAGCTGGACCAACATCTAGTAATTCCTAAAAACCCAGAGCTGTTAGTTTCAGCATTACATCAAAAAACTTAGCATGGGACTTGTGACACTGTTAAAAAAAAAAAATCTAATATGGAAACACTGCTGGGTTGAATTGTGCATTCATCTCTCTTCTGTTTGTTGCTGTCCATGTACAAAGAGAAGTGTAAAGTGTAAAATGCTTTTGAACAGTGATCCTCCTCACTCAGAAGCATGCAGAAAGCTTCTTTTTTAAGGATTCCATTTAGATTGTGGCCCTAAAGCATGAAACTCACCGAGAATCTCACTGTTGATAGGAGGAGTGGGATGCCGTTCCTTCTCTTGCTAGAACAAAAGCGGTACCTGCTGCGTGCTGACCCGGTAGTGACGAACCTACCGTTTCTACTTGTAGAATCGCAATGCTCGTCAGTGGCCAACAACTTGACTTTGAGCCAATCAGAGTGCATGAAGCCCACGTGGGGGAGCCCCCCCAAAAAAGGAACAAATATGGCATTTTCTCCGTACATCCACGGATGAGCCAGTCACACTTAATTTGCAATGTGAGCTATGGGATGGTAGCTAGCTATGTGCACAGACGCAATGCACACAACACTAAATACTTCCTCCAAGCTAGCTAATCACTGTACATTGCTGATAGCTGTTTGGGCAAACACCATCCCAATGCACAAACTCATGCTGGAAATTTCAAATCCAGTTTTTGCAAAGAATGAAAAAAAATCAATCCATAAAAAAAGTAGAATACAGTGTAATTTCAACATTCAGTAGTTTTCATTCTTCCATTCTGTTCTGTGTGGCGTCACTGCTCTGCTCTGGTCAGTGGTAGGTCTCCATACTTCCTTTACTCTGTAGTGGTGGGAGGGTAGCTGACGTGTACCCTGTCTGGCATGCCTACCACTTCCACATCCATTATTGGACAACAAACTATATCAGTTTCAGGGAAATAGAAATGTAAAAAGCCTGCTTCGTCTGTCTCTGTTCCCCAGTCAGTCTGCTGTGTTCATGGTGGAGCTCAGAACTGGGAGTGGTCCATCTCGTCCAGCCATGAGGCAGGGCTGGTGGGGAAGTCTGGATAGCCCGTGCTGCTCCCTGTGGAAAGGTCAGAGGTGGGGCCTCCTGCCATGGCCCTGAGAGCCTGCCCCACGCCACCCTGCCCCCCCTGGGCCATGATGCTGTCCATGGTGAAGCCCAGGTTGTTGAGCAGCGGGGTGTGGCCGGACAGCGAGGCGATGGACGAGGGCGACTGGGGGAGGCCGTAGGGACTGCCCACTCGAATGTCATGATAGGGCTGTCCAGCAGCATCCAGAGAGAAGCCTCCGTTCAACAAGCCTCCGTTGGCCACGTCGCCCACACTCCCATACAGGCCGTTGGTGTGGCCCAGGTCTGACAGGATCTGGTCGTCTGGTGGAAGAGAGGAGGGAGTTAGCTACTATCAATTAGCCACACAGTGGTGTTTTAACACTTCTATGGAGCTGTCATCAACTATATCAACATTATACAGCTGTTATCTTTAAATAGAATTAAGTGCCTTTATGAAACCATTTAATTGAGGCAACATGATCTGGATTTCATCTAGGTAAATGGCATAGGTGTGTAGTGCTTAATAGTGTTCCCCCAGCGTTTAGTAAGAGACGAAAGAGTCATGATTTACCTTAAGCTCAAACAAAGGGGGTCTGTGCATGCAATACAAAATATTTGTCTCCAACAGTCCCTCCAGTACTGTTTCAATAACAACAATGCCCCAGAGCACTTTCCCTCTAATTGACTAAAAGCTTCACCTACTTTATAGAGTTTCTGCTACGGTGTTTTCATTTCTCGTAAAAATGGCCTCCTTTTAAAAGTGTCTTGAGACTTTTATGAGTCCCCAAAACGGGCTCACAAACATCAAATAACCATAAAAACATGGGGATGTGTTAAATGTCATTTGCACGGCCAAAGTTTCTCTTTTCATGTAGGTTCCATGGAGAAATGGGAAAAAAAGACAGGAAGAGGAGGAGGAGCTGAGGAAGAGAGAGAGAGAGAGATATGAAAGAGGTTTGGGGTTGGGTTAGCCATACTGACCTCTGAAGCTGAGCTCACTGTCGCTCAGTCCCGCATCATCTGCTGAACTCTCCTTCTCCACTTTGTTGCCCCCTCGGTTACGTTTGACGCTTTTGTAGAACTGACCCCAGCGGTGCCGCCCTGCGTCCTTCTTCAGACGCTTCTCTTTTGCACGACGATTCTGGAACCACACCTGCCATTGGGGGATAAGATACATTTCTTAGTAAATACAGAAGAGAGGTTTGACTCTTCTAATTCGTGTCTATATCTACATATTATCACTAGGATGTTCTCTTAAACTAGTCCAAACTAGACAACTGCTCAGCTTGTTATTAGAAATCCTGTTGTGAGGCACACACCTGCACTACTCTCATGTCCAGCCCCGTCTCTGAGGAGAGCTGCTCGCGGACGTGGCGTGCTGGCTTGGGAGAGTTCTTGTAGGCGATTTTAAGGGTCTCCAGCTGTTTGGCTGTGATGGTGGTTCGTGGTCGCTTTGCACCTGCCTCTGAATCATCTGAGAAAGACATGCAAGGATTATAGAATAGCTTTTAGATATTTAACTATATTTGTGACTAACGTTTTTTATTGAAATTAACCTGTGGGTTTTCCATTTTGTATATTGACTAGTAAATACAGGTGAAGAACTTGCTTGAATGGACTGAGTGGTCATGTATGGCAAGTAAATACCCTTTTGAAACTGTCCCACTGCAGGGGACATAAATCTCCCAGGAGAATGCCAGAAGAAGGGAGTTATTGGGGGCCCACCGTAAAAGTGCATTGCATCACTTAACATAATCAATCAGTGGGCCATGTAAATCTCCATAAACACACAGGCAGAGCTTTCAAAATCAGATCCATAAAAGGTCAGAGAAACTGGAGATTTAATGCCCAGGCAGGACACTGAGAGACACTGTGACCCCATCCGGCTGGGTTTATGATGATTCTGTCTCTTCACTATCCTCTTGTCTCTTGTGATCTGTCAATTCTTCAGTATTATTATACATAAAGGAGTTCATGCAGGCTGGTCTCATAGACTTGACATAACATAGTAAATAGAAATACGGGACACTCAAATTAGTATAATATGTTACATTTGGTATAGTTATATAAGACAGTTTACTTAAGGCAAAAACGAAAGGAGGGTGATTGTTCAAGGTGAATGGGTAGCCATATAACCCGAACGTCTAGCAAACCAAAGGTTGCGTGTTGGAATCTTATCACAGACAACTTTGCAACTACTTACTACTTTTTAGCTACTCCTAGCGTAGCTAATGTTAGCCACCTAGCTAACGTTAGCGTTAGCCAACTAACCACCTAGCTAACGTTAGCGTTAGCCACCAAACCACCTAACTAATGTTAGCCACAACAAATTTGAATTCGCAACATATCATACATATTGCAAATTCGTAACATGTTGTACGAATTGAAATGTGTAACATATCATAGGAATTGTAATTTGTAACATATCATACGTATAACGCAAACATCTATTAACCCAAAGGTTGTGTGTTCGAATCTCATCATGGACAACTTTAGCCTTTTAGCGAATTAGCAACTTTGCAACTACTTACTACTTTTTAGCTACTTTGCAACTACTTAGCATGTTAGCTAACCCTTCCCCTAACCCTAGCCTTAACCATTTAACCTAACTCCTAACCCTAACCCTAACCTTAACCCCTAACCCTAACCCCTAGCCTAGCTAACGTTAGCCACCTAGCTAACGTTAGCGTTAGCCACCTAGCTAACGTTAGCCACAACAAATGGGAATTCGTAACATATCCTAGGTAAGGCAAATGCGTAACATATTGTACGAATTGCAATTCATAACATATCATACGAATTGTCATTCGTAACATATCATACAAATTGTAATTCGTAACGTATCATTCGAAATGGATGATGAAAATCTACAAATGAATACATACCATACCAAAGGTAACATATCATACTAATTTGAGTCTCACAGATTTTCGTTGACTATGTTACATCTACCCCTGAATCTAGGTTGGTTAACTGCACCTTGCTGTCTGCTGAACTCCCTCCTGCACCTCTCTCCAAAGCTCCCCAGCAGGTGCCAGCAGACATTTAGAGCACCATGCCACATGGGTGAACCAGCTTGAGGCTGCTAGTCTCAAGTCTATTTGGTGAGAATGTTCTAAATATAACAGGTTACCAAGGAGACAGGACTGAATTATTCACACAAAATATTATTCACAGAAAACAGTGGCCAAAGCAATAGGAGGATGGCCCAGTCAGACACCTACCATTCTGTTTGGCCGTCTCGTAGTCCTCCTTGCACACCAGCCTGCCGTCTTCCATGAGGTAGAACTCATCCCCAGTGGCCAGCTGCCGACTGCACATGACACAGGCGAAGCAGTGCAGGTGGTACACAAAGTCCTGGGCCTTCCGCACCACCTGGGTCGGCGGTATCCCCTGTTGGCACGACGCACACTTTGTTCCAAACCGCCTGCAAGTAAACACACACACATACACACCTGCCGTCAGATACTCAAACCCCACCCAGAACAGGTAGATCCAGCCCTAGTCAGTTCAGACAGCATCAGTGGTGGAATGCATTTGTGTTGGTGGTAGGCTGGTCCTCAGGTTGACGAATGGCCTGGATCAATGTAGTGGTATAGTGGGGGCTGAGAGATCCAATAGAGAGAGCTCTGAGTAAACACACTGAAGAGAACCAATAAAGCACTGACTCAGGAGGGGCTGTAAATCACACAGCCTATACAGAGAAATAAACCCTTCCTTCAGACCAAGGTGAAGTTTCTTCATCACGGCTGGGAAATCCAGCACTATACTACCCCCGCCTCAGCACCATCACCATTATCCCCTCTCCTCTTCCTCTCTCCCGTCCCCCTAGTGCACAGCACCACTGCAGTTTTAACATTAAAAAATCCCCCCTATTGTCCCCAGGGCCGCCTAATAAAGTTAGCCTCCACTCTCTGACTTGCAAGCTTTTTAGGTCTCATTGAAGCTTCTGACATTAAAACCTCTCAAACATGATTTAGTAAAAGCCTGTCCGGATCCTGTTTTGGATAAAAGTCCAACTTAATTTTCTTCTTTAATGCCTCAGAAATTCAATCGCAAAAAGATGGAAGCAAAAGGTAGAGAAAGGGAAGAGAATAAATTCAAAGTTGCTGTTGTGTGTGTCCAGCTAGGGCTTGTAGAGCAGTAATAAATTGAATTTGTATAGAGTGTCTTTGGAGTTGAAAGTTTGAGTGTTATGTGTTCTGTCTTATCCAACATAAGTATTCAACATGGACAGAAAGGCAGAAGGATGTTGTAGGATGCTGAGCTTGATTTACCTCATTGTGTTGGTCATGTAACTCCTGAGTGGCGCAGTGGTCTAAGGCACTGCATCGCAGTGCTAACTGTGCCACTAGATCCTGGTTTGAATCCAGGCTCTGTCGCAGCCGGCCGCGACCGGGAGACTCATGGGCGGCGCACAATTGGCCCAGCGTCGTCCAGGGTAGGGGAGGGAATGGCCGGCAGTGATGTAGCTCAGTTGGTAGAGCATGGCGTTTGCAACGCCAGGGTTGTGGGTTCGATTCCCACGGGGGGCCAGTATAAAAAAAATGTATTCACTAACTGTAAGTCGCTCTGGATAAGAGCGTCTGCTAAATGACTAAAATGTAATGTAAAAAATGTCATGTCACTAAGTCTTGACACAAGCCTTTTCTCTAACATTATGAAAGTTAACTATGCAAAGAGGAAAGTCCTCACTGACCAGGGGCATAGGCACAAGTGCGCATGATTTGCTAAGTCGCTCTGGATAAGAGCGTCTGCTAAATGACTAAAATGTAAATGTAAATGTAAATTTGGCGCAGGCCCACCCACTCCGATTGTCAGTGTTCCAAACTGGACATTATTTGTCTTTTTACCTAAGCACAGTACTTGACTTGGGCAGGAGCTCACCGGAACTGAGTACCGGCACCTCAAATGTTATTCTGCTGGAGTTCCTGCACCTCCTATAGAATATTAGCTCAAAAGAATTGAGGAGTTCCTGCAACTAAATATAAATGGTACCGGACCCAAAATGAGTACCGGCACCTATTTCAGTCCAGGTCAAGCATTGGCCTAAACATGCATACACCATCAGACGAAATTCATAGTAAGCAGTATGGAGGGGGTGGGAAAACGAAAGGGATATATATTGACAATAATAATAATAATACATTTGATTTGGCAGATGCCTTTCAGGACACTTGAGGACATCTTACATAAAATCTAGTGCTATATATAAAATACATTTTTATCTAGGCCTATGTAATTAATTTGAACTATGCTTGATTATTTACCCTGAAAAAATAACAAAAAGACGAATTGTAAAAAATAAAAAATAAAAGAACCTTATCAATTTCAAAATAATGGGTGGTTCTGGCACGTGTCACTTCGCACTGATACCATGTGCGGTAAACAGTAGCTATCGCTGTGTAGGCTAGGCTACACTGTGTAGGCTACTCACCGTTAGCTAGCTAGCTAAGACTCAAGTAAAATGGCCAAACAAAGCTCACTGTTACATTTTTTTCAAGAGACCGTGTACAGAAGAGGATGTTGGAGCATTTGCCAAGTTATTTGATATCAGTGATTTCGCCATGAAGGGCCTCCAGTCCCCCTCTATATCAGTCACTGGTTGCATTGATCTAATCGAGGGTCTTAAAGACACTTTCAGTACATTCAGAGACAATGATCAGCAATACAACACTGTTTTTATTCAACACTAGAAATCATGAAACAGGCTTCTCCACTTCGACTCGCACTCTCTCCCACCCTTCGCTGAGACATGACCATCAGTCCAGTGAATGTTTTTTCTTCTTCTATTTATTTCAATGTGCCTCGCAAGTAATAGGCTACAACAACTGACCTATTACCAGTGTTATCATATAGCCTAGGGGACTCTACGTTATTTATGATAAGGGGTAGGCCTACATGGAGAAAATCGGACCTATCTTATTATATATGAAAGTAGGAAATGCATGAAACAATATTTATTTCCAGTCAATGTAAATAGCCTATCATTTTCAGGAATTTAATTGGAAATATAACTTTGCCCTGTGCTTCTCCGCCCATGCACTATAGTTAGGCCCTATAGGCTATTGATCATTCAGTTGATATCACACAATACATTGTAGGCACACTTGATCTCCCGCACCCAGCAGAGAATTGCACGCGGGTTGCATTTTGACTCATGAAGTGATCTCGACAAAGAAAAGGTTGGTGACCTCTATATAAGCTATGGATGCCTATTGTGATTATTACTGTTATATCAGGGCATTATGTTCTAGTCTCATAGTCTATTAATTATAGGCCTATGGTTTATCATGTGTAGGTCTATGTGAGTCGCATGTTACATGGGCTCCCGAGTGGCCTAAGGCACTGCATCTCAGTGCTTGAGGCGTCACTACAGACCCCCTGGTTCGATTCCAGGCTGTATCACAACTGGCCGTGATTGGGAGTCCCATAGGGCGGCGCACAATTGGCCCAGCGTCGTCCGGGTTTGGCCGGTGTAGGCCGTCATTGTAAATAAGAATTTGTTCTTAACTGACTTGTATAGTTAAATAAAAATGCAAGAGTCATGGATTTTGGTAGGCCAACAAGACTATTTGGTTTGTAATGCAAAATCACGTAAGATGGTTTGTTGTGTGCGATCAATTAGTAGGGTAGGCTAATGCTTTTGTGATCATTTGATGCCCAAATTTTGGCCCACCTACATTTTTGCTGGCCCTGCCATCAACGGATTTCTGCCGATGCCACTGTCATTGACACTATTGTCCTGAATAAGATCAAATCTAATCTGTGAGTAATATAGTAATATGCTCACCAAACCCTTTCCTCAGACCTAAGCAACATCCACCACACACCACTGAATATGTCACAGATTTCACAAGTCCAAGCCAGTGCAATCATGTTGGCATTTTTTAGCTCACTTGAATGTAGGCAATTAAATATAATGCTAGCTTTGCTTAAAAGTACATCACTTTTACATTCCATTAAGCTTGATATAATCAAATGTTCTAAATTCCCATACAATGCGTTTTTAAATGAAGAAGTTGAACTCACTTGAAAAAGTCTTCTTTGCAGTACACATTTCCCGCCCGCGAGAAACACTTGTCTGCCAGCAACGCTTGACAATCGGCGCACTTGAGGCACTTGGAGTGCCAGTGGCGGTCCAGCACCTTCAGGATGAACTTGTCGAGGATGTGTTGACTACAGCCCGCACACTGGGGGATTTCTGGAGGGAGAGAGAGAGAATACACACCATGCGTTAAGACAATATCCTGGTCCTGGAATACTGCAAGGAAACAGGTGAGCAGAGCATATGTTTTTTTTTAAACAGTAATGTAATTCCTCATCATTATATTCGACCTCGATAAAAACATAGCCTGACAGAGTAAATGGTGTCATCATGCCATTCATTCGACTTTGGTTGAGATTGATCCCATTCCTTTACTCTGCTTTTTTAATCAAGTGCCTGTGCTGGTGACACAATATTTAGCCTTGAAGTGGACTTGATTGGACCCCACTGATTCGATTTGTATTATCTTAAACCGAGTAATAATGGCATGAATGAAGAAAACTTGCCTATAAGTAGGAGCACTAATAGTGTTAAAAACCATACACCATTATCACCATTATCACCATTATCACCATTATCACCACAATACTCCATTAGTTATCACCATCAACATTACCAGTAGGCCTAACACCAGAACAGCGTCACTATTGATATAAGATTAGGCTATGCAAAACCAAATAACCAGAGTTATTATTATATTTCTAAAAAATATATATATAGAAGTATTACAATGTGATATAACAATACATATTATTGTTATTATTATATAGCCTTATTTTTTTCATTTGAGAATATGAAACCTCGGAAGTAATTTCCCTCAATCTCCGTTGTCGTCAGTGCAATGTTAGCTTATATTTACCATGTGAACAATGGCCAGGTGAAGAGGCATCTCATGGAAAATAGCATTTTCAATATCTTAGAATAGCGGTGAGGACATAATGAGATCGAAATTAGAACGGACCCTTCAAACTCATACAAATGGATGCAATAGGCCTAAGCAGCGTTCTGTGCGCAAAACAATTGGACAGGTGATTTTTTTCTGTGCTCGAGCAATATAATATTTTCACTGTATCTAAGATCTGCAATTAGCCTATCCCAAGCTAGTTGTTGTTTTAAATTAAATGAATGATACATTAAATCACACTGTCTAATCAGTAATCTAATCACACCCATACCAAGCTGTTTAAATGTGCACTGTAGAGGTCACGAGAAGTAATCCTACATGTGCTTCTTCATTCTGTACGTTGGGAGACATTTTTGGAGTACAATTGTACTATTTATATTTATAGTTTCTGGAAGGCTGCTCAGTCAACAACATTCATACATAAGCCGCATGCACAAATAATAGAGGGATACATTTAACGATACACGTATTAAGGTGTAGGCCTAAATAAATGAAGAGATAATGCAAAGCTCAATATCTTTTATTGTACTATTGTGATGTGGCATTAGCCTACATACAGTTGCATAACAGGTATTTATTTCCCAATCAACTTCAGAATCAAATACGATAACTATGGAGTACATGTTTTTTCAATAAGAGTTAATACAAAACTGAAATTAAAGATAGGTGTATTTTACATCCACAAAATATGAAATAATTCCTCTGATTTGTGGTGCTTTTGTTCATTAGATTCTGGCGGGAGTGGTGGTGCTGAAAGGATAGCTCGAGGGCCTCCAGCATGTTGCCAATCTTGGCAGTAGGCCTCGATGCCTAATAGCCTCTTCTCTCTCTCTCTCTCTCTCTCTCTCTCTCTCTCTCTCTCTCTCTCTCTCTCTCTCTCTCTCTCTCTCTCTCTCTCTCTCTCTCTCTCTCTCTCTCTCTCTCTCTCTCTCTCTCTCTCTGTGTCTGTCTGGCTCTCTCTCTGCTTGACTTATAAATCACACGATTATACCACAGATCTCTTCTGTGCCTCAAGAGGTGTCCTCAAATCTAAGAAAATGTGTTCCTATACGCTTCCTTTCCTCTTTTAGGCGGCTGTATTTCGATAAGCAGATGCTCATTTCCCACCAGTCTGATAGGGATACTAATTTTGTTTTTTAACAGGACAAAATCATATCAACCAAGTCATGTGCTTATTAGCCACAGTATCGGAATAACTGTACTGTAACACCTTTATACGAAGCCTATAGTATTAGGGAACGAGCTCATAGCCTATAGAGCTCATAGGCCTATAGTTGATATGCTTTGTAGATTGCATGACCTACACTTCAAAGCAAGCAGACTGTAAACTATATTTAGGAAGTAATCTGCTTCTTGTGCTAAAAACGGTTTAAGAATAATTACCCTTATTCGTAAGAGCATGCTAACAGCCATATTAATCATGATAACAATGTTTAGATACATAATACTAAATAGCTTTTATTCGTAGAGTAATCCGGTATTAAATCCAGCATGTATGCACCAAGGGGGGTTGAGTGGCAAGATCTTTACCCAATCTTTTAATCTCCCTCGATGTACAATATTAAAGAGCACACGCCGCCAATATATAGGCTATTTGTATAGGTTAAACAAATTATATTTCACAATTCTGCGTTATGTTTCACTGTGTGCATTATGCATTATGTTTCACTATCTTTATCAATAAGGTAGGCTAGCCTAAATGAAATTCGTATTAAGTAATACAAGAGACAGTTTTTGACAGTCTCTCTTTTAAATGGGTTAAATGGGTTAACTCTGTTGTGCACGCTATAAAAAACGGAATACAATCATGTACTAAATCGTAAGAAATTAGTCTAGATTTTGAAAAATATATATATAATATATATTTATTTTTTTATACTCTCCAGCGCTGAAAGAAGCAATGGCTCGTTTGGATCTGCGATATAAAGAAATATTTAATTGTGGATTAAGAGCAACATTAGAGGTAATACCATAATAGGTCCATCTGTACATTCCAGTGGCTCGCACATGAATAATTAGGTCAGGAATTTATCAAATTCCAGTTCCATCTTGATAGCATGATCAGATTATATGGGCCTAGAGATTAACATGACGGCGATAAAGAGCAGATGCGAAGATAGGTAATTCTTTGCTTTGATGCTGAGGTAGCCTAGTTATTGCACACACAATATAGTGAAATATTTCACGTTTTTCATTTTTTTATAGAAATTATGACAAAACCACCTGTTTTAGTAGGCTGTGTAATATCATATATGTGTCAAACAATAATAAGACAGACATAATTGTACAATTATGTAGCCTACAATAGTGCAAAACACAGCTACAACAGAAACATTAAAGCATACATTAACATATATAGCCTGGATAATTCGGATATGACTCAGTAATAGCTGTCAGTCAAACCAGCTGGGTATGGAGAGTAGGTGATGACAACGTCTGATCTCTCGTCCGTGGCCAGACTCCTTTGCAAATAAACAGCTGTCTAGCATGTCTCTGATTGTAAACCAGAGGCAAACCTCTCACACAGCTCGAGGGAATAGAATACAAAAAGCGCTGGAGGTAGAGAATATAAATATTCCTGTGCTAATAAAAAAATAAAGTGTGTGTATGTCTTGATGAGTAAACTATTATGCACGTCATAACCTAGGCCTGTGCACATGGGGCTTCTAAAATAGTGTAAAACCTGCTTGTACAACTCGTGCATAGGGCTGGAGTTGGGAAACACAACACTGTGAGCAGTACAAATGCACAGTTTAAACAATACATTCTTGTGATAAAGAATCTCTATCCATACAGCATTCCACAAAATTCCATATCAGGACCAGAAGATCAAAATGAGATGCAACTAATATCCTCACTTCAAATAATAATATGAAATACAAGTCATATGAGTCAGTGGAGTAAGAGTCATAATAATATGAATACATATGAGCCAGTAGAATAATATCACTGTCTTCATTAGCCTGTCTGTCCTGTCCCTCAACCCAGTGTAATTAACCTCTGAATATTTTTCTACAGCAGTGCCCTGCAGCATTTCAGAGCTCACCTGCCAATGTCCTTATGATATAATCAATAGAAAAGGAAGTGGAAAAGCCTTACGTTGCATTGGCACTCCGAGTATCTCCGGTAGACCCTTCACAGGACTCTCTGTTGGTAGAACAGCCGCACTTTGCATCATTGTGATCCAAAACGGGGAATAAACACACACATATACACGGTGGGCAAAAGCTCCCGTTTATTTAGTGAAAAATGTAGAATATATCAAATAGAAACAGGGTATGGACCCTTCTGTAGATCTAGCTGTCCCGTTAAAGTCCGGTATGTTTTATTATCCTGGAATATTGTCCTGTGCGTGCCGGATTTCGCCGTGCTCTTTTGGTGTGGATCATACAAGCTGCTTGATTCATTCACACTGCAGGGGCAACCATGACGACACTCTAGCATGGGCACCGCCCGGGACCAATGGGATCCTCGGACAAGCCTCAAATGGGCGGAAGAATTCTGCTTGTGAGAGCAGGTGTGCAGTGAGAAGAAGGAAGAAGTGGTGACGAGACAGAATGCCACCAGAAAGGCGGGACCTTCTTTAGGATAGTATCAATAAATACAGGCTTGCTTTGCTCGTAGCATTGTCTCTCTGTCAGTATAACTGAAAGGGTAAAACGTTGGTCACTTGAAAATGACAATATGCTTTGATAGACTTTGCACTAGTCAGGTATGCCAAATCAGTCTTCAGAGACGTGAAATGTGACATTGAGCAACCGTTAGCCTATAGGCCAACTAGTCTATACAGCCGAATCCATAGCCTACCTGCTCTGATATGACAGAGATATGAAATTAATCAGTTTCCTCATATTGTCAACGATTTGACAATTAGCCTGTCTGTAAATTGCATGTGGGTAAATGTTTTTATCTGCTCTAAACCTTCAGGCAAAGAAAGTCCTATTTATTAGGATACGAGTTGTTGAATCTGGTTGCCGATAGCATACAAAAAGACATCGATGGTGTGTAGGCTAAAACAGCATATTAATTACATTTTGTTGATTGGACAAAATCGCAATATTTGTGTCTGATCTCTATGAATAGGATGTAACCTGACTGTAATGAAGACCTGTTGTCAGAGAGCCTTGACAGGTATTAGAAGTCCAAGCACAATCCTTCTGACAGTGTTCATTTCAATTCCGCGTTTGAGAGACTGCTCTCGGATAAAATATTCCCTCCGGAGAGTTCTTAGTTCAAGCTAGATGAACTCAATCTTCGCTTCCAATTTTCTTCAAGCATAAAATAAAATGCACGGTGTTTGCTCCGTCCGCGTCCCACGCGTTCAGATAAACAATAGCCTACAGTCCTATTTTACTCAGGTTGAACGAAATTGTACAAGCAGCCGACCATCTGAATCTCGGAATATCTGAATACAAAATAACTAGCATGTAGGCAGGTTTATGTCTGCTATTACCCTAACCCGTACCACCATTACTACTATAACAACAAGTGTTTACAATAATGATCATGAACATTGAACATTTGTAACATTAAAATAATATATTTAGCCTATTAATCATAATTGAATTAGGTAATTACAATATATAAAAAATAACACCAATAATAATAATAATAATAATAATAGCCTATATTATCAACATCATTTTGATAATGAGCACAATAACTGTACAATATTTTGTCCCGATACAACAATTACGAAAGATTATAATATATATTTGGGGCATAAGTAATATATGTTTTTTTCTATTCACCTTGCGTCCACCATAGCCTGTGTCATTTCAAGTGAATCGGAATAAAACGGACAAAACCTTATATCTAATTACAGCTAAATTACTGCCATCATTATCTCGTTACTTGGTGGATATTCACTTAAATTGGACTAAAATACCCCTCTCAAAAACATGTTTTAACCACCTTTGGTGTTTATCTAAAATCAACTAAAACATCCATCGTTATTGGATTTAAACACACTTACAATTTCTGGATGCAAAAAGATAAAGGGAGTCAATTCCAAAGGGTATTGTGTCGACCCAAAAGGCGGCTTATACAGCTATTGTTGGTAAGCTTAACACTATCCTGCCCCTAAAGGTACACGAACAGTCACGTGTTTCTATATACCTGTCTCTGATATTTTCTTTCGTTTTCTGTTTTTGTACAACTACAAACTCGTTTCCGCAGCTGTAAAAAAAACATAAACACATCAATATCAATACTAGCCTACTACCCACAAGACTCAAATCAGTTGGCCCATCACTTGCAGACTGACAATATAGGCCTACTAGGTTATAGTTGAACCAATGTCTAAAAAGGAGAAGATATTCGGTTAAATGTGCATAATGGTGATATGATATTTCAGCGAAAGCTGATTGTAATACACATTGTAATACTAAAGGGCCTACAAACCACAAAAGCCGTTGTGTGTTTAATGTTTGAAATGTAGTTTAGTCAAATGAAAACACTCATCAAGTTGATTAAATGGGAGCAGCAGGGATATTCTGGGAATAGGCTACTCCCCACACCAGCCCCACAAGCGCTAAACCCGCCTTCACGTCTTTATGCCAGGTGTCCCAGTTACACCCACCACCCTCCATCCATCCTCTCATCCAGGCCGGTGTGGCAAGGGAATCATCCCTTCGTACACTTTCATTTTCATTACACTTTTCCCCCAAGATTATTCAATTACTCTGATTGTCGAGTGTATTGAAAACATGCATTTGACTTTTAAATACAGTGTGGAGAAAATGTCCTTACTTAGACTGTCAACATTGGGTCATACAATTAGATTAGTTGATGGATGTAGGCCTACAGTGGATAAAGGTACATTTGATAGAAACTGAGGGACAAAATTAGGATGTTATTTATTTTATTCATATACATTGCCTAGTAACGAAAATAAAAAGAGCCAGAAAAAATATATAATAAAGCAAACGATCAAACTATCTCGAGTGAAATAGAACTATTGAAATAGTATAAACTGCTGAATTTGAGTAAACGAGTGTTTGATCCCCTGCTAGAACGTAGCCTACAAATGGTAGTGGGCTAGTGCACCTTCTCTTGTAGAATCAGATGAGCACCCCTTAGGACAATGAGTAAGCATGAAGCTATAACTCAAGTAAATGGCGATTTTTCTGCCACCGCTGTTGACCCAGTCACCTCTAATTAGATATAATATTTCAGTGTACGAGTTCATTGACATCTGCGATTAACAAATCCATCTTATAGGTAAAGCACAAGGACCAAGAGGTCTCAGAATACAACCATTCATTCTCACCACTGGACCGCTATTGTTCATAGGCTAACCAGGCCTTCCCCAATACCTTCTTGTAGATGTTAAACGTTTGCACCCAAAAGGCTAGCTAGCCATCATGATTACCTTCAACGAAATTAAGCGTAATCGATGCTTATTATTAAAACCAAGACACACTGAGGGAAGTGGTTTGGTGATTTACAATAAGAACAAATAACTTGAGGATCTAGGCTATTATCTTACTTGAAATACAGTTGGTAGTTGTGGGTCATTAACCAGGTTTCATCCAACCATTTCATGCGGATTAATTACCTGACGCATAAAAAAAGAACAGGCTGAACCTAACCTACATACACCGAAGTTGTATATAAACCCTGGATTGTTGATGCTATGTATTGACCATTGAGAGGCTTTGAAGCCACCGGTCGGCCATACTGGCACACCGCAGTAGGAGCAGTCCTCCATAGGAATGAATGGAATTCTACAAAATGACATGTATTTAAGTATTTTTGTTGTTGTAGTGGGGACAGTAACATTTGTACTCTCAAAAAAAATAATTGTAGGAAAATGTTTTACTATATTATTGAATTAAAAAAATGTATGTTTAGCTCACATAATATAATTTAAAAAATATGCATTAAGGTGTCTGTAATAGAATAAACGTGTCAAAAACGAATGTAGACATTTATAAATGCATTTCCATTGATTCAAACATATTTTTGGAGGAGGAGTACCAAGATGGCTGCGTGGTGGCTTCATTACAGCTCCCCCTGTTAGTCATCCAGGGGTTATACACATCATTGAAATACACATATGTTTTCCAGTAAGCCAGTAAATCAGTAACAAAACACATGCACGCACACACGGTTGAGAGAGCAGAACTGTAGAGTGTAGGCTATACCATCACTATAACCATCACTATAGGCAGCCAATATGCACACGAAAACAGTAAGTTGTGATTGGGAAAAACATTATTCAAAATATAAATAGAAAATCCAATGGTCTATTTATGCTCTCTATTGTATCTTCTTCGTAAAACAACAATAATATCCTGCTAAATAATTAGTAATAAGCTAAATTCAAGGATGAATAATATTTAATCTGTTGGAAATTGTGGTGAATTTATGCTTTTATTTCATTTGTACAATTTAATTTAGGATAGTATAACGATACACGTCACTCGTATTGAACCTGGAACCAAGCACCGTGTCTAGGAGAAATCTCGAAATCTCTCTCTTATGCTTATCCAGTTACTTTTGATAAGCCTACGTAGCCTACTTGGCACAGACACGAAAATCACAATGCATGGACCCAGAATTATCACTAAAGGCAGGGTTGTGTTAGAGACCACCTAAAGCGAGACCTATTCAAGATCAAGACTAGCGCAAATCGAGTCTGAGTAAAGACCAAGACCGGAGGGGTGGCGAGACAGAGTCAAGACCGAGACCTAGAGTGGGTCAAGGGGTCCGAGACCAAGTCAAGACCGACACCAGAAAAATGCGAGTCCAATTCAAGACCATGATTGTAATTTTGTCAAATCACCACCATAATAAGAGTTTAATGTCCAGTATTTCTGTGTTCATATTTCAGAACAACATATGGATTCTTTAGACATTCAGAATAGTGAAAAAATGCAACCTGAGGGAAAATAGAGCCACTCTACGAATTATTACTAACCCAAACACAGTGGGGAACAATGGGCCTTCTACACATTCAGAGAGGGGCTAAGGATTTATAAAATAATGATTATAATAATATAATGATAATGATATTATTATTTTAAATGATGTTCTGATTTAATCTCTTCAGTTTTTGTTGGAAAGGAAATGGTTAACTCTGAAGAGAAAACATTATCCAATGAGGATTTTTCTTTGCTGGTCTCTGGGGGATAAAGCTAGCTAGCTAAGTCAGCCATTGGCTAGGCCATCAGAAGCTTGATAAAGGCATCTGCCATTCAACTGCCATTCAACTGTCTTAGGGCAACATTTTGGAGTGGCAGTGGAATCAACCGATCACATTTTGACTTAATGGTTGGGACCGTTTTTACAAAAACGTATGGAAACTTCTGCCTTCTTCAAGGCCAACAGGTCACTGCGCAATAATGAGCAGTAGTTTTCGCAAGGTCTTGCTAGCTAGCTTTTGTTGTCGGCTAGTTTGCAGCAGCTGCAGCAGGTGTTATCAAAGAGCCTGTATTAGCTAATGTGTTAGCTTCTCCCTTTTCAAGAATAACTTTCAACAAGTAGTTAAGTTTCAAATGATCATCATCTGGTGAGTGGAACTGTTATTTATTGCAGAGGGCTTGCTGTTGTTAGCCATTTCTTTGAAAATAACTTATGTGTGTGAAACGTTGTTGCATTTAAAGTGGAACTGACAGCATTTTAGCAACATGAAATCTTATTAAAATCTGTTCATTACACCCCCACACTTTTTAATTTTTTATAAATCAATAGTGGGAAAGCGGCCTAATAGACAATGCAGTAAATAAAATCGAATAAAAACATCTGTCTTGTCCAGGACCAGAGTCTACACAGACCAGTGCGCTATAGCCAATCAGAGCTACAGTAGGCCTTTATACAAACAAACCATTTGCCACACAGGCCTGCCATCATTTACCTTGAACCTTACTGTGTGTTTACAGGCAGTTGCAATATTGCGACTTTAGATCATTAGAACTCATTCGCCAAAAGTGACAAAATACACCGGAATGGATTTCTGCAAATATGTAAACATAACTGGAGTCCTCTTACATTTGGGAACTTTACAGTCCTATTGATCAAACAACCATGAAAAAGTAGTCTCTCTCTCCCAAAGTTATGCACATCACCAACAACAAGATCAACAACTAATGCTAGCCAGAGCAAGATGAGCTAAAATCTAACGAAGGAACATTAGATAAACCCTCTCAAACTTTTTCAGCTAGTTGGCCGTCAAAATTGCACTGATAAACGATGGGGAATTGTAGCCTCCTTGTCCTTCTGCAGCTTGCCTGCCAATGCATGCTTGTCCCAACCAAGCACCCAAGCTAACTGGCTAAAGTTGGCTAGATTGCTAGCTAGCTACTTCCAGACACAAAAGACAGAACACCTCACTCTGACCATTTTACTCACTGTAGCAGAGCTGGTTAGGCTGTTTACATGTTATCTAGAGCGTTCTTGACTAACTATTACTTTTTTTGCCTACGTTTACTGACACCGGTCATATTCAGCAGGTGTTGCACATTCGTAAATTCATCAGTTGTTCTGCGCTCTGGCACACTCAGACGAGAGTGCTCTGAAATCGGAGTAGATAGCCAGAGTGAATTTTCGAATGCAAGAGATATGCTAACTGGATAACAGTCGTTCAAGTTCTTGCTAGCTAACCAAATGACCTCTGCATCTCTAGCTGTGTATAGCCACCGAAAAACGATATGAGGGGAAAAAGTCAGTCACTCACCCCCTCTTCCAGCTAACGTTAGGCTCTGTGTTTTTAGCTCGCTACATAAATAGATACGCTAGCCTATTAGCCACGTTATGACTGACTTGTGATCATTGCCCTTGCTGGTTTGATTGTATTGACATTCCCAGCGTTAGTTACATTCGTCTGTTTTTGTCCAGAATATTGAGTTATTGAAACTGAAACAGTGCATCCCGAATGGAGGCAGCAGACAATGTACCAGGCCAGCTGTGATTTACAACCTGATAGCAATATTTTTTTGGACTACCAAGAAATGTATTGGTCAATTATATTAATCATGCATTGAACTGCATTTGACTGATATTATGATTGTCTGTTTCCTTCATATCTGCAAATTAGTTAAAACGCTGTCAGTTCCACTTTAAACTTTAGGTCACTGGTTACTTTGTGTGCTAAACATGAAATGGGAAGTAAAATGTGTAAATTTCGAAAGAGAAATGTTTAATGGTTGTGTTTTTGTATTGTTAGGATTGGGACCTACTGGCTTATTATGTCCAAGTTTATGGACTGCCTATCCTTTAACACCATGCTGTGTGTGACTGCTGTCTTTCCATCGGCCCTATGCAGTGGTGTAGTGGTGTAGTGGTGTAGTGGTGCCTGGAGAAGTGGGTATACTCTAATTTTGCCAAGAAGTTCCCAAACGTCCCGCCCAGCGAAGGAAAGGCAACCTGTGTGAAAAATCCTATGTTTTTTAATTAATTTTCCTATTGATTTTTACAGTGGTGTAAAGTACTTAATTAAAAATACTTTAAAGTACTACTACTTTTTTGGGGTATCTGTACTTTACTTTACTATTTATATTTTTAACAACTTTTACTTTTACTTCACTACATTCCTAAAGAAAATAATGTACTTTTGACTGCATACATTTTCTCTGACACCCTAAAGTACTGTCACGTATACTCTCCCTCTGGCCTCTAGGTCACCAGGCTGCTCTTTAATACGCACACCTGTCACCATCGTTACGTGCACCAGCGCCTCATCAGACTCACCTGGACTCATCACATTTACATTTTAGTCATTTAGCAGACGCTCTTATCCAGAGCGACTTACAGTTTAGTGAGTGCATACATTATTTTTTATTTTTTCATACTGGCCCCCCGTGGGAATGGAACCCACAACCATGGCGTTGCAAACGCCATGCTCTACCAACTGAGCTACATCCCTGCCGGCCATTCCCTCCCCTACCCTGGGCCAATTGTGCGCCGCCCCATGGGTCTCCCGGTCGTGGCTGGCTACGACAGAGCCTGGATTCGAACCAGGATCTCTAGTGGCACAGCTAGCACTACGATGCAGTGCCTTAGACCACTGCGCCACTCGGGAGTCACCTTCCTGATTACCTCCCCTATACAGTGGGGAGAACAAGTATTTGATACACTGCCGATTTTGCAGGTTTTCCTACTTACAAAGCATGTAGAGGTCTGTCATTTTTATCATAGGTACACTTCAACTGTGAGAGACGGAATCTAAAACAAAAATCCAGAAAATCACATTGTATGATTTTTAAGTAATTAATTTGCATTTTATTGCATGACATACAGTGGGGGAAAAAAGTATTTAGTCAGCCACCAATTGTGCAAGTTCTCCCACTTAAAAAGATGAGAGAGGCCTGTAATTTTCATCATAGGTACACGTCAATTATGACAGACAAATTGAGAAAATAAATCCAGAAAATCACATTGTAGGATTTTTAATGAATTTATTTGCAAATTATGGTGGAAAATAAGTATTTGGTCACCTACAAACAAGCAAGATTTCTGGCTCTCACAGATCTGTAACTTCTTCTTTAAGAGGCTCCTCTGTCCTCCACTCGTTACCTGTATTAATGGCACCTGTTTGAACTTGTTATCAGTATAAAAGACACCTGTCCACAACCTCAAACAGTCACACTCCAAACTCCACTATGGCCAAGACCAAAGAGCTGTCAAAGGACACCAGAAACAAAATTGTAGACCAGCACCAGGCTGGGAATACTGAATCTGCAATAGGTAAGCAGCTTGGTTTGAAGAAATCAACTGTGGGAGCAATTATTAGGAAATGGAAGACATACAAGACCACTGATAATCTCCCTCGATCTGGGGGCTCCACGCAAGATCTCACCCGTGGGGTCAAAATGATCACAAGAACGGTGAGCAAAAATCCCAGAACCACACGGGGGGACCTAGTGAATGACCTGCAGAGAGCTGGGACCAAAGTAACAAAGCCTACCATCAGTAACACACTACGCCGCCAGGGACTCAAATCCTGCAGTGCGAGACGTGTCCCCCCTGCTTAAGCCAGTACATGTCCAGGCCCGTCTGAAGTTTGCTAGAGTGCATTTGGATGATCCAGAAGAGGATTGGGAGAATGTCATATGGTCAGATGAAACCAAAATATAACTTTTTGGTAAAAACTCAACTCGTCGTGTTTGGAGGACAAAGAATGCTGAGTTGCATCCAAAGAACACCATACCTACTGTGAAGCATGGGGGTGGAAACATCATGCTTTGGGGCTGTTTTTCTGCAAAGGGACCAGGACGACTGATCCGTGTAAAGGAAAGAATGAATGGGGCCATGTATCGTGAGATTTTGAGTGAAAACCTCCTTCCATCAGCAAGGGCATTGAAGATGAAACGTGGCTGGGTCTTTCAGCATGACAATGATCCCAAACACACCGCCCGGGCAACGAAGGAGTGGCTTCGTAAGAAGCATTTCAAGGTCCTGGAGTGGCCTAGCCAGTCTCCAGATCTCAACCCCATAGAAAATCTTTGGAGGGAGTTGAAAGTCCGTGTTGCCCAGCGACAGCCCCAAAACATCACTGCTCTAGAGGAGATCTGCATGGAGGAATGGGCCAAAATACCAGCAACAGTGTGTGAAAACCTTGTGAAGACTTACAGAAAACATTTGACCTGTGTCATTGCCAACAAAGGGTATATAACAAAGTATTGAGAAACTTTTGTTATTGACCAAATACTTATTTTCCACCATCATTTGCAAATAAATTCATTAACAATCCTACAATGTGATTTTCTGGATAATTTTTTTTCATTTTGTCTGTCATAGTTGACGTGTACCTATGATGAAAATTACAGGCCTCTCTCATCTTTTTAAGTGGGAGAACTTGCACAATTGGTGGCTGACTAAATACTTTTTTCCCCACTGTAAGTATTTGATCACCTACCAACCAGTAAGAATTCCGGCTCTCACAGACCTGTTAGTTTTTCTTTAAGAAGCCCTCCTGTTCTCCAGACAACTGTCCACACACTCAATCAAACAGACTCCAACTTCTCCACAATGGCCAAGACCAGAGAGCTGTGTAAGGACATCAGGGATAAAATTGTAGACCTGCACAAGGCTGGGATGGGCTACAGGACAATAGGCAAGCAGCTTGGTGAGAAGGCAACAACTGTTGGCGTAATTATTCGAAAATGGAAGAAGTTCAAGATGACGGTCAATCACCCTCGGTCTGGGGCTCCATGCAAGATCTCACCTCGTGGGGCATCAATGATCATGAGGAAGGTGAGGGATCAGCCCAGAACTACATGGCAGGACCTGGTCAATGACCTGAAGAGTGCTGGGACCACAGTCTCAAAGAAAACCATTAGTAACACCCTACGCCGTCATGGATTAAAATCCTGCAGCGCACGCAAGGTCCCCCTGCTCAAGCCAGTGCATGTCCAGGCCCGTCTGAAGTTTGCCAATGACCATCTGGATGATCCAGAGGAGGAATGGGAGAAGGTCATGTGGTCTGATGAGACAAAAATAGAGCTTTTTGGTCTAAACTCCACTCGCCGTGTTTGGAGGAAGAAGAAGGATGAGTACAACCCCAAGAACACCATCCCAACCGTGAAGCATGGAGTTGGAAACATAATTCTTTGGGTATGCTTTTCTGCAAAGGGGACAGGACGACTGCACCGTATTGAGGGGAGGATGGATGGGGCCATGTATCGCGAGATCTTGGCCAACAACCTCCTTCCCTCAGTAAGAGCATTGAAGATGGGTCGTGGCTGGGTCTTCCAGCATGACAACGACCCGAAACACACAGCCAGGGCAACTAAGGAGAGGCTCTGTAAGAAGCTTCTCAAGGTCCTGGAGTGGCCTAGCCAGTCTCCAGATCTCAACCCCATAGAAAATCTTTGGAGGGAGTTGAAAGTCCGTGTTGCCCAGCGACAGCCCCAAAACATCACTGCTCTAGAGGAGATCTGCATGGAGGAATGGGCCAAAATACCAGCAACAGTATGTGAAAACCTTGTGAAGACTTACAGAAAACGTTTGACCTGTGTCATTGCCAACAAAGGGTATATAACAAAGTATTGAGAAACTTTTGTTATTGACCAAATACTTATTTTCCACCATAATTAGCAAATAAATTCATAACAAATCCTACAATGTGATTTTCTGGATTTTTTTTCTCATTTTGTCTGTCATAGTTGACGTGTACCTATGATGAAAATTACAGGCCTCTCTCATCTTTTTAAGTGGGAGAACTTGCACAATTGGTGGCTGACTAAATACTTTTTTCCCCCCACTGTATCTTTCCTTTTACTCAAGTATTACAATTGGGTACTTTTTCCACCACTGGATTTTTCAGATTTTCACTCTCAAAACCAAACTTTTTTATTTTTTACCCCTTTTTCTCCCCAATTGGTAGTTACAGTCTTGTCCCGTCGCTGCAACTACAGTACGGACTCTGGAGAGGTGAAGGTCGAGAGCCATGCGTCCTCTGAAACACGACCCTGCCAAGCCGCACTGCTTCTTGACACACTGCTTGCTTAACCCAGAAGCCAGCCGCACCAATGTGTCGGAGGAAACACCATACAACTGGCGACCGTGTCAGCGTGCATGCGCCCAGCCCGCCACAGGAGTTGCTAGAGCGCGATGGGACAAGGACATCCCGGCAGGCCAAACCCTCCCCTAACCCGGACGACGCTGGGCCAATTGTGCGCCGCCTCATGGGTCTCCCGGTCGCGGCCGGCTGTGACACAGCCCGGGATCAAACCCGGATCTGTAGTGACGCTGCAGTGCCTTAGACCGCTGCGATGCAGTGCCTTAGACCGCTGCGATGCAGTGCCTTAGACCGCTGCGCCACTCGGGAGGCCCACACGTTTTGTTCCTATAGAAAAAATACCAACATTTGATGGTCTAAGTCCACAACAATGCTTAAACCATATCAACCTGATTGGTAAGGGCCTGGCTCCCCAGTGGGTGGGCCTCTGTACACCCAGGCTCATCCATGTCTACGCCCCTGATGCAAACAGCGCATGATGACAATTGTGCATCACAAATAGCCTACTAACCAACACTTCGGACTAAACCTTTTCAACACCTGGTTTGCATACCCATTGTTGCCTTAGATAGCATTTACTGGTAGATATTATAAGTTGACACGTCTTTCCTACCCTAACGGCTACCGATGTCATTCTTCTGTGAGCTGTTCCATGTCAAAATAATTTGAGAGCTGCACACTCTTGCTGCCTGCATGTGATATTCCGCTGAAAACTAGGCTACGTGTGCGGTTCGCATGTGACTTTATTTTACGTGCTTTGCGATTGTGTAGGCTAGTTTGTGCATGATTTCTCTATTGTACTACATAATTGATAAGTCGTATACCTCCACTACACTACTTTGATACGCAGCAGAAGGGATTAAGAAGTGAGTATACGCAATGCCCACTGGGAAACAGTGGGTACATACGGCTTATACATACCCTCCACTACACCACTGGCCCTTTGTGTTTTACAGAAAGTGCACTCTCCTACATGAGTGCGCTGGTATTACGGTTGCTGTCCTTTCATAATCACGAATCTGTGACACTGAAGGCCTATAAATTCGCCACTGCGCGAACATGTCAATAGATATAAATGCTGTATATGTTTGACCTGGCGAAGCGGTTTTATGCGCTGACTGAATGGAAGCTGATAATTATTTGTTTTTTTGCTTCGCTGGTCTCGGCTGGTCTCGGGAAGAAATTACGAGTCCTCACTGTCCGAGACCTAGTCAAGACCGAGTACAAATGTATCCGACACCGAGACAAGACCGAGACACTCAATATGTGGACCGAGACACTTAATACAACACTGACTATAGGTACAGGTTTGAACATCACATCAATTAATGAACTTCCTAAATGTAAAGGGAAACTTATGTGGCGGGTGACACTTTGCTTCTTGAAAGTCCAATATCTTGAAAACTTGACTGCTGTGACATGCAAAACATTTTGGGACAGTTTCAGTGGCCTGAGTGGATCTTCCCTTTAAGAGGCATAATAACCATAGGGAGCATCACTACCGCCCATCGTTTTGACAAAACACGTACAACGTCATTCAAACCTACCTACTCAGGTGGATTTCAGGCGTCATGTTAACTTCAGCATTACTCCTGCTGGACAGCGCTCAACCTAGCGCAAGCGGGGTAGGGTGGGGCTTTCTCTCTTCTTGTTTACCCCAGCTAGGGTCTTCTGTAAGCACGAGGAGAAAGCTGTAGCATTTTGCTAAAATCATTTTTTTCCGTTTCACAAAAAATAGTGACAAAAATAGAGAACCACCATGGCGGAGGCATCATGTCAGAACGCACTCCCCATTTCTTTGCCAGAAAAAGACACAGAGAAAGATAGGGGGACCTCAGGCGAGGGCAGGGAGAAAATGCAATGCACTTGGGAGCAAATTCTATTAGGGAATAGTTGTCTCCTGACAGGTCCTGTCCATTTAGGTAATTAGTAGAAGAGATTGTTTGAACAAACGAGCTGTATTCCACAGCGATCTGATTGACTACTATTCTGTTGCTTAGTAAGTTATATTTTCCATTTGATTTCATTATCTGTAGGCTAATGTAATCAATCAGTTTAGTTGTTATTATTAGACCACAACCAGAGGTAAGCTCTGTGCGTAACAAGAAGCCCTCATACAATGACTGACGTTCTGTGTTGTAATTTCTGATGACGTATTTAAAAAATAAAACTATAATCTGAATGGTGCCATTATATTATGTTACACCTGCGTAGGTAGGTTTGAATGACGTTGTACGTGTTTTGTCAAAACGAGGGGCAGTAGTGACGCTCCCTATGGTTATTATGCATATGTGTGGTTCTGTGTGTAACAAGACGCATACAAAAAAAAAAATGACCAAACTGAAGACTTAAAAAACAAACCTCACAAAAGTTTGTTTTGCAATAATGACTATCTACCTCCCCATATAACAGACCTACGTTTAATTTGAGAAGATTAAAAAGGTTTATATTTTGTATAAATGCTATAGGCCTATCAGAATATCCTTGTTGATAAATGAGAACACGTAGCCTTGACACTGATGATCTATAGTACATCTTGTAATACTTGGGAAACAGAAAATATACATCTTGTAATACTTGGGAAACAGAAAATATACCCTGTTGAGTGACAAGGCATGTGGGTGTTTGAGTGCATTATTAAACCAATGTGATTGACACATCTGGGAATTTGTCCAAGTTTATCATCCATGTACCCAATGTTAGGCAGACACTGAGGGTTACCAAACTTTCTGCCCCTTCAAGTTGGCATGGTCCCTATTTAAACTCCAAAAAGTAGAGAATAGTATCAGGGCCTGATTAGATTCTGAAATGTATTGATCAATTGTTCCTCCACTCCCCCCAACCCAGCCCACTCCTTTATCAAATAGCAGCCCACTAGGGTACACTGGAGATGGACTGCGAAATATAAAGCAACTGCTCCTAACATTGGCTGCTCTGGCAAAACACAAGTAGAGCTGTACATAAAAAAAAAGCCCTTCTTCCCTGCTTCTATTCTGTCAATCAACCTGCTCCCCTGGGTTGAGAAAAACCCACACACCAACAAGCAGCCCCATAAATAACAGTCACAGGAGAGTTGAAGGTCTGAGTGCAAACAGTAGAACTCCAGTCAGAGGGCTGTGGACTGAGATATATACATTCAGGTATAAAGCATCTATCTACACATCTTCAAACAACTCTTTATCATGCATTACTGAATAATTACACTGAATAATTATCCCAAGTGAAGTACACGTGAATATTAGTCTGCAGCACGCTGACAATGTAATTATTGTCAAATGGAATTATTGTAAAATGGATTCTGCTGTGTATGTATAGTCCATCCTCCCAAGTATGCATGGGTACACTGTTTTGACTGCTATAGCGATATCTGTGATATCTCCTTTACTCTCGTGGAGGTATGTATCCTCTGCTATGCCTGTTCCTGGGATGATCCGTTGGCCACGGTGGGGATGGGATTGTGAAGATGAGATGAGTGAGAGATGAGATGGGTCCAAGAGGAGGGGGTGGAGCCACAGCAGTAAAATTAGATGAATCTGACCCAGCTTGACTCCTATTTTAGGGGCAAATGTAAAAACGGGGTGAATGAGATGTGATAAGGGTATCATATATTAACCAATTTTTTCACTCCATTTTAAATTATTCACTCTGTTTCCACATGCTGGAGCTTTATGGTATTATTAAGGTCAGATAGAGATGACAGAAAATGTATCAAACCTGTCCTTCATTTTAATATCAACACATTGGTAGTAAACATGCAGGCTGTGAATACAGGAGGCCGACAATAAAACTGTGCATTGTCTAATTTATGGAAGACAACATCATACAGAGCAGCAAGGTGACGTTTTTGCCCTTGAGTTTCGAGCTTCCATAACATAACATTTTACATTCTGGTATAGTGCTGTAGACATTGCCAGACGACACAAACTGAATTCTTCCGCTGCTCTATCGTTCGCTACATACTTCAGTCTGAAACTGCCATCATTGAAGTCGTTTGTGGTGACATCATAATGAGGGGTGTTGTACAAAGCAAAGTCATCAGCGATTGGATAATCTCTAACCAATCAGAGTATCAAAGCCAATGCCATTTTTTAAAACGCCGCTTTACCCACGTGTGTTCTGGCTCTGGCCCAAAATATCTGTCTCTGGGACCAATCAAAATGGCTAGAATGTGTTTGAATTCTAGAAATTGTCGAGGAGGCACTCAGATCTAGACTCATTGCGGTAACCTAACGTAGCAGGCGCAAAAGAAACGCCTTAAACTAGATCCCCTATATACTGGTCTTGACGAGAAGAATAAAACATGTCGGAGGAGGTTCTCTTCTGCACTGTTCAACCAATCCAGTAAATGTGGAGGAGGAGTTAAGATGGAGTTAAGCGGAAGTCGTTCTCTTTCCATTTCCCCTGAAAACTGGAACATGCGGTAGTTGGGGACTGGGCAGAGGCTACATTGCGGAGAAGAAACTAATGTCCGTGGGCGTGGCGTAGCGTTTGGCCGGAGTAAGGAGTTTGGGTAGCCAGGCAACTACAGACACAGACCTCCCTGCCTGAGTCTCTCCACATTTTAGGATCAGTGCAAGGAGAGGCTTTCTCAGTTTCTAAAAGATGTTGGTATAAGAGTGTCCCTGTGTGATCTCAATTCATGAGCAGGGATATCAAGTGGATGGCTGAGAGTCTACGATTGGATTAGAAACCCTTGTCCGCACTTTTCACCTCCCATATTGGCAAAGCCAAAGACGTATATTGCACTGCAGCCAACTTCCTCATTAACTTGCATTAGTCTCAACCCACATAATACCCTGGGCTTCAGGGCTCAGAGCACCGGAGGGTAGCCATGAGCAGCAGGGAAGGGGTCAAAAAGCACCTTTACCGCTCACAATCCAATAGCAATGCATGTAAACAAATAAACAAGTAAATTGAGAAGGATAAGTAGGTAAGTTGTAACAAAGCAAGTGATAAAGCAAGTAAATAAGTACTGTTTACAAGTTTGTGTATGTCATCATTCTTATTCCAGTTTGACGAGCCAAAGAAAGAGAACTCGATCAGCGATAAACCTCTCTGGAATGAGTTATATAGATGATACATCGGAGGCAATCAGTAAAATGTCTAAACCTTGCAGTAATTTCAGCATGACAAACTATGCTTTTCTCAGTCCATTCTACAGATCATAAACTGTCATTTGGCTTAATTCAGAATTCTGAAAGGGTTTGATTTAGTCCGAGATCACAGCTGCTCAGGTTTGGTGCTCCACTCCTTTAATGTAGGGCCATTAATCATGTTGTGTTTTTGTGGAGAATTGAGAGCTCCACCGCCACACTGCAGGCTACTGTTACTGCTGCCACCATGGTTCTGCCCTGTTCTGCTCAGCCAATCTGAAAGCCAAGAGACAGGGAGGGCTTGGTGTAGAGGGGGCAGCAACATGGGATGGATTGAGTGCAATGTTCCAGGAAAACACAAAGCTCAAGATCAAGCGTTAGTGTCCTTCAGATGAGCTTGTAACCTGGACCACATCAAAACCATCCTATCCCCCAAGGTACCAATCCGGCCTTCACATCCACCCCCACGGTTGAAAAAACACCCCCAACAGAGCTCACTTCCAAGTGTGAAGGAAGAGAACCTGAAAGCCGATTGCGTTTTAATAAAGTTTATTATCGGGTGGGAGCTAATCCTCACGGTAATCTCCCACAGTCCAAAGGAAAGCTGGATTACTCACTTGCTATAATCCCAATGAAATTGTTAGGATTTAGCTAGAGCAACAGACCAGATGGCAACAGGCTTTTTCCTTTAACCTACAGCCACCCCCACAACCACCACTCCTTACCCAGCCACCTTATGAAAAACAAAACATCTGAATGTTATTCATGTTATTCATTTGAACTCATGCAAAACATCAAGTGGTAAAATGTAGAGAGACAGAGAAAGCATAATCTGACATCTCAGGTACTTTGTATATTGATGGTAAATGTACACTTGGTTTCCATTCATCTATAGTTGTAGAACAGCAGAAAAGCAGTTAGAATATACACTAACAGTACCACTTGCTCCAGGAGAACTACCAAAGTCAACAAGTGACCAATCGTGACAACAATGCACAATTTTAGCAAAAATAATTTTATTGATTGAGATAAGCAAAGCAAAACACAGTATCTCGAGTTGATTGAGACCAGTAAGTTTATTGTAATGGACACCAGCCAAAACCCAAATCCTGCTTATTTTGTACCATTAACTAGTGCTACTCCAAAACATTTCATTAACTGTCTAAACTCTATTGTGCAAAGCTAATTTGTATATGTAAGATGTCCTAGCCAATCAGACAATAGCATAGCATGGTCAGTCACAACATAGACCACTGTGGAACAGAATGTGTGAACCATAGAATTAGAGCTAATTCTAAATCTATAGTGTGAACTCTGAGCACTACAATTCTGACCACATACTATCTGAACAGGGCTTATATATCTGTTATCATATGGCATCTTTGTTTATTTGGAAACATCCGCTTGCTTAATGCTAAAATTAATATGGATAAATCATCGGTCAGGCACTGTTTATCCAAATGTCATTCAAGGCACATTTCTCATTGTAAAATCACATTTTCAAATAGAAGGTTGATTTCATTCTAAGAATATAAAATGGTTCTCTAGTTGTTAGAGTACACAGCTTACTGGACTCTTTGGAAGGGCTGGCAGTAACAGTATGAGCTGTGTCTTTTATATTGAATTACTGACTAACTTTATCCATGAAACTATATAGTGATTCCTTTTCACATAAATGAATTTATAATATGGCAATATACACTGCCTAAAAATTACAATAAATATCAAAAACAACCCTTTTGTTGTATTCACTCAAATATAATCAAAATCCCATTAATTTCCTAGAGTTTTAAATAATCCTTCACAAGTGGTCAAAAAAGGCACACAAAAAAAGCATACGTCGTCATAAATTATTATCCCGGGAAGCAAGCACCACAAAGCAATCCATTGATGCGGAACACTACGGATCCTTCACTTGGAGGGTTTAAGAACTGACCACAGCATCACTGTCACATGCATGGGTAAATCTACAGTAGCACAGCAAGGCAGAGTTGACTCAGGGCAGAGCTACCTTGGCCCGGCGCAGCCGCAGGCGGTTCTTGAAGAAGAGATACATGGCCAGCAGACACATGGAGGACAGGAAGTAGAGGAGCACACACAGGCTGATATCCAGTCTGGAGAAGCCCACGCTCAGGAAGGACATCCAGCGCCTCTTGTTAGGATGAGCATACATCTCCAGAGCCCCCTCCTCCTCTGACCCAGTATACTGGCCCGTCAGGATCCTCTTCCACAGAGTGTTGCGCTGCCCCAACAAGTCCTCCGGCTCTACGGGCTGCAGCCCCAGCCCCAGCCCTGGCCCATTTTCCAGACTGGCTCCAGGCTGCGGCTCTTCCTTCCTCTGCAGGGTCCTGCGTTTGACGCGGGAGGACCCTGCGGCTGCAGCGCGGAGGGCCTTAGCCTTGTAGTGCTGGTTGACGAAGGAGTCCAGGTCCACAATCTCCTCCTGGGGGGGCCTGAGCTTCAACCCCACAATGCTGGGCCTGCGCTGGGCCTGGCGGGACACGTCTGCCTCAGGCTTTACCCAGGGGGGGGGTTCAGAGGTTTTACCTCCCTGCGCCTCTCCTCTTGCCCTCTGCTCTACCTCCTCTTCTGCTGCTGGCTCTTCTTGAGCCCCTTCCTCCTCATCCTCTTCTTCCTCCTCCTCCTCCTCCTCCTGGCCTGGAGGTGGTTCAGCCAAGGCCTCACTGGCCCTCCTCTCTGCTCCTCTCTTAGCCTCCTGGTCCTTCTCCTGCTGCCTGGCGACCAAGCTCTCCTTCTGCCTGCTGATGAGCTGGGCCTCCTCCTCCAGGTAGTCAGAAAGGAGGTGTTCAGAGGAGAAGTGGGAGCGGAGAAAGGTGAGCAGCTCTTCCTGGTTCCAGGTGTGTTCTCCACTCTTCTTAACCCCATGGCAGCTGGGACACAGCTCTGGGGACGGCCACTGGATCTTAGGGAAGTGGGGATCCTCACTCAGAGCACCTGGTCAGAAGGAATATGACAATTTGGATGGTCATCTGAGATAATATAAATGATACAGATAACCCAGTCATGTTGAGAGGGCAAACTGTTTTGGTGGAAATGTATTAGGTAAAACATAGAAGGACATAATGATGACATACTGCATTGCCCACAATAAAACCAAACTGATACCAATAAATATTTTTGTATGCAGAATCTATGTTGCTGCTTGAATACATTAGATCCATTCCCCCCACATGGCTCATAATAAGCAGTAAGTGCAGTGTGTGTGTGGTGTCTAGGTGTGTGAGTATGTGACAGTGTGACAGGGTCTAACAATGATCAATGGGCTTCTGGGACGTCCCGGAGGAGAGATAATAGATGTGGTCCAAGCAGACAGCTCCCCCTCCTCCCCAACCTCTCCCAGACCCCCAAACCCTTACCTCCACACCCTTTTGAAGACAGCCCAATCTCCAAATTGAATATGAAAGCAGCACCTCCAGAGGGGAGCTCTCCTTTTAACGAATTACAATTGTTTTGCTTTACATGTTTTCTTTAGCCCCCCAAATGGAGGCATCTGCTAATAAATTGCTTGGCGTCACCATGCAGGAGGAAAGTCAAAGCTGCAGCAGTTCTGTCACTTTACAGCAGTTCTGTCACTTTACAGCAGTTCTGTCACTTTACAGCAGCTCTGTCACTTTACATCTCCAGTCTCTCTGCCAGATTAATCTCAGTCATATGCATGTGTGCATGTACTCTGCATACAGCACTTTACATAAGAGATACATCAATTTTACCGTGTCCTGCTGGGATTGGGGCCTTTTATAAATTTTACCAGCGTGACAGCTTTCATATCCCGTCCCCTTATGACAACATGCCTCTGATGTCTCTATTCTCATCACCTTGCCTTTCATTTTCAGAGGTGACTAACAGTAGTACCGATACTGATATTGTAACAAAGGCTTGTCAGGAAATGTCATTCATAGCACCGCATAAATATTCATAGAGTATAAATAAATATGTTTAAACTAGATTCTTCGGCACTAATTGTGAATGAAGAGATCTACACTACAGGACAAAGGAGTAGTGACAGTATAGACGGACTGGTAGATTAGCATAGTGATGCTCTGAAGCATACATTTACATTTTAGTCATTTAACACACACTCTTATCCAGAGCAACTTACAGGACTTACTTACAAGTCCCTTGATTTTTCACCTAGTCGGCTCCGGGATTCAAACCAGTAACCTTTCGGTTACCGGCCCAATGCCCTTAACCGCTAGGCTACCTGCCACCCTATAGTACAGTATGAGCTGCTCCAGTCTCCAGCAGCACTACTATGAGATCCTCCACAGCATCTCCCGTCCCCTCCTCACTGAGCCCTGGCAGGCCCGTGGCTCTGCCGTCTGTAGACATGAGTCTCTATCTCACCCTGTTGGCAAGAGGACAGGTCTGCTGTTGCGCCGGGCTTGGCTCGGGGACCCTTTGTGCCAGCTAAATTAATTGTGTTGCTGCTTTACAAATTGGGCCTACTTCATGCATGGCTGCCTCTGAAAGGACAGTGGAGGGAGCTGCTAAAGAGCCCCACTTTAGGGAGGAGGAAGAGAGGGAGGAGGGCAGGAGGAGAGGATGTTCCCCCTGGGGAAGACTGGGATGAGAAGCAGAGGCGTGAGGGGTCTGTGAGGGGGTGGGCCGACAGAGGATATACTGCTACGCATTGCTACCAATACTCCTGCCCCCTCCTCCCCCACCCACAGCCCAGCCCACCCCACCCCCTGAGGTCCTGGCCCCCAAACCATGAACCACCCTGGTGAGGGATTACAAAACAGAGGGCGGCGTGATGCCGGTGACATGGCGTGTGCCACCTGCTGTCACAAGCATCTTGGGAATTGAGGCGGGGCCTCTGGGCTCCTCCTGGGTTGGTGGTCCCTGTTCTGGGAGATTGTTGCCATATCAGTTGTCAAGCGGAGGATATGACTCTCTGGGGAGGGACAGACCGTCAGTCCTAATAGGGAGGAGTGTCTGGGGACCAGGGACAGGCCCAGAAGGGGACACACCCTGTTATTCAGGACACAGGCTGTCCAGGAGATTGAGGATGGGGGAGCCACCACCACCATAGAGAAAAGAGAACAATGTGATTTAACAAAGTGAGTTGATAATGACAGGTTTGTGCCTAATAAACTCAAATGATGGCCCTAACAGAGGGAAGCCAACGCAGCAGCCATATAGCCCTCATTAAAATGACACAGACGTCAAAACGTTAAGTACCACAGACGGGCTTGACCATCTTCACAAAATATGACTGGATAAAACATTTATGACATTAAAACACTGCCAAAGGATAGAAACAAATAATTGCCAAAATGGAATAAACAAGGCTGCAGTCTTTAGCACACAGATTGAGTATTTACTGCTGACCTGTAGTGAGCTATAGACAGGCTGGGGCAGGGAATCGCAGTCTCCTGGAAGGAGGGCTAATATCTGAGAGGAGGAAGAGATGGGAGAGAAGCGAGGAGGGACAGCTGGTGTCTACCCAGAGGATCCCCGGGCGTATTATAGGGATTTAGGGGCGAGGAGCAGGGTTGGGACACTTGGGGGAGGAAATCCACCCAAAAAGTAAGGAGTGGTCCTTATGAGACCTGTGTAAAGGAGTGAGAGGCTGAAAGATATCCTCTAGCGGGGAAAGTGGGAGAGGGAGAAGTAGTGGCCTGTGAGGGCCACATTTATCTTCTGTATGGACAATGGTGACCGCTGTAGGAGACATTTCTATTTTCTTCTAAATATTTCATATTCTCTATAGTAATATTATATTCATATTCTATACTGATATACAGTGGGGGAAAAAAGTATTTAGTCAGCCACCAATTGTGCAAGTTCTCCCACTTAAAAATATGAGAGAGGCCTGTAATTTTCATCATAGGTACACGTCAACTACGACAGACAAAATGAGAAAATAAAATCCAGAAAATCACATTGTAGGATTTTTAATGAATTTATTTGCAAATTATGGTGGAAAATAAGTATTTGGTCAATAACAAAAGTTTCTCAATACTTTGTTATATCCCCTTTGTTGGCAATGACACAGGTCAAACGTTTTCTGTAAGTCTTCACAAGGTTTTCACATACTGTTGCTGGTATTTTGGCCCATTCCTCCATGCAGATCTCCTCTAGAGCAGTGATGTTTTGGGGCTGTCGCTGGGCAACACAGACTTTCAACTCCCTCCAAAGATTTTCTATGGGGTTGAGATCTGGAGACTGGCTAGGCCACTCCAGGACCTTGAAATGCTTCTTACGAAGCCACTCCTTCGTTGCCCGGGCGGTGTGTTTGGGATCATTGTCATGCTGAAAGACCCAGCCACGTTTCATCTTCAATGCCCTTGCTGATGGAAGGAGGTTTTCACTCAAAATCTCACGATACATGGCCCCATTCATTCTTTCCTTTACACGGATCAGTCGTCCTGGTCCCTTTTGCAGAAAAACAGCCCCAAAGCATGATGTTTCCACCCCCCATGCTTCACAGTAGGTATGGTGTTCTTTGGATGCAACTCAGCATTCTTTGTCCTCCAAACACGACGAGTTGAGTTTTTACCAAAAAAGTTATATTTTGGTTTCATCTGACCATATGACATTCTCCCAATCCTCTTCTGGATCATCCAAATGCACTCTAGCAAACTTCAGACGGGCCTGGACATGTACTGGCTTAAGCAGGGGGACACGTCTCGCACTGCAGGATTTGAGTCCCTGGCGGGCGTAGTGTGTTACTGATGGTAGGCTTTGTTACTTTGGTCCCAGCTCTCTGCAGGTCATTCACTAGGTCCCCCCGTGTGGTTCTGAGATTTTTGCTCACCGTTCTTGTGATCATTTTGACCCCACGGGGTGAGATCTTGCGTGGAGCCCCAGATCGAGGGAGATTATCAGTGGTCTTGTATGTCTTCCATTTCCTAATAATTGCTCCCACAGTTGATTTCTTCAAACCAAGCTGCTTACCTATTGCATATTCAGGTCTTCCCAGCCTGGTGCAGGTCTACAATTTTGTTTCTGGTGTCCTTTGACAGCTCTTTGGTCTTGGCCATAGTGGAGTTTGGAGTGTGACTGTTTGAGGTTGTGGACAGGTGTCTTTTATACTGATAACAAGTTCAAACAGGTGCCATTAATACAGGTAACGAGTGGAGGACAGAGGAGCCTCTTAAAGAAGAAGTTACAGGTCTGTGAGAGCCAGAAATCTTGCTTGTTTGTAGGTGACCAAATACTTATTTTCCACCATAATTTGCAAATAAATTCATTAAAAATCCTACAATGTGATTTTCTGGAATTTTTTTCCTCAATTTGTCTGTCATAGTTGACGTGTACCTATGATGAAAATTACAGGCCTCTCTCATCTTTTTAAGTGGGAGAACTTGCACAATTGGTGGCTGACTAAATACTTTTTTCCCCCACTGTAATTAGCATATTATGATTTATGTGTTGGAGGTTCAGTCTTATAGACAGCCGATCAATCATCCTCTATGGAAGTAACAGTAACATTTGTCATGTGTCCTTACCTGCCAGTCTGTTGTTGACGTGGTTATGGCGGGACCATAGCCACAGCATGGCGGTGGACAGTTTCCCCACAAGGGACATGCTCTCCTTGGCCATGTTCTCAAAGTGGGTGGCACATGCCTGACAGCCAAAGAAACTGTGGATGTAGGACCTCATCGCCTGTAGCACCTCCTGGGGGTCTGGGAGAAGAACGCACAGGAGGAGGAAGTCCTCAACAAGATTAAACATACTTGTTATGCACTTCAGCGTGATGTGTACTATTGAAAAGTAGTCTAATATTGTACATTCGAAAATGTGTTTTTATATACATTTAGGATAGGCTATGGCCATATGGGCTTCGCACACTAAAAAAAGATGCAACTGCCCCTTAAATTCTGTTGCCAATTGTTAAAGGTTTAGGCTTAAAGGTAAAAAAAAATAATTGACAATGGAGTGAGGGCTTTTCCAGTTTTAAACCTTTAGTTGTTAATAACAGGGCAATAAGGGCATGCAAACTGAGTTTCCTGGGCATTCTTACGGTGCTGTGATGTGTACGTAACATGAATAACAGTATTTAGTCAATGTGCTGTGAGAACAATCAGGTCTGCAGATGTCAATGTCAGTAACAGCACCGTACCAGTGCAGATATTTTTGCTGCAGGTTTTATTGTGTTTAATGCCCTGCTACAGTAAAGCCTTATTTTTCTCGCAGATGAGCCGTGGTGGAGGGGTGGAGATCTAATCCAGAGGTCCATCCGCAGGGTGCCAGATGGACACCCCTGGTCCCCTGGTGGCCCATCTGCAGGTTGTGAACCCCCCTCCCCATCCCATAAGCCCTGGGATTAACCCCTCCAGTAGAGGAGTGCTGGTCAGCTGCCTCTTTTATTAACCACTAATCTAAAGAAATCCCTTTTTACCCACCCACAATTAGTTTCAGCTGGTGGTGTGTCAAGAAAACAAAACTAATAACAAAACCCCAAAAATAACACTGCTTTGTATAGGCTACTAATGGAATTTAACAGTGAACGTACTTGTGTTTGAGTGCATGTGTCTAAATGTTGTGCAAGTGTGTGCGGTCACATCAGCTGAATGCAAAACATTCCACTAAACATTCCAGGCTAATTTGTTTACAAAGCCCAACAAAGCGCTTGTCCCCAGTCGGTCCTCCCCCTCCCTGCTGCCATCCCCTGGCTGCTCTATATCCCTGTATTGAAAGCAGCAGCCCCTGTGTTAATGCTGCACACTCTTCTGACTGGCTCAATGCACTACAAGGATTTGTCCCCAGAGAGCCATAGGAGTTCTAACAGACTGCAAACACTTCTGTCATGGTTCATCGCCTGGGCACGCTCACTCCTCCAAGACTGGATGGCTGCTGACTTCTGGCCAATTTCCTACCAGACGATGGGCTCTACAGGCCACAGAAACAGGCTAACATGGCAGGAGGGCTTGTTTTAGAATCTTACAACACTTTCTCACTTATTACCATTGTCCCAGGAATATTCCTATTGAATTAACCAAAGTTTAGTGATAGTGTTATCATAAAGACGTAGACAGCTGTTGTTTATTGAGTTTTTTCTACCTTTGCCAGAAGCTTCATTGGCCTGTACCGTGAGGACATGGAAAAGGGTCCACATGCCACAGGGGTACCTTCTGAAGTGGGGCTTGGAGCCCTGGCAGCCCACCCACCTCACCCCATCAGGCAGAGCAGCATCGGGGACCTGATCACACACATTATTGACACTTAAACACTGGTCAAGATATGGCCACATTGATCACTCTCCTCACAGAGCAGGTTACATGGAAAACAGCTTCATCTGAGGATTCTTAATAGAGGTTGGTTTACATTAATGTAAACAACAACATTAGCATGTACATAGAGGAAAATACATCTACAAGCTACTTTACTGCAACATTTCATGTTAAGTGGTAGAGCATTCTGTGCCATACTATTCTCATTGAATATCATGTCAATTCCAGGTAATGGAAATGCCTCAACATAGTGGAGAGAGTGCATTCAGGTCAGAAGGAGGAAACACTGGTGAAACATGGTTTGATCCAACAGCATATTTCTTCTGAATGTAGTTGTTTCCTCCCTGTCACTGGCCAGAATGGCAGAGTCTATGATTGACAGAATTACTCCGAAGTCAATAGTAAAGATTTGGTGTGTGTATACTGTTCGACAGCAGTCCATTTCCTTAGGGGAGCTGGTTCATACCTCCTCATTGATTCATTGATTCGGCTGCTAAAAGCTAATGATGCCACTAAGTGACTGGTCCAATTTGTAAACCTATAGGCATGCAAGCTTTCATCCAAAGACAACTTCACATACATTTTCCAGTTATACACATGCTGGCACAAGGCTGTGAGCAAAGATTCATATTGAGATATATCTGAATATACAGCATTACATAAACCTACTTCCTTGTGTGCAGTATGCCTGTAATATTTCAGTAATTATTTATAAACTCTGGCTCAATATGGTGGGTGGTTCTGCCTCAGGCTTGTCTGATTGGCTCGTGGCTTTGGGTTGACCCCTCACCTCTGCTGTGTTGTCCAGGGCGTCCCTCAGAGAGCTGTAAGAGAGCTCTGTGTCGTTCTGATCCTTCAGCCACGTGTCCACTGACGTCAGCAGGTTCCTCACCACAGGTCGACCAGGGAAGTACTGCCCAAGACAACATTACAGTTAAACATCATCATTAACTCTCTTCACATTTTATACAATAGACTCTTTAACAGCATCTTTTTAACTGTATGGTAATAGGTTATCACTAGGAGTTTGAAATCCATCCTTTTTGCCATCTGTCTGAGGGTAGAAGTTTAACCTAAAACTGCTTTTGCAGTTCTTAACGTGTAATAAGTCACTGGAGGATTTTTCAGTATTCTCTCTCATACTGTTTGTTTCTGTTCTCTAACCTCTGTAGTTGTCAAGACAACATGGCGTGTGTCGGAATGACACTACAACCAACAGTGGGCCACTATGGAAGGCAGGGAGGAAATCCCAGTGCCTTGTGTTTCAGACGGTGGTGACAGAAGAGCTGTCAGCTGAATGGAGGTGTAAAGTCACTTCCTATCCTTAAAGAACTCCTAAAACGGCCACCCTGGAGGACACACTATTATACTGTAAAGACTAGATCCTACAGGTCGGCCTGGATTTCACCCTAATGGCTGAGAGACAACCAAATAAACAGTAGGCTGTCATGGCAATCTCCTCCCATTCAAAACAGAGGTAAGATGTCTCAGTCACGAAGGACCATTTAAGTTCATTAGCATTTTCTGGCATTGAGTCATGAAAAAGTGACTACTTATGAGGAGAATGTAGATAACAATGAAATTACATGCACATGCACACATGCCCACACCCGCATAAGCACACAAGGAAAGAAACAGTCAGTGTAGTAACATCCAGCAGTGTGAATATGGTGGACCTGAAAGTGGGCCAGAGCTGACCTTTTGCTTCCTTGGGCGGCACAGGGGCACAAACCCATCAGTGAGACACAGAGGCAGGGGCCCGGCCCAGCACGGCTGGGGTGCCAGCATCCCAGAAGTGCACCTTTTTTTATTTGTGCTGCGGAGTCTTTTCAATTTGCCCTGGCCATCTGTTCAGCAGAGTTTGGGTGCCTGTCACAGGCTTCTATTCATAACTCTCTAACTGGATCTCCATTACACCAAGCCCACTTAAAAAGGCTCCTGGAGATTTACTTAACCCCTGCACCCCACACAGGCTTTGATTTGCTCCCTTAATCTTAGACATTCAGCCAAAAATATGGTGTTTGGGTATTCACAGATACCCAATCATGTACTACAGGTAGGGTTTTAACAAGATACAAAAGAGGTCCCTGGCTGCTGCTGCTGAGGAGGACAATTGGTTTAGCGACCAGCCGGCCCAGATGCCCAGGTCTGGGGACTACTGGGCATTAACCAGGCCGAAAAGCTCATTAACACACATTTGAATCAAAGAGGGATGAAATTGGGGACGGAGATACTAATGGGCTTTGCTCACTAGAGCCAAACGTTTAGCATGTTCTGCTTTCCACTTGTGTGTCTATTTCCCAAATCATAAGCAAAGGCAAACATATTTTGCTTGGAAATCAATAGTACATTGTCTGAAGTATTGGCAGAGGTCACTGATGGGCAAAAGTTTCATGAACATATCAACTGTGATGAACCAATGCTACAGCATACTGTATCCCCATTATGAAGGATCTCTCTAAGTGACCTCTTCTCTGTTAGTGTACCTCCAACCACTATCAGAGCCCCCACCTTAACCACTCTGCCCCCTCTCCCCAGCCTCTCGGAGGACCATGACAATCCACTTCACCACAGCAATATGTCATCTTAAATCCGATTAGTATCAGCACTTGAGAAACCGCAGTCTCCTCAGAGACGTTCAAAAGAGAATGCATCTGTCGGCCTGGCCCGGGGAAGCCCTTTTTAATCCTGCCTCATTCGACCTCAGGGACCAATATACATGCCACTGAGTAAAATCTGCCTAACTGCTCCCACTGTGGAAGCAGGCAGCAGCCGAGTGGACCTATCTGTCATGCCCACAGCCCAGCCAAAGCCTGACAAACAAACAACCTTTGTTCTACTGTGGAGTCCAGAGGTTGGTGGGCTACCTATACAGTATCACTGATGTCAAGCAGCTGCCACAGCCACATTCCACCACCATGCACCTCCGCTAACTGCTAACCTTAGCATGGGCACACTGAGGCACGCGCCACGGGAGAGAGATGGAGGACAGCTGGATTTGGGCTCAAGTTCCCCTAATTCCCTGGCCCTCCCGCCATCGCTGCTGGAGGCTTCTTTCAAGAAAGCAGGGTAGAAACGGTAATCCTAAAACCTCTTTGTAATGCGCTCATGCTTCCCAGATCCACTTTTTAAAATCCTCATATACATATAAGGATTCATAAATCCGGATTCTGGTTGACAAGACAGTAAATCTAGTAATATTATGGCGTAGGAAAATATAACTTGTTTACGTCCTGTCTGGAACGGAGATGCACTGTGATGTGGGTGCAGCACTGCACAGCACACCACAGATTCATCAGTGTGACACCAGCTGTAGGTTCTGTACACAGTAACTCATTCTCAGGATGATCCAATTACAGTCTGGAAGTTAAGGATCTTAGTTTGTTGTGACATACCATCGTCTTGGGCCTAATCAAAAGAATCCCTGGCACACTTCTGGGTAGGCTAAGCGCTGGGAAGGGAGGAGATGGGAGGGGAGGAGAGGAGGGGACCCAGTCCTAGGAAATCACGGTATGTCTGCATACAAAAAAAGAGGGGGGTATGGGCACGCTTCTATTCACCAGGGAAGCAAATTAAGTATTTCAATGATACCCAAGAGAGCCTTTTGTGTCCTGTCAAGTCAATGGCCTCCAATTTTGGGCTTGACATTGAGGGTGTCATTCCTACTGTGATACTGTGCCCAAATAATTGTGAATGTCTTCTTCTGAAAATAAATATGTAACATTGTCATTATTACATAGTTATACCATTATGAATATTGTATATATTTCTAAGTACTAAGAGAGCAATTGTTAATTATTATGACGCATTATAGGGACCATATTTCAGCTATATTTTTCAAAGCGAAGTTACATTTTAGAACAAACTGTCCAGCTAAATCATGCAGAAAAAGGTGCGTTTCCAAACTGATATCCTACAACTCCAAAGCACTGTCTCACTCTCCCTCTAGTGGTGTGTCACCCTAACTACACAGCCCTTTCCTCAGGGTGTTCGATATGAACAGAGGATGAATGTACTGTATGTGAGGTTAGTGTTCAGTATGGGTAGGGTTTGTCTCAGGGGGTGAGTAGACCTGCCCAATCACCTTGGCCAGTACTGAGATGTAACGCTGTAGAGCGCTCAGAGCCTCTCCTTTGATGATAGGGTGAGCTGCCAGCTCCACGCGCAGAGAGTAATGCAGAGTAGACTCCAGGTCTGCCATATACACACGAGACCTAACACACAGAATTCACATTTTTTGTCATGGAATCACTGGGGTTACATTGTTAAGGCTTATAACCCCCCCAACTTTTTTGGGTTACACTATTACTGCTTTGTCGAGCTAAAATGGTTTACCTGTTGAACGGTCTCCATTGGTCCTCTGTTGTGTTTTTCACAAGGTCAGAGGTCACTGGTGGTGGCTTTCCAGCCCGCAGTACCCCAGGAAGCCTCTGCAGGGCGTAGGTGTAGAAGGTCCGGGCCTCATTTTGTCTGGAAGACAAGCAGACAGTTTCACAGTAGGACTGATGAATTTCCATTGAACTGGCAGCCATCCACAGGAGGATTTTAACCATGGAAACAGGTGAAAAATCCTTCCCACTAGAATACAAACACAGACCTCACAGTATATTCTAGCTACAGTGGAAGAATAAGCTTTTTTAGCTTCTCTGTCTAGGAATAGGATACAAGTGGTTGCCTCTGCCAGGGCCTGCCCTCATCAGACCACAGTAGAGTGTGGAACTGGAGCCACAGGTGGGCCCCTGGTCCCCTCACTAAGCCCTCATGGCCTCCTCTCTCCTCTGCTGAACAGATGGTGCTGAGATACCATAGCTGATCATTTCCCTCTCCACTAACCCTGGCAATGGAACAAAAACACTGCTACCCCTCCCACTGTCCCCACCAGCCAGCCAAACCCACCCTCCCTCCCAGGAGCACATGAGAGCAGGAGGAGGATGCTGCTCCAGGCCTGAGCTCGCCCGGCCCACCCCAGAGCACAGAGTGGGTTCCCCAGAGCACAGAGGCACGCGTTGAAGAGAGGAGGGGCTGCGTTCACCTGGGAGAGGCACACGCATGACGGATGTGCAACTGCATTTCCCCACCCCTCCTGGATCAATTCAGCTGTGATGGGCGACCATCTGTCGCGAAGGCGAGGCTGGGGTGGCTTGGCAGGTGAACCGCAGGAAATGAACGCCATTGTTTTCATGCAAGAAATGAAAAACCCCTCTTTATGCTCGGGAAGAGGAGGGGGGAATAAATAAATGAGCAATAAATAATTTCTTTTTTGCATTTGTCAACTAAAAAGACTTCTCTTGCATGCCAAGTTACTGAAATAAGCAAAACAACGCGAAAGAAACAGCAGATTAATTAATGGGGTGAGCAATCATCATACAAAGTACTATGATATTGAATAATGACTTGTATTTTAATTCCATGATCCCATTAAGAGGCCAGATGTTAAAAGGCATCCTATCATAGCTGTGGATAACACAACGAAATAAAGCCTTTCACAACAAGATTGTTGCTTATTGAACCATGAAAATTGAAGAAGAAAAACTCTTGATGAGTAGATACATTAGGATCCAGACTGAGGATAGCTAAAGTGATCTGCAGTTCTGTCACATATTGTGATGGTATTAGAGCAGCCACTCACACATGGAGCCTGGTGACGTTCCCACTAGGATAGTACAGGTAGCAGGATGGGAAGTCAGTCACACCCAGTTTAGCCACCAGGGCGTCCTCAGTGCTCAGGACCCTCCGCACGGCTATGTTCTCATACTGCAGTAGGTCCAGAGTCACCTGTTGACGAAGACAAACCAACACAGTAATGACCCACTGTCTGTCTGTTGTTTAAAACTGGTTGTACTAAACATGCAAGTACACTGTTGACATAGTGACACACTCTTGTTGACACAGTCAACATATTGTTTGCATACTATAGAGTACCACAGCATGAGTCATAATACCCATAAAACCTAGCGGTCAAACAGGGAAATGGTTCCAATTGTTTTTCCACCATTCATTTTTCCCATAGGGGATTTTAGAAAAATAAGGGCTGTGTTTTGTGTAGGCTTACCCTGGCGTGACGTTTTGATAACCGTGTAAATCTCTCTAGGACAAGGTGACTTATCAATATATTTTCCTGTATTTACCCCACAAAAATAAAATGCTAATTAGCTGCTAATGTGGCTACCATAAAGAACTAGACATGCCGAATCGAGGCAAAGGTAAGAATCTCTATATTAACTATTTAATGTTAGCTAAATGTAGTAATGAACAAATTGGCTACATTTCTTTAAAATTGACAATTCTGTGAACTGTCTTGTGCAAGTTTTAAATTGACACAATACCAGTTAGCAAAGGTGTCAGCTAGAGATGACGTGCAGGAGCTTGCAATGAGCATGCACTACAAGCAATTCACTACACGCGTAATAACACCTGCTAAACACGTGTATGTGACCAATAAAATTTGATTTGGAAAGATTTGCAGTTTTGCATGATGTTTCTTTAGCATTTTCGAATCTGAGAGTAAATTGAGCCGAATATATTGATAAAAAAGTCACCTTGTACAAGAGAGATTTATCAAAACGTCACACCAGGGTAAGCCTAAACGAAACACAGGGTAACGCTTAACTTGACACCCAGTGTCATAACATGTCATGCAACAGTCATAAACATGTCATAACAGCTGACATAACATGGTCATAACACTGTCATGACCCATATATTTACACCTGTTGAGATATATATTGCGTTATTTTATGGCTGGTTATGACACCTACATATGTGTCAAAAACAACATTTAATCAAATTCAAGAAGTTTCCTTTCGTTTGAAAGTTTCTTACATCCTTTACAGTCATGTTTTTTTCATCATATTTTTTATAATTTGTAGAAAATACACTTTGACACTATCATGAAGCATTATGACCACCATATAAGCCAGATAGGGCTATCATGCCCTTATATCAGTCATCAGTCAAAAAGAGGGTGTCTTGTCCTGCTCCTGAAATCTGCTCCTGTATTCATCCCAGTCATCAGCAACAGAGCATTGGGATAGGTGCATGTCTGACATCAATGTGTGCACAATTACAATGATAACATGGTCAATAAATGTAATTTTAAAATGATATAACATAAACATACTGTTGACACGTTTGCTATGGTGTAATGGAATGTTTTGCCTTGTGTGGTAGGTTTTGTGGGTTTTTACACTTATGTAGGCATCATAACCAGCCATAAAATAACTACCATGGTAGGTTTTGTGAGCTTTGACATTCTTATGTAGGTGTCATAACCAGCCATAAAATAATGCAATATATGTCACAACAGGTCTAAATGTATGTCTTGACAGTGTTATGATCACATTTTAACAGGTTATGACAAGTTATGTCAGCTGTTACGACACATTATGACCATGTCATAATGTGTTATGACGCTGGGTGTCAAGTAAAGTGTTACCAAACACTGCCCTTATTTTAAGTGTTTCTAAAATCCCCTATGGGAAAAATGAATGGTGGAAAAACGATTGGAACCATTTTCCTGTTTGACCGCTAAGCTTTATGGGTATTATGACACCTCCACTGTGGAGCTCTATACATAGTAAACATGTTCATGAAAAACATTTTCTAGTTGATCACCCCAGGATGTTTTCTCCTCCATTTCCCTCTGAGGAGCATGTAGCTTGATAATTAATTCTTACCTCTCTGCCCACATATGAGTTAGAGGTCTCAAAGATCAAGGCCAGGTGTTCCACACTGTTAGTCTCAAACAAGTTGTCAATCTCTGCTTTGCTGTGGAGAGAAGAGAATAATACATTCTACAGAGTGACCACAACATTTCCATAAACACTGACGTTTGAAACGTCAAGTACTTTTCTATTAAGACTATAAAGTGAACAGCAGCACAACCTGAGCATTGACATGTAACACAAATTGCACATGGGATAGGGCCTTAAAGGGATACTTCTCCCAAATTACAAAATGACATGTTGGTTTCCTTACCCTGTAAGCAGTCTATGGACAAGGTATGACAGCAATCTATGCTTTGGTTTTGTTTACCTGGCCATTGTTTCAAACGCTACATTTTTAGCATTTATGGCACAGATCCAATGCAAGTCAGCAAGTCATTAGCATCTTTGCACTTCATGTCCAAATCATCTATAAGTAACTTAATTGAGTTACACAATCAACTTGTACATACTTTAGGATGATTTGGATATGAAGTGCAAAAATGCTAATATAGGTACCATTGACTTTGGCATTGGATTTGTGCCATAAATGCTCAAAAGTAAGCATTTGAAACAGTGGCCAGGTAAACAAAACCAAAGCATGGACTGCTGTGATACCTTGTCCATAGACTGCTTACAGGGTAAGGAAACTAATATGTCGTCATTTTGTAATTTGGGTGAACTATCCCTATAAGTTGTTTTCTTTAAAAAGAGGAAGAGGACCTCATTATCTAACACTTTCATTCAGAAAAGAGGAAGCAATGTGATCTCTTGACTTTTGTTTATTCTACTTCTTATTTTATCAACCATTATCTTGTAAAGTCACTGAGATAAATCATGTGAAAAGTAAAACTGAAGTTGCACTTATGATGGTTTGGAGCAGTCTGTGGCACAACCCAACATACACCCTCATTTAAAGAAAGGGTGGTATTGTCACATTATAAATGGAAGACACGATGGCCTAGGCTCTAGAGCAGGGGTCTCCAACCTTTTCTAGCATGAGAGCTACTTTTTAAAAGGTATACATTTTCTAGCTTTCAAATAGGCACATTCTTCTCTTCTCCTCTCCCCTGCAACTCTTCCCCAGATCCTTAGTGTACAAGAGAAAGCAGTGCACTATGTATTCTGTCAATATACCTGGTAAAATAATTCTAAGGGGAGCTCTATAAAATGTTTGATATTTTTTCCCCCATATTCTGTTCTCTATTTTCCTGGTTTTCTATTTTGGGGGGTTTTCACTTTAAAAAATACAATTGTTCATAGAGAAACAACACAATTGGATGTTCTGAGTCAATGTCAATGCTTAAATCCCATCAGAAGACAATATGTTTTGGTCTGGAAGAACACTAACATTTAGATGTTTGAGTGTAATTCCCCTCCAGTGTGCCGTCTAATGTACTGGTCTAGGATGGTTCTGTACTGCTGCTGCTCACTTCATGGCAAAGTTAGCAAATAACAAATACACACAAATGATATACTTCCTCATAATATACACTACCGTTCAAAAGTTTGGGGTCACTTAGAAATGTCCTTGTTTTCCATGAAAACATACATGAAATGAGTTTGAATAGGAAATATAGCAAAATCCATAGGAAATGTAGTCATTGACAAGGTTAGAAATAATGATTTTTAATTGAAATAATAATTTTGTCCTTCAAACTTTGCTTTCGTCAAAGAATCCTCCATTTGCAGCATTTACAGCCTTGCAGGCCTTTGGCATTCTAGTTGTCAATTTGTTGAGGTAATCTGAAGAGATTTCATCCTATGCTTCCTGAAGCACCTCCTACAAGTTGGATTGGCTTGATGGGCACTTCTTACGTACCATACGGTCAAGCTGCTCCCACAACAGCTCAATAGGGTTGAGATCCGTTGACTGTGCTGGCCACTCCATTATAGACAGAATACCAGCTGACTGCTTCTTCCCTAAATAGTTATTGCATAGTTTGGAGCTGTGCTTTGGGTCATTGTCCTGTTGTAGGAGAAAATTGGCTCCAATCAAGCGCAGTCCACAGGGTATGGCATGGCGTTGCAAAATGGAGTGATAACCTTCCTTCTTCAAGATCCCTTTTACCCTGTACAAATCTCGCACTTTACCACCACCAAAGCACCCCCAGACCATCACATTGCCTCCACCATGCTTGACAGATGGCATCAAGCACTCCTCCAGCATCTTTTCATTTGGTCTGCGTCTCACAAATGTTCTTCTTTGTGATCCGAACACCTCAAACTTAGATTTGTCTGTCCATAACACTTTTTTCCAATCTTCCTCTGTCCAGTGTCTGTATTATTTTGCCCATCTTAATCTTTTCTTTTTATTGGCCAGTCTGAGATATGGCTTTTTCTTTGCAACTCTGCCTAGAAGGTCAGCATCCCGGAGTCGCCTCTTCACTGTTGACGTTGAGACTGGTGTTTTAATGAAGCTGCCAGTTGAGGACCTGTGAGGCGTCTGTTTCTCAAACTAGACACTAATGTATTTGTCATCTTGCTCAGTTGTGCACCGGGGCCTCCCACTCCTCTTTCTATTCTGGTTAGAGCCAGTTTGCGCTGTTCTGTGAAGGGAGTAGTACACAGCGTTGTACGAGATCTTCAGTTTCTTGGTAATTTCTCGCATGGAATAGCCTTCATTTCTCAGAACAAGAATAGACTGACGAGTTTCAGAAGAAAGTTATTTGTTTCTGGCCATTTTGAGCCTGTAATCGAACCCACAATTGCTGATGCTCCAGATACTCAACTAGTCTCAAGAAGGCCAGTTTTATTGCTTCATTAAATCAGCACAACAGTTTTCAGCTGTGCTAACATAATTGCAAAAGGGTTTTCTAATGATCAATTAGCCGTTTAAAATAATAAACTTGAATTAGCAAACACAACTTGCCATTGGAACACAGGACTGATGGTTTCTGATAAATGGGCCTCTGTACGCCTATGTAGATATTCCCCAAAAACCAGCCGTTTCCAGCTACAATAGCCATTTACAACATGAACAATGTCTACACTGTATTTCTGATCAATTTGATGTTATTTTAATGGTCAAAAAATTTGCTTTTCTTTTGAAAACAAGGACATTTCTAAGTGACCCCCAACGTTTGAACGGTAGTGTACTTCTGCCAGGTAAGACTACTTTGCAGTTAACATTTACTTGGGAAAGTTTTGGGAAAAGTATCTCTGTCAACCCACAAGACAGTTATCGCATCAACTGGCTACTAGTGATGGGCATTCCGAGTCTTTTCTGTGAGCTGGATCATTTGGCTCCGTTCACCTAAAAGAGCCGTTAATTTGGCTCAAACGGCTCTTCTTTCAGTAATGCTTAGAAATTGACCTAAAACATGAAAAAAAATGTGTTTTCCACCAATGACAGATCGTGAAATGTGAGTTCAAATAAATGATAACATGAACAAATTATTAGATGGCCTGCAAATATTATTTTTTAAACAAAATTTAACACACTGAAAAAATTAGCGTGGGCCAGAATGAGGCTCTCTCCTCACTATATTGCTCCTGCACTGAGGAATTACCATCTTCAGAGAACGTTTTTATAATGTATCTGCAGATAATCGATGTCCGGAGCACAAAAAGCAATAGCAAAAGTATGCAAATCAGGAAGCAAAATGATCAGCTCTTTCACAGATGCAATTTGGTTCCAGACATTCACCAAAAAGAGCAGTTCAAAAAGAGCCGTTCGTTCGTTAACGTTCCATCACTACTGGCAGTTGTTTTGCAGGCCATCTAATCATTTGTTCAGGTAAACATTTATTTGAACTCACATTTCACAATAGGTACCGGTGCTTGACTTGGGCAGGAGCTCACCGGAGCAGAGTACCAGCACCTCAAATGTTCTACTGCTTGAGCTCCTGTTCCTCTTATAGAATATTAGCTAAAAAGTATTGTGGAGCTCCTGCACCTGAATATAAACAGTACCGGCACCCAAAATGAGTACCGGCAACAATTTCAATCCAAGTCAAGCACTGACTACACATGAAGTGATAGACAAACGCCCACACCACACAGACCGAAAGGGGCAATATTGCTGGAAACGTATTGGCAGATATTGTGTTAGGTTTGGCTTTTTAAGCCAGTAGTGTCTAAACAGGGGTGGGAAAATATCAATTTTGCATTGGTTAGGTAGTAGCTGGGAGGTTATGGTGTCTGATACTTGTGAGATTTGTTTATGAAAGTTTGCAATGGAACACGTGAAAATTGCATGTACTTTCAGAATTGTTTGGCGCGCTACTCATAGGTTGTCTGCTAGCTACTTGGATCTCGCCATCGAGCTGTTGGAGACCCCTGCCCTAGAGGTACTGTCTGTTGTGTGAGCTCCAGGGTGTTCAGAAGAGGCTGCCTCACCTAGCTGTCTCCAGAGGGGGGCAGGCAGGTGGCCAGGGCTCCTCATGGGTCTCCATCTTCTCAATGATCTTATGGCGTAAACCCCTCACATCACGAGGAACTTCTGGGAGGATTCAGGCACACAGGATTAATAAGAGGACATGTATACTTTTTTTTTCTTCAAAACTTCTCATACTAACCATTCATATGATCACCATCTGCCCCAGGAATTATCAGAACATTTGCATTACCTCTGAAACCTTGTCCCTTGGAGTCAGGTTTGGAGTAAGCGTGGAAGAACTGTCAGAGGGAGAGAGAGAGAGAGAGGATCAGATGGCAGGTGGCCACATGTTGACCACTGGGAGGAACTGGGGACACCCCTCCCCCCACAACCCCTTCATGCTTTAAATCAACTGCAGATGTTTCAGTTCCCTCATTCATTCAGACAAATGATCCCTTTCATTTGACTTTCACCGGATGACAGAAAGGGAGAAAAATAACAGATTTATTGCTGACTAATCTAAAGTGAGTGCATTGCTGACTGAAATGTAACGACTGAAATGTAACACTTAGGGGTTATGAGTTTATATATAGCAACGTTTCAGAGTCAAAAAAGCTGATAATGACTCACGATCACAGTGAGATACGGTACATTTTTAAACATTGGATACATGTTCCGGTGAGGTAAGACACTGAAAATCCACAAGGCTTGTGGAATATTACAGTTGAAGTACCTTCAGCGTTGGGTACGCCTTGACGCCAAAACGGGAACAAATCGGCCCATTCTCTTCATTAGCACAGTCTATGGCTGCTACATCCACAGCAGGTTTCCACTCTGGGGAGACAGATAATTAGTGTCAAAGTCAATGCACCAAATAAGGGTTATATGCAGGAATTCAAAAGTCAAAACAGCTTTTGACCATTGTACCAAATATTCCTCTTATTATTACTGCTCCCAAGCATATAAAATGATTCTGTATGATCAGCTTGAAAGCAGGCCAGAGGCTGGTGGGCCATGCGCTCTCGAGATCTGAGGCCTTAAAACCTTTCTGTGTTTGGGCCTGCTGCCAATAGGAAACTATGTCAATTTCAAACTAATTGTGTGGAATTATTTTCCTGTTATAGTTAACTGGATCCTGCTTATAGACTGAGGTCTGAAATGCCAAATAGTATTCTCATTTGAGATTCCAAAGGATGGTGTTTGAACAAGAGTTGCGATCAGACATGGACAGAATATGAACTCCTAAATCACATCATATGCTCCAATAATCAAATGTAGAGGCTGCTTTCTGGAAGGGGGGCTGAGAAACTGTCTGTCCTGTACTGTGGGAAACAACAAGGTGTGTTCTCATATCACCAGTCAGAATCACACAGCTTTTTTACATGTTAAAGTGGAATACAGGAAAATAAATGTAAACAATTATTAATAATTATTTTATTTAAAAAGTTTATAATTCATTTTAAAAAGTCTACATAACCATTTTTAACTGGTTACTACACACTGCCTCAATGTGCACTGAAGTTTGATGATGGGCATACATCAAAAACACATGTATAGGCCTTCTCTGCAAAATGAAGACACATTTATGGATTCACATTGCAACATATAAAAAACAATTACCCATGCACTTATGCACACCACGACCAGTCAATTATGACTGGTTTACTAACAACCCGTTGAATTTACATTGAACATTTTTATTACGTGAAAATGCACACCAACCTTTAATATCTCTTGCGAGACGTTTCCATTCGGGAGAAAATGCAATACAATGCCCGCACCAAGAGGCGTAAAACTCAACCACCAGTGCCGCCGTACAATTGACCAAAACGCTGTCCACATTATCCGGGGTTAAGATGACTATCTGATCAGAAGCAGTGTACAAGCCAGCTTCGGTGGTAAAAGGAAAAAGTAAACACACAAATATGAAGATCGTAGATATGAATGACGCTGTCAAATTTGCTTGTATTTTCCCTGTAAACCGAGACGTGGCACGGCAGCAGCGCCGCGCCATCTTCGAGTGTTTTCTTTCTGACAGCCAGCAGCTCAGCAAGGCAACCACTGTATAAGAAAGTGATAAACTTTTTTCACTTTGTCACTCGTCCAACTCCCTCCCCCATCCCCTCACCGCCCGCAGAAGCAGGGCTAAATCAGTCATTTGGCTAAATTCATAACGTAAGACAGAGACATTCCATTGGCTATAGTTGTTCTTAAACCTCAATGATGGAAAGCAATTTAGTTTGATCAGCAGCAGGATTGTGCAGCGACTTTTGCCAACAGACAGTAGATATACATTGTAACATCCCCAATAATTGTGGTGTCCAAAGTCTATCCATTGGCCTATATTTCATACAATGTATTCATTTGTAACCTCCCAAAGAACCACATCATGTTCAGCTGATTCAGCCTGGCCTGCTAGATTTGTTTTCTGTCAAGAATCAACCTCTTGTTAAATATTTACTTTGTGGCTATTCCATACTGTCTGGCCAATCAACCATTGCCAGCTGCATCTGCCATATCACTTGACTTGACATATCAGGCGGTGTTTTGTCCAATCCAGATTTTGAACATGCAATTTGTAACCCCAAAACAACTATCCTTGAACCGTATATACAGAACAAAAATATAAACGCAACATGTAAAGTGTTGGTTTCTTGAGCTGAAATAAAAGTTCAGACATTTTCCATAGGCACAAAAAAAATGTGTGCACAAATTTGTTCACATCCCCGTTAGTGAGCATTTCTCCTTTGTCAATATAATCCATGCACTTGACAGGTTTGGCATATCAAGAAGCTGATTAAACAGCATGATCACAGGGTGCTGAAGAGTATTTCTGTCTGTAATAAAAGCCCATTTGTGGGGAAAAACTATTTCTAATTGGCTGGGCCTGGCTCCCCCATGGGTGGGCCTAAACCCCTGCCCAGTCATGTGAAATCCATAGATTAGGGCCTAATGAATTTATTTCAATTGACTGATCTCCTTATATACACTAACTCAGTAAAATTGTTGACATTTTTGCATTTATATTTTTTGTTCAGTATAGTTTTATAAAAGGAATTGTGAGTATGGGTTACATTTTCAATGCATGAGCTTCATTGTATTTTAATGCTTGTCATATTCTACTTCCACACGCTAATGATGATCAAATGCTGAGGTGATGAGTCAGCGTTGACAAAGTGTGGGGTATAACTCAGGGTGTAACAGGACACAGTGAGGATGTCCTGCAGCTTTGTTTATAATAATACACTTATGCAAATCACTCAAATAAAATAAAAAAATGAAAAGGCAAACCACATTTGGCCAAACACTTGGGGCACTGAGCTAGAAAAGTGTGGTAGCGATTTTTGCAGGTTATAGCAGACATTTAAGATTCGGAAATGAAAGATTTATTTACAATTTCAAAGTTCAATTTAGTTCAAATATATGTATACTATATACATATCTGCAAAGTGAACAATGTTTATTTTACAATAATCTTCCAGGTTCAATAGTCAGTTCCAACAGGGAACTGTTCTAGTATATTTACACCCCATAAAACAATGTACATCAGTCTTCAAGTGTACCTGCGTCTCTGACAGTAATACATTATAAATATTCATACACTTTAAAAGATGCAAAAAGATTTCTCTAGTCTACTCAATTTCATTATCGAACGATTTTTGCCTAATATACATTTTTGCTTTGGAGTTAAAATCCCCATCTTTACAGCAAGGGCCAACACAGTCCTACTACAGACAGCAGTTTGAAAACTGTCTGGAGGCATATTGATTACATTGCGATTCAATGATTTTCCAAAAGACTACAAAGCTGGCTTGTATAATCCAAACATAAAGCAATGTATCCGATCAACAAATACTGCATAGTTAGTTATAAAACGGGACATTACATCCACCAGCTACAATCAATTAATATTTATCCGCAGCTACAATCAATTCAGATTTCTCTGACCATTCTAGAGGGAAGTGTTGCAATACAGACTTGTGGAAATGCATTTCCTAGGTACTAAATCACATCACTATTTTCTCATTACACACAGTTAGGGACGGGAAAATGAGGCATATCATGGAGAAATGGGTACCAAACGGAAATGTACAGCCCAACATCTCACAATAGACAGTTTATCCACTCCTTCTTCTGGTAGAAGAACAGTGGTGGTCAAATGCAAATTGGCATGGAAACTACTTTCATTCCCACAATTGTCACTTGGCTAACTGACATTACAATTGACAAGCATCGTCGTGCACGGCAAATTAATTTGTACATCACAGCATTCTTAGACTAAGGTATCTAGTGATGAGAGGACAGAATAAGCCCTTGAACATTGTTGAATGCTATGACCCACACAAATTAATCAATGACTCACACTTGCTACCATGCTGCTAAAGCCATTGTGTACGTGACGAATGGAGAGAACACTTGGTTCCATTGTAGTATATCAGAAGCGCATCATCAGTGACGCCCAGAGGCCTAATGCCATAGAAGCAAGTGTATTTAACTACCATAAATGGCATTTGAGTTATACTACCTTAGAAACATTAGAAATGCAATACCGACAGTCTGTGAGCAAAAGGCAAATGGGGGATTTCAAAAGGTGTTCTCTGGTTAGAAGTATGCTTAGGTAGACACTGAACAAGGCAGAGACTGAAGTTTAACCCAGTTGGAAAAACAGTTTTCCTTTAGGTATTTATGTATATGTAAATAACATTCAAAAGAAAGGAGGTACATAAGAGTAGAGACATCAACTAAGGCCTGGAAATTGTGTTGTTGCTCTTGAGTGTGGCAATTCATAATCATACAGAACAAAAGAGGCACTTAACTAAATCAGGTAAAAGGCTAATTTTAAGGCTTGAATCCAGCGTGACAGGCTGGTTTCCAAACTAACCAGGTAGAACCTCTTGGTATCCGTTTTCATTGCCAATAGGCTAGTTATTAGGCAAAAACATGGAAGAAAAAGGACAGTGTTTAAACCCATCAATTACTAATATTTGAATTCTTAAATATTAAATACAAAAAAAGGTATATTTGAATTTATTTTTCACTCCCTATACAATGTATTGCCGTTTCTTTTTGTGCTTTGTTATTTCATCAGTCTTTCACAAAATGCTAAAATAATCTTTGTTTCGAAACATGTTAACAGCAAGATTTCTTACAACAAAACTATAATCAAATAATTTCCATACAATAAATATCACAATACAAGAGGCAAAATACTTCATTTTTATACAATCTGATAACCCCAATGACTTCCACTCGTTATATATAATCTTCTCATCATCCCATGTTATTACATGACCCAGACTGCTCCTCAATACTGTCTTGAGTTCATGAGTTCGCCATGGAACAGTCAATTTAGCAGCATTGATGAATTTATTGGGAAACAAGATCCACTCCATCTTTGACTGGACATGAACAGGGGAGCCAGCATGGGAGGCTTTACATGTTGGTTAAAGGCTGGATCAAAGATGTTTGGTGTAAGACGTGGTAGATCCACAATTAGCAAGTCCAAAGCTGTGTTGCAGAGGGGTACCAGTTTGACTGAACTGAAGGCATCTGGAGATCATTGGCACGTTGGCTGTGGGAGGGACTGTCTGGTGGAAGGTGGGTTTAAAACAGAGGCTTAAAAGCTCAGGAAAGGGCTCTTTTTGACCTCTTCTCCTGAATTTGTGTGAGAACTTCTGCTGTGTCCTTTATCAATGCATCAAAGATACCGTCAGCCAACTGCATCTTGACATAGAGCTCATCTTCATCATAGTTCACCCACTGAGACTCTTCCTCATGAAGCTCCTGGACCTGAAAACGCACACAAGACATCTTACTATCAGAAAATACACTTCACATTTGTTGGGTAATTCATAAAATAAAGTACTTCTTGAATTAAGAATGTTTCAGAACGAGTCACTCCTAAAGCATCACCGTTTAATGCTCTTACCAGAATATGATCTACTCGATCCCGTTTTTTCCTTCCGAATTTCAGCATCTTCTGCCAATCTGTTTTCTGGTTGTGGTCCTTCTTCAGGCCATACAGTTTCAACACCTCTGTGGTGATGAACGCCTGGAAGACGAGTTTAAACTTTAGATGGCACCATAAGCATTGCATATGTAACAGAGTTAACAACGTGGCGTAAGCTCACTCCACAGCTAGCTTGAAATGTTGCCAATGGAGCTATCGATATAGAGCTTTTTCTATAGCTCAATTGCTTGGTACGTTGTCAAGGAGGGAGGTCACGTGTGTTTGCGAGCAGAACACCACTAGTTTGAGCCTGGTATGGAACAGGGACAGTGGAGGAAGCTATACGGTTAGAAGCACACTGATGTCGGTTTCACATACATACCTGAACTCTGGTGATGTCGCCAGGGCTCTTTACTCTATGGAAGTAGGAGGAGTTCATGCGTCGAGGCTTGACCCACTGAGGCTGATGGGCGTTAGGATCCTCTGCAAAGATCTCCTTGATGATCTCCCATGATAAGTCATATACAGCCTGCAGATAGCAAGCAAATGTCAGTGGATACATTTCAATAAATGACATGGGTCATCTCTTTTCAATGTGTCCTTACCTGTCTGTAGCTGCGAACACATTGACTTTCCTGATCCTTGCCATCGCATCCCAGGAACTCCTCTGAAGGCTTGGGGACTGCGAGCCCAGCGAGGGTCTGTGTGCCCTGGCCCAGTTTACATCTGTCCCAGATCTCCTGGGTGGCAGCGTCGACCAGCTCCTCCACCTTCGGGGCGGAGTGAGGCACCACCATGGCAGGCTGCTCAGGGAGCTTGGGCTGCCGGGGCAGCTCTGGTCTGGGTGGGGTCTTCACCTGGTCAGCCAGGCCTACTGACCCAGCTGACAGCCCCTCCTCCTGCTGTTGCTTCTGTTTCTGCTGCTCTCTACGGGAGCTGAGGCCATAGTCCTCATCGAACCACTCCTGCTCGTCCCCCAGTTCATCCAGCAGCGCTCGGCTCAACTCCAGCTCAGCCAGACGCTTGGTCAACTCTTCCTGACCACTAGCCCCCAACACTGGACTCTCCTATGGATACAGAGGAAGGACAAGAGTCACTAAGTGAAAACCCTATGAAAATTTAATAACGTTTTTAATTCTACTGGGATAAATATCTACAAAAACAGAAGAAAACAGAGCACCACATTCAATTGGATATACACAGAGTGTACAAAAAATTAAGAACACCTTCCTAATATTGCGCTGCACACCCTTTTGCCCTTAGAACAGCCTCAATTCGTCAGGCATGGACTCTACAATGTGTCGAAAGCATTCCACAGGGATGCTGGCCTATGTTGACTCCAATGCTTCCTGCAGTTGTGTTAAGTTGGCTGGATGTCCTTTGGGTGGTGGACCATTCTTGATACACACGGGAAACAGTTGAGCGTGAAAAACCCAGCAGCGTTGCAGTTCTTGATACAAACCAGTGCGCCTGGCACCTACTACAATACCCCGTTCAAAGGCACTTAAATATTTTGTCTTGCCCAGCCACCCTCTGAATGGCACACATACAATCCATGTCTCAATTGTCTAAAGGCTTAAAAATCATTCTTTAACCCATTTCCACCCCTTAATCTACACTGATTGAAGTGGATTTAACAAGTTACATCAATAAGGGAACACAGCCTTCACCGGGATTCACCTGGTCAGTCTGTCATGGAAAGAGCAGGTGTTCATAATGTTTCTTGCACTCAGTGTAGATAAGCCTGTTGGTCAAAGTTGTTTGACCTTTGGACTAAAGGGTATTTTGAGGTAAAATCAACTCTGGATGGTTATCAACAGTGCTGCTAAGCTCAATTATTGATCGATTCCCCTACAGCAATGTTATCAGTTCTGTTTAATCATTTACTAGAACATCAGCTCTTTGAAGTATTTTAGCTGAAAATATCCTAATTTAGAAATTAAATGCATTGCACATGTGATTGCAGGTTATCACATTATCTGAAGAAAATACTGTATGTTTTAACACTTACAACATTTACTGTATAACAGTTTTAAAAAGAGATCAGATGAACTCACCGGCCGGTTACAGAGTTCTGGAGACGAGACTTGCTCCTTTTGGTCTCCGTCTAGGAAGAAGGGCAGACCATCTCTCTGTGCCACAACCTGTGGTTGGGAGACAGTTTCCCCACCCTCTACCTTTTTAATGAAATCTTTCATTTGATTAGCAGCTGATATCTTCTCTTCTTTGGCCTTTCTGATCTGTGCGAATTGCTTCACAGCATCTTTCATGAAGTTGTTGAGGACCTTATCTGCAAAAGCACTGAGGACGTCTTTCCCCACGGTCTGCTCTGGAGTAAACTTCTGATGGGCATCTAGGCCTTTCCTCTCAATGAGGGTAGAGGTCTCATCAAGACTTATCTTACGTTCTATGTCAGTGATGAAGAGACTGGTAGGTACATCTTCAAGGTCCAGGATGATGGTCTTGGTTCTTCCATTGGACATTGGATATTCTCCCTCTTTGAACTCATGTAAGTTGATCAGGTTTGTCTGGTGTTCAGCTGAATCATCATTCACATCAGTAGGTCCGTTGTCTCCAGAACGATAATTCTGAGATGTTCCCCCTCTTTTATTTTGCAGATTTCTTTCATGCGTTTTCTTTTCAAAGTTGCATTTGTTTGGCTTGTTTTCAGATTGGTCGTCAAGGAAAGAGTCCTCATCCTCTGTGGTGTCTACGTAGATCTCAAACTTCTCTGGCAAACGGGAGATCTTGTCCGGAGGAGCGAAGATGCCATGGCCCTCCTCACACTCAAAGTACACCACCCCATCGTAGGTGCCATTGTTGCTTCCTTCAGACTTGTCCAGCTCCACTCCAGCCCAGAAGCCGTTGGCAAAGCTGGTGTGGCCCTTGAATCTAAGCGTACCAGGCTGGACGTTACTCACTAAAACCCTGTCTCCAATCGTGAAGTTAGGCATTTCATCCAGTGCTAGTGAAGGTGGGGTCTGGGAAGGGGAGATAGTTGGGGAGCGGTTTGAACTAATGACCTGGGAATCCTTGGTCTGGCTCTGCAGGTCCAGAAGTATTTCAGAGCGAGGACTGCCACTAGTAGCTCCAGATCTTCCACTCAGCTCCTCACCGATCTCCTCCTCACTACTGTAGAAGGGTGACCTGCTGTGGGAAGCCTCTCTGGTCTCTTGGTGGGATGGTGAGGTAGGTTTGGAGCCTTGGTTGTCCTCCCTGAGTGAAGACTCCACTGAGAATTTAAAGTCTTCATGATAACCATCAGCTGAAGGACGAGAGGCCTCTTTACCCTTGGCTGAAAAGTCACTCTTTGATGATAAGACATCAGACTCAGGGGTGTAGGATTGCCCTTTGATGGGGGATGGTGATTTAGCAGATTTCTCATCAACATCAAGACTGCTTATCGGGGAAAGCCCTTGTTCTCCTTTCTCTGAGGAAACATGTTCTGACAGAGACTGGTGCTGCTGGGAAGCTGGGCTCTGCTCTAGGTCAGGTTTGAGTAGATGGTCAAAGTGACTGTCTTCAGAGCGTGACTGAGTGTGCTCACATCCTTCAGACTTCACAGAGTCCAGCTCCTCGATGACCTCTGACCGGTGGCTGGAGACGACGCGCTCATCCCCAGAGTTGGTGGCCTGTGGCCTGGCTGGCTCCCTCAGGGAGAGTGCCCCCTCAGAGGGCTTCCTGGGGAGAGGCTTGGGGGACAGCAGGCCCCTCAGACCGTTGGTGTGCTCTGGACTCCCATACACTGGAGTTGGGGTCACTGTAGGGGGGTCCTCGTCTGAGGATTCCTCATGCCCTGCGGTATATTTACTGAGCCCAGATGTTGTGAGGTCATCTGAAAAATATATATATATAGGAAAAAAATGGTGATATCATCACAGCATGGGCACAAACGTCAACGTGGAGAAAAATAAACTTCTTGACAATGCACAACCCACCTTGTTCAACTGGAGAATGTGGAAGTGTCTTCTCAGCTTTCTCAGAGTCAGAGACAACCTTCCAGTTTTTGCCGGTTTCAGGCCTGGAGAGAAACCATTTTTTTAGATGAAGATCCAATGAAAATGGACCCATTGATCAGTTTGTGCAACATACACATAGTTAGTGCGCTGGTGTACCTGTAAGGAGGTATTGGTTTAACCTTGGGCTTCTCTGTGGCTGAGGTGGGGGCCTTGATCTGAGGCTTGGCAGCAGGTGTCGAGTCTGGTTCCTTATTCAACTCAGTCTCGGTCTTCTCAATGAAGTCATTGTAGGACTAGACATAAGGAAACAAACAAAGCCCCAAAGTAAGTCACTCTTCTTGTTATTGCTCATTGAATGGAGCAGGGCAGGCTAGGATTCTCTGACACACACTGACCTCTAGCTGCTTCAGTAGGCTGGCCTCCTGGGCTTTCAGACGCTCTTTGTGCCTCTTCTTCTGCTCCTTCTTCAGCTGGTACACCACAGACTTGCGTTTGCGTAGCTCCTCTTTGAGGGCACGGATACGGCTCTCGATGTCGCTCTGATCCGACATGGGCTCTGTGTGACACAATAGGTTTGGTTAAAATGCTAAATCCATGCCAGACTGATTAGTATAAAGTAATCCAACTTAGAACTACTGAACTCAAATTCTCAGAAGCGGGGGCAAATATGTAATTATTTGCGGTTTGTCGATACGGACATTCATAGGCTACTCCAAAAATGTTATGTTTGTGATAAAATCTGATGATTGAAATGTCCACTGTAATAGCACAACAGAACCAGAAACTACAGTTTAAGGACTATGACTGTAGCCCAGTGAAGGCTGGGAAGCTTCCATACTCCCATAACACAACTAAGCAGGTTGAGCGTCAAGGAACTGCACACAATCCTTTTCTTACGGCATCACATTATGCCTGCACAGTCAGTCCTCTTTCGACAGCTCTAACAGAAAATAAAAATGATGTCCCGTTTTGGAGGTCCTACTGCTCCAGAGAGGGGACCAACTCACCTGTGTGTGTGCCAGAGGGGGTGTCAGTGGCCTTGGGGTCGTGGCTGGCGGTCCTGGAGGAGGAGCGGAGCTGCATCTTGCTGCTGCTGCCCTCTAGGTGTGTGTTAGTGCTGAGGCTGGCTTTTGGTGAAGGAGACTATACAACAGAGGAAAATGATAGGGCCCAAGGGGAATTCAGGACAGTCTGACATTCACAACAACAGCATGCCCCAACTAACTAACCACGCCACACCAAAACACACACACCAAAACACTCAAAAGGCAGTGTCCCTAACGGCACATGCACAGATGCCTTTCTGTGACATTTAGACTTGAGTCTTCCTGCTTACATCTCATTTGCATGTGGCTTCTAAATTCCTGAGATGATTTAACCCCAAATAACTATGACACCTAGTTCCATAAAATAAGTTCACAAGAGTGAATGAAATAAATTATTTTTTAAAGTGTTTTCTTATTGACCCAATAGGGCAGTTAAATGAACAATACTGAATGTCACAATCACAAAACACTCAAGTAACAAATTAACTGTGCACAAGGAAAGTGACAATTCCCTGAAGAATCAACCGAGTCTGGACCCTGGACAAAGGCCTACATTCACTGAGCTGCCCAACACCTCTTCCCCCTCAGGAGGCTGAAAAGATTTGGTATGGGTCCTCAGATCCTCAAAAACTTCTACAGCTGCACCATTGAGAGCATCTTGACTGGCTGCATCACCGCTTGGTATGGCAACTGCTTGGCATCCGACCGCATTGCGCTACAGAGGGTAGTGCGTGCGGCCCAGTACAGCACTGAGGCCGAGCTCCCTGTCATCCAGGACCTCTATACCAGGCGGTGTCAGAGGAAGGCCCTAAAATTGTCAAAGACTCTGGCCACTCAAGTCACAGTCTGTTCTCTCTGCTACCGCACGGCAAGCGGTACCAGAGCGCCAAGACTGAGACCAAAAGGCTCCTGAACCGCTTCTAACCCAAAGCCATAAGACTGCTGAACAGTTAATTAAAACGGCTACCCGGAATTTCTGCTTTTCACCCCCTACCTATTCAATCTATCACCTAACCAAACCTACATGTACACTACCGGTCAAAAGTTTTAGAACACCTACTCATTCAAGGGTTTTTCTTTATTTTTACTATTTTCTACATTGTAGAATAATAGTGAAGACATCAAAACTATGAATTAACACATATGGAATCATGTAGTAACCAACAAAGTGTTAAACAAATCAAAATATATTTTGAAGGAGTTCCCAAATATGCTGAGCACTTGTTGGATGCTTTTCCTTCACTCTGCGGTCCAACTCATTGCAAACGATCTCAATTGGGTTGAGGTCGGGTGACTGTGGAGGCCAGGCCATCTGATGCAGAAATACACATGCGGAGATCATCCGTTCACCCACACCACGTCTCACAAAGACATGGCGGTTGGAACCATAAATCTCAAATTTTAACTCCAGACCAAAAGGACACATTTCCAACTGTCTAATGTCCATTGCTTGTGTTTCTTAGCCCAAGCAAGTCTCTTCTTATTGGTGTCCTTTAGTAGTGGTTTCTTTGCAGCAATTTGACCATGAAGGTCTGATTTACACAGTCTCCTCAACAGTTGATGTTGAGATGTGTCTTACTTGAACTCTGTGAAGCATTTATTTGGACTACAATTTCTGAGGCTGGTAACTAATGAACTTATCCTCTGCAGCAGAGGTAACTCTGGGTCTTCCATTCCTATGGTGGTCCTCATGAGAGCCAGTTTCATCATAGCGCTTGATGGTTCTTTAAATTTTCCGGATTGACTGACCTTTATGTCTTAAAGTAATGATGGACTGTCGTTTCTCTTTGCTTATTTGAACTGTTCTTGCCATAATATGGACTTGGTCTTTTACCAAATAAGGCTATCTTCTGTATACCCCCCCTACCTTGTCACAACCCAACTGATTGGCTCAAACGCATTAAGGAGGAAAGAAATTCCACAAATTAACTTAACAAGGCACACCTGTTAATTGAAATGCATTCCAGGTGACTACCTCATGAAGCTGGTTAAGAGAATGCCAAGAGTGTGCAAAGCTGTCATCAAGGCAAAGGGTGGCTATTTGAAGAATCTCAAATGTAAAATATATTTTGATTTGTTTAACACTTGGTTACTACATGATTCCATATGTGTTATTTCATAGTGTTGATGTCTTCACTAGTATTCTACAATGTAGAAAATAGTAAAAATAAAGAAAAACTCTTGAATGAGTAGGTGTTCTAAAACTTTTGACCGGTAGTGTACATATTACCTCAATCTACCACCCCAACTACCCCGTACACTGATCTGGTCCCGGTACTATTTATATTTTATTGTGTTACTATTTTATTTTTATCTATTTGTTAAGTTTCTTACTGCATTGTTGGGAAAGGGCTCATTCGTAAGCATTTCACGGTAAAGTGTACACTTGTTGTCTTCGGCGCATATCACAAATAAAATTTGATGGGAAGAGAGCTAACAAAGTCTCACTTCGCTCTCAGGAGGGATAATACTTGGTGCATGCGCGTTGACAGATTCTGTTAACTCATACAATTCCCTGTATTCCTTTTCATATGTTGCTTTTTTTTTTTTTTTTTAGGAGGGGGACTTTTAAAATGATCTAAACTTATGGAAGAGTTCATAAACAAATGTAATCAATGTCTTTCTACCGTAGTAATAGATAACATCACAAAATGCACAGTGCCTTACTCTCTTGCTCGCAGAGGGGGAATCAAAGTCCTGGGTGTATATGGAGGGGCTGTACTGGGCAGAAGGCAGGTCAGAGACAGAACCAGGGCGGATCAGTGGAGGGGATGTCTGGCTGCTGGGACCCAGACAGCTCTGTGTGCACACTGGAGCCAGTCACTACTGGGGAGTAGTCACCCTCACTCACAGAGTCTAAGGAGGAGATACACACACACAAAGGTCAAGAGCAGATACATACACCTGCAGCCTCAAACATGGAGGTGCAGCTAGCTAGATGGACTGTACGATGTTCTCGCATTCATAAAAATATACGGCACAAGGCAAGCAAACACATACCTGATAACAAGCAATAAACAGAAACTACTGCATACTACAGTGTGCATATATTTCATCTCATACAATAGGCCTATAGCTCAGTGTCTGTCAACAGTGGTCTCTCACCTCTATCAGTCTTTCCCTCAGGTTTGTGCTGGCCGGAGCTAGCATTGGAGCGGTCTCTGTGATCTGACCGCTCGTCTCCATCTCTAGGACGCTCTCTGTCCCAGGCAGCCAGGGCCTGCTTCTCCATCTGCCTCACCTCAGCCTCCTCAGCATCCAGCCTCTGCTTCCACTCCAGCAGCTCCTCCGCGTGCCTCCGCCGATGCATCAGACCCTGCTCCCGCTTGGTCAGGAACCTGGTGGTGGGGAGGACAGGAGGAAGGGAGAGAAAGCACAAAGAACGGTAGGTGCAATTGGTGTGAGAAGCAGTGAAATGATTGCAACATCGTAGAAGCTAGCAGAGCCATCAGTAGTCCAAACAGTCAACCCAACCACCCCCTGCCCATCTTCACTGCAAACTCAAAACCTCTGGGATTGTCCACACACACAAACCATCCAAACCATGCTTACCACGACAAACATGGTTTAATTTTGACACCATAGTGCACAACTCATCCAAACTCTTCCCCCAACAGAGTCCTCTGTAGCTCAGCTGGTAGAGCACGGCACTTGTAACGCCAAGGTAGTGGGTTCGATCCCCGGGACCACCCATACACAAAAAAAATGTATGCACGCATGACTAAGTCGCTTTGGATAAAAGCGTCTGCTAAATGGCATATTATATTATTATTATTATATTATTATTACAGACATTTGATCACAATAGATAAAACAACAGGCACAAAGTGTAGTGGCGGCCTGATCACCAGGTCAGCTTCATGCAGCTGGTTTGACCCCAGGGCTTAACATTACTGTAGGAAGACACCCCTCAAAACATCTCAGTCAAAGACCACCAAGGGTTAAAAAATGCATTACAGAATATAGGCCTGAATGTGTCTATGGGTGTAACTTTGACATGAATTCTACACATTTCCCATGTATACTGCGGAGAAAAGAAGACTTTCAAAATTGTTTCTCCATTGCTTTGATTTATAATGTACATTGAAAAGAACTGGTTCATTATACACAGCAAGTTAATCAGCTATTTTGCATGTTGACTATAATTAGTAGAAGTGCCAGACAGTACTGTGTTTGGTTGTCTCCCTCTCTCACTAGTACGGTTTTGGGTTAGACTGTGCTCCCAATTCTATTAAGCCCACTTGCAATATATACTCATTAGCCCATCACAAGCAACAGTTACCTAATCAGGAGCATCGGTGAAGATTTACTGGGTTCATTAAACAGATTAAAACCCTCTATCACTGCTAAAGCACCGGCCAAAGGCACTGCCTCTTTTTCATGGATGGAGCCTAACATCTTATCATTTACTCTTATGGACTTTGCTCGAACAAAGAAGTGAGTGGCATGAATATGAGATCATGATTCATTCACTCTGAATGAGAGTTAAATGAGCACCTCAAAGCAACACCACAGAGATTGGAGAGCTCTCTCTGTTCTCTGAGAGTCTCGTTCAAATCAGGCCAACTGTATTAAAATGAATATGACCTTTGACCTTAGAAGATCAAAGTGATGTCATATCATTACTGACAAAAATGCCTTTCGTTTTTCACTTCTTTTTGAATTTCTGTGACCCTTCATGCATACGGTTGTGATCGTACATGCAATGCCTGATGACTTTGGTTTGTGTTGCCAATAGGTCAGCTCATACAGTGGAGAAAAAAAGTATTTAGTCAGCCACCAATTGTGCAAGTTCTCCCACTTAAAAATATGAGAGAGGCCTGTAATTTTCATCATAGGTACACGTCAACTATGACAGACAAAATGAGAAAATAAAATTCCAGAAAATCACATTGTAGGATTTTTAATGAATTTATTTGCAAATTATGGTGGAAAATAAGTATTTGGTCAATAACAAAAGTTTCTCAATACTTTGTTATATACCCTTTGTTGGCAATGACACAGGTCAAACGTTTTCTGTAAGTCTTCACAAGGTTTTCACACACTGTTGCTGGTATTTTGGCCCATTCCTCCATGCAGATCTCCTCTAGAGCAGTGATGTTTTGGGGCTGTCGCTGGGCAACACGGACTTTCAACTCCCTCCAAAGATTTTCTATGGGGTTGAGATCTGGAGACTGGCTAGGCCACTCCAGGACCTTGAAATGCTTCTTACGAAGCCACTCCTTCGTTGCCCGGGCGGTGTGTTTGGGATCATTGTCATGCTGAAAGACCCAGCCACGTTTCATCTTCAATGCCCTTGCTGATGGAAGGAGGTTTTCACTCAAAATCTCACGATACATGGCCCCATTCATTCTTTCCTTTACACGGATCAGTCGTCCTGGTCCCTTTGCAGAAAAACAGCCCCAAAGCATGATGTTTCCACCCCATGCTTCACAGTAGGTATGGTGTTCTTTGGATGCAACTCAGCATTCTTTGTCCTCCAAACACAACAAGTTGAGTTTTTACCAAAAAGTTATATTTTGGTTTCATCTGACCATATGACATTCTCCCAATCCTCTTCTGGATCATCCAAATGCACTCTAGCAAACTTCAGACGGGCCTGGACATGTACTGGCTTAAGCAGGGGGATACGTCTGGCACTGCAGGATTTGAGTCCCTGGCGGCGTAGTGTGTTACTGATGGTAGGCTTTGTTACTTTGGTCCCAGCTCTCTGCAGGTCAACACACAGTCCCCCCGTGTGGTTCTGGGATTTCTGCTCACCGTTCTTGTGATCATTTTGACCCTCGGGGTGAGATCTTGCGTGGAGCCCCAGATCGAGGGAGATTATCAGTGGTCTTGTATGTCTTCCATTTCCTAATAATTGCTCCCACAGTTGATTTCTTCAAACCAAGCTGCTTACCTATTGCAGATTCAGTCTTCCCAGCCTGGTGCAGGTCTACAATTTTGTTTCTGGTGTCCTTTGACAGCTCTTTGGTCTTGGCCATAGTGGAGTTTGGAGTGTGACTGTTTGAGGTTGTGGACAGGTTTATTTTATACTGATAACAAGTTCAAACAGGTGCCATTAATACAGGTAACAAGTGGAGGACAGAGGAGCCTCTTAAAGAAGAAGTTACAGGTCTGTGAGAGCCAGAAATCTTGCTTGTTTGTAGGTGACCAAATACTTATTTTCCACCATAATTTGCAAATAAATTCATTAAAAATCCTACAATGTGATTTTCTGGATTTTATTTCCTCAATTTGTCTGTCATAGTTGACGTGTACCTATGATGAAAATTACAGGCCTCTCTCATCTTTTTAAGTGGGAGAACTTGCACAATTGGTGGCTGACTAAATACTTTTTTCCCCCCACTGTATGAACAGAATGGCATTGGGTGTTTTTCAAGCTTTCACTTCCACACTTCCTGGAAAAATGAAATTGCCCCCCCCCACAGGCGGGGGCTGAACACAAGCATGCTCCTTGGGACAGAGGGCAGAGAAGGAGAGGCAGCAGTGAGGCGAGAGCAGCACTGTACCTGACCAGCTGGATGTAGAGTTTGGGGAAACAGAGAGGCCCAGCGGTGGGCCGTAAACAGAGAGAAGAAGCAGTGAACAGGAGAGCAGTGTCCACAACCAAAAAACACAAGGACACGAAACGCACAGAAAACCCCCACAAAATATGAGTTGGAGAATGAGAAAACAGCAAAATAGAGAGAGAACGGGAGGATAAAATAGAACACAACCACAGAGACAGGGAGCGAGAGAAGAGAGCAGTGAGTAAACATGTGGTTTATTGCACTGAATGTTTCATGTTTCATTCAAAGAGAAGTAATGTAGTTACTCTGCCAGGGCTTTGTGTTGGTGGCAGTGCTTAAAGGGGTATTAAAACCCAGTTCTTTTCATCAGGAGTTGGCCAGGACATGGCAAGATGTGCATGTTTGTCTTTGGAGCTGGACTACAATAAAGAGCGGGTGTGTGGGAATGTGTAGCCATGTGTGAATGCATGCGGCGGTGCCAAGAGGGGAGCTAGATGTGACTGAAAAATGATAATCCTAAAGGGTTACGAGAGAGGCATTTGTCTCATTTTGCACCCCAGTGGACATAATGCTTCTCCTTAATTAAATGCACTGGATGGAGGAATTTGGGGAGATTAGATTATTTTAGCAAACAGTTGCAAAGGTAGTGATGGGTGATAATTTTGTTAATGTTTTTAAGCACTGGTGACTAAAACCTGATTTAGGCTTCATTAGAATAAAACTGGCTAAATCACACATTAACCTGCACTATGATCCACAACAACAACACTAGGGCATGATTAAAAGAGACTGTGTTTACATAATGAAATGGCAGGTTGTTAGAAGACCAATGCAAGCAAGCAGACAGAGGCATGGCTACAAGCAGCTTGTTAGTTCCCTATAGAAAATAACGTCTAGGCTCAAATTGACAGCGACTTCCCACTTTTAGCTGTGATATAGGGTACCTTCAGTTTTATGTTCTTTGGTAGATTATTCAATTCAAGGAATAATTTGCTCTAGGCCTACAATTAGTACTGATGACGTTGCTATTGAAAGAGAGTTACAAATCCTTAAACACCACAACAACTGAACGTTTGTTAGGACCTGTACTGCAGAATGTATAAGAATGAGGTCAGTCTGTGCAGGTCTCGATGTTTAACCATCATGTGAGTCCCCTCCAGTCACATTACCACATTGTTAAAAGACTAACCTGCCCTGGCTGCTTGTATGAGACACCAGACAGACAATTTACACTACATATTTGCTCTGGTTCATATTGTAAATATTGGAATGAGTACAGAGGTTGGAGAGGATGCAGTCTGAATAACTAATATATCTATAGCAGGGTTCCCCAACTGGCACTCAAAGTTTTATTTGGCCCCCCAAGTTCTGAGAAAACAAAAACAAATCTGCCCACGGCTGAATCTAGTTGATGATCCCTAATCTATAGGGAGGACATGGAGCATGCTTATATTCATATCCACACCACAGAATAATTAAGGTTTCTAGTGAAGCCAATCCCTCACTTTCACAAGACAAAAGCAACTTGTATCAAATTATTTACGATAACAGAAGCTGGTACATAATTCCTTATGAATAACAAAGCAAACAGCCTAAATGATTGATATGCCCAATTTGGTTTTGTTAGCTCGTCAGTGTAAGACAAGTTAACAATCACACCCATAAAGATAAAGCTATCAAAGATCTGGTCATTTCAGCTGTTTAAAAGTTGGTATAAATTAATATTCAGTGACCAGAATTGAAGTGTCCATCTTAGCTAATTCTGTTATATAAAATAGCCCATAATGAAGACTTCCAATAAAACATTTTAGTTGTCAATAGGAGTTTGGACAGTTTAGTTTTAATAGGTTAATTGAAGTTTAAATTACTTCTCATCCATGTGAGAGCGCATCTTCTTGAGCTTCTGCATGATGCTGCTGGTCTCACTGCCAGACACTGAGAGGGGAGAGGCGCTGCGCACGTCCCCGTCTGTCATCGCCCCCTCGACACGCTCCGACACAGGAGTCTCCTGTAGGACATAGATGGTTACACACACACCAGAAATGAAGAGAGAAAGACCATTTCAAATCTTACCGAATGTCTAAAATAATACTGCATGGTTTCATTGAGGGAAAAAAGTATTTGATCCCCTGCTGATTTTGTACGTTTGCCCACTGACAAAGAAATGATCAGTCTATAATTTTAATGGTAGGTTTATTTGAACAGTGAGAGACAGATTAACAACAACAAAATCCAGAAAAACACATGTCAAAAATGTTGTAAATTGATTTGCATTTTAATGAGGGAAATAAGTATTTGACCCCTCTCAATCAGAAAGATTTCTGGCTCCCAGGTGTCTTTTCTACAGGTAACGAGCTGAGATTAGGAGCACACTCAATCAGATTCCAAACTCTCCACCATGGCCAAGACCAAAGAGCTCTCCAAGGATGTCAGGGACAAGATTGTAGACCTACACAAGGCTGAAATGGGCTACAAGACCATCGCCAAGCAGCTTGGTGAGAAGGTGACAACAGTTGGTGCGATTATTCACAAATGGAAGAAACACAAAAGAACTGTCAATCTCCCATGGCCTGGGGCTCCATGCAAGATCTCACCTCGTGGAGCAATAATCATGAGAACGGTGAGGAATCAGCCCAGAACTACACGGGAGGATCTTGTCAATGATCTCAAGACAGCTGGGACCATAGTCACCAAGAAAACAATTGGTAACACACTACGCCGTGAAGGATTGAAATCCTGCAGTGCCCGCAAGGTCCCCCTGCTCAAGAAAGCACATATACAGGGCCGTCTGAAGTATACCAATGAACATCTGAATGATTCAGAGGAGAACTAGGTGAAAGTGTTGTGGTCAGATGAGACCAAAATTGAGCTCTTTGGCATCAACTCAACTCGGCGTGTTTGGAGGAGGAGGAATGCTGCCTATGACCCCAAGTACACCATCCCCACCATCAAACATGGAGGTGGAAACATTATGCTTTGGGGGTGTTTTTCTGCTAAGGGGACAGGACAACTTCACCGCATCAAAGGGACGATGGACAGGGCCAGGTACCATCAAATATTGGGTGAGAACCTCCTTCTCTCAGCCAGGGCATTGAAAATGGGTCGTGGATGGGTATTCCAGCATGACAATGACCCAAAACACACGGCCAAGGCAACAAAGGAGAGGCTCAAGAAGAAGCACATTAAGGTCCTGGAGTGGCCTAGCCAGTCTCCAGACCTTAATCCCATAGAATATCTGTGGAGGGAGCTGAAGGTTCGAGTTGCCAAACGTCAGCCTCGAAACCTTAATGACTTGGAGAAGATCTGCAAAGAGGAGTGGGACAAAATCCCTCCTGAGATGTGTGCAAACCTGGTGGCCAACTACAAGAAACGTCTGACCTCTGTGATTGCCAACAAGGGTTTTGCCACAAGGTACTAAGTCATGTTTTGCAGAGGGGTCAAATACTTATTTCCCTCATTAAAATGCAAATCAATTTATAACATTGTTGACATGCGTTTTTCTGGATTTTGTTGTTGTTATTCTGTCTCTTACTGTTCAAATAAACCTACCATTAAAATTATAGACTGATCATGTCTTTGTCAGTGGGCAAACGTACAAAATCAGCAGGGGATCAAATACTTTTCCCCCCTCACTGTATGCATAACACAAAGCATCTCTTTCTGAAGTTTAGCTCAATATCTCCATAAATAAGATATTCTCAGATAAGAATATGATGTAAGAAGGTGGTAGTACTGACCGGTGGAGTGTCACCGGTGCCGGCACACTTGAGGCGCTCCTTCAGCTTGAGGGTGGTGTGTCTCATCCTCTCTATCTCCTCCTGCTGTTTGAGCAGCAGCTGCCTCTCCTTCCTGGCTGCCCTGTTGGCCTCCTGCAGACGCTTGATCTCCGCCTGGACACCACACACACAGGGTCAAGGGTCATGGTCACTCAGCATTACAGATGGGCAGTAATGGGAGCAGGTGAGATGGGCAGAGAGTTTGTTAGTTAGTTACCTGTTCCTGTTGAAGTTTCATCAGTAGGCCTCTCTGCTTCTTTCTGATGGGTGGCATCTTGTCATCCTCACCCTTGTCTCTGAGGCGCCTATGAGGTCAGAAAGGAGAAACAGTGAGAACATGAATGCAAAATGAGGACAGAAGTGCCTCATGCAATAGAAATTCAACAGAACACCTTGACCAAAACGACTCAGTTTTGGTCAATGTGTTCTGTTGAATTTCTAGCGCATGTTTTCGTATGATGGAAAACAAAAAACGTTGGCTTTAGCAGGGAATGAGACAATATTAATTCAGAAAACATGGATCCTAATAAAAGTAAACCAGTGCCTTTTCTGGTGCTCCAGCCAGGCGAGCTCGGCCTTGGTCTTCTCCTTAAGGGCCTTCTGTCGCAGGCGCAGCAGGGAGCTCTGGTGGTGGGCGCGCACCTCCTCCTCCTTCATGTACTGGCGCACCATGTCCATGGTGAACCTGGAGAAGCTGTCCTGCCCGCTGGAGAAGGGCATGCTGCCGTCCTGCTGCCGGGAGTGGAGCAGGGACAATGAGTCACTAACACATTTCACAAAGCCTTATCAGTCAGGAAACCAAGCATACACAGAGAGCAAAAGATCACCCTGGCTACTGGTTACATGTTCCTGCCAGCTGGCAAACACACTGAGGCGAGGGAGAGGCTGCTGGCCTTGAGGTGGTTGCTACATAGAATCAGTGTTGTAAACACAAAAGTCTATTCAGAACGCTGTCAATCTGGACAAAACACCTGGGCCCAATGAAGGCCAAGGTATGTACAAGATCATCTCTACATGTGGCAGCCAGGTGAGAACCCTGGCTTCTGGTTCTCCACCCTCTCTTAGCTGCACCACAGCCTCCCCTCAACCTGTTGTGTTTGAGAGGACCGAGTATGATACAACCAGGCAGGGAATCTCCAAGATGCAGTTAAGAGGGGCTGGGGCACACAGAACGTTTATTGTGCCCAGGGTAGTAATGAGTTGAGCAGGCTTTCCCAGTCTCTCTGATGCCCTGGCCAGTGGAGCCCTACAAGGCAAGCAGCTGTTTCCAGGCGTCAGTATGGCCAGGCACAATCCCGCATACTTCATCTCAGGGACTGAACCCTTCAGAGAAGCAGGGAGCTACCACTGTGGCTTGACATTAAGAGCGAAGACAGACGCTGCTACAAACATTAGAGAGAAGCTATAATTTCACCATTACAGCGGTCAAATCGGGCTAAATGTGGATAAGAATTATGCGCTGGTTACTTTAAGGAGAAACCTCCAAAAGTAAACTAGTACATTTAAGCTTTTGGATAAGTGCTAAGATTTCAGCCAATCATTATGCATTTGAGTAGTCTTGCTACTTTGCCAGCATTCCAGCTATTGAGATGAGGTGTCAGACTAACCTTGGAGCTGTCCTGTGCTGTGGGGTTCTCCTGACTGGGCTCGTCATCGGACTCCTCGTGGGGACCTCTCTTCTTCTCCACCGCTCCCCGCCGGTGAGACTCGGAGGGCAGCAGCGAGCGGAATGAACGCTCCTCAATTTCATCCTCCGTCATGGACTCATCAAACTTCAGAGAGTACTCTGTAGCCACTGATGCGCTGTCTGTATGGGGACAGATTGGAGACTTCAGGCTATTTATGCATCATAAACGATTATTATGCACTGCCTATTTGTGATAATGGCTCCCTCCCAATCCCACAATGAGTGCTATGATCCCTGGCCTCACCTTTCTCATCCAGTAGGGACTGAACACTGTCACTGGGGATGGAGTCTTCAGCTGCTGTATAGGCCTCCTCCTCCACTGAGCTGTTACCCGTCTCCAACTTCCTCCTCTCTTTCTTCTCAGAGGAGGCCATGGAGGGACTCAGGTGGGTGCTTTCTCCACCACTGGGGGGTGCAATGCAGAGTGGACAGGGGAGAGAGAAAACCGATTGCTTATTTAGCCATGCCTATAAAGTTTTTCCTGACCAAGCCAATTATGCTGACAAGGAGAAACATCCCCCGGTGTCTGTCTGTGAGGAGCACCAGTGTGTGAAAGCCAGTACCTGAGGGTGGGTCTCCTGGAGGGGCTGGAGTCAGAGCGGCTGTCCAGGGAGGAGAGGGGCTCCTCCGTCCTGTTCTTGGCAGCAGACACCTTACCCATGAAGCTCTGGTGATGCTGCCTCTGCTGGTCAAACAGGTTGGTGATGGGAGAAGCAGCAGGAACACCGATGCCTCCAGCGATCTGAGAACGGGCCAGCTCCGCCATCTGAGGAGAGAGCAACTAAGTCAGCAATATATCAACTGAAAGACAAACTGTGTCGAGAAGAGCTTTATGTCTAGAAGAAAAAGTCTGACATTTGCAAATACATGCAACAGTGAGGAAACAAACCAAGCCCAGTGACTGGCTGTAGGGACAAGAGTGGAGAGGGAGAGCTAGAGTGTTCCAACCTCTTTGATCTGGCGGGCAGCTTCGGCCGTATAGCGTACAGACACAGCCTGTTGGCTGATCATCTTAGTGGTGGCCTCCTGCATGCCTCCCAGAGATTGCTGCTGGGTCTGGGCCATGTTCTCTTGCAGCTCCACGTGAGCCTGCAACGACACACACACAGTTCTGTTAGTGAATCACACTACACACGTCTAGTTAAATAGCTCCTTTCTCACACTACATGCAGTGAAGTTAGATTGAGTTCTATAAATTATCAAGGTGTTGGCAAATATAAAGCCACCCTCAAGAGGATCAACAATCTACCAAGTTGGTGCATGGTTCTAACTCTAGGTGAGAAGTATGTGGATTCTGCTGAGTTGCCCATGCTAAATGCCAGTGTAGTGTGTACAGTACCCTGGCTGCTTTCTGCCTTGTCTCCTCCAGCTGCCGTCGGGTCTCCAGCGCCTCCTGCTCTGCCTTCACCTTCAACTCATGAAGGTCACGCTCGTGCCGCTGCTGCTGTGCCTGAAAGGTTAGAGGTCAAAGGTCAGGACCTATGAAAAAAGGTGAATGAAAACCACCAGAACATAACTACATGCCACTAGCTAATGTTTCAAGAGTGGAGTAGTGCCTATACTAAGCATTGCAAATACATAAGTGAGCACTCTTCAGGTGCTCTGATTGGTGGGTTGGCCTCCCTCACCTTGAGTATCTGAGCAAGTGAGACGCTTTCCTGCTGAGCCAGAGACACGCCCCTTAACCGCTCCACGTCACCCAGCTGACGCACGGACTCCTCTATAGACTCCAGGTAGTGGAGCTCTGCAGACATACGCTGCTGCAACACCCCTGGGGTGTAGTGGAGCTCACCTGGACAACAGAGACGGATAGAAACGAAGAGAGGGAGAGTTAAGACTGGAGTTGTAGACAGGCAATACAGTATGTATCAACACTGCTGAGCGGGTGTTTCTAGGTGGTATACCTGCTGCCTTGGGCTCTGCTCTGCCACCGTGTGTGTCGGCTGGAGATGTGGATTTGCCCCTGGCTGCAGAGGACAGGGATGAGGAGGAGCTGGGGCGGGCTGAGGAGTGAGGGCAGCCGGACCCTAGACCAAGGATGTCTGCCCCGGCTAGGGAGGCGCTGCCTGGAGACACATGAGGAGAACCAGAGCCTGTCGGAGAGCCAGCTGGAGACAGGCTAGGGCTTCTGGGGGACTTCTTACTGTCCAAGCCCAAACTGGAACCAAGAGAAGGAAAAAGAAACACAATTGATTCATATGCATGCATTCTGAAAATGTACAAACTCCCTTTTGTAACTGTCAATTTAAAGAAGGCTGGATTATCGTTTGAAAAAGTGTGTGGGGGGGGGGGGGATGATGCTTTAAACCAAGGGTGTCAAATTCATTTTGCCCCGCGGGTCGCATTCAGTCTTAACCGAGGTCCGCACTTAAAATTGCTTATATTATTTCCTTGCTGTCAAAATGTGCAAAAAAAATGCCATATCCATCGCTTTTGGAATTTCCTATGCTCCCTGACTGTCTAGCATTCGAAGACTGTACACAATCTGGACAGAGTGAAAAGACTATAAAATATAGGTTCATTATCCTTTCTACCCAGTTTAGATTCGGTTTTGGTCATTTCAATGACAATTGAGATCGTTTTCCCCACTTATTGAAGAGGATTTAACAAGTGACATCAACAAGGGATCATAGCTTTCACTTGGATAGTCTATGTCATGGAAAGTGCAGGTGTTCTTAATGTTTTGTATACTCAGTATAGAACTCAATCTAACTTCACTGCATGTAGTGTGAGAAAGGAGCTATTTAACTAGGTGTGTAGACTGTAGTGAGATTCACTAACAGAACTGTCGTTGCAGGCTCACGTGGAGCTGCAGGAGAACATGGCCCAGACCCAGCAGCAATCTTTGGGAGGCATTCGGAAAGTATTCAGACCCCTTGGCTTTTCCCACTTTGTTACTTTACAGCCTTATTCTAAAATGGATGAAATTGTCCCCCCCCCCCACATCAATCTACACGCAATACCCCATAATGACAAAGCAAAAACCGTTTGACATTTTTGCAAATGTATATCAATTTTATTTTATATAGCCCTTCGTACATCAGCTAATATCTCGAAGTGCTGTACAGAAACCCAGCCTAAAACCCCAAACAGCTAGTAATGCAGGTGTAGAAGCACGGTGGCTAGGAAAAACTCCCTAGAAAGGCCAAAACCTAGGAAGAAACCTAGAGAGGAACCAGGCTATGAGGGGTGGCCAGTCCTCTTCTGGCTGTGCCGGGTGGAGATTATAACAGAACCATACCAAGATGTTCAAAATGTTCGTAAGTGACAAGCATGGTCAAATAATAATCAGGAATAAATCTCAGTTGGCTTTTCATAGCCGATCATTAAGAGTTGAAAAACAGCAGGTCTGGGACAGGTAGGGGTTCCATTAACCGCAGGCAGAACAGTTGAAACTGGAATAGCAGCAAGGCCAGGCGGACTGGGGACAGCAAGGAGTCACCACGGCCGGTAGTCCCGACGTATGGTCCTAGGGCTCAGGTCTCTCAGTTGGCTTTTCATAGCCGATCATTAAGAGTTGAAAACAGCAGGTCTGGGACAGGTAGGGATCACGACGGCAGAACAGTTGAAACTGGAATAGCAGCAAGGCCAGGCGGACTGGGGACAGCAAGGTGTCAGCATGCCCGGTAGTCCTGACGTATGGTCCTAGGGCTCAGGTTCTCAGAGAGAAGAGAGAACGAGAGAATTAGAGAGAGAGCATACTTAAATTCACACAGGACACTGGATAAGACAGGAGAAGTACTCCAGGTATAACCAACTAACCCCAGCCCCCCGACACATAAACTACTGCAGCATAAATACTGGAGGCTGAGACAGGAGCGGTCCGGGAGACACTGTGGCCCCATCCGAAGAAACCCCGGACAGGGCCAAACAGGAAGGATATAACCCCACCCACTCTGCCAAAGCACAGCCCCCGCACCACTAGAGGGATATCCTCAACCACCAACTTACAATCCTGAGACAAGGCCGAGTATAGCCCACAGAGGTCTCCACCACAGCACAAACCAAGGGGGGCGCCAACCCAGACAGGAAGATCACGTCAGTAGCTCAACCCACTCAAGTGACGCACCCCTCCTAGGGACGGCATGAAAGAGCACCAGCAAGCCAGTGACTCAGCCCCTGTAACAGGGTTAGAGGCAGAGAACCCCAGTGGAGAGAGGGGAACCGGCCTGGCAGAGACAGCAAGGGCTGTTCGTTGCTCCAGAGCCTTTCCGTTCACCTTCACACTCCTGGGCCAGACTACACTCAATCATATGACCTACTGAAGAGATAAGTCTTCAGTAAAGACTTAAAGGTTGAGACCGAGTCTGCGTCTCTCACATGGGTAGGCAGACTGTTCCATAAAAATGGAGATCTATAGGAGAAAGCCCTGCCTCCCGCTGTTTGCTTAGAAATTCTAGGGACAATTAGGAGGCCTGCGTCTTGTGACCGTAGCGTACGTATTGGTATGTACGGCAGGACCAACTCGGAAAGATAGGTAGGAGCAAGCCCATGTAACGCTTTATAGGTTAACAGTAAAACCTTGAAATCAGCCCTTGCCTTAACAGGAAGCCAGTGTAGGGAAGCTAGCACTGGAGTAATATGATCAAATTTCTTGGTTCTAGTCAGATTCTAGCAGCCGTATTTAGCACTAACTGAAGTTTATTTAGTGCTTTATCCGGTAGCCGGAAAGTAGAGCATTGCAGTAGTCTAACCTAGAAGTAACAAATGCATGGATTAATTTTTCTGCATCATTTTTGGACAGAAAATTTCTGATTTTTGCAATGTTACGTAGATGGAAAAAAGCTGTCCTTGAAACAGTCTTGATATGTTCGTCAAAAGAGAGATCAGGGTCAAGAGTAACGCTGAGGTCCTTCACAGTTTTATTTGAGACGACTTTACAACCATCAAGATGAATTGTCAGATTTAACAGAAGATCTCTTTGTTTCTTGGGACCTAGAACAAGCATCTCTGTTTTGTCCGAGTTTAAAAGTAGAAAGTTTTCAGCCATCCACTTCCTTATGTCTGAAACACAGGCTTCTAGCGAGGGCAATTTTGGGGCTTCACCATGTTTCATTGAAATGTACAGCTGTGTGTCATCCCATAGCAGTGAAAGTTAACATTATGTTTTCGAATAACATCCCCAAGAGGTAAAATATATAGTGAAAACAATAGTGGTCCTAAAACGGAACCTTGAGGAACACCGAAATGTACAGTTGATTTGTCAGAGGACAGACCATTCACAGAGACAAACTGATATCTTTCCGACAGGTAAGATCTAAACCAGGCCAGAACTTGTCCGTGTAGACCAATTTGGGTTTCCAGTCTCTCCAAAAGAATGTGGTGATCGATGGTGTCAAAGGCAGCACTAAGGTCTAGTAGCACGAGGACAGATGCAGAGCCTCGGTCTGACGCCATTAAAAGGTCATTTACCACCTTCACAAGTGCAGTCTCAGTGCTATGATGGGGTCTAAAACCAGACTGAAGCATTTCGTATACATTGTTTGTCTTCAGAAAGGCAGTGAGTTGCTGCGCAACAGCTTTTTCTAAAATATTTTCCGGGTCAAGGTTTGGCTTTTTCAAGAGAGGCTTTATCACTGCCACTTTTAGTGGCAGAGCTTGAGAGGAATGGGAGAAACTCCCCAATTACATATTTTTATATAAAAATATATAAAAAAAGAATATGGAAATGTGATATTTGTGATATAAGTATTCAGTCCATTTACTCAGCACTTTGCTGAAGCACCTTTGGCAGCGATTACAGCCTCGCGTCTTCTTGGGTATGACGCTACAAGCTTGGCAAACCTGTAATTGGGGAGTTTCTCCCATTCCTCTCAAGCTCTGTCAGGCTGGATGGGGAGCATCGCTGCACAGCTATTTTCAGGTCTCTCCAGAGATGTTAGATCGGGTTAAAGTCTGGGCTCTGGCTGGGCCACTCAAGGACATTCAGAGACTTGTCCCGAAGCCACTCCTGCGTTGTCTTGGCTGTGTGCTTAGGGTCGTTATCCTGTTGGAAGGTGAACCTTCGACCCAGTCTGAGGTCCTGAGCAGGTTTCCATCAAGGATCTCTCTGTACTTAGCTCCGTTCATCTTTCCCTCGATCCTGACTCCCAGTCCCTGCCGCTGAAAAACATCCCCACAGCAGGATGGTGCCAGGTTTCCTCCAGACGTGATACTTTGCATTCAGGCCAAAGAGTTCAATCTTGGTTTCATCAGACCAGAGAATCTTGTTTCTCATGGTCTGAGAGTCCTTTAGGTGCCTTTTGGCAAACTCCAAGGGGGCTGTCATGTGCCTTTTACTGAGGAGTGGCTTCCATCTGGCAACTCTACCATAAAGGCCTGATTGGTGGAGTGCTGCAGAGATGGTTGTCCTTCTGGAAGGTTCTCCCATCTCCACAGAGGAACTCTGGAGCTCTGTCAGAGTGACCATCAGGTTCTTGATCACCTCCCTGACCAAGGCCCTTCTTCCCCAATTGCTCAGTTTGGCCAGGCGACCAGCTCTAGGAAGAGTCTTGGTGGTTCTAAACTTCTTCCATTTAAGAAGGATGGAGGCCACTGTGTTCTTGGGGGCCTTCAATGCTGCAGAATTGTTTTGGCACCCTTCTCCAGATCTGTGCATCGACACAATCCTGTCTCGGAGCTCTACGGACAATTCCTTCGACCTCATGGCTTGGTTTTTGCTCTGACATGCACTGTCAACTGTGGGACCTTATATAGACAGGTGTGTGCCTTTCCAAATCATGTCCAATCAATTGAATTTACCACAGGTGGACTCCAATCAAGTTGTAGAAACATCTCAAGGATGATCAATGGGAACAGGATGCACCGGAGCTCAATTTCGAGTCTCATAGCAAAGGGTCTGAGTACTTATGTACAGTGAGGGAAAAATTTATTTGATCCCCTGCTGATTTTGTACGTTTGCCCACTGACAAATACATGATCAGTCTATAATTTTAATGGTAGGTTTATTTGAACAGTGAGAGACCGAATAACAACAAAATCCAGAAAAACGCATGTCAAAAATGTTATAAATTGATTTGCATTTTAATGAGGGAAATTAGTATTTGACCCCTCTGCAAAACTTGACTTAGTACTTGGTGGCAAAACCCTTGTTGGCAATCACAGAGGTCAGACATTTCTTGTAGTTGGCCACCAGGTTTGCACACATCTCAGGAGGGATTTTGTCCCACTCCTCTTTGCAGATCTTCTCCAAGTCATTAAGGTTTCGAGGCTGACGTTTGGCAACTCGAACCTTCAGCTCCCTCCACAGATTTCTATGGGATTAAGGTCTGGAGACTGGCTAGGCCACTCCAGGACCTTAATGTGCTTCTTCTTGAGCCACTCTTTTGTTGCCTTGGCCGTGTGTTTTGGGTCATTGTCATGCTGGAATACCCATCCACGACCCATTTTCAATGCCCTGGCTGAGGGAAGGAGGTTCTCACCCAAGATTTGACAGTACATGGCCCGTCCATCATCCCTTTGATGCAGTGAAGTTGTCATGTCCCCTTAGCAGAAAAACACCCCCAAAGCATAATGTTTCCACCTCCATGTTTGACGGTGGGGATGGTGTTCTTGGGGTCATAGGCAGCATTTCTCCTCCTCAAAACACGGCGAGTTGAGTTGATGCCAAAGAGCTCGATTTTGGTCTCATCTGACCACAACACTTTCACCTAGTTCTCCTCTGAATCATTCAGATGTTCATTGGCCAACTTCAGACGGGCATGTATATGTGCTTTCTTGAGCAGGGGGACCTTGCGGGCGCTGCAGGATTTCAGTCCTTCACGGCGTAGTGTGTTACCAATTGTTTTCTTGGTGACTATGGTCCCAGCTACATTGAGATCATTGACAAGATCCTCCCGTGTAGTTCTGGGATGATTCCTCACCGTTCACATGATCATTTCAACTCCACGAGGTGAGATCTGGCATGGAGCCCCAGGCCGAGGGAGATTGACAGTTCTTTTGTGTTTCTTCCATTTGCGAATAATCGCACCAACTGTTGTCACCTTCTCACCAAGCTGCTTGGCGATGGTCTTGTAGCCCATTCCAGCCTTGTGTAGGTCTACAATCTTGTCCCTGACATCCTTGGAGAGCTCTTTGGTCTTGGCCAAGGTGGAGAGTTTGGAATCTGATTGATTGATTGCTTCTGTGGACAGGTCTTTTATACAGGTAACAAGCTGAGATTAGGAGCACTCCCTTTAAGAGTGTGCTCCTAATCTCAGCTCGTTACCTGTATAAAAGACACCTGGGAGCCAGAAATCTTTCTGATTGAGAGGGTCAAATACTTATTTCCCTCATTAAAATGCAAATCAATTTCAAAAAAATTTGACATGCGTTTTTCTGTTTTTTTTTGTTGTTATTCTGTCTCTCACTGTTCAAATAAACCTACCATTAAAATTATAGACTGATCATGTCTTTGTCAGTGGGCAAACATACAAAATCAGCAGGGGATCAAATACTTTTTTCCCCTCACTGTAAATAAGGCATTTCAGTTTTGTGTACAAAAGTTTATAAAAACCTGTTTCCGCTTTGTCATTATGGGGTATTGTGTGTAGATTGACGGGTACATTTTTTATTTAATCCATTTTAGAATAAGGCTGTAACGTAACAAAATGTCGAAAAAGGGAAGGGGGCACTGTACATATTCATTTTTTTACACTCAAACCCACCACGGGCTGGATTGAATGGGCTCGGACCATTCAGTATGTTAAACATTGAGACACGGAACCTTTCCTACTTTGATTCAGTTCAGGTATGTGTGCTATACTGCCAGAACACTAAATTAACAAGCTGAAATGGAGAACCAGTGACTAACAGAATCAAGAAAAGGGGGCCCCAGGAAAGCCATCCGAAGGCCTACAGTATGTGAAGAAGAAACTGTTTCAATGAACATATTGTGCTGCTTTGAGCCAAGCGAATGGGCAAAGATGTCTAATCTACGATTAGTAGACAGTGCTCCATCTCTCCTGCTCCAACTACCATTGTACACAGTGCTTTACCTAACTAGAGAACAACTGCTGCATTAAGGACTTGATCCTGAATGTAATCGCTATCACATCACGCAGACAGAAAGGTATGGAGGGAATCTGCCACCTGGGCTTCAAAAAACACCATTGGGGAGGCTCAAATGACCCAGGAGAAAAAAACTGCCTGGCAACATGCCCATTTTGCAGAGGGGAGATTTGACAAACTCGCTGCCCAACAAAAGAGTCAGTGTTAGGCTGCCATGAGGCAGGCTGCTGTAGACCCTTCAGCAACAACCAGAGCAACAGCCAAAATACTATTTTCCCTGGCACTCTGAACTAGACTTCCTAAACACATTTGAATCATTAGTGCTTAGCCTCAATGCCCAGATATATAACCACAGCAAAATAGGCATTCTAGAGTGTTGAGTTAGCTAAGACCTTACGATGTGTAAGTCGCGCGTCAATTTTACTTCAGTAGTCCTTGTTTTGTAGTCTAAGAATGAGCCTCAAATTTGCATTGCCAGTCATGAAAACACGGCCATTTAAGATATAAACTGTATACGTATTTCCAGGTGAATGAACTTACATTTTTTATGTATTTGACGGCCAAGAAGAAGCATGAAGCCGAAAGGTTACATCCTTTTCATTAAAACTACACAAACTACAAATCTTTGAACAGCTCGCCGGTCTACAAACTATTTTTTTTATTGTAAAATAAATCTAATATAAAAACACACACGGCCTGTAACTAACGGGTTCATTGAGTCCTCAGCTCAAGCAGGCACACTCCAGCATTTCAAAAAGAAGCAGGAAATGTAGTCCAAATGAGACTAACGTTTCAGCAATATGTCTTACTTCTTGAGCGTCAAATACACTACATGACCAAAAGTATGTGGACACCTGCTCGTCGAACATCTCATTCCAAAAAGTTGGTCCCCCCTTTGCTGCTATAACAGCCTCCACTCTTATGGGAAGGCTTTCCACTAGATGTTGGAACATTGCTGCGGGGACTTGCTTCCATTCAGCCACAAGAGCATTAGTGATGTCGGGCACTGATGTTGGGCGATTAGGCCTGGCTCGCAGTCAGCATTCCAATTCATCCCAAAGGTGTTCGATGGGGTTGAGGTCAGGGCTCTGTGCAGGCCAGTCAAGTTCTTCCACACCGATCTCAACAAACCATTTCTGTATGGACCTCACTTTGTGCACAGGGGCATTGTCATATCGAAACAGGAAAGTGCCGTCCCCAAATTGTTGCCACAAAGTTGGAAGCACAGAATCGTCTAGGATGTTATTGTATGCTGTAGCGTTACGATTTCCCTTCAAGAAACGAAGGGGCCTAGCCCAAATCATGAAAAACAGCCCCAGACCATTATTCCTCCTCCACCAAACGTAATCTATTTTTATTTTAACCCTTTTTCTCCCCAATTTCGTGATATCCAATTGGTAGTTACAGTCTTGTCCTATCGCTGCAACTCCCCTACAGACTCGGGAGAAGCGAAGGTAAAGAGCCTTGCGTCCTCCGAAACACGACCCTGCCAAGCAGCGCTGCTTCTTGACACACGCTCTCCTCCACCAAATGTTATAGTTGGCTCTATGCATTGAGGCAGGTAGCATTCTCCTGGCATCCGCCAAACCCAGATTCATCCGTCGGACTGCCAGATGGTGAAGCGTGATTCATCACTCCAGAGAACGCGTTTCCACTGTTCCAGAGTCCAATGGCAGCGAGCTTTACACCAATCCAGCTGATGCTTGGCATTGCGCATGGTGATCTTAGGCTTGTGTGCGGCTGCTCGACCATGGAAACCCATTTCATGAAGCTCTCGACGAACAGTTCTGGTGCAGACGTCGCTTCCAGATGCAGTTTGGAACTCGGTAGTGAGTGTTGCAACAGAGGACATAATTTTTTACGCGCTACGCACTTCAGCACTCAGCGGTCCCAATCTGTGAGCTTGTGTGGCCTACCACTTCGCAGCTGAGCCGTTGTTGACAGGGGCAGCTCTGGCAGGGCAGAAATTTGACGAACTGACTTGCTGGAAAGGTGGCATCCTATGACGGTGCCACGTTGAAAGTCACTGAGCTCTTCAGTAAGGCCATTCTACTGCCAATGTTTGTCTATGGAGATTGCATGGCGGTGTGCTCAATTTTACACAACTGTCAGCAACAGGTGTGGCTGAAATAGCCAAATCCACTCATTTGAAGGGGTGTCCACATACTTTTGGTGATGTAGTGAATTTTGATAAAAGGCATCGGTTATGACTAAATCCATAACATAATTGTGTACAAAACATTAGGAACACCTTCCTAATATTGAGTTGCACCCCCTTTTGCCCTCAGAACAGCCTCAATTCGTAGGGACATGGACCCTACAATGTGTCGAAAGTATTCCACAGGGATGCTGGCCCATGTTGACTCCAATGCTTCCCACAGTTGTGTCAAGTAGGCTGGATATCCTTTGGGTGGTGGCCCATTCTAGATATATGCAGGAAACTGTTGAGCATGAAAAACCCAGAAGCGTTGCAGTTCTTGACACAAACCGGTGTGCCTGGCACCTACTACCATATCCTGTTCAAAGGCACTTCAATCTTTTGTCTTGCCCATTCACCCTCTGAATGGCACACATACAAAATCCATATCTGAATTGTCTCAAGGCTTAAAAATCCTTCTTTAACATGTCTCCTCCCCTTCAACTACACTGATTGAAGTGGATTTAACAAGTGACATCAATAAGGGATCACAGCCTTCACTGGGATTCACCTGGTCAGTCTGTCATGGAAAGAGCAGGTGTTCAATGTTGTGTACACTCAGTGTATATAATGGGTACACCATTCTATTGGGTCCTGAACTGAAAAGACCCCATTCATTCGCTGCTCAGGACTGACAGAGACTGAGATGTATCTTTATGTTGGCAAAGAGACTCTGTAGAGAGAACACTGTGGCTGATGTGGTGTCCAAGTTTACTCCAATAATCTCTCCAGTCACTTGAAATGTGTAAATATTATGGGTGGTGGTCTTTGGAAGCCAGGGACCACTTAATAATTTTATTTTACCAGGCAAGTTGACTGAGAACACATTCTCCTTTACAGCAAAGACCTGGGGAATAGTTACAGGGGAGAGGAGGGGGGATGAATGAGCCAATTGGAGGCTGGGGATGATGGTGGGGCCAGATTTGAAATTTAGCCAGGACACTGGGGTTAACACCACTACTCTTACGATAGGTGCCATGGGATCTTTAGTGACCACAGAGAATCAGGACACACGGTTAACGTCCCATCCGAAAGATAGCACCCAACACAGGGCAATGTCCAAAATCAGTGCCATGGGGCATTGGGATATTTTTTTTGGCCCAGAGGCCCTCCTACTGGCCATCCAACACAACTTCCAGCAGCATCTGATCTCCCACCCAGGGACCAACCAGGACCAACCCTGCTTAGCTTCAGAGGCAAGCCAGCAGTGGGATGCAGGGTTGTATGCTGCTGGCTAACAAGGAAATTGTGTCTCAAACCTGAAGTGAGACTGCACAGTGAAACGAATAGACCAGAAACTCAAGTAATTGAAAGGAGCATTGTGCCCATATATGCCAGCACCAATAATATCCCCACACAAATGTGCTCCGAGATTGTAAGAAAACCAAGAAGCTCAGGAAAGAAGGAAATACCAGTAATCACTGAAGGTCAAGGAGGATATTCAAGCTCCAGGGAATCCCCCTGAGCCCCTCAGAAGTGGTCTGGGCTGGAATGCCTTACCTGCAGTGTGAGTTGCCCGAGGCGCTCCCTAGTGTACTGTCAGTGTACGCACTCTTCACCAGGCTGTGGATGGAGCTTCTCTCAGAGGCTGAGCCTCCCCGTCTTGAGTCTCTAGATAGGGCCTCTGACCCCGGAGAGCAGGGGCTGCTCTGCTCCTCCACCAGAGTGGCATCACTCTTGTCTGAAGCAGCGCCTAAAGAGATGGGAGACACTTACACTAGTAAGAAATTATCACTTGGTGGCATGATTTCAAGGGAAGTGGTTATTTTATTTTGTGGGAAAGTCTCACCCCTTTTCACTGAGCCCTTTGAGTGAGGTGAAGATACTGGAGTGGAGCCTGAGGAGCGATGGGATGGCAGGTCTACAGTCCGGGTGTCATATGGGGACCTGCGACTCATCAACTCATCATAGTGACTGTTCCCACTGGTGATGCTGCAATGAGACGTCGAGATAGAATGTGGTTTAAGTCCCACATCAAACAACCACAAACAGACTACTGAGACAACTTCAAAACAGCAGGTCACATCTGGTGAGTTGAACTCCTCGCCAGTCTTCTCTGTCAGTCTTGTGACATTAGTGCCATCTTGTGGTTAATCCTATCATTTTTACAGGATTTCGAAATCATGTTTCTATTGCATGAGAGAGGTATTCAGATAGCAACACATGTCATGTGACAGTGGTAGAAACCTCCTTACCTGCGTCCCTTGTATCCTTTCTTAGACTGGCTGCTGCTACGGGACGACACAAAGTCATCCTCATACACTGGCGCACCATCCACCGAGCTGGCTGCAGAAGGGCCACAACGCACAGCAGGGGAGCTCCTGTCTGCTCGCTCCTCCCCTCCAACTGCTGGGAGAAGCCAGAGGAACAGACTATGGGTTAAACATTCGTTCTTCATTCAAAACACTTCTAAGGATATGGTTGGGTGTGTAAATGTGTTGGCTAACCCTTGGTATGGTTGTGCAGGTGGTTCTTAGTGAAGATGTTGATGACGCTATGAGAGCTTCCCTTGGCCAGTTCCTCCCATGGGCCTTGGCTGCTGTCCCGTGGCTGAGAGAAGGGGAGGGTGCTGAGGGCTGGGTACTTCTCTGCCGCTCTCTGGAAGTGGGAGATGGGCTGGAAGCCCTCCCACTGGGCCGCACAGAAGTCCAGTGCCACGAGACACTCTGCTGGTTTGGGGACCCTCGTTATGTGCATGCGGGGGCTCCCATTGCCCTCCGACAGGCTGCCCTCACTCAGCAGTGGGCCCTCACTGATGGAGTCACCGCTGGAGTCATGGAGCTTGGTCTTCCTCGCTACTTCAGGGTGCTCCTCCGGCCGCTTATGGGAGCCGAGGCCTGGGGCTGTCTGGGGCCTGCTGCCTGAAGCAGTGGCCCCGTCTCTCTGCTCTCTGAAGCTGTGCGGGTTGCCTACCCCTGGGAGAGCTCCGTCGTATGAGCTCTGGCCAGCACTCAGGAGCCTCTGGATCCTCAGGGCCAGCTCGTCAGCAGCGTCAGCGCTCTCTCTGACCGATGGGCTCACAGGCTTGGCCCAGCAGCAGTCGTCTTGAGGCTGAAAGATGGGTCAGACCGGTAACATCCATGTCCCTTGCACAGCCATAGTTGATCCCTGCCCCAGCCAGTTTCCGCGCTTCACTCTCTATGCGGGTGGACATGGATGCAGCTGTGGCTTTCAGGGCCTCAATGCGGTTCATCTTGGTTTTGATGGCTGCTCCTGTGAGAGTGGAGTGCTGAGGCCTGGCTGGAGGGCTGGTTCCCCTCCCCCCAGAGCCCCCTCCTGTTTCCAGGCCCAGGAGCTGGGAGAAAAGCTTGTCTGTGGGGGGAGCCAGAGCACTGGAGGGTCTGACTGCAGGACTCAGACGGTCTGGCTGCAGCCACAATGGAACTCCCAGTCCCACTTCATTCCTACAGGAGAAAGAGAGTGGAGGATTGGTATTCAAATATACATTTTCTGTTACTTAAACAAAGGGCTTGGAAACACTCAAAATATTGTTTTATGGATTCACAAAGTCCTTTAGTATATGGACCCATAACAACTTTTAGTACAAAGCAACACTGTCCATAGGAGACTATGTCAAAGGTTTACAAGGATTTAAGACATCTAAATATGCAGGAAGCCATTAAAATATGTGGCTTGTACTGTCTAACCATGACCTTCTGAGAGCAACCTTTGTGTTAACTATATAAGCAAACTAAATTATGGGCCTAGGATCAACTCAAGATTCCAAGAACTGTATAGCAACTCAAGAGTTTATGAACATATGCAGATGACAGTTACATACCGTAATGTTTACCCTACGCGAGGACCAGACAAATATTTACACAGCCATCTGAAGTTATAACTGTTGCATCTAAACTAGCACTGGAAGTGCCCTATTTTATGGTTAACCGAGCATACTAGGTAAATAAGTAATAAGGAAGTTAACTTAAAGCTGATTTACCTTTCTTGTACCTTATTTGTGGAACAATCTTCAAAATGTTCTTAAATTTGATGTTCTGGTGCCTCTAGGGCAATTCAGAAAGCTGATTGAGGACCTTATTACTGATGAATGGGTTTGTTTTTTATGAGCATGTTTTTCTTTCTGCTTGCATTTTGTATTTATATTGATGTGTGTATTTTTTGTAATTTCTGTAATTCAGGGCTCATCTGTAAAAAGAGACCTTGGTCTCAGTATGACTCCATGATAAAAAATAAAGGTTAAATAAATAAAATACTCCATGTTCTGAAATGCTTCTATGGAAACAGACTGTTTAGAAACAAATAAATCCTTACTGGCTCTGTTCCTTCGCTGTGAGGAAGTAATATGGCTCTATGCTTTGTTTTGGGCCTCTACACTAGCCAGTGCTAGTGGAAAAGGTAACATATAAGCTGTAATGTGTGTTTGTGTTTTACTGAGGTGTGTGTGTGCTGACCTGGAGAGTGGAGGGGGATGTGGCTCAGACAGAGACAGGTCACTGCTAGAGGAGGCACTATGGGGTCTCTCCTGCCTCTTGTTCTCCTTGTCCGACTCCCCGGATGGCTGGTATAGGGGCCTCTGCTAAAGGAGAACACACCACAAATAACTCGCAGCTAGTTTCACTCACCACAGGAGGTGTCATTTCCTAAAGGCAACTTGACTACATTAAATATGAGCAATAGCATTATATGTCCAGAGTTACACTGAGGGTTATTCTACATGTCACCATTTCACATATTTGCCCTTTACATAACAAGGGCAGCTATGAATTACATTTGACACACCATACCATGCTCTGCACCCCCATTTTCACTAAAGCTTGCCATGTGAGTAATGGGACAGTGAGAGCTTCATCCCCACTACAACTAAAGATGCCTTTACCTGGTGGATGACTGTGGTAGCAGCTGGCTGTGTCTGGGAAGGCAGAGGTTCCTCTTCTAGCTCAGCCTGTTCCAGTAGTAGTTTGGTGTAGGTCTCCTGCAGGACTGGTACTGCAGGGCCCTTATTGGCTACCCCCTCTCTCTGCTTCCTGTAAAGCTCCTGTAGACGTTGGCTCCTCCTCTCCGCCTCCTCTCTCTGGGCCCTTCGCTCCTCCACTAGATGTCTCTTACGCTCCTCCTGTTGCCGGGTGATGTACTGGCGCACAGAGTCGGCGTCATAGTGCCTCTTCTTGGGCCCTGGTTCTGAGGGCTCTGGCTTGTTGCGCTTGGCGGGGCTGGCAGTGCGGGAGACCCGTAAGGAGGAGCCACCAGCCGTCCATGCTGTGGTTCTGGCCCTGGGCTCCGCTGGACCTCGCTCCTCTGCTCTGCGCTCCAGCTGCAGGTCGTCCAGGATGCCCTGGATGTCTACAGACAGGAGGTCTGTGTTGGGGGCTCTGTCCTCGGCTGGGCCTGCAGACAGAGGGTCTGGGGTGGGCTGGGTGGTCCTGTCCCGGCTACAGGGTCTCTCTGAGCTGCTCGGTCTGGACCGACGGTTCAGCACTGGACGGGGGTCAAAATTTGACCGAGGACGGGATCCTGGAAAAGATTTGTGACGACACAAGGGGTATTGTATTGATTGGTTACTAAATGTTATTGTGAATTGAAAGGAACATGTGTTTTGAGTGCATGGTTAGGGGGAAAATAGTGGTAGCTATTAGTGCTGTCAAAGTTAAAGCGTTACAATTAACGTCAATCTTTGCTACGCATTTAATTGCATCTCAATTCGTCAGCCAAAAGTATGTTTCCTCACAGACCATTTTAAGCGCAACACACTCTGTGCTGTTGGTCTCCTAACAGCAGCAGCAGTAGAGTGGCTGCCTCTCTTGCAGTGCTAAAACAACTATGCACGCAGCTTTGAGCAACAATTCTGAAAGAAACCGTAGAAAGTTCAACCATACACTTTCTCAGGTGTTTCTTTAAATAACAGAACACACTTCATTTGCACAGAAGTAGCTAGCTTGTTAGGCTAACGCTAGCTAACCAAACGAGAATGTTTAGAATGCCATGGCCGAATATCTCTAGATTAAACTCTGATTTTAAATCACAACAGGACATTCCATTTAGCTACTGATTTTGTGGTAGTCCTCAGGTCAAAAGATTTAACCATATGATCCCAATTCTAGTAGCAGCAGCTTGTGACTATTTCATGTTGAAGAACATGGATAAGAAGTAGTCTAGGCTAGATCTAATAGCAGTATGATATTTTACATGGACTCAGACATGGCTGATCTGTTGTTATTCAATTGTCTTAGAATATAGTTTATTTTGCGTTTTCTTCCCCTATAATTAAAATATATTATTCCTACAACACAATGTGATGCGTTTTTAATTTAAACATTTTTAATTAGGGTCAAATTTGAGATTAATCGCAGTTAACTACAGAAAACCATGCAATTAACTTGATAAATGTTTGCAATCGTTTGAAAGCCCTAGTAGCTATATCCAGATAAGACATCTACAATTATTTAAATAAATGTTCTGTCTGGAGCTCAAGTTTTAATGTCACATGCACAAGTACAGTGAAATGCCTTTCTTGCAAACTCTAACCTCAACAATGCAGAAATCAATATAGCAGTAAAAAAGAAAGACTGGCAGTACAACCCTTTAAGCAGCCTCAAAATGCTTCACTCACCCCCCCCTAGAAGAGACGACAACCTCTTTATTTATTTATATTATTTTAGCCATGCCGACTGTATGTTGTCGTGCACTGTATGCCTTTTAACATGTAATAAACAAACAAAAAAACATGACCACTACATACTGTAACACTATCCACTACTAACACGGTCTCAAAAATGTTGTGTGTTCTACCAGACCACCAACTGTCTGCTTTTTCATAGTTCTTACTGATTAGTTCTTACACTAATAATTCTATATTAAACGGATTATGGCAGTTGACAGATTATGCAATAGTCATGTAAACACCTTACTCTGTTTATCTTAAATCGGTGTAAGGTCAAAATCAAAGTAAGCATACACCAATTAAAACACCTGGTTTTCTGAGTAATCTTTCGAATTATTAGGACATGTAAACACCTTAAATCGGCGTTTCAGCTGTGTATTTGATATGACATGTGCTAGCGCCAGCCGACCGAGCCTCCCTCTTTAGCACGAGTGAAGAGTTAGGAACAACTCAATGTATGAGTCTTAGAAGTAGTTTTCACATACAAACTCTGCTTCCCAAAAATAACATGTTCACTGCGGTAGAATGTTTATTTTGATTGGAAATGTTCTTCATTCATCAGAGTGCCATCAGGTAGCCTTTTCAGATGTGTCCATGTAAACAGGATTATTAGGGGAACCGTTCTTCTTGCACAGCATGTAAATGTTTTAATTAAACTATTATATTAATCTGACTATCCACAATAATCGCATTATTGTGTGAATGAAACCATACTCTTTACTGTGTGATGTAGTGGAGGGGGAGAGGAGAGAAGGCCAAGTAGAGCAGAGATGGTTGAGGGTAGTAGATATGTCTCCCAACCCACCTGTCCTGGCCAGTCTGTCTGTGGGCTCTGGCTTTCGCTCTTGAGGCAGACGTGGAGCGGGACCCAGTACCATCTTCACCAGCTTCTGACCCTCCTGCCATGACGTGGTGCTGATCACTGCAGCAACAGGGAACACACCACGAAAACACACGGAAAGGTCATGATCGGTGTAGAGTTCTGCATTAATTACTTATGGCAGGATTGTTTATCAGACAGCAAAGACTTACAACTTAAAGCTAGAATCCGTAATTGAAACAAAGCGGTCAAACCGCCTCGGTTTTGGTGAAAAGCTGAGGGATGGGCCTGGAAAAATGTAACTTCTCAAAGTCATAGACAGCGTTATGGATGCAAGGACTGACCATCCATGATATCAAAATTAGAGTTTTAACTATGTTTTGATGCTATACAGTGTTTGTTTAGATTTACATTGTTACAAACATTGGAGTAAAACAAGCTTCTATTTTGGGTTCTGATGAGGCATTTATAAGTTATATTCTTCAAGACTTAACGGGTACATACAATTCATTTATAAGTCAAAAAATGTATGTAGCAACAGCTTATTGCCCCTTGAAAATTTATAAAATAACACCCAATACTGTTTTACTGAAGTGATATTCACGTCGCCAAAAGAGACACATAATGATGTCGTCTCGCCCAAGTATGATTGTCTTTGGAGAGAAATTCTTTAAGAGTTGCATCATGCAAATGTAATGAGTTTGGCTCAATTATGCTAAACCAAAGTTGAAAATATAAAACATTGCTTCATAAAAGGTGTCAGCCCTGCAGTGAACAAGGGATCTAACACAAAGCACAGTGTTACTGGATTCATTTTGAACAAATGGAACATTAACATTTCTAAATTCTTCCTTGACTTTGAAAAACATAGCCTACTGATTTGCTCTACAAAGCAGGGGCTGGTGTTAGGCCAGCAGCTCTTTCTGTTTGGTAAAGGAGCTGAACTTGATCATAGATTTCAGTGGGCTATTTTTGTTGAGCGGGCTGCGAGCAGAGTCCAGTAGCAGGATGACCGAGTAAGACTAGGCTAAACCACACTCATCTCACTTTCCACTGCACTGGGAAGAACACACACACACAGAGACAGACAGACAGACAGAGCGACAGAGCGACAGAGCGAGAAAGAGAAAGGAATTGGCCCAGTACAGGGTGGCTGTTCTCAGCTGTCAGCGAGTTGGTATGCCCAGCCCAGCAGAACTGCGCCGCATCTGCATTCCAGCTACAGTGTGCATCTAAGCTACGGCTTGCTTGCAATCAGCATGCGATACATTCTGGACATTCCTTTGCAGATAAGGGACTTAATGGTGACTTACAAACAGAGCTCCCGAGTGGCGCAGCGGTCTAAGGCACTGCATCTCAGTGCTTGAGGCGTCACTACAGACCCCCTGGTTCGATTCCAGGCTGTATCACAACTGGCCGTGATTGGGAGTCCCATAGGGCGGCGCACAATTGGCCCAGCGTCGTCCGGGTTTGGCCGGTGTAGGCCGTCATTGTAAATAAGAATTTGTTCTTAACTGACTTGCTTAGTTAAATAAAGGTTAAATAAAATAAATAAATAAATAAGAGGCCTGTTGACTAGCACACAGTTAAGAAAGGCCTACTGTGGTACGGGCCTGCCAGATGTATTCACTATACGCCTGCTCAGGTTCAGTGTGCATACCATACCGCACAGTAACTGATTAACCAAAATAAATGTGAGAGGATTCCCAGTTTGTGAAAGACCCCTTGGCTTTGTGATGTATTATCACCTACACACACAATATTGGAGGAACTTTCACGTCTTCTATTGAATGCATAGAACCAGGATGAGTAAGCACGAGAGACAGAGGGAGGGGGAGAAATGAAAAGAGATCCAACCTAGCTTGGTCTCCGGGTCGGGAATAGAAGCTGATTTATGGACTTTCCTCACAGGCTTGGATGGCTTCCTTTCCTTAGCCTTCTCTGTGGGTCGCTGCTTGGGCTTGGTGCTCTCTAAGACGGGGAGAAAGGATACGACATGACAGTTTGAACACCAAAGAGGGAAAAATAACAGAACTATCACATTTCTAAAAAGTTAGTAGCTTCCTGAAAAACATCTGAATGCAAAACAAAGCAATTGAACATGAAGCTTGTGGACTGTGTCAGTGTAAAGGAGGAAGCAGAGAACTTTGGCATCAAAACCTGTGTGGAAGCCCAGGAATCAGCAGAGAGCCAGGGAGGCCAAAGAAAATACAACAATGTTTCTTCAAACAGTCATACAAAACGGCAGGGAAACGTGCAGTGCTGCAGTTGTGGCAAAATGCCTGGAAAGTCTGCTGCAGCAAAAACCTCACCTATTACATTTAGTTATCCTCAATGTAATAGAGGACACTCAGATTTCTTTTTCTCAACATCATCCTTGTCCCAAATAGGATGGTTGATTATTTCTTAAAAGAAAACAGCTGACTGGGATAGGTAAAATAGCGCTTAGTCTTCCTGAAAATACTGGAGCGTATCTAATGCCATCTAATTTCCAGGGCAGTTTCAATGGCAGACCAGCATTTAAGCACAGGAGCTGGAAACCGGAACGTCAAATACATTTATAGCCTAGTATTACAGGGTTTTTCTGGATCAAAACGGGGCTTAGGTGTTGGGCGTGGCAATGGGTGTGGTCAGCCAATCTGAATGGCCCTGGACAATAATATTTTAAGAGGCCTCCATCTTTACCAATTTCATGCAATTCTACATGTTCTGCCTTGGAGCTGAAAATATCTTGCAGTTTTAAAGCTAATTTCCTGCAATTCTATGCATTTTGCCATGGCCAATGCTGTGTTCTTCTGCTCAAACATAAAATCAAGCCTCTTGAATTCAGTTCTCAGAATTGTTAGTTCTCAAAGATTATATAGGTCCATCATCTTTTCTACATACTTTATATCCGTTTTTAGTCATTTAAGTAAAACACTGAAAGCATTTTTCCATCCCAAAGTTTGGACTTAGGCAGCCCGAAAAAAAACACTTAAACTTTACAGACTACGATTTTAGCAGTCTTATGCCACGATTTTCCAGTCCCAGACAAAATGTCCATGTCGTGGGAAATTCTTAGGTCGTAAATGATTGTCGGACGTCTTGGCTCATTCAGTGTGACAGGGTTTAGGTCTGACGATTAAGTACAACGATGTGCGGTCGTAGGCTCTGAAAAAGTTCTGGCAGAGTCCGAATTTTTGTTTCCTTTATCTTTTAGTGTGGTTGGTGTTACGAGACGATCCCAGTGACTGACCAATAGGAACATGCCCAGCACTGAGTATGCACACAATAATATGATTATTGTGAATAGCAAATTAATATAATAGTTCGATAGTTTGTTTACATGCTGTGCAAAAATAACGATTTCCCTAATAATCTTGTTTACATGACACATTTGAAATCAGGCTACCTGATGGGATTTTGAAAAATGAACAACATTTGCAATCAAAATAAATGTTCTACGACAGCGACCATGTTATCCATTCGGACCTTTGCCACCATGAAATCTATGTGATCAGATCTTCTCAAATAATACTTGAGCACCCCTGGACTACGCTGTCCATTTGATGCCCTTTTCCAATGTACAGCCACTATGACGTCAACAGCCCATTGATTCTATTGAGCGGTGATGAGCTGGCAGTTCAACTCCACAGTCCTTTTAGTCACTCCCTACAACTTTATCAATAACGCCTGTTAACTACAGGGGTCATTATGTAAGCTTAGCTAACAGCATAGGGTGTGTTCTTTGATTGGTCATCTACCACTCAGTGCTCACCTGAGAGCTGGCGAGACAGGTCTCTGCTCAGGTTGTGGAACTCCTCCTCTCGCCACACTTTACCATCAGGAGTGCAGCTCTTGTTCTCACTCCTGTTGAAACCTGATAAGAACATAAGATTTGGTTTGAAGGAATTAAGTAATCAGATTTTTGCATCCAGTGCAACTGGAGATCAACTTTCTCTATCCAGTGGGCATTACCTTTGTATATAGGTGCCAGAGGTGCGGCTGCCACTTTGCGTATTTTAGCCGTGGTGGTGGTGGTGGTCTCTACAGCGCCAGCGACGCCCACAGGCTGCTCCAGGTACCCCAGCAACCCATCTCTGTCAGCAGCCTCCAGGTGCTCTCTCTGCCTGCGGATCGTCTCCTTTAGCTTCTCCAGCTTGTCGTCAGGCTGCCTCCGCCTCAGGTTCTCCAGCCTCTGGGAGGCCGAGCCAGGGCTTGAGGAAACAGAGGTCTCTGCTGGGGGTGGGGCCGGGCCCTCCAGGGTGTGTGCTTTGGGCCTGTCCTCCAGGCCCCCCTCCTGGTCTCTGGCTGCAGCAGTGTGGCCTGGGGGCAGCAGGGCGTCCAGCGCGGGACGGTCGTTGAGGTAACGCACCACGGTGCTGTCCAGAGCAGACGAGTGTGTGCTGTCCAGGTCTCTACGAGTCTGCTGGTCTCGCTTGTCGCTCTGGTAAACCAGCTGGCTGAGACAGGAGTCCGGGGGAGGGGGGGCGGCAACCTCCGACTGCAGACTGTGGGCCTCCAGCTGGGAGAAGGTCAGGGGTGTTGGGGTTGCTTCCCTGGGGGGGGCATATAGGCTAGTTGTTATTTAGACAAAACCCAAAACAGGTTATTCTATTTGAATGGGATGTGTCAAGATCACATGGCTTTGAATGGTGGCCTTATGTGCAAAGACCTACACATGTACTTGTGGTGTTTATTTGTCTAAAAGGGCTGTTTAGAAGTAGCCACTTAATGACCATTTCTGACAGCAGGTCTTACAGGATTACAGACAGGGACTAAAAACACAACATTTTGCACTGTATCATCACACAACCTCAACTCAGTTGCAGCATACATTAGTAAACATGGTAGAAATATCCTTCAGATTAGACTTTCTTTTACTTTTCAGAAAAATCAGAGTGTTTTAACAGTGCATACCTATAAGACGCCAGAGGCTCCTTAAACTCAACACAGTTGTTCCTACGGACGTTGCTGTCCTGTGTGGTGTTCCTCAGGGGGCTGCGGGAGCTCTTGTCTGGGCTCCGATGACTCCTCGTTCTGGACTTGGAGGTTCCGCCTGCCTGAGAGCAGTCCTCTGTACGCCGCCCATCTGAGTCAGGAGAGAGAGAGGGTTAAAATTCCTGCAAACTAACCTTGCAATGCAAAGTAATGATGATGCCTGCTGCTGTTTGAGGGAGAACCTTGTGCTGTAAATAGTAACCATGGCTTACAAGGATGAGAAATATCATTGTGTGCCTCACCTCTGCGGCTCACTTTCCTGGTGGCGCCCCCGGAGCTTTTCTTTGTATCCATTACGGAATCCAGCAGAACCCCAGAGCCAGGAGCAGCCTCCAGGCGCTTCTCAATGTGCCGCAACTGCAGGGAAAACAAAAGCGCCTGACTCAGATACAGAACAAAAACTCAAGTCAGAGCCCAGACAGACACTTAAAATACCACAGCCCATGTGTCATTGCATTAAGGGGTGAGTCTCCACAAATAGAAAAACTGTAAAATCATTAGACAACATTGTTAATATGGGTTTACTTACAGCAGCTTTGGTCTGATTCAGACTTTTCCATGCAGCTGACAGCTCTGAGGGGAGAAAGGCATTTCAATTAAAAGAAAAACAGCAACACAAAAAGGTAAACAAAGCCTTTGCAGCCCCATAGACACATTGAGGTAACATGAAGAGGTATCCCTCGTCCTTATTTCTTCAGTGTGGCAGACAGTAGAATGTTGCACTGATAGAAGGATGGTAATAGCATCAGAGACATTAAGAAGCTGACCTCTCCTGTTGTCCTGCCCAGTAGTCTTCAGTTAGAATAGTAGAAGACAGTAGTGAAGTTAGAAGAAATACTTGATCAACTTTAAGACAATTATCTGATAAATAAATACAGTTCACATAGTGGCTGTAAGTGAGAAATAGGAACCTAATGTCAGCAGCAGTACTTTTATGCTGCCATCTATCCAGGAAAAACAGAGTACAAACCGCCTGAGCAGAAACACATTGAAGCCAAACACTGCATTAATGCTACTTGCAGGCAGGCAAAGAATCTAAGTGACTGGGACAAGCACCTCTACCCAGCATCTGCAGTGGGTCAAAAAAGGAGTGATTACACATACATACATGTGTATAGTAGAAATAAATAACCAATTAATCTTTCATGACAGACTGCTGACTCAAGAGCTGTTGCACTTCCATTTAAAGAGCTGTTGTACTACCATTCCAACCGGTTCTACAGCAAATACCTAACAAGGTTTCCTTATGACGAGATAGGAACATAAGCAAGAAAAAGATATGTCTGTGGGTGTATTATGTATACAATTTGTGGAGGGGAGAAAAAAAAACAGTCTTTAAGTAGGGTGACAGTAGAATCAATGTATTCCCCTCCAATGTTGAGATGTGGTTAAATAAAGCAATGATGGTCCATTTACCTAGCTATTTGTTCTTAGGAAAAAACAGGGCATTCTGGAATCTCATATTTCACACTCCATGCATTCCTCTCATGTCATCGCAGTTTACTCATAATAAAAAGATAGAATTAGGAATAATAGGCTCTCTATTTAATAAACAACAGTTCAGGCTGGCAATGATGACTATTGCAAATAATAGGCTCTATTTAATAAACAACAGTTCAGGCTGGCATGGATGACTATTGCAAATAATAGGCTCTCTTATTTAATAAACAACAGTTCAGGCTGGCATGGATGACTATTGCAAATGTTATGTAACCATCTACCTCGCAGCAAGCACTTTTGATAGTCTGGCTGCAAAACCAATAACAGCCACAAATCAGTGTGTTCAATAAAATATGAGGTCTGCTCCAACATGTACTGGAAAAGATGTCCCACTGGAGATCAACGTTCACTACAGACATAGCAAATTATCAGACAGTGTAGGCAAAAATAAAGGCTTGAAATGCACCAATTTGTCAAAATTAAATGTAAAATTAGAGTTCAAGCTACAGTTTCAGTGTTTTTACATTTTAAAAGACATTATCATAAACAGTTACTACAGTAAATCTGCCAAATAATTTTCTACAAAAGCAGAACAGCTGAGAAGTGAGGTGTGGCTCCCAACAAAGTTAAATCAACTTGGCTAGTTAGCGAGCAGCCGATTAAACGCAACTCCACGATACATTTGGTGAATAATTATTCACAGAAACTGTCGCGTATTACAGTTTGAAGCACAACATCGGTTGCCTGCAAGTCGTTCTCATTGCAGGAGCGGAAAGAATTTGAAACTAGTCAAGAAAAGCTGACACCCCAGTGAATAGTTTACTAGTTGTAGCTAGCTAACTAGTTTGGTAAGATTGCTAACTAGTTAACGTTACCTAACTAACTGATGATTTGCCCATGGGGATTTACATCACAAATCGTAGACATTTTTATATTTAATCGTAAAACTCTATTCGGTAGCTATGAGGATGATTGTTCTGTGGGCTACGGACTGGCTAACGTTAGCTAGCAAACATCCCCTGCTACTAGCTAAAACAGTGACAGCAAGCTAACACCGCTAACTAGCTATCAAACTTTACTAACGCAATGTTCGCTAGTGAGTATCTTAACGTTAGGTAACTTTGTAGTTAGAATACTAACGACAGTTTGGGGCTTCGGTTAGAGGTACATTTGCACAACTTCTAAAATATGCCAATCGTGGCTACATACCGGTCCGGGTGACGCTCTAAACTAGATGTCCATAGCTAGTGATGATGGTAATTTCTTGACGATGGTCATAAAATCAGGCAACTTTTCCAAAACCGGCCAAGGCCGCTGCTACTGTTACAGTAGCTAGCCCACTGTCCGTTTTTTGCCAGCTATTAAGCTAATTTGCTGTCGCCTCTTATCAATGCCTCAGGCTTGGAGAGTTTGGTTTTAGGCTTTTATTAATAATTAGCTAACCGGCTTCCAGGTTGTCGTTTCCCGGTTACAGTGCTGATATTCCCCAGCAGTTATGAGTTAATTAGACTGTCCGCCATTGACAAAATAACAACAGGAAACTGGTGACGTGTAAACTCGCGGGAGGCGGAAACGTGACTTCACAAAACAAGGCTGGAGCCGTCCTCACTGTGGAGCCCAGAGGGGTTGTGTCACTAGTTACTGCTGCCACAAAATTGAAATTGGCTATATATAATTTTTGCTTTTTGGTATTAAATTAAGGTTAGGATTAGGCATAAGGTTAGCAGTGTGGTTATGGTTAGGGGTAGGTTTAAAATAAGATTTTAGGAAGATAAATTGTAGAAACAGGCGGGTTTTAGCCATTATTATGATCCTCCGATCACTCCAACTTGATGATCTTTCAAACAGGGTTTTCTTTGTTTGGGCCAATGGCATCTACCTGAGCACATGGCATGTGGTAATAGCCTGCAATTCACACCTCCCATGTAGATGGTGACTATTAGCATAATATAAACGCAACAATTTCAACGATTTTACTGAGTTACAGTTCATATAAGGAAAGTAAAATAAATTATTTAGGCCCTAATTTATGGATTTCACATGTCTGGGCAGGGGCGCAGCCATGGGTAGGCCTGGGAGGGCATAGGCCCACGTAGAAGAACAGCGCCGGGAAGATGGCTGCCGTTTTACAGCCCTCTAACCAATTGTACTACTATGTGTGTTTTTCCGCGTTATTTGTAATTTATTTTGTACATAATGTTTCTGCCATCGTCTCTTATAACCAAAAAGAGCTTCTGGATATCAGGACAGCGATTACTCACCTCGCATTGGACAAATATTTTTTCTTCAACGAGGCGGTCGCGAAGGATATCCTACAGACACCCGACAAGGCCCAGATCCCCATCATTCGCGTGAGGAAAAGACGGAGATATCGCGGACGCAGATCCGGGTGCCTTGTAAGGATCCGACGGCGAGCGAGTAAACTGCCTCTCCCATCAATCCTACTAGCCAACGTTCAATCTTTTGAGAATAAAATGGACGAGTTAAGATTACGGTTATCCTACCAACGGGACATTAAAAACTGTAATATCTTATGTTTCACGGAGTCGTGGCTGAACGACAACAATGATAACATTCAGCTAGCAGGCTATACGCTACATCGGCAGGACAGAACGCCTGACTCTGGTAAGACAAGGGGCGGCGGTCTGTGTATATTTGTAAACAACAGCTGGTGCACAAAATCAAATACTAAGGAAGTCTCGAGGTTTTGCTCGCCTGAGGTAGAGTATCTTATGATAAGCTGTAGACCACACTATTTACCAAGAGAGTTTTCATCTATATTTTTCATAGCTGTCTATTTACCACCACAAACCAATGCTGGCATTAAGATTGCTCTGAATGAGTTGTACAAGGCCATTAATCAACAGGAAAACGCTCATCCAGATGCAGCGCTCCTAGTGGCCGGGGACTTTAATGCAGGGAAACTTAAATCCGTTCTACCTAATTTCTACCAGCATGTTAAATATGCAACCAGAGGGAAAAAAAAACTCTAGACCACCTTTACTCCACACACAGAGACGCATACAAAGCTCTCCCTCGCCCTCCATTTGGCAAATCTGACCATAACTCTATCCCTCCTGATTCCTGCTTATAAGCAAAAACTGAAGCAGGAAGCACCAGTGATTCGGTTAATAAAAAAGTGGTCAGATGACGCAGATGCTAAGCTACAGGACTGTTTTGCTAGCACAGACTGGAACATGTTCCGGGATTCTTCAGACAGCATTGAGGAGTACACCACATCAGTCACTGGCTTCATCAATAAGTGCATCGATGATGTCGTCCCCACAGTGACCGTATGTACATACCCCAACCAGAAGCCATGGATTACAGGAAACATCCACACTGAGCTAAAGGGTAGAGCTGCCGCTTTCAAGGAACGGGACTCTAACCTGGGACGCTTATAAGAAATCCCGCTATGACCTCCGACGAACCATCAAACAGGCAAAGAGTCAATACAGGTCTAAGATTGAATCATACTACACTGGCTCTGACGCTCGTCGGATGTGGCAGGGGCTTGAAAACTATTACAGACTACAAAGGGAAGCACAGCCGCGAGCTGCCCAGTGACACAAGCCTACCAGACGAGCTAAACCACTTCTATGCTCGCCGAGGCAAGCAACACTGAAGCATGCACGAGAGCACCAGCTGTTCCGGATGACTATGTGATCACGCTCTCCGTAGCCGATGTGAGTAAGACTTTTAAGCAGGTCAACATTCACAAGGCCGCAGGGCCAGACGGATTACCAGGACGTGTACTCCGAGCATGTGCTGACCAACTGGCAAGTGTCTTCACTGACATTTTCAACATGTCCCTGACTGAGTCTGTAATACCAACATGTTTCAAGCAGACCACCATAGTCCCCGTGCCCAATAACTCTAAGATAACCTGCCTAAATGACTACCGACCCGTAGCACTGACGTCTGTAGCCATGAAGTGCTTTGAAAGACTGGTCATGGCTCACATCAACAGCATAATCCCAGAAACCCTAGACCCACTCCAATTTGCATACCGCCCCAACAGATCCACAGATGATGCAATCTCTATCGCACTCCACACTGCCCTTTCCCACCTGGACAAGAGGAACACCTACGTGAGAATGCTATTCATTGACTACAGCTCAGCATTCAACACCATAGTGCCCTCTAAGCTCATCACTAAGCTAAGGATCCTGGGACTAAACACCTCCCTCTGCAACTGGATCCTGGACTTCCTGACGGGCCGCCCCCAGGTGGTAAGGGTAGGTAACAACACATCTGCCACACTGATCCTCAACACGGGGGCCCCTCAGGGGTGCGTGCTCATTCCCCTCCTGTACTCTCTGTTCGACTCCAACACCATCATTAAGTTTGCCGACGACACAACAGTGGTAGGCCTGATCACCGACAACGATGAGACAGCCTATAGGGAGGAGGTCAGAGATCTGGCCGTGTGGTGCCAGGACAACAACCTCTCCCTCAACGTGACCAAGACAAAGGAGATGATTGTGGACTACAGGAAAAAAAAGAGGACTGAGCACGCCCCCATTCTCATCGACGGGCTGTAGTGGAACAGGTTGAGAGCTTCAAGTTCCTTGGTGTCCACATCACCAACGAACTATCATGGTCCAAACACACCAAGACAGTCGTGAAGAGGGCACGACAAAGCCTATTCCCCCTCAGGAGACTAAAAGATTTGGCATGGGTCCTCAGATCCTCAAAAAAATTCTACAGCTGCACCATCGAGACATCCTGACTGGTTGCATCACCGCCTGGTATGGCAACTGCTTGGCCTCTGACCGCAAGGCACTACAGAGGGTAGTGCGTACAGCCCAGTACATCACTGGGGCAAAGCTCCCTGCCATTCAGGACCTCTATACCAGGCGGTGTCAGAGGAAAGCCCTCAAAATTGTCAAAGACTCCAGCCACCCTAGTCATAGACTGTTCTCTCTGCTACCGCACGGGCAAGCGGTACCGGAGTGCCAAGTCTAGGTCCAAAAGACTTCTCAATAGCTTCTACCCCCAAGCCATAAGACTCCTGAACAGCTAATCATGGCTACCCGGACTATTTGCACTGCCCCCCCACCCCATCCTTTTTACGCTGCTGCTACTCTGTTAAGTATTTATGCATAGTCACTTTAACTCTACCCACATGTACATATTACCTCAACTACCTCAACTAGCCGGTGCCCCCGCACATTGACTCTGCAACGGTACCCCCTGTATATATAGCCTCCCTACTGTCACTTTATTTTACTGTATATATAGCCTCCCTACTGTCACTTTATTTTACTTCTGCTCTTTTTTTCTCAACACTTTTTTGTTGTTGTTTTATTCTTACTTTTTTGTTTAAAATAAATGCACTGTTGGTTAAGGGCTGTAAGTAAGCATTTCACTGTAATGTCTGCACCTGTTGTATTCGGCGCATGTGACCAATAAAATTTGATTTGATTTGATTTGATTTGGGAGCCATGCCCACCCACTGGGAGCCAGGCCCAGCCAATCAGAATGAGTTTTCCCCCACAAGTGGGCTTTATTACAGACAAAAATACTCCTCAGTTTCCTCAGCTGTCTCAGCTGGTCTCAGACGAACCTGCAGTTGAAGAAGCCGGATGTGGAGGCCCTGGTTTGGTTACACATGGTCTGCGCTTCTGAGGCCGGTTGGACGTACTGCCAAATTCTCTAAAACTACGTTGGAGGCGGCTTATGGTAGAGAATTCTCTGGCAACAGCTCTGGTGGACATTCCTGCAGTCAGCATGCCAGTTGCACGCTCACTCAAAACTTGAGACATCTGTAGCATTGTGTTGTGTGACAAAACTGCACATTTTAGTGGCCATTTTCTGTCCCCAGCACAAGGTGCACCTGTGTAATGATCTTGCAGTTTAATCAGCTTCTTGATATGCCACACCTGTCAAGTGGATGGATTATTTTGGCAAAGGAGGAATGCTCACTAAAAGGGATGTAAACACATTTGTGCACAACATTTGAGAGAAATAAGCTTTTTGTGCGTATGGAACATTTCTGGGATCTTTGATTTCAGCTCATGAAACATGGGACCAACACTTGTTGCGTTTATATTTTTGTTCAGTGTTTGTTGACAGTTGGGGGAAAAAAATCGGCTATGAACCCAGCGTAAATCGTCAGGATTAGCCCATTGGCTGTTGCATCGCCTCGCATGGGCAGAGGAACGCACCGAATATGGCTCTGGTGCAGCCCATAGAGATGGAAAGAGGTCTCATCTTTGTATCTGTGCAATTATGGCGCCTGTGACAGCATAGGCAGCGTCTTTCGGTGCTTCAGTTTAACTGAGGACAATAAATGGCCACTCTAAATTTGCAGTTTTGGCACAGTTTAACTGAAGTATAGCCCAGAAAGAAAATTCCTGTAGACGGCCACATAGAAGTAAAATTAGAATATTCCTAATAAGATACTTTAGCCATCACATTTGTGCACAAAACATCCATTACATTTTTCAAATAATTGGTCGCTGTGGCTTATTTTTTTTCCATCACTCACATCCAAAAATGTTAGGCCTGATTACCGACAATGATGAGACAGCCTTTGATACTGTGAACCATCAGATCCTCCTCTCCACCCTCTCCGAGTTGGGCATCTCCGGCGCTGCTCACTCTTGGATTGCGTCTTACTTGACAGGTCGCTCCTACCAGATGGTGTGGCGAGAATCTGTCTCCGCACCACGTGCTCTCACCACTGGTGTCCCCCAGGGCTCAGTTCTAGGCCATCTCCTATTCTCTCTGTACACCAAGTCACTTGGCTCTGTCATATCCTCACATGGTCTCTCCTATCATTGCTACGCAGACGACACACAATTAATTTTCTCCTTTCCCCCTTCTGATAACCAGGTGGCGAATCGCATCTCTGCATGTCTGGCAGACATATCAGTGTGGATGTCGGATCACCACCTCAAGCTGAACCTCGGCAAGACGGAGCTGCTCTTCCTCCCGGGGAAGGACTGCCCGCTCCATGATCTCGCCATCATGGTTGACAACTCCATTGTGTCCTCCTCCCAGAGTGCAAAGAACCTTGGCGTGACCCTGGACAATACCCTTTCGTTCTCCACTAACATCAAAGCGGTGACCCGATCCTGCAGGTTCATGCTCTACAACATTCGCAGAGTACGACCCTACCTTACACAGAAAGCGGCACAGGTCCTATTCCAGGCACTTGTCATCTCCCGTCTGGATTACTGCAACTCGCTGTTGGCTGGGCTCCCTGCCTGTGCCATTAAACCCCTACAACTCATCCAGAATGCCGCAGCCCGTCTGGTGTTCAACCTTCCCAAGTTCTCTCACGTCACCCCGCTCCTCCGCACACTCCACTGGCTTCCAGTTGAAGCTCGCATCTGCTACAAGACCATAATGCTTGCCTACGGAGCTGTGAGGGGAACGGCACCTCGGTACCTTCAGGCTCTGATCAGTCCCTACACCCAAACGAGGGCATTGCGTTCATCCACCTCTGGCCTGCTGGCTCCCCTACCTCTGCGGAAGCATAGTTCCCGCTCAGCCCAGTCAAAACTGTTCGCTGCTCTGGCACCCCAATGGTGGAACAAGCTCCCTCACGACGCCAGGACAGCGGAGTCACTCACCACCTTCCGGAGACATTTGAAACCCCACCTCTTTAAGGAATACCTGGGATAGGATAAAGTAATCCTTCTACCCCCCTTACCCCAACCCACCCCCCCCAAAAAAAATAAATAATAATAATTGTAAAGTGGTTATCCCACTGGCTATAAGGTGAATGCACCTATTTGTAAGTCGCTCTGGATAAGAGCGTCTGCTAAATGACGTAAATGTAAATGTAAATGTTTGTTTAGCTGTCCACATGCTTGGCAGAGTTCCAGGAGCATGTTCACGCGATACTGCTGTCTATCCAGTGCGCACTGAGTGCTAGTGCGGAGGCATAGTAATCCCAGTAAAACCAGATATAGAAAGATGGCAGCAACCACGAAACGGCGTATGTAAACGTGAGTAGATAACATTGAAAACAATGGCCATCCATCTTGGATGCTGTCTCTAGTTCATATAAACCTCAGTGGCAGTGCCATTGAGGCTATCTCCATTTTAAAGTAGTCAATTTTCTTATTTTGTGTTTGAAAAAAGTGTAAAGCTAATATTGGTGATTTAGCGCCACCTGCAGTGCTAGAGTCCTGAACCAAATCTTGTGTGTGATTCATTTATTGTGGCCGAGTACATATTACCTCAATTACCTCGACTAACCGGTACCCCCCTGTATATAGCCTCCCTACTGTTATTTTATTTTACTGCTGCCCTTTAATTATTAGAATTTTTTTTTTTACTTAACACTTTTTTTTTCCTTCTTAAAAACTGCATTGTTGGTTAAGGGCTTGTAAGTAAGCATTTCACTGTAAGGTGGCAAATAAAATGTGATTTTGATTTGATTTGATTTGATATAGCTTAAAGCCATTTACAAACCATAGCACACTATTTCAAAAATGTTTGTCCCATGCACAAGTTCAGTGAAATGCTTGAAGAAAAAGATAATGCTCTGATCATTGGCTGATCGCTCCCAATCCGTAGGAAGCCCCACCCAGTTGACAACTTTAAAGAGCACACTGTTTTGGCCTGGCTTTTTAGCTTGCTCATTACAAATGCAAAGAAACCATGAGTGAGAACTGTTTTGGGGGTGTGGTTTGATGTGGGTGTGATATCGCAAACAGCCACCATGCCAACCGCGTGATGCAGCATGACAACGTGAACGTGATTGGTCAAGAATCCCAAGCGCAGAGTGTTATGAATTTCCTACAGTCGTTTCACAGATAGAACAATTTTGGCCCACCTACATTTTTTCTGGCCCTGACATCAAAAGATTTCTGCCTATGCCACTGACTCAGAGCTGACCAAAGTTACCTTGCCAACTCCTCAAACTAGGTACATAGTCGAGGGCTCTGGCCCGGAGACTTATTTCTACAAGGCTCTGCCTCAGCAATCTCCTATCTCAGGTCACTCTGATAAAATAAGAGAAACGGCACACATTTAGATCAGACACACAAACGACAGAATGGTTAGATACAGTGGTTAGGTACTGACATATATCAGAGAGGAAGAGGCTAAATATTATCTATATATAGATTATCTTTGCATATACTAAGATTTCATTTGAGAAATGTCCAACTATAGTAGCTAGGAAATTTTAAAGAAAGAGTTATAGTACCCTCTACTGGATGAACATCCATCCATCCACCCTTCCTTCCAACAAGGACATTATTCTTGTTGTATACAGTCGTGGTCAAAAGTTTTGAGAATGACACAAGTGTTGGTCTTCACAAAGTTTGCGGCTTCAGTGTTTTTAGATATTTTTGTCAGATGTTACTATGGTATACTGAAGTATAATTACAACTATTCCATAAGTGTCAAAGGCTTTTATTGACAATTACATTACGTTTATGCAAAGAGTCAATATTTGCAGTGTTGACCCTTCTTTTTCAAGACCTCTGCAATCCGCCCTGGCATGCTGTCAATTAACTTCTGGGCCACATCCTGACTGATGGCAGCCCATTCTTGCATAATCAATGCAGTTTGTCAGAATTAGTGGGTTTTTGTTTGTCCACCGCCTCTTGAGGATTGACCACAAGTTCTCAATGGGATTAAGGTCTGGGGAGATTCCTGGCCATGACCCAAAATTACGATGTTTTGTTCCCCGAGCCTACTTAGTTATCACTTTTGCCTTATGGCAAGGTGCTCCATCATGCTGGAAAAGGCATTGTTCGTCACCAAACTGTTCTTGGATGGTTGGGAGAAGTTGCTCTCAGAGGATGTGTTGGTACCATTCTTTATTCATGGCTGTGTTCTTAGGCAAAATTGTGAGTGAGCCCACTCCCTTGGCTGAGAAGCAACCCCACACATGAATGGTCTCAGGATGCTTTACTGTTGGCATGACACAGGACTGATGGTAGCGCTCATCTGGTCTTCTCCGGACAAGCTTTTTTCCGGATGCCCCAAACAATCGGAAAGGGGATTCATCAGAGAAAATGACTTTACCCCAGTCCTCAGCAGTCCAATCCCTGTAGCTTTTGCAGAATATCAGTCTGTCCCTGATGTTTTTCCTGGAGAGAAGTGGCTTCCTCGCTGCCCTTCTTGACACCAGGCCATCCTCCAAAAGTATTCGCCTCACTGTGCGTGCAGATGCACTCACACCTACCTGCTGCCATTCCTGAGCAAGCTCTGCACTGGTGGTGCCCTGATCCCGCAGCTGAATCAACTTTAGGAGACGGTCCTGACGCTTGCTGGACTTTCTTGGGCGCCCTGAAGCCTTCTTCACAACAATTGAACCTCTCTCCTTGAAGTTCTTGATGATCCGATAAATGGTTGATTTAGGTGCAATCTTACTAGCAGCAATATCCTTGCCTGTGAAGCCCTTTTTGTGCTAAGCAATGATGACGGCACATGTTTCCTTGCAGGTAACCATGGTTAACAGAGGAAGAACAATGATTTCAAGCACCACCCTCCTTTTAAAGCTTCCAGTCTGTTATTCTAACTCAATCAGCATGACAGAGTGATCTCCAGCCTTGTCCTCGTCAACACTCTCACCTGTGTTAACGACAGAATCACTGACATGATGTCAGCTGGTCCTTTTGTGGCAGGGCTGAAATGCAGTGGAAATGTTTTTTGGGGATTAAGTTCATTTTCATGGCAAAGAGGGACTTTGCAATTAATTGCATTTCAGCCGATCACTCTTCATAACATTCTAGAGTATATGCAAATTGGCATCATAAAAACTGAGGCAGCAGACTTTGTGAAAATTAATATTTGTATCATTCTCAAAACTTTTGACCACAACTGTAGGTAAAACCTTATGCCAGATCAGCAAAAAAGGATGAACAGAGTAGTTTAACAGTAGTTTAATCCAATAGGGCCCTTCTAGAGAAATGTGACATTTGAAATGAAATATGTTTGTTAATATGGGTGATTGTTAATGGGACAGTTGATAGTTACAACATTCAAAGTAGTATTAGTAGTTTTAAAGATAATATAAGAAAACATAACTGGTGCACATTCATGTTATAAATGTATCGTTCTATTTAGTTTTAGTTTAAATTAGTTTCACGTTTTATTAGTCGTATGTACTGGATACAAATATAATACACCATCCGACGAAATGCTTACTTGCAGGTTCCTTCTCGACAATGCAACAACGAAATGAAATAAGAAAATATAAGAAACAAACATAAAGTAAATGGCTCAGTAGAATAGAATAAACATTTAAGCATAAGTATAATACAGGAAGCACAATTTATAGTCCAATATTTACACATGTTTTGGGGAAGGATGGATTGGGGGGCAAGTGTTTAAATTGTGTAGTATTTAGCATAATAATAAGAGTCTGGTAGCAGCAGTTGTGAGTGTGTGGATGAGTGGATGTCTGTGTGGGTGTGAGTGTGTGTGTGAGTGAGTGCATGTGTTCAGTCCAGTTCAAGTGTTCATCAGTCTGATGGCTTGATCCGAAATTGTGGTTGGAGGCTTCGTATGGAGGGTGTGACGCAATTGCGGAGCCTCCGGAGGCATGCAGAGGCCAAATCAAGCTCCGTACAGCATCGCTGTGCACCTCTCAAATTTTGTATCAATGCTGAGGGCTCTGTATAGACCCCTTTCTGTGTTTGCAAACATTGCCACACGAGGGTGATGCGTGCAAGTTGGTGGCAGAACATTGGGGAGTTCTTATAGAATGCCAGCAAAAAAGCCTCTATTTACTGTACATGTTGCTTATGAGTGCATTTCACACTACTTTTGGATTATAATTGGATTTTAAGAGCCGATTTATGCTTGATTTGAAAATGTGGTCGGAGGCGTTGTATGGATGGTGTGACGCAATTGCAGAGCCTCTGGAGGCATGCAGAGGCCAAATTGAGCTCTGTACCGCATCACCATGCGCCTCAAAAATGTTGTAACAATGCAGAGGGCTACGTATAGCTCCGCATTGACATGATTGGTTGACGGTAGGTGAGGGCGGGAGGTCCTGTATAAACACAAACTCACTTCCTTGACAACTGAATGCCCTGACTTCTGCAGAGGACATATCACTGTAAATGCTGCATGGCCAATGCAGATGTCGGATTGACCATAAAGTATTCACGCCTTGACTTTTTCCACATTTTGTTTTGTTACAGCCTGAATTTAAAATTGATTAAATTTACATTTTGTGTCACTGGCCTACACACAATACCCCATAATGTCAAAGTGGAAATATATTTTTATAAATGTTTATAAATGTATTAAAAATGAAAAGCTGAATGTCTTAAGTCAATAAATATTCAACCCCTTTGTTATGGCAAGCCTAAATAAGTTCAGGAGTAAAAATGTGCTTTTCAAGTCTCCTGAGTGGCGCAGTGGTCTAAGGCACTGCATCGCAGTGCTAACTGTGCCACTAGAGATCCTGGTTAGAATCCAGGCTCTGTCGCAGCCGGCCGCGACCGGGAGACTCATGGGCGGCGCACAATTGGCCCAGGGTCGTCCAGGGTAGGGGAGGGAATGGCCGGCAGGGATATAGCTCAGTTGATAGAGCATGGCGTTTGCAATGCCAGGGTTGTGGGTTCGATTCCCACGGGGGGCCAGTATAAAAAAATATGTATTCACTAACTGTAAGTCGCTCTGGATAAGAGCGTCTGCTAAATGACTAAAATGTAAATGTAATAATAAGTTGCACGGACACACTCTGTGTGCAGTAATAGTGTTTAGCATGATTTTTGAATGACTAACTCATCTCTGTACCCCACACATAAAATTATCTGTAAGGTTCCTCAGTTGAGCAGTGGATTTCAAACACAGATTCAACCACAAAGACCAGGGAGGTTTTCCAACGCCTCTCAAAGAAGGGCACCTATTAAAGAAAAAAAGCAGACATTGAATATGCAGGCCTCCTGTAGCTCAGTTGGTAGAGCATGGCGCTTGCAACGCCAGGGTTGTGGGTTCGATTCCCACAGGGGGCCAATATGAAAAATGTATGCACTAACTGTAAGTCGCTCTGGATAAGAGCGTCTGCTAAATGACTAAAATGTAAATATCCCTTTGAGCATGGTGAAGTTATTAATTACACGTTGGATGGTGTATCAATACACCCAGTCACTACAAAGATACAGGCGTCCTTCCTAACAGTTTCCAGAGAGGAAGGAAACCGCTCAGGGATTTCAGTTACAGAGTTGAATGGCTCTAATAGGAGAAAACTGAGGATGGATAAACAACATTGTAGTTACTTCACAATACTAACCTAATTCACAGAGTGAAAAGAAGGAAGCCTGTACAGAATAAAAATATTCCAAAATATGCATCCTGTTTGCACCAATGTGGCAAAGCAATTAACTTTTTGTCCTGAATACAAAATGTTATGTTTGGGGCAAATCCAATACAACACATTACTGAGTAACACTCTCCATATCTTCAAGCATAGTGGTGGCTGCATCATGTCATGGGTATGCTTGTCATCATTAAGGACTGGGAAGTTTTTCAGGATAAAAAAGAAACGGAATGGAGCTAAGCACAGGCAAAATCCTAGAGGAAAACCTGGTTCAGTCTGCTTTCCGCCTGCAGATACAGTAATTTGTATACAGCATGAAGATAGGGGAACTTGGTGGAAGCAGCATTGGCAGCCATTACAGGTGTGAATCATTTTGAATAGGGTGAGCATTGTGGTGGCAGCATCATGTTATGTATATGACTGTTACCGGCAGGGGCTGGGGAGTATGTTAGGATCAAAATAAATATGAAAGGCGCAAAGGACAGGTAAAAAGTATTCTGAAAACCTAACCCTGTGATAGAGTTGTATTTTTCAGCGGAACAATTACACAAATTCTAAAGCCAAAGATACACCAGAATGGCTTTCCAAGAGGTGTTGAGTGTTCCTGAATGGTCTAGTAGTCTCAGTCCTGACCTAAATCTGCTTGAAAATCAGTGACAAGCATTGAATATTGTAGTCCATCAATGATTCCCAAACTAATTTACTGAGCATGAGTAATTTTGACAAAAACAATGGATATGTTCTGCAAGGTTAGTATAATCTTATTCAAAATGATTTACAGCTGTAATGGCTGCCAAAGGTGCTTCCACCAAGTATTAACTCTGGGGTGTAAAGACATACGCAATCAATACATTTTCATTTCTTTATTGATTAGGGTTAGATCTATAGGAAAAAAATCTAATTTGATCCCTTTTTAGATGTAATTTTAAGGCAGGAAAATGTGAAGTGTTAAAGGGGTGTGTAAACTTTCACTAGCAACTGTATGAAGGAGCATGCAAACGCATTCCCCTCCCCATGAAGGTCATTATCATATTTTTTTTTTTTACAATTGATATCAACAATTCTAATTATTGATATACTTTTTCATCATTATTGATATACAAAATACAATTTATATAAACAATTCAATTAATATATGTTAAAACGGCTTTCCATACCAGGATAGCCTACTGCTAAATGTCTGGTATTATGTGGCATGTGTTAATTTCACTCTTTGGTCCCTATGGCATTGGAGTGCATAAAGAGAAAATATGATAAATTGTTTTAACACGAGAGAGATTGCTCAAAGGAGAGTCATGAATTGAACATAGAAACGAATGACTAAGAATTATGAGCCTTTTAAAACCAAAACCAACTGGGCAAAAACAGGTTGAATCGAAGTTGTTCATGTCATTTCAACCCCCCCAAAAAATAAATATGATGACGTTGAATCAACATGGAAAACTGATTGGATTTGCAAAAAGTAATCAACATAATGGCATTTCATATTTTTTATTTTACCTAAATCCAATGACATGGTGACACTTTTTGTTGATTTCACGTTGAATTCACGTTAGTTGATAACTCAACCAAATTTAAATCAAAACTAGACGTTGAACTGACGTCTGTGCCCAGTGAGAAGCATATGCTTTAACCTGCATTTTCTATAGGCTACACTCCGTTGCTTGTTCATAGGGTAGGTCTAAAACACACAGGGCAATTACAAAAAGTGAATTTTGAATTACTAATAAGATGTTGAAATATAATAATTAACAACTGGCCCATGGCCACTATTGTATGTCTATTACATTAGGCTATATGAACAATGTGGTGGCAGTAAATTATTCATATTCTTAAATTGGCAAATGCACTGTGACTCTCGCGGTCCCCCTGTGGTGAACAAACCTGAATGACTCCGTGAAACTCAGCAGACAGTCAATCTCTCATTCAGTATATCCGCCCGGCTCTATCTTTCCACTCACAACAAGGACATTATTCGATGAACATGAACGTTACCTAAGAACACTTTGTTTTTTTGAGGAATCGAAGAAAAAAAATGGAGAGACAGCCATTATCTTTAGGTAAAATTGTATTATATGTTTTTCTTTCAATACTGTCGTTTCAGTTAGAATGAAATGGGAAGGCATAACCTGTTAGAATGTTGTACTTGTAGCTCTATCGACTACCAATTTCACAGCGGTTTTCGGAAGTCATAATATATTTTTAGCTTTGTGCATGTTTCCCATCTGAAAGCATAGGAAAGATACGTTTTTGTCATGGAGAGTGTAAACAGACAACTTTTGCATTGCGTGGACAGTCGGTTACAAGGATGAGTCCAGGCAGGTTTTTCATGGATTCATATTACATTTCTTAGTTTAGAATCAAAATTGAAGAGCCCTGGCTGTATCACTTCGGTGAGGTTTCAGAGCTTGATGTGCTACCGGAGGGAATTGTGTAATGATTTTGGTTGGCAACCACTAGACATTCTAAAAACATTGTATGGGGTCTGCAATTGTAAGTGTTTGACGGGGTTTGTTGGAGCATTTTCGTCTTCTAATGGATTGGACAAACTACCTGTCATGAGATGTATCCAATAAGTAACTGCGCCTGTTTACGCATGGGCGGCAAGCGCAATTTAGACATCTGGGCTACATCTCAATGGATCTGCCAAATTGTAGGGTAGGCTACCCTACCCTCCCATTTGGCCTGGTTGACTCCCCTTCATGGACGTCACCTCACTTGCTCTAGTTTAGATTTAGATCCCTGTAATATGGATATCTTCCATACGGGGTTCTAGCGCGATGAGCCCATAGAGTCAATATAAGTAGAAATGTGTAAAAATGTCCATTCTTTAATCCTTTCCTTGTATCTTTGTTTGTCCCGTGTAAATGCGGCCTTTTCTTCGGGTGCTGAAATTCATTGATTGTATGTGACGTCTGTCAAACTGCGCCCCATAATCCACTGTTTTCCAATAGAGTAGGAAGTTGGGACACCACTCGATACTTTTATAAATATCCACTATTTTACGCTTACTGTGTACCTGTACTTGTCTTGATTGTTATAGAGTTGGCCGTTGGATTTGAAATTCATATTTTTTATAAAATAAAAAAAACATTCTATGCGTCCCCTGCCCAAACTAAAAATGTCTGCAGTCCAATGACTGACTGCTACTTCCCTGTTAACAAACAACGGCACCCTAGGCGTGTCAAGTAAAATCCTGCTTTTATCAAAAACGATGCATTTCTTCATCCAAAGCAAATCTCGCAGTTACACAGGACAAACACAGGTACAAGGAAATCATTAAAGAATGGACATTTTTATAAGTATCAATTAAATGTAGTCGGAGGTACACTATAAACTCAGCTAAGACCTCACAGGAACAGGTGTAAACTGTATGTTAAAGAGAAACTGCCCCTAAAAACCAACTTCTCATTTAGAAAACAGCATAGATTCTACTGTCAAAATTTACTACAAATTGTAAATAGGATATTTTGTGAGACTTGTGGTTGTGATTGCATCACAACATAAATGAAGGTTGGGTTAGTTTCAATCCTCCCCACAGCTGGCTGCACACATGTAATCATCAATTTGGAATGCAGCTGCACATGACCTGATCATATACTGAAGAAAAATATAAACACAACAAGTTCAAAGATTGTACTGAGTTACAGTTCATATAAGGAAATCAGTCAATTGAAATACATTCATTAAGCCCTAATCTATGGATTTCACATGACTGGGAATAGAGATATGCATATGTTGGTCACAGATACCTTTAAAAAAAATTAGGGGCGTGGATCAGAAAACCAGTCAGTGTCTGGTGTGACCACCATTTGCTTCATGCAGCACAACACATCTTCTTTGCATAGAGTTGATGAGGCTGTTGATTGTGGCCTGTGGAATGTTGTCCCACTCCTCTTCAATGGCTGTGCGAAGTTGCTGGATATTGTCGGGAACTGGAACACGCTGTCGTACACGTTGATCCAGAGCATCCCAAACATGATCAATGGGTGACATGGCTGGTGAGTGTGCAGGCCATGGAAGAACTGGGACATTTTCAGCTTCCAGGAATTGTGTACAGATCCTTGCAACATGGGGCCATGCAGTATCATGCTGAAACATGAGGTGATGGCGACGGATGAATGGCACGACAATGGGCCTCAGGATCTCGTCACGATATCTCTGTGCATTCAAATTCCCATCGATAAAATACAATTGTGTTCATTGTCCATAGCTTATGCCTGCCCATACCATAACCCCACTGTCACCATGGGGCACTCTGTTCACAACATTGACATCAGCAAACCGCTCACCCACACGACACCATACACGTGGTCTGTGGTTGTGAGGCCGGTTGGACGTCCTGCCAAATTCTCTAAAATAACGTTGGAGGCGGTATATGGTAGAGAAATTAACATTAAACTCTCTGGCAACAGCTCTGGTGGACATTCTTGCAGTCAGCATGCCAATTGCACGCTCCCTCAAAACTTGAGACATCTGTGGAATTGTGTTGTGTGACAAAACTGCACATTTTAGAGTGGCCTTTTATTGTCCCCAGCACAAGTTGCACCCGTGTAATGATCATGCTGTTTAATCAGCTTCTCAATATGCCACACCTGTCAGGTGGATGGATTATCTTGGCAAATTAGAAATGTTCACTAACAGGGATGTAAACAAATTTGTGCACAACATTTGAGAGAAATAAGCTTTTTTTGCATACGGAACATTTCTGGGATCTTTTATTTCAGCTCATGAAACATAGAAGCAACACATATACTGAGCAAAAATACAAATGCAACATGTAAAGTTTTGGTCCCATGTTTAGTATAATAATAAGCCTATTCAAACCCTATGGGCACCTATAGATCTGGATTGGATAGGTGTATGCAATATGGTGGTATACAGTAACTCCATCTTACCCTCTGCCACTGCAGACACCTATCCTCTCAGATCTCCAGTGCCTATGTTACGGGTTGATTGGCATTCAGATTGTGTCTGCAATTATGTTCATGAGCCCAGGTTGACGACCACGGTTATGGGAGGAGGCAAGAATCAACATAACTGCTCTTTATCCCTATTTTTAAAGTTGAAGTTACGCATCATTACAGTTCGGTTTGCTTGTATTTTAGGCCAGGGAGAGAATGGAGGGTAGTTGAGATAAGATTGGACAGTGGAGTAGTCTAAGAATCCTGTCCAAATCCAATGAGCAGTGAGTCACCTGCTTCCATTCACTTCACTTTGCACCTAGTGCTTCTTCAGCTTCTGAAGTCATTATGTAGAAATGGCCTTGTACTAGCGCCACTGTTCAGTCCAGCTTGCGTGCTCTCAAAAGTACAACCTATTTTAGTAATGTTCCAAACATGGCCAAGTGCTTACGTAACTGTCTGTGTTTTTAAAAGATACTTTGTTTTGGTCATACTTTTCAAAGGACTTCATGTTTCAGCGAGTAGAGTGTTTCATGATGAGTGCATTAACCCAAACTTTACCCACATTCATTAAATAGTCTTAATAACGAAGGAGGCACAAACTAGATAAACTTAAGCGCCAGAGTGTGGGAAGAGAACTGAAAAATATGGGTTGTTTATGAATTCGAAGGACCAATAAAAAGGGATAAAAAACGTAGGTGCTGGATTTTAGGCCGGTAGCAACCACCACAAGGTGTCAGTTCAGAACACGAGGAAGCAGTAATTCCAGTTCAAGGGTTTAATGAAGATCCACACACACACACACATACAGTGGGGAAAAAAAGTATTTAGTCAGCCACCAATTGTGCAAGTTCTCCCACTTAAAAAGATGAGAGAGGCCTGTCATTTATATCATAGGTACATGTCAACTATGACAGACAAAATGAGAAAGAAAATCCAGAAAATCACATTGTAGGATTTTTAATGAATTTATTTGCAAATTATGGTGGAAAATAAGTATTTGGTCAATAACAAAAGTTTCTCAATACTTTGTTATATACCCTTTGTTGGCAATGACACAGGTCAAACGTTTTCTGTAAGTCTTCACAAGGTTTTCACACACTGTTGCTGGTATTTTGGCCCATTCCTCCATGCAGATCTCCTCTAGAGCAGTGATGTTTTGGGGCTGTCGCTGGGCAACACAGACTTTCAACTCCCTCCAAAGATTTTCTATGGGGTTGAGATCTGGAGACTGGCTAGGCCACTCCAGGACCTTGAAATGCTTCTTACGAAGCCACTCCTTCGTTGCCCGGGCGGTGTGTTTGGGATCATTGTCATGCTGAAAGACCCAGCCACGTTTCATCTTCAATGCCCTTGCTGATGGAATGAGGTTTTCACTCAAAATCTCACGATACATGGCCCCATTCATTCTTTCCTTTACACGGATCAGTCGTCCTGGTCCCTTTGCAGAAAAAACAGCCCCAAAGCATGATGTTTCCACCCCATGCTTCACAGTAGGTATGGTGTTCTTTGGATGCAACTCAGCATTCTTTGTCCTCCAAACACGACGAGTTGAGTTACCAAAAAGTTCTATTTTGGTTTCATCTGACCATATGACATTCTCCCAATCTCTTCTGGATCATCCAAATGCACTCTAGCAAACTTCAGACGGGCCTGGACATGTACTGGCTTAAGCAGGGGGACACGTCTGGCACTGCAGGATTTGAGTCCCTGGCGGCGTAGTGTGTTACTGATGGTAGGCTTTGTTACTTTGGTCCCAGCTCTCTGCAGGTCATTCACTAGGTCCCCCCGTGTGGTTCTGGGATTTTTGCTCACCGTTCTTGTGATCATTTTGACCCCACGGGGTGAGATCTTGCGTGGAGCCCCAGATCGAGGGGAGATTATCAGTGGTCTTGTATGTCTTCCATTTCCTAATAATTGCTCCCACAGTTGATTTCTTCAAACCAAGCTGCTTACCTATTGCAGATTCAGTCTTCCCAGCCTGGTGCAGGCCTACAATTTTGTTTCTGGTGTCCTTTGACAGCTCTTTGGTCTTGGCCATAGTGGAGTTTGGAGTGTGACTGTTTGAGGTTGTGGACAGGTGTCTTTTATACTGATAACAAGTTCAAACAGGTGCCATTAATACAGGTAACGAGTGGAGGACAGAGGAGCCTCTTAAAGAAGAAGTTACTCCTGAGTGGCGCAGTGGTCTAAGGCACTGCATCGCAGTGCTAACTGTGCCACTAGAGATCCTGGTTCGAATCCAGGCTCTGTCGCAGCCGGCCGCGACCGGGAGACTCATGGGCGGCGCACAATTGGCCCAGCGTCGTCCAGGGTAGGGGAGGGAATGGCCGGCAGGGATGTAGCTCAGTTGATAGAGCATGGCGTTTGCAATGCCAGGGTTGTGGGTTCGATTCCCACGGGGGGCCAGTATATATAAAAAAAAAATGTATTCACTAACTGTAAGTCGCTCTGGATAAGAGCGTCTGCTAAATGACAAAAAAAATAATTGTTACAGGTCTGTGAGAGACAGAAATCTTGCTTGTTTGTAGAGGAGCCTCTTAAAGAAGAAGTTACAGGTCTGTGAGAGCCATAAATCTTGCTTGTTTGTAGGTGACCAAATACTTATTTTCCACCATAATTTGATAAATAAATTCATAAAAAATCCTACAATGTGATTTTCTGGATATTTTTTTCTCAATGTCTGTCATAGTTGACGTGTACCTATGATGAAAATTACAGGCCTCTCTCATCTTTTTAAGTGGGAGAACTTGCACAATTGGTGGCTGACTAAACTTTTTTCCCCCACTGTACATACAACACCACTCTCTCTGATAATAATTGTGGTTCTGTAAAGAAAAGAGGAGAACTTAGGCTATAACACAGTATGGGAAAAATATGCCTATTTGCATGTCAACAACTAAACAGGCTATGTGGACCCAAACACATTAAATATGTACAAAGAACAATAGAGCAATGTAGAAATATCTACACATTATAAAACAACATAATAAGCATGAGCGATCTACATTCGAAAATAGCCTAGCACCACAGACAAATGCTAACAAACGCTAATCGCTAATAAGCATGCTAAATAGTAATGCATTCCGGATGATAATGCTAACGCTAGTGGGAGTAGGCAAGATAGCTAGCTAACAAGTTTAACACAAATGGTACATATTTACAACAGACTCAGGATTTTGGCACTTACATTTAGCTGCACGCACAATAAACATCAGAACAAAAAGCAATTTCTTCTAAGGAGGTGGAATAAGCAAGAGATAAAAACAGGTTTGTCATCAGAATGGAAACTACAGACTGCCTGAGGCCCTGCCTGGTCGGGTATTATCCTAAGTCCCAGGAAAAAAGGCTGCTGATTGGCTAATAAAATTATGAGGATTGGCGTGACCTTATTCCAATAGAAAAACCTAAAGAAAGTTTGGGTCTTGGAAAGGAGATGAGCTGGACGTTTTTACAAGAACCTTTCCAACACAATAAGAGAGGTGGGTAAAAGCAATGATTACCACAGCTAGACAGAGGAGGATAAATCCTTTAAAGACAATACAATGAATTAAGCTAGGACTTCTAAAAACTCAATCTAATAACTTTATAAAGTCCCATCTAAAGCACTGAAAATCCAATTAAGTGCAGGCCATATTCATTAAAAAACAAGTCACTGTTGTAGATATTATTCAGACTTTGCATAACATTATCTGTTTCAAAATATGCATAAGTACATTTGTAGCATTATGATAGTATCTTTGTTTACCAGCTACTGATACGTGTGTAGTGATGTGGTAATTAAATTCAGAATTTTAGCTATAGCATGTTTACTTTGAGGTCTGCTAAGGTTGACAGCAAAGCAATAGCTAGAATAATTTGTGTTTGGATGGAAGATGACAGTCCTTTAGGCTCAGTGTGCTTATTGAGTAAGCTTCATCACTGCACAGCCCTCTCTTTTTAACCTGGGGTCAAACCTTCCACTTCTCCTGATTGTTGCAAGATGAAATAAAACAGACTACTCTTAAGTGTTTAAGGCTGTGTCTAGACTTGACAGTCCATGCAGCTTTAGTATTCGAGTTCTGATCATGGAAGTCCGAACGCGTCATGCGTCTACCGTATCCACAGTGTGTCCGAATTCCCTTTTCCCACGCTAAATTCAAATGCCAGAATGCATTCTACAAATGGTGGAATTAGATAAATATGATAACACAACAACAACTGAGAGCAGTAGCTAACTACTGTAGCTAACTAGCCAGCTAACCTCTGTAGCTGGCCAGCAAGCTAGCAAGCAATGCTAAAGGGATCGCAAACGGGTTAGCATAACTCTAGCCAAACAAAAAATAGTTTTTCTAAATATTAACTAGCTGGCTAGCATTTATGAGGCCAGCAAACACGTTCCTCACACGCAAGGAACGTATTTCCTACAACGTTTTAATGAAAAGGTGCCTGTCGGTCCCAAAACACATGTTTTCTAGAGACTTGTGCGAAGAGTGCTGATGACGTTGCCCACTGTATGCACTTTCGGTAGCCTGATTGGGTCCAGACTGAGGAGAAATCCACACATAATGCCTCCCTGACCACGTCCTGAAGTGGTCAGCCAGATCTGAACACAATCAGACCAGGAAGCGACTTTTCAATGCGATCTTCGTATTCTGATTGCAGAAATCGCATGTAAGTGTCAAGTGTAGACACAACCTAATTGTAATGCATTTAAGAAGGAGAACAGAAGACCAATGGCTTCACATTGACAGCAGTGAAAATATCGCACTTTGGGATTATTGGCGTTGATTATTATTTGTCAAGTTCATGTTTGGTTTCATGTTTTGACCATACACTGTTTGTCCTGGTGATAATTAGAATCTCTAAATGTGCTAATTAAAGTCACTTGTGATGAGAGAAGACATCAGGAAGTTGAGCAATGTGTTTTCACCCTGCCAGTTAAGTCGCTAAACAAAGTTTGTGAGATCAGACAGATGGCTTTCTCAGAGGCCATTTCCATGGTCCCTTCAATCCAAGGACAAACCTAAGCACACTCTACCATAAAACAGAGTCCTGAGACTACTCAAAAAGTATAAACAGTTGCCCTCTTTCATTCAAGTTAGAACATTCAACTTTAATAGATTAGGCAGTTTTTATTCAAGAGTGTACTTTAGTAGGCCATTTCTCAAAAATGTGGCCTATGCATTTCTTAGTGGAAGACATTATACAAACAGATCTGTTTACAGAGAGTATTTAATTGATACAGTTCTTCTCTCTTCTATCCTCGAAGCAATACTGAAAAATGACTTATTTTAAAAGCACAGCATGCTGCTTTTGGCTCGTGTTGCCTGATTCTGTAGCATAGCCAGTTTACAGTTTACATTTTTATAAATAAAGAGCCTCCCCATGCCTCCTCCCTTCACCACTCCCCATGGCTAAGCTAACCAAAATGTTCACTGTGTCGCCATCCATATGTGTGAACCCTGACAGATGTGGGATTAGGGGTGTAAAACATAAATCAGAAATCCAATTGAGTACTTATTAATTTGAGTATTTATTGCCTTAGAGCAGTAAAGCAAGACTTTATTGTGAGAACTCCTGGACAGAAATAGCTTGTGTTTTATTGTAGGGTTGATTGCATCAGGACCTATTGGTACCGGTAACGTGATTTGTCATGGTGTTATAAGACACTAGGTGTGTATATGTCCGCTTAGTTCCGGTTGTGATAGTTTTAAAGTCAGCTCAAATTGAAGGTAGTCAATGAAAAGCTCAGCAACCGCATCTCAAAATACAACATACAACCTTATTTTCCAATATGTTCTATGCTGAGCATTATGGTTTCCAAGATGGCGAAGTAGTGCAGTCCTGTTTCTGTCGTGTGTCTGTAAATAGCCTGTAAATACCCTGTTTTTTTGTATTTTTCGTACATATTTCCCTATCAGACTTTTCATCCTTCTACAAAATATACTTTCCTGCAACCCGCCTCACTCAATGTGGAACGGATTCTATTATTGACTTACCTTTTATCTAGAATCTAGAATCTCCAGTTGAAACTAGCTAGCCAGCTAACTAGCTACTTGCTATTAGCCACAGCTAGCGGTGTTTCACCCAGATCATTGGATTTTTTCCGCGGGATTAATTTTAATCACTGGACATTGATCACCGGATATTCGGCCAGTCTGCACAGCGCGTTATCGACCCAGAACATATCAGTTTTTCTGCCGGAATCACTGATTCTCTGGACCTTTAACTCCGGATTCATCGCTACCAGCTGGCTACAACAACAACAAAACGGACGCTGTGGTCTGGCTAATCATCCCGAGCTAGGCCCATCTCCCGGCTATCTACCTCTCTATCAACCGGACGGGACCACCTAGTGTTGACACGGAGCCCCGCCGATCCTACACGACTGGTCTGCCGACGAAATCGTCTGATGTGGTTACGACGTTAACCACGAAGATTCCATCCATCTGCTAGCCCTGGCCCGTTAGCACATGTTATCCGTGGCCTCTTACTCACTAAACTGAACTAGCTACTGAACTAGCTACTTGCTATTAGCCACAGCTAGCGGTGTTGCACCCAGAATATTGGATTTTTTTTCCGCGGGATTAATTTTTAAATCACTGGACATTGATCACCGGATATTCGGCCAGTCTGCACAGCGCGTTATCGACCCAGAACATATCAGTTTTTCCGCCGGAATCACTGAATTCACTGGACCTTTAACTCCGGATTCATCGCTACCAGCTGGCTACAACAAAACGGACGTAGCACACGCTAGCCGTGGCCTCTTACTCACTAGCGCTTCACCACCGGACCTTATGATAACTCAGCTATACAGCTGATATCTGCTGGACTGTTCCTTTTTACGGTACTACATCCTGTTTATGTTTAGCCTCAGCCCAAACATGGTTAGTTTATTGTTGTTTCGGTTATTTCTAATTGTACTATATCACTGTAGACCCCCAGCCTAGCTAAACCTGCCTTAGTTAGCTCCTTTGTCCCTCCGCCCATACACTCAGAGACCGACTCAATTGATGCCTCTAGAGATACTATCTCTTTCATTGTTACCCAACGCTTAGGTTTACCTCCACTTTACTCATATCCTTCCATATCCTTGTCTGTACATAATGCCCTGAATCTTTTCTATAACACCCGGAAATCTGCCCCCCTTTATTCTATGTACCCATCGCACTAGAAGACCAGTTCTTAAAGCCTTTAGCCGTATCCTTATTCTAGTCCTCCTCTGTTCCTCTGGTGATGTAGAGGCTAACCCAGGGCCTGTAGCCCCCCAGTATCACTCCTACTCCCCAGGAGCTATCATTTGATGACTTCTGTAATCGCAAAAGTCTTGGTTTCTTGCACATAAATATCAGAAGTCTACTTCCTAAGTTTGAGTTATTCACTGCGTTAGCACACTCTGCCAACCCTGATGTTCTAGCAGTGTCTGAATCCTGGCTCAGGAAGGCCACCAAAAATTCTGAAATTTCCATCCCCAACTATAACATTTTCCGTCTAGATAGAACTGCCAAAGGGGGGTGGAGTTGCAATCTACTGTAGAGATAGCCTGCAGAGCTCTATCATACTATCCAGGTCTGTGCCCAAACAGTTTGAGCTTCTACTTCTAAAAATCCACCTTTCCAGAAATAAGTCTCTCACTGTTGCCGCTTGCTACAGACCCCCCTCAGCCCCCAGCTGTGCCCTGGACACCATATGTGAATTGATTGCCCCCATTTATCCTCTGAGTTTGTACTGCTTGGTGACCTAAATTGGGATATGCTTAATACCCCAGCCATCCTACAATCCAAGCTAGATGCCCTCAACCTCACGCAAATTATCAACGAACCTACCAGGTACAACCCTAAATCCTTAAACATGGGTACCCTCATAGATATCATCCTGACTAACATACCCTCTAAATACACCTCAGCTGTCTTCAACCAGGATCTCAGCGATCACTGCCTTATTGCCTGCGTCCGTAACGGGTCTGCGGTCAAACGACCACCCCTCATCACTGTCAAACGCTCCCTAAAACACTTTAGCGAGGAGGCCTTCCTAATTGACCTGGCCCAGGTATCCTGGATGGATATAGATCTCATTCCGTCAGTAGAGGATGCCTGGTTGTTCCTTAAAAGTAATTTCCTCTCAATCTTAAATAAACATGCCCCATTCAAAAATACAGAACTAAGAACCGATATAGCCCCTGGTTCTCCTCAGACTTGACTGCCCTTGACCAGCACAAAAACATCCTGTGGCGTACAGCATTAGCATCAAATAGCCCCCGCGATATGCAACTTTTCAGGGAAGTTAGGAACCAATATACACAAGCAGTCAGGAAAGCAAAGGCTAACTTTTTCAAACAGAAATTTGCATCCTGTAGCACTAACTCCAAAAGGTTTTGGGACACTGTAAAGTCCATGGAGAATAAGAGCACTTCCTCCCAGCTGCCCACTGCACTGAGGCTAGGAAACACTATCACCACCGATAAATCTACAATAATCGAGAATTTCAACAAGCATTTTGCTACAGCTGGCCATGCTTTCCATCTGGCTACCACTAACCCGGCCACCAACTCTGCACCCTCTGCTGCAACTTGCCCATGCCCCCCCCGCTTCTCCTTCACACAAATTCAGACAGCTGATGTTTTGAAAGCGCTGCAAAATCTGGACCCCTACAAATCAGCTGGGCTAGACAATCTGGACCCTTTCTTTCTAAAACTAGCCGCCGAAATTGTCGCAACCCCTATTACTAGTCTGTTCAACCTCTCTTTCATAACGTCTGAGATCCCCAGAGATTGGAAAGCTGCCGCGGTCATCCCCCTCTTCAAAGGGGGTGACACCCTAGATCCAAACTGCTACAGACCTATATCCATCCTGCCCTGCCTTTCGAAAGTATTCGAAAGCCAAGTTAACAAACAGATCACCGACCATTTCGAATACCACCGTACCTTCTCCGCTATGCAATCCGGTTTCCGAGCTGGTCACGGGTGCACTTCAGCCACGCTCAAGGTCCTAAACATTATTATAACCACGATTGATAATAGACAGTACTGTGCAGCCGTCTTCATCGACCTGGCCAAGGCTTTCGACTCTGTCAACCACCGCATTCTTATTGGCAGACTAAATAGCCTTGGTTTCTCAAATGACTGCCTCGCCTGGTTCACCAACTACTTCTCAGATAGAGTTCAGTGTGTCAAATCGGAGGGCCTGTTGTCTGGACCTATGGCAGTCTCTATGGGGGTGCCACAGGGTTCAATTCTTGGGCCGACACTTTTCTCCGTGTATATCAATGATGTCGCTCTTGCTGCTGGTGACTCTCAGATCCACCTCTACGCAGACGACACCATTTTGTATACATCTGGCCCTTCATTGGACACTGTGTTAACAAACCTCCAAACGAGCTTCAATGCCATACAACAATCCTTCAGTAGCCTTCAACTGCTCTTAAACACTAGTAAAACTAAATGCATGCTTTTCAATCGAACGCTGCTAGCACCCGCCCACCCGACTAGAATCACCACTCTCGACGGGTCTGACCTAGAGTATGTGGACAACTACAAATATCTAGGTGTCTGGTTAGACTGTAAACTCAACTTCCAGACTCACATAAAGAATCTCCAATCCAAAGTTAAATCTAGAATCGGCTTCCTATTTCGCAACAAAGCCTCCTTCACTCATGCTGCCAAACATGCCCTCGTAAAACTGACTATCCTACCGATCCTTGACTTCGGCGATGTCATTTACAAAATAGCCTCCAACACTCTACTCAGCAAATTGGATGTAGTCTATCACAGTGCCATCCGTTTTGTCTCCAAAGCCCCATACACTACCCACCACTGTGACCTGTACGCTCTTGTTGGCTGGTCCTCACTACATGTTCGTCGTCAAACCCACTGGCTCCAGGCCATCTATAAATCACTGCTAGGCAAATCCCCGCCTTATCTTAGCTCATTGGTCACCATAGCAGCACCCACCCGTAGTCTGCGCTCCAGCAGGTATATCTCACTGGTCATTCCCAAAGCCAACACCTCCTTTGGCCGCCATTCCTTCCAGTTCTCTGCTGCCAATGACTGGAACGAATTGCAAAAATCTCTGAAGCTGGAGACTCTTATCTCCCTCAATAACTTTAAGCATCAGTTGTCAGAGCACCTTACCGATCACTGCACCTGTACACAGCCCATCTGAAATTAGCCCACCCAACTACCTCATCCCTATATTGTTATTTATTTTGCTCTTTTGCACCCCAGTATCTCTATTTGCACATCATCTCTTGCACATCTAGCATTCCAGTGTTAATACTATTGTAATTATTCTGCACTATAGCCTATTTATTGCCTTACCTCCATAACTTGCTACATTTGCACACACTGTATATATATTTTCTGTTGTATTTCTGACTTTGTTTTTTTTTACCCCATATGTAACTCTGTGTTGTTTTTATTGCACTACTTTGCTTTATCTTGGCCAGGTCGCAGTTGTAAATGAGAACCTGTTCTCAACTGGCTTACCTGGTTAAATAAAGGTGAAATAAAAAAATAAAAAAAATGGTGGCATAATAGTGTTTGTGAATCCACAGTATATGTTGTGTAGATAATGTTGCTATAACATGAACATTTACTAACCTGATGCTCTATGCTCTTCGCGTTTCCTCTAATTATTTGGACCTAATCATTAATGTTTTTCTGTGGGTTTTAATGTCTACTGGTCATCGTGTTATGTGCCATGGTGACAAACAAACAGCAGTATCTGAGTGGGTCACAGACCTTTTCTTTTCACCCTCTGCAGAAAGACTGACAGAAAATAGTAACATTTTATGAGACCTTTCACTGTAAGAGAGTTAACCTTCTGAGTCTGATTGTAAAGGAACTAAACTGCATTGATGATACAGCTGAACCTTGCTCACCTTTGAGCACAATACATCTAGGGAGCTGAAAGATACATTTGCACTGAATTCACTGTGTGAATCAGGGGCATTGCAATGATCTGACAGTTCATCAGGAAGTGAATAGGGGATGTTGTTCCCACTGTGACTATTAAAACCTACCCAAACCAAAAACCGTGGCTAGATGGCAGCATTCGCGCAAAACTGAAACTGTGAACCACTGCATATAACCACGGCAAGGTGACTGAATATAGTTGAATACAAACAGCGCAGTTATGCCCTCCGTAAGGCAATCAAACAGGCAAAACGTCAGTACAGAAGTTGAGTCGCAATTCAACGGCTCAGACACAAGACGTATGTGGCAGGGACTCCAGACAATCACGGACTACAAAGGGAAAACCAGCCACGTCTCGGACACCGACGTCTTGCTCCCGGACAAGCTAAACACCTTCTTCGCCCGTTTTGAGGATAACACGGTGCCACCGACGCAGGCCACTCCCGAGGACTGTGGGCTCTCGTTCTCCATGGCCGACATGAGTAAGACATTTAAGCGTGTTAACCCTCGCAAGGCTGTCGACTCAGACGGCATCCCGAGCCGCGTCCTCAGAGCATGCGCAGACCAGCTGGCAGGAGTGTTTACGGACATATTCAATCTCTCCCTATCCCAGTCTGCTGTACCCACTTGCTTCAAGATGTCCACCATTGTTCCTGTACCCAAGAAAGCAAAGGTTTTGTGAAGTGCACCAGTCCCTCCTGCAGCAAAGCACACCCACAGCATGATGCTGCCACCCCCGTACTTCACGGTTGGGATGGTGTTCTTTGGCTTGCAAGCTACCCCCTTTTTCCTCCAAACATAACGATGGTCATTATGGCCAAACAGTTCTATTTTTGTTTCATCAGACCATAGGACATTTGTCCAAAAAGTACAATCTTGTCCCCATGTGCAGTTGCAAACCATAGTCTGGCTTTTTTATGGCGGTTTTGGAGCAGTGGCTTCTTCCTTGCTGAGCAGCCTTTCAGGTTATGTCGATATAGGACTCGTTTTACTGTGGATATAGATAGTTTTGTACCTGTTTCCTCCAGCATCTTCACAAGGTCCTTTGCTGTTGTTCTGGGATTGATTTGCACTTTTCGCACCAAAGTACGTTCATCTCTAGGAGACAGAACACGTCTCCTTCCTGAGCGGTATGACAACTGCGTGGTCCCATGGTGTTTAGACTTGCGTACTATTGTTTGTACAGATGAACTTGGTACCTTCAGGCGTTTGGAAATTGCTCCCAATGATGAACCAGACTTGTGGAGGTCTAGAATTATTTTTCTGAGGTCTTGGCTGATTTCTTTTGACTTTCCCATGATGTCAAGCAAAGAGGCACTGAGTTTGAAGATAGGCCTTGAAATACATCCACAGGTACACCTCCAATTGACTCAAAGTATGTCAATTAGCCTATCAGAAGCTTCTAAAGCCATGACATCATTTTCTGGAATTTTCCAAGCTGTTTAAAGGCACAGTCAACTTAGTGTATGTAAACTTCTGACCCACTGGAATTGTGATACAGTGAATTATAAGTGAAATAATCTGTCTGTAAACAATTGTTGGAAAAATGACTTGTGTCATGCACAAAGTAGATGTCCTAACTGACTTGCCAAAACTATAGTTTGTTAACAAGAAATTTGTGGAGTGGTTGAAAAACGAGTTTTAATGACTCCAACCTAAGTGAATGTAAACTTCCGACTTCAACTGTATATGAAAGTATTTGGACCCCCTTCAAATTAGTGGTTTTGGCTATTTCAGCCACACCCGTTGCTGACAGGTGTATAGAATCGAGCACACAGCCATGCAATTTCCATAGACAAACATTGGCAGTAGAATGGCCTTACTGAAGAGCTCAGTGACTTTCAACGTGGCACCGTCATAGGATGCCACCTTTCCAACAAGTCAGTTCGTAACATTTCTGCCCTGCTAGAGCTGCCCTGGTCAACTGTAAGTGTTGTTATTGTGAAGTGTAAACGTCTAGGAGCAACAACAGTTCAGCCGCGAAGTGGTAGGCCACAAAAGCTCAAAGAACGGGACCGCCGAGTGCTGAAGCACGTGAAAAAAGTCTGTCCTCGGTTGCAACACTCACTACCGAGTTTCAAACTGCCTCTGGAAGCAACGTCAGCACATGAACTGTTCATCGGGAGCTTCATGAAATGGGTTTCCATGGCCGAGCAGCCGCACACAAGCCTAAGATCACCATGCGCAATGCCAAGCGTTGGCTGGAGTGGTGTAAAGTTCCCGCCATTGGACTCTGGAGCAGTGGAAACGCGTTCTCTGGAGTGATGAATCACGCTTAATCATCTTGCAGTCCGATGTGTCATGCACAAAGTAGATGTCCTAACCGACTTGCCAAAACTATAGTTTGTTAACAAGAAATTTGTGGAGTGGTTGAAAAACAAGTTTTAATGACTGCAACCTAAGTGTATGTAAACTTCCGACTTCAACTGTGTGTAAGAATGCTGTTCATTGACTACAGCTCAGCCTTCAACACCATAGTACCTTCCAAGCTCATCATTAAGCTCGGGCCCTGGGTCTGAACCCCGCCTTGTGCAACTGGGTCCTGGACTTCCTGACGGGCTGCCCCCAGGTGGTGAAGACACCTCCACTACGCTGATCCTCAACACAGGGGCTCCACAAGGGTGCGTGCTCAGCCCCCTCCTGTATTCCCTGTTCACCCATGACTGCGTGGCCAAACACGCCTCCAACTCAATCATCAAGTTTGCAGACGACACATTCACATTCATTCATTCACGTCATTTAGCAGACGCTCTTATCCAGAGCGACTTACAGTTAGTGAGTGTAAACATCTTCCATACTGGCCACCCGTGGGAAACGAACCCACAACCCTGGCGTTGCAAGCGCCATGCTCTACCAACTGAGCTACAGGAGGCCCGTTGGTACACAAAAGTAGTAGGCCTGATTACCAACAATGACAAGACAGCCTACAGGGAGGAGGTGAGGGCCGTGGCGGAGTGGTGCCAGGAAAATAACCTCTCCCTCAACGTCAACAAAACGAAGGAGCTGATCGTGTACTTCAGGAGACAGCAGAGGGAGCATGCCCCCATCCACATCGCAGTGGAGCAGGTGAAAAGTTTCAAGTTCCTCTGCGTTCACATCACTGACAATCTGAAATGGTCCACCTACACAGACAGTGTGGTGAAGAAGGTGTAACAGCACCTTTTCAACCTCAGGAAGCTGAAGAAATTTGGCTTGGCCTCTAAGACCCTGACAAACTTTTACAGATGCACCATTGAGAGCATCCTGTCAGGCTGTATCACCGCCTTGTATGGCAACTACACCGCCCACTACCGCAGGGCTCTCCAGAGGGTGGTGCGTTCTGCCCAACGCATCACTGGGGGCACACTGCCTGCCCTCCAGGACATCTACAGCACCCGATGTCCCAGGAAGGACAAAAAGATCATCAAGGACATCAACCACCCAAGCCACGGCCTGTTCACCCTGCTATCATCCAGAAGTTGAGGTCGGTACAGGTGCATCAAAGCTGGGACCGAGAGACTGAAAAACTTCTTCTATCTTAAGACCATCAGACTGTTAAATAGCCATCACTAGCCGGCCTCCACCCAGTACCCTGCCCTGAACTTAAGTCACTGTCACTAGCCGGCTACCCTGCACCTTAGAAGCTGCTGCCATATGTACATAGACATCACTGGTCACTTTAATCATGTTTACATACTGTTTTACTCATTTCATATGTATATACTGTATTCTAGTCAATGCCATCCTATTCAACTATTGCTGTATATAGCTACTATTCTATCCTACTTATTCTACAGATATACTAAATATTCTATCCACATACTGTCCATAATGTCTATACATCCCATCACATATATTATATATATTTGTACTCCGGACTCCGACATTGCTCGTCCTAATATTTATATATTTCTTTATTCCATTATTTTACTTTTAGATTTGTGTATTGTTGTGAATTGTTAGATATTACTGCACTGTCGGAGTTAGGAACACAAGCATTTCGCTACACCCCACAATAACATCTGCTAAATATGTGTATGCAACCAATAAAATTTGATTTGATTTGATCTATTTACTTAATGTGTTTTCATCCTGAAACAAGATGTGAGTCATGTCTGTGGCAAGTCCCTGAGTAGGTATAGCCTACTCTGAATAGAATTGCACCCCCGGTTCGTTCATTGCAACATAATGCTGAGGATTTGTTGTGGCACAAGGACAAGGAAATTGTGCTTTGCAAGAAGAGCATCCACAAAATGTAGTTAAATTGGACCACCCACACAGCAGTCCAAAAATAACTGTAATCTCAATGAATCTCTTAGTACACTGAGTATACCAAACATTAGGAACACCTTCCGGGGGCACGGACTCTAGAAGGTGTCGAAAGAATTCCACAGGGATGCTGGTCCATGTTGACTACAATGCTTCCCACAGTTGTGTCAAGTTGGCTGGATGTCCTTAGGGTGGTGGACCATTCTTGATACACAGGGGAAACCGCCTGGCACCTACTACCATACCCCGTTCAAAGGCACTTATATTTTTTGTCTTGCCCATTCACCATCTGAATAGCACACAATAATGTCTTAATTAATTCAAGTCTTAAAAATTATTATTTAACCTGTCTCCTCCCCTTCATCTACACTGATTGAAGTGGATTTAACAAGTGACATAAGGGATCATAGCTTACACCTGGATTCACCTGGTCAGTCTATGTCATTGAAAGAGCAGGTGTTCTTAATGTTTTGTATACTCAGTGTATAGCCTACAGTTTGTGAAAGCTATCATCACCACATGATATATCATATACCACATTAAACATGTTTACTGTTCATATCAACAGGCATGTCATGTTTTTAAAGCATGCGGCAAAGACTGTTTATGACCTGTTCTACTGTGTTCATGATTGGGCTCAGATCATCAGTTCATTGATGCCTAGCTGGTCTCCTTTCCCAATGAACAGTTTACAGCACCTGCTTTTAATCTTCAAGAGGGGATGTCAATAGCACTCAAATATTTCCCCTCTGATGCCTTTTCTGGAAATTACATCTCTTAACCTCAGTGTTTTTGTTGTTGTTGTGGTAAACAAGGGGAATAACCACTCATAAACAATAACCACTCATAAACATTAACCACTTATCAAGATGTATATACAGTATTTGCATATTCGCTGTTAGTGAATGCCCACCAGTGTGATAGTACTTGAGACCGGTTCTCAAATTCACTCTGGCTACTCCGATTTCTGAGTGTGCCAGAGCGCAGAACAACTGATGAATTTATGAACACACAAGACCTGCTGAATATGACCGGTGTCAATAAACGTGGGCAAAAAAAGTAATAGTTAGTCAAGAACGCTCTAGATAACATGTAAACAGCATAACTAGCTCTGCTACGGCCAGTAAAATGGTCAGAGTAAGGTGTTCTCTAATTTTTGTCTCGAAGTAGCTAGCTAACAAGCTTGCCAACTTTAGCCAGTTAGCTTGGGTGCTTGGTTTGTTTATATTCGGTTTTATTTACTGTTTATATTCGGTTTTATTTACTGCAGTGTCTATTAATTGTCCAAACGCACGGCCGCTTTCCCACTCTATATTGCTATTGAATTTTCACAAATGCCTTAGTATACGTAATTCCCAAACATTCTAAGAATTTATGAAAACGTGACAATGACCATACAGTGGGGGAAAAAAGTATTTAGTCAGCCACCAATTGTGCAAGTTCTCCCACTTAAAAAGATGAGAGAGGCCTGTAATTTTCATCATAGGTACACGTCAACTATGACATAGAAAATTAGAAAAAAAATCCAGAAAATCACATTGTAGGATTTTTTATGCATTTATTTGCAAATTATGGTGGAAAATAAGTATTTGGTCAATAACAAAAGTTTCTCAATACTTTGTTATATACCCTTTGTTGGCAATGACACAGGTCAAACGTATTCTGTAAGTCTTCACAAGGTTTTCACACACTGTTGCTGGTATTTTGGCCCATTCCTCCATGCAGATCTCCTATAGAGCAGTGATGTTTTGGGGCTGTCGCTGGGCAACACAGACTTTCAACTCCCTCCAAAGATTTTCTATGGGGTTGAGATCTGGAGACTGGCTAGGCCACTCCAGGACCTTGAAATGCTTCTTACGAAGCCACTCCTTCATTGCCCGGGCGGTGTGTTTGGGATCATTGTCATGCTGAAAGACCCAGCCACGTTTCATCTTCAATGCCCTTGCTGATGGAAGGAGGTTTTCACTCAAAATCTCACAATACATGGCCCCATTCATTCTTTCCTTTACACGGATCAGTTGTCCTGGTCCCTTTGCAGAAAAACAGCCCCAAAGCATGATGTTTCCACCCCCATGCTTCACAGTAGGTATGGTGTTCTTTGGATATAACTCAGCATTCTTTGTCCTCCAAACACGACAAGTTGAGTTTCTACCAAAAAGTTATATTTTGGTTTCATCTGACCATATGACATTCTCCCAATCCTCTTCTGGATCATCCAAATGCACTCTAGCAAACTTCAGACGGGCCTGGACATGTACTGGCTTAAGCAGGGGGACACGTCTGGCACTGCAGGATTTGAGTCCCTGGCGGCGTAGTGTGTTACTGATGGTAGGCTTTGTTACTTTGGTCCCAGCTCTCTGCAGGTCATTCACTAGGTCCCCCCGTGTGGTTCTGGGATTTTTGCTCACCGTTCTTGTGATCATTTTGACCCCACGGGGTGAGATCTTGCGTGGAGCCCCAGATTGAGGGAGATTATCAGTGGTCTTGTATGTCTTCCATTTCCTAATAATTGCTCCCACAGTTGATTTCTTCAAACCAAGTTGCTTACCTATTGCAGATTCAGTCTTCCCAGCCTGGTGCAGGTCTACAATTTTGTTTCTGGTGTCCTTTGACAGCTCTTTGGTCTTGGCCATAGTGGAGTTTGGAGTGTGACTGTTTGAGGTTGTGGACAGGTGTCTTTTATACTGATAACAAGTTCAAACAGGTGCCATTAATACAGGTAACGAGTGGAAGACAGAGGAGCCTCTTAAAGAAGAAGTTACAGGTCTGTGAGAGCCAGAAATCTTGCTTGTTTGTAGGTGACCAAATACTTATTTTCCACCATAATTTGCAAATAAATTCATTAAAAATCCTACAATGTGATTTTCTGGAGAAAAAAAATCTCAATTTGTCTGTCATAGTTGACGTGTACCTATGATGAAAATTACAGGCCTCTCTCATCTTTTTAAGTGGGAGAACTTGCACAATTGGTGGCTGACTAAATACTTTTTTCCCCCACTGTATCTAAGTGGTCGCTTGTCAGAGAAATTGTTTTTAAGTGTCATATTCTTCCTGGGGGTGTAATGAACAGATTTTAATAAGATTTCATGTTGCTAAAATGCTGTCAATTCCACTTTAAATGCAACAATGTTTCACACACAAGTTATTTTCAAAGAGATGACTAACAACAGTAAGCGCGCTGCAATAAAAAACACAGTTCCATTCACCAGATGATGATGATTTGAAACTTAACTTCTTGTTGAAAGTGATTCTTGAAAAGGGAGAAGCTAACAAATTAGCAACATCCTCTTTGATAACACCTGCTGCAGCCACTGCAAACTAGCCAACAACAAAAGCTAGCTAGCTAGACCATGGGAAAACTACTACTCGATTTGCGCAGTGACCTGTTTGCCTTCAAGAAGGCAGAAGTTTCCATATTTTGTTGTAAAAACGGTCCCACTCATTAAGTCAAAATGTGATTGGTTGATTCCACTGTCACTCCAAAATTTTGCCCTAAGACATTTGAATGGCAGATGCCTTTATCTAGCTTATAATGGCCTAGCCAATGGCTGACTTGGCTAGCTAGATTTATCTCCCCAGAGACCAGCAAAAAAAAATCCTGATTGGATCTTTTTTTCTCTTCAATGTTAACCCCTTTCCTTTCCAACAAAAACTGAAGAGATTAAATCAGAACATCATTGAAAATAATAATATCATTGTCATTATTATTGTATTATTATTATAATCATTATTTTATAAATCCTTAGCCCTTTTCAGAAGGCGTAAAAGGCCCATTGTTCCCCACTGTGTTTGGGTTAGTAATAATTTGTAGAGTGGCTCTATTTTCCCTCCATATGTTGTTCTGAAATATGAACACAGAAATACTGGAAATGTTGAACTCTTATTATGGTGGTGATTTTACAAAATTACAATCATGGTCTTGAATTGGACTCAGATTTTTCTGGTCTTGGTCTTGACTCGGTCTTGGACCCCTTGTCCCCTCACGGTCTCGGTCTTGACTTGGTCTCGTGGCGATGGAGAGACCCAAAAAATAACATTTATATCCTAAGCATGGTGATATTGCAATATATGTAAGAATATGCAATTTTATACGTGCAATTCACAAAGTGCTTCTCATTGCATTTATGTTCCTTACATTGCTTCTCTAATGTTGAAATGTTGAAAGAAGACTATGTATTTGATCATGTCCAGCATTTCCTCTCAGTGTGTTGACATGAGCTGTGCTAACATTTCCTGACAGCTTTTGGCCACATCGGAGGGAGGTGAATCAACAGCGGAGAGGAAGAGATGAGACAGAAACCATGGTTAATCAGGCTCTGTCATAGGCAGCAGGTGTTTCAAGAGGTTATTCTCCTCAGATCTTTTCTTTTCACTCCTAATAATCAGTCACTCTAGGATTTAATTTAAAATCTTCTGATGAGCATAAAACATGATTTTATCTCTGAGAGTTAATATTTCCTTTCGAATGTTTCAGGTCTCACCAATTTGGATTTTGTCAGTTGGTTGTTGGTTTGGAAAGAAAAGTGACTGGTGTGACACTAGGGCTAAGGGCTGGTGGTTTTATAGTAATGATCATGGTCATGAGCAGCGGGTAATGAGAGGTGATTGTTACACAGCTGTTAAGCAATGATACACACACACTCACAACACCTGGTCCTTTCACCCATTCACATCCAGCTTTACCAACCTAGGATTATATGAACCATGAAGAATATGTTTCACACAGTGACTCAAACAAGTTGGACTATATACAGTACCTTCAAAATAAAGTGGGATATTTCAATAAACATATGTGGTGGTTGTTAACCAGTGATCTAGAGCCCTGAGTGGAGGAAATACAAACAGTGTTCACAGATAAGGCTTGAATGGATTGACTCTGGTCTGGTGCTTTTAGTTTTATGGACAGAGGCTTTGTTCAGTGCTGTATGTGATATGGAACAACTGATTTGTGTTCTCAACCTGCTTGTCTCTAGAGATTGTAGTATGCATTACTTACCTGTTGACAGCAGTCAGATTTCTATTTTCAAATACTGTTTTTTGTTGGTAATGGCTATGTTATTGCAGTAACCTGTTACAGCGTATTGATTTCCACAAGGTTTCCCTTCTTCTGCTGACGATTTATCATGATTCTTTCTGTGTTGTTTCTCTCACGGGGGAAATGTTCATATCATCAGTAAACTGTATTGGCTCGGGTCTATCAAGTCAAGAGATTGAATTCGCACAGCTATTTCTTTCTGCCAGTTGAGCTAGCTTTCTCAAAGCCACTTTGAAACATAATTTGCAAATTGATTAATTAGGCTTGAGATCAATGTACGACTCTGCCCTTTTAGACAGAGCCCCTGTGCCAGAAACCTGAATAGCTCCATTGTTTGAACAAATTCATATTTATTTTACTAGGGTTTTCTTCATTCTGTTCTAGCCAAACACCAGTGCAGCTAAATAGTCTAATTAGACCCCTGGGAGGAGACTTGGCAGCGGCAGGTGTGCGGTTTTCTGACTCTGTTGGAAGCACATTCATTAATATGCCGCTGCAAATAATCTGGCTGATTTCGCTTCCCTGGAATCTGGCGCTGGCGTCACCAATTGGCCTGTCATTATCTCCCAGTTGGTGGGAGCAAGATGGAGTAGGACCAGATGGAGTAGGGCCAGATAGAGTAGGGCCAGACAGAGTAGGGCCAGACAGAGTAGGGCCAGACAGAGTAGGGCCAGACAGAGTAGGGCCAGATAGAGTAGGGCCAGATAGAGTAGGGCCAGACAGAGTAGGGCCAGACAGAGTAGGACCAGATAGAGTAGAGCCAGACAGAGTAGGGCCAGACAGAGTAGGGCCAGACAGAGTAGGACCAGATAGAGTAGGACCAGATGGAGTAGGGCCAGATAGAGTAGGGCCAGACAGAGTAGGACCAGATAGAGTAGGACCAGATGGAGTAGGGCCAGACAGAGTAGGGCCAGATAGAGTAGGGAAACTCCTTTCACTGCTCGGAGGGCCTTCATACAGCTATCAAGTAGGAGTCATTTAGATGGGAATGACTGTTGTGAAAATGTCAACATTTTGTGGGTAATTTCTACCATACATCCTTTGTAATGGTTGCTGATGTGTGACTGACAGGGTAAACATTCCGTGTATCTCTCCATTTGACAGGTTTCCAAATAGGATACCATGGCATAAAGTATTTGGTTTTCATTATTTTTAGGTGGATGGAATAGTTGGCTGTTCAGATTTTTTTTTGCCACAGGGGCTCAGGCATTTTGCCTATCTATCTGTTCTCTGGTTTGTACTAGAAATAATCTAGGAGACCTGGGCCATGGTAAATATAGGAACATAAAGCTAAACACCCTACTAGCACTGTCACCAACTGCCACACTTTCAGTTGTTGTAATGAGCTGCAATGGTAGCTGCATTTTGAGTCAGTGTGATGGATTTGCTTAATCTTCATAATTTATGTAGTGTCAGTGTGTGCTTAATTCTGTTAACAAACTGTTTTCTGAAAAATTATACTGAACAATATTTACTTCAATTAACCCTCCTCATGGAAGAAAAGAAAACAACTTGTCCAAAATGTCGCAGTTATCCATGGATTGTTCTGATACAGTGAGAAATTAGACAAAGTAAACAGTTTTCTCCTGACAAGCCTGTGTTATTGGAACTGTCCCTTCAGTTGATCAAATTACTGTGTTGAAATCAAAATTACAATACTATTCTTAACTCAAGTGGGTCATAACAATTTACTGGTGCTTTTTCCCAGCCTGGTTGATGGTGGTTTTCTGTGTTATTCTCAGTGAGGCAGCACAGATGGTATTGATTCTTTCCACTCTTGTGGATGTCTGAAGGCCAGCTGCCTTCAGAAAGTATTGACACCCCTCGACTTTTTCAAAATGTTGTTATGTTACAGCCTGAATTCAAAATGGATTAAATTGAGATTTTGTGCCACTGATCTACACACCATTACCCCATAATGTCATCGTGTCATTTAAAAATCATGTTAAACACTATTATTGCACACAGAGTCCATGCAAGTTATGTGACTTGTCAAGAACATTTTTACTCCTGAACTTAATTAGGCTTGCCATAACAAATGGGTTGAATACTTATTGACTCAAGACATTTCAGCTTTTAATTTTTAACTGATTTGTAAACATTTCTAAAAACATACAGTGAGGGAAAAAAGTATTTGATCCCCTGCTGATTTTGTACGTTTGCCCACTGACAAAGAAATTATCAGTCTATAATTTTAATGGTAGGTTTATTTGAACCGTGAGAGACAGAATAAGAAACAAAAAAATCCAGAAAGACGCATGTCAAAAATGTTATAAATTGATTTGCATTTTAATGAGGGAAATAAGTATTTGACCCCTCTGCAAAACATGACTTAGTACTTGGTGGCAAAACCCTTGCTGGCAATCACAGAGGTCAGACGTTTCTTGTAGTTGGCCACCAGGTTTGCACACATCTCAGGAGGGATTTTGTCCCACTCCTCTTTGCAGATCTTCTCCAAGTCATTAAGGTTTCGAGGCTGACGTTTGGCAACTCAAACCTTCAGCTCCCTCCACAGATTTTCTATGGGATTAAGTTCTGGAGACTGGCTAGGCCACTCCAGGACCTTAATGTGCTTCTTCTTGAGCCACTCCTTTGTTGCCTTGGCCATGTGTTTTGGGTCATTGTCATGCTGGAATACCCATCCACGACCCATTTTCAATGCCCTGGCTGAGGGAAGGAGGTTCTCACCCAAGATTTGACGGTACATGGCCCCGTCCATCGTCCCTTTGATGCGGTGAAGTTGTCCTGTCCCCTTAGCAGAAAAACACCCCCAAAGCGTAATGTTTCCACCTCCATGTTTGACGGTGGGGATGGTGTTCTTGGGGTCATAGGCAGCATTCCTCCTCCTCCAAACACGGCGAGTTGAGTTGATGCCAAAGAGCTCGATTTTGGTATCATCTGACCACAACACTTTCACCCAGTTCTCCTCTGAATCATTCAGATGTTCATTGGCAAACTTCAGACGGCCCTGTATATGTGCTTTCTTGAGCAGGGGGACCTTGCGGGCGCTGCAGGATTTCACTCCTTCACAGCGTAGTGTGTTACCAATTGTTTTCTTGGTGACTATGGTCCCAGCTGCCTTGAGATCATTAACAAGATCCTCCCGTGTAGTTCTGGGCTGATTCCTCACCGTTCTCATGATCATTGCAACTCCACGAGGTGAGATCTTGCATGGAGCCCCAGGCCGAGGGAGATTGACAGTTCTTTTGTGTTTCTTCCATTTGCGAATCATCGCACCAACTGTTGTCACCTTCTTACCAAGCTGCTTGTCGATGGTCTTGTAGTCCATTCCAGCCTTGTGTAGGTCTACAATCTTGTCCCTGACATCCTTGGAGAGCTCTTTGGTCTTGGCCATGGTGGAGAGTTTGGAATCTGATTGATTGATTGCTTCTGTGGACAGGTGTCTTTTATGCAGGTAACAAGCTGAGATTAGGAGCACTCCCTTTAAGAGTGTGCTCCTAATCTCAGCTCGTTACCTGTATAAAAGACACCTGGGAGCCAGAAATCTTTCTGATTGAGAGGGGGTCAAATACTTATTTCCCTCTTTAAAATGCAAATCAATTTATAACATTTTTGACATGCGTTTTTCTGGATTTTTTTGTTTCTTATTCTGTCTCTCACGGTTCAAATAAACCTACCATTAAAATTATAGACTGATAATTTCTTTGTCAGTGGGCAAACGTACAAAATCAGCAGGGGATCAAATACTTTTTTCCCTCACTGTATGTTTTTAGAAATGTTTACAAATCAGTTAAAAATTAAAAGCTGAAATGTCTTGAGTCAATAAGTATTCAACCCATTTGTTATGGCAAGCCTAATTAAGTTCAGGAGTAAAAATGTTCTTGACAAGTCACATAACTTGCATGGACTCTGTGTGCAATAATAGTGTTTAACATGATTTTTAAATGACTACCCCATCTCTGTACCACACACATACAATTATCTGTAATGTCCCTCAGTTGAGCAGTGAATTTCAAGCACAGATTCAACCACAAAGACCAGGGAGGTTTGCCTATGGTTCGCAAAGAAGGGCACCTATTGGTAGATGGGTAAAAAACCCTGCAGACATTGAATATCCCTTTGAGCATGGTGCAGTTATTAATTTTACACTTTGGATGGTGTGTCAATACACCCAGTCACTACAGAGATACAGGCAACCTTCCTAAATCAGTTGCCGGAGAGGAAGGAAACCGCTCAGGGATTTAACCATGAGGCCAATGGTGATTTTAAAACAGTTACAGAGTTTAATGGCTGTGATAGGAGATAACTGAGGATGGATCAACAATACTAACATAAATCCACAATACGAACATAAATGACAGACTGAAAAGAAGGAAGCCTGTACAGAATAAAAAAATAAAATCTATAATATATTCCAAAACATGCATCCTGTTTGCAGTAAGGCACTAAAGTAATACTACAACAAATTTGGCAAAGAAATACACTTTTTACCCTTAATACAAAGCATTATGTTTAGGGCAAATCCAACACAACACATCACTGAGTACCACTCTTCATATTTTCAAGCATGGTGGTAGCTGCATCATGTTATTGACAAGGACGGCAAGGACTAGGAGGTTTTTTAGGATAAAAATAAACAGAATATAGGCACAATCCTAGAAGAAAACCGGGTTCCGTTTCCTTTCCAACAGACACTGGTAGACAAATTCACCTTTCAGCAGGACAATAACCTAAAACACATGGCCAAATCTATGCTTACCAAGATGACACTGAATGTTCCTGAGTGGCCTAGTTACAGTTTTGACTTAAATCGACTTGAAAACCTATGGCAAGACTTGAAAATGGTTGCCTAGCAATGATCAACAATCAACTTGACAGAGCTTGACACATTTTTTCAAGAATAATGGACAAATATTGCACAATCCAGGTGTGCAAAGCCCTTAGAGACTTACCTAAAAAGACTCAGCTGTAATCGCTGCCAAATGTGATTCTAACATGTATTGATTCAGGGGGTTGAATACTTATCTAATCAAGATATACAGTGGGGAAAAAAGTATTTAGTCAGCCACCAATTGTGCAAGTTCTCCCACTTAAAAAGATGAGAGAGGCCTGTAATTTTCATCATAGGTACACGTCAACTATGACAGACAAATTGAGAATTTTTTTCTCCAGAAAATCACATTGTAGGATTTTTAATGAATTTATTTGCAAATTATGGTGGAAAATAAGTATTTGGTCACCTACAAACAAGCAAGATTTCTGGCTCTCACAGACCTGTAACTTCTTCTTTAAGAGGCTCCTCTGTCTTCCACTCATTACCTGTATTAATGGCACCTGTTTGAACTTGTTATCAGTATAAAATACACCTGTCCACAACCTCAAACAGTCACACTCCAAACTCCACTATGGCCAAGACCAAAGAGCTGTCAAAGGACACCAGAAACAAAATTGTAGACCTGCACCAGGCTGGGAAGACTGAATCTGCAATAGGTAAGCAGCTTGGTTTGAAGAAATCAACTGTGGGAGCAATTATTAGGAAATGGAAGACATACAAGACCACTGATAATCTCCCTCGATCTGGGGCTCCACGCAAGATCTCACCCTGTGGGGTCAAAATGATCACAAGAACGGTGAGCAAAAATCCCAGAACCACACGGGGGGACCTAGTGAATGACCTGCAGAGAGCTGGGACCAAAGTAACAAAGCCTACCATCAGTAACACACTACGCCGCCAGGGACTCAAATCCTGCAGTGCCAGACGTGTCCCCCTGCTTAAGCCAGTACATGTCCAGGCCCGTCTGAAGTTTGCTAGAGTGCATTTGGATGATCCAGAAGAGATTGGGAGAATGTCATATGGTCAGATGAAACCAAAATAGAACTTTTTGGTAACTCAACTCGTCGTGTTTGGATGACAAAGAATACTGAGTTGCATCCAAAGAACACCATACCTATTGTGAAGCATGGGGGTGGAAACATCATGCTTTGGGGCTGTTTTTCTGCAAAGGGACCAGGACGACTGATCCGTGTAAAGGAAAGAATGAATGGGGCCATGTATCGTGAGATTTTGAGTGAAAACCTCCTTCCATCAGCAAGGGCATTGAAGATGAAGCGTGGCTGGGTCTTTCAGCATGACAATGATCCCAAACACACCGCCCGGGCAACGAAGGAGTGGCTTCGTAAGAAGCATTTCAAGGTCCTGGAGTGGCCTAGCCAGTCTCCAGATCTCAACCCCATAGAAAATCTTTGGAGGGAGTTGAAAGTCCGTGTTGCCCAGCGACAGCCCCAAAACATCACTGCTCTAGAGGAGATCTGCATGGAGGAATGGGCCAAAATACCAGCAACAGTGTGTGAAAACCTTGTGAAGACTTACAGAAAACGTTTGACCTGTGTCATTGCCAACAAAGGGTATATACCAAAGTATTGAGAAACTTTTGTTATTGACCAAATACTTATTTTCCACCATAATTTGCAAATAAATTCATTAAAAATCCTACAATGTGATTTTCTGGATTTTCTTTCTCATTTTGTCTGTCATAGTTGACATGTACCTATGATATAAATTACAGGCCTCTCTCATCTTTTTAAGTGGGAGAACTTGCACAATTGGTGGCTGTTTTATTTTCCATTAATAAAAAAAAAATCAAATTTTCCTTCCACTTTGACATTACAGAGTATTTTGTGTACATCGTTGACAAAAAATGACAAATACATTTTAATTCCACTTTGTAACACAACAAAATGTGGAAAAAGTCAAGGGGTGTGAATAATTTCTGAAAGCACTGTTTCCCTCCTTGTCCAGAGTTTGGCTGAAGTTTGGCATAAAAGTCTTAAGAGGATTGTACTTCCGTCTAAAGATGATGAGTGAAATCCTTGAAGGACCTTGTGGATGAGCAGGTTTGATGAGTCCTCCTGCTGTTGCTCCTAGGAGGCTATGATTATGATGAAGCATATCACTGGAGATATTAAATTACCACATTTGTTTACAGCCTATTTAATTGGTTCCCACGCTAAGGGGTTGGGGAACCTGTTACAGTCTTTGTCATTTTAAATGTTGAGAGTATTTTCTTGGCAAATTGCATATGAGGCGTTGCTGAACAAATGAACCCTTCTAAATCTGCATTCATTCACTGGCCCTGTTGATTCATCCATCCATCCACCAAATTCCACTACTGAATGCTCCATTCCTCAATGTAAATCAATTATGCATAGCAGCAGCAAGATAGCTCAGTCAAAATCAAATCAAATCAAATCACATTTAATTTGTCACATGCGCCGAATACAACATAGTGAAATGCTTACTTACAAGCCCTTAACCAACAATGCAGTTTAAAGAAAAATAAGGGTTAAGTAAAAAATAGATAAGTAAAAATATAATAAAAAACAAATAATTAAAGTGCAGCAGTAAAATAACAGTTTTGAGGCTATATACAGTTGGTACCGGTACAGAGTCAATGTGCGGGGGCACAGGTTAGTCAAGGTAATTGAGGTAATATGTACATGTGGGTAGAGGTAAAGTGACTATGCATAGATAATAAACATAGAGTAGCAGCAGCGTAAAAAGTGGGGGTGGGAGGACAATGCAAATAGTCCTGGTAGCCATTTGATTAGCTGTTCAGGAGTCTTATGGCTTGGGGGTAGAAGCTGTTAAGAAGCCTTTTGGACCTAGACTTGGCGCTCTGGTACCGCTTGCCGTGCGGTAGCAGAGAGAACAGTCTATGACTAGGGTGTCTGGAGTCTTTGACAATTTTTAGGGCCTTCCTCTGACACCGCCTGGTATAGAGGTATTGGATGGCAGGAAGCTTGGCCCCAGTGATGTACTGGGCTGTACGCACTACCCTCTGTAGTGCCTTGCGGTCGGAGGCCGAGCAGTTGCCATACCAGGCGGTGATGCAACTGATCAGGATGCTCTCGATGGTGCAGCTGTAGAACTTTTTGAGGATCTGAGGACCCATGCCAAATATTTTCAGTCTCCTGAGGGGGAATAGGCTTTGTCGCACCCTCTTCACGACTGTCTTGGTGTGTTTGGACCATAATAGTTTGTTGGTGATGTGGACACCAAGGAACTTGAAGCTCTCAACCTGCTCCACTACAGCCCCATCAATGAGAATGGGGGCGTGCTCAGTCCTCCTTTTCCTGTAGTCCACAATCATCTCCTTTGTCTTGATCACGTTGAGGGAGAGGTTGACATCCTGGCACCACACGGCCAGGTCTCTGACCTCCTCTCTATAGGCTGTCTCATCGTTGTCGGTGATCAGGCCTACCACTGTTGTGTCGTCTGCAAACTTGATGATGGTGCTGGAGTCGTGCTTGGCCATGCAGTCATGGGTGAACAGGAAGTACAGGAGGGGACTGAGCACGTACCCCTGAGGTGCCCCCGTGTTGAGGATCAGCGTGGCAGATATGTTGTTACCTACCCTTACCACCTGGGGGGCGGCCCGTCAGGAAGTCCATGATCCAATTGCAGAGGGAGGTGTTTAGTCCCAGGGTCCTTAGCTTAGTGATGAGCTTTGAGGATACTATGGTGTTGAACGCTGAGCTGTAGTCAATGAATAGCATTCTCACGCAGGTGTAACTTTTGTCCAGGTGGGAAAGGGCAGTGATGAGTGCAATAGAGATTGCATCATCTGTGGATCTGTTGGGGCAGTATGCAAATTGGAGTGGGTCTAGGGTTTCTGGGATAATGGTGTTGATGTGAGCCATGACCAGCCTTTCAAAGCACTTCCTGGCTACATACGTGAGTGCTATAGGTTCGGTAGTCATTTAGGCAGGTTACCTTAGTGTTCTTGGGCACAGGGACTATGGTGGTCTGCTTGAAACATGTTGTTATTACAGACTCAGTCAGAGACGGGTTGAAAATGTCAGTGAAGACACTTGCCAGTTGGTCAGCGCATGTTCGGAGTACACGTCCTGGTAATCCGTCTGGCCCTGCGGCCTTGTGAATGTTGACCTGTTTAAAGGTCTTACTCACATCGGCTACGGAGAGCGTGATCACACAGTCATCCGGAACAGCTGATGCTCTCATGCATGCTTCAGTGTTGCTTGCCTCGAAGCGAGCATAGAAGTAATTTAGCTCGTCTGTTAGGCTTGTGTCACTGGGCAGCTCGCGGCTGTGCTTCCCTTTGTAGTCTGTAATAGTTTGCAAGCCCTGCCACATCTGACGAGCGTCGGAGCCGGTGTAGTACGATTCAATCTTAGTCCTTTATTGACATTTTGCCTGTTTGATGGTTCGTCGAAGGGCATAGCGGGATTTCTTATAAGTGTCCGGGTTAAAGTCCCGCTGCTTGAAAGCGGCAGCTCTACCTTTTAGCTCAGTGCGGATGTTGCCTGTAATCCATGGCTTCTGGTTGGGGAATGTACGTACGGTCACTGTGGGGACGACGTCATCGATGCACTTATTGATGAAGCCAGTGACTGATGTGGTGTACTCCTTAATGCCATCGGAAGAATCCCGGAACATATTCCAGTCTGTGCTAGCAAAACAGTCCTGTAATTTAGCATCTGCATCATCTGACCACTTCTGTATTGAGCGAGTCACTGGTACTTCCTGCTTCAGTTTTTGCATGTAAGCAGGAATCAGGAGGATAGAATTATGGTCAGATTTGCCAAATGGAGGACGAGGGAGAGCTTTGTACACATCTCTGTGTGTGGAGTAAAGGTGGTCTAGAGCTTTTTTCCTCTGCTTGCATATTTAACATGCTGTTAGAAATGAGATAAAACGGATTTAAGTTTCCCTGCATTAAAGTCCCCGGCCACTAGGAGCGCCGCCTCTGGATGAGCATTTTCTTCTTTGCTTATGGCCTTATACAGCTCGTTGAGTGCGGTCTTAGTGCCAGCATCGGTTTGTAGTGGTAAATAGACAGCTACGAAAAATATAGATGAAAACTCTCTTGGTAAATAGTGTGGTCTACAGCTTATCATGAGATACTCTACCTCAGGCGAGCAAAACCTTGAGACTTCCTTAATATTAGATTTTGTGCACAAGCTGTTATTTACAAATATACACAGACCGCCAACGCTTGTCTTACCGGAGGCAGATGTTCTATCTTGCCGATGCACCGAAATCCCCGCCAGCCCGTAAAACGGCAGCCATCTCCTCCGGCGCCATTGTCAGTATACACAGTTCTATTATTGAAAATGACATCACTTACTGTGTGTACTGTGAACTAATTTGAATTGTACAAAATTGGAACAGGGATCTGTTGAGATCTCAATCAGTTAGTGTGTGTATGTGAGAATAGACCTCTGCCTTCCCACTGGGAGTTCCTGTATAAACCCCAGCATCTTCCCCAGTGTGATGTGTTAACTGTCTCTCTCACCCTCTCTCCACAGCATTATGCTGAGAGCCTGGCCCCACAATGTTGGAATTGGGCTCCTGTTCAGTCAGTGCTCAGACCCTGGCGGACCACAATGCCCTTGGGGTGCCCCAGCTTGCCAGGGTGGGGGTGTGCGGGAGCAGCACCCCACACCGCTATGTCCTGCACCCCGAGTCAGAGAACTGGCACAAGGACCGTCTTGGCCTGGCCAGCGGCTCCCGCTCCTGCTCCCTAATGGAACCCCAGAGCCTGTCAGACAGCCTGCTCTCCCACACAACCATCTTCGACACCCTCTACCTCCCCCACAATGCCCACGTCCCCCATGGCCTCTCCCTGGATGTGGACAGCTCTTACAACGGGGTCGAGGGAGTGCTGGGGATGGACCCCGACTGGCCCGTCAGCCCCATCGTCATTAAGCGCCGCCGGGGGGGCCTCATCGAGCAGCGGGACATCGTTAAGGCCCACCAGGCTCACAAGATCCAGAGCACCCCACAGGCCTTGCGCAAGGAATGGGAGTAAGTACAACATGCCTCCTCTCTAAGCTAGCAAGCTAACACGTGTTAGGACCATTACCTGTGGCTGGAGATATATGGGTTTAATTCTAACTGGAGAGTATATACAGGAATGAGTCTGTGAAATAGACAGACTGTGAAACATCTTTCTATTATTTATTCTAACTTTTATTCACTGATTTAAGCCTAGCTTCACCATGGAACATGGTTTCACTGTGACTTTCATCTTTAATGAAATCATAGAGGGAACATTTTGATAAGCTCTTTCTCATAAGCAGTTACAGTGTGCAGAGAAACATTTGTCAACATGAATTAAACAGATCAATGAAAGAAGTGTTTAATATATTATTATAAAAGAAAAGGAGAGCTGCACACTCTAGGAGCTCAGATGCAATAATTTAATACCAAAGTTTCGACAGCCAAGCTGTCTTCAAAAGGGTATATACTGATGAAGACAGCTTGGCTGTCGAAACTTTGGTATTAAATTATTGCATCTGAGCTCCTAGAGTGTGCAGCTCTCCTTTTCTTTTTCAAGTGTTCTACTCTGCTAGCAGCACCTCGCCTAACCAGGTGTGTGTTTCTTCCGCCTCCAGATTGATAATAGATTATTATAAACATCTCTTGCCATGGCTTTGAACCAACAATGGACTGGATTTGTGTGTATTTGCAGTTGTTCCTTTTTACTTGTGATATGATTACCAAGGACTCTGTTTAATGATACTACTGTGAAGTCTGGAGGAATGCTATGTTTTTTCATTGTTAAAAGGATGCTTTGGGATTTTGGCAATGAGGCCTTTTATCTACATCCCCAGAGTCAGATTAACTCGTCGATACTGTTTGAAGGAAGTTGCTAGCTAGCGCTAGCTCAATTGCTAACTAGCATTAGCACAATGACTGGAAGTCTATGGGTATCTGCTAGCATGCTAGTAGATAACCATAGACTTCTAGTCATTGCGCTAACGCTAGTTAGCATTGGCTCACGAAACTAACTCTAACTTCTGTACACAGAGACATAAAGGCATAAAGTCTTAGAGGCTGTACATAAGTCGGTACAGCCTCTTCTGCCAACTTCTGTGTGTAGTGTCCGAACACGTACATGTCAGTTGTTTTGCACTAGGATGCCCACAGCTATAGGAAGAAAAACATTAATTGATCAAAAGAACAAAAATCACCCTATGGTTATTTTGTCTAAACTAATCTATTTTGTAAAATTATGAATTGCTACTTTAATTCTCTGCCCTGACCCTTCCCATTGGTTTCCATTAAGGCATTGTCAGGGGAGTAGGAGGGGTACAGAGGGATGTCCTGACATGCTTTAAGAAGCTGATAGCATTTCTTATGTGTTGTGAAATTGGAAAACAGAGTGTGTGTGACAAAGGGATAGTTGGTTAATTGCTGTGTCAGCTGGCCTGTTCGAATGATTTTCACAGTTTGGGTTGTCCCATTATGCCCTAGATAATTGATGTTACTCTATTTGGGACAATAATCGTCCCAGTCAGGTTGTGTTATTACCATGGCCTTTACCTCTCACTGTCATTTAGGATGATTCTGTCAGCTGCTAGTAGGAAAATAGAGAGTCACACACAAACACGTAATAGGTTTTTTAATGACGCTCCAATTTGAATGCATTATCAGCAGGGATGAGGGGGACAATTTTGAATGTGCAGCCGTATGGAAACGTAGATTCTCTCGGAAGGGTTGGCTCCCACAAATAACAGTTCTGTGCACAAGGTTGCAGCAGGTGAAGACATGGAAGAGGGTGGTAGTGAGGGAGGAGGAAAGCATTGAAATGCTAACTGTTTGTCCCTGCCGTTGGTGGGAAGGAACCTGTGTTAGCAGAGCCAGAGGCAGCTGCAGAGGGATGTGACCATCCCAAAATTGAGTTTAGTATTCAGGCATGTAAGGAACTTTGCTTGAAGATTTATTTTATAATTCACTGGGTATGTGGATGAGGAATAGTTTGAATAGTTTGATAGGCTGAGAGGCTCCCAGAGGTTCCCATAGTAATATTTGTAATGCAACATCAAGTTATGGATCTGTTGTTTGCTATCAGTCAGCCAAGCCTAGAGGCATAATAATCTCACCCCATCATCACTTATCTGTAATTACTTTTATGGTGGGACTCAGTGAGTGGCTGCTCACTGGGGTGGAAATGCACATTCAACATCAAACCAAAAAGAAAAGATAGGAATTAAAGTGTTGTAGGTCTACCATTTTTCTGCCTTCTACCTGAAAACACACACACACAAGGTGTCCTTTCAGACAGGAACCCAAGCATATGTTCTCTGTTATTATGTTCGCTCTGCACCTCACAAGTTATTTCTATACTCAGAAATTATGAGTGATTGTTGCTCAAGAGAGTGGCAGTGATTCACCTTCCTAGTTCCCTTTCTCCTCCACATAAACACAGGTAAACATTGTTATAGACTCCAACAACACTAGAGCAAGGGTGTCAAACATCCGGAATTGGTATTCTTTTTTTCCGGGGGAAAACAATCGAAAAACGACATTGGAATGACTTAAACCTAATCGAAACTGTGTAGAAATGATAATGGACCTACATCTAAAGTCTCTTCATTCTGTCCAGCTTGTTAACAGTAATCAAAACGAAAGCTAGACAGTCAGGGAGTATAGAAAATTCAAAAAGCGATGGATAGAGGACTATTTGACGGCATGGAAATATAATCCATTTTAAGTGTGGCTCATTGGACCTTCGTGAAGACACCCCTGCCCTAGAGGTTATTCAGTCTTCTCAAAGGATATATTACATTTACATTTACATTATTTAGCAGACGCTCTTATCCAGAGCGACTTACAGTTAGTGCATACATTATTCTTTTTTATTTTCATACTGGCCCCCCGTGGGAATCGAACCCACAACCCTGGCATTGCAAACGCCATGCTCTACCAACTGAGCTACCTCCCTGCCGGCCATTCCCTCCCCTACCCTGGACGACGCTGGGCCAATTGTGCGCCGCCCCATTTGTCTCCCGGTTGCGGCCGGCTACAGCAGAGCCTGGATTCGAACCAGGATCTCTAGTGGCACAGCTAGCACTGCGATGCAGTGCCTTAGACCACTGCGATGTGTGTTATTTTCCACTTTAATGGGCCTATGCCTAACAAATGCTGTATAAGGGAACATCATTGATTTGCTAACTTGCAGCTCCTCATGTACAACATGTAGAAAAACCAAAGCAAAGAAATTAGAGCAGTAAGAGGTGGCTAATATGCAAATATCACATAAAATCTGGTGAGGCGTCAGTTTGTCTTGTACTTCCTCATTCAATCAGATGATTCACATTCATTGGCTCCAAAAACTTACTTTAATTGGCCTAGTCGGGTGGTGATGGCGTGACAGTATGTGGGAGTTACTTTTGTTATCATCTCAACACTATCCCTCATATGTGTCATGAAGATGATTGATCTAATGTTCTACTACAACAAAACATGCTATCTGTTGTCATTGTCTTCCGGTGACAGTGCTAGACATGCGTATGTTGGCATATGCACAAAATACATTTTAAGGGAAGTTGAATCAACATTCTAGAGAGGAGCAGGAAGGCTCAGCTGCCATACATGAAACATCAGATCAGCATCAGTGCACTATCTCAGCATGTGTGTTTACACATTACACCATTTTCAATTCTGTTCAATACCTGACTGCAAATTACCTTGGCCGTGTCCATAACTATATCTCCATAGAAACCACCACATGTTTTCAGAACATGTCTTTTTTTAAACAGTTCTACTCATTAAAACATAAAGCTTGTGTCAGAACCTGTAGCTATGGTTACCTGGCACAGGTATAAAGGTGAGGGGTCTGTTCTAGTGACCACAGCAACTCCACTATTCTAATGCCTTCCTCATATCAGTCTACTGAGAGATGGAGAGACAACAAGTGTGTGAGACTGCTACCATGTGACCATGAGATTGTGATTGAGAATGGCACATGGGGGTTGAACTCAAACACAGGGTTCTGGTTGGTTGTGGTGGTGGTATAGAGAGGATTAGGGTAGGCATGAGAGTAGTGTGCAGTGTGCTGGAAGGTGGAGGTGTTCCTGTGTGCGGAGGATTTGGGTTGACTGGATCCTGACACAGGGAAACTGAAACCCCTCTGGTTGTTTTCTGTCACATTTTCTCAGTGTATCTCTGCCCATCGATGTGCTTATAGAAATGGCTGCACTTTGTATCTGTAAGTGCAACTCTCAGTTTAGGTTATCCTCTGATCGCTTTGTTTTGAGCCGGTCGTACATGCTTGATTACACCAGTCAACAGCAGACCCTGAAAGTTAGGCTCAGAGGTCCTCTATAAACCTGTGAACAGGATGTAAGACTGAGAGGTCATGAAAGGTCATAGAAAAACTTTCACAAATAAAGCAATAGGTGTGGCCTTTATACGACTGCATCCGATACACAGCTAAAATAATTTGTTCTCATCAGCCTATAAATATATCAAGCTGCCTCAGTGAAGCAGCACAGTGTAAATGTCAGAGTGGTTTGTTACAGCTTCATTATTTATGATGACTTGTTGAGAAGGCCTATTCATCAACCCTATCTGATGTGTCTGTCAGCCAGCACTTATACAGTACCAGTCAAAAGTTTGGACACACCTACTCATTCAAGGGTTTTTCTTTATTTTTTAAAACTATTTTCTACATTGTAGAATAATAGTGAAGACATCAAAACTATTAAATAACACATATGGAATCATGTAGTAACCAAAAAAGTGTTAAACAAATCAAAATATGTTTTATATTTGAGATTCTTCAAATAGCCACCCTTTGTCTTGATGACAGCTTTGCACACACTTGGCATTCTCTCAACCAGCTTCATGAGGTAGTCACCTGGAATGCAATTCAATTAACAGGTGTGCCTTCTTTCAAGTTAATTTGTGGAATTTATTTCCTTCTTAATGTGTTTGAGCCAATCAGTTATGTTTTGACAAGGTAGGGGGGTATACAGAAGATAGCCCTATTTGGTAAAAGACCAAGTCCATGTTATGGCAAGAACAGCTCAAATACGCAAAGAGAAACGACAGTCCATCATTACTTTAAGACATGAAGGTAAGTCAATACAGAACATTTCAAGAACTTGAACGTTTCTTCAAGTGCAGTCGCAAAAACCATCAAGCGCTATGATGAAACTGGCGCTCATGAGGACCGCCATAGGAATGGAAGACCCAGAGTTACCTCTGCTGCAGAGGATAAGTTCATTAGAGTTACCAGCCTCAGAAATTGCAGCCCAAATAAATGCTTCACAGTGTTCAAGTAAAAGACACATCTCAACATCAACTATTCAGAGGAGACTGTGTGAATTGGACCTTCATGGTCGAATTGCTGCAATGAAACCACTACTAAAGGACACCAATAAGAAGAAGAGACTTGCTTGGGCCAATAAAGACGAGCAATGGACATTAGACTGGTGGAAATGTGTCCTTTGGTCTGGAGTCCAAATTTGAGATTTTTTAATCCAACCGCCGTGGCTTTGTGAGACGCGGTGTGGGTGAACGGATGATCTCTGCATGTGTATTTCCCACCGTAAAGCATGGAGCAAGAGGTGTTAACTGTAAGTCTGTAAGTCGCTCTGGATAAGAGCATCTGCCAAATGACTTAAATGTAAATGTAAATGTGTTATGGTGTGGGGGTGCTTTTCTGGTGACACGGTCTGTGATTTATTTAGAATTCAAGGCACACTTAACCAGCATGGCTACCAGAGTATTCTGCAGTGATACACCATCCCATCAGGTTTGGGCTTAGTGGGACTATCATTTGTTTTTCAACAGGACAATGACCCAACACACCCCCAGGCTGTGTAAGGGCTGTTTTACCAAGAAGGTGAGTTATGGAGTGCTACATCAGATGACCTGGCCTCCACAATCCCCCGACCTCAACCCAATTGAGATGGTTTGGGATGAGTCGGACCGCAGAGTGAAGGAAAAGCAGCCAACAAGTGCTCAGCATATATGGGAACTCCTTCAAGACTGTTGGAAAAGCATTCCAGGTAATGCTGGTTGAGAGAATGCCAAGAGTGTGCAATGCTGTCATCAAGGCAAAGGGTGGCAATTTGAAGAATCTCAAATATAAAATATATTTTGATTTGTTTAACACTTTTTTGGTTACTACATGATTCCATATGTGTTATTTCATAGTTTTGATGTCTTCACTATTATTCTACAATGTAGAAAATAGTAAAAATAAAGAAAAACCCTTGAATGAGTATGTGTGTCCAAACTTTTGACTGGTACTGTATGTCATAGAAAAGTGCAGGAATGCAGTTCCACTGCATGTAGCACAGTAATGTTTTAGTTTATTGCATTTAAAGTCTTCAATCATGACAACTACAGACTTGTTGTTGGGGTGATCAGGGCGAAGAAGACTGTCAGTGTGATGGACTACTCTCATAAACTGCATTCATCTCTGTTGTGGTAGTGCAGTAGTGTTGTGTTGTGTTCGAGCAAGCTGCAGACTGCCATGGTAAGTTAATATCACATTAGCTAGGAGAGAGTGTGTGGTGGTGGTGTAGTGGATGTAGAGTTGTCAGAAGACGGGTCCCAGTCTTTTTATGGGGTGTCAGGAACCAGGGAGGAGTGTCAGGGTTTCTTGGCCTGAATGGACAGATTCCCTTACTCTTCAAAACATGCCCGGAGGAGGGGTAGATAGTGGTGATTCAGATCGGGGAGAGTCCCCTGAGACGTCGTAATGTCATTCAGACCGCTGGGGTTTTGAAGTTTCAGGGTTTAACCTGTACGGGATCGGTGTCCCATATACGGGACGGTTGAGCTAACGTGTGCTTATGTGATTAGCATGACTGTTGTAAGTAACAGCAAACTTTCCAGGACATAGACATGTCTTATATGGGCAGAAAGCTTAAAATCTTGTTAATCGAACTGCACTGTCCAATTTACAGTAGCTATTACAGTGAAAAAAGACAATGCTATTGTTTGAGGAGAGTGCACAACAACAGAAAACTTATCACGGCAACTGGTTTGATACATTCACCTCTGAAGGTAAATAATGTACTTACATTCAGTAATCTTGCCCTGATTTGTCATCCTAAGGGTCCCAGAGATAAAATGTAGCATAGTTTTGTTTGATAAAATCAATTTTTATATTCAAATGTAGGAACTGGGTTCTACAGTTTGAACCCCTGCTGTCTCTGGCTCCACACCCACCATGCCCGGCCATCTAGATGTGTGAAAGCTAATGATCCATCATGTATGACATTCTTGGGAGTGTGTAAACTTACATTTTGTATTACCATATCATTTTTGTATGTTCTGTATAGTTATGTACTTGAAAATGTATCAATTGACCAATTCGGCACATTTGGGCAGACTTGATACAAAATAGTCCAGTATTGCAATGCTTCACTGGATCAATCTGAAACTTTGCATATACACACTGCTGCCATCTAGTGGCCAAAACCAACATTGCGCCTAACTGCAATATTATATTGTGGCCTTTCTCTTGCATTTCAAAGATGATGGAACAAAAATAAAAAAATAAAACGCATGTTTTTTTGTTTGTATTATCTTTTACCAGATTTAATGTGTTATATTCTCCTGCATTAATTTCACATTTCCACAAACTTCAATGTGTTTCCTTTCAGATGGTATCAATAATATGCATATCCTTGCTTCAGGTCCTGAGCTACAGGCAGTTCGATTTGGGTATGTCATTTTTGACGAAATTGGAAAAAAAGATTCCGATCCTTAAGAGGTTAACAGTGCTGTTTTATCTGGTGCAGTAGGTTGCCATTTGATTATTACCTTGCAAACTGTGCAATATTAGGGAGGGTTTATGAAAATAACAGTATATAAAATCATATGTGATCTAGTGTGTGTGTAACATAAAAGACTAGTATGTATAGCTTTAGATGTTTATAATAGCTGAATCTGAGTTAAATTCATAGTCAGCCTTGAATACAAGAAGTGGAAGATTTCTTGAATGTGCTTCACATCATGACTGAGCTTTCTCTGTTCAGAGGTGATACATTATCAAATTGGAGAAACCTGAGAGGCCCAGACAAAGAAAGGCTTTTGATAGACACAGTCATTAGCTACCACTGCAAGGCATTTACAAGGCCTTTAACAATAGTAGTGAGTGAAGGCATAGCCAACGTCAGTCGTAATGGCAATGTGAAGGGGATCTGATTATAGACCCATTTTTTGGATGAGTCTGATTAATTTGTTATTTTTTGCTGTAGTAACAAAGAGAGGTTGGAAAACTGGAGATCTTTTGGGGGGGACTGGGCTGTAATTATTCCATTCAGCGATATAGATTGAATTATCATATAGTAACCACCTCAGCCATTAGATGAATTAAAAACAAATGTCACAGACAGTTGTGTGTAGCGGTATAGAACATGTGAATCCAGTGTGAAGAAAATGAAGACACCCCTTTATGGCCTATAGCATGATCATTTTCTCTGTGTGTTTCTACCCCCTCTTACAGAGCAGAATATTACCACCATGCATCTCAGGTCTCTGCTCCAACAACAAAGCACAGCTTCTCCAGAGACCAACCTGTGACATATGGCCCTGGTCCTCTCATTCAATATGACCCGACAGTTGTATGCACTGTATATACGGCACCCATATTGCTCTGTGTGTGTTTTAATTATTAAAGGGTACCGATTTATTGATATCTCATTGAATGCAGGCAATATCTTGAAATAACATGTCAACCACACTGTTTGATGGTGAGATTTGATTCAGTTGTATTTTCATCAGTTTGTCAACATCTATGTGTTGAACAGCTATGACTGCTTTATCATTAAGAATCTTCTCAGATGAGTTCCTAGCTTACTGTAAACACTTTTCTGATTTATTCCAGTCATTCCAGTAGCTTTATTAGTCCCCGATCCTCACAAAGATCATTAAGTTAGGCGTGCATATATTTTCTACATACGGGTGGTCCTGGGAATCAAACCCACTATCCGCTACATGCCTCCTTGATCTGCTACATACTCCCTTTCTCAGAGGATAGAGATGCAGTGACTGCACTCCAGATATCAGCAGGCAGCAACGAGTAGTTAGGAGACCTGTACTCCACTAGTGAACTCACGTATGTGCGATATTAAACCATCCAACCTTCCCTGATGAATTTGCAATCACAAAAGGGGTCCCCTGCCCCAAAAAGCTTGAGAACTCTGCGCTAGAGGGTCTGTCATGTGTCTGTGATGAGAATGCAGGATGGATGAATGCATGCTCTGTCCTTTGCTGTGGAATCACTCCCCTGCATATTTATATAGCAGATTTACAGTAAATATCAAAGGTGAAGCTGTGTTCATTGCTGTTGGCATGCTGTGAAATTACTCTTGCCTTTGTTGAGGGAGAATTATTTCATTTGGGCAGGAGCTCTCCATGAAATGGTTCCCTCTGTGGGACCTATCTGTATTGGTTGGGTTTTATGGTCTGATTTCCTAGCCTTCCTTGTCTTCCTTATGTTCTCAACACCCAGGATATCCTGTACAGTAGGCTACGTGGTGAACAAGCTTGCTGCTAATGCCCCATTTGGGACTGAAAGTCTTTTAAGCTCAAATGTATTGTCTTTGCTCTCTCTCTCTTTCCCTCTCTCTCTTGTTCTCTCTTTCCCTCTCTCTTTCTCTCTCTCTCTGCATGTGGGTAATCTGTCATTTAGACTCCCCAAATCACTAACAAACAAACCCAAATGTTCTGGGTCTGGTGACTAATGTTGATCTTGGGAGCTGTTTGATAAATAGCTGACGCACGGAAGCGTCATTCCCAGCATTTCTTTATCAATCGACTGGCATATAGCTATATCTCTACTCCCTCTTGTGGATCTTTGGGGAACTGCATGGTATAAGAGGCTCACAGAAGTGGTTTCTCTTGTTGCAGGAGCATTTTAGGTAATATACTAACCCCAATCAATTGATAAAGTGCTGTATTTGAAAGTTCACATGCACACGCACATAAGAACACATGCGTGCACGTTTTACTAGATTCTGACAGCATTCATAATAAGCCACATTCATCCCATTATTTCATCAGAAGGGAATGGCAGCAACTTGAAAATCCATTGGTGGTATTTGCTATTTCCCCTGGACTGCTGACACATATACAATCCCCTTCCTATGTTAGAGTTTATTCTGTTTTATCAACCACAAAACATTCTGATGACTTGACTTTGATTGCTTCAGTTAAGGAGGGGATTGCAATTTGATATCATTATAGTGGAGTGCGGTCAACCTCTCTGTTGAAGATAGTAGTTACGTGGAGAGAACAAGCCTAGCACAAACCCACATCACTTTCATTACCGGGTGTTCATACACATAATGCCACTCTCTCCTGCTCAAGGATTTCAATCACGCTGGGAGATGGAGATGGAAAGATTTCTGTGGGTTTATTTATGGGTGCTAGTACATTTGTGAGGTGGGTGGAGTGGGAGAGACCCTGAACCCTGGCCAGGACAGACAGAGTAGTGGGTGAGAAGTCTCTCTTTGTAGTTAGTACCATCCACAGAAGTTTCCTTCTCTCTCTGCCAGTCCAGTCTTAATAATAATAATAATTTGGTGGGTGCTTATATTAGTCCTATTTCACATGTACAAGTGTGTATTATACGCATGTGTGGATTGGAAATGTGTGTTTTGCATATCCCAACTCCCCCTGAGAGGTCAGGGTCTGCCATTGGGCGCATTCGAACTGATCATTTTTGTCATGTCGGTGACCATCGTTGGTCACCACCTTTCAAAGTGTCTTGCATTATGGGGTTAAAAATGTTCTGACTTGCGCCTACATGTGGAAGGCGCAAGTCAGAATGTTTTGACTGCAATCGACTGCAAGTTTCTGCAGTTGTTCTTTACCAACTTCATCCTGCAGCCATCGCCTTCATTATGGGAGGCTCGATTGCCAACCAATCATTAGGGTGTTTTTGTTTGACCCACGCAAATGTGACCAAAGACATGACTGAAACAGGAACCAACTTTGCCACAATTCATGTATACAGTGCATTCGGAAAGTATTCAGACTTGACTTTTTGCACATTTTGCTTTGTTACAGCCTTATTCTAAAATGGATAAAAAATTAAAACAAATCATCGATCTACACACAATACACCGTAATGACAAAGCAAAACAAGGTTTTTAGACATTTTTGCACAGTTATAAAAAACGAAGAAAATAAATAGCACATTTACATAAGTATTCAGACCCTTTACTCAGTACTTTGTTGAAGCACCTTTGGCAGCGATTACAGCCTCGAGTCTTCTTGGGTATGATGCTACAAGCTTGCCACACCTGTATTTGGGGAGTTTCTCTCATTCTTCTCTACAGATCCTCTCAAGTTCTGTCAGGTTGGATGGGGAGCATTGCTGCACAGCTATTTTCAGGTCTCTCCAGAGATGTTAGATCGGGTTCAAGTCCAGGCTCTAGCTGGGCCACTCAAGGACATTCAGAGAATTGTCCCGAAGCCACTCCTGCGTTGTCTTGGCTGTGTGCTTAGAGTCATTGTCCTGTTAGAAGGTGAACCTTCGCCCCAGTCTGAGTTCCTGAGCGATCTGGAGCAGGTTTTCATCAAGGATCTCTCTGTACTTTGCTCCGTTCATCTTTCCCTCGATCCTGACTAGTCTCACAGTCCTTGCCGCTGAAAAATATCCCCACAGCATGATGCTGCCACCACCATGTTTCACCATAGGGATGGTGCCAGGTTTCCTCCAGACGTGACACCTGGCATTCAGGCCAAATAGTTGAATCTTGGTTTCATCAGACAAGATAATCTTGTTCCTCATGGTCTGAGAGTCTTTAGGTGCCTTTTGGCAAACTCCAAGTGGGCTGTCATGTACCTTTTACTGAGGAGTGGCTTCCGTCTGGCCACTCTACCATAAAGGCCTGATTGGTGGAGTGCTGCAGAGATGGTTGTCCTTCTGGAAGATTCTCCCATCTCCAAAGAGGAACTCTGGAGCCATGTCAGAGTGACCATCAGGTTCTTGGTCACCTCCCTGACCAAGGCCCTTCTCCCCCGATTGCTCAGTTTGACCGGGCGACCAACTCTAGGAAGAGTCTTGTTGGTTCCAAACTTCTTCCATTGAAGAATGATGGAGGCCACTGTGTTCTTGGGGACCTTCAATGTTGCAGACATTGTTTGGTACTTTTCCCCAGATCTGTGCCTCGACACAATCCTGTCTCGGAGCTCTATGGACAATTCCTTCGACCTCATGGCTTGGTTTTTGCTCTGACATGCACTGTTAACTGTGGGACCTTATATAGACAGGTGTGTGCCTTTCCAAATCATGTCCAATCAATTGAATTTACCACAGGTGGACTCCAATCAAGTTGTAGAAACATCTCAAGGATGATCAACGGAAACAGGACGCAGCTGAGCTCAATTTTCGATTCTCATAGCAAAGGGTCTGAATACTTATGTAAATAAGGTATTTCTGTTTGCTAAAATGTCTAAAAACCAGTTTTCACTTTGTCATTATGGGGTATTGTGTGTAGATTGATGAGGATTTTTATTTATTTAATCCATTTTAGAATAAGACTGTAACGTAACAAAATGTGGAAAGTCAAGGGGTCTGAATGCTTTCCGAAGGCACTGTATACAAATGAATGTGATATTTGATGCTCTCTCTCACTGATTGATTGTACAATGTAGACACATATTATTTCAGTGTGATATGGGGGTTGGAGCCATGTTTATTTCTACATGGTAAAGATAAACTTTTATATATGATCTGAGTCTTGCTGTTGGACTTTCACCTGCCCCCAGCTTTCGTCTGCAGTCGGTTGCTTTCCTTACCACTCAAACACACCCATTATCAACAGTGACCCTGGAGCCATTAGGGTTAAGTGCCTTGATGAAAGGCACAGCAACAGATTTTTCACCTTGTCGGCTTGAACTAGCGACCTTTCGGTTACTGGCCCAATGCTCTAACCGCTAGGCTACCTGCCACCTTGCCTACTCTTCTTCTCCTCAGTTACAGTAGGTAGCAGGCAATCTGCTGCCTAGCCCCCGTCTCAGCTGTGAAGTTTCCCTTTTCTGGCGGAGGTAGGGAGGGCACCAGGCAGGTGCAAAGCGGGCACCAACACCCTCCCGCCCTGGTCCTGGTGCAGTGGCTCTGTGCCACTAGTAAACCCGGCAGGCCTGGCAGGGAGGGCTCAGGGGAACAGCTTCTGATTAGCAGACTACTATACACAGAGAGAAATTTACAGCCCACTCTGGACAATATTGATCTGTTGTGCTGCCAGCATGAATATTAATACATTCCTTTCATTTTATTATTCTGTCAGATAGAGATATATGAACAGATGGATTGTTTAATTTAAAAAGTAGACTGCGGTGAGAACATCCCACTAGGCATAGACGTCAGTTCAACGTCTAGTTTTGATTTACATTTGGTTGAGTTTTCAACTAACGTGAATTTTAACGTGAAATCAACAAAAAATGTCACCATGCCATTGGATTTAGGTTAAAAGTTAGGTAGAAAAAAGATGAAATTCCCTTACATTGATGACATTGTCACGGTCGTCTGACGAATGAGTAGACCAAAGCGCAGCGCGTTGAGTGAACATGACTTTATTAAGATAAAGTACACTAACCAAAACAATAAACACTGACGAAACGTGAAGTCCAACAGTACACGACTGAACACGGAACAAAAACCCACAAACACACAGTGAAACCACAACAGTTTAAATATGGCTCCCAATCAGAGATAACGAGCCGACAGCTGTCACTCGTTACCTCCGATTGGGAGTCACATGAATAATCAAGAACCACCACAACATAGAAATGCACAACTAGAAATCCCAACATAGAAATACACCCAAATGAAAATGAACAACCCTGGCTCCATAAATCAGAGTCCCTGGAGCCAGAGTGTCACAGTACCCCCCCCTAAAGGTGCGAACTCCGGGCGCACCAGCATACAGTCTAGGGGAGGGTCTGGGTGGGCGTCTGTCCATGGTGGCGGCTCTGGCACTGGTCGTGGTCCCCACCCCACCATAGTCACTACCCGCTTACGTAGCCTCCTCCAAATGACCACCCTCCAATATAACCCCACTGGATTAAGGGGCAGCACCGGACTAAGGGGCAACACCGGACTAAGGGACAGCACCAGGAGAAGGGGCAGCACCAGGAGAAGGGGCAGCACCAGACTAAGGGGCAGCACCAGACTAAGGGGCAGCACCAGACTAAGGGGCAGCACCGGACTAAGGGGCAGCACCGGACTAAGGGGCAGCACCGGACTAAGGGGCAGCACCAGGATAAGGGGCAGCACCAGGATAAGGGGCAGCACCAGGATAAGGGACAGCACAGGGCTAAGGGGCAGTACCGGACTAAATGGCGGATCCTGGCTGGCTGGCTCTGGCAGATCCTGGCTGGCTGGCGGATCCTGGCTGGACGGCTCTGGCGGATCCTGGCTGGACGGCTCTGGCGGATCCTGGCTGGACCGCTCTGGCGGATCCTGGCTGGACGGCTCTGGCGGATCCTGGCTGGACAGCTCTGGCGGATCCCTGGCTGGACGGCTCATGGCCGCTGACGGATCTGGCTGCTCATGGCTGGCTGACGGATCTGGCTGCTCATGGCTGGCTGACGGATCTGGCTGCTCATGGCTGGCGGAAGGCTCTGGCTGCTCATGGCTGGCTGACGGATCTGGCTGCTCATAGCTGGCGGAAGGCTCTGGCTGATCCTGTCTGGCGGAAGGCTCTGGCTGATCCTGTCTGGCGGAAGGCTCTGGCTGATCCTGTCTGGCAGACGGCTCTGGCTGATCCTGTCTGGCGGAAGGCTCTAGCGGCTCCTGTCTGGCGGAAGGCTCTAGCGGCTCCGATCTGGCGGACGGCTCTGAAGGCTCATGGCAGACGGGCGGCTTTGCAGGCTCAGTACAGACGGGCGGCTTTAGCGCCGTAGGGGCAGACGGGTAGTTCAAGCGCCGTTGGGCAGACGGGCAGTTCAGGCACCGTTGGGCAGACGGGCAGTTCAGGCGCCGTTGGGCAGACGGGCAGTTCAGGCGCCGTTGGGCAGACGGGCAGTTCAGGCCCCGTTGGGCAGACGGCAGATTCTGGCCGTCTGAGGCGCACCGTAGGCCTGGTGCGTGGTGCCGGAACTGGAGGTACCGGGCTGAGGACACGCATCTCAGGGCTAGTGCGGGGAGAAGGAACAGGGCATGCTGGGCCCTGGGGACGCACCGTAGGCCTGATGCGTGGTGCCGGAACTGGTGGTCCCAGGCTGAGAACACGCATCTCAGGGCTTTTTATGGTGCGTGGAGCAGGAACAGGCCGGGCTGGGCTGGCGACGCGCACCGTATCCCTGGTGCGAGTGGCCGGAACAGGCCGGGCCGGGCTGGCGAGCGCACCGTATCCCTGGTGCGTGGAGCAGGAACAGGCCGGGCTGGGCTGGCGACGCGCACCGTATCCCTGGTGCGAGTGGCCGGAACAGGCCGGGCCGGGCTGGCGAGCGCACCGTATCCCTGGTGCGTGGAGCAGGAACAGGCCGGGCTGGGCTGGCGACGCGCACCGTATCCCTGGTGCGAGTGGCCGGAACAGGCCGGGCCGGGCTGGCGAGCGCACCATATCCCTGGTGCGTGGAGCAGGAACCGGCCGGGCTGGGCTGGCGACGCGCACCGTATCCCTGGTGCGAGTGGACCGGAACAGGCCGGGCCGGGCTGGCGGCGCACCATATCCCTGGTGCGTGGAGCAGGAACCGGCCGGGCTGGGCTGGCGACGCACACCGTAGGTTCTGTGCGTGGAGCAGGAACAGGCCGGGCTGGGCTGGCGACGCACACCGTAGGTTCTGTGCGTGGAGCAGGAACAGGCCGGGCTGGACTGGCGACGCACACCGTGGGCTTGATGCGTGGAGTAGGAACAGGCCGGTCCGTACTGGGAACACACACCACTGGCTTTAACTGGGGATCAGGAACGGGCCGGACCGGAATGGTAACACACATCAGTCTCTCACGCCGTGCCGCAACAACTTCCCTTCCTCTACTCGCCAATGGCTCCCGTAATCCGATAGCCTTCTCTCCACGTCTCCCTGTGGCAGCCTCCTGCTGCCCAGCCGCCCAAGCCATGTGCCCCCCAAAAAACTTTTTGGGGTTGCCTCGTCCTTCCAACGATGACCCTGCTGACGCCGTTGCTCCTCTCTCGCCAGGGCCTTGATCTTCCCCCAAGGTCCCTTGCCCCCCGAGCATGTCCTCCCAGGACCACGATTTGCCCACCTGGGCCATCGCCAGCCTCTCGATCTCCTTACCAGGCGCCTCCTCCCATGTCCAGTCTCTTTGCTCCTGGACACGCTGCTTGGTCCTTTTATGGTGGGTTTTTCTGTCACGGTCGTCTGACGAATGAGTAGACCAAAGCGCAGCGCGTTGAGTGAACATGACTTTATTAAGATAAAGTACACTAACCAAAACAATAAACACTGACGAAACGTGAAGTCCAACAGTACACGACTGAACACGGAACAAAAACCCACAAACACACAGTGAAACCACAACAGTTTAAATATGGCTCCCAATCAGAGATAACGAGCCGACAGCTGTCACTCGTTACCTCCGATTGGGAGTCACATGAATAATCAAGAACCACCACAACATAGAAATGCACAACTAGAAATCCCAACATAGAAATACACCCAAATGAAAATGAACAACCCTGGCTCCATAAATCAGAGTCCCTGGAGCCAGAGTGTCACAGACATTTTGCAATCCAATCAGTTTTCCACGTTGATTCAACTTAATCACATAAAAATGTTTTGGGTTGAAATGTTGTGGAAACAATTATGATTCAACCAGTTTTTGCCCAGTGTGTTACTCTCTTCAGATTAGACATGGTTTATTCATGGCAGTTTTGATTAATCCCAATTTTGACTTAATTTCCCTCTGCATTTTTTTAAACTGTAAAATTACATCCCTACTTTTGAGCTGAAAGACACCCCCCTACTTTTGCCACAAACATTTCCCTTTGATTCATTCCTTCTCCAAGTGACATTGAAATAGAGAGGTCGATTCATTGTGGATATTGACTCTGTGTATAATCCCACAGCCTTGATTATTGGGTTTATACATTATGGCAAAGAAGACTGGACTCCTAATTAAATACATATTTTTGAAAGTTGTCATCTCTGGAATGAATAGGTGTTTGACTATTTTAGAGACAGTACCTACAATACTCCACCAGAGAGAGGTAAAAGCTCAGCGAACACCTTATCACAAGACTTCCACACCCACATCCCATGACAGCCACAGCACAGATGCTGATATTGCCACACAAGTGCCTATAATCTCATGTGAGAAGGCCAATCTGATGTACAAATGCATGTACAAACAATGTTTTTATTTTGTATTATTCAATTACTTTTGGTATTCCTCTTCTGTAATGGCAATAGTCAATATTTCCACCACTGCTGGAAAATCCATCTTAGACCAGCTTGGTGTATGAGCTGGTCAGTTGCAGGTCAAGCTGGTAATAAGTTGGTAGACCAGTTTGGACAAACTTGTAAGGACATGGTTGAGCTGGTAGCTGAATTTTCCAACAGGGACTACATGTGTCTGTTTTGATCAACTAACCATTTTACCACTTGTTGAATTATAACTTAATTATATCTCTATCTGGATCAATACACAATGTGTAGGTTTGAACAGAAAACATGTTTGTTGTTTCACAGCACCAATATTGTTGAAGAGGGATTATGATTTATATGATTTTTATATACGCTATGAGGGGTTATGATTACTGCCTTTCTAGTAACGGCTGAGAATAGGACACGTTGGGTGCTAGATAACAGTGCAAAGAAAACACTTAACCGCTCCAATTAAGGCTGGGGTTGAAATCCTGCAGCAATGCCATACATGTACTTAATTGTTCTTCAGAGTTCTGATGAATGAACATCAGCTGTTAAGTTTCAGGCATGATTTTCACAAGGACTGTTAACATTGTTCTGTAGAAAACACTCCAGATGAATGAAGGTCAAGTCTTCTGATGATCCAATCATTAACAACTCAATGGTGCTAAAAATAAACTTGCTAGCATCAATGGCTTGGTTGCCAGATTTTTCATCATGCCATCTACACTGTTAAAATGAAGTGCTTTGTAACACCAAAACTAGTGGCAACTGAGCTGCCACCAATGCAAAGGAGACAACCTTAACTTTGATGGAGTATTGAAACACATCATCCTGAGATGTTTTGAGACGTGGCACTGTGTCGTTACACCACTTAATCAAGTGTTGCGCAACACCGTGCCAGGGACTGGGAGCACTATTGGAAAAGGTTGAAAACAAGAATTAGATCCCTTATCTTTTGGTGCCGTTTCCTCTCTCTAAAGCTTCAAAACACTAGTATGGTGTTTCAAATCATGTCTAGTGCAGAATTAGATCACTTCTTATAGAGCAGGGGTCTCCAACCTTTCTAGCATGAGAGCTACTTCAAAGAAATGAAACATGTTGCGAGCTACAATAGTTTTTTTCTAGCTTTCAAATAGGCACATTATTCTCTTCTCCTCTCCCCTGCAACTCTTCCCCAGATCCTTAGTGTAAAAGAGAAAGTACTGCACTATTTTTGTTGTCAATATACCTGGTAAAATAATGGTTAATAAACAACTCTAAGGGGGGCAATATAAAATCAGTTGTTTCTCCAAATAATGTTTTATATTTTCGCAAATTATATTTTTTGTTTTTCACTCTACAATTGTTCATAGAGAAACAACGAAATTGCATGTTCTGAGTCCATGTCAATGCTTAAATCACATCAGATGACCATTTATGGGGGGGTCAGGAAGAAAACTAACAGATTTGGATTTTTTTGTGTCATTCCCCTTTAATTGCGCATCTGGCCCCACCTACACCAGAAGTACATTAATTTCCAATGGAACTCAGCGTTAGTCTTGCAGCATTGAATTGCAAAGGCAGTTGCAGTGCGTTCTGTTTGGTGCATACTTTGGATTTATCGAACATATGCATCAAATTGTATGCGTAGACGGCTGATGGAAATGGTAGCAGAAGGTGAATGTTGAACTTTTGTTGCACACATATCCAGATGATGCTGCGTACCATTTTGTGCAATGACAATGTAGGTGTTTTGGAGGAGGCACACAGAGGCCAAATTGAGCTCTATACCGCATCGCCGTGCGCCTCTCAAATTTTGTAACAATGTGGAGGGCTCTGCATTGACATGATTGGTTGACGGTAGGTGAGGGCGGGAGGCCGTGTATAAACACAAACTCACTTCCTTCACAACAGCTCTGCGCTGCTTGGCAAAGCGCAAGAGGTATGAATGTCCTGACTTCTGCGGAGGCCATATCATATCAAAAACTTCAAACTGTAACCAGTGCCTGCAACCTGGTTCAGGTTGTCAGTCAACCTATCAGGGTATTTACAAACAGCACAGGAATGAAATCATCAACATGTATCGATCACATCTTTACTAATGCTGCAGAAATGTGCTTTAAAGCAGTATCCAAATCCATAGGATGTAGTGATCACAATATAGTAGCCATATCTAGGAAAACCAAAGTTCCAAAGGCAAAGCCAAATATAGTGTATAAGAGGTCATACAATAAGTTTTGTAGTCATTCATATGTTGATAATGTAAATAATATTTGTTTGTCTGTGGTGTGTAATGAGGACCAGACGCTGCACTTGACACATTTATGAAATAGCTTATTCCAGTTACTAATAAGCATGCACCCATTAAGAAAATGACTGTAAAAACTGTTAAATCCCCTTGGATTGATAAGGAATTGAAAAATGGTATGGTTGAGAGGGATGAGGCAAAATGTATGGCAAATAAGTCTGGCAGCACAACTGATTGGCAAACATACAGCAAATGAAGAAATCATGTGAATAAACGAAATAAAAATAAAAATAAACTATACTATGAAACAAAAATAAATGATATAAAGAATTATAGTAAAAAGCTTTGGAGCACCTTAAATTACATTTAGGGAAAAAAGGCAAACTCAGCTCCATCATTCATTGAATCAGATGGCTTATTCATCAGAAAACCCACTGATATTGCCAACTACTTTAATGACTTATTCATTGGCAAGATAAGCAAACTTAGGTATGACATACCAGCAACAAATGCTGACACTACACATCCAATAGTGGCGAACCAGGGGTGGCATAATGTCAACGTTGCGTTGATTAGGTAGCAGCTGGGAGTTTATGGTGTCTGATTCTTGTGAGATTTGTTTATGACAGTTTGCAGTGGAACACGTGAAAATTACATTAACTTTCAGAATTGTTTGATGGGCTGTGAGCTACTGGTAGCTTGAGATCATCCTGTTGGAGACCCCTGTTCTAGAGTATTTTCATTGATTTATGTATCTGATCATTTGCCAGTTTAGCCCCTTTGCAGGCATTGTTGAGCAAAGTGCTCAATCCACCAGAAGTAACTGGCGGTTTCACAGCAAGCATCACAGGATACTGTATTTGGCTATACCATTAAAAGATAGAAATGTGGGAATGGCTCGTCTCATCACTGAACGTCATTTTGGCTGACGGTTTTCATATCTGTTCATCATGATCCATTACACCTCATGGCACAACAAGCTGCTTAATACTAATATAAAATTATACTTTTCTTTCTTCAAACATGCATACAACATTGTGTAAAATAATCATGAAGTAAAACAATTTTGAATTACCCACAGTCCTCTAAAAACAGAGCCATCTTAACAAATATAATGGCGCCGGAGAAGATGGCTGCCGTTTTACAGCCCTCTAACCAATTGTACTATTATGTGTGATTTTCCGCGTTATTTGTAATTTATTCTGTACATAATGTTTCTGCCATCGTCTCTTATAACCAAAAAGAGCTTCTGGATATCAGGACAGCGATTACTCACATCGTATTGGACTAATAATTTTTCTTCAACAAGTCGGACGCGAAGGATATCCTACAGACACCCGACAAGGCCCAAATCCCCATCATTCGCATGAGATAGAGACAGAGATATCGTGGACGTAGGTCGGGGTGCCTTGTAAGGATCCGACAGCAAGCAAGTAAACTGCCTCTTCCATCAATCCTATTAGCCAATGTTCAATCATTTGAGAATAGATTAGATGACCTAAGATTACGGTTATCCTACCAACGGGACATTAAAAACTGTAATATATTATGTTTCACCGAGTCGCGGCTGAAGCAGCGACATGGACAACATACAGCTAGCGGGCTATACGCTACATCGGCAGGATAGAACGGCTGACTCCGGTAAGACAAGGGGTGGCGGTCTGTGTATATTTGTAAACAACAGCCGTCTCGAGGTTTTGCTCGCCTTAGGTAGAGTATCTTATGATAAGCTGTAGACCACACTATTTACCAAGAGAGTTTTCATCTATATTTTTCATAGCTGTCTATTAACCATCACAAACCAATGCTGGCATTAAGATTGCACTGAATGAGCTGTATAAGGCCATAAGTGAACAGGAAAACGCTCATCCAGAGGCAGCGCTCTTAGTGGCCGGGGACTTTAATGCAGGGAAACTTGAATCAGTTCTACCTAATTTCTACCAGCATGTTAAATGTGCAACCAGAGGGAAAAAAACTCTAGACCACCTTTACTCCACACACAGAGACGCATACAAAGCTCTCCCTCGCCCTCCATTTGGCAAATCTGACCATAACTCTATCCCTCCTGATTCCTACTTATAAGCAAAAACTAAAGCAGGAAGCACCAGTGACTCGGTTAATAAAAAGTGGTCAGATGACGCAGATGCTAAGCTACAGGACTGTTTTGCTAGCACAGACTGGAACATGTTCCGGGATTCTTCAGATAGCATTGAGGAGTACACCACATCAGTCACTGGCTTCATCAATAAGTGCATTGATGACGTCGTCCCCACAGTGACCGTACGTACATACCCCAACCAGAAGCCATGGATTACAGGCAACATCTGTACTGAGCTAAAGGGTAGAGCTGCGGCTTTCAAGGAGTGGGACTGTAACCCGACGAACCATCAAACAGGCAAAGAGTCAGTACAGGACTAAGATTGAATCATACTACACCGGCTCTGACACTCGTCGGATGTGGCAGGGCTTGAAAACTATTACAGACTACAAAGGGAAGCACAGCCGCGAGCTGCCCAGTGACACAAGACTTCCAGACGAGCTAAACCACTTCTATGCTCGCTTCGAGGCAAGCAACACTGAAGCATGCATGAGAGCACCAGCGGTTCCGGATGACTATGTGATCACGCTCTCCGTAGCCAATGTGAGTAAGACTTTTAAGCAGGTCAACATTTACAAGGCCGCAGGGCCAGACGGATTACCAGGACGTGTACTCCGAGCATGTGCTGACCAACTGGCAAGTGTCTTCACTGATATTTTCAACATGTCCCTGACCGAGTCTGTAATACCTACATGTTTCAAGCAGCCCACCATAGTCCCTGTGCCCAAGAACGCCAAGGTAACTTGCCTAAATGACTACCGACCCGTAGCGCTCACGTCAGTAGCCATGAAGTGCTTTGAAAGGCTGGTCATGGCTCACATCAACACCATCATCCCAGAAACCCGAGACCCACTTCTATTCGCATACCGCCCCAACAGATCCACAGATGATGCAATCTCTATTGCATGCCACACTGCCCTTTCCCACCTGGACAAAAGGATGCTGTTCATTGACTACAGTTCAGCGTGCAACACCATAGTGCCCTCAAAGCTCACCACTAAGCTAAGGACCCTGGGACTAAACCTCCCTCTGCAACTGGATCCTGGACTTCCTGACGGGCCGCCCCCAGGTGGTAGGGGTAGGCAACAACACATCTGTCACTCTGATCCTCAACACGGGGGCCCCTCAGGGTGTGTGCTTAGTCCCGTCCCTATACTCCCCTATTCACCCACGACTGTGTGGCCAAGCACCGACTCCAACACCATCATTAAGTTTGCCGACGACACAACAGTGGTAGGCCTGATCACCGACAACGATGAGACAGCCTATAGCGAGGAGGTCAGAGACCTGGCAGTGTGGTGCCAGGACAACAACCTATCCCTCAATGTGATCAAGACAAAGGAGATGATTGTGGACTACAGGAAGAGGAGGGCAGAGCACGCCCCATTCACATCGACAGGGCTGTAGTGGAGCAAGTCGAGAGCTTCAAGTTCCTTGGTGTCCACATCACCAACAAACTATCATGGTCTAAACACACCAAGACAGTCGTGAAGAGGGCACGACAATGCCTATTCCCCCTCAGGAGACTGAAAAGATTTGGCATGGGTCCTGAGATCCTCAAAAAGTTATACAGCTGCACCATCGAGAGCATCCTGACAGGTTGCATCACCACCTGGTATGGCAACTGCTCGGCATCCGACCGCAAGGCACTACAGAGTGTAGTGCGTACGGCCTAGTACTTCACTGGGGCCAAGCTTCCTGCCATCTTGGACCTCTATACCAGGCGGTGTCAGAGGAAGGCCCTAGAAATTGTCAAAGACTCCAGACACCCTAATCATAGACTGTTATCTCTGCTACCACACGGCAAGCGGTACCGGAGTGCCAACTCTAGATCCAAAAGGCTCCTTAATAGCTTCTACCCCCAAGCCATAAGACTGCTGAACAGTTAATCAAATGGCTACCTGGACTATTTGGAATTGACCCCCCTTTTTTTTACGCTGCTGCTACTCGCTGTTTATTATGTATGCTTAGTCACGTTACCCCTACTTACATGTACATATTACCTCAATTACCTCGACTAACCTGTACCCCCACACATTGACTCGGCACAGATACCCCCTGTATACAGTGCCTTCGGAAAGTATTCAGACCCCTTGACTTTTCCGCATTTTGTTACATTACAGCCTTTATCTAAAATTGCTGGAATAAATACAAATCCTCAGCAATCTACACACAATACCCCATAATGACAAAGTGAAAACAGGTTTTTATAAAAAGCTGAAATACCTTATTGACATAAGTATTCAGACCATTTGCTATGAGACTCGAAATTGAGCTCAGGTGCGTCCTGTTTCCATTATTATCCTTGAGATGTTTCTACAACTTGATTGGAGTCCATTTGTGGTACATTCAATTGATTGGACAGGCACACACCTGTCTATATAAGGTCCCACTGTTGACAGTGCATGTCAGAGCAAAAACCAAGCCATGAGGTCGAAGGAATTGTCCATAGAGCTCCGAGACAGGATTGTGTTGAGGCACAGATCTGGGGAAGGGTACCAAGAACACAGTGGCCTCCATCATTCTTAAATGGAAGAAGTTTGGAACCACCAAGACTCTTCCTAGAGCTGGCCGCCCGGCCAAACTGAGCAATTGGGGGAGAAGGGCCTTGGTCAGGGAGGTGACCAAGAACCCAATGGTCACTCTGACAGAGGTCTAGAGTTCCTCTGTGGAGATGGGTGAACCTTCCAGAAGGACAACCATCTCTGCAGCACTCCACCTATCAGGCCTTTATGAGTGGCCAGATGGAAGCCACTCCTCAGTAAAAGGCACATGACAGCCCGCTTGGAGTTTGCCAAAAGGCACCTAAAGAGTCTCAGACCATGAGAAACAAGATTCTCTGGTCTGATGAAACCAAGATTGAACTCTTTGGCCTAAATACCAAGCGTCACATCTGGAGGAAACCTGGCACCATCCCTACGGTGAAGCATGGTGGTGGCAGCATCATTCTGTGGGGATGTTTTTCAGCGGCAGGGACTGGGAGACTAGTCAGGATCGAGGGAAAGATGAACGGAGCAAAGTACAGAGAGATCCTTGATGAAAACCTGCTCCAGAGCGCTCAGGAACTCAGACACGGGACGAAGGTTCACCTTCCAACAGGACAATAACCCTAAGCACACAGCCAAGACAACGCAGGAGTGGCTTCGGGACAAGTCTCAAATAGCTGTGCAGCGACGCTCCCCATCCAACCTGACAGAGCTTGAGAGGATCTGCAGAGAAGAATGGGAGAAACTCCCCAAATACAGGTGTGCCAAGTTTGTAGCGTCATACCCAAGTAGACTCGAGGCTGTGATCGCTGCCAAAGGTGCTTCAACAAAGTACTGTGTAAAGCGTCTGAATACTTATGTAAATGTGATATTTCAGTTTTTCTATTTTTAATAAATTAGCAAAAATGTCTAAAATCATGTTTTTGCTTTGTCATTATGGGGTATTGTATGTAGATTGATGAGGGAAAAAACTATTTAATCAATTTTAGAATAAGGCTGTAACCTACCAAAATGTGTAAAAAGTCAAGGGGTCTGAATACTTTCCGAACGCAAGTAGCCTCATTATTGTAATTTTATTGTAGCCTCATTATTAAGTAGCCTCATTATTGTTATTTTATTGTGTTACTTTTTTAAATTTCAGTTTATTTAGTAAATATTTTCTTAACTCTTATTTTTCATAACTGCATTGTTGGTTAAGGGCTTGTAAGTAAGCTTTTCATGGTATTCGGCGCATGTGACAAATACATTTTGATTTCATGATTTGAAATTACGGTGGAATCACACAAAAAATATTCTCCATAGGCCCTTATCATCAATCAATTTTTAAGCTATAAACCATTTACATGTCTTAACTATTTCATTGTATGAGAGACACAGTCTGCAAAAAAAGTATTTTGTGTGTTTTGATGCTGCCTTTAACATGCTGCCTTTTAAAAAACAACGCTCTTAAAAACATCAATATTCAGATTGAAGAACCACTTCGGGTGTTTCAGAGTACTTCTATTCTGTTTTAAAACACTTTCTGTGTCTCATAACACTTACATTGGGTTTACATTCAAACTACCTCCAAACACCAGATCTCAGGTTAGATGCACTACTTTTCATGGTTTCATTACACAATCATGGTGTTTGGAGTCTTTCTATTTTTCCTGCACTGTACTTTTGTTGCTATCAGTAGCACTATAATGACAGACAGTATCACTATAATGTGCATTAAAATAGAGTAGTAAAGCACAGGTGTCATGTGTGTCAAGTACTGGCTTGAATGAAAATGTGTGCAGTTACACACTGACTGGCTGATTAAAAGGGAAATCTGCATTGGTACATCCATTTTTGGACTTTGAAATTATTGCTATACACCCATTGATTCTTGAAGAATATAACTTATAAATGCCTCATGCGCATAGTTAAACTGTTGTACACCATCAGAACCCAAAATATAAGCTTGTTTTACTCCAATGTTTGTAAACAATGTGATTGTGATCTCATGGGTGGTCAGTCCTTGCATCCATAGCTGTGTTTATGAATTTGAGAGGGATTACATTTCTCCAGACACATTTCTCCAGCCCCATCCCTCAGCTGTTTACTGCAGATATCCCCTTTAAAGTTTTCATGACGTGACTGTCTATGTTGTTGTCTCAGTGCATGGATTTGAACAGTTAGCATAGAAGTCCTGTGCCAAGGGCTGCTGATACAAGCTGTGGACCCTTTTGACTACATAATCATGTTTTCTAACCGTATAGATAACTACCTTACCTGAAGCTGACAATGTTATTTCCTAGCTATTCATGACTGAAATGGCAGAGACGATGGGTGAAAATAAGACTGAAAAATATCTATCTTTCCTTTGTTTATTGAGCTATGTTTACATAGGCTTCTATCTAAATACATGACATACTACACTCTAAAGTTTAAACCATACCTGTTGAAAGACTAGATAATCATGTCCTTTGGGGATGAAGCATTTTGACGTGTGCTTCACAATATAACTGTGTGGCTCTTCGGGGAGAAGCAGGCTCTGTGGTGGAGGTTGGGGAAAAAGGAGAAGGTGTCTTTTGTGCCCAAAGCCCAGTGTTGGCAAGTGGGAGGACAAATCAGACATTCAAGGGTGTGCTGTCGCTCATGGCAACTACTGTTAAAATGACAAGGATGCAGCATTATGCAGTAGCGGCAGAATCTTTCAAGCTGATACTCCTTGGCTAGCTGCTTTAATTAAAAGGGGCTTAAATAGGGAAGCAGAGACAGTTGCGCTTAATCATAACTTTGATCCACCTGGGGATGATTAACATCAGGTATCCTGACACTGGCCGGCTCGTCTGGGGATACTCTCTCTCTCTCTCTTTGCATGTCCAACCCTATACACATCAGCGAGTGAAATCACTGCAAAACTTTTTATATATATATATATATATATATATATATATATACAGTGAGGGAAAAAAGTATTTGATCCCCTGCTGATTTTGTACGTTTGCCCACTGACAAAGAAATGATCAGTCTATAATTTTAATGGTAGGTTTATTTGAACAGTGAAAGACAGAATAACTACAAAAAAAATCCAGAAAAACGCATGTCAAAAATATTATAAATTTATTTGCATTTTAATGAGGGAAATAAATATTTGACCCCTCTGCAAAACATGACTTTGTGATTGCCAACAAGGGTTTTGCCACCAAGTACTGAGGTCAGACGTTTCTTGTAGTTGGCCACCAGGTTTGCACAAATCTCAGGAGGGATTTTGTCCCACTCCTCTTGCAGATCTTCTCCAAGTCATGAAGGTTTCGAGGCTGACGTTTGGCAACTCGAACCTTCAGCTCCCTCCACAGATTTTCTATGAGATTAAGGTCTGGAGACTGGCTAGGCCACTCCAGGACCTTAATGTGCTTCTTCTTGAGCCACTCCTTTGTTGCCTTGGCCGTGTGTTTTTGGGTCATTGACATGCTGGAATACCCATCCACGACCCATTTTCAATGCCCTGGCTGAGGGAAGGAGGTTCTCACCCAAGATTTGAAGGTACATGGCCCCGTCCATCGTCCCTTTGATGCGGTGAAGTTGTCCTGTCCCCTTAGCAGAAAAAACACCCCCAAAGTATAATGTTTCCCACATCCATGTTTGATGGTGGGGATGGTGTTCTTGGGGTCATAGGCAGCATTCCTCCTCCTCCAAACACGGCGAGTTGAGTTGATGCCAAAGAGCTCAATTTTGGTCTCATCTGACCACAACACTTTCACCCAGTTCTCCTCTGAGTCATTCAGATGTTCATTGGCAAACTTCAGACGGGCATGTATATGTGCTTTCTTGAGCAGGGGGACCTTGGGGGCGCTGCAGGATTTCAGTCCTTCACGGCGTAGTGTGTTACCAATTGTTTTCTTGGTGACTATGGTCCCAGCTGCCTTGAGATCATTGACAAGATCCTCCCCATGTAGTTCTGGGCTGATTCCTCACCGTTCTCATGATCATTGCAACTCCACGAGGTGAGATCTTGCATGGAGCCCCAGGCCGAGGGAGATTGACAGTTCTTTTGTGTTTCTTCCATTTGCGAATCATCGCACCAACTGTTGTCACCTTCTCACCAAGCTGCTTGGCGATGGTCTTGTAGCCCATTCCAGCCTTGTGTAGGTCTACAATATTGTCCCTGACATCCTTGGAGAGCTCTTTGGTCTTGGTCATGGTGAGAGTTTGGAATCTGATTGATTGATTGCTTCTGTGGACAGGTGTCTTTTATACAGGTAACAAGCTGAGATTAGGAGCACTCCCTTTAAGAGTGTGCTCCTAATCTCAGCTCATTCCTGTATAAAAGACACCTGGGAGACAGAAATCTTTCTGATTGAGAGGGGGTCAAATAATAATTTCCCTCATTAAAATGCAAATCAATTTATAAAATTTTTGACATGCTTTTTTCTGGATTTTGTTGTTGGTATTCTGTCTCTCTGTGACACTCTGGCTCCATGGACTTTGATTATTGAGCCAGGGTTGTTCATTTTCATTTTGGGTGTATTTCTATGTTGGATCTAGTTGTTCATTTCTATGTTTGGTTTTGTTGTATTAGTCATATGACTCCCAATCGGAGGTAACGAGTGTCAGCTGTCGGCTCGTTATCTCTGATTGGGAGCCATATTTAAACTGTGTGGTTTCACCTTGGTTTTGTGGGTTTTTGTTCCTTTTCAGTCAGTGTTACTGTTGGACTTCATTGAGTCGTCTTTTGTTTTGGATACGTTATTGAATAAAGTCATGTTTCTTGGACACGCTGCGCTTTGGTCCGCTTCCTCTATTAACGACGACCGTGACAGAAAAACCCACCATCAAAGGACCAAGCAGCGTGTCAAGCGGCAACAGGACCCAGCTCCAAAGGCTTCCTGGACATGGGAGGAGATTTTGGACGGAAGGGGTCCTGGACTTGGGAGGAGATCCTGGATGGGATGGATCCCCGTCCATGGAGCGAAACGGTGGAGAGGCGACGGCGAGAGGAGCAACGGCGTCAGCAGGGCCATCGTCGGAAGGTCGAGAGGCAACCCCAAAAAGTTTTTGGGGGGCACATGGCTTGGGCGGCTGGGCAGCAGGAGGCTGCCACAGGGCTGACGGAGGCAGAGAAGGGGCGAATTCAAAGGGCAACCAGGTTACGGGGTCACTGGGCAAAGTAGGGAAAGGAGATGTAGAGGCACGGCGAGTGGTACTGGGGTGTATTACCAGTCCGGTCCGGCCCGTTCCAGTTCCCGGGGTAGAGCCAGTGGTGTGTGCCTCCAGTACGGTCCGGCCTGTTGCGACCCCTCGCACCAAGTGTACGGTGCGCGTCTCCAGCCCGGCTCGGCCTGTTCCTGTTCCTCGCACCAAGGATACGGTGCGCTTCGCCAGCCCAGCGGCCTGTTCCGGCCACTCGCACCAGGGATACGGTGCGCGTCGCCAGCCCGGCCCGGCCTGTTCCGCCACTCGCACCAGGGATACGGTGCGCCGTCGCCAGCCCGGCCCGGCCTGTTCGGCCACTCGCACCAGGGATACGGTGCGCGTCGCCAGCCCTTTCCCACCAGTGCCTAGACCACGTACCAAGCCTCCTGTGTGTCCCCAGAGTCCTGTGCGTCCTGTTGCTGCTCCCCGCACTAGCCCTGAGATGCGTGTCCTCAGCCCGGTACCTCCAGTTCCGGCACCACGCATCAGGCCTACGGTGCGTCCCCCAGGGCCCAGAATGCCCTGTTGCTTCTCCCCGCACTAGCCCTGAGATGCGTGTCCTCAGCCCGGTACCTCCAGTTCCGGCACCACGCACCAGGCCTACGGTGCGCCTCAGGCGGCCAGAGTCTGCCGTCTGCTCAGGGGCCTGAACTGTCCGTCTGCCCAACGCCGTCTGAACTGCCCGTCTGCCCAACGGGCGCCTGAACTGCCCGTCTGCCCAACGCCGTCTGAACTGTCCGTCTGCCAAGCGCCGCAGGAACTGCCCGTCTGTACTGAGCCTGCAAAGCCGCCCGTCTGCCATGAGCCTTCAGAGCCGTCCCGCCAGACCGAGCCGCTAGAGCTCTCCGCCAGACAGGGAGCAGCCAGAGCCTTCCGCCAGACAGGATCAGCCAGAGCCTTCCGCCAGACAGGAGCAGCCAGGAGCCTTCCCGCTCAGACAGGATCAGCCAGAGCCTTCCGCCAGACAGGATCAGCCAGAGCCTTCCGCCAGACAGGATCAGCCAGAGCCTTCCGCCAGACAGGATCAGCCAGAGCCTTCCGCCAGACAGGATTAGCCAGAGCCTTCCGCCAGACAGGATCAGCCAGAGCCTTCTGCCAGACAGGATCAGCCAGAGCCTTCCGCCAGCCAGGATCCGCCAGAGCCGTCCCAGCCAGGATCCGCCAGAGCCGTCCAGCCAGGATCCGCCAGAGCCGTCCAGCCAGGATCCGCCAGAGCCAGCTAGTCAGGTACTGTCCCTTAGCCCGGTGCTGCCCCTTAGTCCGGTGCTGCCCCTCAGCCGTGCTGCCCCCTTAGCCCGGTGCTGCCCCTTAGTCGGTGCTGCCCCTTAGTCCGGTGCTGCCTCTAAGTCCGGTGCTGCTCCTTAGTCCGGTGCCGCCCCTTAATCCAGGTGGGTTTAGTCGGGGGTGGTCATGTGGAGGGGGGCTACGAAGCGGATAGTGACTAAGGTGGGGTGGGGACCACGACCTGGGCCAGAGCCGCCACCATGGACAGACGCGCCACCCAGACCCTCCCCTAGACTGTATGCTGGTGCGCCCGGAGTTCGCACCTTTAGGGGGTACTGTGACACTCTGGCTCCATGGACTTTGATTATTGAGCCAGGGTTGTTCATTTTCATTTTGGGTGTATTTCTATGTTGGATCTAGTTGTTCATTTCTATGTTTGGTTTTGTTGTATTAGTCATATGACTCCCAATCGGAGGTAACGAGTGTCAGCTGTCGGCTCGTTATCTCTGATTGGGAGCCATATTTAACTGGGTGGTTTCCACCTGGTTTTGTGGGTTTTTTGTTCCTTTTCAGTCAGTGTTACTGTTGGACTTCATTGAGTCGTCTTTTGTTTTGGATACGTTATTGAATAAAGTCATGTTTCTTGGACACGCTGCGCTTTGGTCCGCTTCCTCTATTAACGACGACCGTGACACTCTCACTGTTCAAATAAACCTACCATTAAAATTATAGACTGATCATTTCTTTGTCAGTGGGCAAACGTGCAAAATCAGTGTGTATATATATATATATACACATACACATACAGTGAGGGAAAAAAGTATTTGATCCCCTGCTGATTTTGAACTTCCTCTACCCTCAAACTCTCCGATCATTTCCATGATGTCCATCCAGTTTGCTTCTATATGCCATATCTTTCTAACTGTGCTCTTTCACAAAAGCTCTCAACCTATAACCTCTATACTTATTATGGACACAGGATGCTTTACATTAGTTATCTTGTTGTTATTAGTTGTTGTTAGTTGTTATTAGTCCCATCCTTCAGCTCCATTCAACACCTCCCATCTATCTCTTAACACCATCCTTATTGGATTTCTACTTGCCATATATTTTTCAACTGTACTGTGATGTTTCACAAAAGTTCTGAACCTTTCTATTTTCATTGTTTCTACAGATTGTAAATAGAAAATAAACATTTTTGCTAAAAGTATTATTATATTATTGATCGATTGACTATGACTTTTCAGATCACCCAGTAGTGCTATCTGCAGGGTTAGCTCCAGGTAAATATTGCAATCCTTCAGCCATTCCTGGACCTGTGACCAAAACAAGCTGCAAATGGACAGTACCAAAACAAATGATCTAATGATCTGTCTCTTCGCAGCAAAATCTGCAGGGGCTGGGAAGATTGTATGTTGTGGAATAGAGTTCAAGTCCGGGCTCTGGCTGGGCCACTCAAGGACATTCAGAGACTTGTCCCGAAGCCACTCCTGCATTGTCTTGGCTGTGTGCTTAGAGTTGTTGTCCTGTTGGAAGGTGTACCTTCGCACCAGTCTGAGGTCCTGAGCGCTCTGGAGCAGGTTTTCATCAAGGATCTCTCTGTACTTTGCTCCGTTCATCTTTCCCACAATCCTAACTAGTCTCCCAGTCCCTGCCTCTGAAAAACATCTCCACAGAATGATGCTGCCACCACCATGCTTCACCGTAGGGATGGTGCCAGGTTTCCTCCAGATGTGACAATTGGCGATCAGACCAGAGAATCTTGTTTCTCATGGTCTGAGAGTCCTTTAGGTGCCTTTTGGCAAACTCCAAGCGGGCTGTCATGTGCCTTTTACTGAGGAGTGGCTTCTGTCTGGCCACTCTACCATAAAGGCCTGATTGGTGGAGTGCTGCAGAGATGGTTGTCCTTCTGGAAGGTTCTCCCATCTCCACTGAGGAACTCTGGAGCTCTGTCAGAGTGACCATTGGGTTCTTGGTCACCTCCCTGACCAAGGCCCTTCTCCCCCGATTGCTCAGTTTGACCGGGCGGCCAGCTCTAGGAAGAGTCTTGGTGTTTCCACATTTCTTCCATTTAAGAATGATGGAGGCCACTGTGTTCTTGGGGACCTTCAATGCTGCAGAAATGTTTTGGTACCCTTTCCCAGATCTGTGCCTCGACACAATCCTGTCTTGGAGCTCTACGGACAATTCCTTCAACCTCATGGCTTGGTATTTGCTCTGACATGCGCTGTCAACTGTGTGCCTTTACAAATCAGTGTCCAATCAATTGAATTTACAAGAGGTGGACTCCAATCAAGTTGTAGAAACATCAAGGATGCTCAATGGAAACAGGATGCACTTAAGCTCAATTTGAGTCTCATAGCAAAGGGTATGAATACTTATGTAAATAAGGTATATATATATATAAATGTGCAAAAATGTCTAAAAACCTGTTTTCACTTCGTCATTATGGGGTATTGTGTGTAGATTGATGAGGACATTTTTTTATTTAATCCATTTTAGAATAAGGCTGTAACGTAACAAAATGTGGAAAAAGTCAACGGGTCTGAATACTTTCCGAATGCACTGTAGATCAGTAGGAAAAGTGTGTTTGTTACTTTAATACACCATGACATGACAATATGTCCAAGCCGGTGTCATAACCTTTTCTCGATTTTGTGTTATTGAAGCAGCTCCCATGTTCTTCATCACGTGCATTCAATACATTATGAAAATGTGTTGACAAGTCATACACAAACACACATGCTCATAGGCACGCTCGCGGCACACACACACTCACACACACACACACAGTCCTTGTGTTTACTCGTTCCCCACCCTGGTGCACTTATGTTTCTACAGAGACGTCCTATTGGCTTTTCAGAGAAGGCTCTGACAGCTTGGTGTGACGAGGTGTGAATGAAGGAGTCAGGCGCAGGAGGTAAAACACTGAAGTCCAGAGTTTATTCCGTTCACATAAATAATATGTGTCAAAAATAAACCAGCGTCAAAACGAAACTAACAAGGGAAAATAATCCACCTTGGCAAATACACAGTGAAATGTAGCTCGACCGAGCTACTCGCTCTCACAATAAACAATCACTCACAAAGACAAGGGGAACAGAGGGAACACTTATACACATACTAATTAGGGGAATGAGCACCAGGTGTGTGTGATTGACAAGACAAGACATGACAAGTGGAGTGATGAGAATGGGATCGGCAGTAGCTAGTAAGCCGGTGACGACGAACGCCGAAACCTGCCCGAACAAGGAGGGGAGGCAGCCTCGGCGGAAGTCGTGACAGTAACCCCCCCGCCCCCTTTGACGCTCAACAGGGAGGGATCGAGGATGTCCCTCCTTGGGACCCAGCACCGTTCTTCCGGACGCCTCCCGCACCTCAGACTCCTGGTGCGGACCAGCTACCACCGGCCTGAGGAGAGACACATGAAACGAGGGGTTAATACGGTAATCAGGGGGGAGTAACAACCTGTATGTAACCTCGTTTATCCTCCTCAGGACTTTAAATGACCCCACAAACCGCAGGCTCAGCTTCCGGCAGGGCAGGCGGAGGGGTAGATTCCGGGTCGAGAGCCAGACCCTATCCCCTGGTACGAAAACCGGGGCCTCCCTGCGGTGGCCGTCACCGTTCGCCTTCTGACGACGCACAGCGCGCTGGAGGCGAACGTGGGCAGCGTCCCAAGTCTCCTCCGCGCGCCGAAACCAGTCATCCACCACAGGAGCCTCGGTCTGGCTCTGGTGCCACGGTGCCAGGACCAGTTGGTAACCCAAAACACATTGGAAGGGTGTTAGGTTAGTGGAGGAGTGGCGGAGAGAGTTCTGAGCGTATTCTGCCCATGGCAGGAACACCGACCACTCCCCCGGCCTGTCCTGACAGTAGGTCCGCAGGAACCTACCCACATCTTGATTCACCCTTTCCACCTGCCCATTACTCTCGGGGTGAAATCAAGAGGTCAGGCTGACCGAGACCCCCAGATGTTCCATGAACGCCTTCCAGACTCTAGACGTGAACTGGGGACCTCGGTCGGACACTATATCCTCTGGTACCCCGTAGTGCCGGAAGATGTGAGTAAACAGAGCCTCCGCAGTTTTTAGGGCCGTGGGGAGACCAGGCAGAGGAAGGAGGCGGTAGGACTTTGAAAAGCGATCCACAACGACCAGGATGGTGGTGTTACCTTGGGAGAGGGGAAGATCAGTAATAAAATCAATACTAAGGTGAGACCATGGTCTTTGTGGAACTGGTAAAGGTTGTAGCTTACCCGCTGGGAGGTGCCTAGGTGCCTTACTCTTGGCGCACACTGAGCAGGAGGAAACATGCACCCTCACGTCCTTAGCCAAGGTAGGCCACCAGTACTTCTCGGTCAGGCAGCGCATTGTACGACCGATACCTGGATGACCAGAGGAGGGTGATGTGTGTGCCCAGTAGATCAGACGATCACGGATAAGCGCATATATCCGCGTCCATCACCCATACTACCGGCGCCACAATGCATGAGGCCGGGAGTATGGGAGTGTTGCTCTCTGGGCCTCTCCTCTGTGTCATACAGCCGAGACAGTGCGTCTGCCTTCACGTTCTTCGACGGAATGTATGAGAGTGTGAAATCAAACCGGGTGAAGAAGAGGGCCCACCTGGCCTTGCGAGGATTCAGCCTCTCGCTGCCCGAATGTACTCCAGGTTACGGTGGTCTGTCCAGACGAGGAAAGGGTGTTTCGCCCCTTCGAGCCAATGCCTCCACCCCGTCAAAGCTCGGACAACTGCCAGCAGCTACCGAACACCAACGCTGTAGTTCTGCTCCGCCGAGCTGAACTTCTTCGAAAAGAAGGTACAGGGGCGGAGCTCCTTCACCGTGGTTGGAGTCAGCCAATTACGCACGGCAGAAATGCGATCTCCCTCCATCTCCACACCTGTGGTAGTAATGCGGTATCCGAGGAAGGAGATTGACTGCTGGAAAAACTCACACTTCTCTGCCTTGGCATAAAGATCATTCGGACCAGTACCTTGCGAACCAGGGACACATGCTCGGCGCGCGTAGCGGAATACACCAGGATGTCATCGATGTAGACCACCACCCCACGACCAAGCATGTCCCAAAACACCTCGTTCACAAAGGACTGGAAAACGGATGGAGCATTCATCAAACCGTAGGGCATCACCAGGTATTCATAATGCCCCGAGATTGTGCTGAATCCACTCATCCCCTTCCCGAATACGCACCAGGTTGTAGGCACTCCTGAGGTCTAATTTGGTGAAAAAACGGGCCCCATGCATTGACTCAATCACTGAAGGAATGAGGGGAAGAGGATAACTAAATCGTACTGTCACCTTATTCAGTGGTCGATAATCAATGCACGGGCGTAAACCGCCATCTTTCTTTTTCACAAAGAAGAAACTCGAGGAAGCAGGTGAAGTGGAAGGACGTATATACCCCTGGCGCAGGGACTCGGTGACGTATGTTTCCATAGCCTCCGTTTCAGCCTGCGACAGGGGATACACATGACTCCTGGGAGGTACAGCGTCTACCCGAAGGTTTATCACGCAATCCCCCTCCCGATGAGGTGGTAATTTAGTCGCTTGCGTCTTGGAAAACGCGAGCGCCAGATCATGGTATTCGGGGGGAATGCGCACGGTGGGGTTACCGTCTGGACTTTCCACCGTGGTCGCACTAACGGAAACACCTAGACACCTACCCGGACACTCACGCGACCACCCCATAAGAACCCTCTGCGGCCATGAAAAATTGGGGTTGTGAAGGGCTAACCACGGATCTGCTCAACATGCGTCTCCTGTGTAATCATGGTGACTGGTACAGTAACCTCCAGTAACCAACCCGGACCCTAATGGTCGACTATCAAGTGCTCTGATGGGGAGTGGAATGGATAGGGGAACCAATGAAATGCCTTGACGGCGTGCAAATGCCCTGTCCATAAAGTTCCCAGCTGCGCCTGAATCGACTAGCGCCTTACACTGGGAAACTACCAGGTGATCGGGGAAGGAGATAGATAAGGTACAGTACGCTATAAAGGGCTCTGAACAAGTTTGGGTGTTCGTTACCTGGGGTGATGCGTGAGTACCCTGCCTACTGCCTCCAGCCCCAAAGGAACGTTGACTGCGACGTGAGGTGGATTGTCCCTTCGTGCCACCAGAGTGGCACTGTCGCTGTCCTCCTGCGCTCTCTCGACCGGCGGCTCCCCCCAGCTCCATCTGCTCGGGGTCAGAGTCGTCCGGAGTGGGAACGGGCAGACCCCTACCAGGACGTCCTCTGGCTGTCCACCAGTTGGGAGAACGATAGCATGGCTTCACGGCAGGCTAGCTCCCGTCGGACGTCCTCCCTTATGTGGCACCGGAAATGGTCGATCAGGGCCCGCTCGTTCCACCCGGACCCGGACCCCAATGCCAGCCGAAACCTGCCCGAACAAGGAGGGGAGGCAGCCTCGGCGGAAGTCGTGACATTTGGGGAGGCTGGGGCCTTTGTGTTTGGATGGCTCTGTGGTTAGAGGGGCTTTCTGCAGAGAATACCTTATTTACAGAGCAGGTCTATTATTTTCTATTCACAGAGCCTTTCTGCATCATTCAACACAATCTGGATGTGTCCCCAACAGAGACTTGTTTATTTCAAGACTAATCTAGACAAACATCAGTCTCATAATCAGGTTTCAGAGAAGAGCCAAGCAGCTCCTTTTAAACCTCAATGCTGACAGATGCTTCCAGAAATAGCAGCTATTGTCTGAATAGTCTCATGTCAGTTAATTTGTCCTGTGGGTCTGTGATCCTTTCCTCTTATACTAATGGAGATTTTTTGTTTTGGGGGGTGGTGTTTTTTTTTAGATCAGCTTTAATATTTCAGATAGACTGTAGGTCCTATCAATTTCATTGTTTGTATCATTTCTAATGTGTCTTTAATCTGAAACATTATACCTTTGCACTACTCATTTCATGGACACTGTACACATCTACCTTTATTGTCCGTCAATTATATCAATTTTTGTGTGTTTTTTGGCCTTTACAGAAATATACATTGAGCTTTGTAATGTCTTTTCACCTTGGACAAAGTAAAGCATGATTTCCACCTTGTTCTATTTTGGCCTTCCATGCGGTGCAGCTGTCTATCTAATGTCCTCGAGACGATACTGGGTCACTGGATCACTGCCCTCTTCATAGTCATTAACTCTACCAGTGCCTATTGGTTTCACTGTGCTAGTTTAACTCGCCAATAGATCCTTATTAGCACCTATCCTTTCTACCCACATCAGCATCATTTTAATCTCTCAGTTTCAGAAATGATATGACGATAGGTAATGATTTCACAGTCCGAGCACACAGGTTTTTGTGGGCTGTGGTTAGTCTAGCAAGTGTAAGCATCATTTCCCTCCTCAGTGTGAAATCTTTGAAGGTTTTTTTCTTGGCTTCCAATTTGAGTTTCTATGTTAGTTTTGGAATAAGACTGCACGTTTACTCCACATTTATAAAATGTTTTACAGATGTTGTATCCACATGTAATGTGTGATACTTGAGTCGTTTTGGAACTGGGGAATCTGCCAGTGTTTCGGTGAAGTAGGCTAGCAGTTTCCTCTGTCTTGTGCTCACTCCACATATCCATTTCCCGCTCAGAACACACAGCAGCAATACGCCCACTCACTAGGAGATCATGCCCTAAAACAGTGACTTTTACCCAGCAATTACCTTTTATCTCCATACAGACTGTCTCATAGTGGAGAACTGCTAAAAAGAGAACCTACTCTGAAAATGTCTCACGCCTCCTCTGTAATGAATTTCTAACATGTGTTTACTCTACATTTTGGTGCGTGAACAGATTCCACATTATTCATTAAATATTTTATCTTGATAATATTTGCCTATTTATCTATATGCATTTTTTTATTTTTTACTTGCATTCAAATACCTTTCATTACTAGGTTTGAGGTTTAATTTTAGGGCAGCTAATACAAAAATTATGACTCAACTTTTGAATTGTCACCATGGCTATACAAAATATATTTTTCCTTTATCTCATGGTATTGAATTTGAGGCACATAGCCTATCTGAAATGTAAGGACTAAAGATAAAGGCAAACATAGGGCAAAACATGGAGACGCGTTTTCTGTGCGTAATGTAGAGCCTTGCTTCGCATAACAGTTGCCACCTCATTGCGGATAAGCCTGCTGAAAAGACAGCACAAACATAGTGATTGTACCTTTGTGACTACCAGTTTAGCTTGTTGCGCATCGAAGGCTTGAGAAGTGGTGTGGTCCGTGTGGCAACGAAAAGCAAGCAAGATTTTTTGAAAAGGCAAAAAGTTTGCGCAGTGCTTTATTTTTTGCAGTGGGAATAGGTTTATGGCAGATGTGCAAGAGAAGATAAGAGAGTGAGGACAGGTGGTGTAATAAGAAGCTAAGATGTCGGTTTATCCACCGTACAAAATGCTCTTGTTCTTTTCTCTCATGAGGACAAACCTTCGGGAGACGTGATTTATGGTGGCTTTTGTGCTGAGAACAGTTTTGGTGGGGTCTGGATGGACTGCCCCTCCACAATGGATCTTATGGAGATTTGTTTCAGGGAATAGATTTAAGTTTAGCCTACATTTTACATTTTGAGTCTCGTATTATATTTATTTATATTTTCGCTTAATGGTTTTGAATGCGGTCTCTTGGACAATTGATGTGTTGCTTTGTAACATACCCACTCGTTGAAGAGATGCGTCGACTTTGATTTCTTAACAAAAGTAGATAGCCCACGGTCAAAGAAGTAAAGGCTTGAATTCAAACTGTGAACTTCAAAACTGAGGAATATTTATTTGTGAACAACTCCACATGCGGATATGAATATTTATCATCACTTGTTGCCTTGGCTAAGGACATTATGATGGACTAAAACAAGTCTTTTTTTTTTTGTTGGTCAAATCACTTGCTCTACCCCACCCCTGCTTCCCAGGGTCTAACCCTCTCTCCTCTCTCCTGTTTTCCTTGCTCCTCGCAGAATGTCCCGGTTTGGAGACGACGTCCCCGCCTTGTTGGGGTCCGGGGATGGGGCTCCGAGCGCGAACAGGACCCGGAGATGGGCGGCTGTGTCTACAGGTGATGGAGTTTCCCCAGCCTTTAAACAGACCAAAGCGCAGAGAGCCCGCACCATGGCCCTGTACAACCCCATCCCTGTCAGACAGAACTGTTTCACCGTCAATAGATCACTCTTCATTTTCGGAGAGGACAACATTGTTCGGAAGTACGCAAAGAAGGTCATAGAGTGGCCATATCCTTTTGGTTAAGTGTAAACACACACACACACACTTTCAACAAAAGTTCTTATCTATATAGAATTGTCTATCGTATTAATGGTTCTCTTATCATAAAGAACAGTATAATTCAGCACCAGGGAAGCACCAGCAGCGGTTGTATAGCTGATACTTATAGGAGGGTGGGGTTTTATTCCACAAAGCCAAAGATTTGACTTATCTGCCTAGTTACATCTTTTAACAAATTGATTTCCAACATCTATTAACCCCCTCCAGCCCCCCAAACACACACACACTCACACACACACACACACACACACACACACACACACACACACACTGAGGTTCACTTCACTGACCACTGACAATCCACTCGAAGTTAAGGCAGACTTGTTTTAAACCATTGATCACGTTTCCCACTGAGTGAAAGTGCTATCCATGCATGGTGCTGAATGATTTCCAAACGGTTAAAACTTTAGGGCTTCAGCTGTGTGTCATTGATTAAAAGTCCTACAGACATTGAGTCAAGAGATATAGCTAGTATAACACTAACAATACAGTGGCCCCTCATTGTGGTGCTAGATTCACATTATTAACCTGTTGAGATTCAAGCCTCTGTTGATGGTTTTGAATTAGCATGATGGAGCTGTTATTGACTGCCAGAAATTACCAACTGCAATGATCAAGTGTTTGAGACTGAAACCTGGTTAGATGGACAGTCTTTTACTCGATAGTAATGGTTTTCTTGTAGCAGTGCAATGCTGTAGGTATAGATCTATTTTATCAGCGAATTTCAGATTCCTTGTTATTCTACATGTTATGTTAACATTATAGCTTTTGGCCTTATTACACACCCCTCTCTCTGGTCTTTCCATCAATGTATGGTTAATTCACATTGTTGAATTGATTTGCCTAAATTGGATCAATATCTGAAGGCACTCTTGAATATAATTTAATGCCACCTTTTTCATTGGTTGATTTTATTATGAAAATGTAATATGGTCAGGATATCATAGGGAAATCGGCATCAGACAAGCAATGGATGTTATTTGTTTGATGGTCAAAACAAACAAAATAATGTGTGTTATCATTGGAAAACTCCAGTACTGTATATTATATATTGATTGACATGCATGATTGTCTTTGCCTTTGTCCTAGTGGGAGAGCGTGACTCGCATGCCAGTCAGTGGAAACTGAATTAGACACGTAGACCTCCATTTCCCTCCATGCAGCTAATGACTTTCTGTCAACAAGATGCAGGTGTTGCCCGACCCGTGATGATCACTGGCTGTAGATTTGAGGGATATCACCACATTTCCACGTCACAGAGGAGAGGAGATGAGATGGAGGGAGAGGAGGTGGAGGGGAGAGGAGGTGGAGGGGAGAGGAGGTGGAGGGGAGAGGAGGTGGAGGAGAGGAGAGGAGATGGAGAGGAGGTGGAGGGGAGAGGAGAGGAGATGGAGAGGAGGTGGAGGGATGGAAAGCTGAGAGGGGCACTAATAGCCTGGAAATGACTTGGCACCACACCAAAGCAAATGGATTGCCTTTCTCTTAGTGAAAGTAAGCAACACAATGCCCTTGTGTTGGTCAGCTATTGTTTATCTACAGTAGGCCTATACCAGGTGTCCCAGGTTTGTTATTATTGTCCTGCCCAGCTGAATGGCTTTCTGATATACTATTATTGCGTAATAGTCCTTACACTATCATTTTAAAGGCCCAGTGCAGTCAAAAGTGTGATTTTCCTGTGTTTTATATATATTTCCACACTATGAGGTTGGAATAAAGCTGTGAATTTGTGAAAATGATGATAATTCCCTTTTAGTGTAAGAGCTGTTTGAAAAGACCGCCTGAAATTTCAGCCTGTTTTGGTGGGATGGAGTTATGGCCTGCCTGGTACATCACCAGATGGTAAATTAGTTAATAGACCAATAAGAAAGAAAGTTCCAAACCTCAATCCATCTATTGTTGTGTTCCTTGCAAATATATCGTTGTTTATGCAGTTCCTGACTGGTTCTCGGCAGTTTGTGGCTATCGTTCTGTTTTGTTGGGTGGAAAGTGCAGAAACTAACCCCAAGGTTAATGTGGCATTGTGTAGGGAGTGTCTCATTTCATCTAATTAACTTTGTCAATTTAATTAACAAACATTACGTCTAATGATGTCTGATCAGTCTGCTGTATCATGTAGTATAAAGTGATTAGAACTGTAACTGATGATCTCATTTGAGTAATTTCCTATCATGATGTGACACAGCACAGGCTGATGTTCATAAGCTTGAGCTTTAGCATTTAGAGAGCTCTGGCAAAATATCCACTGTGAACTTCGTAAGACATTCTCACATACACACATGCATACACACACACACACACACACACACACACACACACACACACACACACACACACACACACACACACACACACTTACACAACACACAATCCGCTCTCTGTGCATGACAGCCCCCTGCACCTCTCTCATTCAGAGGGTTTGGGTTAAATGCTGAAAGACACATTTCAGTTGAATGCATTCAGTTGTACAACTGACTAGGTATCCCCCCTTTCCCTTATCAAAAGGTCATAGTTGTGTGCAGAACAACATGCTTCCTGGCATAAGCAGCTAATTTTTTTCAACTGCTCAATTAAAAGCGATGAGGGGTTTATTTCCAGGCATCCGTGACTGGCATGATGCAGGAGCAGCAGGTGTGTCAGGGGGTCGATGTGGAGACTGGCAGGGGCTGGGTGGAGGAGCCAGGCAGGCCTGAAACACGTGGCCCACTCTGGTGCGGGGGGCCTGGGGAGGAAGAGTTCCTGCTCTCCCTGTCTGATGAACACTGGGAGGCTGCTACAGGAAGTGCCCGGGGTGTAGGTACTTCTTTAATAATGGATCTTGTCCATGGGAGAGCAGGTCTGAGGGGCGGGGTGCTGACTGACGCCACCCTCTAGAGCCCCCCCCCCAGGAGCAGGAGTGGCAAATCAGCTTCATCCAATTTCAGATGGCATAACTGATCTGGCATTGGCATGTCCCTACATTTGCATTTACTCTTGGTTCCTGTATTCTTGGTTGATCTGTGCAGCATTTTATTGCGATCATTGAAAATTATGTTCGCTAATTTCTTAAGACAGCCTTGCTATTCTAGATCTTATTATCTCAACAAGCTGCCTTCCATCAATCCATTATCTTATGAATGAATATAACCCTGACATTCATTCATAAGATAATGGCAGTATTTGTTCATCTAGAAATGTACTTCAACAGTTTTAAAAATGTCCACCTGTTGTGTTTAAATGTCTTTTTTTACTATTATAATCCATCTACAAGCACTATTTGGCTTTTCCTCATGCTTGTTTAAAATCATCCTGTACAGTGGCTTGCGAAAGAATTCACCCCCTTGGGATTTTTCCTATTTTGTTGCCTTAGAACCTGGAATTAAAATGGATTTTTTGGGGGGTTTGTATAATTTGATTTACACAACATGACTACAACTTTGAAGATGCAAAATATGTTTTATTGTGCAACAAACAAGAAATGCATAACTATTCACCCCTCCAAAGTCAATACTTTGTAGAGCTACCTTTTGCAGCAATTACAGCTGCAAGTCTCTTGGGGTATGTCTCTATAAGCTTGGCACATCTAGCCACTGGGATTTTTGCCCATTCTTCAAGAAAAAAACTGCTCCAGCTCCTTCCAAGTTGGATGGGTTCCGCTGGTGTACAGCAATCTTTAAGTCGTACCACAGATTCTCAATTGGATTGAGGTCTGGGCTTTGACTAGGCCATTCCAAGACATTTAAATGTTTCCCCTTAAACCACTCGAAGTGTTGCTTTAGCAGTATGCTTAGGTTCATTGTCCTGCTGGAAGGTGAACCTCCGTCCCAGTCTCAAATCTCTGGAAGACTGAAACAGGTTTCCCTCAAGAATTTCCCTGTATTTAGCACCATCCATCATTTCTTCAATTCTGACCAGTTTCCCAGGTGTTCTCAGGGTGATGAGAGGTGTTGGGTTTGTGCCAGACATAGCGTTTTCCTTGATGGCCAAAAAGCTCAATTTTAGTCTCATCTGACCAGAGTACCTTCTTCCATATGTTCGGGGAGTCTCCCACATGCCCTTTGGTGAACACCAAATGTGTTTGCTTATTTTTTTCTTTAAGCAATGGCTTTTTTTATGGCCACTCTTCCATAAAGCCCAGCTCTGTGGAGTGTACAGCTTAAAGTGGTCCTATGGACAGATACTCCAATCTCCACTGTGGAGCTTTACAGCTCCTTCAGGGTTATCTTTGGTCTCTTTGTTGCCTCTGATTAATGCCCTCCTTGCCTGGTCCGTGAGTTTTGGTGGGCGGCCCTCTCTTGGCAGGTTTGTTGTGGTGCCATATTCTTTCCATTTTTTAATAATGGATTTAATGGTGCTCCGTGGGATGTTAAAAGTTTCTGATATTTTTTTATAACCCAACCCTGATCTGTACTTCTCCACAACTGTGTCCCTGACCTGTTTGGAGAGCTCCTTGGTCTTCATGGTGCTGCTTGCTTGGTGGTGCCCCTTGCTTAGTGGTGTTGCAGACTCTGGGGCATTTCAGAACAGGTGTATATATACTGAGATCATGTGACACTTAGATTGCACACAGGTGGACTTTATTTAACTAATTATGTGACTTCTGAAGGTAATTGGTTGCACCAGATCTTATTTAGAGGCACGCACCACTTTTCCGTTATTTATTTTTTTATACTTTTTTGAAACAAGTAATTTCTTTCATTTCACTTCACCAATTTGGACTATTTTGTGTATGTCCATTTCATGAAATGCAAATAAAAATCATTTTAAATTACAGGTTGTAATGCAACAAAATAGGAAAAAACGCCAAGAGGGCTGAATACTTTTGCAAGGCACTGTATGTAATATACACAGTGGGGTCCATAATTATTGGCACCCTTGATAAAGATATGCAAAAAAAACTGGATTAAATAAATAATACAAATACTGAGTTATATTGTATGCAAAAAATAATGGGGGAATTATTGGGACCCCTGTTTTCAATACTCTAGCACCCTCCCCTAACGAGGATAACAATACTGAGCCTTTTTCTAAAATGTTTTATGAGATTGGAGAACATGTTGGGAGGGATCGTAGACCATTTCTCCATACAGATCTTAGACCATTCCTCCTTGATATCCTTCGTCTGCGCTTATGGACTGCCTTCTTCAATTCAAACCACAGGCTTTCAATGGGGTTCAAGTCCAGAGAATGAGATGGCCATTGCAAAATGTAGATTTTCTGGTCAATTAACTATTTATTTGTGGATTTTAAATCAAATCAAATCAAATTTTATTGGCCACATGCGCCCGAATACAACAGGTGTAGACATTACAGTGAAATGCTTACTTACAGCCCTTAACCAACAATGCATTAATTTTTTTATAAAAAAGTAAAATAACAACAAAAAAGTGTTGAGAAAAAAGAGCAGAAGTTAAGTAAAATAACAGTAGGGAGGCTATATATACAGGGGGGTACCGGTGCAGAGTCAATGTGCGGGGGCTCCGGCTAGTTGAGGTAGTTGAGGTAATATGTACATGTGGGTAGCGTTAAAGTGACTATGCATAAATAATTAACAGAGTAGCAGCAGCGTAAAAAGATGGGGTGGGGGTGGGGGCAGTGCAAATAGTCTGGGCAGCCATGATTATCTGTTCAGGAGTCTTATGGCTTGGGGGTAGAAGCTGTTGAGAAGTCTTTTGGACCTAGACTTGGCACTCCGGTACCGCTTGCCCGTGCGGTAGCAGAGAGAACAGTCTATGACTAGGGTGGCTGGAGTCTTTGACAATTTTGAGGGCCTTCCTCTGACACCGCCTGGTCCACAGGTCCTGGATGGCAGGAAGCTTGGCCCCAGTGATGTACTGGACCGTACGCACTACCCTCTGTAGTGCCTTGCAGTCGGAGGCCGAGCAGTTGCCATACCAGGCGGTGATGCAACCAGTCAGGATGCTCTCGATGGTGCAGCTGTAGAATTTTTTGAGGATCTGAGGACCCATGCCAAATCTTTTCAGTCTCCTGAGGGGAATAGGCTTTGTCTTGCCCTCTTCATGACTGTCTTGGTGTGTTTGGACTATGATAGTTCGTTGGTGATGTGGACACCAAGGAACTTAAGCTCTCAATCTGTTCCACTACAGCCCCATCGATGAGAATGGGGGCCGTGCTCAGTCCTCTTTTTATTCCTGTAGTCCACATCTCCTTTGTCTTGGTCACGTTGAGGGAGAGGTTGTTATCCTGGCACCACCACGGCCAGGTCTCTGACCTCCTCCCAATAGGCTGTCTCATCGTTGTCGGTGATCAGGCCTACCACTGTTGTGTCATCGCAAACTTAATGATGGTATTGGAATCGTGCCTGGCCATGCAGTCATGGGTGAACAGGGAGTACAGGAGGGGACTGAGCACGCACCCCTGAGGGGCCCCCGTGTTGAGGATCAGTGTGGAAGATGTGTTGTTACCTACCCTTACCACCTGGGGGCGGCCCGTCAGGAAGTCCAGGATCCAGTTGCAGAGGGAGGTGTTTAGTCCCAGGATCCTTAGCTTAGTGATGAGCTTTGAGGGCACTATGGTGTTGAATGCTGAGCTGTAGTCAATGAATAGCATTCTCACGTAGGTGTTCCTCTTGTCCAGGTGGGAAAGGAGCAGTGTGGAGTGCAATAGAGATTGCACCATCTGTGGATCTGTTGGGGCGGTATGCAAATTGGAGTGGGTCTAGGGTTTCTGGGATAATGGTGTTGATGTGAGCCATGACCAGCCTTTCAAAGCACTTGATGGCTACAGGCGTTCAGTGCTACGGGTCCGGTAGTCATTTAGGAAGGTTATCTTAGTGTCCTTGGGCACGGGGACTATGGTGGTCTGCTTGAAACATGTTGGTATTACAGACTCAGTCAGGGACATGTTGAAAATGTCAATGAAGACACTTGCCAGTTGGTCATCACATGCTCGTAGTACGTCCTGGTAATCCGTCTGGCCCTGTGGCCTGTAATAGTTTTCAAGCCCTGCCACATCCGACGAGCGTCAGAGCCGGTGTAGTACGATTCAATCTTAGTCCTGTACTGACTCTTTGCCTGTTTGATGGTTCATCTGAGGGCATAGCGGGATTTCTTATACAGTGGGGAGAACAAGTATTTGATACACTGCCGATTTTGCAGGTTTTCCTGCTTACAAAGCATGTAGAGGTCTGTAATTTTTATCATAGGTACACTTCAACTGTGAGAGACGGAATCTAAAACAAAAATCCAGAAAATCACATTGTATGATTTTTAAGTAATTAATTTGCATTTTATTGCATGACATAAGTATTTGATACATCAGAAAAGCAGAACTTAATATTTGGTACAGAAACCTTTGTCTGCAATTACAGAGATTATACGTTTCCTGTAGGTCTTGACCAGGTTTTGCACACACTGCAGCAGGGATTCTGGCCCACTCCTCCATACAGACCTTCTCCAGATCCTTCAGGTTTCGGGGCTGTCGCTGGGCAATACAGACTTTCAGCTCCCTCCAAAGATGTTCTATTGGGTTCAGGTCTGGAGACTGGCTAGGCCACTCCAGGACCTTGAGATGCTTCTTACGGAACCACTCCTTAGTTGCCCTGGTTGTGTGTTTCGGGTCGTTGTCATGCTGGAAGACCCAGCCACGACCCATCTTCAATGCTCTTACTGAGGGAAGGACCTACTGTTTTTTAGATTCCGTCTCTCACAATTGAAGTGTACCTATGATAAAAATTACAGACCTCTTCATGCTTTGTAAGTAGGAAAACCCACTGTAAGTGTCCGGGTTAGAGTGCCACTCCTTGAAAGCGGCAGCTCTACCCTTTAGCTCAGTGCAGATGTTGCCTGTAATCCATGGCGTACAGTCACTGTGGGGACGACATCATCGATGCACTTATTGATGAAGCCAGTGACTGATGTGGTGTACTCCTCAATGCTCTCTGAAGAATCCCGGAACGTGTTCCAGTCTGTGCTAGCAAAACAGTCCTGTAGCTTAGCATCTGCGTCATCTGACCACTTTTTTATTAACCGAGTCACTGGTGCTTCCTGCTTTAGTTTTTGCTTATAAGCAGGAATCAGGAGGATAGAGTTATGGTCAGATTTGCCAAATGGAGGGCAAGGGAGAGCTTTGTATGCGTCTCTGTGTGTGGAGTAAAGGTGGTCTAGAGTTTTCTTTCCTCTGGTTGCACATTTAACATGCTGGTAGAAATGAGGTAGAACTGATTCAAGTTTCCCTGCATTAAAGTCCCCGGCCACTAGGAGCGCTGCCTCTGGATGAGCGTTTTCCTGTTCACTTATGGCCTTATACAGCTCATTCATTGCAATCTTAATGCCAGCATTGGTTTGTGATGGTAAATAGACAACTATGAAAAAATATAGATGAAAACTCTCTTGGTAAATAGTGTGGTCTACAGCTTATCATAAGATACTCTACCTCAGGCGAGCAAAACCCTGAGACTTCCTTAGTATTGAATTTTGTGCACCAGCTGTTGTTTACAAATATACACAGACCGCCACCCCTTGTCTTACCGGAGTCAGCCGTTCTATCCAGCTGATGTAGCGTATAGCCCGCTAGCTGTATGTTGTCCATGTCGTCGTTCAGCCACGACTCTGTGAAACATAATATATTACAGTTTTTAATGTCCTGTTGGTAGGATAACCGTAATCTTAGGTCATACGAGGTGAGTAATCGCTGTCCTGATATCCAGAAGCTCTTTTTGGTTATAAGAGACAATGGCAGAAACATTATGTACAGAATAAATTACAAATAACGCGTAAAAACACACATAATAGTACAATTTGTTTGAGGGCTGTAAAACGGCAGCCATCTTCTCCGGCGCCATTTTGATTAGTGCATGGAGTTATTGGCTTGCTGGAAGATCCACTTGCGGCCAATGTCAGCCTCCTGGCAGAGGCAACCAGGTTTTTGGGCTAAAATGTCCTGGTACTTGCCGGCATCGCAAATCTCCTGTAAGGTGATGCTCTTGAACAGTGTCCAAGAGGTAGCCATACCTCTGGTGGAGTGAGCCCTCATACGCTCCAGAGGCTGTAACCCCTTGCTATTATAGGCCAATATAAAAGCTTCCACAATCCAATGTGATAACCATTGATGAGAGAGGGGCCTCCCCTTGCAGTAGATGTGCTAAGTAGATCTAAGTAGATGTGCAAAGTGCGTACTGGACATAAACGGTGGAGATGCTCATCTTCCGTAGAAGTGACGGGAGGCGTGGAAAGCCACAACCTCTAAGGTGAGACAGACAATTACAATTGTCGCTAACCATATGCATAAAGGCGGGGTTAGGCAACAAGGAAACCTTGGAAAAGTCTGGGGCAAACTATAGGAACGAATGGTGAACTGACAGCGCATAAGGGCGCCCAGTGAAGCGGTCTTGAAGGAGAGATACTTAATCTCCACGCATTCCAGCGGCTCAAAAGGCTGCTTTGAAATAGCCTCAAGCGCAATAGACAGATCCCAAGACAGGGCTTGGAAACTGGACGTAAGCGATGTACACCCTTCATAAAATGACATAACAAGGTTTTTTTTTACCAGCTAGACCTTAACAGTGGAGAAAGCCTTCCCTCTGTACATAAGGTCCTGCAAGAAGCATAAAACCTCGGATACAGAGCATTGGTAAGGAATTATCCGTTTTTGGTCACACCAATTCTCAAAAACGCATCGCTTGTTTCCATACACGTGGGGCCCTGGCACTCTGGATAGTCTCAATGACTCTGAGAGGCAAACCTGTTGCACCCAGATTTAACCTCTCACAGGCCAGGCCCACAGGGCCTTGGTGTCTGGGTGAGGGTGGAAAATCTCTCAGTTTGCTTAGGTCAGAAGATCCCTGCGTAACGGGAGTTTCCAGGGCTCATCATACAGCAGGAGAATGATCTCCGCTAACCAGAGCATGCCTGGCCATCGAGGGGCTACCAAGATGAGGGATGAGCCTTATTCCCCCACTCTGACTAGAGTGGGGATTATGAAGCTGAGGGGAGGAAAAACTTAAAGCAACAACCTCGGCTAAGGGTGTGCCAGAGCGTCCACCCCCAATGATGGTCTCCTGCTAGCACAAAGAACAGCGGTTGGTTCAAGTTGTTGTCATGCGATACAAAAAGATTGAGGGGGTCTTTAAGTAACGGAGAGCCGAGAGACATGCGGAGGTCACCTTTATCTGACCCAAAAAATAAAATGTATCTGATTGATTTTTTCTCAGGGCTGTGAGAGCTGCCTCTACACATTTGCTGAATGTTCGGGAAGCTAGTGCTAGCCGAATGGAACAGCGAGGTATTCATAGGCTGTGCCTTTGAAAAGCAAACCTTAGAAACCTCCTGTGTGCTGGCAGGATGCTTATGTGAAAATAAGCGCCCTGCAGGTCAAGTAATGTGAACCAGTCGCCTCGACGAATAGAGCGAGACAGCACATTGAACGTAAACATACCGAACGTGAACTTTTTCAGATAACCGTAGGTCCAGAATGAGCGTACCCCCCAGTGTTGAACCACTGTAACATAGCGACAGTGCTTGGTGGCGACTGACACCACTGGTGACTGCTTGACCACCGGTGGCTTGTTGAGGTCCAGCTCCTCCATGTCCTTGACATTCATGTTGGCAAAAAGTCTGGTTTGGACTTAGCCGGTCAAGGGTTTGTCCCATTTACATTTGGCTTCTGCCGCGCAAGCTGGGATGGCTGGGAGGAGCCGCTTTCCTGGGACGGTGCGAGAGGGGAGTTTCCTCCTATCGTATCAGTCCCTCGATACGCTACCACCTCCCACGGATTCGTTTGCAGACATCAATGAGCAAATAACTGTTATTCACCATCGACGCACCGCTAAGGGCGGAAGAGGGCCTAGAGGTAAGGGCTTGCGCCTCCTCATCCTCTTCCTCCTCCACTGCCTGGAGGAGGTCAGTCATGCCCTCGCCATTGTCCTCATCGTGGTCCCCTTCCCCCTCCTCCGGGGCCAGGCCCTAAAAGAGTGGGTGAAGGACCTTGGGGTAGCCATCCAAGAATTGTGGCTGGATCTGTGAGGTAGCCTCCTCGCTCGAAGGCTGTGCGGGAGTCAAACCACGCTGGGCTGCTCTGTACACTCTTCGACGGAGGGTGTTAGCAGGAAAATCCCTACAATGGATGCATGACTGGGGGTCGTCGAAAGTGTTCGAGACCCAGGCAGACAACTCACAGGGGGTGCTTGTCCTTGTCTGATATGGTTGCCCCACATGGACACGGATGTGCCAGTGCTGGGGCAGGGGCCTTGCTGGGTACCCCTTGGGCTGGGCTAGCAGGCTCCACTGCTCCAAAAAGGTAGCTAATCCGAGAACAAAGTGAAATGTAACTAGCATTCGCCATGTGGGCTAATAGCCTAGCTAGTTAGCACAGTGCTAGCCGGAGAAAGTGTGAATGTAACTAGCGTTCACCTCATGGGCTAGTAGTAAGTTAGCACAATGTTAGTCAAAGGAAACTAGTGCTTTGTTAATCTTTCGCGCCATCAAAAGCGTGTCTCTCGACCGACAAGCAGTGAAGCTAGGACGGTCGGTCTAGTGAAGCTAGGATGTGGGCTAATAGCCTAGCTAGTTAGCACAGTGCTAGCCGGAGAAAGTTAATCCTCTAACAATGTGAACGTAGCTAGTGTTCACCTCATTGGCTAGTAGCCTAGCCAGTTAGCACAATGTTAGCCAAAGGAAACTAGCGCTTTGTTAGTCTTGCGACTAAAAAAAGCTTGTCTCTCGACCGATAATCAGTGAAGCTAGGATGGTCGGTCTAGCCAACTCGGCACTGTAGTGGGCTGAGCTAAACGAGAGTGCGTACTAGTAATTCTACCCTTCCAGGTAAAAAAGCTAGTCGGTAGGATAGCTAGCCTTGCGGCAAGCTAGCCAGGTTGGCTAAGCCTTGCAGCTAAACTAGCCAAGTCTCCGCAGCTAGCTGTGTGATGCTAGCTACCACAGGAGACAAAGGGAAGAAAATGCTATATATTTTTTTGTCTTACTCGAATCGCAAACTTTCCTTTCGGTAAAGTTATCCAACACAGAAGACGAGAGCTGAAAGACCTGCGCTCGGCGGCGTAACCTCACGGCACACCTGTGAACAGTTAAGCAGGAAAACAGGGATCAAGTCATGGTGAGGAAAGCTTAGAGAAGTACTCTTCGTGAGGAATAGAGTGAGAATGACTAGAGGGCGGGCGAAGTTTCCCATGGGGACAATAAAGTAAGTAAGTAAGTAAGTAAGTAAGTGGCTCCTTATCATGAGGGGAGAGGCTCACCTCATTTGCAACTTGACCTGTCTGTCTCTGACAGACGTGTGCGATTGGTTTTTCGAGCTTCTGAGATTCAGGTGAATCCCACATGTGAGATATTGAAACTAGTAATTGAAAGAGAACCAAGACTCAGCCACAGCGATTCATTATTTTTCCCCATGTGTGTAATAAGATTTGAATCCAATCTAAGAACATGTGCACAGATGCACCCTATATCACGTTCCATCTCCACTGCTATTTTTAACCTGTTTTAAGAGCGAGAACCAGCGCAAACTTGTCATTGTGACTCACACGTCCCCACAAGCCCTCATTACAAAGCCCCTTTGTGGATAAATGACACAGTTTTCTCAGAAGGCATTTCATACAATGATAAAACAGAATTATACATATATTGGGATAAAAAACCTAGAGGTTTCTCCCCAGCCCCAATCCTCCTCAATTTAGGCCAATTATAAGATGATACTGTAGATACACCTGTTCCTAGAGAAATCACACTTCTCTCATTGGATGATACAAAAACACATGGCTTTGTGGAAATGACTCTTGACTGAGTGAAGAAGACATTCTATACACAAATTAAATGAACAAGGCAGGACTTGGTATTGATCGTCAGGAGGGCTGTTGCAACATGTGAGGAGTCGCGATAGCTCTGACTGCCGCCAATTAAATGTGAGCGCTGACTTTTGGCTGAGAGGAGCCTGTTGCCGTGGATACCTCTCTGTCTCCTCCCCTCTCTCTCTCTCTCTCTCTCTCTCTCTCTCTCTCTCTCTGAGTGTAGTGTCAATGGTCCTCTTGCAGCTGCTCTTTTGTGTCTGAGGGGATGGAGGTACAGTACGGTGTGGTTGTGGAGGAGGGCCCATGACAGAGAGAATCATGGAAGGTTGGTTCCCATTTTGTGAGACAGCAACAGCTAGCACATGTAAGAGGACATGAGTTTTCTATAAGTCCTGGTTGAATATAGATTGCTCAGTGCTCCCATTAGAGCAGGTCAGGAAGTTCATCTCAGCAGAATGGTAGAAGTGTGACTCTATTGGAACTTCTATTTATTTAGTTGTTTAATGCTCAGAAGATAAGGGGCGTCCCTCTGTGACCCTCCAGGCAGCAACTCCAGCTGCCAGCTCTGTTGCATTGATCTCTCCCCCCCACCCACCCACTGAGGAGATGTAGGCTCCCTCATTCTCTACCTAATTTTTCCACACAGCCAAAGGAAATCCAGTGCCCACGCACAAAATGTGAGAAATGTGCAACCTTCGCTCATCTCTGTGCCACATTTAAACCACCAATCACCAGGGGTCCCTTGGCAAGCTTGTAGTAAAGTGCCCCTTTTTGTACGATCAGCCTCCTGTTCTTCCCACACATCCCCAGCGCGCCCAGACTCACTTCTCCTCCAGCTGTCCTGCAGCTTTCAGGGTTATGGCCTGTCTCCTACTACTGTCCTCAGCTCCTGTGGATCAGCAGAGTCTCCTGCCCCTCTCCTTTCCATGGCTGGCTAGATGGCCTCAGGGCATTGTGAGGAGCTGACAGTCAGGGTCTCTGTGCATCAGGCAGCTGTATGGAGGAGAGGAGGAGGGAGGCAGCAGCAGCACTGCCAGGTGCTCAGCAGCAGGCTGGATTAACACTGGTCTGCCTGCCAACAGAGAAGTCAGAAGAATAGATGCATTCTGACATTTAATCAATGAGAGGGATTTTCATCAGATGTCTTAGGAATGTGAGGCAGTAGGAAGGGGGTGTTTTAGATAGGTGGGATGATACTGTCATCCTTGTCATTCTGTATGGGGATTATTAGGCCTCAGCACTCTCTATGATATCTCTCTCATTTTGGGACTGAAATACTGCATTATGTCTTTGTTTTGTAATCTCACAGGTTACTTTATTTGGAAAACTGTGACAAAAATTAGGAGAATAGAGTTTATGTTAAGTATATTGTGACAAAGTATTCTTCCTTAACTTGTTGCTTCACTCCATTTGAGTACATGATCCTCGCCACCATCATCGCCAACTGTATCGTCCTGGCCTTGGAGCAGCACCTGCCTGGAGAGGACAAGACCCCATGTCCAAGAGACTGGTGAGTAAACCATCTACCAATACACTGTGTTTTAAGTCAGTCGTCATCAGTGGGATTCTCCATACTTGCAGAAGTTTCTTTCAAAAACACAATTTCCCTCCCAATTCCTTATTCATGAAATTTGGTATTTAATTGTAATCTGACATTTTCTCCAAAGATTGGAGAGAAATGGATAGTTGCAACAAAAAGAGAACACTTAATATTGTTTTATGACTTTAGAATACATTGTTAGCTTGGAAATTAGTTGTTTTATTTTATTTTAGTGTTTGTTGTTGTTATTATTTGATTTGTATGTTTTTGTTATTTTATAGTATGTGTTGACTAAGATTGGGGATGGGGTGGGGCCGCCAGGGGTATGTTTGGGATGGGGGTGAGAGGATGGGGTTGTTCAAAAAGGGGGGGGAAATTGTATTGTTTTTATAGATTTTATTGCCATTGTGATCCAATAAAAACAATTGTTCCGAAAAAATGAAATAATTGTTTGTTAAAGGCATATAATAAATGTCTGAGTTACTGTGTATTTCCTGCATTATGTATGAATTAATTCTGAATGCAGTATACCTATTGAGCCATTGCATAGACCATAAAGGTCCAAATTGGTCCTCTGAGTTCCCTGCTGCCTCAGAATGCAAAATCATTGATTATCTTTAAGACACATTTAACATGTGTAACAATGTTACACTTTAACCAAACAAAGTACAAATAACTGTATATACTATAGCATTATATAAAAGTGGTGTTTTTGGCATGTCACAGTTATCCCCTCTAACCCGTTAGTAGCTTGTTAGTTTTACAGTTGTGTTTTATTGTTTCCTCCAGTAGAGTGTGAAACTACCTGGATTAATTGGTTCTCATTCGATAAATAGCTATGACAGCTATTATATATATATATATATATATATATATATATATATATATATATATATATTATCATGCTAATTGTACATCTGTGAGCACATGAGAGTGCTTACCTGCCTGCTGAGAGAAAAATTTAATTAGCCCTTTGAAAAGGGAAAAACATAAATGATTGCTTGTTATGTACTGTAGTATATGTATTCTTTAGGGGAATGTTTCATTATATGTGTTTAATTTTCAACAGATGTAAGTGTTTTTCCATTAACCTAAAGCGTGATAAATGTGTCCACACAAATGCTGTTACTGTATATGCTTTGTTCTGTAACCTTTCATGTTATCATGACCACTTTGTACTGTAGTTAACATTTACATTTTAGTCATTTTGTCTGATATGTCAATTTTTTATTCACAGGAAAAGACAGAGCCTTACTTCATTGGGATGTTCTGCTTTGAAGCTGGGATTAAAGTGGTGGCGTTGGGATTTGTATTCCATAAAGGCTCCTACCTGAGAAACGGCTGGAACATCATGGATTTCATTGTGGTTCTGAGTGGGTGAGTACGGTAGGCTGTCTCAGTCAGCTGAAACACTACAGGACTGTTAATATACTGCTGTATAACACCCTCCTGTTTCAACCCCCTGTTCATGGCTGCTTGCTCAAATAAGACTGGTGTATTGCACTTGCACTAGCCTAGTTCATTATATTGATTTTTGAAAGGTTTTATTGAATGTTCATCAATGTTCTTGGCATGTTTAACAGACTGTTTCATGTGTATTTGACTTTATCAGATGTATGTTGTTAATTTCCTGGAAGGAGTTAATTTAATTTCTGAGGCAAATATCGTGGCACATCTTCTCAGTTCAGATGCCAAGAACAAAACACTGTCCGTGGAATAATCAAATCTTGCGGACGTATAGCTTTAGGGCTCTTAGTGTCTTCAACTAAAATAACACACAAGAATACAGTTCACCTTTAGGCTTTTACACACAATGGAAAGGAATATATGTTTCCACTGTCTAGACTCCTGGAGCAAATGATTGCAGTGGACAATGAAAAGGTTACTACAGGTTATTTGCTGATCTAAAAGGGGTAAGGGATTCTCTTGAGAGGCTGAGGACGAAGACAGTTTATCTTCCTAACAGCACTGCCTGTTACATTTGAGTCATTTAGCAGATGCTCTTATCCAGAGCAATTATTGTTAAGTGCCTTGCAGATTTTTCACCTAGTGAACTCGGGGATTCGAACCAGCGAACTTTCGGTTACGGGCCCAAGGTGCTTAACTGCTAGGCTACACGCCACCTCTGTTGAAAACAGCAGGGCCAACTCTGGTTCAATACACACACATACGCACACAGATGAAATATTAATCCATTCCATAGTGCAAAAGTACAAAGGGTGGCAAGGTTCTTACAGAATTTTACATGATTCTCTGCGTTTCATTATTAATGAGCGCAGGCTCACAGTGCTGAATAAGGCCCAGCTCTCTGCTGAAAGGAGGAGAGGAAAAGGAGGAGAGGAGAAAGGGATGGGGTGGGAGAGGAGTGTCAGACTGGTGCTGTGGAGCCATGTCCTTAAAGCTCTGATAATGTCTCCTCACCCACAGTGCCCATCACCCCCAACCTCACCCCTCCTCTCTGGCTGTGTGTCTTGATGTGTGTGTGGATGGTCATATGTGGAGATGTTATGCCTTGTCAGATATTCCCAGCCAGGTGAGAGGGGAGTGGTCTGGCTGTAGCTACTCTTCTTCTGCATTACATTTACATTACATTTTAGTAATTTAGCAGACGCTCTTATCCAGAGCAACTTACAGTTAGTGAGTGCATACATTTTTCATACTGGCCCCCCGTGGAAAACGAACCCACCACACCACAGCCCAAAGTAGAGATTTAATTAAAACCCAGCAAGGAGCAGTGAATTCAAATGGATTGGGTTACTCCGCTGACTTTCTCCGTAGACTCCTCTCATCTGGCCTCATTTTCCCCCTAAATGACCTGTCGTATCTAACCTTTGAGATACACGATTACTACTCTACTCAGACATTTGTCTTCTCACACTGCGTATATTGATACATTTTCCTCTTCAGGTTTTACATTACATTATTTTCAGGGATATGTGCCGGGTGAGTGCATTCCAATCTCTTGATACCAAATCTTGTACTTTTAGGGCTCTATCTTTGGCTGGTGCCAAGGCGGCGAAAGTGTCAAACGCGCGTTAGTTGGCAATTTCGCAATGTAGAAACTGGTGCTCTGGCATTTTCCACCCCTTGCACCAGGTTTGGCAATTTACCTGTCTAACATCAGCTCGCGTGCACTGAGGTGGGATGGGTGGTAATATTTGAGGTGTGTCCTTCAAAACAAGTGCAAAAGTGACAATTTCATGGAGCACAAATTGTGAGATTTAAGACCAACGAAAAGCAGGTCTTAGCGGTAACGCAGATGGTAATGACATTGATTTGAGAGTGGAAGCGCAACCTATCCAGCTGTGATGCACAGTGCCCATATGCTCATGTAACAAGAGGGGAAATGTCCATTTTGGGCCGTTAACCCTCGTAATTAGAAACATAAGAAATTAATCACCAAAGCTTAATTAAAAGAATACGTTTAGGAGCAGCAACAGTGAGCGGACATCCCCTTTCTATCAGTATTTTAGCCAGCTCCTGTTATTATTTTGGACATACGTAAAACCCCCTCCATGTAGGCTACCTGTGTCCACATGCCCATCATGAAATGAGAGATGAGTTGATGCAGGTGGTGACCCTCGTAGTTAGAAACATTTAAGTTATTTTCCTCTAACAATTGCTTGTTTCATTTCATTAAAAACCTAAACTTATTAGAATGATTCACCGTCCTTGGCTTTATGGTGAGAAAATCCATCGCTCGCATGCAATGCAATTTAGGAGCCTTATTTTAAGCCTTATCAATAGGCTAGTGAATTTAATCTTGCTTATTGACAACGTTTGGCATGTCCATGGCTCAGACATGGAAAACAAAATGTAATTTACGGTAGGCCTAGCCCTTATATCAGTGTGAATGCTATGTTTAACAATATACTGAATTTCCGTATCGAAGCCATGCAATTACTTACAATGTGAGCTACAAACATGTTCAACATATTTAGCAACGATGGGAAAGCCTACACACATGTTGTTATTTTGTTTATGATAGGTTAATTAACAAACTAGGCTATAATGGACTAACATTCGAATTGGAGTTGATGACAACGCAATACATAAAAGACCGTAAATACACAACTTGAAGCATGGAGCACGTTCTGATTGGCCTTTGAGGGGTCAAGCCTCGACACCTACAACTTATTTATTAATCAAAACCTAGCCCTTTCACGCCACCGCCAGCTACTGTGCATATAATTCCCACTGTGAAAATAACAAAAATATTTCTGACACAGCCCCAACCTGTAGGGCTACCGCCAGTGCTAAGATTTACTATTGCGTTAGGTTCGTTAAAATTGAGCCCTTAACCCCCTAAAATCGATTGACACACCTGTGCGTCAATCTAATTAACATAATTTAAAACATCCCCATCAGAATCCGTCTTTTTAAGCTAGAGATATCTGGTTTTTGAATGGGTTGCGTCTCAATCCACTGCATCTGCCTATGTTGGCCTTCCGCATCTGCGGTGGAAAGTGGCAGACATACAGCGCTGTTTGTCAGACCAGGAGACATAATGAAAACGTCTGTAGCATCCGAACGGTTAGGTCTACAAACTAACATAGCAGTAAAGTCCAAATTCAATATTTTATCTAATCATTTTTCAATATAATTTTGTTTATACCAACAGGGGTCCTAAAATTCAAAATCAAATAGCTAAACAATTCCATATTGTGGTGAATGATGGACGGAGTCAGGCGCAGGAGTAAAATAACCGAATGCAGATTTATTCCTTCCAGACATACAATGCGCCTACAACGGCAATCGAAACAGGTACAGGGGAAACAATCCTCCCTGACCAAACACAGTCTCAGAAAATACAATAAATGTAATGACACAGGGGAAAATCAACCCTGGCAAAATAAATGAGAGAGTATCTCAACCGAGCTACTCTCCTCCCACATAGAACAATCACTCACAAAGACAAGGGGCAGAGGGAACACTTATACACAGACTAATTAGGGGATGAGCACCAGGTGTGTGTGATTGACAAGACAAGACAAGTGGAGTGATGAGAATGGGAGCGGCAGTAGCTAGTGAGCCGGTGACGACGAACGCCGAAACCTGCCCGAACAAGGAGGGGAGGCAGCCTCGGCGGAAGTCATGACACATACAGTGGGGGAAAAAAGTATTTAGTCAGCCACCAATTGTGCAAGTTCTCCCACTTAAAAAGATGAGAGAGGCCTGTAATTTTCATCATAGGTACACGTCAACTATGACAGACAAAATGAGAAAAGAAATCCAGAAAATCACATTGTAGGATTTTTTATGAATTTATTTGCAAATTATGGTGGAAAATAAGTATTTGGTCAATAACAAAAGTTTCTCAATACTTTGTTATATACCCTTTGTTGGCAATGACACAGGTCAAACGTTTTCTGTAAGTCTTCACAAGGTTTTCACACACTGTTGCTGGTATTTTGGCCCATTCCTCCATGCAGATCTCCTCTAGAGCAGTGATGTTTTGGGGCTGTCGCTGGGCAACACGGACTTTCAACTCCCTCCAAAGATTTTCTATGGGGTTGAGATCTGGAGACTGGCTAGGCCACTCCAGGACCTTGAAATGCTTCTTACGAAGCCACTCCTTCGTTGCCCGGCGGTGTGTTTGGGATCATTGTCATGCTGAAAGACCCAGCCACGTTTCATCTTCAATGCCCTTGCTGATGGAAGGAGGTTTTCACTCAAAATCTCACGATACATGGCCCCATTCATTCTTTCCTTTACACGGATCAGTCGTCCTGGTCCCTTTGCAGAAAAACAGCCCCAAAGCATGATGTTTCCACCCCCATGCTTCACAGTAGGTATGGTGTTCTTTGGATGCAACTCAGCATTCTTTGTCCTCCAAACACGAGAGAGTTGAATTTTTACCCAAAAGTTATATTTTGGTTTCATCTGACCATATGATATTCTCCCAATCCTCTTCTGGATCATCCAAATGCACTCTAGCAAACTTCAGACGGGCCTGGACATGTACTGGCTTAAGCAGGGGGACACGTCTGGCACTGCAGGATTTGAGTCCCTGGCGGCGTAGTGTGTTACTGATGGTAGGCTTTGTTACTTTGGTCCCAGCTCTCTGCAGGTCATTCACTAGGTCCCCCCGTGTGGTTCTGGGATTTTTGCTCACCGTTCTTGTGATCATTTTGACCCCACGGGGTGAGATCTTGCGTGGAGCCCCAGATCGAGGGAGATTATCAGTGGTCTTGTATGTCTTCCATTTCCTAATAATTGCTCCCACAGTTGATTTCTTCAAACCAAGCTGCTTACCTATTGCAGATTCAGTATTCCCAGCCTGGTGCTGGTCTACAATTTTGTTTCTGGTGTCCTTTGACAGCTCTTTGGTCTTGGCCATAGTGGAGTTTGGAGTGTGACTGTTTGAGGTTGTGGACAGGTGTCTTTTATACTGATAACAAGTTCAAACAGGTGCCATTAATACAGGTAATGAGTGGAGGACAGAGGAGCCTCTTAAAGAAGAAGTTACAGGTCTGTGAGAGCCAGAAATCTTGCTTGTTTGTAGGTGACCAAATACTTATTTTCCACCATAATTTGCAAATAAATTCATTAAAAATCCTACAATGTGATTTTCTGGAATTTTTTTCCTCAATTTGTCTGTTATAGTTGACGTGTACCTATAATGAAAATTCAGGCCTCTCTCATCTTTTTAAGTGGGAGAACTTGCACAATTGGTGGCTGACTAAATACTTTTTTACCCCACTGTATGTTATCTTAGTATAACCCCCCCCCCCCCCCCAAAGGCTTAGACTTTTAGAGGTTAATGTCAGACAATAGCAATGTAAATAGAATATAAAATGAATCAAAAACTGTCTGCTTATGAGATCATTTTGCTAATTTCCTCAAATTGCTTGGTTTACCAGGCATACAGTATTGACATTGGTAGAGGCCAGTGCCGATTTTAGCATGTAAATCTTGGGGGGATGCTGCTGAGCAAAGCCACTACACAACACAACACTAAACAATACATTAATTGCACTATAACGGTGACAAACGGTGCCCACAAACTGTTAGGGCCTACATAAAGCTGTCCCAACAGCAGAGTCCCAACAGCAGTCCCAACACCTTACCACTGCTACACCTGGCTATCAGCGGAGCCTTGTCTGGCAGCGAATTTACTGCCTTTAAAAAAAAATATAGCTGATCTGGCTGACTTGCTTAAACAAATGTGGTTTCTACTGACAATTGAGATGTACAAACTATGGCATAAGGGGACGACAAGCGGATAAAATTCAATCCGTAATTTCAATTAAGACATTGATGAGCAAGCTAGGACCGACATAGTCAATATACAGTGAGGGAAAAAAGTATTTCATCCCCTGCTGATTTTGTACGTTTGCCCACTGACAAAGACATGATCAGTCTATAATTTTAATGGTAGGTTTATTTGAACAGTGAGAGACAGAATAACAACAAAAAAAATCCAGAAAAACGCATGTCAAAAATGTTATAAATTGATTTGCATTTTAATGAGGGAAATAAGTATTTGACCCCTCTGCAAAACATGACTTAGTACATGGTGGCAAACCCTTGTTGGCAATCACAGAGGTCAGACGACATGTCAGGAGGGATTTTGTCCCACTCCTCTTTGCAGATCTTCTCCAAGTCATTAAGGTTTCGAGGCTGACGTTTGGCAACTCGAACCTTCAGCTCCCTCCACAGATTTTCTATGGGATTAAGGTCTGGAGACTGGCTAGGCCACTCCAGGACCTTAATGTGCTTATTTTTGAGCCACTCCTTTGTTGCCTTGGCCATGTGTTTTGGGTCATTGTCATGCTGGAATACCCATCCACGACCCATTTTCAATGCCCTGGCTGAGGGAAGGAGGTTCTCACCCAAGATTTTACGTCCCTTTGATGTGGTGAAGTTGTCCTGTCCCCTTAGCAGAAAAACACCCCCAAAGCATAATGTTTCCACCTCCATGTTTGACAGTGGGGATGGTGTTCTTGCGGTCATAGGCAGCATTCCTCCTCCTCCAAACACGGCGAGTTGAGTTGATGCCAAAGAGCTCCATTTTGGTCTCATCTGACCACAACACTTTCACCTAGTTCTCCTCTGAATCATTCAGATGTTCATTGGCAAACTTCAGACGGCCCTGTATATGTGCTTTCTTGAGCAGAGGGACCTTGCGGGCACTGCAGGATTTCAGTCCTTCACAGCGTAGTGTGTTACCAATTGTTTTCTTGGTGACTATGGTCCCAGCTGCCTTGAGATCATTGACAAGATCCTCCCGTGTAGTTCTGGGCTGATTCCTCACCGTTCTCATGATCATTGCAACTCCACGAGGTGAGATCTTGCATGGAGCCCCAGGCCGAGGGAGATTGACAGCTCTTTTGTGTTTCTTCCATTTGCGAATAATCGCACCAACTGTTGTCACCTTCTCACCAAGCTGCTTGGCGATGATCTTGTAGCCCATTCCAGCCTTGTGTAGGTCTACAATCTTGTCCCTGACATCCTTGGAGAGCTCTTTGGTCTTGGCCATGGTGGAGGTTTGGAATCGGATTGATTGATTGCTTCTGTGGACAGGTGTCTTTTATACAGGTAACAAGCTGAGATTAGGAGCACTCCCTTTAAGAGTGTGCTCCTAATCTCAGCTCGGTAACTGTATAAAAGACACCTGGGAGCCAGAAATCTTTCTGATTGAGAGGGGGTCAAATACTTATTTCCCTCATTAAAATGCAAATCAATTCATAACATTTTTTACATGCGTTTTTTCTGGATTTTTATGTTGTTATTCTGTCTCTTACTGTTCAAATAAACCTACCATTAAAATTATAGACTGATCATTTCTTTGTCAGTGGGCAAATGTACAAAATCAGCAGGGGATCAAATACTTTTTTCCCTCACTGTAACTATTTATTCAGCACTTTTTAAATGTACAGCGACAGAATTCAGAACATGGGCCGTTCTTACAGTGTTCTCCCTGTATACGAAGTCAGAATCGTAAGATAAATAAAGGGGGCATATAAGCAGGCAATGATAGCTCTTACAATATTCCATGATTACATTTCTCTAAAACAGGTTACAGGCTACATGTGCACCACCAAGTCAGAACAGTAGGCGAAATTAAGAGGGGATAATAGACCAAATTATTAGGGTGAGGCACATGGGCTACCAACAGTTTACTACACAACAAACACTTAGTATTACTTTCTTAGCTACAATATACATATCTCCCTGGCATATTACGTCATTTATGCAGCAGCATACAATACATTTTTGGACTCACCTTGTTGTGCTGTGCTCACTTGAACAGGAAGGTGGCGCGGAGGTCCTTTGTGGGCAAATTTTGTCATCAAACTTTGTCATCAAAGTCTGGCATTCTCTGGCTTTATGGTGCTTTCAAGACAACTGGGAACTCTGAAAAAAACAAGGTTGAATCATGATGATGTCAGTGATCTTCAGGTTGTAGCTCTAGAAAGAGGACAGAGTTCCCGATTTACAATTCCGAGTTGGATGACCATTCAAAACGTATTTTCCTAGTCGGAGCTTGTTTTTTCCTGAGTTCCCAGTTGTCTTGAACTCACTGAAGTAAGATTTCCCAGTTCCGAGTTAACAGTTGTTTTGAGTGCGGCAGAAATCATGCTGGATTGACAGCATGGCCCATGTTGAAAGTTGATCATTTTAAGCTTGGAAAAGAGACCCATAAACCAGACTTGGGACCACACAGCCACTCCACTGAATAGCAGGCTAGTGATTGCTTTGCAATGCTTGCAGTTAGCCACTAATTCCTTCCAAACCACTCATTGTTGAATATGCGATTTCCAACTTGTTGTGTAATGTTTATGTCCAATGGCCGATGCGTATAGATACGTTTTATCTATAATTTCTCTTCATTATTTCTCTTCATATGACAAGGATTAAAAAGGATTTGCCAGTAGATTGTTTTTTTGTTTTTTTATATATATATATATATATATATATATAATAAGCCATTTAGCAGACGCTTTTATCCAAAGCGACTTACAATCATGTGTGCATACATTTTTACGTATGTGTGGTCCCGGGGATCGAACCCACTACCCTGGCGTTACAAACGCCATGCTCTACCAATTGAGCTACAGAGGACCATATATATATATACACACAGTGGGGAGAACAAGTATTTGATACACTGCCGATTTTGCAGGTTTTCCTACTTACAAAGCATGTAGAGGTCTGTAATTTTTATCATAGGTACACTTCAACTGTGAGAGACGGAATCTAAAACAAAAATCCAGAAAATCACATTGTATGATTTGTAAGTAATTAATTTGCATTTTATTGCATAACTATTTGATCACCTACCAACCAGTAAGAATTCCGGCTCTCACAGACCTGTTAGTTTTTCTTTAAGAAGCCCTCCTGTTCTCCACTCATTACCTGTATTAACTGCACCTGTTTGAACTCGTTACCTCTATAAAAGACACCTGTCCACACACTCAATCAAACAGACTCCAACCTCTCCACAATGGCCAAGACTAGAGAGCTGTGTAAGGACATCAGGGATAAAATTGTAGACCTGCACAAGGCTGGGATGGGCTACAGGACAAGCAGCTTGGTGAGAAGGCAACAACTGTTGGCGCAATTATTAGAAAATGGAAGAAGTTCAAGATGACGGTCAATCACCCTCGGTCTGGGGCTCCATGCAAGATCTCACCTCGTGGGGCATCAATGATCATGAGGAAGGTGAGGGATCAGCCCAGAACTACACGGCAGGACCTGGTCAATGACCTGAAGAGAGCTGGGACCACAGTCTCAAAGAAAACCATTAGTAACACACTACGCCATCATGGATTAAAATCCTGCAGCGCACGCAAGGTCCCCCTGCTCAAGCCAGCGCATGTCCAGGCCCGTCTGAAGTTTGCCAATGACCATCTGGATGATCCAGAGGAGGAATGGGAGAAGGTCATGTGGTCTGATGAGACAAAAATATAGCTTTTTGGTCTAAACTCCACTCGCCGTGTTTGGAGGAAGAAGAAGGATTTAGTACAACCCCAAGAACACCATCCCAACCGTGAAGCATGGAAGTGGAAACATCATTCTTTGGGGATGCTTTTCTGCAAAGGGGACAGGACGACTGCACCGTATTGAGGGGAGGATGGATGGGGCCATGTATCGCGAGATCTTGGCCAACAACCTCCTTCCCTCAGTAAGAGCATTGAAGATGGGTCGTGGCTGGGTCTTCCAGCATGACAACGACCCGAAACACACAGCCAGGGCAACTAAGGAGTGGCTCCGTAAGAAGCATCTCAAGGTCCTGGAGTGGCCTTCCAGTCTCCAGACCTGAATCCAATAGAAAATATTTGGAGGGAGCTGAAAGTCTGTATTGCCCAGCGACAGCCCCGAAACCTGAAGGATCTGGAGAAGGTCTGTATGGAGGAGTGGGCCAAAATCCCTGCTGCAGTGTGTGCAAACCTGGTCAAGACCTACAGGAAACATATAATCTCTGTAATTGCAAACAAAGGTTTCTGTACCAAATATTAAGTTCTGCTTTTCTGATGTATCAAATACTTATGTCATGCAATAAAATGCAAATTAATTACTTAAAAATCATACAATGTGATATTCTGGATTTTTGTTTTAGATTCCGTCTCTCACAGTTGAAGTGTACCTATGATAAAAATGTCAGACCTCTACATGCTTTGTAAGTAGGAAAACCTGCAAAATCGGCAGTGTATCATATACTTGTTCTCCCCACTGTATCTATACAGCTCTGGAAAAAATTAAGAGACCACTGCGAAATTATCAGTTTCACTGGTTTTACTATTTATAGATATGTGTTTGGGTAAAAATAACATTTTTGTTTTATTCTATAAACTACTGACAACATTTCTCCCAAATTCCAAAAAAAATATTGTCATTTAGAGCATTTTTTGCAGAAAATGAAAACTGGTCAAAATAACAAAGAAAATAAGTTCATGTTAATTTCTAAACAACACAATACTAATGTTTTAACTTAGGAAGAGTTCAGAAATCAATATTTGGTGGAATAATCCTGATTTTCAATCACAGCTTTCATGCGTCTTGGCATGCTCTCCACCAGTCTTTCACATTGATGTTGGGTGACTTAATGCCACTCCTGGCGCAAAAATTCAAGCAGCTCGGCTTTATTTGATGGCTTGTGACCATCCATCTTCCTCTTGATCACATTCCAGAAGTTTTCAATGGGGTTCAGGTCTGGAGATTGGGCTGGCCATGACAGGTTCTTGATCTGGTGGTCCTCCATCCACACCTTGATTGACCTGGCTGTGTGGCATGGCGCATTGTCCTGCTGGAAAAACCAATCCTCAGAGTTGGAGAACAATGTCAGAGCAAAAGGAAGCACGTTTTCTTCCAGGACAACCTTGTACGTGGCTTGATTCATGCGTCCTTCACAAAGACAAATCTGCCCGATTCCAGCCTTGCTGAAGCACCCCCAGATCATCACCGATCCTCCAACAAATTTCACAGTGGGTGCGAGACACTGTGGCTTGTAGGCCACTCCAGGTCTCCATCTAACCATTAGACGACCAGGTGTTGGGCAAAGCTGATAATTGGACTCATCAGAGAAGATGACCTTACTCCAGTCCTCTACGGTCCAATCCTTATGGTCTTTTGCAAACCTCAGCCTGGCTCTTCTTTGCTTCTCATTGATGAAGGTCTTTTTTTCTAGCTTTGCACGACTTCAGCCCTGCCCCTAGAAGCCTGTTTCGAACCGTCCTCGCCGTGCACTTCACCCCAGCTGCTGTTTGCCATTCTTTGTGTAGGTCACTTGATGTCATCCTACGGTTGTTGAGTGACATTCGAATGACTTGGCGGTCATCCTGGTCAGTAGAGAGTCATTTTCACCCTCTGCCGGTCTGTAGCTTTGTTGTCCCCAATGTCTGCTGCTTGAAGTTGTTCTTATGAACCGCCGTCATTGACATTTTAAGGATGGAAGTAACCTGACGCTCACTGTATCCCTCTGCCAGTAAAGCCAGAATTGAACCCTTCTTTTCCTCACTCAAAACTTTCCTTTTCAACTCTTTTGGCATGGTCAATAGTTATTTTTTGATTAATATTACTTTTGAGCTTACTATTAGCACTGGTCCTATTGCAAGAGTATAGTGATGAACACAGAAGTGGTTTTTATACTTTTCCTCGTTAAATAAGATTTGGTTCAGGTGATCACCTAATCAGTACCTAATTCAGTAGAATGAGGTGTGCCTGTGTTGGAATTTAACAGACACTGGAATGGAATGGCTGTCATGCTGATTTAAGAAAAATTTGCAGTGGTCTCTTAATTCTTTCCAGAGCTATATATATATATATATATTGTGATGTCACGAGAGGCTACACAGCTTTCAGCGGGATTGCTCAAGTAGTGCAAGGAGACCAGGTTCAACCAAAACAAGGATTTTAATAAAGGTCTTGGGAAACTAACGAAAGTATAACACAATTCTGTTCTCTGGTGGCTCTTTAAGGGTTAACAGTTCAGGGATGTCTCTTCCACATCCAAAATCATAACTCTCCCTCGCTCAAATAACTTTTCCCCAGTCTTACTGTATTCCACGTTGCAGCTAGTGGCCAACCCAGCAAAACGTCCTTCCCAATGTCCCACACGTATTTCCACAGGTGCATATATCCAAAGGTGAGTATTTCCCCAAAGGTAAGTATCTCCAAATCCTTATATTCCTCCTGGAAGTGGACGTGCAGCACTCTTGTCCTCCAGAGAGCCCAGGTTGGAGACTGTGTCTCTTCCCTTCCCCAACCTTCAGCTCATCAGCTCCTCATTTGTTTCAGCTGCGTGGGAAGATTGGCCATAGAGGGGTGGAGTTCCCGACCATACCAGCAGATGGAGCCATAGCTGTCTGGGTTTGCAGCCACCTCAGGGGGATGTAACGTCCCTCCAGGACACAGCCTCTCGTGACATCACACATCCCCCTCCTCGGGACCGACGTCCTCGTCGGGTAAAGGCAGCGAAGAAGGCATCACGCCGGGAGAGGGCGTCCGCATTGCCGTGGTGCTTGCCAGACTGCTCTCTCTTCAACTCCTCCAACTCTAGGACCAGGGACTCAGCCTCCTGTTGTCTCTCCTTGAGTTTCTTACTGAACGCATCAGCCTTGATTTTAGCAGAGTTTAGCTTCTGTTGAGCAGCTTTCAGTTCCTTCTCTCTCTCTGCCTCCGCATTCTTCATCTTGTTCTCCAACACCTTGTACTTCTCCTCTGCCTTCTTCTGGACCTCCTTACTCCTGCGCAGGGTCTCCTCACACTCCTCGATGGTCCTGCGCAGCCTCTCCAGCTCCTCCTGTTGCTTAGGGAAGGAGCTCTGTTGGAGTTTAGCCTGGAGGATATCTAACTCTTCTGTCTTCATGTCTAACTGTTGCTTTAACAAACGATACCTCTCAGCGGTCCCCTTCAGACCAGACAGTTCTTTGTCCGGATTCTGTAGCTCCGTCTCTGTGTCGGTCTGGGCACCTGCCATCCCTATCAGAGCCCGGGCGGGAGTGAGTAACTCGGAGGATTGCACCGGAGCCTTCCCAGGATGAGTCTTGCCTCTCCGTTTCCGAGGTACTCGGGTTATCCTCTCCTGAGACTCTCTCCAGAGTGGGTAAAAGGCTGGGCAGTCTCGTCCAATTAGGACAGGGACGGGGAGGGAATCAACCACCCCCGCCGTCGTGTGTATGGTTCCCCGTGTGCTGGTCATTGTAAGTTCAGTAATGGGGTATTCTCTGGTGTCCCCATGGACACAGGAAACTGGGAGGACTTTCCCCGGGGGTCAGACACGTTGGGCCCACCAAATCCTTACGCACCAGGGTGGCCCGGCTACCAGAATCCAGTAAGGCCTCCACCTCATGGTGATTCACAGTTACCGGGCAGGTGGGGGTCGATCTGGGCCGCCATCTACGACTCCCAAGAGCGAGGCAAAACGATGTGTGGGTGCTGAGCTGGAGGACTCCGCAGTGGGCATAGGTTCATCGGCTGGTTTCCCACACTGCCAGGAGATATGTCCCATCTCCCCACACCGGTAACACTGTCGAGGTTCCCCATCCTGGTGTACTCTTCTTGGACCCGCCTGGTTTCTGGCTCCCCCTGGAGCCGGGATAAGTCCTGACGCGGCGGGGTTCGAGACCTGGGGGTCCTTTGGACGGGTTTTCCCCATTTGTGGTGGGGCCGCCCTCCTGGGGTCTTTTTCGGGAAGCATTCAGCATCTCCGCTGTGGCCTGGTACTTTTCCACAGCTTCCACGGTCAGATCCGCCGTGGTCAAGGCCTGTTGACTGATGAACCGTTTTGCCTCATAAGGCAGGGGCGCGTAGGTAACGATCCACCACAACGGCCTCCACCACCGCCGCTGCTGTATTCCTCTGCGGATCCAGCCATTTCCTTGCGATTCGGACAAGTTCATGCATCTGCGCCCGAGGAGGTTGGTCTGGTTGGAAGGTCCAACTGTGAAAGCGCTGGGCCATACCAAACTTTGTGAGTCCATATCTGCTGAGGATCTCAGACTTCAGGGCATCATAGTCAGTAACCTGGTCAGGGCCCAGGTCCCGGACAGCATTCAGCGCTTCCCCGGTTAGAAAGGGGGGCTAACAGACCAACCCACTGTTGCTTGGGCCAGGCTTCCCTAGTGGCCGTGGCCTCAAATGCATGCAGGTATGCCTCAATGTCATCGGTAGCTCCCATCTTAGATATAAAGTCACTTGCCTTTATTGGGCGGGTATTTTGGACCACCCTCTGTCTCTGCAACTGCAATTCCTCTGCCTTCAGAAGGTTGGCTTTCTTTTGCTCCTCCAAGAGAGCCACGTTTGCTTGCATCTGGGCTTGCTGGCCAGCAACAAGGGCTTTCAATATGTCCTCCATTTCAGTCGGCGGGGAGCCTACGGCCAACTTGGAAAACTGGGTGATCAAACCTTCGGTATCCTCCTCTGACATGCACTATTAACGCTTGAGCGTGCCCGTATTCTCCACCATCTGTGATGTCACGAGAGGCTACACAGCTTTCAGCGGGATTGCTCAAGTAGTGCAAGGAGACCAGGTTCAACCAAAACAAGGATTTTAATAAAGGTCTTGGGAAACTAACGAAAGTATAACACAATTCTGTTCTCTGGTGGCTCTTTAAGGGTTAACAGTTCAGGGATGTCTCTTCCACATCCAAAATCATAACTCTCCCTCGCTCAAATAACTTTTCCCCAGTCTTACTGTATTCCACGTTGCAGCTAGTGGCCAACCCCAGCAAAACGTCCTTCCCAATGTCCCACACGTATTTCCACAGGTGCATATATCCAAAGGTGAGTATTTCCCCAAAGGTAAGTATCTCCAAATCCTTATATTCCTCCTGGAAGTGGACGTGCAGCACTCTTGTCCTCCAGAGAGCCCAGGTTGGAGACTGTGTCTCTTCCCTTCCCCAACCTTCAGCTCATCAGCTCCTCATTTGTTTCCAGCTGCGTGGGAAGATTGGCCATAGAGGGGTGGAGTTCCCGACCATACCAGCAGATGGAGCCATAGCTGTCTGGGTTTGCAGCCACCTCAGGGGGATGTAACGTCCCTCCAGGACACAGCCTCTCGTGACATCACAATATATATATATTGTGATGTCACGAGAGGCTACACGGCTTTCAGCGGGATTGCTCAAGTAGTGCAAGGAGACCAGGTTCAACCAAAACAAGGATTTTATTAAAGGTCTTGGGAAACTAACGAAAGTATAACACAATTCTGTTCTCTGGTGGCTCTTAAGGGTTAACAGTTCAGGGATGTCTCTTCCACATCCAAAATCATAACTCTCCCTCGCTCAAATAACTTTTCCCCAGCCTTACTGTATTCCACGTTGCAGCTAGTGGCCAACCCAGCAAAACGTCCTTCCAAATGTCCCACACGTATTTCCACAGGTGCATATATCCAAAGGTGAGTATTTCCCAAAGGTAAGTATCTCCAAATCCTTATATTCCTCATGGAAGTGGACGTGCAGCACCCTTGTCCTCCAGAGAGCCCAGCTTTGAGACCGTGTCTCTTCCCTTCAACAAACCTTCAGCTCATCAGCTCCTGATTGGTTTCAGCTGCGTGGGAAGATTGGCCATAGAGGGTTGGAGTTCCCGACCATACCAGCAGATGGAGCCATAGCTGTCTGGGTTTGCAGCCATCTCAGGGGGATGTAACGTCCCTCCAGGACACAGCCTCTCGTGACATCACACATCCCCCTCCTCGGGACCGACGTCCTCGTCGGGGTAAAGGCAGCGAAGAAGGCATCACGCCGGGAGAGGGCGTCCGCATTGCCGTGGTGCTTGCCAGCCCTGTGGACAACAGAAAAGTTAAACGGTTGCAAGCTCAAAAACCATCTGGTTACTCTACTGTTTGATTCCTTGTTCTTGGCCATCCACTGCAGAGGGGCGTGATCAGATACCACCATGAAACGTCGGCCCAGGAGATAGAACCGAAGGGACTCCAGGGCCCAGACTACAGCCAGACATTCTTTCTCCACCGTTGAATAGTTCTTCTCTCTTGGAAGTAACTTTCTGCTTAGGTAGAGAATGGGATGTTCTTCACCGTCATGTGCCTGGGTGAGGACAGCACCCAGACCCACCTCCGAAGCATCCGCTTGGACAATGAATTCCTTCTTGAAGTCTGGTGCCACCAGGATCGGACTGGAGCAGAGTGCTCGCTTCAGGTTGAGGAAAGCCGCCTCCGCCGCAGGGTTCCACTTCACCATTCGTGAGTGACGTTTGGTCGTCAGCCTCCGTCAACGGTGCAGCTATGGTAGCAAAATCTGCAATAAAGCGTCTATAGTAGCCAGCGAGGCCCAAAAATGACCTTACTTGCTTCTTGTTGATGGGCTGCGGCCAGTCCTGTATGGCCCGCAGTTTGGCTTCCTGTGGTTTGACCAACCCCCGCCCAATGGTGTACCCCAGGTAGTTTGTCTCACTGAAGGCCACCTTGCACTTCTTCGGGTTTGCCGTGAGCCCTGCTTCCCTGAGCGAATCCAGCACCGCTTGTACCCGGGGGTAGGTGGCTGGCCCAATCCTGACTTTGTATAACAACATCATCCAAATAAGCCGCTGCGTGCCTCTTGTGGGGCGCAAGGACTCGATCCATCAGGCGTTGGAACGTGGCAGGTGCCCCGTGGAGACCAAACGGAAGTCGGGTATACTGGTAGAGCCCCTCCGGGGTGGCAAAGGCTGTCTTCTCCTTAGACGCCGGGGTCAAGGGCACCTGCCAGTAGCCTTTTGTGAGATCAAGAGTGGTTAGGAAACGAGCATGCCCCAAGGAGTCTATTAAATCATCGACACGAGGCATTGGGTATGCATCAAATTCAGACACTTCATTCAACTTTCGATAGTCATTACAAAATCGTACTGAACCGTCTGGCTTGGGAACTAGTACGATGGGACTTGCCCAGGCACTGTGGGACTCTTCGAATTACTCCCAACTCCCGCATCTTCCTTACCTCCTTCTGTATAACCACTTTACGAGCCTCTGGCACGCGGTACGGGCGCTGGTTTACCGTTCGGCCAGGCATGGTGCGGATCTCATGTTGGACCACCTCTGTGTGACCGGGAAGGGAGGAGAAGACATCCTGGTTCTGCTCCACGAGTTCCAGGGCCATCTGTCGTTGATGTGGGGACAGATTTGGACCCAGCTGAACCTCTTCTCGCGCCGGTTCCTGGGTCTCTGTGGGGGTAGAGAGCTGAACAGCGCCTCTCTGGCGTGCCACTTCTTTAAAAGGTTAACATGATAAATCTGCTCAGTTTTCCTTTTATCTGGTTGCCCTCACCTTGTAGTTTACTTCTCCCATGCGTTCAATGACCTCATATGGTCCTTGCCAGGTTGCCAGGAATTTGCACTCAACGGTTGGCACCAGGACCAGCACTCTGTCCCCGGCTAAACTCCCTGGGTTGAGCAGATCTGTTGTAGGAGGCTTGCTGTTGCCGCTGACTGGCCTCCAGGTGTTCCCGCATCATGGGATAGATGGCCTTCATTCTCTCCCTCATAGCCCCTACATGGTCGATCAGTGTCCGCTGTTGGCATGGCTGCTCCTCCCAGGCCTCCTTGGCGATGTCGAGCAGTCCTCTGGGTCTGTAGGAAAGCAAGAGCTCAAAGGGTGAAAAACCAGTAGAAGACTGAGGTACCTCTCTCACCGCAAATAATATGTATGGTAACAGCTGATCCCAGTTGCGCCCATCTTCCCCTACCGCTTTCCGCAGCATGGATTTTAGTGTTTTGTTAAAACGTTCGACTAGGCCATCTGTCTGGGGGTGGTAGACCGAGGTTCTCAGCTGTTTGATTTTCAGTAAAGCACAGAGTTCTTTCATCACCCTGGACATGAATGGAGTCCCTTGGTCCGTCAATATCTCTTTTGGGATTCCCAGACTAGTTGAGAGACGGAACAGCTCCTTGGCGATTTGTCTGGATGTAGCCTTCCTCAGCGGAATGGCCTCCGGGTACCGGGACGCATAGTCCAGAATGACCAGAATGTATTGATGTCCCCTGGCACTTTTCGGTAAGGGCCCGACTATGTCTAATCCAATCCTCTCAAAAGGAGTTTCGATAATGGGCAAAGGGAATGAGCGGGTTTCTATATGTGGGCTTTGGCGCAACCTGCTGACACTCAGGGCAACTACGGCAGTAGTTCTCATCTCTTTGTGTACTCCTGGCCAAAAGAAACGTTGCATGATTCTTTCCTTAGTCTTCTCTACCCCCAAGTGGGCCCCTAGCGGGTGTGTGTGGGCTAGGTTGAGTACTGTGGCCCGATAGGGCTGTGGCACGAGGAGCTGTTCATGCACTTCCTCATTTTTCTTGACTATCTGATATACTAACCCCCGGTTTACTGCGAAATGGGGGTAAGTAGGGGTTGTCTTATCACCTAACACTACCCCTTCTAATACCTGCACATTTCTTAAGGCATTTGCAAGAGTAGGATCTTGTAATTGAGCCGTACCATACTGGCCTGTGAGAGGGGGAAGCTCTTGGGTGCCTGGGACGTCTTCTTCACTGGAGAACGGAGCACTTTCCTGGGCTGCGTTCTCTTCTCCCGTATCCGGACCAGTCTTGGGGTCGGTCTGGGCACCTGCCATCCCTATCAGAGCCCGGGCGGGAGTGAGTAACTCGGAGGATTGCACCGGAGCCTTCCCAGGATGAGTCTTGCCTCTCCGTTTCCGAGGTACTCGGGTTATCCTCTCCTGAGACTCTCTCCAGAGTGGGTAAAAGGCTGGGCAGTCTCGTCCAATTAGGACAGGGACGGGGAGGGAATCAACCACCCCCGCCGTCGTGTGTATGGTTCCCCGTGTGCTGGTCATTGTAAGTTCAGTAATGGGGTATTCTCTGGTGTCCCCATGGACACAGGAAACTGGGAGGACTTTCCCCGGGGTCAGACACGTTGGGCCCACCAAATCCTTACGCACCAGGGTGGCCCGGCTACCAGAATCCAGTAAGGCCTCCACATCATGGTGATTCACAGTTACCGGGCAGGTGGGGGGTCGATCTGGGCCGCCATCTACGACTCCCAAGAGCGAGGCAAAACGATGTGTGGGTGCTGAGCTGGAGGACTCCGCAGTGGGCATAGGTTCATCGGCTGGTTTCCCACACTGCCAGGAGATATGTCCCATCTCCCCACACCGGTAACACTGTCGAGGTTCCCCATCCTGGTGTACTCTTCTTGGACCCGCCTGGTTTCTGGCTCCCCCTGGAGCCGGGATAAGTCCTGACGCGGCGGGGTTCGAGACCTTGGGGTCCTTTGGACGGGGTTTCCCCCATTTGTGGTGGGGCCGCACTCCTGGGGTCTTTTCGGGGAAGCATTCAGCATCTCCGCTGTGGCCTGGTACTTTTCCACAGCTTCCACGGTCAGATCAGCCGTGGTCAAGGCCTGTTGACTGATGAACCGTTTTGCCTCATAAGGCAGGGCGCGTAGGTAACGATCCACCACAACGGCCTCCACCACCGCCGCTGCTGTATTCCTCTGCGGATCCAGCCATTTCCCTTGCGATTCGGACAAGTTCATGCATCTGCGCCCGAGGAGGTTGGTCTGGTTGGAAGGTCCAACTGTGAAAGCGCTGGGCCATACCAAACTTTGTGAGTCCATATCTGCTGAGGATCTCAGACTTCAGGGCATCATAGTCAGTAACCTGGTCAGGGCCCAGGTCCCGGACAGCATTCAGCGCTTCCCCGGTTAGAAAGGGGCTAACAGACCAACCCACTGTTGCTTGGGCCAGGCTTCCCTAGTGGCCGTGGCCTCAAATGCATGCAGGTATGCCTCAATGTCATCGGTAGCTCCCATCTTAGATATAAAGTCACTTGCCTTTATTGGGCGGGTATTTTGGACCACCCTCTGTCTCTGCAACTGCAATTCCTCTGCCTTCAGAAGGTTGGCTTTCTTTTGCTCCTCCAAGAGAGCCACGGTTGCTTGCATCTGGGCTTGCTGGCCAGCAACAAGGGCTTTCAATATGTCCTCCATTTCAGTCGGCGGGGAGCCTACGGCCAACTTGGAAAACTGGGTGATCAAACCTTCGGTATCCTCCTCTGACATGCACTATTAACGCTTGAGCGTGCCTGTATTCTCCACCATCTGTGATGTCACGAGAGGCTACACGGCTTTCAGCGGGATTGCTCAAGTAGTGCAAGGAGACCAGGTTCAACCAAAACAAGGATTTTATTAAAGGTCTTGGGAAACTAACGAAAGTATAACACAATTCTGTTCTCTGGTGGCTCTTAAGGGTTAACAGTTCAGGGATGTCTCTTCCACATCCAAAATCATAACTCTCCCTCGCTCAAATAACTTTTCCCCAGCCTTACTGTATTCCACGTTGCAGCTAGTGGCCAACCCAGCAAAACGTCCTTCCAAATGTCCCACACGTATTTCCACAGGTGCATATATCCAAAGGTGAGTATTTCCCAAAGGTAAGTATCTCCAAATCCTTATATTCCTCATGGAAGTGGACGTGCAGCACCCTTGTCCTCCAGAGAGCCCAGCTTTGAGACCGTGTCTCTTCCCTTCAACAAACCTTCAGCTCATCAGCTCCTGATTGGTTTCAGCTGCGTGGGAAGATTGGCCATAGAGGGTTGGAGTTCCCGACCATACCAGCAGATGGAGCCATAGCTGTCTGGGTTTGCAGCCATCTCAGGGGGATGTAACGTCCCTCCAGGACACAGCCTCTCGTGACATCACAATATATATATATATATATATATATATATATATATATATATATATATATACATACATACATACATACATACATATACACATACATACATATATATACAGTGGGGGAAAAAAGTATTTAGTCAGCCACCAATTGTGCAATTGTGTTATAGTTGACGTGTACCTATGATGAAAATGACAGGCCTCTCTCATCTTTTTAAGTGGGAGAACTTGCACAATTGGTGGCTGACTAAATACTTTTTTCCCCCACTGTACATATCCTTTAAAAATATATATTTCCCTTTATTACTTTCCAACCCCACCACCCCTTCCCCTAATTGGAGGAAACTAGTGAACAACAATGCTTAGGCCTCTACTTCCAGCTTATACATACTATATTTTATGGACACAGTCAATTTTACAATAATTCAATTTTGTTTGTTTTTACTCCTGTACTTCCTCTACCCTCAACCTCTCCAATCATTTTCATGAAGTCCATCCGGTTTGCTTCTATATGCCATATCTTTCACAAAAGCTCTCAACCTATAACCTATATACTTATTGTGGACACAGTATGCTTATTATTAGTTATCTTGTTGTTATTAGTTGTTGTTAGTTGTTATTAGTCCCATCCTTCAACTCCATTGAACACCACCCATCTATCTCTTAACACCATCCATATTGGATTTCTATTTGCCATATATTTTTCAACTGTACTGTGATGTTTTACAAAAATTCTGAACCCTTCTATTCTCATTGTTTCTACAGATTGTAAATTGAAAATGTTTTTTTTTGCTAAAAATATTGTTATATTATTGATCGATTGACTATGACTTTTCAGATCACCCAGTATTGCTACCTGCAGGGTTAGCTCCAGTTAAATATTGCAATCCTTTAGCCATTCCTGGACCTGTGTCCAAAAACAAGCTACAAATGGACAGTACCAAAACAAATGATCTAATGATTCTGTCTCTTCGCAGCAAAATCTGCAGAGCTGGGAAGATTGTATCCCCCATATAAATAACATTCTATTGGTAGCAAGAATTTTGTATAATAATTTATATAGAAAAATTCTAAGTTTTGAATCCGGCGTCGTTTTGGGTATCAGTTCATAAACACTATGCCATGGAATCGGTACGTCAAAAATCTCTTCCCAACTATTTTGCAATCTATATGGGACGGCTGTCAATCCTTTGGTCCTTAAATGAAACTGGTATACTTTTTTATTTATCACAATTTTCTTTAACCAATTATGTTTAATGCAGGGCCGACAGACAAGTTCCTTACTTTTTCCCCCCTTCACTTTCCTCTTCCATTTTTGCGGTAATGCTGCAATTATTTGGTTGTAATTTTGGGTAGAGCAGATATTTCCATATGTTTTTGTTAGCTGCATGTGTGACATAACTCCACCAGTCCTACCTATGATATCATTTACGAAGATTATACCTTTTTGTAAAAAAAATTTAATCAATTAGTATATTTGAGTTTAACCACTATTTGTTGCATTATTTGTTCTGTTGTTTCTGGAGGATTCAATTGAAATTGCAACCAACTTTCTATGGTTTGTTTTAGAAATAGTGATATTTGGGAGATGATTTCCTTTTCAAATAACTGAAAGTGAGAGGTTGTAATCTGAATAAAGGGGAAAAGGCCATTCTTGAACATTGGGTGAGACAATCTTACTAATTTGCTAGAGAGCCAGTTCGGATGTAAGTATAACTTTGTATGACTGAAGCTTTTAGTGATAGGTCTAATCCTTTAATATTTAATAATTTCTGTCCTCCGAATTCATATTCATTATATAAATATGCCTGTTTAATTTTGTCTGGCTGGAATATTTTTTTCTCATATAATTAAAAAAACTGTTCGCTAGGCGTAGGCAAGACCTACAATGTTGTTGCCAGTAGATTGTTGACTTGATTCATGATGATGACTGCTAGCTAAGATTTTGAAAGTATGATGTAGACATGATCAGTCCAATCAAAGCTACCGTAGATATAACGTGATTTGATGTCATTTTATCTGTGGCCAATGACCTTGAGCCTTCTTGGATGGGCACTTCTAATGTAACTCTATGGCAGCACCCAAGGGGCTTGAATTTTCGAGCCCTACCCTTAGATTTGGCGGTGACATAGTGTCCCCATGAGTGACAGAACACTGAGCCAATCACGGCGCAACTAGAGAACATTACCAACCCCTACACTCCGTATTTTATACTGTCTGCCCCACCACCACAGAAAGCACTGAGCTAGGCTGAAACACCTGCATTTTGGAGCTGCCTTACTCAAGAAAGCAAAAAGAGACCATGTTTGTGTGCGGCTTTATTAACTAAATTATTTATTTTAATTTTTACATTGTTTGCAAACTGATATGTGACACGTATTAATGCCAAAATAACATGCAAAACAGGCAACCAAAAAATTAATAAAAACATTATTATTAATATTGTAATTTTATGTGTGTGCAAAAAACAGAGCCCTGAATGACGGGTTGCCACTGGTAGAGGCCCAATGCAGCTGTTTTTATATCAATATCAAATAATTTCTGGTTAACAATTAAGTACCTTACTGTAATAGATTTCCATTCAAATAGGCAAAATAGCTTTTTAGCAAAAAACTATTACTCAAAAAAACTGTTTCACAAGCAATACTTTTGCTAGGACTGTCTGGGAGTGGTCTGAGTGGGGAGGGGAAAACTGAAAACTAGCTGTTATTGGCAGAGAGTTTCGGAACTCTCGTTGTTATTGGTCTGCTAACCAATTTACCTAATTTGACATGTCACCATGGAAAGCTGGAACTCCTGCCCATGCAAACCTGCTGATTACAAAGTCCTGTGTAGATTGTATTTTCAAACAGCAACTATCAGGAAATAACAATGATTTAAAAAAATCCCACACTTTTACAGTGTTAGTTTCATCAGCTATTGTACAATATGATATAAAACACAGAATATTGACTGCACTGGGCCTTTAATGCAATGATCAGAGGGGTTTTCTATTCCAGTTTAGATGACTGTATTTGGCAGTAGTTTCTTACCTCACCTGTCAGTTACTGGCCCTTGCCAAGTGATCTCAGCTTCCAGATGTATCATTATAACATTTCGTATCATTTTATTACTCTTAGTGAGCACTTTCCACTTTCCAGCACTGACTGATGGACAGGTTGACAACTGTGTTGTATTTTCTCCACTTTGAACGTACAGAGAGAGTTGAATGATTCATGGGCCTGAATGGTAGATGACATCTGCTTTCTGACTGATAGTAAATCAGAGCACATATCAGCTCCCAGTCAAGCATGTATGACATCAGGTCTGGCAGTCTGTTATCATTAATACAGCATGACCAGTATATTTCACATGAAACAGTCTACAGCATGACTACAGTATGCCCCAATCTCATTTTATGAACAGCCATCACTGTGGGGGACTTTATATAGTTTGGAGGTAATTCGTGTGTAGGTTTCATTTGATTCATTTTCAGTATAATGAAGTGAGGTTTAGATGTTTTTTTCTTTACTATTGTTCTGTCCATGGCAACCGTATTGTAATGCAATGAATCTCCCTCTCGCTGTTGCTCTCTCTCACAGACACACACACATTTAGAATTTCGGCAGGGGTTTGCAACCTTATTAAGAAATGAGTGAAGATTATGAGATTTGCTGGTAATAGTGGATGAGTCATCAGTATCCATTAGTTTTTAATGAACAGTCATGTGCAGACAGAGGTCAGAGGGAAAAGGAACTGTTTAAGGCAAGGATCATCAACTAGATTCAGCTGCGGACCAATTTTTTTCTTGAGCGGATGGTCGGGGGCCCGAACATAATAAAACAAATATTTGTAGACTGCAAATTAACCGCAAGAAGCCTAAACAGATATAATATTTGACTAAAACAATAATTTCAAACCTTGATTACATTTGGGAACATTGTCCTGTGTAGGGTGCCGTCTTTCGGATGGGACGTTAAAACGGGTGTTCTGACTCTCTGTGGTCATTCAAAATCCCATGCCGCTTATTGTAAGAGTAGGTGTATTCACCCCAGTGTCATGGCTAAATTCCCAACCTGGCCACATTCCATCATGGCCACCTCATTCCTAATTGGCATATATCACTCCTAGCCTCTCCACCTGATAGCTGATGTGTGGTGAGCGTTCTGGCACAAAAATGGTCGCCGTGTATCACTGAGGTGGGTGCTACACATTTCTCCCTACTATGTAAAGCGCTTTGAGTACCTCAGTTGGTAGAAAAGTGCTATATAAATCCAATCAATAATTATGAATTATTATTTGTATACGATCACATATGTCTCTCTATTATACGTGGGAATACTTGGGAACAGATTTCCGAAATGAAAATCACTTGGAGCTGATTTCCTGGTGTTTTTACAGTCTTTTATGTCCAACAATGAAAATTAAGTTGGGGAACCCTGGTTTAAGGGCTCAACAGTATATTTCTCTGCTATTAGGAGTAATGCTGTTCTCTGCTGTAATTGTATTCAACTATACTGTAAGTTAAGGGAAAGAGAAAGGGATTTTGTGTGTGCACTTACATGCATGTGTGAGCGATATCTCTGTACTTAAGTGTCTTGTGTGTTTGTGGAAGCTTAACAGGAGGTAAACACAGAAGTACAGATTACCAGTACATAATGATTTAAATGATACACTAGATGACTGATAGGGAATGCATTGTTGAAGCCACCATACCTCCATCTTGGCACTCCCCCACCAGTGTAAAACATTTTTGAAAGCTATAGAAATGCATGTATTAATGTCTGCATTCGTCTTTGCCACATGTATTCTATTACAGACACGTAAGTGCATACTTTTAAATTATATTATTTGAGCAAAAAATAAAAAACATTTTCCTTAAATTACAATTTTTTTGAGATTACTAATGTTAATGTCTCCACTAGAACAACAAAAATACTGAAATACATGTAATTTGGTCCTTGAAACATTTAATATAAATACTGTAGAATTCCATTCATTCCTACTGAGGACTGCTCCTACTGGGGAGTGCCAAAATGGCCGACCGGTGGCTTCAAAGCCTCTCAATAGTAACAGCAATCCAGGGTTTATATGCATCATTGCAAGTACAGCAGTAGGCTAATCGAGCCTAAAGCCTGTTATTTGCTAGCTCTGGACTGTAGTGATTTAAAAGCAAATACAATGTTGGTAATCTTAGGCCTGGTTACAAGTGGAAACGTCTCCAGCAGCATGTTGAGGAGAAGAGAAGAATCCCCCATGCGTAATGGCGTTTCCCACAGCCCCTCCATTAGACTGAGAACACATGACACTGAGCTCCTTCCTCACAGGACTCACTGTGATACTGGCACTGCTCTGTGTGTGTCACTGCTCTGTGAGTAGGGAGACTCAATCAGAATTCGTCATCATAATTCCAGCATGATATGGTGTAGATTTATACATTTAAAACAGAGTCAGTTAAAGGGCACAGCACTTTTGGTTAGAAAACTGAAATAGTTTATTATGGCAGTATTCTTAACATGCAGTACATCCATGACCAGAGCTTTAGATTGCTAGAAGAATTGATAGACTTAAAGGGACTTCATATATAATATATAATATGCCATTTAGCAGACGCTTTTATCCAAAGTGACTTACAGTCATGCGTGCATACATTTTTTTGTGTATGGGTGGTCCCGGGGATCGAACCCACTACCTTTGCGTTACAAGCGCCGTGCTCTACCAGCTGAGCTACAGAGGACCATCATCTCCAGCACCACCCAAACATCAACGTATGAAAATCGCGCGTTTCTAAAAGATAGAGGAAGATAAGTGTTTCCAATGGCATCATCAACAATTAGTAGTCAATGCCTACTCATAATTGGTTAAAATCACATAATGCACACCGATGGTGTCATTGGAAACACTTACAGTGCCTTCAGAAAGTATTCATAACCTTTGACTTATTCCACATTTTGCTGTGGAATTCGAATTGGAATAAAACAATGTTTTTATCTCTCCCATCTACACACAATATTCCATAATGACAAAGTCAAAACATGTTTTTAGACAGTTTTAGAAATGTATTGAAAATGAAATACAGAAATATCTAATTTACATAAGTATTCACACCCATGAGTCAATACTTGTTAGAATCACCTTTGGCAGTGATTTCAGCTGTGAGTCTTTCTGGGAAGTCTCTAAGAGCTTTGCACACCTGGATTGGACAATATTATTATTAAAAAAAATTATTCAAGCTCTGTCAAGTTGGTTGTTGATCATTGCTAGACAGCCATTTTCAAGTCTTGCCATAGATTTTCAAGCCTATTTAAGTCAAAACTGTAACTAGGACACTCAGGAACAGTCAATGTCATCTTGGTAAGCAACTCCAGTGTATATTTTGCCTTGTGTTTTAGGTTATTGTCCTGCTGAAAGGTGAATTTGTCTCCCAGTTTCTGTTGGAAAGCTTGGATTTTCCTCTAGGATTTTCCCTGTGCTTAACTCTATTCTGTTTGTTTTTTTCCTAAAAAAAACTCCCTTGCCGATGACAAGCATACCCATAACATGATGCAGCTACCACCATGCTTGAAAATATGGAAAGTGGTACTCAGTAATGTGTTGTGTTGGATTTGCCCCAAACATAACACTTTGTTTTCAGGACATTAAGTTTTAAAAAAATCCCACATTTTTTGCAGTTTTACTTACATTTACATCATTTAGCAGACGCTCTTATCCAGAGCGACTTACAAATGGGTGCATTCAACTTATGATAGCCAGTGGGACAACCACCTTTTTTTATGGGGGGTGGGGGAAGAAGGATTACTTTATACTATTCCAGGTATTCCTTAAAGAGGTAGGGTTTCAAGTGTCTCCGGAAGGTGGTCAGTGACTCCGCTGTCCTGGCGTCGTGGGGGAGCTTGTTCCACCATTGGGGTGCCAGAGCAGCGAATAGCTTTGACTGGGCTGAGCGGGAACTGTGCTTCCGTAGAGGTAGGGGAGCTAGCAGGCCAGAGGTGGATGAACGTAGTGCCCTCGTTTGGGTGTAGGGTCTGATCAGAGCCTGAAGGTAAGGAGGTGCCGTTCCCCTCACAGCTCTGTAGGCAAGCACCATGGTCTTGTAGTAGATACGAGCCTCAACTGGAAGCCAGTGGAGTGTGCGGAGGAGCGGGGTAACATGAGAGAACTTGGGAAGGTTGAACACCAGACTTGCTGCAGCGTTCTGGATAAGTTGAAGGGGTTTAATGGGACAGGCAGGGAGCCCAGCCAACAGCGAGTTGCAGTAATCCAGACGGGAGATGACAAGTGCCTGGATTAGGACCTGTGCCGCTTTCTGTGTAAGGTAGGGTCGTACTCTGCGAATGTTGTAGAGCATGAACCTGCAGGATCGGGTCACCGCTTTGATGTTAGTGGAGAACGAAAGGGTATTGTCCAGGGTCACGCCAAGGTTCTTTGCACTCTGGGAGGAGGACACAATGGAGTTGTCAACTCTGATGGCGAGATCATGGAGCGGGCAGTCCTTCCCCGGGAGGAAGAGCAGCTCCGTCTTGCCGAGGTTCAGCTTGAGGTGGTGATCCGACATCCACACTGATATGTCTGCCAGACATGCAGAGATGCGATTCGCCACCTGGTTATCAGAAGGGGGAAAGGAGAAAATTAATTGTTTGTCGTCGGTGTAGCAATGATAGGAGAGACCATGTGAGGATATGACAGAGCCAAGTGACTTGGTGTATAGAGAGAATAGGAGAGGGCCTAGAACTGAGCCCTGGGGGACACCAGTGGTGAGAGCACGTGGTGCGGAGACAGATTCTCGCCACGCCACCTGGTAGGAGCGACCTGTCAGGTAGGACGCAATCCAAGAGTGAGCAGCGCCGGAGATGCCCAACTCGGAGAGGGTGGAGAGGAGGATCTGATGGTTCACAGTATCAAAGGCAGCGGATAGGTCTAGAAGGATAACAGCAGAGGAGAGAGAGTTAGCTTTAGCAGTGCGGAGAGCCTCCGTGACACAGAGAAGAGCAGTCTCAGTTGAATGACCAGTCTTGAAACCTGACTGGTTTGGATCAAGAAGATCATTCTGAGAGAGATAGCAGGAGAGTTGGCTAGAGACGGCACACTCGAGTTCTGGTCTGTAGTTGTTGACATCGATTTTTTGAGGAGGGGTGCAACTCTCGCTCTCTTGAAGACGGAAGGGACATGGCCAGCGGTCAAGGATGAGTTGATGAGTGAGGTGAGGTAAGGGAGAAGGTCTCCGGAAATGGTCTGGAGAAGAGAGGAGGGGATAGGGTCAAGCGGGCAGGTTGTTGGGTGGCCGGCCGTCACAAGTCGCATGATTTAATCTGGAGAGAGAGGAGAGAAAGAAGTCAAAGCATAAGGTAGGGAAGTGTGAGCAGGACCAGCGGTGTCATTTGACTTAATAAATGAGGATCGGATGTCGTCAACCTTCTTTTCAAAATGGTTAACGAAGTCATCCACAGAGAGCGATGAGGGAGGGGGAGGAGGAGGGGGATTCAGCAGGGAGGAGGTGACAAAGAGCTTCCTAGGGTTAGAGGTAGAGGCTTGAAATGTAGAGTGGTAGAAAGTGGCTTTAGCAGCGGAAACAGAGGAAGAGAATGTAGAGAGGAGGGAGTGAAAAGATGCCAGGTCCGCAGGGAGTCTAGTTTTCCTCCATTTCCTCTCGGCTGCCCGGAGCCCTCTTCTGTGAGCTCGCAATGAGTTGTCAAGCCACGGAGCAGGAGGGGAGGACCGAGCCGGCCGGGAGGATAGGGGACATAGAGAGTCAAAAGATGCAGAAAGGGAGGAAAGGAGGGTTGAGGAGGCAGAATCAGAAGATCGGAGGGAGAAGGATTTAGCAGAGGGAAGAGATGATAGGATGGAAGAGGAGAGAGTAGCGGGAGAGAGAGAGCGAAGGTTGCGACGGCACATTACCATCGGAGTAGGGGCAGAGTGAGTAGTGTTGGAGGAGAGCGAGAGAGAAAAGGATACAAAGTAGTGGTTGGAGACTTGGAGGGGAGTTGCAGTGAGATTAGTAGAAGAACAGCATCTAGTAAAGATGGGGGGGGACGGTGAGAGGGTGAGGTCAAAATAGGAAAGGAGTGGAAAGAAGGAGGCAGAGAGAAATGAGTCAAAGGCAGACGTAGGGAGGTTAAAGTCACCCAGAACTGTGAGGGGTGAGCCATCCTCAGGAAAGGAACTTATCAAGGCGTCAAGCTCATTGATGAACTCTCCAAGGGAACCTGGAGGGCAATAAATGACAAGGATGTTAAGCTTGCATGGGCTAGTGACTGTGACAGCATGGAATTCAAATGAGGAGATAGACAGATGGGTCAAGGGAAAAAGAGAGAATGTCCACTTGGGAGAGATGAGGATTCCTGTGCCACCGCCGCGCTGACTAGATGCTCTCGGGGTATGCGAGAACACATGGTCAGACGAGGAAAGAGCAGTAGGAGTAGCAGTGTTTTCTGTGGTAATCCATGTTTCCGTCAGCGCCAAGAAGTCGAGGGACTGGAGGGTAGCATAGGCTGAGATGAACTCTGCCTTGTTGGCCGCAGAACGGCAGTTCCAGAGGCTGCCGGAGACCTGGAACTCCACGTGGGTCGTGCGCGCAGGGACCACCAGATTAGAGTGGCAGCAGCCACACGGTGTGAAGCGTTTGTATGGCCTGTGCAGAGAGGAGAGAACAGGGATAGACAGACACATAGTTGACAGGCTACAGAAAAAGGCTACAATAATGCAAAGGAGATCGGAATGAAATGAACTAAACATCTGGGAAAGCGAGAGAGCGGGGCCTCCCTCACTTACGTTTCACTGAAACACTCAAATACACTGCTCAAAAAAATAAAGGGAACACTTAAACAACACAATGTAACTCCAAGTCAATCACACTTCTGTGATATCAAACTGTCCACTTAGGAAGCAACACTGATTGACAATACATTTCACATGCTGTTGTGCAAATGGAATAGACAACAGGTGGAAATTATAGGCAATTAGCAAGACACCCCCAATAAAGGACTGGTTTTGCAGGTGGTGACCACAGACCACTTCTCAGTTCCTATGCTTCCTGGCTGATGTTTTGGTCACTTTTGAATGCTGGCGGTGCTTTCACTCTAGTGGTAGCATGAGACGGAGTCTACAACCCACACAAGTGGCTCAGGTAGTGCAGCTCATCCAGGATGGCACATCAATGCGAGCTGTGGCAAGAAGGTTTGCTGTGTCTGTCAGCGTAGTGTCCAGAGCATGGAGGCGCTACCAGGAGACAGGCCAGTACATCAGGAGACGTGGAGGAGGCCGTAGGAGGGCAACAACCCAGCAGCAGGACTGCTACCTCTGCCTTTGTGCAAGGAGGAGCAGGAGGAGCACTGCCAGAGCCCTGCAAAATGACCTCCAGCAGGCCACAAATGTGCATGTGTCTGCTCAAACGGTCAGAAACAGATTCCATGAGGGTGGTATGAGGGCCCGACATCCACAGGTGGGGGTTGTGCTTACAGCCCAACACCGTGCAGGACGTTTGGCATTTGCCAGAGAACACCAAGAGTGGCAAATTCGCCACTGGCACCCTGTGCTCTTCACAGATGAAAGCAGGTTCACACTGAGCACATGTGACAGACGTGACAGAGTCTGGAGACGCCGTGGAGAATGTTCTGCTGCCTGCAACATCCTCCAGCATGAACGGTTTGGCGGTGGGTCAGTCATGGTGTGGGGTGGCATTTCTTTGGGGAGCCGCACAGCCCTCCATGTGCTCGCCAGAGGTAGCCTGACTGCCATTAGGTACCGAGATGAGATCCTCAGACCCCTTGTGAGACCATATGCTGGTGCGGTTGGCCCTGGGTTCCTCCTAATGCAAGACAATGCTAGACCTCATGTGGCTGGAGTGTGTCAGCAGTTTCTGCAAGAGGAAGGCATTGATGCTATGGACTGGCCCGCCCGTTCCCCAGACCTGAATCCAATTGAGCACATCTGGGACATCATGTCTCGCTCCATCCACCAACGCCACGTTGCACCACAGACTGTCCAGGAGTTGACGGATGCTTTAGTCCAGGTCTGGGAGGAGATCCCTCAGGAGACCATCCGCCACCTCATCAGGAGCATGCCCAGGCGTTGTAGGGAGGTCATACAGGCACGTGGAGGCCACACACACTACTGAGCCTCATTTTGACTTGTTTTAAGGACATTACATCAAAGTTGGATCAGCCTGTAGTGTGGTTTTCCACTTTAATTTTGAGGGTGACTCCAAATCCAGACCTCCATGGGTTGATACATTTGATTTCCATTGATAATTTTTGTGATTTTGTTGTCAGCACATTCAACTATGTAAAGAAAAAAGTATTTAGTAAGATTATTTCATTCATTCAGATCTAGGATGTGTTATTTTAGTGTTCCCTTTATTTTTTTGAGCAGTGTATAACTCTCCCAACTTCCACTTAAGAAATTATAATTGTTGTAAACTACAGCAGTTCAATGTTTTCTAGGAATAGACTCTAACTTAGTTTATTCAGCTAACTAACTTGGTACAGTATTCTTCCGTGAAAACCGTCCAGGGCACCGATTCCTATGACGCCATAGCCAACTAGCATGCCAGCCTCCAATAACACGGTTTAGCACCAATACTCGGTTACAACAAACCAGTGTGTTAACACGCCAAACAGATCATTCGTGTCCGTGTCTAACGTTGTGTAAAGTTTTGGGTTAGTTTTGACAGTTTGAGTGAGTACGTCGTCAACTTATTCAGCCAGTTAGTTAGCTAGAATAGTTAGCATACTAGCTAGCCATTGCTCTCTGCCAACGAACCACCCCTCCTCCGACGGCACGAAACACACAGAGAGAGCCAAGCTAACGTTAACTAGTCACCCATGTCCCGAATTCCCTTGAACGACTCTTGTTACCAGTATGTAAAAACAAAACAAAAATAAATGTAGGTTATAACTTACCCTTAGTAGCTACTGTTAGCCATTTAAGTGCAAAGCTAGCCACTGAAGCGATTCAGCCAGTTCGCATCTGTCTCAACGGAGAGAAAGCGTCTCCAAATATTACAGCTAGGTCGTTCCAGCTATTGTTTAGTTAGCTATCCAGGTAGCAACAAGCTAGTTACATTTCCAGTACAGTAGCCACTAACTACCTAACGTTAACGCTTCAGATAATGAGGTTAGAAAAACAGCTGAATGGTAGCTAGCTAGCTGGCATAATTACAGGTACTCTTAAGTGTGAAATTACATTGGAAACAATTATCCACAGTTGCTAATAGTTACCAGTAGCTACCCGCTAGCTAGCTAGCTTTATTGGTCCAGGTAGTGGGTTAGCTAGCCTCGTGCTTCACCGGGCTCAGCCGAATACAATACTTACCTACAATAATTACCTACAATAACCTACAATATCTACATAGATAAACGACCTACAATACCTAACTACAATGCCTACCTACAATCTAAATACATGGTTTAAGCATTACTCGACACCATATTAGAAGCCAAGCTTACCTCCCGCTAGAGAAAATACAACCTCACCCGACCAGACCAGGAACAATATCAAAATGTATACTTCAGTGCCTTATTGCAAACAGGATGCATGTTTTGGAATATTTGTATTCTGTACAGGCTTCCTTCTTTTCATGCTGTCATTTAGGTTAGTATTGTGGAGTAACTACAATGTTGTTGATACATCCTCAGTTTTCTCCTATCACAGCCATTAAACTCTAACTGTTTTAAAGTCACCATTGGCCTCATGGTGAAATCCCTGAGCGGTTTCCTTCCTCTCCGGCAACTGAGTTAGGAAGGACACCTGTATCTTTGCAGTGACTGGGTGCATTGATACACCATCCAAAGTGTAATTAATAACTTCACCATGCTTTACTTTTTTTTAAAACTCATCTACCAATAGGTGCCCTTCTTTGAGAGGCATTGGAAAACCTCCCTGGTCTTTGTGTTTGAAATTCACTGCTCGACTGAGGGACCTTATAGACAATTTTATGTGTGGGGTACAGAGATGGATTAAAACACTATTATTAAACACTATTATTGCACACAGAGTGAGTCCATGCAACTTATTATGTGACTTGTTAAGCAAATTTTTTACTCCTGAACTTATTTAGGCTTGCCAATACAAAGGGGTTCAATACTTATTGACTCAAGACATTTCAGCTTTTCATTTTTAATTAATTTGTAAAAATGTCTAAAAACAGAGTTCCACTTTGACATTATGGGGTATTGTGTGTAGGCCAGTGACACAACATCTCAATTTGATCTATTTTAAATTCAGGGCTGTAACACAACAAAATGTGGAAAAAGTCAAGGGGTGTGAATACTTTCTGAGGGCACTGTATCTTCCTCTATCATAGAAATGTGCCATTTTTACATATGTTGACGGGTGGTGCTGGAAATAATGAATATGAAGTTGAAAATTTTTTAAATGTCCCTGTAGGAGCAACATGTTCCAGAATACACCGACAATACCATGTTTGTTTCAAACTCTAGTCGCAGCTTTGTTCCTCTGTCTTCAGGGAGATTGTGACATGAATGATTTGGACCTGCTTCCCCTCTATCCGGCTATGTATCAGATGGCATATAACCCACGCTGGGGACTGAGACATGTATATGGCAGAGTTTTCACAAGTGGAGAAATTCAATCCCTGGCTCCAGGCAAGATTTACAACTGTGTCTGAAAGAAGAGAAGAGGAGAGGAGAAGTGAAGAGAGGACAGGACAGGAGAGGATAGGACTGGAGGATGTGACGGAGCGGTGCGGGGGTGCCCACACGGACAGGACAGACAAACAGCTGTCACAGCTAGTAGGCCCATTGTTCGTACTGGGCTTTATATCCCAGCAGTTTTTTTTAAATACAGCGCTTGGCTAAGAGGGACAGGCTCCTAATGGGAGAGTTTCTTAGTTTCCCTTCTGTCACAGCATCAGCAAAGAAACTGGCGCTAACAGAGCCGACTGAGCCGTAATGAGGGAAGAGAAGTAAGGCTTGGGAGCCTGCGGTTAGCGTCACATTTAGAGAGTGAGCAGGAGGAGTTCACAGGTGAGGGCTGACTGTGCTGTGACTGTACTGCTGGACTGGTCACAGCTCCCTGAAGCAGTGACTGTGTTAATTAAGCCTCGCACAAAATGCACCAAATGTGAATCTAGCATTAATCTGCCGGTTGTTCAGTGTGCTGTGTTTTAAGGACCACCCGCTGTAGATGTCTGATTGCTGAAATTTTTCACACGATTTTACATGTAAAATTGGTGCACACTTGGTGCGGAAATTACGTTCAGAGGTGATAAGTACTCTCTGAGCCCTTAGATATTCAGTCTGCTGGTTCTCTTTAACAGGCATGTGATTGTGGTGCTGTGCTGATCTGTTCACACACTATTATTATCTCAGGGCTGATGTTAGGAAGTGTGTTCTGTGACAACGTGGCTCTGGAATGGGAACACACAGTACTGCTGCCCGGTGGCACTGCTTTACTGAACCTGAGGGAGGATCTGACAAGCCCTGGCAGTGTTGGTCTGGGATACAGGGACAGGATGTCAACAGACTCTGAGGTTTCACTTAATGCTTTGGGACATCCAACTGGAAATATTTTTAGTCATGCAGAATTCTGTATATTCTGGGCAATGCGCGTTGGATGCCATAGAGGAAACATATCAGTGACATGACTCCTTTATGTAGTTTTTGTGTGGACTGTTTTCACTTCATTCAACAACATTATGAATTGCGTTAGAGTAGGCAGTAGAGGGATGTGTTTTATCTCTAATTTAGTATACATTTAGTGAATGATAATCACATGGTCAAGTACCACAGTGAGCACATGCTGCTGTGCTTCAAAGAGAGGCTGAGTGGGAGAGACACAGGGAGAGATGTTATCTGTCTGCTCTGGCCTAAAAGAGCTGACTGAAAGGCTTTTGAAATCAGGTGAAACCGTTGATGTTCACAGTCGGCATTATTACTTTGTAAAGGTTTGGTGAATTGACGTTGAAGTGACAGTTTGTTCTATTTGTGATAAGGTCTGAGGTAGCCCTCTTACAAAGACTTGAGGCATAATTCAAGTTTTGAATAAAGGAGAGAGCATTCATTTCTCTACCATAGAGACCAACAGATGAATATCTGTATTCCCAGTCATGTGAAATCCATAGATTAGGGCCTAATGAATTTATTTTAATTGACTGATTTCCTTATATGAACTGTACCTCAGTAAAATCTTTGAAATTGTTGAATGTTGCGTTTATATTTTTGTTCAGTGTAGAATAGATATGACCAGTATATTGACTTTTAGCTACCTTTATGTTTCCCCATCTGGTCTCAGTGGTCAACATATACTTAGTGTACAAACATTAAGAACACCTTCTCTTTCCATGACATAGACTGCCCAGGTAAATCCAGGTGAAAACTTAATGATGTCACTTGTTAAATCTGCTTCAATCAGCGTAGGGAGGAGACAGGTTAAAGAAGGATGTTCAAGTCTTGAAACAATTGCGACATGGATTGTGTATGTGTGCTATTCAGAGGGGGAATGGGCAAAATAAACGTTTTAAGTGTCTTTGAACAGGGGTGTTGTGCAACTCAATATTAGGAAGGTGTTCCTTAATGTTTGGTATACTCAGTGTATACTACTTAAAAAATATCCAGCCATGTAGTAAAAGGTCCCCATTTCTGTCCTCTGCTCTTTGTCACCTTGCATTGTTATAAAGTGGTAATGACCTAAATCAGTTTATATCCTCAGAGATAAAGGTGAAGGCAGATTAACCACATACAGTATTGAATTATCCTCCTCTTGCCTTTGCTCAGTCCCTCTGTGGTCTCCTCTAAAGGCTGTAGTGCCCTGAACTAGAATAGATATGACCAGGATATTGAATTTGAGCAACCTTTCTGTTTCCCCATCTGGTCTCAGTGGTCAACATATACTGAGTGTACAAAACATTACACACTACAAAAGTATGTGGACACCACTTTAAATGAGTGGATTCTGCTATTTCAGCCACACCCGTTACTGAAAGGTGTATAAAATCGAGCACACAGCCATGCAATCTCTATAGACAAACATTGGCAGTAGAATGGCCCGTACTGAAAAGCTCAGTGACTTTCAACGTGGCACTGTCATAGGATGCCACCTTTCCAACAAGTCAGTTTGTCAAATTTCTGCCCTGCTAAAGCTGCCTTGGTCAACTGTGCTGTTATTGTGAAGTGGAAACGTCTAGGAGCAACAACAGCTCAGCCACGAAGGGTTAGACCACACGAACTCACAGAACGGGACAGCCGAGTGTTGAAGCGCGTAGCGCGTAAAAATCGTCTGTCCTCGGTTGCAACACTCACTATTGAGTTCCAAACTGCCTCTGGAAGCATAGTCATCACAATAACTGTTTGTCGGGAGCTTCATGAAATGGGTTTCTATGGCGGAGCAGCCGCACACAAGCCTAAGATCACCATGCGCAATGCCAAGCATCGGCTGGAGTGGTGTAAAGCTCGCCGCCATTGGACTCTGTAGCAGTTGAAATGGGTTCTCTGGAATGATTAATCATGCTTCACCATCTGGCAGTCCGACGGAAGATTCTTGGTTTGGCGGATGCCAGGAGAACACTACCTGCTCAAATTCATAGTGCCAACTGTTAAGTTTGGTGGAGGAGGAATAATAGTCTGGGGCTGTTTTTCATGGTTCGGGCTAGGCCCCTTAGTTCCAGTGAAGGGAAATCTTAACGCTACAGCATACAATGACATTCTAGACGATTCTGTGCTTCCAACTTTGTGGCAACAGTTTGGGGAAGGACCTTTCCTGTTTCAGCATGACAATGCCCCAGTGCACAAAGCGAGGTCCATACAGAAATGGTTTGTCGAGATCGGTGTTGAAGAACCTGACTGGCATGCACAGAGACCTGACATCAACCCCATTGAACACCTTTGGGATGAATTGGAACACTGACTGCGAGCCAGGCCTAATCGCCCAACATCAGTGCCCGACCTCACTAATGCTCTTGTGGCTGAGTGGAAGCAAGTCCCCGCAGCAATGTTCCAACATCTAGTGGAAAGCTTTACCAGAAGAGTGGAGGCTGTTATAGCATCAAAGGGGGGACCAACTCCATATTAATGCCCATGATTTTGGAATGAGATGTTCGACGAGCAGGCATCCACATACTTTTGTCCATGTAGTGTAGATTGACCAGGTGAATACAGGTGAAAGCTATGATCCCTTATTGATGTCACTTGTTAAATCCACTTCAATCAGTGTAGATGAAGGGGGAGGAGACAGGTTAAAAAAATATGTTTAAGCCTTGAGACAATTGAGACATGGATTGTGTATGTGTGCCATTTAGAGGGTGAATGGGCAAGACAAAATATTTAAGTGCCAGGCGCACCGGTTTGTGTCAAGAACTGCACCGCTGCTGGGTTTTTCACGCTCAACATTTCCCGTGTGTATCAAGAATGTTCCACCACCCAAAGGACATCCAGCCAACTTGACACAACTGTGGGAAGCATTGGAGTCAACATGGGCCAGCATCCCTGTGGAATGATTTCAACACCTTGTAGAGTCCATGCCCCGACGAATTGAGGCTGTTCTGAGGGCAAAAGGGTGGAGTGCAACTCAATATTAGGAAGGTGTTCTTAATGTTTGATATACTCAGTGTATACTACTTAAAATATCCAGCCATGTTGTAACTCAGACAGACTTATATGCTAATATACCGTGTGCTTTCTAGTGACAACACTGGAATCATGTAGTGTTAAGGTCAAATGAATCATGAACTCTACCAAGTACCAGGACATTTTAGCCATAAACCTGGTTGCCTCTGCCAGGAGGCTGAAACTTGGCCTCAAGGAGTTCTTCCAGTAAGACATGACCCCAGTAACACATCAAAATCCACAAGGATTTATATTTTATATTTGAGATTCTTCAAAGTAGCCACCCTTTGCCTTGATGACAGCTTTGCACACTATTGGCATTCTCTCAACCAGCTTCATGAGGAATGCTTTTCCAACAGTCTTGTAGGAGTTCCCACATATGCTGAGCACTTGTTGGCTGCTTTTTCTTCACTCTGCGGTCCAACTCATCCCAAACCATCCCAATTGGGTTGAGGCCAGGTCATCTGATGCAGCACCATCACTCTCCTTCTTGGTCAAATAGCCCTTACACAGCCTGGAGGTGTGTTTTGGGTCATTGTTCTGTTGAAAAACAAATGATAGTCCCACTAAGCCCAAACCAGATGGGATGACATATCCAAGAATGCTGTGGTAGCCATGCTGGTTAAGTGTGCCTTGAAATCTAAATAAATCACTGACAGTGTGACCAACAGAGCACCCCCACACCATCACACCTCCTCCTCCATGCTTCACGTTGGGAACCACACATGCAGAGATCATCTATTCATCTACACCTCGTCTCACAAAGACACGGCGGTTGGAACCAAAAATCTCAAATTTGGACTCATCAGACCAAAGGACAGATTTCCACGGGTCTAATGTCAATTTCTCGTGTTTCTTGGCCTAAGCAAGTCTCTTCTTATTATTGGTGTCCTTTAGTAGTGGTTTCTTTGCAGCAATTCGACCATGAAGGCCTGATTCACACAGTCTCCTCTGAACAGTTGATGTTGAGATGTGTCTGTTACTTGAACTCTGTGAAGCATTTATTTGGGCTGCGATCTGAGGTGCAGTTAACTCTAATGAACTTATCCTCTGCAGCAGAGGTAACTCTGGGTCTTCCTTTCCTGTGGCAGTCCTCATGAGAGCCAGTTTCATCATAGCGGTTGATGGTTTTTGCGACTGCACTTGAGGAAACGTTCAAAGTTCTTGAAATGTTCCGTATTGACCGACGTTCATGTCTTAAAGTAATGATGGACTGTCATTTCTCTTTGCTTATTTGAGCTGTTCTTGCCATAATATGGACTTGGTCTTTTACCAAATAGTGCTGTCTTCTGTATACCACCCCTACCTTGTCAAAACACAACTGATTGGCTCAAACGCATTAAGAAGGAAAGAAATTCCACAAACTTTTTACAAGGCACACCTGTTAATTGAAATGCATTCCAGGTGACTACCTCATGAAGCTGGTTGAGAGAATGCCAAGTGTGTGCAAAGCTGTCATCAAGGCAAAGGGTGGCTACTTTGAAGAATCTAAAATCTAAAATATATTTTGATTTGTTTAACACTTTGGTGGTTACTACATGATTCCATGTGTTATTTTATAATTTTGATGTCTTCACTATTATTCGATAATGTAGAAAATAGTAAAAATAAAGAAAAACCCTTGAATTAGTAGGTGTGTCCAAACTTTTGACTGGTACTGTACATGTTGGGTGTCTTGCTCTAGGACGCCCACAGGCCTCTCAAGACTCAACTGAAGGTCCCCCTGTGCAGTGCCTTCGGAAAGTATTCAGACCCTTGACTTTTTCCACATTTTGTTAGGTTACAGCCTTATTCTAAAATTGATTAAATCGTTTTTTCCCCTCATCAATCTACACACAGTACCCCATAATTACAAAGCAAAAACTGGTTTTTAGACATTTTTGCTCATTTATTTGTAAAAAAACGGAAACATCACACATACATAAGTATTCAGACCCTTTAAGCAGGATTGTTGTTGAAGCACCTTTGGCAGGGATTACAGCCTTGAGTCTTCTTGGGTATGACGCTACAAGCTTGGCACACCTGTATTTGGGGAGTTTCTCCCATTCTTCTCTGCACATCCTCTCAAGCTCTGTCAGGTTGGATGGGGAGCGTTGCTGCACAGCTATTTTCAGGTCTCTTCAGAGATGTTGGATCGGGTTCAAGTCCGGGATCTGGCTGGGCCACTCAAGGACATTCAGAGACTTGTCCCGAAGCCACTCCTGCATTGTCTTGGCTTTGTGCTTAGGATCGTTGTCCTGTTGGAAGGTGAACCTTCACCCCAGTCTGAGGACCTGAGCGCTCTGGAGCAGGTTTTCATCAAGGATATCCCTGTACTTTGCTCCATTCATCTTTGCCTTGATCCTGACTAGTCTCCCAGTCCCTCCCACTGAAAAACATCCCCACAGCCAGTGGCGGCTCCTGAAAAAATTCTCAGGGGGGGCAATTTTTCTGATGATTTAGGTGACCTACACACATTTTAAAAAAGATATGTCCAGCAACAACATGAAGACAGGGGCAGCATATAAGTCAATGCCAGAAGCATTTATTGACTGATCTCAAAAGTGTTGGCTTACAAAAGCAAAATAAGTTATCACAGTAAAAATAATCAAGGGTGTTCTTTCACATTCCTCAAAACTGCATAAACAATATGCATTTCCATAAACAAATGAAATATCAGCTGAAAATACAGCATCTTGGTATTTGTTCAGATTGCAGGATCAACAAGAGCTTTTACCACATTTTTTGCCTCATGGTTGAATTGGAAATATGTGCACCTGAGCATAATTCACAACAAGCAAGCAGGAGCTTTTGATAGAGGCTACTGAAAACATTGATGCAAGTTATTGGTAATAAGAAATTTTTATAGACTTCCATATTCTGCCCTCTTGTATAGATTTGTGAAAATGAACAGTGATAGACATTTTGCCTGAAAACAGAATTTGAAAATAATTTCTAGAAAAGGTAAACACAGCTATCTGTATGGCTTTGTAAAAATGAACAACCATATTCTGGCCAATTGTATAGATTTGTAAATATGAACAACCATATTCTGGCCAATTGTATAGATTTGTAAAAATGAACATGAACAGATTATTATTATTTTTTTACTTTTTTTAAAATGAAAAATAACTATTTTAAACAACATCAACTGTGAACTGATTTGGGCGTGTGTGTGTTAAAGAGACAGACAGGGAGGGACAAAGAGAGAGAGAGGCTACATTACTTGTACTGAAACTGTTCTCTTCTCTCTTTCAATGCAGCAAAGCGGTCAATGACTTTCTCATTGAAATCAGGCATGCTGAGGACTAGTTCACTCTCCATGGAAAGCATGGCCAGTGCATTCAGACGTTCCTGGCCCATTGAATTTCGCAGGAATGTCTTAACTCGTGTCAAAGTTGAGAAACATCTCTCAGCTTCAGCTGTTGTCATGGGAGTAGTTATGAGGATGTTCAACAGAGTCACAGTCTCAGAGAACGTCTCCTGGAGGTTGTAGCTCATGAGAACCTGGTACAGTGCCAGTGCACCACAGTTTGACTTTCTCGTCGTCGGCAAAAGACCGTTCAGTCTCTCCAAAAGCACACTGGCGATTGAGACTGAGGTTGATTCCGAGATGGGAAGGAACTCAAAAAAGCGCTCCTGCACTTTGTGGTTGCTATCTATGTACCTCAGCACAAGCACCAGCTGTATCTGTGTAGAAACGTCCGTGGTCTCGTCAGCTTGGATAGCTACGAAGTTCGCCGACTTCACCTCCTCCATAATATGTTCCCTCATGACCGCTAGCATACACTCCAGTTACAGTAGCTCGTTTTGAATGGTCTTTGATGTGAACTTCTTTCAAAGAGACAATCGAGTTGCACTGAAGGCTAGCCATCTTGATAGTAGTACGTGAATTGATTGACGCTGCTACCCGCTCTTTTCTTAGTTACGTTCATGGTTATGTTACGTATGACGAAAGCGCGTAAGTGCAAGCCCTCAGAAACCCATAGAGATTGTATTGAAAACTCTGATATTTGAAAAAAAAAAGATTTTACATGACAGGCTATGAGAGACTTCTGGGCGATTTTCAACCTGACTGAAATCGCCCCAAAGGGCGACTTCATTTGAAGCACGACTTTAGCCTGATTGGACATTTAGTGGCAGATCAGACGTCTAGATTAGAACACTGATAACTACTGTTGCTGTGATATAATTGATTAGAAAAAAATCCCTTCCTTTTCCCGTTTGGCAGTGCGTCGCCCATATCGCCCTAATGAACACACCGCCCCTGCCCACAGCATGATGCTGCCACCACCATGCTTCACCGTAGGGATGGTGCCAGGTTTCCTCCAGACGTGACGCTTGGCATTCAGGCCAAAGAGTTCAATCTTGGTTTCATCAGACCAGAGAATCTTGTTTCTCATGGTCTGAGAGTCTTTAGGTGCCTTTTACTGAGGAGTGGCTTCCATCTGGCCACTCTACCATAAAGGCCTTATAGGTGGAGAGCTGCAGAGATGGTTGTCCTTCTGGATTGTTCTCCCATCTCCACAGAGGAACTCCAGAGCTCTGTCAGAGTGACCATCGGGTTCTTGGTCACCTCCCTGACCAAGGCTCTTCGCCCTTCGCCCCCGATTGCTCAGTTTGGCCGGGCGGCCAGCTCTAGGAAGAGTCTTGGTGGTTCCAAACTTCTTCCATTTAAGAATGATGGAAGCCACTGTGTTCTTGGGGACCTGCAATGCTGCAGAAATGTTTTGGTACCCTTCCCCAGATCTGTGCCTCGACACAATCCTGTCTCGGACCTCTACGGACAATTCCTTCGACCTCATGGCTTGGTTTTTCCTCTGACATGCACTGTCAACTGTGGGACCTTATATAGACAGGTGTGCCTTTCCAAATCATGTCCAATCAATTGAATTTACCACAGGTAGACTCCAATCAAGTTGTAGAAACATCTCAAGGATGGTCAATGGAAGCAGGATGAACCTGAGCTCAATTTCGAGTCTCATAGCAAAGGATCTGAATACTTATATACAGTGCCTTGCAAAAGTATTCATCCCCTGTCACGCCCTGGCTCTGGGGACTCTCATATGTTGAGCCAGGGTGTGGATTTTCTATGTTTTGTTTTCTATGTTTTTGGTTCTAGTTCGTTTTGATCTATGTTGGCCAGGGTGGTTCCCAATCAGAGGCAGCTGTAGCTCGTTGTCTCTGATTGGGGACCATACTTAGGCAGCCTGTTTGGCACTAGTATTTTGTGGGATCTTGTTCCGTAGAGGTTTGTGTTGTAACCTAGGACTTCACGTATCGTTTGTTTATTGTTTTGGTTTGTGTTGTGTACACTAATAAAGAATGTACGCTTATCACGCTGCGCCTTGGTCCGCTTCATCTGTCGATGATCGTGACATCCCCCTTGGCATTTTTCCTATTTTGTTGCATTACAACCTGTAATTGAAATTGATTTTTATTTGGATTTCATGTAATGGAAATACACAAAATATAGTCTAAATTGGTGAAGTGAAATGAAAAAAATTACTTGTTTCAGAAAATTCTAAAAAATTAATGGCCGTGCATATGTATTCATCCTCTTTGCTTTGAAGCCCCTAAATAAGATATGGTGCAACCAATTACCTTCAGAAGTCACATTATTGAACTAATTAAGTCCAACTGTGTGCATTCTAAGTGTCACATGATCTGTCACATGATCTCAGTATATATACACCTGTTCTGAAAGGCCCCAGAGTCTGCAACACCACTAAGCAAGCGGCACCAGGAAGACCAAGGAGCTCTTTAAACAGGTCAGGGACAAAGTTGTGGAGAAGTACATATCAGGGTTGGGTTATAAAAAAATATCTGAAAACGTTGAACATCGCACGGAGCACCATTAAATATATTATTTAAAAAATGGAAAGAATATGGCACCACAACAAACCTGCCAAGAGAGGGCCGCCCACCAAAACTCATGGACCAGGCAAGGAGGGCATTAATCAGAGAGGCAACAAAGAGACAAAATATAACCCTGAAGGAGCTGGAAAGCTCCACAGCTGAGATTGGAGTATCTGTCCATAGGACCACTTTAAGCCGTACACTCCACAGAGTTGGGCTTTACGGAAGAGTGGCCAGAAAAAAGCCATTGCTTAAAAATAATAAAAAAAGCAAATATGTTTGGTGTTCGCCAAAAGGCATGTGGGAGACTCCCCAAACATATGGAAGAAGGTACTCTGGTCAGATGAGACTAAAATTGAGCTTTTTGGCCATCAAGGAAAACGCTATGTCTGGCGTAAACTCAACACCTCTCATCACCCCGAGAACACCATCCCCACAGTGAAGCATGGTGGTGGCAGCATGCACTAAACATCTGAAGTATGAAACATTTATGCACTCACTAACTGTAAGTCGCTCTGGATAAGAGCGTCTGCTAAATGACTAAAATGTAAAATGTAAAAAATGTAAAATGTTTTTCATCGGCAGGGACTGGGAAACTGGTCAGAATTGAAGGAATGATAGATGGCGCTAAATACAGGGAAATTCTTGAGGGAAACCTGTTTCAGTCTTCCAGAGATTTGAGACTCGGATGGAGGTTCACCTTCCAGCAGGACAATGACCCTAAGCATACTGCTAAAGCAACAAGTGGTTTAAGGGGAAACATTTAAATGTCTTGGAATGGCCAAGTCAAAGCCCAGACCTCAATCCAATTGAGAATCTGTGGTATGACTTAAAGATTGCTGTACACCAGCGGAACCCATCCAACTTGAAGGAGCTGGAGCAGTTTTGCCTTGAAGAATGGGCAAAAATCCCAGTGGCTAGATGTGCCAAGCTTATAGAGACATACACCAAGAGACTTGCAGCTGTAATTGCTGCAAAAGGTGGCTTTACAAAGTGAATACTTTCCAAGGCACTGTATGTATACCGAGTATATCCACATCACCATCAGACCATTTTATTGGTAAACTACACGGTAATGTAAAAGTTGTATTTTAAGTGATCCAATACGTAATATAGTACACTTATCATAATTTGGTTGTAATCCAGAGCAGTTAGAACATTTATCTAGATCCTCTATGAGGCTGGGGAGGGATCCAAGTTGTGGATTTAAGAGAGAACATAAATCATCAGCATACAATGACACCTTTGTTTTTAAGCCCTGGATTTCTAATCCCTTGATATTATTGTTGGATCTGATTTTAATAGCTAACATTTTGATGGCCATAATATATAGATCTGCCGATAGTGGACAACCTTGTTTTACTCCTCTTGACAGTTTAAAACTTCCGGAGAAATAGCCATTATTTACTATTTTACACCTAGGGTTACTATACATGATTTTAACCCATTTTATAAGAGATTCTCCAAAATTGAAATGGTCCAGGCATTTATATATAAACTCTAGTCGTACTTTAACAAAAGCCTTTTCAAAGTCAGCTATGAATAGCAGGCCTGGTTTCCCAGATGTTTCATTGTGTTCTATAGTTTCCAGTACTTGCCTTATATTATCTCCAATGTATCGTCCATGTAAAACACCTGTCTGATTAGGATGAATATTGTCCAACAATACCATTTTAATTCTACGCACTATACATTTTGCACCTGTGGTGTTTGTTTGTGGAAAAGCAATTTTAATGTAACTCCCTCTTTTCCCATTTCCTGTATAAATGTGTGCTGTTGTCATTGTTTTGGAGCCAGAGGGTTTTAATGGGACAGGGTATTTACTGAAATGTACCCTTAGGGAGCTTCAAATGGCTAATTCAAGTGAAATTGCCTTTTCACTTCTGCAGGATGCCTTCTCTAACTCCTTTGTAGTTTATATGAAGCTAAACATTTTTCATGCCTAGGCACATGGAGGTGGTACAGGCCACTGCTGCTACACAGACATCATCATCATCATGTCCTTTGATAGCTGCCCACTCCTGGACTGTCTGAAAGGGCTGGCATCCCTTGGTGTGGATCCAGTTCCCACAGGCTGGGTCAGTCAGAGCCTGAGACCCATGCAAAAAAAAACGTTCATTTTGAATGGAGTGGCGTGATCCCTGTAGTTGTAGTATGCATTAGCTCAGGCCCTCTGGTCCAGTGAGAGCCTCAAGCAAAGGATCCAGGGGTGAAGCCAAGGCCATGGGTTCCCTATGATGCATGGAGATACAGAGAGATGTGAAGAAGTCTTTACCATCAGAGATGATGAAATGAAAGGCCCTTTGAAGTTTGCATGTGGTGGTTACCCAGTGGAGGAAGAAACTGGGCATTACCCCACCCTGCTGGGTCAGTATGGAGTGCAATGTAGCAGTGTAAGGTAGTAATGTAGGCTACTAGGTGATACAGTAACCACTGGTGTAAGATGCCTGAGAATACAATTTGTTTCTGAGAAAACATGATTTCATCCTGGCATCATGGTGTAACATAAACTGTTTTTCACAACAGATGGCTGCCAGAGAGAGAATGCTCATCCAGATAGATTGAGAACTGTTTAAGGCGCTTAGAAACTGTCATGGGTAAATGTTTTCTGACTATAAATACGCAGAGTGATAGAATTCACATAACACATTGAATGGCATGTTATTTTGTGTTATAAAAGTTAACCTACATTCTGAGAAGAGACAAATATCTTCCACAAAACAAAATTATGAATATGAAAGCAAGCGGATTACAAGATGTCTAGATGCACTTCTCCTTTATAAAGTACAAATATTGGTAATGAGCTCCTATGAAATCCCCAGTGAATCAATGCCCAAGGCTTAGCACAGTGTTTGGAAATAATCAGCAAGCTCCAGTTTACTAATATCAAATCGAGGTGCAATCCTTAACACTTTTGCATCTCTGTTGTCTAACTATCCTTAGGTGTCCATCACTGGCTGTCCGTATTGGATGTGTAACAATTAGCTAAGTGTTTGCTCTTTAGCCAAGATGAATAATAGATCTGGTGAATGATTGTTAAGACACAGAGCAACAGAGCAGGGTTGGTGAGAGACTATACAGTACACATAGGCTAAAGAGCAGTAATTAACACACTCCATTGAATGTGGTCAACATATACACTGTACACAGTACAGTAATGTTTGGCCATATTTGTTACTGGTCCATATGTGTTATTGGTTATTGGCTATGTCGTCGAGAGTCTTGGATCCCCCCCCACCACCAAATCTAGTCACCACGATCACACAAAGTCTGGCCATGTGAGTCAGAAGTAGGATATTGTATTTTGGATATTGTCCTGTAGTATTGAGGAATGATGTAGAGCTGTTCTTGTGACTAGTGTGGGCGGTGTGTTACCAGGAGAACAGCCCAGGGTCAGGTTGACTGACTGACTGAGACAGACAGGGTTTGTTGTCTCTGTCTCTGTCTCAGGCTATAAAGCAGCATGCATGCTCCACATAGCACACCATCATGGGAAAACACATAACGGGTGTCTTGTAGAAACGGTGAAGGCATAAAGGTAGACCTTAGTTACAGCAATCTATCAAAAGCAAAGATGTCAAAGGTACAGCTGAACTCCCCATGTCCTCAAGATGAAAGTTGTCAGTTAGATAACGTCCTAACCTAGATTTGGCCTCGAGAAATGACAGCTGTCTATCAGTTGACATAATGGTAATGACAGGTGTCAATCATGTCATGATATTGATAGCATTATGACTTATGTATTACAGATGAAGGATCTTCATTGAATGACCCTATTGCAGGATAACTTTTCTGAAATGCAGGACATGTAAAACTTGTAGTATATTTGAGGTTTAAAAAGGCTTCTGAAGTTTGTAATTTTCACTTTGAAATATACTTGATTATCCCTTACAAAAAATGTATCAACCCCTATAAAAATGTCAATTAATTATAATCCACATAATAATTCACATTTCATGTTGCTGCAGGATTATTTTCCTGCTGTAGCAAACTGGCTCAAATTAAAGGGAGACTTCGGGATTTTGGCAATGAGGCCCATCATCTACTTCCCCAGTCAGATTAATTTGCGGATGCCATTTTTATGTCTCTGTGTCCAGTATGAAGGAAGATAGAGGTAGTTTTGAGAACCAATGCTAACTAGCGTTAGTGCAAAGACTTCCAGTGTCTATGGGTATCTGCAGATACCCATAGACTTCCAGTCATTGCGCTAACGCTGGTTAGCAATTGTGCTAGTGCTAGTTAGCAACTGCACACGGAGACATAAAAATGTATCCCTTTAAGATCCTACACCTGTACTGTATGTCACTGTCATGTGAAGTATTATGGTGGTTACTTGTCTATGGATTTACAGTTGTGTCACATTGTCGGCACCAGCAGATAATTATCAGAAATGGAGAAGTATAGGAATAGTAATGAGTTTGAATTCTGCAGCTGAGTGCCCAAGTGAACAGCTTTTATTTTCTGGCATGATGTAGTGAAGTCAGTGACAGTAGATTGTTCCCTGGCATGTAGTGAATCTGTGACAGTGGATTTGTCCTTACCCAGGCTTTGTGCTGCTGAGGTACTCCCACACTGCTCTGCTTTCTAGCACAAAGAAAGAGCCTCCATTCCTTCTGAAGCCTCCCACAGTGTCCTCACTCCTCACAGGGTTTTAATATGCCGCATTATGCTCCCAGGCTGAAAACGTTAAAAAATTAACGCTGTTGCCTCTGAATTTTGTTGTGTAAACTGTATTTGCTGAATGGAATACTCAATTGTAGGAATGTGCACCTCCCACATAGATTTGCTCTTTGCATTTTATAATGCCTTCTGTTGAATGGACTGGAAGGCTGTAAATTTGTATCATTAAGCTCATGTACCTAGCCCACTCTCTCTGTCCACTAATATAGACCAGACTAGAATACAGCTCACCTGGCTGGCTCCTCACAAATCACAAAGGTGTCTGCCTGAGCAGGAAGTCCATCAGCAGACTAAATGTGGATGACATTTTTAGCTCCTAGATCCCCCCCGTCTCCATAACAACTAAGGAGCAGCCCAGACTTGGTAATGATTTGGAGAAGGGGAGGAGGCTCAAGTGTGTCTGTGCTCAGCTCATCCTAGATGGAATAATATAATTTATATCTCTGTATGGACGTGCTATTTTAATAGCTCTGTCCAGTCTTAATTAAAATGGCTGACACCCTAGATGTGGCTAATCCTCACCACAATATGGCTGCAGCTCTTCTTTTCAGACTATAATTGGATCTGTGCCATATTCAACATACTCTGTATTATTTCTGTGTAGCACTGTTAACAGAAAATTACAAAATTGAGATATAGGCCTAACAATGGTTGAAAAAGGTTCTCCCTTCTTTGTTTTATGAAGACATATCAACTGCAGCCGCATCATCTGCAACACTGGCGTACTGTCAGATCTGGGCAAAGAGAAGGGAAGGGCAGAAATTAATGAGGGCGAAAGCAGTGAGAGGGGTGACCAGGGGTTGTCTATCGCTCCTATTATGGTGTGGAGTGAATCGCACTGGAAGTGTGTAAGAGAGAAAGGGGGTGAGGTGAAAATAGGGGGCGGAGGCTCTGGTTCCCCCCCCCCCAAGTGTTCACAGCATAGTGCCACTATAACGTAGAGGAGGGAAGGAGCGATGAAGGAGGAGAGGGGACTGAGAATACACAGTCAAAAGTAAACACACCGGCCTCCCATATGTCTATTTTACCTGCTGCACTGCATCTCCAATGAGTTCCCTCCTATTAGGAGGCACATCAAAGAAAGGATAACATTTGCATTTTATAATGGCCTGCTTCACATGTGTTCCAGGTACTAGCTGATATTTACTTAGAGCCTGTGGACTGCACCATTCATCCAGGGGGTAGAGAAAAACACCTAACAGGCTATTTCTTTCTGGGCATGCGGGGCAGGGGGGTGGGGGGGGAATGCTTTCCCATGTGAGAATGCTTTCCCATGTGAGCGGGAAAGCATGCTCATGCAAGAGCGGGAACGCCCACTTACACAGACAGGAACCTTGTCTCTTTCTTTACCTCGTACTAGCCTGAAGTTAAATTGATGGAGCTGCAGTCTTCATTTCCTAAATAGAATTTGTCAGTGCCTTCCTCCTACGCAGTGCAGACAAAAATAAGACTTGTTTTCTCCTGCATTCACTGCCTGGTGTACCAGTAAAAACAGATTGCTTGAACCCTAGAACCCCCTTCCCTTCCCTGCTGCTCCTGAACCTTCTGAGTGGGTCACATCTGTAATGGCTGGTCTCATTTTACTCCAGTCTGATGGGAAAACATAACTAATGTGGTTAGCTGCACACATTTGACAGATGACTCAGATGATAAGACCCGGAGATGAAGTGCTAGGATAGCTGCCGAGTGTTAGCTTTAAACAGAGTAGGAGCAGTGGAACATTTCACTGCAATATTGATCTGCCAATCATGTTTCTTGAGTCTTGACCAATGCTATTTCATTGTTTTCAAGATTCAGGTATTACTCATGAGTAATACCCATGAATAGTCTTGACTGTAGACCAATTAAATGTTAAGATATAGAAGCTAATAGCCTTTATAGACTGTGTCGTGTTGTTTTGAGACAATTTTGTGCTAATAGCATCAAAGGGGACACAGTGTTCTAATTGCGTAGGTAAATAGTTTAATTAGAGACAATCAGACTGTGTAATGATGAAGTGTCATCTTTATCTGGGGAGCTGATGTGATGAATACAACAAGTACTTTATCTAGAGGCACCAGTGCCAATACATTAACCCCTCACTATGGGATAGGTTCAGTCATAACGCGTCCTGGATCTACACAAAGATTCAGATAATGTTTCACATATTACATTCTCTTTGAAATATTAATGGAATATTAACAGTGTATAACTGATTGAATAATAATCTCTGTCTTGTGTGTTGTGTGTGTATATGCAGGATTCTGGCCACAGCGGGAGCTCACATGAACATCCCAGTGGACCTGCGGACCCTGAGGGCCGTCCGTGTGCTCAGACCCCTCAAACTGGTCTCTGGAATCCCCAGTGAGTAGCCTACACCACCAGATCACATGTACTGGATGGATGTCCATGGATCTGCTCTGTCTATATATACAGTATATATGTGTACAGTATACATATAGGTATCTGTACTTGTTCTTCTGGCGTTTGCAATACCTCTGTCCAACCTCATTTTGGAGTCTGTATAGTTAATCCCTAATGAGTCAGACTGAAAACCACTCCCAAAATGAGGACGGGCAACAATGTCTTAGTGGAAGTGTTGTGTTAGCCAAAGTGAGAGTGCTGTCATAATGAGAGTGCTGACAGTATCTGCTCTAAGTGGTTCCCACACTTTCCATCCATAATTGTTTGGAGCTGTGACTCATTGTTGGCACTGATGACACATGACGGTTGTCTCTCTCTCTATCTCTCTGTGTGTGACCAGGCCTGCAGATAGTCCTGAAATCCATCATGAAAGCCATGGTGCCGCTGCTGCAGATCGGCCTTCTACTCTTCTTCGCCATTCTCATGTTTGCCATCATCGGCCTGGAGTTCTATAGTGGGAAGCTTCACAACACCTGTCTGCCCATGCCCAATATCCTGGGTAAGACAGAATATGTGTCCCAAATGGCCACCCTATTCTCTTTGTAGTGCACTACATTATGACCAGGGAATATATAGGGAATAGGGTGCCATTTGGGACACACCCAGACAGAGAGAGGGCCTTAGAGAGATCTCCTCAAGTCTACAGTAATCCAGGGCACTCAATGCTCTGCATATCAATTTGGGTTGCTTCTGTAGCAGTTGGTGTCGCTTTATATGAGGCTGAATCTGTTGTATTACGTGTTTTTATACCTTTACTTTGCTTATAGCCTATGCTTGCATAATTAAACACCTAGCTTCATAGAATCTTTTTAAACACCTACATGAATATTGTGCTGAGGTGATCATTAGCTCTGTTATATATAAACATTTAGGGTACATCATCATAAACATTCTTCAAGGTGATCATTTATCAGCAGGCTTATACTGTGCCTATACAACAAGTGGATTATTATTTTCTGCGAGGCTTCCTCAGCTGTAATGATAGGCTATACAAACGTCCTGTGATGGTTCACTGTTGTTTCTTCCCACCTGCCCGCCCGCCCAGTGTAATGTATGCTCAGTGGTCCGGCTGATAATCGCTGTGTCGTTCCACCAAATCGGTGCCTTGTTTTGAGAAGTGTAACTTCTGTCATAAACATTCTGTCATAAAGAGCACATGTTCAACTTCATAGAAAACGGGTTTTCCCATCTCAAGAGGTTCAATAAAAAAATGACTTTAGTAAGTGCCAAATAAGTGCCAAATAAAGTAACAGGGTTGATGATTTCTTGTTAAATCAGCCAAAAATCCCCTTGTGACAGGGGGAATAGAAGCTTGTAGTACGCAACAGGGAGTGGCAATTTAATGCAAGCTTTACAACAAAATATGAAATTTTCTAGCCTGTCTATGGGTAACAGGGTTGACGTGTTATGCTCGACCCACTCAGTTTTCCACCACAAAACACCAGAAAATGGCCAGAAAGAGTAGAACCAGCTCACCTGCTTTTACTCTATGATTTGACTATTAGATGTTCAATGTTTCTTTAGAGAAAAATATTCACAATATCAAAAAGAGAGTTAAGTTCATGTAACAGGGTTGACCATGAAATAAATAATAATCTTCAGAAATGACTTTGTCAAAGCAACAAAATAACTAGGGCTTTACAATGATGGTGGGATTTAAGTGGGTTAAAATCTTCCTAGAAGTGACACAGGGTTGACAGAGGGACATGTCACAATGCTGAATTATTGCACTTTAGCAAGCCTTTATTCATATAAAAAATCAGATTTATCGAATTCTCCATGTGGTCTATATTAAAGGGCAGTTCATTTAATATAACAGGCTTTTAAAATTCCATATTGGTGCACAATTTCTACTTAAAATATGCAAAAGGCACTCTTTTCTTGGAACGACCCAGCTATGTTACGCAACAGACCTGAAACACACAATACCATGCTTGGCTGCACCTGTAAGTGTAATCACAGCCACAATGACTGCCTATGTAATTAAACCCCACAATATAGCAGCTCAATACCACGACTAATTATAAAGTCATAGATGTTATTGCCTCGCTGCACGGATCATGTTATAGTTAAGTGGGTTACACAGTTCTATTTACAAAGATCTACATAAAGGGTTATCGCCTCAACATAATTTCTTATTCAGGTAATGTGGTCTTATAACAAGCTTACTGTGGGATTTATTCCTTCAGTTTTTCATGATAGGGATTGAGTTGTCACAGATAGAGAAGATTATGAAATTGGCATTTTCAAACAGATTGTCCTCACCTGATGAATACATAAACTTCAGCTCATCTTTTGTTGAGGGTTCAATATCACTCATGGCTTGACTTGTCACAAAATGTCCTCTGATGTTGACAGACTGTTTCAGTGGATTGCTACAGTAAATAGTTATATCATGCATTCTAGTATTCCTTTACTGCATTTCAAAGATATTAGATTTAATACAGTATCTAATTGTATCTAGTGCCACCAACTAGTGATGGACTCCGCTAGAGGTGCCAGTTTAGATATAGGTACAATCGGCCTGGGCCCTTGGGTTAGAAGGGTGAATGACCAGTAGGAGACAGATGTACAGAATACGAGTTTATTACCACACGACAGACAGGCACACACGCACGCACACACACACACACAGCAAATGAAGTGGACTGATGGAATAGGTGAAAGTGGTTGTGTTGTCATCCACGCACTAACACACGGTTAGGAAGTCCAGGGTGGAGGATTGGTCAGGAAATGTCCAGTGTGAGTAGAGTTAAGGTGGTGAGTTCTTCTGATCTGTGATCTGTCTCTCTGCACCTCTGTGTCCAACTAAAGCACAGACTATGTTGGGGGTTTGAGATCCCCACCATGTACAGCCTGTGATTGGCTGACCAGGTCACATGACTCTAGCCAGGGGAGATTGTTCTGGAATCAAATCAAAATCAAATCAAAGTTTATTGGTTGCGTACACAGATTTGCAGATGTTATCGCTGGTGCAGCGAAATGCTTGTGTTTCTAGCTCCAACATTGCAGCTGTAGTGTAATGTTTCAGATGATGTCATCATAAAGGTTATGTGGGGACCTCACTGTATGAGGGGGCTTTAGTTACCCGACTATTAGCTTTAGAGAGACGATTTATTATAATCACACATTACACAAGTCAAATAGCATATTAATAATGTAATCTTTCAGGAAAGGACTTTCACACAGAGAGTTGCTATTGCTGCTCACTTCATTGAGTCATGCATTACACTATAATCATCATATTGTGGCACTTATTCATGCATCTCCAGTAGATGCGAGTCATTTCTCACAAGTGAGACATTTCTATAAAGTAATCCCATCTCTCATGGGAAAAACACGATTAGTTCGATTGATTTCTGGTTTGCATCCTTTTGTTAAATCTCCAGCCTAGCCTGCGGAGCCTTTAATGGACTCTGGTCAATATGAACCAGTTGAGGAAGTTAATTATCTCTTGTCCCCCTGTCAGAGAATGAGACGGTGGACAAGTCTGAGTCAGAGTTCCCGTGTGGGGTGAGGAAGTGCCCTGACAAGTACACCTGCCGTGACACCTGGATCGGCCCCAACGACGGCATCACCCAGTTTGACAACATCCTGTTTGCTGTGCTCACTGTCTTCCAGTGCATCACCATGGAGGGCTGGACCACTGTGCTCTACAACGTGAGTCACATCTGTTTCTCTCTAACCATGTCCTGTCCTCTGACTGGGGAAAATAGGCCTATTATTTGACCTAGTTATGTCATCCTTTGATACATTAGTTTGCCTTTTGCCTTTGCTTGGTTAAATCAAATAGACCCTCTGCGTCATTGGGGACTCAGACATTGTTGTAGCTCTCCTTACCCTAGACACCTAGTTTTACCGGTCATTACTCAAACTGTCTGATATTTGTTGTGGGACGCACTCAAACATCCTTTTACAGCTGCTTCCCTGTTCTGTGTTTATGAACCCAATTGATTACACTCTGTACTTGAGGAATCAAATGAATTAAGCATGACACAACGATACAAACACACACAGTATATAGAGTAGGAGTGTATCTGTGCCAAGAGAGTAGGGTAAATAAGTGCAATGAATGGGCTGGAAAGTGAGAGCAGGTCAATTATACTCTTAATCTCCCAGCCACATGCCTCCATTGCCTCACTACTACCGTCTGCCCACTGACCCTCCTTATCTGATCACACTCAATTACATCCTAAACACATGGGCATGATTTGGCTGAGCTGGGATGTTACTGGCAGACATTTTAAGCTGACACTTGTCACTGGTGTAGAGAGGAGTAGGCAAGAGGCAGTCGTAGGTTTAGAACTACTGAATGTATTTAAGCACCATTGATCAAAGCGGGACGAAACCCAAACGCTGTTGTGCTCAAAATATATCTTCATAAACAAAAGGCACAGGGCGAACCCATGTGTGTCGTGGGGTCCAGCACTATCCAAAGTACCAGCTGCCACCGGCCTGAGGAGAGATACATGAAATGAGGGTAAGATACGGTAGTTGACGGGGAGCTGTAATCTGTACGTCACCTCATTGACTCTCCTCAGGACTTTGAACAGCCCCACAAATCGCGGGCTCAGCTTCCGGCAGGGCAGGTGGAGGGGCAGGTCCTTCGTAGAAAGCCAGACCCTGTCACCGGGGTGAAAGACCGGGGCCACACTGCAGTGACGATCGGCCTGCGCCTTCTGCCAGAGGACAACGCGCTGGAGACGGGTGTGCGCTGTGTTCCATACCTCCTCGGTGTGCCGGAACCAATTGTCCACTGCAGGAGCCTCGATCTGACTCCGGTGCCAGGGTGCCAGGGCCGGCTGATAGCCTAGAACACACTGAAAGGGTATGAGGTTAGTGGAGGAGTGACGAAGGGAGTTTTGTGCATATTCTGCCCAAGGCAGAAACGCAGCGCACTCCCCCGGCCGGTCCTGACAGTAACTACGAAGGTACCTACAGTGGGGAAAAAAAGTATTTAGTCAGCCACCAATTGTGCAAGTTCTCCCACTTAAAAAGATGAGAGAGGCCTGTAATTTTCATCATAGGTACACGTCAACTATGACAGACCAATTGAGAGAAAAAATTCCAGAAAATCACATTGTAGAATTTTTAATGAATTTATTTGCAAATTATGGTGGAAAATAAGTATTTGGTCACCTACAAACAAGCAAGATTTCTGGCTCTCACAGACCTGTAACTTCTTCTTTAAGAGGCTCCTCTGTCCTCCACTCGTTACCTGTATTAATGGCACCTGTTTGAACTTGTTATCAGTATAAAAGACACCTGTCCAAAACCTCAAACAGTCACACTCCAAACTCCACTATGGCCAAGACCAAAGAGCTGTCAAAGGACACCAGAAACAAAATTGTAGACCTGCACCAGGCTGGGAAGACTGAATCTGCAATAGGTAAGCAGCTTGGTTTGAAGAAATCAACTGTGGGAGCAATTATTAGAAATGGAAGACATACAAGACCACTGATAATCTCCCTCGATCTGGGGCTCCACGCAAGATCTCACCCCGTGGGGTCAAAATGATCACAAGAACGGTGAGCAAAAATCCCAGAACCACACGCGGGGGACCTAGTGAATGACCTGCAGAGAGCTGGGACCAAAGTAACAAAGCCTACCATCAGTAACACACTACGCCGCCAGGGACTCAAATCTTGCAGCGCCAGACGTGTCCCCCTGCTTAAGCCAGTACATGTCCAGGCCCCGTCTGAAGTTTGCTAGAGTGCATTTGGATGATCCAGAAGAGGATTGGGAGAATGTCATATGGTCAGATGAAACCAAAATAGAACTTTTTTGGTAAAAACTCAACTCGTCGTGTTTGGAGGACAAAGAATGCTGAGTTGCATCCAAAGAACACCATACCTACTGTGAAGCATGGGGAATGAAAATCATGCTTTGGGGCTGTTTTTCTGCAAAGGGACCAGGACGACTCATCCGTGTAAAGGAAAGAATGAATGGGGCCATATATCGTGAAATTTTGTGTGAAAACCTCCTTCCATCAGCAAAGGCATTGAAGATGAAACGTGGCTGGGTCTTTCAGCATGACAATGATCCCAAACACACCGCCCGGGCAACGAAGGAGTGGCTTCGTAAGAAGGCATTTCAAGGTCCTGGAGTGGCCTAGCCAGTCTCCAGATCTCAACCCCATAGAAAATCTTTGGAGGGAGTTGAAAGTCCGTGTTGCCCAGCGACAGCCCCAAAACATCACTGCTCTAGAGGAGATCTGCATGGAGGAATGGGCCAAAATACCAGCAACAGTGTGTGAAAACCTTGTGAAGACTTACAGAAAACGTTTGACCTGTGTCATTGCCAACAAAGGGTATATAACAAAGTATTCAGAAACTTTTGTAATTGACCAAATACTTATTTTCCACCATAATTTGCAAATAAATTCATTAAAAAATCCTACAATGGGATTTTCTGGATATTTTTTCTCATTTTGTCTGTCATAGTTGGCGGTGTACCTATGATGAAAATTACAGGCCTCTCTCATCTTTTTTAAGTGGGAGAACTTGCACAATTGGTGGCTGACTAAATACTTTTTTCCCCACTGTACCTAGTTCCTGATTTACCCTTTCCACCTGCCCATAAGATTGGGGACGGTACCCGGAGGTGAGGCTGACCATGACCCCCAGTCGTTCCATGAAGGCCTTCCAGACACGGGAGGTGAACTGAGGACCATGGTCAGACACGATATTCTCCGGGATCCCGTAGTGCCAGAAGACATCAGAGAAGAGAGCCTCTGCAGGGCCGTTGGGAGACCAGGCCGAGGAATCAAACGACCGGCTTATGAAAACCGGTCCACAACGACCAGGATGGTGGTGTGCCCCTCCGAGGGGGGAAGGTCTGTGACAAAGTCCACGGAGAGATGGGACCAGGGTCGTTCTGGAACCGGCAGCAGGTGGAGTTTGCCATAGGGGAGGTGTCTAAGTGTCTTGCTCTGTGCGCAGGTGGAGCAGGAAGAGACGTAAACCCGGTGGGCCACCAGTTCTTGGCGGAGAGACGGTAGATAGTATGGGCTATACCCGGGTGCCCCGACACAGGTTCTGTGTGTGCTCAGGCGAGGAGACGGTCCCGCACATCAGAGGGCACGTAGATACATCCCTAGGGACAGTGGGCAGGTGAGGGCTCCTGTCGCAGGGCTCGACGGATGTCCGCGTCCACATTCCACACGACAGGAGCCACAATGCGGGACAGGGGAACAATGGGTGTCACTTTCTCCCTCCGATCCTCTGTGTCATGCACCCGGGACAATGCATCGGCCTTAACGTTCTTTGATCCCGGCCGGTAGGAGATGGTAAAGTTAAGAATTCGCTGCTCGAATGTACTCCAAGTTCCGGTGGTCCGTCAAGACAAGGAATGGGTGTTTAGCACCCTCCAGCCAGTGCCGCCATGCTTTCAGCGCCTTTTTGATGGCCAACAACTCACGATCCACCACGTTGTAATTCCGCTCTGCTGGAGATAGCTTCCGTGAGTAGAAGGCTCATGGATTGAGTTTAGACGGCGATCCAGTGCATTGGGAGAGAAAAGCGCCTACTCCAACCTCGGAGGCGTCCACCTCCACGATGAAGGGCAGAGACGGGTCAGGGTGAGCCACAACAGGTGCGTTAGTAAGATGTTCCTTGAGTGCACCGAAGGCTTCATTGGCCTCCCCAGTCCAGCGCAGCTGTCGAGGACCTCCCTTCAGGAGGGAGGTGAGAGGGGCCACCATTGTGCTGAAACCCCTAATGAAGCACCTGAAATAGTAGGCAAAACCAAGGAAGTGCTGCACCGCCTTCATGTTGGATGGAACAGGCCACGACCATACTGCATGAACCCTCTGCTCTTCCATCTCCACTCCCACGGTGGATATCCGATAGCCCAGGAAGGAGACTGCATGCTGAAAGAAAAGGCACTTCTCCGCCTTGGCGTATAGGTGATGCCCTATCAGCCTCTCCAAAACGGACCTGACATGAGAGACATGTTGCTCGCCTGTAGTGGAGTACACCAAGAAGCCGTCTATGTACACCACTACACAGCGACCCAACATGTCTCTAAACACCTCGTTAATGAACGATTGAAACACAGAGGGTGCATTTGTCAGGCCGTAGGGCATTACCCTGTATTCGTAGTGCCCGGTGCTGGTGCTGAAGGCGGTCTTCCATTCATCCCCCTCACTGATGCGCACCAGGTTGTAGGCACTGCGTAAATCCAATTTAGTAAAGTACTTAGCACCGTGCATCTGTTCGATCACAGTGGGTAACTGAATTTACAGTAGCCTTATTCAGTGTCCAGTAATCGATACAAGGGCGGAGACCTCCGTCATTCTTTTTTACGTAAAAGAAACTGAAGGAGGCCGGAGAGGTGGACGGACGGACGGATTAATCCTTGGGCCAGCGCCTCCTGGAATTAGGCCTCCATGGCTTCGGTCTCTGCATGCGAGAGAGGGTAGATGTGCCCCCACGGGAGGGTAGAACCAGGCAGTAGGTTGATAGTGCAGTCCCATGTGCGATGAGGGGGCAGGCACGTGGCATGAGTCTTCGAAAAGGCCACCTGTAGGTCCCGGTATTCCTCCGGGATAGGGACGTGGGTGGCCTGGTCCGGACTTTCCACGGAGGTGGCCAGATTGACACAGAGAGACAGCTCCCCTGACACTCCTGCAACCAACCCAACAACCTCCTCTCTGTCCACGATATACTGGGGTTATGCAACTGTAGCCAGGGGAAACCTAAAACTACGGGGTGTGCAGGAGAGTCTAAGATGAGGAAAGTAATGCGTTCATGGTGGTTGTGATTAACTGTGAGGGAAATGGGAATCGTGGTCTAGCCCACCAGTCCTGTTCCTAGGGGACGGTTGTCTAGGGCATGGATTGGGATAGGGGGTTGTAAAGGGACTAGAGGAATGCGTAATGATAAGGCCACTGACCGGTCTAGGAAATTGCCTGCAGCACCTGAGTCCACTAGGGCAGGACTCAGTGAGGGACCAGGATAGTAAGGGAAGGTGACAGGGAGGAGGACGGGCTGGGTGGACAGAGAGGAGCAAGGCACGTCCACGCTTACCTGGGAAGGTGTAGGAGCGCTCCTCGGCCTGTTGCTTTCTCGCCTGGTTCTCCTTCTGGGACAGGTGTTCCAGGGGTGGTCCGACTCCCCGCAGTAGGAGCAGAGACCCTGTTGACGGTGGCATTGACGTTCCGCAGGGGGAAGGTGCGTCGTGCCCACCTCCATGGGCTCAGTCTTGCTGGAGATTCCTGGGAGAGACCTGAACCCCCAGGATGGGCGACGACGGGCACGCAGGAGACTTATCCAGGCGGATGGCTCATCACAACAGGCCAGCTCAGTCTGGATGGCCGTCTGTAGCCCACTGCGGAAAACCGTCAACAGGGCCTGTTCGCTCCAGCCAGTGGACGCAGCCACCGTCCGGAACTCCAGAGTGTATTCCGATGCTGTCCTGGACCCCTGGCGTAGACGGAGGAGACGCTCACCTCCCTCTCTGCCCTCTGTTGGGTGGTCGAAGACGGCACAGAAGAGTTGGGTGAAGCGCTCATAGGACTGCACTTCACCGTCCCTCTCCCAGACGGCGTGCACCCACTCCAGAGCCCGGCCTGTCAGCACGGAGATCACCAAGGCCACCTTGTCCCTCTCGGAGGCCTTCCCAGCATGACGGGCAAGGTGGAGGTCACACTACAGGAGAAACCCCCTACAGTGAGCTGGGGTGTCATCAAACCGCTCCGGGAGGGGCAGGTGGACGTTGCTGATCGGACCGGGTGATGTAGATGGTGGTGGGGTAGCTGGAGCAACCGCAGGGAGATGGGAAGGTGGTGGTGTAGCCTGCAGTTGGCGTATGGCCCGGAGCACCTCGTCCATGGCAGTCCTGAGGCGCTCCAGACACGAGTTGTGGTGGTGGAACTTCGCTCCTACAGCAGAGAGGTTGGGATGTCCTGCTGCTTCCTGTTTTCTTGGGTCGGTCATTCTGTCACTGGTGTAGAGAGGAGTAGGCAGGAGGCAGTCACAGGTTTAGAACTACTGAATTTATTTAATCACCATAGATCAAAGTGGGACTAAACCCAAACGCTGTTGTGCTCAAAATATATCTTAATAAACAAAAGACACAGGGCGAACCCAAAGTGCAAAATATAAAGTACTCAGGAAATAGTAGGAGAGATTCCTCTCAGGTAAACAAGTAACATTTACAATGACCGACAAAGACAAATGGCAGAGGGAGTATATACAGTGGGGGGAAAAAGTATTTAGTCAGCCACCAATTGTGCAAGTTCTCCCACTTAAAAAGATGAGAGAGGCCTTTAATTTTCATCATAGGTACACGTCAACTATGACAGACAAAATGAGAGAAAAAAATTCCAGAAAATCACATTGTAGGATTTTTAATGAATTTATTTGCAAATTATGGTGGAAAATAAGTATTTGGTCAATAACAAAAGTTTCTCAATACTTTGTTATATACCCTTTGTTGGCAATGACACAGGTCAAACGTTTTCTATAAGTCTTCACAAGGTTTTCACACACTGTTGCTGGTATTTTGGCCCATTCCTCCATGCAGATCTCCTCTAGAGCAGTGATGTTTTGGGGCTGTCGCTGGGCAACACGGACTTTCAACTCCCTCCAAAGATTTTCTATGGGGTTGAGATCTGGAGACTGGCTAGGCCACTCCAGGACCTTGAAATGCTTCTTACGAAGCCACTCCTTCGTTGCCCGGGCGGTGTGTTTGGGATCATTGTCATGCTGAAAGACCCAGCCACGTTTCATCTTCAATGCCCTTGCTGGAAGGAGGTTTTCACTCAAAATCTCACGATACATGGCCCCATTCATTCTTTCCTTTACACGGATCAGTCGTCCTGTTCCCTTTGCAGAAAAACAGCCCCAAAGCATGATGTTTCCACCCCCATGCTTCACAGTAGGTATGGTGTTCTTTGGATGCAACTCAGCATTCTTTGTTCTCCAAACACGACGAGTTGAGTTTTTACCAAAAAGTTCTATTTTGGTTTCATCTGACCATATGACATTCTCCCAATCCTCTTCTGGATCATCCAAATGCACTCTAGCAAACTTCAGACGGGCCTGGACATGTACTGGCTTAAGCAGGGGGACACGTCTCGCACTGCAGGATTTGAGTCCCTGGCGGCGTAGTGTGTTACTGATGGTAGGCTTTGTTACTTTGGTCCCAGCTCTCTGCAGGTCATTCACTAGGTCCCCCCGTGTGGTTCTGGGATTTTTGCTCACCGTTCTTGTGATCATTTTGACCCCACGGGGTGAGATCTTGCATGGAGCCCCAGATCGAGGGAGATTATCAGTGGTCTTGTATGTCTTCCATTTCCTAATAATTGCTCCCACAGTTGATTTCTTCAAACCAAGCTGCTTACCTATTGCAGATTCAGTCTTCCCAGCCTGGTGCAGGTCTACAATTTTGTTTCTGGTGTCCTTTGACAGCTCTTTGGTCTTGGCCATAATGGAGTTTGGAGTGTGACTGTTTGAGGTTGTGGACAGGTGTCTTTTATACTGATAACAAGTTCAAACAGGTGCCATTAATAAAGGTAACGAGTGGAGGACAGAGGAACCTCTTAAAGAAGAAGTTACAGGTCTGTGAGAGCCAGAAATCTTGCTTGTTTGTAGGTGACCAAATACTTATTTTCCACCATAATTTGCAAATAAATTCATAAAAAATCCTACAATTTGATTTTCTGGAGAAAAAAAATCTCAATTTGTCTGTCATAGTTGACGTGTACCTATGATGAAAATTACAGGCCTCTCTCATCTTTTTAAGTGGGAGAACTTGCACAATTGGTGGCTGACTAAATACTTTTTCCCCCCCACTGTATACAGTGATAGAGTGGGGATTGGAACCAGGTGTGTGTAATGATGACGAGACAAGTCCGGGGTTGATGAGTGAAGGGCGTTTGCCAGCAGTAGGTTCGGCAGCAGCTAGAAGGCCGGCGACACCGAACGCCTGAGCTGGACAGGAGAGGGAGCCAAAGCGAAGACTGGTGTGACAACACTATTCTTCGAGTTATCAGTTGCACTCTTTATGCCAGATTGGATGCAAACAGACTGAGAACAATAATCAGTGAATTATCATAAGGACAATAGGGAAATGGTGATTCCATTCAGAGAGTAATTTTAAGTGTGTTGGGAATACCTGGGATAGGATAAAGTAATCCTTCTACCCCCCTTACCCCACCCCCCCAAAAAAATAAAAAATATATAAATAAAATAAAAATACAAAAAATAAACAGAAAAACACTAAAATAAACATTGTAAAGTGGTTATCCCACTGGATATAAGGTGAATGCACCAATTTGTAAGTCGCTCTGGATAAGAGCGTCTGCTAAATGATGTAAATATAAATGTAAATGTACACTGAGTGTACAAAACATTAGGAACACCTGCTCTTTCCATGACATAGACTGACCCGGTGAAACCAGTTAAAAGCTATGATCCCTTATTGATGTAATTTGTTAAATCCTCTTCAATCAATCAATATACATGAAACGGAGGTGACAGGTTAAATAATTATTTTTTATCCTTGAGACAATTGAGACATGGATTGTGTATGGGTGCCATTCAAAGGGTGTACCTTGATTCATTCAATGCAACATGTAAAGGGGCCAGTGCCTAGACTGGGAAGAGCAGTTGTATCAGCATGTCAAGGACCAGGTTAAGAGTTTACTCCTCCTGTTCTCCATACATACATCACATTCTGTTTGAGTGAGATGATGTCACCAAGCATTTTCCTCAGCACATCCCAGTACCAAACTACCAGTACTGTACCTGGCTGGTTTTATGTTGCAGAAGGCAGTGTCTATTTCAGGAGGGGTGCAGACTGTAATTCCCTGATCTGATCATGTGCCTGCCGAACTCAAACAAACTCAATCATGTTGCCCTCTCCCTCCCTCGGCCAGCTGAATCAATTGTCGTCATTAATGCCTCTTCCTCTTTCCCCACCTCATGCTAATGTCACAGTGGAGTAGTTGTCACTCTGAATGTGAAAGGCTGCCTATTGAAAACTCTGATGTTCGTTAACAACTTCCAATCCATTCATACCTAGGGCTATTAGTAACTGGACATCAGCATGTGCCAATGTATGGTGAATACCTTCATTTACAAATAAAAAACTGCATCTATGTGGATAGCATAAACTAAAACTAACATTTAAAACATGATACAAGAGCATTTTGTCAGCTTGTTCCTAATTTATTTATTTTCAGAGCCAGAATCAATTAGCTGCCTATCCACGACTGTTGAAGTCCCCTGGCCTTGTTGTGTTGGCAAAGGACTCCGTTGCGGACACAAGGACTGAATGTTCTAACTTCTTTCAGCATTTAATCAAAATGCTAATTTGATAATGAAAGTGCCTGGGGGTTTACTACACTGGAGAACATGCTTGCCATAGGCTACAGCTAGACAGCCTCTGAAAACCACTGATCTCACCAGGTTAATTATGCAGTTACAGTTATAGATACCCTGGGATTGAGATTCACAGGAAGATTACCCTAACACATCTTCTGTAAGGTAGTGGAAAACACATTTAATTGATTTAGATTGAAGATGTAATTTTCACTGCTTAATAATAATAATAATATGCCATTTAGCAGACGCTTTTATCCAAAGCGACTTACAGTCATGCGTGCATACATTTTTTTGTGTATGGGTGGTCCCGGGGATCGAACCCACTACCTTTGGCGTTACAAGCGCCGTGCTCTACCAGCTGAAGTGTAACACAGTTTATTGTCGGCCTACCCACAGAGCATAGATGCCAGACCATACTTTCTGCTCGCTGCTTTCATGGTTCTTTATTTAAATTGATGGAAGCAGATGATTTGCTGCAGTGATTACATTATGTTGACTTACATTATGGTGAATGTAATTTATTATGGAATGAAGAAAGACAGTGGAAGGGAGGGAATGTGAGTCTACTCTGGTTAACCTCTACTGGATGGGTGTCCCGAAATCGGGACAGTTGTTGCTCAATACGGATAATGTGACTACAGTGAAGTTGTAAACAAAAGCATGTCTTATATGGGCAGAAAGCTTCAATTATGTTCATCTAACTGCAGTGTCCAATTTACAGTAGGTATTACAGCGAAAAAATACCATGCTATTGTTTGAAGAGACACACAACAGCAAAACACTTTTATCAAGGCAACTGGTTTGATACATTCACCTCTCAAGGTAAACAATGTACTTACATTCAGTAATCTTGCTTTGATTTGTCATCCTGAGGGTCCCAGAGATAAAATATAGCGTAGTTTTGTTTGATAAAATCAATTTTTATATCCTAACACGATCCATGTTGTATGCACGATCGATGTTGTATTCCCACTCATTCAACTTGTAAAGAAAGAAATCTGTGAAAATCAAAAGCTAAACCTTGTTTCAGCCAGTCAATTTAGGTTCCTATATATTCCTCAGACACTCCAGAAGGTAACCAGCCTTTCCTTCGTCATTCTGCATTAGGTATATCCGATATAGAAACAATTTTAGACATGAAGACACAACATCATTATGCACCGATGAGACGGGCGGTGTTCACTTGATTGACTGTATCTTGGTTCAATGACCACCTATTGTTTTGAAACATAGGTCGCTAGATAGCCAATGAGCTGGGCATTACAGGAGTATGAGATGGTCCTTTGTCTGAGGAAAAGCCTGTGTATTCAGCACGCGCGCAACGCGGTTTACTGTCCATTGGAAATCTAAACAAGGAAGTGGCGCATCGCGTTACGCATAGCTCGATTTAGTAAACAAAGTTTTCTGCAAATTTTGAAAGTACAATATGGGTACTAATACTGGAAAAGCTAAATCAAAGTGCAGATATACAGATTTGGATGAGTTTATAGAAGAAATCGACCGGGAAAGTGTCACAGAACCAGTAGATGAGGACTTAGTGAATATAGTTTAGACTCAACAGCTGAAGATATGTTTTTGGAAGGAGATGACGCCACTTTAGACTGGTAAGTGAAATACGTTTTTTCTACTCATGCTAATGCATTTGTTTGAATGGTTGCATATTATTCATTTGAGATACATTTTAGATTTTTTCTTTGATTGCTTTATATACAGCTCTGGAAAAAATTAAGAGACCACTGCAAAAATATAAGTTTCTCTGATTTTGCTATTTATAGGTATGTGTTTGGGTGAAATTAACATTTTTGTTTTATTCTATGAACTACTGACAACATTTCTCCCAAATTCCAAATAAAAATATTGTCATTTAGAGCATTTATTTGCAGAAAATGACAACTGGTCAAAATAACAAAAAAGATGCAGTGTTGTCAGACCTCGAATAATGCAAAGAAAATAAGTTCATGTTCATTTTTAAACAACACAGTACTAATGTTTTAACTTAGGAAGAGTTTAGAAATCAATATTTGGTGGAATAACCCTGATTTTCAATCACAGCTTTCATGCATCTTGGCATGCTCTCCACCAGTCTTTCACATTGATGTTGGGGGACTTTATGCCACTCCTGGCGCAAAAATTCAAGCAGCTCGGCTTTGTTTGATGGCTTGTGACCATCCATCTTCCTCTTGATCACATTCCATAAGTTTTCAATGGGGTTCAGGTCTGGAGATTGGGCTGGCCATGACAGGGTCTTGATCTGGTGGTCCTCTATCCACACCTTGATTGACCTGGCTGTATGGCATGGCGCATTGTCCTGCTGGAAAAACCAATCCTCAGAGTTGGGGAACAATGTCAGTGCAAATGGAGCAAGTTTTCTTCCAGGGCAACCTTGTACGTGGCTTGATTCATGCGTCCTTCACAAAGACAAATCTGCCCGACTCCAGCCTTGCTGAAGCACCCCCAGATCATCACCGATCCTCCACCAAATTTCACAGTGGGTGCGAGATACTGTGGCTTGTAGGCCTCTCCAGGTCTCCGTCTAACCATTAGACGACCAGGTGTTGGGCAAAGCTGAAAATTGGACTCATCAGAGAAGATGACCTTACTCCAGTCCTCTACAGTCCAATCCTTATGGCCTTTTGCAAACCTCAGCCTGGCTCTTCTTTGCTTCTCATTGATGAAGGGCTTTTTTCTAGCTTTGCACGACTTCAGCCCTGCCCCTAGGAGCCTGTTTCGAACCGTCCTCGCCGTGCACTTCACCCCAGCTGCCGTTTGCCATTCTTTTTGTAAGTCACTTGATGTCATTTAAAAAAACATTTTTAGTCATTTAGCAGATGCTCTTATCCAGAGCGACCTACAGTTAGTGAGTGCATACATTTTTCATACTGGCCCCCCGTGGGAAACGAACCCACAACCATGGTGTTGCAAGCGCCATGCTCTACCAACTGAGCGACATTCGAATGAGTTGGCGGTCATCCCGGTCAGTAGAGAGTAATTTTCGCCCTCTGACGGTCTGTAGCTTTGTTGTCCCCAATGTCTGCTACTTGACCTTGTTCTTATGAACCGGCGTCTTTGAAATTTTAAGGATGGAAGCAACCTGACGCTCACTGTATCCCTCTGCCAGTAAAGCCAGAATTGAACCCTTCTTTTCCTCACTCAAAACTTTCCTTTTGGCATGGTCAATAGTTATTTTCTGATTAATATTACTTTTGAGGTACTATTAGCACTGTTTTTGCCATCCAGCTGGTCCTATTGCAAGAGGATAGTGATGACCACAGCAGTGGTTTTTATACTTTTCCTCGTTAAATAAGATTTGGTTCAGGTGATCACCTAATCAGTACCTAATTCAGTAGAATGAGGTGTGCCTGTGTTGGAATTCAACAGACACTGGAATGGAATGGATGTCATACATGTAGAGATGCTGATTTAAGAAACATTTGCAGTGGTCTCTTAATTTTTTCCAGAGCTGTATATATAATTACTAATGAAATATGTGTATGAATAGCAAACAAGGCACTCGAAAACCACAGCCACAGCATGTCAAAGTCAACATAAAATACACATTCGCTATACATTGTGGGTCTATATATATATATATATAAAAGCCAGTGGGGGCAGGTGACGGGAGGACGGCCCACAACACTGGCCGGAATGGAGTGGAATGGCCGGAATGGAGTGAATGGAACAGCACCAAACAGACGAAAACCATGTGCTTGATACCATTCCACTCACCCCACCCCGGCCACCACTACGAGCCGTCCTCCCCTCACCAGCCTTATTTACCATTGGTACCCACACTTCACCACAGGGATTGTGTTCCCCCTACTCTATATAATATATATGTTTATAGATATGTGTTGTTTATTTGATGTATTGATGCAGGGCTCATCCGTAAAAGTATTCTTACTGAATTGTTGTATTTATTCAGTCTGACCCCTGATGCTGTCTCTGGCTCCACACCTACCCCCGCCCAGCCATCTAGATGTGTGAAGAGGCCAGCCCAGAAGATGATGTGGAGCCACTTCCACCAACATTTTGACCGAAAAGGCAGCCAGGACCTCAGCTGGACATGACTGGAAAGTACAGCCCCCTTAATTTTCACTGAACTTCTGACATGAATGTGCCTCAGGACCAAAAGAGCACAGCAGGGAGGCGTCGTTGTATTTGTATTTATGTTTATTATAGATCCCCATTAGCTGCTGCCAAGGCAGCAACTACTCTTCCTGGGGTCCATCAAAATTAAGGCAGTTTATACAATTTTAAAAACATTACAATACATTCACAGATTTAACAACACACTGTGTTCCCTCAGGCCCCTACTCCACCACTACAGCACAATAATGTGTAGAGGACTGAGGGTGTTCTAAATACTGTAATTGCAAATTGTGTGTAAATAGTTTTATTTTTTGTATTTTTTTCACTTTGTGTGTGGTTTGTGGTGTGTTCACTTATGACATTAGATCAGTGTTGGCTGCTAACTTGGCCCTTATCTTAAATAGTTCACTTCTGTGTTGGGAGGCATTGGATCAGCATTCTCGTCGCATCTCCTGTTAGTGACACATCTTCCTCCGAAGCTGCCTCCTCTCCTTGTTCGGGCAGGCTTCGGCGTTCGTCGTCACCGGCCTTCTAGCCACTGCCGCTCCATATCTCATCATTCCATTTGTTTATCTTGTCTATTACACACACCTGGTTCATATTCCCCTCATTAGTACATGTATACGTTTTCCCTCTGCCCCCTTGTCCTTGTGGGTGATTGTTATATTGTGAGGAGAGAGTAGCTCGGTTGAGCTACGTGTATTTTGTATTGCCGGGGTATATTTTCCCTGTGTGCCTGTTTTGTTCCAGTGCACCTGTTTTGTGCACTGGATTGTTTGACGCTATCCAGCGTAACTCTGTACTATGGAATAAACTCTGTATTCTGTGATTTACCCTCCTGCGCCTGACTCCTTCAAATCACCTCTCACAGTTAGTACCTTTTATGTAGGGAAGCTAATGCTCCATCCTGTATGATATTCCTGGGAGTGTGTAAACTTGTATTTTTTTATTACCATAGCATTTTTGTATGTTCTCTATAGTTATGTACTTAAAAATGTATCAATTTACCAATTTGGTCACTTGGAGGCCACTTGGGTACATTTGGGCTAACTCGTGAGGGACACCTGGGTGATTTCATACTAAATGTTATGTAGCTCCCTCATTCTTGAAGCTATCAGTCTGAAACTTTGCACATACACTGTTGCCCTCTTGTAGACAACATCTAAATTACCTCCAGCTTCCTATCTGAATATATGGCTTTTCTTTTTCATGTCAAATATGATGCAACAAAAACATCTGTTTTGTTTGTTTTTTATTTTACCAGATCTATTGTGTTAAGTTCTCCTACATTTATTTCACATCTCCACAAACTTCAAAGTGTTTCCTTTCAAATAGTATCAAGAATATACATATCTTCGCTTCAGGTCCTGAGCTACAGGCAGTTAGATTTGGGTATGTCATTTTAGGCGGAAATTGAAAAGAAGGGTCTGATCCGTAAGAGGTTAAAAGGGCCTGCAGACTAATACCTAGTGCTGTTTCATATTCCTTTCTACAGGAACACACACCACATGCACGTACTGTACACAGACACACACACTCAGTGAAACACGTGTACACAGACTCTTACACATTCAGTAAATCACTCACAAACAAACCATTCCACCCACTTCATTGCATTCTGCTAAAACAAGGTTGAGTACACATGCTTTTCTTTTCTATTGTTTTCATTGCATTCTCTGATACAGAATCCATTTACTGCCATACAGGATCCACTCTCCCCCTCTCATGTTGGCCCAGAGCTAATCAATACTATTTCTCTCTGTCTCTTATTTAACACAGATGAACTTGGTTTTCAGTTTCAGATATACAGTATCTACACTATAGTCCTGTATTATGTTCCCCAAAGTCCAGATTCAAGTTACATTACGATTCTTGACGAATCGTGGACAAAGGAACATGTCACACGGAGGTAGAGAACAGAATAGGCTCCCTGGCCTCATTAAGTAATAGAGAGATGTGTTTAACTGTGAGACTGAGGATGTGTGTTTGAACTCTGTTTCCTTCCTGTAGTCAGTCAGCTAGCCTCTGCCTGGCTCATGACTGTGGTACATCCTAATAGCTTGTTAAAAACTACCACTGTCTGAACGCTGCTGTCTGACAAAGCGCAGAGCTCCCCAAGGTGTAGCAGCATGCAGACAAGGTGGACCGCAGGTCAATGGAACAAAAGCCAGTACGTTTTACACTGGCTTGAGTCAAGAGCTAGTCATAGCCGTGTTGACTTGTAAGCAATTGCTTGGGATCATGGTAACACCACCGTTAGATCATTATGAATACAAGGGCAGATTTCCAGTTTTTCACCACATACATGTATAGCACCAATAATTAAGAGAGCTGTTGGAGATGAGGAATGTTGACACCTGCAGCAACACCTCTGTCCTCTGGCTCTCAGGGTGTGTGGAGGGTCTCTGTACTGTAGCCCATACTGTTCACATCTCCGTAGGTAGCTCTGCACTGCCTCAACACCTCCCACGGGTTCCTCTCCCATGGCGTCCCACTCTCACTAATGGATTAATAAGCTCTGACTGTAGGAAGGAACAGAGCCAGAGACAAGGATCTCCATATAGGGCTCAATCCTGTCTTGAGATAGGACTGTAACTTGTACCTTTGCGCAAATCATGCATTGTTGATGATGTCAAAACTTGATTTACACTCATGGATCTCAGGTGTGGAACAACAATGTGGGGCTCCATTTATTGGGTTGGGACAGTGCCTTCAGAAAGTATTCACACCCCATTACATTTTGTTGTGTTACAAAGTGTGATTAAAATTGATTTAATTGTCTTTTTTTTGTCAAAGATCTATACAGAATACTCTGTAATGTCAAAGTGTAAGAAAAAAATATTTGTTAAACATTTATGAAAAATAAAACACTAATATATCTTGATTAGATAAGTAGTCAACCCCCTGAGTCAATACATGTTAGAATCACATTTGTCAGTGATTACTGGGTAAGTCTTTGTTTATTTATTTTTATTTAACCTTTATTTAACCAGGTAAGCCAGTTGAGAACAAGTTCTCATTTACAACTGCAACCTGGTCAAGATAAAGCAAAGCAGTGCGATAAAAACAACAACACAGAGTTACATATGGGGTAAAACCAAACATAAAGTCAAAAATACAACAGAAAATACACTGCTCAAAAAAATAAAGGGAACACTTAAACAACACAATGTAACTCCAAGTCAATCACACTTCTGTGAAATCAAACTGTCCACTTAGGAAGCAACACTGATTGACAATACATTTCACATGCTGTTGTGCAAATGGAATAGACAACAGGTGGAAATTATAGGCAATTAGCAAGACACCCCCAATAAAGGACTGGTTTTGCAGGTGGTGACCACAGACCACTTCTCAGTTCCTATGCTTCCTGGCTGATGTTTTGGTCACTTTTGAATGCTGGCGGTGCTTTCACTCTAGTGGTAGCATGAGACGGAGTCTACAACCCACACAAGTGGCTCAGGTAGTGCAGCTCATCCAGGATGGCACATCAATGCGAGCTGTGGCAAGAAGGTTTGCTGTGTCTGTCAGCGTAGTGTCCAGAGCATGGAGGCGCTACCAGGAGACAGGCCAGTACATCAGGAGACGTGGAGGAGGCCGTAGGAGGGCAACAACCCAGCAGCAGGACTGCTACCACCGCCTTTGTGCAAGGAGGAGCAGGAGGAGCACTGCCAGAGCCCTGCAAAATGACCTCCAGCAGGCCACAAATGTGCATGTGTCTGCTCAAACGGTCAGAAACAGACTCCATGAGGGTGGTATGATGGCCCGACGTCCACAGGTGGGGGTTGTGCTTACAGCCCAACACCGTGCAGGACGTTTGGCATTTGCCAGAGAACACCAAGATTGGCAAATTCGCCACTGGCGCCCTGTGCTTTTCACAGATGAAAGCAGGTTCACACTGAGCACATGTGACAGACGTGACAGAGTCTGGAGACGCCGTGGAGAATGTTCTGCTGCCTGCAACATCCTCCAGCATGACCGGTTTGGCGGTGGGTCAGTCATGGTGTGGGGTGGCATTTCTTTGAGGGACCGCACAGCCCTCCATGTGCTCGCCAGAGGTAGCCTGACTGCCATTAGGTACCGAGATGATCCTCAGACCCCTTGTGAGACCATATGCTGGTGCGGTTGGCCCTGGGTTCCTCCTAATGCAAGACAATGCTAGACCTCATGTGGCTGGAGTGTGTCAGCAGTTCCTGCAAGAGGAAGGCATTGATGCTATGGACTGGCCCGCCCGTTCCCCAGACCTGAATCCAATTGAGCACATCTGGGACATCATGTCTCGCTCCATCCACCAACGCCACGTTGCACCACAGACTGTCCAGGAGTTGGCGGATGCTTTAGTCCAGGTCTGAGAGGAGATCCCTCAGGAGACCATCCACCACCTCATCAGGAGCATGCCCAGGCATTGTAGGGAGGTCATACAGGCACATGGAGGCCACACACACTACTGAGCCTCATTTTGACTTGTTTTAAGGACATTACATCAAAGTTGGATCAGCCTGTAGTGTGGTTTTCCACTTTAATTTTGAGGGTGACTCCAAATTGATAATTTTTGTGTGATTTTGTTGTCAGCACATTCAACTATGTAAAGAAAAAAGTATTTAATAAGATTATTTCATTCATTCAGATCTAGGATGTGTTATTTTAGTGTTCCCTTTATTTTTTTGAGCAGTGTATATATACAGTGTGTGCAAATGTAGCAAGTTATGGAGGTAACGCAATAAATAGGCCATAGTGCAAAATAATTACAATTAGTATTAACACTGGAATGATAGATGTGCAAGAGATGATGTGCAAATAGAGATACTGGGGTGCAAATGAGCAAAATAATAACAATATGGGGATGAGGTAGTTGGGTGGGCTAATTTCAGATGGGCTGTGTACAGGTGCAGTGATCGGTAAGGTGCTCTGACAACTGATGCTTACAGTTAGTGAGGGAGATAAGAGTCTCCAGCTTCAGAGATTTTTGCAGTTTGTTCCAGTCATTGGCAGCAGAGAACTGGAAGGAATGGCGGCCAAAGGAGGTGTTGGCTTTGGGGATGACCAGTGAGATATACCTGCTGGAGCGCATTCTACGGGTGGGTGTTGCTATGGTGACCAATGAGCTAAGATAAGGTGGGGATTTGCCTAGCAGTGATTTATAGATGGCCTGGAGCCAGTGGGTTTGGCGACAAATATGTAGGGAGGACCAGCCAACAAGAGCGTACAGGTCACAGTGGTGGGTAGTATATGGGGCTTTGGTGACAAAACAGATGGCACTGTGATAGACTACATCCAATTTGCTGAGTAGAGTGTTGGAGGCTATTTTGTAAATGACATCGCCAAAGTCAAGGATCGGTAGGATAGTCAGTTTTACGAGGGCATGTTTGGCAGCATGAGTGAAGGAGGCTTTGTTGTGAAATAGGAAGCTGATTCTAGATTTAACTTAGGATTGGAGATGCTTAATGTGAATCTGGAAGGAGAGTTTACAGTCTAACCAGACACCTAGGTATTTGTAGTTGTCCACATACTCTAGGTCAGACCCGTCGAGAGTAGTGATTCTAGTCGGGTGGGCGGGTGCCAGCAGCGTTCGATTGAAGAGCATGCATTTAGTTTTACTAGTGTTTAAGAGCAGTTGGAGGCTACGGAAGGAGTGTTGTATGGCATTGAAGCTTGTTTGGAGGTTTGTTAACACAGTGTCCAATGAAGGGCCAGATGTATACAAAATGGTGTCGTCTGCGTAGAGGTGGATCTGAGAGTCACCAGCAGCAAGAGCGACATCATTGATATACACAGAGAAAAGAGTCGGCCCAAGAATTGAACCCTGTGGCACCCCCATAGAGACTGCCATAGTTCCAGACAACAGGCCCTCCGATTTGACACATAGAGTTCAATCTGAGAAGTAGTTGGTGAACCAGGCGAGGCAGTCATTTGAGAAACCAAGGCTATTTAGTCTGCCAATAAGAATGCGGTGGTTGAAAGAGTCGAAAGCCTTGGCCAGGTCGATGAAGACGGCTGCACAGTACTGTCTATTATCGATCGCGGTTATAATATCGTTTAGGACCTTGAGCGTGGCTGAGGTGCACCCATGACCAGCTTGGAAACCGGATTGCATAGCGGAGAAGGTACGGTGTGATTAGAAATGGTCGGTGATCTGTTTGTTAACTTGGCTTTCAAAAACTTTCGAAAGGCAGGGCAGGATGGATATGGGTCTGTAACAGTTTGGATCTAGAGTGTCACCCCCTTTGAAGAGGGGGATGACCGTGGCACCTTTCCAATCTCTGGGGAAATCTCTGGTTACGAAAGAGAGGTTGAACAGGCTAGTAATAGGGGTTGCAACAATTTCGGCTGCTATTTTTAGAAAGAAAGGGTCCAGATTGTCTGGCCCAGATGATTTGTAGGGGTCCCGATTTTGCAGCTCTTTCAGAACATCAGCTGTCTGAATTTGTGTGAAGGAGAAGCGGGGGGGGGCATGGGCAAGTTGCAGCGGAGGGTGCAGAGCTGGTGGCCAGAGTAGTGGTAGCCAGGTGGAAAGCATGGCCAGCCGTAGCAAAATGCTTGTTGAAATTCTCGATAATTGTAGATTTATCAGTGGTGATAGTGTTACCTAGCCTCAGTGCAGTGGGCAGCTGGGAGGAGGTGTTCTTATTCTCCATGGACTTTACGGTGTCCCAAAACCTTTTGGAGTTAGTGCTACAGGATGCACATTTCTGTTTGATAAAGCTAGCCTTTGCTTTCCTATCTGCTTGTGTATATTGGTTTCTAACTTCCCTGAAAAGTTGCATATCGCGGGGGCTATTCGATGCTAATGCAGTACGCCACAGGATGTTTTTGTGCTGGTCAAGGGCAGTCAAGTCTGAGGAGAACCAGGGGCTATATCTGTTCTTAGTTCTGAATTTTTTGAATGGGGATTGCTTATTTAAGATTGAGAGGAAAGCACTTTTAAAGAACAACCAGGCATCCTCTACTGACGGAATGAGATCAATATCCATCCAGGATACCTGGGCCAGGTCAGTTAGGAAGGCCTGCTCGCTAAAGTGTTTTAGGGAGTGTTTGACAGTGATGAGGGGTGGTCGTTTGACCGCGGACCCGTTACGGACGCAGGCAATAAGGCAGTTATCGCTGAGATCCTGGTTGAAGACAGCGGAGGTGTATTTAGAGGGTAAGTTAGTCAGGATGATATCTATGAGGGTGCCCATGTTTACGGATTTAGGGTTGTACCTGGTAGGTTCCTTGATAATTTGTGTGAGATTGAGGGCATCTAGTTTGGATTGTAGGATGGCCCGGGGTGTTAAGCATATCCCAGTTTAGGTCACCAAGCAGTACGAACTCTGAGGATAGATGGGGGGCAATCAATTCACATATGGTGTCCAGGGCACAGCTTGGGGCTGAGGGAGGTCTGTAGCAAGCGGCAACAGTGAGAGACTTATTTCTGGAAAGGTGGATTTTTAGAAGTAGGAGCTCAAACTGTTTGGGCACAGACCTGGATAGTATGATAGAGCTCTGCAGGCTATCTCTACAGTAGATTGCAACTCCACCCCCTTTGGCAGTTATATCTAGACGGAAAATGTTGTAGTTGGGATGGACATTTCTGAATTTTTGGTGGTCTTCCTAAGCCAGGATTCAGACACTGCTAGAACATCAGGGTTGGCGGAGTGTGCTAACACAGTGAATAACTCAAACTTAGGAAGGAGGCTTCTGATGTTAACGTGCAGAAAACCAAGGCTTTTACGGTTACAGAAGTCAACAAATGATAGCTTCTGGGGAGTAGGAGTGATACTGGGGGCTGCAGGGCCTGGGTTAGCCTCTACATCACCAGAGGAACAGAGGAGTACTAGAATAAGGATACGGCTAAAGGCTTTAAGAACTGGTCTTCTAGTGCGTTGGGTACAGAGAATAAAGGGGGCAGATTTCCGGGCGTTGTAGAATAGATTCAGGGCATTATGCACATTACATATACATTTACATTTACGTCATTTAGCAGACGCTCTTATCCAGAGCGACTTACAAATTGGTGCATTCACCCTATAGCCAGTGGGATAACCACTTTACAATTATTATTTTTAGGGGGGGGGGGTAGAAGGATTACTTTATCCTATCCCAGGTATTCCTTAAAGAGGTGGGGTTTCAAATGTCTCCGGAAGGTGGTGAGTGACTCCGCTGTCCTGGCGTCATGAGGGAGCTTGTTCCACCATTGGGGTGCCAGAGCAGCGAACAGTTTGGACTGGGCTGAGCGGGAACTATGCTTCCGCAGAGGAAGGGGAGCCAGCAGGCCAGAGGTGGATGAACGCAATGCCCTCGTTTGGGTGTAGGGACTGATCAGAGCCTGAAGGTACAGAGGTGCCATTCCCCTCACAGCTCCATAGGCAAGCACCATGGTCTTGTAACAGATGCGACCTTCAACTGGAAGCCAGTGGAGTGTGCGGAGGAGCGGGGTGACGTGAGAGAACTTGGGAAGGTTGAACACCAGACGGGCTGCGGCATTCTGGGTGAGTTTTAGGGGTTTAATGGCACAGGCAGGGAGCCCAGCCAACAGCGAGTTGCAGTAATCCAGACGGGAGATGACAAGTGCCTGGATTAGGACCTGTGCCGCTTCCTGTGTAAGGCAGGGTCGTACTCTCCAAATGTTGTAGAGCATGAACCTGCAGGATCGGGTCACCGCCTTGATGTTAGCGGAGAACGACAGGGTGTTGTCCAGGGTCACGCCAAGGCTCTTCGCACTCTGGGAGGAGGACACAACGGAGTTGTCAACCGTGATGGCGAGATCATGGAACGGGCAGTCCTTCCCCGGGGAGGAAGAGCAGCTCCATCTTGCCAAGGTTCAGCTTGAGGTGGTGATCCGTCATCCATACTGATATGTCTGCCAGACATGCAGAGATGCGATTCGCCACCTGGTTATCAGAAGGGGGAAAGGAGAAGATTAGTTGTGTATCGTCAGCGTAGCAATGATAGGAGAGGCCATGTGAGGATATGACAGAGCCAAGTGACTTGGTGTATAGGGAGAATAGGAGAGGGCCTAGAACTGAGCCCTGGGGGACACCAGTGGTGAGAGCACGTGGTGCGGAGACAGCTTCTCGCCACGCCACTTGGTAGGAGCGACCGGTCAGGTAGGACGCAATCCAGGAGTGAGGCGCGCCGGAGATGCCCAGCTCGGAGAGGGTGGAGAGGAGGATCTGATGGTTCACAGTATCAAAGGCAGCAGACAGGTCTAGAAGGACAAGAGCAGAGGAGAGAGAGTTAGCTTTAGCAGTGCGGAGAGCCTCCGTGACACAGAGAAGAGCAGTCTCAGTTGAATGACCAGTCCTGAAACCTGACTGGTTTGGATCAAGAAGGTCATTCTGAGAGAGATAGCAAGAGAGTTGGCTAAAGACGGCACGCTCAATAGTTTTGGAAAGAAAAGAAAGAAGGGATACTGGTCTGTAGTTGTTGACATCAGTGGGATCGAGTGTTGGTTTTTTGAGAAGGGGTGCAACTCTCGCTCTCTTGAAGACGGAAGGGACATAGCCAGCGGTCAAGGATGAGTTGATCAGCGAGGTGAGGTAGGGGAGAAGGTCACCGGAGATGGTCTGGAGAAGAGAGGAGGGGATGGGGTCAAGCGGGCAGGTTGTTGGGCGGCCTGCAGTCACAAGTCGCAAGATTTTATCTGGAGAGAGAGGGGAGAAATAAGTCAAAGCATAGGGTAGGGCAGTGTGAGCAGGACCAGCAGTGTCATTAGAGTTAACAAACGAAGATCGGATGTCGTCAACCTTCTTTTCAAAGTGGTTGACGAAGTCATCCACAGAGAGAGAGGAGGGGGGGAGGATTCAGCAGGGAGGAGAATGTGGCAAAGAGCTTCCTAGGGTTAGAGGCAGATGCTTGGAATTTAGAGTGGTAGAAAGTGGCCTTAGCAGCAGAAACAGATGAAGAAAATGTAGAGAGGAGGGAGTGAAAAGATGCCAGGTCGGCAGGGAGTTTAGTTTTCTTCCATTTCCGCTCCGCTGCCCGGAGCTCTGTTCTGTGAGCTCGCAATGAGTCATCAAGCCACGGAGCTGGAGGGGGAGGACCGAGCCGGCCGGGAGGATAGGGGACACAGAGAGTCAAAGGATGCAGAAAGGGAGGAGAGGAGGGTTGAGGAGGCAGAATCAGGAGATTGGAGGGAGAAGGATTGAGCAGAGGGAAGAGATGATAGGATGGAAGAGGAGAGAGTAGTGGGAGAGAGAGAGCGAAGGTTGCGGCGGCGCATTACCATCTGTGTAGGGGCAGAGTGAGTAGTGTTGGAGGAGAGCGAGAGAGAAAAGGATACAAAGTAGTGGTCGGAGACATGGAGGGGAGTTGCAGTGAGATTAGTAGAAGAGCAGCATCTAGTAAAGATGAGGTCAAGCGTATTGCCTGCCTTGTGAGTAGGGGGGGACGGTGAGAGGGTGAGGTCAAAAGAGGAGAGGAGTGGAAAGAAGGAGGCAGAGAGAAATGAGTCAAATGTAGACGTAGGGAGGTTGAAATCCCCCAAAACTGTGATGGGTGAGCCATCCTCAGGAAAGGAACTTATCAAGGCGTCAAGCTCATTGATGAACTCTCCAAGGGAACCTGGAGGGCGATAGATGACAAAGGATATGGAAGGATATGAGTACAGTGGAGGTAAACCTAAGCGTTATAGGTAACAATGAAAGAGATAGCATCACTGGAGGCACCGATTGAGCCGGTCTCGGCGTGTATGGGGGGTGGAACAAAGGAGCTATTTGAGACAGTTTGAGAGGGACTTGGGGTTCTACAGTGAAATTGTATAATAAGAACTAACTGGAACAGCAATAGGCAAGGCATATTGACATGAGAGAGAGGCATAAAGCAATCACAGGTGTTATCAGAGAGAGCTAAGGTAACAACTGGTAATGGCGATGAAAGTTTGGGCTGAGGCTAAACAGATAAACAGGACAGGGTACCGTGTAAAGGAACAGTCCAGCAGGCATCAGCTGTGCAGCTGAGTGATCATAAGGTCCAGTGAACAGCAATATGTGAGTCCGAGAGCAGCTCGAATTGGTGCTACAGCACAGCGAGCAGGAAGCACGGCTGTTGTTTGCGTGTGCTAGCGGGCTGTGGCTAGCAGATGGATCTTCGTGGTCATCGCAACGGGAAGCCTGTTGAAACCACAGACGATTACGTCGGCAGACCAGTTGTGATAGATCGGCGGGGCTCCGTGTCGACTCTAGAAGGTCCCGTCTGGTTGACAGAGAGGTAGATAGCCGGGAGATGGGCCTGGCTCGAGGCTAACTCAAGGCTAACTGGTGCTTGCTTCGGGGGCAGTGGTGATTAGCCTACAGCAACATCCATTCGGTTGCGGCTAGCTAGTTGCGATCCGGTGTTAAGGTCCAGTGATTCAGTTATTCCGGCAGACATCCGATGTTCTGGGTGAAAACCGTTAACGGTGGCTAATAGCAAGTAGCTAGTTAGCTAGTTAGCTGGCTAGCTAGTTTCAACTGGAGATTCTAGATAAAGGTGAGTAAATAATAGAATCCGTTCCACATTGAGTGAGGCGGGTTGCAGGAAAGTATATTTAGTAGAAGGATGAAAAGTGTGATAGGGAAATATATACGTAAAATACAAAAAAATACAAAAACTGGTTATTTACACGGACACACAACAGAGAACACGACCGCACTGCTACGCCTTCTTGTGTAAGTCTCTAAGAGCTTTGCACATCTGGATTGTACAAGATTTGCACATTATTATTTATTTTATTCTTCAAGCTCTGTCAACAGCCATTTTCAAGTCTTGCCATATATTTCCAAGCTGATTTAAGTAAAAACTTTAACTAGGCCACTCTGGAACATTCAATTTCATCTTGGTAAGCCACTACAGTGTATATTTGGCCTTGTGTTTTAGGTTATTGTCCTGCTGAAAGGTGAATGTGTCTCCCAGTGTCTGTTGGAAAACAGACTGAATCAGGTCTTCCTCTAGGATTTTGCCTGTGCTTAGCTCTATTCCATTTCTTTTTATCTGAAAAAACTCCCTAGTCCTTGCTGATGACAAGCATACCCATAGCATCATACAGCCACCACCATGCTTGAAAATATGAAGAGTGGTACTCAGTGATGTGTTGTGTTGGATTTGCCCCAAACATAACACTTTGTAATCAGGACATAAAGTACATTTGCCAAATGTTTTGCAGTTTTACTTTAGTGCCTTATCGCAAACAGGATGCATGTTTTTGAATATATTTTATTCTGTACAAGCTTCCTTCTTTTCACTCTGTCAATTAGGTTAGTATTGTGAAGTAACTACAATGTTGTTGATCCATCCTCAGTTTTCTCCTATCACAGCCATTAAACTCTGTAACTGTTTTGAAGTCATCATTGGCCTGGTGAAATCCCTGAGTGGTTTCCTTCCTCTCCAGCAACTGAGTTAGGAAGGATGCCTGTCTTTGTAGTGACTGGGTGTGTATAATGCACCATCCAAAGTGTAATTAATAACTTCACCATGCTCAAAAGAGATATTCAATGTTTGTTTGTTTATTACCCATCAACCAATAGGTGCCCTTCTTTGTGAGGCATTGGAAAACCTCCCTGGTATTTGTGGTTGAATCTGTGTTTGAAAGTCACTGCTCGACTGAGGGACCTTACAGATACAGTATATTCGGAAAGTATTCAGACCCCTTGACTTTTTCCAAAAATTGATTAAATTAATGTATTTCCTCATCAATCTCACACAGTACCACATAAAGACAAAGCAAAAACAGGTTTTTAGACATTTTTGCAAATGTATTAAAAATTGAAAACAGAAATACCTTATTTACGTAAGTATTCAGACCATTTGCAGTGAGACCCGAAATTGAGCTCAGGTATATCCTGTTTCCATTGACCATCCTTGAGATGTTTCTACAACTTGATTGGAGTCCACCTATGGTACATTCAATTGATTGGACATGATTTGGAAAGGCACACCTGTCTATATAAGGTCCCACAGTTGACAGTGCATGTCAGAGCAAAAACCAAGCCATGAGGTCAAAGGAATTGTCCGTAGAGCTCCGAGACAGGATTGTGTCGAGGCACAGATCTGGGGAAGGGTACCAAAAAATGTCTGCAGCATTGAAGGTCCCCAAGAACACAGTGGCCTCACATTCTTGAATGGAAGAATTTGGAACCACCAAGACTCTTCCTAGAGCTGGCCACCCGGCCAAACTGAACAATCGGGGGAGAAGGGCCTTGGTCAGGGAGGTGACCAAGAACCCAATGGTCACTCTGACAGAGCTCCAGAGTTCCTCTGTGGAGATGGGAGAAACTTCCAGAAGGACAACCATCTCTGCAGCACTCCACCAATCAGGCCTTTATGGTAGAGTGGCCAGATGGAAGCCACTCCTCAGTAAAAGGCACATGACAGCCCGCTTGGAGTTTGCCAAAAGGCACCTAAATGACTCTCAGACCATGAGAAACAAGATTCTCTGGTCTGATGAAACCAAGATTGAACTCTTTGGCCTGAATGCCAAGCGTCACGTCTGGAGGAAACCTGGCACCATCCCTACGGTGAAGCATGATGTTAGCAGCATCATGCTGTGGAGATGTTTTTCAGCGGCAGGGACTGGTAGACTATTCAGGATCGAGGGAAAGATGAATGGATCAAAGTACAGAGAGATCCTTGATGAAAACCTGCTCCAGAGTGCTCAGGACCTCAGACTGGGGCGAAGGTTCACCTTCCAACAGGACAATGACCCTAAGCACACAGCCAAGACAACGCAGGAGTGGCTTCGGGATAAGTCTTAATGTCCTTGAGTGGCCCAGCCAGAGTCCGGACTTGAACCCGATCTAACATCTCTGGAAAGACCTGAAAATAGCTGTGTAGCGACACTCCCCATCCAACCTGACAGAGCTTGGGAGGATCTGCAGAGAAGAATGGGAGAAACTCCCCAAATACAGGTGTGCCAAGCTTCATACCCAAGAAGACTCAAGGCTGTAATCGCTGCCAAAGGTCCTTCAACAAAGTACTGAGTAAAGGGTCTAAATGCTTATGCAAATGTGATATTTCAGATGTTTATTCATTTTTTTCTTCAAAAAAATCTTTAACAACTGCTTTTGCTTTGTCATTATGGGCTATTGTGTGTAGATTGATGAGGGGAAAAAACAATTTACTCCATTTTAGAATAAGGCTGTAACGTAACAAAATGTGGAAAAAGTCAAGGTGTCTGAATACTTTCTGAATGCACTGTAATTGTATGTGTGGAGTACAGAGATGATGTACTCATTCAAAAATCATTTTAAACACTATTATTGCAAACAGAGTGAGTCCATACAACTTATTATGTTACTTTTTAAGCAAATGCTTACTCCTCAGCTTATTTAGGCTTGTCATAACAAAGGGGTTGAATACTTATTGACTGAAGACATTTCAGATTTAATTTTTTATTAATTTCTAAAAACATAATTCCACTTTGAAATTATGGGGTATTGCGTGAAGGCCAGTGAAAAAACTATCAATTTAATCCATTTTAAATTCATGCTGTAACACAACAAAATGTGGAAAAAGTCAAGTGGTGTGAATACTTTGTATATACAGTATAATAATACAGTGCGGTTCATTGTCAGCTCTTTGTTTTGTATCTCCATAGACCAACGATGCTTTAGGCCCCACGTGGAACTGCATGTACTTCATCCCTCTGATAATCATCGGCTCCTTCTTCGTGTTGAACCTGGTATTGGGAGTGCTCTCAGGGTGAGTCGACGTTACAGCATCTCATTGTGCTGGGGTGGCTGACAGCTTTAATACACACTGTCACTGTCTGCACAAGTTAATTAGTTTTATACAAAAGGTTAACGCACAATCTACTCTAATTAACTGCTTGTAAAGGTGACAAGGATTGTGTCGTCCCCCCCCCACTTCTCTCCCTGGTGTCTGAATGATGAGGGAGGTCAGGTCAGCGCTGAACAACAGGTCTAAGAACAGTCATTATCTCCTGTTGTTGTTGGCTTGCAGGGAGTTTGCCAAGGAGAGGGAGCGGGTGGAGAACCGCAGGGCGTTCATGAAGCTGCGGAGGCAACAGCAGATTGAGAGGGAACTCAATGGCTACCGGGCCTGGATCGACAGAGCAGGTACTGAAACCACTATAGACTCAATACACATCACGCTTTTGAAAAGTTACCTCAGAAACACAATGTCCTTGATATTTAAGTTTCTACTGTATGAATCAGACTTCATTGTTGGATCTGCTTTGCAGAGGAGGTGATGCTTGCAGAGGATAATAAGAATTCAGGACCATCAGCTCTTGATGGTAAGTCTGGAAAGATGGCCCAATGGTTATATTGTCTTTACACCACTACATAGTTTACAATTAATCTGTCTGTACTGGATTTATGGGATTCTATTTTACACCCATGAATATCTGAATAGATTCATTATCATCTGCTTGTCCTCTAAGACTGTCAACCACACGCTGTAAACATAACTATAACATAGGCCTACATTGAAACATATAATTCGTAGAAAACATGTCATTTTGTATGAATTGTTAATTTATTAATGTCATATTACCCTATGCACTGTGCATGATGCATAGATAACATTGTATTACGTAGGTAAGTGCTAGGGAGAAAGAAAAGGTGTTGTTGATTCTCAGTCAATTTCAGTCTCTCCTGAAGTATTAAATGTATACATTTTGTCTCATTGAGTGTTGGAACGTACAGTACTATCTGTTTGGTTGACTGTGACAGTAATTTACTTTCTCAAAAATAGTGTTTTGAGAAGTTTTGTCTCCCAAGACTTTAAATCGTGTATGTTATCCTGTATGTATACAGTGCATTCAGAAATTGTTCAGACCCCTTGACTTTTTCCACATTTTGTTACGTTACAGCCTTATTCTAAAATGGATTAAATAGTTTTTTCCCCTCATCAATCTACGCACAATAACTCATAATGACAAAGCAAACAGGTTTTTCATTTTTTTGCATATCTATTAAAAAACCCAGGAAATATCACATTTACATACAGTGGGGAGAACAAGTATTTGATACACTGCCGATTTTGCAGGTTTTCCTACTTACAAAGCATGTAGAGGTCTGTAATTTTTATCATAGGTACACTTCAACTGTGAGAGACGGAATCTAAAACAAAAATCCAGAAAATCAAATTGTATGATTTTTAAGTAATTAATTTGCATTTTATTGCATGACATAAGTATTTGATACATCAGAAAAGCAGAACTTAATATTTGGTACAGAAACCTTTGTTTGCAATTACAGAGATCATATGTTTCCTGTAGGTCTTAACCAGGTTTGCACACACTGCAGCAGGGATTTTGGCCCACTCCTCCATACAGACCTTCTCCAGATCCTTCAGGTTTCGGGGCTGTCGCTGGGCAATACGGACTTTCAGCTCTCTCCAAAGATGTTCTATTGGGTTCAGATCTGGAGACTGGCTAGGCCACTCCAGGACCTTCAGATGCTTCTTATGGAGCCACTCCTTGGTTGCCCTGGCTGTGTGTTTCGGGTCGTTGTCATGCTGGAAGACCCAGCCACGACCCATCTTCAATGCTCTTACTGAGGGAAGGAGGTTGTTGGCCAAGATCTCGCGATACATGACCCCATCCATCCGCCCCTCAATATGGTGCAGTCATCCTGTCCCCTTTGCAGAAAAGCATCCCCAAAGAATGATGTTTCCACCTCCATGCTTCACGGTTGGGATGGTGTTCTTGGGGTTGTACTCATCGTTCTTCTTCCTCCAAACACGGCGAGTGGAGTTTAGACCAAAAAGTTCTATTTTTGTCTCATCAGACCACATGACCTTCTCCCATTCCTCCTCTGGATAATCCAGATGGTCATTGGCAAACTTCAGACCGGCCTGGACATGCGCTGGCTTGAGCAGGGGGACCTTGCGTGCGCTGCAGGATTTTAATCCATGATGGCGTAGTGTGTTACTAATGGTTTTCTTTGAGACTGTGGTCCCAGCTCGCTTCAGGTCATTGACCAGGTCCTGCCGTGTAGTTCTGGGCTGATCCCTCACCTTCCTCATGATCATTGATGCCCCACGAGGTGAGATCATGCATGGAGCCCCAGACCGAGGGTGATTGACCGTCATCTTGAACTTCTTCCATTTTCTAATAATTGCACCAACATTTGTTGCCTTCTCACCAAGCTGCTTGCTTATTGTCCTGTAGCCCATCCCAGCCTTGTGCAGGTCTACACTTTTATCCCTGATGTCATTACACAGCTCTCTGGTCTTGGCCATTGTGGAGAGGTTGGAGTCTGTTTGATTGAGTGTGTGGACAGGTGTCTTTTATACAGGTAACGAGTTCAAACAGGTGCAGTTAATACAGGTAATGAGTGAAGAACAGGAGGGCTTCTTAAAGAAAAACTAACAGGTCTGTGAGAGCCGGAATTCTTACTGGTTGGTAGGTGATCAAATACTTGTGTCATGCAATAAAATGCAAATTAATTACTTAAAAATCATACAATGTGATTTTCTGGATTTTTGTTTTAGATTCCGTCTCTCACAGTTGAAGTGTACCTATGATAAAAATTACAGACCTCTACATGCTTTGTAAGTAGGAAAACCTGCAAAACCAGCAGTGTATCAAATACTTGTTATCCCCACTGTAAGTATTCAGACGCTTTACTCAGTACTTTGTTGAAGCACCTTTGGCAGCGATTACAGCCTTGAGTCTTCGTGGGTATGACGCTACAAGCTTGACACACCTGTATTTGGGGAGTTTCTCCCATTCTTCTCTGCAGATCCTCTCAAGCTCTGTCAGGTTGGATGGGGAGTGTCGCTGCACAGCTATTTTCAGGTCTCTCCAGAGATGTTAGATCGGGTTCAAGTCCGGGCTCTGGCTGGGCCACTCAAGGACATTCAGAGACTTATCCCGAAGCCACTCCTGCATTGCCTTGGCTGTGTGCTTAGGGTCGTTGTCCTGTTGGAAGTTGAACCTTCACCCCAGTCTGAGGTCCTGAGCTCTCTGGAGCAGGTTGCCATCAAGGATCTCTCTTTACTTTGCTCCGTTCATCTTTCCCTCGATCCTGACTAGTCTCCCAGTCCCTGCCGCTGAAAAACATCCCCACAGCATGATGCTGCCACCACCATGCTTCACCGTAGGGATGGCGCCAGGTTTACTCCAGACGTGACTCTTGGCATTCAGGCCAAAGAGTTCAATCTTGGTTTCATCAGACCAGAGAATCTTGTCTTTAGGTGCCTTTTGGGAAACTCCAAGCGGGCTGTCATGTGCCTTCTACTGAGGAGTGGCTTCCGTCTGACCACTCTAGCATAAAGGACTGATTGGTGGAGTGCTGCAGAGATGGTCCTTCTGGAAGGTGCTCCCATCTCCACAGAGGAACTCTGGAGCTCTGTCAGAGTGACCATCGGGTTCTTGGTCACCTCCCTGACCAAGGCACTTCTCCCCCGATTGCTCAGTTTGGCCGGGCGGCCATCTCTAGGAAGAGTCTTGGTGGTTCCAAACTTCTTCCATTTAAGAATGATCGATGCCACTGTGTTCTTGGGGACCTTCAATGATGCATAAATGTTTTGGTACCCTTCCCCAGGTCTGTGCCTCGACACAATCCTGTCTCGGAGCTCTACGGACAATTCCTTCGACCTCATGGCTTGGTTTTTGCTCTGACATACTCTGTCAACTGTGGGACCTTATATAGACAGTTGTGTGCCTTTCCAAATCATGTCCAATCAATTTAATTTACCACAGGTGGACTCCAATCAAGTTGTGAAAGCATCTCAAGGATTATCAATGGAAACAGGTTGCACCTGAGCTCAATTTCGAGTCTCATAGCAAAGGATCTGAATACTTGTGTAAATAAGGTATTTCAGTTTTTTGTTTTTATACATTTGCAAACATTTCTAAAAACCTGTTTTCGCTTAGTCATATTGGGGTATTGTGTGTAGATTGATGATCAATTTTAGAATACTTTTTTTTGGAAGAAGTCAAGGGGTCTGAATACTTTCCGAATGCACTGTATGTCTCTGGGCTTGTGTATAATCATGATATGTACTGTATGTATACCAAATACATATTTAGAAGCAAATTTTAGCTATACCTAAAATACCGTTGTTGTTGCTTCTGGTGTGGTGCACTTCAAAAACAACTTTGGTTAGGACTATTGAGGACTGTGCATGCTGTACCCCCAAAAGCAATCATCTTAACCTACCAGACATACCAGACACACACTTACACAAAGTTATGACCATATCAAGTGAAGCATGATTTTTCCCCCCCCAACAAACAAATCGTTTTTATTAAATGTTGATTGACAGCTCCCACGAGGCTGTCTGAATGGAATACAAGCGGTAACCATGGTGAGGAACAACTTATATTCTACACTTCCTTGCCACCTTTTGTTCCTTTGCAACAACTGAGTCTGACATGAACGCTAAAATAGACCCAGCTATTGTTCCACAAACCCACTTACAAATAAACCACGAGCCATTCTGACCTCCAAAAATAAAATTTGCCACCAGAGAACAAAAAGTAGCTGTAAATGCAGAAGATGCAATAGCTTTGATTAAGGAGTGCGCCGATGTTGCCTTAGCAACTGAAATGAAATGACCGGGTGCAGCCAGTGTGTGCCTCGTGCAAACACTCCTATTGGTTCAGTGGCTTATTAAAAGGGGGAAAGTCTAGGTAAATATGAATAAATCAATTAGATTTGTACCAAAAGGTGGTGAGGGTGTAGGAGAATTGGATGGAGGAACAGCTCAACTCACCCTGATAATTCATTGTATTTTCCGCTTCAGGGACATATAGAATTAGATGTGTGCCTCAAAACCGCTCTTTAGAATGATATGGCTAAAATTAGACATTGCACCAGTGATCTCCATATAAACTTACTGTGAGCATGGGCTATAGCCGAGAGAATAGAACCAACAACAACAACAATTAGTTGTAGTTTAGTCGGGTTCATCATTCTGCATATTTTATTAACATCATGTTGCTGTAATCTCTTACCCATGTGTACTAAAGGCATCTGTTTGTGCTCTTGTTTTACAATACCCAAAGCACCGAACACAGTGGCATGCAAATGCGTTTGTTATTTTCACTATTCTCTTCTCACCTCATTAGTAATGCCGTCATGATCTTGTATATCTACTTGTGTGTGTCCTGACGCATTCTCTGTGCTGGAGTGTCATAAATGTTGTGTTTTGTGTGGGCTTTCTGCGGGCTGACATTGTGAAACCTTTGGCTGCAGTGCTGAAGAGGGCCACAATCAAGAGGAGAGGACTGGACCAGCAGTATGGTGACATCTCTTCTGTGGGTGAGTGTGTGTGTGTGTGTATGTACATAGGCAATGAAAAGAGCAATGGTTCGTAGCTAACACCCTGAATGGTTGAATGATCTGCCAGCAGGCACCCCCTCCATATTAGACTCTGTCAGTACAGAGGAGGAGATTGTCATTGGCGTATTGGGAATAAACTGGAAATGGCAGCTCATCATTTCCAGACATCATTACATGTTACAGTCAGGGGCTAAGCTAAATAGATGAGAAGGACTCTCCCCTCTAGGCATCCCGATGGCCAGAGCCAGCATCAGAAGTGCTAAAAGAGGACCCATGGCTTATTTGAAGCGTAAGGAGCGTCTGCTGCGTATCTCTATCCGCCGCATGGTGAAGACACACATCTTCTACTGGACCGTACTGGGCCTGGTGGCCCTCAACACACTCTGTGTTGCCATCGTCCATCACAACCAGCCCCACTGGCTGTCTGTGTTCCTCTGTAAGTCACACACACACACACACATACACGGGTACGTACCATCATCTCCATCCAAAATAAATCAAGTGGGGTGACGTTAATCTTTGCAATGTTTGTTTCCTACTATGTTTATGAGGGTTGTTGTTGTTCGTATTTCAGACTATGCAGAGTTCCTCTTCCTGGGTCTGTTTCTCACTGAGATGTGTTTAAAGATGTACAGCCTGGGACCCAGACTCTACTTCCACTCCGCCTTCAATCGCTTCGACTGCGGAGTGAGTGCTTTTATTTTTATCCTTCATCCCTAACCAACATGGAGAGACCATGCCAGAGGGAAAGACAGGGAAATAGATTGTAACATTGCCCCCATTATGAGGGAGTGAGAGGAAATGCTTTACTTACAACATTGGGTGGTGACTTAAAGACTTTTGAATGAAATTAACACTGATGGGCATAATTTAGTTAATGAAGTGCAGTAAATGTCTCTGCTCTGTTTCTGTCACCTCTGGTAATGGCTAGATGGGATACAGCTTTTGTCAAAGTGATGACAAAAGTTGCATGTTCGTTTCGCATCGGGAGATTTTTTGAATTTGAACTAACCCTAACCCTTTTCCTAACCTTAACCTAATTCTCCTAACCTGCTGTGTAAGTTCTCCTAACATGCTACGAAAAGTCAATTCTGACATAAACTGTATACAATCTATATAAAACCGTCACCTCTGCACTCATGTGCGAACAGACATCCTTCATCTTTGTCTCTCTGTGCACTGTATGTTGAAGGCTGCTGTTGTTGTGCTGTTTCCGCTGTCAGTAATGTTGTTACTGGGTCTGTTAACAGGTGATAGTGGGCAGCATCTTTGAGGTGATGTGGGGATTCTTCAGGCCTGGAATGTCCTTTGGCATCAGTGTGCTGCGTGCTCTCCGTCTGCTGAGGATATTCAAGATCACCAAGTTAGTCCAAGGCCTCCTCACTACTCCTGCCTATTGGTTTATAACATTATTCCTGCAGTATGCAATGAGGCAATGCATTGCAAGCAGCAGGTTGGCATTTATTGTCATGAATCTTGCCCTGGAGGCAGCTCTGCAGAAGGGTCAGTAGCTGGCACAGCCACAAAGTCACAAAATCTGATTTTAAACCTAACCCTAACTCTAACCTTAACCACACTGCTAACCCTAATGCCTAACCTAACATTAAATGAAGACCAAAAAAAGCTAACCTTTGTTTTAAGGAGTCTTTACAATAATAGCCAATTTTGACATTGCGGCTGGCCCACCTAGCGGAAATCCCTCAGTTCTGCCTCCAGGGCAAGATTCATGACAATAAACGTCAACCTGCTAGCAAGCTGTCACGGTGTCAGTGTATGCGGTAGACTGAAGTCAGGCGCAGGACACAGAACTCAAGGAAAAAACGTATCTTTACTAAATCAAGTAAAGAAACAAGAAGCCTCCACGCAGGGAGGAATAAACCCGCTCACCAACGACATCCGAGAACAAACAACAAACACGCACAGAACAGAACACAATGGGAGCCACAGGGTTAAATAGGGGCGGAGTAATCACAAGATGGGCAATAGGTGTGAAACAATCTGACACAACAGGTAGAACATAGAAACATAGAACATAGATCGGCAGCAGCTAGTACTCCGGTGACGACGAACGCCGGAACCTGCCCGAGCAAGGAGGAGGGGCAGCCTCGGCAGAATCCGTGACAGCACCCCCCCCCCCTGACGCGCGGCTCCAGCCGTGCGTCGACACCGGCCTCGGGGACGGCCAGGAGGACGCGGTGCGGAGCAAGTGGGATGATTGCGGTGGTAATCCCTCAACATGGATGGATCAAGGATATCCCTCCTAGGAACCCAGCACCGTTCCTCCGGACCGTACCCCTCCCACTCCATGAGATACTGCAGGCCCCCCACCCGACGCCTCGAATCCAATATGGACTGAACCGAGTACGCCGGTGTCCCCTCGATGTCCAGCGGGGGCGGAGGAACCTCCCGTATCTCATTCTCCTGGAGTGGACCAGCTACCACCGGCCTGAGGAGAGACACATGGAACGAGGGGTTAATACGATAATTAGTAGGAAGTTGTAACCTATAACATACCTCGTTCAATCTCCTCAGGACTTTGAATGGCCCCACAAACCGCCGACCCAGTTTCCGGCAGGGCAGGCGAAGGGGCAGGTTTCGGGTCGAGAGCCAGACCCGGTCCCCCGGTGCATACACCGGGGCCTCACTGCGGTGGCGGTCGGCGCTCGCCTTTTGCCGCCTGATGGCCCGCTGCAGATGTACATGGGCAGCGTTCCAGGTCTCCTGCGAGCGCCGAAACCACTCGTCCACCGCAGGTGTCTCGATCTGGCTCTGATGCCAAGGTGCCAGGACCGGCTGATAACCTAATACACATTGGAACGGAGACAGGTTAGTAGAGGAGTGGCGGATGGAGTTCTGGGCTATCTCTGCCCAGGGGAGGTAAACCGACCACTCCCCCCGCTGGTCCTGGCAATACGACCTCAGAAACCTACCCACCTCCTGGTTGACTCTCTCCACCTGCCCGTTACTCTCGGGGTGAAATCCTGAGGTCAGACTGACCGAGACTCCCAGACGTTCCATGAACGCCCTCCAAACCCTAGAGGTGAACTGGGAACCCCGATCAGACACTATATCCTCAGGTACACCGTAGTGCCGGAAGACGTGTGTAAATAGGGCCTCAGCTGTTTGTAGGGCCGTAGGGAGACCGGGCAGCGGAATGAGGCGGCAGGACTTAGAAAACCGATCCACAACGACCAGGATCGTGGTGTTCCCTTGTGAGGGGGGAAGATCCGTCACGAAGTCCACCGATAGGTGGGACCATGGTCGTTGTGGAACGGGTAGATTGTTGCAATTTCCCTCTGGGCAGGTGTCTAGGAGCCTTACACTGGGCGCACACCGAGCAGGAGGAAACATAAACCCTCACGTCCTTAGCTAAGGTGGGCCACCAGTACTTCTCACTAAGACAGTGCACTGTCCGACCGATACCAGGATGACCAGAGGAGGGTGACGTGTGAGCCCAATAGATCAACCGATCGCGAACATCAAGCGGTACGTACACACGACCCTCTGGACACTGAGGAGGAGTGGGTTCGTTGCGCAACGCCCGCTCGATCTCCGCGTCAACCTCCCACACCACCGGTGCCACCAGACACGACGCCGGAAGAATGGGAGTGGGCTCCACGGAACTCCCCTCCGTGTCATACAGTCGGGACAGAGCATCTGCCTTAGCGTTCTGGGAACCTGGCCTGTAAGAAAGGGTGAAAACAAAACGGGTGAGAAACATGGACCACCTTGCCTGGCGAGGGTTTAACCTCCTCGCTGCCCGGATGTACTCCAGATTGCGGTGGTCAGTCAAAATGAGAAAAGGGTGTTTAGCCCCCTCAAGCCAATGTCTCCACGCTTTCAGAGCTTCGACCACAGCCAACAGCTCCCAGTCCCCCACATCATAGTTGCGCTCCGCCGGGCTGAGCTTCTTCGAAAAGAAGGCACAGGGGCGGAGTTTAGGTGGCATACCCGAACGCTGAGACAGTACAGCGCCTATTCCAGCCTCGGACGCATCCACCTCAACCGTGAAGGCTAAAGAGGGGTCCGGATGAGCCAGCACTGCAGCCGAGGTAAACAGGTCTTTCAGACGACTAAAAGCCCTGTCCGCCTCCGCTGACCACCGCAGACGCACCGGCCCCCCCTTCAGTAACGAGGTAATGGGAGCTGCTACCTGACCAAAGCCCCGGATAAATCTCCGGTAGTAATTAGCAAAACCCAAAAATCGCTGCACCTCCTTTACCGTGGTTGGAGTCGCCCAATTACGCACGGCCGAAATGCGGTCACTCTCCATCCTCACCCCTGACGCGGACATATGGTATCCCAAGAAAGAGATGGACTCCTGGAAGAACAGGCATTTCTCTGCCTTAGCATACAGGTCATGCTCCAACAGTCTTCCAAGCACCTTACGCACCAGGGACACATGCTCGGCCCGTGTAGCGGAGTATATAAGGATGTCATCAATATACACCACTACCCCTTGTCCGTGCAGGTTCCTGAAAATCTCATCCACAAATGATTGGAAAACTGAGGGAGCATTCATTAACCCGTATGGCATGAGCAGATACTCAAAATGTCCAGAGGTGGTACTAAATGCCGTCTTCCACTCATCTCCCTCACGGATACGCACTAGGTTGTACGCGCTCCTGAGATCCAATTTAGAGAAAAAGCGTGCCCCGTGCAATGATTCCGTCATACTAGCTATCAGAGGAAATGGATAGCGGTACTTGATGGTAATCTGATTTAGGCCACGGTAATCATTGCACGGGCGTAACCCACCATCTTTCTTCTTCACAAAAAAGAAACTTGAGGAAACGGGTGAAGTGGATGGCCGAATGTATCCCTGCCTCAGAGATTCGGTGACATATGTCTCCATAGCCGCCTTCTCCTCCTGAGACAAAGGATACACGTGACTCCGGGGAAGTGCAGCTCCTACCTGGAGATTTATCGCACAATCCCCCGGACGATGGGGTGGTAATTTAGTCGCCCTCTTTTTACTGAAGACGATAGCCAAATCGGCATACTCGGATGGAATGTGCATGGTGGAAACCTGGTTTGGACTTTCCACCGAAGTTGCCCCCAAGGAAACTCCTAAACACCTCCCTGAACACTGACTGGACCATCCCTTGAGAGCCCTCTGTTGCCATGAAATCGTGGGGTCATGAATGGCTAACCAGGGAAGTCCCAACACCACAGGATGCGCAGGAGAATCAATCAGATAGAGGCTAATCCTCTCCTCATGACCCCCCTGCGTCATCATTAGCAGTGGAGCGGTGACCTCCCTGATTATGCCCGACCCTAACGGGCGACTATCTAATGCGTGAACAGGGAAAGGTTTATCAACAGACACTGTGGGAATCCCTAGGCTACGTGCATACTGGCGATCAATAAAATTCCCAGCCGCGCCTGAATCTACTAGCACCTTATGCTGGAAATGGGGAGAAAATTCTGGAAACATAATGTCGATACACATATTAGCAACAGGGAACTCTGGGTTAGTCGGGTGCCTACTCACCTGAGACGGTCGACCAGTGCTCTGCCTGCTGCCTCGACCTCCTGAGAACCCTCCCCTGCACCGACCAGCAGTGTGTCCTCTGCGGCCACACTTGGTGCAGGGGACAGTCTCTCTCCCAGTCTCCCTACCTGCAGCACCTCCGAGCTCCATGGGGGTATGCTCGGAGGTGCTGGGGGATGGAATGGACAGACCCCCATCAGAACGTCCGCGGGCTGCCAACAGGTTATCCAACCTGATGGACATGTCCACCAGTTGGTCCAGGTTGAAATTGGTGTCCCTGCAGGCCAGTTCCCGACGGACGTCCTCCCCTAAGCTGCAACGATAGTGGTCGATAAGGGCCCGCTCATTCCATCCCGCGCTGGCTGCTAAAGTCTTAAACTCCAGAGCAAAATCCTGCGCGCTCCTCATCTCCTGTCGTAGGTGGACCAGACGTTCTCCCGCCGCTCTCCCCTCAGGTGGATGATCGAATACCGCCCGGAAGCGGCGGGTGAAATCCTCGTAGTGGACAGTTCTCGAGTCTATATTTCCCCACTCTGCGTTTGCCCACTCAAGCGCCTTCCCCGATAGACAGGAGATGAGGGCGGACACGCTCTCGTATCCCGAGAGCGCAGGGTGAATGGTGGCCAGGTAGAGCTCTACCTGGAGGAGAAATCCCTGGCACCCGGCAGGTGTACCGTCATATGCCCTCGGGAGCGAGAGCCGAATTCCCCTGGACCCAGGTGGCGAAGTGGTAGCCAGTGTAGCAGGTGGTGGCGTGGTTGGACATGGTGAAGGGATACCACCTCTCTCAATTCGCTCCATCATCTGGAACACTTGTTCCATCGTAGCACAGAGATTCTGGAGTATCGTCCCTTGACGTTGGACTCGTTCCTCCATCGTCTCGGTAGATCCAGTCGTTCCTGCTGACTCCATAGAGGTGCGTGTTTCTGTCACGGTGTCAGTGTATACGGTAGACTGAAGTCAGGCGCAGGACACAGAACTCAAGGAAAAAACGTATCTTTACTAAATCACGTAAAGAAACAAGAAGCCTCCACGCAGGGAGGAATAAACCCGCTCACCAACGACATCCGAGAACAAACAACAAACACGCACAGAACACAATGGGAGCCACAGGGTTAAATAGGGGCGGAGTAATCACAAGATGGGCAACAGGTGTGAAACAATCTGACACAACAGGTAGAACATAGAAACATAGAACATAGATCGGCAGCAGCTAGTACTCCGGTGACGACGAACGGCGAAACCTGCCCGAGCAAGGAGGAGGGGCAGCCTCGGCAGAATCCGTGACACAAGCACTGGCCCTTAAGTATCAATGTCCTAGATTATGAGGTTGCTGGGTGTTACGTCAGTGTGATGTTGGTAGCCTCCTGCTAGGGATAAGATATGTTCATTGCAAGGCTGCCGACAAATCAATTGAAACCCTCACAATAACAAAATGGATACATTTTTAATTAATTGATTGTCTCTTATTTTGGCTGAATTCAAATGGTACTAATCCCGCCTCTGGTTGTTTGTGATTGACAGGTACTGGGCGTCACTGAGGAACCTGGTGGTATCCCTGATGAATTCTATGAAGTCCATCATCAGCCTCATTTTCCTCCTCTTCCTCTTCATCCTGGTCTTTGCTCTGCTGGGCATGCAGCTCTTTGGTGGCAGGTACTGTACCGTAGAGACAAGGACAAACTACCATTGCATGTCTATCAGGTCAAGTCTAATCGCAACCTATGATGGATACTGGCAGTCGATGTAATCAAAGTGGATGTATTACAACTGATTGTTTGGTTTGTGTCATCATGCCGTCATACTAATTTTCATCCACTGTTGCACATTTCGAAACACCCTGACAGGGCTCAGTCTTGCCCTAGCAGATTCTGTCACACATCTAGTCTTAGCTGTTGTGCAGCTATGTTCCTACGGGTAAAGGACTGTTTCTGGGAAACTGTCACTTCAATGAATGCAGTGCATAGAGACGGATATTGCCTGGCCACTGGAATAGAGAAAAGAAAACAGACCTTGGAAAAAATCCCACTTCTATTATCCAGAAAAGTTTTCTCTCTCTGGGAAGAAAAAATAATTTAAAATCCTGGCTCAACTCGATGTCCTCTCTGTCTTCCTTTTTCAATGCAGGTTCATCTTTGAAGACTACACTCCTACAAACTTTGATACTTTTCCTGCAGCCATTATGACTGTATTTCAGGTCTGGCCCAACTCAATTGTTTTGATTGAGTAAAGTATTGTGTTTTTGATTTAGGAAGCGATCCGTACGATTGACAGGAATCAAAGCTTTGCATGTGGAAATCTTACATTGCACCTTGGATTGTCATGAACCTACAGATTATCTACATATATCTCCTGTCTGAATGCTGGGGTGTGTGGTATGCCTTATCTAGATCCTGACAGGAGAAGACTGGAATGAGGTGATGTACAATGGGATCCGCTCCCAGGGAGGAGTGAAGTCAGGAATGTGGTCCTCCATATACTTCATTGTGCTCACACTCTTTGGTAACTGTATCCTTTCTCAGACAGAAAATAACTTTCCGGACTGTAGATGTGAGATGTCTGATGTGTGGATTCTGTAGATTAAGGTCCTTGACATGACTGTGACCAGACACGCTGTTGAATGTTTTCTTGGCCATCGCTGTGGACAATCTGGCCAATGCCCAGGAACTAACCAAGGTGAAATCTCCTTTCAAGAATGTACTAGTCTTCTCATAACTGAAGATGATAGCTGCTCTCAACAGCATCTGTGATTTTTTTTAATTATGCTCTATGCAATCTTATATCTAGGATGAAGAGGACGAAGAAGCTGCTTTCAATCAGAAACATGCGCTCCAGAAAGCAAAGGAAGTAGGGGCCATGTCTTCCCTGATGTCATCAGAGTAAGTTGTGTGGTTACCCCTGCTGCCTGTTCCCCTTCCTCTCTGTCTCCCTCAGGACTCTAACAGACTGCTAACTAACAGTACTAACACTGTGTAGTCTCACCAGGGGCTGCTGCTGCAGCACAGCCAACATTGAAGGACGGGAGGGATTGAGGCTGAGAAAGTTTCACTATGGGCAATTTTCTTACGTAGTGCTATGCCTTGGAATTAGGTTTTTGCAAATGGACAGGGAAATTTGTCTTGCAATGCATTAGAGCCCGAGGTTTGAGCTAGATTCGATTATAGTTTGTGTTACTGGTACATTATAGTTGATTTAGTTTGTTTTATCTAGGTACAGGCTACTGTACGTGGAGCTGTATTATGGACCCCAGACAGTCATAGAGCCCTTCATAATGACGTTCGTATCACCATGGCTACCAGCAGGCTTCCTAGTATCTGCAGGGATGAGCCTATACCGTCGTCATAGAGACAGCATTACTGGCATCCAAATTATTGTATCATTCCCATGAGAGAAATTTACTGCAGTACTTAGGCTCCTTCATTTTCACAAGACTGATTTTTTTGTAACCATTATGTTTTTAGAAGAATTACCAAGTATCAGGAAGGGTATGGGTTACATACATCTGGACATGCCATTTGGGTTACAAGAGACGAGTCATAAAGTAATGTTATTTAATCAAAGCTCACAATATTGATTTCCTATATGGATGGTCTGCCTCACCGAGCTTACAGGACTCCCAGTCTGTCTGGTGGAAATGCATGTACATGCGCATGGTGTAGCATAGAGAGAGAGAGTGTGCATGTTGGAAATGAACAGCATATTGCATGGGCATTCAAACCACATGAGCGGAAAAAGGCATTTTTAAATGTTACATGATTAAAAATGTTGGTCTCATGCTGTGCAGCATTAGTTCTCCTTGGCATTACGTTGGTACAGCAGGAGTAGATGTTAGTAGAGCTTTGGATGCTACAAATTTAACCAGTTCTATTCATTTCTTATGCAGAATTAACAAACATAATGTTCATCTAGATTTATCCAGGTTGAGGCATACGGATGGATCTGTGATTTTTGCAGGATACCTTAGTATAAACCATCTGACATATTCAGGGTCAGGCACTTGTCGAATCACATCGATGAGATTTAAATAGCATAGAGTTTCCCAGTGTCTGTGTTTGGAAAACAGTCAGAATTTTGGTTGCATTGCATCATGTCTGTGATGTTTGGGGTGAAATGCTGTGACCCGTCTTCCTTCCGGGGGCTCTTACACAACTGACCTTCAGAGCATGATGATGATGTTATTGACTAAGTGAATAGGGTTGCAGCTTGTCTGTGACTTCTGATACCGTAGACCTTTGGGGAGCGGAGGGTGCATGTCTCTCTCTGACCAGCATGACCAATGTGACCCTGGCACAACATTGGGGAGGAAATCTGCACACAAAATGCAAACTGATATTGGTTGCTTTGCCTAAACAATATGTCTCTGCTATGTTTGTGCCAATGAAGTCCATTTCTGTGTTTTATTCCTGTGCCATACTGTATCTCTGAATGTCTTTAACATTTCAAACTTCCTGAATATGTTATATGTTGCACCTGTTGATGTTGATGTTGTTCTTACTGTTCTAATACTGCTACCATCCTGTTTGTCATGTGGCGCTTTGCCTTCCTGGAGGCACACACCAAAACATTTAGGCATTATTCATTTGTTTGAATAATTATAAATAAGGATTATACTACCTGGTAATACAGAGAATAATTATTTTGTCTATACAGAAAAACAGTAGATTTATAGACTGATATTGGTCCACTCAAATTGACAATGGCCTCTGTAGAGTCTTGCGTTTTGGACTGTGTCTCAGGGTCTGTTTTGTCTCTGCTCACAAAAGCACTAATGTCTTGTTTTCAACCAATCGCTTATTGATAACACGGACCACACAAGAGTACAAGTACGAGTAAGTATTAACACTGTCTGTTCATTTCAATTTCAAAACAAACTGCCTGATTTTCTTAACTGGGTAAATGTTCTGTTCTCATTTTATTACATTCCTTGTTTTACTTCCAGAATCTTACAGTATTTGGCTCTGCATTTTATATCAGTTCCACTGGTTTCTACATCTCCCACTTTCCTTATACTGTAGTTATTACAACTTCCTAGTTACATTTTGCTTAATTTACCACATAACATCTTCATTGATCCAGTAAATTGTTTTCCCTTATAAATGCTTAATTAGAATTCTGGATCTTATTTACCAAGCTTTGAAAATCAGACTGGATTGCCTTTTCTCGAATGTGTTCCAACTGCTCACTGGTTTTGTACAAATGTTTTATTTATAAGTGTATATTTCACAAACATTTGTACACAAGCAAGTAGAATAAATTCAAAAGCAATTCGAACACATTTTGGAATTGATTTCAAATGAAAAGTAGCGCTTACAGCATTCAGTGTATATCACTGTTATAGACAAGTACTGTGTTGCTATCTCCCTTACTGCTCATCCTGACAGTGTTGTTGTCCTCTCTCCCAGCAGGAGGAGGAGACCCTACCTGTACAGGAAAAGAGCAATACACAGGAGCCGGCCTGCCTACTCTCTGGAGAAGGCTGAGAGCCTCGCCGAGGGGCCCCCCTGCCCGCCACTGAATTCCTCTAACTCTTTCATGTCCAGGAGGGAGAGGAGTAGACGGATGACCATGTCTGTGTGGGAGCAGAGAACCAGTCAACTGCGCAGGCACCGGCAGATGTCCAGCCGAGAGATCCTCTTCAGCAGCCCCAGTGATGAGCAGGAAGCGCCCCCTGGCTGCCCCCACCACCTCAAAGCCACAGGCACACCCACAGGCAGCCTGAAGCTGGCTGATCCCACAGCTGACCCTACAGCCTTCACAGCTGAGCCCCCCAAGCCCATGGACATGCCCCTAGAGGAACCAGCCTTGTCCATGGGTGTTCCTGAGCCCCCCTTATCCAGCCCTTTAGCAGAGCCACCCATACCCACTGACACGCCCCTGCCTGACCCCCCCACGTCCACAGCTGTGTTCATACCGGAGCCTACAGAATCTGAGCCATGCCCCGAGGGCAAGCTTGGCATCCCCAACCACTGCCACCAAGGCCTCAATGGCCGCTGGAGCCCCAGGTTGAATCGGGAGAGAAGGCAGAGAGCGGTGCGTAAGTTCCGCCCTCCTGCTAGTGACACACTGACCACTGACATGGCAGGCATGAGGCTCAGGAGGCCACAGGGCACAGGGCACCGTGAGGCTCAGGCTGGGGCCAGAGGTCTGGACTCGCCCCAGTCGGAGGGCAGCAGTCGCTGTGTCAGCATGGAGAGGAAGACCCCAGAGGACCCAGTGGAGGAGGTGAGGAAAGACGGTAACGAGGGAGAAACCAGCCAGCCTTCTGAGACCAGGGAGGCTGAACACAGGTGAGGAAAAGCTCACACTGATATACAGCTAGTTCTGTTAGTTCAATACATAGTAGACTGTTTGTATAGTATTCTGTAGACTTTGTTTGTAAAGTGTTAATAGTCAATATTCTCCTATTTTCAATGTATCAGACTTCAGGGTGCCATTAATACAAATCCCCAGTGAATCCAGACTCAGAGCCTAGATGTTGTCCCTTGTCCCTCTGCTCCTCAACAGACAGGGGGACCCTGACCAGACTGGGGGTCCTGAGCTGCAGAACAGGGAGGAGGGTCCACAGTCAGAACCACCCACCCTGCAGCCATCTCAGGCTGCAGTACTGGAGCTACCAGAGGGACCCACAGGAGACAGTGAGACCGATAGCAACGCCACCACTCTGAATCAGTCCCCTCTGAGCTCCAGTATCGCCATCGAGGTGACCGATGTTCAGTTGTCACTAGAGCTCACCCCCATCACAGGTAAAATCATCAAGGGTGTCCTTATTCTATCACATAATTATTATGTACATTCAGTGTACTCTAATCACATTCAAAATAGTTCTGCTGAGAGGTGTATGAAAGCCTTGGGGGGTTGGAGATACAGTGCATTCTGAAAGTATTCAGACCCCTTGACCTTTTCCACATTTTGTTACATTACAGCCTTATTCTAAAATTGCTTAAATTGTTTTTTTCCTAATCAATCTACAGTGAGGGAAAAAAAGTATTTGATCCTGTGCTGATTTTGTACGTTTGCCCACTGACAAAGAAATGATCAGTCTATAATTTTAATGGAAGGTTTATTTGAACAGTGAGAGACAAAATAACAACAAAAAAATCCAGAAAAACGCATGTCAAAAATGTTATGAATTGATTTGCATTTTAATGAGGGAAATAAGTATTTGACCCCCTCTCAATCAGAAAGATTTCTGGCTCCCAAGTGTCTTTTATACAGGTAACGAGCTGAGATTAGGAGCACACTCTTAAAGGGAGTGCTCCTAATCTCAGTCTGTAACCTGTATAAAAGACACCTGTCCACAGAAGCAATCAATCAATCAGATTCCAAACTCTCCACCATGGCCAAGACCAAAGAGCTCTCCAAGGATGTCAGGGACAAGATTGTAGACCTACACAAGGCTGGAATGGGCTACAAGACCATCGCCAAACAGCTTGGTGAGAAGGTGACAACAGTTGGTGCAATTATTCGCAAATGGAAGAAACACAAAATAACTGTCAATCTACTTCGGCCTGGGGCTCCATGCAAGTCCTCACCTCGTGGAGTTGCAATGATCATGAGAACGGTGAGGAATCAGCCCAGAACTACACGGGAGGATCTTGTCAATGATCTCAAGGCAGCTGGGACCATAGTCACCAAGAAAACAATTGGTAACACACTACGCCGTGAAGGACTGAAATCCTGCCGCGCCCGCAAGGTCCCCCTGCTCAAGAAAGCACATATACAGGCCCGTCTGAAGTTTGCCAATGAACATCTGAATGATTCAGAGGAGAACTGGGTGAAAGTGTTGTGTTCAGATAAGACCAAAATCGAGCTCTTTGGCATCAACTCAACTCGCCGTGTTTGGAGGAGGAGGAATGCTGTCTATGACCCCAAGAACACCATCCCCACCGTCAAACATGGAGGTGGAAACATTATGCTTTGGGGGTGTTTTTCTGCTATTGGGACAGGACAACTTCACTGCATCAAAGGGACGATGGACGGGGCCATGTACTGTCAAATCTTGGGTGAGAACCTCCTTCCCTCAGCCAGAGCATTGAAAATGGGTCGTGGATGGGTATTCCAGCATGACAATGACCCAAAACACACGGCCAAGGCAACAAAGGAGAGGCTCAAGAAGAAGCACATTAAGGTCCTGGAGTGGCCTAGCCAGTCTCCAGACCTTAATCCCATAGAAAATCTGTGGAGGGAGCTCAAGGTTCGAGTTGCCAAACGTCAGCCTCGAAACCTTAATGACTTAGAGAAGATCTGCAAAGAGGAGTGGGACAAAATCCCTCCTGAGATGTGTGCAAACCTGGTGGCCAACTACAAGAAACTTCTGACCTCTTTGATTGCCAACAAGGGTTTTGCCACCAAGTACTAGGTCATGTTTTGCAGAGGGGTCAAATACTTATTTCCCTCATTAAAATGCAAATCAATTTATAACATTTTTGACATGCGTTTTTCTGGATTTTTTTGTTGTTATTCTGTCTCTCACTGTTCAAATAAACCTACCATTAAAATTATAGACTGATCATGTCTTTGTCAGTAGGCAAACATACAAAATCAGCAGGGGATCAAATACTGTTTTCTCTCACTGTACACACAATACCCCACAATGACAAAGCAAACACAGGTTTTTAGAAAGGTTTTCAAATTTATAAAAAATGAAAAAATGAAATATCACATTTACATAAGTATTCAGACCCTTTACTCAGTACTTTGTTGAAGCACCTTTGGCAGCGATTACAGCCTCAAGTCTTCTTGGGTATGATGCTGCAAGCTTGGCACACCTATATTTGGGGAGTTTCTCCCATTCTTTTCTGCAGATCCTCTCAAGTTCTGTCAGGTTGGATGGGGAGCGTCGCTGCACAGCTATTTTCAGGTCTCTCCAGAGATGTTCTATTGGGTTCAAGTCTGGGCTCTGGAAGGGCCACTCAAGGACATTCAGAGACTTGTCCCAAAGCCACTCCTGTATTGTCTTGGCTGTGTGCTTAGGGTCATTGTCCTGTTAGAAGGTAAACCTTCGCCCCAGTCTGAGGTCCTGAGCGCTCTGGAGTAGGTTTTCATCAAGGATCTCTCTGTACTTAGCTCCGTTCATCTTTCCCTTGATCCTGACTAGTCTCCCAGTCCCTGCCGCTGAAAAATATCCCCACAGCATGATGTTGCCACCACCATGCTTCACCGTAGGGATGGTGCCAGGTTTCCTCCAGACGTGACACTTGGCATTCAGGCCAAAGAGTTCAATCTTAGTTTCATCAGACCAGAGAATCTTGTTTCTCATGGTCTGAGAGTCCTTTAGGTGCCTTTTGGCAAACTCCAAGCGGGCTGTCATGTCCCTTTTACTGAGGAGTGGCTTCTGTCTGGCCACTCTAGCATAAATTCTGATTTGTGGAGTGCTGCAGAGATGGTTGTCCTTCTGGAAGGTTCTCCCATCTCCACAGAGGAACTCTGGAGCTCTGTCAGAATGACCATCGGGTTCTTGGTCACCTCCATGACTAAGGCCCTTCTCCCCCAATTGTTCAGTTTGGCTGGGTGGCCAGCTCTAGGAAGAGTCTTGGTGGTTCCAAACTTCTTCCATTTAAAAATGATGGAGGTCACTGTGTTCTTTGGGACCTTCAATGCTGCGGAAATGTTTTGGTACCCTTCCCCAGATCTGTACCCCGACACAATCCTGTCTCGGAGCTCTACGGACAATTCCTGGCTTGGTTTTTGCTCTGACATGCACTGTCAACTGTGGGACCTTTCCAGATCATGTCCAATAATGTCCAATCAATTGAATGTACCACAGGTGGACTCCAATCAAGTTGTAGAAACATCTCAAGGATGATCAATGGAAACAGGATGCACCTGAGCTCTATTTCGAGTCTCATAGCAAAGTGTCTGAATACTTATGTAAATAAGGTATTTCTGTTTTTTATTTTTAGTACATTTGCAAACATTTCTAAAAACCTGTTTTTGCTTTGTCATTATGGAGTATTGTGTGTAGATTGATGAGGAATTTGTTTTATTTAAACCATTTTAGAATAAGGCTTTAATGTAACAAAATGTGGAAGAAGTCAAGGGGTCTGAATACTTTCCGAATGCACTGTACCCCTGATATCACAGAATGGTACCACAATCAGAGCAGCACACCCACACTCTCCACCTCTTCCAGGCAACAGTAAAGACGTGGAGGCATCCAAGCCTGAGAAGGACGAGGAGGAGGTGGCCAGCCCAGTCAATACTGTCACACCTGACAGCATGTTCATCTTCAAACCTGGCAACCCGTAAGTCTCCCTCTGCTCCTCTCTGCTCCTCCTATTACATCATCATCACCATCATCCTTACCATCATCTTAATACCATCATTCTCACCATCATCCTTACCATCATCTTAATACCATCATTCTCACCATCATCCTTACCATCATCTTAATACCATCATCCTCACCATCATCCTTACCATCATCTTATTACCATCATCCTTACCATCATCTTAATACCATCATCCTCACCATCATCCTTACCATCATCTTAATACCATCATTCTCACCATCAAACACAGGCATGATAGAGATATAGAAACAAAACACCTGTTTCAGTCCTGCTCTGACAACTGTCTCTCTGTTTCTCAATCAGAGCGGTTGTGTCCTCTGTTCCCTCTCTAGAATCCGCCGGGCCTGTCACTATGTGGTGAACCTGCGTTACTTTGAGATGTGCATCCTGCTGGTAATCGCTGCCAGCAGTATCGCCCTGGCTGCAGAGGACCCCGTGTCAGCCACCTCCGACTGGAACAAAGTGAGAGCCAGTCTGGTCACTGGGCTTTACATGGACTCAACAGATGGCTGTTTTCCTCTCTGACCTTGAACCTCATTATTCTAACTGTCCTTCTCCACAATGGTGGCTAGGCCATTGTCTTTGGTGTGTGATTGCTTTTGTTTGGCTTTGTTTTCCTCTGCTGTACTATCTTCTCACAGCATAACGTGAGTGCAAATGCACGCTCGTGACAGGGATTGTGCCTGCGTCTGTGCCTGATGCTGTCTCCGACAGGTATCGCTGATCTCACAGAGGGACAGTAATATTAGAGTTGTCCCTCTCTGCTCACACGGAGGAGCCAGATAGAGGAGAGGAGGGTGTTGAGGGGTGTAGAATCATCACATCACACTCCCTACCCCCGCCTCTGGTTTAGGCTCTTCATACAACAACAAATTAGACAGATAGCACAAACAGTGTCGATCTAGTACAATCTGGAATTATGCAGCATTCCTATTGTTGATGCCATTGTTTTGTACTTTGTTACAGAAGTTCCTTCTAGTAAAAACAAATAATTGGGAATGTGTTCCTGGGGTCTTATATCAGGCCCTGTACTAGCTGAGCAGCTGGAAGACTGAAAGAAAGCATTACGTTAATTGCTTTGTGAAGGTCTCCCATGGTGACTTGATGGGGGGGCTTCTCTGGATGTTGGTGGTTGAAGCAAATTGAGAAGTGAATGCAATGGGCCTTGTGACACGCTAAGAAGCTAATCAAAGCACATATCCATCAGCGGAGAAGGGCTCCACTTGAAAGCATCATCTTACAATGTCTGAAATAGAGATAGACTTGCCCTAGGTTCAACTTAATCAATGTGACCATTAAAGAGAGAAGTTGGTTTCCTAAAAGAGAAATATGTCCCCAGTTCAGCGGTGAAGAACAGATGCAACACATTAAACAAAAGCTCTCAGTCTCTCTCTGATCTTAAGTGCTCTTTGTTCTCCTCTAATATATGAGCTGATGCTGATGGCAAGGAATGAAATGTTCTTCATCAAACCCTGGAGTCCAGTTTTGTAATTAATGAGTTCATATATTTGTCTACTTTTTACCCCACAGGTTTTGCGTTACTTTGACTACGTGTTCACAGGTGTCTTTACCTTTGAAATGATAATGAAGGTAAGTTATGACCTAATAGAACACAAATACAGTATTCTTTATTCAATCAGCAAGGATCCTGTATTAAAACATTACCAAACATATTGGCATGACATAGGGCATAGCCCCCTGTAGCTCAGTTGGTAGAGCATGGCGCTTGCAACGCCAGGGTTGTGGGTTCGATTCCCACGGGGGTCCAGTATGAAAAAATAAATAAATGATGCACTCACTAACTGTAAGTGGCTCTGGATAAGAGCGTCTGCTAAATGACATACTGTAGCAGATTCAGTTGGATTGGGCAGAAGGTACATGCACATGTTTGGCATAAACTGTTAGTCCCAAGAAAATGTTATGTCGGATAGACAGAATGTATAGTATTTAGCTAATTAACAGTGAGGCAAATGCAAATATTTAGCAGAGTTCTGTTTTCAAATAATTTAACAAGATGTCTATTTGTCAGATGATAGACCAGGGCTTGATTCTCCATGACGGCTCCTATTTCCGGGACCTGTGGAACATCCTGGACTTTATCGTGGTGGTCGGAGCTCTGGTGGCCTTCGCCCTCACGTGAGTCATGTGACCTTGCATAGGTTATAACTTCCTGGGTAGTGTACAGTACCAGTGTAGCATAGCACTGTTTTTCACTCCGTTTTGTGATATACATGTTACTTCCACCCTGAGATATACAGTGGGGAAAGTATTTAGTCAGCCACCAATTGTGCAAGTTCTCCCACTTAAAAAGATGAGAGAGGCCTGTAATTTTCATCATAGGTACACGTCAACTATGACAGACAAATTGAGAGATAAAAAATTCCAGAAAATCACATTGTAGGATTTTTTATGTATTTATTTGCAAATTATGGTGGAAAATAAGTATTTGTTCTCCTACAAACAAGCAAGATTTCTGGCTCTCACAGACCTGTAACTTCTTCTTTAAGAGGCTCCTCTGTCCTCCACTCGTTACCTGTATTAATGGCACCTGTTTGAACTTGTTATCAGTATAAAAGACACCTGTCCACAACCTCAAACAGTCACACTCCAAACTCCACTATGGCCAAGACCAAAGAGCTGTCAAAGGACACCAGAAACAAAATTGTAGACCTGCACCAGGCTGGGAAGACTGAATCTGCAATAGGTAAGCAGCTTGGTTTGAAGAAATCAACTGTGGGAGCAATTATTAGGAAATGGAAGACATACAAGACCACTGATATTCTCCCTCGATCTAGGGCTCCACGCAAGATCTCACCCTGTGGGGTCAAAATGATCACAAGAACGGTGAGCAAAAATCCCAGAACCACACGGGGGGACCTAGTGAATGACCTGCAGAGAGCTGGGACCAAAGTAACAAAGCCTACCATCAGTAACACACTACGCCGCCAGGGACTCAAATCCTGCAGTGCCAGACGTGTCGCCCTGCTTAAGCCAGTACATGTCCAGGCCCGTCTGAAGTTTGCTAGAGTGCATTTGGATGATCCAGAAGAGGATTGGGAGAATGTCATATGGTCAGATGAAACCAAAATATAAATTTTTGGTAAAAACTCAACTCGTCGTGTTTGGAGGACAAAGAATGCTGAGTTGCATCCAAAGAACACCATACCTACTGTGAAGCATGGGGGTGGAAACATCATGCTTTGGGGCTGTTTTTCTGCAAAGGGACCAGGACGACTGATCCGTGTAAAGGAAAGAATGAATGGGGCCATGTATCGTGAGATTTTGAGTGAAAACCTCCTTCCATCAGCAAGGGCATTGAAGATGAAACGTGGCTGGGTCTTTCAGCATGACAATGATCCCAAACACACCGCCCGGGCAACGAAGGAGTGGCTTCGTAAGAAGCATTTCAAGGTCCTGGAGTGGCCTAGCCAGTCTCCAGATCTCAACCCCATAGAAAATCTTTGGAGGGAGTTGAAAGTCCGTGTTGCCCAGCGACAGCCCCAAAACATCACTGCTCTAGAGGAGATCTGCATGGAGGAATGGGCCAAAATACCAGCAACAGTGTGTGAAAACCTTGTGAAGACTTACAGAAAATGTTTGACCTGTGTCATTGCCAACAAAGGGTATATAACAAAGTATTGAGAAACTTTTGTTATTGACCAAATACTTATTTTCCACCATAATTTGCAAATAAATTCATTAAAAATCCTACAATGTGATTTTCTGGAAAAAAAATTATCATTTTGTCTGTCATAGTTGACGTGTACCTATGATGAAAATTACAGGCCTCTCTCATCTTTTTAAGTGGGAGAACTTGCACAATTGGTGGCTGACTAAATACTTTTTTTCCCCACTGTACATGTTCAGTATCCATGTTTTTCTCTCTGTCGTCCTCTGCTCCTGTGGATTGTGTTGCTGTGGGACTGCCAGGAATGTGCTGGGGTAAACACTTTCTTCACTTCCTTTCTTTCTGTTCTCTTCAACAGGAACCTATGTGTCCTCTATAGTTCATTACATACAGTGCCTTCAGAAAGTATTCATACCCCTTGACTTATTCCACATTTTGTTGTGTTACAGCCTGAATTCAAAATTGCTTTTTTTTCTCTCACCCATCTACACACAATATCCCATAAGGACAAAGTGAAAATGTATTGAAAATGAAATAGAAAAATATCTCATTTACAAAAGTGTTCACACCCCTTTGCTAGGACACTCCAAATTGAGCTCAGGTGCATCCAATTTCCTTTGATCATCCTTGAGATGTCACTACAACTTTAGTGGAGTCCACCTGTGGCCAATTCAATTGTTTGGACATGATTTAGAAAGAAACATACCTGTTTATATACACTGAGTGTACAAAACATTAGGAACACCTGCTCTTTCCATGACATAGACTGACCAGGTGAATCCAGGTGAAAGGTATGATCCCTTATTGATGTCACCTGTTAAAATCCACTTCAATCAGTGTAGATGAAGGGGAGGAGACAGGTTAAAGAAGGATTTTTAAGCCTTGAGACAATTGAGACATGGATTGTGTATGTGTGCCATTCAGAGAGGGTGAATGGGCAAGACAAAATATTTAAGTGCCTTTGAACGGGGTATGGTAGTAGGTGACAGGCACACCGGTTTGAGGGTGTCAAGACCTGCAATGATGCTGGGTTTTTCACGCTCAACTGTTCCCTGTGTGCATTAAGAATGGTCCACCACCCAAAGGACATCCAGCCAACTTGACACAACTTTGGGAAACATTGGAGTCAACATGGGCTAGCATCCCTGTGGAACGCTTTTGACACCTTGTAGTCCGTGCCCTGACGAATTGAGGCTGTTCTGAGGGCAAAGGGGTGTGCAACTCAATATTAGTAAGGTGTTCCTAATGTTTTGTACACTCAGTGTAAGGTCCCACAGTTGACACTGCATGTCAGAGCAGAAACTATACCATGAAGTCCAAGGAACTGTCTGTAGATCTCCGAGATATAATTGTGATGAGGCATGTATCTGGGGAAGGGGATAAAACAATGTCTAGAGTGTTGAACGTTTCCAAGACCACAGTGGTCTCCATGATTGGGAAATTAGAAAAATATGGAACTACCCAGACTCTGCCTAGAGCTGGCCGTCTGACCAAACTGAGCAACCGGGCAAGAAGGACCTTGGTCAGGGAGGTTATCAAGAACCCAATGACCACTCTGACAGAACTACAGAGTTCCTTGGCAAAGATGGGAGACAACAGTCCCTGCAGCACTTCACCAATCTGACTTTATGTGAGACAGAGGCAGACGGAAGCCACTCCTGAGTAAAAGACACATGACTGCACGCCTGGAGTTTGCAAAATGGCACGTGAAATACTCTGAGAGCATAAGGCAAAACATTCTGTGGTCTGATAAGACAAAAATGTAACTCTTTGGCCTGAATGCAAAGTGCCAGGTACAGCTCATCACCTGTCTAACACCATCCCTACCGTGAAGCATGGTGGTGTCAGCATCATGCTTTTCAGCAGCAGGAACTGAGAGACTGGTAAGGATAGAGGGAACAATGAATGGAGCCAAATACAGGCAAATCCTTGATGAGAACCCGCTTCAGAGTGCAAACGACCTTAGACTGGGGCGAAGATATACGTTCCAACAGGACAATGATCCCAAGCATACAACCAAAGCAATGCTGGAATGGCTTCAGAACAAGAATGTGAAAGTCCTTGAATGGCCCAGCCAAAGCCCAGACTTGAATCCCATTGCAAATCTATAGAAAGACTTGAAGATTGCTGTTCACTGCCACTCCACATCTAACTTAATAGAGCTTGAGAAAATCTGCAAGGAAGAATGGGGAAAAATCCAGATGTGCAAAGCTGATACAGACATAGCCAAGACGACTCAAAGATGTAATCGCCACCAAAGATGCTTCTACAAAGTATTGACTCAGGGGTGTGAATACTTTGTTTCATTTTCAATAAATTAGCAAACATTTCTAAAAACTTGTTTTCACTTGGTCATTATGGAGTATTTTGTGTAGATGGGTGAGAAAAATCAATTTTGAGTTCAGGCTGTAACACAACAAAATGTTGAATAAGTCAAGGGGTATGAATACTTTATGAAGGCACTGTGCATATATCTTTCTAATCAGACATGTAAAACCTCTCCTGTAATAAGTAATATGGTTAGTTCAATGTTAGAGTGAGTTCAACAGGTCTTCATTCTACGTGTGTCTACTTGTAGAAATAATAAAGGACGGGACATCAAAACCATTAAGTCTCTTCGGGTGCTGCGCGTCCTGAGGCCCCTGAAGACCATCAAGAGACTACCGAAACTCAAGGTAACCCTTTTCGCAGAGATGACTTCCTATGTTAAGAGTGCCTGCTCCAGTCAACAGTCTGAGGGATAGACTACATGGGAGTTATATCAGGGTGTTCAGGGTTTATCAAAGCTGAGGTAATGTGTATGTGTGGTATGATGGTAACAGGTGAGGGCAGAAGCCACTGTTAAACAGATGGAGATTACTTTACATCCATTTAGTCACATCTGTTTCCACAAGAGGGTTTCCAGGAAGCAGAGAATCAGCCAGAGAGAAGATTGGGTGATAAACCTGAGCGTTTGAGCGTGAAAACATTTAGTCACAACTTGATTTCCCAAACTTCACACATCCAATTTCTGCTGCCGGGAAGAGTGTCTCTGTCAAACCTGGAGGAAATGAGTCAGACTGATAACTGTGTGAGTGAACCAGGATGTCAGTTAGTCAGGTGTCTCACCCCCTCTTCAAAGGGGGTGAGACTCTAGATCCAAACTGTTACAGACCTATATCCATCCTGCCCTGCCTTTCGAAATTATTTGAAAGCCAAGTTAACAAACAGATCACCGTCCATTTCGAATCCCACCGTACCTTCTCCGCTATGCAATCTGGTTTCCGAGCTGATCATGGGTGCACCTCAGCCACGCTAAAGGTCCTAAACGATATTATAACCGCGATCGATAAAAGGCAGTACTTGAAGCCGTCTTCATCGACCTGGCCAAGGTTTTCGACCCTGTCAATCACTGCATTCTTATTGGCAGACTAAATAGCCTTGGTTTCTCAAATGACTGCCTCGCCTGGTTCACCAACTACTTCTCAGATAGAGTTCAATGTGTCAAATCGGAGGGCCTGTTGTCTGGACCTCTGGCAGTCTCTATGGGGGTGCCACAGGGTTCAATTCTCGGGCCGACTCTATTCTCTGTGTATATCAATGATGTCGCTCTTGCTGCTGGTGACTCTCAGATCCACCTCTACGCAGACGACACCATTTTGTATACATCTGGCCCTTCATTGGACACTGTGTTAACAAACCTCCAAACGAGCTTCAACGCCATACAACACTCCTTCCGTAGCCTCCAACTGCTCTTAAACGCTAGTAAAACTAAATGCATGCTCTTCAATCGAACGCTGCCCGACTAGAATCACTACTCTCGGCGGGTCTGACTTAGAATATGTGGACAACTACAAATACCTAGGTGTCTGGTTAGACCGTAAACTCTCCTTCCAGACTCACATTAAGCATCTCCAATCCAAAGTTAAATCTAGAATCTGCTTCCTATTTCGCAACAAAGCCTCCTTCACTCATGCTGCCAAACATGTCCTCGTAAAACTGACTATCCTACCGATCCTTGACTTCGGCGATGTCATTTACAAAATAGCCTCCAACAATCAGCAAATTGGATGTAGTCTATCACAGTGCCATCCGTTTTTGTCACCAAAGCCCCATATACTACACACCATTGTGACCTGTACGCTCTCGTTGGCTGGCCCTCACTACATATTTATCGCCAAACCCACTGGCTCCACGTCATCTATAAATCACTGCTAGGCAAATCCCCGCCTTATCTTAGCTCATTAGCTCATTGGTCACCATAGCAACACCCACCCGTAGTATGCGCTCCAGCAGGTATATCTCACTGGTCATCCCCAAAGCCAACACCTCCTTTGGCCGCCATTCCTTCCAGTTCTCTGCTGCTAATGACTGGAACGAACTGCAAAAATCTCTGAAGCTGGAGACTCTTATCTCCCTCACTAACTTTAAGCATCAGTTGTCAGAGCAGCTTACCAATCACTGCACCTGTACACAGCCCATCTGTAATTAGCCCACCCAACTACCTCATCCCCATATTGTTATTTATTTTGCTCATTTGCACCCCAGTATCTCTATTTGCACATCTTCTTCTGCACATCTATCACTTCAGTGTTAATACTAAATTGTAATTATTTTGCACTATGGCCTATTTATTGCCTTACCTCCATAACTTACTACATTTGCACACACTGTAAATATATTTTCTATTGTGTTATTGACTGTATGTTTTGTTTTATCCCATGTGTAACTCTGTGTTGTTGTTGTTTTTATCGCACTGCTTTGCTATATCTTGGCCAGGTCGCAGTTGTAATTGAGAACTTGTTCTCAACTGGCTTACCTGGGTAAATAAAGGTGAAATAAAAAAATAAAAAATAAAAAGGTGCTCCCGGGCAAACTGCAATCAATAGACCTGATTATCCTGGGACTGGAAAGTGAAATAAAGATATTCAGAATAATACAATCCTCTTCCAGTCAATCATGTAGCAACAACAGTTTGGGATCATTTTGGACAATTGTATGCTATTTATACCACTTGAGTTAGAAGTCACCCTCAACAAATCAGTAATTACAGATGTAGGATCTTAATTTGTGCCAGTTTGCTACAGCAGGAAAATAATCCTGCAGCAACAGGAAATGTGAATTATTACGTGGATTATAATTAATGAAAATGTTTGTAGGGGTTGATAAATTATTCGTTAGAGAAAATCACATCTGAAATTTCAATGTGGAAATTACAAACTTCAGAAGCCTTTTTAAACCTTTAATACACTACAAGTGTTAAATGTCCTCCTGCAACAGGGTGATCAAATTAAGATCCTACATCTGTAACTGGACGAAAGCTAAACCCCTACAATTTTAGCATATCACTCACTTTCATTGACTTTCTTTTTCAATTGCCCTCCCTCGTGCTTCGTCCTCTGTCTGTGTGTAGGCAGTGTTTGACTGTGTGGTGACCTCGCTGAAGAACGTCTTCAACATCCTCATCGTCTACAAGCTCTTCATGTTCATCTTCGCTGTCATCGCTGTGCAGCTGTTCAAGGGGAAGTTCTTCTACTGCACCGACGGATCCAAAGACACAGAGAAGGACTGCCAGTAGGTGTCTGCTGAGCTGCCTGCATAGGGCCTTACAGAACACTAACATAGTTGAGGTGGATGGAGACCTATTGGAGACCTACAGTACTGTTTCTTTGTCCACTGAATGTCTATTGTACACTGTGTGTCTGTCTCCACCTATCAGAGGCTTCTACATCGACTATGAGAAAGACAAGAAGGAGGTGAAGAGGAGGGAGTGGAGGAGACATGACTTTCACTATGACAACGTAGTCTGGGCCCTACTCACTCTGTTCACCGTCTCCACTGGGGAGGGCTGGCCACAGTAAGTCTCACTCTTTCCATACACACTATTCACTATGTCACAACTGTACGTAGGCTAGACTGAAATATGCTTCAGAATGTCAGTGTAGGTGTCCAGTGCTGAGCACAGTGTGATCTGCGTCTTTGTCCAGGGTCCTGCAGCACTCTGTGGACGTGACAGAGGAGGACAGAGGACCAAGCCAGGGCAACAGGATGGAGATGTCAATCTTCTATGTCATCTACTTTGTGGTCTTCCCCTTCTTCTTTGTCAACATCTTCGTGGCTCTCATCATCATCACCTTCCAGGAGCAGGGAGACAAGATGATGGAGGAGTGCAGCTTGGAGAAGAATGAGGTGATGGGGTCACACACCCACACTTTACGCAGAATCCTCAACCAAACCAAATGGAACATAGACATTCCATCTGAAATGTAGACTTTCAAGTGATAACATACAACACACCATCAGTGTATGTGTTAGTGATGTGGTTTGCTGGTGGAATGTAGCACACACATCAAAATGACCCCGTCTGTGCTTTTAGACTTAACTTGCTCAGTCTTGACAGGTGATTATGCAGAGGAGCACACTGGCTTATGGAAAACGCCTGGTAAATATACAGGAATAGTGAGAGTTCCCTTCCAGACACACAAACTCTCCCAGCAGGTATCCCTCAGCCGATACTGACCAGAATGTTCCCAGCAGTCCATATAGCAATGTGTCAACTTCAAGGATAAAATATAAGGACTTTCCCAGAGCTAGCTGCTACATACCGTACTTATTCCCAGGCTGTTTCCTGCTAAATAAAATGTTCTTCAACTTTCTTTCTTGTGTGCTTTTCCTTACAGAGGGCTTGCATTGACTTTGCCATAAGTGCCAAACCCCTGACCCGCTACATGCCCCAGAACAGACAGACGTTCCAGTATCGCCTCTGGCACTTTGTGGTCTCCCCCTCCTTTGAGTACACCGTGCTGGCCATGATTGCACTCAACACCATTGTCCTGATGATGAAGGTGTGGATAATGATCGCATACAAACAATACATTAATTTACATCTTGTTCATTATCTCTAATGTACAACCTAACCCATACGCTGAAGTAATCCCATTTATAAAGGCTAATAGCAGTCCCTGTGGTGCAGAAGGTATTATGGAGCCTGTTGCTGTAGCTCAGGGGTGTCAAACATCCAGCCGAATGTGGCCCCCGGGGCAAAATGAATGTGACACCTCTGCTGTAGTTGATTGGGTTGTGAGATGCATGTCCCTCTACCCTGGGCTGGGCTCTAGCTAACGGTCTGGGATATTTCCATCCCTGTGAGCATTTCATTTATTCCAAGAAAAAGCCTTCAGTCAGACAGAGGGAGAGAGCCATCAGACAGAGCATAGGATGACTCAGCCTTTATTAAATATTGATCTAAATCCACCTGCTTGTATTTAACATCATTAACTCTGCCTGTACAACTCAGATGAATAATTCATTTTAGCCTCAGCTCAGCTCAATGTTACGCTATTTACGTATCAAAGGGAATCTGCCATGAACCTGTGGCTATAGTTCTACAGTTGTATGGTGGTTGAGCAAGATGCTGTGTGTTTGGGTTCATTGTGTCATTTTGGGTTATCTGTGCATCCAAGTAATTTGGGGTCATTCCAATTGTGTTTAATGGTGTCTCTCTCTTTCGCTCTCCTATGTGGTGGTAGTATTACTCAGCCCCACCAATGTACGAGGCTGTGCTGAAACACCTGAACACAGCCTTCACTGTGCTCTTCTCTGTGGAGTGTGTCCTCAAGATCATGGCCTTTGGCTTTCTGGTGAGGAACGAGTTTAAACCAACAGATGTAGGATCTTAATTTGATCACTCTTTTGTTGCTGAGACTTTTCCTGCATGGCAGGAAATGCAAACTTGTAGTGTATTTGAGTTTTAAAAAGGCTTCTAAAGTTTGTAATTTCAGACTTGATTTGCCCTAACGAAAAATGCATCAACCCCTACAAAAATGTCCATTAATTAGAATCCACATGTTGCTCAGGATTATTTACCTATTGTAGCAAACTGGCTCAAATTTTGATCCTACATCTGTACTGCCCATAACATCATGATTTTATACTGTGTGCAATGCTACTAACATCTACTGAAGTATGGATGTTTTCCGCTCTTTTCCAGAACTACTTTCGAGACACTTGGAATATATTTGACTTCATCACGGTTTTGGGCAGCATCACAGAGATAGTGGTAGACCTGCAGGTAAAAAAGCATGACTGAATATCAATAAATGGCTGATTGCATTGCCATTTCTATACAGTGTACTGTAAATAAACTGTATACATAGTGCTAGTGTTGCTCTCATCTCCCTTTAGTCAATTGAGACCTTCAACATGGGTTTCCTGAAGCTGTTCCGAGCTGCTCGACTAATCAAGCTGTTGAGGCAGGGCTACACCATCCGCATCCTGCTCTGGACCTTTGTCCAGTCCTTTAAGGTCAGCTCCACTCACATTACAGTACAGCACTGGAAAGAGACACTTGATACTGAAGCCAGGTGTGTGTGTGTTACGTCTGGTACTGTTACTGTATCATGACATAGGGTTTCTCTTTCAGGCTCTCCCCTACGTCTGTCTGCTCATTGCCATGCTCTTCTTCATATATGCAATCATCGGAATGCAGGTAAGGTGTTGCTCACACCCTTGGTCTATTCTGCCACTTTTTGGTTCGTCATTGCATGGTGTGAATGTGTCGATTCTGCATACAGCACTGAGTCAACACATATCTCTATTCATATACTGTCCATACTGTCTACACACACCATTATATACTGAACAACAATATAAACGCAACATGCAACAATTTCAACGATTTTACTGAGTTACAGATCATATAAGGAAATCAGTCAACTGAAATGTATTCATTAGGCCCTAATCTATGGATTTCACATGACTGGGCAGGGCCCAGCCAATCAGAATACGTTTTTGCCCACAAAAGGGCTTTATTTATTTATTACAGACAGAAATCCTCAGTTTCATCAGCTGTCTGGGTGGTTGGTCTCAGACGATCCCGCAAGTGAAGAAGCCGGATGTGGAGGTCCTGGGCTGGCGTGGTTACATGTGGTCTGCGGTTGTGAGGCCGGTTGGACGTACTGACAAATTCTCTAAAACAACGTTGGAGGTGGCTTATGGTAGAGAAACGAACATTCAATTGTCTGGCAACAGCTCTGGTGGACATTCCTGCAGTCAGCATGCCAATTGTACGCTCCCTTAAAACATGAGACATCTGTCCCCAGCGCATGGTGCACCTGTGTAATGATCATGCTGTTCAGGTGGATGGATTATCTTGGCAAAGGAGAAATGTTCACTAACAGGGATGTAAACAAATTTGTACACATTTGTGCGTATGGAAAAGTTCTGGGATCTTTTATTTCAGCTCATGAAACATGGGACCAACACTTTACATGTTGCGTTCATATTTTTGCTCAGTATATACACTGTATATATATATATATATATATATATATATATATATATATACAGTACCAGTCAAAAGTTTGGACACACCTGCTCATTCAAGGGTTTTTCTTTATTTGTACTATTTTCTACATTGTAGAATAATAGTGAAAACATCAAAACTATGAAATAACACATATGGAATCATGTAGTAACCCAAAAAGGTTAAACAAATCAAAATATATTTTATAATACAAATATAGCCACCCTTTGCCTTGATGACAGCTTTGCACACGCTTGGCATTCTCTCAACCAGCTTCATGAGGTAGTCACCTGGAATGCATTTCAATTAACAGGTGTGCCTTCTTAAAAGTTAATTTGTGGAATTTCTTCCCTTCTTAATGCGTTTAAGCCAATCAGTTGTGTTGTGACAAGGTAGGGGGGGTGTACAGAAGATAGCCCTATTTGGTAAAAGACCTAGGCCAGCTCAAATAAGCAAAGAGAAATGACAGTCCATCATTACTTTAAGACATGAAGCTCAGTCAATACGGAACATTTCAAGACCTTTGAAAGTTTCTTCAAGTGCAGTCGCAAAAAACATCAAGCGCTATGATGAAACTGGCTCTCATGAGGACCGCCACAGGAATGGAAGACATTTTTTACATTTTAGTCATTTAGCAGACGCTCTTATCCAGAGCGACTTACAGTTAATGAGTGCATACATTTTTCATACCCACAACACTGCCGTTGCAAGCGCCATGCTCTACCAACTGAGCTACAGGAGGCCCCCAGAGTTACCTCTACTGCAGAGAATAAGTTCATTGGAGTTACCAGCCTCAGAAATTGCAGCCCAGATAAATGCTTCATAGAGTTCAAGTAACAGACACATCTCAACATCAACTGTTCAGAGGAGACTGTGTGAATCAGGCCTTCATGGTCAAATTGCTGCAAAGAAACCACTACTAAAGGACACCAATATGAAGAAGAGACTTGCTTGGGCCAAGAAACACGAGCAATGGACATTAGACCGGTAGAATTTGTCCTTTTGTTTTGGTTGCAACCGCCGTGTCTTTGTGAGACGCGGTGTGGGTGAACAGATTATCTCTGCATGTGTATTTCCCACTGTAAAGGAAGAGGTGTTATGGTGTGGGGGTGCTTTGCTGGTGAAACTGTCTGTGATTTATTTAGAATTCAAGGCACACTTAACCAGCATGGCTACCACAGCATTCTGCAGCGATACGCCATCGCATCTGGTTTGGGCTTAGTGGGACTATCATTTGTTTTTCAACAGGACAATGACCCAACACACCTCCAGTCTGTGTAAGGGCTATTTGACCAAGAAGGAGAGTGATGGAGTGCTGCATCAGATGACCTGGCCTCCACAATCCCCCGACCTCAACCCAATTGAGATGGTTTGGGATGAGTCGGACCGCAGAGTGAAGGAAAAGCAGCCAACAAGTGCTCAGCATATGTGGGAACTCCTTCAAGACTGTTGGAAAAGCATTCCAGGTGAAGCTGGTTGAGAGAATGCCAAAAGTGTGCAAAGCTGTCAAGGCAAAGGGTGACTATTTGAAGAATCTCAAATATAAAATATAGTTTGATTTGTTTAACACTTTGTTGGTTGCTACATGATTCCATATGTGTTATTTCATGGTTTTGATGTCTTCACTATTATTCTAGTAAAAATTAAGAAAAAACCCTTGAATGAGTAGGTGTGTCCAAACTTTTGACTGGTAGAGTATATATATATATATTCCGGACTCTGACATTGCTCGTTCTGATATTTCTGATATATATTTTTTGTGTGTGGGGGGGGATTTGTGTGTATTGTTTTGTATTGTATTACTGCACTGTTGGAGCTAGAAACATAGGCATAACACGTGTACACGACCCAAGAAATGTGATTTGATTCAATTTAAATATTCCTCAAGGTTTTTGGAAACATCAGGCTGGATGAGGAGACTCACATCAACCAACACAACAATTTCAAGACCTTCTTTGGTGCTTTGATGTTGCTATTCAGGTACGGTAGGATATCCTTCATGTGTCACACAGTGGCTAAATGGGGCTCAGTCACTGAACAACACACTGCTGTCTGCCTGCAGGAGTGCCACGGGGGAGTCGTGGCAGGAGATCATGCTGTCGTGTTTAGGGGGGCAGAAGTGTGAGCCAGACCCCTTAGCTCTAACGTCAGACCATGAGGAGCGCTGTGGAACTGAGTTTACCTACTTCTACTTTGTCTCCTTCATCTTCTTCAGCTCATTTCTGGTAAGAGTCCTACTCTAAGAGTCCTACTGTCCTACTCTAAGAGTCCTACTCTAGGAGACCGTCTCTTACCAGAAATGAGAGGAAGAAGTTGAAGGAGACACTTACATGCATACATATTAACCTTCATACACACCTATTGTAGTTCCTTGTCTATGACCTCCTCTAATCACTGTTCAGATGCTGAATCTGTTTGTGGCTGTGATAATGGACAACTTTGAGTACCTAACCCGGGATTCCTCCATCTTGGGGCCTCATCATCTGGATGAGTTTGTTCGTATCTGGGGTGAATATGACCGAGCTGCTTGGTAAGTCAGAGGCCCAACAACAAAAACTAACACATACAAAGTAGCAGCACAGCACACGTTATACAGCATGTCATTATATGTAGGAATTATTTACTACTTTACAGTTATTCTAATGTTTCACCCAACTACTTACAGAAACCACCATATGGCCTTCAAGTCCAAAACATTTCACAATGTGAATAGTATTGCATATTTGGCTAATTGCTGTCCGATATGTCCTGATGCTCTGCTCTCCAGGTCCTTGTTAGGACAATGGTGGCAATCCAGCTCTAGTAAACTCCAGCAAAGCTGAATCTCTGTGTTTATTGTTAACTACAGAAATGTATGTTCTTTCCAGTGGAAGGATTCACTATAAGGAGATGTACACAGTTGTACGCACTATTTCCCCTCCCCTGGGCTTTGGAAAGAACTGCCCCTACTCCGTGGCCTGCAAGGTTTGGCTCCCCCACCACTACTCCACTATCCCTCGCTCCCTTAACCCCCTCCTACCGTTGGGACCTTCCTCTGCCCCCTACCATTCCTTAACCCCCTCCTACCGTTGGGACCTTCCTCTGCCCCCTACCATTCCTTAACCCCCTCCTACCGTTGGGACCTTCCTCTGCCCCCTACCATTCCTTAACCCCCTCCTACCGTTGGGACCTTCCTCTGCCCCCTACCATTCCTTAACCCCCTCCTACCGTTGGGACCTTCCTCTGCCCCCTACCATTCCTCTCCACCAATTTTCACTACCCCTCTAAGGCCTGCTTGCACTGCTGTAGTGGGACCGCTCTGGCTCTGCTCCAGGCAAAAGAATGACTGGGCTATGGCTTCAGGATACAAAGAGACAGGTCATCCTCTAGCATGCAGACAATATCATTATGCACTTCATGCTGTAGATGCAGAGCAATGAACTATTGGAACATTTAGTGTAACTAACAACTACACAAAACCAGTGTGCTGATTCATGTGACACTCTGTCTCTCTGTGGCTGGTTGGATCTGGTACCTCTGATTTAGTTGACTGGTTATAGTAGAATCATGAGAAGGGTTATAGTGGGACCTACTGTAAGTCCATCCCTGACAGCACTCAGCAGTAACGTTGCAGGTTTAGGATGCCAGGTAAGTGTCTGCCAGAACCACAGAGGACCCTGCTGTCATTCTCTGGTCTTTGATTTTAGATTTCTTCCTCTCCCTCTTTTCTATGCCAAGTCTGCACAGAAAGACCACAACCTGATTTAATCCTTTCTGTGAAATGCCATTGAATAACCCTCTTTCTGATATCTCTTCCTTTTTTAAATATTATTTTCTTCCTCCATTCCTTGGGAATGCCTTCCCTGCCCTTCCTTCTCCTCTTCCTCCTTGTCATCTGCCCTGCTCCCTGCCTCCTCCCCAGCGGGCGTATTCATTACACTGACATGTACGAGATGCTGACTGACATGTCGCCACCTCTAGGCCTCGGCAAGAAATGTCCCTCCAAAGTGGCTTATAAGGTAGACCAAAGACAACTAGGCAACATTTCTACATTAGGTCAATGGAGAAGGCAAAGTAAAACCTTGCCCTCTGTGGCATATACCCAATTCCAAATGAAGTGTGGAAATTGGCTGTTGTTTATCGTATCGTAATGTGTCGCTTGTCGAATTGTAAGAGAATTCGCGATGGTGTTTTTTGATTGGCAGATGACAATACGTACAGTAAAAATAAATAAGCATTGTGCTTTGGTGTTTTATTTTTTGTATTGATTTGCATCTTGGCAGAGAACTGACTGAGTAATGTTTTGTGTGTTTAAGAGCTGTTTGTGGAATAACTGGTCTTCAGGGTCAGTAAGAATGCTTCGGTTTTGAAGCGGGTGCAAAAAGCTGACATGTATTTCATAGAGCCACACTGTACAGTGTCAGAATGTCAAACAATCTTTCTCAATCACTGTTGCTTGATTACTTCCTCTATCTATACCCTTGCCCTCTGTACAATGGCAGAAATGAAACTACCCTCTTTGTGCATGCTGTGTTGTGAGTCTCTTGGCTGTTGTTACAATGTCATTATTATTAGAGAATTGTGTTATTATAACATGCATTTATAATCCTTAGATTGTAAGTTTAGCTTGAACACCATCAAGTAGTAGAGACTTGTATACAGTATTACTGTAAGGCATAGATGGTTAACTGAGCTCCTCTTGCTGGCAACATGTTGTCTCCTGGTTAGTGAGTAATATTTGCTTTGCTCCCCCCTTTTTCCCTTCCATGGACACCCTCAGAGGCTGGTGCTGATGAACATGCCCGTGGATGAGGAGATGTCTGTTCACTTCACCTCCACCCTCATGGCCCTGATCCGAACTGCCCTGGAGGTCAAAATAGCCAGAGGTCAGGCGCTAATATGTTAAATAACTGAACATGAACAACTCTCTGAACTTGTTGTTCTTCTCAACTTTCTCCACACACTGTTGACCAACTGCCTCCATGAGCACCTGCTGCATGCTTTATCTCCTGTTGTTGTGGTGGTGGTTCCAGGAGGGGAGGACAGGGGGCAGATGGATTCAGACCTACAGAAGGAGATCAGTGTCATCTGGCCACACCTTTCTCAGAAGACGCTAGACCTGCTCGTCCCCATCCACAAAGGTGACAGTAAGAATGTATAGTACCTCTGGCATTAGTCAATGTAATTGAACTATTTACTATAGTAGTTTTGGTTTTCAAAGAATTCCAAATGAGTGACATTATGCCATTTGTTCTTCCAGCCAATCATATGACCATTGGGAAGATCTACGCAGCCATGATGATCATGGACTACTACAAGCAGAGCAAAGCCAAGAAGCTCAGGCAACAGCTGGAGGAGCAGGTATACCTCTATGTACAGTATGAAACCATGGCCTCTGAAGAGTAGTCTGCATACTCTCATACTGTATCTGTTTCATCCTCATCCCCTATAGAAACACGCTCCCATGTTCCAGCGTATGGACGCATCCTCTCTGCCTCAGGACATCCTCTGCAGTGCCAAAGCCCTCCCCTTTATGACCCACAGCGCTGGATCTGCCCTGTAAATATGCTTTTTGACTCCTAAAGTCCCCGAGCCTGTGTGTGCGTGTGGGTACACGTACGTTAATAGATGTGTGTGTTCATCCTAGATAGGCATGCCGGGCACCGTTGGCGTGGACGTCGATTAAGGCAGCCCCCGCACCTCTCTGATTCAGAGGGGTTGTGTTAAATGCGGAAGACACGTTTCGGTTGAATGCATTCAGTTGTACAACTGACTAGGTATCCCCCTTTCCCTTTCCCTCTCTGAATGTCTGTATGTCTTATCTGTTCCATCAGGACCAGAGGAGGTTTTGTGGCCTTGAGTCCCATCTCCCCCCAGGAGATGTTCATGCAGCCCATGTCCCAGGACCTGGAGGACAAAGAGGAGGACTACCACCACTATCACCACCACCACCACCACCAACTCCACCACCAGCTCCACCACCAGCTCCACACTCTGGTAAGGACTAGGTCTCAGGTACTGTAACACCCCCAGAAACACACTCACTCAACGCAGTAATCAAATCAAATCAAATTAAAAGGATAGTTCACCAAAATAAAAAAATGACATGTTGATTTCCTTAGCAGTGTATGTATATTGAACAAAAATATAAACGCAACATGTAAAGTGTTGGTCTCATGTTTCTTGAGCTGAAACAAAAGATCCCAGAAATGTTCCATAATCACAAAAAGCTTATTTCTCTCAAATGTTGTGCACAAATTTGTTTACATCCCTGTTAGTGAGCATTTCTCCTTTACCAATATAATCCATCCACCTGATAGGTGTGGCATATCAAGAAGCTGATTAAACAGCATGATCATTACACAGGTGCACCTTGTGCTGGGGACAATAAAAGGCCACTGTAAAATGTGCAGTTTTGTCACACAATACAATGCCACAGATGTCTAAAGTTTTGAGGAAGCATGCAATTGGCATGCTGACTGCAGGAATGTCCACCAGAGCTGTTGCCAAAGAATTTAATGTTAATTTCTCTACCATCAGCTGCCTCCAATGTCGTTTTAGAGAATTTGGCAGTACATCCAACCAGCCTCACAACCGCAGACCATGTGTATGTCGTTGTGTGGGCGAGCGGTTTGCTGATGTCAACGTTGTGAACAGAGTGCCCCATGGTGGTGGTGGGGTTATAGTATGGGCAGGTATAAGCTAAGGACAACAAACACAATTGCATTTTATCTATGGCAATTTGAATGCACAGAGATACTGTGACGAGATCCTGAGGCCCATTGTCTTGCCATTCATCCGCCGCCATCACCTCATGTTTCAGCATGATAATGCACGGCCCCATGTCACAAGGATCTGTACACAACTCCTGGAAGCTGAAAATATCCCAGTTCTTCCATGGCCTGCACACTCACCAGCCATGTCACCTATTGAGCATGTTTGGGATGCTCTGGATCGACGTGTACGACAGCATGTTCCAGTTCCCGCCAATATCAAGCAACTTCGCACAGCCATTGAAGAGGAGTGGGACAACATTCCACAGGCCACAATCAACAGCCTGATCAACTCTATGCGAAGGAGATGTGTCGTGCTGCATGAAGCAAATGGTGGTCACACCAGATACTGACTGGTTTTCTGATCCATGCCCCTACCTTTTTTAAGGTACCTGTGACCAACAGATGCATATGTGTATTCCCAGTCATGTGAAATCCATAGATTAGGGCCTAATGAATTTATTTCAATTGACTGATTTCCTTACATGAACTGCTAGTCAGTAAAATCTTTGAAATTGTTGCATGTTGCGTTTATATTTTTGTTCAGTGTACAAGGTATGACAGCAATCTATCCTTTGGTATAGTTTCCCTGGCAGTGGCTCGCACTGTTTCCAAATGCTAACATTTTAGCATTTGTGGCACAAATCACATTCAAGTCATGGGACTGATATTAGTATTTTTCTGAATCAATTTGAGATACTTTCGGATGATTTGGACATGATGTGCATAGACTGCTTACAAGGTAAGTAAACCAATATTTTATTTGGTAATTTGGGTGAACTATGCCTTTAAAGTGTATTCCGCACGTACACAGTTTAAACCAGGTATAAACGGTGCCGTGAAATGTTTACTTGCAAGCTCACTCAACAGTGCAGTACAATACAGTGTGTCACACCATATGTTATATGTATGTATTACTATGTTACACACTTAATAGGGGAATGATTGTGTTATTAGTATTACACACTTAATGCATTAGACTTTTGATGGGTAAACCTCCAGTGAGCTATTATGGGATTGGGTTAAAGTCTGGTAGGCTGTGGTTGGGATCCAGAGAGAAGGGGAGGGGAGGGGGAAATTTAGACTGTCTGCCCCAGAAACTGCAGCGTCTGACTGGATTAACTCTGACTCATCCACTCCCCCACCCATCACTGTGTCACTGTGTCCAGTCAATTAGTTGTCTCTGGCCCAGCCCAATCAGTATGCAGTATCCGGACGCTAGTGGGGTGTGATTTGTGATTTGTGTCGAGAGGTTTGATGTATGGTGCCAGTGTATTCTACTTCATCATCAAACTCTTGTCTGAAACAACATTGTAAAAAGCACTGCTGCTGATCCCTACACTCTTAGTCTTAGATAAAAAGAGTTCCAAAAGGGTTCTTCAGCTGTTCCCATAGGAGAACCCTTTTTGGTTCCAGGTAGAACCCTTTTTGGTTCCATGTAGAACTCTTTTGGGTTCCATGTACAACCCTCTGTGGAAAGGGTTCTACGTGGAACTCAAAAGGGTTCTACCTCGAACCAAAAAGGGTTCTTTAAAGGGTTCTCCTATGGGGACAGCCGAATAACAATTTTTTATCATAACTATTAGACCCAGCACAGATTAGTTTCTCATCTGTGAGTCATACCTTACACTCAAAGCCATTCAAACACACACCTACATTTTAACCCATACACACTCTAATGAACTCTACACAGTCAAATCCAGTTCTATCTAGCAGTGCTGGATTGTAGTAGCTGATACGGCTGCCTTGCCCCCTTCTGTGTCATTCCCAACTTCACCATGGTAATGTCTCACCATGCTGTCCACTCCACACAGTGTTGTCCCTTGTTTTAGATATTATCACTGCACACCCATTTCTTTGAAATGGTATCATAATTTCATCGCCATAGGCTTTGATGGACCATGCATATTAATCTTATTTTGCAAGATTGTTGTGATTCTGCTGAGCTCTGGCACTGTGGGGAGTGTGACTCTGAACACATGAAAGTGTGTGCCTTTCTGTAAGTGTGTGAATGCAACAGAGACGGAGACGGGGGCTTGTCTCTAGTGGTTTAGTGTCAGACTCAGCACTCCTCTCATGGTTTTGTGGTTTAACTGTGCTGTGCCGGTATTTGGCACTTTTGTCATCATACAGCGCTGTTTGCCATATGGGACTCCCACCCACCTCTCTATTCTTTGAGCAGCTGTACAGAGTTTTGTTGGAGGATACTGCTCATATTTTGTGGTTATGGTTTCTCAGCTCTTCTCAGCTCTTTGGTGAAGAGTGAGGCATTTTGGTTTCCTATGCCTGCATGCCTGTGACTGGTTCTTTCCTCCGCTTCATGACTTTCAGTTATTCAAGCGCCAGCTTTAACCCCTTGTTGCACATGTAGACACAGCTCCCTTCCTCCCCTCAGCCCCTCCTCTCTGCCCTGCCCCACCTGATTGTCAGCCCCTCGTTGACAGTGGTACTCCAACCCACAGTACTTCTGAGCAATCCGGACAGGCACCACACAAACAGGTTCACAATGAATAGTGAATAATGAATACATTACACTGCCAACACACAGTGCTTTGGCTGTCGTTGTGCACAGCCAGTGCTTTTACTCTGAGTTAAGAGGGTGTACGGCTATCCAATATTGATAGCTCAACTCTACAGTATGTCAGTCAGCAAACTACACATCTGCTTGTGACGTGTTGGTACTGTAGCCCTCTGCTGGTCCCCTGACGTCATTGCTGCAAACTCTGTGTTTCTCTCCTCTCCTTCTTTCTCTGACTATATAGGTTCCAGAGCGCAAAGAGTTTAACCGCATCCTTTGCCCTACTAACAGGCAGGATGCCCCACTCAAGGTGCCCGGGTGGGCAGTCTCTATCCGAGCCTCGTCTATGCCTCAGCTGGCTGTAGACACACAGGTACCTGTTACTGAACAGCCCCTCACCTCCCCTCCTCTACCCATGGGGACTCAGAGAGAACAGGACCCAGGCAGACAGTGTCTGTAGGGGCTTCAGATGGATTGATGAACACTGGGGAAGTGCAGGGACATAGATACAGCAGTCAGTCAGTCAATCAGCCATGAAGTGAAGGATTGGGTGTTACTAGGTTGATACATATGATTTCAGCTGTTACCTTCAATGGTTGTTCAGTGTGGATGACATACTTTGATGGTTTCTAATCGTTGCGTGGCAAAAATGTCTGTGTGCCAGGTTTCCCAAAACGTTGTCTTTTTAGTCCAAGGTAAAATGCCTTGGAAGTGACTTTGGGTCCTTGAAAAGCGCTATGTAAATAGCATGTATTAAACATGTAATATGTGTATTGGATGAGAGAAAGTCTTCTGCTCAGAACTCAGATTAGAACTCCACACACTTCCTACCCTCCCACATTCTCTCAACCAATTGTTAATGCATATGTGTGTGTGTACTGTATGTGTGTTTATCTGTGTGTGTAGGTTGGGACAGACAGCAGCAAATTGATGAAACGCTCCTTCTCCACTATTGGTGATCAGTGCGTGAATGGGCTGTGGCAGGAGGAGTACTCTCTGGAGAGGGTCAGTTCTGACCGTCTGTACAGACCACGACAGAGGAGCATCAGAGGTACCTTATACACAGTTACAGTTTACATGGCTCCTTTTCCTTCACTCTGTTTAAAGCAGGAATGTGTTCACTATGCCATCGCTTAGGGTCCATTCACTGGTCCTGTTCCTTAGCATTTGAAGAACTATTGAAGAACAGTGGAAGTTCTCAGTTTCAGAAGCCCCATGATGAAAGCTGTGTGTTTACTATGATGTATGTGCTCCTCTTCATAGCTCCCCTCTCTCTCCCTGCCTCTCAGGCATCAAGTCCAACCTCAGGGAACCAGTGGATCAAGAGCGGGGGCGCTCCAAAGAGCGGCGCCACCTGCTGTCTCCCGACGTGTCCCGCTGCAACTCTGAGGAGCGTGGCCAGGACCCGTCACAGGAACGCAAGCAGGCCCGCTCCCCCAGCGAGGGACACACAAATGTCCTCCATAGACAGGTGGGTGTTCTTTTAACGGCCCTGACACTGTTATTAATCAATTCCTGGCTTTACCTGTCAATAAATACCCCTACTACCACTGAAGCCTGGTTGATGTGTGAGGTCTCTTCTCTCTGCAGGGGGACACTTCAGGCAGTCCAGGCCCATCTAACTCTGAGTCCAGCGCCCCATGTGGCCGGCGCCAGCTCCCCCAGACGCCATCGCGGCCACGCCCTCACATCTCCTACTCCCCACTGATATGCCGAGCCCACCCCTCCCCCCCCGATGCCAGCGAGGGCAGAGCCTGGACTCAGGAGGCCCCCGGAGAGACGGAGGAGCCCTCGTGGAGGGAGGAAGGGGAGAGGCCAGCCCAGGTGGCAGGAGTAGGATTGGGGGTGGGGGTGGTAGTAGGGGTGAGTGGCCCAGGGTTAGGGGTCAGTCACCCACACGCCTCCCCTCACCGGTACATCTCGGAGCCATACCTGCCCCTGCACGAGGATTTCCACAGCCCAGACTCCTCAGGCCTGGAGGAGACTCTGACCTTCGAGGCGGCCATTGCAACCAGTCTGGGTCGAGCCAACACCATCAGCTCTGCCCCCCAGCTCAGACACAACTGGCAGGTCCCCAACGGACATTTACATAAACGCCTGGGTCAGGCCAGCTCTGTGGCCGCCTGCGAGCTCCTGTGTGACACCGACGACGATGACCACTGTTAGGGCCGGGACTGGGAGAGGAAGAGGAAGAGGAGGATGATGGACAGCAAAACTTGGGCTGGGGTCCTCAGTCTGAAGTATGCTGTCAGGGCGTATACTGAGCGTGCATCTGTCTGTGTGTGTATCTGTGTGTTTGTAGGAGTGCAATATGTTTGCCAAATCAATAAGACAGGGAAGATATGGGGAGTGCACTGCTGGCGTACAGTGCAAAAGTTCACCAGTTGCATTTTGATTGTTGTTTGAACAAAGTCGGATAACTCAAACTGGGGAAAATGTACAGTTGAAGTCGGAAGTTTACATACACCTTAGCCAAATACATTTAAACTCAGTTTTTTTTTACAATGCCTGACATTTAATCCTTGTAAAAATCCCTTGTTTTAGGTCAGTTAGGATCACCACTTTATTTTAAGAATGTGAAATGTCAGAATAATAGTAGAGAGAATGATTTATTTCAGTTTTATTTCTTTCATCACATTCCCAGTGGGTCAGAAGTTTACATACACTCAATTAGTATTTGGTAGCGTTGCCTTTAAATTGTTTAACTTGGGTCAAACGTTTCGGGTAGCCTTCCACAAGTTTCCCACAATAAGTTGGGTGAATTTTGGCCCATTCCTCCTGACAGAGCTGGTGTAACTGAGTCAGGTTTGTAGGCCTCCTTGCTCGCACACGCTTTTTCAGATCTGCCCACAAATGTTCTATAGGATTGAGGTCAGGGCTTTGTGATGGCCACTCCAATACCTTGACTTTGTTGTCCTTAAGCCATTTTGCTACAACTTTGGAAGTATGCTTGTGGTCATTTTCTATTTGGAAGACCCATTTGCGACCAAGCTTTAACTTCCTGACTGATGTCTTGAGATGTTGCTTCAATATATCCACATAATTTTCCTTCCTCATGATGCCATCTATTTTGTGAAGTGCACCAGTCCCTCCTGCAGCAAAGCACCCCCACAGCATGATGCTGCCACCCCCATGCTTCACGGCTGGGATGGTGTTCTTCGGCTTGCAAGCATTCCCCTTTTTCCTCCAAACATAACGATGGTCATTATGCCCGAACAGTTATATTTTTGTTTCATCAGACCAGAGGACATACAAAAAGTACGAACTTTGTCCCCATGTGCAGTTGCAAACCGTAGTCTTGCTTTTTTATGGCGGTTTTGGAGCAGTGGCTTCTTCCTTGCTGAGCGGCCTTTGAGGTTATGTCGATATAGGACTAGTTTTTTGTACCTGTTTCCTCCAGCATCTTCACAAGGTCCTTTGCTGTTGTTCTGGGATTGATTTGCACTTTTCGCACCAAAGTACGTTCATCTCTAGGAGACACAACGCGTCTCCTTCCTGAGCGGTATGACAACTGTGTGGTCCCATGGTGTTTATACTTGCGTACTATTGTTTGTACAGATTAATGTGGTACCTTCAGGCGTTTTGGAAATTGCTCCGAAGGATGAACCAGATTTGTGGAGGTCTACAAATTTTTTTCTGAGGTCTTGGCTGATTTCTTTTGATTTTCCCATGATGTCAAGCAAAGAGGCACTGAGTTTGAAGGTAGGCCTTAAAATACATCCACAGGTACACCTCCAATTGACTCTAATTATGTCAATTAGCCTATCAGAAGCTTCTAAAGCCATCATTTTCTGGAATTTTCCAAGCTTTTTAAAGGCACAGTCAACATAGTGTATGTAAACTTCTGACCCACTGGAATTGTGATACAGTGAATTACTTGTGTCATGCACAAAGTAGATGTCCTAACCGACTTGCCAAAACTATAGTTTGTTAACAAGAAATGTGTGGAGTGGTTGAAAAACGTGTTTTAATGACTCCAACCTAAGTGTATGTAAACTTCCGACTTCAACTGTATCCTCACTGCTTAGACCTATGAAAATAATAAGTATGTTTTAAGTACAGTATGTAGCTGAAAATAGCATGTGACACTGAAGTATCAGGAATATGTTGAAATGGTACTATTTTCCTCCTGTAAGATAAGAAGTTCTCAATTGTTAGATCTTTGTGGATCATGATGAAACAGTGATTGGTGTGTAGGGATCTGAAGCAGACATTGGTTGTCACATCAGACACTTATTTGAAACAACCCAACTAGCACATTGGGTTCCTTGGAAGTTGTGGGAACGTACGTTTTTGGTCCTGGGTACGAAGCCATAAGTTTCCTTACCAGTAAAACTGAACGTTTTTTAAACATACTAAGAACGGAAGTGAAAATGTTGCCTGTTCTGGGAAATAAAATTTTTATGTTGCAGGAAGGTTCTGAGAACATTTTACAATGGTTCCCTGAAAGTTTTCCTGGGAGGTTTTATTAACATTCTGATAATGGAAATTACAGGTAGTTTAACTGTTTTGAACTCCAAGCACAGATAGGACACATGGAAATTGATTTTCTGAGGCATTAATCATGCAAACACATTTCTTTTTTATTGTGTCACGGCGCCAGTGAGATTCGAATCTATGATGTTCTGTTCCCTATCCATGGAATTAGTCCACTGTGCCACCAGGATGGAGTTATTAGCATGCCATGTTTTTTTAAACTCATACAAAGCTGTTAATTTTAGTCTATTCAAAAAACCCTATTTCAAAGGAAACAAGCACTCATTAAGATCAGGCATGGCCAATTAGTGGGCGCGGCCAACACACCTGAACACACTTAACAGGATAGAGGATAGAGAGAGTTTTGTTGACGCTGAGAACAGAATGTATATGTTTTTAAATAACATTCTCAGAACGTTCTTTGAACTAGTGATGGGGAAACTGAGCTTCCTGAAGCATTGGGCATTTCCAGCCAATTGTGTCAAAAATAGGTTCATTACTCGAGGCTTTGATCAACATGTTGTACACTAGTGGCACCTGCTGGTCAAAATAATTTAGAACCTCCAAATTATAATAGTCGCACACGCCATGTTGCCTGTGCAGAGTAGCCTTTTTGTCTTCTACCAAAACCAATACCAAACCAATCAGGTGGTTGCTCGACAAAACAAAGCTTCGGACGTCATTGATCACGTGCTTCTGATAAAGTGAAACAAGCATAGGCACACTGCTTTGAAGTAACCTGCTTAGCGATTTTGACGTATGCCTCAGAGCACCGGTATCAAACGTATCATCACTACTTTGAACGTTACTAATGTTTTTATGGAAACTTTTCTTAATGTTCTGAGAACATGACTTTAAATAGAACCATGAGGAAGCCTGCAGAAAACGTTATGCTGAAGTACTGAAATTCCCAAAGAAGAACGTTGTTTCTTAACATTCTCTGAACAATTTGAGAACATTACTTTAAATAGAACCATGACGAAACGTTATGCTGAAGTACTGAAATTCCCAACTAAGAAATACACTGATTGTACAAAACATTAAGGACACCTTCCTAATACACACAAAACTGTTGAGCGTGACAAACCCAGCTGCGTTGCAGTTCTTGACACAAACCGGTGCGCCTGGCACCTACTACCATATCCTGTTCAAAGGCACTTCAATCTTTTGTCTTGCCCATTCACCCTCTGAATGGCACACATACATAATCCATGTCTCAATTGTCTCAAGGCTTAAAAATCCTTCTTTAACCTGTCTCCTCCCCTTCATCTAAACTGATTGAAGTGGATTTAACAAGTGACATCAATAAGGGATCATAGCTTTCACCTGGATTCACCTGGTCAGTCTATGTCATGGAAAGAGCAGGTGTCCTTAATGTTTTGTACACTCAATGTATATGGTTCTCAGAAAGTTATCTGCTAGCTGGGTATCCTGCACCCTTCTCAGAACCTTGTGGGAAGGTTGTATGCAAAATAACCATAGGACAACCACACTCTCACCAAGCTCTAAGAAACATATGGTTCTCAGAATGTTATGTGCTAGTTGGGACCCATTAAGCAAGGACATTACTTTTCCCTGATAGGAACTGTACATTTCCAGAGCTCTAGGGCTTTGAACCCTCTCAAGTCAGGTGTTCCAGTGTAATTTCATGTCAATGCTCAAGTTCTCATTTTCAGCCTAAACATGGTGGGTGTGTCCTTGTGTGACCTTCAGTGTGTCTCTGGACAGAGGACCCACTACCATGCTGTTGTCTGTCACTGTCACCTCATTGGATTAAGCATGATGTCCACTTTGAGGACTTGGGAGAGGGCCAGCCCTGAACTATAGACCTTGACTGGACAGCAGCAAGACTGGCCTCTCCTACAAAACTATATGGAAACAACAGACATAGTGTAATGTTCATGGTCTGGATACTGCTGTCATGTCCATAGTCTGGAAAACCAGACCCTGTTAAAGACATGCTCTGGAACATTGGCGACTACTAAGTCTTTTTTAAACATCCCACTCTGGGCTGGATGTGTTAATGTGTAGTTCATACATGCATAATCTATCAGCAATTAGCCACGAAATCCCTTGTTTGAAAGCAACTGTTTTTCTGGAAGCTGTGCTGCGCCATTTTCCCTACATTTTGCCCCACGAGGGCCAGCCCACTAGCAATTCGAGTTCAACCAATGAGTTCTAGCAATTCGAGTCCCTCGCCATTTGAGTGACTGCACATCATGCACACACAGCAGAGTGAGAGAGAGAGCAAAGACGTGGTGCACATATCTGCACGAGATATAGTACACCATTTTCGGGGACCACTTTTGTCTCGTGAGCTCTACTTTCAGAACTACTGGCTAAAAAGTATACAAAAGTACTGGACATTCTCTTTAAGCCAGAGCATTTGAAAATTGTGGGAAACAACTTGGATTTCTAGAGAGACTATCATGTTCATGTGCTGGATACTACTGAAAAAGAAAGTCTACAAAGCCATTTTTCCTGTAAATAGAATCAAGTGTCTTGAGGATGTGTTTCCTTTTGTGTAATAATGAATAATATCTGTCCTTTGATGCAAATGATTTCAACATGGATGTTTTTATGGATGATTCCTAACTATGATTTATTTTTAAGTTAACTCCCATGTCACTTTTAACACTGACCGAGTCAGTTTTTGCTAACAGGTTTACAGTGCTGTATAAAAATAGATTTTACCCTGATACAGCTCTGTGTTGTAGCAACATTATGGTGATGGTTACGGTGATAGGGATAAAATGTGCCTGCCTGTGAGTAGGGTGACTCAGTGCAGTTGATGGATCCATGTCCACTCAGTGGCGTTCTCTCTCATCAGACCCCAACAGAATTATGTTTACACATGTGGTTTTTGAGCCCAGCATTTGAACATTTCCACTTTTAAACATTCCAGCTTTTGAACAGTGATTGTTCCCCAAAAGAGAGCTTATATTATATCACTTGCCGTGTTGTAATTTGTTTTGTGGACATATTTCTGAAATGTGAATAGGAAGTATTTGGTCCAATGTTCTACTGGCCTGTGAAACATGATGAGTTTTATGTTGCTCATAAATTGCTGGTATAGAAAACGAAAAATAAATCTGGTATATACAGTGCCAAGTGAAAGTCTACACACCTCTTGCACAGTCTTCACATTTTGCTGTCTTAAAATGTAAATTGATATTTTTCCTACAGATCTACACAACATAATCTACATTTTCAAAGTAGAAGAAAGTTATAGAACATTTTCCAAATGAAAAAAATAAAAACGAAGATGTATTGATTCGGTATGTCTTCACACCCCAGAATTAATACTCGGTGGAAGCACCTTTGGCAGCCATTACAGCTGTGAATCATTTGGAATAAGATTCTACCAACCTTGCACAACTCTTAGGGAAACATTATATCCATCTTTGACAAACTTGCTCAAGCTCAGTAAATTTAGTTGGGAATCATTGATGGACAGCAATATTCAAACCTTGTCTCTGATTTTCAGGCAAAAGTCAGGACTGAGACTACACCCGATTTCCAAGAGTCTTTGAGTGTTCCTGAATGGTCCAGTCTCCATCCTGACTTAAATCTGTTGAAAAAAATCTGAGACAAGGTTTGAATATTGCTGTCCATCAATGACTCCCAGCCAGATTTACTGAGCTTGAGCAATTTTGTCAAAGATGGATACAGTGAGGGAAAAAAGTATTTGATCCCCTGCTGATTTTGTATGTTTGCCCACTGACAAAGAAATTATCAGTCTATAATTTTAATGGTAGGTTTATTTGAACAGTGAGAGACAGAATAACAACAAAAAAATCCAGAAAAACGCATGTCAAAAATGTTATAAATTGATTTGCATTTTAATGAGGGAAATAAGTATTTGACCCCCTCTCAATCAGAAAGATTTCTGGCTCCCAGGTGTCTTTTATACAGGTAACGAGCTGAGATTAGACGCACACTCTTAAAGGGAGTGCTCCTAATCTCAGTTTGTTACCTGTATAAAAGACACCTGTCCACAGAAGCAATCAATCAATCAGATTCCAAACTCTCCACCATGGCCAAGACCAAAGAGCTCTCAAAGGATGTCAGGGACAAGATTGTAGACCTACCATTAGCTGGAATGGGCTACAAGACCATCGCCAAGCAGCTTGGTGAGAAGGTGACAACAGTTGGTGCGATTATTCGCAAATGGAAGAAACACAAAAGAACTGTCAATCTCCCTCGGCCTGGGGCTCCATGCAAGATCTCACCTCGTGGAGTTGCAATGATCTTGAGAACGGGGAGGAATCAGTCCAGAACTACACGGGAGGATCTTGTCAATGATCTCAAGGCAGCTGGGACCATAGTCACCAAGAAAACAATTGGTAACACACTACGCCGTGAAGGACTGAAATCCTGCAGCGCCCGCAAGGTCCCCCTGCTCAAGAAAGCACATATACAGGACCGTCTGAAGTTTGCCAATGAACATCTGAATGATTCAGAGGAGAACTGGGTGAAAGTGTTGTGGTCAGATGAGACCAAAATCGAGCTCTTTGGCATCAACTCAACTCGCCGTGTTTGGAGGAGGAAGAATGCTGCCTATGACCCCAAGAACACCATCCCCACCGTCAAACATGGAGGTGGAAACATTATGCTTTGGGGGTGTTTTTCTGCTAAGGGGACAGGACAACTTCACCGCGTCAAAGGGACAATGGACGGGGCCATGTACCGTCAAATCTTGGGTGAGAACCTCCTTCCCTCAGCCAGGGCATTGAAAATGGGTCGTGGATGGGTATTCCAGCATGACAATGACCCAAAACACACGGCCAAGGCAACAAATGAGTGGCTCAATAAGAAGCACATTAAGGTCCTGGAGTAGGCTAGCAAGTCTCCAGACCTTAATCCCATAGAAAATCTGTGGAGGGAGCTGAAGGTTCGAGTTGCCAAACGTCAGCCTCGAAACCTTAATGACTTAGAGAAGATCTGCAAAGAGGAGTGGGACAAAATCCCTCCTGAGATGTGTGCAAACCTGGTGGCCAACTACAAGAAACGTCTGACCTCTGTGATTGCCAACAAGGGTTTTGCCACCAAGTACTAAGTCATGTTTTGCAGAGGGGTCAAATACTTATTTCCCTCATTAAAATGCAAATCAATTTATAACATTTTTGACATGCGTTTTTCTGGATTTTTTTGTTGTTATTCTGTCTCACACTGTTCAAATAAACCTACCATTAAAATTATAGACTGATCATTTCCTTGTCAGTGGGCAAACGTACAAAATCAGCAGGGGATCAAATACTTTTTTCCCCTCACTGTATATATATATATATATATATATATATATATATATATATATATATATAGATGTCACAAATGTATCATTTGGGCAGTTCTTTATAAAATGTTGTGTTATTTATCACGTTTGACTGTGTAAAACCTAGCAGTTGTACTTATTTCTCTGAGAGTGAGGCAGATATATAACGTTTTGCAACATGATTATTTGTCTCTCTGAAATGAAAACATCAAGTAATTGATATCAAACAAATACATGTCTGTCACTGAACAACCCCATGCCATGATTAGGTGGTGAAAATATACCCCAACCTCTTTCATAAGTTCTTTAAACAATACAAGCTAATTTACCAAAATGTCTGAACATTTATATATAGCGTTTTGGAATGAAACTCTTAAATGTTTCTTTCACTTTGAAAATGTGGAGAAGGTTATGTAGATCAATGGGGAAAAAACCTAATTTTATCTCTTTTTAGATGTAATTTTAAAGCAGCAAAATGTGAAAACTGTGCAAGGGGTGTGTAGACTCTCACTAGCGACTGTATGTAGTATATATAAATAAATACATGTCTAATTTAATGCACTGTTTATACTGTATTTTAATCTAGATGCCTGTCTATGACTTTGACAAAAATATGTTTGCATATCTGTGTAAAGAACCATTAAATAAGATTAATCCTCTTTAATGAAATGTCAACTAAGCTGTGGTGACAAATCGTCTTTTGAAAATCAACTTATGACAGCGGAAATACAGCATTTTGACTCCGGCGAAATGAGGACAAGAGAGATTTATTTTTGAGCAGATGTTTTGGTCTCATCTTTGATGATTCTATTGTTTATTAAATCTATATAATGTATAAATCATAGCTCACTGCTTTAGATGTAGCAGATATATTTATGATGATGGAGAGAGCTGTGGCTCATCAGGCATGGCTGCTTGTCTTTGTCTCAGTAGGCTAAAGATAAACCACGTGGTTTGATACAGTGGGGGAAAAAAGTATTTAGTCAGCCACCAATTGTGCAAGTTCTCCCACTTAAAAAGATGAGAGAGGCCTGTAATTCTCATCATAGGTACACGTCAACTATGACAGACAAATTGAGAATTTTTTTTCCAGAAAGTCACATTGTAGGATTTTTAATGAATTTATTTGCAAATTATGGTGGAAAATAAGTATTTGGTCACCTACAAACAAGCAATATTTCTGGCTCTCACAGACCTGTAACTTCTTCTTTAAGAGGCTCCTCTGTCCTCCACTCGTTACCTGTATTAATGGCACCTGTTTGAACTTGTTATCAGTATAAAAGACACCTGTCCACAACCTCAAACAGTCACACTCCAAACTCCACTATGGCCAAGACCAAAGAGCTGTCAAAGGACACCAGAAACAAAATTGTAGACCTGCACCAGGCTGGGAAGACTGAATCTGCAATAGGTAAGCAGCTTGGTTTGAAGAAATCAACTGTGGGAGCAATTATTAGGAAATGGAAGACATACAAGACCACTGATAATCTCCCTCGATCTGGGGCTCCACGCAAGATCTCACCCCGTGGGGTCAAAATGATCACAAGAACGGTGAGGAAAAATCCCAGAACCACACGGGGGGACCTAGTGAATGACCTGCAGAGAGCTGGGACCAAAGTAAGAAAGCCTACCATCAGTAACACACTACGCCGCCAGGGACTCAAATCCTGCAGTGCCAGACGTTTCCCCCCTGCTTAAGCCAGTACATGTCCAGGCCCGTCTGAAGTTTGCTAGAGTGCATTTGGATGATCCAGAAGAGGATTGGGAGAATGTCATATGGTCAGATGAAACCAAAATATAACTTTTTGGTAAAAACTCAACTCGTCGTGTTTGGAGGACAAAGAATGTCTTTTATACTGGTAACAAACTGAGATTAGGAGCACTCACTTTAAGAGTGTGCTCCTAATCTCAGCTCGTTACCTGTATAAAAGATACCTGGGAGCCAGAAATCTTTCTGATTGAGAGGGGGTCAAATACTTATTTCCTTCATTAAAATGCAAATCAATTTAAAACATTTTTGACATGCGTTTTTCTGGATTTTTTTGTTGTTATTCTGTCTCTCACTGTTCAAATAAACCTACCATTAAAATTATAGACTGATCATTTCTTTGTCAGTGGGAAAACATACTTTTTTCCCTCACTGTATGTGTTTAAATTACCAGTATATCACTTATCCTGTCTGAAACATGACAATTACATTTCACTCCACTTTGAATGCAAAATAGCCTTATTTGGCTTGCTAATTTGCGTCAGTCACGATTGCATAGACAAGACTGTCAAGACTGTTTGTGGTTGATGATGCAGTGTGAGCCTGATGTGTTAGACGTGAGTGTGTGTGTGTGTGTCAGGTTTTCAGATGAGCTGAGCATTGTGATGAGACTGAGGCGGGGGGGGGGGCGGGGGCGGGGGGGGCCTGGGTGGAGGAGAGGAGTCTGCTGGCGGTGCTGTCAGAGGAAGGGGAGGAGTTGCTACAGCTGAGACTAGGATCTGGACTACTCACCTTCATCAGTACCTGGAGCCGCCGCTACGAGTGAGACAGTACCAACAGATAGACATGCAGATATACACACACAGTCACGTCCTTATCCTCACCGCAAGGAGCTATGGCTGATGATTTTGTAATACATGTCATTAGAATGGTTGACGTGACATATGTCTCCTATTACAATGTTATGAAAATCCATCGAGCGTATCATTTATTTTGCCCTTAAGAAAAAGCTCAATTACTTTTTCCACCTCACAAAGATACTATCGCTCATAGGCACAACGTCCTCTACAGTGGAGTGGCTCTGTACCAGTTGTCTACTGATCCACCACATCTCTCTCTCTCTGTGTCCAGTTCCTCTGGGCAGGTTTCCAGCAGGCCTCATGTGGGATGTAGATTGGCACTGGCTGGCCCTGTCTGTCTCTCTGTCCAGACTGGAGGTGTATGCTGACTGCAGCCTGCTGGAGAGTATACCCTGGAGGAACTACCCTGGCCTGGAGGTCTCCACCCAGGGTCTCACTCTGCTGGGAGGGGCCATCCAGCCCTACCACACACCCTTTACCGTAAGCCCACTGCTTTTCTGACCCCCGTGCTACATTCCTCACATCGGCCGCAGTCTTCCTCCCACCCCAGGGAAAAGAGGGGGATGCACCAGTGAGGAAGGTCAAGTTTCATGTTTTTATTAGTCGTATGTACAGGATGCACATGGTATACACCGTCCAACTAAATACTTACTTGGACTAATCAGAGGACAGGTGAATATAACTTGGTGATATATGCTGATTGGTCATATCTTCTGGTGGAGTAATAGTTATATTATGTTATCTTACAAATTATTTAACTTGTTTTATTTAAACTGTTATCATTTTACATTTTAGTCATTTAGCAGACGCTCTTATCCAGAGCGACATACAGTTAGTGAGTGCATATATTTTTTCATACTGGCCCCCCGTGGGAAACGAACCCACAACCCTGGCGTTGCAAGTGCCATGCTCTACCAACTGAGCTACAGGGGACTATCACTCTTGATAATTTAACGGTTTAACAATGCATTCAAAGCATTATTGGAATTTTGTCAATTTGAATCAAATGAATATCTCTTAGCATTTGAAGCTATTAAGATCTTTGTTTTTTGAATACGAATCACAATTAGAGCTCTGCCTGATATCAGACAGAGCTCTAATTGTGCAGACCTAACCAAAGAGTGAATATTAAAATCAATGGAGAACCATCATCATATTGTAATTGTTGGTCCTGTATGCCTTGTCTAAACCAGGCAGGCGTGTGGTGTGGGTGGTCTCTGAGTCCTGCCATCTCAGTAGCCATCCTTCATCCTGGCACTCGTCAGTGACAAGGCTTCTATGGATGACGCTGCTACCTCAGTGATGCCCTGCCTGAATAAAACCTCACGTCTCCCCTCACTCTGTCCTTCCCTGCACATGAAAAAAGCAGGACTAACACATACTACACACACCAACAACTAGCACTCCCATCTGAAAATAAGTGACCAATGCATATGGAATATACTGATGTTTACTCGTAAGAAGCTCCCTGGTGAATACTGACCTGACCGTCTGGGGCTGCAACTGTGGAACTGTCACCTTTGTGGATTTGTGTGTGGCAACTAGTGTGGTTTAGGGCTATTTTCCTGGTCATTCCAGTCACTGATATGGCCTGTGTCTGTGTCTGTGGGAGCCTGTCCAGCACTGGCCCTTCTTCATGGAGGGGTCTGTTCTAGCACTGGCCTGGGTGCTGGGTGAAGTGTGTGTGTGAGTGAGACAGGGAGACCCGCTCTTACTGCAGTCAGAGGGATCAGGCTTCATGGTCAGCTCTGGTCTGCAGTGATGCAGGGCCCTGCCGTGGTTCTGCTGTTACTCAGTTATGTAAGTCCATCTCCTGTACTATCAGCTCTATGGGGTACATTCTGGTGTAAGGGAAGAACAAGGGATTTATTGTATTGAAATGCATTTGTAATGGATTCTGCTTGTATTCTGCTTCTTCTGTGCTCGATTTTACATTGACAGTACCTTACATGTTAAAGTAAGTAATGAGTGCTATTATAATTACAATGCAAGACTTTAGAAGGATGATTGGACAAGATTGTTGTGTTTTGCTTTGTTTTGTTGTGTTAGGAGGATTTTTCCTGGTCATATGCAACATAGGATGAAGGCCCAATCGTTAAGACTGTGATTGTTGCCAATACTAATGACTGCCTAAATCCTTTCGATTTAGCTATTTCATTTTTATCTCACTTCCACAGTACAGCATTGCTTGGTTCTTTCATGGTTTTCTATAAATGTGTAAGGCTTGGTGTGAGGTGTGACCCAGGTGCGGTGCAGGATATACAGTAGGCAGTAGGCAGAGATGGTGAAAAAATGATCTTTACTGGTGGTCCCGAAGCCAAAATACAAAATAACGGACTAACTGACAGCCAAAATACGAAATACTACCTACGACTGTAACAAATAACGAAACAGGGAGAACACTTCTCAAGTACCTGTACATTGGTCTCCGATCAGACACTGAGTAATACTGCTGGACATAGAGAAACTAACAGAGAAAACTGAGCAAGGGAACACAAGGAAGTGAGGGCATAAATACACAGGTGAACAGGTAGTGTCACGCCCTGACTCAGGGGACTCGTATATGTTGAGTCAGGGTGTGTAGTTTCTATGTTGTGGATTTCTATGTTGTAGTTCTAGTATGTCTAGATCTATGTTGGCCGGTGTGGTTCCCAATCAGAGGCAGCTGTCGCTCGTTGTCTCTGATTGGGGACCATACTTAGGCAGCCTATTGGCACTAGTGGGTTGTGGGATCTTGTTCCGTGTTGAGGTATGTTTTTTGTGTACCTTGGACTTCACGTTTCGTTTAGTTTAGTTTGTTGTTTTGTCGTTGTGTTTAATATTTCATAAACATGTACGCATATCACGCTGCGCCTTGGTCTGACCCGTCGATGAACGAACGTGACAGAAGATCCCACCAAACGAGGACCAAGCAGCGTGCCCAGGAAGAGCGAATTGCCATGTCACAGGTGGGCAAATTGTGGTCATGGGAAGAGATATTCGCGGGGAAAGGGCCATGGGCGAAGGTAGATGCCCAGGCAGGAGAGGAGCAACGGCAACACGGAAGCCGGCCGAGGAGGAGGCCCGAGAAGCAGCCCCAATAACATTTTTTGGGGGGGCTAAAGGGGTGGTCGGGGAGCGTGAGAGAAGAGCCCCGACCACTGCACCCGGTTGGTTTTCAGTTTGGGTCCCTACGACCTTGGGAAGAGGAGTGGGAACAGTATTATACTGAGGAGTCGGAGGATGACGACAACGACAAGTTTCTGTTCCCTAACTCGTGGGGGCTCCCGGAGGAGTCCTCACGGGAAGAGGAGTGCCGACGACGGAGACCCGAGAGGCAACCCCAATCATTTTTTTTGGGGGGGGAACACGGTGTGGACGACGAGGCAGCAGGAGGCCGCGACAGGGCAGATCTGCAGGTTAGGAGGCCACCATGTTACGGGGGCTATTGGTTCAGAGGGAGCAGGAGTTATTCGGTCAGAGGGAGGCGCTACAGGAGGCTATAAGGGAGAAGGAAAGTGTAGAGGCACGGCGAGAAGAGCTGGTTAGGCAGCAGAAGGAGCGGGGGTTAATAAAGGAACCCAGTCCCGCTCCTTGCACCAAGAAAGTGGTGCGTGTCGCCAGTCCGGTCCGGCCCGTTCCTGCTTCCCGCACTAAGCCAGTAGTGCGTGTTCTCAGTACGGCCCGACCCGTTCCTGCCCCTCGCACCAAGCCAGTGGTGCGTGTTCCCAGTACGGCCCGACCCGTTCCTGCCCCTCGCACCAAGCCAGTGGTGCGCGTCGCCAGCCCGGCCCGGCCTGTTCCTGCCCCTCACACCAAGCCAGTGGTGCGCATTGCCAGCCCGGCCCGGCCTGTTCCTGTCCCTCGCACCGGCCTTGTTGGCCGCAGAACGGCAGTTCCAGAGGCTGCCGGTGACCTGGAACTCCACGTGGGTTGTGCGTGCAGGGACCACCAGGTTAGAGAGGCAGCAGCCACGCGGTGTGAGGCGTTTGTATAGCCTGTGCGGAGAGGAGAGAACAGGGATAGACAGAGGCATAGTTAACACTATTGGTAACCTAGAGTTTGTAAGGCTCCAGTTTTCACTGAAACGGATAGAGTTATGACTTTTGACTTGTTTAATGTATCTATCTCACACGATAATAGTTATTTCCCTCCTTGAAGTTTCACCCCCGTTTTATATTTATCTAGAATACTGGCGCATTGGGTTTTCTCTAGATAAACGTCTAAAAACACCGAAGTTTACTTCCTTCCTGTGTACTATTGACAATCCCAGATTGAACACAACACAAGGTTCGTTTATTTTTGGCAATGGCCTCAACTACCTGGAGTCAATTTCGGACCCCCACTCCGTTTTTGATCTTACACCCGGCCTTTTCCCCGTTTTATATTTATCTAGAATACTGGCGCATTGGGTTTTCTCTAGATAAACGTCTAAAAACGGGCTACCGTGATGTCGATCCCGTTTTGGATTATTGACGGAACCTCACTACAGCAAATTTTAACTATTAATTTTTACTGCAGGATACAGATTAAATTCCCCCCAAAAAACGTCCCGACCCGTTCCTGCCCCTCGCACCAAGCCAGTGGTGCGTGTTCCCAGTACGGCCCGACCCGTTCCTGCCCCTCGCACCAAGCCAGTGGTGCGCGTCGCCAGCCCGGCCCGGCCTGTTCCTGCCCCTCACACCAAGCCAGTGGTGCGCGTCGCCAGCCCGATCCGGCCTGTTCCTGTCCCTCGCACCAAGTCAGTGGTGCGCGTCGCCAGCCCGGCCCGGCCTGTTCCTGCTCCTCGCACCAAGCCAGTGGTGCGCATCGCCAGCCCGGCCCGGCCTGTTCCTGTCCCTCGCACCAAGCCAGTGGTGCGCGTCGCCACTGACCTTATTCTTGCAGGGTGGGATTTTCAATTTTGGTTAGATCTCATCACCGTTCCTGTCGTGAACCAGGTCACCACCGGCCTGAATTAAACCATCAATCTCAGATGTCAGGTCTTTGTCTCACGGATCCTAGATCCGCCCGTGCACGGTTTCAGGGTTCCGTGGGACAACAACAACGGATCTTGAGATCCGGCTCGAAGGACCAAGCTGTCACAATAATTTTGTTATCTCAATGGTTGAAGTCAACTACTTCTTAAATCTTTGAATAATTCCCAGAGGTTGTAAATCTCTAGTTTAAATAATGAATTAAACAAAGACCCCTTTCTGCAATGGTCAGCCTTTATTCATCAGAGTGCTCTGTCCCAAAATGGAAGCACAATCTTTTTATACACACACATCAGAGGAAAAATCCCACCCCGCTCCTTGCTCGGGCAGGCTGCATTTTTTCTCTATTCCCATACATAGTTATCGCTGTTCTCACAATATTCTGCAAGCCTCTCACTCCCCTTGCCTGTGTGGGGACATCTGTTTTTGAAACTGGTCTCCTGTTATTGGTTTCAACGTTTTACCCTTCTGCTTGCCTAATTACAAGACACAAATACTCTGTTGCTGGGCAAATATGCATCTTATTTAAGCACATTTGATTAACTCTCTAAGCTCTAGTTTACAAATAGTCATACATTATTAGTTTAACTGAGGGTGTGACATTTTAGTCATATCTTATCTTACATTTCTTTATCATTAGTCCAGACTGTGAGTGAGGAGGTGCCTAAAGTTGTCGGAGGATGACACCTAGTGGGTCGTTCCGGAACTGCGACCGTCTCCTGTAACAGTATATATTATTTGGGTTGTATGGTGGGTTCTAAAGACCCTGTTGGTCTTGTAGGCCCAAAGGCCTGTTTGGGTTCAGGTGGAATCTGTAAATCATCTAACCTCACTGATGCTTTTCTCCCTGAGCCTATTAATTCTCCATCACTGTCTGACTCCTGGGTCAGCAGGGCTGGTGTAGTGGGGTTTTCTGACCATGCAGTGGGACTGAGAATGGCTGTCTCCGCAGTCTGAGATGGTACTACTACACCTTTCGTCCCAGAGACATCTCTGGCTGTATTGGTTTGGTGTGTCTGATGAGCAGGTCCAGAGGTTTGTGAAGATACTGTTTTGTTTGTGATGCTTCCTGGACCCTGTGGCTCCTCTATTTTCCCAGATAAATAGGGTTCAGAGGAGGGAGCCAGTTCACTGGATCTGTCACGCTCAGATGGCCTATCAGGAGCGAAGAGGGGGGACTCTGATACTGTGCCAGTATCAAACCCTACATCTTTTACTATAGTACTATTTCTAGTGATCTTTGCTACATTATCATTCTGCAGTGTGGAGGTTTCACTCAGCCCTCCTATCTTATGAGGGATCTTTAACTTATCTGTTTCAGGTGTTATCCCTGTCTTTGTCTGTGTCTCTGGCTCTGACTGACTTCTTAATGGTGGCAATGACTTATTTGGTGAACCATGTTAAGTTGGGTATTGATACCTTAAAAAATAACGAAACTATTAACGATTCACTTTTTTGATTATGTAACGCTAATGCTTAAAATAATCACACAAATTCTTATTCTCATGGACTAAAAGTCAGATTCACTCCAAATGTGTTATTTGGACTCATCACAATAGCCCCTAAAGAGTTTGAGAAAATAACATTGATGCATTCAAAGATGACCACACTATACCAGTAGATGCATATTAGCAATTTAGCACATACGTTAATATGCTTAAATATGCTAGAATTACATAAATGTTCTTCTCATGAACCATAGGACCAAATTATACCAAATTTGGAATGTAGGCCCAATCAGATTTTATGTCCAATTAAACCACTGTAAATCCACTCCACAGTGGCATATCAACTTGTCATCACTATCATGGACATCCCTAAGGTGAATATGATTTTGTATTTAGACTCATTACATCAATCTAAAATGGTTTTGAGAAAAAATTGTTGCTGCATTCAAATATGGCCGCACTGTGCCTATAGATGCACGTTAGCACATATGCTAATGCTAGAAATACTTTTAAAATCTTCTTCTCGTGAACCATAAGTCCGATTGACTCCAAATTTGGTATATAGACTCAATAAATGAGAATGATTAGTTGCTGCATTCAAAGTCGGCCACGCTACACCATTAGATGTCACCAAATCATACCAGGGCTATATAAACTGAACCAATGGACATGGGGCCATGACATTTCTTATGTAAACCCTATGTACAGTATATGTCCTTAGAAGCTGTGTGAATATAAAGTCACTGCAATCATAGATGGCTCCACCAGACCAGTTGGTGGCATTATAGATGTCATTGGCACCAGTGGCACCATAGGATACTAGAGCAATAACTATTGATCAAGTGGGCTTTGTCTCATGCAAATTAATGTTAGATTTAAATTATCCAGATTAACAATGTGAAATATCATGATTAGTACATCGGTATAATCGCATACTGTATTGTTGCCCTATTATGTGGTCTGCATGTAGTGAAAAGTGGATATTTCATTTGGGAAAATGAGAAACCGGACGTCCTGCTGCTTGCACAGTCAGCGTATACACTACCGTTCAAAAGTTTGGGGTCACTTAGAAATGTCCTTGTTTTCCATGAAAACATACATTAAATTAGTTTGAATAGGAAATATAGCAAAATGAATAGGAAATGTAGTCATTGACAAGGTTAGAAATAATGATTTCTCATTGAAATAATAATTGTGTCCTTCAAACTTTGCTTTCGTCAAAGAATCCTCTATTTGCAGCAATTACAGCCTTGCAGACCTTTGGCATTCTATTTGTCAATTTGTTGAGGTAATCTGAAGAGATTTCACCCCATAATTCCTGAAGCACCTCCCACAAATTGGATTGGCTTGATGGGCACTTCTTACAGTCAAGCTGCTCCCACAACAGCTCAATAGGGTTGAGATCCGGTGACTGTGCTGGCTACTCCATTATAGACAGAATACCAGCTGACTGATTCTTCCCTAAATAGTTATTGCATAGTTTGAAGCTGTGCTTTGGGTCATTGTCCTGTTGTAGGAGGAAATTGACTCCAATCAAGCGCCGTCCACAGGGTATGGCATGGCGTTGCAAAATGGAGTAATAGGCTTCCTTCTTCAAGATCCCTTTTAACCTGTACAAATCTCCCACTTTCCCACCACCAAAGAACCCCCAGACCATCATATTGACAGATGGCATCAAGCACTCCTCCAGGATCTTTTCTTTTGGTCTGCATCTCACAAATGTTCTTCTTTGTGATCCGAACACCTCAAACTTAGATTTGTCTGTCCATAACAGTTTTTCCAATCTTCCTCTGTCCAGTGTCTGTGTTCTTTTGCCCATCTTAATCTTTTCTTTTATTGGCCAGTCTGAGATATGGCTTTTTCTTTGCAACTCTGCGTAGAAGGTCAGCATCCCGGAGTCGCCTCTTCACTGTTGACGTTGAGACTGGTGTTTTGCGGGTACTATTTAATGAAGCTGCCAGTTGAGGACCTGTGAGGTGTCTGTTTCTCAAACTAGACACTCTAATGTATTTGTCCTCTTGCTCAGTTGTGCACTGGGGCCTCCCACTCATCTTTCTATTCTGGTTAGAACCAGTTTGCGCTGTTCTGTAAAGGGAGTAGTACACAGCGTTGTACGAGATCTTCAGTTTCTTGGCAATTTCTCGCATGGATTAGCCTTCATTTCTCAGAACAAGAATAGACTGATGAGTTTCAGAATAACGTTATTTGTTTCTGGCCATTTTGAGCCTGTAATCGAACCCACAATTGCTGATGCTCCAGATACACAACTAGTCTCAAGAAGGCCAGCTTTATTGCTTCTTTAATCAGCACAACAGTTTTCAGCTGTGCTAACATAATTGCAAAAGGGTTTTCTAATGATCAATTAGCCTTTTAAAATGATAAACTTGGATTAGCAAACACAACGTGCCATTGGAACACAGGACTGATGGTTGCTGATAATGGGCCTCTGTACGCCTATGTAGATATTACATAAAAAAATCAGCCGTTCCCAGCTACAATAGCCATTTACAACATTAACAATGTCTACACTGTATTTCTGATCAATTTGATGTTATTTTAACAGACAAAAAAATTGATTTTCTTTCAAAAACAAGGACATTTCTAAGTGACCCCAAACTTTTGAACGGTAGTGTATATATTTATAAATATTCATATTTATATGTAAAGTCAATACATTAAATCAAATCAAATCAAATCACATTTTATTGGCCACATGCGCCGAATACAACAGGTGCAGACATTACAGTGAAATGCTTACTTACAGCCCTTAACCAACAGTGCATTTATTTTTAATAAAAAAGTAAAATAAAACAACAACAAAAAAATTGTTGAGAAAAAAATAGCAGAAGTAAAATAAAATAACAGTAGGGAGGCTATATATACAGAGGGGTACCGGTGCAGAGTCAATGTGCGGGGGCACCGGCTAGTTGAGGTAGTTGAAGTAATATGTACATGTGGGTAGAGTGACTATGCATAAATAATTAACAGAGTAGCAGCAGCGTAAAAAGATGGGGTGGGGGTGGGGGGGCAGTGCAAATAGTCCGGGTAGCCATGATTAGCTGTTCAGGAGTCTTATGGCTTGGGGGTAGAAGCTGTTGAGAAGTCTTTTGGACCTAGACTTGGCACTCCGGTACCGCTTGCTGTGCGGTAGCAGAGAGAACAGTCTATGACTAGGGTGGCTGGAGTCTTTGACAATTTTTAGGGCCTTCCTCTGACACCGCCTGGTATAGAGGTCCTGGATGGCAGGAAGCTTGGCCCCAGTGATGTACTGGGCCGTACGCACTACCCTCTGTAGTGCCTTGCGGTCGGAGGCCAAGCAGTTGCCATACCAGGCGGTGATGCAACCAGTCAGGATGCTCTCGATGGTGCAGCTGTATAATTTTTTGAGGATCTGAGGACCCATGCCGAATCTTTTCAGTCTCCTGAGGGGGAATAGGCTTTGTCGTGCCCTCTTCACGACTGTCTTGGTGTGTTTGGACCATGATAGTTCGTTGGTGATGTGGACACCAAGGAACTTGAAGCTCTCAACCTGTTCCACTACAGCCCCGTCGATGAGAATGGGGGCGTGCTCAGACCTCTTTTGTTTCCTGTAGTCCACAATCATCTCCTTTGTCTTGATCACGTTGAGGGAGAGGTTGTTATCCTGGCACCACACGGCCAGGTCTCTGACCTCCTCCCTATAGGCTGTCTCATCGTTGTCGGTGATCAGGCCTACCACTGTTGTGTCGTCGGCAAACTTAATGATGGTGTTGGAGTCGTGCCTGGCCATGCAGTCATGGGTGAACAGGGAGTACAGGAGGGGACTGAGCACGCACCCCTGAGGGGCCCCCGTGTTGAGGATCAGTGTGGCAGATGTGTTGTTACCTACCCTTACCACCTGGGGGCGACCCGTCAGGAAGTCCAGGATCCAGTTGCAGAGGGAGGTGTTTAGTCCCAGGATCCTTAGCTTAGTGATGAGCTTTGAGGGCACTATGGTGTTGAATGCTGAGCTGTAGTCAATGAATAGCATTCTCACATAGGTGTTCCTCTTGTCCAGGTGGGAAAGGGCAGTGTGGAGTGCAATAGAGATTGCATCATCTGTGGATCTGTTGGGGCGGTATGCAAATTGGAGTGGGTCTAGGGTTTCTGGGATAATGGTGTTGATGTGAGCCATGACCAGCCTTTCAAAGCACTTCATGGCTACAGACGTCAGTGCTACGGGTCGGTAGTCATTTAGGCAGGTTATCTTAGTGTCCTTGGGCACGGGGACTATGGTGGTCTGCTTGAAACATGTTGCTATTACAGACTCAGTCAGGGACATGTTGAAAATGTCAGTGAAGACACTTGCCAGTTGGTCAGCACATGCTCGGAGTACACGTCCTGGTAATCCGTCTGGCCCTGCGGCCTTGTGAATGTTGACCTGCTTAAAAGTCTTACTCACATCGGCTACGGAGAGCGTGATCACATAGTCATCCGGAACAGCTGGTGCTCTCATGCATGCTTCAGTGTTGCTTGCCTCGAAGCGAGCATAGAAGTGGTTTAGCTCGTCTGTTAGGCTTGTGTCACTGGGAAGCTCGCGGCTGTGCTTCCCTTTGTAGTCTGTAATAGTTTTCAAGCCCTGCCACATCCGACGAGCGTCAGAGCCGGTGAAGTACGATTCAATCTTAGTCCTGTATTGACTCTTTGCCTGTTTGATGGTTTGTCGGAGGGCATAGCGGGATTTCTTATAAGCGTCCAGGTTAGAGTCCCGCTCCTTGAAAGCGGCAGCTCTACCCTTTAGCTCATTGCGGATGTTTCCTGTAATCCATGGCTTCTGGTTGGGGTATGTACGTACAGTCACTGTGGAGACGACATCATCGATGCACTTATTGATGAAGCCAGTGACTGATGTGTTGTACTCCTCAATGCTATCTGAAGAATCCCGGAACATGTTCCAGTCTGTGCTAGCAAAACAGTCCTGTAGCTTAGCATCTGTGTCATCTGACCACTTTTTTATTAACCGAGTCACTGGTGCTTCCTGCTTTAGTTTTAGCTTATAAGCAGGAATCAGGAGGATAGAGTTATGGTCAGATTTGCCAAATGGAGGGCGAGGGAGAGCTTTGTATGCGTCTCTGTGTGTGGAGTAAAGGTGGTCTAGAGTTTTTTTCCTCTGGTTGCACATTTAACATGCTGGTAGAAATTAGGTAGAACGGATTTAAGTTTCCCTGCATTAAAGTCCCCGGCCACTAGGAGCGCTGCCTCTGGATGAGCGTTTTCCTGTTGACTTATGGCCTTATACAGCTCATTCAGTGCAATCTTAATGCCAGCATTGGTTTGTGGTGGTAAATAGACAGCGATGAAAACTCTCTTGGTAAATAGTGTGGTCTACAGCTTATCATAAGATACTCTACCTCAGGCGAGCAAAACCTCGAGACTTCCTTAGTATTTGATTTTGTGCACCAGCTGTTGTTTACAAATATACACAGACCGCCACCCCTTGTCTTACCGGAGTCAGCCGTTCTATCCTGCCAATGTAGCGTATAGCCCGCTAACTGTATGTTATCCATGTCGTCGTTCAGCCACGACTCGGTGAAACATAAGATATTACAGTTTTTAATGTCCCGTTGGTAGGATAACCGTAATCTTAGGTCATCCAATTTATTTTCCAATGATTGAAGATTGGCTAATAGGATTGATGGGAGCGGCAGTTTACTCTCTCGCTGTCGGATCCTTACAAGGCACCCCGACCTACGTCCACGATATCTCCGTCTCTTCCTCATGCGAATGACAGGGATTTGGGCCTTGTCGGGTGTCTGTAGGATATCCTTCGCGGCCGCCTCGTTGAAGAAAAATTATTTGTCCAATACGAGGTGAGTAATCGCTGTCCTGATATCCATAAGCTCTTTTTGGTTATAAGAGACGATGGCAGAAACATTATGTACAAAATAAATTACAAATAACGCGGAAAAACACACATAATAGTGCAATTGGTTAGAGGGCTGTAAATCGGCAGCCATCTTCTCCGGCGCCATTAAGTAATGACTTTAAGAATTATTACCTTCTACATTCAAAGATAACCAACCTACAGCACTAGACTAAACTTCACTTCCGTCATCCTTGTGGTATTGAGAGATAAACATGGTAATGCTTTCACTGATTACACATAGGAAGATTGTTCCTTTGTTATCCAACTGATCTTGTGTCCTTTCTGTCATCCTGTGAACCCCGTTCATTGCTGCTCGCAGCTATATTTTAGTTGTTGTTCTTTCAGAAATTGTGATTATATTTCAGCATAAAACCGTTGATTATATATTCAGACCTTTGATTTCTTTGTAATTCTTCAAACGTTTGTGTTTTATTCAGAAAGCTTGTTGCAACATGGCCGGTAGGTGATCTCATCTCATATCAATCATTTCTAGACCATGTTATTGGAGGATATGCCCTTTAGGTGGCAGTGTAGTGAATGAACCCTCTGTATACCCAAAGAGTTGAGATCACAGTTTATTGTAAACGCAATGCAGCATATCAAGTGAAAAGTATTCCATCATAAGGGGATACCTAGTCAGTTGTATAACTGAATGCATTCAACCAAAATGTGTCTTCCACATTTAACCCAACCTCTCTGCATCAAAGAGGTGCTGGGGGCTGCTTTAATTGACATCCCCTTCAAGGAGCAGTTGTTGTTGGCAGTTAACTGCCTTGCTCAAGGGCAGAACAGCAGATTTTTCCACCTTGCCAGCTCTGGGATTCGAACCAGCAACTTTTCGGTTACTGGCCCAACGCTAGGCTACCTGCCACCCCGTATGAGATATGATTACAGTCTATGTACTGTATGTCAGTTAGAGCTTTGGTTCTTTCTCTTCAGAGACTGAAAGGCCTTCCAGGGCCTCTTGGCCCCCCTGGGGATGCCGGACCTCCTGTAAGTAAACATACACTATTACTGTAACAATATCATCGTCACTGATAGTGCTTGTTCACTGAAAGTCAGGGATTGTTATTATTCCCGGGACCACCGGGAATTACTGGAAGAAAAGGAGATGGGGGGAAAATCGTAGGTATCAGAATCTACACCAAGGCATAACTACTTACTAAACAATTGAATTTCAAATTTGGGTGGGTCGCTTTCATTTTTTAAACTGGACCTCACATGGCCCTTGGGCTGCATGTTGCCTGCCATTATCATTGGCTATAGGGTTGAGCACACAGTTTAAGACTGAATTCCCTCATCTCCTGCCGCCCGTGTCTGTATTCCAGGGGGTCCTGGACCACCAGGGATGCCCGGCCTCCAGGAAGACCTGGGAATGATGCAATTGATTGCATAGATTCTGATGATGGCCCTCCAGGACAACCTTGGGAACAGGTAGGACACCTGTACAAAGACTGAAGATGTGGTATACATCAATAAATGGAGACTGTTCCAGTGTCAGTGCTGTTGACTTGACAGAGCTCTCTACTTGTACTAACAGGGTCTTCAGGGTTACAGAGGAGAGAAGGGTAGCAAAGGGCAGCTGGGTGAGTGGGTAAGAATGACTAGGACTTCTAAAGTTGTGTAGATTATGCCTTAGTTTAACCCATACAAACACATTAGATATCAGTGGACAGGTGACAGAAACTCATCAAAGTCAAACTCATCAAAGTAAATGTTTTAAGCAGGGCAAAGGTAATACTCTGACTATGAAGGTTTTCATTGTGACTAGAAATGTCAGCAGTGCCAGCAGCAGTATGTCGTCATGCTTTCCACAGGTTGGTTGTGCAATAAATCTATGCAAGGCCCAATGAAGAAAAGTAATGAGGTCCTGAGCACTCTGGAGCAGGTTTTCATCAAGGATCTCTCTGTACTTTGCTCCGTTTATCTGTCCCTCAATCCTGACTAGTCTCTCAGTCCCTTCCACTGAAAAACATCCCCACAAGCATGATGCTGCCACCACCATGCTTCACCGTAGGGATGGTGCCAGGTTTCCTCCAGACGTGACACTTGGCATTCAGGCCAAAGAGTTCAATCTTGGTTTCATCAGACCAGAGAATCTTGTTTCTCATGGTCTGAGAGTCTTTCAGAGCCTTTTGGCAAACTCCAAGCGGGCTGTCAAGTGCCTTTTACTGAGGAGTGGCTACCGTCTGGCCACTCTACCATAAAGGCCTGATTGGTGGAGTGCTGCAGAGATGGTTGTCCTTCTGGAAGTTTCTCCCATCTCCACAGAGGAACTCTGGAGCTCGGTCAGAGTGGCAATCGGGTTCTTGGTCACCTTCCTGACCAAGGCCCTTCTCCCCTGATAGTTCAGTTTGGCCGGGCGGCCAGCTCTAGGAAGAGTCTTGGTGGTTCCAAACTTCTTCCATTTAAGAATGATGGAGGCCACTGTGTTCTTGGGGACCTGCAATGCTGCAGAAATGTTTTGGTACCCTTCCCCAGATCTGTGCCTTGACACAATCCTGTCTCGGAGCTCTACGGACAATTCCTTCGACCTCATGGCTTGGTTTTTGCTCTAACATGCACTGTCAACTGTGGGACCTTATATAGACAGGTGTGTGCCTTTCCAAATCATGTCCAATCAATTGAATTGACCACAGGTGGACTCCAAGGATGGTCAATGGAAACAGGATGCACCTGAGCTCAATTTCGAGTCTCATAGCAAAGGGTCTGAATACTTATGTAAATAAGCTATTTCTGTTTTTTATTTTTAATACATTTGCAAAAAATTCTAAAAACCTGTTTTCGCTTTGTCGTTATGGGATATTGTGTGTAGATTGATGGGAAAAATATATATTTTATCCATTTTAGAATAAGGCTGTAACATAACAAAATGTAGAAAAAGGGAAGGGGTCTGAGTACTTTCCGAATGCACTGTACCATATTCAACACTTATTGCTGATGATTACATGTCTTAGGGAATGGTGGGGAAAACTGGAGCAACAGAGATTCGAGGTCCAGTTGGGAAGAGTGTGAGTATTGTTCTGTTCTTTGCTACACATACTAATATACAGCAGTCTGTAAAATTATAAAATGAAACATATTGACTAAGCATGGTGTTATTATTTTTCAACAGGGGGATTCTGGAAGTAGAGGTATCACTGGCAAACCAGGAAAGCCAGGAGTCAGGGTAAGTCCCTGATACCCCATACAGAATATGCTGGTTTCAACACTCTCTTTACTTTGCAAAGAATTGAAGTCTCTGAAATTATGGAAAGGTTGCTTAGTACTGTATTTTGCTACCAAACCGAAACATTGTCATCCGTTTTAATAGCTTTTGGCATAGCTATATCTGACTAGGGGATGTTACAAAGCAGTTGTATTTGTCAGTGTTTCAGTGAATTGTGTTTGTCAGTTTGTTTACCATCCTTTACATAGGGTGCCAAAGGCAAAGAGGGTCCTAATGGGCTTCCGGGGAATCTTGGACTTAAGGGAAACCGAGGTCAGAAGGGTCCAAGGGGGAAACGAGGAAGCACAGTAAGGATCACATTTGTTCTATTCTCAGAGCTTTGTAAAGTGTGTCTGACTGAATCTACAGGGAGATTCATGGACATATTCTCCCATCGGAAGATGGGAGCTCATGGGGAAAGAGGGGATGGGAATGGCCGGCAGGGAGGTAGCTCAGTTGGTAGAGCATGGCGTTTGCAACGCCAGGGTTGTGGGTTCGATTCCCATGGGGGGCCAGTATAAAAATAAAAAAAATAATAATAATGTATGCACTCACTAACTGTAAGTCGCTCTGGATAAGAGCGTCTGCTAAATGACTAAAATGTAATGTAAATGTAAAATGAAAGAGGTGGAAAAGGAATCCAGGGAGACGAAGGCAATCAAGGTCAACAAGGACCTAAGGGTAGGTGGTGTGTTTATTCTAGAATTATACAACGGGTGGGTCTAATCCTGAATGCTGATTGGTTAAAAGCGCATTCCAGCCGGTGTCTATTCCACAAGTTACCAGCAGCTAAATCTATGACGTTAAATTGCCTATTTACTCTGTTCCATCTGATTGCACAATCCACTGTCTGATCAGCCCAGCCAGGCAAGTTATATACTTGATCTCCACTATAAAAAGCATTTAGACATATTTATTTTAGACTAACATTTAGTTTTCAACAGCAGAGATTTGTATAAACCTTGATGTCTGTCTCTCCGACATTTGCAACATTGTTTCAATATTCAAATTCGATCTCCAGCTGTCCCATAGTAATGAACGTGTAGGGGTTGGGAGTCGGGACGAGACAGACATGCAGACAGTGTTTCTCAGCCAGTCGAAATCATGAATCAGCTGGCATCATTTTTATGGATATATACAAAGAAATGTCAATTGAAAAAAAGTCAAACAAAACGAAGTGCAGCTAGTTTGCAATCTTTCCAACTTCAGTTTGAAGTTATTGTGTTAGCTGTGTTGTTGTGTGGGAAATTATTTTCTTATAACTAGAAATGTGATGCCTAGCTTAGAAAGAATGCATTAATGATTAAACATAAAAGGTTTGTACTGTACTGATATAAATTGTTTAACATAACAAGCTGTGATTCATGTGATGAGCTGTTAGGGAGTAGGGGGAGATAAGAACTTGTGTCTCACATACACGAACACTGCCTCTTTGTGAACCGTCCAAGGGCGTAGGTACAAAGAGTATAGTTAGGGTGGGAAAGTACAGGGGAACTGTGTCTATGGGTGCTGACTCGGGACAGGTTGTGATGATAACAACTTATGAAGCAACGGTGAAGCGCCAAGGGGCTGGGACCAGCCTGTGCGCCAACGATAGGCTGAGTAAGTCTAAACCACGCTCAGACTCTACTCTGATAGGCCAGCAGGGAGCGGGAACTATCTCTGTCAGAGTATTTAAAGAAGAACCTATAACAAATGGCTCAGTTCTCTGAGTGCCCTGCGTGGTATTTCAGTGGACCCGTATATACGAACATCATATTTACCATTGAAGTGTTTGCATTAATTAAAATACTAGTATATCTTAGAAGTCGTGTTGACCTCTTTTGTTCCCAATACCAGATTTGAATTGACGCAACTTAACAGTTGGCTAGCTCCTCTGAACAACAGTGTGCTGACGAGAGAGCAAATTTTTTATGCCAGGCAAAATCGCGCGTCATTAGCTCATTGTTATGGATGTATCCAAATAAATGTCACTAGAAAACAGCTTAAACAAATGCAAATGCAGCTACTGTTGTTATTCTGTCTGCACTGTTTGACGTGACTGTAAGCTAGCAGTAGTTGGCTAGCTAGCAAGCAAGGGATAAGAACGTTGCCAGCCAGTATGGCAATGGAACATTTAGAACGAACGACTGGGTCGCATCCGTAGATAGAGAACAAAAAGACTGAACGACTGGGTCACGTCTCTGGCAACCGAACCAATAGAACAAATGACCAGCCGGCATGGGTAGCAACCCTAGATTTGTGTCAGGACTATATCTTGTGGAAGGATTAAATAGTATGAATAAATTAATCAAAATAACGTTTTTAATGAAAATATGTCAATCATTATTTGAATATGTTGGTAACCCATTGTATAAAAGTGATGATGCCACAGAATCAGTGTTCCTGTGAGTTTATACTGTATCTATGAAAAGGAGCTAATGCTGGTATCCTTTGATTCACAGGGATACTCAGGGCCCTCAGGAGACAGAGAGAGCGAAGGAGTTCCAGGACTAAAGGTGAGTCACAAACCAGCAAACAAAGGATGGCTTTTCAACCCCACATAAATCCATGAATTTGATTGAAATTAGATTCCTGCCTGATTCCTAATTCTCCTGATGTGGATGTGTGTTGATAGGGCCAGCCGGGGATCAGAGGCCCATCAGGCCTAGCTAGGCGCTACGGACCAGGGGGCAACACCGGAGGAGGAGGGGCCAAGGGAGAGAAGGGGCTCCCTGGAACCACAGTAAGTAGACTCAGGTTGTTATGGTACCACTATTTGTAAATATACAGTATGAAGCTGAAATGTTGCTGAGAGAGATGTTCTGAGTTGCGAATGAGTGTCTGACTGGAGTTTTCTCTCTGATGCTATAGGGGCCTCCTGGAAGGTTTGGGCCTACAGGCTTAGTGGGACCAAAAGTATCAACAGTGAGGATTGATTTCAAAACACAGTATTTACAGTTAATTTAACCTGAGAATACATAAAGGACACTTAATGTCTTGTCATTGCAGGGTTTACCAGGAAAAAGAGGAGTCGATGGAAAAAGTGGATTTTGTGGACCAAAGGTATAATGCACCATTCAATCTGTTACATTTACATATTAGTAATTTAGCAGATGCTTTTATCCAGATACCTTAAGGATGTTGAGTAATTCACATTGTTTAACCAGTTTATATGGATTTGAGTTACTATGATTCAATTTGAATGCAATTTGTGATCCCAGGGAGATTATGGGGAGAGGGGAAAGACTGGGACCGGTGGTTCTCAAAGGAGATGTGGTATGTTTTACTCTGCAACTTTTTATTATAATTACTTTTTTAAAGGTTTTCTCATAGATTTAGCCTCCACATCTACTATCCTTCTCCTTCCTCTGTGTTTTTCTCAGGGATTACAAGGTCCAAGATGGAAGAAAGGAGAGTCTGGAACAAGAGGCAAAATGGTGGGATATTTAATTTTAAAATACACAGTATTAGTAGCTGTTGTTTCATTAAAGTTTGAATACGTGTGTGGATGTTTGTACACAGGGGACATTGGGAAAGAGGGATTTAACCGGGTCTCCAGGAAGTAAAGGCAGACCTGGGCCTGCTGGTCCCCCTGGAGAGAAAGGTAGTAAAGGAATAGAAGGGCCAAAGGTGAGCGGTCATGTCATTGCAGTATACAATGCCTTTTGAAATATCACAATCTTCACATAACGTGGTTGTGTCTGACCTGATTTTCTAATTTATCTTCGATAAAGGGATTGCACGGCAGCCCAGGAAAGAAAGGAAGCAGGGGAGTTAGAGGCAAACAGGTGAGTTTAATCAGTTCTTTCTTTCAATGCTTGCTGTACCATCTACCAAACCCTTTTCCCCACAAGGTTTTCCCCCACAATGTATTGAAGCGAATAGTCAATTGTTCAATTTGAACTTTTATTATGTGCCACATTTTCCTCCTCTTGCTTATAGGGAGAAGGCCCATTGGGACCGGATGGACCAGTTGGAAGACCTGGAAAGCCAGCAAGTATTCCTATAGGCCACATTGACTATGACACCCATTCACAGCTGCATGATCCTTTCACAGAGATTACAATATACCATGTTATGATGATGATGTTGATCCTATTGATGTGACATTTTTTTTCTATCTCTTGTTTGGGTTGTTATCACAGGGACTTGCTGGTTTGGATGGATTGCTGGGGGTTGAAGGAAACAAATGAGATAATGTAAGCATTGTCTGGTGCCCAAGCATAATCTTTATTTATCTATTTGTCAACCAGTTGCCCCAAGACATAAAACAGCACATATTGTCTAATAGATCTTCCTTTGATTAGATTAGTCTCCAGGGTGATATTGGTTACAGAGGAGCCCCTGGGAGGCCTGGTCTACCAGGGAAGATGGTGAGTAAAATACAGATCTAAGCATAGTGTTTTAAACAGTATAAGTCTACAGTATGTTGGAACTTGATGCATCCCTACTCTAATGATTAATGTTACAGGGTCAAAGTGGACAACCTGGATTGAGTGGTGGTCACGGAGCACCAGTGTCTAAGGTACGACCTGTGTTTGACTAATTGAGATACCCAACAAAGGTAAACTTTAGTGCATGCACACAGAAATACAACAAGAGCTAGTTGACCAAAAATCTTTATTTTGCCGTGGTTTACATTCAGAACCTTCCACCAATGTTTTGTCAAGGGTAATCTTGGATCAAAAGGAAAACGAGAACCTGCAGGGCCAATGGGGCCAATGGTAAACCAATATATTTGAAACCTTTACGTTCATGGTTGATTGTAAATCCCTGTCTATATTCTCAGGCGTTTTTTATATGCTTGATAACCAAGCTCTCTGATATTGCTATTTTGCATAGGGTACTCCAGAGCTTGGAGGAGAGAAGGGGAAGTTTGGCCAGCATGGCTTAAAGGTGCTGTATACAGTTGAAGTCGGAAGTTTACATACACTTAGGTTGGTCATTAAAACTCATTTTTCAACCACTCTACAAATTTCTTGTTAACAAACTATAGTTTTGGCAAGTCGGTTAGGACATCTACTTTGTGCATGACACAAGTAATTTTTCCAACAATTGTTTACAGACAGATTATTTCACTTATAATTCACTGTATCACAATTCCAGTGGGTCAGAAGTTTACATACACTAAGTTGACTGTGCCTTTAAACAGCTTGGAAAATTCCAGAAAATTATGTCATGGCTATAGAAGCTCCTGATAGGCTCATTGACATAATTTGAGTCAATTGGAGGTGTACCTGTGGATGTATTTCAAGGCCTACCTTCAAACTCCACAAGTCTGGTTCATCCTTGAGAGCAATTTCCAAACACCTGAAGGTCCCACGTTCATCTGTACAAACAATAGTACACAAGTATAAACACTGTGGGACCACGCAGCCGTCATACCGCTCAGGAAGGAGACTCGTTCTGTCTCCTAGAGATGAACGTACTTTGGTGCGAAAAGTGCAAATCAATCCCAGAACAACAGCAAAGGACCTTGTGAAGATGCTGGAGGAAACAGGTACAAAAGTATCTATATCCACAGTAAAACGAGTCCTATATCGACATAACCTGAAAGGCCGTTCAGCAAGTAAGAAGCCACTTCTCCAAAACCGCCATAAAAAAGCCAGACTAAGATTTGCAACTGCACATGGGGACAAAGATCGTACTTTTTGGAGAAATGTTCTCTGGTCTGATGAAACAAAAATAGAACTGTTAGGCCATAATGACCATCGTTATGTTTGGAGGAAAAAGGGGGTCGCTTGCAAGCCGAAGAACACCATCCCAACAGTGAAGCACGGGGTGGCAGCATCATGCTGTGGGGGTGCTTTGCTGCAGGAGGGACTGGTGCACTTCACAAAATAGATGGCATCATGAGGAAGGAAAATTATGTGGATATATTGAAGCAACATCTCAAGACATCAGTCAGGAAGTTAAAGCTTGGTCGCAAATGGGTCTTCCAAATGGACAATGACCCCAAGCATACTTTCAAAGTTGTGGCAAAATGGCTTAAGGACAACAGTCAAGGTATTGGAGTGGCCATCACAAAGCCCTGACCTCAATCCTATAGAACATTTGTGGGCAGAACTGAAAAAGTGTGTGCGAGCAAGGAGGCCTACAAACCTGACTCAGTTACACCAGCTCAGTCAGGAGGAATGGGACAAAATTCACCCAACTTATTGTGGGAAGCTTGTGGAAGGCTACCCGAAACATTTGACCCAAGTTAAACAATTTAAAGGCAATGCTACCAAATACTAATTGAGGGTATGTAAACTTCTGACCCACTGGGAATGTGATGAAAGAAATAAAAGCTGAAATAAATCATTCTCTCTACTATTATTCTGACATTTCACATTCTTAAAATAAAGTGGTGATCCTACCTGACCTAAAACAGGGAATCTTTACTAGGATTAAATGTCAGGAATTGTGAAAAACAGAGTTTAAATGTATTTGGCTAAGGTGTATGTAAACTTCCGACTTCAACTGTAGGTGTCAATACTCAATAACACCTATGTTATAGTGTAAAACAACAGTAGTAGTTTTCTATGGTACCATATCATCGCTCATTTATATCTGTTCTCTCTCAGGGTCAGGCTGGTGGCAGAGGCCTACAGGGACATATTGGACGACGTGGAGTTAAAGTAGGCTGGAATGAAGTTGGAAATCAATCAACAACACCTCACATTTAGACAGCAGATGACTATTCTGTCTTCTTTTATTTAGGGGAATCCAGGACTGCCAGGGAATAAAGGGTGGCTATGTCCAAAAGCCATACAGGTTAGCTTGTGGTATCTCTTTTCCATATTAGTTGTTTTAAAGGAATCATATCCTGATACATTTTGATAACAGTAATAGAACAATATTTCTTATCAGTTTATGTCAATGTATTGGTAATTTATAGGGAGACATTTGTCCTCGCGGTCCACCTGGGAAAAAGGGTTTCCCTGTATGTATTTTGCCCATATTTCACAACCCTTCTCAGTGTTCTCCAGTAAGTTTGTTACAATTATGACATTTTGAAGTCTTGTTTGGTCAATATTGTTTGTTTTATTTTGCAGGGTCTGTTTGGAAAGAGAGTAAGGAACCATTTGGCATTCTATTGGGTATATTTCCATCTAAATCTATCATGGAATGAAAGGGATACAAGGAATGCCTGAAGCTAAGGGAGTGAGAGGTCAGCGTGAACTACCAGTAAGGAGGCTTACTGTGTCTGGATAAGGAGGCTTACTGTGTCTGGAAAAGCAGGTCCTCCTGGCCATCCAAGAAATAGGCGACCTGGAGCCCTTGGAAAAATAATACGATTTTAAAAAGTTGGATTTATTGTAATCTATACCAGTTTATTATACTGTAAGACTGAGGAATCATACTCTGCAGTCCACACTAAATATTTCTTCAAAGCAATTGCGTAACCTGCACTCCATGTCTCAGTCTTTAGTTATTAGTAAAACCTCCTAAAGTGAGTGTTTTTGGATAGCCCTGTTTTCCCAGCAAACCAGACCATGACCAGGAGAACGCTTGACTCATTGCCTGACCAGGACTCAAGCAGCTCCTTTAGCTGGCCTCAGGACACCAAAGACAGCAACCATCTGCAATGAGCTGGGGCTGATTCACCCACCCCTGCAGGATGGTGAGTAGAGCTCAGCAGGTAGCAGTTAGACTGGCCACTGAGCTGATGTAGGCAACAGATCTAGTGAAGCCAACCTCCTCTCGTCTTTTTTACAGCTAGAGAGTCATTTGTCCAATAATGTGTTGGTTAGTTTTACAAAGGTGTGATCTTTCCAGGACACTTCTACATGGACCCTAACCAGGGCTGCCCATTTGATGCCCTGCAAGTGTTCTGTAACTTCACTGCAGGAGGGTGACCTGTATACCTCCTGTGCAGTCACAAGTAAGAAGCTTATCCTGAAACCGTACAACTTTGCTTATCTCTTCAGCAGAATTTTGAAGGCTAGCTAGCTAGTGTGCATCAATTATGGCTAACATAATTTATCACATACATCATTTAAACTTATTTTATTCATTTTGAAAAGGCATGTTTTGATTGATCTTTCCTTAGATATTAGGAAAATGGGAACCAGAAAAAAAGTTTTAGCCAGCTTGATGGTGGCTGTAAGGTAAGACATAACGCACTGTACATTTAGAATCCATCTACAACTGCATTACTGTAACTGATCCAAATTATTTCTCTCTCCTACTGTAGTTTCTTTATGCCGATCTTGATGTGGTCCAGCTCCGGTTTCTACGGTTACACAGCCACTCTGCCGCTCAGCGCCTGACCATTGCCTGCCCTGTTAACTACACTAGCAGAGCAATCAGGAAAAATGCAACAAAAAGGGTTCTTCACTTTCTGGGAGACTGCGGTGTGGAGATTGGTTCAAACTATATAATAGTATTGAGGAATGGTTGTGAAGTAAGACCCAAAGAAAAATGTAGACCATTATAAATTAGGGTTGAATATTTTCCCAGTATTTTACAAATGTTCCATCCAGAAAATAAATCACTTTTCTCCCAGGTAACCCGGTATTTCCCGCCAAAACCGGAAGTGTCATTAAAAGCATTATAAAGCATATAAATAGGCCTACAGTGACTTTTTCCACATTTTGTTACGTTACATCCTTATTCTAAAATGGATTTTTTTTAAATAATCCTCATCAATATACACACAATACCCCATAATGACAAAGCAAAAACAGGTTTATTTCTTTAAAATAAAAAACTGAAATGTTACATTTACATAAGTACTCAGACCCTTTACTCAGTACTTTGTTGAAGCACCTTTGGCAGTGATTACAGCCTCAAGTCTTTTGGGTATGACGCTGCAAGCTTGGCACACCTGTATTTGGGGAGTTTCTCCCATTCTTCTCTGCAGATCCTCTCAAGATCTGTCAAGTTGGATGGGGAGCGTCAATGCACAACTATTTTCAGGTCTCTCCAGAGACGGGTTCAAGTGCGGGCTCTGGCTGGGCCACTCAAGAACATTCAGAGACTTGTCCTGAAGCCACTCCTGCGTTGTCTTGGCTGTTTGCTTAGGGTTGTTGTCCTGTTGGAAGGTGAACCTTCACCCCAGTCTGAGGTCCTGAGCACTCTGGAGCAGGTTTTCATCAAGGATCTCTCTGAACTTTGCTCTGTTCATCTTTCCCTCGATCCTGACTAGTCTCCCAGTACCTGCCGCTGAAAAACATCCCCACAGCATGATGCTGCCACCACCATGCTTCACCGTAGGGATGGTGCCAGGCTTCCTCCAGATGACACGCTTGGCATTCAGGCCAAAGGGTTCAATCTTGGTTTCATCAGACCAGAGAATCTTGTTTCTCATGGTCTGAGAGTTTAGGTGCCTTTTGGCAAACTCCAAGCGGGCTGTCATGTGCCTTTTACTGAGGAGTGGCTTCCATCTGGCCACTCTACCATAAAGGCCTGATTGGTGGAGTGCTGCAGAGATGGTTGTCCTTCTGGAAGGTTCTCCCATCTCCACAGAGGAACTCTGGAGCTCTGGAAAAGTGACCATCGGGTTCTTGGTCCTGACCAAGGACCTTCTCCCCCGATTGCTCAGTTTGGCCAGGCGGCCAGCTCTAGGAAGAGTCTTGGTGATTCCAAACTTCTTCCATTTAAGAATGATGGAGGCCACTGTGTTCTTGGGGACCTTCAATGCTACAGAAATGTTTTGGTACCCTTCCCCAGATCTGTGCCTCGACACAATCCTGTCTCGGAGCTCTACGGATAATTCCTTCGACCTCATGGCTTGGTTTTTGCTCTGACATGCACTGTCAACTGTGGGACCTTATATAGACAGGTGTGTGCCTTTCCAAATCATGTCCAATCAATTGAATTTCCCACCGGTGGACTCCAATGAAGTTGTAGAAATATCTCAAGGATGGTCAATGGAAACAGGATGCACCTGAGCTTAATTTCGAGTCTCATAGCAAAGGGTCTGAATACTTATATAAATAAGGTATTTCTGTTTTTTATTATTAATAAATTTGCAAAAATGTCTAAAAACCTGTTCTCACTTTGTCATTCTGGGGTATTGTGTGTATATTGATGAGGATTTGTATTTATTTAATCAATTTTAAAATATTAGAATAAGGCTGTAACTTAACAATATGTGGAAAAGGTCAAGGAGTCAGAATACTTTCTGAATGCACTGTATGTCTGGATTTGCATAGAGCTTTGATCGAAAATTCAAGCCTGATGCTACCTGAGCCTGATGAGCCATACATTAAATACATTTTATGAACCCTACATTAAAAGACATTTAATGAGCCCGAGCCCAAGAAAGCCCAAATGATTGTGCCGTTATCCAATAGGATAGGCTATATGATATAGGCTACTGCACAATACACAGGACAGAAAAATACAAAAGCCCATAGATATAGCTAGCTATATGCTCTCTTGGGTAAATAAATGAAACTAGCTCCAGTAGGCTAATCTTTTTGAGCGTGAACTGTATTAATGTATTGTATTATACTTATATGGACTGGAATTACGCACATCATTCAAACCATGATAAAACATGCGATTCTGGTGCAGCACATTCGGCCTACAAAGTTACAAGTATAGGCTAGCGAATTTGATTTAAATTTTTATGTATAATAGGGCCTATTTGTATAATCAATAGGCTGACGCATTAATACCTTTCATAATATTTCGCCTAATGTTATTAGCCTACCTCCTCCTTCTCTATTGTTGCTTCATTCCTTCCACGCTTTCAACGGTTAAATGAAAAGAGGTTTTGTTGTCCTTATCTTCATCATTCTAATGACATCCTTGAATAATATATAACTAGAATTAGATGCAGAAGGCTTTCACTTCTCTTCACGAAGATTGAATGGTTATGGGTCTGAATAAATAACTGCTATAGCCTACAGCCATCGCTCGTTCGCTTTTCTTTCAAACTACCCATAAGTTCTATTGGCTTCTGTAATTTAAAATTCAGCAAAAAACAGCTTGCATTCCTCTTCGAATAGTCTATTGGTATAAGAAATACAAGAGAAATTGTGCCCAGCAAGTTATTCTAGTCCAAGAGCTAAGGAGTGTTTTTTAAGGAGAGGCCAGCCGAGCACAGGTGCGTGCGTATTGCGCAAGAGACAGCCGCTATAAATTAGAAGCGTATTATGCATAACCCATCATTAATTAGATAATTATAAGGTTAATACTGCATTGCATTTATTACATGAAAGAGGTAGTCTAGGACATCTATATATAGGGCTATATATAAATCTAGAACAGGATTATCTATTTTGGATGCAATTTGAATGGAGTTGATGGAGAGAGAGAAAGAAAGACAGCGAGAGAGAGCTCGCCCGTGCACTGATTTAAAGCAAAGATATTCGCGTGATAGGCTGTTTTAAAACTCTGCAGCTGCAATTTAAAAAAAAAATAATAATCTTTACAATAAAAAATATGGTGACCCCGAAAGCCAGATGGAGATGGGTAAATTAGACGCACATTCGGTCTTTATATTACTGTAGCATAGGCTATGCTGCAGCAAATCTAGGCCTACCTATCACAAGAAAAAAAAAGTTACCATGATGAGATGATGGGTCTGTGAACTGCGCTCCATACTGAGATGGGCTGTCTGTCCCCACCCTGAGCGTTGATGATTCATCATGCAGAGGCCGTAGAAAAGCCAGATTTAGGCATTGCATATAATTTAACAGTTCCATTTCACGCCATGCTGTTCATATAAATAATTTATTATAATTTAACGGTTTCTTGCAGTTATTTATCCCGGGGAAAGGGAGTGATTTTTGGCGGTAAATCTCGGTAACCTGGTTCCCGCCATTCAAGCCTAATACACACCTAGTACATTGCTGCTTTATGTCAACTACGCTACAACTCATTCCACATAATCATTGTAATTCACCGCCTGGCCAGTTGATGTCAGTCAAGACTTATAAAAAGACTACAGTGCTCGCCCGTGCACACACGCCTTTAGACCATAGAGCTTTAGACCTATCTATGCCAGGGCACTATTATAAATAATCTAATATTTTGGCTGCAAAGCAATAATTGTTATGGCCTCCAGCCAAAAGCATAAAAATAGAGGTTAATCCCACACAGATTGTATTTATATCACAGTGAGTAAACCTATTCCAGCGCTGGAATTACACAGATCCTCATTGCTTATATTGTCATTCATTTCAACCATGTTTTCCTGGATATAATTTATTATCACCTCCACATATACAGAATATGCATAGATGGGCTATGGTTGCAATAATACTCCCTCAATGACTCATAAACTATGTCCCTAATGGCACCCTATTCCCTGTATAGTGCACTACTTTTGACCAGAGCCCTATTGGCCTGTAACAATGTACAATATATTTTAGTAGCCTACTACAACAGTACTTGCACGCAAAATAAAGGTTTTAATGGAGGCCTAATTGTCTTCTCTTCTGCAGCAACAATTTTGCAGTTATTGCCCATGCTTGCACAAAACTGAAATTGAGATGATTCAATGTAAATAGTGTACAAGGACTGTTATCAATGTTCTCACCAAACTCCAAGCTCTAACATAACTTTAGTGATATCTTGCCTGTACTCTGACTGAGGTTTCTTACATGGACAGCTTGGTTGGTTTAACGATGTAGACAGATTGAATTCACCACACTTTAGCGCATGATTCCCATTATACTGGTCTGGAGAGGGAAACAAATAAGCCTAGTGACTATTCATGATTAATTTGGGTTCCAATCCACTCCTATGTATGCTGAGCTCCTCTGCTCATGTTGCAACCTTGTCTCAGAGCATTTTGTAGTATTCTATATGTAAATGTAAATCCGAGACAATCCATTTAGTATCATATTTTAAGTTTGGTATGGTTACATAAGACAGATGGTTACTTAAGGAAAAAACGTGAATGTCTAGCAACCCAAAGGTTGCAAGTTCGAATCTCATCACGGACAACTTTAGCATTTTAGCTAATTAGAAACCTTTCAACTAATTACTACTTTTTAGCTATTTTGCAACTACTTAGCATGTTAGCTAACCCTTCCCGGCGAACAACTAGCAACTCAAAGGTTGCGAGTTCGAATCTCATCACGAACAACTTTATCATTTGCGTTTATTATCAACTTCTCAACTACTTACTACTTTTTAGCTACTTTGCAACTACTTAGCATGTTAGCTAACCCTTCCCCTAACCCTTACCTTAACCCTTTAACCTAACTTCTAAACGTATTCCTAACCTTAACCCTAACCCCTAGCCTAGCCAACGTTAGCGAGCAAGCTAACATTAGCCACCTAGCTAGAATTCAGAACATAGGTGTTTTGCAAATTCGTAACATATTGTAAGTTTAGCAAATTCGTAACATATTGTACATTTTGCAAATTCATAACATATTGAAAGTTTTGCAAATCCGTAACATTATAAGTTTTACAAATTCGTAACATATAATACGAATTGTAATTCGTCACATATCATACGAAATGGGTGATGAACATCCACAAATTAATACATATCATACAAAATGTAACATATCATACTACCGTAAGTATTTCGGATTTACGTACAGAATAATACAAAATGCTCTGAGACCAGTTTGCAACCGGAGGTGGGGTGGTGACATAGAAAAGGAGGACATCATAGCAGGCATCACTCATCATCATCACACCTTAGAAGAGGTGAGAATATGATGAAATGCAAATAGTCTGGGTAGCCATGATTAGCTGTTCAGGAGTCTTATGGCTTGGGGGTAGAAGCTATTAAGAAGCCTTTTGGACCTAGACTTGGCGCTCCGGTACCGCTTGCCGTGCGGTAGCAGAGAGAAGAGTCTATGACTAGGGTGTCTGGAGTCTTTGACAATTTTTAGGGCCTTCCTCTGACACCGCCTGGTATAGAGGTCCTGGATGGCAGGAGCTTGGCCCCAGTGATGTACTGGGCTGTACGCACTACCCTCTGTAGTGCCTTGCGGTCGTAGGCCGAGCAGTTGCCATACCAGGCGGTGATGCAACCAGTCAGGATGCACTCGATGGTGCAGCTGTATAACTTTTTGAGGATCTGAGGACCCATGACAAATCTTTTCAGTCTCCTGAGGGGTATAGGCTTTGTCGTACCCTCTTCACGACTGTCTTGGTGTGTTTGGACCATGATAGTTTGTTGGTGATGTGGACACCAAGGAACTTTAAGCTCTCAACCTGCTCCACTACAGCCCAGTCGATGCGAATGTGGGCGTGCTCTGTCCTCTTTTTTTCCCCTGTAGTCCACAATCATCTCCTTTGTCTTGATCACGTTGAGGGAGAGGTTGTTATCCTGGCACCACACGGCCAGGTCTCTGACCTCCTCCCTATAGGCTGTCTCATCGTTGTCAGTGATCAGGCCTGCAACACAAAGATGGTTGAACAGTTGGGCAGTGTCTATGTTTATGAAAAGTAAGACTGATCCTTGTGGGGACACTTTAACAGGATATTGTGCAATTCTTAGGTCATGGGTTGAGCTCTCAGATTTCATAGACAAGGGGTTGTTTTATTTGCACATAGTCAACGCCCAAACCTCAGTCTAAATTCTGAGTGAAGATAACCTGGCAGTGTTTCTGCTGCATTAACTTAGCTGTAGCACTGCGCCAAGGCAAAATCATTGCCCCACTGCAAAACAATTAAATAATAATAGTTTGAACATCATAGTATTTGTATTTTTTTTGTATATATTTTTATATATACACACTCTAGGCTTGGAGTTGCCGTCTCCACCCGCTGGGGAAGGGTCAATGCGGTGGGTTTTGTCCAGCTTCGGGGGTGATGGATCTGGCCCCCCAACCATCCATTCAAGAAAAATTGGCCCGCGGCTGAATTTAGTTGATGATCCTTGGTATAGAGTGTCCACCCGCTCTGCCCAGAGTCGAAATTTCACTTCCATATTATGTTATAAAATACATTTTACCAAGACAAATCTGATTATTCATGTTCTGAATCGTTCAGCGGGGTCTTTCGCTAACATATCATTAACATTATATCCCAAAAGTCCGATTTCATAACCTAAATACATCCGATAATAAGCACCTGCAGGTTTCTCGTAACAACTTTTGAGGATTTTACATTTTGTGGTCGTCGTCTTCAAAGTTGTTTCCGCGGGTTGAAAAAAGCTAAATTAGCATGACACAAACAAAATTAATTGTAAAAGTGCTACGTTGACATTTCAGAGATACGCTTGTTTTTGTGACAAATCTTAGAAAAAGGAATTTCGAATTAATATGAAAATCGTATACTAAAATATGAATGTCATGTCTCAAAGTTGATATCCATCTTGCGTCTATGTCGTTCTATGTTCTGCAGAAAGATGATGAGTTCAACAGTAAAGTAGGCCTGTCAGCTTGCCAGTAGCCTTAATTCTTGCACAGAATCCAGCCTAGTTGCAATTTTCCAGATTCTTTACAAAACGATTATTTGGCTTCCAATGATTTAGTCACCCAAATTCTAGCCATCCTACAAGGGTAAAAACTCCAACGGATTATGATAGAGACATGAGGTTTGAACCATTGGTTGTTTTAGAGGATTATATACACAATTAACATTTTATTTTACTGATCAAAAGATGCGTTTTTGATTGGACACCCTACATGGTATTGTTTACTTGTAGGCCTACAGATGTAGGATCTTAATTTGATTACTCTTTTGTTGCTGAGAATTTTCCTGCTAAGCAGGAAATGCATATGTGTAGTGTATTCAAAGTTAAAAATTGCTTCTAACGTTTGTAATTTCCACTTTAAAATGTCAGACTTAACAAATAATAGATCAACCCCTACAAAAAATGTCCATGAATTATAATCCACATAATAATTCACATTTCCTGTTGCTACAGGATTATATTCCTTCTGTAGCAAACTGGCTCAAATTAAGATCCTACATCTGTATATTCATCCTCCTCATGGGTAACCTTGCAACTTGGTCCTGAAGTCATTTGGGATTCATATTACTCACCGGCACTGGTAGACTTTGGAACTGAATGAATATGAAAGTCTGACCCACAATTTATTGCTTTGCTTTAATCACATTTTCTCAATTTATTTCAGGAAAAATGGAGCTGGAGCAACACATCAGCAAAAACTTCCAACTGAAGAGGAAAGCAGAGGTTAGACTACTATCAAACAGAGAATGTGTTGTCAGCAGGTCAAATATGTTCTATTGGTTCTGAGCCAGTGATTAGATCCTGCATGCTGATCTCACGTCCTCCTAACAGTGTTGTCTGTTCTCACAAGTCACCTGTCAATGATTGAGTCCCAATGATTCAACAAAGTCCTCTTAGTTCTGTCACTGTGTGTGGATGTGCCTACTATACTCGTAAAACAGACAGTGTTGTGTGCCATGGCTCTGCACTGCCAAATCCCTACTGGACTGACTAAATATCCCTTAAGCCTATGTGAGCTGTAATCTTGTCATTTTAAACCCTGGCAAACTGCTTTGCCTTGACTGTTTGTTTTCATATCCCGTTATTTGTGCATTAGAAAAAGAGCTTATAACTAACAGAGCGAGCTAACGTGACGTAAAATACTATGCTAATCTGCATCTCTCTCCCACTATTTACATGGCTGGATAATGAAGAGGTACAGAAAGAGGCAATTCTGCTTTTAAGACATCCAAACCCTTGTTGGATTTGAGTCATTGGGTATTGCATAGTAGTGAGGACGAATAAAATACGTTGTAGGAGTCAACCTAGGTGACTGAGTGGCCAAACGAAAGTTTCACAGTGAATTGAGAAGTGCAGACTGAAGACAAAAAGTCACTTAAAACATGTTTTGCTTTATGTATTGTTGAACAGTTTAATTGGCTGAACTATGAATCGTCTTATTCACATCTTATCGCATCATAATAGACATGGGTGAAATTAACACATGTCCTATCTGTACTGTACACAACAAATCAAAGCAAACATTCAAATCCTGAGAGCTCCCTTATTTGCACACAATGTAAAAGAGAGAATGAGATCTGTCCGATAAGGAGAGAAGTAAGCTCAGGTACTGAGCCTCTCACTGCTCCCCCTGCCACCTTTTGCCTTCCACCCTTCTCCTTCCTGATCTGCTCTCTTACCATGTCAGAGGTCAACATCTTTGACCTGTGGGCCATGGTCCTGTGTGTGTTCAACTCTATCCTGCCAGGTAACTCCAGTCAACACATCCTCACTCACAGCCAGCCTGTCCCATCGGCATGACACTCTTACTGCATCGTCATTATACTGTGTACTGCAATGGTTCCCAAACTGTGGGGCGCGCGAGTGGTCGGCAGGCATGTGTCCAGTCAAAAGTTTGACACACCTACTCATTCAAGGGGTTTTCTTTATTTTATACTATTTTCTACATTGTAGAATAATAGTGAAGACATCAAAACTATGAAATAACACATATGGAATCATGTAGTAACCAAAAAAGTGCTAAACAAATCAAAATATATTTTAGATTTTAGATTCTTCACAGTAGCCACCCTTTGCCTTGATGACAGCTTTGCACACTCTTGGCATTCTTTCAACCAGCTTCACCTGGAATGCTTTTCCAACAGTCTTGAAGGAGTTCCCACATATGCTGAGCACTTGTTGGCTGCTTTTCCTTCACTCTGCGGTCCAACTCATCCCAAACCATCTCAATTGGGTTGAGGTCGGGTGATTGTGGAGGCCAGGTCATCTGATGCAACACTCAATCACTCTCCTTCTTGATCAAATAGCCCTTACACAGTGATGACCTGATTGGTCATTGTCCTGTTGAAACACAAATTATAGTCCCACTAAGCGCCAACCAGATGGGATGGCGTATCGCTGCAGAATGCTGTGGTAGCCATGCTGGTTAAGTGTGCCTTGAATTCTAAATAAATCACTGACAGTGTCACCAGCAAAGCACCCCCACACCATCATACCTCCTCCTCCATGCTTCACTGTGGGAACCACACATGCAGAGAGAATAAGTTCATCTACTATGTGTCTCACAAAGACACAGGAGTTGGAACCCAAAATCTCAAATTTGGACTCATCAGACCAAAGGACAAATTTCCACCGGTCTAATGTCCATTGCTCATGTTTCTTGGCCCAAGCAAGTCTCTTCTTCGTATTGGTGTCCTTTGGTAGTGGTTTCTTTGCAGCAATTCAACCATGAAGGCCTGATTCACACAGTCTCCTCTGAACAGTTGATGTTGAGATGTGTCTGTTACTTGAACTCTGTGAAGCATTTATTTGGGCTGCAATTTCTGAGGCTGGTAACTCTAATGAACTTATCCTCTGCAGCAGAGGTAACTCTGGGTCTTCCTTTCCTGTGGCGGTCCTCATGAGAGCCAGTTCATAGCGCTTGATGGTTTTTGCGACTGCACTTGAAGAAACTTTCAAAGTTCTTGACATTTTCCGTATTGACTGACCTTCATGTCTTAAAGTAATGATGGACTGTCATTTCTCTTTGCTTATTTGAGCTGTTCTTGCCATAATATGGACTTGGTCTTTTACCAAATAGGGCTTTCTTCTGTATACCACCCCTACCTAGTCACAACACAACTGATTGGCTCAAACGCATTAAGAAGGAAAGAAATTCCACAAACTAACTTTTAACAAGGCACACCTGTTAATTGAAATGCATTCCAGGTGACTACCTCATCATTTGTTTAACACTTATTTGGTTACTACATGATTCCCTATGTGTTATTTCATAGTTTTGATGTCTTCACTATTATTCTACAATGTAAAAATAAAGAAAAACCCTGGAATGAGTAGGTGTGTCCAAACCTTTGACTGGTAGAGTATATATACACAGCCCCAGACCAATTTTCTTTTTTTAAGGTACTCAGTCTGGCTTTCAACTTACTCTTGAAAGTTGTAATAGTAGAATGCACAAGGTACACTTGGGTAGTGCATCATCAGTTTTCCTCTAGTCATGTCAGTCGTTGCATACCTTAGAGAGCTATTTATAACGTGTCATAAATGTCCAGATCAACTAGCCCGTGTCAGCTAGGTTTTTTAGCACATACTTTTTAACCTGCAAAATTCTCTCCGCCAACAAAAGGGGTGTGAACATTTTGTGTCATGAACAGTGCTTGTGCCCATAGAAATAGATGTGGCGTGCGCATACGCGCAGGGGGGGTGCGGGATGTTCCCCAATGCTGGAAGCGGGCCCTGAGTGAAAAAGTTTGGGAACCCCTGGTGTACTGGGTCACTCAGTCTGGACAATTATGTTAACTACCTCTATATTTCTAGAGCAATAGTTTAATGAACGGAAGGAAGGAAGGGAATCATATGTCATCTCTGTGTGTTTTCCTCTCTCTAGGAGTTCTGGTTCTCTTCTTAACCTTTTTTTTTATAGAGCTTTTGCTTTACATGATTGGTGGAACTCGACATCCTTTGCCAATTACTACCACACCTGGAACGTCGTGGTACACAACTGGTTGCATCACTATGTATACTGTGAATTCCTATGGGTGAGTGTTGCGTTATTGTTGCACTTAGCTTTAATGTTAATCTCTGTTTTTACAATACTTATGAAATATCCCTCCCATTGTTTTGTAATTCTAACCTTAAACAAGTTGGCCAACTTTGATCAAGTGAAATTGATACAATTTTCTCCACGCCCATCCTTACCTCTGACGGTTCTTTCCCCACTCCACCACCTGACAGATGTCAAAGAAGACATTCCTGGCTGCAGGCATATTTTTGGTCTTCACTGTGTCTGCAGTAGTGCATGAGTACATCCTGGCTATCTGCTTTGGCTTTTTCTACCCAGTCCTCTTCTGCCTCTTCGTGTGCTTTCGGAAGTAAGACACCTTCATTACAATACAACAGGCACAATATATAAAAAAAACTAGGTTTTTCTCCTTTGTAGCATATCTGTCTCTCCATCTTAACCGCTCTCTCATAATTTTCTTTACTGTGCTGTTCTCCAATTTATCAACTTCTGTCTGTGATGTTCAACTTCGTTCTTCACGATAAGAGAAAAGGCCCAATTTGGAATGTGATCATGTGGACTGCTCTGTTTCTCGGTCAGGGGGTCATCATCTGCCTCTACTCCCAGGAGTGGTATGTACAGCGATACTGCCCCCTTCAGGAGGTAATCACTGCACATATTGGAAAAGACTCAATTTAGTCTTGTATATTAACTTACTTTCCATTTGAGCAGAGGCTGTTATCTAGAGTAACTTAGAGGAGCAAGTAGGGTTAAGTGCTTTTTTTGCAGATTTTCACCAAATTGACTTTGGAATTTGAACTAGTGACCTTTCGGTTACTGGGGCAATGGTCTTAACCGCTAGGCTAGCTGGCGCCCTTTCTAGTTTCATCAAAGTTCTCATTCATTTTAGCTGGGTGAAATTACCATACTCTTTCATTTGAAATCCACTTTCAAGGCCAATATGGTAAATCGTGAAATGGCAGCTTTGCCTAAAGGTTTACCTCTTATCAGACATGCAGTAATATATTCTGCAAATAATCTAGTTAAAGTTTTTTTTTAATGTTCAGCTTCTGTATTTTGTGTCTAGGTCCCCAGGGTGTTTTCAATCATGTTGAGGGATTTAATAGATTATTCAACAAAATGTAGCTTTGTTTGCAATTTGATTACTGGTAGGACTACTGTGAATGTTACTATGAATGTTTTGTCAGATGTGCAGCTTTATGCACATCAGATTAATTTAATGCTAATTAAGAATATGTATTTATTCAAAAGCAATATTGAAAGTAATTCTATACAAATCAGTAATTAATTCCACACCTGAGCTTGAATTGGTGGAAACTGCTGTTGCAGCTGGATGCTCCAATGTTACCATTATCAATATAACTGATCAATTATACAGTTTAAGTCGGAAGTTTACATTTACATACACTTAGGTTGGAGTCATTCCGGAGACACTTGAAACCCCACCTCTTTAAGGAATACCTGGGATATGATAAAAGTAATCCTTCTACCCTCCCCCTACCCCCGCCCCCAAAAAAAGATATATATTTTTTTTTTCATTTTTTTTTATTTTATTTTTTTTTTTTTTTTGGGGGAATGGATCAGCTTAATATTGCAGATAGATTGTATCTTCTATCAATGTAATTGTCTGCATCACTTCCAATCCCCCATTTTTTTTTTTTTTTTTTTATATATATACTCCCCTTTATTACTTTTCAACCCCACTATCCTTTCCCTACTTGGAGTAAATTAGTGAACAACAATGCCCAGGTCTCCACTTCCGGTCTATACTTACTATCTACACCTTATGGACACAGTTAATTTTACAATAATTCTATTATATATATACATATATATATACATATACATACATACATATATATCATTATTATTATTATTATTATTATTTATTTATTTTTTGCTCCCTGAACTATTTCTACTCTCAACCTCTCCGATCGTTTTCATGATGTCCATCCGGTTTGCTTCTATATGCCATATCTTTCTAACTGTGCTCTTTCCCAAAAGCTCCCAACATACAGCCTATATACTTATTATGGACACAGTATGCTTTACATTATTAGCTATCTTTTTTATTATTTGTTGTTATTTGTTATTAGTCCCATCCTTCAGCTCTATTCAATACCTCCCATCTATCTCTTAACACCATCCATATCGGATTTCTATTTGCCATATATATTTCAACCGTACTGTGATGTTTTACAATAATTCTGAACCTTTCTATTCTCATTGCTTCTACAGATTGAGAGTTAAAAATAAACTGCTTTGCTAAAAGTATTATTATATTATTGATTGATTGACTATGACTTTTCAGATCACCCAGTAATGCTATCTGCAAGGTTAGTTCCAGGTAAATATTGCAATCCTTTAGCCATTCCTGGACCAGTGTCCAAAAACAAGCTACAAATGGACAGAACCAAAACAAATGGTCCAATGATTCCGTCTCTTCACAGCAAAATCTGCAGAGCTGGGAAGATTGTATCCCCCATATAAATAACATTCTATTGGTAGCAAGGATTTTATATAATAATTTAAATTGAAAGATTCTAATTTTTTGAATCCGGTGTCGTTTTGCGTGTCAGTTCATAAACACTATGCCATGGGATCGGTACATCAAAGATCTCTTCCCAACTATTTTGCAATCTATATGGGACGGCTGTCAATCCTTTGGTCCTTAAGTGAAACTGATATATTTTTTTATTTATCACAGTTTTCCTTAACCAATTATGTTCTTTAATGCAAGGCCGACAGACAAGTTCCTTACTTTCTCCCCCCTCCACTTTCCTCTTCCATTTTGCGGTAATGCTGCCATTATTTGGTTGTAATTTTGGGTAGAGCAGACATTTCCATATGTTTTTGTTAGCTGCATGTGCGTCATAACTCCACCAGTCCTACCGATGATATCATTTACAAAGATTATACCTTTTTTAAACATTCTGTCAAAAAATAAAGGTTTTTGTCAATTAGTATATTTGAATTTAACCACAATATTTGTTGCATTATTTGTTCTGTCGTTTCTGGAGGATTAAATTGAAATTGCAACCAACTTTCTATGGCTTGTTTTAGAAATAGTGACATTTGGGGAGATTATTTCCTTTTCAAATAACTGAAAGTGTGAGGTTGTAATCTGAATAAAGGGAAAAAAGGCCTTTCTTGAACATTGGGTGAGACAATCTTACTAATTTGCTTGAGAACCAGTTCGGATTTAAGTATAACTTTTGTAAGACTGAAGCTTTTAGTGATAGGTCTAATGCTTTAATATTTAATAATTTCTGTCCTCCGAATTCATATTCATTATATAAATATGCTCTTTTAATTTTGTCTGGCTTGCCGTTCCAAATAAAATTGAATATTTTTTTCTCATATAATTTAAAAAACTGTTCGCTAGGCGTAGGCAAGACCATAAGCAAATAGGTAAACTGTGATAATACTAATGAGTTAATCAGGGTGATTTTTCCACAAATTGACAGGTATTTTCCTTTCCATGGTAGTAAGATCTTATCTATTTTTGCTAATTTTCTATTAAAATTTATTGAAGTGAGATCATTTATTTCCTTTGGGATATGTATTCCGAGTATATCCACATCACCATCAGACCATTTTATTGGTAAACTACATGGTAAAGTAAAAATTGTATTTTTTAGTGATCCAATACGTAATATAGTACATTTGTCATAATTTGGTTGTAATCCAGAGAGGTTAGAAAATGTATCTAGATCCTCTATGAGGCTGTGGAGGGATTCTAGTTGTGGATTTAAAAAAAAAACATGAATCATCAGCGTACAATGCCACCTTTGTTTTTAAGGTCTTTATTTCTAATCCTCTGATATTATTATTAGATCTGATTTTAATCGCTAACATCTCGATGGCCACAATAAATAGATATGCCGATAGTGGACAACCTTGTTTCACTCCTCTTGACAGTTTAAAACTTTCTGAGAAATAGCCATTATTTACTATTTTACACCTAGGGTTACTATACATGATTTTGACCCATTTTATAAGAGATTCTCCAAAATTGAAATGCTCCAGGCATTTATATATAAACCCCAGTCGAACTTTATCAAATGCCTTTTCGAAGTCTGCTATGAATAGCAGGCCTGGTTTCCCATATTTTCCATAGTGTTCTAATGTTTCCAATACTTGCCTTATATTATCTCCAATGTATCTTCCATGTAAAAAACCTGTCTGATTAGAATGAATAATATCCGGCAATACCTTTTTAATTCTATGCGCTATACATTTTGCTAGGATTTTTGCATCACAACACTGAAGTGTAAGGGGCCTCCAATTTTGTAAATGGACTGGATCTTTATATTTTCCACTTGTATCCTGTTTCAGTAATAATGAGATCAGTCCTTCTTCTTGAGTGTCAGATAATCTACCATTTACATAGGAGTGGTTAAAACATGCTAATAACGGTCCTCTTAGTATATCAAAAAAGGTTTGGTATACCTCGACTGGTATGCCATCCAACCCCTGGAGTTTTCCCCAGACTTAAAGTCTTTAATTGCATCCAGAAGTTCCTCCTCTGTAATTTCACCTTCACATGAGTCTTTCTGTGTGGCTGTTAATTTGACATTATCAATAGAAAAAAAATCTCTACAATTAGCTTCAGTTAGAGGAGATGGAGGCGACTGAAAAGAAAACATATGCTTAAAGTACTTTGTTTCTTCCTTCAAAATGTCATTTGGTGAATCATGGGTGACTCCGTCAATTGTAACCAGTTTCATTAAGTTCTTTTTGGTAGCATTCCTATGTTGAAGATTAAAAAAGAATTTTGTGCATTTTTCCCCATATTCCATCCAGTTTGCTTTATTTTTATAATATGTTACACTTGATCTTTCTTGAATAAATTTCTCCATTTCTTTTTGTTTTTCCTCTAATTTATTCTGAGCCTCTATGTTACAGTTTTTATTGCCATCTATCTGTTCTGTTAGACTTTCTATTTCCTTTCTTAGTATAAACTCTTTTGACCTAAATTGCTTTTGTTTTCGAGATGAGTACTGAATTGCATGGCCTCTAAAGGCACATTTAAAGGTGTCCCATACAATAAGGGGATTCGCTGTACCTATGTTATGTTGGAAAAAGTCAGTTATAAATTCCTTTGTTCTAATTATAAATAAATTATCATCCAATAGGCTTTGATTAAATTTCCAATATCCTCGCCCACGTGGAAATTCAGTAAGAGTAATATATATGCCTATTACATGATGGTCTGACCGCATTCTGTCCCCTATCAACACTTTTTTTACTTTTGGTGCCAACGAGAATGAGATAAGAAAGAAGTCAAGACGACTAGCTTGATTCAGTCTCCGCCATGTATATCTCACTAGATCAGTATATTTAAGCCTCCATATATCTACTAGTTCTAATGTATCCATGACATTCACAATTTCCTTAAGAGCATGTGGGTGATTGTTTGTGGTGTGATTTCCTTTACGGTCCATTGAGCTATTTAAAACAGTATTATAATCCCCCACCATAATAATATTGTCTTGAGTTGCTTGCAGGCTTGATAATTTATTATATATATTGTCAAAGAATTGTGGATCATCATTATTTGGTCCATAAAGGTTAATGAGCCATATCTGTTTATGGTCCAATAACATATTTAAAATAATCCATCTACCTTGTGTATCTATTTGTACAATTTGCACATTTGGATCGAAATTACTATTAATTAATATCATCACCCCTTTTGAATTTCTTTGCCCATGGGAGAAGTATATTTCCCCCATTCTTTTTTCCACGCTACTTCATCTCGAATTGTTGAATGAGTTTCCTGTATACAATAGATATTATATTCCTTCTCTTTGAGCCATGTAAATATTGTTCTTCTTTTGTTATTATCAGCTAAGCCATTACAATTATAACTGGCTATACTTATTTCACCATACACCATAATGAGATACAAGTTTCAAGTCTATTTATCATTATATATGTTTGTAAATTTACCAATAAAAAATAGCGTAATGATTGAGTGTCCATATAGCTGTACCGTGATATTTGCATTGCTACGGAGTAGCCCTTCAATTGTTCTCCACTAATTCCCCCGCTAAAGCCCCCTTCCCATCCCAAGTTGAGCCGTCATCGCCGTGATCAGCATCCCACCCACGTCCCTCCGTATCCCTAAGGCCCCGAGAGGCCAGGACCCATCCATCGAAAACAGCACATAGTGCCACCCACAAAACAAAAGCAGGTCAACCGCCAAAAGCATTTCCAATGCTTTCACCTCTATATATATATATCTATTTATTTATTTTTTAATTATGCATATCCTATTTTTCATCATTATCAATTAATATGCGTAATAATGTCGGCAGTTCACGCGTTAGGATTCTAACATATAACCCGGATTGCCATTGTATTACATTTAATTCCTTGACAAGTAATCATTATCCCAGCAAATAATTCCCGCGGTCCATCCCATACCCTCCCCCAACATCCCCACCCCCCCACAACAGACGTCAGACAAGCACACACGCACATACTCACATACTCCAACACACTCAACCCCTCCCTCCACAGTCCACCATAAAAACAGATACTCAACAGCTGTTATATCCCAGAGCCCAACTCGAGAAATAACTTGATCTACGAGTGCAGATACAGTTAAAGCTGACTGAGAAAGCATGCAGATTGAGTAGAAATTGATAACAATGTGAGATTTGATTAATCTACTTAATCTATGTCCAGTCCTAGGTGATGGAGATCAGATCACCCTCTTCACCTGAGACACAAACACTCTGATCCCCTGTTTTAACCATTTTCCCAAGCATCTCCATGCGATCAGACCTTTGATTATTTTGTGCCACCTGGGCTACAATGATAAACCCCCTCTCTGATTGTCCGAGTGTGACCCCCTCCCCATGGGTTACTGCAGCCAGTGTTGCCAGCACTGCCATATATTTATATATATTGTAAAGTGGTTGTCCCACTGGCTATCATAAGGTGAATGCACCAATTTGTAAGCCGCTCTGGATAAGAGCGTCTGCTAAATGACGAAAATGTAAAATGTAAATAAAACTCTTTTTTCAACCACTCCACAAATTTCTTGTAAACAAACTATAGTTTTGGCAAGTCGGTTAGGACATCTACTTTGTGCATGACACAAGTAATTTTTCCAACAATTGTTTACAGACAGATTATTTCACTTATAATTCACTGCATCACAATTCCAGTGGGTCAGAACTTTACATACACTAAGTTGACTGTGCCTTTAAACAGCTTGGAAAATTCCAGAAAATGATGTCATAGCTTTAGAAGCTTCTGATAGGCTAATTGACATCATTTGAGTCAATTGGAGGTGTACCTGTGGATGTATTTCAAGGCCTACCTTCAAACTCAGTGCCTCTTTGCTTGACATCATGGGAAAATCAAAAGAAATCAGCCAAGACCTCAGAAAAACATTTGTAGACCTCCACAAGTCTGGTTCATCCTTGGGAGCAATTTCCAAACGCCTGAAGGTACCACGTTCATCTGTACAAACAACAGTATGCAAGTATAAACACCATGGGACCACGCAGCCGTCATACCGCTCAGGAAGGAAACGCGTTCTGTCTCCTAGAAATGAACGTACTTTGGTGCGAAAAGTGCAAATCAATCCCAGAACAACAGCAAAGGACCTTGTGAAGCTGCTGGAGGAAAACAGGTACAAAGTATCTATATCCACAGTAAAACTAGTCCTATATTGACATAACCTGAAAGGCCGCTCAGCAAGGAAGAAGCCACTGCTCCAAAACCGCCATTAAAAAGCCAGACTACGGTTTGCAACTGCACATGCGGACAAAGATCGTACTTTTTGGAGAAATGTCCTCTGGTCTGATGAAACAAAAATAGAACTGTTTGGCCATAATGACCATCGTTATGTTTGGAGGAAAAAGGGGAAGTCTTGCAAGCCGAAGAACACCATCCCAACCGTGAAGCACGGGGGTGGCGGCAGCATCATGCTGTGGGGGTGCTTTGCTGCAGGAGGGACTGGTGCACTTCACAAAATAGGTGGCATCATGAGGAAGGAAAATTATGTGGATATATTGAAGCAACATCTCAAGACCAGTCAGGAAGTTAAAGCTTGTTCGCAAATGGGTCTTCCAAATGGACAACGACCCCAAGCATACTTCCAAAGTTGTGGAAAAATGGCTTAAGGACAACAAAGTCAAGGTATTGGAGTGGCCATCACAAAGCCCTGACCTCAATCCTATAGAAAATGTGTGAGCAGAACTGAAAAAGTGTGTGCGAGCAAGGAAGCCTACAAACCTGACTCAGTTACACCAGCTCTGTCAGGAGGAATGGGCCAAAATTCACCCAACTTATTGTGGGAAGCTTGTGGAAGGCTACCTGAAACGTTTGACCCAAGTTAAACAATTTAAAGGCAATGCTACCAAATACTAATTGAGTGTATGTAAACTTCTGACCCACTAGGAATGTGATGAAAGAAATAAATGCTGAAATAAATAATTCTCTCTACTATTATTCTGACATTTCACATTCTTAAAATAAAATGGTGATCCTAACTGACCTAAAACAGGGAAGTTTTACAAGGATTAAATGTCAGGAATTGTGAAATTGTTTAAATGTATTTGGCTAAGGTGTATGTAAACTTCCGACTTCAACTTTATATGTATTCACTTGATTAGTGCCAAAATATATGTAGCTTTGGCAGGTTCCGATTGTGAGTTACTGTTCCGAATAGCTAACAGTACTGCTATGTTTGTACAGTGCATTCGGAAAGTATTCAGACACCTTGACTTTTTCCAAATGTTGTTACATTACAGCCTTATTCTAAAATTGATTAAATAAAACAATTGTCAATCTACACACAATACCCCATAATGACAAAGCGAAAACTGGTTTTTATAAATTTTTGCAATTTTTTTTTTTTTTTTTAAACAGATACCTTATAGTATTCAGACCCTTTGCTATGAGACTCGAAATTGAGCTCAGGTGCATCCTGTTTCCATTGATCATCCTTGAGATATTTCTACAACTTGATTGGAGTCCACCTGTGGTAAATTCAGTTGATTGGACATGTCTATATAAGGTCCCACAGTTGACAGTGCATGTCTAAGCAAATACCATGCCATGAGGTCGAAGGAATTGTCCGTAGAGCTATGAGCAGGGGCGGTGTGTTCATTAGGGCGATATGGGCGACGCACTGCCAAACGGGAAAAGGAAGGGATTTTTTTTCTAATCAATTATATCACGGCAACAGTAGTTATCAGTGTTCTAATCTAGACGTCTGATCTGCCACTAAATGTCCAATCAGGCTAAAGTCGTGCTTCAAATGGCCCCGCCCCTTTTGGGGCGATTTCAGTCAGGTTGAAAATCGCCCAGGAGTCTCTCATAGACTCATGTAATTTTTTATTTTTTTTCAAATATCTGAGCTTTCAATACAATCTCTATGGGTTCCGGGAGGGCTTGCACTTACGCGCTTTCGTCATACGTAACATAAGTAACCATGAACATAACTAAGAAAAGAGCAGGTAGCAGCGTCAATCAATTCACGTACTACTGTCAAGATGGCTAGCTTTGCGAGGCAAAGATGAAACTGAGGGCTCCACCAACCCTGGTATTTTTCTTGGACTTGTCAACTTTGTGGCACAATTAGATGAGGTGTTTGATGACCATCTTAAAAATGCTAAAGTTTAAGGGCACATCAAAGACCATTCAAAACGAGCTACTGGAGTGTATGCTAGCGGTCATGAGGCAACGTATTGTGGAGGAGGTGAAGTCGGCGAACTTCGTAGCTATCCAAGCTGACGAGACCACGGACGTTTCTACACAGACACAGCTGGTGCTTGTGCTGAGGAACATAGATAGCAACCACAAAGTGCAGGAGCGCTTTTTTGAGTTCCTTCCCATCTCGGAATCAACCTCAGTCTCAATCGCCAGTGTGCTTTTGGAGAGACTGAACGGTCTTTTTGCCGACGACGAGAAAGTCAAACTCATTGCGCAAGCTTACGATGGAGCCAGTGTGATGAGGGGAGAGAAGGCTGGTGTGCAGCAAAAGGTGCATGAGCATTTCAAGAATGCCCATTACGTGCATTGCTATGCGCATCAGCTGAATTTGATCATGCAGCAAGCTAGAACAGTTTCAGTACAAGTAATGTAGCCTCTCTCTCTCTTTGTCCCTCCCTGTCTGTCTCTTTAACACACACACGCCCAAATCAGTTCACAGTTGATGTTGTTTAAAATAGTTATTTTTCATTTTTTTAAAAGTAAAAAAAAAAAAAAAGAATCTGTTCATGTTCATTTTTACAAATCTATACAATTGGCCAGAATATGGTTGTTCATATTTACAAATCTATACAATTGGCCAGAATATGGTTGTTCATTTTTACAAAGCCATACAGATAGCTGTGTTTACCTTTTCTATAAATTATTTTCAAATTCTGTTTTCAGGCAAAATGTCTATCACTGTTCATTTTCACAAATCTATACAAGAGGGCAGAATATGGAAGTCTTTAAAAATTTATTATTACCAATAACTTGCATCAATGTTTTCAGTAGCCTCTATCAAAAGCTCCTGCTTGCTTGTTGTGAATTAGGCTCAGGTGCACATATTTCCAATTCAACCATGAGGCCTTTTTGAAGCAAGTAATGTGTATATCAGTATTGACTTATATGCTGCCCCTGTCTTCATGTTGTTGCTGGACATATCTTTTTAAAAATGTGTGTAGGTCACCTAAATCATCAGAAAAATTGCCCCCCCTGAGAATTTTTTCAGGAGCCGCCACTGGCTACGAGTCAGGATTGTGTCGAGGCACAGATCTGGGGAAGGTTACCAGAACATTTCTGCAGCATTGAAGGTCCCCAAGAAGACAGTGGCCTCCATCATTCTTAAATGGAAGAAGTTTGGAAACGCCAAGACTCTTCCTAGAGCTGGCCGCCCGTCCAAACTGAGCAATCGGGGGAGAAGGGCCTTGGTCAGGGAGGTGACCAAGAACCCAATGGTCACTCTGACAGAGCTCCAGAGTTCCTCTGTGGAGAAGGGACAACATTCCAGAAGGACAACCATCTCTGCAGCACTTCACCAATCAGGCCTTTATGGTAGAGTGGCCAGACGGTCAGTAAAAGGCACATGACAGCCCGCTTGGAGTTGCCAAAAGGCACCTAAAGGACTCTCAGACCAAGAGAAACAAGATTTTCTGGTCTGATGTTTTCTGGTCTGATGAAACCAAGATTCCAACAGGACAACAACCCTAAGCACACAGCCAAGACAACGTAGGAATGACCCAGCCAGAGCCCAGCCTTGAACCCGATTGAACATCTCTGGAGAGACCTGAAAATAGCTGTGCAGTGATGCTCCCCATCCAACCTGACAGAGCTTGAGAGGATCTGCAGAGAAGAATCGGAGAAACTCCCCAAATACAGGTGTGCCAAGCTTGTAGCGTCATACCCAAGAAGACTCGAGGCTGTAATCGCTGCCAAAGGTGCTTCAACAAAGTACTGAGCAAAGGGTCTGAATACTTATGTAAATGTAGGTCGGGGTGCCTTGTAAGGATCCGACGGCGAGCGAGTAAACTGCCTCTTCCATCAATCCTATTAGCCAATGTTCAATCATTTGAAAATAAATTAGATTACCTAAGATTACGGTTATCCTACCAACGTGACATTAAAAACTGTAATATATTATGTTTCACCGAGTCGTGGCTGAACGACGACATGGACAACATACAGCTGACGGGATATACGCTACATCGGCAGGATAGAACGGCTGACTCCAGTAAGACAAGGGGTGGCGATCTGTGTATATTTGTAAACAACAGCTGGTGCACAAAATCAAATACTAAGGAAGTCTCAAAGTTTTGCTCGCCTGTGGTAGAGTATCTTATGATAAGCTGTAGACCACACATTTACCAAGAGAGTTTTCATCTATATTTTTCATAGCTGTCTATTTACCACCACAAACCAATGCTGGCATTAAGATTGCACTCAATGAGCTGTATAAGGCCATAAGTCAACAGGAAAACGCTCATCCAGAGGCAGCGCTCCTAGTGGCCGGGGACTTTAATGCAGGGAAACTTAAATCCATTCTACCTAATTTCTACCAACATGTTAAATGTGCAACCAGAGGGAAAAAAACTCTAGACCACCTTTACTCCACACACAGAGATGCATACAAAGCTCTCCCTCGCCCTCCATTTGGCAAATCTGACCATAACTCTATCCTCCTGATTCCTGCTTATAAGCAAAAACTAAAGCAGGAAGAACCAGTGACTCGGTTAACAAAAAGTGGTCAGATGACGCAGATACTAAGCTACAGGACTGTTTTGCTAGCACAGACTGGAACATGTTCCGGGATTCTTCAGATAGCATTGAGGAGTACACCACATCAGTCACTGGCTTCATCAATAAGTGCATCGATGACGTCGTCCCCACAGTGACCGTACGTACATACCCCAACCAGAAGCCATGGATTACAGGCAACATCTGCACTGTGCTAAAGGGTAGAGCTGCCGCTTTCAAGGATCGGGACTCTAACCCGGACGCTTATAAGAAATCCCGCTATGCCCTCCGACGAACCATCAAACAGGCAAAGAGTCAATACAGGACTAAGATCGAATTGTACTACACCGGCTCTGACGCTCGTCGGATGTGGCAGGGCTTGAAAACTATTACAGACTACAAAGGGAAGCACAGCCGCGAGCTGCCCAGTGACACAAGCTAAACCACTTCTATGCTCGCTTCGAGGCAAGCAACACTGAAGCATGCATGAGAGCACCAGCTGTTCCGGATGACTATGTGATCACGCTCTCCGTAGCCGATATGAGTAAGACTTTTAAGCAGGTCAACATTCACAAGGCCGCAGGGCCAGACGGATTACCAGGACATGTACTCCGAGCATGTGCTGACCAACTGGCAAGTGTCTTCACTGACATTTTCAACATGTCCCTGACTGAGTCTGTAATACCAACATGTTTCAAGCAGACCACCATAGTCCCCGTGCCCAAGGACACTAAGATAACCTGCCTAAATGACTACCGACCCCGTAGCACTGACGTCTGTAGCCATGAAGTGCTTTGAAAGGCTGGTCATGGCTCACATCAACACCATTATCCCAGAAACCCTAGACCCACTCCAATTTGCATACCGCCGCAACAGATCCACAGATGATGCAATCTATATTGCACTCCACACTGCCCTTTCCCACCTGGACATTTACATTACATTTACGTCATTTAGCAGACGCTCTTATCCAGAGCGACTTACAGTTAGTGAATACATATATATATATTTTTTTTATACTGGCCCCCCGTGGGAATCGAACCCACAACCCTGGCGTTGCAAACGCCATGCTCTATCAACTGAGCTACATCCCTGCCGGCCATTCCCTCCCCTACCCTGGACGACGCTGGGCCAATTGTGCGCCGCCCATGAGTCTCCCGGTCGCGGCCGGCTGCGACAGAGCCTGGATTCGAACCAGGATCTCTAGTGGCACAGTTAGCACTGCGATGCAGTGCCTTAGACCACTGCGCCACTCAGGAGACATAAGAGGACAAGAGGAACACCTATGTGAGAATGCTATTCATTGACTACAGCTCTGCGTTCAACACCATAGTACCCTCAAAGCTCATCACTAAGCGAAGGATCCTGGGACTAAACACCTCCCTCTGCAACTGGATCCTGGACTTCCTGACGGGCCGCCCCCAGGTAAGGGTAGGTAACAACACATCTGCCACGCTGATCCTCAACACGGGGGCCCCTCAGGGGTGCGTGCTCAGTCTCCTCCTGTACTCCCTATTCACCCATGACTGCATGGCCAGGCACGACTCCAACCATCATTAAGTTTGCCGACGACACAACAGTGGTAGGCCTGATCACCGACAACGACGAGACAGCCTATAGGGAGGAGGTCAGAGACCTGGCCGTGTGGTGCCAGGATAACAACCTCTCTCTCAACATGACCAAGACAAAGGAGATGATTGTGGACTACAGGAAAAAAAAGAGGACTGAGCACGCCCCCATTCTCATCGATGGGGCTGTAGTGGAACAGGTTGAGAGCTTCAAGTTCCTTGGTGTCCACATCACCAACAAACTATCATGGTCCAAACACACCAAGACAGTCGTGAAGAGGGCACGACAAACCCTATTCCCCCTCAGGAGACTAAAAAGATTTGGCATGGGTCTTCAGATCCTCCAAAAGTTATACAGCTGCACCATCGAGAGCATCCTGACTGGTTGCATCACCGCCTGGTATGGTAACTGCTCGGCCTCCGACCACAAGGCACTACAGAGGGTTGTGAGTACAGCCCAGTACATCACTGGGGCCAAGCTTCCTGCCATCCAGGACCTCTATACCAGGCGGTGTCAGAGAAAGGCCCTCAAAATTGTCAAAGACTCCAGCCACCCTAGTCATAGACTATTCTCTCTGCTACCGCACGGCAAGCGGTACCGGAGCGCCAAGTCTAGGTCCAAAAGGCTTCTCAACAGCTTCTACCCCCAAGCCATAAGACTCCTGAACAGCAAATAATGGCTACCCAGACTATTCAACACTTTTTTGTTGTTGTTGTTTTATTTTACTTTTTTATAAAAAAAAAAATGCATTGTTGGTTAAGGGCTGTAAGTAAACATTTCACGGTAATGTCTACACTTGCGCATGTGGCAAATAAAATTTGATTTAATTTATTTCCGTTTTTTATTTTCAATACATTTGCTAACATTTCTAAAAAAACAGTTTTTGCTTTGTCATTATGGGGTATTGTGTGTAGATTGATGAGGGGAAAAAACAATTTAATCAAATTTAGAATAAGGCTGTAACGTAACAAACTGTGGAAAAAGTCAGGGGTCTGAATACTTTCCGAATGGACTGTACAAACCTGTAAATGCTTTATTTGCCTTTGTCAGAAATTACATAATTACACTAACTCTTGCCATTCATTGTGTAACTAATCGTATATTAGGGATTGCATGTCAGCTCCAATGAGGTATTGCATATCTGATGGTTTATTTTTTTCTAAATGTCAATTTTGTGATTAACTATATACAGTGCATTCTGAAAGTATTCAGACCCCTTGACTTTTTCCACATTTTGTTACGTTACAGCCTTATTCTAAAATGGATTCAATTGTTTTTTTCCCCTCATCAATCTACACACAATACCCCATAATGACAAAGTAAAAATAGGATTTTAGAAATTTTAGCAAATGTATAAAAAATAAAAAACTGAAATATCATATTTGCATAAGTATTCAGACACTTTACTCAGTTCTTTGTTGAATCACCTTTGGCAGTGATTACAGCCTCAAGTCTTCATGGGTATGACGCTACAAGCTTGGCACACCTGTATTCTGGGAGTTTCTCCCATTCTTCTCTGCAGAGCCTCTCAAGCTCGGTCAGGTTGGATGGGGAGCGTCGCTGCACAGCTATTTTCAGGTCTCTCCAGAGTTGTTCGATATGTGTTCAAGTTACGGCTCTGGCTTGGCCACTCAAGGACATTCAGAGACTTGTCCCGAAGCCACTCCTGAGTTGTCTTGGCTGTGTGTTTAGGATCATTGTCCTGTTGGAAGGTGAACCTTCTCCCCAGTCTGAGGTCCTGAGCGCTCTGGAGCAAGTTTTCATCAAGGATCTCTCTGTACTTTGTGTCGAATCATCTTTCCCTCGATCCTGACTAGTCTCCTAGTCTCTGCCGCTGAAAAACATCCCCACAGCATGATGCTGCCACCACCATGCTTCACCGTAGGGATGGTATTGGCCAGGTGATGAGCGGTGCCTGGTTTCCTCCAAAAAAGGAAGTAAGGTAGCTTAGTGGGTAAGATTTGTCATTATGGGTATTGTGTGTAGATTGATGAGGGAAAAACAACTATTTAATCAATTTTAGAATAAGGCTGTAACGTAACAAAATGTGGAAAAAGTTAAGGGGTTTGAATACTTTTCCGAATGCACTGTATATTTTTCTCTCGGTCAGTTAAGATTTTTTGGATTTAAATGTATAATCTGAACCAGCAGATGGCGCTGTAATATAATATTTCATAATTACCACACCGACAATCCATTGTCAATTGATAATCCCAAATGATCCATAACTTTCCATTTTACTCAGTAGATAAGTAATTATCTAAACGGAACCGCTTACAATTGTGTGTTATCTGAGGAAAATGTAAAGTGATATATATCCTCTCGAGAGATTTTATTGCAAGACTACTTCAGCCTGCCTGTATTTCAATTGGGATACATTTCTGTGCTGTTTACTACAAATTACTATTTGTGGTCCTATTTCAGTGTTTTGAGACAACAGCTCACTTGCAACCTCTGAGCTTCTCGTGATGTCTTCTGATCATTTAGAACATTTATTTTTGTTTTACTACAGAGTGATACTTTTGTGCAGATATCTATATTTTGAACAGAGATTGACATTACTCTATTTTTCTTGAGTTCAATTTATGGAGTTATGTTGTTTAAAACATTTATGTTAAAATGGGTGTTGTATGAGATATGCTCGATGTTATTATCATTACAGTGCATTAGGTATTGTTTGTCAGGTGGTGTCCGCTTGAAAACTAAGCTATGAATCTTTGAGAAAGTGTCTATTGTTGGTCTTTGTGTTACCAAATTCTGGGTTAGAATTGTGACTGCTGTATTTTTTACTTCAAAAGCACAGTTTTGGTTTCTGATGTAGGACAACCTTCCATATAGAATATTGTACATTTCACAATGTTAAGACAATTAAAATTGGAATGGATTTTGTCAAATGCTTCTTGTCACTAAGTTTATTGTTAATTTAACATGTATTCAGTTCATTCACAGTTGTGATCAATGTCCATGAAATCACAAGAGTGTACAGAAAATACTGTGCAGGCATGAAGCATAAACTGTGTCATGTCAGGGGTGATGACATAAACACAGTATGGATATTATCTGTCACTGCCAAAAGAAAACAGCCATAGGCTATGTCTTTTTAAAGTGTTTTTTTATGGGATAAATGGCTAAAACACAAATAACAGTAGATCAATGTTATGACAATATTTCAATACTTTATGTTAAAGGTTGAACAATATACATTTCGTTTTTCCAGAGGTCTTATTTCAAACATCGCTGCTCTGGCACCCCAATGGTGGAACAAGCTCCCCCACGACGCCAGGACAGCGGAGTCACTGACCCCCTTCCGGAGACACTTGAAACCCCTACCTCTTTAAGGAATACCTGGAATAGTATAATAGTAATCCTTCTACCCCCCTTTACTACCACTGTCTTTTGTCTAAACTAACACCTGACTTATTTCACCTGCTAGCACTGACTTGTTTAAAGAAATGTACTTATTGTGATCGAGATGTAGTTGTCCCTGATTGCATTGACTTTGCTCACAGCTGCTTGTTTGAAGAAGTGTACTTACTGTGATGAAGATGTGGTTGTCCCACTTGTTATCCTAAGTTGAATGCGCCAATTTGTAAGTCGCTCTGGATAAGAGCGTCTGCTAAATGACTTAAATGTCAAATGAACAACGCAATCATGGTAGTAGTTGGTCCAGGGAATCTCATTCTCCAATAGGGTAGAGCAGGGTTCTTCAATTCCGGTCCTGGAGGGCGGAAACACTTCTGTTTTTTATTTCTACCTGGTAGTTAATTGCACTCACCTGGTGTCCCAGGTCTGAATTAGCCCCTGATTAGAAGGAGAGGATGAAAAACAGAGGTGTTTCGGCCCTCCAGGACCGGAATTGAAGAACCCTGGGGTAGAGGGTCAATGATGTATATAATCATTGGTTGGTCCTCGGGCTGTCCGTCTAGTGGCTCTGAGGTCCTTGTAACGTTGGGGACGGTAAAGAATCAATGTGATCTGGTGAGTGTGGTGAAATCCTCTTGCTAAATAGTAAACTCTATTCTGCGGTAAAGATGGCGGCGGCAGAAGGGGCGCGCAGTGGTCGGAGCACGGCGAAACGACCCTGAAGGGTTCATATTTCGTAGAAACTCGGACGTGGGGGACTGAACATTCCTGCCACGAGATCCCACGGACCGTTGGCAGAGAGTTTTCAGTGACTTTTGCTTTATTGTTTGAGGCAAGGTGGGTGGATTTCACACCGATACTAGCTATCGAGCTAACAGCTAACGTTAGCGAGATAGCAAGCTAGCTAGCTAGGAGTCGGTTGGAGAAAAGGGTGTTGAGGAAGACTATTCGGAACAGGCCGCTCCATAGTTGGGTGATGTGAATCAGGAGTGTGTAGGGTTGGCTAGCTTCGTCCCGAACATCTTTACACTGAACTGCGGGGATGGGACAACAGGTAGGCCGCGTCGGTGAGGGGGCTTCGACAGGACTCCAACCGCCACCACCGCAACAACACCCGGGCAAGGGGAACAGGGGAAGCACAGGGAGGAGACCCCGGGAAGTCAGCAGTACCGGAACGCCACCAGGCAGGGTTGCTGCCGTCAACGTGCCGGACCCAGCAATTAATATATTCACCCAGCATTCAGGTAGGAAAATACGCATTATTATAACATTGTTTATTTTATCAACTGGTATGTCAAATAATGACGTTAGCTAGTTAAGTTAGTCAAACTGATTTATTTAGCTGACGTTTGCTAGCTACGTGCTAGCTAGTTAGCTACGTGTTAGCTAGTTAGTTTACTGCTAGTCAACTGTGTGCCCGACAACGGCGTTTCAGGACTGCACAGCTGCAAGCAGCAAAAAGGACCGTTCACTTCTATGGCGACCTAGACTCCGAGATGCTTGTTAAACGATTATCTCTGCCACCCGGGATGCAGTGGCAATTCCACTCCATTAACTCACTATGGCAGCCACAACAGTACCACATTTAAGCCTGGAGTGGTTTGCACGTATTGTATTTTACAACATAGTCTACTCAGCTGAAAATTGTTGTGCAAAGTAACTATTTGAATTATGTTTGTGTAAGACATATTCCTTGAGGATACTCTCTTTCATAGATGTTGTAACTAAGGTACTAAAATCCTCAGTGGTGAACCTTGCGATGTAGTAGTAGTGCCCCAGTGGCACACTCACATTGGTGGTCTCTGAGGGTCAAACTGGATATAGGCCTATATACATACACTCATTATGCTGCTATCTAGGCCTGCTATGTGTCAATGACACTCAGGATGTAGTCAAGGCTATCAGTAAGGATCTTCTATGGAGAAACTATTATTACAATTAGTCAGCAAAGTCCTGCTCCGAGCAACTGTAGAAGTATTTGCTGTTGTGTTTATGTTATCAGGTTCTGTAAGACCATTTAGGGATGCATTATGTTACAGAAGTTGAGGGGAATGTTATTATTCTGTGTCTGACGAATATACTTTATATCCATCCACGATTGCAACAACTATCCAGTCTCTACTGCTTCCATTGAGCTTTGCCTTACCCAAGGGAAGGTCAGTCAGTCTTGCATGGAATCAGATGTGATGGGAATGGCGAGAGTGTAAGGCTCGTCCAGTAGTTGTTTTTGCAGCTCTCTGCACAGGGGCAAAGCGAGACCTGTCACATCTCCACAATTAACCTCTTCAGCTGGAAACGCAAACCTGCAAAGTGCACACTGTCTGTACTTTCAAATGTCCAAGTGTCCTTTTTATAACTGGTGCATAGCCAAGTGTTACCTTGTAAACCCTCACAATATAATGGAAGTATGAAAGCATTTGTCTGTGCAACTCTCTCCTTGACCGAGCAGGAGCAATTCTAATGTAAGGCTATATGATGCAGTTCTATCCTGGCAGTGCCACTGTTGGGTAAAAGCAATGTGTTGTGAAACCATTGGGCCATGTGAGTAAAGTCAGCAGTATGTCTACAGTGTATGTCGAACATGGTTTTGTCTATTCATAGGATTTGACCCCTTCACATCTGGCTGAGTTATGTCACCATGGCTGATTCTAAGGAAGTTATTATTTTGCAACAAAGCCCATTTCCTCCTTTTCTTTACAGTCAGCAAGATGATTTGGCGGTTCTTCCTGGGTAATTCCACAGTGATGCTTAGACTCCAGATTTTTCACTTTAAAATGTAAGACAAACATAAACCGTCTTTCTGTGCTGTCATTATGTTAGCAATCTTTGCATCTCCACTGTTCTTCAAGTAAATGTTTTTTGTAAAATTTTCTGTGGAAATGAAGTAGTCCTTGTGCATAGAGTTGTACAGTTTGTTTAACTTTGCATTCATTGCCCTCCTCCTTTTAGCCGTTTTGTGGTTGTTAGTGTTGAATAGTTAATCCTTTGTATGGTTTGTCAGTTGTAAAAGGCCTAGGCCAATTTTTTCCCCAAATGAAAGTACAATGACATCATGATCATATTGCATTTGATACCGTGGCTATTTGAGATGGATGCCTCAGTCTGTGACCCTTTTGAGGTGTGTGTGTGTAGTACGTGTGTAAATGTATTTTTGCCTGAAGGAAGTGATTCACTGTGGGGACGCACACAAGTTCTTCTGAATCAATGGCCTCTGCATCGCCCTGTCCCCCACAGGCAAGTTCACTCAGCTCGTCCCTGTTGGCCACAATTTCATTTAGGCATTTCTTTATTATTTATTCATTGTGTCCGGCTCTTACAATAAGTTTATCTTTGCAGCGTTATGAAAACCAAAGCCTACTTGGCAATTTGGAGCTGAAGGTAATGGTATCTTTCTGATACGCAATATGGAATCCCAAGAAGGCTTGCATTCCCCCCAACCACATGATGACTTTAGAGTGCTCACCCAGCATAATGCTGATCAAGTGATCTTTTATGGCGCTTGTGTGGAACTATGGCCTCTTATTTGGCTTTGCCTTGGGCTCTCTCTTGTTTGCAGAATTCACAGAAGTGAAGATTTGGCTATCAAGCCCATAAACAGTTCAGCAGGTTGAGAGCAGGTTTCATATACTTGATTAGGAAATAGGCCACATTTACAGTGCATTCGGAAAGTATTCAGACCCCTTGACTTTTTCCACATTTTGTTACATTACAGCCTTATTCTAAAATTGATTAAATAAATGTTTGTTATCGATCTACACACAATACCCCATAATGACAACGTGAAAACAGGTTTATAGAAATTGTTGCATTAAAATAACATTTAATTTTTTTCGTAAGTATTCAGACCCTTTGCTATGAGTCTTGAAATTGAGCTCAGGTGCATCCTGTTTCCATTGATCATACTTGAGATGTTTCTACAACTTGATTGGAGTACACCTGTGGTAAATTTAAATTGATTGGACATGATTTGGAAAGGCACACACCTGTCTATATAAGGTCCCACAGTTGACAGTGTATGTCAGTGCAAAAACTAAGCCATGAGATCGAAGGAATTGTCCGTAGAGCTCCAAGACAGGATGTGTGTCGAGTCACAGATCTGGGGAAGGGTACCAAGAACACAGTGGCCTCCATCATTCTTAAATGGAAGAAGTCTGGAACCACCAAGACTCTTCCTAGAGCTGGCTGCCCGGCCAAACTGAGCAATCGGGGGAGAAGGGCCTTGGTCAGGGAGGTGACCAAGAACCCGATGGTCACTCTGACAAAGCTCCAGAGTTCCTCTGTGGAGATGGTTGTCCTTCTGGAAGGTTCTCCCATCTCTGCAGCACCACCAATCAGGCCTTTATGGTAGTGGCTAGATGGAAGCCATTCCTCAGTAAAAGGCACATGACAGCCCGCTTGGAGTTTGCCAAAGGCTCCTAAAGGACTCTCGGACCATGAGAAACAAGATTCTCTGGTCTGAGGAAACCAAGATTGAACTCTTTGGCCTAAATACCAAGCGTCACATCTGGAGGAAACCTGTCACCATCCCTACGGTGAAGCATGGTGGTGGCAGCATCAAGCTGTGGGGATGTTTTTCAGCGGCAGGGACTGGGAGACGAGTCAGGATCGAGGGAAAGATGAACGAAGCAAAGTACAGAGAGATCCTTGATGAAAACCTGCTCCAGAGCACTCAGGACCTCAGACTAGGGCGACGGTTCACCTTCCAACAGGACAGCGACCCTAAGCACACAGCCAAGACAACGCAGGAGTGGCTTCGGGACAAGTCTCTGAATGTCCTTGAGTGGGCCAGCCAGAGCCCGGACTTGAACACCGATCGAACGTCTCTGGAGAGACCTGAAAATAGCTGTGCAGCGATGCTCCCCATCCAACCTGACAGAGCTTGAGGATCTGCAGAGAAGAATGGGAGAAACTCCCCGAATACAGGTGTGCCAAGCTTGTAGCGTAATACCCAAGAAGACTCGAGGCTGTAATCGCTGCCAAAGGTGCTTCAACAAAGTACTGAGCAAAGGGTCTGAATACTTATGTAAATGTCATATTTCTGTTTTTTATATATATATATTTTTTTATACGTTTGCAAAAATTCCTTAACCTGTTTTTGCTTTGTCATTATGGGGAATTGTGTGTAGATTGAGGGGGGGAATAAAAAATAAATAAAAAATCAATTTTAAAGAATAAGGCTGTAACGTAACACAATGTGGAAAAAGTCAAGGGGTCTAAATACTTTCCGAATGCACTGTATTTAACAACATCTCTGCTCTACGTGTTCTTTCTCCGCTTGCCTTCATAAAATGGAATGAATTGCAGGACAAAGGAGATCTGCACATGATCCCTGATACATTTAAGATGATTTGCATTAGGGATAAAATTGGATTATATAAATCCACTTTTCTATATCTGCAAAGGCCTCAACAACCAAAATAAATCACACAGTACTGAAAATAGAGTTTTGGAGGCGGCTGTGAGATTTTAACTAATTTAAACCTGATGTGTTGCAGTAATAATGTCCCTTGGTGTCTTATCTGGGTGACTGGGTCCTCTGCCCTACCCAGCATGTGTCACCCAGAGTTGCATCCTTCAGCCACTAGAAGGAGCTCAGTCTCATACTTTTCATCCCTATAAATGCAGGGCAGTTGTGTTCATTTGCATGTTTACCAGGGTGTGTATGCTTCTGCATTTCATAAAGCACAATGATTATGACAGTGGACTGTATATATTCTGGGATGGTTGCTTCATGAATTATTCATCCTTCCCCTCTCTCCATGTGCCTGACTGGTGAAAGCATGAGGCTGGAGACTACAGGCAGCATTTTAATCTTGGTTCTTTTTGACTGCATTAACCGTGCCCTGGCCCTCTCCTTCCCAGTGGAACTCATTCTGCTCTCATTAAACACAGGATTCATCAAAGGAAAGGAAATGATTTGAGTCGACTCATTGGTGTTGCAGATGCTGACGAAACCTCCCATGTGCGCTCTGAAACTCACACACCTACCGGTATATCATGTTACTGAGTTTGTTTACACTACAGAATGGCAAATTATTTACTGTCTCTTCACTCTCTTGTGAAACTTAGATCATATAGGTTCAGATATAACAATGCTGTACAGGGTGGGAAATTAACGTTTTGGTCCACCAGCCACTGTGACAGGTAGATACAAAAATATACCAAAATATTTTTCGCCATTGTTACACCAGTATTCACAAATAACTGATGAGCATGCCTTGTAATATTTCTAAAACAAAAAAGTATTACTAGTAAGAAGTAATTTAGTATATTGCTCAATGCTTTCATTTTTGTCACCCAAGTATTTTACCCATGTTAAAATAAATAATTTCGATACAAAAGTAAAACTGAAACAGTTTTCCAACTTGGACGTTAAGAATCAACAAAGTGCCTGCCCTGCCACAAAATGCTGAGTGATACGACTTTATTATTATTAGTTCAGGACTCTAACGCTTCATTTTTTTTTACAAGGAGTACATAAGTTATTTAGGAGCACAATTAAATTAGTTGAGTCTTACAGTAAATGAATAAAAGGTTTTTGGACTGTTCCATGCTCAATCAAGCACAATTTACCCCTAGATATTTGAGTCATTAGATGAGACAAAAATGTTCAGCTGCCCCTTTAAGCGGTGGGCCATTACTGTGGTAACAGCACTCCTTGTCTGTCAGAGATGATCATCTCTGTCTGCGCTACCAGCAGACAGTTGCAGTAAACTCAAACTAATATTGAAAAACAACCTAGCGTGTGAACAAAACTATAACACTTTAGTAGCCTTTCAGGTCAATTTGACCAACTTCTACATTTTGGGCTTTGGATAGTTTTTTAGTTTGGGGCTGGGGGTGCTACGCCACTGCTTATAACTATAAGTTAAGTATAACTAAAAATACATGTAATGTGTCAAATTATATCCAGCTCAGGGCTACAGCTTTGCATTTGGTTTGCTAAGTGGATAGATGTCAAGATTCTTGCTTACAGCAGAGGCATTAAATCCCATCCTGGATCAAGATCCCTGTAGCCTAAATTAGTTTTGTGTGTAAAAAAAAAAAAGAACCGTTTTGACGGTATGAAAATCTGGATACCGCCCAACCTTAACGCCAATGCCAAAATCTACCCGCATTTGGTGGGTGGGGAGTGTTTTTTAATTTCCACCCTGATGCTGTATGAACATTATGATGGTACTGTTGGTTTTCCATGTGGGGGGACTGGTCTATTGGACTGCTGTAGAGGTCTGATTTGAAATGCAAAACCTGTTTAGTGTTGATTGGGTTCCAGGACTTGGCCTGGGTTGTGGCTGACTGCTCTCAGTGCTTATCCAGAGATCCAGGCACATGGCTTGGACCGTTCAACCTCAGCGGGACTGAGTCTGTCCACCATCACCCTCATCCGAGACTGTTCTCTCTGTGCCTTAAGCTCAGCTCAAATACCTCATCTTCATTCTATCTCTACTCATCTTCCTTTCTCGTTCTCTCTCTTTGTCATCTTAGTGGAGTTGAAATTGAGCACTGCTTTTGCCCGGGATAATCCTCTGTCCTCCCTCTTCTTCCCCTCCGGTTTAATCACACACCAGAGTCTGCATTAATCTGGCACTTCATGTGTCGCTGCCAGGGTCGTCTCTATGCTCTCTTGTGTTGAGCAGCAGGGGTGAGACCAAGGAGCTCAGACACAGAAAGGGCCCATTTCTCTCTCAATGGACTGGGATCGTTTGCCCCATTTCAAAGAGAATGTTGTGAGTCACAGAGTGGCTAACCCAGGTGCTATCAAAAGCCTTTTTGATACTGTGCCTTGTGCAGGGCAGATTGGGCGGCCAAGCCCTGCATATGGAAGCAATGGGAATGTAATCTCAGCGAGCTCCGTGTACTATCACAGGAACATGAGACCCACTGAAGTCCGTGTAATCCTCTTCAGCCGGGCCTGAATCCTCATGGTCATTCCAGCAGTCGCTCAGTTAAAGGCTGTCTGTCCTCTCTGCTACAGTTGCAGTTTTAGGATTCATTCTAGTTAGTGTAGCGTAGCCTAACTGTGGAAAAATATAACATATCTAATGGAAGACCAGCTGCTGCTGTACACTGCCTTACAATTTCCATAATATCATGCGGTCTATTGAAATGAGATGTTATATTCTCTGCCCCAGGTACCGCTTGTTCCTGTCAGGCTAATCTGTCTGGACTGTGATTTTGCTTTGTAACTAATGTAATCATCTCTAGGCTTGTATCTCTACACCACACAGAAGGCTCTCTCTGGTCTCTCCACACAGTGCCATGGTGAAAACCTCACCACAACTTTCAACCTCATTAAGACTAGAAATCTCAGATTCAACACATTATTACTTGGAGATAAAACTCTGTATCTTATATCTCAACACACAGACATGTTTTTGCAAATAAGTGTAGACAATGAAGTATGCCCAGCTGTTGTCTGGGAAGCTCTTAAAGCAGATATGAGCAATTGTATCATGTCTTACTCTTCACATAAGGAAAAAGAAGACCCATGAAGAATTAGAAATACTAGAACAGAAAATCCACTCCTTAGAAAGAAAACAACATAGTTTAGATAGCATTTATTTCTAACACCCTTCAACAGTTGAACACTGAAGCTTGAATTTAACCCAATAAACACCCTATCTGCAGCGATTGCTGCCATGAAATCCAAGCAGCAATATATTGATCAAGGTGAAAGTGCAGGGAAAATGCTTGCTTGGCAAATTAAGAAAGAGGAAGAGGAACTAACCATCCATAGCATTCAAACCCCAGATGGTAGCATGACAATGGAGCCTTATGGAATCAACTCAGTCTTTGATACAGTTTGTGATAACATGTTTTAATCTGAAAACAAAAGGTCAAAGGAGGATATAGACAATTTCCTTAAATTGCCAAACTCCCGAAGTATCCCTTTAAAGCCATTTTACCAATTATAAGTGAATCAAGAGAAAATGAATATGGATGGAAATATTGTTGGAGGCCATCAGTCTACAAAATGGGAAATCTCCTTTTAATTATGTATTCCCAGTGGAATTTTTTGTCCCAAATTACTAAAGCCTATGTTACTTATGCTCACAACAGCTCTAGAGCAAAATGAACTTCCCCAGTAACTATGTTTGGCTAAAATCACCTTACTTAAAAAGAAAGATAAGGATCCGTTGTCATGGAGATCCTTATATCCAGTATCACTCTTGAATATGGATTGATACTGAAAGAAGCTCCTACGCCAAAGAAGTTGATTGCCAAGTTATATCAAGGGTTGATTGAAACTCTACCTGATGGTTCAGAACCTAATAAGGAAAAAATGGGAAACAGATCTAAAGGAAGAAATTGAGGAGAACCATTGGTCACAGATATGTGAAAATGTTCATACCTGCTCCTACAACGTAAGACATAAACTACTGTAATTTAAGATAATTCATAGGACTTAATACACTCCTGCCAGAATGAATGTAATGTACAGTCGTGGTCAAAAGTTTTGAGAATGACACATTAATTTTCATATACTCCAGAATGTTATGAAGAGTGATCAGAGGAATTGCAATTAATTGCAAAGTCCCTCTTTGCCATGAAAATGAACTTAACCCCCAAAAAACATTTCCACTGCATTTCAGCCCTGCCACAAAAGGACCAGCTGACATCATGTCAGTGATTCTGTCGTTAACACAGGTGAGAGTGTTGACGAGGACAAGGCTGGAGATCACTCTGTCATGCTGATTGAGTTAGAATAACAGACTGGACGCTTTAAAAGGAGGGTGGTGCTTGAAATCATTGTTCTTCCTCTATTAACCATGGTTACCTGCAAGGAAACGTGCCGTCATCATTGCTTTGCACAAAAAGGGCTTCACAGGCAAGGATATTGCTGCTAGTAAGATTGCACCTAAATCAACCATTTATCGGATCATCAAGAACTTCAAGGAGAGAGGTTCAATTGTTGTGAAGAAGGCTTCAGGGTGCCCAAGAAAGTCCAGCAAGCGCCAGGACCGTCTCCTAAAGTTGATTCAGCTGCGGGATCGGGACACCACCAGTGCAGAGCTTGCTCAGGAATGGCAGCAGGCAGGTGTGAGTGCATCTGCACGTACAGTGAGGCGAAGACTTTTGGAGGATGGCCTGGTGTCAAGAAGGGCAGCGAGGAAGCCACTTCTCTCCAGGAAAAACATCAGGGAGAGACTGATATTGGACTGCTGAGGACTGAGGTAACGTCATTTTCTCTGATGAATCCCCTTTCCGATTGTTTGGGGCATCCGGCAAAAAGCTTGTCTGGAGAAGACAAGGTGAGCGCTACCATCAGTCCTGTGTCATGCCAACAGTAAAGCATCCTGAGACCATTCATGTGTGGGGTTGCTTCTCAGCCAAGGGAGTGGGCTCACTCACAATTTTGCCTAAGAACACAGCCATGAATAAAGAATGGTACCAACATATACTACGAGAGCAACTTCTCCCAACCATCCAAGAACAGTTTGGTGACGAACAATGCCATTTCCAGCATGATGGAGCACCTTGCCACAAGGCAAAAGTGATAACTATGTGGCTTGAGGAACAAAACATCAACATTTTGGGTCCATGGCCAGGAAACTCCCCAGACCTTAATCCCATTGAGAACTTGTCGTCAATCCTCAAGAGGCAGGTGGACAAACAAAAACACACATTCTGACCAACTCCAAGCATTGATTATGCAAGAATGGGCTGCCATCAATCAGGATGTGGCCCAGAAGTTAATTGACAGCATTCCATGGCGGATTGCAGAGGTCTTGAAAAAGAAGGGTCAACACTGCAAATATTGACTATTTGCATAAAATTAATGTCATTGTCAATAAAAGCCTTTGACACTTATGGAATGCTTGTAAATATACTTCAGTATACCAAAGTAACATCTGACAAAAATATCTAAAAACACTGAAGCAGCAAACTTTGAAGACCAATACTTGTGTCATTCTCAACTTTTGACCACGACTGTACACAGAAATGTCACATCTGTTGGAGATTCAAAAAGCACATAGGAACCCTATTACAGTGCATTCGGAAAGTATTCAGACCTCTTGACGTTTTCCACATTTTGTTACGTTACAGCCTTATTCTAAAATGGATTCAATCGTTTTTTCCCCTCATCAATCTATACACAATAACCCATAATGACAAAGCAAAAACAGGTGTTTAGCTATTTTAGCAAATGTATTACAAATACAAAAACTCAGTACTTTGTTGAAGCACCTTTGGCAGCGATTACAGTCTCGAATCTTCTTGGGTATGACGCTACAAGCTGTATTTTTGGAGTTTCTCCCATTCTTCTCTGCACATCCTCTCAAGCTCTGTCAGGTTGGATGGGGAGCGTCGCTGCACAGCTATTTCCAGGTCTCTCCAGAGATGTTAAATCGGGTTAAAGTCTGGGCTCTGGCTGGGCTTTGTCTTGGCTGTGTGCTTAGGGTCGTTGTCCTGGTGGAAGGTGAACCTTCGCACCAGTCTGAGGTCCTGAGTGCTCTGGAACATGTTTTCATCAAGGATCTCTCTGTACTTGGCTCTGTTCATCTTTCCCTCGATCCTGACTTGTCTCCCAGTCTCTACCGTAGGAATGGTGCCAGATTTCCTCCAGACATGACGCTTGGCATTCAGGCCAAAGAGTTCAATCTTGGTTTCATTAGACCAGAGAATCTTGTTTCTCATGGTCTGAGAGTCCTTTACGTGCCTTTTGGCATACTCCAAGCGGGCTGTCATGTGCCTTTTACTGAGGAGTGGCTTCCATCTGGCCACTCTACCATAAAGGCCTGATTTGGTGGAGTGCTGCAGAGATGGTTGTCCTTCTGGAAGGTTCTCCCATCTCCAGAGAGGAACGCTGGAGCTCTGTCAGAGTGACCATCGGGTTCTTGGTCACCTCCCTGACCAAGGCCCTTCTCCCCCAATTGCTCAGTTTGTCCGGGCGGCCAGCTCTAGGCAGAGTCTTGGTGGGTCCAGACTTATTCTATTTAAGAATGATGGAGGCCACTTTGTTCTTGGGGACCTTCAATGCTGCGGAATTGTTTTTGTACCCTTCCCCAATCCTGTCTCGGAGCTCTACAGACATTTCCTTCGACCTCATGGCTTGGTTTTTGCTCTGACATGCACTGTCAACTGTGGGACCTTATATAGACAGGTGTGTGCCTTTCCAAATCATGTCCTATCAATTGAATTTACCACAGGTGGACTCCAAGTTGTAGAAACATCTCAAGGATGATCAATGGAAACAGGATGCACCTGAGTTCAATTTCGAGTCTCATAGCAAAGGGTCTGAATACTTATGTAAATAAGGTTTTATTTTTTTTATTTTTTATTAATTTGCAAACATTACAAAAAACAAACAAAAAAGGTTCGCTTTGCCATTATGGGGTATTGTTTAGCTTGATGAGGAAAAACATTTATTGAATCAATTTTAGAATAGGGCTGTAACGTAACAATGTGGAAAAAGTCAAGGGGTCTGAATACTTTCGGAATGCACTGTGGTCCTGTGATAAAATAAAAAAAAGTTGGATAACCAGAATATAGATTTCAGTTGTCAGAGTGAACAAGTAAAGAAATCACAATATCAAACAATTACATCCGATCAGAATTGGATCAGGTAGCGCACAGCAGGGCTGTGCATGGTTGACATTCAGATTTCAGCCTATTTCAATAAATGGGTTATATTTACACAAAGCAAGAGAACAATGTTGACCGAGCTAAGAGCAAAATATTCGGTCAGAATTTGTATTTCTATTTTCTCTCTCGAATTTGGGATTATCTGGGCCAATAGCCAAAGTCTATTTTTATAGGGGACACTCCGGTGTCTTATTGTTATAGAAGCCAAAACATTTACATTTTCTCTCCATTTGATATGAATATGAGTTGGCCTATTAAGCAACTCTCAGTTTAATGCATGCTAGATTTCTCCTGCCGTGTTATTTCATGATCAAACAATGAATGAATCTAGGCTAAATTGATTTTGAATAACCCAAAAACATGGGAGTCCTAAGGTAATAATGATTTATAAAAATTGAATGAGAAATTTGCACACCTGATACTTGAGCAAAGCATTATAAGACAGAAATGATGCATGCATGCGAACCAAACAACCAAAAGCCTAATCTTACTAACGGAAATATCATAAGCATTAACACAAATTAAAGTTATGAGGAGTATTTTCCAAACTATTTTACTAGTGTTTAATGTCCTTAAGTTGCAGCTTTTAAATGGAAATAATTATGAAAATCAGAGTCTATGCGATAAAAATATTTTAGGACAGAAGTAGTGAAATTTCCCAGGTGGAAAAATCTAATGAGTGAAGTTGGGCTGCTACAGCTGAGGAAAGCTTATGGAAGAAATTATGCGTAGTTGGTCTAGGCCTATTTCCATATTATTCTAGCTATGTACAACTTACCTAAAACGTATATAGTAGCCTAATAAGAGGGGAGGATGAGGCCAAAATGTTAATACGTTTATAATTATCCAGTTCTGAAGACAGCTGAGTTGCTCTGCTGCCCATGATTTACAATCCATCACAAGACGCACAGCAAGCGAGGCTCGCTTCGGCACACAGATAGCCAGATAGGCCTAGGCTGCTATACATCTCTTTCGTGCCACAGCTCCACCAGAGTGAATTAGGTTATTCGAAAACATTTGGCTCCATCAAATATATTTTGTCAATGTCATGATTCCTTTCATCCCTCCTGTAGCATGTTTTTTGTTGTTGTGTTGTGGTGTTTGTGGGGTGCTGTGATCCAGGAAAAAGCTGACTGGGATAGTTTCTCAGGAACAATGATCCTCCTCCTGCAGTAATGCTGCTGAGCATTGATTATACAGGAAGAAGATCCGAATATAGGGCCCTATAAAATCTGTTGAATTGTTTTGCCTGATTCCATTTAGTTTTTCACAAATTCCATTTTCTCTTTTGTTTGTCCAGAGTTCTGTTTTTCAAACAATTTTCAGGTTTTCACTCTCAATCACTTTTTTTTTATAGAACATCCAATTTCATTGGTTTTCTAAGTCCAAAATGATGCTTAAACCACTTTTGACCCAACCTTGCTCAAACACACCAGAGTCAGCTTATCAATGTCCTGTTGAGCAGCTGATTTTCTACAGTGTGGTGTGTTCGTGCATGCCAGATAGGCCTAGGCTACTATACATCTCTTTCATGCCACAGCTGGAGCAAAAGCCTGCACCCCCAGTAGCTCTCCTGGACTTTCCTGGAGGAGGGTTGGCCACCCTGCAACATTACAATTACAACCAAATACTTTTTATGTCTTTATAAAATAATTCCCTCATTCAATGAACCAGAAATCATATGGCTAAGGTGGGCGAGGTATCTAACTAAGATGTTTATCTATTTTTAAGGTTAAAATATTCAGTGTTCGGGGAGATCTTGACAGCATAGGAGTTACTTGTCAATTAAGCTAAGAATATTTTTGAACTTTGTCAGAATTAAATGTTCAGTATTGAATAGAGGAGAATCCTAGAAAATGTTGACCGCTTGAAAGTTTTACAACAGGAGTATGCATCATTGTTTCATCAACTGCGCACCCATATCAACTGCATGTCGGCAGTTGGTGGTTGTGGTTATACACGAGTGCCTGTGGAAAATGATTTTAGGACATTGGACATGACAATGACATTTTAATACATGCTAATAGCTAAATGGTTAACTAGCAAGATAGCCAATTCAAAACAGTGTAGTTTGGCTGGTTATCTGTGCTGAACAAAAATATAAACGCAACATGCAATAATTTCAAAGATTTTACTGAGTTACCGTTCATATAAGGAAATCAGTCAATTGAAGTAAATTAAGTAGGCCCTAATCTATGGATTTCACATGACTGGGAATACAGATATGCATCGGTTGGTCACAAGCCTTAAAAATAAAAAAAAGTAGGAGCGTGGATCAGAAAACCAGTCAGTATCTGGTGTGACAACCATCAATGGCTGTGCGAGGTTGCTGGATATTGGTGGGAACTGGAACACGCTGTCATACACGTTGATCCAGACCATCCCAAACATGCTCAATGGTTTACATGACCGGTGAGTATGCAGGCCAAGGAAAAACGGGGACATTTTCAGCTTCCAGGAATTGTGTACAGATCCTTGCGACAGTGCATTATCATGCTGAAATATGAAGTGATGGCGGCGGATGAATGGCACGACAATGGGCCTCAGGATCTTGCCACGGTATCTCTGTGCGTTCAAATTGCCATCAATAAAATGCGGTTGTGTTTGTTGTCCGTAGCTTATGCATGCCCATACTATAACCACAACGCCACCATCGGGCACTCTGTTCACAACGTTGACATCAGCAAAACGCTTACCCAAACGACACGGTTGTGAGACGGGTTGGACATACTGCCAAATTCTCTAAAACGATATTGGAGGTGGCTTGTGGTAGAGAAATGAACATTAAATTCTCTGGCAACAGCGCTGGTGGACATTCCTGCAGTCAGCATGCCAATTGCACACTCCCTCAACTTTTGACATCTGTAGCATTTTGTTGTGTGACAACTGCACATTTTAGTGGCCTTTTCTTGTCCCCAGCACAAGGTATTCCTGTGTAATGATCATGCTGTTTAATCAGCTTCTTGATATGCCACCTGTCAGGTGGATGGATTATCTTGGCAAAGGAGAAATGCTCACTAACAGGGATGTAAACAAATTTGAGCAAAATAAGCTTTTTGTGCGAATGGAATATTTCTGTGATCTTTTATTTCAGCTCATGAAACATGGAACCAACACTTTACATGTTGCGTTTTATATTTTTGTTCAGTGTAGTTGGACTGTTGTATATCATTATTTTACCTGCTGTGCAAATATCTCTCGCTCTCTCTGTCTCACTCTTGCTCTCCTCCCCTCCCCCTGACAACGTCCCACTGGCACACGCAGGTGATGCACACACCATTACTTTTCCAGGATTTTCATTGCTGACCACTGGGCAAATAACTCACTAACTAGCAATGAATATCAACAAATGTGCACACATGGCACGCTTTGATTAAAAAATGCATCTCGTGACTGCATGATTTGAAAGATCGATCATGCCTGTCAATGCAGGCCTACAATAATTAAACTCCCGTGCACTCTGCAGAGACTGGGGGACAGTGGTCAACACATCACATCCGGAGGACACTTTGAGCCAATTCTGATGGGAGTAGCCACATTTGTGCGTGATTTTTCTTTTTTTTACTTGTCTATTTTGACATCTTAAATCTAATCTGCTTCTCAGACAATTTTTTTATTTGCCCCGGGCAAGCGTTAATGTCGAGCCCTGACATCAGCAGACCACTTTTGAGGTCTGGGAAAAATAGAAGAAATTTGGATTTTGGGGTGTAATTATCCTTTAATGCAAGGTGCGCACCAGAGACTTTTGTTTGGTTAGCGATGTTTCTGTAGCACTCATGTGATTGCAGCGTTTGCACAACAAATGGCCACTGGATTGATGCAAATAATCATGATATCATTCTACCGGGTAGGCATGGGCTACTTTGTAGTTAACATTTTAATTTCAAAGGTTTTTGGGAAAGCCTTTTCATCACCACCAGAAGAAGGTTATCATTAGCATCATCGCTAATGGCTACACAAAGTGTAGACTACACGTGCACCACACACACAGACATAGACAGGGGCTTTCTTGTGCCGTTTTAGAAGGCTGAAGGAAAAAACAAACCACCAATGGATTTTGTTCATGTCATATGTTAACTTGGGCTAATGAATGTCTTTTCAATACATTTAGTTGATTTCCTACTAAGTTTAATACATTGTTGAATTCCGTTTTAATGTTTGGATTCTGTGATTCCGTCCGCATTCTACGCAACACAGATTTTATTGGGCTGGAAGAATATCACCCCATCCGATTGGGCAAGACCCTCCCCAACGCTCTCTGTCTGGCTGGCTGTCTGAGCTGGGCCTCTCCTGGGATCTGCTGGATCTTGTCTTTGTGGTGGATGATGCCAATCATACCACACCCTTCTGCTGCGTCACACAGCCTAGCACAACGGAACTGTAGTCTACATTTACCTCATTTAGCAGACGCTCTTATCCACAGCCACTTACAGATTGGAGTCTACTGCCAGGCCCAACCACATACTTCAGGTTGTACAAACTGAGTGGACCAATGAGCGTCACACGTTACGTAATAGGGGTGCTCTTCAAGTTTTTGCGTTGAACAAAGCAATAGCAGGCACATGCCAAATGCTATGACTTCCTACATTTTCCACTCTTCATTGTTTGATTTGGACGTAAACAATACTGTAACTTAACATTGAAAGATTTAATTTAGGCAATAATAGTCTGCGTTTCGATTTTGTTCACCTTTTGATCAGACGCAAACATCAATAGGAACATCAGTCAGTCTCTGTATGGAATCATTTTCAGCCTCACTCAAATATCAAGTGCATCCAAAATGTTTAAAGGAAAGGCGAGGCATGGCAGAAGGCCTTCCTGTAGTCCAGTGTTTCCAAACTCCAGTCCTCTGGTACCCCCAACGGCACACACTTTTCTGTTGTAGCCCTTGACAAATCAACCTGATTCAACTCATAATTTCATCAAGTGGGTTTGTCCAGGGCTACAACAAAAATGTGTACTTTTGGGGGTACACAATGACTGGAGTTGGGGAACACTGCTCTAGTCCACTACAGATAATTATATAGACCACCACTTACTGTGTTGTGCGCGAGCCTGGGGGGATGCACTTACTCCACATTAACCAATTAAAGGGCTGTGGTGGGCAGGCGAAGGGCTAGAGGCCCGTTATTAAAATGACTGATTTACAGGCCATTGCTCAGTCTGTAATTGGTGCATGCTTAGTGGAGCATGGGTAGATGAATGATACATGGCATTTCCCAGCACCCTAGCGTCTCATTATTTGCTCACTGACATTTATGGGACCAGGATGTAGATGGGTAGGGGGGTTGAGGAGGGGTCCTGCCAGTAAGGCCTATTAGCGCCACTAAGGTGCTGACCAGACCTTAAGGGCTTTGGTGCTGTCCTCTTCCATTACGGTTTGCACAACAACCACCACTACGAAAGCTACTTAAAGCTGTCTGTATCAAACTTCAGCTATTCACCCTAATCTGCCTGATTTAGGAAAAGTTGTGAATCAATTATGTTAATCTTGAGTGTGTGTTTCCTAAATGTGTAGGCCTAATTTAAATAGTTGGGTGATCAGTGTTCAAGGAAAGTTTCATCATTAGACAGGGCTCGACATTAACGCTTGCCCGGGGCAAGTGTTTTGTTTTGGGGGACAAACAGATTATAGAATGGACAAGTAAAAAAGAAAAAACCCTGCAAAAATCACTATCAAACAATTGGGCTACTCCAATCAGAATTGGTTCAGTGTCGTCCTGATGCAATGGTTTGCTCCCTATCCTCCCAATCTCTGCGGTGGTCGCAAGATGTCATGCAGTCTCAAGATGCATTTTTGAGATCAAATTGAGCCTAGCCGCGTTTGCAGTTGTTGATAATAATTGCTAGTAAGTTATACAATTTTTGTAAAGTAATGAAAATCCTGGAAAAGCCATGCTGTGTGAACAAACTAAATACCCAGCCAAACTACACAATATACACTATATATACAAAAGTATGTGGACACCCCTTCAAATTAGTATATTTGGCTATTTCAGCCACACCCGTTGCTGACATAGACAAACATTGGCCTTACTGAATGGCCTTACTGAAGAGCTCAGTGACTTTCAGCGTGGCACCGTCATAGGATGCCACCTTTCAAACAAGTCAGCCGCCATTTGGTTTCTGGAGCAGTGGAAACGTGTTCTCTGTAGTGATGAATCACTCTTCACCATCTGGCAGTCCGACGGAAGAATCTGGGTTTGGCTGATGCCAGGAGAAGGCTAACTGTCTGAATGTGTAGTGCCAACTGTAAAGTTTGGTGGAGGAGGAATAATGGTCTGGGGCTGTTTTTCATGGTTCGGGCTAGGCCCCTTGTTGCTGAATGGAAGCAAGTCCCTGCAGCAATATTCCAACATCTAGTGGAAAGCCTTCCCAGAAGAGTGGAGGCTGTTATAGCAGTAAAGGGAGGACCAACTCCATATTAATGCCGATGATTTTGGAATGAGATGTTCGACGAGCAGGTGTCTACATACTTTTGGTCATGTAGTATTTTGAATTGGCTCTCTCTCTAGATAACCATTTGTAGCTATTAGCATGCATTAATGTCATGTCCGATGTCCTAAAATAACTTTCCACCGGCACTCGTGTATAACCGCAAATGGCCAACACGCAGTTGATACGGGTGCGCAGTTGATGAAACCAATGGTGCATACTCTGGTTGTAAAACCATCTCTCAAGCGCTCAAAATTGGCTAGAATTCTCCTCTATTCAATACTGGCCATGTAATTCTGACAAAGTAAATAAATATTCTTAGAATAACCTAATTGACAAGTAACTCCGATGCTGTCAAGATCTCCCCTGAACACTGAATATTTTATCTTACAAATAGATAAACATCTTAGTTGGTTACCTCACCCACCTTAGCCATTTGGGCCGTGGTTCATTTAATGAGGGAATTATTTTATAAAGACATAAAAAGTATTTTGTTGTAATTGTAATGTTGCAGGGTGGCCAACCCTCCTCCAGGAGAGCTACTGGGTGGGCAGGCCTTTGCTCCAGCCCTACTCAAACACACCACATTGTAGAAAAAAAAATCAGCTGCTTAACAGGACCTTGATAAGCTGCCTGTGTTTGAGCAGGTTTGGATAAACGGCCTGCACACCCATGAACTTTCCAGATGGAGGGTTGACAGACGACATGTGTTTTATACAGTAGCCTATCAGAGCAGTATTTTACTTTGTGGAGGGTTAAGTGCCTTAGTCAAGGCCACAATGGCAGGAGATATAATGCATGGGATCAGAGACCAACAGCCTTCCATTGTCAATACCAGCCACCTTTTTGGCCCATGTTGTTAGACAATTTTGTATTTTTGGACAAGTGACTTGAGCGAAGGACAAGTGGCTAAAAAAGTTAATGTCAAGCCATGTTAGAATTGTCTCTCGCTTATTGGGTTGTGTGTGTTGTTCTGTACTTGTATGTCGCCCCATGCTTTTTGGCAGTGCTGTCGAACATAGTGACTCAACTGTCTGGAAGAATATTATTAGCCCCTGCTGTGTTGAAATCAGATTACACTGAAGACTTTTCAAGTTGATACTAAAGGCTTATTCTCACTGAATAGAGTTATCGTGACGAAATTTAAATTTACATAATATGTACATACACTTTTCAGTTCACATTAGCGACGGGAATGTCACGAGCCAAGAGGGTTCAGTTGATTTTTAAAAAAAAAATTTTTTTTTTTTTGGGGGGGGATGGATCAGCTTAATATTGCAGATAGATTGTATCTTCTATCAATGTAATTGTCTGCATCACTTCCAATCCCCCATGTTTATTTTTATTTTTTATATATATATTCCCCTTTATTACTTTTCAACCCCACCATCCTTTCCCTACTTGGAGTAAATTAGTGAACAACAACGCCCAGGCCTCTACTTCCGGTCTATACTTACTATCTACACCTTATGGACAGAGTTAATTTTACAATAATTCTATATATATATATATATATATATATATATATATATATACATTTATTTATTTTTTTGCTCCTGAACCTCTTCTACTCTCAACCTCTCCGATCATTTTCATGATGTCCATCCGGTTTGCTTCTAAATGCCATATCTTTCTAACTGTGCTCTTTCCCAAAAGCTCCCAACATACAACCTATATACTTATTATGGACACAGTATGCTTACATTATTAGCTATCTTTGTTATTATTTGTTGTTATTTGTTATTAGTCCCATCCTTCAACTCTATTCAATACCTCCCATCTATCTCTTAACACCATCCATATAGGATTTCTATTTGCCATATATATTTCAACCGTACTGTGATGTTTTACAAAAGTTCTGAACCTTTCTATTCTCATTGCTTCTACAGATTGTGAATTAAAAATAAACATTTTTGCTAAAAGTATTATTATATTATTGATTGATTGACTATGACTTTTCAGATCACCCAGTAATGCTATCTGCAAGGTTAGTTCCAGGTAAATATTGCAATCCTTTAGCCATTCCTGGACCTGTGTCCAAAAACAAGCTACAAATGGACAGAACCAAAACAAATGATCTAATGATTCTGTCTCTTCACAGCAAAATCTGTAGAGCTGGGAAGATTGTATCCCCCATATAAATAACATTCTATTGGTAGCAAGAATTTTATATAATAATTTAAATTGAAAGATTCTAATTTTTGAATCCGGTGTCGTTTTACGTGTCAGTTCATAAACACTATGCCATGGGATCGGTACGTCAAAGATCTCTTCCCAACTATTTTGCAATCTATATGGGACGGCTGTCAATCCTTTGGTCCTTAAGTGAAACTGATATACTTTTTTATTTATCACAGTTTTCCTTAACCAATTATGTTCTTTAATGCAAGGCCAGTCAGTTGACGTTCTTGTTTCACAGCTCAAAAGTACTATAAATGTCACAGTAGCCACAAGCCAGGAGGCTAAGCATTGCTAACTATATTAGGCCTACTACACTCTTAATTATTTCAACAAAACCATATTACAGTCTTGAATAACGCAACAATTCACAAGCATGTCCAGACAACGGGTTTATATTCTCGTCTGCACACTCATTCCATTTTAGCTTCAAGACAATAACACAGTTACTGCTAACAACATGTCATCAAGGAATGTGAGCCTATCAGGGCCCCGTGTAGCTCAGTTTAGAGCATGGCGTTTGCAACACCATGGTTGTGGGTTCGATTCCCACGGGGGGCCAGTATAAAAAATGTATGCACTCACTAACTGTAAGTCGCTCTGGATAAGAGCGTCTGCTAAATGACTAAAATGTAAAATGTATAAAAAATGAATGATTACCCAGCTAATACGAATATAAAAGTACAGTAGGCCTACCTTACAACAAACCATGCTTCTTTTATTAATATCATGCAAATCATTAGACTGCATGTGGTAAAAGAAAATTGCGAATGTAAACGTGGGTGTAATTCACCAGGGAGTTGAGAAGTTGAGATGTTTTATATGGAAGCCCATTCCCACCACCCAAAAATAAAATGCATATAGAGCATACATACAGTGCATTCAGAACGTTTTCAGACCCCTTGACTTTTTACACATTGTTACGTTACAGCCCTATTCTAAAATTGAGTAAATTGTTTTTTCTTCTTCTCAGCAATCTACACACAATACCCCATAATGGCAAAGCAAAAACAGGTTTTTAGAATTTTTAGTAAATGTTATTTTTGTAACAATTTTTATATCAGATTTACATAGGTATTCACAACCTTTACTCAGTACTTTGTTGAAGCACCTTTGGCAGCGATTACAGCCTCGACTTCTTGGGTATGACGCTACAAGCTTGGCACACCTGTATATGGGGAGTTTCTCCAATTCTTCTCTGCAGATCCTCTCAAGCTCTGTCAGGTTGGATGGGGAGCGTCGCTACACAGCTATTTTCAGGTCTCTCCAGAGATGTTCGATGGGGTTCAAGTCCTGGCTCTGGCTGGGCCACTCAAGGACATTCAGAGACTTGTCCCGAAGCCACTCCTGCGTTGTCTTGGCTATGTGCTTAGGGTCGTTGGCCTGGTGGAAGGTGAACCTTCACCCCAGTCTGCGGTCCTGAGCGCTCTGGAGCAGATGTTCATCAAGGATCTCTCTGTACTTTGCTCCGTTCATCTTTCCCTCTATCCTGACTAGTCTCCCAGACCCTGCCGCTGGGGGGGTACCAAAAAATGACTGCATCATTGAAGGTCCCCAAGTACATAGTGGCCTCCATCATTCTTAACCTCTACAGGATCGGTGTCCCGTATACGGGATGGTTGAGCTAATGTGCGCAAATGTGATTAGCATGACTGTTGTAAGTAACAGCAAACTTTCCATGACGTAGACATTGGGCAGAAAGCTTTAAATTATTTTTAATCTAACTGCACTGTCCAATTTACAGTAGCTATTACAGTGAAAAAAGACCATGCTATTGTTTGAGGAGAGTGCACAACAACAAAACTTATCACGGCAACTGGTTTGATACATTAACCTCTGAAGATAAATAATGTACTTACATTCAGTAATCTTGCTCTGATTTTTCATCCTAAGGGTCCCAGAGATAAAATGTAGCATAGTTTTGTTTGATAAAATCAATTTGTATATTCAAATGTAGGAACTGGGTACAGTTTGAACCCCTGCTGTCTCTGGCTCCACACCCACCCCGCCCAGCCATCTAGATGTGTGAAAGTTAGTGTATAAGCTAATGATCCATCATGTATGACATTCCTGGGAGTGTGTAAACTTACATTTTGTATTACCATATCATTTTTGTATGTTCTCTATAGTTATGTACTTGAAAACGTATAAATTGACCAATTTGGGCAGACTTAATACAAAATAGTCCAGTATTGCAATGCTTCACTGGATCAATCTGAAACTTTGCTCACACACTGCTGCCATTTAGTGGCCAAAATCTAAATTGAGCCTAAACTGCAATATTATATTGTGGCCTTTCTCTAGCATTTCAAAGATGATGTGTTATATTCTCCTACATTAATTTCACATTTCCACAAACTTAATGTTTCCTTTCAAATGGTATCAAGAATATGCACATCCTTGATTCAGGTCCTGAGCTACAGGCAGTTAGATTTGGGTATGTCATTTTAGGCGAAAATTGAAAAACAGGGTCCGATCCTTAAGAGGTTAAATGGAAGAAGCTTGGTACCACCAATACTCTTCCTAGAGCTGGCTGCCCGGCCAAACTGAGCAATTTGGTCAGAGAAGTGACCAAGAACCCGATGGTCACTCTGACAGAGCTCCAGAGTTCCTCTGTGGAAATGGGAGAATCTTCCAGAAGGACAACCATCTCTGCAGCATTCCACCAATCAGGCCTTTTTGGTAGAGTGGCCAGACAGAATCCACTCCTCAGTAAAAGGCACATGACAGCCCGCTTGGGTTTTGCCAAAAGGCACCTAAAGGACTCTCAGACCATGAGAAACAAGATTTTCTGGTCTGATGAAACCAAGATTGAACTCTTTGGCCTGAATGCCAAGTGTGACGTCTGGAGGAAACCTGGCACCATCCCTACAGTGAAGCATGGTGGTGGCAGCATCATGCTGTGGGGATGTTTTTCAGTGGCAGGGACTGGGAGACTAGACAGAATTGAGGAAAAGATGAACGGAGCAAAGTACAGAAAGATCCTTGATGAAAACCCGCTCCAGAGGGCTCAGGACCTCAGACTGGGGTGAAGGTTCACCTTCCAACAGGACAACAACCCTAAACACACAGCCAAGACAACGCAGGAGTAGCTTCGGGACAAGTCTCTGAATGTCCTTGAGTGGCCCAGCCAGAGCTCGGACTTGAACCCGACCTGTGCAGCAACAATCCCCTTCCAACCTGACAGAGCTTGAGCAAGAACTGCAGAGAAGAATGGGAGAAACTCCCCAAATACAGATGTGCAAAGCTTTTAGCGTCATCCCCAAGAAGACTCAATGCTGTAATCGCTGCCAAAGGTGCTTCAACAAAGTACTGAGTAAAGGGTCTGAATACTTATGTGATATTTAATTGTAAAAACATTTTTATACATTAGCAAACATTTCTAAACCTGTTTTTGCTTTGTCATTATGGGGTATTGTGTGTAGATTGAGGGGGGGGGGGGATTTAATCAATTTTAGAATAAGGCTAATGTAACAAAATGTGGAAAAAGTCAAGGGGTCTGAATACTTGCCAAATGCATTGAATCGGTTATGTTTCTTCATTTGTAGCATTGTGTGGCGATTTCCATCTATCCACCTTGCTGAGATCAGCACAGTAGGGCCGTCAGCAAACGTGTGGCGAGCTGGCATTTGACCCAAAAGCGTTGAAAAGAGGGACAAAGTACTGTTGTTTAGACTGATTCACCTCGTGACTTCTTTGACAGGATTTCGTTTTCATCCTTCCTAGGACCAGGAGTTAAAACAACAAAATACAAATGACCTGATTCAGGAAAGATCTGGTCACATTCACAGCCCATCTCAAAAAACATTTCCCAGCTAATTTATTACTATGTCATACCAGGAGTTTTACCTGGTTAGGTTAGCCAGGAAAACAATTTCCTCCCACCATTCATTCTATTTGTATGATCAACTATCTCAACATTTTGACTTGCGTAGTTTGACTTACACATCTAAAAATGTATTTGCATATCTCAATTTGAGATAGTAGGCCTATCGACCTTTCTATTTTTTATTTTAAAACATATGGTGACAGGAATGGGTTTCCATAGTTTTATGTGGCTCAGTGCAGCCGGCAGGCGGCAGCTACTGTCACAATTTCAGAATGTAACCGGCTGTTGCTGCAATTTCAGGTTAAATCAATAAAAACAAGTCTCAAATATAAGGAGAATATTGATACATTTTAGCCGTTTTCAAAAACATTGCTCTGCTATTGCCATTTATACCGTAGTAGTGTTGAGCTCAACGAGACGGGTGAGTGTCTGAGTTAGTGCTCCAGATGTGATAATTTATCAAGTTTACACAACAGTATGGTCTCTCGAAAATATCAATTTGCTATCGTCAATGTGAAAACAGTCTAATGCTCACTTTGCCTGGAGAGGTAATACATTTAAGGATGATCCACTTTTCCTAATCGAACAAACCGCTAGAGATGGACTCCCCACACTTGTGATTTGATGTGAATGGTGACATTGTGTGTCCTCTCCTCATTAACAACAACAGATGGCTGCTGCCAACTCTGCCACTCAGCCTCTCCACTAGACTACTTCATGGGGATCTCCGTCTGTACCACTGCCCTCTACAGATTTGAGTTGAAGTGGCAGTGTCCACTGCAGTCCATGTCTGTTCAGCTAAAGGTTTGTCAGCCTGTTCTGACCAACTGTTCCTCTGGCTAAAAGCCTGTCTGTCTGTCTGTGTGTTCATCTCATTAATTTGTCTTGTGGTGTGTTGTGTACCTCCATCAGTGACATTGTCTTAACTTATTGTTAACATATCGTCCAGCTCTCTCTCTGAAAGCTGTGATCATTCAGGAGGTATTTATGGCCATGATGTTGCTTTGTTTTGCAATGGGGCAATAAAATATTCCCAGGCCAGCGGAGGGTTGTGCTGCATAATATTGCATGTGGTTTAGGTGGTGTCAGTCGTGTGTCGTTGTAATAGGCTAACTGTATTACACTGACTGAGGCCTGGTAATGTTTTGTATTAGACTAGGTAGTGTGACAGGGCACTGTGAAATGATTCACATGTGGTCCTGTACAGGGATTGGGAGGGTGCAAAGGTGGCTGGTTCAGCTGCCACATGCCTGGACAGACCTTACTAACAGCTGTGGGAGCGGCTGGGGCGGGGTAGGTTGTCCAGAGGGAGTCAGTCTTTCTCAATATGCCCATTGAGCTGAAGCAGGGCTGGAGGGACAACACTGTCTCAGCTGTCTGGGGCTGTCATGGCCAACTCCCCGAGTCCCTGCCCCCAGTCCTCAGCCACCCTCCGCACCAAAGGCACACACCCATACTGGCACTCTGACAGGCACACGACGTACCTCATGCATGACATGCCAACTGGTGTGGATCAATCTGAAGATGTCCACAGCCTCACTGAGGAATAGTCAGTAGTTGTAAAATGAGGCCTGAGGCTTATGCTTTGCCAGACAGTGGTTGTTGTTGGTTAGTGGTTCATATTTCAGATCAGCTATTTATTTTCTATGATTGTGTTGAATGAGTTTATTCAATGATCTGTGAATGAGTTTGGATCAATCAATCTTATCCTTAGATGATATAGAAAATGGACTGAAATTGAATTAATACATAGAAATGTGGCCATTATCTGACGGCAACTATTTAACACTTCATAAGTTGAATTTCAAATGTTCTTCAGCTCTCAGTAGGAAAGAGGCTTGAAGGTGACTATGTATAAAAGTATTGCGGCCTGCACTCTGTAGTGTATGATGAAAGTGTGATATGCTGCAGCAGTGTTGTTCTGACATGAGGCAATCTAGGCCTTGTAGCAGTGCCCTCTTGCCCTCCCTCCATCCCCCCTCCTCCTCAGTCTGTTCAGCCTCTCCCTAGAGACTATGAGTGGGTCTCAGCACGTGGCACTGGGGCCCTCTCCCATAGGACCACTAGAACGTCTATCTGCTGTGGACCTCAAGACTGCCCCTACCCCACGCTCTGTTCTGTTCCTAAAGGGGCCTCCACCACAACTCACCTCCCCAGTGAGCTCAGCTTTCCTCTGTCTGACACACACAGCAAACCCCTCTCTCTCTCCCACAGTGGTCTTTCGCCACGGAGAACCATGATCATGGATTTACTTCCCTGGACCGGCCTTGGAAAGTTTGACTTCTGAAAGCCACATCAAAAGCTGAGAGTGGAAGCCTCTGGGTTGAAAAGCAAACCCAGCCCAGCGGGAACCTATTAGTAGTGCTTCAGACGCCCTAAGTCACTCAGGGTGAATAAATAAAACGTGTGGGGGGTCTCAGTGACTCCCTCATTCACTGCCTCTGTGGAGAAGTTTAGAGAGAGGGAACTGGTCAGACGTCTGTCTGTCTGTTGTACTGGGAGTGCCCTGGCTGACTGGGAACAAAGTGGAAGATGTACTGGGAACTGTGGCTGAGCCAGTTGACGGCGACCGACCTGCAGCATATGCTTGTGGGGAACAAAGGTGGGAGAACATTACGTGTAGACGGGGCAGGGTCACACCTGACGTCTTGGCCACTTTAGTCCTCAGGAGATGTCTTGACAGATTTACTATACTGCTTCCATGTGGTGTACTGTGTATGGACAGAGTTTGCTTGCTGAATATTTTGAATGGAGCACTGCATACTTGAGTAGTTTGTGTTTTAGAATGGCACACTGCATACTTTAGTTCAGTGTGTTTCCTGTTTTACTCCCCATTTCACACGTTCCATCATTAGGCTGGATTTGGAGATCTGGGCTGTTTTTCAACTATTTGGTTCAGATGCATGACTTCATAGTTGTTGAGGCCAAGCTGGAATTCAACTCAATCTTGCACAGTGTGTATCCTGACTTATCGGACCCTATTGTTTTTTTATGTCTGTGTAGAACATCATGGTTAAAAGGAAGTGTAATAGGAAGTAATGATGCCTTTCAGTAAATTATTTACTGGTAACCATTTAGCTACTGACCACCACAGACTCCCACTGATGCTTCCAGTCACTTACTGTAAATGTATGACTTGGGTGTAGCCAGCCAGTCATTCTTTTGTTTTATAGGCTACATGAATGAGTTGATGTTTGCTTTTTCATCTAAGGAGAAAAATGATCTTCCGCCAATAGATTGCTCTCACCATGCCCACTCTCAACTTTCTTTTTTAAAGGCTTCTTTCATCCTCTCCCCTCTCCTTCACTGTCTTTATTTCACTCATATCCCTCTCTCCCTGGCAGTCAGTAAGCCCCATTCAGCAGCTGCCCAGGCATGATGTAGAGGTTGTTGGCAGCTGTTGAGGAGCCTTGTGAGTGAGGCTCAGGCATGTTGTGTGGGCGTGGAGGCCCGCAGTAACTTTCCGAACACGCCGACAGACGTAGCCCCTCCCCGCAGCTCCTACACTCTTTATATACAGGCGGGGGGGGGGGAGAGAGGGAGAGAAGCCAAGTAGAAACTTAATGTAGGATCTAGTCCTCACATCTCAGATTAGTGTGCGTAGAAAGTGAAGTGAGCAGAGTGGACAGGCAGAGTATGTATTTGAGGACCCTTCAACCCAGCAGCAGTTTTGAGGAAGAGTGGGTTAGGCTGACCGGCCGGCCCTATACTGGGGCAAAGGATGTGGACGGGCCTAGACTCTCAGGTAGCTACTCCTTCAACCGGGTTCTTTCTGTCTGTCTATTTGGGTAGACTCAGGCTGCCTATTCATTGGACAGCTACTGATATTATGTTGGCACTGGTAAATGGTAGTCTTATTTCAAATTTGATTTGAGCCGATTGTTAAAGGAACAGAAGAACTGATTGTGGCAAAACATAAGTGGGCGATAGGAAAGGGATGCTGGTTTTGGGTTCTCTAAAAGACAGACTGCATTTGTTTTGTAAATTTGTGTGCGTATGTGCTTTGTTAGGCATACCTGTGGCACTGTTTAATCATGTGGTTGATATATGTTGAGGTGAGATTTCCAGAGTTTTTAGGCAGCTTGACTTCTCTGATCCACTCACCAACCACTTTCTTTATCCATCCCTCCCTGTCCTCTCTCCCTCTCTCCAGAGGCCCTCCACCGGCCCTTCGGCCTGGACTCTGCAGCATTGACGGAGGCGGTACGCTGGAGCTCCAAGGAGAACCTGCTGGGTGCTGCCGAGAGCGATCCCAACCTCTTTGTTGCACTTTATGACTTTGTTGCCAGTGGCGACAACACGCTGAGCATCACGAAAGGTATGTACTCTGAAAGAGCTTTTTATCAATAGGCTTTCCAAACAGATACCCTGGTTTCATTTCCTCATCCTGCATCATCACAAACCACTCCTTTATCGAAAGATGACTCGCTCCCAGAGGTATGGGGCCCCTACATTCTGCAGGGGAGGGCAGTTTTTACTCTAGAGATTTCCTCAAAGTATGGTACCATTGTACCATCCAGTGAACTATATTTTTGTTTATTCCAATTCCTTTGTTCTACTTTCTCTTTGTATTTAATCCGTGTCCCTGCGGATCAAACTGGGTAACAAGCTTAAAATAATATTTGTGTGAGAGCGTTAAATTAACTGATATAAAAGCATTAAAGCAATATCTTAATAAGCCGATGCCTGCCTCCACAAGTCGCCCCATGGCTGCTGCCTGAGATGAGGCTTATGCTTAGACTGTGAGTCACTGAGTGCCCAATGGAGAGGCAGGCAGGCCAGCCCTCCCACACCCTTGTTTGGCTCTAATGCACATTTAATGTGGAATCCTTTCAACTGTAATAATAACAGGTGGATAAACCCAGCAGTGGGTGATCAGAGGGACTTAATCACGGTCTCAGATCAATGCCATGCCTCAGACCAGTAATGTCCGCCACCGGCCGCCTGACATTCACTGTTTCCACCCGGAGCCAGCTCTCTGGCTGACCACGGTGTGTCGCAGAGGAAACTGTGTAGTGTGACTGGTTTGGCTGGCCCAATGTTGTTTTTCTGCCTCCGTGGCTGTCCAGTGTCAATATCTATGGCCTCTGTGGCACCAGAGGGTATTGAGTCTGCAGCTCGCTCGGCTTAGCCTGTGATGTACAGAGGGCGAACGAGTAGGAGGATGAGAGAGAGAGCGCGAGAGGGGGACAGTGAGAAGAGAGGATAAGTGGAAGAAAGCTTGGCGCAGTCCCCTCTCCAAGCTGTACCATAACATCTGACTGTCATTATCCTTTCATTGGGAGCAACTTTGAATGGCTACAGGGAGCTTCCGGACAGCCAGGGAGTGTTTCAGTTCCACAGCCACACAGCTCCTATACAGTACAGTACTGCAGTCTCTCTGTCTCTATGCAAGAGGCACTCCTCCAGTCTCCACTGCTGACCTCATAGGAGGCAAACAATGCAGCAGACCAGGTCACTACATGCCCTGCCCTACCTTTTGGCACCGCAGTAAATGATGCATCAATGGGGGCTATTTAAAGCCTATGGAGGAGTCAAAAGCGTCAAGCTTCAATCGGTGCTAATGTCCTGAAGTGGCTCTGAATGTTTAAAGATGTCCTTTTACCTGACTCTCTCCCTGTCCCTCTCTGCCCAGGTGAGAAGCTAAGGGTGCTCGGTTACAACCAGAATGGGGAGTGGAGCGAGGTGCGCTCGAAGAACGGCCAGGGCTGGGTGCCAAGCAACTACATTACGCCCGTCAACAGCCTGGAGAAGCACAGCTGGTACCACGGGCCTGTGTCGCGCAGTGCAGCAGAGTACCTGCTCAGCAGCCTCATCAACGGCAGCTTCCTGGTCCGGGAGAGCGAGAGCAGCCCAGGACAGCTGTCCATCTCCCTGCGCTACGAGGGACGCGTCTACCATTACCGCATCAACACTGCTTCAGAGGGCAAGGTAGCTAGGGGTCTGGGACCTACAGATGGTCTGTCTCTCTTCTCTCCTTAACTTCTCTCTCTGTCCTCTCGTCTTCCATCTCTTCACTTTTGTTGTGAAACTGCTTTGTCCCTGCTAATGTCTCTGCTCTGTTTTTTGGCCGTCTCTGGTTCCTCCCCATGGTGCTGCTGTCTCTGTCTGTCGTACACATGAATAACCATAACCCTGTGTCTGTCCCAAGGTGTACGTCACGGCAGAGAGCCGCTTCAGCACCCTGGCCGAGTTGGTCCACCACCACTCCACCGTGGCCGACGGCCTGGTCACCACACTCCACTACCCGGCACCCAAGTGCAACAAGCCCACCGTCTATGGTGTGTCACCCATCCACGACAAGTGGGAGATGGAGCGCACCGACATCACCATGAAGCACAAGCTGGGTGGGGGGCAGTACGGAGAGGTGTACGTGGGAGTCTGGAAGAAATACAACCTCACCGTCGCAGTTAAAACACTGAAGGTTAGTCTGTTCTATAGATTGGTGGTGTGATTTGGATGTCGCCTGTAAGATCTCTCCATCTAGTGTCTCTATTTTGTAAAATCATCTATGGGATCATGTAATATGAAGGAGGTGTGGTATTTAGTGGTGGTTGGTCACCACCTGCTGGTTGAATGTTGTATTACATCAACATGAAACTCGATGGAGGCAACGACTTCTGCCAGACTGGAGATATGTTCAGTCACAGTTTAACTTGTTTTGTTCACCTTGGTATCCTGGTACGAAGATATTGAATAAATCCAGTGAATATTGACCTTTCTGCTTGTTTGACTTCCAGGAGGACACTATGGAGGTGGAGGAGTTCCTGAAAGAGGCAGCAGTCATGAAGGAGGTGAAACATCCCAACCTGGTGCAGCTGCTAGGTCAGTGCTGCACACAATACAGCTCCACTTACTAACAGCACATGGCATTTCTACCGGCTGTTGGGTTTCCAGGCTCTGGGGCCTGAGTCTAACCTCTGTTGGCTTGCCTCTGTCCAGGTGTGTGTACGTTGGAGCCTCCCTTCTACATCGTGACAGAGTACATGCCCCACGGCAACCTGCTGGACTACCTGAGGGAGTGTGACCGGGAGGAGGTGAACGCTGTGGTACTGCTCTACATGGCCACGCAGATCTCCTCCGCCATGGAGTACCTGGAGAAGAAGAACTTCATCCACCGGGACCTGGCGGCCAGGAACTGTCTGGTGGGGGAGAACAGCGTGGTGAAGGTGGCTGACTTTGGGCTGAGCAGGCTGATGACTGGGGACACGTACACAGCCCATGCCGGAGCCAAGTTTCCCATCAAGTGGACCGCCCCGGAAAGCCTGGCCTACAACACCTTCTCTATCAAGTCTGATGTGTGGGGTGAGTTAGAACCAGATTTTCAAGCACTTCACATGTACTAAATCAGTCAACATCAGTGTGAGCGTGTTTCTCATCCTATGACGGTCTCTCGTCCCTCAGCTTTCGGTGTGCTGCTGTGGGAGATAGCGACGTACGGTATGTCTCCGTACCCAGGTATTGACCTGTCTCAGGTATACGACCTGCTGGAGAAGGGCTACCGCATGGAGCAGCCAGAGGGCTGTCCACCTAAGGTCCACGAGCTGATGAGGGCCTGTGAGTATGGGCACTGCACTCAGTCCACACACTGTACCACCAACACACAGTCCCTCACACTATCATCCATTCACTTATTGCTATGTAACCTAAATTGTCCATGGAGTAAGAAATAACATGACCTTTATTTTGGTTTGCTATCAGGCTGGCAATGGAGCCCGTTGGACCGACCCTCATTTGCCGAGACCCACCAGGCCTTTGAGACAATGTTCCACGATTCTAGCATCTCCGAAGGTACTTGTACGACATACAGTCACATTACTACCCTTAGGGCTTAAACATGGTCGGATACACTTCCCCCTCTTGGAGGCATTTCGCTCTGCTGCCTGACTCCATTCATTCCTGTCAGTTTTGGCACTAAAGAGCACACATTTGTGGATATTAGGGGGAATGGCTCTTAATGGTGCGTAAACATCTCTGTAGGGCCTTTTCATAGTGGTACAGCATGCCTGGTGCCTCAGGGAGAGACGGAGGATGATATTAGAGTGAGGAAAGGGCCCTGTGTAGCTCAGTTGTTAGAGCATGGTGCTTGCATCGCCAGGGTTGTGGGTTCGATTCCCACGGGGGGCCAGTATGAAAAAAAAAACATATATATATATATATATATATATATATATATATATATATATATATATATATATATATATATATATATATATATATATATATATATGCATGCACTCACTCTGGATAAGAGCATCTGCTAAATGACAAAAAAAAAAAATTTGTAAAAAGGAAAGGGCAGGCTGAACTGAGGTGTGGGGAATACAGGGATACTGCAGGGCTTTCAGATAAGCACTATAAACTCTAAGCATTGGTTTCTGCATTTATTCCAGTTAATGAAGTACTACTATTTCTATGTGTATAACGGTCTAATGTAAATGTCCACTTAATTAAGCATTCCTTTCCTCTCCCATGGCTCCCTCTCTCTGCAGAGGTAGCAGAGGAGCTGTGTAAAACTGCCGCTTCTGGCCACGGCCCGTCACCGCACCCCTTCAGCCACGACATGCCGCTGCTGCCCTCCAAGTCGCGCACACTCAAGATGCACGCGGAGAACAAGGAGAACATCGAGGGGGGTCTGGATGGCAGACAGGAGCCCAGCACACATGGCCCCTCAGGTACCCGCCTTGCCCGCCGCCATGCCCGCAGGCTGAGGAGAATGGCTGCTGTGTACCTGGCAGACTGAACATCACTGGATCACCTTACCCATCCCTTAAACGCACCACTATCTTATCTCAGTGTCCTTACACAATCACAACACAGCTCCTTTAGCATCATATATAGAGCTTTCCTCATAATTTATAAAGAGTTACTGTAATGTCACTTATCTAGCCTCATTGATAATATGCAGTGGAGACTGTTGCCATATCCAACCACAACACTTAAAGGTCCAATGCAGCCGTCTTTATCGCAATATCAAATCATTTCTGGGTAACAAGTAAGTACCTTACCTGAAATAAATTGTCAAAGGGATACAAAAATAGCTTCTTGGCAAATAACTATTTCTCAAGCAGCAATTTTGCTAGGATTGTCTGGGAGTGGTCTTAGTGGGGAGGGGAAAACTAGTTGTTATTTTCAGAGAGGTTTGGAAGTCTCATTGGTCTATTAACCAGGCAGGCCAAAACTCCATCCACTAAAACAGGCTGAGATTTCAGGCAGTCTTTTCAAAGAGCTCTTACACTTAAAGGGCATTATCGTTTTCACAATTTCACAGTATTATTCAAAACTCATAGTGTGGAAATATATATAAAACACAGCTAAATCATGTTTTTGACTGCACTGGGCCTTTTAAAGCATTGCATTTGGCCAAATACCAGATGCAGGGTTGAGATTAAAGGCATTCTCACTCCTCTCCCATATATAATTCACCATTGAGGATCTGCATGACTTTATAAACCACATAATCTCCATCAAATCTTCTTTCCTGACATGATTAGACAAGGCTTGGTAAATAGGCCTGTTTGTACTCATCTGTATTCATGTCTGTGTTCATGTTTGTCACTCATCTTTCATTTGTATTAACATAATGATTGAGGATGTTGAATTCTAATCCTCTTGTCTCTCCTTGTTGCATCCTACACACACAACTTACATATAACACATACAACTCTAACAAACACGAAGAATGACTGCATATGTACCAATACCTGAATTAAAATTGGCTGACCCACAAGAGTATTTTGTATGGTTTTTGAAATGTTGTCTTTCATGTTTTATGTGCAATCAAGTGACAATAAAGTGTTTTTATTGCATGTTGTGTTCATGCGGAAAAAACAAATGCAATCTATGTTCCCGTCAGTCCTTATACTCACTCCTTTCTCACACCATTTAATCATCCCCATGATACTTCTCCACTACCAGTATGATTGATCAGTGAACACACAATAACAAACACAGCGTCGTTTCTAATTGTATTAATCGTATGTCTGGGATACACATGGTATACACCGTCCAATGAAATGCTTAATTGCAGGTTCCTTCTCGACAATGCGTAACATACATCCCTAAGTTAAGTCGGGATGATGAAGCATGAGTGGTGGTGACAAAAGGGAGGTGGCTTCCTGCCATGCTGACTCAGCTGCCTGGCTCACTGTGGCTCTCATCAATTAAACGTATAGAGCAGCTTCACATCCCTAGTACAAGGTGGCACCACAAATGTATTGAAACAGGAATGGCTCTGGAGAGAGAGAATATGCCGGTTGTCAAAGCAAATTGGCAGCCAGCCTATGAGATTCACCAGTTTGCGCTAATGCAGATTGACGTTGAATAATGGTGTTATTAGTGTTGATAAAAGAGGCTGCAGCTCTGGTACCTGTTTAACTCAATGTCCTCTGTTCTCTGCAGGTCTGGCAGCCACTCTGCTGGCAGGGGATGGCCGGTCAGGCAGCTCTCCTGCTCTGCCTCGGAAACAGAGGGACAAATCCCCCAGCAGCCTCTTGGAGGACTCCCAGGAGACCACGTTCACACGGGACCGCAAGGCTGGCTTCTTCAGCTCCTTCATGAAGAAGAAGTCTCCCTCATCCCAGCTGCAGCAGAGCCTGCCCATGCCGCCCAAGAGGAGCAGCTCGTTCAGAGAGATGGAGACCCAGCCTCACAAGAAGTATGAGCCCACGGCTGGCTTCAGTGTCCCTCCCCTTCCCCAGGCTGACGGCCTGGGCTTCTCACCGTCCCATGGAGAGGGGAACCACGTCCAGTCACGCTGCTGTGGGGCCACTTTTGGACAAAAGTCCTCTGCCAACCACATATCTGGGGCCCCGCCCTCGCAGGTGGGCAGTAGCAGCAGCTGGGCAGGCCTGGCAGGTTTCTTCACCCCCCGCCTCATCAAAAAGACCTTAGGGCTACGGACTGGCAAGTCCACTGGGACCGAAGAGGGGGGTGGGGGGACCAAGCCATTCCCCAGGTCCAACTCTACCTCCTCCATGACTGCAGGGCTGCCTGACCTGGAGAGGATGGCTCTGACTTTACCCAGAAACCGCAATAAACCTCCTCTAGAGCGCACTGCCTCCACCACCTCGCAGCCTGAGAACGGGGCAGCACACACCTCTGAGACCCTGCTCCGTAAGATGGATGAGGGCACAGCTCAGATCAGGGACCGGCCTAAAGCCAAGCTGCTTCCCCGAGGGGTGGGGGGGAGCTCTGGGGGGGTGAGGGCACCTGGGGTTGGGAGTGAGGCCGATTTGGATTGTCACTCGGGGGCTCTACGGTGTAGGGAGGGTCAGGAGGCAGGAGGACAGGACCGACAGGGATGGACGTCCCCCTCCAAAACAGTGGGATCAGGCCCGTCGGCGGCACCACACAACCACAAGGTTCCAGTGCTGATCTCGCCCACACTCAAGCATAGCCCGGCCGATGTGCACCTGGTAGGGATGGACTCTCAGGGGAACCGCTTCAAACTGCTATCGGAGCACCAGGCAGACCGGGACCGACCACGACTGGTCAAGCCCAAATGTGCTCCCCCTCCCCCTCCAACCCTGCGCCTCATTGGGCACTCCTACAGCGGGGATGGAGAGGAGCAGGTCGTAGGGGCTGTGGAGGTCAACGGTGATGGGGTGAAAAGACCGGGACGAGCAAGGGAAGTGGGAACAGGGAGACCATCAGTGCCACCACCACAAGTGCCTCCACCACCTTTAGCCTCCTCCTTTTCCTCTGCCAACAACACTAACACTACCCCCACTAAGATGGCCAACGGTGCCACCATCACTGCTTCTTCCACAGCCCCCTCTGGTGGCTCTAAGCCTCTGCGTCGGACTCGACAGCAGGCTGAGCGGGTTCAACCAGAGAAGATCAGTAAGGAGGCTCTGCTGGAGTGTGCCGAGTGCCTGAGAGGTGCCCTCCACAGCAGCCCCGAGCCCTCCTCCAGCAGCCAGGTCCTAGATGCTGGCCACCAGCTGCTAGACTACTGCTTTGGCTACGTGGACTGCATCCCACAGATGCGGAACAAGTTTGCCTTCCGGGAGGCCGTGGGCAAATTAGAGCTGAGTCTGCAGGAGCTGCGGGCATCGTCCTCCTCTGGAATCGGAGGGGCATTCAGTGGCCCAGGACCTAGCCCTGCTCTGGACAACTTGCACATCTGCATCAAGGAAATCAGTGATGTGGTTCAGAGGTAGCCATCGGACCCTGTCAAAACATTTTTCGTTGTATTCCCTTTTTTATGTTTCTGGTTGTATTAACATTTTGGGGACCGAGAACAATCTCAAAAGTACCTCAGAAAATCACTACAAATTGGATATCTTATTGTTTACAGTGGAATCTTTCTCAAAAATGCCAGTGGAGAACACTGATCTAACCTTTGTACATAAACATTGTTGATACCAAACTAGATGTGGTTCAATTTACACCAAGTAACTGTTTTGCCCCAAGTTCAAACTTTTCCACCAGGTTTTAAGGCCTTTCTTTTAACCGAATGTGGAGTAAATCAGCCATGTATTCAGTCCCAGAGTGTTGGTAAAGAACAAAGTCAGTTTGCATATGTGTCATAGTCATCATAGCCATAATTATTCTCCACTTTGTTTCTTGGCTGAGTTACTATCTTTGGTTTATTCTCCTGGCAACTATGAAGAGTTCCTGTGACAGGAAGTCACTGTTCAAAACTATTGTCACCTGGAAAATAGATGAGTGTTCCACTTAATCAGGTCTACTTTCTGCCATTTGATTTGGTTTGATTATTTCTGGAATATTTTCACTTAAAATCGGAATGGAAAATGTGAGTATTTTAATATTTATGTCCAAATTCCCTTGCACATTTATCTAAAATGTTCGGAGTTTATGAGAAGAGTGAGGCGAGCGCAAGGTAGCACATGGGCAGGTGGTTTGGGGCAGTGTTTCTAAGTGTCCTTGGACAGTGTTGAATTCCCTGTGGCCCTTTCCCTCACTGCCTATAGATTCTTAAATTATTGAAAATCTGCAAATACAGCCACTCCCTGACAAAATACTAATCTCAACGCAAACTGCGGTATGTCTCTAGCAAATGAGTGATTTATTTGTACATTATTTGGTTTTAACTTTAGAATGTCTTTATGTATGAACTTGAATTTAAATTAATTATAGTTTTTTATTAAAAGCACAGACATATTTTTAAAACGTTATGTAAATATTTGCTTAATTTCATATCCAGGAAAAGGTTTAAGGTCACGTTTGCTTGGATAAGTATTTGACTATGAAAATAAACATTAGTAGAAAGTTTATTGCAGGACTGAGGCCCCCAACCCCATCTGAACATCTGCAAAATGAATGTATTTTTTTTTCTCGATCATGTAAATGTTGGACCGTACACCTGTAAGAGTTTTGTTATCATCTTCCTTTGAGAAGATGAGGTGTTTAATCTGTTGAAGTTCTCTGGTCATTTCAATACCAACATCAGTGTTCTGTTTATGATGAGCACTTTGGGGCCACATAAATGAGTGAAGATGACTAATATCCCTTTTAGACGCTTTTTGATCATCTCTACGCAAACATTTCCATTTCATATTGTTGGAAGTCATTTCATCCTGTTTGTTGTATTGTGCACAAATAGCAAGTGTCACCCGTGCCTGCAATCCTTTCTCTATAATAATTTGGCTAATGTATCAAGCAATCAAAACAAAAAAAGCTTGCTTATAACGGTGTGTCCCTCGACTGAAAATTCTCCTAATGCCCACTTGAGATGTTGGAACCGTTGGTGTACACTGGATAAAGCCTATGAAGTAGTAGACATTGATTGGTATATTGCATTTCGTCTTAGTATAAACTCTAGTAGTGCCATTTGACATCCAATATTTTTTCACAGTTCATTCCATGTCTGTTCTGTGGTACACAACCCATCTAATCCAGCAGATGAGCTTCAGTGTCTCTGGTCATTCAAACGTCGTCTTGACTAATAGGATGTCATGAAACCAATTGTTTCTTTACACTGTGAGGTTCCAAATTATATAAAGGTATTTCTTTTTATTTTCTTGCTACTGGATACAGCAATGTTTTTCCAATGATTCATGGTGCCTTTTGTGAAATATATTGTATGTATAGTGCACTACTAAGTCAAGAAACGGATATACAGCGACGTGTAATTGTAAATATCTTGTGCTTTGGTTTTCAGATGACACATTTTGCCATGAGATTGTGGCCAAGTATAAATATCACTACAACATACATTTATATTACTGGGAGTAAATTAAGAGTCTAACTTGAAAATAAAATGTGCAATTTGTCTCCTATATTATAATAGATGGACTGATGGTCAAATACAGCTTGTTCTTGGTCTGATAGTGGTCCATACTTGTGATCCCATATAATTCTGTCTCTGACAGTTGCAAAATAAGTGTTTTATTTCCAACAAACTACACAAACATGAGTCTGGTGCACTTCCCCAAAGCTGCTCTGTAGTATTAAGGATCTGAACTATTAAACTCTCTGCATCCTCCACTTGCTGTCTGTGAAATTCTTAATGACTGATTACCAATTTGGCCTTCCATTATTTTGCCTGTCACCCTTGCTTATTTATGCTTAGAACATCTCTTTCTTATGCTTTATTGCCAAACTGCTCAAGTGAGACGAGTATCCCATAGACTTGTGATTGTCTCATTTGTTATTGTTGGCGCAAGAGTGTAATGATCAAGGCTTGTCACGCTACGAGAATTAGTTTGCAATGATTGCAATAATTTTGCTAACAATTTATTTCATTTTGGTTCATTTTGGTTCAAGTGCGCATCAATTAATTTCTACCCAGTTTGTGTTGATGATGAAGCTATTTGTCCTTTATTTATTGTTGCTGTATTTATGTTGTACGTCATGTTTTGGATCCTGCAACTTTTCTGTTTGATCTGAACAGTGCTGAAGAAATAGTATGTACGCATCATATACCAAAGGCCACTTCCTCTTCAGTTCTATGAGTGCAATGAGAATGGAATACACTTCATTTTGAAAATGTGAATTTAACAGTGATAAAAATGGCAGAGGTTAACATATTAACTTTTTTATTTAAAGCTCACATAATACTATTTAACTGTGAAGTTCTCCCTAGCCGTGTTTAAATTTGATGTAAATAATAAATATAATGTTGAACAGTTCTAAGGTCCATTTATCTTTTTGATTTGTGAAAATTCTAAAGATAAATAAAGAGAGCGCAACCTCAAGCCACCAGCTCAATCCTTGCCTTGTGTTAATCAGATTAATACATCTGAATGACCTGTGATGCATTTACTATTCCTCAGAAGGTCAATATTTAAAGTACACTACTGTAAATAGAATATAATTAATGGGAGGAAACTAATGATATTGATTGAAACATGATTATAGCCCAGGGGCAGTTAGGGGTTGCATAATTTTGTGGCATGTGATTCAAACCTTTCTTAATTTAAGGCACATCCTGACCCTGGCATTAGATTATATCGCATCTGCGCCTGGAACTGTCATCTGAAATATTTTAATGCGACCTTCCTCCGTTACATACCTTTTTAATTTTGCTTCAATAAACTGTGTATTAGGTTATCAGTGATCATTTTAGTGGAGGAAGGGTGTCTGTTTTGAGTATTTGAACATGGCCATTGAACTCAAAGTCATACAACGGATGTGTGCTGAACCGGGGTACTATTTGCTAAATACTTGCAAACTATGTGAGTATGAACTTTATACTAATCATATTAAATATTTCAAATATACAACTGTATTTGGTATATATTTTATCTCTGTTAGGCCCACTCATTTTGCAAACGCATTCTTCTGGATAATAAAATATAATCTGGAAATATTTCATGGATAATGAACAGATACTGATAAAAAATTTCAGCAACTGTACTATGACATACTTTTTTCAAGCATGCTACCCCATATACTTCATGCTAGGGGCCCACAAGGCCATGCACATACTCATTATGTAGTACTTACTAAATAGTATGGGAGCTATGCCATTTTGAACATATCCAATGTATTTGAAATCATGAGTGCACTGCAACCTGGCATAATGGCCCAAATGAAGATATAGGCCTATAGTGTTATAATCATGTGCACCTATGGAACATAAAATGAGAAAGCAAAATTATAATTTAAAATGTTTCACAATCTGTCAGCTGTTAAGGATGCTGTCAAGTCTTGCCATCCCGTGACGTGGTAGAAACGTTTTTGTCCATACTGACTCCTCCCCCAGAATATTGGCCAAGTGTAAAGATGGCGTCCATCATGGAGGGACCGCTGAGCAAATGGACTAACGTCATGAAAGGTTGGCAGTATCGCTGGTTTGTTTTGGACTACAATGCGGGTTTACTGTCATACTACACGGTGCGTATTTCCTTGTACTTCATAATGAATACGCGGATAAGCTCCCGGGTCCGGTAGTATTATTTGCTAAAGCTTGTCAAAACCGAGTGCTGGAAAAGGGACAGCGGCCTCCCTGTTGGTGCTTTCAAGACAACTGGGAACTCGGGGGTCAAATCATGACGTACGTGAACTTCAGGTTGGAAAGTCGGAACAATAGAAAGATGCCCGAGTTTCCGACTTGGAATTCCGAGTTCGATGACCGTTTTAAAACGATTTTTCTCAGTTGGATTTCGTTTTTTCCCGTCTTGAACGCACTGAAGTCAGAGATTTCCAGTTCCCAGTTGTTTTGAACGCGCCATGTGTGCCGGGAGTTGCGAATCTCAGCTGTCAGAAAAGGGCGGGGACTTTGCGTGACAGATTCATTATTGACCAATCATATCCATGCCAGATTAGCAACTAGCAAATTAAATGCCAGCATTTTCTGTACTTCCTGGAATGATGCGGCCGTGTTCTTCCCTTGTTGTTTGTCTGCAACATTTTCTATCTATCTTTCTATCTAGCTAGCTATCTATTTTTCATGTCCATGTTTTGCTGTCAGTTAGGCTTCAACACTGTTGATTTTTCGAGACATTTAAAGCAACGTAGCAGGAACAATTATAACAATGTCAGCAAAGGGAGGAGACAAGATTATTTAGCTAACTCATGTTAGTCAGCTCATTGAGTTAACGTTAGTCAAGTGAAGTAAATGCCTAGTAAAAAAAATGTGCCTGCTTAGTCTGCCTGCGTAACAAAAATGTATAGTAGACTTCACCGTTTTGGTCTGCTGTCACCAGAGGCAGAGTTAATGTTAGCAGATATCAAATCACATTTTATTGGTCGCATACACATATTTTGCAGATGTTATCGCAGGTGCAGCGAAATGCTTATGTTTCTAGCTCCAACAGTGCATTAATACCGAAAAATACAAAACAATACACAAATCCTCCCAAATCAATAAATATCAGAATGAGCAATGTCAGAGTCCTGAATTTAAATATATATGTATATGATATACACTACCGGTCAAACGTTTTAGAACACCTACTCATTCAATGGTTTTTCTTTTCTTTTTACTATTTTCTACATTGTAGAATAATCGTGAAGACATCAAAACTATGAAATAACACATATGGAATCATGTAGTAACCAAAAAAAGTGTTAAACACAATCAGGCCTCCACAATCCCCCGACCTCAACCAAATTGAGATGGTTTGGGATGAGTCGGACCGCAGAGTGAAGGAAAAGCAGACAACAAGTGCTCAGCATATGTGGGAACTCCTTCAAGACTGTTGGAAAAGCATTCCAGGTGAAGCTAGTTGAGAGATTGCCAAGAGTGTGCAAAGCTGTCATCAAGGCAAAGGGTGGCTATTTGAAGAATCTCAAATATAAAATATATTTTGATTTGTTTAGCACTGTTTTGGTTACTACACGATTCCATATGTGTTATTTCATAGTTTTGATGTCTTCACTATTATTCTGCAATGTAGAAAATAGTTTTAAAAAAATAAGAAAAACCCTTGAATGAGTAGGTATTCTAAAACTTTTGACCGGTAGTGTATATAGACAGTATATGAATAGAAAAGGTGTGTACATCAGTAGTTATATAAGAAGTGGGTAAAACCGTATGTGAACATTATTAAAGTGACCAGTGTTCAATGGCTAGGGTAGCAGTCTCTAAGGTGCAGGGTAGAGTACCAGGTGGTAGTCGGCTAGTAACATTGCCATCCCTCTTTTTTATAAATTTTTTTGCTACCTTATCATTGATTGCACCCTTCATAAAGCTACATAGCCTGCCGAAGATGGCACTATTATGCCTTTACATCGTTGACAACCTAAAGCCATTTCGTTCTACCATTTTCAACAGCCTGACCCTGCCACTTTGATGGGTTAACTGAGGGATGGGGCTGGAGAAATTTAACCACTGTCAAATGAATAGAGGACGCATACAGGTGATGCGTTGGTTGGGAATTGTGGGCAGGTGATTGTTCAGGCTGTGAGTTCCCTGCTGATAATGGGCTCCCGCCTATCTATGTCACAATGGGATGCCGGACTATCGCGCCTCAACGTCTGTGGACTATGATTTACGCTTTAGGCATTATAGCTAAGTCAAGAATCATTGGTCATATACACTCAATGGCCAGTTTGTTAGGTATGCTACCCTGTTCACGTAAATGGTTTGCTTCTACAGACAGTGAGTCAGGTGGCCATGGCTTGCTATATAAAGCTGGCAGACAGGCATCGAGGCATTCAGTTACTGCTCGATTGAATGTTAGAATGGGCAAAAATAGTGATCTATGCGACTTTGAGCATGGTATGATTGTCGGTGCCAGGTGCGCTGGTTCCAGTATCTCAGAAACAGCCAGCCTCCTGGGCTTTTCACGCACGACAATGTCTAGGGTTTACAGAGAATGGTGTAACAAACAAAAAACATCCAGTCAGCAACAGTCCTGTGGGCAAAAACAGCTTGTTGATGAGAGGTCGAAGGAGAATGGCAAGAATCGTGCACGCTAACAGGTGGGTCACAAACAGGAAAACAATGGTGCAGTACAACAGTGTGCAGAACGGCATCTCGGAATGCATAACTCGTCAGTCCTTGTCACGGATGGTCAGCAGAAGACCACACCGCGTTCCACTCCTATCAGCTAAAAACAAGAAGAAGCAGCTCCAGTGGGCACGCGGTCACCAACACTGGACAATTGAGGAGTGGAAAAACATTGCCTGGTCCGAAGAATCCCAGTTCCTGTTGCATCATGCTGATGGCAGAGTCAGGATTTGTCGTAAGCAGCATGAATCCAAGGCCCCATCCTGCCTCGTGTCAACGGTACAGGCTGGTATAGTAATGATATGGAGAATGTTTTCCTTGCACATGTTAGGGCCCTTGATACCAATTAAGCAATGTTTCCATGCCCCAAAGAATAATTCAGGATGTTCTTAAAGCAAAGTGGGGTCCGACCCAGTACTAGATGGGTGTAGCTAATAAACTGGCCACTGAGTGTATATGACCATTGAACAGAAGGAACATCATGAAAATAATATGCTCCACTGTGTCCCATCAAACTATCTCACAGGTAGCCACAAATATGCCCCTTTTACTGTCATTCACAAAGATGGGAAGGTTTCACGATACAGGTAAACCCAGTATCCCAATCTCATGCAAGTCAAACTAAAGGTAACTGCCAAAATAAAGGAAACACCAACATACAGTGTCTTAAAGGTTGAGTAAGTAAGAATCTTGTCCACAAATGTACCCACGTTTCTATTAGGCCTATATGTAAATAGTTTATGATTAGCGAATGTAGTTATTTTGTTAAATACTTCTCCCTATTAGTTGAAATCTATTTTTTTCACAGCCATTTTAGCTGTTGTGCTAGCTGTTCGGTCGGAACAGATTCACAAATCATGGGAATTTGTTGCGCTGTACAGACATCATCTCCCTCCGAGGCAGGTGTTGCTAGGCAACCCCCTGCACTTTCCTGGGCAAGCCTGCTCCCTCCGTGGCTAAAGCCAGTGTGCGAAATGGGATAACAAATGTTTATGCTATGAAACAAAATAAATACTGCACTCTGACCAACAAAACTTATTTGCTAGGTTCATGATAGTGTTGTTAGACAAAGCAAGGAAAGAGAACTTCAAAACGTGATGTAGTTTTATTTGAATTTGCAGCTGTTGTTGGTAAGTAATCTGCTAGCTTCTGATATGACTGATTGCATCTGTAATAGGGCGTTGGGCCACAACATGCCGCCAGAAGAGCTTATATATATATATATATACAGCTCTGGAAAAAATTAAGAGACCACTACAAAATTATCAGTTTCTCTGGTTTTACTATTTATAGGTATGTGTTTGGGTAAAATTAAAAAAATATATATATTCTATAAACTACTGACAACATTTCTCCCAAATTCCAAATAAAAAATATTGTCATTTAGAGCATTTATTTGCAGAAAATGACAACTGGTCAAAATAACAAAAAATATGCTGTGTTGTCAGACCTCGAATAATGCAAAGAAAATAAGTTCATGTTCATTTTTAAACAACACAATACTAATGTTTTAACTTAGGAACAGTTCAGAAATCAATATTTGGTGGAATAACCCTGATTTTCAATCACAGCTTTCATGCGTCTTGGCATGCTCTCCACCAGTCTTTCACATTGATGTTGGGTGACTTTATGCCACTCCTGTCGCAAAAATTCAAGGAGCTCGGCTTTGTTTGATGGCTTGTGACCATCCATCTTCCTCTTGATCACATTCCAGAAGTTTTCTATGGGGTTCAGGTCTGGCGATTGGGCTGGCCATGACAGGGTCTTGATCTGGTGGTCCTCCATCCACACCTTGATTGACCTGGCACGTTGTCCTGCTGAAAAAACCAATCCTCAGAGTTGGGGAACAATGTCAGAGCAAAAGGAAGCAACTGTTCTTCCAGGACAACCTTGTACGTGGTTTGATTCATGCGTCCTTCACAAAGACAAATCTGCCCGATTCCAGCCTTGCTGTAGCACCCCCAGATCATCACCGATCCTCCACCAAATTTCACAGTGGGTGCGAGACACTGTGGCTTGTAGGCCTCTCCAGGTCTCCGTCTAACCATTAGACGACCAGGTGTTGGGCAAAGCTGAAAATTGGACTCATCAGAGAAGATGACCTTACTCCAGTCCTCTACGGTCCAATCCTTATGGTCTTTTGCAAACCTCAGCCTGGCTGTTCTTTGCTTCTCATTGATGAAGGGCTTTTTTCTAGCTTTGCACGACTTCAGCCCTGCCCCTAGGAGCCTGTTTCGAACCGTCCTCACTGTGCACTTCACCCCAGCTGCCATTTGCCATTCTTTTTGTAGGTCACTTGATGTCATCCTACGATTGTTGAGTGACATTCAAATTAGTTGGCGGTCATCCCGGTCAGTAGTCGTTTTTGCCCTCTGCCGGTCCGTAGCTTTGTTGTCCCCAATGTCTGCTGTTTGACCTTGTTCTTATGAACCGCCGTCTTAGAAATTTTAAGGACGGAAGCAACCTGACGCTCACTGTATCCCTCTGCCAGTAAAGCCAGAATTGAACCCTTCTTTTCCTCACTCAAAACTTTCCTTTTCAACTCTTTTGGCATGGTCCATAGTTATTACTTATGAGGTACTATTAACACTTTTTTTTGCCATCCAGCTGGTCCTATTGCAAGAGGATAGTGATGACCACAGCAGTGGTTTTTATACTTTTCCTCGTTAAATAAGATTTGGTTCAGGTGATCACCTAATCAGTACCTAATTTAGTAGAATGAGGTGTGCCTGTATTGGAATTCAACAGACACTGGAATAGAATGGCTGTCATACATGTAGAGATGCTGATTTAAGTAAAATTTGCAGTGGTCTCTTAATTTTTTCCAGAGCTGTGTATATATATAATTATTTTCTTTACATCGCTGCAACTCCCCAACGGGCTCGGGAGGTGAAGGTCGAGTCATGCGTCCTCCGAAACATGACCCGCCAAACCGCGCTTCTTAACACCCGCCCACTTAACCAAGGAGCCAGCCGCACCAATGTGTTGGAGGAAACACCGTTCAACTGACGACAGAGGTCAGCCTGCAGGCGCCCGGCCCCTAACCCGGACAACGCTGGGCCAATTGTGCGCTGCACTATCGGACTCTCGATCACGGCCGGTTGTGATACAGCCCGGTGCCTTAGACCGCTGCGCCACTCGGGAGGCCCCGCCACCAGAACAGCTTCAATGCGCCTTGGCATAGATTCTACAAGTGCCTGGAACTCTATTGGAGGGATGCGACACCATTCTTCCACGATAAATTCCATAATTTGGTCACAGACTGTTCTCTCTGCTACCGCACGGCAAGCGGTACCGATGCACATAGTCTGGAACCAACAGGACCCCGAACAGCTTCTACCCCCAAGCCATAAGACTGCTAAAATGCAAATCAATTTATAACATTTTTGACATGTGTTTTTCTGGTTTTTTTTGTTGTTATTCTGTCTCTCACTGTTCAAATAAACCTACCATTAAAATTATAGACTGATCATGTCTTTGTCAGTGGGCAAACGTACAAAATCAGCAGGGGATCAAATACTTTTTTCCCCTCACTGTAAATACCTACCTCGATTACCTCATACCCCTGCACATTGACTTGGTACTGGTACCCAATGTATATAGCCAAGTTATTGTTATTCATTGTGTTTATTCCTCGTGTTGTTCTTTTTCTATTATTTCTCTTTTTTTCTTTCTGTATTGTTGGGAAGGACCCGTGAGTAAGCATTTCACTGTTAGTCTACACCTGTTGTTTACGAAGCATGTGACATACAATTTGATTAGATTTTTGTTGATGGTGGTGGAAAACGCTGTCTCAGGCGCCGCTCCAGAATCTCCCATAAGTGTTCAATTGGGTTGAGATCTGATGACTGAGACGCGCACGCACACACCATTTATGGTCTATGGTCCTTTGCGACCCGTCTTTCAAAGTCACTGAGATCTATTCTAGCCATGGTAGCCAAAATAATGGGCAACTGGAAATGTTTATATACTGAACGAAAATATAAACGCAACAATTTCAAAGATTTTACTGAGTTAGAATAAAATCAATAAAATGCAATTGTGTTTGTTGGCCGTAGCTTATACCTGCCCATACTATAACCCCACTGCCACCATGGGGCACTCTGTTCACAACGTTGACATCTGCAAACCGCTCGCCCACACAACACCATACAAGTGGTCTGCGGTTGTGAGGCGGGTTGGACATACTGCCAAATTCTTGAAAATGACGTTTGAGTCGGCTTATGGTAGAGAAATTAACATTCAATTATCTGGCAACGGCTTTGGTGGACATTCCTGCAGTCAGCATGCCAATTGCATGCTCCATTCAACTTGAGACATCTGTGGCATTGTGTTGTGTGACAGAACTGCACATTTTAGTGGCATTTTATTGTCCCCAGCACAAGGTGCACCTGTGTAATGATCATGCTGTTTAATCAGCTTCTTGATATGCCAGACCTGTCAGGTGGATGGATTATCTTTGCAAAGGAGATATGTACACTAACAGTGATGTAAACAAATGTGTGCACAAAATTGAAGAGAAATAATTTTTTTGTGCGTATGGAAAATTTCTGGGATCTTTTATTTCAGCTCATGAAACATGGGACCACACTTTACATGTTGTGTTTATTTTTGTTCAGTGTACATGATCCTAAGCATGATGAGATGTTGTAATTTCTTAATTAACTCAGGAACCACACCAGTGTGGAAGCACCTGCTTTCAATATACTTTATCCTTCATTTACTCGTGTTTTCTTTATTTTGGGAGTTACCTGCATCTGCTGGCACTTAACAAATTCAATATGACCCTACACTGAACGACCGTAATAGGGACACTTTTGGTTACGGTGAATGTCATTTATAGCCTAAGTGCCAGTCTTTGTGCTATCATGTCAACGTATTATCAATCATGGGTATACCAAACGTTTGGCTAGACAATGAGCAATGGACTTGGCAAGAGCACAAACAGATCTGGGACCAGGCTATGTCATACTATAGCTATGTCATACTTGCAGATGATATGCAATACTAGGAAACTCACAATTCTGTCTTGCAGTGATTTTTACCAGAGAATCTTAGCTTGCTATCTACATGTATGATGTTCCAGGAACTTTCCACTGATAAAGTTGATAATGAATAAACTTAAACTTGGAGTGGAAATGTGTGTGAACGGAGTATGCGGATATAAAACAATTGTATAGTATGCTTGAAACCTAATTAGTTCTTGTTCATTTTCAGTCCAAGGACAAGATGATGCGTGGCTCTAGAAGAGGCTGTGTGCGTCTCAGGGTAAGGAACTGATTTGGGTTGTTGACCATGCTCATTAGCCTATGTGCTTAGAGGGACAATTTGCACCCGCTGAATAAGTAGCTATTTTCCTAACTAGCCTAATACTGTTCTGTTGTTGTAGGTGTTCTTTGGCAATACAATACAAGGCTATTTAATATAAGCGCTTTCTAGAAGTTTGTGAACATATTGCCACTAGATGGCAGCATTTGATGTATTACTTGTACTTGGAATAGACACTAACAATAGTATTTTAATGAAGCGTTTCCTAAAATGGATCCTAGCTGGCCCATTGTAACCATTTTGTTATTTCTATCCTCAAGGAATTAACCATTATTATATTATTATAAACTTAATTTAGTAGCAAAGCGATCAGAGATCTGCTTTGACTTTGAACTGCAGCTCAAACAGAGGTTTTACTTTTAAAGTTTAAACAAATAGTTTGATAGATTGAAATGTCTTGGGGGAAACCTGTTTGGTATATTTTTGTGTCAAGGCTAGATGAAGCAGGATTTGAATTCTTTATCCTAATACTTTTATGAGTAGAGGTGAGAATTGGGAAAACATACCATCTTTAATTCAGTACCCACAATTGAAAAACGCATTTTAATAACCCATTTAGTGTAAGAGTATCACGTGCGAATATCATCATGTGCGTAGGTGTCTTTGTTTTGTTTTTTTAACCTACGTTTTGGCAATAATTCGAAGGATTAGCACAACCCGATGTCAGAATTTGTTTATTTTTGCCTAGAGACAATGTTCACATTCATGTAAAAAAGACCTTTCGTAGACATCACACACCACACACTCAGCTGCTATCCACAGCTTTGAGAAAACAACAATTGGCTAGATTCTCTAGCCTGCTAAATTGATACCCCTCTTTTTCTTGTTGGTGGGTCAGATGATTGATAATGGAATTAAGAAGACAACATTTCTCATGACTTTCATCTGTTTTGTGCTGATTTTGAAGGTATATGAGCATTCGCATGTTAGTGTTGTCAGGTATAGTGAACATATCTTACTCTGAACAGCATTCTCCTAGATTCATATACGTGTACAAAGTCTGACCTTACGTAGAGTTTTGTGTGTTGTAATGTTTGGGAGTTTAGTCTATCTACTATAAAAAAAAGTGTCTAGCATAAAATTATTAACTTGCAAGTGTAGCCTGGTTGCATATTGAATTGTGCTATACATTGACTGATTAGTAGCCTAGTTGAGTATATTTCTTCCTTAGTACAAGTTTTAGATAGTTGGGACAGTACTTGTGGATTTACTTATGAGGTGATGGCATTTTCATCTAGTCCTCAGACACACACACAGGCTAAATGCACACCACATGTATAAACACACACTCAGCCTAGGTTACATTATTTCTAGCCTAATTCTACTCATGGCTCGTTGAATGCCCGTTCCTCATTTTGTACCAGTGCCTTTGTCTCTCTGTGTGAAGCCAGCAGCCAGGGCATTGTCTTTTAATGAGTCATCACATAGTGGTTCTCTGTGATAATGGACGCCTACACCTCACCCTCAGTACATGGAAAGTCTTAATGCAGATTTGTGATTAATTATATTATACATTTTTGACTTAATTAAAAGATAAGCATATGCCTTTCTTTTATTTTAATTTTAAAGGTTGGTTTTGACTAGCAAGCAGGTTTGAGATATACTGTTGCTAGGTGCCAAGCCACAAACAGTTCTGCAGTGATTTTCTTTCCTTCCATGCTGCTGGTCCCCAATGTCTGTCTCCTCTCTACCTGTTCCTGCTTCTCACACTCCACCCAGACACCCGCTCCTCTTTTCTCCCATGCCTCGGTGGGTTTTTGATAGAGCGTGAGCAGGAGAGGGGGATGGTGACGTCTCACTGCCTCCTCTTCCTTTTTGGTTTCCCAGGGAGCTGTAATAGGAATCGATGACGAGGACGACAGCACATTCACCATCACTGTGGACCAGAAGACTTTCCATTTTCAAGGTGAGTCTCTTGTTCTTTTCTTTTTCCTCCCGTCTCTCTCACCTCCCACTCTGCTGACTTCCCTGTCGTTTGGAGTGAATCTGTCAATGCTGCATACGGCCGGCTGCTCGCATATAGGCTCTCTTTGTAGTTTGTTCTCTCTCTCTCTCTCTCTCTCTCTCTCTCTCTCTCTCTTCGTATGCTCTTTCCTGCCTTTTTAAAAGGAGGATTATTCTGTCGGTGCGCCAACACAAGCAGACACACATCTAGGCATTTGAATTGCTCGTCGTCTCTATGTGGAACCTTCCTTTTCATCTGCAGCATCTGGCAGCTTTGCAAAGTAGAAGTGAAATGGGTAGGGGCTAAAGCAAGATTTATTCCACACCAAGATTATTCTGTAATGGAAAGAAGCGAAGGAGGCTCTTTTTTTTGGGAAGATTACTTGCATTTTCTACCGCCTCTGGGAATAAAACAAATACTGCTGAGCTAAAAGCCGAGCTATCTGCACTGCCGCTCCCCACCCTGAACACCGACACTTCCCAGAGACAGGACTGGCCCCCTTTCCCAGACACCCCTCACCCCACCCCTTTCCCCCGGACAGCAGCTGCACCGTCCGTCCACCCAGCGGACCGCTCTCCTCCAGGTCTCTAACCTCCTCCACCCTGTCACAACCCCATCCTCATGCCTCCATCCCCCCCACTCCCGACACAGCCACCACTACCACCACCAGCACGTTATCCACGGTGGGCCCACCTCCACCTCCTTCATGCCATCTCCCATTGCTATGTTCCGAAACTGTATGCTGTGGTTCTACAATAGGAAGGGTAAGGAGATGTCTGCATGCTGGCCTCTGTTAGCAGGTCGAAGGGCATGACTTAGTGAAGCAGTGATAGTAGCCTTTTCCTACGTATTTGGGTTGGTGGTTTTTGTAGCTTACCGTTTGCTTTGATTTACTGTGTTTTCTATAGCGGTTGTATATCGTGGAAGACGTATCATATGTTTCATTCACTTTTAGAAAATATGTTTCAAAGGCTTGATGGTTTAAAGAAACAATATTATGGACGGTTGTTTCTAAGAGGTGCATTGTCAGGTCACCTGTTTAAGATTATGTTCGCTAAGGTCATAATTCTATGATATTGTTATCAATCTGATTCAATTTGAAATTCATATGTCAAGTTGTTCGAGTTATAATTCCTATTTCTATGGTCATAACTAAGCCAGTTTTAATTTTGTCATTTGGTCTACTTGCTCTATTATGCGTATTCAGTAAATGTCATCTGAGTTCACCCTTTAAATGATGCAGCCCTGAAAGACTTTTGGATTCCTAGCTCTGGGGGGTGAAATAAAGATGCTCCTCCAGATGATGCCTCCAAGTTGAAAAGCTATTATAAGATTACGTAGAAAAGATGGGAACTTCACGGCCATTTCACAACCCATCTGTCAACCAAGCCTATGGGAATTATTTTCTATCACCAACATCACAACAAGGAACATACTCATTTCGACATGAAAAGGATACCGAAGATATATGCGCTACTCCAGATGTTTCCTGCTGGAGATACATTACTCAGGATCCAGCTGATGTTACACACATTTATTCTGGTGTGTTGCTGTGGCTGGCAGGCAGGCAGGGGGGCTGTGTCAGAGGAGGACTGGAGCAGAGCATGGGTGAGGTATGGGGCAGCTACAGATGAAGGCTGCAGAGAGAGAGGCTCTGTATTTCTATTTCGAGGATCGTCCATAATTCATCAGGCTCTTTTTCTGGCGGAGCATCAGAGCCCTTCAACTCCCCCTCCCCACTTCCACAGCACACCTCCCCGTGTGCTAAAGAGCTCTTTACCTGGCCCCCATACAGACAAAAATGCTTAGCCTGGGAAACTGCTGAATGCAATGGCCAAGCCCATGATGAGCAGGTTGCCTGTTGTAGAGAGGGGGTCTAGTGGTTCTGGAAATGTATGTATGATCATACCCAGTCTTTGGAGTATAGCACTGTGTACACTCAAAGGGATGTATGACTAGGTATTGAGCTTATCTTGGGGGATAGTTCATCTGTATGTAAATGTGTGTGTTAGAGAGGGGCTGTGACTGGAATGGAGCTGTGATTCCTTGTCTTCTTACCTGTTCCCCAGGGAGCTCCTACCTCAGCACAGTGACCGCACAGCCACAGTCTGCTGCAGCACAGTCTGTAACCAGGAAAGAACATCTAGTCTTTGCTTTCTTCCTGAAAAGAACATGCATTCATTAGCACACACAGAGATTTACTCCAACACCTCTCTCTCCTCCAATCAAGATACTACTTTATTGTGTTTACCAAAAACTGCTGTGCATCATACCATCTACATTCTCTCTCCTTATTATAAAACATTCCATTAATTCAGCCAAATAGGGGAGGCAGAAGAAGTGAACAAAATATGATTCACATCCTTTGAAGGAAGGCAGCAGAGCAGTTTTGATTGGTGTTGCTTATGAATGTGAAAATACGTAACCAGAGAGGAAATTGAATTATCTGCTTGTTAGACACACTGCTAGCGCCTGTGTGACTGCTGTCACCTTGCTGAAGGCTTTCAGGTCTCTCCACCGCCCCCGCCTCTATCTCTCTGGGCCTGGCTTTCAGTAATAAAATGTGCTCTGGAGAATGACCGCTTTGTGCACTAATGGCCCAGGAGTTAATAATAATAATAAACGTTGCTTTCATCCAGAGGAGCCACCTACCTTCCTGAGTAGAGGGGGAGCATTAGGCCCTAATTGGGTTGTGGGTACGTGCCATGTCAGGGCCTGTTGGGCTCTGTGTTGAACACTGAGGCGCTGCACAGGTTTATGACCTGCCTGGGCTTCAAGACACCACTGTTGTTAATGTAAAACAGTCATACGAAGAGTTCAGATTTTCCAAGTTCATATTATATAAATGAAGAAAATTGTAACCACGAGGTCTACCAAACTGAAGTGTTTGTGCTGTACAGAACAATTTGTTTTATTGGTCTCAAAGTTACGTAAGTGTTCAATATATTCTACTGTTGTTAATGATTTGCTGTTGCTATCACTTCATCAGCAATGTCTGTAGCCTATATCTCACTTAAGACTGACCCCAGTAATGATGGCTGGTGTTATGACAGACTGTGTATTCCCTCTGCTGGCTAGATAGGAGTGATCATGTTTGTCATGCACAGTAAATATCACACAGGGATGGCACAGTGTTTGCTTGCAAGTCACAGATAGTTGTGGAACTGACCAAACAGTGCACCCTTACTGTCACACGAAGAGCTTTAGGTAGAAGGGAGATTCTTCGTTAGCTCTTTACATGCCATGCAACCAAGTAGTAAGTAGTGATCTTTCAATCTAATAATCTAGCAAGCATCTGTGTTTTCCCTATTTCTTTGTTGGACATTGATTTGACACCAACATACAGTATTTCACACAATTCTTTGCTTAAAATACAGGATGTTGTTTGTTTTGCTCCATTCTCACGGCAGATTGACCCTATTACTGTTATGGGGTAAACACAAATCTATAGAAAGGTTTTGCTAAGAAAAGTGTGCCTAAATTAAATTAGCACAGACATGGAGGTGAGAGGGTGGTGAGGCAATGCGGTGAGGGCTTGGCATGAGCCCTGGCTGCCTCTAATGTCTTTAAAAGCGTTGGGCTTTCATCCTGAGCTCTTATCCATCAATCATCTGGGTACACTGTATTTTACATGTCGATTAAACCTCCCCAGGCCCCCGTCACCTCCTGTGATGAAATACTGGATTGTCTATTATGATTTAGTTGTTTTTGTCTGTTCCTTTTTTAATATTCAGCTTATTCCATGCTTTCGCAACGCTGTTTCCTTAATTGCAATCAGAAAACGATCAATTATCAAATGTTTATGTTCATAACATTTCTCTGTTGATGAAATGTGGCAAACATTTATGAAAATGTGTCAATGTTCCCTTTCAGATTTTGGACTGTTTAACTTTAACTGGATAGACATATTTAGAGGGATTAACCCACAGACTAACCCTCCTGTTCAATTCCCACAGCCATCATTCAGAATAACAGGATGACTCAGGCTACTAATGTTTTAATTCATTTTACTAACTCTTCATTTCAAGCTTTATCGTCTCTCGGCAGTGGCGTGTATTCATAGATGCCAAGGGAAGCCAGGCCTCCGAATTTTTATAACCAAGAAAACAACATCAATAATTTATCTTTCATCTCTGTGTTTCATCATTTTCCTTCAATTCGAAAGAGGCTGAATGTATCTCAACTGAGAAGGTATCAGAGCGAGCAAACAGCGTCCCTCTGTCTCTGTATGTCTAGCCCATCTATCTGATGCTGTCTGGTCAAAAAGAGTATGATATTGTTGCCGCCTGTAGCATTCAATGCAAGGAAAGCCAGCGAGCATTTGGGCTCCCTTGATAATTCTTTAAATAAAATAATAGCCAATCAGCGTTGAACTAAACTGAGTGAGCTCAACTGTGAGTGGTCCTGGCTCAGCAAAAAAGGTGTCAAGGGAAGCCAGCTTGGATTGGGTTTCACATCAATCACATCACAACAATAGTCATATGTCATTGACAGAACTTGAATTGTTGCATCTTGATGCGTTATCCTCCTGTGGCTAGCTAGCTAAAATTGTCAATATCCCTATATTAGTCATGGATAGAGATCGGGATTTGGACTTGTGGTTTTACTTAATTCTCGGTGCTGGACAATGATTATAATGACGATTCAAATCCAACCGTAAATTCATACATTGTGCCCCTGGCCTGAGAGGATGGAAGTGGAACATGTAGCTAGATGTAGTAGGCTAATGTTAACTAGCTGGCTCATCATTGCCCATGAAAGGAAGTTAGGCAACCGAGCAAGCATTTAAGCCATGACAACAAAAACTAAAAGCGTGTAGCCTACTGTATGATAGAGTCATAGGCAGTTTAGGAGAAATGAAAGAGATGAGGATGGCATTGGCGTGTCTCTACAAGTAGGGTATAAGTCAACATGTTTTTTTCTACTCACACACACACACAGAGAAATCACTAACATGGACAGCCACATCATTTAGCTTACGTTGATTGGACTAAATTGTTTATGGTATCTTTTAATTGTCACTATTAGACTAAGCATAGGTGATTTGATGATGTTGAAATGGTGCTGGAATAGTGGAGGCAGCTCCTGTTTTCTTTGCGACTTGTGATAACTCTCCTGTGTTTAGAAGTCCGAAAATGTCGGAAACATTAACTTGATTGGCCATGCTGTAGGTCATGTAACTGTTTGTTACATGCAATATGCTTTGTGGACAGATGTTTTGTGATGAAACAAATGTGTGGTTGAATTTATTCTGCCGCTGTCTTCTTATTGTCTCGGCCTTAGGCCTATATATCATGGTGGTAAGGCATTTGAACTAACAGGTTATAGAGCAAACAACGCAATTATCACAATGCAGGTTGTAATATGGAAATGACTGTCTCTCTGTCTCCTTGATCTGTCAATCAGATATCCCTTTCATACTAAGAAGTTTTCCAGCCAAATTTACCATAGTGCCAACTTTTTTTCCGCCTTTTCTTTTATATCTGAAAGGTATTGCCGGTATCAAAGCAAAAACGTTTATTTCTGCCTAAGGACCTAGTAATCATTTCGGTAAAGTTCTGCCTAAGGCTTAGTATGAAACTTGGCGGTAATGCTGAGGCGGCCTTTGGCACGCACTACGCTCTTACGCCTCATGTCCACCAACTGCATCATACATTTTGCATTCCGGGGGAAGTCATTCACTGTCAATAGAGCAGTCCGCAACGCTACGTTGGGGATGCCGCACAAGGCTTCGGTGCGTTCTGTGTACCGCATGTTTTCAATATTTTCAACTCTTGCGTTGCTTTACTGTGCAAACGAAAGTACACCCACAGACTCCAACTGGCTAGCTATTAGCAAGTTGAAAAGCGAAGCACATGTGCGTCAAGTACGGAAAATGCGTGCTAGACATCTGGCAAAACAAAATGCATATGCATCTGGTGGACATCGGGCATTAAACCCTTGATGGTTGCTAAGCAGCGCCAGTTAACCATCCTCCTGCCAGTTCTAAACTTTGCGAAGCATGTCACTTCTCCCATCTCTTCGCATAGGCCACCACTAAGCATGTACTGTTTTTTTTAATCCACATCTGGCTGGATCCATAAATAATTGCTGTGGGAATAAATATCACTGAATTTGGAAAGTATTGGAATAATGTAGGTTAATGCAATTCCAACAAACTCGCAAATGCATCGAGTCATTGTAATACATTTGAAGCAATAGCCAACCCATGTGTCGTCAACTAGATGATAATTTCAGCACGGCTTTGATTGGGACAGCTCCATCACGCTACTTTGAGACAAGCGTTGGGACTCGTCTTGATAAATCAATTGATGTCAGATTTTTGTTTTCACTGCATCTCCGTTTGGGTATTGGTTAGGCTACAATTTGGCTGGGAAAATGTTAGCTAAATTGAGGTGATTGCTGCGCATTATCATCTTGTCTAGTTGGCTCATTTATTAGAACATTTTCCATGTACCTAGGCTGACTTGTCTGATAATCAATCAATGTGATTTTGTTTCACTGAATCTCCATCTGTGTAGGCTATTTGGGTAATTGGTTTCTGGCTGGATAAATAAGTGGAGGTGGCATAGCTCATCTATTCGTTTGCCCATCTGTCACTGATCAGAAACATTAAGCATGCAATAATGTAGCCTAAATCAAGTGTAGGACTATTATGTTGCCCGATCGTGTAAAGGCAACTCCAAAAGCCCACGGAGGTTGTGAAATATGAACACCAGACTCGCATGCTTTTGGAAATAGGATCGGTATCATGATGAAGATGCACTCAATTTTAATGCCTGCTCCCCAACGAAGTGGAGAGAGTGTAGAAAAGAGTTGAAACGTGGATGGACTCTGTTTCAAAATATCACTGTAATCGGGGTAGGTGTCTTGTCGGTTTTAATGAACAAAATAATGAACTATTATTTTCATTAATTTGGATGTAATATACTTAAACTCAAAATATGCCATTCAATTTTTTTGAAGATAGATTTTATTAGTCTTATAATATTTATTAGGACCTGCCTAAACAAATTAATAATGGATTTCTTTTTGATGGTGTATATTCAATGGATTTATTAAAATAGATGCCCAACCACATCTGCACACCAATACTACCACTCTTCCCCGGCATGCCCACGGAAGGTATAAAAGGCATATACAGGCAAAAATGTGGTAAAAATGGGTCTGTTTGTAAGGGGGTCATATAAACATTGCCCAATTATTTTTTACTGGCAAAATACCGTAAATCCAATGTGGAAGCAGTAAGAGTATAGAGGTTCCATGGACTCTGGGCTTGTCAGTGTAAATATCAGAGGCTTTATTTGCTCTGTTTATTTGCCATGAGGGTGCAGCCTAGCCTGGCAACTGGCTGTGTCTCTTGTCAGGAGACCTGCCTTCCTACTCTCTCGCCCAGCGACGCACCAGAAGGGTTACAAGAACCCCCTCAGCAACTGCACAGCACAGCACAATGAGCACATAGTTAACTAGTTGGGCAAGATGAGCACAGATGAGGTGCTCTAGTCCTTGTTGTAGCTATTAGGTTATGCACTCCGTTGCTGTTGTAATAATTCCCATCTGTACTATGGCTCATCTGGTTTGTTTTGTGCGGTTTATCTCTCAGCTCGAGATGCAGATGAACGGGAGAAGTGGATCCATGCCTTAGAGGGGACTATTCTCCGTCACACCCTCCAACTGCGGGTAAGTCACTCACTCACTGATATGTTCAGACTAGCTTCACACTAGTGATGCTGGCTGTGCTAGTGCCATGCCCCTGAGTTCAGCTAGAGAGGAGAGAGATATTGATCAACATATTTACATGGGAGTAACTTTGGCTGTTGTGCATCGTTTTTATTTTTATTCAAGGTGTATGTGAGTATGTGTTTTAACCTTAAAAGAAAGACCATAATGTAGTATTTCTTAAATTTACTGTTTTGATTACTTAAGACCACAGGAAATGATAGAGGAACTGTTGAGAACATTGAGCAATAGCAGTTCATGTTTAACCTTTTGGAGCGTATTTGTGGAGGTCTTTTGGATGCCGGAAATTGGGATACAGAATGAATATCATGCCTCTGTCAGCCTCATCCAAACTAGTAGCACTGGTCCTCATCAGAGAGCGGGTTAAGGAGTCATCTGAGAATAGATGGAAATTAGTTCTCGTCTCCTTCGCTCCTTCTGTGCGGTGTGCACTGCCACTGTGCACCTTCCCATTTACACACACACACACACACCAAGCCACTCCCCCTGCCACTCACAACAACAAAGATGAGAGATCACTTCTTCCTCTCTGACAAGCAGTTTTAACTCTCTATTTGCATTTGAGGTTTGGTCCAACAGAATCAGTCATATGGACACCGAAACACATTGAGACATTATTTTACTGTAATAGAAGAGAAGTTAAACTTTTCTCCACTCCTCAAATTGCGCCCAGAGCAGACTACTAAAACGGGGGTATCAAGGAACATTGAGTACATTTTACATGTACACTAATAATTTGATATTAAATTGATTATGGCAGTAGACCGATTATGGAAATAGTAATGTTAACCCCTTACTCTGTTTATCTTAATCAGCACAAGGTCATAATCAAAGTAAGCATATGCCAATTAAAACACCTGGTTTTCTGCGCAATCTTTAGAGTTACAGTGCATTCGGAAAGTATTCAGACCCCTTGACTTTTTCCACATTGTGTTACGTTACGGCCTTATTTTTATTTATTTTATTGTTCTCTCATCAATCTACACACTACCCCATAATGACAAAGCAAAAACAGGTTTTTAGAATTTTGGGCAAATTAATAATAAAATAAAAACGGAAATAAGACATTTACATAAGTATTCAGACCCTTTAGTACTTTGTTGAAGCACCTCTGGCAGGGATTACAGCCTCAAGTCTTCTTGGGTATGAGTCTACAAGCTTGGCACACCTGTATTTGGGGAGTTTCTCCCATTCTTCTCTGCACATCCTCTCAAGCTCTGTCAGGTTGGATGGAGAGCGTTGCTGCACAGCTATTTTCAGGTCTTTCCAGAGATGTTCGATAGGATTCAAGTCCGGTCTCTGGCTGGGCCACTCAAGGACATTCAGAGACTTGTCCGAAAGCCACTCCTACGTTGTCTTGGCTGTGTGCTTAGGGTCGTTGTCCTGTTGGAAGGTGAACCTTCGCCCCCAGTCTGAGGTCCTGAGTGCTCTGGAGCAGGTTTTCATCAAGGATCTCTCTGTACTTTGCTACATTCATCTTTCCCTTGATCCTGATTAGTCTCCCAGTCCCTGCCTCTGAAAAACATCCCCACAGCATGATGCTGCCACCACCATGCTTCACCGTAGGGATGGTGCCAGGTTTCCTCCAGACGTCACGCTTGGCATTCAGGCCAATGAGTTCAATCTTGGTTTCATCAGACCAGAGAATCTTGTTTCTCATGGTCTGAGAGTCTTTAGGTGCTTTTTGGCAAACTCCAAGCGGGCTGTTATGTGCCTTTTACTGAGGAGTGGCTCCCGTTTGGCCACTCTACCATAAAGCCCTGATTGGTGGAGTGCTGTAGAGATGGTTGTCCTTCTGGAAGGTTATCACATCTCCACAGAGGAACTTTGGAGCTCTGTCAGAGTGACCATCGGGTTCTTGGTCACCTCCCTGACCAAGGCCCTTCTCCCCTGATTGCTCAGTTTGGCTGGGCGGCCAGCTCTAGGAAGAGTCTTGGTGGTTCCAAACTTCTTCCATTTAAGAATGATGGAGGCCACTGTGTTCTTGGGGACCTTCAATGCTGCATACATTTTTTGGTACCCTTCCCCAGATCTGTGCCTCAACACAATCCTGTTTCGGAGTTCAACGCACAATTCCTTCGACCTCATGGCTTTGTTTTGGCTTTGACATGCACTGTCAAATGTGGGACCTTATCTAGACAGGTGTGTGCATTTTACAAATCATGTCCAATAAATTGAATTTACCACAGGTGGACTCCAATCAAGTTGTAGAAACATCTCAAGGATGTTCAATGGAAACAGGATGCTCCGGAGCTCAATTTCGAGTCTCATAGCAAAGTGTCTGAATACTTATGTAAATAAAACATTCTGTTTGTTTTTTTATACATTTGCAAACATTTCTAAAAACCTGTTCTCACTTTGTCATTATGGTGTATTGTGTGTAGATTGTATTGTATAAAAATGTATTTAATACATTTTCAAATAAGGCTAACGTAACAAAATGTGGAGAAAGTAAAGGGGTCTGAATACTTTCTGAATGCTCTGTGTTAGGACATGTAAACATTTGCTAGCACGAGCAGCGTGAGCTTCCTTCTTTTGCGCAAGTGAAGTGAGTTCGGGAAAAACGTAACCATTTCTAATATTTATACTTTTTCTCATACACAGTTTGTATGTCCGAACTCCGAATCAAATAGGTTTCACAAAAATAACATGGGCACTGTGGTATAACGTTTATTTTGATTGCTGATTTTTCTGCATTTGTCAGTTCCATCAGGTAGCCAGATTTCAGATGTGTCCATGTAAACAGGATTATTAGGGAAATCTGTCTTCTTGCAAAGCATGTAAACGTTTAAATCAAACTATTATGTTAATCTGACTATTCACAAGAATCATATTATTGTGTGCATGTAACCGTACTCATTGATTCTGGAAAATGTATGCTCAGTTTGTCGCGCGCAGCATTGCGTTACCATGTACCGCTAGCAGCATTTTAGCCAAAGACTGTTATACTAGCTGTCTAGTCATTTATTAATGTGCAATAAGCATAAAACACAATTATGTAAGGAATAGGCAACTCTTTCTCATTCTGAGAAATATGGTAGGCCACTTGATTTCATCATCTGAACAAAGTGGACAGGCTAGCATGCTGTTCAAACAGTTGGAGACAGACATTCAACTGTTCTACCTTGTTAGCTAGCAAATATATCCAAGTTCATGTAAACTTGAAATATAAAGATTAGCTGGCTACTCACTAGCACTTGGGCTTGTGCTTGAGAAATTGTTTGACCTGTGTTAATTTTCTATAATGCCTACTGCAAGAAGTTAGTCATTATTAGTGAATGTGCATTATGCATGATTCTGGTTAAATCTGTAACAAAAATGGCTTTTTCATAGACAGACTTGAAAGCCAGATCAGTGATTATTGCAAAAAAACGTATAATTTCACAAGCCCTGAATTCATTAGATTATTGCTGACTGTTTTAAATGCTGTGTATTTGACCTTTTAATTGTACAACAAAGCTTATTTGGAGAAAACATTATAAAAGCTTTTTTGGGTTACTACATGATTCCATATGTGTTATTTCATAGTTTTGATGTCTTCTCTATTATTCTATAATGTAGAAAATAGTAAAAATAAAGAAAAACCTTTTGAATGAGCAGGTGTTCTAAAACTTTTGACCGGTAGTGTATATCATGAATTTACGATAAATTTGAAAAAAATGTAGATATAATTTTTCTGCCATATTGCCCAGCCCTAAAGAGTTTCCCTGTGTGGTTAGGTGCACAGGGAGCTTAGTTGGGCTGTTGGCTGGTAATGGACAACATGTTTATCTGTGAAAGCCATATATAGAGTGCTGTCTATTAGTCGCTCTATGAACTGCCAATTTCCAACTCTTAATTTAATCTGTGCCCTTCGATTGGCTCATAAATATACTTTCTCTCACCTCCCTTCATTCTACCCTCCAGTTGTTTATTTACGTTCTGTTCCGCTTTCCTTCTCTAACCCACTCCTCCCCTCTGCCACCCCTCCTTCTGCCTCACTCTCTCCCCTCCCCGCCCTCTGTGGAAAGAAAAAGAACACTGCTTACTGACTGCGTGTATCTGCCTGCTTGCAAACACTATGTCAGCATGCAGTCATAGTGACATCATGTGACCTGGAACAAATCAGAGCCCTGCTTACTCTGTCAGACATGCATCTGCCCGCAGCTTTATCCAATCAGGGCAGCTGTTGTTGCTTGTCACATAGGCTTGTGCTGCCTTTTTTTTTTTGTAAGAAAGTCTGTACTTCCTGTAAGAGAGAGAAGGATCCTGGATTAACTTTGCCTGTGTATGCTGCTGCTCAGCTGATGTAGAACATACATGTACCAGACAAGTTTGGTGTGGTTTCTGCTGGCAGTCTGGAAGAGTGGAGAGCACAAGAACAGCCGTGTGTTTGAGTAGCGGAGGAGAGAGGAGCTTTAGGGTCAGCTTTGGCCTGTGCAGTCTGACGAGGCATGTCCCTCAGAGCTCGGCATCCTGTGAGTACCACACTGGAGGGAAACGGTCGGTTGAAGTGCGATGATGCAGTCCCTAACTGGGTCATGCTGTGTGGAAAGCCAAATGGGAGGGTTTCCCGTGTCTGGTGGGTGTGGGCAGTGGTAGACTAGAATAGGGAGGTATTGTCTGGTTAGAGGAAGCTCTTTTAGCCACAGATTTAGTGAACATGCCGAAGCTGCAGTCTCTAGCCTACATGACCGTCCTCTGGGTTTACAAGCTGCTCTAGTCAAGCAGAAAGATCCCCCCCATCATGGTAATATGAACTTGTGTAGACATAACAGAAATAAAGAGCAAGAGGGACTCTCTTTTTCCGTGGTTTGTTTGTAATGCAAAGGCTTTGTCCCTCTGCGATTATGAGGTCAGTGTCATTGATAGTATTTTATTGAACCTCAAATACATTTTTACATTTTAGTCATTTAGCAGACACTCTTATCCAGAGCGACTTAGTTAGTGAGTGCATACATTTTCCATACTGGCCCCTGTGGGAATCGAACCCACAACCCTGGCGTTGCAAGGGCCATGCTCTACCAACTGAGCTACAGGGGGCCTACATCAGGGGCCCACTCAACAGTGATTGATATATAAATAGTGTATGGTACAACTTCTCTGTGAAAATTGGGATGGAATGATTTTGATCACTGGGGTGGGGGGGGTGTTACTCTATTACTCTATTTTATGTGTCTTTTGGAATCAGGTGTTAAAACAATACAGGTGTGAAAATCAATCCATGATGCCAGCACTATGACTGTAGTCAACATAACCATGAGGATGCATTTCCCCAAAGTCGGTTGATGTCGATTTCAGATTCAGAACGAACATTTTTATTTTAATTTTTTTTACAGTGGATTTGATATCTGTCATTCTCTTTTCTGCCTCTTCAGATTTCGTTGATGGAGGAAGAATAAGAGCGAGACACCAGAGCTGTTTCTTAGAAACAAACATGAAGCTGTGTGGATGTCTGCTTGAACACACACATATAAAAGAAAAACTCCCAGGAGAATCCAAATGCCCTTACTGCTGGGACTTTCCCCACTTTAGGTTTTTAGAGAGGAGAAGTACTATTTTTCTGTTTGCCCCCAAGCTCTAAAGAGCACTAATGCCAGCCTCCTCTATCCCACAAATTTAAAGAGGGCTATTCTTTAGTGTAGCAAAGTGCCTGTTTTTATTTATTTTTGCTCAGGCACCTCTTTGGCCAGCAACAGTAAGCAACTTACTTCTATTGATAGCAAACCACCTTTTATCCTAAAGGAAGTTAAGAAAAAAAGGCCTAGATAAATCAAATCAAATCAAATTTTATTGGCCACATGCGCCGAATACAACAGGTGTAGACATTACAGTGAAATGCTTACTTACAGCCCTTAACCAACAGTGCATTTATTTTTAATAAAAAAGTAAAATAAAACAACAACAAAAAAGTGTTGAGAAAAAAAGAGCAGAAGTAAAATAAAATAACAGTAGGGAGGCTATATATACAGGGGGGTACCCTGTTTCTCAACACTTCAGTTGAGAAACAGGCATAGTCCAAAGGCCTCTGTCAGACCATAGGACGCTCTAGAACCAGAGTAGCACTGAGCAAGTGGTTATGGATATGTTTTAAGAGTTGTAATATTGTAAGGTCAGAATGCTTTGCTTTGGTTAAGAATGAGTTTCGAGGTGTTTCTGAGGAAGTTGCGGCGTATTTCATTTCTGTATTTTAGCCTCGTTGTGTTCCAGGTATAGAAGGGGCTATTGTTGATTTAGGCCTAATGTCATCAGTCAGGCGTCTGGTCACATCTGTTCAGCAAATACATACTACCACCTAATGGATGTTATGCAATGAAATGATCTGTAAGTCTGTGGATAATGATGGTAGCCTAAGGGCTTGGAAGGTGATTGACCATAGGTCAGACTCGGGATGGGTAAAGTCTCCCCAACCTCCTCCTGCACACACACAAACACATATTCCGAGTCATGAAGATAAAGTCTAGTGTTCTCTCTAAAACGTTTACAACTTAATTCCCTTTGCCATGGGTTTCTTGATTCAATTTTGCTGATGCCATAAAATGTGTTCAATTAAGTAGGCAGGCAGGCTGCCAGGCAAAGCTTTTATGTAGCCTTTAAACAATGCTAGTTGAACTATTCATATCACTCCACTTACAGTACAATGCTGGAAGCTTCTCCCAAACTGTTGCTGTTTTTTTGCTGCTACAACCTGCCTTTTCAAAGCCCCACCAGGGAATTTAAACACTTTTTTTTTATCTGCCTACAAACTTTCAGAGTAGAGGCAATGACAGAGTAAAATTCTTAGTCTAAAATAGGTTACCAGATGGTAGCAGAAAACTGTCATACCGTGCTGTAAAGTTAGACTAAGAATGTTCTGCTGTTTTTTCCCCCTTCTATTTTAGGAGGCAGAGACAGGATTTGTTCCAAGTGTCCAAGACTTTGATAAGAAACTTGCAGAGGCTGACGCATACCTACAAATTCTAATTAATCAGTTAAAGGTGAGGTTTCTCCACATTTGGGTGACTAAGTATGACAGTGACTTTAATAAAACTGGTGAGTGACTTGTCAATGCATCATCGATTAATGTTTTTTAATTTGGCTCTTGATTTGCATGTATCCTCTTCAGCTCAGATTTAGATTGCATCCCCTCTCTCTTCCAGCTCTTCGACGAGAAAATCAAAGATTGCAAAGAAGAGTCATGTAGAGTGAGTGACATCTGTTTCATCTCTTGTCACCAGAACGATGCCTGATAATGAATGAATCTCAAAGATAATATTTTATAACACTTTATTTTAAGGGTCAGTAATAAACCATTTATAAGGCATTTATAAATTGTGTTCACCATTTATTAATCATTACTCCCACATGAATCAACCATTTACTAATCATTAGTACAATATGTTTTCAGTCCCTAATCTAAAATTAGTGCTATTTATACTTCAAAAATACTTTATAAATGTTTTGAGTGACCAGTGTAATTTCTCACAAAAAGATGGGCATACCATTCATGCAATACCTGGTAAAAGAATATGTATATAAAGTACATGTGTGAATAACTAGCTTACTAAGATTTACAAATGTGGGAGTAATGAGTTAATAAATGGTGAGCAAACAGGTTGTAAATGCCTTAGCTGTGATTCACTTCCTTATTGAGATCATGAGTTTGTTTTTGGTCAGTTTGGAACATTTCAACTCTGTAGCTTATTTAATATGGTGAGGACAATGACCTACTATGTAGTGGTGAACATAGAACACAACTATAGTTGGAATGGCATCATTGCTCGTCCAGTCTAATGCCATGGCTGTGAAAGAGTTTGAACAAAGCAGGTTTCCGCTTTGGTTTCATTGTGCTAATCTTTCTAAATTTACCTAACTTTCAGTCATGATTTCCAAGTCTAGTCAGGTGTTGAAACAATGTTGGAAGTGAAACAGCCATTTGTAATTATGTTTCTCTCCTTTTTTAGAAAATTGAAAATTTGAAGGAAACCACATGTGTAAGTAAAACCCCATTTTAAATGTCCTTATTTTCAGAACCACCTCTTGTCTGAGGTTGAGTGCAGTGTTTTATTGTCTGTGCTGTTTCTCTTTTCAGAGTATGGTAGAGTCCATCAAGCACTGTATTGTATTGCTGCAGATTGCCAAGGTAAAAAGGGTTAATTCATTTGACTGTGTTGGTCAGGGGTTGGCAATATTTTTGGCTCGAGGGCCACATCGGGATTTCACATTTTTTTTCTAACTGATTTGTTCGTCAAAAGCGAGCCAAGAAAAGGGCAGTTATTTGAAAACGTATAGGTCCTTTATAATTTCAACATACTTTCTATCTAGTTTTAGACATTCAAGAGTGGCCTGGAGTGTTTTCTTTTAACCCAAAATAAAAAATACAAAAACCCGCGGGCCAGATCGAATGGGCTCGCGGGACAGATCTAACCTGTTGCCCACCCCTGGTGTTGGGGCTCTCATTGCATTACTGTCATGTCATTGTTGTGAGAACATCACGGTGCACTGCTTGTTTTAGCCATGCCAGTAGTTTTCCACTTGACTACAGCCTGGGTTGTTGTTTATTGTGGGCAGTTTGCTACATTCCATTAGGTTCCATTTTGAGATTTTGGAGAGGTGATTCTCACACACTCGATAATCCTTGAGCTCATAATGCTTTTCTTGTGTTATGTTAGCATAACAAATGCTCTGACTTTCTAAATGACGTGTTTGGTTTCTTGAAAGATAAGCTCTTAACAAGCTCATATCATCATTACATACAAACAGTTTAACCTTCCTCAAGTAACATTTTATTTTCAAAATTTTAAGGATCAAAGTAACGAACAGCAACACGCAAACGGACTGATAGTAAGTTTTGACGTTCTCTGTCCATAAGAAAAATCTAGATCAACCAAACCTCTCTTCTTCTTTTCTGCTTAATTCACTCTCAACTATAGAAAAGAAGACAAATCAAATCCGTAACAATGCAAGCCATTTGATTTGATTAATGGCTTTATTTGGTATATTGCTCTTTCCTTTGTCACGCCACTATCCCCTTTTCCAGCTGAATATCCTTTGCTTTTCTGTTGCTGATAATAGTTGGGAACTTTTGTCTTTACCCCTCATTTTAGACACAGAACATCATTCTGATTCTTTTATGACGCACGTGTGTGTGAGTGCGCTTATACCCTCCCCCCAACTTGCTATCGATTTTTCCTAACTGTGCATGCCTATTGAACCATCAAGGACTAATAGATGTCAACCCATCAAGGGCTGTTTACTGGCTTTACTCTCTTCCCGTAGATGTTTATAAGTTGGAATCCCGTAGGATCAGCCCACCAGGCCGGCCTTGTGAGAGTAATCTCTCTGGCCATTAGCATTACATGTATAGACCCTCTTCCAACCATGGCTTAAGCACTCTCTAGCTCTAACCTCTCTAGAGGCCTCTCCTCTAGTGTTGCTGTTGACAGAGTTAGACACGGTCAAATGTATCACTGATCCAGAAAGCTATGGCAGCAGTGCACTTTGTATAATGTGTGTCCGTACATTACAGAGATATCGGCCATAGAGAAATATAGCTTGACCCTGTGTTTTTCACATCACAGGATAAGTTCAATAGGAGACGTTATGCCATTACATTCTGTAGTTAACTGGAATGTGTTTTGTCAGATTTTGCTGCAAATATGCTGGATAGTATTAGGTTACAGTAAATGTTGTGATATAAGTAGGTACATATTGATTAGGTAGAAGTTAATTAACCAATATTTCCCGGAAGCAGAGTGAAAGGTAATTGATCTTTCCAGTCATTAGCAGTGTGTATTTTATTTTGTCATGGTAGTCTGCACCGTGTTGGTGCATTAAGTGTTACTACAGACTGCATTCTAGAGCAATGCAAGTTGCAAATGTATCTTTTATGTTTTAAGACTGGCACCGTTTTGTCTCGCCCTGTACAGAGCACCATCAACCCAGTGGATGGGATATTTCACCCTCTGGACGCTTCTTTAGTCAACTTAGCCATGCCAACACAGACCACACTCCCCACAGGTACAGTATACAGAGAGCCAAAAACACAATCTCATCTACAGTCCTATCAGGAAGATATTTTTAAAAACAATTTTTTTAGGGGGTAGATCAGCTTTAATATTGCAGATAGATTGTAGCTTCCATCAATGTAATTGTCTGCATCATTTCCAATACCCCTTATATATATTTATTATTTTATTTTTTTAAATACATTTTCCTTTATTATTTTCCCTTAACCCTACCACCCCTCCCCTAATTGTAGTAAACTAATGGACAACAACACTTAGGCTTCTACTTCCAGTTTATACATACTATATACATTTTACGGACACAATGTATTTTACTATAGTTATCTTAATTTGTTTTTAATCCAATCCTCCCATCTATCTCTGAAAACCATTCCGTTTTGATTTCTATTTGCCATATATTTTTAACTATGCTGTTTCACAAAAGTTCTGAACCTATATACATTTTACGGACACAGTATATTTTACATTAGTTATCTTGTTGTTTTTAGTCCCACTGTTAAGCTCCACTCAATCCCTCCCATCTAAATATGTTTTTATTTTATATACACTACCGTTCAAAAGTTTGGGGTCACTTAGAAATGTCCTTGTTTCCGAAAGAAAAGCAATTTTTTTTGTCCATTAAAATAACATCAAATTGATCAGAAATACAGTGTACACATTGTTAATGTTGTAAATGGCTATTGTAGCTGGAAACGGCTGATTTTTAATGGAATATCTACATAGGCGTACAGAGGCCCATTATCAGCAACCATCAGTCCTGTGTTCCAATGGCACGTTGTGTTTGCTAAACCAAGTTTATCATTTTAAAAGGCTAATTGATCATTAGAAAACCCTTTTGCAATTATGTTAGCACAGCTGAAAACTGTTGCGCTGATTAAAGAAGCAATAAAACTGGCCTTCTTGAGACTAGTTGAGTATCTGGAGCATCAGCAATTGTGGGTTCGATTACAGGCTCAAAATGGCCAGAAACAAATAACTTTCTTCTGAAACTCGGTCTATTCTTGTTCTGAGAAATGAAGGCTATTCCATGCGAGAAATTGCCAAGAAACTGAAGATCTCGTACAACGCTGTGTACTACTCCCTTTACAGAACAGCGCAAACTGGCTCTAACCAGAATAGAAAGAGGAGTGGGAGGCCTCGGTGCACAACTGAGCAAGAGGACAAATACATTAGTGTCTAGTTTGAGAAACAGACACCTCACAGGTCCTCAACTGGCAGCTTCATTAAATAGTACCCACAAAACACCAGTCTCAACGTCAACAGTGAAGAGGCGACTCCGGGATGCTGACCGAGGCAGAGTTGCAAAGTCCAGTGTCTGTGTTCTTTTGCCCATCTTAATCTTTAATTTTTATTGGTCAGTCTGAGATATGGCTTTTTCTTGGCAACTCTGCCTAGAAGAATAATTGCAAAAGAGTTTTCTAATGATCAATTAGCCTTTTTTAAATGATAAACTTGGATTAGCAAACACAACATGCCATTGGAACACAGGACTGATGGTTGCTGATAATGGACCTCTGTACGCCTATGTAGATATTCCATAAAAAATCAGCCATTTCCAGCTACAATAGCCATTTCCAACATTAACAATGTCTACACTGTATTTCTGATCAATTTGATGTTATTTTAATGGACAAAAAAATTGATTTTCTTTCGAAAACAAGGACATTTCTAAGTGACCCCAAACTTTTGAACGGTAGTGTGTGTATATATATATATATCGTTTTTGTTGTAATTCTTCTATTCTTATACACTGCTCAAAAAAATAAAGGGAACACTAAAATAACACATCCTAGATCTGAATGAAAGAAATAATCTTATTAAATACTTTTTTCTTTACATAGTTGAATGTGCTGACAACAAAATCACACAAAAATTATCAATGGAAATCAAATTTATCAACCCATGGAGGTCTGGATTTGGAGTCACCCTCAAAATTAAAGTGGAAAACCACACTACAGGCTGATCCAACTTTTATGTAATGTCCTTAAAACGAGTCAAAATGAGGCTCAGTAGTGTGTGTGGCCTCCACGTGCCTGTATGACCTCCCTACAACACCTGGGCATGCTCCTGATGAGGTGGCGGATGGTCTCCTGAGGGATCTCCTCCCAGACCTGGACTAAAGCATCCGCCAACTCCTGGACAGTTTATGGTGCAACGTGGCGTTGGTGGATGGAGCGAGACATGATGTGCTCAATTGGATTCAGGTCTGGGGAACGGGCGGGCCAGTCCATAGCATCAATGCCTTCCTCTTGCAGGAACTGCTGACACACTCCAGCCACATGAGGTCTAGCATTGTCTTGCATTAGGAGGAACCCAGGGCCAACCGCACCAGCATATGGTCTCACAAGGGGTCTGAGGATCTCATCTCGGTACCTAATGGCAGTCAGGCTACCTCTGGCGAGCACATGGAGGGCTGTGCGGCCCCCCAAAGAAATGCCACCCCACACCATGACTGACCCACCGCCAAACCGGTCATGCTGGAGGATGTTGCAGGCAGCAGAACGTTCTCCACGGCGTCTCCAGACTCTGTCACGTCTGTCACGTGCTCAGTGTGAACCTGTTTTCATCTGTGAAGAGCACAGGGCGCCAGTGGCGAATTTGCCAATCTTGGTGTTCTCTGGCAAATGCCAAACGTCCTGCACGGTGTTGGGCTGTAAGCACAACCCCCACCTGTGGATGTAGGGCCCTCATACCACACTCATGGAGTCTGTTTCTGACCGTTTGAGCAGACACATGCACATTTGTGGCCTGCTGGAGGTCATTTTGCAGGGCTCTGGCAGTGCTCCGCCTGCTCCTCCTTGCACAAAGGCAGAGGTAGCAGTCCTGCTGCTGGGTTGTTGCCCTCCTACGGCCTCCTCCATGTCTCCTGATGTACTGGCCTGTCTCCTGGTAGCGCCTCCATGCTCTGGACACTACGCTGACAAACACAGCAAACCTTCTTGCCACAGCTCGCATTAATGTACCATCCTGGATGAGCTGCACTACCTGAGCCACTTGTGTGGGTTGTAGACTCCGTCTCATGCTACCACTAGAGTGAAAGCACCGCCAGCATTCAAAAGTGACCAAAACATCAGCCAGGAAGCATAGGAACTGAGAAGTGGTCTGTGGTCACCACCTGCAAAACCAGTCCTTTATTGGGGGTGTCTTGCTAATTGCCTATAATTTCCACCTGTTGTCTATTCCATTTGCACAACAGCATGTGAAATGTATTGTCAATCAGTGTTGCTTCCTAAGTCGACAGTTTGATTTCACAGAAGTGTGATTGACTTGGAGTTACATTGTGTTGTTTAAGTGTTCCCTTTATTTTTTTGAGCAGTGTGTATATATATATATAAAAAAATTTTTAAAGGGGTAGATCAGCTTTAATATTGCAGTTTCTACAGATTGTAAATTAATGACAAACATTTTTGCTAAAAGTATTATTATATTATTGATCGATTTTGTCTATGACTTTAAAAATCACCCAGCAGTGCTATTTGCAGAGTTAGCTCCAGCTAAAATTGCAATTCTTCAGCCATTCCTGAACCTGCGACCAAAAACAAGCTACATATGAACAGTACCAAAACAAATGATCTAATGATATTCTGTCTCTTCGCAGCCAAATCTGCAGAGCTGGGATGGTTTTATCCCCCATATATATAACATTCTATTGGTTGCAAGAATCAGGAAGATTTGTTCATCAGAATAAAAATAGCCCTTTTGAGTTCACATACTGATATTGCATACACAAGCTGACATGGGGCGTATTTTTATTCAAAAAATCAAGGACATAGATTAGCCTTGGATTTAATACTTTCAGATATTTGTCCCTGATAAATGTTTATTTCCTGAAACACACATCCACAGTGCCACCTGGTGTGCTTGAATCTCTATTTCTCAGCATGTCTACTTGGCAATGACCTTTCCCAATGTAGAGCAATCTAAATTCAGCTTTCAATGAAATTTGACACAAAAATCCAATCCCAAGGTCTAGACCCCATGTTAGCACAGTTTGGTGACATTAACATTCTCACAGTCACAGGTTTATATTAGACTGACTGCTTTGCAGTTTTTGTGTGATTGAAAAGCTTGCTCCCACACAGGTCTGTAATGACTTTGATCTGTTGCATCATAAAGCAGTGTTGTTCTAAGGCCAGAGCTTTCTTATTTTTCTCTTGTCTCCTTTCTTTCTGTAGATGGCTCTCAGATGTGTAAAGGAGAACAGCGGCCCTCCACTCTACCGGTGGGGGCTGTTGTCACGGTGATGGGCAGTCTGCAGACTCCGACTCCCAACAGCACAGGTCAGAGGTCACCTCACTCTAGTGGTCAGGTCATCAACACTTTGCTAGCAGCCAGATAAACATTCCGTTATGTTACCGAACACTTGCATTTAGGGACTTGAGTATCATGTCACAATCACTGGTGTAGTGGAGGGTAAACGCAGCTTACCCAGCTTTTTTCCCTCAACAGTTTACCCACCTTTTGCGGAAAAATGCATCGAAAGAATAAGAAACTTTACTTTTTTCACCGCAACCGGCGATCAGAGTTAACCCACCTGTTTGTTTAACACTTTAATCACTGGTCACGATCACCACACAAATATAACTGTCACGGTACATTTGTGGATGTGGTGGTGAAGTCAGGCGCAGGACACAGCGGATAAGTCAAAACGACTTTACTGAGACTCAAAGACAATCCAAAATAAATGGCCTCGAACACACAGGAGGCAAAGAATACGCGCAACGCGTAAACTACACTAAGCACAACATATACCGAAAAAAGACAAACCACAATGCGGACAATAACACACAACTCCAAAACATAACACAGGGAAACTTATAGGTGACATAATCAGGACAGAATACGAAACAGGTGCACTAAACTAGACATGACCAAACAAACATCGAAACATCAAACGGTGGCAGCTAGTACTCCGGGGACGACGAACGCCGAAGCCTGCCCGAACAAGGAGGAGGAGCAGCCTCGGCAGTATTCGTGACGATAACAGTATTGATTTTGTGTACATTTGTGAAACTCATCAGAGTACAGATACAGGTTAGTCCCCTGTAGCTCAGTTGGTAGAGCATGGCGCTTGCAACGCCAGGGTTGTGGGTTCATTTCCCACGGGGGGCCAGTATGAAAAATGTATGCACTCACTAACTGTAAGTCGCTCTGGATAAGAGCGTCTGCTAAATGACTAAAATGTAATTGTAATTATGACATTTTCAGTGAATTTTTTTCATTTACTCATTCTATTTTCTAAAATGGGTTATGTTGGAGGGTCTTGCCTGTTTCCAATTCTGCTGATGCTGCAAAATAAATCCTGTGCAGTGCACTAAGGAAGAAGCCTGGGAGCACACATTGCACTGCAGGGGAGATTATGCAAAGAATAAACTCCTCATGGTTCCCTAACAATGTGGGAACAATATGAACAGACAAATGGTGCCCATATGATCACTGACAAGAAAGACCCTGCATTGAGCCTCTGTGTATTGTTTAGTTCAAAGCAGTTATAATAGTTTATTTACAAGAGTAAACAGTTAGCCATCGCTATACATGGTGTAAGCCCGTTTGTGGTCTCAGCTGTGACCCCCTGCTAACCCCCACCTCTCTCTCTGTCTATCTGTGTGTTTCAGGGAGTGGCCCCTCGGTCCCCAGCAGCAGCGGTGCCTCCCCCAGTCACATGACAATCCCCTCCAACTCGGTCCCTGACTTCTCCTACTCCAGCAGCGAAGATGAATTCTACGACGCTGACGAGTTCTACCAGAACAGCACGTCTCCCAAGCACCTTCTAGAGTGAGTGTATATACTGTCTTTATCATAATCCATCCATACCGCAGTTCACTGGCGTACTGGGGTTTACAGGGACCAAGGACGGGAGGGAGATGATCCACTTCACCACATCCTCTCACTAGCTCTTTATTTCATGATTTTATAGATGATTTAATTATCATATAAGCTGATTGTGTTTGCTAGAGGTGTGTTTATAACCTGTGCCTTTATATATTTCCTGTCAGGTAATCAGTTCTATCTTTCTCTGCATCCCTCCATCTCTCCATCCTCCTCTCTGTCAGTTCCTCTAGGCCTCCTGCTGCCTTGCCTCACAGCGATGACGGAACAGTGCTGAAACGTCCAGACACTAACGAGTCCCTCAACTCCTCCATGTCTAACGGCACCACTGATGCAGGTGATGCACATATTCACACATGAACGCACACACACAAACACACACACGCACATTGCCCTACTTATCCACGCACCTGTATACCCCCAACAATAACCTATTTTTATGGAACAACAACATCACACATTCTGTTCCTGTTCTGTTTTGGCAGATGTTTTATTTAGTAACAGAAAAGAGGATGTCAGGATGTCCTTTATCAGTGGTGGCTGGCCTACTGTAGGTGTTTTTAACTGCCTGCTGTCTGCTCTGGTCAGATCAATTTGACAGCCATGATGACGAGGCGGAGGATCAGGGGGAGTCTGTGGAGGAGCACAAGAGTGTCATCATGCACCTGCTGTCCCAGGTGCGACTGGGCATGGACCTCACCAAGGTAAGAGCTCTGTCTGTCCGTCCGTCCGTCTCTCTTTATCTCTCTCTTGCTAACTGTTTCTTTATTTTTTTTCTCTTTCCCCAGGTGGTCCTGCCCACATTTATCTTGGAGAGGAGGTCTTTGCTGGAGATGTATGCTGACTTTTTTGCACATCCGGATTTGTTTGTCAGGTACACCACTTCAAACAGTCATACAAAATAAGAAAAACATTGCTTTTCAGAATCTCTCCCATAATTTCCATTGAGGGCATTCTTCACAGATGGTGTCACAACCTTCGATCCAGTGGTGTGACGGCTGATGTTTTTATCCCCAGTATCGCAGATCAGCTGGAGCCCAAGGAGCGGATGGTACAGGTGGTGAAGTGGTACATGTCAGCCTTCCATGCAGGGAGGAAAAGCTCAGTGGCCAAGAAGCCGTACAACCCCATCCTGGGAGAGGTCTTCTTCTGCCACTGGGACCTGCCTTCAGAGAGTGAGGAGCCCACTGCAATGGTGAGCATTGTACCACAGTAAAGACTGACAACTTATATTCATATGATTTAATGTATATGCTGGTTTTTAGCAATACTATAATTAAGCAATAAGGCACGAGGGGGTTGTTCATCTCCAGAGCCCTGATGGCTAAGAGCTGTTCTTGCACTCGACGCAACACAGAGTGCCTGGATACAGCCCTTAGCCTTGGTATTTTGGCCATATACCACAACCCCCCGAGGTGCCTTATTGCTATTATAAACTGGTTACCAACGTAATTTGAGCAGTAAACATAAATGTTTTGTCATACTCGTGATATACGGTCTGAAATACCACGGTTGTCAGCCAATCAGCATTCAGGGCTCGAACAACCCAGTTTATAATCAATTTTAAGTTTTGTGATACTGAGGCAAGTGTTTTTAATTGTTTCATCAAGCCTTTACTAATAAATTCATGTTTACCCCCGACCCCTCCTCCCACCCCACAGGAGCCATCGTCAGAGGGTCCAGTGCCATGGTCTTCAGCCAACAGTGTGTCTTTTGTAGCAGAGCAGGTCTCTCATCACCCCCCCAGTGAGTCTCCCCTCCCACTCGATATTCCACATAGCTGTCAGAGTACCAGAGCCATACATGTTAACTGTACTGTTGCCTTTCCTCTTCCTTGTAGTTTCTGCATTCTACGCAGAGTGTCTCAGCAAAAAGATTCAGTTCAACGCCCACATTTGGACCAAGTCAAAGTTCTTAGGAATGTCAATTGGAGTGCACAATATTGGCCAGGGTAAGACATCGTTTCAAGCACTTAGGCTTTCTGTTAACACCAAATATTTACCAACTACTATACATGGGAAGACTTCTTTAGCTCACATAGTCCATAAACATGTGTGCTCACACACTTACTAAAACCTTAGTGTGTTTTGTGTATTCTGAAGTGTGTGCTTCCCCCTTCTCTCCTCTAGGCTGTGTGTCCTGTCTGGAACATGACGAGCACTACATACTCACCTTTCCCAATGGATATGGCAGGTAGGCTCATGCTTGAAGAGTAAATAACACACACTGTCTCAAGTTTGTGGTGCTGGAAATAAAAGCCCCATTTCAATTCACAATAAAACATAATTCCAGCACAGCACACACAATGTACTGTATGTAAAGTGAGTGTGTATAAATGGGAATAACATGTTATCTGGATTCCCTGACCTGACATGTAGTGGGGTGTTCCTTCTCTCTTCAGGTCGATCCTGACCGTCCCATGGGTGGAGTTGGGTGGAGAGTGTAACATCAACTGCTCCAAAACGGGCTACAGTGCCAGCATTGTGTTTCACACTAAGCCCTTCTACGGTGGAAAGAAGCACAGGATCACCGCTGAGATCTTGTAAGGGGATTTTCTTATTTGTAATCATGCACAGAGTCTTAGCCTATTCTTGCTTTATTAACTGTGCTCACAGCAGTATATGGAAATATTTTGTTTGTTGTGATGTTAATTATATATTACAAATGTGTTTGTTTGTAGTCCTCCCAATGACAAGAAGTCATTCTGCTCCATTGAAGGAGAGTGGAATGGAGTGATGTATGCTAAGTGGGCATCTGGGGTGAGTTCAGTTAAAAAATGTGATCTCTGCTGGATATCAATGTGTTAATACAGTGGGGAGAACAAGTATTTGATACCCTGTCGATTTTGCAGGTTTTCCTACTTACAAAGCATGTAGAGGTCTGTAATTTTTATCATAGGTACACTTCAACTGTGAGAGAAGGAATCTAAAACAAAAATCCAGAAAATCACATTGTATGATTTTTAAGTAATTAATTTGCATTTTATTGCATGACATAAGTATTTGATACATCAGAAAAGCAGAACTTAATATTTGGTACAGAAACCTTTGTTTGCAATTACAGAGATCATACGTTTCCTGTAGGTCTTGGCCAGGTTTGCACACACTGCAGCAGGGATTTTGGCCCACTCCTCCATACAGACCTTCTCCAGATCCTTCAGGTTTCGGGGCTGTCGCTGGGCAATACGGACTTTCAGCTCCCTCCAAAGATTTTCTATTGGGTTTAGTTCTGGAGACTGGCTAGGCCACTCCAGGACCTTGAGATGCTTCTTACGGAGCCACTCCTTAGTTGCCCTGGCTGTGTGTTTCGGGTTGTTGTCATGCCACAACCCATCTTCAATGCTCTTACTGAGGGAAGGAGGTTGTTGGCCAAGATCTCGCGATACATGGCCCCATCCATCCTCCCCTCAATACGGTGCAGTCGTCCTGTCCCCTTTGCAGAAAAGCATCCCCAAAGAATGATGTTTCCACCTCCATGCTTCACGGTTGGGATGGTGTTCTTGGGGTTGTACTCATCCTTCTTCTTCCTCCAAACACGGCGAGTGGAGTTTAGACCAAAAATATATATTTTTGTCTCATCAGACCACATGACCTTCTCCCATTCCTCCTCTGGATCATCCAGATGGTCATTGGCAAACTTCAGACGGGCCTAGACATGCGCTGGCTTGAGCAAGGGGACCTTGCGTGTGCTGCAGGATTTTAATCCATGACGGCGTAGTGTGTTACTAATGGTTTTCTTTGAGACTGTGGTCCCAGCTCTCTTCAGGTCATTGACAAGGTCCTGCCGTGTAGTTCTGGGCTGATCCCTCACCTTCCTCATGATCATTGATGCCCCACGAGGTGAGATCTTGCATGGAGCCCCAGACCGAGGGTGATTGACCGTCATCTTGAACTTCTTCCATTTTCTAATAATTGCGCCAACAGTTGTTGCCTTCTCACCAAGCTGCTTGCCTATTGTCCTGTAGCCCATCCCAGCCTTGTGCAGGTCTACAATTTTATCCCTGATGTCCTTACACAGCTCTCTGGTCTTGGCCATTGTGGAGAGGTTGGAGTCTGTTTGATTGAGTGTGTGGACAGGTGTCTTTTATAAGGTAACGAGTTCAAACAGGTGCAGTTAATACAGGTAATGAGTGGAGAACAGGAGGGCTTCTTAAATAAAAACTAACAGGTCTGTGAGAGCCGGAATTCTTATTGGTTGGTAGGTGATCAAATACTTATGTCATGCAATAAAATGCAAATTAATTACTTAAAAATCATACAATGTGATTTTCTGGATTTTTGTTTTAGATTCCGTCTCTCACAGTTGAATTGTACCTATGATAACAATTACAGACCTCTACATGCTTTGTAAGTAGGAAAACCTGAAAAATCGGCAGTGTATCAAATACTTCTTCTCCCCACTGTATGTGATATTCAGGAAGGTTTTGTTGTTTTAAGGAAATAACTATGTCCCATGTTTTTAATCCCTGACCTCAACATGTTCACACTGAAGGTTGACCTCATACATAAAAAGCAATCTAGAAAGTGTTACAATTTAAGACACTTTCAACCCAAACTTTCTATCTCTTGAATCCAGGAAAACTCCTTGTTCATTGACACAAAGAAAATGGGCTGTATCAAGAAGAAGGTGAGGAAGTTGGAGGACCAGCTGGAGTATGAGTCGCGCAGGTGAGAAGGCTCTCTTCGTTTTATCGTGGGCAGTAATAAGTGGATGTTTTTTATGTGTTCTGTCTAGTCCCCTTTCTGTGGACTTGGGGTAGTAGCTCCTGTCATGGCATCCAGTTTAATGTGGCTGTCAATCCAGCCAGGCACAATATTTTCAGATTTAGCAATATATTTATTGTTTGGTCACTGTTTGACCCTCAGCCTTTGGAAGGATGTGACGGTCAGCCTAAAGTCGAGAGACATCGATGCAGCAACGGAAGCCAAGCACAGGCTGGAGGAGAAGCAAAGGGGCGAGGCCAGGGAGAGGAAGGAGAATGAAATGCAGTGGGAAACTAGGGTGAGTGTGCCTATTCTTATCATACATCTCCAGAGCCCTGACAGCAATATTAACAGCCATCCACTCCATATCAAGGTTAATAGTTCACGGTGATGATTGTACTTAGATGGAAAGTACAGTGCCTTCGGAAAGTATTCAGACCCCTTGACATTTTCCACATTTTGTTACGTTACAGCCTTATTCTAAAATTTAATAAATAGTTTTTTCCCCTCATCAATCTACACACAATACCCCATAATGACAAAGCAAAACACACAATACCCCATAATGACAAAGCAAAAACAGGTTTTTATAAATTTCTGCTTATTGTTTTGTATTGTTTTTACGGAAATATCACATTTACATAAGTATTCAGACGCTCTACTCAGTACTTTGTTGATGCACCTTTGGCAGCGATTACAGCATCGAGTCTTCTTGGGTATGACGCTACAAGCTTGGCACACCTGTATTTGGGGAGTTTCTCCCATTCTTCTCTGCAGATGCTCTCAAGCTCTGTCAGGTAGGATGGGGAGCGTTGCTGCACAGCTATTTTCAGGTCTCTCCAGAGATGTTAGATTGGGTTCAAGTCCGGGCTCTGGTTGGGCCATTCAAGGACATTCAGAGACTTGTCCCGAAGCCATTCCTGCGTTGTCTTGGCTGTGTGTTTAGGGTCGTTGTCCTGTTGGAAGGTGAACATTTGCCCCAGTCTGAGGTCCTGAGTGCTCTGGAGCAGGTTTTCATCAAGGATCTCTCTGTACTTTGCTCGGTTCATCTTTGCCTCGATCCTGACTAGTCTCCCAGTCCCTGCCGCTGAAAAACATCCCCACAGCATGATGCTGCGACCACCATGCTTCACCGTAGGGACGGAGCCAGGTTTCCTCCAGACGTGACGCTTGGCATTCAGGCCAAAGAGTTCAATCTTGGTTTCATCAGAACAGAGAATCTTGTTTCTCATGGTCTGAGAGTCTTTAGGTGCCTTTTGGCAAAACCCAAGCGGGCTCAAGTAGGGCTGTCATGTGGCTCCGTCTGGCCACTCTACCATAAAGGCCTGCTTTGGTGGAGTGCTGCAGAGATGGGAGAGTCTTCCAGAAGGACAACCATCTCCACAGAGGCACTGTGGAGCCATGTCAGAGTGACCATCGGGTTCTTGGTCACCTCCCTGACCAAGGCCCTTCTCCCCCGATTGCTCAGTTTGGCCGGGCGGCCAGCTCTAGGAAGGGGCTTGGTGGTTCCAAACTTCTTCCATTTAAGAATGATGGAGGCCAATGTGTTCTTGGGGACCTTCAATGCTGCATAAATGTTTTGGTACCCTTCCCCAGTTCTGTGCCTCAACACAATCCTGTCTCGGAGCAATACGGAAAATTCCTTCAACCTCATGGCTTGGTCTTTGCTCTGACATGCACTGTCAACTGTGGGACCTTATATAGACAGGTGTGTGCCTTTCCAAATCATGTCCAATCAATTTAATTTACCACAGGTGGACTCCAATCAAGTTGTAGAAACATCTCAAGGATGATCAATGGAAACAGGATGCACCTGAGTTCAATATCGAGTCTCATAGCAAAGGGTCTGAATACTTATGTAAATAAGGTATTTGTTTTTTTATTGTTAATACATTTACAACAATTTCTAAAAACCTGTTTTCGCTTTGTCATTTTGGGGTATTGTGTGTAGGCCAGTGACAAGAAAATCTCAATGTAATGAATTTTAAATTCAGGGTGTAACACAACAAAATGTGGAAAAGTCAAGGGGTGTGAATACTTTCTGAAGTCACTGTACCTTTTGGATTTTTGAAAGCAGTATTGTAGTCCCCACTGATTAAGTCTCCATGTTTAATCCCTGCAGTTGTTCCATGAGGATGGGGAGTGCTGGGTCTACGATGAGCCTCTACTGAAAAGAACTGGATCACAGAGGCACTGAGGCCACAGATGCAGATCTCTGAGTCTTAATAAGAACTCTTTTGCAAACCACTTCTTATCCAAGCCTTGGAATGACTGATGATTGAACATGATCACAGCTTTGCATTTTCGAAGATAAAATTTAATGAAATCAAGAAGAAACATCTACAATATAAAAAATAATAACCCTTGTTTCGCCAACCCCACATCCACCACCTCCACCTCTCCATCCCCTGAACGACTAAAAAAAGCATGACAAAGACAGTACCAATGCCCTTAGGCTACACAAACAAGCCCTCACAATCTGGCAGGAGGATCCCTCAAGGGTCTGTCCTTTTCCTTGAGGGGAAGGGAGTTTGGATTGAAAAAACCTTGAAAAACAGCGTTCTGTATCTCAGGGAAGCTGGTGACTGAGGAATGAATGGTGTATCTCCAGGAGTTAGACGGCCTTATAGTGGAATCACAAGGGGGACAACCTGGCTTGCCTACAATTAGCTACAGCTGTTTATATATAGATACTTATGATGAATATATATTCTCTTTTTGTATTTTATTTATCTTTCTGGCAGTACTAAATATTTGAGGATTTGAACTCTATGGCAATAAATCAGGAACCATTCCTTTTCTTTTCTACATTTGTCCCCTCTCAAGTTCGTTGACATTCTCTCCCCATGTACTAACTCCATCTAGTGCAGCGGTGTCAAACTCATTTTGCCCCGGGGGCCGCATTCTGTCTTCAACGAGGTCCAGAGGGTTAGCATTGAAAATTGGTTATATTTCCTCACCGGATGTTTGACACCCCTGGACTAGTGTATGTTTATCTGCTCAAGATAACCAGAAGAAGAACCCAAGAAGTCTGCATTTGTAAGATAGACAGTAGGTGGAGTCGAGGAAGAGGACTTGTCTCCATGTTGTGACCAAAACCATTTGTAGCGATATAGAGCACATTCCTGCTGAATACATGCACGCAATGATTGCCTGTGGTGAAAAACTCAACAAGTTCACTTAACCGAATTGTATAGGTGGAGTATCACCCTTTTCTTTCTAAAGTAGGTAAATACTGTATCGTCTAATATAATAGAATTTACAGAGGTTACAAACTCAAGCCATTTTTTGTTCTTCATGTTATGTCTTTGTAAATTAATATTGAATCGAGGCCTTTCCATACATTTCAGTATCACTTCAAAAGAGCAATCGGAACAAAATGTATTTTTTATTTCCTTTGAATCATAACGATTGATTGTATCAGATTTTCATGTTTATTGATGCATAATATTAAATCTCCATGAGTTTACTTCTGTGCTGTGTTTGACATCCTTCATTGAAAAAGCTTGTGGCTGAAGCAGTACAAGTGCATAATGCACAAATCAGTTTTGTTTTTCAAATCCGTTTTGTACTACTGACTGTCCAAACAGCAAGTTACAAGTGACCAAATTGGATTTGTGTGTGTTCAGACAGCAGTCATTTGCTGACATGGCTACACTAGTTGTCATAGTAAGGATGTGTGTGTGCACAGTGGTGTAGGCTGATCGCTGGTGGTTCTTGTGCTTCCTATCACTCAGAAGTTATGTAGCAAGCTAAGGTGACAACAATACCTGCCATGGATTTTTCCCAGTTGCTTTGAATGTTCAAAATCTTAGTGTAAGAACACTTTTAAAGCCTCAATGGATAAGATTATCCAAATTTCAAAACAACTCATTTTTGTCTAGCCACAGCAGTCAACTAGCTAGCTCGGTAGCTGTTTAGCTTTATAGCACATTCACTGATTTGTTTGTAAACAATTAACAAGCTAGTTAGCTACCACATGCTATTGTCAAACTGTCAACGGAGTAGCTAGCAAGCAACAATATATGGCAAATAATAGTCCAAAAACCACTTGCAGGCAAATAAATCAGATTTGACCATTCAGACACAAGTCACAGGAATCAGCTTTGTATCTGACTTCAAATCACCTTTGTAGGTGGCTTGAAATATCCGATTGCTTTTTGGCTGTTCAGACTGCATGAAAAATACCAGATTCTAATCGGATATGCAAATAAATAGGATTTGAGTCATTTCAAACTGTCAATGTGAACATGGCTTAGTCTACAATCAGTTCAACATTGTAGCCCATACTAAAGGTGAATCTCAAAAGTGGCTTCTTCTCTTCTCCCGTCCTTCATCTTCACTAATTGAAAAAAATAAACAGGTGTAAGAAATATAGTGGATCCCTTTTGGTTTCACCTGTCCTTATTGCTTTCACATTAGTGCAGGTGGAGGAAATAAGGAGGTGAATCCACTTTACTATTGAAATGCACCCAAGCCTGGAAAAAAATCAGGTGTATCATAGCCACTTTATAGAGCACATAATTAGAAATTATTTGGTTGTATCCATCGCAATTTGTGGACGTGGTTTGGTCTTGATCAAATTAAGATGCACCAGATATTTTCTGGATGCTTTAAGAAAATAAATGTTGGCTAAACTTCTCAAAAGTGTTCTCTGGTTCTGCTTTAATTTACCCCATTCATACTGGGTCTTACACTAAAATGCTCGTTTTTTGGGGGTCGGGAAATGTTTGTGTCCAACCCATACCTCAGTGGTACGACCCAGTAGCCAATGAGAATAGAGAGAAATAGTAACGCACCAACTCCGCCATGGTTCGTTGGACAAAGCCTATGAGGAAAATGAATGGTGTTTATTGATAAACGCCGAAAATAAGGTATGCAGTAAACATAGGTTTAGGAGATCTTATACGTTTTGTTCTGTGAGTGAGTGACTTGGCATTTGTAATAAAGCGCAAGGATGCATGATAAACAGAGTCCAGTGTCTGTAAGACAGAGGAGGTTGCATGCATATACAACAAGTCACCATAATCAATTACAGAGAGAAAAGTGGCCTGAACAAGCTTATTTCTAGCCATAAGCGGTAAGCAAGCCTTATTACGAAAATGAAACCCAATTTCCATTTAAGCTTCCTCGCAAGATTATCCATATGAACTTTAAAGGACAACTTGTCATCCAACCATATACCTAGGTATTTGTAGGATGACACTGTGGCTACGAACCTCTCGTCGCTAGAAAGGATCCAGCTTTTGTCAAATTAACGTCTAAAATTGACATTTTTTTCATTTTTGCTAACCCTAACCCTTTTCCTAACCTGCTGCGTACGTTCTCCTAACCTGCTACGAAAAGTCAAATCTTGATGTTAATTTCACAAAAGCTGGATTCCTTCTAGCCATGTCCCTGCCAACCCCGCTTGTCTGTTTGGAAAGCCTGCGCAAATGAAAACGTGTGGTGGGTGGGTTCGGCCCGCCCTCAGCTAACCCGTTCTGTGTGCCGGGGCGAGGGGGCTTCAAAAAAAAGTAGTGTTTGGCCAATCACAGAAGAAGATGCTGACTTTTCCCATAAACCAATGCGAATACATTCAATATAAATTCAGCCTCCACCCTTCCTTCGGTCTCCTTCTCCTCCCGGATTCTGAAGAAAGGTAATGGTGTTGTCTTGTAGTTTAGAGTTTATGTATTTAAATCTTCCATTTATGTATCAATTTGTATTTGCCGTCATAGTTGATTAGTTATGTTTGATAAGTGTGTCATAATCTTGCGAAAGGACCTAGCTAGGTCGTTTTGCGCTTGCTAGCCTTAGTTAGCAGGCCTAACTCCACCACGTGTCTCACGTGTCGTGAACAAGTTTAGTCTCCTTTATCACTAGCACAATTATCTTCTAGGATAGTGGTTCCTAACTCCAGTCCTAGAATACCCCCCAACAGTTGACAAGTTGGATTAGGTGTGCTTGTTCGGCTCTACAAAAAAATGTGTGCTGTTGGGGGTACTCGATGACCGAGTTAGGAACCACTAAACCAGGAAAGAAGTTAACTCTAGTGCACGGTTTAATATAGAAAGCCTAGTTAACTCCAACGCAGTGAACGAGTAACCAGGCAAGATGGGCCTCCCAATCTTACATGATGAAATAAGTGTTGGTAGGGACATCTGAGTTAAATTGAGGAAACGCCAACCATTCTGACTGGTTGGGAACACTTTATTGTTTTGTTGCAATATTACTTCACTTTCCTAGTTAATCAACTAACTGCCATTGTCTGGTCTTAGGACCGTTTTTGCATTAATCTCCTGTCTCCCTTCTGCTAAATTAAAGCACTTGTCTCCTATTCATGCTGACTATCATGAGTAGTGGACAGAAGGGATTGCGTAACATTTTTGCGATAGACTTTACATTTGTGGGCTTTTGTCAAACGAGAGACTGATTTGTGTTTCGCAGGTATTGCTGAGAAGCAAACATGAGTTGACGATAAAAAATGAGGTAAGCATGATTATCAGTGTTACCCAACGTCCACGTGTTAAACCCAAGAAATTATGCCCTGTGCCACTGATGACCCCATTTGCTACTCTTGACCTGTCAGGATGATGAATCTGCAACCACCAATTGCATGTTCTGAGGCACAGCACGTGATTTGAACTACCTGTTAAGATCTTTTGAAGGCTAACCATACATTATTCCTTTACAGCTGCAGACACAAGATGTGGCATTCGGTACGTTTCCATGCATGTCATAGCAATTGCAGTTTTATGTACTGTAAGTGATGACTGTTTAAAAACATTGGGAATCTCTCTGAAAAATAATGAAAGAAATGTTTTTACTGATGCAGTTCAGCTGCCTTAAATTACACCAGTCCAGTCTTCTGGGCCTAAATTGCTGATTTATTTTTATAATCTGCAGATGGCGTAGGCTGTGGGAATGGCAACATCTGAACCGGTTGCCATGGTAAGCTACTACCTTGTGCACTCAACCAACATGAGTCTAATGATACTTTATCATGTGATACAATGAATGCGTAGTTCAGCAGATGAACAAGCAGCATTCTCTTTTGCTCCTAGCATGTAGCCATTTCAGTAGGTTTTCCACTCACTGCATTAAGATTTTCTAACCTTTCCATTTTTCAGAGGCCAATGGAAAGAACTGTCGTGTGACTGAAACTTTGACGAAAGGTAGATTGATTTGTTTAATTAAGGCTGATAATACTTGATACAATGATGACAGCATAGTTCAGCTGATACTCAATGATGAATTCTCAGCATTGTCTTTCGCTCCTATCTGATGTATCGTTACTTTAAAAACAGACATATCATTCCCCCCCCCACTATAGAACCCTGACAGTATTTGTCTTTACAGAACTCAAGTTTCTGACCGCGTGCCAAGACAGGATCCTAGATTCTCAAGTCTGGCTTGGCTGTAAATCTGGGGTAAGCTACAAAGATTCCATATGAAATGAAGGGTAACTACATGGTGCAATCTGAAAGGATGACATTGAATCAGGTCTCTGATCTTGTTGAGGACAATATTGTTACACACTCTGATTAGATTGGTTCTTTTTGTTTTCTGTTTTTGGAAACCGTGAGCGTTTTGATTAAAATCTGATCTCTGTTCAGGCCCAGTAGATGCAGAACAAGGCTCTGGTGTGGCTAGAGGATGACTGAAGTGAGTTACACAAGGTATTTCGATCTTAACTAACGAATGATGCCGTCTAAAAGGATGACTTTGAATTAGGTCTCTGCTACTGTTGAGGACATACTGTTACACTCAGTTGGAAGATTGACTCCCTTGCCCATTGCATTCTTTAGAGTCTTGGTCATTTTGATAATCTGTCACTTATTTGCAGGAGCAGTGAAAACTGGCACGAAGGATTGGAACTAATGTACAGCTGTCCCTGTCAGGTTGGTATACATCCATTTGGGTTATCCACTTAACTGGGTTCAGTGATGTTAACAAATGTCTGACCTGAATTTTTATGTGGACATTATCATAACTGAGGAACCTGGAAATGTATCATTACTGCCCCCTGACTTTTAATTTCTCAACTAACTCAATCTCTCTTTAGGTGGCAAGTGAATTCACAACTACAACCTCCAGTGCAGTTAAGAACAAGGTAAGCCTATGTAATGCAGTTGCCCATAATTTTATCAACTTATGATGAAGAGATTCTGCCAAATGATTTGTGATTATATATACCGTTCCATTTATATCTGAGGTTGTACAATGGCATTTCTGAGTTTGTGGTTGTGCATGCATCTTGCTTAGATCTCTTTGCAATTCCACAGAAATGATACGACATCAGAAGATGACACCATGGGAGACCAGTCTTTAACTTCAGATTTGTATCTTGTGTGTTTCTGAGTAACAATGTCAATAAAATTAGTGGAATTATCCCTGTCTTGACGTGAATACCTAATTCCTGTTGGTCTGACTGTCATGGTAGTAGTAGTGCCTCAGTCAGGGTATGTTGTCAAATTGCTAGTTTCCATTTGGCTAGCAGTGCAATGTTTCCACATTGCATAGTAGGCACAACTCTAGACCTGGCATTTTGTGTGGAACCCTACATAATAAATCACTAGTTTGGACAATAACTGTTGGTGCAAGCCAGAGTAAGGCCTCCAATAATTTAGTCTGGGAAGGGGTACTATGCAGCTACTACATTTTTACTCTAACATTTGTTTCTTGAATATAGAAATGTAAACGAGGTTGGTTTCACAAGCTGAAATAAAATCGGTTTCCTAACTTTGTGCACATTAGTTCACATCCCTCTTTGTGAGCTTTTTGCCTTTTAAGAGAATCCATCCAGCTGACAGGTGTGGCATATCAAGAAGCTTATTAAACTGCATTATGACACAGGTGCTGGGGACAATTAAAGAATACTCATGTGCAGTTGTCATGCGACATGTCTCAAGTTGAGGTAGAGTGCAATTGGCATGCTGACTGCAGGAATGTCCGCCAGAGAATTGAATGTTAATTTCAGTACCGTAAACTCCGTCCAACGTCGTTCTAGATAATTTGGCAGTACATCTAAATGGTCTCACCACCGCAGACCGCGTGTGGGCGAGCGGTTTGCTGATAACGTAGAGTGCCCCGCGGTGGGTGTATGGGCAGGCATAAGCTATGAACACAATTTTATTGCAGATCCCGTGGCGAGTTCGACATATTAAAAATATATATATTTCAATTGCCTGGCCTTACATGAAATCTTAAATTGGTGCGTAATATTTTCGTTAACTTAAATGCCCCATGAGCTTCAACTGTTGTAACCCATCAATTTAAAATATGCTTGTTTACTCGTTAGTAAATTGTTAAAGGTTAACATTTTTTTTTTATCGTTGTGGGTCCATCCTTGTATGGCTGTATATGATTTTGAGCGGTTATATTTTTCCAGCCCATTCCCTCAATTTAAGGAAACGGTTGCGGGGAAATGCTTTGTTTCAACTGCCGATAGTTCCTATTTATCTAGTGTATTGCCTCATTAAACTGACCCCAATGGAGTAGTATAAAATCACTATCAAATGTATGGGAGGGCTGTGAACATGCATAGTATATATTAACACTTGATGGCACAATTGGTCCAGCGTTGTCCAAGGTAGGGGAGGGTTTGGCCGGCAGGGATGTGGGTTCGTTTCCCACGGGGGACCAGTATGACAAAAAACAAAACATGTATGCATTCACTAACTGTAAATCGCTCTGGATAAGAGCGTCTGCTAAATGACAAATGTAAAAATGTAAACCTGCATCACTGCTGTTTTTGCGTTCTATAATCTGACGGGAGCACGCATGGCTTTTATCAGGGTGAATCGTTTTAATTATTTTGTATCTTTTGGTAATGGAACTACTTGTTTTTGATTTTGGGATTATTCAAAATTATCAACAATTGACATCCCTACATCAAACATGTCTAACAAAACACAGGTATAAAGAAGAAAATACTGAATACATAATTAACATATGGGCTCCCGAGTGGCGCAGCGATCTAAGGCACTGCATCTCAGTGCTTGAGGCGTCACTACAGACCCCCTGGTTCGATTCCAGGCTGTATCACAACCGGCCGTGATTGGGAGTCCCATAGGGTGGCGCACAATTGGCCCAGCGTCGTCCGGGTTTGGCCGGTGTAGGCCGTCATTGTAAATAAGAATTTGTTCTTAACTGACTTGCCTAGGTAAATAAAGTTAACATTTAAAAATGTATATATAAAAAAAGAATTCTAGTGCAAATGTATTAACTCCGAATAGGGTGACTCCTCGTGACGCACAATTTGTGAAGGATATGACGTCGCGAACTGGAGCGTTTCCTGTGTTTTCCCATTAATACCATTTTCAGGACTGCCTGCTTGCATCATAGGCCGGTGGAGAGGTTTGAATAGTCAGGGGATAGAAGATCGCCGCCACTGACGACCACTTTCTAATAACCGCAAATACACGACATCACTGATGTTCCTCTACCAACTGTTGCCCTTCCTTTGGGCTGTTTCTGCAAATGCAGATTTCTTTCAATTTGACAGTATTTCAAATGCATCTACGTATTATTTCAATTATATTTATTGTAATCTATGGGAAGGGGAGTGTCAACCGAATCAAGATGATACGACTCAGCAAGGTGAGGAATTATTTTCTTTCCTGAAAGGTTTTTCTTCAGCAAAAATGAAATATTCAAATTGACACACTTCTCCCGACTGTCTCGGGTGTAGTTAGGATCAGAAACAGCCCCACTGGAGCTTGTAGTTATTACTGTCCATAGGATTTTTTTGTTGTATAAATTCGTTTTTACACAGGTCTATTTCTATTACAATGCAGAGACAGTGAGCAACAATGATTAGCGTATTTATTCGAAAATATTGAGGAAAAATCTTATTTATGAATCAGTGATTACAATCCTAGGTATGATATGAAAAAGTCGCAGGCTTTTCCTTGCACAACTTGCCTTGAGCAGAAATGATAGTGTTCAATTTGTTGCAACAGCTATGTCTATAAGACTATTAGATATGTACACTATTACATTTGTGTGCTCTTCTCAGTACCTACTAGGGACCTGTGGGCAGGATTTCCTCAGGACTACATCCGTTTGCTGTCACAGTGGTATTGCAGCCTGGGACAGTGCTGTGAATCAGGGGATTGTCGGATAACAAATAATATTACAGGTATGATAACGTCATATTGAGCAGACATTATCATTCATGTATGTTCCACCAGCTATGTCGTTTTTGTGTAGTCCTCATTTTGTCTGGATTTGACATTCCCCCCTCCCCCCCAGGTCTGGCTAGTGATCTACAGCTAAAGCTTCACGGGCAGCACCTTGCCCAATCAGTGGTTCTGAAGGCTGTGCAAGGCTTCATCAGTAACCCTGAATCCAATAAGCCATTGACCCTCTCCTTCCATGGCTGGTCTGGCACAGGCAAGAATTTTGTGGCACGGATTATAGCTGACAACTTGTACCGGGACGGAGTGAAGAGCGAGTGTGTGCGTCTGTTCATTGCCCCATTCCACTTCCCCCATGCCAGACTGGTGGACACATACAAGGTGAGCTTAGCTGGCACAGACATGACTCCTCTCTGCCAGGAACATGTGCAGAACATAACTCATTTATGTTCGATTACACAACTTGATCTAGACCATAGCAGGAGTTAAACAATATAGCTAGTCAAAACTCAGCAAATTGTAACAAATAAATATGTTTTTAGTTGATAAAAACATGTAGCATGAATACAGGTGCATTTTAATCTCTTGAATATATTGCACACCAAATATGAGAGAGAGAGAGGTGATATTTTTGTGCTCACCATAGCGCTCTATTCCAGGGCCAGCTTAGAGAAGCTATCCGGGACATGGTGCTGCGTTGCCCACAGACACTTTTCATCTTTGATGAGGCTGAGAAACTGCACCCGGGCCTTATAGATGCCATCAAGCCCTATATGGACCATTATGACAATGTGGATGGGGTCAGCTACAGGAGGGCTGTCTTCTTATTCCTCAGGTTAGCCATACATACCCTTTCAATTCTTGCAAGGTCTCTTCCACTAACTCATGTAAGGAAACTTTACTGTCCAAGTCATGAGTAAATGTCTCAGATATTTTCCTCTAACCAAGATGTTTTGTAATATTTCCTTGTAGTAATATTGGTGGCACAACCATCAATGATGTGTCCTTGGACTTCTGGCACTCAGGGCAGAACAGAGAGGACATTGGGATGGAGGACTTGGAACACCGGCTACGAGCTGAAGCTATGGAATCTCAAGGTACCAGCAGTGGCTTTACAATCACTCACACTAATTTGAAGCATATATGTTTTCACAGGCAAGATTGAAGATGTCTTTCTCGTGAACACTACACTGTGAACGAAGAAACTCATAGTTAGAAACCACTTAAAACATTTTGAATTACATAACATTTAAGTGCAACTGCAACATGTTCAGTTGTGGATTTACCAGTTTGTCTGTTTTCCAGGAGGCTTTGCACAGAGTGAGCTGATGTCAGGTCACCTTATTGACTTCTTTGTGCCCTTCCTACCTCTGGAGTACCGTCATGTCAAGCTCTGTGCCCGTGATGCCTATGCAGCGCGGGGTCTGGAGCCAGACGAAGGAACCCTGGACGAAGTGGCAAAGGCCATGCTATATGTACCCAAGGAGGAGAGGCTATTCTCTGCCCAAGGCTGCAAATCCATACCACAGAGAATCAATTTCTTCCTCCCCTAAACATACTAATGCAACCCAGAAAACACACACAGTATTTTAGCAAAAAGGAAAAAGTATGACCTGCTGACATATTGAACATTGTTGCGATGTGGTATGCCCACTCCTCAACCTACACTGCCAAGAAAGCAAGCATAGGACATCTGGCTCCAGTAAGATTCTATCTGATTACAAAATAAGAGATTTTACAAGTGTGGATTTTCAACTTAGATTTTTTTTTTACCCTGCTCATTAGACTACTTTTATGCACTGATTTTAGGTCAAGCTCAGGTCAACTCTGTAGTTTTAGTATTTGCATGTATATATTTACAGTGGATTTGGAAAGTATTCAGACCCCTTTACTTTTTCCACATTTTGTTACGTTACGGCCTTATTCTAAAATTGATTAAATAGGTTTTTTCCTCTTATTAATATATACACAATACCCCATAATGACAAAGCAAAAATAGGTTTTTAGAAATTTTAGCACAAAATAATTTCTCCTGAAATATCACATTTACATAAGTATTCAGACCCTTTACTCAGTACTTTGTTGAAGCACCTTTGGCAACGATTACAGCCTTGAGTCTTGGGTATGACGCTACAAGCTTAGGGCGGCGCACAATTGGCCCAGCGTCGTCCGGGTTTGGCCGGTGTAGGCCGTCATTGTAAATAAGAATTTGTTCTTAACTGACTTGCCTAGTTAAATAAAGGTAAAATAAAATAATAATAAAAAGCTTGGCACACCTGTATTTGGGGAGTTTCTCCCATTCTTCTCTGCAGATCCTCTCAAGCTCTGTCAGGTTGGATGGGGAGTGTCGCTGCACAGCTATTTTCAGGTTTCACCAGAATTGTTCGATCGGGTTCAAGTGCGGCTTCTGGCTGGGCCACTCAAGGACATTCAGAGACTTGTCCCGAAGCCACTCCTGTGTTGTCTTGGCTGTGTGCTTAGGGTCGTTGTCCTGTTAGAAGGTGAACCTTCGCCCCAGTCTGAGGTCCTGAGTGCTCTGGAGCAGGTTTTCATCAAGGATCTCTCTGTACTTTGCTCCGTTCAACTTTCCCTCGATCCTGCCGCTGAAAAACATCCCCACAGCATGATGCTGCCACCACCATGCTTCACCATAGGGATGGTGCCAGGTTTCCTCCAGACGTGTCACTTGGCATTCAGGCCAAAGAGTTCAATCTTTGTTTCATCAGACCAGAGAATCTTGTTTCTCATGGTCTGAGAGTCCTTTAGGTGCCTTTGGGCAAACTCCAAGTGGGCTGTCATGTGCCTTTTACTGAGGAGTGGCTTCCGTCTGGCCACTCTACCATAAAGGCCTGATTGCTGGAGTGCTACAGAGATGGTTGTCTTTCTGGAAGGTTCTCCCATCTCCACAGAGGAACTCTGGAGCTCTGTCAGAGTGACCATCGGGTTCTTGGTCACCTCCCTGACCAAGGCCCTTCTTCCCCGATTGCTCAGTTTGGCCGGGGGGCCAGCTCTAGGAAGAGTTCCAAACTTCTTCCATTTAAGAATGATGGAGGCAACTGTGTTCTTGGGGACCTTCAATGCTGCAGACATTTTTTGGTACCCTTCCCCAGATCTGTGCCTCGACACAATCCTGTCTTGGAGCTCTACGGACAATTCCTTCAACCTCATAGCTTGGTTTTTGCTCTGACACGTACTGTCAACTGTGGGACCTTTATATAGACATGTGTGTGCCTTTCCAAATCATGTCCAATCAATCGAATTTACCATAGGTGGACTCCAATCAAGTTGCAGAAACATCTCAAGGGTGATCAGTGGAAACAGGATGCACCTGAGCTCAATTTCGAATCTCATAGCAAAGGGTCTGAATACTTATGTAAATAAGGTATTTCTGTTTTTTATTTTTAATACATGTTCAAACATTTCTGAAAACGTTTTTCGCTTTGTCATTATGGGGTATTGTGTGTAGATTTGAGATTTGTTTTGCAGTCAATTTTAGAATAAGGCTGTAACGTAACAATGTGGAAAAGGGAAGGGGTCTGAACTTTCCGAATGCACTGTATGTTTAGTTGGCACTGAGGATATTTTACAACTATCTGCTTAAGCAGTGGCTGGCACTTCCAATGCAAAGGAGGAAATACTGTATATTACAGTAAACTATATCAAATATAATTTCATTAACTTTTTAAGGGCATTTTTAATATGATTATTCTGGAGTTGTTTATTGATTACTTGATTTACAGGTGGGCTAAATATTTCCAGGCTACAAACAGTATGACATCACTTTAAATCATTTCTAACCTACTGAATAACTACAATTCAGGTTTGAAGAAAGTAGTGTAAGTGTGCAATAATACAGGCAGTCGCTAATGTTGTTGAAATGTTTGCTGAACTAAATGGTCTGAGTATTCCCAATTTTTTCCCCCTTACAATTATTTTGATCTTGAATGATTTAATGTTGCATTTACTGTTGCAGTTTAGTATTCCAACAATGCTTTGATATAATTTTTTTGTCAAATGGAATGTGTTACTTGCACAAAATAGCCCGTAGTGAAGATTGTAATTAGCAAGTACATATACTGAACAAAAATATAAACGCAACATGCAACAATTTCAACGATTTTACTGAGTTACAGTTCAAATAAGAAAATCAGTCAATTGAAATAAATTCATTAGGCCCTAATCTATGAATTTCACTTGAATGGGCAGGGGAGCAGCCATAGGCCCACCCACGTGGAAGCCAGGCCCACTCACTGGGGAGCCAGGCCTAGCCAATCAGAATGAGTTTTTCCCACAAAAGAGCTTTATTACAGACAGAAATACTCAGTTTCATCAGCTTCTCAGACGAAGAAGCCGGATGTGGAGGTCCTTGACTGGCGTGGTGACACGTGGTCTGCGGTTGTGAGGCCGGTTGGACTACTGCAAAATTCTCTAAAAGGACATTGGAGGTGGCTTATGGTAGAGAAATGAACATTCAATTCTCTGGCAACAGCTCTGGTGGACATACCTGCAGTCAGCATGCCAATGGCATGCTCCCTCAACACTTGAGACATCTGTGGCATTGTGTTGTGTGACAAAACTTGCACATTTTAGAGTGGCCTTTTAATGTCCCCAGCACAAGGTGCACCTGTGTAATGATCACACTGTTTAATCAGTTTCTTAATATGCCACACCAGTCAGGTGGATGGATTATCTTGGCAAATGAGAAATGCTCACTAACAGGGATGTAAAGAAATGTGTGCAGAAATATGAGAGAAAATAGCTTTTGGGGCATATGGAACATATCTGGGATCTTTTATTTCAGTTCATGAAACATGGGACCAACACTTTACATGTTGCATTTATATTTTTGTTCAGTACACATATCAGTAAGTCTTTGTAAATGTTCTGTTGTCTCTACTTTGCTGTGTTATGACATCTGCCCGTTTTCCATCAATATAGAAATGTATTATTAGCATATACACTGCACAGCTTTGGTTTCATAAGAAACTGTGAGACTGCATTCTGAATATATTCTGCCTATGATATGGCTTATAATATTGTGCCCGTCTCCATATTTTTTTGCTATTTAATGACCCCTGTCCATATCATTGTGTGTAAAAACAAAGGTATTATGGTCAGTGTCCTAGTGTCACTCAGACCAGGCAAACAAGAAAGTGGCTGCTGAAAAAAAGGGAATGTGTGTTATCCCAGAGGAATGGATTTTAAGTCATTTTAGACTAATAAAACATCCTTGATAAATGTGAGTCTGTTTACTGTTGAATGTAAAACCTGCATAATCAGTTGATTCTTTTAGCTCAGTTGGTTACCTAATATTTGGACCACTATTACTATTACTGAACAAAAATATAAACGCAACAATTTCAATGATTTTACTGAGTTACAGTTCATATAAGGAAATCAGTCAATTGAAATACATTCATTAGACCCTAATCTATGGATTTCACATGACTGGGCAGGGGCGCAGCCATAGGCCCATCCACTTGGGAGCCAGGCCCAGCCAATCAGAATGAGTTTTTCCCCACAAAAAGGCTTAATTAAAGACAGAAATACTCCTGTTTCATAAACTGTCCGGGTGGCTGGTCTCAGATTATCCTGCAGGTGAAGAAGACACATATGGTGGTCCTGGGCTGGTGTGGTCTGCGATGGTGACGCCGGTTGGACGTACTGCCAAATTCTCTAAAATGACATTGGAGGCGGCTTATGGTAGAGAAATGAACGTTCAATTCTCTGGCAACAACTCTGGTGGACATTCCTGCAGTCAGCATGCCAATTGCACACTCCCTCAAAATGTAGACATCTGTGGCATTGTGTTGTGTAACCAAACTGCACATTTAAGGGTGGCCTTTTATTGTACCCAGCCATAATGAAATTATCATGCTGTTTAATCAGTTTATTGATATGCCACACCTGTCAGGTGGCTGGATTATCTTGGCAAAGGAGAAATGCTCACTAACAGGGATGTAAACAAATGTGTGCATTTGTGTTGTTGTTGAGAAATAAGCTTTTTGTGTGAATGGAAAATGTCTGGGTTATTGTATTTCAGCTCATGAAACATGGGACAAACACTTTACATGTTCCGTCTATATTTTTGTTCATTATAGAATGTCATTAGGTGCACTTGATTTATCTCATCAGGTGCGCAGGGTAAATTGAGTTTTTTAATTTAGACTCATTCTGCTGCATAAATGCAACCTCGGCTCATTCGGGGCGCCGTGCCAGCAATATCATGTGCGCGTACTCTTTCGACTACTGGGGGGGCGTGTGTCAAAGAAATGCGTGGTCAGCTGGCATTGGCTGAAACGATTTGTCCTATGCTTTTTTTCAATTAATTCGATTGGTTAGAAGTTGTTACGCGTTCTCTCGAGCTGCTTGCTATCCAATGAAAACCAGACATCTGTTCTGAACGGAGAGAAGAGCATCAGCAGCAAATAGCGGTATTTGAGGCTTGCCAGTTCAGGTTTTGAAGAAAAGGAATTTGACGAATATAGCGCGTAACAAGCCATAGCTATTTGTACTGCTACATGCAGTGTATATATAATTAATAGTATTTATATATAGCTAATTGTCTTTTCTATTTTAGAGGGTGGTAATTTGGCAAGCTGAAATGACAACCCAGTTGATGCTTTTGATGGCCCTATCGGTCGCATCAATTTTTGCCGAGTCCTCTGTTTATTTCCGAGAACAATTTGAAGATGGGGGTAAGTTATGCATAAATACTGAACCTACTAGTACTTGTTTTTATAATTGTTTTTGGAAATTGTAAATGTGATGATTAGACTACATATCATATGTTGGATGAGTGTCGCAGAGACACAACTTCATAGCCTGCTCACTTTATGCAAAATCTACTTGGCATGCTCAAAATATCATTCACATTTAGATGATATGTTCTGATTTAGTGATTACTCATCCAAAATACCATCAATGGGTTGCACGCACTGCCCCCTATCCTCTCCCTTTCCCAGAACAACTACTTAGTTGCTTAGCCCTTGCCAAGTGACTCTGCCCTCAGTGTTCAGGTGACTTACTCCTGATTTTGTATGACCATTTTGCAGATGCCTGGAAAAGCCGATGGGTGGAATCCAAACATAAGTCAGACTATGGGACGTTTGTTCTCACTGCTGGGAAATTCTATGGTGATGTAGAGAAAGACAAAGGTGAGAAGAGATCAAAGGTACCTCTGTCTTGCATCCATTTTAGGATCCAGCAATAAGATTTGGTGCATCTAGCTGTTTCTCAATAGGTAATTTGAGCAGAGTTGCCCTTGGGTTGACTTGAGTTTTTGTGAAGTATTTCTTATGTGTTTAAAAAAATGCAGGCCTTAAAACCAGCCAGGATGCTCGCTTTTACTCTGCATCCTCCCGCTTTGAGTCATTCAGCAACAAAGACCAGCCACTGGTAATCCAGTTCACTGTGAAACATGAACAGAACATTGACTGTGGTGGAGGCTACATCAAGCTGTTCCCAGCTGATCTCAACCAGGAGGAAATGCATGGAGATTCCACATACAACATCATGTTTGGTGAGTCTACATTATCCTATTGGTAAGCGAAAACATTGGAGAGTAGCCTACATATGTAAGGGTGGAATGGACCATTGTCATGTTCCATTCTATATTGAGCGTCCCCTAGGTATTGTTATCAGTTGCCTGTCTACTTTATACCACATGCTATTGTCTGTGTGAAGTTAAATTCCTGTGGTTGTTTTGTCTGTCTTAGGTCCTGACATCTGTGGTCCAGGTACTAAGAAAGTTCATGTGATCTTCAACTACAAAGGCAAGAATCACTTGATCAACAAAGATATAAGATGCAAGGTAAGAAGCATTGTTGTGGTTCTGCTATAGCAGTTCTGCTATATTTTCTATTCAATGCTAGCAGTTGTATTTGTCTTCTATGAGCTTCACCATCTTATCTGTAGTAACATTTCTGCTGTCCCACCATTTTCTCAGTAGGACGTTTTAATAGTGTTGGACTTATAAATGGGTTAAAGAGACATTTATTATTTTGTTGCAGTTTCTTAATCAAATCATATCACAAACTAATGCGTTTTAGTTACTTGTTTTGTGGATAAAACCACCACCTTTAACAATTTTGCTTGTGTGTTCCCTAGGATGATGAGTATACCCACCTGTACACACTGGTAGTCAATCCGGATAACACCTATGAGGTGAAGATCGACAACAAGAAAGTAGAGTCTGGAAGCCTAGAGGAGGACTGGGACTTCCTTCCCCCCAAGAACATAAAGGACCCTGATGCTGAGAAGCCAGACGACTGGGATGAGAAGGAGAAAATGGATGATCCTGAAGACAAGAAACCAGAGGTACATTTAGAAGATACACAAAATAATGCATCAGAACACCATTTTGTTTTCTGTGGGAAATGCAGATGACTATCAGTGCAAAGGACATTATGAAGCCGCTGTTTCTTTTAGGACTGGGATGTGGCTGAGAACATCCCTGACCCTGATGCCAAGAAGCCTGATGACTGGGATGATGAGATGGATGGTGAATGGGAGCCTCCCATGGTCACGAACCCCGACTATAAGGTAGGCCTCCATGGTTGTTTGTACTGATGGCCACAAGGATCAGGTGTGATTGTACTACACTAGGTGAGATGTCCTCTTGCCATTTTGACTAAGTTGTTTCTAGCTACTTTCTTGGATACTTAGTGTGAAAAAAATTATTTTGCATAGGGAAATAATGACTTTCTGACATTGTTTTTCCCAGGGGGAGTGGAAACCCAAACAGATTGACAATCCTGCCTACAAGGGGAAATGGGTGCACCCTGAAATTGACAACCCAGACTACACTGCTGACCCTGAAATCTACCAATATGCCAGCATGGGGGTGATTGGATTGGATTTGTGGCAGGTAGAGTTACTGACTCTGATCCTTGATTGATGTGTGACGCTGTTTAATGTTTAACTTTTACTATTCTTTTGAGACTGTTTTTTGAGAATGAATAGATATTAACCAATGACCTTTTCATTATTTTACAGGTGAAGTCGGGCACTATTTTTGACAATTTCCTCATCACCAATGACCCAAAACTTGCAGAAGAAGTGGGGAACGAGACATGGGGTGCAACAAAGGTTAGTCGATGGTCTCTAGTGATTTACCACCAAAACAGTTCCTGTTATTAGATTGAGTTGTCATATAATATGGCTTTTCTAAAAGGTGATGTGTGCAGTATCTCCTACCCTGTCAATAACTGGGCTTTTTTTCTGTATACACAGGACCCTGAAAAGAAGATGAAGGACAGTCTGGAAGAGGAGGTGAGAAAGAAACGTGAGGCAGAAGAGATTAATAAAAAGGATGAGGAAGATGAAGAAGATAAGGAGGAGGAGGAGGAAAAAGAGGAGGAGGAGGAAGAAGACTATGACGAGGAAGAAGAAGAAGAAGAGGACAAGGAGGAGGAAGAAACAGACTCTAAACTCAAGGATGAGTTATAAACTCAAACAGGAACTTCTGAAAAGAAACCCTGTCTGCTATGAGCCATTTGATCAAGGCTGAAGATTGGACTTTATTGGACATTCTGTTAGTCATTGAAGCTGCCCATTTATGTTTGGGTGGGGAAGGTATTGTTTTATTTACATGACAAGGGAATGGGTACAAACTGACTAAGCACAGCAATTATTTTGTTCTGTTTCCATGTGGTATGGGAGTTCAGATTTGTCAAGGTTGGAGATGTTAGAAAGATGTTATCTTTAGATTTGAGACAAGCATTTTCTAGCAGTGGTGTTATGCCAGCAATTGTTTTTGATAAGTGAAATTTCTGGATGTTGTCATCTTCTCTCTGTAAACAATGCTCTACTGCTAACACTAAATTGTTTCTTATTTAAGGATATTGACCATCTACAATTTCCTGACTAATCTTTACCTCAAATAGTGTTTTGTTTGTCTTTAATAATCTGACACATTTTTGTGCCTTTACCCCAAGGATGTATATAGCATTAACATGGAATCTCTCATCCCTTTTTTTCGTTTTGGACATGGTGTGAAAGTAATGCTTTTCCTTTTCTGCATATACTTTTCAGCATAGTGCTGAGCGATTAACTGAAATGTCGACAATTTTTTTGGTTCTTAAACAACTAAGAGAAGGACGTTATTTGAATTCCATTTAGTTTTTTTCCTCAATGCGCACATTGAAGTTTCTCTAAAGATAAATCTGATCCAGCCTGAACTGTATGATGTAGTAGGGAGTTGTAGTTTCCAACAGGCCAATACTCTACATAGTGCATAGAACATGTTTTTAAAAAAACTAAACTACAATGACCATAATCCATTGCGCATCTACTTGTCCGGTCTGTTTATTTTATGCCTGCCACGGAAGAGGCAGAAGAATGCGAGATCGTGAGGGGATATAGAGAGCAGCTGTTGCTCCGCGAGGTATATCTACCTGAAAATACATTATCTAAGTGTTAGTTGGTATTCAGCAGTCATAAAGGTATGCCTTATTTACTTTGAATAACTACACAATAGTTATTTTGTGTAGATGGCGTATGCAGCAGCTCTGTAGAGATGAGAAGATGACTTGGAATGAAATAGTCGTCAAATAAAACAAATGTAATATGCACAACTGAAATGTAATGTGAATAAATTATTGTTAAGTGATAAGCAGTAACGAACAGTCACCACCATCATGGGACTTTTATTAATTGTTTCATTCTGTTACAGCATTCAACCCAAATAATCGAAATAGAAAACCATGATTATTTTTAAATAATCAAACCGGAACCGACCTCAAAGCACTAATCATTCAGCACTATTTCAGCACAAATGTGTGTTGGTTTAGGGTCACTGTGTACTGAGTTTTCACTAATGGAACTACTCAAGCGAACTCAGGCTACCGTAAATCAAATGTTATGAAAAATAACACAAATTATCAGATTACATTTATAAAGCCGTTCAGCTTTCTAAAACACTAAGCAGGAGGGAGTGATCCCTGTCAATTGATATGTTTATCTTGGGGTCAATGTATGTTGTATGTTGCTGTACCCTCAAGACTTGTCCCAAGCTGATTGGAAGTTGGCCATTTTGTAAAACTTATTTTGTACTGGGGAGAATATTGATTGATGATAATTTGATTGTGCAATAAATAAATTCTGATACACAGATTACTGTCCAAGAATAAAACATAAAGGAAGTGACTCAATTATTGTTGCTTTCTCTCAGTCCTCATTCTTATTTTTGGTATATTGTTCCCCAATTGTGTGTGTCGCGTAATTTGAGGCGGGTAAATTAATACTGTAGAATAGATCATCTGAGCAACTTCACTTTACCAGTGGATAGTTTTGCAGCGTTGCAGGCAGCCATTCTTTGACCCGCATACATTCGTTCATCTCACTCACATCAGCGGGCGCACTTCTGCAGTGCCATCTGACGTAGCTGAGTGAACAACCCATTCCAGTACAATAACGCCAGCGCCAGGTTTTAAAGCCATCTCTAATCTATCGCAACCATACCTCAGTGATCGCACCGCAGAATGAAGTAGCTAGTGGGAATAGAAACACTATGGCTGCCAGTCTCTCCCTGACTCAGGTAACCATGTATTTTAACTCAAAACTAATTGTGATTAGTGTGTAGGTGTCTTCTTGTTGTGCCAATTAATTTGAGGACTGTCGGTGGATTTTGACATTAAAACGGGTGTGCCCCGCGGTCTCTTTAACTCTTTGATTTGGAAGTTCTTCCCAACCTAGCTAGCTAGCTATGACTGGGAAAAGTTTTGCCTCGTCTCTTGGGGACTGCATAAGTAAGGGCGTAGTTAGCTAGCTAGGCTAACAGTAGCTACTTGTGTAGTGTCAATTTCGGAATGGGTTGGATAAGTTGTTAGCTAGCTAGCTAGAACTTTTGCGTACAGTAAAGTAGTTTGTTTCTTTTGATTCTATTAACTTAATTGCCTTTGCTGAATCTTGAAATAAAAGTACTGTCGATAAGAAAAAAGTGAATTTGCTGTTCCCCATGGTGTTGTTCGACTGTCAAAATTGCTTTGCAATAGGAACGTTAGCTAGCTAACTAATGATACCAGTTTGCACTCAAAGTAGTATGCTGTGTGAACTAGTCAGCTAGCTAGCCAGTTTAGTAAAGCTAGCTAGCTTAGCAAAGCTAGCTAGTCAGTTAGTTAGCAACATAGAGTTGGCTAGATAGCTGCAACCCACTTTAGCTACTCGCTGGGTTAGTTAACGTTATTGTATTGGGTAGGGGATATAAAGTCAGCGTTATGTAGCTAACTAGCTATCCAGTTGTAATAGTTTGCATTGTCAGTTTAGATTTTTTTAAATTAAATTTGTTAGCTTCCTATCATCACAGCTAGCTAGTGAGAAGAGGAACTAGCTGCCCGTTGTCCGATATGATACCTCTGCACACACTGGCCAGCTATGCTGCAGACCTATGTTTTGGTTATCATATTGACATTTAGGATAGGTTGTATGGCTTATAAATTGTGAGTGTGGAAATTATTTGCCAGTGTTGTATTGCTATTAGCTAAATTTACTAGTTTAGCCAACATCCTGACTATGGTCAAGGACTGTCATCTGATGATATTGTTATTCTCAGCTAACTACATATTTTGACTGAATCATGCTTGCTTTAGCTATACATGTTACTAACTAGCTATGTAATTATGCAATGATTCATATCTTTGTCTTATGGATTTTACAATTTCTCACTATATGCAGTGACATGTTCTTTACCTAGGCTAAGCTATAACTGACCAAAATGTGGAGTTTAGTCAGCTAACCAAAAGATTGGGGCTGTTAGCTACACTTTGTGCAATTTCTTGGCAGCTAGTTTCTTTTATGCCTGTTATGTTAGGTTACTAGACAGCAGGGCTGTGCAGAGGAAGATAAGGGATAGGACAATAAAGTACTCAAGACACACCAGCACAGTATAGTATCTGCTGCGGTTTTGTGAAGAGAATGATTGGGAGTGTTCACTGCTGTGCAATTAGTCACACAAAGATTGTGTTTAGGCCGCCAACACTTCCAGTCACACAATTGTTTGCAAAAGAAAATGGGGAGGGGAGGGCTGGGGAAAGGTAAATAGTGAATAATTATCAGATTATGAATTGACTATTAAAGTATGAGGCAATGTCATTATGTGCTTTTCAATGAGCTAGATCTATATGTTTTATAAAGCCTTTATAATCATCATATGCTATTGTAAAGTTGCACTTTGTTCAAATTTGACATTAACATTTGATTTAGTAAAAGTACAGAGAAGAGCATGTCCAATATTGAGCCTATTCACAGAAACAGCTCTTACTGGTACAACACTCTCATTGTGGATGCATCATCAGAAACCACAGGAAGTAAATATCAGGAAGTCCAGCTCATCAGCAGACTATACCCCCCACCCATCCCTTTATTACATTACTTGAGAGGAGCCATTTGTACTAGAACAGTAAACAAGATGCTATAGTGCCTGTCTCTTTTATATTATCATAGGCAGATGACTGTCTTCTCCTGATCTGATTGTATACATAGGCTAGGCTATTTGTTTGATTCATTGTGTAAAATATGTGCTAGTGTAGGCTACTTCGTTTAGCCTGTTCGTTGGACTAAGCTTTCTACTTTTCAAACAACTTGGTTTCCAGAGGCACACACAGTACTGATGTACACATTGCCAGCCTGTGGATGTATTAGCCTAAATGGCATTCAAACACTGTCTTGGTATTTCATGAAAGAGTAACTGGAATAGACACACTGAGTAATAACTATTAAGATGAACATGATGGGACTGGATAAGAGCGTCTGCTAAATGACGTAAATGTAAATGCGAAATGCTCAGAGTAAACCTATTGATTTCCTGAAGAGTAAATATTCCTGTCTGTAGTGTATTTGCCTTAATTTTTGGCAGCTGTAATGGCAATGTACTACAGCTTTGGCCAGAAGTCAAACAACCACTTGTGGATCTCAGCTAGTTGGTCTACTGTGAGTGTACTGTGTTCTAGACAGTGGACTGGTTATTTAACTAGCTGATGCTTGCACAGATTGAAATGTAGGCTTAGACCTAGCTTTATTTAACGGCTTATCTTTTTCTATTCAGAAGTCCTATCCTATGCTTTCTAGCTTTTGCAGTTTGGTTGATGTTGGCGGTTTTTATGATCAGAAAATGTATGTAGTATTTTATGTCTATCTCCACAGCTCTCAAGTGGAAATCCTGTCTATGAAAAATACTATCAACAGGTAAGGGGTCTTTTTCTGATTTATTATTGTGAAAAGCCTATGGGCAGATTCCATGATTTACTAAAGCAGGTAGTACCTAGGTTTTAAGCTGAGTAAAAGAGAATCTGTCCTTTCGATGGTCTGTCAGGGCTGTTCAGATGAGGACACCAGATAGAATTGGAAATGCTGTTCCGCATTAGCTAGCAACTGCAGAGCTGCGCTGAACATGTCTCCAGGCTTTTCTCCACTCTGTGATCTACTCTGTGCTAGAGGAAGCTTCTTTATGAATTAATGATAACTATTTGCTAACCCTGGCAGTGCAGGCTCTAAGAGGGCTAAGTAAAATGGTTAGACACTGCAATGGGAAAATGTGATGGATTAAGGCCTCCCATGATCTCAAAGTATTAGCCTATACTCAAGCGTACCTGTTTATTCAATGGAATGGAATCTTATTTGGTGCTAAATCAGCACAAACTGGCTGGAGATCTGGTGCTTTTACTGGCTAGTTCTTCTTTCTAGTGTTTACTTGTTTTGCCCGGTGGTGTAGGTTGACCCGTCTGGTAGTGGACGGGTGGCAGCTGCTGATGCAGCCTTGTTCCTGAAGAGATCAGGCCTAGCAGACCTCGTCCTGGGCAAGGTAAGATAAGAGGACACAGCTCATGGCCAGACATCAAGCTATGGAACTTATCCAGTATGGTAGTTTGTGGGAATCTCTGTGTGACTGATGTCATTTAACTGATTTAAAAATCTCTTCTTAGATCTGGGATTTGGCAGATTCAGAACGCAAGGGGTGCCTTAACAAACAGGTAGGCCAACTTTTAGGTAGTAGATTTCCAATGTCATGTTAGAAGTATTCCAAAGATTCCTTGAATGAAGTAAGGTTTATGACATAACCACAATATACTTATTGTCTCTGCTCCCATCAGCAATTCTTCATTGCTCTCCGGTTGGTGGCCTGTGCCCAAAATGGACTGGAGGTGGCACTCAAGAGTCTCAGTTTGGCAGCCCCCCCCCCAAAGTTTGTGAGTACAATCATCACTGACACCAAGACGAAAACCTGCCAACTTTATCATGCTGACAACTTTTTACTGCCTTTTCCTTATATCTGAAAGGTATTGCTGGTAACAAAGCCTGTACTTTCGTTTGCACCAACTGCCTCAGTATAAAACATCGCCTTTCATCTTACCGGCTTTGGCACGCATTAAATCTTGAAAGTTCTATTATTGTCCGACATCAAACTTGTCCTCGTTAATCACAAAGCTTCACAGAAATGCTTTTAATGCATTTATTCTCTCAATTTAAATGTGTGTGTGTGTATATATACTGAACAAAAATATAAACCCAACATGTAAAGTGGTGGTCCCATGTTTCAGGAGCAGAAATAAAGATCCCAGATATGTTCCATACGCACAAAAAGCTTATTTGTCTCAAATTTTGTGCACAAACATCCCTGTTAGTGAGCATTTCTCCTTTGCCAAGATAATCCATCCACCTGACAGGTGTGGCATATCAAGAAGCTGATTAAACAGCATGATCATTACACAGGTGCACCTTGTGCTGTGGACAAACAAATATGAAAATGAATGCACTCACTACTGTAAGTCGCTCTGGATAAGAGCATCTGCTAAGTGACTAAAATGTAAAAATAGGACAATAAAAGGCCACTCTAAAATGTGCTGTTTTGTCACACAACACAATGCCACATATGTCTCAAGTTTTGAGGGAGTGTGAAATTGGCATGCTGACTGCAGGAATGTCCACCAGAGCTGTTGCCAGATAATTAAATGTTCATTTCCCTACCATAAGCCGCCTCCAACATCGTTTTAGAGAATTTGGTAGTACGTCCAACCGGCATCACAACCGCAGACCACGTGTAACAACGCCAGCCCAGGACCTCCACATCAGGCTTCTTCACCTGTGGGATCGTCTGAGACCAGCCACCCAGACAGCTGATGAAACTGTGGGTTTGCACAATCGAAGAATTTCTGCACAAACTGTCAGAAACTGTCTCAGGGAATTATCCTTAATATAAAATATGTGTGTTGACTGTGATCAGGGCATGGGAATGTAAATGTAGTGTCTGTTTAATAAACTAAATAACGTGCAATTGATTTCATTTGCATGGCACAGCCATGTCGCCTATAGGCTGCACAGACAAGTAACATCATTAAACTCAAAATATGCTATTCTATTCTTTTGAAAATAAATGTTCTTAGTCTTAATGTTTCTTAAGACCTGCCTAAATGACTTCATAATTTATTTATTTGTGTTGGTGTATATTCAAGGGATTTATTCAAATAGACACCTACCCGCATTGGCACACTCCTACTCCCACTCCTCACCGGTGGCGGCATGCGCATGGGATGTGTAAAAGGCTTATACATTTACATTTTAGTAATTTAGCAGAAGCCTTATTCCGGCAAGAATGTTGTAAAAATGGGACTGTTTGAAAGGGGATCATGTAAACATTGCCCGAAATTTTTTTTTTTGTAAAAAATATTTTTATTTTATTATTATTTTTACAGGCAGCATACTGTAAATCCTGTATGTAATAAGCAAATGTTTGGTTTATAAGCCAAGTTTATACGTTTATGGGCTTTGAGCTGAAAAGGTCACCTTTGTTGATGATGCAACGCCTTTTCTCCTCAGCATGACACAAGCAGCCCACTTCTACCTGGGGGAGTGTCCATTGATGGCCCATGGGTGGTCAAGGTGAGGGGAACTTATTACTATTTCTTTAAGAGTGTAGCCTGGTCATTTTGTCCTGTTCCCTTTATAATGAAAGCAGAAACAAAGAGTGGATGACACATTTTATTTGAACATTTACCTCATTCAAATCCATTTTAAGGGGGAGTGCTGAACTTCGCAAAATCCACCTGATTACTTTTATCTGAAGTAGAAATTATGCTTGAATCATGCACCTATATCATGTCTCTATATGACTTTCCAGACGGAAGAGAAGCTGAAATTTGATGCCATCTTCGACAGCCTCTCCCCCGTTAGTGGCATGCTCTCTGGGGAGAAGGTCAAACCAGTTTTGCTGAACTCTAAACTTCCAGTGGACGTACTGGGAAGGGTAAGCAGCATATCATATCTACAGGGCTCATAATTAATTAGTTTTGGTGGCCATCAGAGTAAATGCGTATGCCCAGTTGTCCACTGGGTGGTGGTCTTGTGTTTTTAAACACAGCCGCTGCTTTTAAAAGGCTTGACTGGGTTGTTATTTGTGACATAACATTGATCTGCTTTTAGTCTACGACTGGTCTATTTTACCGACTAGATAAATGTTTTGAACTCATTGCTAAATGTACTGAATTCCCTAAATGTTGCAGGTATGGGAACTGAGTGACCTAGACAGAGATGGTATGCTCGACCGAGATGAGTTTGCTGTGGTAAGGAATATATTTATCATTAAAGTGGAAAGGAATGAGGAAAGTCATGCAGTAGAAATGTAGTCTGTCAATAACAGCCAACTTGTTTTTTATATATATATATTTATTACACTGCCCTTGATGAGCCCATGTTCTGGATAGCCTTCTCCAGCTTTTATTTATATTTCATCAATATTTGTTTGCACTCATGTACACTTGGCTTCAAGGTGTCCTTGCTTTCTATCAAGGATCCTGTATCTCAAAATGGAGCACTGTTTGAATCAGGGTTGCGCTATATTTGAAGTTCTCACATTTAATGAACGCATGCACTTATGTAATGGCCAGATGCTTGCTGTCAAATCTTTAGGATGTGGCAAGGCTGAAATGTGGACTGTAAGATTTAGTGTGTGCTTCTCAAATAAAATACTTTTTTTGTAAATATTGGACTTCCCTGATCTTATATTGAAATGACATGATAGGCAGATTTATGTATGTGTATTTATGTCTGTTCTGCTCTATTAGGCCATGTACCTGGTCTACAGAGCTCTGGAGGGGGAGCCCGTGCCCATGTCTCTACCTGCTCCTCTAGTGCCCCCCTCCAAGAGGAAAAAGCCCACTGTCTCTGTACCCCCTGTGATGCCCCTTTTACCCTCACCCCCCTCCATCAAAGAGAGCCGTTCCTCCCTTTCAGGGTCCAAAACCCTGCCCTCCAAACCAGCAGTGACCCCAGTCACAGTGAGTATAATATTCATCCCAGTATGAAGGTATGAAAGTGGGACGGCAAGACCTAATCCATATCTCTATAACCATCCTGTCCCCTCTGTGTCTCTTCAGTGGGCTGTATCTCCTCCAGACAAAGCCAAGTATGACGAGGTGTTTGCAAAGACAGCTCTTGACGTGGATGGGCTGGTGTCTGGGCCTGAAGTCAGAGATATCTTCTTAAAGACTGGCTTGCCCTCTGCCACACTAGCACACATCTGGTAAGATTCAGGGAACAGTTTCTTAGATAACATGGGGTGCCTGGCTGCCTGCACTTGAATTTACTAATGTAACATGGACATTGGTTATACAGGGCTGCTTTCTGGACCCTGAGTAAGCCAATTCCTGGCCTAAAAATAAGAAGATTTTCCATTGAGCAGGTCTAGCCTTCATATGGGTCTGTGAAACCGGCCCATAGTTTTAGTCAATTTTATGCCCATTGCCGGAAGGGTAAATGGATATTTTAGTTGTGTAATGTGGTCAACTGTGTTCCACAGGGAGCTCTGTGACATTGGGGACATGGGGAAGCTAACCAGGGAACAGTTTGCGCTAGCGCTGCATCTAATTAACCAGAAACTGACCAAGGGTGTGGACCCACCCCAGAACCTCTCTCCTGAAATGATCCCTCCCTCAGACAGACTGAGCCTAGCAGCCACGCAGGTAACTCATTCCTATCATCCTGTACCATTTAACCCCCTCTTAGACATCCAATAATCACAAACTGTGAATATCTTGTTTGAATCGGGTGTATTTCTCTATAAAGAATGACTAGGAGTTGTGTATTTTGATGAATAGGCTACTTGATGGTGATGTAGATTTGAAAACTGATATTTCCTGACGTTTTACTAATCGTTTCCTTCCCTTCTCCTGTGGTGTGGGTTTTTGTGTTCTAGCTTGCTGCTGTGTCTCTGACCCTGTCTGTGTATGCTGTCTCTTTGCGTTCTTCCTCATGACTCATGCATTGTACACAAGGTGGGATCTCCCTCTAGCTGGGGACTCCTGAGTGTTAGCTTCACTGTGTCTCCCGCTTAACCCCTGGCAGTGTCACCCACCCATGTACCTACCCCTTCCTACCCTTTGTTTTTCTCCTAGTTCAAGTAGTCATTTTAGTGCCCTCCTTATCCATCTGTGTTTGCATGTAGATGTGCTTTCAGTGTTCATGCATTTCTTAATCTCCCATCTTGTATGGGTAATTTTGTGAATCTTCCATATTCAGCAAAATGGGTTTGATTTAACTGGCGAGATTAAATCAGTTGCCATTTTAGCTGGAGGCTCATATTTACGTTATTCCACGTCGTGTTTGCCATTCTGTCAATTTAATGTTTAGACATTGTGTATATGTTGTAGGGTCAGTAAAGCGCGTGAATGTAAACAAATCGTTTGCTTTGAATGATCTCTCCCCACCAGAGCAACGCAGCAAATCTGGCAGCAGACTTTTCTGCCATCAAGGAACTGGACTCACTCAGCAATGAGATTGTCGACCTACAAAGGTGAGTGGCAATCATCAGAGTTGCAGGGCTCTACGCTGACCAAGGAGCATGTGTCATTTGAGGTAATAAAGCTAGAATCCTTAATTTTTCAAGGCCCACTGGTGCTCCTAAATAAACATTCTAGGTCGCACAGCAAAATATTTAGACGCATATCCTTGTAAAATGATCACACTGTAGAGCGCTAAGTTGTATTCGTCCATGTACCCAATTGTATTTGAGAGATGGGTTAGCTCTGGCTTTTTGTTGGTGTGTTGGAGCAAATACAGTGGGGGAAAAAAAGTATTTAGTCAGCCACCAATTGTGCAAGTTCTCCCACTTAAAAAGATGAAAGAGGCCTGTAATTTTCATCATAGGTACACGTCAACTATGACAGACAAATTGAGATTTTTTTTCTCCAGAAAATCACATTGTAGGATTTTTTATGAATTTATTTGCAAATTATGGTGGAAAATAAGTATTTGGTCACCTACAAACAAGCAAGATTTCTGGCTCTCACAGACCTGTAACTTCTTCTTTAAGAGGCTCCTCTGTTCTCCACTCGTTACCTGTATTAATGGCACCTGTTTGAACTTGTTATCAGTATAAAAGACACCTGTCCACAACCTCAAACAGTCACACTCCAAACTCCACTATGGCCAAGACCAAAGAGCTGTCAAAGGACACCAGAAACAAAATTGTAGACCTGCACCAGGCTGGGAAGACTGAATCTGCAATAGGTAAGCAGCTTGGTTTGAAGAAATCAACTGTGGGAGCAATTATTAGGAAATGGAAGACATACAAGACCACTGATAATCTCCCTCGATCTGGGGCTCCACGCAAGATCTCACCCTGTGGGGTCAAAATGATCACAAGAACGATGAGCAAAAATCCCAGAACCACATGGGGGGACGTAGTGAATGACATGCAGAGAGCTGGGACCAAAGTAACAAAGCCTACCATCAGTAACACACTACGCCGCCAGGGACTCAAATCCTGCAGTGCCAGACGTGTCCCCCTGCTTAAGCCAGTACATGTCCAGGCCCGTCTGAAGTTTGCTAGAGTGCATTTGGATGATCCAGAAGAGGATTGGGAGAATGTCATATGGTCAGATGAAACCAAAATAGAACTTTTTGGTAAAAACTCAACTCGTCGTGTTTGGAGGACAAAGAATGCCGAGTTGCATCCAAAGAACACCATACCTACTGTGAAGCATGGGGGTGGAAACATCATGCTTTGGGGCTGTTTTTCTGCAAAGGGACCAGGATGACTGATCCGTGTAAAGGAAAGAATGAATGGGGCCATGTATCGTGAGATTTTGAGTGAAAACCTCCTTCCATCAGCAAGGGCATTGAAGATGAAACGTGGCTGGGTCTTTCAGCATGACAATGATCCCAAACACACCGCCCGGGCAACGAAGGAGTGGCTTCGTAAGAAGCATTTCAAGGTCCTGGAGTGGCCTAGCCAGTCTCCAGATCTCAACCCCATAGAAAATCTTTGGAGGGAGTTGAAAGTCTGTGTTGCCCAGCGACAGCCCCAAAACATCACTGCTCTAGAGGAGATCTGCATGGAGGAATGGGCCAAAATACCAGCAACAGTGTGTGAAAACCTTGTGAAGACTTACAGAAAACGTTTGACCTGTGTCATTGCCAACAAAGGGTATATAACAAAGTATTGAGAAACTTTTGTTATTGACCAAATACTTATTTTCCACCATAATTTGCAAATAAATTCATTAAAAATCCTACAATGTGATTTTCTGGGAAAAAAATTCTCATTTTGTCTGTCATAGTTGACGTGTACCTCTGATGAAAATTACAGGCCTCTCTCATCTTTTTAGGTGGGAGAACTTGCACAATTGGTGGCTGACTAAATACTTTTCCCCCCCACTGTAACTACCCCTCTCTGAAGTAGGCCTCGCTTTGTCTCACCACATTGGACTATTTCTGGCAATACACGGTACAGTTGTAATGGTGTAAGTGGAATCTTGTCTAAAGAGACCCACACACACGTTCCTGTTGAGGTGTGTTTTGCTGTCTAATGCCAGAGCAGATGGGGGGAGATGGGAGGCTTACCAGCTGTCCTGGGACTGGGAGGCTGAGTGAGGAAGGAGAGAAGAGGGTCTCCAGAGGTTCGGTCTCTCTGTCTCTGTCTCTCTCTCTCGGTCTCTCTCGGTCTCTCTCGGTCTCTCTCGGTCTCTCTCGGTCTCTCTCTCGGTCTCTCTCTCGGTCTCTCTCTCGGTCTCTCTCTCTCTCTCTCTCTCTCTCTCTCTCTCTCTCTCTCTCTCTCTCTCTCTCTCTCTCTCTCTCTCTCTCTCTCTCTCTCTCTCTCTCTCTCGGTCTCTCTCTCTCTCTCTCTGTCTCTCTCTCTCTCTGATGAGGGCTGACGGGGCATTTGGGGATGCTGGGAGGGTTGGTAACGCAGCTCATTAAGACTAACACTGGGATAGGCTTTTCCCTCTCTGTTTGAATTGAGGAAGTGCAGACCATCTTTTATCAGCTGCATACACATCCCATAGCTGCCCCACTACAGACATAACAGCAGCAAGATCACAGGGGAAATGAAATGGGTTTCTTTACAGTTTGTTGTTGTTACACTTCCCTTTTCTGGTAAGGAAAGAGTGAGAAAATAAGTGTGAAAGTAGTAGTCTTAATCAGTATCTGCATAGCAGCTGTACGTTTTGAAGTTTATTAGGCAAGATTAGGAGAAAATGAGAAGGATTTTAGATTCAGATTGAGGATAGGACAGGAAGCAGCAAATATGTTTGTTTTTCGGTATTGCTGTAAGTGTCAACGACAAGTTGCTGCTGTCCCTGGAGGAAGGTAAGCATGCGCTACCCTTTTGGAGGGGCCATGGAGGAAGGTAAGCATGCGCTACCCTTTTGGAGGGGCCATGGAGGAAGGGAAGCATGCGCTACCCTTTTGGAGGGGCCATGGAGGAAGGGAAGCATGCGCTACCCTTTTGGAGGGGCCATGGAGGAAGGGAAGCATGCGCTACCCTTTTGGAGGGGCCATGGAGGAAGGGAAGCATGCGCTACCCTTTTGGAGGGGCCATGGAGGAAGGGAAGCATGCGCTACCCTTTTGGAGGGGCCATGGAGGAAGGGAAGCATGCGCTACCCTTTTGGAGGGGCCATGGAGGAAGCGGTGTATTCTTCAGCTGAGAGCAAGAGGGGTGAGGGTGTCATAGATTTAGACTGGCTGTCTGAAACCAGAATTCTGTTATTTTGGGCTGTTAAATTGGGAGAGATGCTCCTAGGTGCATGGGATGTCTACAGAAGTCGTTTCTGGATAGTTGCCAGTCAGGGCATCTAAATTATACAGTCAGTGAAGTCGGTACTCCTGACTCGCACATCTCCTACCTCACTTCAGCTTCTCGCTCCACTGGTCCTACACCATGTCTCTACATGTTTGGCTGTTGGTTGAAACGAAAGGCGGACAGATGAATTCTTCATGTTGATCAAAACAACATTATTATGAATTATATTTGATTAATGTGAACTGTGGAAATGCGAATGGAAAAAACATACTTGGCATTTTTTCATTGTTTGAGTGAATAATTTTTTACGTTTACTATTCTATTGGCCAGCCTTTTGGCACATTTGATGTTCTACCTTGCTAAATGAATGGCTTTGTTATTGCCATTTGATAAAGATCCAGGAGAAAGATTTGGACTTGGTAGGGAGAGCAGATTATCCGAAGAGGCCCCGCCTATTGTGCAAATGTTCCCACTTACAATGAGGGGAAAAAAGTATTTGATCCCCTGCTGATTTTGTACATTTGCCCACTGACAAAGAAATTATCAGTCTATAATTTTTATGGTAGGTTTATTTGAACAGTGATAGACAGAAATGTTATACATTGATTTGCATTTTAATGAAGGAAATAAGTATTTGATCCCTCTGCAAAACATGACTTAGTACTTGGTGGCAAAACCCTTGTTGGCAATCACAGAGGTCAGAAGTTTCTTGTAGTTGGCCACCAGGTTTGCACACATCTCAGGAGGGATTTTGTCCCACTCCTCTTTGCAGATCTTCTGCAAGTCATTAAGGTTTCGAGGCTGACGTTTGGCAACTTGAACCTTCAGCTCCCTCCACAGATTTTCTATGGGATTAAGGTCTGGAGACTGGCTAGGCCACTCCAGGACCTTAATGTGCTTCTTCTTGAGCCACTCCTTTGTTGCCTTGGCCATGTGTTTTGGGTCATTGTCATGCTGGAATACCCATCCACGACCCATTTTCAATGCCCTGGCTGAGGGAAGGAGGTTCTCACCCAAGATTTGACAGGTACATGGCCCCGTCCATCGTCCCTTTGATGCGGTGAAGTTGTCCTGTCCCCTTAGCAGAAAAACACCCCCAAAGCATAATGTTTCCACCTCCATGTTTGACGGTGGGGATGGTGTTCTTGGGGTCATAGGCAGCATTCCTCCTCCTCCAAACATGGCGAGTTGAGTTGATGCCAAAGAGCTCGATTTTGGTCTCATCTGACCACAACACTTTCACCCAGTTCTCCTCTGAATCATTCAGATGTTCATTGGCAAACTTCAGACGGGCCTGTATATGTGCTTTCTTGAGCAGGGGGACCCTGCGGGCGCTGCAGGATTTCAGTCCTTCACGGCATAGTGTGTTACCAATTGTTTTCTTGGTGACTATGGTCCCAGCTGCCTTGAGATCATTGACAAGATCCTCCCGTGTAGTTCTGGGCTGATTCCTCACCGTTCTCATGATCATTGCAACTCCACGAGGTGAGATCTTGCATGGAGCCCCAGGCCGAGGGAGATTGACAGCTCTTTTGTGTTTCTTCCATTTGAAAATAATCGCACCAACTGTTGTCACCTTCTCACCAAGCTGCTTGGCGATGGTCTTGTAGCCCATTCCAGCCTTGTGTAGGTCTACAATCTTTTCCCTGACATCCTTGGAGAGCTCTTTGGTCTTGGCCATGGTGGAGAGTTTGGAATCTGATTGAGTGTGCTCCTATTCTCAGCTCGTTACCTGTATAAAAGACACCTGGGAGCCAGAAATCTTTCTGATTGAGAGGGGGTCAAATACTTATTTCCCTCATTTAAAATGCAAATTAATTTATAACATTTTTGACATGCGTTTTTCAGGATTATTTTGTTATTCTGTCTCTCACTGTTCAAATAAACCTACCATTAACATTATAGACTGATCATGTCTTTGTCAGTGGGCAAACGTACAAAATCAGCAGGGGATCAAATACTTTTTTCCCTCACTGTATCCCAATCCTCTGCTCCCTCTGTTTTACCTTGTCATCTGACCATGCAGGAAAGGGATGGGATGGGAGGATGAACAGACAGGGAAACGAACGATGGGAGGTATAGAGCTTCATCCCTCCCCCTTTCTCTCTAAGCTGAATCATCTGACACTTCCTCCAGGCAGCCACACACAGTCCTACCCCTCTCTCTCTGCTCTCCCATCTGCCAGAACACACACACACACAGACCCTCTCTCGCTCAAGGCTGTTGCTGCATGCATTGGTCATTCGGTGTGGTCTGCTACAGGATCAGGATGGTAGTGCAGGGAGAGGAGCTGTCGTCTGGGGCTGGGGAAGATTGTAGAGATGGTGGTGGGGTGGTAGCCTGGCTGGGGGTGCCCTCGGTCTCCACGGTGATTAAATACTCATGTCTGCTGTGCTGGTCTTCCAGGGAGAAGAGCAACGTGGAACAGGAAATTAAAGAGCAGGAGGAGAGCATCAGAGAAAGGACCAGTGAAGTCCAGGTACAGTAAACGTGCTGCCTGCATGCCTCAACTCTCTCACTGCCCTTCTATTGTTTCAGTTCATTTCATCCACTTCATGACTGTGTTGTCTGTAAATTGATTTTCTATTGGTTTTATAAATACATTTTCTTATGTCAAATCAGTCTACTGTTCAGCTGCTCTTGTTGAATTTGTTAGAGGTGGTCTGCTTGAATCTGTTAGGCTATGAAGCTATGGCTGAGCAGCAGAGACAAACATACCCTCCCTGTCTGAGTCAGAGCCACTGGTTCTATATACATCTATATTGCACCATGTTGACGTTGATGTTTTATGATGTTGATGATCTCAATTGCGCGAGCTGAACTGATGCGATGTAGCCTCAAGCTGTATAGTTCTTGCTTCAGTGATACATTTTGACAGAATTACCTCCATGTTATGATCAAGGATATAAATTGATTTATTAATATAACCTATTTAGAGGAAGTGCATACATTATTTACCATTCATTTCTATTGGGCACAAAATTATCTGAAACAAACAGCAAATGCATCCAACAAGGTTGTAGAGTCACAAGCTTGATGTAATCATTGCGTGCTAGGAATATCGGACCAAATGCTAAACCTTTGACAGATTTTTCAATTATCGGTATAATAAAGTAGTCAATGTGCCCTTGAGCAAGGCACTTAACCCTAATTGCTCCTGTAAATCGCTCTGGATAAGAGCGTCTGCTAAATGACTAAAATGAAAATTTGCCCCAATACTTTTGGTCCCATAAAATGGAGGGCACTATGTACAACAAGTGCTGTAATTTCTAAACGGTTCACCCGACATGGATGAAAATACCCTCAAATTGAAGCTGACAGTCTGCACTTTAACCTCCATAGTTATTGTATAATTTCAACAAATGTGTCACTGTCCCAATACTTTTGGATCTAACTGTATATTAAATTATACTTTCATATCCTGTAATCTGGGTCTGGCTATCTTAGTATTTTATGCAAATAAATATTTTTGAAAGTATCACGTGTTCTTGAATAAGCCAGTACCATAGCAGAGGGGTATCCGCTGTAAACCTGATACCAGTCTCTATTTAGTCATTACTGGCTGTATGAATGTCAGGTTTAATTATCTCATCCTCTCAGGTCCTGTTCTCTATTGACCCACTCGCTCTGAGAGTACTTCATTATCATTTTAAACACATGTACACCTTTTATATTGCCAGTCTCGGCCACACTTGAACCCAAGTGAGCAAACTGTATAGGAATATGGCAATATCACCCTGCATTGAATATTTAGTTATTTTCTGCTGTGTATTTGTGAAAGGCTGCGCTTTCTCTGGTACTGTTTGCCATTGGTGTGAAAGGCTGTCATTAGACGGACAGCACTGTTTCCTCACCCAAGGGTTCACCTCAGCAATGCCCAGTCACTGCCAATTAGCCAGAATTAATATATTAATAATGGGAAAACTAGTCTGTTTTTCAATAGGTATATGAGCAACTGAGATTGGATTATACAGTGAATATTAAGGCCAATGAGTAGTATTCAATAACTATTTAACATTTGCACAGTGATCAGGAATAATTCTCCCTACAGTACATGTAAAGTAAATCAGTACTGTAATTGCTGAATATTAAGTATTCTAAGCAAATAGGGATCAATAAACTATTAGCTTTTTAATAGGCTAGCCTTGAATCCTTGGTACTTGTAGCACTCACACTTTAATGATTAGGAGATGAGGGCAGGAGTGCCTTGCCACTGTGCTGGAGTTGGTCTGATAAATGGCTTCTATTTTGGGCTGCGACTGCCTGGCTGCTTTAAACAGACAGAGCTTAGTGCAGCAGCTCCTCTGAAGAAACGGATGAAGACATTCATCTGTTGTTCATCCCTCAGAGCCTGTGCTGAGGAGTGGCTGATTACACACACTTCCTCGAGAAACATCATGTGGGCATAAACACTAAGTGTGATGGTACTTTGGTGAAGCGCACGTTGATTTTTTTATTCTGCTGCGGTGGAGCACCTCGTCAAGGCTGAGCTAGTTTTTTTTTTATATCTGTCACTATATTCTGGCAGTCATAATGGATTGACTCTGACTCCTCTCTGCAGACTCTGCTCAGTCAAACGCTACTCCCACATGTGTGCCTCTGCTCCTTTTCTCACGTCTTTCTCTGGATGTTGTGACTGTTATCCCTGCCCTCCTCAGGAACTGCAGAATCAGGTGCAGAAGGAGAGCGGGGAGCTGCAGCGGCTGCAGTCTCAGCGCCAGGAGGTCCAGGATGCTCTGGAGGAGCTGGACCAGCAGAAGACCACTCTGGAGGAGCAGCTTGGTCACATCCGCCAGCAGTGCAGCCATGAGAACCAGCTGGTGAGACTACAGGACCTATCAACCAACTACCACCTCACACAGCACCTGGATCACCTTCAGAGAGGAACCAGTCAATAGCAACTGCATTTGGTGGTCAAATGTACATCTAGTCACAGTCAGATTGTCCACCATTTTGTTTTAACTATTTTCTCACATCTTGCATCTCTTTCTGTGGTGTGTGTGTTTAGATCTCGTCACTAGAGGCGGAGCACACGGAGCAGGAGCAGAGGATAGAGGAGTACGAGGAGCAGCTGGTGCAGGCCAGAGAGGAGCTACTTCGGCTACAGGAGGAGAGCCAACAGTTGGAGGAGAAGGTGCAGGCAGCGCGGGAGCAGTTCACTCCCTTGCAGGAGTTTGTCAAGGACTCCTACTCTCAGGTGAGTCTACTTTGACTCACCATCATTACTATCACGGTTGTGGCAAAGATTGTAAATGGAGAGATCAAAACATGATTGAGAGAGAATGCTTGGTAGGATGACATGCGATTTATTGGTGAGCGAATGTTATATTTAGATTTTATAAATTGCATGTCATGCTACCAAGCATTCTCTTTCATCAATCATGTTTGGTTCTCTCCAACCCAAGTATATATGTATGTACAGTTGAAGTAGGAAGTTTACATACACTTATGTTGGAGTCATTAAAACTCGTTTTTCAACCACTCCACAAATGTCTTGTTAACATACTATAGTTTTGGAAGGTCGGTTAGGACATCTACTTTGTGCATGACACAAGTAATTTTTCCAACAATTGTTTACAGACCGATTATTTCACTTGTAATTCACTGTATCACAATTCCAGTGGGTCAGAAGTTTACATACACTAATTTGACTGTGCCTTTAAACAGCTTGGAAAATTCCAGAAAATGATGTCAATTAGCCTATCAGAAGCTTCTAAAGCCATGACATAATTTGAGTCAATTGGAGGTGTACCTATGGATGTATTTCAAAGCCTACCTTCAAACTCAGTGCCTCTTTGCTTGACATCATGGGAAAATCAAAAGAAATCAGCCAAGACCTCAGAAAAAAAATTGTAGACCTCCACAGATCTGGTTCATCAATGGGAGCAATTTCCAAACGCCTGAAGGTACCACGTTCATCTGTACAAACAATAGTATGCAAGTATAAACACCATGGGACCACGCAGCCGTCAAACCGCTCAGGAAGGAGACGCGTTCTGTCTCCTAGAGATGAACGTACTTTGGTGCGAAAAGTGCAAATCAATCCCAGAACAACAGCAAAGGACCTTGTGAAGATGCTGGAGGAAACAGGTACAAAAGTATCTATATCCACAGTAAAACGAGTCCTATATCGACATAACCTGAAAGGCCGCTCAGTAAGGAAGAAGCCACTGCTCCAAAACGGCCATAAAAAAGACAGACTATGGTTTGCAACTGCACATGGGGACAAAGATCGTACTTTTTGGAGAAATGTCCTCTGGTCTGATGAAACAAAAGTAGAACTGTTTGGCCATAATGACCATCGTTATGTTTGGAGGAAAAAGGGGGCTGCTTGCAAGCCGAAGAACACCATCCCAACCGTGAAGCACGGAGGTGGCAGCATCATACTGTGGGGGTGCTTTGCTGCAGGAGGGACTGGTGCACTTCACAAAATAGATGGCATCATGAGGAAGGAAAATTATGTGGATATATTGAAGCAACATCTCAAGACCAGTCAGGAAGTTAAAGCTTGTCGCAAATGGGTCTTCCAAATGGACAATGACCCCAAGCATACTTCCAAAGTTGTGGCAAAATGGCGTAAGGACAACAAAGTCAAGGTATTGGAGTGGCCATCACAAAGCCCTGACCTCAATCTTATAGAAAATGTGTGGGCAGAACTGAAAAGGTGTGTGCGAGCAAGGAGGCCTACAAACCTGACTCAGTTACACCAGCTCTGTCAGGAGGAATGGGCCAAAATTCACCCAACTTATTGTGGGAAGCTTGTGGAAGGCTACCCGAAACGTTTGACCCAAGTTAAACAATTTAAAGGCAATGCTACCAAATACTAATTAAGTGTATGTAAACTTGTGACCCACTGGAATTGTGATACAGTGTATTATAAGTGAAATAATCTCTGTAAACAATTGTTGGAAAAATGACTTGTGTCATGCACAAAGTAGATGTCCTAACCGACTTGCCAAAACTATAGTTTGTTAACAAGAAATTTGTGGAATGGTTGAAAAACGAGTTTTAATGACTCCAACCTAAGTGTATGTAAACTTCCGACTTCAACTGTGTGTATATATGTATGTATACATATATATATCATACAGTGGGGAGAACAAGTATTTGATACACTGCCGATTTTTGCAGGTTTTCCTACTTACAAAGCATGTAGAGGTCTGTAATTTTTATCATAGGTACACTTCTACTGTGAGAGACAGATTCTAAAACAAAAATCCAGAAAATCACATTGTATGATTTTTAAGTAATTAATTTGAATTTTATTGCATGACAAAAGTATTTGATACATCAGAAAAGCAGAACTTAATATTTGGTACAGAAACCTTTGTTTGCAATTACAGAGATCATACGTTTCCTGTAGGTCTTGACCAGGTTTGCACACACTGCAGCAGGGATTTTGGCCCACTCCTTCATACAGACCTCCTTCAGGTTTCGGGGCTGTCGCTGGGCAATACGGACTTTCAGCTCCCTCCAAAGATTTTCTATTGGGTTCAGGTCTGGAGACTGGCTAGGCCACCCAGGACCTTGAGATGCTTCTTACGGAGCCACTCCTTAGTTGCCCTGGCTGTGTGTTTCGGGTCGTTGTCATGCTGGAATACCCATCCACGAACCATTTTCAATGCCCTGGCTGAGGGAAGGAGGTTCTCACCTAAGATTTGACGTTACATTGCCCCGTCCGTCGTCCCTTTGATGCGGTGAATTTGTCCTCTCCCCTTAGCAGAAAAACACCCCCAAAGCATAATGTTTCCACCTCCATGTTTGACGGTGGGGATGGTGTTCTTGGGGTCATAGGCAGCATTCCTCCTCCTCCAAACACGGCGAGTTGAGTTGATGCCAAAGAGCTCGATTTTTGTCTCATCTGACCACAACACTTTCACCCAGTTCTCCTCTGAATCATTCAGATGTTAATTGGCAAACTTCAGACGGGCCTGTATATGTGCTTTCTTGAGCAGGGGGACCTTGCGGGCGCAACAGGATTTCAGTCCTTCACGGCGTAGTTACCAATTGTTTTCTTGGTGACTATGGTCCCCGCTGCCTTGAGATCATTGACGAGATCATTGACAAGATCCTCCAGTGTAGTTCTGGGCTGATTCCTCACCGTTCTCATGATCATTGCAACTCCACGAGGTGAGATCTTGCATGGAGCCCCAGGCCGAGGGAGATTGACAGTTCTTTTGTGTTTCTTCCATTTGTGAATAATCGTACCAACTGTTGTCACCTTCTCACCAAGCTGCTTGGCGATGGTCTTGTAGCCCATTCCAGCCTTGTGTAGGTCTACAATCTTGTCCCTGACATCCTTGGAGAGCTCTTTGGTCTTGGCCATGGTGGAGAGTTTGGAATCTGATTGTGCTCCTAATCTCAGCTCGTTACCTGTATAAAAGACACCTGGGAGCCAGAAATCTTTCTGATTGAGAGGGGGTCAAATACTTATTTCCCTCATTAAAATGCAAATCAATTTATAACATGTATTTTTCTAGTTTGTGTTGTTATTCTGTCTCTCACTGTTCAAATAAACCTACCATTAAAATTATAGACTGATAATTTTTTTGTCAGTGGGCAAACGTACAAAATCAGCAGGGGATCAAATACTTTTTTCCCTCACTATACGTATGTATGTGTGTGTGTGTGTGTGTGTGTGTGTGTGTGTGTGTGTTGTTTTTTTTTTTTATGTATGTATGTATATACACACACACACACTACCGTTCCAAAGTTTGGGTTCACTTAGAAATGTCCTTGTTTTCGAAAGAAAAGCTAAATGTTTTGTCCATTAAAATAACATAATGAATGCATGCGTGCACACACACACACACACACACACACAGTACCAGTCAAAAGTTTGGACACCTACTCATTCAAGGGTTTTTCTTTATTTTAACTATTTGTAGAATAATATTGAAGACATCAAAACTATGAAATAACACACATGGAATCATGTAGTAAACAAATCAAAATATATTTGAGATTCTTCAAATAGCCAACCTTTGCCTTGATGACAGCTTTGCACACTCTTGGCATTCTCTCAACCAGCTTCACCTGGAATGCTTTTCCAACAGTCTTGAAGGAGTTCCCACATATGCTGAGCACTTGTTGGCTTCTTTTCCTTCACTCTACGGTCTGACTCATCCCAAACCATCTCATTTGGGTTGAGGTCGAGGGATTGTGGAGGCCAGGTCATCTGATGCAGCACTCCATCACTCTCCTTCTTTGTAAAATAGCCCTTACACAGCCTGGAGGTGTGTTGTGTCATTGTCTTGTTGAAAAACATATGGTAGTCCCACTAAGCCCAAGCTAGATGGGATGTCATATCGCTGCAGAATGCTGTGGTAGCCATGCTGGTTAAGTGTTCCTTGAATTCTAAATAAATCACAGACAGTGTCACCAGCAAAGCACCCCCACACCAGAACACCACCTCCATGCTTTACGGTGGGAAATACACATGCGGATATCATCCATTCACTCTCACAAAGACACGGCGGTTGGAACCAAAAATCTCAAATTTGGACTCCAGACCAAAGGACATATTTCCACCGGTCTAATGTCCATTGCTCGTGTTTCTTGGTCCAAGCAAGGCTCTTCTTATTATTGGTGTCCTTTTTAGTAGGGGTTTCATTGCAGCAATTCGACCATGAAGGCCTGATTTGCAGTGTTTAACACTTTTTTGGTTACTACATGATTTCATATGTGTTATTTCATAGTTTATGTCTTCACTATTATTCTACATTGTAAAAATAAATTAAAACCCTTCAATGAGTATGTGTGTGTGTGTGTGTGTGTGTATATATATATATATTCTCACAAAAGTGAGTACACCCCTCACATTTTTGTAAATATTAGAGTTTATCATTTCATGTGACAACACTGAAGAAATGACACTTTGCTACAATGTAAAGTAGTGAGTGTACAGCTTGTATAACAGTGTACATTTGCTGTCCCTTCAAAATAACTCAACACACAGCCATTAATGTCTAAACCACTGGCAACAAAAGTGAGTACACCCCTAAGTGAAAATGTCCAAATTGGGCCCAATTAGCCATTTTCCCTCCCCGGTGTCATGTGACTCGTTAGTGTTACAAGGTCTCAGGTGTGAATGGGGAGCAGGTGAGTTAAATTTGGTGTCATCGCTCTCACACTCCCTCATACTGGTCACTGGAAGTTCAACATGGCACCTCATGGCAAAGAACTCTCTTGAGGATCTGAAAAAAAGAATTGTTGCTCTACATAAAGATGGCCTGGGCTATAAGAAGATTGCCAAGACCCTGAAACTGAGCTGCAGCACGGTGGCCAAGACCATACAGCGGTTTAACAGGACAGGTTCCACTCAGAACAGGCCTCGCCATGGTCGACCAAAGAAGTTGAGTGCACGTGCTCAGCGTCATATCCAGAGGTTGTCTTTGGGAAATAGATGTATGAGTGCTGCCAGCATTGCTGCAGAGGTTGAAGGGGTGGGGGGTCAGCCTGTCAGTGCTCAGACCATACGCCGCACACTGCATCAAATTGGTCTGCATGGCTGTTGTCCCAGAAGGAAGCCTCTTCTAAAGATGATGCACAAGAAAGCCCGCAAACAGTTTGCTGAAGACAAGCAGACTAAGGACATAGATTACTGGAACCATGTACTGTGGTCTGATGAGACCAAGATAAACTTATTTGATTCAGATGGTGTCAAGCGTGTGTGGCGGCAACCAGGTGAGGAGTACAAAGACAAGTGTGTCTTGCCTACAGTCAAACATGGTGGGGGGAGTGTCATGGTCTGGGGCTGCATGAGTGCTGCCGGCACTGGGGAGCTACAGTTCATTGAGGGAACCATGAATGCCAACATGTACTGTGACATACTGAAGCAGAGCATGATCCCCTCCCTTCGGCGACTGGGCCGCAGGGCAGTATTCCAACATGATAACGACCCCAAACACACCTCCAAGACGACCACTGCCTTGCTAAAGAAGCTGAGGGTAAAGGTGATGGACTGGCCAAGCATATCTCCAGACCTAAACCCTATTGAGCATCTGTGGGGCATTCTCAAACGGAAGGTGGAGGAGTGCAAGGTCTCTAACATCCACCAGCTCCGTGATGTCGTCATGGAGGAGTGGAAGAGGACTCCACCAGAGCTTCACAGGTTGCCACTGAACTCCATGCCCAAGAGGGTTAAGGCAGTGCTGGAAAATGATGGTGGCCACACAAAATATTGACACTTTGGGCCCAATTTGGACATTTTCACTTAGGGGTGTACTCACTTTTGTTGCCAGCGGTTTAGACATTATTGGCTGTGTGTTGTGTTATTTTGAGGGGACAGCTAATGTACACTGTTATACAAGCTGTACACTCAATACTTTACATTGTAGCAAAGTGTCATTTCTTCAGTGTTGACACATGAAAATATATACTCAAATATTTATAAAAATGTGAGGGGTGTACTCACTTTTGTGAGATACTGTAAATATATATCTCCCAGCTCTCTCTCTCCCTTATGTCCCTCTACTCTCTCTACCTCTGTCTGTACTGAGGGCAGGTGCAACAGAAGCTGAGTGATCTACAGTTGGAGGAGCGGACGGTCACGGCCCAGCTCAGTTGGAAGAATGCCCTAGAGGAGGATCCAGTGCTGGTGAACGGCTCAGCGGAGGAGCAGCACCAGGAGTACCAGCCTGAGGAGCTGAGAGTGGAGCCTCCAGCCAGCCAGCCACGGATGGAGCCGGCTGAACCGATAGAAGAAGTAGAGGAGGAGGATAGGCCTAAGACCCCAGAGGCCAAGTCTGATGCCTTCGAAGACCTCTATAACAGCCTATCTTCCACTGTCTGGCCAGTACCACAGGACAACCTTGTGAAGGCAATATACACTGCTCAAAAAAATAAAGGGAACACTAAAATAACACATCCTAGATCTGAATGAATGAAATAATCTTATTAAATACTTTTTTCTTTACGTAGTTGAATGTACTGACAACAAAATCACACAAAAATTATCAATGGAAATCAAATGTATCAACCCATGGAGGTCTGGATTTGGAGTCACCCTCAAAATTAAAGTGGAAAACCACACTACAGGCTGATCCAACTTTGATGTAATGTCCTTAAAACAAGTCAAAATGAGGCTCAGTAGTGTGTGTGGCCTCCACGTGCCTGTATGACCTCCCTACAACGCCTGGGCATGCTCCTGATGAGGTGGCGGATGGTCTCCTGAGGGATCTCCTCCCAGACCTGGACTAAAGCATCCGCCAACTCCTGGACAGTCTGTGGTGCAACGTGGCGTTGGTGGATGGAGCGAGACATGATGTCCCAGATGTGCTCAATTGGAGTCAGGTCTGGGGAACGGGAGGGCCAGTCCATAGCATCAATGCCTTCCTCTTGCAGGAACTGCTGACACACTCCAGCCACATGAGGTCTAGCATTGTCTTGCATTAGGAGGAACCCAGGGCCAACCGCACCAGCATATGGTCTCACAAGGGGTCTGAGGATCTCATCTCGGTACCTAATGGCAGTCAGGCTACCTCTGGCGAGCACATGGAGGGCTGTGCGGCCCCCCAAAGAAATGCCACCCCACACCATGATTGACCCACCGCCAAACCGGTCATGCTGGAGGATGTTGCAGGCAGCAGAACGTTCTCCACGGCGTCTCCAGACTCTGTCACGCCTGTCACATGTGTTCAGTGTGAACCTGCTTTCATCTGTGAAGAGCACAGGGCGCCAGTGGCGAATTTGCCAATCTTGGTGTTCTCTGGCAAATGCCAAACGTCCTGCACGGTGTTGGGCTGTAAGCACAACCCCCACCTGTGGACGTCGGGCCCTCATACCACCCTCATGGAGTCTGTTTCTGACCGTTTGAGCAGACACATGCACATTTGTGGCCTGCTGGAGGTCATTTTGCAGGGCTCTGGCAGTGCTCCTCCTGCTCTCTTTGCACAAAGGCGGAGGTAGCAGTCCTGCTGCTGGGTTGTTGCCCTCCACGGCCTCCTCCACGTCTCCTGATGTACTGGCCTGTCTCCTGGTAGCGCCTCCATGCTCTGGACACTACGCTGACAGACACAGCAAACCTTCTTGCCACAGCTCGCATTGATGTGCCATCCTGGATGAGCTGCACTACCTGAGCCACTTGTGTGGGTTGTAGACTCCGTCTCATGCTACCACTAGAGTGAAAGCACCGCCAGCATTCAAAAGTGACCAAAACATCAGCCAGGAAGCATAGGAACTGAGAAGTGGTCTGTGGTCACCACCTGCAAAACCAGTCCTTTATTGGGGGTGTCTTGCTAATTGCCTATAATTTCCACCTGTTGTCTATTCCATTTGCACAACAGCATGTGAAATGTATTGTCAATCAGTGTTGCTTCCTAAGTGGACAGTTTGATTTCACAGAAGTGTGATTGACTTGGAGTTACATTGTGTTGTTTAAGTGTTCCCTTAATTTTTTTAAGCAGTTTATTATACTCTGAAATATCTGTGTCATTTATAATTTGTTCATATGTCTGAGTGCCATTTGTGTGTGTTGTCATGCCATCATGGGGTCTGAAGTTCCTGTTTTTCCTTCTCTTTTCTCAGGAGCACATTAGTCCCATTGCCTTCACCCTTCAGGAGCACGGGAGTCCTACTGCTGAATTTGAAGCAGAGGTCAAAGAAGAAGAAAAAGAAGATGAGGAGTCGTCGTCTAAAGCTAGCACTCCCAAGGTACAATATGGTCTCATCATCTTTAGTCATGGGATTCCTCCTCGGACTCCAGACCTGGGTTCAGGTCATTTATTTAAATACTTATTTTCTGTGTATTTGAGTATTTTTAAATAATTACATTTACATTTTAGTCATTTAGCAGACGCTCTTATCCAGAGCGACTTACAGTTAGAGTGCATACATTATTTTTCATACTGGCCCCCCGTGGGAATCGAACCCACAACCCTGGCTTTGCAAACGCCATGCTCTACCAACTGAGCTACATCCCTGCCGGCCATTCCCTCCCCTACACTGGACAACGCTGGGCCAATTGTGCGCCGCCCCATATGACCTACACTACTATAATGTGAAGTATTTTAAAATACTTTCCTATTAATAGCCTACTATTTGAAAGTATTGGCAATATTTCAAATACCGAACAGACCTGGTGCAAATGCATGGGAGTATTTTAATATTGTGTAAATTCTAGTTGTCAATTTGATGAGGTCATCTGAAAAGATTTCACCCCATGCTTCCTGAAGCACCTCCCACAAGTTGGATTGACTTGATGGGCACTTCTTACGTACCATACGGTCAAGCTGCTCCCACAACAGCTCAATAGGGTTGAGATCCAGAGACTGTGCTGGCCACTCCATTATAGACAGAATACCAGCTGACTGCTTCTTCCCTAAATAGTTATTGCATAGTTTGGAGCTGTGCTTTGGGTCATTGTCCTGTTGTAGGAGAAATTGGCTCCAATCAAGCGCCGTCCACAGGGTATGGCATGGCGTTGCAAAATGGAGTGATAGCCTTCCTTCTTCAAGATCCCTTTTACCCTGTACAAATCTCCCACTTTACCACCACCAAAGCATCCCCAGACCATCACATTGCCTCCACCATGCTTGACAGATGGCATCAAGCACTCCTCCAGCATCTTTTCATTTGGTCTGTTTCTCACAAATGTTATTCTTTGTGATCCGAACACCTCAAACTTCGATTCGTCTGTCCATAACAGTTTTTCCAAATCTTCCTCTGTCCAGTGTCTGTGTTCTTTTGCCCATCTTAATATTTTATTTTTATTGGCCATTCTGAGATATGGCTTTTTCTTTGCAACTCTGCGTAGAAGGTCAGCATCTTGGAGTTGCCTCTTCACTGTTGACGTTGAGACTGGTGTTTTGCGGGTACTATTTAATGAAGCTGCCAGTTGAGGACCTGTGAGGCGTCTGTTTCTCAAACTAGACACTCTAATGTATTTGTCCTGTTGCGCACCGGGACCTCCCACTCCTCTTTCTATTCTGGTTAGAGCCAGTTTGCGCTGTTCGGTGAAGGGAGTAGTACACAGCGTTGTACGAGATCTTCAGTTTCTTGGCAATTTCTCGCATGGAATAGCCTTCATTTCTCAGAACAAGTATAGACTGACGAGTTTCAGAAGAAAGTTATTTTTTTCTGGTCATTTTGGTTCTGTAATCGAACCCACAATTGCTGATGCTCCAGATACTCAACTAGTCTCAAGAAGGCCAGTTTTATTGCTTCTTTAATCAGCACAACAGTTTTCAGCTGTGCTAACATAATTGCAAAAGGGTTTTCTAATGATCAATTAGCCTTTTAAAATGATAAACTTGGTTTAGCAAACACAACGTGCCATTGGAACACAGGACTGATGGTTGCTGATAATTGGCCTCTGTACGCCTATGTAGATATTCCATAAAAAATCAGCCGTTTCCAGCTACAATAGCCATTTACAACATGAACAATGTCTACACTGTATTTCTGATCCATTTTATTTTAATGGACAACAAAATTGCTTTTCTTTCGAAAACAAGGACATTTCTAAGTGACCCCAAACTTTTGAACGGTAGTGTATACATAAGTATTCAGACCCTTTACTCAGTACTTTGTTGAAGCACGTTTTGACAGTGATTACAGCATCAATTCTTCTTGGGTATGACGCTGCAAGCTTGGCACACCTGTATTTGGGGAGTTTCTCCCATTCTTCTCTGCAGATCCTCTCAAGCTCTGTCAGGTTGGATGAGGAGCTTTGCTGCACAGCTATTTTCAAGTCTCTCCAGAGATGTTCGATCGGGTTCAAGTCCGGGCTCTAGCTTGGCCACTCAAGGACATTCAGAGACTTGTCCCGATGCCACTCCTGCGTTGTCTTGGCTGTGTGCTTAGGGTCGTTGTCTTGTTGGAAGGTGAACCTTCACACCTGTCTGAGGTCCTGACTGACCTTCATGTCTTAAAGTAATGATGGACTGTCATTTCTCTTTGCTTATTTGAGCTGTTCTTGCCATAATATGGACTTGGTCTTTTACCAAATAGGGCTATCTTCTGTATACCCCCCTACCTTGTCACAACACAACTGATAGGCTCAAACGCATTAAGAAGGAAAGAAATTCCACAAATTAATTTTTAAGAAGGCACACCTGTTAATTCAAATGCATTCCAGGTGACTACCTCATGAAGCTGGTTGAGAGAATGCCAAGTGTGCAAAGCTGTCATCAAGGCAAAGGGTTGCTATTTGAAGAATCTCAAATATAAAATATATTTTGATTTGTTTAACACTTTTTTGGTTACTACATGATTCCATATGTGTTATTTCATAGCTTTGATGTCTTCACTATTATTCTACAATGTAGAAAACCCTTGAAAGAGTAGGTGTGTCCAAACTTTTGACTGGGAGTCGTGTGTGTGTGTGTGTGTGTGTGTGTGTGTGTGTGTGTGTATAGATAGATATCTCCAAATACTTAATTCCATATGCCTTTGAAAGTAATTGAAATACACTAAATAGTATTTGAACCCAGGTCTACTGGACTCATGTTTGACCACTGGACTGTACTAATCACCTGTATTTCTTCAGCAGGTGGAATCCCCAGAGCCAGAACAGAGACCAGAGTCAACTGAGCCTCCCCATGCTACCCCTCCTGCGCTACCTCCACAGACAACCTCCCCTCCACTCCCTGGACTGGACTTCTTCGAGTCAGACCCCTTCACTGACCGTGAGTTACCCCTCCACCTCTCAAATAGTACAATAAACTAACAGGAGCAATTTCAAACTTGACAAACCTACTGTACAGTGAGGGGAAAAAAGTATTTGATCCCCTGCTGATTTTGTACATTTGCCCACTGACAAAGACATTATTCTTGTTGTTGGACGAGTTGGATGAGGCGACGGGGTCGGCACCGTTTGACTTGGAAACAACCAGAGGTCCAAAAGATCATGACTGACTGCTCTCCCTCTTGTGTTCATGTTTACATCAACAAAACCACCACCTCCTTATCACATTCCCCCTCATTATTAATGCGGTTAGCAGGCAGTCCTCTCCAGACATGCACACGCACACACGTCAAACTACTCCTTACAGTGAGGGAAAAAAGTTTTTGATCCCCTGCTGATTTTGTACGTTTGCCCACTGACAAGGAAATGATCAGTCTATAATTTTAATGGTAGGTTTATTTGAACAGTGAGAGACAGAATAACAACAAAAAAATCCAGAAAAACACATGTCAAAAATGTTATAAATTGATTTGCATTTTAATGAGGGAAATAAGTATTTGACCCCCTCTCAATCAGAAAGATTTCTGGCTCACAGGTGTCTTTTATACAGGTAACTAGCTGAGATTAGGAGCACACTCTTAATACATTTTGTTACGTTACAGCCTTATTCTAAAATTGATTAAGTAATGTTTTCCCTCATCAATCTACACACAATACCCCATAATGACAAAGCGAAAACAGGTTTTCAGATTTTTTTGCAAATGTATTAAAAATAAAAAACATACCTTATTTACATAGGTGTTCAGAGCCTTTGCTATGAGACTAGAAATTGAACTCAGGTGCATCCTGTGTCCATTGATCATCCTTGAGATGTTTCTACAACTTGATTGGAGTCCACCTGTGGTAAATTCAATTGATTGGACATGATTTGGAAAAGCACACACAGTCTATATAAAGTTCCCACAGTTGACAGTGCATGTCAGAGCAAAAACCAAGCCATGAGGTCGAAGGAATTGTCCGTAGAGCTCCGAGACAGGATTGTGTCGAGGCACAGATCTGGGGAAGGGTACCAAAACATTTCTGCAGCATTGAAGGTCCCCAAGAACACAGTGGCTTCCATCATTCTTAAATGGAAGAAGTTTGGAACGACCAAGACTCATCCTAGAGCTGGCCGCCCAAACTGAGCAATCGGGGTAGAAGGGCCTTGGTCAGGGAGGTGACCAAGAACCCAATGATCACTCTGACAGAGCTCCAGAGTTCCTCTGTGGAGATGGGAGAACCTTCCAGAAAGACAATCAAGCGTCACGTCTGGAGGAAACCTGGCACCATCCTTATGGTGAAGCATGGTGGCAGCATCATGCTGTGGGGATGTTTTTCAGCGGCAGGGACTAGGAGACTAGTCAGGATCGAGGGAAAGATGAACAGAGCAAAGTACAGAGAGATCCTTAATGAAAACCTTGTCCAGAGCGCTCAGGACCTCAGACTGGGGCGACGGTTCACCTTCCAACGGTACAATTGCCCTGAACACAAAGCCAAGACAACGCAGGAGTGGCTTCGGGACAAGTCTCAATGTCGTTGAGTGGCCCAGCCATATCCCGGACTTGAACCCGATCTAACATCTCTGGATAGGCCTAAAAATAGCTGTGCAGCGACGCTCCCCATCCAACCTGACAGAGCTTGAGAGGATCTGCAGAGAAGAATGGGAGAAACTCCACAAATACAGGTGTGCCAAGTTTGTAGCGTCATACCCAAGAAGACTCTAGGCTGTAATCGTTGCCAAAGGTGCTTCAACAAAGTACTGAGTAATATTTCAGTTTTTTGTAATATATACAGTTGAAGTCGGAAGTTTGCATATACTTAGGTTGGAGTCATTAACACTCGTTTTTCAACCACTCCAAAAATCTCTTGTTAAAAACTATAGTTTTGGCAAGTCGGTTAGGACATTTACTTTGTGCATGACACAAGTAATTTTTCCAACAATTGTTTACAGACAGATTATTTCACTTAAATTCACTGTGTCACAATTCCAGTTTACATACACTAAGTTGACTGTGCCTTTAAACAGCTTGGAAAATTCCAGAAAATGATGTTATGGCTTTAGAAGCTTCTGATAGGCTAATTGACATAATTTGAGTCAATTGGAGGTGTACGTGTGGATGTATTTCAAGGCCTACATCAAACTCAGTGCCTCTTTGCTTGACATCATGGGAAAATCAAAAGAAAATTAGCCAAGACCTCAGGAAAAAAAATTGTAGACCTCCACAAGTCTGGTTCATCCTTGGGAGCAATTTCCAAACGCCTGAAGGTACCATGTTTATCTGTACAAAAAATAGTATGCAAGTATAAAACACCATGGACCACGCAGCCATCATACCGCTCAGGTATACCGCCTAGAGATGAACGTACTTTGGTGCGAAAAGTGCAAATCAATCCCCGCACAACAGCAAAGGACCTTGTGCAGATGCTGGAGGAAACCGGTACAAAGTATCTATATCCACAGTAAAACGAGTCCTATATCGACATAACCTGAAAGGCCGCTCAGCAGGGAAGAAGCCACTGCTCCAAAACTGCCATAAAAAAGCCAGACTACGGTTTGCAACTGCACATGGGGACAAAGATTGTACTTTTTGGAGAAATGTCCTCTGGTCTGATGAAACAAAAATAGAACTGTTTGGCCATAATGACCATTGTTATGTTTGGAGGAAAAAGGGGGTAGCTTGCAAGCCGAAGAACACCATCCCAACTGTGAAGCACAAGGGTGGCAGCATCATGCTGTGGGGGTGCTTTGCTGAAGGAGGGACTGGTGCACTTCACAAAATAGATGGCATCATGAGGAAGGAAAATTATGTGGATATATTGAAGCAACATCTCAAGACATCAGTCAGGAAGTTAAAGCTTGGTCGCAAATGGGTCTTCCAAATGGACAATGACCCCAAGCATACTTCCAAAGTTGTGGCAAAATGGCTTAAGGACAACAAAGTCAAGGTATTGGAGTGGCCATCACAAAGCCCTGACCTCAATCCTATAGAAAATGTGTGGGCCGAATTGAAAAAGCGTGTGCGAGCAAGGAGGCCTACAAACCTGACTCAGTTACACCAGCTCTGTCAGGAGGAATGGACCAAAATTCACCCAACTTATTGTGGGAAGCTTGTGGAAGGCTACCCGACACGTTTGACCCAAGTTAAACAATTTAAAGGCATTGCTACCAAATACTAATTGAGGGTATGTAAACTTCTGACCCACTGGGAATGTGATGAAAGAAATAAAAGCTGAAATAAATCATTCTCTCTACTATTATTCTGACATTTCACATTCTTAAAATATAGTGGTGATCCAAACTGACCTAAGACAGGGAATTTTTACTAGGATTAAATGTCAGGAATTGTGAAAAACTGAGTTTAAATGTATTTGGGTAAGGTGTATGTAAACTTCCGACTTCAACTGTACATTTGCAAAAATTTCTAAAGCTATATTTGCTTTGTCTTTTATGTGGTACTGACGAGGGGAAAAAAAGATTTAATAAATGTTATACTAAGGCTGTAACGTAACAAAATGTGGAAAAAGTTAAAGGGGTCTGAATACTTTCCGAATGCACTGTATTTATGTAATGAAAGATGAGTCCCAACTGATTCTATTGTCTGTCTTTCCTTCTCTGTCCGTGCAGATGATCCATTTAAAGATGATCTATTTGGAAAGGCAGATGTTTCCGGTGAGTGAGTCTTGTTAACTCAATATAAGTTCAATCAATGCAGCTATGCATGTGAGCCACCAAATCGGATATTTTCATATTAGCCTATATTTTGAATGTAAAAACCTATAATGTAGCTGATCTTCATCAACAGATCCGTTTGGAGGAGACCCATTTAAGGGTACAGATCCCTTTTCTGCTGACTCCTTCTTCAAGCAGTCTTCGACCGCCCCCTTCCCTTCTGCTGACCCCTTCACCCCCACCGACCCCTTCAGTGGCAGTGCCAGCCTAGTGGAGCCTGACCTGTTTGCAGCTCCGCTCAACAACGCTGCAGGACTGGACCCCTTCAGCTCCAAACCCAACAACAAGGCAGCCAGGGACCCCTTCAGCACCAAGGTCAACAACGTGGATGCGGATCCGTTTGGATCCAAGATGGACTCCCTGGCAGAGGCAGACCCGTTTGGCTCCCAGGGTACTGCAGGCCCGGATCCCTTCAGCTGCTCCCAGCCAGGCTCTGAGCTCCCCACTGTGAGTGGGGCCATCGTGCTGAACTGTCCATATGCCTCAGGAATACTCATTCAGGCAGTTCCCCAATTTCCCCCCCAGTCCCTCCCCTTGCACCAGCACATTGTGTTAATTATGCTCCCAGATAGACCCAGTCTGTGCATGGTAATGAAGAATTACTGTGCACTTGTTCCTTCTGTCCTTAATTATTCTAGCTAGGTGTGCACTTTTTGTAGGGTTAGAGTTGTATAACTGACATATGTGTTTCCCAGAAGGATCTCACTGCAGCAACCAATGACCCTTTTGCACCTGGAGGCACTGCAGGAAATACTGGCTCTGACCCAGGTAAGACTCCAGGGATGGAGCCTACCTCTGGGGAGTGGGTGGTAGTGCAGATGGTAGTACCCTGTCTGGCTAAACTGTGTGTGTTGTTAAACAATGTCTACACATTGTGTGTCCTTCAGATCCATTTGCTGCTGTGTTTGGCAACGAATCATTTGGAGTGGGATTTGCGGACTTCAGCGCCCTGGCCAAGGTAAAGTCCTGATTGGGTTCTCTAGTTGTCCTTGGTGTGTACCATCATGGCTGTGATGTGAGGAGAACTAGGGATCACTAGCTATTAATAGGGACATTTGTTTAACCTCAAGTAGATACAGTGAGGGGAAAAAAGTATTTGATCCCCTGCTGATTTTGTACGTTTGCCCACTGACAAAGAAATGATCAGTCTATAATTTTAATGGTAGGTTTATTTGAACAGGGAGAGACAGAATAACAACAAAAAAATCCAGAAAAACGCATGTCAAAAATGTTATAAATTGATTTGCATTTTAATGAGGGAAGTAAGTATTTGACCCCTCTGCAAAACATGACTTAGTACTTGGTGGTAAAACCCTTGTTGGCAATCAGAGGTCAGACGTTTCTTGTAGTTGGCCACCAGGTTTGCACGCATCTCAGGAGGGATTTTGTCCCACTCCTCTTTGCAGATCTTCTCCAAGTCATTAAGGTTTCGAGGCTGACGTTTGGCAACTCGAACCTTCAGCTCCCTCCACAGATTTTCTATGGGATTAAGGTCTGGAGACTGGCTAGGCCACTCCAGGACCTTAATGTGCTTCTTCTTGAGCCACTCCTTTGTTTCCTTGGCCTTGTGTTTTGGGTCATTGTCATGCTGGAATACCCATCCACGAACCATTTTCAATGCCCTGGCTGAGGGAAGGAGGTTCTCACCCAAGATTTGACGGTACATGGCCCTGTCCATCGTCCCTTTGATGCGGTGAAGTTGTCACTCCCAGAGCATAATGTTTCCACCTCCATGTTTGACGGTGGGGATGGTGTTCTTGGGGTCATAGGCAGCATTCCTCCTCCTCCAAACATGGCGAGTTGAGTTGATGCCAAAGAGCTCGATTTTGGTCTTATCTGACCACAACACTTTCACCCAGTTCTCCTCTGAATCATTCAGATGTTCATTGGCAAACTTCAGACGGGCCTGTATATGTGCTTTCTTGAGCAGGGGGACCTTGCGGGCGCTGCAGGATTTCAGTCCTTCACGGCATAGTGTGTTACTAATTGTTTTCTTGGTGACTATGGTCCCAGCTGCCTTGAGATCATTGACAAGATCCTCCTGTGTAGTTCTGGGCTGATTCCTCACCGTTCTCATGATCATTGCAACTCCACGAGGTGAGATCTTGCATGGAGCCCCAGGCCGAGGGAGATTGACAGTTCTTTTGTGTTTCTTACATTTGTGAATAATCGTACCAACTGTTGTCACCTTCTCACCAAGCTGCTTGGCGATGGTCTTGTAGCCCATTCCAGCCTTGTGTAGGTCTACAATCTTGTCCCTGACATCCTTGGAGAGCTCTTTGGTCTTGGCCATGGTGGAGAGTTTGGAATCTGATTGATTGATCGCTTCTGTGGACAGGTGTCTTTTATACAGGTAACAAGCTGAGATTAGGAGCACTCCCTTTAAGAGTGTGCTCCTAATCTCAGCTCGTTACCTGTATAAAAGACACCTGTGAGCCAGAAATCTTTCTGATTGAGAGGGGGTCGAATACTTATTTCCCTCATTAAAATGCAAATCAATTTATAACATGCGTTTTTCTGGATTTTTTTGTTGTTATTCTGTCTCTCACTGTTCAAATAAACCTACCATTAAAATTATAGACTGATCATTTCTTTGTCAGTGGGCAAACGTACAAAATCAGCAGGGGATCAAAAACTTTTTTCCCTCACTGTAAGGAGTAGTTTGACGTGTGTGCATGTCTGGAGAGGACTGCCTGCTAACCGCATTAATAATGAGGGGGAATGTGATAAGGAGGTGGTGGTTTTGTTGATGTAAACATGAACACAAGAGGGAGAGCAGTCAGTCATGATCTTTTGGACCTCTGGTTGTTTCCAAGTCAAACGGTGCCGACCCCTTCGCCTCATCCAACTCGTCCAACAACAAGAACCTGTTCAAGGAGGACAGCCAGCCTAGCAGCCTTGATGTTCCCCCAGCCTTGCCCCCCAAGACAGGAACGCCCACCAGACCTCCCCCTCCACCCCCAGGTCAGTCCTCCTGCTGCTCCCAACTCTGGAAAGCTAATTTTCTTTCATGCTGTTTCTAGACTCTATGTTGTTGTTGCTTTTCTGCTTCCAATTGCAAGTAGCAGAATGGCATTGGTATTCAAACATGGAGGTTTCGAAGTCCAGAAGCCAAAGGCACAATCCTAGTCATATTAGCAACCCATCCTAGTTGTTGTGTCTTTAGATTCCCCCTCTTTCTAAGTTTCTAACAGAGATTTTCATCTCTGTCACATATGGAACCGCTATCAGGTGCGCTGTTTAGAATGTTTTCCCAGGTGCTCTGTTTAAAATGGTGTTTTCCAGCTAATTGCATTTTGGAAAATGTTTTCAAATAGGGTTGCATGTTCTGTTAAGATGCATTACCATCATCGAAATGTGATTTCTGTCATTCTGAGCACAATGGTTGGACGCCCTAATGGGTTATGCACCCAATGCATATGGGTCCGGTAAATTTCTCAAATGGCCGATTTAATAAATAAAAATCCCGATCACGTTGTCCCGCGCCACATTTTCCTAACGGAAACCCTGGCATCTGGTGTGTGTCTGATGTTTGTGTGTTTTTGAATCCAGGTAAGAGAGCCGACATCTCCAGGTCCGAGACGTCGGACACGTTCCACAGAAGGGGGCCCTTTCTGCCCCAGGGCTCAGGAGACACCCCTTTCTCCCAACCCGCCAAGGATGCTGCCCAGGACCCCTTTGCCCCATCCTCACCCCGCCAGCCCGCACGGGACCCAGACCGATTTGCCAGCTTTGACAAAGTGAGAACCTCACCTGCCCCCTCTCCTCCTCCTGACTCCGACTAGGTCGCCCTCCTCTGTTTCCTTGCTCACAAGCCATCCATCAAATAGCAGTCTCAGCCTCCATCCATAGCCAAACTCTCAAATTACATACAGTACCAGTCAAAAGTTTGGACACACCTACTCATTCCAGGGTTTTTCTTTATTTTTACTATTTTCTACATTGTAGAATAATAGTGAAGACATTGAAACACATATGGAATCATGTAGTAACCAAAAAAGTGTAAAACAAATCAAAATATATTTTATATTTGAGATTCTTCAAATAGCCACCCTTTGCCTTGATGACAGCTTTGCACACTCTTGGCATTCTCTCAACCAGCTTCACCTGGAATGCTTTTCCAACAGTCTTGAAGGAGTTCCCACATATGCTGAGCACTTGTTGGCTGCTTTTCCTTCACTCTGCGGTCTGACTCATCCCAAACCATCTCAATTGGGTTAAGGTCGGGGGATTGTGGAGGCCAGGTAATCTGATGCAGCCCTCCATCACTCTCCTTCTTTGTAAAATAGCCCTTACACAGCCTGGAGGTGTGTTGGGTCAATGTCCTGTTGAAAAACGAATGATAGTCCCACTAAGCCCAAACCAGATGGGATGGCGTATCGCTGCAGAATGCTGTGGTAGCCGTGCTGGTTAAGTGTGCCTTGAATTCTAAATAAATCACAGACAGTGTCACCAGCAAAGCACCCCCACACCATAACACCTCCTCCTCCATGCTTTACGGTGGGAAATACACATGCGGAGATCATCCGTTCACCCACACCGCGTCTCACAAAGACACGGCGGTTGGAACCAAAAATCTCCTATTTGGACTCCAGACCAAAGGACAAACTTCCACCGGTATAATGTCCATTGCTTGTGTTTCTTGGCCCAAGCAGGTCTCTTCTTCTAATTGGTTTCCTTTAGTAGTGGTTTCTTTGCAGCAATTTGATCATGAAGGCCTGATTCACACAGTCTCCTCTGAACAGTTGATGTTGCGATGTGTCTGTTACTTGAACTCTGAATCATTTATTTTGGCTGCAATTTCTGAGGCTGGTAACTAATGAACTTATCCTCTGCAGCATAGGTAACTCTGGGTCCTCCATTCCTGTGGCGGTCCTCATGAGAGCCAGTTTCATCATAGCGCTTGATTTTTGCAACTGCACTTGAAGAAACTTTCAAAGTTCTTAAAATGTTCTGTATTGACTAACCTTCATGTCTTAAAGTAATGATGGACTGTCGTTTCTCTTTGCTTATTTGAGCTGTTCTTGCAATAATATGGACTTGGTCTATTACCAAATAGGGCTATCTTCTGTATTGGCTCAAATGCATAAAGAAGGAAAGAAATTCAACAAGTTAACTTTTAAGAAGGCACACCTGTTAATTGAAATGCATTCCAGGTGACTACCTCATGAAGCTGGTTGAGAGAATGCCAAGAGTGTGCAAAGCTGTCATCAAGGCAAAGGGTGGCTATTGGAAGAATCTCAAATGTAAAATACATTTTCATTTGTTTAACACATTTGTGGGGTTACTACATTCCATATGTGTTATTTCATAGTTTTGATGTCTTCACTATTATCCTACAATATAACAAATTGTACAAATATAGAAAAACCCTTGAATGAGTAGGTGTCCAAACTTTGGACTGGTATTGTACCTACCTGAGGAGCATTTATTAAATCCTTAAGGAAATATAGATGTATTTTATACATTGCATTATTTTAAATGCATTCCTTTGTTTTGCTAAAGAGAAGTCCCTTCTATGGTTTTCTGTAAATATTTTGTATATTCATTCTTCCTTTATGTATCCCTTAGTCCTTTATTGTCAATGTTATGCTTCTTTATGTGAAGTTTATTTATATTTATAAACTGGGTGGTTCGAGCACTGAACTGGCTGACACCCGTGGTGTATCAGACCGTATACCACAGGTATGACAAAACCCTTTATGTTTACTGCTCTAATTACGTTGTTAACCAGTTTATAATAGCAATAAGGAACCTCAGGGGTTTGTGATATATGGCCAATATTCCACACCTCCTTGGACCTTATTGCTTAACTTTAATTACGTTTTTGTTTATTTCTAAATTGAACTTTAGTTCAGACTTGTAATTGATGTTCCCTCAAATAACTTGCACTGCCTTAACTTTACTCCTTTAATAGTGTAGCTGTAGGTATGTATTAATAAACATATTATAATATATTTAAAATGGATAACATTTTCACTGAGTGACCTTAGTCACCACTAACTGGACTTCAGGCACACACCAAATCTTCCTCTTCATGACGCATAGCCTTCAGGAGCCCCTGGTTGGCTGTGGATGGAAAGGCTAGACTGCTTGCTTTGGCTCTTGTGATGTAAATGTAGTTAGCACACCCACAGAAAGGACAAAAGGCTTGACCGAGCTCCTACTCCTCCTGCTCCCTCTACTGCCTCCACCCCGCATGACCTGCACCCTGCCCTGCACGCACTTTGTCCTTGTGTCTGATTGGCTGGCTCCCGATGACCCTCTACAGATCTTCCTCCATCACCCTCTCACTCTGACTGGAAGCACTCCTCCGTCTGCATCCCACCATTCATCCTGCCATCACCACTCACGCAACCAAGCACTGTGGAAGAAAGATTTCTGCGCTCTCTGGGTCTTTACTCATCTCTTCCTCAGTCAAATTATCTCAATAAAACATCTTATGGGCCCCATGTATATCCATATTCACCAGGTTGATTTACCACAGATTGCTGATGTTTGCACATTTTTACGTTCTATTATGATGCATCAATTCTGATGTAATCAAATCCCGGATTGAATTATGACTTGAGCTGTAAAAAATAAACATAATCGGTTTCTTCCGAATTCACAAACCTAGTTTTACTTGCTTCGTATAAGCATTTATGGATGTTGGTTAGATCTGTTGTATTTGATCAAGGTAAGATGTTACAGTATTTTGATATACTTTGAAGTTACTTTGCCATTTTCCCACAATCATGTTACATCCATCACCAACCATTTATATTAAATATGAATAACTGCATGTTAGACAAGGCTGGAACATCTACACGTACTTTACCATCCAATTCAACAGATCTATTGACACAGTAAAGTAAACGTAGCAGTGCTATGTTGTTCATAACCGCCTGTATACTTTTTCTGAGACATTTACGCCATCTACAGTATATTTTGTCCAGGTTGTAAATCCACTGTAATTCAATCTCCTGCTGTACTGTCAGACTGTATCCCATGATTGATTAATGGGTCACAACTGTTGAAGTCACTCAATTCATAATGAGCAATGTGAATCAGGACCTGCTTTCTCTCTCTCTTTCTACTAACCACATCTCACTCTCTCTACCAACCACATATCTCTCTCTAACACATCTCTCCACCACATCAACTTTAGTGCTAAGAAATATACATTGGCAATCTCAGAGCCAATAGTCAGTATATTGCAGTACTATACTGTATTAATTTGTGTTCACATCGGTATAGATGGGACACTGCAGAACCAGGCGTGCTTCTCATCGTGTGTGCTCTAAACACTATTATGAACTGGGTGGTTTGAGCCCTGAATGATGATTGGTTGACACCCATGGTATATGGGGCGGCAGGTAGCTTAGTGGTTAAGAGCGTTGTGCCAGTAATCGAAAGGTCGCTGGTTCTAATCCCCGAGCCGACTAGGTGAAAAATCTGTCGATGTGCCCTTGAGCAAGGCACTTAACCCTAATTGCTCCTGTAAGTCGCTCTGGATAAGAGCGTCTACTAAATGACTAAAATGTATATCCGACAGTATACCACAGGTATGACAAAACAATTTTTACTGCTATGGCTAAGGGCTGTATCCAGTGCGTCAAGCGTAAGAACAGCCCTTAGCCGTGGTATATTGGCCATATACCACACCCCCTCGGCCCTAATTGCTTAAATATACCAGATTTCATAATCCCACTGTCTAAAATGTGCATGATGTGTCTGTTGCTGTGTGAAATTGACCTGTGAATGCTGTACTCCTGTCACTTGCAGACATGCTGTACAGCTGTACAGGGATTTCAGCCACTCAATTGCCCCCCTATCACTGATCTGGAGCTAATACATGTGATGTATGTTCATGTTAAACATTTATAATAGGAAATTGCAACCGTTCGCTTTTGGAACAGACAAAAAGCTCTATTGAAATGCATAGAATGGTGCAGCTTACCATAAACAATGGATGTCAAGGGGATCAGTATGCTGCTGCTGCTGCAGTGAAATGGCTTAATACAGGACAGTTCAGAACCTGCTGAGGTCCTGTAAGTGTGTGTCAAGATGGGGGAGGTTGAGTGCAGTGGCCACCATCGGGGGGGAATGTAGAATATGCTGCGTCTGAGGTGTTCTGACGGGTTTGTGTGTGTGTGTTTCTATGTGGTGTGAAGCAGCAGTACCATACTGAGGAGGACATGATTGAGTGGGCGAAGAGGGAGAGTGAGCGGGAGGAGAAGGAGCGCCTGACCAGACAGGCACAACAGGAGCAAGAGGATCTGGAGCTGGCCATTGCCCTGAGCAAGTCAGAGTTCTCCTGAAAGACTCCCGGTCGCCCTGTGTGACCTATCACTAACCAAAGGAAGGAGGGAGGGGTGGGAGAACTGAACTAAACGGCCTACTCGGACCCAATGAAGAGATGTTGAGTATTGGCTCCTCCCACCCATTAACCCCCTAATTTTCTCCTAACCTCTCATTTTGTTTCGCTCATTATTGGCATTTTCAGTTTGTTTTCATTGGTGTTTGGCCAAGTGGTGGGTATAGAACTGTGATATTCTCTGTTAGACTTCAATAGCCCTCGTACAGTAAATATACATGGAGATTGTTAAGTATATCTATACAGACCTAATTGTTAATAACTAACTGCAAAAGTTCTGCCCCTGTTTGCAATGCTCTTGTCTAGAAGCCTGCTCAGACCCAGACCACCAGATAGTATTGAGCACTTATGGTAACCATTTCTCCCTGAGATTGAATGCAAGAGTGTTGAGCTTTAAAGTTATGAACTACAAAAATGGCTAACACAACATGCCTTTTTTTCCTGTCTTCCCACTTGTTTTTTCTTTTTGAAAATATGAATTTTATGATATGATTAACTCTAACAAGATACTAAGAGTAATGTTCATCTAATTAATCTGGGTGTAAACCAATGTCAAATTGTAATCCATATGTGATTCATTTGGCTATACACCAGACATGTACAATATGTGGTGAATTAGATTTCATGTCTGAGTTGAGGATTTGCTAGTGCTTGTGTAAAAACAGTTCTTCTTAGAGATGACCTGACATATGTCCTTACGTGAGTAGCCATTTTATGTATAGAGTAGCGGAAGTCAAACAGTGCAGAGGGTTGAAAGGGAAAAGAGGAGATCGCAGGTTTATAGCAGTACTGAGGGTTGTACATTTGCTAAAAATAAGTAAACCAGTAAAACCACTATTTTATGTTCAGTTATGTCCAGACCTCTGCATGTAGCCCCAAATGTAGGCTGCTTTTTCTTAGCGTGAAATGTAATCTACCCCACCCAACACTACCCACCAATAGTCAAGAGACAACTATTGACCACAAACAATGATTGTGTGGTTCATGAAGTAATGTTGTTTGAACAAATGAGATGTCAAGATTTTGGAAAGTAGGTTGGTTGTACAGGAAGATGTTTTTAAATGTATTTTAAGTTGAAAAATATGTAATGATTAGAATTGTTAACTAGAAACTGGATACAGGCTGAGTGTAATACACACAGGAAGAGTAGCTGCTGCCTTGGCACCAACTAATGGGGATCCCTAATAAATACAAATACATATACATGTTGTGTGTGAAAATACTCCCTACTAGAATAGCTGGCTTCTGTAAATTGTCTGATTCTGTCACCAAAATCTACAATGTCACCCTGTCTCACCTGTTTAGAGATACAATAGTTTAGCCATGTCTTCTGCGTCAGGGAGTTATGTAACCTTGTTATAACCAATAGGTATAGTTTATAACTAGGCCCCAATTTTCCTGCTCAGGAAAAACTCCTGGCCCAACTATGGCAAATTCTCCCCTGTATATACGCTCTGCATTTTTAACACCTAGCTTCAGTTGAATACAGCCATCAGTAGGGGGTTCAGTTGTAAAGCAAATGGCTGCTGCACATGTTAGCATTCTTAAGCATCTTGTTTTTTTTATGTTTTGTGTTTCACTGAGGTGATCCCACCGTGATTGACCGCATTTTAAAAACTGCCTGATGAAAGTATCCTTCGCCTTTTTGTACAAAGGCTGTTCTTCTGTCTGTGAACTTCAGTCACTTGAGGGTTTTACTTAAAAAGCCCTTTTGTGTTGGTGAGGGGAGGCAGAATTGGAGGGGGAGGGGGGGGTAAATGTAACTTTAAAACATGTTACCATCTCAAAGCATACCATAGCAATGTTTTTTTGTTTCCAGATTAAAAGAGAATACGTATTTAATTAATCAAGAGGGCTATACTGTGAAAGTACACCGTTGACAAGGGAATAGCGAGATTCAAGTAATTTGGGCTATTTGTTTTCTGACCAATGTACAACTCATGGACCCTTTTCCTGCTTTTCATCCTGTTTTTTTAGGTTCATCAGTAGAGACCATTCTGTAAATGAGCACTGTGGTCAGTTAGGACTTCCTAGTGTTGTTCATTCAAGAAATGTTTCTGTTTGTAAATACAATAGAGTTGTCAATTCTCCAGAGACAGCTGTGTTCCTTTTATACCATCATCTAGTATTTAAAGGCTATCAGATACTATTGATCATCATGTAATTTGTATAGACTTCTCTATTTTCAAATAAAAAACCACTTGTTTTTCTAAGCCATCTACCTAAAGGCTTTTAAAAACGGGCTTATTGTAAGCCTATTTGAGTTGTCATTTTTTAACATGTCAGTAATGGTCAGAATATACTAAGTGAAACATTTAATTGAAAACAGAATAATAAATATAAACCTCTCAAAGAACACTGGACTGTTTTTTTGTGTGGGGATGGGTGTCAATACAGCCTGGTCTCATAGACTAGATGTAACATGGTAAAATTAAATCCGGGACACTCCAAAAATGTGTATGTTATGTTATGTTTGGTATGGTTACATAAGACAGAAGGTTACTTTATCCAAAAACGAAAAGTGGGTGGTTGGTCTTATAACGCAAATGTCTAGCAACGCAAATTTCTAGTGTTTGAAGCTCATCGTGGAAACTTTTAGCAAATTAGCATATTTTCAACTACTAACTACTTTTTAGCTACTTTGCAACTACAACGCATGTTAGCTAACTCTTCCCCTAACCTTAAATATTTTTTGCTAAACCTTTACCCTAACTCCTAACCCTAACCCCTAGCCTAGCTAACGTTAGTCAGCTAACTAACATTAGCATTAGCCACCTAGCTAACGTTAGCCACAACAAATTGGATTTTGTTACATATTACACATTTGCAAAATCATACATATTGTGCATTTCCCAAATTGTAACATATTGTATGTTTTGCAAATTCCTAACTTATCCTGCATTTTTCAAATTCGTATCTTATACAAAATGGATGATGGACATCCATAAGTTAATACATACCATAAGAAATGTAACGTATCATACTAAATGGAGTCTCTAAATGCTTAATGCTCTGAGACCAGGTTGGGTCAATAAAAACAGACAGCCATTGTGTAGTAACTGACATGTGTATTACCAATCTACTACAATGATAAATGTGAAATGATGCATGCCATCATGGTGAAAAGCCAAATGACTGCCAATTACCATTTGTAGACTAGCAGTGTGTACTGAGCGTCATCATGTAATTGTACTGTATTCCAACGAGTGGGCGTTCAGTTCAGTTCAGTTGTCACCACCAGCCAGACATCCCCTGGAATTTGGAGAGCACTAAGACTTAGTAGCAACACTACTGAGCCACATTCGTTGCACTTTAAACACGATCTGATTAATAGTGATGAGAACATCCACACCTTTTTAAACTAAGTCAGGAAGGAGGAAGGTATAGTTCTCACAAATACACATGTAGCCTACTGTACTTTTATCTCTTACGTTCTGTAACACTCGCCGTTGACGGTCATCACCTGGGCACAGGTAAAACCCAATGTCCATGTAAGGATAATCGGGCCCTGCACTTTTTCGGGATATTCTGCACGTTTGCAGTATTTCAGTGCGTTGGAATGAGTTTTATCACTGGTTGGAGACGCAGCGTGAAGAAAAATGACAAAGGGTGAGTAACAAAATCCACGTAACTAGGCTAGTTGCAATAGCCAAGGGTTTTTCCGAAGAAACCCAGCAATCTTTTATTTACAATATACAGCATCCTAAGCATGTTGTATTTGTGGTCACAACAGTGATTGGTTTATGTAGTGCGACATTTTGATTAACCTGTCTGTAGCTAGACGAATTTGATAAACATTGAGTGGTTGTGTAACCATACTGATACAAGGGACCCAAACTTTTGTATTTGTTAGAAATTAGAACGTTATTGCCAGGTGTTATTTTAGAATTAAGATGGAGACCGCATGAAGTGGGAAATGTAATAGACGTATTAAAAAATTACCACACACAAAATAGATTTATGACTGTTTCTACCCATCAATTCACACTAAAACTTTCAAACCTAGGAATAGCTTCTCTAATGTATAATCTAGGAGTAGTTTCTCTAATGTATAATCTAGGAATAGCTTCTCTAATGTATAATCTAGGAGTAGTTTCTCTAATGTATAATCTAGGGAAAGGACATTTGTAATCACAGTACCACCATGTTGCTCTTTAACATGACATGCCATCACTAGTGGTTAGGCCTACATCTGGAGATACATGTACAGTAAAGGAAGTTCAATGAAGATGGGGTAAAATTACGCTAACTATAAAGGAATTATTTTGTAATAACAATACATCAAATATGTATAGGCAGTTACCGAATTTCTACTACTGTTTTCTTAGAAAATACAAAAGGAAAGAACTAGGTGCCCAAACTGCTTACTAACTATAGGCTACTAACTAAGTAGCTTGTTACAGTTGTATAGGCACGGGCCCACCCACTGGGGAAACAGGCACACCCAATAATTTTATTTTGTGTTTTAAATGGGACATTATTTGTCTTATTACCTAAACATGCAAACACCATCAGATAGAATTCATAGCTAGCAGTGCACTGGAATGACATTCAGATGAACTGGAATGACATGAACACTCATGGGATGGGTGGCCAAAAATAACTAACTGAAAGCCCCAATAAGCCACGGATATGACCAAATTGAGGCATATGTCACTGTGCTTCTATGGCTATATGCTCCATGCCACTGCCTATTTAATTTGTTCATTTAGCAAACAAGATGGCTCATAATCCAGTGCCTTTATCACAGTCAGCACATCTATATTTAAGCTTTAATTAGCTTTAAAAAAGCAACATTTTCTCTGTCTCATGGCAAAATGTGTAGAGTAGCATGAGATTAGCTATAAAACTGCTATTTTCCCTCTGCCTCATGTCAAAATGTGTAGAATTGCAGGAAATTAGCTTTAAAACAGCAGACTTTTTTTCTCAGCCTCATGGCAAAAGGTGTAGAATAGCATGAGATTAGCTATGAAACTGCACATTTTTCTCTCTGCCCCATGGCATAAATGTATAATTATGTTTTCTGGCTATGCTACTGGCTTGTTACGAAGTAATTATACAAGTTGTTCTACTGGTGTTTATTCTGGAGTGAGGCCTATGTAAAAATATGGCACCAGCTACCACTCCCTCTCAGATGATATGCTTTGGTAAGGAAAAATACACTACTGAATATAAAGCTATACTGAACAAAAATGTAAATGGAACATGTAAAGTGTTAATCCCATGTTTAATTAGCTGAAATAAAAGATCCCAGACATTTTCCATATGCACAAAAAGCTTATTTCTCTGATTTTGTGCACAAATCTGTTTACATCCCTGTTAGTGAGTATTTCTCTTTTGCCAAGATAATCCATCCACCTCAGGTGTGGCATATCAAGAAGCTGATTAAACAGCATGATCATTACACAGGTGGACCTTGTGCTGGTGACAATAAAAGGCCACTCTAAAATGTGCAGTTTTGTCACACAACACAATGCCACAGATGTCTCAAGTTTTGAGAGAGTGTGCAATTGGCATGCTGACTTCAGGAATACTTACTAGAGCTGTTGCCAGATAATTGAATGTTCATTTCTCTACCATAAGCCACTTCCAACGTCGTTTTCAAGAATTTGGCAGTACGTCCAACCGCAGACCACATGTAACCACGCCAGCCCAGGACCCCCACATCCGGCTTCTTCACCTGCGGGATTGTCTGAGACCAGCCATCCAGACAGCTAATGAAACTGTGGGTTTGCACAACTTAAGAATTTCTGCACAAACAGTCAGAAACAGTCTCAGGGAAGCTCATCTGCATGCTCGTCGTCCTCACCAGGGTCTTGACCTGACTGCAGTTCGGCATCGTAACAGTCTTCAGTAGGCAAATGCTCACCTTCAATGCCCACTGGCACACTGGAGATGTGTGCTCTTCACGGATGAATCCTGATTTCAACTGTACCGGGCAGATAGCAGACACGTGTATGGCATCGTGTGGGCGAGCAGATTGCTGATGTCAACGTTGTGAACAGAGTGTCCCATGGTGGCGGTGGGGTTATGGTATGGGCAGGCATAAGCTACGGACAATGAACACAATTGCTTTTTATCAATAGCAATTTGAATGCACAAAGATAGCATGACGAGATCCTGAAGCCCATTGTCGTACCATTCACTCGTCGCCATCACCTCATGTTTCAGCATGATAATGCACGGCCCCATATCACAAGGATCTGTACACAATTACTAGAAGCAGAAAATGTCCCAGTTCTTCCATGGCCTGCATACACAGAAGACGTCACCCATTGAGCATGTTTGGGATGCTCTGGACGTGTACGACAGCGTGTTCCAGTTTCCGCCAATATCCAGCAACTTCGCACAGCCATTGAAGAGGAGTGGGACAACATTCTGCAGGCCACAATCAACACCCTGATCAACTCCATGCGAAGGAGATGTATCGCGCTGCATGAGGCAAACTGTAACTCAGTAAAATTGTTGCATGTTGCATTTATATTTTTGTTCAGTGTACAAACCAATGAACTGAAATAGAAATAGAAAGTAAACTAGAATAGTAAATGTAGATTAGCAACTACAGGAGAGGAATTGGATTACCATTGGCGATCTCAGCATTGGTAAATGAGACTAATCCCCTAGTGCTTACTGTATATTCTGTCTGGTATACTGTGACCCTAGGGACACCATGCAGGCTGAAGAAATCTCAGCCGACCCCAATGGCTCCCCAACACTGTAAGTTTACTGTACATGGAACAGTTTCTGTGAAATATATATTTCTCATTATGTCAAGGCATTGAATGGGATCTGATTCATTTAGTCATTCATAACAGCATGGTTTTGCTTCTAGGTTGTCCGTCATAAACAGTCCAGAACTTGACTCCATCCACACAGATTTCAAGTAAGTTATCCCTTCTGTCAATTTCTGTACCCTAGGCATGTTTGACAACAGAATTCTATTGATAGACTTTCGTTGGGCAAAATACATATTACATTTTGGTTAATCTACCCCTGCACTGAAAATATTTTTCTGTGTCAGGATTTCTATGGGTTACAATATTATGTTACTCACACAACAGTCCCTATTCAAATAGTTTCCATCCCTTGTGCTCACCTTTTTTTCTAAATGGCCTCAATTTTGTCCCCCTGTTTCAGGTTACAGTTACCAGACAACAAAGATTCACTCAACTCTACAGAACCATTGAACACGTAAGTCTCAGAGTCAATGGCTGATGGCTGGGTGATATACAGGGTTGAGTAGTTAGAGCAGGGGTGTCAAACTCATTTTAGCTCAGGGGCCACATGGAGGAAAATCTATTCCCAAGTGGGCCGGACCGGAAAAATCATGGTATATATAACTTAAAAACAACAACTTCAGATTGTTTTCTTTGTTTTAATATGATCAACATACAACATAAAGCTGGAGCCTGAGGACAGTGTGTCCAAAATAGTACAAGCACAACATCACTATTAATCATAAAACACGTCAAGTTTATTTGAAAATTCTAAAGAAAAAGAACACACAAACACACAATGCCTCAGTGATTAACAGAACTGTTTCACAGATCACAGAACTATATCAGGGTGTCATTTCTCAGGCAGAAATGTAGATAAAAATAATGAAATCCTGTTCCCCAAACAAGTGCAAGAACCACAGAGTCAAGAATAGGTTAAATATACAAATAAAATAAAATCAATTAAAAACAATAGCACATCAACATAAAAACATATAAACATAAATCTGAAAGCGTTGCTCAAACTCCCGTAACAGTCCCGTTATTTTATCTTTGAACCGCTTCATGTCTGCCACATGTTGGGTCGCGCACACATTTTTCAGACAGGGGAAGTGAGCTGCATCACCACCGGCAAGTTGCGTCTCCCACAATGACAGCTTCAACTTGAAAGAACGTATGCTGTCATAATACTGCGTGACAACTTTGTTGCGCCCTTGCAGCTGTTTGTTCAAGTTATTCAGGTGCTCTGTAACATCCACCATAAATGCAAGGTCCGGCATCCATTCTGCGGAATGAAATTCTAACACTGGTTTGCCCTTTTCTTCCATGAACTGTTCAATTTCTTCTCGTAAATCAAAGAAACGCCTCAGCACAGCACCTCGGCTTAACCATCTTACCTCAGTGTGGTATGGCAGGCCATAGATGTGGTCTTTCTCTCTGAGAAGGCTGTCAAACTGACGGTGATTCAGGCTTCTGGATCGGATGAAATTAACAGTTTGGATGACCACCTTCATGACGTTATCCATCTTTAATGACTTGCAACACAAAGCCTCCTGGTGCAAAATACAGTGAAAAGTCAAAAAATCACGTCCTCCATTTGCAGATTGCACTTTCTCTCTGAACTTTGTCACAACGCCTGCTTTTTTTCCCGATCATTGAGGGCGCACCATCTGTAGCCAGGCTGACAGCGCGGGACCAGTCCACTCCGACCCTGTCCAGCGCGCGCCGACGAGTGCGATAAAAATATCAGCTGCTGTCATTGTATCTGTCATCGGCACCAACTCCACGAACTCCTCGGTGACGGTCAATGTGTCATCAACTCCGCGGATGAAAAAATGGCCAGTTGTGCAACATCTGTAATGTCCGTGCTTTCATCAATTGCAACCGAAAACGCAATAAATGACTTTACTTTTGCTTCAACTGGCTGTCCAAATCCACTGAAAGATCGGAAATCCTGTCTGCAACTGTGTTTCTTGTCAGGCTGATATTTGCAAAAGCCTGCCGCTTTTCAGGGCACACAATCTCCGCTGCCTTCATCATGCATGTTTTTACAAATTCACCCTCACTAAATGGTTTTGAAGCCACTGCGATTTCATTAGCAATGAGGTAGCTAGCTTTCACTGCAGCGTCACTGATGTCTCGGCTGTGAGTAAACACAGACTGCTGTTTCTTCAGACCCGCCAACAGTCCATTCACCTTCTCTCATCTCCGCTGTCCTTGAAAGTTGTCATATTTGTCGGCATGAAGACTCACATAGTGGCGACATAAGGTTATATTCTTTCAGCACTGCAACATGCTCTGAACACACCAAACATACAGCTTTCCCATTCAATTCCGTGATTAAATAGGATGACCATTTTTCTTGGAACACTCTGCACTCTGCGTCCATTTTTCTCTTTTTTGACAGAGACATATTGGGGCAATGAGGGTGCCAAAGCACATAATGTTAAAAGTAGAAGCCGTAATAAATATCGCGGGCAAAACAAAGTAGCTCATTGGCTGCACGTGCTTGACCTACTTGCTCTGCCCCGGTATAAACAGTTTGCTTGCTTAACACAATTGCTATTGCGCCATCCAGTGGACGCAATTGGAACAGCAGTTTATTTAATTGAAAAATTGCAGCGCATTTTTATACTTATATATATATATATATTTTTATTTTTATTTTTTATCATCTCGCGGGCCGGATTAAACCCGTTTGCGGGCCTGATCCGGCCCGCGGGCCGTACGTTTGACACCCCTGAGTTAGAGGAAAGGGTATTGAAAATCACCAGTAAGCGGGAGGGCAATGACATTTCTCCTTCCTGCTGTTCAACATATTAATAATTCAGATAAGTACGCCATTAATGCTGGCTATAATCTCAGCTCCGGTCCAGGCAGGGTGGAATCAAGAGGAAGACCAGACTATATTCTCAACCGTAGAGATATCATTTGATTTCAATGCCTCTCACCATTCCGCAGCAACTGGTCGGCTTTAACTCTATACATGTGAGAAGGAGGCTGTTGTTGTGACCACACAGATTTATTGACATCACATGATTTTGATATCCGGCAGGCATTTCCACCATGAAGAGAAAGAGAGGAGGGTCATATTGCCTTACAGGTGTAGAGATGAAGATAAGATGTGGTTGGTTCTACCTTTGGCACAGTGTGTCATTGGGTTCCTTAGGTTATGCCATCAGTATTTCCTTGGGCTACACTACCTCTGGTCTTTATTTGTTCAATATTGTATGACATCGATATTTGATCATTCCTAAGGTCTTAAACAAGCAGAGAGACTTTACTTAGACCTTACCACAACTGCCGACACAACATTTTTATCTCATTTCTTTGAGGAAATAACTGCTTAAATATGGATTTTGTGGGAGGTGGATCTTTCCCTAAAATGAATTGCTTTCCCATGATAATTTATTACAGAAAGGAATGTAAATTCCCTGAGTCAAAAAGAGCAGGAGCCTGAATTTAACCCCTAGATGCTGTCCTAATGCTCATATATGTAAACACTTCAACTGATACAGATCTCAGAGAGCAAGATAACGAAACACTCAATGTAAATTTGAATCCACTTTTTTCAGGCAAGGCTTTGCATCCGGAGGCAAGATGTTCATTGTGTAACATAAATGTATTCATACATCGAAGAAGATGATCCACCCACACATGACCCTAGTGTGTACTGTTGGTAAACTCTGGCATCGCTCAATGAATAAAATACAAGGACAGGTTTCTTGTATACCCTATGGCTGTCAGAGGGGTGGAGATGCAGAGGAGTGACGTATAATGGGGGCAATGATACGCTGGTCTGATGTGTCCCTGCTGCACTGCCTGCTGAATAATGTTCCCCAGAGGAAACTAACTAACCTTGACTGAGGCAAAGTCGTGTGTGTGTGTGTGTGCATGTGTGTGTGTGCCTGAGCTGACCTCTTTGCGCGTGTCTTGAGATTCACAGATTTACCATGTTGTAGATCACTCCTCCTCTATGACCTACATTTAGACAGCAGTCTGAGAGCTCATTCTGATAAGTGGCTGGCTATTTCCATGGGTCATTCACTTCCAGAGCGATTGGCTGTAGTGTAATTGCTGGATCTCAGTGGTACTCATCTCTCTCTCGTTACACAGTGTTCTACTGACTCTGTAATAGGGGGAACCCGAGGCAGTGCGTCTGTGCGTCTGTGCTGCTGCTGCAGAAGTCAGCCTGAGTCACTGCAGTAAAGGCTTCCTTCTTAGCAGGACTCTTCCTCTCACCGGCATAAAGTCATTGTACATCTCTGTCTGTCTTGCCGAGGGATATTGCCGTCTTCCATTCAAGATATTCAGGGATCTGAATTAGTTCTGCTGGGTTTTTTTTAGGCGGTCGTCTGAGTGCAGTAGCCTATCGCCTTTGGTTGATGTTATACTCAGGGTACCACCTTTCTGTGGTGCATAGTGAATGTTTTGGCTTATGGTTTTAGTTTTGTATCATTTGACTCTAGTCCTGTGCAGCTAGGCCAGCCCTGCTACTGCATCAGCCTATCAGAGAAGAAACTGCAGTGTGTAGCGTGAGTGTGATGATGGGAAGAGGTGGGACAGGAGGAGGAGAGTTAAGGGACTGTGTGTGTTTGTGGAGGCGGAGAGTTGGGGGGTGGAAGATGTTTAGTTTCTCTGTGTGATAGTCATCCCAATCTTATTAAGGGCTGCGTTCTTCCTCCCCTCTCCTGCCTGCTGCTGTTGCCAGAGGGATTGACTGTGTCGCGCTGCGCAGCTGGAAAGGCCTGAGCCAGATAGTCAATTCTCTTCTGCGTTTGCTGTCGCTCTACCTCCCTCTAGTACTCTGTCTGCCAGATGAAAATGTCAGGAGAAGCAGAAACTCTATCAAACGGGTAAGAGTTATGTAGATACTGCTGCATGGTGAAGTGATAGGTACTGACAGTGTGTTGAAGTAAACAGAGAGATGCTGCATTTGTGGTTTTGTGTGTGTGTTTGAATGTGATATACTGTCACTAGTAATAATTTCTACAGTGATTGAAACAAGAGAGGGTTCTCAAGTTAGATGTATCCGGAAAAACTAGACAGGTCTATTTTTAAAGATCCACCTCTTCTCTTTTGTCTGATGATTTCATTGTGTTTAGAAGCAGCTTGTTTTACTGCAGTATTACTTTGTTGGCATTTCTTGACTTACTAGTACTTTAATTCAATGTAAATTAACACTGGTGAAAGCTTTCAGGAGGAATGCAGATAAAGCAATGTTGTATCAGTGTGTGTGTGTGTGTGTGTGTGTGTGTGTGTGTGTGTGTGTGTGTTTGTTCGTCTGAGTGAGTATGTGTGCATGTTTGATTACCTCTCAGAGCAATGATCTCTATTGTGCAATTTGCCCTCCAGAGAAATCACCATTGCAGAGTTGCTGACTTCAATTAATTAATTATCTGGACAATGTATACTATGCGCAACCTTTCAGGAAACAATAGCCTCCATTGTGTGTACATTATAATGCAATTTCTCAGACCCATCTATGCCCCTTTTGAGTTTATGGTTAACAGTCTTTATAAGTGTGCAATGTTAAACTACGGGGGACTCCAAGCTAGGCTGAAAAGATGGGCTACAGAGAATGTCATGTCTTTGTTTTTACAGAGACCTGGCTTACGGACAATACACTTGACTGCTATTCAACCAGAAAGCTTTTCCATTTTCCATATGGGTCAAACGGCGACTACTGGTAAGAGTAGGGGGAGGTGTATGTTTCCTCATCAACAATTCCTGCTGTACCGAAGTTGAAACCATCTGGAGCTCCTGTTCACCTGACTTGGTGTTTCTGATGCTAAAATGCCGACCTCACTATATGCCAAGTGAATTAAAATGTGTTATTTTCACAGCTGTTTACATACCGCCAAAAGCGAACATCAAGGTGGCACTCAGCGATCTGTACAAGAGCATTAGCCAGCAAGAATCCTCTCATCCGGAAGCAGTCTTTATTGTCACAGTTGATTTTAACCAAGCACGTTAAAAAAAAAAAAAGTTCCTAAATATCACCAACATGTATCCTGCCCCATGAGAGGAAACAACGTGCTGGACCATGTATATACAAACATCCGTGACTCGTACAAAGCCATCCCCGCCCTCACTTCGGCCAATCAGAACACGTGTCTCTGTTCCTACTCCCTGCCTACAAGAAGCAAGTCAAGAGGGAGCCACCATCACAGAGAATATATAGGTGCTGGACAGAGGAGGCAGATTCAATGCTGCAGGAGTGTTTTGATAATACTGATTGGAATATGTTCAAAGATTCATCCACCCAGGACTCATCCATTAACATTGAGGAATATACATTGTCACTCACAGGCTTTATTAGGAAATGTGTTGATGATGTTGTACCCACAATAACAATCTGGACATAACCCCAACCAAAAACCCTGGCTGAACGGACATATCCGTACCATGCTGATAGCCCGTACTGCAGCATTCGGCGTACAAGGCAAGCAGATACAAGCTCCGCAAATCCATTATGGAAGCAAAAAGACAATACAGACTCAAACTTGAATTGATGTTTGACAACTCAGACTCACAACACATGTGTCAAGGACTACAGACTATCACGGACTACAAAGGCAAATACAGCTGTGTGGTGCCCACCCAAGCCTCCCTCCCAGAGGAGCTTAACACATTCTATGCTCGCTTCGAGGCAGACAATACTGAGCCATCCAGAAAGACTCGCTGCTCCGGACGACCAGGTGCTTTCGTTCTCCGAGGCTGACGTGAGGAAAACTCTCAAAAGAACATCCCTGGCTGCGTCCTCAGTGTGTGCTGACCAGCTGGCGGCATCTTCTCTGACATCTTCAACCTGTCCCTGTCCCAGGCTGTAGTCTCCACCTGCTTCAAAGAGACTACCATCGTCCCAGTGCCCAAGAAAAACAAGGTGACATGCCGAAAATGACTATCGCCCCGTCACACTCACCCCAGTCATCATGAGGTGCTTCAAGAGGCTGGTCATGGCCCACATCAAGGCCATCATACCAGGTACACTGGACCCAGTCCAATCTGCCTACCGCTCCAACAGATCCACGGAAGATGTAATTTCCATCGCTATTCACACGGCCCTAACACATCTGGACAAGAGGAAAAGCGCTGTAGCCAAAGCTTTTCATTGGCTACAGTTCAGCATTCAACACAAGTTTTCCCTCCAAACTCGACACCAAGCTCACAGCCCTGGGTCTGGACAGCCTCTGCAACTTGATCCTGGACTTCCTGACACCTCCTCCACAATGACCTTTTAAAATGATTTTTTACCCCCTTTACTCCCCAATTTTGTCATATCCGATTGGTAGTTACAGTCTTGTCCCATCGCTGAAACTCCTGTACAGACTCGGGAGAGGTGAAGGTCGAGAGCTGTGCGTCCTCCGAAACACAACCCCGCCGCAAACATGCACTCACTCGCACACACCCACACAGATGTATATACTCATCCACACACTCACACACACACATTCATGCTACACACACATCACAACTGCTGCTACCAGACGTATTATTATTGCTAAATACTGCACAATGTAAACATTTGCCCCCCAATCCCCCCTTCCCCAAAGCACGTGTAAATATTGCACTATAAATTGTGCCTTCCTGTATTATACTTATGCTAAAATGTATATTCTATTCTACTGAGCCATTTACTTTGTGTTCGTATTCTTATCTTTTATTTCTTATTGTTGTTGAATTGTCAAGAAGAAACCTGCAAGTAAGCATTTTGTTTGGACGGAGTATGCCATGTGTATCCTGTACATACGACTAATAAAACTTGAAACATGTCCTACTTTAGCACTTTTGAACAAGTATTGTCTGATTTCCATCTGTACTTTCTTCTGGACAAGTTTGTTATCTTTGGTCTGATAAACAACTAAACCAACTCTCCAACATAACAGCCAAGTAATTTTTTGATGTGCGTCAGCAGGTTTTGTTTATTCAATAAGAAAAAAAAAATCTAAAGGTCCAGAACAGTCAAATTCATGTTTTTCATGAAATGTTATGATATTTGGATGAAACCAAATCAAAGTAGGACTACCAAAGTATGAAAAATGACTGTTGCTTCTACATTGATCAAATCAAATCAAAATATATTTGCCACATGCGCCGAATACAACAGACAATGAAAATTAGCTGTTCAGGAGTCTTATGGCTTGGGGGTAGAAGCTGTTAAGAAGCCTTTTGGACCTAGACTTGGCCCTCCGGTACTGCTTGCTGTGCGGTAGTAGAGAGAACTTTGATCATAGTTTTATCATAAAGTTTCTGGTCTCCCCCATGTCAAACACTTGGATTCAGGAGGCGGGATTATTACGTTTTTTTTGTAGTGATGTTATGTTTGATACCAGAGTTCTGAGGCATGCCTTGAAAATTTTACTGCAGCGTGTCAGCGAAGAGGTTTCCCATATTCATCTAAGGCAAATATACTTATAGGTTTCCGCTTTCATCTGTGTCTGGCGTTAGCTAGTTACTGGTTAGCTAGGTCTTCAGCCAGCATGGAACAAAAGCGGGGGAAGGTTTTCCCAAAACTCGGACGCAGTTGTCATGTCGTTACATCAAGAGACATGCAAAAGGGGGGGGATTCATACAAACTGCTTGACATCATTGATAGTCATGATATACAGGTATTCATTCCCCTTGGCGTTTTTCCTATTTTGTTGCATTACAACCTGTAATTTAATTGGGTTTTTATTTGGATTTCATGTAATGGACATACACAAAATAGTCAAAATTGGTCTAGGGAAATGAAAAAAATAACTTGTTTCAAAAAAATAAATAACGGAAAAGTGGTGCGTGCATATGTATTCACCCCCTTTGCTATGAAGCCCCTAAATAAGATCTGGTGCAACCAATTACCTTCAGAAGTCACATAATTAGTTAAATAAAGTCCACCTGTGTGCAATCTAAGTGTCACATGATCTGTCACATGATCTCAGTGTATATATACACCTGTTCTGAAAGGCCCCAGAGTCTGCAACACCACTAAGCAAGGGGCACCACCAAGCAAGCGGCACCATGAAGACCAAGGAGCTCTCCAAACAGGTCAGGGACAAAGTTGTGGAGAAGTACAGATCAGGGTTGGGTTATAAAACAATATCCGAAACTTTGAACATCCCACGGTGCACCATTAAATCCATTATAAAAAAATTGAAAGAATATGGCACCACAACAAACCTGCCAAGAGAGGGGCGCCCACCAAAACTCACGGACCAGGCAAGGAGGGCATTAATCAGAGAAGCAAGAAAGAGACCAAAGATAACCCTGAAGGAGCTGCAAAGCGCCACAGCGGAGATTAGAGGATCTGTCCATAGGACCACTTTAAGCCGTACACTCCACAGAGCTGGGCTTTACGGAAGAGAAAAAAGCCATTGCTTAAAGAAAAAAATAAGCAAACACGTTTGGTGTTCGCCAAAAGGCATGTCGGAGACTCCCCAAACATATGGAAGAAGGTACTCTGGTTAGATGAGACAAAAATTGAGCTTTTTGGCCATCGAGGAAAACGCTATGTCAGGCGCAAACCCAACACCTCTCATCACCCCGAGAACACCATCATCGGCAGGGACTGGGAAACTGGTCAGAATTGAAGGAATGATGGATGGCGAAGTTCTTGAGGGAAACCTGTTTCAGTCTTCCAGAGATTTGAGACGGGGACGGAGGTTCACCTTCCAGCAGGACAATGACCCTAAGCATACTGCTAAAGCAACACTTGAGTGGTTTAAGGGGAAACATTTACATGTTTTGGAATGGCCTAGTCAAAGCCCAGACCTCAATCCAATTGAGAATATGTGGTATGACTTAAAGATTGCTGTACACCAGTGGAACCCATCCAACTTGAAGGAGCTGGAGCAGTTTTGCCTTGAAGAATGGGCAAAAATCCCAGTGGCTAGATGTGCCAAGCTTATAGAGACATACCCCAAGAGACTTGCAGCTGTAATTGCTGCAAAAGGTGGCTCTACAAAGTATTGACTTTGAGGGGGGTGAATAGTTATGCACGCTCAAGTTTTCTGTTTTCTTGTTTTATTTCTTGTTTGTTTCACAAAAAAAATTATTTTGCATCTTCAAAGTGGTAGGCATGTTGTGTAAATCAAATGATACAAACCCCCCAAAAATCCATTTTAATTCCAGGTTGTAAGGCAACAAAATAGGAAAAATGCCAAGGGGGGGTGAATACTTTCGCAAGCCACTGTATGAACATTGTCTGGCAGTCAATATATGTAATGTACCCAGACCTCAACCTGTTTCAACAAAAAATGTCTAAGATGGACTAGCTAGCTAGCTTGATAAACAGTGCTGACAATTACTTTTGGGCTAGCTACACAAATTATATAGCCAACATTTGGTCTATATTGATGCTTTTACAATAACCAAACAATTTGTGAAACAATGACAGGATTGGATGTATGCAATTTTAATGTTGTTTGAGTTGCTTTATGTCTCAGCAAATTTTCTTGACATTATCTCACTGCAACACTGCTCACATGCGTCATAAGCGTTTTCAAAGAACTGTCAGTCATGGTGAGCTCCCCGCCCACTTAGTCTGTCTTTTCAGTCATCGAGGTAGTTATCGGGTAAAATATTGTGGCTGATGTTTTAGTCACTCAAAAGGCTATTTTACATGGGAATCAGAATGACTGTTCGGGACTTTTAAAGGTGTTTGCTGATTGTAGCAACTGATTGGAAACTGGGCCTTATGGAGACTCAATGTGTGGTAATATTGGCACCAAGACTGTCTGTGTTGCACTGACATTCATGACTGTGTGTTGTAGTGAGCAGGAAGTGAATGACCTATAAGCTGCTCATAGGGTAGAAGGATGGTATGGTCATCCCCATGTCATTAGCCTGTGAAGGGGAGGAAATAAAGGTCTGTTGTTCCATATGGAACCTAATGGATTCATTATAGTTTTTGAGAGATTTCAAGCATGGTCCAGCATAAAGAGGTCCTCTGTATCACTGATCTGCTGGAATGTAAAGGGATGGCTGTCAGTTAGTTACCCTCATTGTAGAGATAGGCCAGCCTCCATTGTTTGGCTTAATACATTGAACCCAATTTGCTGGGAAGACATTTTGTCGACCTTGGGGTGGTTTTGGTATCAAAATAGTGTGGCATAGGACCATAGGGGTTTTCAGCCTGTTGAACATCAGAGCCCTCAGCCTAATGGTTGCTGTTTCTGTCTGGGTATAACTCTGGACCCTATGTGACCGTTTTCTTGTAATCTCTTTATGAAATGAAACTGAGGGCACACTCTGGTTTCAAAGGTACCTACTGTACCAGTAAATATCTGTTGTAAACAAACCTTTTAAACAATTAAAGTGCATAGTGCTCTATTGTTTAGTGCTCTTGTTTTTAATGGTAGGGAGCCTTGACATCAATATTTGTTTGTTTGGGATGAAGATTACTCTATATTAAAAGATTTGGTGAACCCCCACTTATTTTGATTAAATCATCAATTTTTTCATGCCGAGCGAATGAGAAAGCTGCTCACTGAAGAAGCTGTGGGAAAAAATCCAATAATCTTGTCAGATGAGAATAAATGTGCTTTAAGATGATAGCAGTAAAATAACTCTCGATGGTAGCTAGAACAGCAGAGAAAACAATGCAGAAGCCTGCTCAGATCAGGTGAGAGACTAGGACAATATCATGACCTGCACTCCTCACAGAACGTTTGGAGGTGTTCTGTGTTCCTCTTGCCCTACTACTAAGAACAGAACAGGGCACTGCAGCAGAGTTGCCTGGGAGAGAAAAAAGAAGTGACGTGGCTCTTTTTAAAGATATCCGTTACTGTAAATAGACAGTGAAATGCTCCTTTGTAGTTAAAGCTATGTCATGCTACTCTATATAGAGCTCATAGTCATTTCACCTAGTTCTTGACATGAACAAACATGATTTTGTCCTGGGGTTCATTCATAACATAATAGAACACATTTAGGTCCACTGGGAAGTTGGCAGTAATATACAGTGGGGCAAAAAAGTATTTAGTCAGCCACCAATTGTGCAAGTTCTCCCACTTAAAAAGATGAGAGAGGCCTGTAATTTTCATCATAGGTACACGTCAACTATGACAGACAAATTGAGAAAAGAAAATCCAGAAAATCACATTGTAGGATTTTTAATGAATTTATTTGCAAATTATGGTGGAAAATAAGTATTTGGTCACCTACAAACAAGCAAGATTTCTGGCTCTCACAGACCTGTAACTTCTTCTTTAAGAGGCTCCTCTGTCCTCCACTCGTTACCTGTATTAATGGCACCTGTTTGAACTTGTTATCAGTATAAAAGACACCTGTCCACAACCTCAAACAGTCACACTCCAAACTCCACTATGGCCAATACCAAAGAGCTGTCAAAGGACACCAGAAACAAAAGTGTAGACCTGCACCAGGCTGGGAGGACTGAATCTGCAATAGGTAAGCAGCTTGGTTTGAAGAAATCAACTGTGGGAGCAATTATTAGGAAATGGAAGACATACAAGACCACTGATAATCTCCCTCGATCTGGGGCTCCACGCAAGATCTCACCCCGTGGGGTCAAAATGATCACAAGAACGGTGAGCAAAAATCCCAGAACCACACGGGGGGACCTAGTGAATGACCTGCAGAGAGCTGGGACCAAAGTACAAAGCCTACCATCAGTAACACACTACGCCGCCAGGGACTCAAATCCTGCAGTGCTAGACGTGTCCCCCTGCTTAAGCCAGTACATGTCCAGGCCCGTCTGAAGTTTGCTAGAGTGCATCCAGAAGAGGATTGGGAGAATGTCATATGGTCAGATGAAACCAAAATATAACTTTTTGGTAAAAACTCAACTCGTTGTGTTTGGAGGACAAATAATGCTGAGTTGCATCCAAAGAACACCATACCTACTGTGAAGCATGGGAGTGAAAACATCATACTTTGGGGCTGTTTTTCTGCAAAGGGACCAGGACGACTGATCCGTGTAAAGGAAAGAATGAATGGGGCCATGTATCGTGAGATTTTGAGTGAAAACCTCCTTCCATCAGCAAGGGCATTGAAGATGAAACGTGGCTGGGTCTTTCAGCATGACAATGATCCCAAACACACCGCCCGGGCAACGAAGGAGTGGCTTCGTAAGAAGCATTTCAAGGTCCTGGAGTCTCCAGATCTCAACCCCATAGAAAATCTTTGGAGGGAGTTGAAAGTCCGTGTTGCCCAGCGACAGCCCCAAAACATCACTGCTCTAGAGGAGATCTGCATGGAGGAATGGGCCAAAATACCAGCAACAGTGTGTGAAAACCTTGTGAAGACTTACAGAAAACGTTTGACCTGTGTCATTGCCAACAAAGGGTATATAACAAAGTATTGAGAAACTTTTGTTATTGACCAAATACTTATTTTCCACCATAATTTGCAAATAAATTCATTAAAAATCCTACAATGTGATTTTCTGGATTTTTTTCCCTCATTTTGTCTGTCATAGTTGACGTGTACCTATGATGAAAATTACAGGCCTCTCTCATCTTTTTAAGTGGGAGAACTTGCACAATTGGTGGCTGACTAAATACTTTTTTTCCCCACTGTACTTCTTTCATTCGACAATGTAAACCTAATTTATCTCAGAGGCAAATTATTTACTTGTTTGAGGGGACGTCAAAAATAGAATGTGTTATTTTAACATTTAGGTTCTGCACTGAGGACCAATGGTAGGTATTGTCCAAGACCCATCATTATGTGTTAAAGTAACATACTTATTTGACCAACCCTTCGTCTGTCTCTTTCCCATTTCCTATTTTCTGTATCTCAGGTCCCAGAAGTCAGACCTGTCTGTGGCCCTGGAGGACTGCATGGCAGCGCTGGACCTGTTCCTGAGGAATGACTTTGAGGAGGCCCTGTCCAGGCTTCGCTGCAGGTGAGAGAACTGGACCCTGGTCGTGTGGGTCGACACAAGTGGCAGGTGGTAATACTGTGTGCTACTTTCACAAACACCAAATAGCACTGGCAAGAGGCCTGGTTTCCTGATCAGATTGCGCTTCGCCAACTCCTTTCTTGTTCATTGTCATGTCATAACCTGGGGGACCAGGCTAGGCTGGTGCTACAGTACAGTGTACACTCTGTGCTAGTTTCATAAACTTCACCTCTCCTGTTTGACACCCCTTCAGCATTGTGTTCAAACACACCATCATCAAGTTTCCTATTACTCTCTGTGAATTCTCTCCTTCATTATCATGACCTTCTCAACATACAATCTTTTCTCTTCTTTGGCCACTCCCAAACCACAGTTTCTCTCCAGCCCTCCCTAGTGTTACACAACTCAATGGATATACAGTACTTAGCTAATCCCTCCCAGTTTCCATGTTGATCTCCTCTTTTAGTTCTGAAATGGACATGGTAGCCGAGTCTACGCATTAAATTAAGGGAATATTTACCCCAAAGGGTAATCTTGTCAAACCTGCCATCGCCCAACCCTCTTGCTCTTACCACGCAAGGCTTGGCATATTCTGTCAGCTGTTACCCTGGGGCGAGGCGATGGGAGTGATGGTAGACTGAGTTCTGTTGGCAGAGCAAAGGTATAGGCATTTAAACTCCCCTCTGGCTTCCTTTGTTTGCTACCGGTATTCAAAGAAAACCTTTGTGAGAAAAGCCTCCACGTCATCAGCATCCTAGTGTGTTGAGCATAGGTTTACACAGTACTGTGTGAGAGAACAGTAATAAGAGAAAATCTATTAAATGAAAAAAAAAAACCTGTAGTTAAAGCCTGTGGTGCTGAAATAGCAGTGCGTCTCTCTTTCTCTCTCTCGCTCTCCCTCCTTTCCTCTCCTCTCCTCCCTTCAGGCTGATGTACTGTACTGACGCAGTAAGCTGGGCCAGGTATAGTCCAGAATCTCTGCAGCACAGCACACACAGTGGCAGGCGTTCTCCTTTATACTAAACCCATGTAATAATGCAGAGAGTATGTTTATACTGTGGTTTGCCTTTTTTCATATCACAGAATGCTAAACACAGCAATATATATTTGCTGAAATATACATTTGATCAAACAGCAAGATGATCATAAGCTACTGTATGTTCATAGTGAAAGAGACAAAGGCTTGCAGTTAGATCTGTTTTTAAAAAAGGAAGGCACTGCAATGACATCAAAACAGACAGCCTTTTAATTTCACAGCTTTATATTCGGATTAGACAGATTCTGCATTGCCTGCTGCTCTCTGAAGCTACTAGTTAGCTGTTCAAACATGCAGACTGGGCAGGAACAGCAGCATGCCTTATGTAATTGTCCTGTCCCAATGAAGTACTTGGTTGCTAGTGTTTTACACTAGGTGTGGAAGTGTTGATCTAGTATACATAGTAAAAAAGTAGGGGAGGGGCTGCTATACTGTGCAACACGTAGAAATGGAACACACATGTTCAGACAGAGGGTGTAGCGTCACCACCTAGCATGTCTCCATCTCATTGGCTGTCCACAATTCAGGCTAAAAGGCAGAGACACGATGGATAGCAACTTACACTATAAATCTTACTACTCTGAAGACAAGAGTAACCAGCTTAACAGAGCTCCCTCATTCTAATGCTTTATTCTTAGGAACTGTGTCAGAGCAATTTGACCACACTTACAAACAACTAAAGTTGCCTTATGTTGGCACTCAACGTGAGCGCTGTCAGGTTGTGGAATTCACGTGCATGTGCATGATGAGACGGAACACCTCTCTCCTGCTGGCTGGCTCTTTTTAAGGTGGTGTTTTTTTTTTGCAGAACATTAGATTAGATTTACCCATGATGGTGATTAAGCTTCAGGAGTCAGGAGTGCAGGCCCGTCACAGTCTCCACTGGCCCTTGTCCATCTCCGTCTCCACAACAGTCAACAACAGCAGACGGAAGGCAGGCAGGCAGCAGGCACAAACATCCCAATTCATGGCCTGTTTTTACCATGATGCTCTTTTTCCTGACTAAATATCTCCTGATTTGTCTCCCCTTGAAAAAAGACACTATATATACAAAAGTATGTGGACACCCCTTCATATTAGTGAATTTGGCTATTTCAGCCACACACGTTGCTGACAGGTGTATAGAATCGAGCACACAGCCATGCAATCTCCATAGACAAACTCAGTGACTTTCAATGTGGCACTGTCATAGGGTGCCACCTTTCCAACAGGTCAGTTCGTCAAATTTCTGCCCTGCTAGAGCTGCCCCGGTCAACTGTAAGTGCTGTTATTGTGAAATGTGAAATGTCAGGCATGCAGACATGCGACATTCCAGGGAAGAGACTCGCACCAGCATTGTCCCATCCTGCCACTGTGACTATGGTGGGACCTGCTGAGAACAAGTCAGACCAGCACTCCTGGTTGTGGAATGTTAGTGTCACAGTGTGACATTCAGGGAATTCACATGGGCCTGTTTCCAAGGGAACATATTGTAACTTAAAGGAGCTGGGCTTTTAAAGAGTGTTTGGTCAGAAAATACATTAAATATACTACATATTGAATATCAATTATTATATACTTATACTTTGACAGTAAGGACATCCATACTTGTGCTCCTCCTCTTCCTTTGTTTTGAAGACATACAAAGGAATCTTTTTTGTTGAGCCATCTGACTGCATTTTGCGAAGGCAACAATCGCTGCTAAAAATATAGCTCAATATTTCGGATTCTTTTTTTCTTCCTTCCCAGAATCAAAGACAGCATGTACCATGCGCTCACATACGCCACCATACTGGAGATGCAGGCCATGATGACCTTTGACCCGGAGCACATCCTGGCAGCGGGCAACACCATGAAGGAAGCTCAGGCAGTGTGTCAGCGGTAAGGCTAATTTGTAATGGGTCTTTACTAAAACAGATCTTCAAAGTTATTGTATGTATTTATTTCATTTAGAGGCAAAAAAAGCAAAAACAAACGCTTTGGCTCAGTGGTAAGGCTCCCCTATAAGATCAGTCAATCATGAAGAGAGGAACCACATGATCTGATCAAGTGAAACCACTTTGTGAATTTTGTAACACGTGTTTGTGACTAAACAAGACACATTTAACTCATTAACTCCTATTATGAAGAACAACAATATACAGGGGAAATCCATTTGGTTCTGGAGAAACCCAGCCATTCCAGTGGGGAGAACCTCTGGCTGTTTTGGGAGATGTTCATCCTGGTCTGTGGTGGCTGGTTAGCTCCATGTTCTGTGAGATAATCACAGAGCAGATATCACCCAGGTCCTATTAGATCTCGCTGGCTGGTGGAATTTCAGAGCGGCCTGTAACAGTGAGTGTGTGAAAATGTCCTGTACGGACACGCCTCTCCAAAGGGTGGGACACACACACATACAAACTCCAGGACTGGGCCTGCCACACCGTCTGAGGCCCTGGGGGCTCAGGAGGAACCCCATGATCAGGACTCTGTGCTAATCTGAGCGATGCTCTACATCTTATCTACACAAGCCATGAAATGTGTCTGGGCCACACTGATTTGCATGAAGTGTAGATATCTACGCAAATACAACTTTTACAGGAGGTTTAACATTATCCCATGGATCACTGATTCACAGTGGTTACAGTAAACCACTCATTATATGCTTGTATCTCCCTTAATCCATATCATTCATGTAATTCCCAATACTGAAACCTGATCTGAGTTAGCAATACTGTCGGTCAATGTCTGTCAATGAATGTGGTTACTATATGTCACCGTTTTTCAATATCCAAGCACAAGAATGTGTTGAATTCCCAGTTTCTTAGCACACATCCACAGACTGGTGTTGAATTGTTGTGAACCAACTATGCTATGTCTGTCTCATCAAACACTGTAATGTTGGATTTCGTGTGAAAATAAAATGTAATTAAGTTCTGTATGTAATCTCTCCCAGGTTCCGCAAGAAGTCAACCTTTAGCAACAGAAACTTCACAGAAGGTTAGAACATACTTACTTCAGTACATTCTAACTTCAGTATACACTAAGACACAGACATATTGTTTTACCACAAGCCTCTTATCTTATCACTCTTATCATTGTTTTATAGCTGTGGATTCCTAAGTAAATAAATAAAACCCTGCTACTGTAAAATATACTCTGTTTTTGAGAGATGTTTAATTTATTACATTTACATTTTAGCAGATGCTCTAGAGCGACTAGAGTTAAGTGCCTTACACAAGGGAACATCAACAGATAAAAAAATTCACCTAGTCAGCTCGGGGACTCAAACTAGTTACGTGGCCCAACACTCTTAACCACTAGGCTACCTGCCAACCTATTACACCTTGATGGTTGTTCAGTACTTGAGAATAGAGTTTAAAATGTGTCTCTTGTCTGTGGGTTTACTGTGCAGCCTCCTGCTGATGTAATGGTTTCAGGATGTCAGAAGATAATTGTGCTGTCATTTTCACCTCAGAGGAACTCCATGCTGAAGTGTGCTATGCAGAATGTCTCCTGCAGAGGGCAGCACTCACCTTCCTTCAGGTAACCCACTGCTACCACATCACCCACTGACACACACGATCTCTCCGCAGCACTGATACAGATTTACAAGTTTATGATATTGAAATTGTTCTTTCCCCCTTTTTCTGTAGGATGAAAGCATGATCAGTTTCATCAAGGGAGGAATCAAAGTGAGGAATAGCTACCAGACATATAAGTAAGCACTCTTGACGTAGTGTATGGCCTTTATAGTGCATTCCCCTGATGTCTCAACTCATTAAAAAAATGTAACCCCTTTTTCGTGGTATCTAATTGGTAGTTACAATCTTGTCTCATCGCTGCAACTCCCCAACGAGCTCGAAGGTCGAGTCAGGCGAAGGTCTACTCATGCGTCCCCCGAAATATTACCCGCCAAGCCGCGCTGCTTCTTAACACACTGCTCGCTTAAACCGGAAGCCAGCCGCACCAATGTGTCGGAGGAAACACTGTTCAACTGACGACCGTAGTCAGGCGCCCGGCCCGCCACAAGGAGTCGCTAGAGCGCGATGAGCCAGTTGTGCCCACACGGCTCCCGGTCACAGCCTGGGATCGAAGGCGCCACTTGGGAGGCCCTCTCAACTCATACTATAGTAAAGAATGTACATCTGTGGTCCTCTGTAGCTCAGCTGGTAGAGCACGGCGCTTGTAACGCCAGGGTAGTGGGTTCGATCCCCGGGACCACCCATACACAAAAAAAAAAAATTATGCACGCATGACTGTAAGTCGCTTTGGATAAAAGCGTCTGCTAAATGGCATATTATTATTATTTATCTGTATTTCAGAGAGCTTCATACGGTCCTCCAGTCCTCTACCTACGTCCATGGTGACAATCATGGGCATTTTGAAGGTGGGGTCAAGCTTGGAGTGGGAGCCTTCAACCTGGTAAGGGAACTGCTTCATGTCGATAATGTTTGTGGTCCAGTTTGCTGGGCTGGTAGATTGTATAGAAGGACCATTTTGGTGTGATGGTTATATAACAACTCAGTGTAACTCAACGCATTGCCCTGATTGGTACAATATCTGTCTCATCTTCTCACTCGTCCACTCCTGTGTTCTTGGGTTGTGTACAGATGATCTCCATGCTGCCCACACGGACCCTCAGGTTGCTGGAGTTTGTGGGTTTCTCAGGAAATAAGGTAGGTTTCCTACTGTTAACCTGGTGGCCCAGAGATTACGTGTGTGAGATGCTGAGCTGGACTGAACTGGGCTGGATGGACTGTGCTAAGTCCCCAGTGTCCTGCGTTGTGTGTGTCTGCAGGAGTTTGGCTTGCAGCAGCTGACGGAGGGCTCAGCAGGGCAGACTTTCAGGTCCTTCCTGTGTAACATGCTGCTGCTCTGCTACCACACCTTCATGAGCTTCATCTTGGGTGAGAGACAGATTGATGTTACCACACATCAAAGGTTACCGCACTGACCTTTTCAACTGCCAAAACAAGCTCTATAGCCTAGTCGCATTCTGGTTGGTGGTCTCGCCAGGAAAGGGAAACCCTGATCATATCTTGCACGAATGGACTAAACTAACATTAAATAACATTGTATTTTTCTCCTCACGGCTTGCAGGCACTGGGGAGGGGGATGTGGAGGATGCAGAGAAACTCCTTCAGCCCTATCTCAAACAGTATCCTAAGGTCAGTGAGGACATTTGTATAGTTTATAGCAGTACAGTAAAATCATATTCCAATTGTATTGGTTTTGTGAAACTACTGCAAATTATTTGGTGGCCTGTACACACACTCATTCCCATCAAAACAGTTCATAGTGAAACAGTGTTCTATACCTTTGTTGTTTAAAGGGATCTATCTTCTTGTTCTTCGCTGGTCGAATAGAGGTTATCAAAGGAAACCTGGATGCTGTAAGTGTGGATCAATGATTTTGACTACTACCAAAATTATTTTTGTGTTTAGACTACAAACCATCCGTTTTCATGTGTGTGTATTTGTGTGTACCAGGCTATAGAGCGCTTTGAGGAGTGCTGTGAAGCTCAGCAACAGTGGAAGCAGTTCCATCACATGTGCTACTGGGAGCTGATGTGGTGTTTCACATACAAAAGGCATTGGAAGATGGCCTACTTCTATGCTGATCTGCTCAGCAAAGAGAATACATGGTCCAAGGTGGGACATTCTGCAGTTATTGTATTTGTGCATATCAGTTCTATATAGTGCAGTATGAAGGACATTACATCTGTTTCAGTACAGTAATGGTTGCATTATCTTGCAGGCACATGCGACAAAGTCTTAACAGAATATAGATTTGCTTGTTTTACAGCTTTTAATGTATTCCACTTAGTCTCTAGAGGGCAACATTTATGATGATGCCTAAAGAGTTTCAGTAGTAACACATGCACAATTCCCTCCAGGCAACGTATGCCTATATGAAAGGTGCCTACCTCAGCATGCTGACCAGGGAGGAATGCCAACCATTCGGGGAGAGCGAGGTAGCGCTGTTCAGGTAGGTCACTGCAATAAACAAATCCCTGTGTCACCATTATGCTTTGTACTCTATTCATTTCTTTCTACACAGGGATCTTAGATAATCAAGTCATCCTATCCAAATGAATCAATATATTATATGTATCCATTGTCTATCCATTCCAGGCAGGTACATGGGCTTAAGCAGAAAATTGCTGGAAAGTCTTTGCCAACTGAGAAGTTTGCCATCCGAAAAGCCCGTCGCTACCTGACTGAGAACCCAATAACGCTACCTGCACCTCCTCTGGTTAGTACTGCATGGTTTGACAGCATGTTCACTATTACATTGTAATTATAGTGTAATATAATACTACTATTATATTGGTGTGGATTACTGTGATACCCGGTGGCCTTGTCTGTCCTCTGCAGGAGATGATGTACATCTGGAACGGCTACACAGTCATCGGTAAACACAAAGACCTCACGGAGGGCATGCTGAAAACACTGGACGAGGCACAGGCAAAACTTGACAATAGCCCAAGTAAGTAACACAAACGTGTGTCCCCCTGGAGAGTTGGTACTGCCTCTACACATTCATTTAGGAACAGCATTAATGATTGGATTTAGGCAACTCCTTTCTTATCTAGTGATTATCATGTTTAGCAGCACTGCTTAGTAGAGTGTTGTGTGTGAGAGTGATGGGGCCTGAGTGTTGTACGTTGTGTTCCTCAGGGACAGAGTTCTCCATAGACGACCAGTGTTTGGTGAGCCTGCTTAGAGGTCTCTGTCTGAAGCACCTGGGACACCAGGAGGAGGCTGAGGCCTACTTCACCCTAGTCCTTTGCAAGTGAGCACCACACACACACACACACTCGCACACAAACACACAAAGTCGCACACACCAATATTCAGAACACACTCAACTTTTCACAATATGACAGTAGAAGAGACCTACTATTTTACTAGTCCCGTGTAGCTCAGTTGGTAGAGCATGGCGTTTGCAACGTCAGGGTTGTGGGTTCGATTCCCACGGTGGGCCAGTATGAAGAAAATAAAAAATTATGCACTCACTAACTGTAAGTCGCTCTGGATAAGAGCGTCTGCTAAATGACTAAAATGTAAATATACCTTGCAAAAGTAATACTATTCCTTACAAGTTTAGCAATTACCTCCATTCTTGTTTCAATCCTGATCTCTGCTGTATTTTTCTCTTGTCAGTGAAACACAGATCAAGTTCGATCACTACTTGGTTCCCAATGCACTGCTGGAGCACGGGCTGCTGTGTCTGGAGCAAGGGAGGAAGGAGGAGGGAATCAAACTACTGGAGACAGCCAAGTGAGTGTCTTGGTCCTTGCGCAACATAATTATCTCAACCCATCCCAATACAACATTTCATTGAAATTCTGAAACCTGACTTGTTTACAAGAATTCTATTAGTATGTAAAGTAAAATCATCTGGCCAGGCTTTTTCATTGTTCCCCAATATTTACAGGCAAAATTACAAAAACTACTCCATGGAATCACGGACACATTTCCGAATCCAGGCTGCTTTGCACAAGGCCAAGGCCACAGGAGAGAATGGGATTCACACCATGCCCTCCAGCCCATAGCTGGTGTGGGCAAAACAGGGCCAAAGTCCAGCCATCCCACAGTGCACAGACCAATGCCGCAGGGATGAGGCAGAGTACCAAACCACCCACTACCAGCAACAAGCATATGACTGGCCAGCCACCGAGCTCTCAGAAAGAACCGCAACACTACACAAGCATAATGTACACTGAACGGTCAAAAGCATACAGAAAATAGTATTTACTCAGACAAAGAAAATATACGCAATATATAGAAAATACCACACTGCTGGATGGAGATGTACAGGGTCTCATCAGTCTATTGCAAAAACCTATGATTAGATACCCATGCCTGAATGTTCACCCTCTAGCATAAATACATACATTTGCTGGTAAACACGTATTTTCACACCTGTCACAAGGGTTTCTGCAACATATTTGAGTGGTTAAAGGTATTCTCATGGGTTTTGCCCTCTGCTCAGAGCTAATGACTAAAAGCACTGTGGCCAATCTTGGACAACGTCTGTCTTGTTGACCGTGTTCTATGGCAGATAACCTCCTGCCCTAATGCCTTTATCTCTGTGCTTCTACGACTGGTTTGATTTGTATATTTTCATTTTCACCCTTCTCTCCCCACTCTGAACAGCTCAAGGGACATTTTTGCACATTGGATCAACTGAACCACTTTCTGTGAAGGAATGCATGACCAATCCAACTGAATTTTTGTGGAAATAGTGCCCACTGACATCTGCACAAAGTTAAATCATCCAGCCATACAAACACATTGCAGGAATACATGTGTGATGGTAGGGGGTTATTTTGTCTGTGTTTATTTATTAACTGCAATGGCGCCTTTTACAAAATTGTCCCATTTTAAGTGGACAGATGAATGTGTCTTTTAGAAAGGCAGGCTCCTTCCTTGTTCTCTTCATGTGGACACAATCCAACAGTACTTGAACTCAAACAAACAAGTCTTTCAGATTGACACAGGAAAGCCAGGCTGCCAGTTCCATCTGTAGTGAGTGAAGCGTTGACAACCACTAGAGCCTTCCATATATAAATATACAGCTCCAACATCAACATAGACAAGAATGGCTTACAGGGAGTTGTTGTACATTAACAGTGGTGGAAAAAGTACTCAATTGTCATACTTAAGTAAAAGTACAAGTAAATGCTATACATCAAATTCCTTGTATTAAGCAAACCAGATGACACAACTTTATTTTATTTTTTTATTTTTATTTTATTTTACGGACAGCCATGGGCACACTCCAACACTCAGATATAATTTACAAACGCTGTATTTGTGTTTAGTGATTCCACCAGTAAGGATGACAACGCGTTATATTGATAAGTGCGTGAATTGGACAACATTGCTGTCCTCCCTGAGCATTCAAAATGTAACGAGGACTTTTGGGTGTCATGGAAAATGTATGGGAGTAAAAAGTACACATTTTCTTTAGAAATGTAGTGGAGTAAAAGTAAAGGTTGTCAAAAATATAAATAATTAAGTACATATACCCCAAAAAACTACTTAGTTACTTTACACCACTGTACATTAAATAGTTACGTTCCTGTGTAATAAATGTGCTAATAAACTGTGTATGATCAATGTTATTTGTAATTAGAAAAAGGGTTACTTTTTTTCATGTTCTATGATTAGTTAAACTCTGTACAACAAAATGAGTATCCAAACCTAAGCATTAGAGTGGTCTCTTGAGTTTAAATGTTGGAATTAGAGCTGATTTAGCTGTTCATTCTTAGAATACGTTTTGGTGTAAAAGCAATTGACCAGGAGTCAATTTAGATTTCTCTAAAGGGTGAAGGAAATATATAACTTAATTTATTTTAAATATAGAGATGTTCTAATTTGGGATGTTTACATTTACATTTAAGTCATATGTTCTAATGATTAGGTCAGACATTTTCTTGTTTTGTTCCATTGTTTTCTTTGAATTTACTTATATAAATAGTACAACAAATCTTAGTGGCTCAGTGATGTTGAGGTCAGAATATTATATGGGGCATGGCTACTGAGCAGATTGACATTCCTGGACCTGTACATACTGAATGTTTGTTTTGTAATTTAAGATTAAATATGTAACTCAAATTGAGTATGGTTATTTTTTTACTCTTGTACTACCCCTTTGCTTTTGGATAATTTGATGAACTGCACTGAGCTGCTGTCTGGATTTCAAATCGATTATTGTTTGTGATAGTCCATCACTTTTTTGTCTTTCATGTAAAGGTATCAAGTAAAAACTGCCAAACTAGGCAGCCACGAACCAAACACGACATGTACTGTATAAGGCACATTCAACTGAACTTCTTCCCCCCTCTCAACAAAAACATAATATAGGCCTTTTATACCACTACTACTATGCAGTTCAGTTGAATGTGCCTTATACATGTTGTGGTTGGTTCTTGGCTGCCTAGTATGGCAGTTTTGACTATTCTTCGTCCCTTGATACCGTTACATGCAGACGCAGTTATGCAGAAGAAAAACGCCATCAAACAACTATCTGTACATACAAACTGTAATTCATGTTAAACATTACCAAAGATTATTTTAATAATTTTAACAACACAAAGTGATATCATTTTAACAACCATCTGATTGGTGAGATGGTGGAGAGCTTCCTTAATACAGATCGCAGTTGATTGGTCGATGCATCAAGGGGCGGTGTTTCATGTTCCATGGGCTGGAAAAGCCACTTTCAGAGGGTCTTCAAATCTAAAAAGAAGAATTTGTTTTTAGAACACTAATGATTAGGTTTGTTCAATTTGAGCATAGGCGTTGTGAGAGTTGTTCTAGCTAGTGATTAGCCTAACGTAGCAGGCGTAAAATAAACGAATGAACAACCGTAATCATATTTAGATGGTCGTCCACGCGAGAGTGTTAATCAGCTAGCCAGGCTCTTTGTGTGCGTATGTTTTGTTTGTGTTGAACAAGAACAGCTCTAGTGGGTTGTTAGATTATTTGCAATGTGTTGATTTCGATAAGATTGCATAGTGCATACGGCGTGAATTTTTACTTAAAGGTTAGGGAAAGTGGCCTGTAGACGTTGCAAAGCGACAAAGAAATAAGGAGTTTGAAGAGGAAATGGGAAATTGTCTAAAATCTCCAACCTCGGATGATATTTCCTTGCTTCATGAATCACAATCGGATAGAGGTAGTTATGCTGACGGGGCAGATATAGACCAGGAACCACCGCCACCATACCAGGTAGGTCACCCGAATTAGCCAGCTACGTTAGCTAAAAATGTAACGTTAGCTACAGTACTTGCTTGCTAGCTAGGACAGCTATTTTTTTCAAGGTTCGACATGCAAAGGAATTTGGTGCTTTACGTGGCGCTGGCTACCCGAAGTAAATACAAACAGCATGCTATAGCTTGCCAGCAAGTTATGTTTTTCAGATGTTCATGTAAACAAACAGTCATAATCAGCGGACTTGGCAGGTATATACAGCCTTACATTGTTTATCAATGCTGCACACAACCATCAACTAGCTGTCCTATTAGCTGTCCTCTTTGTTCTTGTTCTATTTCTACAGGGATAGGGTGTCATAAATTGACTGTTGCTGCAGCCTTTATTTTTATCAGAACGTCATGTCGTCCTCCATTAGAGAACGTCATCGTGATCACATAGCACTGACCCAAGGGACTCAGGCAATCCATAATTATCTAGCAATGCATTTTATGAAAACAGCCTAGTATTCATTCATACTCTACAGCAAAAAGAGACTGGAGCTGCTCATACTGCTGGAAGTGTTGAGGGAGAAAAGACAAAGGCTGGCTTTTTTTGTTTTGTTTTTGCTCAAGGGAGAATAACAATATACCAGATATAGGCCTAGACCAAAAACTACAGAAGCTCTCACCTTTGCTTTTTGCACAATAAAGAAAGATTAATTCAAAAGCAGAATGTTAATCAGAACCTGTAAGCTTCCTGGTACAGGCAATGACAACAGCCTACATTGGAGAAAACAGATCAAACTATTATGCCAATGAGAAAACAGCACAGTCTTTGTGCTCCCTCATTTTTATGACCAGGTTATTTCTCAAAATATTGATTCCTTTTCTGTAATTTGCCCATGTTATGTTAGACTTTAGCCGGGAAGGAATGCGTGTCACCAGGTTAATGCCCCATCTCAAATGAGAAGATAAGCATGTTATGCACAGAACTTGAGAACTGGAGGCCCCCTGCCGAACCCTTCCAGTAAAGCGCTCCCATGGCTGTGGCTGACGCGGGCCATGGCTTGCCTTACCAGACTATTACAAGACTGTAAGACATATGGTAAAAGATAATATAAAGTCAGATCATATACAGATTGCATAATGATGCATACTTATTCCTAACCCTGTTCAAGAAGTCAAATCAAATCAAATTTTATTGGTCACATGCGCCGAATACAACAGGTGCAGACATTACAGTGAAATGCTTACTTACAGCCCTTAACCAACAGTGCATTTATTTTAAACAAAAAAAGTAAGAATAAAACAACAACAAAAAAAGTGTTGAGAAAAAAAGAGCAGAAGTAAAATAAAGTGACAGTAGGGAGGCTATATATACAGTAAAATAAAGTGACAGTAGGGAGGCTATATATACAGGGGGGTACCGTTGCAGAGTCAATGTGCGGGGGCACCGGCTAGTTGAGGTAGTTGAGGTAATATGTACATGTGGGTAGAGTTACAGTGACTATGCATAAATACTTAACAGAGTAGCAGCAGCGTAAAAAGGATGGGGTGGGGGGGGCAGTGCAAATAGTCCGGGTAGCCATGATTAGCTGTTCAGGAGTCTTATGGCTTGGGGGTAGAAGCTGTTGAGAAGTCTTTTGGACCTAGACTTGGCACTCCGGTACCGCTTGCCGTGCGGTAGCAGAGAGAACAGTCTATGACTAGGGTGGCTGGAGTCTTTGACAATTTTGAGGGCCTTCCTCTGACACCTCCTGGTATAGAGGTCCTGGATGGCAGGGAGCTTTGCCCCAGTGATGTACTGGGCCGTACGCATTACCCTCTGTAGTGCCTTGCGGTCAGAGGCCAAGCAGTTGCAGAAGTAATTTTCCTTGTAACTTATCTGTTTAGATTTTCCACTAACCTACATTTAGAATATGTCATTGTTCAACAAAAAAAAGTACATTTCTAAACAACTTACCATTCAACAGGTAGAACTAACGGCTCGCACACATCGCAACGAATGTGGAGCTAGCATTTGTCTTCCGATCTTTCAGTACGCTGTGTTTTAGGGACAACCCGCTGTAGAAATGTTTCATGTAAAATCGGTGCACACTCTGTTTGCAAATTACATTGAGGTGCTAAGTTCTCTATTGTACACTATATGTGTGTCTGAGACCTGAAGTTGACTTCCTATGTCAACGTTATAAGGGAGTACAGAACCGAATAAATAAGTAATTTTTATGTCACCAAAATGCAAAGACCTACAATACCCATGAGACTAGTTAAAAGCCAAGGGAAAACAGCCTCTTAACCAGTGGCATCTGTACAGAATATACCCTATAATAATACAATAGTAAAGAACCAAAAACATTTTATACTCAGTAGCACAGAAACGCAGATTTACACAAACCCCAGATCCTGTGTTTTTCTGATGGAAACCACCACCTCTCTTTTTCTCAGAATTTCTGTGTTTACTTGAGTCCAGGATCAGGAATTAATAAAAAGGGCTGGAATTCAACAGTCTGGAGCTGTTTTCCTGTAACAGTCTGGCAGGCAGCGTTGTGCAATATCCTGGTTATATAGCTGAGGCGCTTGTTGGATTTTTCAACATTAAGAGGCTTGTTTGAATCTAGGGCTGGGTGATATCTCAATTATTTATTTATTTTACTTATGGGCGATTCACGATGTCAAAAAAAAAAAAAAACGGTCAGCAATATTTTTATGAATTCAGGGCTTGTGAAATTATACCTAGGCTAAAATATAAGCCTTTCACAACCATGAGACCCACTAATAATTTAATAATTTAATCAAAATAGTTTAACCTGCTTTTTTGCTATAATCACTGATCTGGCTTTCAAGTCTGTCTATGAAAATGCCTATTTGAACCGCGGCTTGAACAAAGGACGGCCAGAGACCCACTTTAGAGCACGCATCATTTCCAATCTAGACGCTTGCCTTTGGCGCTCGCCAAGCATTTGCGATAGTGTTTTCTTCTCTTAAACAGAGACCTGTCCATGCTTGATATGTTTGGACAGCCTTGGAGCTGCACGTCTCTGGGCTATTTTCATTAAACTACTGCACAATTCCTCTAAGTTGCAAATGTCTATAATCATCAAACCTGCAGAGTAGAAAGCTGCCAACGTTCACAAATTATCCTAGGTTTATGGGTTTACTACATTTTTGCCTACAATAATCTCAGGCAAGAAATGTAAGAAATCACTTTATTAGACTAGGATTATTTCTTTAGGGAATAAATACCATTTGACTCCTACAGTTCTCAGCCCAGCAGTGAGGCTGTTAACACCAAGAACAGTTGTATTTTCTTTGTGGTGAATAATACTGTAATAAACAAGACTAACACATCCACCTTGAATACTAGCTCAAATTAGATGTTTATTGGGGAATTGTGTTTCTGTAATCACCCTCCACTTCACTGTGCGCTGAGGAGGAAGGCTCCCCTGCTATGTGCTATGTTACTCTGCTGTCTGTTGTGAGAGGAAGCGGTGTGCAGAGTGAGTGGTAATTTGGAAAGCAGCTGGCGAATGTGCTGACTCATCGCTGTCTGTCTCGGCCAGTGGAGAGGGCGATGGGATTGGGCCATATTGAAAAGCAGGTCCCATCACTGTAGCTACCGTCATCAGGTTCCCTGGCATGACTAATCCGTGGGGCTTTATCCCTCACCCAATTACAGAGCAGAGGCCCTGTTTTAGTAATCATATTCAGTCTAGCACAAAGGCCATTATCCTGTTGTCTTATGGTCAGACCGCATTGGATCGAACATCTTGCAGACATTAAAAGGCTGCCTGCCTGTCCCTGGCTGTGTATGCCAGGGCTGGGGGGGAGAGAATGGTCTGACTCACTAGGAGCGTGTGCTGCCCTGGACTGAGAACTAACACTAAATCTCCCCTCAAAGGTGTCATGAGGCCTGGAGGGAACGGAGGAAAAAGCAGTGGAGGCTAAAGGAGGAGACATGTATCACAGACACCGCTCTGGTGATTGGAAGTCTTGTCAGCGTTTTGCTTTGAGCCGGCGAGCTCAGTTCGGACTGTGAAGAGGGAGTTTGCTTTGGAGGGGCCGTCTAATGAGCTGTCAGACCTGCTGCAGGAGGGAGAGAAAGGTGTGAGAGTTAGGCAAGAGGGAATAGAAAAGAAAGGAATGAAAATAGCTAAAACAAAGCTTCAAGTGGGCTAGATGCTGACTTCACAATCTCTAAGGTGCTCACCTTCACACAGCTGTAACAATGGTGAAAGGAACATTTTAAAATGGGATGATTTAAAATGCATACCCAAGGTCATACAGTGAGGGGAAAAAGTATTTGATCCCCTGCTGATTTTGTACGTTTGCCCACTGACAAAGACATGATCAGTCTATAATTTTAATGGTAGGTTTATTTGAACAGTGAGAGACAGAATAACAACAACAAAATCCAGAAAAACACATGTCAAAAATGTTATAAATTGATTTGCATTTTAATGAGGGAAATAAGTATTCGACCCCCTCTCAATCAGAAAGATTTCTGGCTCCCAGGTGTCTTTTATACAGGTAACGAGCTGAGATTAGGAGCACACTCTTAAAGGGAGTGCTCCTAATCTCAGCTTGTTACCTGTATAAAAGACACCTGTCCACAGAAGCAATCAATCAATCAGATTCCAAACTCTCCACCATGGCCAAGACCAAAGAGCTCTCCAAGGATGTCAGGGACACGATTGTAGACCTACACAAGGCTGGAATGGGCTACAAGACCATCGTCAAGCAGCTTGGTGAGAAGGTGACAACGATGCGATTATTCACAAATGGAAGAAACACAAAAGACTGTCAATCTCCCTCGGCCTGGGGCTCCATGCAAGATTTCACCTCGTGGAGTTGCAATGATCATGAGAACGGTGAGGAATCAGCCCAGAACTACACGGGAGGATCTTGTCAATGATCTCAAGGCAGCTGGGACCATAGTCACCAAGAAAACAATTGGTAACACACTACGCCGTGAAGGACTGAAATCCTGCAGTGCCCGCAAGGTCCCCCGCTCAAGAAAGCACATATACAGGCCCGTCTGAAGTTTGCCAATGAACATCTGAACGATTCAGAGGAGAACTGGGTGAAAGTGTTGTGGTCAGATGAGACCAAAATCGAGCTCTTTGGCATCAACTCAACTCGCCGTGTTTGGAGGAGGAGGAATGCTGCCTATGACCCCAAGAACACCATCCCCACCGTCAAACATGGAGGTGGAAACATTATGCTTTGGGGGTGTTTTTCTGCTAAGGGGACAGGACAACTTCACCGCATCAAAGGGACGATGGACGGGGTCATGTACCGTCAAATCTTGGGTGAGAACCTCCTTCCCTCAGCCAGGGCATTGAAAATGGGTCGTGGATGGGTATTCCAGCATGACAATGACCCAAAACACACGGCCAAGGCAACAAAGGAGTGGCTCAAGAAGAAGCACATTAAGGTCCTGGCCTAGCCAGTCTCCAGACATTAATCCCATAGAAATCTGTGGAGGGAGCTGAAGGTTCGAGTTGCCAAACGTCAGCCTCGAAACCTTAATGACTTGGAGAAGATCTGCAAAGAGGAGTGGGACAAAATCCCTCCTGAGATGTGTGCAAACCTGGTGGCCAACTACAAGAAACGTCTGACCTCTGTGATTGCCAACAAGGGTTTTGCCACCAAGTACTAAGTCATGTTTTGCAGAGGGGTCAAATACTTATTTCCCTCATTAAAATGCAAATCAATTTATAAAATGTTTGACGTGTTTTTCTGGATTTTTTTGTTGTTATTCTGTCTCTCACTGTTCAAATAAACCTACCATTACAATTATAGACGGATAATTTCTTTGTCAGTGGGCAAACGTACAAAATCAGCAGGGGATCAAATACTTTTTTCCCTCACTGTAATTCCTTACCAGTGAATTCCCCAGATGTGTTTTTGTGTGTAGCTGTTCTGTTACCTGGCACGCCGGCTGATCATTGGTCTCCCACTCCCACAGGGAATCAGCTGTCTAGCCTCACCTGATCTGGCTGTGCTTCCATGGAAATGCTTGACGATAGGAGATGCAAAAAGAAAAGGAATCTTCCTATATGCTCTCAAGTGTTCATAGATGTCCAATATCAGTATTACTGTACTCGTTTCCCTGTTGTACCACACTGTCATGCACAGGGTGTCCTGTCTGTAACATTGCTGATTTGCAATTAAGTATCCAATTGTGTATTTTTATGATAAAATGTTTATCCCAGGCTCTGGTAACTGGCAATAGTTTTCTACCAGTTAGTTTTTATTGCCATCTATCTGTTCTGTTAGACTTTCTATTTCCTTTCTTAGTATAAACTCTTTTGACCTAAATTGCTTTTGTTTTCGAGATGAGTACTGAATTGCATGGCCTCTAAAGGCACATTTAAAGGTGTCCCATACAATAAGGGGACTCGCTGTACCTATGTTATGTTGGAAAAAGTCAGTTATAAATTCCTTTGTTCTAATTATAAATAAATTATCATCCAATAGGCTTTGATTACATTTCCAATATCCTCGCCCACGTGGAAATTCAGTAAGAGTAATGTATATGCCTATTATATGATGGTCCGACCGCATTCTGTCCCCTATCAACACTTTTTTTTACTTTTGGTGCCAACGAGAATGAGATAAGAAAGAAGTCAAGACGACTAGCTTGATTCAGTCTCCGCCATGTATATCTCACTAGATCAGTATATTTAAGCCTCCATATATCTACTAGTTCTAATGTATCCATGACATTCACAATTTCTTTAAGAGCATGTGGGTGATTGTTTGTGGTGTGATTTCCTTTACGGTCCATTGAGCTATTTAAAACAGTATTATAAACCCCCACCATAATAATATTGTCTTGAGTTGCTTGCAGGCTTGATAATTTATTATATATATTGTCAAAGAATTGTGGATCATCATTATTTGGTCCGTAAAGGTTAATGAGACATATCTGTTTATGGTCCAATAACATATTTAAAATAATCCATCTACCTTGCGTATCTATTTGGATAATTTGCACATTCGGATTGAAATTACTATTAATTAATATCATCACCCCTTTTGAATTTCTTTGCCCATGGGAGAAGTATATTTCCCCCCCCCATTCTTTTTTCCACGCTACTTCATCTCGAATTGTTGAATGAGTTTCCTGTATACAATAGATATTATATTCCTTCTCTTTGAGCCATGTAAATATTGTTCTTCTTTTGTTATTATCAGCTAAGCCATTACAATTATAACTGGCTATACTTATTTCACCATACACCATAATGAGATACAAGTTTCAAGTCTATTTATCATTATGTATGTTTGTAAATTTACCAATAAAAAATAGCGTAATGATTGAGTGTCCATATAGCTGTACCGTGATATTTGCATTGCTACGGAGTAACCCTTCAATTGTTCTCCACTAATTCCCCCGCTAAAGCCCCTCCCCATCCCAAGTTAAGCCGTCATCCCAGTGTTCAGCATCCCACCCACGTCCCTCCGTATCCCGAAGGCCCCGAGAGGCCAGGACCCATCCATCGAAAACAGCACACAGTGCCACCCACAAAACAGAAGCAGATTAACCGCCAAAAGCATTTCCAATGCTTTCACCTCTATATATATATATATATATATATATATCTATATAACAATTTTTTTTTAATTATGCATATCCTATTTCCCATCATTATCAATTAATATGCGTAATAATGTTGGCAGTTCACGCGTAGGATTCTAACATATAACCCGGATTGCCATTGTATTACATTTAATTCATTGACAAGCAATTATTATCCTAGCAAATAATTCCCGTGGTCCATCACATACCCCCCCCCTCCCCCCCAACATCCCCACCCCCCCACAACAGATGCCAGACAAGCACACACGCACATACTCACATACTCCAACACACTCAACCCCCCTCCTCCACAATTCACCATAAAATCAGATACTCAACGGCTGTTATATCCCAGAGCCCAACTCGAGAAATAACTTGATTTACGAGTGCACATACAGTTAAAGCTGATTGAGAAAGCATGCAGATTGAGCAGAAATTGATAACAATATGAGATTTGTTTAATCTACTTAATCTATGTCAAGTCCTAGGTGATGGAGATCAGATCCACCCTCTTCACCTGAGACACAAACACTCTGATCCCCTGTTGTAACCATTTTCCCAAGCATCTCCATGCGGTCAGACCTTTGATTATTTTGTGCCACCTGGGCCACAATGATAAACCCCCTCTCTGATTGTCCGAGTGTGACCCCCTCCCCATGGGTTACTGCAGCCAGTGTTGCCAGCACTGCCACTACCTGGGTGGGCGTACCCCACTGGAATCCCCACCGGCTAGGTAAAAGGTCGTCAAGGTTCTCATTAGCAGCTTTGAGAATTTCCTTGTATATTATGCTCTCCCATCAAGCTTGCTAGAGTTAGCGGCAGGTGGACGAGCAATATTCACCGTCGTAGTACAAATTAAGCCTGAGCTGGAATGTGAAGCTAACTGAGGCTGGCTAGCTTTATAAAAGCCTGAGTAGATCCAGCTTGCGTCGTAGTTTACCACTCAGGTCTCTAATGTAGAACAACCGCACTGGTACAGTCTGTTACTATTCTGACTCAGGCTTTGATTGGCTGTTACATCTACATTTGCTTGTTTAACCTTCCCCACTGAGATAACCAACTGTTTCCCCCTTCATACCCCCAGCTTGTGTAAGTGCTATTGATCGAATAATGTGATATGACTCATCTGACAGTTACAGGTTTTCCTGTGAGAAAATGTAACACAACATCCAGTGATGTTTTTCTCCCCTGTTATGTCCTTATACACTACGAGGGTGTACAGTACACTACAGTGTTTTCAGTTTCTTCCTCATGAACCTCCTGAAGATTTGTTTGTTGTGAAAGCAGCATCTTTGCATCACTGATGGCATTGCTGTTTGAAAACTGGCTGAAGAACAATCTGTGTAATCAGGCTTTCTCTTTATCAAAAGAGGCTCGGATGGCTGCACTCCAACACTTATCTGTGGAGCATGAAGCATGTGTGTGTCACTGTTGCTGGGTATCTCCCGGGCTGTGCTTCAGTGCCAGGCTCTCAGACAAGGCTCAACAGTGCAGCTAGTAGAGCCTGCCATTGTTTGTTCCCTGGAGGAAGCCACTGAGGGAGTGGCAGGGTCCCCGTGGTCACTGGCCTGTGTCTGTGTGGATGCTTTGGGCACAGGCCTGGAATTCAGACTGCAGGCTGAGAGGGCGCATCTGTATGCCTGTTTGTCTGAACTGAGGGGTGGGGGAGAGGATGGTAGGAGAGAAGCAAATCCAAGCCCTCTCTCGCTTTCTCTATCGCTGTATCTCCAGTGAGTCTGTGGGGGAAGGCTGGCAGCCGGTATTGTCTGCTGAGTGCCTGGCTTCCTGGAGCTTGGCAGTGCACACAGGGCTGCTCTGTGGCTCCGCTCTCTCTTTCTCTCTCCCGCTCTATGGGCGTCCTGACTGTCTATCTGCCCCTCCCCTTTTCCTCATGCTAACACTTATCTTCAGCTTACCCATCACCTACATTACCCTTAAAGGAAAACTCCACCCAGAAACTATCTTTTGGTATTTGTTTCAGTAGTCCATTGTTGATATAGTCCCAAAATGTTTTGCATGTCAGCAATCAAGTTTTCAAGATATGTATCTTTCAAAATACAGAAATCTGGCCTGTATGAGGCAAGGCGAACCGAACAAGTGTTCTCGCTTACTCCCTTAAGACCTTCAATTGAAATAGTGTATATATATTTTTTTAAACTCTTTGTCCATCTTGAGACGCTGTAGCCAGTATACACTTCCTCAAAATAGTCAATATTAATCTAAGATAACTCAAGAAATCTGTAATTAATTGACGTTTTTGCCGAAAAGATCGTAGTCGCACAATTTTACATCTAACTACGATGTTTGCTGCAGTATTTCTCAAGTAGAAAAATATGCATGAAAACGAGTAGTCTCTCATTTAATGAAAGTTTGTGTGCACGAACAATCGGGAAAAAACCTTGCCGAAGACCAAAACGAACATAAACGTCACTAAATGTCATCAGAATAATGCACAAACTGTTCCAAACTGTTTTGGATGGGAAGCATGTGGACGCTTTTATGGAGATGAAGTTAACAATTTGATTACTGCCCTGGTTTTTAATATTGCCAAGTGACATGATCACTCTGTCTCATTTTAGTCTTGAGAGACCCTAAATCGTATAACACTGGCTAGCTTTCTGATTAGGTAATTGAAGGGTGTCCGTTCTAGTGACGGTGTCATGTTCCTGTCCTCCTTGTCACCCTGTGGGTTTTCTGCCGAGAGGAGAGGCAGAGCTAGCTCCACGTCCCAGCTGACGCCCCGGGACAAAGAGACTGCTGACCGCTGCACTGTGTCCCCTGGCCCAACCACCGCACAGCTGCCGCTGCCTTGCCCTAGTCGTCTGAAAAATGCATTCTGACACTTGCCTGTTTTTGACACACACAAGTGGACGGGGAGAAGACAGTTCAGGGCTGAAAATGATGATGTCCTGGTCATTTTGTTTATTAAATGCTGAGTCACAGCTTTTTAAAAAAAGCACAGAGTGACTGTATAAGGGCATGAGGGACTGTGACTGAAATCCCACAGGAATCTTAATCACTCATGCTTTACACTACAGTGCCCAGTGCAAATAACGTAACAGATATGCATTTTTGGCCTTTACATCTATTAAAACTAAGTTTTAATTGAACCATTCAAATGTGCATACTTGAGAGATGTTATATTTAGTAAATGTGTGTACATGTGTTGAGGTGAACTTGGATGACTACTGTGAGAGAGGTTTCCATGAGACGGCACTAGTGCCTGAAGCCCATTGGTCTGCTGTGATGTCATCTCAGTGTGACTGAGGCAGAGTGGAGATGGCAGGCGTGTTCTGACATGTATTTGCAGCGGTCTCGGCACTCAGGCCACCTGGTGAAAGGGCTTAAGCAGATTCCAAGAGGGTTGCATTCTGAGGGCTGAACCTGTTTTGTTATTTTAAGTACAGCTTTCACCCTGCACAATTTTTTTGTCAAAGAAAGGTGCTTATTTATTTTCAGTCATCCAGGTTTTGCTATAAGCCCACAAAGAGTCGAGACTCCTTCCCATCTCTTAGCTAGTTGTGCACATGTTACATACAGTACTATGCATGTCAACACTACTTAATTGCCTCACTAGTACAATTGAGGCTCAGTGTTGGTTTTGAGTGGAGTTAGTCTGTGACCTGCTTGTAGCTTCCTGTAAATAGGTGTGGCAGGCAGTTGTGTGAGCTAAACGTCTGACTGGACTGAGACAGACCGTGAACTGGTTTGAACTCCCGTCTCACAGCCAGACTGACAGAAATAACCCCAGAGAGGACAGAATGAAGGATTGGGAAGGACAGGACTCTACAGACCATGTGCTCTCTTCATGCAGACACACCACAGAGACATACCACACATCACATGACATGTACATGATAGCCAATCCCATTGAGAAGATTCCCAGATCATACACAACTAGGCCTATAGCTTTGACTGGTTTTTGTGAACTTCTGACAAATGGACACCATAGAATGGACACCATAGAAACCCTGATTTAGTGGTGGTTATTCCTATTACATAATGCTTAAATGCCCCACTTATGTTCAATTAGCGGAACAAACTAAATGGAATGGTATTTGGAAATTAATATAATCTCTTCCAATACTATTGGGAATGGGATTTTTTTTTTTTTGCTTATTAGGCCTAAACTATGCTGATTATCAGTGGAGATATTGTCACTTTTGAAGAACATTTAGGCCTGACTGCAGAGATTCATTTACTTAACTTAAGTGTTAAAATACTTGCTATGTTAATCTGCAAATGCATGAAATTGAGGTCTTTGGCATGCACGCCATGCCTCTATGAAAAGTGCTGATGTAACACAGTGTGTCCAAATAAAAAGATCAGTCCGTATTTCTAATGGCTAAGCAGAAAAGGCGATTTCATAAGCAGTGGAAGTACTGTGTTTGTAACATTAGAAGCTACAGTGGGGGAAAAAAGTATTTAGTCAGCCACCAATTGTGCAAGTTCTCCCACTTAAAAAGATGAGAGGCCTGTAATTTTCATCATAGGTACACGTCAACTATGACAGACAAAATGAGGAAAAAAAATCCAGAAAATCACATTGTAGGATTTTTAATGAATTTATTTGCAAATGATGGTGGAAAATAAGTATTTGGTCAATAACAAAAGTTTCTCAATACTTTGTTATATACCCTTTGTTGGCAATGACACAGGTCAAACGTTTTCTGTAAGTCTTCACAAGGTTTTCACACACTGTTGCTGGTATTTTGGCCCATTCCTCCATGCAGATCTCCTCTAGAGCAGTGATGTTTTGGGGCTGTCGCTGGGCAACACAGACTTTCAACTCCCTCCAAAGATTTTCTATGGGGTTGAGATCTGGAGACTGGCTAGGCCACTCTAGGACCTTGAAATGCTTCTTACGAAGCCACTCCTTCGTTGCCCGGGCGGTGTGTTTGGGATCATTGTCATGCTGAAAGACCCAGCCACGTTTCATCTTCAATGCCCTTGCTGATGGAAGGAGGTTTTCACTCAAAATCTCACGATACATGGCCCCATTCATTCTTTCCTTTACGGATCAGTCGTCCTGGTCCCTTTGCAGAAAAACAGCCCCAAAGCATGATGTTTCCACCCCCATGCTTCACAGTAGGTATGGTGTTCTTTGGATGCAACTCAGTATTCTTTGTCCTCCAAACACGACGAGTTGAGTTTTTACCAAAAAGTTATATTTTGGTTTCATCTGACCATATGACATTCTCCCAATCCTCTTCTGGATCATCCAAATGCACTCTAGCAAACTTCAGACGGGCCTGGACATGTACTGGCTTAAGCAGGGGGACACGTCTGGCACTGAAGGATTTGAGTCCCTGGCGGCGTAGTGTGTTACTGATGGTAGGCTTTGTTACTTTGGTCCCAGCTCTCTGCAGGTCATTCACTAGGTCCCCCCGTGTGGTTCTGGGATTTTTGCTCACCGTTCTTGTGATCATTTTGACCCCAGATCGAGGGAGATTATCAGTGGTCTTGTATGTCTTCCATTTCCTAATAATTGCTCCCACAGTTGATTTCTTCAAACCAAGCTGCTTACCTATTGCAGATTCAGTCTTCCCAGCCTGGTGCAGGTCTACAATTTTGTTTCTGGTGTCCTTTGACAGCTCTTTGGTCTTGGCCATAGTGGAGTTTGGAGTGTGACTGTTTGAGGTTGTGGACAGGTGTCTTTTATACTGATAACAAGTTCAAACAGGTGCCATTAATACAGGTAACGAGTGGAGGACAGAGGAGCCTCTTAAAGAAGAAGTTACAGGTCTGTGAGAGCCAGAAATCTTGCTTGTTTGTAGGTGACCAAATACTTATTTTCTACCATAATTTGCAAATAAATTCATTAAAAATCCTACAATGTGATTTTCTGGATTTTTTCTTCTCAATTTGTCTGTCATAGTTGACGTGTACCTATGATGAAAATTACAGGCCTCTCTCATCTTTTTAAGTGGGAGAACTTGCACAATTGGTGGCTGACTAAATACCTTTTTCCCCCACTGTATGTAGGATGAGAACTGATTAAGTTATGGTTAATTAGGGTAATGAACCGTAAGCCCATTTTTCTACTTACCCGGAGTCCAATGAACTCATGAGTACCATTATTATGTCTCTGAATGCAGTTTGAAAGAAGGTTGAAGGTAGTTTCTGGCGCCGTTGCTAACTAGCGTTAGCACAATGACTGGAAGTCTACAGCAACACTAGCATGCTAGCTGGTAAGCATATAAAGGGCTTGATTGCCAAAATGACCCACTATTCCTTTTACAAAATAGTCTGCAATCAAATTATCATAAAATATAAACACTCGTAGCTCAGTGGAGCATGACATGACAACTTTTTAATATCTAGCACATAATGCTCAACCAGTAAAAAATGTCTAGACATTTCTATCCATTGACATTCTTTTAGGTCTCCTCATGATGAGTGTGGTGTTGAGTGTTGCCGCTGACATATTTTAGACTACATGTGAAAAAACTCAGAGTATGTTTTCGTTTCTCAATCATCCACCAACCACAACACAAAGGTGTAACAGAACAGAGTGAGAAATTAGAATGAAATATGCAGTCTAAATTGCCTCTATTCCAAATGAATCATGCAGGCTTTGTTGGTCTGACACAGTGAGCTATTTGACTAAATTCATGGTATTAGTGTTGGATATGGAACTATCTTTGACCGTAGGGGTGTATGCGAGTGTGATTTACTCTGCTTTTAGAGATTGTAACCCTCCCATGGGCTTAAGACATTGACTGCATGCTCTAATAGTTTACCCGCTGCCAATCACTCCTTTCAATGGTAACTGATTTCAATAGTATGCTTTGTTTATTGCATTTTCTCAGTTACAGCAATTTGAACTGAAAACACCCATGTTCCCCTTTTTTGGCGTGAAAGTGCTCTGACTTGGGAAAGATTGCCACCTACTGGGTCTATCGTTTCAAACCACCTCTGATATACTTGTTCTATATTACAGTGATACTCTGACTTCATATCACTTAACTTGGTTGTTTGCATGTAAAACAGTGTAATGGCATTGTATGTTATATTTACAATAAATAAGCTGCTGTTGTTCCAGTAAACCCATTGATGGTGATGAAACTGTTATTTTTTTCAACATCTGTGTTTTCAGTAATCCCCTGAGTTACCAAGGTCTATTCTCAGGCCTATGTCTGGGAATTTCCACAGCGCTACACAATAGGTTTGTTGTTCACCACGTATGCTCTAACGCCTCCTACATATTACTTGGACATTGTGGTTGGAAAACACCTATGCCACAAGTTATGTATGAGGCCTGAGTTGTCTGTCTCTGTTTCTAAGTGCATGTTTCTGTGTGTCTGTGTGGCCATGCAGCAGCAGCTGCCAGTGTACCACCCCACGCCCAGTCAGGCCCGCATGGCCAGCCAGCTGCCAGTGTACCACCCCACGCCCAGCCAGGCCCGCATGGCCAGCCAGCTGACTGAGGAGGAGCAGGTCCGCATTGCCCAACGCATCGGCCTCATCCACCACCTTCCCAAGGGAGTGTACGACGCTGGCAGGGATGGCTCCGAAAAGAAAATTAGAGAGTGAGTACCGCCGGCAACAGCACTCAAACACAACACATCTCCAAGCATTAAAATACACATTTTTTTTATCATGTTGGATGAATATGCCTCGTACTGAATGACAATAGGCATCTGCGTAATCTCTGTATACACATGCATATCACTTACTGTTGCTGAATGTCAATTTGTACTAAAGAAATACAAATACTGATACACACATTGTTGTCTCCCCATCTGTGCAGGTGTGTGATTTGCATGATGGACTTTGTGTATGGAGACCCCATCCGGTTCCTGCCCTGCATGCACATCTACCACATGGACTGTATAGATGACTGGCTGATGCGCTCCTTCACCTGCCCCTCCTGCATGGAGCCAGTGGATGCTGCGCTGCTCTCCTCTTACGAGACCAATTGAGACACATCATCACCCCACTACCACCATCACCCCTGCTCACTGTTCTGACTTACTCCCCCGCTCCACCCATGCTGCCCTCTCCAGCACCCCCACAACCAGCAGACCGCACTTCCAACATCCTGGAGGGCCAGGGTCTCTGGGGGCAGGTGAGGACCATGTGGTGGTGATGAAGGGTGCTGTAGAGGGTTGGTGGAGGCCATGGATGGCTAACCCAGAGAGGGGGCCTCTGCTCTGAGCTGGCCAGGCCTGCTGGACAGGAAAGCCCCAGCTGGGGAAGGACTGTGGATACTGGTAATCAAGACAAGACTGTCTCTTACTGTCATGTGTCACCATCCATCCACACCCAGAATTCTCCACTCTCTCACTACCACACTGTTGTAGAAAACGCCCTAGAAGGGAGGGGAAGGAAAGAAACACTTGAAAACTCTCTAGAAATACTGATATCTGCAAATATATTTTTTCTCTCCTCAACATTGTTTTCAACTCAACATCTGTTCCAGAAGTCATCATAAGGGCTCAGTGGATTACATTTACTAACACAGATGAGCAAACGATGAATGCACATGTACACAAGTCAGAGGAACTTGCACTTCCTATTCTAGTCTCAGTGGAAGAGTTCAGCATATGCTTACACATTTTTGAAAATGAATTCAAATGTTCCCCATTATTTACATGATTTTTTTTTTTCAAACCATAGTAATTGTTTCAACACATTGGTAAGGTCTGTTTTCCTGAAGTTGACATTGTATCCTTAATTGGTGAGTTTCTTAGACTAATGATAGATCAGTTAAAAGGTGATTTATTGGATGAAGAGGTTTGGGGTCTGCACTTGATTATTACAAAGGATTAGGCCTGTTAGGGGTTGGTCAAAATGTATTTTCAATCATAATGCTCCGTAACTGCTCTTGTTTAACACAGTTCTTAAATTGCACATCAGAAATATTCAACGTTCACTGCACCCAAAATTCAGTGTCTTAATCTTATTACAAAGTAGGCCATATGATTTATCATAATGCATACACACTGGAGTCATTGAGTTCATTTAATTGAATTTAGTCACATGCCCTAGAGCAGTGGTCACCAACCGGTCTATCGCGATCGACTGGTCGATCTCCAAACATTTCTGTAAAAAACCCAACAATAAAGCCTTGCGTTCCTATTTTTTTCATTTGTTTCGCGCTGTTGGTGGTAGGTGCACTTGATTCAGCAGCCCGGGAAGGCAAAGTGTTCCCGTTGTGAGCCATTTCATGTGTCTGAACGTAGAACTCCACCTACCCAGCAGGCCCAGGGAGCAAATCAAGTGCACCTATAGGCCTACCGCTGGCCAATCAGATAGCTCAGATCACCGTGTCTGCACAGTTTCCTCGAGCCGTAGACTATAAAAATAAACATTGAACGCACAGCAAAGTTGATACTGTGAGATTTCAAAACGTTTAAAACCATGACTAGAGAGAGACTCAACGAATACAGCAAAGAGCTGCTGTTTTTATGAATAAGTTAATGTTTAAGTTGTTATTCAGTTGAAAAAGAAAAGGAGATCCTCACGCTCTAGGAGCTCAGATGCAATAATTGAATAACCTAATAACCAACGTTTCGACAGACAAGCTGTTTTCATCAATCAATCAATCAATTTTATTTTATATAGCCCTTCTTACATCAGCTAATATCTCGAAGTGCTGTACAGAAACCCAGCCTAAAACCCCAAACAGCTAGTAATGCAGGTGTAGAAGCACGGTGGCTAGGAAAAACTCCCTAGAAAGGCCAAAACCTAGGAAGAAACCTAGAGAGGAACCAGGCTATGAGGGGTGGCCAGTCCTCTTCTGGCTGTGCCGGGTGGAGATTATAACAGAACCATGCCAAGATGTTCAAAAATGTTCATAAGTGACAAGCATGGTCAAATAATAATCAGGAATAAATCTCAGTTGGCTTTTCATAGCCGATCATTAAGAGTTGAAAACAGCAGGTCTGGGACAGGTAGGGGTTCCATAACCGCAGGCAGAACAGTTGAAACTGGAATAGCAGCAAGGCCAGGCGGACTGGGGACAGCAAGGAGTCACCACGGCCGGTAGTCCCGACGTATGGTCCTAGGGCTCAGGTCTCTCAGTTGGCTTTTCATGCCGATCATTAAGAGTTGAAAACAGCAGGTCTGGGACAGGTAGGGGTTTCGTAACCGCAGGCAGAACAGTTGAAACTGGAATAGCAGCAAGGCCAGGCGGACTGGGGACAGCAAGGTGTCAGCATGCCCGGTAGTCCTGACGTATGGTCCTAGGGCTCAGGTTCTCAGAGAGAAAGAGAGACGAGAGAATTAGAGAGAGCATACTTAAATTCACACAGGACACTGGATAAGACAGGAGAAGTACTCCAGGTATAACCAACTAACCCCAGCCCCCCGACACATAAACTACTGCAGCATAAATACTGGAGGCTGAGACAGGAGCGGTCCGGAGACACTGTGGCCCCATCCGAAGAAACCCCGGACAGGGCCAAACAGGAAGGATATAACCCCACCCACTCTGCCAAAGCACAGCCCCCGCACCACCAGAGGGATATCCTCAACCACCAACTTACAATCCTGAGACAAGGCCGAGTATAGCCCACAGAGGTCTCCACCACAGCACAAACCAAGGGGGGCGCCAACCCAGACAGGAAGATCACGTCAGTAACTCAACCCACTCAAGTGACGCACCCCTCCTAGGGACGGCATGAAAGAGCACCAGCAAGCCAGTGACTCAGCCCCTGTAACAGGGTTAGAGGCAGACAACCCCAGTGGAGAGAGGGGAACCGGCCTGGCAGAGACAGCAAGGGCTGTTCGTTGCTCCAGAGCCTTTCCGTTCACCTTCACACTCCTGGGCCAGACTACACTCAATCATATGATTCATCATGGTATAATGACAAACACTGCGGGTCACTAGTTGATATAGTGTCAAAGGACACACAAAGGTGTCTGTAATCATGGCCGGGTGTGGCCTGATATCATTGGTTAATTCACAGATAAACAGAACATACAAAAAACATGAATGGATAGCATACGACCATAGATACAATTTGGCTACATATGCCTGCAAACATTAACAATGAATAACAAATCACAATAATCACAAGAATGGCTTCAGATCAAAGTCTACATTGAGACCGAAGGGAGCAAGGTTCTTTAAATGTGTTTGTTGAGGGCTGATAGTTGTCACCCGCTTCCCTTGAAAAATAGTTTGCCCTACAGCCAATTCTGTCGAATCAAAAGAATTTGCAAAAAACAATCAGATTTTGACAGAAATATGGCTGAGACGCAAAGAAAATTCAAGGAGAGGGGGTACAAAAATTGTTATAAGCATTGATTTAGGGAAAACTTTGCCACAGATGGAAACCACTGGCCTATCTGACTTAGCCATCTATTGTTATCACCAATGTTTGGGCATCTTCCATAAATTGCGCCCGCGAATCCGGCATAGAAATAGTTAGAAAGAATAAGATGAAGCTCCGGTTATATGGATAACTATTGAACTATTGATATAGTAGGAAGACTGCTGGAAGGCTTCAGCTGCAGTAAAGCCAAGTCAGCCCGTGCTCATGGTTCTCACAGTGGAAGTGAAATGATAGACTACAATGACTTTGCTCATGATCATGCACGCCTTAAATGACATGTAACTGTAGTAGTGAAGGAAAACATTAGCGGTCAAAACCATTCATCTTGGGGCAACAGGGGCAGCGGGTTTTCAAAATGCTATCATATCACCCAATTATACCATTTATAAAATGGTCAGATATATATACAGTGGGGAAAAAAAGTATTTAGTCAGCCACCAATTGTGCAAGTTCTCCCACTTAAAAAGATGAGAGAGGCCTGTAATTTTCATCATAGGTACACCTCAACTATGACAGACAAATTGAGAAAACAAATTCCAGAAAATCACATTGTAGGATTTTTTATGAATTTATTTGCAAATTATGGTGGAAAATAAGTATTTGGTCACCTACAAACAAGCAAGATTTCTGGCTCTCATAGACCTGTAACTTCTTCTTTAAGAGGCTCTTCTGTCCTCCACTCGTTACCTGTATTAATGGCACCTGTTTGAACTTGTTATCAGTATAAAAGACACCTGTCCACAACCTCAAACAGTCACACTCCAAACTCCACTATGGCCAAGACCAAAGAGCTGTCAAAGGACACCAGAAACAAAATTGTAGACCTGCACCAGGCTGGGAAGACTGAATCTGCAATAGGTAAGCAGCTTGGTTTGAAGAAATCAACTGTGGGAGCAAATATTAGGAAATGGAAGACATACAAGACCACTGATAATCTCCCTCGATCTGGGGCTCCACGCAAGATCTCACCCTGTGGGGTCAAAATGATCACAAGAACGGTGAGCAAAAATCCCAGAACCACACGGGGGGACCTAGTGAATGACCTGCAGAGAGCTGGGACCAAAGTAACAATGCCTACCATCAGTAACACACTACGCCGCCAGGGACTCAAATCATGCAGTGCCAGACGTGTCCCCCTGCTTAAGCCAGTACATTTCCAGGCCCGTCTGAAGTTTGCTAGAGTGCATTTGGATGATCCAGAAGAGGATTGGGAGAATGTCATATGAAACCAAAATAGAACTTTTTGGTAAAAACTCAACTCGTCGTGTTTGGAGGACAAAGAATGCTGAGTTGCATCCAAAGAACACCATACCTACTGTGAAGCATGGGGGTGGAAACATCATGCTTTGGGGCTGTTTTTCTGCAAAGGACCAGGACGACTGATCCGTGTAAAGGAAAGAATGAATGGGGCCATGTATCGTGAGATTTTGAGTGAAAACCTCCTTCCATCAGCAAGGGCATTGAAGATGAAACGTGGCTGGGTCTTTCAGCATGACAATGATCCCAAACACACCGCCCGGGCAACGAAGGAGTGGCTTCGTAAGAAGCATTTCAAGGTCCTGGAGTGGCCTAGCCAGTCTCCAGATCTCAACCCCATAGAAAATCTTTGGAGGGAGTTGAAAGTCCGTGTTGCCCAGCGACAGCCCCAAAACATCACTGCTCTAGAGGAGATCTGCATGGAGGAATGGGCCAAAATACCAGCAACAGTGTATGAAAACCTTGTGAAGACATACAGAAAACATTTGACCTGTGTCATTGCCAACAAAGGGTATATAACAAAGTATTGAGAAACTTTTGTTATTGACCAAATACTTATTTTCCACCATAATTTGCAAATAAATTCATAAAAAATCCTACAATGTGATTTTCTGCATTTTCTTTCTCATTTTGTCTGTCATAGTTGACGTGTACCTATGATGAAATGTACAGGCCTCTCTCATCTTTTTAAGTGGGAGAACTTGCACAATTGGTGGCTGACTAAATACTTTTTTGCCCCACTGTATATATATATATGCTTTTTTTTTTTTACTTTTATACAGACTATCTAAAAAATGTGAAAATTGACAAATTATCCAATGGATTATGATAATTTTCTGGTAAAAAAAAGAGGTGCAAAAACATACGTTTGCACCCCCTATTTTAATTGGCTCCATGGCTCAGGCGGTCAATTGGACACAAGGCTGTTTGGCTCATCTCAGTTGCGAAGAGGAATAACAGCAGCTGTTTCTGATTTAATAAACAATGCCATACTCTGGTGGGTTGTAACATTCAAATAGAACCCAGCCCTGAAATTAAACAGGCTGAAAATAATTTGTATGTCATATCATAGGGAAAGACACTGCATTCACAGATTTGCACCAAGTGGGCAGTTCGCATTTGTCACTTCAAGCCCAAATATATTGTACTTTGACTAAAACAATGACTTATTGACTTAAATTGTTGTGCAACATCATGGGTAAGCTCTGGTTCTAAAAAGTGGATTTCTACTGGTGTGGGCGTTTTAAAATCAAATATAAATTGTAGAAATTCATATATAAATATTGAAAGAGTTTGAGACATCTAAAAGATGTGCAACATGAAAATATTGTCCCATTTACATTGTGTAATTTATTGACAGTCCCTAACTATCTACAGAGATAGGCTATCCAAAGTCAAACAAACTTAGCCAGGGTTGCACACCAGCCGGCTGAAGCTAATTGGCTAAATTATTTGGCTAACTCTTCCCACCTGCGAACACACACAAGATAACCACATCAAACCGCACCCCGAAACCAACTCGCGTTTGAATTGACTCATTTCTTAATGAACCAAATCTAAAACGAGGCCAAATCAGGAAGTGCAGTTGCCTTTTAAATTAAAACCTCTTAAAACATGATTGACAAGATTTTATATTTTCTCATAGTTAGGGGCGAAATATGCCAATTTCCCATAAATTACTATGAAAGCACAAGAAAGCATAAAATGTTGATCTATTTTCTTAGTCCCAGGTAGTATTTTGAAAAAGGTTACATTATCTATTTCACAGAGGAAGTAGTAACTTGTTATCACTGTTTTCCCCTCATCCCCAGACAATGAGGGAATTCTATTAACCTGAGCTGTGGTGCACTGGTCTATGGCCCATGACATGAACGGGCAAAAGCGGTGAGGGAGGAGCGCCGCTCGGTCATGTTGTAAACAAGGCAGCATGGTGCAACGTCCAGATATCTCTTCTCCATAAGATATATACCATTTTATCTGCCTTTATTGGGGAGGCAGATAAAACATTTGTATCAACAGCAATCACTTTTGCATGTGAAAAGACAGTCTTAATCATTGCGCCACGTGCTTAATCTAGCCTAGGCTACGCCACTTTTGTTTTGAACCGACTTCGCCGTGGGCTTTGAAAGGGGCACCTGGCTCACGCCCCGGGAGGTAGCCCGGTTCCAAAACGAATGCAATCACTTTTCACCCGGTGCAAACTCCTCTCACTGGGGTAACCCAGGCCAGATAATCAAATTCCCTCACTGAACTCACCACCGCTAGCTCTCATTGGCATTAAAAAGTGTTAGTCACATTCATAAGGTATGCCCGTTGCACGTAAGGCAACGTAATAATACAGATGAAAATATGCCTTGAGTGATCATAATGGTTAAGGGGGGGTATTCAGTTTTTGCAAAGTACTTAATCTTTTTGTTTTATTTTGTTCTCCATTCCATGTGGAGTTCCATTACCTTAGATCTTATGAGATGGTTATTGATTGCCTCCCAAGCTGGCATGGGACCCACACTAGCTGAAAAAGATGAGGGGCGTGAAAATGGAGCCCAGACATGGCATAGGAAGGGCCTGGTCCCTGCCCATGAGTTTTGAGGACGCTAGATATTGTGGAAATCCTGAAAGACGAAGCAACAATGTGATTGTGTACTTCAAATTATCCACAGCCCCCAACAGCATAAATTACAGGAATGCACTGCAAGACTAGCAGATATATGTAAGGTATACATTTACATTTTAGTCATTTAGCAGACGCTCTTATCCAGAGCGACTTACAGTTAGTGAGTGCATAACTTTTTCATACTGGCCCCCCGTGGGAAACGAACCCACAACCCTGGCGTTGCAAGCGCCATGCTCTACCAACTGAGCTACAGGGGACCCTGTATGTGTGTTTGTATGGGTGCCTGTGAGAATTTTCTTTGTAAAGTATACATATGCATATGATATGTACTACAGGCAAATAATAAATAGAAACTATGCTATGGAACATGTTTGTGTATGTGATTTATTTAATGGTGTCTTAATGCTGCGTTTACACAGGCAGCCCAATTCTGATATTTTTTCCACTAATTGGTCTTTTGATTTTGGTTTGCAAACCCTCTAGACACAAGCAATTTGTGTTGTTTATACAAAGGTTCTCCTTCCATTTCCGGAATTAACCAACCAACAGTTGCACATTTTGAACTTGTGTAATTTAAAGTATGTCCAGTAGAGGGAAGTCACATTAATAATACACTTGCCTCCATTGTCAGAACACAACCAACATTTCCAACAGAATATAAGAATCAATCTGCACTCATAAAAAAACAGAATAGAAAAACAACATTCACAATTGCTTTACACATAAGACGTTGACCTATTTATTCACTGCAGCCTAGAACTCAGAAATGTATATTTTGCACATAGACAGAGCCAAGTAGTAATCCTAAAGTAGTATTCAAGTAGAAAACCCATACTACATCTTCCATGTTCTACACAACCTGATCGTCTCTGCAGCGCACATGCCACACTGTGAAGGCCTGTGGGAGGAAGCTGCCTTTGATGAAGACCCTCCTGTCACTCTCCCTAACCGGAATACACTGCAGAAAGAAATAGGAAGTATATATACACACACATCCTGCTTATTGTGGTTAGGCTTTCTTTGGCTGCAAGCACCCTTTTTCTGAATCATCTCTCAGGGAAAAAAAGCGAAATCTCTTTCCAATATCTATGAGAAAGATAACCAATTCAAATAGATGGTCATGTTCCCAACAGTTGGGCACGAGGTCAAAGGCTCTCTGGATTCTCTATTCATGTCAAAATAGTTTTTAGTACCCTACTCCCCAGGGTGTACCGAGACCAGGAGTTGCACCAACACCGTTCGCGGTGTAGATGTTGATCAGCACTAAATGCAGTGGGCCACAGGGCAACTTAGTGAGACAAATTCAGTAACAGAGGATGAGTTCATATTCAAGCCAGTTACTGCATTTCTACACAATTTAAAAACTCTAAAATGCTATTTGGAAAACAGCAAAAACAATTGACCCCATCCATTAATTATCACCGCAATATTAGGTTTAAAGGTCTGTCGAACGGTGTGTACAATGTCAACCACTACTCAGCCTCATCATTAATTGACTAATTTACTTGTGGAACAGCCTATACAGTGCCACATGAAACAGATGCATAATATAGGCCTATGCTCAGTGCTTGACTTGGACTGAAATAGTTTCTGGTACTTACAGTATTTTGGGTGCCGGTAGTGTTTATATTTAGGTGCAGGACCTCCACAATACTTTAAAACTAAGATTCTATATGAGGAACAGGAGCTCAAGCAGTCGAAAATGTGAGGTGCCGGTGAGCTCCTGCCCAAGTCAAGCAATGCCTATTCTATCAAGTCACAACAAGGTAGACTTCGAATGCCTACATCAATGTGAAAATAACCTGTGCATAAAACAGCTGACAGCAAATGCTAACTAGGCCCCTATGCCAGATTAATCATACACATGCATTGAAATAAAAGGCATAGGCCTACATCAAAGGACTTAGGCCTACAATCGACAAGCACGCATGAAGACAAACTCGACCAATGAATTATGAAAATCACGAAATACAAAAGGAAAATCTACACATGCCTTTTTAAAGGGAGCTAACTCAAAATAATGTTTACGACCACAAATAGCGATCCTGTGTTTATAAACGTGGATATCGACTTTGCCACTTCAGCATGCTTTTGTGGCACAGTCGATGCCACGCAGGGCTACGTGCCAGAAGGTTGACGGTTCACCGACCACCACAGACAAGCTCAGTCTCCTTGCCTGTTTCATTACACTACGATCAGAGCCCGCTGCAGACAATGATCAGCTAGGGGGAAATCAGATTTTCAACATTTTGATGCCATATTTATAATTATATAAAATATATGCAACAAATTTCCACCAACAGGTTTCTGTGCCAATGCACCACACAACCAATAAACAAAGCGTACTGACTTCGGGCACTTCAATATCATGGTTTGCGTTTTCAACACCACAATAAATAGACTACGTCAATCTCGACAAACAGAAAATACATCCCTCCCTACCTTGTAGGTTTACCCAGTATCGAAGGCTTGGCTTGACAATTACCAAATGTCATTAAACTTTTTGGTGTTTTGTAACAGATGTCTCTTTCCATTCATCAATTGGCCGCAGCACAGTTTGGATTGATTCATTGATTGATTGTATTTGTCAGTTTAAAAAAATACGTATATACACAAAGATTTTTTAACAGGTGATCGGGATTAAAGTCGGGGACTTATTTCCGTTGTGGTCCCTTTTTTAAAAACATAAATACATATACAATTACATAGACACATTACAGAGCTAGAGACAAAAAAAAGCTCAACCTTCAGATGAGTATGAGGGGGGAGTTGAAGTACAATTCTTACAAACTTGTTTGGCTGGTAGTTTATTCTTTAGATATTTGGGGCTGCAGGCATAATAAAAGTAACACTGAACTAGCGCACTTGCCAGGGTCTTTATGGTGTCTATAGCTAGGTTTTCATCCAATTAGTGACAGATTTTCATGTGAATATTCTAAAATCTTCATAAAAACGAAATGCCATTTTAGAGTTTCCTTCAGGAGTGTCTCGGATTTACATACAGAATAATACGAAACGCTCTGAGACCAGGGTGCAGCCAGCCAGATGTCTGCAGTGGCCATACAGCATTCACTGTGATATGGCCTCTGCAGAAGTCAGGGCATTCATACTTCTTGCGCTTCGCAGAGCAGAGCTGTTGTGAAGGAAGTTGCCAAAGAAGTGAGTTTGTGTTTATACAGGACCTCCCGCCCGCACCTACCGTCAACCAATCATGTTAATGCAGAACTATACAGCGCTATAGAGTACCACAGTATGAGTCGTACTTTTTTTTACATTTTAGTCATTTAGCAGACACTCTTATCCAGAGCGACTTACAGCTAGTGAGTGCATACATTTTCATACTGGCCCCCCGTGGGAAACGAACCCACAACCCTGGCGTTGCAAGCGCCATGCTATACCAACTGAGCCATAAAACCTATTTAGTAGTCTTATGGCTTGAGGGTAGAAGCTGTTCAGGGTCCTGTTGGTTCCAGACTTGGTGCATCAGTACCACTTGCCATGCGGTAGCAGAGAGAACCGTCTATGACTTGGGTGGCTGGATTCTAACAATTCTTAGGGCCTTCCTCTGACACCGCCTGGTATAGAGGTCCTAGATGGCAAGGAGCTATGCCCCAGTGATGTACTGGGCCGTACACACTACCCTCTGTACCGCCTTGCGGTCGGATGCCAAGCAGTTAACATACCAAGCGGTGATGCAGCGAGTCAAGATACTCTCAATGGTGCAGCTGTAAAACTTTTTGAGGATCTGCGGGCCCAGGACAAATCTTGTCAGCCTCCTGAGAAGTAACATGCTTGTTGTTGTGCCCTCTTCACGACTTGGTGTGTGTGGACCATGATAGATCCTTAGTGATGTGGACACTGAGGAACTTGAAGCTCTCGACCCGCTCCAACAGCCCTGTTTCCTGTAGTCCACGATCAACTCCTTTCTCTTGCTGAAGTTGAGAGAGAGGGTGTTGCCCTGGCATCACACTGCCAGGTCTCTGACCTCCTCCCTATAGGCTGTCTCAACGTCGTTAGTGCTCAGGTCTACCACCATCTTGTTGTCAGCAAACTTAATGATGGTGTTGGCGTCGTGCTCGGCTAGGCAGTTGTGGGTGAACAGGGAGTACAGGAGGGGACTAAGCACGCACCCCTGAGGGGCCCCCTTGTTGAGGGTCAGCGTGGCGGATGTGTTGTTGCCTACCCTCACCACCTGGGGGCGGCCCGTCAGGAAGTCCAGGATCCAGTTGCAGAGCGAGGTGTTCAGTCCCAGGGTCCTTAGCTTAGTGATGAGCTTGGAGGGCACTATGGTGTTTAACCCTTAGCTGTAGTCAATGTACAGTATTCTCAACATAGGTGTTCCTCTTGTCCAGGTGGGAGAGGGCAGTGTGGAGTGCAATAGAGATTGAGTGATCTGGGGATCTGTTGGGGCAGTATGCGAATTGGAGTGGGTCCAGGGTGTCTGGGATGATGGTGTTAATGTGAGCCATGACCAGACTTTTTTTTAGCATTTCATGGCTACAGATGTGAGTGCTATGGGGTGATAGTAATTTAGACAAGTTACCTTGGCCTTCTTGGGCACAGGGACTATGGTGGTATGCTTGAAACATGTAGGTATTACAGACTGGGTCAGGGAGAGGTTTAAAATGTCAGTGAAGACACTTGCCAGCTGGTCAGCGCATGCTCTGAGTACTCGTCCTGGTAATCCATCTGGCCCTGCGGCCTTGTGAATGTTAACCTGTTTAAAGGTCTTACTCAAATTGGCTACGGAGAGTGTGATCACGCAGAACAGCTGGTGCTCTCATGCATGGTTCAGTGTTGCTTGCCTCGGAGCCAGCATAGAAGGCATTTAGTTTGTCTGGTAGGCTCGCGTCACTTGGCAGCTCGCAGTTGAGTTTCCCTTTGTAATCCATGATAGTTTGCAAGCCCTGCCACATCCGACGAGCATCAGAGCCGGCATAGTAGGATTTGATCTTAGTCCTGTATTGACGCTTTGCCTGTTTGATGGCTCGTCTGAGGTCGTAGCGGGATTTCTTATAAGTGTCCGGATTAGTGTCCTGCTCCTTGAAAGTGGCAGCTCTAGCCTTTAGTTCAGTGCAAATGTTGCCTGTAATCCATGGCTTCTGGTTGGGATATGTATGTACGGTCACTGTGGGGATGATGTTGTCAATGCACTTATTAATGAAGCCGTTGACTGATGTGGTAAACTCCTCAATGCCATTGGATGAATCCCAGAACATATTCCAGTCTGTGCTAGTGAAACAGTCCTGTAGTTTAGCATCCGCTTCATCAGACTACTTCCGTATTGAGAACATCACTGGTACTTTCTGTTTATGTTTTTGCTTGTAAGCAGGAATCAGGATATAGAGTTATGGTCAGATTTGCCAAATGGGCTAATAGCCTTACTGCTATTAGCCCATAGAAACGCATTGAATAACCTATTCATACAGATTGTTTTACCCATATTTAACCCCTTTTTTTGGTGCTAAACTACTTATATACACTCACTGGCCAGTTTATTATGTACATCACCCTGTTCAAGAAAATGGTTCGCTTCTACAGACTGAGTCACGTGGTCATGGCTTGCTACAGTGGGGGAAAAAAGTATTTAGTCAGCCACCAATTGTGCAAGTTCTCCCACTTACAGAGATGAGAGAGGCCTGTAATTTTCCTCATAGGTACACGTCAACTATGACACACAAATTGAGATTTTTTTTCTCCAGAAAATCACATTGTAGGATTTTTAATGAATTTATTTGCAAATTATGGTGGAAAATAAATATTTGGTCACCTACAAACAAGCAGGATTTCTGGCTCTCACAGACCTGTAACTTCTTCTTTAAGAGGCTCCTCTGTCCTCCACTCGTTACCTGTATTAATGGCACCTGTTTGAACTTGTTATCAGTATAAAAGACACCTGTCCACAACCTCAAACAGTCACACTCCAAACTCCACTATGGCCAAGACCAAAGAGCTGTCAAAGGACACCAGAAACAAAATTGTAGACCCGCACCAGGCTGGGAAGACTGAATCTGCAATAGGTAAGCAGCTTGGTTTGAAGAAATCAACTGTGGGAGCAATTATTAGGAAATGGAAGACATACAAGACCACTGATAATCTCCCTCGGTCTGGGGCTCCACGCAAGATCTCACCCCGTGGGGTCAAAATGATCACAAGAACGGTGAGCTAAAATCCCAGAACCACACGGGGGGACCTAGTGAATGACCTGCAGAGAGCTAGGACCAAAGTAACAAAGCCTACCATCAGTAACACACTACTCAAATCCTGCAGTGCCAGACGTGTCCCCCTGCTTAAGCCAGTACATGTCCAGGCCCGTCTGAAGTTTGCTAGAGTGCATTTGGATGATCCAGAAGAGGATTGGGAGAATGTCATATGGTCAGATGAAACCAAAATAGAACTTTTTGGTAAAAACTCAACTCGTCGTGTTTGGAGGACAAAGAATGCTGAGTTGCATCCAAAGAACACCATACCTACTGTGAAGCATTGGGGTGGAAACATCATGCTTTGGGGCTGTTTTTCTGCAAAGGGACCAGGACGACTGATCCGTGTGAAGGAAAGAATGAATGGGGCCATGTATCGTGAGATTTTGAGTGAAAACCTCCTTCCATCAGCAAGGGCATTGAAGATGAAACGTGGCTGGGTCTTTCAGCATGACAATGATCCCAAACACACCGCCAGGGCAACGAAGGAGTGGCTTCGTAAGAAGCATTTCAAGGTCCTGGAGTGGCCTAGCCAGTCTCCAGATCTCAACCCCATAGAAAATCTTTGGAGGGAGTTGAAAGTCCGTGTTGCCCAGCGACAGCCCCAAAACATCACTGCTCTAGAGGAGATCTGCATGGAGGAATGGGCCAAAATACCAGCAACAGTGTGTGAAAACCTTGTGAAGACTTACAGAAAACGTTTGACCTGTGTCATTGCCAACAAAGGGTATATAACAAAGTATTGAGAAACTTTTGTTATTGACCAAATACTTATTTTCCACCATAACTAAATTCATAAAAAATCCTACAATGTGATTTTCTGGAGAAAAAAAATCTCATTTTTTCTGTCATAGTTGACGTGTACCTATGATGAAAATTACAGGCCTCTCTCATCTTTTTAAGTGGGAGAACTTGAACAATTGGTGGCTGACTAAATACTATTTTCCCCCACTGTATATAAAGCAGTTAGACAGGGATCGAGTAATTCAGTTACTGTTCGATTGAATGAACTTTAGAATGGGCAAAACAAGTGACCTAAGCAACTTTGAGCGTGGTGTTATTGTCGGTGCCAGGCGCGCCGGTTCCAGTATCTCAGAAACGGCCGGACTCCTGGGCTTTTAATGCACGACAGTGTCTAGCATTTACAGAGAATGTTACGACAAACAAAAACCACCCAGTCAGCGGCAGTCCTGTGGGCGAAAACAGCTTGTTCATGAGAGGTCGAAGGAGAATGGCAAGAATCGTGCAAGCTAACAGGCGGGCCACAAACAGTGTAGTACAACAGTGGTGTGCAGAACGGCGTTTTGGAACACACAACTCGTTGGTCCTTGTCACGGACGGGCTATTGCAGCAAACGACCACCCCACGTTCTACTCCTATCAGCTAAAAACAAGAAGAAGCGGCTCCAGTGGGCACGCAATCACCAACAATGGACAATTGAGGAGTGGAAAAATATTGCCTGGTCTGACGAATCCCGTTCCTGTTACATCATGCTGATGGCTTAGTCAGGATTTGGCATAAGCAGCATGAGTCCATGGCCCCATCCTGCCTGGTGTCACGCCTACCCCCGCTCCCCCTCTCCAGCGCTTGACGTCGCCGGTCTACTAACCACTGGTCCTGGCAACCATCATTACGCACACCTACTCCCCATCATTACACACCTGGACCTCATCTTCACCTTGATGACCTTCCCTTTATTTAGCCCCCAGTAGCCTCAGTCATCAGGCAGTATTGGTTCGTTTTCACGTTCAGTACGCTACTGTTTTTTTGTTCATCTGCCTTGTCTTATTAAACTCTCTTTCTGCACCTGCTCCCTGATTCACTGCGTGCGTATACATCACAGCGGTGGTGTAATGGTGTGGGGAGTATTTTCTTGGCACATGTTAGGTCCCTTGATACCAATTGAGCAACGTTTCAGGCTGTTCTGGAGGCAAAGGGAGATCCGACCCGGTACTAGATGGGTGTACCTAATAAACTGGCCACTGAGTGTATACTTTTCAGACGAGTCTTGTGAGGCTAGATCAAAACAACTGACATGTACTTGTTCGTGAGTCTCATCTTTCGATAGAGTGGTCATATTAGTTTGTAGGCCAAACCGTTCGGACGCTACCGATGTTTTCGTGAGAAGACCGATTTCCGGAATGTCTCTTGGTCTGACAAACACCTCTGTAGCTCAACCACCTTCCACCGCAGATGCAGAAGGCCAACATTAGCAAATGCGGTGGATTAAGATGCATCCCAATCAAAAAAACAGATTTTGATGGGGATTTTCTTATTATGCTTATTAGATTTCCGGACATCGACTCTGGGGGGGGGGGGTTAATATTAGAGATTGCGCACCAGCTGTTGTCATGTGGGTGCTAACAAGTTAGCAAGCAAGCTAGGTAGTGCTAGGTATCAACATCCATTGCAAGCCAATCCATTAGGGGTCTGGAAGCTATGATGAACTTTGATTGGTCACTCGCACCGCAATATCGTGGAGGACTTGCAAAAAGTTAAGCTTTTCCCAACTTTAGTCCCGCCCTGTTCAACTCCCTCACCAAGGGGCCAGGGTTCCGGTCTGGAAGCACGCTTTTGACTGCACCTACAGTTTTGCTTCGGTACTGCAGTTTAACTGAAGTATGGCCCAGAAAGACAATTCCCATAGACGGCCCCATAGAGAAGTCAAATTTGAAAATTCCTAATAAGACAGTTTAGTCATCCCCTTTATGCACAAAACATCCATTGAGTTATTCAAAATAATTTTTGTCCATCACTCACAGGTGAAGATATTAACATTTTATATTCATGCTCTAAGACATGAGCCCAACTAGCCAGGGGATGTTCCGGTTGGCTTGTTTAGCTATCCACGCTCTGACAGAGTTCACGGAGCATGCTCGCACGATACTGCTGTCTGTCCAGTGTGCATTGAGTGCTAGTGCGCATGCGTAGTAATCCCAGTAAGAAAGATGTCAGCAACTACGAAACGGCGTATGTGAACATGAGTAGATTACGTTGTTCAACGATCGGACATCTTGGACGCAGTCTCCAAACGGGATCCTTGGGAGGTCTCAAGTCTGACGTCAACCCATTGAAGTTTAAAACAGTTAAAGTAAGGGTTAGATTAGGGTTAGGTAAGGGGTATGGTTAAGATTAGGTTAGGGTTAGGGTTAGGGTTAGAGTTAGAGTCAGTGTTAAGGTTTTGGTTAGGGTTAGGGTTATGGTAAAGTTCAGTTTTAGGTTTTTGCTAGTCAGTTTAAGCGTCAGCTGGGTCCTTATAGTCTCTACCTAGAGTGGCTAATGCTACATCCTGATTTTGCACACAGCGTTCAGCCAGGGGTAAACAACAGACTGCGTTTGCCACTCTAGCATGGTGGTGGAAAATGTTGTTTTATTACGACAGTATGCATATTTTTCCAGTTATTTTTTTTCTGGGCAGCTCGCCATTAAAGCAAGTTAAGGAGGAAACCGATGCCCTTGCAGCCTGAGTGGAGGATGTTTTACGGACTGTATGAGCCGGTCGCTGGGGGACACAAGTGTATAGCCGGCTGCATACATTACAGATGGACGCAGATGAGAAATGACATAAAAGGAATAATAGCGCCATCTGCCAGCTGATTGGGCTAGAGCTATCTATGAACTAGAGTCAGTGTCTAAGATGGACGCCTGTTGTTTTCAATGTAATCTACTCACGTTCGCGTACGCCGTTTCGTTGTGGTCGCCATCGGCTTCACAGAGCCGATAACGCCTGCGCACTATCACTCACAGTGAGCAATGGAGCAGCGCGAGCAGCGACGACTTCCTCATATCATCCAGAAACATAAGACATTGGATGAATATAAAATGTTAATATCTGCGGCGGTGTGATGAGTAAAAATCAGCCTCCATTACAATTACTTAAATAAATCAATGGATATTTTGGGCTCAAATGTGATAACAAAAGTGTATTTTTAGGAATGTTTTAATTTGACTTCTCTATGGGGCCGTCTATGGGAATTTTCCTTTTGGGCTCGACTTCAGCTAAACTGCAGTACTGAAAGTGCCCTCTGAGCACAGTGGAAAGCGTGCTTGCAGACTGGAACCCTGGCCCCCTGGTTCATATACAGAGAAATCGTACACAGTGAAACAAACGGCTTCCCATTATTTATTTTTTAATTGGAACGAAAGCGGTGAGAGGCAGAGTGGGCGGGGGACATTGAGGTACCCTTACCCTAACCCTAACTGTCACGTCTCCTCCCGTTGCTCCCCTCCGGCGCTCTGATTCGCCGGTCTACTGAGCTACCGGTCTGAGCGCACCACCTCGGCAACACCGGAATGAAAACCCAACGCACCCTAATCACCTCCAGTGCACCTGCACCTCATCACCTCATCACCACCCCTATTTAGCCCTGGACTGTTCTGGATGATGTTGTGTGTGATTGTTTAGCTTTGTGTCATTTACTCTATGTTTGTTATTTCTCTTTGTCATTGTTTAGTAAACCTTGACCTTGTTAATTCCTGCGTCTGCGTCCTGCCTCTTCGTATACTCAGTACTCGTCACACTAACCCTAATCTTAATCAATTCTGAAATGAAATATCGTGACTGTCTTTATAGCCTTTTCTGCCACTCTAGCATGGTGGTGGAAAATTGTTTTATTATGACAGTATTCATATATTTTGTGTGTTTTTTACTCAGATCTTAACTTTTTGCAACTTTTTTTCTCTCTGCGTTGTTGGGAAGGCCCTTAAGTAAGCATTTCACAGTTAGTCTACACCTGTTGGTTACGAAGCATGTGACAAATAAAATTTGATTAGATTTTTCCCTGTTTTGTTTTCAGTGGCTAGTTAGGAAACCGTAGCCATTGCAGCCTGAATGGAGGATGTTGTATATAGGCCTATGAGCTGGTCGCCTAGGGACATGAGCGTATAGAGTACCACAGTATGAGTCATAATACCCATAAAACCTAGTGGTCAAACAGGGAAATAGTTCCTATCGTTTTTCCACCATTCATTTTTCCCATAGGGGATTTTAGATGCAGTAATGAATAAATTAGCTACATTTCTTTAAATGGACAATTCTGTCTTGTGCAAGTTTTAAATTAACACAATGCCTGTTAGCAAAGGTGTCAGCTACAGATGACGTGCAGGAGCATTCAGGGATTTGTAGTTTTGCATGACATCTACTTTGATGCTAATTAGCATTTTCGAATCTGAGAGTAAATAGAGCCGAATGTATTTTTATATTTACATTTACGTCATTTAGCAGACGCTCTTATCCAGAGCGACTTACAAATTGGTGCATTCAACTTATGATAGCCAGTGGGACAACCACTTGTATTTTTTTGTGGGGGAGTGGGGGGGGTAGAAGGATTACTTTTATACTATTCCAGGTATTCCTTAAAGAGGTAGGGTTTCAAGTGTCTCCAGAAGGTGGTCACTGACTCCACTGTCCTGGCGTCGTGGAGGAGCTTGTTCCACCATTGGGGTGCCAGAGCAGCGAATAACTTTGACTGGGCTGAGCGGGAACTGTGCTTCTGTAGAGGTAGGGGGGCTAGCAGGCCAGAGGTGGATGAACGTAGTGCCCTCGTTTGGGTGTAGGGTCTGATCAGAGCCTGAAGGTACGGAGGTGCTGTTCCCCTCACAGCTCCGTAGGCAAGCACCATGGTCTTGTAGTAGATGCGAGCCTCAACTGGAAGCCAGTGGAGTGTGCGGAGGAGCGGGGTGACATGAGAGAACTTGGGAAGGTTGAACACCAGACGGGCTGCAGCGTTCTGGATAAGTTGTAGGGGTTTAATGATAAAAGTCACCTTGTCCGAGAGAGATTTATATGGTTATGAAAATGTCACTCCAGGGTAAGCCTACACAAAACACAGCCCTAATTTTAAGTGTTTCTAAAATCCTCTATGGGAAAAATGAATGGTGGAAAAACGATTGGAACCATTTCCCTGTTTGACCACTAGGTTTTATGGTATTATGACTAGCCTGCTGCATACATTCCAGTTGGATGACGATGACAACGTCAAAGGAATAATAGCGCCATCTGCCGGCCGGTTGGGCTAATATAACAATGATCTGAACATAAACCGACGCAGTTCCACCTCCGACACCCCCAAAACAACACTGTGAATGTGGCGTAAAAGGGATCATTACATTCAAGCGGATACCTACCTGATTACTTTTGCCTTCATAACTGTAGTGTAGGCCTTTCCCAATTTAAAAAAAGTAGTCTCATCGCTTTGCTTGCATTAATTATCAAGCTTGTTTGAGAGACAACGTGATGAGATAGCCTACATGACTAGGAAGAAGTCAACCACATTTTTATTAGGCTATTACATAGCCATTCACAGTTTGACTAAACTTCTTTCTAATAAACGTTTTCTCGCTTTTAAAAGACAAATGATATTGGCATTCAAAGTGCCAAAATTCTCAAATATGACCGTGGGACTGAAATTAGGGCATGTTCCTCCTCACCTAACCGAAAGTAGCAGGTTAGGCCTATACTTTATGGCTTTGCTGTGCTTTTCTCCAAGTGGCCAGCACAAGCCGTGAATGTTTGAAGTTCGTATTTGAATGTTCATTGCACTGTTAATTTGCAAAGGAATAACAATAATATAAGAATATATCTAAGAATTGCCTATCAAAGTGGTGAGTGGATAGACATTCGACGGCTTGAATAGCACCATGAAACTTTAGCAACTCTATAGCCACCTTAAAACTAACATTACATGATTTCATAATCACAGTGATAAAACATTCAGAAGCAAAGCAGATATCAACTTGCTAATGTTTGGAGTAACAATATTTTTCTACATTTTCATTTTGACCCCTAGTGTAGCATTTCGGTCCAGCTCATTACTTCATTCCAAGATAGGGTAGGCCTACTTTCAATAGCCTATATTTTCCTTAAATGAGTCTATATTATATGGCACAATCTCTCATGTTGGTGCATTGATCACAACAGCAGTGCTGAGTAGCATCATGTGGGATATAGAAAAATTGTCTAATGATTCAAAAAATGACGCAAACTTCTAATAATCAGTGGACAAATTAATTTATTCTTCTCACAAATGACAACAACAGTGAAAAACATCGATTAGCAATATTCAAATAGAAGACAATACAGTAAAACGAGGCCTACCGGTACTAAAGCCATACATACATTATATTTCAACCAAATTGTTATCTAAAAGTCAATCAGAAAATTAAACAAACAGGTAAGCCTAAAACAATGCAGACCTGCAGACAGTTGTTGTCTTTGGTACAAAATAAAACGCGAATATTAGTAAACGCGTGCTTTCACAGTTCCTTACCAAATCTATTCATTTGATTATTTACAAGTGCAATGAAAATCGAAAAGAATCGCCGCATCAGTCAGGCTACTAATAGATTGATAATGTATGACCAATGGTCTGGACAAGGAGAATAAAGGTAGACCTAGGTTACTGCGTTATTATTGAAAATAGCATGCGTTGAATTAACCATGACAAAATAGGCTATGGGGACAAAATAAGACATTTGCTATGCGCACAAGAGTAGCCTCCCTTGGATGAAGAGGGTCGTCTATTTTAATACCTACAGCCTATGGTCTTGAAGTTAAACAACAAAATGTTGTTCCTCATTTCATTTTAAATAGTCGTTGAATTATTAAACTCACATCTCAAATAGTTATTAAAATGTTGGTAATGAATTGAATTTGAAAGACAAATCCCCACCTTACTTATGCCACTAGGGAACATCGGCAAACATGAGAAATAAATAGGAAAAAAAGCAGCTGGAGATGTTGTTAGGGAAATGTTGTGGACCTGAAAATATTTAATATATTAAATAGATTCAAATGATCATTCTAGTGGCATATAATCTCGTCAAATGTTTTCTGCGATGGAGCAAATGGGATTAGGCTGTGTTCTTATTAGGTTAGGAGGAAACGTAACTCCCCTGAGTTCATGATAGGCCCATTCTTTATGATTGAGAATTGAGGCTATCATGTCTGAAAAACATCCAAATACATTGTAACCAGAGAGGTAGATTAGCCTATTAGCCATTTTTTTGCTACTTTCTCCCTCGTTTTTCTTTAGGCCTACCACCTCGCTATCCCAGCCAGGATTGTCCGATATATATTAATTAATTAGTGTGCGCCTGAATGTATTGCGCAATGGATACTCTATGGTTCGTAGTCGCCAAATCATAAGGTGTGTGGCCTTTGGAGTTGCACCTTGTGGCGTCCGTCGTAGAACCAACAAGGAGCTGGACCACATCAAGATAGCCTTCCCTTGCGGCTAGATGCAATGGAAGATTGCCATCATTGTCCAGGAGATTGACGTCTGCGCCATGAACCATCAGTATGCGTAGGGTGTCTGCATATCCATCCCTTGCAGCGTCATGAGTGATGGTGAGACCTCTGACATGGTCGCGCACGTTTGGATTTGCGTTCGCCCTCAGCAGCGCTTCCGCGATGGCGGGGTTACCAAGTTTCATCACCTGTAAAAAAGAAAGAAAGAAAGAAAAAAAAGGAAAACATAGATAATAGAATATGAGAGGGGGTAGAGAGCAGAATACTTCGACATAAATAAGTATAGTATATGCAAAAACAGAACATGTAGGCTGTAAGAAGTATACTGTTTAAATGGATAATAGGAATCCTTTAGGGCTATGTTACAAAGAGAGACAGGTCTAGATTTACACCTGTTGTTTTCAAAAGGAACGATCAAAAACTAATCTAAACCACAAAACAATTGATTATTTATTCATTTTCTGAACCTTTTTTAATTTGTCTTTTACCTAAATTATGTAAACCTATTACCTTCTAATAAATCATAGAGCCTTAGTTCGTCATCATTATTAGGTATATAGAAATAGTAGTCATAACATATATTTTTCATTTGGAAGAGAAAGGGTGACACTAATAGCATATTACGGTTTTGTGCGTTAGCCTACATGTCATACTTATATCGTTTTTTTTAATGAACAAATGTAAATCTTATAGAGCACTTTGAATTTGAGTATAGGCCTAAATTGGAATTACACATTCAACAGGCTAAATGCAACTTGGCCTAAATCTTTTAAAAACGTGTGGTTCGGTCAAAGAACCCCTTTCAGCCTTTTCATCTGTGCCCTGGGACCAATAACATGATAAGAGATCAGCCTATCTGAACATCTATCCAGCATGGTCATGAACTGTCCAAATCAACCATCTTTCACAATCTGCAATTTGCTAGCTTTTCATATGAGTTTGACTGTGTAATTTGACAAAACAATAAACTGTAGTTATATTACTAAAGCAAACTTTGCACTGTGAGATTCCCCATGTGATCCAAGGCAGTTATTCAGAGGTATCGGCCAAGGAGGTATAAACATAGCCTAACCAACCAACCAAGTTATCAACCACCATAAATGTATCATGACACGAAGAAACAGCAAATTAGTGTTTTATCTATAAGCCTACAATTTGAGAAATAGTCTTGTTGAAACCAATTACATGTTTCATAGGCCTATGTGTTTGAGTGTACATGCTTGCCCAAAGAGTAGCGCATGAGGTCAAGCATCAGGGTCTTGACTATATTATCTTCTGTAATTATCACTATTGAGCAATGATATTTCTTTATAGTGTTTGAACCCATGTGATTTACCACCCTCATCAAGATATATAAACCTGCTAAACTTTTTAGTCTACAGAATGTAAAAAATATGAATATATTCAACAACAACAAATAAATAATGCATTTCAATTACAGTTTTGTATTATGTATTTCGCGATTATTCACGTCTCTGGTAAATCATAGATAGGTCTACATCATTACTCTAGTCTACATTGGGTTCACATATTGCTACTAAATTAAGGCCTACAAGTCACTTTGCTGCACTCTCCATAAATCATACAAATAAAAATATGACACCTAACACAGCATATACTCTTTATGCTTTATTAGGCTATTCGTTGAAAATCATTTGGATCAAGTATACTTATAAGTCCAAGTTACAGAATTGTACCCACTGGATACTTTTAACACTTTATTTGTCAATAAAGCACACAGTTCATTCTATTTTACATTAGGCTATACTAATACACACATATGCTAAGATGTGGTGGTTTAAGTTCATAGCGATCAAATAGACTGAATCATGAATTTATAGATTTACATGTTTATAAAATAAAATGCATAACCAACCTGTAACGGTGTCCTGCCGAATGCATTGTTTTCATTAACATCTGCTCCGTTCATTAATAACATCTCAACTTCTGCTAAATCTCCTCTTGCAGATGCACTGCTCAGTCTGTTTGCCACTCCAGCCATTCTTGGTGGACGAAAACAATAAAGAGAATAATGTTATTTGATACAGGTTTAAAAAGTTGATACTAAGGTATGTGTGCTTGATTTTGATTATATACGTCTTCTTGGTTGTGACGCGAAAATGTAGTAACTAATTTAGTATGTAGGCTGAAAGAAGTGTGGTACACTGCCAGGGTCCGCCTCCCTTTTAATACCATCCCGCTGTAACAACTCGCATCATCACGGAAAACAGTGATGTCACGCCATTTCCAACTCAAGTGTATGGTCATCACCACCTTCCTTAAAAATGTAATTTTTTATCACATTGGATTGGAATGTTGGATGTCAACTTGTGCACCAAGATGCACGAAGTTGAAAAACTAAAAACGAATTCCAATCGTCCAGCCTGCAGAGTTTAAATGTATCTTTATTCTTGAACCCCGTTCGCGTGCAGTCGATAACGTTTGAGATTCTAAAATAAAGTTCAGGGATATTTCCCACGGTTAATTTATAGACCCATGTTATTCAAGTTGATTCTATCCAACTCCGCAATTAGGCTATACTGTAGCCTGCCCTAATTACGCATACATTTTAGCCTATAGCCTAATGTCTTAAAAGTGGGGGAAGGGGGGATTGTAGGCTACATGATATATCACCGAACAGTTACAACGCATTAGGCTACAACTCACATTCAATGTCGAAATCGACGTTGAGTAAAAATCCATATTACGCTATTATATTTCATATACGCGTTCGATGGCCCACTACCCTCCCGGACTGACGATACAGGTTAGCCTACAGGTGCAACTCCTCTGCAACTCTCCAAAATATTGGTCTGTCTGCTGCTCTCAAAAACGTTGCCTATGATGTCCTGCAGCAACTGTATCCATGGATGACTGCCGTTTCGATTAGGGCTTGCAACTATGTAGCGTCTGATTGTCGATTACCAGTCCGAGGCTGAGAAAGAGAGTTTAGAAAAAAACATTCTGACAACGTTAGGTTATCCAATGACATTTGGAGAAATGCTTGTTCAGAGTTTTATGTAAACTTCCCGCCCATTTTCAAATGATGATACACGATCTGGATATCGTCCTTCTTTGATTCATTAATAGTAGCCTAAAGTGTTTGTTCAGACAGTGCGCGGGAACAGTTTAGTAATTTGATATTGACGTTCTATTACCCTATTCTGCTGAGCACATTACTGTAGCAGCATAGCCTACCATATGTTACACTGAAAAGATTTAGGCTACTAAACTTGTAAAGTTGGGTAAATAAATGAAATCAACCACACAATGGGTTAAGTAGTTTCAAGTTCAGCCTGTAATAGGCATATGCCGGGTAGATGTAGCCTAGTCATGTAGGAATATAGCCTCCACAATTTTCGACCAATAGCCTTCATATTACATATGACTTCACTCATTCGATTGGTTGGCAGTCAGTATTTGAGGAAAAAAGGCTGTTCTTGACATCACTTTTAGCCTATTTTTGAAATACGGAACCCTAACGCCCACATAACAGTCGACTACAGCGAGAGGGCGGGACTGAAAACCGTGATCATCAAAAAGGCTGTGGAGGCTGCAATTACGACGATAGCGTCCTAGGCTACTTTCCCGGGTGCAATTTTCATAACCAAGAAATGCCACGGAGTGTTGTTCTAGAACAGTTCACATTGCTCTCTGGTTAGGCTCGGTTGTCATGCTCTCTGGCAAAGACAACAATGAAACTTGAGGAGAGCACAGAAGCAGAGCCTTTTTTCTGCACAAACTGGTCATATCAAAAGGCTACCATTGTGAGACATTAGGTATAATTTAGGCTACTGAATTCATTATGGTAAAAAAGAATTAGGGTTAGCGATTGCCCTCTTGTGAGACATGAGATATGTAGCGTATAGGCCTTGAGTACGCACATTGTGGGCCATTGGAGCTGTCCTTCAAGTTTGTGTTCTGTTTTCTCATAGTAGTCTATTAAACATTTGATGTGAAAGATCAAAAGTAAGGCTAATGTTAAAACAAATTACAATCCTACAATCCGTTTTGTGGTCCATTTTCAAATTGGACATTCTTAAAATTTTTCTGTCACTCACAGTAGGCTACCCTAATAATATAATAATAATATGCCATTTAGCAGACGCTTTTATCCAAAGCGACTTACAGTCATGCGTGCATACATTTTTTGTGTATGGGTGGTCCCGGGGATCGAACCCACTACCTTGGCGTTACAAGCGCCGTGCTCTACCAGCTGAGCTACAGAGGACCATTCCAACTTGACACAACACACACATCATAGGCTTGACCACTAGTAGTAGCATATAGGCCTTGTAGTGAAGCAAAATAGCCAACCACTACACACAAAAAAAACGTTAACTGAGCTACATTTTCTGTCTCTTTTGATGGGTAGTCCTGATAGGCCTGCTTTTCACTTTAAGTATAACAGCTGAGCTTACTCACGATGCGACAATTTTGGCATACCGTGAAGGCGAAAGGTTCCAATGTTGTAGATAGAAAATTAAATGCATAGAATGAAATTAGTTCTCAGAAAAATGAGAGCCCTGCAACTCTTTGGAGACCCGTTCGCGCTCTATACATTGCATTTATATGTGTTCAGAACGTTGCAGCAAGATGAACGATACCCCACTTTGCCATTGCCGTAAAGCGAAGACATAGACGTGAATACTGACCAGAAAAAAAGTGACGATAACACAGATCATTTAAATTCATTTAAGCTGTACAAACCAACCCGAAGTGCGGCATTTGCTCTTTAGATAGCTGCCGCATATTGATGTCTTGAGTTTACTTAAGACGATATTTACATTATATTTAGTGAGCATTTGCTTGAGTGAGTGAAGCGAGAAAGCAAGCGATAGAAGAAGAATATCTAGCGTGCGTTTAGCCAGTCACTGCTGCGATGGCCTCCGATGGCAACATGGACAGAGAAATTATTCTGGCTGACTTTCAGGTGGGTTCCAACTTTCCTCATGTTACAATAACAAAGCTAGTTAGCTACCTAGTTGAATTATGTTGAATCTTAAAGTACATCAATAGACATTGTTAATGTCAACAGTGCTGTCTCGTCAGCTGACAAGGCAAACACATTTCGCTAGCTAGCGAGTTAACGCTTGCTTAGCTCAAGTTAGCATGCTAGCTAACGATCCATCCAACGTTAACTAATTGAGCTGCACCACTGTCCAATAAGTATATGCATTTTAACAAATTCTAGACACAGGAACGTCCTTGGTACTGAGGAATTACATTGTTGCGGAGCAATTCGTAAAGAGCTGTCTGCCCCCAAAAGGAGCTGTCTTAGCTAACGTTCGCTGGCTAGCTATCAATAATGTGGAATGCCAGTCTGGTAGCTAGATGGCTGGACGTCATTTGCTAGCTGACTAGCTAGTAGTAACAACAAAGCCGAGTACATAACTAACATGGATTTAAATATGATATAGTGAGCTTGGTGTCTTCTCTTAGATAAGTTAGCCATATTAATAGTAAATATTCTCAACTGACACAGTTGGCCAGCTAGCTAACTTGTGTTGGCTTAGCTACCTAGCTTGCTAACTTGCTTGGTCACTATTGACCAGCTGAGACTTGAATTTCTTGTACAATGTGGGTCCCAGCTTTGTAAATCTAGTGTTTGAACGCTTGAGCTGGAGTAAGATTGACTGTATCTGTAATGCGGTGATGATTAGTAGCCAGGTAAGTTAGTTGGCTAGCTACCTAACGTTCAAATCAACTCTGTATCATCCTGAACAGATTGTTGAATAACAAGGCCACAAAAAAGCTGAAGAACAGTGCATCACGTGACAGAATATAAACAAGCTTTAGGCTAGCCGGAACAGTGTGTTGTGAACAACAACGGCGTGAGCAACAATAGTGGAATCGGTATCACTGTACAGCCTAATTTACGGATTGTGCACCCATGAAATGGGGTATCAGCCTACTCAGTGATACCCACAGAACACAACTATGTAGAGTTTACACAAATATTAGCGTCTTATTGCAGTCTGAATAGGGCTGTGGCGGTCATGACATTTTGCCATGCAAATAACTGCCGGTCTCACGGTAATGGACCATTAAATAACATAAACACGTTTAGCATCTCCTGGCTTCCACGCATAGCCTACAAGCCACTGATGCGGACCGTTGAAACAACTACATTTAAAAAAGTTGAATAAAGACATTTGAATATAGCCTACACCATAACAATAAATGCATTATTTATTTAGACATGTCTAAAGAAACATTATTTGAAGAAAATGTAGCCTGTTTCAGAAGAACAGAATAGCATATTCTGAGTTTTCCTTATGTTAGGCCCTGATCTAGCTATTTCATATGGTTGTGGGCTACACTAGTTCATTTAGCAGAAAATATTTGCTTAGAATTCCGTGGCATTTTTTTTTTTTTATAGTATGAAGAATACAATAAAACATAGCTGAACAAAATAGAAAGGATATTTTCCCCAAACGATTTCCGAGGGAGTACGCACATGTGGCTATTCTGTGTTGAGCAGTTAACAAAGAAACAGGTCCTCCTATATGCTTAATTTAGTTATTTATGCAACTTTAGTTGTGATACAAATGTTAGGCTATATGTTTAGATTTTTAATACATTCTAAGGCTGCATGATAATTTGAAAAAAGTCGCATGAAAGGCATGAGCTCTGCTCTGTTTCTTGTGCAGGTTGCAGACTGCACACACTTCATCAGTCTCTCATTCACAATTTGACAAGCACTTGATAATATTCTCACCGAGCAGACTGTTCTTAATTTAACCTGGTCTTTACATATAGCCTACTAATGGCCAAAAGTATGTTGACACCTGCTCATCGAGTTGGCCCCCCCTTTGCTGCTATAACAGCCTCAACTCTCCTGGGAAGGCTTTCCACTAGATGTTGGAAAAATGAGCCAAGAGCATTAGTGAGGTCGGGCACTGTTTTTGCACGATTAGGCCTAGCTCGCAGTCAGCGTTTCAATTCATCCCAAAGGTGTTTGATGGGGTGGAGGTCAGGGCTCTGTGCAGGCCAGTCAAGTTCTTCCACACCGATCTCGACAAACCATTTCTGGTCATGCTGAAACAGTAAAGGGCCTTCTCCAAACTGTTGCCACAAAGTTGGAAGCAGCACTCGGCGATTCCGTTCTGTTAGCTTGTGTGGCCTACCACTTCGTGGCTGAGCCATTGTTGCTCCTAGACGTTTCCACTTCACAATAACAGCACTTACAGTTGACCGGGGCAGCTCTAGCTGGGCAGACATTTGACAAACTGGAAAGGTGTCATCCTGTGACGGTGCCACGTTGAAAGTCACTGAGCTCTTCAGTACGGGCCATTCTACTGCTCGTGTTTGTCTATGGAGATTGCATGGATTTATACCTGTCGGCAATGAGTGTGGCTGAAATAGCAGAGTCCACTAATTTGAACAGGTGTTCACATACTTTTGGCCATGTAGTGTATGTGTGGAATTATTTTTGATTTAGAATGGCCCATAACAAAAACGTGATCCGTAGCCTGCCCTCGAATAGCGAGTGGAGGTTACGTGCATTATGTTTTTTATATGCAAGCATAGGTGGCACGTCCACAATGGGAAGCTAAGCTTTCCCTAAAGTAAATTGAATGAAATAGCCACAATTATATAGCCTAATTAGCCTACTCCTGTCTATACAGAAATAAATAAAATCATTCAAAATAGTCAACAAATGCATGATTTGGCTACAGAGGATCATTCGCTTCTTTAAAAAAAATGAAGTTGTGGATTGTTTTAGATCACATTGCCTAAAGTCGGAAGGAAAGGCAGCGCGCGCAATTTGGGCAGGTTATTGTTGATTTGCGACTGTCTGTGAAAATTAGAGGCCAAGCCAGGCATATCGCAATATTTGAAAATACAATCGCGGGAAAACAACACAGTTTGGAAAGTAAATGTTTTTTGCTGTAGAGAGAAGACAATGAAAAAACCAATCTGTATTTTAGTTAACAAAATTCTAAACTTAATTGAGAGAACAATAGTATAGCCTAACTTATTGGTGCCTGCGGAGAGCATCGGCAATATCCCCGGTTAGTGCGCACTGCACATATTCACTATTTATAATTTTTGGGTCCGTGCTACTGAAATGTTTTTTGGACAATAATTTCCTTCTCCAGTTCAGATGGACGTCATATTCTATTCACTTCTTGTAGGCCGATTTTATATAGACAATGTCGTTTTTATCGATCTGTTTGTCAGTCAGCAGAGTAGCCTACCCTATAATTTGTTGTATTAAAAAAGATTCTGCTAATGTCTCCAGTCAATAAAGTTCAGTAGAATTGCAGTAGAAATGTGTTTATAAAAGGCCACTTTTTTTTTTTTTGTCATTTAGCAGACGCTCTTATCCAGAGCGACTTACAGGAGCAATTAGGGTTAAGTGCCTTGCTCAAGGACATATCGACAGATTTTTCACCTAGTCGGCTCGGGGATTAGAACCAGCGACCTTTCGGTTACTGACACAACACTCTTAACCACTAAGCTACCTGCCACCCCAGATGCAAAGAAAGAAGCATATCTGATATAGCCTATAGCCTAGCTCTACTCTACGCTATACGTGCTCAGCCATGCATTAAACATATTTTTTGCGAACAGTGATTGAATGAATATAAAGGTGCATTTCTGTGGTAAAAATGGGCTTCCCCAAACTTGAAACTCAAGCGCCGCCTATGTATGCCAGGCAGGCTACACCGGTTGTAAAGCGGATAAATCTGCTTAATTTTAAGAATTTAGCAATAAATATAGCAGCACAAGAAAGCTGGGATCCTGTTTTTAAATGGTGGCCAGTCAAAACTCTGTTTTCACACGCAATTGCGCAATGACTGGGTTTATAAGAACACGTTTCACTAGGCTCTGTAGGCTATGTGCTCTCCAACCGTGTTCCAGGGGTCCTAGACCTATAGGCTACGTTTTGAGTTGTGATAGAAACCTTATCAAAACATATAGGCCTATGGGCTAGGCTACATGAGGCATGCACTGTTTCTAGTCTTAGGCTGCACATGCTGGGAGATATTGTCCCCCATCAGACTATTCTCAATTTAATATTGTCTTTACATATACTAAGTAATATATGTGAAATTAGTTTTGATTTAGAATAGACCATTATCATGCACCTGCTGGGACAGTGGCAGGGGGAAAGAATACATGTTATTGTATAAAGCGTGGAGTACCAGGCCATTAGCGACTGGCAGTTGGCAAGTTTGGTAGGCTACTAATGACCATCAGCGGCATCAGAGCGCAGTTTTGGAGAAGCCTAGTTACCGTGACTAAACGGTCACGTGAAATTTGATTGCCGGTGTGGCATATTACCGTCACAGCCCTAATTGCAGAACATGCATTTTGGGGAATCACCTTTTCAGTCAGTCTATTGCCTAACCTATGGATTGTGACACGTGTGTCATCCATGTAGCTGACCAAACTCAACGTTTTACGATGAAGTTGAGCGGTGACTAGTGTGGGCAGACTGGCGTTCCAACGTCACATAAAATACAGTGAGGGGAAAAAGTATTTGATCCCCTGCTGATTTTGTACGTTTGCCCACTGACAAAGACATGATCAGTCTATAATTTTAATGTTAGGTTTATTTGAACAGTGAGAGACAGAATAACAACAAAAAAATCCAGAAAACCGCATGTCAAAATTGTTATAAATTGATTTGCATTTTAATGAGGGAAATAAGTATTTGACCCCTCTGCAAAACATGACTTAGTACTTGGTGGCAAAACCCTTGTTGGCAATCACAGAGGTCAGACGTTTCTTGTAGTTGGCCACCAGGTTTGCACACATCTCAGGAGGGATTTTGTTCAACTCCTCTTTGCAGATCTTCTCCAAGTCATTAAGGTTTCGAGGCTGACGTTTGGCAACTCAAACCTTCAGCTCCCTCCACAGATTTTCTATGGGATTAAGGTCTGGAGTCTGGCTAGGCCACTCCAGGACCTTAATGTGCTTCTTCTTGAGCCACTCCTTTGTTGCCTTGGCCATGTGTTTTGGGTCATTGTCATGCTGGAATACCCATCCACGACCCATTTTCAATGCCCTGGCTGAGGGAAGGAGGTTCTTACCCAAGATTTGACGGTACATGACCCCGACCATCGTCCCTTTGATGCGGTGAAGTTGTCCTGTCCCCTTAGCAGAAAAACACCCCCAAAGCATAATGTTTCCACCTCCATGTTTGACGGTGGGGATGGTGTTCTTGGGGTCATAGGCAGCATTCCTCCTCCTCCAAACACGGCGAGTTGAGTTGATGCCAAAGAGCTCCATTTTGGTCTCATCTGACCACAACAATTTCATCCAGTTCTCCTCTGAATCATTCAGATGTTTATTGGCAAACTTCAGACGGCCCTGTATATGTGCTTTCTTGAGCAGGGGGACCTTGTGGGCGCTGCAGGATTTCAGTCCTTCACGGCGTAGTGTGTTACCAATTGTTTTTTTGGTGACTATGGTCCCAGCTGCCTTGAGATCATTGACAAGATCCTCCCGTGTAGTTCTGGGCTGATTCCTCACCGTTCTCATGATCATTGCAACTCCACGAGGTGAGATCTTGCATGGAGCCCCAGGCCGAGGGAGATTGACAGTTATTTTGTGTTTCTTCCATTTGCGAATAATCGCACCAACTGTTGTCACCTTCTCACCAAGCTGCTTGGCGATGGTCTTGTAGCCCATTCCAGCCTTGTGTAGGTCTACAATCTTGTCCCTGACATCCTTGGAGAGCTCTTTGGTCTTGGCCATGGTGGAGAGTTTGGAATTTGATTGATTGATTGCTTCTGTGAACAGGTGTCTTTTATACAGGTAACAAGCTGAGATTAGGAGCACTCCCTTTAAGAGTGTGCTCCTAATCTCAGCTCGTTACCTGTATAAAAGACAACTGGGAGCCAGAAATCTTTCTGATTGAGAGGGGGTCAAATACTTATTTCCCTCATTAAAATGCAAATCAATTTATAACATTTTTGACATGTGTTTTTCTGGATTTTTTTGTTGTTATTCTGTCTCTCACTGTTCAAATAAACCTACCATTAAAATTATAGACTGATCATTTCTTTGTCAGTGGACAAACGTACAAAATCAGCAGGGGATCAAATACTTTTTTTCCCTCACTGTAGTTTATTTTATTTTTTTTACCCATATTTTACCTGGTAAGTTTACTGAGAACACATTCTCATTTACAGCAACGACCTGGGGAATAGCTACATATAAAAAACGACGTATGTCTGCATTCAAAGAATAGGCCGAATTTACACGTGACGTCGGAGCTCCAGTCCACCCACACTAGTCGCCGCTCAACTCAGTCATAAATAGTTTAGTCGGCTATCCATGATGACAGAAGTTCTTCACAGTACACACTCCTTTTTAGATCCTTGTTAAACCACATTAGGCTTCATGCAGCTAACTCTGCTGAATTCTGGAAAAGCATCCTTTCAATGTCACATGAATACTAGCTTGAGCATAGGTGGTTAGTGCAATGGAAATAAAACTAGGTCACTGTAACGTATCTTGATACTGATAATAACCTATTATAACTTGTTAGTCAAACCACTCAGTGATGTACTGAATGGAGGACCCTCATTCATTAAGGACTAGATAAATTAGGATAGTTTATACTAGGTAATTACAGTATCATTCAGTGTTATGGTACTGATAATTGTAATTTATGCGAGTAGTGTACTTTCCACACAGTGTCCATTAGTGTATAGGGGAGGCACATTTGGGAACACGGAGCAGTTTGAAAATGATCTATAAACCCAATCTCTTAATACATTATATTGGTTTATTTAGCAGATGCTTTTATCCAAAGTGACTTGGCTACAGTACAGGTCATAGTGACACACATTCAGTTGCCAGTGCAGGAATCAAACCCATAACCCTGGTGTTGTCAGTTAGCACTATAGCTGCTCAGTTACACTTTCTATTGGTCTTTGTGTGTTATGTACATGACCTCTGTTTCTGTTTTTCTCACAGGCTTGCACTGGCATTGACGACATTGCAGAGGCAATCACGCTCTTAGAACTCAATAATTGGGATTTAGTGGTAAGTTCAAACATCAGTAGGTCATACGAACCAGATTAAATGTTCTTCTTTTAAATTGGTAGTATATTATCTATTTATTTTGCTATTCAAATTATGTTGAACAACCTGGCCAGCGTAGCGACTATAGCCTTTAGTGTTGCACGTACCCTTGAGTAATGTGAGTTATAGGTTTATATTTAAAAAATATATATATATATTTCAGTATGTGCTTTACAGTGATATTACTGTTATGTTGTAGTTTCTAGAATATTATGCCTGCATTTTTGTTGTTAGTTCAATCAATTAAATGCAAATCATTGATTTTGCAGTTGGAAAGCTATGTAGGCTAATGTCTAGTGATAGTCCACTTACTCTATGCAAACATACATTTTATCAAATGTAGAGCTATTTATATAAAATGATGGCCTAGGTAGGCCTAATTCACAATTCTCTACTCATGACATCCACAAAGGCTTAGTCTACATGGTGAACCTGACTAAATCAAATCATGCTACAGTACAACTGAGCACTGGCACTGCTGCTTTCTAGTTACCACAAAGACCAGGGAAGTTTTTCCAATGCCTCGCAAAGGGCACCTATTGGTAGATGAGTAAAAATAAAAATAAAGCAGACATTGAATATCCCTTTGCGCATGGTGAAGTTATTAAAACATGCATCCTGTTTGCAACAAGGCACTAAAATAATACTGCAAAAAAATTGTCAAAGCAAGTAACTTTGACAAAGCCTTATGATTTTGGCCAAATCCAATACAACGCATTACTGAGTACCACTCTCCATATTTTCAAGCATAGTGGTGGCTGCATCATGTTATGGGTATGCTTGTAATCGTTAAGTACTGCGTAGTTTTTCAGGATAAAAAATAAATGTAATGGAGCTAAGCACAGGCAAAATCCTAGAGTAAAACCTGGTTCAGTCTGCGTTCCACCAGACACTGGGAGATAAATTCACCTTTCAGCAGGACAATAACCTAAAACACAAGACCAAATCTACACTGAAGTTGCTTACCAAGAAGACAGTGAATGTTCCTGAGTGGCCGAGTTATAGTTTTGATTTAAATTTGCTTGAAAATCTGTGGCAACTAACTTGACAGCAGTTGAAGAATTTTGAAAATTATAATGGGGAAATATTGTACAATCTGGTGCGTAAGGCTCTGATTTTACCCAGAAAGACTCCCACCTGTAATGGCTGCCAAAGGGGTGTGAATACTTATGTAAATGAGATATTTCTGTATGTCATTTTCAATAATTTTGGTAAAATGTCTAAAAACATGTTTTCACTTTAATTATTGGGTATTGTCTGTGAAATGGATGGGTAAAAATATATTTGATCCATTTTGAATTCGGTGTATGCACTGCAAGTACCGTAACATTTAAATGGTTTTTTTCCGTTTTGAATTATATTTGCGTCAAGTGACTCACAGCCACACGCATGGCTGCAAAAGGTTGCATTTGAAATTCAAATCCGTCATTCTATTGGCAGGAACTGGCAGTAGACTGTTAAGGGAACATTTTACTGTAGGTTATCAGGATTTGAAGTTGGAACACGCATGCTTCCAGGAATGTAATAAGTTGCAACACATTTTATTCCATGGTCTTTTCTCTCTTTACAGGCGGCCATCAATGGTGTGATACCACAAGAGAATGGGATCTTGCAAAGGTAATATGCCAGAAATGACTGTTGCCTCTTCAGAAGAGTCAATTAAGTGTTCACTGTGCAAATTTTGTCAGTTGGCTTTGGTCAGATTTGTGAGGAATGGATAATAAAATGTAGCCGGTTTCCTAAACATCCACCCCACTGCACTAATGTTGAGACCATATTGCATGAAGTCAATGATGACTTACGCCAAAATAGGAGAAACAACTTTTACTGGAGGCAAGTATAGTGCCACAGTTAAATCCATACGCAAAAACGGAACAGTATGTCAGCTATTGCTCATGCCTCAACGTTTCAATATTAACCTAACTGTGTCCTGTTCTTACTCACTTGAAATATCTGCATAAATGGAAATCATGGCCAGCAGCTTCAAACTACCATTGAACACGCTCTTCATGTACTTTCTGTAAGCACAGGTACGGCAATGCCTTGAAAACCTTGTTTTGCTGAACTGAATATAGAACAGTACATCATTTGTATGAACTTCTGCTAGAGATTATAGAAATGTCATAGTATCTGGTATCACTCACAGTGAAAGCACATTTTAGAGAAGTGGTGGTTACTTTTTCATGCTCCTGTAAAATAAAATTGTTCTCTTCTCAAAAAAGCATATTTTCATCATTTTATAATGTGCAGCTTTGGTCCATCGTCTATGTGTAGGCCTAGATGTTTAAAAAAAAGTAATAAATAGCTTTTTTTTGTTTGTTTTTTTGTTGTAAAGCTGCAATAGGCCTAACCTTAGTGTGGCCTGATGAGGATTGCTGCGTGATGTAGATTCAGGACACGTAGTAAACCGCAACATCAGTTTAATGATTGCTTTCACAAGCGCACTTGACCTCTTGAAGATGTAGCTCTGTTTCTTGTACAAAGCCTGTTGAGTAGGCACAAACTGTGACAAATGGAGGAACAACAAGGAAACAATTGTGATCATCAGTGCAGGAAATTGAGGCTTTGGATCTCATTTCCCCAGGAAGCTCAGTTTCATGTTAACTCAGTCAAGATTTCAACACCAAAGTAGCCGGAAATCAAGCAACCAGATTTCTAGCCCAAAGCTGGGCAATATCAGGTGAAAGACTAGTATTTCTGGTGGTGGTTATAGTTTGAGATGATATTCAAGGTAGAGAGATTGTAGGCGTGTTATTGCTTTGAATTACTGAATTTCAATGGTAGGGAGAAAAATGGAACAGACTGTAAGCTGTGATAGTATTTGATATGTTATTTTAGTATACAGTTGTAGGTATCAACAGAATCAAAATAGTGTTTTGGGAAAGAGGATAAATCCAGAAAAAAAGAGATCTTGCCAAAAGCTGGAATTAAGAGTGTTACTAACTGAGAAAAGCCTCTAAGAGGCATTGTGCACGAAGTTTTTGCTCAACGGTCAGTCAGCACTCATGAATACACTGAGCTGAAGAACAAATACATTCAGGCTGGGCACATTCTGTTAAACGGTTTATTTTGCAAGTTTCTTAAGACTTTGGGCATGAGAACATGGTTTTCTTAAGGGCACACAATTATGAATGGAGCCTGGCAGCGTGACTTGCAGCCAGCCCGTATACTAAGTAGCTGGCACCAGGCTGCTCTCGTAGGATGGCACTCCTCCACAGTAAACGGCTCCATTGAGGTGACCAGAGCCAGCTGGAGGCTTGCTCTCAGCCACAAAGCCATATCCTGCTCCACATTGAATAGGTGGAGAGTGCCATCTAGATGTATGACATGGAACAGCCGTTTTATTTTAAACACTCCTGACTGTAAACGATCCTTAGTATCAATGTGCCAAATTTGTAGTGACGTGAAATTACGATACTTGTTGTAATCTGAACCTTCCATCACATTCCAAGTGAAATGTGTAGCATACTGTCCATGGTGAATTTTGACCTCATTTTTGTCACGCCATATATATATTTAGTCATTGGTTGTGTCTACGTGTGTGATGAAGTTAGAAGCTTCACAATGAATTAGGCCTATAATGTGATAGATGGGCCGGTCTCAAAAACACCAACATCTTCTATGATGGATATGTATGATAATAATAAGTTAGTTCTGCACCAAGGTTGAAACTGAAGTATCTGTGCACTGGTTTTCTCATTTGTGTAGCTACAGGAAGTGTTCATTCGCGCTATTTCCAGTTTCAGTTTTAAACATTTACTAGGTAATGGTGGATTACCTCAAACTGTCAATGTGAACGGTTTGCTGATGTAGGACTGGCAATATATCGAATTCGATTAATTCGAATGTATGTTTTTGCGCGATATTCCAAATGCCTGTATCGCAAAAATCTAGGTTTTGTTATTTTTCTTTTTATGATCGTTTATGTCAGCTTGTTCTCATGTTGTGAGCTTGGTCTCGTCTTCTTTGGTTAGGGCACCTTCCGATTTACACCAGAGATCTGTATATAATGACAAGATGCACGTCTCCGCCCTAACCATGCTAGTCGGGAAATAAGCCCATAGAAATGCATTATGAATGATGCATGATGTGTCACACTGCATGAGGCGAATTGTGGTCACACCAGATACTGACTTGTTTTCTGATCCATGCCTCTATCTCTCTGCTCTTCCACCTATGATGGTATGCCTAATTTCTGGCTGTGGGTAACTCAAAGCCTGACCTATGTCTTCTGTTTTATGGTATGATGACTGTTGTTTTTATGCCTTATGATGTTATGATGGAACATTGGAGTTCTTTCTGTGACAATTTTCTATGTGGCCTCAGAATCCCAACGTCTTTAACCTTTTGGTATTGTAATCAGGTGGGATAAATACAGCCTTTGTGCAAGGCCTTGGCACCCTGCTCCCCCTCCAAGCGCGATATGTGCTGACCCCAGAGGAAGAGAGAAGCGTCTTTGTCTGGGTTGGGAGAGAGAAAATACATTATTTACTGCCATGTGGGACTGGGGCTCAGGAGAATTCAGGCCCTAGACATAGAGGCCCTAGGGAGAGAGGCTGAAAAAAAAGATTTTTTTGCACTGTGGCAGACAATTCAATGTCTGTTGGGCCCAGCCCATATTATCCATGGTGTGAAGGCTGTTTACACTGACTCAGAAACTGTTTGTATTGCTGCTGAGTGGCCGTCCGTCGTTGCCTCAGAATTCTTTTTTTTTTTGGAGGGGGCGTGCTCTGATTTCGTGGTCTTATCCGTGGTATTTTCTAAGAATAACATTGTATTTTGGTGGTTGAAACAAAAGGAAAGAAAGACTGTAAACAATTCAATTATGCTCTCTGTGTTGCTCTACATCAGTGGGATTCAAAGTTGTGGTTGCGACCTCACTAGGGAATGGCAGTGGGGTTGCCATTCAAATAATAAGAATTAACCAACATATATTTTTGTATGATTTTTTTGTTCCCCAATTTTTCTTTGGACTCCAGATTATTTTATGTGAAATGGGATACAAATGTAATTGAAAAATAATTTTAAGGTTGTCATTAGATTTGTGGTAGGTTGCCAGAAATTCTGGTGGGGGAAAAATATGGGTTCCCTGCTGGAAAAGTTTTTTAATAACACTGCTCTACATGATGCTTCCTCTTCGTCTGACCCTTTGCTAACTGTCACAGTAACTTCTCCAGCGTGGCTTCCCAGGCCAACATCTATGGACCTCACAGCCACGCAGAGGCAGCAGCGGCTCCACCAGCGTCCTCCTCGTCTTCCCCCTCCTCTCCCCCATCCTCCTCCTCAGCCTTCTGCCCCGCCCTCCCCTCCCGACACATTGTGGAGCGGCAGCCGCGCATGCTCAACTTCCGGGTGGAGTACCGCCAGCGCACTGTGGAAGTGGTTGTAGAGGAGGGCAGCGCAGTCGGTGAGGAGATGCTCTCACCATACACTACTCATACTATGGTTCCTACACGAACATTCCACTATGGGCCTACACATCACATACCCTTACTGCTTGCTTACTCTGAGACAATGTGGGTGTTACAGATGTGGTGTTAGACAACCCAAAATATTGTCAGTTCCTGGTAAAAGAAGCGATGTTGGTCAAATGAACCTCACAATAAAAATACAACACTAAGGTATAGTGCTTTAGTCTTTAGACTTTAATCCCTTTCTCAGAATCTAAACACTTTTGTAACCAGTTTTGAAACAATTTTGTTGTGAAAATAATGTAGTGTTAAACGATTAATTAAGCATATGTTTGCGCCCCCAATTCAGTAATTTGACTTTGTATTGAAAACGACATATTTGAAGATTTTGTGTAACTTGTCTTTTACTGCCATCTAATGTTGAACTGCCATTGCAATTACATTTTGTATTTTTTCCTTTATTCTTTGTAGGGGAAATCAAACAGATTCTGGAGACGGAGCTTCAGGTCCCCGTATCAAAAATGCAGTTGAAAGGTTGGAAAAGTGGAGACGTATCTGACAGTGTGAGTATTGCCCTCAAAATAATTGTTTTGATAATGGAATGCCTCTTCAAATAAGCATGTTTAAACCATCTCTCTGCAAAATGTTTTGCTTTATCTTAATTTATTTTTCACAATGGTGAAACAAGAGGTTTCACAAATGTCAACAAGAGGTTTCACAAATGGTTTCAAGAGGTTTCACAAATGTCACCCACACCCATCTAGTGGGGATGGATACAGTACCACTGTGCATTATTAATTCGTCAGTCCCTGTGTCCTCAGATGGTTCTGCAAAGTTTACACTTGCCCAAGAACAACAGCCTGTATGTGCTGACCCCAGATATCTCCCCCACTGCCAGCACCAGCCAAAACAGGTAACTAACTTCACTCACTTTCACTTACTCACACATTTTTTGTTTTCAGTCATTTTCACTTAGTTGCTCATTTTTTTTGTTTTCAGTCGTGTTATCTGCAGCACAATTATTGTAGAATAGGCCTACCCTCACAGTTGTAGTTTACCCTCCCAGCAAAAGCATTATTGCCTCTGTATCTTGGTAAAATAGACACTGCCACTTTTTCTGATATGGAAATATGCATTAGCATTGACTGTTAGTGTTGCCCACGTTTTCATACATGTTGAACACTAGGTGGCACTATACACCTAATAATGGTACAATTGTTTCTGGACTACATACCACACCATGAGTATTATACCATAGATTTCAATGTGATTGGAATATTTACAAAGATATTTGACCTTTTGTGCACAGAAGGTTTCTGTCATGTATTTTGACATTTAAAATGAAAGGCTACTGCAATACTCTCTTTGTGCAGAGTAGCTGCAGCTCAGTTGGTAGAGCATGGCGCTTGCAACGCCAGGGTTGTGGGTTCGATTCCCACGGGGGCCAGTATGAAAGATGTATGCACTCACTAACTGTAAGTCGCTCTGGATAAGAGCGTCTGCTAAATGACTAAAATGTAAATGTAGTGTAAATAATGGTTTTCAGAGGTGTATTTGTATCAATTTCATAGCTTTCACATTGTTGCTGGAAATGTTATTTTCCTATACCAATAGTAAAGCACTTTCACTTATGTAATATCAAGAGACATTTGAGATTCATTGAGGGGGATCCATTAAGCCACTCTAGAAGGTCATTCTACCAAGCTTTATGAATCCAAGGAGGGTTTAGCAACCTTTCCATCTAAAATGTCAAACTACTCATCATTGAGCTATAATCCCATCACAAAGGCTGGTTTTGTGTCTGATCTGATTTCTCATCTGTATCAGCCAGGTAAAGTTCATACTAATAAGGAAATCCCACCCCTGGTAATAATGCTCTCTGGTGCACCTGCTTGCCAGCATGGCACCAAACCAATAAGGCTTGTTAGGATTTGGTTGAACACTTATACAATCTTTATCTGAACATACTTTAGCAACATCAGATTTAACCAAATGTAGAGAGAGAACCGTGTTAAAGGCAAGGCACTAATTGTTGATGAGCTGTAGTGCTGTTGGAGTGTGTCCGTGGTCGGTTGTAACAGGAGGGCATGGGTCTGTGTAATTATGTGTTGATTAGGGAGGCAGTCGGGCCCAGTGGGGTTACTGAGGAGATAGAGACGTGGCACTGCCATGCATTATGAAAAGCCAGTCCGGCTCTACACCAGTCACTGTGCACCGACGTGTGTCAGACTGGAGGACCGGTCGAAATACAATTGGTCTCATGTTTCTTCCCCCTGTGTTCCTCTCAGAACACGTTGAATCAGACACAGAGAGACTGGCAGATACCGGCATGGGTCAAGTATTGCAATGCCTTGTATGGATAGAGTTTTGTAATATCTCACAGATATGTAGGGGGTTGATATCCAGAAAGAAAGAATGCTGCTGCTGCTGCCGTTGGCTGTGCTGCTTTGACAACCAGTAAGTAGAGGTTTGACGGTGTAGCAGGCAGCTAATGGCCATTTTCTGGCTAACTGTGCAAACTGCGGTCTCTTAGTGGCACAATTTCCTATTTTCGAAGTGTTATCGCTATAATGTTCAGTGTTAGGAGCTCATTATCTTCCATAAACTATTTTGGTGGAGTTAGCGGGGGTGTGTGGCGACCCTGTAGTCATCTTTGCTGCTGAAAGAGGATGTCGATCACACCGCTCAGAGGAGCAGGCCTCCTGCAGGGAGGGCAGGCAAGCCGTTAGCACAGCAGCATTAAAAATAACCTTAGCAGCGCAGTCACCGAGCTGCTAGTCTGCTGCTGTCAGAGAGCTGACATCCCCACCGCTCTGCCAAACCCTGTATTAGGCCTAATACCTGCTGAAACGGGAGACTGACTGGGCTGACAAGGCACTACTAGCAGGGCTACCTTGGGTACTACCTTTTATATCACACAGGGAACAACTGAGACGTACAGTAGCCCCTTTTTAATTGTACTGAGGAGGGTACATTCAAGCCTGCGTAATTCTAACTGAAATTAGACTTTGTGGTTGGTAGCAAGCTGAAAAGCCAATGAAATAAAGTATAAGTTGGAAATAATATGTAGGCCTAAATAAATTGTGCTTATTATATGGCATTAACACTTTTATATTACTGCTTAACTGTTTTAAGTTATGGAAGGCAGTTATATTTGGTGGTAATTTATTTATTCAGAAATAATCATATTTACTACATGCTGGAATAGACATCAGTATTTAGTACTTCACTAATATTTGTGTATATTACTATGCCTGGAGAACTTATGTCCATATTTAATTTACTCATTGCTTGAGTCTAAAAGAGAACATTGTTCCTCTGATTTAGTTCCTATTCCTTTGTAATAATTGGGAGCAGTTTCTGAAAATGGGACATAACTTAACAAATAAAAGACACAGTAGGCAATTACTTCAAAGCACATCTCTGCACACATTAACCAAACAGACTAATCAAATAGTTATCACCAGGCCCACTCATTTGAATCCTCTGTTTGATAATAAATACATTTGAGATTTCAGACAAGCTCTCCCTCAAAGGTAGTTACAACGATCTACTCCTGAGCCAAACAAACATTTCCCGGTGTCTATGTTGACTGATGGTGAATATAGGAGGCTTTCTAGATGGAGCTAATCTCTTGCATAAATAATGTAGGGAGATGAATATTTTAATGTGACTCATCTATTTCTGTTGCTTCCAGGAAGTGTGTTTATTGAAGGTTATTTTAATTTGAACTCTGCATGTGAAATACAAATGCATCATTAGACATTTGGTATTTATTTGCCGCGTCCCTCCCTCTCTCCCCAGTCTGTTAACCCCTCAGAGATACTGATGCCTCAGATGCTGGCTGGCCAAAAGCACAGGGAACTATTAACAATTAGTATGCTGATTTAGTCTTGAGACAAAATGGCAGACCAAGACATACCACATAATGGGAGATTGTGTATTTGCCTTAATTTGCCTTTGTAGTGGATGTAAAATGTGGAGGAAAGAAGGTTCTGCATGTCTGTCTGCCTGTAGTTTTGACCTCTTTAGATCATATGTCACAGATGAGATGGTCAGTGTGTGTATTGTGATGTTCTAAAGTGAAGGAAAAAGTTTGTGTGCGCGTGTGTCTGGCATGGCTAGTTTAATAATGTCTGTGTGTCTGCTCTGTGCCTGGGGACCCTCAATGAGGCAGGGAGGCTTATCTCAAAATGAAACCAATCTGTTGAGACTCCTCCTCTCCTGCAAAACTGTTTATTTTCTGTCTATAAATCTAAGTGACATTTTACTTGGAGCACCTCATGCCGTGTCAAGTACTCCTGAGAGGACGGAGCCCGGCCCGGTGTCTCTATGTATAGAGTGCACTGACGGCTGAAGCAAACACTGACGTAACCCTTAAGCCCTCACAGCAGGATGGCCTGATGGGAGTCAAGTGTAGAGAACATGAGAGGAGCTGAAAGCACTTTTGTTGAGTTGGTAGTATGACCCCAGAAGCAAAGATATTAATTATCCGCCATAGGTTTGCATAGATCTTTTATCTCAATACGACCAACTTGCAGGAAGCCAAATAGCTAAGTTACAGAGGAGACAAATACCTCACAGTATGGACCTCATAGTCCGCTCATGTTCAAAGTGTTTACTGTGTAAAGCCATAAGTACCCATTTATTATTATTATTGCGGTCTTCACAACGGCTTATGGTAACGCTACAACACAGCTACCCACTTTTCCCTTTCGCGGTTTAGTCTGCCAGCAACAATCAGGACTGTGTCCAAACAAATCATGGCGATATTAGCTTGATCCCCTGTGTGTGAGTCCCCATTCCTCTCTCTCTCCTGCCTGCCTGTCCCTGCTAAACTCATTATATATGCAGTCCTTCCACACCACACATTTTCAATCTTCCCGGTTAGCTACAACAAACATAACATTTACATATTGATTTCGTAGTTTTAGTCAATGTAAATATGCCGTCATTACAGTACATTTGAGCTTCTGTTAACATAAGCTCGTCCAGATCTGCACAGATTAAGGCAGTGCTTGCATAATTAATGTGTGTGCTACATATTAATTCTGACTCTCCTCTTCCTCCTCGCTTGGATTTGAGCTCTGATTAACTGCCTGGCTTGAACTAAGCTCCCGATTCATATTCACGAACACAGACTGAGCGTTTGCTCAAACCGCTACTTAACCTCAACATTTTATTATAAGTGAAGCTTCCAAAACTTGAATCTCTCTGTGAAGCACACAAAGTATCTCCCTGTTCTGCTGCACATATCCTCAGTCATTGCCCAAAGCTGCAAGCTAGGACCCAGAACTCTCCACCTGTTTGCCCTTAAAAACCACACTGGCCCAATGTATAGGTTCAGAGAAAAGACCCTCTGAGAAATCAATACATGCCCTTGACTTCCAGACCAGCCATGTGTTGTGGGGAACAGGTTGTGTGTGGGATGTCCCTGCTGTGTCCCTGTGTCCTGGCCACCCCATGCTGGGTCAGGGAGCAGGCTAGAAGGCTGCTGGGGGCTGTTGAGCAGCACAGGGTTCCCAGCACCAGGCGAGGCCTGTCTGGACAGAGACCGAGGAGTGGGCACGAGCCCCAGGGGAAACGCAGGGAGCCACAGCACTGCAGGGATAAGTGTCTGACAAGTCTCTGCTTGTTCTCCGCTTGACTCTGATGTTTTCATTTTTTATTCCTCCCTCTCCAGCGTTCTCCAGGAGTCGTTAAATCAGAACTTCCTGCTCATCATCAGCCACCGTGAAGCCCAGAGAGACTACAACCTCAACTTCCCCGGCAGTAGAACCATACAGGAGGTGGGTCTCCCTCTGTCTCTACACATAATGTCCTGTCAGTACTAGAAGGGCCTCAAGATATGGCATTCTACCAGTAAGATAGTTGTATGGTTTGATAATATTACAGTTCTTAGAAAACATAACTGCCATCACTAAAACATAACTGCCATCACTGAGTAGGAACATTTTAAATATTAGAATTTACTATACAATTCTAATAAACTATAACTGCAATCGCAAAGTTTTGCTCAGCCATGTTGCTACAATAGGAATGAATATCAATATTCATCACGAATGCTGAAGTTTACACACAATTGCTCATACAGCTGTGGTGCATTGTTTGCTTGCTGCGGCACCTCAAGAGGGTAGATCTTATTTTTATTCTCCAAGATTATCTATCCATCAGGTCCACATTGCCAGAGACTGTCTAAATGGCTGGACGCTGTTTGATCTGAGGACAAATTGGCATTTGTAGGCAACATTGTGGGAAATGTGTTTGTGTAGTGGGGGTGACAGTGGGGGCAGGGAACGGGCCTGCTAATTTTCTCGATCTGAAACCAAACACTGGATTTGGTAGCAGATTAAATATTCATACTGGGACCACCAACTGCCTATTTGCCCCTTTCACTTATGACAGTCTCAGCTACAGTTTGATTTGAGGGTTGAAGGGAGTTGGGTGGGTGGACTGCCTTGGAGTCATCAGTGCATCTCAGTTGCTCTCTTTTCATCCATTGCAGCTTTAGCCTCGAGTGTTTCCACTTCAAGTTAGCTCAGAGAACCAAAACAGTGTTCTATTATAAGGATGCACCTCTTCCTCCTGTTTTTAATAGCATATGCAAATCTGAAATGTCTCCATTAATTATTAGCAGGAAGTCAGTTCCACGTTAAGTGTAACAGGCTCCCCATGGACTGACAGTGTCACTGAAATCCCTCTTTCTAATGAGATCCATGCCGGGGTACATGGCGTACTCAAGGAGTAGCCTCCTTTTGAAGTTTGAATCAAAAGTTCGTTAGGAATGTTGAGACTGCAATGACGTCTCTGACAGTCCCAAGGCAGAGAACAATCTGATTAAGAAAAAGGAAGATGATACTCAAATACCAATGTATCACCATTGTGGTGAAGTTATTTTCATGTTATTCTGCACATGTCAATGGCAGCATTTCCGCTACTGGTGACTCTAGCGATGCCAAAATGCCAGTGAGTGGTTATTGTTTCGGTCTCTCATAATTAGCCAAACTGCAGACAGACAGTATTGTTGTGTGGCGTTGGTGCATCAGTTAGATTGGTTTCATGGGTCCCAGCATCCCCTGCTCTCAGTGCTTCCGCCTGTATGGCGCTGGTGACCATTACTGTAATCAGCCTACTTGAAGGGTTTGTAATGGTGCTAATTGAAGAGATTAATACGGCAGCGGTGGAGTGGGGGCGGCCTCTCCCCTTCCTCAGGCAGATGGTTTTGATGAGCGCCCACTGTGAACCTTAAGTGTTTCTGCTGGGATTACAAACACTGAGGAGGGGTCCCTGTTGTGAGGGGGGGGAAAGAAAGGAGGAAGAGGCTGGTAGCTTGGTGGGGGAGCTGGAAAGGGGACAAAGCGAATTCAAACAGGCCTCCATGTCCTCACGCAAGCTTGTCTTTAGGCATTCTGTTGCCTCAGAGAAAATGAGGCCAAGCACCTTTATCCCCCTGTACATCGATCTGTGGTTCAGTGCTTGTTGGGCACTTATTTACTGTTTGGTCAACGTTTATTGCACCAAAACGTGTAGAACATAAGGCAGAATGCAGGTGATGGTTAAAAAACTAGTGTGATCGCTACAGGTAGAAAACTGCAATTTCTATCGTCAAGTGCCAAGCCTAAAGAACATCAAAGGGTTTTGGAATACTTTACATAAAATTACATTCTTAAAAGTAGTGCAGGGAATTATGTAGTTTTGGTTGTCTATTAATTTACTTGCCAAGTAAAAGTTCTAACGTAAGGGATTGTATTGCAGTCATGATGGAGATCTGAAAGACCAAATAAGAAAGCAACAAAGAAGCAACACTATATTCAAAGATGCCGGCCGCTCCCTTTTGCCCATTCTGTCCCCAACCCGGCCACATATGGAGCCCACTGCAAACCATCTTTCTCCCCCTCATCCACTTTTGTCTTCGTTGAAGACTAGCCAATGGTCTCTGCTTGTGCATATTAATGGGGAGAGTCCTGTCCTCTTGTTTGTCTTTGCCAAAAGCTCTGGCTTTGCCTTGTGGCTCCCAGGGAACAGCTCCCCTCGCTCGCCACAGTTCGGCCTCGGGGCTTGGGCTCTGATTGGCATTCCCAGCCAAAATGTGGGGGTACGCTAAGCTGGAGAGCAAATGTTTGCCAGGAAAGTGGCGGGTAGAATAGGGGTGGCCGATGGGTCTGGAGTGTCCGTGACCAGACGAGTTGTCCGGGGGATTTCTCCAGCCCCTGTCGTTTCTACTCTGCAGCTGGAGAGATGAACGGAGGACAAAAAAGAAAGAGGGAGAGATGGAGAGGGAGAGATTGAAAGAAAGGCATCTGGTGCTGGAGAGCTTGTGACTGTTTAACGGCAACCTTTTCTTCTCTTTGATTGCGCTCCAGCCAAGGATTACTAGTACTTGGCATTAAGAATGATTAGATCATTAATGTTTCTGTGTATATCGCCCAAGCACTGTGATATCGAGTACATGCTGGTCTCAGCCTTAACAGCAGGGAAGGGGCTTTCTTTATGTTATTAACACTTTATTCCCCTGTAGCTCAGTTGGTAGAGCATGGCGCTTGCAACACCAGGGTTGTGGGTTCGTTTCCCACGGGGGGCCAGTATGAAAATGTATGCACTCATTAACTGTAAGTCGCTCTGGGTAAGAGTGTCTGCTAAATGACTAAAATGTAAATATGTGTAATTGCAGTGGATAATTCATTTTCAATCTATGTCCTGACAAAGTAGGCTATAGGCTACGTAAAATGACACAGCCTCAAAGGTATTTGTGACATTAAACAATTTTTTGCATTGTCTGCATCTCTTTTTACTGCTATTACCTTTTTAGGCACAGCCCTCTGGAAATTGCTCATACACAAAGGGGTTTAGGCTATTAGGCTACATGTTAAAGGTGCAATATGCAGAAGTCGCTCCGCCATTCCCTGGTTGCTAAAATTCTAATAGTTTGCCTAATTTCTGTTTGTGACAAAACAAGAAATGTCAAATGTAGAGAATCATTGTACCGTGTAAACTGCTGTGAAATATCTTGTCAATAACCAAAAATACTGTGTTTTCAGCTGTTTGAAGCTAGTGTACAAAACGTAAAGTAAAAGACGCAAATACGAAACTTAAGAATGGGAAACAAAGAAATAGTGCACAGAACTGATCTACCGCATCTTAGACTTGCTTTCAATGAGAATGACAGATCTATAACAACATTTCTATGTGAATTTGGTCGGGTCAACCAAAAAGTTACATATTGCAGCTTTAAGAAATAGTACAATGTGTCTAATTTTTATATTATGTAGTATAATCTGTAACGATTCACCGATATGCATCGGTCCCCGATTCAAATGTTTAAGATACGACCGCATCGGTCCGCAGACGTTAAACCGTTCCAAATGTAGCATGCATCAGTCAGAAAATCAATTAAAATGTTACGAATCGCCGATTCACTAAAATGTTTTGCTCACATTACTTTCTTTCTACCTTCCGTAAATACCTAACATTTTGTGACAACTGATGCGTAAAGGGGTTACTTGTGTCAAACTAATCATGTAACTGTGTTGACAGTCATTGATCTACAAGTCATTTTGCATGCTGAACAACCCTAGGGAATATGTAGCCTAGTCAAACTGTACACTGTGCCCAGCTTCGCGAGCTGACCAACGTGAGGTAGGCGGCCTGTGACTGATCTTGCACATTCAGCATTCAAATGGTAAAATAGCTTGCGCGTTATTAGGCTTTACTAGTTGAGTGACAACCTATGTAATTTGCTAGGTTATTGTTATCTATGCGCTGTTGCAAATTGTCTTTTACCAGAATAAAAGTAAGCTACCGGAGACGCAACTCTCATCTGGCTATACCTGCTGAACCTTATATACCTTATTTCCATTGTTCAGGTTCACCATCAGCAATAGTTTAGGTAGTTCTGCTTTAAACAATCAGTGTATGTGGTCATTTTTAGATACACAGGGTAAAGTTAATAATTTAATAATGAAGAATCACTTTTGCGAAGCGCACTGCATGGCCAAAGCGGGAGGAGAAAAAAAGCTCATTAAATGATTCTAGATGGGGGTGAAATCCTAAATTGTGATATTCATTGGCTATGTCCTAGCTAATTTGTGAAGTATAAATATTGATATATTACTAGCTCAAACACTTGATTAGTGGGTGATTTCAGAACCAAAGTGGGGGGGACAAAAAACAGGCTACATTGCCACCCCCATGTGTTTGCTGTTTTTGATACCATTCCGACTCATTCCACTCCAGCCATTCCCACGAGCCCTTCCTCCCCAATTAAGGTGCCCCCAACCTCCTGTGCTAATAATATGGTAAAGTCAGACCCGACTCGAGCTGCTCTCGAAATTGAATACAGTTCTCTGAAAGACAGGGGGCAGCATTAGACAGCACGGTTATCGGAGTGTGTCAATATCACTGGCCTTACTAGTAATGGGATGGGCTTTTTTGAAAACTTGATTGTATTATAGCGTTGGTCAGCAGTAGTAATAGTAGATTGCTTTGGTGAAAGCACAACTTTTCTACTGAGTTGGGTGATTGGGGATTTTAATGAGATCTCTAATTGGAATGCCCAGCAAAAGGCTGTAGTACATAGAGGTGGCATGGTGAATAGTTAAAGGCCCAGTGTAGTCAAATTTGTTTAACAGCTGATGAAACCAACACAGTGTTTTATTAGATTTTTAATCAGTGTTATTTCCTGATTAGTTGCTGGTTGAAATTACAATCTACACAGGACCTTCTAATCAGCAGATTTGCATGGCCTGGAGTTTCGGCTTGCCTGGTGACATCACCAGGCAGTAAATTGGTTAATAGACCAATAACATAGAGTTCCAAACCTCTCTGCCAAAAACAGCTAGTTTTCCGGTTTCCCCTCCCCACTCAGACCACTCCCAGACAGTCCTAGCAAAATTGTAGCTTGAGAAAGTTTTTTGCTAAAAGGCCATTTCTGTCAGTTTTAAATGGAAAACTATTACATTAAGGTACTTAATTGTTACCCAGAAATGATTTGATATTGATATAAAAAGGCTGAATTGGGCCTTTTTAAATTTTGGTTCTATTTAGCCAGATATCAATACTAGAGCCGGACCGATAAATCGGTTGACCGATGTTATCGGCCGATATTAGCCTTTATCAGAAATATTTGTATCAGTCTTTATTCCTCAGATAAAGCTCAGATGTTCTATACATAGAATGAACAAATAAGCCTGCTCATTTGCAGTCATTTTTAAGTCACGATGTGAGAATTAGTGGGCATGGTGGTTTGATAGTGAGTAGCTTGCCGCAGCCAGCAACAGTGTATTTGAATAAGTAAATAATCAAAAGTACACTTCATCAAGTAAGCAGCCCTGTCCTCATCACATGCTCACTTGGTTAACGTTAGCTGGCTAGCTAGCTGGAAATGTATTGTAGTTAGGCTCTTTCTAGCCAGCAAAGTAGTTAGTCTCGCTAGCAAGCAATCAATCTGTGCTACTTATGTGCAACCACTGGACTGGCGCCAATGTAAACATTGACTCATCCTTGATACAAAAATAAAATGGGCCTATTATGTTATTTTCTGAAACATGCAATCTGCAAAAAGCGAGACAGATCTGCGCTATCTATCATTCAGGCCATGTGCTTGCATTCATGATGAGAAGCTTGTTAGTTAGCTAGCTAGCTAGCTAGCTAGCTCAATTAGAACGTGTGACTAAAACCAGTGCAGCAAACATTTTCCTGCATGAATGTTTTCAGTTATCAGCGAATGACATTTGCAGTTGACTTGAAAATATATAGCTAATACAATTGTATTGAATGACAGTGTAATTTACATTATGGTTTCAGTAAGAAAACATTTTCGTAATGAACAGGTAGCATTTTGCCTGTCATAACAACAAAGATTGTTATAACTAACCCAAGATAGACCACAGCCTATCTTTTCCAATGGGAGCAAATTAATAATAGTCGGCAGAACAAGCAAGCAGAGCCTATTGGCGAGTTCTAGTATGTATTTGCATATTTCCGTTAGGGAATGACTACACTGTGAAGTGCTTGTGTTAAATAATTAAATTCGTCCTTGCACTCCTTCTAAACGAAAACGTTTTAACCTTTGCCAAAGTAAAAAAAAAAAGTCTACAAAACTTAGTCCACTCTGTTAGTAACAGAGTTTTGGAAACAGAAAACAACTGTATTGAGATCAAACGTTTAATCGATGAGAAAATTAGCACAATGTCAGCCAAAATCCATGTCGCTCCATCTTCTCCCACTGCCGGCCATTGGGCTTCCTCTCACGACCATATTTGGTCGTGTGTGGAAACGCCAACCGGATACTTCACATTTATACATCGGGTGAAATATCTGGCTCATTGTTCTGTGTGATAACAAGCTCTCATTGCCAGGTTGCCTTAGTGTTTCTTTACATGACCTTTGACTGTTGTAAAGCGCTGTAGTGAATCTACTCTATACAAATGCTGATGCTGACATCTAGTGGTGACATTATGGACTGCATGTTACTGCATTTCACTGCATAGTTTGATCTTGTGAACAGTGCAGTTTCAGATTACTTTGAGATAAAGTTAAATTCATTCAGCCCTTGTTTATTAGTGTGCTTGTGGTGCTTCAGCTCAAACACTTATGCATTCTTATCCACTGCCATAGATTGACACATCTTTAAGTTGTATCTAAGAAGGTAAACTCAACAAGTGCTTTGTATTTATAGAGGATATAGTTGCTTTTTGGTGGTTATCATGTAAAACACATAACATTTCTTAAATAGTATTTTTAATATTTAGTTAAGAAATCATAGTTTAGAGCAGTGGTCACCAACCTTTTCTTAATCAAGATCACTTTCGCAGTCAAAAAGCAAGTCGAGATTTACAGCGCAGAATAATACATGTTTAAACGTGACTTAAATTTTTTAAAATTAGCCTAATAAAAACAGGTATGTAGGAATGAGGTTTGTGCAGTAGGCCTAATACATTATCACAACATATTGGCTATATGCCTGGCCTGCCAATATTGTTCTTCTCAGACCATATTATATTTCAAAACTCAAGCTTTGATAACAAAATTGATCAGTTGGTGTAGCACTTGCGAGGCATACCTGAGCATAAATTCTCTTTTTTTTATTTTACTGGACTGACATTTGATGGTCATGGTGCTTTCAAAACAACTGGGAACTCGGAAAAAACGAGGTCAAATCATGACGTCAATGAACTTCAAGTCGGAGTTGGATGATAGTTCAAAGCGATTTTCCCCATGTTTTTTTTCCAGAGTTCCTAGTTGTTGGCATTAGTCTCAGCAGAGGGAGATAGCAGCAGAGGATCCGCATGCTCTTGCCTTTCCTCCTGTAAGCCTGACCGGAGAGAGGGGACACTGTCTTCCACCTGAGGGCGAAACTCGAGTCACACCGCATCTGCCTCATGTGCCTCATTCATGTTGTTCCTATGACCAGAAATACTCCTTGGTATTAAAATACATGACGAGCTGCTAATATTAACAAGAACGTAGGGCTGTCGACAGGCCTAAATTAACACCCGCCACCTGCCAAATGCGGGTAGATTTTGGCATTGGCTGGTAAAATGTCTATTTCACCAGCCACTTTGGCGGGTGGTCAGGCCTCCACAGTGCGAGCATTTCACTCGCATTTGTGAAATAAAATACTCAAGTATGATCACATTTCTAGTAAAATAAATGCTGCAGTAGCTGTTTTAAAAAGTATTTGTGCCGTTTTGTTTCATAGCTGGTAAATTAATATCACAAAGTCAAAGAACTACGAATCCTATAGCCTATTCCACCTACACTGTCTGGCTAGTGGCTGTGCGCACGTGAAGAGCTGAGTGAAGGATTCATTTTTAGAAGCGCTGCGCACAGGCATAAAAGTTGGTCTAATTTACTTGAAACGAACGTCTGCTGAAGTGAGACTGTCCTTGTTTCTTGGCTATTTAAATTGTTTTGTTCACAAGCTAGGTTGTTTTTCTATGTTTGGGTTTCAACTGCTAGTGCAGAGAAGACAAGGCTTCTTCTACTAGTCAGACTCAATCTCACAGGCACAAAAATGACTCGTGGCGCTACCACAGTATTTTTAAAAAATGTAATCTGTGATATTTTGGTTAAAAGACTCCGTCACAAAAAATAAAATTAAACAATATACCACATTACTTCTTACTGGTAATACATGTATTGTTTTAGAAACATTACAAAGCATGCTCATCAATGTTTTGTTGGTGTAATTTTAGCAGGCCAAAAATATTTTGGCTGGTAAGAAATCTGAGTGGCTGGTATAATTGTATTTTTTAAGCTACCTGCCGCAGTGGCTGGTGGACCAAAAAGTAAATGTTTTGCCTTAGCTATTGATACACTTGGCTACTCATTCGTTGCGGCAGCAGTGCGAGTGGGAGTAGAGAGAAGCGCGTTTTATGTTTTGACGACCTGTGGCTGGGGTCGTGGAAGCTGTAGGTAGGCACGGTGATTTGAGCTATCCGATTGGCCAGCGCAGTAGGCATACTAGATTTAGCCACAGATCTCCCGGTCCGCCAGGTAGGCGAAGTATGTATTTTCAGACAAATGAAATGGTTCAAAATGGGAACACTGCCTACCCGTTGCGCAGGGCTTCTGAATCAATGCACCTACCGCCAACAGGGCTTCTGAATCAAGTGCACCTACCGCCAACAGAGCAACACAAAAAAAAAGGAGCGCAAGTCTTTAAGCCTTTATCGTTGGCATTCCTACAGAAATGTTTGGTGATCGACTAGGAAGGAAGGTGACCACTGATTTAGAGTATCAGTTAATCCTTTGGAGCACAATTTTGTAAAAAAATATTTCAAAATCAATAGCTAAAGTTATCCTGGTTTTATGTTGAAATTGATTTTAGGGCAGCTTCAGAGAGAATTAGCGAAGATGGTCGTTATAAGCAAACATGAACATCTTTCCCAACTCTCCCTTTATATTTTACTCATAGAAGTTTTGTTGAAACCATTACTTTGTTTGCATGTCAAATTTCAGTTGCTTGCAAATCATAAAATTTATAGATTCTTGGGTTTTAGTTTTTTTGTCTCTGCTTGAAGTTCTGTCTACTATGCTCATGTCAGAGGATGTGGATACAGAGAACTTTGGCAGATTGTTATGCGTTGAGTGAAATATCGGACTTAATAAACGTATACACAGAGTGTACAAAACATAAGGAACACCTTCCTAATATTGAGTTGTACACTTTTGCCCTCAGAACAGCCTTAATTCGTCGGCATGGACTCTACAAGGTGTTGAAAGCGTTCCACAGGGATGCTGGCCCATGTTGACTCCAATGCTTCCCACAGTTGTCAAGTTAGCTGGATGTCCTTTGGGTGAAGGACCATTCTTGATGCACATGGGAAAATGTTAAGCGTGGAAAAACCCAGCAGCGTTGCAGTTCTTGATACAAACCGGTGCGCCTGGCACATACTACCATACCCCGTTCAAAGGCACTTACAACTTGTGTCTTGTCCATTCACCCTCTGAATGGCACACATACACAATCCATGTCTTAAGGCTTAAAAATAATTATTTAACCAGTCTCCTCCCCTTCATCTACACTGATTTGAACTGGATCTAACAAGTGACATCAATAAGGGTTCATAGCGTTTACCTGGATTCACCTGGTAAGTCTGTCATGGAAAGAGCAGGTGTTCTTAATGTTTTGTGCTCTGAGTGTGTAGTATATAGCAGTATGAGATTGGGCTGCTCTGATAGAGTAGGCCTGTTAAGGTGCTGTGGCCAGCCATCAGGACCTCTGTATGGGCGTTAGTTTGTTTCTCTGAGGCTGCTTTAATCTCTGACTGGAGACTCTTCATTACAGCTGGGCGCTAGTGTTTACGCCTGTCTGACGGTCAGCGCTCGGAGGAGAAATCACTGTAGCCCACTGGTCAAACACAGATATTACACTCTCTAATAACACTGGCCACCTGGCCTGACCCCACTCCACTTCATTAAAAAAAGGAACTGCATGTGTGTTTTAGACTTGCGTCCTGCTTCAGAGAAGAGAGAATTAGTTTTGAATATCATGACCCCATGTCAGCCGCCACCTTATGTACAGTGCATTCGGAAAGTATTCAGACCCCTTGACTTCTTCCATACTTTGTTACGTTAGTCTTATTCTAAAATTGATTTTTTTTATGTCCCTCATCAATCTACATACAATACACCATAATGACAAAGCAAAAACAGGTTTTTAGAAATTTTAGCAAATGTATTAACAATAAAAAAAAAACTGAAATCACATTTACATAAGTATTCAGACCCTTTACCCAGTACTTTGTTGAAGAACCTTTGGAGCAATTACAGCTTTGAGTCTTCTTGGGTATGATGTTACAAGCTTGTCACACCTGTATTTGGGGAGTTTCTCCCATTCCTCTCTGCAGATCCTCTCAAGCTCTGTCAGGTTGGATGGGGAGTGTCGCTGTATAGCTATTTTCAGGTCTCTCCAGAGATGTTCGATCAGGTTCAAGTCCGGGCTCTGGCTGGGCCACTCAAGGACGTTCAGAGACTTGTCCCGAAGCCACTCCTGCGTTGTCTTGGCTGTGTGCTTAGGGTCGTTGTCCTGTTGGAAGGTGAACCTTCGCCCCCAGTCTGAGGTCCTGAGTGCTCTGGAGCAGGTTTTTATCATGGATCTCTCTATACTTTGCTCCGTTCATCTTTCTCTCAATCCTGACTAGTCTCCCAGTCCCTGCCGCTGAAAAGCATCCCCACATCATGATTATGCCACCACCATGCTTCACCGTAGGGATGGTGCCAGGTTTCCTCCAGACGTGATGCTTGGCATTCAGGCCAAAGAGTTCAATCTTGGTTTCATCAGACCAGAGAATCTTGTTTCTCATGGTTCTTCTAAAGAGTCCTTTTAGGTGTCTTTTGGCAAACTCCAAGCGGGCTGTCGTGCCTTTTACTGAGGAGTGGCTTCCGTCTGGCCACTCTACCATAAATGCCTGATTGGTGGAGTGCTGCAAAGATGGTTGTCCTTCTGGAAGGTTCTCCCATCTCCAGAAAGGAACTCTGGGGCTCTGTCAGAGTGACCAAGGCCCTTCTCCCCTGATTGCTCAGTTTGGCTGGCCGGCCAGCTCTAGGAACAGTCTTGGTGGTTCCAAACTTCCATTTAAGAATGATGGAGACCACTGTGTTCTTGGCGACCTTCCATGCTGCAGAAATGTTTTGGGACCCTTCCCCAGATCTGTGCCTCGACACAATCCTGTCTCGGAGCTCTACGGACAATTCCTTCGACCTCATGGCTTGGTTTTTGCTCTGACATACACTGTCAACTGTGGGACCTTTATATAGACAGGTGTGTGCCTTTCCAAATCATGTCCAATCAATTGAATTTACCACAGGTAGACTCCAATCAAGTTTTAGAAACATCTCAAGGATGATCAATGGAAACAGGATGCACCTGAGCTCAATTTCAAGTCTCATACCAGAGGGTCTGGTGTTTCTGTTTTTGAAATTTTATAAATTTGCAAACATTTCTAAAAACCTGTTTTCACTTTGTCATTATAGGGTATTGGGTGTAGATTGATGAGAAAATTAATATTTAATCAATTTTAAGAATAAGGCTGTAATGTAACAAAATGTGGAAAAAGTCAAGTGGTCTGAATACTTTCCGAATGCACTGTATAAACTTTTACCAATGCAGTTTCAGGCCGGTCTGCTTCTTACCAGGTGACCACGCCAACAAAAACACTCTTGTCTGCAAATTATTATTTTTTCAATATGGAAAAGAACTCCACTGAGGGATGTTTGCTCCTCAATCATTTCTGTAATGGTAGTAGATGTTGGGGCTCTGTCTTGTACCTCATTAACCAGCCTTTTGGTTTAGATCAACTTGATATTAGCAGATTGGTCCGAAAATGGTATACAGGCTCATTTGAAAGTGAGCGAAAGTTCACACACTCCCCATAGACCATTGTGAGCTCTGCATGCTTTGCTTGGCATCCTCTGTTTTTGTAACGTTCTTGGAGTTTCCACCTCTATGGGCACGAGCCCTCGGTCTCACCAAAGATACATCTCCCTCCGAGTGTTGTAGGGAGGATTTGGCTTTGTGTGGAGGGAGCTTTCCACCACAATGGCCAGTTTGCTCAACATCAGTATCTACCACCGCAGGGTAGTGCATTCTGCGGGCGTAATGCGCTAGAATCCAGCGCCCGACACGCTCAGACGACGCCTGCTTTGATCACCCTCTGCCGCCGCACATCAGGCTGGCGTTGGGCTTTAAACCAACAGGCCAGGGACGGCGGAGCGTGTCGCTCGGGGACGCTGCTAACTGTTTAAAAGCACGGAATGTTATTAAGTGCAAATACACCGCGCATGAGTGGGAGAAGAGAAATACTGTTCATTTCAGAGCGTGGTTCTGTTGTTCCTGGGCATTAAGCGAGGCATCCGCAGAATGCAGATAATGCAGATAACACTGGCTCTTTCTCTGTCCAATGTGCCCTCCCTCCATCTTTGTTATTCCCTGTGATGCTAAAGTGTGTGGCTATCTCTTGGTCTCCTGTGAAGGAGGTGTGGAAAGGAACTATCAAAACTATGCCCACAGCACACACTGATGTTTTGTCTATTTCATGATGCGTTTACTGTTTTTATGGTCTGGTACAGCCTACTTACGGATTTGCAGTTAGAATTATTTCCTTCAGGATGTTTGATAAACCTGAAATGATTGATTTCATAATTATTTGCCATTGTCATTTTTCAGGTGAAGAGGAATATTTCAGACCTGACAAACATCCCAGTGCGACACCAACAATGGGAGGGCTGGCCTGCTTCGGCATCTGATGATTCAGTAAGGAACAAAAATACACCAACATGTCTCTTGGGCTTGGGAACACCAATGTTGTCTTTGGCCCTTATAGCTGTTGTTCACCGGCATGAGGAAAATGTGTTACCATGTTTTCATTGCAGAATATATCTCGTCAAGGATGCTCTTCTAACTGGCCCATTTGACATGCAGGTCTTTATCTGCTCAGCGGTTGATTAAAGGTTCAAGGCCCAGTTAGTTTATTCCATGAAGGCTAGACAAAAGTCTATTATTTTACAATATGTAGTGGATCCCAATTGAGAGAAACTGTTCAATGTTTTCAATGCTGAAACCATCTGCCCAGATGTTGAAACTAATTAAGATGTCAAAGACTGTCCCCCATGTCCTTCTGTCTGTGGACATTAAAGCTCACGTCATTGAGTGTCACTGACCTCTCCCGCCCGGGGTCATGGTTCCCAGCCATTCAGCTGAACTTAGTCAAAGTGCTCAGAAGCATCCTCACACGAAGCCCTGAGGAACCCCCCCCCCCCCCTCTTTTATTTGACAGCTTAGGCCTATATGTTCCCATGCTAATTGTGTGGATGGTAATGCAACTGGGCTGTTGTGCACACATTTTGTTGGTCCCTTAAATGTTTTCTTTGCTGTTTGAATTATAATTATAATAACATTTCTGTTTTAGATATATTAGTACGGAGTGCGGTAACCTGTTCTATAAATGTTTTGTGGTTCAGATGGGAACTCTCTCTTTTCCCATCTACATTCAAATATTCACTTTGATGAATTGATTAAAAATAACTGCACCTTTTGTTGTTTAGTTTTAAGTGAAGCTTTTAGGACTTGCTTGGTTGCTCTCTTGTGAAAGCAAATAGGCCTACATTGCAACCATGTATTTTCCTGAAAGACTGAGACAAAAGGTTCTACTTCCTTTTTGTTCCAAATTGTTTGCTCTTTGTGTCCTAAAGCTAAACACTGTGGCCAAACGCAACCTCTTAAATGACAAACTCTATACAACATATATAGATATACACTGAGTGTACGAAACATTAGGAACACCTTCATAATATTGAGTTGCAACCCTTTTTGCCCTCAGAACAGCCTCAATTCGATGGGGCATGTAGTCTACAAGGTGTCGGAAGCATTCCACAGGGATGCTGGCCCATGTTGACTCCAATGCGTCCCGCAGTTGTGTCAAGTTGGCTGGATGTTCTTTCGGTGGTGGACCATTCTTGAGACACGGGAAACTGTTGAGCGTGAAAAACCCACCAGCGTTGCAGTTCTTGACACAAACCGGTGCGCCTGGCATCTACTGCCATACCCATTGAAAGGCACTTAAATATTTTGTCTTGCCTGTTCACCCTCTGAATGGCACACATACACAATCCATGTCTCAATCGTTTCAAGGTTGAAAAATACTTATTTAACCTGTCTCCTCCCCTTCATCTACACTGATTTTAAAGTGGATTTAACAAGTGACATCAATAAGGGATCATACGTTTTACCTGGATTCACCTGGTCAGTCTTTCATTGGAAGATAATGTTTTGTACACAGTGTATTTTAATTGTTATCCATTTCTTTCATTAGACGGGCACCAAGAACTCTAGCTGAGAGATCAAGTCCAATCTGAAACCACAGTAAATTGTACAATATCACTTCACACCCACAGCCCTTTGAGTCCACAAATGTTCTGTTTCCAGAATATGAGTGAGGCTGCTTATCAATGAGCCTTTGCTCGACCAAAGCGCTAAGGTAGCTTGGGGATGACTAGAAAGTGGGTGTATGTCATAGGCGTGTGCCTGGCCATAGCCTGGCTAAGGCGGCTCACTGCTCCCATGTTTCCTGGGAGGAGATATTGAAAGCCTTGACTGCAATAATGGCCCTCTCCAGACCCTTATTGAAATGTCTCTCTGAGCATTACAGAGAAAAGCCCTTGCATGCCAGCCTGGCTGTTTCATTGCATATCTCATTAACCCTGCCTCATCTCTAGAGATTTGTACCAATAAACATGGCAGACATGGCTTCAAATGACATTTTCAAGGAGTCAGAATCGTTGACTACTACTCACCTCTGCTTTCATTATTCTCAGCATATGCTCTCACTTATTGTTTAGTAGTGGGGGGGCAGAATTCCCTTTTAACGTGTAATAATTTTATGTTTATTCAATTTGGATATCAATATTGTTCAAACCAAGAGGTTTTATTGATACCTGTCCGTTTTATAATTAAAGACCCAATACCTGTTGCAATATCAGAAATTATTGCGTGAATGTGGAGCAAAAAAATTCTGCCACAGATAAACAACACCTACATGTTGTTAGATAACAGCCGTTATATTGGTGAAGGCATAGTAGTGTACTGTACACTGCTGAAGCAGCTCTCTGGAGTTAAAGATCATTTCACAAGCTCAGCTGGGCACCACCTCTGCCAGCCACTCCAACCCACACAGCCTTTTGGCAACCAATTGCCAAGAGTCTCTTTCATTTTGATCCTTGTGGATGTTGAAAATCTAGTTTTCACATCCAAGGCTTCGATTAGTCTAATTATAGATTAGCAGCTAATTGATGAACTTATTTGACCTACTGCTGTTTTATAATTGTGCTTTACGCTCATAAACTGAAATCTTCAAAATTGTTGGGTTGGGTTTTTTTTTTTGTACATGAAAGTAAATCGGGTAGGAGCTTACTTGTGGAGAAACTAGTTATTTATTTCCGTACTTCACTTCCTTGATACTATGCCTTCATTGTGCATTGAGCCACAAAGGGTTAGCCTACATATAATTGAAATCAGAGCAGGACGAAACATCTCTTGTTTTGGTTGGCAATGTGATTCAGTGAGGTAACTTGATATTTCAAATGAAAAGGAAGTGAAATATAAACATAGCGGGTAAAGGGAAATGCAAGCAACCTGGCCACAGAAACGAGAGAGTGATGCTCATTTGGCATTATTTTTTTATATATTTTTTATTTAACTAGGCAAGTCAGTTAAGAACTAATTCTTATTTACAATGACGGCCAAACCCGGACGACGCTGTGCCAATTGTAGGCCTATATCCATGGTGCCTTAGATTATGATGAAGCTGATGCTCAAAACACAGATGTTTGTGATTGGCTGGGATGAAAAAACGATAAAGGCACATTATGAGCAAACAGTTGTTCCTTGAGGTAAAGGGCCATTGACCACCTTGTGTGAAAGATGATATATTTTTTTGGGGGGGTTGTATTTATTTTTACCCCTTTTTCTCCCCAATTTCGTGGTATCCAATTGGTAGTTACAGTCTTGTCCCATCGCTTCAACTCCCGTACGGACTCGGGAGAGGCGACGGTCGAGAGCCGTGCGTCCTCCGAAACACAACCCAACCGAGCCGCACTGCTTCTTGACACAATACCCGCTTAACCCGGTCGCGGCCGGCTGCAACAGAGCCTGGACTCGAACCAGGATCTCTAGTGGCGCAGCTAGCACTGCGATGCAGTGCTTTAGACCACTGCGCCACTCGGGAGGCCCTCGGTGTGAAAGATGATTGATCTGTTGTGAGACCTCCTTATTACAATCTCCTTCCTCAACATCTCTGAGAAAACAAGCCGAGCCAGGCGGTAGGCGCTCTGGACATTCTGATTGACAGGGCGATCCTGCACCTGTGGGAGTGATTGACAGACAGTGGGACATCCTTATTAGACTCTCTTGTTTTCTCTGCTGCCATAATTGCTGACATTTATCCAGTGTTTCATGGTGTTTGCTAATGTATTAATGCAGCCACTCAGAGGGCTCCGGGCCCGGCTCCGAGCCTCCCGGCTTTTAATGGATTCTCAAGTTGACAGGCCCGTGCAGGCTTATTGGGGCCTGCTGGTTGCCGTAGCGACAGGGCTCAGTGATAAGCTGAGAGAGAGACCCCTGTGTGATTGCTGTCTTTAGGTGACATTCAGTGGGCCCAGACTTTGTGAGGAGGACATACGCTCTATGGAGGAGAGACTATGTAGGCTGTCTCTATCCGTCTCCCTCTGACCAAATACATTTGCTAATGCTACTTTGAGTCGGGTAAAAGTAAGGCGGTCCGGTACGGCGTCCCAGCAAAATAAATAGTGGGGGTATGCCGTACCAGTAAAACATGAGCCTATCACCATTTTTCAAACAAAATGTCAAGAAAACTATAGGCTATTACATAGGGGTGTAACGATTCGTTTTAACAACGATTCGATTTGTATCACGATTCGTGGTTGTCGATACGATTCAAGGACGATATTGGTTCATTTAGAACGATACGATCCGAAACGATTCAGTGACTTGAAATCGATTCAGTAACCTTTTAGCCAAAAATTCAACCAGTGTGACTGAAATAAATACCTGGATACTGGACAGTGCAGGTGAAGTTTCCTAGATTCCTGTTTCTTGTAAGGACCGCAATGGTGGCTTGATAATTTCTCGCTCGTCGGCTTCTCCTCTGTCGTCCGCCATGCTATGTTTTGTTGTCTTTGCGCCTTTGCGCTGCTGCTGGCGCGGGCGATGACGTCACGGATAGGCAGACTGAATCGAGTAATGTTTAAAGCCTTTATCATTAAAAGTGCTAAGAAAAAACATCCATATAAAGTCTGACGTGCTTAAATCCAATGGGTTATTTCCTAGTATCGATACAATCGATTTATTACATTTTAAAACGATGTTAGATTGATATATGTTGTCCAAAAGGCCAACTCGCCGAGCACAGATCGATGTAGTTGGATCATAGGAATATAAATCGATACATTAGTTTATGTCAGAGGCATGAAAAATGAACGAATGGACTTAGCCTACGCGCCACATTTTGCCAAGGCAGAGATGAGTGGCCGACACGAGACGTGCGCGGACAGCAGTGGACGCATAAATTCTGGCCTAATGATGCCAAATGTCATGACACTTTTTGGTGTTTTGTGTAACCGATGTCTCTTTCCATTCACCACTGTTTAGAGGATGGAAAAATGTTGCAAGTGGATGAACGTGTGCTGTTAGCCTAGTAAATGAGCCCTTTGAAGTAATTGTTTGACAATCAGATGAGAACATGACTGGTTGTGTTTGCCACAATAAAAGGTAATAAGTTGTAAAAGTTCAATGAGAAATCTTTACGACTAGGCTAACATAGATCCTATTGAATGAATAGGGATTCTGTATGTAATTCTATGATAATGCCCATAGGCCCAAAAAAATTTGGGCATGCTCGTGCACGCATAAAGCTAATGTTCCTCATTAGCTTGGCCACTTCTTGGATCTTCTGGTCTGTGAGCATAGTGGTAGGGAAGTGACAATTATGGAATTTGGAGTAATGTGGGAAATGGCCACATTCTCTTTTTTATATTATTTTTATTTTGTATAAATGTTTTGAGCTTGTAATGCACCTTCTCCTAAAAGGAAAGTATTAAGAAGTTGATGATGATTTGTTTGAGTTCACGGTTATTTTCCATGATTGTCGGTTACACGATTAGACGATAATTGTGCCAGCTCTACATGGTGGTAAAACACCCCGCTGTTGATCCAGCAGCAGACAGGCATTCCTTTCCCACTGTGACTCTGTGGAGAAGCCGGTGATCAGAGTTGCCTGTGTGAACCTCACACACTTGGTGCAGGACCCCTGATCCTAATCAGGAGTGACATATCTGCAGCAGGCAAGGAGGAACCTGAAAAGGGACCAACAGGTGTTTAGGGTGGGGCTTCTTTCTTCTTTTTCTTCTCTTCTCCTCCGTCTTTATTTTCTTTTTCTCAGGCTCTGTTGTCCCCCTTCATCAAAGAGTTGTTGAACAAGGTGCAATTGGGGCTCTGGGTGCCGTCAGTGCAGCTGTCAGTGGTAATTATCTCACTCACAGCCAGAGACCTAATCCAAACACTGCCTGAAAAAAAGAAACAGAAAGAGAATAAGAGAAAGAGGGAGAGAGGGAAAGAAAGAGAGGCAGTGAGGGGGGCTGAGAGAGAATTATTTCCCTGCATTGCTCCCCAATGCTTAGAACCTTCAATGCAAGTGTTAATTAAAAGAATCCAAAAAAGAGGAGCTTGTTCATTGTGTAAGGATGGAAGAGAAGGTCAGTGTGGGAGGGGTTAACCTCTCCCCTATGCCCCGCGGCGTTCCGCCACAGAGCTGTGGAGCTGCACTTGTCCCGCAGCATCAGGGTCAAAGCTTGGCTTGGGTGAGCGCTCAACTTTATTTCTTTTTTTCGGCACACATGTCATCCCTCCCCTCAAGGTCCCCCATTGGCAGGGGAAGTGATCAACTTTATTTATACACATATTAGGGCCTTGGAGGAGGAAAGCCTCTTATTGTCAAGGGGGTCCACTCGGCTGCTGTTCAATTCTCACGTTTGATTGCCACTCGATTGTCGAGGCTAGAGAAAAGAGCATGGCATTCCTTCACATCTCAAAGCCCTCGTCTCTGTCCTGCTCAATGGGTCAGCCTCTCAATCCCCTGTGCCGATCATTTTTTAACAGCACTTGGCTTTCTATGATCCGTTGTTTGGAAATGTGCTCTTTCAAACCAACAAAGTGTGGCAACCTGATTCAATTTACAGTCAAGGAGATTTCCATCCAATTCCTTTAAAAAATTAATAGAATCAACTTGGCTAATAAGAAAATATATTTTTTACGCTGATCGTAACTTTTTTTTAACATAATGTCTCCGACATAATTTCCTATGACCATAAACAGCTTCTTGACATCAGAACAGCAGTCTCTATCCTTGATTTGGATGAATATTTCTACTTCGGACCAGGCCCTAATATCCGGGACTAGAAAGAGGAAGTGACGGCGCAAAAGAGGCAGACAAGCCGGCATCCTGACTAAACTACGTCGGCGACAAATAGACCACCATTGCCTTCTGTTCTATTGTCGAAAGTGCAGACAATGGCGAACAAACTGGATGAGCTCTGTTCGAGACTATACTATCAACAGGACCTGAAACTGTGATATTCTGTCGTGGCTGAACAAGGACATGGATAATATACATCTCGCTGGTTTTTCTATGCATTGTCAAGACCGGACAGCAGACCTGGGTAAGACGAAGGGAGGAGGGGTGTGTCTTTGTTAACAACAGCTGGTGCGCAAACTCTAAGGAAGTCTCAAGTTTCACCGGCTTCATTAATAAGTGCATCGACGTCGTCGTCCCTACAGTGACCGTACGTACTCCAACCAGAGGCTATGGATTACAGGCAACATCCGCAATGAGCTGAAGGCTAGAGCTGCCGCCTTCAATGAGCGGGACATTAATTTGAACGCTTATAAGAAATCCTGCTACGACCTCCGACAAGCCATCAAACAGGCAAAGCGTCAACACAGGACTAAGATCGAATCCTGCTACGCCGCCGCTGATACTCGACGGATGTGACAGTTCTTGCAAAGTTTCACGGATTACAAAGGGAAACCCAGCCGTGAGCTGCTCAGTGACGCAAGTCTACCAGACAAGCTAAATGCCTTCTATGCTCTCTTCAAGGCAAGCAACACTGAACCATGCATGAGAGAGCACCAGCTGTTCCGGACGAACGTGTGCTCTCGCTTTCTGTAGCTGATGTGAGTAAGACCTTTTCAAACAGGTCAAAAGACAGAATACCAGGACGCGTACTCCGAGCATGCACTGACCAGCTGGCAAGTTTCTAAACTGACATTTTCTACCTCTCCCTGATCCGGTCTGTAATGCCAACTTGTTTTAAGCAGAAGTTTGCATTACAGACTGGGTCAGGTATAGGTTGAAAATGTATGTTTCTAAACTTGCCAGCTGGTCAGTGCATGCTCGGAGTAGTCCCCGTGCCCAAGAACGCCAAGGTAACCTGCCTAAATTATTGTCGTCCTGTAGCACTCACTTCCATAGCCATGAAATTTTTTGAAAGGCTGGTCATGGCTCACATCAACACCATAATACCTGACACCCTGGACCCACTCCAATTCGCATACTGCACCAACAGATCCACAGATAATCTCTATTGCACTCCACACTGCCCTCACCCACCTGGACAAATGAAATACCTATGTAAGAATGCTGTTCATTGACTACAACTCAGCATTCAACACCATAGCCCCTCCAAGCTCATCACCAAGCTCAGGACCCTGGGACTGAACACCTCCTTGCAACTGGATCCTGGACTTTCTGAAGGGTCACCCCCAGGCGGTGAGGGTTGAGCAACAACACATCCTCCACGCTGACCATCAACACGGAGGTCCCTCAGGGGTGTGTGCTTAGTCCCCTCCTGTACTCCCTGTTCACCCACGACTGTGTGGCCGCTCACAACTCGAACAACATACATTTTGCTGACGGCATGACGGTGGTAGGACTGATCATCGGCGAAGATGAGACAGGCTATAGGGAGGAGGTCAGAGACCTGGCAGTGTGGGGCTAGGACAACAACCTCTCCCTCAACTTCAGCAAGACAAAGGAGCTGATTGTGGACTACAGGAAACTGAGGGGCGAGCACGCCCCCATCCACATCGATGAGGCTGTTTAGTGGAGCGGGTCGAGCGCTTCATGTTCCTCTGTCTCCACAGCTGGCCCAGAACAGAGCTGCATGTCTTGCTCTTTATTGTAATCAGAGTGCTAATATAAATACTATGCATGCCAGTCTCTCTTGGTTAAGAGTTGAGGAGAGACTGACTGCATCACATCTTCTTTTATAAGAAACATTGTGTTAAATCCCAAATAGTTTGCATAGTCAACTTACACACAGCTCTGACACACACACTTACCATACCAGACATGCCACCAGGGGTCTTTTCACAGTTCCGAAATCCAGAACAAATTCAAGAAAGCGTACAGTACTATATAGAGCCATTATTGCATGGAATTCCGTTCCCCATCTCATATTGCTCAAATGAAAAGCAAACCTGGTTTAAAAAAACTGATAAAGCAACACCTCACGGCACAACGCCTCTCCCCATTGACCTAGATAGTTTGTGTGTATGTATTGATATATGTAGGCTACGTGTGTGTGCCTTTTATAATGTAGTTCTGTCCTTGAGCTGTTGTCTATTAATGTTCTGTATTATGTCATGTCTTGTGTGGACCCCAGGAAGAGCAGCTGCTGCTTTTGCAACAGCTAATGGGGATCCTAATAAAAAAAGAATAAGCAAAATACACCACTAAGGAATTAACATGGTCCACACACTCACACAGTTGTCAAGAGGACACGAAAGCGCTTCTTCCCCCTCAGCAGGCTAAAAAGATTTGGCATGGGTGTTCATTTTTTATTATTATATATATATTTTTTTTTACCCCACCTTTTCACCCCAATTTCGTCATATCCAATTACGATCTTGTCTCATCACTGCAACTCCCCAATGGGCTCGGGAGAGGTGAAGGTCATGCGTCCTCCAAAACATGACCCACCAAACCGCGCTCCTTAACACCCGCCAGCTTAACCTGGAAGCCAGCCGCACCAATGTGTCGGAGGAAACACTGTTCAACTGACGACCGAAGTCAGCCTGCAGGTGCCCAGCCTGACACAAGGAGTCGCTAGAGCGCGATGAGCCAAGTAAAATCTTGACTGGTTGCATCACCGCCTGATACGGCAACTGGGGCCGAGCTCCCTGCCATCCAGGACCTCTATACTAGGCGGTGAGAGAAAGGCCCCACAAATTGTCCAACTCCAGCCAACCAGGCCATAGTCTGTTCTCTCTGCTACCGCAGGACACTGAACCAACAGGACCCTGAACAGCTTCTACCCCCAAGCCGTAAGACTGCGAAATTGTTAGCCAAATGGCTACTTGACCATTTGCATTGACACTTTTTGCAATAACTCTTTTGACTCATATATGCTGCTGCTACATTTTATTATCTATCCTGTTGCTTAGTCACTTTACCCCTACCTACAGTTGAAGTCGGAAGTTTACATACACCTTAGCCAAATACATTTAAACTCAGTTTTTAACAATTCCTGACATTTAATCCTAGTAACAAATCCCTGTTTTAGGATGACATCAAGTGACCTACAAAAAGAATAGCAAACGGTAGCTGTGGTGAAGTGCACGGCGAGGACGGTTCGAAACAGGCTCCTAGGGGCAGGGCTGAAGTCGTACCAAGCTAGAAAAAAGCCCTTCATCAATGAGAAGCAAAGAAGAGCCAGGCTGAGGTTTGCAAAAGACAATAAGGATTGGACCGTAGAGGACTGGAGTAAGGTCATCTTCTCTGATGAGTCCAATTTTCAGCTTTGCCCAACACCTGGTCGTCTAATGGTTAGACGGAGACCTGGAGAGGCCTACAAGCAACAGTGTCTCACACCCACTGTGAAATTTGGTGGAGGATCAGTGATGATCTGGGGGTGCTTCAGCAAGGCTGGAATCGGGCAGATTTTTCTTTGTGAAGGTCGAATGAATCAAGCCACGTACAAGGTTGTCCTGGAAGAACACTTGCTTCCTTTTGCTCTGACATTGTTCCCCAACTCTGAGGATTGGTTTTTCCAGCAGGACAATGCGACATGCCACACAGCCAGGTCAATCAAGGTGTGGATGGAAGACCACCAGATCAAGACCCTGTCATGGCCAGCCCAATATCCAGACCTGAACTCCATTGAAAACTTCTGGAAGAGGAAGATGGATGGTCACAAGCCATCAAACAAAGCCGAGCTGCTTGAATTTTTGCGCCAGGAGTGGCATAAAGTCACCCAACATCAATGTGAAAGACTGGTGGAGAGCATGCCAAGACGCATGAAAGCTGTGATTGAAAATCAGGGTTATTCCACCAAATATTGATTTCTGAACTCTTCCTAAGTTAAAACATTAGTATTGTGTTGTTTAAAAATGAACATGAACTTATTTTCTTTGCATTATTCGAGGTCTGACAACACTGCATCTTTTTTGTTATTTTGACCAGTTGTCATTTTCTGCAAATAAATGCTCTAAATTATTTTTACCCAAATACATACCTATAAATAGTAAAACCAGAGAAAATTTTAATTTTGCAGTGGTCTCTTAATGTTTTCCGCAGCTATACATACATACATGCATACATACATATACACACACACAGTGGGGAGAACAAGTATTTGATACACTGCCGATTTTGCAGGTTTTCCTACTTACAAAGCATGTAGAGGTCTGTAATTTTTATCATAGGTACACTTCAACTGTGAGAGACAAATCACATTGTATGATTTTTAAGTAATTAATTTGCATTTTATTGCATTACATAAGTATTTGATACATCAGAAAAGCAGAACTTAATATTTGGTACAGAAACCTTTTGTTTGCAATTACAGAGATCATACGTTTCCTGTAGGTCTTGACCAGGTTTGCACACACTGCAGCAGGGATTTTGGCCCACTCCTCCATACAGACCTTTTCCAGATCCTTCAGGTTTCGGGGCTGTCGCTGGGCAATACGGACTTTCAGCTCCCTCCAAAGATTTTCTATTGGGTTCAGGTCTGGAGACTGGCTAGGCCACTCCAGGACCTTGAGATGCTTCTTACAGAGCCACTCCTTAGTTGCCCTGGCTGTGTGTTTCGGGTCGTCATGCTGGAAGACCCCCCCAGCCACGACCCATTTTCAATGCTCTTACTGAGGGAAGGAGGTTGTTGGCCAAGATCTTGCGATGCATGGCCCCATCCATCCTCCCCTCAATACGGTGCAGTCGTCCTGTCCCCTTTGCAGAAAAGCATCCCCAAAGAATGATGTTTCCACCTCCATGCTTCACGGTTGGGATGGTGTTCTTGGGGTTGTACTCATCCTTCTTCTTCCTCCAAACACGGCGAGTGGAGTTTAGACCAAAAAGCTCTATTTTTGTCTCATCAGACCACATGACCTTCTCCCATTCCTCCTCTGGATCATCCATATGATCATTGGCAAACTTCAGACGGGCCTGGACATGCGCTGGCTTGAGCAGGGGGACCTTGCGTGCGCTGCAGGATTTTAATCCATGACTGCGTAGTGTGTTACTAATGGTTTTCTTTGAGACTGTGGTCCCAGCTCTCTTCAGGTCATTGACCAGGTCCTGCCGTGTAGTTCTGGGCTGATCCCTCACCTTCCTCATGATCATTGATGCCCCACGAGGTGAGATCTTGCATGGAGCAATTTTATCCCTGATGTCCTTACACAGCTCTCTGGTCTTGGCCATTGTGGAGAGGTTGGAGTCTGTTTGATTCAGTGTGTGGACAGGTGTCTTTTATACAGGTAACGAGTTCAAACAGGTGCAGTTAATACAGGTAATGAGTGGAGAACAGGAGGGCTTCTTAAAGAAAAACTAACAGGTCTGTGAGAGCTGGAATTCTTACTGGTTGGTAGGTGTTCAAATACTTATGTCATGCAATAAAATGCAAATTAATTACTTAAAAATCATACAATGTGATTTTCTGGATTTTTGTTTTAGATTCAGTCTCTCACAGTTGAAGTGTACCTATGATAAAAATTACAGACCTCTACATGCTTTGTAAGTAGGAAAACCTGCAAAATCGGCAGTGTATCAAATACTTGTTCTCCCCACTGTGTGTGTGTGTGTGTATGTATATGTATATGTATATGTATGTATATATATATATATATATATATATAATACATTCCAATATTGAGCTATATACTAATACAATTGCTCAGCGAAATACATTTTGTTTAACAATTAATAAAAACATTTCTCAAAAAGGTAGGTTAGAATTATTCCAGATCCTTGATATCCTTCGTCTTCGCTTATGGACTGCCCTCTTCAAATAAATCCACAGGTTTTCAATGGGTTTCAAGTCCGGAGACTGAGATTATGATATTATATAATAATATAATATGCCATTTAGCAGACGCTTTTATCCAAAGCGACTTACAGTCATGTGTGCATACATTTTTACGTATGGCCGTTTCAAAATGTTGATTTTGTGGCCAATTAACCTTTTCTTTGTTGATTTTGATGTGTGCTTGGGGTTATTGTCTTGCTGGAAGATCCACTTGCAGCCAAGTTTCAGACTCCCTCCCAACGTGTTCTCCTAATCATAAAAATAAATAAATTAAAGGCTTAGTGCCATTATCCTCACAAGGGCCTCCTGTAGCTCAATTGGTAGAGCATGGCGCTTGCAACGCCAGGGTTGTGGGTTCGATTCCCACGGGGGGCCAGTATGAAAAATGTATGCACTCACTAACTGTAAGTTGCTCTGGATAAGAGCGTCTGCTAAATGACTAAAATGTAAAAAAATGTTAATGTGTTGAAAGGTAATTTTTGCTTCTCTTTGTCAAGTGTCAATAATTTCGGACCCCACTGTATATTTATACTGAACAAATGCACTATATATACAAGTATGTGGACACTCCTTCAAATAAGTGGATTCGGCTATTTCAGCCACACCCATTGCTGACAGGTGTATAAAATCGAGCACTCAGCCATGCAATCTCCATAGACAAACATTGGCAGTAGAATGGCCTTACTGAAGAGCTCAGTGACTTTCAACGTGGCACCGTCATAGGATGCCACCTTTCCAACAAGTCTGTTTGTCAATTTACTGCCCTGCTAGAGCTGCCCCGGTCAACTGCAAGTGCTGTTATTGTGAAGTGCGACGTGATAGGCCACACAAGCTCACAGTACGGGACCGCAGAGTGCTGAAGTGCGTAGTGCGTAAAAATCGTCTGTCCTCAGTTGCGACACTCAATACCAAGTTCCAAACTGCCTCTGGAAGCAACGTCAGCACAGTAACTGTTCATTGGGAGCTTCATGTAATGGGTTTGCATGCCAAGCGCCTGCTGGGGTGGTGTAAAGCTCGCTGCCATTGGACTCTGGAGCAGTGGAAACACGTTCTCTGGAGTGATGAATCACGCTTCACCATCTGGCAGTCCGACAGACTAATCTGGGTTTGGCGGATGCCAGGAGATCGCTACCTGCCCGCATGCATAGTGCCAACTGTACATTTTGGTGGAGGAGGAATAATGTTCTGGTGCTGTTTTTCATGGTTCGGGCTAAGCCCCTTAGTTCCAGTGAAGGGAAATCTTAACGCTACAGCATACAATGACATTCTAGACGATTCTGTGCTTCCAACTTTGTGGTAACAGTTTGGGGAAGAAGAACCTTTCCTGTTTCAGCATGACAATTCCCCCGCCCCCCCCCCGTGCACAAAGAGAGGTTCATACTGAAATGGATTGTCGAGATCGGTGTGGAACAACTCAAAACCCCATCGAACACCTTTGGGATGAATTGGGACGTTGACTGAAAGCCAGGCGTAATCGCCCAACATCAGTACCTGACCTCACTAATGCTCTTGTGGCTGAATGGAAGCAAGGTCCCGCAGCAATGTTCCAATATCTAGTGGAAAGCCTTCCCAGAAGAGTGGAGGCTGTTATAGCAGCAAAGAGGGTAACATCTCCATATTAATGCCCATGATTTTGGAATGAGATTTGACGAACAGGTGTCCACATACTTTTGGTCATGTAGTGTGTAAATGCAACATGCAACAATTTCAAAGATTTTACTGAATTACAGTTCATTTACTGAATTACAGTCCCCCCCACTCCCCCTCAAACGATCTCGCAGGTGAAGAAGATTGATGTGGAAGTCCTGGGCTGGCGTGGTTACACGTGGTCTGCGGTTGTGAGACCAGTTGGACGTACAGTCAAATTTTCTAAAACGTCGTTGGAGGTAGCTTATGGTAGAGAAATGAACAATCAATTCTCTGGCAACAGCTCTGGCGGACATTCCTGCAGTCAGCATGCCAATTGCACGCTCCCTCAAAACTTGAGACATCTGTGGCATTGTGTTGTGTGACACAACTGCACATTTGAAAAGTGGCTGTTTATTGTCCCCAGCACAAGGTGCACCTGTGTAATGATACTGTTGTTTAATCAGCTTCTTGATATGCCACACCTGTCAGGTGGATGGATTGTCTTGGCAAAGGAGAAATGCTCACTAACAGGGATGTAAACTAATTTGTGCACAACATTTGACAAAAATTAGCTTTTTGTGCGTATGGAACATTTCTGGGATTTTTTATTTCAGCTCATGAAACATGGGACCAACACTTTACATGTTGCGTTTATATTTTTGTTCAGTGTATTTTACCCTTCAAAGGTTAAAATAGGAATTAATGCATAAAGTTTATTCAGATTTTTTATTGTAAATCTTTTTTTTCCTGATGTCAGTGTTGTTTGTCCCCAGATGACACTAGCTGCCTCTGGAATCAGTTACCCCTGCCATCACCTCGGTGTGTGTCGAAGGTCCTCACCAGCCAACACCCAGCAGCCCACAGAAGAGGTAGAGACACACACACACATACACACAGTATATTTGGCCTTGTTTTACATTTTTCATTGTGTTTTGATGGGTCAACAATACTGAAGTGACTGTGTTTGTACAGTGTGCAGATGTCCACATGGTAAGCGACAGCGAAGGGGATGACTTTGAGGATGCATCTGAATTTGGAGTGGACGAATCAGTGATGTTCGGAATGGGGTCTTCTACAGGCTGTCGGAAAGCCCCCTTGAGTACGTACCTCACTGAGCATGATGCTACCACTCGATTCAAAAAGGTTGATTTATTGTTTATCAGTCTGTTAGTAAGCTAATGCGTTTTACTCTCTGCGTGTGTCTCTGCAGTGCCAGAGAACACTGAAAATGAAGGTGATGCCTTACTGCACTTTACTGCCGAATTTTCCACAAGGTACGTTTTTAGTATTGTTTTATCGTTACCATTGAAAGGGGTCTATGCTTCTCAAAAGATGTGCATCTGATGTGGAAAACGATGTGGAAGATCATTCATTCTTGCTTAATGATCTATCTCCTTTTTGTGTGTGTTGCAGGTATGGAGAATGTCATCCAGTGTTCTTCATTGGGACTTTGGAGGCGGCATCTCAAGAGGCCTTCTATGGCAAAGCCAGAGATGTAAGTAACAATACAGGAGCCTGTCTCGGTAGTATGATTTACAGGTTAACAGGACATTATCCTACATGACCATTGTCAAAAAAAAATGTTTTTTATACATGCTAGTTAGGTTTTTAAAATAAGCATTTGGAGTGTTTGTTCAAGAAGAGCCACCATTTGATTCCTCTCATAAACCTCATAAAATGTGTTTCACGACAGCTGCCGCTTTATCTTTAGCCCACAATTTTTCTTCATTTTTCTGCTTTGTCCTTTTGAGGAGGGTTGTATCAACTGACAGCTTGTGTGGATTACTGTCTTATTACAATGGGAGAACACGGCAAGATGTTTGGGGGTTTTTAGACCATGAGGCAGAGGCTCGGTTGGCATCTTGCCTGTCTCCCAGCTGATATCCTCTTCGCTAAGCCAGTACAATATGGCCTCCTCGCCGTGGATATCCTCTCTGTGGTGCAGCCGGAGACTGTACATTGTGTCAATGAAAATAAACCAATATGAAGGGACACATGCAGCTGACCCCCTGCTCTCTGCCTGTAGCCCTGGAGGAGATGAGCCTGGAGAAACACACACATTTGACTCCCACTGATGTGACCATTGGGTGTCAACTATACCGAAACCTCCCAACCACCACCTCCTCCCTCTTCCCTCTTGACGAAATTGGTCTAAATCGCTCGCTTCTTGTCATTGCAACTAGCTGTTCATTAAGTGGCTATTGGAATGGGGCAGATTTCAGGAGAAGGGGATCGTGAAGGGATTTTGCTCAGTCTCAAAGGCTGGCGGGCTAATCACTAAGTAAAACACTACATTTGATGAAGTGTTTCTGGAGGGGGAGATGCGCCTCAATCCAGCCTTAATGAAAATGCTTTGGGCTGCTGAGCCCTCCAGGGGATCAGCAGTAAGGCTCTTCAGACAGGCCACCCATCACTGCCAAGTCTCCCCTTAAATCCCCTTAACGGTGTGGTTAATCGGAGTAACCCTGCTCTCACTCACACAAAGACACACATCAAAATTCATAGCAATGCTGGGGTGAGGGTTTTATCACACTTGCGTATCCGCTTAAATCCCCCGTAGTTTAGCAAAAGAGCAATGAGAGGGAGAGAGGAGAAATCGATACCTCAGGTAGGGAAATGGATAAACATATAAAGTGATCATTTTAGTGGCTTTTAATATTTTAATTTGTTTCTGCTAGAACAGTTCCAGCCAGGTGAACTGAAGCCCAGCTGAATATTTTGACTATTATAGTTTCATGTGTGTAAAGACTGAGGTATATTATTTTAATGCAATTCTACAATTGAATGCTATTGTTTTGTATTCACTCCATTTTTGACTAGTTGTTGCACCTAAAAAAAAACAAAGAAATAAGAACTGTTTAGACTAAATATAGCTGTTAATACAAAATAATGTGTTTTCAATCGGTTCAATCATGTACCTACCATCTGTTAAAGCGTTGATCTGAATGTGTGTTCTCAGTGTGTGGGGTCAGGGGAGCAGTAATTTGAGTTCTTCATTTTGAAGTGTTTGCTTTTCTTGAGGCTGCTGTGGATGATCACTTTCACCCAGTTCCAACGCTCCCAAACACTGGATATAATTAAAAATGTCCTCCCACTACACACATACATAAACTGAATGAGACTAATGAAAATGGATGGCTGTCACAAATGACATATGGTAGTGTGTTTATCAGGGGCCACGGTTATCAGGCAGGTGTATTTTCACCTTATCCTCTAATGACCCATACTACAGAAACTCATTGTGTAAAACAAAACTAATGCCTGTTTTTTCACTGGTGTTGCGTTATCATAACAATCCGTGTCTGGTTGATGTGGTTAAAGATGAGTTGGGTTCTACATTTTAGACTCTTTGCGAGTTTTATTCTCAGACTGGTCTTCATCTGCCAGTTGTCACTCTATTCAGCCCCCAGTGGAGCACCTGTGTGGGAGAATTCCTACTCATGTTGCAGATAATCATATGGTCCAGGCCGGACACAAAAAACATCCGTATGTGAGCTGAGCCCATTCTGGTTGCCCAGCTCCTGGCCAACGGCTACCTGGTTCACATGGCTCTAGTCTACACTAGGAGAGGGACAGACAGAGTGAACACTGACAGGGTGCTGTGTGAAAGTCACTACAGTCTTGCTCACAGAACGGATCGGTTTTCTCATGCTTCTTCACTCTCCTCTTCCCCTTCTCTGTATGGTGAGCAGGTGGGAGGATTCACACCAGTGCCTTTTGGGTCACTTTCTAGCTCGGGTTGAACCTAGTAATTTGGTTTTACAGGCGATTTGTCCCTGCTTAGAAAAGCACTACAGAAGATTAATCGTAAAAGAAGATGGGAACAGTTAGAGAAGACCGTTTAAGTAAAATGAGGAAGTTGGTGATTGGGTGTTATTAGAGAAGAGGGCTTTTCCCTTTTCTTGACATAATGTATGTTTTTGTGAAAATGTCCTCTGGAGACTTAGAACTTTCTATAAGTTGCAGAGGGACGAGTGCGTGTCCGTGCGCCTACGTGCACGTGTGTATAAGATAATGAGTGCGAGGGTGTGTGCGCGTCTCATTTTGTCTTTTGTGAGAAGAAAAAAACCCTCTCCTCTCAAGGCTGCATTTGCTTGTCTTCTCAGCATGAGTGTTTAATCTTTTCAGGGCGTTCAATTGGACCACTGAATTCGCCTCAAGCTCCTTCCCGCTAGGAACCGGGGAGCTTATTCTAAACCTCTAATCGCTGAGCAAACACAGCAGTGCTCTCCCACTTCTTTTCTACACAGGCCACAATATAGCACAACTTTCCCTCACTTTTCTGCCTGTGTGGATTTTGCTTTTGGTGTATACAGCAGCTCCTGAGAAATCACCCCCTCCGAGTGTTGTGAGGAACATAGGGGGTCAGAAAGAAATTTGATTGAGTGTTCTGTAATTTAGAGGGCTTTATTTCCTACATTATCCAAGATAACCTATTGTTTGTGGCTGTGTTTTGTTTTTTAATGAGTTGTCAGTGAGTCCTGAGAATCTGTGGCTCATGGTGTCAATATCCATGGATTTAGAGCGTCGTCAATATTGTCCGCTCCTGCTGCTAACCTTTAGTGTAAAATAAAGTGATTTGTCTGTTTTTGTTTTCTCGTTGGCCGCCTCAAAGGAAGTTTTATTTACTCCCTTTCCATTTGATTTAGTGTGTCTGCTTTTCACTGGTTTGGCCTTGTTGTCGGTGAAAGTAGTCTCTTTACTCGCGGTCTCCTGTCGAACGACGCGCGAAAGCTGTATAAAACCTCTCCCTTCAATAATAAGATAACCAGACTCTGAGCAAGGACACTTGTTTTCCCTTCCCATTGCTCTATTGGGCAAAGCCCCTGTGTTTCAGGGTCTGTCTGGTCATTTACTAATTGGCTTCTCAATCCTCACACCTCTGCTAATGAAAAACCTCTGCTGTCCGTTTCCACAGAGAAAACTGCTGGCAATCTACCTCCACAACGACGAGAGTGTACTCGGCAACGTCTTCTGCTCCCAGATGATGTGTGCAGACTCCATAGTGTCCTATCTGAGCCAGAACTTCATCACATGGGCCTGGGATGTCACTAAAGAAGCTAACAAAGCCAGGTATGTCTGAGTACTCTATGCCCTAATCACATCTCAGGAATCCACTACTGGAGAACAGACTGAATATTAGAGATTGTCTGAGAAGTGGATGATATTCAGCCCCCACCCCACAGTTGTCCGCTCCACACCACTTTCTCTTTAACTCAAGCCCCTCTTCATTGGGGAGGGGGATGTGTGCTAACAAAAGCAGTTGTGTTTGCAGTATGAGGCCCCAATTGGGCAATCTTCACTATTCTGGCTCAATGGAGGGTCAGTTAGAAATGAAGCTCACATGAAGTCTGCGTTGCCTGGGAGACCATATCTATTTACCCAAGGCTGAGGGAGTTGTTTTATCAACGTGACAACAACTTTATCTCTCTTCCATAACTTCACAACAGTTAGTTTCCAATTCACAGGAAATTCCAACTCTTATTTCCACCTAGGCCGTGGCTGTTCCCGTATGTGACTCCTTGTGCTTAGCATTACCCAACTACACTCCCGCCACTCTTGACCCCAAAGCCAGGCTGGCCTCTCCCTGGCCTTGCTCTCCTCCTCCCCTAGCCAAGGGGAAGAATGGGGCAGCGGCCCAGGTGTGATGTGTCTGTTGTGGGGAGGATGGAGGAGGAGAGCGGGCCGGTAGCCAGATGGAGGTTTGATTGGGGCCCAGCAGCAGCCTCTTGCTCCGCGGCAGGCCCCAGATTTTCCTTCCACTAGACTTCAGGGCTAAGCCCACCCCCTGGTAGGAGGCGTTTACGAAAGACCGGGGGTGAGGCTCAGACACTGACCTCACTCCTTTTTTTATTTCCTTTAAGGATATTCCTTCGCTCATTCTGTACCCTTTCTCCCTTTTGCTTCTTGCTTTTTGCTTCCAGCTGAGCCTTTTTATTGCAGATTAAAGACCAGCCACATCTGGAGCTTTTCATAATGTGCACTTCTACTTGCTCTAACGCCTGTACGTGTACACACACACACACACACACACACACAGTTTTTCCCACATTCTCACGCACTTATCCCTGCACCAGGATCCCTGCACATTGTAAATACGGTATTGGAACTGACCCTGTATATAGCTTCTTACTTCTCGTGTTCTTATTTTTATTTATTGTATGTTTTTGTTCTACCTTATGTAGTTTTTTGTGCTACATTGATATTGACTACTGCATTGTTGGGTTTGCAAGAAAGGCATTTCACTGTGACATTAACTTGAAACTCTTAGGTTGATCCTGAGTCACCGGTGATTGGCATGAGTCGCAGTGACTAACTATTAAGAAGGTATCCACATTTATAGGGCCCCATAGCGTAAAATGAGCCAGTTAGGTTGCTTCTGTATTCTCACAGTCCTCTTAGTTTAATGATTCATTATTATGCATAAAACCAAATCTGCTGAAAACATGCCAATGTTATTGTCACCCATGGGAAATGTCTCTGAAATACCAGATAGACACTTAACCTCATACACAGAAAATATTGAACTTAATGAATACATATGCTATGAAACTACATCTTTCAGATTGTTATCCATGTCTGTTTTGCTTTTGATTACATGTTTTGTATTGACTGCCCACTTTCACACCACATCTCAACTAGTTTAATGCATCATATGGTGCTGTACCGATCAAAAATGGAATTGAAATCATTATTCAACACATTACCAGTGAAGGGTATCGTGCAGCCATCCGAGTTCTTCAGAAGCACTGTGTATTCAAAACATGAGAATCTCTCCTGAGAAATTCAATTTTCCATTCAACATGTCTGCACAGAAAGTATCTGTGTTTTGTGTGAGTAGCGTCCGGTTTCTATTCCACGTGATTGACTAAAGCACACCTGAGAGCTTGTTGGATGCTCACTGGAGTGGATGTAAGGTGGCAGCAGTCTCTCAAGATCTCACGCATGACTGATGTAAAGAAGGGAACCTTACAGTCCTAGGAAACATTAAAATTTTGTGCAGAGAAAGCGAGTGAGCTGATTTAGAGCCTCTTTACACTACACTACTTTGAGGACACAAACTACTCTGAACAAAAATATATGAACGCAACATGTAAAGTGTTAGTCCCATGTTTCATGAGCTGAAATAAAAGATCCCAGAAATGTTCCGTATGCTGAAATAAAAGATCCCAAAAATGTTGTGCACAAATTAGTTTACATCCCTGTTAGTAATCATCCACCTGACAGGTGTGGCATATCAAGAAGCTGATTAAACAGCATGATCAGTACACAGGTGCACCTTGTGCTGGGAACAATAAAAGGCCACTTTAAAATGTGCAGTTTTGTCACAACACAATGCCACAGATGTCTCAAGTTTTGAGGAAGAGCACAATTGGCATGCTGACTGCAGGAATATCCACCAGAGCTGTTGGCTGAGAATTTAATGTTAATTTCTCTACCATAAGCCGCCTCACAACCGCAGACCACGTGTAACCATGCCAGCCCAGGACCTCCACATCCGGCTTCTTCACCTGCGGGATCGTCTGAGACCAGCCACCCGGACAACTGATGAAACTGTGGGTTTGCACATCCGAAGACTTAATGCACAAACTGTCAGAAACCGTCTCAGGGAAGCTCATCTGCGTGCTTGTCGTCCTCACCAGGATCTTGACCTGATTGCAGTTCGGCGGGGGATGAATGAGATGAATAGGTGGCCATCACCACATACCCCCCTCTGAGTGGTACAGTGTAAAGGCAACAGCTCTCCCACACCACGTCCTTGTAAGAATTACCTTAATGTTAGCCAAATTGAAAATGAAAGGCTTTTAAAATATCCACACGTGTGAATTGTTGCATTAAGCAAGTGTGCAACTCTGTGCAATATGGTTTAGATGAGAAGCTCCTGTATAGTTTGAATTGGTATCCTTATTTTGTTTGTCAATATACTATGATATTTATGGTATGCGAATAGCTGCACTCACACTTGAAGCAGGAATGTGGCTTTGGCCATAACATATCCAAGGTAGGCTTGGGCGATCTACCGTTTATACCGTATACCGAGGTATTTTGAAATACCGACGGTATGATTTTCAATACTGTTAAAAAATATATATGTATTTATTTTGGGGTGGGTGTGTGCGTGCTACGCCACTGCTTATAAACTATAAGTTAAGTATAACTATAGAAAGTAAGATGTCGTCATATCCAGCTCAGGGCTCCAGCTATGCATTTGGTTAGCACATTTTTTAGCTAAGTGACGATGTCAAGCAGAGACGTTCAATCTCCTCCTGGATCAAGATCCCTGTTGCCTAAATAGATTTGAGCAAAATACACTGGTATGGTATAGAAATCTGGATACCGCCCAACCCTAGAGGTGTTCAGTCCCAAGTTCCTGCCTTTTAGTGATGAGTTTAGAGGCACTATGGTGTTGAACGCTGAGCTGTAGTGAATGAACAGCATTCTCACATACAGTTGAAGTCGGAGGTTTACGTACACTTAGGTTGGAGTCATTAAAACTCGTTTTTCAACCACTCCTCAAATTTCTTGTTAACAAACAATAGTTTTGGAAAGTTGGTTAGAACATCTACTAATTATGTGGATATATTGAAGCAACATCTCAAGACATCAGTCAGGAAGTTAAAGCTTGGTCGCAAATGGGTCTTCCAAATGGACAATGCTTCCAAAGTTGTGGCAAAATGGCTTAAGGACAACAAAGTCAAGGTATTGGAGTGGCCATCACAAAGCCCTTACCTCAATCCTATAGAAAATGTGTGGGCAGAACTGAAAAAGCGTGTGTGAGCAAGGCAGCCTTCAAACCTGACTCAGTTACACCAGCTCTGTCAGGAGGAATGGGCCAAAATTCACCCAACTTATTGTGGGAAGCCTGTGGAAGGCTACCCGACACATTTGACCCAAGTTAAACAATTTAAAGGCAATGCTACCAAATACTAATTGAGTGTATGTAAACTTCTGACCCACTGGGAATGTGATGAAAGAAATAAAAGCTGAAATAAATCATTCTCTCTACTATTATTCTGACATTTCACAACTGACCTAAAACATGCCATTTTTACTAGGATTAAATGTCAGGAATTGTGAAAAACTGAGTTTAAATGTATTTGGCTAAGGTGTATGTGAACTTCTGACTTCAACTGTAGGTGTTCCTCTTGTCTAGGTGGGAGAGGGCAGTATGTGGAGTACAATAGAGATTGCGTCATGTGGATCTGTTGGGGCTATTTTCCAATTGGAATGGGTCCAGAGTGTCTGGGATGATGGTGTTGATGTGAGCCATGACCAGCCTTTGAAAGCATTTCATGGCCACAGATGTGAGTGCTACGGGGCGATAGTAATTTAGACAGTTTACCTTGGCGTTCTTGGGCACAGGGACCATGGTGGTCTGCTTGAAACATGTAGGTATTACAGACTGGTTCAGGGAGAAGTTGAAAATGACATTGAAGAAACTTGCCAGTTGGTCAGCGCATGCTCTGAGTACCTGTCCTGGTAATCTGTCCTGCCCTGAGGCCTTGTGAATGTTAACTTATATAAAGGTCTTAGCTGCATCGGCTACGGAGAGCGAGATCACACAGTTGTCCTGAACAGCTGGTGCTCTCATGCATGGTTCAGTGTTGCCTGCCTTGAAGCGAGCGTAGAAGGCATTTAGCTCGTCTGGTAGGCTCGCGTCACTGGACAGCTCGCGGCTGGGTTTCCCTTTGTAATCTGTGATCGTTTGCAAGCCCTGCCACATCCGACGAGCGTTAGAGCTGGCATAGTAGGATTTGATCTTAGTCCTGTATTGATGCTTTGCCTGTTTGATGGCTAGTCGGAGGTCGTAGTGGGATTTCTTATAAGCGTCCAGATTAGTATTCCGCTCCTTGAAAGCGCAAGCTCTTGCCTTCAGGTCAGTGCGGATGTTGCCTGTAATCCAGTACTTCTGGTTGGGATATGTACGTACGGTCATTGTGGGGATGGCATCATCTATGCATTTATTAATGAAGCCAGTGACTGATGTGGTCGTTATCTGATGAATCCCAGAATATATTCCAGTCTGTGCTAGCTAAATAATCCTGTAGTTTAGCATCCGCCTCATCGGACCACTTCCGTATTGAGCGTGTCACTGGTACTTCCTGTTAGTTTTTTTGCTTGTAAGCAGGAGGATAGATTTATGATCAGATTTGCCAGATGGAGGGTGAGGGAGAGCCTTGTATGCGTTTCTGTGTGTGGAGTGAAGGTGATCTAGAGTTTTGTCTCTAGTTGCACAGGTGACATGCTGGTATAAATCTGATGTTGACGAGATCTCACTAGACATATTTTACTATTGTAAATCCACCCTTCAAACCTGTCACTCTACCCAACCAGCCCGGTTTCCCAAAAGCAAGTTTATTGTTAGAACCTTCGTAAGAGCATCGTTAAATCTCCGAGCTGTTTCCCAAAACCATCGTTAGTAAAGGTTATCTTGAAAATCCTTGTTATTTATTAACTGCCTCAGACCACAGCTAAGTGCGTTGTTGGGTGCTTATTTGCCCATCGGCGTTACTTTATACACCGAAGATCTCTGCTAAACACAAAATCAAGATGTTCATCTGTCTTTCTGTGTCCGCCGCTGACTTCAGAACGAATGTGACTATAAATACAAAGTGGCCAATTTCTTTGCAATTGTTACAAACAAGTGAAGGATTAAAAAGATGCTTCAAATAAAAACCGAGATTACTGCATAAATAGCCTACAGTATAGCCTACATACGCCGAGTGGCGCAGTGGTCTAAGGCATAACCGGGAGACCCATGGGGCGGCGCACAATTGGCCCAGCGTCGTCCAGGGTAGGGGAGGGAATGGCCAGCAGGGATGTAGCTCAGTTGGTAGAGCATGGCGTTTGCAACGCCAGGGTTGTGGGTTCGATTCCCACTGGGGGCCAGTATGAAAAAAAAATAAAAAATAAAAATATGTATGCACTCACTAACTGTAAGTCGCTCTGGTTAAGAGCGTCTGCTAAATGACTAAAATGTAAATGTATATAATTCAATAATATTAAAATAAATGTATGTTAATTCATTTGAGTTCTATTTTGCTAATTGTAGTTCACTGTTGGTCATTTTTGCGTCAATATATTTCATGATGTGTAACAACCTGTGCAATGATGTGCCAAATCTTGATTTAGTCAATTATTATAGGCTAAGCATTAGAATAAGCCGCCTCAATATTTGCAGCCATAGGTGATACAGTGAGGGGGGAAAAAGTATTTGATCCCCTGCTGATTTTGTACGTTTGCCCACTGACAAAGACATGATCAGTCTATAATTTTAATGGTAGGTTTATTTGAACAGTGAGAGACAGAATAACAAAAAAAATCCAGTAAAACGCATGTCAAAAATGTTATTGATTTGCATTTTAATGAGGGAAATAAGTATTTGACCCTTCTGAAAAACATGACTTAGTACTTGGTGGCAAAGCCGTTGTTGGCAATCAGAGGTCAGACGTTTCTTGTAGTTGGCCACCAGGTTTGCACACATCTCAGGAGGGATTTTGTTCCACTCCTCTTTGCAGATCTTCTCCAAGTTATTAAGGTTTCAAGGCTGACGTTTGGCAACTCGAACCTTCAGCTCCCTCCACAGATTTTCTATGGGATTAAGGTCTGGAGACTGGCTAGGCCACTCCAGGACCTTAATGTGCTTCTTCTTGAGGCACTCCTTTGTTGCCTTGGCCGTGTGTTTTGGGTCATTGTCATGCTGGAATACCCATCCACGACCAATTTTCAATGCCCTGGCTGAGGGAAGGAGGTTCTCACCCAAGATTTGACGGTACATGGCCCCGTCCATCGTCCCTTTGATGCGGTGAAGTTGTCCTGTCCCCTTAGCAGAAAACCCCCCCCAAAGCATAATGTTTCCACCTTCATGTTTGACAGTGGGGATGGTGTTCTTGGGGTCATAGGCAGCATTCCTCCTACTCCAAACACGGCGAGTTGAGTTGATGCCAAAGAGCTCGATTTTGGTCTCATCTGACCACAAAACTTTCACCCTTTTCCCCTCTGAATCATTCAGATGTTCATTGGCAAACTTCAGACGGGCATGTATATGTGCTTTCTTGAGCAGGGGGACCTTGCTGGCGCTGCAGGATTTCAGTCCTTCACGGCGTAGTGTGTTACCAATTGTTTTCTTGGTGACTATGGTCCCAGCTGCCTTGAGATCATTGACAAGATCCTCCTGTGTAGTTCTGGGCTGATTCCTCACCGTTCTCATGATCATTGCAACTCCACGAGGTGAGATCTTGCATGGAGCCCCCCGAATAATCGCACCAACTGTTGTCACCTTCTCACCAAGCTGCTTGGCGATGGTCTTGTAGCCCATTCCAGCTTTGTGTAGGTCTACAATCTTGTCCCTGACATCCTTGGAGAGCTCTTTGGTCTTGGCCATGGTGGAGAGTTTGGAATCTGATTGATTGATTGCTTCTGTGGACAGGTGTCTTTTTTATACAGGTAACAAGCTGAGATTAGGAGCACTCCCTTTAAGAGTGTGCTCCTAATCTCAGCTCGTTACCTGTATAAAAGACACCTGGGAGCCAGAAGTCTTTCTGATTGAGAGGGGGTCAAATACTTATTTCCCTCATTAAAATGCAAATCAATTTATAACATTTTTGACATGCGTTTTTCTGGATTTTTTTGTTGTTATTCTGTGTCTCACTGTTCAAATAAACCTACCATTAAAGTTATAGACTGATCATTTCTTTGTCAGTGGGCAAACTTACAAAATCAGCAGGGGATCAAATACTTTTTTCCCTCACTGTATGTCTCTAGAAGCTGATCCGTCATCAGTATTGTGGAATATTTCTGATGTTAAGGTAAGATTTGAATGGAGAAAGCTGATACGAGAGCAGCGCTGCATTTCTTTCGATCCTATCAGTATTGACACATGCCTCAATGACGCACTTAGCTAACGTTCTGTCTGCATGGTGTTTTGGGAAACTCATGTTATCTTCAGCCGTTGTAGGAAAGATGCATCGTTAAATCACTCCTAATCCTAAATTCCATCGCTGTCGTGAAACCGGGCCCAGGTGTTTCGAGTAGTTAGAAAATAAGTAACTCCATTAAGGTTGTTGTGAGAAGCAAAGCTATACATTCTTTAAGATATGTTATGCCTGAAAGAGAGAGCAATTCATTTTTACTTCCTAGCCTCAGACACAATTTTCATCCTTCGTATGTGATGCTGTGTCAGTACTTGTTATTGTGCGCCATATGTAGATTTTTTTTTTTCTCTTTTGGTTTACAAACTCAGGAGTAAAAATAAAAAGTCAAGCATTAGCTTTGTATGGTGTAAAAGAAAAAGGCTGTATTGTGTCCAATTACGTAGTTGGTTCCTTGAAACAGGTTTTTACTGTTTTGGTTTGACTCCTGAGGTGTTTGATTGATTGGAACAAAAGGAGGTTGTGTTGTGTTTAATAAGGGAATTAAGATTGGGTTTCTCTGAAGGCCCTGATGATTGTTCCCAAGTCCTTGGTGACAGGTTAGAATTACTCCTGTCCATTGTTTTGGCCTGGCCATGGTTAGGCCTTTTCAGGGCCCTCTCTAGAGCAGGGACAAGGACAGGGCATGGACATCATCTTAACTTCACTGTGTCAGGGGGAGAACCCCTCTCCTTAACCACAGTAGAATGGACAAAAGACAAGTCAGCCTCATTGTCAGAACCCATGAGCAACTACATGAGCTATTTGGTGTTGACTTAGGGTTAGAGTAATGTTGGGGTTAAGGATTGTGGTAGAAATGACCTTGTTTCTCCTGGAATGCTTGTGGAGATTGGTGCTCATGCTTCCCATGGTTAAGCATTGAGCCGCCATTGTTCCATTGCACAGTTTGAAAAGTAATGCAACTAGCGCTCTCAACTTTGAATTCATGATTAATGAGTAGCAACCACACCCAGACCACTCACTCCATCCATCCCTCTCCTCTCTGACCTCATCCTCCACCCATTCCATTACTCCTCTGTTTTACCAGCCAGTTATTAAAGTGGATCTTATTAAAATGCGAGTGAAAAAGCTAATCTATATTTGCATTCAGTCTATAGCGATTCATTAATATTATGACATTTACAGTGAGCTCCGAGGGCCTGGCTGCTACCCTATTCATTCTAGTGAAATGTTAATTTAAAGTTCTGTCTTTGTAATGGAATAAGAAATCCTCTCTGCCCTATCAATTCATCACCTCTGGTGGAGAATACTAATTTGTCTGCCTGGCTTATTTAGACAGGGACGTCTCCTGGAAGAAAAGGCAGAATTGGTTTTAAATTCCTTAAAGGAAAACTCCACCCAAAATCTATCTTTTGGTATTTGTTTCATTAGTCCATTGTTGACATAGTCCCAAAATGTTTTGCTTGTCAGCGCTCAAGTTTTCAAGATATGTAACTGATGCTAAATGCATCATACAGGGATGATTTCTGTATTTTGAAAGTTATATTTCTTGAAAACTTGAGCGCTGACAAGCAAAACATTTGTCAAGAATGGACTAATGAAACAAATACCAAAAGTTAGTTTTTGGGTGGAGTTTTCCTTTAATGCTATGAGCTGTGTACCTCATTCAAGTGCTGTTCATGTGAAAAAATGTCTGTCCTGTCTTTTCCTTTCCCAGACTACTCACTATGTGCACAAGGCACTTTGGCAGTGTGGTGGCACAGACGATTCGGACATACAAGACTGATCAGTTCCCCCTGCTCCTTATTGTCATGGGAAAGAGGACATCAAATGAAGTTTTAAATGTTATTCAAGGTAATGACTGCATAAATATCAACAATATCAATGTGTTGAACAATCACATTCTGGTTGAAAATAGGTTTTGAAGAGCTCTAAAATATGTTCAACCATTTACTTTGTGACCCTCTAATAATGCTGAAATAGTGTGACTCATTTTTTTTTTACATTTACATTTTAGTCATTTAGCAGATGCTCTTATCCAGAGCGACTTAGTTAGTGAGTGCATACATATTTTATTTTATTTTATCCCAAAAGGCATTTTAAAATTGTAATTCTGAAATGTCTGTTTTTTTTTTTACTATTCTTTCAAGGCAACACGACAGTGGATGAGTTGATGATGAGACTAATGGGTGCAATGGAAATCTTCACAGCTCAGCAGCAAGAGGACATCAAGGATGAAGTATGTATGAGAAGAACTCTGAAAGCACACAGAGGAACAGAGTTAAGTAGGAGTAGATGTTTGAAATGCAAGCCATTATTAGGCCATGACCTCTGAAATATACCATGATTTGTTTCATCGCAGGAGGCCAAGAGGGAGCCAATTATTGTGCCATTTGAGCCAAGCTCATATAATTATGCCATAGTTTGTCCGGGAGCTAAATGGGGACATGCTGAGACAAATCGGAATGCATTGTGACTGCCACCAGCTCCACTTAGGGCCAAGGCAAAGAATACATACTCTGAGAGGCCCTTTATCTGGGTCAGGGGGGCGAAAGCACAATTCATTTCCCTCCCATTTTGTTTTAGTTTACTGTGCCTAAGGTCTTTACAATGGGAGCAGGATACAAACTCTTCTCTCTTTCACCCTTCTCTGTCTATCGCTGCTTTAATCCAATAGAAACTTCACAAACAAACTCCACTCTGAGAAGAAAGCAGCGAAACAGAGGCGGTATTCTTTCATGTGAGGACAGGAATGTGGGGACAGTATGGCAGGGGTCCCTCTGTGTCAAAGACATTCACCTGACCTCATGAACGCTCTCTTTTCTGTGTCACAATGAATGGATTTATTTAACCATTCTCTCACTATTTACTCAACATCCAATAACCAAAGAAAGGCATTCTTTAGGAAGTCCTCCTAAGCTGACTGCTCTAGACCATGTTGTCTCAGGCATACAGTTTGTGTTGTTAGTGATTACAGATGACTCCATACCCTGTTTGTACTGTTTAAACCTCTTATTAATCAGCAGTCTGGAAGAGATGACGTGTCATCAGGCTCAGTCCAATGTGCTCAATACTTAGAGTAAACTTGTCACTGGGAGATGACTTTGAATACCAGTACACATTCTCTCTCTCTGACTTGTCTTTAGACCTTTCACTCTTGTTGATGGGATATAGATTTAGATAATGAATGGTCACAAGGTGGTTACAGTCTCTGAGATGAAAGGCATCTGCAGCAGTGTGTTTTAGTAGATTAAAACCTGAGATTGTCTCATGTTCTTCAGCAGCACTAGGCCTGGCTGGCTGGCTGGCTGTCTTTCTCATTCCTCTACTCTGTCACATCATATCAGGAATGAGTTAGACTCCCACGGTGTTGTTGTAACAATACTATAGTTTAGTGACCTTTTCAGTGGTTGATTAGTTTTGTTACAGCATCTCGGTCATGGGAATTGTCATTAGTGTTGTTTTGCACACAGCCAGGGGGTAACTGTAGGTGAGCCGATGAGTGTTGACACTTCTCAGTCTGTAACTGGGATTCCCATTAGGTTCTCATTGGATGCCTATTCTTTCAGAAAAATACCTAGGACCAATAAGCAACGAGGTATGTACACTATTTGCTCATGTCACCAAGCTGTATGTCCTGTGTGACCAGACTGGATGCTACAGTAATAAGCTCAGAGCATTTAGAGAAGTATGATTAATTGAGTGACAGGTTTTCATGGGGAGAAGCTCAGTTGATTGCCTTGCTATTGTCTTCATAGATGCAAAGCAAATATGACAGCTTTTGCTGTGAACAGAAATAGTTATTAAATTAGCATACCATACCATTTGATTCTTAAATACTTAAAATGTCCTTTATGGGTCAGTCTTTTAATTCAACATTTCTCTTATTGAATAGCTTTCAATTTTACATATATAGAATGTTTCTGTTCATTACAAGAAGTAATTCATTTTCTGTCAGAATTGGCACCTTGACAAGCGAGCTGTCTCCATAACAGTCACTGGTTGTGATAATTACACAGGCCTGTCGGGATTGAGGGAAATGTGAAGTGATAATGTCACAAATCAGGAGAACAAATTATAATGAGTGGTTAATGTACGATAGTGATTATTACTTTCCAACCCCACCACCCCTCCCCTACTTGGAGTAAACTAGTGAACAACAACGCTTAGGCCTCTACTTCCATCTTATACATACTATATACATTTTATGGACACAGTCAATTTTACAATAGTTCTATTTTGTTTGTTTTTACTCCTGAACTTCCTCTACCCTCAACCTCTCCAATCATTTTCATGATGTCCATCAGTTTGCTTCTATATGCCATATCTTTCAAACTGTGCTCTTTCACAAAAGTTCTTAACCTATAACCTATATACTTATTATGGACACAGTATGTTTTACATTAGTTATCTTGTTGTTATTAGCCCCAAACTTCAGCTCCATTCAACCCCTCCTATCTATCTCTTAACACCATCCATATAGGATTTCTATTTGCCATATATTTTTCAACTGTACTGTGATGTTTCACAAAAGTTCTGAACCCTTCTATTCTCATTGTTTCTACAGATTGCAATTTGAAATTATTTTTATTGGACGATTTGACTATGACTTTTCAGATCACCCAGTAGTGCTATCTGCAGCGTTAGCTCAAGGTAAATATTGCAATCCTTCAGCCATTCCTGGACCTGTGACCAAAAACAAGCTACAAATCAAATATTTTATTTGTCTCATGCGCCGAATACAACCGGTGTAGACCTTACAGTGAAATGCTTACTTAAAAGCCCTTAACCAACAATGCAGTTTTAAGAAAGAATCACAAAAAAATACAATATAAAATAATACGAAATATAAGTAACAAATAATTAAAGAGCAGCAGTAAAAATAACAATAGCGAGGCTATATACAGGGGGTACCGAGTCAATGTGCGGGGGCACTGGTTAGTCGAGGTAATTGGGGTAATATGTACATGTAGGTAGAGTTATTAAAGTGACTATGCATAGATAATAAACAGAGTAGCAGCAGCGTAAAAGAGGGGTAGGGGGGCAATGCAAATAGTCTGGGTAGCCATTTGATTAGATGTTCAGGAGTCTTATGGCTTGGGAGTAGAAGCTGTTTTGAAGCCTCTTGGACCTAACTCCGGTACCGCTTGCCGTGCGGTAGCAGAGAGAACAGTCTATGACCAGGGTGGCTGGAGTCTTTGACCATTTTTAGTGCCTTCCACTGACACCGCCTGCTATAGTCCTGGATGGCAGGAAGCTTGGCCCCTTGATGTACTGGGCCGTATGCACTACCCTCTGTAGTGCCTTGCAGTCAGAGGCAGAGCAGTTGCCATACCAGGCAGTGATGCAACCAGTCCAGATGCTCTCGATGGTGCAGCTGTAGAACCTTTTGAGGATCTGAGGACCCATGCCAAATCTTTTCAGTCTCCTTAGGGGGAATAGGTTTTGTCGTGCCCTCTTCACGACTGTCTTGGTGTGCTTGGACCATGTTAGTTTGTTGGTGATGTGGACACCAAGGAACTTGAAGCTCTCAACCTGTTCCACTACAGCCCCGTCAATGAGAATGGGGGCGTGCTCGGTCCTCTTCTTTTTCCTGTAGTCCACAATCATCTCCTTTGTCTTGATCACGTTGAGGGAGAGGTTGTTGTCCTGGCATCACACGGCCAGGTCTCTGACCTCCTCCCTATAGGCTGTCTTGTCGTTGTCGGTGATCAGGCCTACCACTGTTGTCATCTGCAAACTTAATGATGGTGTTGGAGTCGTGCCTGGCCATGCAGTCATGAGTGAACAGGGAGTACAGGAGGGGACTGAGCACGCACCCCTGAGGGGCCCCCGTGTTGAGGATCAGCGTGGCGGATGTGTTGTTACCTACCCTTACCACCTGGGGGCGGCCCATCAGGAAGTCCAGGATCCAGTTGCAGAGGGAGGTGTTTAGTCCCAGGATCCTTAGCTTAGTGATGAGCTTTGAGGGCACTATGGTGTTGAACGCTGAGCTGTAGTCAATGAATAGCATTCTCACATAGGTGTTCCTTTTGTCCAGGTGTGAAAGGGCAGTGTGGAGCGCCATAGAGATTGCATCATCTGCGGATCTGTTGGGACGATATGGAAATTGGAGTGGGTCTAGGGTTTCTGGGATAATGGTGTTGATGTGAGCCATGACGAGCCTTTCAAAGCACTTCATGGCTACAGACGTGAGTGCTACGGGTCGGTAGTCATTTAGGCAGGTTACCTTAGTGTTCTTGGTCACAGGGACTATGGTGGTCTGCTTGAAACATGTTGGTATTACAGACTCAGACAGGGAGAGGTTGAAAATGTCAGTGAAGACACTTGCCAGTTGGTCAGCGCATGCTCAGAGTACACGTCCTGCTAATCCATCTGGCCCTGCGGCCTTGTGAATGTTGACCTGTTTAAAGGTCTTACTCACATCAGCTATGGAGAGCGTGATCACACAGTCATCCGGAACAGCTGATGCTCTCATGCATGTTTCAGTGTTACTTGCCTCGAAGCGAGCATAGAAGTAATTTAGCTCGTCTGGTAGGCTCGTGTCACTGGGCAGCTCGTGGCTGTGCTTCCCTTTTGTAGTCTGTAATAGTTTGCAAGCCCTGCCACATCCGACGAGCGTTGGAACTGGTGTAGTATGATTCGTTCTTAGTCCTGTATTGACGCTGTGCCTGTTTGATGGTTCGTCGGAGGGCATAGTGGGACAGTACCAAAACAAATGATCTAATGATTCTGTCTCTTCGCAGCAAAATCTGCCAAGCTGGGAAGATTGTATCCCCCATAAAAATAACGTTGAATTGGTAGCAAGAATTTTGTATAATAATTTAAATAGAAAAATTATAAGTTTTGTATCCGGCGTCGTTTTGCGTTTCATTTCATAAACCATTTGCCATGGAATCGGTATGTCAAAAATCTTCCCAACTATTTTGCAATCTATATGGGACGGCTGTCAAGTCTTTGGTCCTTAAATGAATCTGGTATAATTTTTATTTATCACAATTTTCTTTAACCAATTATGGTCTTTAATGCAGGGCCGACAGACAAGTTCCTTACTTTTTCCCCCTTCCACTCCTCTTCCATTTTTGCGGTAATGCTGCAATTATTTGGTTGTAATTTTGGGTAGAGCAGAGATTTCCATATGTTTCTGTTAGCTGCATGTGCGACAACTCCACCAGTCCTACCTATGATATCATTTATGAAGATTATACCTTGATAAAAAACTATATTATATATATATATATATATATATATATATATATATATATATATATATATATATATATATATACACACACACATATATATATATACACACACACACACACACACACACACACACACACACACACACACACACACACACACAGTGGGGGAAAAAAAGTATTTAGTCAGCCACCAATTGTGCATGTTCTCCCACTTAAAAAGATGAGAGAGGCCTGTAATTTTCATCATAGGTACGCGTCAACTACAACAGACAAATGGAGGAAAAAAAATCTAGAAAATCACATTGTAGGATTTTTAATGAATTTATTTGCAAATTATGGTGGAAAATAAGTATTTGGTCACCTACAAACAAGCAAGATTTCTGGCTCTCACAGACCTGTAACTTCTTCTTTAAGAGGCTCCTCTGTCCTCCACTCGTTACCTGTATTAATGGCACCTGTTTGAACTTGTTATCAGTATAAAAGACACCTGTCCACAACCTCAAACAGTCACACTCCAAACTCCACTATGGCCAAGACCAAAGAGCTGTCAAAGGACACCAGAAACAAAATTGTAGACCTGCACCAGGCTGGGAAGACTGAATCTGCAATAGGTAAGCAGCTTGGTTTGAAGAAATCAACTGTGGGAGCAATTATTAGGAAATGGAAGACATACAAGACCACTGATAATCTCCCTCGATCTGGGGCTTCACGCAAGATCTCACCCCGTGGGGTCAAAATGATCACAAGAACGGTGAGCAAAAATCCCAGAACCACACGGGGGGACCTAGTGAATGACCTGCAGAGAGCTGGGACCAAAGTAACAAAGCCTACCATCAGTAACACACTACGCCGCCAGGGACTCAAATCCTGCAGTGCCAGACGTGTCCCCCTCCTTAAGCCAGTACATGTCCAGGCCCGTCTGAAGTTTGCTAGAGTGCATTTGGATGATCCAGAAGAGGATTGGGAGAATGTCATATGGTCAGATGAAACCAAAATAGAACTTTTTTGGTAAAAACTCAACTCGTTGTGTTTGGAGGACAAAGAATGCTGAGTTGCATCCAAAGAACACCATACCTACTGTGAAGCATGGGGGTGGAAACATCATGCTTTGGGGCTGTTTTTCTGCAAAGGGACCAGGACGACTGATCTGTGTAAAGGAAAGAATGAATGGGGCCATGTATCGTGAGATTTTGAGTGAAAACCTCCTTCCATCAGCAAGGGCATTGAAGATGAAACGTGGCTGGGTCTTTCAGCATGACAATGATCCCAAACACACTGCCTGGGCAACGAAGGAGTGGCTTCGTAAGAAGAATTTCAAGGTCCTGGAGTGGCCTAGCCAGTCTCCAGATCTCAACCCCATAGAAAATCTTTGGAGGGAGTTGAAAGTCTGTGTTGCCCAGCGACAGCCCCAAAACATCACTGCTCTAGAGGAGATCTGCATGGAGGAATGGGCCAAAATACCAGCAACAGTGTGTCAAAACCTTGTGAAGACTTACAGAAAACGTTTGACCTGTGTCATTGCCAACAAAGGGTATATAACAAAGTATTGAGAAACTTTTGTTATTGACCAAATACTTATTTTCCACCATAATTTGCAAATAAATTCATTAAAAATCCTACAATGTGATTTTCTGGAGAAAAAAAATCTCATTTTGTCTGTCATAGTTGACATGTACCTATGATGAAAATTACAGGCCTCTCTCATCTTTTTAAGTGGGAGAACTTGCACAATTGGTGGCTGACTAAATACTTTTTTCCCCCACTGTATCTGCAGACAGCACTCTGCTGACTGTGTAGCTACTTTTCTCCAGTCTACTGTTCTCCGGTAAAATGCAAGATTAACTTTTAGAAAAATATTAGGAATAGCATTGCACATCTGTTGTCATCTGATGACAATGAAGCTATTTTCTGCCGAAATGTGTTGCACTAATGTATTTTCTGTGAAGGAAAACTATAGTTGCACGTCCCTGATCAAGCTATTGAAGCAAAAAACACTTGACTTTCAATGTAAAATGCGACCCCTGTCAATACACAGCTGGACTCCCATGCGCCCGCTTTCTGAAAACAAACACATGACTTTCTCAACTGTTCTGGGGAACTATGGTAAGCTTCATAATGTGACCGGTGAAATGAAGAAAACGATCTGCTTTATCTCCTAAAGTATTGCACAAGTTAACTGCAGATATTTACTTAAAAAGTAGCTACAAATATTAACATGTATGGAAAAACTTCAAATAAATAGTTTCAACAGTGTTGACAGTATTAATAAACCATCCCATGGCTATTTCCAAATACCCCAGTATATGTTTTTTATGGTATACAGCCCAAGGCTAGTAGTTGCTTGCATAACGTTAGCTAGCTATTTGAATAGTTTGCATGCTACCAGTATCTATCCGTACCAGTAACCTACTGGTTAGTGGCTACTGTGACATTTATGGTACATTTGAGCAGCGAAGCAAGAACGTCACCGAACACTCTCTTGGCTTGTGACATTCCCGTTGCTAATGTGAATTTTTAAACGTTTATGTACATATTGGGCTAGATTTCGGCTGCCGTTCAGGTAGCACTATTGTCAAACACAAGCTTTGGCAATTTGGACTTGTAAAAGCCAGTGCTCTGCTATTTTCCTACCCTGGCACCAGGGTTGGTAATTTACATGTCTTATATCAGCTCGCTTGTGCTGAAGTGGGAGGGTTGGAAAAAAACGTGTGCCAATTTCAAGCAGCACAACTGGTGATATTTAACACTCACCAAAAGCTGGTCTTAGTGGTAACGCAATTGGTTATGGCATTTGCCAGCAGAGGTGCACAGTAGCCTCATCAGTAGCCTATAACCAATGTTTTATTAAAATATCACTAGTGGCGCAGCGGTCTAAGGCACTGCATCGCAGTGTTGCGGCGTCACTACAGCCTGGGGTTCGATCGTGACCGGGAGTCCCATTGGGCGGCGCACAATTAGCCCAGCGTCGTCCAGGTGAGGGAAGTGTTTGGCCGGGGGGCTTTACTTGGCTCATCGCGCTCTAGCGACTCCTTGTGGCGGGCCGGGCACCTGCAGGCTGACTTCAGTCGTCAGTTGAACAGTGTTTCCTCCGACACATTGGTGCGGCTGGCTTCCGGGTTAAGCGAGCGGGTGTTAAGAAGCGTGGCTTGGCAGGTCATGTTTCAGAGGACCCATGACTCGACCTTCGCCTCTTCCGAGCCCGTTGAGGAGTTGCAGCGATGAGAAAAGATCTTAATCATGAAATTGGGGAGAAAAAGGGGGTAAATTAGACACACACACAAAAAAATGTATACATATACAGTGAGGGGAAAAAAGTATTTGATCCCCTGCTGATTTTGTACGTTTGCCCACTGACAAAGAAATGATCAGTCTACTATTTTAATGGTAGGTTTATTTGAACAGTGAGAGACAGAATAACAACAAAGAAATCCAGAAAAAAGCATGTCAAAAATGTTATAAATTGATTAGCATTTTAATGAGGGAAATAAGTATTTGATCCCTCTGCAAAACATGACTTAGTACTTGGTGGCAAAACCCTTGTTGGCAATCAGAGGTCAGACGTTTCTTGTAGTTGGCCACCAGGTTTGCACACATCTCAGGAGGGATTTTGTCCCACTCCTCTTTGCAGATCTTCTCCAAGTCATTAAGGTTTCCAGGCTGACGTTTGGCAACTCAAACCTTCAGCTCCCTCCACAGATTTTCTATGGGATTAAGGTCTGGAGTCTGGCTAGGCCACTCCAGGACCTTAATGTGCTTCTTCTTGAGCCACTCCTTTGTTGCCTTGGCCATGTGTTTTGGGTCATTGTCATGCTGGAATACCCATCCACGACCCATTTTCAATGCCCTGGCTGAGGGAAGGAGGGTCTCACCCAAGATTTGACGGTACATGGCCCCGTCCATCGTCCCTTTGATGCAGTGAAGTTGTCCTGTCCCCTTAGCAGAAAAACACCCCCAAAGCATAATGTTTCCACCTCCATGTTTGACGGTGGGGATGGTGTTCTTGGGGTCATAGGCAGCATTCCTCCTCCTCCAAACACGGCGAGTTGAGGTGATGCCAAAGAGCTCCATTTTGGTCTCATCTGACCACAACACTTTCACCCAGTTCTCCTCTGAATCATTCAGATGTTCATTGGCAAACTTCAGACGGGCATGTATATGTGCTTTCTTGAGCAGGGGGACCTTGCGGGCGCTGCAGGATTTCAGTCCTTCACGGCGTAGTGTGTTACCAATTGTTTTCTTGGTGACTATGGTCTCAGCTGCCTTAAGATCATCATAGTTCTGGGCTGATTCCTCACCGTTCTCATGATCATTCCAACTCCACGAGGTGAGATCTTGCATGGAGCCCCAGGCCGAGGGAGATTGACAGTTCTTTTGTGTTTCTTCCATTTGCGAATAATCGCACCAACTGTTGTCACCTTCTCACCAAGCTGCTTGGCGATGGTCTTGTAGCCCATTCCAGCCTTGTGTAGGTCTACAATCTTGTCCCTGACATCCTTGGAGAGCTCTTTGGTCTTGGCCATGGTGGAGAGTTTGGAATCTGATTGATTGATTGCTTCTGTGGACAGGTGTCTTTTATACAGGTAACAAACTGAGATTAGGAGCACTCCCTTTAAGAGTGTGCTCCTAATCTCAGCTCGTTACCTGTATAAAAGACACATGGGAGCCAGAAATCTTTCTGATTGAGAGGGGGTCAAATACTTATTTCCCTCATTAAAATGCAAATCAATTTATAACATTTTTGACATGCGTTTTTCTGGATTTCTTTTTTGTTATTCTGTCTCTCACTGTTCAAACAAACCTACCATTAAAATTATAGACTGATCATTTCTTTGTCAGTGGGCAAACGTACAAAATCAGCAGGGGATCAAATACTTATTTCCCTCACTGTGTATGTGTATATATATATATTTATATATATATTTATTTATTTATTTTACAAGCAGCAAAACAGTCAACAAACATTCCTATTTTTTCTTTATATTGGACATTATTTTAGTCCATGCAGCTTATGTCAAAAGTTTCTCATTAGGCCTATGTGCGATAACTATTGAATGCGCGATACCTACTGTAGGAAGTCTGTTTAGGGACATCAAGTTATAACAATACACTGCTTATAGTTTCCTTCATCGTTTTGGAAAGAAATTGCATCTTGGACCCAACTGTCAAATCGCGGGAATTCCTCTCGCTGTCCTTGGTGCTGAATTCGCTTGTAGCCTAGACTATTTGCCTGTTCGTTTGTTTACCTTTCACATGACAAAGTCATTAGCAGGAGATGGTCAACGGCGATGGTATGCTAATCTTATTATAACATTTGGGCAATATCCAATTGTCCATGGCTCGAACATGCAGTGCGTTGAATATTTCAATGTTGAAGCCAATAAAATAAAAAAACTAGATTGGCTACATGTTTGTTATAACTAAGCCTATTGTAGGGTTAGTGTATACTATTTAATAAACTATATTCAATCGATAGGACAAACATCCATGCCTCCTGCCAAAGAGCTCTTAGGCCTACATCTGCACACATTGAATTATGCTAATTGAACGAGAGATGTGATTAATGATATCATGCTTCTGACCCGATCCTATTTAGAATTATTGTTGTTAGTTCTTAGAAACAGATTGTTTTTGTTTAATTTGAATAAAAACCAAACTTATTCACTGTTCATGGGTTTATAATGAGAATGTACATGGCTCGAATGAAATGCAATTTCATCTGCTATTTATAATAATAGTATAAGGAGAAGTGCAAATATGATCTGTAAGATGGTTCCAATATGTATATGAAACATTATATTTGGGAGCAGTATAAGAGTGAGTGGACATTCCCCCTTTCTCTTTATATTGGTTCTTTTATCCAGCTCCTGTAAAATGTTTGGATGTGCGTAAAACCTTCCATAGTCTCAGTTGCCTTGTCTGTATTATATGCAATTATGGTGCCTGTAACTGTATTTAGACATAGCCTATTTAAAACAAGTTTTCGTTTTTATTATAATACAATTAGAATTATACTTTATTTTTTTAGGCCTTATCAATAGCATAATACATTTAATCTTGCTTATTGACTACATTTGGCATGTTCATGTCCAGACTGCAATTTACAGTAGGCCTAGCCCCTGCGAATGCTATAGCCTATGTTTAACCATGTATTTCCATAATGAAGCAATGCAATTAGAACAATGTGGACAAAGCTTTTTAACGAACTAGCCTATAAAATCGAATGTTAGTCCGTTAGAGTTGATGACAATGCAATACATAAGACCGTAAATTCTCAACTTGAAGCAACCACATATTTAGCCATGGAGCATGTTCTGATTGGCCAGTAAAGGGCCAAGCCTCGACACACCCACAACTTGTTTATTTTTGTATAACATTTTTTTTAATTATTATTTTATTATTATAATTGTTTTTATTTAGCAGACGCTCTTATCCAGAGCGACTTACAAATTATTAGTCAAAACCCAGTCCTTTCTTGCCACCGCCAGGTACTGCGCCCATAATTCTGGTTGTGAAAATAGCAAAAATATTTCTGACACACCACCGAACCGATAACGCTACCTAAGATTTACCATTGCTTTAGTTGTGTTAAAATAGAACCCATTACCTCTACTTTTACTCTCGTCAATGGGAATAAGCTCTAAGGGTGTTGCTGTACTCTGACGTGAAGCCAAAGCCTCCACAACGTCTCCCATCACAGGGCAGAATGACCTGTTCCTGTACCGGATGGTCGCACCCATTGCCCCAGACTGCTCTGAGCTCACAACTACTCACTGTCTGTGGCTGTCCTGCTCTCCTCTCTCACTCCTCTGTGGACAGATCCAGACACCACAGACATCTGCCAACATCACACTCACATTCCTCACTGACTGACATGCCTGGGAGGTGGACAGCAGCAGAGCCAAAAAGATACTTTCACACACATTTGAGCAAACTTTGCTGCCTCAGCCGTGCTTCTTGTTGTCTGTTTAGTTAGTTATTTTCACTGCAAATTGTGTGTTCATCAGCAGGAAAACATTCAGTGTTTTAATAGTGTATTCCTTTGATCACTTTTAATATCAGATACAAAGTAGTGGTATTGTACACCATACAATAATCTGTAGATAATTGAAGAAAGGCACCATGTCTTGTCCATTGTGAGTGGTACATCAACAATAAAACCATAGTTTATTTTGTTTGTTTCATGATCATGATCACAAATCACAATAGCGTCACCTTTTCACATCATTGGCACAAAGTCCAGGGGTTCAGAAAATAAAATGTAGTCTCCCAAGCTCCAAAACAAATGCCAGTGCTGACACAATGGAAACAGTTCTTTCTCCCTGCTTTACACACAGCAGGTAGAAAGGCAGCCGTCGGCCTCTGTGCAAACAGGAGCTCTGAGGGAAAAGAAAAGCGCCCTCCGGTCTGTTAAGGAAGTCAAGGCCCGAATGAATTCCCTTCTCCCACATGATACTCTTTCAAGCCTTGTCTGGCAGAAAGCATTCAGTTCTCTCATTCAGCTCTACTCCACTTCCTGCTGCTCTGCTGCCCAGAGTCACAGCTATTCAATACAGCACAATATTACATGTGGCAGAGGGCGAAAGCAACTTAGTATTTTAACTGCTTCTATTGTTATTGATGTTATTGTTTCGCTTATAACTTTAAGATATTTGTATTTTCTGACCTGTTCTCTTTCTCTATCCAGGATGAACGTGAAGCCAGGGAAATGGTGAAGAGGGAGCAGGATGAGGCCTACCAACTGTCTTTAGAGGCTGACCGTAAAAAGGTTGGTCATCAACTCTAACACCTACAACACAATGTCATGGATCCATTCTCATCAGATAGATGTGTGAGGGTTTTTGAAGATTATACATTTTAGTATTAACCTCAAGTGAAATATTACACACAACACAAATATAAAGTGTATACCCTTTTATAATCCTGTTATGATTCTCGCCATTACTGGGTGTTGTAAATGGTTGTTATTGTGAATCTACCCAATAAACGTGTTAAGTCATGTTATTTATTGCTTGATCACTGTTCATAATGTTATGATATTGAATGGCTGGATGTATACAAATATATTTGTTTTTTCAGAGAGAAGCACAGGAGAGGGAGCAGGCAGAACAGCTTCGCCTGCAACAGATCCAGAAAGAAGCAGATGATGAGAAGGAGGTGAGAACATTAACCATATCTCATTATCTCATCATGTTTGTTTAGATAAATCATTTCCCATTTAGACAATGTTGTAACACTGAAAACACATGGTCAGTTTGTTGAAGATTTCTTTTTTTTAAACATTGATATTTGAGTCTGTTCCTTCCTGCGTATCATACATTTCCTTATCTTTGTTGTTTGTGGAGTTTATACTAGCATGTGATCCCCATGGTGGGGTCAGAGACACAGAGCAACATGTACTAATCTCTAGTGTGTACAGTAAGGCCTATCCCCGTTAAGCTTGTCATACAGATATGTTATTGTCCTGTTCAAATGCCCTACAACACACAAGCTCATATTGAAACCAAGTGAACAAAAGGGGCAGCACAAAGCACGGTCGGACAAAGAAAAACAATTATGGCAGTGGCAATGCATTTGTGGATGCTGTAGTTATAGCTCTTTTTAGCCAGATGATTGGCTATTTACTCAGCAGCAAACTCTCCAGCCAGCAGGGATCAGGTGAACCAGCTAGCTGAGATGATTTGTCACATTAGTTAAACAGCCCCGGACAAAAGCCCTGTCTGTCCGCTGTTAATTATATCACTGTAGTCCTCTAGCCCATTGCCATGGTTTATTTTCCGCCAACAGACCCTGCTTGTATGCAACAACTGTAGATATTCAGAAACATGATACCCAACAATGAGCACGGTTCCATGCACACAATAATACGATTATGGTGGATAGTCAGATTAATGCAATAGTTTGTTTAAAACGTTTACATGCTCTGCAAGAAGAACGATTTCCCTAATAATCCTGTTTATATGGACACATCTGAAATCAGGCTACTTGATGGGACTTTTGATAAATGCATAAAATCGGCAATCAAAATAAACGTTCTACCACAGTAACCATGTTATTTTTGCAAGTCTATTTGATTCTGAGTTCGGACATGTAAAGTTTGTATGTGAAAACTATAAGATGCATACTTTCAGTTTTTCAGAACTCACTAAACTCGTGCTGGCACATGCGCAGATCAAATGCACCGCTGGAATGCCGATTTAAGCATGTCCTAATAATTCAAAAGATTCCAGGTGTTTTAATCAGCGTATGCTTACCTTGATTTTGACCGTACACCGATTTAAGATAAGCAGAGGAAGGTGTTTACATGACTATTTCCATACTCTGCCTACTGCCATAATCAGTTTAATATCTAATTATTATTGTGCATGTAAACGTACTCAATGGGCCCCCTCCTGTTTACATGCAGTATATACTGTATATACTGCATGTAAACAGGAGGGGGCCCATTGAGTACGTTTACATGCACAATAATAATTATTGAATCAATTTTAGAATAAGGCTGTAACGTAACAAAATGTGGAAAAAGTCAAGGGGTCTGAATCCTTGACTTTTTCCACATTTTATTACGTTACAGCCTTATTCTAAAATTGATTCAATAATTGTTTTCCCTCATCAATCTACACACAAAACTCCATAATGACAAAGCAAAAACAGGTTTTTAGAAATTTTTGCAAATGTATTAATAAAAAAGAGATACCTTATTTACATAAGTATTCATACCCTTTGCTATGAGACTCGAAATTGAGCTCAGGTGCATCCTGTTTCCATTGATCATCCTTGAGATGTTTCTTCGACTTGATTGGTGTCCACCTGTGGTAAATTCAATTGATTGGACATTAATTGGAAAGGCACACACCTGTCTATTTAATGTTCCACAGTTGACTGTGCATGTCAGCACAAAACCCAAGCCATAAGGTCAAAGGAATTGTCCGTAGAGCTCCGAGACAGGATTGTGTCAAGGCACAGATCTGGGGAAGGGTACCAAAACATTTCTGCAGCATTAAATGTCCCCAAGAACACAATGGCCTCAATCATTCTTAAATGGAAGAAGATTGGTACCACCAAGGCTCTTCCTAGAGCTGGTCGCCCGGTCAAACTGAGCAATCGGGGGAGAAGGGCCTTTGTCAGGGAGGTGACCAAGAACCCAATGGCCACTCTGACAAAGCTCCAGAGTTCCTCTGTGGAGATGGGAGAACCTTCCAGAAGGACAACCATCTTTGCAGCGCTCCACCAATCAGACCTTTATGGTAGAGTGTCCAGACGGAAGCCACTCCTCAGTAAAAGGCACATGACAGCCCGCTTGGAGTTTGCCAAAAGGCACCTAAACTCTCAGACCATGAGAAATAAGATTCTCTGGTCTAATGAAACCAAGATTGAACTCTTTGGCCTGAATGCCAAGCGTCACGTCTGGAGGAAACCTTCCACCATCCCTACGGTGAAGCATGGTGGTGACAGCATCATGCTGTGGGAATGTTTTTCAGCGGCAGAGACTGGGAGACTAATCAGGATTGTGGGAAAGGGGAACGGAGCAAAGTACAGAGAGAACCTTGATGAAAACCTGCTCCAGAGCACTCAGAACCTCAGACTGGGGTGAAGGTTCACCTTCCAACAGGACAACGACCCTAAGAAAACAGCCAAGACAACGCAGGAGTGGCTTCGGGACAAGTCTCTGAATGTCCTTGAATGGCCCAGCCAGGGCCTGGACTTGAACCCGATCTAACATCTCTGGAGAGACCTGAAAATAGCTGTGCAGGGACGCTCCCCATCCAACCTGACAGAGCTTGAGATTATCTGCAGAGAAGAATGGGAGAGACTCCCCAAATACAGGTGTGCCAAGCTTGTAGTGTCATACCCAAGAAGACTCGAGGCTGTAATCACTGCCAATGGTGCTTCAACAAAGTACTGAGTAAAGGGTCTGAATACTTATGTCAACGTATTATTTACATTTTTTAATTTTTATACATTTGCAGAAATGTCTAAAAACCATCATTATGGGGTATTGTGTGTAGATTGATGAGGGGAAAAAAACAATTTAGTCCATTTTAGTATAAGGCTGTAAAGTAACAAAATGTTAAAAAAAGTTAAGGGGTCTGAATACTTTCCGAATGCACTGTACATAACGTATATACAACGTATTTTTCCTATACCTCAGACAGGCTTACCGGGGCTGTTTTTAAACAGATAAAACTGCACCTTATGGAACAACGCTGACTGTGAAGACACACACACACACACACACACACACAGGAAAACGCATACAGTGGCTTGGCAAAGTATTCACCCCCCTTGGCATTTTTCCAATTTTGTTGCCTTACAGCCTGGAATTAAAATGGATGTTTGTATCATTTGATTTACACAACATGCCTATGACTTTGAAGATGCAAAATATTTTTTATTGTGAAACAAACAAGGAATAAGACAAAAAAAGAGAACTTGAGCGTGCATAACTATTCACCCCACCAAAGTCAATACTTTGTAGAGCCACCTTTTGCAGCAATTACAGCTGCAAGTCTCTTGGGGTATGTCTCTATAAGCTTGGCACATCTATCCACTGGGATTTTTGCCCATTCTTCGAGGCAAAACTGCTCCAGCTCCTTCAAGTTGGATGGGTTCCGCTGGTGTACAGCGATCTTTAAGTCATACCTCAGATTTTCAATTGGATTGAGGTCTGGGCTTTGACTAGGCCTTTCCAAGTCATTTCAATGTTTCCCCTTAAACCTCTCGAGTGTTGCTTTAGCAGTATGTTTAGGGTCATTGTCCTGCTGGAAGGTGAACCTCCGTCCCTTTCTCAAATCTCTGGAAGACTGAAACAGGTTTCCCTCAAGAATTTCCCTGTATTTAGCGCCATCCATCATTCCTTCAATTCTGACCAGTTTCCCAGTCCCTGCCGATGGAAAAACATCCCCACAGCATGATGCTGCCACCACCATGCTTCACTGTGGTGATGGTGTTCTCAGGGTGATGAGAGGTGTTGGGTTTGCGCCAGACATAGCGTTTTCCTTGCTGGCCAAAAAGCTCAATTTTAGTCTCATCTGACCAGAGTACCTTCTTCCATATGTTTGGGGAGTCTCCCACATGCCTTTTGGCGAACACCAAACCTGTTTGCTTATTTTTTTCTTTAAGCAATGGCTTTTTTTCTGGCCACTCTTCCGTAAAGCCCAGCTCTGTGGAGTGTACGGCTTAACGTGGTCCTATGGACATGGACAGATACTCCAATCTCCGCTGTGGAGCTTTGCAGCTCCTTCAGGGTTATCTTTGGTCTCTTTCTTGCCTCTGATTAATGCCCTCCTTGCCTGGTCTGTGAGTTTTGGTGGGTAGCCTTCTCTTGGCATGTTTGTTGTGGTGCCATATTATTTCAATTTTTTTAATAATGGATTTAATGGTGCTCTGTGGGATATTCAAAGTTTCAAATTTTTTATATCCCAACCCTGATCTGTACTTCCCCACAACTTTGTCCCTGACCTGTTTGGAGAGCTCCTTGTTCTTCATGGTGCCGTTTGCTTGGTGGTGGCCCTTGCTTAGTAGTGTTGCAGACTCTGGGGCCTTTCAGAACAGGTGTGTATATATACTGAGGTCATGTGACACTTAGATTGCACACAGGTGGACTTTATTTAACTAATTATGTGACTTCTGAAGGTAATTGGTTGCACCAGCTCTTATTTAGGGGCTTCATAGCAAGGGGGTGACTACATATGCACGCACCACTTTTCCGTTATTTATTTTTTAGATTTTTTTTGAACAAGTTATTTTTTTAATTTCACTTCACCAATTTGGACTATTTTGTGTATGTCCGTTACATGAAATCCAAATAAATACCCAATTAAATTACAGGTTGTAATGCAACAAAATAGGAAAAACGTCAAGGGGGATGAATACTTTTGCAAGGCACTGTACGGACTCTAACACACGCACTATACACACACGTGTATTGTAACGTTGTAATATTGTTGTATTGCGGTATTATACATTTTGTTTTGTAGATATGTAATGGTGTAATAATGTGTTGTATGATGGACTGTTAAAAAAAAAATCTGATGTAATTGCCTTAATCTTGTTTGGATGCCAGGAAGAGTAGCTGCTGCCTTGGAAACATTCAAAATACAGATACCTTGTGGCCCTAAAGGCTCAAACAGGGGCAAACATAAACATCATTTTATTCTTTGACCTGACCTGTATGATTGTGTCAGGTGTATTTTCAGCCGGTCGACTGATGTGTTTCACGTGTCTGGTTGTGTGAGGCAGGCAGGCAGGAGGGTGTGTTTAATGATGACAGTGGAGACTGAGAGACACTAGTGGAGTCACTAATGAAGCCTAAGGGACAAGAGGGGGCAAACAACCTGGAGGAAGACACAAACAACCTGGAGGAAGACGCAAACAACCTGGAGGAAGACTCAAACAACCTGGAGGAAGACGCAAACAACCTGGAGGAAGACGCAAACAACCTGGAGGAAGACGCAAACAACCTGGAGGAAGACGCAAACAACCTGGAGGAAGACGCAAACAACCTGGAGGAAGACGCAAACAACCTGGAGGAAGACGCAAACAACCTGGAGGAAGACTACAAGTTATAAGCCACAGATACACAACAACACATATCATACCACAACCATGATCGCGTACAACAGTGGTGAGGTAAAGGGATGTCTCTGTGTGTGTGCCATGATTTGTGTATGACAGTCTTTCACAGGTTGCACGTCTTCATAGATTACATCTAGCTATACATCAGTATTACATACAGTTTGTGCATACATCAGAACTTCATGAATCATCACACAACAGTAACTGGCACTGGAACCTCTGTGTTTAAACAAAGCTAGAATTCAAAACACAGATCTAGTTCCAGATCGTTTCGCTCTATCGCTCGCTACTACTGCTGTTGGTCGTCCGGTAGAAAGATGGGAGACATTAAGCGGAGCCTGTGTGTCTATGGCGTGTGGAGGAAGGACAACCCCTGTCCCAACCATTCAGAGCTGTGTGCTGCTTACCCCTGGTTGCTCCAACGCCTCATTTCTTTGACATTGTGTGTGAGTAAACAAGGCAGCATGGTGTCCCACACCTGGAGCCCAGCCAAGCACTCAGCCAGCCATTCACTCCCTCCCTGGCCTACACACTGTACCCACAGACCAGAACCCTCCGGTCTGCCGTGCGTCTCTGGCTGTTTCTGCCCTGCACCACCCGCCACAATACCCCGCAGGCAGCAGGAAAACAAACACCACAGTAAACACACACGAGGACAAGGGGAATGCATTCTGTGATATATTTTTTTTTTTTTGTGGAGCGGGAGATGAAAGGAAGAGGTAGGCAGAGGGGGGAGTGGTGATGTCATTATTTTACACATTCAGGGGCCCCATGGTGCTTCTGTCAGGTGCATGCACTGGCCCCTCCCCCCTGCCCCTCCTGTGGTGGTGTTTGTTTTATTGCGGTGAGTGGTGATGCCCCCGAGTGCTCTTTGTGTGGAGCAGACTCTTGAGTGAGGCGTGCCGTGTGGCTTTAGACGCCACAGATCCGTGTGCTGCAGGGGGCCCTGGGGGCCCCTTTACCAGGCCCCTACCTGGGGGAGAGCCTCCGGCACGTGCCCACTCAAAGCCTGGAAAGTGCTAATGAACTACTGTTGTACACTTTTATCAAATATAATTGCATTATGGTTGGTAAATAAAGCTGCCGTGTGTTGTCACAGCATATGCTACCCACTGTCAAAACAGGAACAACAAGCTGGAGGGAAAGAGCCCGCGGAAGCAGCAGGTCCTGCTCTGTGACACTGGAGACCTGATTAATTTCTCTGCTGTTGATGAGGCTAGCCTTTTTGTTCTGGGCCGTTATCTAATCTACCTCGGCACGAGTTAGCGCTGTACTGTATGTCTTTATGAAGGTAACTTAAAGCCTACACGTTTTAGAAGAACAGGTCAGGATTCGATGCCTTATAAATTACGTTGAATCTACATTTTGCCTTGTAGTTTGAGTGCCCATTTCTACCACAATTTGTTACATTAAACAGTTACAAAATCAATCTGTTATTTATATCTTAACATTTAAGTAGGTATATAGTAAGAAAATAAATCACACCTATAAATGACAATTAATATTGTCCAACTGTGAATAATCACTGTCTTCCGTACCTAACAACCTATCTGTTTGTCCCTCCCTTTTGTCCAGGCCATCCGCCTCTCATTGGAGCACGCCCTGCCGCCAGAGCCTGCGGAGGAGGGAGGAGAGCCAATTAGCAAGCTGCGTATCCGAACCCCCAGTGGAGAGTTCCTGGTGCGGCGCTTCCTGGGCAGCACCAAGCTGCAGGTCCTGTTTGACTTTGTGGCCTCCAAGGGCTACCCCTGGGACGACTTCAAACTGCTCACCACCTTCCCCCGCAGAAACGTGAGTACAGCCTTAAAATGCTGCAGTAAAAACACTCACACAGCTCACACACACACATCAATTCAGATGCTTTATAACAAGATAGAACCATGGTCTATAATGACTAACATTTAACCCTCTTATGTTTAGCTTTCTTTGCTCAGTGCCTGCAGTTCCCTAACTACAGGTACTGAGCAGTCATCATAAACTCAGCAGAATGCTCAGTCGTCCTGATTGTAATGTAACATCTCTGCAGGAGAAATCCACAGTAATAATTGGCTCATCCCGGCAAGTGGCTCGAGTTTGTTGCTCATCTCAATCCCCAGTGCCCAGAGAGTGTGACTGTTCAGATAGTTAGAAGATTGCTGTATAATTAAAAGCCATGGTGGGCTAATGAGAAATGTGTTTTTCATGCATGTGCATGCGTCCACACGCAAGTGTGTTTTTGCTTCTATCCACAAGTGCATTTCTAATTTGGTGAATATTAATTAGGAGCCAGTGCACATGCACAAAAGAGCACTGGCTACTTAGGATACAATACAGTCAGCAGTATTCTCCTCAGCCGCGGTGCACAGCGCAGCACTGACCGGAGTTCTCCAAGTAATTAGAGCTGGTAGCCACACTCTGCTCTGAGCTGTGGCAGGTAGCTAATGAGCACGGTTTTAACTACCTGCTTAATTGGAGTGGTGGAAACAAAATTGGATTTCCATTAATTGTGTGTGTGTGTGTGTGGGGGGGGGGGCTGCCCGCCCAGACAGCCTGCCATCCTGGTCTGTAGGGAACATGGGGGTACAAACATTTCTCTCTCTCTAACTCACGCACGCACGCACACACACACATTATACACACAAAACATTTACACACGCACATACACTGAGTGTACAAAACATTAAGGACACCTGCTCTATCCATGCCATAGACTGACCAGGTGAAAGCTATGATCCCTAATTGATGTCACTTGTTAAATCCACTTGAATCAAATCAAATCAAACTTTATTAGTCACATGCACCGAATACAACAGGTGTAGACCTTACCATGAAATGCTTACTTACAAGCCCTTAACCAACAATGCAGTTCAAGAAAGAGTTAAGAAAATATTTACCAAATAAACTAAAGTAAAGAATGGTAATAAAAAGTAAGACAATAAAATACCAATAATGAGGCTACAGTGGGGGAAAAAAGTATTTAGTCAGCCACCAATTGTGCAAGTTCTCCCACTTAAAAAGATGAGATAGGCCTGTAATTTTCATCATAGGTACACGGCAACTATGACAAACAAAATGAGGGGAAGAAAATCATATTGTAGGATTTTTTATGATTTTATTTGCAAATTATGGTGGAAAATAAGTATTTGGTCAATAACAAAAGTTTCTCAATACTTTGTTATATACCCTTTGTTGGCAATGACACAGGTCAAACGTTTTCTGTAAGTCTTCACAAGGTTTTCACACACTGTTGCTGGTATTTTGGCCCATTCCTCCATGCAGATCTCCTCTAGAGCAGTGATGTTTTGGGGCTGTCGCTGGGCAACACGGACTTTCAAGTCCCTCCAAAGATTTTCTATGGGGTTGAGATCTGGAGACTGGCTAGGCCACTCCAGGACCTTGAAATGCTTCTTACGAAGCCACTCCTTCGTTGCCCGGGCGGTGTGTTTGGGATCATTGTCATGCTGAAAGACCCAGCCACGTTTCATCTTCAATGCCCTTGCTGATGGAAGGAGGTTTTCACTCAAAATCTCACGATACATGGCCCCATTCATTCTTTCCTTTACACGGATCAGTCGTCCTGGTCCCTTTGCAGAAAAACAGCCCCAAAGCATGATGTTTCCACCCCCATGCTTCACAGTAGGAATGGTGTTCTTTGGATGCAACTCAGCATTCTTTGTCCTCCAAACACAACGAGTTGGAGTTATATTTTGGTTTCATCTGACCATATGACATTCTCCCAATCCTCTTCTGGATCATCCAAATGCACTCTAGCAAACTTCAGACGGGCCTGGACATGTACTGGCTTAAGGAGGGGGACACGTCTGGCACTGCAGGATTTGAGTCCCTGGCGGCGTAGTGTGTTACTGATGGTAGGCTTTGTTACTTTGGTCCCAGCTCTCTGCAGGTCATTCACTAGGTCCCCCCGTGTGGTTCTGGGATTTTTGCTCACCGTTCTTGTGATCATTTTGACCCCCACGGGGTGAGATCTTGCGTGAAGCCCCAGATCGAGGGAGATTATCAGTGGTCTTGTATGTCTTCCATTTCCTAATAATTGCTCCCACAGTTGATTTCTTCAAACCAAGCTGCTTACCTATTGCAGATTCAGTCTTCCCAGCCTGGTGCAGGTCTACAATTTTGTTTCTGGTGTCCTTTGACAGCTCTTTGGTCTTGGCCATAGTGGAGTTTGGAGTGTGACTGTTTGAGGTTGTGGACAGGTGTCTTTTTTATACTGATAACAAGTTCAAACAGGTGCCATTAATACAGGTAACGAGTGGAGGACAGAGGAGCCTCTTAAAGAAGAAGTTACAGGTCTGTGAGAGCCAGAAATCTTGCTTGTTTGTAGGTGACCAAATACTTATTTTCCACCATAATTTGCAAATAAATTCATTAAAGATCCTCCAATGTGATTTTCAGGATTTTTTTTTCTCAATTTGTCTGTCATAGTTGACGTGTACCTATGATGAAAATTACAGGCCTCTCTCATCTTTTTAAGTGGGAGAACTTGCACAATTGGTGGCTGACTAAATATTTTTTCCCCCACTGTATATACAGGGGTACCAAGTCAATGTGCAGGGAACAGGTTAGTCCAGGTCATTTGTACATGTAGGTAGGGGTAAAGTGACTATGCATCGATAATAAACAGCGAGTAGCAGCAGTGTAATATAGTATATACAGTGAGGGAAAAAGGTATTTGATCCCCTGCTGATTTTGTACGTTTGCCCACTGACAAAGAAATTATCAGTCTATAATTTTAATGGTAGGTATATTTGAACAGTGAGAGACAGAATTTTTTTAAAAATCCAGAAAAACGCATGTCAAAAATGTTATAAATTGATTTGCATTTTAATGAGGGAATTAAGTATTTGACCCCTCTGCAAAACATGGCTTAGTACTTGGTGGCAAAACCCTTGTTGGCAATCACAGAGGTCAGACGTTTCTTGTAGTTGGCCACCAGGTTTGCACACATCTCAGGAGGGATTTTGTCCCACTCCTCTTTGCAGATCTTCTCCAAGTCATTAAGGTTTCGAGGCTGACTTTTGGCAACTCGAACCTTCAGCTCCCTCCACAGATTTTCTATGGGATTAAGGTCTGGAGACTGGCTAGGCCACTCCAGGACCTTAATGTGCTTCTTCTTGAGGCACTCCTTTGTTGCCTTGGCCGTGTGTTTTGGGTCATTGTCATGCTGGAATACCCATCCACGACCCATTTTCAATGCCCTGGCTGATGGAAGGAGGTTCTCACCCAAGATTTGACGGTACATGGCCCCGTCCATCGTCCCTTTGATGCAGTGAAGTTGTCCTGTCCCCTTAGCAGAAAAACACCCCCAAAGCATAATGCTTCCACCTCCATGTTTGACGGTGGGGATGGTGTTCTTGGGGTCATAGGCAGCATTCCTCCTCCAAACACGGCGAGTTGAGTTGATGCCAAAGAGCTCGATTTTGGTCTCATCTGACCACAACACTTTCACCCAGTTCTCCTCTGATAGTCCCAGCTGCCATTGACAAGATCCTCCCGTGTAGTTCAGCAAACTTAATGATGGTGTTGGAGTTGTTTGGCCACACAGTTGTAGGTGAACAGGGAGTACAGGAGGGGACTAAGCACACACCCCTGAGGGGACCCAGTGTTGAGGATCAGCGTGGCAGAAGTGTTGTTGCCTACCCTTACCACCTGGGGGCGGCCCGTCAGGAAGTCCAAGATCAAGTTGCAGATGGAGGTGTTTAGTCCAAGGGTCCTTAGCTTAGTGATGAGCTTTGTGAGCACTATGGTGTTGAACGCTGAGCTGTAGTCAATGAACAGCATTCTCACATAGGTGTTCCTTTTGTCCAGGTGGGAAAAGGCAGTGTGGAGTGCGATTGAGATTGCGAATTGGAGTGGGTCTAGGGTATCCGGGATGATGCTGTTGAGGTGAGCCATGACCAGCCTTTCAAAGCACTTCATAGCTACAGACGTGCTACAGGGCGGTAATCATTTAGGCGGGTTACCTTCGCTTTCTTGGGCACTGGGACTATGGTCTGCTTGAAACATGTAGGTATTACAGACTCGGTCAGGGAGAGGTTGAAAATGTCAGTGAAGACACTTGCCAGTTGGTCCGCGCATGCTTTGAGTAAACGTCCTGGTAATCCGTCTGGCCCCGCGGCTTTGTGAATGTTGACGTGTTTAAAGGTCTTGCTCACATCGGCTAACGAGAGCATTATCACACAGTCGTCCGGAACAGCTGGTGCTCTCGTGCGTGCTTCAGTGTTGCTTGCCTCAAAGCGAGCATAAAAGGCATTTAGCTCGTCTGGTAGGCTCGCATCACTGGGAATCTTGCGGCTGGGTTTCCCTTTGTAGTCCGTAATAGTTTTCAAGCCCTGCCACATCCGACGATCATCAGAGCCGGTGTAGTAGGATTCAATCTTAATCCTTTATTGACGCTTTGCCTGTTTGATGGTTCGTCTGAGGGCGTAGCGGGATTTCTTATAAGCGTCCGGATTCGTGTCCCACTCCTTGAAGCGGCAGCTCTAGCCTTTAGCTCGATGCGGATGTTGCCTGTAATCCATGGCTTCTGGTTGCGATATGTACGTACGGTCACTGTGGGGACGTCATCGATGCACTTATTGATGAAGCCGATGACTGACTGAGGTGGTATAGTCCTTAATGCCATTGGATGAATCCCGGAACATATTCCAGTGTGTGCTAGCAAAACAGTCCTGTAGCGTAGCATCCGCGTCATCTGACCATCTCCGTATCAGTGTGGGTGAAGGGGAAGAGACAGGTTAAAGAAGGATTTTAGGCCTTAAGACAATTGAGACATGGATTGTGTATGTGTGCCATTCAGAGGGTGAATGGGCAAGACAAAATATTTAAGTGCCTTTGAACAGGGTATGGTAGTATGTACCAGGCGCACCGGTTTGTGTCAAGAACTGCAACGCTGCTGGGTTTTTCACACTTAAGAGTTTCCTGTGTGTATCAATTACGGTCCACCACCCAAGGACATCCAGCCAACTTGACACAACTGTGGGAAGCATTGGCGTCAACATGGGCCAGCATCCCTGTGGAACGCTTTCGACACATTGTAGAGTCCATGCCCCGACGAATTGAGACTGTTCTGAGGGCAAAAGAGTGTGGGGGGGGCAACTCAATATTAGGAAAGTGTGTTCCTAATGTTTAATATACTGTGTACACACACACACTTGCGTTCATTTATTCAAGCAGATACACTATATAAACCAAAGTATGTGGACACCCCTTCAAATGAGTGGATTTGGCTATTTCAGCCACACCCATTGCTGACAGGTGTATAAAATCGAGCACACCACCATGCAATCTCCATAGACAAACATTGGCAGTAGAATGGCCTTACTGAAGAGCTCAGTGACTTTCAAAGTGGCACCGTCATAGGATGCCACCTTTCCAACAAGTCAGTTTGTCAAATTTCGGCCCTGGTAGAGCTGCCCCAGTCAACTGTAAGTGTTCTTATTGTGAAGTGGAAACGTCTAGCAGCAACCATGGCTCAGCTGCGAAGTAGTAGGCCACACAAGCTCACAGAACGGGACTGCCGAGTGCTGTAGCGCATAAAAATCGCCTGTCCTCGGTTGCAATGCTCACTACCGACTTCCAAACTGCCTCTGGAAGCAACATCAGCACAAGAACTGTTCGTCGGGAGCTTCATGAAATGGGTTTCCATGGCCAAGCAGCTGCACGCAAGCCTAAGATCATCATGTGCAATGCCAAGCGTCGTCTGAAGTGGTGTAAAGCTCGCCGCCATTGGACTGTGGAGCAGTGGAAACGCATTCTCTGGAGTGATGAATCACGCTTCACCATCTGGCAGTCCGACGGACGAATCTGTGTTTGGCGGATGCCAGGTAAACGCTACCTCCCTGAATGCATAGTGCCAACTGTAAAGCTTGGTGGAGGAGGAATAATGTTCTGGGGCTGTGTTTCATGGTTCGGGCTAGGCCCCTTAGTTCCAGTGAAGGGAAATCTTAACGCTACAGCATAAAATGAAATTCTAGACGATTCCGTGCTTCCAAATATGTGGCAACAGTTTGGGGATGGCCCTTTCCTGTTTCAGCATGACAATCCCCCCCCCCCCCGTGCACAAAGCGAGGTCCATACAGAAATGGTTTGTTGAGATCGGTGTGGAAAACTTGACTGGCCTGCACAGAACCCTGACCTCAACCCCATCGAACACCTTTGGGATGAATTGGAACGCCGACTGCGAGCCGGGCCTAATCGCCCAACATCAGTACCTGACCTCACTAATGCTTTTATGGCTGAATGGAAGCAAGTCACCGCAGCAATGTTCCATCATCTAGTGGAAAGCCTTCCTAGAAGATTGGAGGCTGTTATAGCAGCTAAGGGGGGACCAACTCCATATTAATGCCCATGATTTTGGAATGAGATGTTCGTCGAGCAGGTGTCCACATACTTTTGGTAATATAGTGTATAGCTTTATTCACAACTTTAAAATCAAAGGATTCACAGTTTTGTGTTCAGAATTAAAACCAAAGAGAAATTAGGCAAAGATAAAAATGTATCTTCATTTCCTGTGAAATTCCAGTAGATATGAGGCAGAGGAGGAGAAAGGAGAGTTTATGCTATGTCCCAAATGGCACCATGTTCTCTATATCATGCACTACTTTTGACTAGAGCCCTATTGGCCCTGGTGAAAAGTAGGGCACTACATAGGAAATATGGTGTCATTTGGGACGCAATCTAGCAGAATGTGCCAGTGTATGTTTGTGCATCGGAACACATTGCCCAGTCCGTCTAATCCTCCAGCTCTTCTCTCTAATTAAAATGAGCCTCAATCTCCTCCAGACGCTCCCACTGTTGCTCTGCTCGGATTAGTGGATGTACCACTATTGCATTTGTAATGCACCATAAATGTTTAAACTTCATCTCTCCTTACTTCCCATGCATGACAACTTAAGAGAATTGCCAGCAATAAGAAATCAATTTAGTGCAAGATGATTAAACCGAAAGAAAGGAAAATGCATTGCTGACTTTATACTTTGGGTTTTTTGGCTGCTTGTTTGTTATTGGGGAAGTTTCATTTTTGGTCTGCTTCAACATTTCTCTTTACACTCACGCAGCGTTTACACATGCAGCCCAATTCTGATATTTGTTTAACTTATTAGTCTTTTCACCAATCAGATCAGCTCTGGAAAAGAACTGATGTGAAAAGATCTGATGTTATTGGTCAAAAGACCAATTGGTTAAAAAAATATCAGAATTGGGCTGCCTGTGCAAACGCAGCTGTACGTTTTTCCAGTCATGAGTTAATTTAGCACAGTATACCCAATAGGTTTCAGACACCAAAACATTGTCTACACGTGTTATTTTTCTTCATGTTGTGATACTGTACTTTGTGCCGGGTTTTACCTTACCCTAATTGATGTTCCAAGTTTTTGAAAATACAATGTTTGAAAGTGCCGATGTGTAGAATGATTTAGACAAAGCTGTAGAAAAAATAAACAGTGCAATGAAATGGACATCAGCTGCACCACTTGGTTCATTTCAAGTCTGAAACCATGAAGTGCGCAGGAAGAACAGTTGCAGTTTATTGATATAGTCCCAAAATTCATACTCTTTCCCCAAAACTCCACAATATCCTCTCCCACCTATATGACTGTATGTGGGGTATAGCTCCAAAGCTCCATGTAGGATATAGCGCTCTGACAGACTTATCACACCCCTGCCCCACAGTGCTGTACATGCATACTGTACTCAGTCTCACGCTGTATCAACTGTGTGTGTGACTGCTGTTTGTGTTGGCTCTGCTCTAGGCAGCAGATAGGTCTTGTGAGAGCGTAGTGCTTCCCTGTTCAAGAGAAGTTAAAAGCTCAGGGCCTGTTCCCCTGGGTAACGGCAGTCCCCCCTTTCAACCTCCAGTCCTCCCTCCCTCCTTCAGGCTACGCGGCGGCCCGCTTTGAAGTGGGCTGTTCACACCCCTGCTCTACGTGTTGCCATCGTTCCTGGAAGCACATAATGATCTCCCACTGCTTTTGTAATTGGCCGAATAAACACTTGACAACACAACTTTAAAACAGACAAGCTATTTGGATTTAATTGACATAGAACCTAAATGGCTTCATTAAAAATGCGTTATTTCAGCTGCATGTTTAATTGTTGGAAATTGACATCTTGAGACAGGTGTTTTTATTTTTTCACTCAAGTTATCAAATGTGTTTTATTCATGCTAATGAAGTGATTTGCAATATTTATTTTAATTTCAACTTAATTGTTAATTATGTTAAACATGATGCAATCATAACACTGAAGACCGTAACATTGAGTTAATACATTATTTTCTGTAATGTAATAGCAGATTGTCTCAAACGCATATAAATATGCTGAAATGTTCCTACTAGTCCTTCACTAGAGATTGGAAGTAGAGATCCAACATGATCTCAAATAAAATCTAGAAATGTAATCCTTCAAACATATACTTACAGCGGGAGGGTGGAAGCTCTGTTCGATGGTAGGAATGAAATTAATCTTGTGCGTTATTTTCTTTATACAACCCACATATTGATGTTCACACTGAAACCTCTGTAGTCCTTGTGTAACTTGCATAAGTAGTGTACATGAATAATGCTTTTTTTTTTTTTTTTTTTTTTGCCATAGACGTAAATAAAGATTTTAGTTTTAGATTACATTTTCAGCGGGATTAGACTATTGTAAAACAGTAGTTTGAATTGTTTTATTTAAGCTTTATTTTAGCAGGGAAGTACCATTTGAGACCAAGGCCTCTTTTTCAAGGGAGCCTTGCATGTATACGTCATACAAATGTACAACATTTACAGTAGTAGTGGATCTCTCAAGCAAGGTGGCATCTCGCTCTGCTCAGGATTTGTTTGGCCACTGTGTGAGGCCTGTCAGGATGAGTACGTGTGATAGGGTTTGAGGATTATCCACCATCAACATCATCAAGCGTTAGAGAAAACACTACTGCTACGGATTCAACCGGAATCTTCAAAACACTCTTAAAATGACCCTCCACACACTGGTGCTTGACTTTCATGTTGATGTGTCTTACACCTAGTTGGTTTATCTACTATACTAACATATGCTAATGCTTGTGCATTGCCTTTATCATAGAGCTGTTCTTGATAAGATTGTTTTGTTAGCCATATCATGAATAATGTTGGACTGTATATGTGCTGCGGTATGTGTCAGTCAGGGGAGAAGAGAATTCATCGAGTCTAGGCCGAGCCAGACAGTGAAAATATGGAGATTGCGACGTAGAGTGGAGAGGAAAACAACAGCTTTGTTTGTTGACGGATGCCCTGATGCTTGTGGTCTGTTAATTGGATAACAATGTAAACAATCACCAATGGCGCTTGTCTCCTGTGTCAGTGTGGCATCTTGTTTCTCTACTTTATTTTTAGTCAGATGCTCTCCCCTCCCCCCAACACACACACACACACAGCCGCACCTGACCCTCCCTAAACCCTCATTTACTCATACCTGATGCTGTGGTGTAATAACATGCTTGTCAGGCTCATTTGCATAGCTGGCATTTGTGAAATACTGAGCAGAAGGTGGGGAGAAAGGCATTCACCCGTTGGGATGTAATCTGTTAGCAGCACGCCATCTTGCTTTCCCCTCGCTGTGGTGTGTTGTGTAGGTTGCCGTGACACCCCCTCCCTGTGCTGCCTTACGCCCTCAGGTCATGCTGAGGAGCGGAGAGCCCAGATGACAGGAGAAATTAGTATGAGGAGATGAAGCCAAACAGCCTCCATTGGTGTGACATTTCCCCCTTCCTCTGGGAATATTTGTGTTTGCTGATGAATTCTTGCTCCTCTTTGAACTCCAGGCATCATAGCTTTGAAATGATGTACTTTATCTAGCTCTATTGAAGGTTAGCTTTTGATGACTCAATGATCATTGGAAATATGACTCATTAGGAAAGGTGACTCATTGAGGGAAAATGTGTTTTATTTCCGTATGTGTGGTAGAACAGAAGAACATGAGATGTTATATCAGGGAGTAGGATCAGCCTGTTGGCAGCATAAGTCACAATACATCCAACTTCAACGGAGAACCGGGCAAGACAATTTACAACTCCAGGGATTACTCCCCCAGCCAGAGCAGTGATTGAGAGAGACACATCTGTAAGGATAGTTACGCAGCCAACTCTGACTCCACGGTGAGAGGAGAGGTGGGTGTTTGACTTGGTTTCAGTGCTCATGTTTCAGCCTCCTCAAAGGTCTCTCAGCCATTACCTTATCCAGCGGTGTTTCTCCACCTAATCTGTCTTTGTGAGGATGGGCTCATCAGTGTGAGCTGAACTCTGACCTTACTGCGCTGGTTGTCTGAGGCCTGCTAGTTAATTACCACCCCAGTGATCATAATAGGAGGTCTAACCACAGGCAAGCAGATAAGCCCTGGCCTGGCCCCCACGTCACAGTAGACAGAGGGCCCAGGTGTGGGGACGGGGACGACAGGGGCCTATGTAACTGGAGACCCCCGGTGATTAACCCTCATAAGCTAGGAGGCAGGGTCGCCTCATGTTAAACAACATAGCCATGTTGACACATGGGTAGCCTAAGAAAATTAGCTGCATTATGGTCTTGCGCTGCCGGTGCGCTCAACTTGGATTTGAATTATTTTGCCGCTTATTGATACACTGTGAATGTGTCACTTTAATATTACCGTCTACCTTAAGTCTGTGTTTGGTCATTCATTCAGTAGGGCGAGGGGGTTCGTTTATGGTCGTAACACATCGTTCAAGGCAGGTCCTTGTAGAAACCACAGCAGTTTAGTTTGGATGGAAGCCTTACAAAAACAGAAATTATAAATCTCTCTGGGAAACGTAACGCTGGCCACTGGAACATAAATGATCAGATTACTGCCTCACGGTCCCAGCTTTTCTATATGATGGAAGAGACTTACACCACGCAGAGTACATATCGTTGCAAGGCGTACATTGGGAGATCCACTTTTGTGTACATATCCTAAGGTACATAGAAAGATGTGTACAAGGAGATAAAGGCTAAGAATTGGACTAGTTGATCATTTGTACTATTTCCTCAGCACATTGCAACTGAATACTTTTCATGTAAACCAGGGGTTCTTAAACCTTTTCAGCTCGATGCCCAAATTAGAAATTGACAATCTTCCTCCAACGTCACAAATTAAGAAATAGTGTGTTATTATAGATGTATTCTCATAACTCGTAACCTACTTAGCACATGCCCATGGCCCACTGGGTCCCGACCCATAGTTTAAAGGGATACTTCGGGATGTTGGCAATGAGGCCCTTTATCTACTTCCCCAGAGTCAGATGAACTCATGGATACCATTTTTATGTCTGTGTCTAGTATGAAGGAAGTTAGAGGTAGTTTCGCGAGCCACTGCTAATTAGCGTTATCAAAATGATAGGAAGTCTATGGGTATCTGCTAGCATGCTAGTATCCCTTTAAGAAACCCTGATGTAAACATGTAGTGAAAGGTCACTTCCAACTCAAGCTAGAACAAAGACTTGTAATGACTGTCATGTAACCTGTATGAATGTGAACTAGTCTCATGGTTCTTGATTTGTTCTCTCCTTCTCTGCAGATCACCCAGCTAGACCCAGCCTCGTCTTTACTGGAGGCCAAGCTTTTCCCTCAGGAGACCCTGTTCCTGGAAGCTAAAGAGTAGGACTGACTGGCCTGGCCATGTGGTGGTGGGACTGGCTGGAAGAGTAGTGAAGAGCTCTAGCATGGTCCCAGTGGGTCTACAGAGACCGACCACCCTCTCACACAGATGTGAACTCTCAAACACACAATACACAACATACAGTACACTACTCAGACACAAACACACCCACAAAACTCACATGTAAGCTTCTCTGCTCTTGGCCTGTGCATCATACTTGAATGCCTAGTGTACACGTATGCACAGAGAAGCAACCACAATCACACAGCCAAACACTCTCGCCCCTCACTTAATTGCAGTGTCATGGTTTTCTCTGCCCACACTCTTACAGTATGATCAAGGATATTAAAAATAAACTTTTGAGTAGAAGAACAGCATCACGAACAAGGACTTCCCACTATAGTACGGCTGCTATTTTAGACGTGTTGTGTTTCAATAAGATAAACAAAAAAAACGAAGAACCATTTCCTGGAGAATGCTGGACTATCTCATCTCCACCTGCATTTGGCCCGTACCCTCATTGACCCCCCCACCCTCCTACCCCTCCACTCACCCAGCCAGTGACGGACCCCCCTAACCCCCTCCCACCCGACCCTCACAAGCAGCCAGAGGCTCAATGTTCCTGATCTGCACCCCTCCTGCTCTGCTCCGACCAGCCTGGTTTTAATTTCAAAAGGCTCCACAACCAACTGTTCTTTATTTTTCTTGATCCTTTTTAAGTTTGATGCTGTATTAGTTTTAGTTTGATATACATTATATAAAATATATATGAACATGCATCAGTCTGAGCCAGCACTCTCTTGAAATGCACACAGACACACATACTTCGGTTGACATTTTATATTATTATTGTGGCCTTAATTATTATTATTTTTCTGATTTAAGTGATATCTTAATACAGATTTGACAGGCAACGATTTGAGGAGCTGTAGTGGAGAGATGAGTAGGCTATTCATTTTGTAAATTTCACTTGGCACATTATTTATAGTATTACATTTTTTTTACGCCTTTATTTTTACCTTTTGAGTCATTGGGCACGTTCCTATGCTTCGATGTTGCTGACGCCTGACAGTTCTAACAATGCAAGGATAGATATTTTAAGTATCAGCAAACCACATATGTTGTAGCAATTTGTCAACTGTTGGTTGATGCGTCGCCTCACCTTAGCTGTGGAACGCGCCCGTTATGATTTTGGGGTTTCTGTCATTGAGACCTCAGCATCAGCAAACTTTCTATTCCACATTAAAGCTGTTATATTATTTATGCCATTTGTCTATTTGGCCAGTAGGCTATGGGCTGTCCCTGTCTGAAAGATATGAATTAGAGTTTTTGTGTTTGACTCTAAACTGTGTACGTCTGCATGCTGTACTCAATTAGCGAACATGGGGAGCTTCCTGTGTAAAAACCAGGCAGTGGAAAAGACTACATTATCAGTGCCACTAAAATGGTAAATACTAGTTTGCGTTTCCTAAGAAGAGTTATTTGCGTCATTGTCTTGTTTTATAGCAATATTTTCCAGACATCTAGTATAATCTGCCACAAAGGCTAATTTTCTCAGTTCAGCAATGAGCTTATAGGCTTATCTCTCCATCTGCAATGGAGTTCTTTTGACAGCAAAAGGCAAAGTTTGATCCGGCACAGTGGGCCCAACAGTAGAGGCCGCATTTTTCACTGAGAATTTTTATCAAAAGATGCAGGTTTCGGGAATCAGGATTAGTGCTCTCAATGCATGCCTCTAATGAAATGACCAGAATAGATTTGGTGTTATTTCTGGCATTCTTGTTTCTCATTTGGGTGGAGCGTCAGTCATTAAGGTAGAACAGGAGCTCATGCAGCGGGTTTCAGAACAGGAGAATGTGCGTTGGGTCATTGGTGAAAACAGGTGGCGAGCAAATAAGAAAATCCAGAAATTCTTAATCTTCTTGTCATATTGTGTGCATCTGACCTGTGAAGAGAAAATAATCTCTCCATCCTGGAGGCAAATTCAGCCCTCTGCAACATTCCCACAGCTTTCTTGGTTCTCACGCAAGGAATTTGAATGTTTAATGTGTTCAATCAGTCAGACTTCCACAGGCTTCTGTGTGTGCCTGGTGAGACAGAGCTGAGCATGCGTCAGTCGGTCCCCTTCACAACCTGACACACCCTGTCAGTAACCTACTGCTCAAAAGACACTCACAGAATTGTATCCCTCATTTGAATTATCCAGGTTTATACATAGATACAGGTGTAGGATCTTCATTTGATCATCCTGTTGCAGGTTAACTTTAAATTGTCTAGTGTATTTGAGGTTTTAAAAGGCTTCTGAAGTTTGTAATTTCCACTTTGAAATTTCAGACTTGATTTTTCCCTTATGAAAAATGAATCAACCTCTACAAAAATGTCCTTTAATTATAATCCACATAATTCAAATGTTCTGTTGCTGCAGGATTATTTTCCTGCTGTATGAAACTGGTTCAAATTAAGATCATACATATGTACATGGATTCTAGTGATTTAGCTAGTCATTACTCTTTCCAATGTTTGAGAAACGGATGGTGAGTACTAGGAGTGACAAGTTCATGTCACAGCGGAGACTGAACAGGGCATTTACAGGATGTGGTTGCAGATTCCTAAGGTTATCAATCACTCAATTTGTTATCCTGATTTGTGACATTTTTGTGACTGTTCCTGATACCCTGGCAAAACTAATAGCTGTCGCAGTTAAACTTCCCTCATGCATTCACACTTTAAGGTCCCACAACTATGACTTGTTGAAAAAGGTCAAATGTAGATTTTTAATTTAAGGAGCTTGCATGTCAGAAGTGTGCACATCCAGTTTACAGAGTTACCTATTTTGACCCAGAGTGCCATCATGGTTGTAAAAGTATGGAATCCTGAACAGAGCTTAAGGTAGAGGAGAGGTCACCGCAAGGTCAGGATGTTCATTGAACATGAGCTGGGTTCACATAAGCAAGAGACGGGTGCATCATTCTTGTCAGGCCTTCTTCCCCAGGGAACTATGTGGATTGTGCAACTCCTCTGATGTGTGACATTACAGTTTCAATCATTGAATGATTCACTAATGCACTTGGGCAACTCTTTTGTACAGCTGCAACTAATGATGATGATGCAGTCGGAAATGCCTATTGGATATTATATTTCTCTCAACTTGATCCAGCTTGTCACCTGATTTTTGTTGTTGTTGTAACTGCCATGCTAAAAATATTATAGCCTACTAGAATTGCAATATGTTCTGTTAGATAATTTTATTTCAGAGGATTGGTTGGTTAATGTATTGATGTGTACATGGTTAATCAAAACGACCTCCTTACTAAATCATTGGTCTGTAAAGTTCTATTTTTAACAGTTTTACTGAAGTTTGTAGGTGTCATTATAGTCCCCAGGACATCCGTTCTCAAACATAGTGTTGCAGTAAACTGTGAGTGACGACCTTTGGATGTCTCAATCAGTGCGTCTTAAAGACCCTGGCTGTCACTCAGGGTCTCATCTTTAAGTAAAGCCTCCGCTGTTAAATCTCACATTTTGAGAATGTGGCTGTGTGACAATGGACCTATTCTCTGGCTTCCTGTGGCACAGATTCACTGGTGGCAACATCAGGTGGTGACTTTATTATTCCCTAACAAAAGGGAAGCGTTCAATAATGTTTAACCAGTCTTCCAGGGTCAAGAATGTTGGCCCCTGGTGATGGAACAGAATTCCCGATGCAAGTGATCTCTCCTTTGAAGTAAGATGTGATCCCACAGCATCCAGCATTTTAAATCCACTCACCCAGTGATGGAGGGATCCCAGACTAAACTAACCTGGAGGGTCACTCAACGTTTACTTTCTCAGAGATGTTGGCACTCAATGAGCGCCAAAGAAACAATCTATGCAGCTTAAACTGTTGGGCACAAAAGGGGGCTCATTTCTCTCTGGGTTTCTTGTTCAATAAGAGTGTGTGTGAGTGAGGGGGGGGGTGAGTAAGGAGAGTCTGGATGTGTGTGTGCATGATGGAAAGTGGGTAGGGGAGGTGGAGGAGGGGTCAAAAACGTTCATCTTAAACTTTTTTCTAATCAATGCATAATTGTACCTCCCTTTACAGCATAGCATCAGAAGATGTATGATTAATAAGGTTTAACAGCCTTATGATGATCCTGTCATTATTGTCTAATAACCAACCCTAATGCCAAAGTTATATTAATTTTTAAAGTCAATTTAGCTTTTGGCTCATGCAAGTATAAAGGTTCTGATATTAAAACCTATGGAAATGCTAATAGTTGTGAAAAATCAAAAATAAATATGATATATACTATAGGTAAAGTAGCTATGTAGAACACAAATCGGTGACCTGCATATTTATTTAATATGCGATGAAAGCCTATACCCCTACATGTATACAATACATTGGACCATTAAACACTCAAATATATGATTAAAGCAAGAGCCCCTAGTAATAAAACTCAAATCGGTTTTTCGATTGAAATTAAGAGAATTTACATCATTAAAAATGTATCATTAGTTTTTTATTCTTTCTCGCATTAATGTTGTTGCCTTTTATTTACTTCAAATTGAATGAAGTTATTTGATTTGATTTACCTCGAGGCCACCATTAAGCGTCTGTAGGCCTATAGGCTATGAAAATTAAATGAATGAAAGCGTTTTTATAAAATGTTGTCCTTTTAGGTAAATTAAACCAGGAATAATAACTATTTTGGATAACATAGACTATTTCAAATGCAGTTTCAAACATAGGCACAACAACAATATCCTATGTTTAATTATTTACATATATATTGGTTCGATGTAGCCTAGTTTGGACTGTAGGTCTTTATCAATATGTTCCGTTTTTAGGCCGTTTTTATTTTGATAGAATATAATAATTACAGGCTCCGTCTCCGTAAACCACAGGGTACACATAAATGATGCCATGTCCTATACTAAGACTGAGTGGTAGCTTTTGCAATTATGTTTTTGAAAGTTTTTTTTATCCATCATCACTAAAACCATGAGATAGTGAAAGGTGATATGCAGAGCGGGATTTTAATATAGCCTATTTCTGACTGCATGAATAACCAACCGTGCTGCATTTTAAAATAAACTATATAGGCGCATACAACAGGAGACAATATGTTATTGTTTCCCTCATGTAAATTAGATCATGAGAAACTAAATGTTGTGTGGCCTAATATAGCCTTTCAGTTATTACAAGAGCTGAAATTCTGACAATTGTGAACTCTTGTCAATAATTTCAGCTCTTGTAATAAAATGTAAGGCAATAATTATGATCAAAGCCCACTCACCATCAGGCCTATAGGAGATGATGTTTGCAGTTTTGTAATTGTAGTAAATTGGTAATAGGTTAAACTCAAATTAACGCTTAATTGACTTGTTATTATGGGTCATAAAGTCATAACATCCGGCTAAACGTTATGTCTGATTAGAAGGCTACAATTCAACAGGCTATAATTGCAACGACATGGAACATTAAGTTATTTAACGATTCCCACATCCATTTATATGCTATTTTTTGTTAAACGTGAAAGAAAAAAGCTTAAACATGTGGCATTTGGATTATCATGCCCTCGAATAAAGCATTAAACAGGGCTAAAGGGGTTTGAATGGGAGCAGTGGTAGTGCGAAGTGAAGCAGAGTAATTATTGCTTCATAATTGTGTTCTTTTTCTTTTTGAACACGGTCTTGAGGCCAGTCACACTTGGAACCGGCGCGGTTGTGACATTTAGGAGGCTAGTCTTTGTACTGAACATTTCAAGTTTAAAAAACAAGGCCAATTGAAGCGGCAGAGCTCAAAGCCCAGACCATTGTAGCAGAACACATTGAGTTTTGATTGGGGACAATGGTGTTTCTCAAATTTCGCGCAAAAACCCAAACTCCATCTGTGATCTCAATGAACGACCATTCATAGGCTACCTTCTTTTCTGTACCATTCGTTTGCAAAGGAGGCAGATGTGGAAGGATAGAGCCTGCATTTTAATTGGCTGTGCGTACTTAACACACACACATTGAGGCTACTCTAAAACCGTGTTTAACATTTTACAATTGGAGGTGTGGAATGGCTGTAAATAAATAGCTTGATTACTTTTATTGACATACTTGTATGCACACTGTTGTCATTATTGAAGCCTAATACATACGTATGAAACATATTAAATGAATCTCCTCCTTATGGCTGAATAATTGTAGCCCACTCTATGTAAAGTGAGGGATGACACGCACTGCCAACCTGCCTTGAGGGCAGAAGAAACGGCCGGGCTTTGGAGAACGGTACGTGCGTGTGTGCTTGGTGCATGCACTGAGAGGTGGGAAAAAGGTTTGTCAAAGAGACTTTAAATTCAAATGCGATTTCGGGTTTTAGAAATGCGTGTTGTTCCATCAGTCAAGAGCGGGAGAGAAGGACTCTCAGGCTCAAGTGTTTGTTGAGGAACTGAGACCTTTTCCCACTTATTCGCAGAGAAATACAGCAATGTCAGTATCTTCCATTGAGCCTATAGGCCTCATTTTTTTTGTCAAGAGTAGTCCGTGAGTTATGGGTAACCTAGGCTATCCTCATCTTCCAAGTTTTGGATATCAACATCGACCTAATCCATTTTTACTGGGGTAGCCTGTAAGGTTCGATATTGCCAAACCATTTCAGGTCCTATACAATAGTGGGCAATAGCTTTACCTCACAGTAATAAATTAATAGTTATTTTTCTGAAGTTATTTTAAGGTTGTGATCTACAATATCTTCAGGGAAATGCAACCATTCGCTTAAACTCCATCATCATCGCCAGAGCCTCATGTGAACTAGAGGTTAACAACGTAATGAGCACTTGGTGAGTAGATGAAGCGTGTAAATACGCACTGGTTTTCCCAAACCCTGTGCCTCTGACACCTTGTATAACTGCTACTCTAACCTCTGTCGCTGTTAATAGACTATGCGATTTCATCGGGAGACCCCAGGAGGCAATCCGTGTCCAGCCGTGCTCAGGCAGGGCAGCAGCAGCGAAAGAGGTCGCTCAAATACCTCACCAGGGTGCTGCGGCAGCAGAAACATGCTGCTACATATGTTGGGTCAAGCACTCCCTTTGTGGCTGCCTAAAATGGTGTAAAAACCCAGTCATCTGTAGCCTTTCTTAAAGAAATGAAAGCCTCGCATGGGTTTTTGAAGCATAGGCCTAATGAACTGTTCAAAGAATGTTGAATTTCTTAAGTGCCCACAGTCACGTTTTAATTGCGCTGGGGCATTTAATTGGAAGCCATGAGAGAACCCACATAAGAATGTTTTATGGTAGGCCTATTGGATTCTTATTTTATTAGATTTGTATTAAACTACCATATTAACTCACTTTATTAAGGCTGTTATATTTCCAACTTTAACCGATAGAATTGTCCATGCTTGTAGACTAATAGGCTAGTAGCCTACATTTAGGCCTAATTATTGTTAGATTAATGCCTCCAAATGGTCATTTATTGTGCCTGTGTTTTTTAGCATGTTGAGGTTTATCCTCAATCTATTAATCAACTAACTTTGTTCAACATTGACTATAAGTGACATCAACTCCACCTCAATGTTTATATATTAGGCTATGCCACACCGTGATTTATTATAAAAACGCAAATTAACACCTCTTGCTTGGCAATTTTCATGCGTGTGAGATTGCTGCGGAGATAATTAGTCTGAATGTCAAAAATATGTAGTTTAATTTCATCTCTATTAGGTAATTAAAGGTGCAGATGACAGCGGCGGGGGAAACAGATGGCATTTGCTTACTGTGGTTCATAGGTAAACAATGAGAAGAGCCGCAGGTCCGCGTGCTGGACACGCAGCGCGCGGAGCAGAGTGCAGCATGCACCCCTAGTAGAAGGGACCAGAAAAGTCCTAGCCTAAATGTGGAAAGGTGCTCAGGGTTACAGAGGAACAGGTTATGATGTTTTGGTTTGTTGTTATGAAATTACTCATGCAGCCCTATTCACTCAATATAAACCCACATTCGTTATAATACAATTAATGCAGTGTCCCATGTAGGCCTAAGGTTTAGTCGGTCTGTATTTGTAAATTATGAGAATTATTGCTAAATGTTACTAGAGAGGGGGCATGCAATGTTTTGGTTTTCTGCAATCCATCAATATTACTGTGAAATTACAGAATTTGGTGCAAATAAAACATACCACTCAACATTGCATGATCCACAAGGCCTAGTTCAGAAGAAAACATCATTGCCTAGCATAGACCTACATTTCACGTTCTTGGTAGGCCTATTTACATTTGTTTATCAGTCTTGTGCCATTGCAAATAGTTATTAGAGTCCACTAAATAAAGTTATTGAATTGATGCACTCGAATGAACATTTCATATAAAACCTTTAAATATATATTATTGAATCGATCCTTATCGTTAGATATAGCCTATTCCTCCTTATTTAAATAAATGGTTTGTACAATGTTAAAATGGCGTTCTGTGGTTGATGAGAATTGACCAAGGGAAGCATACACCGCGAAGTTTCATCCAATGTATCAACCATATCCACATCATTTTTAAATTTGATTGTAGGCATTGGTCAACGAGAGCATGGATCCACAGGCAACATCAGGATCCCAAGTTCAGCCTGTAGTGACATCGGACATTTTACATTTTAGTCATTTAGCAGACGCTCTTATCCAGAGCGACTTACAGTAGTGAGTTCATACGTTATTTGTATTTTTTTTTCATACGGACGACTGCAACATCATCCCCGGGTATCCATGCATGGCCAGCAACCTCCAACAAGTTAGTAGGCTATATCACCTGCAAACTGGTCGACCAAAAATAGCCTACAAATTAGAAATCTTGATATCTTGTGAGAAAAATGTAAACAGTTCAATGTGCACTAATAAAAGTTGAATAATGGGTTCATACAGGCTAAGTTGGAATTTATTAGTCACATTGAATTATTGCAACTTTTTTGAGTAAAGGCTCAGAAAATGTGTAATAATAGTGATCATTATAATTATAATAATCGTACAAAAAATGACTGCATTATCGTTATCACTTCATTTGAGTAAACAATGATTTATTGATTCTCGCATTGTCAGTGTCGTTTTAAATGATTACATCTAAAAATAGGGTAATATGAATGAAACAACGAAAACACTTTTGTTATCAACATCTATGATTAATAGCAAATAGAAATTAGCTTGATTGCAGGAAAATATAGGCTTAAAACACGCGGTCTTCAAATTTCGAGCTGGCTGTAAAGGATTTGTTTAGGCTATAGCCTATGTACTCATAAAGGGTTAATAGTTTTTTCGCCATTTTATTTATGTATGTTGACGGTATTTGGTAGCTATGTGCTTGAATTTAAATATTGTAAAAATAATAGTAATAATAATAGTAATAATAAATAATAATATTAATAATAAAAAACAACTTTCAAATAAAACGAAAATTATGTTGGTTCATTGTTTGCTGAGTACATAAATAATATTTACTGCTTTGGGATATACTTTTAGACAACATGGTCTTCTATAGGCCTATATATTGTTTTCCTAAATATAACCAGACTGATTTATTAGTATATTTTAGTATTTTTTATTTTTTTTTACATAATAAGATAAGTAGCGTATCGATGTAGCTAAGGGTCCGGCTTGCCTCAATCGCATAATGCATGTCCATGAGTAGCATTAAAATCGTGTCATAATTTGGATTAGGCCTATCATTGTACAATGAAAACACTTACAACGTTACTATTGTAAAACAAATACGTTACTATTGTTATTATAAAAAGTTGGGTTTATAATAAGGCAACCTCATTTTATTATTTTTTATTTATATGATAAAGACGTTCTTTTCCAACTCCATGCACACAATTCTACCAGCAATTGCATAGCATAGGCTAGTCTATTTGAATCGATATGTAAACGTCACTTACCTTGTGATTTGACAGAATTAAAAGGGCAGTGACGTCAGTGAGACTTTAATTATTGTCTGTCTCGAAAAAGGTGTAAATAAAATTGAAGGATCAATAACGGCTTTTTATACAAGCAAGACACGTGATGTACAACATCAATAAAAATAATCAAGCAAAGCAATATGGATCAACTTCAGATAGCTTAGGCCAATCGAATTATTGCCTGAAAATGTCTCTATTGAGAAAATTGCATTTAATTTGATCTTGGGAATCTTTTCCCATACTATTTCCCATAACAAATATGACTTAATTTAAAACGTAGTTCCATTTGCTTTGGAATTCGAGTTAGTTAAAAGTAATGTATTTTAGCTCTGCAGGATCCCATTCAGATTCTAAACACTTGTTATTTGAGAAAGAACTCTGGTGGACACAGTTGAAAAAGGGACAAGCCAATCAGATTGCACCTTCCCCCTTTGGCCAATGACAGGCGCCACATTGTTGTCAAATTTGTCTAATGAAAACGTAGGAGCAACAATGGAGAGAGAGGGGATCTGTATCTAGTGGCAATCTCTTGAGTAAGTTAGTGTCTCACGCTGGTGCGAGTATAGCAACCTCGGCTCCTTTTGGTGAAATTAAGTTAAACAGGGGAGAGCACTAATTTCTGCAAGTCTCTTGGATTTTTCATCGTAAATAACACCTTTAAAGTTCGATTTCAGTATAGATTGTTGCATAGTTCATCAAGTATTGACAGGTTGCACGGCGTTTTTATACCTTATTAGCGTAAATTGACGGCTATTTGACAACAGGTCCTTTATCTTGGTGAAGCTTTAGGTGAGGCTACATTCCGTTCTCTTCAATGGACAGAAAACACCAGTAGAAGATTACTTAATAAGTTGTGCAGATATGTTGAAAACTGTTCAGCTGTTGTGAACAATCCTCGATACATCATCACGTAACTTTTTCCCAATTGATAGTAGATATTGGTCAGCGACAGGACATGGATCTGAGACCAGAGCTCTCCACGGCGCCATCAGGATCTCAGGTCCACCCTGGAGGGTCTGTCAACATCCCTGTCTCCATGGCCAGTAGCCTCCTGCGGGGTCCGATGCTATATCGCACAACGGAGAAGTATCCCCGCACCCCGAAGTGCGCCCGCTGCAGGAATCATGGCGTGGTATCTGCGCTGAAGGGCCATAAACGCTATTGCCGCTGGAAGGACTGTATGTGCGCCAAATGCACCCTAATCGCCGAGAGACAGCGCGTCATGGCCGCACAAGTGGCACTCCGTAGACAACAAGCTCAGGAGGAGAACGAAGCCCGGGAGCTGCAGCTCCTGTACGGGACAGCAGAAGGGCTAGCTCTGGCGGCCGCAAACGGCATCATACCACCTCGTCAGAATTATGAGGTCTTCGGTTCTGTCAACAACGAAAGTAACTCAGGTGAGGGAATTTATAGATTATCCTGCTCAGATTAGCCTGTTCATAAACATGTTTAGGCCTAAATATTGGTGCAAGGTAGGTCAGGTTGTTTTGTGCGTAAATCCTGTGCATAGCATGTGCTTTGCGCATTGGTTTTTGGTAACTTTGAAGAGTAATGTAAAGGACCCCGATAGATAAATAATGTTCTTATGTGATGCATATTTCAAGAGGACATATTGGCATTTAATTTATCAAACTGTCAAGTGAAAGTGACCATCTTGATAACGGTAACAAAATCAAACGTAGCCTATTAGGCGCCTCTTTTATTTAAGTGACATCAACATCTCATCGATTCTTTTTTTATGTATCTATTTCACAGATTCAAGCATGCAGAAGTATGAATTGTTTCCGAAGTCCCAAATGTCGGGATCAGTGACCCAGCAGCAGACGGTGGGCAAATCGGTTTCCACTGACAGCGAACCAGGGATCTCCTCCCCAGACGCGCGTCATGGCTCTGGCTCTGAGAATGGAGACGGAGAGTCGTTCATCAGCTCTCCTGTCTCCAAGGCTCTGAAAGACGGAGAGGACACCCCGGGTTCGATTAGCCCCCTAGGTTCTGACTCGGGTTCGGAGACCGACAAAGATGATCAAGAACCCTCCCCCTCCTCGGCCGTCTCCAGGCAAATGAACCCCATCGACATCCTGACCAGAGTGTTCCCCAGCCACAAGCGCAGTGTTCTGGAACTGGTTCTACAAGGCTGCGGGAAAGACGTGGTGCAGGCCATCGAGCAAATTCTCAACAACAGTGGACAAGCCAAGGCCCCCGAGCAGGTGTGGACAGCAGAACGCATACTCCAGAGCGCACAGCCTCCCCTCTCCTCCACTCCAAGGCCCATGTTACCGGGAGCCATGACGCTGAGCAACCGCTCTGCCTTCTCCCCACTGCAGCCAAACGCGACACATTTTGGCGCTGATCCCAGCACCTACCCCCTGAGCACCCATCTGGGACTAAACCCCTTGCGTCTGGCCTACTCGGCCCACAGCAGAGGGCTCACCTTCATGACACCTTACTCCACCACGGGGTTGATGCCAACTCTGGGCTTCAGACCGCCCATGGACTACGCATTCAGTGACCTCATACGGGACAGGACACTCTTGCACAAGGACCAGGGGTACACCAATGGGCTGTACAGGCCCCTCGGCAACAACAACACAGACAAACCGTGAGACTGAGAATGTACAATGTGTCATTAACTCAGTCGTGTTGGGACTATGATTCAAGTGGACACATTCATAGAGGGACAATGTCTTTGTAGCCACAAGTGTTGAATGTTATGGAGAGATCAGTAACGTGTTTGGCTATTGCACTGCTGTACACAATGCTTTGCTTTTAGTTGGTTTACTTGCCCAAAATGGCATGAGAAACCAAGCTCACTTATAAATAACGCTGTTTTCTTAGAGATAGCCTATTATTCCTTAAACATATGTCTTGCTAGAAATCCCCCGCCAAGTGTGTAACCTGAAAATATCTAGTCAATTAAAGTATTTTGTCTGAAAACATTACTAAAGCGGTTGCAATTCCCGAAAAATGGACAGGCAAACTATTCATCACACCATAATGTTTGCAGTAGCATAATAATGGAGTGCATATATGGAGAAGATACAAATTATAACTTCGATATGATTCCTGTAAATTGTGGGGTTTTGAGATTGGTCGCAACCCAATATCACTTTAAAACAAATGTGTTGTTGGATGATCCTGGTGCAATTGTTACTTTTACCTTTTCATTCCGAGTAATTTTTTTCTGGATGAAAACATCCAACCTTACTAACGAATTTTTGCTCACTCTTTTATAGTAGCCTACATCCATGCTTAACAAATGTTTAAGTGGGGTGTCTTAAATTATTACCATAACGTGTAAATTACTGACGTTGAACATTTAAAATCGGAAGCTTAATTGTAAAACTATTGATGTATTGGCATTCCTTCCCTGACTTTGTTTTGATTGTTTTCTCCAACAGTACAGTGTGTATTTAATTACAGTTAAGATTATTATATTACAGTTGACTTTACCTGTGTACTTGACCCAGCATTTATCAGCTACAACCCTTTTTCTCTATTTTGTGAAATAGCATTTTTTTGTGCTGAAAATATTTCTTTTCTGTCACAAGCTGTACCTTCACGTGAAATTGCTGGAAATAAATGTTATTTTATACAAAATGATTGCCAATTCATTCTAGGCACTAATAAAGCATTTCTTTTCACACACACGCACGCGCACACGCGCGCACACACGCACACACACACACACACACACACACACACACACACACTTATTACTAGGCTATTATTAGTAGTTGTTATTAGCCTATTATTTGCAGTAATTGGGGGTCGTCAGAATCTTGTCTTGTCTCATCATTACAATATTTTCATTCCCCATTTTGCCTTTATTCATTTATAATAATCGTATAGACTTAGACTCAGTCCTTGGAAACGGAAACACACAGGGAAGGGGCAAAGAACATATTCATTTAGGAATTAAAAATCCACTACACTTGGAATATGATGCTGTGGAAACATAATCTCTCTTGCTCGCAGGAATCGAAGTGTTTACTCACGCCCGCCAAATACTGTATAACAATGTAAACTAAGTATTTGACAGTGTGCCTTCATAATGACAAACGGAAAACGAAACCCAACACCTATTGAGAGCCCCTTATTCCACATTGCATGGCTTTGATGGCTTTAATTTAACTGGAAATACATGTTTTCTGTTATTCGATTAATTTCTTTGAATTAATATTTGTCCATTGATACATGTACAAAATAAGAATAAATCAAATCAAATCACATTTTATTTGTAGACCTTACAGTGAAATGCTTACTTACAAGCCCTTAACCAACAATGCAGTTTTAAGAAAGAATACCAAAACAAATTTCACAAAAAAATACAATATAAAATAAAATACAAAGTAAAAGTAACAAATAATTAAAGAGCAGCAGTAAAAATAACAATAGCGAGGCTATATACAGGGGGTACCGGTACCAAGTCAATGTGTGGGGGCACTGGTTAGTCGAGGTAATTGGACATGTAGGTAGAGTTATTAAAGTGACTATGCATAGATAATAAACAGAGAGTAGCAGCAGCGTAAAATAGGGGTGGGGGGGCAATGCAAATAGTCTGGGTAGCCATTTGGTAGATGTTCAGGAGTCTTATGGCTTGGGGGTAGAAGCTGTCAAGAAGCCTTTTGGACCTAGACGTGGCGCTCCGGTAACGCTTGACATGCGGTAGCAGAGAGAACAGTCTATGACTAGGGTGGCTGGAGTATTTTACAATTTTTAGGGCCTTCCTCTGACACCGCCTGGTATAGAGGTCCTGGATGGCAGGAAGCTTGGCCCCAGTGATGTACTGGGCCGTACGCACTACCCTCTGTAGTACCTTGCGGTCGGGGGCAGAGCAGTTGCCATACCAGGCAGTGATGCAACCAGTCAGGATGCTCTCGATGGTGCAGCTGTAGAACCTTTTGAGGATCTGAGGACACATGCCAAATCTTTTCAGTCTCCTTAGGGGGAATAGGTTTTGTCGCGCCCTCTTCACGACTATCTTAGTGTGCTTGGACCATGTTAGTTTGTTGGTGATGTGGACACCAAGGAACTTGAAGCTCTCAACCTTCTCCACTACAGCCCTGTCGATGAGAAGGGAGGCGTGTCCTCGGTCCTCTTCTTTTTCCTGTAGTCCACAATCATCTCCTTTGTCTTGATCACGTTGAGGGAGAGGTTGTTGTCCTGGCACCACACGGCCAGGTCTCTGACCTCCTCCCTATAGGTTGTCTCGTCATGGTTGGTGATCAGGCCTACCACTGTTGTGTCATCGGCAAACTTAATGATGGTGTTGGAGTCGTGCCTGACCATGCAGTCATGAGTGAACAGGGAGTACAGGAGGGGACTGAGCATGCACCCCTGAGGGGCCCCCGTGTTGAGGATCAGCGTTGGCGAATGTGTTGTTACCTACCCTTACCACCTGGGGGCGGCCTGTCAGGAAGTCCAGGATCCAGTTGCAGAGGGAGGTGTTTAGTCCCAGGGTCCTTAGCTTAGTGATGAGCTTTGAGGGCACTATGGTGTTGAACGCTGAGCTGTAGTCAATGAATAGCATTCTCACATAGGTGTTCCTTTTGTCCAGGTGTGAAAGGGCAGTGTGGAGCGCAATAGAGATTGCTTCATCTGTGGATCTGTTGGGACGGTATGCAAATTGGAGTGGGTCTAGGGTTTCTGGGATAATGGTGTTGATGTGAGCCATGACCAGCCTTTCAAAGCACTTCATGGCTACAGACGTGAGTGCTATGGGTTCGGTAGTCATTTAGGCAGGTTACATTAGTGTTCTTGGGCACAGGGACTATGGTGGTCTGCTTGAAACATGTTGGTATTACAGACTCAGACAGGGACATGTTGAAAATGTCAGTGAAGACACTTGCCAGTTGGTCAGCACATGCTCAGAGTACATGTCCTGGTAATCCATCTGGCCCTGTGGCCTTGTGAATGTTGACCTGTTTAAAGGTCTTACTCACATCGGCTATGGAGAGCGTGATCACACAGTCATCCGGAACAGCTGATGCTCTCATGCATGTTTCAGTGTTACTTGCTTCGAAGCGAGCATTGAAGTAATTTAGCTCGTCTGGTAGGCTCGTGTCACTGGGCAGCTTGCGGCTGTGCTTCCCTTTCTAGTCTGTAATAGTTTGCCAGCCCTGCCACATCCGAACGAGCGTCGGAGCCGGTGTATTACGATTCGATCTTAGTCCTGTATTGACGCTTTGCCTGTTTGATGGTTCGTCGGAGGGCATAGCGGGATTTCTTATAAGCTTCCGGGTTAGAGTCCCGCTCCTTGAAAGCGGCAGCTCTACCCTTTAGCTCAGTGCGGATGTTGCCTGTAATCCATGGCTTCTGGTTGGGGTATGTACGTATAGTCACTGTTGGGACGACGACATCAATGCACTTATTGATGAAGCCAGTGACTGATGTGGTGTACTCCTCAATGCCATCGGAAGAATCCCGGAACATATTTCAGTATGTGCTAGCAAAACAGTCCTGTAGCTTAGCATCTGCTTCATCTGACCACTTTTTGATTGACCGAGTCAATAGGCCTAGGCTATATTCGATGACAAACAATTCCAAGGTGTTCCATAGGTCTACATCTTGACCAAATTTAAGTTTCCCTTTGTTATTTTCTATTATCTGCATTTTTATTTGCTTTTATACAATGTACAATGTTTAAAGTGCATACAATGATACTCTGTATCAAAACATATTCCATACCTCAAACAGCAATTATGTAAACATTGTAGACTTTTGTTTTATTATAGACATGGCTTTACTACATCTGATCATCTTTAGCCAGAGTTGAAAGCTCTGTGAAACAGTTTAGCAGACTAAGGCCAGAACAGTTATGCTACAATGGCTTAAGGTCCAATGCAGCCGTTTTTATCTCAGTATCAAATCATTTCTGGGTAACAATTAAATACCTTACTGTGATTGTTTACAATTAAATTGGTCAAAAAGAAACAAAAATAGCTTCTTAGCATAAAGCAATATCTCAAGCAAGAATTTTGCTAGGACTGTCTGGGAGTGGGGAGGGGAAAACTGAAAATGATTTGTTATTGGCAGAGAGGTTTGGGACTCTGTTTCTAATTGGTCTATTAACTAATTTACCACATGGTGATGTCACCATGGAAGGCCAAAACCTAATCCCACCAAAACATGCTGAAATTTCAAAACAGCCCTGAAAGCTTTTAGGGAGATGAGCAGGCAGTCACTTCAGTTCAAGTTCAGGTACAGTGAGGGAAAAAAGTATTTGATCCCCTGCTGATTTTGTACGTTTGCCCACTGACAAAGACATGATCAGTCTATAATTTTAAAGGTAGGTTTATTTGAACAGTGAGAGACAGAATAACAAAATACAAATCCAGAAAAACACATGTCAAAAATGTTATAAATTGATTTGCATTTGAAATAAGTATTTGACCCCCTCTCAGTCAGAAAGATTTCTGGCTCCCAGGTGTCATTTATACAGGTAACGAGCTGAGATTTGGAGCACACTCTTAAAGGGAGGGCTCCTAATCTCAGTTTGTTACCTGTATAAAAGACACCAGTCCACAGAAGCAATCAATCAATCAGATTCCAAACTCTCCACCATAGCCAAGACCAAAGAGCTCTCCAAGGATGTCAGGGACAAGATTGTAGACCTACACAAGGCTGTCAGTGGGCAAATGTACAAAATCAGCAGGGGATCAAATACTTTGTTCCCTCACTGTATATATATGAGAGACCTCTTTGTAATTTAGGCAGCTACACGACTCCATATCTGGGCCCATATTCAATAGGTAACTGCATACCTTTGACCTGCCATTGTTGAATCACTCCCTTCGATGGGACAGAATTTGATAGGTGTAAGCTCCAGGTAGGTAAGCCCTATGTCAGACACTCCACCTGGCCTTCTAGCAGGCTTAGGTGGAGCTACTACCATATTGCTCAAACACATCCAATCCTTTCAGATAAGCAAGGGGTACTCAACAAGGGCAGAAAAAAGGGAGCAGGTTATTGATTTGGGATTCATCCCTGTTTACAGCCTATGTGACTAACTGGTGTCTGCCCTTCTCTCAGCTGTGCAAGTGAGAGGAGAGTAAATCCAGGAGTGGGCGGAAAACATCAGATCTGAGAATGCAGTTCAGTGCATATTCATTGCAGTTCACTGGGAGTTTTCTCTCTTTTCTTTTTTTATGACAATTAAATAAAGTCACATTTATGTCTTGACCTAGTTTTGATTCATTCTGTTTGAGTACTCTGTGACTACTCAAACTTCAGTGAAGGAAACTGTGAAATCCGTACCTAGTGTACCTAATGCTGTATCGGCTTTGGCCTGTCATCCTCCATCTTCATCATCAAGTTGAATACAGACAAGGAAAATACTTTTTGTTGTTATGATTCCAGAACTTGTCTGACAGCGGCTTCTTCTGTAAAACATTGGTGGGTAAACTAAACTCTTATCGCTAGTCACCGTGAAAAAAGTAACGCTTCCTATATTTCAATGCATTTTTCTGGAAAGGTGGGTAAACTGTTGGGCAAAAAAAGTGAGTAAACTGCGTTTCCTTGCATTTACCCTCAACTACACTGGTTATAACAACTAAACTTGGCAGCTCCTGTGTGACATCCTTCTCTATTTGTCCATCCTCTATTTTCTTTACAACAATACCACCTGGTGGTCAACTTGATAGATAATAGTACTCAGTTGCATCCCTACGTTTTCTTTCTCTTACAGAAGGGCAGCTAGCATTGCCATTTGGACCTGTTTGGGTTGAATCTCAATTTTTATATATATATATATATATACATACATATGCATTTATAAAAAATAACAAATAGAAATACCTTATTTACATAAATATTCAGACCCTTTGCTATGAGACTCAGAATTGAGCTCAGGTGCATCCTGTTACCATTGATCATCCTTGAGATGTTTCTACAACTTGATTGGAGTCCACCTGTGGTAAATTCAATTGATTGGACATGATTTAGAAAGGCACACACCTGTCTATATAAGGTCCCACAGTTGACAGTGCATGTCAGAGCAAAAACCAAGAAATGAGGTCGAAGGAATTGTCCGTAGAGCTCAGAGACAGGATTGTGTAGAGGCACAGATATGGGGAAGGGTACCAAAACATTTCTGCAGCATTGAAGGTCCCCAAGAACACAGTGGCCTCCATCATTCTTAAATGGAAGAAGTTAAGAACCACCAAGACTCTTCCTAGAGCTGGCTGCCCGGCCAAACTGAGTAATTGGGGGAGAAGAGCCTTGGTCAAGGAGGTGACCAAGAACCCGATGGTCACTCTCACAGAGCTCCAGAGTTCCTCTGTGGAGATGGGAGAACCTTCCAGAAGGACAACCAACTCTGCAGCACTCCACCAATCCGGCCTTTATGGTAGAGTGGCCAGACGGAAGCCACTCCTCAGTAAAAGGCACATGACAGCCCGCTTGGAGTTTGCCAAAAGGCACCCAAACTACTCTCCGACCATGAGAAACAAGATTCTCTGGTCTGATGAAACCAAGATTGAACTCTTTGGCCTGAATGCCAAGCGTCACGTCTGGAGGAAACCTGGCACCATCCCTACGGTGAAGCATGGTGGTGGCAGCATCATGCTGTGGGGATCCTAGTCAGGATCGAGGGAAAGTTGAACGGAGCAAAGTACAGAGAGTTCCTTGATGAAAACCTACTCCAGAGTGCTCAGGACCTCAGATTGGGGCAAAGGTTCATCTTCCAACAGGACAACGACCCTAAGCACACAGCCAAGACAACGCAGGAGTGGCTTTGGGACAAGTCTCTGAATGTCCTTGAGTGGCCCAGCCAGAGCCCGGACTTGAACCTGATCGAACATCTCTGGCGAGACCTGAAAATAGCTGTGCAGCGATGCTCCCCGTCCAACCTGACAGAGCTTGAGAGGATCTGCAGAGAAGAATGGGAGAAACTCCCCAAATACAGCCTTGAGTCTTCTTGGGCATGACGCTACAAGCTTGGCACATCTGTATTTGGGGAGTTTCTGCCATTCTTCTCTGCAGATCCTCTCAAGCTCTGTCAGGTTGGATGGTCTGAATACTGTTTTTTATTTGTAATACATTTGCAAACATTAAAAAAAAACTGTTTTCGCTTTGTCATTATGGGGTATTGTGTGTAGATTGGTGAGGGAATTCTAAAAAATAAACAATTTTAGAATAAGGCTGTAACGTAACAAAATGTGGAAAAAGTAAAGGGGTCTGAATACTTTCCGAATGCACTGTGTCTATATATACAGCTCTGATAAAATTAAGAGACCACTGCAAAAATATAAGTTTATCTGGTTTTACTATTTATAGGTATGTGTTTGGGTGAAATTAACATTTTTGTTTTATTCTATAAACTACTGACAACATTTCTCCCAAATTCCAAATAAAAATATTGTCATTTAGAGCATTTATTTGCAGAAAATGACAACTGGTCAAAATAACAAAAAATATACTGTGTTGTCAGACCTCGAATAATGCAAAGAAAATAAATTCATGTTCATTTTTAAACAACACAATACTAATGTTTTAACTTAGGAAGAGTTCAGAAATCAATATTTGGTGGAATAACCTTGATTTTCAATCACAGCTTTCATGCGTCTTGGCATGCTCTCCACCAGTCTTTCACATTGATGTTGGGTGACTTTATGCCACTCCTGGCGCAAAAATTCAAGCAGCTCGGATTTGTTTGATGGCTTGTGACCATCCATCTTCCTCTTGATCACATTCCAGAAGTTTTCAATGGGGTTCAGGTCTGGAGATTGGGCTGGCCATGACAGGGTCTTGATCTGGTGGTCCTCCATCCACACCTTGATTGACCTGGCTGTGTGGCATGGCGCATTGTCCTGCTGGAAAAACCAATCCTCAGAGTTGGGGAACAATGTCAGAGCAAAAGGAAGCAAGTTTTCTTCCAGGACAACCTTGTACGTGGCTTGATTCATGCGTCCTTCACAAATACAAATCTGCCCGATTCCAGCCTTGCTGAAGCACCCCCAGATCATCACCGATCCTCCACCAAATTTCACAGTGGGTGCGAGACACTGTGGCTTGTAGGCCTCTCCAGGTCTCCGTCTAACCATTAGACGACCAGGTGTTGGGCAAAGCTGAAAATTGGACTCATCAGAGAAGATTACCTTACTCCAGTCCTCTACGGGCCAATCCTTATGGTCTTTTGCAAACCTCAGCCTGGCTCTTCTTTGCTTCTCATTGATGAAGGGCTTTTTTCTAGCTTTGCACGACTTCAGCCCTGCCCCTAGGAGCCTGTTTCGAACCGTCCTCGCTGTGCACTTCACCCCAGCTGCCATTTGCCATTCTTTTTGTAGGTCACTTTATGTCATCCTATGGTTGTTGAGTGACATTCGAATGAGTTGGCGGTCATCCCGGTCAGTAGAGAGTCGTTTTCGCCCTCTGACGGCCTGTAGCTTTGTTGTCCCCAATGTCTGCTGCTTGACCTTGTTCTTATGAACCGCCATCTATGAAATTTTAAGGATGGAAGCAACCTGACGCTCACTGTATCCCTCTGCCAGTAAAGCCAGAATTGAACCCTTCTTTTCCTCACTCAAAACTTTCCTTTTCAACTCTTTTGGCATGGTCAATAGTTATTTTTTGATTAATATTACTTTTGAGGTACTATTAGCACTGTTTTTGCCATCCAGCTGGTCCTATTGCAAGAGGATAGTGATGACCACAGCAGTGGTTTTTATACTTTTCCTTGTTAAATAAGATTTGGTTCAGGTGATCACCTAATCAGTACCTAATTCAGTAGAATGAGGTGTGCCTGTGTTGGAATTCAACAGACACTGGAATGGAATGGCTGTCATACATGTAGAGATGCTGATTTAAGAAACATTTGCAGTGGTCTCTTAATTATTTCCTGAGCTGTATATATATATACATATATATATACTTATTTTTTAAAATCAATGATTGGCTTTAAAATTACATTTAGTCTAGATTTACATTTGAGTAATTTAGTAATTTTAGTCATCTTATACAGAGTGACTTAGTTAGTGCATTCATGTTAAGGTAGCTAGGTGAGACAACCACATCACAATCATAGCAAGTAAAACTTTATCAAAATGATCATGCATTTATTATTGCATCTTTTATATTATTTATTTCTTATGCTTATTATATATATTTAGTTTCTATCTGATTTATTGATAGGATGTTTAGCAGCACTATGCCTTTCTTGATAAAAGCAACTGAAAGCACCTGCCAGTTCAGTGTGAAGAGGAGGATTATTTGGAAACTACACTACCCATGAGGATCTCATCCATGATTCGATGTTCATGACTTGAGGAATTTAGTGTTGCATGCAAGTCTGATTTAAAACACTAGATGGTAGCCTATCCATACAAATGCCACTTTGGTCTGAGATATGCAGCATGGATGTGTCTGTCATATAAACAATAAGGTCAAACAGAACCCTGCATGCCCCCTAATAACTGCACTTCATATCGCACATTCAAGTAGTTGACATCGCATGTTGAAATGTTCTAAATTTAAGACACACTATCCTATTGCTTAAAATGATTGTTTTCTCTCTTAACGGAGATTGAGTAAATCCCACCAAAACAGTCCCAGGAATTGTAATCTCTCTGGTAATCAGATCCATTTGATGCTTTTAAGTTTACATTCTTACATAGGCCTACTACCTTTTTTAATGGTTAAGTGACTTGGTGATTGATGGATGTGAATATACTGTATGTTTCCAGGACATGGTTGAGGAGCCATGGAAATACAGATTGTGGAATACCACCACAGTCTATTCCCTGAGAATATATCTAATGCCCACAGAGCTGCATGTGTCTCTACAAGATAATGCTTTAATCCATTTATTTATCTGACTCAGTTCTGACTGCCCTCAGTTCTGTTGCCCTGACAACAGCAGTCTGCATTGGTGATTGGTTAGTTTAGCATGTTGGAGTGTGTCTTTGTGTAGTGCAGAGGTTAGAGAGGGGCCAGGTGGGTGTGTGGGGGAGGGGCTGTGGAGCATCAGTAGAGTAGGAGTTAGGGAACAACCGAGTTAAAGGTTAATTACAGTGGAAGTGTGTTGGTAAACAGAACCACAGTTTGTATTACCTAAAGGAGAGGGAGAGCTCCATCTTCTGGATTTAACCTGGTAGAGCACTTATTGCAGTTAAATAATTCCTAGTGCCGTATGCCCCACACTGATGATGGCGCTGCAATAGATAGCAACTGTTTTTACTTGCTCCTGACCAATTCTGCTATTTTGTGTTTTCTTTACGCTGATCATAATTTTTTTTCTACATAAAGTTTCCGCCATCATTTCCTACGACCGAAAACAGCTTATGGAGATCAGAACATCTCACTGACTTTTCCATGCATCGTCAAGACTGGTCGGCAGCCTCGGGCAAGATGAGGGGTGTGTCTCTTTGTTAACAACAGCTGGTGCGCGATCTCTAATGTTAAGGAAGTCTCACGTTTTTGCTCGCCTGAGTTAGAATACCTCATGATAAGCTGCAGACCATACTATTTACCAAGAGAGTTTTCATCTATATTTTTTGTAGCTGTCTATTCACCACCACAAACTGATGCTGGCATGAAGACAACACTCAACGAGCTGTTAAGGCCATAAGCAAACAAGAAAATGCACACCCAGAGGCAATGCTTCTCGTGGCCGGTGATTTTAAGGCCAAGGTATCCTGTCTAAATGACTATCGCCCTGTGGCACTCACATCTGTAGCCATGAAATGCTTTGAAAGGCTGATCATAGCTCACATCAACACCATCATCCCAGATACCCTGGACCCACTCGAAATCGCATACCGCCCCAACAGATCCACAGATGATGCAATCTCTATTGCACACTACCCTCTCCCACCTGGACAAGAAGAACACCTATGTGAAAATGCTGTTTATCGACTACAGCTCAGCGTTCAACACCATAGTGCCCTCCAAGCTCATCACTAAGCTCAGGACCCTGGGACTGAACACCTCCCACTGCAACTGGATCCTGGACTTCCTGATGGGCCGCCCCCAGATGGTGAGGGTAGGCTACAACACATTCGCCATGCTGACCCTTAACACGGGGGCCCCTCAGGGGTGCGTGCTTAGTCCCCTCCTGTTCCCCTTGTTCACCCATGACTGCATTGCATGGCCGCGCACGACTCAAACACCATCATTAAGTTTCCTACGACACGACGGTGGTAGGCCTGATCACCGACGACGATGAGACAGCCTATGGGGAGGAGGTCAGTGATCTGGCAGTGTGGTGCCAGGACAACAACCTCTCCCTCAACTTCAGCAAGACAAAGGAGCTGATCGTGGACTACAGGAAACAGAGGGCCGAGCACGCCCCCATCCATATCGACAGGGCTGTAGTGGAGTGGGTCGAGAGCTTCAAGTTCCTCGCTGTCCACATCACTAAGGTCCACACACACCAACACATTCGTGAAGAAGGCACGACAAGGCCTCTTGATCGACAACGGCCCTCAGATCCTCAAAAAGTTATACAGCTGCACCATTGAGAGCATCTTGAATGGCTGCATCACTGCTTGGTATGGCAACTGATTTGCAACCAACTGCAAGGCGCTATGGAGGGTTGCGCGTCCGGCCCAGTACATCACTGGGGCCGAGCTCCCTGCCATCCTGGACCTCTATACAAGGCGGTGTCAGAGAAAGGCCCTAAAAATTGTCAAAGACTCCAGCCACCCAAGTCACCGACTGTTCTCACTGCTACCTCATGGCAAGCGGTATCGACACACCAAGTTTGGAACCAACAGGATCCTGAACAGCTTCTACCCCAAGCCATAAGATTGCTAAATAGTTAACCAAGTAGCTACCCAGAATATCTGCATTGACCCTTTTTGCAATAACATTTTTGACTCATCACATACGCTGCTGCTACTGTTTATTATCTATCCTGTTGCCTAGTCACTTTACCCCTACCTACAGTATATGCACATCAACTCAGTACTGGTGATCCGTGTATTTAGCCAATTAATCGTTACTCATTATGTATTTACTCCCCATGTTATTATTTTCTTATATCATTTTTCTCTCTGCATTGTTGGGAAGGGCCCGCAAGTAAGCATTTCACTGTTAGTCTACACCTGTTGTTTACGAAGCATGTGACAAAGAAACATTTGATGTGAAATCAGTGATCACCACAATCTTTAGAAGATGTGCTAATCAAATGATCGATTTCTACAGTAAGTCAAAGCACACCAAAATCATTGTCATGTCAGTAATGAGGATATATTTAAATATATATATATATTCAAGGACAGAAAATAGTCAAATTTTACCATTATTGCAGTGTAACTATAAGATAATACTATGTAACTTCTGCTCTTTCAATTATTCTCCCAAATAAGGGCTTTCCGGATGAAATCTGAAGGAAAAATCTGCCAGGACCAGAGTGCTAAAAGAAGAAACTAATTTGAGGTGCTATTTTGAGAAATGCTGTGCTGCTATCTGACTGTATGCTTTCCATGGTTCCCCTCAGTGTTTTGTAATGAATAATTAGCTAGGAGAAGATAAATAGCCACAGGGCCTCCTAGTGCAGAGAAAATCCATTTAGGTTATTACTCCTTACATAAAACTCATTTTCATTTTAAGAGCCCTGTTTACTGTCTGCACGGAATAGCAATAGATAACCATAAACAAACAAAGAAAATAAAACAATTGCTTTCTTTCTACTGAATAGACAGAACTAAACACAACTAGCTAGCATACCAACTTTTAATTTGCTTTTCCTCTTAAAGGGTGTTATACACTGAGTGTACAAAGCATTAGAAACATCCTAACATTGAGTTGCAAAGGCACTTCAATCTTTTGTCTTGCCCATTCGCCCTCTGAATGGCACACATACACAATCCATGTCTCAATTGTCTCAAGGCTTCAAAATCCTTCTTTAACCTGTCTCCTCCCCTTCAACTACACTGATTGAAGTAGATTTAGCAAGTGACATCAATAAGGGATCATAGCTTTCACCTGGATTCACCTGGTCAGTCTGTTATGGAATGGAAAGGGGGATACCTAGTTAGTTGTACAACTGAATGCATTCAACTGAAATGTGTCTTCCGCATTTAACCCAACCCCTCTGAATCAGAGAGGTGCGGGGGGCTGTCTTAATCGACATCCACGTCATTGGAGCCCGGGGAACAGTGGGTTAACTGCCTTGCTCAGGGGCAGAATGACAGATGTTTACCTTTTCAGCTCGGGATTCGATCCAGCAACCTTTTGGTTAGTGGCTCAACGCTCCTACTCGCCAGGCTACCTGAAATTGCAGGTGTTCCTAATGTTTTGTACTCTCAGTCTATGTACAGTATTTGGGTGTATTGCATTATTAATTATGACCCTGGTGTGGTGATGGGAATGATGATTGACTCCTTTGTCTTGCCATCTGTATTTTTGTGTCAGGTCAAGTTAAGGTATCTAAACCGGAGAGGGGTGGGGGAAGAGAGTCCGAGGTTGCTATTGAACATAGGTCATCTCTGCATGCATTGATAGTGGAGCACCTTGAGATATATTGATTCAAGAATCACATTTTTAACTGTCCTTTGAAAGGTCCTTCAATTATTCTGGCCCTGGGACTCCCTCCCTAATCCCTTTGACCCTCACGCTAAGGATTTAATCCATATCGCGGAAGTATCGCGGAAGAGCCACATAAAAATGTAAAGGTAATTTCCAATTGAGCCTACATATGCAGCATTTACCGTGAATGCAGTCTCCGCGAACGAGAGAACATTGCTTTTAAATTTAAATCGAGCTATAACGAGATATCTTCCACTATACTTCTGCTATACGGATTGAATTGAGCCCAAAATCATTTCCTCTCAACCCAATGGGTCAGGTATCCTCCCCTTGGTAAGACAATGCATTATATGCTGCCTAACAGACTGTAAATCTGTCCATGTGCTCTCTGTCTTAATGTTAGCATCCAGTCCATGTTCATTCAATGATTGATTTGAAAACTCTCTGGATGGTGTGATTGTAATGTGCTAATTTTCTCTAAGAACAAAAGGCAGCACAGGGATTCTAGCAAAAAAAAAAAAAAAAAAATGTTATTTGTCACATGTGGAGAATACAACAGGTGAAATGCTTACTTACAAGCCTTTTCCCAACAATGTAGATTTAAATAAGTAGATAAAAACACAAGCATGATTTAAACCTGCTTGAACCTACGGCTCGATGTAATCATAATCAGAGTGTGTATGTATGTCAAAGTTCACAGAAAATGGGCCTTTTAATGCAAGAGTGAGATATCAGAAGCTGGTGATTACTGAGAAGGGAAGCGAGGGAATCTGCCTCCTAATATTATGGCAATGTAAACCAGGAGCTATGTATTGGGGGAACAGTCCTGACACATTGTAGTGTGCAGCGTGCACGGAGAGGTTGAGGTGCTCGTTGAAATTGTTCATACACCCGACCCACAGTTTGAGTCCGGAGGGAGCAGGAGTTATTCGGTCCACTGGCTTGGTGCGAGGAGCAGGAACAGGCCGGGCCGGGCTGGCGACGCACACCACTGGCTTGGTGCGAGGAGCAGGAACAGGCCGGGCCGGACTGGCGACGCGCAGCACTGGCTTGGTGCGAGGAGCAGGAACAGGCCGGGCCGGGCTGGCGACACGCACCACTGGCTTGGTGCGAGGAGCAGGAACAGGCCGGGCCGGGCTGGCGACGCGCACCACTTGCTTGGTGCGAGGAGCGGGACTGGGTTCCTTTATTAACCCCCGCTCCTTCTGCTGCCTAACCAGCTCCTCTCGCCGTGCCTCTACACTTTCCTTCTCCCTTTTAGCCTCCTGTAGCGCCTCCCTCTGACCGAATAACTCCTGCTCCCTCTGAACCAATAGCCCCCGTAACATGGTGGCCTCCTCTCCTAACCTGCAGATTCGCCCTTCCACGGCCTCCTGCTGCCTCGTCATCCACCCCGTGTGCCCCCCCCAAATATTTTCTTGGGGTTGCCTCTCGGGTCTCCGTCGTCGGCACGGTTGGCGCCGTTTCTCCTCTCCTACCTGGGCATCAACCTTCATCGCCTCCCGATAACGGACGGCCTCCTCCTCAGTAATTCTCCCCCAACCGAGGAGGACATCTACTAAAGTTACCTCACGTTGAATCCCCGGCGTTTGCTCCTTCTGGGCACGCTGCTTGGTCCTTGTTTGGTGGGATCTTCTGTCACGTTCGTTCATAGACGGGTCAGACCAAGGCGCAGCGTGATATGCATACATGTTTATTTTAAACTAAATAAACAACGACAAAACAATAAACCAACGAAACGTGCCGTCCAAAGGTAACACACAACGAACCTCACACGGAACAAGATCCCACAACCCACTAGTGCCAATAGGCTGCCTAAGTATGGTCCCCAATCAGAGACAACGAGCGACAGCTGCCTCTGATTGGGAACCACACCGGCCAACATAGATCTAGACCTACTAGATCCTATAACATAGAACAAGCACAACACGGAATATACACACCCTGACTCAACATATAAGCGTCCCCTGAGTCAGGGCGTGACAATTACTGTCAATAAAAAAGATCAGTGCATGAATGTACACCTTTCCTTTGCCATAAATCAAATGCTCTCTTTTCACATGATGGTGGGAACATAAGGTTCTTGCTTATTGACATGCAAATAGAAGCTGTGGAGCACAAAGTGTTTTTGGAATTGGAGCCATATTCTCATAGATTGTTTAACATTGGATTTGATGTATACCTAGATATTGGCAGAGGTAAGGGTGAACATCAAAGTGCAGATAAAGACGTGATATCACAAGCTGATTCTTCAATTTGCACCCAGAAAGGATGGGTGGATAGTTATGAGAGTCAAGGCAGTATGTCATATTTCTGATGTTTGCAGACCAATAGTAGAACTCAAATGAAATCAAATTAACGTTTATTGGTTGCGTACACAGATTTGCAGGTACAGCAATTTTGGCCCACTCCTCATTTTACATTTACATTTTAGTCATTCAGCAGACGCTCTTATCCAGAGCGACTTACAGTTAGTGCATACATTTAAAAATAAATAAATAAATTTCATACCCCCTGTGGGAATCAAACCCACAACCCTGGCATTGCAAACGCCATGCTCTATCAACTGAGCTACATCCCTGCCGGCCATTCCCTCCCCTACCCTGGACGACACTGGGCCAATTGCGCGCCGCCCCATGGGTCTCCCGGTCGCGGCCGGCTACGACAGAGCCTGGATTCGAACCAGGATCTCCAGTGGCACAGCTAGCACTGCGATGCAGTGCCTTAGACCACTGCGCCACTCGGGAGACAAGTCCTCCATACAGACATTCTCCAGATCCTTCAGGTTTCGGGGCTGTCACTGGGCAATACGGACTTTCAGCTCCCTCCAAAGATTTTCTATTGGGTTCAGGTCTGGAGACTGGCTAGGCCACTCCAGGACCTTAAGATGCTTCTTATGGAGCCACTCCTTAGTTGCCCAGCCACGACCCATCTTCAATGCTCTTACTGAGGGAAGGAGGTTGTTGGCCAAGATCTCGCGATACATGGCCCCATCCATCCTCTCCTCAATACGGTGCAGTCGTCCTGTCCCCTTTGCAGAAAAGCATCCCCAAAGAATGATGTTTCCACCTCCATGCTTCACGGTTGGGATGGTGTTCTTGGGGTTGTACTCATCCTTCTTCTTCCTCCAAACACGGCGAGTGTTTAGACCAAAAAGCTCAATTTTTGTCTCATCAGACCACATGACCTTCTCCCATTCCTCCTCTGGATCATCCAGATGGTCATTGGCAAACTTCAGACGGGCCTGGACATGCGCTGGCTTGAGCAGGGGGACCTTGCGTGTGCTGCAGGATTTTAATCCATGACGGCGTAGTGTGTTACTAATGGTTTTCTTTGAGACTGTGGTCCCAGCTCTCTTCAGGTCATTGACCAGGTCCTGCCGTGTAGTTCTGGGCTGATCCCTCCCCTTCCTCATGATCATTGATGCCACATGAGGTGAGATCTTGCATGGAGCCCCAGACCGAGGGTGATTGACCGTCATCTTGAACTTCTTCCATTTTCTAATAATTGCGCCAACAGTTGATGCCTTCTCACCAAGCTGCTTGCCTATTGTCATGTAGCCCATCCCAGCCTTGTGCAGGTCTACAATTTTATCCCGGATGTCCTTACACAGCTCTCTGGTCTTGGCCATTGTGGAGAGGTTGGAGTCTGTTTGATTGAGTGTGTGGACAGGTGTCTTTTATACAGGTAACAAGTTCAAACAGGTGCAGTTAATACAGGTGATGAGTGGAGAACAGGAGGGCTTCTTACAGAAAAACTAACAGGTCTGTGAGAGCCGGAATTCTTACTGGTTGGTAGGTGATCAAATACTTATGTCATGCAATAAAATGCAAATTAATTACTTAAAAATCATAAAATGTGATTACAGACCTCTACATGCTTTGTAAGTAGGAAAACCGCAAAATCGGCAGTGTATCAAATACTTGTTCTCCCCAGTGTATATATATATATATATATATATATATATATATATATATAGGTGTGTATAGACAGTATGGGCAGTATGTGAATAGAAAAGGTGTGTACAGCAGTAGTTATATAGGATGAGCCATGACTAGAATACAGCATTTACACTGAGTGTACAAAACATTAAGGACACCCCCCCCCCCCTTTTGCTCTCAGAATAGCCTCAATTTGTTGGGGCATGGACTCTACAAGGTGTCAAAAGCGTTCCATAGGGATGCTGTCAAGTTGGCTGGATGTCCTTTGGGTGGTGGACCATTCTTGATACACACGGGAAACTGTTGAGCATGAAAAACCCAGCAGTGTTGCAGTTCTTGACACAAACCGGTGCTCCTGGCACCTACTACCATACCCTGTTAAAAGGCACTTACATTTTTTGTCTTGCCCATTCACCCTCTGAATGGAACACATACACAATCCATGTCTCAGTTGTCTCAAGGCTTAAAAATCCTTCTTTAACCTGTCTCCTCCCCTTCATCTACACTGATTGAAGTGGATTTAACAAGTGACATCCATAAGGGATTACATTACAGTCATTTAGCAGACGCTCTTATCCAGAGCGACTTACAGTTAGTGAATATATATATTTTTTTATATTGCCCCCCCGTGGGAATCGAACCCACAACCCTGGCGTTGCAAACGCCATGCTCTATCAACTGAGCTACATCCCTGCCGGCCATTCCCTCCCCTACCCTGGACCAATTGTGCGCCGCCCATGAATCTCCCGGTCGCGGCCGGCTGCGACAGAGCCTGGATTCGAACCAGGATCTAGTGGCACAGTTAGCACTGCGATGCAGTGCCTTAGACCACTGCGCCACTCAGGAGTTATCATAGCTTTCAACTGAATTCACCTGGTCAGTTTATGTCATGGAAAGAGCAGGTGTCCTTAATGTTTTGTACACTCAGTGTACATATGAAGTGGGTAAAACAGTATGTAAACATTATTGAAGTGACCAGCGTTCAATGACTATGTACACAGGGCAGCAGTCTCCAAGGTGCAGGGTAGAGTACCGGGTGGTAGCCAGCTAGTAACAGTGACCAAAGATCACGGCAGGGTACTGTGCGAACTGCATGTTAGGTGTGGTCCTCTGTAGCTTAGCTGGTAGAGCACGGTGCTTGTAACGCCAAGGTAGTGGGTTCGATCCCCGGGACCACCCATACACAAAAATGTATGCACGCATGACTGTAAGTCGCTTTGAATAAAAGCGGCTGCTAAATGACATATTATTAGGCAATGCCAGGCCACATTGGTTTTTAGGCCTTTGAAGGAAAACTTTATGTCGTCGGGGGGTTTTCTTTTTCCAAATGATAGAGGTAATACGTTGATCTAGATTGTTGAAGAAGGATATGGAGAGAACAATTGCAACACATTGAAATAGGTGGATAAACCTTGGCAGGACATTCCTTTTTACAGTATTTATACGCACAGATAGAGAAAAGTGAAGAAGTCGAGTTTGGCATTTTCCAGTAACTTTGTAAAGTTAGCCTTTAGGAGGCATTTTGCATCATCATGATGATGCGGCCGGTGACATTTTGCTTATTGAAAGTCCAATATCTTGAAAACTTGACTGCTGACATGCAAAACATTTTGGGACTGTATCAACAGTGGCCTAATGAAAAAATAATAATTTGAGTGGATTTTCCCTTTAAGATGGTGGGAAACTGAGACACCCAAATATGTAAATGAATTGAGACCCCTTTGAATGGAAGTGTAGCCAAAATTAAGGAGCTATCATGCGGGAGAACACAAAACATTTGACTTTCATTTTATGTAATTTTTTTCAAATTAAGCTTGTACCCAGATATTTTCCCAAAAGTTTCAATAGTATTCAAAATCATTGGTGCAGATGACATTGGATCAAAATGAAAGAAAAGTATATAATCAGCATAAAGTGAGATTTTATGATCGAGATCACCTCATGGTACCGCTTTCACTTCCTCACTGCTGCATAGAGCAATGTCTAGTGGCTTTATGGCTATAGAAAATTGGAGTGGACACATCAAACAGCCCTGCCTAGTAGAGTGTTGTAAAGGAAAGTATTCAGAAATCCATCCATCAAAATAACTATTTCTGAATTTGCAGATGGTCCCCCACCAGACTGCTAGTCGTTTAAACAGTCTGATTTGAAATAAGAGTATGGAAGCTGTCAGACTTCAGCAGTTTTAAAGGCAACCATCTAAAAATAGCAATTTTCTTAGAAAGAATTGAATCTTCAGGATGTGACTTTCCTCATGCTTCTGGGATGAAAACAAGCACTACAATGTGCAGAAAAAACCCTTCACTCCACACCCGGCATGTAGTGTGTTCAGTCAGTGGGGGTGTGGACGCTTTTCAAGTGTATGACTCAACAGATGAGAGACACCCCCAGCCTGAATGACAGAAGTAGGTCTGTATGAAATCTGCCACCTCCCTTCCATGCTACCTCTCTGTCTCTCTCACAATGAATTATGCTACGCCAGCTGACACTGAGTGAAAGTCATCAAATGAAGATTAAAGACGAGGCTGTTTCTATTGACAGGCACTGTCGCCAGGCTTGTCCCTGGGCCTCTGGGGAATGGAGACAATTACATTTAGAATGGGATTCATTCAAAGCGTTCAACAACTCATTAATTCCATATTGCAAACAGTACATTTCAGCAAAAAGCATTGATGAGGAACAGCAAGAAGCCTTTAGAGAAGCCGCCACCATTTTAATGTGTATTCGGAATTCGTTATTAGCATACCACATGGAGAGATGGGTAGGTTGGAATAAATTATTTTGCACATATTGCCCTCATATAAGCCTGCTTCGATTTGTTCACTGAAGTTTGCTTAAAGTTAATTTGTTATTTTTTACGTAAAGAACCAGGGTTCTCATTGTGCTGATAATATTGCAGGTATGTAGATACAGTAACGGCTTAGAGTGAACAAAAACTGTTGTAAGTTTGCTGTTCCAATGATGTTTAGGAGATCCTACAGCCAAAGGGGTACCTCTCCAACAGATACATGTTTCCTCTGCTAGTGTAAGCAGAAGAAGAGGATGACAGTCCAAACACAAAGCAGTCAGAGGGATCCCCGGCGAGCTGTCGTACGGGAACGGGTGGTTGGGATAACTAGATGGAAAACAGATCCTTACAGGCAGTGTGGGCTTTGTAGAGAATGGCTCTGCAATAGATAGCAGCCGTTTTACGGGCTCCTGACCAATTTTGTGTTGTTTTTGCACTGATCTTAATTTTTTGGGGACATAATGTTTCCGTCATCGTTTCCTATGACCGAAAAGAGCTTCTGGACATCAGAGCAATGATCACTAACCTTGATTTGGATGAAGATTTCTACTTCAACGAGTAGAAGGCGCAATAGAGGCCGACGTGTGGGCACCCTGACAAAACTACGTCGGCGAGTACATAAACCGCCTCCACCCTCCGTTCTATTGGCAAATGTACAATCACTGGAGAACAAACTTGACAAGCGCCGTTCGAGACTATCCTATCAACGGGACCTGAAGAACTGTAACATCCTATGTTTCTGTAAGTCGTGGCTGAACAAGCACATGGATAATACACAGTGCCTTCAGAAAGTATTCATATCCCTTGACTTAATCCACATTTGTTATGTTACAAATCTCACCCATCTACTCACAATACCCCAAAATGACAAAGTGAAAACATGTTTTTAGAAATTTTTGCAAATGTATTGAAAATGAAATACAGAAATATCTAATTTACATAAGTATTCACACCCCTTTGCTATGACACTCCAAACTGAGCTCAGGTGTGTCCAATTTCTTTGGTCATCCTTGAGATGTCACTACAACTTGATTGGAGTCCACCTGTGGCCAATTCAATTGTTTGAACATGATTTAGAAAGAAACACACCTGTCTATATAAGGTCCCACAGTTGACACTGCATGTCAGAGCAGAAACTATACCATGAAGTCCAAGGAACTGTTTGTAGATCTCTGAGATCTCTGTGATGAGGCATATATCTGGGGAAGGGTATAAAACAATTTCTAAAATGTTGAAAGTTTCCAAGAGCACAGTGGTCTCCATCATTGGGAAATTAAAAAATATGGAACTACCCAGACTCTGCCTAGAGCTGGCCGTCCGACCAAACTGAACAACCGGGCAAGAAGGACCTTGGTCAAGGAGGTGACCAAGAATCCAATGACCACTCTGACAGAACTACAGAGTTCCTTGGCTGAGATGGGAGAACTTGCCAGAAGGACAACAGTCTGTTCAGCACTTCACCAATCTGGGTTTATGGGAGAGTGACCAGATGGAAGCCACTACTGAGAAAAAGGCACATGACAGCATGCCCAGAGTTTGCAAAAAGGCATGTGAAATACTTTGAGAGCGTAAGGCAAAATATTCTATGGTCTGAAGAGACAAAAATTGAACTCTTTGGCCTGAATGCGAAGCGCCATGTCTGGAGAAAAAACACAGGCACAGCTCATCACCTGTCTAACACCATACCTACTGTGAAGCATGGTGGTGGCAGCATCATGCTATGGGGATGCTTTTCAGTGAAAGGACTGGTAGACTGGAAAGGATAGAGGGAACAATGAATTGACCAAAATACAGGCATATCCTTGATGAGAACCTGCTTCAGAGTGCAAATGACCTTAGACTGGGGTGAAGATGTACTTTCCAACAGGACAAGGACCTCAAGCATACAGCCAAATCATGTGAAATCATGTGAAAGTATTTGAGTCGCCCAGCCAAAGCCCAGACTTGAAAATCTGTGGAAAGACTTGAAGATTGCTGTTCACTGCCGCTCCCATTTAACTTAACAGAGCTTGAGAAAATCTGCAATGAAGAATGGGAACAAATCCCCAAATCCGGATGTGCAAAGCTAATACAGACATACCCAAGACGACTCAAAGCTGTAAACGCCGCCAAAGGTGCTTCTACAAAGTATTGACTCAGGGGTGTCAATACTTATGTAAATCAGATATTTCTGTGTTTCATTTTCAATAAATTTGCAAACATTTCTAAAAACATATTTTCACTTTGTCATTATGGAGTATTGTGTATAGATGGGTGAGAAAAACAAATCAATGTAATAATGTTTTTATTCGGGCTGTAACATAATGTGGAATAAGTCAAGGGGTATGAATACTTTCTGAAGACACTGTACATCTAGCTGGTATTTCTATGCATCGGCAGACCAGAACGGCAGTGTCGGCTAAGCTCAAGGGGGGAGGTGTGTGTTTCTTTGTTAACAACAGCTGGTCCGAAATCTCTAATATTAAGGAATTCTCAAGGTTCTGCTCGCCTGAGTTAGAATACCTCATGGTAAGCTGTAGACCACACTCTTTACCAAGAGTTTTCATCTATATTTTTTTGTCTATTTACCACCACAAACTGATGCTGGCACTAAGACCTCACTCAATGAGCTGTATAGGGCCATAAGCAAACAAGAAAATGCTCACCCAGAGGTGGCGCTCCTAGTGGCTGGTGATTTTAATGCAGGGAAACTGAAATCCGTCTTACCAAATTTCGAACATCATGTTACCTGTGAAACTAGAGGCGAAAAAACTCTAAATCACCTTTACTCCACACACAGAAACACATACAAAGCTCTCCCTCGCCCTCCATTTGGAAAATCTGACCATAACTCTATCCTCCTGATTCCTGCTTACAAGCAAAAACTCAAACAGGAAGTACCAGTGACGCGCTCAATACGGAAGTGGTTCGATGAAGCGGATGCTAAACTACAGGACTATTTCGCTAGCACAGACTGGAATATGTTCCGGGATTCATCCGATGGCATTGAGGAGTCTACCACAACAGTCATGGCTTCATTAATAACTGCATCGACAACATTGTCCCCACAGTGACCGTACGTACATACCCCAACCAGAAACCATGGATTACAGGCAACATCCGCACTGAGCTAAAGGCTAGAGCTGCCGCTTTCAAGGAGCGGGACACTAATCCAGATGCTTATAAAAAATCCAGCTACGCCCTCCGACGAATCATCAAACAGGCAAAGCGTCAATACAGTACTAAGATCAAATTCTACTACACCGGCTCTGACGCTCATTGGATGTGATAGGGCTAGGAAACTATCAGGGATTACAAAGGGAAACCCAGCCGCGAGCTGCCCAGTGAAGCTATCCTACCAGATGAGCTAAATGGCTTCAATGCTCGCTTCGAGGTAAGCAATGCTGAACCATGCATGAGAGCACCAGCTGTTCCAGACGACTTTGCAATCACACTCTCTGTGGTCGATGTGAGTAAGACCTTTAAACCGGTTAACATTCACAAGGCCGCTGGGCCAGACGGATTACCAGGACACGTACTCAGAGCATGCGCTGACCAACTGGCAAGTGTCTTCACTGACATTTTCAACCTCTCCCTGTCTGTCTGTAAATACCTACATGTTTCAAGCAGACCACCATAGTCCCAAGAACGCCAAGATAACCTGCCTAAATGACTATCGCCCCATAGCACTCACGTCTGTACCCATTAAATGCTTTGAAAGGCTGGTCATAGCTCACATCAACACCATCATCCCAGAAACCCTGGACCCACTCCAATTTGCATACCGCCCCAACAGATCCACAGATGACGCAATCTCTATTTCACTCCACACTGCCCTTTCCCACTTGGACAAGAGGAACACCTATGTGAGAATGCTGTTCATTGACTACAGCTCAGCGTTCAACACCATAGTGCCCTCAAAGCTCATCAATAAGCTCAGGACCCTGGGACTGAACACCTCCCTCTGCAATTAGATCCTGGACGTCCTGATGGGCCGCCCTCAGGTGGTGAGGGTAGGCTACAACATATCCGCCATGCTGACCCTCAACACGTGGGCATGTGCTTAGTCCCCTCCTGTACTCCCTGTTCACCCACAACTGCGTGGCTGCGCACGACTTCAACACCATCATTAAGTTTGCCGACAACACGACGGTGGTAGGCCTGATCACAGACGACGATGAGACAGCCTATAGGGAGGAGGTCAGAGACCTGGCAGTGTGGTGCCAGGAAAACAACCTCTCCCTCAACGTCAACAAGACAAAAGAGCTGATCGTGGACTACAGGAAACGGTGGGCTGAGCACGCCCCCATTCACATCGATGGGGCTGTAGTGGAGCGGGTCGAGAGCTTCAAGTTTCTAGGTATCCACATGACTTACAATCTATCATGGTCCACACAAACCAACACAGTCGTGAAGAGGGCACGACAACGCATCTTTCCCCTCAGAAAATTCTACAGCTGCACCATTAAAAGCATTTTGACTGGCCGCATCACCGCTTGGTATGGCAACTGCTTGGCATCCGACCGCAAGGCACTACAGAGGGTAGTGCGTACAGCCCAGTACATCACTGGGACCGAGCTCCCTGCCATCCAGGACCTCTATACCAGGCGGTGTCAGAGGAAGGCCCTAAAATTGTCAGACTCCAGCCACCCAAGTCATAGACTGTTCTCTCTGCTAGCGCACGGCAAGTGGTACTGATGCACCAAGTTTGGAACCAACAGGACCCTGAACAGCTTCTATCCCCAAGCCATGAGACGGCTAAATAGTTGGTCCGGGTAGCTATTTGGTTAACTATTTAATTATCTACATTGACCCTGCATTAACTTTTTTGACTCATCACATTCAATGCTGCTACTAGTCACTTTATTCCTGGTTATATTTATATATCTACCTCAATTACCTCGTACCCCTGCACATCTACTCCATACTGGTAACCGTGTATCTAGCCAAGTTATCGTTACTCATTGTGCTATACATTTTATTATACATTTTATTATTACATGTTCTACTTTTCTATTATTTCTTTATCTTCTTTCTCTCTGCATTATTGGGAAGGGCCCGTAAGTAAGTTAGTCTATACCTGTTGTTTACGAAGCATGTGACGAATAATATATAGTTTTATTTTATTTTATTTGAGGAGGTGGCTTAAGGGTGGGCACACTTCCAGAGTTGTTAAGGCCATTCATATTTCGAGGGCCCTTTCCATGAGGGTGATCTTTTACAAGCAGCCAATTAGTAGCTTAGGATTCACATGGGCCGGGGCTTTTCTTACTCACTGGCCGTCAATTAGTGCCCATGTGCCTGTGGATTGTACAGCTGTGCATTGACAAATCGTGGGACCCACTTGTTTGTCCAGTGCCAAACTGTGGAGATATCCCTCTTGGCTTGCATTGCTGTTGGCGCAGAAAACACCAGAAAAACGATTCAATTAGAAGATAGCCTAAATGTTCTTGGGCATTAGAATGAGTCAACACCCTGTCCTAATTTCCCACAAATAACTTCGCTTGATTTGATAATCATATCACCACATTCTGACTTGTGTTATGATTATTTGTAAATAGGGAATATCAGTGGTTAACAGCAGCAGTTAGCACAGTCCTGGGATTTCTTTTTTCTCAAGGTAAATTAATTAACAGTGTTTCGTTATGTGGAAACGTTGGATGCAGCTGATTGCTTCACTTACTCTGCAAGCAGCGCAGAGATTTGTGGTCCCTTGACAGCTCAAAACACACCCTCTGTGGAGGAACTCACAGAATCAACACCACCAGACCCTCAAGCACACACATTTAGACTCACAGAGTTACTTTGTTAATAATTCCTTTTATATTTTCTCTCTATTTAAAAAATCAACAATGGTTAACTAACTTTAAGTATAAAAATGTAGAGACACACAGGCCTTAAAGTGTGAGGGTTGTTTTTGTTGGGTTGTGTGTTTTCTTATAGTCTTGAAGAGAAGGAGGGAATTAGGAGTCAGAAGGAAATTAAGAAGAAGAAGAAGAAGAAAGTGGGTCAGGTTGAGAGGTGGGCAGAGTGGTGGCCTGTGATAACATTAATGGACTCTCTTTCTCCGACCAGCAATTACAGCCCTCCAAATTATGATCTATACTGGCAGAGTGTGCTCAGCTACGCAATGGAGATGGATGGAGAGGGCGCAAGACACTGCAGATTGATTATTGATTGGGAGGACAGTGATGGATCGGGACTTGGAGAGGACCCCAAGAGTACAGAGAGTGGGTGGATTTAAAGGAATGTATGTTTTTGGAGTGTGGCTGGTGGGATGGTGATGAGGGGTGGGGGACGGGGGGGGATGGGGACGGGGGGGTGTGTATTGATCAACTGCCCGTTGCAACCTTGAGAGGGAGCTGTTCACTACAGTTCACACATTTCCTAGTTGCCAAGTTTTCATAGGACTAAGCAGAATGTTGTAAGGGAAAATGTTGTTGTCTGAAGAGATAGCATTGAATTGTACACAGCATCTCCTCTCCCTCTATCTTGGGTCGTGCAGGTGACTGTGACCTCCTCCTCGCCCAGAACATTGTTCTGAAAACCAAAAGGAATATCTCAGTTTCAAGGTTTCAGATTGGAGAGAAGAAGCCTCGTGAAGTATTGGTCAGTCACATGCAGGAACCAAATGTTAATGATGAATTAATTATGAATAATGAATAATGTAAATAATGCAAATGTAACTTGTCTGTGTAAGCAGTATATAAGAGAACTAACGGTACTGCCCCGACGGAGCTCCTGACAGAGGTGTACTACTTGGTGCATTAAGTTTGTTGGAACCTCTCCAGCTTGCTGATAATAAAGAATGATTCATTTAAGTTTGACTTTGAAACCCTGGTGGTAATTTCCATGACAATGTTGTTCATCATATGTGAGGCGATGTAAAAGTTGTAATATTTTTATTCTCCAAAGATACTTAATTGAAACAAAAATTAGAAATGTCTTCATTTTGGAATATACAGTTGAAGTCGGAAGTTTACATTCACCTTAGCTAAATACATTTAAACTCAGTTTTTCACAATTCCTGACATTTAATCCTAGTAAAAATTACATGTCTGAGGTCAGTTAGGATCACCACTTTATTTTAAGCTTTAATTTTTCCAACAATTGTTTACAGACAGATTATTTCACTTATAATTCACTGTATCACAATTCCAGTGGGTCAGAAGTTTACATACACTAAGTTGACTGTGCCTTTAAACAGCTTGGAAAATTCCAGAAAATGATGTTGTAGTGTATTAGGATTATGCCTTTGTTAAATGTTTTTCATGAAGAAATGGAATGTTGTTTATGTTAGGTCAAAAGTAGCCAGTTGTAGGGTGACGCCCCAGGGGAGACAGGTGATTGGACCGCAGAGGGAGCAACCCATATTTTTACATTGTTTATAAGTATATGCTGGGGGCACAGGAGAGCAGAGCAGCCATTAGAATTCGAGAACACTGCTCTCCGGGGGATCTTGACTCCTGTAACTCATGCTGAAAGCTTGTGATATGAATAAAACTTATGATCAAAGGTTCAGTATGAGCGGACTCTTTGTTTGACAGCAATAACCACCAGCATCCCACTTTGGACACGAGAGACGACAATGTCATGGCTTTAGAAGCTTCTGATAGGCTAATTGACATAATTTGAGTCAATTGGAGGTGTACCTGTGGATGTATTTCAAGGCCTACCTTCAAACCCAGTGCGTCTTTGCTTGACGTCATGGGAAAATCAAAAGAAATCAGCCAAGAACTCAGATTTGTTTTTCTCCAAACGCCTGAAGGTACCACGTTCATCTGTACAAACAATAGTATGCAAGGACAACAAAGTCAAGGTATTGGAGTGGCCATCACAAAGCCCTGCCCTCAATCCTATAGAAAATGTGTGGGCAGAACTGAAAAAGCGTGTGCGAGCAAGGAGGCCTACAAACCTGACTCAGTTACACCAGCTCTGTCAGGAGGAATGGGACAAAATTCACCCAACTTATTGTGGGAAGCTTGTGGAAGGCTACCCAAAACGTTTGACCCAAGTTAAACAATTTAAAGGCAATGCTACCAAATACTAATTGAGTGTATGTAAACTTCTGACCCACTGGGAATGTGATGAAAGAAATAAAAGCTTAAATAAATCATTCTCTACTATTATTCTGACATTTCACATTCTTATAATAAAGTGGTGATCCTAACTGACCGAAGACAGGGAATATTTACTAGGATTAAATGTCAGGAATTGTGAAAAACTGAGTTTAAATGTATTTGGCTAAGGTGTATGTAAACTTCCGACTTCAACTGTATATTACAATGGTATACAGTACCTTCTTATATCTTAAACACCACGTTCAGACTTTGTGATACACAAATTAATACTGCAAATTAAACAATGGAAGAAAGTAGGCATAAGAATGGACCATAACAGAGCACGACTAGTGAATGTGTTTGCCCAGAACACTGAGCCAATTTAAAGTGGGCAAATATTTGGTCCATTCATTTATTGCCCATTTCCAAATTATTAATTTCTGGCTGTGAGCAACACCTTAATGCAGTACAAATACTCTCACATTTGCTGTTAGAATTTACAAACCATTTTCCACTTCACACAACAGGTGGTCAAGGGTAGCACATACTGTATGAATGTAAATAGAAAAGCACAATGTGTTGGAAAGAAAGCTGATGCATCATGTGTTGACAGTTGGTACAATGAATGGGTATACATAACATAACATTTATTTCAGTTTACCCAATGGCCATATCCTAGCTTTGTTGCAGAGGTAAGCTGTACATATACAGTTTTAATGCTATTTCAGACCTCAATGCTGTTAGACGTATACTATTTCAGGATTCTATTACTTGTAAGACCATACTTTCCTCTTACACTTCTAGTTTTGATAACAGAATATGGTCCATATCTCAGAGTAACGAAGTATTTTAACACACAGGTCATGGTTGCACAGTGAGTATTTTTCATGCTGGCCTTGTCAACATCCGAACTGCAGTGAGGCGAGCAACTGTCCTGAGAGAACATTCGATGCTCTTATAATGGGCTATTTTGCTGTATTTTAAATTATTTTAGTTTTAAACTGTGCGCTGAGCTCCTCCTCTGCTTTAGATTAATCACTCGCAAAAGACTGATGAGGGGTAAATTAATGGCAGTAATGAAGCCATTAGTGTAATTAGAAGCGTGGCAATCAGCCCATGTTTTGACAAAAAATGTTTGCGTGTAGCTGGCAGAAAACACCTCACCAACGTGTGAAGGGGGGCTCTTAAACCTCCAACCCTTCATCAGTCGCCCCCTCTCCCTCTCCTCCACTCCCCAACCCAGTTCACCCATACCCCCACACACATGCTCCCCAGGGGGGGCTGCTGTGTGGGTGTAGTGGGTATGATGGGTGCTGGGTGGTCTCTATGGACCCTAGGTTTGTTGTTTAGTCCCTAGGGAAGCCTGCTGAGTCTGAAGGAGAGAGGGAGACCAGGGTAAGGAGCTACGGAGAGGTGTGGAGCATTCTTGTTAAAATAAGACCACCTCTTAACGAGTTAGCTGGTGTGTGTGATGCATTGCGCAGCTTATATTCCTGCCAATTAGCCACTGTTTACAGCTTTAAAAAGCTCCTTTAAGCCACATTAAACATGCACATCTCAATAAATGGTTGTGTGGCAGGGAGGTTAATGAATTTTCTCTCCACCAAGGCACAGGACATTATCAAGTGGATCAGGAAGAGATGGCCGCTTCTGAGAGTAAACAAACACTGTGTAAATCCCCTCTCCACTACACACATCTACCTGCCTCTTCCTATTGCACACACACACACACACACGCACGCACACGCGCACACACACACACACACACACACACACACACACACACACACACACACACACACACACACACACACACACACACACACACACGCACACACACACACACACACACACACACACACACACACACACACACACACACACACACACACACACACACACAAACACGTACATACACACACGCTTAGGCACTCGCACACGCACGCACAGGCGCACACACAAATAACCAGTCTATATGAAACGTTTTCTCTCCCGCAGATCACAGTTGTGAGTGTGTGGATTCTTCCTGACTGGTACAAATCAATGAGGGAGAGGGGAAATTGTGCAAATTATGAAAGAAGTGTGAAATATCTTGAGGCCTGTATCAAAGAGCATGCAGGACTACTACGTGTTAACAGGTATGATAATATATAGGTATAGACCATGAGGCTCCTTCTTCAACCCAGAGTCCACGCATATACACTGAGTGTACAAAATACCTGCTCTTTTCATGACATAGGTATGATCCTTTATTGATGTCACTTGTTAAATCCACTTCAATCCGTGAAGATGAAGGGGAGGAGACATGTTAAAGAAGGATTTCTAAGCCTTGAGACAATTGAAACAATTGAGACATGGATTGTGTATGTGTGCCATTTAGAGGGTGATTTGGCAAGACAAAATATTTAAGTGCCTTTGAACAGGGTATGGTAGTAGGTGCCTGGGGCACCAATTTGAGTGTGTCAAGAACTGCAACGCTGCTGCGTTTTTCACGCTCAACAGTTTCCTGTGTGTATCAAGAATGGTCCACCACCCAAAGGACATCCAGCCAACTTGACACAACTGTGGGAAGCATCGGAGTCAAAATGTATTTTTCTTCTTTCATTTCTGAGCAATTCGGAAAGTATTCAGACCTCTTGACTTTTTCCACATTTTGTTACGTTACAGCCGTATTCTAAAATGGATTAAATTGTTTTCCCCCCTCATCAATCTACACACAATACCCCATAATGACAAAGCAAAAACAGGTTTTTAGAAATTTTTGCAAATGTATTACAAATAAAAAACTGAAATATCACATAAGTATTCAGACTGTTTACGCAGTACTTTGTTGAAGCCCCTTTGGCAGCGATTACAGCCTCGAGTCTTCTTCGGTATGACACTACAAGCTTGGCACACCTGTACTTGGGGAGTTTCTCCTATTCTTGTCTGCTGATCCTCTCAAGCTCTGTCAGGTTGGATGGGGAGCGTCGCTGCACAGCTATTTTCAGGTCTCTCCAGAGATGTTCGATCGGGTTCAAGTCCGGGCTCTGGCTGGGCCACTCAAGGACATTCAGGGACTTGTCCCGAAGCCACTCCTGCGTTGTCTTGGATGTGTGCTTAGGGTCATTGTCCTGTTGGAAGGTGAACCTTCGCCCCAGTCTGAGGTCCAAAGCACTCTGGAGCAGGTTTTCATCAAGGATCTCTCTGTACTTTGCTCAGTTCATCTTTCCCTCGATTCTGACTAGTTTCCCAGTCCCTGCTGCTGAAAAACATCCCCACAGCATGATGCTGCCACCCCCATGCTTCACCGTAGGGATGGTGCCTGGTTTCATCCAGACGTGACGCTTGGTATTCAGGCCAAAGAGTTCAATCTTGGTTTCATCACAGAGAATCTTGTTTCTCATGGTCGGAGAGTCCTTTAGGTGCCTTTTGGCAAACTTCAAGCGGGCTGTCATGTACCTTTTATTGAGGAGTGGCTTCTTTCTGGCCGCTCTACCATAAAGGCCTGATTGGTGGAGTGCTGCAGAGATGGTTGTCCTTCTGGAAGGTTCTCCCATCTCCACAGAGGAACTCTGGAGCTCTGTCAGAGTGACCATCGGGTCCTTGGTCACCTCCCTGACCAAGGCCCATCTCCCCCGATTGCTCAGTTTGGCCAGGAGGCCAGCTCTAGGAAGAGTCTTGGTGGTTCCAAACTTCTTCCATTTAAGAATGATGGAGGCCACTGTGTTCTTGGGGACCTTCAATGCCGCAGACATTATCCTGTCTTGGAGCTCTACTGACAATTCCTTCAACCTCATGGCTTGGTTTTTGCTCTGACATGCACTGTCAGCTGTGGGACCTTACATAGACAGGTGTGTGCCTTTCCAAATCATGTCCAATCAATTGAATTTACCACAGGTGGACTCCAATCAAATTGTAGAAACATCTCAAGGATGATCAATGGAAACAGGATGCACCTGAGCTCAATTTCGAGTCTCATAGCAAGGTTCGGAATACTTATGTAAATAAGGTATTTCTGTTTTTAAGACAAAAATGTCTAAAAACCTGTTTTCGCTTTGTCATTATGGGGTATTGTGTGTAGATTGATAAGGATTTTTATTTATTTAATCAATTTTAGAATAAGGCTGTAACGTAACAAAATATGGAAAAAGGTAACGTAACAAAATATGAAAAAAGGTAAGGGGTCTGAATACTTTCCGAATGCACTGTACATTTGACTGCTGTATAGTTAAATTTGGGGGATATCACCATTTCCTGTTATTAAAGATCACACAATTCAAAATCATTGGGGGTAAAAAATGTGTCTTATTGGAATGGTTTGTTCTATACTGTGTGAGATGTTTTATTCAGACTTCTCCCACTGGTGTGTTCCACTCTGAGAAACCTTTTGGTGTTTACATAGCGAAAACAAACCTGACCTGATTAAGCCCACTGTAGCTAGTTCTCAGACGGCGAGGCTGGTGGAGAATATTGAGAGACAACAAGGAAGAGCAGAGGGGGAATCTGCTCTGCAGCCAGGAGATGAGCGCCAAACAGTTCCTCTGGACCAGAAGTGGCAGGTCCCTTTAACGACTCAGCAGGGAGGAGAGATGAGGCTGCCTATACAGGATATTCCACTGAGGAGGAACATATTTCTGGGAAGGGGATGATGTGTGATGTGTTATTTATAACGTTAGGTAGGTATCCTTTGTTGCCATTGGAGATTATATAAAAAATTAAAATTAAATGTGTTTATTTTCAAGATAACAGGAAGGAAAACATTCTCACACATGCTCTCTCTCACACATTCACATACAAATAGTTACTATAAATCTTTGTAGTCATCCTAGTATTATATTTACTGGTGCACACTATTTTGTATTACACTTATACAGTCGTGGTCAAAAGTTTTGAGAATGACACAAGTATTGGTCTTCACAAAGTTCGCTGCTTCAGTGTTATGAGATATTTTTGTCAGATGTTACTATGGTATACTGAAGTATAATTACAAGCATTCCATAAGTGTCAAAGGCTTTTATTGACAATTACATTAAGTTTATGCAAAGAGTCAATATTTGCAGTGTTGACCCTTCTTTTTCAAGAGCTCTGCAATCGCCCTGGCATGCTGTCAATTAACTTCTGGGCCACATCCACTGATGGCAGCCCATTCTTGCATAATCAATGCTTGGAGTTTGTCAGAATTTGTGGGTTGTTGTTTGTCCACCCGCCTCTTGAGGATCGACCACAAGTTCTCAATGGGATTAAGGTCTGGGGAGTTTCCTGGCCATGGACCCAAAATGTTGATGTTTTGTTCCCCAAGCCACTTAGTTATCACTTTTGCCTTATGGCAAGGTGCTCCATCATGCTGGAAAAGGCATTGGTCGCCACCAAACTGTTCTTGGAAGGTTGGGAGAAGTTGCTCTCTGAGGATGTGTTAGTATCATTCTTTATTCATGGCTGTGTTCTTAGGCAAAATTGTGAGTGAGCCCACTCCCTTGGCTGAGAAGCAACCCCACACATGAATGGTCTCAGGATGCTTTACTGTTGGCATGACACAGGACTGATGGTAGTGCTCACCTTGTCTTCTCCGGACAAGGTGTTTTCCGGATGCCCCAAACAATCGGAAAGGGGATTCATCAGAGTAAATGACTTTACCCCAGTCCTCAGCAGTCCAATCCCTGTACCTTTTGCAGAATATCAGTCTGTCCCTGATGTTTTTCCTGGAGAGAAGTGGCTTCTTTGCTGCTCTTCTTGACACCAGGCCATCCTCCAAAAGTCTTTGCCTCACTGTGCGTGCAGATGTACTCACACCTACCTGCTGCCATTCCTGAGCAAGCTCTGCACTGGTGGTGCCCTGATCCCGCAGCTGAATCAACTTTAGGAGACGGTTCTGGCGCTTGCTGGACTTTCTTGGGCGCCCTGACGCCTTCTTCACAACAATTGAACCTCTCTCCTTGAAGTTCTTGATGATCCGATAAATGGTTGATTTAGGTGCAATCTTACTAGCAGCAATATCCTTGCCTGTGAAGCCCTTTTTGTGCAAAGCAATGATGACGGCACGTGTTTCCTTGCAGGTAACCATGGTTAACAGAGGAAGAACAATGATTTCAAGCACCACCCTCCTTTTAAAGCTTCCAGTCTGTTATTCTAACTCAATCAGCATGACAGAGTGATCTCCAGAGTGATCTCACCTGTGTTAACGAGAGAATCACTGACATGATGGCAGCTGGTCCTTTTGTGGCAGGGCTGAAATGCAGTGGAAATGTTTTTTTGGCATTAAGTTCATTTTCATGGCAAAGAGGGACTTTGCAATTCATCTGATCACTCTTCGTGACATTCTGGAGTATATGCAAATTGCCATCATCAAAACTGAGGCAGCAGACTTTGTGAAAATTAGTATTTCTGTAATTCTCAAAACTTTCGACCACGACTGTATGGTAGTTCAGTTGTTTTCTTTAGTGGCTCATCACATCATGCTATAAATGGCTGCCTTGGGTTGGCCCATTGGCATCTATTGATGGGTTACTACGGAATATTTTGTAAGCTCAGAGGACCAGAGGGGTTGGGGTGAAGAGGGCGGGCCCCTGAATAGGTATTAAGGAAGAGTTCAATATGGCATTTGTTTTGAGCTGAAAGGAAAGGGCCAACATTATTCGGAATAATGTATCACTGGCCTCTAATGCCTTCTGTTTAAGACTCGCCTAAATCCTTCAACTTCTCGTAAAACTTCAACAATTTCGCAGTCGAGTAATCTTCAGATTTAATAACCTTAAGCTTCCCTAGCTCCATAAATCTGACGTTCCTACGCCCCCTCCCTTCCTCCTCCTTCCCCCGTTCAGAGCGCCTGTGCATTTTATCTCCATAATAACACAAAGCCTCGTTCACAGCCTCGGTGGGCGAGATAAGGGAAATTCCTGCCCATATTTAATAGCTTCTCTCAGCTATCTCTGGCTCCCAATTCCTCAGGACCGAGCACACTCACCTTGGAAGCGGTGCCTGGAGGAGATTCCCTGAGAAAGGCGTGACTAGCGTGTGTGAGCACACGGGGAGAATCTTAATGTCACGGCTGCTCTCGCTCTGTCTGTCTCCTCTCTGTTACCTCTCACTGACCACTCCTTCATATACCAGTAGTCACTGCCTCAGCAGAGAAAAACACAACGAGATGGTTTGAAAGGAGACCACTTCTGTTGTTCTAAAACATACACTATGGCAAAACTGAAAGAACACCAAGGCTCCAATGACCAGCAAAAGTGTCGGTATGAATCTGTGATACTCTGTCTTCAAGATGGAGAACGTGGATGTCATATATAAAGAATTATTATTACGATGAGTTCAGAGGCTTTTAGGTCGGCAGGTAGCCTAGCGGTTAGAGCGTTGGGCCAGTAACCTTAAAGTCGCTGGTTCAAATACCTGAGACTGCAGGGTGAAAAATCTGTCAATGTGCCCTTCTGCTGGACACTTAATCCAAATTTGCTCAAGGGGTGCTATGCTACGATGCCTGACCCTATATAACAACACATTTCACTGCACCTATCTGGTGTATGTGACAATGAAACAAATGTTTATAAAAAAAATTGCTCTGACCAAGCTGGCCTCAGGCTGTGACCTCAGTTTTACTATAAACCTCTAAATAATAAATGATCTGGCAAACCTATCCTAGAGGTAGATAAGTGTTTTTTCAGTGCGTACTTGTGTTTATTCTTTATTTTCATACTGATGTTGTTTGGCCGTAGTGCATGGTCAAGCAAGTTAATGTTTCCGACATTTTCGTACCACTGAACAACTATTGATTTAGAACCACTGAGAGTTATTGCAAGTTACAAAGAAAACAGGAGCTGCCGCCACTATTCCAGAACCATTTCAACTTCAACATGTCAACATCATCAAATCACCTCTGCTTAGTCTAATACAGTGACAACTAAAAGATACCAAAATAATTTAGTCCAGTCAATATAAGCTAAATATGATGTGGCTGTCCATGTTTCTGATTTCTGTGTGTGTGTGTGTGTGTGGTGTGTGTGTGCGTGCGTGTTCGTGCAAGTAGAAAAAACATGTTGACTCACCCTACTTGTAGAGAAATGCTTTCATGTTGACGAAACAGCCTATCACTCTGTCATACAGTACACACTTTGATTTTTTGTTGTCTTAGGTTACCTGGCTAAAATGCTTGCTCGCTAGCCTAACTTCCTTTCATGGGCAACGTTATCTAGTTAACATTATCATTTTACATATAGCCACATATTGAACTTCCATCCTCTCAGGCCAGGGGCAACATTTATGAATTTATGGTTGGATCAGAATCACCACTATAATCATTGGCCAGTACATCTAAGGAATAGTTTTCTCTAATTTTCTCAAACCCCAAACTCCGGCCTGGTCTGCATGGTCTGTTTCGCAAGCGTTCCCGGAAGTCTTGCGATGTTGCGCCTCTGGGTTTAGAAACTCTGTGGCTTTACTCTACACAGAGTAAAAATTACACAACCACACTCAACTCTGGTTAATAATACAAACACGGGTTCTAGTGTTATGTTAATTTAACTCCTGAATCAACACTAGAAATGTTACATTGAAAAATCAACACTAGATATAAAAGGCCTATTTGCTGTGTACCATACAATACACTGCCGGTTCACTCATACTTGCCTATACTCTCTGCTCAATAAAATCATAGGAACAAATAATTTGAAAGACAGACACTTAACGATATAAACTATGTTGGTTATCTATTGTGACAGGTCGAGTGGGACTCTGGCAAATGGTATATACAGTGGGGAGAACAAGTATTTGATATACTGCCGATTTTGCAGGTTTTCCTACTTACAAAGCATGTAGAGGTCTGTAATTTTTATCATAGGTACACTTCAACTGTGAAAGACGGAATCTAAAACAAAAATCCAGAAAATCACATTGTATGATTTTTAAGTAATTAATTTGCATTTTATTGCATGACCATAAGTATTTGATACATCAGAAAAGCAGAACTTAATATTTGGTACAGAAACCTTTGTTTGCAATTACAGAAATCATATGTTTCCTGTAGGTCTTGACCAGGTTTGCACACACTGCAGCAGGGATTTTGGCCCACTCCTCCATACAGAGCTTCTCCAGATCCTTCAGGTTTCGGGGCTGTCGCTGGGCAATACGGACTTTCAGCTCCCTCCAAAGATTTTCTATTGGGTTCACATTGTATGATTTTTAAGTAATTAATTTGCATTTTATTGCATGACATAAGTATTTGATCACCTACCAACCAGTAAGAATTCCGGCTCTCACAGACCTGTTAGTTTTTCTTTAAGAAGCCCTCCTGTTTGAACTCGTTACCTGTATAAAAGACACCTGTCCACACACTCAATCAAACAGACTCCAACCTCTCCACAATGGCCAAGACCAGAGAGCTGTGTAAGGACATCAGGGATAAAATTGTAGACCTGCACAAGGCTGGGATGGGCTACAGGACAATAGGCAAGCAGCTTGGTGAGAAGGCAATAACTGTTGCCGCAATTATTAGAAAATGGAAGAAGTTCAAGATGACGGTCAATCACCCTCGGTCTGGGGCTCCATGCAAGATCTCACCTCGTGGGGCATCAATGATCATGAGGAAGGTGAGGGAACAGCCCAGAACTACACGGCAGGACCTGGTCAATGACCTGAAGAGAGCTGGGACCACAGTCTCAAAGAAAACCATTAGTAACACACTTCGCCGTCATGGATTAAAATCCTGCAGCGCACGCAAGGTCCCCCTGCTCAAGCCAGCGCATGTCCAGGCCCGTCTGACGTTTGCCAATGACCATCTGGATGATCCAGAGGAGGAATGGGAGAAGGTCATGTGGTCTGATGAGACAAAAATATAGTTTTTTGGTCTAAACTCCACTCGCCGTGTTTGGAGGAAGAAGAAGGATGAGTACAACCCCAAGAACACCATCCCAACCGTGAAGCATGGAGGTGGAAACATAATTATTTGGGGATGCTTTTCTGCAAAGGGGACAGGACGACTGCACCGTATTGAGGGGAAGATGGAAGGGGCCATGTATCGCGAGATCTTGGCCAACAACCTCCTTCCCTCAGTAAGAGCATTGAAGATGGGTCGTGGCTGGGTCTTCCAGCATGACAACGACCCGAAACACACAGCCAGGGCAACTAAGGAGTGGCTCCGTAAGAAGCATCTCAAGGTCCTGGGTGGCCTAGCCAGTCTCCAGACCTGAACCCAATAGAAAATCTTTGGAGGGAGCTGAAAGTCCGTATTGCCCAGCGACAGCCCCGAAACCTGAAGGATCTGGAGAAGGTCTGTATGGAGGAGTGGGCCAAAATCCCTGCTGCAGTGTGTGCAAACCTGGTCAAGACCTACAGGAAACGTATGATCTCTGTAATTGCAAACAAAGGTTTCTGTACCAAATATTAAGTTCTGCTTTTCTGATGTATCAAATACTTTTGTCATGCAATAAAATGCAAATTAATTACTTAAAAATCATACAATGTGATTTTCTGGATTTTTGTTTTAGAATCTGTCTCTCACAGTTGAAGTGTACCTATGATAAAAATTACAGACCTCTACATGCTTTGTAAGTAGGAAAACCTGCAAAATCGGCAGTGTATCAAATACTTGTTCTCCCCACTTTATTTTGTTGCGTTACAGCCTGAATTTTAAATTGATTAAATTGAGTATTTGTGTCACTGGCCTACACACAATACCCCATAATGTCAACATGGAATTATGTTTTTAGACAGTTTTACAAAAAATAAATAAATGAAAAGATGAATAAGTAGTCAACTTGTTTGTTATGGCAAGCCTAAATAAGGTCAGGAGTAAAAATGTGCTTAACAAGTCACATAATAAGTTGCATGGACTCACTGTGTGTGCAATAACCGTGTTTAACATGATTTTTGAATGACTACCTCATCTCTGTACCCACACATACAATTATCAGTCTAGCAAGCAGTGAATTTCAAACACAGATTCAACCACAAAGTCCAGGGAGGTTTTCCAATGCCTTGCAAAAAAGGGCACTTATTGGTAGATGGGTAAAAAACAAACAGACATTGAATATCCCTTTGAGCATGGTGAAGTAATTAATTACACTTTGGATATAGGCGTCCTTCCTAACTCAGTTGCTGGAGAGGAAGGAAACTGCTCAGCGATTTCAGCATGAGGCAAATGGTGACTTTAAACATTTACAGAGTTTAAAAAATGTATGGCTGTGATGGGAGAAAACTGTGGATGGATTAATAACATTGTAGCTACTCATTTTTTACACTTTTACATTTTCATCATTTAGCAGACGCTCTTATCCAGAGCGACTTACAAATTGGTGCATTCACCTTATGATAGCCAGTGGGACAACCACTTTACAACAGAATTTTTTTTTTGTAGTTTTTTAAATTTTTTAAAAACTTTTTTGGGTGGGGTAAGGGGGGGTAGAAGGATTACTTTATCGTATCCCAGGTATTCCTTAAAGAGGTGGGGTTTCAAGTGTGGTGAGTGACTCCGCTGTCCTGGCGTCGTGAGGGAGCTTGTTCCACCATTGGGGTGCCAGAGCAGCGAACAGTTTTGACTGGGCTGAGCGGGAACTTTGCTTCCGCAGAGGTAGGGGGGCCAGCAGGCCAGAGGTGGATGAACGCAATGCCCTCGTTTGGGTGTAGGGACTGATCAGAGCCTGAAGGTACGGAGGTGCCGTTCCCCTCACAGCTCCGTAGGCAAGCACCATGGTCTTGTAGCAGATGCAAGCTTCAACTGGAAGCCAGTGGAGTGTGCGGAGGAGTGGGGTGACGTGAGAGAACTTGGGAAGGTTGAACACCAGATGGGCTGCGGCATTCTGGATGAGTTGTAGGGGTTTAATGGCACAGGCAGGGAGCCCAGCCAACAGCGAGTTGCAGTAATCCAGACGGGAGATGACAAGTGCCTGGATTAGGACTACCCCACAATACTAACCTAAATGACAGAGTGAAAAGTAGGAAGCTTGTACAGAATAAAAATATTCCAAAACATGCATCCTGTTTGCATAAGCCACTGAAGTAAAACTGCAAAAAATGTGGCAAAGAAATTAACTTTATGTCCTGAATACAAATCGTTATGTTTGGGGCAAATCCAACACAACACATCACTGAGTACCAATCTTCATTTTCAAGCATGGTGGTGGCTGCATCATGTTATGGGTATGCTTGTCATCGACAAGGACTAGGGAGTTATTTTTTTAGGATAAAAAGAAACGGAATAGAGCTAAGCACAGGCAAGATCCTAGAGGAAAACCTGGTTCACTTTTTTTCCAACACTGGGAGACAAATTCACCTTTCAGTAGGACAATAACCTAAAACACAAGGCCAAATATACACTGGAGTTGCTTACCAAGACAACATTAAATGTGGCCTAGTTAAAGTTTGGACTTAATTCGGCTTAGAAGTATGTCAAGACTTGAAAATGGCTGTCTAGCAATGATCAACAACCAACTTGACAGAGGCTGAAGAATTTTAAAAAGAATAATGTGCAAATATTGAACAATCCAGGTGTGCAAAGATCTTAGAGACTTCCCCAAAAAGACTCACAGCTTTAATCACTGCCAAAGGTGATTCTAACAGGGGTTGACTCAGGGTTGTGAATACTTATGTAAATTAGATATTTCTGTATTTAATTTTCAATAAATTGAGAATAAATCTATTTAATCCATTTGGAATTCAGGCTGTAACACAACAAAATGTAGAATAAGTCAAGGGGTATGAATACTTTCTGAAGGAACTGTAATATGATTAAGGGAATACCAGAGACATGCACAAATATTCCCATATAGGTACAGTTTAAAACATTCTCACACCTATCTTTTTTAATTTATCAGATTACTCCAACTCCTGATGTTAAAGTATAAACACTGATATAAACACCAATGCTCAGGCACTGTTTAAAAGAAAGAAAAAAATACAATAAAAAAGCTTATTCAGATTCAGAAGAGTTCTACAGTGCATTCGGAAATTATTCAGACCCTTCCCTTTTTCCACATTTTGTTACGTTACAGCTTATTCGAAAATTGATTAAATATTTATTATTTCATCATTCTACACACAATACCCCATTATGACGAAGCAGAAACTGGTTTTTATCATTTTTTGCAAATGTATAAAATATAAAAATATAAATACCTTATTTACATTAGTATTCAGACCCTTTGCTATGAGACTCGAAATTGAGCTCAGGTGCATCCTGTTTCCATTGATCATCCTTGAGATGTTTCTACAACTTGATTGGAGTTCACCTTTGGTAAATTCAATTGATTGGACATGATTTGGAAAGGAACACACCTGTCCATATAAGGTCCCACAGTTGACAGTGCATGTCAGAGGAAAAACCAAGCCATGAGGTCGAAGGAATTGTCCGTAGATTTCCGAGACAGGATTGCGTCGAGACACAGATCTGGGGAAGGGTACCAAAACTTATCTGCAGCATTGAAGGTTCCCAAGAACACAGTAGCCTCCATTATTCTTGTATGGAAAAAGTTTGGAACCACCAAGACTCTTACCAGAGCTGGCCACCTGGCCAAACTGAGCAATCGGGGGAGAAGGGCCTTGGTCAGGGAGGTGACCAAGAACCCGATGGTCACTCTGACAGAGCTCCAGAGTTCCTCTGTGGAGATGAGAGAACCTTCCAGAAGGACAACCATCTCTGCAGCAGTCCACCAATCAGGCCTTTATGGTAGAGTGGCCAGACGGAAGCCACCCCTCAGTAAAAGGGAGTTTGCCAAAAGGCACCTAAAGGACTCTCAGACCATGACAAACAAGATTCTCTGGTCTGATGAAACCAAGATTGAACTCTTTGGCCTGAATGCCAAGTGTCACGTCTGGAGGAAACCTGACACCATCCCTACGGTGAAGCATGGTGGTGGCAGCATCATGCTGTGGGGATGTTTTTCAGCGGCAGGGACTGGGAGATGAGTCAGGATCGAGGGAAAGATGAACTGAGCAAAGTACAGAGAGATCCTTGATGAAAACCTGCTCCAGAGCACTCAGGATCTCAGACTGGGGCGAAGGTTCACATTCCAACAGGCCAACAACCCTAAGCACACATCCAAGACAACGCAGGAGTGGCTTCGGGACAAGTCTCTGAATGTATTTGAGTGGCCCAGCCAGAGCACGGACTTGAACCCGATTGAACATGTCTGGAGAGAACTGAAAATAGCTGTGCAGCGACGCTCCCCATCAAACCTGACAGAGCTTGAGAGGATCTGCAGAGAAGAATGGGATAAACTCCCCAAATACAGGTGTGCCAAGCTTGTAGCATCATACCAAAGAAGACTCGAGGCTGTAATCGCTGCCGAAGGTGCTTCAACAAAGTACTGAGTAAAAGGACTGATATTTCCTTCTTTTTTTTATACATTTGCAAACATTTCTAAAAACCTGTTTTTCTTTGCCATTATGGGGTAGTGTGTGTAATCCATTTTAGAATAAGGCTGTAATGTAACAAAGTCAAGGGGTCTGAATACTTTCCGAATGCACTGTATGTAGAACCCTTCTTACCTTCCAAAGAATCCTTCTTGTCTTCCAAATAGTCACCAAAGAATCCTGTCTTTCAAAAACAGTTCTTAAGATGAAAAAGGTTCTTATTAGAACCCTATCCCTCTTCAAAGAACCCCTTTGGACCCCTTTTTTTCTAAGAGCGTAGGCTTGGAGGATGACACTTGAATCTCACCAGTATTTCCAACACCATAAGTGTGATCTAAGGAAGGGAGACATGTTTATCGCAGCTTGAGGAAGGAAACCTCACTGTCAGAGAGCTGTAAATCCAGAGGAGATCAGTGAAGGGAGATCCACAAAGAGGCGTTCTGGTTGCAAGAACAGCATAATTGAAAGTCCTCCTTTTTCCTAGCAGCATCTTTGAAATTAAACAGTATGAGTAGTGCAAGTCAGAGTTGGGATCAATTACATTGCTATTCCTCTTCCTACTTAGAGGTTGAACATAATATGTATGGGATTTGAATAGTGAAAATAATCTGTTTATATTACTGGCCATTTCTTTATAATCCATATCCAACTTTGTCCCTGAACTGTAAAGTGGGAGTATGACATGTTTAGGATATAGTTTATTAGTTTATGTTTCAACCTTAAATGTGGATTGGAGAACTCTAAACTTTAGATTCCCTCTGACTTATAAACTATTCATGAACTCAATCAGTGGTTAGGGTGTCTGACTCTCTCTCTCTCTGTCTGGTTAATTACTGGTTAATTACTTCTTTAGACACAGGTCGCCATGGCAAATATTAGCTGTAACTTCCTAAGCTGACAGGGACTGAACCCGTGGAGACTTTGCTTACTTGCTGAACTATTCCCGAAGTGGGAATTTGAACAGACTAGCCTCTGTCTGAGAATTCCCCACAGTGGGCTAATGAAGATAGGCTGTGAGAGAGAAAGGGGAGGTGCCTTCCCCTCTAAAGGACTCATCCAAAGGACACTGTATACCTCAGTGTGACAGATCTGCTTATATTGACAGCTATCCGTCCTGTCAGCATAAATAAGATGAATGGCACCGAATGAAAGGAAAATTATACATATAAAAGCTTAGTGTGCACATATGGTCCATTAAGCATTTTCCTGTTGTTTTTTTGACTGGTTTAATCTTTTTTAATTGGTCAGAAAATCTATTTGTTCATGTTGCTGCCAAGTTGTTGAGTGGGACACTCCATCATATTTACAGAGTGTCCGTCTGAGGCTGACTGGACGAGGCCTTATACCTTGTTCATCACTCATCCGACGTGCCACAGGCCACCACTGCAAAGACTGACAATCTGTAAATACTGCATGACTTATTGTTCTTGTTCTGCCCATTTTTGAAGGCATCAGTTTAATCGATGATAATTTAACACAACATCAATTCCATCATGGACGTTATTCCTTTGTCATCACTGTGGTGCACTTTGTCTCGCTTTGCAGTGGAGAACTGCATGATTTTGCTAGATATGTGCATTCAGATTGTCCTGTACGAATATACTAGTCTTGTTAGTGTGTGAAAATGTACATTGATGTCATTTGGGTCTCCTGATGATACACTATATATACAAAAGTATGTGGACACCCCTTCAAATTAGTGTATTTGGCTATTTCAGCCACACCCATTGCTGACAGGTATATAGAATTGAGCACACAGCCAAGCAATCTCCATAGACAAACATTGGCAGTATAATTACTGAAGAGTTACTGAAGAGCTCAATGGCCTTTAACGTGGCACCATCATAGGAATCCACCTTTTCAACAAGTCAGTTCGTCAAATTTCTGCCCTGCTAGAGCTGCCCTGGTCAACTGTAAGGGCTGTTATTGTGAAGTGGAAACGTTTAGGGGCAACAACGGCTCAGCCGCGCAGTGGTAGGCTACACAAGCTCACAGAACGGGATAGCCGAGTGCTGAAGCGCGTAGCGCGTAACAATCGTCTGTCCTTGATTGTAATACTCCCTACCGAGTTCCAAACTACCTCTGGAAGCAACGTCAGCACAATAACTATTCGTCGGGAGCTTAATGGAATGGGTTTTCATGGCCGAGCAGCCGCACACAAGCCTAAGATTACCATGCACAATGCCAAGCGTCGGCTGGAGTGGTGTAAAGCTTGCCGCCATTGGACTCTGGAGCAGTGGAAATGCGTTTTCTGGAGTGAGGAATCACTCTTCACCATCTGGCAGCCCGACGGATGAATCTGGGTCTGGTGGATGCCAGGAAAACGCTATCTGCCCGAATGCATTGTGCCAACTGTAAAGTTTGGTGGAGGAGGAATAATGTTCTGGGGCTGTTTGGTTCGGGCTAGGCCCCTTAGTTCCAGTGAAGGGAAATCTTAACGCTACAGCAGACAATGACATTCTAGACGATTCTGTGCTTGCAATTTTGTGGCAACAGTTTGGGGAAGGCCTTTTCCTGTTTCAGCATGATAATGCCCCGGTGCACAAAACGAGGTCCCTACATCAATGGTTTGTCGAGATCAGTGTGGAAGAACTGGACTGCACAGAGCCCAGACCCCAACCCCATCGAACACCTTTGGGATGAATTGGAACGCCGACTGCGAGCCAGGCCCATTATTTTGGAATAAGATGTTCGACGAGCAGGTGTCCACATACTTTTGGTCATGTAGTGTACCTTTCTAGTATGTGGTATTATATTGTATTACACTGAACAAAAATATAAACGCAACATGGATAGTGTTGGTCCCATGTTTCATGAGCTGAAATAAAATATCCCAGAAATGTTCCATACTCATAAAAAGCTTATTTCTCTAAAATGTTGTGCACAAATTTGTTTACATCCCTGTTAGTGAGCATTTCTCCTTTGCCAAGATAATCCATCCACCTGACAGGTGTGGCATATCAAGAAGCTGATTAAACAGCATGATCATTACACAGGTGCACCTTGTGCTGGGGACAATAAAAGGCCACAGTTTTGTCTCACAACACAATGTCACAGATGTCTCAAGTTTTGAGGGAGTGTGCAATTGGCATGCTGACTGCAGGAATGTTCACCAGAGCTGTTGCCAGAGAATTTAACGTTAATTTCTCTATCAGAAGCCACCTCCAACGTCGTTTTAGAGAATTTAGCAGTGCGTCCAACCGGCTTCACATTCGCAGACCACATGTTTCCACGCCAGCCCAGGACCTCCACATCCGGCTTCTTCACCTGTGGGATCGTCTGAGACCAGCCACCTGGACAGCTAATGAAACTGTGGGTTTGCACAACCAAATAATTTCTGCACAAACTGTCAGAAACTGTCTCAGGGAAGCTCACCTGCATGCTCATCGTCCTCACCAGGGTCTTGACCTGACTGCAGTTCGCCGTCGTAACCGACTTCAGTGGACAAACGCTCACCTTTCTGGAGAAGTGTGCTCTTCACGGATTAATCCCAGTTTCAACTGTCCCGGGCAGATGCTGTCGTGTGGCCGAGCAGTTTGCTGATGTCAATGTTATGAACAGAGTTATGGGGTTATGGTATGGGAAGGCATAAGCTACGGAGAACGAACACAATTGCATTTTATCGATGGCAATTTTAATGCACAGAGATACCATGACGAGATCCTGAGGCCCATTGTCATGCCATTCATCCGCCACCATTACCTCATGTTTCAGCATGATAATGCATGTTGCTTTTATATTTTTGTTCAATGTATATATGTTCCTCTGGATGACATGACACTGCATCTGTTCCATCTAATGCTGGAGAATCTCCTATAGCAAGATGGCTCTTCATGTCATGGATTCTGAACATGTGTTGATTTCTATTTGGGTTTGTCTCTGGGGTCTGGAGAGAAAGACAGGTGGGGATACGTGTTTTCAATGTAGAAATGTATGTTTTCAACCTGTCAAACCTAAGATGCAAGTTGAATGGTAAGCTAATTCCCTTGCATATTCATGAATCACCATTTATCTTGCCACATAAAGAAACAATACATTTCACTATGGTGTGCCTCAGTCAGTATCCTTATTTCCATAAATTAAATATTGCCATGAATCTGATCCAAGCCAGACCTGGCATATGTTCACTGAGAATCCTACATGTAAAGTCTCCTGGTACTTGCTAGACTGTGTAAGACTGTAAGGGAATTCATCACATTCTGTGGCTCAAAGAGAAGGTGAGAATTCCCTCTGACATCAGATCAGTCATTGTGGGGGAACAGAACTCTGGGTGTTCCTTCTAAACCCTCAGTGAAATCTTGATTATCTGCATTCAGCAAAAATGAAATAAGTATGTAATTCCAGTGGGGGGAGGATGCTAAAATACCTAATTTGGCATAACAAGTATTACTATAAAAAATTATTTATATAATCATCAAGGGATTTAGCCGAGAACCTAGGCTACCTGGAGTGGGTTTACTGAATCCATTACTGCTGTAGGGAATCCATTACTGCTGTAGGGATTATTAACATCGCACCAGTTGCAATAACTGATAAATTCCACATTAAGACATTGCAGGGCATTGAAATATGTCATTTTTATTCACAGTGGCAGTGCCTCTGAAGCAAAAACCATTACAATTGCAAGCAATTTATTTGTCAGCTTAAAAAAAAGAGCTGTATCTTGTAGAAACCTTTTTTGCAAGATTTTTTTCCCCTTGAGCTCACTGGCTTATTAGAGAGACACAGAGCGTTATTTGCTTATGCAGTGAAGCCTAAGACAGTGGAGCAGCAGTATTTAAAAGCGTTTCGCCCCTCCATTTCCCTGAATGATTACCTCCGTCAAGGCTCCAGCAGACCTCAGAGCCCCCAATCACAGATATATCTCTGTTGGAGCCGTACACCTGTCTCTTAAAATGCTCCAGAAAACCTGCCAGGCCTTTTTGACACACCTCAGGGTGCGTTAACTCTAGCAGAAGAAGTCTTTAAATGCCTGCCCATAAAACCAGTAAGAGACTGAACCATTACATGACTACTATTGGCATCGAGATGAAGCTGCACACCAGCTAGAAAACATTATCCAACCATTACTCCCCCATCCTTAGACTGTACATTTTAATAATCTTCCAAACAGTGTTCTCCATATTGTACTGTACATGTCAGGGTAGGGGTGTTGAGTGGTCTAGGACTGCACCAAGGGAACATGAGATATCAAGTGAATGAAGGCTACTGCATAGTGTGCAGTGCTGTCTACCATGACCTTACAGTGAGAGGATGGGGTGGTGTAGAAGAGGAAGGTTAAGGGTGAGGTCATGTGTTGCACTGTCCAATGCCCAAATGTAAGGCCCTCAGTGCAATGTTCAGGGCCAGCAAAGTGTTAAGGCCCTGTGATGGGTTAAGGCTAAATGAGAGAGCTTACTGGATGCTGTCACGCTTGGACTGTCTCTATCTCTCACTCCCAGACACAGAGAGCAAGAGAGCAAGAGCAAGAGAGAGAGAGAGAGAGAGAGAGAGAGAGAGAGAGAGAGAGAGAGAGAGAGAGAGAGAGAAAGCGGGGGGAGAGAGACGGCCTACGTCTGCACAATTCTAATTTCCTCTCTCCTTTATGTTAATGGACTGTAGTGGAGCAGGTCGAGAGCTTCAAGTTCCTCGGTGTCCACATCACTAAGGATCTATCATTGTCCAAACACACCAACACAGTCGGAAGAGGGCACGACAATGCTTCTTCCCCCTCAGGAGGCTGACAAGACTACAGCTGCACCATTAAGAGCATTTTGACTGGCTGCATCACCGCTTGGTATGGCAGCTGCTTGGCATCCAACCACAAGGCGCTACAGAGGGTAGTGCGGACGGCCCAGTACATCACTGGGGCTGAGCTCCCTGCATTCCAGGACCTCTGTACCAGGCAGTATCAGAGGAAGACCCTCAAAACTGTCAAAGACTCCAGCCACCCAAGTAATAGACTGTTCTCTCTGCTACTGCACGGCAAGCGTTACCGATTCACCAAGTCTGGAACAAACAGGAGCCTGAAAAGCTTCTACCCCCAAGCCATAAGACTGCTAAATAGTTAGTCAAATCGTTAACCAAATAGCTACCCGGACTATCTGCATTGACTCTTTTTGCTCTAACTTTTTTGATTCATCACATACGCTACTGCTACTGCTACTGTTTACTATCTGTCACTTTATTCCTAGTTATATGGACATATCTACCTCAATTATCTCGTACCCCTGCACATCGACTCGGTACTGGTACCCCTTGTATATAGCCAAGTTATCGCTATTCATTGTGCATCTATTATTACCTTTATTATTACCTGTTACTTTTCTATTATTTCTCTATTTTCTTTTTCTCTGCATTGTTGGGAAGGGCCTCTAAGTAAGCATTTAACTGTTAGTCTACACCTGTTGTTTATGAAGCATGTGACTTATAACATTTGATTTGATTTGATTTGATGGAATAAGGGGAGGAAAACCAACTGAGTCATTCCACCTCAAAAAGCACAAGATAGAGGATTATGACACCAACCATCTCAAATTGTTCTGAAGTCGTTTCTGTGGTTAGAAACAAATAAGATTAGCATTCCTGAAGCATTATTTTGTTGAAATATAATTTGAACTCTGAGATTAAGCTAATTGATTACACTCAAATTGGCCATTTTAATTTATAGGATTCATATAATCTTAAATAAATATACTGTAGTACCTAACATCCGATTTGGACCATAATTCTTCCTAGCAATGAGTAAGACATGAGGAATCCAATATAATGATCAAAAGCCACCCATGGACCCCCCCACACCCTATGCCAATCCCATCCCACCAACCAGTATACAGTATACATTTTCTATGTTTGACATGTAGTATGGAGCTGCTGCTTGGAGTTTTGCTTCTTCAACCTTTGTAATGTATTCCCTGTGAATCTGGTGATGTTTTTTTCCTTTGTTCAGAGAAATTAGGCAATGAAGTTGCTTGCATTATTTACCATAAAGTATTAGCTAAGTGTGTCATTCATACAGCTCAAAAGTCCTTACTATCAAACAAAATGCAATGGTTCTGGACCCGGTTTCTTGATAGCGATGGAATTTAGGCTTCCGAGTGTTTTAACAATGCATTTTTCCTACAAATGCTGAAGATGTAACATGCGTTTCCTAAAACACCACGCAGAGAGAACGTTCGCTAAATGCGTCATTGAGGCATGTGCCAATACTGATAGGATCGAAAGAAAGGCAGCGCAGCTCTCAGGTCAGCTTTCTCCATTCAAATCTTACGTTAACATTATAATTATTACACAATACTGATGGCGGATCAGCTTCAAGAGAGATATTATCACCTATGGCTGCAAATATTGAGGTGGCTTATTCTAATGCTTACCCTATAATAATGCACTAAATCAGTGGTCACCAACCTTTTCTGAGTCAAGATCTTTTTTCTTTTTTACATTACATAAAAAAATGCAAGCCTTTGCAACATTAACCTATGACCTGCCCTGTCTGGAACTGGGAGGAGTAACAGCTTAACCTACATTGCTAGCTACCATGACAAAGACCAAAGCCGGCGGGAGTACCGTTGAGAACAGGTGAAGGATCTTTTAAACAAACAAAAATAGTTCTACAAGCAGTTGTTACAACAAAAAGAAAATAGCTTTGTGTTTTGTCCAAATACTGGTAGATTCAACTAATAAAAGAATGGACGACCTGACCAGAAAGGTCCAGGACCTGAAGAACAGTTTGCAGTTCTCCCAGGGTCAGCTCGATGACTTGAAACAGGAGAATGGCAAGATGACAGCAATCTGTAAGTCATTGAGAGAGTACATCAATTCTGTTTGTGAATCCATGATAACAATGACGGAGAAATCAGGGGACAATCAAGGCGGAACAACATGGTTGCGGATGGAATTGCAGAATCTCCACATGAGACCTGGACGGAGTCTGAGGACAAAGTGAGGCAAATGATCTCTGAGAAATTGAAGATGGACCACAGGAATATTGTGGTGGAGCACTCCCACAGGACTGGATAACCCACCACCGGCCCAGGTGACAGGCCCAGGCCGATAGTGGTCAAGTTCCTGAGGTTCAAGGACAAGGTAGCTTTTCTGGAAAGAGCCAAGAACTTGAGAAGAACGTATATCTTCCTCAACTATCCTGAAGCTTTGCGCCAGAAGAGGAAAGAACTTATCCCAGCCATGAAAGCTGCCAGAGCGCATGGGGACATTGCTTACATCCGCTATGACAGGCTCATTGTCCACCCTCCCTCCCAGAAGCTTGGAAGGGATGAGAGAGCCAAGCCTATGGGTTCGGAGCTTCAACCCCGCAGCACACACACACACCAATTGATTGACTGCTGAATGTATATTGTTTTCTCTTGCTTTGTTTGCTCTTTTCCATATTATGTCTATCTGATAAGCTACCCAGGAAAGGGCTGAAAATAGCCCATATTAATATATGTAGCCTTAGAAATAAGGTTAATGAAATCAATAACTCGCTAACATCAGATAACATTCATATATTAGCCATTTCTGAGACTCACTTAGAAAACTCATTTGATGATATGAAAATGTATGCACTCACTAACTGTAAGTCGCTCTGGATAAGAGCGTCTGCTAAATGACTAAAATGTAAAATGTAATGATACAGCAGTAGCAATACAAGGATATAACATCTACAGAAGAGACAGAACTGCTTATGGGGGAGATGTTGTTGTACATATTCAGAGCCATATCCCTGTAATGCTTAGAGAAGATCTTATGTCAAGTGTTATTGACGTGTTGTGGTTGCAGGTTTACTTGGCACATCTAAAGCCTTTTCTTTTGGGGTATTGCTATAGGCCACCAAGTGCTAACAGTCAGTATCTAAATCATATGTGTGAAATGCTTGATAGTATATGTGATGTAAACAGAGAGGTCTACTTTCTTTGGGACCTGAATATTGACTGGTTTTCATCAAGCTGTCCGCTCAAGAGGGAGCTTCTCACTGTAACCAGTGTAACCAGTGGTTCAGGTTATTAATCAACCTACCAGGGTGTTTACAAACACTACAGGAACAAGATCATCCACATGTATCGATCACATTTTTACTAATACTGTAGAACTTTGTTCTAAAGCTGTATCCGTATCGATTGGATGCAGTGGTCACAATATAGTGGCTATATCCAGGAAAGCCAAAGTTCCAAAAGCTGGGCCTAAAATAGTGTATAAGAGATCATACAAAAGATTTTGCTGTGACTCTTATGTGGATGATGGTAAAATTATTTGTTGGTCTGATGGGAGCATCCAGACGTTGCACTTGATTAATTTATTAAATTGCTTCTTCCAATTATTGATAAACATGCACCTGATAAGAAACTGACTATTAGAACTGTTAAGGCTCCATGGATTGATGAAGAATTGAAAAACGGTATGGTTGAAAGAGATGGGGTAAAAGGAGTGGCTAATAAGTCTGGCTGCATATCTGACTGGCTGACTTACTGCAAATTGAGAAATTATGTGACTAAACTGAACAAAAAGAAGAAGAAGCTACAGTGGGGGAAAAAAGTATTTAGTCAGCCACCATTGTGCAAGTTCTCCCACTTAAAAAGATGAGAGAGGCCTGTAATTTTCATCATAGGTACACGTCAACTATGACAGACAAATTGAGATTTTTTTTCTCCAGAAAATCAAATTGTAGGATTTTTTATGAATTTATTTGCAAATTATGGTGGAAAATATGTATTTGGTCACCTACAAACAAGCAAGATTTCTGGCTCTCACAGACCTGTAACTTATTATTTAAGAGGCTCATCTGTCCTCCACTCGTTACCTGTATTAATGGCACCTGTTTGAACTTGTTATCAGTATAAAAGACACCTGTCCACAACCTCAAACAGTCACACTCCAAACTCCACTATGGCCAAGACCAAAGAGCTGTCAAAGGACACCAGAAACAAAATTGTAGACCTGCACCAGGCTGGGAAGACTGAATCTGCAATAGGTAAGCAGCTTGGTTTGAAGAAATCAACTGTGGGAGCAATTATTAGGAAATGGAAGACATACAAGACCACTGATAATCTCCCTCGATCTGGGGCTCCACGCAAGATCTCACCCCGTGGGGTCAAAATGATCACAAGAACGGTGAGCAAAAATCCCAGAACCACACGGGGGGACCTAGTGAATGACCTGCAGAGAGCTGGGACCAAAGTAACAAAGCCTACCATCAGTAACACACTACGCCGCCAGGGACTCAAATCCTGCAGTGCCAGACATGTCCCCCTGCTTAAGCCAGTACATGTCCAGGCCCGTCTGAAGTTTGCTAGAGTGCATTTGGATGATCCAGAAGAGGATTGGGAGAATGTCATATGGTCAGATGAAACCAAAATATAACTTTTTGGTAAAAACTCAACTCGTCGTGTTTGGAGGACAAAGAATGCTGAGTTGCATCCAAAGAACACCATACCTACTGTGAAGCATGGGGGTGGAAACATCATGCTTTGGGGCTGTTTTTCTGTTAAGGGACCAGGACGACTGATCCGTGTAAAGGAAAGAATGAATGGGGCCATGTATCGTGAGATTTTGAGTGATACCTCCTTCCATCAGCAAGGGCATTGAAGATGAAACGTGGCTGGGTCTTTCAGCATGACAATGATCCCAAACACACCGCCTGGGCAACGAAGGAGTGGCTTCGTAAGAAGCATTTCAAGGTCCTGGAGTGGCCTAGCCAGTCTCCAGATCTCAACCCCATAGAAAATCTTTGGAGGGAGTTGAAAGTCCGTGTTGCCCAGCGACAGCCCCAAAACATCACTGCTCTAGAGGAGATCTGCATGGAGGAATGGGCCAAAATACCAGCAACAGTGTGTGAAAACCTTGTGAAGACTTACAGAAAACGTTTGACCTGTGTCATTGCCAACAAAGGGTATATAACAAAGTATTGAGAAACTTTTGTTATTGACCAAATACTTATTTTCCACCATAATTTGCAAATAAATTCATTAAAAATCCTACAATATGATTTTCTGGATTTTTTTTCTTCTCATTTTGTCTGTCATAGTTGACGTGTACCTATGATGAAAATTACAGGCCTCTCTCATCTTAAGTGGGAGAACTTGCACAATTGGTGGCTGACTAAATACTTTTTTTCCCCACTGTATATTATGAAGCCAAGATCAATGATATAAAGAATGATGGAAAAAAAAACGTTGGAGTACTTTAAATGAAAATGGGCAGAAATACAAATTGAACTCCATCTTTCATTGAATCAGATGGCTTATTCATCATAAAACCATTTGATGTTGGCAATTGTTTTAATGATTACTTCATTGGCAAAGTTGGCAAACTTAGGCAGGAAATGTCAACAACGAACAGTGAGCCATCGTGTTCATGCATAAAAAAATTAATTATGAAAGAAAAGTGTAGCAAGTTTGAATTTTGTAAAGTTAGTGTGGGAGAAGTGGAAAAAGTATTGTTATCAATCAATAATGACAAGCCTCCTGGCATTGACAACTTAGATGGAAAGCTACTGAGGATGGTAGCTGACTCTATAGCCACTCCCATCTGTCATATCTTTAATCTGAGCCTAGAGGAAAGTATTTATCCTCAGGCCTGGAGGGAAGCCAAAGTAATTCCGCTACCCAAGAGTGGTAAAGCGGCCTTTACTGGTTCTAACAGCAGACCTATCAGCTTGCTGCAAGCTCTGCCATATGGTGGATGCAGAGCTATCTATCTAATAGGACTCAAATGATTTTCTTGAATGGAAGCTTCTCTAATGTCAAACATGTAAAGTGTGGTGTACCACAGGGCAGCTTTCTAGGCCCTCTATGCTTTTCTATTTTTACCAATGACCTGCCACTGGCATTAAATAAAGCATGTTTGTCCATGTATGCTGATGATTCAACCATATACGCATCAGCAACCACAGCTAATGAAGTCACTGAAACCCTTAAAAAATAGTTTCAATCTGTTTTGGAATGTGTGGCCAGTAATAAACTGGCCCTGAACATCTCTAAAACTAAGAGCATTGAATTTGGTACAAATCATTCCCTAAGTTCTAGACCTCAGCTGAATCTGGTAATGAATGGTGTAGCTGTTGAACAAGTTGAGGAGACTAAATTGCTTGGCGTTACCTTAGATTGTAAACTGTCATGGTCAAAACATATAGATTCAATGGTTGTAAATATGGGGAGAGGTCTGTCCGTAATAAAGAGATGCTCTGCTTTTTTGACACCACACTCCAAAAAGCAAGTCCTGCAGGCACTAGTTTTGTCATATCTTTATTATTGTCCAGTCGTGTGGTCGAGTGCTGCAAGGGAAGACCTAGTTAAGCTGCAGCTGGCCCAGAATAGAGCGGCATGTTTTGCTCTTCATTGTAATCCTGAGTGGCGCAGTGGTCTAAGGCACTGCATCGCAGTGCTAACTGTGCCACTAGATCCTGGTTCGAATCCAGGCTCTGTCGCAGCCGGCCGCGACCGGGAGACTCATGGGCGGCGCACAATTGGCCCAGTGTCGTCCAGGGTAGGGGAGGGAATGGCCGGCAGGGATGTAGCTCAGTTGATAGAGCATGGCGTTTGCAACGCCAGGGTTGTGGGTTCGATTCCCACGGGGGGCCGGTATAAAAAAAATATGTAAGTCGCTCTGGATAAGAGCGTCTGCTAAATGACTGTAATGTAATCAGAGGGCTGATATAAATATAATGCGTGCCAGTCTCTCTTGGCTAAGAGTTGAGGAGAGACTGACTGCATCACTTCTTCTTTTTATAAGAAACATTAATGTGTTGAAAATCCCCAATTGTTTGCATAGTCAACTTACACACAGCTCTGACACACACACTTACCCCACCAGACGTCTTTTCACTGTCCCCAAATCCAGCACAAATTCAAGAAAGCGTACAGTATTATATAGAGCCATTATTGCATCAAACTCCGTTCCATCTCATATTGCTCAAACGAACAGCAAACCTTGTTTCAAAAAACAGATAAAGCAACACCTCACGGCACAACGCCTCGCCCCTATTTGACCTAGATAGTTTGTGTGTATGTATTGATATGTTGGCTAATGGGGATCCTAATAAAATACCAAATACCAAATACTGTACCTATTAAAAACAGTACTGTAGCAATGAGGTTTTGTGCAGTAGGCTATAGGCCCAATACATTATCACCGCATATTGGCTTTGCCCTGCATTGTTGTTCGGTCCATTTCTTAAATTATATTTAAAAATTTGAGGTAGGCAATATGATCACACCGGTAATAGATAAGTTGTTGTATTACTTGTGATGAGTGAGCATACATTTAAATACTTTGCTTTTCATTTTATAATAATAATATGCCATTTAGCAGACGCTTTTATCCAAAGCGACTTACAGTCATGCGTGCATACATTTTTTTTTTTTTTGTGTATGGGTGGTCCCGGGGATCGAACCCACTACCTTGGCGTTACAAGCGCCGTGCTCTACCAGCTGAGCTACAGAGGACCACATTTTACTGGGCTGACGGTGCCTGCACCTGATGGCAGTGGTGGAAAAAGTACCCAATTGTCATACTTGAGTAAAAGTAAAGACATCTTAACAGAAAATGACTCAAGTAAAAGTCAAAGTCACCCAGTAAAATACTACAAGAGTAAAAGTCTAAAAGTATTTGATTTTAAATATACTTAAGTATCAAAAGTAAATGTAATTTAAAAAATATACTTAAGTATCAAAAGTAAAAGTAAAAGTCTACATAATTTCCAATTCCTTATATCAGGCAAATCAGACGGAATTTTTTTCTTGTTTTTTTAATTTACGGATAGTCAAGGGGCACACTCCAACTCTCAGACATAATTTACAAATGAACCATTTGTGTTTAGTGAGTCCGCCAAATCAGAGGCAGTAGGGATGAGCAGGGATGTTCTCTTGATAAGTGCGTGAACTGGACAATTTTCCTGTCCTGTTAAGCATTGAAAATTTGAGTAATTTTGGGTTTCAGGGAAAATGTATGGAGTAAAAAGTACATAATTTTTTTTAGGAATGTAGTGGAGTAAAAGTAGAAGTTGTAAAAAATATTAAGAGTAAAGTAAAGATACCCCAAAAAACGACTTAAGTAGTACTTTAAAGTATTTTTACTTAAGTACTTTACACCACTGCCTGATGGTCAGTGTCAGCGGAGGGATAGAGCAGCAGACTGAGGGTCCGCCTCTCAAAATCCCTCCGCTCTCCCTTTCCTTTACTGACACTGGCCAAAAAGGGACACTGTCTTCCAGCTGATTGCGAAACTCGAGTCGCACAGCGTCATTTATGCCTCATGCACAAATTCATGTTGTTACTCTGTAGCTCAATTGGTAGAGCATGGCGCTTGTAACGCCAGGGTAGTGGGTTCGATCCCCGGGACCACCCATACGTAAAAATGTATGCACACATGACTGTAAGTCGCTTTGGATAAAAGCGTCTGCTAAATGGCATATTATTACTATGAACAGAGAAAATGAAATATTCCTCAATATTAAAAAAGACCCAAGTAGCTAATAATAATAACACAAGCCTATCGATACACGTTCCTACTCATTCATTACAGCTGCAGTGCTGGTTGTAGCATGAGTGGAAGTAGGAAGATCGCACATTTTATGGCTTATAAGTGTTGAATAAAAGGTGTTGACAGTGCTGAGTAAGAACTTAAACATGGACTCACTCATAAAAACAGCAGCTCTTTGCTGTATTCATTGACAATCTTTCTCTGGTCATGGTTTTAAAATTTTAGAAATATCACAGTATCAACATTGCTGTAGCTTTCTTTTATACCTGCTACTTTACTGCAGGCACGGTAATCTGAGCCATCCGATTGGTCAGCGGTAGGCCTAATGTGCACTTGATTTGCTGAAAAAATAAACACTTATGTAGTCATCCAGTATTCATAAACCCACGCATAGACATAACCTCCTCTGATCAATTGCTATTTATTTAAAATGTTTCATAAGTTTGAGCAAAAAAGTATGGAAAGCCTTTTCAAATGTCAGACCATTCATGTGTGTTATTTCTTCCTCCATTACTTGATGTGTTGTCTGCTTGGTTTTTGCAGCCCAAGTTCAATGAATGTACCGATTTCCCTTGAAATCAACTGTGCCATATGCAAGAAAAAAACAAACAAAGGCCTATTTGGTAAGAAAAAAAGAAAATCAAATGTTTGCAGGATTCTGAAGGCCAAAGTATCCAATCAATATCCATCAAATGGAATTTGCTGTTTCTCCAGGATTGGGCAGTTCTTCTTGATGACTCATCCGTGCTTCCCCCTCTCTCAATTATGGAGAGACCATTATTCCTCCTCACCATAGCAGTCATGTTGTTCCGCTCTTCTCTACCCACCACAGATTTATTCAAGAATGTAAAGTGTGATCATCTCACACCTCTGGCTTGTACAAACATTTTATTCAAAGGGAGGTGTACAAGAGAATACTATTGAGAATGTGTCAGACCAAAGTGCTCTTCTGAATCAAGCAGCTCTCCTAAGACATGCCCTGCTCTGATATACAGTGTGACCTGTCAGCTAAGCGGCAAACAAAGGGGAAAGGAGAAAGGCTTCCACTAGTAATCTTAAGAGAGGGTTGTGAGCTACAAAAGAGGCAGGCAAATCATTTAAACAAGTTCCCTTACTACAATCTTAGAAAAAAAGGGTTCCAAAAGGGTTCTGCGGCTTTCCAAATAACCTTTTTTGGTTCTAGATAGCACCTTTTTTTTTAAGAGTGTACTCACATCATACTCTTCCTACTTAATTAGCTGTTCTGGTCACTGAGGTTCTCTCACCAACAGCAATCTCTGTTTTTAACATATTTATTTCCAACAAGTTTGAAGTTTGGTAAGAGCTCATGCATTACAATGAAATATCTGCTATTTCTATCCATCATGAAGTTTTCTTCAGAGCCAGGCCTGTTTACAGCGAGCTAGGTGTGAATGATGAATCAGTGCTGCGTAAAGCAGGCAAACAGATGTTTTCTCCTCCAGTTTGTAGAGAAATGCCCACTGCTTCCTGCATGGGACATTTGGCACCCTGATGTCCTCATTATTCATTGGGAGAAGGTTTCCAATAACAAGGGCAGACAGGGGACATCTTTGAACACATTATTCATTGAGAAATGCATAATGTATGGTGTGGTGCACACATAGGTAGTCATCACCTGGCCTCTGAGCCACTGAGATCGTGGGAGAGATTTAATTAGCGTGTGAAATGGCTCAGCCTATGGTAATCTGCCATCCTGCTGACACAGGTAGTCAGAGAGAGAGCGAGAGAGAGAGAGAGAGAGAGAGAGACCGAGACCGAGAGAGAGAGAGAGAGAGAGAGAGAGAGAGAGAGAGAGAGGAGAGAGAAACACCTAATTTCACTTTGTTTTCCACTTTTTTTGCAGCCATTTCCCAATGTTCTTGAACCTGGGAATTAATTTGAAGTCATTGTCACATATAGCAGAGCACCCAGCTAATACAGCGCACCTGTTACCCACTCGACAATAAACATGTTCCTAGTTGGAAGTTTATGCTGCCGAAACTTGTTATTGTTAATCAGTGTTATCATAGCAATAGCAATAAAGGCTAATCAATCAACTTTATTTAAGCAATAAAGCACGAGAGGGTGTGGTATATGGCCAATATACCACGGCTAAGGGCTGTTCTTATGCACGACGCAAAGCGGAGTGCCTGGATACAGCCCTTAGCCATGGTATATTGGCCATATACCACACCCCCAAGTGCCTTATTGCTATTATAAACTGGTTACCAATGTAATTAGAGAAGTAAAAATACATGTTTTGTCATACACATGGTATTCGGTCTGATATACCACGGCTGTCAGCCAATCAGCATTCAGGGCTCGAATCACCCAGTTTATAATTGTGTTTATACCATGGCATTGTTGAATACTCGTTTCTGATTGGCTTTAAGGGCATTATTTCCCTATAACGCACAGTATATTTCCATGGTAGAATTCAATGACTATAGTTCATTCTTACATGTTCTATGTTTGAGCTGCTTTTGAAAGCAAAGGTCGAATTGAAAACATTATTGGCATTGTTGAATTCGATTTTCATAATAGCAAGCTAGGACTCATGGTTTGGTTAGCTAAACTAGCTAGTCTGTTTGTTTGGTTACCAAGGCAACTACTGTCGCTATCTAATAAACTTGCTAGCTACTTCACATTTGTAGCTGTAAATGATCACATTTCTAGAGGCTAACGTGTTAAATTATAGCCATGGTATGAAAGGGAAAATCAACTATATTGGTTCTCTGGAAAATAATGCAATTTCGTGGAAGGTTAGTTCCACTCCGCTAGCGCGTCGTGGAACACACATTCCACGTCGTTCATTCTTTTCCATAGAACGCACAGCCACTTGTTGATTATCCCTTATATAATTCAGTTATACTTGTTCTGAGTAGTGTTCAAACTCATGTTCTGTCTGTTGTAGTGAAACCTAGTTAGGTAAAGATTGTAATGAAATTATACTGCATTTTATACAATTGCAGTCATTAATGCCTAGTTGGTTTATTATTACATTTACATTACATTTTAGTCATTTAGCAGATGCTCTTATCCAGAGCGACTTACAGTTAAGTGAGTGCATACATTATTTTTTTCATACTGCCCCCCCGTGGGAATCAAACCCACAACCCTGGCGTTGCAAACGCCATGCTCTACCAACTGAGCTACATCCCTGCCGGCCAATCCCTCCATTAAAATGCTTAAGTGATTCCTTGTGTTCTCTACAGCAATGGTCTCTACAGACAAGTCTTCTGGCAAGATACTGTACCTGATCATTTCCTAATACATCAAGGAGAGACATTATCAGGGAGAAAATGGGGAGTGGGACAATTAAGAGAGAAAGATAGACAGAACATATCAGCTATTTTCCTGAGATGGCCTCCCTTGGGAGGATTCACTGTTTCTGTTGGCATTAAGATGTGAGATCTTTTTAAAGGTACAAGTATGAGTGAAAGTAACATTAGTGGGAGTAGGAGTATAATGTTGGAATAAAAATGACATTTGGGATTCATCAGCACCTCTCTGAGGGTCTGGTACATGTATGACTCAAACCCCCCATCTCCCCCAAACACACTCTATCACTCCCTGCTGGGACATGCATTTCATTTAATCTTTAAACGAAGTCTATCTTTCTGAGTGAATGGATCATGGGCAGCTTTTAGATCAGACAGCCATCAGGTTGTCACTATGTCATTGTAACCACAGTCACTGCACTGCCTTGGACACCAGGGGACTGGATTCCTGAGAACTAGGTTTGACATTGAATACTTTGTTAGGGGCATGTGTTTTAGCAGATCACCCTCTTTACAAGTTGTATCCCTGTTGTCCAGAGGCGAGGGGAATTTTGTGTGCTGTGTGTTTTGCCATTCAGAGCAGCAAGACATCAGGGACATACAGTATATCATTTCTGTCCTGTCTTTTCTACAGAGCAAACCCAATGTACAGCATGCCATCTAGAATTAGGATGAATTGCTTGACTTATTGATTGACTGATTGTTTGATTGGTTGCATTGCATGGCTGTCTACAATGTTAACACAAGTGTCATCATTTGGATACATGTCAGACTTGCCAATAGTGTGACAGCAACTAAGCTTTTCAGAGAAAAGATAAACCCAATAGAAAGTTGTATATTCCATTGGCTCTGTCTCCCTTTGTAGGTGGGTAGAGGGAGGAGTACTCCCTTGGACTAAAAAGAGCCTGTCCCCCTTATTTTTATACCAACCAGTTTCATCCTGATTAAAAGACCAGAGAACGAAAAATATCTGTTTTAATGAGAAAATAAAATCTATGATCTGCTCTTGTGGATAATTTGTTCCAACTGTTAAAGCTATTAGGAGTACAGGGGTGTTAGGTTGGAAATGTGGCTACCTACAAAGGCTGACTCTAATCTAAAGTAATTAGATCGTTTTAACAATCAGGAAATGGGATGCTCAGTTTGTTATGGTATTCATCGTAAACATTCCCCCGTCAAAAACAAAAGAGGTATATTTGAATAGGGAATTCCTAAAACAGAGCCATTTCATTTGAGTCAGATTACCAGGTAGGCCTAATTAGAAAGGATTTCAAAACGTTATAGTTTTTTGTAAAATTAAGCGTTGTATTGTGAGTTGAGAGTAAAGAAGATTGTTTGAAAGGGAACAGATTGTGGTTGTTGATGTTCTCGTTGACAGGTAGCATGTTGTCAATGCTTTGTGTTGTTATCATACAGCAGCTTTGAGTCTTAATTGGGACCCAGAAGGATTTTGCTTCAGAGCTGGGAGTGGAGGAAAAGAGAGAAGCAGAGACAGGAGAGAGCAGACAGAGCTTTTTTTCTCCAAGTGGCATGTGTATACTTAAAGAGCCAGAAATCTGTTTTCAGTCACTGTGTGTTGATAGAAATTGAATATGTCTGTTTATTTATTACATTTTTGGTGCAGTGCATGGCTAATGTAACATCAGAGTTCTTTCTAGTCGATATCCAAAACCTACTTTTATAATTTTAAACCCATATCCACTATTTTCCAACCATCTGAAAGTACCATGTTGTAGTAGTCGGTACCTGCACTCTAACGTGCCTTGTATTTAAACTTGGCCCAAGTTCAAAACCTTCATGTCAACTTTAATGAGTTTACAAAAAAAGGAAGACAGCAAGTTATTGACATTTCTCACAAGTTAGAGAGCTACAGCTGCAAACACAGATAGTTCATCTCAAAGAGAAAGCATCCCATTACCTTATTATGTAGAGAAAGGGAGCAGTTTGTGTTTGTTTTCTGACCATATGGCTCCATTAGTGGAGTAATGACCTCTGAGCCCCCCAGGACATTTAAACACTGCCTCTAGTGGCCATTCAGATTGAATAGTCTTTTCAATGCACCAGTTGGCATGTGCCAGTTTGGGTTCATTCTTGCATGTATGCGTGCACGTGTCGTGTGTGCGTGTATGTGTGTGTTTGGCAAAGGCTTGCGAGTATGTGCAGGAATATAAAATTGAAGTTCATGTCTTTGAGAACTTTGTGACTAAGAGGGTTGGTGAATGAGAGTACCGAATAGCTTTTGAAACAGAGCACAGCAGAGTGCAATAAACAGAAAAAGGCAAAATAGTGAGGACGCCCCAGAGATATTTGCATAGAGATCTCCAATTGAATAATGGTTCAGGATAAAAGCGGCCAGGATGGCTGAAGATACCGATTATGATATGAAAATCCTATATATGACTTAGTGGTGAAGGGGAATGAGAATCCATCTGACCTCCGGTAGCCTTCCCACAGTGTTGATAAATGGAAGACCAGGGACATACAGTATAATAATGTATATATTTATCTTATTATGATAACAACAATGGCAGCCAACTTTTTAAAAGTCAGTCTCCTTGTTATATCAAGGTGAACATCCAAAGAGACAAATAAAGTTAACATCATGACAATTAAAGATGAGTAACGAATACAGGTGATAACTCAATAAATGCTTCTGGATTTTTTACATTTACATTTACATTTACGTCATTTAGCAGACGCTCTTATCCAGAGCGACTTACAAATTGGTGCATTCACCTTATAGCCAGTGGGATAACCACTTTACAATATGTTTTTTTTTTTGTGGGGGTGGGGTAAAGGGGGGTAGAAGGATTACTTTATCCTATCCCAGGTATTCCTTAAAGAGGTGGGGTTTCAAGTGTCTCCGGAAGGTGGTGAGTGACTCCGCTGTCCTGGCGTCGTGAGGGAGCTTGTTCCACCATTGGGGTGCCAGAGCAGCGAACAGTTTTGACTGGGCTGAGCGGGAACTGTGCTTTCGCAGAGGTAGGGGGGCCAGCAGGCCAGAGGTGGATGAACGCAATGCCCTCGTTTGGGTGTAGGGACTGATCAGAGCCTGAAGGTACGGAGGTGCCGTTCCCCTCACAGCTCCGTAGGCAAGCACCATGGTCTTGTAGCAGATGCGAGCTTCAACTGGAAGTGTGTGGAGGAGGAGCGGAGGAGCAGGGTGACGTGAGAGAACTTGGGAAGGTTGAACACCAGATGGGCTGCGGCATTATGGATGAGTTGTAGGGGTTTAATGGCACAGGCAGGGAGCCCAGCCAACAGCGAGTTGCAGTAATCCAGACGGGAGATGACAAGTGCCTGGATTAGGACCTGTGCCGCTTCCTGTGTAAGGCAGGGTCGTACTCTCCAAATGTTGTAGAGCATGAACCTACAGGATAGGGTCACCACCTTGATGTTAGCGGACAACAACAGGGTGTTGTCCAGGGTCACGCCAAGGCTCTTTGCACTCTGGGAGGAGGACACAACGGAGTTGTCAACCGTGATGGCGAGATCATGGAACGGGCAGTCCTTCCCCGGAGGAAGAGCAGCTCCGTCTTGCCGAGGTTCAGCTTGAGGTGGTGATCCGTCATCCACACTGATATGTCTGCCAGACATGCAGAGATGCGATTCGCCACCTGGTTATCAGAAGGGGGAAAGGAGAAGATTAGTTGTGTGTTGTCTGCGTAGCAATGTTAGGAGAGGCCATGTGAGGATATGACAGAGCCAAGTGACTTGGTGTATAGCGAGAATAGGAGAAGGCCTAGAACTGAGCCCTGGGGGACACCAGTGGTGAGAGCACGTGGTGCGGAGACAGATTCTCGCCACGCCACTTGGTAGGAGCGACCTGTCAGGTAGGACGCAATCCAAGAGTGAGCCGCGCCGGAGATGCCCAACTCGGAGAGGGTGGAGAGGAGGATCTGATGGTTCACAGTATCAAAGGCAGCAGACAGGTCTAGAAGGACAAGAGCAGAGGAGAGAGAGTTAGCTTTAGCTGTGCGGAGAGCCTCCGTGACACAGAGAAGAGCAGTCTCAGTTGAATGACCAGTCTTGAAACCGGACTGGTTTGGATCAAGAAGGTCATTCTGAGAGAGATAGCAAGAGAGTTGGCTAAAGACGGCACGCTCAAGAGTTTTGGAGAGAAAAGAAAGAAGGGATACTGGTCTGTAGTTGTTGACATCGGAGGGATCGAGTGTAGGTTTTTTGAGAAGGGGTGCAACTCTCGCTCGCTTGAAGACGGAAGGGACATAGCCAGCGGTCAAGGATGAGTTGATGAGCGAGGTGAGGTAAAGGAGAAGGTCTCCGGAATGGTCTGGAGAAGAGAGGAGGGGATAGGGTCAAGCAGGCAGGTTGTTGGGTGGCCGGCCGTCACAAGTCGCAATATTTCATCTGGAGAGAGAGGGGAGAAAGAAGTTAAAGCATAGGGTAGGGCAGTGTGAGCAGGACCAGAAGTGTCATTTGACTTAACAAACGAGGATCGGATGTCATCAACCTTCTTTTCAAAATGGTTGACGAAGTCATCCACAGAGAGGGAGGAGGGGGGAGGGGGAGGAGGATTCAGCAGGGAGGAGAAGGTGGCAAAGAGCTTCCTAGGGTTAGAGGCAGATGCTTGGAATTTAGAGTGGTAGAACGTGGCTTTAGCAGCAGAAACAGAGGAAGAAAATGTAGAGAGGAGGGAGTGAAAAGATGCCAGGTCCGCAGGGAGTTTAGTTTTTCTCCATTTCCGCTCGGCTGCCCGGAGCCCTGTTCTGTGAGCTCGCAATGAGTCACGGAGCAGGAGGGGAGGACCGAGCTGGCCGGGAGGATATGGGACATAGAGAGTCAAAGGATGCAGAAAGGGAGGAGAGGAGGGTTGAGGAGGCAGAATCAGGAGATTGGAGGGAGAAGGATTGAGCAGAGGGAAGAGATGATAGGATGGAAGAGGAGAGAGTAGCGGGAGAGAGAGAGCGAAGGTTGCGACGGCGCATTACCATCTAAGTAGGGGCAGAGTGAGTAGTGTTGGAGGAGAGCGAGAGAGAAAAGGATACAAAGTAGTGGTCGGAGACCTGGAGGGGAGTTACAGTGAGATTAGTAGAAGAACAGCATCTAGTAAAGATTAGGTCAAGCGTATGAGTAGGGGGGGACGGTGAGAGGGTGAGGTCAAAAGAGGAGAGGAGTGGAAAGAAGGAGGCAGAGAGAAATGAGTCAAAGGTAGACGTAGGGAGGTTAAAGTCACCCAGAACTGTGAGGGGTGAGCCATCCTCAGGAAAGGAACTTATCAAGGCGTCAAGCTCATTGATGAACTCTCCAAGGGAACCTGGAGGGCGATAAATGCTAAGAATGTTAAGCTTGAATGGGCTAGTGACTGTGACAGCATGGAATTCAAATGAGGAGATAGACAGATGGGTCAGGGGAAAAAGAGAGAATGTCCACTTGGGAGAGATGAGGATTCCTGTGCCACCACCCCGCTGACCAGATGCTCTCGGGGTATGCGAGAACACATGGTCATACGAGGAGAGAGCAGTAGGAGTAGCAGTGTTTTCAGTGGTAATCCATGTTTCCGTCAGCGCCAAGAAGTCGAGGGACTGGAGGGTCGCATAGGCTGAGATGAACTCTGCCTTGTTGGCCGCGGAATGGCAGTTCCAGAGGCTGCCGGAGACCTGGAACTCCACGTTGGTCGTGCGTTCAGGGACCACCAGGTTAGAGTGGCAGCAGCCACGCGGTGTGAGGTGTTTGTATAGCCTGTGCGGAGAGGAGAGAACAGGGATAGACAGACACATAGTTGACAGGCTACAGAAAATGGCTACAATAATGCAAAGGAGATCGGAATTAAATGAACTAAACATCTGGGAAAGCGAGAGAGCGGGGCCTCCCTCACTTACATTTCACTGAAACACCCAAATATAACTCTCCCAACTTCCACCTCAGAAACTATAATTGTTGTAAACTACAGCAGTTCAATGTTTTCTAGGAATAGACTAACTTAGTTTATTCAGCTAGCTAACTTGGTACAGTATTCTTCCGTGAAAACCGTCCAGGGCACCGAATCTTATGACGCCACAGCCAACTAGCATGCCAGCCTCCAACAACACGGTTTAGCACCAATACTCGGCCACAACAAACCACCAGTGTGTCAACACGCCAAGCAGAACATTTGTGTCCATGTCTAACGTTGTGTAAAGTTCTGGGTTAGTCCCAACAGCTTGAGCGAGTCCGTCGTCAACTTATTCAGCCAGTTAGTTAGCTAGAATAGTTAGCATACTAGCTAGCCATTGCTTTCTGCCAACGAAAAAACTCCTCCTCCCACGGCACGAACACACAGAGAGAGCCAAGCTAACGTTAACTTGTCACCCATGTCCCGAATTCCCTTGAACAACTCTGGTTACCAGTATGTAAAAACAAAACACAAATGTAGGTTATAACTTCCCCTAGCAGCTACTGTTAGCTAGCCAAGTGCAAAGCTAGCCACTGAATTGACTCAGCCAGTCTGTTCGCTAGGTCCTTCCAGCTATTGTTTAGTTAGCTATCCAGGTAGCAACAAGCTAGCTACATTTCGAGCACAGTAGCTACTAACTACCTAACGTTAACGCTTCAGACTTCTTGTTCTGCAAAACAAAATGACTAATCATAATGACTTATCATAATCAATCACTTTAATAGATGTATCAGAACGAATATACCCTGGGGTGAATGAGTTATCAGTCATAAAACAAAACGATCTACACCAAAAGATGACTGTTAATTAAATCAGATGGCATTTAGATTTAATTTAAAAACATCTCTGATAATCCAGACATAGGAAAAATTGTCAAATACTCGTAATTGCTGTAAATGTGGAACTTTGCCTAGGAATACATTACAAGGATTCTGAGTGCTGTCTAGGATAACAATTATCTTTGAAAGCGTCCACCTTCTCATCTAACCAAATACGTAGAAGTATCAGACACACTCATACGTCGAACTTTAGAACTGTCTAAAAATTATGAATACAAATCAATTGAACACATTATTTTTTCTCTAGTTAAAAGAAAAAACAACAGAAATATATTAATCTAAAAATATTTTGTTATGCCATGTATAAGGTTAGTCCACCCCTGTATTCTATCTTCTGCTAATTAGCTTTTAAGATGCCATGCAGGGTCTGCTGCTGGGGAGAATAATGTGGATAGATTTATCTCGTTGTCGTTTGATAGTTAGCAATAATTTGCAGAACTCTGATAGACGAATACATCAAAGCTGAACTTTGATGATTCCACCTCCAAATCAAATCAAATGTTATTTGTCACATGCTTCGTAAACAACAGGTGTAGATTAACAGTGTAATGCTTACTTACGGGTCCTTTTCCAACAATGCGGAGTTAAAGATAAAAAAATATGAATAAAAAATAGAAATAGTGACATGAGGAATAAATACACAGTGAATGACGAATAACAATGATCAGTAGAAATATCATGACTATATACTAGCAGTACCAGTACTGAGTCGATGTGGAGGGGTACGAGGTAATTGAGGTAGACACACTACATTACCAAAAGTTTGTGGACACCTGCTCGTCAAACATCTCATTCCAAAATCATGGGTATTAATATGGAGTTGGTCCCCCATTTGCTGCTATAACAGCCTCCACTCTTCTGGGAAGGCTTTCCACTAGATGTTGGAACATTACTGCAGGGACTTGCTTCCATTCAGCCACAAGAGCATTAGTGAGGTCGGGCACTGATATTGGGCGATTAGGCCTGGCTCGCAGTCGGTGTTCCAATTCATCCCAAAGGTGTTCAATGGGGTTGAGGTCAGGGCACTGTGCAGGCCAGTCAAGTTCTTCCACACCAATCTCCACAAATAATTTCTATATGGACCTCGCTTTGTGCACAGGGGCATTGTCATGCTGAAACAGGAAAGGGCCGTCCCTAAACTGTTGCCACAAAGTTGGAAGCACAGAATCGTCTAGAATGTCATTGTATGCTGTAGCATTAAGATTTCCCTTCACTGGAACTAAGGGGCCTAGCCCAAACCTTAAAAAACAGCCCCAGACCATTATTCCTACTCCACCAAACTTTACAGTTGGCACTGTGCATTGGGACAGGTAGCGTTCTCTTGTCATCCGCCAAACCCAGATTCGTATGTCGGACTGCCAGATGGTGAAGCGTGATTCATCATTCCAGAGAACACGTTTCCACTGCTCCAGAGTCCAATGGCGGCGAGCTTTACACCACTCCAGCCGACGCTTGGCATTGCGCATGGTGATCTTAGGCTTGCATGCGGCTGCTCGGCCATAGAAACACATTTCATGAAGCTTCCGACGAACAGTTCTTGTGCTGACGTTGCTTTCAGAGGCAGTTTGGTAGTGAGTGTTGCAACCGAGGACAGACAATTTTTACGGGCTACGCGCTTCAGCACTCGGCGGTCCCGTTCTGTGAGCTTGTGTGGCCTACCACTTCGCGGCTGAGCCATTGTTACTCCTAGATGTTTCCACTTCACAATAACAGCACTTACAGTTGACCAGGGCAGCTCTAGCAGGACAGAAATTTGACGAACTGACTTGTTGGAAAGGTGGCATCCTATAACGGTGCCACGTTGAAAGTCACTGAGATCTTCAGTAAGGCCATTCTACTGCCAATGTTTGTCTCCTGAGTGGCGCAGTGGTATAAGGCACTGCATCGCAGTGCTAGTAGTGCCACTAGAGATCCTGGTTCAAAGCCAGTCGTAGCCAGCCGCGACTGGGAGACCCATGGGGCGGTGTACAATTGGCCCAGGGTAGGGGAGGGAATGGCCGGCAGGGATGTAGTTCAGTTGGTAGAGCATGGCGTTTGCAACACCAGGGTTGTGGGTTCGTTTCCCACGGGTGGCCAGTATATATAATTAAAATAACATATTAGCACTCGCTAACTGAGATAAAATAAATAACATATTAGCACTCACTAACTGTAAGTCGCTCTGGGTAAGAGCGTCTGCTAAATGACTAAAATGGAGATTGCATGGCTGTGTGCTCAATTTTATATACCTGTCAGCAACTTGGTGTGGCTGAAATAGCCGAATCCACTAATTTGAAGTGGTGTCCACATACTTTTGTATATATAGTGTATGTACATATAATTTAGTAGGGGTAAAGTGACTAGGCAACAGCATAGATAATAGACAGCAGCAGCAGCACATGTGGTGAGTGTGTGAGTGTGTGTGTGTGTGTGTGTGTGTGTGTGTGTGTGTGTGGCATCAGTATGCATGTGTTATGTGTGTGTGGGCATTGTGGTATGTGTGTGTGTGTGTATGTATGTGTGTGTTGGGGTGTCAGTGTAAGTATGTGTGAGTGTATGGGTAGAGTTCAGTGTGTGTGCATAGAGTCAGTGCAGGAGAGTTAGTGCAAAAAAGTGTATGTGTGTGATGGGGTGTGTGTGTTGGGATGTCAGTGTAAGTATGTGTGAGTGTGTGGGTAGAGTCCAGTGTGTGTGCATAGAGCCAGTGGACGAGAGTCAATGCAGGTAGTCCGGGTAGCCATTTGATGAGCTATTTAGCAGTCTTGTTTAGCAGTCATATGGCTTGGGGGTAGAAGCTGTTCAGGGTCCTATTGTTTCCAGACGCTGGTACCACTTGCCGTGCGGTAGCAGAGAGAACAGTCAATGGCTTGGGTGGCTGGAGTCTTTGCAAGGCACCCGCCTGGTATAGAGGTCCTGGATGGCAGGGAGCTTGGCCCCAGTGATGTAATAAGCTGCACTCTCCACCATCTGTAGCGCCTTGTGGTTGGGTGCCTTGCAGTTGCTGTAGTGATAACCAAAAGATACCTGTGTTTCAGGGTCAATGGTGCAGCTGTATAACTTTTTGAGGATCTGAGGGCCCATACCAAATCTTTTCAGCCTCCTAAGGGGGAAGAGGTTCGGGTGGGCCATCTTCACAACTGTGTGGGTGTGAGTGGACCACGTTAATTCCTTAGTGATGTGGACACTGAGGAACTCGAAGCTCTCGACCCACTCCACTACAGCCCAATCGAAGTGGATGGGGGCGTGCTCGCCCCTCCGTTTCCTGTAGTCCATGATCAGCTCCTTTGTCTTGCTGATGTTGAGGGAGAGGTTGTTGTCCTGGCACCACACTGCCAGGTCTATGACCTCCTCCCTATAAACTGCCTCGTTGTCGTCCTACCACGCTTGTGTCATCAGCAAACTTGATGATGGTGTTGGAGTCGTGATCAGCCATGCAGTCGTGGGTGAATAGGGAGTACAGAAGGGGACCAAGCACACATACCTGACGGGCCACCGTGTTTATGGAGGGAGGGGTTCAGTCCCAGGGTCCTGAGCTTGGTGATGCGCTTGGAGGGGATGATGGTGTTGAATGCTGAGCTGTAGTCAATTAACATTATTCTTACATAGGTATTACTTGTCCAGGTGGGTGAGGGAAGTGTGGAGTGCAATAGAGATTGAGTCATCTGTGGATCTGTTGGGGCGGTATGCGAATTGGAGTGGGTCCAGGGTGTCAGAGATGATCGTGTTGACGCGAGCCATGACCAGCCTTTCAAAGCATTTCATTGCTCTAGCTGTGAGTGCTACGGGGTGGTAGTGATTCAGGCAGGTTACCTTGGCGTTCTTGGGCACGGGGACTATGGTGGTCCGCTTGAAACAAGTTGGTATTACAGACTGGGTCAGGGAGAGGTTGAAAATATCAGTGAAGACACTTACCAGCTGGTCAGCGCATGCTCTGAGTATGCGTCCTGGTAATCTGTCTGGCCCCGCAGCCTTGTGAATGTTAACTGGTTTTAAGGTCTTACTCACATCGGCTATGGAGAGCGAGATCACACAGTTGTCCAGAGCAACTGGTGCTCTCATGCATGGTTCAGTGTTGCTTACCTCGAAGCGAGCATAGAAGGCATTTAGCTCATCTTGTAGGCTCACATCACTGGGCATCTCGCGGCTGAGTTTCCCTTTGTAATCTGTGATAGTTTGCAAGCCCTGCCATATCCGTCGAGCGTCAGAGCCGGCGTAGTAGGATTCGATCTTAGTCATGTTTTGACGCTTTGCCTGTTTGATGGCTCGTCGGAAGTCATAGCGGGATTTTTTATAAGCATCCGGATTAGTGTCCGCTCCTTGAAAGCGACAGCTCAAGCCTTTAGCTCAGTTCGGATGTTGCCTGTAATCCATGCTTTCTGGTTGGGGTATACAGTGCATTCAGAAAGTATTCAGACCCCTTGACTTTTTCCACATTTTGTTAAGTTACAGTCTTATTCTAAAATTGATCACATTTGATTACATACAATACCCCACAATGACAAAGCAAAAACAGGTTTTTAGTAAAAGTCAAGGGGTCTGAATACTTTCCGAATGCACTGTATATTTACGGTCACTGTGGGGACGACATCGTCGATGCAGTTATTAATGAAGCTGGTGATTGATGTGGTAAACTCCACTATCATGAGGTATTCTAACTCAGGGGAGCAAGCGTACATGCATAGAAAAACCAGTGAGATGTATAGTGAGGGAAAAAAATATTTGATCCCCTGCTGATTTTGTACGTTTGCCCACTGACAAAGAAATGATCAGTCTATAATTTTAATGTTAGGTTTATTTGAACAGTGAGAGACAGAATAATAACAACAAAAATCCAGAAAAACGCATGTCAAAAATGTTATAAATTGATTTGCATTTTAATGAGGGAAATAAGTATTTGACCCCTCTGCAAAACATGACTTAGTACTTGGTGGCAAAACCCTTGTTGGCAATCACAGAGGTCAGATGTTTCTTGTAGTTGGCCACCAGGTTTGCACACATCTCAGGAGGGATTTTGTTCCACTCCTCTTTGCAGATCTTCTCCAAGTCATTAAGGTTTTGAGCCTGACGTTTGGCAACTCGAACCTTCAGCTCCCTCCACAGATTTTTTATGGGATTAAGGTCTGGAGACTGGCTAGGCCACTCCAGGACCTTAATGTGCTTCTTCTTGAGCCACTCCTTTGTTGCCTTGGCAGTGTGTTTTGGGTCATTGTCATGCTGGAATACCCATCCACGACCCATTTTCAATGCCCTGGCTGAGGGAAGGAGGTTCTCACCCAAGATTTGACGGTACATGGCCCCGTCCATTGTCCCTTTGATGCAGTGAAGTTGTCCTGTCCCTTAGCAGAAAAACACTCCCAAAGCATAATGTTTCCACCTCCATATTTGACGGTGGGGATGGTGTTCTTGGGGTCATAGGCAGCATTCCTCCTCCTCCAAACACGGCGAGTTGAGTTGATGCCAAAGAGCTCCATTTTGGTCTCATCTGACCACAACATTTTCACTCAGTTCTCCTCTGAATCATTCAGATGTTCATTGGCAAACTTCAGACGGCCCTGTATATGTGCTTTCTTGAGCAGGGGGACCTTGTGGGCGCTGCAGGATTTCAGTCCTTCACGGCGTAGTGTGTTACCAATTGTTTTCTTGGTGACTATGGTCCCAGCTGCCTTGAGATCATTGACAAGATCCTCCCATGTAGTTCTGGGCTGATTCCTCACTGTTCTCATGATCATTGCAACTCCACGAGGTGAGATCTTGCATGGAGCCTCAGGCCGAGGGAGATTTGACAGTTATTTTGTGTTTCTTCCATTTGCGAATAATCTTACCAACTGTTGTCACCTTCTCACCAAGCTGCTTGGCGATGGTCTTGTAGCCTTGTGTAGGTCTACAATATTGTCCCTGACATCCTTGGAGAGCTATTTGGTCTTGGCCATGGTGGAGAGTTTGGAATCTGATTGATTGATTGCTTCTGTGGACAGGTGTCTTTATACAGGTAACAAACTGAGATTAGGAGCACTCCCTTTAAGAGTGTGCTCCAAATCTCAGCTCGTTACCTGTATAAAAGACACCTGTGAGCCAGAAATCTTTCTGATTGAGAGGGGGTCAAATACTTATTTCCCTCATTAAAATGCAAATCAATTTATAACATTTTTGACATGCGTTTTTCTGGATTTTGTTGTTGTTATTCTGTCTCTCACTGTTCAAATAAACCTAGCATTAAAATTATAGACTGATCATTTCTTTGTCAGTGGGCAAATGTACAAAATCAGCAGGGGATCAAATACTTTTTTCCCTCACTGTATATTATCTATGTCAGGGGTGTCAAACTCATTTTAGCTCAGGGGCCACATGGAGGAAAATCTATTCCCAAGTGGGCCGGACCGGTAAAATCATGGTATATATAACTTAAAAACAACAACTTCAGATTGTTTTCTTTGTTTTAATACTATCAACATAAAACATAAAGCTGGAGCCTGAGGACAGTGTGTCCAAAATAGTACAAGCACAACATCACTATTAATCATAAAACACCTGAAGTTTATTTGAAAATTCTAAAGAAAAAGAACACACAAACACACAATGCCTCAGTGATTCACATAACTGTTTCACAGATCACAGAACTATATCAGGGTGTCATTTCTCAGGCAGAAATGTAGATACAAAAAATGAAATCCTGTTAGATACAAAAAATGAAATCCTGTTCCCCAAACAAGTGCAAGAACCACAGAGTCAAGAATAGGTTAAATATACAAATAAAATAAAATCAATTAAAAACAATAGCACATCAACATAAAAACATATAAACATAAAGCTGGAGCCTGAGGACAGTGTGTCCAAAAGCACAACATCACTATTAATCATAAAACACCTCAAGTTATTTGAAATTCTGAGGACAAACAACACACAAACACACAATGCCTCAGTGATTCACAGAAGTATATCACAGATCACAGAACTATATCAGGGTGTCTCATGCAGCACTTTAAGTGGGGTTCCTGATACCTGGCATCTTTTAGCTTTCACCAGCGCATCAATATCAGGCGTCACATCCTGAGTGGCAGCCAACTTCAGGATGTGATTCAAGTGCTTGTGCGTGAGCCTTGAGCGCAGCTTTGTTTTATTCATGACGTTATCCATCTTTAATGACTTGCAACACAAAGCCTCCTGGTGCAAAATACAGTGAAAAGTCCAAAAATCACGTCCTCCATTTGCAGATTGCACAACGCCTGCTTTTTTCCCGATAATTGAGGGCGCACCATCTGTAGCCAGGCTGACAGCGCGGGACCAGTCCACTCCGACCCTGTCCAGCGCGCCGACGAGTGCAGTGAAAATATCAGCTGCTGTCGTTGTATCTGTCATCGGCACCAACTCCACGAACTCCTCGGTGACGGTCAATGTGTCATCAACTCCGCGGATGAAAATGGCCAGTTGTGCAACATCTGTAATGTCCGTGCTTTCATCAATTGCAACCGAAAACGCAATAAATGACTTTACTTTTTGCTTCAACTGGCTGTCCAAATCCACTGAAAGATCGGAAATCCTGTCTGCAACTGTGTTTCTTGTCAGGCTGATATTTGCAAAAGCCTGGTGCTTTTCAGGGCACACAATCTCTGCTGCCTTCATCATGCATGTTTTTACAAATTCACACTCACTAAATGGTTTTGAAGCCACTGCAATTTCATTAGCAATGAGGTAGCTAGCTTTCACTGCAGCGTCATTGATGTCTCGGCTGTGAGTAAACACAGACTGCTGTTTCTTCAGACCCACCAACAGTTCATTCACCTTCTCTCTTCTCCGCTGTCCTTGAAAGTTGTCATATTTGTCGGCATGAAGACTCACATAGTGGCGACGAAGGTTATATTCTTTCAGCACTGCAACATGCTGTGAACACACCAAACATACAGCTTTCCCATTCAATTCCGTGAATAAATAGAAGGATGACAATTTTTCTTGGAACACTCTGCACTCTGCGTCCACTTTTCTCTTTTTTGACAGAGACATATTGGGGCAATGAGGGTGCCAAAGCACATAATGTTAAAAGTAGAAGCCGTAATAAATATCGCGGGCAAAACAAAGTAGCTCATCCGGACTGGCTGCACTTGCTTGACCTATTTGCTCTGCCCCGGTATAAACAGTTTGCTTGCTTAACACAATTGCTATTGCGCCATCCAGTGGACACAATTGGAACAGCAGTTTCTTTTATTGAAAAATTGCAGCTCATTTTTATACTTTACAAAATCATCTCGCGGGCCGGATTAAACCCGTTTGCGGGCCTGATCCGGCCCGTGGGCCGGACGTTTGACACCCCTGATCTATGTCCTCGTACAGCCACGACTCTGAGAAACAGTTTTTCAGGTCCTGTTGATGGGATTGTCTTGAGTGGAGCTCATCCAGTTTGTTCTCCAGTGACTGCATGTTCGCCAATAGAACAGAGGACAATGGCAGTCTATTCGGTCGCTGACGTAGTCTTGTCAGAACGCCTTCTCGCCTGCCTCTCTTTCGTCGCTGCTTCCTCTTTCGAGTCGTGGGGATTAGGGCTTGGTCCGGAGTAAGCAGAACGTCCAGAGCTGCCGACTCGTTGAAGTAGAAATCTTTATCCAAATGGAGGTTAGTGAGCGCTGTCCTGATGTCCAGAAGCTGTTTTTGGTCATTGAAAATGATGGCGGAGTCATTGTGTACAAAAAAGTTAAGACCAGCATAGAAAAACACACAAAATAGCAGAATTAGTCAGGAGCCCGTAAGATGGCTACTATCCACTGCAGCGCCATCTTTTTCAAATCAGTACGGCTGTGATGTCACTGATGACAAAATCTATATATTGTTGTGCGTTGCTGGAAAGCTGCAAAAGAACCAGATATTCTGTACTACTTTATCAAATATCATCACAGTGCAGAGTTAGGGATGAAGCCACCCTGTTTAAAAGTTTTGTTTCCTGGTTGAAGAGACATCCATCTGACTTTCCATCTCAAGTTATTTCTCTGCAGTTGATGTTAAGTTAATAAGGAAGGCCTGGAATTAAAAAGGGAGAAAATTCCTGGGCTGCTGGCTAGATGGAGCGAATGGGAGGTTGATGAGTGCGGTTTGTTGGCCCATTGTCTCCTAGTGGAGTTGCTCTATGATTAGTCAGACAGTGTTCTGACTAGATGGAGACCCCCCGCCTGGATGCGCTGACTCAGGGAAGCCCACCACATCATTACATTCAGTTGTTGTGTCACTGAGGTAGACTCACCCTCTCATTACAGTCCTGCATTCTTCACACCCACACACCCACTTCAGGAGACCCTGTCTTTCTGTCTGTCTGTGTCTGTCTGACTGTCTGTGTCTGTCTGACTGTCTACCAGTCTGGAGGTAAAATTATCCAGTCATAGACATATAGTGAATTTTGATGTCCCCTTTACTTGTTACAGTTACAGGCTTTCTGATCTTATGAGCTTTCATGCTTTTGTGCATTTACTTAGGAACTAATTCCTCTGTTATAGTCTAAAAGCAGGTGGAGTGCACATAATTCCCTAAAAGTTTTATATTGGTGGTTGTCAGTTTGTATCCTATGTCATTGTATTCATTCCCTATCATTTCTGCTTCAATTATCTCAGCACTCTGACTGTCTTCTCCAGCGCTAGCTGCACTTGAGTTACTTCGCTGAGGATGTATGCCCTTGAATAAACATTACACTGACGGGCTGATATTCATGAGCTGCCACTCCTCAGCCCTGTGTATCTCCACACTCTGTCCCATGGAGCAGTGTCTAGACACCAGACACACCAGACACCCAACATCATCACAGATGCCTGCCTCGGACATCATTACGCATCCACCACTGTCATCTCTGAGCTCTACAGCCATATAAGCCCTGAGCTTGTTTGTGCTCCAACATGGATCACATAGCAGGGCCCCTTCTGCCTGCTGCAGCCTGCGGGGGCCCTGGAATGCTGGGTACGCTCGCCCATGGGGAGGCATGTCCCTGGGCCCTGACAGTGGCTGCTGCTGCCTGGCCCTGCTGATGGAGTATGCCTGGCCAGCTGCTGTTTCACGCCAGATTAGCCCTCCTGTGGTCAATTTGCTTTTCCTAATGTCAGGTCCCCTCTGCTGCTGGATCGCCTGTCGCCTAGCAACGCTGGCTGCAGCCAAGAAGCTCAGCCATGCATGTGAAATTCCACCTGCACGGTAGAGGGCGGGATGGCCTGTGTGAACTGCCTCCAAATGTTGTGTGGTGTGCACGCTTTCTACTGCAGGAACAGTGCAGAGGTGGCCAAGAAATCACTGGAAACCAGCGATCTCTCTCTCCAAAGCTCATTTCCACTAGACCCACTTGTCCCCCCTCCAGACTAGCAGAGTTGATTTAGTGGCTGTAGGGCTGGTGGTGTTTCGCTCTAGCTGGTGCAGCAGCACTGTCTGTATCTCTCCCGCAGTCTCTGGGCTCTGAGCTGTAGGCTCTGACTCAGTCTCTCTTATAGAGTGTACTGCTGGATAGGTTTGAGGTGCTGGTGGGTTATAGATCTTCCCTGGATGTACAGCACATGCCAGAATGGGTTTGCCGGGGCATAGCTGCGATAGCTGCATTTGATTACATTTGCAAGGCATGAGCTCACAGAAGGTCAGTGAATCAGATACCAGTTCAATACTGCACACTTTAATGCAGGGCCTGTGGTAGTTGTTCGGGCCGAATGCAGAGGAAGCGTTTTTTTGTGAACGTGTTAAAGAATGGGACCACGCCAATGCTTAAGAGCTGACTTTGAGAACTGGCAACAGTCCTACTCATTTCCTAAAGAGGAAACATTGTTGCTGAGCAGATTTCAAAGTAGGGCGGGACCATAACAAATACCCTGTCACCATTATGTGGCTGCACCAGCAGACATCTTACTCTGCTCTTGTAAGTGAATGACATTTAGTAGACTTAAATCAAATAGACTGTATATATTATCTCTTACTTGTATTCAGGCAGTACTTCAGGAGTTTTTTCTCCCTGTTTCCTATCTATTACACCATTGGTGGACAGTGTGATCAAGAGGGTCAAGGTTTTAGTGTACTCCAGCGCTGTGCATTCAATTGGATTATAATTGACCCACTGCCTGTGAGTGAAACCCTCTGTAAAAGGTACTAGCGGCTAATTGTGAATAATCCACCAGGAGACCAGTTCATATCCATTAGCACTTCCCCTGGTCTTGGTCAGAAGAGGACTAAATGCACTGGTGGTCTGACAGCCCTCTGCTCTGCCTGGTGATTCTGGTGACCAATGCCATTGCACTCACTCTGCTTTTTATAACCATGAGTGTCCAATTCAGACCTTTTCCTACTGACAGATGATTTAAAAACCCTGTACTTACATTTACGTCATTTAGCAGACACTCTTATTCAGAGCGACTTACAGTTTTTCATACTGGCTCCCTGTGGGAAGCGAACCCACAACCCTGGCGTTGCAAACGCCATGCTCTACCAACTGAGCTACACGGGACGTACTTCAATGTTTTCCCACAGATGTCATTAAATTCACTGCGTTTCAGTTTCACTATGTTTGTAGCAGGGAAAATATGAGGGGATTGTAATGTCCACCAGATTAATAAACACCAAACAAAGCAATACCAAAAGCTTCAGTGAGGGTCCAGAATCAGTGTAAATGTAAATCACAATCTAAATCCCTGTAGAGTAGTGATGTGGCCAGGCCAGAACATGGGAGAGGGGTCCTACAAACAGTACTGTGGTTAATTAGACCTGGAGGTGAAGCTGAGGTGAGATGATGTTGAGTCTGTTGACCTAGAAGGGAAGTGAAGCATTCAGGCAGACAGTGGTGACAGCGGGAAGGAAGAGGGTGCCCACCAGTTGAACCACTACTTGTCTGACCCCAGCTGGCCTGTGTGTGGTGAGTGTGTGAGTATGCATGTGTGTGTGCTCCCTGTGTTTTTGCAATGCTCACAACCTCCTCTTCTACGGACCAAGGGCCAAATTAAATTCACCCTGTGCCTGACCTGCTGATTTCAAATTATAAGCACAGTGCTGATGATAGGTTCACCTCAGGCCTGAGACAGGAGCCGTTAGAATCCAAGAGCCAGTACCTGCCAGGCAACTGGATATGTGCAGGAGGGTCAGTGTTTATATCTAATCATAGCCTGTGGCTGGTGTTTGGATGTTTTTATGCCTCTAGCAGCTTTAGACAGCTGGTGGCATGTTTGGTAATCTCAAACAGGCTGCCCATTTCCAGAGCTGCTTTCAGTGTGGAGGTGCTGAGCTGTACCTGTAATGTCAAGTGCAATGGAGGATTTAGTGATTTGGAGGCCCCAGGCAGAAGCCAGTCTGAGCCCACCCCCCTCCCCTTATATATATATATATATATATATATATATATATATATATATATATATATATATATACAGTGGGGAGAACAAGTATTTGATATTCTGCCGATTTTGCAGGTTTTCCTACTTACAAAGCATGTAGAGGTCTGTAATTTTTATCATAGGTACACTTAAACTGTGAAAGACGGAATCTAAAACAAAAATCCAGAAAATCACATTGTATGATTTTTAAGTAATTAATTTGCATTTTATTGCATGACCATAAGTATTTGATACATCAGAAAAGCAGAACTTAATATTTGGTACAGAAACCTTTGTTTGCAATTACAGAAATAATATGTTTCCTGTAGGTCTTGACCAGGTTTGCACACACTGCAGCAGGGATTTTGGCCCATTCCTCCATACAGAGCTTCTCCAGATCCTTCAGGTTTCGGGGCTGTCGCTGGGCAATACGGACTTTCAGCTCCCTCCAAAGATTTTCTATTGGGTTCAGGTCTGGAGACTGGCTAGGCCACTCCAGGACCTTGAGATGCTTCTTACGGAGCCACTCCTTAGTTGCCCTGGCTGTGTGTTTCGGGTCGTTGTCATGCTGGAAGACCCAGCCACGACCCATCTTCAATGCTCTTACTGAGGGAAGGAGGTTGTTGGCCAAGATCTCACGATACATGGCCCCATCCATCCTCCCCTCAATACGGTGCAGTCGTCCTGTCCCCTTTGCAGAAAAGCATCCCCAAAGAATGATGTTTCGACCTACATGCTTCATGGTTGGGATGGTGTTCTTGGGGTTGTACTCATCCTTCTTCTTCCTCCAAACCCGGCGAGTGGAGTTTAGACCAAAAAGCTCTATTTTTGTCTCATCAGACCACATGACCTCCCATTCCTCCTCTGGATCATCCAGATGGTCATTGGCAAACTTCAGACGGGCCTGGACATGCGCTGGCTTGAGCAGGGGGACCTTGCGTGCGCTGCAGGATTTTAATCCATGACGGCGTAGTGTGTTACTAATGGTTTTCTTTGAGACTGTGGTCCCAGCTCTCTTCAGGTCATTGACCAGGTCCTGCCGTGTAGTTCTGGGCTGATCCCTCACCTTCCTCATGATCATTGATGCCCCACGAGGTGAGATCTTGCATGGAGCCCCAGACCGAGGGTGATTGACCGTCATCTTGAACTTCTTCCATTTTCTAATAATTGCGCCAACAGTTATTGCCTTCTCACCAAGCTGCTTGCCTATTGTCCTGTAGCCCATCCCAGCCTTGTGCAGGTCTACAATTTTGTCCCTGATGTCCTTACACAGCTCTCTGGTCTTGGCCATTGTGGAGAGGTTGGAGTCTGTTTGATTGAGTGTGTGGACAGGTGTCTTTTATACAGGTAACGAGTTCAAACAGGTGCAGTTAATACAGGTAATGAGTGGAGAACAGGAGGGCTTCTTAAAGAAAAACTAACAGGTCTGTGAGAGCCGGAATTCTTACTGGTTGGTAGGTGATCAAATACTTATGTCATGCAATAAAATGCAAATGAATTACTTAAAAATCATACAATGTGATTTTCTGGATTACAGACCTCTACATGCTTTGTAAGTAGGAAAACCTGCAAAATCGGCAGTGTATCAAATACTTGTTCTCCCCCCCTATATATATATGTAAAAGAGTAAAGATAGTAATTTTACTTAAAAAATGTATTACATTTACAGTGGGGAAAAAAAGTATTTAGTCAGCCACCAATTGTGCAAGTTCTCCCACTTAAAAAGATGAGAGAGGCCTGTAATTTTCATCATAGGTACATGTCAACTATGACAGACAAAATGAGAAAAAAAAATCCAGAAAATCACATTGTAGGATTTTTAATGAATTTATTTGCAAATTATGGTGGAAAATAAGTATTTGGTCAATAACAAAAGTTTCTCAATACTTTGTTATATACCCTTTGTTGGCAATGACACAGGTCAAACGTTTTCTGTAAGTCTTCACAAGGTTTTCACACACTGTTGCTGGTATTTTGGCCCATTCCTCCATGCAGATCTCCTCTAGAGCAGTGATGTTTTGGGGCTGTCGCTGGGCAACACAGACTTTCAACTCCCTCCAAAGATTTTCTATGGGGTTGAGATCTGGAGACTGGCTAGGCCAATCCAGGACCTTGAAATGCTCCTTTGTTGCCCAGGCGGTGTGTTTGGGATCATTGTCATGTTGAAAGACCCAGCCACGTTTCATCTTCAATGCCCTTGCTGATGGAAGGAGGTTTTCACTCAAAATCTCACGATACATGGCCCCATTCATTCTTTCCTTTACATGGATCAGTCGTCCTGGTCCCTTTGCAGAAAAACAGCCCCAAAGCATGATGTTTCCACCCCCATGCTTCACAGTAGGTATGGTGTTCTTTGGATGCAACTCAGCATTCTTTGTCCTCCAAACACGACGGCTTGAGTTTTTACCAAAAAGTTATATTTTGGTTTCATCTGACCATATGACATTCTCCCAATCCTCATCCAAATGCACTCTAGCAAACTTCAGACGGGCCTGGACATGTACTGGCTTAAGCAGGGGGACACGTCTGGCACTGCAGGATTTGAGTCCCTGGCGGCGTAGTGTGTTACTGATGGTAGGCTTTGTTACTTTGGTCCCAGCTCTCTGCAGGTCATTCACTAGGTCCCCCCGTGTGGTTCTGGGATTTTTGCTCACCGTTCTTGTGATCATTTTGACCCCACGGGGTGAGATCTTGCGTGGAGCCCCAGATCGAGGGAGATTATCAGTGGTCTTGTATGTCTTCCATTTCCTAATAATTGCTCCCACAGTTGATTTCTTCAAACCAAGCTGCTTACCTATTGCAGATTCAGTCTTCCCAGCCTGGTGCAGGTCTACAATTGTGTTTCTGGTGTCCTTTGACAGCTCTTTGGTCTTGGCCATAGTGGAGTTTGGAGTGTGACTGTTTGAGGTTGTGGACAGGTGTCTTTTACACTGATAACAAGTTCAAACAGGTGCCATTAATACAGGTAACGAGTGGAGGACAGAGGAGCCTCTTAAAGAAGAAGTTACAGGTCTGTGAGAGCCAGAAATCTTGCTTGTTTGTAGGTGACCAAATACTTATTTTCCACCATAATTGCATTTTTCTCAATTTGTCTGTCATAGTTGACGTGTACCTATGATGAAAATTACAGGCCTCTCTCATCTTTTTCAGTGGGAGAATTTGACAATTGGTAGCTGACTAAATACTTTTTTTCCCCACTGTATCATGATGTTTTCATCTAATTGTCAAACAAATCACTATAAAAAGTAGGTTACATTCACACGTTCATCAAAAATAATTTCAGCATCCGAACAGTGCACTGTGCACCTGCCAACATTCCTTCAATTCGCAAGTGGCTGAAACTATCTCACCGGAAAAAGCATCCGAGTGAGCGAAACAGCACCCTTCTGTCTTACTATATGCATGTCATACTCTTTTTGGCCAGACAGCATCAGATACATTGGCTACACATACATTTACATTTTAGTCATTTAGCAGACGCTCTTATCCAGAGCGACTTACAGTTAGTGAGTGCATACATTTTCATACTGGCCCTCCTTGGGAAACGAACCCACAACCCTGGCGTTGCAAGCGCCATGCTCTACCAACTGAGCTACAGGGCACTCTGTCTCTGCCACAACGACAATGGCAGTATTATCAGCAGCACCTATCTTTTTACTAAAGAAATGCGTTAACTTAGGCAATTTCTGTTCAAATTATATCTTCTTACTTTATTTTTTATTTTCTTTGCCCAGCTCTGAAAGCTCCTCATTGCTGCATCTTAATTTCAATGAAAGTCATGTTTGCAAACATATTGAGTGAAAACAATGCACTGGAACTCTGTCAGGGTGAAGTAGTCCATTATTATGAATCAGCACGTGGGTGATTAATGACACTTGTTTCTACTATTATGAGAAAAACTTTCATCATATTAATACTGATACGAAATATATGTATATGTATGGAAATAAATTATTAATCTATTACTAATTATAATTAGGCTGTATGGATTAATTAACTTTTTTGAAGGCCTTTTTTGTCAACAATGTAGCAACATATTTTATTTACTTGATTTATTTCTTAATACCTTAGATAAAGTTAGGGAGGGGGGGCTGGAGAAGGAGGGGCTAGGAAGGGGAGGGTGGGAGGGGAACGACCAATGGGTGGGTTTCCCTGTGGGTCCTGCTTTTTGTTTCACATCCATGGGTTTATCAACACTAAAGATAACAATTACACAATTTTTAAACAATGTCAACGCTAGCTATTCTCTCTTGGAATTTGAAAGAACTTAATAGTCCTATCAAACGTTCTAGCTGTCTTGATATCCTAGCAAGAAACCATATTGATATAGCAATGCTCCAAGAAACACACCTGCTCCAAAAGGACGTGCATAGAATAGAGAACCATTTGTACAAACTGGCTGCTTGAAAAAATAAAGAAATGTTTAATCCAGTGGAGGCTGGTGGGAGGAGCTATAGGAGGACGGGCTCATTCTAATGGCTGGAAAGGAATTTATGGAACGGTATCAAACCCATCAAACATATGAAAGCCACGTTTGACTCAATTCCATTTACTCCATTTCAGCTATTACAATGAGTCCGTCCTTCTATAGCTCCTCCCACCAGCCTCCACTAGTGTAATCATAATGATACATAAGAAACACAAAATCACCATCTTGGGTAAATCACTTTCCTTAAATGTATCCTTAATGAAAAGAAAATGTTCTTTATTAATGTGTACGCTCGAAGTTCATCTGATCCTAAAAAAAATTATTCTCTGAACAGCATATTGTTAGAATTAACTAAATTCCATCTGGTTATTGGGACAGACATTAATGTCATTTTGGACATGCGAGACAACTCTAATAAGACCAACTACAATCTACACCTCTATTAACTTTCATCAAGAAAATAGAAATTCGACATATGAGCTTGTCTGACAACCACGCTTACTGCCAGTGGTGTAAAGTACTTAAGTAAAAATACTTTAAAGTACTACTTAAGTAGTTTTTATGGGAATCTGTATTTTACTTTACTATTTATATTTTTGACAAATTTGACTTTTACTTCACTACATTCCGAAATAAAATAATGTACTTTTTACTCCATACAGTGCATTCGGAGAGTTCTCAGACACCTTGACCTTTTCCATATTTTGTTACATTACAGCCTTATTCTAAAATTGATTAAATCGTTTTTTTCCCTCATCAATCTACACACAACACCCCATAACGAAAAAGCAAAAACAGGTTTTAAGAAATTGCTGTAAATTTATAAAACCAAAAAACTGAAATATCACATTTACATAAGTATTCAGACCCTTTACACAGTACTTCGTTGAAGCACCTTTGGCAGCGATTACAGCCTCGAGTCTTCTTGGGTATGACGCTACAAACTTGGCACACCTGTATTTGGGGAGTTTCTCCCATTCTTCTCTACAGATCCTCCCAAGCTCTGTCAGGTTGGATGGGGAGCGTCGCTGCACAGCTATTTTCAGGTCTCTCGTGAGATGTTCGATCAGCTGCAAGTCCGGGCTCAGGGCCGTTGTCCTGTTGGAAGGTGAACTTTCGCCCCAGTCAGAGGTCCTGAGCGCTCTGGAGCAGGTTTTCATCAAGGATCTCTCTGTTCTTTGATCCATTCATCTTTCCCTCGATCCTGACTCATCTCCCAGTCCCTGCCGCTGAAAAACATCCCCACAGCATGATGCTGCCACCACAGAGTTCAATCTTGGTTTCATCAGACCAGAGAATCTTATTTCTCATGGTCGGAGAGTCTTTAGGTGCCTTTTGGCAAACTCCAATCGGGCTGTCATGTGCCTTTTACTGAGGAGTGGCTTCCGTCTGGCCACTCTACCATAAAGGCCTGATTGGTGGAGTGCTGCAAAGATTGTCTGTCCTTCTGGATGGTTCTCCCATCTCCACAGAGGACCTCTGGAGCTCTGTCAGGGTGACCATCGGGTTCTTGGTCACCTCCCTGACCAAGGCCCTTCTCCCCCGATTGCTCAGTTTGGCCGGGCTGCCAGCTCTAGGAAGAGTCTTGCTGGTTCCAAACTTCTTCCATTTAAAAATGATGGAGACCACTGTGTTCTTGGGGACCTTCAATGCTGCAGAAATGTTTTGGTACCCTTCCCCAGATCTGTGCCTCAATACAATCCTGTCTCAGAGCTCTACGGACAATTCCTTCGACCTCATGGATTTTTGCTCTGACATGCACTGTCAACTGTGGGACCTTATAAAGACAGGTGTGTGCCTTTCCAAATCATGTCCAATCAATAGAATCTACCACAGGTGGACTCCAATCAAGTTGTAGAAACATCTCAAGGAATATCAATGGAAACAGGATGCACCTGAGCTCAATTTTGAGTCTCATAGCAAAGGGTCTGTAAATAAGGTATTTCAGTTTTTTATTTTTAATAAATGTGCAACATTTTCTAAAAACCTGTTTTTGCTTTGTCATTATGGGGTATTGTGTGTAGATTGATGAGGAAATGTTTTTATTTAATCAATTTTTGAATAAGGCTGTAAGGTAACAAAATGTGGAAAAAGTCAAGGGGTCTGAAAACTTTCCGAATGCATTGTACATTTTACCTGACACCCAAAAGTACTCGTTACATTTTTAATGCTGAGCAGGACAGAAAAATTGTCCAATTCACGGACTTATCAAGAGAACACGTGGTCATCCCTGCTACCTCTGATCTGGTGGACTCACTAAACACAAAGACATCTTTTTTAAACGATGTCTGAGGGTTGGAGTGTGCCCCTGGTTATCCGTGAATTTTTAAAACAAGAAAATGGTTCCGTCTGCTTTGCTTAATATAAGGAATTCTAAATGATTTATACTTTTACTTTTACTTTTGATACTTAAGTATATTTTAGCAATTACATTTACATTTGGTACTTAAGTATATTTAGAACCGAATACTTTTAGACTTTTACTCAAGTAGTATTTTACTGGGTCACTTTTATTTGAGTAACTTTCTATTAAGGTATCTACACCTTTACTCAAGTATGACAATTGGGTACTTTCCCACCACTGCTTACTGCTGCCAACTTCAAATCTTTTAATCTCCTAAAAGAGCCACAAGATGGCGTTTCAACGTTTCATTACTACAAAATCCTAAATTAATTCATAATGATCAATACAAATTTAGTCGATGACCACAGGATTCTATGGGATGCCACCAAAGGTTTTAGTACAAATAATGCAACTGCATTTGCATCTGGGTTGAATAAATCACAGTTAAAGAAGATATCAGAATTGACAATGTTTTTAACTGCTTTAGAGCGTTCTCAACAAACACTATTTTCAGACCAGGTAGCTATTACTCTTTCCAAAGTTAAGACAGAACTTAATTTATTGATAAGGCAGCGAGCAGAATTAGCCTTCCATCGAGTTAGACTCAAACATTACTTCCATGGTAATCATCAGATTCGTTTACTGGCCAACAAGCTACGCAGTAACGATCCATTAGCTGACATAACAACTATTGAATATAAAACAGGGGAATTACTATCAGAACCCAAATTAATCAATCAACGATTCTATCTTCTATAAAGAACTGTAAATGGTTGTCGAAGTTGCTCCAAACGTCACATTTTGAAGTTAAGGGTTAAGTTTAGGCACTCAGCATTACGAATGGTTAAGATAAGAGTTAAGGTTTGGGATAGGGTTAAAACAAAAGATACAAAAACAGTCTCCATGACTGGGATTGAACACGCTACCTTCTGATCAAGATTCATGGGATTACGCATAGCCTTCATCCTCGTCCACAACGCCCTAGCAAAACCCAAGCCTACTTGATCGTAATAGCGCTCACTGTTGCCACTACTGGCCACTTTTGAAGGCATTTTCCGTTATCAACAGTGCCTTGCAAAAGTATTCATCCCCCTTGGCGTTTTTCCTATTTTGTTGCATTACAACCTTTATTTTAAATAGATTTTTATTTGGATTTCATGTAATGGACATACACAAAATAGTCCAAATTGGTGAAGTGAAATGAAAAAAATGACTTGTTTCAAAAAATTCAAAGAACTTATATAATGGAAAAGTGGTGCGTGCATATGTATTCACCCCCTTTGCTATAAAGCCCCTAAATAATATCTGGTGCAACCAATTACCTTCAGAAGTCACATAATTAGTTAAATAAAGTCCACCTGTGTGCAATTAAAGTGTCACATGATCTGTCACATGATCTCAGTATATATACACCTGTTCTGAAAGGCCCCAGAGTCTGCAAGACCACTAAGCAAGGGGCACCAACAAGCAAGCGGCACCATGAAGACTAAGGAGCTCTTCAAACAGGTTAGGGACAAAGTTGTGGTGAAGTACAGATCAGGGTTGGGTTATAAAAAAATATCCAAAACTTTGAACATCCCACGGAGCACCATTAAATCCATTATTAAAAAATGGAAAGAATATGGCACCAAACCTGTCAAGAGAGGGCCGCCCACCAAAACTCACGGACCAGGCAAAGAGGGCATTAATCAGAGAGGCAACAAAGAGACCAAAGATAACCCTGAAGGAGCTGAAAAGCTCCACAGCAGAGATTGGAGTATCTGTCCATAGGACCACTCCACAGAGCTGGGCTTTACGGAAGAGTGCCCAGAAAAAAGCCATTGCTTAAAGAAAAAAATAAGCAAACCTGTTTGGTGTTCGCCAAAAGGCATGTGGGAGACTCCCCAAACATATGGAAGAAGGTATTCTGGTCAGATGAGACTAAAATTGAGCTTTTTAGCCATCAAGGAAAACGCTATGTCTGGCGCAAACCCAACACCTCTCATTACCCCGAGAACACCATCCCCACAGTGAAGAATGGTGGTGGAGCATGGTGGTGGCAGTATCATGCTGTGGGGATGTTTTTCATCAGCAGGGACTGGGAAACTGATTGAAGGAAGGATGGATGGCGCTAAATACAGGGAAATTCTTGAGGGAAACCTGTTTCAGTCTTCCAGAGATTTGAGACTGGGACGGAGGTTCACCTTCCAGCAGGACAATGACTCTAAGCATACTGCTAAAACAACACTTGAGTGGTTTAAGGGGAAACATTTCAAATGTCTTGGAATGGCCTAGTCAAAGCCCAGACCTCAATCCAATTGAGAATCTGTGGTATGACTTAAAGATTGCTGTACACCAGCGGAACCCATCCAACTTGAAGGAGCTGGAGCAGTTTTGCCTTGACGAATGGGCAAAAATCCCAGTGGCTAGATGTGCCAAGCTTATAGAGACATACCCCAAGAGACTTGCAGCTGTAATTGCTGCAAAAGGTGGCTCTACAAAGTATTAACTTTGGGGGGGTGAATAGTTATGCACGCTCAAGTTTTCTTCAGTCTCCCCTGGTTTCTCAGCGGCAGCTGTAAGTGGTGGTCGTGTCAGTGGCGGTTTTGTGGAAAAACCAAGACCGTTGTCAAAAACAAAGATGGTTCTGCGGAGTTGTTCGAGGAAGGAAAGAGAGGAAGGCTCCACATCACTCTCTCACTTGAGTATTTTATCTAGTTATTTACAGATTTGCTCTTTTGTAGCTTTGTAAACTACATGTGTTTTCTATACCTGTTCGCACCTCTCTCTGTAGGCTTTACAGATGCTCCCCACCCCTTGGCTGCAATCCTTCTAAAGTCCCAGCCCATCTCCTGAAAATATCTGAAACCCTACCTATTCAAGCAGTATCTTAAATAATCCTCCTCCTCACCATGCACTAACTCTAAGTCGCTCTGGATAAGAGCGTCTGCTAAATGCCAAAAATGTAAATGTAAAATGTATACTCACTTCCATCGGGCGTTGCACACCAAGCTAGCATTACTGGTGCAGACTTGGGGACCGACAAACTCCAAGCACCTATTCCGCATACTAGGGTCCTTCGGCAGGGCATGCAAACCATAGAACGTCAATCCGTATAGGGCTTTTCAGGGCTTTTCAGTCCTTTGAACACGTTGGGGCCAATGAAACAACAGAGACCCATTAATGAAGGTAAGCGGAGTGGGCGGAGTGGCGATTTGCACATGAAGCTTGGCAAAAGGGGGCATGATTTGTTGACATAACTGTAATTCAAACCCAACCTTAATTTACTCTGTTTTAGACGAGACTGACTTTATGACCAAAATGATCCTATTTACACTTTATAGTGAATTTTGACACTAGAATAAATGTTTCTGACTCATATCGATGCCACACAGGCAGTTTTCAAAGGGATTAGTTGTTACATGCTTCATCAGAAACAACAGCTCCTTGGGCTGTATTATCTCTTGATGCAAAAAAAGCTTTTGATAGACTAGAATGGTCGTATATCTGGTCTTGGAACATATGGGAATTGCTGCCCATTTCATTAATAAGATAACAATTCTATATTCAATCCCTCAGCCATAGTTATAACAGCAATATCTGCTCCTTTCAGAAGCACTAAAAACAACAGACAAGGTGATCCAATTTCTCCTTTGCTATTTTTATTATCCATGGAACGCCTGGCCCAGACAATTCGTAAATCGAAGGAAATAACATCAATTTCCCTCAAATCTACTGACTCATTATGATCAGACGATATTTTACTATGTCTCAATCGCTCCCAAACTCATTGAAGATCATAGATAAATTAATCTTAACCAAATCAGCCCTGCTGCCCCTCAAGACCCCGATGGAGGACTCCATCTCTACTTATGGAATCCCAATTGTTTCCCATTTTAAATATTTGGGAGTAGATATATTTCCTTCCTTAGATAAAACCATTGCCAGAAACTGTAACAGAACTCCCAAATCAATTAAATCCGACCTCAGTAGATTGAATAACATCCCAGTTGCTTTAACTGGCAGAATATTTATTGTCAAAATGAATATATTGCCACGGCATAATTTCTGTATTTCAATGCTTCCCATGGCTCCGCTTACTAGCTATTGGGATATAATTAATAGTGCGGTTTCAAAAGAATATAGCAAGTTAAGCGATTCCGGATAACATTAACAAACTTACAAAGAGGGAAAGACGAAGGAGGACTATCCATACCAAACTTTAAATTGTATTTCCAGGCACTAGCTGAGTATAGAGAGAAATGTTGGCTGGGTGGGGTTGGGGGAATGGGAAGGGAGGGAGAAAACGTAATTCTCTACATACAAAACTCTCCCTCAGTTTTTAAAAGTATTTTATTACTATTTTTTATTTTTTATTTTGCGCAGCTCACAAGGCCCCTAGATGATGTGAGGCCTGAGGCAATTGCCTCTTCTGCGCCACTGGTCAGGTGTTAAAATACAGTGAACAGGAGGGGTGAAACCTCTGACAGGAAGGCCTGTGTACTGTGTGCTACATCAGACTGTAGCTAGTCATAGATCACTATGTCCTGTCAACTTCCACTAGAACTTGCTGTCCATTCCCCTTTTGAACTCTATCTTTGAATCATTTCAAATACAGCATGAAGTCAGTGGATCACGGTATATCTGTTTCAAGGGTTCATTATCACTGATATTCTCCTCAGCATTTGAGGAGAGGGCAGGATTATGGCATACTCATATTTCAAGGTTTGTTAAATCCTCTTTTCATGACCACCACTTTAAATGAGTCTGTTCTGCAACCTAATGGGCCTCAGGGATTTAGAACCAAGGCAAGCACATATTTGACTCTAACCTGTCTCGACCCTCTTCAAAAGTTCACTGTGCATATGCATGGTTCAGATATCCAATGAGATATACCACACAGACTATACCGTGTTGTTGAGAAATGATCAGCACGGTTAGAGCCATCATGTCATGAAACTCAGGAATTGTTGTGTCCTTACTGGCTGTGCAATAATTAAATAATATTCTCTCAATTGGTTATCTTCCAGCTGGCCAGGAGTGTATGTTCAGCAAGGTTGCCATTTGGTTGCTCTCTTTGAACTTGAGGTATTGTAAAGCAAGTATTTGTTGGGGAACCAAAGAGAGACATAAGTCATGTTTTGAAAGCATGGTATGTGTATGTGAAAGATGTGGCTAGTGTGTATGCCGACAGATGCATGTGGCATAGTTTGTCATTGTCTGACTATGAATGTGAGCCTGGTGTTGGGTTGTGTCCCAGTTTGATGTTGAAATGCGTAGCAAGGATTCTAGGGACATTGAAATTAGATGATTGGCTTTGGAACATGGCACCCTCTGTGACAGATGGTTGGAAGCTGTGGATGCTGAGATGAGATACTCACAGATCTACGGACAGTTTCTGTCCACAGCCATGCTGTGCTTTGGGAAAGGATAGATTAAATTGATGATGGATCTACTAGCAGATGATGAGCTATGTTTTTCAAAATATCTGACATTTTTTCTGCAATTTTCAGAGAATTTAAAATGTTTTATCTGAGTATGTATTCTGTATAACATGGAGCATCTCAGGATCTTAGATGTATCTACAGTCCCAATTCTGATATTATTTCCACTAATTGGTATTTTGACCAATCAGATCAGCTCTGAAAAAGCTCTGATAAGAAAAGATCTGATGTGATTGGTCAAAAGACCAATTAGGGGAAAAAAGATCAGAATTGGGCTGCCTGTCTAAATGCAGCCAAATGACAAAAAAAGAGAGAGAATCCAGCATGTGCTGCCTGGTGCTAGTGTCAGTGTGAGGGGCTTTAGCAGATTCCTGCCGTCTGTCTCTAAACAAACAGGCAGTATTGTGCGCCCAGTGCTCCTGCCAGCCACCTCCACCATGCTGCCACGCAGCCCGAAGACTTCTGCTGCCTGGGGAGGTGACAGAGGGGCGAGGAGAGGGGCGCAGCCACACTCTCCTTCATGCTTTCCTTTGGTAGCTTTGCTCTCTATCACACCAGAGCAGGATGCTGACATTCTCACGACGTAACAAGTGTGATCAGAGGTTTGTAAAAACTGAGAATCACGATCATATGGCACCACCACCTATCAGAAGAGAAGCCTTAGGGGATGAGAGATATCCAGGGAACATACAGTATCACTACACTGCCTTTGTTCTCATTAGAACTTAGAACTAGTTTGTTTGAGAAACTGTGTAGTGCTGTATGTAAACGTAAAGGTCATGTTGCAAGTTAAATTTGCCAATATAAATAGAATACACCACGTGTGGATGGCAATAAAAATAAACGTTTTTTCCACCGGGCTGATAAAGAAAGAAGCACATGCGCTAGTAAAATTTTGCATGTGATGTTCATTCAGGTGAAGACTCTGGAGCTGACTGGGGACTACATCTGGTGAAGATGCCAGTTCTACAAACAAGTAGCCATTACTCCTCGGCCTGAAGTCCTAGAATAAAACTAAAATGATCTGCTTGAAGGTAATTGCCTCCTTTATAAGTGTACATGAATTTTGTTGGTAAAAGGCATGAACTTGGCATTGCTAGCTGGCTTCTAACTTATTCATCCTACTTTACTAGCAACTGGCAAGCTGTATCAGATGCGAGGGGAAATCAAATAGCTACTGTGCCTTCAAAGTATTCAGACCCCTTGACTTTTTCCACATTTTGTTACGTTACAGCCTTATTCTAAAATTGATTAAATAAATACAAATCCTCAGCAATCTACACACAATACCCCATAATGACAAAGCGAAAACAGGTATTTATATAAGTATTCAGACCCTTTGCTATGAGACACAAAATTGAGGTCAGGTCCATCCTGTTTCCATTGATCATCCTTGAGGTGTTTCTACATCTTGATTGGAGTCCACCTGTGGTAAATCAATTGATTGGACATGATTTGGAAAGGCATATATAAGATCCCCAGTTGACAGTGCATGTCAGAGCAAAAACCAAACCATGAGGTCGAAGGAGTTGTCTGTACAGCTCCGTGACAGGATTGTGTCGAGGCACAGATCTGGGGAAGGGTACCAAAACATTTCTGCAGCATTGAAGGTCCCCAAGAACACAGTGGTCTTCATCATTCTTAAATGGAAGATGTTTGGAACCACCAAGACTCTTCCTAGAGCTGGCCGCCTGGCCAAACTGAGCAATCGGGGGAGAAGGGAGGTGACCAAGATCCCGATGGTCACTCTGACAGAGCTCTAGAGTTCCTCTGTGGAGATGGGAGAACCTTCCAGAAGGACAACCATCTCTGCAGCACTCCACTAATCAGGCCTTTATGGTAGAAGCCACTCCTCAGTAAAAGGCACATGACAGCCCACTTGGAGTTTGCCAAAAGGCACCTAAAGACTCTCAGACCATGAGAAACAAGATTATTTGTTCTGATGAAACCAAGATTGAATGCCTGAATGCTAAGCATCACATCTGGAGGAAACCTGCCACCATCCCTACGGTGAAGCATTGTGGTGGGAGCATCATGCTGTGGGAATGTTTTTCAGCGGCAGAGACTGGGACACTAGTCAGGATCGAGGGAAAGATGAACGGAACAGAGAGATCCTTGATGAAAACCTGCTCCAGAGCACTCAGGACCTCAGACTGGGGCGAAGGTTCACCTTCCAACAGGACAACGACCCTAAGCACACAGCCAAGACCACGCATGAGTGGCTTCGGGACAAGTCTCTGAATATCCTTGAGTGGCCCAGCCAGAACCCGGACTTGAACCCGATCGAACATCTCTGGAGAGACCTGAAAATAGCTGTGCAGCAACGCTCCCCATCCAACCTGACAGAGCTTGAGATTATCTGCAGAGAAGAATGGGAGAAACTCCCCAAATACAGGTGTGCCAAGCTTGTAGCGACATGCCTAAGAAGACTCAAGGCTGTAATTGCTGCCAAAGATGCTTCAACAAAGTGGGGGCGGCAGGTAGCTTAGTGGTTAAGAGCGTTGTGCCAGTAACCGAAAGGTCGCTGGTTCTAATCCCCGAGCCGACTATGTGAAAAATCTGTCGTTGTGCCCTTTAGCAAGGCACTTAACCCTAATTGCTCCTGTAAGTCGCTCTGGATAAGAGTGTCTGCTAAATGACTAAAATGTAAAGTACTGAGTAAAGGGTCTGAATACTTATGTAAATGTGATATTTTGCAAAGATTTCTAAAAACCTGTTTTTGCTTTGTCATTATGGGGTATTGTGTGTAGATTGATGAGGGTAAAAAACTATTTAATCAGTTTTAGAATAAGGCTGTAACCTAACAAAATGTGGAAAAAGTCAAGTGGTCTGAATACTTTCCGAAGGCACTGTATATTTGCTAAGCTATCAATCTGATTGATAAAGTTGATAAAAAATGCCATTATCTATCTAGCTAGCTAGCTAGATTGAAACTGCTGTGGGAAAGTTAGCTAACATTGCCTAACTCCCACCATTAGTCTGAGTTCACCACCTTAGCTAGCTAAGTGGACTGTAGCTAGGTTTCTAGAAAATAACAGCTATATATTTGCTAGCTACGGTATAATATTGACTCAAGAACACTTTTTGTCAAACTACTTTGTTCCCCTGCTCGTTTATTGATGCACTGGTAACTGAAAAAGTTGGCAAGAAAAATGCCCCTCTTGGTTTCACTGCAAATAGGCTGTTTTGGTATAATATGGCTGAATAGGCTTGTGCACATTTACATTAGTGTTTCATTTGTTAACTAAGTTACTGACTGACTAGGCTAATTCGTATTCATGTTTTTGGTGTTGCATTTCCGATGAAGAGGGATTTAGATCACTAGAAAGCAGCATTCAGACAGACCAGGGCCAGTATTCACAAAGCATCTCAGAGTAGGAGTACTGATTTTAGGATCAGATTTGCCTTTTATATCAGAATGAATGATTACATTGACAAGGGGGAGCTGGTCCTAGATGACTATTCCTACTCTGAAGACGCTTTGTGAATACGGGCCTGGGAAGAAAGCTGTTGCTCAATACCTTGCACAGCAGTCTTTCACCACAGGACCCTAGAGGTATTACAGTCAATGCTTATGAACTGAATATTTGTATGTGAATTTCCATATCAATGACACTAACACATGGGTTGAATTGTTCAGCAACATGTGCAGTGAACATGGCTTTGGTGATGAAAGGTACATCATGCATTTGTCATCTCCCTATCAGGCAACTGCATACTGTGACATGGGCTTGGATCGCGACACTGATATTCTTCATGCTTCCTGACTTAATACTGGGGTCTTCAGTGGTTCCGGAAGCAAGGGCCTTACCTGGGAGTACAGCAACAGTCTCTCTGTCTCGCAGCAATTCTGTCAACATGTATTGTAAGTAACCACTAAAATTCATACAAACTAATATGGACGCAAGCACCGACTTATATTCACTTTGTCCCATTCTTTAATCTTGTCTGGGATACTGTATATATTTTTGTTGCGACACCTGTATGATATACATTAATAAAAATGTATTCACTCTGGACTTGAGACTTGCATTTATTTTAGACCTAAGTGTATTTGTCTGGATGTTTAAGTTATCACAGAAGTTAGTAAACATGTGAAGACCAGCATGACAAACATGCTATGAAAAAGTTATTGTTTTGTAAAATACAATTTAAAAAATGAAAATGAGATGTTTATAAAAAACTATTACATTTGGTCATCCCCAAAATGTGGCCATTGAAAGTCTGCGGATAGCTGACAACAGGGTCGCAGTTTTTTTGATGTGCTGCTCTAGAGTTCCATAGCCCAGCAGACTCACCTAGAGGAAAGGGGGATGGACACATGTTAGTTCTGATATAAGTCTGGGAGACTTTTACAGGGAGGAGAGAGTTGGAGTTGGAGTGAGTACAGTAACTCCAATCCAACTATTGGCCCTGTATAATATGCTAGCATCACACAAGCAGACTGCCATAGTGAAGGGGGTTTACATAGTGCATTAAGTATACTATTATGAGTGGAGCTGACTTCTCTGTGCTCTGGAGAAATCGCAGGTAGTTGGTCAGAAGGCTCTGGAGCTCCTTGGACCAGTCTGTCTCTGTAGCACCTGGAGAGAGACAGATAGAGGTAGTGAGTGTGCTTGAAAGAGTGAGCCCTTACCGCTGACTTACCACTGGCCCAGGGCCTCCTGCCTAACCCTCTAATCGCAGTCTCTCTTACAGGGAGTTACTACAGGAGTAGACCATTGTATGGTGCATAGGGCTTCTCCACTTATATGAGTGTAGCATTAGTTATTGAAATGGTATAATGCAATGTAAAGGAAAAAGCAATATCATGACTTACTCCATGTTCCTGCTGATAGCAAGCCTCAACCTAGATGCATGATTCATGCCTGTAAATGGCAACAGAGCCACTAGTTACCACAACCAGCCTATTTCTACAATTTATCTTCTTAAAATCTGATTTTAAGCCTAACCTAACCACACTGATAAGCTTATACCTAACCTTAAATTAAGACCAAAAAGCAAAAGTTTGTTATGAATTTTTACGATTTGGCCAATTTTGACTTTGTGGCTGTGGTAACTAGTGGAAACACAACAGAGCTGATAAAAAATATGCATGCAATTTTAGGAGAACGGTTATGACAAATTACATCGCATCCATGTGAATTTATAGCTAAGATATTATTTAGATTATGGCACCATGTATAATTTCACTAACAATTGCAACCTCAATTTATTCCATCATGACATCAATGACAACATGCTCCTTATCTGACTATAGTTGACTGCTAGCTTAGCCAGATGCAGCATGTGAGGCCGGGCTAATTTTGTAGCCAAACTGCTTCACATAGGGTGATTTGTCTAGTTAGCTAGCTAGCTAAATTACAACCCTATTAATTCTAGAAGTATCGACTATTGCTTAATTCAGAAAGTAGGCATCAGCTCCGAGTTACATCTGTAGGCATTAACTCGCTAGCTAGCGTTATCTAGCTAACATAAGCTAGCTAGCCAACATGCCTTGTTTCTGACATGCCACGATCCTGCTTACTTTACATCTGACAGATATTTAGCTACTCTAGCTAGCTAGATAATAATGGTTAATGATAATTGCAGTTACAGCGCCTTGCAAAAGTATTCATCCACCTTGGTTATTTTCCTATTTTGTTGCATTACAACCTGTAATTTAAATGGATTTTTATTTGGATTTCATGTAATGGACATACACAAAATAGTCCAAATTGGTGAAGTGAAATGAAAAAAATTACTTGTTTCAAAAAATTCTAAAAAATAAATAACAGAAAAGTGGTGCGTGCATATGTATTCACCCCCTTTGCTATGAAGCCCCTAAAATAAGATCTGGTGCAACCAATTACCTTCAGAAGTCACATAATTAGTTAAATAAAGTCCACCTGTGTGCAATCTAAGTGTTTCATGATCTCAGTATATATACACCTGTTCTGAAAGGCCCCAGAGTCTGCAACACCACTAAGCAAGGGGCACCACCAAGCAAGCGGCACCATGAAGACCAAGGAGCTCTCCAAACAGGTCAGGGACAAAGTTGTGGTGAAGTACAGATCAGGGTTGGGTTATAACAAAATATCCAAAACTTTGAACATCCCACGGAGCACCATTAAATCCATTATTAAAAAATTGAAAGAATATGGCACCACAACAAACCTGCCATGAGAGGGCCACCCACTAAAACTCACGGACCAGGCAAGGAGGGCATTAATCAGAGAGGCAACAAAGAGACCAAAGATAACCCTGAAGGAATTGCAAAGCTCCACAGCGGAGATTGGAGTATCTGTCCATAGGACCACTTTAAGCCGTACACTCCACAGAGCTGGGCTTTACGGAAGAGTGGCCAGAAAAAAGCCATTGCTTAAAGAAAAAAATAAGCAAACACGTTTGGTGTTCACCAAAAGGCATGTCGGAGACTAAAATTTAGCTTTTTGGCCATCAAGGAAAACACTATGTCTGGCACAAACCCAACACCTCTCATCACCCCGAGAACACCATCCCCGCAGTGAAGCATGGTGGTGGCAGCATCATGCTGTAGAGATGCTTTTCGTCGGCAGGGACTGGGAAACTGGTCAGAATTGAAGGAATGATGGATGGCGCTAAATACAGGGAAATTCTTGAGGGAAACCTGTTTCAGTCTTCCAGAAATTTGAGACTGGGATGGAGGTTCACCTTCCAGCAGGACAATGACCCTAAGCATACTGCTAAAGCAACACTTGAGTTGTTTAAGGGGAAACATCTAAATGTCTTGGAATGGCCTAGTCAAAGCCCAGACCTCAATCCAATTGAGAATCGGTGGTATGACTTAAAGATTGCTGTACACCAGTGGAACCCATCCAACTTGAAGGAGCTGGAGCAGTTTTGCCTTGACGAATGGCCCAAAATCCCAGTGGCTAGATGTGCCAAGCTTATAGAGACATACCCCAAGAGACTTGCAGCTGTAATTGCTGCAAAAGGTGGCTCTACAAAGTATTAACTTTGGCGGGGGGGTGAATAGTTATGCACGCTCAAGTTTTCTTCAGTCTCCCCTGGTTTCTCAGCGGCAGCTGTAAGTGGCAGTCGTGTCAGTGGCGGTTTTGTGGAAAAACCAAGACCGTTGTCAAAAACAAAGATGGTTCTGCTGAGTTGTTCGAGGAAGGAAAGAGAGGAAGGCTCCACATCACTCTCTCACTTGAGTATTTTATCTAGTTATTTACAGATTTGCTCTTTTGTAGCTTTGTAAACTATGTGTGTTTTCTATACCTGTTCGCACCTCTCTCTGTAGGCTTTACAGATGCTCCCCACCCCTTGGCTGCAATCCTTCTAAAGTCCCAGCCCATCTCCTGAAAACATCTGAAACCCTACCTATTCAAGCAGTATCTTAAATAATCCTCCTCCTCACCATGCACTAACTCTAAGTCGCTCTGGATAAGAGCGTCTGCTAAATACCAAAAATGTAAATGTAAAATGTATACTCACTTCCATCGGGCGTTGCACACCAAGCTAGCATTACTGGTGCAGACTTGGGGACCGACAAACTCCAAGCACCTATTCCGCATACTAGGGTCCTTCGGTAGGGCATGCAAACCATAGAACGTCAATCCGTATAGGGCTTTTCAGGGCTGAATAGTAATGCACGCTCAAGTTTTCTGTTTATTTGTCTTATTTCTTGTTTGTTTCACAAGGAAAAATATTTTGCTTCTTCAAGGTGGTAGGCATGTTGTGTAAATCAAATTATACAAACCCCAAAAATATCAATTTTAATTCCAGGTTGTAAGGCAACAAAATAGGAAAAATGCCAAGGGGGGTGAATACTTTCGGAAGGCACTGTAGTTAATTATCTAACTAGCTAAGTGTAAAACGCAGCCATTGACTGCCTGGCTGCACCAGATGGCAGTGTGTGAGTGGGTGTCTTTTGACAATGCAGCACCGGACTACAGCCATATCGTTTTATCCTAAGCCAGCTAGCTAACCAACTAGGCAACTTTTCTGACCAACTAGATATTACTTTAGCCAACATCGCCCGACATCTTCTTGGCTACTCCCATCTATTTCTTCTTCTAGGTTGAAAACGATATGGCTGTAGTACTGTGCTTAATTATTTTAAGAAACCCACTCGCACACTGCCATCTGGTGCAGCCAGGCAGTCAATGGCTAGGCGTTCCAAAAGTATTCACCTGAATCTAAGTCAAACCTGGACAACATTCTATTTCAGATTTTTATGGTGCGCGTATTATATCTCCAATTTACAATGTCAGATTGAAAAAAAAGGTGACATATCAGATTCATACATATATGCACTACTCATTATTATATGTTTTTTAAGTGAAACATGGCCTTTAATGGCCAGGGCCTAATTTCTCAGTTGTGATGTAACTTAAGCATTACAACGATCATACCAGATGCATCGTTATTTACGAGCCAACTTTTTAAGAGCGATTTCCAAACAAGTACGTAGAGAGAACGTGCTCTAAGTGCGTTGTTAGACCCACAATGCTGTTTACTTTCTGCATCTACATCCTATCGCTGAGTCTACCTTTACCATTATAATTATTCCACAATACTGACGAAGGATTAGCTCCTAAAGAGATACATTTTCTTAGGTTACAGCCTTATTCTAAAATTGATTAAATTGTTTTTCCCTCATCAATCTACACACAATATCCCATAATGAAAAAACTGGTTTTTAGAAATTTTAGCAAATGTATAAAAATTTTTAAACTGAAATATCACATTGACATAAGTATTCAGACCCTTTACTCAGTACTTTGTTGAAGCACCTTTGGTAGTGATTACAGCCTCGAGACTTCTTGGGTATGATGCTACAAGCTTGGCACACCTATATTTGGGGAGTTTCTCCCATTCTTCTCTGCAGATCATCTCAAGCTCTGTCAGGTTGGATGGGGAGCGTTGCTGCACAGCTATTTTCAGGTCTCTCCAGAGATGTTCGATCGGGTTCAAGTCTGGGCTCTGGCTGCGACACTCAAGGACATTCAGAGACTTGTCCCGAAGCCACTCCTGCGTGGTCTTGGCTGTGTGCTTAGGGTCGTTATCCTGTTGGAAGGTGAACCTTCGCCCCAGTCTGAGGTCCTGAGCGCTCTGGAGCAGGTTTTCATCAAGGATCAGTATGAAAAAATGTATGCACTCACTAACTGTAAGTCGCTCTGGATAAGAGCGTCTGCTAAATGACTAAAATGTAAATGTAAATCTCTCTACTTTGCTCCGTTCATCTTTCCCTCGATCCTGACTAGTGTCCCAGTCCCTGCCGCTGAAAAAAATCCCCACAGCATGATGCTGCCACCACCATGCTTCACCGTAGGGATGGTGCCAGGTTTCCTCCAGACGTGACTCTTGGCATTCATGGTCTGAGAGACCAAGTGGGCTGTCATGTGCTTTTTACTGAGGAGTGGCTTCCGTCTGGCCACTCTACCATAAAGGCCTGATCGGTGGAGCGCTGCACAGATGGTTGTCCTTCTCGAAGGTTTTCCCATCTCTACAGCTCTGTCAGAGTGACATCGGGTTCTTGGTCACCTCCCTGACCAAGGCCCTTCTCCCCCGATTGCTCAGTTTGGCCGGGCGGCCAGCTCTAGGAAGAGTCTTGCTTGTTCCAAACTTCTTCCATTTAAGAATGATGGAGGCCACTGTGTTCTTGGGGACCTTCAATGCTGCAGAAATGTTTTGGTACCCTTCCCCAGATCTGTGCCTCGACACAATCCTGTCTCGGAGCTCTACGGACAATTCCTTTGACCTCATAGCTTGGTGTTTGCTCTGACATGCACTGTCACCTGTGGGACCTTATATAGACAGGTGTGTGCCTTTCCAAATCATGTCCAATCAATTTAATTTACCACAGGTGGACTCCAATCAAGTTGTAGAAACATCTCAAGGATGATTAATGGAAACAGGATGCACCTGAGCAAGGTATTTCTTTTTTTAATTTTAATTAATTTTAATTATGTCATTATGGGGTATTGTATGTAGATTAATGAGGATTTTTTAACATTTATTTAATTTTAGATTAAGGCTGTAACGTAACAAAATGTGGAAAAAGTCAAGGGGTCTGAATACTTTCCAAAGGCACTGTATTACCACATATGGCTGCAAATAGGCTATTGAGGCGGCTCATTATTCTTACCTAATAATAATGCACTAAATCACAGATTGGGCACATTGTGCACATGTTATCACACATCATGAAACACATGGAGGCCAAAACAATTACAGACAGACAGCCTAGTCTCAAAATATAACTAAATTGATTGAACATGAAATAGATGTCAATATGATTGAAATAGCCTATATAGGCCCATGTAGCCTAGGTATCTTTTAATGCAGTCATCTCAGTTTTCATTTGAAGCAACATTTTATCCTTCACTTCAATTTCGTTCTGAAGTTATCGGCAGTCACAGTCAGACGCATAGAATCAGGATTTTTAGGCTATGTTTAGCGGAGATCTTCTTTGAATAAAGTGACGCGGAAGGGATAAAAAAACAGCCAACGATGCACTTTGGCTGCTCTATGAGTGGTCAGGATCACTCACAGATGTGCAAAGGTTTTTAAGAGCCACGTTACTAAAGAAGGCTCTGGGAAACACCTTGGCTACTAAATATACATCGTAATAAGTTTCTAACGATGATCTTAACGGTGTGAAGGCTCTGGGAAACGAGGCCCAGATTATTCCATCAGTAGGCTAAAGGCAGAGACTGAGGGCAGCTTTGAAGGGGACTCCAGAGCAGTGGAACAGAGTGACTCATGTTCTCAGAACCCGGCCTTGATGGGATTCTTGCCTCATTAAACCACTAACAACTGGAAAACACAAGGCTGGCTGGACAGCGCCTCTTACATCCATAATCTCCTCAGCATCCACAATGGCCTTTGTTTTTATTTAAGAGATTATTGTTGTTGGAAAATGTATTACATGAAAGGACACGATTGGCAGGGCCGGACTACCGCATTTGGGGCCCTGGGGCACCAACCTTTTTTTGCATTTCAACACATTTTGCCATGGTGCAGAGACAAATATGCAGTTTTATGCTATTCTATACATTTTGTCATGAGGCTAAGAGAAAATGTTGCAGTTTTAAAGCAAATTTCCTGCGTAATTCTACACTTTTTGCCATGGGGCAGAGAAAAATAATTGCTGTTTTATAGCTCATCTCATGCTTTTGTTCACATTTTGCCGTGAGGCTTAGAGAATGTGAAGTTTTAAACGTTCGATTTTTTTTCTCCTTGAGACTGAAAACGTTTTGAAGCTAATTCCCAGCAATTCAACACATTTCGCTATCATATGCTATCTGGGGGACCGTTCGGTAATCCGTCCCTGAAGGTTGGGCTATATTTCTGCAGTTTGTACATCAGTGTCAACAATGTGAGCTGTGATCAGCTCTGATGTTAAAATACTCCAGCAGGGATGCAGGGGGCACTATTATCTCACAATTGTACTTCTCCACATGCCACCTGACTGGGTTTTATATGACTCTCTCAGACAGAGAATGAATGCCTTTATTTTATTACTATATCAATATACTGTATTTCATGGTATTCAAAATGCCATGGTTTCGAGTGTTTGAGAAAGATACGAAGCAGTCATGAATTATGATAGGGACATTTTATATTGAGCAGTGAATAATTATCTATGAAATCTATATTCCAGGACCTCTATACCAGGCGGTGTCAGAGGAAGGCCCTCAAAATTGTCAAAGACTCCAGCCACCCTAGTCATAGACTGTTCTCTCTGCTACCGCACGGCAAGCGGTACCGGAGTGCCAAGTCTAGGTCCAAAAGACTTCTCAACAGCTTCTACCCCCAAGCCATAAGACTCCTGAACAGCTAATCATGGCTACCCGGACTATTTGCACTGCCCCCCCACCCCATCCTTTTACGCTGCTGCTACTCTGTTAATTACTTATGCATAGTCACTTTAACTCTACCCACATGTACATATTACTTCAACTAGCCGGTGCCCCCGCACATTGACTCTGCACCGGTACCCCCCTGTATATATAGCCTCCCTACTGTTATTTTATTTTACTTCTGCTCTTTTCTTCTCAACACTTTTTTTGTTGTTGTTTTATTTTTACTTTTTTGTAAAAAATAAATGCACTGTTGGTTAAGGGCTGTAAGTAAGCATTTCACTGTAATGTCTGCACCTGTTGTATTCAGCGCATGTGGCCAATAAAATTTGATTTGATTTGATTTGATTTATTGACATATATATTTAGTATTACCAAGGCAGCAGTTATGTGAAGCTTTACATACATCACTCTGGATCTGCAGGATCTAGCTTCTAATCGTCCATTATTCTGCTTCTAAAAGGTGAGTGTGCAATTGATAATGTAATAACGCCATTAACGAGAAGAAACAACAAAGCTCTTCAACACCTCATTTTATTGTCCCAACATTCAAAAGTACAAATAATTCAAACACAACAGTTTTATGAGAAAAAAAAAACATTTACAGCAAGATTTTTATTTTGTTTCCAGTTTCAGAAATTACCTAAACTAGCAAGGATAACATGAAGTCATTCATCGCAGTAATTGGATTAAGAATAAGAATACTAAGAATAACAGCAATAATAATAATAATAATAACAATAATCAATAATCGATAATTGATAAGTGATAGCATAAGTAAGAGAGACCAGTAAGGCCCTGTGAACTTTTTTCTTATTTTTTTGTCTTTAAAGATAGATAATAGATTTTCAGATAGTAAACAAACACATTTCAGGAGAAAATGAAAAATAACAAGAGCCTTGTTCCTCTCTTTACCTTCCCTCCTACACTACTGGCTGTTGATTTCCTATTGGCAGGCTGCCACTATAAGGCGCTACAGGGGATGGTGTGAGCCATAGGGGTTGGACATAGACCGAGATGACACAGCCCCATGTTTCAAACACCCTTACAAACACACACACACACACAGAAACGTTTTCACTAACACACTCACACGCATGAACACACAGACGCACAAGAGGGTCTAGACGAAACACAGGCACACATCATAAGAGTTCAAAAGACATAGGAAATATGTTCACACATCAGAACGACATTCTACTGGGGTTGTTGCATAATTCAAGCTCCCAACAGCTCTGGAGCATGAAAAGGGGTCCGTTGGCGTTCTGAGGTCAGAACCTTATAGTGGTTGGATGATGTCAGATGGGCTGCCTAAGACGTAGTTATGAGAGAGTATGTATATGCATGTCAGTGTTTACAATTTCCCTACACCTCATGTTTTCTGGCTCAACAAAATCCAATTCAGTACTTCTGGAACCATTCCCTACCGTTACCTTTCAAAATATATATAATATTATAGTATATAAAATATAGAATGGGTACAATCCATGAAATACCTTCAGTCTTTTTAAATTGCAACAACTGCCATAAGTACAGTTAGTGTGCAATGCTCAAGATCTCTTTAAAGAGATGTTCTTATGTCATTTTCAAACATGATGATTCTCTAAAAATAAGTTTCACTCTTAGGTGAGTTGACTGATTACTCCAGTACAATGAATGACCCTCAAATACAATGGACATATATTTGCTCATCAAATTCATGTGCCCGAGCCTCCAAAATTGGATGTTATAAAATGTTTGAAAACTGAAAACTATGCTTCAGACCCACATTTTTGCATAAAGTTTCATCACAAAGCGGTAGTGTGGAGGGAGGGTGCGGAGTGGCTTTAAAACGACACAAACTTATCACAGGTTATATTGAACCAGAACAACTGTTATAACATTCTATTAAGACTAAACTGTATTGAAAAAGATTTTAACAAGACAAGAAAAAAGCAATAGCAAATTTAACTATCAACTAGGTTATGCATAGCGAGTAACTGTTTCTAGTAATAAGGGAAGAGCGTCACCAACCCTCTTGACATTTTTTTTAGTTTTCAACTTTTTGATTTTTTATACTGTAATTCTGATATATCGGTACAAAGCACAAACATACTAAAAGTTCTCAGTGCAGTGGACTAACGGAAGAGCCTCTCCCCTAGTCGCTTGGTTCCCTTTTGCTCAGAAACGTCCCCCCTCCCTGTACCAGAATCACGCAAATACACAGACGGAACAAATAAATACAAATATAAATAAATAATCAATACAAATAAATAAATAAATAAATAAATAGTTGAAGCAATGAAACAATAAATAAATAAATGAATAAATAAGTTATTTTCTAAGCTTTTGTTCAATTTCTTTTGCCGCGGTAGTTAACAAAAATGTAATCCAAAATGTTTTTTTTCTTCCCACAAGCGACATGACAACATATTAAACAGGATTCCTCACTAGTTTTCTAAGTAACTGAACCATCACTTCATAAAGTTGTCATATGAAAAAGACAAGCTAAAACAAAAAACAGTGACAACTCATATAGATATAGATATTGTAAAACAAATGTAGACTATATATTATCTATTTGTACACAACAAATAAAGACACAGTTGTAATAGATCCTTTGAGGAAACAAATATCTAGACTAACAGAACTAGCTAATTATTATAGAATTTTGACAATGCTTCACACTCAGCAAGTAACCTAAAAGTCAGCAAGTCAAAGAAAACTCGTTAAGTGATTCTTACACGGCCCAAAGTCCGTCATCTGGTTTTTCAGCAAGGAATAGTCTAACCAGATGGGGGCCAACAATAAAAATAAAAAAGAACAGCAGCTCAATTCAATGTCAACATCAAAGTAGTTTTTTCCTCTAAACAACACAGAACAACAAACTTGGATATTTAAGATATGTGAATCATGTAATATAGCACCTACTGTTGATCGCTAAAGGACGTTATTTTCAAAGTCCACAAAATGATAGCAAAGAAAACAATAGATAATGTATGTTTTCTAAATGGATAGATGTGTATATATTCATTACTGATATCCCATAGACTGATGACAAAAATAAAACAAGTGGACAATGCTTCTTGCTTTGGGCTCTGGACTGTGAGGATGGTTAGGCCTTGAAAGGCCTCTTTCCCTTCCCTTTTGGGTATCGCTGTTGAATAATTAAGCACTATGAAAAATTACGAATATCACCTGCCTCAATTTGCATCCCTTGACAAAACCTTCCATCTACAAAATCCTCACCAATCCATTTCTCCTACAAACAACCTTTGATCCTAAAAAGTACCACAGCAGAACGAACAAGACAAGGTGGCGCACATCCCTCCCCCCACCCTCTAATTAGCCAGTCAAAATATTTTTCTATTTTTTTCAAATCCAGATTCTTGTAAAAATTCTTCAATAATTATTATTTTAATTATCATATTATAAAAATAGATTTTCTTCTCTTTATTTTTTATTTTTCTAAACGCATTTTCAAGCAAAGAGATTTTCTCTTTGGCAATAGTGTTTTTTAAATCACTTAACGTGTCACCAGGAATGCTAACCCATCCCCTCCCTCTCCCGATCTCCCAAACCCCAGTGAGGAAAGACATGTTTTGTTTGCAATACAAAACATTTTTTTAATATACTTTTTTTCTGCATCAGAGAAAACAGGATTGTGTAATCCCTTAGAATTTATAGGGGTTTTTAAATATACACAAAAAATGAATGAATGGTCACCAATTTAAAAAAGAGCCCCCTCCCTTCTTCTGTCAGGGAGACCTAATTCTAACGACAGTGGATCCGGATTTTAAAAAGAAAGAAATCCTGAATCAAGACCAAGAAAGTTCAATCTAAAAAGGATATTCTCTTCTTTGAAATAAGGGGACTGGTTTTGCTACTGTTTACATAGAAGAGAAAATAATTTAACAACCACAAGAACAGAAAGGATATACAACAGGAATCCTGTATTATCACAGAGGTTCCCAAATCATGGATATTTTTATCTTTCATTTTGTAATACTTAGGCAACATTGGCTTATAGGTCCAAAGCTATATTATAAGCCGTTTCTAGTTCTTTTTTGTTTGTTTGTTTGCTGTGTTCCTGTTGGAGAGTTGCTGTGTTGGGCGACTATAAGGGTGGTGGTGGTGACAGGGGATTTGGAGTGAGGAAGGGTTCAGGACTTGTGGGTCTTGTTGGTCTTGAACGAGACTTGCAAGACGCGGTCGCCCAACCGGTACCCATTGAGACTGGCGATGGCCATGGCTGCCTCGTCGTAGTTCGTCATGGTGACGAAGCCGAAGCCCTTGCACTTGTTAGTGTTGAAGTCGCGGATGACCTTGACGTTGTTGACTGCTCCGAAGGGCCCGAACAGCTGCCACAGGACGCTCTCGTCAGAGTCTGGAGACAGGTTGTAGACAAAGATGCACCAGCCAGTGCCTGTGTGGCCAGGGATGTTCATGCCCACCAGGCTAGTCATGCTGTCAATGGTGATGGGAGAAAACCTGCACCACAAGATAGACAGGGAGAGAGAGAGGGAGGGAGAGAAAGAGCACAATGTTAAGTGAAACAAATGTCAAATTGAGATAAATTGGAAACCTACTGCGTGTGCATGGATTTACAAGCTCTGAGCTTGTAGGACAGGCCATTTCCCAATACACTCAAGTTCCCAAAGTGAAACCAAACTCTGCAATCCCAAGCATCTACTGTATTGGTTTTAAGTCTTTATAACTAGCTCCAACCAGCCCTCAGTACATACAGTACCAACCAAACAGCTCTAGCATTCCTATCCATCCAACATGGATTATTACCAGTGCTATCCAGTGCACGATGCACTATGGGTATGTCTGTCTGTGTACTGTATCCTCCTGCTAGACTATCTCCCTTCTATCGCTCCTCCATATTGACTGAGCGCTTCTTCTCAAGGCTGACTGCTCTGTGGGGGCCTGCTGGGAAATGGCTCCAGCAGCAGCATCCGAGGGAGGGAGGCACAGCGGAAGCTTTTCTCCTTCTGTCTTCCTGAGTGCCTCTATTGGGAACTAAATTGCAGGAACTTGCTGACTTAAAACATTTGGAAATTCATCGATATTGAGTATGCAACCAAGTAAATCTGCTCTTATTCGTCCTGTAATCTTCTCCCTTTTTGCGATACAGAGATTTGAATGCTCAGTTGACTTCACTTATTGCCTTTCCGCTTAAAGGAAATTATCACTTTAAATAAAAGGTAAATTGGATAAAAGGTTCATTTCTTATGCCACCTCTGTAGGAATGACTATAAGCATTATTGGGTATGCTTTAATTGAGATTTCCGCTTTACTGCAGCTGTGTCAGAGAAGCCTCCCCCTTATTAAGGAAGGAGCAAACTAAATGGAAAATGGAAGCACTTTACAGCCCAGTACCAGTAGCATTACGAACAAGTGTATTCCATCCACCAACACTGCAGTCATCTGTTTTGGGGTGGATGAGGATGACAGTGATCAATAGTCTTGCTCAGACCCCAGAGCCTCTAAGTATCGGCAAGAATCAGTACTACATGAGCTTTAACATCTTTGTCAACACAATATGCTTTTTGGTTATTGTTTGTGTCTCATTACAGCCACTCTATCACCCTGTGTAAAATGTATATTTTTAACAGCAAGTCTTCCCTTGACTAGAGGTCTTAAAACGTACAGTTATGAATATAACTACTGTTCCCTGAAGGCGGGAACGAGGTATAACATACTATGGACAGTCAACGACCAATCATACTCACCTGAAAACTGAAACCACGCCCAAACCCCCTGGGCCAAAATATGTTATACCTCACTCCCTCCTTCAGGGAACAGTAGTTATATTCATAACTGTACACTCCCTTTCAGTCGGTCACTTGGTATAACATACTATGGGGACATAAAATCACGCCCCAAGCCGGCTCAGAGGGTACCAAACTAGGAGGCCCACAGCAGCCCAAGCACAGACAGGTTCCACCAGCTCCAAAAAGGGGTTACAGAAGCCACCTTTTCCCCTAAGGCCTGAACTGTCAGACCCCATATAGGGAAACAGAACCTGCTGCAACTTGGCTATGCCCACTGACACGCTACCACTGCAGCCCAAGTCCATAGACCCCATGTTTCCAAGAACAATACGTACCTTGCGAACCTGAAATGTCAGAACTCGTACAAGAAACGGTCCAAAACAACAGAACACCTGTCTTGACTTGGTAAAGAGCACACGCGCGCTGCATAGCATCGACCAGATGCGATGAAACACGGCAGCCCAAGGCTCAAACCCACAGGTAACTGTGATAAATGCACAACCTGCGCCCACTCCCAGACCCAGCCATAAGAACACTATGAGCCACACTGTTACATCCAAGCGATAAAACCTCACAAAGTTATGTGGGGAACCCAAACTCGCTGCAGCACAGACATTACCAATCGTCATTCCTCTGAAAAAGCCCAATGCCTGGTCCCAGGTCGGTGCCATAGGCTTAGACACTGGTCTGAGCCGACGCACACCTTTCAGGAACCGCACCACCAGAGGTTGAGACCCCGGGGTAGAGCCATCAATTCCTACAGGACATGCCAAAATGGCTACCATATAAACCTTCAATGTGGAAAAAGAAATGCCCTGCTCAAAAAGCTCTTGCGGGAACATCAAAATGTCCACCAAAGAGCTCTGAAAAGGAGAAACTCTTTTACACTGAAACCAAACCCTCAAATGCGCACCACTTACTGTATATGGATTGATGACCGAAATATTCAGCTTTTACAAAATGTTATGCTGTTTTCAAATTAAACAAAATACCTTGCTCTTGTTAAAGCTTTTAGAATTGTTTTTGTTGTTGTAGCGGGCGCATGCGCCAACTGTTTAGTCGTAATCACATTTGAGTGTAAACCCCTAGCCGTCAAATTCAACCTTTCAGAGGCCAAACCCACAGATTCCATATCTAAGGTCGTGGGTGCCAAACTCTCCTATGCATCTGGGACAATAGATCCCGACAACACGGAACCCTCCACGGGTCCCCGCCTAACAGGCAGATGATCTCCGGGAACCAGGGTTGTCTGGGCCAATGGGGAGCCACCAGAATCAACAACAGACCCTCCTGACGGACCCGCTCCATGGTGGCCTGAATCAGGTCCACTGGAGGAAACTCAGCTAGAGCAGGGTCCAACGGAGCACCCAGATCCCTCATTGAGAAGAATAGACGACAATGCACGTTTTCTCGCGATGCGTAAAGATCTACGGCAGCCCTGCCGAACCGGTCCCATATCTGGGCAACCACCAAGGGGTGCAGTCTCCACTCCATAGAGATAGAACCCCCCCTGGAAAGTAGAACAACACCCACGTTGAGAGATCCGGGAAGATACGTTGCCCTGAGCGACAGGAAATGCGCACTGCTCCATACGAGCAGATAACGGGCGAGGAGAGAGAGAGACCGCGTCCCCCCTGCCTTGCTGATGTACATCACTGCCATCCTGATGTCGAACCTTACCAACACATGATGCCCCTCCAACATCGGAAGGAAATGCCTCAGCACTAGCAAAACAGTCAGTAGCTCTTGGTAATTGATATGCAGCGCCCTTTGCGCTGTTGACCAAATCCCTCTTTCCAAGTAGCCCACACACAGAGCTCCCCATCCCAGTAAGGATACGTCTGTCATGATCACCCTGCGGGACACTACCCAGCCCATGAGAACCCCCTGCAAACAGCAGTCACGGGTACCTCAAAGGAGTCAACGTCCTTAGGCACGACAGGAATACCTTGATAACTGATGTTGCGAGATGCGTCCAGACGCGTAGCAATCACCCAGCGCTGAAACAGACGCATCAACAGAAGTCCCAGAGGCACCACAGCTATCATAGAGGCCATCAGACCCAATAACCGCAGGCACAAGTGAAAAGGCACCGAGTGCCCCAGCTGAAACCGTGCCAGACAGAGCCGGAATGCAAACTTTTCTTGTGATCCACTATGAACCCCACAGACTGAATATGGGAAACCAGTGTGGCAGTGTGGAGCTCCACCTATTCCCTTGACTCCGCTATGACCAGCCAATCATCCAGATAGGCCAATACTCTGATCCCCTGGAGGGACAGGAAGTGTGTATGTATGTACGTGTATATATATATATATATATATATATTAGATGATAGGGAGAGCCCGAAAGGCAGGACCAGAAACTCTTAGGCCATACCCTCGAAATGGAGGATGTATAGCCACATGAAAATACGCATCCTTCAGATATATGGACGTGAACCAATCGCAGGGTGTGAAGTGTGAGCATTTTAGTGTGAGCATTTTAAACTTGCAAACCTTGAGGTGTTTGTTTAAAACACGCAAGTCCAGGATGGGATGCAATGTTCCATCACTCTTGGGAACTAAAAAGTACCGGCTGTACCAACCACTCTGTACTTCTGACACGTGGACCACCAGAATAGCCTGCTTTTGAAGGAGAGAAGAAATCTCCTCTCTCAAGACAGGCGCTAGGACCTTGGGGACCATTGACGTAATGACGCCACGAAAAGGAGGATGCACAGCATTGTGACCACATTCAAAGACCGGGCTGCCACACCCTCAGCCAGGTGATCTGCCACTCTACGACACAGCTTCATCAAAGGCGCATTAACCACCAATGGTTCACTCTCCCCCGCCGAATCCAAAGCCGGGGCTTTAGGCTGCCCCGGACTGATGTCATCCGATTTACACTCTGAAAACCCTCCAGAGCCAACCAGAGATAGTATATCATCCCCGGAATCCGGACTCTGAACACAGTCGGAGAAACCGGAATGAGCCTCACTCGGCTTGGATGACACCCCAATAAACTCAGACCACCACTGCTGCTCTTTCCTGGCCTCAGACAACCCCATTCCTGAGGTCGCTTAACCCAATTTTTCTCACAAAGTCAGCCCGACCCCCAATGGAAGTTGAACCCAGCCGGAGACAATAGTCACATGAACTGGTCCGAGCCAAAGCCTCCTGAGCGTGTCTCCACCCCAGGCAAACAGGACAGCACTCGTGAGTGTCTTTTATTTTAATTGTGAAACCACATGCCCTAGGGAAAGGTCGGAGGTTCAAACTCAGGTTAGCCTTTTTTAACTTACTCTTACCACTGGCCATCTTACTCAAGCAAGGAAGCACTGACTACACAAGCAGAGCAGAAAATCGTGGGTTTTTAGCAAACACGAATCCTACCCAAGCAAGGAAGCATTAGCTACACAAGCAGAGCAGAAAGTAGTTAGCTTTTAGCAAACACAAAAACCAATACCAAGACCCAAGACTCGCAACATCTAGGGGGATGAGTACTCTCTCCCCACTAACAGACACCTAAGTCGGAGCCGAATCTCGTAGTCTTTGTGTGCTTGAAAAGCTTGTAAATTGCGTGACATGCGAGCTGAAGAGCGAAGAATTGAGGAAATGAATGCGAGCCCTGGTATTATAGCCAGGAAGGCAGGGTTTCTGAGGGTGGGCTCGGCATCCATTGGCCCGTTGGCCGTAATTTCAGTTTTCTTCAGGTGAATATGATTGGTCTTTGACTCCCAATAGTATGTTATACCGAGTGACAGACTGAAAGGGAACCTCTAGTAACTTCAAGGCCTTTTCTAACACGTTCAATTGTATTTTGATTTCTCTGTCTGGGAGAAAGAACAACTTCATGGTCATATGGATGCAAATGCAGGTGTGTGTGAGTGTGTGAGGGTCAGAGACATGCAGGCTGGCTAACAGAGCCACAGAAGAGACTACAGTGGTGTGTTGTTCTTCCATAGCTGACCTGCAGCGATCCCACCCTCCACTAGCTCCCACCTCCACCTTGTACTGCTCACTTTTAAAGCATACTGACTACTATTACTACGCCTGCCTTTGTTCATTAATCACCACTTCAAACCATGTGCTAAGCAGGCAAGAGGCTATTCTAAACGCATGGCCTGTTGGATTTCTGTATTCCAAACACTACTGCTTTGACAGTTTGTACATATTCATAGTCTTTGCCTTGGTGCTGTGTTGTTGAACCAACAGGCACTGCAGCATATTAGTAAATATATTTAAGTAAATGTTTTCTCTTCTTTTTGTGGTAATTTTCTTGGTCAGATCATTTGCATCTCCCTTCCGTACAAATAGTGCTGCGTCGCCCGAGGAATGCTAGACAAACGAGTTGCTGCCTGGGACATTGAGGGAGAGCTAGGTGTTATTCTTTCCAATGCATCATTCTGTCACTGTGTTATAGTAGAGCCTTCGCTCTCTGATTCTGCCGAGCAGAAATGAATGCTAATCACTATTATGGAAACCGATGAATTCAGGGGATTGGCCCTCATCATAGAACAAGCTATTTAATCATTCCATTTAAAAATAGAAAAAAAGAAAATACTTCTTTTTTTCATGCTACATCTGGGATCACAGCCTTTCCATTCGAGTGCGGGAACATCAAAGGAACTCACTGATTACTGTAACATGCAACAAAATGTAATCAGCTGATATCATGTCTCAGAGCCGCTTCACTTTATGTAACATCAACAGTAGCAAAAGCAAAAGATATGAGCAAACGGAGGTGATCAAAAGTCGAACTGGCTTCAGTGAAACAGCATTTCCTGCAGGGATCCAGGTGTCTCCAGCCTCGCCCCCTACTGACCGCTGACCCCTTAACCCCAACACCCATCACTACTTGTGCCTGTTGTTATAACCTATTGTAATACATGTATTATTACAAAAAATGGTGGCAAAGTCCTATTGAATTGGGTGGTTTGATACAGTAAATCTGCTTTAAAATGAGGTGATTCCAAACTGAGCTTGATCCCAATGTAACATATAGATCTGGACAGAGGTTAGACTAGAGTACCTGAATCTGGTAGAAAACCACACCTGAAAACAAGAGCTACACACAAGAGAACAGAAATATACACATAAACTATCCAAAGCATCGAAATGTAAAAGTCAGCAGTCATCATACAAAGCAAATGGAACATTAGAAAACAAAATACCATTTTTTTCCCTTTTGGACTAGTGGTTGGTGGATTCAAATTAAACAAGCCTAAAGAAAACCAAACAAATCAACGCAGAATAACCTTGAACTGAATCAAATGCAAGTGACTTCCAAAAATGAAGAAAACAAGATATAAATCATTTTGTCAACATGGACATTTGGCATTCAGTGAAGTTTTAATTACCTCTTTACGCCATAGGCCATATTAAGCAAATTGTCCAGCCTGTAAAGAGAAGGAGGGTTCTGGGGTTAATGCCAGGCAGATGGTCGACTCACTCAATGGAACTAATGCTACATCCCTGCCTCAATCAAAGAAGAAAGCCATCCAGAGATGGGCCATTACACTGAGGAGCCACACCGGTCAGGGTTGGTGTCATTCACACAGTAACAAAGCAGCAGGCTAGCTAGCAACAGTACTGTACAGCGCTATCACAACAGGTCACTTTGACGCCCAATCAGCCAGCACACTGAGAGCATGAGGCCCTATGGAGAGCACTCTCACTCTCTACACATTCTTATGCTGAATGTGGCTTTCAGAGGTTCCGTTGTACATCTCTGCTGTTGTGTTGAGGTCAAATAATTGATAAGTGATTTATAATTGGGAGTTAAGCCATAGTACTTACGTCAAAGAAAATTTAGAAATCTTGTCTTTCTCATTAAATTCAATGTCGATCCTGAGTCTGGACAGCATAATGAAATAATGATTATTCATTATTCATAAACTGTGAGGCATCATTATTCCAATTGCCCCTCAGGTACTTTGGCATTATGTTTGTAATTTTCAAGAAGGTTGTGAGATAAATTGTACTTATATTATAGTACTAAATAGAAGCCTACAATAATAATAAAAAAATGAAGACATGTCCCCTTCTCCAGAGTTCTGTCAGTGTAATGGTTTGGCATTTTGTGAGAGATGGTAAAGGTTTTAAGAGAGGAAGATGACAGGTATAACGTTGCATGGTTTAAAAATAACTAAAAACACTACCTGAACAGTAACTGACCAAAACATTTTGTTTTCTGTTGACACCTTTCCATGTGGAAAGGGTATAACATTTCCAATGGGATGGTGTGTGTTAAGCCCAAATCAAACGGAAAGTGTTTTTTTACGCACGTGAACACGCTGGAATTAGAATGCACGGTAGTGAATGAGAGAAAACAGACGGCGTCAACAGCATCATAGCGCGTCAAATTTAGAAAGCAAGTCTATTTTTCTTGCGTCTACGCAGCTACGCAAAGCCATGCTGGTAAAATGAACAGATAAATTGCCAGAAAATAGGCATTGTTACATCTATTTAGTGTTTATAATAATACTGCCAGTGCCAATAATACATATTTGAAAACAATAATGTTATGCCTACCTGTGTTGATTTCGATCACAGGCATATAGACTAGGCAGGCTAGGGCTGGGAAACTCGAGGAACTCCGATTTCAAGAGAGAATACTGTTAGTAGAAAGAACGAGACTAGATACATTCTTTACAAACTGCTTGGGTGTATTAGCTACAACTGTCCTCACAAACGTTTGTGAGCTAACATAACAGCTGTTTAGAGCAGGCAGGTACGGTGGCTCCCGTAGGACATATAAGGTGAGTCAAAGGAACATACAACAACAATTCACAAGGGCTACATAGCGAACTTAACAAACACAACTGTTTATTATGGATTCTCATGACAATTAAGTTGGCATACGCTATGCAGTGTATGTGAATTGACGCTCTCTACTCTTGCGTGCAAATTTGGACACCATTGACGGCGTCTCTCCGTGTGATTTGGGCTTTAGTCAGTGCTGCTAGCTGGCTGGGAGGAACAACCAGGCTGGTCATGCAGACAGATAGTCACTGTGCTCAGTGGGCCAAGGATGGAAGCCACTCAGCCACATAAATCAGAGGCTTTTTGGATGCGGCCTGCTTGGCCACTCAATGACCTTCATGTATCACATGGGTCTGCACTGTCTCATGTCTTATTAAGCCCTTCAGCCTAATGGAAGGGTTGGGAACTTGGGGCCATTCTAAAGTACTTCAAAACACACTGAATGTGCTACAGGTCATCATTGGGCAGAGATGCAGTCTGTGAACCTGACAAAAAAAATCTAAACAAAGCACAAAAATATGTTGACTCATTAAGGCAGCAATTACACCATTATGTGGGCTGGGACTGAGCAATCTGCTTTGTGGGTAAATGAGTCAATTGACTGGAAGCTCTGAGGAGGCTGTGCTGGAGACATCTGCTGGGCTGCTGCTGCAAAAACCAACCTACCTTGGATGCCAGCTTTTCATACAGCCTCTCCAAGCCCACAGCACACAATAGGGCCTTTGTGATGCCTCTCAATGCATGTAAATGGGAAAGGTCCGTTTAAAAAATCTGTTCAATTAAAACCTGCTCATACCTTAGATATAATAAACTTAATTGACTTATTACTGTAATTAGTAATGTGGAGCATCACTAATAACTGAAATCTACTGTTTTTCTATTTTTTTTTGTTTGCTTCTTAGAGGAGGACCAGACAAACAGGCATTATATTTAATGGTGGCAAATGGGCGACATTGACAGGATATGTGATGCATTTCTGTCGGAGTTTGTGGATTAGGTTTAGTCCTGGGGCTGTTGGTTGTAATGGTGAGGCCTATGTGTATTACAGGCAGTGAGATAGCTCTGTATCTCCTAACTTTGTTGGTCTAACCTTTCTGTAATATGCGCCACAATCTAAAATACATTTTTCATTAAGATCATAATTTAAATATTCTCATTGGGATTACAGTCTGGAATCAGTGAGTATCATGGGGTATATTTGATTTGGAAATTAACCTTGGATGGTGAGAGGGGATGACAGTTTGTTTCATTATGGAATAAGGAGGGTGATCTGATGAGGTGATGTGATGGAGACATTGTGAACGACAGAACCCCACTGTCTCTTGTGAACAGTTCTTCTCTGATATGGGTGGAGCTGCAGGAAACCCACTCTTTTGGAACAAAAATGCGTTCTTGGTTGAATGCACCAAGAATCAGAGATCTCATTGGTGATTGATGACTCACAAAGTGGTTGATCGTTGCAATTAGACATTAAAATCCCATACTCAACTTTACAGTACATATTACAGTAAAAACATCTCTCTGAACCAATAGCCCAATGGCTGAACCTGACCACGACCTTCTGACCCTTGTTGTGAGCCCCAGGTGTTTACCTGAACCTCTGGGCCTGGTGGTGGAGGGGGCCTGGGTACCGGCGGTTGGGGGACTGGTACAGCTGGGACAGCAGGGCTTGGCTGGTCTTCTGGCTGGGGTTGTTGGCGAACTTGACAGTGATGGGCTCGGCAGCTCCAGAGGGTTTCTGTCCATTCAGCCCCTTGATGGCCTCCTCAGCCTCTATCCTCTTATCAAAGCGAATGAATCCCACACCCCGCGAACCACCTGTGGGGCCAACACATCACAAACAGGAGGGGCGTCCTTTTACTTCACGTGGTTCCAGTTAGATCACACACATCTACACACACATACTGTACATTTCACATCCCATGTTCTCTTTTTCATACATGGTACAGAGAGGATGTCTGTTATCTTTTTAGTCATGTATAAAGCAATGTTTTTTTAAAGGGATACAATGAGTTGGAAATGATTTGTTTTCCATTCTGAGAGGGATTGTTTTATGGGTTATACGAAGAAGACAGGATAGGGCAGAGGGAAAAGCGAAGGCACCACCATGATTTCCTGTGCTGTCAAAGAGACAGTTAATTTGTCTTCCTCTCTCACGAAGAGCATGAGAGCAGGCTATAGTGGAGCTGATGCTTGCTGATGCAGAAATGCTGTTACGTTGTTTGGGTGCTAGCTGCTGTAGTGCTGCGTCTCCTCACAGCTCGTTGAGGCTACAGCGTGAGGCACTTTGGACTCAGCACACACTGCAGCTCTCCTCCTAGCTGAAGGCCACACACTCAGGCCTCACATCATGTTGCCGGCGACATTTGAGTCGTTTCCAAGGCAATGTTTTTTGACCGCCACCTGAAAGTAACATTTGAGAGACGCAATGCCCGGAAGGTCTTTTGTTGGTCTCCATAAACGCGTGCTTCTCATTTTGTTAATGAGGCTCGCTGACTGGCCCTGGGGACCCTCACTCAGTGACGGCACGCTGCCAGGACTATTTGCATAATACTGTGTGTGCACAGACTGGCATCTCTACACCACACACAGAAACACTTTTTATTGTCATTTCACTCTCCGCTCTCAAAATGCAGCTTGCGCTTATTTAAGTTTTTCTGTTCCGCTATCTCATTGTCTTCTTGTGCAGCCCTGAACAAACATTTACACACAATCTCTCCAATGCCGAATACTTTCATTCACTCTAATGCTGTATTATTTTCACTGAGGGTTGCTGCCACTCTTGACAATCTCTCTAAATCCCCTCCCTGCCTTCCCTGTATCTGTAATTTATAATTAGGTTGTCACAGCTAGAAAATAATGAACACATAGCCTGTTATTCCAAAGGGGTTTGAATTGTTGGCATACAGCTCTGGCTCCGGTGTGAAACTAGGGTCACTGCTGCTTCGGGAGAAAATAGTGTCATACCAGTATTCCTAGGTGGTAACTAGTGCATACTGTTTTTGTATATTCTGTTGATTTGTTTGTCACTTTACGCTGAGTGTACAAACTTTAGGAACACCTGCTCTTTCCATGACATAGCTTTCACCCGGATTCACCAGTCTATGATTCCTTATTGATGTCACTTGTTAAATCCACTTCAAATCAGTGTAGATGAAGGGGAGGAGACAGGTTAAAGAAGGATTTCTAAGCCTTGAGACAATTGAGACATGGATTGTGTATGTGTGCCATTCAGAGGGTGAATGGGCAAGACAAAAGATTTAAGTGCCTTTGAACGGAGTATGGTAGTAGGTGCCAGGCACACCGGTTTGAGTGTGTCAAGAACTGTAAAGCTGCTGTGTTTTTCACGCTCAATAGATTCCCGTGTGTATCAAGAATGGTCTACCACCCAAAGGACATCCAGCAAACTTAACACAACTGTGGGAAGCATTGGAGTCAACATGGGCCAGTATCCCTGTGGAACGCTTTCGACACCTTGTAGAGTCCATGCCCCGACGAATTGAGGCTGTTCTGAGGGTAAAAGGGAAAAAGGGAGAGGGTGCAACTTAATATTAGGAAGGTGCTCCTAATGTTTTAGACACTTAGTGTGTAAAAACGTAGTTGGGCTTTGTTTTACTAACTTTACTTTATGCATACCCACTGTGCAAAAACTGGTTGAATCAACATTGTTTCCACGTCATTTCAACCCAAAAAATCTATATGACGTCGTTAAATCAATTGGATTTTTTTTAACCCAACTTTTAACCTAAATCCAATGACATGGTGAATGTTTTTGTTGATTTCACGTTGAATTCACGGTAGCTGAAAACTCAACCAAATGTAATTCAAAACTTGACGTTGAACTGACGTCTGTGCCCAGTGGGTAGTTTGTTTGTTATACATAAACCCACTAGCTACTCCTGTCAAGAATGTCCCTTGTGGAATAGGAGGGGTTGCATTATAAGACTACAGTATTTTGAGATGCAAGGTGCTTATTTCACTGTTTCTAGAGCTGTGAAAGACATGTTGACACCCTGTGGACTCTTCTCCTGTGGGGATATGATCACACCTCATTGGAAGAGAGAAGACAAGCACCAGTCCTCTAAGCCCATTGGCCTTGAACTGCACCAGGCTGCAGCTGCTTGAAGAGGTCTACACACCAGCAGTGCTTGGCATAGAGATGAAGGCTGCAAACACATTCAGGGTGGGATCTGAGGAAAACACCCCAGCCACTTGAATGAAGTGATGAATTGAAGTGGTGTCTTTAAGAAATGGGTGTGAAGAGTGGAGGGCTACTGCATTGGTATATGGGGACTAGCTCAGTCCTTGTGTATGTGGAGAGGTAGGAGGGTCTTGTGCCTATACACTAGTGCTGTGGAGAGGTGGATGGTCTTGTGCCTATATGGAAGTGCTGTGGAAAGAGGTGAGAGGGTCTTGTGCCTATATGGAAGTGCTGTGGAGAGAGGTGAGAGGGTCTTGTGCCTATATGGAAGTGCTGTGGAGAGAGGTGAGAGGGTCTTGTGCCTATATGGAAGTGCTGTGGAGAGAGGTGAGAGGGTCTTGTGCCTATATGGAAGTGCTGTGGAGAGAGGTGAGAGGGTCTTGTGCCTATATGGAAGTGCTGTGGAGAGAGGTGAGAGGGTCTTGTGCCTATATGGAAGTGCTGTGGAGAGAGGTGAGAGGGTCTTGTGCCTATATGGAAGTGCTGTGGAGAGAGGTGAGAGGGTCTTGTGCCTATATGGAAGTGCTGTGGAGAGAGGTGAGAGGGTCTTGTGCCTATACGCTAGTGCTGTGGAGAGAGGTGAGAGAGTCTTTGACCCCACTAACAGTAACACCTCTCATTTCTCCTTTCACTGCCCTATAGACCTTCTGGGCATGAAGAGAAACACTGCTACTGCACTGCAAGGTCGGCTGGCCTAATGCAATTACACCACAGCAGGTTAGGCGACATTGCCCTTTGACTGTGATACAGCGGCAGAGAGACTCCATACAAGCAGGTCTGTGTGTCAGACTGCTGATAGCTGGTGCTTCGGAGGACAATCTAATGTAGGGTATCATTTGGATTCCATCTGGGGTTCCTCAAGCAAGGCAGAAATCGAAGAAAACGATCCCAGAAGTCATCTACCTAATAGTAAAAAAAAAACTAAATGACTGTCTTAGTGTTGATATAGTGGCTTTTTTTTACTGGCTTTTTCAGCATTAACATAATGAGCTTCTAGCGTTTTTTTTTGTTTTTTTACAGCATACCAAAACAAAGCAAACAGGCAGGCTGAGGGAGGCTGGGAAGCAGACGGTACAGGCAGGCAGCTTCAGCCGGTTCCAGCACTTACACACAGGCCATACAGCGTTAGGCCACAAATGTACTACAGGCACTTTCCTCCACAGTAATCAGCAGGGCTTATGTAACTCTACCTGTACGTATCTATTCCCAGCACACAGGAACCCGGAGAATGGCTGGTTTATTAATAACCCCAACCAGAACAAGGAAAGACAGTGGCAAGGAGCTGCCGGTGCCCTGACAAAGATTTCTGCACGCCCACTGCACCTGGGCGCTACCAGGGCGCTCCACAACACTACGCTCGCAGCCCGGGGACAATAAGGCAAACATTCCTCTGGGAAATCTGGAGATCTGATAATCTGGCCAGGTGGCTGATGAAAGCCTTCGCTCTGCTCTCCAAATCTGAGCACTTCCTGCCGTTTCTCATTCCACTCTTTTAAGTGGCTATGCCAACTGTTTGGAACATTTATTAAACACACACACTAAATAGAATGGAAGAAGAAAATAATCTTACCGCCTCCTAATCAGAGAGAGAGAGAAATAGAACAAGAGAGAAAAAATGTCCTTGTTTTATGTAACTTTGTTTGTGGGGATAGATACATATGGACTTTGAAAAGGCAGTGGGATAGAAACCTACCTCTGAAGAGCTTACAGTAGGTGCTCTCTGCTGAGTTAAAGCCATCTGTCTGCTTCTATGTGTGACCGCAGGCCAAAGTAACCATGTAATACACTCCATGTTATGGAGTCTGGTGGGTTATAGACACCAGGACAGAGAGGACTTGTACAAGGTCTTATTTTATCTGAGCCAGAATGTATTACACCATTTATCATCAACCTCCACTGTAAGAGTGTAGATGTGTCTATGGAGAGGAAGTCACATACTGATTGATAAAGTAGAAATTCAATAGGGGTTGTATGTACAGTATGTGTGTAGTGCATATTAATGTTCTACATGCTCATTATTGTAATATATAATAATATACAGTGCCTTCGGAAAGTATTCAGACCCCTTGACTTTTTCCAAGCTCTGTCAGGTTGGATGGGGAGCGTTGCTGCACAGCTATTTCCAGGTCTCTCCAGAGATGTTCAATCGGGTTCATGTCCAGGCTCTGGCTGGGCCACTCAAGGATATTCAGAGACTTGTCCCAAAGGCACTCCTGCGTTGTCTTGGCTGTGTGCTTATGGTCGTTGTCCTGTTGGAAGGTGAACCTTCGCCCCAGTCTGAGGTCCTGAGTGCTCTGGAGCAGATTTTCATCAAGGATCTCTCTGTACTTTGCTCCGTTCATCTTTGCCTCGATCCTGACTAGTCTCCCAGTCTCTGCCACTGAAAAACACCCCCACAGCATGATGCTGCCACCACCATGCTTCACCGTAGGGATGGTGCCAGGTTTCCTCCAGACGTGACGCTTGGCATTCAGGCCAAATAGTTTAATCTTGGTTTCATCAGACCAGAGAATCTTGTTTCTCATGGTTTGAGAGTCTTTAGGTGCCTTTTGGCAAACTCCAACCGGGCTGTCGTGTGCCTTTTATTGAGGATTGGCTTTCGTCTGGCCACTCTACCATAAAGGCCTGTTTATTCAGTAGGCCCATTGTGTAACAACCGGTTGTAAATTATGGTGTAGGGTAGGTTCCATAAGGATAGGTCCCGAGATCCATGAGTGACATTACATGGGAGGGAGTGGAGAATCTATGCGAAATGCCAGGGGAATGGATTCTAAGAAGATAACAAATAAAAATTACCAGGCCAAACACTCCTTGCGAACTCAGAAAACCTTGTTAAAAAAAAAAATATCTTGGGACATTTTGTCTTATTATGAAATAGATTTGCATTTTATGTCGTCTTATTCTGAAATAGATTTATAGAATGAATGAAAGGGTGGATGGGTCATGAGGAATTAGATTGGAGTTAATATTGTGAGTAATTGTTAGAGTTTTAAAGAAGCAATTCTGTCAAGCGACAGCATTGGGGTTAACAAACCTAAAATTACCTTTTACAATTTTTGTTCATGAACATGAAGGGCATTGTGGTGTGGTGGTTACGGAGAATCATGGGCAAAAGAGACTCCAGTCATATACGGGAGTAAATTGTTAGACTCTGTGGCAAGATAAATGTTGCCGTGTTTAAGGGTAGTACATGCTAAATTAAGGGCACAGAAACGTTGGGGTAGATTAAAACAAACGATTAATGATTGGAGGGAGGACAGTGGACTTATCCTTTTCATGTTTTGTTTGTAATTAACACTTTTGGGTTGCTGATTAAGATGTAGCATAGTGAATACTAACGAAATGTACACTTTCTCTTCTAGGTGAGGAGGGGGTGTCATTATCTCTCTCTTTGAAATGTTTCCCGAGATGGTTGTCTTGGGAGAGCAGGTAGAGAAATTCTGCAGTTTTATAAATATAAAGGTATCTGGATCCGGCTGTAAAGGGAGCTCCCAGATAAGTAAGGCCTGGCCATTTGTGTGTTTTTGCTCTGCGTTTTACTACACACACCAGCACACACACACACAACCCAACTGTTATGAATATTTGTTAGTGGTGTTAATACCGTGTTAGATTTACTGTGTGGGGTCTTTTTGAATTTGGTTGTAAAATGAGTACGCAGAATGATGGAAATGTTTGAAATGTTTTTAAAGGGTTTCTGAAGTACAGGGACAGAAAAGTGACAGAAAATACTTAATGGTGTTGAATGACCTTTGTCCTGACTTTCTGGTGAGGCCTGATCAATCTCACTAGAAATGATAGACATTAGGATTTGTTAAGTATAATATTTTACCATTACCTTATGGGATACAATTATTTCCTTACGGAGTGTTCAAGAGTTGTAATTCTAATGGGATGTTAATATTCTAATTTGTTAATTTTTTATTTAATAGGCAGTGCTATTATTTTGGTTCTTGTTTTTGTTTTGATACAAGTGTCACCAGATTGGGTATGCTGTATTGTCGGGATCTCTCCCTAGGGGTTAGCACTCTCACTCCCTGACCCGGGGTGGTCAACTGTGCCCATAAAATGATTTAGGGTTGCCCTAAACTGTTTATTTGGGGTATCAGGTTGATTTCAGAGGTCTACACACTGGGAAATACATTGTAATCTAGGTTAAGAATGCATTGAGATACCGATCTGTCATTAACTTGCCACTCGCGACAGTAAAACAGGGACAAAACGGGGGCTGTAATGGGAAAAGTTAAAGCTGTGATATAAGTAGTAACATTACATACTGTTTATATATTTTCTCGGTTTATAAATGTACATTCTAACAGTGTAAGTTGAGGGTCTTGAATTCGAGTGGTAGACTCAACGTGAAGCACTAAGGACTGTCATTCTACATTTGGGTTGGATAATTTATCAGATGTTTTAATTATGATTTGGATAAAGAGAGAGAGTGCGTGGCTCCTAAGACATGAGAGGAGGGTGCACTGCTCAATTTTATTGGGTCTAGGGTTTTTTTTTTTTCTCCCTAGGAACCTTATCTTTTAGTGTCGTACGAGGGAGGTTATTAGAGAACTCACTCGATGATTGCTTGGGCTAACCATGAGGGGGTATTTGATAAAGGAATTTTGTTTACAATGTCATCAGAATCCTAATGTTAAAACACATCAATACATATGGCTTGCTGGATGATACAGTATAATTAATCATGTACAAGGCTGTGTCTGGCATGGAGAATAGCATTTCATTGGCATAGAAAATAAAGAATGGACGGTCCTTTCTCCAATCTGGTGAAATTCTTAAACATGTATTTTCTCTCTTCCCTGTTCAAGTCAATATGTTTTCTAGGTGTCGTGGAACATAAGATTGATCATTGTTCCAGAGGAGGGATGAGGATTGTTGGAAATTGACTAATTGACCTGAAATTATAGATGTGGATTAGTAGTAGTGACTAATGTGTTATGGGTTAGATGGAAAGATGTATGTGCAAATGTATTTATCAGTGTATTCTGAGGAGTCCCAAAAACCAATGCATTAACGTTTTAAGGAATTGTGAGAGCGGAATGGAATGTGACTGGGGGTGGAGATCTGGGTGGCTGATAAATTAAGGAAGTGGGTAATAGAGTCTCTGGGAAATGGTACCACTCCTCTATGTATATTGTTACAGGAGACAGCTTGTAGGAGATGACAGCTAACTGTGCACAATATAGAGACTACTATTAAGTTAAATTGAACGTCACACATACCCAGATCATGGTGGGAGTAGCAGATATAGTGTAGTAATTTCAGACACTATTGTCAACTTTCAGTGAGGGGTTTGTCAAAGAAGGTACAACGCTTGAAAGAATAGCTACAGATCCCTGTTTACAGGAGGCAACATCACCGGAAGGGAAGTTCACTGTAATAATATCATCACATCTCCTGAAGAGCATGATTAAGGAACATATGACTCAGAGTTTTGTTAGGTTGGATACTCTTCCAAAGCCACCACAGGACTCATGCCACATGAAGTGGTAACTGGGAGACCGATGGGAGTAGACCGATGCTGTTATTCACATGTCACAAATTAGTGATCTGGCCATAATGGGAGATTCTATGTTGTCCTATTGTTAGGAAATTACCCATGTGTTGCAGTGTGTATATTCCCAGGTGAAAGCTGCACATGAGAAGCAGGCACCAGGAGATAACCGAGAGCACAGGCTGAATTCTGGAGATCGAGTGTACATCAAGATCTACCAGGCGGGGGGTGTTGGGACGGCGTTGGTCTGGTCCACACACAGTCCTCCTTACAGCACCTGCAGCGGTAAAGGCCACAGCCGCTCCTCGGTGGGTTCACACTTCTCACGTGAAGCGAGATCCAGCTGCATAATATGTGAGCCGGAAGCCGCCATGATGGAGGAGGAAGGAGATGGGGAGCAAAGTGAAAATGACATGACTTGGGAACACCTCTTATAACCTGTGGCCGGAGGGGGAAGACTGGGTGAAAGCATGAGGATGTTTTTTAGGGCCTTCATTTTTGTGGAACCCAGCAGAAAAGTATCCTGAAGGCATAGAGTCACGTGAAGAGAGAGTGGGAATAGTCACATTATCAAACTTTGTTTTTTCTTTGCATTTATAATTATACATAGCTTAACACATTGTTAATACTGTTATGTTTTGTGTTTCTCTTTGCTTTTCAAGTCTTGTGCTATCACTCTCTTAGGAACCAGAAGCTGAAATGGAGGAAGTCAACAGCTCCAGCGAACATGTTATTATCAGTGTTTGACAAGAAATGAAAATAAGAGTGTGCATGGTGTGATTATAGAACAGAGGCCATAAGTCTCGGAGTTTGTAAACCTAAGTGTTTAATTTTTTGTTCATGTTTTATTATCATTGTTTGTCCATTCATAAGTAATTCCCAAGTTTATATAATTGTGAACAGTATGGAGTTAAATGTTCAAAGGGGGGACTGATGGGTTCTGACTTCTAAACTTGAAATATTGTTAATCATCAGTTATCCTATAGACATGAGGAGTGACAGTCTGGTTTATACACCAGAAGTTAATGGTTATCTGTAGGAGGAATGTATATGGTGGAGGAAATTAAGCTTGGAATGTACTGCGTAAAGGAAAGGTTGCAGTCACTGATAAGGGTGGAGAGCTGTGGATTAGTGAGGAATGGGGTCGAGGTCAGGTCAGGTCACATTAAGGGAGAAGGAACAGTTTATTGCCTGCATCACTTAACGTCCTGCCTAGCAATGAAGATGTAATGTTTAGAGGGAAGGAGGAGGTCACCTACATTGGAGTATATACAGTGAGGGAAAAAAGTATTTGATCCCCTGCTGATTTTGTACGTTTGCCCACTGACAAAGAAATGATCAGTCTATCATTTTAATGGTAGGTTTATTTGAACAGTGAGAGACAGAATAACAACAACAAAATCCAGAAAAACGCATGTCAAAATGTTATAAATTGATTTGCATTTTAATGAGGGAAATAAGTATTTGACCCCCTCTCAATTAGAAAGATTTCTGGCTCCCAGGTGTCTTTTATACAGGTAACGAGCTGAGATTAGGAGCACACTTTTAAAGGGAGACACTTGTCCACAGAAGCAATCAATCAATCAGATTCCAAACTCTCCACCATGGCCAAGACCAAAGAGCTCTCCAAGGATGTCAGGGACAAGGTTGTAGACCTACACAAGGCTGGAATGGGCTACAAGACCATTGCCAAGCAGCTTGGTGAGAAGGTGACAACAGTTGGTGCGATTATTCGCAAATGGAAAAAACACAAAAGAACTGTCAATCTCCCTCGGCCTGGGGCTCCATGCAAGATCTCACCTCATGGAGTTGCAATGACATGAGAACGGTGAGGAATCAGCCCAGAACTACACGGGAGGATCTTGTCAATGATCTCAAGGCAGCTGGGACCATAGTCACCAAGAAAACAATTGGTAACACAATACGCTGTGAAGGACTGAAATCCTGCAGTGCCCGCAAGGTCCCCCTGCTCAAGAAAGCACATATACAGGGCCATCTGAAGTTTGACAATGAACATCTGAACGATTCAGAGGAGAACTGGGTGAAAGTGTTGTGGTCAGATGAGACAAAAATCGAGCTCTTTGGCATCAACTCAACTCGCCGTGTTTGGAGGAGGAGGAATGCTGCCTATGACCCCAAGAACACCATCCCCACCGTCAAACATGGAGGTGGAAACATTATGCTTTGGGGGTGTTTTTCTGCTAAGGGGACAGGACAACTTCACCGCATCAAAGGGACGATGGACGGGGCCATGTACCGTCAAATCTTGGGTGAGAACCTCCTTCCCTCAGCCAGGGCATTGAAAATGGGTCGTGGATGGGTATTCCAGCATGACAATGACCCAAAACACACGGCCAAGGCAACAAAGGAGTGGCTCAAGAAGAAGCACATTAAGGTCCTGGAGTGGCCTAGCCAGTCTCCAGACCTTAATCCCATAGAACATCTGTGGAGGGAGCTGAAGGTTCGAGTTGCCAAACGTCAGGCTCGAAACCTTAATAACTTGGAGAAGATCTGCAAAGAGGAGTGGGACAAATTCCCTCCTGAGATGTGTGCACACCTGGTGGCCAACTACAAGAAACGTCTGACCTCTGTGATTGCCAACAAGGGTTTTGCCACCAAGTACTAAGTCATGTTTTGCAGAGGGGTCAAATACTTATTTCCCTCATTAAAATGCAAATCAATTTATAACATTTTTGACATGCGTTTTTCTGGATTTTTTTGTTGTTATTCTGTCTCTCACTGTTCAAATAAACCTACCATTAAAATTATAGACTGATCATGTCTTTGTCAGTGGGCAAACGTACAAAATCAGCAGGGGATCAAATACTTTTTTCCCTCACTGTATATCTGTGCTGGTTGGAACATGTCTTATGCAGCTATGTGACCCAGTGGGTGAATACACTTGGTTTGAGCTTTACTAGTCGTCCATCGGTTTTGACCTTGTTATTTAGAACCTAACAATAGCAAATGGTCTGAATACTTATGTAAATAAGGTATTTCTGTTTTTGTTTTTTTATACATTTGCAAAAATTTATAAAAACCTTTTTTCACTTTGTCATTATGGGGTATTGTGTGTAGATTGTTGAGGATTTTTATTTATTTAATCCATTTTAGAATAAAGCTGTAATGTAACAAAATGTGGAAAAAGTCAAGGGGTCTGAATACTTTCCGAAGGCACTGTATGATCAATAGTAGTCTGTGTGACTAGGGGTAGACAACAACCCTCAGTAACATAAGAGAAACAGGCATTTCTAACTTGTAAAATAGTTTAACTTGTAAAAGCAAGCTCACCGGATCAATTTTATTTGCTCTCATTGATGAGACGTGTATTGACTGACTGCTGTATGCCTGGGACCTGCAGAGATGTTCAGAATATTTAACTATTGATCAAAGCCTCTCATATTATATTTCCTTCACATTGATGTTAGCTTAAATCGGCTGTTAGTATTGAACATCATGATCTGACAACATTCCATAAAGGTTAGCGAGAGTGATGCAGTATAAAAATGCTGCTCCGCGATATTTGTTCCAATAGAGGGGAAATTATGCAAATCCATTCTGCAGGGATCAATAGAAAGAGAGGGAGAGAAGAGAAGAGAAAGATACTAATATTGACAAAACACTTTGGTTACATGATGGATGTGTTACGCAATGACTGCCAGGCCTGCATCAGAGAGGTTGCGCCAAAGGGCTTCTGTGTGATATTCTGATTGTGTTGGAGAGAAGAATCTTCATGATCAGGACATTGCCACTCATGTGCGCTAAGGCTCTGTAATAACAGAACTCCCCAGTCCTGACTTATTGTTAAGTCAATGTGAGTTCACTCAGAAATCCTTGGACTATTTGTAACAGAACATTGTCTTCTCTGACTCCATGAACTATGCAAACTGTGACTCAACAAAGTTATTTCTGGACGATACTGAGCAGGAGACTGACTGCAATTTTCATCAGGTTGATGAAGGTCTGTGAAAATGAACTAAATCACCCCTTCAGTGGATTTAAGAACATTTGTCTATACCAAACTGATTCCTAGATTGGGCTTTGGAGCTTGTGGCTCACTCTGAACCACAGTCATGTGGGCTTGGCATCTACTGTCAGAACAGACATGTCTGAAACTGAACATATGGAGTGAAATTCTGATTTGGAATACCAACATTTGTTGATGCTATTGGATATTTGTGTGTGTAATGATGTTGAAATCAATACATGATTAACTGTCCTATACTGTACATATGAATGGTTAACCACTAAAAACTAAAGGACAAAGGCAAAGCTTTTGAACTCATCTCGTTTTCTTTTCCCCTCTCTCTCTCACCCACAGTTACACTTGTGCGAGTCGCAGGAGAGTTTTAATTTGCGGTCCATTCCTCTTTATAGCGGTACTTGTGAACTGGGAAGATGTGCCAGCGCTGAGCTCTCGTGGTCCTCTAAAATCCTCCTTGTTTCTTAATCACCAGCAACTAAAATGTAATTAGTCATTAAAATTCTTCCAGCGGATCCCCCTGCCTCAGGGGAGCCATTTCTGGGCTGGGTCTGCATGTGCTGCTGGGCCAGACACTGTGTGTATGTGAGAGAAGGAGAGAAGAAGAGAATAGAGGAGAGGAGAGAGAGGGAGAGACAGAGAGAGAGTGCGTGTACACGCATCTGAGGAGGCAGAAGCTTTGTCTGTCTCTCTGTGGAGTGGTTCTGGCACTGTGAGACATGTAAGGTTATGATCCTGCCTACTGTTCCCTTCAAGAGTGTGGTTGGGAAACAATGGAGAAGCAGAAGAGACTATTGGCAGATCAGCAGGCTGAGCACTGGGCTTGTGAAGAACATGCTTGGGAAACTGTTCTGCTTTTTAAGACTGAAACTGTGCAACCATGGAAATACCATGAATTATTGAGACGCAGAATGTGTCAGACATTCTATTCCATGACCATTTAGGCTATGCCGAGGTTGATTTATTTATGATGGTGGTTTGAAACTAGGTAAAAAAAAACGGGAGTCTAATTAGCATTATAATTAGAACGCTTTTATTAATCAAAATCCCTGAGTTTGCATGGGCTGCGTCTCAATCCACTGCATCCGCCGGTGTCGGCCATTATGCCCTGCGGTGGAAGGCACCTGAACTATAACAGTGTTTATGAGACCAGGAGACATCCCGGAAATGGCGCTAGAAACGATTTGGACCCAGTTCTGAAAGCTGATACTCTCCCGAACACGAACGTGTCATCCGTTTTGCTCTACGAAGGCTAATTGCATTAAGGCCGAATTCAATGTTCCATCAAATATTTTCTTTACATGTATTTTTTATACATACAGGGGTACTAAAATTCAAAATCAAATAGCTAAAAGGTCCATCTTATGACAATCTTAAAATAATGACATATGTTAGCTAAGTAGATATCACCATCTAGACGCTTAGACTCTAGGGGGTAAGGGGAATATCAAGCTGGCTAGCTAGTACTATAGTCATATGAACAGATGTGTTTTTCACGGCCTTGACTTTGCGTGTTGTTGTTTGTGGGCTGTGTGGAACAGGTCTTGTGGAAGCATACAGTAGTTGCAAATAAACCGGCATGCTCTAAACTTGATCCTGCTCTGCTCTGCTCTGCCCCAGTACCAGGGCTGATTTATTCTGCTTAGGCAAATGAGTGTGGCTTACAATGTGCTGTACTCGTTCTGCTTCATCAATACACATTACACATAACATTGGAGCCTGCCGCAGGCAGACGAAACCTCTGAAATGGATCTAAGAGCTGTGCAATGGAAGTCATGCTGCATGATTCTGCATCATGACAATGGTTTCATCTCTTTGTGTGCCTGTGCTCGGGTTGTGAGTAGGGTGTATTAACTCTGATGAACATACGTTTGTGTTTTTATGTATGTGTTTGCGCACATTTGTGTGTGTTTAGACCAATGCATGTGTGCTGTGCTGGCTAGGGAGTTTGTTTCTGTGGGTGTGTGTGTGCATGTGCGTGTTAGTTTGTGTGTGTGTATAAACGAAAAGGCGACCCATGGATACCTGTGACCTGGTCCACCAGGATGCGGGAGGTGATGATGCGTCCATACTGGGAGAAGAGCTGCTCCAGGTCCTTCTGGGTCATGGTCTTGGGCAGACCACTCACATACAGGTTAGCGTCTCGAATGGAGGCTGAGCTGGGTCGTGCATATGACACCTGAGGAGAAGGGGAGAATGGGGTAGAGATGGGTATTAGATATACAGTGAGGGAAAAAAGTATTTGATCACCTGCTGATTTTGTACGTTTGCCCACTGACAAAGACATGATCAGTCTATAATTTTAATGGTAGGTTTATTTGAACAGTGAGAGACAGAATAACAACAAAAAAATCCATAAAACGCATGTCAAAAATGTTATGAATTGATTTGCATTTTAATGAGGGAAATAAGTATTTGACCCCTCTGCAAAACATGACTTAGTACTTGGTGGCAAAACCCTTGTTGGCAATCACAGAGGTCAGACGTTTCTTGTAGTTGGCCACCAGGTTTGCACACATCTCAGGAGGGATTTTGTCCCACTCCTCTTTGCAGATCTTCTCCAAGTCATTAAGGTTTCGAGCCTGACGTTTGGCAACTCGAACCTTCAGCTCCCTCCACAGATGTTCTATGGGATTAAGGTCTGGAGACTGGCTAGGCCACTCCAGGACCTTAATGTGCATATTCTTGAGCCACTCCTTTGTTGCCTTGGCCGTGTGTTTTGGGTCATTGTCATGCTGGAATACCCATCCACAACCTATTTTCAATGCCCTGGCTGAGGGAAGGAGGTTCTCACCCAAGATTTGACGGTACATGGCCCGTCCATCGTCCCTTTGATGCAGTGAAGTTGTCCTGTCCCCTTAGCAGAAAAACACCCCCAAAGCATAATGTTTCCACCTCCATGTTTGACGGTGGGGATGGTGTTCTTGGGGTCATAGGCAGCATTCCTCCTCCTCCAAACACGGCGAGTTGAGTTGATGCCAAAGAGCACTATTTTGGTCTCATCTGACCACAACACTTTCACCCAGTTCTCCTCTGAATCATTCAGATGTTCATTGGCAAACTTCAGACGGCCCTGTATATGTGCTTTCTTGAGCAGGGGGACCTTGTGGGCGCTGCAGGATTTCAGTCCTTCACGGCGTAGTGTGTTACCAATTGTTTTCTTGGTGACTATGGTCCCAGCTGCCTTGAGATCATTGACAAGATCCTCCCGTGTAGTTCTGGGCTGATTCCTCACCGTTCTCATGATCATTGCAACTCCACAAGGTGAGATCTTGCATGGAGCCCCAGGCCGAGGGAGATTGACAGTTATTTTGTGTCTCTGCCATTTGCGAATAATCGCACCAACTGTTGTCACCTTCTCACCAAGCTGCTTGGCGATGGTCTTGTAGCCCATTCCAGCCTTGTGTAGGTCTACAACCTTGTCCCTGACATCCTTGGAGAGCTCTTTGGTCTTGGCCATGGTGGAGAGTTTGGAATCTGATTGATTGATTGCTTCTGTGGACAGGTGTCTTTTATACAGGTAACAAGATGAGATTAGGAGCACTCCCTTTAAGAGTGTGCTCCTAATCTCAGCTCGTTACCTGTATAAAAGACACCTGGGAGCCAGAAATCTTTCTGATTGAGAGGGGGTCGAATACTTATTTCCCTCATTAAAATGCAAATCAATTTATAACATTTTTGACATGCGTTTTTCTGGATTTTTCTGTTGTTATTCTGTCTTTCACTGTTCAAATAAACCTACCATTAAAATTATAGACTGATCATTTCTTTGTCAGTGGGCAAACATACAAAATCAGCAGGGGATCAAATACTTTTTTCCCTCACTGTAAGAGATGATGGACGTGACTGTAGCATAGCTTTTGTCTTACATCTATGAGAACATTTTGAGCCTACATCATTGGATTGTATTTTGTCCATGGCATTGGCAGAGATGTCTGTGTAACTTGTTTTTAATGACTTGAATCACAGGGCTTCACCTGACTGAGCTCGTTTTAATTAGCACATTAGTTTTCATCTAAAATCCATTTACACATTAGCCTTGCAGACCCCACGCAGAAGAGGTGTGAGGAAAGGTAGGTAGGCGCCAATTTATCTTCCGTTTCATTTGTTGTATTACATTTTATTTGTGTACTGTAGCGAAAGGCTCACACATGAACCCTCATCCCCATCAACCCTCATCCCCATCATTAATATGGAAGTATTGGACAAAAATATATCTGTCGCTATCTTGTTAATGCTGACAAAAAAACAAATGCACTCACGCATACATTAGATGTGTGTGTGTGTGAGAGAGAGAGAACGGGAGAGAAAGTGTGTTTACAGCCTGTGCATGAGGGTGTGAGAGAGAGAGAGATGAGAGCGCGAGAAAGAGAGAGAGAAAGAGGGTGAGACAAAAAGAGGTGGTTTGGCAATCCTAATTTGGTAAGGGGGGGTTGTATGGGGATGGCTTGTGCTGACTCTAACTGTGCGAGCTGAGCGAGGTGGGTGCCTTCTCTCACAGATCCCTCCACAGCTTTGCAACACCCATTTAGAAGCTATCATTTCGTTAACTTTTATTTTCAAAGGCAATATAAGCTGTAGAATTACACTACATTGGAAGCTAGTATTTTAATGAGTTTAATGAGACCTTGATGTTTAAGTTGTGCCATCGTAGCTCTCTCCTGAAAAAGTCCCTGTGCTTTGTCAAACGCTGTTCTAATTTCTCGATTGCGATCTGGTTTTCCTCTTTCAAAATGTTAATCTGATTAACATTGCTGACTGGGGGAGCTTTTCTATCCAGGGTTTTCATTAGGTTTAACATTTAGAGGCATAAGCCATCAAACACTGTTAAACTTGTACAAATATGATGGATATGCAAAACATCTCAGTGTAATCACAGGATATCCAGTTTAACTCTGAAGGCAAAATAATCGGATCACTGGCAGTTAGCTTCCCCTTTGCCCTTCTTTCCTTTCAAACTGTCTTTCCTTCTATCCCCTTTGGTTCTAATCCATCCCTTTCTCTCCTTCGCTCCCTGTCAGCCAGCCCCAGATCCATCAACACCTTCACTAGCTGTAAGAAGTACTTCTGCATGTGAGAGTGAAGTGTGTGTTGGAGTTTGACGAGCGTGTGTGTGTGTGTTCTTTCCCAGCATGTAGCCCTGCTCTTCTCACCTCCAGCGGGCTCCTTCCTCTCACACCTCCACAGGGTAGCAGCACCAGAGGTGCGCTGAGAAACTCTGAGGTGTCATGGAGGTGGAAACCACGTTTTAAAAGACAGAAAAAGACCCCAGAAAGACACCACCTGCGTGTGTGAAACTCTGTGGTGAACTGTGCCGCCCCTCTTTGTTTTCCCCCTACAGTGAGGCAGCACTGTGAGGAAGTGTTATGAGGGTACCAGAAGGGAGAAGTGTGTAGGGACTAGGAAGTGATGTGTCTGTGAATATTATGTCCACAAACAAATGGATGGATATTCCCAAAGGCTTACTGTACACTACCATGAGAGCCTACATACTAACTACAGTATTGTACTACATCAAAAACACGTTTCATCAGTTGAAGCCTTGTGTGAAACTGGAAAGTCATATCAAGGACACTGAGTTCTTTAAGTGTCTTCTGTAAAGAGGGCTCAAAATGTTTCCTCTGCACATTGGCGTATCAACTGTCGTTCAGTGACACCACAAGCAGCTCTCTCTTCTCTCCCACCAGAGCCTCACACTGGGCTGCAAGACAGAGCTGTCTGCTGCTATTAGTGAGTCTGTCTTCATTTTCATGGCAGCTTAAGATAACCTCTGGTGCAGATAGAAAGGCCCGTAGCACTGAATGGATATTTCAAGAAGATAATGACCTTGAACACACTTTACTAGAAGTTGTAAAAGGGGCCTTTTTCTTCAGTGCTACTCAGAAAAGGCTTATTGATATGGGTAGCACAGTCAAAATAATGGGTTTCGCAGTGGCAAGAATACAAAGGGCTGGCCTTACTCTCTCATGCAGAGAGGGACTCTGCTGCTATAACTGAGTGCCAGGGTGAAGTCTAGATGCTGCTCCGTCTGACTGGATAAGATGGATAGAGACAGACAGAGGGAGCTGTACAATGTGGAACGCTGTGTGTTTGAGAGAGAGAGAGAGAGAGAGAGAGAGAGAGAGAGAGAGAGAGAGAGAGAGAGAGAGAGAGAGAGAGAGAGAGAGAGAGAGAGAGAGAGAGAAGAGGACTGTGCGTGTGGGGGAAGCGGACGTCACTTACTGGTGTGATTGCTCTTTGGACGGTGTGTGTGCTCCAGGATGATAGACACGGAAGATTGTTCCCGCTTTATTACACACAAGCTGTGGGAGGAAAGAGGCTGTGCTAGGGCTGGAGATGGGATGAGAGCGTGTGTGTGCATATGTGTAGCTCTGAATATGTTATGGTTTTTGACAGCGTCATCAAGAAGGCTCTTCTCTCTAGCCCAAGGGGACTGGCCATGGCACGCTGGTGATTCCTAAGTGAGCTGGCTTCCTAAAAACATGCCTGGTGCATTGGGGACTGGGGAGGACTGGGGAGGACTGGGGAGCGTCACTGCTACAGTAGTGTGGGTTGGGGGCCTGGGTGCTAGCTTGGCCCTCTGGTGCCCCATCTCAGCAGAGTTCATTAGTGAGGGAGAGTGGCAGAGGGACATTACACACACGGACCCTGTGACTCATCCTAACTCCTGTCAGCTACGCTCAGTGGGTGAGACCTGCGCTGGAGTAACTGTGGGTCATGCTGACTGCGTCACACTGACACGCACATGGATACGCGGAGGCATATACACACTCACACAGCTCTGGTTGGCTGTCTCCCACGACCTTGCCTCTCAGAGCCCACTTCAAAGCACTGTGCTGGATTGAAAACAGGCCGGGCTGTGTTGATCTGGTGTGGCTGCTTCCCTTCACAAAGTTGACTTATCATGTTCAAGGCTGTCGAGGGATTGGGGATTCTGTATGGGCTTTTCCCATTCAGCTCGGCAGGGTAATCCGATCTGATTAGATTTAGAAATATGTTACTGAGAGGGCTTGGATTATGGTAGCAGAGCAGATTACAGTATGGCTTAAAGCGAACAGCATAACGGAGCTATATGAGAGGATATAGTATTTCTGCTCAACAAGTAGAGATAAAGTAGGCCTACTATATAAAATGGATGTTGAGTACACTAATACAACCATACCACTAATTAAATTATACTTACACATTTACCCTTCATCTTTATTTGACGTCCCAACCAATGCAATATCAATTTGAGTCCTCTAACTTTAGGCAGCATGTAATAAATGTGTTTTCCTTACTCCGTCTGAAAATCGTTCTAATTTCACCTTCATTTTGACATTTATAAATTAATTAGCATATCAGTTATACCTCACGGCTTTTAATGCGTCTGACTCTTTGATTCAGCCACCCATTCATTTGAATTCGCTCTCTCTCTGCATGTATGCAAATGAATTCCAACAATCTACATGGGAACTGAAGCAGTGCAGTCCTTATCACATGGACGCTGGGTGAATTGATATTCAGTGTACAGAAGGTGTTTTCCAAACGGACTTACCTTAATCGTTTTGGTTTGAAGTCTGAGTCCGTTTAATGTGTTGATGGCTTTCTCTGCATCCTTTGGGTCGATGTAGTTGACAAACCCATAGCCTAGACTCTGCCCTGTAAAACAAGAAAGAAGAGCATTTTTACAATACAGAATTCTACCCAGTACATATTAAATTGGTACAGATACAAGTCAAAATAATGTCTTGACAACTGGCTTTTAGATGTGATTTTTATTTTAAAAAACATCTGATAGCGTCATTAATACCAGATTTACTTTGACTCAATATTTTCCTGACATCTGTAGATATTTCTTTCAGGCATTGCCTGCTTTCATGAGCTAGTTGACTTTCAACAGAAGCCCAGAGCCACTGTGGCTGTGTGATAGTTACAAAAAAATCTCGCCACACAAGTGCCTGGCAAGTCCAAGTGGAGCAACGCACTTGTAGCCATTAATGGAAACAGACAACAGTAAGTCCACAGTGGAAAAGACAAAGTGAATCACAAATGTAGAACAGCGCTGCTCTAGCACCAAATAAATAGCATCCAAGGCAGGCAGGCTGCAGCTTTGGGCCAAAGGGGAGCTGTACTCCTCGCATGAAACACCTTGTGTCCTGGAGAGAATCTCATTGGTTCACAGCAATTCTTACCGCTCATCTCGCTGACACTAATCTGACAGCACCCTTCGGAAAGTTAGGACACTAAAATAGAACTACGCCGTTAACGCCAATATATCCGTTGGCCTGTGGACATGTGTTCAATATCAAAGTGCCTTTTACAAAGACTTCTCTTCTCATACTCCTCAATGTGGGTTGACAATAATTAGCCAACACAGCCAACTGCTGAGCGGCTCCCCACTCCCTGTCACCTTCTTCCTCCCATTTCTGCTGCTTCACAAGTAGAATTTAAGACTAAACAAGCATAGCTTACAAAAGGTTAGCAGAAATTAAGTGTGCTTCCGAAGCGCACTCATGCAGAGCTGCCTGGATGTGCTGGGTTGTGGTTAATGATACAGTCCCACAGCACTCATGCAGGCAGACAGGCGCTGTGTGTGGAGAGAGTCTCCCATCATAGCCCCTCCATGCTCACCCTGGCCATCAGGGCCCACACTGTCATGTCCGCTCTGCCAAGCACCTTCATACAGTACAGGTGTGTGTGTGTGTACAATATTTGTAGGCAGATGTACTGTATGTACACACTCCCTCCGTTTCTGGTGCAGTCCACAGTCCAGTGTGTCTTTGGGAGTTCGCACCAGTCACTGTGCCCAATCCCACCTTGGCAAGGCTGGAGGGGAGATCGGGGTGTGCCTGCACCCCCACCCCTACCTGCCTGGCACCACTCCCCAGGTGAGTGGAGAGATGGGGCGAGGCAGCTGCTTTCAGCACGAGGCAGCTCCAATAGGGGATTCCACCCACCAGTAAGAGCCCACAGCAGGGGGCCATGGACTGGCTGCCTTCCGGAGACAACGCCAACGCACAGACAAACACACTCATGCTGTATGCATGCATGCAAGTTAGGAAAATGTTGAAATTATCGGAGCAAACTATGAGCAGCGGAGGAGAATACACTGCTCAAAGTTACGCAATGAAGAGAATGTACACACACGCATCACACACACCCTGACAAGGTCAGAAAGCGGTGGTGTACTGACTGTGGGCCAACATATGCAGGCAAACTCATCTAGGCCTGTTACAACAACGGCTCGCTCCGCACGCACGCAGCCCAGCAGGTTCAGCCCAGCATGCTGCCTGCCTGAAATAAACACGCAGGCCTAGCACAGCACAGCACGGTTCAGAACAGCACAGATCAGCCAAGCACGGCGCAGCATAGCACACAGCATGCCTTAACACAGTTCTACACAGCTCAGCAAAGCTACTACTGTAAGATCACTAAATAGCAGTACATAACAGGATAGCACAGGTGTTTTAGCACAAGCCTTAAATGTTATATTTTTATATAAAGGCGTATTTTCTGGTTGTTTACTGTGTGAGATATATAGGAATCTAGATCAATGTGTTACTAGAAAGGCTGAGTGCCATTTTTAAGGATTGTACAAACGCCATTAAGGATATTATAGACAAACATCTGAAAGAAATGCATCTCAGGAAGCTGAAAGAACCCATTAAGATAGCATAATAAATACCCTTTAATGGAGGAGCAAACCGAAAACTATCCCTATGCCGTTTAATTAGTCTAATGGATACATTCATGTATATATATTTTAATTAACAATTAAATTCGCAAACCGAAATGATGCATTGCTGTTATAATGAGTTTTTAATGATGATAGATCTTAATTTCCTTGACTTTCCGTTCCTAACCACGGCATGTCCATCCCATCCCCAAATCTGGAGGCGTTTGAACAACATGTACAAAGACAATGCTTAACATCCATTAAAGGGATATTTTTCATAAATAAACAGCTTAGTAATGTCAGTGGTGGGATCGTGCCCAGCTCCCTCATTAGGATGAGTTGAGCTGAAAGCACAGGGCTAATAGTTGTGTGTGACATAGTGGATCCCCCCCTCTTCGTGATCCAGAGTGGTGCGTTGATTCGTAGCAGGTGAGCGTGGGGGTAATTGAGCTCATTAGTTGTGACATTACCACAGTAGTGCCATAATGCTTCATAACAGCTGTCCCATTATAGCTCAAGCCACTACTAATGAGAGAGAGGGCCGGGGTAATTGACACCACCTCACCAGGTCTTCACCGCTCCCTGTACAGTCGAAAATAAATACGAGAGGGAAATAGGTACAAGTGTACCAAATGTTTTTCCTTGGCAAATCACTGCTATTTCCAGTGAGTGGCTCCTCTCGGTGGTGCTACAGTATAACTAAGCCATTATTTGTTTCATGAAGAGCAGCAGGCTGCCGAATGTGTGAGAGGAGAAAATGGGTGTGTTTCTAGCAGGTGTCCTGCCTCTCCCAATGTGGTGACTTATAGTGCCACACACACACACACACACACTCACACACACACAGAGTTGCCTGCTGGGGCCTCCTGTGTCACTGCTTTCATGCACTTATGGTCTTCTTTCCTTTTGTATGACCTTACCTTCTAGATATTAACAGTACCTTCCATTCTATTTATTGATACGCATGACTGTCCACAATATAGGATCTAACCTAGCAGCAAACAATATCCTTCTGTGATTGTGCCCTTAATAAAAATAAACATGAATTGCCTGTCCTTAATATTTCACAATGGTTAAGACAACATTGTGATGCGCTGTATTAATATGACAGACATTATTATATCCTAAGCTGACCTCTTCTCTCTAAACCCCCATGGTCTGTCTCTGAGTCCCCACTCCCTCCCTGTCAGTGAACATGGCTTCAGTCTGTCATATAAGATGCCAAGGGATGAGAGGGAAAAGTGCACTGTGCACAGGATGACAGTGCTATGAACAGCTGACGATAACATACCTTGATAGCACCAGGTTCCTAAGGTAGAAACAGGTAAATTGGTTTGGTCAGTCTTAAACTTAGCCACATTTAAGATATGGAGGAAGAAAGAAAACATTTCCGTTTGTCAAAACAGATGTGAATCATCGTGTTGGTTCCTTAACAATTTGCCCTTGCTGCAACAGCAACTTGGGATGGTGCTATTTTAGACCAGCACCCTTCAAAATATTTGCGGGAGAAGTCACCAACTAATATCCAGATGATGAAATATACACTTATACAAACTTATAGAAGTTACCAGTTCAGTATTATGTTTTTAGATGGGAGGAGAGAGTACAACAACTTTTGTTTGCTAATCTCCTAAAGAAAGTTAAATTACCTAATGTACAGAATTATAATATGATTGAATATACATTCATAATTCATACTTTGAATCTACATAAACCACTTACTGAGTGCTTTTAATAGGAAAAGCTGACAGAGGCTAAGTTCATTCTGACTGGCCGTAAATAGCTAAAGTAATTTAATTACAGCAAACGTGGACTCAGAGCTATTAAGCACATTTTGTATGCCACTATTTACCATTGCCTTTTTGGATATGTTTCACTGTTTTTCTCTATTAGCTTACAGCAACAGTATAACACTGTACAATTGACAAATATTAGGTCATAATATATTCAAACCTTTGACTATAATGGCATTCAAATGCTAATACAGCCTTACTGTAGCTTTATGTGCTTACATTAGTGTGACTAAAATGCTGACCAAATAAACAGTAGCACACATACACTGGCTCCGCTCAGATGTCTGTTCTCTGGGGTTGCCAAGGTAGCAGCAACTGTAATATGCAGGAGTCTCCCACCCACCCCGAGTGGCTGCTGCCTGAGGTGAGTTGGATGGAAGCCTGAAATGTGTGGGATGTCTGGGATGATAGCAGCATAGCAGGAGAGAATCTGGGACACCCCAGCTCCGTGACGTCAGGCCTGGATATGACAACAGTGACAGCAGCAGCCGGAGCCGGGGGAGTCCTGCAGAGAGGGAGGGGACCAGTGATGAGCCAGCCCGGCCCTCAGGCCCTCCAGATCTGAGGCCCACAGGGGACTGGCTTACTGGCCCACTCTCTCTCCCAGGTATAGGCCACTCAAACAACACAGAGTGTGGGGGGAGAACGGAGGAGAGAGCAAGGATGTTTTTAGGCCTGGAACGCTAAAACCTATGTGTCTCCTGCTGGCGTCTGTACTTATGGGCCTGGCTAGTCTGTAATACCTGGCTTAAGGGAAGATGCCAGGTGATCCTTCTAGCTCTGACTCTACTGATAGCTAAGTTATTGAGGAAAAATGTGCTTTCTATGCCTGTGATATGTGGTTGTCCAACCTAGCTATTTTAAGATGAATGCACTAACTGTAAGTCGCTCTGGATAAGAGTGTCTGCTAAATTACTAAAATGTAAAATGTAAAGCGCCTTTCAAAAAACCCAAGGACACGGTACAGCAAAGAAAATAAAGAAATAATATGACAATAACATAATAAAAAGCTACTTAGCTTAGCTAGGGCTGAGTAACGGGGAAGCTAAGTTGAGGGGAAAGCCAGACTGAACAGGTGGGGTTTGAGATTGTTTTTGAAGGTGCAATAGAGTCAGAGCTGCGGGATGCTGGGATGCTAGGGGGAGAGAGTTCCAGAGTTTGGGGGATGCTAGGGGGAGAGAGTTCTAGAGTTTGGGGGATGCTAGGGGGAGAGAGTTCCAGAGTTTGGGGGATGCTAGGGGGAGAGAGTTCCAGAGTTTGGGGGATGCTAGGGGGAGAGAGTTCCAGTGTTTGGGGGATGCTAGGGGGAGAGAGTTCTAGAGTTTGGGGGATGCTAGGGGGAGAGAGTTCCAGAGTTTGGGGGATGCTAGGGGGAGAGAGTTCCAGAGTTTGGGGGATGCTAGGGGGAGAGAGTTCCAGAGTTTGGGGGATGCTAGGGGGAGAGAGTTCCAGAGTTTGGGGTAAGCGCAGCTGAATGCCCGGTCCCCCATGGTGCACAGTTTTGTTTTGGGGATGGTGAGTAGTCCAGAACCAGAGGAGCAGAGACAGCAGGAGGGTGTGTGTGTGTGGAGGAGGTCAGAAAGGTATGAGGGGGCTAGGCCATGTAGGGCCTTGTAGGTGAGCAGTAGGATCTTGTAGGTGATGCGGAATTTGACAGGAAGACAGTGAAGGTGATGTGTTCTCAGGGTTTGCTGCGTGTGAGGAGCCTGGCAACGGAGGTCTGGACTTACTGGAGCCTATCCAGGCCTTTCCTGGACACCCCGAATAAGACTCCATTGCAGTAGACCAGACGTGATGTAGCAAAGTCATGTATGAGGGTCTCCGCTATCGGGTCCATGAAGGATGGTCGAAGTCGGGAGATGTTACGGAGGTGGAAGAAGGCGGATTTGGTGATGGATTTGATGTGGGGCTGGAAGGAGAGAGTGGGGTCCAGGATGACACCCAGGTTTCTGACCTCGGATGATGGACAGATGGAGCAGTGGTGTACCACACACCCCCACAGCCCCTGCAAGGGGGGGCCCCACACTCCAAAAAATTACAAATAAAATGTTTTCCTGGAGGTCGCCCCCCCCCCCCCAAATGACATATGAACACATAATAAGCCATGGTAAAAACATTTTAGAATTACAGGAAATTAGCTGTAAAACTGCAAAATGTTCTGTCTGCCCTATAGCAAAATGTGTAGAATTGCTGGAAATGTGTTTTAAAAATGCTAGATTTTCTCAGCCTCATTGCAAAATGTGTAGTATAGCATGAGATTAGCTACACAACTGCAACATTTTCTCTCTGCCCCATAGCAATATGTGTAGAATTGCAGGAAATTAGCTTTAAAACAGCAACCTTGTGGCACACATTTGTTGACAGCAGCTGGGGGGGAATTGGAGTTCCAAGGGACACACTGCTTTCTGTCAGCCAGGTAGGCCCGGAACCAGCTGAGCGGATACTGATTCAGATACGTGTTCATCTCATCCAATGCCAGCTATATTCCCGCTTTCTTTTACCTTCTATAGAGCTGTGACGGTCATGGAATTTTGGATGACGCTAATTGGCCAGCCAATTGACCGCGGTCTACATAATAACCATTTGAATAGCAACAACAACAAAAAATGTCCCTCACCCCTGACTGCATGTGCTGCTATAGAAATAGAATGAATAGAACAGGCGTCCCTATTCAAGTCAGTGATGGCATAATGGGTGGACTGGCGGCCAATGCGAGTGTACCCATAGGAGCAACGTAAGAAGTAAGGAGCAGGAAGTAAAAGCAGGACGTGTACCTAGGGCCGTTACGGTGACCGTATTACCGACTTAAGGTCACCGAAGGCAGTCAAATTCCACGTGACTGTTTAGTCACGGTAATTAGGCTTCTCCAAGCTCTGATGCTGCTGATGGTCATTAGTAGCCTACCAAACTTGATAACTGCCTGGTACTCAGCACTCTATTGTCCCTCTAAACACTCTGACCTCAATGCAAATGTGTTCGAAAATCGAATCAAACACTTCATGAGAGCCCATGAGCTCATGTTGCTCAACATTTCTATAGGCTATGCAATTGTGTGAGAAAACAGACTGATGGCCTCTATGAAAAAGAGTAGGATCCCATCAGCTTTCTATAGGCTAGGCCTACTGTATTTATTTCTCAACTTTCCTAATATTAAGCACATTGCTTCTCTTTACAACAGGAGTATAGCCTACCTGGCTGGCATGAAAATGAACCACAGGAAAAGCGTCCTCCATTCACTATTTAAGTGCATAGATGACATGCCAGGTAGGCTCGAGACAGGTGCATGATAATGGTCCGTTCTAGATCAAAACAAATTTCACACATATATTTTTTAGTATACAGTGGGGAGAACAAGTATTTGATACTCTGCCGATTTTGCAGGTTTTCCTACGTACAAAGCATGTAGAGGTCTGTAATTTTTATCATAGGTACACTTCAACTGTGAGAGACGGAATCTAAAACAAAAATCCAGAAAATCACATTGTATGATTTTTAAGTAATTAATTTGCATTTTATTGCATGACATAAGTATTTGATACATCAGAAAAGCAGAACTTAATATTTGGTACAGAAACCTTTGTTTGCAATTACAGAGATCATACGTTTCCTGTAGGTCTTGACCAGGTTTGCACACACTGCAGCAGGGATTTTGGCCCACTCCTCCATACAGACCTTCTCCAGATCCTTCAGGTTTCGGGGCTGTCGCTGGGCAATACGGACTTTCAGCTCCCTCCAAAGATTTTCTATTGGGTTCAGGTCTGGAGACTGGCTAGGCCACTCAAGGACCTTGAGATGCTTCTTACGGAGCCACTCCTTAGTTGCCCTGGCTGTGTGTTTCAGGTCATTGTCATGCTGAAAGACCCAGCCACGACCCATCTTCAATGGTCTTACTGAGGGAAGGAGGTTGTTGGCCAAGATCTCGCAATACATGGCCCCATCCATCCTCCCCTCAATACGGTGCAGTCGTCCTGTCCCCTTTGCAGAAAAGCATCCCCAAAGAATGATGTTTCCACTGCCATGCTTCACGGTTGGGATGGTGTTCTTGGGGTTGTACTCATCCTTCTTCTTCCTCCAAACACGGTGAGTGGAGTTTAGACCAAAAAGCTCTATTTTTGTCTCATCAGACCACATGACCTTCTCCCATTCCTCCTCTGGATCATCCAGATGGTCATTGGCAAACTTCAGACGGGCCTGGACATGCGCTGGCTTGAGCAGGGGGACCTTGCGTGCGCTGCAGGATTTGAATCCATGACAGCGTAGTGTGTTACTAATGGTTTTCTTTGAGACTGTGGTCCCAGCTCTCTTCAGGTCATTGACCAGGTCCTGCCGTGTAGTTCTGGGCTGATCCCTCACCTTCCTCATGATCATTGATGCCCCACGAGGTGAGATCTTGCATGGAGCCCCAGACCGAGGGTGATTGACCGTCATCTTGAACTTCTTCCATTTTCTAATAATTGCGCCGACAGTTGTTGCCTTCTCACCAAGCTGCTTGCCTATTGTCCTGTAGCCCATCCCAGCCTTGTGCAGGTCTACAATTTTATCCCTGATGTCCTTACACAGCTCTCTGGTCTTGGCCATTGTGTAGAGGTTGGAGTCTGTTTGATTGAGTGTGTGGACAGGTGTCTTTTATACAGGTAACGAGTTCAAACAGGTGCAGTTAATACAGGTAATGAGTGGAGAACAGGATGGCTTCTTAAGGTCTGTGAGAGCTGGAATTCTTACTGGTTGGTAGGTGATCAAATACTTATGTCATGCAATTAAATGCAAATTAATTACTTAAAAATCATACAATGTGATTTTCTGGATTTTTGTTTTAGATTCCGTCTCTCACAGTTGAAGTGTACCTATGATAAAAATTACAGACCTCTACATGCTTTGTAAGTAGGAAAACCTGCAAAATCGGCAGTGTATCAAATACTTGTTCTCCCCACTGTATGTAAAGACAAGATTAAATTAAGAATAGTGTGATGGGTGACAATATTAGCCTATCATTATATATTATCACTTGTGAATGATGCCCAGCGTAAGGCAAGAAACAATGCATACCTTTTTTTTGCAACTTTTTCAAATCACACCTAGCCCATAGGCCTATATGTTTTTATAAGGTTTGTATCACAACCAAAGTGCCCAAATAACTTCTTAAAATTAAGCACATGAATCCGCTTTACAACGGATGTAGATCCTAACTGGCATACATACGCAGCGCGTGAGTTTCAAGTTTTGGGAAGATAATTTTCATCATAAAAATGCACCTTTATAATAAAAGCATTACATGCATAATCACATTTGATAATGGTGTTTTCCCGCTAATAGAACATTCACGCTTATAGCCTACTGCTGTGTGTGCATTGCTGCGCTTATAATGTGAAGAAATAGCCTAATAGTTTATCAACATTTAATTTGGGATCTATCGCATCCTACAACTGTCCCAGACTATGTTTGGAATATTATTTTTTCCCGCACATAATAGAATGCCAACTTTTGTACTATGGGGGATAGTATATTGACATAGGCTAGTGCTTTTGCTGTTCATTAGGCCTACTCATCTTGTTGGCTGACAAAAAGTAAATGTGAACAGTTCTTCCAATATCTTCAATATGCGCCTCGGAATTGGATGAGGACGTGCAGTTGCATCCCTGATGTGTCTGTTTTCACTTGTAGCCTGTGAGAAAGACCCGATCACGTGACTGAGAGCCATGTGAGTCAGAGGTGCTTCGGACCAAGCAGCACGAAGGGAAAAGGGCATTATAATGATTATATTCAGCCCAAGGGCACAATGGACACTGGCCGCAAAAGGCATGTTTTTTTAGGGGGCATTACGGCCACACAAAGGGGATGCTGCCGGGAAATTCGAGGCATTATAATAATAAATAATAATAATATGCCATTTAGCAGACGCTTTTATCCAAAGCGACTTACAGTCATGCTTGTGAAATTGTGAATGAGAGACTGATGAAATGTGTACAGCCTGCACAAAAAAAATGCATAATTAGAGTCGCATCATGCAGCCTTAGAATGTATAAAAAATTAATACATATAGCCCAATGTTTGTATCACAACTAAAGTTACATAAATAACTCTAAATTAAGCATATAGGAGTACCTGTTTCTTCGTTAACCGCTCAACACAGAATAGCTGCATGTGCGCACTCCCTCAAATCGTTTGGAGAAAATATCCTTTCTATTTTATTCAATTGTATTCTTCATAATATAAAATACTATAAAATAATGCCACAGAATTCTAAGCAAATCTTGTCTGCTAAATGAACTAGTGTAGCCCACAGCCATATGATATAGCCAGATCAGGGCCTAACTTAAGGACAACTTAGAGTATGCTATTCTGTTCTTCTGAAACAGGCTAGATTTTCTTCATATCATGTTTCTTTAGACCTGTCTAAAATAAATAATGGATTTATTGTGAAGGTGTAGACTATATTACATGGATTTATTTGACTTTTTAAAATGTAGATGTTCCAAAGGTCTGCATCAGTGGCTTGTACGCTATGTGTGGAAGCCAGAAGATACTAAATGTGTTTTTGTTAATTAACGGTCAATTACCGTGAGACCCGGCAGTTATATGCTCGACAATCACCAGCTGATGAAATGTCATGACCGCCACAGCTCTAAGTGTACCCATCAATATGTACTGTGATTTGTTGATTCAACTCAACTGACATTACAAAAAACACATTCCATTGCATTTGCCACATTAGTTAACATCATTTGAATGAACATTATACATTACCATGGAAATGATTGCATCGAGTGTACCCATGAGCTTACCAGTCAAATTGCCAGAGTTAGAGGTTCCAAGCCCATTATATTCATGGTTTGCTACAACACCTTGCTTGTTTCAGCAAGGGGCAACAAAGTTTTATCACGTTGTTAAGAGTCCATTTTATTGCAGAAACGGACTCAACCACACAAATGCTGTCCCGTCTTTAGTCAGTTCTTCGATACAAAAAACTATTTTTTTTAAACGGTTATTTTATTTTCATGACGGTCTTCATCCATTACCGTCGGTTACACAGTTATACGGTAATTGTGCCAGCCCTAACCTTTTATGATTTCTGTCTTACAGTATATTAATGTATTCTGGATTCAACATGCGAAAGTTGATTTGAAATTAAGTCAATAACGTTAGGTGTTTCACTTTGGTCCAATGTAAGAGCTACCAGCCTAATTGTCATACTAGCTAAATTGTTTATATTACACTGTTTTTATCCTCAGTGTTCTACGGAGGAAGCTATTTTACGCATGCTTGCATCATATTAATTGTTATATGAACCAGTGAGATTCATGTGAACCGGAGGAGGGCGAATAAACACTGTGTTTCTCTCTGTAATGCACCGCCATTAATTCCTGATGCTCATCACTATGGAAGGTTTGATTGCGCAAGAGCTTGGTAAACAAACAGTTCCAGCAACAAACCAACAATACAAACCACGTACTGCAAGTAAATAAAACAATATTGGTTTTGACTGTGAACTCAATCTGAATGTATATTTTAGTATCAACAAAGAGATGTGGGTAAACTGAGTGAAACAGTGCATTTTTTATTTCCTCCCTGTCAGACCAATAAGTTAGCTGTGTGTGTCACAAGGAGGATTGGAGAGATTCCACACACACCTGTCTCAAACACGAGTTTCACACTCTCTCGGCTCTCAGATGCACAGCGAGGTGTTTCAGGGCCTACTACGCCGTAGCAGACATCAAGTAGGATGAATAATACATACACTACATCTGCTTTTCTTTTTTTTGCATTGTCAGAGTAATTTGCGTCAGTTGACCCATATAGGTAAAACTAAGGGAAGGTGACTGCATTGATTTGTACAGGGATCATTGTTGTCCTTGGTCAAACCTTACAGAGTGGGGTATACGCTGTAACTTAACATAGTGTCCCGTGATACAGCCAGGCTCAAAATGGCACCACCCAAAAGAGTGAGACCAAAGGCCAGTGCTATCACCATAGGACCAAATGGAAAACTAAAACAGAGGAGGGACACAGCAGTCATTGGACCAAAACTGTGTCCACTCCCTGGGTCTTCAGTGAAGGCCACTTCAAATGAAGAAAATATTTGAAGAAGATGGGTCTTGTATTCCAGTGCAGTAAGCATTTACTGTGTGGAGAATATGAACAGATGATTGTCTCAGCATGTAAAAAGTATCTCTCTTATCAGGAACCAAATCACAGGCACATTCAATTCCTGTTACATTTATTTTCTGCCATGTCATTATGAATACAAATGCATTCATTTTCCTAAAGAAATGCAGCCAGCGCAGAAAATGATCCAGAAAAATGGGCAACTGACGAGGAACCAATTCCTGCCTTGGCGGTGTCTGATCAGTAATTTCCATTCTCTGTGTGCTGATGGCCAGAAACACTAACACATTCCTAATGTATTCCATTAAAGGTTGTCATTCAATATGCTGCCAGGTCCACAAGAAAATCACCAGCTCTCTCCAAAGGCGTATGTTTATTTATTTTATTAGAGGCTAATAAAACTGAGGATTTTCATCTTAATAGCGGTCTTTAAAAAGAATCTGTTGGAGAACCATCTGTCAACGCCTCAAACATACCCTGTCCTTCACTTTAATAATTACATACAGCTTCTCCCTTCCCAGAGAAAGATGGAACCTACTACCACTCAATACAACTCACTTTATGTCTCTCTCTTTAGTTTGGTCGTTAGCCTGAGAGAAAGTTGAGGGGCTGATGTGCCAGTGTCAGTGAGGGCATGTATGGGCTCTAGCGATGTGCATGTAGGTTTGCCTTAAATAAAAGATTAACCTGCAGGTCCCTGGTGTATTACATGCACAGCAGGAATGCGTAGGTAAACAATCTGAGGTGGCACTTCACTGAGCTGAAGTCAGCTGGCCTGACAGACGAGCGCAGAGTGGATGGGCTGGCTGGTACCTCATGCCGCTCTTGCTTCATCAAAGCTGACAGCACCCGGTCCGGAGAAAGGAGAAGCCTGTCTCTTACAGCGCTGAGGCTTAGGTAGCTCTCCTCACCTTGTCCACAAAGACATCCTCCTTCCTTTTGAACTGCCGTGTAAAGGAATTTCACATTCTGTACTTCAAAAATGGACAGTAACTGAAAGGGCAGGAGGGTGAGGCCTAGAAGCACTATTGTCCTGTATGTGGTGCTTGAGAATGTAGCGTTTAAATGGTGTTCTGGTCAAATGTCTAAAAATGGATGTTTGGAAATGCACAAGAGAGGGCTCAGGGCCCGTATCCACAAAGCGTCGATCAGCACTCCTACTCTGAGACTCTTTTTGGATAAGGGCCCTAGTGCTTCAAAAATAGTCCTCCCTGAAACCTAGCTAAGTCAGTTAATGATGCCAACTGGTTTGCATGCAGCCTCCTGGCATTCCCTCTACTGAGAGGGAGAAGCGCTTTGTTAGTCTAAAGGTTTGAACGATAAAATTGCACCCATGGGAGCACAACACAGACATGCACCGCAGGAGGGGAATATTTATAACATATTTTGTGTTCCTAAGTCATACGAGACCTCGTACGGTAGAAAATAACTTTAAACGTTAACAGAAATGGCTTCACTTTCCCATTTAGGCCAGGGAGAGCTTCCTGTTAATCATGTCTCCTTTTACTCTCTCCAATATAAACTATTAGGTCTCCCCGTCTACTGTGAATCACACATATGGGAGAAATAGATGAAAAATGAGTGTACAGTCGTGGTCAAAAGTTTTGAGAATGACACACATATTAATTTTCACCAAGTCTGCTGCCTCAGTTTTTATGACGGTAATTTGCATATACTCCAGAATGTTATGAAGAGTGATCAGATGAATTGCGGGCATGTATGAATTGCAATGTGGTCCTCTGTAGCTCAGCTGGTAGAGCACGGCGCTTGTAACGCTAAGGTAGTGGGTTCGATCCCCGGGACCACCCATACACAAAAAAAAAATGTATGCACGCATGACTGTAAGTCGCTTTGGATAAAAGCGTCTGCTAAATGGCATATTATTATTATTATTATTATTATTATTAATTGCAAAGTCCCTCTTTGCCATGAAAATGAACTTAACCCCCAAAAAACATTTCCACTGCATTTCAGCCCTGCCCAAAAGGACCAGCTGACATCATGTCAGTGATTCTCTCGTTAATACAGGTGAGAGTGTTGACGAGGACAAGGCTGGAGATCACTCTGTCATGCTGATTGAGTTAGAATAACAGACTGGAAGCTTTAAAAGGAGGGTGGTGCTTGATATCATTGTTCTTCCTCTGTTAACCATGGTTACCTGCAAGGAAAAACATGCCGTCATCATTGCTTTGCACAAAAAGGGCTTCACAGGCAAGGATATTGCTGCTAGTAAGATTGCACCTAAATCAACCATTTGTCGGATCATCAAGAACTTCAAGGAGAGAGGTTCAATTGTTGTGAAGAAGGCGTCAGGGCGCCCAAGAATGTCCAGCAAGCGCCAGGACTGTCTCCTAAAGTTGATTCAGCTGCGGGATCGGGGCACCACCAGTGCAGAGCTTGCTCAGGAATGGCAGCAGGCAGGTGTGAGTGCATCTGCACCCACAGTGAGGCGAAGACTTTTGGAGGATGGCCTGGTGTCAAGAAGGGCAGCGAGGAAGCCAGTTCTCTCCCCAAAAAAAAACATCAGGGACAGACTGATATTCTGCAAAAGGTAACGGGATTGGACTGCTGAGGACTGGGGTAAAGTCATTTTCTCTGATGAATCCCCTTTCCGATTGTTTGGGGCATCCGGAAAAAAGCTTGTCCGGAGAAGACAAGGTGAGCGCTACCATCAGTCCTGTGTCATGCCAACAGTAAAGCATCCTGAGACCATTCATGTGTGGGGTTGCTTCTCAGCCAAGGGAGTGGGCTCACTTACAATTTTGCCTAAAGAACACAGCCATGAATAAAGAATGGTACCAACACATCCTCCGAGAGCAACTTCTCCCAACCATCCAAGAACAGTTTGGTGACGAACAATGCCTTTTCCAGCATGATGGAGCACCTTGCCATAAGGCAAAAGTGATAACTAAGTGGCTTGGGGAACAAAACATTGAAATGTTGGGTCCATGGCCAGGAAACTCCCCAGACCTTAATCCCATTGAGAACTTGTGGTCTATCCTCAAGAGGCGGGTGGACAAACAAAAACCCACAAATTCTGACAAACTCCAAGCATTGATTATGCAAGAATGGGCTGCCATTAGTCAGGATGTGGCCCAGAAGTTAATTGACAGCATTTCAGGGCAGATTGCAGAGGTCTTGAAAAAGAAGGGTCAACACTGCAAATATTGACTCTTTGCATAAACTTAATGTAATTGTCAATAAAAGCCTTTGACACTTATGGAATGCTTGTAATTATACTTCAGTATACCATAGTAACATCTGACAAAAATATCTAAAAACACTGAAGCAGCAAACTTTGTGAAGACCAAAACTTTCGACCACGACTGTAGTGTGGTTTCCAGGTGCTATTCTTGTATTACTACATATTACCTTCCTGCCAGTTCGGGCCCATTATTGTATAAGATGGCCCTGTACTTCCACCAGCCTGAGCCTCAGTCTAGCCTGGCTTCATCTCATTGTCAAGAGTGGATGTTGCTCTTCAACACTGGCCCTTTTTAATGAGATTATCAAGGAAGAAGTGTCACTAAGTAGGATCTAAAATGAAAGCTATTATCTGACATTATCTAAGAGCAGCCTCCCCCATTTCATCTGCTATGCCACCCACACAGCCGCTGGGCTGGGATTAGAGGCATGACTAGCTGGGAAACACCTCTGTGCCACGTAGCGCTGGGCTCTGTCGCGTTGCCGCTAATCAGCCAGCTCCAGCCCCAGCCTCCTGCTCTGTGGTAACCAGCTGGAGTCCCGTCCAGGATCATAGGCCTCCAGCACCATGCCATCCCACCCTGCACCACACCCCGCCCACCAGGCCCACTTCCTTACACCTGCCTGAGTGTGTCATTGCCCCAATCTTCCCATGGCCTGTGTGTGTCATCGTACCTGTGATCTTGTCGCGAACCAGCTTGCAGGACTCGATCTCTCCAATGCTGCCGAACAGGCTGCGGAATTCCTCCTGGGTCATGTTCTGGGGCAGGTAGTTGACGATGAGGTTGGTCTTGCTGTCGTCGGTGGGGCCTCCAGTCTGCATGGGCGAAGGGCAGCTGCGGCTGTTGCTGGACGGCCCATTGGCCGTGGTGCCGTTGGGGCCGTTCGTCACCTGAGGCTCCATGTTGCTGATTATCTGAGAGAGGGAAGGGTCGGGAAGAAGACTCAAAGGGGAGGTAGAAGGTAGGGCTTCTCAATCTGAGAACCAGGATTCATTATTGTCCTTCACATTGAATCTACATTCCAGGACATCAAAACTCAAAGACAAAAGAAAGACAACGTTTGACTCAGTATGAGACCATAAAATAAACACTATACAGTACGCATGCAACTTAAACTGCTAAATATTCATGCAGAAATGGCTTTTAGAGACATATGAGTGATATTTTTGAGTTCCTTTCTGTGCTTTGTTTAGCTGGTACAGTTAGAGAGGGGTAACAATTTGAGCCCTTCAGCAGGGCACTGCTGTCTGTCACAGGGAACAATAGTCTTTGCGGATGGTTTTGCAGTGCGCTTTAAGAGCAGGTGTTTGAAGTAGAGCTTGCTGGCCCCTGAGGGAGAAGGCAGTGAAAAGAAGACAGTCTGCTGTGCTTATCTACCGACAAACACTTACTTCAAGATCCCAAGACTGCCACCAAATGTATTCCGCCATTAGCATAAAATGTGTATGTGTTTAATTTAATTATTTGATTCTCAGTTAGTCAGTTGATTTCCATCATCCACTTACAAAGAAAAGCTGAACCTAAGAGGTTTATGGAAGGTGTGTGCATGTGTGGCGTGTTTGTGTTTGGAGATGTGGGGTGACAGGATAGGGACCTCAGGGTGCCTGCTATTAAAAGCATCATCCCCACATAGGGGTGAAAACTCCCCAAACAAGGTCCTTTGGTGTCAACATCAGCCACAGCACTGATTACTTTTCCGTGTTTTACTGAAAGTCTGTATCAGACAGAGGCACTGGGGAGTGGCTGTGTAGCCTATGAGTTATATCTGTCAGTGTCTGACCTGAAAAAACGATACAAAATCATTAACAAAGAACCTTGGAAAAAACACAGGTCAACACTTCCAGAGGAGAACCCAATTAACTATTATAAAGCTCACTTATAAAATGACTGACTGTGGTTAATTTGGTATCATTTAAATAAAGATCTAAAATATGAAGAAAATAGGTTACGTGTTCCTGCTGAATCATAGAGCAGGAGAAAAGGAAAGATCTTAGCAGAGGTTTGGGCATATTTATTTTTAACTATTCAAAAATACATTCAGTCTGCACTTCAAAGTTTGGCCCTCTCTATTTAAAACCAGCACATTTAGAAAGGTTAGAAAAAATGTAACACACCATAAACCTCTTTATTTCCCATCTGACTTACTGTAAGTTCATGTTTGGATAGCAATGAAGTTGCTGAAAACTGGTCTAAAAACTAAAATAGACAATATTTTATCACAATATTGCGAACAATCATTATCAGTCACGTAGACCGCAACTCTGTAGTTTTCTCCGTTGGTTTTCTAAAACTATCCTCAAGCCTATGTCAGAACTGAAACATATCTACAGTGGAGGATGGTATATAAATGTCAGACATGAATGTGAATTGTCTAAGCAGCTTCTCATTCCACACACACAGTCTTCTCTACAGTGGAACAACACACAAGACAATGCCTGGAGCCCACAGCAGAATACAAACAGAGAACTGCCTGTTTAAAAGCTCTCAAGATCTATTTTGCATGCAAATTGTGCTTTTGACAGTATCCTCACTACTCCACCAAAGACGGAGCATGGTGACAGTGAGGAAGGAGGAATAAAGTACCTCGCAGTAACAAAGTTGATTGGGGGGCCTTATTAAATCTGTTTACACATCCTGCTGAGCTCCATTCTGTCAAAAATACATTCAACTCCATGGGACGTGTGCTTTGAGTTTTCACCAGAAGAATCAACAAAATGGCTACCTTTAATCACCCAAGACCTGCCGATTCAGACTGACCAATTATAATTTCTACCCCCTGCCACCGGCACTACCCGTGCGCAGCTGTCCATTGTGCCTCATTGGCTGGGTATCTATGCTCTCCCACAGAGTAGCCCAGTGCTGAGGAAGGCAGTATCTCTCTGAGTTCCTTCCTGGCTGAGGCACTACAGCACACAGGCAAATCCTTCAGAGCAGCTCTAGTGTCAGCCTGAGGATGGGGTCTACTGATTCAACAGAACACTATCTAGCTAGCTAACACTAGCTTCAGATTACAGCTTGTTTCCCCTGACCGGGCTGAAATGCTGGATTTACAGCCTCCATTAATGCAGCTGGACATGGTGTGTGGGAGGGACCTGCTTCTTCTGGACTTAAATGGAGGCCTTAATGGGTTCCGAGTGGAGGAATTAAATATGGGTTCATGAATCTAATGTGTGTGAGTCATGCGAGGACTGAGTAAGGCAGTGTCTCTGGAGGCTGTGGGGAGGAGGACAGGGGAGATAGAGGTCCATTAGAAAAGGTTTTAAAGTTCACCCTTTGGATGAATGAGTTCACAAAAAACGATTATCCAGGCCTATCCTTAATACTTTAATTTAATGTAATTGGTTTGTTGTGTATTTTTTATTTTATTCATATTTGACATAAGATTGTATTTACGTGGCTATGAAACAGTAGCTCACATTGGGAGAAGTGATTTGTAAGGCTAGACTATTTTACTCAGCTTGACAAAATGCACAATTCCTTCCATTACCTATACTGTCTTCATTATTCAATAAATTACACAACAGATGCAATAACAAAATTATGTAAGGGGAAATATAACCTACTACATAAAAACATTTGGATGCATATTTTAGAGCATTTATATTGAGCAGATAAAAAATGTAAATGTTAAGATTGATGAAAACTTAAAGAATAACACCTTTACATCCAATTTTGTAAACATAGAAAATTATACATAAAGCTACATTTACTCTGTCTTTTTTCAGATTCAGAGTAAATCAATCAGCATCCTCCCAGCACACAGTACATTAGGTTGGCAGAAAAAGTAGCTGGCGTAGAGTGCCTTCCCTCCAGCTGTCCGGCATCAGGGCCCCTCCCCTCTGGTCCAGTAGACAGCCAGACAGCTCTGCTCCTTCAGCAGCACTGTCATCACCATTGGTAATGTTAGGTAAAAGGCAATTTGTGGCGGTCTCCTTACCATCTTTGGCTGTGTCAGCAATCCCTTCTCTGCCCAGCCCTGTAGCTGTGGGAGTTCTGCCTGACGCCACTGTGTCTCTGTCGATCCCTAGGAGGTTTCAGGGTCAAGATTTAACATGCTTGTTTTTCTACACAGGCCTTACGGTCACCAGTCACACTAAAACACACAGGTGGCTTTCCTTCTGGGTAGGGGTTGGTTATTCTAGAAGATTACTGCTTATTGAGACTGTTTGGAAACAGGAATAATTCAGATAGGGGACAATTACTGTAATGTTGGTGTTGAGTATGAAGTGGTCTACTTGGGGAGAGGAGGGTGGAGCTGACATGGGAACTATGGTGCCCTCTGTAGTGGTAATGATGTGGGTATCCCTCTCACTCCTGGGGAGTAAAAAGGCCCTTGACAAAGACTGCTCCTCAAATGAGCGACAGGCTGCAGGCAGCAGCAGGCAGCATCCTCTGCAGAATATAGAGCTGAGGCTATAACGACAATAGCTAATACAGCCAATTTAGGAGGGGAGGAGATGACTTTGAGGCTGACCTCTGTCTTCATTTACTCTCTCAGACAGAGGGATGAGAAGGTAGAGGAATGCAATGGGAGGTATCCAGTCAGGGCAGGGTGGTGGAGGAGACACTTCATCCTCTAGGAGGGGGAGGGAGGGTGGGTGGGTGTGTTACTGTTGCCCATACATCTTAATAATGTTAATAAGGATGCATAATTGGGTTCTAAATGAGAATGGACTGTCAGCTAGAGAGGGACATGGGGAAGAGCAGCTTGTGTCTGCTGACAGGTCGGAGTGTGTCTGGATGTTTGGGTTGATCATTTGAGGAATATAAATTGAGCCAATTAATTATGGGTACCTTTCCTTTACCAGACGCCACCTCTGTTTTAGTTTAGGTGAAGACCGAAGGTTATAGCAACAACGTCTTACAGCTTTACAATATAAAGAACACACTGTATTACACATTATTCATCTATTGGGGAATTAATACTTATGTTAATATGCATTTTTGATATATATTTTTCTTATAATTTTTCAATTTACAGGGATTCAGAGGGAACAACAATCTGCTTGAGTCAACCAGAACCACCATATGCACAGGATTTGTCATAGAGAATACAGGTATATGACACAGACTACTACTTTTATCCAATAGAACCAGCATGGGCTGGACAGAGCATTAGATAGATATGCCCTCAAGGCTTGGATACCCAGTGACAATGAGAGGTCACCCAATATGGTGGACCAACGTCCATTTTAAAGGAGAGGGCAGACTATAAATACAAATGGATATAGAGCTGGCACAGTTTTTATCTCATTTAAATATTTGAAAGCTAACCTGAAAAAAGAAATGTTAGACAGAGGTGAAACATCAAAACATTTTTCACTCCATCTGTTATGGATAGCTAGTCTAAAAAGGAATGGTTTGCCGAAGCAAGCATAATATGCAGCATGTTCAAATGAGGTACCAAAATGTTGTGAAAAGCAGCAAGCAGGTGTAGGACTAAACATTGGCTATGGTTAAGTTGACATTTTAGCAACTAATGTACTACCCACTGTACTGAGGGGTTGTGGGTAGTATTGCAACAAAAGGGTAGTTTGTATTTACATATTGTAGCTTCAATATTACTAACTCTATGCAAACAAAGATATCTATTTTAAATCCAATTTCCAAGCAAGTATAAACTTACTGAAATATTAAAATATTTTAGAGGAGATGAGATAAAGTGGTATGGTAGCTAGAATCTACATACTATTGTTTTATAACCAGTACCAGTATAAACAGATATGCAGCCAAGTGTATCAGTATCAGACTCTAATATTGATTCTCTCCCTCTTTCTATCTCTGTCTGCCTCTCTCCAGTATGAACGTACTCTCTCACACACGCACGCGCGTACGCACACACAAAGACACACACACACACATTTCCTGATAATATCTCAAATAACATTTGAATAAAGGGAGAGTGCAATTACGTTTAAAAAAAACATAGAGATGAGAAATCGCTCATGGGTACAATTATAATTATTCAGAGAATACATTTTGGTTGTGCGCAGCAGTCATTAGACAGACTTATTATATAATCAATATTCTCTGTAGTGTTCCATAAATATTTGACACCCTGTAAGCGTTCCCTCTCTCCTTGAACTCCTGAGGTGAGTGGTGTGTGTCTGGTATGGCAGTCATGTAGGACATTATCTCCCTCCACAGCCTGCATCCTCTAGCAAATCTCACATGACCAGACTCCTCTCCTATGCCACGGTGCCACCGTAAAAACTGCCGCTTTGCTGCCAGCCAAAACTCCCCTGCCCAAACGAACTTAGACAATGCATTTCCTGTGGCTTTGCTGGGATGGATGCAGAGACGAGACACTGCAGTGGATCACAATGCGGCAGTAGTATCATTTAACTGATAGCGCCTGACACAAAATGGAGGTCAGATGGATGGTTACTTCTGATTTCAACGTCTCGCCACATCCCAGCATTCTGCTCTCTGCCGGTACAGAGGATGATCTGATGACCCCAACAGGATATTATACACTGAATCATTGGACTATCAGTAAAATGATCCTTTCAGATTTCCTGTTTACTGGGGAATATTAAATCATGAAACATGGAATGAAATCCAATCTGTTAGCTAAATGTTTTAAATAAATGGGTTGTTCATAGCACAGTATTCTGTAAATCTGTCCTCTAACAAGCACACTCTAATACAGTGGACGGACATAGAGTGTCCTCCATCCATTGAAATGGTAATTCCATGGCTCCAAGGAGACGGTAGGTCACAAACCCAACCCTTTAAACCCCAGCATGCCCCAACTCCCCCAAAGTGCTTCAGAGTAAGAGGGAACTTGAGTTATCAAACCCATTCAGACAAAGGGATTTATACAATTGTTGTATATTAACTCCTGGTCAGTGAAGTTCCCTCCATGCTTTCGATGTGTTATTTTTCCATATTTTTTTGGTTGCCTCTCCACATCCATCAGACACATCCTGGCTTCTCCACATCCTGCAGGTCAGACGGAAGGCTGGATCAATCAGGAAAGTAATCTGGGACACCTCGCCCGCCTGCCTCCACCAACATCGATCCGCATCTACTTTGCCAAATTGATTTTTTTTCTCCTCTTCTCTGTGTGACTCAGAATAATACGTGTTTAGGTGCTGTATGCACGCAATTTTTCACTTAACTTTGCTTGACTTTTTTCCCTTATGATGTCCACTGTTTCATAGGATTGATAGAACATTCCCAGAACCCCCAGCATGCCCCAACTCCCTCAAAGTGCACTCCACGCTTCCTAGGGTCAAAGGTCAGGAGATGAGAAGGCAGCCTGTCACTTTTAATTGCAGAAGCGGCGGTGAGCATCAGAGTCGAGCTCTTTAAATATCTACTCTAATCTCAGACTACCTTCGAGACATAAATCCTACATTTTGATTAATTCCCTATTTTATTGTCCAAATCCCAGAATATATCCTCAAAACAAACGTAAACTAATCACTGGTTATACAATAAATATGATGCGAGTGCATCCAAGGTCTGCTTTCTTGAAGGTCACAGCTAGCTGCGTCTCTGTCTGTGTAACTCCACTTCTTCTGAAAGCACCATGTACATCAAATGGACTTCTCACGCTAACTCACTGGCTGTTAAAGCTTTCTGCTAGCTCCTTAAATCACCCTCTCCTTCTCCCAGCTCTGATGATAATGGAAAATACAATTTATTAACACTAAAGCACAAGTAAATGTCAGCCAGACTATGTTCAGGGAACGTAAAATTATAAACAAAATACCACTTAATAACCACTAGAAGGGAAAAGTTGGGAGAGCCTGAAACTTTTTCTTACACAACTGAATTGTAATTAGGCCTGAATTCAATCAACATTTAATCTAGCTTCTCTGCAGTGCACTTTCTTCTTGATTGTTTTCATGGTATTGGAGTTGTAAACTGTCTTAGTCTAGAGAATGAGTAGCCCATGAATAGTGACAGTAGGGACCTACAGACTGCAGTCCAATGCCACAGCCAAACCCTAGGTGGACTCAAGCCATTTGTACATTGGCTAAATCCCATCTCGGCACCAATGCATGGAAGCAGAAAATTGGTGAGCATCTTGATTCTGAGATGACAATTCAATTTATGTGGCTTTACTGACCTGTGCTATCCTTCGCCTCCCCTGCAGTGGTGTGAGAATTCCTGGCCACCTGCCTGGCAGCTTGGCCGTACCCTGTACCCAGTACCCTAGGCCTGGGCCCAGGGGCCTCTGGAGGTCCTGTCCATGAGCCAGCATGGGGAGAGATGCTGTGATCTCTGCAGGCTGCCAAAGGCCTGCTAGAACTGAACTCTGAACACAGTGGTCCACCCAGAGGGCCTCACAGCCTCATCACTGACTAATCATCAATACTACATGCAGTGGACTAATATACTGCTCATGAGGGATATGAATGATCCCTTAATATGTTATTAAGTCTTCATGACAGATTATGTGATTTAATTTAATATAGTTTAACTAAAGCAGATAGTAACTCAGTACACATATTCTAGAGAGAGAGAGAAAATTAGATTCTGTCAGTCTGTATCACCCATGTCAGCTTACCCCAGTCCTAAGGCTGATTCTCAGTGACAGGGCCAATACACTGTCACCCCTCACAGCACACACACGCCACTCTCTCACTACTACATCCGTGATTGGACCCTCATCTACACGAGTGGGATACTTCTGAATGAAGGTGACATTGCCTTTGGAGAACAAGGAAAGCTACCTTTGACTAGAGTACAATGCGACCTTGGTTTGTATTAGTTTGCATTTCAAGCGAATGCTCATTTTTAGCCAGTGTAGAAGCCATGCACGGTTCCACTGCATCAGCACCAAGTGCCATGAGGACGTCTCTACAGGTAGCTGGCAAGCAGCCAGGTTCCTGATCAACCATCCGCTCATCTCCTTGCTAACTAAGTAAGGTCTAAAATATAAATAATATGTAAAAACCCCAGCCTAGTCGTAATTAAATATTTAAATGTTTTAGTTCAAATTAGAATGAACTAATGTACTTGGGAATCTAGTTCATCAAACCTTTGAGCATGCCTAAAGACCTTCTCCTGATTGTACTTTTAATTAATGCTGATTTGAAGCTAGGATGAGTCATAATTCCTCGGATAAAACAGGTATTTAAAGATGTACAAATAGCCTGTAGGTAAAAGACCAGAAAAGAAGCTGCAGCAGGTTAGCCAGCCTGTAAGACAGAGAGAGAGAGGAAGAGTCCAAGGCTCCCTGCACAGACACACACACTAAGGCCCATCCTGAGCAGAGCAAGACTCCTCCTAATCTAATCACTGCTTCCCCATCAGCTGCTTCTCAGGCTGCCTGCCTGCCTGTGTGTGTCTCCAATGACCAGAATGTGTCCCTGACAGTGGGAAGGGGCCCTGCAGCTCACGCAGGAAGCTAAATCACACAGACGCCAGCCGTTGCATAGAGCTTCATTCCAAGGCCCACGATAACGGTACATTGCTAGGAGCTAATCTGGTTATTGATTAGGATGTGAACCGGAGCTCATATAATCAAATAGCTGCAAGAGGAAAGGACAACCTTCTATCATCTATCTTAATAAGTAAATAATATGATCGAAAATACAGAATTCATTAGAATATCCTTGTATGACAGTTTAATGGAAATGTCTGTATTAGTATCCATTATTTTATGGATCTATCTATGTGCAATAAATTTCATTGAACTGGTACTTATCATACTATGTAGTGCAAGCTCTATTATGCATCTAAACAGTAATATTCCACTAAAACTGGTGTATATGTGAAACTAACCCTCTAATTATTAGTAATATTATATACTAACTTGGAGCATATTAGGTCATTCGAAAATTGGAAAGATTTCAATATTTTAGGTCCAATAAAAATCGACTCTGTGTAGATTGGAAAAGGCTTCAATCATAAATTAGCTTCTGCTGCAGCAAGAAGACAAAAAGCCTAAATGTATACTCACAGCTAAAAGATTACCCTTCCTGCATATCAACTAAACCATAAAATGTTGCATGCATTCAAAATAGAAGATTAATCTCCTTCTGCCGTGGTACAGTGTAATTGAAAATGCCCACAGGAGACTATCTATGTTAATATAGTATGTGCCATGGAAAATTCTGGAACAGAGTTTTATTTCAATAGCATGCCGGGGAGACATGTATTTGGAAGATAGCAGATCACATCTATCTCTCTGGATCCCAACATGCCGGTTCTATTTATTGCTTCGAATGTTTATCTCTTTATAGATATCTGTAGTAAAATGTATATTTCCATCTAGTTTGAGGAGAACATGTTACAGTTGATATGAAGGGAATAGGCATTTACAGGATGAATCCCTTTCCCAAATGTCTACTCTACTGGCAGTGATCAAATCTCATGGCCCTCATGTTTGCCTCAGCTGTTGACAGAGATAGTAACATAAAGGTATGAGCCATATTCCTATTCATTCTTGAATACTTTTAGGTAGTAAAGCTTTCCACATGTTCTTAATAGGGAGTTAAGGAAGATACTGTCAGTTCCACAGTCATTACCCCTTGTCTGTGGGTGCTCTGTCCTCTACTGGTCTGTTGGGTTGGAAGGATGTCCTTGAAACATCCTTTAACATCACAGTACGAGGCCACTTCACTTGGCAACATTGAACAATGAGACAGAGCAACTGCTAGCGACACCAAGCCTGCTGCTATCTTTTCTCCTTTTCCTGGGATGCAAAATGTAGATCAGAGGAGTGTGCGGTTTGTGAAACTGCCACTCAAACCCAAATGTCTGTATGAATACCAAAACACATGGAACACAGAGGAGGATTATGAAGAAAGAGAACCGTAGAAATAAGGAAGTCAGGGTTCTACTTACATCTTTGAATGAGCAGAGATGTAGATAGGATATATGAATATATATTCCCTGATTTTCCTTTAGAATATTTACTCAGAAAAGCAGGAGCAAAAACACAACAAGAACATGACCCTGTGTTTTCTACCGGGTTGTGTGCGCTAAGAATTTGCAGCTGATTATTGTCTGTCTGTGGCAATTTGAATTTCCCCCAAAGGAATTAGGCTTGTATTATTAAAGCATTTTCCCCTCACAGCTGAATTCCTTCGCCTCTGCTTTTCTGTGGAAGCCTATTACATTTTTAAAGAAACCGTTTTGTTGATATTCATGTATGTTTAGTCTTCAAACAAAAGGCATTTTTAAGAACGAAGCCATATAATTGAGATAATGGTTCAGTGTGGCTTATTCAAATAGGCATTAGCTCATTACTCCTTGCTGTTTTGGTCTGAGTATAGGCTAAGGTATGTTGAAAAGGAGTAAATACATTCACTGGAAAATGTTTGTGTGTGTTTTTCTCTACTACATTAGTATTATTAATAACGCCAAAACATTTATAGGGATACACTTATTTCACTGTTTTCAAATTCATAGTATTATCAATAAAACTAACTGCTTTATTAAATCAATTATACACAAGCGACATTTATGGCATAAGTTTGAAGTTGAAATACGAATCTACTTTACAAAGCTAATTTTCTACTTGCATACATATGTGACTTATCATCCTGCTTTAAATCTCATTCCTATAGATCCCTTTCAGGGCATAAATAATCCAAACATGCAATTATCTAACAACCGTCACTTTGATTCAGATACTCCCATGTTAGTGACTATGCCTGACCGGAAGCAGGCAGGCAGCAGATAGATAGCATGAGACGATTGAGAGGACACCAACATGAGCGTGTCATTTCAGCTGGGAGTTGCATGTGACTAATTACCCACGCTGCTCAGGGACTGGAGACTCAGTCCAAGTCCTCTCCCAGAGGCACCTCAGCATGTCAACAGCAACAACACCATACCATCTCACACAAAATATTGGAGAGCTGCAGGGCGTTTATGGGTGATTTGTCCACATCTGGCTATTCAACGGTTCTACGGTATGATTCAGTTGCTATGTAAGGGCGAGGCATGTGGTCAGTTATATTACTGTAATGAATGGTTAGATGCCTCTATGATAGAGATGGTCCTGAACATTGATAGCATGTACTGACCACAGATGGGTAGAAAGAAACTGCCATGTGGATTAATGGAGAAGCATTCCACTGTCCGTTTCAGTCAGCCTTACTCCTCTCTTAATTTGTCTAATAGTAACCTTTTACTGCAGTGGGCTAAATAAGGGTCACACAGTGTTTCTTGGTAGTCTTAAACAAACCACTTTGAAACAAAAGTATACACCTCACACACACAGTTATGGGCTTAAAAAAAGAAGACACCTGTACCGTCAGATTTAGAGTTGAAATGTATTCAATTTTGAGTTTGCATCCCAATATTACACTTCATATATATCACAGAAGACTGAAACATAACAAAACTGTTTGACATAGAAACACTAGCTTTTTGGCTGTAAAAATAAATATATATATATATATATATATATATATATATAAATTATGAAATTATGAAAAAACATTCCACCCATGAGGCCACTAGAGGGCGATTTGGTCATTTGACTGCACGAAAGGGGTCTGGCTCTCATTTGCAATGTCTATCTACATCTGTACACTTGTCAGTTTTACTTTATCTTAGCTCTATGAACAACTGCATCAGCAAAGCATAGGAGAAAAGAAAAACATGAACTAACAGACAGCCATGACAAAACAGATATAAGTGGTTTAGCATTTTTTTCCTAATCAGTATTATTTTGAAGCCAATATGTTATTTACTGTTTATCATGTAACTATCATGTAATCCTTTTAAATATGTATTTTTATACATGTAACAACGGTAACCATGATATTTAATACCTGATTGGATGGATGGAAACAGCACTCATTAAGTTGAACTTTGCCTTTACATGTTTAATTGTAGTACACTATTCTCAAGAGCACAGATTCTAAGGCGGAGCAAGACAAGCTAATTTAATCACCACAAATCACCTTCACTGTCGTTCGGCTGAGCCTCTACTAGCTTTAATACTCTTCTAACACCCACACTTATATCTCCTTCACCCATGACTTGATTCAGGTATATTTTTTTGTAAAAGCAGCTGTTGGCTTGCTGGAGGCTTAGGCCTATGAGCAGGGTGGAATTAAGATACAATAAAATCACTGATCACAACATAAAAAACTTGATGACTTGGTTTGAAGCACTAAAAGTACAAAACTAGATACTTAATGCATTTAAACATAGTATTTTCTAATTTTTATGACTTACAGTGGCTTGCGAAAGTATTCAACCCCCTTGGTATTTTTCCTATTTTGTTGCCTTACAACCTGGAATTAAAATTAATTTTTTGGGGGTTTGTATCATTTCATTTACACAACATGCCTACCACTTTGAAGATGCAAAATATTTTTGGGGGTCAAACAAACAAGAAATAAGAGAAAAAAATTGAAACCTTGAGCGTGCATAACTATTCACCCCCCCAAAGTCAATACTTTGTAGAGCCACCTTTTGCAGCAATTATAGCTGCAAGTCTCTTGGGGTAGGTCTCTATAAGCTTGGTACATCTAGCCACTGGGATTTTTGCCCATTCTTCAAGGCAAAACTGCTCCAGCTCCTTCAAGTTGGATGGGTTCCGCTGGTGTACAGCAATCTTTAAGTCATACCACAGATTCTAAATTGGATTGAGGTCTGGACATTGACTAGGCCATTCCAAGACATTTAAATGTTTCCCCTTAAACCACTTGAGTGTTGCTTTAGCAGTATGCTTAGGGTCTCAAATCTTTGGAAGACTGAAACAGGTTTCCCTCAAGAATGTCCCTGTTTTTAGCGCCATCCATCATTCCTTCAATTCTGACCAGTTTCCCAGTCCCTGCCAATGAAAAACATCCCCACAGCATGATGCTGCCACCACCATGCTTCACTGTGGGGATGGTGTTCTCGGGGTGATGAGAGGTGTTGGGTTTGCGCCAGACATAGCGTTTTCCTTGATGGCCAAAAAGCTCAATTTAGTCTCATCTGACCAGAGTGCCTTCTTCCATATGTTTGGGGAGTCTCCCACATGCCTTTTGGCGAACACCAAACGTGTTTGCTTATTTCTTTCTTTAAGCAATGGCTTTTTTCTGGCCACTCTTCCGTAAAGCCCAGCTCTCTGGAGTGTACGGCTTAAAGTGGTCCTATGGACAGATACTCCAATCTCTGCTCTGGAGCTTTGCAGCTCCTTCAGGGTTACCTTTGGTCTCTTTGTTGCCTCTCTGATTAATGCCCTCCTTGCCTGGTCCGTGAGTTTTGGTGGGTGGCCCTCTCTTGGCAGGTTTGTTGTGGTGACATATTCTTTCAATTTTTTTATAATGGATTTAATGGTGCTCCGTAGGACATTCAAAGTTTTTGATATTTTTTTATAACCTAACCCTGATCTGTACTTCTCCACAACTTTGTCCCTGACCTGTTTGGAGAGCTCCTTGGTCTTCATGGTGCCGCTTGCTTGGTGGTGCCCCTTGCTTAGTGGTGTTGCAGACTCTGGGGCCTTTCAGAACAGGTGTATATATACTGAGATCATGTGACAGATCATGTGACACTTAGATTGCACACAGGTGGACTTTATTTAACTAATTATGTGACTTCTGAAGGTAATTGGTTGCACCAGATCTTATTTAGGGGCTTCATAGCAAAGGGGGTGAATACATATGCACGCACCATTTTTTGAAACAAGTAATTTTTTTCATTTCACTTCACCAATTTTGACTATTTTGTGTATGTCTATTACATGAAATCCAAATAAAAATCCATTTAAATTACAGGTTGTAATGCAACAAAATTGGAAAAACGCCAAGGGGGATGAATACTTTTGCAAGGCACTGTACAACACTGTTCAAGACATAAAACAAGCAGTTGCACCAGCAAAACAGGGAAGAAATTGAATAATAGAAGACGTATGGAGAATAACATTAGTGTTCTTGCTGACACAAGCACACTAATTATTACCCTGCATTTTTGCCAATTTTAAGGAATGAGAATTGTTCTACTGACTAACATTAGCTATTGTGAAAGACTAAACAAGTTGTGTGGAAAATGTGAGTTGGTCAAGGTTGGAAGCAAAAATACTGAACAGATTCTGTATTTGGGCCTATTTATTTGTATTATTGTTCATTGAGATACATTAAATATACTACCAAAAGTGGGTTTTGTTTCATTCAGGGCCCTACTAAAAGTGGGTTTTGTTTCATTCAGGGCCCTAGGAATTGTTTGTTGTTTTGAAGCTAATTTCCTGCAATTCTACATAATGTAACATGACTCATGACATCTTTTGAGTAGGCTATTTAATTATAATTACATATAATATTTCATATAATATGGATAGGGAAAATAAAGTCTAGACTATTTTCACAAATGCTATTTCACTAACAAATATGTTCTAGAATTGTATTTCAACCATCAAGTATCAATTTAGTTAAACATATTTTTAAGAAAGTGATTAGCTCAATTGATAGCAACAGAGTCAGTCACACATTAGATTACTTCTGTAAGGATGATAATTGGATGTTCATGAGTGTGTCTATAAATTCCTGTTTGTCACGTGAACTAATTGAGATGATGGTTGCCTAACCCAGAATAAAGTAAAGTCCTGTTGAGCTTCGTATGTTGTCTCATTTCCAAGTCTTATCTTTCATATAGTTGATGTTCCACTCCCCGAACCCTCCAAACTGCGCGTAACACTTCCAAAGTATTTTTTAAATTATTTTTTTTTACTTTAGAAGGTCGTAACTCAGCCTCAGATTGCCATAGAGACGAACCAAAAATGTGCATCGGAGTCGCGTCTTTCTCGTGGAATGTACAGCTTGTTTGTAGCCTAAAGAGCAGTTATAAATTGCTTAATATAATCGGGATCCATTTTTTCCCCTTCAAATTTTTACCCTAACAAGGCATACCCCCTCAAATTGAGCACTGCCTACAACCCTCTGTGCAATGCCTCCCACCTGCTCACAAAACCCTACTTTATATTAATTTGATCAACTTTACTTATTAGCATTGATATATAAGCTTGGTGCTGAACAGTAGAGACTGCACCGTGAGTGTTGTAGCTCTGCTGGAGGGCAGTAGTAGTGTAGCTCTGAGTGTGGTGACACTGCCCAGTGCTTGAGCTCCACTGACAGACAGCAGGGTGCTGCTCAACGAGGAGCATGCTCAGTTCCACACCATAAACACTGGATATCTCCCCCTATCTCTCTCTCTCCTTCCTTCTCTCTCTCCCAACGCCCCCGCCTCCTCTAGCACTGAGTTACTGGCAAGTCCCTCCATCATTACGCTACAGCGAGCAGTTAGGGAGACAGGGTGCTATCACTGTCACCATGGTTGGGAATTGCATTATTTTCAATTAGCATTTTGATTGCACGGGAAAAGCCCACACACAAACAATCAAATATTCACTTCGAAAAATGAATAATGCTTCCCACATTCAAGATGCTAAGATGCTATGGAAGCTGGCAAATTCCCTTTGTGACAGGGACAACATTTTAAAATCAGTATAATGCCATTTTAACATTTTATTAATCTTATTATTAACAGCATACAATAAGAGAAAGTTTGATATGGATACAGGAATTTAGAGGTCAGGGAAGACAGCCTCCTTGTGTATGCAGAAAAAGTTAGTCAGCCCTGCCATGTTGTTTTGGATGGAAAGAGAATTAAACTGAGTCCCTGGCAGGCACTGCCTCCAACCAGTTGGGGGACAGCCCGGGGAGGCAGTCACTCTGAGCCCTTTGTCAACAATGGACACACAAACAAACACATCCAACATGCAGCACAGATGAGCGCTACCAGCAGCATCAGAGGCAGAAGCAGAGGAGGCACAGGCGAAAACCTGTCTAAGTGAAGGGAAATGTAAACACACACACACTCTATTACTCTCTCGGATACACTACACATTCACAAATGCAAGCTCACGACTGTAGCGCCATACACTGTCAAACGTTACAAAAATAAAACCTACCAAAATGTACACTATAATCCTTTGTATAGATACATAAATATACCAAGCCTACAAAAGTACTATCTACTATTTACAATGCACAACATGATAAAGAGATTTGATGCAGGCAAAATATCAGACATAAAACAACACAATGTACTGTATGTTTGCTGTTTGCAGGTAACATGAATAGTTATCTAAGACTTGTGCAAACCGATACCCATCTCCTTCTCCCAAAACTGGATGAACAACACCCCATTAACTGTTAAGGAAGGAAGGCACACTGAGTGAGGCATGGTGCTACTGCTACTGCTGCAGGCTGTCGGGTGGATGCAAGGGCACAATGAGCGGCTGGCTAGCTGCAGCCTCCTTACCATTTTAAACCCATTCCACTCCATTTGTGAGCAGGCAGCCGTTTTCTATCCCCAGCGCCTGAGCAAATTTCCCCCTGACTTGGAGCTCTCTTTTTCTTTCTTTCTTTCTTAGTGGTGGTCAGACAGTGAAAGCAGGCATTCCCTTCTTCCAGAGACGCTGGGTGAGAATGCAAAAGGCTTCAGAGTGAGCTCTGGGCTGCAGTCCCCACCCCTGTCTCCTCCTCATCTGTGAGGTCAGAGCTCCCCTCTCTCTGGAAGGGTGTGCTGCAGCTTTCTCATTGGTTCCTGCGCCTGTCTGTCCAACACTCTCCTCCACAAAGTTAACACCTTCACTCTGGCAACCTTGCTGATTCAAGGAGCGCTTGGCAAAGAAAAGTATTTTGGTACCAAAAAAAGCTTTCAATCACTGCTAAGATCTTTGCTTGAGTGAGTGCAAAGAGTGATTGTACCAGCGGCGCAGGCAGAAATCCGTTAATGGCAGGGCCAGCAAATATTTAGGTGGGCCAAAATCTGGGCACTCAAATCATCATTAAATTATCAAAATAGCATAGCCTACCCTATACTCTACTGTAATCGATTGCACACAACAAACCATCTAACATGTGATTTCGCATTACAGATCAAATAGTCTTGTAGCTTACGTAAATCCACAACTCTTGTATTTAACATGCGACTCACATAGACCTACACATAATAAACCATTGTTTTCTTTATTTTTTATTAATAGAATACAAGACTAGAACATAGCGCCCTGATATAACAGGAATGATCACAATAGGCATCCATAGCTTATATAGACTAGAACAGTGGTCACCAACCTTTTCTTAGTCGAGATCACTTTATGAGTCAAAATGCAACCCGAGTGCAATTCTCAGCTGGGCGCAGGAGATCAAGTGCGCCTACAATGTATTGTGTGATATCAACTGAATGATCAATAGCCATACAGGGCCTAATACAGGGCCTAACTATAGTGCATGGGCGGAGAAGCAAAGGGCAAAGTTATATTTCCAATTAATCTTAAAAATGACTGGAAATAAATATTGTTTCATGCATTTGCCTATTTTCATATATAATAAGGGAGGTCCGATTTTCTCCATGTAGGCCTACCCCTTATCATAAATAACGTAGAGTCCCTTATATATATTACAACTTGAGTCTCAAGCTAGGCTATATGATAACACTGGTAATAGGTCAGTTGTTGTAGCCTATTACTTGCGAGGCACATTGAAATAAATAGAAGAAAAAAAACATTCACTGGACTGATGGTCATGTCTCAGCGGAGGGTGGGAGAGAGTGCAAGTCGAAGTGTGTTACATGATTTCTAAAAGTGTTGAATAAAAACAGTGTTGTAGTGCTGATCATTGTCTCTGAATGTACTGAAACTGTCTTTAAGTCCCTCGTTAGAGCAATGCAATCAGTGATTGATATAGAGGGGGACTGGAGGCACTTCATGGCGAAATCACTGATATCAAATAACTTGGCAAATGCTTCAACATCCTCTTCTATACACGGTCTCTTGATTATTTTTTTTACTGAGCTTTGTTTGGCCATTACTTGTTTTTGCTAGCCAAGCTGGCTAGTGTGTCTTAGCTAGCTAGCTAACAGTGAGTAGCCTAGCCTACACAGCGATAGCTACTGTTTACTGCACATGGTATCAGTGCAAAGTGATACATGCCAGAACCCGCCCATTATTTTGCAACTGGATCCTGGACTTCCTGACGTCTGCCCCCAGGTGTTAAGGGTAGGTAACAACACATCTGCCACGCTGATCCTCAACACGGGGGCCCCTCAGGGGTGCGTGCTCAGTCCCCTACTGTACTCCCTGTTCACCCATGACTGCATAGCCAGGCACGACTCCAACACCATCATTAAATTTGCCGACGACACAACAGTGGTAGGCCTGATCACCAACAACGATGAGACAGCCTATAGGGAGGAGGCCAGAGACCTGGCTGTGTGGTGCCAGGATAACAACCTCTCCCTCAACGTGTAACTTATTTTGTACATAACGTTTCTGCTACCGTCTCTTATGACCGAAAATAGCTTCTGGATAGCAGGACAGCGATTACTCACCTCATACTAGACGAAGATTTTTTCTTTAACGAGTCGGATGCAAAGGATTTTCTTCAGACACCCGACAAGGCCCAAATCCCTGTGATCAAGACAATGGAGATGATTGTGGCCTACAGGAAAAAGAGTACCGAGCACGCCCCCATTCTCATCGACAGGGCTGTGGTGGAGCAGGTTGAGAGCTTCAAGTTCTTTAGTGTCCACATCACCAACAAACTATCATGGTCCAAACACACCAAGACAGTCATGAAGAGGGCACGACAAAGCCTATTCCCCCTCAGGAGACTGAAAAGATTTGGCATTGTTCCTCAGATCTTTAAAAAGTTATACAGCTGCACCATCGAGAGCATCCTGACTGGTTGCATCACTGCCTGGTATGGTAACTGCTCGGCCTCCGACCACAAGGCACTACAGAGGGTACTGTGTACGGCCCAGTACATCACTGGGGCCAAGCTTCCTGCCATCCAGGACATCTATACCAGGCAGTGTCAGAGGAAGGCCCTGAAAATTGTCAAAGACTCCAGCCACCCTAGTCATAGACTGTTCTCTCTGCTACCGCACGGCAAGCGGTACCGGAGCGCCAAGTCTAGGTCCAAAAGGCTTCTTAACAGCTTTTACCCCCAAGCCATAAGACTCCTGAACAGCTAATCAAATGGCTACCCGGACTATTTGCATTGTCGCACCCCCCACCCTTAACAAAAACATATGGAAATGTCTGCTCTACCCAAAATTACAACCAAATAATTCCAGCATTACCGCAAAAATGGAAGAGGAAAGTGGAAGGGGGAAAAAGTAAGGAACTTGTCTGTCGGCCCTGCATTAAAGACCATAATTGGTTAAAGAAAATTGTGATAAATAAAAAAGTATCCCAGTTTCATTTAAGGACCAAAGGATTGACAGCCGTCCCATATAGATTGGAAAATAGTTGGGAAGAGATTTTTGACGTACAGATTCCATGGCAAACGGTTTATGAACTGAAACGCAAAACGACGCCTGATTCAAAACTTAGAATTGTTCAATTTAAATTATTATACAAAATTATTGCAACCAATAGAATGTTATTTATATGGGGGATACAATCTTCCCAGCTCTGCAGATTTTGCTGCGAAGAGACAGAATCATTAGATCATTTGTTTTGGTACTGTCCATTTGTAGCTTGTTTTTGGTCACAGGTCCAGGAATGGCTGAAGGATTGCAATATTTACCTGGAGCTAACCCTGCAGATAGCACTACTGGGTGATCTGAAAAGTCATAGTCAATTGATCAATAATATAATAATACTTTTAGCAAAAATGTTTATTTTCAATCTGTAGAAACAATGAGAATAGAAGGGTTCATGACTTTTGTGAAACATTTTAGTCATTTAGCAGACACTCTTATCCAGAGCAACTTACAGTTAGTGAGTGCATACATGATTTTTTTTTCTCATACTGGCCCCCTGTGGGAATCGAACCCACAACCCTGGCGTTGCAAGCGCCATGCTCTACTGAGCTACACGGGGCCCCAGCTAGCAAAAAGACAGTACTAGACAACAACAAATTAAGACAAAAGTATAAAAACCACTGCTGTGGTCATCACTATCCTCTTGCAATAGGACCAGCTGGATGGCAAAAACTGTGCTAATAGTACCTCAAAAGTAATATAACTCTTCCTAAGTTAAAACATTACTATTGTGTTGTTTAAAAATGAACATTAACTTATTTTCTTTGCATTATTTGAGGTCTGACAACACTGCATCTTTTTTTGTTATTTTGACCAGTTGACATTTTCTGCAAATAAATGCTCTAAATGACAATATTTTAATTTGGAATTTGGGAGAAATGTTGTCAGTAGTTTATAGAATCAAACAAAAATGTTATTTTTACCCAAACACATACCTATAAATAGTAAAACCAGAGAAACTGATCATTTTGCAGTGGTCTCTTAATTTTTTCCCCAGCTGTATATTTATATATATTTGCAAAAATAAACATATGGGGGATTGGAAGTTATGCAGACAATTACATTGATGGAAGTTACAATCTATCTGCAGTATTAAAGCTGATCTACCCCCTAAAATATATATATATATATATATATATATATATATATATATATATATATATATATATATATATACATATTCTATAGGCGGTGCAGGAACTCAAGCAGAAGAACATATGAGGTGCCGGTACTCAGTTCCGGTGAGCTCCTGCCCAAGTAAAGTACTGTGCTTAGGTAAAAAGACAAATAATGTCCCGTTGGGAACACTGACAAGTGTAGCAAAAAATTTATCTATATTTTTTTGTTGCTCAATCTGATTGGGTGGGTCTGCCTCCCCAGTGGGTGGGCCTGTGCCCACCCAGGCCCACCCGTGCCAACTCCCCTGGATTGTACCCTCAGGCACTACAGGATGTCTGAACAGCACTATGTATATCAATTAGCTATTACTGCATGCATGTTAAAGACTGCAAATATACACTAGTTATATACATTGATACATGCTCATATTTGTTGCATGTATCTTTCCTATTCAAAGGAAAATCCAGTTAAAATGTTGATAATTTACAATTCATGATTCATATTACATTTCACCCACACAATCACACATTCACAAAATCACCCACATATGTTTACTAACAACTAAGCAAGCCTTGGCTTATCAGACACAGGCTACTGATATGAAATACTCACGTCAAACATGTACATTTCACACACAGATGCACGCACGCACGGACACACACACCTGCATGAGCAGCACGACTATGAACAACAAAGCGCCAAAAAAATAGGGATAGCTACGGATTAAAACGCAAACCGAAGTTTATCACCTGGCTAGAGGCTACTGCTGCGGAGGTGCAATAATGTCGCTGGTGACACAAAGCAGTTTATAAAATGTAGACAAATAATAACCTATGGTAGATATAGCCTATAAGACAGATGCGCTTAGCATAGGCTAAATAAATTGTTCCCTACTCACCATGACCATTCTTGTTTCGGGTTGAGCAGGATAAAGCGAAAGGAGAGTGGCTAGTGCTTAGTCTTCCTGTGGTTAAAGAAAATCGGTTGCTATCAAGAGTAGGTCCTCTTGCCGGGAGCGCGTGGTCCCAAGGACAATCCGATAGATAAGGCGCGTGTGAGTGGATGAATGAGCTTGCAGTGTGTGCGGCGTGTCGGAGACTGAGAGCCCTGGGTGGAAATCTCGTTGTTTCTCTTCGGGATCGTCGGAGGAAAGATACGGTCCCAAAAAAAGAAAACTAAAAAACTAAAAGGACAAGTCTTCACTGAAACGAAACAGCTAGTGCAAGCAGCTCTTTTTCCTACAACCGATTTATGGGTTATTCAGTCTGTCGGGTGTAGAATCTCATTGGCTGCGATAGAGCAAGGAAGGGGTGGTGCGCTAGCGGATGAGAGTGTTGGAGGAGGGCTAGAGCGAGGAGGGAACGACGGGGGCGATGCTACCAACGTAAGGTGCGATTGACATTATGCACTACAGCATAGACAGTGTTGATTTGACCTCCAAATCACCAAGCAAAGGCAGAGAAGATAATTGACAATTGCTAAATAACTAAAATGTTAAATGTAACATAGAGCAAGATCATCAATAACCATCTCGCACCGCCACACACGGTGTGACAAGGTTTTGTAGACATACCACAATCATCATTGTATAGAGAAGTAGCTTAATTGTTCCTCTTTGTGACATTACACAGTAGTCTATCTACCCTTTTGATGTTGGTGATGATGTTGTTCATGCCCCATGTCTCCACTCTATCCCCCCTGCTCCCTCCTCTCTTTTCTGTGAGCTTCAATCACCTGTGCTCCCCTTCACAGCTGCATGCAAGCATCATTAATAATTAACATGAGGCCCCTCAGCTCCCACCTCTGACAAAACCAATTTCAGCGCTGTGGTTGTAGAACTCTGGTGAGGGGTCTTTTGTACCTGTATAGTAGGAGATGCATAACATCCCATACCTATAAGCCTACTACTGCAGTCCTCTCAATCCTACCATGCACAAGCTAATTACAGTGCATGCCACATCTCATAAACATGAACTTCAGTAATGCCACCTGACCTACAATGCCACCTTTGCATTGTAAGAATGCCTCCATAAATGTATTCAATTTTGTCTCCAACACACAGAGGTGTGATTCGATGAACACAGTAATTCAAAAAATATTTTACAATGTTAAAATAACAATGCATCTTTCATACAGTATCTCTTATCCCTTATCTACCTTGAAACCTAGCAGCCACATCCCCTTGGGGCAAGTCTGATTTTATTAGAATAGCTTTGGGTATGAGAGAGCAGCAGTGACCAGAGAGGCCATAACATATGAAGCAGATATACACTAGCTGGCCCCAGACTCACAGAGACAAGGAGAGCGAGCACCTGCGACAAGGAGAGCGAGCACCTGCATACTCTAATTCACTTAGTTATCATGGCACAATATATTACTCTTTGCTTTGTGGTTGTTTTGTAACGGCCCAATGTTTTGTTACAGCATTTGCCTGTGTGTTAGGCAGCAGTAGGCCTATTTGATCCATTATTTTATCCATTGTTCAACACTGCGTCATTACAGTACATTGTTTTATTCCAGACATCAGAGACAGAGAGACATCTAGCTGGTCCTCTCGTTCACATGCTGGTTTTTATTCAATTAGGAGGAGGCTCTCATGGCAGGCAGACTAACTTGAGTAAGTCCATTAACCTCCAGCTGAACAAGCACTGATAGGAAATCCCACAGAGCTCTTTACATCCTACAAAACACTGCAGCACTGTTAAACTAATCTATAATATGCCCAAAACATTTTCAGTAGTTTTTTGGTGTAGACGTGGGCTCGGAATGACTCAACTGTTCATTTCTCAATATGTAAAGTAGGCCTATCGTACAGATGTAACAATGTATGTATTTTTTTTATGAATGCATGCTTTACATTCAGTATAGTATATCTGCAAGTGATATGTTTGCATTGTATGTATATTTGTACATGTACAGTAGCATAATGAGAATGAGAAGAGACCAATGCGTTGGTCAGCTTTCACAGGGCACAGAATTTGCCCACAGTTGCATTCATTGAATAAAAAAGCGAGAGACTGAGCTTTGAAGCTCTCCAATCTCTCCACTACACCTCTGGCCCCTCCACCTCACTGAGTATTAAAGCCACGCACAACAATGTGCTTGAAATACTAATGAGCGTTAAAGCCACAGCTAAAGCATCGCCAACCTCAATTAGGAAGCAAAAGGATTTGGTTGTTTCCCGAATGGACGTGTTTGCTGGAGTTATTTTAATTATGTGTGGTATCTTCCTCCACGCCTTACTGCCAGGGACAACAACAGATACCAACTGCCTTTTGTTTGGGGTGCGTTCTGGTAAAATGCTTCTCAGTCTAGAAACCTGCAATGAATACCAGACCTGTTTTTTTCTATCGCTTTTATTCTTCTGACTTGACCTTTTTGAATTCAGTGCATTCTGTGCAAGCTTGGGAAATAATTATCAGCTTCACTGACTTTAATATTCTCTCTGGCACCATGTTTTTATTACCACCTTTTAATTATTGGCTGAAAATAATAGAACATAACACAGATGAATAACAATCATTTTTATTTTTGACTGCAGTCAACATTAACTATTGGATTAATAGGTACACAGTTAAGGAGAGTTCCAGGAAGCAGAAGATTCTTATCTATGGACAACATCCTCAATTACGTCAATTGATTTCTCTTAATGGGATTTCATTTGAGCAATCCATATCCTCTTCTGTACTTGCTTTCTTTTACCGAATTGTTTTAATAAATAGAAAGTGATGAGAGTGAATGGGTTCTTAAAGCAGTGCTACATATGACTCTCTCCTGCCCTGTGTTGTCAGATGGGGCGGTTGGCTGTCTGCTGGGAGATTTCAGACCTAGTCACTGGAGTTGCTGGGCAGGAAGGTTTGCCTCCCGTGGGCTTTGGCTCTTCCTACGTATTTTGTCAAATGTTGCATAAAAATAAAAGTGAATTTAGCTTTAGCCTTATGTACTGTACAGGCTAATGTATTTTGACTAAAGACTATGATAGCTATTTTCAGGAAAGTTTTTTTGTTCTTTTTTTTGTATATTCCTTAATTTTTTTAAGTGAAAAGCTAGACTGGCTCTAACCCAGGATGATTGCCAATCGTACAGTCAGCAATGTAAAGCCCATCTCATTGATTGTCTCTGCCTGGATAGGTACTGACACTCTCTCTCACCCACCCTCCTGAAGTACCTCTGACCTGACGCACCGATTGCTGTAGCCCCAATTATAGAGCCCCACCAGCATGGCTCCTGCCTCTGCTGAAAGCCTGCTAATTTTGAGACCAGAATCGGGCTAATTGTCATGAACTGCGCCTGCTCTCTCCTGCCCTCCCTACTCACCCCAAACCCCTCCCTCTCAAAACCACTCCACGGATTAACATCCAGTGAATGTTTTTTTCTGCTGCTGAAAATTGAGGCCCGTCCTCAATGCTGATTTGAATTTCAACTAAGAATTTTAAGGATTTCCACTGCTGACTGCACACATACACACTGTGTGGGTGATCCCCCCCTCTCTCTCTCTCTCTCTCTCTCTCTCTCTCTCTCTCTCTCTCTCTCTCTCTCTCTCTCTCTCTCTCGCTCTCTCTCTCTCACCACACACACGAACACACAATTTGATATTACACTTAGATGTAGCAACATTGTAAGATAATATCTCTTCTGTATGTAGCTAGTATGAAACTAGACATGCAGCAGACAGTCTTATAGAATCAACTTCATCTAAGTCAGAGCAATCTAACTGTTAGATCCAGTGTCTTCACACCTTTCTCATGTTTCACTCTGAATAATCACAAGTTTATTTAAAGGTAGCAATGTGTTGGTGTCACCTGAAATGTGTGATGTGTGTCAAAAACTGTTAAAATTGTAAGAAGTTTTAATTTGTCACGCTCATCCATGTACATGTAATCTTCTGCACTCAATGCCAAACATGTATTTTCAATAAACACAATATAGATTTTTCAGAATTTGTTACGTTCATCCATGGACTCATCCACCGGTATTGTACTCAGTGCCATATTTTAAATATCACAAATTGATATATTTGTATGAATATATGTATTAAGTTATCTGAAATTCCCTTTGATTTTACAGAACAAAAAAAAAAGTTATCTGTAAAGAAATGGTAACTTTCACAATGCGGTTTGTTTTAATGAACACCAGACAACCATGTCACACTGGGCCTGTAGTTAGATCCTCTCAGCTTTTTTAACAGGGGGCCTCGCCTCTCCCAGCTCACCTCTGCATTTCCAATTAGGGACACTAACCGGATTGGAAGTGTCGTCCCCTGCTTGCTTTTATAGCCCATTTGTGCCTGATCTGGCAGAGAAAGAGAGACCTCCAAAAAATTATGTTCATCATGCACTTTCCATGGAACTGAGCCTATCATGGAAAAATCCCAGTACAGTATGTCCCTAACTCCATCATAAACAAACCAACTATTTTTTATGACACCCAGGTTTGTCTTCTTAGGAGCTTATTTGGAGGAGCTTATTTGGCTCTCTTTGATTTGCCCTTGAAGAATCAATTTACTTCCTGTATAGAAGTTTTGGCAGCACCTGGCAGTGCAACTCAGATTGATTATTCTCTGGCTTAAGTCCATTCTCCACCCATAACAATCAACAAATTGGTGTCAGACCTTTTGTCTTGATACAGTGTGACAAACTCAGCATTGCTTACTCCGAGACATCAGGCATCAATTACAAATCTGCATTTAGCCTAGGACAGCAGTAGTTGTCCCTCGGGACTGGCTTTTGTTATCTTTGATGTTTAAGATGACTGACAAGCATTCTGCCAAATCCTTACTCATCAGCTCCTTAACTGCCCGAGACACATTTATCCTGTAAATACCTATCTTTCCATGTCATTGTACATGAATCACGGTCATTTCAACTCATGCTCATGTCACCACCTAAGAGAAACTTCTCAACAAGAAATGAATTCTTCATGGCGACTTCAGGACAAGGCTGTGCTATATTTGTCACAGGCGTTTGTCATTCCCTTGAACTCAAATCCATTTTATATAAATGGAGCAATTGAGAAGTGGCATGGCTTGTCTAACTGCGTAAGATATTCCTGTCTGTGGAACAGAATGTGACGGGAGAAAACCACATACTCTATATATGGAGAGATGGCCACCTTTATCACAAAATGCAGTATTAAGACAGTTATTACAATTCAATAGCGGTGCTAGAAGCAGTGGCCGTGCCAAAGGAAAGTGTTTCATAAATACTGAAGGGAGCCTACATCTGAAGTATAATTCAAAAAATACCATTGTAGAATAAGCATATGTACATATAACTACCTTTGTTTGCGAGCAAGGACTGAGGCCCCCATAACCTTTAACAGAAATGAGAGGGCTGTAAAATTGCACAGAGGGGTTTCCATGGTTGACATGTATTCTGGCACAGAGGGTGCAGTCACAGCAGGAGATTATGGATTACTGTCCATTTGGATTACAGAGGTGTTGCCACTTGATAAATGACATTCAACCGCAACAATACATTGCCGGCTCCCCTTGTCATTACCAGTGTTGCCCCTCGTCGCTATTGGCGTCTGTGTTGCCACTGTGTGTGGTGAGTGCTGTCATGGTGGTGTAGTGGTTGGCTGTGGGGCAGCCTGCTCTGTGTTTGATCCCAGTTGGGGTACCTCCACGCTCTGAGGGTGACCGCTGCGGTCCATCTGGCTGGGGCTTTAATCAGCACCTCCCCTCAGAGAGGGGACGCATTCTCCTGCCTGGCCCTAGCCCTTCGCTGTGCTGCCAGCCTGCCTCAGAGCACTGGAGCCCTTCTAACATGCCCACACTGAACATTTCATCTTTCTAAATGTCACTTCATGGTTTACTGCTCCTTCTTAAGATGCTAGTAGGAAAACGAGTGCACAATGCTACTCTGCCATATTTTAGTTTAACAGCATATATGCTTGGCGAATAGCTTTATCTCATATGTGTTGTATTAGCTGTTTATTTTTGTTGGTCAATGTAAAATGTTCTGTTTAGGTAGGCGTAGACCTATGTTTGATAAAATGCAATGCATTAATAAAGTATGTTGTGTTTCTCCCTGCCCTTGACCACTTTAGCTATGAAAGGAATGAACGCAGTGTTCTGTGTTCTGTCCACCTCTCTTTTTCTACCCCCTCCCCCCCAGACCCTCAGGAGGAAAGATAATGAGATAGGGAGAGTAAAGAAATCAAGAATGGAGTGAGCAGCAAAGAAGGATACCTTAAGGAATAATTACCATACATAAATATGCTTTTCTCCTGCTTTAAATTGGGTTATTTTAGTCTTGTCACTGATGTCCCAGCCATCTAAACCTGAATGCTGCTGTTAGAAAGGATTCATTATTAATGGCTTGGAAAACTACTGGGGATGATGCTTTCCCAGGGCTGTGAAGAGAACCGCTATGTCTCTAAGGAAGTAATGCCTGGCCTCGCAGGTTTCCCTCAGTAATGCACACGTCAGGCACATATCATTTATTCATGACAACAGCCATCACTTTTATAGCTCCTAAACAATTAGTAAATCAATAAAAGGCATCGGCTAAGAAACTATAAATTCTGGAAAACAGCATTGTTCGTCAAGATGTCATGATTCGGCCACAGCCAACGCTCAAGTGTTGCCCACATTTGTCACTTCCTACCAAAAGGCAGTAAGCTGTGAGCTAAAGCATTCTCTAATCTCAGTTTTTAAGATGGCGGCCCGATACTGATGGCTCTCGAATAGCAGGTGCAGCCATTTGACTGGCCTTTTTTTGACATATTTTTATGCGTCTTAATGTGTTTTTTTTTAAATAATAGAAACTTGGATTTTATCTCCAGAAAAGGTAGAATGTGTCTTTTGTGAGGAGATAATCTTGACTTTAGCATAATGGTCATTGTTATTGTTATTGCTATTTTGAGCCCAGTCAGCTAAGAGAGATTACAATATAACTACACTGGTCAGTGGGGCTCAAGCTGGGTAATGCCTCCTTTGTAATGGCTGGAAGTGAGTGTATGGAAACAGTTGACTGAAAACGGTCAACCTTGCTCTCAGGCAATTTTCCTCCAAACTATTCAACATGGTTCCTTTTCTAATTACTCTGTTAAAAGCAGTGAAATAACTGTGATTTGATATAAAACAATGGTCACAGTAAGCATACAGTATATAAATGTGGCTCTAAAATTAAATGCTGGTTTAATCAACACAATAGAAGTGCTCTTTGGGGTTATAAGAGGAAAAAGCATTTGTTAAGCGCTCTTACATAACGGTCAAAGTAAAACATTTTTTCTCAAAGTCATGGTTTTCAAGCTATCATCATCTTCTGTGTTTTCTCTGCAGTCTTTTCTTGGCACTGCTGTCTTCAAATGAAAGCTTTTATTTCTACTACAAAGTTTTCACTGTTCACAATTACACTGTTCAGATGTTCATTTTCGCAGCAACATAATCACATGCAACTCTCAGTCGATAAATAGACCCCTGTCACGTACGCGCACAGAGCAACGTGAGTGGCTTCTCCTCGGAAACCTTACCATTCGCCTCTCTACGGGGGAAATCACAGGCTGTTACTTCCAGGTCAGGGTACGTGTATCCAGAAAGCTGACCGTTAGCTGGGTGTAAGCTTCAGCTGTTTCTTTTGAGTGGCTATGTTTTATGGATCACAACCACCTCCCCTTGTACAGTGCCTTCAGAAGGTATTCATTTTGTTGTGTTACAGCCTGAATTCAAAATGGATTAAATATATTTTTTTCTCACCCATCTACACACAATACCTCATAATGACAAAGTGAAAACATGTTTTTCGAAGTCTTTGCAAATATATTGAAAAGGAAATACAGAAATATCTAATTTAAATAAGTATTCACACCCCTGAGTCAATACATGTTAGAATCATAATATAATAATAATATAATATAATAATAATATGCCATTTAGCAGACGCTTTTATCCAAAGCGACTTACAGTCATGCGTGCATACATTTTTTTTTTTTATATCTTTGGCAGCGATTACAGCTGTGAGTCTTTCTGGGTAAGTCTCTAATAGCTTTGCACACCTGGATTGTACAATATTTGCACATTGTTATTTTTTTAATCCTTGAAACTCTGTCAAGTTGATCATTGCTAGAAAGCTATTTTCAAGTCTTGCCAAAGATTTTCAAGCCGATTTAAGTCAGAACTGTAACTAGGCAACTCAGGAACATTTAATGTCGTCTTGGTAAGCAACTCCAGTACATATTTGGCCTTGTGTTTTAGGTTATTGTCCTGCTAAAATGTGAATTTGTCTCCCAGTGTCTGTTGGAAAGCACACTGAACCATGTTTTCCTCTAGGATTTTGCCTGTGCTTAGCTCTATTCCGTTTCTTTTTATGCTAAAAAATAACTCCCTAGTCCTTGCCGATGACAAGCATACCCATAACATGATGCAGCCACCCCAAACATAACGCTTTGTATTCAGGACATAAAGTTAATTTCTTTGCCACATTTTTTGCCGTTTTAGTTTAGTGCCTTATTGCAAACAGGATGCATGTTTTGGAATATTTCTATTCTGTACAAGCTTCCTTCTTTTCACTCTGGTTAATATTGTGGAGTAGCTACAATGTTGTTGATCCATCCTCAGTTTTCTCATATCACAGCCATTAAACTCGAACTGTTTTAAAGTCACCATTGGCCTCATGGTGAAATCCCTGAACGGTTTCTTTCCTCTCCGGCAACTGAGTTAGTAAGGACGCCTGTATCTTTGTAGTGACTGGGTCTATTGATACACCATCCAAAGTGTAAATAATAATTTCACCATGCTCAAAGGGATATGTCTGCTCTTCTTTGCGAGGTATTGGAAAAACTCCCTGGTGTTTGTGGTTGAATCTGTGTTTGAAATTCAATGCTCGACTGAGGGACCTTACATATAATTGAATGTGTGGGGTACAGAGATGAGGTAGTCATTCAAAAATCATGTTAAACACCATTTGCCATAACAAAGGGGTTGAATTCTTCTTGACTCAAGACATTTCATATTTCTATTTTTCAAACATTTGTAAAAAACTATTTGTGTAGTTCAGAGACACAAAGTCTCAATTTAATCCATTTTAAATTCAGGCTGTAACACAACAAAATGTGGAAAAAGTCAAGGGGTGTGAATACTTTCTGAAGGCACTGTATATCCATCTGGTACTTCAGCGCCATGGACAGCGACATTGCTAGCTAACATGCTAATGTGGTCACTCTGCAGACAAGATACACAATAGGAGAAAGAGAGAGAGAGAGAGAGAGAGAGTGGGCCACCTGTCCTCTGCGGGGCACACAGAGTCATGGCCGGCCCTGCCTCCTCTCTTCTCCTCTGGCTTAGGGAAGCTCTTTGCCTGGCTGGAGACACCTGCTCCACTCAGCAGTAACGGTTCCCAGCGGGACTCTGGCTCAGCTGCTGCTCACCAGGCCCCCCCATGCAGCACTGGCCCCCTCTTGGTGTGGCACTGCCAGCCTGCCCTCCTGGCCCTGCCTTGCTTGCAGGCACACACAGTACAGTAGCTACCACACCCATCTCAGGAACGAGAGAATCATGCAGGGTGACTGGGAAAGTAGCCCATGAATTGTAACCTACAACAGACAATGACCCCTTTTAATGTGTGATATCCGAAATTAATTGTTATATGATGGCACTGACTTGACACGGTCAGGGTAATTGGCATTCATTGGATCTTTACTGGGTTCTTTACAAGAAGCTGACAAAGCATACCCTATGCCACACAGGCCACCCAACAGCTATTGTTTCTTTATGGTCGTAATTAGGATGTAGCAAGCATGTAACTATTCAAGTAGCATAGTATATTCCCTCAACATATTCTCTAACATCCTTTTTTGTGGACATACACTACAATAATCTATGATAAGAGCTTCTACAGCCTATATGTATTTAACAGTTGTACTGCAGTGTGAGATGGGCTGTTCTCTTGCAGCTGTGTGCAGGTGACCGCTGATTGACCTGCATGATAAATAGCACTTTCGTGTGCCATCCTGATGATTGAGCAAAGTTCTCGTACCTCTGCTGAAAAAGGAAGTGCTCCTTTATTTTCACTGAGTAGTCGTGTGTCTTGGCTCTTTCTTACTCATTCTGCTGTGTTTTCAAAGAATCTAAATCTGGTTCAATGATTCATGTTGGTATTTGCATGTTATGAATTGGGATATCTTAGATATTTTATTTATATTTTTATAATTTGTTTTATTTCACCTTAATTTAACCAGGTAAGCCAGTTGAGAACAAGTTCTCATTTACAACTGTGACCTGGCCAAGATAAAGCAAAGCAGTGCGATAAAAACAACAACAACACAGAGTTACATATGGGATAAACAAAACGTACAGTCAAAAACACAATAGAAAATCTATATACAGTGTGTGCAAATATAGTAAGTTATGGAGGTAAGGCAATAAATAGGCCATAGTGCAAAATAATTACTATTTAGTATTAACACTAGTATTAACACTGGAGTAATAGATGTGCAGAAGACGATGCGCAAATAGAGATACTGGGGTGCAAATGAGCAAAATAAATAACAATATGGGGATGAGGTAGTTGGGTGGACTAATTACAGATGGGCTGTGTACAGGTGCAGTGATCGGTAAGCTGCTCTGACAACTGATGCTTAAAGTTAGTGAGGGAGATAAGAGTCTCCAGCTTCAGAGATTTTTGCAGTTCGTTCCAGTCATTGGCAGCAGAGAACTGGAAGGAATGGCGGCCAAAGGAGGTGTTGGCTTTGGGGATGACCAGTGAGATATACCTGCTGGAGCGCATACTACGGGTGGGTGTTGCTATGGGACCAATGAGCTAAGATAAGGCGGGGATTTGCCTAGCAGTGATTTATAGATGACCTGGAGCCAGTGGGTTTGGCGACGAATATGTAGTGAGGGCCAGCCAACGAGAGCATACAGGTCACAATGGTGGGTAGTATATGGGGCTTTGGTGACAAAACGGATGGCACTGTGATAGACTACATCCAATTTGCTGATTAGTGTTGGAGGCTATTTTGTAAATTACATCACCGAAGTCAAGGATCGGTAGGATAGTCAGTTTTACAAGGGCATGTTTGGCAGCATGAGTGAAGGAGGCTTTGTTGCGAAATAGGAAGCAGATTCTAGATTTAACTTTGGATTGGAGATGCTTAATGTGAGTCTGGAAGGATAGTTTACGGTCTAACCAGATACCTAGGTATTTGTAGTTGTCCACATATTCTAAGTCAGACCCGCCGAGAGTAGTGATTCTAGTCGGGCGGGCGGGTGCAAGCAGCGTTCAATTGAAGAGCATGCAATTAGTTTTACTAACGTTTAAGAGCAGTTGGAGGCTACGGAAGGAGTGTTGTATGGCATTGAAGCTCGTTTGGAGGTTTGTTAACACAGTGTCCAATGAAGGGCCAGATGTATACAAAATGATGTCGTCTGCGTAGAGGTGGATCTGAGAGTCACCAGCAGCAAGAGCGACATCATTGATATACACAGAGAATAGAGTCGGCCCGAGAATTGAACCCTGTGGCACCCCCATAGAGACTGCCAGAGGTCCAGACAATAGGCCCTCCGATTTGACACATTGAACCCTATTTGAGAAGTAGTTGGTGAACAAGGCGAGGCAGTCATTTGAGAAACCAAGGCTATTTAGTCTGCAAATAAGAATGCGGTGATTGACAGAGTCTAAAGCCTTGGCCAGGTCGATGAAGATGACTGCACAGTACTGTCTTTTATCGATTGCGGTTATAATATTGTTTAGGACTTTGAGCATGGCTGAGGTGCACCCATGACCAGCTCGGAAACCAGATTGCATAGCGGAGAAGGTGCGGTGGGATTCGAAATGGTCGGTGATCTGTTTGTTAACTTGGCTTTCAAATACTTTCGAAAGGCAGGGCATGGATATAGGTCTGTAACAGTTTGAATCTAGAGTGTCACCCCCTTTGAAGAGGGGGATGACCGCGGCAGCTTTCCAATCTCTGGGGATCTCAGACGATACAAAAGAGAGGTTGAACAGGCTAGTAATAGTGGTTGTGACAATTTCAGGCGGCTAATTTTAGAAAGAAAGGGTCCAGATTGTCTAGCCCAGCTGATTTGTAGGGGTCCAGATTTTGCAGCTCTTTCAGAACATCAGCTGTCTGAATTTAGGTGAAGGAGAAGCGGGGGGTGCAGAGCTGGTGGCTGGGGTAGGGGTAGCCAGGTGGAAAGCATGGCCAGCCGTAGCAAATTGCTTGTTGAAATTCTCAATTATCGTAGATTTATCGGTGGTGACAGTGTTTCCTAGCCTCAGTGCAGTGGGTAGCTGGGAGGAGGTGCCCTTATTCTCCATGGACTTTACAGTGTCCCAAAACCTTTTGGAGTTAGTGCTACAGGATGCACATTTCTGTTTGAAAAAGCTAGCCTTTGCTTTCCTAACTGATTGTGTATATTGGTTCCTGACTTCCCTGAAAAGTTGCATATCGCGGGGGCTTTTCGATGCTAATGCAGTACGCCACAGGATGTTTTTGTGCTGGTCAAGGGTAGTCAAGTCTGGGGTGAACCAGGGGCTATATCTGTTCTTAGTTCTGAATTTTTTGAATGGGGCATGCTTATTTAAGATGGAGAGGAATGTACTTTTAAAGAACAACCAGGCATCCTCTACTGACGGAATGAGGTCAATATCCATCCAGGATACCTGGGCCAGGTCAATTAGAAAGGCCTGCTCGCTAAAGTGTTTTAGGGAGCGTTTGACAGTGATGAGGGGTGGTTGTTTGACCGCGGACCCATTACGGACGTAGGCAATGAGGCAGTGATCGCTGAGATCCTCGTTGAAGACAGCGGAGGTGTATTTAGAGGGTAAATTAGTCAGGATGATATCTATGAGGGTGCCCATGTTTACGGATTTAGGGTTGTACCTGGTAGGTTCCTTGAAAATGTGTGTGAGATTGAGGGCATCTAGTTTAGATTGTAGGACGGCCGGGGAGTTAAGCATATCCCAGTTTAGGTCACCAAGCAGTACGAACTCTGAGGATAGATGGGGGGCAATCAATTCACATATGGTGTCCAGGGCACAGCTGGGGTCTGAGGGGGGTCTGTAGCAAGCGGCAACAGTGAGAGACTTGTTCCTGGAAAGGTGGATATTTAGAAGTAGAAGCTCAAACTGTTTGGGCACAGACCTGGATAGTATGATAGAGCTCTGCAGGCTATCTCTACAGTAGATTGCAATTTCTGAATTTTTGGTGGCCTTCCTAAGCCAGGATTCAGACACTGCAAGAACATCAGGGTTGGCGGAGTGTGCTAACACAGTGAATAACTCAAACTTAGGGAGGAGGCTTCTGATGTTAACATGCAAGAAACCAAGGCTTTTATGGTTACAGAAGTCAACAAATGATAGCGCCTGGGGAGTAGGAGTGATACTGGGGGCTACAGGGCCTGGGTTAACCTCTACATCACCAGAGGAACAGAGGAGGAATAGAATAAGGATAAGGCTAAAGGCTTTAAGAACTGGTCTTCTAGTGCGTTGGGTACAGAAAATAAAAGGGGCAGATTTCCAGGCGTTGTAGAATAGATTCAGGGCATTATGTACAGACAAGGATATGGAAGGATATGAGTACAGTGGAGGTAAACCTAAGCGTTGGTTAACGATTAAAGAGATAGCATCACTGGAGGCACCGATTGAGCCGGTCTCCGCGTGTATGGGGGGTGGGACAAAGGAGCTATCTGAGGCAGGTTGAGCGGGACTGGGGGCTCTACAGTGAAATAGTACAATAAGAACTAACCGAAACAGCAATAGGCAAGGCATATTGACATTGGAGAGAGGCATAAAGCAATCACAGGTGTTATTCGAGAGAGCTAAGACAACAGCTGGTAATGGTGATGAAAGTTTGGGCTGAGGCTAAACAGATAAACAGGATGGGGTACCGTATAAAGGAACAGTCCAGCAGGCATCAGCTGTGTAGCTGAGTGATCATAAGGTCCAGTGAACAGCAATAGGTGAGTTCGGGAGCAGTTCGGTGGCTGCTACGGCACAGACGAGCAGGAGGCACGGATGTTGATTGCGTGTGCTAGCGGGCCGGGGCTAGCAGATGGCCCCGGCCCGCTAGCACTCAATATTGGTCCAAATCCACCATTCAACAAATCCAGGTTACTTCATAATTTCATTCTTCATAGATAGTAAATCCTAAAATGATGCTCCTGTCAGTTAATCAATATCAATCTATGGCCTTTGTATCCAATATTTGATTTTGTGTCGCAGTTAGGCTGGTGATTCTACCTCCTTGGCACAGTGCGCTGCCTCTCTCAGAGATGATATGTGCCTGTCTTTATACTGCACCTGTTTGTGCGTCAGCAAAGGCAGGGTTGTTGAGCATAAATTAACTAATTTCCTGGGGTAGATTATCCAGAGACACACTGCAATCAGGGAAGGAGGAAGTGATAGAAGCGGCAGATGGAAAGAGCTAATCATTGTTGTGAAATAGAGATGACCCTTACAATCTCGAGGGTGCCAATATGCCTTTGCCAATTGCTGTACAATCCCCTCTCTACTCGCCATGCTTCTGATTGTTGTGGTGATACATCAAATGAGTTTGAAGTCAAATCTAACCTTTTTTTGTTGAACCGAAGAATGGAGTTACCAAACAAAGCACAGCATTCTATGAAAAACAACAGCTGCATGATGACAGTAATCACAGGCTCGCAAATTAACATCATTCAGAACATAACAGACACTAGGTTCTGATAGAGAACTCAGTAGAAGTTGTTAGACATCCTTTCAAACACAATGTTCTCTAGGTCCCCTGCAGCCTGACAAATGGCTGCCTGGACTCCAGGGACATTGTTCAAGACTGCAGCCATTTAGCTATGTATGTATCTTGCTCAACCAAGTGATGTCTTTTGCTTTATCACTTTGCTATACTGGATTCCCTTTAAATATACTTGAAGGTGATCAGTATCATACCAGTAAAATAATAGCTTTTTATTATGGCTTTTGATTTAAGCTAGATCATAATTTCAATTTTGTCAATCCTACTGCTGTGATAATATCATAATGTAGCACAGCCATAGCCATACAGTGGTATCATGCAGATCACACACTGTACACATCTCAGACATCTAGGACTCAACATTTTGGTCTCTAGTATTATAATAGTATGCCTCGCATCCACCAAAATAATAAAATAATCCTGATCTCCAACAGCAAAGCCTCAACATTCTTCCAGCACATGTATCTAATGTATGTAAATGATCTAGCTGTGCTTAATGAAGGTACCATTAATCATTGTAACGATGGTCTGTTTTAACCAGGGTAATCACAATCCCAGTCACGTCTCATATATTCTGACTTACATACAACTAATGTAGTCACATTTATTTTAACAGGAAGTAGAATAGTATTTGTGGGTTTTCAGGGTCACATAGAAACAGGGTGATAAAACATTCTTCCTGGTTTGTGCGTATTCCAATCATAGCTTTAGAACGGTCTGCATAATCATTATCAGATATCATAAAAATGTATACAAACATCCACATCAAGTTCTTTATCTCACCCAAATGCTAAATGCTTTTTTATGTGTTGCAATTAAAAGGCTTGAAAGAGTTGATTTAATAACTTGCCATAACCTCTCACTATCCATTACTACAATCTTACTATTCAATTTTAATTTCAGCAGAAATTAAGGCACTGTGTGGTACTATTGTTATGTGAGAGAGAAATTACAGCATCAAGCTACTTTTCATCTGTAATTTAAGTCTATTTCATCTGTAATACAACTAGGATTATTCACAGGCAGCTAGTGAGCATGACTGTGTAGCCTATGCGAGAATAGTCTATATGAGTGAATAAGATGGTTCTACCAGGTGAATAAGAACATTAAGTCTTTATAGATGACCAAACATTTCTTCTGTATTCGTGTACAGTCAACGGAAGACCTCAATGCTGTCAGCATTACAACAATTTCAGAAAAATTCTGGAAAGCTCTAGGGTGGGAAGCTGAGCCTGTTTGAAGGGAAGCCGAATGAGAGCCCATCACAGATTAGACACCCACAGTTTCATGTCGATTTAATGCACAGAGTAAGGGATTTTCTCTCAACAATTTCCAGTGAGGGTTTTCTCATGCCTCCCTTCCCCTTGAACAACACTCTACATTAGAAACAGCACATACTGTAGACTCACGTTCTAACAATGAGGATGAAGACTGGAATAAATTATCTCAAAGACCAGACTAAATGTACCTTCATTGCTGCTACCTCTTCTAATTCCGCACAGAATTTATCTGTTAATATATCCATAATGGTTTAACTTCAGGTTTACTTAGTTGCCTGCTTTACATAATGGCCATCAAGAGCAACTATCTGCATTACATAATGAAATCAGATCAGTATCATGTCTAAACAAATCTCTTATGTAGAAAAATGTCAAAATGTTAAACAAATAAACTACACTATATCCATACTTCTATATTCTCTCCATACAGAGCATCAGGCATTAAAGGTAACATCAATGTCTTACAGTATTTCATCATTGTGGCAAGGTTTCAGTGTATTGCAGTAGCCCTGTATTTCTAAGTTGCCGCACATCACATCTGCCAGTTACGAGTGTCAAGATGGTGAATGTACCCAACCCCACACTTTTCAATGAAAAACGATTACCTGACACCATATTACATACTACTTTCCATATTCTAATTTAGTCTCTGTTTCAGATTCAAATGTAGTTTAAAAATACATTGTTTATAAATATTGAGGTAACATTATTTTCATGCACATACAACACATAAAGCCATAAGCGCGCGCACACACACACACACACACACACACACACACACACACACACACACACACACACACACACACACACACACACACACACACACACACACACACACACACACACACACACACACACACACACACACACACACACACACACACACACACACACACACACACACACACATACACACACACACACACACACACACACACACACACACACACACACACACACACACACACACATAGAAAATGCACATAAAGATGCAGGCATTGGCAAACTATGCATGCAGTGAGCCTGCTACACTGAATTCATACACACTGCACATGCACTCTGCCGCTCTTACTCCCAAGATAACGGACTGATTGACAGAGGGTTAAGGCAGAGTAGGCGGATGTAATTGAACACACATAAGCATGTTAATAGCTGCTAATACAATTCCTGGGGATACAGTCATCTTCCTAAACGGATCTATTATTTACTGCTCTCTCTCTCTCTCTCTCTCTCTCTCTCTCTCTCTCTCTCTCTCTCTCTCTCTCTATCTCTCTTTCTCGCTCTCTCTCTGTCATTTTTTCTCCTGTTTGTGTTTTAAGAGATGGAGATATTTCTGTCTATCCTCTTACCAAAAGTGACCTGGACCCCATCTGGGTGGATGGGAGATCCCTGGGAAATAGCGGCGAGAGCCTCTCAGGGACGGAGCCGTCAGCAGTGGCTAGTCCCGAGAGCTGGGGGTACCTCACCATCATCTTGAGATGCTGCTCACAGAGTGCACGCTCACACACAGATAGAGAGAGGGGGAGAGGGAGAGGAAGGAAGAGCAGAAACAGGAAAGTAGGAAGGACAGAAACAGAATGGCAAAGGACAGCGGGAGTGAGGGGGAGAGAGGAAGAGGAGGCAGAGGGAAATCACAGTACACTATGCACACACACAATCACACACACTCAGACATGCAGACACACAGGCACAGACACACAATCACACGCTCACACACATATGCACACACACACATGATCGGCGATTCCTCAAGCAAGCTTAGCAATGATAGCCACCTTGCTTTGGGGAAATTAGGGGAAATAAAACAGTTGTCACATAAATCAGCCAGCCGCCTAGCCTTCCATTTGTTACTGCAAGCAAGAATGAGTGAGAAGCGTAGTGATCCTTTTTCTACTAGCAACCATCGAGCTTGGCTAATACGCTAAGCTCTGGTCATGAATCAACCCTGCGTCTTTACACTTTACACAGAAATGTACACACACAATAATACACAAGACAGAATGGTAGGCAGCACATACACTGGGGAGGTGAGAAAAAACGAAACCAATTTGTCTTTACCTCATTGCTCAACAAAGCAGCGTTGAGTGTTCGGCTGATTTCGAACATCTTGTAGTCAATGCTTTTTCTCGTCCTTTTCTTATTTTCTAAGGGTTCCCTTTCAGTGATTTTCTCCCTCTTTCTACTGGAAATGAGAGTCAGTCCCAGGAAAAAAGAAAGAAAAAATTAATCAATTAAAAAATAGGAAAAAATCCTCTATAATTTCTTTTGTGTCAGATTTTTGTCCCCTTTTCCCCCTGTTTTGGTACACCTCTGGTGGATGTGGAGCTTGTGCCCAGGGTCTCGGCACACAACTGAAGAGTCAATTTTTTTTATCTCCCCAGAGTCAGCACATTAAAACAAGCAGTCAGGCTGGCGGGCTTGTTCCCTTATCTGTCCCCCGCACACTCGCTCACACAATGCGCTCCGATCCTCACACTGCTCTCTGGCAGATTAGCTTGTCCCAAAACATAGCTCTTGGTTTAAACTCCCTCTCTCTCTCTCTCTCTCTCTCTCTCTCGCTCTCTCTCTCTCTCTCTCTCTCTCTCTCTCTCTCTCTCTCTCTCTCTCTCTCTCTCTCTCTCTCTCTCTCACCCTTTCTCTCTCTCTCTCGCACTCTCATTCCATCTCTCTCTGTGTCACTCTCTCCCAACTTACTCGCTCACACTCTCATGCAGGCGACTACAGTTCACTGTGCTACCACAAGGTGGGAAGACTGTTCTAACAACAACAGCTGCCTGTTCTCCCTGCTTTCTCTGTGTTTCCCATCTCCTCTTTCTCTATGTATATAAGACATGAGACACAGGGATCAGGCTCATTCCTTCTCTTTTTCTGCCCAGTCTTCATCTCAATAGGAGTACTTAGTAGTAGGATGATGGAGCACCATCATAAATTACAGGATTCTTGAAAGAAGGGGCAATTCCAACTTTTTCTCCACAAATATTTGTCTTAATATTAACCAAATTTGAAATATATATTTTTATCGACCAACATATCAGCTATCTCACCATGTAAAGGAACAACCTCTTTAAAAAAAAATGTTTATCATAAAATGCAACTAAGTAGATTTAAGTCAACTCCGTCAGACACCATAAAATACATTTCATTTTTACATTTACTATCCAACAACTGTTTAAAGGCCTTGATTGTTTAATTCTAACATTAGATTAATTACATATGCAATACAAATCTCCAAACTTATTTTTGTTTTGTTTTATACCACTATATAATTCTCCAGGGCTAATTTCATTAGCATTTTGGCATGTCTACCACAGCACATATTTCAATAGTTTAAGCAATTATTGCAGAACAGTGATGAACATATTTTTCAGAACATTTACAAAAAAAACAATCTTAAGGGGGTTAACAATCACTTACGGAGATGATAACAGTTACTCAAAACAGACATATTCTTGCCTCTAAAAGTAAAAGTTCAATACAAACATTGGTAAAATATGGAAAATGGTTCATTTGACAATCCTAAACAAAAACATAACCATTCTATAAGATCTTTCAGCACTCTGACGAGTTTACGTTTTACGGAGTTGACAAATCGTATATTTTTCTTCTTTACTCAAGTGGTATACAAAGTAGCAATTTAGTTTTTCCTCAGTTGCTTTATGACTATAAAAACGAATTAAAATGAACATATTTGAACTAAAAGTCATATTCTATCTTAATCTATAAGGGAGATGGAGTTGACAGGTTATGGTTGTGACTATGGTGATATCAATAATGTTTGTTTAAATCTATCAAAAGTAGAGGACTTTAGGGACCATGAGTCTTGTTGCAGTACATGTAATCAGGAGATGGTATAACTGACCCTCCTCATTTCTGATTAATTTAAGATTTGAGACAAATCTGAGTTAACCAAAACATTTTTTAGGAATCACGGTTTTGAGATAAATATTCCTTAAAGTCAGAGAGGGCTTTTGCAAGAAACTACATGAGATCCTTTTCAATAAATATTAATTTTGCCCGTTTTTAAACTTTTAAACACTTTTCTGGAGAGTTTGAAATTGTGATCCTTTGCTCTGGACAAGGGCATTTCCTGGCACACAGCCGGCAGTGCATGCCTTTTCAGCATGACATGTGGGAAATAGCCAGGTCAAATCAATGGTCAAAGGTCAAGGTCAGATGTTTGATCATTATCACATTATTGTCTGCATCACATCATGTTATTTTCCTATAGTTTCCTGTATATGTACAGTATTTCTACAGAATATAATAAACTGTGTGATGATACCGTTCATCAGCTTGGTGTGACTTCATCATCTTAAAATACAGTAAAAAGGTAAAAGTATCAGTACCTCCACAAGCAGCATGGCTTGTCTTTGTCTCCAGTACACTGTATGTGCTTTTTCTCCTGGCCCCAGGAGAGGACTGTGGCCAGTTAATAGCAACCTATTGACACTGGACCATCTGCTGGTATGGACCACAGCCAGCAGAGAGGAGAGAGTCACTGCAAGCAGAGAGGCGAGATAGAGTCACTTCAATTCTCCCCTAATGCTGTTAATGATGTGTATTTGAACGTGTGATTATGTGCATATGTGCATGGATATGTAAACGATAGTTAGAGAGAGTGAGAATATGGCTGAAATCTTACTCACATAGAGAACAAGTGAGACCATACAGCACTATCAGTGAATATTACAACTACTAGTTTCAACTACTGGCTTCTGAGTCATTCCATGTCATTTCAGCAAGCCATGACACCCACCATCTCAGATTGTTCTGAAATTATTTCTGTAGTTAGATTATTTTGTTGAAATTTAAATTAATCTTGGAGAAATTAAGCTGATTGATTGCACCCAAATTGACAATTTTAATTGATAGGATTCAGATAATACTCAATAAATATAGTACCCAATATCCAATTTGGACCAAGCTTATTCCTGCCAATGAGTAAGACATGAGGAATAACAGAAAATGGTCAAAAGCCACCCACTGACCCCCCACATCCCATGCCAATCAAATAAAATAAAATTGTATTTGTCACATGCACCGAATACTACAGGTGTAGACCTTACAGTGAAATGCTTACTTACAAGCCCTTAACCAACAATGCAAATAGTCTGGGTAGCCATGATTAGCTGTTCAGGAGTCTTATGGCTTGGGGGTAGAAGCTGTTAAGAAGCCTTTTGGACCTAGACGTGGCGCTCCGGTAACGCTTGACGTGCGGTAGCAGAGAGAACAGTCTATGACTAGGGTGGCTGGAGTCTTTGACAATTTCTAGGGCCTTCCTCTGACAGCGCCTGGTATAGAGGTCCTGGATGGCAGGAAGCTTGGCCCCAGTGATGTACTGGGCCGTACGCACTACCCTCTGTAGTGCCTTGCGGTCGGAGGCCGAGCAGTTGCCATACCAGGCAGTGATGCAACCAGTTAGGATGCTCTCGATGGTGCAGCTGTAGAACTTTTGAGGATCTGAGGACCCATGCCAAATCTTTTCAGTCTCCTGAGGGGGAATAGGCTTTGTCGTGCCCTCTTCACGACTGTCTTGGTGTGTTTGGACCATGATAGTTTGTTGGTGAAGTGGACACCAAGGAACTTGAAGGTCTCAACTTGAAGCTCTCAACAATCCCACCCCAACAACCAGTATAAAGTATCAGTTCTCTATGTTTGACAACTAGTATGAAGCTGCGGCTTGGAATATTGCTTCTCCATACTATGTAATGTATGAATCTGGTAATGGTTATTTTCCTTCATTCAGAGAAATTAGTAATTGAAGTCGCTTGCATTATTTACCATAAAGTAGTGTGAAAGTACCAGGTTTTGCTCATTAGATGCCACTGTTTATGCTATAGCGCCACACTCTTCAAATCAAATGTAGAGAAGGGGAGACTTGAGCGCTGAGACGAGTAACTGTGAGTGAGTGAAACAGAAAATGGGGAATTGAGAGCAGAGGGAGAGCGGCTTGTTCTAATCCAATTGTTGCAGCAGGCTCAACCGATAACCCCACCCGTTTCTTTACAGACAGAAGAACTGGCCAATAGTTGTTTAGAGCACAAAGCGCTTCACACTGTTTGAGTGAAAGAGAGGTGCGTGCTGGCAGCTGAACATTTCTTTTTTTACCGATCATGGATAATTACAAAACATACTTGTGTCATAATCGTATTAGAATACTTCTCCATATCCATTACGATACTCATTTTGTCTGAGTACTCGGCACACTGCTACTCACCACCCTCTGTAGCGCCTTGCGGTCGGGTGCCTTGCAGTTGCCGTACCAAGCGGTGATGCAGCCAGTCAAGATGCATTCAATGGTGCAGCTGTAGACGTTTTCTTGAGGATCTGAGGGCCCATGCCAAATCTTTTCAGCCTCCCGAGGGGGAAGAGGTGCGTGGTGCCCTCTTCACAACTGTGTTGGTGTGTGTGGACCATGTTCATTCCTTGGTGATGTGGACACCAAGGAACTTGAAACTCGAGACCCGCTCCACTACATCGATGTGGATGGGGGCGCGCTCGACCCTCCATTTCCTGTTGTCCACGATCAGCTCCTTTATCTTGCTGACGTTGAGGGAGAGGTTGTTGTCCTGGCACCAGGTCTCTGACCTCCCTATAGGCTGCCTCATCTTCGTCTGTGATCAGCCCTACCACCGTCTTGTCGTCAGCAAACTTGATATTGGTGTTGGAGTCGTGCGCAGCCACACAGTTGTGGGTGAACAGGGAGTACAGGAGGGGAATAAGCACACACCCCTGATGGGCCCCCGTGTTGATGGTCAGCAAGCCCTCACTGCCTGGGGGGCGGCCCGTCAGGAATTCCAGGCTCCAGTTGCAGAGGAAGGTGTTCAGTCCCAGGGCACTATGGTGTTGAACGCTGAGCTGTAGTCAATGAACAGCATTCTAACTGCTATTTTTGTCCAAGTGGGAAAGGGCAGTGTGTAGTACAATTGAGATTGCATCGTCTGTGGATCTGTTGGGGCGATACGCGAATTGGAGTGGGTCCAGGGTGTTTGGGATGATGGTGTTGATGTGAGCCATGACCAGCCTTTCAAAGCATTTCATGGCTATAGGTGTGAGTGATACGGGCTGATAGTCATTTAGGCAGGTTACCTTAGTGTTCTTGGGCACGGGGACTATGGTGGTCTGCTTGAAACAAGTTGGTATTACAGACCGGGTCAGGGATAGGTTCATAATGTCAGTGTAGACACTTGACAGCTGGTCAGCACATACTCTTTTATTCATTTTGCTGGTCTCTTGTATTTATTAAATAGATCACAACATTTCCTTTGCAACTTTGGGTTAAGAAAAAAAGGATTTGGCTCATGATAAAAAAATAATTGTGTGGTCATCCTTACAATTCAAGCCAGTCCTCCATGAAAGCAATTCAGTTTGTCCTCTTTTACTTCCAGGAAACAGACCTTTGTGTGTGGTTTATTCCCTTCAAAAAAGGTATTGATTAGTTACTGTTAGACCATTCCTGGTGAACAAGCAAACCATTAGGCAACAGCAGTTCTAATGGTTTCAATGTTATGGTCTCTAATGGTGTGTAATGGTAAAAGTCCCAAACACACACTGTATAGTGTTTTGTAATTTTAATGGTATTGGGTTTGGTTGGGTTTAATGGTAAATGTAACTGATCACAGTACATACAGTTGTAGGCAAATATATTGGCACAATTTTCTTAAATAATTCCCTATTTCTTCTAAAATAAGTTTAAATAAAAAGAAAACGTTCTGTCTCCACACGTTGTAATTGGATTTTCAACATTGCAGAACCAATTTTATTTTTGTAAACTTAAGTTTACTATTTTAATTGAGAAAATAAAGACGAATGGCATGGACAAAATTATTGACACCCTGGAGCTAGTACTTGCTTGCACAGCCTTTGTCAAAGATAACTGCATTCAAATGCTTCTTGTAGCCATCAATGAGCTTGCTGCACCTTTCTACTGGCAAATTGGCCAAACTGCACACATTTTTCAATGTTTGAGGGGTGCCCTCCACCAATTGCTGTTTACAGATCTCGCCATAGGTTGCTTTGCTGCCCATTGTACTGGGGACATGGAATGTATGCAAGACATCATGAAATCAGTAGTTAGTCAAGGTTTTTTGGAGTGCAATGTTCAACAAAGTGTCCAAAAACGGGGTCTCTGTTGAAGGTTGTTGGTCTTCCAGCAGCACAACACGCCCAAACACACATCAAAAGCACACAGGAATGGCACAAGAAGAGGCGCTGGAGAGTTCTGGAGTGGCCAGCGAAGAGTCCAGATCTGAATCACATCCAAAACCTATGGCGAGAGCTGAAAACAGCAGTTAGCGTAGGGCACCTCTTAAACATTGAAGAACTAGATACATTTTCCATATTTAGCACACGCTCTTATCCAGATCGACTTACAGTTAGTGAGTGCATACCTTTTTCATACTGGCCCCCCATGGGAATCGAACCCACAACCCTGGCGTTGCAAACGCCATGCTCTACCAACTGAGCTACACGGGACTGATACTGTACACTGGTTGTTGGGGTGGGAATGGCATGGGGTGTGGGGTGTCCCGTGGGTGGCTTTTTAATTTATCCTGTCTAACTCATTGGTAGGAAGAAGTTTGGTCCAAATCGGATGCTAGGTACTATATTTATTGAATATTATCTGAAATCCCATAAATTAAAATGCCCAATTGGGGTGCAATCAATTAGCTTAATTTCTCAGAGATAAAATTATGTTTCAACAAAGTAATGTTTCAGGAATACTAATCGTATCTGTTACTAACTACAGAAACAATTTCAGAACAATCTGAGATGGTGGGTGTCAAAATCCTCTTTCTTGTGCTTTTTGAGGTGGAACGACCCTTCTCAAAACAGTCTCTGTGGGGACAGCCAGGCTTCCTGTACTCTGGGATGAGCTGTCACTTGAATCATCCAGTCTGAGGGTTGATTTCTCTGTCAGCTGCCTCTCAAGCCCTCTTCTCTGACCTGCTCAGTCCCAAGAGTCTCTTGATTGCTGTCGCCATAGTGACTGTCTTCATGCTGCCTGTTCTTTCCAATCCCCCATGTCCTGCCTTTTGATTTTGCATGACTTCCTTTTCGTTGATGGTGCTTTATATGCCTACATGGTCAAACTAAAAAGGGTTTCCCTGTTCCAATACTGCACATGAAAACACATGCAGAGTTCCATCTGAAAAGACAAGACTAGAAGCTATCTCTAAGAAAAGTAGCCATGAAAACAGTATGGATTTTTTTAAAAATCATTTCAGTCATGCTATAAATACAAATATTTTAAAATTGTAACAGTGAAAAGAGAGTTTTGAAAATATAATTTGAGGAGGATGATCTGAGGATCATGGACTGGACTGTACTTTAATTTTGTTTTCGATGATTGATGTGTTCATTAAATGATATTTTCAGTCTGCAAACTTGATGAAAGATTACAGATGTGCAGATGTGGAGATGTATTGTCAGGAGTTCCTGGGCTTCATCATCATCCTCTAAAACTTTGATACCACTGAGATGAGTCCAGAGATATACAAACCTTATCCCAGGTAGACACATCCAAGTTGATGATCTGGGCAATTCCACGGAAACAGAATGACGCAAAAACCAATGATTGCAAAGTTAAACAAACCATTCACACCCCCTTGACTTTTTCCACATTTTGTTGTGTGACAGCCTGAATTTAAAATGGATTAAATTAAGATTTTGTGTCACTGGCCTACACACAATACCCCATAATGTCAAAGTGGAAAAAATCACTACCTCATCTCTGTACCTGTCACGTCTCCTCCCGTTGCTCCCCTCCGGCGCTCTGATTCGCCGGTCTACTGAGCCACCGGTCTGAGCGCACCACCTCGGCAACACCGGAATGGAAACCCAATGCACCCTAATCACCTCCAGCGCAACTGCACCTCATCATCTCATCATGGGGCATCTCCATCGGACCAAGCCAGGATAGCGCTGGTGATTTCTCTACTGAAGGGAAAGGTGCTGGATTGGGCCACGGCAGTCTGTGAAGGAAGTGAGGGTGCGGCACTTCCCTACTCCACCTTCCTCGCTCGGTTCAGGGCGGTGTTCGATCATCCCACGGAGGGAAAGGACGGGGGTGAGCATCTACTCCGGCTACAACAGGGAGAGTGGGCCGTGTGCGAGTACGCCCTGAGCTTTCGCACGGTGGCGGCGTCTTCCGGCTGGAATGAGCGTGCTCTGTGCACGGCCTTCAGGAGAGGCTTACGGGAGGACATTACGACGGAACTCGCATGTCGGGACGACGAGATGGACCTTGATACCCTCATCGCCACGTCCATTCATCTTGAAGAGAGAGAGAGACCGACGGCGTTCCCAACACCTCCCGGAGCCTCGACGCTCACCCCATCTGAGCTTTGGAAGCCGCCCTGCCTCCGAGTCCTCACCCATGGAGGTGGGCAGCACCCCCTACACCACCACGGACCACAGATCTCCTGGCGGCTCCTTATCTAGGCGGTATGACTCCCGTTGCCGCTCTGTGAGTGTTCCGTCATCACCTGTCACCAAACCATTGTTTTTAGTTCCCTAACGGTGAATGGTTCTTCCTTCTCTTTGCTTTCCACGGCAATGATAGATTCCGGATCAGCGGGGAACCTTATAAATAAGGAGCTGGTCTCTGAATGGGGGTTTCCCACCATGCCACTGCCATCTCCGCTACACGTCACCTCGATGGACAATAAACCACTTGGATCAAGCACCATTACGCACGTCACTCTCCCCATCACCATCACCATTCCCACACTACCGGAGCTGTCCTTCCACATCGTCACGTGACCCCTTCACCGGATCGTCTTTGGATTGCCCTGGCTCAGACTACACAACCCCACCATCAATTGGATCACCAAGAGGATCACAGCCTGGTCCGCCTCATGCCGGTGGACCTGCCTGCCGGTGGTTTGTTGTTCCACGTCAAGTACCGGTACCCCCTCCCTCTGGTTCCGTCGGCCATTGAGCAGCTGCGAGTGGCCCGGTACTTTACCAAGTTGGACCTGAGGAGTGCCTACAACCTGATCCGAATCCGGGAAGGAGACGAGTGGAAGACGGCACTCAGCACTACCTCAGGCCACTATGAATACTGCGTCATGCCCTACGGCCTCACCAACGCACCTTCCATGTTCCAGTCCTTCGTCAATGACGTGTTCCGAGACATGCTGAGTAGACAGGTGGTGGTGTACATCGATGATATACTGATCTACTCGGCTGCATGAAGGGGGAGAAATGTGAATTCCACCAACAGGCCATCTCCTTCCTAGGATACAGGTTCAGTCCTCAGGGGGTGTTCATGGAAAGGGCGAAGATGGACGCCGTCAGGTCAGGGCCAGTTCCCACCACCATCAAGGGCCTACAGAGCTTCCTGGGCTTCGCAAATTTCTACCGGCGTTTCATCAGGTCCTTCAGCTCCATAGCCGCCCCGCTCACCTCTCTCCTTAAGGGGGGGCCTCAGAAGCTGGCCTGGAACCCTGAGGCTGACGCTGCCTTCAAGAGGCTGAAGGAGAGGTTCACCACAGCGCCCCTCCTAAAACACCCAGATCCAGCTCGTCCTTTCATCCTGGAGGTGGACGCATCTGAGGAGGGTGTGGGTGGGGTCCTCTCCCAGTGGCAAGGTAAGCCAGAGAAAATGTATCCCTGTGCCTTTTTCTCGAAAAATCTCTCTCTCACGTCTCCTCCCGTTGCTCCCCTCCGGTGTGCTGATTTGCCGGTCTACTGAGCCACCGGTCTGAGCGCACCACCTCGGCAACACCGGAATGGAAACCCAACGCACCCTAATCAACTCCAGCGCACCTGCACCTCATCATCTCATCACCATCCCTATTTAGCCCTGGACTGTTCAGTGTGTGATTGTTAGTGTCTTGTCGTGGACTCACTCTTTGTTGTTCTCTTGCTCAGTGTTAAGTAAACCTTTACATTGTTGGTTCCTGCGTCTGCGTCCTGCCTCTTCGTATCCTCAGTACTCGTCACAGTACCCCACACATACAATTGTCTGTAAGGTCCTTAAGTCGAGCAGTGAATTTCAAACACAGATTCAACCACAAAGACGAGGGAGGTTTCTCAATGCCTTGCAAAGAAGGGCACCTATTGGTTGATGGGGGAAAAAAACAGACATTGAATATGCCTTTGAGCATGGTGAAGTTATTAAATACACTTTGGATGGTGTATCAATACACCCAGTCACTACAAAGACACACGCGTCTATCCTAATTCAGTTGCCGGAGAGGAAGGAAACCGCTCAGGGATTATACCATGAGGCCAATGGTGATTTTAAAACAGTTACATAGTTTAATGGCTGTGATATGAGAAAACTGAAAACACTGTAGTTACTCCACAATACTAAACTAAATGACAAAGTGAAAAGAAGGACGCTTGTACAGAATAAAATTCCATAATTCCACAACATGCATCCTGTTTGCAATAAGGTACTAAAGTGAAACTGCAAAACATTTGGCAAAGAAATTAACTTTATGTCCTGAATACAAAGCGTTATGTTTGGGGCAAACACAACATATCAATGAGTACCACTCTTTCAAGCACGGTTGTGTTATGGGTATGCTTGTCATCGGCAAGGACTAGGGAGGTTTTTGTTAGGATAAAAAGAAACGGAATAGAGCTAAGCACAGGCAAAATCCTAGAGAAAAACCTGGTTCAATCTGCTTTCCAACAGACGCTGGGAGACAAATTCACCTTTCAGCAGGACAACCTAAAACACAAGGTCAAATCTACACTGGAGTTGCTTACCAAGATTACATTGAATGTTCCTGAGAGGCCTAGTTACAGTTTTGACTTAAATCGTCTTGAAAATCTATGGCAGGACTTGAAAATGTCTGTCTAGCAATGATCAACAACCAACTTGACAGAGCTTGAAGAATAAAAAAAATAAAAAAAGTGCAAATATTGTACAATCCAGGTGTGCAAATCTCTTAGAGATTTACCCAGAAAGACTCACAGCCGTAATCGCTGCCAAAGGTGATTCTAACATGTATTGACTCAGGGGTGTGATTACTTATGTAATGAGATATTTCTGTATTATATTTCCAATCAATTTGCAAAAAATTCAAAAAAGATGGTTTCACTTTGTCATTATGGTGTATTGTGTGTAGATGGGTGAGAATTGGTATTTATTTAATCGATTTGTAGGTCTACAAATGGAACAGTAAAGACTAGAAACGTTTAATGTTTAACACATAATTTTGTTTCTTGTCTCATAGTAATTTCATTGAACATCAGTCCAAAAATAAATCCAGCACCATGGAGCCCATTAATTGGCTAGAGTTAAGGGATGACATACCATGAAGGACAGTTATTCAATTTTCTATTTTAAGGAAATATTGCACAGCAGTTCTTTATCATTAAGAAATAATCATGCCATCCTAGCTGTTCAGCTGCCTGTAGCTTGCCATTAAACATCATCACAGGGAGAAAAATCCTTTCCCTCCTCCCAGCCTTATTCAGTTTCTCCTGTTACACAAAGCTTATAACCTGAAAAGTAGCAACAGAAAGTCTATATGTCTCTTGCTCTGGAGTCATATGGCCATTAATTTGACACAGCTAATAATAATAATAATAATAATAGATTGGATTTATATAGCGTTTGTCTACCAAGTGAGGTACTCAAAGCGCTTTGCATAGTAGCGGGGCACTCACCTCGTCCACCATAAATGTGCGGCACCCCCTTGGGTGATGCACAGCGACCATTTTGTGCCAGAACGCTCACCACACATCAGCTATCAGGTGGAGAGGTGAGGAGTTATACAGTTGAAGTCGGAAGTTTACATACACCTTAGCCAAATACATTTAAACTCAGTTTATCACAATTCCTGACATTTAATCCTTGTAAAAATTCCCTGTCTTAGGTCAGTTAGGATCATCACTTTATTTTAAGAATGTGAAATGTCAGAATACTAGTAGAGAGAATGATTTATTTCAGCTTTTATTTCTTTCATCACATTCCCAGTGGGTCAGTTTACATACACTCAATTGGTATTTGGTAGCATTGCCTTTAAATTGTTTAACTTTTAAGTCGGAAGTTTACATACACTTAGGTTGGAGTCATTAAAACTCGTTTTTCAACCACTCCACAAATTTCTTGTTAACAAACTATAGTTTTGGCAAGTCGGTTAGGACATCTACTTTGTGCATGACACAAGTAATTTTTCCAACAATTGTTTACAGACAGATTATTTCACTTATAATTCACTGTATCACAATCCCAGTTGGTCAGAAGTTTACATGCACTAAGTTGACTGTGCCTTTAAACAGCATGGAAAATTCCAGAAAATTAAGTCATGGCTTTAGAAGCTTCTGATAGGCTAATTGACATAATTTGAGTCAATTGGAGGTGTACCTGTAGATGTATTTCAAGGCCTACCTTCAAACTCAGTGCCTCTTTGCTTGACATCATGGGAAAATCAAAAGAAATCAGCCAAGACCTCAGAAAAAAATGTGTAGACCTCCACAAGTCTGGTCCATCTTTGGGAGCAATTTCCAAACGCCTGAAGGTACCACGTTCATCTGTACAAACAATAGTACGCAAGTATAAACACCATGGGACCACGCAGCCGTCATACCACTCAGGAAGGAGATGCGTTCTGTCTCCTAGAGATGAACGTACTTTGGTGCGAAAAGTGCAAATCAACCCCAGAACAACAACAAAGGACCTTGTGAAGATGCTGCAGGAGGGACTGGTGCACTTCACAAAATAGATGGCATCATGAGGAAGGAAAATTATGTGGATATATTGAAGCAACATCTCAAGACATCAGTCAGGAAGTTAAAGCTTGGTCGCAAATGGGTCTTCCAAATGGACAATGACCCCAAGCATACTTCCAAAGTTGTGGCAAAATGGCTTAAGAACAACAAAGTAAAGGTATTGGAGTGGCCATCACAAAGCCCTGACCTCAATCCTATAGAAAATGTGTGGGCAGAACTGAAAAAAACGTGTACGAACAAGGAGGCCTACAAAGCTGACTCAGTTACACCAGCTCTGTCAGGAGGAATGGGCCAAAATTCATCCAACTTATTGTGGGAAGCTTGAAGAAGGCTACTCAAAATGTTTGACCCAAGTTAAACGATTTAAAAGCAATGCTACCAAATACTAATTGAGTGTATGTAAACTTCTGACCCACTGGGAATGTGATGAAAGAAATAAAAGCTGAAATAAATCATTCTCTCTACTATTATTCTGACATTTCACATTCTTAAAATAAAATGGTGATCCTAATTGACCTAAAACAGGGAATGTTTACAAGGATTAAATGTCAGGAATTGTGAAAAACTGAGTTTAAATGTATTTGGCTAAGGTGTATGTAAACCTCTGACTTCAACTGTAACTAGAGAGGCTATGTCATAAACCCTCAAAGTTTCAAAATGGGGTGAAATGGCAGCCATATTGGTCAGGAAGAAATCCAAACCAGTGTAATTGGAATAAATGGCAGTAGAGACATAATCCTGATTTTACTTATGCAGAAAAATCTATATTACTTTAAACTGTGTTCTTACTTTAAACAGTTCACAAAGTTATTTAACTACATTTAAATGTCAAACACCATTATTCTATTTGTGTGCCCTTCACCACTCTTGGCTAGTACATGGTCTTGAATAACTAATTTCTTATACCCAATTAACTTAAAAGGAGTCAAGGCAATCTGAGTCCAGAAACGTCTTACTTGGTTACACAATTTCATTGCAGTATTAATTCATAAAATGATTCAGTGACAGTGAAAATAACTCTTCAATATGGATCAAGCAATAGACGTCAAAATAAACCAATCAGTATGGCATCATGATCAAGCAATAGACGTCAAAACTACATTGAAACAACTTTGTTGCATTTACAACTTGTCTAACAAGCCATATCATCAACTGATTTCAGCCAGTGTATGGCTGTGGATTGACTGCATTGTTTGAATGGAATGTTGGCATATTGGCAGTCAATTTGAGAAAATAATGGAATCATGACTCTAAAACTGTCTGGCTAGCTAGATAACAAACAGTGCAGATACATTCTTAAAATGCATTATTTTACACAATATCTTATCACAGCACTGGTCAGCACTCCCTGACCAAAATGGCTGACATTTAAACCATTACAAGAAGGTTAATGTCCTTTATAGTATTTTAATTCATAATTATATGGAATAAACAACCAACTAAAAAACCAAAAACATTGCAGTGGCATGACTTAACAAAATAAACATTTAAAATATTGTCAAACTTGAATAAACAGACACTGATACAAATATTCTCAGAAAACTTTTGACCAGACTCTAACACTTCTTCAAAAATAGCATGGTCACATAATGGTTGCTCTCACACCAATGGATTAGTACACCCAGAGATATGAGGAGGTGATTAAGGTGCGGAGGTAAGGAGTTTTTGTATGGGGGGCAATGAGAGTGTCGAATTTAGTCAAGATAAACATGAATTGCTATTTTGATACGTGAGGCATTTTTATTTATTATTATTATTATTATTATTTTTGATCTAATAGAAGTCATGCTTAGGTTGTTGAGAGTGTACTGATATAAGTTTGATGCACTTGACATCCCAGCAACTTTGAGAAAAAACACTATATATCGGAGTTGTCCCTGTCGAGACAGTCTATGCATATCCCCTTATCCCCCTCACGCTGCGTTGCCGTGGCAACACTCAGCCAGAGACGTGCACTGTGCGGGTGTATTGTGCAAAAATGGAAAGGAAGATGGAGGAGAACATGAGAGACGTCGACACTGGTGTGTAAATACAGTAGTGCTAGCTAGATACCTCTATAGTACCTATATGAGAGTGCATAGCAGGTTGCTGCACATTTAGTTAGTGCATGAGTATGGACTGCTGCATTACTCACCTAGACCGACGCATCATCGTTTGTGAACATCAACATATAGCTAGCTTGTTAGCTAGCTAACCTGTTACTGTACCTAGCTAGCTAACGTTCCTAGTTTAGCTACCTGAGCTAAATAATACTAGTTAGTATCATCAATATTAAAATGTTCAGCAAATTGAACTGTTTGCCGTGAACATTCTGCCTGGACATGTTAGCTACTTGCCATTCAGTTTTTGCTGTTTTGCTATGAATTTAGCTAACAGCTATTGTTAGCTAGCTAGCTCTGGTCCAGGGCGTCTTGTCCAGGGCGTCGTTCTGCTGTACTCAGCGAACGACGTCCAGGACCAGAGTTAGCAAATACCTGATGTCTGTTGTAGCAACTGGCAGTGGCAAGAAATAGTGGCTACCTATGTCGATTCGCTCTGTATCTAGCTATGGTAATAGCATGGTCGTGGGTACACATAATTGTACGGCTTTTAATTAGTCTACAATTACAAGACTTGAGTTCATAGAGTTAAATCCTAATCCACATCATGTGTAACATCCATGGCATGGCATGGTATTAGCTACCTAGGCTGTACTGTAATTAAATGCAACACTAGCAGTGCCACTTGATTTATAAAGTGAGATTATTATTAATGCATTAGTCCCCTGTATCTCAGTTGGTAGAGCATGGCGCTTGCAACGCCAGGGTTGTGGGTTCGTTTCCCACGGGGGGCCAGTATGAACATGTATGCACTCACTAACTGTAAGTCGCTCTGGATAAGAGCGTCTGCTAAATGACTAAAATGTAAATGTAATAAATGTAATTAGCTGCTGTTAATGGACAGTATGTGTCACGGTTAACTAAGCCAGAACCCAGAAGCAGACCAGGACACGGTACGTGAGACAAAGGTGAGTGTTTATTTATAGAGTCCGAGTGAAGCTGAATAATCCAGGGAACAGAGCGGGTGGCGTGGATGGGTTGTTGAGGGTGCAGGGGTTGGTCCGGTACTGGCTCGGCAGCCGCCGACCATCAGGCAGAGGTGGGGTGAAGGTTCCGGGTGAGAGACTGCAGACAGAACAAAACGGAGGTGAGTACACAGCAAATCAACAAGGTGCAAAACAACAAAACTAACGCTAGAACTCAAGGGCTGATACGCTGACAAACATACTGTTCATGGCTAACGATCCGGCAGGAACTGGATGTTGGGCCAGAGCCTAAGAAGGGTGATGATCAGGACCAGGTGTGCAGATTGCTGATGGGATGCAGGTGCGGAAAACCAGAGCGCTCCCCGGAGCGTTCCCGAACCCTCGGGAAACTGGAGAATACGAGCAGGAACACTAGTCACCAGACAGGACCCGACTCAGACAGCCGGGATCGTCACAGTACCCCCCTCCGACAGACGCCACCGGGCGGACTTCCCGGAGCGCCAGGATGGAGGCGGTAGAAGTCACTGATGAGGTCTGCGTCTAGGACCTGTCGCCGCGGAATCCAACTCCTCTCTTCAGGGCCATACCCCTCCCAGTCCACGAGATACTGGAAACCCCGGCCCCGCCGTCTGGAATCCATGATGCGACGCACCGTGTAGGCAGGACCACCTCCGATCATCCGAGGAGGAGGAGGAGGAGGCGGAGGAGGCAACAGAGGACTGAGGAAGACAGGCTTGAGGCAGGAGACATGAAAGGTGGGATGGACTCTGAGCGTCCTCGGTAGTTTGAGTCGAACTGCCACTGGATTGATCACCTTCTCCACCACAAACGGACCAATGAACTTCGGCAACAACTTCCTAGACTCAGTCCGTAACGGAAGATCCCGTGTGGCCAACCAAACCCTATCTCCGATGGTATAGGTGGGAGCGGGAATCCGGCGACGATTCGCCTGGAGCTGATACCGGTCCGAAACTCTAAGAGTGCCTTTCTGGCCCGATGCCAGGTCCGGTGGCAACGCCGAATATGGGCCTGCACAGAAGGCACTGAGAGCTCCTTCTCCTGAGAAGGAAACAGGGGGGTTGATAGCCATACAGGCACTGGAAGGGAGACATCCCAGTGGCAGATGTAGGAAGAGTATTGTGGGCATACTCAACCCAAGGCAACTGAGAGGCCCAGGAGGTGGGGTTGGAAGAGACCAGACAGCGTAGCGTTGATTCCATCTTCTGGTTGGCTCTCTCCGCCTGACCATTGGATTGGGGGTGAAAACCAGATGTGAGACTGACCGTAGCTCCAATGGCCAAACAGAAGGACTTCCAGACAGCAGAGGTAAACTGAGGGCCACGGTCGGAAACGATATCACTGGGCAAACCGTGGACCCTGAAAACCTCCCTAACCAGGATCTCGGACGTCTCCGAGGCAGAGGGAAGCTTGGCAATTGGCACAAAGTGGGCGAACTTGCTGAATCTGTCCACGATAGTCAGAACGACCGTGTTCCCCTCAGAAGCGGGCAACCCCGTGACGAAGTCCAGGGCCAGATGCGACCATGGTCGCCGGGGAATAGGAAGGGGGTGAAGTAGTCCAGAGCTGGGCCGATTGGTACTCTTATTCTGCGCACACACTGGACAGGCAGCAACAAAACCCCGAGTATCCTCGGCCATGGCAGGCCACCAAAAAGCGTCTGCGAAGAAACGCCATAGTCCGAGCCACGCCAGGGTGACAAGCCATCTTGCTGGCGTGGGACCATTTGAGGACAGCAGGACGAACCGACTCAGGCACAAACAACCGACCGGGTGGACCGTTACCGGGACCGGGCTGAGTCCGAAGGGCCGCCAGCACCTCCTCCTCAATCTTCCACATAACTGCTCCCACGACGCAGTTCCGGGGGAGGATTGTCTCGGTCTTGGACCCACTCTCCTCCGTCTTGGAGAACATCCGGGACAAGGCGTCCGCCTTGCCGTTCTTAGATCCAGGTCGGAACGTCAGGGCAAACTTGAATCGTCCGAAAAACAACGCCCACCTGGCCTGACGGGAGTTGAGACGTTTAGCCGATTGCACGTAAGCAAGATTCTTGTGGTCCGTCCAGACCATAAAGCGGTTGCTCCGCCCCTCCAACCAGTGGCGCCACTCCTCCAAGGCAAGTTTCACCGCGAGAAGCTCCCGGTTACCCACATCGTAATTCCTCTCCGCAGGCGAAAGGCGACGAGTAGTAGGCGCAGGGATGGAGTTTACTGTCCGTGGAGCATCGCTGCGACAGGATGGCGCCAACTCCCACATCAGACGCGTCCACTTCAACGACGAACTGACGGGCCGTGTCCGGTTGAGAGAGAATCGGTGCGTTGGTGAATCGCCTCTTCAAATCCAGAAACGCTCGATCCGCCTCCGGATTCCACTTGAAGGTCCTGATGCTGGAAGTCAAGGCAGTTAACGGAGCGGCCACACGGCTGTAATCCCGGATGAATCTGCGGTAGAAATTCGCAAACCCCAAAAATCTCTGGAGCTGCAATCTCGTACCGGGCTGGGCCCATTCCAGAACCGCTCTAACCTTCTCCTGGTCCATCCTAATCTCTCCCCTGGAGATGATGTACCCGAGAAAGGATGTCGTGTGGGCGTGAAACTCGCACTTCTCGGCCTTCACAAACAGGCGATTCTCCAACAATCGCTGCAGAACCTGCCGGACATGCTGGACGTGGTCGGAAGGTTCCTTCGAGAAGATCAGAATGTCATCCAGGTAAACAAACACAAAGAGACCGATCATATCTCTCAGGACGTCGTTCACCATACTCTGGAATACCGCTGGAGCATTGGTCAGTCCAAACGGCATCACCTGATACTCGAAGTGACCCATCGGTGTATTGAAACCCGTCAACCACTCGTCCCCCTCTCTTGATCCGGACCAGGTGATACGCATTGCGTAGGTCTAGCTTGGTGAACACCGTAGCACCCTGTAAGGAGTCGAAGGCAGAACTCATCAAGGGCAGGGGATACTTGTTCTTGACCGTGATGTCATTCAACCCCCCGATAATCAATACACGGTCGAAGAGAGCCATCCTTCTTACCCACAAAGAAGAATCCTGCCCCCAGGGGTGATGACGAGGGACGAACGAGACCAGCAGCTAGGGACTCCTTGATGTAGGTCTCCAACGCCTCACGTTCAGGTCGGGAGATACTGTATAACCTTCCCTTGGGGTAGACAGCTCCAGGGACCAGGTTGATGGCACAATCATATGGTCGGTGGGGAGGGAGTGACAGAGCCTTCTGCTTACTGAAAACTTCCCCAAATCGTGATATGTCTCGGGAACCAGGGACAAATCTGGGGGTTTAGCCTCAATCACCTGACTGGGAACCGAATGGGGGCAGGCAGTCTTGAGACAGTTAGCATGACAATCAAGGCTCCAACTCGTTACCTTGCCCGTCACCCAATCGAACGTGGGATTGTGTTCCTTCAGCCAGGGGTATCCAAGGACCAGAGGAACATGGGAAGACGGCAGAATGAAGAATGAAATCATCTCAGAATGATTCCCCGACAACCGCATCTTAACCGGTTCAGTCCTCATCGTGATACGTGCCAGACTACTGCCGTTCAGAGTGGTAGCTTCAATGGCTTCCCGGCAATTGCTCCTTGGAAAGCCCCAGCTGTTCCACCAACTCGGCATCTAGAAAGCTTCCATCGGCACCTGAATCGATAAAAGCGTTAATCGCTAAGCTCTGATTCCTGTTCATAAGGGTAGCCGGAAAACGGGGTCTGACAGAGGTATTGAGAGGTCGAAACTGGCTCGCTAAAAGTCCTCCCAACTTTAGCGAGCCGCGCAGTTTGACGACCCGACTGGATCCTGAGAAGCTGATCGGTTGGACGGGACCCATTGCTTCTCCCTCCTTCGCTCTCGGACTCGATTATCCACCCGAATAGACAAAGCTACCAAGCTGTCCAGGTCACTAGGCTCCGGATAGGAGATCAACTCATCCTTGAGCTGCTCCGACAGACCCTGGTAAAAGGCCGCTTGCAGAGACTCCTCGTTCCACCCACTCTCCACAGCCAACGTCTTGAACTCGATCACGAAGTCGGCCACGCTGCAGTTCCTTGGCGAAGCGAAAACAGGCGCCTAGCTGCGTCCCTCCCTCGGACGGAATGGTCGAAGAGCTTCCTCATCTCGGCCGTGAACCCCTGGTATGAAGCCATGCAGGGATCCTGTCGTTCCCAAACGGCTGAAGCCCACTCCAGCGCTCGACCACGCAGCAACTCAATCACAAAGGCTATCCTAGCCTTGTCTGTGGCATAAGAGTAGGGCTGTAGATCGAACACTAGTCCACACTGCATAAGGAAGGAACGGCATCTTCCCAGCTCTCCCTCATACTTATCCGGCGTCGGAACCTTGGGCTCACGGATGGACACAGCTTCAGAAGCGGCAGGCGAGATGGGTGAAACCGGTAGTGGATCCTCCACCGGACACTTGCGTTGGTTCTGGACCTCCGTCAGACCGGTAGAAAGGTTCCGAACTGACAACGCGATCTCCTGTAGTACCGTGCTATGATGGCCCAACATCTTCTCCTGCTGGGTAATAGCATGGCGAACAGAGTCCAGGTCCGCTGGGTTCATTACTGGCCGGATCGTTCTGTCACGGTTAACTAAGCCAGAACCCAGAAGCAGACCAGGACACGGTACGTGAGACAAAGGTGAGTGTTTATTTATAGAGTCCGAGTGAAGCTGAATAATCCAGGGAACAGAGCGGGTGGCGTGGATGGGTTGTTGAGGGTGCAGGGGTTGGTCGGTACTGGCTCGGCAGCCGCCGACCATCAGGCAGAGGTGGGGTGAAGGTTCCGGGTGAGAGACTGCAGACAGAACAAAACGGAGGTGAGTACACAGCAAATCAACAAGGTGCAAAACAACAAAACTAACGCTAGAACTCAAGGGCTGATACGCTGACAAACATACTGTTCATGGCTAACGATCCGGCAGGAACTGGATGTTGGGCCAGAGCCTAAGAAGGGTGATGATCAGGACCAGGTGTGCAGATTGCTGATGGGATGCAGGTGCGGAAAACCAGAGCGCTCCCCGGAGCGTTCCCGAACCCTCGGGAAACTGGAGAATACGAGCAGGAACACTAGTCACCAGACAGGACCCGACTCAGACAGCCGGGATCGTCACAGTATGTTCACTTCAAATAGCATAGGCTATTTAACCACCTGCTTTAGCACCTGTCAACAAAGCAGGGCCAAGCACTTGTTATACCTGACTATAGGCCTAGCTGTTTGTGGTTGTGAGGTTTAAACTAGTAACAATCCATTTGTTTACAATAGTGAAATGTCTGAAATCACCAAAATAAATAATTTATCACACCTTTTTGTTGTTTTGAGGTTTTTATTTTGTTCTAATACAAGTAGATATATTTCTGCAAGGATACTTCAGTTAAGGCTTTGCCAACAGTATGCCTTATTTACTATGCATAAGGCAGGCATGGACCAATGGTCACTTTTCAAACCTCGGCTAGCCACATTCGATGCATGAAGAAACCTTGTCATATGTACTTCTGATTCAATTTGTTTTTGTGGAATCAAGGCACAAAGTGTCATATTTAGATATCTAGCCTTAATATTATATTTAGCCCCTTGTGATATCCTAAAACTGATTGGGTGTTTAATAGATATTAGTTCAGATTAAGTGGTTTGACAAGTGATATGTGGTTGTCCTAGGCAGTGAAGCTGGAAGAGAGGAAGCCTTAGTGGGCAATGTGAACAAGCTGATGGTGACTCCACCAGGATACACAGGAGTTTCACGGAAAAGCCACCTTATCTTTGATGCTTGCTTTGAGAGTGGTAAGTACAAACTGTACTGTCTAATGTCAGAATTTACTACTGCAACATTTGATACATTTGTACTTAATATTTGTAAATATATCCACAGACTAGGCTTACTCTTATTAGGCTAATTTGGAATTGTATTTTACCTAGCTTAATTAGTTATAGGCTATGTAAATCTACTTTGGATCACAAAAAAAATCCAGTGTTATCAAGCTATTATACAACGGGTGGGTCTAATCCTGAATGCTCATTGGTTAAAAGCGCATTCCAGCCGGTGTCTATTCCACAAGTTACCACCGGCTAAATCCATTATGACATTATAGTCGGTCCCTCAATTTAAAAAAGGCAGTATTTGGCAAAGAGATGGTGGGACTTAGGCTTATAGTAAATAATGTATTTAATGTAGGCTATGCCTGCTCATACAAGGCAAGTTGACAGGTCGTTCATCACCAGATACCATATTTCTGGGTCCTGTACTACATTTTCAGCCACAATTTTTCTTGTTTACTAATATACAAGAAGACCCATTTAAACACAAAAAGGTTGTTTTGTAGTGCGATCCTCTCTGTCTGATCCTCCTTTACAGTCCTCTGTAGCTCAATTGGTAGAGCATGGCGCTTGTAACGCCAGGGCAGTGGGTTCGATCCCCGGGACCACCCATACGTAAAAATGTATGCACACATGACTGTAAGTCGCTTTGGATAAAAGCGTCTGCTAAATGGAATATTATATTATTATTATATTATATACTTTAGTTACACATTTTTTTTTTTCTTAGATATGTTTCTGTGATTTGAATTGCATCATATCAAAGCAGTAAAATTATATTAAATATTGCCTTTATGTTCTCAATTATTAATAAAAGCAGAATATTCTATACATCAACTATGCCTAAATCATCTCTTTGATTGTGGCTTTTAATGGTTAATCATCTATAGAAAAGGGTAACACATTTTTTTTTTACCTTGTCCATCGTCCTGGTTGAAGACTATTAAACAAGTTAATATGTTCCAGAATGCTTTGTAAATGGCCTTTGTTTAGCACTTTTCAACCAAATGAATGGCACTGCAATGAAAATAAAGTGCTTTCCCCTGTGACAAGGTCAAGTGGGCAGCAAAGAGAGTGGCTCTGGGCTGGAGTGACAGTGAATCAGTGGGCCTGTGGAACATTCACAATATCATTCTCTGCTGGGAGATTAGGTTCAGGGTCTTCAACAGATGATACACAGCTTTCATATTCTTGACAGGCAACCAATTTTTGGCTGTGCAGAGATGAGAAGTTTAACTTGTGTTTCTATGCTGTTTAGCTCAGTTGTCAGAGGATAGACTTTATAAGTTTATTACATTTTAAAAAGTTATTTGGATATAGTTTGAAACTTCTGAGAAGATTCTCTGTTTTTCTCCCAGACGTCATACTGAGCAAAACAAGCCATTAGAGGTTTATAAGACACTATTTTTTAAAGGTAAGCTTAAACTACCGAACGGAACTGTCAATCAAATTAAATTCAGATGATAGGGGTATTACTACAATATAATATATATTATTGTCCGTCACACCATGGCACCACATAACAGGTGAGAGGTTTGACAGTTAAGAGATAAACAAAGAGCTTCTAAGGATCACGGGAGCCATGAGGATTTAAGGATATGTCTTAAAGTGAGTGTTACGCTAGATCCAGAGTTATGAATGAGGATAAAAACAGCTATGCGTGTGGGCTGTCAAGGGGTGTGAGTAGAGGTTAGACTAGATACAAATATGGTTTAGGAGGTTGATATGAATAAATAATCAGGAGCCTTTTAATTTTATTTTTACATTTCCCTATTTTCCCAGATGACATGCTCGGAGGACCTCAGACATTGATTAATGGGCGTTAAGCTCCCAGACGGAGATCAGCTAACATATATGACATTATCCCGATGACTCTAGGTCTGAAAATTCTCCTGAATGATTTATGGAATTGATATTAATCTCTTTCCAGTAAATGCATTACCAAAGTTGGAAACAGAGAGGGATTGATGTTACTGCGCTAATGTCATATTAATGTCCTGTTGCTGTTTCAGCGAAGCAACACTGTAGCTAGGCTAAATGTTTTTAAATGTTTGTAAGCCAACAGGACTGAATGAGTAATTTTTCGCATCAGTGGTCATACTGTATGTTGTCTACAGCGTATCTGTCAATCTGTTTTTTTAGGGCTTAGCCCTCACTCGCTTTAAATAATTGGGGTTTGCTTTGTTGGTGGAATTGAGAAACAAGGAGAACTATTCATAATACATCAATTTCGTATCGCATACCTTGACTAGCAACACACATTCAACATCAATGTGTTTACGTTGAAGAAGAATGCCTTTCATATTACCAAGGTGTAAGCTTATTTCAAACATGTCTGTTTGTTTGTTTGTCATACTTACTAAGAGGATTCAAGATCTACTGTTAATGTAGTGCTTAAATTGACCCTTTAGGCTGTGTTTACACAGGCAGTCTAATTCTGATCTTTTGACCGTAATTGGTGTTTTGACCAATCAGATCTTTTGCCAATAATTGGGCAAAAGATTAGAATTAGGCTGCCTGTGAAAATGCAGCCTTAGAGGACATCCATATCTAGACAGTATCACATGGTAAAATAATTAGCATCCATATTCCATGCAGTCACAGTGATATCTGTGAATGTCTCACATTTCCAATTCATGCATATGTTAGGCCTATATGATACGACACTGACAGGAAGGAAATTAGAGTACCCTCATAGAGGCTACTGAATGGATCACATGCAAATGCCCTCAAATCTATATTGTAACGGCCTTTCATGCCAGTAAAAGTCATTTTTACTCTCCTCAAACTAATGTATTGCCTGAAACATGGGAATTCAAGCAGACATCTTTTTTTGAATTTATGCAGAGATATCACTCAGCGAGGTTCATGCTGCCAATATTGCAGCTTTTTTTGTAGGACAGCTGTCAGCATGTTGCATACATTTTAGAAACTAGAGATTTTATTAGATTTCTTTAGTATCCCTGGTAATAAATTCTAATGGTTTATTAAAACAGACTATGGCAATGTAAGCTGTTTACTAAAGGTATAAAACACCTAATTTACATTTAGATGAGAGATTCAGTTTCTTGTCAACCAAATGCAGATTAGGTCAGTGGTATATATTTTCATAGGCATTGCGGCCCACAGGTCTCTGAGTCACACTAAAATGCTTCAGCAGTCCTCCATTTGCTTTTTAAGATAATACAAGAGCATTACCTCCATTATGCAGACTTTGATAGTACAGAAACATAATGACTATTTCCTCTAGGAGTCATTAAAACCATATTGATGGTCCTGTTGATATAGAGGTATGAGAAACAATATGCACATTTCCATAGACTCCTATATGCTAATTGAGTTTTAATAGTTATAATTATCTCTTTAGTGCCTCAATTTCATTTTTGTTATGGATGTTTATTAATCAATGGGTTTTTATTTAGAGAAAGTAACATATTTGTATATATAATTACTTGGACCTTTATCATTAGTTATACGATGTTTACATGGAGAAATGAAATGTTTATATCTCTTTGACAGTTCTTTTCTATCAATGTCAGACAGAAATATGGCATTGTTTTAATGTGAAAGCATGATTAGTGCTCAAAACATAATTCTTTACATTGGGAATATTAATCACCAATCAGAAATCACATGTGCTCACAGATCCATTAGTGTTACGAAGAAACAGAAATAATCTAACAGTCAAATTAGATATATATATATTCTATACAGTAAATTATTTCCCAGAATACAACATGTGCATCCATCTGTGCACATTCAGGATTTAGCTAAAACATACTGTAGCATATATTTTTGGGAAATTATTTTCTGTATATCAACTAATTGCCAATATCTTTGTCAAAGTAGCAGTTCAGCAAACTTTGTATTTTGGTAAACAGACAGTTATTTCCCCTTGTTTAGTGCACTGGTTTGTTGTAGACCTATTGTAAGTCACTGCTGTTTTTATTAAGTATTATTCCTCTTTCTGGGGTTACAGCTTTGATATTGTCATGTGAGTTGAGGGAATTAGTAATAAGTCAGGTTAAGAAAAAGACAGAGGCAGGGATGTTATGATGGTATGCCAGAGTATAGGGTGAAAGTTTGTCACCGGTCTGGAAGAAAAGGTGATTTATCAGGGCTAAACAGATGCTCTGTTCATAGACCTGGATGTGCCAGTGAGTGTTTTTTTATTTGCTATGCAGATAACTTGAGTCCACCACTGTATCCTCTGCTGTAGGAAGCCATTTCCCTTCACACTTCATCAACTGTCTTACCTGCATGCGTCTGCGTTTGCCACTCGCTTTCACCATTTTTGTGGAATATCAGGCTGATGCACCCCATCGCATTTGGGCTCTGGGCAAATCCTGTGCACACCTATCAGACAAGGCAGATGGGCAGACTTACTTGCTAGTGTTGTTTTTCCTGCTGAGATAACACTGAATGTAGGAAGGGGGGACAGGGGTTTCCTTCCAAAATATTTAAAGTTCTGTACCGTAGTGTTTATTCAAATTTGGTATTTTGTGTTTCTAACCATTTGTGATGGAAATGTTTTATCCAAACTTGGAAAGTGAATCTAATTCATGCAACATTTAAATGGCTATAATGTAACAGATAAAATATTTATTATTGTGTACTGCTGACTGCTAAATTACATCAAAGAATGACAAAATAAGACCAAATGATTGTGTACAAATAGTTTTTTTAATGGAAGTTCTGTTCTTTATGATACCGATACCTCTGAAAGGCCTACTAAATCTGTTGAAGTAGTCTAAGAGGAGTAAGTAGCATAATACAGTGGCTTGCAAAAGTATTCACCCCCCTTGGCATTTTTCCTATTTTGTTGCCTTACAACCTGTAATTAAAATTGATTTTGGGGGGGTTTGTATCATTTGATTTACATAACATGCCTACCACTTTGAAGATGCAAAATATTTTTTATTGTGAAACAAACAAGAAATAAGACACAAAAACTGAAAACTTGAGCGTGCATAACTATTCACCCCCCCCAAAGTCAATACTTTGTAGAGCCAACTTTTGCAGCAATTACAACTGCAATTATCTTGGGGTATGTCTCTATAAGCTTGGCACATCTAGCAACTGGGATTTTTGCCCATTCTTCAAGGCAAAACTGCTCCAGCTCCTTCAAGTTGGATGGGTTCCGCTGGTGTACAGCAACCTTTAAGTCATACCACAAATGTTTCCCCTTAAACCACTCGAGTGTTGCTTTAGCAGTATGCTTAGGGTCATTGTCCTGCTGGAAGGTGAACCTCCGTCCCAGTCTCAAATCTCTGGAAGACTGAAACAGGTTTCCCGCAAGATTTTCCCTGTATTTAGCGCCATCCATCATTCCTTCAATTCTGACCAGTTTCCCAGTCCCTGCCGAGGAAGAACATCCCCACAGCATGATGCTGCCACCACCATGCTGCACTGTGGGGATGGTGTTCTCGGGGTGATGAGAGGTGTTGGGTTCGCGGCAGACATACAGTGGGGAAAAAAAGTATTTAGTCAGCCACCAATTGTGCAAGTTCTCCCACTTAAAAAGATGAGAGAGGCCTGTAATTTTCATCATAGGTACACGTCAACTATGACAGATAAAATGAGGGGAAAAAATCCAGAAAATCACATTGTAGGATTTTTAATGAATTAATTTGCTAATTATGGTGGGAAAATAAGTATTTGGTCAATAACAAAAGTTTCTCAATACTTTGTTATATACCCTTTGTTGGCAATGACACAGGTCAAAAGTTTTCTGTAAGTCTTCACAAGGTTTTCACACACTGTTGCTGGTATTTTGGCCCATTCCTCCATGCAGATCTCCTCTAGAGCAGTGATGTTTTGGGGCTGTCGCTGGGCAACACGGACTTTCAACTCCCTCCAAAGATTTTCTATGGGGTTGAGATCTGGAGACTGGCTAGGCCACTCCAGGACCTTGAAATGCTTCTTACGAAGCCACTCCTTCGTTGCCCGGGAGTGGCCCGGGAGTGGTGTTTGGGATCATTGTCATGCTGAAAGACCCAGCCACATTTCATCTTCAATGCCCTTGCTGATGGAAGGAGGTTTTCACTCAAAATCTCATGATACATGGCCCCATTTATTCTTTCCTTTACACGGATCAGTCGTCCAGGTCCCTTTGCAGAAAAACAGCCCCAAAGCATGATGTTTCCACCCCCATGCTTCACAGTAGGTATGGTGTTCTTTGGATGCAACTCAGCATTCTTTGTCCTCCAAACACGACGAGTTGAGTTTTTACCAAAAAGTTATATTTTGGTTTCATCTGACCATATGACATTCTCCCAATCCTCTTCTGGATCATCCAAATGCACTCTAGCAAACTTCAGACGGGCCTGGACATGTACAGGCTTAAGCAGGGGTTACACGTCTGCTGGCACTGCAGGATTTGAGTCCCTGGCGGCGTAGTGTGTTACTGATGGTAGGCTTTGTTACTTTGGTCCCAGCTTTCTGCAGGTCATTCACTAGGTCCCCCCGTGTGGTTCTGGGATTTTTGCCTCACCGTTCTTGTGATCATTTTGACCCCACGGGGTGAGATCTTGCATAGAGCCCCAGATCAAGGAGATTATCAGTGGTCTTGTATGTCTTCCATTTCCTAATAATTGCTCCCACAGTTGATTTCTTCAAACCAAGCTGCTTATCTATTGCAGATTCAGTCTTCCCAGCCTGGTGCAGGTCTACAATTTTGTTTCTGGTGTCCTTTGACAGCTCTTTGGTCTTGGCCATAGTGGAGTTTGGAGTGTGACTGTTTGAAGTTGTGGACAGGTGTCTTTTATACTGATAACAAGTTCAAACAGGTGCCATTAATACAGGTAACGAGTGGAGGACAGAGGAGCCTCTTAAAGAAGAAGTTACAGGTCTGTGAGAGCCAGAAATCTTGCTTGTTTGTAGGTGACCAAATACTTATTTTCCACCATAATTTGCAAATAAATTCATTAAAAATCCTACAATGTGATTTTCTGGAAAAAAATTCTCAATTTGTCTGTCATAGTTGACTTGTACCTATGATTAAAATTACAGGCCTCTCTCATCTTTTAAAGTGGGAAAACTTGCACAATTGGTGGCTGACTAAATACTTTTTTCCCCCACAGTAGCTTTTTCCTTGATGGCCAGAAAGCTCAATTTTAGTCTCATCTGACCAGAGTACCTTCTTCCATATGTTTGGGGAGTCTCCCACATGCCTTTTGGTGAACACCAAACGTGTTTGCTTATTTTTTTCTTTAAGCAATGGCTTTTTATCTGGCCACTCTGTGGAGTGTACGGCTTAAAGTGGTCCTATGGACAGATACTCCAATCTCCGCTGTGGAGCTTTGCAGCTCCTTCAGGGTTATCTTTGATCTCTTTGTTGCCTCTCTGATTAATGCCCTCCTTGCCTGGTCTGTGAGTTTTGGTGGGCGGCCCTCTCTTGGCAGGTTTGTTGTGGTGCCATATTCTTTCAATTTTTTAATAATGGATTTAATGGTGCGCCGTGGGATGTTCAATGTTTCAGATATTTTTTTATAACTGTTATGATGAGTTTCTCGGGTATCAAGTAATTAAGAATGTAATTATATACTTAGACACTTTTGATGGGGAGTTCATATAAGATATTTAATATGGTACCATGGTTCGTATAACAGAATAAGGACATAGCCCTGCCTCTACCATCTCCGAACTCCAGAACAAAGAGCCACTCTCTCTATATATACACTCTGTTACACGTTTCTTCACGAACATCTGGTACCCATCAGTGGGCATTACCTTCTTTGATGTTATTATCCTTTACCCCAAGTCAGTATATCCTGTCCATCAATTATTCTAAGATCAACATCAGTCATCTCCTTTGACATAAGGAATGCAGACTGTGGCACCAAGTCACTTATCTACCAACTCTCCCCTGGGTCACACAACACTATGAAATGACATCATTACAATAACCCAACCCTGATCTGTACTTCTCCACAACTTTGTCCCTGACCTGTTTGGAGAGCTCCTTGGTCTTCATGGTGCCGCTTACTTGCTAGTGCCCCTTGCTTAGTGGTGTTGCAGACTCTGGGGTCTTTCAGAACAGGTGTATATATACTGAGAACATGTGACACTTAGATTGCACACAGTTGGACTTTATTTAACTAATTATGTGACTGAAGGTAATTGGTTGCACCAGATCATATTTAGGGGCTTCATAGCAAAGGGTGTGAATACATATGCACGCACCACTTTTCCGTTATTTATTTTGTAATTTTTTTTAAACAAGTAATTTTTTTTATTTCACTTCACCAATTTGGACTATTTTGTGTATGTCCATTACATGAAATCCAAATAAAAATCAATTTAAATTACAGGTTGTAATGCAACAAATTAGGAAAAACGCAGAGGGGGATGAATACTTTTCCAAGGCACTGTATAACTCAGGACAATTCAAACTTTTTGTTCACAAATATTTTCTTAAGAATAACAAGAGTTGAAATATATATTTATATAGACCAAAGAATCAGCTATCACACCATGTAAAGGAACAACCTCTTATTAATTTTTTTTCTCCATATAATGCACCTAACTGGTGATTGTTTTTATATTTATTGTCCAACAAGTGTTGAAAGGCCTTGATTGTTTTATTCTGACATTAAATTATTAAAATATGTAATATACATTTTTGTTTTATTTTATACCACTGTAAAATGCTCCATGGCTAATTTCGTCAGCATTTTGGTATGTTTTTCTAGATTCAGAACATAAAACAAGATTTATAAATAAAACATGATCATTTATGTCTAGCACAGCAAATACTTCAATAGTTTAAACATATATTGCAGAACAATGATTAACATATATTTTCAGAATATTTACAAAAGCATTATCTTAAGGGGGTTAGCAACTAGCGACGGAATTGACAAGCCACTGACGGAGTTGAAAACAGATACTCAAAACAGACATATTTCTGTCTCTAAAAATAAGTTCTATACCAACATTAGTAAAATATGGAAAATGATGTATTTAAATTTCCCCAACAAAAACATAACCATTCTCTCAGATCTTTCAGCACTCTGACAGAGTTGACGTTAGACAAAAATCTGACAGAGTTTGTTTTACCGAGTTGACAAATTGCATATTTTCCTTCTTTATTCAAGTGTTATACTACGAAGCAATTTTGTTTTTCCTCAGTTAAAATGAACATATTTGAACCAAAATTTATATTCTGTCTTTACAAGGGAGATGGAGTTGACAGGTTATGATTGTGACCATGGTAATATCAATAATGTTTGTTTGAATCTCTGTTGCACTACATGTAATCAGGAGATGAAGAAGGGGTTCCCATGTTATACTGCCCTGCAAAGGCAAAACGTAGTAACTATGTTTTAATGCAAAATCTGACTTCAAAGTATTTTTCTGTCTAGACAGACAGCAATTTCTGATACTCCATGATATATTATGATCCACTGGCTTGTTCTTGTGTCAGGAAACTAAATACCACATTAATCACATTAACTCAATGAGCTGTATAAGGCCATAAGCAAACAGGAAAACGCTCATCCAGAGGCAGCGCTCCTAGTGGCCGGGGACTTTAATGCAGGGAAACTGAAATCCGTTCTACCTAATTTCTACTAGCATGTTAAATGTGAACCAGAGGAAAAAAAACTCTAGACCACCTTTACTCCACACACAGAGACGCGTACAGAGCTCTCCCTTGCCCTCCATTTGGCAAATCTGACCATAATTCTATCCTCCTGATTCCTGCTTATGAGCACAAACTAAAGCAGGAAGCACCAGTGACTTGGTTAATGAGGAAGTAGTCAGATAACGCAGATGCTAAGCTACAGGACTGTTTTGCTAGCACAGACTGGAATATGTTCTGAGATTCTTCCGATGGCATTGAGGAGTACACTACATCAGTCACTGGCTTCATCAATAAGTGCATTGATGACGTCCTCTCCACAGTGACCGGACGTACATACCCCAACCAGAAGCCATGGATTACAGGCAACATCTGTACTGAGCTAAAGGGTAGAGCTGCCGCTTTCAAGGAGCAGGACTCTAACCCGTACGCTTATAAGAAATCCCGCTATGCCCTCCGACGAACCATCCAACAGGCAAATAGTCAAAACAGGACTAAGATTGAATCGTACTACACCGGCTCCGACACTCGTCGGATGTGGCAGAGTTTGCAAACTATTACAGACCACAAAGGGAAGCACAGCCGCGAGCCTACCGGATGAGCTAAATCACTTCTATACTCGCTTCGTGGCAAGCAACACTGAAGTATGCATGAGTGCATCAGCTGTTCCGGATGACTATGTGATCACGCTCTCCGTAGCCGATGTGAGTAAGACTTTTAAGCAGGTCAACATTCACAAGGCTGCAGGACCAGACGGATTACCAGAATGTGTACTCCGAGCATGACCAACTGGCAAGTGTCTTCACTGACATTTTCAACATGTCCCTGACTGAGTCTGTAATACCAACATGTTTCAAGCAGACCACCATAGTCTCTGTGCCCAAGAACAGTAAGGTAACCTGCCTAAATGACTACCGACCCGTAGCACTGATGTCTGTAGCCATGAAGTGCTTTGAAAGGCTGGTCATGGCTCACATCAACACCATTATCCCAGAAACCCTAGACCCACTCCAATTTGCATACCGCCCCAACAGATCCACAGATGATGCAATCTCTATTGCACTCCACACTGCCCTTTCCCACCTGGACAAGAGGAACACCTACGTGAGAATGCTATTCTTTGACTACAGCTCAGCGTTTAACACCATACTGCCATCAAAGCTCATCACTAAGCTAAGGACACTGGGACTAAACACCTCCCTCTGCAACTGGATCCTGGACGTCCTGACGGGCCGCCCCAGGTGGTAAGGGTAGGTAACAACACATCTGGCCCTCCTGTAGCTCAGTTGGTAGAGCATGACTCTTGCAACGCCAGGGTTGTGGGTTCGATTCCCACGGGGGGCCAGTATGAGAAATGTATGCACTCACTAACTGTAAGTCGCTCTGGATAAGAGCATCTGCTAAATTTCTAAAATGTAAAATGTAAATCTGCCACGCTGATCCTCAACACGGGGGCCCCTCAGGGGTGCGTGCTCAGTCCCCTCCTGTACTCCCTGTTCACCCATGACTGCATGGCCAGGCACGACTCCAATACCATCATTAAGTTTGCCGACGACACAACAGAGGTAGGCCTGATCACCGACAACGATGAGACAGTCTATAGGGAGGGGGTCAGAGACCTGGCCGTGTGGTGCCAGGATAACAACCTCTCCCTCAACGTGATCAAGACAAAGGAGATGATTGTGGACTACAGGAGAAAAAAGAGGACTGCGCATGCCCCCATTCTCATCGACGGGGCTGTAGTGGAACAGGTTGAGAGCTTCAAGTTCCTTGGTGTCTACATCACCAACAAACTATCATGGTCCAAACACACCAAGACAGTCGTGAAGAGGGCACGACAAAGCCTATTCCCCCTCAGGAGATTGAAAAGATTTGGCCTGGGTCCTCAGATCCTCAAAAAGTTATACAGCTGCACCATCGAGGGCATCCTGACTGGTTGCATCACCGCCTGGTATGGCAACTGCTCGGCCTCTGACCGCAAGGCGCTACAGAGGGTAGTGCGTACGGCCCAGTACATCATTGGGGCCAAGCTTCCTGCCATCCAGGACCTCTATACTGTTATTTTATTTTACTGCTGCTCTTTAATTATTTTCTATTTGTATTTTTTACTTATCTATTTTTTACTTAACACTGCATTGCTGGTTAAGGGCTTGTAAGTAAGCATTTCACTGTAAGGTCTACACCAGTTGTATTCGGCGCATGTGGCAAATAACATTTGATTTGATTTGAGATAATATACCTGGCCATTACAACAGATCAAAGATTGTTGACCAAATTCGTACTTACTCCGTTTTGCCTTTGTAGGGCAGTATAGTTGACCCTGCTCATTTTTTATTAAAGTGGAAGTTTACCTAAAATCAAATATTTCTCAAGAGATTCCGTACATAGAAACTAGTTACAGTGAGGGAAAAAAGTATTTGATCCCCTGCTAATTTTGTATGTTTGCCCACTGACAAAGAAATGATCAGTCTATAATTTTAATGGTAGGTTTATTTGAACAGTGAGAGACAGAATAACAACAACAAAATCCAGAAAAACTTATGTCAAAAATGTTATAAATTGATTTGCATTTTAATGAGGGAAATAAGTATTTGACCCCCTCTCAATCAGAAAGATTTCTGGCTCCCAGGGGTCTTTTATACAGGTAACGACCTGAGATTAGGAGCACACTCTTAAAGGGAGTGCTCCTAATCTCAGTTTCTTACCTGTATAAAATACACCTGTCCACAGAAGCAATCAATTAATCAGATTCCAAACTCTCCACCATGGCCAAGACCAAATCAATCAATCAATCAATTTTATTTTATATAGCCCTTCTTACATCAGCTAATATCTCGAAGTGCTGTACAGAAACCCAGCCTAAAACCCCAAACAGCTAGTAATGCAGGTGTAGAAGCACGGTGGCTAGGAAAAACTCCCTAGAAAGGCAAAACCTAGGAAGAAACCTAGAGAGGAACCAGGCTATGAGGGGTGGCCAGTCCTCTTCTGGCTGTGCCGGGTGGAGATTATAACAGAACCATGCCAAGATGTTCAAAAATGTTCATAAGTGACAAGCATGGTCAAATAATAATCAGGAATAAATCTCAGTTGGCTTTTCATAGCCGATCATTAGAGTTTAAAACAGCAGGTCTGGGACAGGTAGGGGTTCCATAACCGCAGGCAGAACAGTTTAAACTGGAATAGCAGCAAGGCCAGGCGGACTGGGGACAGCAAGGAGTCACCACGGCCGGTAGTCCCGACGTATGGTCCTAGGGCTCAGGTCTCTCAGTTGGCTTTTCATAGCCGATCATTTAGAGTTGAAAACAGCAGGTCTGGGACAGGTAGGGGTTTCGTAGCCGCAGGCAGAACAGTTGAAACTGGAATAGCAGCAAGGCCAGGCGGACTGGGGACAGCAAGGTGTCATCATGCCCGGTAGTCCTGACGTATGGTCCTAGGGCTCAGGTTCTCAGAGAGAAAGAGAGAACGAGAGAATTAGAGAGAGCATACTTAAATTCACACAGGACACTGGATAAGACAGGAGAAGTACTCCAGGTATAACCAACTAACCCCAGCCCCCCGACACATAAACTACTGCAGCATAAATACTGGAGGCTGAGACAGGAGCGGTCCGGAAGACACTGTGGCCCCATCCGAAGAAACCCCGGACAGGGCCAAACAGGAAGGATATAACCCCACCCACTCCGCCAAAGCACAGCCCCCGCACCACTAGAGGGATATCCCCAACCACCAACTTACAATCCTGAGACAAGGCCGAGTATAGCCCACAGAGGTCTCCACCACAGCACAAACCAAAGAGCTCTCCAAGGATGTCAGAGACAATATTGTAGACCTACACAAGGCTGGAATGTGTAGGTCTACAATTTGTGGAGGGAGCTGAAGGTTCGAGTTGCCAAACGTCAGCCGCGAAACCTTAATGACTTGGAGAAGATCTGCAAAGAGGAGTGGGAAAAAATCCCTCCTGAGATGTGTGCAAACCTGGTGGCCAACTACAAGAAACGTCTGACCACTGTGATTGCCAGCAAGGGTTTTGCCACCAAGTACTAAGTCATGTTTTGTCAAATACTTATTTCCCTCATTAAAATGCAAATCAATTTATAACATTTTTGACATGCGTTTTTCTGGATTTTTTTGTTGTTATTCTGTCTCTCACTGTTCAAATAAACCTACCATTAAAATTATAAACTGATCATTTCTTTGTCAGTGGGTAAACTTACAAAATCAGCAGGGGATCAAATACTTTTTCCCCTCACTGTAGGTGTAGTTTGCCTTCTCCCCCTCTCTCCCTGCTGTCTAGAACTGGAAAGCTGCAAAATTGGGTCATGTGACTCGTGACATATCTTTATGCACTACTAGCGCTGCTCTGTTGTCAGCCAAAGAGCGATTGAGAAATCTTTGTATTATTGAAAGCGTACGGTCGAATTAGCTATTCTTATCACAAGTACTATCCGTTTCGAGTCAGGAAATATGTACTTTTTCACCTAAAACTATGGCGATTATTTTATATCATTATTTTATGTGTCTGACTGCAACAACAGAGGAAATAGGTGACAACTGCGCATGTGCGCTCTCGTGGGGGAATCCCTTTACATAAAAACTGCACGTAATGTCCTTATTCACAATCATAGATGCACATTTTTTGGGGTGGGAAGCAAAGAAGGTAGCCTAGCATTACAGATGAGTTATACAAAGTTAACTTCAACCTACAGGGAGGTGGGGGTTACGAATACACAATATACCAGTCTACATGCAACCAAATAGACCTACCCCAGGTGGTTCCTGGGGCCATGTATTTCACGCAAGGCTATACAGTTGTTAAAAGCATGAAATGTTGTCATGCAAATAAACCATGGCTAGCCAACACATCCGACATTTGAGATTATGATTATGAAGAAAAGCAAGTAGACCCGATCCTAAGTAATTAAAATGCAGCAACACCTTTCATTTTTATTCTAAGATGGCACAATTACTGTATATTACAATGTAAGGTGACACAATTACTGTCTATTATCTCCTGAACATACAGTGCCTTCGGAAAGTATTCAGACCCCTTGACTTTTTCCACATTTTGTTATGTTACAGCCTTATTCTAAAATTGATGAGGAAATGTTTTATTTAATCCATCTACAAACAATACTCCATAAAGCGAAAAACAGGTTTTTAGAAATGTTTGCAAATGTATTAAAAATAAAAAACAGAAATACCTTATTTACATAAGTATTCATACCCTTTGCAATGAGAATCGAAATTGAGCTCAGGTGCATCCTGTTTCCATTGATCATCCTTGAAATGTTTCTAAAACTTGATTGGAGGCCACCTGTCTATATAAGGTCCCACAGTTGACAGTGCATGTCAGAGCAAAAATCAAGCCATGAGGTTGAAGGAATTGTTCATAGAGCTCCAAGACAGGATTGTGTCAAGGCACAGATCTGGAGAAGGGTACCAAAACATTTATGCAGTATTGAAGGTCCCCAAGAACACAGTGGCTCCATCATTCTTAAATTGAAGAAGTTTGGAACCACCAAGACTCTTCCTAGAGCTGGCCGCCCGGCAAAACTGAGCAATCGGGGAAGAAGTGCCTTGGTCAGGGAGGTGCCAAGAACCCAATGGTCACACTGACAGAGCTCCAGAGTTCCTCTGTGGAGATGGGAGAACCTTCCAGAAGGACAATCATCTCTGCAGCACTCCACCAATCAGGCCTTTATGGTAGAGTGTCCAGACGGAAGCCACTCCTCAGTAAAAGGCACATGACAGCCCGCTTGGCATTTGCCAGAAGGCACATAATGACTCTCAGACCATGAGAAACAAGATTCTCTGCTCTGATGAAACCAAGATTGAACTCTTTGGCCTGAATGCCAAGCGTCACGTCTGGAGGAAACCTGGAACAATCCATAGGGGACGCATGGTGGTGGCAGGGACTGGGAGCAGCAGGGACTGGGAGACTAGTCAGGATCGAGACAAAGATGAACGGAGCAAAGCACAGAGAGATCCTTGATGAAAACCTGCTCCAGAGCGCTCAGGACCTCAGACTGGGGCGAACGTTCACCTTCCAACAGGACAACGACCCTAAGCACACAGCCAAGACAACACAGGAGTGGCTTCGGGACAAGTCTCTAAATGTCCTTGAGTGGCCCAGCCAGAGCCTGGGCTTGAACCTGATCGAACATCTCTGAAGAGACCTCAATATAGCTGTGCAGCAACGCTCCCCAGCCAACCTGACAGAGCTTGAGAGGATCTGCAGAGAAGAATGGGAGAAACTCCCCAAATACAGGTGTGCCAAGCTTGTAGTGTCATACCCAAGAAGACTTGAGGCTGTAATCGCTGCCAAAGGTGTGTCAACGAAGTACTGAGTAAAGGGTCTGAATACTTATGTAAATCTATATTTCAGTTTTTGATTTTTAATACATTTGCAAACATTTCTAAAAACCTGTTTTTGCTTTGTCATTATGGGGTATTGTGTGTAGATTGATGAGGGGAAATTTTAGAATAAGGCTGTAACATAACAAAATGTGGAAAAGGTAAAGGGGTCTGAATACTTTCCGAATGCACTGTATGCTAACCGGTAGAGCGCCTAGTCTACCACACAATAAGATCAACTCGAATTGCAATGATTAGACAACATACCTCTGCAAGATTGCATTGACACTTTCTCTTCTTAAAAGTGCCTCTGTATTTTGGCACGGCACCAGATCCAGTCCATGGGAATACAGAAGTGCTTACAAAAAAAAAATGTAAATGTAAAAAATGTAGTTTTGGAAGATTGGCTGTAGGAGGGTTTACATCGTATTTCCTATTTTTTTATCGCTACTAGACATTTTCTGCATCTTTCAACAGGAAAATGTTGTGCCTTCTTCCCTAGATTTCCTATATAAAGTGCAGCCAGGGACCAATCACCAGCTTGCTCTTGCTGCCATCTCTTTGGATTTCCACTTTTCAGAACTTTAGGCTACCTGTGATAAGTCTTTCAACTTTTGTGCCAAAACTGTAACTTGACTACTCAGGAACATTCACTGTCTTCTTGGTAAGCAACTCCAGTGTAGATTTGGCCTTTTAAGTTAATTTGCTGCTGAAAGGTGAATTCATCTCCCAGTGTCTGGTGGAAAGCAGACTGAACCAGGTTTTCCTCTAGGATTTTGCCTGTGCTTAGCCCCATTCCATTTATTTTTTATCCTGAAAAACTCCCCAGTCCTTAACGATTACAAGCATACCCACAACATGGTTCATCCGCCAATAGTCGTGAAAATATGGAGAGTGGTACTTAGTAATGTGTTGTATTGGATTTACTCCAAACATAACACTTTGTATTCAGGACAAAAAGTGAATTGCTTTGCCACGGTATTACTTTAGTGCCTTGTTGCAAACAGGATGCATGTTTTGGAATATTTTTTTATTCTGTACAAGCTTCCTTCTTTTCACTCTGTCAATCAGGTTAGTATTGTGGAGTAACTATAATGTTGTTGATCCATCCTCCTATCACAGCCATTACACTCTGTAACTGTTTTACAGTTGGCCTCATGGTAAAATCCCTGAGCGGTTTCCTTCCTCTCCGGCAACTGAGTTAGGAAGGACGCCTGCATCTGTATAGTGTCTGGGTGTATTGATACACCATCCAAAGTGTAATGAATAACTTCACCATGCTCAAAGGGATTTTCAATGTTTGCTTTATTTTTTTATTTTTTACCCCTCTATCAATAGGTGGCCTTCTTTGCGAGGCATTGGAAACCTCCCTGGTCTTTGTGGTTAAATCTGTTTTTGAAATGTACTGCTTGACTGGGAGACCTTACAGATAATTGTATGTGTGGGGTACAGAGATGAGGTAGTCATTAAAAAATCACGTTAAACATTATTATTGCATACAGAGCGAGTCCATGCAAATTATTATTTGACTTGTTAAGCAAATATTTACTCCTGAACTTATTTAGGCTTGCCATAACAAAGGGGTTGAATACTTGTTGACTGAAGACATAACCAGCTTTACATTTTTTATGAATTTGTAAACATTTCTAAAAACATAATTCCACTTTGACATTATGGGGTATTGTGTGTAAGCCAGTGACAAAAAATCTACATTTAATCAATTTAAAATTCACGCTGTAACACAACATGTTGAAAAAGTCAAGGGGTGTGAATACATTCTGAAGGCACTGTATACTTATGTTTATTCTTGATGATCAAATTATTTCCAAATGCAAAAATGATGTATCTGCCAATTATATTATAGAAAGTATGGAACCTCTTCAACATTTCATGGATTTGCTCCTTGGATTTTAAATCTTGCACAGTAATGATAATAGATGAAAAAATATTTTTTCAATCGGCAAACAAAAGAAAAGGGTATAAAATGGCCTTAAAGGATTCTGCAGAGAGATTACTAATGAGGATAAACACTATGGAAAATTCCTCCACAGTTCACTGCTTTTTTCCTGAGCTGTTTGCGGAATCTATCTTGCCTTATCTTCTCTCAGAAGTGTTCATGTTGCAATTGCAGGGCCCATGTACAGGATGAGTGATTACAGCCAGAGCTAAAGCAACATTTTGAGGGGAAAAAACAAAACAGGAACCAAATGTACGCTGGGGGATAATGCAGTCAATCTTGTCAGAATATATTTATATACTCCAGAGTACCCATGAATCAAGACAGTTGGGTCTTCATTGATTAAAGTACAGGGAAACGTTTTAATAATCAAGATAGTTGCTTAGCACAAGTGACTTGGAGAGGGCTGAGCTACAGTGCCACTCCTAATGTCCTGTTGTTGGCTTTATTCTAAGACTAAAAGGTGATTAAAACATAACATAGGGGAAGGCAGTTGACAAAACATGTTTTTTTCTTCTGAAAAGGAAAAACAGAACTTAAAAGGGAAATCTTTAGTTCTAACAATAACAAAGTGGACCCTGCCACTGTTTTGATATACAGCTATGGGATGGGGCTGGAGAAAAGTAATCACTTTAACATTCATGGACAGAGCAAAGGATACTGACCATCCATGCTATCAAAGTTATAGTTTTAACTATGTTTTGAGGTTATATGGTATTTGTTTACAATTACATTACATTGTTTACAAATGAAGGAGTAAAACAAGCTTTTGGTTTCTGATGGGTTACGACAGTTGAACTAAGCTCATGAGGCATCGGTAAATTGTATTCTACAATAATTAATGTAATTATTCAGAAAGTATTCACACCCCTTGACTTTCTCCACATTTTGTTGTGTTACAAAGTGGGATTAAAATGGATTGAATTTTCATTTTTTTGTCAACGATCTACCCAAAATAGTCTTTAATGTCAAAGTGGACGACAAATTTTAACATTTTCAAAAAATGAATGGGAAATAAAACACTAATATATTTTGATTAGGTAAGTATTCAACCCCCTGAGTCAATACATGTTAGAATGACCTTTGGCAGAGATTACAGCTGTGAGTCTTTCTGGGTAAGTCTTTAAATATTTGCCCATTATTCTTTAAACATTTCTTCAAGCTCTGTCAAGTTGGTTGTTGATCATTGCCAGACAGCCATTTTCAAGTCGATTTAAGTCAAAACTGTAACCAGGCCACTCAGGAACATTCAATGTCGTCTTGGTAAGCAACTCTGGTGTTTATTTGGCCTTGTGTTTTAGGTAATTGTCTTGCTAAAAAGTGAATTTGTCTCCCAGTGTCTGTTGGAAAGCAGACTGAACCAGGTTTTTCTCTAAGATTTTGCCTGTGCTTAGCTCTATTCTGTTTTTAAAAAATCCTAAAACACTCCCTAGTCCTTGCCGATGACATGATGCAGCCACCACCATGCTTGAAAATATAAAGAGTGATACTCAGTGATGTGTTGTGTTGGATTTGCCCCAAACATAATGCTTTGTATTCAGGAAAAAAAGTACATTTCTTTGCCAAATTTTTTGCAGTATTACTTTAGTGCCTTATTGCAAACGGGATACATGTTTTGGAATATTTGTATTCTGTACAGGCGTCATTCTTTTCACTCTGTAATTTATGTTAGTATTATGGAGAAACTACAGTGTTGTTGATCCATATTCAGTTATCTTCTATCACAGCCATTAAACTCTGTAACTGTTTTAAAATCACCATTGGTCTCATGTTGAAATCCCTGAATGGTTTTCTTCCTCTCCGGCAACTGAGTTAGGAAAGGCACCTGTTTCTTCGTAGTGACTGGGTGTATTGATACACCATCCAAAGTGTAATTAATAACTGCACCATGCTCAAAGGGACATTCAATGTCAGTTTTTTTTTTTTTACCAATCTACCAATAGGTGCCCTTCTATGCAAACCATTGGAAAACCTACCTGGTCTTTGTGGTTGAATCTGTGCTTGAAATTCACTACTCAACTGAGGGACGTTACAGATAATTATACAGTGGGGGAAAAAAGTATTTAGTCAGCCACCAATTGTGCAAGTTCTCCCACTTAAAAAGATGAGAGAGGCCTGTAATTTTCATCATAGGTACACGTCAACTATGACAGATAAAATGAGGGAAAAAAATCCAGAAAATCACATTGTAGGATTTTTAATGAATTTATTTGCAAATTATGGTGGAAAATAAGTATTTGGTCAATAACAAAAGTTTCTCAATACTTTGTTGTATACCCTTTGTTGGCAATGACACAGGTCAAACGTTTTCTGTAAGTCTTCACAAGGTTTTCACACACTGTTGCTGATATTTTGGCCCATTCCTCCATGCAGATCTCCTCTAGAGCAGTGATGTTTTGGGGCTGTCGCTGGGCAACACGGACTTTCAACTCCCTCCAAAGATTTTCTATGGGGTTGAGATCTGGAGACTGGCTAGGCCACTCCAGGACCTTGAAATGATTCTTACGAAGCCACTCCTTCGTTGCCCGGGCGGTGTGTTTGGGATCATTGTCATGCTGAAAGACCCAGCCACGTTTCATCTTCATTGCCCTTGCTGATGGAAGGAGGTTTTCATTCAAAATCTCACGATACATGGCCCCATTCATTCTTTCCTTTACACGGATCAGTCGTCCTGGTCCCTTTGCAGAAAAACAGCCCCAAAGCATGATGTTTCCACCCCCATGCTTCACAGTAGGTATGGTGTTCTTTGGATGCAACTCAGCATTCTTTGTCCTCCAAACACGACGAGTTGAGTTTTTACCAAAAAGTTATATTTTGGTTTCATTTGACCATATGACATTCTCCCAATCCTCTTCTGGATCATCCAAATGCACTCTAGCAAACTTCAGACGGGCCTGGACACGTCTGGCACTGCAGGATTTGAGTCCCTGGCGGCGTAGTGTGTTACTGATGGTAGGCTTTGTTACTTTGGTCCCAGCTCTCTGCAGGTCACTCACTAGGTCCCCCCGTGTGGTTCTGGGATTTTTGCTCACCGTTCTTGTGATCATTTTGACCCCACGGGGTGAGATCTTGCGTGGAGCCCCAGATCGAGGGAGATTATCAGTGGTCTTGTATGTCTTCCATTTCCTAATAATTGCTCCCACAGTTGATTTCTTCAAACCAAGCTGCTTACCTATTGCAGATTCAGTCTTCCCAGCCTGGTGCAGGTCTACAATTTTGTTTCTGGTGTCCTTTGACAGCTCTTTGGTCTTGGCCATAGTGGAGTTTGGAGTGTGACTGTTTGAGGTTGTGGACAGGTGTCTTTTATACTGATAACAAGTTCAAACAGGTGCCATTAATACAGGTAACGAGTGGAGGACAGAGGAGCCTCTTAAAGAAGAAGTTACAGGTCTGTGAGAGCCAGAAATCTTGCTTGTTTGTAGGTGACAAAATTCTTATTTTCCACCATAATTTGCAAATAAATTCATTAAAAATCCTACAATGTGATTTTCAGGAATTTTTTTTCTCAATTTGTCTGTCATAGTTGACGTGTACCTATGATGAAAATTACAGGCCTCTCTCATCTTTTTAAGTGGGAGAACTTGCACAATTGGTGGCTGACTAAATACTTTTTTCCCCCACTGTATGTGTGGGGTACAGAGATGGGGTAGTCATTTAAAAATCATGTTAAACACTATTATTGCACACAGAGTGAATCCATGTAACTTATGTGACTTGTTAAGCACATTTTTACTCCTGTACTTATTTAGGCTTGCCATAGCAAAATGGTTGTATAATTATTGACTGAAGAAATTTCAAAACTGATTTCCACTTTGACATTATGGGATATTGTGTGTAGATCAGTGACACAAAATCTCAATTTAGTCCATTTTAAATTCATGCTGTAACACAACAAAGTGTGGAAAAAGTCAAGGGGTGTGAATACTTTCTGAAGGCACTGTATATAAATAATTGAAGTCTAAAAATGTATGTAGGACTCATTATTACTTGATTTGTGATTAGATTGTTACGTAAATATATTTTAATTGAGGATATATCGTAAAAGTACATTAAATACTTCTGATATTTTCTGATTTTATGTGTGTGTAATTTTGGAAGTAATCTCTTTTCACAGTCACATGCTAGCCATTCGACATCGGCTACACTTGGGATCCATGTTTTAACTTTGTCTTATGTAAGCTTATATAACTTTAACTGAGTGACAGGTTTTCCAGCGGAAGATTTTGCCATGCAGTAACACATATGACTCTGATGTATTGAGAGGAACTCTGGCCTCTCCGTCTCCCTTACTTGTCCTTGGTACTGAAGTGGCTTCACTTCCCAACACACTAAATGGGCTTTTAACATTTTCCTTTTTTTCTTATTTTAATTTGGGAGGAGAATATGAAGATACATTTGGGCTGTCAAGTGAGCGTCGGCTGGACTATTCCTTTTGATTTATTCTAGTTTTCAACCATTTATAACTGTAATAGTTAATTTTGTATTATTATTTTATTTTTCTATGTCCATTGCCTGCTTTCTCTCTCTCTTTCCCGTGGACTCTTTTGTCAATTGTATTTCCTTATACTGTACGTCCCATCTGATACCTAGTGAGTGTGGTGTCGTTATATAGGCATGACCCTGAAGGAAACATAATAATAATAATAATAATATGCCATTTAGCAGACGCTTTTATCCAAAGCGACTTACAGTGATGCGTGCATACATTTTTGTGTATGGGTGGTCCCGGGGATCGAACCCACTACCCTGGCGTTACAAGCGCCGTGCTCTACCAGCTGAGCTACAGAGGACCACAGCTACAACATCCCAAGACTAAGGTGCCACGCTTAAGGAGGCACATAGCTTTGTAGCTCTGGAGACATGGGCAGCCTATTGCGCTTAACCAAGGGTCATAACGTGAGCAAAATCCTTGCCAATCCCCGTGCTTGACTTTCAACTGTAGGAGACACTTAACTTTGCAAAGGTGGGTCGATGAAATGGGTGCATTTTGCGTCACTTTTTGTATTTTAAGTAGAAATTATGCACAAATATTGAATTTGAAAGCCTGTTATATTAAATGAAGTGAACTTTATTATAGACCACATGGAGAATTCAATATATCAGGTTTTTTGTATTCTTTATGTAAGAATACTTGCTCTATTTTCTCGTTGCTTGCTGGAGCAGAGCACACTTTCCTTCAAGAGTCCCATGTAGTGTCATAATATTTGCAAACTACAGTAGTTTCAGTTATCATATGTGTCTTTGCCATGCCACTGAACGAGGCAGGGGAGGTGATATCAGGGTTGTGCAAAAGCAGAGCAAATGAAACAGGCGATAATCCTGTCTGACATTCCTCGCCTGCTGCACTTGGTTTCATCTAATCAGAGAGGGAACACATGGCCCAGTTTGCTGTGGTTTCAGGCACTTCTCCTGGCAGAAGTAGTACAAACATCTTCAGTTCTTTGAAAGTTAATTGTTGATTGCTGAGATACATAGACATATTGAGCTGACATCTCTTGTTCTCCAGTATGAAAAATGTATGCACTCACTAATTGTAAGTCGCTCTGGATAAGAGCGTCTGCTAAATGACTAAAATGTCAATTGGATCACTAAAAAAAAAATGTTCTCAAAATGTCACAAAATGCTAGTCATCACACAAAAGTTTTGTAGGATAAATGCTGAAACAAAATATTCCTATTGCTGGCAACTTTTCCCACTACATGGTGGAGCTTTAGCGATAGGAAGAAAAGGTTTTAACAAGTTAATATATGCGTATGATTTTGTAATGCAGCAGTCGTGCACATTATTGCCACTAATGTTTTGCTCATGGAGCCTAGTTAAAGCATCTTATATTAGGTTAATGTTGGCTTGCTTCCCTTTAGTGTCGACATGTGTTTGTGTGCACATATACTTCTGTCTTTGTTGTGTGTTTGGCTGTGATCAATCATGTATTCGTTGTCTCTTAAATATCCAGAGATGGAGGTATGGGGATTGTGAGCCTCTGAGTCATAGTCCACAGGGTCCAAGCCATGCTTCTCCATCTCTCAGCGATATAAATATGTTGTAAGTGAAAATGAAGGCTAAAAGCTTCTATTGCACATTTTGGTGTGTGAACGCAGGGCTCCAATGATGGAGTAATTAATTTCCAAGCAATCCTGATGCCATAAAAACAGTTTCAAGGCAGACATGCCATTTTTCATCTGAGGCAAGAGGATGCAGTTTGTGAAAATGGCAAGGATTTGTAACATTTTACCAGTTCATGTTTTTTAAGCTGCCTCTGTTATTGTGCTGATTTATTTAGAATGCCTTCCTGAGATGAGCTTTATTCATGTGTCAGGTTTTGTTTGATATCACAAATTCATGCACAGAATATGTTTGCAAAGCGAAGTGCAAAATATAGACTGGAGAGGAATTTTGATAGAATACATGAGATTTTGATACTGACAGCTGTCTTGCACTATGCAGAGTAAACAACATTAAGATGTACACCACATATTTTCCAGGAGCTCTTGCAAGGGAGGTTTAACAAGATCTCATATTGAATGTAAGCATGTATCCCCTTTGAAATAATAAAGTTCAAGATGCATAGATACTTCGGTGTCACAAGCAGAATAGAAGATAGAATCTTTAGCCAAGTACAAAATGCTTTGAGTGGTTTTCATTTGTTTGTGATGACCAGTTGCTTCAGGGTAGGTAGAGATTTAACAGAGCTTCCTACCAGGATAATGACTTTAGATTGTTTCTGTCTTCCCTCTGCCAAACACTGTGCATAATATGCAGGCAGGGATCCGACAGATTGGGAGAGAAGTGAAGCTATTAGACAATCATATTCTCAAAGGCTAGGCTATAATTCAATGTCTGCCTCCACAATATTCATTGATGGGGCAACCACCTATGAATGTCATCTTGGTAGAAATTGTGTTTTAGCACATTTGAACGATTCTTTCCTGATTCATTTTGACACATGAGGATAGTAGATGTACGGCAAATCAAGATGCAGTTGTAATCAGAGGAGGCTGGTGGGATGAGCTATAGGAGGACGGGATCATTGTAATAGCTGGAATATAATAAATGGAACGGTATCAAACACATCAAACATATGGAAACCACTCCTTCCATTCCAGCCATTACAATGAGCCCGTCCTCATATAGCTCCTCCCACCAGCCTCCTCTGGTTGAAATGTGCAAGGGGCAAACTAGTCATGATTTTCAAGTGGTATAGGTTAATATGCATATGCATATCACAATGATTGTCATTTCCCAGTAACATATTGCCATGATATGCAGTACAGACAAGTCAACAAATGGATTTAATCTTATCTGATTTTGACATGGATAGCAAATACAGACATAAAAACCTCTGTAGCCAAAATATCATGACAGACATCTTATTTTATAAAGCAAGCCTGGTCCTTCACATACATAGGCATCACATTGTGAGAGATATGTCTCTTCAAAACACTTGAAATTATTTTTTTTGCAAGCTATGAGATGCCTCTGTGGAGTATCTGAGCACTCTCCTTCTAATGAAAGGGAAACTTTGCATTCGTCTTCTGAAGAATGGTAAATCTGCACTCTGCTCTTGGCAACCACTGTTGGGATCTGCACTTCCTGCAGTGATAGCCAAAATGCCCTCATCAAAAAAAAATCCTGGTAAAAGATTTTTGTAAATTGATATGTCCAAATTATGCATTTTCTCTCACATCCGATGCATTTTATACGGATTAGGATGTCTGTGAATGGCATTGCCTTTCTGGTATTTTTGAAAATCTGGTATTTTTCTTTTCTTTTTCTTTGTACTTTTTGACTTTGTAATATATATTTATTGCTCTGTTGCTTAATTTCTCTTAAGTAATTGCACCATGCTTGGGTACAGCTTGCCAGAGTGATTACACAAAAACCTGATACTCTGCCAAGCCTTTTGAATGGTTTCAGTAGAGCCTTTTTCCTGCCCTTTTACATTTTTATGTAAAGCTGGCTGTGCATTGACAGTAGCAGCACTTTGTGTAATTCCTCAGATAGAAAAGCTGTTTCACAATGAGAGATTTCCTCAGCGTTGCTCCTGACGGTTGGAAACCATACTGGGATTTGCAGACATCCTCTACCCGACTAGCTCAACTCTCAGATTCAGTCTGATTAACTTCAACCTCCCCTTCTTAACTATGGACCGATACGATTAACACACAATACTGGACAGGTGCAGGTAAAAAAAAAATATATATTTGCTAACAAAATCATAGCAGTGATGTTGGTCCTCAGTTTGACCTGTGACATTGACTCTGAGGGTTACACCCCCCTCTCTGTTACACTGTATTGTAGGTCAAGAGTCACTTACTGCCAGATTAGCCCCTCATTGGGGACCCTTCCCCCTCCTTTACTATTGGAAAGATTTGTTTGGTTTCAAATGGAAGGGTGGGCATGGAGAGAAGAACCATCCTAGTAGTTCACTCTCCTTTTGTCTCACTTGCATTTTCAGTGAAACCTTTCCATTTTTTCTTCTTCTGACCTATTGGAGTGGCCGTTGATTTCTAGCCTCCATTGTTTCTCCCCTTTTCTCTTGTTCACTCCCTGTGTTCCTGAACTCATTACAGAGCAATAGGCCCCAAGCGCTGAAGTGTGCACCCAGAGGGAGCAGTTAACTGTAAATAACCAGGACTGCAGGCTTCCTGATAACATGTTACCAAGATGATAACAGCCCTTCTTAGCAGTCCTGTTGACCTTCTCCTTGCCTTGGGCTCGCCAAGGACCTTTCAGCTCTCTCTGTTTTTATCTCCAAACTCTCTGCAGGAAAGATTATTCTCCTGTGTTCTCCTGGGAGGAGAAGAAGCAAACAAAACAACAGATAAAACAACAATGAACAGACTGGACTGTTGTCCCTCTGCCAAAGCCTCTCCTGTCCTTTGTAGGCCTTCACATAATTAACTTGTAAAAAGATAGCATTAAATTGGAACATACTTGTATTTACTCTCTGAAGAGGCTACCACTACACAGCACTCAAAATGATAAGAGAGAAAAAACACAACCAAAACAATGCACAAGCGTACTATAGATTCCACTGGTAAAGCATGATCCTTTAAGGCTTCAAAAATCAATAAAAGTAAAGATGATCATTTTTAAGTGCTTTTACAGGTTCATGTCATGGGCTAGCTTGATGTGACTAGAGCTTGTGGGCAAAAACATTGGCTGGCTGAGATTGATAATACAATTAAGCCAATTTGACTAAGAATGCATCAGTATGACCCATTACCACACCAACTGCTCTGGATGTAACACATTTGATTTAGGGTCTTTTGAAAACGATTATAAAAGGGCAGAGAGAAAATGTGGTCTCTTTTGAATATACAGGCTTCCACATCATTCGTGCCAAATATGTGGGTGGCATATCTCACTGGTATCCCCAGGCTGAGTCATTTTCATATCTGTTGAGTTTGCTGGTGCTCAAATGGTTTCATAAAGACATGATATTGTTTACCTATTCTCTCCTGTTCAGTTGTTATCACCTTTTTTCACATACAGATTCACCTTCTTTTCAGGTCTGTCTCTAGGACCATATTTCAGCGAGGCATTCCATTAATGCCAAACAATGTAATATAGTTTTAACAAAAAGTTATTTAAATTCACTATGTTTTGACACCTGTTACAGATTTTGGTGGAACTTGGAGTCACCTCTTTACTCTGGCTTGGAGATTTAATGATAAGGCAGAGGAAAAAAAGGTTTTTAAGAAGTCATGAAGCAAGAGATTGATGTTTTCTCTGTGACAACTTGCCTTTAGACACCGGAGGAAAAGTGCAAGGACAGACATTTTGCTCCAGGTCTAAACTGAGACACCTCTGCTGGATGGAATCAATTCCGTCTTTATCAGTTGTCTGTACCCTGGAATTCCCACACCAGGGGCAAGCTGATGTGTTTCCAATAATGGAGCGCATAGCAAAAATAAGTTAAAAAGGTTCCCACTCTCATGTCCCTTTTAATTTCCAGTGCAGCTTGTATCACAGAGGAAAGCCCCGGAGAAGGATAGACGGATGTCTTTGTCCAGCCCAGTTTATTTTGTGTTAAAATGGTTGAGGTGGAATTTGCAGCATTATTTTTTATTTGGATTCAGTTGTCAGTGCCAAGAGCCACTATATGTACTGGTGCTTTATACCAATATTATAGTAAGTCATGACTATATCAAGCAATATTCAGCAAGTTATTGGTGTTGGTATTTAATTGATTTTAAACACCTCACTCCATGTGGGCAGTCAATTTGTCTTAATGTGTATAGTCAATTTCCATTCTAAAGCCTTTTATGCTATTTCATTTCAGACATACGCTACCAGTCAAAAGTTTGGACATACCTACTCATTCAAGGGCTTTTCTTTATTTTTACTATTTTTTACATTGTATAAAAAAAGTGAAGACATCAAAACTATGATATAACACTTGGAATCCTGTAGTAAACAAAAAAGTGTTAAACAAATCAAAATATATTTGATATTTGAGATTCTTCAAATAGCCACCCTTTGCCTTGATGACAGCTTTGCACACTCTTGGCATTCTTTCAACCAGCTTCATGAGATAGTCACCTGGAATGCATTTCAATTAACAGGTGTGCCTTCTTAAAAGTTAATTTGTGGAATTTCTTTCCTTCTTAATGCGTTTGAGCCAATCAGTTGTGTTGTAACAAGGTAGGGGGGTATACAGAAGATAGCCCTATTTGGTAAAAGACCAAGTCCATATTATGGCAAGAACTGCTCAAATAAGCAGAGAGAAACAACAGTCCATCATTACTTTAAGACATGAAGATCAGTCAATACGGAACATTTCAAGAACTTTTAAAGTTTCTTCAAGTGCAGTCGCAAAAACCATCAAGTGCTATGATGAAACTGGCTCTCATGAGGAACGCCACAGGAATGCAAGACCCAGAGTTACCTCTGCTGCAGAGGATAAGTTCATTAGAGTTACCAGCCTCAGAAATTTCAGCCCAAATAAATGCTTCACAGAGTTCAAGTAACAGACACATCTCAACATCAACTGTTCAGAGGAGAATGTGTGAATCAGGACTTCATTATCAAATTGCTGCAAAGAAACCACTACTAAAGGACACCAATAAGAAGAAGAGGCTTGCTTGGGCCAAGAAACACGAGCAATGGACATTAGACCGGTGGAAATGTGTCCTTTGGTCTGGAGTCCAGGTTGTGAGACGCGGTGTGGGTGAACGGATGATCTCCGCATGTGTATTTCCCACCGTAAAGCATGGAGGAGGAGGTGTTATGGTGTAGGGGTGCTTTGCTGGTGACACTGTCTGTGATTTATTTAGAATTCAAGGCACACTTAACCAGCATGGCTACCACAGTATTCTGCAGCGATACGCCATCCCATCTGGTTTGGCCTTCCTTCTTCAAGATCCCTTTTACCCTGTACAAATCTCCCACTTTACCACCACCAAAGCACCCCCAGACCATCACATTGCCTCCACCATGCTTGACAGATGGCATCAAGCACTCCTCCAGCCTCTTTTCATTTGGTCTACGTCTCACAAATGTTATTCTTTGTGATCCAAACACCTCAAACTTAGATTTGTCTGTCCATAACACTTTTTTTCCAATCTTCCTCTGGCCAGTGTCTATGTTCTTTCGCCCATGTTAATCTTTTCTTTTTATTGGCCAGTCTGAGATATGGCTTTTTCTTTGCAACTCTGCCTAGAAGGTCAGCATCCCGGAGTCTCCTTTTCACTGTTGACGTTGAGACAAGTGTTTTACGGGTACTATTTAATGAAGTTGCCAGTTGAGGACCTGTGAGGCGTCTGTTTCTCAAACTAGACACTCTAATGTATTTGTCCTCTTGCTCAGTTGTGCACCGGGGCCTCCCACTCCTCTTTCTATTCTGGTTAGAGCCAGTTTGCGCTGTTCTGTGAAGGGAGTAGTACACAGCGTTGTACGAGATCTTCAGTTTCTTGGCAATTTCTCGCATGGAATAGCCTTCATTTCTCAGAACAAGAATAGACTGACGAGTTTCAGAAGAAAGTTATTTGTTTCTGGCCATTTTGAGCCTGTAATTGAACCCACAATTGCTGATGCTCCAGATACTCAACTAGTCTCAAGAAGGCCAGTTTTATTGCTTCTTTAATCAGCACAACAGTTTTCAGCTGTGCTAACATAATTGCAAAAGGGTTTTCTAATGATCAATTAGCCTTTTAAAGTGATAAACTTGGATTAGCAAACACAACGTGCCATTGGAACACAGGACTGATGGTTGCTGATAATGGGCCTTTGTACGCCTATGTAGATATTCCATAAAAAATCAGCCATTTCCAGCTACAATAGCCATTTACAACATTAAAAATGTCTACACTGTATTTCTGATACATTTGCTGTTATTTTAATGGACAAAAAAATTGCTTTTCTTTCGAAAACAAGGACATTTCTTAGTGACCCCAAACTTTTGAACGGTAGTGTAGAAAATAGTAAAAATAAAGATAAACTCTGGAATGAGTAGTTGTGTCCAAACTTTTGACTGGTACTGTATGTTATCCTTTTTATTGTGCCGTGAGGAAAAGTGTGGGAGAGCAAAATGTTGTGGAAAATGTTTATTTGTTATTGTAGTTAGGCTACCATAAATGGAAGCCATCACAAGAAAACCCATAAATCAATAATTGAAATAATGCTCCAAAATCTCCATTACCATGGCTCTGTTGAACAGAGCACCTCGGGCATGCTGCATGATACATCTGCATGGGATAGGCACACAGGACATCCATCCAGTGCAGCTGCAGGCTGTCCCATTGTGTGGGCTGAGCACTGACTGCTCCCCATTGTACCTCCGTAATGTGATTTGATTAGCCATGGAATGACCCTTTGCTTGCCTTGCCCATGCACTTGCACACTCCTGCAGTTACAGGTTTTTCAGCTCTCATGTTACTGTCAAATGAACAGTGTTACATTCATAATTTTCTTTTTCAGTAATGTTGTTCTTCTATGCATGAAATTCAGCAACTTGTAAAAAAAAAAAAGTAGCTTTTTTTTAACAAAGCACATAAGTGAATGTATAAAACCAGTTTACCATTGTAAAATAGGGACCTGTTATCAGTCGTAACAGCAGAAATGTTGTAGGAGGCAGGCAGGTTCAGGTGCAGAAGTTGTGCTTTCATTTGTATGACGATAGTGGTCCAGAGTCCAGACGTGCAACAAAATAATCAAAATAGATATTTTAAATAAATAGATAAACTTCTCAATATAACTTCTTGAAATGTAAAGGCCCTGGAGCAGGCAAACCTGTCTATTACATTTAGGTTGGGGTATACCAGGCTCAAATAAGCCTCCCCTCACAATGACCAAAATCAATCTGCCAAAGAAGCCAAAAACAGGCACTTTCAATTATTAGCCCCTCCCAGGAACACACCACTGTCAAAATGACAACCACATAAATGTTATTCACTTTAAAAGGCCTAGGCCCTATTCCAAAGTACTTCATTACAACGTTTTCTATAAATCCAAAGCAGACATTATCAGAATCAGAACCCGCTCACAAAGGACATCTCTAATTTGCAATTCTCGACTCATTAATTGGCGTCCTCGCCGGGAAAGCCACGTATAACTGTTGGAATGCACACGCGCCCGCAATCCTTACTTCGAGAGGTAGGCCAAAGATGGTGGATAAATGAAGATGTCTTACTCAGGCCATTTACAGTGAGGGAAAAAATATTTGATCCCCTGCTGATTTTGTACGTTTGCCCACTGACAAAGACATGATCAGTCTATAATTTTAATGGTAGGTTTATTTGAACAGTGAGAGACAGAATAACAACAAAAAAATCCAGAAAAACGCATGTCAAAAATGTTATAAATTGATTTGCATTTTAATGAGGGAAATAAGTATTTGACCCCTCTGCAAAACATGACTTAGTACTTTGTGGCAAAACCCTTGTTGGCAATCACAGAGGTCAGACGATTCTTGTAGTTGGCCACCAGGTTTGCACACATCTCAGGAGGGATTTTGTCCCACTCCTCTTTGCAGATCTTCTCCAAGTCATTAAGGTTTTGAGGCTGACGTTTGGCAACTCGAACCTTCAGCTCCCTCCATAGATTTTCTATGGGATTAAGGTCTGGAGACTGGCTACTCCAGGACCTTAATGTGCTTCTTCTTGAGCCACTCCTTTGTTGCCTTGGCCGTGTGTTTTGGGTCATTGTCATGCTGGAATACCCATCCACGACCCATTTTCAATGCCCTGGCTGAGGGAAGGAGATTCTCACCCAAGATTTGACGGTACATGGCCCCGTCCATCGTCCCTTTGTTGCGGTGAAGTTGTCCTGTCCCCTTAGCAGAAAAACACCCCCAAAGCATAATGTTTCCACTTCCATGTTTGATGGTGGGGATGGTGTTCTTGGGGTCATAGGCAGCATTCCTCCTCCTCCAAACACGGCGAGTTGAGTTGATGCCAAAGAGCTCGATTTTGGTCTCATCTGACAACAACACTTTCACCCAGTTACATTTACATTTACATTTACGTCATTTAGCAGACGCTCTTATCCAGAGCGACTTACAGTTCTCCTCTGAATCATTCAGATGTTCATTGGCAAACTTCAGACGGGACTGTATATGTGCTTTCTTGAGCAGGGGGACCTTGCGGGCGCTGCAGGATTTCAGTCCTTCACGGCGTAGTGTGTTACCAATTGTTTTCTTGGTGACTATGGTCCCAGCTGCCTTGAGATCATTGACAAGATCCTCCCGTGTAGTTCTGGGCTGATTCCTCACCGATCTCATGATCATTGCAACTCCACGAGGTGAGTTCTTGCATGGAGCCGCAGGCTTTTTTTTTTTTTACATGCTGCCCAATGCTCCTCAGCTTGGCAACAAAAACAATGGTTGTGGGGCGGCCAGTGGCACTGTTTCCCCTACTGCGGATTCCAGCTTTAAGGTGTGGCACTCCCATAAGCACCAATGTGATAGCAACTGGGTCTGGTCTGCCTAATTCAATGTCTGTATATGAACCAGAAAAAAGGAGCCAGTGAGATGTCTTGCTGCCTCTTCCTTCTCTCGGTAGGCTACCGTACATGACAAACGGTGCGACAATGACTAAATAGCAAACAAAAACATTTATTGGAGATAATATTAACTTCTACCTCGTGAGTCTACCAAATGTTCATGTGCACTTGTCGACAATGTTGCAATAAACGGTAAGGGAATGAAATTGTGTAACAATATTGTAAGATTGTCTATCGATTAGGCTACTGTAAGATTATATGGAATATACACTCAGTGGCCAGTTTATATACACTCAGCCCCTGTTCACAAAAATGGTTCCCATGTGGCCGTGGCTTGCTATATAAAGCAGGCAGACAGGCATTGAGGCATTCAGTTACTGTTAGAACATTAGAATGGGCAAATCAAGTGACCTAAGCGACATACAATTAAACAACTTTCGTCTAAGAACCAAACAGCTTTTACGTCATGTTGAAGAGTGTTTGGAGTAAACGGTATCTGTTGCAAAACGTTTTGCCTCAACATTACCTCCAATCAAATTTAATTAAGAAAATAAATACATAGACTAGAGAAAAAGAGAGAGAGAGGGAGAGAGTTTTGTATGAACTACATAGAGTCCTTAAGGAGAACCTGTCATGTTTAAACTGATTGTCCAAGAACAGCAAAGTCTTCAGTACTCAGCCTACTGGGTGGGTTCTTAAAGTTAAGCTGTTTGTTGAAACCCAATTTATTAAATAGTAAGTGCTGCATATGTTTCTCCCAATGGTTGATGATTAATATGGAACATAACTTATGAAGACTCTCCACTGAGTACGAATGTAGACACACAAGCCTCCAGAGGAATCATGCAGTATTAACTCTCTTAAAGAGAACGGAGGTTTTTTTCTGTTGCTTGCTCCCTCCATCTTTTATCTTTCTATTTCCTCAGGTCTATACTAGTTACACTATAGTTTGAGTGCATCTTTGTGCAAATGAGTAAAATAACTTTGGCTAAGGCATTCTCACTGTTCCAAGTAGTCCTGCATAGGCTACCAATATGAAGGCTATCAAGAATGTATATTTTTTCCTAATGGTATTTTTATGCTTTAGGATTTTAGAGATTTGTTTGCCATTTATGTTTGTTAAAAACTGAACAATATGGAATTTATTAAAGGACTGCAGCATAAAATTAAAACTGAAATCAATACCGTGTCATATCTCTGCTTCACAAGTTGAACATGCAATTCTAACCTTGAGGCCTGTGTTATCCCTCACGTCAGGTCTTTAAGCATCAAGCTCAATAACCTAGCAGCGCATGGCTGCTGTGCTTTGAATTAGAGAGACCGTTTTGTATCGCCATGCGACAACATCCGCAGTGTGTTTTAAAAGTTTGTTGATCAACTTTCTATTTGTCTGTTACTCTTCTGATTAGTAACTTCTACCTCACCAGTTTGTGGTAGGGTAAATGCACTTTTGGTTGGACTCTCTCACCATGCAATGAAGACATTCAGTGCTGTTGTTGAAATTCTGTTGTTGAAATTCCTCTGAACCTCTTGTTGCAGTAGTGCCTGAGAGATTCCTCAGCTATGTGCTCAGATGCTGTCCATGGTCCTAAAAGGCCAAACGAGTGGAGAGACAGAAAGTTAGTGAAATTTTGTATAGCTATTTATGTTGCCGCATTAGTGTATGCAAGGTTCCGATTTAGTTGTGGCTCCATAAACATATGCAGGCGTGTGCTCTGAGGAGTCATTTACCCGATTCAATGGACTTAGTTATTATTTTAGGTATAAAAAGCATACTGCATGCAATATTTTTGGCTCTTCAGAAATCATATGCAATTGAAAAGCATCAATCTCTTGAAGTGTATTTTTAACACACTTCCGGGTCTATGTTTAATCCATGTTTACATGTCTCTAGTTTAGAAACTTAGATAAATCCTTCATTGTATTAATTTGAATACTGAAAGTAGCCTAAATATATCAGTCAAGAAAAACAGTAGCTGTGTTATCCACACATCCATATGAAACAACCTTTAGAGACTTATCTGCGTTCTCTAATAGCCAATATTTGGTTGTGTAAACCAGATAAATGGCTAAGACATTGGTATTCAAGATGATAAATTATACAGCACATCTGGTTGGAACAGGTGCGGTTCTCATATCCCCATCATGCTATCTGCAGCTGTGGGTGTTTCAGCTAACTCTTGGCTTTATCTGTTGTCAATGGCTCTGGATTGCTTTGCCAGCGCCTGCCACTTCTCAGTCGGTCTGTACAGTACAGTGAGGGAAAAAGGTTTTTGATCCCCTGCTGATTTTGTACGTTTGCCCACTGACAAAGACATGATCAGTCTATAATTTTAATGGTAGGTTTATTTGAACAGTGAGAGACAGAATAACAACAACAAAAATCCAGAAAAACGCATGTCAAAAATGTTATAAATTGATTTGCATTTTAATGAGGGAAATAAGTATTTGACCCCTCTGCAAAACATGACATAGTACTTTGTGGCAAAACCCTTGTTGGCAATCACAGAGGTCAGACATTTCTTGTAGTTGGCCACCAGGTTTGCACACATCTCAGGACGGATTTTGTTCCATTCCTCTATGCAGATCTTCTCCAAGTCATTAAGGTTTTGAGGCTGACGTTTGGAAACTCGAACCTTCAGCTCCCTCCACAGATTTTCTATGGGATTAAGGTCTGGAGACTGGCTAGGCCACTCCAGGACCTTAATGTGCTTCTTATTGAGCCACTCCTTTGTTGCCTTGGCCGTGTGTTTTGGGTCATTGTCATGCTGGAATACCCATCCACGACCCATTTTCAATGCCCTGGCTGAGGGAAGGAGGTTCTCACCCAGGATTTGACGGTACATGGCCCCGTCCATCGTCCCTTTGATGCGGTGAAGTTGTCCTGTCCCCTTAGCAGAAAAACACCCCCAAAGCATAATGTTTCCACCTCCATGTTTGACGGTGGGGATGGTGTTCTTGGGGTCATAGGCAGCATTCCTCCTCCTCCAAACACGGCGAGTTGAGTTGATACCAAAGAGCTCGATTTTGGTCTCATCTGACCACAACACTTTCACCCAGTTCTCCTCTGAATCATTCAGATGTTCATTGGCAAACTTCAGACGGGCCTGTATATGTGCTTTCTTGATCAGGGGGACCTTGCGGGCGCTGCAGGATTTCAGTCCTTCACGGCGTAGTGTGTTACCAATTGTTTTCTTGGTGACTATGGTCCCAGCTGCCTTGAGATCATTGACAAGATCCTCCCGTGTAGTTCTGGCCTGATTCCTCACCGATCTCATGATCATTGCAACTCCACAAGGTGAGATCTTGCATGGAGCCCCAGGCCGAGGGAGATTGACAGTTCTTTTGTGTTTCTTCCATTTGCGAATAATCACACCAACTGTTTTCACCTTCTCACCAAGCTGCTTGGCGATGGTCTTGTAGCCCATTCCAGCCTTGTGTAGGTCTACAATCTTGTCCCTGACATCCTTGGAGAGCTCTTTGGTCTTGGCCATGGTGGAGAGTTTGGAATCTGATTGATTGATTGCTTCTGTGGACAGGTGTCTTTTATACAGGTAACAAACTGAGATTAGGAGCACTCCCTTTAAGAGTGTGCTCCTAATCTCAGCTCGTTACCTGTATAAAAGACACCTGGGAGCCAGAAATCTTTCTGATTGAGAGGGGGTCAAATGCTTATTTCCCTCATTAAAATGCAAATCAATTTATAACATTTTTGACATGCGTTTTTCTGGATTTTGTTGTTGTTATTCTGTTCTCACTGTTCAAATAAACCTACCATAAAAATGATAGACTGATCATTTCTTTGTCAGTGGGCAAACGTACACCCTCACTGTATGTGGTTTTAAATAAGTTATTTAATGTAAGGATTGTAAAACAGATGCGTCTTTGGTTTGAGGTACAGTATGTTTCACTTATCTTCTCCCAGCCACCACCAAGTGTAGCAATATGTGGAGTAGGTTGTGTGTCATTAAATGAAATAGCTCTGATGATATGTTACGCCCTTATAAACTACATGCACGCAAGCACACACACCATGTTTGTTCATGCAATGGACACGGTAAAGGTTAGTTGTAAAGTTGTAAAAGGCTCTCACTATGTCTGACCGTATTTATATTCTTACAGCTCTACCATTGTTCACAAGAGCTACAGGCTCACTCTAGTGCCAATATACATTTTTGCAGAGAGAATTTCCATTTTGCAACCAATGTGTTGGAATGGAACACCGGGACGCTGTTAGAGAATGGCAGACATATACACTGAGTATACAAACATTAGTAACACCTTTCTAATATTGAGTTGCACCCCCTTTTGTCCTCAGAACAGCCTCAATTTGTCAGGGTATGGACTCTACAAGGTGTCGAAAGCATTCCAAAGGGATGCTGGCCCATGTTGACTCCAATACTTCCCACAGATGTGTCAAGTTGGCTTGATACATACGGGAAACTGTTGAGCATGAAAAACCCAGCAGTTCTTGACACACTCAAACCGGTGCGCCTGGCACCTACTACCATACCCCATTCAAAGGCACTTAAATATTTTGTCTTGCCCATTCACCCTCTGAATGGCACACATACACAATCCATGTCTCAGTTGTCTCAAGGCTTAAAAATCCTTCTTTAACCTGTCTCCTCCCCTTCATCTACACTGATTAAAGTGGATTTAACAGGTGACGTCAATAAGGGATCATAGCTTTCACCTGGATTCACCTGGTCAGTCTGTCATGAAAAGAGCAGGTTTTCCTAATGTTTTGTACACAGTGTGAATACAACATCATGTGTTACAAAATAAACATAGACACGTCCAAAATTATTTCCAGATAATATTCTGTAGGGGTTCTGTTATCCATCTTCCATTTTCCCAGTAGGGTGTTTGATGTATTTGTATGAAAATAATAATGCATATATTTTAAAGCTCATTAAGGAGCATCATGCAGTGTCCTGTGAGGGTTGGCAGATGATGGTGTTTCTGTGGACAGTGAGACGAGTGAAGGGATTTTCAGGAAGCGGGTGGATTAGCCCTCTCAGATGGCAGAAGGAGAACGATCTGCTCTGATGGTGTGGTGGTTACCCCATCTGTCAATAATTAGCTCAGTGCTACCTGGCACCAGGTGGTCGTTCGCTTCCACACCACATGGACAGGCTGAGGTACGCAGAGTAGAGCACGTTGTCCTCTTGCCTAGGGAGTTAACTCTGTGAGCCAGTGGGCAAGCTGGGCTAGGTTTATATGCCAATGTATAAATCACACAGCGGTGGATGATGCAACTTTGCTGTTAATCTACAGTGGGGAAAAAAAGTATTTAGTCAGCCACTATTTGTGCAAGTTCTCCCACTTAAAAAGATGAGAGAGGCCTGTAATTTTCATCATAGGTACATGTCAACTATGAAAGACAAATTGAGAAAAAAAAATCCAGAAAATCACATTGTAGGATTTTTAATGAATTTATTTGCAAATGATGGTGGAAAATAAGTATTTGGTCACCTACAAACAAGCAAGATTTCTGGCTCTCACAGACCTGTAACTTCTTCTTTAAGAGGCTCCTCTGTCCTCCACTCGTTACCTGTATTAATGGCATCTGTTTGAACTTGTTATCAGTATAAAAGACACCTGTCCACAACCTCAAACAGTCACACTCCAAACTCCACTATGGCCAAGACCAAAGAGCTGACAAAGGACACCAGAAACAAAATTGTAGACCTGCACCAGGCTGGGAAGACTGAATCTGCAATAGGTAAGCAGCTTGGTTTGAAGAAATCAACTGTGGGAGCAATTATTAGGAAATGGAAGACATACAAGACCACTGATAATCTCCCTCGATCTGGGGCTCCACGCAAGATCTCACCCCGTAGGGTCAAAATGATCACAAGAACGGTGAGCAAAAATCCCAGAACCACACGGGGGGACCTAGTGAATGACCTGCAGAGAGCTGGGACCAAAGTAACAAAGCCTACCATCAGTAACACACTACGCCGCCAGGGACTCAAATCCTGCAGTGCAAGACGTGTCCGCCTGCTTAAGCCAGTACATGTCCAGGCCTGTCTGAAGTTTGCTAGAGTGCATTTGGATGATCCAGAAGAGGATTGGGAGAATGTCATATGGTCACATGAAACCAAAATATAACTTTTTGGTAAAAACTCAACTCGTCGTGTTTGGAGGACAAAGAATGCTGAGTTGCATCCAAATAACACCATACCTACTGTGAAGTATGGGGGTGGAAACATCATGCTTTGGGGCTGTTTTTCTGCAAAGGGACCAGGACGACTGATCCGTGTAAAGGAACGAATGAATGGGGCCATGTATCGTGAGATTTTGAGTGAAAACCTCCTTCCATCAGCAAGGGCATTGAAGATGAAACGTGGCTGGGTCTTTGAGCATGACAATGATCCCAAACACACCGCCCGGGCAATGAAGGAGTGGCTTCGTAAGAAGCATTTCAAGGTCCTGGAGTGGCCTAGCCAGTCTCCTGATCTCAACCCCATAGAAAATCTTTGGAGGGAGTTGAAAGTCTGTGTTGCCCAGCGACAGCCCCAAAACATCACTGCTCTAGAGGAGATCTGCATGGAGGAATGGGCCAAAATACCAGCAACAGTGTGTGAAAACCTTGTGAAGACTTACAGAAAACGTTTGACCTGTGTCATTGCCAACAAAGGGTATATAACAAAGTATTGAGAAACTTTTGTTATTGACCAAATACTTATTTTCCACCATAATTTGCAAATAAATTCATTAAAAATCCTACAATGTGATTTTCTGGATTTTTTTTCCTCATTTTGTCTGTCATAGTTGACGTGTACCTATGATGAAAATTACAGGCCTCTCTCATCTTTTTAAGTGGGAGAACTTGCACAATTGGTGGCTGACTAAATACTTTTTTTCCCCACTGTATATGTATCCCGCTGCGTGTAGAGACAAGATGAAAATCTTTGAAGGCTTGTTATTTTGAAGTTACCACCATCCAAAGCTGTCCCAGTTGTCACCTGAACAGTAGCTAAGTTCCATTCTCTTCATCCCACCCATTGTCACTGTCCCTGTGCCTGCTGGGAGGAGCTATGGTGAGGGATGGACAGGGTTAGTCTTCCCGTCCGTGTCTGATACATTTCAATGTTGACATTTTAGTAATTTAGCAGACACTCTTATCCAGAGTGACTTATAGGAGCAATTAGGTTTAAGTTCCTTGCTCAAGGGCACATCGGTAGATGTTTCACCTAGTCGGCGCTGGGATTCGAACCAGCGACCATTTGGTTACTGGCCCAACGCTCTTAACCCGCTAGGCTACTTACATTATATACACATTAAATCTACACAGTTTACAATGGATATTATTTGATCACTTGCATTTTTATTAATCCATTGGGAAATATCTCCCAAGTGTCTAGCCACCTGAGCTGTCTAGGAGATGCCTGGTAGGTAAATTGATTAAACATTTTTCAGATTTATGTCAGGCTATACTTCACTTTTTTTTTACATGTTGGTTAGCCCTAACTGTTGGTAGCCCAACATGATTCCTGATAGTCTGAATGTGATCTTTATTTTCCCAGGTAACCTTGGACGCGTTGATTGCATCAGTGAATTTGAGTTTGACCTTTTCATCAGACCGGACACCTGTAACCCTCGCTTCAGACTATGGTTCAACTTCACAGTGGAGAATGTGCAGGAGACACAGGTAGGTGATTGATTTACCTGAAATTGTATGAATACTGTAGTATACACTAAAATGTTATTCTATAATTTTCTATAACTGGTAGAGCTATCAACCTGTCTGTATTCATTCAAATGTCTATGCACACTTTGAGTTTTTTTAAAACGTAGCCCACAATTCAAAATGATTTGAAGTTTTGTTGTTTCACAGACCTTCAGAAGAGTTGTTTGTTTGTACCTGATTCCTTTTTAAAATACTGAGCCACTTGCCTGCGTTGAGCTCTAGGATTGGCTGAGAGCAGTGGTCACATGCCAAGGGCATTTGCTTAGTTTTATCAACCCTGATTGGAGCTTCATAAGTTCTGTAATTTCAATGTAATTCAGAGAGAGAAAACAAGATACTAAAAAGGAGACAATCAGCAGCAAATTCTATTCCTGCTATCTAATGTGTAGGTATACACGCCTGGGTAGGTCTATGCTGAAAAGAGAGATAGGGAAAACAGAAAAAGACTAAGAGAGAGGGGGAGAGCGCAAGCGTGCATGAAAATGTGGAATGCTGCAGCTGTCTCCTGCAGCCCGGCCCTATCGGCCCCATCTCCCTGCAGTGCTGTAGTCAGCGCTAATCAAATTTTATGGCCAAGGGATGAATGGGAGCCCTTTGCCAGGAGCCTGATCGATTCTAGGGCCAGATACCGCCCGGCATCCTGTGCCATCAGGATATTTGCTGTTGTGGCAAAAAAAAGAGGAGAAAGAAAGGGTAGTGAGAAGCCCACACAAACCAGTTGAAGAAATATATCTTTCTATCTCTCCAATTTCTGTTTAGAAATGTAATCTACTTCAGTAGAGGTTGTTAGGGGATCTGGTGCTTGTGTGCTTTGGTACGGTGTGTGTTATACCTATGTGCACTGTGAGAGAGTAATTGTGAATTTACTTTAAAAATTGTAATAGAAATAAAAAATAATGAGTAAGTAAATAAATAGAGCTATCTGGAAGCTGTGCTATAGAGATATCGGTACATTCACAGGGAACTGGGCTGGAGTGTTTTATCCAGCTAAGCCTGCCAACTCTCAGTTGAGAATAGGGAAATTGGAAACAGTAAAAGCCCGTGATATTGGAACTGAGATGACCATTTTGAAGGAATGTAAGCTGGTGAAACAGATTTGGTCGGCCTCAATCAGTTTAGCAGCTTTGTGGAAATTGGCTGCACCAGCTTTTAATTTTATTTTCTTCTCCCCAAAATCTTCACCTCAAACCGTATCTTACATATTGATGAACACTGATAGTGATGTCAGTGATGAATTGGTGTTAGACTGCCTCTCCTTGTGATATACTCTTTTTTATTTTTTTATATACCACTTTAGCCATTTTTGTAAATAAGCCACTGTTATTACAAATACATCTCTTTCATATTTCGAATTGAGAGAGCATGGAAACGATTCAATATTCTTGCCCATCATTTCTCACCTCTGAAAAATATATCTTGAGGTTTTTATCCAGTGGAAACAGTGATGTGCTGTGGCCTAGAGTCGATGTCCGTGCCCGTGCGGAATCGCCGTTTTAGTCATTAAAATCCGTCTGATTAATCTAGAGACTTCCGGGTTTTTGCCTGGGTTGCGTCTCAACCAACCGCATCCGCCGATGTCGGACTTCCGCATCTGCGGTGGAAGGCGGCTGTAGTACAACACTGTCAGACCAGGAGTAATCCTTTTTTTTGTGACCAACTTTTTATTTGTTTTTTTACAGGTACAAAAAAACAATCAAAGAAATGCATACAAAGATAACCCCAACCTATTGTTCTTTACAGAGTCAAGTATTTTTGACCAGGCCTCAATTGTTCTTTGACTAGCACCATTCATTCTCGCTGTCGATAATTCTAATGATATATATTCTAATACAGTAGTAACTGTATCCACTGGTTAAATCGGAGAGAGTGAGGTGGTTGCCATCTTACAGACACATTTGTTTTTGCAGCAGTGATGCCTACCATCAGTAATCTTCTCTGATTGATTGAGAGATTCAAGGGGCTATCATTGTTAAGTAACATAATATATGCAAAGCGTTGAATATTTAAATTCTTGCACTTCAAAATGAATTTTGTAACTTTGCCCCAGAAGCATTTTACGGCAGAGCACTCCCATATCATATGAGGGAATGTGCCTACCTGATTTAGGGGACACAGTGAACAGTTGGGAGTTGGGGACAATTTAATCGTAAAAAGTTTCCTTGGTGTGAACAAACTTGTATAAGTTGATGGTTCGGATTACGGGATGCCAAGGTCATATCTTTTCCATATTCTGTTCCAGTTAAAGAGTCGATTGACGCACCCGTGTGTCACACAGTGATGTCATTTTGAATATTGAATAGCTCCCTGTGTGTTTATGCTAGAGACACACCGTTTGTTGTAGTGGCTGCAGCTAAATCCCCTCTTTCCGCCTATATAAAGTTTGCGCCTATTCCATAACATGGGGCTTGTGAAAGCAGCCTTTTTCTAAAAACAATCGTCACAAAACTATCAGTAAAACCCAAACCGTGTGAACTACAAACGGATATGTCACCAATATCGAAAGGGGAGACTCTCATGTACACTGAGGTGTTCTGGTCTAGGACGCACACAAGCTTCAGGGGAGACGTCTGTAAAAAATTGCAAAAATTATGTGTCCACAAAAAAACATTCCCCTAAGTTTTCTTATCTCTCAGATATAGGACAGACACTTCAAAACCTTGTTCCTTATGATTTATTTTTTTGACTTTCTGTTTTGCCATTTATGAATATGTTATTCAATGCATTTCTATGGGCTATAGCAATAAAGGTCAAATTCAATGTTTCATCACATTTTTGTTTTGTTTATACCTACAGGGGTCCTAAAATTCTAAATCAAATGGCTAAAAGATACATTTTATGACCATCTTAAAACAATTCAAAATGTTAGCTTAGTAGATATTCTGATCTAAGGGCTTAGACCTAAACAGGTTTTAAAGGGTTGTTCAGATTCAATTAGATCTATGGACCATACTTTTTTAATCTCTAGCTCAGAATATGTTTTTTTAGTATATTATAAAGATCAGTCCTTTCGGAAGCCCAGATAATGTATTTATAAATCCCATCATTGGATGGTTCAGTAGTGAGTTTCCCAAGGGACTCCATAGGCCAGCATAGCTAACCTAAATTGTAAATATAGAAAAAAGGAGTTGCCTTGGAATGTGTATGTATCTTTCAAATCTTGGAATGTTCTCAAACCATTACTGTCCATGATATCGGTAAGGGCACGGATTCTACATTTGGACCATTGGGGGGATGCAAAATGCCACTCTCTAGATCGCCAGGCATTATTGTGAAAAATGGGATTATGGGCATGCCATTTTGATTCCCAGTTACGTTGTTTTTCAATTTTGCGCCAAATAGAAATTGTGTGAGCAATATTAGGACCAAACGTATTTTACATTGTTTAAGGGATATATCAGTGAAGACCACCTCTTCCAGGGCAATAGGATACTCAGCCAGGGGGCAGAAGAATCATGTTTGGTCCCTTTTACTCTATGAAACTCACAAGCTTCACATGACTTGTGAGAAGGTCACCTGTGATTGTGCAGTGAAAAATGAATGAAATGAATAGTTTTTTTAGGAACCAGGGTTACACATGTAACCTCTTTTGTTTTTGTTTATTGTCCCTGATGCTTATCATATATCTCTCAGATGCATTTCAGACACATCAAACCGTACTAATTTTTTGGGCTATCTTTTTTGCCATTCATGAATATGTATTATTCATTGTGTTTCTATGGGCTAATAGCAGTAACGCCAAATTCTATGTTTACATTTGTACATTTTAGTCATTTAGCAGATCCAGAGAAACTTACAGGAGCAATTAGGGTTAAGTGCATTGTTCAAGGGTATTTCTGTATTTTGAAAGTTATATATCTTGAAGACTTGCCTTATGTTTCATAAGATCATTTATATATAGTTTTGGGGGATACCTACAGCTGTCCTAAAACTTCAAATCAAATAGCTAAATGGGCCATCTTATGACCATATAAAATAAATATATATATATATACAGTGGGGGAAAAAAGTATTTAGTCAGCCACCAATTGTGCAAGTTCTCCCACTTAAAAAGATGAGAGAGGCCTGTAATTTTCATCATAGGTACACGTCAACTATGACAGACAAATGGAGATTTTTTTTCCCAGAAATTCACATTGTAGGATTTTTAATGAATTTATTTGCAAATTATGGTGGAAAATAAGTATTTGGTCACCTACAAACAAGCAAGATTTCTGGCTCTCACAGACCTGTAACTTCTTCTTTAAGAGGCTCCTCTGTCCTCCACTCGTTACCTGTATTAATGGCACCTGTTTGAACTTGTTATCAGTATAAAAGACACCTGTCCACAACCTCAAACAGTCACACTCCAAACTCCACTATGGCCAAGACCAAAGAGCTGTCAAAGGACACCAGAAACAAAATTGTAGACCTGCACCAAGCTGGGAAGACTGAATCAGCAATAGATAAGCAGCTTGGTTTGAAGAAATCAACTGTGGGAGCAATTATTAGGAAATGGAAGACATACAAGACCACTGATAATCTCCCTTGATCTGGGGCTCCACGCAAGTTCTCACCCCGTGGGGTCAAAATGATCACAAGAACGGTGAGCAAAAATCCCAGAACCACACGGGGGGACCTAGTGAATGACCTGCAGAGAGCTGGGACCAAAGTAACAAAGCCTACCATCAGTAACGCACTACGCCGCCAGGGACTCAAATCCTGCAGTGCCAGACGTGTCCCCCTGCTTAAGCCAGTACATGTCCAGGCCCGTCTGAAGTTTGCTAGAGTGCATTTGGATGATCCAGAAGAGGATTGGGAGAATGTCATATGGTCAGATGAAACCAAAATATAACTTTTTGGTAAAAACTCAACTCGTCGTGTTTGGAGGACAAAGAATGCTGAGTTGCATCCAAAGAACACCATACCTACTGTGAAGCATGGGTGTGGAAACATCATGTGTTGGGGCAGTTTTTCTGCAAAGGGACCAGGACGACTGATCCGTGTAAAGGAAAGAATGAATGGGGCCATGTATCGTGAGATTTTGAGTGAAAACCTCCTTCCATCAGCAAGGGCATTGAAGATGAAACGTGGCTGGGTCTTTCAGCATGACAATGATCCCAAACACACCGCCCGGGCAACGAAGGAGTGGCTTCGTAAGAAGCATTTCAAGGTCCTGGAGTGGCCTAGCCAGTCTCCAGATCTCAACCCCATAGAAAATCTTTGGAGGGAGTTGAAGTCCGTGTTGCCCAGCGACAGCCCCAAAACATCACTGCTCTAGAGGAGATCTGTATGGAGGAATGGGCCAAAATAGTGTGTGAAAACCTTGTGAAGACTTACAGAAAACGTTTGACCTGTGTCATTGCCAACAAAGGGTATATAACAAAGTATTGAGAAACTTTTGTTATTGACCAAATACTTATTTTCCACCATAATTTGTAAATAAATTCATTAAAAATCCTACAATGTGATTTTCTGGATTTCTTTTTTCCCCCACAGTATCTTAGCCATCTAAAGGGTTAGACTCTTATGGGTTAAAATATTGAATGAGTTGGAGGCGAAAGACATTGATTATCCCGGACCAGGCCCTAATCCCCGACACTCATAGATGGCGAAGACGGCGCTATAGAGGCCGGCACGCGTTCACCCTGGTGAGACTACGGCGGCTAATGAATTAGGGCTGACCCCAATTAGTCGACTGGTCGATTGTTTGGTCGATAGGCTGTTGGTCGACCAAGATAATTTTTTTTGTCAAGCAGTAGTAAATATATACAGTTGAAATCGGAAGTTTACATACACCTTAGCCAAATACATTTAAACTCAGTTTTTCACAATTCCTGACATTTAATCCTAGTAAAAATTCCCTGTCTTAGGTCAGTTAGGATCACCACTTTATTTTAAGAATGGGAAATGTCAGAATAATAGTAGAGAGAATGATTTATTTCAGCTTTTATTTCTTTCATCACATTCCCAGTGGGTCAGAAGTTTACAAACACTCAATAAGTATTTGGTAGCATTGCCCTTAAATTGTTTAACTTGGGTCAAACGTTTCGGGTAGCCTTCCACATGCTTCCCACAATAAGTTGGGTGAATTTTGGCCCATTCCTCCTGACAGAGCTGGTGTAACTGAGTCAGGTTTGTAGGCCTCCTTGATCGCACACACTTTTTCAGTTCTGCCCACAAATGTTCTATAGGATTGAGGTCAGGGCTTTGTGATGGCCACTCCAATACCTTGACTTTGTTGTCCTTAAGCCATTTTGCCACAGCTTTGGAAGTATGCTTGGGGTCAAGACCCATTTGCAACCAAGCTTTAACTTCCTGACTGATGTCTTGAGATGTTGCTTCAATATATCCACATAATTTTCCTTCCTCATGATGCCATCTATTTTGTGAAGTGCACCAGTCCCTCCTGCAGCAAAGCACCCCAACAGCATGATGCTTTTTTATGATGGTTTTGGAGCAGTGGCTTCTTCCTTGCTGAGCGGCTTTTCAGGTTACTGTGGATATAGATACTTTTTGTACCTGTTTCCTCCAGCATCTTCACAAGGTCCTTTGCTGTTGTTCTGGGATTGATTTGCACTTTTAGCACCAAAGTACGTTCATCTCTAGGAGACAGAACGCGTCTCCTTCCTGAGCGGTATGACAGCTGCGTGGTCCCATGGTGTTTATACTTGCGTACTATTGTTTGTACAGATGAACGTGGTACCTTCAGGCGTTTGGAAATTGTTCCCAAGGATGAACCAGACTTGTGGAGGTCTACACTTTTTTTTCTTGGCTGATTTCTTTAGATTTTCCCATGATGTCAAGCAAAGAGGCACTGAGTTTGAAGGTAGGCCTTGAAATACATCCACAGGTACACCTCCAATTTACTCAAATTATGTCAATTAGCCTATCAAAAGCTTTTAAAGCCATGACATAATTTTCTGGAATTGTTCAAGCTGTTTAAAGGCACAGTCAACTTAGTGTATGTAAATTTCTGACCCACTGGAATTGTGATACAGTGAATTATAAGTGAAATAATCTGTCTGTAAACAATTGTTGGAAAAATGACTTGTGTCATGCACAAAGTAGATGTCCTAACCGATTTGCCAAAACTATAGTTTGTTAAGAAGAAATTTGTGGAGTGGTTGAAAAACTAGTTTTAATGACTCCAACCTAAGTGTATGTAAACTTCCGATATATATATATATATATATATATATTCACTACCGTTCAAAAGTTTGGGGTCACTTAGAATTTTCCTTGTTTTCCATGAAAACATACATTAAATGAGTTTGAATAGGAAATACAGTGAGGGAAAAAAGTATTTGATCCCCTGCTGATTTTGTACGTTTGCCCACTGACAAAGACATGATCAGTCTATCATTTGAATGGTAGGTTTATTTGAACAGTGAGAGACAGAATAACAACAATAAAATCCAGAAAAACGCATGTCAAAAATGTTATAAATTGATTTGCATTTTAATGAGGGAAATAAGTATTTGACCCCTCTGCAAAACATGACTTAGTACTTTGTGGCAAAACCCTTGTTAGCAATCACAGAGGTCAGAGGTTTCTTGTAGTTGGCCACCAGGTTTGCACACATCTCAGCAGGGATTTTGTCCCACTCCTCTTTGCAGATCTTCTCCAAGTCATTAAGGTTTCGAGGCTGACGTTTGGCAACTCGAACCTTCAGCTCCCTCCACAGATTTTCTATGGGATTAAGGTCTGGAGACTGGCTAGGCCACTCCAGGACCTTAATGTGCTTCTTCTTGAGCCACTCCTTTGTTGCCTTGGCCGTGTGTTTTGGGTCATTGTCATGCTGGAATACCCATCCACGACCCATTTTCAATGCCCTGGCTGAGGGAAGGAGGTTCTCACCCAGGATTTGACGGTACATGGCCCCGTCCATCGTCCCTTTGATGCGGTGAAGTTGTCCTGTCCCCTTAGCAGAAAAACACCCCCAATGCATAATGTTTCCACCTCCATGTTTGACGGTGGGGATGGTGTTCTTGGGGTCATAGGCAGCATTCCTCCTCCTCCAAACACGGCGAGTTGAGTTGATGCCAAAGAGCTCGATTTTGGTCTCATCTGACCACAACACTTTCACCCAGTTCTCCTCTGAATCATTCAGATGTTCATTGGCAAACTTCAGACGGGCATGTATATGTGCTTTCTTGAGCAGGGGGACCTTGCGGGCGCTGCAGGATTTCAGTCCTTCACGGCGTAGTGTGTTTCCAATTGTTTTCTTGGTGACTATGGTCCCAGCTGCCTTGAGATCATTGACAAGATCCTCCCGTGTAGTTCTGGGCTGATTCCTCACCGTTCTCATGATCATTGCAACTCCACAAGGTGAGATCTTGCATGGAGCCCCAGGCCGAGGGAGATTGACAGTTATTTTGTGTTTCTTCCATTTGCGAATAATCGCACCAACTGTTGTCACCTTCTCACCAAGCTGCTTGGCGATGGTCTTGTAGCCCATTCCAGCCTTGTGTAGGTCTACAATCTTGTCCCTGACATCCTTGGAGAGCTCTTTGGTCTTGGCCATGGTGGAGAGTTTGGAATCTGATTGATTGATTGCTTCTGTGGATAGGTGTCTTTTATACAGGTAACAAGCTGAGATTAGGAGCACTCCCTTTAAGAGTGTGCTCCTAATCTCAGCTTGTTACCTGTATAAAAGACACCTGGGAGCCAGAAATCTTTCTGATTTCCCTCATTAAAATGCAAATCAATTTATAACATTTTTGACATGTGTTTTTCTGGATGTTTTTGTTGTTATTCTGTCTCTCATTGTTCAAATAAACCTACCATTAAAATTATAGACTCTCACTATATAGCGAAATGCATAGGAAATGTCGTCATTGACGAGGTTAGAAATAATGATTTTTGTGTCTTTTAAACTTTGCTTTCGTCAAAGAATCCTCCATTTGCAACAATTACAGCCTTGCAGACCTTGGACCAGGAAATTGGCTCCAATCAAGCACCGTCCACAGGGTATGGCATGGTGTTGCAAAATGGAGTGATAGCCTTCCTTCTTCAAGATCCCTTTTACCCTGTACAAATCTCCCACTTTACCACCACCAAAGCACCCCCAGACCATCACATTGCCTCCACCATGCTTGACAGATGGCATCAAGCACTCCTCCAGCATCTTTTCATTTAGTCTGCGTCTCACAAATGTTCTTCTTTGTGATCCAAACACCTCAAACTTCGATTCGTCTGTCCATAACAGATGACCTCGTCTGTTGTCCCAATCTTCCTCTGTCCAGTGTCTGTGTTCTTTTGCCCATCTTAATCTTTTCTTTTTATTTGTCAGTCTGAGAAATTGCTTTTTCTTAGCTACTCTGCCTAGAAGGTCAGCATCCCGGAGTCACCTGTTCACTGTTGACATTGAGACTGGTGTTTTGCAGGTACTATTTCATGAAGCTGCCAGTTGAGGACCTGTGAGGCGTCTGTTTCTCAAACTAGACACTCTAATGTATTTGTCCTCTTGCTCAGTTGTGCACCGTGGCCTCCCACTCCTCTTTCTATTCTGGTTAGAGCCAGTTTGCGCTGTTCTGTGAAGGGAGTAGTACACAGCGTTGTACGAGATCTTCAGTTTCTTGGCAATTTCTCGCATGGAATAGCCTTCATTTCTCAGAACAAGAATAGACTGACGAGTTTCAGAAGAAAGTTATTTGTTTCTGGCCATTTTGATCCTGAAAATGAACCCACAATTGCTGATGCTCCAGATACTCAACTAGTCTCAAGAAGGCCAGTTTTATAGCACAACAGTTTTCAGCTGTGCTAACATAATTGCAAAATGGTTTTCTAATGATCAATTAGCCTTTTAAAATGATCAACTTGGATTAGCAAACACAATGTGCCATTGGAACACAGGACTGATGGTTTCTGATAATGGGCCTCTGTATGCCTATGTAGATATTCCATAAAAAATCAGCCGTTTCCAGCTACAATAGCCATTTACAACATTTAACAATGTCTACACTGTATTTCTGATCAATTTGATGTTATTTTAATGGACAAAAAATTGCTTTTCTTTCAAAAACAAGGACATTTCTAAGTGTCCCCAAACTTTTGAATGGTAGTATATATATATATATATATATATATATATATATATATATATATATTGTGACGTCACGAGAGGCTACACAGCTTTCAGCGGGATTGCTCAAGTAGTGCAAGGAGACAAGGTTCAAACAAAACAAGGATTTTATTATAGGTCTTGGGAAATTAACGAAAATATAACAAAATTCTGTTCTCTTGTGGCTCTTTAAGGGTTAACAGTTCAGGGATGTCACTTCCACATCCAAAATCATAATTCTCACTCGCTCAGATAACTTTTCCCCAGCCTTACTGTAGTCCACGTTGCAGCTAGTGGCCAACCCAGCAAAAAGTCCTTCCAAATGTCTCTCACGTATTTCCACAGGTGCATATATCCAAAGGTGAGTATTTCCCAAAGGTAAGTATCTCCAAATCCTTATATTCCTCATGGAAGTGGACGTGCAGCACTCTTGTCCTCCAGAGAGCCCAGGTTGGAGACTGTGTCTCTTCACCCCCCCACACTCCCTCAGTGTGTCTCTTCCCTTCCCAAACCTTCAGCTCATCAGCTCCCCATTTGTTTCAGCTGCGTGGGAAGATTGGCCATAGAGGGGTGGAGTTCCCGACCATACCAGCAGATGGAGCCATAGCTGTCTGGGTTTGCAGCCACCTCAGGGGGATGTAACGTCCCTCCAGGACACAGCCTCTCGTGACATCACACATCCCCCTCCTCGGGACCGACGTCCTCGTCGGGTAAAGGCAGCGAAGAAGGCATCACGCCGGGAGAGGGCGTCCGCATTGCCGTGGTGCTTGCCAGACTGCTCTCTCTTCAACTCCTCCAACTCTAGGACCAGGGACTCAGCCTCCTGTTGTCTCTCCTTGAGTTTCTTACTGAACGCATCAGCCTTGGTTTTAGCAGAGTTTAGCTTCTGTTGAGCAGCTTTCAGTTCCTTCTCTCTCTCTGCCTCCGCATTCTTCATCTTGTTCTCCAACACCTTGTACTTCTCCTCTGCCTTCTTCTGGACCTCCTTACTACTGCGCAGGGTCTCCTCACACTCCTCGATGGTCCTGCGCAGCCTCTCCAGCTCCTCCTGTTGCTTAGGGAAGGAGCTCTGTTGGAGTTTAGCCTGGAGGATATCTAACTCTTCTGTCTTCATGTCTAACTGTTGCTTTAACAAACGATACCTCTCAGCGGTCCCCTTCAGACCAGACAGTTCTTTGTCCAGATTCTGTAGCTCCGTCTCTGTGTCGGTCTGGGCACCTGCCATCCCTATCAGAGCCCGGGCGGGAGTGAGTAACTCGGAGGATTGCACGGAGCCTTCCCAGGATGAGTCTTGCCTCTCCGTTTCCGAGGTACTCGGGTTATCCTCTCCTGAGACTCTCTCCAGAGTGGGTAAAAGGCTGGGCAGTCTCGTCCCAATTAGGACAGGGACGGGGAGGGAATCAACCACCCCCGCCGTCGTGTGTATGGTTCCCCGTGTGCTGGTCATTGTAAGTTCAGTAATGGGGTATTCTCTGGTGTCCCCATGGACACAGGAAACTGGGAGGACTTTCCCCGGGGTCAGACACGTTGGGCCCACCAAATCCTTACGCACCAGGGTGGCCCGGCTACCAGAATCCAGTAAGGCCTCCACATCATGGTGATTCACAGTTACCGGGCAGGTGGGGGTCGATCTGGGCCGCCATCTACGACTCCCAAGAGCGAGGCAAACGGTGTGTGGGTGCTGAGCTGGAGGACTCCGCAGTGGGCATAGGTTCATCGGCTGGTTTCCCACACTGCCAGGAGATATGTCCCATCTCCCCACACCGGTAACACTGTCGAGTTTCCTCCTCCTGGTGTACTCTTCTTGGACCCGCCTGGTTTCTGGCTCCCCCCTGGAGCCGGGATAAGTCCTGACGTGGCTGGGTTCGAGACCTTGGGGTCCTTTGGACGGGTTCTTCCCATTTGTGGTGGGGCCGCACTCCTGGGGTCTTTTCGGGAAGCATTCAGCATCTCCGCTGTGGCCTGGTACTTTTCCACAGCTTCCACGGTCAGATCAGCCGTGGTCAAGGCCTGTTGACTGATGAACCGTTTTGCCTCATAAGGCAGGGCGCGTAGGTAACGATCCACCACAACGGCCTCCACCACCGCCGCTGCTGTATTCCTCTGCGGATCCAGCCATTTCCTTGCGATTCGGACAAGTTCATGCATCTGCGCCCGAGGAGGTTGGTCTGGTTGGAAGGTCCAGCTGTGAAAGCGCTGGGCCATACCAAACTTTGTGAGTCCATATCTGCTGAGGATCTCAGACTTCAGGGCATCATAGTCAGTAACCTGGTCAGGGCCCAGGTCCCGGACAGCATTCAGCGATTCCCCGGTTAGAAAGGGGGCTAACAGACCAACCCACTGTTGCTTGGGCCAGGCTTCCCTAGTGGCCGTGGCCTCAAATGCATGCAGGTATGCCTCAATGTCATCGGTAGCTCCCATCTTAGATATAAAGTCACTTGCCTTTATTGGGCGGGTATTTTGGACCACCCTCTGTCTCTGCAACTGCAATTCCTCTGCCTTCAGAAGGTTGGCTTTCTTTTGCTCCTCCAAGAGAGCCACGTTTGCTTGCATCTGGGCTTGCTGGCCAGCAACAAGGGCTTTCAATATGTCCTCCATTTCAGTCGGGCGGGAGCCTACGGCCAACTTGGAAAACTGGGTGATCAAACCTTCGGTATCCTCCTCTGACATGCACTATTAACGCTTGAGCGTGCCCGTATTCTCCACCATCTGTGACGTCACGAGAGGCTACACAGCTTTCAGCGGGATTGCTCAAGTAGTGCAAGGAGACAAGGTTCAAACAAAACAAGGATTTTATTATAGGTCTTGGGAAATTAACGAAAATATAACAAAATTCTGTTCTCTTGTGGCTCTTTAAGGGTTAACAGTTCAGGGATGTCACTTCCACATCCAAAATCATAATTCTCACTCGCTCAGATAACTTTTCCCCAGCCTTACTGTAGTCCACGTTGCAGCTAGTGGCCAACCCAGCAAAAAGTCCTTCCAAATGTCTCTCACGTATTTCCACAGGTGCATATATCCAAAGGTGAGTATTTCCCAAAGGTAAGTATCTCCAAATCCTTATATTCCTCATGGAAGTGGACGTGCAGCACTCTTGTCCTCCAGAGAGCCCAGGTTGGAGACTGTGTCTCTTCACCCCCCACACACTCCCCTCAGTGTGTCTCTTCCCTTCCCAAACCTTCAGCTCATCAGCTCCCCATTTGTTTCAGCTGCGTGGGAAGATTGGCCATAGAGGGGTGGAGTTCCCGACCATACCAGCAGATGGAGCCATAGCTGTCTGGGTTTGCAGCCACCTCAGGGGGATGTAACGTCCCTCCAGGACACAGCCTCTCGTGACATCACAATATATATATATATATATATATATATATATATATATATATATATATATATATATATATATCAGTGGGGAGAACAAGTATTTGATACACTGCCGATTTTGCAGGTTTTCCTACTTACAAAGCATGTAGAGGTCTGTAATTTTTATCATAGGTGCACTTCAACTGTGAGAGACCAGAAAATCACATTGTATGATTTTTAAGTAATTAATTTGCATTTTATTGCATGACATAAGTATTTGATACATCAGAAAAGCAGAACTTAATATTTGGTACAGAAACCTTTGTTTGCAATTACAGAGATCATACGTTTCCTGAAGGTCTTGACCAGTTTTGCACACACTGCAGCAGGGATTTTGGCCCACTCCTCCATACAGACCTTCTCCAGATCCTTCAGGTTTCGGGGCTGTCGCTGGGCAATACGGACTTTCAGCTCCCTCCAAAGATTTTCTATTGGGTTCAGGTCTGGAGACTGGCTAGGCCACTCCAGGACCTTGAGATGCTTCTTACGGAGCCACTCCTTAGTTGCCCTGGCTGTGTGTTTCGGGTCGTTGTCATGCTGGAAGACCCAGCCACGACCCATCTTCAATGGTCTTACTGAGGGAAGGAGGTTGTTGGCCAAGATCTTGCGATACATGGCCCCATCCATCCTCCCCTCAATACGGTGGACGTCCTGTCCCCTTTGCAGAAAAGCATCCCCAAAGAATGATGTTTCCACCTCCATGCTTCACGGTTGGGATGGTGTTCTTGGGGTTGTACTCATCCTTCTTCTTCCTCCAAACACAGCGAGTGGAGTTTATTTTTGTCTCATCAAACCACATGACCTTCTCCCATTCCTCCTCTGGATCATCCAGATGGTCATTGGCAAACTTCAGACGGGCCTGGACATGTGCTGGCTTGAGCAGGGGGACCTTGCTTGCACTGCAGGATTTTAATCCATGACGGCGTAGTGTGTTACAATTTTATCCCTGATGTCCTTACACAGCTCTCTGGTCATGGCCATTGTGGAGAGGTTGGAGTCTGTTTGATTGAGTGTGTGGACAGGTGTCTTTTATACAGGTAACGAGTTCAAACAGGTGCAGTTAATACAGGTAATGAGTGGAGAACAGGAGGGCTTCTTAAAGAAAAACTAACAGGTCTGTGAGAGCCGGAATTCTTACTGGTTGGTAGGTGATCAAATACTTATGTCATGCAATAAAATGCAAATTAATTACTTAAAAATCATACAATGTGATTTTCTGGATTTTTGTTTTAGATTCCGTCTCTCACAGTTGAAGTGTACCTATGATAAAAATTACAGACTTCTACATGCTTTGTAAGTAGGAAAATCGGCAGGGTATCAAATACTTGTTCTCCCCACTGTATATATATATATATGTAAAAGAGTAAAGATAGTAATTTTATATTATATATATATATATATATATATATACACAGTTGAAGTCGGAAGATTAAAACTAGTTTTTCAACCACTCCACAAATTTCTTGTTAACAAACTATAGTTTTGGCAAGTCTGTTAGGACTTCTACTTTGTGCATGACACAAGTAATTTTTCCAACAATTGTTTACAGACAGATTATTTCACTTATAATTCACTGTATCACAATTCCAGTGGGTCAGAAGTTTACATACACTAAGATTCACTAAAATTCCCCAAAAAAATGTCATGGCTTTAGAAGCTTCTGATAGGCTAATTGACATGTATTTCATGGCCTAACTTCAAACTCAGTGCATCTTTGCTTGACATCATGGGAAAATGAAAATAAATCAGCCAAGACCTCCGAAAAAAGCGTTCTGTCTACTTGAGATTAATGTACTTTGGTGTGAAAAGTGCAAATCAATCCCAGAACAACAGCAAAGGACCTTGTGAAGATGCTGGAGGAAACAGGTACAAAAGTATCTATATCCACAGTAAAACGAGTCCTATATCGACATAACCTGAAAGGCCGCTCAGCAAGGAAGAAGCCACTGCTCCAAAAGCGCCATAAAAAAGCCAGACTACGGTTTACAACTGCAAATGGGGACAAAGATTGTACTTTTGGGAGAAATGTCCTCTGGTCTGATGAATCAAAAATAGAACTGTTTGGCCATAATTACCATTGTTTTGTTTGGAGGAAAAAGGGGAGATTGCGAGCCGAAGAACACCATCCCAACCGTGAAGTACGGAGGTGGCAGCATCATGCTTTGGGGGTGCTTTGCTGCAGGAGGGACTGGTGCACTTCACAAAATAGATGGCATCATGAGGAAGGAAATTTATGTGGATATATTGAAGCAACATCTCAAGACATCAGTCAGGAAGTTAAAGCTAGGTCGCAAATGGGTCTTCCAAATGGACAATGACCCCAAGCATACTTCCAAAGTTGTGGCAAAATGGTTAAGGACAACAAAGTCAAGGTATTGAAGTGGCCATCACAAAGCCCTGACCTCAGTCCTATAGAACATTTGTGGGCAGAACTGAAAAAGCGTGTGCGAACAAGGAGGACTACAAACCTGACTCAGTTACACCAGCTCTGTCAGGAGGAATGGTCCATATCACTAAGGACCTATCATGGTCCAAACACACCAACACAGTCATGAAGAGAGCATGACAACGCCTCTTCCCCCTCAGGAGGTTTAAAAGATTTCGCATGGGCCCTCAGATCCTCAAAAAGTTATACAGCTGCACCATTGAGAGCATCTTGACTGGCTGCATTAACGCTTGGTATGGCAACTGCTCGGCATCCGACCGCAAGGTGCTACAGAGCGTAGTGCGTACGGCCCAGTACATCACTGGAGCCAAACTCCCTGCCACCCAGGACCTCTATACCAGGCGGTGTCATTGGAAGGCCCATAAAATTGTCAAAGACCCCAGCCACCCAAGTCATAATCTGTGTTCGAATACTCATACTAACCACACTATTTGTGACGTAAATTGAGTATGTAGTATGCTTATTTGTCATAGTATGGATGTCTTGCTAATTGCCTATAATTGCCTATAATTGCCACTGCTCAAAAAAATAAAGGGAACACAATGTAACTCCAAGTCAATCACACTTCTGTGAAATCAAACTGTCCACTTAGGAAGCAACACTGATTGACAATAAATTTCACATGCTGTTGTGCAAATGGAATAGACAACAGGTGGAAATTATAGGCAATTAGCAAGACACCCCCAATAAAGAAGTGGTTCTGCAGGTGGTGACCACAGACCACTTCTCAGTTCCTATGCTTCCTGGCTGATGTTTTGGTCACTTTTGAATGCTGGCGGTGCTTTCACTCTAGTGGTAGCATGAGACGGAGTCTACAACCCACACAAGTGGCTCAGGTAGTGCAGCTCATCCAGGATGGCACATCAATGCGAGCTGTGGCAAGAAGGTTTTCTGTGTCTGTCAGCGTAGTGTCCAGAGCATGGAGGCGCTACCAGGAGACAGGCCAGTACATCAGGAGACGTGGAGGAGGCCGTAGGAGGGCAACAACCCAGCAGCAGGACCGCTACCTCTGCCTTTGTGCAAGGAGGAGCAGGAGGAGCACTGCCAGAGCCCTGCAAAATGACCTCCAGCAGGCCACAAATGTGCATGTGTCTGCTCAAACGGTCAGAAACAGACTCCATGAGGGTGGTATGAGGGCCCGACGTCCACAGGTGGGGGGTTGTGCTTACAGCCCAACACCGTGCAGGACGTTTGGCATTTGCCAGAGAACACCAAGATTGGCAAATTCGCCACTGGCGCCCTGTGCTCTTCACAGATGAAAGCAGGTTCACACTGAGCACATGTGACAGACGTGACAGAGTCTGGAGACGCCGTGGAGAACATTCTGCTGCCTGCAACATCCTCCAGCATGACCGGTTTGGCGGTGGGACAGTCATGGTGTGGGGTGGCATTTCTTTGGGGGCCGCACAGCCCTCCATGTGCTCGCCAGAGGTAGCCTGACTGCCATTAGGTACCGAGATGAGATCCTCAGACCCCTTGTGAGACCATATGCTGGTGCGGTTGGCCCTGGGTTCCTCCTAATGCAAGACAATGCTAGACCTCATGTGGCTGGAGTGTGTCAGCAGTTCCTGCAAGAGGAAGGCATTGATGCTATGGACTGGCCCGCCCGTTCCCCAGACCTGAATCCAATTGAGCACATCTGGGACATCATGTCTCGCTCCATCCACCAACGCCACGTTGCACCACAGACTGTCCAGGAGTTGGCGGATGCTTTAGTCCAAAGTCTGGGAGGAGATCCCTCAGGAGACCATCTGCCACCTCATCAGGAGCATGCCCAGGCGTTGTAGGGAGGTCATACAGGCACGTGGAGGCCACACACACTACTGAGCCTCATTTTGACTTGTTTTAAGGACATTACATCAAAGTTGGATCAGCCTGTAGTGTGGTTTTCCACTTTAATTTTGAGGGTGACTCCAAATCCAGACCTCCATGGGTTGATACATTTGATTTCCATTGATAATTTTTGTGTGATTTTGTTGTCAGCACATTCAACTATGTAAAGAAAAAAGTATTTAATAAGATTATTTCATTCATTCAGATCTAGGATGTGTTGTTTAAGTGTTCCCTTATGCCAAAAGTTCCTGGATGTTGTACTACATACACCAAAATAAGAAGTATACAAGCAGTCACCACGATTTCTGTGCTTTTAGGGCGCATAATGTAATTCTTCAGAAAATGGGCATGGCTTCACAACGTTTTCAGATTTGAAGAAAATGGCGGAAAATATGCAGCCGAAGTCCTACAGGAGCGGATACAAATTCATTGCTTTAACTAATTATGACAAATGTTAAGAAAATGTTGTTTAATGTAATAAAGTATTTACTTTTCAAATAAGTTACGTTACACGTTATGTTGGCTAACAATTTGTTAGCTGCGCTATCCTTACGAACCGCATAGCATATCATTACAGCAGTATCTACCGGTATGTTAGCTAGCTACCTAACTTTTGTTGGCTACTAATACATCAAACTTGCTAGTATATTAACTATATGCTATCTAACTAACTACCCAACGTTTAGGGTGTGTTCGTAAATTCAAAGTGTTGTCAGATTGTCAGTAAATTCAGAGCGTAACTGGCTAACGTTGGGTAGCTTGCTAGCTACTTCCAGACACAAATGAGAGAACACCTCACTCTGACCATTTTACTCGTCCTAGCAGAGCTGGTTAGGCTGTTTTCATGTTGTCCAGAGCGTTGGTGACTGTAACTGTGCTGCTGGCAACAATTTAACTACGCTTTTTGCCGACATTTACTGACACCGGACATATTCAACGGGTGTTGAGCGTTCGTAAATTCGTCAGTTATTCTGCGCTCTAGCACACAGATGAAAGTGCGCTGAAATCGGAGTAGATAGCCAGAGTGAATTTACGAACGCACCCTTATTGACTTGATTATTCACGTCATTCTTAGCTTAGGTAAGTGGTGTAGTCGTTGTGCGTTCTCAATGGACATTGTTAATGAAGTCGTAAGATGTCTAGCTAGTAATTTGTTATGCTAACAAGCTAGCAAGAAGTTGCATAGCAACAGCATCAACTTCCGGTAGACAGGCGAAGCGCTAGTACGCTCAACTGAAAGGATACCATTCATTTACAGTATACTAAAATGAACTAATAGTATATAGTATGTAGTATAAACTCATTAAGTATGTAGTATACAGTATATTATTATGGGTATTTGAACACAGCTATAGACTGTTCTCTCTTCTACTGCACGGCAAGCGGTACCGGAGCGCCAAGTATGTGACCAAAAGGCTCCTGAACAGCTTCTACCCCCAAGCCATAAGACTGCTGAACAGTTAATCAAATAGCTACCCGGACAATTTACATTGATCCTCTTTATTATATATTTCTTTATCTTAATTGTTTTGCACTGACTCCCTTGCCCTGGCTCTATTCACACTCAGTAGACTCTACCTACACACTCACACGTACTACGCTGCCACTCTAACACACACACACACACACACACACACAGACACAGACACAGACTGCATACGCACACACAGACAAAACACACCCACACACTCATATTGACTCCAAGCGCACACACACACACACACACACACTCACACATAGACACACTTTACATACGCTGCTGCTACTCTGTTTATTATAATACCTGATTGCCTAATCACTTTTACCCCTACCCAGATGTACATACTGTATTACCTCAACTACCTCGTACCCCTGCACATTGACTCGGTACTGGTACTCCTTGTATATAGCCTCGTTATTGTTTTTATTGTGTTACACTTTCCTTTTCTTTTTTTTCTTTTTGCAAATATTTGCCTTACTTTTTAATTCTGCACTGTTGGGAATGGGCTCGTAAGTAAGCATTTCACCTGTTGTATTCGGCGCATGTGACCAATAACCTTTTTTTTTATCATAGAAATCTTTGGGGAGTGATACTTGGAGGCAGTGAAACGACTGCCTTCAGCTACTGAAATCCATGTGTGATTTGCAAGCTTCACTTGTCTAGGAACAGCTCAGCAGAGGCAGTTATTCTCCATAACGGAAAAAGCAGTAGTGGTTTGTGGGTAAAATCACTGAGGAAGCCAGGGGAAAAAAGCCATATTACAACCTATGTGTTGTGATAATTGCCTTGTTTGATCTATAACCTGTTAGTTCATGTCCCTTGCCACCGTGATATGTAGGCCTAAAGCCGAGACAATAAGAAGACACAGTGTCAGAATAAATTCAACTGCACCTTTGTTTCATCACAAATCCGGAGAGCAACATCTGTCCGGTGATGTCCGCAAACAAACAGTTACATGACCTACTACAGCATGGTCAAGCAAGTTAATGTTTCCAAAAAGGTTGGACTCCTAAACAACTATTGATTTAGAACAATGGAGAGTTAATGCAAGTCTCAAAGAAAACAGGAGCTGCCTCCACTATTCCAGCACCATTTCAACTTCAATATTTCAATATAATCTAATCACCTATGCATAGTCTAATACATTGACAACTAAGATACCAAAAACGATTTAGTCTAATCAACGTAAGCTAAATAGGATATGGCTGTCCATGGTACTGATTTCTGTGTGTGTGTGTGTGTGTGCAAGTAGAAAAAACAACAACATGTTGACTCACCCAGAAACGCCAATGCCATCCTCCTCTCTTTCATAACTCTGTCATACAGTACACGCTTTTAGTTTTTGTTGTCCTAGGCTACCTGGCTAAAATGCTTGCTTGCTAGCCTAACTTCCATTCATGGGCAACGTTGCGCCAGGCCAGCTAGTTAACATTATCCTACTACATCTAGCGACAAATTGAACTTCCATCCTCTCAGGCCAGGGCAACAATGTATGAATTTATGGTTAGATCAGAATCGCCGTTATAATCATTGGCCAGTACGGATAATTAAGTAAAAACAGAAATCTAAACCCCAATCTCCATCCATGGCTAATATAGAAAAGGGACAATTTTAGCTAGCTAGCTACCGAAGTACAACGACACAACGAGATGCAACAATTCAAGTTTTTTCTGTATATTACGTTTGGCTTGTAATTGGTGTGATGCCAAATCCAAACTGGCTTCGCTTTACACTTTTTTTTGGTGCGCCAGGACCATTCACAGTTGAGCTCACTCAGTTTAGCTCAATGCTGATTGGCTATTATTTTGTATAATTTTTTTATCAAGGGAAGTCAAATGCTCGCTGGCTTCCCTTGCATTCAATGCTATGAGCGGCAACAGTGTCATAATCTTTTTGACCAGACAGCATCAGATATATGGCCTACACATACTTAGACAGAGGGGCGCTGTTTCGCTTGCTCGAATGCTTTCTCCGGTGAGATACAGTACATTCAGCCTCTTGCGAATTGAAGGAAAATTATGAAACACAGAGAGACGAAAGATAAATCATTTAAAAAAAATCTTGGTCAATTTTTTGGGGAAGCCTGGGTTCCCTTGGCACCCATGAATACACGGCACTCTAATTTAGTTAGAATGTGAGCTATCTTGAATTTCTAACGGACAATAATTTATCCTCTTTTACTCCAGAACAGACTTTTTACATTTGTGACTAGTTTCAGGAAACTAGGTGTATGTCGTGCTTCACTACTTCACAGGAGAGCCATATGAATGTAAACTTTTATTTTTTATCAAAATGCGTTTTTTGGCAGAAATGCCTTCTGGAACATGTGAACTTTCATATGCCTTAATAACAAACTTGTATGCCATCTGTAAATACAAATAAAATTACGAGCCTAGTTGGTTTAGCCACAGAAAAAGACAGCAAACTTCCCGCTAGCCATGATTGGCTGAGATAATGAGTGGGCTGGACATGCCAAGAGATGAGTTTGGATTGGTCTGCCATGTAGCCCGCTTCTTTCTATTTGAGCTGGTCAGTATGTGTACGTAATCCTGCCTATCGCGGCTTAAAAAAATATATATCTCATAGTAGAACTGCGTAAGTGTTGTGTTGCTCTCCACTTTCTGGAGGACTGAGTTTTGATATCAGTGGAATTAGAGTATGATAGCTAAGGAGATGGAGAAAACACCTGTCTCCGGATTACATCTTCAAACTAAGGGCAACCATGGCATCCGTGAGAGAGGGAGAAGTGTCCATCCATGTATATGGGTAAGATTTTCAGATATTACATGTTTCTAATTTTGTCAGAAAGTCGTTTTCATTTCAAGTTCTGTTAGCTAGCTAGCTAATGTTAGCTGGCTCGCTAGCTAACGTTGCGTGTATGATCTGTGTAGTAATATTATTAGTGTCTCAGAGCCATTTGCTTTGCTAGTTCTAGCCTAATGTTAGTTAGCTAACATTGAACCTGTTTGGTTAGCTACCTGCAGATTCATACAGGGTAGTAATGTCATGAGTTGGGATTATGGTTCATTGTTTAGCTAGCTAGCTACATGTCTTAACAAAAGACTCCACTATGCAAGTATCCATTTCAATAGGGCGAGTAAAATGGTCAGAGTGAGCTGTTCTCTCATTTGTGTCTGGAAGTAGCTAGCAAGCTAGCCAACGTTAGCCAGTTAGATTGGGCGCTTGACTGCTGTTGTTAGGACAGAACGCTCGGATCAACCCTTAAAGATATGGGTGGGGCTAAAGCTTAAGAGGGTGTGAACGATGCTGAATGGGTGTAGACAAAGAAGAGTACCAAAAAGGCAATATTCTCAAAAGTGAGGTTACAAGTTGATCAACTTTCAAAGCAGAATTACTTTCCCATTGTTCCTGAACTGTAGTGGATGATATACCATTTTCTATCTCTGAGTCTCTACTTTTATCCAATGTACAAAATACAATTTCAAATTTTGCTACATAAGACCGAATCGAGCCGGTCGGTCACATTTATTGAAGATGATGTTATGTAATCTAACATGAGATATATGGCACATACAGTGCAAGATTAAAGGACATTTAATCTCAGGTGACTGACTAATTATGTGCAGTGTCATGCTGATAGGAGCTATTAGATCACTCAATCGTGAACGAGTATAACAATTTAACTGCCGTCAATGGGCATGCCATAGCTTTCTCAGATTGATGAATATTTTTTATTGGGCTTAAAAGGTCTTTAGATTTCCTCTGCACTTTGCTATATTCTGAATAGAATGTGAAATGTACATTTGCACATTAGTTTAAGAGATGTGAATGGTTGGACGTCTTTCTGCAGTGTATTGAGGAGAAAATAAACACTCAGTAGTTTGGAGTCCCTGTCTTGTCCACGAGCACGGTAATGGATGTGAAGCACATAGATTTTTTTTCGCCGAGAAGGGAGGGAGGGAAATATAGTTATGAGAATTGGCCTGTTTATATATACACTACCGTTCAAAAGTTTGGGGTCACTTAGAAATGTCCTTGTTTTCCATGAAAACATACATGAAATGAGTTTGAATAGGAAATATAGCAAAATCCATAGGAAATGTAGTCATTGACAAGGTTAGAAATAATGATTTTTAATTGAAATAATAATTGTGTCCTTCAAACTTTGCTTTCATCAAAGAATCCTCCATTTGCAGCAATTACAGCCTTGCAGACCTTTGGCATTCTAGTTGTCAATTTGTTGAGGTAATCTGAAAAGATTTCACCCATGCTTCCTGAAGCACCTCCCACAAGTTGGATTGGCTTGATGGGCACTTCTTACGTACCATACGGTCAAGCTGCTCCCACAACAGCTCAATAGGGTTGAGATCCGGTGACTGTGCTGGCCACTCCATTATAGACAGAATACCAGCTGACTGCTTCTTCCCTAAATAGTTATTGCATAGTTTGGAGCTGTGCTTTGGGTCATTGTCCTGTTGTAGGAGGAAATTGGCTCCAATCAAGTGCCGTCAACAGGGTAAGGCATGGCGTTGCAAAATGGAGTGATAGCTTTCCTTCTTCAAGGTCCCTTTTACCCTGTACAAATCTCCCACTTTACCACCACCAAAGCACCCCCAGACCATCACATTGCCTCCACCATGCTTGACAGATGGCATCAAGCACTCCTCCAGCATCTTTTCATTTGGATTAGCAAACACAACGTGCCATTGGAACACAGGACTGATGGTTACTGATAATGGGCCTTTGTACGCCTATGTAGATATTCCATTAAAAATCAGCCATTTCCAGCTACAATAGCCATTTACAACATTAACAATGTCTACACTGTATTTCTGATCAATTTGATGTTATTTTAATGGACCAAAAAATTGCTTAGCTTTCGAAAACAAGGAAACTTCTAAGTGACCCCAAACTTTATATATATATATATATATATATATAAAGACAATTGAGACATGGATTGTGTATGTGTGCCATTCAGAGGGTGAATGGGCAAGACAAAATATTGAAGTTCCTTTGATCCGGGTATGGTAGTAGGTGCCACGCGCACCGATTTGTGTCAGAAACTGCAACGCTGCTGGGTTTTACTGGAACCATGTCGTCCAAAAAGTTATATTTTTGAATAATCTGTCCATAGAACGTTCTTCCAAGAGTCTTGATGATCATCCAGGTGCTTTTTGGCAAACTTGAGTCAACTTTTTGGACGAGATGGGTCCCATTATGCTTAGCGAAAACCAAACTCTGCATTCCACAGTAAGAACATCATACCAAAGGTCAAGCATGGTGGTGGTGGTGTGATGGTTTGGGGATGCTTTGCTGCCTCAGGACCTGGACGACTTGCCTTAATAGAAGGAACCATGAATTCTGATCTGTATCAGAGAATTCTACAGGAGAATGTCAGACCATCCGTCTGTGAGCTGAAGCTGAAGCGCAGCTGGGTCATGCAGCAAGACAATGATCCAAAACACACAATCAAGTCTACATGAAAATTGCTAAAAAGCAACAAATTGGATGTTTTGGAATGGCCTAGTCAAAGTCCAGACCTAATCCCAATTGAGATGTTGTGGCAGGACTTGAAACGAGCAGTTCATGCTTGAAAACCTACACGTCACTGAGTTAAAGCAGTTCTGCATGGAAGAGTGGGCCACAATTCCTCCACAGCGACGTGAGAGACTGATCAACAACTACAGGAAGCATTTGGTTGGAGTCATTGCAGCTAAAGGTGGCACAACCAGTTATTGAGTGTAAGGGGGCAATTCCTTTTTCACACAGGGGAATTGGGTGTTGCATAAATGAAATAAATATGTAATTTTTGTGTTATTTGTTCACTTATGTTCCCTTTATCTAATATTAGGTTTTGGTTGAAGATCTGATAACATTCAGTATCACAAATATGCAAAAGTAGAGAAAATTAGAAAGGGGGCAAATACTTTTTCATAGCACTGTATTTTCTTTGTTATTTTTGGAGCAAATATTTTCTTACTCACTCTTTAAAAAATTATTGTAAGGGCTTGTAAGTAAGCATTTCACGGTAAGGTCTGCACTTGTTATATTGTGACAAATACAATTTGATTTGATTTGGCTGTACTTGTGTATGTGACATTAAAACTTGAATCTTGAAACAGAGTCTTTTCTGGGAAGCCTTCTGGTTATCGTGCTGCGTAATATCAGTGCTTGCCAGAGCCGGGCCCCTGCACCTCTTGAATGCTGCATAATGTGTTTTTTTTATCTGTGATGGCAGGTTTGACCTGACACCCTGTGGAAGGAGGCCTTGGTCCATGTCTGGATGTGGCTGTTTAACCTCTCCTCTCCTCTGTTGCCTGATGTCCTTCACTGCTGATGGGGACGGCCGGGTCCCCCGTGACTGCTGGCAGATGAGTGTAATCATGGCCGGCGGCAGCTCAATGTGGGGCCCGCCTGTGGGAGGGCTTACGGCTCTGAGCTCCTGGATTAGAGACTGCACAAGCAGTTTATCAGGTCTCCCCACTCTGGCACCCCCACTCTGCAACAGGTCTCGTCCTCTGTTTTCTCTGCAATGCTAAAAAGACTGCACAGGCAGAGTCCCTGTTTTTTTATTCTTTGGCTTTTTCCTTCTTCCTCTGCTTTGGGAATAGGATAGCCATTTATGTTTCCTATGCCTCTGCTCTGCTGTGGGGAATGCTTTCAGGGTTTCTCTCCCAGTCACTATAGAAGAGGAATGGGCGTTTGTGGTATGCCAAAGGGATTATTCAACAAAGCGGTATTTGGGAACAAATAGGCCTACACCGGATACAACGTTTTGGATTGTAGGTTTAAACCTTAGTAGAAACATAGTAAGAGAACATTGTGATTTTGAAAGACATAGCTAGGCCTACAAGTCATTAAACAGTGCACTCAGAGAGTTATCATGATATCAAGTAGCTTTCCTCTCCAAGGGGAACTAATAGATCTTATTCTTTGTCAAGACTGAAAGTTTTCAGATTTTGCATAATGACATAGACAAAAGGATATGAGGGCACACATTGGATTTTCTAATTATAGCTAAATACTTTTCCATGGGTTATCTTCTGAGACAGACTCATCAGAATGTATAGCTTTATTTTTTAGCTTTATTCAGTCTACGCCTCCTAGTAAAATCCATTCTGATATGAGTTTTGTTTTTAAATAGAACAGACACCAAGTAGACTAAAGCCAACTTAGCAGTAGGCGTACTTCTGTTTCTATACAGTGTTTGAAATATGATCACTATAACAGAATTGATCTCAGTATTTACAGTATTACTGTGGATTGTTATTTAACAGATAAGCAATCTTGTTTAGGATTTGACAGTATAGAACCCCATCTCTGTGTCCTGTGTTCATCAGGAATGTATACATCTGTGCGCCATATGGATACCAACAGAGTGACACTGTGAATCACTGCCAAATCCAGTCACAGACTGGTCCTCAATTATATCTGTATGGCACTGCTACTACAAATATCAGGCAGACACAGGAGGCTAATTTACATTAAAAGAGCAAAATATCTCACGCTTTAACTTTTGATGTCTGCACCTTTTCATACTCCCTGCCATGGGCGGTGGGGATGTGCCTGGGAGGCCTTTTGAGTTCCTAAAAGGCTAAAATTGTCTGAGCAGCGCTGCTGAGCCCAGCATGTGAGGCGGCAGAGAGGAGCTTAGCAGAGCCGTTGTAAGGGAAGCACTGGGGCCATTTGGAGCGCTGTGCATCTGCATGAAATTATCAGTGCAGAGTCAGGACATGGATCATCCTTTACACAGCGTAATGAATACAGATTGCACACCGGATAAAGATGCTCTGCAATCTGCTGCGCCACAAATGAAACAACTGCAGTTCTAATCAAATAGTATTTTCATGCCAGCGCAGCCTTAAGTTGGACTAAATTAAATTCCAGATTTGGGGTTATAAATGTTGTAATTAGGTTATTGTTTAAAAAGGGGGCCTGGTGTTGGCTCCCTCGCAGTGTGTGAGCAGTCCCCGGTCTGTTGTTGTAACCCGGTGGTGTCCAGATAGTAGAAGGACTGAGTGCAATCACAGCACCGATGGGTTTAACGCCAGCATTCAGACACAGAAACATTCATTATGCCAACTAGCGGCCTGGGAGCACACATTTTTCCCTGTTTATTAAACATCAAGGATCTACTAAGCAGCACCGTGGTGCTGCTTTGATGCTGCTTTTGTTTCTATTTACAGTATGTGGTTAATTCAATCAGAAAACGACCTCCTTCTTGCTGCACTGTTTGTTCATCGTGGCTAATTACTTGGTAAATTGTTCTCATGATGTTACATCTGTAAATTTATATCCAATGAGGGGCATGCTGATGGCTATCATTTAGAAGTGTTGAGTTAGGCTACACTATTGTTGTTGACTGTCTGGAGATTCTGGTAATGAGCTAGAGATGCTTAGGTAAAGTGTTTCAGTTGTTCATATGCTTACCCTTCACTTTGGAGTTGGTATAACAAAACTGATTGTCTAGTGAAACAATCAACACAGGTCGGTGAGCTAACGCAGTGAGGTTTTGGGGGGTTGCGAGTGTGAAACTGAATGGGAAAAATATATATTTTTTCATACATATTTTAATAGGCTACACATAGCCTACCATTTGTATTTTATATTTATACCTTTGCTTATTTGATCTGGTCACTAACATAGGCCTACAGTATTGCACCAAAATCTTGTTTCAAAAACCTTTAATCTCTGCTTCAGAACCAAAACGTTGCGCGTCTTGACTGTTGACCAATGACCAGTCATCAGCATTGGTGCGCAAAGGCGGGTGCACATATCCAGATTAGTGACCAGAAAGTGCTTGTTTAATTTTCTACGGTTTTGCCTGGCAAAAACAGAGTAGCCTACCTACGTTAATATTATCCATATAAAGTACCATTTAGCAATTACATTTTTACATTTTAGTCATTTAGCAGACACTCTTATCCAGAGCGACTTACAGTTAGCAAGTGCATAAATTATTTTTTTGATACTGGTCCCCCGTGGGAATCGAACCCACAACCCTGGCGTTGCAAACACCATGCTCTACCAACTGAGCTACGTCCCTGCCGGCCATTCCCTCCCCTACCCTGGACTACGCTGGGCCAATTGTGCACCGCCCCATGGGTCTCCCGGTCACGGCTGGCTACGACAGAGCCTGGATTCGAACCAGGATCTCTAGTGGCACAGCTAGCACTGCGATGCAGTGCCTTAGACCACTGCGCCACTCGGGAGGTAGGCGCAGTGGTGCAATCTGCTATGGACGCATATTTCCCACAACAATAGGCTACCCGGTGATTTTATTGATCGTTTTCATATTTCAGAAAGGCCTAGTTTGGGTGGGTTATAATCAAGGGTTGGAATCGGTTCAGTGAATGGTGATCTATACTGTTCCAGAACAGAACCGTTATTTTAAAAGCATGGGAACCGGTTAATGACGTTATTTTACGTTCCAGCATTTTTTTCCAGTCCCACAAAAATCGCAACAAAGCGCCTATGCAAAGCCTTCACTCTGTCACTCAGAAACGTATTCTAGCGTCTGCCTGCCAGCTGGAAATCTTTGCCAGTGGGTGTGCATGTATGTGTAGGCTAACTGCCCCTCCCCTCTGAAGCATAGGTTACTGTAACCAACTGACGACGTTACATGTGTAATTCAGAAATTAGGGAGAGTTGTTTAATTAGAGAAGAATGGATTTACTTTTTCAGTGCTAGTTAAGAATACTATAGTTATCACGTTTCATGTTGGATTTATTAACTACAAAAAGGTAAGACATGTTTTTTTATTCTAGTGCTGCTCTGCACACACAAGCTTGTTAGCTAGCTAGCATTTACTCTGGTTCAACGTTAAATCAACTCGGAAGTTCAAAGACATTCAAAGTTCCTCCATAGAAGCCGCTCCTCCGTAGGACATCAGTATCAAGCCCGTCTGTCAGTCTGGACTTCATCACATCATCTTGCAAGTCTCCATGTGCTGGCTCCATACATGTTTCTGTGAACACATACACACGTAGTCACTGTTCTATTACCAATGGCAGTTAGGATAGGTAATATCTGACACACAAACAGGTACTATGTTGAAGTTTGAACAGGTCAGATAAAACCTACCCAATTATGGTCTCCCCATCAAACGACTGAGGTTGCCATCTGGCAAAAGCACCTCCAGGCCATCTGTAGAAATAGGCAGAGTTGAGGCAGACTTCAGCAGTGACACATGGAATGAAAAGGGTGTTGCTATTACTGGACATTTGTGCTGTACTGTATTATTAGTAATCATCTCATTGTGGATGTGTTGAGTGGATGTGTTGAGTGCCACGTCTCTCTGCATCTCATGCATCTGTGAACACATACAGTCACTGGTCTATTACCAATGGCAGTTAGGGATAGGTGATATCTGACACACAAACATATACTATGTTGAACAGGTCAGACTAAACCCACCTAATTCTGTTCTCCCCGACCGTTGGTGAGCAGGCAAGAGTTGAGGCTGGAGGTGAGGTTAGCTAGCTAGCTAGTTAGGGTAGCTAGCTAGCTAATGTTTCTTCAGCTATGCTAGTGATGATAGTGATAATGATTATCAAAATATACATAACCAAATACATAACCAGCAGTCGAACTCCAACCACCTATTCCGCATGATAGGGTCCTTCGGCAGGGCATGCAAACCAGTTGGCTGTGCATCCTGCTGGAAGCATGCATTGCATGGCTAATCCATATAGGGCTTTACAGTCTCTCTCTCTCTCTCTCTCTCTCTCTCTCTCTCTCTCTCTCTCTCTCTCTCTCTCTCTCTCTCTCACACACACACACACACACACACACACACACACACACACACACACTCTCTCTCTCTCTCTCTCTCTCTCTCTCTCTCTCTCTCTCTCTCTCTCTCTCTCTCTCTCTCTCTCTCTCTCTCTCTCTCTCTCTCTCTCTCTCTCTCTCTCTCTCTCTCTCTCTCTCTCACACACACACACACACTCTAAAACACACTCTAAGACACACTCTTTAAAACCCACACCCACACATTATTCTTAGTATTGTAATGTAATAATGGAGTAGTGTAAATTCGTATAATGCACAATGTTTTGTTTGATGTAATGTTTTTACCCCGTTTTGTTACCCAGCAAGAGTAGCTGCTGCCTTGTCAACAGATAATGGGGATGCTAATAAAATACTAAATACTCAGAACCATCACTCTGTAGGAGTGCAGACTGAAGCATTGACTAGGCTTCATATGGAATAGCTGATTAAATCTCCATGTTGTTGGTGTAATTATCACTCATGTAACCAAATCAACCGTAAAACTAAATTAGCGCTTCTAGGAAAAAAACAACCCTCTTGTAAGATATTAGAGGGACCACAGAGGATAAACACATTTTTTCACAACAGTTCGATGCCCCTAATGTACTGTATGTGTTTGAAAAGCCAGGCAGGAGGTTTGTCTTGTTTTGAAACATGCGAGTCCTCAGCCCACATTTGCATTTTCATTCTATTCAGTGGCTTTCACTTATTACTTTAAAATTGTTTTTGAATCTCTAATTCCCTGGATGGCTCGCTGTATTGAATGCTATTTGCTCTGTATTATTTGATGTAGGAGGCTGTGGGGAGCTGCTGTCAATCTGTGTTCACGGTTAATGTTCTTAAGTAAAGCCAATATGGTTGTTTTCGCTGCGTGTTGTCATAAAGGTGGGGCGGGCAGGCCTGGTAACATGATGGATGAGCGTGGGCATCTGACGCCCCTGCTGCAGGAGACGAGAGGAGAAGAGAGGAGCCCATGCTGGGAGAGCCATTGAGAGCCACTGCACTGCAGAGGGGGCTCAGTGTGTTAGAGGGCCAGCATAATACAAACTCACAATGGGCTGCAGTTTAATATAGGGCTATGATAGGACTCTGACTGTGCTCTCACACTGAACCATGCTGAGGCAAGTTCAGGTGCTCCTGCTACAAATGCCCAAATGGTGCCTAAATGCTTTGAGATAGACTAATTATTTTAGGTAGAGGCTATGTGAATATTAGTAATGTGTAATTCTATCTATATAAAAGTGGGCAAATTATTTGAACTGCTCTTTTTATTTCCTTGCTGAATTTACCTTTCTTAAGAAGGATAAGCTAGTATTAGTATATGTTGTCCAATTGATATAAATAGGAAAAAATAACTATTTTGAAATGTTTTAATGAGTGAATTCATCAGTATTGTTCCTTGACATTTACAGCTTTGTTAAACCTAACAGATCAGGCGTGTGGTTGCTAGTTGGTCCGTTTAGGGCTGTGAAAGGGTGGTGTGTCGCAGCTAGCTATGGCATGATATGATGTTTCGGCCTTGGAGGTGAAGCGTGCGGTGCAACTAGCAGAGAGGGGAGTGTGAGATGGTTGTCCGTGATGGCCGTTGGTCCATGCAGGATTTTATCTCCCAGCTGCACCTTGGGGTCGGTGCCGCCTGAACTCTGCAGTGCCATAAATCAGAGCCGGGGCCTTGACAGTGTGTATTCTTCCTGTCATGGCTGAAGTTAGATCCAGAGAGGAAGGATGTCAATGAAACAAAGCAGCACTTATTCACACTGTGGTGATTCAGTGCAGACCAGAGCCCTGGGGGATTTCTCATTGTCCCTTTTTTCACTTCCTCCTCTATGATGCCTGCACAGCAAATTGGCCAGTGTTACCTAGTGTTGATTTTTCAGTGTAACATTTCTATTGATTCAGGTGTTAAATTAACACCCATTGGTGTAAAAGAACCCCAGTGTTGGTGTTAATAACCAGTTTTAAACCAAAACCACACCCATCATTATCATATTTCTTGCCAATTAACATCTGAATGATTCAGAGGGGAACTGGGTGAATGTGTTGTGGTCAGATGAGACCAAAATCGAGCTCTTTGGCATCAACTCAACTCGCCGTGTTTGGAGGAGGAGGAATGCTGCCTATGACCCCAAGTACCGTCAAATCTTGGGTGAGAACCTCCTTCCCTCAGCCAGGGCATTGAAAATGGGTCGTGGATGGGTATTCCAGCATGACAATGACCCAAAACACACGGCCAAGGCAACAAAGGAGTGGCTCAAGAAGAAGCACATTAAGGTCCTGGAGTGGCCTAGCCAGTCTCCAGACCTTAATCCCATAGAAAATCTGTGGAGGGAGCTGAAGGTTCGAGTTGCCAAACGTCAGGCTCGAAACCTTAATGATTTGGAGAAGATCTGCAAAGAGGAGTGGGACAAAATCCCTCCTGAGATGTGTGCAAACCTGGTGGCCAACTACAAGAAACGTCTGACCTCTGTGATTGCCAACAAGGGTTTTGCCACCAAGTACTAAGTCATGTTTTGCAGAGGGGTCAAATACTTATTTCCCTCATTAAAATGCAAATGAATTTATAACATTTTTGACATGCGTTTTTCTGGATATTATTGTTGTTATTCTGTCTCTCACTGTTCAAATAAACCTACCATTAAAATTATAGACTGATCATTTCTTTGTCAGTGGGCAAACGTACAAAATCAGCAGGGGATCAAATACTTTTTTCCCTCACTGTAGCTGCAAGCAACAATGAACAGGGTTCACAGGACAGAAAGGACACAAGATCAGTTGGATAACAAAGCGAGCACTCTATCATGTAAGAACTATCTCCTTTCATGTGCAATCATGAGTCTAAATGCAAAATCTGGAGGGAATCTGACATATGGTTCATGAGGAGAAGATGTTTTTGAGCATTAGAGTTACATATGCAAAGAATTAGTCAATAGTTTGCTTGTTTTTTGATATATCAATACCAAATTCAGTGTGGTTCAACTTAGGGACGTCCATGATAGCGTTATCAAGTTTCAAGTTGATAGGCCACTGTGGAGTGGATCTATAGTGGTTTAAAGGACACGTAAAATCAGATTTTAGATTTGTCAATTACTCAGCCATCTTTTGACCAATTCCTTAGTTTAAGTTAAGACATGTACCATGGGCCTAAACATTACACATTTGGTGCAATTTTGTCCTATAGTTCATGAGAAGAAGATTTTAAAAGTATTTTTTGCATATTTTAGCATGTTAGCGTATGTGCTAATCTGCATCTACTGGTATAGTGTGGCTACATTTAAGAAAGGTTCCCTAACGTTCTCACTACTTAGAGAAATTGAATATTGTAGGGCTTCCCTCATGCCCCTTTTGATGACGGTGCTAGCAGCCACGTCGTGAGTGAGTGCTAGCTAGCTACCGACTGGAACATTAAGTTAGCCAAGAACAACAACACAAACAAACGGACTATGCAGCTACAAGTAGTGAGTGGAGTTACAAACAGACTATACTAAACAAGTTAAATGTCTTACCTGTGATTAAATGTTTTCCACACACATACAGTGGGGAGAACAAGTATTTGATACACTGCCGATTTTGCAGGTTTTCCTACTTACAAAGCATGTAGAGGTCTGTAATTTTTATCATAGGTACACTTCAACTCTGAGAGACGGAATCTAAAACAAAAATCCAGAAAATCACATTGTATGATTTTTAAGTAATTAATTTGCATTTTATTGCATGACATAAGTATTTGATCACCTACCAACCAGTAAGAATTCCGACTCTCACAGACCTGTTAGTTTTTTCTTTAAGAAGCCCTCCTGTTCTCCACTCATTACCTGTATTAACTGCACCTGTTTGAACTCGTTACCTGTATAAAAGACACCTGTCCACACACTCAATCAAACAGACTCCAACCTCTCCACAATGGCCAAGAACAGAGAGCTGTGTAAGGACATCAGGGATAAAATTGTAGACCTGCACAAGGCTGGGATGGGCTACAGGACAATAGGCAAGCAGCTTGGTGAGAAGGCAACAACTGTTGGCGCAATTATTAGAAAATGGAAGAAGTTCAAGATGACGGTCAATCACCCTCGGTCTGGGACTCCATGCAAGATCTCACCTCGTGGGGCATCAATGATCATGAGGAAGGTGAGGGATCAGCCCAGAACTACACGGCAGGACCTGGTCAATGTACCTGAAGAGAGCTGGGACCACAGTCTCAAAGAAGACCATTAGTAACACACTACGCCGTCATGGATTCAAATCCTGCAGCACACGCAAGGTCCCCCTGCTCAAGCCAGCGCATGTCCAGGCCCGTCTGAAGTTTGCCAATGACCATCTGGATGATCCAGAGGAGGAATGGGAAAAGGTCATGTGGTCTGATGGGACAAAAATAGAGCTTTTTGGTCTAAACTCCACTCGCCGTGTTTGGAGGAAGCAGAAGGATGAGTACAACCCCAAGAACACCATCCCAACCGTGAAGCATGGAGGTGGAAACATCATTCTTTGGGGATGCTTTTCTGCAAAGGGGACAGGACGACTGCACCGTATTGAGGGGAGGATGGATGGGGCCATGTATCGCGAGATCTTACTTCCCTCAGTAAGAGCATTGAAGATGGGTCGTGGCTGGGTCTTCCAGCATGACAATGACCCGAAACACACAGCCAGGGCAACTAAGGAGTGGCTCCGTAAGAAGCATCTCAAGGTCCTGGAGTGGCCTAGCCAGTCTCCAGACCTGAACCCAATAGAAAATCTTTGGAGGGAGCTGAAAGTCTGTATTGCCCAGCGACAGCCCCGAAACCTGAAGGATCTGGAGAAGGTCTGTATGGAGTAGTGGGCCAAAATACCTGCTGTAGTGTATGCAAACCTGGTCAAGACCTACAGGAAACGTATGATCTCTGTAATTGTCACGCCCTGACTTATGGGACTCTTGTATGTTAAGTCAGGGTGTGGAGATCTGTGTTATTATTTCTATGTTCTCGTTCTAGGTTTTGTGTTTCTATGTTTCGCCGGGTGTGATTCCCAATCAGAGGCAGCTGTCACTCGTTGTCTCTGATTGGGGATCATACTTTAGCAGCCTGTTTGTTATCATTAGTTGTGGGATCTTGTTCCGTGTAGAGGCTTGTATTGTGTTAAGCCTGTGGACTTCATTTCACGTTACGTTGTTTTGTTCGTGTGTTTTTGTTATAATAAACATATATGCATTCCATGCTGCATCTTGGTCTGACCCGTCCTTCAACAAACGTGACAGTAATTGCAAACAAAGGTTTCTGTACCAAATATTAAGTTCTGCTTTTCTGATGTATCAAATACTTATGTCATGCAATAAAATGCAAATGAATTACTTAAAAATCATACAATGTGATTTTCTGGATTTTTGTTTTAGATTCCGTCTCTCACAGTTGAAGTGTACCTATGACAAAAATTACAGACCTCTACATGCTTTGTAAGTAGGAAAACCTGCAAAATCGTATCAAATACTTGTTCTCCCCACTGTAGCTACGTGTAGCCTACTTGGACACAGGGTCCTCACATTTCCCACTCTCCCACGCCGAATAGCCTGAAGCAACAGGGCTCTTCTCGCAGGCTCTTTTTCCCTACGTGGGACCATTGCGAACCTTAGGTCAGGTTTTTTACCTGGTTACATGTACATTAAACAACACAGCAACTTTTCGGCATGCTTTGTTATTTCTGTATTACAAAAAATCGACGACGAAGTTGGCTCTTTTACAGTGGTTGTTAATGGGACAGAATGTTTTATTTTCCCTAATTTGTGGGCGTGGTCGAGGGGATTTCCTTATTATTACGTGAATATCGAGAATGCCTCAACCCAGGCATGCTGGGTTTCTCTGCAAAATGCTCTCATGGTCAACAGAGCTGATCATGGACTGTTGGATTGCATTACTATTGTTTTAGAACTAATTACAGAATACAGTTCACTGATACACCTTAGAAGCTTGAAAACAGCATACATGACAGAACATGAAAACCGCATACAATAAGTGTATTGGACTGTTTATTAATTAAGCATTAGCATTATAAATTACAATATGTTCAGAATTGTACAGTATGTATTGATCAGACATGTATTTGATCATTTACAATAGGACAGCATAGCCAAAATATTGATCAACATGAACACTCATAAAAAATAAAGGTGAGAAATATTGGAGAGACATCCTTTGACATTAAAACATATTAGAGCCTTAAGCCTAATATAGGCCTTGGCCGCCCTACAGTGTGCAGGACCCCATTGATTCTTACAATTTGTAACACTTATCTCTTGTCTGAATGCTTAAAAAAACAATACAAAGTAACAAAATGTGATATCATATCACGTTAAAGTGAATTACTTAGGCTTTAAGAAATGCAACCAACTACAGAGATTGATGGGGAGATGAGGGTGACCTATGTACCCCACTTCAATCAAGCAGGCTTCAGTCACCCACTTGGCTTCAGTCACCCCCAAGATTGAAGCGGGAGACAAATCCAGCTATGGCCTCCTCCTTGTCAGGCCTCTCACACTGGGCAGACAGGGGTCCTGGGATGGACAGCTCACACAGCTTCCCCACATACAGTGCTGGATCAAAGATGAGCTTGTTGAAGAGGAGATCCAGGAGCCTGTCTACGTAGCCTGTAATGTTTTTGAAAAAGGAAATGTTTGTTAAATGGGTAGTGAATTTAATTTCCTTTTATTTACTGTTCTGAGTTATGATGCTATCAATTCATTGATGTAGTGATCTACTCATTCTACGTTTTCTGGTGTTTTTCTAAGTACTCAGTTTGAAATATGCTATATTTAATATTTAGTTTTTGTGAAACTTTTCAATGTTTGTATTTGGAATTTTTGTGTGCCTGAAATGCTGAGTTGATGCAGATTTGAAAGGAATAACAATGACGTACAGTATATTGGGTCTGTCTTCACAGGCTTCACAGCATATCCCCCCTTCTTTGCCTTGGGAAAGCTCTTTTTGTATCACAGCATTCCTGATGCCGTGGGTGCCTGTGAAGCTGTCCAGACAGAGTAGATGTTGGATTTTCTAAAATGTCTATCATTACAGCTTGATGATAGTGGAAAGATAAAAGGATATCGAAAGTGAAATAATAATAATAAGGCTTTGTGATGTTGCATAAAGCCGGAAGTACATCCTTTGTAATGCCTGCCTCCTGAATCCAAGTGTTTGACACAGGGGGAGGGGACCAGTAACTTTATGATAAAACTTTATCAATGTACCAGATAGTCATTTTCCATACTTGGGTCACCCTATTTTGAACTGGTTTCATCCAAATATCATCCACAAACATGATTTTCACTGTACGGGACAGTTAAGAGATGTACCATGGGCATACAGTGCATTCGGAAAGTATTCAGTCCCCTTCACTTTTTCCACATTTGGTCTGTTACAGCCTTATTCTAAAATGGATTAAATAGTTTTTTTCCCCCTCATCAATCTACACACTATACCCCATAATGACAAAGCAAAAACAGTTTTTTTTTAAATGTTTGGAAAATATATATATTTTAAAACTAATACATTTACATAAGTATTCAGACCCTTTACTCAGTACTTTGTTGAAGCACCTTTGGCAGCGATTACTGCCTCAAGTCTTCTTGGGTATGACACTACATGCTTGGTACACCTGTATTTGGGGAGTTTCTTCCATTCTTCTCTGCAGATCCTCTCAAGCTCTGTCAGGTTGGAGGGGAGCGTTACTGCACAGCTATTTTCAGGTCTCTCCGGAGATCGGGTTCAAGTCCGGGCTCTGGCTGGGCCCCTCAAGGACATTCAGAGACTTGTCCCGAAGCAACTCCTGCGTTGTCTTGGCTGTGTGCTTAGGGTCGTTGTCCTGTTGGAAGGTGAACCTTAGCCCCAGTCTGAGGTCCTGAGCGCTCTGGAGCAGGTTTTAATCAAGGAGCTCTCTGTACGTTGCTTCGTTCATCTTTCCCTCGATCCTGACTAGTCTCCCAGTTCTTGCCGCTGAAAAACATCCCCACAGCATGATGCTGCCACCACCATTCTTCACCATAGGGATGGTATTGGCCAGGTGATGAGCGGTGCCTGGTTTCCTCCAGATGGGATGCTTGGCATTCGGGCCAAAGAGTTCAATCTTGGTTTCATCAGACCAAAGAATCTTGTTTCTCATGGTTTGAGAGTCCTTTAGGTGCCTTTTGGCAAACTACAAGTGGGCTGTCATGTGCCTTTAACTGAGGAGTGGCTTCCGTCTGGCCACTCTACCATAAAGGCCTGATTGGTGGAGTGCTTCAGAGATGGTTGTCCTTCTAGAAGGTTCTCCCATCTCCACAGAGGAACTCTGGAGCTCTGTCAGAGTGACCATCGGGTTCTTGGTCACCTCCCTGACCAAGGCCCTTCTCCCCCAATTGCTCAGTTTGGCTGGGCGGCCAGCTCTAGGAAGAGTCTTGCTGGTTCCAAACTTCTTCCATTTAAGAATGATGGAGGCCACTGTGTTCTTGGGGACCTTCAATGCTGGATAAGTTTTTTTGGTACCCTTCCCCAGATCTGTGCCCCGACACAATCCTGTCTCGGAGCTCTACGGACAATTCCTTCGACCTCATGGCTTTGTTTTTGCTCTGACATGCACTGTCAACTATATAGACAGGTGTGTGCCTTTCCAAATCATGTCCATTCAATTGAATTTACCACAGGTGTACGCCAATCAAGTTGTAGAGACATCTCAAGGATGGTCAATGGAAACAGGATGCACCTGAGCTCAATTTCGAGTCTCATAGCAAAGGGTCTGAATACTTATGTAAATAAGGTATTTATGTTTCTTACTTTTAATAAATCCGCAAACATTTCTGAAAACCTGTTTTCGCTATGTCATTATGGGGTATTGTGTGTAGATTGATGAGGAAAAACTTTAATTTAATCCATTTTAGAATAAGGCTGTAACGTAACAAAATGTGGAAAAATTGAAGGGGTCTGAATACTTTCCGAATGCACTGTACATACCGAATTTTGTGATATTTTGACTTATGGTTCATGAGAATACGTTTTTCAAAGGTTTGCTGTGAACCCCCTAATTATAACATATTTGCTTAGGATCTCGTTTGGTGAAGGCCACAGGACTGAAAATGGATGAATGCAACAACCATGTCTCTGTCATTAACAAATAAAATCATGGGTTGTAACTCCACAATTCACTGAAAAGGCACCCACACCCACATTGAATGCAACATGTTCATAATGTTTTTTATCAGTTGCTTTTTGGGTTAAATCATGCCTTTTGTGGGTGTATCATGTCAAGGAAAGTGCATGGATGCAAAACCAATAGTCTATCCCGGTCATTTTTTATTTATTTGACAACAGAAGCAGAATAGCTGTGACTAAAATTGTATCTTGAATATAACCTGTTAATCCCAGTGTGATACACACTTAAAAAACCCACTGCTTGTACATCCTGTGTATGATATTTCCACCACAGCTTCACCAGAGATTGTTTGCTGGGAGTAAACAGATGTTGTTTGTCTTTCAGATGTAGATATTTAGCTTCTCCAGGGAGCCAATAGACCTGTGCAACTTCCTAACTGAATTAAAAGTTGACTCATTGTTATCATATTAGGCTAAGAGTGTTAAAGAGAAAGGTGAATGTTAGAAAGAGGATGAGACGACACCTCTATCTAGTGTCAATACGGAACTGTATTTATTGTTTTTAATAACATACATTCTTTTTAAATCATCAAAAGAGTCTTTTCTCCCCAATTTTGTGATATCCAATTGGACGTTACAGTCTTGTCCCATCGCTGCAACTCCCGTACGGACTCAGGAGAGGCAAAGGTCGAGAGCCATGCGTCCTCCGAAATACGACCCTGCCATGCCGCACTGCTTCTTGACACACTGCTCGCTTAACCCGGAAGCCAGCCGCACCAATGTGTCGGAGTAAACACCGTACAACTGGCGACCGAAGTCAGCTTGCAGGCGCCCCGGCCCGCCACAAGGAGTCGCTAGAGCACGATGGGACAAGGAAATCCCGGCCGGCTAAACCCTCACCTACCCGGACGATGCTGGGCCAATTGTGCGCCGCCTCATGGGAACCCGGGTCTGTAGTGACGCCTCAAGCACTGCGAAGCAGTGCCTTAGACCGCGGCGCCACTCGGGAAGCGTTAGCTAGCTATCTTAACAATGAACCGTAATCCGAACTCATACTACCATGCATGAATCTGCAGATAGCTAAAGCTAACCAACTAGGTTCAATGTTAGCTAGCTAGCTAACATTAGGCTATAACTAACAATGCAAATGGCTTACTGAGATACGAATAATATTACTACACAGATCATACACGTAACGTTAGCTAGCGAGCCATCCAGCTAACGTTAGCCAGCTAGCTAACAGTACGCTTTAACTTGCAATGAAAACGATTTTCGGACAAAATTAGGAATGTATAATATCTGAAAATGTGCTAGACTCTTACCCGTATGCATGGATGAATGCTTCTCCCTCTGTCATGGATGCCAAGGTTGCCCGTAGTTTGAAGATGTAATCCGGAGACAGGTGTTTTATACAACAGCCTCCTGTGTTTTCTTTTCGACTCTCTCCGCATTTGGCAAGCATCTCTCTGCTTCCACCGCACATTCCACTGATTTCAAAAGTTGGTCAACTTCTTCTGTGACAACAACATTGTTGATCGCCATTTCTTCCCCCATCACGGTCATCAGAAGAATCTACAATGTCTGGTTCAATGAAAATGTTTTTACCTAAATCAGGGATTTCCTCATTGTCTGATTCAGAGAGCGTCAGCATGGCACGATCATCCTCCAGAAAGTAGCCCATCACAACTTTTTCCCACTGATCTTTGTTGATAGCGTTATTAACTTCAGGGCAGCAATGCAACACTTTTTCAGTTCTTCATTAAAAAACAAAAGTTGCGGTATAAAGGATTATCCACACATACTAAGCAGACAGTAGCAGCTACAACTCATCTCTCGGCATGTCCAGCCAATCATGGCTAGCGGGAAGGTTCCTGGCTGTGACACAGCCTGGGATCGAACACGGGTCTGTAGTGACCGCTGCGACACTCGGGAGGCCCCGTGATTAAATTGAACTATAACTATAGATTGGAATTTAAATTGCACAAGAATTATTTTTACATTTAAGTCATTTAGCAGACGCTCTTATCCAGAGCGACTTACAAATTGGTGCATTCAACTTAGGATAGCCAGTGGGACAACCACCACTGGGGGGGGGGGGTGTAGAAGGATTACTGTTAGACTATTCCAGGTATTCCTTAAAGAGGTAGGGTTTCAAGTGTCTCCGGAAGGTGGTCAGTGACTCCGCTGTCCTGGCGTCATGGGGGAGCTTGTTCCACCATTGGGGTGCCAGAGCCGCGAATAGCTTTGACTGGGCTGAGCAGGAACTGTGCTTCCGTAGAGGTAGGGGGGCTAGCAGGCCAGAGGTGGATGAACGTAGTGCCCTTGTTTGGGTGTAGGGTCTGATCAGAGCCTGAAGGTAAGGAGGTGCCGTTCCCCACACAGCTCCGTAGGCAAACACCATGGTTTTGTAGTAGATGCTAGCTTCAACTGGAAGCCAGTGGAGTGTGCGGAGGAGCGGGGTGACATGAGAGAACTTGGGAAGGTTGAACACCAGACGGGCTGCAGCGTTCTGGGTAAGTTGTAGGGGTTTAATGGCACAGGCAGGGAGCCCAGCCAACAGCGAGTTGCAGTAATCCAGACGGAAGATGACAAGTGCCTGGATTAGGACCTGTGCCGCTTTCTGTGTAAGGTAGGGTTGTCCTCTGCGAATGTTGTAGAGCATGAACCTGCAGGATCGGGTCACCGCTTTGATGTTAGCGGAGAACGACAGGGTGTTGTCCAGGGTCACGCCAAGGTTCTTTGCACTCTGGGAGGAGGACACAATGGAGTTGCCAACCGTGATGGCGAGATCATGGAGCGGGCAGTCCTCCCCCGGGAGGAAGAGCAGCTCCGTCTTGCCGAGGTTCAGCTTGAGGTGGTGATCCGACATCCACACTGATATGTCTGCCAGACATGCAGAGATGCAATTTGCCACCTGGTTATCAGAAGGGGGAAAGGAGAAAATTAATTGTGTTTAATCTGCGTAGCAATGATAGGAGAGACCATGTGAGGATATGACAGAGCCAAGTGACTTGGTGTATAGAGAGAATAGGAGAAGGCCTAGAACTGAGCCCTGGGGGGACACCAGTGGTGAGAGCACGTGGTGCAGAGACAGATTCTCGCCACGCCACCTGGTAGGAGCGACCTGTCAGGTAGGACGCAATCCAAGAGGGAGCAGCGCCAGAGATGCCCAACTCGGTGAGAGTGGAGAGGAGGATCTGATGGTTCACAGTATCAAAGGCAGCAGATAGGTCTAGAAGGATAAGAGCAGAGGAGAGAGAGTTAACTTTAGCAGTGCGGAGAGCCTCCGTGACACAGAGAAGAGCAGTCTCAGTTGAATGAGCAGTCTTGAAACCTGACTTGTTTGGATCAAGAAGGTCATTCTGAGAGAGATAGCAGGAGAGTGGGCTAGAGACGGCACACTCAAGAGTTTTGGAGAGAAAAGAAAGAAGGGATACTGGTCTGTAGTTGTTGACATTGGAGGGTTCGTAGGTTTTTTGAGGAGGGGTGCAACTCTTGCTCTCTTGAAGACGGAAGGGACATAGCCAGCGATCAAGGATGAGTTGATGAGCGAGGTGAGGTAAGGGAGAAGGTCTCTGGAAATGTTCTGGAGAAGAGAGGAAGGGATAGGGTCAAGCGGGCAGGTTGTTGGGTGGCCGGCCGTCACAAGTCGCAAGATTTCATCTGGAGAGAGAGGGGAGAAAGAAGTCAAAGCATAGGGTAGGGCAGTGTGAGCAGGACCAGCGGTGTCATTTAACTTAATAAATGAGGATCGGATGTCGTTAACCTTCTTTTCAAAAGAAGGGAAGAGGGAGGGGGAGGAGGAGGAGGATTCAGCAGGGAGGAGAAGGTGGCAAAGAGCTTCCTAGTGTTAGAGGCAGAGGCTTGAAATTTAGAGTGGTAGAAAGTGGCTTTAGCAGCAGAAACAGAGGAAGAAAATGTAGAGAGGAGGGAGTGAAAAGATGACAGGTCCGCAGGGAGTCTAGTTTTCCTCCATTTCCGCTCGGCTGCCCGGAGCCCTGTTCTGTGAGCTCGCAATGAGTCGTCAAGCCACGGAGCAGGAGGGGAGGACCGAGCCGGCCGGGAGGATAGGGGACATAGAGACATTTACATTTCCTATTAGTGTTGGCCAACATACTGTGACAGGCTATCAGTGCTGTCAAACTATTTCTCCAAAAATGCACTACCACTGGCTGGCAGTGAATACATGACGCTACTCAGTTGAAAAGCGTGAAATGCTGAGGACTGGAAAAGAAAGGAAAATTAAGTGGAAAAGACATACATAAAAGCCAAGAAAGTAAAAGTTTGGAGTATAATGAGCAGTTGGAATGTGGGTTTTGCTGAATAAATCAGCTGGAGTGCTATTAGAACACATAAAAAGTAGGCTGAATGCTTTTCATGTGACAAATGTGTAATTAAGAATGATTTTATACTCCCTGTATTCACAGGCTTGTAGATAGAGGACAAAGAACGTTCATCTCCTTCTGTAGTTGATGAGATGCAGCTTTTAATTACACCCCCATTAGAATGACACAATTTCCCATTCCAAATGTAAATCTGAGCTTCATACTTGAATGTTGTCATGTTTTGAGAGAGGGCCCTTTTGAGACGTCTGTATATACTCTGACACCACACCATCTCTACAGCCAGAACATTCTGTATTAGACTCACTGACTCACTTTGACACTTGGAGAAAAGTGTGTTCTCTCTTTGTCTGTAACAAATGTATAATCCATCCTTGTCTGTCTTGTATATGCCCAAAATCAGAGCTGAGTTTTACAGGTCAGCAGGACACTTATATCCCTTTGATACTAAGACGTTTTTCCGCCGACTTTATCATACCGCCAACTTCTTTATGCCTTTTCTATATATCTGAAAGTTATTACAGGTATCAAAGCCAAAACTTTTATTTTCGCCTAACGACCTAGTTAGTAATAATTTCGGTAAAGTTCTGCCTACGGCTTAGTATGAAACGTAACCGTAATGCTGAGGCGGCTTTGACACGCACTACGCTCTTAAACTCTTGATGGTTGCTAGGCAGCACCCGTTAACCATCCTCCTGCCAGTTCTAAAATTGGCAAGGCATGTCACTTCGTTCATCTCTGCGCATAGCCCACCACTAAGCATGCACTGTTTTCGTAACCACAACTGGATGGATCCATAAAGAATTAGACAGCTGTGGGAATAAATATCACTAAATGACGAAAATATTGGAATAAAGTAGCTAATGCAATTGAAGGCATGTATCAAACTGTTGCTTACTGAAACTCCCAAAGTCATCCAATCCTTGTAATAAATTTGAAGCAATAGTCTACTGCGTGTGGTCAACTAGATGATCATTTCAGTACCGTTTTGATTGGGACAGCGCCATCGCGCTGCTTTGAGACAAGCGTGGGGACTCGTCTTGATAAATCAATAAATGTCAGATTTTAGTTAGCTAAATTGAGGTGAGTGCTACCCATCTTCGTCTTGTCTAGTTGGCTAATTTATTAGCACATTTTGCCATGTTAAACTATGTAGTTCACAAGTGGATTATTTTGCTCTTCACTCGCCGTCGTTTAGGAGCCTAGGCCTACTCCCGACCAAAAGCCTGTGACTTCACTGACTTGTCTGATAATCAATCAATGTGATTTTGTTTGAGACTCAAATGCTTTTGAAAATAGGATTGCTATTATTTTCTATCTGTATCATGATGAAGGTAAGACCCTACACCTGCTCCCTAACAAAGCGGAGTGAGGATAGGAAAGAGATTAAACTTGGATTTAAAAAGCATGGGCTTGGGCTCTGTTTCAAAATATCATTTTATTTATATGACAGAGGTTGCACACGTTCTCGTGACACAAGTTATGTAGGAAAAATATTTATTGTATTTTATTTTGTTATATTATATTCTTACTATAAAATATATGTGTGTTGACTGTGATTGTGTAGGTGTGTCTTGTCTGTTTAACTAACAAAATAACTAACTATTTGGATGGTGCAGCCATGGCTGCAGAGACCCGTAACATAGCCCTAATTAAACAAAAAATATTATATTATATTATTTTGAAAATAAATTGTATTAGTCTTATAATGTTTCTTAGGACCTGCCTAAATGAATTAATAATGGTTTTCTTTTTGATGATGTATATTCTCAATGAATTTATTAAAGATGCACTATGCAGAAATCATTCCGCCATTTCCTGGTTGCTAAAATTATAATAGTTTGTCAGTTTATGTGACAAAACAAGCAAGTATAGTGTAGAGAATCATTGTACAATCTAAACCGCTGTGAAATATATTTTCCATAACCAAAAATATTGTATTTTCAACTGTATGAAGCTGGTGTACAAAACCGAAAGTAAAAGATGCAAAAGATACACTTAAGATACACTTAAGAACGGGATGCATAGAAATAGAGCACATAGAACATATCTAACTCTTCTGAGATTTGCTTTTAATGAGAATCACAGATCTATAACAGACAGTCGGGTAGCCCAAATATTTACATATTGCATCCTTAATTTAGACACCCACCTGCACCTGCACACCACTACTACCCAGTGGTGGAAAAAGTACACAATTGTCATAATTGACTAAAAGTAAAGATACCTTAATAGATACTACTTGAGTAAAAGTATTTGGTTTTAAAAGTACTTAAGTATCAAAAGTAAATGTAATTGCTAAAATATACTTAAGTATCAAAAGTCAAATCATTTCAAATTCCTTATATTTAGCAAACCAGACGGCACAATTATTATAATTTTTGTAAATTTATGGATAGCCAGGGGCACACTCCAACACTCAGACATAATTTACAAACGAAGCATTTGTGTTTAGTGAGTCTGCCAGATCAGAGGCAGTTGGGATGACAAGGGATGTTCTCTTGATACAGTGGCTTGCGAAAGTATTCATCCCCCTTGGCATTTTTCCTATTTTGTTGCCTTACAACCTGGAATTAAAATTGATTTTTGGGAGGTTTGTATCATTTGATTTACACAACATGCCTACCACTTTGAAGATGCACCATTTTTTGTTGTTGTGTGAAACAAACAAGAAATAAGACAAAATAACAGAAAACTTGAGCGTGCGTAACTATTCACCCCCCCCAAAGTCAATACTTTGTAGAGCCACCTTTTGCAGCAATTACAGCTGCAAGTCTCTTGGGGTATGTCTCTATAAGCTTGGCACATCTAGCCACTGGGATTTTTTCCCATTCTTCAAGGGAAAACTGTTCCAGTTCCTTCAAGTTGGATGGGTTCCGCTGGTGTACAGCAATCTTTAAGTCATACCACAGATTCTCAATTGGATTGAGGTCTGGGCTTTGACTAGGCCATTCCAAGACATTTAAATGTTTCCCCTTAAACCACTCAAGTGTTGCTTTAGCAGTATGCTTAGGGTCATTGTCCTGCTGGAAGGAGAACCTCCGTCCCAGTCTCAAATTTCTGGAAGACTGAAACAGGTTTCCCTCAAGAATTTCCCTGTATTTAGCGCCATCCATCAGTCCTTCAATTCTGACCAGTTTCCCAGTCCCTGCCGATGAAAAACATCCCCACAGAATGATGCTGCCACCACCATGCTTCACTGTGGGGATGGTGTTCTCGGGGTGATGAGAGGTGTTGGGTTTGCGCCAGACATAGCGTTTTCCTTGATGGCCAAAAAGCTCACTTTTAGTCTCATCTGACCAGAGTACCTTCTTCCATATGTTTGGGGAGTCTCCCACATGACTTTTGGCGAACACCAAACGTGTTTGCTTATTTATTTTTTTTAATGCTTTTTTTCTGGCCACTCTTCCATAAAGCCCAGCTCTGTGGAGTGTATGGTTAAAGTGGTCCTATGGACAGATACTCCAACCTCCGCTGTGGAGCTTTGCAGCTCCTTCAGGGTTATCTTTGGTCTCTTTGTTGCCTCTCTGATTAATGCCCTCCTTGCCTGGCCCGTTAGTTTTGATGGGCGGCCCTCTCTTGGCAGGTTTGTTGTGGTGCCATATTCTTTCCATTTTTTAATAATGGATTTAATGGTGCTCCGTGGGATGTTCAACATTTCTGATATTTTTTTATAACCCAACCCTGATCTGTACTTCTCCACAACTTTGTCCCTGACCTGTTTGGAGAGCTCCTTGGTCTTCATGGTGCCGCTTGCTTGGTGGTGCCCCTTGCTTAGTCGTGTTGCAGACTCTGGGGCCTTTCAGAACAGGTGTATATATACTGAGATCATGTGACAGATCATGTGACACTTAGATTGCACACAGGTGGACTTTATTTAACTAATTATGTGACTTCTGAAGGTAATTGGTTGCACCAGATCTTATTTAGGGGCTTCATAGCAAAGGGGGTGAATACATATGCACGCACCACTTTTTCATTATTTATTTTTTAGAATTTTTTGAAACAAGTTATTTTCTTCATTTCACTTCACCAATTTGGACTATTTTGTGTATGTCCATTACATAAAATCCAAATAAAAATCAATTTAAATTACAGGTTGTAATGCAACAGAATAGGAAAAACGCCAAGGGGATGAATACTTTTACAAGGTACTGTAAGTGCGTGAATTTGACAATTTTCCTGTCCTGCTAAGTACATTATTTATTTAGGAATATAGTGGATTAAAAGTAAAAGTTGTCAAACATATAGATAGTAAAGAATAGTACAGATACACCAAAAAACGACTTAAGTAGTATTTTAAAGTAATTTTACTTAAGTACTTTACACCACTGCTACTACCACTCTTTCCCGGCATGCCGGTTTGGTAGGTATAAAAGGTGTATGCAGGCAAGAATGTGGTAAAAATGGGCCTGTTTGTAAGGGGGTCATATAAACATTGGCCAATTTTTTTTAAAGACTAAATACCGTAATTCCTATGTAAAAACAGTATAAGAGCAAAATCAAAGCCCCAAAAGAGCGGATGATGGAGCGTTGGTGTTATGGAGACAGACTGGCGGACTGCCAGGTGCCATCATCTCACTGAGCAGACAGGAGTGGCAGACAGAGGGCATGGCACTGGACAGGTATATCTGCTCAGGGTTGTCTCTGCTGTCTCAATTTGACATGGTTATGTCATCAATGTTTTCTATTGTATGGAGAGGAATTGATAATGCTGTTTGTTTTGTTAGTCTTGAAATACACAGAAAACGAACAAATTCTCCCTTCTACAGTATCATACACCAAATGTTAATGTTATGTCACGTTGAAATTATTAGGATTTCGTGTTCTGCAATTCCAGCTAAACAACTTATTTCACTTGGCCTTTTTCTTGTCGGTTTGCAAAATCTCATGTCTTTACTTTAGCGAGCCGAGAAGCAATACATATCCATAAAAAATATAATTTCATCGTTATAAAATCAAGCAACGAAATATCCATTGAAATGATTGCTATCAAAATATTATGGATAAGTAATTGCATGGTATCTAGTAGACAGATGGGCCTTGCAGACTGGCTGGAGCCTATTTTTAACAACGGTTTCAGTTGGAGAGTTGTTGTTGCTGAGCCCCTCATCAACACAAACTACATTAACCTTAGCAGCCATGCCTGTGGGGCTCATTCTTCAATTTCTTAGAGAGAAATAAAGGTCCTGACTCAGGGTACACAGGCAGGCAGCATTGTTAATGGCTTATTTACTGGTTAATGGCTATACTGAACCACAACAGCAATTAATGTGGAAAAATGGCAATCAAACAGCACGGTTTGGTGGAAGTTATTTGCTAACTGCATTTTGCATACCTAATAATAATATAATATGCCATTTAGCAGACGCTTTTATCCAAAGCGACTTACAGTCATGTGTGCATAAATTTTTACGTATGGGTGGTCCCGGGGATCGAACCCACTACCCTGGCGTTACAAGCGCCATGCTCTACCAATTGAGCTACAGAGGACCTCTAACTTTGGCTCACTTTATGTGGAAGCTGGTTTACAGTTACAGTGGGGAGAACAAGTATTTGATAGACTGCCGATTTTGCAGGTTTTCCTATTTACAAAGGATGTAGAGGTCTGTAATTTTTATCATAGGTACACTTCAACTGTGAGAGACGGAATCTAAAACAAAAATCCAGAAAATCACATTGTATGATTTTTAAGTAATTAATTTGCATTTTATTGCATGACATAAGTATTTGATCACCTACCAACCAGTAAGAATTCCGGCTCTCACAAACCTGTTAGTTTTTCTTTAAGAAGCCCTCCTGTTCTCCACTCATTTCCTGTATTAACTGCACCTGTTTGAACTCGTTACCTGTATAAAAGACACCTGTCCACACACTCAATCAAACAGACTCCAACCTCTCCACAATGGCCAAGACCAGAGAGCTGTGTAAGGACATCAGGGATAAATTGTAGACCTGCACAAGGCTGGGATGGACTACAGGACAATAGGCAAGCAGCTTGGTGAGAAGGCAACAACTGTTGGCGTAATTATTAGAAAATGGAAGAAGTTCAAGATGACGGTCAATCACCCTCGGTCTGGGGCTCCATGCAAGATCTCACCTCGTGGGGCATCAATGATCATGAGGAAGGTGAGGGATCAGCCCAGAACTACACGGCAGGACCTGGTCAATGACCTGAAGAGAGCTGGGACCACAGTCTCAAAGAAAACCATTAGTAACACACTATGCCGTCATGGATTAAAATCCTGCAGCGCACGCAAGGTCCCCCTGCTCAAGCCAGCGCATGTCCAGGCCCGTCTGAAGTTTCCAAATGACCATCTGGATGATCCAGAGGATGAATGGGAGAAGGTCATGTGGTCTGATGAGACATAAATAGAGCTTTTTGGTCTAAACTCCACTCGCCGTGTTTGGAGGAAGAAGAAGGATGAGTACAACCCCAAGAACACCATCCCAACCATGAAGCATGGAGGTGGAAACATCATTCTTTGGGGATGCTTTTCTGCAAAGGGGACAGACGACTGCACCGTATTGAGGGGAGGATGGATGGGGCCATGTATCGCGAGATCTTGGCCAACAACCTCCTTCCCTCAGTAAGAGCATTGAAGATGGGTCGTGGCTGGGTCTTCCAGCATGACAACGACCCGAAACACACAGCCAGGGCAACTAAGGAGTGGCTCCGTAAGAAGCATCTCAAGGTCCTGGAGTGGCTTAGCCAGTCTCCAGACCTGAACCCAATAGAAAATCTTTGGAGGGAGCTGAAAGTCCGTATTTCCCAGCGACAGCCCCGAAACCTGAAGGATCTGGAGAAGGTCTGTATGGAGGAGTGGGCCAAAATCCCTTCTGCAGTGTGTGCAAACCTGGTCAAGACCTACAGGAAACGTATGATCTCTGTAATTGCAAACAAAGGTTTCTGTACCAAATATTAAGTTCTGCTTTTCTGATGTATCAAATACTTATGTCATGCAATAAAATGCAAATTAATTACTTAAAAATCATACAATGTGATTTTCTGGATTACAGACCTCTACATGCTTTGTAAGTAGGGAAACCTGCAAAATCGGCAGTGTATCAAATACTTGTTCTCCCCACTGTACTTCCAACTCAGGAAACAGGCTAGTATACACAACCTTATCCTCTCTTTCCTATAGGCCTGCTCCAGATGCTGGTCTTTATTCAACGCTTTTCATTTATTCTACAGAATAAGCTTTTGATTTAGCTTACCATCAACCTTTACTCAATGTTTTAGTATTCCAGACCATGAAAATCCAACAAAACAACTCAAAGTACAACACATATTTGCTCCATAATATCTTTATCTCCTCTTCTCCTTTATCTCCTTTTCTTTTTCCCTCAATCCCACTCCCAACAATCTCTGTCTCTCATTTTCTCTGTTTCACTGTGGCTCTCTCTAGCTTTGTGAATACCATTGTTCAAGCAGTGAGGTGTTGCGGGCACTTTGTTGCTGACCATGGTGCTGAAAGACTCCTGCCTTCAAATTGCCAGAGTGTTCATTTCATGGTTCGTATACCCCAGTCTCCATTTGTCAGGGTGCCATTAGCGTGGGTGCTTATTTCTTTAACCCCTTCCCTTACAAATGATAACAAATCAAACACACATTTGTTTCGGCTCATGGGGACGGCTCTCTGCCATGGCCGTGATTGGGTAAATGTTGAGTGAGAGGTTATTTGAGCTGTGTGCCACCCTTGAACATTGTTCTACTTGCTGTTTTGTCTTTGAATTCCCCTTTCGAGAGGCCAGGTCAATATTGCAGTCATGTATGGTACTTAATCATTGTAGTCATCATGTGATATGTATTGCACTGTACTCATTACACTGCAACGACTCACATTAACAGGCTGGTGATATTATGGACTTGATTTCTCAGAATAGTGAGATAGTTTCAAAGCAAAAGAGCCAAATAAGATGAAATGGTCTTGACTATATGTCATGACTCATGAAGCATATTATGCTCCTGAACTAGATGCTGCAGCTTTGCTCTTTTAAATGTGAAAGGAGCGTGACACACTTCTACTGTTCTTTGGTAACTAAGGCATTCACATTCTGGGGACTTTGGCCTCATGTCCTGTAGCAGGCATCTTTATTTGCATTTGCAAAAGTTGAAGATGAGATGACCTTATCTAGGTTCTGCCAAGGTAGAGGGAGATCTGCAGGATGAGTAAATGTGGTGAGCTCTCCCACCAAAGCTAGCCCCTTGCTCCCTCCCACTTACTCTCCAGTGTCCTTGATTTAGAATGCGTCTTCTCTGAGGTCCAAATTGTCCGTCATGCCAAGCTGGATTTGTGAGCAGTAAGCCAAACACAAAGTAAATGTGTTTTTCAATCTATCAGCTCCGCTACCACCCCCTCCCCACGCCCTAATTCCCCATGCTTTCTAGAACCTTCTTTCTCTCTGTCTTCTGCTCCTGCCTGGCTGTTGTTGACACAATCCTAGCGCGTCGTCCCTCCCAGGCCTCGATAAATAACCCTGTACCTTTGCCCCTGAGCTCCACTGAATCACATTTGTTAAACCATCACCTGCAGTGAAGGAATTTATGCTCTTGCTATTTGCTGAAGGGGATTGAGTTTTAAAATGCTACAGTACAACCTTGGGTGCTAGAAGGCTTTGGATTACAAAAAAAACCCAGACAGAATATTTACACCATGAATTTCTATTGTTTTATAAAATAGTGATTAATAATTTCTACGGAGAAGTCTCCAACTGTAAATCTGTACTGCAGTCCTTGGCAAAACAAGTACTAAGTTGCATTGAAAGGAACACACAGCAAAACAAATATTTGTTCAAAAAAAGAAAAGAAAATGGGGCAATTAATTTGCGGAGTTCGCTAGCTCCCCAAATGCAGTTGCTTTTGCATAGAAATTAAGATTAAGCAGGGCCTCTTGTACACACACAGAGGCAAATATGCTAGTTGAGGAGTTAAATAGGAACGTCATTAAAAATGAAAAACAGTTTCTCTTTCGGTTATACTCCATTGCTCTAGAGCCTGGTAGAACGGAAAATCCCCAGATGACCAGATAAGAAGTCTTCTCTGAAATCGCCATTATCCAGATGGCACCATTAACGATTAAGCCAGTACATTTTCCTTTTATAATTGACTAGGCTATTAGGCAGGTTGGCACAAGGTTGGCTCTGTGAAAGTTGTCCAGATGTTCTCCTGCAGACAGCAGTGCGTCAAGTGGAGATTTATTTTGGGGAGTGCAGGTTGTTGTTGTGGATGCGTGCGGTAGGTCCAAGGCTGTGTGCAGAAGGATGGAGGGGTGGGTGGTGGAAGAAGTCCGACTCAATTATATCAGTTTCTCTATCAGTCCGGCTCTCTCCCTCTTTCTGTAACCTCAGGGAATGATCCAAGACTGATATGCTCTCCTTCCTGTTCGAAGTATTTGTCTGTTTTGGGTTTGTTTACATATTGAGTTAGCTTTTACATCCCTGTATACATGAACAGAAAGTAGTTTAACATTTTGACTTTAAATTATGCTGTTACACATATTTTTGTATAGAGCAGTTTCACTTATCAAGTATCATGCAACATGAGATAGCAATGTTTTTGGTAAGTTTTAGCATGTCAGTGACTGGCATCATTGAAGATGTGCAATTGGATGATGAACAGTAGGCCATTTGTCTTGATGTAGATAAGGTCCAAAGATCATGTTTTATATCTCCTTTCATTGAAACATAACAAATCTCATGTTTAGAATGGTGGTCTATACTCAATATATCCATTGTGAGTTGATAAATCCTCCCACAAGGAAGTAAATATAGTGTAAATGTTGCTTTCTCTCAATAATAGATGTCTTCTAAAACATTTAGCAGAAAGTACAATTGGTGGATATATTTGATTTACATATTCTGTCAAATAGCTATTAAATCAGTTTACATAGCGGTATTGTAATCTGACACCATTAATGTGGATGCTACCATGATTACGGATAATCCTAAATTAATCGTGAATAATGATGAGTGAGAAAGTTACAGATGCACAAATATCATACCCCCCAAAAAAAAATGCTAACCTCCCCTGTTATTGTAATGGTGAGTTAGCATGTCTTGGGGGTATGATATTTGTGTGTCTGTAACTTTTGTCACTCATCATTATTCACGATTCATTCAGGATTATCTGTAATCATGGTAGTAAGTTGCCTTGCACGAGCCTTGGCTTGTGCGAGCCGGAACGGCTCATAGGGCAGGAGCCGATCTCCTGTTTCTGTAGTGTGATATACAAGTACCTCCCCTGGAAAGGACGCTAGTCTATCGCAGGGCCTGAACCCCAATCTATCTCCTTAATGCTGAGTGCCAAGAGGAGATGACTCGGCCAGGGATTGAACTCACAACCTTCCAATCTCAGGGTGCACACTCATAATCATGGTAGCATCCATATTAATGTAGAAGTGTTTAGCAACATATTATATTCTTATTTACAATAAAAGTGACTTCAAAATGCACAATACATTATTGACCATTCATTTCTATTGGGCACAAAATAATCTGAAACACAACCAAAACAAACAGAAAATGCATCCAACAAATTTGTAGAGTTACAAGCTTGATGTAGTCATTGTGTGCTATGAATATGGGACCAAATACTTAACTTTTTACTACTTGAATACACATATAAGTGAATTTGTCCCAAAACTTTTGGTCTCCTAAAATGGGGGGACTATGAACAAAAAAAAAGGGCTGTAATTTCTAAACGATTCACCCAATATGGATGAAAATACCCTGAAATTAAAGCTGACAGTCTGCACTTTAACCTCATAGCTTTTGGAGCTCACTGTCTTAGGTTATGAAATCTGACTTTTTGGATTAAATGTTAATGATATGTTAGAGAAAGACCCCACTGAACGATTTAGAACATTAATAATCATATTTGTCTTGGTAAAATATATTTTATAAGTGCAATTTCATCACCCAAACGCATTTTCACCCACTCTGGGCGGAGTGGGTGAACATCCTACCAGATATTGAGTACATTTACATTACAGTCATTTAGCAGACGCTCTTATCCAGAGCAACTTACAGTTAGTGAGTGCATACATTATTTTTTATATTTTTCATACTGCCCCCCCGTGGGAATCGAACCCACAACCCTGCCGTTGCAAACGCCATGCTCTACATCCCTGCCGGCCATTCCCTCCCCTACCCCGGACGAATTGTGCGCCACCCCATGGGTCTCCCGATCGCGGCCTGCTACGACAGAGCCTGGATTCGAACCAGGATCTCTAGTGGCACAGTAGACCACTGCGCCACTCGGGAGACAGTAGCCTACAATCAGCTTTCACAGAGTCTAAAACTATCTCTACACAATATTCTCAGTTTAGGGAAGCCTGGTGAAGCTAATTAAGAATTGTGAATGCTACACAATTTTTGTGAAAATATATTATTAGTCTAACAACATGTATTTTCCTCTATCTGGGTACTCAGTCTAGGCTGTAGATAGGCTACAGCTGGGTCTTGATTCCGAGAACATACAGCTTGGTTGAAAGGCTGGTTGTATAATGTCTGTGTTATATTACTGATCAGACTTTCAGCAATCCCTTTAACAAAAAGGCTATTGATTATTCAATACTCTGCCTGGTTTGAAAACAGAGAGCTAGGCTACTGTTTCCAGACGCTTTTAGTAAACAAATCAATGCGACAGACTTAGCACGATGTCGATTCATGCTGATCAGCCCTTTCTCTGACTTTCAAGACCAGTTTAGAAAACAGGCATACATGATACATGATATTTTTTTTTATTTTTAAGATTCGGAAATAGAGAGAAGATTTGATTGTGTTCTGCTGATAATATTAGACTCACTACAGCTATTTTTTTTACTTTTCCTGTTGAAAAACAATATCCCACCTATAAATACAATAATGTACACACAGAAGCAGAAATCCGCAGGCCATGGGTGACCTTATGTCGCCCCACTTCTTGTGTAGTGTTTTTTCGACTTTGAACGAAAACAAAGGGGTTGAGCCATGAGCCGCCTTGGGCTGGCCTTCTGGACTAGGTGTGCCTTTGCGCTAATCGCGCCTACTCCAATGTCCCTGCTCCCCAAGCATCATTCTCTGTTCTTGGATCTGAATCAACACGACCCCAAAAGAGAAAAAGACTGATAATGACCAATCCATGAAACAAATAAACATTATTAATTTTGAAAGGCGGAAGAGTGACACCGAAATGGCCACCGTTCTCATGGACTGGTAACGTTAGATAAGTGTTGGGTTGTGTTTTTAGCCTGCTAGCTACGTTAGCTGCTAACCTTAGTGTGTTCAATGTTCAAGCTAGCTAACAAGGCTACTTAGCTAGCTAACATCTTCTGTATTCAGACTGTTTTGTACTCAAAGGAATCTAATGATAGCATCATGTAGCTGAACTGCATAAACTTCACAATATGCCCAATGCCTTTATTTCAGCTAGCTAAAGCTAGATATGCAAATTGTTGACATGATGTTGTGTTTCGTTTGTAGATGATCATGCTAGCTAGCTAGGTGGTCGACAACATTTTCTGCCAAGGACCACCCTCCCCAAAAAACACTTATAGGACTGCAGGTAGCCTAGCGGTTAAGAGCATTGGGCCAGTAACCGAAAGGTTGCTGGTTCGAATCCCTGAGCTGACTAGGTGAAAAATCTGTCGATGTGCCCTTGAGCAAGACACTTAACCCTAATTGCTCCTGTAAGTCACTCTGAATAAGAGCGTCTGCTAAATGACTAAAGTGTAAATGTAATGTCTTCCCATCCATTTAGCTGTAGTCAACAAAGCATTGATGGTGATTCACAACCCTGGAGAGCATTGAAGATGATGTGGTTGAATGTGTAAATGGTGCGTACATTCTCACTATAATGTGCTCCTCCTTCATCAGTATTATGTTATCAAATAAAAATATAAAATAATTTGGTATATTTACAGGATACAATGTGATGTATACAGGAATATGACATTGCATTGTACCGTGTACTTTTGAAGTAGAATTATTTTAATATTTTCCCAATGTCAACCTATAATGCACAGGATAGCTTGGACCTGTTGGATGGAGGAAACAAAGTCAGCCATAGATGATGACGAACATCCTAACCCTTCAGCTGCAATACATGCGTCGCCATCAGCCATTTTCATGTGACGTTCTACCTGCTACACCAGAAACCAACCAATCAACTTGCGCATCAGCCATTGAGAATTGAACCTCTGTAGCAGGGCCGTAATGATGCATTACGTTCATACTGGCTCTGATGACCTTCTAGTAGGGGGTGAAAGGTGGGAACCAGGAGCAGCACATAACAGTTTGTGGCCTGGATGTGTGGGACCTGGCAACAGGGTCGTCATTACAAGCTTCTGTGTGTGGCGAGTACTGTCCTCCCGTGATCCACTGCGGCACCATGTAGGCTTTTTTTATCCTGGGAGCTGGTAGCTAGCTGTATATGTCCTGCCTTGCATGTGTGTTTTATTTAAGTGTTCAATTGTAATTGTCCCATATTGTTTTTTGAAAACTCACTTTTACCTTGCAAAGTTTTTAATTGTGGATTATGTGGATTTTTACATAACAGAGATTTATGTGGTCAGTTTATCATGCAGCAAGTAGTCCACGTGATCCATGGTTCTGTTAGTGTTGATGCTAATGGGAGAAAAAAAAGTAATATCAATGTATTGAAATCACTTATTAGCGCAAGTGTCAATGGCCTTTTCATAGTATTGATTATAACTCAATGTAATTGTGTATTAATTTCTCAAGTTTCATCAGGAAAGGTCAAATACAGTACTTGTAACGAGCATAATGTCTGCCATTCTGTATGAACAAAAGTTTCCTACCAAGCCCTTTGCACTGATGTTCCTGGAGATAATCTTGCTTGTTTGGTAGTGGGACAGGAGGGATGAGTCTGTGGGGGTTGTTGGCACTGTGGGAAAACATAAAATAAATTGTTACTTCAATAGTACACGATACAATGCAACGTCATATTCCCGTATACACCCTACTGTATCCTTTGCATATGACAAATAAACGTTGATTTTGATAACATAATATGGATGGAATATGTGTTGTTGTGCTGCTGTAACCAGTGCAACATGCTAATGTCACCATCCTATGACTTGATGGCCCATAGTCCACCAATATGTCATGCAGATGAGCCATTGTTTACTTGACTGACCACACTGGATATTCATTCAGTCGTTCTTGTTGGTAGTTCACACTAGGTAGGAATCAATGCTGTATATAGGCAGGCAATGTGCTGAACAGGCAAACATAGCTTATTATTTTGGTCGATTACCAACAAAATAATTATTGAATCACAAAGCATAACAGAAAATGCATACAGCATTTCTTACCTCTCTTTCAGTGTTGGGGTTTGCACAACCACAACGTATATGTAGCCTCAGGTTCCCTCGAAATCAGATTGCCTCCACCTGTATCGCCCCCTGAGAAATACATGTTTGTGTGATGTTACTGTACCGAATTGTATAGCTAGATGCATTTTTTAGGGTGGTCCTGGGCCGATCACCTAGCTAGCTAGCATTATCATCTGCAAACGAAACACACTATCATGTCAACTTTCTGCATATCTAGCTTTAGCTAGCTAACCTTAGCTAGTTGAAATAAAGGCATTGGGCATCTTGTGGGGTTTATGCAGTGTAGCTACATGAGGCTATCATTAGATAGCTGATGGCTGAGTTGTACTTTGGAAGGCCTTCACATCGTTTACCCAGAGCATACTTGCCAGCTGGTCAGCACATCTTCACTGACATTTTCAACCTCTCCCTGACCCAGTCCGTAATACCTGCATGTTTCAAGCTGACCACCATAGTCCCTGTGCCCAAGAACGCCAAGGTAACCTGTCTAACTGATTATCGCCCCGTAACACTCACATCTGTAGCCATGAAATGCTTCGAAATGCTGGTCATGGCTCACATCATCCCAGACACCCTGGACCCACACCAATTCGCATACTGCCGCAACAGATCCACAGATGACGTAATCTCTATTGCACTCCACACTGCCCTTTCCCACCTGGACAAAAGGAACACCTACGTGAGAATGCTGTTCATTGACTACAGCTCAGCGTTCAACACCATAGTGCCCTCAAAGCTCATTACTAAGTTAAGGACTCTGGGACTGAACACCTCCCTCTGCAACTGGATCCTGGACTTCCTGACGGGCCGCCCCCAGGTGGTGAGGATAGGCAACAACACATCTGCCACGCTGGATGTGATTTTTACATGTAGAATCACATGAAAAAGTCAGCAGTCAGACATCAGCAGCGCGCTGAACGATCCGTAGACAAACGGAGATCCACATTCCAGTGCAACCGTTTAGTTTAGCCTACTTCTTCCAGTGGGGAGAACAAGTATTTGATACACTGCCGATTCTGCAGGTTTTCCTACTTACAAAGCATGTAGAGGTCTGTAATTATTATCATAGGTACACTTCAACTGTGAGAGACGGAATCTAAAACAAAAATCCAGAAAATCACATTGTGTGATTTTTAAGTAATTAATTCGCATTTTATTGCATGACATAAGTATTTGATCACCTACCAACCAGTAAGAATTCCGGCTCTCACAGACCTGTTAGTTTTTCTTTAAGAAGCCCTCCTGTTCTCCACTCATTACCTGTATTAACTGCACCTGTTTGAACTCGTTACCTGTATAAAAGACACCTGTCCACACACTCAATCAAACAGACTCCAACCTCTCCACAATGGCCAAGACCAGAGAGCTGTGTAAGGACATCAGGGATAAAATTGTCGACCTGCACAAGGCTGGGATGGGCTACAGGACAATAGGCAAGCAGCTTGGTGAGAAGGCAACAACTGTTGGCGCAATTATTAGAAAATGGAAGAAATTCAAGATGACGGTCAATCACCCTCGGTCTGGGGCTCCATGCAAGATCTCACCTCGTGGGGCATCAATGATCATGAGGAAGGTGAGGGATCAGCCCAGAACTACACAGCAGGACCTGGTCAATGACCTGAAGAGAGCTGGGACCACAGTCTCAAAGAAAACCATCAGTAACACACTACGCCGTCATGGATTAAAATCCTGCAGCGCACGCAAGGTCCCCCTGCTCAAGCCAGCGCATGTCCAGGCCCGTCTGAAGTTTGCCAATGACCATCTGGATGATCCAGAGGAGGAACGGGAGAAGGTCATGTGGTCTGATGAGACAAAAATTGAGCTTTTTGGTCTAAACTCCACTCGCCGTGTTTGGAGGAAGAAGAAGGATGAGTACAACCCCCAAGAACACCATCCCAACCGTGAAGCATGGAGGTGGAAACATCATTCTTTGGGGATGCTTTTCTGCAAAGGGGACAGGACGACTGCACCGTATTGAGGGGAGGATGGATGGGGCCATGTATCGCGAGATCTTGGCCAACAACCTCCTTCCCTCAGTAAGAGCATTGAAGATGGGTCGTGGCTGGGTCTTCCAGCATGACAACGACCCGAAACACACAGCCAGGGCAACTAAGGAGTGGCTCCGTAAGAAGCATCTCAAGGTCCTGGAGTGGCCTAGCCAGTCTCCAGACCTGAACCCAATAGAAAATCTTTGGAGGGAGCTGAAAGTCCCTATCGCCCAGCGACAGCCCCGAAACCTGAAGGATCTGGAGAAGGTCTGTATGGAGGAGTGGGCCAAAATCCCTGCTGCAGTGTGTGCAAACCTGGTCAAGACCTACAGGAAACGTATGAGCTCTGTAATTGCAAACAAAGGTTTCTGTACCAAATATTAAGTTCTGCTTTTCTGATGTATCAAATACTTATGTCATGCAATAAAATGCAAATTATTACTTAAAAATCATACAATGGGATTTTCTGGATTTTTGTTTTAGATTTCGTCTCTCACAGTTGAAGTGTACCTATGATAAAAAATTACAGACCTCTACATGCTTTGTAAGTAGGAAAACCTGCAAAATCGGCAGTGTATCAAATACTTGTTCTCCCCACTGTATATATATATATATATATATATATATATATATACACTGCTCAAAAAAATAAAGGGAACACTTAAACAACACAATGTTTGCAATGTTTGCAAAAAAAAAAAAAAAAAAGATATTGTAAAGTGGTTATCCCACTGGCTATAGGGTGAATGCACCTATTTGTAAGTCGCTCTGGATAAGAGCGTCTGCTAAATGACGTAAATGTAAATGTAAATGTAACTCCAAGTCAATCACACTTCTGTGAAATCAAACTGTCCACTTAGGAAGCAACACTGATTGACAATAAATGTCACATGCTGTTGTGCAAATGGAATAGACAACAGGTGGAAATTATAGGCAATTAGCAAGATACCCCCAATAAAGGACTGGTTTTGCAGGTGGTGACCACAGACCACTTCTCAGTTCCTATGCTTCCTGGCTGATGTTTTGGTCACTTTTGAATGCTGGCGGTGCTTTCACTCTAGTGGTAGCATGAGACGGAGTCTACAACCCACACAAGTGGCTCAGGTAGTGCAGCTCATCCAGGATGGCACATCAATGCGAGCTGTGGCAAGAAGGTTTGCTGTGTCTGTCAGCGTAGTGTCCAGAGCATGGAGGCGCTACCAGGAGACAGGCCAGTACATCAGGAGACGTGGAGGAGGCCGTAGGAGGGCAACAACCCAGCAGCAGGACTGCTACCTCCGCCTTTGTGCAAGGAGGAGCAGGAGGACCACTGCCAGAGCCCTGCAAAATGACCTCCAGCAGGCCACAAATGTGCATGTGTCTGCTCAAACGGTCAGAAACAGACTCCATGAGGGTGGTATGAGGGCCCGACGTCCACAGGTGGGGGTTGTGCTTACAGCCCAACACCGTGCAGGACGTTTGGCATTTGCCAGAGAACACCAAGATTGGCAAATTCGCCACTGGCGCCCTGTGCTCTTCACAGATGAAAGCAGGTTCACACTGAGCACGTGACAGACGTGACAGAGTCTGGAGACGCCGTGGAGAACGTTCTGCTGCCTGCAACATCCTCCAGCATGACCGGTTTGGCGGTGGGTCAGTCATGGTGTGGGGTGGCAAAAATACAGCCCAACACCGTGCAGTACGTTTGGCATTTGCCAGAGAACACCAAGATTGGCAATTCGCCACTGGCGCCCTGTGCTCTTCACAGATGAAAGCAGGTTCACACTGAGCACGTGACAGACGTGACAGAGTCTGGAGACGCCGTGGAGAATGTTCTGCTGCCTGCAACATCCTCCAGCATGACCGGTTTGGCGGTGGGTCAGTCATGGTGTGGGGTGGCATTTCTTTGGGGGGCCGCACAGCCCTCCATGTGCTCGCCAGAGGTAGCCTGACTGCCATTAGGTACCGAGATGAGATCCTCAGACCCCTTGTGAGACCATATGCTGGTGCGGTTGGCCCTGGGTTCCTCCTAATGCAAGACAATGCTAGACCTCATGTGGCTGGAGTGTGTCAGCAGTTCCTGCAAGAGGAAGGCATTGATGCTATGGACTGGCCCGCTCGTTCCCGCACATCTGGGACATCATGTCTCGCGCCATCCACCAACGCCACGTTGCACCACAGACTGTCCAGGAGTTGGCGGATGCTTTAGTCCAGATCTGGGAGGAGATCCCTCAGGAGACCATCCGCCACCTCATCAGGAGCATGCCCAGGCGTTGTAGGGAGGTCATACAGGCACGTGGAGGCCACACACACTACTGAGCCTCATTTTGACTTGTTTTAAGGACATTACATCAAAGTGGGATCAGCCTGTAGTGTGGTTTTCCACTTTAATTTTGAGGGTGACTCCAAATCCAGACCTCCATGGGTTGATACATTTGATTTCCATTGATAGTTTTTGTGTGATTTTGTTGTCAGCACATTCAACTATGTAAAGAAAAAAGTATTTAATAAGATTATTTCATTCATTCAGATCTAGGATGTGTTATTTTAGTGTTCCCTTTATTTTTTTGAGCAGTGTATATACATACATACATACATACACTACCAGTCAAAAGTTTGGACACCTACTCGTTCAAGGGTTTTTCTTTAATTTTTTACTATTTTTTACATTGTAGAATAATAGTGAAGACGTCAAAACTATTAAATAACACATATGGAATCATGTAGTAAACAAATCAAAATATATTTTATATTTGAGATTCTTCAAATAGCCACCCTTTGCCTTGATGACAGCTTTGCACACTCTTGGCATTCTCTCAACCAGCTTCATGAGGTAGTCACCTGGAATGCATTTCAATTAACAGGTGTGCCTTCTTACATTTACATTTTAGTCATTTAGCAGACACTCTTATCCAGAGCGACTTACAATTAGTGAGTGCATACATTTATAAGTTCATTTGTGGAATTTCTTTCCTTCTTAATGCGTTTGAGCCAATCAGTTGTGTTGTGACAAGGTAGGGGGGTACACAGAAGATAGCCCTATTTGGTAAAATACCAAGTCCATATAATGGCAAGAACAGCTCAAATAAGCAAATAGAAATGACAGTCCATCATTATTTTAAGACATGAAGGTCAGTCAATATGGAACATTTCAAGAACTTTGAAAGTTTCTTCAAGTGCAGTCACAAAAACCATCAAGTGCTATGATGAAATTGGCTCTCATGAGGACCGCCACATGAATGGAAGACCCAGAGTTACCTCTGCTGCAGAGGATAAGTTCATTAGAGTTACCAGCCTCAGAAAATGCAGCCCAAATAAATGCTTCACAGAGTTCAAGTCACAGACACATCTCAACATCAACTGTTCAGAGGGGACTGTGTGAATCAGGCCTTCATGGTCTAATTGCTACAAAGAAACCACTACTAAAGGACACCAATAATAAGAAGAGACCTGCTTGGGCCAAGAAACACGAGCAATGGACATTAGACCGGTGGAAATGTGTCCTTTGGTCTGGAGTCCAAATTTGAGATTTTTGGTTCCAACCACCGTGTCTTTGTGAGACGCGGTGTGGGTGAACGGATTATCTCCACATGTGTTGTTCCCACCGTAAAGCATGGAGGAAAATGTGTTATGGTGTGGGGGTGCTTTGCTGGTGACACTGTCTTTGATTTATTTAGAATTCAAGGCACACTTAACCAGCATGGCTACCACAGCATTCTGCAGTGATACGCCATCCCATCTGGTTACACCATCCCGTGTGTGTGTGTATGTGTGTGTGTGTGTGTGTATACATATACACACACTCACACACAGTCAGGTCCATAAATATTTGGACATTGACACAATTTGCATCATTTTGGCTCTGTATGCCACCACAATGGATTTGAAAGGAAACAATATATTTTAGAATACTTCGTGTTTGTCTGGGCTTGCTAGCAGTAGCCACTAGCCAGCCAGCAGGGTCCAGCCACTGAGGTATAATAAGACCTGGAGACTGTGTCCAAGATGTCCGCCCGTTGTGTTCAAGGTAATCTACTCACATTCGCATACGCCGATTCATGGCCAATCTACTGTATATCCGGGTTGCATCCGGTTGATACGGACCAACATCACATACACTAGCACTCAGTGCGCACAGGGAGCAGTGCAAGCAGCGACGATATCATCACTGTATTATCCAAAAACATGGGAGACAGATGAATATAAAATGTTATTATCTTCGGCTGTGAGTGATGGAAATAGAAATCCCAGATCACGCTTGTAGGCGATGTGATAGCGACGTTGGATAGCTAAGCTCATGCGCAAAAAGACGTTATCGGGTCTAACGGTCGTCTCGCACCGAACTGCACATGTGCAGGCCGTCAAATCAAAGTCACGCCTTCGATATACAGTTGTTTTTGACAAATGAAAATGTGTCTGTCACTTTCTCGAGGTAGGAGTAATAACATGTTCAACTACAGTACTTAAGACATTGGCTCGAATCTAGGTTGTGCCTTTAGATTTCGAGAAAAATTAACAACTAAGGAAGAATGTTTCACTTCTCTCATTGACTTCTTAAACCCCAAACCCCGGCCTTGTCTGCTTGGTTGCTTCACACGTGTTCCCAGAAGTCTCGCCATGTTGCGCCTCTGGGTTTAGAAACTCTATGCCTGAACTCTGGCCCCTTGGGTCCAGCAGCCCTGGGCAGAGCATTGCACCCTGGGAGATGAAATGCACTCTGGAAATCGTAGTATGCTGTGTAAAATCCATTGTATTTCTATGGTGTGAAGACTATTGCAATATAGAAGCTTCAGAAATGAATTGTTTGCAACTAAACTTCATTTAATACATTTAAATATTTAGCTGTAATGATTAATGAATCATTAGTCAAATGAATGTCATTTGACCCAATATTATCGCCATAGATGAGCAAATAACCCTGATGTACGAAAAAAAACAAATGTATGCACTCACTAACTGTAAGTCGCTAAATGACTAAAATGTAAATGTAATGTAATTAGATTCCTTTGAGTACAAAACAGTCCGAATACAGAAGATGTTAGCAAGCTAGATAGCTAGCTAAGTAGCCTTGTTAGCTAGCTTGAACATTGAACACACTAAGGTTAGCAGTTAACGTAGCTAGCAGGTAAAAACTCAACCCAACACTTACCTAACGTTACCAGTCCATGAGAACGGTGGCTATTTTGGTGTCACTCTTCTACCTTTCAAAATTAATTCCAATGTTTATCCGGTTTATGGATTGGTTATGAGCAGTCTTTTTCTCGCTTCTTTTTCTCTTTTGGGGTGGAGTTGATTCAGATCCAAGAACAGAGAATGATGCTTGTTGGCTTCGTTTGCTCTTTTTGTTTCTAGCGGTTGTAACATTACGTTGCAAGTGACTTTCACTTCCAGCTCCAGGGCAGCAGGGTCATTCGTATAGGCGGGATTTGCGTAAAGACACACCTAGCCCAGAAGGCCAGCCCAAGGGCTCAACCCCCTTGTTTTCGTTCAAAGTGAAAACACTACACAAGGAGTAGGGCGACATAGGATCGCCCACGACCTGCGGATTTCTTTGTTAAGGGAAAAAAAAAATGTTTTAAGCAAAATAGTGTTTTTTTACATAAAAGTGCAAACTTCATGGAGTAGGTCATTCAAGGAGTTGGTCTGATGTCATTGGCCTCTCCCGTGCTTGAGGAGCAATAGAGAACAAAAGAGGAAAGGACACTTGGACCACCTACTGAGATGTGCCCTTTTATAAAGTGCAACTGAACCAAAAAATGACTTTGAACTTTTGAATACAGCCTATGTGGCATCGATATGTGGCATCGATATGAGTCAGAAACATTTATTCTAGTGTCAAAATTGACTATAAAGTGTAAATAACATAATTTTGGTCATAAAGTCAGTCTCGTCCAAAACGGAGATTTGCGAGATAATTAGGAAAAAAGTGTATGTCACGAAATGAAGGGTAGGCCTACCGTAACAGTTTTCCTTGATTTGAGTTGATTTCAATCCTGCCCACAGCTGGCAGCACCCAAGTATTCATCAATTCGGAGCACAGCTGCACGCGACCCGATTGTAATGCCCATGGTCAATTTGGTTTGACATTCAATATCCCTATGGGGCTAGTTAGGGACCATCTGTATATTATGTACATGGGACAATATAAAAAAATTAAATAGCTCCAAATTTCAATGACTTAAAAACCTCAAACCAACTATCAGTTGTAGAAATTCATATACAAATATTGAAAACATTTAATGTGTCTTAAAGGTGTGCAATATGAAAATATTGTCCCATTTACATTGTGTAATTTATTGACGGAACCTAACTATCTCCACAGATAGGATATCCAAAGACAAATCAACTTTGCCACGGTCACACACCGACCAGCTGACGCTAATTGGCAAAAGAGGTTGGCTAGCTTGCTAGCTAGTCTAGGCTATTTCCAGACACAAGGTTAGGCTATTGTAAGTTATCTAGAAGGGTGAGTGACTGTAACTGTGTACTGTTTTGGCAGAGTGAAAGTACAAACGCTTCCCACGTTCGAACACACACCCAAGAGACACCCACATCTAAGCACGCCTCCAAAAACCAAATCTCGTTCTCAGTCGCATTTCCTAATGAGGAAATGAAACCAAGGCTAAATCAGGAAGTTTAGCCCCCCTTTAAGTAAATCAGTTGATTAATGAGCTGAAAAGGAAACTGGAGTAGGACTTTAACTTTATTGCAGATTTTGTTGTCTGATCTGGATGTTTATTTCAAACATATTATAGTTTCCTCATGCACCCAACTGTGGGAACCTCGTATGATGGATTTCTGCTATAATAACACGGCTCAGTTTGTCGCTGTAATCCAATTACTTTAGCAAGTTACATAGTAATTCGGTATTGTGGTAATTATGAACTGAGTTGTGAACCGCCTGTAATGGAATGGAATTAGCTCAGTGAAGAAGTATAATATGATAGGGAATACAGAAAATCAATACAGTTCTGCTCATCTAAACAATATGTATGCTGAATGAATCTCTATCATGAGGGATTCACCTTAATTAAATCTGGTAAAGCTAACATGTTCTTTGTCCCATTCACTGTGTTGACAACAGTTCCATCTTGATTTGAGTTGCCAGGCATCCCCCTCTGTAGAATCCATCAGCTAAGTTGTTTGATTAAATCCTCAGCAGGCAGTGTGGGCAGTATATGCAGTGTATGAAGAATACTATAGGCATATAGGCAAATTTGATTTGTCACATGCACTGAATACCTTACCGTGAAATGTTTACTTACAAGCCCTTAACCAACAATGTAGTTTTAAGAAAAATAAGAGTTAAGAAAAATATTTACTAAATAAACTAAAGTTAAAAATAAAAGAGCAATAATAAAATAACAATAACGAGGCTATATACAGGGGGTACCGGTACCGTGTCAATGTGTGGGGGTACAGGTTAGTCTAGGTAATTGAGGTAATATGTACATGTAGGTAGGGGTAAAGTGACTATGCATAGATAATAGGTAATAAACAGCGAGTAGCAGCAGGGTAAAAAAGGGAGGGGGGGTCAATGCAAATAGTCCGGGTAGCCATTTTATTAGCTGTTCAGCCGTCATATGGTTTGGAGATAGAAGCTGTTAAGAAGCCATTTGGACCTAGACTTGGCACTCCGATACCGCTTGCCGTGCGGTAGCAGAAAGAACAGTGTATGACTAGGGTGGCTGGAGTCTTTGACAATTTTTAGGGCCTTCCTCTGACAGCGCCTGGTATAGAGGTCCTGGATGGCAGGAAGCTTGGCCCCAGTGATGTACTGGGTCGTACGTACTACCCTCTGTAGTGCCTTGTGGTCGGAGGCCGAGCAGTTGCCATACCAGGCGGTGATGCAACCAGTCAGGATGCTCTCGATGGTGCAGCTGTATAACGTTTTGAGGATATGAGGAACAATGCCAAATCTTTTCAGTCTCCTGAGGGGGAATAGGCTTTGTCGTGCCCTCTTCATGACTGTCTTGGTGTGTTTGGACCATGATAGTTTGTTGGTGATGTGGACACTAAGGAACTTGAAGCTCTCAACCTGCTCCACTACAGTCCCGTCGATGAGAATGGGGGCGTGCTCGGCCCTCCTTTTCCTGTAGTCCACGATCATCTCCTTTGTCTTGATCATGTTGAGGGAGAGGTTGTTGTCCTGGCACCACACTACCAGGTCTCTGACCTCCTCCCTATAGGCTGTATCATCGTTGTCGGTGATCAGGCCTAACACCGTTGTGTCGTCGGCAAACTTAATGATGGTGTTGGAGTCATGCTTGGCCACGCAGTCATGGGTGAACAGGGAGTACAGGAGGGGACTAAGCACGCACCCCAGAGGGGCCCCCGTGTTGAGGATCAGTTTGGCAGATGTATTGTTGCCTACCCTTACCACCTGGGGGCGGCCATCAGGAAGTCCAGGATCCAGTTGCAAAGGGAGGTGTTTAGTCCCAGGGTCCTTAGCTTAGTGATGAGCTTTGAGGGCACTATGGTGTTGAACGCTGAGCTGTAGTCAATGAACAGCATTCTCAGTAGGTGTTCCTTTTGTCCAGGTGGGAAAGGGCAGTGTTGAGTGCAATAGAGATTGCGTCATCTGTGGATCTGTTGGGGCGGTATGCAAATTGGAGTGGGTGTAGGGTTTCTGGGATGATGGTGTTGATGTGAAGTCACCAAATGTATTATTGGTGGCTTGCTGAGGTTTTCAGAAAATGCATGAATGGCTAGTTACAGTCAAGACACATTAATCCCAGCCAATGAAATATAGCCTATGTACAGGGGTTAAATTGGGCCAGGGCCCGCTGGGACCGAGACCCGGCACCTATGATCCAAATGAGAGCCAGGCCGCCTACTTGCACACCAACTTAAAAAAGAACATTTATTTACATAATTTAGCAGACACTCTTATCCAGAGCGACTTACAGTTTAGTGCATACATTATTATTTTTCATACCCCCTGTGGGAATCGAACCCACAACCCTGGCGTTGCAAACGCCATGCTATACCAAGTGAGCTACATCCCTGCCGGCCATTCCCTCCCCTACCCTGGACGACGCTGGGCCAATTGCGCGCCGCCCCATGGGTCTCCCGGTCGTGGCCGGCTACAACAGAGCCTGGATTCGAACCAGGATCTCTAGTGGCACAGCTAGCACTGCGATGCAGTGCCTTAGACCACTGCGCCACTCGGGAGACACAGAGTGAAATATCTATAAAGTCTATAAGAATGGCAGATGGCTCCACTACTTATGATCCATTGCTTATCAATAATACATTTGGTGACTTCTATAAATCTCTTTATACTTTTTTAATTTTAATTTTATTTAACCTTTATTTAACCAGGTTAGCCAGTTGAGAACAAGTTCTCATTTACAACTGCAACCTGGCCAAGATAAAGCAAAGCAGTGCGATAAAAACAACAACAACACAGAGTTACATATGGAATAAACAAAACGTAAAGTCAATAACACAATATAAAATCTATATAGAGTGTGTGCAAATGTCACATTCGTTGTGTAAAGGATCGGACCATGGTGCAGCGTGGTATGCGTACATAGTCGTTTATTTTAATAAACCGACAAAATAGCAAAATCCAACAGAACGTGAAGTTCAAGAGGCTAAACATTAAACAAGCCAAACAGAAACAAGATCCCACAACTAAGGTAGGCAACATGGCTGCCTAAGTATGATCCCCAATCAGAGACAACGACCGACAGCTGCCTCTGATTGGGAACCACACCCGGCCAACATAGAAATATATAAATTAGATTTCGCACCCTGACCAACCCAACTAGAGATCTCAATGTCAGGGCGTGACAGCAAATGTAGTAAGTTATGGAGGTAAGGCAATAAATAGGCCATAGTGCAAAATAATTACAATTTAGTATTAACACTGGAGTGATAGATGTGCAGAAGATGATGTGCAAATAGAGATACTTCTCAATATACAGGAGCGACTGACGAAATCACAAAATATCTGAATAAGATCACTTTACCCACTGTATTGGAAGAGCCCCCTTTACTTCTGAAGAGGTTTGAGAAGCTATTAAGACAATGCCCTCAGGAAAACCACCTGGTCTAGATGGCTACTCGGTAGAGTTTTGTAAGAAGTCTTGGCCTGAGATATGCCCTATCTTTATGCCTGCTCTTAAGGATATGTTTGAAAGAGACATACCAGAGTCCTAGAAAACTGACTCCATGAGCTTGTTACAAAAAAATAAAAAAAATCCATTAGAGTGCTTTTCTTTTAGACCAATCAGTTTGTGAGACGCACTTTGAATATCATAAACCATCTTGGCAGGAATAAAGAGCCTGCACTCATTGTTTCTCTCGATGCCGAAAAGGCTTTGGACAGAGTTGAGTGAGAATTATTTTTTGCTGTACTAGAAATGGTGAATCTGGGTTACCATTTTATGAATTTAGTAAAATTACTATACTCTGATCCATCATCAGCAGTTTTTTCTATCGGTAGGGGTTGTCGGCAACGCTGTCCTCTGTCGCCTGGACTGTTCTCATTGGACATAGAACCATTGGCTGAGGCAGTAAGGACATCAGAGCCATTTTCGTGAGAGATGAAGAACATTATTTGCTTATGATGTGCTTTTATACATATCCAAACTAGGGATGGGCACGGTTATTCAACTATCCAAAGACGTTAGTATTCTAATATTGTGAGAGTATTCATTTTCTAGGAAAATAATATAATTGGCCTATTTCTACAATGAAAAGGCTTTGTCTCAATTAAATATCATTATTTATGTGACATTGCTACACACAAGGATACACCATGACATTTGAAACTCTTAATTTAATAAAACAAACTTTTGAATATAGTTTTAATGACGTGCGCCACGTAAAAAGACGTACCATGCGTGTAGTTTGTTGTTATTGTCTGCCAATAAACGTGGCACGCGCTACAGTCAGAGGCTCCATGTGTAGCAACGTGAAGTTGGAGATCTCTAATCAATGAAAAATTTAATTACAATTATGGAATTAAGTTACCTAAATGAGAAGGGTTAGGCCACAACGAGCAACCGAAAGGTAGGCTGTTATTTAATCTGAATGAAGTTGTTGTAGACAAGGATGGGGAGCGCAGCAAAATAGCCTCAACTAGCTAGCTTCTTTACATCGATTCAATGCAGTAAAGACAGCCACTGCCAGATGCGATGATAGATGAACTAGGCATTTACAAGTTTGTGTAACTAGCGCAAGTCAGTGGCCACTTTTACCTCTCTCTGCCTCAGTGTCACACACACCGGCTCATCCCCGGCCCTGCTAGAGTGCGCACCGTCTCTCCCGAGTCGACTCTTCCGAAAGCCGAAAAAAGTTCATGATATTATTTGAATAGTGAAATTATTTCAAATGCCCATCCCTAGTCCAAACCAGAGACCTCTGTTGCTGCAGTAATGGACATTATACACTATATATACAAAAGTATGTGGACACCACTTCAAATTAGTGGATTCGGCTATTTCAGCCACACCTAACAGGTGTATAAAATCTAGTACACAGCCATGCAATCTCCATAGACAAACATTGGCAGTAGAATGGCCTTACTGAAGAGCTCAGTGACTTTTAACGTGGCACTGTCATACAGTAGGATGCCACCTTTCCAACCTTTCCAACAAGTGAGTTCCTCAAATTTCTGCCCTGCTTGAGCTGCCCCGGTCAACTGTTATTGTGAAGTGGAAACATCTAGGAGCAACAATGGCTCAGCCCTGAAGTGGTAGGCCACACAAGCTCACAGAACAGGTTGCAACACTCACTACTGAGTTCCAAACTGCCTCGGGAAGCAACGTCTTCACAAGAACTGTTCGTCGGGAGCTTCATTAAATGGGTTTCCATGGCCGAGCAGCTGCACACAAGCCTAAGATCACCATGCGCAATGCCAAGAGTGCAGCCATTGGACACTGGAGCAGTGGAAACGCGTTCTCTGGAGTGATGACTCACTCTTCACCATCTGGCAGTTCGACGGACGAATCTGGGTTTGGCAGATGCCAGGAGAAGGCTACCTGCCCCAATGCATAGTGGCAACTGTAAAGTTTGGTGGAGGAGGAATAATGGTATCAGGCTGTTTGTTTACATTTACATTTACGTCATTTAGCAGACGCTCTTATCCAGAGCGACTTACAAATTGGTGCATTCACCTTATAGCCAGTGGGATAACCACTTTACAATGTTTTTTATTTTTATTTATTTTTTTATTTTTTGGGGGGGCCCAAAAAATAGGATTACTTTATCCTATCCCAGGTATTCCTTAAAGGAGGTGGGGTTTCAAATGTCTCCGGAAGGTGCCGAGGGGTGCGCTCGGTGTCAGCCCCCCCCTTCGTCTCTGTTTAACTGATGTACTGTACTTATCAATATGTGCCCCTCTTCGTCTCTGTTTAACTGATGTACTGTACTTATCAATATGTGCCTCATGTTTTAGACAGGTTTAAAAAGGACTGCTAAAATGTAGCAGAATCTTGGCTTTATATTAACATCTTAGAGCTAGCAACATTGATAAAATATGTAAAAATCTAAGTGACAATAGTGTTCTAGAAAGTCTATGGCTGAGCCACAGCTCCATAAACCAGTTAAACTTTTTAGTGTGATAAAAACACACTGGGTGACAAGACTGGATCTTTTCAGCTAGCACAAAGTAATTTAATCTCAGCTGCCTCCAGGCTCTCAGACCCCCACTGTGCCCCTACCAATGAGCTGGGCAGTGTCATCGTCTGAGGGGTGGGAGTCCACCCCTCCCTCCTCAGTATCAGAGTCTGATTCCTCCTGAGGGGAGTAGTAGCCCTCATATTCCAGGATGGGCGAGTCACAGTGAGTGAGAGAGCCTAGGCACTGGGCGGTGGTTACTGTAGTGACAGTGGCAGAATAGGCCCCTGGATTGCCAGAGGGGAAGCCTGGGTTGGAGGGGCGGAGCAGAGGGGTGCGCTCGGTGTCAGCTTCGCCCTCCCCCCCCTCTTCGTCTCGACCACTTGCCCTCTCATCCTCAGACTCGGACTCAGAGTACTCCGGATTGGGCCGGGTTACACGTTGTTTGCACACAGGGCAAGTTTTCTTAGTCCCTGTAAGCCAGGGATCCACACACTTGCTGTGGTACGCGTGTGAGCAAGGCAACAATTTACTGTTGTAAATTTACTGTGGTACGCGTGTGTTTGTCATGGTTCGGGCTAGGCCCCTTAGTTCCAGTGAAGGGAAATCTTAATGCTACAGCATACAATTACATTCTAGATGATTCTGTGCATCTTTGTGGCAACAGTTTGGGGAAGGCCCATTTCCTGTTTCACCATCACAATGCCCCTGTGCACAAAGCAAGGTCCATACAGAAATGGTTTGTCGAGATTGGTGTGGAAGAACTTGACTGTCCTGCACAGAGCCCTGACCTCAACCTCATCAAACACCTTTGGGATAAATTGGAACGCCGACTGCGAGCCAGATCTAATCGCCCAACATCAGTGCCCGACCTCACTAATGCTCTTGTGGCTGAATGGAAGCAAGTCCCCGCAGCAATGTTTCAACATCTAGTGGAAAGCCTTTCCAGAAGAGTGGAGGCTGTTGATTTTGGAATGAGATGTTCGACGAGTAGATGTCCACATTGGTCATCTAGTGTATCTGCAGTGGTGGAAAAAGTACCGAATTGTCATACTTGAGTCAAAGTAAAAATACCTTAATAGAAAATGACTCAAGTAAAAGTAAAAGTCACCAAGTAAAATACCACTTGAGTAAAAGTATTTGGTTTTAAATATACTTAAGTATCAAAAGTAAATGTAATTGCTAAAATATACCTAAGTATCAAAGGTAAAAATAAAAGTATAAATCATTTCAAATTCCTTATATTTAGCAAAACAACCGGCACCATTTCATTTTTTTTAAAGGATAGCCAGGAGCACACTCCAACACTCAGACGTCATTTACAAACGAAGCATGTGTGTTTGGTGAGTTTGCCAGATCAGAGGCAGTAGGGATGACCAGGGATGTTCTCTTGATAAGTGCATGAATTGGACCATTTTCCTGTCCTGCTAAGAATTCAAAATGTAGCGAGTACTTTTGGGTGTCAGGGAAAATGTATGGAGTAAAAAGTACATTATTTTCTTAAGGAATGTAGTTAAGTAAAAATAAAAGTTGTCAAAAATATCAATTTAAACTTAAGTACTACTTTCAAGTAGTTTTACGCCACTGCATACCTGAATATGGTAGCCTGTCAGGGTACAAAATAATGTGGGGAAATCCATGGCTTTACCTTTGAATATCCCCTCTACCATCAATTTAGAATCAATATCCCCATTCCAATTGGCCGAAACAGGCTTCAAATACTTGGGCATATACAGTATGTCACACCAGACCTTAAAGACCAGTTCTCTTCAAATGATGTGCCTTTGCTCAGAAAAATTAAGCAGGATCTGGCTAACTGGTCTGTTTTACCAAACTCCGTTTTGGGTGGGATTAATGTAGTCCAGATGAACATCCTCCCTCAATTAAAATGATCTATTCCAAAATATTCTCTGACACATCTCAGTCCTTTTTTCAGGAAGTTAATGCCAGTGTCACTAAATATATCTGGAACAATAAAAAACCTAGAATCAAATTTACCAAACTAATTAAGCATAAGGATTTGGGAGTGGTCTCTTTGCCAAATTTGCAAGTATATTATTGGTCTGCTCAGATCAAGCACATGATTAGTTGGTGCCTAGACAGACATGGCACACTTTGAGTTGGGATGGAATCAACAGCATGTCATCCAATTATTAATCATTTTGAAAAAAATAATAATTCTAGAATTCTGTTTCTCTATATCTAGAATCCACTCCAGGAAGAAGCACAGGCACCACACAGTATTGTCTATAAGACAAAAAATGATAATAAATGATACTCTATTGTACAGTTTGAACTACAGTTGAACTGTGCCAGCATAACATCAACATTAGGGTAGGCTTACATGTGTACAGGCACATAGATTACATACCGGTGGAGTCAACTAATAAAATAATGGACGATCTGACCAGAGAGGTCCATGACCTGAAGAACAGTTTGCAGTTCTCCCAGGGTCAGTCCGATGAGTTTAAACAGGAGAACCACAAGAAGACAGCAATCTGTCAGCATGCAGTCATTTAGAGAAGACATCATTTTTGTATGTGAATCCATGATAACAATGACAGGGAAATCTGATTATCTCGAGGGACAATCAAGGTGGAACAACATTGTTGTGGACGGAATTGCAGAATCTCCACATGAGACCTGGACAGAGTCTGAGGACAAAGGGAGGTAAATTATCACTGAGAAACTAAAGATGGACCACAGGAAGATTGAGGTGGAGTGCGCCCACAGGATTGGAAAACCCACCACCGGCACAGGTGACAGGCCCAGTCCGATAGTGGTCAAGTTCCTGAGGTTCAAGGACAAGGTAGCTGTTCTGGAAAGAGTCAAGAACTTGAAAGGAACGTACATCATCCACAATGAGGACTACCCTGAATCTGTGCGCCAGAAGAGGAAATAACTTATCCCAGCCATGAAAGCTGCCAGAGCGCATGGGGATATTACTTACATCCACTATGAGAGGCACATAGTCCACCCTCCCTCCCAAAAGCCTGGAAGGGAAGCGAGGGCCAAGCCTGTGGGTTCATAGCTTCAACCCCGCAGCACACACACAGTTACTCACACCAACTGATTTATGGAATGCTGAATAATCTTTTAATCTTCTCTTGCTTTGTTTGTTCTTTTCCATATTATGTCTATCTCTGATAAGCTACCAACGAAGGGGCAAAAAATATCCCATATGAATATATGTAGCCTTACAAATAAGGTTCATGAAATCAATAACTTGCTAACATCAGATAACATTATTATTAATGTTAATAGATAATTCCTTTGATGATACAGCAGTAACAATACAAAGATATGACATCTACAGAAGAGACAGGAATGCCTATGGGGGAGGTGTTGCTGTATATGTTCAGAGCCATATCCCTGTAAAGCTTAGAGAAGATCTCATGTCAAGTGTTATTGAAGTGTTGTGGTTGCTGGTTCACCTGCAACATCTAAAGCCTATTATTTGAGGTTGTTGCTATAGGCCATCAAGTGCTAACAGTCAGTATCTAGATAATGTGTGCAGAATGCTTGATAGTGTATGTGATGTAAACAGAAAGGTCTACTTTCTTGGGTACCTGAATATTGACTGATTTTCATCAAGCTTTCTGCTCAAGAGGGAACTTCTCACTGTAACCAGTGCCTGTAATCTGGTTCAGATCATTAATCAACCTACCAGGGTGTTTACAAACACTACAGGTATCAGGACTCAGGCTAAGACCCAGATGCAGACACAGGAGGCGGATAGCACCAGTCTCAGAGTTTATTATAGTACAAAGGGCAGGCAAAAGGTAAGTCAAGGCAGGCAAAGAGTCGTAATCTAAATCAGAGTCAGACAGGTACAGGACGGCAGGCAGGATCAAGCTCAGGACAGGCAGAAAGGTCAGAACTGGGAAGACTATGAAAAACAAAAACTAGCGCACAGGAAACACAGGAACACGATGGTAGGACTTGACGGAACAAGACGAACTGGCAACAGACAAACAGAGAACACTGGTGTAAATACACAGGGGATAATGGGGACAAGTGGGAGACACCTGGTGGGGGATGGAGACAAGCACAAGACAGGTGAAACAGATCAGGGCGTGACAACAGGAACTATATCATCCACATGTATGGATCAAATTTTTACTAATACTATATAACTTTGTTCTAACGCTGTATTCGTACCCATTGGATGCAGTGACCACAATATAGTGGCTTTATCCAGGAAAGACAAGGTTCCAAAAGCTGGGCCTAAAATATTGTATAAGAGATTGTACAAACGATTTTTCTGTGACTCTTATGTGGATGAAAATATTTGTTGGTCTGATGTGATTAATAAGGAGCATCCAGACACGGCACTTGATGATTTTATGAAATTGCTTCTTCTAATTATTGATAAACATGCACCTGTTAAGAAGATCGGAAAGGGGATTCATCAGAGAAAATGACTTTACCCCAGTCCTCAGCAGTCCAATCCCTGTACCTTTTGCAGAATATCAGTCTGTCCCTGATGTTTTTCCTGGAGAGAAGTGGCTTCTTTGCTGCCCTTCTTGACACCAGGACATCCTCCAAAAGTCTTCGCCTCACTGTGCGTGCAGATGCACTCACACCTGCCTGCTGCCATTCCTGAGCAAGCTCTGCACTGGTGGTGCCCCGATCCCGCAGCTGAATCAACTTTAGGAGACGGTCCTGGAGCTTGCTGGACTTTCTTGGGCGCCCTGACGCCTTCTTCACAACAATTGAACCTCTCTCCTTGAAGTTCTTGATGATCCGATAAATGGTTGATTTAGGTGCAATCTTACTAGCAGCAATATCCTTGCCTGTGAAGCCCTTTTTGTGCAAAGCAATGATGACGGCACGTGTTTCCTTGCAGGTAACCATGGTTAACAGAGGAAGAACAATGATTTCAAGCACCACCCTCCTTTTAAAGCTTCCAGTCTGTTATTCTAACTCAATCAGCATGACAGAGTGATCTCCAGCCTTGTCCTCGTCAACATCTCACCTGTGTTAACGAGAGAATCGCTGACATGATGGCAGCTGGTCCTTTTGTGGCAGGGCTGAAATGCAGTGGACATTTTTTGGGGGGATTAAGTTCATTTTCATGGCACAGAGGGACTTTGCAATTAATTGCAATTCATCTGATCACTCTTCATGACATTCTGGAGCATATGCAAATTGCCATCATCAAAACTGAGGCAGCAGACTTTGTGAAAATTAGTATTTGTGTCATTCTCAAAACATTTACCACGACTGTATATTTAGCAATGCATCCGCTGATAGGAACATCGCTGAAAGACGTCCAATGGCTCTATCAAACAAGGACAACCATATAAAAAACATACAGTGCGATCGGTATAACATAGAGGCTTCGCAAAATACCAAAAAGCAGGACTACATTTATTTTCAGATCTCGCACCCCCCTCTCAATACACCGGAAGTTGTCATAGGGTGTATCGTTCGGCACGTGAAGCCCAGTCCCGCCCTCTTCGTGGCCAATGATGTGTGAAATAAATCTCACTGACCTAGAAACAAGTCCAGGGGTCCCCCAGGGTGAAATTCCCCTTTAATTAATAGCCTGTAGTATGCTATCATACGTACCTTTGTTGGATATTGTTTAGGTTAGTGCATTTTAGCAAACCCCCCCCACAGCTCTCTATTGCATTCTACTGTTTGTACTGTATGAGAAATGTATAAGATATCACCAGCTGTATTGACAAATGTGTTACATCTACATGCGTGGGGTTACTAGTGCTTGGCTTGAAGGACACGTGACAGTCCACCTCCCTGGTGATAGAGCCTGTGACCTGAGGAGATGGTGGAAATGCCTTTTAATGTGCGGCAGAACAGCAGTCCCTCCTGATGGATGGGCCCTGTAAAGCTGTAGCATTTCCTCAGACATATTGGGGACTGCAGGCTCATGCTGCCTTTCTTTATCTCCATCTTTATTCCCCTCCTTTACTTTTGTCACGGAATCTGCCGAGGCTGCTCCTCCTCCTTGCTCGGGCAGGTTTCGGCGGTCGTCGTCCCCGGAATACTAGCTACCACCGTTGTATGTTTCTATGTTCGTTTGCTTTTGTCTGATTGTTGTACACCTGTGGTTAGTTAGCGTTGATTATGTGTCCTATAAGTTCTCGTTTTGTTAGTCTTGTGTTGTGTGTTATTGAGCTTCCTGTCTTCGTGTCTGTATTGGTTTTCCCTCCTTGGTTTTTAGAAGAGGTTTTCGCACTTGTTGTGCGCTTTAGTATTTTTCCTGTTCATTTACGCCTGTGTGCGTATCGCTCGTCTCCGGGCACTTTTGCTCGTATTGATTCACTAAAGACTGTTGAACGAAGCTTCTGTGTCCTGCGCCTGATTCCCGCACCTTCCACATACAGCACTCCTGACAACTTTGACTGTTTCTCAGTCATTTAACCAGTCCTGAATTATTCAACTGTTATGGGGGAAGTAACAGAGGGCACAAGGCTTTTGTTCCACTCTGTCTTGAAAATGCACACAGTATTGTGTTTAATGTTTGACATTCCAATAAGGTCCAATACTCTTTGTAGACTTGATAAGAACTTGATAGCTACAGTGCCTTCAAAAAGTATTCATACCCATTTACATTTACATCATTTAGCAGACGCTCTTATCCAGAGCGACTTACAATACCCCTTAACTTAATCCACATTTTGTTGTGTAACAGCCTGAATTTAAAAAAGTATTACATATATTTTTCTCTCTCACCCATCTTCACACAATACCCCATAATGACAAAGTGAAAATGTGTTTTTCTATTTTTTTCTCCAAATTTATTGAAAATGAAATACAGAAATATCTCATTTACATAGGTATTCACACCACTGAATCAATACATGTTAGAATCACCTTTGGCAGCGATTATAGCTGTGAGTCTTTCTGGGTAAGTCTCTAAGAGCTTTGCACACCTGGATTGTACAATATTTGGAAAACCTGCTTCAGTCTGCTTTCCAACAGACACTGGGAGACAAATTAACCTTTCAGCAGGAAAATAACCTAAAGCACAAGGCCAAATATACACTGGAGTTGCTTACTAAGATGACATTGAATGTGGCCTAGTTACAGTTTTGACTTAAATCTGCTTGAAAATCTATGGCAACACTTGACAATGGCTGTCTAGCAATGATCAACAACCAATTTGACAGAGCTTGAAGAATTTTGAAAAGAATAATGGGCAAATATTGTACAATCCAGGTGTGCAAAGCGCTTACTCAGAAAGCTCTTACCCAGACTTACCCAGAAAGACTAACCGCTTTAATCTCTGCCAAAGGTGATTCTAACATGTATTGACTCAAGGGTGTGAATACTTATGTAAATGAGATATTTATGTATTTCATTTTCAATAAATCTGCAAAAATGTGTCATTAAGAGATATTGTGTGTAGATGGGTGAGAAAAAAAAATCAATTTTGAATTCAGGCTGTAACACAACAAAATGTGGAAAAGGGTGTGAATACTTTCTGAAGGCACTGTACTGTATGTGCTCAAATACTTTTAGCCTCTCTACTCATAGGTAGTTTTTCCAATTCGAAGACACATTTTTATTTGAGTGAACTTGATTTGATTATGCACATTGTGTTGTCTATATAGAATATAGAGTGTAGTGAAATACATCTCATTCAGTGATAGAAGAGGAGGGAAGATCCCTGGAGCTATGGAGAATTGGTTTTGTAACCTGATGGGTTTTTTTTTTTTTCACCTTTATTTAACTAGGTAAGCCAGTTGAGAACAAGTTCTCATTTATAACTGCGACCTGGCCAAGATAAAGCAAAGCAGTGCGATAAAAACAACAACACAGATTTACATATGGGGTAAAACAAAACATAAAGTCAAAAATATTAAGGATGCAGTGTTAAGATGGTGAACACACTGAAGGGTGCTCACTGTTTTGGACTTTTACAAATCATCAGGAGATCAACTCACTGTCATTCTGCCATCATGCATGATTATTATTTCATCCATCATCTCTTTTTCCCATCATTTAGTTGGTTACATCAGCAGCATTGCATCCTATTACCCAAGGTCATGGCTTTAATTCTATAGATTCTGCTCTATTTAGGAGGGAGGGGAGGGGGAGAAGATATTCCGATGCTATATATCCCCTTTACAATGATGGAATAGTTTGAGGGAAACAGGAAGAAATCATTGCTAGCCTCAGAGAAGCGAAAGCTATTCAACAGGGATGCCCACGGTACCAAAGCCATTTCCAATAATGTCCTCTTTCTGCAACAACAATTGCACTTAATGCCAGTGGCTTCAGCTAGCCTCTAATTTTCTTTCCCCCTCCCTGCCATCACACTGGCAATGGGAATGGGAATCAGTCCCTGTTTTGGCTGGTATTTTATAATGTGACTCATTGAGTTAGTTTGCAATTTCGTCATGTAAAAACTGATGCACTGGCATATTCCATCCCTAATGCCAGGTTTGGTAATTTACCTGTCTAACATCAGCATGCTTTCGCTCAGATGGGAGCGGTGGAAATATTTGAGGCATGTCCTTAAAAACATGATCCAAAGTGCTAATTTCAGGCAGCGCTTGTAGGGATATTTAAGACCAACCAAAAGCTTGTTGTAGCGGTAACGCAGTTGGTTATGGCATGGATTTTGATGGTGGAAATGCAGCCTATCCAGCCGTGACGCTCACTGCCCATATGCGCATGGAACAAGATGTGCTTTTGGTATTTAGAAACATAAAACAGTAATATTTTTTTCCTATTTCGGTTTATTTAATTTAAAAAGCTTAGCCTCCCCTCCTCTCAAGGAAGGCTGTTTTCTTTTTGTCCTGCCCAATGTAATCAAGTAGGCTAGTCAAGACCGTTGATAAAGTGTTTGGCTCGTGAGACCACCATCACCAAAGCTTTATTAATAAAATATCAAGTTTGAGAGGAGTAAAACAGTGAGCCGACATTCCATTTTTATCTATGTATTGTAGGCAGGCCTACATTATTTTAGCCATGCTTTGGACCTGCGTAAAAACCCCTCCATGATGTAGGCTACATGTGTCCATGCCTATCATGAAACAAGTGATGAGAACCTTAGTGAATACTGGTGAACCTTGTATTTAGAAGTTATTTTCCGGTAACAATTGTTTGTTTTCCGTTACATATTTTTAAAACCCAAGCCCTCCGTAGGCTACCCTTACCGTAGGCCTACTATAAAGAAGGCTGGTTCAACAGCAGTGCGCTGTCTTCTTTTTAATCCTGGCGATTTTATGATATCATTACATTTTACGTGCATTTATTGTTGTTTAAAATAATTTGATTAAAACCAAATTTATTAGAATTATTCACTGTCCTGGTTTGATGGTGAGAAAGTCCATGGTGCTCATGCAATGCAACTTCTGGAGAAGTGTGAATGTGATCTGTAAGATGGTTCCATGATGTTTATAAAACATTATATTTGGGAGCAGTATAACGGTGAGTGGACATTCCCCCTTTCTCTTTTTATTGGTTCTTTATCCAGCTCCTATGAAAAGTTTAGATGTGTGTAAAACCCTCCATAGTCTGCGTTGTTTTAATATTATATGCCCACGGGAAGCAATTATGGTGCCCTTAAATGTATTTAGACATAGCCTATTTGACAACATTTGGCATGTGCGTGCTCAGCCATAATTCAATTTACAGTAGTCTGGGTCTATATTTCAACATTGAAGCCATGCAATTATTTAGAACAAAGTGGACTGCAAACAGGTTCAAGTTAACATATTTTTTATTTTGTTTCTGTAAGCTATTTAACAAACTATAACGGACTAACAATGGAATTGGAGTTGATTCCAACGCAATACATAAAAGACCATAAATACACAACTTGAAACAACCACATATATAGCCATGGAGCACGTTCTGATTGGCCAGTGAGGGGCCAAGCCTCACACCCACAACTTGTTTATTCATCAAAAACCAGCCCTTTCGCACCAACGCCAGCAACTGCGCCGATAATTGTGCTTGTGAAAATAGCAAAAATATTTCTGACACAACCCCAAACCTATAGCGCTACCACCCAGCACTTAGATTGACCATTGCGTTAGGTTTGTTAAAATAGAGCCCTTAGTCTAATAATTTTCCCATAATCTCCTAACTGTTCCCTTTTAATTGCTGCCATGGTTACGCATGTGCTTTTCATATTTCTTCTGTAAGAAACATTTCAATTTAGCCCTATCCCACGAGTGTAAGGGGTTAAAAGACTAATTACAAGGAGAGTTTCAAACCTCTCGGCCAATACAGCTAGTTTTCAGGTTACATATTCTCCTCCAATCAGGCCCTTCACTTGCTAAGAAGCTATTTTATTTATTTTTGACCATTTTAATTGAAAACCATCACAATAAGGTACTTAATTGTTACTCAGAAATAATTTGATATTGAAATAAAAACGGCTGTATTGGACCTTTAAATGTGGTCAATGGAGCAGATCTGAAGGTCAAATTTAACCTCAGTCTCCAAAGTGAGGAAGGAAAGAAAGTTGAGCAATGAAATCATACATCTATCTCAAAACCTCTGCTTCATATAAAATACGCTGAACAAAAATATAAGCGCAACATTCAACAATTTCAGAGATTTTACTGAGTTACAGTTCATTTAGGAAATCAGTCAATTGAAATACATTCATTAGGCCCTAATCTATGAATTTCACATGACTGGGAATACAGATATGAATCAGTTGGTGACAGATACCTAAAGAAAAAAGGAATGGCCGTGGATCAGAAAACCAGTCAGTATCTGGTGTGACCACCATTTGCCTCATGCAGCGCGACACATCTCCTTCACATAGAGTTGATCAGGCTGTTGATTGTGGCCTGTGGAATGTTCTCCCACTCCTCTTCAATGGCTGTGCGAAGTTGCTGAATATTGGCAGGAACTGGAACACGCAGTCGTACACGTCGATCCAGAGCATTCCAAACATGCTCAATAGGTGACATGTCTGGTGAGTATGCAGGCCATGGAAGAACTGGGACATTTTCAGTTTCCAAGAATTGTGTACAGATCCTTGCGACATGGAGCCGTGCATTATCATGAGGTAATGGCGGCGGATGAATGGCACGACAATTGACCTCAGGATCTCGTCACGGTATCTCTGTGCATTCAAATTGCCATCGATAAAATGCAATTGTGTTCGTTGTAAGTAGCTTATGTCTGCCCATAGCATAACCACACCGCCACCATGGGGCACACTGTTCATAATGTCTGCCATCATCCTGGTACAGTTGAAACCGGGATTAATCCGTGAAGAGCACACTTCTCCAGCGTGCCAGTGGCCATCGAAGGTGAGCATTTGCCCACTGAAGTCGGTTAACTGAACTGCAGTCAGGTCAAGACCCTGGTGAGGACGATGAGCATGCAGATGAGCTCCCCTGAGACAGTTTCTGACAGTTTGTGCAGAAATTCCTTGGTAGTGCAAACCCACAGTTTCATCAGCTGTCTGGGTGGATGGTCTCAGTAGATCCCGCAGGTGAAGAAGCCAGATGTGGAGGTCCTGGGCTGGCGTGGTTACACGTGGTCTGTGGTTGTGAGGCCGGTTGGACGTACTGCCAATTTATCTAAAACGATGTTGGAGGCGGCTTATGGTAGAGAAATAAACATTTAATTTATCTGGCAATAGCTCTGGTGGACATTCCTGCAGTCTGCATACCAATTGCATGCTCCCTCAACTTGTGGCATTGTGTTGTGTGACAAAACTGCACATTTTAGAGTGGCCTTTCATTGTCCCCAGCACAAGGTGCACCTGTGTAAACATCATGCTGTTTAATCAGCTTATTGATATGCCACACCTGTCAGGTGGCTGGATTATCTTGGCAAAGGAGAAATGCTCACTAACAGGGATGTAAACAAATTTGTGCACAAAATGTGACAGAAATAAGCTTTTTGTGCATATGGAACATTTCTGGGATCTTTTATATCAGCTCATGAAACATTGGACCAACACTTTACATGTTGCGTTTATATTTTTGTCCAGTATAAATCTCATACTGTAGTTTGGATGAGATCCAGTTCCTGTTTTCTGTTCAGCTTCAAGACTGAGGAAAATATTATCTGTATTACTATTGTATTCAGTGTGTGTCTTTTTTCTGGTACTATGAAAAAAAAAAAGATGGGCTTATTCACCCAAACTCAGTAAGATGTTCTCTGAAACTAAGTTAGATCCCGGTACATCATACTCATGTACTGTGAGAATATACAGCACCAGTCAAAAGTTTGGACACACCTACTCATTCCAGGGTTTTTCTTAATTTTTACTATTTTCTACATTGTAGAATAATAGTGAAGACATCAAAACTATGAAATAACACATATGGAATCGTGTAGTAACCAAAAAAGTGTTAAACAAATCAAAATGTATTTTATATTTGAGATTCTTCAAAGTAGCCACCCTTTGCATTGATGGCAGCTTTGCACACTCGTGGCATTCTCTCAACCAGATTCATGAGGTGTTCACCTGGAATGCATTTCAATGAACAGGTGTGCCTTGTTAAAAGTTAATTTCTGGAATTTCTTTCCTTCTTAATGGGTTTGAGCCAATCAGTTGTGTTGTGACAAGGTAGGAGTGGTATACAGAAGATAGCCCTATTTGGTAAAAGACCAAGTCCATATTATGGCAAGAACAGCTGAAATAAGCAAAGAGAAACGACAGTACATCATTACCTTAAGACATGAAGGTCAGTCAATACGGAACATTTCAAGAACTTTGAAAGTTTCTTCAAATGCAGTTGCAAAAACCATTAAGCGCTATGATGAAACTGGCTCTCATGAGGACCGCCACAGGAAAGGAAGACCCAGAGTTACCTTTGCTGCAGAGGATAAGTTCATTAGAGTTAACTGCACCTCAAATTGCAGCCCAAATAAATGCTTCACAGAGTTCAAGTAACAGACACATCTCAACATCAACTGTTCAGAGGAGACTGCGTGAATCAGGCCTTCATGGTTGAATTGCTGCAAAGAAACCATTACTAAAGGACACCAATAAGAAGAAGAGACTTGCTTGGGCCAAGAAACACGAGCAATGGACATTAGACTGGTGGAAATATGTCCTTTGGTCTGATGAGTCCAAATTGAAGATTTTTGGTTCCAACCGCCGTGTCTTTGTGAGACGCAGAGTAGGTGAACGGATGATCTCTGCATGTGTAGTTCCCACCGTGAAGCATGGAGGAGGAGGTGTGATGGTGTGGGGATGCTTTGCTGGTGACACTGTCTGTGATTTATTTAGAATTCAAGGCACACTTAACCAGCATGGCTACCACAGCATTTTGCAGCGATACGCCATCCCATCTGGTTTGCGCTTAGTGGGACTATCATTTGTTTTTCAACAGGACAATGACCCAAAACACACCTCCAGGATGTGTAAGAGCTATTTGACCAAGAAGGAGAGTGATGGAATGCTGCATCAGATGACCTGGCCTCCACAATCACCTGACCTCAACCCAATTGAGATGGTTTGGGATGAGTTTTACCGCAGAGTGAAGGAAAAGCAGCCAACAAGTGCTCAGCATATGTGGGAACTCCTTCAAGACTGTTGGAAAAGCATTCCTCATGAAGCTGGTTGAGAGAATGCCAAGAGTGTGCAAAGCTGTCATCAAGGCAAAGGGTGACTACTTTGAAGAATCTAACATAAAATATATTTTGATTTGTTTAACACTCTTTTGGTTACTACATGATTCCATATGTGTTATTTCATAGTTTTGATGTCTTCAGTATTATTCTACAATGTAGAAAATAGTAAAAATAAAGAAAATCCCTTGAATGAGTAGGGGTGGCCAAACTTTTGACTGGTACTGTATGTTTACATTTACATTTACGTCATTTAGAAGACGCTCTTATCCAGAGCGACTTACATTATTGAGTGTATACATTATTTTTGATTTTTTCATACTGGCCCCCCCTGGGAATCAAACCCACAACCCTGGCGTTGCAAACACCATGCTCTACCAACTGAGCTACATCCCTGCCGGCCATTCCCTCCCTTACCCTGGACGACGCTGTGCCAATTGTGCGCCACCCCATGGGTCTCCCGGTCACGGCCGGCTACGACAGAGCCTGGATTCGAACCAGGATCTCTAGTGGCACAGCTAGCACTGCGATGCAGTGCCTTTGTCACACCCTGGCTCTGGGGACTCTATATGTTGAGCCAGGGTGTGTAGATTCTATGTGTTTGTGTTCTGTGTTGATATTATATGTGTGCTATTTCTATGTTGGCCAGTGTGGTTCTCAATCAGAGGCAACGAGTGTCAGCTGTGGCTGGTTGTCTCTGATTGGGAACCACATTTAAACAGGCAGTTTACCCACAGTAGTTGTGGGATCTTGTTCCGTTTGGTTTGTTCCGTGTTGGTTGTTAACCTAGGACGTCACGTCATCGTTTTGTTGTTTTGTTTGTTCGTATTATCACTAAAGATAATAAAGATTGAATATGTTCGTTCATCACGCTGCGCCTTGGTCTACTCCGTATAACGATCCTGACAGAAGATCCCACCATACCAGGACCAAGCAGCCTGTCCAGGAGCAGGCAGCCTGGACGTGGGAACAGATCATGGACGGGCAGGGGTCCTGGACCTGGGAGGAAATCCAGGCCGAGATGGATCGCCGTCCATGGAGGGAGACGGTAGAGGCGCGACGGAGAGAGGAGCAACGGCGTCAACAGTGTTGTCGTCGGACGGACGAGAGGCAACCCCAAACATTTTTTAGGGGGGGGCACACGGCATGGGCGACGGGGCAGCAGGAGGCAGCTACAGGGCGTATTAGGAGGTTAGGTGAGGAGGCCACCAGGTTAAGGGGGCTATTGGTGCAGAGGGAGCAGGAGTTAGTGGTGCAGAGGGTAGAGTTACTGGAGGCGATAAGGGAGAAGGTGAGAATAGAGGCACGGCGAGAGGAACTAGGTAGGCAGCTGAGGGAGCGGAGGGTTATGACGAAACCCAGTCCCGCTCCTCACACCAAGCAAGTGGTGTGCGTCACCAGTCCGGTCCGGCCCGTTCCTGCTCCCCGCACTAAGTTAATGGTGCGCGTCGCCAGTCCGGCCCGGCCTGTTCCTGCCACTCGCACCAAGCCTACGGTGCGCGTCGCCAGCCCGGCCCGGCCTGTTCCTGCTCCACGCACCAAGCCTACGGTGCGCATCGCCAGCCCGGCCCGGCCTGTTCCTGCCACTCGCACCAAGCCTACGGTGCGCGTCGCCAGCCCGGCCCGGCCTGTTCCTGCCACTCGCACCAAGCCTACGGTGCGCGTCGCCAGCCCGGCCCGGCCTGTTCCTGCCCCACGCACCAAGCCTATGGTGCGCGTCGCCAGCCCGGCCCGGCCTGTTCCTGCCACTCGCACCAAGCCAGAGGTGCGAGTCGTCAGCCCGGTAAGGCCCGTTCCTGCTCCACGCACCAAGCCAGGGGTGCGCATCGTCAGCCCGGTACGGCCCGTTCCGGCTCCACGCACCAAGCCAGGGGTGCGCATCGTCAGCCCGGTCCGGCCCGTAGCTGCTCCACGCACCAAGCCAGAGGTGCGCATCGTCAGCCCGGTCCGGCCCGTCCCTGCTCCACGCACCAAGCCAGGGGTACGCATCGTCAGCCCGGTCCGGCCCGTTGCTGCTCCACGCACCAAGCCAGGGGTGCGCATCGTCAGCCCGGTCCGGCCCGTTCCTGCTCCACGCACCAGGCCAGGGGTGTGCGTCGTCAGTCCAGCACAACCCGTGCCTGGGTCACCGGTGCCTGGTCAGGTACCGGTCAGCTGCTCCACACCGGAGCTGAAGCAATCCGCTCCTACAATGTCCAGTCCAGCTCCAGCCAGCGGGGCCAGACCGGACCAGGGGCGCTACGGGGGGATTATTAGAGGGTGGTGGTCAAGCCCGGAGCCGGAACCGCCTCCGTGGAGGAATGCCCACCCAGCCCTCCCCTGTTTTGTTTATGTTGAGGCGCGGTCGCAGTCCGCGCCTTTGGTGGGGGGTACTGTCACACCCTGGCTCTGGGGACTCTATATGTTGAGCCAGGATGTGTAGGTTCTATGTGTTTGTGTTCTGTGTTGATATTCTATGTGTGCTATTTCTATGTTGGCCAGTGTGGTTCTCAATCAGAGGCAACGAGTGTCAGCTGTGGCTGGTTGTCTCTGATTGGGAACCACATTTAAACAGGCAGTTTACCCACAGTAGTTGTGGGATCTTGTTCCGTTTGGTTTGTTCCGTGTTGGCTGTTAACCTAGGACGTCACGTCATCGTTTTGTTGTTTTGTTTGTTCGTATTATCACTAAAGATAATAAAGATTGAATATGTTCGTTCATCACGCTGCGCCTTGGTCTACTCCGTATAACGATCCTGACAGCCTTAGACCACTGCGCCACTCGTATGTTCCTCATATGCGGTCTTATTTATAGTAACAGTTTATAGTAACAATAATTAGGATAGATTAGGATCATAATTATCAATAGGGATGTATCTTGTTTTTATTATGTCTCTAAAATTCTCAAATCATTAGAAGTGGAATGAAAATGTAAGTCCTGTTATCCCTCTGTCCCTTCCTGTGTCAAGTTTTTTAATTTAGTTTAAATCCCTACCTCTCTCCTTCACCCCATCTTACTTTTTCTTTCTCCCTCCCCCTCTCTTGCTCTCCCTCTAATCTCTTTCCCATTCCCCCTGTCCCTGTGCTGTGTAACTGTGTGTGGAAGTGATTTATCTGACAGTCACTGGGGTCCCAGTGCAGTCTCCCACACACAGACAGGTATGTCTGCATCTGTGATATATTTTAATTACACATTTAGTCAGAAGTAATTAAGGTTTTATATCGGGGGCGGGGGCAGCCCCCCCATGACAAACATGAACACATGCATGTGTGCTTTTTGACACAGCCACTAACACACACACACATTCACACACTCATCCTCCATTGCCTGTGTGGCTCCTCTCCTGTGTCTCTCATTGTTTTTCTGTATTTTCGTTTTCTAAAAAGGTAGCTAGCCTACTTGTTTCTGAAGTCAACACCCAAAGTTAGTTGCCACCATACAAATTGATGGATTGCAAAGTTTCAGTCATAGAGGTGTGAATATGTGGTGAAACCTCTGATAACCTTCAGAGGAATAGAGAGTAGTGCACAATGAATTATGAATGGAGTAGTAAATCTGTTTTTGTCTTGTTCTTTTTTTAAAGAGGAATCTTAGGTGATTATTTACACCCTCAAGCAGAAACATCCATCTGAAGGGTGATTCAGTCCCAGCAGATAAATATTACGTAGAGAGAGAACCCCCACAGAACGAAGCTAATGATTCTGAGTGTAGTCGAAGTGGCCAAAGGATAGAATGGATGAGGAAACAGACTATTATTGTAGATGTGCAGCACATAAAGGAGGGGAAGCTAAAGGGAGAATGCTGTTGAGGTGAGGAGGAGATGGTAGGCTGAATATGGCACAGATGGAATGACTTCTCTGGGATTACTGTGTTGCTGGGGGAGGAGAGAGGTGGTAATTGCATTTTAATTACAGTGTTGATGGTTTTGTGCTCTGCCAGATGGAAGGTTCTTTACAGATATGCACAAAATAAATCAGCCCTTTGCAGCACCCCTCCCATCTCTATACCAGAGCTCACAATTAGCTTAGCACTAGTCTAATTCCCACCCAGCTCTATTTCGCCTTTGGCAGCCTTTCCAGCTAAAACAGTTCGGAAGAGTTTGTACATATATTATGATTACATTTTGTGAGGTTTTTGTTCGTTTTGGACTTCGGTAAGGGTTTTGTCGGCTGTTCGGGCACACAACATTTTTTCTCAAGACCAGCCGAAGTTCGGGAGCCGAAGTCTACTCCCCATTGTCGGTGATTGGTCAACAGTAGGGATTCTTCAATAAAGTGTTTGTTGTCATTCAACGAGAGACGACTCATTTTCATGCACATTTTTTCATTGAGAAATACTGCACCAAACATCTTAGTTAGATGTAAAACTGCACGACTAAGATCTCCTCGGCAAAAACGTCCAAATGAATGACAGATTTCTTGAGTTATCTTAGATTAATTCTGACTATTTTGAGGAATTGTATACTGGCTACGGCGTCTCAAAATGGACAAACAGTACTATTGTCGCTTTTTTCTCATTTTTCAAACGAAGGTCTTTTAAGGGAGTGTGCGCCTAGCCGACACAGGCTAGCCACCAGCCGAACTGAAGCATGCTGACGGCTTTACTCAAGACTTTCACCCCTCCCGTGCACTGATCCATAGAAGGGTGAGAGATAAATGTAGGTGTAGGCCTATTCTTTTTAACATTATGACATGAAAGAAAACCCACTCATCAAACATCAGTAATAAGTAATTAAGAATTTCTTAGTCACATTTAGCATAAATCTTATTTTTTATGCATGCCCTGGCATTGTTTTTGCATAATTTCTTCAAATACATTAGCATTTTGTTCAGAAAAGTTTCAGTTGACTTCCTCTCCACATCAAGGTGAGACTTTCACCTTAGTTGTTAATGACAGGATCCCCCTTAAAGGGTTTCACTCCTAACATTCCACGGATTTCTGGGGGTGGATGACCTGTAGCTGTGCTGTTACCTCAGTCTATACATGTCCACTGATAAGCTGTCTGGCATCAAATGCTCTCCCATATCCTTGGAACTGAACCTTAGAGGAAAATGTATTTATATATCACAGGCTAACATGGGTGTTGGGGAGGTGATAGTAACTTAATAGGTTTATTATACAGGGGAGAAAATGCCTCCTGTCTTACCTTTTCAGCCTAATGCCTGGATTGCAACTTGAGAGAGATGGAGACAGGGGGAAATACCTCTGGGTTTCATCGACCAGAACTGGTGGCTATTTTTCCTCAGCAAAAGAGGTTAACTTACATATTAAACCGGCAACAAATGTTCACCTTTCAATTAAAATTGCCAAGACACATTCCAACTCCTCCAGAGATATGTTCAGTGGTTTGTGGTGGCAGGTTTACAGGCTTAATGGTGTTGGTGTGCAGGTCATTTGAATAAATTCAACAATTATAACAGCGTTCATTCTATCTTGTCTGGAGCCAAACCATTACTGTTGTGATATTTTCGAGAACATTACAGTTGCAACGTTTCCCTCGTTGTAAAAAATAAAAAATAAAAATAAAAATAAAATAGGTGGTTGTCCCACTGGCTATCATAAGTTGAATGCACCAATTTGTAAGTCGCTCTGGATAAGAGCGTCTGCTAAATGATGTAAATGTAAATGTAAATGTTGTAGAAATGGACAGGGTAATTTGCTGAGAAATGACCTGTGTTTCCTTGTAATGTAAGCTTGGCAGTGCAATTTCGAAACACAATGACACTGGCACAATGCTCCGAGCTTAATCCACATTATACGGACATGTGAAGGTTCGGAAATGTATTTCTATGCTAGTCAAATAACTATTTGTGTTGAAATGTGCAGTATTTTATACCTGCCGTTTTCTGTCTTCCTGTTCCTGGGTTAATCTGACACATTTACCAAAGGAATTCCATTTTAGAAAGCAACAATAAACTCCAAGATGGATGGACGCTTTTTGTAGGGGCTTGTATGTTTTTCCATGTTTTCTACATGTTGCTAGAGTGCTGATTTGGCAGAAAGGGTTGTGTTTAGTGGGATTAAACCTGATTTCTCTTCCTGTGGTGTCTGGCAACACAATTCTCAGCTTAATCTATTTACTTTCTACTGGATTCTCAATAATCCTTTTATATGAAAGCGAAAACACTGCCTGTTATCGAGTTCCAACATTAGTTTAACTAACTTGTCTCCTGCTTTTCCAATGAAGCAGTATAGACTAGCTGTCTATTGAACTCTTGGTGAAGTCCTTATGTTGAGAAACCAGAGATATTTTCCAGTTTTTGTACTGTAGCTGTGTCTATTACAGTACCCATGGAACTCTGAAAGTGCAGTAACATTGTCATGCACTGTAGATATACAATGCATTCGGAAAGTATTCAGAACCCTTGACTTTTTCCAAATGTTGTTACGTTAGACTTATTCTAAAATGGATTAAATTGTTTTTTATTTTCCCTCATCAATCTACACACAATACCCCATAATGACAAAGCAAAAACAGGTTTTTAGAGATTTTGTAAATTACATTTACATAAGTATTCAGACCCTTTACTCAGCACTTTGTTGACGCACCTTTGGCAGTGATTACAGACACGAGTCTTCTTGGTATGACACTACAAGCTTGGCACGCCTGTATTTGGGGAGTTTCTCCCATTCTTCTCTGCAGATCCTCTCAAGCTCTGTCAGGTTGGATGAGGAGCGTCGCTGCACAGCTATTTTCAGGTCTCTCCAGAGATGTTAGATCGGGTTCGAGTCCGGGCTCTGGCTGGGCCACTCAAGGACATTCAGAGACTTGTCTCGAAGCCACTCCTGCGTTGTCTCGGCTGTGTGCTTAGGGTCATTGTCCTGTTGGAAGGTGAACCTTTGCCCCAGTCTGAGGTCCTGAGCCCTCTGGAGCTGGTTTTCATCAAGGATCTCTCTGTACTTTGCTCCATTCATCTTGCCCTCGATCCTGACTAGTCTCCCAGTCACTGCCACTGAAAAACATCCCCACAGCATGATGCTGCCACCACCATGCTACACCGTAGGGATAGTGCCAGGTTTCCTCCAGATGTGACTCTTGGCATTCAGGCCAAAGAGTTTAATCTTGGTTTCATCAGACCAGAGATTCTTGTTTCTCATGGTCTGAGAGTCCTTTAGGTGCCTTTTGGCAAACTCCAAGCGGGCTGTCATGTGCCTTTTACTGAGGAGTGGCTTCCGTCTGGCCACTCTACAATAAAGGCCTGATTGGTGGAGTGCTGCAGAGATGGTTGTCCTTCTGGAAGGTTCTCCCATCTCCACAGAGGAACTCTGGAGCTCTGTCAGAGTGACCATCAGGTTCTTGGTCACCTCCCTGACCAAGGCCCTTCTCCCCTGATTGCTCAGTTTGGCCTGGAGGCCAGCTCTAGTAAGAGTCTTGGTGGTTCCAAACTTCTTCCATTTAAGAATGATGGAGGACACTGTGTTCTTGGGGACCTTCAATGCTGCAGACATTTTTTGGTACCTTTCCCCAGATCTGTGCCTCGACACAATCCTGTCTCAGAGCTCTACGGCCAATTCCTTCGACCTCATGGCTTTGTTTTTGCTCTGACATGCACTGTCAACTGTGGGGCCTTATATAGACAGGTGTGCCTTTCCAAATCATGTCCAATCAATTGAATTGACCACAGGTGGACTCCAATGACGTTGTGGAAACATCTCAAGGATGGTCAATGGAAACATGATGCACCTGAGCTCAATTTCAAGTCTCATAGCAAAGGGTCTGAATACTAATGTAAATAAGGTATTTCTGTTTTTTTATTTTTAAATTCATTTGCAAAAATGTCTTAAAGCATGTTTTTGCCTTATCATTATAGGGTATTGTGTGTAGATTGATGAAAACAAAATACATATTTAATACATTTTAGAATAAGGCTGTAATGTAACAAAGTGTGGAAAAAGTGAAGTGGCCTGAATACTTTCCGAATGCACTGTATGTAACACATAGGCCTAAGTCTGTGGTAAGCTAAATGCTAATTTAAGGCAGGAATGGCTGCAGAAGTTTGTGTTATGGACATGTTAGTATTAAAGATTATACAAAACGTCCTCTTGTGCCTCCCCCCTCCCCCCACTCTTCCCCCACATCCCTTGTTTCTGATCTGCCAACATTAGTTGATAATGAGTTCCTACACGATGGGGAATTCCAGTGAGACAAGAGGCCCACTTTAAATGCTGCTGGCTTCTACAGCCTATGTCCTCAGAGAGGTAGAGTATTGAATAAAATGGAAAGGAAAAACTGTGTAAACACACATAATCAATGGGGAATTTCTGGTGTCCTGTGGTTTTGTTGAAATAAACCACTGCGAAGTGTCTGAGTTGGGTGCTTTAGATTATGATTTTTAAATATCAGAAGATGACGAACCACTGCCATGTGTAAACATGTTGTTGAGGTGTGGTCATAGTAATGTTTCCCCTATATTAATTAATAGTTGCAGCCACAAAAAAAATAAAAAGATAGATATTCAGGGAGAATCTAAACCTAAAGAAATGTCATTGATTTTGTTATAACATTTGAGTCACTCATATAGAATAATAACATGGCATAAACCATGGCTAAATGTGTAGAATTGCAGGAAATATTTTGTTTCTGTCTCGGAGGGCCTCTAAATGTTTTGGTCAGAGACCGTGCTATTGCCCATGCCCACTACCATGCCCTCCTACCTAGGGTATCTTTGCCACCGCTGCTGAAACAAATCCTTGGGGAAACACTGGGTCATAGAGCACTGTACATTGTACTGCTAGTACCAACCCATTCAACACTGTGTTCAGTGTGTTGGTATGATTGGGGCCCCAGCGTAATACAGGATAAGTGTTTGGAGAGGGCTTGTTGATTTGCCTTTTTCCGTCCTCAAATCACATTTGTGCCGCTTTCTAGGCTGTGATAATCCTAGCCAAATGAAAAGCATTACCAGTTGATAATCCAGGTGTTTGAATGTCCTCTGAGTGTCTCATTTAAACAACCTGGGCTGCATGAAGCTTTTTCTGGGATGCTGCTGAGGACATGAACAACTGGCTGCACTGCTCTCTGTAATCATTCAAAATGTAAAACAAAAAAGATTGTGTCTTCTTGCATGGATTCAATGCAGCTCAAAAACAAACCCAAAAGTTAGATTGTCATCTCCTCTGTAAATTATCCATTATAGACAAAGCAAGCCTCAAGTAACATGGATTTCCACTGTTCTCCCAGTCGTCGATAAAGATTCCCTCCAGGCTTTATCTGCACCCCAAACTGTCTACTGTATATCCAACACATTGAATCTGTAGCCAGTTTTTTCAATCCCAGATCGAATGGCGCATTCACACTTATGCCACATAGTAATCTGTGGCATCAGCCGTTTTACACCAGCCATTTTAATCCATTTACCCTTTTCATATTAATTAGAATGCATGTGATTTTATTGGTGTTATTCTGGCTGCACTGTTTGACGTGACTGTAAATTAGCTCTAGTTGGCTAGCTAGCAAGCAAGGGATAAGAACGTTGCCAGCCAGTATGGCAATGGAAAATTTTCAACGAATGACTGGGTCGCGTCCATAGATACAGAACAAAAAGACTGAACGACTGGTTCGTGTCTCTGGCAACCGAACCGATAGAACGAACGACCAGCCGGCATGGGTAGCAACCCAAGGTTTATGTCGGGACTATATCTTGTGGAAGGATCAAAATAGGAATAAATTGATCAAAATAATGTTTTTAATGAAAATATGTCTGTCATTATTTGAATATGTTGGTAACCCGTTGTATAAAAGCAATAATACCCTTTTGGAGCTGGATTTAGCATAAAGAATCGCGGAGGAAAGCGTCGTTACAGATCGCTTTATAAAATCACAAACCATTTTCATTTCTTCTAATTCTTAAGCTAAAAAGGGGTATGCTTTTTGCCATTTTCTTTAACAAAAAGTAGGCTATTGCATACCCTCACATAGGCCTACCTCCTCAATTTGAGCACTGGTTTTAACCTAAGACACCAAGCCCTCTGATTCAGAGGGGTTGGGTTAAATGCGGAAGACACATTTCAGTTGAATGCATTCAGTTGTACAACTGACTAGGTATCCCCCTTTACCTTGCCTTTCCTTCACGGACACAGGGGTATTTAAGGAGTGGTGATACTATTGGAGGAATTGTCCGAGCTATCTATGGATAGCCTATAATGTTGTCTGTCAAACAGGTCTTATAGGAAGAAATAGGCTCCAACGCAAAGCCCTCTTGTTGTTAGTTAATTCGAATTAAAATGAAGACTGTTAAAATGAATTACTTGAATTAGCCTAATTTCAGCACCATGTGCTGCCCATATCCCGATTGATTGTGCCGTGGCTACCGCTTCACGTTTCAGCACCACAAAGCTGTCATGGATGTTACTCAAATCCTTCTTATTGTGAGGTCAATAACTATGATAAAAAGCCTCATCATGGGCAATGAAACATGTTGTTTCGTGGCCTTTCGAGACGCAAATATCAAAGGTGCGAGTGGGACGAATATGAGCCAAGAGCCGACGGCAGCAACCCATGTGGGTACTGTGACATATACAGTAGGCTAGTGTATAAGTAAAGTACCAAAACCCCGTGATAGGAGAGGCGCATGCAAGCAGATGGAGAAAGTTGGCTAGGATAGGGTGGAATAAATTATATAGGAAAACCTACAAAACTCCCCTGTGCCCAATAAAAATCCACATAACCCTCCCCAAAGCAAAAAGAAAAGTTATACACCACTCCCCTATTTTGGACCTCCCCTCCCCCAGTAATATTCGAACGGTCCCCTGATATGAGTGATATAAGAGACAGTGGAAGAACAAACATATAACAATAATGAAGCTTGGGAAAATATACAGAGAAATAGTATTCATCTGTCTATAACTTCACCTTTGAAGACAATAGGCTGAACATAGTGCGAGTGCACTCTTATTTCTTAGGAGAAAAATAGACCATGATGATAATATAGAGGAGAAAAGTGGAGTAGAAATTTGATACAGTCGAGTGCAATAGTCCATTGCAAGTGTGGCAGGGGTCACAGTCAATTTCAAAAGGAGCATTCCTTCTGTATTAGAGTCTAGAGACTAGAGACTTTCCTGCTCTCAATCATCAAATCCCTCTGTTAGAGCAGGGTCCCAACAGTACTCTTTTTGTAAGGGGTTGTATAACAATACAAAGGAATACACAGACTGTAAATTAGATATTAATATTCAGGACCCTGTTAAATCTTTTTTTTGTACTTGACCAGAACTTCACAGAACGATAGTGTATTACTGTGTCTTCAAAAAGTGAAGAAAAACAGTAGTGTGTTCGCGAATGTCTGTGTGTGTGCATTCGTGCGTACATATGTGATGTGTATGTGTATTCACCAGTGAGTGTGTGAAAGACCTGAGGAGTTGAGGGCTCTCTTCCTGTTTACATGGTCACTGTGCCCCTCGCCCCCAACTCTGCCATGCACTCACCCCATCCCCATTGCTATTCATTGGGACAGCTGTCTTTTTTCTGCTGCACTGAGACAGACGCCACTGTCTTAGTTACCGTGAGCCTGAGGACTCTCCCACCAGCCATCAGTTTGAAGGCCTCATTCATTTCCCTCCTCAGGGTCTGTTTAGCACTCGCCTTGATGAACCGGCAGCCACCACCAGCCTTAACCTTTCCACTCGCTTTGTTAGCTTACCCATGCTTAGTTTGTAGACATAATAGTTGATGCACAGTTCCTGTTTTGATTTCATGCCCTAGACTGGATGTGCTATGAAGTCTTGGTGTGACTGCCAACATGCCATCTTTTCTTGAAATGCCCATGACTGTTCCTCCTTGGCTCTCTCAGTATTATGGAGACCAATGTTAAGGCTGTGCTAATTGACGTGAGTAGAGTTGACATTCCGGGCAACGCAGCACAGGTTTATTCTCGACTGGGACAGCGCAGCCCATCATTGCCAGTTATTAAGCACCTTGTGCTTGGCTGCACTCACTCAGTGGGAGGGAGGCAGCGGTGGAAAGAAACCCATGTGTCTGGTGGCGGAGCGGCAGAGGTAATGTACCAGGCTGAATTAGCCTCCCCATCCAACAACTTCCAAACAGGTCAGGCCAGGACTCTAGTCCACACAGTTCTTCAGCGGGGCCAATGTGTGGTCTGTTTCCCCCCCACCACACACACACACACAGAGAGAGTTACACAGCCAATGGTGCTCAAGGAGCAATGCAGTCATTTAATTTGATAAGCTCTACTGGTTAACACCATGATGATGTTAATGCCATTTATTAACTTCAGTATGTAGGTATAGACGTGAATGGTAAAACACATTTTACAAATCTCATATCGAACACACTCCAACCAATTGCCATTCAGGTAGTATATGTATCAATATTTAATGCTTGGTTCATAAACCAGCTGATTAACCTGTTTGAAACTTAATCCAGACATAGTCCATGATTGGGAGAAAGGTCAAGATGCTCACAGGAAAAATATGCTCTGGGCTCCAGGCAACACTGGGCTTCCTCTGCCTTGTTGGACCCTGTTTCCCGGATGATAGAGTAAGCGTGGTCTGCTCAGTGTTGTGAAATCTGCCCTGACATGGTGCTTACCCTTGAAAACTCACATCCATCAATTCCAGCCATCATCCAATCAGACTCCAAATGATAGCTGTTCCGCCTTTGATGGAGTGTTCCTCTTACTGAGGTAAGCAGGTGTGACTCTACCCACACTCTGCTGTATTCATATTCAATTACAGATGCACGTGCCATCACACCTCTTTGTTCTCATTCGATAGGCTATCATCTTTTGGATATTCTCTATAGCAACTGAACAGGAAGGACTCTGTTCTCTACATTTGTGTTGTTACTGAAACTGTGGTGAAAAAGTGCTGGTCAATCCCGTAAGAAATCAAGGCACACTTACAGTGCCTTGCAAAAGTATTCAGATCCTTTGGATTTCTTCAAACGTTATTGTGTTACAAAGTGTGATTTAAAAAAATGTATTGTCATTTTTGGTCAACCATCTACACAAAAGACTCTGTAATGTCAGTGGAAGAATATATATATATATTTTTTAAAGACAAATAAAAAATGCATAACTAAAATATACTGAGTATACAAAACATTAAGAACACCCAATAGAGTCGTCCTTTTGAACTGAGCTGCAGTACAGGAATGAAACTGCTTAGGGATGTTACCATGAGGCCATTGGTGATTTTAAAACAGCTACAGAGTTCAATGGCAGTGATGGGAGAAAATGGAGGATGGATCAACAACATTGTAGTGACTCCACAACAATGACCTAAATGCCAGAGTGAAAAGAATAATACAAATATACAGAATACATTAAATCCTAAACATGCATCTTGAATGTACACAAGGCACTAAATTAATACTGGGAAAAAATACAGCAAAGGAATACACTTTTTGGCCTAAATGCAAAGCCTTTTATTTGGGGCAAATCCAACACAACACATCACTGAGTAACTGCCTCCTTATTTTCAAGCATGGTGGTGACTGTACCATGGTATGGGTGTGCTTGACAAATACTGGGGAGTTTTTCAGGATACAAATAAACGTATTGGAGCTAAGCACAGTCAAAATCCTAGAGGAAAACCTGCTTCAGTCTGCTTTACATCAGAGACTGGGAGAGGAATTCACCTTTCAGCAGGACAATAACCTACAACACAAGGCCAAATCTACACTGGAATGTTCCTGAGTGGCCAAGTTACAGTTTTGACTTAAATCTGCTTGAAAATCTATGGCAATACATGAAAACTGCTGGCTAGCCATGATTCCCAACATCTTGACAGAGCTTGAAGAATTTGTAAAATAATAATGGGCAAATATTGGCACAATCCAGGTGTGCAAAGCTCTTATAGACTTACCCAAGAAGACTCACAGCTGTAATTGATGAGAAAGGTGTTTCTAACATGTATTGACTCAGGGAGCTGAAAGTTATGCAACGACTATATTTTTGTTGTTTAATTTCTATGAATCTTTAAAAAATGGAGAGAAGAAAATCTTCCACTTTGACATTACAGAGTATTTTGTGTAGATTGTTGACAAAATAAAGACAATTAAATAAATGTTAATCCCACTTTGTAACAAAATAAAATGTGAAGAAACCCAAGGGGTCTGAATACTTTTGCAAGGCACTGTATGTGGGCTCCCCTATCTGCTTCAAAAATATTAATGTGGGTCGAGCACTATCTTTAGGGCACCCCCAAGAGTCAATTTTTAATTCAAAACCTGCTTTATAGGTATCCTTCCCCTTATGGGGCAGCTAGGATGGTTGTAGGTTTTTGGAGAATTAGATTTTCAGATATGATATGCATAGGCACTGAGTAGCCACTGTGAAATGGAGCACATTACTTTTAGCTCCTAACCAGTTAGGGAATACAGAGCAACAGTGGTTAAGCACACTTTTGAGTGAGACTTCAAAGAGTTGTGTAACTGCCACTGCTTTACTTACAGTCTGCCTCAATGGGAGAAGTGATTGCACACACGTACTTGGAGATACAGTACAGTGTCTAGTCTACGGATTGTAGAGTATGAGCAGCTACGTTTTAAACAGACAGTCGACTTGGCTGGCTCCTACCTTTGATGCTATTCCAAGTGCTGTCAATCAGACTTCATGTCTGAGAGAGGAAAGACAGTTGAGCAGATCCTTCCTTGGTCTACAACTCTGATGAAGGCAATGAGTGCCAACACATATCAACAGAGGAATAGCTCCAGTGAGTTTATTCTCTTTTCATTATAGTTTAACAGCTTTTCTTTGACTCAGAAGAAAACACACTGATAGAGGTCTCAATAATCGAAATATTTACCGTTGCCATCCATCCTTACATTTAATACAGCAAGGATTTGTTGATATGTGCAGTGGACAAGTAGGTATGACTAACTTTGGAGAATAAAAACAATCCCTGTGTTAGAAAAGGGTTCTGGATGCTTTGAATTATACCGAGGTCATGTATTAACAACAACGTGCCATTCTTAAAGCTATTTTATCACAGTGTGTTACCTAGGTATTAATAGGCATTCAGCATCTCATGTCTAGGCAAGAGTAATGATGTCAAATTCTTTCTTCATTACCAGGATCCAGCAGTCTTGGCAGTATATCATTAGTATTGTGACTCGGGATCGATCTGCCCGTCTAATTATTATTGTTGTTGATGTTAGGAAGAAGAAATGTGGCCCCTATAGTGCATCTCTCTGCCTGACATTTCCACCTGCCTAATCTACCTCTCTGCCACAATGAGTTTGCAGTCTGTGCAAAAACTTTGAAGTGGATTGAGATAAATATAAAAATGGCAGAACCACCAATGAATAGGCCTTTTGCTTTCATTCCTCAAATGTTTTCTCTGTCACTTTTTTCATCCCTTACAGTAGATCCATAATTGGACATTTCCTCTGCTTAGCTGTCAATCTGACTCATCATGTACTTATGTTATTGTAGGGGGAGACCAGTTCTCCAACTCTCAAGTTTTACTTTACTTTTCTGCTGTGTTATGCTGTATTTTAATGTACAGTGTGTGTACAAAACATTATGAACACCTGCTTTTTCCATGTCACTTGTTAAATCCACTTCAGTGTAGATGAAGGGGAGGAGACAGGTTAAAGAAGGACTTTTAAGCTGTCACGATCGTCTAAGGAGGAGGACCAATGCGCAGCGTTGAAGGTGAACATATTTATTTAGAGAATGATCACACGATCAAAACAACAGACGATAACGTGATGTCTACGGTTGAACACAAACCAAATAAGAACAAGAAACCACAATGAATGAGTGCCAAATGGCTACCTAAGTATGACTCCCAATCAGAGACAACGAGCTACAGCCGTCTCTGATTGGGAGCCACCCTGGCCAACATAGAAAAGCAAAACTAGACCCACAACCTACAACACAAAACATAGAAACTAACACCCTGGCTCAACATACGAGAGTCCCCCGAGCCAGGGCGTGACATAAGCCTTGAGACAATTGAGACATGGATTGTGTATGTGTGTTATCAGAGGGTGAATGGTCAAGACAAAATATTTAAGTGCCTTTGAACAGGGTATGATAGTAGGCAGGGGTTGGAACTGAAATTATTTTCCAATCGTTTTGTTTTGTTTTGAACTATAATTTTTTTCATTCCATTCCACTTTTCCGACCAGCATAATAAGGTTCAGAACCGGTTCTAACCAAAAAAAAGTCACAGTTTATATCGTTCCTTTCTGTTCCTTTTTAAACCTCTGAAATCAACATTTTGTTTTACATTTAGCTCGACATTAAATTACTTCACCAAGCTTTGTACATGCATTGGTCTGACAAGCGACTGAAACTTTGCAGGTGAGGATGCATTATCTGAATTAGGCCCACAGAATTATACCTACAGAGGAGCGGCTTCTATGAAGGAACTTTGAATGTATTTTAACTTCAGAGAGTTGGCTTAGCTAGCTAACGTTGGACCAAAGCTAGACATTGATCATGACTCTCAGTTCCATTACATTACACATAATGCCGCCTAGAGTTTTCGAGAGCTAGACCAGAGCTAGCTAAGAAGCTAGCTAGCTAACAAGCTTGTGTGTGCAGAGCGACACCAGAATTAAAATAAAAGTACGTCTTAACTTCTTGTAGTTAATAAAATTTGAAACCTGATAATTATAGTATCCTTAACTAGCATTGAAAAAAGTTAATCCATTGTTCTCTAATTAAAAATATGTCCCTAATTTCTGAAAAATACCTGTAACGTCAGTGGCTACAGTAGACTATGCATGCTTCGGAGGGAGGGCCAGGTAGCCTACACACACTGGCAAAGATTTGCAGCTGGCAGGCAGGCAGACACTGGAATAAATTTCTGAGTGACAGTTTTTTTTTAAATGCCCGGAACTTAAAATAACGTTATTAACCGGTTCCCATGCTTTTAAAATAATGGTTCTGTTTCGGAACAGTATAGATCACTTTCATACTCGGTTCTGGTTCTTTTCCTCAAACCATTTTGTTATTTTCCGGTTTTCGGTTCTGTTCCCTGAACCGGTTCCAACCACTGGTAGTAGATGCCAGGCGCACTGGTTTGTGTGAAGAACTGCAATGCTGCTGAGTTTTCCGTGTGTATCAAGAATGGTCCACCACGCAAAGGACATCCAGCCAACTTGACACAACTGTGGGAAGCATTGGAGTCAACATGGGCCAGCATCACTGTGGAACGCTTTTGACACCTTGTAGATCAAACCAGTGCGCCTGGCACCTACTACCATACCCTGTACAAAGGCACTTAAATATTTTGTCTTGCCCATTCACCCTCAGAATGGCACACATACACAATCCATGTCTCAATTGTTGCAAGGCTTAAAAATCCTACTTGAACCTGTCTCTTCCCCTTCATCTACATTGATTGAAGTGGATTTAACATCAATAAGGGATCATAGCTTTCACGTGGATTCACCTGGTCAGTCTTCACCTGGTCAGTCATGGAAAGAGCAGGTGTTCCTAATGTTTTGTACACTTAGTGTATATATTATTAGGCTGTATGTAGTTTTTGATATAGGCCTATTGGAAATGTTTATTATTGTAGCGTCACCATCTTTATTGCAAAAATAAATACAAATACAAACATAACTTTAAGCTACATATTCATTTGACAGAGGTAATGAACTGTCCATTGATCATTATAACAACTGATAAAACAGGACCATGTTTGCAAAATATTACACACAAAAGCTAATGAACAGAAATCAGGAATGCAGACAAGCTAGCTCATTATATCTATATGAGTGACTGTGTCCAACACACCACCACCTGTTGTTATGTTGGGCACCTACTGACCAAAAAAAAGAAAGTTATTACGAAATATATATTTTTCTCAATTACATGTATTGCTAAAGGTTTAAAGAAATACAGCAGGCACCACATTATTACAAGACAAAACAGCTCACACTATCAAGCCTGATGGTCTTGTAAGTATAAAAGCTAAGCTAAGCTTGCTTTCATCTAGGCCTAATAAAAATGGGATAATGTCTTGGTGTGGTGTGTGAAGAATCCAATACTTTACCTTGTATGTGGTACAGATCATGTTAAGAGAATGAATTAGGCTGTTTGAGAAGGTTTGAATCCTAAGCAAGTACAATAAACCAACACCTGCTCATCGAACATCTCATTCCAAAATCATGGGCATTTGCTGCTATAACAGCCTCCACTCTTCTGGGAAGGCTTTCCACTAGATGTTGGAAACTTGCTGTGGGGACTTGCTTCCATTCAGCCACAAAAGCATTAGTGAGGTCGGGCACTGATGTTGGGCGATTAGGCCTGGCTCGCAGTCGCATTCCAATTCATCCCAAAGGTGTTTGATTGGGTTGAGGTCAGGGCTCTCTGCAAGCTAGTCAAGTTCTTCCACACCGATCTCGACAAACCATTTCTGTATGGACCTCGCTTTGTGCACGGGGGCATTGCCATGCTGAAACAGGAAAGGGCCTTCCCCAAACTGTTGCCACAAAGTTGGAGACACAGAATCTTCTAGAATGTCAGTGTATGCTGTAGCGTTAAGATTTCCCTTCACTGGAACTAAGGGGCCTAGCCCGAACCATGAAAAACAGCCCCAGACCATTATTCCTCCTCCAAACTTTACAGTTGCCACTATGCATTGGGGCAGGTAGCATTCTCCTGGCATCCGCCAAACCCAGATTCGTCCGTCGGACTACCAGATGTTGAAGCATGATTCATCACTCCAGAGAACGCGTTTCTACTGCTTCAGAGTCCAATGGCTGACGCTTGGCATTAAGCATGGTGATCTTAGTCTTGTGCACAGCTGCTCGGCCATGGAAACCCATTTCATGAAGCTCCCGACAAACAGTTATTGTGCTGACGTTGCTTCCAGAGGCAGTTTGGAACTCGGTAGTGAGTGTTGCAACCGAGAACAGACAATTTTTATTCAATACACACTTCAGCACTCAGCGTTCTCGTTCTTCTGAGCTTGTGTGGCCTACCACTTCGCGGCTGAGCCGTTGTTGCTCCTAGACATTTCCCCTTCACAATATTAGCACCTACAGTTGACCTTGGCAGCTCTAGCAGGGCAGAAATTTGACGAACTGACTTGTTGGAAAGGTGGCATCATATGACGGTGCAGCGTTGAAAGTCACTGAGCTCTTCAGTAAGGCCATTCTACTGCCAATGTTTGTCCATGGAGATTGCATGGCTGTACCTAGTTGTGCTTATATTTGGCTAGTGGCAGTTCAACTCTTTCAACCCACCTCTGCTAAAGCCTAATGACACTGCATGACAAATAATGCCTTCAATATGGTTTTGCTGGCTTTTCATTTCGGAGGTACAATAGCACAGCCAAAATGGTTATTGAATTGGGTTGTTCCTTTAACCTTGTGTTTTGATTAGATGAGTATTCAACCCCCTGAGTTAATGCATGTTAGAATCACCTTTGGCAACGATTACAGATTTGAGTCTTTCTGGGTAAGACTCTTCAGAGCTTTGCAAACCTGGTTTGTACAATATTTTGTCCATTATTCTTTTTAAAATTCTACAAGCCTTGTCAAGTTGGTTGTTGATTATTGCCAGACAAGCCATTTTCAAGTCTTGCCATAGATTTTCAAGCTGATTTAAGCCAAAACTGTAACTAAGCCACTCAGGAACATTCAATGTTGTCTTGGTAAGTAACTCCAATGTGTATTTGGCTTTGCGTTTTAGGTTATTGTCCTGCTGAAAGGTGGATTTGCAAATAAAAAAATTAAAATAGTCCGGGTAGCCATTTGATTAGCTGTTCAGCAGTCTTATGGCTTGGGGGTAGAAGCTGTTAAGAAGCCTTTTGGACCTAGACTTGGCGCTCCGGTACTGTTTGCCATGGGGCAGCAGAGAGAACAGTCTATGACTAGGGTGGTTGGAGTCTTTGGCAATTTCTCGGGCATTCCTCAGACACCCCCTGGCATAGAGATCCTGGATGGCAGGAAGCTTGGCCCAAGTGATGTACTGGGCCGTACGCACTACACTCTGTAGCGCTTTGCGGTCGGAGGCTGAGCAGTTGCCATACCAGGCAGTGATGCAACCAGTCAGGATGCTCTCAATGGTGCAGCTGTAGAACATTTTGAGGATCTGAGGACCCATGCCAAATCCTTTCAGTCTCCTGAAGGGGAATAGGCATTGTCGTACCCTCTTCATGATTGTCTTGGTATGTTTGGACCATGATAATTTGTTGTTGATGTGGACACCAAGGAACTCAAAGCTCTCAACTTGCTCCACTACAGCCCCGTCGATGAGAATGGGGGCGTGCTCGGCCCTCCTTTTCCTGTAGTCTACGATCATCTCCTTTGTCTTGATCACGTTGAGGGAGAGATTATTCAGTCCCTCCAGAATTGTTTTTGTGATTTCTGCGGCCAAAAATGCTTGATTATTTTTCTGAACAAAAAATTGGTGGAAGCTAGCTCAAAGTTCCAACATAAAAAAATGCATGCCCCCATAATCTGTAGGTACTAAAAAATATTAAACTAGGACAAAATAAACACCTGGGGTCCAATTTGCAATTAAGACATATTATATCTCAAGTTCATCTTCCATGAAATCAATTAGAGACAAAGTGCTCTTTTGGGCTGTTTCTTTTTTTGAACAAGCACAGCTCTTTTTCTGAACATAACGAGAGGTGGGGTGTGACCAAGGGCCTAGCTCATCTAGGCCTATATCTCAATGTAATCATCCATTTCATCCTCCATTTCATCCTCCCTATCCTCCATATCAATTGCTCCACTGCGGAGTCGTTGGTTGTGGTACATGAAGACCAAGGCTCGTAGGTTGATTGACTATTGCTGGACAGCACAAGCTTGTAGATACTATTGCTTCGCTCAGCATCAGCTGAGTTTGAGACTGCATCTTTGTAGCGTTTTGCCAGGGTGCTCAGCACAGGAAGTTTCTCTTGGAGTCCATCCCAGAAGATATCCAAATCCACCACCCCACTCACTGTGTCTCTCAGTGCTGCTGGTCCTACATTGGTCAAGTAGGCATCCAGTTCATCTCTCTGTACCTTACTGAAGCCTGGAATAGCCTTGCAGCTGGACACTCTGTCATCCATAAACGCAAAGTGACGTGGATCAAACACCCTAACTTCTTGGAGGAACGCCATGGCAGGCTGCTCATCTGACATGTACTTTGTACGTTTTTCCTCTGCATTGCTGTATGCCTCTTCAACAGTGCTCAAGATGTTTGTTTTCACAGCAAAGGGCAAGTCGTCAACTGCGTCAAAGTAATGTGAACAAGCCTCATACTGTAGTTCTTTGTTGGCTGCAATGTTCCTCTGTAAGTCCTCTAAATAGTGAAAGATCTTTGTTGTCACGGGGTGTCTGCTCTGGAAGATGTTGAGAAGCTGCAGGATGACTTTGCACTTGTCTGCCATGATGTTCAGCTGAATCTGCAGCGGCTGAACCAGCTCTTGGTCTTGTAGCATCTCATGGAGTTTCTCTACAGACTGTGGTGCACTTCGGCCACACACCTGTGAATGACAAGGAATAAAAAAGAGGAACATAAGAAATTTTACTTATACTCACTGTGAAATGCCATCACGGCTTACAAAAAATGTAGGCCACTTTTTTTCAGCATAATTACAATGATATAAATGACAATGACTAAAGCAATTGTAGAATGCAAGTAGATTTAAATCATACCTGTATTTCCGTCTCTATGAACCCCTTGTAGAGGGCAAACTGCTCTGAGTGGTACTGCACTGCTGAGAACCATGAGTTCCAGCGTGTTGCACATGGATTGGGAGCCATAGTTGCTCTCTTCCGTCCTGCCAGTTTGGTGGTGAGGAAGGTAAGGTATCTTCTTTTGCATGCCCCTGCCTGGTAAAACATCTGCGAAAAACTTAGCATGAATGTGTTCAGCTGATGAAAAGGTTTGCGGAAAGCACTCCCTATCAGATTCATGATGTGAGCCATGCATGTTATGTGCAGGGAGTTGGGGAACAATGACTGAAGTGCAGCTTTGTAGGCTTCTGTGTCAAAGACAATGACGTCATCATTGGAGATATTGTAGTCTTGTAGACATTTCACCACCGCCATGGAAACTGTTGAATGGTTGCACTGCTCCAGAAACACTGTCTCTGCGAGGTAGGCAAGAATTCTCCCCGAGGGATCCTTTTCAAGTTGTGCGATGAGGATGTTTAGTACACATCTTCCTTCAACATCTGGAGTTTCATCAAAGATGACTGCCACTGGCTTCCCTGCAAGATGTTGCTGAGTTCTTCCTTCACCTTCAGGTAGACATCTCCCAAGTACTTCTCCTGTAGCTGGTGGTATCCAGGGATGGCACCTCCATTGATGACTTTCTCCTTCAGAAACTGCCTCATTGAGGGGTGACCACTTTTGGAAAGGGGCATTTTGACTGCTGTGCAAGTGCATACCCAATCTGAAAAATAACAATTAATTAGATAAAATATATATATCCGTGTGTCATAATCCACTCACACACACCTCTCCTCTCCATCAGGCTTGGGGCTTGCTATCAACACGAGATGCTCATCCCATTCCCACTCACACTCTCTTTCTCTCTCAAAAAACCCCAAATAGATTCAAAGCTGATCAATCACTTTCAATTTGAGGATCGATATTTCTTTCGCACAAGTTGTCTTCAAAATACTTGAGATTGTGATTTTTTCTGAAAGGGTAGCAAGGGAGATAAAGAACAGATAACATATAAAAATAGAGTATTATGGTTGATATGTACTTTTAAAACACTATTACCATTTCTAAAAAATACAGAAACATTGTACTTTCGTGATCCGTATTAAGTTTTACAGAGAGTTTAAAACGGCAAAGCTGACAAATTGCACTCAGTGCTTTGAGCAGCGCTCTCCATAGACAGACTGGGGAGAGCAGAGTGCCGACCACCCTACTAAAGCCCAGAATAGCGGAGTAAAAGTTTGAGTAAAACACCACTCACCTTGATTCTTTCAGCGCTTGCCACGGTCTTCCCTGCTACCACTTCAGTCATGGTGATCTGCTGCTGCTGTGGGAACTGTTCTGACATTCTCATATGCTTTGCTGATTCGAAGTGACTGTTGATTGTCGACTTTCTCTTGTGTTCCAGCACAACGTTACACGGAGTGCAAAACAATTTCCCCCCACTTTCATGTAAAACATTTGGAAATTGTTTCGCACGGTCTTTAGCTGTTATTTTTATTGGCAAATGAGATTGAGTCAATGTCTGTTTTCTTCTTTTTTTTTACCCATTTACCAATAGGTGCCCTTCTTTGTGAGGCATTGGAAAACCTCCCTGGTCTTTGTCGTTGAATATGTGCTTGAAATTGACTGCTCGACTGAGGGACCTTAAAGATAATTGTATGGGGTACAGAGATGAGGTAGTCATTCAAAAATCATGTTAAACACTATTATTGCACACAAAGTTATTATCTGACTTGTTAAGCAAATGTTTCCTCCTGAAGTTATTTAGGCTTGCCATAACAAAGGGGTTGAATAATTATTGACTCAAGACATTTCAGCTTTTCATTTTTATTAATTTGTAAACATTTCTAAAAACATAATTCCACTTTACCATTATGGGGTATTGTGTGTAGATCAGTGACACAAAATCTAAATGTAATCCATTTTAAATTCAGGCTGCAACACAACAAAATGTGGAAAAAGTCAAGGGGTGTGAATACTTTCTGAAGGCACTGTATCTATGCTATTCTGTCATAATGTTAAATCCACTGTGGTCTTCAAGGGCAGTAAAGTTCTGCTATATTTAATTCAATATTACTTAATAATAAAAATGTATTATTAAAGAGGAAATCTTATTTAACCTCAAAGGAAGGTTTACAATAGCAAGACAACAGCTTAGTACCTACAACGTGTCAGTTTGGTACAAGACAATAAACTTTCCATAATGATGAGACAGTTAGTCTTTAGGAGCATATTAAACACGCAGAGGGCTGTAGCTAGATGACTGATGGGCAGACAGACTATGAGAGACCCTGCCACTCAGGAGACTGGATGGACGCGCGAGCAGTCTCTATCACTGTCACAGCCTCTCAAGACAACACAGGGCCACTCACACACAGAGACTAAGAGACCAATCTCATATGTCCATCCAACACACACAGACCATCAGACAAGCTTGTTTTCAAAGAAAACCTTTGGTTGTTTTTGTTTCTTTCGTGTTTTTGTTTTAGAGGAGGAACATTTGGCCCTATTTAGCATTGGGAAACAGATCCACTGTTGCGTCTGATGTTGATGATAGCTGTATCGCGTCGCACAGGTTCCCTCTAAATTTCATCCCAGATTAATTACATATAATCTGTGCTGGATGAGTAGGCCTACCCAAATGGATTTGTATGAGCATTCCCAAGTTAATTCATTTTCTCTCAAATGTTTTAACATTTGGGATTGTTTTTCCTCCAGAATGAAAACTAGTGGAAGATAGATGTGCTTAGTGTACTCACAAGACTTCTCGCTAACAGGATTGCTAATTAACACTAGATAAAACAGTAGGAGTAGGTGAGAATCTCTGAGTAGGAATAGAAGTGTTAGTTCTCACATGCACTTGTATTACAGTAGTTCTGCCAAGTGCCTTTGATGAATATACCTTGTTGAAGTTGAACTGGACTATGTTTTCATGGAATCTCTTCAGTATCACCAAGGTAGCAAACTTGTTTCGGTAATGCTCACAAGCTGCACTCATAACAGCTTTATTGCAAATAGAAGGCTAACATCCATTTGAACTTTCCTGATAAGGCAGTGATCAAAGTATCAAGTAGTTTATGGCACAATATCATGATCACTGTATATCCACCCCTTCAACTAAAGACTCTGGGTGGCTGACTCCAACAAAATCCTGGCCTTTTTCTTTGTCAGTCTGGTTTGAAAGGAGATTGAATGCAAAAAGATCTGACCTTTCAGTCATTAGAGAGGGAAGATAAAAGAGTGAGTGTGTAGTAGGGAGGGGTGTGTGTGGGGTAAAATAGATCTGCCTTCAGAGAGAACTATTAGAGCTAAAGATCGCTCAGGCCGTCTCTGAGCTCATGCCTTTTAAAAGGTTGAAATGGGTCCTCATGGCTCCATTATCGGCAATTGCCATTGTTTGTTTGTTTTTAATGTAACATGAACCCCTGTTGAAGCTCAAGGCCTTTTAACAGCTCAATATGTGGTTATTGCCAGGCTCCATACTGCTGAACTGCATGCTGACACCCCTCTCAACCCCCTCTCAGGGAAAGCGCTTTGACAAGAGGGAGCACTGACTCTGAGCACTTGGAGATTAAGTGATTTATAATGAAAACTCACTGCCTTTAGTTAATGTACTGAGCTACTGCAGGAAACTATTGACACACCAGAAAACATTTGAAAATAAAGTGCAGTCTATCTGGTTATCTACACTATTCTAACTATTGCCCTTGTCAATAGTCACCCTCCAAAAGTTATTGAAGCAGTGGTTTGTTGAACCTGTCTCAAGTATAGTGCTTGCTAACTGAGATCCATTGTGGACCTCTACCTGCTACAGAGAGAGAGAGCTTCGGAACACTGCTGCTACAGTACAGGCCTAGTGTTTGTGTCCAAGGTCATCTGGCTGATGGCTGAGACTGTGACCTCTTCCCCCAGTGATGTTAGACATCCCTCCAGGCCTGTCATACTGATCAGCTCAGGGTGGGTGACTCCTGGGTAATGGATTGAGCTGGCTAGCCAGTCAGAAATCACGCTGATGAAGTTCCTCAGACTGATCAATGACTTATGTGGACTTCTGGCAGACAGACAGCAGTTTGTCCTGTGCTTTCTCCTAAGACATATGGGGAACATTATCTTGTTCCGCCTCTTACCTTGGCCTAACTTGTAGCTCTACTGCAGTTGGGTTTGAAACCAAATAAGCATAAGGTACTGTAGTGTTGTAATATTCATTAATTCTAATCAAGGCATATGAAGATGTAGCTCAAAAATGTCCCTCCCCTTAGCTCCTGTCTCTGGCAACCTTTTGCGAAGGTCATCTCTAAATTTGGAAAGTGCACGAAACTGATGCAGAGCACAGATACTGCAGTGTTTATCTAATCTTGTATCAGCTGCTGTAACGAAGTACAAACACAAAGTCCCGGAATCAGATGGGAGCTTTTTTGTCAAGGCAAGTATTTTGTCAAGGCAAGTTGGTTGAGGAAGAGTTTGCACAAAACACTCACCACTGTAGCTCACGGTGAGGGTCCCTTTGGAATACAAGCCAGGTAACACTCCCTGCAACCCTATTCCTCCATTCTTTGACGCTCTGATTCACATCCCCTGATTTTCTCCCTCTTAAGCAAATGAGTGCTCCAGAAATGTACTGCATTTTCCATGGGTAGCTGTGGACCCTGAGTAAATGTCTGGGAGCTGAAGCAGGACCTAGACTCTGGGCTGAATAATGATAGTCATACATTGACTGAGGTCTTACATTAAGGGTACTTATCTTAATTGAACATCTGAAATAATGTTTTATTTACAACAAAGGGAAGGTGCAAGAGAAATCAACCGATTGCTAGTGCTGTCAAGCGCTCGCCTCTCCGTCATTTGCTCTTGTTGGCAGAGGTGCGGTACATTACTGATGAACTGGCTGCGGCTCACACATTTGGAAAAGTCAAGGTCATTATGACAGGAATCAGGTTTGAGTGACTGTTAGGGTCACCATGGTCAAGTGTTGATAACTGGGAAATAATCATCTTAAATGGTAGTAGGCTACTGTGTATATGTGTTAAATATTAGTACACTGTTATTGTATAGCTTATGTAGACCTGTAGTTTTAGTTGTGAGTTCATAATTGTTGTAGTGAAGTCTGCAGACAGTGCTGATGGTGGGAGGAATCATTTTTGTGTGGACCAACAGTATATTAGGTGACGTGGCAAAGGACAAAGAAAAATGCCCATGACTTTTCCAGCTTGATTATAAGGCCACTGTTTCCCATCAGAACTAATCAACTGTATTGTACTGCAGTCAATTTGATTCCACTTTCATCAATGTGATTATGCTGATTAAACCCCAAGTAACACCTTCTGTGAAGTAATGTGACTTGAAGATTTATATATGGGATATTTGAGCAAAACCAGTGAACTTCTTTATCCATTCATTTACATTTACATTTTAGTCATTTAGCAGACGCTCTTATCCAGAGCGACTTACAGTTAGCGACTTACATTTTTGTAAATTTTTAAAAACATTTTCATACTGGTCCCCCGTGGGAAATGAACCCACAACCCTGGCGTTGCAAACGGCATGCTCTACCAACTGAGCTACAGTGATTACTTTAAATTACCAGTTTGAATAATAGATTGGCGAATATAGCATTTAGCACACAGAAATAGCAGTGATTTTGATTAAAATGTCAAGTAGTTATTCATATACCTAAATTCACTATACAGTGCTTTCCTTTGGTTATATGAGTCCCTATATATAGGTCCCTATATGACTAGCAGTGGTACTAACAGAAATAGATGGAGGGGAATGTGTAGGAACGTGGCCCAATGTTGTGACAGGCTGGAGAGAGACAGGGCCCAGAGTGTGATGCATAACAACCCAACCCACTGCCCTCCACCAGAATCCCCAGACAATATTTCATCTCAATAGTCTGTTTTCTAAGTCTGGCTCTGGGATCACAGAGAGTCTATCTATCGGCCGTCCTGTCTTTCTCTCACTGTCTGCTGTCCACATGTGGACAAGGAGAGGCCTGATTGCAATGTGACAACATCCTCCTCTTCTGAAGGGGAATGGCAAGTGTAGTAGTTGTCTACTTTAAATAAGAATTTTCTCATCCAAACACGTCATTGACTGACCAAATATTATATCCCAAATCTGCTCTTGCTATTGTTTGATGCTCTTGCTTTGAAATAACTTTTTCGAGCAATTGTAAGGAATTAGCTGCAGTGTAGTGTGAAATATATCACCTTCTAATGAAATAGGCTAATACACATTGGTGTTCGGGAGTTCATGTATGTCTGGCATAACATTATCACCAGGAAAGCAAACAGCAAGTAGAACTAATGAACTCAGCACAATCATTTGAAAGAGTTAAATTGCACAGTGGGTTATGTATAATGGATGCGTTTCCTGACAGTATCACTTAGACATCTGAACAATATTCCACATCTGAAGTTGGAGATCAATGCTGAACTATCCGTGCTGTCTGTACTGTCAGTCATGTCTATGCCTCGTAGAGTGTAGTATATCAGACAGCAGAGCGAGGCTGCTCCAGGGTCCAGCAGGGTGGAGATAAGTGGAGAGGACTTAGTGGGGACGGTAATGGCCCCCAGACCTCATCCCTGACCACGGCTGATAGATAGTTAGCCTTCCGGTCAAGGGTGATCAAAATAAAATAAAAAAATAAAAATTGGTTGCATACATATATTTAGCAGATGTTATTGCAGGGTTAGCGAAATGCTTGTGTTCCTAGCTCCAACAGTATAGTAATATCTAACAATACACACAAATCTAAAAAGTTAAAGAATAGAATTAAGAAATATATAAATATTGGGACGAGCAATGTCAGAGTCTGGAGTATATATATATATATGCATTACCAGTCAAAGGTTTGGACACACCTACTCATTCAAGGGTTTTTCTTTATTTTTACTATTTTCTACATTGTAGAATAATACTGAAGACATCAAAGCTATGAAATAACACATATGGAATCATGTAGGAACCAAAAAAGTGTTAAACAAATCAAAATATATTTTATATTTGAGATTCTTCAAAGAGCCACCCTTTGCCTTGATGACAGCTTTGCACACTCTTGGCATTATCTCAACCAGCTTCATGAGGTAGTCACCTGGAATGCATTTCAATTAACAGGTGTTCTACAATGTAGAAAATAGTAAAAATAAAGAAAAACTCTTGAATGAGTAGGTGTGTCCAAACTTTTGACTGGTACTGTCTATACAGTGCATTCGGAAAGTATTCAGATCCCTTAACTTTTTCCACATTTTGTTACTTTACAGCCTTATTCTAAAATTGATATATTTTTTTTATTCCCTCATCAATCTACACACAATACCCCATAATGACAAAGCAGAAACAGGTTTTTAGAAATGTTTGTACATGTATTAAAAATATAAACTGATATCACATTTACATAAGTATTCCAATCCTTTACTCAGTACTTTCTTGAAGCACCTTTCGCAGCAATTACAGCCTCGAGTCTTCTTGGGTATGACACTACAAGCTTGGCACACCTGTATTTGGGGAGTTTCTCCCATTCTTCTCTGCAGATCCTCTAATGCTCTGTCAGGTTGGAGGGGAGCATCGCTGCACAGCTATTTTCAGGTCTCTCCGGAGATGTTTGATCTGGTTCAAGTCCGGGCTCTGGCTGGCCCACTCAAGGACATTCAGAGACTTGTCCCGAAGTCACTCCTGCGTTGTATTGGCTGTGTGCTTAGTGTCATTGTCCTGTTGGAAGGTGAACCTTTGCTCCAGTCTGAGGTCCTGAGCCCTCTGGAGCAGGTTTTCATCAAGGATCTCTCTGTACTTTGCTCGTTCATCTTTCCCTTGATCCTGACTAGTCTCCCAGTCCCTGCCGCTGAAAAACATCTCCACAGCATGATGCAGCCACCACCATGCTTCACTGTAGGGATGGTGCCAGGTTTCCTCCAGACTTGACACTTGGCATTCAGGCCAAAGAGTTCAATCTTGGTTTCATCAGACCAGAAAATCTTGTTTCTCATGGTCTGAGAATCCTTTAGATGCCTTTTGGCAAACTCCAAGCGGGCTGTCATGTGCCTTTTACTGAGGAGTGGCTTTAGTCTGCCGACTGTACCATAAAGGCCTGATTGGTGGAGTGCTGCAGAGATGGTTGTCCTTCTGGATGGTTCTCCCATCTCCACAGAGGAACCCTGGAGCTCTGTCAGAGTGACCATCGGGTTCTTGGTCACCTCCCTGACCAAGGCCCTTCTCCCCTGATTGCTCAGTTTGGCCTGGCGGCCAGCTCTAGGAAAAGTCTTGATGGTTCCAAACTTCTTCCATTTAAAAATGATGGAGGCCACTGTGTTCTTGGGGACCTTCAATGCTGCAGACATTTTTTTGGTACCCTTCCCCAGATCTGTGCCTCGACACAATCCTGTCTCGGGGCTCTACGGACAATTACTTCGACCTCATGGCTTGGTTTTTGCTCTGACATGCACTCTCAACTGTGGGACCTTATATAGACAGGTGTATGCCTTTACAAATCATGTCCAATCAATTGAATTTACCACAGGTGGACTCCAATCAAGTTGTAGAAACATCTCAAGGATGATCAATTGAAACAGGATGCACCGGAGCTCAATTTCGAGTCTCATAGCAAAGGGTCTGAATATTTATGTAAATAAGGTATTTCTGTTTTTTTATTTTTAATACATTTGCAAAAATGTCAAAAAACCTGTTTTCACTTTGTCATTATGAGGTATTGTGTGTAGATTGATGAGGATTATATATATAAAAAAAAACATTTTTAGAATAAGGCTGTAACATAACAACATATGGAAAAAGTCAAGGGGTCTGAATACTTTCCAAATGCACTGTATATGATGGGATGCATAGACATTATGTACAGTATATGGATAGAATATGCAGTATATCTGTAGAATACGTAAGATATAATGGTATATAGGGCGGCAGGTAGCTTAGTGGGTAAGAGCGTTGTGCCAGTAACCGAAAGGTCGCTGGTTCTAATCCCCGTGCCGACTAGGTGAAAAATCTGTCGATGTGCCCTTAAGCAAGGCACTTAACCCTAATTGCTCATGTAAGTCGCTCTGGATAAGAGCGTCTGCTAAATGACTAAAATGTAAAAATTTATATGTATAGCTATATTTAAAAAGGATAGGCCTTGAGTAGAATACAGTATATACTGTACATATGAAGTGGTTAAAACAGTGTGTAAACATTATTAAAGTGACCAGTGTTCATTGACTATGTACATAGCGCAGCAGCCTCTAAGATGCAGGGTTGAGTAACCAGGTGTTAGCCGGCTAGTAACAGTGACTAAAGTTTAGTTCAGGGTACTGTACTGGGCGGAGGCCAGCTAGTGGTGACTATTTAACAGTCGGATGGCCTTCAGATAGAAGCTGTTTTTCAGTCTCTCGGTCCCAGCTTTGATGCACTTGTACTGACCTCGCCTTCAGGATGGTAGCGGGGCCCTTGATGATCTTCTTGGCCTTCCTGTGACACCGGTTGATTCGTTGGTCAGACCGCATCCCACTCTGGAGAGTACGCCGAGGAACTTGAAGCTTTTCACATTCTCCACTGCTGCCCCGTCGATGTTGATGGGGGCGTGCACCCTCTGCTGTCTCCTTAAGTCCACGATCAGCTCCTTCGTTTTGTTGACGTTGAGGGAGAGGATATTTTCCTGGCACCACTCCGCCAGGGTGCTCACCTCCTCCCTGTAGGCTGTCTCATCGTTGTTATTAATCAGGCCTGCCACTGTTGTGTCTTCTGCAAATTTAATGATTGAGTTGGAGACGTGTGTGGTGACGTAGTCATGGGTAAACAGGGAGTACAGGAGGGGGCTGAGCATGCACCCTTGTGGGGCCCCAGCGTTGAGGATCAGCGTAGTGGAGGTGTTGCCTATCTTCATCACCTGCGGGTGGCCCGTCCGGATGTCCAGTTGCACAGGGCGTGGTTCAGACCCAGGGCCCCAAGCTTAATGATGATCCTTAACTAGCCTCTCAAAGCACTTCATGATGACACTTCATGATCCTCCTCTCACACAGGGTTCTTACAATGGGAGACTCAATGCACCCTCTTTTCAAAACTCTGAGGGTCAATTCTAACCCCACTCTGTTCATAGGACCAACTTCTGGTTTACAACCCGAGGTTCTTCCTGAGATTTAAAGGCCGCTTGTTGGCCACACATTCACTGCTGCGCAGTGCTTGAAGATACTTAGGGCTGTTAAGTTTTATCCAAGTGGTTTCTCTTAATTAACCTCAAATTAAAAATTAAATAATTAGAGTCAGAGTGTATCCCGTGTGGTGTGATACTTGTTTTTGTGTCTGAGAGAGTGAAAGAGTAGCTTCTTTCTGGCTCCATCTCTGGCTCCCATCTCCCTGTGCTCCTTCCACAACTTCCCCTTGAGTTTGCAGGCTCTCATGGTGACAAATGGAGCATCTCTGGCTCCGAGTTTGAGTCCAGGTGGATATTTCTTCATTCTCTGTCAGCCTGGGCTGCAGCAGTGCTTCTTTAGACTCACAAGCTAATGAAGTAGCAGATGCTGGCAGTCTCACCACCCCGTCCATCTCACACTTTTTTTTCTTGTGGCTGCAAGCTCCCAGCTCGGTGCTAGCTACCTCCCAACTGCCTATTTGTTCCACCTGAACCAAATGAAATCAGGTGGAACTGGCAGAGAATGATGTAGGCCCACCTGAGTAGAGGGGCCCTCCAGCACCACAGCCATGGAGCCCCAGGCCTCCCCAGGCACAAGGCGCCGCAGACGCACACTGCCTGCAGTAACTCCATCTATAAAACAACCACTCTGAAAAAACAACCCCAACTCAAAAGCAACAAAGACATACATAAAAGCTGTGTTTTATGAGTTTTGATTTATTTGTTTTTCACTTTTATTCTGCCTACTCGCTTCTAACTATTTTACATAATGTTGATTTCTACAGTCCGAATGTAGTGCTATGATGAATTCTTGTGTGGCTTAATTTTTTGTGATTAATCATATACCGGGGAAAGGGAGACAGTGTGTTTCTGTTCTAAAAAGTGCCCTCGCACTGAGCACTTATAATTGTCACCCGCTACCAGCTCTGCTGCCTTGGCTTGGCTTGAGATCACTGTGTCAATTATATATATTTTTTCAATGTTAATTATCTTATGAACCGAGAAAATTATAGAATGATTCATGTCAGATCTTGACTTTATTAAGGGAGGAACGCTAGTAAAAATGTTGTGGGGTTGGAAGAGGGATATCATTATTACTGATATGTATTGATCCCCCACACTACCCTGCACCACCCCATATTGAGTTACTGGTCTGCAGTAATTTGTAATGGGCATTCACTGCAGTTGCAGTGGAGATATCCTATTTTGTGATGGCTGGATAATGTGATCAGGAGCATTTTAAGCTGCTGTTTTTGGTCCTCTGAAATTACATCTCCTCAGAACCCTCTTTCCTATTTGATTTGATTAGAAGAACGAACTGCCCTGCTGGTTTTGTTTGCTTCCTGCCGCAGACAGTTAACCTTGACATGGCAGACTTGTCCTGCAAGTCCCATCTTCTCAAAATAAGCGGTGTATGACTCAACATCCTGTGGGAAGCCAACAAGCACTGCCAAGCTTCTCTGTTCTCTCTGAATCAGAAGAACACTCATATGTCTAATGCAAAATGTAATTAGCATAACTGATTCTGGATGACTTCTAGAATATTAGGTAGTATACTACTAGCTACACTGAACAAAAATATAAACGCAACATGTAAAGTGTTGGTCCCATGTTTCATTAGCTGAAGTAAAAGATCCCAGAAATGTTCCATATGCACAAAAAGCATATTTCTCTAAAATGTTGTGCACAAATTTGTTTACATCCCTGTTAGTGAGCATGTCTCCTTTGCCAAGATAATCCGTCCACCTGACAGGTGTGGCATATCAAGAAGCTGATTAAACAGCATGATCATTACACAGGTGCACCTTTTGCTGGGGACAATGAAAGGCCACTCTAACATGTGCAGTTTTGTCACACAACACAATGCCACAGATGTCTCAGATTTTGAGGGAGTGTGCAATTGGCATGCTGACTGCGGAAATGTCCACCAGAGCTGTTGCCAGAGAATTTAATGTGCATTTCTCTACCATAAGTCGCCTCCAACGTCATTTTACAGAATTTGGCAGTACATCCAACCGGCCTCACAACCACAGACCATGTGTATGGCGTCGTGTGGGTGATCAGTTTGCTAATGTCAACGTTGTGAACAGAGTGCCCCATGGTGGTGGTGGGGTTATGGTATGGGCAGGCATAAGCTATGGACAACAAGCACAATTGCATTTTATCTATAGCAATTTGAATGCACAAAAATACAGTGACAAGATCCTGAGGCCCATTGTGAGGCCCATTTTTTTAAGGTATCTGTGTCCAACAGATGCATATCTGTATTCCCAGTCATGTGAAATCCATAGATTAGGACCTAATGAATTTATTTCAATTGACTGATTTCCTCATATGACCTGTAAAATATTTGAAATTGTTGCATGTTGCGTTTATATTTTTGTTCAGTGTAGTAGTATAATTCTACAACTATTATTAGCGGTATTTGTATTACTTTTATGATTAAATTAATATTTTAATTTGCCATTGAAAACTGTGGTACTTACACAGGCCTAAATGTGCCGTAGCTGTATGAACTGAAAGAGAAATGTCTTCATCTCAGGAGTAGCCAAGAGCATTTCCATGAACAATAATAAATGCAAAGATATTAAAGTACTGTCAGGCAGCATCATCTCTGAATACCGCAACATATTGTAGGAAAACACTCACACTTACAGCTCACAGTTGCCGCTGCCAAACTTTGTAACACTCACTGTGCAGTGCGAGGTTCTGTCAGAAACTCTGGCGTCAGGAAACATATTTATTTCCTCCCTGCCTCTTGTCCCAAGGGAGCTGTTTAGTGTGAAGGCAGTGATTTGTGGGAGTGAGGGTTTTGCACATTCCGAGAATCAGAAGTGTGCATGTGGAAGCTGAGTGTTAGGTGGCGGTGGCAGTGAAAGGCGAGCCGATCTGTGCAATGCTGTGCTGTGCTGTGTGGCAGACAGGGCGCGGCACGGCGTGCTGGGGTGTAGGGAGGAGGTGAAAGCTGAGAGCTCGCCCTTGTGCTCCCCAGACGCTGGCAACGAGGAGGGGGAGAGCTGCTCACATTCTGCTGAACCAACAGCCATCGCTCCCCGCTCAACACTGCTCTCCTCTCCCCTGCTTTTTATGGTGAAGCAGCCAGGTCACCTTCTCAGCTGGTAAATGTAATACTGGGGAGAAAAAAAGAAAAGAAGAGGGGGAAAAATGAAGTCATAGATATGTTATGGTATGGATTTTGAGCTGGGCTGAGGCTCAGGGACAGTGGTGCAGATGGACAGCTGCTGAGGACTCAACTAGAGTTGATGCTTAATACGGCAAGATTAAAGGCCCAGTGCAGTCAAAAACATGATTTTCCTGTGTTTTATATATTTTCCATTTATGAGGTTGGACTAATACTGTGAAAATGTGAAAATTATGATAATGCCCTTTTAATGTAAGAGCTGTATGAAAAGACAGCCGGACATTTCAGCCTATTTTGGTGGGATAGAGTTTTGGCCAATTAGTTAATAGACCAATAACTGCCAATAACAGTTTTCAGTTTTCCCCTCCCCACTCAGACCACTCCCAGACAGTCCTAGCAAAATTCCTGCTTGAGAAATTGCTCTTTGCTAAGAAGCTATTGTTTCTTTTTGACCATTTTAATTTAAAACAATCACAGTAAGGTACTTAATTGTTATCCAGAAATGATGTGATATTGCGATAAAAATGTCTGCATTGGACCTTTAATAAGAGTATGGGAATAAACACACACATAAATACCCAGTAAACAAAAATTGCCTCTGTGAATGTTCCCAGAACATTCGTTAGGTTGTGGCAAATGTTTTCATAACACAAAAACTGTCCAGTTGTGCTGATGATTATACAATATTTGTATAAAACATTCTCCTGACGTTGCAAGAATGTTCCCAGAACACATTTTGTCTGTTATTTAAAGGTTCCCAGAATGTTTCATTAGGTTGTGGGAACAGTCTGGTGGAAACATTGTTGGGACAGCACAAAAAATATGTCCCCAAAACAGAAACTGTCCAGTTGTGCAGATGATTATACAATGTTTATTTTAGGGCGCAAAAACATTCACCTAATGTTACAACAACGTTCCCAGAACAATTTGTTTTATGTTCTTTAATAGTTCCTAACACATTTATTTGGGTTGTGGTAACATTGTGTGCACTTGACAAGAGATATGTTGCCAAAACACAAAAACTGTCCAATTGTGCTGATGATTACAATGTTTCTATTAGATCGAGAGAAAAAAATTAAATGTCTGATGTTGCAAAAACATTCCCAGAACAAATGTTTTATGTTCTTTAAAAGTTCTTAAAACATTTATTTAGGTTGTGGGAACATTGTGGAGATAGAGTCCCAAAACACTAAAACTGTCCAGTTGTGCTGACATTCAGACAATGTTTGTATCAGGGTGCACAAAACATTCCTTTGATGTTTTAAGAATGTTGACAGAACAGCCATTATGAGTTCTTTAAAGGTTTCCAAAACATATATTTAAGTTGTGGGAACAGTGTGGGTACATTACAAGTGATGGGTTCCCAAAACACAAAATCTGTCCAGTTGTGACATTCTTACAATGAGTGTATCAGGGTGCACAAAATATTCCCTCAATGTTCTTAGAATGTTATTCCTATGTTCCCAGAATTATACAATAAAGTTTTGAACAGTCCATGGAGGTTTATTTCGTGTGGAAGTGTTATCTTACTGTTGAGGTTAGTTGTACAATAATCCACGCAGAAACACATATGCCTATGAAAATGATTTGGAATCACATGACAATTTATTACACAGTTCTTGTACAAACATAGTTTTACCGTATTTTGTTGATAATCGCAAGCGGGGTTGAAACCTGGGAGCTTTGGAGTGTTATCCCTGGAATTAATCCACTGCGCCACTGGGATGGGACTAACACAAATATAAAGCTATTTACACCTTTACTCTGACTTCCAGGTTGGGGTATTTGTCTTTGCAAAAGCGAGGATAGCTAAATCTAGAAAAGTATCCTCTATTATTTCTAACTCTACTAATCTTCTTTATATACTTTAAAGTTGGGATGTTTTGACTTATTTTCCCTACAAACTTGATTTCAGAAATCATGTTAAATTATTGCCTGGCAGGTTGCGGTGAGGTGTGCATAGATGTGCGTATGTACTAAGACATACAGTGGGGAAAAAAAGTATTTAGTCAGCCACTATTTGTGCAAGTTCTCCCACTTAAAAAGATGAGAGAGGCCTGTAATTTTCATCATAGGTACATGTCAACTATGAAAGACAAATTGAGAAAAAAAAATCCAGAAAATCACATTGTAGGATTTTTAATGAATTTATTTGCAAATGATGGTGGAAAATAAGTATTTGGTCACCTACAAACAAGCAAGATTTCTGGCTCTCACAGACCTGTAACTTCTTCTTTAAGAGGCTCCTCTGTCCTCCACTCGTTACCTGTATTAATGGCATCTGTTTGAACTTGTTATCAGTATAAAAGACACCTGTCCACAACCTCAAACAGTCACACTCCAAACTCCACTATGGCCAAGACCAAAGAGCTGACAAAGGACACCAGAAACAAAATTGTAGACCTGCACCAGGCTGGGAAGACTGAATCTGCAATAGGTAAGCAGCTTGGTTTGAAGAAATCAACTGTGGGAGCAATTATTAGGAAATGGAAGACATACAAGACCACTGATAATCTCCCTCGATCTGGGGCTCCACGCAAGATCTCACCCCGTAGGGTCAAAATGATCACAAGAACGGTGAGCAAAAATCCCAGAACCACACGGGGGGACCTAGTGAATGACCTGCAGAGAGCTGGGACCAAAGTAACAAAGCCTACCATCAGTAACACACTACGCCGCCAGGGACTCAAATCCTGCAGTGCCAGACGTGTCCGCCTGCTTAAGCCAGTACATGTCCAGGCCTGTCTGAAGTTTGCTAGAGTGCATTTGGATGATCCAGAAGAGGATTGGGAGAATGTCATATGGTCACATGAAACCAAAATATAACTTTTTTGGTAAAAACTCAACTCGTCGTGTTTGGAGGACAAAGAATGCTGAGTTGCATCCAAATAACACCATACCTACTGTGAAGTATGGGGGTGGAAACATCATGCTTTGGGGCTGTTTTTCTGCAAAGGGACCAGGACGACTGATCCGTGTAAAGGAACGAATGAATGGGGCCATGTATCGTGAGATTTTGAGTGAAAACCTCCTTCCATCAGCAAGGGCATTGAAGATGAAACGTGGCTGGGTCTTTCAGCATGACAATGATCCCAAACACACCGCCCGGGCAATGAAGGAGTGGCTTCGTAAGAAGCATTTCAAGGTCCTGGAGTGGCCTAGCCAGTCTCCTGATCTCAACCCCATAGAAAATCTTTGGAGGGAGTTGAAAGTCTGTGTTGCCCAGCGACAGCCCCAAAACATCACTGCTCTAGAGGAGATCTGCATGGAGGAATGGGCCAAAATACCAGCAACAGTGTGTGAAAACCTTGTGAAGACTTACAGAAAACGTTTGACCTGTGTCATTGCCAACAAAGGGTATATAACAAAGTATTGAGAAACTTTTGTTATTGACCAAATACTTATTTTCCACCATAATTTGCAAATAAATTCATTAAAAATCCTACAATGTGATTTTCTGGAATTTTTTTTCTCATTTTGTCTGTCATAGTTGACGTGTACCTATGATGAAAATTACAGGCCTCTCTCATCTTTTTAAGTGGGAGAACTTGCACAATTGGTGGCTGACTAAATACTTTTTTTCCCCACTGTATAGCCATAGTTTAGATTATAATTTAAGGATTTCATTACAAAGGGAAATTAAATCCACTAGAAACATTAGGATCCTGTTGGCACAGCAGACTACGTAGCCTACAGGGCTTTAAGTTCAAATCTACTTGATTACCATTCTTTAAAAAAGCTATAGAGACCGGTGTGTTTGGTCAATACCCTAATAAAATATAATGATGTAAGAAGATTGAAATGCCATTTGTTTAAAAGTTTGACAACTATATATAATAATGTTAAATTCCATTCCTTACTAGATTTGTGTATATTGGGTATATGTTGTGAAATTGTTAGATATTACTTGTTAGATATTACTGCACTATCGGAGCTAGAAGCACAAGCATTTCGCTACATCTGCAATAACATCTGCTAAGCACGTGTATGTGTCAAATAAAATTTGATTTGATTTGATGTTACAGTGAGGGAAAAAAGTATTTGATCCCCTGCTGATTTTGTACGTTTGCCCACTGACAAAGACATGATCAGTCTATAATTTTTATGATAGGTTTATTTGAACAGTGGGAGACAGAATAACAACAACAAAAATCCAGAAAAACGCATGTCAAAAATATTATAAATTGATTTGCATTTTAATGAGGGAAATAAGTATTTGACCCCTCTGCAAAACATAACTTAGGACTTGGTGGCAAAACCCTTGTTGGCAATCACAGAGGTCAGACGTTTCTTGTAGTTGGCCACCAGGTTTGCATACATCTCAGGAGGGATTTTGTTCCACTCCTCTTTGCAGATCTTCTCCAAGTCATTAAGGTTTTGAGGCTGACGTTTGGCAACTCGAACCTTCAGCTCCCTCCACAGATTTTCTATGGGATTAAGGTCTGGAGACTGGCTAGGCCACTCCAGGCCCTTAATGTGCTTCTTCTTGAGCCACTCCTTTGTTGCCTTGGCCGTGTGTTTTGGGTCATTGTCATGCTGCAATACCCATCCACGACCCATTTTCAATGCCCTGGCTGAGGGAAGGAGGTTCTCACCCAAGATTTGACGGTACATGGCCCCGTCCATCGTCCCTTTGATGCGGTGAAGTTGTCCTGTCCCCTTAGCAGAAAAACACCCCCAAAACATAATGTTTCCACCTCCATGTTTGACGGTGGGGATGGTGTTCTTGGGGTCATAGGCAGCATTCCTCCTCCTCCAAACACGGTGAGTTGAGTTGATGCCAAAGAGCTCAATTTTGGTCTCATCTGACCACAACACTTTCACCCAGTTCTCCTCTGAATCATTCAGATGTTCATTGGCAAACTTCAGATGGCCCTGTATATGTGCTTTCTTGAGCAGGGGGACCTTGCGGGCGCTGCAAGATTTCAGTCCTTCACGGCGTAGTGTGTTACCAATTGTTTTCTTGGTGACTATGGTCCCAGCTGCCTTGAGATCATTGACAAGATCCTCCCGTGTAGTTCTGGGCTGATTCCTCACCGTTCTCATGATCATTGCAACTCCACGAGGTGAGATCTTGCATGGAGCCCCAGGCCAACGGAGATTTACAGTTCTTTTGTGTTTTTCCATTTGCAAATAATCGCACCAACTGTTGTCACCTTCTCACCAAGCTGCTTGGCGATGGTCTTGTAGCCCATTCCAGCCTTGTGTAGGTCTACAATCTTGTCCCTGACATCCTTGGAGAGCTCTTTGGTCTTGGCCATGGTAGAGAGTTTGGAATCTGATTGATTGATTCCTTCTGTGGACAAGTGTCTTTTATACAGGTAACAAACTGAGATTAGGAGCACTCCCTTTAAGAGTGTGCTCCTAATCTCAGCTCGTTACCTGTATAAAAGACACCTGGCAGCCAGAAATCTTTCTGATTGAGAGGGGGTCAAATACTTATTTCCTTCATTAAAATGCAAATCAATTTATAACATTTTTCCCTCACTGTACATTACACATCAATATTAGCAGAACATTGCAGCAAAGTTTTCAGAACTACTTCCATTATCGTTGAAGTATGTTTTACAGAATAACTTCATGAGTCTCACAGGAATGTTTCTTGTTTGTTGTTATACAGTAGGAGTTAGTAATAATATCTCCATCAACATTAGATGAATATTCCAGGAATGTTTTTTTAGAACAACTTCTATTGTTCCAACATTTTATTGCTGAAGTATGTTCAGGGAACGGTATTATAACCATCATGTAATAATGTCATACTAGAACTTTATGAGACCATTGTAGGAATATTCACTGCTTGTTGTTATAGGTGTTTTGAATAACATATCCATCAACATTAGCAGAATGTTTCTGTAATGTTTCCTCAGAACCACTTCTATTGCTCCCACATTTTGTTGTGGCAGTATATTCTAAGAACTGTACCGGAACATTGTGATATTACATTATTTGGCAATCTAATGAGAACCTAAGGGTAATGTTTTGTGGTAGTTTCTACAGATGTTGTGAACAACATTTTAGTGAATGTTAAGAGAACATTCCAAGGATATTTCATTTCAAACATTTTCTTAGAAAAAAATATTTGGTGATCAAAAACATTCTTTGAATGTTTGTGGGACATTATCATCTTAATGTTAGCTCAAACCCTAACTTAATGGGAATGTTAGCTAATGTAATGGGTATGTTCCCGGTTGGCTGGGCGGTTTGTTGTTATCAATACACGTAATTGGTTGTTAGGCCTATACAGGATCTTAATTTGACCACCCTGTTGCAGGAGAAATGTTCCTGCGCTTTAGGAAATGAAAACTTGTAGTGTACTTGAGGTTTAAAAATGCTTCTAAAGTTTGTAATTTTCACTTTAAAATGTTAGACTTCATTTACCCTAACGAAAAAAATTTCAACCCATACAAAAATGTCCATTATATATAATCCACATAGTAATTCACATTTCCTGTTGTTGCAGGATTATTTTCCTGCTATGAGAAACTGGTCAAATTAAGATCATATACCTGGGTAGGTGTCTCGGATGACATCTCCATTAATGTTAGTGGAACGTTCCAGTAATGTTCAATTTAATTGAATCCAGACATGATTGTTGAAGAATGTTTAGGTAACGCTATTGAAACAACCATGTCATAACGTCACACTATAACTTTGAGAGCATTGCGGAAATATTCCCTGCTTGTTGTTATGGGTGTTTTTAATAACATCTCCATCAACATTAGCAGAATGTTCCGGTAATGTTTTTTCAGAACCATTTTGATTGCTCTCACATTTTGTTGTGGCAGTATGTTCTAAAAACATGAATGGTACAATGTGTTATTACAGTACCTGGAAACCTAATGAGAATGTTTGTGAAATGTTCTGTGGTGGTTGTTACGGATTTTAGTGAACGTTAGGAGAACATTCCAAGCAAGGCCCACCTCACAGGCAAAACATTTTAGTGGTCCCCCTCTTGATGGATGATAGAAAAATGTATGTTTTAATGTTAATTACTACACATTTTGCCATGGGGTGAAGAGAAAAATTTGCAATTTTATAGCTAATTTCCTGCAATTCTACCCATTTTGCCATGGGGTGGAGATAATTATTTTCAGTTTTAAAGCTAATTTCCTGCAATTCTACACATTTTGCCATGACTAATGCCATGTTAATGTTATCTCATGTGAGAGTCAATGGGGCCCCCCTAGAGTCCAAATAGGAGATGTTTGGTTCAAACCGCCATGTCTTTGTGAGACACGGTGTGGGTGAACGGATGATCTCCGCATGTGTAGTTCCCACCGTAAAGCATGGAGGAGGAGGTGTTATGGTGTGGGGGTGCAGTGGTCTAAGGCACTGCATCACAGTGCTAACTGTGCCACTAGAGATCCTGGTTCGAATCCAGGCTCTGTCGCAGCCGGCCGCGACCGGGAGACTCATGGGCGGCGCACAATTGGCCCAGCGTTGTCCAGGGTAGGGGAGGGAATGGCCGGCAGGGATGTAGCTCAGTTGATAGAGCATGGCGTTTGCAACGCCAGGGTTGTGTGTTCGATTCCCACGGGGGGCCAGTATAAAAAATAATAATAAAATGTATTCACTAACTGTAAGTCGCTCTGGATAAGAGCGTCTGCTAAATGACTAAAATGTAAAAATGTAAATGTGCTTTGCTGGTGACACTGTCTGTGATTTATTTAGAATTCAAGGCACACTTTACCAGCATGGCTAGCACAGCATTCTGCAACGATACGCCATCCCATCTGGTTTGGGCTTAGTGGAACTATCATTTGTTTTTCAACAGGACAATGACCCAACACACCTCCAGGTTGTGCAAGGGCTATTTTACCAAGAAGTAGAGTGATGGAGTGCTGCATCAGATGACCTGGCCTCCACAATCCCCCGACCTCAACCCAATTGAGATGGTTTGGGATGAGTCGGACGGCAGAGTGAAGGAAAAGCAGCCAACAAGTGCTCAGCATATGTGGGAACTCCTTCAAAACTGTTGGAAAAGCATTACAGGTGAAGCTGGTTGAGAGAATGCCAAGAGTGTGCAAAGCTGTCATCAAGGCAAAGGGTGGCTATTTGAAGAATCTCAAATATAAAATATATTTTGATTTGTTTAAAAAATAAAATGTTACTACATGATTCTATATGTGTTATTTCAAAGTTTTGATGTCTTCACTATTATCCTACAATATAAAAAATTTACAAAAAACTTTGAATGAGTAGGTGTGTCCAAACTTTTGACTAGTACTGTATGGTACTGTATATATATATATATATATATATATATATATATATATATATATATATATATATATATATATATATATATCACTCAGTGTAGAAAATGTTAGGAACACCTAAAATTGAGTTGCACCCCATTTTGCCCTCAGAACAGTCTCAGTTCGTTGGGGCATGGCCTCTACAAGGTGTCGAAAGCATTCCACAGGGATGCTGGCACATGTTGACTCCAATGCTTCCCACAGTTGTGTCAAGTTGGCTGGATGTCTTTTGGGTGATGGACCATTCGTGATACACACGGGAAACTGTTGAGCGTGAAAAACCCAGCAGCGTTGCAGTTCTTGACACAAACCGGTGCGCCTGGCACCTACTACCATACCCCGTTCAAAGGCACTTAAATATTTTGTCTGGCCCATTCACCCTCTGAATGGCACACATAAACAATCCATGTCTCAATTGTCTCAAGGCTTAAAAATCATTTTTTAACCTGTCTCTTCCCCTTCATCCACACTGATTTTAAGTGGATTTAACAAGTGACATCAATAAGGGATCATAGCTTTTTCATGGAAAGAGCAGGTGTTCTTAATGTTTTGTGTACTCATTGTATATATATTTATTTATTTTTGGTCGGGGCTCCCTAGCGGCCTGGGGCTCTAAGAAACCGTTTATGCCTTGAGCTGGCCCTGATTCCAATGATATTTTTTTTTTCTTCATATTTTTATCTGGAAAAATAAACATTTTGTTATGTTTTTTGGGATGTTTTTGGGATGTTATCATCCTAATGTTAGATAAAACCCTAACTTGAACTTAATGGGAATCTTAGGTAATGTTCTGGCAATGTTCCCGGTTTGCTAGGTATGCTGTGGCATGTACGGCTCATTAGCAAGCAGGTTACCTTTTTCCAGCTGTGAGTTTGATTAATTTAGATTTGAATGATACAACAGAAAACATAGCTTCAAGCTGAGATAACAGTGACCGAGAGTAACAACAACAACAACATAGCTTGGCTTGCAGACAATATGGAATAATTTTATATATATTACAGACATACAGTGCATTCGGAAAGTATTCAGACCCCTTGACTTTTTCCATATTTTGTTATGTTACAGCCTTATTTTAAAATGGATTAAATACCCCATAATGACAAAGCAAAAACAGATTTTTTGAAATGATTGCAAATGTGTATATAAAAAAATAAAATACAAATATTACATAAGTATTCAGACTCTTTACTCAGTACTTTGTTGAAGCATCTTTGGCAGCGATTACAGCTTTGAGTGTTCTTGGGTATGACGCTACAAGCTTGGCTCACCTGTATTTGGGGAGTTTCTCCCATTCTTCTCTGCAGATCCTCTCAAGCTCTGTCAGGTTGGATGGGGAGCGTCACTGCACAGCTATTTTCAGGTCTCTCCAGAGATGTTCAATCGGGTTCAAGTCCGGCTCTGGCTGGGCCACTCAAGGACATTCAGAGACTCCTGTGTTGTCTTGGCTGTGTGCTTAGGGTCGTTGTCCTGTTGGAAGGTGAACCTTCGCCCCAGCCTGAGGTCCTGAGCGCCTCTGGAGCAGATTTTCATTAAGGATCTCTCTGTACTTTGCTCAGTTCATCTTTCCCTCGATCCTGACTAGTCTCCCAGTCCCCTGCCGCTGAATAACATCCCCACAGCATGATGGTGCCACTACCATGCTTCACCGTAGGGATGGTGCCAGGTTTTCTCCAGACGGGACGCTTGGCATTCAGGCCAAAGAGTTCAATCTTGGTTTCATCAGACCAGAGAATCTTGTTTCTCATGGTCTGAGAATCCTTTAGGTGCCTTTTGGCAAACTCCAAGCGGCTGTCATGTGCCTTTTACTGAGGAGTGGCTTCCATGTGGCCACTCTACCATAAAGGTCTGATTGGTGGAGTGCTGCAGAGATGGTTGTCCTTCTGGAAGGTTCTCCCATCTCCACAGAGGAACTCTGGAGCTCTGTCAGAGTGACCATCAGGTTCTTGGTCACCTCTCTGACCAAGGCCCTTCTCCCCGATTGCTCAGTTTGGCCGGGTGGCCAGCTCTAGGAAGAGTCTTGGTGGTTCAAAACTTCTTCCATTTAAGAATGATGAAGGCCACTGTGTTCTTGGGGACCTTCAATGCTGCAGAAATGTTTTGGTACCCTTCTCCAGATCTGTGCCTCGACACAATTGAATCACGGAGCTCTGCGGACAATTCCTTCGACCTCATGGCTTGTTTTGTTGCTCTGACATGCACTGTCAGCTGTGGGACCTTATATAGACAGGTGTGTGCCTTTCCAAATCATGTCCAATCACTTGCATTTACCACAGGTGGACTCCAATCAAGATGTAGAAACATCTCAAGGATGATAAATAGAAACAGGATGCACCTGAGCTCAATTTCGAGTCTCATAGCAAAGGGTCTGAGTACATATGTAAATAAGATATTTCTGTTTTTTATTTTTAATAAGTTTGCAAAAATGTCTAAAATCATGTTTTCTCTTTGTCATTATGGGGTATTGTGTGTAGATTGATGAGGGGAAAAAAGTAATGTAATACATTTTAGAATAAGGCTGTAACGTAACAAGATGTGGAAAAAGTCAAGGGGGCTGAATATTTTCTGAATGCACTGTATGAGGATTTATGTTTTTACCAAATATTTTGCAATTGGACCCCATGCCAGATTTGACAACAACACCTTTTATGGCTATTCCTTTCACTGTTCTGTGCATTGGTCTGTAGTGTGCCCAGTACCTGAAACTTTTGGCTCCCTGGATTGTTGTTTGTGTACTTTTCATGTTTTTTTCCCTATAAGAAACTGTCTGTGTGAGTATTCTTTGAAACAGTACAGTATATTGAACTGTTTTGCTTATGTAAGAAACTCTCTGACATGTAGTCTAAAATAACCTTTTTGGTATTTTTGCTGTGACTGGCATTTTAGAATGGTTTGCATGCTGGAGCTCTCTGTGGAGCAGGATGATGGTCTGTGGCAGTCAGAAAAGAGAAAACACACAGACAGAAAGGGAGGGAGAGATAAATATATTGGCTCTACTGGGACTCTTAGTGTCTGTATAGCAAAACTAGTGCTAACCATACAAGGTGACGACTGCCCATGCACCTCATACGAGCCTCTGTTTTCATTTTTTGTACTAGTACTACACTTAAACCTGGTTACAGTTAGGTCATAATTGTAGGTTGTTGAATTGTAGGTGTAATTCTGAAGAGGTATTTAGTTATGGGAATGTAAGTTATGATTCTAATATTCCATTTGGGAGACCCCTGATCATCATCATCGTCATCATCATCATCATCCTCATCATCATCATCATCACCATCCTCATTATCTGCAGAAACATTAAAGCCATATAGTCCAGCTACATCCTATCATAACAACAGAATAGTGCCATACACAAATTACAAAGCATCAATGTAATTTTGTACAGATTAATCAGTGAAATGAATCTGTTATCCCCCTAAGGCAAGCTCAACTATGAAAAGGAGACTGATTGGAAAACACAGTATGGAGCCTAGTCTCGTGTAGCCATATCTCCAAATCAAGACTTTGTCGCCCCTCCTTTGGAGGTCTGGAGAATTTGGTATTAGCCGAAACGTCTAGAATGGTCCGCTGGCTTCCAGCAACTACAGCAAATGTTTATGCCCGTAGAAGGAGCGCTGAGTGTTATGTTCGTCACGGTGAGAGACGTTATGGCGTGTCTACTTGCAGGCATGGTAAAAGCTTTTTTAGTATATCAATATTGTGGCCGACAGTTAGCCATTTATTGACATTGAAAGTCACCACAAACACAGCATACATCAACATATTATGATGGGGTTTTAATCAGCGATTTCCTGGCCATCTTCACGCACTGTTGCTCCTACGGCACTAATCTTAGTGAGCAGTGAGAACCTTTTCAGCTCCGGCCAAGCAAGGCATTTGGTTTGTGGCTTCCACCCCTTTGTAGCTACCTTCTGCCATAGACTTCACCAGGCTTTCCGATTAGGGAGGCCTGGTTCTCGACGAGGCTACATGGAGCCCAACATCCTTCTGAATGCCCTGTTGCTGAGAGATTGTGCATCAGCCAGGTCCACTCAGTGACTGCAGAAGAGCAGGCTGAGTGCCCAGCCCAGCATCCAAACAGGGCTCACATATGGCGTGGACTGGCTCTACTGCCAGAGCTCCAGAGTTGGGAGAGGAGCGGGTGAATCATTGCTGGGTATTGTGTGGGCTGCAGCTGGCCCTTTGAAACCTGGCGCTACCTCCTGTTTCATCTCAGTACTGTCAAACTTACTTACGACCGCTGGTAATGGTATTCTATCTGAAAGTGTTCAAGTTGTTGCCCAAGGTACACATGGTTGTGTTTGCCGTCTGTCAGTCATCATAAATCTTCTCATGCCAGTTATTTCTTTATTTCAGTAGGCAGCAGTGTGAAGGGTCCTCACCTGGTGCAAAACGGAGCTGTGTTGATTAGTGACGGGGGGAAAAATGGATACAGTTACATATCGGAATATGTTTTCTCATGGCTCTCTCTTGTCCCTCTGCAGCAGACATATTGTGAGCAATATGTTTGGAACAGCGAATCGCAATAAAATCAAAGTATCGAATCACAATACATATAGAATCGTGAAAATCGCAATACATATCGTATCGACACCAAAGTATCGTGATAATATCATATCGTGAGGTCCCTGGCAATTCCCAGACCTAGTGTTGATGTGTGCGCATCTGTGGAGGTGGAGAGCTGAAGTGAGTGTTGAGGGAATACTAGGTGAAATGGAAGGGCTCATCAGAGATATTTGGTTATGCAGTAGTTGTAACATTCATATTCTTGCCATTTTGAGTCAACATTATTTATCTACCTGGCACAGTATTATATTAGAGCATTGAAATTGATACAGTAGCATACACGCCTACATCATAATGTTTATGTGCAATCACCTCCATGTAACCTCGCTGGCCCAGCATCAACACAGCCACTGCCAAGCTGCTCTCTGAGAGGGGCTCATACACACACACACGCATTTAGAGCTGTAACGTGAACATATAAACATCAACGGCTCCCCCTGTGGCAACTTTTAATATGCTTTTTGAATTCTCCTCTGTGCTCAGGGAGCTTTATGCTGTTTACTTCTAAAATAAATAGATATATCGGCTAGCAGCGCTGATGCCAACCCTTTTATGTTATTTTATTAACCGCTTGGTAACCTTGCTCAGGCAGAGGTTTTGACACAGCATAAAATTATTTTGGTGCAATGCACATAACCCTGGAATAGGGTTGTCAGATGAGAAATCTCTATCTGTTCCAAATGACAGGCAGATTTACGACATGTATTGACTAACTGCAGAATGCACTTTTTTGTACTGCTATAATTAATTTGCCATTATTTTTGCCAGACAAATATTCGTACAAACTGCTGAAAATGCCATGTTTTATACTCCTCAATCTAGACAGTTTTGTATTTGAGCTTTGATTCCAGTGACAGAAAAAGAAAGCCCTCTGACAAAATGGCTTCAGTCTATCTTAGTGTGTGTGGTATTTGAGCCCAAAAGAAGGTTAGAAATTAAAAAGAAATTAGAAATTGATTTCATAAATGAAAATATTTGTGCCAGAATCTAAATACGTTTGGGCAGTGGATCGCCCGCTGAGTGCTCTGGCTGGGGGGTTGGGTACGATAGGGTGAGGAGGGTGCTGCTGTTGGTTGCTGTGATTGGGCTACAGAGGTAATATTACAGTAAATATAAATTACAGTAATTTACTTTCAAACAACGTTTTTTTTGTGTTTGACACGTCCATTAACCCCAGCTAGAAATATCATACATTTTTCACCAATGAAGAAATTAGTCATTTGAGTGACTTTCATTACTGTCTGCTGCACAGGCGAAATGGAGCCAGATCTCATTGCCCATAGCCATCGCCAGACAGACACAGTGAGAGAGAGAGACTCACTGGCTTCTCTAGCGTGGCTTATCGGGGGCTTTATTGTTCCACACAATGCTGGGTAATTAGGTGTCCTCTGCTATGCCTGGCTCTTTTATAAAACTGGGGAGAAATAGACCTGTCAGTATTTGGGCACCAAAAAAATTCAACAAATGGTAAGCAGTAATTACTTTCTTTGTATACTGGTGATGCTTTGCATTGACAGGGATTCTTATAAAAAATACTTTCTCTGTTCTCTTTCAATTTGACCTTTATCTCTAAATGTGAGGCAGAACTCCAAAAATTGCATATGTAGCAAGAAGATTACTACCACTGTTATTAAACTGAACTGATGACACTCGTTGGAAGAGGAAGCAGTGTGAATTATGGAGCTATATTAACAACAAAGATATTGATAATGCTCAATATTATACACTGAGTATACCAAACATTAGGAACACCTTCCTAAAATTGAGTTGCATATCGCGGGGGCTGTTCAATGCTAATGTAGTACGCCACAGGATGTTTTTGTGCTGGTCAAGAGCAGTCAAGTCTGGGGTGAACCAGGGGCTATATCTGTTCTTAGTTCTGAATTTTTTGAATGGGGCATGCTTATTTAAGATGGAGAGGAAAGCACTTTTAAAGAACAACCAGGCATCCTCTACTGACGGAATGAGGTCAATATCCATCCAGGACACCCGGGCCAGGTCAATTAGAAAGGCCTGCTCGCTAAAGTGTTTTATGGAGCGTTTGACAGTGATGAGAGGTGGTCGTTTGACCGCGGACCCATTACGGACACAGGCAATGAGGCAGTGATTGCTGAGATCCTGGTTGAAGACAGCGGAGGTGTATTTAGAGGATCATAGCTTTCACCTGGATTCAGCTGGTCAGACTATGTCATGAAAAGAGCAGTATTTAATGTTTTGTGAAGTGTCAAGAACAAATCGCCATCTCATTGTACTAAATGGTTTGTGGCTGACTTGCTGAGTGATATCTAGCAGGCAGAGCTTGAAAACAACACCAGCATCCATTTTAGTCATTTAGTAAACGCTCCTATCCAGAGCGAGTTACAGTTAGTGCATACATCTTAAGATAGCTACAGTGCCTTCCAAAAGTATTCATCCCCCTTGGCGTTTTCCTATTTTGTTGCATTACTTGGATTATTTGGATTTCATGTAATGGACATGCACAAATTAGTCCAAATTGGTGAAGTGAAATGAAAAAATAACTTAATTCAAAAAATAAATAACGGAAAAGGGGTGCGCGCATATGTATTCACCCCCTTTGCTATGAAGCCCCTAAATAAGATCTGGTGCAACCAATTACCTTCAGAAGTCACATTAGATAAATAAAGTCCACCTGTGCGCAATCTAAGTGTCACATGATCTGTCACATGATCTCAGTATATATACACCTGTTCTGAAAGTGTCTGCAACACCACTAAGCAAGGGGCACCACCAAGCAAGCGGCACCATGAAGACCAATGAGCTCTCCAAACAGATCACGGTTGGGTTATAAAAAAATATCAGAAACTTTGAACATCCCACGGAGCACCATTAAATCCATTATTTAAAAATGGAAAGAATATGGCACCACAACAAACCTGCCAAGAGAGGGCCGCCCACCAAAACTCACGGACCAGGCAAGGAGGGCATTAATCAGAGAGGCAACAAAGAGACCAAAGATAACCCTGAAGGAGCTGCAAAGCTCCACAGCGGAGATTGGAGTATCTGTCCATAGGACCACTTTAAGCCGTACACTCCACAGAGCTGGGCTTTACGGAACAGTGGCCAGAAAAAAGCCATTGCTTAAAGTAAAAAATAAGCAAACACATTTGGTGTTCGCCAAAAGGCATGTGGGAGACTCCCCAAACATATGGAAGAAGGTACTCTGGCCATCAAGGAAAACGCTATGTCTGGCGCAAACCCAACACCTCTCATCATCCCGAGAACACCATCCCCACAGTGAAGCATGGTGGTGGCAGCATCATGCTGTGGGGATGTTTTTCATTGGCAGGGACTGGGAAACTGGTCAGACTTGAAGGAATGATGGATGGCTCTAAATACAGGGAAATTCTTGAGGGAAACCTGTTTCAGTTTTCCAGAGATTTGAGACTGGGAGGTTCACCTTCCAGCAGGACAATGACCCTAAGCATACTGCTAAAGCAATACTCGAGTGGTTTAAGGGGAAACATTTAAATGTCTTGGAATGGCTTAGTCAAAGCCCAGATCTCAATCCAATTGAGAATCTGTGGTATGACTTAAAGATTGCTGTACACCAGCGGAACCCATCCAACTTGAAGGCGCTGGAGCAGTTTTGCCTTGAAGAATGGGCAAAGATTCCAGTGGCTAGATGTGCCAAGCTCATAGAGACATACCCCAAGAGACTTGCAGCTGTAATTGCTGCAAAAGGTGGCTCTACAAAGTATTGACTTTGGGGGGGTGAATAGTTATGCATGCTCAAGTCTTCTTTTTTTTTCTTATTTCTTGTTTGTTTCACAATAAAAAATATTTGCATCTTCAAATGGTAGGCATGTTGTGTAAATCAAATGATACAAACCCCCCAAAAATCAATTTTAATTCCAGGTTGCAAGGCAACGAAGTCCCCTGTAGCTCAGTTGGTAGAGCATGGCGCTTGCAACGCCAGGGTTGTGGGTTCGTTTCCCTCGGGGGGCCAGTATGAAAAATGAATGCACTCACTAACTGTAAGTCGCTCTGGATAAGAGTGTCTGCTAAAATGACTAAAATGTAAATGCAACAAAATAGGAAAAATGCCAAGGGGGGTGAATACGATCGCAAGCCACTGTAGGTGTGACATCCACATATCTCATTCATAGTAAGTACATTTTTCCTCAATAAAGTAGCAATCAGCTAAATCAGTGCTAGTAGGGGGGAAAAGAGTCAAGTGCTAGTGTTAGTTCACAAAAGGCAATTTATTTATTTATTTAGGGGGGAGGGGGTTGAAGGGTGAGGGCGGGGTGCGAGGGGGTTGCTGTGGTATTATTTAAGATACTCTTTTAATAGGTAGGGTTTCAGATGTTTTCGGAAGATGGGGAGGGACTCTGCTGTCCTAGCTTCAGGGGGAAGCTGGTTCACCATTAGGGTGCCAGGACAGAGAAGCGCTTTGACTGGGCTGAGTGGGAATTGCCCTCCCGTAGGGGTGAGAGGGCCAAGAGAGCAGAGGTGGCAGAACATACTCGGGTGTAGGGTTTGAGTATAGCCTGAAGGTAGGAAGGGGCAGTTCCTCTTGCTCGGTAGGCAAGTACCATGGTCTTGTAGGTTGCCGGGTGGCCGGACCTCACTAGTTGCAGGATTTCATCTGGAGAGAAGGGGGAAAGAGGTCAAGGTGTAGGGTAGTTCTGTGTTAGTGGGACCAGTGGACTCAATAGACTGAGTGAATGAGGAGTGGATGTCGTCAACCTTTTCAAAGTGGTTGACAAAGTCATCCGCAGAGAGGGAGGAGGGAGAGGGTGGAGGATTAAGGAGGGAGGAGAAAGTGGAAAATCGTTTCCTAGTGTTAGAGGCAGAAGCTTGAAATTTAGATTACATTTTACATTTACATTTTAGTCATTTAGCAGACGCTCTCATCCAGAGCGACTTACAGTTAGTAGATTGATAGAAAGTGGCTTTAGCAGTGGATACAGAGGAAGAGAAGGTAGAGAGGAGGCAGTTAAAAGATGATACGTCCTCCAGAAGTTTAGTTTTCCTCCATTTACGCTCAGCTGCCCGCAGCCCTGTTCTGTAAGCTCATAATGAGTCACTCAGCAATGGAGCGGGAGGGGACGGCAGATCCAGCCGGGAGGAAAGGGGACAGTGTAAGGCGGAAAGGGAGGAGAGTAGGGTCGAAGAGGCATAATCAGGAGACGAGGGAGAAGGATTTAGCAGAAGGGAGAGATGATAGGATAAAAGAAGGGAGAGTAGTGGGAGAGAGAGTGAAGATTGTGACGGCGCATGACCATCTGGGTAGGGGATGAGTGGGTAGGTTTGGAGGAGAAGGAGAAAGAAAAGTTAACAAAGTAGTGATCAGAGACTTCAAATGAAATCTCAAGTTCAAGAAACATTGAGAAACGGCAGCACTCCAAAAAGTAAAAAAATGACAAAAAGACGTCACCTCATTTCACCTTTTTATTTTCGGCCGGACAGGCTGTGATCAGAGACCTGGACGGGAGTTGCAGTGAGATTAGTAGGCGAACAGCCTCTAGTAAAGATGAGGTCAAGCGAATTGCCTGCCTTGTGAGTGGGAGGGGACTGGGAAAAGGTGAAGTCAAAAGAGACAAGGAGGGGAAAGAGAGGTGGAAAGAAATGAATCGGTGGCAGACGTCAGGATGTTGAAGTCACCCAGTACGATGAGCAGCGAGCCATCGTCATGGAATGAGCTTATCAAGGTGTCAAGCTCATTGAGGAACTCTCTAAGGGCACTTGGTGGGCGATAGATGACAACAATGTTAAGCGTGAGTGGACAAGGGACAGTGGCAGCATGGAATTCAAATGAGGAGTTTGACTGGTAAATTAGGGAGAAAATAGAAAATCTCCACTTAGGAGAAATGAATAGCCCTGTGCCACCACCGCGACGACCGGATGCTCTCGGACTATGACAGAACAAGTAGTCAGATGAAGAGAGAGCAGCTTGAGTAGTGGTGTTCTCTGGGGTGATCCATGTCTCTGTCAGGGCCAAAAGGTTTAGGGACTGAAGGGTAGCATAGGCTGAGATGAACTAGGCATTCTTGACCGCAGATCAGCAGTTCCAAACGCTTCCGGAGACCAGGATTTCCACATGGGTTGTGCACGCAAGGTACACTAAAATAGAAGGGTTGCAGCCAAGGGGTGTCGAGCGTCTGTAAAGCCTACAGGGAGTGGAGCGAACAGGTATAGAAAACACACATAGTTGGTAAAGCTACAAAAGAGCAAAATAAGATAATCTGAAAATAACTATGTAAAATACTCAAATGAGAGAGTGGTGTGGAGCCTTCCTTTCTTTACATCCTCGAATAACTCTGCTGAACAACTCGGCAGAACCGTCGTTGTTTCGGCGACGGTCTTAGTTTTGGCGATGAGACCGCCACTGACACGAACGCTTACATCTGCCGCTGAGAAAACAGGGGAGACTGAAGCACTAACACTAATTGCTAATTGCCTAGCAGAGGTAAAGAGCACACCTCCCGGTACTAATTGCTGATTGCCTAGGAGAGGAGAAACCAATCTCCCTCTAATTCGGCTGACTAGCTAGCAAAAAGACAGTACTAGACAACAACAGATTAAGACAAAAATTATACTTATCACTCCTGGAGATGTCAGGAGTCCTCTACCTATAGATTGAAGGACACATCCAGCAACATAATGTGTTTATGTGAATTTCAAGGGCACTACCTCAATATGGCAGAGAGGGAGAAATCTCTTCAGGTTAATCCTTACATTCCTGACCTGTCAGTACAATGTCACATAAAACCAGGAGGACGGGAGAAGGTGTTAGAACGCTCAGCAGAGAGATCCAAACAAACACATGGCTGTCCCAGCCCTAAACCCCCACAAGCACAGAAACACACACATAGACAGGATAGACAGGCAAACAAATAAGAAGTGAACACAGGGCTATTAAAGGGCTGGATATGGGGTCATGGTTTTAGGAACCATAACCCCATGGTTCCTAAAACCCCAAGTCCAATCAAGTCCAATCGCAAGTTTAGACAAAACCAGGTGTCATTCATAGCTGTCATGCCTGTCAAATCCAGAGAGGGTAAGAGGAGTGAGACGCTACCTTCAACCTACTCTCTCTGTGGTGTGTGTCATGTCAAGGTGACCTGCTGTAGAAAATACTACCGTATGCAGATGAGAGAGAATCCCTGTTATACAGCACCTCTCATTTACTGCACTTTCAACAGGTCAAAACACTCTCAAATATGTAGTGACATGGGTTGAATATTGTACATTAGAATGTCACTCAGAAATTCAAGGAAAAACTAACTTTTATCATCCCTTAGTAATGTATATTTGTATAGATCTTTCTACATTGTATTTTAGACAGCAGGTAAAACATTGAAAGCTCAGTGACCACTGCATAGTTCCTAACTGTAATTATTATGACAGTTTAGTAGTTTAGTGAACTTGAAGTAAAAATAGCATAGCATGGCTTTTCAAAGATTTTGACATTCTGAATCCGTCAAAAGAAGACACAATTCATTAGGGTCTGTTGTATAAATAGATAATGGAACAGAGCGAGATATTATATTTATCCAACTCAATAAAGCAAGATGAAGAAGATTATTCTGTCCTGAGTCACAGAGATAATGATATCTGGCTCCAGCGCCTTACAGGCTGCAGCTCTCTATAAAAACCCTCTGCTTTCGCCATATAGAGAGGCTGGTGCTGTGAGACTCCTGTGGCCTGCCTAAGCCCAGGACTGCTTGAGTCAGCCCTCTGCTGTTCCATGAAAGTCACCTTCCCCTGTACTCCATCCCCACACTGGGGTTAAGGGAGGGAGGATTTATTCGTGCGGCTCCAGAATTCCAGGGGCCAGGTGGGCTCGTTACTCATGTCAAATGGAAGTCGTGATAAAATGACAGGCCTCACAACTGGTTGCTGCCATCAGATTAATTCTGCCCTATTAGTGTAACGAGAACAGCGCTTTCCAAGTCACATTAAAACACTGCAGATCAATTAGCCAGGAGAGCTGTAACCTTGGCCCAGGGAGCGGTGGTGGGAAGTCTGAGCTGCTACCTGAAGCTCTGGCCCTGTTCTGATGAACCCTCCCTGGCTTTCAGTACATCTCTCTCTCCCTCCACTCCCATTCTCCTCCCCTCAGCTCACATGTAATCCTCCCAAACTCCTTAGAAATGGCTGCTTTCTGCTGGCTCCCTATGGTGTCATGTGGTAATCATTTTATAACATCATATTGCAGTTTTCTTTTTCTTTGTCTTCTGACATGGAATAGTGGTTTCTGTCTCTTGGTCAACTGTTGCACTTAGTATTAAAAATACAAATTATTTTAACAAAGTATACATTTGTCTCAAATCCACATTTGAGGGAGTGCTCCAAAAGGCTTAGCCAGTGAGAGGCAAACAAATGTGAAGACTAGGCTACTTTGTTATACTTTGTGTTTGGTGGTCCTATACTTTGTGTTTGGTGGTCCATCACTTGCACAACTTTGTCAGCCATTCCATTCCAATTTCTACCTCTTTGAATACGGCTGATAAGAATGGAATTAGTATGAGTGCCTTAAATTCATCTACATAATCCCTTGACAAAGCTTTGACATCTTTGCATGGTGTTCTTCACTTAAAATGTAGCGCTAAATTATGTGTTTTGTGCTCTCACTAAATTTGACTCTGTAAAGTCGTTCTAATCAAGACTTCATAGACATATGATTTGGGTTCCTGCCGTTCAACAGATTTGACATTTTCCAAAGCAGCAGCTCAATTCTTCCGAGGACCCAGCCCCTCTCTGTCTGATTGCAATGGAAATACATATGATTGGATTGTCTCTTATTGAAATTATGTTGGTCTACCAAAGTAATGGCCCCACGATCCACAGAACAATGGCATATTATTTTTATTTTTGTATTATTTTTATACAAGTATGATGCACTACCATCTCAGAGATTTTCATCCTCTGGAAGCCAAAAAGTGGTGTTGACGGTGTGCGGTGTGATTTTATGGAATGGTGACAGTGATTTTATGTTATTTCTAAAGAGCAAACAAAGACCATTTGTCTTGCAGCAAGTAAATGTTTGTAATAGCCTGGCTCTCTAGCATTCTCAGGATAATAAATACAGTGCATTTGGAAAGTATTCAGACCCCTTCACTTTTTCCACATTTTGTTACGTTACAGCCTTATTCTAAAATGGATTGAATAAAAATTTTTCCTCATCAATCTACACATGATACCCCATAATGACAAAGCTTTCGAAATTTTCGAAATGTAGACATTTTTGCAAATTTATTAAAAAATAAAAAACAGAAATACCTTATTTACATAAGTATTCAGACCCTTTGCTATGAGACTCGAAATTGAGCTCAGGTGCATCCTGTTTCCATTGATCATCCTTGAGATGTTTCTACAACTTGATTGGAGTCCACATGTGGTAAATTTAATTGATTGGACATGATTTGGAAAGGCACACAACTGTCTTTATAAGGTCCCACAGTTCACAATGCAAAACAAAGACTCTTCCTAGAGCTGGCCACCCGGCCAAATTGAGCAATCGGGAGAGAAGGGCCTTGGTCAGGGAGGTGACCAAGAACCCGATGGTCACTCTGACAGAGCTCCAGAGTTCCTCTGTGGAGATGGGAGAACCTTCCAGAAGGACAACCATCACTGCAGCACATCACTCCACCAATCAGGCCTTTATGGTAGAGTGACTAGACGGAAGCCACTCCACAGTAAAAGGCACATGACAGCCCGCTTGGAGTTTGCCAAAAGGTACCTAAAGACTCTCAGACCATGAGAAACAAGATTCTCTGGTCTGATGAAACCAAGATTGAACTCTTTGGCCTGAATACCAAGTGCCCCATCTGGAGGAAACCTGGCACCGCGCATCACCTGGCCAATACCATCCCTACAGTGAAGCATGGTGGTGGCAGCATCATGCTGTGGGGATGTTTTTCAGTGGCAGGGACTGGGAGACAAGTCAGGATCGAGGGAAAGATGAATGGAGCAAAGTACAGAGAGATCCTTGATGACAACTTGCTCCAGAGCGCTCAGGACCTCAGACTTGGGCAAAGGTTCACCTTCCAACAGGACAACGAGCCAAGACAATGCAGGAGTGGCTTCGGGATAAGTCTCTGAATGTCCTTGAGTGGCCCAGGCTCATTGTAATGGCTGAAATGGAATTAATGGAACGGAGTCAAACATGTGGTTTCCATGTGTGTGATGTGTTTGATATACGTTCCATTAATTCCATTCCAGCCATTACAATGAGCCCATCCTCCTATAGCTCCTCCCACCAGCCTCCACTGATATATATATTTTTTGGGGGAACTCAGTCGGTGTCTCATCTTACTGTTGAGAGGTAGAATAGTAGAAACTAAGTCGCTCTGGATAAGAGCGTCTGCTAAATGATGTAAATGTAAATGTAGAAACAGGGTGCAAGTTTGAAATTTGGTTGTGCATCAGCAATCTTTCTCTCGTTATCTCAGTCACGGACGTTCACTCAATTAGCAATGTCAGCTAACAATTTTTAGATTGGTAAAACCCTTGAATGAGTAAGTGTGTCCAAACTTTTGACTGGTACTGTATGTAAATGTGATATTTTAGATTTTCCTAAATATATTAAAATTAGCAAAAATGTCAAAAAACCTGTTTTTGCTTTGTCATTAAGGGGTATTGTGTGTGGATTGATGGGGCGAAAAAACATAGACCATACTATTTACCAACAGAGTTTTCATCAAAAGTGAGCTACAAAAGTATTGGGACAGTTGCAATTTTGTTGTTGTTTTTTCTCTGTACTCCACTTTGGATTTGAAATGATACACTGACTATGAAGGAAAAGTGCAGACTGTCAGCTTTAATTTGAGGGTATTTTCATCCATATCGGGTGAACCGTTACATCACTTTTTGTACATAGTCCCCCACAAGCTTGATGTAGTCATTGCATGCTATGAATATGGGACTAGATCAGTGGCGGCTCCTGAAAAAATTCTCAGGAGGGGCAATTTTTCTGATGATTTAGGTGACCTACACACATTTAAAAAAAGATATGTCCAGCAACAACATGAAGACAGGGGCAGCATATAAGTCAATACCAGAAGCATTTATTGACTGATCTCAAAAGTGTTGGCTTACCAGGGTTGGTGGAGCCCTCAGTTTCATCTTTGCCTCGCAAAGCTAACTCAAACACTCCGCAAAACTTCACACACTGGATTAGCCGGCTGAGGATGTGGCGGTTCTTGCTAATATATTTGTTATAGTGAATATGGAATATGATATGTTGAGTAAAATGTTGTGCTAAGATCTATTTAGGTCAGGAGCTGGTTATAAGTTCTGTTCCTATCCAATAACAATGGACAAAAGGGTCCTATCTTGTCAGCCTTGTCAGCAGGTGGCCAAGGACAACACCCACGCCATAGGCCTCTCAGTTCTTCCAACTCACGAGTTCTTGCTCTGAGGACACACACACACACAAACACACACACACACACATCATCACTGTTAAACACACACACACACACACACACACATCATCACTGTTAAACACACACACACACACACACAAATCCCCTCTCTTAGGCTGAACATTTGAAGACAGAGAACCCGACTCAGAGCCAATGCAACAGTGACAGTAGCCTGCAGGGGACCTCGCCCAACTCATCAGGACCAATCAGAAGATCAGAACTACTAGATTGAACCTACTTCATTTATTGCATAAAATGTCTGCACACAATGTTTCGGGGCTCTCTTCAGATAATAATAATAATAATAAAATAATAATAATATGCCATTTAGCAGACGCTTTTATCCAAAGCGACTTACAGTCATGCGTGCATACATTTTTGTGTATGGGTGGTCCCGGGGATCGAACCCACTACCTTGGCGTTACAAGCACCATGCTCTACCAGCTGAGCTACAGAAAGTGGATACTCATGGATGCGCATTGCAATTGTAAAATGTCAACACAATTGGAGACACCACGTCATTTTTGGAGACATGTTATTGACAGTAAACTATTGTAGATGCGACTGCTAACTAAATAAAACATTTTAGCTGGCTAGCTAATCATCTTAGCTAAATGTGGGGCAAACAATTCAGTTATTTACCGTTAATTTGAGGGATTGGGGTGAAAGAAATCGAGTTACATAGTGATACTTTACGATATACTGTATTGACAATATCGCAATATTTTAGCGCTAGTTGGCTGTACCTGCACCAAAACACCATTATTGTTCCTTCATAGCTTGTTCTCAATCTTTTCACATTGGGAGCAAATTTGTTTTCAGCACTTTTATTTCCATGACTGATCAAAACTCGTTCACATGGCTTTCTGATCCCTCTGCAACAGACATATGGTGCGCAATAAAATCACAGTATCGAATCGCAATACGTATAGAATCATGAGACTCGCAATGCTGATGCATATATCTTATCGTGAGGTTCCTGGCAATTCCCAGCCCAAGTTCATTTGCCACAACAAATCTCTTCGCTAGCAAACGCGATGTCTTCTCCAAAACGGCAATGTGTCTCCAGCAATGTTTACTTTTTTGACGTTCTATGGCATCTCCACTTTCCAAGCATATACGACCACATGTAATATTTTGGTAAGTGATGCAAATAGTGAACTATGTAGGGCCAGGATGTAAAATATATGTAGCTGCAGCAATTTCTCTTATCTGATATGGTAAGTAATGGGGCTTAATTTATAGCTCCCTAAGAGTTTGACGAACGGGTCCGTGAACGCGATTCCAGATATATTTACCTCTGAATAAACTGCCTTTATTACACCATATCCACATCCAGTAAACTTGTGATTATCAACACTAACCTCATCGTTGTGGCGGCGGACAGCTAGCCTGTATCCCTCGTCATCCAGTTGAGTGAGTGGCAATGTCTTTTTTCGTTCGTACCAATTTTTGGAAAATCCTCGGGTGTAGGACTTTCCGCCTTTAGTAGAAACCTGTTGAATTATTAAATTTGGTCTGGGAGGTCCTAATTGTTTCGTTGCCAATTTATCTCCATTTGTTCGCCGACAAAAAGGAACTTCTTTCAAACAATCCACTCTTTTCTCAGTTACGTTCATGGTTACGTAACGTATGACGAAAGCGCGTAAGTGCAAGCCCACAGACACCCATTGAGATTGTATTGAAGGCTCTGAAATTTGAAAAAAATAGATTTTACATGGGAGTCTATTACAGACTTCTGGGCGATTTTCAACCTGACTGAAATCGCCCCAAAAGGGGGGGGAGCCATTTGAAGCACGACTTTAGCCTGATTCGACATTTAGTGGCAGTGTGGCACTGTGGCAGATCAGACGTATAGATTACAACACTGATAACTACTGTTGCCGTGATATAATTGATTAGAAAAAAAATCCCTTCCTTTTCCCGTTTGGCAGTGCGTCGCCCATATCGCCCTATTGAACAGGCCGCCCCTGGACTAGATACTTAACTTTTCACTACTTTGATACACATATAATTAATTTGTCCCAATACTTTATGTCCCCTAAAATGGGGGGACTATGTACAAAAAGCTGACAGTCTGCACTTTAACCTTATAGTCATTGTCTCATTTCAAATCCAAAGTGCTGGAGTACAGAACCAAAATAACAAAAAATGTGTCACTGTTCCAATACTTTTGGAGCTCATTGTATATTTTTCGTAGCTGTCTATTTACCACCACAAACCGATGCTGGCACCAAGACCGTGCTCAACGAGCTATACACTGAGTATTCCAAACATTAGGAACACCTTCCTAATATTGACTTGCACGCCCCCCTTTTACCCTCAGAACTGCCTCAATTCGTCAGGGCATGGACTCTACAAGGTGTCGAAAGCGTTCCACGGGGATGCTGGCCTATGTTGACTCCAATGCTTCCCACAGTTGTGTCATGTTGGTTGGATGTCCTTTGGGTGGTGGACCATTCGTGATACACACGGGAAACTGTTGAGCATGAAAAACCCAGCAGCGTTGCAGTTCTTGACACAAACCGGTGTGTCTGGTACCTACTACCATACCCCGTTCAAAGGCACTTAAATATTTTGTCTTGCCCATTCACCCTTTGAATGGCACACACACAATCCATATCTCAATTGTCTCAAGGCTTAGAAATCCATCTTTAACCTGTCTCCTCCCCTTCATCTACATTGATTGAAGTGGATTTAACAAGTGACATCAATAAGGAATCATAGCTTCCAACTGGATTCACCTGGTCAGTCTAAATCATGGAAAGAGCAGGTGTTCTTAATGTTTTGTATACTCAGTGTTAGAGCTGACCCCATTTAGTCGACTGGTCGATTGTTTGGTCCATAGGCTTTTGGTCGACAATAGGCTGTTTAGTCGAGCAGTGGCAAATATATGTAAAACAATTATGGCACACGAGACACCTGTCTGATTCAGGCCTGTCTGAGTGGACTAATCCATTGCGGAGGCCGCGGGGATGGCACACCAGTGTCACCAGTAGTACATTTACCGATAATTCCCATAATCTCTTATCAACGTTTTTTTGGTTATGGTCATTTCTGTTAATGCATTCAATATATTATTATTACAGTCTTACCGTTGTGATTGTAGGAGTGGACACGTTGTTTGCAGAGCGCACAACCTAGGCTACACTTGTGAGAAAAAAGGTTTGGTTTATTTAATTCTATTTACGAGTTGTCAATTTATTCATTGTCTTTTGTTTGGAGCGCTCCTGTCAATCTTGAGTAAGGACACACACATGATTATTCATAGAACTAGGCCTAGGCTACCTGGCCTGTGCGCAAATGTAGGCCTTTAAATGTGCCCATTTGGGGATCTGATACTATTTCTGATTGTCTTAACTCACCATCACTGTGGAGCTTCTCAAAGTAATGTTTTCTTTGCCTCAAACAGTAAGTAAACAAAGTCTGTTTTTACATCCATTAAGAATGACAATAGTTCCTGAACGTAGCCCATTTGAAACATCTGTGATGCGTGTGATAGGAGTCAGGCGCAGGAGAGTAATACGCATCCAAAAAGTTTATTCCGTCGATAAACAGTTGAGCAAGCATGCGACAACAAAACTCAGGCACAGGGGAAATATCTACCCTGGGAAACAACATGGTAAGGGTAGCTCAACCGAGCTACACACAGCTCACAACAAACAATCACCCACACAGACAAGGAAGCAGAGGGACGACTTATACAATGACTAATTGGGGATAAGGACCAGGTGTGTGTGATTACTTAGACAAGACAAGTGGAGTGATGAGAAATGGATTGGCAGCATCTAGTAAGCCGGTGACGACGAACCCCGACACCTGCCCGAACAAGGAGGGGAGACAGCCTCGGCGGAAGTCGTGACAGTACCCCCCCACCTTGACGTCCAGAGGAGGTGGAGGGACCTCCCGCACCTCAGACTCCTGGAGCGGACCAGCTACCACCGGCCTGAGGAGAGACACATGAAACGAGGGGTTAATATGGTAATCAGGGGGAAGTAATAACCTATATGTAACCTCGTTGACTCTCCTCAGGGCTTTGAACGGCCCCACAAACCGCGGGCTCAGGTTCCGGCAGGGCAGGCGGAGGGGCAGATTCTGGGTCGAGAGCCAGACACGATCCCACGGTACAAAGACGGGGGCCTCACTGTGGTGGCAGTCAGCGTTGGCCTTCTGACGACGCACGGCGCGTTGAAGGTGAACGTGGGCAGCATCCCACGTCTCCTCTGCGCGCCGAAACCAGTCATCCACCGCAGGAGCTTCGGTCTGGCTCTGGTGCCACGGTGCCAGAACCGGTTGGTAACCTAGAACACACTGGAAAGGCGTTAGGTTAGTGGAGGAGTGGCGGAGAGAGTTCTGGGCATATTCTGCCCATGGCAAGAACACCGACCACTCCCCCGGCCCGTCATGGCAGTAGGACCGCAGGAACCTACCCATGTCCTGATTTACCCGTTCCACCTGCCCATTACTCTCTGGGTGGAACCCAGAGGTCAGGCTGACCGAGACCCCCAGACGTTCCATGAACGCCTTCCAGACCTTGGACGTGAACTGGGGATCCCGGTCAGACACTATATCCTCTGGTACACCGTAGTGCCGGAAGACGTTAGTAAAAAGGGCCTCTGCAGTCTGCAGGGCCGTGGGGAGACCGGGCAGAGGAAAGAGGCAGCAGGACTTGGAAAAGTGGTCCACAACGACCAGGATGGTGGTGTTACCTTGGGAGAGGGGAAGATCAGTTAGAAAATCAATGCTAAGGTGAGACCATGGTCGTTGTGGAACTGGTAACGGTTGTAGCTTACCCGCTGGGAGGTGCCTAGGTGCCTTACTCTGGGCGCACACCGAGCAGGAGGAGACGTACACCCTCACGTCCTTAGCCAAGGTAGGCCACCAGTACTTTCCGCTCAGGCAGCGCACTGTACAGCCGATACCTGGGTGACCAGAGGAGGGTGACTTGTGTGCCCAGTAGATCAGACTTTCACGGATAAGAGCAGGCACGTACTGCAGTCCATCTGGACACTGAGGTGGAGAGGGATCCGTGCGTAATGCCTGCTCTATATCCGCGTCCATCGCCCATACTACCGGCGCTACAATGCAGGAGGCCGGCAGTATGGGAGTGTTGTCTCTGGGCCTCTCCTCTGTGTCATACAGCCGGGACAGCGTGTCTGCCTTCACGTTCTTCGTACCCGGGATGTATGATAGAGTGAAATCAAACCGGATGAAGAATAGGGTCCATCTGGCCTGGCGAGGATTCAGCCTCCTCGCTGCCCGGATGTACTCTAGGTTACGGTGGTCCGTCCAGACGAGGAAAGGGTGTTTTGTCCCCTCGAGCCAATGCCTCCACACGGTCAAGGCTCGAACAACAGCCAACATCTCCTGATAACCAACGCCGTAGTTCTGCTCCGCCGGGCTGAGCTTCTTCGAAAAGAACGCACAGGGTCGGAGCTTGGGTGGCGTTCCCGAGCGTTGAGACAGGACAGCTCCTATCCCAAACTCGGACGCATCCACCTCCACTACGAACGGTAGTGATGAATCGGGGTGGGCCAGTACTGGGGCTGAGGTGAACAGACCCCGCAGTTTGCTGAAGGCCAGGTCAGCCTCAGCAGACCAGCGGAGCCGGGATGGCCCACCCTTCAACAGGGAGGTAATGAGAGCTGCGACCTTGCCAAAGCCTCGGATAAACCTCCAATAATAGTTGGCAAAGCCAAGGAAGCGCTGCACCTCCTTAACCGTGGTTGGAGTCGGCCAATTACGCACGGCTGAAATGCGATCTCCCTCCTTCTCCACACCTGAGGTGGAAATGCGATATCCAAGGAAGGAGACGGACTGCTGGAAAAACATACACTTCTCTGCCTTAGCATTAAGGTAATTTTCCAACAGTCGGGCCAGCACTTTGCGAACCAGGGACACATGCTCGGTGCGCGTAGCGAAATACACCAGGATGTCATCGATGTAGACCACTACACCGCGACCAAGCATGTCCCGAAACACCTCTTTCACAAAGGACTGGAAAACTGAGGGATCATTCATCAAACCATAGGGCATCACCTGAATGCTGTCTTCCACTCATCTCCCTCTCGGATACGCACCAGGTTGTACGCACTCCTGAGATCTAATTTGGTGAAGAAGCGCGCCCCATGCATTGATTCAATAACTGAAGGAATGAGGGGGAGAGGATAACTAAATCTTATCGTCTCCCTGTTCAGTGGTCGATAATCAATGCACGGGCGCAGACCTCCGTCCTTCTTCTTCACAAAGAAGAAACTCGAGGAGGCGGGTGAAGTGGAGGGACGTATATACCCCTGGCGTAGGGACTCAGTGACATATGTTTCCATAGCCACCGTTTCAGCCTGTGACAGGGGGTATATATGACTCCTGGGAGGTACAGCGTCTACCTGGAGGTTTATCGCGCAATCCCCCGCCCGATGAGGTGGTAATTTAGTAGCCTGCGTTTTAGAGAACGCTTTGGCCAGATCTAGGTATTCAGGGGGAATGCGCACGGTAGAGGTACTGTCTGGACTTTCCACCGTGGTTGCACCAACAGAAACACCTAGACACCTACCCTGACACTCTCGTGACCACCCCGTGAGAACCCTCTGCGGCCATGAAAAGGTGGGGTTGTGGAGTGCTAGCCAAGGGATACCTAATACCACAGGGAAAGCAGGAGACTCAATAATGGAAAAAGTCACCTGCTCACAATGATTCTCCTGGGTAATCATGGTGACTGGTGCAGTAACTTCCTTAACCAACCCGGACCCTAATGGTCGACTATCAAGTGCTCTGATGGGGCGTGGAATGGATAGGGGAATCAATGGAATGCCTATACGGTGTGCGAATGCCCTGTCCATAAAGTTCCCAGCTGCGCCTGAATCGACTAGCGCCTTACACTGGGGAACATCCATGTGCTCAGGAAAGGAGACGAGTATTTTACAGTGCGCAGCAGAGGGCTCTGAACGAGTGTGGGTGTTCGATACCTGGGGTGATGCGAGAGTGCCCTGCCTTCCGCCTCCAGGCCCAAAAGAATGTTGACTACGACGTGTGGTGAAATGTCTCCTCCCTCGTTCCACACTGCGTTGGCCCACTCCAGGGCTTTCCCACAGAGGCAGGAAACGAGGACGGACACCTTCTCCCGCTCAGATGGTGCCGGCCTGATGCTGGTGAAGTAAAGCTCCAATTGGAGGAGGAATTGCTGGCACAGCGCCGCTGTCCCCTCAAACGCCCGTGGTCGGGATATCTGGATTCCTCCTGGTGCTGGGGTATAGGTGGCTGGATCCGGTTGGCCAGCTGGTCTCGACAGATCGGGTCTGTTCTTCTCCAGGTGTTGGACTACCTGAAGAACCCGATCCATTGCTTCCCCCAAGCTGGCCAGCATCGTGGAGTGCTCCTGGACCCGTGCCACGACTCCAGGCATGCGCTCTTCTCCCGCTGACTCCATAGCGGGTGGGTGATTCTGTGATGCGTGTGATAGAAGGAGTCAGGCGCAGGAAAGTAATACGCATCCAAAAAGTTTATTCCGTCGATAAACAGTTGAGCAAGCATGCGACAACAAAACTCAGGCACAGGGGAAATATCTACCCTGGCAAACAACAAGGTAAGGGTAGCTCAACCGAGCTACACACAGCTCACAACAAACAATCACCCACACAGACAAGGAAGCAGAGGGAACACTTATACAATGACTAATTGGGGATAAGGACCAGGGGTGTGTGATTACTTAGACAAGACAAGTGGAGTGATGAAAAATGGATCGGCAGCAGCTAGTAATCCGGTGACGACGAACGCCGAAACCTGCCCGAACAAGGAGGGAAGGCAGCCTCGGCGGAAGTCGTGACAACATCTTTTCAGCTGTCTACCTTTCGATAACAACTCAGCTTGAAATGGGAAGAAATGTAATGCTCTGGTCGGGTGGAAACGTCATAAAATAGGCCTACCTGATTACTTCTTATCCCTTGCACAAATAGCCTACAGCTGTGTCTGTCTGTCCGGAGCTCACTGGCATGGGAAATTGAGGGCCCAGAATATTTTATACAATGTTGCAACTCAAATAGGAAATACCAGTGACATCAAATCAAATCAAATTTTATTTGTCACATACTCATGTTAAGCAGATGTTATTGCGGGTGTAGCGAAATGCTTGTGTTTCTAGCTCCAACAGTGCAGTATATCTAAAAATTCACAACAATACACACAATACACACAACCTAAAAGTAAAATAATGGAATTAACCTCTACGGGATCGGTGTCCCTTATACGGTACTGTTGTTGCTCAATATGCGATATGTGACTAGAATGGTGTTGTAAAAAACAGCATACTTTCCGGGACATAGACATGTCTTATATGGACAGAAAGCTTAAAGTCTTGTTAATCTAACTGCAGTGTCCAATTTACAGTAGCTATTACAGCTAAAAAATACCATGCAATTGTTTGAGGATAGTGCACAACAACAAAACACTTTTATCACGGCAACTGGTTTGGTACATTCACCTCTGAAGGTAAACTGAATTACATTCAGTAATCTTGCTCTGATTTGTCATCTTGAGGGTCCCAGAGATAAAATGTAGTGTAGTTTTGTTTGAAAAATCAATTTTTATATTCAAATGTAGGAACTGGGTTCTACAGTTTGACCTCTGACTCCGCACCCACCCCGCACGGCCATCTAGATGTGTGAAGGTTAGTGTCTTTTCTGTAGGGAAGCTAATGATCCATCATTTATGACATTCCTGGGAGTGTGCAAACTTACATTTTGTATTACAATAGCATTTTTGTATGTTCTCTATAGTTATGTACTTGAAAACCAATTCGGCACATTTGGGAAAACTCCTGGCAGACTTGATACAAAATACTGTGTAGTAATGTAATTCTTCAATGGATCAGTCTGAAACTTTGCACACACACTGCTGCCATCTGGTTGACAACATCTAAATTACATATATAATCATACATCACTGTCTGGCCTTTCTCTTGCATTTCAAAGATGATGCAACAAAACAAAAAAATAGAAAACACATGTTTTTTTGTTTGTATTATCTTTTACTAGATCTAATGTGTTATATTCTCCTACATTCATTTCACATTTCCACAAACTTCAAAGTATTTTCTTTAAAATGATATCAAGAATATGCATATCCTTGCTTCAGGTCCTGAGCTACAGGCAGTTAGATTTGTGTATGTAATTTTAGGCGAAAATTGAAAAAAAGGGTCAGATCCTTTAAGGAATATAGAAATATTAGAAATATTAGGATGAGCAATGTCGAAGTGGCATAGACTAAAATACAGTAGAATAGAATACAGTATATACAGTGAGGGAAAAAAGTATTTGATCCTCTGCTGATTTTGTACGTTTGCCCACTGACAAAGACATGATCAGTCTATAATTTTAATGGTAGGTTTATTTGAACAGTGAGAGCTAGGGGGCCCCCGACCAAAAATAAATAAATATATATACAATGAGTAAACAAAACATTAAGAACACCTGCTCTTTCCATGAAAAAGCTATGATCTCTTATTGATGTCACTTGTTAAATCCACTTAAAATCAGTGTGGATGAAGGGGAAGAGACAGGTTAAAAAATGATTTTTAAGCCTTGAGACAATTGAGACATGGATTGTGTATGTGTGCCATTCAGAGGGTGAATGGTCCAGACAAAAGATTTAAGTGCCTTTGAACAGGGTATGGTAGTAGGTGCCAGGCGCACCGATTTGTGTCAAGAACTGCAACGCTGCTGGGTTTTTCATGCTCAACAGTTTCCCGTGTGTATCACGAATGGTCCACCATCCAAAAGACATCCAGCCAACTTGACACAACTGTGGGAAGCATTGGAGTCAACATGTGCCAGCATCCCTGTGGAATGCTTTCGACACCTTGTAGAGGCCATGCCCCAACGAATTGAGACTGTTCTGAGGGCAACATCGGGTGCAACTCAATTTTTGGAAGGTGTTCTTAACATTTTCTACACTCAGTATACTGTATATATTAGATGAGTAAAGCAAAAATATATTAATTTATTAAAGTGACTAGTGTTCCATGATTAAAGTGGACAGTGATTTCAAGTCTATGTATATTGGGCAGCAGCCGCTAAGGTGCAGGGTTACGTAACCGGGTGGAAGTCGCCTAGTGATGGCTATTTAACAGTCTGATGGCCTTGAGATAGAAGTAGTTTTTCAGTCTCTCAGTCCCAGCATTGATGCACCTGTACTGACCTCGCCTTCTGGATGATAGCGGGGTGAACAGGCAGTGGCTCAGGTGGTTGTTGTCCTTGATGATCTTTTTGGCCTTGCTGAGACATCGGGTGCTGTAGGTGTCCTGGAGGGCAGGTAGTTCGCCCCCGGTGATGCGTTGGGCAGACCGCACCACCCTCTGGAGAGCCCTGCGGTTGCGGGCGATGCAGTTGCCATGTCAGGCGGTGATACAGCCCATCAGGATGCTCTCAAATGTGTATCTGTAAAAGTTTGTGAGGGTTTTAGGTGCCAAGCCAAATTTCTTCAGCCTCCTGAGGTTGAAAAGGCGCTGTTGTGCCTTCTTCACCACACTGTCTGTGTGGGTGGACCATTTCAGATTGTCAGTGATGTGTACGCCGAGGAACTTGAAGCTTTCCACCTGCTCCACAGCGGTCGATGTGGATAGGGGCATGCTCCCTCTGCTGTTTCCTGAAGTCCACGATCAGCAACTTTGTTTTGTCGACATTGAGGGAGAAGTTATTTTCCTGGCACCACACTCCCAGGGCCTTCACCTCCTCTCTGTAGGCTGTCTCGTCATTGTTGGTAATCAGTCCTACTACTGTTGTGTCGTCTGCAAACTTGATGATTGAGTTGGAGGCATGCGTGGCCACGCAGTCATGGGTGAACAGGGAGTACAGGAGGGGGCTGAGCACGCACCCTTGTGGGGCCCCTGTGTTGAGGATCAGCGAAGTGGAGGCGTTGTTTCCTACCTTCACCACCTGGGGGCGGCCCGTCAGGAAGTCTAGGACCCAGTTACACAGGGTGGGGTTCAGACCCAGAGCCCTGAGCTTAACGATGAGCTTGGAGGGTACTATGGTGTTGAATGCTGAGCTATAGTCAATAAACAGCATTCTTACATAGGTATTCCTCTTGTCCAGATGGGATAGGGCAGTGTGCAGTGCGATGGCGATTGCCTCATCTGTGGATCTATTGGGGCGGTAAGGAAATTAAAGTGGGTCTAGGGTGTCAGGTAAGGTAGAGGTGATATGATCCTTAATTAGCCTCTCAAAGCACTTAATGATGACAGAAGTGAGTGCTATGGGGCGATAGCCATTTAGTTCATTTACCTTTGATTTCTTGGGTACAGGAACAATGGTGGACATCTTGAACAAGTGGGGACAGCAGACTGGGATAGAGAGAGATTGAATATGTCTGTAAACACTCCAGCCAGCTGGTCTGCGCATGCTCTGAGGACGCGGCTAGGGATGTCGTCTGGGCCGGCAGTCTTGCGAGGGTTAACACGCTTAAATGTCTTACTCACATTGGCCACGGAGAAGGAGAGCCCACAGTCCTTGGTAGCGGGCCACGTCGGTGGCACTTGTCCGGAAGCAAGACATCGGTGTCCGCGACGTGGCTGGTTTTCCCTTTGTATTCCGTGATTGCCTGTAGACCCTGCCACAGACGTCTCGTGTCTGAGCCGTTGAATTGCGACTCCACTTTGTCTCTATACTGACGTTTTGCCTGTTTGATTGCCTTATGGAGGGAATAACTACACTGTTTGTATTCGGCCATATTCCCAGACACCTTGCCATGGTTAAATGCGGTGGTTCGCACTTTCAGTTTTGCACAAATGCTGCCATCTATCCACGGTTTCTGGTTAGGGTAGGTTTTAATAGTCACAGTGGGTACAACATCTCCTATACACTTCCTAATAAACTCAGTCACCGTATCCGTGTATTCGTCAATGTTATTCTCGGAGGGTACCCGGAACATATCCCAATCCGCGTGATCAAAACAATCTTGAAGCGTGGATTCCGATTGGTCAGACAAGCGTTGAATAGTCCTTAGCATGGGTACTTCCTGTTTCTGCCTATAGGAAGGGAGGAGCAAAATGAAGTCATGATCAGATTTGCCGAAGGGAGGGCGGGGGTGGGTCTTGTAGGCATCCCAGAAGTTGGAGTAGCAGTGTTTGAGTGTTTTAGCAATGCGAGTACTACAGTCAATGTGTTGATAGAACTTCGGTAGCGTTTTCCTCAAATTTACTTTGTTAAAATCTCCAGCTACAATAAATGCGGCTGTGACTATAACTGAAGAGAACTGAAGAGCATTTGATTGTGAAGTATTTTTGGTCGGGTGAACAAAAGGACTTGAGTTCCTGTATGTTATCACAATCACACCATGAGTGGTTAATCATGAAACAAACACCCCTGCCTTTCTTCTTCCCGTAGAGTATTTTATTTCTGTCTGTGCGATATACTGAGAACCCAGCTGGCTGTATGGACAAGCCAGTATATCCCGAGAGAGCCATGTTTCTGTGAAACAGAGTGTATTACAATCCCTGATGTCTCTCTGGAAGGAGATTCTTGCCCTGAGCTCTACTTTATTATCCAGAGACTGAACAGTAGCGAGTAATATACTTGGAAGCGGTGGATGGTGTGCGCTCTTCTCCGCCGGCGGTGTTTTGGATCAGCCTCTGGAATCAGTTCAGTTGCCCTGGGGTGTACGAACAAAGGATCCAATTCGGGAAAGTCGTGTTCCCGGTCGTAATGCTAGTGAGTTACTGCCGCTCTGATATCCAATGGTTATTTCCGGCTGTATGTTATAACATAAAAAATGTCCTGGGCTAATAATGTAAGAAATAACACACAAAAAAACAAAATACGGCAAAGTTGCTTAAGAGCTAGAAGCAGAGCTGCCATGTCTGTCGGCGCCATTTTCAAGTGGTCCGATGAAGTGAATGCTAAGCTACAGGACTGTTTTGCTAGCACAGACTGGAATATGTTCAGGGATTCATCCGATTGCATTGAGGAGTTTACCACGAGTCACCGGCTTCATTAATAAGCGCAACGACGATGTCGTCCCCACAGTGCTCTTACCTACATATGCTTATAAGAAATCCTGCTAGGCCCTCCGACGAACCATCAAACAGGCAAAGCGTCAATACAGGACTAAGATCGAATCCTATTACACTGGCTCTGACACTCGTCAGATGTGGCAGGGCTTGCAAACTATAATGGATTACAAAGGGAAACCCAGCCACGAGCTGCCAAGTGACACAAACCTACCAGACGAGCTAAATGCCTTCTATGCTCGCTTCGAGGCAAGCAACACTGAAGCATGCGTGAGAGCACCAGCTTTTCCTGACTATTGTGTGATCTCGGTAGCCGATGTGAGTAAGACCTTTAAACACCCCAACACGCACACACACACAGTACAAATGCCACACACACATGACATGCACACACATGCATACTGATGCCACACAAACACAAACTCACTCACTCACACACACACACGCACACACACAGACACACACACACACACACACTTTCACACTCACCACATACGCTGCAGCTATCCTGTTGCCTTGTCACTTTACCTCTACCTATATGTACAGTACATAGCTACCTCAATTACCTCGTACCCTTGCACATCGACTCGGTAAAATAACCTCTCCCTCAACGTTAGTAAGACAAAGGAGCTGATCGTGGACTACAGAAAACAGAGGGCTGAGCACACCCCCATTCACATCGACGGGGCTGTAAGTACTGTATATAGCCATGTTATTTTCTACTCCCTATATACAGTATATCCATGTCATTTTTACTTTTTATTCGTTATTCACTGTGTATTTATTCACTATTTCTATTTATTTTTTATTTTTTAAGTATTATCTTTAACTTTGCATTGTTGGAAAAGGACACCTGTTGTCTACGAAGCATGTGACAAATACAATTTTATTTTATTTGAATTAGTAGGCTATTCATACTTAGTTGTGGAGCCGTGTATCACTGGACTGAAATTGAACTACTGTAGATGTGGAAAAAGATGAATGGGTCAGTCACTAAACATCACTTTCCTTTGAACCATCAGTAACAGTCTCTTTCATTGCTGGATATTCTCTAATGAAACTGAAGTGGTGCCTAGAAGGCTCTGCCTGAGTGGTGAAGATCACAGCTGCCCTCATCTACAATCTTGTTTTGACTCGCGCTGAGCCTGGAATGACAGCCATTTGTGTTTGCAGTTGATGTAATGGTGACTCCCTGGGTCTTCAAACCCATTTCTCCTCCCTCTGTGTTTGGGGCGAAGGGAATTCCACATCGTCCCACAGTATCCTTTGAACGTATTTTCATTTAATCATTTCGTAAAAAGATTTTGGTGCGAGGTCACAGATCACATCAGGGCTGCTTTCCGACTCAGTGACCATTTAATCAAGCTCGAGTCCATTTGCAGTGCTCTTTCATGGTCCCTTTTGTTCATGGTGTGCAAAGGTGATGTCAGTCAGCACAGACCTGAAAATCCCATTCCTCCTAGCTTTAGAGGTTGAGTGGGTGATTTACTAGTCTGGGTACCAGTCATTTTAGCTAACATTCCACTCCTTGCCACTCCTGTCATTTGCCAAAGAGACTGGCTTTTCAGCAATGTCAACGTTCAATATGCAGCCGGATTTACGGTGCAATTGCTGATTGGTAGTTGGAAACAGCATTAATATTTTCCATGATAACGTTATGGGACATGGGGTGCGCAGAAACACACACACCCTAAAATGATCCATCAATCAAAGCCAACAGCGTACCTCACACACACAAATCACATTTCTCCTTTCCTAAAAACATATTCAAAACCTAGGCTCACCTTCAAATCTAGGCTGTAGTCCATCAGAAGCAAGGCCTACATTATAGTATAATACTAAAATAATGTAGCCTATCAAATTAATTGACAAGGAAAGTTTGAAGGGGGGAGAGAGAGACAACTATAGTTTTACAAGAGATGTTGCGTTGATTATGTAATTATCCCAGCATGTGCCTTATTCCAGAGAAAGATTTGCACAGGATTCGTTTTTCCGAACTGCCCCCCATAATTCTTAATGTTTTTTCATTCAGTTGAGTCTATATCTGAAGCCTTGTGGTTTTTATTCTAGGTGTGAATATATTTTAACATCGTATAGACGGCTGCCAAATGTATACAGTGCCTTCAGAAAGTATTCACACCCCTTGACTGTGTTTCACCCTGAATTTAAAATGGATTAAATTAAGATTTTGTGTCACTGGCCTACACACAATATCCCATAATGTCAAAGTGGAATTATGTTTATAGACATTTTTACACATTAATAAAAAATGAAAAGCTGAAATGTCTTGATTCAGTAAGTATTCAACCCCTTTGTTATGGCAAGCCTAAATAAGTTCAGGAGTAAAAATGTTTTTAACATGATTTTGGAAAGTCTACCTCATCTCTGTACCCCACGCATACTGTACAATTATCTGTAAGGTCCCTCAGTCTAGCAGTGAATTTCAAACACAGATTCAACCACAAAGACCAGGGAGGATTTCCAATGCCTCACAAAGAAGGGCATCTATTGGTAGATGGGTAAAAATAAAAACGCAGACATTGAATATCCCTTTGAGCATGGTGAAGTTTTTAATTACACTTTGGATGTTGTATCAGTACACCCATTCACTACAAAGATACAGGCGTCCTTCCTAACTCAGTTGCCGGAGAGGAAGGAATCCGCTCAGGGATTTCACCATGAGGCCAATGGTGACTTTAAAACAGTTACAGAGTTTAATGGCTGTGAAAGGAGAAAACTGAGGATGGATCAACAACATTGTAGTTACTCCACAATATTAACCTAAATGACAGAGTGAAAAGAAGGAAGCCTGTACAGAATACAAATATTCCAAAACCTGCATCCTGTTTGCAATAAGGCACTAAAGTAAAACTGCAAAAAATGTGGCAAAGAAAATTTGTCCTGAGTACAAAGCATTATGTTTGGGGCAAATCTAACATAACACATCGCTGAGTATCACTCTTTATATTTTCAAGCATGGTAGAGTTTATTGGTGGTGGCTGCATCATGTTATGGGTATGCTTGTCATCGGCAAGGACTAGGGAGTTTTCTAGAATAAAAAGAAACAGTTCAAACAATTCTTGAGGAAAACCTGGTTCAGTCTACTTTCCAACAGACACCGGGTGAAATATTAACCGTTCAGCAGGACAATAACCTAAAAAACAAGGCCAAATATACACTGGAGTTGCTTACCAAGACGACATTGAATGTTCCTGAGTGGCCTAGTTACAGTTTTGTCTTAAATTGGCTTGAAAATCTATGGCAAGACTTGAAAATGGCTGTCTAGCAACGATCAGCAACCAACTCGACAGAGCTTGAAGAATTTAAAAAGAATAATGTGCAAATATTGTACAAACCAAGTATGCAAAGCTCTTAGAGACTTACCCAGAACAACTCACAGCTGTAATCACTGCCAAAGGTGATTCTAACGTGTATTGACTCAGGTATGTGTATACTTATGTAAATTAGATATTTTATTTTTCATTCCCCCCGGGTCTGTAGTGAAGCCTCTAGCACTTAGACCGCTGTGCCACTCGGTAGCCCACTTTATTCCATTGTCAATACATTTGCTAACATTTCTAAAAACCTGTTTTCACTTTGTCATTAATCCATTTGGAATTCAGGCTGTAACACAACAAAATGTGGAATTAGTCAAGGGGTATGAATACTTTGTGAAGGAACTGTAGGTGTCCCCATAGGCCTAATATTTACATTTAGGAAATGCTGCTGGACAGCGCACTTGCACTTGATATGCGTTTATGGATGAGAAAGTGACCTTGCTATTTCCAAAAAGGAGCTCAGTGGGGAATGCTTTGTGATCTGTTGCCTACGTCAACAGCCAGGGTTTTATTAAATAGGTCTAGGCACTATACTTTTTTATTGCACATTTAATTAAACTGATGCATTTGGCGATGTTCAACTTCAATTCATTGGCACAAAACATGCGTCTGTAGCGGGTGATTTGGACGGAGTCAGGCGCAGGAGGTGTAAATCACAGAATAATGGTTTATTCGGCCAATACAGCGGTTCGCAGCAATGCGTAAAACAGCTACAGTGCGAATTAACGGCGCACTGGGAAAAACAAAACACGGGTGAATATCCCGGCAATAAAGTACATAATGCTCCACCGAGCTATCGACACCTCCACATGGAAACAATCACACACAAAGACATGGGGGGCAGAGGGAATACTTATACAGGGACTGGTGAGGGGATATGTACCAGGTTTGTGTAATAAACAAGACAAAACAAATGGATTGATGAGAAGAGGAGCGGCAGTGGCTAGAAGGCCGGTGACGACGAACGCCGAAGCCTGCCAGAACAAGGAGAGGAGGCAACTTTGGAGGAAGTCGTGACAGTACCCCCCCCCACCTTGATGCACAGCTCCAGCAGCGCGCCGACACCGGCTTCGGGGATGGCCAGGAGGACGCGGAGCAGGGCGATCCGGATGGCGACGGTGGAAATCCCACAACACGGAGGGATCGAGGACATCCTTCACCGGGACCCAGCACCGCTCCTCCGGACCGTACCCCTCCCACTCCAAGAGGTACTCAAGTCCCCCCACCCGACGCCTCGAATCCAGGATGGAACGGAAGGAGTACGCCGGGGCCGCCTCGATGTCCAGCGGGGGCAGAGGAACCTCCCGCACCTCAGAATCCTGGAGCGGACCAGCCACCACCGGCCTGAGGAGAGACACGTGAAACAAGGGGTTAATACGGTAATCAAGAGGGAGTAGCAACCTATACATAACCTAATTTTCTCTCCTCAGGACTTTGAACGGCAGGGCAGGTGGGCAGGCGGAGGGGCAGGTTCTGGGTCGAGAGCCAGACCCGATCACCCGGTACAAAGACCGGGGCCTCACTGCGGTGGCGGTCAGCGCTGGCATTCTGGCAACGCACGGCGCGCTGGAGGTGGACATGGGCAGCGTTCTACGTCTCCTCCGCGCGCCAAAACCAGTCGTCCACCACAGGAGCTTCGGTCTGGCTCTGATGCCACAGTTCCAGGACCGGCTGATACCCTAAAACACATTGAAATGGTGACAGGTTAGTGGAGGAGTGGCGGAGAGAGTTCTGTGCATATTCGACCCAGGGCAAGAACACCGACCACTCCCCCGGCCGGTCCTGGCAGTAGGACCACAGGAACCTACCCACATCCTGATTCACCCGTTCCATCTGCCCATTAGATTCGGGGTGAAACACAGAGGTCAGGCTGACCGAGACCCCTAGACGTTCCATGAACGCCTTCCAGACCCTGGACGTAAACTGGGGACCCCAGTCAGACACTATGTCCTCTGGCACCCCGTAGTGCCGGAAGACGTGAGTAAACAGGGCTTCCGCAGTTTGCAGGGCCGTGGGGAGACCGGGCAGAGGAAGGAGGCGGCAAGCTTTAGAGAAGCGGTCCACAATGACCAGGATGGTGGTGTTACCCTGAGAGAGGGGAAGATCAGTTATGAAATCAATGGATAAGTGGTACCATGGCCGTTGTGGAACTGGTAAGGGATGTAACTTACCCGCTGGAAGGTGCCTAGGTGCCTTACTCTGGGTGCACACCGAGCAGGAGGAGACATACACCCTCACGTCCTTAGTCAAGGTAGGCCACCAGTACTTCCCAGTCAGGCAGCGCACTGTACGGCCGATGCCTGGGTGACCAGAGGATGGGGACGTGTGTGCCCAATAGATAAGACTGTCACGGACACTAGACGGCATGTACCGAAGCACAGCGGGGCACTGAGGTGGAGATGGCTTTGTGTGTAACGCCCGCTCTATGTCCACGTCCACCGCCCACACCACCGGCGCCACAATGCAGGAGGCTGGGAGTATGGGGGTGTTGTCAATGGTACTCTCCTCTGGGTCGTACAGCCGTGACAGTGTGTCTGCCTTCACGTTCTTTGTGCCTGGTATATAGGACAGCGTGAAATCAAACCGGGTGAAGAACAAGGCCCACCTGGCCTGGCGAGGGTTCAGCCTCCTCGCTGCCCGGATGTACTCCAGGCTACGGTGGTCAGTCCAGACGAGGAAAGGGTGTTTTGCACCCTCAAGCCAGTGCCTCCACGCTGTCAGGGCTCTAACAACAGCCAACAGCTCCCGATCACCAACGTCATAGTTCTGCTCCGCCGGGCTGATCTTCTTAGAGAAGAAGGCACAGGGGCGGAGCTTGAGTGGCGTACCCGAGCGTTGGGATAGGACAGCGCCTACCCCTACCTCGGACGCATCCACCTCCACTACGAACGGTAGTGATGGATCGGGATGGGCCAGTACCAGGACTGAGGTGAACAGAGCCCTCAGGTTACTGAAAGCCCTGTCAGCCTCAGCAGACCAGCGGAGCCGGGACGGCCCACCCTTCAACAGAGAGGTGATGGGAGCTGCGACCTTGCCAAAGCCCCGGATAAACCTCCGATAGTAATTGCCAAAGCCAATGAAGCGCTGCACCTCCTTTACCATGGTTGAAGTCGGCCAATTATGCACGGCTGAAATGCGGTCTCCCTCCATCTCCACACCTGAGGTCGTGATGTGGTATCCGAGGAAGGAGACGGATTGTTGGAAGAACAGACACTTTTCAGCCTGGGCATACAGGTCATGCTCCAACAGTCGGCCCAGCACTCTGCGAACCAGGGACACATGCTCGGCGCGCGTAGCGGAATACACCAGGATGTCATCGATGTAGACCACCACACCGCGACCAAGAATGTCCCGAAACATCTCGTTCACAAAGGACTGGAAGACGGATGGTGCATTCATCAAACCATAGGGCATCACCAGGTATTCATAATGCCCCGTGGTTGTGCTAAATGCTGTCTTCCACTCGTCCCCTTTCCGGACACGCACCAGGTTGTACGCACTCCTGAGATCTAATTTCGTGAAGAAGCGCGCCCCATGCATTGATTCGATCACAGAGGAAATTAGGGGTAAAGGATAACTATAGCGAATGGTCGTTTTATTAAGTGCATGGTAATCAATGCAAGTGTATATATTCCTTTATTATTATTTTTTTATATTTTTTATTCCTCTTGGGCCCCCAATGGGCCTGGGCCTCCCACGGGCCTGGGCCCAGGGGCTTTAGCCCCGGTAAGTACCTGCATTAATCCGGCCCTGGGCACACTCATTCAAAGCAACTTGCAATCAGTCCATTCGATTTGAAGGATGGATAATGGTACAAATATAGGGATCACAATCACTTCAAAAGTAAGAAGCTAGTCATAACATTCAGTGACATACACTTTTTTATAAAGTGCACAAACACTGGTTATAAAAAGGAGAGGGAAATGCTGGAGGCCCTGCACACTTTTACCATTTCAATGCTGCAGCTCGTTGTTGATGGTGTGGCTCAGCGGTTGTGTTGCTCCACCGTACCAAGACATGGGAAGTCAGCTCTCCTGTAATCCCCTTATGGCACATAGGGAATAAACCAGTCAAATGAATCTGATCTCTAAAGTCAGCGCCTCCCTGTTTCTGAATTGTTTGCTTTGTTGTGGAGTTGCACGTAGTACGCTTTGAAGGGAATTTTCACTCAAATAGCTGTGACTGTTGCAATTGCACATAGCAGGAAAATCCATTCAGTGGTCTTCAGATGGGCAATGTGACACACAAAACTTTATCTGATTTTTCATGTCTTAACCTCTTACACTTGTGGGAATTGGCCTATATGGATAGGGCTAAATTGAAATGTTTCTTACAGAAGAAATATGGAAAGCATATGCATAACCATGGTAACAATTAAAAGGATATTATGGGGAAACTATTAGGTGAGGACAAAACAGTTCACCTGACACAAGACTGAATCCAAACATTACACTGTTGATTTTATGTGCATTTTACATGTACTATACTTTTAGAAATCTGAAAATACTCTGGATATATTCAGTGACATGATATTCAGAATATTCTTGGAAAATGTGGGGTAGGTGCAACATAAGACAAAAAATGACAAGGGTTTGAGTGAGAGGACTAACTGGTGTCTCCAAGTGGCCACACACCTCTCCAAAGGGTGCACAGTTCCTAAGTAATTTCAATGCACTTTTATGACTCAAAGAAGAGTCTTCAACTATAAGGTACTTTTTAGAGATCTCCTTGCTGTACCATTGAGGAACTAAAGCAAGCACACTTTTGTAGTTGTTTTGTTTGGAACACAACCCTGCATCCCTGCCTTTACACTATTACTGTTATTGTTTACGCAATCTAAAAACTGTCCGTTATAAACCACAATCTGGTTCAGGTGGGCATGATTTGAAAGCTTGTTCTATTGCCATCATTCTGTTCAGAACAACCCAGGGTATAATGACATGTCATCTTGTAACTGTACATCAAACATAGTGATCATAAACGTTGACACTGTATATTACATGAGTTTTATGATATGGAAATGTGAAGTGCACATTTGGACTCACGGGTGTTTGGCTTGCTTGTATGACATCAAAGCGCTATTTATTATAATCCTCAACGTCTCATCTTTCAAAACACATAGAGTCCTCTTTATTTACAGCATTTCCCTCACTCAGACAAAAACATTTGCAAAAGTTGCCCAATTAGTGGGAGGGATGGGGCAACTTCTTGTCGCACGGTGCTCAAGTTCAGAACGGCTGTCAGTCAAAACCCACACAGAGCTGTGAAGCGGTGATGCTGAGATCTGACGTCATGTATAGCATGTTCCAATTTAGGCGCTTATCAGTGTCCAAATCTGCCATTTTCTACCCGTATACGGGTACGAGTGTAAAGGGCTACGTCTAAAGTTTCAGTGGGGGAAGCTGATTGAAAGGAAACTGTTAATGAGCAATGATAAAATACTACTGAAACCACCAAACTCATTATTTCTGCTGCTCATATAGGGCCTATGTGAGCTTTACTTCTGATGGATTTGTTTTCTTTGAGATTCCATAAGAGAGATGTTACATATAGGCATCTTTTGTGACACTCTGGCTCCATGGACTTTGATTATTGAGCCAGGGTTGTTCATTTTCTTTTGGGTGTATTTCTATGTTGGTTTCTAGGTGTTCATTTCTATGTTGTGGTGGTTATTATTCATGTGACTCCCAATCGGAGGTAACGAGTGACAGCTGTCGGCTCGTTATCTCTGATTGGGAGCCATATTTAAACTGTTGTGGTTTCACTGTGTGTTTGTGGGTTTTTGTTCCATGTACAGTCATTTGTCACTGTGGACTTCACTATCGTCATTCGTTTATTTGTTTTCGTGGTTGCTTTGATTAAATAAAGTCATCATGTTCACTCAACGCGCTGCGTATTGGTCCGCTTCCTCAGACGATCGTGACAGAAAAACCCACCATAGAAGGACCAAGCAGCGTGTCCAGGAGCAAGACAGCTGGACATGGGAGGAAGCGCCTGGTAAGGAGATCGAGAGGCTGGCGATGGCACAGGTGGGCAAATCGTGGTCCTGGGAGGACATGCTCGGGGGCAAGGGACCTTGGGGGAAGATCAAGGCTCTGGCGAGAGAGGAGCAACGGCGTCAGCAGGGCCATCATCGTTGGAAGGACGAGAGGCAACCCCAAAAAGTTTTTTGGGGGGCACATGGCTTTAGGCGGCTGGGCAGCAGGAGGCTGCTACAGGGAGACGTGGAGAGAAGGCTATCGGATTACGGGAGCCATTGGCGAGTAGAGGAAGGGAAGTTGTTGCGGCACGGCGTGAGAGACTGATGTGTGTTACCAGTCCGGTCCGGCCCGTTCCTGATCCCCAGTTAAAGCCAGTGGTGTGTGTTCCCAGTACGGACCGGCCTGTTCCTACTCCACGCATCAAGCCCACGGTGTGCGTCGCCAGCCCAGCCCGGCCTGTTCCTGCTCCACGCACAGAACCTACGGTGTGCGTCGCCAGCCCAGCCCGGCCTGTTCCTGCTCCACGCACCAGGGGATACGGTGTGCGTCGACAGCCCTGCCCGGCCTGTTCCTGCTCCACGCACCAAGGATACGGTGTGCGTCGACAGCCCTGCCCGGCCTGTTCCTGCTCCACGCACCAAGCCCACGGTGTGCGTCGCCAGCCCAGCCCGGCCTGTTCCTGCTCCACGCACAGAACCTACGGTGTGCGTCGCCAGCCCAGCCCGGCCTGTTCCTGCTCCACGCACAGAACCTACGGTGTGCGTCGCCAGCCCAGCCCGGCCTGTTCCTGCTCCACGCACCAAGGATACGGTGTGCGTCGACAGCCCTGCCCGGCCTGTTCCTGCTCCACGCACCAAGGATACGGTGTGCGTCGACAGCCCTGCCCGGCCTGTTCCTGCTCCACGCACCAAGCCCACGGTGTGCGTCGCCAGCCCAGCCCGGCCTGTTCCTGCTCCACGCACAGAACCTACGGTGTGCGTCGCCAGCCCAGCCCGGCCTGTTCCTGCTCCACGCACAGAACCTACGGTGTGCGTCGCCAGCCCAGCCCGGCCTGTTCCTGCTCCACGCACAGAGGATACGGTGTGCGTCGACAGCCCTGCCCGGCCTGTTCCTGCTCCACGCACCAAGGATACGGTGTGCGTCGACAGCCCTGCCCGGCCTGTTCCTGCTCCACGCACCAAGGATACGGTGTGCGTCGACAGCCCGGCCCGGCCTGTTCCGGCCACTCGCACCAGGGATACGGTGCGCGTCGCCAGCCCGACCCGGCCTGTTCCGGCCACTCGCACCAGGGATACGGTGCGCGTCGCCAGCCCGGTCCGGCCTGTTCCTGCCACCCGCACCAAGTCTACGGTGCGCGTCGCCAGCCCGACCCAGCCTGTTCCTGCCACCCGCACCAAGTCTACGGTGCGCGTCGCCAGCCCGACCTGGCCTGTTCCTGCCACTCGCACCAAACTGACGGTGCGCGTCGCCAGCCCGGTCCGGCCTGTTCCTGCCACCCGCACCAAGTCTACGGTGCGCGTCGCCAGCCCGACCTGGCCTGTTCCTGCCACTCGCACCAAACTGACGGTGCGCGTCGCCAGCCCGGTCCGGCCTGTTCCTGCCACCCGCACCAAGTCTACGGTGCGCGTCGCCAGCCCGGTCCGGCCTGTTCCTTCTCCCCGCACTAGCCCTGAGATGCGTGTCCTCAGCCCGGTACCTCCAGTTCCGGCACTACGCGCCAGGCCTAAGGTGCGCCTCAGACGGCCAGAGTCTGCCGTCTGCCCAACGGCGCCTGAACTGCCCGTCTGCCCAACGGCGCCTGAACTGCCCGTCTGCCCAACGGCGCCTGAACTGCCCGTCTGCCCAACGGCGCCTGGACTGCCCGTCTGCCCAACGGGCGCCTGAACTGCCCGTCTGCCCAACGGGCGCTTGAACTGCCCGTCTGCCCAACGGCGCTAAAGCCGCCCGTCTGTACTGAACCTGCAAAGCCGCCCGTCTGCCATGAGCCTTCAGAGCCGTCCGCCAGACCGGGAGCCGCTAGAGCCTTCCGCCAGACAGGAGCCGCTAGAGCCTTCCGCCAGACAGGATCAGCCAGAGCCTTCCGCCGGACAGGATCAGCCAGAGCCTTCCGCCAGACAGGATCAGCCAGAGCCTTCCGCCAGACAGGATCAGCCAGAGCCTTCCGCCAGACAGGATCAGCCAGAGCCTTCCGCCAGACAGGATCAGCCAGATCCGTCAGCCAGCCATGAGTAGCCAGATCCGTCAGCCAGCCATGAGCAGCCAGGTCCGTCAGCCAGCCATGAGCAGCCAGATCCGTCAGCCAGCCATGAGCAGCCAGATCCGTCAGCCAGCCATGAGCCGTCCAGCCAGGATCCGCCAGAGCCGTCCGGCCAGGATCCGCCAGAGCCGTCCAGCAAGGATCCGCCAGAGCCGTCCAGCCAGGATCCGCCAGAGCCAGCCAGCCAGGATCCGCCATTCAGTCCGGTGCTGCCCCTTAGTCCGGTGCTGCCCCTTAGCCCGGTGCTGCCCCTTAGCCCGGTGCTGCCCCTTAGTCCGGTGCTGCCCCTGAGTCCGGTGATGCCTCTTAGTCCAGTGCTGCCCCTTAATCCTGTGGGGTTTAGTTGGGGGGTGGTCATTTGGAGGAGGCTACGTAAGCGGGTAGTGACTATGGTGGGGTGGGGACCACGACCAGTGCCAGAGCCGCCACCATGGACAGACGCCCACCCAGACCCTCCCCTAGACTGTATGCTGGTGCGCCCGGAGTTCGCACCTTTAGGGGGTACTGTGACACTCTGGCTCCATGGACTTTGATTATTGAGCCAGGGTTGTTCATTTTCTTTTGGGTGTATTTCTATGTTGGTTTCTAGGTGTTCATTTCTATGTTGTGGTGGTTATTATTCATGTGACTCCCAATCGGAGGTAACGAGTGACAGCTGTCGGCTCGTTATCTCTGATTGGGAGCCATATTTAAACTGTTGTGGTTTCACTGTGTGTTTGTGGGTTTTTGTTCCATGTACAGTCATTTGTCACTGTGGACTTCACTATCGTCATTCGTTTATTTGTTTTCGTGGTTGCTTTGATTAAATAAAGTCATCATGTTCACTCAACGCGCTGCGTATTGGTCCGCTTCCTCAGACGATCGTGACATCTTTGTGCCTCTCTCAGTCATTGGCCAATCATGTGGTGGTAAAGCATTTAGCTAAAGCTACTGTACAAATACTAATGATCCTTATTAATATGCAAGAGTGACACAACTCCTTCCTGTCACCTCATATTCATCAACATAACCTTTTTTTTCTCGCTAAACATGTTTCTCTTTCTTTCTCTCTCTCTCTCTCGCTCTCTGTCTCCCTCTCTCTCTTTCTCCTCTTTCATTCTGTCACGGTTTACTATGCCAGAACCCAGAAGCAGACAAGGACAAGGTACGTTGAGAGAAAGGTGAGTGTTTATTTAGTAGATTCCGAGTGAGGCTGAATAATCCAGGGAACAGAGCGGGTGGCGTGGATGGGTTGTTGAGGGTGCAGTGGTTGGTCCGGTACTGGCTCGGCAGCCGCCGACCATCAGGCAGAGGTTGGGTGAAGGTTCCGGGTGAGAGACTGCAGACAGAACAAAAACGGAGGTCAGTACACAGCAAGTAACAAGGTGCAAAACAACAAAACTAACTAAGGGCTCAGAGGCTGACACGCTGACAAACATACTGTTCATAGCTAACGATCCGGCAGGAACTGGATGTTCGGCCAGAGCCTAAGAAGGGTGATGATCAGGACCAGGTGTGCAGATTGCTGATGGGATGCAGGTGCGGAAAACCAGAGCGCTCCCCGGAGCGTTCCCGAACCCTCGGGAAACTGGAGATCACGAACAGGAAAAACCAGTCACCAGACAGGACCCGACTCAGACAGCCGGGATCGTTACACATTCTGTCTAAACTTTCCTCCCTCTTCTTGTTTTATCTATGATGTGCCAGGTGGTGGATTCATTAATTTGATCTTTAGGCCTCTCTCTTTTATACTGAAAGATGAGAGGAGAATAGTGTTTATATGACTTTATCTATGCATATCTCAGATTCTTTTAGGGCACACATTTTGTATTGATTAATTTTATACGGTAGTGTAATGAATTTAAACCTTGGCATGTAAGCCAACATTCTTCATCTCTTTTCTCTGTTTTTCTCACCTGTTTCTTTTTCTGTGACCTTACCTGCAGTCTGCCTCCACTTATATTTGCAATGCTAGTATGTGCTGCACATACTGAAGTAATGACATGACTGTAATTCTATTGAGGTCCTATTTCAGAGGGAAATCAATATCAGGATACAATGCCAAATTTGTTCTTGTGATTTATTCTGTTATATTCACATTCAGTTAATATAATGCAGCATGATTCACCATAAGTGAACAGGAAAACACTCATCCAGAGGCAGCGCTCCTAGTGGCCGGGGACTTTAATGCAGGGAAACTTAAATCCGTTCTCCCTAATTTCTACCAGCATGTTAAATGTGCAACCAGAGGAAAAAAAACTCTAGACCACCTTTACTCCACACACAGAGACGCATACAAAGCTCTCCCTCGCCCTCCATTTGGCAAATCTGACCATAACTATATCCTCCTGATTCCTGCTTATAAGCAAAAACTAAAGCAGGAAGCACCAGTGACTCGGTTAATAAAAAAGTGGTCAGATGATGCAGATGCTAAGCTACAGGACTGTTTTGCTACCACAGACTGGAACATGTTCCGGGATTCTTCAGATAGCATTGAGGAGTACACCACATCAGTCACTGGCTTCATCAATAAGTGCATCGATGATGTCGTCCCCACAGTGACCGTACGTACATACCCCAACCAGAAGCCATGGATTACAGGAAACATCCGCACTGAGCTAAAGGGTAGAGCTGCCGCTTTCAAGGAGCGGGACTCTAACCCGGACGCTTATAAGAAATCCTGCTATGCCCTCCGACGAACCATCAAACAGGCAAAGAGTCAATACAGGACTAAGATTGAATCGTACTACACCGGCTCTGACGCTCGTCGGATGTGGCAGGGCTTGAAAACTATTACAGACTACAAAAGGAAGCACAGCCGCGAGCTGCCCAGTGACACAAGACTTCCAGACGAGCTATACCACTTCTATGCTCGCTTCGAGGCAAGCAACACTGAAGCATGCATGAGAGCACCAGCTTTTCCGGATGACTATGTGATCACGCCCTCCGTAGCCGATGTGAGTAAGACTTTTAAGCAGGTCAACATTCACAAGGCCGCAGGGCCAGACGGATTACCAGGACGTGTACTCCGAGCATGTGCTGACCAATTGGCAAGTGTCTTCACTGACATTTTCAACATGTCCCTGACTGAGTCTGTAATACCAACATGTTTCAAGCAGACCACCATAGTCCCCATGCCCAAGGACACTAAGATAACCTGCCTAAATGACTACCGACCCGTAGCACTGATGTCTGTAGCCATGAAGTGCTTTGAAAGGCTGGTCATGGCTCACATCAACACCATTATCCCAGAAACCCTAGACCCACTCCAATTTGCATACCGCCCCAACAGATCCACAGATGATGCAATCTCTATTGCACTCCACACTGCCCTTTCCCACCTGGACAAGAGGAACACCTACGTGAGAATGCTATTCATTGACTACAGCTCAGCATTCAACACCGTAGTGCCCTCAAAGCTCATCACTAAGCTAAGGATCCTGGGACTAAACACCTCCCTCTGCAACTGGATCCTGGACTTCCTGACGGGCCGCCCCCAGGTGGTAAGGGTAGGTAACAACACATCTGCCACACTGATCCTCAACACGGGGGCCCCTCAGGGGTGCGTGCTCAGTCCCCTCCTGTACTCCCTGTTCACCCATGACTGCATGGCCAGGCACGACTCCAACACCTTCATTAAGTTTGCCGACGACACAACAGTGGTAGGCCTGATCACCGACAACGATGAGACAGCCTATAGGGAGGAGGTCAGAGACCTGGCCGTGTGGTGCCAGCATAACAACCTCTCCCTCAACGTGAACAAGACAAAGGAGATGATTGTGGACTACAGGAAAAAAAAAGAGGACTGAGCACGCCCCCATTCTCATCGACGGGGCTGTAGTGGAACAGGTTGAGAGCTTCAAGTTCCTTGGTGTCCACATCACCAATGAACTATCATGGTCCAAACACACCAAGACAGTCGTGAAGAGGGCAAGACAAAGCCTATTCCCCCTCAGGAGACTGAAAAGATTTGGCATGGGTCCTCAGATCCTCAAAAAATTATACAGCTGCACCATCGAGAGCATCCTGACTGGTTGCATCACCGCCTGGTATGGCAACTGCTTGGCCTCTGACCGCAAGGTACTACAGAGGGTAGTGCGTACGGCCCAGTACATCACTGGGGCCAAGCTTCCTGCCATCCAGGACCTCTATACCAGGCGGTGTCAGAGGAAGGCCCTCAAAATTGTCAAAGACTCCAGCCACCCTAGTCATAGACTGTTCTCTCTGCTACCACACGGCAAGCGGTACCGGAGTGCCAAGTCTAGGTCCAAAAGACTTCTCAACAGCTTCTACCCCCAAGCCATAAGACTCCTGAACAGCTAATCATGGCTACCCAGACTATTTGCACTGCCCCCCCCACCCCCACCCCCATCTTTTTACGCTGCTGCTACTCTGTTAATTATTTATGCATAGTCACTTTAACTCTGCCCACATGTACATATTACTTCAACTACCTCAACTAGCCGGTGCCCCCGCACATTGACTCTGCACCGGTACCCCCCTGTATATATAGCCTCCCTACTGTTATTTTATTTTACTTCTGCTCTTTTTTTCTCAACACTTTTTTGTTGTTGTTTTATTTTACTTTTTTATTAAAAATAAATGCACTGTTGGTTAAGGGCTGTAAGTAAGCATTTCACTGTAATGTCTGCACCTGTTGTATTCTGCGCATGTGGCCAATAAAATTTGATTTGATTTGATTTGATTTAGGTAGGCATGCTGTACCCTGTCGGGACATGGGTACAATAATTTTGTTTCAAGGCTTTCAATAGAGAGATATTCCTAAAGACCGGAGAAGACAGACTGAAAATAAATCAGGATTACGTTCTCAACTCACAAATCCCTTTCTTTTACAAACTTAGGCTATATGAATATGGTTTGTCAATGTCAGTGGAGAAATGCTCATCAAGAGGTTTTGATGGGCTAGGCTATGTCTTTTCATCATGAGTAATGTCAAATATTATTGCTACAAGAGCATGTTTAATTGCTTGAAATGTTTGCTTTCCTCCTGTAATTCCCATTTACTCATATACACTGCAAATGTCTTCAATAGGGACAGCTCATACGTAACCACTTAAAATGTACACTATGTTACACTATGATTGAATCATGTATTCCACTAGAACTAGATAACTTTATGAGTGGTGTCAACTAAGATACATGGAAGTCTGTATATAGGGGGATGAGGGAACAGCACAAGTTCCTTTATTTTGTTCTAAATGTAACAAGAAACATCTACAGTCATTCTTTATGGTATGGATTTGCTGTAAGGTGTGCCGGTTGTATGTTTTGAGCTTTTAGAATTCTTGGATTTCCTGTGTTGTGTTTTTGTGTTTATTGATCTGTTTGCCTGGGAATCGATGGTGGGTGTGGTGTTTTCCATGGTTATCAGACTGTAATCAGTCAACTGCAGGAAAACCATCACTTTTTGTTACGCGTGACATTCCAAAGGTTACTCTGTGCATTAATGCGATCATGCATTCAATAAAAAGCGGGCATTTTTGGAGTCATGATGCATTACATTAGAGGAATGGTATAAAGGCATCACAGAAAGCCATTAGACACCTCAACACATTTTTCAAGTGATGAGCCTGAGACTATTATCCTGTTTCTTGTCCTTCTTTACTCTGCTCTCTTGCTTTTCGAAGCTGTTGATGTGAGCTGTCCATTTCAATCCTTTTTCATCATCTGCAGACAGAGGCCCTTGGAGCTGATACCAGCATGGCTCCACAATAAACTGTGTGCTATGTTTTAACGGTCTGCCTCGGAGGCATGTGGGCAGACACGCGGTGTGCATGTAGATGAGCCCCAGTCTAGAAGATTGCTTTTTTTACTGCCTCCCAATCAAGAGCTTACCTCTCGCATTACAATACTCTCCCACAGCCATTGTTGCTGTATGATGTGCTAAGATACAGAGGAGTTAAAGAATAGGGGAGGGAAATAAAAAGCATGGAGCGACCGCACAGAGGCAGTTGATTGATTAATGAGGATGTTAGCTCACGTGTGAGAAGTGCGCAGCAACCAGATTGATATTTTAAAGCCATTCACATTGAGTTCTGCTGCTGATCCAGCAGGGCTGTGGGGTCCAAGTCCCCTGGATTCTGCATTAAAAACATTGACCTGTGACATTACTTCTTGCCAACGCGGCACTGCTTTCATGACTGTGATGTCCTTCGACCCCCTTGTTGTTGGTCCTGTTGACCCCGTTATTTATTGATTATTTATATTTTTCTCAAATTGTTCTCTGTTATTTTGAGGTGTGCTGTTGTTAAGGCCTTCGGCAGCGAGGCTGAAAATACACTACATGGCCAAAAGAAGCCCTTCAAATTAGTGGATTCGGCTATTTAAGCCACACTCGTTGCTGACAGGTGTATAAAATCTAGGTGTATAAAAGCCATGCAATCTCCATAAACAAACATTGGCAGTAGAATGGCCCGTACTGAAGATCTCAGTGACTTTCAACGTGGCACCTTTCCAACAAGTTTGTCAAATTTATGCCCTGCTAGAGCTGCCCCGGTCAACTGAACTGTAAGTGCTGTTATTGTGAAGTGGAAATGTCTAGGAGCAACAAAAGCTGAGCCACAAAGTGGTAGGCCACACAAGCTCACAGAGTGATGTAGCGCGTAAAAATCTTCTTTCCTCGGTTGCAACACTCACTACCAAGTTCCAAACTGCCTCTGGAAGCAACGTCAGCACAAGAACTGTTCATCGGGAGCTTCAGGAAATGGGTTTCCATGGTCGAGCAGCCACACACAAGCCTAAGATCACCATGCACAATGCCAAGCGTCGGCTGGAGTAGTGTAAAACTCGCCGCCATTGGACTCAGTTGAAACGTGTTCTCCGGAGTGATGAATCACGCTTCACCATCTGGCAGTCCGATGGACGAATCCGGATTTGGCGGATGCCAGGAGAACGGTACCTGCCCGACTGCATAGTGCCAACTGTTAAGTTTGGTGGAGGAGGAATAATGGTCTGGGGCTGTTTTTCATGGTTCGGGCTAGGCCCCTTAGTTCCAGTGAAGGGAAATCTTAACGCTACAGCATACATTCTAAATGATTCTGTGCTTCCAACTTTGTGGCAACAGTTTGGGGAAGGCCCTTTCCTGTTTCAGCATGACAATGCCCCCGTGCACAAAGCGAGGTCCATACAGAAATTGTTTGTTGAGATCGGTGTGGAAAACTTGACTGGCCTGCACAGAACCCTGACCTCAACCCCATCGAACACCTTTGGGATGAATTGGAACGCCGACTGCGAGCCAGGCCTAATCGCCCAACATCAGTGCCCGACCTCACTAATGCTATTGTGGTTGAATGCAGCAATGTTCCAACATCTAGTAGAAAGCCTTCCCAGAAAAGTGGAGGCTGTTATAGCAGCAAAGGGGGGACCAACTCCATATTAATGCCCATGATTTTGGAATGAGATGTTCGACGAGCAGGTGTCTACATACTTTTGACCATGTAGTGTATGCTCTGCCAACAGCGCTGGACATTCATTAACCTCCCCCTCTCCATCAGCACGGCCCTGACGCATCACCCCGCTGAGTGTCACAAGCAATAAAGCCGCGCCACTTTCATTTTTTAATTTGGGCTGCTGTTGATGTTTGAACAGCTGCAGGATGGAAGGACATATCTATCATCTTCCGCCTCAGAATGGCACAGTTACTATCACAGGAAACCCCTGATGCTTTTATTTATTTGGTCTTTTCTCAGATCTGCATATTCATGTGCGTACTAGAGAGATGCAAGAGCACCTGCTGGGGTGGGCTCTATGAGATGTCCAGCACTGTTATTTATAGCCAGGATCCTGGGATCCTGGGTTCACTCTCCGATGTTGGCGCTTCCCATCTAGACAGTAATGCATTATTAATCTCAAAATGACTCATATATTTCCCCATGGCTCTTGGCAGTGTTCCAGGCTTGACCAAGGGCTGTTTTGTAATTTTTGCAGATCGAGCAAAAAGCAAAATAACATATTTACTTTCAGTCTTGATATTATTCGCATGCTCGACTGAAACACTGCCGGTGGCTACATTTACAGTGGGGAAAAAAGTATTTAGTCAGCCACCAATTGTGCAAGTTCTCCCCACTTAAAAAGATGAGAGAGGCCTGTAATTTTCATCATAGGTACACGTCAACTATGACAGACAAAATGAGGAAAAAAATTCCAGAAAATCACATTGTAGGATTTTTAATGAATTTATTTGCAAATTATGGTGGAAAATAAGTATTTGGTCAATAACAAAAGTTTCTCAATACTTTGTTATATACCCTTTGTTGGCAATGACACAGGTCAAACGTTTTCTGTAAGTCTTCACAAGGTTTTCACACACTGTTGCTGGTATTTTGGCCCTTTCCTCCATGCAGATCTCCTCTAGAGCAGTGATGTTTTGGGGCTGTCGCTGGGCAACACGGACTTTCAACTCCCTCCAAAGATTTTCTATGGGGTTGAGATCTGGAGACTGGCTAGGCCACTCCAGGACCTTGAAATGCTTCTTTTACGAAGCCACTCCTTTGTTGCCCGGGCGGTGTGTTTGGGATCATTGTCATGCTGAAAGACCCAGCCACGTTTCATCTTCAATGCCCTTGCTGATGGAAGGAGGTTTTCACTCAAAATCTCACTATACATGGCCCATTCATTCTTTCCTTTACACGGATCAGTCGTCCTGGTCCCTTTGCAGAAAAACAGCCCCAAAGCATGATGTTCCCACCCCCATGCTTCACAGTAGGTATGGTGTTCTTTGGATGCCACTCAGCATTCTTTGTCCTCCAAACACGACGAGTTGAGTTTTTACCAAAAAGTTCTATTTTGGTTTCATCTGACCATATGACAGTCTCCCAATCCTCTTCTGGATCATCCAAATGCACTCTAGCAAACTTCAGACGGGCCTGGACATGTACTGGCTTAAGCAGGGGGACACGTCTTGCACTGCAGGATTTGAGTCCCTGGCGGCATAGTGTGTTACTGATGGTAGGCTTTGTTACTTTGGTCCCAGCTCTCTGCAGGTCATTCACTAGGTCCCCCCGTGTGGTTCTGGGATTTTTGCTCACCGTTCTTGTGATCATTTTGACCCCACGGGGTGAGATCTTGCGTGGAGCCCCAGATCGAGGGAGATTATCAGTGGTCTTGTATGTCTTCCATTTCCTAATAATTGCTCCCACAGTTGATTTCTTCAAACCCAGCTGCTTACCTATTGCAGATTCCGTCTTCCCAGCCTGGTGCAGGTCTACAATTTTGGTTCTGGTGTCCTTTGACAGCTCTTTGGTCTTGGCCATAGTGGAGTTTGGAGTGTGACTGTTTGAGGTTGTGGACAGGTGTCTTTTATACTGATAACAAGTTCAAACAGGTGCCATTAATACAGGTAACGAGTGGAGGACAGAGGAGCCTCTTAAAGAAGAAGTTACAGGTCTGTGAGAGCCAGAAATCTTGCTTGTTTGTAGGTGACCAAATACTTATTTTCCACCATAATTTGCAAATAAATTCATTAAAAATCCTACAATGTGATTTTCTGGATTTTTTTCCCTCATTTTGTCTGTCATAGTTGACGTTTACCTGTGATGAAAATTACAGGCCTCTCTCATCTTTTTAAGTGGGAGAACTTGCACAATTGGTGGCTGACTAAATACTTTTTTCCCCCACTGTAAAATACTCAACCCACACACCCAACACCAGACATAGAGATAGCAAGACCAGATTGGTTCTCTGCAATGCACATCTGTCTCCTCACAATATCATTGGTTTCTGGCCCAAAGGTCACTGGGATTTGAAGTTCAAACTGTAAGATGAAGCAAACATGGTGGATAAATGAAGATAGTTCCTGTGGCTCTTCCATAGCCTAGCAGTTAAGAGCGTTAGGCTAGTAACCGGAAGGTTGCTGGTTTGAATCCCCGAGCCGACTAGGTGAGAAATCTGTCTGTGTCCTTGAATAAGGCACTTAACCCTAGTTGCTCTGGATAAGAGTAGCTGCTAAAATGTAATGTGATAGCAGCTGGTTCTGGTCTATTGACTTCCGTTGATCCGAAAAGAAACTGTAAGTGGGGTGTCTTGCTTCCTCTTCCGTCTCTGGATGAAGGTTTAAATGTAGACAGAGCAGTGGGAGAGAAGGTAAAGCCTAAAAATGCTGAACAGCTCCATTGTGTCACCTTCAAGTGGGCATAGGAACTCACTGTGTGGTTATAGACTGATGATCAGACTAGTCACCATACATACTCTAACCAGAGCAATGGAAACCATCCCCAAAAGAGTGATTCTCTGTCAGGGAATGGCTTCATCGTGAGAGTGGTTAAAAATAACCCAGGACACCATTAGCTGATGCTTTTCAGCTTGTGTGTGTGCAAAGCTCTGTGATGGTATATTTCAGCCTTCCTGTCTAGGTGTTCATTGTAATCACACCACCCTGTCTCTGCTCCAGTGAAAAAATAGACAGACAAATAAACATGTCTCAGCACAGAAACGAGATTCCAATCTGGGAGAAATTTGGGCCCTCTGAAGATTTCATTGGAATGTAATGTGCCACAGAATATAAATGGAAAGTGTGAACATGTCTGATTAAGCTCAGCATAAACTGTGTAATAGGCTGACAGATAGGCTAGAGATCATTCGCTCAGGTACCATTACAGTGGCTTCCAGTGAATTCACGAGTAGGAGGTGGCCACGTTTCTCAAGCTCAAATAATTGATAAGGCTACTCAGAACACTCTTTTGCATTTTATTAGACTGCTATCTAAATAACATTTGCATGTTATTTATGTATATTACCCTCTTTTCTGAAGCTCTGTGTCAGCTCCATATACTTAAATAGAAATGTATTCCACCATTCAGCATGTCTCCTTTGAAAAATGTGCCAATTAATGCAAATATTATGTTTCTTCCTAGATAGTCCATTTTTAGAACCGAAAAGTCATAGATCTACATTTTGTCATATAAACATAAATGTAACATCAAATTGATTGAGTCGTGACCTATGTCTTTGTCCAGTAAATTTCCCTTAGGCCTAAATGTACAATCTGTAGTTTCATTTCTGGTATAGAAAGAAACTATTGATCTGGTAGGACAGAGGAAGAGGGTTTTTGCATGAGCTAAAAGTGATCCTCTATTGTTTTCACATTATAGTCTATTTCCACTTGTGTCAGTACATTCTATGAATTTTATATGGTTTGCACAGTTTAGTCCACTCCTGTTCTTCTTTTCTGTTTTTTAGCCCAAAGTAGTGTTTAGATGCAACTTTGCTTATTTAAGGACTTGCGCCTGGAAAATACCCCCAATTAGTGGGGGAATAATAGTAATGAAACCGTTTAATTACATTAACATAATGCCTTCTAACAATCATTATGTCCACCAAGTCATGATAATAAAGCAATTACTTTTTCTAACTTTTTTATTTATTTAAAATGTTAACCCCTTTATTACAGTCTTGTCCCATCGCTGCCACTCCCGTACAGACTCGGGAGAGGCGAAGGTCGAGAGCCATGCGTCCTCCGAAAAACAACCCAACCGCACTGCTTCTTGACACAATGCCCGCTTAACCCGGAAGCCAGCCGCACCATTGTGTCGGAGGAAACACTGTACACCTGGCGACCGTGTCAGTGTGCACTGCGCCCAGCCCGCCACAGGAGTCGCTAGTGCGCGATGGGACAAAACATCCCTGCCGGCCAAACCCTCCCCTAACCTGGACAACGCTGGGCCAATTGTGCGCCGCCCCATGGGTCTCCCGGTCGCGGCCGGCTGCGACAGAGCCTAGACTCGAACCAGGATCTCTAGTGGCACAGCTAGCGCTGCGATGCAGTGCCTTATACCACTGCGCCACTTGGGAGGCCCAGCAATTACTTTTTTGTGAGCGCAATTAGCCTCACACCTTTTTGATGCTATAATTTCAACACATACAGTACATGTAGATGGATATTTTCAGTGACTTGGCCTGTGGAGAAGTTGGACGTAGAGAGAGGTTGTCAGAGAACAGCCAGTCAGTTTAAAGATGTTATGGTGTAGTGACATTCAAGAGACAAATTGGTTTTTCTGTTTGCGTGAATATTTGTGTTGTTTTGCACACTTTTAGGAACAGAGGTGGTTTAAATGGAGAGAATGAGGTGGTGTGAAGGACGGAGGGAGAGAGGGAGGAATGAGAAAGAGGGATTGGTTTTCATGCCTGGTAGTCAGCGGGCCTGTAAATCTCCCAGGAGCGGTCCGGAAGACAGCCGAAAGTTGATAGTCATCCATCACTTCTGACAATTCCAGCGCTCTGGAGTGGCTTGATGGGGGACCCCGAGCAAAATCGCTGCAAGAGTTAGGCCTAGAGAGAACTGCTAGACTAAGCAAATGAACTCTGCCATGTTTAAAGCAGGAGGAACATCAGTTGGCTCTGAATTAGGTTAGCAGGAGACTGGTGTCTGTACAGGCTGTCATTAGTTCTAGCCTGGCCATATGAAGTGAGTGATCCTGTAGGACTAGCAACTCTTCTAAATCATACAGGAGGGAATCGTAGAGGGAAAATGCTTCAGTGGGAGAAAAAAATTAGCCAGGTCTCCTCAAGAGACCAGAGATTGTGCTTAATATTTAGAGCACAGGCATTTCTCTTGCTAAGGTGAATATATTAAAATAATGGGCTGTCAGTATGCATCGCTCTGCTCTTGTGTGGATAGTGGAGAAGGCACATGTTTGACAGGGGAGGGTTGCGTGAGCACAGAGATACAGTACTTTGTGGTGCACGGACATCAATATTCCTCATATTTATCTGGTTGTGGGTTTATCCATCTGAAAATTCAGCAGGAAAGAAATGAAGACCAGGCTAATAAAGAGAGCTGCGTGTTCACAGCATGCACCAAAGCTCACTGTGTCTTATTGCCTGGGAGCTGTCAACACTGTCAATTAAACTGGAGGCAGTGGAGTCTTTTCATATCTAAAGGAGTGTGGCAAGCTGACCATGAAAACACACACACACAAACACAATCAATTGAACAAATAAAAAGTATGCATACATAATAACACTGTATATAAGTATCTACTATAGCCTACATATGGCATACATAAAGCTGCAATATGTCACTTTTGGGGCGACCCGACCAAATTCACATAGAAATGTGAGTTAAAGATCTGTCATTCTCATTGAAATCAAGTCTAAGAAGCGGTAGATCGGTTCTATGTGCATTATTTCTATGCTTCCCATTCTTAAGTTTAGTTTTTGCGTCTTACTTTCGGTTTTGTACACCAGCTTCAAACAAGCTGAAAATGCAATATTTTGGGTTATTGAAAATATATTTCACAGCGGTTTAGATGGTACAATGTTTCTCCAAAAAATTGCTTGTTTTGTCACGTATACTGAAATTACTATTAGAATTTTTGCAACCAATAAATGGCGGAGCAATTTCTACATAAGGCACCTTTAATTACCGGTATATGCAGAATATTAGCAAAGGTCATCGAAATTGTTAAAATGTTTTAAAAACAATTCTAATAAATGCAACAGTTGGACAATGGATGAAATTACTTCAAACTTTTAGAATTATTATAATCCATCAGATATTGACTGAATTATAGCACATACAAATTTTTACTGGCACGGACAAATAATGAATGGAGTTCAGTGATTTTGGTGGAAATTCAGGTATTCAATTTATTCTCAAATTTCACTTATTCATTTTTTAGAATGCACTTATATATAAATGTTCTTATTGTATCAGGTATGCAAAAAAAGTAAGTTTTGTGTTCAAATTAAGACAATTATATGTGCTGAATTTGCACAAATACACTGGGTGTATTTGCACATATGAATAAATTAACATAAAGGGGAGGAACAGGGATGAAACCACCAAACACTTGCTCTGTTTACCATACCTGTGCTCACCTGTGCTGTCTAGACTGCCTCATTAATTACTGTTGTTGTCACGTTCCCTTGCATAATTCAACAAGTGTGTTAATGGCAGGATACCCTCGGATTAAAAATCAACACGCTTGGCTCTAGATTACACCTATCTAAACATACTTTACATTGTTTGCGAGATCAGACATAATATCACTATAATCTGAGTGTTCATTTTCAGAGATTGCTTTCATTTCAGCTCATCTAATTTTTCAACTGCATTAAATTATAAAGAAATTCAATTCCACAAAAAATGAACACCCATCAAAATAAAGTTATCTTTCTTCTCTTTCTTGTGATGTAAGCATTGAGACGGTGCACTAAATCCCTGACGAAGCTTTAGCGTTCTTATTGTTTCAACGGAAAGCCAATGTATCTCACTGAGCCCATCTCAGCCATTACCGGGGTGTGTTTGACAGGTCATTACAAACATTTCCGCGGTCGTAACGTTAACCGGAAAAAACGACAGGCACAAGCCAAGAGTATGAAAAAGTTACAGGAGTAAAATGGAAGCAGTCAATCCAGCGACATTTAAGTGACAAGTGGATTTTGCACCCGTCAAACACAGGAAATAGATGGCTGAAAAAGACAAATCCTCAGCTGGGCGAGGCATGCGCGTTGCTAAGTATATATGCTTAAAAATGCACGCATAGTGCAGTAGCGCAGTCTGTTATACACAGTAATTTAGCAGTTTTATTTTATTATTGCCTCAGCTGTAGAAATGTCCTCAATAGGTTAATGGAATGCTTTTCGAACTCAGAGAGTATTATTGACTCTCTTTGTCTGACCTCCTACATTGTCTGGAGGATATTGCACTTCACTGTCAGTCACTCAAAGGAAAGGCCAATTAAACGTATTTAAATCGTACATTGCCATACAATGGACTACTTCCTGGTTCTCCGGTGGAATAATAGAGACCGATACGAATGTAAATGCCTATCCAAACAAAAGGTCCTGTGGCTGCTTTAAAGGATTGTCACCATTTCCTGCAATCTGATTGCTCTGAAACAATTCTTTTTAATACATATTTTTGGGGGAGGGAGAAGGAAATGAAAAGCTGACATTTAAAGGCTGCCCAGCAGGTCTTCAGATCAATAAGTAGGTATCTGAGACTTCACTACTTTATTTTCCAGAGGACATTTCAAAACAATACAAAACCTCAAAAAACAGCATCCTTTTTTTTGTTTTGTCCATATGAGGCTCAGGTGGCGACAAGAAGACAACAGGAGATTCCCGACATTGGAATAGTTTTAACCTGAGGTCAGTGTCTCCTCTACAGGCCGCCATTCTGAGCTGACATTGGCTGCTTGTGAGCAACCTGTCAGGTCTTCCATAGCCAACCCTGTACCTCTGCATCTTGAACTCATGGCCACTTTATGGCCAAGCAGCTTTTCGCAACAAGTGTGATGAAGGGAGGTTAACCACAGGTCATGATTGTGTGGCATTAGACAGGGCTTTCACCACTGGGGCCAATGGAGTAATGCCTTGGGATTGCAGTGATCTGACTGTGTGAATCCACAAAGGCATACTCCACAACACTAAAAGTGTGAAATGAAACCCTTTGCCGTATCTTTAGTTTGTTGGTCTAGTCCTATGTTTTATTGGGAGGGACTGTGGCTGGCGCCCTTGCTTTTCCCCTCTGTATTCCTGTCTGCCGTGGCATCAGGGCTGTGTCAGTCACTGTGAATCTGTTGGCCTGGTTGTGATGCTTTGCCAGCGATCTAGTGATCAAAGCCTGCTGGAGAGGAACAGGTAGGCTGCCATGAAAAATAAGCCTGGGTGTCTGTGATGGCTGAGGGGCTCTCTGCTGTGTACTGTGAGCCAGACAGACACCGCTCCACTAGTTCTACAGTCCAGTCTGTGTTCCACAGAGGGCAATGGGTCACTTCCTGTTCATTCCCTGTATCCTGCTTAGTACCCATGACCCTCTGCTGATTCTCAATGTAAACAAAAGTGTCTACCATTCAACTCTGAATCATGTACCATGATTTCTCAACTTGCACTTCTAGCTAGCTAGTTCACGTTGTTGTTTTTCCCCAGAATTTGTTCCATGGGTAGAGGGATTGCATTGTCCAGATAGGCTACCACCCCATTTAGAATAGTCTCTTTAATATTTCAGTGTTTTTTTCCCAGGATCGATGGGAATCAAAAGACAACATTTGCCCCCGAACCGCGTTTGACATGGAGCTATTTTAGTGTGGAGCCTGCCATGGTCTGGGTTATCTGTGCCTGAGAGCTCTTGAGTGCCGTGTCTCTGTAGAAGTCAGTGGGGAGGTGAGGGCCACACACCCTTTACATGAACTATCCTGCTGCCTGTCTCTGCTGCTTACAGTCAACACATTGGAGCTAGATCAAAACATTCACAAATGTAAGAGATGGTACTCAAAGTAGAATTTCTGGTTTTCTATTAATTTTACATTATTTCACCAGAATGGATACATAGTGGTTACATGGTGCTTGTATGATGTGTGCTGCAGGGTGACACTGAGACACCTGGTTTGGCCTTCACTCTGGCAGTGACTGGACATAGGGGGTTTGACATGCTTCATTGAGATGACAGCTCAGACAGCCTGGATGTTAATCTGTTCTAACTGTTCTATGTGTAATTACATTTCCAGGACAGCGCTCCCCGCACACGCACATAGGGAGACAGGTGCCCAAATTGGTCCTGGGTGTAGGTAGAGTTATAACGAGAGCACCCAACCACCAGCCTGCGTGCGTGTGATGAGGGGGCTCCAGGCGGCGTGGCCCAGACAAACCATTTAAGATAAAAAGACTCTCCAATTTACCTCCTCACTTGTCCTCACCTCAAACTAATCCCCCAATTTGCCTCCATGATGATGCTGTTGGTAGTGTGCTGACGGTTGCTGGAGAGCCACTGCTCATGGTAGCTAACACAGCTAACACATCCAGAAGTGAGCAGCAGCAGCAGTAGCAGCAGTGTTGGATGTGGAAAGGTGAATGTGTGCATAAGCACAGACAGGAATTCAGGAAAGGAAAGGGAAAGGGGGGGCTAGTGATGACGTGCCATTATAAAGGACAGGGACACATATGAGTTATGATGCCGTGTAGGGTACATGTGAGAGGCTTGGTGTCAGGGAAGTGGACGATGAATGATGAAATTGGAAGCTGAATGATGACCCCTCGGGTGTAGATCTGTCACACTCATGCCACTTCTGTTCCCAGTTAAAGCCCCCATGCAGTCTTTTTAATTAAATTTTTAAATCATCACTTTATGTCTAATAAATCACTGTTTGTTATTATTTTTTGAATATAACTTTTTTTTAATCATTTATTTCCCTGAGCCTCCTTGGGCCCCTGAAATGCTCAGTCTGATCGTGTGGGCGTTAGGAAACAAATTTGAATATGAAATTAGATATTTACATACACAGCACAGCCCTGATTAGCTGATAGGATGGTCTAGAGCCCACCCCCTTACCCCTTCAAAAAAAAATAAGCACATGGTATTCAACCTGTCAGTTGGAGCTGGAGTTGGACCCTGAAAGCGACGAACTTCCACAAGTTTGTAGGCTACTTTGTCTGGTCATCAAAATGTACTATATCATTGTTGTACAATTTTCAATAGGTCACCAGAAGATGCAGGACCAGAACAGCCTGTTTTTCATGGTGGACCGACCATCCTGGCCTATATCCTGCAGATTATCTACAGGGCAGACTGTGGTATAATCTTCAGTATCATCCCAAAGTCTATTTAATAGTTTTACTAAATAGACATTGTGATGATACTGGAGATTATAACTTATTAAACATTTTCTAATGTGTAAACACTCTTGAATTACACATTTTGGAATGTTTTCTGCTGTTGAAAGTAAATAAAGAAACCAGACTGCAATGAAAGTTTGTTGTCATTCTTCAAATATTATCTCATCAGTTATTTACATAACATAATAAACTGATCATAAACAAGGTTATAATGAAAGTCTGAATCATGGCTTGTAAGTATCTTATCAAGTTATTGTTGTACATGTGTGCAAGCTCTGTAAGGTGTTCCTGTGAGAGGAAAACAGATCATGGTGAAAGTAAGATGGTGTTAGCTAAACATAATCATATAGGAGGTATAGCGCAGTGGTCTAAGGCTGTGCCACTAGAGATCCTGGTTCGAATCCAAGCTCTGTCATAGCCGGCCGCGACCGGGAGACCCATAGGGCGGCGCACAATTGGCCCAGCGTCATCCAGGGTAGGGGAGGGAATGGCCGGCAGGGATGTAGCTCAGTTGGTAGAGCATGGCGTTTGCAACGCCAAGGTTGTGGGTTCGATTCCCACAGGGGGCCAGTATGAAAAATTTAAAAATAATGTATGCACTCACTAACTGTAAGTCGCTCTGGATAAGAGCGTCTGCTAAATTACTAAAATGTAAACAGAGTAGTCATCGATTGTATAAAGTAAAAAAAAACTAGTGGTTGTATTTACATTGTCATCACCAGCTTTCTCCAACACTGACATTACTATACACAACTATAATTTCATCCTGTGACAGGAAAGGTGGAGGAGTTAGTATTTCACACTTATTGGCAGAATCTGTTGTGATATGTGATGGTTGGGGTGAACATCTACCGGAGAATAGATCTCCAAGAGGATAGTTGGTGATGACTGCCCCTACACACACTACAAATGGGTTTTAAAATAGTCATACACTCAATCACAGAGAGACCCGTAGACCCTACCCATTGACAAGTCCTATTAAGCAGTTATAGGGCATGGTTCAACCACTACACTCTCAGAAAAAAAGTAATTTATAGAACTTTTGTCCCCATAACAGAACATTCTTGGATCTATATAGTACTCTTTTTCAGTACATGTAGTGGTTAAACCATGCCCTTTCAAATCAAATCAAATCAAATGTTATATGTCACATGCGCCGAATACAACAGCTTTGACGCTTTGCCTGTTTGATGGTTCATTGGAAGGGCGTAGCGGGATTTCTTGTAAGCGTCCGGATTAATGTCCCATTCCTTGAAAGCGGCAGCTCTAGCCTTTAGCTCAGTGTGGATGTTGCCTGTAATCCATGGCTTCTGGTTGGGATATGTACGTACGGTCACTGTGGGGCCGACATCGTCGATGCACTTATTAATGAAGCCAGTGACTGATGAGGTATACTCCTCAATGCCATCAGATGAATCCCGGAACATATTCCAGTCTGTGCTACCGAAACAGTCCTGTAGCTTAGCATCCACTTCATCGGGCCACTTCCGTATTGAGCGCGTCATTGGTACTTCCTGTTTGAGTTTTTGCTTGTAAGCAGGAATCAGCAGGATAGAGTTATGGTCAGATTTGCCAAATGGAGGGTGAGAGAGCTTTGTACGCATCTCTGTGTGTGGAGTAAAGGTTAGTTTTTTTCAGTTTTCCTGCATTAAAGCCCCCGGCCACTGGGAGCGCCGCCTCTGGATGAGCATTTTCTTGTTTGCTTATGGGCTTATACAGTTTGTTGAGTGTGGTCTTAGTGCCAGCATCAGTTTGTGGTGGTAAATAGACAGCTACTAAGAATATTGATGAAAACTCTCTTGGTAAATAGTATGGTCTACAGCTTATAATGAGGTATTCTAACTCAGGCGAACAAAACCTTGAGGCTTCCTTAATATTAGAGATTGCACATCAGCTGTTGTTAACAAAGAGACACACACCACCCCCCCTGATCATACCGGAGGCTGCTGTTCTGTCTTGCCGATGCACGGAAAACCCAGTTAACTGTATATGATCCATGTCCTTGTTCAGCCACGACTCAGTGAAACATAGGATATTACAGTTTTTAATGTCCCGTTGATAGGATAGTCTTGAACGGCGCTCATCCAGTTTGACAGACTTAGTAGGACTTGTCAATGGACAGGGGAGTGGCTGTATGACCAATAGAATACATGGGTAGTCATTACAGGTATCTGGCCTATAGGAGCTTTGTCAGTTGGTGCTGGGGCTATCTGGGCCGTAGGAACTGAGTGGTGCTGCAGCCTGAGTAGTCATTCACATTTACCAGGAGTTCCGGGATGCCCAGGGAACCCATCCTGGATGGATTTGGGAACTTGTCTGCAGAAAGAAATGGACAGACAAACAAAATATGCCCTGTAATACAACAAAACCACTTTCATATCCATACCATAATTTGCTAGATTGAAACTGAATATTCACTGCCTTACATCTTATTTTCTGTTTATAGAATGTGGTGACATCATTTCGTTTTTATTGGTAAGTGGTAACCCAATCAACAGCTAAAGTTTACTTTTTTATTTGGGGCTATGACAGTCTATTACAAATCAGCCTGACTGTACTTTGACAGTATGTCAATCTGAAGGAAGTATGGTTTGAAGTCACTGAAATGATTCAGAAAGGTATTGGAAAGTGATCAGAAGATCACCAGGCAATAATTTTCTGTGTAGAAAATAACATAATTGACATTGCTTTCAGTGATGTGATGCTCCCCCCCCAGTCTGATTATGCCTGGTCCTGTCCACTCTCTGTTCTAATGAGTCCTGCGCAGCTTGTGTGCATCAGATTCGTGTTCCTGATAGTTTATAGCTCCAACCGTTCAAAAGTTAGAGACATATTTGCAGGAGAAAAACAGAAAGCACTCTGTTTATCACAACCGTATTTAGGCTATCGGAGGTTAGCCCTAGGTTGGGGAGTTAGCTAGTAAGGATACTGACGTGACATACAGTACATTAACATTGCCTTTAGAAAGTATTGTTGTTGTTACAAAGTGGGATTAAAATGGATTTGTCATTTTTTGTGAACGACACAAAATACTCTAACATTTGTAAAAACAAAAGAAAATAAGAAAGAAAAGAAAAATATACTGAAGAAAAATATAAACGCAAGTGTTGGTCCAATGTTTCATGAGCTGAAATAAAAGATACCAGAAATTTTCCATACGCACAAAAAGCTTCTTTCTCACAAAATGTTGTGCACAAATTAGTTTACTTCCCTGTTAGTGAGCATTTCTCCTTTGCCAAGATAATCCATCCACCTGACAGGTGTGGGATATCAAGAAGCTGATTAAACGGCATGATCCCGAGTGGCGCAGCGGTCTAAGGCTGTGCCACTAGAGATCCTGGTTCGAATCCAGGCTCTGTCGTAGCCGGCCGCGACCGGGAGACCCATGGGGCGGCACGCAAATGACGCAGCGTCGTCCAGGGTAGGGGAGGGAATGGCCGGCAGGGATGTAGCTCAGTTGATAGAGCATGGCGTTTGCAACGCCAGGGTTGTGGGTTCGATTCCCACAGGGGGTATGAAAAAAAAATAATGTATGCACTAACTGTAAGTTGCTCTGGATAAGAGCATCTGCTAAATGACTCAAATGTAAAATGACGGCCGTGATTGGGAGTCCCATAGGGCAGCGCACAATTGGCCAAGCATTGTCCGGGTTTGGCCGGTGTAGGCCGTCATTGTAAATAAGAATTTGTTCTTAACTGACATTCCTAGTTAAGTAAAAAATAAACGAATTACACAGGTGCAGCTTGTGCTGGGGACAATAAAAGGCCACTTTAAAATGTGCAGTTTTGTCACACAACACAATGCCACAGATGTCTCAAGTTTTGAGGGAGCGTGCAATTGGCATGCTGACTGCAGGAATGTCCACCATTCTGATTGGCTGGGCCTGGTTCCCCAGTGGGTGGGCCTGGCTCCCAAGTGGGTGGCAGGGGTGCCCAGTCATGTGAAATACATAGATTAGGGCCTAATTTATTCATTTCAATTGACTTATTTCCTTATATGAACTATAACTCAGTAAAACCGTTGAAATTGTTGCATGTTGTGTTTATATTTCTGTTCAGTTGCTGGAGTTGCTTACCAAGACGACATGAAAGGTTCCTGAGTGGCCTAGTTCCAGTTTTGACTTAACGGCCTGAAAATCTATGGCAAGACTTGAAAAGGGCTGTCTAGCAATGATCAACAGCCAACTTGACAGAGCTTGAAGAATTATAAAAAGAATAATGTGCAAATACTGTACAATCCATGTGTGCAAAGCTCTTAGAGACTTACCCAGAAAGACTCACAACTGTAATCGCTACCAAAGGTGATTCTGTCTGTCTGTCTGTCTGTCTGTCTGTCTGTCTGTCTGTCTGTCTGTCTGTCTGTCTGTCTGTCTGTCTCTCTCTGCCTGCCTGCCTGCCTAATGTGTTGTGTTGGATTTGCCCCAAACATAACGCTTTGTACCCAGGACATAAAGTTAATTTCCTTGCCGCAGTTTTACTTTAGTGCCTTATTGCAAACAGGATGCATGTTTTGGAATATTTGTATTCTGTACAGGCTTCCTTTTTTTCACTCTGTCAATTAGGTTAGTATTGTGGAGTAACTACAATGTTGTTGATCCATCCTCAGTTTTCTCCTATCACAGCAAATAAACTCTGTAACTATTTTAAAGTCACCATTGGCCTCATGTTGAAATCCCTGAGCGGTTTCCTTCCTCTCCGGCAACTGAGTTAGGAAGGACGCCTGTATCTTTGTAGTGACTGGATGTATTGATACACCGTCCAAAGTATATTTAATAACTTGGAAAAACTGCCCTGATCTTTATGGTTGAATCTGTGTTTGAAATTCACTGCTCAACTGAGGGACCTTACATATAGTTGTATTTGTGGGGTACAGAGATGAGGTAGTCATTCAAAAATCATGTTAAACACTATTATTGCACACAGAGTGAGTCCATGCAACTTATTACGTGACTTGTTAAGCAAACCTTTACTTCTGAACTTATTTAGGCTTGCCATAACAAAGGGGTTGAATACTTATTGACTCAAGACATTACAGCTTTTCATAATTTATAACACATTCGAAAAACTTGATTCCACTCTGTCAATTAGGCTAGCATTGTGGCGTAACTACAATGTTGTTGACTAAAAGATCTGTCGTAGGCACATTTTTATCATTTTAATAATGATTTAGTCTTGTTATTGTAAAAATTACAAAAACAGCGGGCCATTTTAGTCAACTAAAAGCCCTTTCATTTTAGTCACATTTTAGTCAAGTCACATTTGTATTGCCTCATTAACCTATATTAAACAAACATACATCACATACATCCATGTGCACAAACATACTGTTCAAATAAACCTATCATTAAAATGATAGACTGATAATTTCTTTGTCAGTGGGCAAACATACAAAATCATCAGGGGATCAAATACTTTTTTCCCTCACTGTATATAATATGTTTCTAAACGCTTCTACATTATTGTGGATGCTACCATGATTACGAATAATCCTGAATGAATCGTGAATAATGATGAGTGAGAAAGTTACAGACGCACAAATATCATACCCCCCAAAAAATGCTAACCTCCCGTTATTGTAATGGTGAGAGGTTAGCATGTCTTCGGAGTATGATATTTGTGCATCTGTAACTTTCTTACTCATCATTATTCACGATTAATTCAGGTGTTTAGAAACATATAATATATATTTTTTGCGAAATCAGACTAATTGACTGTTCTGATGGAAGACAGTGCAAAGAATCAATCGCTGCCTTACAGCCAGCTACTCCACAATCTCTCTTGCTTTTGGCCGTGCATCACTAGCTACCTCTCCTGTGCATGTCAACATTTTGACCGGGCGGGATAGTAGGAGGGGATATGGAAATCAAAGATGAATTGTCATTGGTCTATTACAATCAGACCACCAGGTGACGTTATGCGGCGGACAAAAACACCTACAGTGCCTTGTCTTAACAGAAGTACAGAGACTGTTGTAGCCTGCCTGCCTTGGTGGAGTACAGAGCTCCATCTTGGAGTTAAAGAAGCTTGACAAATAGATTACAGGCATGAGACACAGCCACTAAATAAGACAATCTGAATTGGTGAAAAAGAAGAAAGAGGACCAATGTAAGTCAGAAAATGAGGATGTATTTGCCTGAGGAAAAGCCGAAAGTAGGCTGGCAACAGATGTGCAGGGCAGTAAAGTTTAATTGAAATGCCAGCAGCGATGGTCTTATCTCCACGGTACAGGAGCGTGCTGCCAGTCAGAACATCAGTTAAATGTCATTTTACCTAAGTCTGAATCAGCCTGCCACAATCCCTGCTCCTGTGATGGCAATGAGTGAGAGGGAGGGAGGGGGAGGCGGAGGGGGGGTTGTAATAGGATTTCAGTAGCACACAGTTCACTTCCACCACCTGGACTTAGTTGGTAATTTGATATGGTCCATCAATAGGATTCATTTACTGCACAGTGATAATAGTATTGTCATTTTTTATTTTATTTATTATTTATACATTTATTCATCTCTCCCCCTTCATATTTCTTCCCCTGATCCTAATCAGGATCCTGGTGTAGGAGGGGGGTCCCAGTGCATTTCCTGGGAGAGTAGGACATATCCCTCATCTAGTCATGAATGAATGTTTTAAAGCCAAGCTGGCCCCACGGTAGCCTGTCTGTTTCAGCATGATCATCTGCTAGGCCACCGTTTCACCACGATATCTGTTGACAGATATGTCTTTTCATCTCTACTTTATAATGTGTTGTGCTATCATGCTTTGAAGCACACTTTCTTATCTCTACTCAGGCATAATAATCAGTCATTATGTACGATTGACGGTGGTGTGTTGACATCATGAACTTTCCTCCGTTTCTCATTCATTGCTCCATTTCTGATATTTCACTTTCATAGCATCCCCATTTTGTTGTTCACAAATTCTTCCAATCTAATGGAATGTTCACATTTGTCTTTCAGAGGGTGATTTTCAACATTGTCAACTTCAGCAAGACCAAGAGCCTGTACAGGGATGGCATGTCTCCAGTGGTGAAGTCCACCAGCCGGCCTAAATGGTACAGTCACAGTTTAAAGAAAACAAAAACAAAGAACACTTCACTTCATGCGATACAAGGGACTGTCCTATCTTATGATGAAAGCTTAAACCCAAACATTAACAGATAGCTATATCCAGCAAAACTTGTCCAAACTGTCAGAATCAGAGTAATCTAACAGGTGCATAAAGGGGCTGTTTGATCACACTCAAACACATCTATACCAATGAAGTTGAGGGTAGATTTGTAGATGTTCTATTTGTCCAAAGTACTACTTGCTTGAGGATTATTTACTTGTGCTCTAATTTCTCTGCTACAATCTGTTCAACCTGTATGTCTTTAGTTTTCCAGACGTTAAAAATAGTGTTTGAAGTTGTGAGATTGGAGATCTTGCTAGAGATGTTCTGTTTCCATGACAGCGATGGCCTGGTAGCTAGAGGGACAGTGACAGGGATGCTGATTAGATAATTAGACCTGAGGCGAGAGCAGCTGCACACATAACACTTTGTCGTAGACGTGGACCTACATAGGTTTCATTTTCTCTTGTAACTGAAAACCTGTCCTCTGTGTCACACTGCTATGTGTCAAATGTAAGACCCCTTTAACAGCTATATTAAGTAGTTCCACAGACCTGCTTAGTCATATTTTACCTATTCATCTCTAACTCTCAATGTTACTTTATCTGTGATCATGTATAGTTTTGCAACATTCTTTTAAAATCCATTGATTTGTGGGTCGTTCCACGAAATGAGTGCCTTTTGCGAACTTTTGATTTTTTTAGTAGACGTGCACAAATACAGAATTTTAAAAGCCTTTTATATTAAATGAAGTGCCCTTTAATATATAGACCACATGGACATTCAATGAATCTGATTTTTTTTATATGAATGAAGACTTGCTTAAGTGCCAAAATTCAGCCTTTTGACATGGCCCCTGTGCGTCCTTTATGACTTCTAGGAAGATTTTAACCCACTTCAAATCAAATGTTATTGGTCACGTACACATATTTTGCAGATGTTATTGCAGGTGCAGGGAAATGCTTGTGTTTCTAGCTCCAACAGTGCAGTAATACCTAACAATACAAAACAATGCACACAAAAGAAAGGAATTAAGAAATATCAGGATGAGCAATGTCAGGGTCGGGAATATACAGTGAGGGAAAAAAGTATTTGATCCCCTGCTGATTTTGTACGTTTGCCCACTGACAAAGACATGATCAGTCTATAATTTTAATGGTAGGTTTATTTGAACAGTGAGAGACAGAATAAAAACAAAACAAAATCCAGAAAAACGCATGTCAAAAATGTTATAAATTGATTTGAATTTTAATGAGGGAAATAAGTATTTGACCCCTCTGCAAAACATGACTTAGTACTTGGTGGCAAAACCCTTGTTGGCAATCACAGAGGTCAGACGTTTCTTGTAGTTGGCCACCAGGTTTGCACACATCTCAGGAGGGATTTTGTCCCACTCCTCTTTGCAGATCTTCTCCAGGTCATTAAGGTTTCGAGGCTGACGTTTGGAAACTCGAACCTTCAGCTCCCTCCACAGATGTTCTATGGGAATAAGGTCTGAAGACTGGCTAGGCCACTCCAGGACCTTAATGTGCTTCTTCTTGAGCCACTCCTTTGTTGCCTTGGCCGTGTGTTTTGGGTCATTGTCATGCTGGAATACCCATCCACGACCCATTTTCAATGCCCTGGCTGAGGGAAGGAGGTTCTCACCCAAGATTTGACGGTACATGGTCCCGTCCATCGTCCCTTTGATGCGGTGAAGTTGTCCTGTCCCCTTAGCAGAAAAACACCCCCAAAGCATAATGTTTCCACCTCCATGTTTGACGGTGGGGATGGTGTTCTTGGGGTCATAGGCAGCATTCCTCCTCCTCCAAACACGGCGAGTTGAGTTGATGCCAAAGAGCTCGATTTTGGTCTCATCTGACCACAACACTTTCACCCAGTTCTCCTCTGAATCATTCAGATGTTCATTGGCAAACTTCAGACGGGACTGTATATGTGCTTTCTTGAGCAGGGGGACCTTGCGGGCGCTGCAGGATTTCAGTCCTTCACGGCGTAGTGTGTTACCAATTGTTTTCTTGGTGACTATGGTCCCAGCTGCCTTGAGATCATTGACAAAATCCTCCCGTGTAGTTCTGGGCTGATTCCTCACCGTTCTCATGATCATTGCAACTCCACGAGGTGAGATCTTGCATGGAGCCCCAGGACGAGGAAGATTGACAGTTATTTTGTGTTTCTTCCATTTGCGAATAATCACACCAACTGTTGTCACCTTCTCACCAAGCTGCTTGGTGATGGTCTTGTAGCCCATTCCAGCCTTGTGTAGGTCTACAATCATGTCCCTGACATCCTTGGAGAGCTCTTTGGTCTTGGCCATGGTGGAGAGTTTGGAATCTGATTGATTGATTGCTTCTGTGGACAGGTGTCTTTTATACAGGTAACAAGCTGAGATTAGGAGCACTCCCTTTAAGAGTGTGCTCCTAATCTCAGCTCATTACCTGTATAAAAGACACCTGGGAGCCAGAAATCTTTCTGTTTGAGAGGGGGTCAAATACTTATTTCCCTCATTAAAATTCAAATCAATTTATAACATTTTTTACATGCATTTTTCTGGTTTTTTTGGTTGTTATTCTGTCTCTCACTGTTCAAATAAACCTACCATTAAAATTATAGACTGATCATTTCTTTGTCAGTGGGCAAACGTACAAAATCAGCAGGGGATCAAATACTTTTTTCCCTCACTGTATATTCCCGACCCTGACATTGCTCATCCTGATATTTCTTAATTCCTTTCTTTGAATTTTTTGGATTTGTGTGCATATATATGTATATGATGGTGTGTATAGACATTATGGACAGTATGAATAGAAAATGTGTGTACAGCAGTAGTTATATAAGATGAGCCTTGACTAGAATACAATATATACATATGAAGTGGGTCAAAGCAGGAGCTGGTTCTACTCTTTTTGGCCATTTTCTGGTGTTTTGTGGTGGAAAACTGAGCGGGTCAAGCATATCACATCAACGGTGTGTGACGTCACGAGAGGCTACACAGCTTTCAGCGGGATTGCTCAAGTAGTGCAAGGAGACAAGGTTCAAACAAAACAAGGATTTTATTATAGGTCTTGGGAAATTAACGAAAATATAACAAAATTCTGTTCTCTTGTGGCTCTTTAAGGGTTAACAGTTCAGGGATGTCTCTTCCACATCCAAAGTCATAATTCTCACTCGCTCAGATAACTTTTCCCCAGCCTTACTGTAGTCCACGTTGCAGCTAGTGACCAACCCAGCAAAAAGTCCTTCCAAATGTCTCTCACGTATTTCCACCGGTGCATATATCCAAAGGTGAGTATTTCCCAAAGGTAAGTATCTCCAAATCCTTATATTCCTCATGGAAGTGGACGTGCAGCACTCTTGTCCTCCAGAGAGCCCAGGTTGGAGACTGTGTCTCTTCACCCCCCACACACTCCCTCAGTGTGTCTCTTCCCTTCCCAAACCTTCAGCTCATCAGCTCCTCATTTGTTTCAGCTGCGTGGGAAGATTGGCCATAGAGGGGTGGAGTTCCCGACCATACCAGCAGATGGAGCCATAGCTGTCTGGGTTTGCAGCCACCTCAGGGGGATGTAACGTCCCTCCAGGACACAGCCTCTCGTGACATCACAGGTGTTACACGTAGATAGACAGGCTAGAAATGTTTTAACAATTTAAAAAATGTTGTGAAGCATGCATACAATTGCCCCTCCTTGTTGCACACAACAAGCTTCCAATCCCCCTGTCACAAGGGGATTTATGGCTGATTTAAGATGAAGTCGTCAACCCTGTTACTTTATTTGGCACTTAATAGGCACTTACTATAGTCATTTTTTTATTTAACCTCTTGAGATGGGAAAATGTGTTTTATATTAAGTTGAACTTGTGCTCTTTATGACAGAATGTTAAAATTAAACAGTTTATTTTTCTCACCAAGTTATGCTACTCAAAAGGCACCTAATTGGTGGAACAACCCATGTACTGCAGCTGCCTGCTTCTTTGGTATTGATGCTAATTAGAGACTGCTATTGATAAAATGACAGACACCGACATTGCCTTCCTCTTACTGAAGCATTTCGCTTTCGTTGGTAATTTTATGTGATTTTGCTACACAGCAGTCCTGTAAATTGTTCTAAAACCATTATTTGGTCAACAGTTATAGCCTATGCATTATGTTGAACCCTGCCATGAAAGTATCTGCCTGTCCCTGTTTCGCTGTCGGCTGCTGACACTCACTCCCTCTGAGAAGCACAAACATATGACTGTTGCTCAAAATGCTATTACAGTTTTCAAAGCAACTACTGTTGTTCTCGTTACAGAGATGAGTCAGCTTTCTGTGAGTATATGATGTATTTCTCACCTCTTATTTATTATGTTTTTTTTATGTACCCCCTTTTTCACCCCAATTTCGTGATATCCAATTGCAATCTTGTCTCAACTCTGCAACTCCCCAACGGGCTCGGGAGAGGCGAAGGTCGAGTCATGCATCCTCCGAAACATGACCTGCCAAACCACTCTTCTTAACACCCGCCCGCTTAACCCGGAAGCACCAATATGTCGGAGGAAACACTGTTCAACTGACGACTGAAGTCACCCTGTAGGCTCCTGGCCCGCCACAAGGAGTTGCTACAGCGCGATGAGCCAAGTAAAGCCCTCCCGGCCAAACCCTCCCCTAACCCGGTCGACGTTGGGCCAATTGTGTGCCGCCCTATGGGACTCCTGGTCACGGCCGGTTGTGACACAGCCTGGGATCGAACCCGGTTCTGTAGTGAAGCAGTGCCTAAGACCGCTGCGCCACTCGGGAGGCCTTCACCTCTTAATATTGAGTTCATGGCACCACTTTACAACCGGAGTAAGCTGTAGTTAGTATGGTTTTGATACACCCGTGGAGCCGAGCAGAGTGCTTCTTCTGGCGGCGGACGGCACATTGGAGCCTGACGTGGGCAGCGTTCCAAACCTCCTCAGTGCGCCGGAAACACTCGTCCACCGCAGGAGTGTTGGTCTGGCTCAGGGTCCATGGAGCCAGGGCCGGCTGGTACCCCAGGACACATTGGAAGGGAAACTAAGTGAATTCTGGGCAAATTTAGCCCAAGAAAGGAATCGGGCCCACTCCCCCTGTCGGTCCTGGCAGTGACTCCTCAGGAACCTCCCCAGCTCCTGGTTCATCCTCTCCACCTGCCCGTTAGATTGAGGCCGGTACCCGGAAGTGAGGCTGACCATGACCCCCAGCTTCTCCATGAAAGCCTTCCATATACAGTGGGGGAAAAAAGTATTTAGTCAGCCACCAATTGTGCAAGTTCTCCCACTTAAAAAGATGAGAGAGGCCTGTAATTTTCATCGTAGGTACACGTCAACTATGACAGACAAAATGAGAAAAGAAAATCCAGAAAATCACATTGTAGGATTTTTAATGAATTTATTTGCAAATGATGGTGGAAAATAAGTATTTGGTCAATAACAAAAGTTTCTCAATACTTTGTTACATACCCTTTGTTGGCAATGACACAGGTCAAACGTTTTCTGTAAGTCTTCACACGGTTTTCACACACTGTTGCTGGTATTTTGGCCCATTCCTCCATGCAGATCTCCTCTAGAGCAGTGATGTTTTGGGGCTGTCGCTGGGCAACACAGACTTTCAACTCCCTCCAAAGATTTTCTATGGGGTTGAGATCTGGAGACTGGCTAGGCCACTCCAGGACCTTGAAATGCTTCTTACGAAGCCACTCCTTCGTTGCCCGGGCGGTGTGTTTGGAATCATTGTCATGCTGAAAGACCCAGCCACGTTTCATCTTCAATGCCCTTGCTGATGGAAGGAGGTTTTCACTCAAAATCTCACGATACATGGCCCCATTCATTCTTTCCTTTACACGGATCAGTCGTCCTGGTCCCTTTGCAGAAAAACAGCCCCAAAGCATGATGTTTCCACCCCCATGCTTCACAGTAGGTATGGTGTTCTTTGGATGCAACTCAGCATTCTTTGTCCTCCAAACACGACGAGTTCAGTTTTTACCAAAAAGTTATATTTTGGTTTCATCTGACCATATGACATTCTCCCAATCCTCTTCTGGATCATCCAAATGCACTCTAGCAAACTTCAGACGGGCCTGGACATGTACTGGCTTAAGCAGGGGGACACGTCTGGCACTGCAGGATTTGAGTCCCTGGCGGCGTAGTGTGTTACTGATGGTAGGCTTTGTTACTTTGGTCCCAGCTCTCTGCAGGTCATTCACTAGGTCCCCCGTGTGGTTCTGGGATTTTTGCTCACCGTTCTTGTGATCATTTTGACCCCACGGGGTGAGATCTTGCGTGGAACCCCAGATCGAGGGAGATTATCAGTGGTCTTGTATGTCTTCCATTTCCTAATAATTGCTCCCACAGTTGATTTCTTCAAACCAAGCTGCTTACCTATTGCAGATTCAGTCTTCCCAGCCTGGTGCAGGTCTACAATTTTGTTTCTGGTGTCCTTTGACAGCTCTTTGGTCTTGGCCATAGTGGAGTTTGGAGTGTGACTGTTTGAGGTTGTGGACAGGTGTCTTTTATACTGATAACAAGTTCAAACAGGTGCCATTAATACAGGTAACGAGTGGAGGACAGAGGAGCCTCTTAAAGAAGAAGTTACAGGTCTGTAAGAGCCAGAAATCTAGCTTGTTTGTAGGTGACCAAATACTTATTTTTCACCATAATTTGCAAATAAATTCATTAAAAATCCTACAATGTGATTTTCTGGCCTCTCTCATCTTTTTAAGTGGAAGAACTTGCACAATTGGTGTCTGACTAAATACTTTTTTTCCCCACTGTACGTGATACACGATCGGAGACGATATCCTCCGGAAGGCCATAGTGCCGGAAGACCTGCTGGAACAGTGCCTCAGCGACCTGGAGAGTGGTAGGGAGACCAGAGAGAGGGATGAAACGGCATGATTTTGAGAATCTGTCCACAACCACCAACATGGAGATCAGTGACGAAATCAATGGACAGATGAGACCAGGGACACTGAGGCACGGGAAGGGGAAGGAGTTTTCCTGCTGGAGTGTGCCGGGGAGATTTAGATTGAGTACATACTGAGAGCGGGTATGAGGTGATGTGCTGGGAGGAGGCAAGGGCCTGGTCAATAAAATTCCCAGCGGCACCGGAATCCACTAGAGCTGTAGAAACAATAGATGAGGGACAGCCAGCCAGTGAAATCGATACTAAAAAAGGTTTGGCGGAAAGTGATAGAGTACTCACGCCTAACCCAGGACACGGATGATCACGGGGCCGGCCCTCTGCTCTCGTGGATTCCGTTGAAGCTGGTGCCCCTTCTGGCCGCAATAGGGACAGAGCCCTAACAGCCTCGGTGAGGTGTGGGGCCCCTACCTCCATGGGTTCAGGCTCTGACTCAGAATGGTCAACGAAGGAGGGAGAGAGACGATGGGGATGCCGACGCGCCCAAAGTTTTTATCCAGACGGATGGCCATCGCAATGACTGTGTCCAAGGTTAGATTGTCATCTCGGCACACCAACTCCATCTGGACCTCTTCACGCAAACCTCTTCTGTCCAAAAGGTTAGTGCGTACTCCGCCGTGGTCTGACCATCCTGCCTTAGTTGGATTAGGCGCTCACCCCCCTCTACGTTCTCACTCATTACTCATCTCATATGTATATAATGTGTTCTATACTATTCTGCTGTATCTTAGTCTATGCCGCATTGACATTGCTCGTCCATATATTGATATATTCTTAATTCCATTGCTTTACTTAGATTTGTGTGTATTGGGTATATGTTGAGATATTTTTAAATATTACTTGTTAGATATTACTGCACTGTCGGAGCTAGAAACACAAGCATTTCGCTACACCCGCAATAACATCTGCTAAACAGTAGCCCACTCCAATGCCCGTCCGGTCAGCAGGGAAATAACTGTGGCAACCTTGGACCTCTCCATGGTCGGGGCTCCCATCTGATGAGTGAAATAGAGGGAGCACTGGAGTATGAAGCCACGATATTTGGAGGGAGACGTCATATTTGTCCAGGAGGGACAAACGGGCATCGCTGACCTGGGCAGCCTGTTGGATGGGCTGGGGTTCTGGCTCGCTGGGTCGACTTGTGGTAGAGAATCCTCCGCTTGTTGGAGGTGACACCCCTTGGGAAATGTCGAGACGTTGAAGAACGCGGAGGACCTCATCCATAGCTGTCCCCAGTTGTGCCAGCTGGTCGTAGTGTTGGCGAAGTAGGTGTCTGGGAGATGTCCTGATTAACTTCTGCTCCATTTGGTGAGGCAGTATACTGTAACGTGGACACAGGGACTCAGGAAGCAAGTGCAGTTTTTTGGCCCATTCCTCCTGACAGAGCTGGTGTAACTGAGTCAGGTTTGTAGGCCTCCTTGCTCGCACATGCTTTTTCAGTTCTGCCCACAAATGTTCTATAGGATTGAGGTCAAGGCTTTGTGATGGCCACTCCAATACCTTGCTTGGGGTCATTGTCCATTTGGAAGACCCATTTGCGACCAAGCTTTAACTTCCTGACTGATGTCTTGAGATGTTGCTTCAATATAACCACATAATTTTCCTTCCTCATGATGCCATCTATTTTATGAAGTGCACCAGTCCCTCCTGCAGCAAAGCACCCCCACAGCATGATGTTGCCACCCCCCGTGCTTCACGGTTGGGATGGTGTTCTTTGGCTTGCAAGCCTACCCCTTTTTCCTCCAAACATAACGATGGTCATTATGGCCAAACAGTTCTATATTTGTGTCGTCAGACCAGAGGACATTTCTCCAAAAAGTACAGTCTTTGTCCTCATGTGCAGTTGCAAACCGTAGTCTAGCTTTTTTATGGCAGTTTTGGAGCAGTGGCTTCTTCCTTGCTGAGCGGCCTTTCAGGTTATGTCGATATAGGACTTGTTTTACTGTGGATATAGATACTTTTGTACCTGTTTCCACCAGCATCTTCACAAGGTCCTTTGCTGTTGTTCTGAGATTGATTTGCACTTTTCGTACCAAAGTACGTTCATCTCTAGGAGACAGAACGCGTCTCCTTCCTGAGCGGTATGATAGCTGTGTGGTCCCATGGTGTTTATACTTGCGTACTATTGTTTGTACAGATGAACGTGGTACCTTCAGGCATTTGGAAATTGCTCCCAAGGATGAACCAGACTTTTGGAGGGCTACCATTGTTTTTCTGAGGTCTTGGCTGATTTCTTTTGATTTCCATGATGTCAAGCAAAGAGTCACTGAGTTTGAAGGTAGGTCTTGAAATACATCCACAGGTACACCTACAATTGACTCAAATTATGTCAATTAGCCTATCAGAAGCTTCTAAAGCCATGACATAATTTTCTGGAATTCTGGAAGCTGTTTAAAGGCACAGTCAACTTAGTGTTTGTAAACTTCTGACCCACTGGAATTGTGATACAGTGAATTATAAGTGAAATAATATGTCTGTAAACAATTGTTGAAAGAATCACTTGTGTCATGCACAAAGTAGATGTCCTAACCGACTTGCCAAAACTATAGTTTGTTAACAAGAAATTTGTGGAGTGGTTGAAAAACGAGTTTTAATGACTCCAACCTAAGTGTATGTAAACTTCCGACTTCAACTGTACATCTGTATGTTGTTACATGAAGTACTGTAGCTTAATTTGTGAATCATAGGCTACCATCTTAGTTGTCTTACTTGGCACTAATGTAAAGTAACTGTCCTTTAAAACTTTTTTATTGTTTCGTTTGTTGTTATCGAGAAAAATAGCTACATTTCTCACAATATGACTTTTTGTCCATATCGCCCAGCTCTAGCACCTCCCCCAAAAAAGTATTTATCGTAATTTCAGGTTTCACGTTTTTCACGTCCAACGAAATGCTTACTTGCAGGTTCCTTTTCAACAATGCAACAACAATAAGAAATAATAAAAGATAAGAATACGAACGTAAAGTAAATGTCTCAGTAGAATAGAATAAACATTTTAGCATAATACAGGAAGGCACAATTTATAGTCCAATATTTACATGTGTTTTGGGGACTCTTAGCAATAAGAGTCTAGTAGCAGTGGTTGTATATATGTGTGGGTGTGTGCGTGAGTGAGTGCGTGTGTGCTAAGGTGTTATTGCATAAAATTGGTAGATTTTTCGCAAATATGGATTTTTGTCCATATCTCCCAACTCTAATTGAAACCATTCACATACATTTTTGAGGACTTCTAGTAGGCCTATCTCTGTCATGGCCATTGTAATAGTCAAACATTGCAGCACCTCAACTTTTCTTTTTTAAAGAATGAAACTTTAGAATTCCAAAACGGATGTTTCTGGCACCATTTGCAGATGAACCGTTGGTTGCTTATGTGATTGCTGTCGGAGGTAATAGTCGTGGACTGATGGATGCAGAGGTGGGGGCGGGAGGGTGTCGTGGGGCTGGGTGCGTCTGCCAGACATGCCGAGGCACAGGGCTGACGTGGGAAACAGGGTTACGTGATCGAGTGTGCCCATTCAACAGGAGCCTTGACATCTGTCATAAGGCGATCAAGGGCAGCCATCGAAACGCCAGGCATCTGCCACAGGAAACTGTCGACATCTGCCAACCCCTGGTTACAGGCTAATGGGGAGAGACAATGAGAACGAGATGCCAGAGAGCAACAATAAACTACACCGCATCTCACAGCCAGATTCACACTTTTTACACTCCATGTTACCTAAGGGCTGTTCTGACTCGTTGAGCTCCACTTTATGTCTGTGTTCTGTTCAGATGCTTTGTGTCCAAATGTATTTGATCTTGATCTGCTGGGAGAAACTATGGCAAATCCTTTGAAATCAAAAAAATATAACTTGCTGTGCTGTAAGAAATTGTATTACTCTATTCTACATTGTTCTGAGAGAAAAAGTGGATACCTGTAAATATTTTCTACAAGATGTGTTAAGGGATACAATGGGGAATAGATAGAGTTGTACATTAGGGACTGCTTTTGATGTCAGTGTTAGAATGTTGCCCAGAAGTCAAGTCCTTCCTAACTGTATTTTCAAATCCTGGGCCTGTTTGTGGCTATATGCAGAATTATAATGACCCTCTGCCATTTATGAAAGGGGAGTATCCAACTGAGAACAATTCTGCCTACATTATGCCACACTCCCCTCATTTCAAATTGTTGGTCATTTAGCAGACACTCTTATCCAGAGCAACTTAGGGTTAAGTACCTTGATCAAGGGCACATCGGCATATTTTTCACCTAGCCTGCGTGGGGATTCAAACCAGCAACTTTACAGTTACTGGCCCAGCGCTCTTAACCACTAAGCGCTCTACCTGCCGCACATCAAAGGACTGCATGGGGAGGCCTAATCAAACAGAGGCCTGCCACCTGCAACGCCTGCATCCACAGCCACAACCTGAGTGAACTGTGGTCAAGATACAGAGTTGGAAGGCGACTAAAAGGCTACAGTAAACATCTGCTGTCACCCAACAGGAGCTTGGGCCTACATTAGGAGGTTACCGTAAGCCTATTGGTTTTAAGCTGTTTAATACTGCACTAATCGTATAAAGCTGGTTTAATTGCTACATAAACTTTTGGACTTATAAACTGTTGATTTTTGAAGAATATAAATTATAAATGCCTCATGAGCTTAGTTCAACAGTCGTACCCCATCAGAACCCAAAATAGAAGCTTGTTTTACTCCAATGTTTGTAAACAAAGTAAATGTAAACAAACACCTCAAAACATGGTTAAAACTATACTTTTGAAATCATGGATGGTCAGTCCTTGCATCCATACTTCTGTCTATTCATTTGAGAGTGTTTAATTTCTCTTGTGGCTAAATATTTAAGGGACAGGCACAGCATGAGTACCTCACTATTCTAATACCTTTTTATTTTTAACCCTAATTGGTAGTTACAGTCTTGTCCCATCGCTGCAACGCCTGTATGGACTAGGAGAGGCAAAGGTTGAGAGTCATGCATCCTCCAAAACACGACCTTCTTGACACACTGCTCACTTAACCCGGAAGCCAGCCACACCAATGTGTTGGAGGAAACACTGTACAACTGGTGACCGTGTCAGCGTGCATGCGCCCAGCCCGCCACATGAGTCGCTAAAGAGCGATGGGACAGCCAAATCATCCTCTAACCTGCACGACGCTGGGTCAATTGTTCGCCGCCTCATGGATCTCCCGGTCGCAGCCGGCTGCGACACAGCCAGGGATCGAACCCGGATCTGTAGTGATGCCTTAAGCACTGCGATGCAGTGTCTTAGACCACTGCGCCACTTGGGAAGCCCTCTAATACCTTGTTTAAACACCTCTTTCAGTAAAACTGTAGAAAGGGAGCCTCAGTTCTTTTTTTAAAGACATCTGAAGGAATGAATAAAACTCTGTGAGCTTAATAAGACCGAACATGGCATTGTTTGTTTGGCCACGTGGTCAAGATGCTTTTAACAGCTTCTCCGTTTCCTTTCCATAATGACAAGCAGGCTCAAAATGAGCAATCGTCTTTTGACAGTCACAGATATGGAATAAATCAAGCAAATGGCAAAGAGTTTTAACTGTCTGATCAATGCCGGATGGAATAATGAAGAAAGGGAGACACAGAGAAGAGAGAGAGGGTGACAGACAGGGAGAAAAGGGAGAATACATTGCTTTTGCTGTATTTATCATTGGAAAAGTCCCTTTTAACCCAGAAGTTGAAGCCTTTATCCCTATCCGCAGGAGCAGTTCTTCCTGGGGCCCCTGATTGCGCTACTGGTGGCTAGGTTGTGTTCCCCTGTTTGAGATAGCAATCCGATTAGAGCCCATTGCCAAGTGCAGGGATCCATCGTGAGCCTGAAGGTGCAGTAATTAGAGGAGAAAGAGCACTGTATTTACACTGTGTTACAGCAAGCAGGTTATGCCAGGTGATAAATGCTAGCGTTGAGGGAGCTGACATAGCTGGAGCACCATGTGAGCTGCTGGTCCATTCTGACACCCTTCATCAGTATTAGTTGGATAAGAGGGTGGAGAGATGGGAAGATGTCAGCCGGTGTAATGTTTAGGAGCCTGTGAGTTAATGTAATGTGAAAGCCCCCGGGTCATTGTTATCCAAATGGGACTTTTTATTGGAAGCACTCTCACTTCTTGATATATCTCCCAAGTGAACTTCACTGCTCTCTAGTTAAGTGGATCGAAGCCAATGTACAGCTCATGCGTGGGTGTGTGGAGTCAGCCTGCTCTCAACAGGTCTGTGGGCTTTTTAACATTCTGCTCATCCACCCCTGAGCTGCATGATGAAGAGCTTGCAGACAATTGAACTGTCCGACTTCTGATCTCTCTGGTTTCCTTCAAGGAATATAGGTTTTCCCTGGGAGGGGGCGGGCTCAAGCTAGGACATGACTCATCTCTTTGCAGTGTGATTCTCTGATTTTACCATTGCAAAGCTCTCCACCACCAGCCCAGCTCAATCCACCACTAGCAATAGCAGCAGATAATCACATCTTTCCTTTGTGTATTCTAAGACCGAGGTACTTATTGTTGGAGCCAAAGCACAGAGACAGAATCTGGCCGCACATTTTAATTCACAGGCAATAAAGATAAAACACCAGGGAAGAAACCTAGGAGTTATTTTAGATTCTGAACTCAATTTCGAATAACACATTAGGAATGTGACCAAAATAGCTTTTTACCACCTGGTGAACATCGCCAAGGTGATGCTGTTTCTTTCTCAGGCTGATACAGAGAGACTCATCCATGCTTTTATTACAAGCAGGCTTGACTACTGTAATGCTCTCCTGTCTGGTCTACCAAAGAAAGCCATTGGTCAACTGCAAAACATACAGAATGCTGCAGCACGGGTACTGACCAAGACCAGACGGAGAGCACACATTACACTGGTTTTAAAGTCTCTGCACTGGCTGCCTGTGAGTTTTAAAATTCATTTTAAGATTATTCTATTGGTTTTTAAATAAATCCACGATTGTGCACCCCAATACATGTCAGACATGCTTTTAAGTTATGTACCCAGTAGGTCCCTCAGGTCCTCTGGCACTGGCCTTTTAACTATCCCAAAACCTAGGACCAAGAGGCATGGAGAGGCAGCCTTTAGTTATTATGCCCCCTGCCTCTGGAATAGCCTACCAGAGAACCTGACGGAGGTGAAACTGTGGACATAGAGATCTTAAAACACACGTTTTTAGCTTTGCTTTTCCTTAGGGTACTTGTTATTCTTTAGTTTTTTATCCTCTTATGTTTGTTGTGTAGTAAATATTTCAGTTTTCATTGTTCTTATTCGTTTTTTCCTGTGAAGAACATTGTGATGCATTCCATGTCTGAAATGTGCTGTATAAATAAAGCTTGATTTGATATTGTCCTTCTCCTCTCTCTTTGGAGGAGCTCTCCTTCTCCAGTTTGTCGTTGCATTACAAATGCATGTGAAACTGTGATGAGAGGGTGCAGCCATGGGACTGGCATGCTGAGTTGTTTGTGTGTTGTGTTTGTGTAAGCTCAGAGAGAGTGTGACATACTTTCCTCTGCTTTTCTTTCCAAGTTGTTGACCTTGACAATGCTTATTTGTTAGACTGATAGAGCAAAGAATTACTAAGCATTATTTTTACAAAGCAAATAAAACAAATCTCTGTTTGTAATGTATTTCAGCGTGTGGCATCCAGGCTTTTTCTAGTTGGGAGCATGGTGAACGGTAGAGTGGCTCAACCCACATACAGTGGGGAAAATTGTTGCTAGTATTTTGGTATTTTGGCCCATTCCTCCATGCAGATCTCCTCTAGAGCAGTGATGTTTTGGGGCTGTCACTGGGTAACACGGACTTTCAACTCCCTCCAAAGATTTTCTATGGGGTTGAGATCTGGAGACTGGCTAGGCCACTCCAGGACCTTGAAATGCTTCTTACGAAGCCACTCCTTCGTTGCCCGGGCGGTGTGTTTGGGATCATTGTCATGCTGAAAGACCCAGCCACGTTTCATCTTCAATGCCCTTGCTGATGGAAGGAGGTTTTCACTCAAAATCTCACGATACATGGCCCCATTCATTCTTTCCTTTACACAGATCAGTCGTCCTGGTCCCTTTGCAGAAAAACAGCCCCAAAGCATGATGTTTCCACCCCCATGCTTTACAGTAGGTATGGTGTTCTTTGGATGCAACTCAGCATTCTTTGTCCTCCAAACACGACGAGTTGAGTTTTTACCAAAAAGTTATATTTTGGTTTCATCTGACCATATGACATTCTCCCAATCCTCTTCTGGATCATCCAAATGCACTCTAGCAAACTTCAGACGGGCCTGGACATGTACTGGCTTAAGCAGGGGGACACGTCTGGCACTGCAGGATTTGAGTCCCTGGCGCGTAGTGTGTTACTGATGGTAGGCTTTGTTACTTTGGCCCCAGCTCTCTGCAGGTCATTCACTAGGTCCCCCCGTGTGGTTCTGGGATTTTGCTCACCGTTCTTGTGATAATTTTGACCCCACGGGGTGAGATCTTGCGTGGAGCCCCAGATCGAGGGAGATTATCAGTGGTCTTGTATGTCTTCCATTTCCTAATAATTGCTCCCACAGTTGATTTCTTCAAACCAAGCTGCTTACCTATTGCAGATTCAGTCTTCCCAGCCTGGTGCAGGTCTACAATTTTGTTTCTGGTGTCCTTTGACAGCTCTTTGGTCTTGGCCATAGTGGAGTTTGGAGTGTGACTGTTTGAGGTTGTGGACAGGTGTCTTTTATACTGATAACAAGTTCAAACAGGTGCCATTAATACAGGTAACGAGTGAAGGACAGAGGAGCCTCTTAAAGAAGAAGTTACAGGTCTGTGAGAGCCAGAAACCTTGCTTGTTTGTAGGTGACCAAATACTTATTTTCCACCATAATTTGCAAATAAATTCATAAAAAATCCTACAATGTGATTTTCTGGATTTCTTTTTCTCAATTTGTCTGTCATAGTTGACGTGTACCTATGATGAAAATTACAGGCCTCTCTCATCTTTTTAAGTGGGAGAACTTGCACAATTGGTGGCTGACTAAATACTTTTTTCCCCACTGTATGCTGCTGGGAGCTCCCAGGTTGTGAGGAAGAGAAGGAGAGCATTGCTGTCTACAAAAAGCTCTCATTATGTAATGACAGAGATCATTGCGCGTGGTCTGCATTTTTCTTGCTGCAGGCGGGAGCGGTCAGACAGACAACTTTGGGATGAAAATATTTATTTGGAAGCGGTCGTCTTTCTGCTTTGTATGCGTTATCCTACCTATTGAATTAAAAGCACCTCTTTGTCACATTATTCAGACACTCTCAGCATTCGCTGCTTCAAGTTCAGTAGCCTACCTCTCCTTTCCTAGTTGGGTATGCAAGATTAAATGTGCTTATGCACAGAGTTTACAAAACATTCCATTGAGACACCTGCTCTTTCCATTGAGACAATTGAGACATGGATTGTGTATGTGTGCCATTCCGAGGGTGAATGGGAAAGACAAAATATTTAAGTGCCTTTGAATGGGGTATGGTAGTAGGTGCCAGGCGCACCGGTTTGTGTCAAGAACTGCAACGCTGCTGAGTTTTTCATGCTCAACAGTTTCCCATGTGTATCAAGAATGGTCCACCACCCAAAGGACATCCAGCCAACTTGACACAACTGTGGGAAGCATTGGAGTCAACATGGACCAGCATCCCTGTGAAACACGTTCGACACCTTGTAGAGTCCACGTCCCAACGAACTGAGGCTGTTCTGAGGGCAAAAGGGGGTGCAACTCAATATTAGGAAGGTGTTCCTAATGTTTGGTATACTCAGTGTATGTGTGGTCACAATTAAATAGAGTAGGCTGCCTATGCATGGGCGGAGAATCACTTGGCAGTAATCTTTCCAAGGAAATTAACTTATATATGATTAGGCTATAGTTTACTACAGTGTATGTAAATAAATATTGATAATGGAAAGAAGTGGTGGGCAATCAACCAACTTGAGTAGAGGTGCAATCAAAAATGTGTATCATCATTGAAAAGGAAAAGGCTCAAGTAGTAGAATACACAAGGTGCGATACAAAATGTAGCTTAAAAAAATAATCAGATTTTTTGTGTATTTTGATATTGCTTATAGGGGGCAAAATTGCTGGGACCATAGCTGGCAAGCTGCATCATACGCCTAAAATAACATTGCGGGACTGCGGTTGGGTTCGGGACCAGTTGTTGCGGGTGGGAGTTGGACAGAAAGCCAGTGGGAGGTGGGCGGCGGGCGGTTGCGGTGTGAAAAGCTGCGTGCGGGAGCGGGATGAAGAAATCAGACCTCTAAGCTAAAGTAAGTGAAAAAGCAGCATAGATCCGCCACAATGCTGCAATAACTTTTAAACAGGCTTTTTTTGCACTCAAACTTATATGATTTATAGATCATTATATTCAAGTCCAGAATTCTGTCAGATGTAATTAGCAATTTAGTTTTTCAAAACTCAGCAGCTCACAGCCTTTCAAGTAAAAATAGACAGCCCTCTAACTGAGCAAACAAATTAATAGTTTGAGGAAGGAAAAGTATAACAAAACAGTGACAAAAGTTAGAAGAAGCCAACCTTGGACAAGGGTATATGTTTTCTCTCAAAGGAGAAAAAACACAAACACAAAAGTTCTCCGCAAGCAGAGGTGCTCCGTTTTCAGTCGGTCGGGCAAATATGCTTTTGCACAAAATCCTTCCTGTAAGCATCTGATGCAACAAAATAGTGAAATTCTATTTGGAGATGTCTCCAGCTCCATCAGGGCCCATGTTAGCAGTAATTGCTCTGTCAATCACAGCAGGTCCTGCTGCTCTCTGGACTCGTTAAGCCCTGGGTAAGGGAGGCTGGCCTCAGCGGGGGGGTGACAGACAGACAGCGTCTCTAGTCTCTCCTCTTCCCTGCCCATCCGTCTCAAACGTCCTGCTCTCTGATCACTACTGGCCCACACCAACCTTTGTCTTTATCAAAGCCCAGACACAGTCGACACACAGTCCATCTTAAATGTCTGGACATTTTAAAGCTAGAATCCTTAATTGCTACATCCATTGTTGGACTTTTAAATTAATGATATACAGTGCCCTCCTTAATTATTGGGACAGTGAAGCATTTTTTCTTATTTTGGCTCTATACTCCAAAAGTTTGGATTTGAAATCAAACAATGACTATGAAGTTAAAGTGCATATCGGGTGAACTATTTAGAAATTACAGCCCTTTTTGTACATAGTGCCCCCATTTTAGGAGACCAAAAGTATTGGGACAAATTCACTTACAGTGGGGAAAAAAAGTATTTAGTCAGCCACCAATTGTGCAAGTTCTCCCACTTAAAAAGATGAGAGAGGCCTGTAATTTTCATCATAGGTACACGTCAACTATGACAGACAAATTGAGAAAAAAAATTCCAGAAAATCACATTGTAGGATTTTTTATGAATTTATTTGCAAATTATGGTGGAAAATAAGTATTTGGTCACCTACAAACAAGCAAGATTTCTGGCTCTCACAGACCTGTAACTTCTTGTTTAAGAGGCTCCTCTGTCCCCCACTCGTTACCTATATTAATGGCACCTGTTTGAACTTGTTATCAGTATAAAAGACACCTGTCCACAACCTCAAACAATCACACTCCAAACTCCACTATGGCCAAGACCAAAGAACTGTCAAAGGACACCAGAAACAAAATTGTAGACCTGCACCAGGCTGGGAAGACTGAATCTGCAATAGGTAAGCAGCTTGGTTTGAAGAAATCAACTGTGGGAGCAATTATTAGGAAATGGAAGACATACAAGACCACTGATAATCTCCTTCGATCTGGGGCTCCACGCAAGATCTCACCCTGTGGGGTCAAAATGATCACAAGAACGGTGAGCAAAAATCCCAGAACAACACGGGGGGACCTAGTGAATGTCCTGCAGAGAGCTGGGACCAAAGTAACAAAGCCTACCATCAGTAACACACTATGCCGCCAGGGACTCAAATCCTGCAGTGCAAGACGTGTCCCCCCTGCTTAAGCCAGTACATGTCCAGGCCCTTCTGAAGTTTGCTAGAGTGCATTTGGATTATCCAGAAGAGGATTGGGAGAATGTCATATGGTCAGATGAAACCAAAATATAACTTTTTGGTAAAAACTCAACTTGTCGTGTTTGGAGGACAAAGAATGCTGAGTTGCATCCAAAGAACACCATACCTACTGTGGAGCATGGGGGTGGAAACATCATGCTTTGGGGCTGTTTTTTCTGCAAAGGGACCAGGACGACTGATCCGTGTAAAGGAAAGAATGAATGGGGCCATGTATCGTGAGATTTTGAGTGAAAACCTCCTTCCTTCAGCAAGGGCATTGAAGATGAAACGTGGCTGGGTCTTTCAGCATGACAATGATCCCAAACACACCGCCCGGGGAAGCGAAGGAGTGGCTTCGTAAGAAGCATTTCAAGGTCCTGGAGTGGCCTAGCCAGTCTCCAGATCTCAACCCCATAGAAAATCTTTGGAGGGAGTTGAAAGTCTGTGTTGCCCAGCGACAGCCCCAAAACATCACTGCTCTAGAGGAGATCTGCATGGAGGAATGGGCCAAAATACCAGCAACAGTGTGTGAAAACCTTGTGAAGACTTACAGAAAACGTTTGACCTGTGTCATTGCCAACAAAGGGTATATAACAAAGTATTGAGAAACTTTTGTTATTGACCAAATACTTATTTTCCACCATCATTTGCAAATAAATTCATTAAAAATCCTACAATGTGATTTTCTGGATTTTTTCCTCATTTTGTCTGTCATAGTTGACGTGTACCTATGATGAAAATTACAGGCCTCTCTCATCTTTTTAAGTGGGAGAACTTGCACAATTGGTGGCTGACTAAATACTTTTTTTCCCCACTGTATATGTGTATTAAAGTATTTGGTCCCATATTCATAGCACTCAATGACTACATCAAGCGTGTGACTCTACACATTTATTGGATGCATTTGCTGTTTGTTTTGGTTGTGTTTAAGATTATTTTGTGCCCAATAGAAATGAATGGTCAAAAATGTATTGTGCATTTTGGAGTCACTTTTATTGTAAATAAGAATATAATGTGTTTCTAAACACTTCTACATTATTGTGGATGCTACCATGATTAGGATAATCCTGAATGAATTGTGAATAATGATGAGTGAGAAAGTTACAGACGCACAAATGTCATACCCCCAAGACATGCTAACTTCTCACCATTACAAAAACATGGGTGTCACGTCTCCTCCCGTTGCTCCCCTCCGGCGCTCTGATTCGCCGGTCTACTGAGCCACCGGTCTGAGCGCACCACCTGAATGGAAACCCAACGCACCATAATCACCTCCAGCGCACCTGCACATCATCTTCTCATCACCACCCCTATTTAGCCCTGGACTGTTCTGCATTGTGTTGAGTGATTGTTAAGCGTTGTGTCGTTCACTCTCTCTTTGTTATTCTCTTTCTCGTTATTAAGTAAACCTTGACCTTGTTAATTCCTGCGTCTGCGTCCTGCCTCTTCGTATACTCAGTACTCGTCACTATGGGAGGTTAGCATTTTTTGGGGGGTATGATATTTGTGAGTCTCTTGGGCGGGCAGTCTTCTTTCCAACTCGTTACACTGGTGGTGGGAAAAACACTCTCAGGATCATGTCGTCTTTAGTATCTGGGGGACAAAGACATAACAAGCTTTTAGGGGACAGACAAAATGGATAAACGTGGATGAACATTTGAGACACTACTTTCATTTATGTAGCTACCTGCATTCAGCACACTGGTGGCGGGAGAAGCACTGTCAGGGCCATGCAGCCTCTAGTATCTGGGCAGTGGTGGACATAGACATAACGTTAACACAGTTTAAGTGGAGAGTAAAAATGGATAGCCTAAACTTGGATGAACAATTTCAACATAATGTTAAAGTAACTGTCTGCATCCAAACTGAGACTAGCTAGTTAGCTAGCTAACTCAGAAACAATTAGGCTATAAAAACATAAAGTAACTGAACCACCATAAAAGCATGAGTTATAAGCTTGCCAACTAGCTACAACCATGTTAAATTAACTCAGAGACAGGGATTATCTAAAATTGTCAATGACTGAGATAATCTGTAATTATGATAACTAGGTCTATTTAACCTGAATGGATCATTAGTAATGTTAGCTAGCTAGCTTTTTACTCACCGTTTTTGGTCAGACACAACGCATTGCCCAGTTGTCCGTCGAAAAGTAATTCTGCACAGCTGCAACAATCTCATTCACGAGCTTGCCGGATCACTTTGATCTTCTGGATTTGGCAGGAGAATTAACCCACCCACTGGGTCATATCTCAATAACCCAGCATCAATAACCTAGCATCAACAACCCAAACTTGCTCTTTTTAAAGAAAACAACCCAAATAAGTGATCCAATGCCTGCAACCCAGCAGTTGGGTCATCCAAACAACCCAGATTTTGTTTGTGTAAAGAAGTGGCTGCGTTTACATACTGTATTTGTTTAGAGAGTTTTGTGATGTAAAAAAAGATATAAAAAAGTCAAAGTTGAATGAACTTGGCAGCCAAGGACTGTCTGAGGGTCTGTCTGTGAGAGGTAAACTCCTGCCCCACTGAACACCAGAGGAGTCTGTGTTTGCCAGGCAGGCACACTGTGCACCACAGAGAGATAGTTCCCAACACACAGGGAGGGAGAACGCTTGGCCACAGCACCCAGGAGAACCTCTCTGAAACGACACAGCATGCAGATCAACCCTCCTACGAATCCCTATTGTCCAAGAACAAACATTTTTTATTTTCAATTCGCCCACTGCAAACCTGGCTGGAAGTGAACAGTAGGTGTTTGACGGGCGCAAGGACAAGTTATTTCCTCCTGAAGAGTACAAGAGCAGAACAGGAGGGAATTCATACTTTTTTTCCAACAACGAGACAAGACAGACAGGAAAGGTTGCAGGGACTACTTTGACTCCCAACTCCTGTAGTCTGTCAGGGCAATCTCTTCACTTGCCGGACTGCTCGAACAATTAACTGTGTGGCATTCTTTTAATAATAAGCCTTTTAATTGTCTTTAAATGAAGAGTGATGTAAAATAGCTAATAGCTTGTGCTAATTAATAGAGGAATTGAATGCCTGTTAATTAAGGGCAAACAGGACAAGGACCGGCTCTGGTAATTTGAACAATAAAGCCGGGCCTAATTACTAATTTCCAAACAGACGTGATTCATAAAAACGTCAAACACCCCATTCCACTCCTGATGAACCCCCCTGCCCCAACCCCCACCCTCAACCTCATTCCCTTCCCCCATCAAGCATACAAACACATAAACACACACACATACAAAGCCCTGCATGTACTCGGTTTCTGTGAATACCTTCAATTGTGGAAAACTCATTTCCATTTCCTTACAGAAAATCATGTATTTCAAATGATGCTTGTGCTCACATCCCTTGGTGCGTACTGAATACTTTCATGTTTTGGTTAAATTGTTTTCTACCATCCCTTAACCCATTTGGATATTCAACATGTTACACAGTGATATTAGAGTTCAGTGGTACTATCTAGAATGTAAGTACCGGCCATATACCAGGGCAATTTCTTATACTGCAACCTGGGTTTAGCAGACTTTAGGCTTTGTCAAAGAGTAATTACAGAATTATATTTATTAGATGAAATGGAACTCCATTTTCAGCTTCCAATTCCATCTTGGAGGCTTCATTCACATGTTTATTATATTAGGAAAAATAGGAAATGGAGAGCAAGTGGGGGCTCCAATCGGAATAATCTATGGAGCGCTGTTGTTCAGAGGAACTCATTAGCATTCATGAAGAGAGGAGGTAAAAGAGGATTATTTGAGAAATAATGGGAGAAAATGTAACAAATAGATTAATAGCCTTCCAATGAGGATAAGGGAGTGTAATTGTGTGTGTGTGTGTGTGTGTGTGTGTGTGTGTGTGTGTGTGTGTGTGTGTGTGTGTGTGTGTGTGTGTGTGTGTGTGTGTTTCCTGCTGCAACCTAATAGTATAAGGACCCACAAATGACGCTTGCCTTTTGAGCCTAGCAGGATTTGCATTGCTTACTGGCCAGGCCTGCATGTGGTGCAGAAATAAGGCGGGTTTGCAGTTGATACGGGTTGCGGTGCTGTGCAGAGGTTTATTGGGCGTGCTCAGCACATTGGTGAGGTGACCTTTGAACTAAGTGGGGAGATTATGGGTATCTCAGTGATTCCACAAAGCTCTCCTGTCAGCCGCTTAGGGACACATTAGGACACTCCGAAGGGCTTGTTGATATCTGCATTCTGTTCTGCAAAGACTTTGTGGGTTTTTTCGGCAGCGTACAAGAGAGTGTGGCAAATTCAAACAGCTCTGCTAAGTCAACAGCTTGGCTGGAGGAGCCCAGACAGATGCTTCTGCTGCACGTATCGGCACAGAGCAGGCCTGGAAACCATTTTCCTCCCTTTTGAAGATGGACCCTTGAAGAAATCCTCCTCGTCCTAATTGCATTCGCCCTCCTCGTCTCTCTCTCTCTCCCTTTCTCCTCTCTCCCTCTTTCTCTCCTCTGCCAGCTATCAACTAAAGTATCCCCCGTCAGACCACGGGCCATGCTGAGAAGTTTAATCTATTTGATCGCACAGCTCTCAAACATTTAAATGTATAATTAATATATAAATATATGATATGTTCTTGATATTCATCTCTGTGACAACTGTTTTCATTCACGTGTTGTTTACCATTTTGTATTTTAAATGGTTATTTTGGTCATGCTCTGGTGCGCCTCTGTGTCAGAAATGTGAATGAGTAAATTGAGTGTGAAGCTTGGGGGATTGGGCTGTCTCACAAATCAGAGCTGGGATTTAATTAATGCAGCAGAGAAATAATCAAATTTAGTCTGATAGAATAATGATTATTTATTCTGTGGGAGCACTGTTTGCTGTCCAGGTACTGCCTTCCAGCACTCAGCTATAACCCATATACTATATTGTCAAACATCTATTTTAATTGTTAAAGTCTTTACATAAAGATTGATGAGCCTCCTGTAGCTCAGTTGGTAGAGCATGGCACTTGCAATGCCAGGGTTGTGGGTTTGATTCCCACGGGGGGCCAGTATGAAAAATGTATGCACTCACTAACCGTAAGTTGCTCTGGATAAGAGCGTCTGCTAAATGACTAAAATGTAAATGACTGTTTTGAGTTATTTATATTAATTGTAGCATTTTAAGCTATGTTCAATTAGCAAATCTGTGTCTTGAGTCATATTTGTTGTAAAGGGTTACAGTAAACTGTTTTGGTCATGCTTTTGTTTATATTGTTGTCCCTATCTCAGGCTGCAGTTTGGTTTACATAACAGTTTGCATATAACCGGGTTGGTCTTGTCATTCATTCAGAAAAGTAAAGGATGTTGAGATTGTAGGACAACAGTGTAGATTATTATGGATCTGAGGAAACAGCTAATCTGAATATAGATTGGTCCCATTTGGTTTGGCACCACTCGCCTGTAATCTGGTAAGCATCTGGAGCTGCTAATGAAACAAAAGGCACATGAGAGGCTAAGGGATAATTTGTCAGTATTTGGCTTGATGGGAAAGGTGGGGCATCATGAATATCTCCCAGAGTGTGCTGAGAATATTAAAGGGCCATAGCTCTGGGCTACAGGACACCATGATACCTATAACTCATCATATACAAGTAAAAGTATCCTCTAATGTGCTTTATTAACTCCTATATTCAGAGAGATAGGCCCCACTACATGTGATGATAGGGTTGAGGGCATACTAGTTGTATTATTGCATACAAATCTAGTCGTCGTCCTACAGCACGTGTATAACATTTTATAAGACACTTAACTCTTCATAATGTGGATGGGGTGGCGATCAGAAACACAGTAGTACTAGAGAGCCTCAGCATGAGAGTCATTCCAGGCTTTAACACCAGCCCACCCTGTCAGCCTTCTGCACCCAGGGCCAATGTCGCACTGTGTTGCCACTTTAGGGTCTCCTGTTCACCAAAACAAACATTATTACAGTATCACTCCGCCACTGCTGAAATTAAGAGGTATTAAATGTGACTGACCCTCATACCTGTGTTGGATTACACAGGGAATGGAAAGCTACAGGTTCCTCTTAAACTTTATTATTGTATTGCATTTATTTCTCTCAACAGATTTCCCGGTGGAAATGAAATGAAAAAGCAATTGTTTTCCTTTTTATTACGGTCTCTTTGTTTTTGGCCTGTGAAGTAAATTGCCTTGCTTTGAGAGGACAGAAGTTGCACTTTTACCCCATTTGAAGTAGGAAAACAATAACAACAACAAAAATATACAGGCTTCAAAGTGAATGTGTTGGAGAGTGGAATATGGTGGCCTGTGTGGCAGCATGTATTCTGTAAAAGGTGCCAATCGTTGCCCTGGTGAGCCCTGCATTACTCAGACTTATTTATGATTAGATGAGTCAGTTCATAACCTTCATGTTTCCAGATAGCAGTGTGGTCATGGATTTGAGGAAATGATGTTTTGAAGAGATTAGGAGCAGAGTATTTGCCTGTGGAGCCCAAGGGGCCCGTCCCAGCCCAGCCATGCTGTGAGGGAGGGATTGAGGGAGGGCGGGAGGGAGAGAGATAGAGAGGGAGAGAGAGGGAGAGAGAGAGAGAGAGAGAGAGAGAGAGAGAGAGAGAGAGAGAGAGAGAGAGAGAGAGAGAGAGAGAGAGAGAGAGAGAGAGAGAGAGAGAGAGAGAGAGAGAGAGAGAGAGAGAGAGAGAGAGAGAGAGAGAGAGAGAGAGAGAGAGAGAGAGAGAGAGAGAGAGAGTGAGAGATCATGCAGAACGACTAAAACATTTATATATTACCTTAATTAGAGAGAATTACAAGGCTGCTCATGACCACAGGTGACTCACTATTGGTCTTTACTTGTATTCTTTACAAAAAGCTTTTTTACTGTATCTTAATTCACAGCTATTTGCAGATTCATGGAGTGGTTTATGTAGATACTAAGGGACATATTTTGTAAACATTTGCATATTTAATTCAAAAGGGAATAATAGAACTAAAATATTAAAGCTGCAATATGTAACTTTTTGGGTGACCTGACCAAATTCACATAGAAATATGAGTTATAGGTCTGTCATTCTCATTGAAAGCAAGTCTTAGAAGCAGTAGATATGTTCTATGTGTGCTATTTCTATGCATTGTGTTCTTAAGTTTCGTTTTTGCGTCTTTTACATTCGGTTTTGTACACAAGATTCAAACAGCGGAAAATGCTATATTTTTAGTTATTGCAAAGATACAGTATTTCACAGCGGTTTAGATGGTACAATGATTCTCTACACTACACATTGCTTGTTTGGTCACATAAACTGAAATCAGGCAAACTATTAGAATTTTAGCAACCAGGGAATGGCGGAGCGATTTCTGGATGTTGCACCTTTAATATACTGTATTTTCATGTTTGTTTTCCAGTTATTATTTTCTGAAAGTACCAAGTACATAGTGTGCTAGTTCTTAATGTATCAGACCCTAAGAATAATGAAATGTTTACTACCAGTCACATTAACACTTCATTAACATTTACCATTGATTGCTACTATAAAATAAACTATTCCAGCATATAACATCCCCACTTTGTATAGCACATTCATTTCCCAATGACTCAACAGTAGCTAGCAGTCATAATTTGAGACTGGGAAAGACTGGGAAAATGGTGAGTGTCCCGTAGACCTCGATCTGCATAATTATAACTTTGAAATACAATTAAGGAGGCGGAGAAGGAAACAGATTCTATAATTTATTGAACAATGCAGCCCAATTCTCTCATGTTGATTCGGCACAGTAAATTAGTAACTGACATGTCCATGCAATCAGTCTGCTTTGCACAGAGCTTGTTTGGAAACATGACCAGTGCTTCCCAAAATAGGCAAAGTCTGAATGTCAATACGAAACATCTCATCTAGTTTAGACCCTCCTGGTGGGAAACTAAATATGCGTTGCAGAGGTTAGGCTAGTATTCAGACTGGGATTTCTGTCCCTTGAGTTTCTTCCAGATTATTTAGTCAACAAAAACGATTTACCCCGGGTTCAATATAAAATGTAAGCTGCTCAAACCCACAAAGATGGCAGTGTCCACTTAAATCTGGAATCCTTAATGGTGAAAAATGTCAGTTTGTGATATTCCGACAACAAAGAAATTACTGCCAACAACAACAGTGTTTTTTCCCCTCGGACATCATTGCACGTGCGATAGAACAGCAGAATATGTACTGCCATTTTCTTTTACCACACTGCTCAAAAACAATAACAAAGGTGCTGGGGCGGACAGTGGCACTGTTCTTCCTAATGCGGATTCCATCTTTAAGTCAAATACCTATTGATCAAAATTCCTTGCACAGGTCAGCCAGTATCAGTAGTGGAATAAAGCACCAAGCAGAATCTGCAATGCGCCATGAAATAATGTCCCTTGAAGATAAAAGAGAATTCTCTAGCAGAATGTCATTCAAGTTTATTTTCTAACTTCCTCTTTTTCCCCTTACATATTCTGCTGCTCTCCTCCTCCTGCCATATTAGAAGACCGTTTTTATCTGATATGTTTGCTAACAGACAGTCTCTGACTGGCTCCATTAAAGTGACTGGTGGTTCAATGAATTCTGCGGGTCCACTCGATCAAAGAGTTACATATTAACCCATTAGGGGGAAGCAGGGCCACTGGTGACTGTGTTTGAGCAGGATTTGGAGGGTTTCTAGCCGCCCGGCCCTATCCCCCTAATGGCTTTTCTAATGATGTGTCCCTCCCAGCCTGCACAGGCACAGTGTGCATCCCAATGCCTTCTTTAGCACGCCCTCCTCCACTCCACGCTAGGCTCAAATCAGCCCCTTCACTGGCAGCCAGTCTGACCCACTCTGCAGGCCACAGCAACAGGGAGTTACACTGCTTATGGCCTGTTTAGTTTTCTTTGCATAAGAGTGAATGGAAGATGCAGTACCACATTGACCAAAAGCCAAGGTATTTCATGGCTATCGTGGTGTCAGAGAAATGCAGTTCTGTGCTCTGTGTGTTGGCCAGCCCTCTGTGGGTCCAGTCCTACCAGGGTCTGGCTGTGACTAGAATGAGAGGAGGGGTGGGAGGGGCCACAGCCAAGCGGTTGATTACTGTGGAGCGCCTGCCACTGAGGGGTTCAAGTCAAGTTCATTTGAGAGACTCCAACTCCTCCGGCTACTTGATGAGATGGGACATCAAATCTTCACCTCTCCATTGCTTGAGTAATGTTGGAAGTGTTGGCGCATCCCTCTCTCCCTCCCCACCCACAGAGACATTTATCATCAACTGGGCTCATCGAGGAGGGGGGGTAGGGTGGCGGGTAGTGGGTAGTGCTGAGCAACTGAACAGAAATGTCATGCATTTTTCCGTTTAAAAAAAACTAATTGACCAACGTCGGTTCAATTATTTGAATTCCATTTTGTTATTTTCTTTTTTTGTGAGCTCAATGTGCAGTTTCTGTATACATACATCAGATCAAGCCGGAACTGTGCGATGTAGTAGGGAGTTGTAGTTTCCAACAGGCCAATATTCTACATAGTTTAGTGCCGAAAACGTGGGAATTAACTACAATGACCATAATCCATTGCACGCCCGCTTAAACTGTCTGTCCGGGACATGGAGACTGAGAGAAGAGAGAACACGCGGTTGAGAGGGATAGAAAGCAGTTGCTTCATGAGCCTGAAAATACATGATGATCTAAGTGATTGATAGTTGGTATTCAGCATTATGCCTTATTTACTTTGAAGAACTACTAAAATAGTGATTTTGTCAGACAGCAAAGGCAGCAGCTCTATAGAGATGAGATGATGACTTGGAATGAAATAATAAAGTCATCAAATAAAACAATATTTTATTAAAGTAATGTGAATAAATTGATGGTTAATAAGTGATAAGCAGTAATGGACAGTCACTACCTTCATGAGACTTTTATTAATTGTTTTATTCTGTGTTGTTACAACATTCAACCCACATAATGCATATTGCATTTATTTAAAAAATATATATAATCGAAACCGAAAACCGTGATTATTTTTTTCTAATCGAACCAAAACCAAACCGACCTCAAAAAGCAAAAATCGCTCAGCACTAGTAGTGGGAGACTGTATGGTGGGACTCCTCACCACTAATTATTGTGATCTGTGTTTTGGAGGCGGCGGCATTATTTCTCTCTTGATCTTTATGTTTTTTCAAGATATGAAGAAGAAGTCATCAGAATCACTCTTTCTTCCTTTCTTCACAGACAGAGCATACTCATTTTAGAAGATCCATATGGGACTGTTAATGGTATCTTTTAAGGAGGAGAAATTAGGGGAGAAAAAATACTTTTGGGCAGTTTCCATTCAGCATAATTTCAGGGAAATACAGTGGGGGAAAAAAGTATTTAGTCAGCCACCAATTGTGCAAGTTCTCCCACTTAAAAAGATGAGAGAGGCCTGTAATTTTCATCATAGGTACACGTCAACTATGACAGACAAATTGAGGAAAAAAAATCCAGAAAATCCCATTGTAGGATTTTTTATGAATTTATTTGCAAATTATGGTGGAAAATAAGTATTTGGTCACCTACAAACAAGCAAGATTTCTGGCTCTCACAGACCTGTAACTTCTTCTTTAAGAGGCTCCTCTGTCCTCCACTCGTTACCTGTATTAATGGCACCTGTTTGAACTTGTTATCAGTATAAAAGACACCTGTCCACAACCTCAAACAGTCACACTCCAAACTTCACAATGGCCAAGACCAAAGAGCTGTCAAAGGACACCAAAAACAAAATTGTAGACCTGCACCAGGCTGGGAAGACTGAATCTGCAATAGGTAAGCAGCTTGGTTTGAAGAAATCAACTGTGGGAGCAATTATTAGGAAATGGAAGACATACAAGACCACTGATAATCTCCCTCGATCTGGGGCTCCACGCAAGATCTCACCCCGTGGGGTCAAAATGATCACAAGAACGGTGAGCAAAAATCCCAGAACCACACGGGGGGACCTAGTGAATGACCTGCAGAGAGCTGGGACCAAAGTAACAAAGCCAACCATCAGTAACACACTACGCCGCCAGGGACTCAAATCCTGCAGTGCGAGACGTGTCCCCCCTGCTTAAGCCAGTACATGTCCAGGCCCGTCTGAAGTGCATTTGGATGATCCAGAAGAGGATTGGGAGAATGTCATATGGTCAGATGAAACCAAAATATAACTTTTTGGTAAAAACTCAACTCGTCATGTTTGGAGGACAAAGAATGCTGAGTTGCATCCAAAGAACACCATACCTACTGTGAAGCATGGGGTTGGAAACATCATGCTTTGGGGCTGTTTTTCTGCAAAGGGACCAGGACGACTGATCCGTGTAAAGGAAAGAATGAATGGGGCCATGTATCGTGAGATTTTGAGTGAAACCCTCCTTCCATCAGCAAGGGCATTGAAGATGAAACGTGGCTGGGTCTTTCAGCATGACAATGATCCCAAACACACCGCCCGGGCAACGAAGGAGTGGCTTCGTAGAAGCATTTCAAGGTCCTGGAGTGGCCTAGCCAGTCTCCAGATCTCAACCCCATAGAAAATCTTTGGAGGGAGTTGAAAGTCTGTGTTGCCCAGCGACAGCCCCAAAACATCACTGCTCTAGAGGAGATCTGCATGGAGGAATGGGCCAAAATACCAGCAACAGTGTGTGAAAACCTTGTGAAGACTTACAGAAAACGTTTGACCTGTGTCATTGCCAACAAAGGGTATACAACAAAGTATTGAGAAACTTTTGTTATTGACCAAATACTTATTTTCCACCATCATATGCCAATAAATTCATTAAAAATCCTACAATGTGATTTTCTGGAATTTTTTTTCTCATTTTGTCTGTCATAGTTGACGTGTACCTATGATGAAAATTACAGGCCTCTCTCATCTTTTTAAGTGGGAGAACTTGCACAATTGGTGGCTGACTAAATACTTTTTTTCCCCACTGTATGTTATAATCAAATTAGACAGACACAGCAACGTGATGATCAAGGAAATGGGATTAAATGTTCCTCCTGTCATTGGTAAAATGGGGCATTTCCTGTGGTGAATGGTGAAGTTCAATGTGTCTGATCAGTTGGCAAAGCTCCTTTCTGTGTGTTTTGATGTGCCAGGTCTCTCAGCGGTCAAACAGAATAGAATAGTTCCCTCGTGTAGCACATTAAGCAGATTCTCTGGCCCACTGATGCGTGCTAGCTCCCTCACTGGACCTCCTGAAGGACGTGTGATGTCATAGCCTGAGGGCACCCACTTCCCCACAAACGTGTCTGACAGTTTTTTGCCTTTTAGAGAAGGGACTGTCATTTGGGCAAAGGCCTGAGAATGAGCTGTTTAAGTTGAACTGGTTCTCATTTGTCAGGACCTGTCAGTGCTTTGGATGTCTATATCTCAGCCATGTCACCAGGGTGCATGGCTCTGAGATATTTTCAGTAGTCACTCCGGAGAGAGAGGCTGTGGCTTTGCCCTGAGACAGTTTTCGGTAGGTGAGCTGGTCTTCACTCACAGTGGCACCTCACCAGTTGTAGGAGCCAGCTGAGCAGCTGGGAGACAGAGATTGCCAGCTCATCAAGGCGGTTTAACACGATGCAAAAAAATTCAAGTATGCCATCAGACTTATACTGAGCTCTTTACCTTAACAAAAAGTAGGGAATCACACAATAAATCTGTCCGTTGGCATTTATGTTGAAATGTGACGGCATCATTGAAGAAGAGGGTTTCATACTAGGAACTAATAAGAGTTGATTGGGTAACAGTGAATTATAGGATCTCTATGAACGGCACACACACACACACTATTCTAGCAAATATCATCACCAGTGAATCCCCAACTGTAAGGGATCGGGGGTTGGCTGGTTCTAGACAGAGTCTGACACTTCCCCGATCTACAGAGAGGGGGAGTCATCAGACTCGATCTGGTTCACCTGAGTTCTGAGCACACCTGTCAGTAATTAGTGTAGGATTTAAGGTGTGCTCAGAAGCTCAGTCGGTGCGAGGTATTGTTCCATTGTGACTTGCTAAGCGTTTTGTTCCATTGTGACTTGCTAAGCGTTTTGTTCCGAGAGAGAGAGAGAGAGAGAGAGAGAGAGAGAGAGAGAGAGAGAGAGAGAGAGAGAGAGAGAGAGAGAGAGAGAGAGAGAGAGAGAGAGAGAGAGAGAGAGAGAGAGAGAGAGAGAGAGATTGTTGTTTTTGATTACCCGTGTATCCGACCAGTGCCTTGTTGTTTGACTACCCGTATTGCTTAACCCTCTGCTTGTCTATCTCAGTGATTACCGTACTCTGACCCTGTGCCTGTGCCCTCGACTACGACTACGCCCGCTCCCTTGGTACCTCTGCCTGTATATGCCTGGCCCGGTTTTGACCATAGCCTGCCCGACCACGATTAAGCTATTCCCTTGTCTGTACTCTAATAAAGCATCGCAATTCTGCGATTGGATCTTACCACTCTGTCCGAGTATTCAATACAGAATACCTCGCCATTACCATGGATCCAGCGGAATTACAGAGGCGATGGGAGATACAGGAGAAACGCATGGATGAACTCCTACAGCTACTCAACGCTGGTGCAGCTGAAGGCACCACCCCGAGCACGGTCAGTCCTCGTCCTACACCTCCGATTTCTCTACCGACTAGGTACGACGGGGAACCTGGCAAATGTCAGGGGTTTCTACTTCAGACGTCCCTGTATATGTCGTATAATCGTACTATGTTTCTCGATGACCGTAGCAGGGTGGATTTCATGATTTCTCTACTAACGGGAAGAGCACTGGATTGGGCTACTGCGCTTTGGGCAGCTGAGGTTCCCGAGTTGAATGCGGAAGTTCAGTTCAAGAGACTGTTCCAGGAGGTGTTCGACCACCCAGTATCTGGGCGTAGTGTGGGAGACCAACTATGCAAACTTCAGCAGGGCCGTCGCACCGTAGCCGACTACGCTTTAGAGTTCCGTACTATAGCAGCCGGTAGCGGATGGAGCGAGACGGCTTTGCTCACCGTTTTCCGAAGAGGGCTGCGCAAAGACGTACAGACTGAGTTGGTTTGTCGAGGAGATATCACTGCGCTACATGAATTTATCAAAATAGCCATCTCTATTGATAATCTGATAGTGCAACACAAGGTATCCACAGTCCGGGAGCCCTCGATCACTGGTCCTCAGCAATCGACAGAGCGGAGGAGAGAATCTGAGGAGGAACCTATGCAACTGGGACGGTCACCTCTACAAGGGTCGGTGAGACAACAACGTCGGCAAGACGGACTATGCCTGTATTGTGGTCAGTCGGGTCATTTCGTTCGTCAATGTCCGGTACGACCAAACCGTACCCTAGGATATCGCCTCGGGACTGCCAAACCGGTGAGTGAGACTCCAGTTTTGAACATTACATCTAAACAAATGTATGTGCCAGTTACCTTATCTGTCGGAGAGAAAGTGCACAGGCTGGAAGGACTTATTGATTCCGGAGCGGCTGCCAGCTTTCTGGATATGGGTCTTGCTGAGGAGTTGGGAGTTCAACTGATCCCAATTCAACCTCCCCTGCGAGTCAACGCGCTAGACGGTGAGCCCATGGGCACTGGGTTCATTACGCACCGTACCGAGGAAATCAAATTACAAGTGGGCTCCCTGCACCATGAGAACATCATTCTGTTCGTCATCTCCGCTCCACGGGAGCCGCTAGTCCTCGGCCACCCCTGGCTCGTTACCCATGATCCGGTCATCTCCTGGAAATCTGGCGATATCACGGCGTGGAGTGAGGTATGTAGGGCAGAGTGCCTCATTTTACCTTGCAAAACGTCTACTGTGGAGGATGCAAAGGGTGCGGTGTCTACTGTTGTTCCTACAGAGTACCAGGATTACGCGCAGGTGTTCTCCAAGGAGAGGGCTACCGTGTTACCACCGCATCGGGCCTGGGATTGTGCAATTGATCTGCTATCCGGGGCTACACCTCCTCGCGGACGAATCTACCCTTTGTCACAGCCGGAACGAGAATCAATGAGCAAGTATATTGATGAGGCACTACAGCAAGGGGCCATTCGCCCATCTACGTCTCCACGCCGCATCCAGTTTTTTCTTTGTTAAGAAAAGGGATGGCGGACTGCGTCCTTGTATAGACTATCGAGGTTTGAACGATATTACCATTAAAAATCGTTACCCCCTTCCTTTGATTCCAGCAGCCCTCGAGCAGATGGGGCAGGCCTCCATCTACAGTAAACTGGACCTCAGGAGTGCGTACAATCTGGTGCGCATTAGAGAAGGGGATGAATGGAAGACCGCCTTCATCACCCATCGAGGACATTATGAATATCGTGTCATGCCCTATGGACTTACTAACGCGCCCTCTGTGTTCCAGGCGTTCATGAATGACATTTTCAGGGACTTGATTGATCGCTTTGTCATAGTGTACATTGATGACATCCTAATCTACTCTAACTCTCTGAGTGAACATGTGTCCCATGTACGACAGGTTCTGGACCGACTCCGACAACACTCTCTGTTCGTGAAGGCCGAAAAGAGTGAATTCCATGTCACGACGATTTCCTTCCTTGGGGCCATACTCACCCCCGACGGGGTAAAACTGGATGAATCCAAGGTGCAAGCTGTACAAGACTGGCCTCAACCCCAGACGGTGAAAGAGCTCCAGAGATTCTTAGGGTTTGCCAATTACTATAGACGGTTCGTGCGTAATTTCAGCACAACCGCAGCTTCCCTGTCGGCGATGACCAGCTACAAGGGTCGTGGTATGAAATGGACGGAGGGGGCAGTGCGGGCTTTTGAGACATTGAAACAACGATTTACCACCGCTCCCATTTTATGTCAGCCGGATCCTACCTTGCCGTTCATCGTGGAGGTGGACGCCTCGGAGGTTGGAGTTGGAGCCGTGCTATCCCAGCGCCAAGGTGAGCCGCCCAAATCACGACCCTGTGCTTTTTTTTCTAAGAAGCTGAATCCGGCCGAGCAGAACTACGACGTGGGAAATCGTGAATTACTGGCGGTGAAGTTAGCACTGGAGGAGTGGAGACATTGGCTGGAGGGAGCAGCTCATCCGTTCCAAGTGCTCACGGACCACCGCAATCTGGAGTATCTTCACAGTGCTAAGCGACTGAACTCCCGACAGGCAAGGTGGTCTTTATTCTTCACCCGTTTCCAATTCACTGTCTCTTATATTCCCGGGTCCAAGAATTGTAAGGCGGATGCGCTTTCCCGACGGTTCGAGCTCGCTGAAAGACCGGTGGAACCAGAACCTATCCTCCCCATGAGTTGCCGTGCTGGTCCTGTGAGGTGGGCTATCGATGACACGATTCAGGAGAGCCTACAAGCGGAATCAGCTCCTCCAGAAACCCCGGTGTCGAAAGGTGTTTGTACCAGCTCCGCTTCGACCTCAACTGATGGAATGGTGCCACACGTCGCTGGGATCTGGTCATCCCGGAATCACTCGAACTACACGACTCCTCAGCCGAAAATACTGGTGGGATTCCCTCACAGATGATGTCAGAGACTATGTCTTATCCTGTCCAGTATGTGCTCAGTCCAAGGTACCCCGGGCACTACCGGAGGGTAAGCTGATGCCATTGCCAACTCCTCAACGACCCTGGTCGCACATTGCAATGGACTTTGTTACCGACCTACCAGAATCAGAGGGCCATACTGTAATTCTCGTGGTCATCGATCGTTTCTCCAAGATGTGCCGGTTGGTACCCATGACCCGTTTGCCTAACGCCACTCAGATGGCTGAGACTATGTTTACCCAGGTGTTCCGGCAGTTTGGTGTCCCGGAGGATATTGTTTCCGACCGGGGACCCCAGTTTGTATCCCGGGTATGGAAGGCCTTCTGCGAACGCTTGGGCATCTCGGTTAGCCTAACCTCCGGATATCATCCCCAGGCCAATGGGCAGACAGAACGGCTCAACCAGGAAATTGGGAAGTATCTACGGCAACAATGTTCGCGGCAGCCGCAAGAGTGGAGCCGATTCCTTCCTTGGGTAGAGTATGCTCAGAACTCTCTCGTTCACACCTCCCTACGTCTAATGCCCTTTCAGTGTGTTCTAGGGTATCAACCACCCCTGTTCCCGTGGGATACCGCACCCGGGATGGTACCGGCGGTGGACGAGTGGTTCCGTCGGAGTGCGCAGGTCTGGGAGATGGCCCATCAACATCTCAGTCAAGCCTCACAACAGCAAAAGACCTACGCCGACCGACGCCGGAGACCTACTCCCACTTATCAACCCGGGCAGCGAGTGTGGCTGTCTACCCGAGACCTGCGGTTCCGACGGAGCTGCAAGAAGCTCCAACCCAGGTACATTGGTCCCTTCAAGATACAGAGACGTATTAACCCTGTCACCTACCGTCTGTTACTCCCTCGACACTACAGGATAAACCCTACGTTCCACGTCTCCCTGTTGAAACCTGTCCATTATAGCCCGATGTACCCACCAATCGCTCAACAACCTACTACACCACCTTTGGAGGATGAACAGGACACTACCTATACAGTCCACGAGATACTGGAGTCAAGACGGAGACGAGGGGGCATCGAATATCTCGTGGACTGGGAGGGATATGGACCGGAGGAACGGTCCTGGGTCCCTGCTAAGGACATACTAGACCCCGCTCTCAAGGCCACTTTCCACGCTGAACACCCAGATCATCCCGGACCCCGACCCAGAGGAAGACCACCCGGTAGAGGTAGAAGGCCGTCAGGAGCCGGCCCTGGGGAGGGGGATACTGTAAGGGATCGGGGGTTGGCTGGTTCTAGACAGAGTCTGACACTTCCCCGATCTACAGAGAGGGGGAGTCATCAGACTCGATCTGGTTCACCTGAGTTCTGAGCACACCTGTCAGTAATTAGTGTAGGATTTAAGGTGTGCTCAGAAGCTCAGTCGGTGCGAGGTATTGTTCCATTGTGACTTGCTAAGCGTTTTGTTCCGAGAGAGAGAGAGAGTTTGTTGTTTTTGATTACCCGTGTATCCGACCAGTGCCTTGTTGTTTGACTACCCGTATTGCTTAACCCTCTGCTTGTCTATCTCAGTGATTACCGTACTCTGACCCTGTGCCTGTGCCCTCGACTACGACTACGCCCGCTCCCTTGGTACCTCTGCCTGTATATGCCTGGCCCGGTTTTGACCATAGCCCGCCCGACCACGATTAAGCTATTCCCTTGTCTGTACTCTAATAAAGCATCGCAATTCTGCGATTGGATCTTACCACTCTGTCCGAGTATTCATTACACCAACTGTAAATTACGTCTACTAAATAGGAAAAATGTTTGCAATTTGCTCCTGGTTTGGAGGTTAATATTTTGTAGTAATCAAGTGGTTTTCTTGGGTGAGGCTCAAATCAGTGTTTGGGCCATTAAAGGCTGATCATTTTGCTATTCTAGTCTGTTTGACAGATCAGCAGATACCACTTTACCACTGTAAAATCACTTTAACCTTCCGCCCATTGCTTCACTGCTAATATACATTAGCAACCAGCAGTAATCTGTAACAAGCCTCTCTCCTCCTGTTGGGATAATGTCTTTTCTGACACTTTTCCCATTAAATTTGGTCAGACAGCTTGCAGGAACCCTCGGTGTTAGCTATTGTGCTAAATATGTTATATAACTCCCATAAACAAGCTAGGAAGTGTAAATGACTTTTAGAGTGCCTCTCAGCTCCTCTTCAGAACGGGCGGGAGGGGAGGGAAATGATTGTGTGAAAATATTCACTGGCAAGATTCCCTTGTGCAAGTTCCTTGTCTTCTCTTCGTGTGAAGGCAAACAAAATATCTGTTTAAGAAAGCCAAAGCAATTGCTTTCGGTGGGCAAGCGGCTTTGTAACATTTGCATTTGTGTGCATGGCTGTTGTACCAGTGTGTAGCCCTGTCCTGGTTCTATGGCCATTTAACTCTTATTCAGAAATACCACCATGAGTGTGCATTTTGTATGTTGTCAATGAGTATTGTCTTTTGATGAATCTGTACTCACTCACTGAGGCAGAGCTAATAGGGTACTGTATATCCAGAGATTCCTATGCAATAGTGTTGAATGAGCATGCATAGTAGTCATACACAAGCAGCTCATAGAAAAGCAGCTCAGTTGTGTGTATAATACGGATAGTAAACAGTATTGGTTTCAAGCAGAATAAAGTCCCTGCAGCATTTGGCCCTCATATAAAATGGCCTCCATCACTGTAATAAGGAGAGCGGAGCTACCTCATCAGATTAAGATATAAATAAGTAGACATGTCTCCTGCATCTAATGAGATGTTACAGCCACACATAAATGTGTATATATCATCTCACCGATAGGAGATAAGATCGATTTTCTTTCTGTGTGATGAAATTTCTTATAGGTCTCTAGATAACATTATCAGCGTCCTTAACTATTACTGTAACAAATGAGAGCGTTGATCCCGTACGATAAGCACCACATTCATTTGTTTAATTAAAACAGGTTGTCTGTTCGTAGTGAGGGGGCATTTAAAAAATGTTAGAATTAAAGCACGTAATTAAGTGGAGCCCAGATAAGGACCCCTGTGTGGTGGTTGCTTCTGCTAGTGGGGAAGGGAAACTTCATTTATCCCCTGTACAATCCCACAAGGTCGTTCAGTTTATTAAAGTTAGCGGGGCGCCATCACGATAAAATATTTTATGTGCTTGTTGGAAGGGAGGGTTAGGGTGAGTCGGTGCCTAATGCTCACAGAGTCTATGGGATGGAAGTAATTAAGGCGGCATGTTATTGTGTCTTTGAGAACAGGAGAAGGACTTGTATGGCAACAAGCACCTTGACAAAGATATTTGTTTGGCCAGTGGAGTGTAGCATTAATTATCACACTCTTTGATTAAATGAGTCGTCCGGAAATGAATGTAATTTGTCTTGCCTGGTTTTAACATGGGTGTCAGAGAGGGTAATATTTTGGTTGACTGAGCTATTTTTGTATGCCAGTGTCACAAGCAGTTGAATGGAAGCCCACTCTCTGTGGCCTCTACGACTATCTGGTCTCACGGGAAGGATTGCTTTCATGCATTCCGACTTGGAAGCTTTGTCGCTTTTACAAGATAATTTGTAGTCGTGTAATACCTCAATCTCACAGAATTCAAAGAGTAATCCAGATATTCAACAAATAATCAGCTCTGCACTCTGTCAATATTGTCTATCCCAAACAAACAACCAAGGAGATCAATCCAAGGTAGGCTTTCTAGTACATTTCTTACAATCAAATGAGTCATGTCACAGATGTGACTTTGTCTTGGTAGGTGGGTTTAGAGGGAGGAACCATCAGAGGCTAAATATGATCAAGAGTTTGTTTGAAGAAATTGGAATCACATTCCATCATTTATCTCACAGGATTACAGGGGTTATGTATTCTTTCTGATTTTTTTGTTGAACTCAATTAAATGAAGAGGGGGGCTTCAAGACTTCAATGTAATCATACTGTTCTACAGTCTTCTGTGAGTTAGGGAGTTTTCTCTAACTGGTTGAGCTTTCGCAATATGAAAAAGCTGGTAATTGTTTTGTTAAGGATTATAATAACACAAAGAGCACGAGTGGCGCAGTGGTCTAAGGCACTGCATTGCAGTGCTAGCTGTGCCACTAGAGATCCTGGTTCGAGTCCAGGCTCTGTCGCAGCCGGCCACGACCGGGAGACCCATGGGCGGTGCACAATTGGTCCAAGGTAGGGGAGGTTTTGGCCGGCAGGGATGTGGGTTTGTTTCCCACGGGGGCCAGTATAAAACAAAAAAACATGTATGCATTCACTAACTGTAAGTCGCTCTGGATAAGAGCGTCATGTAAAATGTAAGTATGTTTTGATCTTGTCGTGGTTATTTGTTATGCAGTGAAAGTAGTGCAGGATTGAGAGTGACATCTTTTAGTCACTTATGCAAATAAAACATTGGCCACAAGAAATGCTTGCAGACTCCTGTATAACCACAATAAACTCACATACAATTCACCCAGTAGACTCCTGCTGTGTGAAATAGCAGACATTCCCATTACGGAAATGCGTGAAGACTACAGGATATATATATTTTTTAATCTCTTTAGCAACTTTTCCTGAGAGTTAGTCTCGCCATGTATCCATTGAAGCAGTTGGTGTTTGTAAATAAGATATGCCTATATCTTATATTTTTCATTGCTATTCCTTCATCATCCTGTTTTAATACTGAACAAAAATATATACTCAACATGCAACAATTTAAAAGATTTTGCTGAGTTACAGTTCATATAAGGAAATCAGTCAATTGAAATAAATAAATTAGGCCCTAATCTATGGATTTCACATAACTGGGCAGGGGTGCAGCCATAGTTGGCCATAGGCCCACCCACTTGGGAGCCAGGCCCAGCCAATCAGAATGAGTTTTTCCCCACAAAAAGACAGAAATATTATGTAGTTAGAACAGGTGCTTTCACACTCATCCCTGTAGCCTTCTCATTATCATTCTATGTCCCTCTCTTGCCTCTTTTAGACTCCACTCCATGAAGGCTGGTGCGTACTGCAGTATCACTGGCTCCAGATGAGGGAGGACTAAATTATCTGGTTAATATTACCAGCAATGCTCCTTGTTTGGTTACATAAATCATCAGATGAGCACCTGGAGCTATATTACAAAGGTCACTTCAAATGTGAAATCAAATGGAGCTGGGAGGGGGGGCTTCTGGCTGTAGAAGGCACGTCCAGGGCCAGTAGCAGCTAGTGGGGAGTCAGAGCTGAAGCACATTGTCTTCTGTCAAAGCTATACGACAGGGGAGAAGAGTCCAGTGCGATCTGCTAGGAGCAAAACACAAGTACACTCAAAGATGGTGGTTTATTAAGATGATGCAAAAAGGCCTTTTACCATTGAAAAAAAATTGGCACAGTTCCGGTTGACTTAAAGGGAAACTTCACCACTAGACACTATTTGGGGTATTTTCCAGTCTCCCTACATAATTCTGATTGATGAGAGGGTGTTTCAGACATAATTATGCACTATAGCTGTATTTTTTTATTTTTGCGCCGGGAGAGTTCAACCAATGACATCATTGGTTGATTGATCCTGCTGTCTGATCTAAAAATTAATGGAGTCATGTTTTGTAGCAATTATTGTGGCCTTTGAGTATCGCCGATTGCACGATCATGCTAGCAGCGAGTAGATATGGTTGTCCTTGTTCAATAAAACCATTGGACTTGTCTCAATGATGTTCCTATCTGCCAGGACATTGCAAGATATCTAGGTTGACTCATAAAGACTACTTCCTTGTTCCCACCCTCGAAGGCTGGCTTTTCAAAATGGGGCAGTACTAGTTTACAGGTTCGCAGGAGCTATGTTACCGTGCACTGTCTATCCGAAATTGCTAAATAATTAGCTACAATGGCTGCTTCTGATGATTCCTCTTTCCAAGAAGAGCTGGACGACTAAACATTTTTTGATGTTCTTTTACATAGGAACATACAGCCCTATTTATTTGAGCCTGAATACACTGAAGAGGAGTTGAGACAGCGAGAAAAAGAATTGCGAGACCAGTAAGCAGAGGTGGCAGCCTAGACAAGTAAGTTGTTTTGCTCTTGGTCGCGAGCTAGCAATATAAGCTCTCTTTTCACACTAGGCACTGTTGTTCAGTACAGTACAATTTGGTGATCAATTTAGCCATAACGGAGTTTGCTAGTACCACTACAAACCAAGCTAGCCAAGTTAAGCTAGCTAGCTAACTAGCTGTGTTTGCTATACCTAAAATGTATTGTAGTCTGACGTTATAACTAGCAAGCTAAATAGCCTAGCTAGCCTCAGTGCCTCTCATTAGGAGCAAAACTGGAGAAATGTTTTGATGATGATGGAGGAGAGTAAAGGAATGACTTTGGCTTGATGACTCATATTAGTCTTGGAGTAATTATACCTGTGTAATGTAGCTAGCTAGCTAACGTGTGTTTGTCAGATGTCTCATATTCTACACCATGTTGCTACAGTAGGAATACAGACAGTACACAGTGATTACCTATGAATGTATAATAGCGTTTTCATCTTTCTCTCACAGACTGCTTGGATACAAAGAAGTTGATGACTCTCAAGAGGAGATGTGAAAGGTCCCATAACAACAATCTCTCCTGGTATCAAAGTGACTCCAAACACCTCACTGCACCACCCAAACACACCATATGCAAGTATTCTCTTTGTAGAACTGTAGTATTTACAGTGCATTCGGAAATTATTCAGACACCTTCCCTTTTTCCACATTTTGTTACATTACAGCCTTATTCTAAAATGGACTCAATATTAATTTTTTTACCCCGTAATGACAAAGCGAAAAAAACAGGTTTTAATTTTGGGGGGCAAATAAAACAAATAATTACAAAAAATAGCTTATTTACATAAATATTCAGACCCTTTGCAATGAGATTCTAAATTGAGCTCAGGTGCATCCTGTTTCCATTGATCATCCTTGAGATGTTTCTACAACATGATTGGAGTCCACCTGTGGTAAATTCAATTGATTGGACATGATTTGGAAAGGCACACCTGTCTATATAAGGTCCCACAGTTGACAGTGCATATCAGAGCAAAAACCAAGCCATGAGGTCTAAAAACCTTTTTTTTCTTCTTCTAAAAACCTGTTTTCGCTTTGTCATTATGGGGTATTGTGTGTAGACTGATGAGGGGGGAAAACGATTTAACCCATTTTATAATAAGGCTGTAACATAACAAAATGTGGAAAAAGTCAAGGGGTCTGAATACTTTCCGAATGCACTGTATTATAAGCATTAGTAGTATATTTTTCTTCTGCTGTATACAGTATATGTCATACATTGCCATAACTGTTCCTGCATACTGCTGTGTAAACTCACCTCGGTATCCAAAGCAAATAAACTTTGTCTTGAAAACAAGCATGTATACTTATTTGCTATATTGAGACTAATCTACTATTTTATTAAAACATGTTTACTTGCCAACAAATGTATGTTTAAATGATAAACCAACTCTCTGCATCATTTGTTTTAGCAGTAAGACTGAGGTTAGTTTATCCAAATACATTTCATGTATCACAATGAATTGATCAAGAAGTTGAAGTCAACACTTTATTGGTTTCTGATACAGCTGGAATCATTTAGTCACTTGTCAGTACACTGAAAAAGTAAAGTGTTGGTCCCATGTTTCATGAGCTGAAATAAAAGATTCCAGAAATGTTCCATATGCACAAAAAATGTATTTCTCTAAAATGTTGTGCACAAATTTGTTTACATCCCTGTTAGTGAGCATTTCAACTTTGCCAAGATAATCCATCCACCTGACAGGTGTGGCACATCAAGAAGCTGATTAAAGAGCATGATCATTACACAGGTGCACCTTGTGCTGGGGACAATTAAAGGCCACTCTAAAATGTGCAGTTTTGTCACACAACACTATGCCATAGATGTCTCAAGTTTTGAGGGAGTGTGCAATTAGCATGCTGACTGCAGGAATGTCCACCAGAGCTGTTGCCTTTCGGTTACTGGCACAACGCTCTTACCCACTAAGCTACCTGCCACCCTATGTTCATCTGTAAACAAAAAAGGGTACAGTAGACTGGTATGTATTTTGTTACACTCAGAATTAATAATGGGGCATTGATGGGCTGTTAGCAAAGATGTGAAAAGTTTGAGAGGGGCTTGACTTGTAGACAGTTTAGTCGTGTATTGTTGTGTATGAGCACCAACAGTTGTGCTGTTGAGTAGACAAGCACTGCCAACAATAGAGTGAATAGGCTAGAAAAGTATACTAACAGCCCCTCTCCCCCATGCCAAAGAACTGACTGCAAGGGTGTGAAATGTTTGAGGAGCACTTGTCTTGTAGACAGTTTAGTGTATTGGTGATTTTATTTTTTATGTCAATAGGTCAGGCATACTAACGTTCACATAATACCCACCCTCAAGACACCAGTCAGTCACCCACACCATTCCCTCCTTACTAATTCCTCCTTTTCTCAGAAAGTATTAAACTGTCAAGAGGAGTGAAACAGGGTTGTCCACTAACTGCATATCTATTTATTATGACCATTGAAATGTTAGTTATTAAAATTAGATCCAACAATAATATCAAGGGGCTAGAAATCCAGGGCTTAAATACAAAGGTGTCATTGTACGCTGATGACTCATGTTTTCTTTTAAATCCTCAATTTGAATCCCTGCACAGCCTCATAGAGAATCTAGATAATTTCTAACCTCTCTGGATTACAACTGAACTATAATAAGTGTTAGGTATTACGTATAGGACCGCTAAAAAATACAACTTTTACATTACCATGTAGTTTACCAATAAAATTGTCTGACGGTGAAGTAGACATACTCAGTATTCATATCCCGAAAGAAAGAAACAATCTCACTACAATACATTTTAATATAAAGTTAGATCAGATCTTGCTAACATGGAAAGGTAAATACCTGTCTATTTGTGGAGAAATCACCCTGATTAATTCTTTAGTCATATCCCAGTTTACCTATTTACTTATGGCCCTGCCTACACTGAACAACTTGTTTTTTAAATTATATGAGCAAAAAACGATTCCACTTTATTCGGAACAGCAAGCCAGACAAAATTAAACGGGCCTATTTATATAATGAATATGATTTCGGAGGGCTGAAATTATTACATATTAAAGCATTGAACCTCTCACTAAAGGCTTCAGTCATACAAAAGTTGTACTTTTGGTTTTCCAGCAGATTAGTAACAATGGCTCACACCATGTAAAAAAAATGGCCATTTCCCCTTTATTCAGATTACCTCTCACTTTTGGTTATTTGAAAATGAAATAATCTCCAGAATATTGCTATTTTTAAAACAAGCCATAGAAAGCTGGTTGCAATTTCAGTTTAAGCCACCAGAAAAGACAGAACAAATATTACAACAAATATAATGGTGAAACTCAAATATACAAATTGATAAAAAAAAACGTTTTCATAAAAAATGTTTAAAAACGTTTGAATCTTTGTTAATGATATCATAAATAGGACTGGTGGAGTTATGTCACACATGCAGCTAACAAAAATATATGAAATGTCAGCTCTATCCAAAATTACAACCAACTGATTGCAGCATTACCGCAAAAATGGAAGAGGCAAGTGGAAAGGGGAGAAGGTAAGGAACTTGTCTGTTGGCTAAAATTGGTTAAAGAAAATTTTAATCAATAAAAAGGTATACCAGTTTAATTTAAGGACCAAAAAATTGGCAGCTGTGCCACACAGGTTGCAAAATAGTTGGGAAGAGATTTTCGATGTGCCGATTCCATGGCACATGGTTTATGAACTGATACATAAAACAATGCCGGATTCTAAACTTTGAGTTTTTCAATTTAAATGATTATACAAAATTCTTGCAAACCAATAGAATGTTATGAATATGGGGGCTACAACCATCCTAACTCTGCAGAGTTTGCTGCGATGAGACAGAATTATTAGAGCACTTGTTTTGGTACTGCCCATATGTAGCTTGTTTTTGGTCGCAAGTTCAGGAATGGCTGAAGAATTGCAACATTTACCTGGCGCTAACTGTGCAGATAGCAGCAGTGAAATTTCCCTTTAAGGGGTGTCTCTCCCATAGGCACCAATGGATAGTAGCTGGGTCTGGTCTACTTAGTTCTCCCCGTACTACTCGCCATGCATTAAACATAATTTTTTTGCCAACGAAATGTCTCGCTTTCTCTATCGTCTCTGGTACACTCTCCACTTTTACTGGTCCAGTCCAGTAGTAATTCCCCACTGGAATGGGAGCCAAGCCTAAATGTATGAATTACAGTCAGAGTCAGAGGTTCTTGTGTCCTGTGGTACCAATGAAGATGTCAGTAGTCTCACTAGGGCAGGGGTAGGCAACTAGATTCAGCCACAGGATGATTTTTGTCAGAGCTTATGTGGCCAGAACATAATTATAAATATAGCTGTGAGCAGCAATGAACGGGGTTCAAAGGATGACAGAAAGGAAACAAGATCAGTTGGATAACAAAGCAAGCACTCTATCATGTAGGAACAATCTTCCTTTACGTGCAATCAGTGAAAGCATTACCATGTTTATCTCTCAATACTACAAGGATGACACAAGTGACGTTTAGTCTAGTTTGTGTAAATTATTTAAATCTCACTTACACTCTCACAGCTGTAATTTTTTTTAAATCTTTATTTTAACAGGGAAAAACAGACTGAGACCTGGATCTCTTTTACGGCTGTGCCCTGTGTAAACATGTTGACATGTACAGTTTTAGACATACAGACAAGAACATTTCAAACATACAAAACAAAAAACACAATTCAACAGAAACAATCACAGACAACATCATATTGATCCTCCATAACATTTTTAAAATGGGCAGGGACACCAGAGTGTCTAACTTAAGTTGGATCTGCAGTTTGTTCCATAAATAAGGTGCAAAGGAACTGAAGGCAGTCCTACCCAACTCCGTGGAGACCACAGAAGTCTCTAATGTAATCCACATCTGTGATCTGGTTTTAAAATTAGTATATCTAGTGGAAATTGATGATGATATATATGGAGGTAGTTTTAAAAGAAGTGCTTTATAAATAAACAAGAGAGCATGTTGCTCTCGCCTCACAGATAGAGAGGCCCAACCCACATGTTGATATAGGATACAGTGATGAGTTTTGTAACTATCACCCGTGATAAACCTGAGTGCACAATGGTAAATAGCATCCAGTGGTTTTAATATGTTTGCCGATGCATGCATATAGATAATATCACCATAATCTAAAACGGACATAAAAATAGCCTGCACAATTTGTTTTCTATTTACGGAGGACAGACAAGCCCTGTTTCTGTAAAATATGCTGACTGCCCAAGCGGCAGGACTTCTAGTTTAACATTTTCCTGAATAAAATAGACACTTTTCACTACGTTCAGACCACATGCTAGGGCAACAATATGTGATTATACAGATATACTAATCACGATATTTCACATTGTTCATCTGCATAATTTAAATCTAATCTATAGTGCCACCAACTGGTCTGGTGCAGCCATCTAAGGTTGCAGTGACTTTATATTCACACAGTTGCTAAGGACATATACTGTACATAAGGTTTACATACCCAACTGGTGTGATATGATACCATCTAGTGGTGTAGCATGGCCAACTTTGAATGCAGTAACTAATCATTCTCAAATTAATTAGAGGCTAATTCATTGAGTCTATATACCAAATCTGGAGTCAATTTGACTAATAGTTCATGAGAACAAGATTTTGTATTTTTTTCATTAGCATATATGCTAATGTTCATCTACAGGTACAATTCGGTCCTATTTGAATGCAGAAAAAAAATGATCTAAACTATTAAAGACTAATATAATGAGTCAAAATACAAAATCTTGAGTGAATCTGGCATATGGTTCATCACGAGAAGATGATTGCAGATTATTTTGAACATTAGTGTTACATATTCAAAGAAGTTTTTGTTAATAGTTTCCTTGTTTTTATAGATAATAATAATTTGTTACACTTTAATAGCACTTTTCATTACAGACAGAATCTCAAAGCGCTTGTTGAGGAAAATAAACAACAATAAGTACTTTAAAAAGAAATATAGGCTACAACAGTAGCTAGATCAGCTAGATCAAGTCTGTTTAAGTGCTTCTTGGAGCCTCCAGCAGATGGGCAGCCCAGTCATGAGAGGATCTGGAAGCTCATAGCTACTGTAGATGGTCAGCAGAGGTGGTGGTCGGAGGTGGTGGTCAGGTCAGCATGTCCGAGGGTAGGTAGGTAGGCAGGCAGCTCGATGTCATCAGGGCATCTCACTGTCTGCAAATTCTCTGTATTGGGACTCTGTGATGAAGTTTGAGCTCCCCACAGAGAACAGCCCACTCCTTACTTCAGAAGTATCCTCCTGAGCAATGAAAAAGCTGACCCACTGCCAACTCTGCATGCATAGCCTCCACTTGGGTCACCGTTGGTGAAAAATAACCCAAAGTCAGTATGTGTAATTCAAATGAAAACACACCGGCTAGCTAGCATTAGCTAGCTTGTTGACAATGCTCATTTTCATCAATTTACCGGCCTGAATCCAATTCATGATATCAAGACTTGATCTACACACATTTAGCTATTGAAAAATAAAAATATTTACATAAAAAATAAATACATATGATAAAATATGTACAGAATTTACATGAGCTCTCTGCCTAGGCTGCCACTAGGCGCCATGGCAACTATAGAACTAGTTGCTATTTAAATATCAATAATGTTTCTTTGGTATATTTTAGCATATTAGCTTATGTGCTACTGCTATAGTGTCGCCATCTTTGAATGCGTCAACGTTATTTTCTCTAACTCTTTAGGGACTGTTGTGATAAGTGAATCTCACTTTTAGTCCATGAGAAGATGTTTTATGATTGTTTTAAGCATTAGCGTGATATAGTCAAAAAAGTGAATTGTTAATAGTTGAGAGATGTACCATGGGCCTACATGTTTGGTGTTATTTGGGCTTATGGCTCATGATACGTTTTTCAAAGGTTTTCAAAAATATCCAAGATGTGACGGATCTTATGAGTCCTTGAGGCAAATTTGTTCAGCACGAGGAAAGACACCTACATACAACGTTTCAAGTCTTTAGGTCAAACGAGGCGATGGATATGAGGGTCTAAGTGAGACTGCTTATAACAGCGCCACCAATAGGTCAATCGGTGCCATTATTTTTGACCAAGTTACTCATGGCCTCTACTTTCTGTGTGGCAAATTAGTAAAAAAGTTATGAATCTATGCTTGAGTTATTTGACCATGTCAACAAGAAGAAAAAAATTAAAAAAATAACTAATAATTTGTACACTACAAATTGACCACAACTAAACACCAAAATAGATTGTATTTGAAAATAACAATCATTTCATATCTTCATTACGTGGGAATACTTGGGAACAGATTTCCTAAAGTAAACTAATTTTTAGTTGAATTCCTGGTGATTTTACAGTCCCCCCCCCATCACTTGCGGGCCACATGTTGCTGTTGCTGACCCCTGCTCTAGGACCTGTGGGGCTGTGTGTATGTGTCTCTGTAGAGCCATGATGCTGCGGACCCAGAGCACGTCTGCCTTCACCGGCACCAGGGGTGCCCGGGGTTGCTAACAGACACCCGGTTGCACTCCATGATTCAACATCACGGTCTCAAGGCCGAGGAAACAAACATCCTGATTTTCCTATTTCATTGCGTGTCAGTATGAAGAAGAAGGGCGACAGGTGTAATGCATAAAACGGCCCCGCGGCTCCATCAGCCCTCTGACAGCTTTATGGGGAGAGGTGTTTCAATCACGCAACAGTGTCAGCGCACATCAATCTCCACACCACTGCACAGCACAGGCAGCCCACCGCATGGCGCATCCACCCCGGCACAGGGCGTAGGAGGGGGGAGCAGAGAGAGAGAGAGAGAAAGAGGGGACGATTCCTGACAAACACAGAAGGAAGATTTTTCACAGACCAGCAGGACTTCAGGGAACACACACTAGGACAGAAATGCACATATAGTCTTTGTACCTTAGTTAGGTAGTACATACTTTGGCTGGAGCCAAACACTGTGAGCAGCTATTTCAGGCAGGGTGAACAGCAGCAATAAAGTATCTCTCTAAGGTACCAGCTGTAATGAATATGGGTGAGGACTGCCTGTGGAGGACATGCCTAAATGACCTCCATTTAGTGAATTCAACCAAACACAGGGATCACATTTGTGTGTGTGTGTGTGTGTGTGTGTGTGTGTGTGTATTGTGGGGGGTTAAATGAATGTCACTGAGCACACACAGAACGTCATAAGCAGACAATGAAAAATGACTGGCGAAACTCTCCTGCAATTTCACAGTGGGAGTACAAGCAGGAGAGTGTTGGGGCGATAATCACTGGGCTGGCGCTAGTGGACTGCTAATTCATCCAGGCCTGTTGTCCCCTCTCCCAGCTCAGGTGCAGGTTATTGCCTTTCTCTATGTAATTCTGAGTGGGGTTGACGAGGGCACCTGCTGTACTGGACAATTACTCTCAGCTTGTTCTGAAGCTCACTCAAACATAAGCCCAGTGATTTCACCATCGGGGGTGTATTGTAAGGCAGATGTGACTGAGGGTGATTTGCTATGATTTGGCCATATACGGCCCATCCTCCTGGTCACACACTATCTCTGCCTGGTCTGCTCCAAGTTGGGTTAACCCATAATGCCCCAAAGGACACCACAACTGTAACAAAGGTTGATTTAAAGGAGGAATGTAATCCTTGGAAATATCATCTTGATGTCAAAATATTTTAGTTTGCTTGGTTGCTTTTTTATGCAGTTGTATTTTCCCTTGTACATTCCCTCAGCCTTGATCTCTGTGTTGTTTTTATCAACCACAGGCCGGCCCATTACAGTTTAGTAGTGTGTTAAAGAGATTTCTGCCGTATAACAGTGTTGGCAGGAGGGATGCCATCATGGCAACAGTCATCTGCAGTCCAGCTCGCTGCTAGCTCACTAAATCCCACTCCTCTGCCAGAAAAATAAATAAGTAATATTTTCATTAATCCTCACACACCTTCAAAATAATAACCCTGTTGCTTAATTGAACATTGATGTGGATCGTCCATTATTCATAGTGGAGGTCCTGTTCTTTTGTTCTGGAGAGGAAATGAAAGATGGGTGACAAGGGGTAAAACAGTCGGGAGGAAGACAACATGCATGTGTTGAGGACGGTGATACCTTCCAGGACACTGTTAGGCATCACTCTTTATCTCTACTCTGGCCAACTGCTTATTTCCTGCTGTGGGATATTTGATTTGGTGCAGGGTGACAGCATGCCAATCTGCTGTGAAAGGGATGGATCTGTGTGTACGTGTCACAGCACCAAGGTGTAAAATGCCATTTGTCTTTTCATTACATGAGACTGTTGAACCATGTCAGAGAAAATTGTGGGTATGCACTCAACAGGAGAGTGAAAATTGGCATTATACATAATGGGAAAATGGACTATTGCCTAGTGTTTTTGTTGTGCGGTCTCCTCATTTACATATTGCTCGTATGAGAAAATGTTTTTGACGTCACTGAAAGGGATGGCTCTGTGGGTGGCAGGTAGCCTAGAGGTTAGAGCACTGGGCCAGTAACTGAAACCATGCTAGTTCGAATCCCAGAGCTGACAAGGTGAAATATCTGTTGATCTGCGCTTGAGCAAGGCACTTAACCCTAATTCCTCCAGGGTTAAGGCTAATCCCTGGCTGTGACCCCACTCTTGGGGGGAGTTGGGATATGCAAAAAACACATTTCCATTTCATAGGTTATGGACTTATACATGCAGTGAAACAGGACAAAAATAAGCACCCTCTATTTGATGTAGGTGTAACCATGCTATGTTCAGATTTGAATATTTTGTAATAAGGTGCATAGAGGAAAAGGTCATTGTGTTTTTCCCAGAACCCTGTTTCTTAATCAAGACAAATCGTGAAAGCCTAACGTGATATTTTTCTCAAGGACGTACTTTGAACTATGGTTAGATGAGATATTGGTTGTATGAAGCAGGTTTGATAGTTTATTAGGGCCAACAAATGATCTCCAGCAGCATTTCCATGGTGTGTGATGGTGAGTGGAGGAGAATGGAGTGGTTGGGGGAGTCTGACATGTATTATGAGGTGAAATGTTCTAATGATGTTAGATGACATGGAACACATACCATCAATCAGTCATCCTGCCTTGCTTCATGCCAATGGAAACATGCCATAAGGTGTTGAGGGGAAACGTACAGTACCAATATGTAGTTTAAGGGTTTGCTGTGAAATGATATTATTTTGGCAAGACATGCAAAAGCATATTTTATTTTTCAATAACATGAATATTCTTGTCACAATGTTAGAGGTCTTAATAGGTTCCTGTGTCATTAGTGTACACACTATGGCAGCCCAGGGGAGTCAGGTGAAACTCAAAATAAAATAAGACAGCGGGAGACTGTTTTGCAGAGCTCAAACAAAAGTTGTACTTTAAAGGTTGGGGGAACGGGGAGGGAAGAAATCCAAGTGAAAGGCCTCCCAGGTAACGGGTGGGTCACTGTGTCCGACGTGGAGGCTCCTCGGACCGCCTGTGTTAATGAAAAAAAAAAAAAGTAGGACTGGTGGAGTTGTCGCACATGCAGCTAACAAAAACATATGGAAATGTGTGCTCTACCCAAAATTACAACCAAATAATTGCAGCAATACCTCAAAAATGGAAGAGGAAAATGGAAGGGGGAAAGTAAGGAACTTGGTCAGCCCTGCATTAAAGAACATAATTGGTTAAAGAAAGTGGTGATAAATAAAAAAGTACACCAGTTTCATTTAAGGACCAAAGGATTGAAAGCCGTCCCATATAGATTGCAAAATAGTTGGGAAGAGATTTTTGATGTACCGATTCCATGGCATAGTGTTTATGAACTGATACGCAAAACGACACTGGATTCAAAACTTATAATTATTCCATTTAAATTATGCAAAATTTTTGCTACCAATAGAATGTTATTTATATGGGGGATACAATCTTCTTTTTGAATAAAAAAAAAAGAAAAGGTATAATCTTCGTAAATGATATCATAGGTAGGACTCCTCGGACCGCCTGTGTTAATGAAGAAAAAAAAAATGAAAACAAAAAAAGCGAGAGAGTAGGACTGGTGGAGTTATGTCGCACATGCAGCTAACAAAAACATATGGAAATGTCTGCTCTACCCACAATTACAACCAGATAATTGCAGCATTACCGCAAAAATGGAAGAGGAAATTGTAAGGTAGAAAAAGTAAGGAACTTGTCTGTCGGCCCTGCATTAAAGAACATAATTGTTTAAAGAAAATTGTGATAAATAAAAAAGTATACCAGTTTCATTTAAGGACCAAAGGATTGACAGCCGTCCCATATAGATTGCAAAATAGTTGGGAAGAGATTTTTGACGTACTGATTCCATGGCATAGTGTTTATGAACTGATACACAAAACGACGCCGATACACAAAACTTAGAATTGTTCAATTTAAATTATTATACAATATTCTTGCTACCAATAGAATGTCATTTATATATACAATCTTCCCAGCTCTGCAGATTTTGCTGCGAAGAGACAGAATCATTAGATCCATTTGTTTTGGTACTGTCCATTTGTAGCTTGTTTTTGGTCACAGGTCCAGGAATGGCTGAAGGATTGCAATATTTACCTGGAGCTAACCCTGCAGATAGCACTACTGGGTGATCTGAAAGTCATAGTCAATCAATCAATAATATAATAACACCTTTAGCAAAAATGTTTATTTTCAAACTGTAGAAACAATGAGAATAGAAGGGTTCAGAACTTGTGAAACATCACAATACAGTTGAAAAATATATGGCAAATAGAAATCCAATATGATGGTGTTAAGACATAGATGGGAGGTATTGAATGGAACTGAAGATGGACTAATAACAAGATAACTAATGTAAAGCATACTGTGTATACATAATAAGTATATAGGTTATAGGTTGAGAGCTTTTGTGAAAGAGCACAGTTAGAAAGATATGGCATATAGAAGCAAATCAGATGGACATCATAGTAATAGTAATATGCCATTTAGCAGACGCTTTTATCCAAAGCGACTTACAGTCATGCGTGCATACATTTTTTGTGTATGGGTGGTCCCGGGGATCGAACCCACTGAAACTGATCAGAGAGGTCGAGGGTAGAGGAAGTTCAGGAGTAAAAACAAACAAAATATAATTATTGTAAAATTGACTGTGTCCATAAAATGTATATATGCAGTTTAGGCATACCCTCTGCCTGTCTGCCCAAGCACCCAACTGACTGCACCTCTACTTATACCCATTTTGGGTAACGAGGGACAGGTGGGACCAATTCCAGGTGCCAATTGGTTGCAGCACCTGGACTGGATAGTATTGGTGTTGAATCACCAGCCCCTGTTGGTGCCTGTAGAGCTGTCCATGGTGCTGACTCACCTTGGCCTCTCTAGCCCTCTGGAGCTGACCAAGGTCCTGATCCTTCCTTTGTAGCTCCCTGCTGGGCCCCGGATTGCCACAACACACACACACACACAGTCGTGTACAACTAACCTTGTGGGGACACAAAATTCAGTCCCATTCAAAATCCTGTTTTCCCTAACCCCTAACCTTAACTCTAACCCTTACCCTAACCTTAACCCTAACCTTAACCCCAAAACCTAACCTTAACCCTAACCCTAAACCTAACCCTAGCTCCTAACCCTAACCCTAAAACTAACCCTAGCTCCTAACCCTAAACCTAATTTTAACCCTAACACTAATTCTAACCTTAACCCTAAACCCCCTAGAAATAGCGTCTGAACTTGTGGGGACTTCTGGTCCTCACAAGTATAGTTATAACCGTCCACACACACACACACACACACACGCACACGCACACACAGCAAGAGGGAAATAAAAATTTATTTGCATATGAAAATGCATGGATATGTGTAAATTACATTCTGGGAGCTCCAGCACATTGATTGATTTACCTTTGTGGCGTAATGGAGCAATTTTGTTCTTCTCTCTTTTTTTCTGCTTTTCAATCTGCAGTAAAATTCTCGCTTCGCTCTGCGACAAGTCATCTGTCACTCTGCGCATGGCGGATTAGACTCTGGTGACAAAGTGGCCCCAAGACTTGCGAATCTATTGCCCATCAGGGATATTAAAGAGCAAGCATCAAGTAAATACCCGCTGCTTTATAGAAGGGAATAAATATAGTTCTGCTTAGTGCAAGGCAATGCTGCATAGTCATGCAGTTGATTAGTTGGTGATCTGCGATAGTGTGTTGTATACAGATGAAGGATCTTCATTTGAGCCAGTTTGCTACAGCAGGAAAATAATCCTGCAGCAACAGGAAATGTGAATTATTATGTGGATTATAGTTAGTCTACATGTTTTGTAAGGGTTGATAGATTTTTCGTAAGGGAAAATCAAGTCTGACTTTTTAAACCTCAAATACACTACAAGTTTTACATTTTAGAAAAGGTATCCTGCAACAGGGTGATCAAATTAAGATCCTACATCTGTATGGATGGTTAGCTTAGTGATGATGGGGGTCAGATGTGATGGACGAGGTTATGGAACATCAGTGTTATGTTTTTTTGTTCGTTTTTCTGTACATTAGGCATGCAGGTTTGTATTTTGTTGACATGACAATATAAATATAAATGTTGTTTGAGAGAGTGTTGGGGCTTTAAGGGCAAGACTTTTGCAGCCAGAATCTCTCCATAATGTCCAGTAATTCCCAGTGTCCAGGGTAATTACTGCAATGGCCTGTCAACACAGCCAGAGGAAACAAGCAAACAATGCACATGTTACTTACCCACCGCCAACTAATCCCTGCTTGGTGTGTGTGGTGAGAGAGAAAGAGAGAGAATCCCTGACAGTAAAACCCCTGCTCTTCAGTTAGGGGTTGATCCCCTTTCCTGCCCAATGTCATGGCTGTCACATCCTTTTTGTGCTGTGTGTGTGTGTGTGTGTGTGTGTGTGTGTGTGTGTGTGAGGGAGAGAAAAAGAGAGGGCAGGGTGGGCTGTGGTCCAGGGGTCACCCGAGAGGAGCAGCTGGCCCCTGTTTTCACACTGCTGTCCTGTGGCCAAGCAGGGCTGTCACTCAAACCCACAACCCACATCAGAGAGGCTGAGAGGTGGTCTCCCCACCTACCTGTGAGATACAGTCCCTCATGCCCCTCCACTCATCACAATCTCTTCCTCCTCTGCACCTCACTTGTTGGAGGCCATTTTTTTCTCTCACCCCCAATTGATGAGCTCTCCATGTCATGTCATCCATCCCTATTCCACTACACCTACAGCTATACTCCTACCATCTCTTAGAGAGGCTACGGTCTAGCTGGTCTTTTTTCATCCCACAAGGTTGCCTTTTGTTATTCTGACTTCGCTACAATTCGCTAGGTTCAATCAAAAACTGAGATTGCCATCCCAGCTGTGATAAAAGTACACTCGGCTCGAAATTAAATTCAACATAACTGTGAAATGAAGCAAATGTGAATAAACAAAAGGGATGCTGGAGTGATTTGACTGTGAGTGATGGCGCTGGAGTGTGAAGGGTAATGTATTGTTTCCACCCTACCATAATTGAGCTGTGCCTCTCAGAGGCTCTGAAGTGACATGTGGTGCCCCGGGACAGGGCACAAAGACAGTAAGAGGATAGCAGCACTCTGCTCGGCCTGTGACGCGCTAGCTTACTCCAGTCAACCTCAATAAGTGCTGTGCCCGCTCCCGCTCCCCTAGCCCCTCTTCCAGCCTGTGGCGTGGAAGTTAATTGGCAGCATCTGCTGTCTGGGAGCCCGAGTGCCCAGCTACCCCCCTGGCTACCCCCTGGCACCTGGAGTCACCAGCCTGGCTGCAGCAGCGAGCGGAGAAAGCCCAAACCCCACAGCTGCCACCGGTACCAGGGGAGATGTGGTCAGACAAGCTTGCCGGCTGTGCCAGGCAGAGACGCCCTCAGGGGACAGATGGTTTACAGATCTGGGTGGGAGTGGAGAGGGGGAGAGGGAGAGAGGATGGAAAGAGAGGGTGAAAGAGACTCACCTGCCATGCCCTAACAGGCACAATACTGAGTAGGCAAAGAGCCTGCTGGATTCGGTTGTAGTATAAAATTGCCTTATTTTTAAACAACAAAAGTGAAAATGATGCATTTTTGTAGGAGAATCATAATTATTGTAATGCCGGTTGTGGTGAAATTATACTTTGGACCAGTAGTTCTCAACTGGTTTAGCCTTTATATATATATAAAAATCCAGAAAATCACATTGTATGATTTTTAAGTAATTAATTTGCATTTTATTGCATGACATAAGTATTTCATCACCTAACAACCAGTAAGAATTCCGGCTCTCGCAGACCTGTTAGTTTTTCTTTAAGAAGCCCTCCTGTTCTCCACTCATTACCTGTATTAACTGCACCTGTTTGAACTTGTTACCTGTATAAAAGACACCTGTCCACACACTCAATCAAACAGACTCCAACCTCTCCACAATGGCCAAGACCAGAGAGCTGTGTAAGGACATCAGGGATAAAATTGTAGACCTGCACAAGGCTGGGATGGGATACAGGACAATAGGCAAACAGCTTGGTGAGAAGGCAACAACTGTTGGCGCAATTATTAGAAAATGGAAGAAGTTCAAGATGACGGTCAATCACCCTCGGTCTGGGGCTCCATGCAAGATCTCATCTCGTGGGGCATCAATGATCATGAGGAAGGTGAGGGATCAGCCCAGAACTACAAGGCAGGACCTGGTCAATGACCTGAAGAGAGCTGGGACCACAGTCTCAAAGAAAACCATTAGTAACACACTACGCCGTCATGGATTAAAATCCTGCAGCGCACGCAAGGTCCCCCTGCTCAAGCCAGCGCATGTCCAGGCGCGTCTGAAGTTTGCCAATGACCATCTGGATGATCCAGAGGAGGAATGGGAGAAGGTCATGTGGTCTGATGAGACATAAATAGAGCTTTTTGGTCTAAACTCCACTCGCCGTGTTTGGAGGAAGAAGAAGGATGAGTACAACCCCAAGAACACCATCCCAACCGTGAAGCATGGAGGTGGAAACATCATTCTTTGGGGATGCTTTTCTGCAAAGGGGACAGGACGACTGCACCGTATTGAGGGGGAGGATGGATGGGGCCATGTATCGCGAGATCTTGGCCAACAACCTCCTTCCCTCAGTAAGAGCATTGAAGATGGGTCATGGCTGGGTCTTCCAGCATGACAACAACCCGAAACACACAGCCAGGGCAACTAAGGAGTGGCTCCGTAAGAAGCTTCTCAAGGTCCTGGAGTGGCCTAGCCAGTCTCCAGACCTGAACCCAATAGAAAATCTTTGGAGGGAGCTGAAAGTCCGTATTGCCCAGCGACAGCCCCGAAACCTGAAGGATCTGGAGAAGGTCTGTATGGAGGAGTGGGCCAAAATCCCTGCTGAAGTGTGTGCAAACCTGGTCAAGACCTACAGGAAACGTATGATCTCTGTAATTGCAAAGAAAGGTTTCTGTACCAAATATTAAGTTCTGCTTTTCTGATGTATCAAATACTTATGTCATGCAATAAAATGCAAATTAATTACTTAAAAATCATACAATGTGATTTTCTGGATTTTTGTTTTAGATTCCGTCTCTCACAGTTGAAGTGTACCTATGATAAAAATTACAGACCTCTACATGCTTTGTAAGTAGGAAAACCTGCAAAATCGGCAGTGTATCAAATACTTGTTCTCCCCACTGTATATATATATATTCTTTTTTGTTATCTTCTCTCTGTATTTTTGTTAAAAAATAAATAGTAATTAAATTAAAATATATTTCCCTTTATTACTTTACAACCCCACCACATCATCCCTAATTTGAGTAAACTAGTGAACAACAACATTAGGCCTCTACTTCCAGCTTATACATACTACAGTGGGGAAAAAAAGTATTTAGTCAGCCACCAATTGTGCAAGTTCTCCCACTTAAAAAGATGAGAGAGGCCTGTAATCTTCATCATAGGTACACATCAACTATGACAGACAAATTGAGAAAAGAAAATCCAGAAAATCACATTGTAGGATTTTTTATGAATTTATTTGCAAATTATGGTGGAAAATAAGTATTTGGTCACCTACAAACAAGCAAGATTTCTGGCTCTCACAGACCTGTAACTTCTTCTTTAAGAGGCTCCTCTGTCCTCCACTCGTTACCTGTATTAATGGCACCTGTTTGAACTTGTTATCAGTATAAAAGACACCTGTCCACAACCTCAAACAGTCACACTCCAAACTCCACTATGGCCAAGACCAAAGAGCTGTCAAAGGACACCAGAAACAAAATTGTAGACCTGCACCAGGCTGGGAAGACTGAATCTGCAATAGGTAAGCAGCTTGGTTTGAAGAAATCAACTGTGGGAGCAATTATTAGGAAATGGAAGACATACAAGACCACTGATAATCTCCCTCGATCTGGGGCTCCATGCAAGATCTCACCCTGTGGGGTCAAAATGATCACAAGAACGGTGAGCAAAAATCCCAGAACCACACGGGGGGACCTAGTGAATGACCTGCAGAGAGCTGGGACCAAAGTAACAAAGCCTACCATCAGTAACACACTACGCCGCCAGGGACTCAAATCCTGCAGTGCCAGACGTGTCCCCCTGCTTAAGCCAGTATATGTCCAGGCCCATCTGAAATCTGCTAGAGTGCATTTGGATGATCCAGAAGAGGATTGGGAGAATGTCATATGGTCAGATGAAACCAAAATAGAACTTTTTGGTAAAAACTCAACTCGTCGTGTTTGGAGGACAAAGAATGCTGAGTTGCATCCAAAGAACACCATACCTACTGTGAAGCATGGGGGTGGAAACATCATGCTTTGGGGCTGTTTTTCTGCAAAGGGACCAGGACGACTGATCCGTGTAAAGGAAAGAATAAATGGGGCCATGTATCGTGAGATTTTGAGTGAAAACCTCCTTCCATCAGCAAGGGCATTGAAGATGAAACGTGGCTGGGTCTTTCAGCATGACAATGATCCCAAACAGGAGTGGCTTCGTAAGAAGGAGTGGCTTCGTAAGAAGCATTTCAATAATAATAATAATAATATGCCATTTAGCAGACGCTTTTATCCAAAGCGACTTACAGTCATGCGTGCATACATTTTTGTGTATGGGTGGTCCCGGGGATCGAACCCACTACCTTGGCGTTACAAGCGCCGTGCTCTACCAGCTGAGCTACAGAGGACCATTTCAAGGTCCTGGAGTGGCCTAGCCAGCCAAACAGAAAACGTTTGACCTGTGTCATTGCCAACAAAGGGTATATAACAAAGTATTGAGAAACTTTTGTTATTGACCAAATACTTATTTTCCACCATAATTTGCAAATAAATTCATTAAAAATCCTACAATGTGATTTTCTGGATTTTCTTTTCTCATTTTGTCTGTCATAGTTGACGTGTACCTATGATGAAAATTACAGGCCTCTCTCATCTTTTTAAGTGGGAGAACTTGCACAATTGGTGGCTGACTAAATACTTTTTTCCCCCACTGTATATAAATTTTATGGACACAGTCAATTTTACAATAATTCTATTTTGTTTGTTTTTACTCCTGAACTTCCTCTACCCTCAACCTCTCCGATCATTTTCATGATGTCCATCCGGTTTGCTTCTATATGCCATATCTTTCTAAATGTGCTCTTTCACAAAAGCTCTCAACCTATAACCTATATACTTATTATGGACACAGTATGCTTTACATTAGTTATCTTGTTGTTATTAGTTGTTGTTAGTTCTGAACCCTTCTATTCTAATTGTTTCTACAGATTGTAAATTGAAAATATTTTTTTTTGCTAAAAGTATTATTATATTATTGATCGATTGACTATGACTTTCAGATCACCCAGTAGTGCTATCTGCAGGGTTATCTCCAGGTAAATATTGCAATTCTTCAGCCATTCCTGGACCTGTGACCAAAAACAAGCTACAAATGGACAGTACCAAAACAAATGATCTAATGATTCTGTCTCTTCGCAGCAAAATCTGCAGAGCTGGGAAGATTGTATATATAAATGACATTCTATTGGTAGCAAGAATATTGTATAATAATTTAAATTGAACAATTCTAAGTTTTGTGTATCGGCGTCGTTTTGTGTATCAGTTCATAAACACTATGCCATGGAATCAGTACGTCAAAAATCTCTTCCCAACTATTTTGCAATCTATATGGGACGGCTGTCAATCCTTTGGTCCTTAAATGAAACTGGTATACTTTTTTATTTATCACAATTTTCTTTAACCAATTATGTTCTTTAATGCAGGGCCGACAGACAAGTTCCTTACTTTTTCTCCCTTACACTTTCCTCTTCAATTTTTGCGGTAATGCTGCAATTATCTGGTTGTAATTGTGGGTAGAGCAGACATTTCCATATGTTTTTGTTAGCTGCATGTGCGACATAACTCCACCAGTCCTACCTATGATATCATTTACGAAGATTATACCTTCTTTTTTTTTACAATTCAAAAAATTATGTTTTTTTATCAATTAGTATATTTGAGTTTAACCACAATATTTGTTGCATTATTTGTTCTGTCGTTTCTGGAGGATTCAATTGAAATTGCAACCAACTTTCTATGGCTTGTTTTAGAAATAGTGATATTTGGGAGATTATTTCCTTTTCAAATAACTGAAAGTGAGATGTTGTAATCTGAATAACGGGGAAAAGGCCATTCTTGAACATGGGGTGAGACAATCTTACTAATTTGCTAGAGAACCAGTTCGGATTTAAGTCTAACTTTTGAATGACTGAAGCTTTCAGTGATAGGTCTAATCCTTTAATATTTAATAATTTCTGTCCTCCGAATTCATATTCATTATATAAATCGGACGTTTAATTTTGTCTGGCTTGCCGTTCCAAATAAAATGGAAAAAATGTTTCTCATATAATTTAAAAAACTGTTCGCTAGGCGTAGGCAAGACCATAAGCAAATAGGTAAACTGGGATAATACTAAAGGGCTAATCAGGGTGATTTTTCCACAAATAGACAGGTATTTTACATTTACATTTACATTTTAGTCATTTAGCAGACGCTCTTATCCAGAGCGACTTACAGGAGCAATTAGGGTTAAGTGCCTTGCTCAAGGGCACATTAACGTCATTTAGCAGACGCTCTTAGCCAGAGCGACTCACAAATTGGTGCGTTCACCCTATAGCCAGTGGGATAACCACTTTACAATTGGGGGGTAGAAGGATTCCTTTATCCTATCCCAGGTATTCCTTAGAGAGGTGGGGTTTCAAATGTCTCCGGAAGGTGGTGAGTGACTCCGCTGTCCTGGCGTCGTGAGGGAGCTTGTTCCACCATTGGGGTGCCAGAGCAGCGAACAGTTTTGACTGGGCTGAGCGGGAACTATGCTTCCGCAGAGGAAGGGAGCCAGCAGGCCAGAGGTGGATGAGCGCAATGCCCTCGTTTGGGTGTAGGGACTGATCAGAGCCTGAAGGTACAGAGGTGCCGTTCCCCTCACTGCTCCATAGGCAAGCACCATGGTCTTGTAGCGGATGCGAGCTTCAACTGGAAGCCAGTGGAGTGTGCGGAGGAGGGGGGTGACGTGAGAGAACTTGGGAAGGTTGAACACCAGACGGGCTGCGGCATTCTGGATGAGTTGTAGGGGTTTAATGGCACAGGCAGGGAGGCCAGCCAACAGCGAGTTGCAGTAGTCCAGACGGGAGATGACAAGTGCCTGGATTAGGACCTGTGCCGCTTCCTGTGTAAGGCAGGGTCGTACTCTCCTTTCCATGGTAGCAAGATCTTATCTATTTTTGCTAACCTTCTATTAAAATCTATTGGAGTGAGATCATTTATTTCATTTGGGATATATATTCCGAGTATATCCACATCACCATCAGACCATTTTATTGGTAAACTACATGGTAATGTAAATTTTTACATTAATATAGTAATATTTACGTAATATAGTACATTTATCATAATTTGGTTGTAATCCAGAGTGGTTCGAAAATGTATCTAGATCCTCTATGAGGCTGTGGAGGGATTCAAGTTGTGGATTTAAAAGAAAACATGAATCATTAGCGTACAATGACACCTTTGTTTTTAAGCCCTGGATTTCTAATCCCTTGATATTATTGTTGGATCTGATTTTAATAGCTAACATTTCGATGGCCATAATAAATAGATATGCCGATAGTGGACAACCTTGTTTTACTCCTCTTGACAGTTTAAAACTTTCTGAGAAATAGCCATTATTTACTATTTTACACCTAGGGTTACTATACATGATTTTAACCCATTTTATAAGAGATTCTCCAAAATTGAAATGCTCCAGGCATTTATATAAACTCCAGTCGTACTTTATCAAATGCCTTTTCAAAGTCTGCTATGAATAACAGGCCTGGTTTCCCAGATTTTTCATGGTGTCTATTGTTTCCAGTACTCCAGTGCTTTATATTATCTCCAATGTATCGTCCATGTAAAAAACCTGTCTGATTAGAATGAATAATGTCCGACAATACCTTTTTAATTCTATGCGCTATACATTTTGCTAGAATTTTTGCATCACAACACTGAAGTGTAAGGGGCCCCCAATTTTTTAAATGGACTGGATCTTTATATTTCCCACTTGTATCCTGTTTCAGTAATAATGAAATCAGACCTTCTTCTTGAGTTTCTGATAATCTACCATTTACATAGGAGTGGTTAAAACATGCTAATAACGGTCCTCTGAGTATATCAAAAAAAGGTTTGGTATTCCTCGACTGGTATGCCATCCAACCCTGGAGTTTTCCCAGACTTAAAGTCTTTAGTTGCATCCAGAAGTTCCCTCTCTGTAATTTCACCTTCACATGAGTCTTTCTGTATGGCTGTTAATTTTACATTATTAAGTGAAAAAAAATCCCTACAATTAGCTTAAATTAGAGGAGATTGAGGTGACTGAAACGAAAACATATGCTTAAAGTACTTTGCTTCCTCTTTCAAAATATAATTTGGTGAATCATGGGTGACTCCGTCATTTGTAACCAGTTTCAGTAAATTATTTTTGGTATCATTTCTATGTTGAAGATAAAAAAATTATTTGGTGCATTTTTCCCCATATTCCATCCAGTTTGATTTATTATTTATTATATATTACACTTGATCTTTCTTGAATAAGTTTCTCAATTTCTTTTTGTTTTTAATTTTAATTTATTCTGAGCCTATATGTTACAGTTTTTATTGTTATATATTTGTTCTGTTTGACCTTCTATTTCCTTTGTTAGTGTGGACTCTTTTGACCTAAATTGCTTTTGTTTTCGAGATGAGTACTGAATTGCATGGCCTCTAAAGGCACATTTAAAAGTGTCCCATACAATAAGGGGATTTGCTGTACCTATGTTATGTCGGAAACAATCAGTTATAAATTCCTCTGTCCTAGTTAAAAACAAGTTATCATCCAAAAGGCTTTGATTAAATTTCCAATATCCTCGCCCACGTGGAAATTCAGTAAGAGTAATGTATATGCCAATTATATGATGGTCCGACCGCAATCTGTCCCTATCAACACTTTTTAAACTTTTGGTGCCAACGAGAATGACATAAGAAAGAAGTAAAGACGACTAGCTTGATTGAGTCTCCACCATGTACATCTCACTAGGTCAGGATATTTAAGCCTCCATATACAGTTGAAGTCGGAAGTTTACGTACACTTAGGTTGGAGTCATTAAAACTCGTTTTTCAACCACTCCACAAATGTATTGTTAACAAACTATAGTTTTGGCAAGTCGGTTAGGACATCTACTTTGTGCATGACACAAGTAATTTTTCCAACAATTGTTTACAGACATATTATTTCACTTATAATTCACTGTATCACAATTCCAGTGGGTCAGAAATTTACATACACTAAGTTGACTGTGCCTTTAAACAGCTTGGAAAATTCCAGCAAATTATGTCATGGCTTTAGAAGCTTCTGATAGGCTCATTTGAGTCAATTGGTGGTGTACCTGTGGATGTATTTCAAGGCCTACCTTCAAACTCAGTGCCTCTTTGCTTGACATCATGGGAAAATCAAAATAAATCAGTCAAGACCTCAGAAAAAAATTGGTAGACCTCCACAAGTCTGGTTCATCCTTGGGAGCAATTTCCAAATGCCTGAAGGTACCACGTTCATCTGTACAAACAATAGTACGCAAGTATAAACACCATGGGACCACGCAGCTGTCATACCGCTCAGGAAGGAGACGCGTTCTGTCTCCTAGAGATGAACGTACTTTGGTGCGAAAAGTGTTAATCAATCCCAGAACAACAGCAAGGGACCTTGTGAAGATGCTGGAGGAAACAGGTACAAAAGTATCTATATCCACAGTAAAACAAATCCTATATCGACATAACCTGAAAGGCCGCTCAGAAAGGAAGAAGCCACTGCTCCATAAAAAGCCCGACTACGGTTTGAAACTGCACATGGGGACAAAGATTGTACTTTTTGGAGAAATGTCCTCTGGTCTGATGAAACAAAAATAGAACTGTTTGGCCATAATGACCATTGTTATGTTTGGAGGAAAAAGGGGGTAGGCTTGCAAGCCGGAGAACACCATCCCAACTGTGAAGCACGGGGGTGGCAGCATCATGCTGTGGGGGTGCTTTGCTGCAGGAGGAATGGGACAAAATTCACTCAACGTATTGTGGGAAGCTTGTGGAAGGCTACCCGAAACGTTTGACCCAAGTTAAACAATTTAAAGGCAATGCTACCAAATACCAACTGAGTGTATGTAAACTTCTGACCCACTGGGAATGTGATGAAATAAATAAAAGCTGAAATAAATCATTCTCTCTACTATTATTCTGACATTTCACATTCTTAAAATAAAGTGGTGATCCTAACTGACCTAAGACAGGGAATTTGTATTAGGATTAAATGTCAGGAATTGTGAAATATACAGTTTAAAAGTATTTGGCATATGTAAACTTCCAACTTCAAATACTAGTTATTTTTTTGTCATCCAGAGCGACTTACAGTTAGTGAGTGCATACATTTTCATACTGGCCCCCCGTGGGAAATGAACCCACAACCCTGGCATTGCAAGCGCCATGCTCTACCAACTGAGCTACATCACATTCATGATTTCCTTAAGAGCATGAGGGTGATAGTTTGTAGTGTGATTTCCTTTTCGGTCCATTGAGGGATTTAAAACAGTATTATAATCTCCCACCATAATAATAGAGTCTTGTATTGCTTGCAGGGTTGATAATTTATTATATACAGTGAGGAGAACAAGTATTTTATACACTGCCGATTTTGCAGGTTTTCCTACTTACAAAGCATGTAGAGGTCTGTAATTTTTATCATAGGTACACTTCAACTGTGAGAGACGGAATCTAAAACAAAAATTCAGAAAATCACATTGTATGATTTTTAAGTAATTAATTTGGATTTTATTGCATGACATAAGTATTTGATCACCTACCAACCAGTAAGAATTCCGGCTCTCACAGACCTGTTAGTTTTTCTTTAAGAAGTCCTCCTGTTCTCCACTCATTACCTGTATTAACTGCACCTGTTTGAACTCGTTACCTGTATAAAAGACACCTGTCCACACACTCAATCAAACAGACTCCAACCTCTCCACAATGACCAAGACCAGAGAGCTGTGTAAGGACATCAGGGATAAAATTGTAGACCTGCACAAGGCTGGGATGGGCTACAGGACAATAGGCAAGCAGCTTGGTGAGAAGGCAACAACTGTTGGCGCAATTATTAGAAAATTGAAGAAGTTCAAGATTACGGTCAATCACCCTCGGTCTGGGGCTCCATGCAAGATCTCACCTCGTGGGGCATCAATGATCATGAGGAAGGTGAGGGAACAGCCCAGAACTACATGGCAGGACCTGGTCAATGACCTGAAGAGAGCTGGGACCACAGTCTCAAAGAAAACCATTAGTAACACACTACGCCGTCATGGATTGAAATCCTGCAGCACACGCAAGGTCCCCCTGCTCAAGCCAGCGCATGTCCAGGCCCGTCTGAAGTTTGCCAATGACCATCTGGATGATCCAGAGGAGGAATGGGAGAAGGTCATGTGGTCTGATGAGACAAAAATAGAGCATTTTGGTCTAAACTCCACTCGTCATGTTTGGAGGAAGAAGAAGGATGAGTACAACCCCAAGAACACCATCCCAACCGTGAAGCATGGAGGTGGAAACATCATTCTTTGGGGATGCTTTTCTGCAAAGGGGACAGGACGACTGCACCTTATTGAGGGGAAGATGGATGGGGCCATGTATCGCGAGATCTTGGCCAACAACCTCCTTCCCTCAGTAAGAACATTGAAGATGGGTCGTGGCTGGGTCTCCCAGCATGACAACGACCCGAAACACACAGCCAGGGCAACTAAGGAGTGGCTCCGTAAGAAGCATCTCAAGGTCCTGGGTGGCCTAGCCAGTCTCCAGACCTGAACCCAATAGAACATCTTTGGAGGGAGCTGAAAGTCCATATTGCCCAGCGATAGCCCCGAAACCTGAAGGATCTGGAGAAGGTCTGTATGGAGGAGTGGGCCAAAATCCCTGCTGCAGTGTGTGCAAACCTGGTCAAGACCTACAGGAAATCTGTAATTGCAAACAAAGGTTTCTGTACCAAATATTAAGTTCTGCTTTTCTGATGTATCAAATACTTATGTCATGCAATAAAATGCAAATTAATTACTTAAAAATCATACAATGTGATTTTCTGGATTTTTGTTTTAGATTCCGTCTCTCACAGTTGAAGTGTACCTATGATAAAAATTACAGACCTCTACATGCTTTGTAAGTAGGAAAACATGCAAAATCGGCAGTGTATCAAATACTTGTTCTCCCCACTGTAGCTGTACCATGATATTTGCATTGCTACTAAGTAACCCTCCAATTGTTCTCCACTATTACCCCCGCTAAAGCCCCTCCCCATCCCAAGATGGGTTGTCATCCCAGTGATCGTCATACCACCCCCGTCCCCACGGATCCCTAGGCCCCCCGAGAGGCCAGTACTCATCCTTCGAAAACAGCTCACAGTGCCACCCACAAAACAGAAGCAGGTCAACCGCCAAAAGCATTTCCAATGCTCTCACCTCAATATATATATATATATATATATATATATATATATATAGCTATTAAAAATATCTATTCAAATATCTTGCATATCTTAATTTCCATCATTATCAATTAATGTGCGTAATAATGTCGGCAGTTCATGCGAAGGATTGTTATCTATAACCCGGAATGCCATTGTATTACATTACATTTTTGTCATGGTCCTCTGTAGCTCAGCTGGTAGAGCAGAGCACAGCACATGTAACGCCAAGGTAGTGGGTTCGATCCCCGGGACCACCCATACACAAAAATGTATGCATGCATGACTGTAAGTCGCTTTGGATAAAAGCGTCTGCTAAATGGCATATTATTATTGTCAAGCAATTATTATTTTAGCAAACAGTTATTGTGGTTCATCCTATATTCTCCCTAACATCCTTAGCCCCTTGCAACAGATGTGGGATACACACACACACACGCACATACTCTAACACACTCAACCCCTTTCCTCCACAATCAACCATAAGCTCAGATGCTCAACAGTTGTTACATCCCAGAGCCCAACTCAAGAAATGATCTGATTTACGAATGCATATACAGTTACAGCTATTTGAGAAAGCATGCAAAATTTAGCAAAAATTGACAAACGTTTGAGATTTGATTAACCTATGTCAAGTCCTAGGTGATGGAAATCAGATCCACCCTCTTCCCCTGAGACACAAACACTCTGGTCCCCCGTTGTAACCATTTTTTCCCAAGCATCTCCGTGCAGTCAGACCTTTTGTTATTTTGTGCCACCAGGGCCACAATAATATGCCCCCTCTCTGATTGTCCGAGTGTGACCCCCTCCCCATGGGTTACTGCAGCCAGTGTTGCCAGCACTGCCACTACCTGGGTGGGGTACCCCACCGGAATCCCCACCGGCTAGGTACAAGGTCGTCAAGGTTCTCATTAGCAGCTTAGAGAATTTCCTTGTATATTATGCTCTCCCATCAGGGGGCTCTGGCGTTGTAGGACCAACCCTGCCAGGCAGGTTCAGAATCTTGAGGGGGCAGTGCTGCTCTAGTAGGTCTCTGACTGCATTTAACTTTCTGTTTTGGCTGCATATAGGCGACTTACAGCAGGGCCATAAAACAGATGGGGACTTCTCTTTGTTGTATGGGTCGCCCTGGTGGGTGTCTAGGATATAGGGTTGGGGACTGTTCCATCATGATAGGACAATAAAAAAATAGATTAGATGTATACTTTATTTTAAAATGTATATCCCTCATTTAGTCGTGAACCAATATTCGCATCGCGAAAAAGTATCCGCAAAATACAATCTGGAAAACTATTTTTAATGCTATAATGATAGTAAATGTAGCAATTATATGACATGGGAACAACATTTCCACCTATTTCATTGTCAGTAAAAAAAAAAAGCTAATATTCTTGATGAACAATGTTAATAAACTCACTGGCTTAAGGCCAAAATACTATGATTGAAGTTTTTTCCCCAAGATTGTTAAGTTCATTATTTCTACCTGGTTTAAGTCATTTAAGTTCAGACTGGAGTATTTCTTCATTAAAAAAAATAATATGTTTTTGGATTTTTTACACCCACGACCCACTCAAAACCTCCAGCAACCCAAATGTGGGTCGCGACCCACCAGTTGAGAATCGCTGCTTTAGACTTTTGTTGAGGCAGTATCCTGAATTCAAAGTGCAGATCCTATCCAATATTATGTTATTGTTTTGAATGAAGGATTGTAGCTATCCTGAATCTGTAGCTGTCCTGGAATGTCCTTGTGTAGGTGTGAGGTCATTCTCCTAACCAGTCAGTGTAATTACTGGTTCTTGCTCTTCATTTCTCGTATATAGTATGACATCACTCCAAGTGTATGACATCTTTATGATGACCTCAGTGTGATCTCATGGTTTGTCGTGTTGCCATCAGGAGAGCAACATCACTGTGAGGGGATGATCTCATCATTCTAACCTCTATCTGATGAGTCATACTGACACAGACTCAGTAACATGGTTATGATACGGCTGAGACCATTGTTATACTCTAATGAGTATGTGGATGTACATTTCAAGACTTTATGACTCAGAGAAAACAACAAAGATGTTCTACATAGAGAGCTGAGATGGGAATACTTTCACCATTGGAATTTAATTAGCAGAAAACATCTCCTTTGATGAACACATTTCCAACACAACTTATATATTTCAGTAACCTGCAGGTGGATTTACTGTATATGGATTACTCTACAGAAATCATTACATATTAGACTCCAGTCCTATCCCAGTATGGATGTTTATGTAAATACCAGAGGTAAGCCTTACTATTCAGTGCACAGACAACAAAGGAGTGAGAGGGGAGATTGTTTGTATGGGAAGATAATGCTATCAGAGTGCAGGCAAATTGAATCTGGAGATGCAGCTGGATAAGCCCTCAAAAAGCCCTGTCACTCCCCCATCTCTCCTCCATCTCTACAGCATCTCTCCAGCACACTGCCCCGGGCTACATTAAGCTACATGTCTGCCTTCCTGTAATTAAGAGAGAGAGCCATTGTTCGCCTTCGAAGGAGAATGAGATGCTGTCCAGTTGTCAGGAGCAGACTGCTCTATGTCTGGGTTCTAACCAATGTGTGTGTGTGTGTGTGTGTTTTAAGTTTCTTAGCTTTTTGTGTGTGTGTGTGTGTGTGTGTGTGTGTGTGTGTGTGTGTGTGTGTGTGTGTGTGTGTGTGTGTGTGTGTGTGTGTGTGTGTGTGTGTGTGTGTGTGTGTGTGTGTGTGTGTGTGTGTGTATGTGAGTGCAGTGTTGTTAGCCAGGCATGCAGACTGGTGCCAGGCTGTCTACCTGGGTCCACTCCACCCAGTGAGCTGATGCAGACAGCAGACATCCCCAGCTCCCCTGGGAGAGGAGAGAGGTCTCAACCACTCCACCTGCGCTCTCCTCTCCTCTCTCAATTCTTTATCTCATTGACACTGTTTTTGTTTACAACAGGCTTTTAAGTCTCAGACACTTTTAGATGGTTTATCAATGTTTCTAATAGAATTTTGCTATTCTCTGTTGTGCTTGCGGCTGGACAAGGTCAGCAGCTTTTTTGTTGCTTACAGGAGTGCATCTCAAAGTTATTATGACATTAGCTTTACTCCATATTTAGCATTCTCATTAGCTGTACTCCTAGTATGATGGGTGTGTTGGTATCAGCTGTGATCCAGACCACACTGTGGCGTTGTGGCTCCCCTGGGACCGGAGACTGAACACTAATGTGGGGTGGGGTCTACTGCTGCATGCTGTGGGTGCATGGGGAGCTGGTGTTTGTTCCTGTTATCATAACCCCTCATATACTTTCACACATTTATAAACACACACACACACACACACCAGGGTACAACGCTGACATCATGGTTTCTGCGTGTTAGTGCCCCCCCACAGACGAATTCCACCTGCCCTCTTGCCCCAGATGGGGGTGGCGGCGCCACGCTGGCGATGGCAGGGTGATCATCTGCTCTCAGCTAATTGCCCCATCACCTCCCAGCACAGTGGGACCTGTAGCTGAACCAGAATGGAGCCATGGGCGGAGGCTGGGGGCTGGGAGCTGGGGGAGGGAGGGAGGGTACAGTGGTGTTACAGTCAACCCTCTGCCCTGTCTGGCACATAGGCCACTCTGGCACTGTCTCTAGCAGAGATGGGAAGGTCATGCTACTACTCATCACCACCAAGAGGTGTGGCCATCTGCTGGCCAATCAGGGTGCTGGCACAGCCATACTCCTCTCTGGCATTTTGCTGAGCACAGAGTCCAAGGTTGCCTGATCAGACATGACATGATTCTCAATAATTTATTTAAGACATGTATGCCCTGGTTTTGTCTCTGAATGCTATCACAAGCCTCTGGCCCTACATCACACCTGTCTGTCTGTCAGACCTGCTGTGTATGAGTGCGATGTATATGAATGAGATCCAGTGTTTACACACAGATGTGAGTAGAATATCTCCACACTACAGAGTAATGGTCTGATACTGGATAATGCAGCTATCTCACCAGAGGGGTTGTAGAAGGACTATCGTCAGCCATCACAAGGCTCTGTGTTTCACCACTAACCCTACTGTATAAACCCACTTTACAGTGCTGCCTGCTGGGCTCACTCCATACCACCACTACCCAGCCCAGACTGGATATAAATCTTCCACTGCGTTTCAAAGAACTGTCAGGAGTACTACAATGTATCACCCCTGAGCCCACTGAGTAATCCTAATGGCATGTGCAGACCACTTGTATTTTGATTACTTATTTTGATATAATTAATGACGCCATAAAGTGAACTCTGAAGTTGAGTCGATGCCTCTAGCTGAAGTACGCAGTGTGTGTATGTGTGTGTGTCCTGAGTGAATTGTCCAAGAGCATTTGCAACACTCTTAAAACCATAATAAGTGAGCTGGGTGATCTGAAAAGTCATAGTCAATCGATCAATAATATAATAATACTTTTAGCAAAAATGTTTATTTTCAATTCACAATCTGTAGAAACAATGAGAATAGAAAGGTTCAGAACTTTTGTAAGACATCACAGTACAGTTTAAATATATATGGCAAATAGAAATCCTATATGGATGGTGTTAAGAGATAGATGGGAGGTGTTGAATGGAATTGAAGGATGGGACTAATAACAACTAACAACAAATAATAACAAGATAACTAATAATGTAAGCATACTGTGTCCATAATAAGTATATAGGTTGTAGGTTGGGAGCTTTTGTGAAAGAGCAAAGTTAGAAAGATATGGCATATAGAAGCAAACCGGATGGACATTATGAAAATGATCGGAGAGGTTGAGAGTAGAAGAAGTTCAGGAGAAAAAACAAACAAAATATAATTATTGTAAAATTGACTGTGTCCATAAAATGTAGATAGTAAGTATAAGCTGGAAGTAGAGGCCTAAGCATTGTTGTTCACTAGTTTACTCCAAGTAGGGAAAGGGTGGCGGGGTTGGAAAGTAATAAAGGGGAATCTTTTTTTTTCAAAGGATATGTATGTGTATGTGTATGTATGTATGTGTGTATGTATGTATGTGTGTGTGTATGTGTGTATATGTGTATATATATATGTATATATATATATATATATATATATATATATATATATAAACATGGGGGATTGGAAGTGATGCAGACAATTACATTGATAGAAGTTACAATCTATCTGCAATATTAAGTTGATCTACCCCCCCAAAAAAAAATATAATAATAAATAAAACAATAAGTGAGCTGGGGAGCAGTGCCTTATTTGTGTAATAAACAGAATAGGCACAGCAGTAATACGCAGCAACCTTACATGGTCTCATGTGACCTGATACCTCTCTGCAATGATAGCCCTCATCTAGTTTTTTATTTCCTTTCATGCTACCTGTTCCCATAGACTTCCAGTCATTGTGCTAACGATAGTTAGCAATTGTACTATTGCTGGTTAGCAACTTCCTTCAAACTGCACACATACATAAAAATGGTATCCACAAGTTCTTCTGACTCTGGGGAAGTGGATAAAGGGCCTTTGCCAAAATCCCAAACTATCTCTTTAAAATCCACTCTGTGCTTGTCTATGATGTCACATTTCATCACTAGTCCAAATAGAGATAAATTAAGAATTAAAGGGTTTGGGCATTTTGATAGATGTAAGAAACCGTATATGAATGAATGCCCTATTGCTATCAGTTAATATCAACTTAGTGTCTTAGACCTGGCTCAAGTTCCTCCTAGTTTCCATTTTTGCATGCAAGCAGTAGTCGTAAAAGCACTATACTGGAATATACAACAGTGCATTTCCTCCAATTACTCTGGGGCTTTGAGTTTATGATTTCAGTTTATGATTTAAGGTCTGGGAGGCTGTGTGTTGCTGTTCGCCAGGCACTTAGCTTTAACACGGCTACGTCCCAATAGCATTTATGAGTGGATTTGATGCCGCACCCCTATGCTCCTGCAATAGAACAAACAGTACTACTGAGCCCAGCCATTTTGTGCACTTACACATTGGGTGCTTTTAGGTGGGATTTAGGACTATTTGGTTCAACTCTGGTAGAAATACTGTATCTGCTGCTGCATTCTATTAACTCAAGTGAAGCACTATGAATGTGATCTGGTATTGATTGTTGGCCTGTTTGATCTAATTCACCCAAGGGTTTGTAATTTATTGAAGTCTCTAAAGGGAAATTATATTTTAAAAGCCGATATCAGATAGCTTAACGTTGGGAAGACAAATAAACTAATGTACTTAGAGGGAATAGAGTAATCAAATCATGCGGGTTGAATGGTGAAAAGAGAACAACAATGCTGACATAGATGTGTGACGTCTTTTATCACTTCTGTCTTTCCCCAAAAAATGCTGTTGAAAAAGAGATTAAATAGAACATTTAATGACTTTATGGTTTTGATGTCTCTTGTAAACTGCTGATTGTCTCTACAGTAAGTGGGCTTTGAGATGCCTTTCCAAAGGAAAGCCCGGAGCCTACTAATTACCCATGACTACTGTACATTGTTTCAAACCCACTCACTGATTTGATGCTTTCCAATGACTTGCAATGGCAACTGCTTTACATGGTATTCCAGTATACCATCAGTGATCACATATTGCCAACAGAATGACAAAGCAAGAGAGGTTGCTTAGTAACAGTGACATTGGATACCGTCTTTATGCCTGATTTGCATCCAAAATGATGGATAGATACATTACATGTGTGAGAGTAGGAGGCATACTTGACTTTTTTTCGGATATTTCTAAAGCTATTTTCTTCTTGGATTAGTATTCAAAACAAGGAGGCTGTGCCATGTTTTAACAACAGTGGAATTCTACAACATCTGGCAGCGTTTGCGTTAGGAAGAGAAATTGGCTCTTCAAATGCTGCTAGTAGTATATTATCTTTGTGAAAAATATCATTCAAAAAATAAATAAATATATTTTAGGAACAGAGCTTCCATTAGTCACAAAATTGAGCTGGTGACTAGTTTTATGCACTTATTCTAAACCATTTAACCTTCCCATCATTAATATAATATGCCATTTAGTAGACACTTTTACCAAAGCTACTTACAGTCTTGTATGCATGCACTTTACATATGGGTGGTCCCAGCGGGAATCGAACCCACGACCCTTGGTATTGTAAGCGCCATGCTCTACAGACTAAGCCACACAGGATCGCATTGAGCATTTGACAGCCTCAGATCTAAAAGGAAGCAGAGAGAGAAGAGAGAAGCGAGAAGCGAGAAGTGTGACTGCAGTGACCTCTACGCTTGATTGATTTGAGAATATAGACAAGATGTCCCCCAGTATGAAAGCAGCCAATTGTATCCCTCATCTCTGAGACTTCTGAGGGAAACAGATCAACATCAAAGTCAAAGCCCTTCTTGTATCTGCTAACAGTTGAGAAGTTGAAAAGCAGAGGGAAGAGGAGTGGCATCAATAAAGGCTTGCTTTTAGCTGCCAGTGCTCTGCGCTCTTTGGTGCCTGCATATAAACGTTGACCGGGATTCTGCTGGGGCAGCCATGTTATCACATAAGGAATTTCAAGCAGAGAGTTGAGTTTTTCTTATCTTCCTGTATGCCTGCTCTTGTATAGAAGTTGTGTTGTTGTCTCACAGCCCTCGTTCAGTTGATGACCTTGAGCTCTAGGATGGAGCTTTCTGTGGTGTAGAATGTGTTTGTGGCGTGTGTGTGAGTGTGTGTTGTCTGCGGCGCTGAGTTGTGAAACCACGTGTGCATATTATTATCCGGGGGCGGCTTTTTTTGAGCCACATGCAGCGATAAATCTGTTTGGGAATGGGGGCACTGTACCACATCCTGAAGTACGAGACACATGGGGCGTCTCGTACTTCAGCAAAACAAATTGCCAGCAGCCGTTCAGGGGCAGCTACTGCCGAGATATAAACCAGGGGGACAGCAGTCTCTGCATCGCTGCTCTCCAGAGGAAGACTCAAAGCTATTTTCTTTGGCCAATAACAGTAAAGCAGTCCTGGGATGGCCAGCAGTAAATTCCTGTCAGGTAATTAAAGTCAATAGCGAAGCCTCACTCAGTCAGTAGCCAACAAGGTCAAATGGTACAGAGGAGAGCTGCACGGTTGGATAATGCCAAACAAATATATAAATAAATAAAGTGTCATCTTATTTCATTAACTGAGCGGTGTGGGGTGTGACAGGGTAATGCAGCCTGCCCCCTGTTCTCAGCCTGCCACGCCTCCTGTGTGTGCAGGGTGTGACACTCTGGCTCCATGGACTTTGATTATTGAGCCAGGGTTGTTCATTTTCATTGTTTGGGTGTATTTCTATGTTGGGTATTCTAGTTGTTCATTTCTATGTTTGGTGATTAGTCATATGACTCCCAATCGGAGGTAACGAGTGTCAGCTGTCGGCTCGTTATCTCTGATTGGGAGCCATATTTAAACTGTGTGGTTTCTCTTTTGGTTTTGTGGGTTTTTGTTCCTGTACAGTATTTGTAACTGTGGACTTCACTAGTCGTCTTGGTTTATTGTTTTTGTCGTTCGTGTACTTTTCTCTAATAAAGTCATGTTCGTTCAACGCGCTGCGTATTGGTCCGTTTCCTCAGACGATCGTGACAGAAAAACCCACCATAAAAGGACCAAGCGGCGTGTCAAGCGGCAACAGGATCCACCTACACAGGATTTATATCCACCCATAAAGGATTCATGGACATGGGAGGAGATTCTGGATGGTAAGGGGCCTTGGGCACAACCGGGAGAATATCGCCGTCCTCGTGAAGAGCTGGAGGCAGCTAAAGCCGAGAGGCGGCGATATGAGGAGGCAGCACGGAGGCAAGACTGGAAGCCTGTGGGTACTACCCAAGAATTTCTTGGGGGGCTAAGAGGGAGTGTGGCGAAGTCAGGTAGGAGACCTGCGCCTACTCCCTGGACTGACCGTGGAGAGCGAGAGTACGGGCAGACACCGTGTTACGCAGTTGAGCGCATGGTGTCTCCTGTACGCAGGCATAGCCCGGTTCGGTACAGTCCAGCTCCACGTATCGGCCGGGCTAGATTGAGTGTTGAGCCGGATGTCATGAAGCCGGTCCCACGCAGCTGGTCACCAGTGCGTCTCCTCGGGCCGGCGTACATGGCACCAGCCTTGCGCATGGTGTTCCCGGTTCGCCCACATAGGCCGGGTGCGGGTTATTACACCTCCCCGTACTGGTCGGGCGACGGGGAGCATCAACCCAGGGAAGGTTGGGCAGGCTCAGTGCTCAAGGGAGCCAGTACGCCTGCACGGTCCGGTATTTCCGGTACCACCTCCTCGCTCCAGCCCAGTACCACCAGTACCTACACCACGCACCAGGTTTCCAGTGCGTCTTCAGAGCCCTGTGTCTCCTCCACGCACTGGCTCTATGGTGCGTGTCTCCAGCCCTTTACCACCAGTGCATACACCACGCACCAAGCCTCCTGTGTGTCCCCAGAGTCCTGTGCGTCCTGTTGTTGCTCTCCGCACTAGCCCTGAGATGCGTGTCCTCAGCCCGGTACCTCCAGTTCCGGCACCACGCATCAGGCCTACGGTGCGTCCCCAGGGTCCAGCATGCCCTGTTGCTTCTCCCCGCACTAGCCCTGAGATGCGTGTCCTCAGCCCGGTACCTCCAGTTCCGGCACCACGCATCAGGCCTACGGTGCGTCCCCAGGGTCCAGCATGCCCTGTTGCTTCTCCCCGCACTAGCCCTGAGATGCGTGTCCTCAGCCCGGTACCTCCTGTTCCGGCACCACGCACCAGGCCTACGATGCGCCTCAGACGGCCAGAGTCTGCCGTCTGCCCAACGGGGCCTGAACTGTCCGTCGGCCCAACGCCGTCTGAACTGCCCGTCTGCCCAACGCCGTCTGAACTGTCCGTCTGCCAAGCGCCGCAGGAACTGCCCGTCTGTACTGAGCCTGCAAAGCCGCCCGTCTGCCATGAGCCTTCAGAGCCGTCCGCCAGACCGGAGCCGCTAGAGCTCTCCGCCAGACAGGAGCAGCCAGAGCCTTCCGCCAGACAGGATCAGCCAGAGCCTTCCGCCAGACAGGATCAGCCAGAGCCTTCCGCCAGACAGGATCAGCCAGAGCCTTCCGCCAGACAGGATCAGCCAGAGCCTTCCGCCAGACAGGATCAGCCAGAGCCTTCCGCCAGACAGGATCAGCCAGAGCCTTCCGCCAGACAGGATCAGCCAGAGCCTTCCGCCAGACAGGATCAGCCAGAGCCTTCCGCCAGACAGGATCAGCCAGAGCCTTCCGCCAGACAGGATCAGCCAGAGCCTTCTGCCAGACAGGATCAGCCAGAGCCTTCCGCCAGCCAGGATCCGCCAGAGCCGTCCAGCCAGGATCCGCCAGAGCCAGTTAGTCAGGTACTGCCCCTTAGTCCGGTGCTGCCCCTTAGTCCGGTGCCGCCCCTTAATCCAGTGGGGTTTAGTTGGGGGGTGGTCATGTGGAGGGGGCTACGGAAGCGGATAGTGACTAAGGTGGGGTGGGGACCACGACCTGGGCCAGAGCCGCCACCATGGACAGACGCCCACCCAGACCCTCCCCTAGACTGTATGCTGGTGCGCCCGGAGTTCGCACCTTTAGGGGGGGGTACTGTGACACTCTGGCTCCATGGACTTTGATTATTGAGCCAGGGTTGTTCATTTTCATTGTTTGGGTGTATTTCTATGTTGGGTATTCTAGTTGTTCATTTCTATGTTTGGTGATTAGTCATATGACTCCCAATCGGAGGTAACGAGTGTCAGCTGTCGGCTCGTTATCTCTGATTGGGAGCCATATTTAAACTGTGTGGTTTCTCTTTGGTTTTGTGGGTTTTTGTTCCTAGTTCAGTCATAGTCACTGTAGGACTTCACTATCGTCATTTGTTTGTTGTTTTCGTGGTTGCTTTTATTTAATAAAGTCATCATGTTCACTCCACGCGCTGCGTATTGGTCCGTTTCCTCAGACGATCGTGACACAGGGAACAGCAGGAGCTCCTGATCTCAGCTCTGGACTAACACAGGAGAAGGCAAAACACCTGGGACCTCCTGACACAAACTATCATGCATGTGTACGTGTGTGTGTTTGTGCATCTGTGCGTAATTCGTCTTTGTCTTCTTCACATTACCAGGACAAACACTTCTCCAAGATAAACACATTTTTCATCCAACAATAAACCAATATGGTTGATATTAATGAAACCCTTTGATTTAAAAAGAAGGTCATATATTTAATTGTAATCAAAGGTAACTGCATGAGCCATGAAACCAAAATATCACACTGAGTATACATATATTTGATTACACAAGCAGATCAAACAAGTAGGGAACATTTAGAAATTCTTCAAAGATTACGTTTTTCATTATTGCTTCCCTGTTCTTCCTTCTCCTCTTCATGGCGCTTGTTGAGCACATGCATACATACAGTACCAGTCCAAAGTTTGGACACACCTACTCATTCCAGGGTTTTTCTTTATTTTGACTATTTTCAACATTGTAGAATATTAGTGAAGACATCAAAACTATGAAATAACACATATGGAATCATGTAGTAACCAAAAAAGTTAACAGGTGTGCCTTGTTCAAAGTTAATTTGTGGAATTTCTTTCCTTCTTAAATGTGTTTCAGCCTATCAGTTGTGTTGTGACAAGGTAGGGGTGGTATACAGAAGATAGCCCTATTAGGTAAAAGACCAAGTCCAGATTATGGCAAGAACAGCTCAAATAAGCAAAGAGAAACGACAGTCCATCATCACTTTAAGACATGATGGTTAGTCAATCAGGAAAATGTCATGAACTTTGAACGTTTCTTCAAGTGCAGTCGCAAAAACCATCAAGCGCTATGATGAAACTGGCTCTCATGAGGACCGCCACAGGAAAGGAAGACCCAGAGTTACCTCTGCTGCAGAGGATAAGTTCATTAGAGTTAACTGCACCTCAGATTGCAGCCCAAATAAATGCTTCACAGAGTTCAAGTAACAGACACATCTCAACATCAACTGTTCAGAGGAGACTGCGTGAATCAGACCTTCATGGTCGAATTGCTGCAAAGAAACCACTACTAAAGGACACCAATAAGAAGAAGAGACTTGATTGGGCCAAGAAACACAAGCAATGGACATTAGACCGGTGGAAATCTGTCCTTTGGTCTGATGAGTCTAAATTTGAGATTTTTGGTTCCAACCGCCGTGTCTTTGTGAGACGCAGAGTAGGTGAACGGATGATCTCCACATGTGTGGTTCCCACCGTGAAGCATGAAGGAGGAGGTGAGATGGTGTGGGGGTGCGTTGCTGGTGATACTGTCTGTGATTTATTTAGAATTCAAGGCACACTTAACCATCATGGCTACCACAGCATTCTGCAGCGATACGCCATCCCATCTGGTTTGCGCTTAGTGGGACTATCATTTGTTTTTCAACAGGACAATGACCCAAAACACACCAGGTTGTGTAAGGGCTATTTGACCAAGAAGGAGAGTGATGGAGTGCTGCATCAGATGACCTGGCCTCCACAATCACCCGACCTCAACCCAATTGAAATGGTTTGGGATGAGTTGGACCGCAGAGTGAAGGAAAAGCAGCCAACAAGTGCTCAGCATATGTGGGAACTCCATCAAGACTGTTGGAAAAGCATTCCAGGTGACTACCTCATGAAGCTGGTTGAGAGAATGCCAAGAGTGTGCAAAGTTGTCATCAAGGCAACGGGTGGCTACTTTGAAGAATCTAAAATCTAAAATATATTTTGATTTGTTTAACACTTTTTTGGTTACTTCATGATTCCATATGTGTTATTTCATAGTTTTGATGTCTTCACTAATATTCTACAATGTTGAAAATAGTCCAAATAAAGAAAAACCCTTGAATAAGTAGGTGTGTCCAAACTTTTGACTGGTACTGTACGTATGTGTGGTGTATTTTCTGTGCCTGTGCCCAGTAGTATTGTTAACAAGCTTGTGAGTCCCCTAATGCCCTGTAGGATGCAGTGCACTGATGTGGAATAGACACCCGCCCAGGCAGCCAGCCTTGGGACTCTGCAGACACTGGATAAGAGCCTGCTCTGGAGGGAGGAGGGGTCCAGGGGCAGGCCAGCACTGCTCACTGCCCCCTCTTCTCTCAATCCCCTCTCTCAACCTCCTTCCCTTCAGCCAGGCATGAGGCAGGATGGCTGCATTAGTATTCTGCTGAGACAGGCACACAGAGATAGGAACTCTTTCTCCTCTACCAGTGGATTTATCAGCTTGGCCTTTTTCCCCTTTCTTTCCTTTGCCTTACTAAGCTAGGCTAATTTTGTTTAATTTTAATTTAGTGTTTCACTTTGTAGCTGCATTAAAAACAAAAGCCTTTTCCCACCTCTGCCCATCCCTAGTTGAGAGGATATACAGTAGAGTATGGGGTTTATTGAGAGGGGGGTCAGTGAGTCCCAGGTTCATTTGAGACAGGTTGCCTGTTCCTTCTGCTTACCAGACGGGCTGTTCAGGACTGCAGGCTGCTATCAGACATTGATAGCATCTCCATCTGATCCTGGTCCTACAGGAGAGACACCGGCAGCCTGTCGTCACAGCCTCTGATCTGCCTCCTCCTTCTCATCCTGTCCTTATCTTCTGTTTCCTCCTCCTCCCTAACTTCCTCTCTGTCTTCCTCCTCCTCCCTAACTTCCTCTCTGTCTCCCTCCTCCTCACTCTCTTACCCTCTCTCTCTCCCTCCAGTCCTCCTCTCTGTGGCCTTAGATCAGTGCCTTTCCGTTATTGCGTTTTCAAAAGATTTTCAAAAGATTCACTCTCTTCTACTCCTCTTCTCAAGCATTTGTTGTGGATCGTTATTCCCTGTCTTCCCCACCACCTTTTCTCTCACATTTCATTTCTGTCAGATTTTTGATTAGCATGTGCACAGCTTTATATGCAGTTATCAGCTGCGTAGACATTCATTCAGCCAGGCTGTACCATTATTTGTTAGCCTGTATGAAATGTCCTCCTTTATTTACTGCTTAATACAGTTAGTTTGGGATGCAACTCAGGGTGATGAAGCCCAGTGAACAGGAGAGATGTAGAGGCAGCCAGGGGAATAGAGCAGAGCAGAGCAGTAAACTGAGCGCCTGTAGGGGATGCGGTAGTGTCACATTTCTCATTGATCGCTACCTAAGGCCCATGAATCACTCTGTCCTTGCAGCCCTTGGCATTACCACCAGATGATAGTAAGACTAGAAATATCCACTATTGGTCAGTCCCTGTAGGGTTTTGCGATTCTGAGATCACAATACATTTTAGCAAAATCAACAATTCCCTGCATATTATGCGAGGGCTTGCAAATTTGACCAATCATTGCACTATTACCGCATAAAACTGTCTGATCCTTACTCTATGAAAAGAGGGCTCGCAATTTTAACCAATCACCAGACTTTTACCGCATTAAATCAAGCCACACATCAACAAATGTTTTCCCCCATCAGCGCATTTTTTTTGTGACAATTTGGACAAAATCATTGCATATTGCCATGCAAAATGTCAGAATTGCCGCAGCAAAGTCACGCATTTTTGCTATCTATCACAAAAAACTGCCGCGAAACCATGGAGGGACTGATTGGTCCATGCACTCACATTGGTACCATGACCTTATAGACATAAATCTGTCATCAATTGTCATCAATGATCACCATGTATTGTATATGAGAGATGAATTCACTGTAAATCCTTTATATGTCCTTCTGCCATTGCAGGCAAAGACTCCCAGCTAAGAATGTATACTACTACCGCTGCCCTGACCATCGGAGGAACTATGTGATGTCCTTCGCCTTCTGCTTTGACCGAGAGGATGATGTGTACCAGTTTGCCTACTGTTACCCCTACACCTATACCAGACTGCAGCACTACCTGGACAGCTTGGAGCGCAGGAACCTGGACTACCTGCAGAGAGAGCAGCTGGGGCTCAGTGTGGTGAGTGTGTGCATGCTTGCTTGCATGCGTGCGTATACGTGTGTGTGTTTGTGTCGTTGTGTGTCATCTCTCCCTCATCATACTGTTTTCAACAGACTACCAGAGAGCCCCCAGCCCAGGTCCAGCAGTCCTCTGCTTCATCTTTTCATGTTATCAGTATGACTGTTCAACTCTTTGTGATTGTAGCCTGAGAGAGGACAGGATTAGCGTCCTTGACTGTGCTAGAAGGTGTGGTGTGGAGGCTGGTGGAGCCAGCCAGAGTGTGTCTCTCTGCCTCTCTCTGTGTTGTGCCTGTGCAGCACTGCACGCTGGTTGCCCTCTGAGGGATAACACTGCTGCGTGTAATCAGGAGAGCTCTCACCTTTCACAGGAGCAGGTGCTGGATCATGCACGCTGCCTGCAGTACTGTTTGCTCTTATCAAATAATTGTAGGAGAAAATCTCATTAGAAATGCTTGAGAGTTTATTTTTTTTACATTTGTCAAGGAAAGCTAGCTGCAAGCGCCAATGATGAAATTGTATTTATTGATAAAAAGGAGTCAAATATTTATGAAATTTGGTTTGAAGGGCAGATGATGTTGGTGATGGTGATATCTCAACCAAGAGGAGCCCAGAATTGGCAACAAAGACAAGAACAGGCATCAGCATATTCCTTCCATAGTTCCCATCATAGAATTAGAATTAAATTGAATTGTATTTATATGCTTCCCACTGTCCTATCACACTTTCAAGTACAAATGAGGGCTTTTATGCCTCACCAGCACTTTGTTCAGACATAAAACGGAGTGAGTTGGCACTCAGACTAAGGATTAGTATGCATAGTCATAGAGGTGTTTTATGGCCTTATTTGTCTTTTAATGTCCTGTGGTCCTGGGTCTTTGACAGCCCGGCCCAACCCTCTCATTACGACCTGCAATGAGAGAGGGATGAGGGGACCTTTCCGTCTGCTGCAGTAAAGAGCCCCAGTCCCTCCAGTGGCTCCACACACCCACATGATACATGTTTGCTGGAGGAGCTTACCATACGTGTATGGAGATAATATACTCCACACGCACACGCATACACACACACACACACACACACACACACAGATCACATGTGCATATCTACACACACAGTGAAAGAATGATTTTTGTCCCATTGCCCTTTCAGATGCAGCGATGGCACCATGGCATTAAATAGCAAATGGACCCTATAGGAAATCATCAGGGGGTAAGAAAAAAGCCTTGCCATTTAGTGTGACATTCACCAGTGTCCTTGACTGAGTGCCTTATCATGAATAATAGCATTTTCAATCAGCCTCTCACTCTCAGTTTAAGTTGTGCATGAAGGCATAAGATAGAAAGTGCTTTACAATCCTCATTATTTCTGATCATTAGGTATGGCTTGCTCATAGGCTAGTCATAGCTCCAAATGGAACTGATTGGAAAGATGTATCTACACTTTTGAGGTGTGATTATAAATGTAAAATGTGATTATAAATCAGCAGGTGCTTAGATTGTTTCAGCCCAGAATGAGCCTGGAAGTGCTTGTCAGATCTGCAGGGCTGGAATTTGTGACACAGTTCCTCCACTTTTACTTTAAAAACCTCTGTTAGCCACCTGGGCTGCATCCTTGTTGGAATCTTGGGGGGTGTGAGCATGGCCAATAAAATGCTAGGGAAGGTTAATGCTAGGACCAAGTTTTGGGCTAGAAAGTGCAAGCTGCTTGATAAGGACTCAATGAGAGTGCTAGCCACTGCCCTCATTCAATGCCATTTTGACATACGCTACTCTGGTTTTGGGGCTTATTTAAGCTTCTGAAGGGGAAGCTCCAGATAGCCCAGAATAAGCTGATCAGGGTAATATTGAAGGTGAGTCCATGTAATCACATATGCAGGAGCTGCTTTCAGGAACTCAACTGGCTGCCTGTTGAGGCTAGGGTGTCCCAGATTAGACTGGGTTTGGTTTACAGGAGTATTTATGGTTCTGCGCCCAGATATGGAACTGATTACTTTCCCCATGTTAGGGATGCACACATCCACAGCACCAGATCAGGTGTTGCTAATGTGTGCTTATACAGGTTCAGGAATAATGCTGGGAAAGGCACTTTCTTGTATACAGGAGCCTCAGAGTGCCCATAAAAACGACGCCCTCTCTGGGAAGCTTTAAAAAGAAGGTTAAAAACTGTCTGTCTTGTGTGCCCATATGAATGTTCCCTCCGATGTAACAGTCATAATGAAATAGATGTTTTTATTTTGTATATGTTTTGCTGCCATACTGTGTAACGCTGTGTTGCCGATCTTGCCGAGCCATCTTGTCACAAGAGGACCACAATGGAAATAAGTCCTAGATTTTGTTTGTTATCCTCCATGAATTTACTTATGTACATGTATGTCTTTTTTGAGTTTTATGTATGCTTGTTTTAATAATATGTACTAAAACCCCCTCTTCTACTCAGAGTTTACTGATGCACAGTCCCTCATTGTTGGAGGGATTTGAAAGGAGAGTAAAGTCTGTGAGTACATTGGCTGCTGTCTCAGGGAAAGTAAACAAAGCCAGAAAAGAGGAGGAGGAGAGAAACTCGACTGAGAGTGGAAGACAAGCAGACAGAGGAAAGCAGGCCTCAGGGCCGAGCTGCTGTAGCACACTAGGTCTACCTGCCTACCGATAAACAGCTGCAGTAATTGTGATGTCTCATCTCCACCAAACGCACAGAGAGAACATAGCTCCACTGTAATAGGGGAGGACTACTATAATTGCACTTCTGGGATAATAACAAATGCTTGAACTGCGTATTGCCTTTCAGCCTCCCTCTCTCTACCATCCCTTTATCGTTCTCTTTCACTTTTCCCCACTCCCTTTACATGCAGTCGGTTTTTATAAGCACCTAGATCTGCTGCAGGGACCAGTAGTAAAACTGCTTTTTGATGGCGTATGTGCCAGGTGAAGACAAAGGCATTGTAAGCATAGTAAGCAGTGTGTGTGTGTGTGCATGTTTGTGTCAGTGAGTGTATGGAAATATTTTTGCCATCTGCATTTGCCCAGGTGTCAATCAATGAGATGTGGGGTGAGGTTTGAAAAACCTCTGTTCATCTGTGACAACTTGAAACAGCAGAACAGACAGCTCAGGCTTTTTTTAATGGTCAGAGGTTTCTTTCCTTTGTCTCTTTTAAGGCAGACTTTACGGATATAGCTGATGTCTCTCTTGCTACTTGTACCCTAACACATTCTTTGTGATGGTCTACAGGCCTGTGATGGACTAGTGGATTTTATAGAGGGTTTTATAGAGTTTCTGTGGAAGGGTCATGCACTGTATCCATTCCCCTGTTCTCTCACTGTCTGAAGATTTCTCCAACAATCCATTCCTTGACAGTTGTGTGAGCTATCTCCCACCAGAGGGACAAGTCCATGGAGACAGAGTGGATTCTGCCTGGACCTTTCTCTGCTAACAAGTGTGCGCACTCCAGGCATAAGTTTCCTTAAAACTATTCCACCATTTATTTCGTATTGACTGCTAGAAAGACAGTCAGGGCCCAGTATTGGTGCTAGTACACAAGTTGACAAAGCATTTTCTTATGGGCAGAGTAGGAGTTGCAGAGAAAGCATTTTTACCATTCCTTTCCTGTCATGATGGCCAACTGTGACACATTTTGTTTTACCTCTAACAAAGCAGCCTGTATCTGCAGCCATCTAAGATGAATGTGCAAATGAGAGTGAGGAGTCGATAGCCATCCTTAAGTCTGCACCCCTAAGTTCCACAATACTTATCATGTTTCAAGAGGAAATAATCACCCTAAAAGTATTGCGCAACATACAGGATTTGTTTAATTTTTAAGTGTGCAGCTGAATAAGAAACATAAGTTCCTCAAATTTGACTTAGACAAACAATAAACGCACATGGTTGCAATGGAGCGTACACAATGCTTGCTGTAATATCCACAACACCCTTTGCTCCTTTAGGTATTTTGAATTCTTCACAAAACCGAGCTCGTCTAGAATAATAGGCCTTCTACAGTGCCCTGCGGATGTCACCTTCAAACGTTTAAGGCTCTGTGGGACCCGGCAGCTCACACAGACTGAGGACTAAGAGGCTCCTCCATCCAAAGGCTCCAAGGAGGGGGAGGCGTGTGGAAGCTGGAGATGATATGCTGGTCTGGGAAGGTGATATTCTGCTGTCGTAATGTCACTGGGTCTCCTGCAGACAGGCTGTAGTGGACTGTGTCCTGGTGCCTGTTAGTGGGAATAAAGGATGAGAGGGGCCTTTGGCCCACGGAGTGGGCACTGCGGCTGTCTACTGAGCTTATCGCTGTGTTTGTACACTGGGTGCCAAGATTTAATCAATAGCGACTTTACCTTCCGCTAGCAGATAAGGTCAAACTGACTGGAACGTTAGTAGCTGATGCTAGAGAAGAGTGAGACTAGGCTTGTCTTTCCTACTGCATGGCGGATGGATGGCTGTGCCGTGTGAAACCAGGCTGCTGGATAATTGAATGAAGTCTTGTCATTTACTGGCTTAACAGCAGCCAAAGTGTCTCTCGCAATATCATGAAGCATCCTGCTCTTCTTTGTGTGTCCACTCTTTCACATCCCCCGTTCAAGGATGCTGTTGACATGTCGGTTCTTCTATGAATTATTCTATGATGGTGTTCTAATTTGGAGAGCTCTCCAACAGCTGACCAAATTATTATTATTATTGTTGGTCCACCATCAGACCGCCTGCCAATCTACCCTCATTATCATCTATATGAGCTGAGAGCACAATATCACATACAGCAACAGTACTAAGTGGAAGTCCTTAGGAACATGTAGAGGGAATAGATTATATCTAGTTCTGCTGTCACCCTGAACTAGAGAGATAGTGTTTGCCCATATGTGAATAGCCTGGAATGTCTACACCAGACCTCGACTCAACCTTTCTGATTGGGTTGTGGGATCATGCATGATCACTTCTGATTGACGGTTGTCCCTGGCTCTGGTTTCTATGAGAAGAAGCTGGTGGACTGTCAGTATTTTCCATTGGCTTTTATTGGTATTTGACCTCTATTCCAACAGAAAGTGCTGATGTGACTGGATGTGCATAGGGATATAAATGGGTCGGTTTCACCTGTTCTATCTCAGCGAGGTTGCATCAATGGCTTGGCCTCTGACCCCAACAGTAGAGCAGGGAACTTATTCCACATGAAATTGAAGATAAAAGGGTTTATCTGAGCCCATGCTATTAAGCTGGCCTTTCATCTAGAACAATGATTCCTCCAGGCTGTAGTCCCAGTGCTTTATTGCATATCAAGACCCCTATATCAATGCCATCTTACGGTATAGTACAGTAATGAAGGAAAGATGGAATGGGCTGGAGAAAAGGTAGGTATGGCTTGTGTGGTGGAGACAGTGGCCATTGGCAGTAACATACTTAATATTAAGTGGAATTGGAGGCCATAGCCTATATGTGGTCGAAAGATTATTCAGTAGAGGGGTTGTCAGACAGTGGTGTATTTTCCAAGTTGACTTCCAAAATTGTAAGTTGATCCTCTGACAGCAGACTTGCTGTCAGAGATATTTATTTTTGAAATTGGAAATTGCACACACCTTTAAGTCTTAACTCTCTCTCAACCTTGTGCAGCAGATAGAATGTCTGAGTGGTGAGAGAGGAGAGAGAGGTGCTTTATGGAGAGGAGAATATCACCCAGCATGACTTCATGTTGTCACTTAGCTGGCAGCAGCTCTCTCTCTGCCTCAGATACAACACCATGCCAGAGCCTCCTCTCTCAGTCTGTCCTATATGCACTCACCTGTACTAGATAGAACTCCTCCATCATCAACAACCCTGTCCTCACACCCTGAAGACTTCTGCAACGGAGGAGAAGTGGTATTGTAGCTGACCCTGGAGCCTCAGTTTGGGCCAGAGACTTCTCACTCTCAGTGGTGTAGCTAGCTGGGTAATGGTGGTGCAGTGTGGGAAGGAAGGCTCTGTGGAGGGAGGTGGGTACTGTAGGTGCTGCCTAGCGGCAGGCAGGGCGGCATTGGAGTCATGTGGAGGTGGTTTGGGGAGTGAGTTATCGAGTGACAGAGGACGAGGGATGCGTTCTCAAATGGAGCCCCTGCAGTGTTCAGAGTCTCACTCTCTCAGAGAAATCTAATCCCAGCCGCAGAGCTCTGTACTGCTGTCTATCTCTCTCTCTCTGCTGCCCGCCAATTAATATTTACTAACAACTGCTTTCTAGATGACTCCAAAAAGTGTCTGTTTAATTTTGTTGTCAGGCTTCCTCTCCCATGGGGCCAAGGAAGAGGAAAAAAATGAATCGTTTTCTGAGAGTTTTCAGGTTTTTAATAAGACAGAATATACTTTTCTGACAGTGTAATTGCTTTCCATTCCTAGATCCATAGTTGGGACCCTGGAAAGAAGAAAAGAGGAGAGAGAGAACGAGAGGGAAGGGGAGAGATAGGAGCAAGCAGTACAGTAGATAATGTGTTAGGAGAAAACAATGAAAATTAATAGAAAGAGTTGCTCACCCTCCAAATGCAGCCAAGCTTGAAATGTACTTTGATGGAAACTTAATTTGTTGTAAATGGGTGAAAAACATATTTAGGTATAGGGAGGAGCGGCTGTGGCGCCTGTCTGTGGCAGATGAGGATGCTATGCTCTGAATGCTTCAGCTGAATGGGGAGAAAAATACATAGCCTGTAGTATGCTCATTCAATTTGGAGATGGATATTCATTATCACTCCCTCCTTTCACATCTTTTGGGCTGCAGATAAGTCTGTGATACTAGTGTATTTCTGATAACTTCAGCCTGTCAAACGTTACCTAGAAGGATGATAGTGTGTGTGTGTGACCAAGTTGGTTTGGGGACAGATCTTATGTGTCTGTGTGTCTAATTCCACAGGGGAAGATTATCTTGCGCTGGTTTTGAATCTTCAGTACTGTATAGATCAATACAGACAAATTTGTTTTCTGATAAACTGGAGGCTAGGGTATGGAATTACTGTCAGGGTAAATCATCAGAAACCTAGTACTTTTTATCCCTGCCTGCAGTTATATCCTAGACCTCAACATACAGTACCAGTCAAAAGTTTGGACACACCTACTCATTCAAGGGTTTTTCTTTATTTTTACTATTTTCTACATTGTAGAATAATAGTGAAGACATCAAAACTATGAAATAACACCTATGGAATCATGTAGTAACCAAAAAAGTGTTAAACAAATCAAAATATATTTTATATTTGAGATTCTTCAAAGTAGCCACCCTTTGCCTTGATGACAGCTTTGCACACTCTTGGCATTCTCTCAACCAGCTTCATGAGGTAGTCACCTGGAATGCATTTCAATTAACAGGTGTGCCTTCTTAAAAGTTCATTTGTGGAATTTATTTCCGTGATAATGCGTTTGAGCCAATCAGTTGTGTTGTGACAAGGTAGGGGTGGTATACAGAAGATAGCCCTATTTGTTAAAAGACCAAGTCAATATTATGGCAAGAACAGCTCAAATAAGCAAAGCGAAACGACAGTCCATCATTACTTTAAGACATGATGGTTAGTCAATCTGGAAAATGTCATGAACTTTTAAAGTTTCTTCAAGTGCAGTCGCAAAAACCATCAAGCGCTATGATGAAACTGGCTCTCATGAGGACCGCCACAGGAAAGGAAGAACCAGAGTTACCTCTGCTGCAGAGGATAAGTTCATTAGAGTTAACTGCACCTCAGATTGCAGCCCAAATAAATGCTTCACAGAGTTCAAGTAACAGACACATCTCAACATCAACTGTTCAGAGGAGACTGCGTGAATCAGACCTTCATGGTCGAAATGCTGCAAAGAAACCAGTACTAAAGGACACCAATAAGAAGAAGAGACTTGCTTGGGCCAAGAAACACGAGCAATGGACATTACTCCGGTGGAAATTTGTCCATTGGTCTGATGAGTCAAAATTTGAGATTTTTGGTTCCAACCGCCGTGTCTTTGTGAGACGCAGAGTAGGTGAACGGATGATCTCCGCATTTGTGGTTCCCACCATGAAGCATGGAGGAGGAGGTGTAAGGGAGGAGGTTGTCGGGTGAGGTCGTCGGGTAAGCTTGGCTTTATACATAGTTTGGGCTTTGTCGAGTAAGGCTTAAACTATGTATTTAGATTGTAGTTAGGTATTGTAGTTAGGTATTGTAGGTAGTTATCGTGGGTTGTTGTATGTAATTATTGTAGGTTAGTATTGTATTCGGCTGAGCCCGGTGAAGCACGAAGCTAGCTGGCTAACCCACTACCTAGCGGGTAGCTACTGGCAACTATTAGCAACGGCATAGTTGTTTCACGCCTGAGAGTGCCTGTAATTACGCCAGCTGGCTGCCTACAATAATTACATACAATAATTGCCTACCATTCAGCTGTTTTCTAACCTCATTGTCTGAACCGTTAACGTTAGGTAGTAAGTGGCTACTGTGCTTGAAATTTAGCTAGCTTGTTGCTACCTGGATAGCAACTAGTAAACAATAGCTGGAACGACCTAGCGAACAGACGCGAACTGGCTGAGTCAATTCAGTGGCTAGCTTTGCACTTGGCTATCTAACAGTAGCTGCTAGGGGTAAGTCATAACCTACATTTGTGTTTTATTTTTACATATTGGTAGCTAGAGTCGTTCAAGGAATTCGGGACATGGGTGACTAGTTAACGTTAGTTTTGCTCTCTCTGTGTGTTCGTGCCGTGAAAGGAGGGGGTTTCTTCTTTGTCTGAAAGCAATGGCTAGCTAGTATGCTAACTATTCTAGCTAACTAACTGGCTGAATAAGTTGACGACGGACTCGCTCAAGCTGTCGGGACTAACCCACAACGTTAGACACGGACACGAACGATCTGCTTGGCGTGTTGACACACTGGTGGTTTGTTGTGGCCGAGTATTGGTGCTAAACCGTGTTGTTGGAGTCCGGCATGCTAACTGGCTGTGGCGTCTTATGACTAGGTGCCCTGGACGATTTTCACGGAAGAATACTGTACCTAGTTAGCTAGCTGAATAAACTAAGTTAGTCTATTCCTAGATAACATTGAACCGCTGTAGTTTACAACAATTATAGTTTCTGAGGTGGAAGTTGGGAGAGTTATATTTGGGTGTTGTGGTGAGGGAGGCCCCGCTCTCTCCTTTCCCAGATGTTTAGTTAATTTCATTCCGATCTCCTTTGCATTATTGTAGCCATTTTCTGCAGCCTGTCAACTATGCCTCTGTCTATCCCTGTTCTCTCCTCTCCGCACAGGCTATACAAACGCCTCACACCGCGTGGCTGCTGCCTCTCTAACCTGGTGGTCCCTGCACGCACCACCCACGTGGAGTTCCAGGTCTCAGGCAGCCTCTGGAACTGCCGTTCTGCTGCCATCAAGGCAGAGTTCATCTCAGCCTATGCTACCCTCCAGTCCCTCGACTTCTTGGCGCTGACAGAAACATGGATTACCACTGAAAACACTGCTACTCCTACTGCTCTCTCCTCGTCTGACCATGTGTTCTCGCATACCCCGAGAGCATCTGGTCAGCGGGGTGGTGGCACAGGAATCCTCATCTCTCCCAAATGGACATTCTCTATTTTTCCCCTGACCCATCTGTCTATCTCTGACTGCTCTTCTCTGTGTCACGGAGGCTCTCCGCACTGCTAAAGCTAACTCTCTCTCCTCTGCTCTTGTCCTTCTAGACCTGTCTGCTGCCTTTGATACTGTGAACCATCAGATCCTCCTCTCCACCCTCTCCGAACTGGGCATCTCCGGCGCGGCTCACTCTTGGATTGCGTCCTACCTGACCGGTCGCTCCTACCAAGTGGCGTGGCGAGAAGCTGTCTCCGCACCACGTGCTCTCACCACTGGTGTCCCCCAGGGCTCAGTTCTAGGCCCTCTCCTATTCTCGCTATACACCAAGTCACTTGGCTCTGTCATATCCTCACATGGCCTCTCCTATCATTGCTACGCAGACGACACACAACTAATCTTCTCCTTTCCCCCTTCTGATAACCAGGTGGCGAATCGCATCTCTGCATGTCTGGCAGACATATCAGTATGGATGACGGATCACCACCTCAAGCTGAACCTTGGCAAGACGGAGCTGCTCTTCCTCCCGGGAAGGGACTGCCCGTTCCATGATCTCGCCATCACGGTTGACAACTCCGTTGTGTCCTCCTCGCAGAGTGCGAAGAGCCTTGGCGTGACCCTGGACAACACCCTGTCGTTCTCCGCTAACATCAAGGCGGTGACCCGATCCTGTAGGTTCATGCTCTACAACATTCGGAGAGTACGACCCTGCCTTACACAGGAAGCGGCACAGGTCCTAATCCAGGCACTTGTCATCTCCCGTCTGGATTACTGCAACTCGCTGTTGGCTGGGCTCCCTGCCTGTGCCATTAAACCCTACAACTCATCCAGAATGCCGCAGCCCGTCTGGTGTTCAACCTTCCCAAGTTCTCTCACGTCACCCCGCTCCTCCGCACACTACACTGGCTTCCAGTTGAAGCTCGCATCTGCTACAAGACCATGGTGCTTGCCTACGGAGCTGTGAGGGGAACGGCACCTCCGTACCTTCAGGCTCTGATCAGTCCCTACACCCAAACGAGGGCATTACGTTCATCCACCTCTGGCCTGCTGGCTCCCCTACCTCTGCTGAAGCACAGTTCCCGCTCAGCCCAGTCAAAACTGTTCGCTGCTCTGGCACCACAATGGTGGAACAAGCTCCCTCACGACGCCAGGACAGCGGAGTCACTCACCACCTTCCGGAGACATTTGAAACCCCACCTCTTTAAGGAACACCTGGGATAGGATAAAGTAATCCTTCTAACACCCCCTTACCCCCCCCCAAAAAAAATAAAAATAATAATAATAATAATTTGTAAAGTGGTTATCCCACTGGCTATAAGGTGAATGCACCAATTTGTAAGTCGCTCTGGATAAGAGCGTCTGCTAAATGACGTAAATGTAAATGTAATGGTGTGGGCATGCGTTGCTGGTGATACTGTCTGTGATTTATTTAGAATTCAAGGCACACTTAACCATCATGGCTACCACAGCATTCTGCAGCGATACGCCATCCCATCTGGTTTGCTCTTAGTGGGAATATCATTTGTTTTTCAACAGTACAATGACCCAAAACACACCTCCAGGCTGTCTAAGGGCTATTTGACCAAGAAGGAGAGTGATGGAGTGCTGCATCAGATGACTTGGCCTCCACAATCACCCGACCTCAACCCAATTGAGATGGCTTGGGATGAGTTGGATCGCAGAGTGAAGCAAAAGATGCCAACAAGTGCTCAGCATATGTGGGAACTCCTTCAAGACTGTTGGAAAAGCATTACAGGTGACTACCTCATGAAGCTGGTTGAGAGAATGCCAAGTGTGCAAAGTTGTCATCAAGCCAAAGGGTGGCTACTTTGAAGAATCTCAAATCTAAAATATATTTAGATTTGTTTAACACTTTTTTGGTTACTACATGATTCCATATTTGTTATTTCATAGTTTTGATGGCTTCACTACTATTCTACAATGTAGAAAATAGTACAAAATAAAGAAAAACCCTTGAATGAGTAGGTGTGTGTCACGATCGTTATAAACAGCGGACCAAGGCGCAGCGTGATAGGCGTACATACTTTTATTAAAGTTCACCACACGAACAAAAACAACAAACGATACGTGAAGTCCTAGGTTATACACCAAAACAAACCTTACGGAACAAGATCCCACAATCAACTGTGCAAAACAGGCTGCCTAAGTATGGTTCCCAATCAGAGACAACGAGCAACAGCTGCCTCTGATCGGGAACCACCCTGGCCAACATAGATCTAAACGATCTAGACAGAAAACAAGGAACAACTAAACATAGGAACCAACACCCTGGCTCAACATTAAAGAGTCCCCAGAGCCAGGGAGTGACAGTACCCCCCCAAAGGCGCGGACTGCGACCGCGCCAACCGAGTCCCCAGAGCCAGGGCGTGACAGTGTGTCCAAACTTTTGACTTGTACTGTATATATAAAGTTCCAAGATAGCGTGGCAGTGCGGTCGTGTTCTCTTGTGTGTCCATGTAAATAGCCTGTTTTTTGTATTTTTTTTGTATTTTACACTTTTCATCCTTCTACTAAATATACTTTTCTGCAACCCGCCTCACTCAATGTGGAATGGATTATATTATTTACTCACCTTTATCTAGAATCTCCAGTTGAAACTAGCCAGCCAGCTAACTAGCTAACTAGCTACTTGCTATTAGCCACCGTTAGCGATTTTCACCCAGAACATCGGATTTTCTGCCGGAATAACTGAATCACTGGACCTTAACACCGGATCTAGCTAGCCGCAACAGAATGGATGTCGAATGGATGTTGCTGTAGGCTAATCACCACTGCCCCCGTAGCACCAGTTAGCCTTGAGCCTTGAGCTAGCCCCGGCTATCTACCTCTCTGTCTACTGGACGGGAGTAGCCAGCTAACCAGCTAACTAGCTACTTGCTATTAGCCACCGTTAGCGGCTTTTTCTCCATTGTCCATGGCCTGTACTACCTACCAGCCAGCTCTAGCCTGGACTATTATCGGCCAGTCTGCACTGTCTGCACAGCGAGTTATCGACCCAGAACCGGATTTTCTGCCGGAATCACTGAATCACTGGACCTTTAACACTGAATAATCGCAACTAGCTAGCTGCAACCAAATGAGCGTTGTTGTTGGCTAATTAGCCTTGAGCTAGCCTTGAGTCAAGCACATCTCCCGGCTATCTACCTCTCTGTCAACCGGACGGGACCTCCTAGAGTCGACACGTAGCCCTGCCGATCCATCACGATTGGTCTGCCGACGTAATCATCTTTGGTTTCAACAGGCTTCCCGTTGCGACGACCACGAAGATCCATCTGCTAGCCCCAGCCCGCTAGCACACGCAAACTACAACCGTGCTTCCTGCTCGCTGTGCTGAAGCACCAATTTCAACTGCTCTCTGACTCACATATTGTTCACTGGACCTTATTATCACTCAGCTGCACAGCTGATGCCTGCTGGACTGTTCCTTTACACGGTACCCTGTCCTGTTTATTCTGTTTAGCCTCAGCCCAAACTTTATCGCCATTACCAGTTGTTGTCTTAGCTCTCTCTAATAACACCTGTGATTGCTTTATGCCTCTCTCCCATGTCAATATGCCTTGCCTATTGCTGTTCCAGTTAGTTCTTATTATACAATTTCACTGTAGAACCCCAAGTCCCTCTCAAACTGCCTCAAATAGTTCCTTTGTTCCACCCCCCATACACGCCGAGACCGGCTCAATCGGTGCCTCCAGTGATGCTATCTCTTTCATTGTTACCCAACGCTTAGGTTTACCTCCACTGTACTCATATCTTTCCATATCCTTGTCTGTACATAATGACCTGAATCTTTTCTACAACGCCCGGAAATCTGCCCCCTTTATTCTCTGTACCCAACGCACTAGAAGACCAGTTCTTATAGCCTTTAGCCGTATCCTTATTCTAGTCCTCCTCTGTTCCTCTGGTGATGTAGAGGCTAACCCAGGCCCTGCAGCCCCTAGTATCACTCCTACTCCCCAGGAGCTATCATTTGTTCACTTCTGTAACCATAAAAGCTTTGGTTTTCTGCACGTTAACATCAGAAGCCTCCTCCCTATTCACTGTGTTAGCACACTCCGCCAACCCTGATGTTCTAGCAGTGTCTGAATACTGGCTTAGGAAGGCCACCAAAAATTCTGAAATTTCCATCCCCAACTTTTCAGTCTAGATAGAACTGCCAAAGGGGGTGGAGTTGCAATCTACTGTAGAGATAGCCTGCAGAGCTCTATCAGACTATCCAGGTCTGTGCCCAAACAGTTTGAGCTTCTACTTCTAAAAATCCACCTTTCCAGAAATAAGTCTCTCACTGTTGCCGCTTGCTACAGACCCCCCTCAGCCCCCAGCTGTGCCCTGGACACCATATGTGAATTGATTGCCCCCCATTTATCCTCAGAGTTTGTACTGCTTGGTGACCTAAATTGGGATATGCTTAACATCCCGGCCATCCTACAATCCAAACTAGATGCCCTCAATGTCACACAAATTATCAAGGAACCTACCAGGTACAACCCTAAATCCGTAATCATGGGTACCCTCATAGATATCATCCTGACTAACTTACCCTCTAAATACACCTCCGTCTTCAACCAGGATCTCAGCGATCACTGCCTTATTGCCTGTGTCCGTAACGGGTCCGCGGTCAAGCGACCACCCCTCATCACTGTCAAACGCTCCCTAAAACACTTTAGCGAGCAGGCCTTCCTAATTGACCTGGCCCAGGTATCCTGGATGGATATAGATCTCATTCCGTCAGTAGAGGATGCCTGGTTGTTCTTTAAAAGTAATTTCCTCTCAATCTTAAATAAACATGCCCCATTCAAAAAATACAGAACTAAGAACAGATATAGCCCCTGGTTCTCCTCAGACTTGACTGCCCTTGACCAGCACAAAAACATCCTGTGGCGTACTGCATTAGCATCAAATAGCCCCCGCGATATGCAACTTTTCAGGGAAGTTAGGAACCAATATACACAAGCGGTTAGGAAAGCAAAGGCTAACTTTTTCAAACAGAAATTTGCATCCTGTAGCACTAACTCCAAAAAGTTTTGGGACACTGTAAAGTCCATGGAGAATAAGAGCACCTCCTCCCAGCTGCCCACTGCACTGAGGCTAGGAAACACTATCACCACCGATAAATCTACAATAATCGAGAATTTCAACAAGCATTTTGCTACGGCTGGCCATGCTTTCCACCTGGATACCAGTACCCAGGCCACTAGCTCTGCACCCTCCGCTGCAACTTGCCCATGCCCCCCCCGCTTCTCCTTCACACAAATTCAGACAGCTGATGTTCTGAAAGAGCTGCAAAATCTGGACCCCTACAAATCATCTGGGCTAGACAATGTGGACCCTTTCTTTCTAAAACTAGCCGCCGAAATTGTCGCAACCCCTATTACTAGCCTGTTCAACCTCTCTTTCGTAATGTCTGAGATCCCCAGAGATTGGAAAGCTGCCGCGGTCATCCCCCTCATCAAAGGGGGTGACACTCTAGATCCAAACTGTTACAGACCTATATCCATCTTGCCCTGCCTTTTGAAAGTTTTTGAAAGCCAAGTTAACATACAGATCACCAACCATTTCGAATCCCACCGTACCTTCTCCGCTATGCAATCCGGTTTCCGAGCTGGTCATGGGTGCACCTCAGCCACGCTCAAGGTCCTAAACGATATTATAACCGCGATCGATAATAGACAGTACTGTGCAGCCGTCTTCATCAACCTGGCCAAGGCTTTAGACTCTGTCAACCACCGCATTCTTATTGGCAGACTAAATAGCCTTGGTTTCTCAAATGACTGCCTCGCCTGGTTCACCAACTACTTCTCAGATGGAGTTCAATGTGTCAAATCGGAGGGCCTGTTGTCTGGAACTATGGCAGTCTCTATGGGGGTGCCACAGGGTTCAATTCTTGGGCCGACTCTTTTCTCTGTGTATATCAATGATGTCGCTCTTGCTGCTGGTGACTCTCAGATCCACCTCTACGCAGACAACACCATTTTGTATACATCTGGCCCTTCATTGGACACTGTGTTAACAAACCTCCATACGAGCTTCAATGCCATACAACACTCCTTCAGTAGCCTCCAACTGCTCTTAAACACTAGTAAAACTAAATGCATGCTCTTCAATCGAACGCTGCTGGCACCAGCCCACCCGACTAGAATCACTACTCTCGACAGGTCTGACCTAGAGTATGTGGACAACTACAAATACCTAGGTGTCTGGTTAGACTGTAAACTCTCCTTCCAGACTCACATTAAGAATCTCCAATCCAAAGTTAAATCTAGAATCGGCTTCCTATTTCGCAACAAAGCCTCCTTCACTCATGCTGCCAAACATGCCCTCGTAAAACTGACTATCCTACCGATCCTTGACTTCGGCGATGTCATTTACAAAATAGCCTCCAACACTCTACTCAGCAAATTGGATGTAGTCTATCACAGTGCCATCCGTTTTGTCACCAAAGCCCCATATACTACCCACACTGTGACCTGTACGCTCTTGTTGGCTGGTCCTCACTACATATTCGTCGCCAAACCCACTGGCTCCAGGCCATCTATAAATCACTGCTAGGCAAATCCCCGCCTTATCTTAGCTCATTGGTCACCATAGCAACACCCACCTGTAGTATGCGCTCCAGCAGGTATATCTCACTGGTCATCCCCAAAGCCAACACCTCCTTTGGCCGCCATTCCTTCCAGTTCTCTGCTGCCAATGACTGGAACAAACTGCAAAAATCTCTGAAGCTGGAGACTCTTATCTCCCTCACTAACTTTAAGCATCAGTTGTCAGAGCACCTTACCGATCACTGCACCTGTACACAGCCCATCTGTAATTAGCCCACACAACTACCTCATCCCCATATTGTTATTTATTTTGCTCATTTGCACCCCAGTATCTCTATTTGCACATCATCTCTTGCACATCTATCATTCCAGTGTTAATACTAATTGTAATTATTTTGCACTATAGCCTATTTATTGCCTTACCTCCATAACTTGCTACATTTGCACACACTGTATATATATTTTCTGTTGTATTTTTGACATTTCTGTTTTGTTTTACCCCATATGTAACTCTGTGTTGTTGTTTTTATCGCACTGTTTTAATTTATCTTGGCCAGGTCGCAGTTGTAAATGAGAACATGTTCTCAACTGGCTTACCTGGTTAAATAAAGGTGAAATAAAAAAATTAATAAAAATATGTGATGGGATGTATAGGCGTTATGGACAGTATGTGGATAGAATATATATTATATCTGAAGAATAGGTGGATAGAATAGTAGCTATATACAGCAATAGTTGAATAGGATGGCATTGACTAGAATACAGTATATACATATGAAATGAGTAAAACAGTATGTAAACATTATTAAAGTGACCAGTGTTCCATTATTAAAGTGACCAGTGTTACATGTCTATGTACTTAGGGCAGCAGCCTTTAAGGTGCAGGAATGAGTACTCGGGAGGTAGCCGGCTAGTGACAGTGACTAAGTTCAAGGCAGGGTACTGGGTGGAGGCCGGCTAGAGATGGCTATTCAACAGTTTGATGGCCTTGAGATAGAAGTTGTTTTTCAGTTTCTCGGTCCTAGCTTTGATGCACCTGTACTGACCTTACCTTCTGGATGATAGCGGGGTGAACAGGCCGTGGTTCGGGTGGCTGAGGTCCTTGATGATCTTCTTGGCCTTCTTGTGATACCGTGGATGTCTTGAAGGGCAGGCAGTGTGCTCCCGGTGACGCGTTGGGCTGACCACACCACCCTCTTGAGAGCCCTGCAGTTGCGGACGGTGCCGTTGCCGTACCAGGCGGTGATACAGCCCGACAGGATGCTCTTAATGGTGCATCTGTAAAATTATGTGAGGGTCTTAGGGGCCAAGCTGAATTTCTTCAGCCTCCTGAGGTTGAAGAGACGCTGTTGTGTCGTCTTCACCACAATGTCTGTGTGGGTGGACCATTTCAGATTGTCAGTGATGTGTACGCTGAGTAATTTGAAGCTTTTCACCTTCTCCACTGTGTCCCTGTCAATGTGGAAGGGGGATTGCTCCCTCTGCTGTCTCCTGAAGTCCACGATCAGCTCCTTCGTTTTGTTGACGTTGAGGGAGAGGTTATTTTCCTGGAACCACTCCACCAGGGCCCTCACCTCCTCCCTGTAGGCTATCAGGCCTACCACTGGCGTCTGCAAACTTGATGATTGAGTTGGAGGCGTGCGTGGCCACTCAGTCATGGGTAAACAGGGAGTACAGGAGGGGGCTGAGCACGCACCCTTGTGGGGCCCCCGTGTTGAGGATCAGCGTAGTGGAGGTGTTGCCACCTGGGGGCGGCCCATCAGGAAGTCCAGGACCCAGTTGTACAGGGCGGGGTTCAGATCCAGGGCCCCGAGCTTAATGATGAGGATGGAAGGTACTATGGTGTTGAAGGCTGAGCTGGAGTCAATGAACAGCATTCTTACATAGGTATTCCTCTTGTCCAGATGGGATAGGGCAGTGATGGTGATTGCATCATCCGTGGATCTATTGGGGCGAATTGGGTCTAGTGTGTCGGGTAAGGTGGAGGTGATATGATCCTTAACTAGCCTCTCAAGGCACTTCATGATGACAGAAGTGAGTGCTATGGGGCAATAGTCATTTAGTTCAGTTACCTTCGCTTTCTTGGGTACAGGAACAATAGTGGACATCTTGAAGCAAGTGGGGACAGCAGACTGGAATAGGGAGGGATTGAATATGCCCGTCAACACTGGTCTGCGCATGCTCTGAGGACGCGGCTAGGGATGCCGTCTGGGCCAGCAGCCTTGCGAGGGTTAACATGCTTAAATGTCTTACTCATGTCGGCCACAGAGAACGAGAGCTCACATTCTGTGACCAACAGATGGAAATCAGTCAATTGAAATAAATTCATTAGGCCCTAATCTATGGATTTTACATGACTGGGAATACAGATATGTATCTGTTGGTCACAGATACCTTTTAAAAAAAGGTAGGGGCATGGATCAGAAAACCAGTCAGTATCTCCTTTGCATATAGTTGATCAGGCTGTTGATTGTGGCCTGTGGAATGTTGTCCAACTCCTCTTCAATGGCTGTGTGAAGTTGCTGGATATTGGTGGGAACTGGAACACGCTGTCGTACACGTCGATCCTCCCAAACATGCTCAATGGGTGACATGCCTGGTGAGTATGCAGGCCATGGAAGAACTTGGACATTTTCAGCTTCCTGGAATTGTGGACAAATCCTTGTGACATGGGTCTGTGCATTATCATGCTGAAACATGAGGTGATGGCAGCGGATGAATGGCATGACAATGGGCCTCAGGATCTTGACACGGTATCTCTGTGCATTTAAATAGCTGTCGATAAAATGCAATTGTGTTTGTTGTGCGTAGCTTATGCCTGCCCATACCATAACCCCACCGCCACCATGGGGCACACTGTTCACAACGTTGGCATCAGCAAACCGCTCGCCCACACAACGTCATGCATGTGGTCTGCGGTTATAAGGTCGGTTGGACGGTCTGACAAATTCTCTAAAATGACGTTGGAAGCGGCTTATGGTAGAGAAATGAACATTCCGTTCTCTGGCAAAAGCTCTGGTGGACATTCCTACAGTCAGCATGCCAATTGCACGCTCCCTCAAAACTTGAGACATCTGTGACATTGTGTTGTGTGACAAAACTGCACATTTTAAAGTGGCCTTTTATTGTCCCCAGCACAAAGTGCACCTGTGTAATGATCATGCTGTTTAATCAGCTTCTTGATATGCCACACCTGTTAGGTGGTTGGATTATCTTGGCAAAGCAGAAATGCTCACTAACAGGGATGTAAACTAATTTGTGCACAACATTTGTGAGAAATAAGCTTTTTGTGCGTATGGAACATTTCTGGGATCTTTTATTTCAGCTGAAACATTGGACCAACACTTTACATGTTGCGTTTATATTTGTATATATATTATAACTAAAAAACACATTTCCCATCTCAAGAGGTTAAATTAAAAAAAGTACTATAGTACATGCCTATTAAGTGCCAAATAAAGTAACAGGGTTGACCGTAACAGGGTTGACCGTAACAGGGTTGACGATTTTATCTTAAATCAGCCATAAATCCCTGTGACAAGGGGAATGAAGACTTGTTGTGTGCAACAGGGATGGGCATATATGAGTAACAGGGTTGATGTGTTATTGTCACGCCCTGACTTATGGGACTCTTGTATGTTGAGTCAGGGTGTGGATATCTATGTTAGTATTTCTAGGTTTACTTTCTAGGTGTTGTATTTCTATGTTTGGCCGGGTGTGATTCCCAATCAGAGACAGCTGTCGCTCGTTGTCTCTGATTGGGGATCATACTTAGGCAGCCTGTTTGCAATCATTAGTTGTGGGATCTTGTTCCGTGTGTAGGCTTGTTTTGTGTTTAGCCTTAGGACTTCACGTGTCGTTGGTTTGTTGTTTTGTTCATGTGTTTATTGGTGAAATAAACATGTACGCATTTCACGCTGCGCCTTGGTCTGACCCGTCCTTAAACGAACGTGACAGAAGATCCCACCCAACACGGACCAAGCAGTGTGCCCAGGAGCAGCAGGCACCCTGGACACAGGTAGTGGAGCAGAGATCATGGACTTGGGGGGAGATAAGAGAGGATCTGGCTAAGCAGATGGAGGCCCTGAAAGGGATGAGGGTGGAGAAGGAGAGAGTAGCCGGTAGAGGATCCTGGGCGAAGGAGGAAGCCCAGGCAGGAGAGGAGAAACGGCGGCCCAAGAGGACGCGGTCACAACGAAAGCCTGAGAAGCAGCCCCAATAAATTTTTTTGGGGGGGTACACGGGGTGGTTGGCGGAGCCTGGGTTCAGAGCAGAGCCAACTCCCCGTACTCACGCTAGGAAGTGTGTGACCGTGCAGGCTCCGTGTTATGCAGAGCTGCGCACTGTGTCGCCAGTGCGCCGGCACAGTCCAGTGCGTCCTGTGCTAGCACCACGCACGTGCCGTGCAAAAGTGGGCATCCAGCCAGGACGGGTTGTGCCAGCTCTCTGCTCCAGACCTCCAGTCCGCCTCCACAGTCCGGTACGGCCTGTGCCTGCTCCCCGCACCAAGCCAGTGGTGCGTGTTCCCAGTCCGGCCCGGCCCGTTCCTGCTCCTCGCACCAGGCCAGTGGTGCGTGTCGCCAGTCCGGCTCGGCCCGCTCCTGCTCCTCGCACCAGACCAGTGGTGCATGTTCCCAGTGCAGTCCGGCCCATATCTGTTCCTCGCACCAAGCCAGTGGTGTGTGGTCCCAGTCCAGCCCGGCCCGTTCCTGCTCCTCGCACCAAGCCAGTGGTGCGTGATCCCAGTCCGGTACGGCCCGTGCCTGCTCCCCGCACCAAGCCAGTGGTGCGTGTCGCCAGCCCGGTACGCCCCGTACCTGCTCCCCGCACCAAGCCAGTGGTGTGTGTCCCCAGTCCGGCCCGGCCCGTTCCTGCTCCTCGCACCAGACTAGTGGTGCGTGTTCCCAGTCCAGCCCGGCCCGTTCCTGTTCCTCGCACCAGGCCAGTGGTGCGTGTCGCCAGTCCGGCCCGGCCCATCCCTGCTCCTCGCACCAGACCAGTGGTGCATGTTCCCAGTTCGGTCCTGCCCGTTCCTGTTCCTCGCACCAAGCCAGTGGTGCATGTTCCTAGTCTGGTACGGCCCGTGCCTGCTCCTCGCACCAGACCAGTAGTGCTCGGTCCACCGGTGCCTGGTCCGGCACCGGTCAGCTGCTCCTCTCTGGAGCCAGAGCAGTCCGCTCCAACGGGGTCCAGTCCAGCTCCGGTCAGCTGCTCCACTCCGGAGCTAGAGCAGTCCGCTTCACCGGTGCCCTGTCCAGCTCCGGTCAGCGGCTCCACTCCGGAGCCAGAGCAGTCCGTTCCACCGGTGCCCAGCTCCGGTCAGCGGATCAACTCCGGAACCAGAGCAGTCCGCTCCACCGGGGTATAGTCCAGCTCCGGTCAACAGCTCCACTCCGGAGCCAGAGCAGTCCGCTCCACCGGTGCCTAGTCCAGCTCCGGTCAGCGGCTCCAGTCCAGACCCAGATGTCAGCCCCTCTCCAGGTTCGGGGTCTCCCACACCAGGGCCCACCACTTGGTGCATCGTGGGAGGAAGGAGAGGGGAAGCAGCGCGCCAAGGTCCAGACCAGACCAGGGGCGCAATGGGGAGGCTGAGAGAATGTGGTCGTCACGCCCGGAGCCGGATCCGCCTCCCGGACCCTACCCTGTTATGTCAGGTTTGTGCGGTCGGAGTCCGCACCTTTTGGGGGGGGGGTACTGTCACGCCCTGACTTATGGGACTCTTGTATGTTGAGTCAGGGTGTGGATATCTATGTTAGTATTTCTAGGTTTACTTTCTAGGTGTTGTATTTCTATGTTTGGCCGGGTGTGATTCCCAATCAGAGACAGCTGTCGCTCGTTGTCTCTGATTGGGGATCATACTTAGGCAGCCTGTTTGCAATAATTAATTGTGGGATCTTGTTCCGTGTGTAGGCTTGTTTTGTGTTTAGCCTTAGGACTTCACATTACGTTGTTTTGTTCGTATGTTTATCGGTGAAATAAACATGTATGCATTTCACGCTGCGCCTTGGTCTGACCCGTCCTTCAACGAACGTGACAGTTATGCTCGACCCGTTCAGTTTTCCACCATAAAACACCATAAAATTGCCAAAAAGAGTAGAACCAGCTCACCTGCTTTTACACTATGATATTTTTTTGCAAAATGCTATATATCCGCCTTACTCTCAGAGAAACAGGTAGTACTGCTAGGTTTTACATGGTCAAATGTAAAAAATACCTTATTTTTTTATATTATAAAGAACTGTAATATTTTACACACATGAAGGTATTCATAAGCAATCATTTCTGATGAAAAAAACACAAATGTGATTTTTTGGGGATATAGCGTTTTGGAAATAAACTCTTAATATATTAAATTTTCCATGTGGTTTAGTTTAGTTTAATAATTCAACCATTTAAAAAAACAAGCACACATAAAACTTGAAAAAGCCATACATGCACATTAGTAAAATCATTGAAGATAACACACAATAAAGTCTGGGACTTACTTCCATTGTGGTCCTCTTGAAATAAGATGGCTAGGCAAGATCCAACACGGTTGAACACAGTATGACAACGAGACAATAAAACAAAAAACAAAGGAGAAGAACATCTATCTCATTATTGCAGTTACATCATAGGGGTCATTCATATGGGCACAGAAGACATCAAACAGTGTTTTACTTTATTTTTTAAAGCTGCCCAGAGAGGACGTCGTTTTTATGGGCAGAGACAACTCATTCCACTCTGAGGCTCCAGTATACAATAAAGTATTACTCCTGAACCTGTATAAGCACACATTAGCAACACCTGATCTGGTGCTGTGATTGTGTGTATCCCTAACATGGGGAAAGTAATCAGTTAGATATCTGGGCGCAGAACCATAAATTCTCCTGTAAAGCAAACCCAGTCTAATCTGGGACACCCTAGCCTCAACAGGCAGCCAGTTGAGTTCCTGAAAGTAGCTCCTGCCTATGTGATTACGTGGACTCACCTTCAATACTACCCTGATCAGCTTATTCTGGGCTATCTGGAGCTTCCCCTTCAGAAGCTTAGATAAGCCCCCCAACCAGGAAGTACTAGCATAGTCAAAATGGCATTGAATAAGGGCAGTGGCTAGCACTTTCATGGAGTCTTTCTAGCCAAAAACTTGATCTATATTAAAGGGCACTTCATTCAATATAACAGGCTTTTCAAATTCAATATTAGGGTTAGGCACTTTTAAAGGCACTTTTTTCGTGGAACGACCCCTCTACAGTATGTGTCTGAGTGGGTGTGGGTGAGATGCACTGCCATGGAATTGAATGTGAGGATAAGAGTCAATGAAGAGGAGCATCCTATCTTCTTTCATGAGCCTGTCACACACAAGGCATCCTCAGATGCTGCTGATCACAGCAAGATAAACACAGGTGAGGAGAGGAAGTAGTGTACCTGATTAATAAAACAACAAGAGGCAGTCTCACTCTAAATAAAACACATAGGGCCTTGAGGCAGTCATAGGCAGGACAGGACAGCCCATGGATGAGGGCGTGTTTAGGGCGGTCAGGGTTGGGGATGGGGGCCACTGAAGCACTCTCTCACTCTCTCTCCGTGGTCCTGGGGTCCTCCACAGAACAGTGGCCTCCACCCTGGCCACAGGCCACAGGCCCTAACCCCATACTCCTCCGGGCTCAGCCCCTCTACCTCGCCTTGCCAAGCGCCCTGACGTGTGGGGACTGGAGACGACTGATAACAAACATTTCCAGTCATCCTCCTCTGCGTCTTACGCCCACCAGGCCCCTTATCCGCCCGCACAGATAATGTTGTCCATTCCACACTTCTCTTTTCACTCTCCTGTTGCACAAAAAATACATTTATTCTCCTTTTTACCTGACGTAAAGAAAAAATGAAGGACGTGACGGGCCCGTATTTCCTCCACTTTCTATTCTCTCCTGTTCCTTTCTCCGTCAGCTCCCCCCTGCCCCCCTGCGTGTGTGTCTGCTCCTCCCCCCAGAGCTGAAGCGTCTGCCTGAGAGAGATCGATGCCAGCTCCTCTCTCTCCAAAGGCACAATGTCTCTCCTCTTCAGCACGCCTGCACCTGCATATTGTGATATAGTGCCTCTATTCACTGAGTCGATTGCCTTTAACGGCACCCGGGCAGACTGGGGAAAATTGAAAGGGATTGCGGCCTGCTTTTCATCAGAGCAGGAGCGGAGCAGGCTGGAGGGTCCGGAGCGTGGGGGGCTCAGGGGGAGCCTGACTGGAGAGGGGGCATGGGGGGACGGGAGGGGAGGGGAGGGAGGGAGGGAAAGGGGACATGGCTGTCAAGGAGATGCACCTGGACCTGCAGCCAAGTGGGGTTCCAGTTGATTTCAGTCGATTCACTCCTATCTGCATGGCTATTCATCTATATAGCGCTGGTTATGTTAGGAAATACTGTAATGGTGCATGACATTATTCTCAGGAGAAGGGAGTAAAAGTAGAAGCCGTTTGTTCTTGTATCAACTGGTTTCTATGTGGGAGTTCCTTTTGATCAGTTAAGTATTGGAATAAAGAGGGAAACGCAGAAAGAAATACTGTACTGTACTTCAAGGAATAGGTCTTGGTTTTCTTCATTTCATATCAATATTTAGTTAATTCTTTGAACGTGTTATCTGTAAGCTTTCCCCTTACCATCTTCATTCCTTTTGGAGAGAATCTCTGAATGTAATTATTGCATTTTTATTTAGAAATCCTTGGTCTTTCTAACGAGTTAGCAACACATTTACAGCAGCTTGTTATCACTTTGAAGTGACAGATCGGCAGCTATATGCAAATGAGCAGTCGACTGTGCTGCTAAAGAAGAGAGATTACCTGAAAATATAGCCAGCCCTAAGAACAAATATATATCTTTTTAGAATGCCTATTGATATCAAAGGGAATTAAATTATTCCAATTAAAATGACAAACTATTGACTATAGTTATGTAGGATTTATGATGAGAACGGTGTGGTTCATATAGAGGATTTCGCTCTCTAGATGGTTTTTCTTGAACCTCTGTAGGCTATATCTGACTGTTACCTCTATCTTCCTCTGTGTGGCCCACAGTAGTGTGTCTGATGCATTAGCCCTGATAGTCTTTGAATGGGATCCACACAAAGCTCAGCATTTCTCCACTCTCCCCAAATATACAGTACTGTATTACTGTAAACCCCTAGCAAAATTATACACAAAACGTGTCTTAATTTCTTTGTATGGTCAGTTGTTCATTAGGTTGGACACTTACGGTTATGTAAGATTTGTAAGACGTACATGTTTGTTTGTGTGAGGGCAGAGTAAAAGGAGAGGGCTGTGGCCAAAGAGCATGGCTCTACCAAGAATGGATTCTCCTCTGATCACTGCTACTGTAGCAGACACTTAAAGATCTCTTTAGAATGTAATAATAAAAGATAACTGCATTAAACCCCATCCCAATATAATTGGATTATGTTAAGATAAATTACTCATGTCACTTTCATGCCAGGCTGCATTTGGAAGTTTCGACCTGTCATACATAATAAAGTTTATGCCATTCCTGAAAGATGTTTAAATATTAGGGATTTGTGGATGAGGAATGGTGACAGCACTTCCTTATCCATTCCTCGTTTCTATGGAAACACCGTAGAGACGGCCAGATTTGTAGCTTGCTGTCACCTATTATTTCTATTATGAATTGAAGACATTAAACTTTTGTCCCATAAAGACCTCTGTAAGAGATCTTCACATTTTCCCCCGCTGCTACCACAGAGCATGGAGGGAAAATAACACAGTCTCATCCACATGCACAAAAGCGCTCTGTCATGAGAAGAATCTGATATCTATTCAGTGACTTACCCTCAGATGTTCAATGACTTTTCCCCATTGATTTGAAGGAGATGAAGAGGCTGAGGGATGAGGGAGAGAAGGGGATGGAGGGGCAACTTGAAAAGGAAATAACCTTTCTGACGATGGATGTCAGATATAGCATCCCATAGATGCCCATTGTGGAGCCGTCAAGCTGCCACCCTATGATTTGAAACTTGCATTGGAAAGGCACAAAGCGGCTGCACTGGGCTTCCAGTGTCCATCTCTTTTCACTGAGCGATCAATTGTCTTTGTCTCCCTCGCTCTCCTCTTGACAGGCCTGCTTTTAAATGGCTGGTTTAACTAGTTACTCACCGGTCTCCTCAGCCTTCCATTTACATCCAAATCAATCACTGTAATGAAAATTCATGGCACAGTGAAAGTGTAAGAATTGGGGGACAACAATTCTCTCTCCATGATAGACCCGTTTTTTTTTTTCATGTACACTATACTGTAAATGCATAATTACAGCACTGCTGCTGCTGTTGTTTTTTCTACATATCATTGACTCCCTCACTTGGCTGTATGTATGAAGAATGCCTATTGAAATAGGATGCATTGGTCCATTCAGATTAGTGCAGTAATATGTGGTGTCCCAGTCAGCTCCATTCTGCAGAGAGAACTGCAGGGCTTTCCTAATGATTCAATACTGTAAATTAATTATGCTGATGAAGGGCATCGCCTCCCTCTCAAAGCCAGCCTGCTCATTCTAAGACGGAGCAGCTCTTCCTTGGGACTGACTAGGGTTGCAAAATTCCCTGGTTTTCCCGAAATCCCAGTTGAAGGATTCCTAGAATTAGGAGGGAATAAGCAGGAAATCCGAAATCCTCCAACCAGGATTTCTGGAAAACCAGGGAATTTATTGAAAGTTCCCGGAATAATGCAACCCTAGGACTGACTGAGGCACTAGTGAGAGGCAAAACGATATGACAGAATGATGGAAGCCCTCTGATTATAGAGCTTTGGAACAACAATTACACTGTACTACAACTACAGGAAGGCTAAATTGGGTAGGTTTCATGTGTATCTGTTTTATTTTTATCAACCAAAACTTAGAGTTGTTACTCTGTCCTTGATCAACTAGGGGAGATCATAGGCTAGGGTGTACTGGCATGTAACTGTGTTTATTTCAATATAACCAAAAGACCGTCAACTTACTTTAGGGCAGAAAGTGTAAATAATTTTCAGTTTATCACCCCAAATACAGTAGTTACATTGTTGAGAGTACACTTATTTCAAGCCATTTGAAATTTATATTTGATATTTTAGTCATTTAGCAGATGCTCTTATCCAGAGCGACTTACAGTTAGTGAATTTATCTTAAGGTAGCTAGGTGAGACAACCACATACCTCATTCGTAGTAAGTACATTTTTCGTCAATAAAGAAGGTATCAGCAAAGTCAATGCTAGTGGGAAAAGTCAAGTGCAATTTTATTAAAAACATTTTGGGGGGAGGGTGGGATAAGACTGAGATGTCTTATTTAAGATACTCTTTGAAGAGGTAGGGTTTCAGATGTTTCCGGAAGATGGGCAGGGACTCTGCTGTCCTAGCATCAGAAGGAAGCTGGTTACACCATTGGGGTGCCAGGAAGGAGAAGAGCTTTGACTGGGCTGAGCGGGAGCTGACCTCCCATAGGGGTGGGATGGCCAAGAGACCAGAGGTGGCAGAACGCAGTACTTGGGTTGGGATGTAAGGTTTGAGCATAGCCTGAAGGTAGGGAGGGGCAGTTCCCCTTGCTGCTCCATAGGCAGGCATCATGGTCTTGTAGTGGATGTGAGCGGAGGAGAGGGGTGACATGGGAGAATTTGGGAAGGTTGAACACCAGGCTGGCACCAGTGTTCTGGATAAGTTGCAGGCATTCGATGGCACAAACGGGGAGCCTAGCCAGCAGAGAGTTGCAATAGTCCAGACAGGATATGATGAGTGCCTGGATTAGGACCTGCGCCACTTCGTTTTTTTGTGAACAATTGTTTTTTATTGGGTCACAAGGGCAATAGAAAGATCGTACTCTACGGATGATGTAGAGCATGAACCTGCAGGAGCGAGTCAATGCTCTGATGTTTGCAGAGAACGACAGGGTGTTGTCCAGGGTCGCGCCAAGATTATTTGCACTCTGGGAGGGGAACACCGTGGAGTTGTCGACCGTGATGGAGAGGTCTTGGAGCTGGCAGTCCTTCCCCGGGAGGAAGAGCAGCTCCATCTTGTCGAGGTTGAGCTTGAGGTGGTGGACCAACATACCAGCTGAGATAGCTGCCAGACATGCGTGTCGCCACCTGGGTGTCAGAGGGGGGGATGAGAAAAGTAGTTTAGTGTCATCCGCATAGCAATGATAGGAGGGACCATGAGAGGACATGACAGAACCAAGTGACTTGGTGTATAGAGAAAAGAGAAAAGGGCCTAGAACCGAGCCCTGGGGAACACCAGTAGTGAGAGTACATGGTGCAGACACAGATCCTCGCCACGTCACCTGGTAGGAGCGACCTGCCAGGTAGGATGTAATCCAAGAGCATGCAGAGCCTGAGACACCCAGCCTGAGAGTGTGGAGAGGAGAATCTGATGGTTCATGGTGTCGAAGGCAGCGGATAGATCTAGGAGGATGTCACGTTCGTTGAATGATGGGTCAGACCAAGGCGCAGCGTGATATGCGTACATGTTTATTTTAACTATTAAACACACGACAAAACAACAAAGGAAACGAAACGTGAAGTCCAAGGTAGAACACACAACAGGAACAAGGAACAAGGAGGAACAAGATCCCACAACTAGACAGTGCCACTAGGCTGCCTAAGTATGGTCCCCAATCAGAGACAACGAGCGACAGCTGCCTCTGATTGGGAACCACACCGGCCAACATAGAACTAGACATACTAGATCCTAAAACATAGACAAAGCACAACAAGGAATATACACACCCTGATTCAACATATAAGCGTCCCCTGAGTCAGGGCGTGACAGAGGATGAGAACAGAGGGGAGAGAGTCCGTTTTGGCAGTGCGGAGAGCCTCCGTGACACAGAGGAGAGAAGTCAGTTGAGTGACCCGTTTTGAAGCCTGACTGGTTAGGGTCAAGAAGATCTTTCTGCGAGAGAGTTGGTCAGAGACAGAACGCTCAAGTGTTTTGGAAAAAAATAAAGAACAGATACCTGGTGACTGGTAGTGACAGCATGGAATTCAAATGAGGAGATGGACAGGTGAGAGAGAGAACATCTAAATTTTGGAGAAATTAGTAGCCCTGTGCCACCACGACCAGATGCTCTAGGACTATAAGAGAACACAGTCAGATGACGAAAGAGCAGCTGGAGTGGTAGTGTTTTCTGGGGTAATCCATGTCTCCGTCAGGGCCAAAAAGTGTAGGGACTGAAGGGTAACATAGTCTGAGATTAACTCAGCCTTCTTGACCACAGATTGGCAGTTCCAAAGGCTGCCGGAGAATAGGGAGTACACATTGGTTGTGCGCGCAGGGTATACTAGATTAGAAGAGTTGCAGCCACAGGGTGTGGAGGGTTTGTAAAATCTACAGGGAGAGGAGCGAACAGGGATAGAAATCACACATATACTTGACAAAGCTACAACGAGCAAAATGAGAATCTGAAAATAACTAGTGAGAGAGTGGTTTGAAGCCTTCCTCTTTTTCCTTCCTCGAACAACTCGGCAGAACAATTCAGCAGAACATCATTTTGGCAATGAGACCACCAATGACACAATCGCAGCTTACAACTGCCGCTGAAAAAACAGGGGAGACTGAGGTACACACCTCCCAGCGTTATTGCAGATTGCCTAGGACAGGTGAGACCACTCCCCCTCCAAGACAGGCACTATATAACTTGAAATTGATAAAATTGTTTGCTGCATAATCCTGCCAGTCACAGGAGGTTGGTGGCACCTTAACTGGGGATGTTGTGGAAAATAATCACTATACTTTATTACAAATCAAAATACATCCAGAGTTTTTGTAGAATCAAGAATGACTTTATTACAATTTCAACAAAGTCGAGGCCGGTCTGCAGAGTAGCGCCTTTTTTTTCTCTCTCTCGCCCAGTTATATATCCCATCCATATCTCCTCTAGCTCAAAATCCCTCCCTCTTCAGTTTCCCGCTCTTTATCGCTCTGCCCACTTCCTTTGTCTATGATTGCGGCTAAATTCGACTTTCATTCAGTTCAGAATCAATAGTAATACCATCAATCAATCCCTTATCTTGCAAAAACACTCATGTTTAGTTTAAACTCTGTTCAACCCCGGCTCTCCCGGGCTTGACCTGAAGACCGATTGTTGGACATGACAGGTCCCTAAAATCCTTGAAACATACACAAACACCCACACACACAGTGAAATGATCAAATTAAGTTCCTGGCCCAATAACAAAGAACTCTAACTCTATGTTCGTGATTGACCCAGTTTTATCTCATAGTCCACTAAAAAATCTCCATCAGGGAGAACGGGCTTGTGGGAATGGCTGGAGCGGAATAAGTGGAATGGTATCAAATACATCAAACACATGGTTTCCATATGTTTGATGCCATTCCATTTGCGCCATTCCAGCCATTATTATGAGCCGTCCTCCCCTCAGCAGCCTCCACTGCTGCCAGTAATAGACCTTGTTTTGTTCACATTCATCTGCTTCTTTACGGTCATTCTTCATAAAATAAATGATAACCTTGGTTTAAAGATATGGAGGCTGTGCATCTGAAGGAGCAGATTAAGGGCCCATCTGCATGTGAAATCACAGCAGTGCCATTAGAATGCCTAATATTCCATGTACCATAAGTACCTTCCAAATGTAACTAGATATATAACAAAGGGGCTAGTAAATAACTGATAAAGTACCAACACAAAGGTAGAGGGAGGGAGGATTAGTCTTTACCTTCACATAAGATTAGATAGCCTTGAGTTCTAATTAAAATCCCCATTCCAGTTCTAAGGTAGTAATTGCGATCTTAAAGAGAGAAGAAAGTTTGATGTTTTGAAGACAGCTTCCCTCTTCACTTCCAAACCTGTATCTATCTTTCTCTTTTCTTAGACTTTATCGAAATCAATGTTATCTCTTCCACCGGGTAACACTTTCTTGCCCTTTCTCTGCCTGAAAGTCAAATGCCGTAATTTAATTTACCAGAGAAACTGCCCACTACACACCAGCACACACTTACACAGATAAAAAACATATATTATGTGAACACACACACTGACACACACACGTTTTCCCTCTATTTCCTGTATAGATAAAGATTTCTGTCCTCCTCATTAATGCAACCATGCCCTCTGCTCCTCCCGATGTTTGTTGTCAGAGGCCGGAGGTATTTTCTTTAAAGAACAACAATAAACAGGTTGCTCTCCAGGGGAGAAGCATTGACATTGAGCCATTGGTGAGTTGTGAAGGGTATAGATCTACATTAAGACATTTACAATTAAACTGATTGAGTAGAGAGGGTGGCAACATCACCTCTCGGTGACTAGCCCAGTTAGACTGTGTAATTATTTCCCCCGTGCTTGTTGTGACAGAGGGATGTTTACCTTGTTGCTTTTCAAACTTTCATCCACCTAATAGTCTCAGGTTTTTCCAGCTCATTAAACCCAAACAATGATATTCCAGTAGAAAGCCTCTCAGGCTGCTGTCTAAAATGAAAACAGTCAGAACAGAGGGCGATAGGATGGATCACCGTGCCAAAGCAAAAAGTTATCATCACGTGCTTGATTTATTTTGCTCTAGTCTTAAGGCTCACTGGAAAAACCATTACTCTGCAAAAGAGGATTCCAATAGTAGACCCCTGAAATTAAACAGGCAATTTCACCTGGTAATTGGATGGTAGGATCTTTGATCAAACCCTGTGCTAAGGACCATACACTGTGGCCAGTCAGCCATAAACCTTGCCTGTTTTCTTCCAAGCATTTTAGCAGACACGGTAAAAGAGAAATATTACCCAGAGTAAGTGTTCACTGAAAGTCTTATATGATTACTGGTAAGTATTGTACACTATGAAGGACCTCCATTTTCAATAAAGTTTCAGGTGCTAAAGAAACGTGTAGCAAGGACACGTTTTATTACTGTCACGATCGTCAGGGAGAGACCAAGGCGCAGCGTGATGAACGAACATGTTTAACTTTATTATCTTTAGTGATAATAGAACACAATCAACAAAACAAGAAACGACTCGTGAAGTCCACGGTAACAATGACCGAACACGGAACAAGAACCCACAAACACAAAGGGAAAATAGACAGTATAAATATGGCTCCCAATCAGAGACAACCAACGACAGCTGACACTCGTTGCCTCTGATTGGGAGTCACTCTAGCCAACATAGAAATAAACACAACAGAATTACCAACATAGAAATAAACACATAGAATGAACACACCCTGGCTCAACATATAGAGTCCCAGAGCCAGGGTGTGACAGTACCCCTAAAGGCGCGGACTGCGACCGCGCCTCAACCTGAACAAAACAGGGAGGGCTGGGCGGGCATACCTCCTCGGCGGCGGTTCTGGCTCCGGCCTTGACCACCACCCTCCAATAAACCCCCCCATAGCGCCCCTGGTCCAGTCTGGCCCCCGCCGGTGGAGCTGAACTGGACTTAGCAGGAGCGGTTAGCTTCAGCTCCATAGTGGAGCAGTTGACCGGTACCTTACCAGGCACCGGTGACCCAGGCACGGGTTGTGCTGGACTGACGACGTGCACCCCTGGCTTGGTGCGTGGAGAAGGAACTGGCCTTACCAGGCTGACGACTCGCACCCCCTGGCTTAGTGCGTGGAGGAGAACGGGCCTTACCAGGCTGACGACTCGCACCCCTGGCTTAGTGCGTGGAGGAGAAACGGGCCTTACCAGGCTGACGACTCGCACCCCTGGCTTGGTGTGTGGAGGAGGGACGGGCCTTACCAGGCTGACGTCTCGCACCCCTGGCTTAGTGCGAGTAGCAGGAACAGGCCTTACCAGGCTGACGTCTCGCACCCCTGGCTTAGTGCGAGTAGCAGGAACAGGCCTTACCAGGCTGACGTCTCGCACCCCTGGCTTAGTGCGAGTGGCAGGAACAGGCCGGGCCGGGCTGGCGACGCGCACCGTAGACTTGGTGCGAGTGGCAGGAACAGGCCGGGCCGGGCGACGCCCGCACCGTAGACTTGGTGCGAGTGGCAGGAACAGGCCGGGCCGGGCTGGCGACGCCACCGTAGGCTTGGTGCGAGTGGCAGGAACAGGCCGGGCCGGGCTGGCGCTGCTACACGCACCAAGCCTACGGTGTGCGTCGCCAGCCCAGTCCGGCCTGTCCCTGCTCCACGCACCAAGTCTACGGTGCGCGTCGCCAGCCCGGCCCGGCCTGTTCCTGCCACTCGCACCAAGTATACGGTGCGCGTCGCCAGCCCGGCCCGGCCTGTTCCTGCCACTCGCACCAAGTCTACGGTGCGCGTCGCCAGCCCGGCCCGGCCTGTTCCTTCCACTCGCACCAAGTATACGGTGCGCGTCGCCAGCCCAGCCCGGCCTGTTCCTTCCACTCGCACCAAGTATACGGTGCGCGTCGCCAGCCCGGCCCGGCCTGTTCCTGCCACTCGCACCAAGTATACGGTGCGCGTCGCCAGCCCGGCCCGGCCTGTTCCTGCCACTCGCACCAAGTATACGGTGCGCGTCGCCAGCCCGGCCCGGCCTGTTCCTGCCACTCGCACCAAGTATACGGTGCGCGTCGCCAGCCCGGCCCGGCCTGTTCCTGCCACTCGCACCAAGTATACGGTGCGCGTCGCCAGCCCGGCCCGGCCTGTTCCTGCCACTCGCACCAAGTCTACGGTGCGCGTCGCCAGCCCGGCCCGGCCTGTTCCTGCCACTCGCACTAAGCCAGGGGTGCGAGACGTCAGCCTGGTAAGGCCCGTTCCTCCTCCACGCACTAAGCCAGGGGTGCGAGTCGTCAGCCTGGTAAGGCCCGTTCCTCCTCCACGCACCAAGCCAGGGGTGCGCGTCGTCAGCCTGGTAAGGCCCGTTCCTCCTCCACGCACCAAGCCAGGGGTGCTAGTCGTCAGCCTGGTAAGGCCCGTCCCTCCTCCACGCACCAAGCCAGGGGTGTGAGTCGTCAGCCTGGTAAGGCCCGTTCCTCCTCCACGCACTAAGCCAGGGGTGCGAGTCGTCAGCCTGGTAAGGCCCGTTCCTCCTCCACGCACCAAGCCAGGGGTGCGCGTCGTCAGCCTGGTAAGGCCCGTTCCTCCTCCACGCACCAAGCCAGGGGTGCGCGTCGTCAGTCCAGCACAACCCGTGCCTGGGTCACCGGTGCCTGGGAAGGTACCGGTCAACTGCTCCACTATGGAGCTGAAGCTAACCGCTCCTGCTAAGTCCAGTTCAGCTCCAGCCGGCGGGGCCAGACTGGACCAGGGGCGCTATGGGGGGTGTATTGGAGGGTGGTGGTCAAGGCCGGAGCCAGAACCGCCGCCGAGGAGGTATGCCCGCCCAGCCCTCCCCTGTTTTGTTCAAGTTGAGGCGCGGTCGCAGTCCGCGCCTTTAGGGGGGGGTACTGTCACACCCTGGCTCTGGGACTCTATATGTTGAGCCAGGGTGTGTTCATTCTATGTATTTATTTCTATGTTGGTAATTCTGGTGTGTTTATTTCTATGTTGGCTAGAGTGACTCCCAATCAGAGGCAACGAGTGTCAGCTGTCGTTGGTTGTCTCTGATTGGGAGCCATATTTATACTGTCTATTTTCCCTTTGTGTTTGTGGGTTCTTGTTCCGTGTTCGGTCATTGTTACCGTGGACTTCACGAGTCGTTTCTTGTTTTGTTGATTGTGTTCTATTATCACTAAAGATAATAAAGTTAAACATGTTCGTTCATCACGCTGCGCCTTGGTCTGTTCAATACGACGAGCGTGACAATTACCGTATTTACTTATTTCTTTGCTCAATGTTATTTATTTAAGCGGGAAAACATGGTCACAACAAACCAGGATCATTTTACTAAAAACAGTCAGTTATTAGTAAAATGAAAAGTGTCTCTGGCCATCTGCAGTGATTTAAACAGAGAGAGGAAACCAACCTTCAGAGACACAGGGACACCACCTCACACCAGCCAGCTCCTCAGTTCATACACACAGGCTCAAACTGACACACAGCACAGCCAGACTCACCTCTGTTTTATGAATCAGTTGAACTTGAAACCCTTTTGGAATTCAAAATGTACTGTACATGCTAAATGATAATATATCTCAGGGTGAAATGTTAAGAATTCTCTCAGTTAGCATTATAAAAGCAGGGAGCTCTAATTGCCATAAATATAGCCTACAGATTAGTGGCGTAGCACAGTTTCGCAGGGCCTCCCGCAAGGTCCGAGCAAGCAAAAATGTGCAGTCTTATAGCGAATCTTATGCTATTTTACTAATTTTACCATGAGGTTGAGAGAAAATGATGCTGTTTTAGAGCAACATTTCTGCTATTCTACACATTTTGCCATGAGGCTGAGAGAAAATGTTACAGTTTTAAAGTTAATTTCCTGCAACAGGGTGATCCATTTAAGATCATACATAGGTCTTGGGTGTACAGTATGTGATGTTTTTCACCCTGGCACATATAAAATCATTTATAGCTTTTGTTAATTTTCAGTATTTCTGCAGAGATTAAACAACTAGCTAACCAACAGATGGCATGCCATTTCTCCAGTGTTTGCTTTTTTATAGTGGATGTTTGGTGTTCAAAGATACTAAGAAACCCAATTGGGTAACACTGTGCAGTTAGTCAGTGTTAGTCACCAGGATCAAACACAGGACAGCCTGATGACCCATCTCAACACCGGCTTTTCTACCCACCTTAGTCCTGGGTCGTTCCACCAATTAGGTGCCTTTTGAGTAGTGTAACTTGGTGAAATAAACATTTAAATCACCTAATTTTAACATTCTGTCATAAAGAGCACATGTTCAACTTAATAAAAATAAAAAAATCCCATCTCAAAACATTTGTTTTTACTATACTAAGTGCCTATTAAGTGCAAAATAAAGTAACAAGGTTGACTGTAACAGGGTTGACGACTTCATCTTAAATCAGCCATAAATCCCCTTGTGACACGGGGATTGGAATCTTGTTGTGTGCAACATTGAGAGGATATTGAATGCAAGCTTCACAAAAAAAATTTAATCGTTAAAACATTCTAGCCTGTCTATCTGTGGGTAACAGGGTTGACATGTTATGCTCGACCACTCAGTTTTCCACCACAAAACACTAGAAAATGGCCAAAAAGAGTAGAACCAGCTCACCTGCTTTTACACTATGATTTGACTTTAATGTTCAATGTCACTTTAAAAAAAAATATTTTAAAAATGAATAGTTTCACCATATTAAAACCAAAGTTCAGTTAATGTAACAGGGTTGACCTTAAAAAGAGGGATAGGTTGTTGTTTTTTACCTTAAAATGAATCACTAATAACATTAAATAAATAATAATCTTCAGAAATGACTTGTCAGAGCAATACATTAACTAGGGCTTTTCAATGATGGTGAGAACTTGGAGAAATGTTGCGGTTAAGTCGGTTAAAATCTTCCTAGAAGTCACAGAGGATGCACAAAGGGCCATGTCAAAATGCAGAATTTTTGCACTTTAGCAAGTTTATATTTATATTAAAAATCCAATTCAATAATTTTCTGTGTCATCTATATTAAAGGACACTTCATTTAATATAACAGATTTTTTTAATGCAATATTTATGCACAAAAATAAAATCAAAGGGATGCAAAAGGCACTCATTTCATGGAACCATTCATCCTACCATTTGGGGCTACTTTGCCTCCCCAGCCCCCTCCGGGTCTTTACTTTGAACTCCACTTCTGATGCTGTTCAAACGTGTTATAGAATGTTCTAATGGGCAAAATGGTATATGTGTAATGGTTGGTATATGTGTAATGGTGGTAGTCCAGAGTGCCAATTAGTCATGAAGACTCATCTTCACCAGAGGTGGTGAAGAGAGGTAGCAGCATGCCCATTATATAGATCCGTATGGATGTTAATATCACTGCCGGGTACTGTAGCTAATGCCTATTCCCCTCATTTGTAACATGATCCCTCTCTAACCAATGGCTCACTTTACATGTATATCATCGTGTTTGCCATGGGGCAGAGAGAAAGATTTGCAGTTTTATAGCTAATCTCATGCTATTTTACACATTTGTGACCAACTGGCTCGATTTGGTCTTATGTAGCAAAATTTGACATGGTGTTTTTTTACATTGGATAAAAGTAGAGACTCAGACCTAGAAAATGGTAGAGCTAGAAAATGGTATATCATACACTACAGTTGAGGAACAATGGAAAAAGCATTCTGTTTTGAAAGTTGATAAACTTGCAACACACTTTTGAGAAAATGGCCCTTGAATGTTTTGGTACACCTACTGGAGAGCTCTTCTTTGTCTACACCCATTCAGCATCGTTCACACCCTCTTAAGCCTTAGCCCCACCCATCTCTTTAAGGATTCACGTGAGGCCATGTGCTAAACAGAGTGAGTATATCCCTTATGAGAAAAGATTGCAGTTAGAGTGCAGTATAACTGCAGTATGATGCAAATACTGCGTCCAAAATAACATTTTTTTTACTGCAGTAAGTTTGCAGTGTAACTGAAGTTAGAGTGCGATATAACTGCAGTTCAACTGCAGTACACTGAAGTTATTCTGCAATTACTGCATCCAAAATACCACAGTCGATTTCAGTTACTGCACTTATACAGCAGTTTCAAAACTGCAATCTTTTTTTGTAAGGGATCAAATAAAATCTATGTTTATTTGTTACATGCACAGGATACAGAAGGTGTAAACAGTACAGTGAAATGGTTACTTGCATAGTGGAGTCTTTTGTTTAGACATGTAGCTAGCTAAACAATGAACCATAATCCCAACTCATAACGTTACTACCCTGCATTAATCTTCAGGTAGCTAAAGCTAACCAACTAGGTTCGATGTTCGCTAGCTAGCTAACATTAGGCTATAACTAGCAATGCAAATGGCTCTGAGATACGAATTATATTACTACACAGATCATACACATAACATTAGCTAGTGAGCCAGCCAGCTAAAGTTAGCTACCTAGCTAACAGTATGCTTTAACTTGCAATGAAAATGACTTTCTGACAAAATGAACAACGTATAATATCTGAAAATTTAGCTAACTAGACTCTCTTACCCGTATACATGGATGATCACATATCCCTCTCTGTCACGGATGCCATGGTTGCCCTTAGTTTGAAGATGTAATCCGGAGACAGGTGTTTTATACAACAGCCTTCTGTGTGTTCTCTTTTCGACTCCCTCCGCATATTTGCAATAAAATGCCTGAATCGCCTTAACTATCATACTCTGCTTCCACCAGGCATTCCACTGATTTCCTCCAGAAAGTGGAGCGCATTAGCAACACTATTGCAGTTCTTCGTGACTGAATCCGAACTCATCTCTCGGCATGACCTGCCCATCCATTATCTCAGCCAATCATGGCTAGCAGGAAGGTTCCTGTCTTTATCCATGGCTAAACCAAATAGGCTCATAATTTAACAATTGAATTCGTATTTACAGATACAAGTTTGTTATTAAGGCACATGAAAGTTCACATGTTCCAGGAGGCATTTCTGCCAAAAAACGCATTTTGATAAAAAAAATAAAAAAAATGTTTACGTTCAAATGCATCTCCTGTGAAGTAGTGACGCGCAACATATGCCTAGTTTCCTGAAACGAGTCACATTTTACCATGAAGCTGAGAGAAAACTGTTGCTGTTTAAGAGCTGATTTCCTGCTATTCTACACATTTTGTGGTGAGGCTGAGAGAAAATGTTGCAGTTTTAAAGTTTATTTCCTGTAACAAAAAAATAAAAATCATAGCTTATGTCGTGTTCATATGCTATCCCAAAGCTTGTGGAAATTACACATTTCAGAATTTGTGTACTCTAGCTAATGCCTCTTCCCCCCATTTCTAACATTATCCCTCTCTAACCTATGGCTCACTTTACATATACACTACTAGTCAAAAGTTTGGACACACCTACTCATTCAAGGGTTTTTCTATATTTTTACTATTTTTTACATTGTAGAATAATAGTGAAGACACCAAAACTATGAAATAACACATATGGAATCATGTGGTCCTCTGTAGCTCAGCTGGTAGAGCACGGCGCTTGTAACGCCAAGGTAGTGGGTTCGATCCCCGGGACCACCCATACACAAAAATGTATGCACGCATGACTGTAAGTCGCTTTGGATAAAAGCGTCTGCTAAATGGCATATTATTATTATGTAGTAACCAAAAAAGTGTTAAACAAATCAAAATATATTTTATATTTGAGATTCTTCAAATAGCCACCCTTTGCCTTGATGGCAGCTTTGCACACTCTTGGCATTCTCTCAACCAGCACCTGGAATGCATTTCAATTAACAGGGGTGCCTTCTTAAAAGTTAATTTGTGGAATTTCTTTCCTTCTTAATGCATTTGAGCCAATCAGTTGTGTTGTGACAAGGTAGGGAGGGGTATACAGAAGATAGCCCTATTTGGTAAAAGTCCAAGTCCATATTATGGCAAGAACAGCTCAAATAAGCAAAGAGAAACGACAGTCCATCATTATTTTAATATGAAGGTCAGTCAATACGGAACATTTCAATAACTTTTAAAGTTTCTTAAAGTGCAGTCGCAAAAACCATCAAGTGCTTTGATGAAACTGGCTCTCATAAGGACCGCCAAAGGAATGGAAGACCCAGAGTTACCTCTGCTGCAGAGGATAAGTTCATTAGAGTTACCAGCCTCAGAAATTGCAGCCCAAATAAATGCTTTCCAGAGTTCAAGTCACAGACACATCTCAACATCAACTGTTCAGAATGGAACTGTGTGAATCAGGCCTTCATGGTCGAATTCCTGCAAAGAAAGCACTACTAAAGGACACCAATAAGAAGAAGAGACCAGCTTGGGCCAAGAAACACGAGCAATGGACATTATACCGGTGGAAATTTGTCCTTTGGTCTGAAGTCCAAATTTGAGATTTTTGGTTCCAACCGCCGTGTCTTTGTGAGACGCTGTGTGGGTGAACGGATGATCTCCGCATGTGTAGTTCCCACCGTAAAAAGCATGGAGGAGGAGGTGTTATGGTGTGGGGGTGCTTTGCTGGTGACACTGTCTGAGAATTCAAGGTACACTTAACCAGCATGGCTACCACAGCATTCTGCAGCGATACGCCATCCCATCTGGTTTGGGCTTAGTGGGACTATCATTTGTTTTTCAACAGGACAATGACCCAACACACCTCCAGGCTGTGAAAGGGCTATTTTACCAAGAAGGAGAGTGATGGAGTGCTGCATCAGATGACCTGGCCTCCACAATCCCCCGACCTCAACCCAATTGAGATGGTTTGGGATGAGTTGGACCGCAGAGTGAAGGAAAAGCAGCCAACAGGTGCACAGCATATGTGGGAACTCATTCAAGACTGTTGGAAAAGCATTCCAGGTGAAGCTGGTTGAGAGAATGCCAAGAGTGTGCAAAGCTGTGAATCCTTTATTGCTGTCCCGTGTCGCTCAGTTGGTAGAGCATGGTGTTTGCAATGCCAGGGTTGTGGGTTCGTTTCCCACGGGGGGCCAGTATGAAAAAAATAATAAAAATGTATGCTCTGGATAAAAGCGTCTGCTGAATGACTAAAATGTAAATTGCTCAATGTGTGTTTTTACAGCCCTCCTCCATCCATCATTCTCTCTAATTCATCCCTTTTTTTCTCTGTCTATGCTCGGCTGCCAAAAGGCCCTATAAACATGAGAGAAGGTAGCAAATGGAGCCGCATAGTCAGGTGCAGGTTGGGCCCTTATCAATACAGCAGGACTGCCAGTAATTAGTAGCATAATCACCTTGGTAATTTAACCACTGCTCACTGTCACGCCCTGCTCTCTCTGCTCTCTGCTTCAGCAGGCCTGGGGACACTGCAGGGCCATCAGGGCTCCAGGACACATATCTATCTATCTTTCTCTCTTTTTCTTTCTCTCTTTTTCTTTCTCTCTTTCTTTCTTTCTTTCTTTCTTTCTTTCGTTCTTTCTTTCTTTCTTTCTTTCTTTCTTTCTTTCTTTCTTTCTTTCTTTCTTTCTTTCTTTCTTTCTTTCTTTCTTTCTTTCTTTCTTTCTTTCTTTCTTTCTTTTGTTCTTTCTTTCTCGCTCTCTCTTTTTTTTCTATATCTGTATTTCTGCCCCTCTCTCTCTCTTTCTTTCTCTCGTTCTTCTTTCTCTTTTTTCTCTCCCTTTCTCTCTTCTTCTCTCTGTCCGCTCCTGCTGCACAACTTAGCACAACTTGGGGAATTCTTCTCATTAGCAGCGGGCCCATGTGACTGGAGGGTGGCTGAACACAGGCTCAGAGAGTAAATGAGCTGTTTAAGGATTGATGTTTAATACTGGTCGATTTATGCATAATTAAGCTGTGGGAAGGATAAGCACGCCAGTGGAGGCAATAAAGCCAATGACCCTGCCTTCAGTGTGGGGTTATCACTGGGGCTGCTGGAAGCATGCCCACAGAAAGCAAAGTTACACCCTTGACTGGATACATGCTCTATGGGAGAGACAGTACTTTTACTTTATCATAGCATGGACTCTGTAATATACTGTACAACTAAATTCTAGCCTAACATTTTAAATGATACCATATGATTTTGGTTATTACTCCACACTTTTACTTTTATGGTTAACATGAATTGTAAGCAATGACTAACTGATGTGAACCTCAACGCCTAGAGTAGTGTACTTTGGCAATACTCAATATTCCTTCAGTTATAGTAGCTACATATCCAGCTCTATAATGTATGTTGAAACATGGATTATGATTACAGAGCTAGGTGCCGGGCGGCGTACATCTCTCTGTTATTGCTCCTCCATTTTAGAGTAAAGCAGATGATGTGGTAAAGCCAAAGCGGATTGGAGATGTGAGTGGAGGGAAGCAGGAGGAGAAGCTATCTTTCTGTATGTGGTGCAGAGTTTGTGTGAATGTCTGAGTGGCCATCTGGGTAGTTGTAGTGAATGCAGACACACTGCCAGAGCCTGTAGGACAGCCTGGAATGCACCTCTCCTGCGCTCCTCTATACCTCTCCTGCGCTCCTCTATACCTCTCCTGCGCTCCTCTATACCTCTCCTGCGCTCCTCTATACCTCTCCTGCACTCCTCTATACCTCTCCTGCGCTCCTCTATACATCTCCTGCACCCCCCCAGATTTCCACACTAACGTTAACTCAATTAGCACCTCGTCAATAATACTCGGCATTTCATTTTCCTGCTTTAATTAACAAATTCAATTTGCTCGAACCGCTGTGAAAACAAATTAAAAGCGTGCAGAATGAAAGCCTGCAGGTCCAAGGATGTGGCTAAGGTGATTACAGATGCGTCAAATTACTGTTTTCTTGTTGATTTTATCTGAGGAGGAAAAAAGGTGAGAGGAGACAACACATAGATTTTGACTGTTGTGCGGTTCCAGGGACTGACTGGTAGTGGATTGGGGAGGTGGAGACCCCTTCCCAGTGGCATCAGTCAGTATGACTCTGGCCTCACATCATAACCATCTCTCTCCTCTCTGGGCGACCACAGGGCACACCGCTCCTCAACCTGCATACACTTATCTACTCATTTACACTCCAGTCATGCTGCTGAAGAGCTGCTGCCTACCAGCAGGGCCTACTCCAAGGCCAACTCTACCCCACCATGTTTTCGTCTCTGCCTGTATGCTCGCACAGCCTCCCTGAGCATCATAGTAGCAGGTATGGATGCTCAGCCTGAAGAGCCACAGGGTATCTAAAGCAAAACAATCAGCTGAAAAAATTATCAGAGATATCAGATTTTATTCTAGCTATTACCTCTGGATTACCTCTGACTAGAGAGCAGAAGGGCAACTAGAAGTGCAACATCTCAGCGTTTTGTCTGTTTAGATCAGAACTGGTTTCCCTCTACTTGTGTCTGTGAGTAGCTGAGAATGTATGAGCAGCAGCCAGAAGCTCACTCCAAAGAATCTAAGGAAAGGAATGTCACAGTAAATCATCAAAACACAGCCACATTCAGCCAGTTGTCATAGATAATAGTGTCCTACAACAATGTCCTCTGCATGTGTTTAGTATGCCACTCTCAGCCTCCTCGCTTCGGTCTGCCACTGTGGAAATGCAGCCAGACCAGCCGGGATAATCCCCTTGACATTGTACGGCTGTCATGTAAATAATGCACGCTCCATCAACCCAGTTCAGCACCTCCACCTTGCCATCTCACAAACGGCTAACGAAATTAGCCAAAAGCCATGTACAATGGTCAATGCTTTCTTTCATTTGTTGCTAAATTGATTTGGTAAGTTCCAACTCACAAGACAGGATATTGGCAGACCCCCCCCAACCCAATGTAGAGCTGCCTCTCAGTGCTAGGCACCTGCCTGCCCTTCTCTCCGGCCCAGCCCAACACTGCTCTGCTCTCCACTGACAGCTAAGTCTGTGTACTGGTCTGCATTTTAAAAGCAGGGTGATGGTTTGGGAGTGTGACACCTTTTGAAAAGAGACAATGAGTATGTTTACATGCACACTAATCATTTAATATTAAACTGATTATGGCAGTAGGCCAGTTTTGGCATTTGTCATGTAAACACCTTACTCTGCTTATCTTAATCGGTATAAGGTCATAATCGAAGTAAGCATACGCGGATTAAAACACCTGTTTTTTTTAGCAATCTTTCGAATTATTAGGACATGTAAACGCCTTAATCAGAGTTATAGCAGTGTATTTTATCTGCCCATGTGCTAGCACAAGCAGTGCGAGCTTCCTTCTTTTGCGTGAGTGAAGTGAGTGAAGTATGCATCTCTACCAACTGAGCCTCCTGTGGCTCAGTTGGTAGAGCATGGCACTTGCAACGCCAGGGTTGTGAGTTCGTTTCCCATGGGGGGCCAGTATGAAAAATGTATGCACTCACTAACTGTAAAATGAAAAAAAAAAAAATGTAAGTCGCTCTGGATAAGAGCATCTGCTAAAATGTAAATAGTTTTCACATACAAACTTTATGTCCGAACTCATAATCAAATATGCTTCACAAAAATAACATGGTCGCTGTGGTAGAACATTTATTTTGATTGGTGATTTTCAGCATTTATCAAAGTCCCATCAGGTAACCTGATTTCAGATCTGTCCATATTAACAGGATTATTAGGGAAATTGTTCTTCTTGCAAAGCATGCAAACGTTTAAATCAAACTATTATATTAATCTGACTATTCACAATAATCATATTATTGTGTGCATGTAACCGTACTCAATGTTTCTCTGGTCACCCACTTCCACTGAGTACTAAGAATACCATCAACAAAGCTATTTAGTCTGACACTCGGAGAAATAAGGCTGCCATGTTTTGCGTGTCGGTTTCTCCATCTCTTTTTTCATGTCATGATTAAAAGTTTCCACCCTCCAAGCACAATTTCCATCTGGGTAGCCAACATGTCAACATCTGTGGGATTTGTTTTATCATTGTGAAGTGGCATGGAGAATTCCCAAATGTGTCAATATTTAATAAACCGCTCTCTCGATATCAACATTTGTCAGCCTCCTTCCACATCTCCATATTTTTTATTTTACTATTTTTATTTCCCCATAATGTTGTGTTTCCATTTCCCACCTGCCTCTGTGCTTTCTGTGCATTCATCTGAGCAGACACACAACTTTTGGGATTGTAAACATGACTAGTAGATTGCTTGGACGCTAATTATTGTCATTTTTAATTACCAGAAAGAATGTTCACTAACAATGAACTATACTTGGTTTAACATTAAATACATTTATTCCCATACCTGAATGAACTACTGAAATGGAAAAGTTATTCAGAAGAAAACCAGTTTAGTCACACTATTTTTGTAATATCTTCCCTGCTACTGTTACGTTGTGATTACAACAAATTAAATGTAAAAAAAATAAAAGAGACGTTACGAAATAGAAGAAGCACCAGCATTGCAGACAATTGTATAACATTATTAATTATGCATACACATTCATACAACTTTTAATCCACAACAGCAATAAACCAATTAAGGGATACTCATTACTTGACACTTGACCCTAATTAGGTCCTATGGATTTAACTTTTCAGTGTTAAAATGACTTGACATGTTCATCAGAGCTGCTGATTGAACTGGATTACACTGTGGTTGGTGGAGGTTCTACACAGTGTTTGCTGGTAGGGGGTCATTGATCCTAGCCTCTGGTAAATACCAAATCACTTGATCTGCACTCCATCGATGAGGGGTCACTTAGATTCCAATGGGCAAGTAATGGGAGGTTAGGGGGAACCATTAGGTATGCTAACCCCTTTTCACAGATCATTGATCGGTCACAATGTCAACATGCTGCCATTGATTATCTTCCTAGTCACAGAAGAAGGCCAGTCTGTGCTCAGTGTTCAGTGGGTGTGGGGTTAAAGGTCAGTCTGTGCTCAGTGTTCAGTGGGTGTGGGGTTAAAGGTCAGTCTGTGCTCAGTGCTCAGCAGGTGTGGGGTTAAAGGTCAGTTTGTGCTCAGTGCTCAGCGGGTGTGGGGTTACAACAGGAGTCCAATACATTTCTGACAACTACTGTACTGTATAAAGTGTATCTCTGAGAGGGAAGTCGGTGCTGTAGTCGGTGAGAAGCTGTGATGAAAAGTTCCCCTCTGCTCTATAAGCTCCAGCTCCAGTGAGCCCTGCTCATGTAGATGGGTGGCAAGCAGTGTGTGACTATGACTTCTCATTCCTAAAATGATGTATTTAATTACTGCAGTGCGTGATTGATTACATATCGCCCATTCATCCTCCCTCCGCCAGCCGCAAATCAAAGAGGCCCTGACTGCACCTCCACTTTCTCAGCTTTTCAATACAGTTGGAAATGAGCTGTTGGAGGACGGGTGGGCTGCAAAGTTAAATCCGTTTGATATTCCATCTATCACAAAACAGTGGTTCTTCGCCTATGAATCAGAGCCCAAAAGGCATATTGAAATGGCTGCGTGGTTAGTATATGATATCCCTCTGCTTCCCTCTGGATATATGCCTCTTAGTTTTTAGCCCACAACGTATTTTAGGTGTCCGTGCTCCTTGTCTCTGTCCCTGTCTCTGTCTCCCTACCTGCCTCATTCTCTGTGTGAGAGAGGGACTCATAGGATTTGGAGGGAGGGGAAGCAGGAGGAGTCAGGGTCAAGCATATGGACTCTTGGGGTCCATTTTCAAAACGATCCGTCTGATGGACTACATGTGACAGAATAATGGAAAAGTGTCCTTGCAGCCAGCTAAGCTGCCCTTCTAATTGGCCTTTATGAATATTTAATGAAATCAAGATGAAATTCAATCGTGGCTTTTAAGTGCTGAGTTGGAGAGTGGTGTGTGTCAGTGCGTTATTCGATTTCTCTGGCCTACTGTGGAAGGAGGACTGCAGGAGTCAGTGTGGACTCAGTGGAGCGCAGGTGGCAGAGTTAGATTTTTGGTCTGAGGGGAGCCAGCTGTCTCACTCTCTTTCTCTGAAGAAATTAATATTTTATTTGTTTTTCGTTGTATTTTTAACCAAGGGCTCCTGGTCACGCAACAGCATCCCCTGCCCGGACCTGACATTTTTACACAGCCCTATTGCTTTTAATTGCATGCATACTGAGTGATGGATACATTTTTCCTACACTGGCAGCCATATTAAATAGAGCCAGGTCAATAATAACCCTTGACACCTTTTAATATTGTTTGTGCTAATACAGGTAATAATGTGGTGATATTGGCAGAAATTATAGAAATTATACACTCTCAATACAAGTGTACTCACTGAAATACAATAAACCAATCAAGAATACCATTGTTTATTATTGTATGATTAATGTTGATTAATATCAATTACTCTTAAATTACACAAATTCCCCACAGCTATTTCTAGAATACTCTGCAGCTACAAGTCAGTTCCATGTTCATGAAAATATATACAGATATGGAAAAAACAGAGATGAAAGATTTGCACCTTTTTGTACAAATAGACGGGTTGGCTGACAATGTCACGAAAGAGATTCTGAACAGTCAGATAGCTAGCAACAATGACAAGAAGTTGCCTTGTGGGGAATCGTAGGTAGCTCGTTTCAACTCATTGTATCTTGTTATTGATACCATGTCTTGTTTTAAGGTGATTTGACTAATTACATGTCTATGCTAATATGGCAAAAATGTGCTAGCTAACTAACCAACAACTGTAACGATGTATTTGAGAGACAACAAGTGCTCATTGTGCAAATGTATTTATGTTTTCAATAGACTGAATATAGTTTACATGTTGTAAACAGTCTAAGCAAACCACGTCTATTTTGCCCCATAGTTGCACACATGTCAGTTTTGTTGCTAAACAACCAACCCATCTATAGTAATACAGAGCCAATAAAGCAAAATCCAGTGTGTTTTATGTGTGAGCTTTTGTGCATGTAAATGACTTATTACCAATAATTGTAAAAAATAATGAAGAGCATCTTGCAGAATATCCAGTGTGTTAAATAATATATTTTCAGTCATATAATATTATAGGCACTCACAAATACAGCATTGACCTGTGAAGGCAAAGCCCAGGAGACGATTAGCTCACTATTACCTCACTCCTGTTTTTCCCTTTGGATGATGAGTAAGAGACAGAGGCTTCCTTAACTTAATCTTGTGGTGTGTTAGTGATATGGCAAGCTGGCTAGAGACTGGGGCGTGGGGGAGTTGAGCATGTAGCGTGGGGGAGGGATTGAGGGGGAGGCAGGGTGGTGACTCACAGTAGGGTGGAGTTCTCCTGGCCTGCTGCTGAAGCTGAGCTCTCAGAGAGAGAGAGAGAGAGAGAGAGAGAGAGAGAGAGAGAGAGAGAGAGAGAGAGAGAGAGAGAGAGAGAGAGAGAGAGAGAGAGAGAGAGAGAGAGAGAGAGAGAGAGAGAGAGAGAGAGAGAGAGAGCGAGAGAGAGAGAGAGAGAGAAAGAGAGATTGTTGATTCGCCCCCCTCCGTCTCTGTCTCCCTCCACCTCTCCCAGTCCTGACCTTGGTAAGCGGGTGTCAGACGGAATGGTCCTGGAGGACATCAGCAAGGACAATGAATACCCGAGCAGGGACGGAAGCAGACGGTTTAAATAGCTCCCTGCTGATTTACCTTACCTCATCTGGACAGGGACGGGGTCCACCAGGGTCAATAATAACTGACATAACCAGATGATGATATTACTGCATGCATTTACTCCCCCTGTGGATGTACCTGCAAGATTTGCCTCCATAATATTATTTCCTTGCTAATATAACCTTACCATTTCAGTGCTATTTTTGTTTAATTACATTTGCGATATATCCATCTATATGTTTAAATTGATAACTTGGAAGGGATGGGATGTGAAAATTGACCTTACATGAATTTGAAATGAGCTACAAAATTGTGGGTGGATTTGAAATACCTTTCTTCTCTCACATGATAATCATCAGCAAATATGAAAAGTAAATTCAGGGGGAAATATTGCAAATGGGGTTCGGTAGATTGCACATGAATATTTAATTTAGTCATAAAAGTTAGGTTTAGTAAATTAATGGTTTTGCTGACGGCTGCGGTCTCTCCCTAGATTATTGCTGTGGAGGGATTGTCTCCCCCCCTCGCCTATCTGCAGGCCTGCTTTGTTAATTACAGCCGTGCTGTTCCTCACCTGCACCAGATTACACCTACTTTGGACAGGGGGAGAATCAGACAGATCAAATTAATGACCTTTGGAATAGAGGTTGTGGTATAGAGCCACAGATTACTTGTCCTTGCAACTTCATTCTGTAACCTGTGGCTCTATACCACAAACTCTATTCCATCTACTGGTTAAACAATTATAGACTGGCTTGATTAAGTGATTGGTTTATTGCACTCTGTTTTGTTGATCAGGATTCACCATAAGCATCAGCAAATAAAAACGGACACCTGAAACCTTCCTTCCAAAAGTCATTAATTTGATCATGACAATCCCAATTTACCGATGTCAACCTGTCCTGAGCATGTCCTCTTAGTCCTTTAAATATGATCTTGTGTTTGTTTGCTGTAGTGTGACACTGGAACTTTTAGAATGAACACTGGGGGTTTAGGTGTTACCATGATAGCTGGGTAGGTGCATCATTGGCAACCTACAGTCGGTTCCCAGCCTCAAAGCCCTTTAACCTATTCAACCCATTAAATTTAGACTCAGGCTGGGCCACAGGGAATTATCAGCACTGTCAACCTGACGCACATGTAAAGGACATCACACGGCTTGTTTAGCGAGTACCACTTCCTCCCGATTCGGCCCATTCCTGGCGCAAACTCAGGACCTCTGCCTTGCTATCACACTTGACTGCCCTCCTGAAGCATCTTACCAGTCAGCGCTATGCAAAAAGCTAGCTATTCGCTGGCACAAGTGGAGACATTTCAGGCTGAGGAGTAAGTTTCACACATCCCCATATGCTACATACACACACACATGCACAAGCACACACACACACACACACACACTGACACAGTATCATTCTATATCAGGCCCTGGTTAAGCCATGTGACAGCCTGGGGGCACTGGACACCCACTCTACATGGTGGCTGGGCTGGCCAAGGGTGTATTGGGTGGTGTGATTCCACAGCTCTTGGCTGAGTTTGATAAAGATTAATACAATCCTATTTTCTGCCCAGGATTGCCTTTCCTAATGTGATTCCTCTCTCTCTCTCTCTCTCTCTCTCTCTCTCTCTCTCTCTCTCTCTCTCTCTCTCTCTCTCTCTCTCTCTCTCTCTCTCTCTCTCTCTCTCTCTCTTCCTGGGAAACACTAAGCACCTTATCCATGTAAGGAGTGACAATGAGAGAGTGAGGCAAGCAGTGTTAGTGTGCTGTAATACTCTAATTCACAGTAGATGAATTATCTCAGGATAAGCAGCGTCAGGGTACAGGATTGGGCCAGGCTGAAACACAGTATGCCAATCCTCCTCCACTCCTCTCCAGGCTGGCCAGTGGCACACAGTAGCCCTGTTTCATGGACTGGCTGGTTAGAGGGACGTATATGGCAGATCAATGTTATTTTATTTAGAGCTATCATGAATGGGCTTTCACACCTGTATGCATATGGTTTCTAATCTCTTTATTTCACAAAACTGAGTATTCAGGCAACACCAGAATTTTGATGGATTGTTATTAATTAGTTTGTACAAGGGAAATGTCTTCATGTACACAATGCTCTCTGAATGCTGTAGAGGTCTGTTTGAATGTGCTGTGTCAAAGGTTTTGAAGGGGACTTTGATTTTAATAACGTGGACATACTCCACTGATTTTGATCACCCAGCCAGCCTTACTTTCCCAAAGAGAGTGTATCTCGTGACAATAGAGAAGCATTGTTTTCATTCTATTTCTATGGTTTTTTTCTCTTCACACGTTCACTTGCCGAATAACAGAGGACCAGTAGAGGGCAGTACAAAGGTCTAAATAGGAATTCTGCATGAATACCAGCCTGTTGGTCTAAACAAAATCAGAGAGGTCATTTATAAATTGATAGGATGGTAGAATAATTTCAAAAGACCTTTAATAAAGAAATCAATCAATGGCCAAAAATATCAAGTTGGAATTTGATGTAATAATTTCAATAATGCGACTGTGATATGTGGTTGTCTTACCTACCTTAGTTGAATGCACTGGCTAAGAGTGTCTGCTAAATGACCTAAATGTAAATGTAAATGATATTGATTAGTGTGGTGGTTCCATATCAACTAATGGTTTATTGGGGCTAGTTGCTCTCATGCTGTCACAGTGTCCTCTGCTGCCTAGTCTACCACTCTGTGCTTCCTGCTCTCTCTACTCCACAACACTTACTCATCTGCAATGTGTTTAGAGCAGTTAGCGTATCTGAGAGGATTTTTACATTAAGATTCTTGAATCCTGATGGAGTAGGCTTCAAACTCCTGATTGCACTCACATCGATTATAGTCTGTTACCCAGCAGGTGAACCTACAATATCATCAGCCTTCCATTGGGAAACGCCCAAAAATATGCAGCGTTGGGTGAATACACATACACGAATACACACACACACACACACACAGACACATGCACGCACATGAGCTGGTTCCTCAGGGACACACAGTGTAAGAGAGGGAGAAGGTGTTGATTAATGCAGTACTCAGGAGCCTGCAGCCTTGGCAGAGGGTTAAAGAGAGGGGGGAGCTAGCAACTCTTCCGGGCCCCCCTTTCCAAACTAGAGACATGAAGTGTAAAATTGGGCACTCTCTCAAACACACTCCGTCACACAGTCTTTCTCAAACACACTCCATCACACAGTCTTTAGCACGAGCGGAGAGGGAAGACACATTCCCCTGGCTGTAATAGAGACAACACAGAGAACGAATGTTGGAAATGGATCAGACAAACTATAATAAACTGATACCAATCATTTTAAGGCTGAGATATACTGTGCCATCTTGTAATTTTCCAGTCTTAAATAGTAGTGTTTCACATGCCCATCATTTACATAATGTACATATTACGCATACTCTGGGGTTGCAGGTAGCCTAGCGGTTAAGAGCGTTGGGCCAGTAACCGAAAGATCGCTGGTTCGAATCCGCAAGCCGACTAGAGGAGGAATCTGCCGGTGTGCCCTTGAGCAAGGCATTTAACCCTAATTCCTCCTGTAAGTCACTCTGGATAAGAGCGTCTGCTAAATGTAGATGTACTCTGATCTGCAAGAGGATGACGTGATAGTAATATGACATGTTATTTCTTTTGGAGAGATTTTGAGTTGACATTTTCGCCCTAAGCCCTTTTGAGTATCTCTGACCACGCTTCTATTTTTATTTTCCTTACAGCAACAGCGACGTCTAGACCTCCTAACCATCACCAGCCCTGGTGAGTGCCCACTGTCTACTAACTAACTCTACTGATGCTGATGGGATGTGAGTGAGTGTAGACACTAGACAGAAAATAAACACTAGACAGACAGAAACAACCTCTGTTCTCAGAGATGATAGTTACTACTAGCACACAGTACACATGTAGGGATAAAGGTTCACTGGATAATTCAGCAGTACAGGATCAGTTACCAGACAACCTGGTGTCATTGCTTTGTTAATTATACCACACTCACATTCACTTGAAACTTTCAAAATATCTGCACAATGATATAGCAATGTGCATGAAGACATCAAAATAGCTATTATATTTATTTTCGTTTAATTGATTTGATGAGCGTAACTCCTGTCTATTATTTTCATATTATATGGTATTATGAAACAGCATGTGTGTGACACTCAGCGGAGCTGCAATGTGTTTTGCGATCTGGAGCTCCCCAGTTGGACTGGTGCTGAGTCTTTGCTGGGGAAGGGGAACTCAATGTCTTGGAAAAGCAGCTGGGTGATGGAGCAAATTGCAGAGATGGCAAGAGGAAACAGATGGGTACGTCAGAAAGGATACATTGCCCATATGTCTAAAGGATCTGGATGGTCTAATATGCTTTGATTAAAATAATGTTTATGTGAGACACGTGGAGCCTGTTAATTTCCCAGATTTATTTTGCAGGCAAGAATATCTCTGACCTTGACAACTCTGGAAAGGGCAACCAGACACGCAGAAAGAGAGAGAGAGGGCAACATTTAGCATTGTACCTCATATTAGGTTCTTTGTCTCTTTTTTAAGTGACACCTCTTCTGCTCAATGCACTCGCCAGTTTGGTTATTTTCCTGGTTTGGCATTTTATTATATTTGTATTATCTGACTGTACTGCTGTACTGTACTGTATTCCTGTCAGACATATTGTATGGTGCACTGTGCCACAATTTACAGTGGGTGAACAATAAGGAATCAAAAGAAAGAAAACATTGCTCACTTCCCCCAACTTATGGCACTTCAAGGCGCTGGCAATCTGTGAGAAGGTTATTACGCCTGTTGTATGGAAAACAACCTGTGCTTTTAGATGAATGGGGCTGATAGAGAGGAGGACACACTCTCCCCTTCAGTCTCAACATTAAAGGAGACTTCTCCTGTCCCCTCCTGTCAGAATGCTGAATGTGGATGTGGTGCAGGAATCAGGCGCAGGACACAGAAGCTTCGTCCAACAGACTTTAGTAGACGACAACGAAATACAAACGGGCCTCAAAAGAGCCCGGAGGCGAGCGATTACGCACACCGTGCGTAAACACCAAAATACAATAAGCGCGCACACAAGTGCGAAAACTCTCCAAACAATGGAGCAAAACAATACAGCACCTGCTGACAGGCGGAACAATTACACACAACACACGACTAACAAAACGAGAACTTATAGGACACATAATTAACACTAAACGGAAACAGGTGTACAAATAAGACAAAACCAAACAAACATCGAAAACATACAACGGTGGCAGCTAGTACTCCGGGGACGACGACCGCCGAAGCCTGCCCGAGCAAGGAGGAGGAGCAGCCTCGGCCGAAACCGTGACACCTCCCTCTTCTTTGTCCTCTCTCCTCCTCCCCTATCTTTTCTCTCCCTCCCTTTCTGTCCTCTCTCCAACCCATCTCTCCTCTTTCTTTTACGTGCAGCTGGGAAGCTGGGCTGCAGACAGTGCTGGGGGTGTGAGGACACTAATAAGATCAAGTGGAGGCTACGGCCGTGGGTGTGGGGGTCTGAGGGAGGTCCAGAGGAGGGGAGGCCCCCATGCAGCTCAGTAAGAGATGGTGTATGTGGGAGGGCTCCAGGATGCTTCGTAGATCAGCATAAGCCATCCCAGCCACTGCCTCCGTCCAGGGGCCCTCATTAGCCCCTCTATCTGAAGTGCGCTTCACCCACAACCTCGGTATTCTCTATTTAATTGGACACTTGAGCGGAGCAATGCGCATCTGGCTCTATTGAAGTCTGACATTTCAGACTGCTGACCTTTCCAGGTATATAATGATTAGCCCTGGCCATTGTTCCACCACAATCGTACACACCCACACACAGTGGTGTGCACAGGAAAAGTGGAAAGGTGCTGAACTAAACACCTGCAGTATCTAGCACTCTCTGACCAAAAATACACACTGTACATCCAGAAACCTTTATTCACACAAATGCTGGGGTGTTCACAATAGAAAAATTGGGTGCAGACATTCTTTTGAGAACCTATTGTCAATCTATTGATCTGAATGCCCTTTCCATTTCTGTGGACATCTTACAATAGTGTGTTGATCTAAATTAACTTTGCTTGGTGGTGTTTAGTCCCTTTTTCCCTCGTATGCTCTGTGCATTACAGGGTGTACAAAAGGTAAATTACATTCATGAGCTTCAGATAGATGTGCGAGGACTCGGAGCAGCAGAAAGATAATAGGCAACCTTCAGATCTCTAATGGTGTGGTCATTTCTCTTCAGTCTCTGTCTTCACGGTCTCTAGGGCTGTGGGACTACACATGCTCTGGGCTCTGATAGTAAAGAGGGCCTTAAATACTATACAGCTCTCTCTCTTTCTCTTTCTCTCTCTCTCTATCGCTCAATACCTTTCAGTTCCTCTTCATTTATCTCTATCTCATAATTACCACGCATGCCTCGATCAAAACAAAGGCCTCAAAAACAAATTAGCCCGAGGTAAGGTGGGCTGTTAGTGGGGAGAGATATAGCAGGTTCCGTCACACGTCTTATGCATGATGTGACAGTCAATATGTTTTGCCCAATGTTGTATTGTCCTTCTGTTTTCATTTACAGATATACCACAATATTTCTATATTTGTATCTCTGTTTTTCAAACACATACCACTCCAAGTTAGAGAACTGGTGTCTGGAGTACACTAGATGTAGCTCAGTTGGTAGAGCATGGTGCTTGCAACACCAGGGTTGTGGGTTTGTTTCCCACGGGGGGCCAGTATGAATATTTATGCACTCACTAAACTGTAAGTGGCTCTGGATAAGAGCGTCTGCTAAATGAAGTAAATGTAGATCTATACAGAAAGCCATTCATTCCTTGTGAAAAGCTGAAACTGAAAGAGCCCATTTGTGCATTTCTATTTCCACTGGCATCGCAGTATTTCATGCCAGAGCTCTGAGAGGCTGCACGTGTGTTTTTGCTTTCTGTCCGATGTGGCAGAGGGATGCTTTTCATGGAGCCATGCTGGGTAAGTCTGCTGGTGTGATAGACACTGGAGAAAGGCCCAGTGGCAGGCTACTGGCTATGCTCCCCAGGCCAGGCCTCGGCTCTGTGTGTGGATTGGACTGGGGCTACAGCCAGTAGGGCAGCAGGACAGCTGCACAGGCCTGCACTCAATACCTGGGCTCTGAATCTGGAGCTGGGCTGGAGAGGAGAGATGTGTCTTTAATGGAGCGCAAGGACTTGGCGCCTTGCTGAGAGAGAGAGGGTCTTTATTTATAAAACACTATCAGGGCTTTGTATTATCAAGCAGCTGTGAAAACAACACTTCCTATTATTGCCCTATTTATATTCTTTCTCTGTGAATTTGCATATTTTATCTCCCTGCACTTCATTATAGGGGACTTATACAACACAAACACAGAGAGGGATGAGCAGAGGAGGGAGGGGGGTTCTTTCTTCTCTGGCTGCCTTATATTGACTATTTTCCAGTAGTTCTTTCGAAACCCTCTCAGAAGCGTGGCTAAAAAAGCAAGCTGATGAATTGAGAATGAGTGTGATAATTCAGCAGGCAAATAAGAGGGGGCTAGGGAGTGGGGGGCACAATAGGGAAAAATATTGAGAAAATATGCATCCCTAAATCAGTATTTAAAGGCCCAGTGCAGTCAAACACGGGATTGTCCTGTGTTTTATATATATTTCCACAATAGGAGGTTGGAATAATAATGTGAAATTGTGAAAATTATGATAATGCCCTTTTAGTGTAAGAGCTGTTTGACAAGACTGCCTGAAATTTCTGCCTGTTTTGGTTGGATGGAGTTAACAGCTAATTTTCAGTTTCCACCTCTACCACTCACAGACAGTCCTAGCTACATTCTTGGTTGAGAAATTACCATTTGCTAAGAAGCTAGTTTTGTTTCTTTTTGACAATTTTTTTATTGAAATGAATCACAGGAAGGTACTTCATTGTTACCCAGAAATTATTTGATATTCAGACATAAATGGCTGCATTGGACCTTTAAAAACATGTGTCTTGCCTACCCTCAATATTCTTGACTACTAATGCCTAGCGTCAATATCCCCTGCCTTGCAAATACAACAATTTCACGCACTCTTCACATAATCAGCCATGGGTTTCGTGTTTGGCATGTTGGAAAACGTAAACAACATTTTCACAGCCTCTTTCTCCAACAGGGAAGACAGCTGTGATTATTTCTTTGTCATCAGAGCCACCACTGTTGCTGAGCACGGCTGTGTAGCAAATCCTTATAGAAAATAAAGATCAGATTTTTGTTCCTGGGTGCCTTTTGTACCTCAAGTAAGGGAGTGTATAATAGAGGTTGATGCCGTGGTGTCTGTGCTGTGTTGATTGAGTTGGTGGGCGCTGGTGTGTGTGTGTGGAGTTATTTCTCAGAGCCAGTGCAAAAACCATAGCACCCATTGAACAGCAGCAGTCTCTGCTCTGCAACCTGCTCAGGTACAGTGGTTACCTGTTGGCTACGCTTGCTTGTTTGCAGGGTCACTTCAGGAGCCATTTTTCATTCTCTTACTTAGCGGTGGCGTCCTGTGTTGGCTCAATAAGGAGGAGCTAGCTGTCAGGATGTATCTGCAGTGCCGTGTAGCACCTGGTTATCAGATCATGTCTCCATGTTCCCTTTCCCATCAGACATTTACATGTTCTAACAGCCCAAAATGAGCTGTGTTTTCACTGTGTCATATTAACTTGCCTCCATTTTCTGGATGTGAAAGGAGATGCTTGATGCAACCCCCCTGTGTCACAATCAAAAGGGAATCTTGCTCATTTTGAAGGGGCCCTTCTTTACTGATAAATATCTGTTGTGGACTGTACACTGAGTGGACAAAACATTAGGAACACCTTAATATTACGTTGCACCCCGTTTTGCCTTCAGAACAGCCTCAATTCGTCGGGGTACGGAATTTACAAGGTGATGAAAGCGTTCCTCAGGGATGCTGGTCCATGTTGACTCCAATGCTTCCCACAGTTGTGTCAAGTTGGCTGGATGTCCTTTGGGTGGTGGACCATTCTTGATACACATGGGAAACTGTTGAGTGTGAAAAACCCAGCAGCATTGCAGTTCTTGACACACTCAAACCGCCGCCTGGCACCTACTACCATACCCCGTTCAAAGACACTTAAAACGTTTGTCTTGCCCATTCACCCTCTGCATGGCACACATACACAATCTATGTCTCAAGGCTTAAAAACCTGTCTCCTCCCCTTCATCTACACTGATTGAAGTGGATTTAACAGGTGACATCAATAAGGGATCATAGCTTCACCTGGATTCACCTGGTCAGTCTATGTCATGGAAAGATTAGGTGTTCCTAATGTTCGTACACTCAGTGTACCATCTCTTTGCTTTTTTGGGGGTGTGTTTCACTGTGGACCTTTTGTTTCTCAACTTTTCCCTGTGAAACGAAGCAGGGTACAAAACATAGTGCGCCACAAAATTGTGCTATTACTTTGATTGAAAATCGACCAAGCTGTTAAACAAAATAACTAAGATCCCCCCTCTAAATTGTGGGTGGCATACACAAATTAATTGTATTGTATGAGGTATTTCTAGAAAAAGAAACTGCAAGAATCAAAAACATGGCTTAGCTCTTGGGACTTAATTCAACAACTCAGCTATGATATCTCATAAGCTTTAAATCAATTTTGAGCTCCAATTATAGGCATTCAAACTGATGCTGAGGAGGTGTTTGTGAGGGGAGATGACCCTGAGTGTCTTTGACTTGTAGGTTTGGCTTCAGGATCCTGCTGGATGGCTAAAGGCACAGTTCCTCCTCATATGCCGCCTGTCCCTCAGCGGGCTAACTGCTGTTTGGGCATGGGTTTGGGCATGGGTTTATCTGCTATTATCTGTCAAACATCACACACATGCTAGCGACGCTGGCCTCTGGTGCAATCCCACAGGCAACGTGCTGTCAACACCAACACCTACAATGTGTCACTTGCTGCCTCCATTTGTGGCAGCTCCAGGGGCTGTGGGGATAACCATTAAGCCCTATTCCCTATGACCAAAGCCTCCCCAACAGCTATGTGTTTAGTAAGCTGACAGTTTGTGGACATGGAAAAATAGAAATATGATGGATTAAAATACACCCGAATAACTAACTTTTTATTAGACATTTGCTGTCCACTGTTTGTCATATTGACATGTTTACCTCAGTGAAAATATTTGAAATATTAATGATACACTATATATACAAACGTATGTGGACACCCCTTCAAATTAGTGGATTCGGTCATTTTAGCTACACACGTTGCTGACAGGTGTATAAAATCGAGCACACAGCCATGCAATCTCCATAGACAAACATTGCCAGTAGAATGGCCTTACTGATGAGCTCAGTGACTTTAAAAATGGCACCGTCATAGTATGCCACCTTTCCAACAAGTCAGTTCGTCAAATTTCTACCCTGCTAGAGCTGCCCCGGTCAACTGTAAGTGCTGTTATTGTGAAGTGTAAACGTCTAGGAGCAACAACGGTGCAGCCGCGAAGTGGTAGGCCACACAAGTTCACAGAACGGGACCGTCAAGTGCTGAAGCACGTAGCACGTAAAAATCGTCTGTCCTCGGTTGCAACAATCACTACCGAGTTCCAAACTGCCTCTGGAAGCAATGTCAGCACAAGAACTGTTCGTCGGGAGCTTCATGAAATGGGTTAAGGGCTTCCATGGCCGAGCAGTCGCACACAAGCCTAAGATCACCATGCGCAATGCCAAGCGTCGGCTGGAGTGGTGTAAAGCTCGCCGCCATTGGACTCTGGAGCAGTGGAAATGCATTCTCTGGAGTGATGAATCACGCTTCACCATCTGGCAGTCCAACGGACGAATCTGGGTTTGGCGGATGCCAGGAGAACGCTACCTGCCCGAATGCAGTTGGTGGAGGAGGAATAATGGTCTGGGGCTGTTTTTCATGGATCGGGCTAGGCCCCTTAGTTCCAGTGAAGGGAAATCTTAACGCTACAGCATACAATGACATTCTAGACGATTCTGTGCTTCTAACTTTGGGGCAACAGTTTAGGGAAGGACCTTTCTTGTTTCAGTATGACAATGCCCCCGTTCACAAAGCGAGGTCCATACAGAAATGGTTTGTTGAGATCGGTGTGGAATAACTTGACTGTCCTGCACAGAGCCCTGACCTCAATCCCATCTAACACCTTTGGGATGAATTGGAACGCCAACTGCGAGCCAGGCCTAATCGCCCAACATCAGTGCCCGACCTCAGTAATGCTCTTGTGGCTGAATGGAAGCAAGTTCCCGCAGCAATGTTCCAACATCTAGTGGAAAGCCTTCCCAGAAGATTCAAGGCTGTTATAGCAGAAAAGGGGGGACCAACTCCATATTAATGCTTATGATTTTGGAATGAGATGTTCGATGAGCAGGTGTCCACATACGTTTGGTCATGTAGTGTATATGCAACAAATTGCCAATAACTTTCAGTTAAGTGACTGTAGCGTCAATTCTTTATAGTCTATCTGTCCATACTAATACAGCTTTGAGAATTCATATTTAGAGAGTGCAGAATAGCCCCATGACCGTCGCCAATCAATACAAAATACCCAGGGGGGAGAGTGGCCCAAATGAGCTGAATTGACCGGCACTGAAATATGATCACTATATCTGTGTCAGTCATTTGTTATTTTAAGAAAATATCAATGTCCTCTGGTGTATCAGTGAGAATACACTGTAGGATGGTGGGGGGAGCGACGATACCTCTCTAAATATTTAATGAAGTTTGTTCGTGCTCTTGCTGTCAGTTTGGAAGTCTGTCTGACTACTTCAGGGTCACTTAGTTATTCATGAAATGCTAATTAAGAGGCAAAACAAAGGAACACTATTAAGACGCAATTCAAAATGGAACCCCCTCCCCCCCATTATGTTTATGTAAATATTCACTTGAAAAATACTCTTCCAAGTTTTTTAAAAAGCCCGTCTTGGATTTACTCCCATACCCTCATTTCCTGTGAGTGTTTCCCTTAAACTTACGATCTTAAGGCATACTTCTAATAGATCTCCAAATGATCCTGATGTCCCTGATGTACTCTCATATGCCTGGCCAAGGCTGTAGCGTTCTGCATGCCATCCTGCTGCCATCAGCCCAGCCAGCCATCAGACACACCTGTGCTTGCGTCTGTCCATCGCACAGATTGGCACAGGTACTTTGTTTTGATTGGCTGCGCGCTAATGCTAATACATAACTAGCGTCACAGCGTTTCCACCAAAATCCCACGTCCACTTGAAAGCCCCGTCCAACACACAGGCATGGAGGCACTAAAGACCTGCTGTGATCATAATGCGAAGCCAATTTGAATTCCAGTCACAACGAGATGACGTCCGTCTCAGCAGTCTAATTCCATCATCAACATCATTACTGCTATTATCCCATGTCTATTTTTAATACAGGGTAATGTATCACCAATAAAGATAAATGAGGAAGGCAGCGAGGAGCTAATTGGCAGGACATGATGTCTGACTCTGCACTGACTAAAGTCTACAGTGCCAACTGTTCCCAAAATGTACCCTTTATGTGGCCTGAGTACTCCTTTAATAGTGTTTGTCCTCATTGTATTACCTTCTAACTGTGCTATAAAAGTGTATTTAAAATGCTGCTTTTATGTATTTAAGGGTGAGGAAACTTAATTGTTTCTTGTGTAATGTCATTTTTACATTTGGTTTGTAGTTTTAATGGTTTTAAGTATATCTATTCTCATTCCACAGTATATAGAATTAGTGAGCAGATCCATTATGCTACATGCTGGGGTCAGGTAGCGTGAGGTAGGACGGGGAAGTTCAGTCTTAAGCCTGAGACACTTCAAGACAACAGCTCCTGGAATTGAGCGGTCTTATTGTGCCAGACATGGGCTTGAGGACCTAGCCATTAAACAGTAGATTAGATTAACAGTAATCCTTCATTGGAGATGAGAAACTGCTGAAATCTCTTGTCTACCAGTGAGGCTCACTGGTCTTGTTTATTAAAGTGCCCTTTGTCTTACTATTTCAGCATTTCAGAGAATTGTTGAGTATTTTATTTATCCCGGTAAATTGACTGAGAACACATTCTCATTTACAGCAACAACCTGGGGAGAGGAGGGGGGGATGAATGAGCCAATTGGAAGCTGGGGATGATTAGGTGGCCATGATGGTATGAGGGCCAGATTGGGATTTTAGCCAGGACACCAGGGTTAACACCCCTACTCTTACGATAAGTGCCATGGGATCTTTAGGGACCACAGAAAGTCAGGACACACGTTTAATATCCCATCCATAAGACAGCACCCTACACAGAGCAATGTCCCCAATCACTGCCGTGGGGCATTGGGCTATATTTTTAGACCAGAGGAAAGTGCCTCCTACACCACTTCCAGCAGCATCTGGTCTCTCATCCAGGGACTGACCAGAACCATCCCTGCTTAGCTTCAGAGGCAAGCCAGCAGGGTGGTATGGGATGCAGGGTGGTATGCTGCTGGCAGTGATTGACGTACTGATACACAACAAATTTTCCTATGAATATTAGCGTTGCAATACTTTGCACAACCCCCGGGGATAAAAGCAGTTACCATATTGGAATAGGAGATCAAGTTCTATAACAACAATTGAAATAGCCATCCAGACACCCGTCCTCATTCTCTGTCTGAGAAAATCTCCACTGGACCACCATACCTCTCACAACCCTCAACGAAGGAAAATTCACACTAAAATAACAGCAACCTATGCCTTGATGTCTGATCTGAATCAAAAAATGTAATGAAATTACAGACGAGAACAGCATCCAAGTTCTGCATGAGTTACTTTTCAATTACGACAGGTGAAGCAGAAAAAGATTGTTAGTGCCATTTATCGACTATGCTACTCTCTATTAAAGTACAAGTAAAGAAATCAATCCCATTGTGTAACAACAGGACTATTTTACAATAGCAAACAGTTCCCTGTCTGTCAGATGACCTTTGTCATCCTAGTGTAAAACAAGGGAAAGATGAAAAGGTACACCAGGCAACACATTGACTGAGACACACTTGTACGCCCACAGACAAATGGAATCAGAGATTACACCAGATAATCATCTCTGTGGCCTTCTTCTCTTCTTTTGGTTTCATTCCAGGGGGTTGAGGACTCAATGGGACCTACAGAGGCAGAATGAAAGTAATAGGTGAATTTATTGATTACAATAATGATGTTTTTTTTGTCTTCTAACTGGAAGTATCTGGAAAGAAACAGCAGGACAAAAAGCTGAAATATTGTAGTCAGCTCACCGGGGACCATGTTTCTTGAATATCCTCAGTAGTTGAGGTAGTTGACTTTTACTGTATTTCAAACTATAATTTCTGTATGTACAAACACCAAAATAAAGATTCCTCTAGATTAAACTTCTCTGATGAGTGATGACATAAATGTGTGCTTTATCACTGACAGTCACAATCACCAACAAGGTGCTATCGTTCAGCTCCTTTTGAGTTACAGTTAAGGGGTGTTTTTTAAATCAATCACATTTTCTGTGCCACAAAAAATATACTTCCAAATAATAAAAAACTTTATGGCGCAAAAAAAAAACACAAAAAAAAGTGTCAGGGTCCTGAGATGCAGGTTTGATTGAATTCCTGCCATTGTCTTTACTTTAGGATATTATGTAGGGTAGATGTGTAGGTAGTGTGGCCTGTTATCTTATGTACTGTATCTGTCAGTCAATAGATAAATTATTTCAATGATTTCATTAATTTATTTTCAATTGAATTTTGATAAAGAAAAATATAAGAAGCTCGTTCTTGTCTCCATTAGCAAGGTCTTGTGATGGAGCGCGCAGCTAATTTCCTGAAATGATGTGGACCAGGCCAGAGTAGCAGAGTGCAGAATAGAAGCCCTTCCCAATTCCCATTTGTGTTTATATATATATATATATATTTTATACTTATAGAGGGAAAACTGTCAACCATATCCAAAGTGCAAGACCAAAGAGAAATAATGTATGCTTTTGTGAGGTTCTTGGAAGACGATATGTGTTACGCTTTACCCGCTTCAAATGTGAAAGATTTTAGACCTCTGCACAAAACAGATTTTGATAATCAGAAGGTGTATCTGGTTCTCAGAACAGAAGGGAATGGTACAGGCCAGCCGTGCAAAGCACATATTCTTGCCCTTGCAGGTATGTTATCTTCATGCTCTCTTAGTTTGACTGTTTATGCATTTAAATAGTTCAATTGTTTGACAAATGTAGACTAGACAGATCCTAGAGAATAAGAAAACAAGCCTTTCGGTCTGCTGTCAAACACATTAAGTTTGCTAGTTAGCTAACGTTAGTTATCAACCTGACAACAATGTTCTCGCCACGATGCTATTGCTAACGTTACCTAGTTTAAATACGGTTATTTTTCAGGGCGGCATTTGCTGTCATCACATATTTGCATAGGACAGCTAGCTAACGTTAGCTTTCTTGCTGACAGTGTTTTTAGCTAACTAATATATCTAACGTTACCTAACTAACTATGTGACATTAACGTTAGCTTGCTAGCTAAGGTGAGCTAGCTAGCCAGACAGCCAGCTAACGCGTTAGTTTAGCCAGCCACTCACACATCCAGATTGTTTACTAACATTGTATACGTTACTTTAGCTTGCAATACACCCCGATATGGTTGTTGATATGATAGCTAGCTAGCTACATTATGTGATGACTGTCACTGTCAGTCGACATTTGCTAGTTAGCTCTGACAACGTCAAGCCAGCTGCATACAAGTTAGCTAGCAATATGTATCGATCACACCGGTTATTATAGCTATCAATAACGTTTCCCAGACACATATTTGAGTGTAACGTTTTGTGCACGCATTCACACATGCATCGTGTAACAGATAGGGTATTTAGCTAGATTACTAATCCTCGTGTCTGAACAGTCCCTGGCTAATGATGTCAGTTGAGTGCATTAGCTAGGTTTGTTGTTGTTGTTGTTGTTGTTGTTTGAGATTGTCGTACTGTAGCTAGCTAACCATTCTCGGTTCACACTGGATATCAATCTATATTAGCTAGTTGGCTAGAAAACAAAAACTACATACAACTTGTTTACTAAGGATGGGTGAAATTCAGGCAAGATTGAGATGCATGGATGAAGAATGGTTTTATGGTTCATATTTGCTATAACACTCCTGGAAAATTCCCTCCAGAATTGTTCTGTCTCGAGTTTATATATCAAATGTTTGCTAACACTTAGCTCTTTTTGCAGATAACATTGATGAGTTTGAACATAGTATAATGCAGAAAAAGATGAAAATGTCGACAAGGAATATGGGAAATTCAGTTGAGAACCACTTTGGGGAGGAACGACTGCCACTGAGACGTAAAAAGGTAAGTGCAACTGAGCAAGGTAGCTAGTCAACTAGAAGTCATAGTTTTCAAACTGTTAGAGCATTTCTGTGATTTGGTGCTCTGTGAATATGATGGTGTGTGATTCAACCTCTTAACCAATATAATGCGGTTCATGATGAATATAAAGAATACTGATGGTAATTTGTCTTTTGATAATTGAACTAACTGTTACCATGAGTTTTGGACGTTTCGTAAAAATCCCCCTGCGATATTATTATTTATATATATTTTTACCATATGCTGGATTAACACAAATGTAGCACTCTGGACAGCTGCAAATCCTCTGAGCTGCTCATCCAAGAACCTCACGACTACACTCTTCCCAGTTCCCAGTGATTTTAGCCCATCCGTTTAATTTTGTCAAGCAAAGCCCCCCACAGCTATGGATATACAGTGCCTTTGGAAAGTATTCAGACCCCTAGACTTTTTCCACATTTTGTTACGTTACAGCCTTATTCTAAAATGGATAAAATAAAACATTTTTCTCAGCTATCTACACACAATACCCCATAATGACAAAGTGAAAACAGTTTTTTAGAAATGCTTCCACGTGTGTGTGTGTGTGTGTGTGTGTGTGTGTGTGTGTGTGTGTGTGTGTATATATACAATCGTGGTCAAAAGTTTTGAGAATGACACAAATACTAAATTTCACAAAGTCTGCTGCCTCAGTTTTGATGATGGCAATTTGCAAATACTCCAGAATGTCATGAAGAGTGATCAGATGAATTGCAAAGTCCCTCTTTGCCATGAAAATGAACTTAATCCCCAAAAAACATTTCCACTGCATTTCAGCCCTGCCACAAAAGGACCAGCTGACATCATGTCAGTGATTCTCTCGTTAACACAGGTGAGAGTGTTGAAGAGGACAAGGCTGGAGATCACTCTGTCATGCTGATTGAGTTAGAATAACAGACTGGAAGCTTTAAAAGGAGGGTGGTGCTTGAAATCATTGTTCTTCCTCTGTTAACCATGGTTACCTACAAGGAAACACGTGCCGTCATCATTGCTTTGCAAAAAAAGGGCTTCACAGGCAAGGATATTGCTGCTAGAAAGATTCCACCTAAATCAACAATTTATCGGATCATCAAGAACATCAAGGGTAGAGGTTCAATTGTTGTGAAGAAGGCGTCAGGGCGCCCAAGAAAGTCCAGCAAGCGCCAGGACCGTCTCCTAAAGTTGATTCAGCTGCGGGATCAGGGCACCACCAGTGCAGAGCTTGCTCAGGAATGGCAGCAGGCAGTTGTGAGTGCATCAGCACGCACAGTGAGGCAAATACTTTTGGAGGATGGCCTGGTGTCAAGAAGGGCAGCAAAGAAGCCACTTCTCTCTAGGAAAAACATCAGGGCCAGACTGATATTCTGCAAAAGGTACAGGGATTGGACTGCTGAGGACTGGGGTAAAGTAATTTTCTCTGATGAATCCCCTTTCCGATTGTTTGGGGCATCCGGAAAACACCTTGTCCGGAGAAGACCAGATGAGCGCTACCATCAGTCCTGTGTCATGCCAACAGTAAAGCATCCTGAGACATTTCATGTGTGGGGTTGCTTCTCAGCCAAGGGAGTGGGCTCACTCACAATTTTGCCTAAGTACACAGCCATGAATAAAGAATGGTACCAACCCATCCTCAGAGAGCAACTTCTCCCAACCATCCAAGAACAGTTTGGTGACGACCAATCCCTTTTCCAGCATGATGGAGCACCTTGCCAAGGCAAAAGTGATAACTAAGTGGCTCGGGGAACAAAACATCGACATTTTGGGTCCATGGCCAGGAAAGTCCCAGACCTTAATCCCATTGAGAACTTGTGGTCGATCCTCAAGAGGCGGGTGGACAAACAAAAACCCACATTCTGACAAACTCCAAGCATTGATTATGCAAGAATGGGCTGCCATCAGTCAGGATGTGGCCCAGAAGTTAATTGACAGCATGCCGCGGTGGATTGCAGAGGTCTTGAAAAATATTGACTCTTTGCATAAACTTAGTATAATTGTCAATAAACGCCTTTGACACTTATGGAATGCTTGTAATTATACTTCAGTATACCATAGTAACATCTGACAAAAATATATCATAACACGGAAGCAGCCAACTTTGTGAAGACCAATACTTGTGTCATTCTCGAGTTTTGACCACGACTGTACACTACCGTTCAAAAGTTTGGGGTCACTTAGAAATGTCCTTGTTTTTGAAAGAAAAGCACTTTTTTGTTAATTAAAATAACATCAAACAGAAATACAGTGTAGACATTGTTAATGTTTTAACTTTGTGCAGCTACAATAGCCATTTATTTTTTTCAGGCCATTTTGAGCCTGTAATCGAACCCACAATTGCAGATTTTTTATTTTTTATTTTTTTTCTCCACCATTATTTAACCAGGTAAGCCAGTTGAGAACAAGTTCTCATTTACAACTGCGACCTGGCCTGATGCTCCAGCTACTCAACTAGTCTCAAGAAGGCCAGTGTTATTGCTTCTTTAATCAGCACAACAGTTTTCAGCTGTGCTAAAATAATTGCAAAAGGGTTTTCTAATGATCAATTAGCCTTTTAAAATGATAAACTTGGATTAGCAAACACAACGTGCCATTGGAACACAGGACTGATGGTTGCTGATAATGGACATACAGTGGGGAGAACAAGTATTTGATACACTGCCGATTTTGCAGGTTTTCCTACTTACAAAGCATGTAGAGGTCTGTCATTTTTATCATAGGTACACTTCAACTGTGAGAGACGGAATCTAAAACAAAAATCCAGAAAATCACATTGTATGATTTTTAAGTAATTAATTTGCATTTTATTGCATGACATAAGTAAGAATTCCGGCTCTCACAGACCTGTTCGTTTTTCTTTAAGAAGCCCTCCTGTTCTCCACTTATTACCTGTATTAACAGCACCTGTTTGAACTCGTTACCTGTATAAAAGACACCTGTCCACACACTCAATCAAACAGACTCCAACCTCTCCACAATGGCCAAGACCAGAGAGCTGTGTAAGGACATCAGGGATAAAATTGTAGACCTACACAAGGCTGGGATGGGCTACAGGACAATAGGCAAGCAGCTTGGTGAGAAGGCAACAACTAGAAATTATTAGAAAATGGAAGAAGTTCAAGATGATGGTCAATCACCCTCGGTCTGGGGCTCCATGCAAGATCTCACCTCGTGGCGCATCAATGATCATGAGGAAGGTGAGGGATCAGCCCAGAACTACACGGCAGGACCTGGTCAATGACCTGAAGAGAGCTGGGACCACAGTCTCAAAGAAAACCATTAGTAACACACTACGCCGTCATGGATTAAAATCCTGCAGCACACGCAAGGTCCCCCTGCTCAAGCCAGCGCATGTCCAGTCCCGTCTGAAGTTTGCCAATGACCATCTGGATGATCCAGAGGAGGAATGGGAGAAGGTCATGTGGTCTGATGAGACAAAAATAGAGCTTTTTGGTCTAAACTCCACTCGCCGTGTTTGGAGGAAGAAGAAGGATGAGTACAACCCCAAGAACACCATCCCAACCGTGAAGCATGGAGTTGGAAACATAATTCTTTGGGTATGCTTTTCTGCAAAGGGGACAGGACGACTGCACCGTATTGAGGGGAGGATGGATGGGGCCATGTATCGCGAGATCTTGGCCAACAACCTCCTTCCCTCAGTAAGAGCATTGAAGATGGGTCGTGGCTGGGACTTCCAGCATGACAACGACCCGAAACACACAGGCAGGGCAACTAAGGAGTGGCTCTGTAAGAAGCTTCTCAAGGTCCTGGAGTGGCCTAGCCAGTCTCCAGACCTGAACCCAATAGAAAATCTTTGGAGGGAGCTGAAAGTCTGTATTGCCCAGCGACAGCCCCGAAACCTGAAGGATCTGGAGAAGGTCTGTATGGAGGAGTGGGCCAAAATCCCTGCTGCAGTGTGTGCAAACCTGGTCAAGACCTACAGGAAACGTATGATCTCTGTAATTGCAAACAAAGGTTTCTGTACCAAATATTAAGTTCTGCTTTTCTGATGTATCAAATACTTATGTCATGCAATAAAATGCAAATTAATTACTTAAAAATCATACAATGTGATTTTCTGGATTTTTGTTTTAGATTCCGTCTCTCACAGTTGAAGTGTACCTATGATAAAAATGACAGACCTCTACATGGTTTGTAAGTAGGAAAACCTGCAAAATTGGCAGTGTATCAAATACTTGTTCTCCCCACTGTATGTAGATATTCCATAAAAAATCAGCCGTTTCCAGCTACAATAGCCATTTACAACATTAACAATGTCTACACTGTATTTGTGATCAATTTGATGTTATTTTAATGGACAAAATAATTGCTTTTCTTTCAAAAACAAGGACATTTCTAAGTGACCCAAAACTTTTGAACGGGTGTGTGTGTATGTGTGTGTATATATATATATATGAAATGAAATACCTAATTTACATAAGTATTCAGACCTTTTGCTATGAGACTCGAAATTGAGCTCAGGTGCATCCTGTTTCCATTGATCATCCTTGAGATGTTTCTACAACTTGATTGGAGTACACCTGTGGTACATTCAATTGATTGGACATGATTTGGAAAGGCACACACCTGTCTATATAAGGTCCCACAGTTGACAGTGCATGTCAGCAAAAACCAAGCCATGAGGTCGAAGGAATTGTCCGCAGAGCTCCGAGACAGGATTGTGTCGAGGCACAGATCTGGGGAAGGGTACCAAAAAATGTCTGCTGCATTGAAGGTCCACAAGAACACCGTGGCCTCCATCATTCTTAAATGAAAGAAGTTTGGAACCAACAAGAGCCTTCCTAAAGCTGGCCGTCCCGCCAAACTGAGAAATCGGGGGAGAAGGGCCTTGGTCTGGGAGGTGACCAAGAACCCGATGGTCACTCTGATAGAGTTCTAAAGTTCCTCTGTGGAGATGGTTGTCCTTCTGGAAGGTTCTCCCATCTCTGCAGCACTCCACCAATCAGGCCATTATGGTGGAGTGGCCAGACAGAAGCCACTCCTCAGTAAAAGGCACATGACAGCCCGCGTGGAGTTTGCCAAAAGGCACCTAAAGACTCTCGGACCATGAGAAACAAGATTCTCTGTTCTGATGAAACCAAGATTCAACTCTTTGGCCTGAATGCCAAGCGTCACGTCTGGAGGAAACCTGGCACCATCCCTACGGTGAAGCATGGTAGCATCATGCTCTGGGGATGTTTTTCAGCGGCAGGGATGGGAGACTAGTCAGGATCGAGGCAAAGATGAACGGAGCAAAGTACAGAGAGAACCTTGATGAAAAACTGCTCCTGAGCGCTCAGGAACTCAGACTGGGGCGAAGGTTCACCTTCCAACAGGACAACGACCCTAAGCACACAGCCAAGACAATGCAGGAGTGGCTTCGGGACAAGTCTCTGAATGTCCTTGACTGGCCCAGCCAAAGCCCAGACTTGAACCCGATCGAACATCTCTGAAGAGACCTGAAAATAGCTGTGCAGCCATGCTCCCCATCCAACCTGACAGAGCTTGAGAGGATCTGCAGAGAAGAATGGGAGAAACTCCCCAAATACAGGTGTGCCAAGCTTGTAGTGTCATACCCAAGAAGACTTGACGCTGTAATCGCTGCCAAAGGCGCTTCAACAAAGTGCTGAGTGAAGGGTCTGAATAGTTACATAAATTGAATATTTCAGTTTTTTATTTTTAATAAATTAGCAAACATTTCTAAACCAGTTTTTTGCTTTGTCATTATGGGATATTGTGTGTAGATTGAGGGGGGAAAAAAACAATTTAATCAATTTTAGAATAAGGCTGTAATGTAACAAAATGTGGGAAAAGCCAAGGGGTCTGAATACTTTCCGAAGCCACTGTATGTGGGTTTTTGACATCCACTCAACATTTCAAAATAAATATATAGTCACACGTTCATAACGTACAGTAAGTGTTTTTATTTGAGTGAAATTATGACAGTTATGACACACACCAGATCACTCTTATCACATGAAATGATTATGCAGTCTCCACATCATTATCACATTAATATCCCTTGTGCTTTAAATAACGATAAACTGCATAAAGTCCCTTTTGATTCCACAGGCCCAGACACAGGACCATGGGCGTCCCACTGCCAACTCCTCCAAGAGCCTGGCAGCGGTGGTGGCCCGCCTGGAGAGGAACGCTGTGGGTTCCTGCATGGAGGAAGAGGAAGACCTGGAGGAGGACAGGCTGGCTGAGGAGGAGGAGGAAGAAGAAGAGGAGGAGGAAGAGGAGGGGGACTCTGTGCCTGAGGAGGCGTTGGTACCGCGGGTTCTATATGAGGAGCTGGTCCACAGCTACAGGCAGCAGGAGGAAGAGGTGAGGAGGCTACAACAGGAGCTGGAGAGAACCCGCAGGCAGCTGGTCCAGCAGGCCAAGAAGCTGAAGGAGTATGGCAGCCTGCTGACAGAAGTGAAGGAGCTGCGTGACTTCAACAGGAGGCTGCAGGACGTGCTCCTCATGAGGCTGGGCAGCGGTGAGAGACACACACTCTCCAGTCACCTCTCACTGCAGCCTCCCATTCACATCTGTTCAGGTTAAGAAAAAACTGTTTTACTAGACTAGTGTCGCCCACATTTAGAGTTGTCTGGATTTTGAATTATTGGGTTTGTAGGTAACCTTCCTATATTGCGTAAATATTGAGTGTGAAGTGCTTGTTCACTCAATGCTCAACTAAATACAAAAATATAGTTTTTTTGTGGATTTTCCCTTTAAGCCAGTCCCATGGCCATCTGCACATGTTCTGCATTGGTGCCCCTGGTGTGTGATATGGGGGCCAGGCAGTCTAATGGACAGGCTAAAGATTAGACTGGCCAGGGTGCTTTGGGATCAGGAATGTAGTGCGCTGACCGATATTAAAACTCATCAGCTACATTAGAGCTTAGTGTGGCCAGCCACCAAGCCAGCTTACTGGGCTAAAATAGTACCGCTGTCTCGATGCACAGTGAAGCCTTGCTGCATGCACTGGTCCAAAGCTAAGACTAGAACTCCCTGACCACATGCTGTTGTGGTTGAGTCAAAGACTGTTAGTGCTGTAGGCTTGTTGTTCCTGAGAGACTACACAATATGCCTAGAGATATGCATCTCAACATTACTTTTGTTTTTGCACCTTATACAGAGCCTATGCATGACAATGGCACTCAGACAATCAAAGCGGAGGTGGTGGAGCCCATCATTGAGCCACAGGAAGTGTGCAGAGAAGAGGCCAATACCAGCTCCAGCCACTCCCCCTCCCCAAGAACAGTCTACACTTTTAATGATGGCAAGGTGAGTCTCACCACCCCCGGTCTCCCCCCCTGTCTTCCTCGCTGTGGTCGCTTTGATGGGGAGGAAGCAATACATTTTCCCTTACACATGTACTTGCATTGCATTAGCCTTCTCCTCTCCTTGAGGGTAAACAAGGCTGAGATGATTGTCCTTATTATAGCTTCGGCATCAGCACTGTTTATTGCCCTGTTAGTGGTTGCAGGGCTAATTCTGCCTGCTTCACATGACGGGGGAATTTGTGTTACAAGCAGAGAGCCTCTCAGTTCAAGCGTGAAGAACAAAAGCAAATTAGAACTCTCACACATTGCCTGCTATTAATGATTTCTAACAGAGGAATTGAAGTGACTGACAGGTAGTCCTAGAAAGAAAATAGAGAAAGGGTTCCTCTAAGTTAAGAGCAGTGGAAAGCTTGTCTGCTGGCCATGGGCCTAAAGCACATTAGCTGCAAAGGGAAAAGCCTTTGGATGCCAGCCTAAAGACTTCTCAACTTCTCAGTGATAAAGGCAGGGTGGCACACATGGCGCTCTCAGCATTAGCTCACCTATAACTCAGGGCAGGCCTGTCAATCCGCTTGTAGCGTTGTTTGGTGCAGACTTACGCAATGTGCCATTCTGTGGTTCTATGCCATTATAAATACTCAGTCATCCAGGCTGGAAACCATTGCCCCTTACTTATTTATGCAGCTGCTGAAACATGGCTCTTTGATTTCTTATTTGGGCTGAATGGTTGTAGGATGGGCTTTGCTGCTATAGGTTATAGTGTGGCCTCAGGTCTGAGTGTAGGTGAACTTCGCTACATAGCTGTGCTGTGTTCCTGCAGGTGCACCTGGGTGGGGGTATCTGGGTGCAGGAAGAGAAGTGGCACCAGCTGCAGCGGACACAGGGAGACTCCAAGTTCACCAAGAACCTTGCCGTCATGATCTGGGGCACTGAGACCCTCAAGAACAGGAGTGTCACTGGCGTGGCCACCAAAAAGAAGAAAGATGCCCTTCCCAAGCCCCCCCTCTCCCCAAGCAAGCTCAAAATAGTCAGAGGTAAAACTGTGTAGGCCTGTTGGTCAGATGTTTTAGGCACGGTTTGCAACTCACAAAGTTTGGAATATCTCTTGTGATTTGATGAATAATACACACTTTTATTTATTTCCCTTTTTTGCAGAGTGTCTGTATGACAGAGTGTCTCAAGAAACGGCAGACGGCGCAGAGATCACACAAAGATTGTCCAAAGTGAACAAATACATCTGTGAAAAAATTATGGATATCAACAAATCCATCAAGAACGAGGAGAGGCGGGAATCGAAGCTGCTTATTAGACAAACCGTCAAGATGGAGAATTTCACATACGATGGCATGTAGTGATGAAAAGTTGTCACCATACAAGAGCTCATTCTCTTTTCTTGGACTGCTGAAACAGAAGAGGGTGGGTAGGTTCATGTGTGCCAGGCCAGCACTAGAGATTGTCAGTAGGCGCTCAAGGCCCTAAATCCATTAGCTGGAAGACAGCTTTACCTGCCAATCAATGCAGGGAGTGGTTAAACGTTTTGGTGTGTCGTATGAACTGGTGTGAGAGATTCTAAAATCAAACTGGTTGTGAGAGAATGCAGTGGCGCTCAAACAAAATGTTCTGTGTCAGAACATGACATTGTGTCCTAATATTCTTAGTGATTTCCCTTGAAAAATTACTCTTCTGATAGTAAGAAGATATTCTGGAATAATCATGCTAGTGTGTGGTGGTTGAGAGGTTAGCCATGCTGAAGGCCTTAGTGTTGAGGTCTCTGTGTGCTATTGGTACTTACAGTGACGTGGAGAGGATGTTAATACACACTTCTTCAACGGGGTCTCTCCGATATACATGTCTTCATTGATAGATGCCACATTGAGCAGATATTCCGTTGCCCTAGAGATGATTGCTGTGTGCTCATCTAGTTTGGAGGCAAGGTTTGAGGACTCCTTATCGTCCATGGAAATATGCCATTTGGATTTCCATAGTATAGAGCACCAATGAACATTAACAGTTTTGTAAAGAGAGGTTTATCATTGTTTGTCTGCGGTGCTTGTCCACATCAGACGTGTAACGTTCTTGAGAAGATATGTTGTTTTCTGTATAATGATTTACAGTATATACCCTACTTGAGAGATCCAACTTTTAGATTTGAGTTTACATAAATGTGATTGTTGTGGTAGTGTCTTTATTCAAGCTCTCCTGCAGATCGTTCGACTGTTTTGGAGTTGTGGTACAAGATTTTAAGCCCAGAAAGGCCTTACGGTTATGGAAATCATTGGGGACTGTGTCCTCCAGTTATTTAGTAAGCTATGATTTTTATTTAAAGTAAAGCTGATATCTTTAAACTGCACTTTGGTGTCTGAATGTGAAAGGTTGCCAGGTACTGTGTTTGTTTGGCTGTGGGTAAAGCTGTCTGCAGCGGTCAGTGTTAGGCTAGATCCCTGTGGGCCTGGATAAAGCAGGATTCCTGCTCTCTCACAGCCCTTTTCTTTGAGGCACACCACTAGGAATGAAATGCTATATAGTGACAACTCTCAATGACATGCCATCAGAACTTTTCAAATGTTTTTTCCCCAAACGGTTTGACTGGCTGTCTGCAACCTGGAACTAAATGCTGCAGATTGAATTCTCAACTGTGACCATGTGGCTAACTGTGAATCACCTGCAGGTCTGCCTGTCAAGCCTTTTTGTCTCCTCACTGTCTATGTATTTGTGTTTGTGTGTATGGTTTTTCTTTGTGTCTATGGTTTTTCTTTGTATTTCTTACGGTTCGATCAACCTTTTGTTAAGCTACCATATGTGGGGATATTTTAGTGTATATAACTAGTCTCTTTTCACAAATCATGGACTTTTCCGTTTTTAGTCCGACTTACACATTACCATGCTAAACTCTTTTTTAAACTTTTTTTTGGATTGACATTGTAATTCCTTTGTTACCTGGCGGTAATTTTTATGTTTGTTAATTTCATAATCATTGTTGGCTTTAAGCTTGATATTGTATCCAAATGTAGATCAGGAGCATCTAAACTCAAAGAAAATAAGTGTCCCTCACTTAGGTAATCTCTATGAAAAAGAAACAAGGCAAACCACAATGTGATGTCAATATGGCCATGTCAGCCTCTGACATATCTTAACCCTTCCCTTATGTTCGATTTGGCCTACACCGTTTGTTCCCGGGTTAATTTGACCCATACAGTAAGTACATCAAGATCACAAATATGACTTTAACCTCCCATAATGTATTTATTTTCCGGTAGCTAAGAATGTCCTCTTTCGTATGCTTTTATCCCTTTGTTGATAGACTCAACTGTTCAAAATTTAGAGCCAAATGTTTGATTACTGTACCAAAGTCGTAAATCTAAATTACATTTTATAACATTTATGACGTCAGATCACTGTCCCTCAGCCTCTGAACATCACAGGGAGAACATACGTATATCCTTGTGATCATCATGGATAGATCTTTACTGCACAGAAGACCATTTGTCTCTAGCACAAAGGTCAACGTCATGGTCAAATTAACTTCAGATAAGTGTTGCTCAGCTTCTAAGCATCATAGGGACATCATAATTATATGTGATCAGCATGGTTGCAAAAATCAGCTAGGACAAACTGTTCAAAAGTTATATAGACTAAGGTCAAATTCCGGGTCCAATTGACCCAGAACATCGTTGATGTCAATATTCCGGTACCGGGTCTAATTATTATTATTATTATTATTTCTTTTTTTATTACGCGTTTAACAAGTTTGAGACCCATACTTAGGAAAGTAGATGAAGGGTCATGGTGTAAAAATTATGTAAAATAGTATTTTAGTGATTTCAAACTGTCCTGGGTTAAATCGACCAGGAAAATAAGGGAAGGGTTAAGTTTCCCCTATTTTAAGGATGGGCCGTATTATCAAATCAATCAATGAATGCACTTTAAATCTCTTGTGACAGATTCTCAATTTCTAAAGAAATGGATTTGTTTGCAAAACCGATTTGCTCAACTTATTTTGGCTATTTAGGAAAAAAAAGACATAGAACAATAATAATCAATGCACCTTTAAATGATCCTGATAGGTCTGAGTTCTGGTTTATTTGTATGAACTGAATAAGTGTGAAGAGTGGTCCTTAGTAAGCTATGCCTCTTGCACACAGTGCTTTATATTCCCCAGGGTTAGCCTATTCCCTCCAACCTGCCACTCCCCAGGCATTGGAATGGGCTTTAGGCATCAAACTAATATGTAAAACAAGGATGTGTTTTTGTATGAACCAGATAGTAGAGCTGTATGATAGCTAGTTCTTTAAAATGTTGCGCTAATCTTCTGTCTGCTGCTCTCTTGTCCCATTGTTTCTATTTTCCATGTTTTGACAGTTATTTTTATGTGCTTTGAATTGGCCCCACTATTTCAGTGTGTTTTTTTAAAGACGTAGACTAGGGTTCAGTGGGAAGTTGGGAACACTGGAAGTTCAACTGGAAATATATCCTGGTTTGGACACGGATGGATCTCAGTCCACTGTTCTTTTTACAGACAACTTTTAAAATGTGAGAAATTGCACCTTCCCTATATTTTGTGGTGCAGTGGAGTAGCTAGTTGTTAGGAAAGCAAAGCTTTATAACTGGTCCCTCCCTCTAGCTGTTTGGACAGCTACATGGCCTGGCGTCTCAGCCCTTAAGAGAAAATAGGCAAGGTGTCATATTGCATTGCTATAGCTTTGCTGTTATTGACAGTAGAATAATAATAATAATATGCCATTTAGCAGACACTTTTATCCAAAGCGACTTAGTCATGTGCGCATACATTTTTACGTATGGGTGGTCCCGGGGATCGAACCCACTACCCTGGCGTTACAAGCACCATGCTCTACCAATTGAGCTACAGAGGACCACATTTAGAAGCATGCTAAATCCCAGAGTACACTAGGTGCCATTCTCTCTTGAGTGGTTAAATGTTGGATCCATCTGTGTTACCAGACAGGTCATGTGTTGGAATGGCTATACAGCAGGGGCTGGCAGCTCTGATCCACAGGGCTGGCAGGCTCCCTGAGCTTAGTACAAACAGACAGCATGGGGACTGGCTGGGGGGAACCGGGGGAGTTGACATATGAAACTGTACTGTGCTTTTTCATCATCTAAAGTGATTCACAAATTCAAGGACCTTGAAAATGTGCATCACGACTGGATTGTTTGCTCTTAACTGAATGTGTAAAGATGCTGGGTGTCTTGAGCGTTGTTGTTGGTGAGTGGTAATATTAAGCCAAAGTTTTGAATGCTGACGATGGAGAGGGGGGTTGAACTTGCACAAAAATGTCCCTTGCCAAGGTTTTAGTCCAGAGTTATCTAAGCTGCAACAGAGACTGAATATATTTTAGTTTTTTAAAATTCTCCCTATTGTAGATGTTGTCCTGCTATCAATTCTGTAGAAATCAACATGGTCCTGTCGGGTCCTTACGCACAGTATGTATTACAATACATACGTTTTAAAGCTTTTAGGTGGTGTGTGAAAACTGTTCTGCTGTGTGGCCCACGATGAATTCCTGTGACACGTTGTTGATGTTGTTTACTCGTTTGTTTGTTTTCTGATGCCAAAAAAGGGTGTGTGGTTAAATAGCGATGAAGATAGAATATTCTACTTATATTGTCAACTGAAAGGCTGACCCGTTCATGAAAACATGCTGATGCTGAGGACCAGTCCAGGTTTAACCCACCAAACTGCCCAGTGTTCCTACTACTGTACTATCACAGACACTAGATGTACTGACAACACTTCCTTAGGTATGCAGTGGATATAATAATATGCCATTTAGCAGACGCTTTTATCCAAAGCGAGTTACAGTCATGATATGAGGTTTTACATAAGGAAGATTAATTTGGCATAGCCTCATTATGGCAGTGAGTCCCACTGCTCTCTCTTCCTCTCTCTCTCTCTCTCTCTCTCTCTCTCTCTCTCTCTCTCTCTCTCTCTCTCTCTCTCTCTCTCTCTCTCTCTCTCTCTCTCTCTCTCTCTCTCTCTCTCTCTCTCTCTCTCTCTCTCTCTCTCTCTCTCTCTCTCTCTCTCTCTCTCTCTCTCTCTCTCTCTCTCTCTCTCTCTCTCTCTCTCTCTCTCAGTACTGTGAATCATGAAGCCCAATATCCTCACCTCGGATACAATGGCTTTTTCTAATTTGGGCAAAAGTCTGTCCTTCACCCTCTCTCCTCCGTCCTCTCTCCTCCATGACCCTGAAACCGATAAGTGGTCGAGGAGATGTGAATTCATTAGTAAGTGAACGGAAGAGTGTCCTCCCCTCTTCGATAACCACCTTTCATCAAGGATAGTCATATGTATCCAACCGGAGTCCTTCGCGGACTACCTTTGAATCAGCTTTTGTTTTGTCATCGGAGAAAAACATGCACATGTTTAAAAACAATATGCTAGTTATAGTTTTCATCTATAAAATGTCTTGCACAACTGAGTAAATGTTTTTATCATTTTACACATGTATTATTACGTAAACATCACTGCCTGATGACATGCGAGTGGAGGAGGAGTCTCATTTCATACAAGCGCATTTTCATCCATGTTCCCTCTCCTCGATTACCTTTTGACCTTTTTCAAAGGAGGCGAGAGAGGACACAGGAGTTGGGCAAATCCAATTCAGAAAAGGCCAATGTAAAGCTTACTCTAAATGAACTTTAAGTGTAGTTCCAAAATTCATTGTCAAGTATACTTCATATAGCTTCACTATCCTACCTCATTGCTTCTCTTGTGTTTGTGTGTGATGTATATTTTTTTAACTATAGGAAAATACCTTATTGATAACTCCTTTCCACATGTACAGTATATGTAAACTCGTAACACCTCAGTACTACACAGTTGATATCATTATGAGGAAATCTGTTTTGTACTAAAGATCCTACTGTCAATGGATGCCCAGTTGTCTCCAAAAATGTATTTCAACTGATTGCTCATTTTCACTGGTTGATGGTGCTACCAGCAAACGGGTTAAATGATCTGTCTATTACCTCAAATGGTGCTAATTTTTTCTATGTTTTTATTCTCATTAAGTTGTATGTTATTCAAGTTGGTGATCCTAAAATAAACGACATATCACATTTCTAAAATGTTAAACTACACATTGCAAATACTATCAGATACATTCTGGTTTTAGCCAAATCAACTCTGCTGTTTTAAGTCCAGTACATCATAAGCAAGGAATTATCTTAAAATATACTTTTAGCAGTTATCTGCATAATTTGTATGTACATTTGAATTGTACATTTTGGATTGCTTCAGATTTGAGAAGGTGGTAACTTTTCATAAGCACATCTCACATCACCATTTATCCAAATACTGCTATTTTGTTGCATATTGGCTTTATGGGCAGTTGTGCTAAAACCATTTAAAAACTGGACTGGGCAGTTCTATTAAAGATAGATTTGGTCCTCAGCAAATGTTTGGATATCCACAGGTCAATGCTGTGACAACACTTCTACAGACAGATTGCAATTACATTATAAGGGTATTTCTAGGCAGTGTCTCTAATATTTAGCTAGAAATTTAATATTGGGTTGTGAACTTTCCTCTAAGAGATTATCACATTTACCATTCATTGTATCTTGTAAAATTTGTTTATAGATTGGTGTGAACTGTCCTGATATCTTCATGTTGATATGTGACAATTTGAAGAATGTCAAAAATGTGTCAATTTGACCTCTGAAAATTGTAATTGCAATCAAAAGTTTAGTTTCACTTCTTGTTAATCTCCTTCATTCTTGCTGCTGAATATACATTTCTATAAATATATACGTATCAATATTTTTTCTAAATATGTTAATTGAGAGCGTGTTCCATAAGTACTGTGAACCAGAGCCATAGATATATGAACAGTATATGTACTGTATGTGTCTATGTACTCCATATCTGTGGCTCTGCTGTAATGATGTTGTCTTTTTACATCCTTGTTTTCTTGGAGCCAGAGATACATGCACAGAGGGTTTTAGGAACAGTCTATTTTCTTGGAGCCAGAGATACATGCACAGAGGGTTTTAGGAACAGTCTATTTTCTTGGAGCCAGAGATACATGCACAGACGGTTTTAGGAACAGTCTATTTTCTTGGAGCCAGAGATACATGCACAGAGGGTTTTAGGAACAGTCTATTTTCTTGGAGCCAGAGATACATGCACAGAGGGTTTTAGGAACAGTCTATTTTCTTGGAGCCAGAGATACATGCACAGAGGGTTTTAGGAACAGTCTATTTTCTGAGATCCCTGTGTTAGGTGGGGTGGGGGAAGTAGAGGGAGCCTACGTCTGTGAATGTGTCCGTGGGCCCCAGAGTTTGAGAACGGGGGGGAGCTCATCAGTGTGTCCTGGGGGGGGGGACCCTCACACAGTCACCATCCCCCAGAGCTGGCCTATACAGAAAGAAAATGTTATAAAAATAAATGTCCTTGCAAACCGGTCACACCTCCGCTATATGACCGACTTTGACTCTTAGCATCATTCTTCTGTGTTTGCTGCAGTCCATGTACACCTGTTCAATGTTCAGATCAACAAAATAAATCCAGACTTTTATTCTACCAGAACATTTGACTCATCGCTCTTTTTTCAATAAAGTTTTCATTTTATTTTGCATTCTCTCTTTTTTTAACTTGTTGCCATGTAAGCCTACAGCCGACTGTATGTTTAACAAATAACAAAAAATCTGGTTCTCGCTCAAATAACACCTGTCCAAGTCTCAAGCTCAGGAAATTGTCTATAACTTTGGCACTCTTTTGTTGTTGACAGCAACTTTGACTAGAGCTGTGAAACCACGCAGGCAGACAAATACAGATGAGCCCAATGATACATCACAGCTCTGCTGAGCGTAGCGTATGCAAATCAGACACCTTGTTTGGTATTTAGATTAGCATTATGGCGTTTTACAGTAGATCACACATAAGGCCTGTATGCACTCTGAATTAGTTTCCTACCATCAATCCTCGCTCCCCATCTCTTCCTGTGGCTTTGACTTTGGATTTGGGACACAGGCTGGCAGGCTGTGTCTGATGTGCTGGCTTCACACTAGGCGGAGTGGGCTGGGGATTAAAAGACAGATTGATCTGGGTATCAGACAGAGATAAGCAGACAGGGCTCCCTGATTTATTGGGGAGACAGGAAGTTAATATCAGCCCACATGCTGCAGTGGCACACAAAGTATGAACTTTGGCAATACTGGGGGTTTAGAATGTATGACAATGTCAAAGCCCCATTGTAATATGAAATTAGCAATTATTACAATGATTGAAAATCTCAACCTTTGACGATGTGGAGGTGGGGGGGACAGATTTTGGGCAGTTTTGCGCTGAAGTAGTCATTTGTATATTGTTGTTGAAAATGGCGGTGAAATGGCACTCCTTGTGAGCAGGCCTCTTAGCCAAATCCACCTTCTCCTCTCTGTTTGCCTCACAATTAATTTCCATATATTATTGCCTTACTAAGCAAGTGTGTTGTGCATCTAGGCTTTTTCTGTACCCAAAGGGACTGCTCAATGTCATTAACGCTAACAGTTACCACATGGCTGTAGTGTATTGCTCCATCCGTTATTGACAATGAGATGATTCAGTGTAGTAATGATGGATGGATCGGCCTGGGAGGAAAGCCAGTGCTGGGCTCTGTATCCTGACACCAAGTCTCAGTACACTGTGTCCTTAGTCAACGCTGCAGTACTGGAGACACATTCATCTTAAACCCTCAGTTTATATTATACAGTGAAGAAGGATATTCATTTCAATGCCTTTATATTGCTGTTGGTTTGTTTAAAACAACACAGTGACAATAGGCCTGCATACTATACTGTGCATTTTAGCAAACATGACCACATACTCCATTGCCACAGTTTTGACCAACACATCACAGGATATCTACTGTATAATCAACAGGATCTGAAAACAATTTGTGCTAGGCCTTTGGTCCCTCTCAGAAACCATTGCCTTTTTTGGATATCTAAAATGACATGGCAGTTTGATATCTCATTTACAATGGTAGAAAGAGGCTGATGTGACATTTGCTGTAAAAGCCTGAGTCTCATTCTACCATCAGTAGTTCTCAAGATGAGAGTCTGAATATAAACCTGACAGCAGTGATCAGCTCCACTGTTCTAATTAGATCAGGCTTCATAGAGTGAAGTTCAGTTGTGTGGTTTAATTCTGTTTGGCCAGTTTGGTGTGACCTGTCTGCTGCCTTGCAGTTAAAACACACAGTTGAAGGATCCCCTATTAATTAAGGGGGGAAATAGTGACAGAAGGAGTCAACCATTATTTCTAATCACACTGTGTGAGCACTGGAATTCTTAGTATTGGCTGGTAAATCATTCTATTTTGGGACAGTTGGAGAAGGAGAGAGGGTTGAGCGGCACCTCTAAATGTATGCTTTCTGCCACATCATCAAAAACCTTGGTGACCCTGAACACTATTTCACTCTCAGTGGTTGAGCTGCCATTGGTGACGGGTGGGAGTCCGGAGAGACGTCAGCTCCGACAACGATTGGTTTAATCAGCGCTGCTGCTCCCAGGCTCCCATCCATCCGACTCCAATTGATGTGCTGTCAGATAGCTAGGCCACGGCCGCCTGGTGCAGTCAGCACCTACTGATGCTTCACATTTCATCCCTTACCTGGGAGTGGCTTAATTGGGACGATTCTGGGACAAATGCTCTGGCCAGAAGTGGACACGAGTTATGGAAACAGAATGTAATGGAGAGTATGTAGAGATACATAGTCCTGAATGCATATTTTTAGAATTCCACAAGTTAAGACCTCTCTCCATAATAAACTGGTGGTCTTTTGACAGTCTTGAAGCACAGCAGTGTGTGTGTGTGTGTGGATTCAGTAGATTGGTTAATACAATGTAGCACATGGGGAGACTATTACTGGCAACACAGGCACAAATAATCATGGATCTGCCATACTGGTGAAAAAGCCTTAAGGAGAGAAATCTGTTTTTGTTCAAATAGTAGCCATGCTGAGCTACATACTCCATGTGTCCATATTGCCTTGTTCTCCTATGGATCTGATCGCAACTATCCCGTTATTTCAAACTCAACCTCAATTCTCAAGATTCCATGTATCAAGCCACCAATTGTAGGCAATGTGAAAGACTGCCCCAAATGTTATCTTTGTTTAGTTTTTTACCAATATAATCCAAATTGCTTGCAGTGTTTCTTAATCATCTCCCACTGGGCACAAATTGATTAAATCGACGTTGTTTCAACATAATTTGTCAACGTATTGTGACGTGGAATCTATGTGGAAAACACATTGGATTTGAATAAAGTCATCAACGTAAACTGTTGTTTTGAGGGTAAAATTTCAACCACAGGATTATGTCATGGTAACCTTGTATAAAATAAATTGAATTTATAACTTTGAAACAACATCAGATCTTAAATGTAATATCCACTATAAGAAAGAAACAATAGGCTGTGCAGCACCTCCTACTGGATGACTTATTTATTTACAGCTATCCCTTCAATCTCCCATCCAGGGTTTTAATCAAGCCCAGCCCTGCTTAATTTTGATATTTGTCACTGACTACCAACGTGCTATCGTGAGAATGATTGTTGAGAAATCTCCAATTAATAGATTCACTGTTGCTATCGAAGACATTCCAAAGGGTAGGTTCAACAGCAAATTAAATGTAACCATACTTCATCAATCATATATCATCAATGATGCCATTTAGGCCTACCAGTATATAGCATTTGGGAAGTCATCAACAGCTATTGTTTAAATTCAGCCCAGGATTCACTAAAAATAGACAATACATATAGGCCTAGGGTTTCAAGCTTTGTTTGATTTCAAATGGAATCTACATTAAAAATAAATATGTTGCATTCACATCTCCATCTCAACCAAAAATGTAAGTAAAACATGTGGATGAAATCAAATCAAACTGTATTTAAAATGCATTTAAAGTTTGCTTTGATTCAGTCCTATTCTTTAACCCTTTACACTCGTGGGAATTGGCCTATATGGATAGATGTAAATGTTTCTTACAGAGGAAATATGAAATACATATGCATAAGCATGGTAGCAATTCAAAGGGAACAGTTTGGAGATTATGGGGAAATTATTAGATTAAAGTTTAGGACACAACAGTTCACCTGACACAAGACTGAATCCAAACATTACACTGTTGATTTTGTGCATTTTACATTTACTGTTCTTTTCACCGCATTTGTTGATAACGAAATCAGAAAATACTCTAGATACATTCAGTAAAATTATAAGAATTTTCCTGGAAAATGTGGGGTAGGTGCAACATAAGACAAAAAATGACAAGGGTTTGAGTGAGAGGACTAACTGGTGTCTCCAAGTGGCCACACACCTCTCCAAAGGGTGCACAGTTCCTAATTAATTTCAATGCACTTTTATGACTCAAAGAAGAGTCTTCAACTATAAATATCAATCTGGGTCAGGTAGGCATAATTTGAAAGCTTGTTCTATTGCCATCATGACTAGCTAAGTTATAAAATACGATCTTACAGTGTTAGGCTTTCACAAGGCAATTCAGAGAAACATATATTAATTTTGGTGCACATAGAAAGGAGTCACGAGTGCGTGTTCTGCTGCAAATTTTCTTCACAATAGACAAACATAGGCTCATTCTGTTCAAAACAACCCAGGGTATGACGCTATGTCATCTTGTAACTGTACATCAAACGTTGACACTGTATATGACATGAGTTTTATGATCAAATTGTATTTGTCACATGTGCCGAATACAACTGGACTTTACCGTGAAATGCTTGCTTACGAGGTCTTCCCAACGATGCAGAGTTAAAAAATTAAATAGTAACAAAATAGTAATAAAATAAAATACACAAGAATGGCGCTACAGTAGGGAGAACAAGTATTTGATACACTGCCGATTTTGCAGGTTTTCCTACTTACAAAGCATGTAGAGGTCTGTAATTTTTATCATAGGTACACTTCAACTGTGAGAGACGGAATCTAAAACAGAAAATCCAGAATCACATTGTATGATTTTTAAGTAATTAATATGCATTTTATTGCATGACATAAGTATTTGATACATCAGAAAAGCAGAACTTAATATTTGGTACAGAAACTTTTGTTTGCAATTACAGAGATCATACGTTTCCTGTAGGTCTTGACCAGGTTTGCACACACTGCAGCAGGGATTTTGGCCCACTCCTCCATACAGACCTTCTCCAGATCCTTCAGGTTTCGGGGCTGTCGCTGGGCAATACAGACTTTCAGCTCCCTCCAAAGATTTTCTATTGGGTTCAGGTCTGGAGACTGGCTAGGCCACTCCAGGACCTTGAGATGCTGCTTACGGAGCCACTCCTTTGTTGCCCTGGCTGTGTGTTTCGGGTCGTTGTCATGCTGGAAGACCCAGCCACGACCCATCTTCAATGCTCTTACTGAGGGAAGGAGGTTGTTGGCCAAGATCTCGCGATACATGGCCCCATCCATCCTCCCCTCAATACGATGCAGTCGTCCTGTCCCCTTTGCAGAAAAGCATCCCCAAAGAAAGATGTTTCCACCTCCATGCTTCACGGATGGGATGGTGTTCTTGAGGTTGTACTCATCCTTCTTCTTCCTCCAAACACGGCGAGTGGAGTTTAGACCAAAAAGCTCTAATTTTGTCTCATCAGACCACATGACCTTCTCCCATTCCTCCTCTGGATCATCCAGATGGTCATTGGCAAACTTCAGACGGGCCTGGACATGCGTTGGCTTGAGCAGGGGGACCTTGCGTGCGCTGCAGGATTTTAATCCATGACGGCGTAGTGTGTTACTAATGGTTTTCTTTGAGACTGTGGTCCCAGCTCTCTTCAGGTCATTGACCAGGTCCTGCCGTGTAGTTCTGGGCTGATCCCTCACCTTCCTCATGATCATTGATGCCCCACGAGGTGAGATCTTGCATGGAGCCCCAGAATGAGGGTGATTGACCGTCATCTTGAACTTCTTCCATTTTCTAATAATTGCGCCAACAGTTGTTGCCTTCTCACCAAGCTGCTTGCCTATTGTCCTGTAGCCCATCCCAGCCTTGTGCAGGTCTACACTTTTATCCCTGATGTCCTTACACAGCTCTCTGGTCTTGGCCATTGTGGAGAGATTGGAGTCTGTTCGATTGAGTGTGTGGACAGGTGTCTTTTATACAGGTAACGAGTTCAAACAGGTGCAGTTAATACAGGTAATGAGTGGAGAACAGGAGGGCTTCTTAAAGAAAAACGAACAGGTCTGTGAGAGCCGGAATTCTTAATGCCATGCAATAAAATGCAAATTAATTACTTAAAAATCATACAATGTGATTTTCTGGATTTTCTGTTTTAGATTCCGTCTCTCACAGTTGAAGTGTACCTATGATAAAATACAGACCTCTACATGCTTTGTAAGTAGGAAAACCTGCAAAATCGGCAGTGTATCAAATACTTGTTCTCCCCACAGTATATACAGGGAGTACCAATATCAGATCAATGTGCAGAGGTACGAGGTATTTGAGGTAGATACAGTGGGGAGAACAAGTATTTGATACACTGCCAATTTTGCAGGTTTTCCTACTTACAAAGCATGTAGAGGTCTGTAATTTTTTATCATAGGTACACTTCAACTGTGAGAGACGGAATCTAAAACAAAAATCCAGAAAATCACATTGTATGATTTTTAAGTCATTCATTTACATTTTATTGCATGACATAAGTATTTGATACATCAGAAAAGCAGAACTTAATATTTGGTACAGAAACCTTTGTTTGCAATTACAGAGATCATACGTTTCCTGTAGGTCTTGACCAGGTTTGCACACACTGCAGCAGGGATTTTGGCCCACTCCTCCATACAGACCTTCTCCAGATCCTTCAGGTTTCGGGGCTGTCGCTGGGCAATACGGACTTTCAGCTCCCTCCAAAGATTTTCTATTGTGTTCAGGTCTGGAGACTGGCTAGGCCACTCCAGGACCTTGAGATGCTTCTTACGGAGCCACTCCTTAGTTGCCCTGGCTGTGTGTTTCGGTTCGTTGTCATGCTGGAAGACCCAGCCACGACCCATCTTCAATGCTCTTACTGAGGGAAGGAGGTTGCTGGCCAAGATCTCGCGATACATGGCCCCATCCATCCTCCCCTCAATACGGTGCAGTCGTCCTGTCCCTTTTGCAGAAAAGCATCCCCAAAGAATGATTTTTCCACCTCCATGCTTCATGGTTGGGATGGTGTTCTTGGGGTTGTACTCATCCTTCTTCTTCCTCCAAACACGGCGAGTGGAGTTTACACCAAAAAGCTCTAATTTTGTCTCATCAGACCACATGACCTTCTCCCATTCCTCCTCTGGATCATCCAGATGGTCATTGGCAAACTTCAGACGGGCCTGGACATGCGTTGGCTTGAGCAGGGGGACCTTGCGTGCGCTGCAGGATTTTAATCCATGACGGCGTAGTGTGTTACTAATGGTTTTCTTTGAGACTGTGGTCCCAGCTCTCTTCAGGTCATTGACCAGGTCCTGCCGTGTAGTTCTGGGCTGATCCCTCACCTTCCTCATGATCATTGATGCCCCACGAGGTGAGATCTTGCATGGAGCCCCAGACCGAGGGTGATTGACCGTCATCTTGAACTTCTTCCATTTTCTAATAATTGCACCAACAGTTGTTGCCTTCTCACCAAGCGGCTTGCCTATTGTCCTGTAGACCATCCCAGCCTTGTGCAGGTCTACAATTTTATCCCTGATGTCCTTACACAGCTCTCTGGTCTTGGCTATTGTGGAGAGGTTGGAGTCTGTTTGATTGAGTGTGTGGACAGGTGTATTTTATACAGGTAACGAGTTCAAACAGGTGCAGTTAATACAGGTAATGAGTGGAGAACAGGAGGGCTTCTTAAAGAAAAACGAACAGGTCTGTGAGAGCCGGAATTCTTAATGCCATGCAATAAAATGCAAATTAATTACTTAAAAATCATACAATGTGATTTTCTGGATTTTCTGTTTTAGATTCCGTCTCTCACAGTTGAAGTGTACCTATGATAAAAAATTACAGACCTCTACATGCTTTGTAAGTAGGAAAACCTGCAAAATCGGCAGTGTATCAAATACTTGTTCTCCCCACAGTATATACAGGGAGTACCAATATCAGATCAATGTGCAGAGGTACGAGGTATTTGAGGTAGATACAGTGGGGAGAACAAGTATTTGATACACTGCCAATTTTGCAGGTTTTCCTACTTACAAAGCATGTAGAGGTCTGTAATTTTTTATCATAGGTACACTTCAACTGTGAGAGACGGAATCTAAAACAAAAATCCAGAAAATCACATTGTATGATTTTTAAGTCATTCATTTACATTTTATTGCATGACATAAGTATTTGATACATCAGAAAAGCAGAACTTAATATTTGGTACAGAAACCTTTGTTTGCAATTACAGAGATCATACGTTTCCTGTAGGTCTTGACCAGGTTTGCACACACTGCAGCAGGGATTTTGGCCCACTCCTCCATACAGACCTTCTCCAGATCCTTCAGGTTTCGGGGCTGTCGCTGGGCAATACGGACTTTCAGCTCCCTCCAAAGATTTTCTATTGTGTTCAGGTCTGGAGACTGGCTAGGCCACTCCAGGACCTTGAGATGCTTCTTACGGAGCCACTCCTTAGTTGCCCTGGCTGTGTGTTTCGGTTCGTTGTCATGCTGGAAGACCCAGCCACGACCCATCTTCAATGCTCTTACTGAGGGAAGGAGGTTGCTGGCCAAGATCTCGCGATACATGGCCCCATCCATCCTCCCCTCAATACGGTGCAGTCATCCTGTCCCTTTTGCAGAAAAGCATCCCCAAATAATGATTTTTCCACCTCCATGCTTCATGGTTGGGATGGTGTTCTTGGGGTTGTACTCATCCTTCTTCTTCCTCCAAACACGGCGAGTGGAGTTTACACCAAAAAGCTCTATTTTTGTCTCATCAGACCACATGACCTTCTCCCATTCCTCCTCTGGATCATCCAGATGGTCATTGGTAAACTTCAGACGGGCCTGGACATGCGCTGGCTTGAGCAGGGGGACCTTGCGTGCGCTGCAGGATTTTAATCCATGATGGCGTAGTGTGTTACTAATGGTTTTCTTTGAGACTGTGGTCCCAGCTCTCTTCAGGTCATTGACCAGGTCCTGCCGTGTAGTTCTGGGCTGATCCCTCACCTTCCTCATGATCATTGATGCCCCACGAGGTGAGATCTTGCATGGAGCCCCAGACCGAGGGTGATTGACCGTCATCTTGAACTTCTTCCATTTTCTAATAATTGCACCAACAGTTGTTGCCTTCTCACCAAGCGGCTTGCCTATTGTCCTGTAGACCATCCCAGCCTTGTGCAGGTCTACAATTTTATCCCTGATGTCCTTACACAGCTCTCTGGTCTTGGCTATTGTGGAGAGGTTGGAGTCTGTTTGATTGAGTGTGTGGACAGGTGTATTTTATACAGGTAACGAGTTCAAACAGGTGCAGTTAATACAGGTAATGAGTGGAGAACAGGAGGGCTTCTTAAAGAAAAACTAACAGGTCTGTGAGAGCCGGAATTCTTACTGGTTGGTAGGTGATCAAATACTTATGTCATGCAATAAAATGCAAATTAATTAATTAAAAATGATACAATGTGATTTTCTGGATTTTTGTTTTAGATTCCGTCTCTCACAGTTGAAGTGTACCTATGATAACAATTACAGACCTCTACATGCTTTGTAAGTAGGAAAACCTGCAAAATCGGCAGTGTATCAAATACTTGTTCTCCCCACTGTATGTACATGAAGGCAGTGTAAAGTGACTAGGCATCAGGATAGATAATAATAATAAGAGTAAAATAAAGAACAGAGTAGCAGCAGCAAATGATGAGTGTAAAAGTGTATGTGTATGTGTACAGTGCCTTCAGAAAGTATTCACACCCCTTGACTTTTTCAAAATGTTGTGAGTTACAGCCTAAATTTTAAATGGATTAAATTTAGATTTTTTGTCACTGACCTACACACAATACCCCATAATGTCAAAGCAAAGTCATGTTTTTCAAATTTTCTACAAATTTTTAAAAATGAAAAGCTGAAATATCTTGAGTCAATAAGTATTCAACCCCTTTGTTATGGCAAGCCTAAATAAGTTCAGGAGTCAAAATGTAAATCACATAATTTGTTGCATGGACTCACTCTGTGTGCAATAATAGTGTTTAACATGATTTTTGAATGACTACCTCATCTCTGTACCCCACATATACAATGATTTGTAAGGTCCCTCAGTCGAGCAGTGAATTTCAAACACAGATTCAACCACAAAGACCAGGGAGGTTTTACAATGCCTTGCAAAGAAAGGCACCTATTGGTGGATTGGTAAAATAAAATAAAAAGCAGACATTGAATATCCCTTCGAGCATGGTGAAGTTATTAATTAAACTTTGGATGGTGTATCAATACACCCAGTCACTACAAAGATACAGGCGTCTTTCCTAACTCTTTCCTGTTATAAAACATTTACAGAGTTTAATGGCTGTGATGGGAGAAAACTGAGGATGGATCAACAACATTGTACTTACTCCACAATACTAACCTAATTGACAGAGTTAAAATAAGAAAGCCTGTACAGAATAAAAATATTCCAAAACATGTATCCTGTTTGCAACAAGGCACTAAAGTAATACTGCAAAAAATGTGGCAAAGCAATTCACTTTTTGTTCTAAATACAATGTGTTATGTTTGGGGCAAATCCAATACAACACATTACTGAGTACCACTCACCATATTTTCAAGCATCATGGTGACTGCATCATGTTATGGGTATGCTTGTAATCGTTAAGGACTGGAGAGTTTTTCAGGATAAAAAATAAAGATAAAAAAGGACAGCCAAAATCCTAGAGGAAAACCTTGTTTAATCTGCTTTCCACCAGACACTGGGAGATGAATACCTAAAACACAAGGCCAAATATACACTGGAGTTGCTAACCAAAAAGACAAGGGAAAGTTCCTGAGTGGCCGAGTTACAGTTTTGACTTAAATCTACTTGAATATCTATGAAAATACCTGAAAATGGTTGTCTAGCAGTGATCAACAACCAATTTGACAGAGCTTGAAGAATTTTGAAAAGAATAATGGTCAAATGTTGCACAATCCAGGTGTGGAAAGCTCTTAGAGACTTACGGAAAGGTGCTTCTACAAAGTATTGACTCAGGGATGTGAATACTTATGTATATTTTCTGTATTTCTGTATTTCATTTTCAATAAATTTGCCATAATTAAAAAATATGTTTTCACTTATAGGGTATTGTGTGTAGATGGGTGAGAAAGAAAAAAAAATGAATCCATTTCGAATTCAGGCTGTAACACAACAAAATGTGGAATAAGTCATGGGGTATGAATACTTTCTGAAGCCACTGTATGTATGTGTGTTTGTGTTGTGTCGGTATGTGTGTGTTATGTGTATGCGTGCATATGTAGTGTTTATGAACAGCCTCAATTCATCAGGGAATGGACACTACAAGGTGTCGAAAGCGTTCCACAGGGATGCTGGCCCATGTTGACTCCACTGCTTCCCACTGTTGTCAAATTGGCTGGATGTTCTTTGGGTGGTGGACCATTCTTGATACACACAGGAAACTGTTGAGTGTGAAAAATCCAGCAGCATTGTAGTTCTTGACACAAACCTGTGCACCTGGCACCTACTACCATACCCCGTTCAAAGCCGTTTTTTTAAATTGTTGGAAATGTATTCAACATTTTTTTTTAAAGAAACACCTTATTTACATAAGTATTCAGACATTTTGCTATGAGACTCGAAATTGAGCTCAGGTGCATCCTGTTTCCATTGATCATCCTTGAGATATTTCTACAACTTGATTGGAGTCCACCTGTGGTAAATTAAATTGATTGGACATAATTTGGAAAGGCACACATCTGTCTATATAAGGTCCCACGGTTGACAGTGCATGTCAGAGCAAAAACCGTCGAAGGAATTGTCCGTAGAGCTCCGAGACAGGATTGTGTCGAGGTACAGATCTGGGGAAGGATAGCAAAACAATTCTGCAGCATTGAAGGTCCCCAAGAACACAGTGGCCTCCATCATTCTTAAATGCAAGAAGTTTAGAACCAGCAAGACTCTTCCTAGAGCTGGCCAAACTGAGCAATTGCAGGAGAAGGGCCTTGGTCAGGGAGGTGACCAAGAACCCGATGGTCACTCTGACAGAGCTCCAGAGTTCCTCTGTGGAGATGGGAGAACCTTCCAGAAGGACAACCATCTCTGCAGCACTCTACCAATCAGGCCTTTATGGTAGATTGGCCAGACGGAAGCCACTCCTCAGTAAAAGGCACATGACAGCCCGCTTGGAGTTTGCCAAAAGGCACCTAAAGACTCTCGGACCATGAGAAACAAGATTCTCTGGTCTGATGAAACCAAGATTGAACTCTTTAGCCTGAATGCCAAGCGTCACGTCTGGAGGAAACCTGGCACCATCCCTATGGTGAAGCATGGTGGTGGCAGCATCATGCTGTGGGGATGTTTTTCAGTGGCAGGGACTGGGAGACTAGTCAGGATCGAGGGAAAGATGAACAGAGCAAAGTACAGAGAGATCCTTGATGAAAACCTGCTCCAGAGCGCTCAGGACCTCAGACTGGGGCGAAGGTTCACCTTCCAACAGGACAACGACCCTAAGCACACAGCCAAGACAATGCAGGAGTGGCTTCGGGACAAGTCTCTGAATGTCCTTCAGTGGCCCAGCCAGAGCCCGGACTTGAACCCGATCGAACATATCTGTTGAGACCTGAAAATGACTCTGCAGCAACGCTCCCAATCCAACCTTACAGCGCTTGAGAGGATCTGCAGAGAAGAATGGGAGATACTTCCCAAATACAGGTGTGCCAAGCTTGTAGTGTCATACCCAAGAAGACTCAAGGCTGTAATCGCTGCCAAAGGTGCTTCAACAGAGTACTGAGTAAAGGGTCTGAATACTTATGTAAATGTGATATTTCCACATTGTCATTATGGGGTATTATGTGTAGATCGATGAGGATTTGTATTTATTTACTCAGTTTTAGAATAACTATTGTGTATTGTGTGTAGATTGATGAGGAAAAAAAACAATTTAATCAATTTTAGAATAAGGCTGTAACGTAACAAAATGTGGAAAAAGTCAAGGGGTCTGAATACTTTCTGAATGCACTGTAGATACAGACATAAATGTGGAAATGTGAAATGCACATTTGGAGTCACGGGTGTTTGGCTTGCTTGACATCAAAGTGGTATTTTTTATAATCCTCTCATCTTTCAAAATACATTAAGTCGTCATTATTTACAGCATTTCCCTCACTCAGACAACAAAAAAAGTTGCCCAATTAGTGGGAGGGATGGGGCAACTTCTTGCCACGCGCAGTGCTCAAGTTCAGAACAGCTGTCAGTCAAAACCCACACAGGGCTTTGAAGGGCAGTGCCTGATCTCTGACGTAAGTCATAGCATGTTACTGTAAAGCCACTGCGTTCCAATTTAGGCGTTTATCAGTGCCGAAATATGCAATTTCTCAACCCGTGTACCGGTATGAGTGTAAAGGGCTACCTTAGATTTGTGGTTGAAATGGAGACGTGAAACCAACATATCAACTATTCATTTGTAGACAAATCGGAAATTAAAGCCAGACTCAGTGGCACAGAAAGAACTATCCAAGCAGAAGATACATCTCCTACAAAAGTTGATATTTGATTGTGTTGACAACCAATCACAATTCAATATCACTTTTACAGTACGGTAGGCTACGTAGCCTATTAACTTGTCGACAAGTTAACAAATGATATGTTGGATTCACTTCTCCATCTCAACTAAAAATAAAAGTTAAAGAATAGGATTAAGCCAGTGGCTCAAATGGAACTGTCCAAGCAGTAGATACAATATCTCCTTTAAAGGTAGACTCAGCGATATGACATAGGTGCAAAAAGTAAACAGCAACAACTAAGAGCTTTGAAGCGCGAGGCTAAGCTCCCCGACTGTTTTGGTCTTGACCTACCATGCTTTAACCACGTAAAGTGAACCCATGCACATACGCAGATACTGTGTGGGAGCGAAGTCTTGCATCTCGCTCATTGTAATATCTGCGTTGTGAGTCTACCTTTAATATTTGGTTTCATTGTCAACCATACACAATTCAACATTACTTTTGTAAGACAGTAAATAGCCTAATGTTAAGGCTATCTTACAAACTAATGTTACAGTATTATTTAAACCTTAAAATGAGTAACATGGCCACATTTTTATGTTACTGTAACAATAAATGGCTTCTTATGTAATCATAGAAAGCGTGCATTTAGGTGACAACTAAACCAAAAATCAGAGATTAATTTTCCATTGGAATTTGGTTGTGTGTCTAAATGGTTGAAAGCATAGTGATAACACATTGGGAATTCAACAAAGTTTTGGCTGTCTTTTTGAGTGAGTGAAAATATGTTGGAATCTCATTGATCAATGACAGTGGTGGAACATATACCCAATTGTCATAATTGAGTAAAAGGAAAGATACCTTAATAGAAAATGACTCAAGTATAAGTGAAAGTCTCCCAGTAAAATAGTACTTGAGTAAAAGTTTTAAAGTATTTGGTACTTAAGTGTCAAAAGTCAATTTAATTGCTAAAATATACTTAAGTATCAAAAGTAAAAGTATCAATAATTTCAAATTCCTTATATTAACCAGATGACGCACAATTTTCTTTTTTAAATTTACGGATAACCAGGGGCACTCTGCAACACTCAGACACAATTTACAAACGAAGCATTCGTGTTTAGTGAGTCCGCCAGATCAGAGGCAGTAGGGAAGACCAGGGATGTTCTCTTGATAAGTGTGTGAATTGGACAATTTTCCTGTCCTGCTAATATATAATAATAATAATATGCCATTTAACAGACGCTTTTATCCAAAGCGACTTACAGTCATGCGTGCATACATTTTTGTGTATGGGTGGTCCCGGGGATCGAACCCACTACCTTGGCATTACAAGTGCCATGCTCTACCAGCTGAGCTACAGAGGACCACTGCTAAACATTCAAAATGTAACGAGTACTTTTGGGTGTCAGGGAAAATGTATGGAGTAAAAAGTACATTATTTTCTTTAGGAATGTAGTGAAGTAAAAGTTTTCAAAAATATAAATAGTAAAGTAAAGTACAGATACCTCAAAAAACTACTTAAGTAGTACTTTAAAGTATTTTTACTTAAGTACTTTACACCACTGATCAATGAATCTACCAAATATTACCAAATTCTACACGTTAAAATGACGTAGTGTGCCCAGTGGGCTGTATGAGTGCACAATAGAGGAGCTTTAGCTCTGAGTACAATTGCAGATTATTTGTATTCACTCACAGGATTTACCGATAGGCACGCAATACTTTTCCAGATCACATTTCATTGAGTGAAATCATGCAACATTAAAGCATTTGTTTTAATGGTTATGGTATATTGATGCGTGCACATTGATTTGGTCCAGCTAATGTGGTGAACGGGTTTGTAATAGTTTGGGGGGGGGAAAGAGACCATTGATATATCACAAAACAATCTCCTTTTTGTTCTTGGTAATTTATTTTTGTGCTGCTCCATTTTTCATGTTGGAAAATAGACTCCAGGGTTAACAGACAAAGCCTTTGTCTTCAAAGTCATTAATTTACATGGTTAAGCATGCCAATCAAGCAACCAAGCTAAAATGGCTCAATCTCTCCCCCCATCCATCCATCCATCCATTGTGGCCCTTGTGTCCATGGGAGTGGTGTCTGGAGACGTGGTGCTGGGGGGCCAGTGTGACTGTGATGCCCTCTAGTCAACCTCTCATCCATGGAAGGTAACAGAGGGGACCTCAGTGTTAACACTATGACCTCCCACAACGCCATGGACACAGTCACCTGTCTCATCTAATATTGAATACAGAGAATTATGAAAAGATTTGATGTTTTAAAGATAAGCTTAGTCTCTTATACGTCACTCTCTCTCCCACGCACACGCACGCTCACACATCAGAATTAAGTGTTGTGGAGGTTAAGGGATTTGGCATCTGTGAGTGAGCATCTGTCTGTGGAGTCTCACATTCTCATAAATTGGCCTTATTTAAAAGGTTAAAACGAAATAGTTTAGGTGGCGAAGAGACTCCTTCCTTTGAATTTCTCACTCGTTTTTTCTTGAGCAGGCTTCCAACTGTCTTTAATTAATACAGAATGCTCCCTCAAAAAAAAAAAAAAAAAAAAAATATTTATTCTTTTTCATTTAAGCAAATTATGGCACAAAATGAAGCACATTGCCACAAAAGGGGCTGACATTGACGTCCAATGTCACTGTCACAGGGCCACTCTCTGCCAGGATGCTAATCACCACAGTTGTTTCATATTCCTGCCCGTGTATTCTCCTCTCCACTGTCCTCTATCAATGCTCTCCCTCCCTCCTGCCCTCCTTTTCCTTTTCTCTCCCCTCGCTCTCTCCCTCTCTTTCCTCTCTCTCTCCTTCTCTTCAACTGTCTCTCTCTTTTCTCCCTCTCGCTCCCTCTCTGCCCCTCTCCATCTCTCCCTCTCTCTATGGATGGTGTTTATAATGCAAATTAACTAATTGTTGTAACATTTTAATGATTATATAATGCAATAAATATATCTTGTTACTTGCTAAGCAATTTTGTTACATTTCAAGGGCAATCAATTTGTATTAGGCTAGATAAAATCTGCCAGCCTCTGTCATGAGAGACAGACAAGGGAACATTGTGCTGCTCCCCAGACTAGATATTCATGACAAGCCACTACGATCCTCAACAATGACTCTAAACCTACATATAGACAATGTGTCAGTCATATGGAGGTCACTTACTGCCTGCTTGGATATGTGCTGAATTGATGATGCATTGATGGGAAGTTGATATATCATTCACACGTATATTTATTTAATTTTGTCTGTGTTAAGCTATGGTTAAACCCAGCACTCAGAGAAACAAAACACGACTAAGGGAGTGGAAGAAACAAAAATTATTTTAATAAAAGTTCACTTTGTCTTAGTCCAAAAACAACTGAAGAAAAGGAACAGAGTGGCCTAGTCGGCTCCGGAGGAAGGAGAGGCTGAGGCAGGCAGGCAGGCAGGCAGGCAGGAAGGCAGGTTGGGAGGTATGTCTGAACTGAAGACAAAACAAACGACAGGTTAAGGAGAGTAAAGAGCCAGGCTGAAGACAAAGACAATTAAACTCTACTGGTGAGCCAAGTTACCGCTCTAGTAAGAACAACGATCTGGCGCCGGTGGAGAGCCATGCCCAGGAATTAGTAGTGCAGGTTGATGAGAGAATAGGATGCAGCTGCGTAGGCAGGAATCACTGGAAACAACCCGCAGCTGCACAGGAGAGGCAGATCCTGAGCACGCCCCCCGATCCACTCCAGACACACACCGGCAGACGCACCAACATAATGGGGACAAACACACATTCAGATACAACAGAGAAAGAGGGGACAAAACAAGGAGGAAGGGAAACAGAAAAGGGAGAGACAAGCTGCCCACATAACAGTCTGCTTGTTTCATGTCCTTCTATTTCTAGCATAAGGCTACTTCTTCAATTCCTGCATCATCAATACCTCAGGATTACATTGAGATTTTGTGTCACTGATCTACACACAATACCCCATCATGTCAAAGTGGAATTACGTTTTTAGAAATGTTTAATTAAAATGAAAACCTGAAATGTCTTGACTTTAAGTATTCCACCCTTTAGTTATGGCAAGACTAAATAAGTTCAGGAGTAAAAATGTGCTTAACAAGTCACATAATAAGATGCATGGACTCACTCTGTGTGCAATAATAGTGTTTAACGGACTATCCCATCTCTGTACCCCACACATACAATTATCTGTAAGGTCCCTCAATCGAGTAGTGAATTTCAAGCACAGATTCATCCAAAAAGACAGGAAGATTTTCGTATGGCTCACAAAGAAGGACACCTATTGGTAGATAGGTAAAAACAAAGCAGACATTGAATATCTCTTTGAGCATGGTGCAGTTATTATTGTTACACTTTGGATGGTGTATCAATACACCCAGTCACTACAAAGATACAGGTGCCCTTCCTAAATCAGTTGCCATAGAGGAAGGAAACCACTCAAGGAGGCCAAAACACTAAACTCTGTAAGGTCAAAACACTTACAGAGTTTAATGGCTGTGATAGGAGATAACTGAGGATGGATCAACAACATTGTAGTTACTCCACAATACTAATATAAATGACAGAGTGAAAAGAAGGAAGCCTGTACATAATACAAATATTCCAAAAGATGCATCATGTTTGCAATAAGGTACTAAAGTAATACTGCAAAAAAATTGGCAATGAAAATAACTTTTTGTCCTGAATTCAAAGTGTTATGTTTGGGGCAAATCCAACACAACACATCACTGAGTACCACGCTTCATATTTTCAGGAATGGCGGTGGCTGCATCATGTTATGGGTATGCTTGTCATAAGCAAGGACTAGGGAGTTATTTAGAAAAAAAGAAATGGAATAGAACTAAGTACAGGCCAAGTAAAAGGCCAAATATACACTGGAGTGGCTTACCAAGATGACATTGAATGTTCATGAGTGGCCTAGTTACAGTTTTGACTTAAATCGGCTTGAAAATCTATGGCAAGACTTGAAAATGGCTGTCTAGCAATGATCAACAACCAACTTAACAGAGCTTGATTATTTTTTAAAGAATAATGGGCAAATATTGTACACTCCAGGTGTGCAAAGCTCTTAGAGACTTAACCAGAAAGACTCACAGCTGTAATCGCTGACAAAGGTGAGTCTAACATGTATTGACTCAGGGGGTTGAGTACTTATCCAATCAAAATATATTCGTGTTTTATTTTCCATTACTTAAAAAAAAGCATATATAATTTTTGTCCACTTTGACATTAAATAGTATTTTGTGTAGATCGTTGACAAAAGATTACAATTACAGTGGGGGAAAAAAGTATTTAGTCAGCCACCAATTGTGCAAGTTCTCCCACTTAAAAAGATGAGAGAGGCCTGTAATTTACATCATAGGTACACGTCAACTATGACAGACAAATTGAGATTTTTTTTTCTCCAGAAAATCACATTGTAGGATTTTTAATGAATTTATTAGCAAATTATGGTGGAAAATAAGTATTTGGTCACCTACAAACAAGCAAGATTTCTGGCTCTCACAGACCTGTAACTTCTTCTTTAAGAGGCTCCTCTGTCCTCCACTCGTTACCCGTATTAATGGCACCTGTTTGAACTTGTTATCAGTATAAAAGACACCTGTCCACAACCTCAAACAGTCACACTCCAAACTCCACTATGGCCAAGACCAAAGAGCTGTCAAAGGACACCAGAAACAAAATTGTAGACCTGCACCAGGCTGGGAAGACTGAAACTGCAATAGGTAAGCAGCTTGGTTTGAAGAAATCAACTGTGGGAGCAATTATTAGGAAATGGAAGACATACAAGACCACTGATAATCTCCCTCGATCTGGGGCTCCACGCAAGATCTCACACCGTGGGGTCAAAATGATCACGAGAACGGTGAGCAAAAATCCCAGAACCACACGAGGGGACCTAGTGAATGACCTGCAGAGAGCTGGGACCAAAGTAACAAAGCCTACCATCAGTAACACACTACGCCGCCAGGGACTCAAATCCTGCAGTGCCAGACGTGTCCCCCTGCTTATGCCAGTACATATCCAGGCCCGTCTGAAGTTTGCTAGAGTGCATTTGGATGATCCAGAAGAGGATTGGGAGAATGTCATGTGGTCAGATGTAACCAAAATATAACTTTTTGGTAAAAACTCAACTCGTCGTGTTTGGAGGACAAAGAATGCTGAGTTGCATCCAAAGAACACCATACCTACTGTGAAGCATGGGGGTGGAAACATCATGCTTTGGGGCTGTTTTTCTGCAAAGGGACCAGGACGACTGATCCGTGTAAAGGAAAGAATGAATGGGGCCATGTATCGTGAGATTTTGAGTGAAAACCTCCTTCCATCAGCAAGGGCATTGAAGATGAAATGTGGCTTGGTCTTTCAGCATGACAATGATCCCAAACACACCGCCCGGGCAATGAAGGAGTGGCTTCGTAAGAAGCATTTCAAGGTCCTGGAGTGGCCTAGCCAGTCTCCAGATCTCAACCCCATAGAAAATCTTTGGAGTCCGTGTTGCCCAGCGACAGCCCCAAAACATCACTGCTCTAGAGGAGATCTGCATGGAGGAATGGGCCAAAATACCAGCAACAGTGTGTGAAAACCTTGTGAAGACTTACAGAAAATGTTTGACCTGTGTCATTGCCAACAAATGGTATATAACAAAGTATTGAGAAACTTTTGTTATTGACCAAATACTTATTTTCCACCATAATTTGCAAATAAATTCATAAAAAATCCTACAATGTGATTTTCTGGAGAAAAAAATCTCATTTTGTCTGTCATAGTTGACGTGTACCTATGATGAAAATTACAGGCCTCTCTCATCTTTTTAAGTGGGAGAACTTGCACAATTGGTGGCTGACTAAATACTTTTTTCCCCCACTATAAATCCATTTAAATCCCATTTTGTAACACATTCAAATGTGGAAAAAGTTGGGGTGTGAATACTTTCTGAAAGCACTGTATATTTGACTGTGATATGTGGTTGTCTCACCTGGCTATCTTAAGATGAATGCACTTACTGTAAGTCGCTCTGGATAAGAGCATCTGCTAAATGACTAAAATGTAAAATGTAAATGTTTTACATACAGATCTCATATTACTGTATTTAGAAAAATTTAAAAATAATAATAATATTGATGTCACAAATGTATCATTTCTACAGTTCTTTATAAAAAATGTAGTTATTGGTTACATTTGTCTGTGTAAAACCTAGCAGTACTACTTTTTTTCCCTGAGAGTGAGGTGGATATATAGCATTTAGCAACAAAAACAACATGATTATTTGTGTCCTTGAATGAAACCATTAAAAAAAGTACATTGAACAACCCCATGCCATGATTAGAAAGTGAAAAAACACACCAATCTATTTCATAATTTCTTTAAACAATACAAGCTGATTTACCAACATTACTGAAAATGGATATATAGCATTTTGTAATGTTATCCCTTAGATCTTGTCACGGTTTCGGCCGAGGCTGCCTCTCTCCCTTGTTCGGGCAGGCTTCGGCGTTCGTCGTCTCCGGAATTCTAGCTGCCACCGCTAGATGTTTCATGTTCGTTTGCTTTTGTCTGTTTGTTTACACACCTGTTTCTGTTTTGACGTAATTAGTGTCCTATAAGTTTCTCGTTGTGTTTGTCTAGTGTTGTGTGTGATTGTTTCGTGTCAGGTGTTTGTGCGTAACCTGTGTTTTCGGTACGCCAGTTCTATTAGCTTCCTCCTCGGTTGAGGAGAGTTTTTGCGCTCTGTGTTTGTGCGCTCGTGTGTGACGCCTGTGTGCGTCTGTTTGGCCTCAGGCCGCCTTTTGGATTATTTTGCTCAAGTAAAGTCTTGTTGGACTGTACATCTGCTTCTGCGCCTGATTCCACACCACACCATTTCAACACCCTTGACAGAATCACACACCGCAACAATGGAATCAGCAGGAGCCGAAGCAGCCCAGACGAGACTGGAAGCCCAGGTTCGGGACCAGCAAGAGCAGCTCCTGCAGATGGGGACCGCCCTGCAGGAGGTGATTACCACACTCCGAGGCTGGGGTTCGCCTCCACCGCCGCCCGCCCTGCCAGCACCATCGGCCAGCCCGCCCATTCCAGCGCCGGAACCTCGAGGAGTCCGACTATCTCTCCCGAGGGCCTACGACGGGACCGCGGCTGGGTGTCAGGGATTCCTGCTCCAGGTAGAGCTATACCTGGCCACAGTGCACCCGGCACCTTCAGGGCATGAGAGCGTGTCCGCCCTGATCTCCTGCCTGGCCGGAAAAGCGTTGGAGTGGGCCAACGCGGAGTGGAGGAAGATCGACGCCACGACGATTACGTACACCGAGTTCTCCCGCCGCTTCAGGGCGGTGTTTGACCATCTCCCCGGAGGGGAAGCGGCGGGGGAGCGTCTGGTCTTCCTCCGGCAGGGGAGGAGAAGTGCCCAGGAATTCGCGCTGACTCCGTAGACTCTAGCGGCAGATGCAGGGTGGAATGATCGGGCCTCATCGATCTATACCGATGCAGCCTACGAGAGGACGTCCGTCGGGAGCTGGCTTGTAGGGACACCAGCCTCACTTTCGACCAGCTGGTTGATATGTCCATCAGGCTGGATACCTTGCTGGCTACCCGCGGACGTCCTGCGGAGGGTCCGTCCATTCCACCCTCCAGCGTCTCCGAGCCTTGTCCTATGGAGCTCGGGGCGCTGGCGCTAGAGAGAGGAGGAGTCGGCAGGCTAGGGGGTCCATCCACTGCACCAACTGTGGTCGGGGAGGACACACCGCGGCTAGGTGCTGGGGATGGCCTCCTAGGGGAGATGACGACAGGTCCCGCACTGGGGATTCCCTCCAGGTGAGTAGGCGCCCCACTCACCCAGAGCTCACTGTTGCCCATTTTTGTATGCCTGTACGTTTTCCACAGGTAGCACCTCATTCCCAGCATAAGGCGCTGGTAGATTCAGGCGCAGCTGGGAATTTTATTGATAAAAAGTTTTGTTTAGCGTTAGGGATTCCCCTCATTCCTGTTGATGTTCCTTTTCCCGTTCACGCCCTAGATAGTCGTCCATTGGGTACGGGCTTAATCAGGGAGGTCACGGCGCCACTTAGGATGTGTGCGCAGGGGGATCATCAGGAGATGATTCAGCTGTTCCTGATTGACTCTCCTGCGTATCCGGTGGTGCTGGGCATGCCCTGGTTGAGTACCCATAACCCAGCGATTTCGTGGCAGGAGAGGGCTCTGATGGAGTGGTCTGCTCAGTGTGTGGGTAGGTGTTTGGGCGTTTCCGTAGGGGGCTACCTCGGTGGAGAGTCCAAACCAGGTGCCCGCATTGCACGTTCCACCTGAGTATGGGGATTTGGCTATTGCGTTTAGTAAGGCGAGGGCGACGCGGTTGCCACCCCATAGGCAGGGGGATTGTGCGATAAACCTCCAGGCAGGAGCTGCGCTCCCACGGAGCCATGTGTATCCTCTGTCTCAGGAGGAGAAGAAAGCTATGGAGATTTACATAGACGAATCGCTGAGACAAGGATACATACGGCCGTCCACTTCCCCGCGTCATCGAGTTTCTTTTTCGTGAAGAAAAAGGATGGTGGTTTGCGTCCGTGCATCGATTACCGTGGTCTCAATCAGATTACGGTGAAGTATAGTTATCCACTCCCGCTGATTGCGACCATGACTGAGTCGTTGCATGGGGCGCGTTTCTTCACGAAATTAGATCTCAGGAGCGCATACAACTTGGTGCGCATCAGGGAGGGTGATGAATGGAAAACAGCCTTTAGTACCACCTCGGGCCATTACGAGTATCTGGTCATGCCATACGGGTTGATGAACGCTCCATCAGTTTTCCAATCATTTGTGGATGAGATCTTCAGGGACATGCAGGGGCAGGGGGTGGTGGTGTACATTGATGACATTCTCGTGTACTCACCTACCCGTGTCGAGCATGTGGCCCTGGTGCGCAGGGTGTTGCGGAGGCTGGTGGAGCACGACCTGTATGTGAAGGCAGAGAAGTGTCTGTTTTTCCAGGAGTCGGTCTCCTTTTTGGGTTATCAGTTGTCTGCGTCAGGGGTGAAGATGGAGGTAGACCGGGTGTCGGGCCGTGCGTAATTGGCAAACACCAACCACTGTGAAGGAGGTGCAGCAGTTTTTGGGGTTTGCAAATTACTACAGGAGGTTTATCCGGGGTTTTGGACAGGTGGCAGCTCCCATCACGTCTCTGTTGAAGGGGGGTCCGGTGCGTCTGCAGTGGTCGGCCGAGGCGGACAGGGCGTTTGGGAGGCTGAAGGACCTGTTTACCTCGGCCCCGGTGCTGGCGCATCCGGATCCCTCTTTGCCGTTCCAAGTAGAGGTGGACGCGTCGGAGGCCGGGTTTAGGAGCCGTGCTTTCACAACGGTCTGGCGCGCACCTAAACTCCGCCCCTGTGCTTTTTATTCTAAGAAGCCTCAGTCCGGCGGAGCGGAACTATGACGTAGGGGACAGGGAGCTGTTAGCCGTGGTACAGGCTCTAAAGGTGTGGAGGCACTGGCTTGAGGGGGCTCAACACCCTTTCCTCATTTTGACGGACCACCGTAACCTGGAGTACATCCGGGCGGCGAGGAGGCTGAACCTCGCCAGGCAAGATGGAGTATGTTCTTGACCAGGTTTACTTTTAAGATCACGTACATCCCTGGTTCACAGAATGGCAAGGCAGATGCGCTGTCTCGGCGGTATGACGCGGAGGAGAGGTCCGTGGAGCCCACTCCCATACTGCCTGAGTCGTGTCTGGTGGCACCGGTAGTGTGGGAGGTCGATGCTGAACTCGAGCGGGCGTTATGCACCGACCCTAGTCCACCACAGTGCCCGGAGGGTCGGAAGTACGTTCCGCTCGAGGTTCGGGATCGATTGATCTATTGGGCTCACACGTCACCCTCCTCTGGACATCCGGGTATCGGCCGGACAGTGCACTGTCTTAGTGCCAAGTACTGGTGGCCCACGTTGGCAAGGGATGTGAGGGTTTATGTTTCCTCCTGCTCGGTGTGCGCCCAGTGTAAGGCGCCTAGACATCTACCTAGGGGTAAGTTGCTACCCCTGCCCGTTCCACAACGGCCATGGTCCCACCTATCAGTGGACTTTATAACAGACCTTCCCCTCTCCCAAGGGAATACTACCATCCTGGTCGTTGTGGACCGGTTCTCTAAGGCCTGTCGTTTGCTCCCCATGCCGGGTCTTCCTACGGCCCTGCAAACTGCCGAGGCACTGTTTACCCATGTGTTCCGGCACTACGGGGTACCCGAGGACATTGTGGCTGATCGGGGTCCCCAATTCACCTCCAGAGTCTGGAGAGCGTTTATGGAGCGGTTGGGGGTCTCGGTGAGCCTCACCTCGGGTTACCACCCGGAGAGCAATGGGCAGGTGGAACGCGTAAACCAGGATGTGGGTAGGTTTCTCAGAACATACTGCCAGGACCGGCCGGAGGAGTGGTCAAGGTACGTTCCCTGGGCCGAGATGGCCCAGAATTCCCTACGCCATTCCTCCACTAACCTAACTCCATTTCAATGTGTGTTAGGTTACCAGCCGGTTCTGGCACCCTGGCAGCAGAGCCAGATCGAGGCTCCTGCGGTGGATGAGTGGGCGCGGCGCTCGGAGGAGACTTGGAACGCTGCACACGTCCACCTGCAGCGGGCCCTCCGACGTCAGAAGGCGAGCGCTGATCTCCACCGCAGTGAGGCACCGGTGTACGCACCTGGTGATCGAGTCTGGCTCTCTACCAGAAACCTGCCCCTCCGCCTGCCCTGTCGGAAACTGGGTCGGCGGTTTGTAGGGCCATTTAAAGTCCTGAGAAGGTTGAACGAGGTATGTTATAGATTACAGCTACCTGTGGAGTATAAGTGTATTAACCCCTCGTTCCATGTGTCCCTTCTCAGGCCGGTGGTAGCGGGCCCACTCCAAGAAGATGAGATCTTGGAGACTCCTCCGCCCCCGTTGGACATCGAGGGGGCACCGGCGTACTCCGTAAGATCCATCTTGGATTCGAGACGTCGGATGGGGGGTCTCCAGTATCTAGTGGAGTGGGAGGGGTACGGTCCGGAGGAGCAGTGCTGGGTGCCGAGGAGAGACGTGTTGGACCCGTCGCTCCTGACGGAGTTCCATCGGAGGCATCCGGCGCGCCCTGCGCCGCGTCCCCCTGGTCGTCCCCGAGGCCGGAGTCGGCGCACGTCTGGAGTCGCGCGTCAAGGGGGGGGTACTGTCACGGTTTCGGCCGAGGCTGCCTCTCTCCCTTGTTCGGGCAGGCTTCGGCGTTCGTCGTCTCCGGAATTCTAGCTGCCACCGCTAGATGTTTCATGTTCGTTTGCTTTTGTCTGTTTGTTTACACACCTGTTTCTGTTTTGACGTAATTAGTGTCCTATAAGTTTCTCGTTGTGTTTGTCTAGTGTTGTGTGTGATTGTTTCGTGTCAGGTGTTTGTGCGTAACCTGTGTTTTCGGTACGCCAGTTCTATTAGCTTCCTCCTCGGTTGAGGAGAGTTTTTGCGCTCTGTGTTTGTGCGCTCGTGTGTGACGCCTGTGTGCGTCTGTTTGGCCTCAGGCCGCCTTTTGGATTATTTTGCTCAAGTAAAGTCTTGTTGGACTGTACATCTGCTTCTGCGCCTGATTCCACACCACACCATTTCAACACCCTTGACAGATCTAGCACAGCAAATACTTCAATAGTTTAAGCATATGTTGCAGAACAATGATATAAATATTTTTTTCAGAATATTGACAGTTTTTTTATCTGAAGTGGGTAAGCCATCTGTGACGGAGTTGACAAGCTACTGACGGAGTTGACAACAAATACTTAAAACAAACAATTTTTGCCTCCAAAAGTAAAAGTAAAATACAAACATTTGTAAAATATAGAAAAATATTAATTTGAAAAGTCCCAATTAAAACATAACCATTCCATCAGATCTTTCAGCACTCTGACGGAGTTGACGTTAGACGAAAATCTGACGGAGTTGATGTTTTACAGAGTTGTGACCATGGTGATTTCAATATTGTTTGTTTAATTCTATCAAAAGTAGAGAACTTCACAGACCATGAGTGGTCTTGTTGCACTACAAAACTGCTATTGTGAAAGAAGAGTAATCTAGATTAGTCAGCTCTCGATTTTCGGCCAATCTCCAACCTTCCATTCTTAAGTAAAATTCTGGAAAAATTGGTTTTTAAACAGCTAAATGTGCCAACTGTATTTTTGAAAATGTCCAATCTGGTTTTCATGCCCACCACAGCACAGAGATGGCCTTAGTTAAAGTGGTAAATGACCTAAAAGCCAACCCAGATGCCAAACAGCTCTCTGTCCTTGTACTCTTGGATTTAAGTGCTGCATTCGACACTGTTAAACAGTATGTACTTCTAGACAGACTGTAGAGCTGGGTTGGCCTCTCCAGTCCAGTTCTAAATTGGTTTAGGACCTATTTAACCGGTCGAGAGTTTTTTGTCACCCTTGATGAACATAACTCAGAGAAAATAAATATCACGTGGCGTTCCACAAGGTTCGATTTTGGGTCCGGTACTCTTGTTATTATGCATCCTGATTCCTAGTCACTTTACCCTGCCTTCATGGACATATCTACCTCAAGTGCCTCATACCTCTGCACATTGATCTGGTACTGGTACTCCCTGTATATACAGTAGCTCTATTCTTTGTATTTTATTTTATTCCTCTTGTGTTACTATTTAATTTGTATGTATAATGTATAATTATTTTTAAATTCTGCATTGTTGGGAAGGGCTCATAAGCAAGCATTTCACGGTAAAGTCTACACCAGTTGTATTCGGCACGTGATAAATAAAATTGGATTTGAGATTTGTTCAGATGTGTTACCTCTTGGCAGCATAATCAGAAAGCACAGGACTGATTTTCACTGCTACGCAGACAATACACAACTTTACATTTCTTTGTCAGAAGAGTATTTTAGCTCCACGGATAAATTATTTGACTGTATTGGTGATTTAAATACTCACATGGCTCACAACTTCCTCCAGCTAAATCAAGACAAGACCGAGGTACTTATTGTTGGAGCCAAAGCACAGAGGGAGTCTGGCCACACATTTTAATTCACGGGCAATAAAGATAAAACACCAGGTAAAAAACCTAGGTGACATTTTAGATTCTGAACTCAATTTCGAATCACACATTAGAAATGTAACCAAAATAGATTTTTACCACCTGATGAACACTGCCAAGGTGATGCAGTTTCTTTCTCAGGCTGATACAGAGAGACTCATCCATGCTTTTATTACAAGCAGCCTTGACTACTGTAATGCTCTCCTGTCTGGTCTACCCAAGAAAGCCATTGGTCAACTGCAAAACATACAGAATGCTGCAGCACGGGTACTGACCAAGACCAGACGGAGAGCACACGTTACATTGGTTTTAACGTCTCTGCACTGGCTGCCTGTGAGTTTTAGAATTAATTTTAAGATTCTTCTAATGGTTTTTCAATCAATCCACGATTGTGCACCCCAATACATGTAGGTCCCTCAGGTCCTCTGGCACTGGCCTTTTAACTATCTAAAAGCCTAGGACCAAGAGGCATGGAGAGGCAGCCTTTAGTTACTATGTCCCCTGCCTCTGGAATCGCCTGCCAGAGAACCTGAGAGGGGCCGAAACTGTGGACATATTTTAAAAAACACACGTTTTTAGCTTTGCTTTTCCTTAGGGTGCTTTTTAGTCTTTCCGTTTTTATTGTTATCCTTTAGTTATTTATCCTCTGGTGTTTGTTGTGTAGTAAATATTTATGTTTCTTTTTTATCGTTTTTTTTGTTTGTTAGTTTTTTCCTATGAAGCACATTGCGTTGCATCTATGTCTGAAATGTGCGATATAAATAAAGCTGATTTGATTTGATACATGTAATGAGGACATAAAGGAGGGGTCCTTATGGTGTAGCTGACCCTGCTCATTCCTGATTAATTTAGGATTTCAGACAAATCTAAGGAATCACAGTTTTGAGAAAAATATTATTTAAAGTCAGAGAGGACTATTGCAAGAAACTGCATAAGATAATTTTTCTGTTCATATTAATTATTGCCAGTTTTTAGTTTGAAATTGGGATCCTTCACTCCGGACAATGGCATTTCCGAGTATAGAGCCGACATGGAAATTAATAATAAAGAAAATATTTGGAAAATTCCAAAAGCAAACTTTTCCGTTATAAAATTCCCCTAAATGTAATTTTTAAGCTCAACTAATGTACTAATAAATAAATAAAACAATCTAAAAGTAAAGTTTACCTGCCAGACAAGGATTGTCCCGACTTTCAAGAATCTCTGAAATGTAGACTAAATGTTTGACACAAGACACTGATAGGAGGAATTATGATTAACTGATGAACAACAACAACTAACTTAAAAGAGTGTCACGATCGTCAGGAACAGATGAGGACCAAGGCGCAGCGTTGCAGGCAAACATACTCTTTATTGAGCGAAACACGATCAAAACAACAAAGACGGTAACGTGACAGTTCACGGTCAAACACAACCAACTTGAAACAAGAACCCACAAAAACAAAGGAAAAACCGACAGTTTAAATATGGCTCCCAATCAGAGACAACCAGCAAACAGCTGACACTCGTTGCCTCTGATTGGGAGTCACTCAGGCCAACATAGAAATAGAGTACCTAGATCTACACACCCTGGCTCAACATAACAGTGTCCCCAGAGCCAGGGCGTGACAAAGAGGGTAAAGGCGTCCGCATGCTTCCCAGCCGAAACAGTTTGACAGAGTTTGTGCATATATTATGACAACATTTTGTGACATTTCTGTTCATTTTGGACTTCGTGAGGTTTTTTTCGGCTGTTCGGGCACACCCAAACAATTCTGGAGGCAAGCCAAAGTTCGGAGCCGAAGTCTACGCCCCTTCCGCGGTGATTGGTCAACAGTCGGGATTCGTCTATAAAGTCTTTGTTGCCATTCAACTAGAGACGGCTCATTTTACTGCACCAAACATCTTAGTTAGATGTAAAATTGTGCAACTAAGATCTCTTCAGCAAAAACGTCAAAATGAATGACAGATTTCTTGAGTTATCTTAGATTCATTCTGACTATTTAGAGGACTGGCTATGGCATCTCAAAATGGACAAACAGTACCATTGCTGCTTTTTTCTAATTTTTTCAAGTGAAGGTCTTTTAAGGGAGTGTGCGAGCACACTCGTTCGGTTCGGCTAGCCGAGTTCGGCTAGGCGCCAGCCGAACTGAAGCATGGTGATGCCTTAAGGAAGTCAACTGTAAAGAAAACAGTACAAACAACAGAGAGAAACTCCATAGCCCTAGTAGGCCTTTCACACCCTGATCTGTTTCACCTGTCTTTGTGATTGTGTCCACCCCCCTCCAGGTATCGCCCATCTTCCCCATTATCCCCAGTGTATTTATACCTGTGTTCTCTGTTTGTCTGTTGCCAGTTCGTTTTGTTTCGTCAAGCCTACCAGCATTTTTCCCCTTGCGCCTGTGTTTCTCAAGTTCCTTTTTTCTAGTTTTCCCGGTTTTGACCATTCTGCCTGCCCCGACCCTGAGCCTGCCTGCCGTTCTGTACCTTGTCACACCACCCTGGATTATTGACCTCTGCCTGCCCTGACCCTGAGACTGCCTGCCATTCTGTACCTTTTGGACTCTGATCTGGATTACTGACCTCTGCCTGCCCTTGACCTGTCATTTGCCTGCCCCCTGTTTTTGTAATAAACATTTGTTACTTCGACACTGTCTGCATCTGCGTCTTCTCCTGAAACGTGATAAGGCCTACAGATCATCAGTACTGTCTGAATCCCTGTGTCCTTTGAAGAGGTCTGTAGTGAGCCATGGGATGCATTATGTTAATTGCATAACTAGGTTTCTGGAAGCAATGCTGATTAAATATTCATTGACTTTGATTATAGTGAAATTAAGACTGAAGCCTCGTCTCAAATCCAGAGTAATAATGGCACTGTAAATAATGCATTGCTATTAAGTGGAGAACAGCAGATTGAACGCCCCTACCCTGTTTACTGTTTAGCCATTTGTCGGAGGCAGTGATTAGTATGGAAAATGTATGCACTCACTAACTGTAAGTCGCTCTGGATAAGAGCGTCTGCTAAATGACTAAAATGTAATGTAAATGTAATTAGATCTCTGTGTATATACAGTTGAAGTCGGAAGTTTACATACACTTAGGTTGGAGTCATTAAAACTCGTTTTTCAACCACTCCACACATTTCTTGTTAACAAACTATAGTTTTGGCAAGTCGGTTAGGACATCTACTTTGTGCATGACCAAGTAATTTTACCAACAATTGTCTACAGACAGATTATTTCACTTATAATTCACTGTATCACAATTCCAGTGGGTCAGAAGTTTACATACACTAAGTTGACTGTGCCTTTAAACAGCTTGGAAAATTCCAGAAAATGATGTAATTGCTTTAGAAGCTTCTGATAGGCTAATTGATATCATTTGAGTCAATTGGAGGTGTACCTGTGAATGTATTTCAAGGCCTACCTTCAAACTCAGTGCCTCTTTGCTTGACATCATGGAAAAATCTAAAGAAATCAGCCAAGACCACAGAAAATAAATGCCTGAAGGTTCCACGTTCATCTGTACAAACAATAGTACGCAAGTATAAACGCCATGGGACCACGCAGCTGTCATACCGCTCAGGAAGGAGACGCGTTTTGTCTCCTAGCGATGAACGTACTTTGGTGCGAAAAGTGCGAATCAATCCCAGAACAACAGCAAAGGACCTTGTGAAGATGCTGGAGGAAACAGGTACAAAAGTATCTATATCCACAGTAAAACGAGTCCTATATCGACATAACCTGAAAGGCTTCTCAGCAAGGAAGAAGCCTCTTCTCCAAAACTGCCATAGAAAAGCCAGACTACGGTTTGAAACTGCACATTGGGACAACGATCATACTTTTTGGAGAAATGTCCTCTGGTCTGATGAAACAAAAATAGAACTGTTTGGCCATAATGACCATTGTTATGTTTGGAGGAAAAAGGGGTATGCTTGCAAGCTGAAGAACACCATCCCAACCGTGAAGCACAGGGTGGCAGCATCATGCTGTGGGGGTGCTTTGCTGCAGGAGGGACTGGTGCACTTCACAAAATAGATAGCATCATGAGGAAGGAAAATTATGTTGATATATTGAAGCAACATCTCAAGACATCAGTCAAGAAGTAAAGCTTGGTCGCAAATGGGTCTTCCAAATGGACAATGACCCCAAGCATACTTCCAAAGTTGTGGCAAAATGGCTTAAGGACAACAAAGTCAAGGTATTGGAGTGGCCATCACAAAGCCCTGACATCAATCCTATAGAAAATGTGTGGGCAGACTTGAAAAAGCGTGTGTGAGCAAAGAGGCCTACAAACCTGACTCAATTACACCAGCTCTGTCAGGAGGAATGGGCCAAAACTCACCCAACTTATTGTGGGAAGCTTGTGGAATGCTACCCGAAACGTTTGACCCAAGTTAAACAATTTAAAGGCAATGCTACCAAATACTAATTGAGTGTATGTAAACTTCTGACCCACTGGGAATGTGATGAAAGAAATAAAAGCTGAAATAAATTATTCTCTCTACTATTATTCTGACATTTCACATTCTTAAAATAAAGTGGTGATCCAAACTGACCTAAAACAGGGAATTTTTACTAGGATTAAATGTCAGGAATTTTGAAAAACTGAGTTTAAATGTATTTGGCTAAGGTGTATGTAAACTTCCGAATTCAACTGTATTTAAATATCACTGCAGCTTGGCACTCTGACAGCAAGATGACTGTCTCACAGGCTTTCATGACTTTGGGAAAGCTATTGGAGAGGTATGGGCACACTGGGCGAGGTTAGGCTGACTGATAATGTAATTGAACTCTACCTGAATTGTACTGTAGTTTGGTTGTATAATCATGTCATCAAGAATCATTGGTCTGGCTGTCCATTTTGTGTCCTTTTCACAATTGTTTTGTTGTTGTACTTACTGCACCTAATCTGGATTAAACGTTTTGTTGGTGTGTGTGTGATGATGTTTATCTTGAAATATCCCTTAGTGATGCTGTGGGTGGAATACTCAACAGAACAGCTCCGTTTAATGTCTAAACATTCTGAGTCGTATACATTGTTATCAGTTAAAGAGATGTATACCTTTTAATTAAAGATTGGGAATTCATTCATATTCCTTGGCACTTCAACTGTTTTCTCAGCTAAACAAAAACAAATATGATCAGGGGAAGTATAAGAGTAGAAAGGGAGAGTGAGTATATACTGTATATATATATACTTTTTAAAGGGCAACTCCGCCACTTTTCAACCTCATATTCATTATCTCCAGCACCATTCTAGTGTCTACATATGTGAAAACGGTGTGTTTCTATGATCTGTGGTTAAAAAGAGAAAAGGTCCTAAAAAATACATCTCTGTGACATCACAGGGTAGGATTATAAGTAAGAAAAACCTGCAACAAGTTTCTAGCCAGAGGGAGGGTATTTTCTTGCTCCCCATGTCACTGCGAATCTCATAGTTATTGAAAATCACTATTAAATTTTTTTATTTACTTTTGATGATGTCATCAGGTAGAACTTTTCAACTTTATATTTCTTTCTACAAAACGTAGAAAAGCGCAGTTTTCAAATATATAGACATATGAATTGCCCTTTAAGTTTCAGCAGCGGTCATTTAGCTAACTTCTTGATTTAATGGTAATGTGCCGCATGTGAAAAATGCATGGAAAATCGAGTTGAGTAGAAAGAGGACTTCAAATAAGCAGTGGCAAGAGCTTGCTTTTGAAGGTGCCTGTGTGAGTTCATCTTTGTCCTTTTCTCCGTTTTAAGTGGGCTACAAAGTTGGGAGTTTTGCATGAAGATGATCTCCCCTGTGATTGTGAATAATTCATTAGGCATGATAAATTATTCCATTCTCAACCAACACTACCGCCACCATCACCATCCACACCGACTCCTTTTTGTGACAGATAAGTATTACAATTTCAGAAGACCCCTTATCAGTCTTCTAAGAGTTGGGATTTATCGCAGAGAAGTTCCTGTCAGTCGTCACACGCCACAACTCTAAAAAACATTAGCTGCTCGTTTTTGGGAGGTGTGGGCAAACACACAAGAAGAGAAATGGTTTTATACATTCAGTTTTGAAATGGCCTGATGTGCCAGTACTTTATGGGTTATGGTGATCCAAACAATTGGTCCAAGTGTGTAGCTATATACAGTATCAGTGGTTGGACCCCCAGGTAGAGAGTACTAGGCTCAGGGGCCTCCAAGTGAGTGTGGTCTTCACCACAGCTCTCTAGTCCAGCCTGTAGTGGGGGAACGCCCTCCTGCTTCCTGGCTGCTGGCTGCTCAGGACCTGACTGTGGCTGATGGATTGCAGCACACCCTGCGACACCTCAGCACTTTCCACCAGCTCAAGCACTGCTTACAAATTACCTTAAGATGTTATTTGTCGCTTAGTGAGAAGTTTGAAGGAAGACAAGGTGAAAATATAGCTGCAAGCAGCAATGCCATTTTAGATGTGGGCCCATAGTGCCACCATCAGGACAAATTGGACACATCGCCGTAGATGAGCTACTTTTGTACTGTTTACCACACTTGCCAAATATCAGAACTCAAAATCGAACTGATCATGCTATTTGCTTTTGATGTTTTTTGGACTATTTTTTATGACATTGACTACTTTAAACCCTGCTCTACAGCTTAGCTAGACTCACATCCCTGAGCATTTGTGGCAAATTTCATCACTCTGAGTCAAACAGATCAATATATAAATACGTGCCTGTTATAGCGCCACTGTGTGGCTGATCTAAATGTGCTTGCAGTTGTTGAGTCTTGACAGCATTTGGAACATGTGTATCAAGTTTTGTTACAATACGAATATCCATGTCTGATTTATATGCATTTCTGTGCCATACCACGCCCACATGACAGTTTATTGGTCAGTAGCGGCCATGTTGTTTGAGCTACTAGCCTGGAAATTGTTGATTTGAGAGACCTTGGTCCATAAATGCCACAGATTTTGTGCAGATCGGTCATTCAGTGCCAGAGGAGTAGCGTTGTGTCTTTCACAAAATAAAACATAGCGGGAAATCCATCATGGCGGACCTTATGGGTCCTTGAGGGAGTGGTCCTCTGTAGCTCAATTGGTAGAGCATGGTGCTTGTAACGCCAGGGTAGTGGGTTCGATCCCCGGGACCACCCATACGTAAAAATGTATGCACACATGACTGTAAGTCGCTTTGGATAAAAGCGTCTGCTAAATGGCACATTAAATTAAATGTGTTCCTTGTGAGGAGAGGGACCTATGTACATAATTTCAGATTTCTCGGTCTCATAACAATTGCTTGTTATAGTGCCACTATGTGGCCAATTAACATGGCATCACTTGAGCGGGTGTGGCCCTTAGGCCTTTACCTTTTTTCAAAGTCTCAAGCTTGTAAGTCTTACCATCTCACAGGAATTTGCAAGTGAATTTTCGCTTACAGAAGAAGAAGAATAACGCCAACAAATACAATAGGGTTTCACCAGCTTCGCTGCTGAACCCCTAAAAAGGAAAGAGTAGACTAACCACTTGCCTCCTCATTGATATTCCTCCGAGAGAGGAGAGGGAGGGAGAGGGCCGTTGTGCAGTGGCTGAAGGAGTGGGTGCTAAAGGCCAGAGGAGGGGAGGGTTATCAATCAGCTGCTGTGGCAGCTGAGATTATGGGTGAGGGAGAGGTGAGGAGGGAGGGAGGGAGTGGGAGGCCCTGTGGGAGACTGAGATGGTTCTGTTCTGTTTGGCTCCTGTCTGACTATGTGACTCCTGGGCAGGACACTGAGGGACCTCTCACACTCACTCTCATCAAAGTCTTATTCAGCTGAATCTGCAGTGGAATTCTCTATGACTATAAGAAGTCTTCACTAACTCAGTGAGCACCGGGGTTCTGAACTGGAGGGCACTTGTAAGCACCTTGTCTTAGCATTATTCACACAGACACCAAACTCATTGAAGCAGCTGCATAGGTTTATTAAAACCCAACTCATTCGGTTTGTGAGGGAATCTTTTTTCCCTGCCAAATGAGAGATTGGCTTTAAGTCACAGAAGACACACTAAAAGAGCAAACTGACGAGGGTCGTCCCTCCTCACTGTCACTGGCTGGTCCCCAGAGACTGCATTAGAGGAGGTGACATTAAGCGCCCTCCCCTGCCAGGGCCCCTGCCAGGCACATGTTAATTAGAGACCTCTAACACGGTCAGATAACCAAGAACCAAGAGCCATTCAAACAAACAGCACCTTTATGTCCAGAGATCAGGAGGCAGCAGACAGCTCTGCCCTCTCTACTACCACTCCCAGATGGGAACATGGCTTACAGGGGACAGGGGAGGTCTGTAGTGCACTGTTTACACTAACTGGTCGTTGTAGGTCATGATATAGATTCTCATGCATCAGGTCTTATAAGTTTATACGGAAGTGGCAGTTCTTGCATTATATCATGCATTGTGTGAATGGGTATAAATGAATGGGCTCATGGATCCCAGTAGTGGATACAGTACCTGATTTGGATAGGGTTCTGGAACTTGTCAGGAAGTTGTGATGGCGGTAGGGAGAACAGGGAGTGATAGAGGGTGGATATGTGTCTGACAGTGGGGGTCAGAGGAGAGGGAGGTGAAGATGGCTCCAATCAGAATGAGGCCTCACTGTGTTGGTAGAGAGAAAGTGGGATGGAGAGATCTGAGAGACAAGGCAAGAATGGCCTTCTATGCCATCAAAAGGAACATACAATTTGACATACCAATTAGGATCTGGCTAAAAATACTTGAATCAGTTATAGAACCCATTGCCCTTTATGGTTGTGAGGTCTGGGGTCCGCTCACCAACCAAGAATTCACAAAATGGGACAAACACCAAATTGAGACTGCATGCAGAATTCTGCAAAAATAGCCTCCTTGTACAACGAAAAACATCAAATAATGCATGCAGAGCAGAATTAGGCCGATACCCGCTAATGATCAAAATCCAGAAAAGAGCCATTAAATTCTATAACCACTTAAAAGGAAGCGATTCCCAAACCTTCCATAACAAAGCCATCACCTACAAAGAGATTAACTTGGAGAAGAGTCCCTTAAGTAAGCTGGTCCTGGGGCTCTGTTCACAAACACAAACAGACCCCACAGAGCCCCAGGACAACAACAACAACAACACAATTAGACCCAACCAAATCATGAGAAAACTAAAAGATAATTACTTGACACATTGGAAAGAATTAACAAAAAAACAGAGCAAACTAGAATGCTATTTGGCTCTAAACAGAGAGTACACAGTGGCAGAATACCTGACCACTGTGACTGACCCAAACTTAAGGAAAGCTTTGACTATGTACAGACTCAGTGAGCATAGCCTTGCTATTGAGAAAGGCCGCTGTAGGCAGACCTGGCTCTCAAGAGAAGACAGGCTATGTGCACACTGCCCACAAAATGAGGTGGAAACTGAGCTGCACTTCCTAACCTCCTGCCAAATGTATGACCATATTAGAGACACATATTTCCCTCAGATTACAGAGATCCACAAAGAATTCGAAAACAAACCCAATTTTGATAAACTCCCTTATCTACTGGGTGAAAAACCACAGTGTGCCATTACAGCAGCAAGATTTGTGACCTGTTGCCACAAGAAAAGGGCAACCAGTGAAGAACAAACACCATTGTAAATACAACCCATATTTATGTTTATTTATTTTCCCATTTGTACTTTAACTATTTGCACATTGTTACAACACTGTATATATACATAATACATACTTTATTCTTTTGGAACTTCTGAGTGTAATGTTTACTGTTAATATTTATTATTAATTTCACTTTTGTTTACTATCTACTTCACTTGCTTTGGCAATGTTAACTTACGTTTCCCATGCCAATAAAGCCCTTAAATTGAAATTGAAATTGAATTGAGAGAGAGTGCCAGTGCTCCACAGTGCAGTTGGGCAGCGTGGCTGTGACTTCCTGCTGGCCGCCTGGCTGTCTGTCTGTCTGTCTAGAAGCTGCTATGGCGACCCAGCTGCTGTCAGCTCTCTTCATTGTCCCCAGTGTGGGACAGGCACGCTCGCTGTCAACTCCACACTCGTATCTCCTCTCTGCTCATCTCTCCCTGTCCCGTTGTTAACGCAACACCACAGCCTCCTAACCGGCTACACTTCCCTGAGCGGACGACAAAACAGAATAGAAATATGTGAATAATCTTTGACAGCTTTTTATACTTTGTATTCTGGTATGTTCTAAACTTGATCTGGTTTGAATGTCCCCTCTGACCGCAGCCTGTGCTGCAAGGCAGCCACTACTGGCAGGTTTGAGTCAGACTGTTCTGCTACGCTCCTGGGATGATAATAACGGGGAGCAGTGTTGAAGCCAAGCTGAGAGAGTGTGACTGTGCGTGTGGCTAGTGGAAACTCATCCCGACAGCTAGCCAGCAGCCGTGCACCTGCACACAGCAAGGTGTTGGCCTAGCACTGAGGCGTGAGGCCTTTACTGGAGGATAACACGAGCTGAGAGGACCCAGTCACCCATCCAGGATTCCCTGCGCCCTACTGGCTGGGGCCTTAGTCTCTACATGGAGAGGAAAAAAGGATGCAGATGTGTGAAAACAAAAATAGAGAAAGAGGCAATTGGATTTGACACATTCTCTCTTTTTTAGCCTAAGGGTAGTTTGCAGTGCCAGGACTTAATTTGTAAGACTTAAGGAAATAGCGTTACACTGTGACGGTGTAACACTTAAAGAGCTATCTGTTCCACTGCCTCCGGATGCTTTGTGATGAGGCCATAATTAAGGAGAAGTGTAAAGAGCTTGTAGCTATGGTTTCCATATAGCATGTTTGCCACGTGTCAAGGCTTCATCGGGGTGTGTGTTTTGTGTTTGTGTGGGTGTGTGTTGGCATGAGGGTTCATACAGTGAGTAAGTACTGTATACTGTGTTCAGTATGATTGCCAACAGTGAATCACATCTTTATCAGTTAGCGAACATCCATATAAATAGGATAGGTATATTCATGTTGAATATATTAAGATCATGTATTATGTGCCCCTGTCATTATTACTATACTTACTAATGACATACTGATAAAGAGGAATTATTTATCAACACTCTGTATTGATGCAATTTTCTATGAAAGCTGTAAAGTATATCTGTTCCCGGTTCTATAGTATAAAAGTGAGAAAATGAGAGTGAGTTGAAGTGATGTGTCCCGTGCCAGTATCCCCAGCTGGAGTTTCTTTCCAGCCTGTACGTTTCTGCCTGGACTCTCATGTTGCCTGGCTGGGGAGGGATGTAGGGCTGGTAGCTGGTGACATTCTCATCAGCGGCTGTGTGACGGCAGAGATTGCGACCATTCTAGTGTGGAACCCCAGAGCACATCTGAGACTGGTGTTTGTCTGTCTGTCAGGGAAGGAGCAGTGTGGTCCCACGGTGGGACATGGGGGTGTCAGGGGGCTTTGGGCCTCATCACCACACCCCTCTTTCTAACAGCAAAGGTCAGGGCTTCTCCTGCCTGTCTCTCCGTGCTCCTGACAGGCCTTCCTGTGGGACCAGGCCGGGCCCCTGCTCCGGGCCCCTGCTCACTGACACGCCGCGTACAATTAAAATGTAATCACTGTTTTCCCTTCCCCTTTAATCCACCCCCAGAGCTCTCGATAGGGGCCCTTCTGATGAGAACACCTTTTCACACCACTGAACTTCCCCAAACCTGCAGGAAGTTAGCCGGGTAAGTTTAGATGTGACTTTGCGTATGCAATTGATAAAGGTTCTAATTGTGAATCACTGAAGAGAGAGCACGGTGTGTTTTTTGCTTCTGACTGGGAGGTTCATTGTCCTGGTTTAGTGTGATAGTCAGAGCTATTGAGAGCTGTTACAGGCATTGGTTTTTCCATTTCTCTTTTGAGGTTGGACTTTAGCACGTAGGGCGCACCGATTGGTGTCACCTTGTTAGTCAGTAGGAGTTACACCTGTGCTGGTTGCCATCTCGTTAGTGGGAAGATGTTTCACCTGTACTGGCCCAGGTGCTATTTAAGAGTGGCTGGCCCAGTGCTCCAGTTGTCTGGATAGATGTGGAGGGTTAATACCTTTAGTTGGCTTGCCCTATTTTGAGTTCTAGACAAACAATCCTTTATCTTGTTTTGCTCTACCTTTTTGTTTGCTTCCTGTCTTTAAGTTTGGTGTGGATTTTTCTTTTGTTTGCCTCTTGGGCAAATTTAGTGGGCAGTCATGGTGGGTGTCTTTTAGGTTCCAGTTGTTGTTAGTGAACTTTCAGTGGACAACCCCATGAGTGTCTTTCAGAACCCCTCCTAAAACCCCACCTGTTTCGTTTTGGTTGTTAGACTCTGTTAGTTTCCCCTTCTATTTGAGTGACATATTTGGTTTTCTTGCTGGGGAACGTAACAGAGCCTAAATGCAGAATAGACTGTAAGTACAGCATGGCCATCAGCGGGATATTTTAGCTATTAATAATACATTAGCCTATCTGATGCTCCTGCTATGCAACAATCACCCATTCCTTTCCCTCCCTGAAGTCCAGACGGGGGAGAATTCAAATGAGGGGGGGAAGCACTAATGACATTCTGGAAAGGAATATGTCAAGATTATTGACGAAGAAGAGGGGTACAGGGGGATGCTTGGCAAACACTTATCATCTAGAGCTTATTATAGAGACAGACCTTCTATAGAGGCCTCTATGGAACAGTCTGTACTGCTACAACTTAATAACATGGCATATCATCTACTAAACCCAACGTAATTCTGTTCCAAGTTCAAACAATGAATAAATAACATTCATCTTTGGCTTGGGGCACCGTGACTCACAATGGCTCTGTAACCGTTTCACTTTGGCAAGCACACAGACCCAACTTGGACTGGGAAATATATGACCTTTGTGCCTGACTTGTTCTTTTACCTTGAAGTGAGTAATGTGGTTTCTGCTTTGAGAAAAGCCACAATAAAGTGTGACTTGGGGGACATGGTTGGTTGGGAGCGGCAGCCTGTGCATTTGTCTGAATCAATGTCCCTAGCCCGGGTCCTGACTGCCGTTGCCTCTGCCACAGCGTGATGGAGGAGCACTGGGGCACTGTCACACCCTCAGCACTAAAGCACTCACCCTGCCTCCGGTGAGCCCACATGGCTTTACACTGGGCCTGCAGGGTAACACTGCATTGGCCTCTAGTTTGCCTTTCTAATGTTACAGCAAAGACAAGACCCATGTGTGTCTCAGAAGATTACATGGGCTGATGGAAAGACAGACTGTTAAGTATGCAAGGTAATTGTGGATGTACTGACTGTGATACGGACTGTAAACAGTGAGACCGGTGACCCAGGGTGGTCTCACTGCATACACAAATGAGCCACACCCCAGGACTAGTCTGTAATGAGTAATATGACCAGCAGACCATATACCAAGGTCAGCTCTGCTTGTTCTAATACATTCCCTCTGACCTTGAGTGTCACCAGCAGCACTCCATGCTAATCTCTGTCTCCTGTTAATGAGCCTTATGTCCCATTAGAGAGAATGGACTGTAACAACACATTGTACCAGAGGACTCATAATCATTAGTGCTCAGCCCAGTGTGTATGGATCAATCCCACTGTACTGTACTGTGGCATGGAGGGCCATGCAGCGTAGGCATTTTCAAGCATTAGGGCCTTTCGTTGAAGACTCTATAAAACACCATCAGCCATCCAGTTTAGCTTATTCTGTGCCCTCCAGTGTGTGTGTTCTCTTTTGTTTTCTGTGTAAAGAAAGTGGGGAAAGGAAAAGTGGATGAGTTGAAACCTGTTTTCCTAGTGGCTACTCTCTCCGTTTGCCCTCTTTTCTTCCCACGGTAATCTACATAAAAAGGGAGTGATTATCATTTGAGAAGCTGAGGTCGTGGATTTTTAAAAGCTGTCTTCAAGACAGGACTATATTCCACAAATAACTCATCTCTCAAAAGTCCTGTTTGTTCTTGAGGTTTGCCCCCACTACAAACATTTTCTTGATCAAAGCCCTATGAAAGGGCCTGCCACTTCAAACATAGGCCCCCATTCCACCACATCGGTATGCCAGCTCATCGCCATGGCAACTCTGTGATCCGCCAACCTCTATGGAGCAGGTAGCCAGGAGTGTGATGGAAGTGAAAATACCTCATTTAAATTAGCTTAACTTTATCAACCTTATTTAATTGATTTCAAAGGTGAGCTGTCTGCCATTACTGAGGTGACGCATGAGAATATTGATATAGTGAGTAGCCCACTATACACACACAAACTAATCTACCGTTTTGTGTATTCATTGTGAAAATCCAAATGAGGTCTAGCCATTTGAGCAGCTTTCCTCAGGGTCCAAATCATTTTCTGAACAAAATCCCAACTGAGTGGCCAGCCCAGCCCTCTTTAAACTAACATGTGGAGTTATTTCTCAACTAAATTTGATTAAAAGATAAGTACAGATATAATCTCTCACTTTTGATGTTCATTTTATCAGTGGATTATAGTAGCGGCAGGTATTGAGATGTGTATTCATCTATTTTATGTAAAGTTACAAAGGGATTAAAATGAGGGATAGGATTTAATCATTCCACCGGAGTGAGAAGGTCTTCTCAGTCTCAAAGTAAACACGAAGACCAAACTTTGCCTCATCTTAATCTGTTGTCTGTCAGTGTTCTATGTGAGCTGAATCTTCATGTCGCATGCATTCATCATCATTAGGGATTGGTTACCCAAGTTTTTTTATATTCATTTATGTTGTGCTTTGCTTCAGAATATATTCCTCTCTCTAACCAGTTTGCCCTGCCAATCAACTGAGCCTCGTCAATCACCTCCGAGGCCCAGGTGGCAACAGGCATCCGAGCAGCAGTGCCTATTTCACCCAGCCAATCAGGATTTCCCAGAATTACCTGACATTTCATTAATCTCTATCAAAGTATGGCTAACTACATCCTACATGATTGATGTTGCAATAAAGCATACAGGGCATTATTACATTTTCCAGCATCGTTGTAAAGGAAATGGCAAAAGCATTCAAGTAAAAGGCCACCAAAGAGGAGAGTCTCTTTAAGACAAAACCCAATTAAATTAGAAGTGCTTAGCTACAGGACTGTTTTGCTAGCACAGACTGGAATATGTTCTGGGATTCTTCCGATGGCATTGAAGAGTACACCACATCAGTCACTGGCTTCATCAATAAGTGTATCGATGACGTCGTCCCCACAGTGACTGTACGTACATACCCCAACCAGAAGCCATGGATTACAGGCAACATCCGCACTGAGATAAAGGATAGAGCTGCCGCTTTCAAGGAGCGGGACTCTAACCCGATAGCTTATATGAAATCCCACTATGCCCTCCGACAAACCATCAAACAGGCAAAACGTCAATACAGGACTAAGATCGAATCGTACTACACAGGCTCCGACGCTCGTCGGATGTGGCAGGGCTTGCAAACTATTACAGACTACAAAGGGAAGCACAGCCGCAAGCTGCCCAGTGACACACAGGGGCCCCTCAGGGGTGAATGCTTAGTCCCCTCCTGTACTCCCTGTTCACCCATGACTGCATTGCCACTCACAACTCCAACACCATCATCAAATTTGCTGACACCATCATCAAGTTTAGATTCAGAGAAACGAGCTGGGTTCATGTACAGTGCAGCGGATGTTGTCTGTCTCTGGATCCAATCACTGTGAATAAAGAACAATAGCAGTGAAAAGCTCCTGTGTTGTTGGAACGGACCCAGCTAGCACATAACGTTCTGAGAACCATATGTTTCTTAGAGCTTGGTGAGAGCGTGGTTGTCCTATGGTTATTTTGCATAAAACCTTCCCACAACTTTCTCGGAATGGTGACGGATAGTCGCTTGGCTTTGAAACATTCTCAGCACATTTAAGGAACTTCACAAAAAAATGTTGTTTTCTTGTCATTTCATTACTTTAACAAAACGTTTCCTAAAAGTTCAAACATGGTTATATTTCATTTCAATTTTGGTAATGTTCAAGGAACGTTCTCCAACTAAGTTGACATTGGGAATATTCTCAAAATTGGCTCAGAACATGTTAAGAAAAATCATTATTCTGTGGGAATTTCAGTACTTCAGCATAATGTTTGCTACAAGTTTCCTCATGGTTCTATTTAGAGTCATGTTCTCAGAACGTTCAGAAACAAAGTTCTTCTGTGGGAATTTCAGAAAACGTTAACTTTGAGAACATTCTAAGAATGTTATTTAAAAACATATTAATTCCGTTCTCAGAACATTAAGTAAACTTTCCAAAAAACCACAAGAAAACATTAGCAATGTTCAGAGAACGTTCTAGGAATGTTATTTCAAAACATGTACATTCCACTCTCATTGTCAACAAAACTATATCTATCCTCTATCTTGATCTTAATGAGTGCTTGTATGAGTATTTTTTGTTGTTGTTGCCATGTTAGCTCCATCCTGGTGGCGCAGTGGATGAATTCCATGGATAGAGAACAGAAAATAATAGATTTTAATCTCATTGACACCATGTCACAATAAAAAATATATGTGTTTGCATTATTAATGCCTAAACAAATGTGTCCTATTTGTGCTTGGAGTTCAAAACAGTTAACCCAAACTAAGCTAGCAGTGTTATTAGAAGTCTTATTGAAACATTCAGTTAAGGAAGTTTACATTTCCAGAACATTCATAACATAACATTTATAGGGTGGCAGGCAGCCTAGCGGTTAAGAGTGTTGGGTCAGTAACCAGAAGGTCACTGGTTTGAATCCCTGAGCCGACTAGGTGAAAAATTAAAATCTGTCAATATGCCCTTGAGCAAGGCACTTAACCCTAATTTCTTCGCTCTGGATAAGAGCATCTGCTAAATGTAAGTTATAGAATATTCTCAGAACGTTATAACCTAGAATTTCCGTTCTCAGAACATGTATAAAACCTCCCAGGAAAACTTTCAGGGAACCATAGTAAAAAGTTCTCAGAACCTCCCTGCAACCTAAAAATAAACATTCCCAGAATAGGCGAAATTTTCACTTCCGTTCTCAGAACGTGTAAAAAACTTTCAGTTTTACTGGTCAGGAAAAGTATGGCGTCGTTCCCAGAACCAATGGGAAACCAAAAATGTACGTTCCCACAACTTCCAAGGAACCAAATGTTCTAGCTGGGGATCTACCAGGTGAGCTAGTGTATCAGGAGTCCTCTCCATGTTTCTCACATTGACCACTCTCCGTCAGGTGTGTTTCACTTGGAAAAGGGTATACGGACACTCCTGGCCTGCAAAACAATATTCAATTTCAGAATTGGTTAAAATTAGGTTAGGGATAGGGTTAGGGTTAGGGTTATGGGTTTGGTTAAGGTAATGGTCTGTTTTAGATTTTGGTAAGTTGTTTTACAGGTCAGGAGTGTCCTAATAGCCTCTCCCGTTTCACCTATTTGGCCCCAGTGGCTCATGGGAGGTTGTCATGTGTGTGCACTGGCATATGGCTTCAGGCCAGTTTCCAAATTTTCGCTTTATGGTAAGAGCGTCCTTACTGTTCTCTGTGTCAAAATATATTCAGTTCTCTATACATTTGTAATCATGTGGTGCTCTAAGAGACATGTGGAGTTGCTTTTGAAGGCGTTATGATAAAAGGGAGTGGGTTGTTTGCCTGGGAAAACACAGTCCATTGTTTTACATGAGAGAGGAAGCTTATGGGGTGACCTAGCTAAGCTGACCTCGGCTAACGCCTGCACAGATCTGTTGGAAAAGAACACAAAGGAACTGCAGGCTTACATGGTCAATTATTGCTGTGGGGCCATATCTCAGGTCGGCCTCTCACATTTGCATAATTAGGAGCGCCTCGTTTAAGAGAAAAGTCCCCACCCCACCCTCAGTCCTCAGCCCCTGCCATGGAGCTGTCACTTCCAATCGCCCATGACCTCAATTGTCATCAATCTTGCCCTTGAAATTGAGAAATCTCTCTATTTCACAGGGACAAGGCATAAGGGCCTTGATTGTAGCAAATCGATCTGTAATCAGTAATCACACAGCGCTCAGTGCTTTTATCCTGTAGGCTTCATCTCCATTTGAGAGGCCGGGGTTGATCCAAGATGGCGTAGCAGTGCGGTCGTGTTTTTTTCTGTGTCCTTGTGTAAATAGCCAGTTTTTTTTTGTTTTTTTTTCTATTTTGTATATATTTCTCAATTTTACTTTTCACTCTTTAACTAAATATACTTTCCTGCAACCCACCTCACCCAACGTGGAAAGGATTCTATTATTTCTTTATAACTTTTATCAAGAACCTTAAGCTGAAACTAGTCTAGCTGCAACCAAATGGCTACTTGCTATTAGTCACCGTTAGCGTCTTCACCATTGTCCGTGGCCTGCACTACCCACCAGCCAGCTCTAGCTCTAGCCTGGACAATTTGTCGGCCAGTCTGCACAGCGTGCTATCGACCCAGAGCATATCGGATTTTCTGCCGGAATCACTGGACCCTAGCGCCGGATCATCGCAACCAGCTAGCTGCAACCAAATGGCTGTTGTCGTTGGCTAATTACCATTGCCACTTAGCAAGCACCAGTCAGTTAGCCTTGAGCTAGCCTCGAGCCAGGACCATCTCCCGGCTATCTACCTCTCTGTCAACCGGACGGGACCTCCTAGTGTTGACACGGAGCCCCGCCGATCCAACACGACTGGTTTGCCGACGAAATCGTCTGATGTGGTTTCAACAGGCTTCCCGTTACGACGTCGACCACGAAGATCCATCTGCTAGCCCCGGCCCGCTAGCACACGCAAGCCGGGCCTCTTGCTCGCCAGTGCTGTAGCAGCCCCCGAACTACCTCCGAACTCTCCTATTGCTATTCACCGGACCTTATGATAACTCAGCTATACAGCTGATGCCTGCTGGACTGTTCCTTTATACGGTACCGCATCCTGTTTATATTTAGCCTCAGCCCAAACTTTGTCGCCATTACCAGCTGTTGTCTGAGCTCTCTCGAATAGCACCTGTGATTGCTTTATGCCTCTCTTCCATGTCAATATGCGTTGCTTATTGCTGTTTCGGTTATTTCTTATTGTACTATTTCACTGTAGAGCCCCCAGCCCAGCCCAGCTCAACCTGCCTTAGACAGCTGCTCCTTTGTCCCACCCCCCATACACGCGGAGACCGACTCAATCGGTGCCTCCAGTGATGCTATCTCTTTCATCGTTACCCAACGCTTAGGTTTACCTCCGCTGTACTCATATCCTTCCATATCCTTGTCTGTACATAATGCCCTGAATCTATTCTACAACGCCCGGAAATCTGCCCCTTTTTTTCTCTGTACCCAACGCACTAGAAGACCAGTTCTTAAAGCCTTTAGTCGTATCCTTATTCTACTCCTCCTCTGTTCCTCTGGTGATGTAGAGGCTAACCCAGGCCCTGTAGCCCCCAGTATCACTCCGACTTCCCAGGCGTTATCATTTGTTGACTTCTGTAACCGTAAAAGCCTTGGTTTCTTGCACGTTAACATCCGAAGCCTCCTCCCTAAGTTTTAGTTATTCACTGCGTTAGCACACTCCACCAACCCTGATGTTCTAGCAGTGTCTGAATCCTGGCTTAGGAAGGCCACCAAAATTTCAGAAATGTCCATCCCCAACTACAACATTTTCCGTCTCGATAGAACTGCCAAAGGGGGTGGGGTTGCAATCTACTGTAGAGAGAGCCTGCAGAGCTCTATCATACTATCCAGGTCTGTGCCCAAACAGTTTGAGCTTCTACTTACAGAAATAAGTCTCTCACTGTTGCCGCTTGCTACAGACCCCCCTCAGCCCTGAGCTGTGCCCTGGACACCATATGTGAACTGATTGCCCCCCATCTATCCTCAGAGTTCGTACTGCTTAGTGACCTAAACTGGGATATGCTTAACACCCCGGCCAACCTACAATCTAAACTAGATGCCCTCAATCTCACACAAATTATCAACAAACCTACCAGGTACAACCCAAAATCTGTAAACATGGGCACCCTCATATATGTCATCCTGACAAATGTACCCTCTAAATACACCTCCGCTGTCTTCAACCAGGATCTCAGCGATCACTGTCTTATTGCCTGCGTCCGTAATGGGTCCGCGGTCAAACGACCACCTCTCATCACTGTCAAACACTCCCTAAAACACTTTAGCGAGCAGGCCTTTCTAATTGACCTGGCCCGGGTATCCTGGATGGATATCGACCTCATTCCGTCAGTAGAGGATGCCTGGTTGTTCTTTAAAAGTGCTTTCCTCTCAATCTTAAATAAGCATGCCCCATTCAAAAAATTCATAACTAAGAACAGATATAGCCCCTGGTTCTCCTCAGACTTGACTGCCCTTGACCAGCACAAAAACATCCTGTGGCGTACTGCATTAGCATCGAATAGCCCCCGCGATATGCAACTTTTCAGGGAAGTCAGGAACCAATATACACAATCAGTTAGGAAAGCAAATTTGCATCCTGTAGCACTAACTCCAAAAAGTTTTGGGACACTGTAAAGTCCATGGAGAATAAGAGCACCTCCTCCCAACTGCCTACTGCACTGAGGCTAGGAAACACTGTCACCACCGATAAATCTACAATAATCGAGAATGTCAACAAGCATTTTGCTACAGCTGGCCATGCTTTCCACCTGGCTACCACTACCCCGGCCACCAGCTCTGCACCCTCCGCTGCAACTTGCCCATACTTGCAGACTAAATAGCCTTGGTTTCTCAAATGACTGCCTCGCCTGGTTCACCAACTACTTCTCAGATAGAGTTCAATGTGTCAAATCGGAGGGCCTGTTGTCTGGACCTCTGGCAGTCTCTATGGGGGTCCCACAGGGTTCAATTCTCGGGCCGACTCTATTCTCTGTGTATATCAATGATGTTGCTCTTGCTTCTGGTGACGCTCGGATCCACCTCTATGCGGACGACACCATTTTGTATACATCTGGCCCTTCATTGGACACTGTGTTAACAAACCTCCAAACGAGCTTCAACGCCATACAACACCCCTTCCGTAGCCTCCAACTGCTTTTAAACACTAGTAAAACTAAATGCATGCTCTTCAACCAAACGCTGCTTGCACCCGCCCACCCGACTAGAATCACTACTCTCGGTGGGTCTGACCTAGAGTATGTGGACAACTTTCAAATACATAGGTGTCTGGTTAGACTGTAAACACTCCTTCCAGACTCACATTAAGCATCTCCAATCAAAAGTTAGATCTAGAATCAGCTTCCTATTTCGCAACAAAGCCTCCTTCACTCACGCTGACAAACATGCCCTCGAAAAACGGACTATCCTACCGATCCTTGACTTCGGCGATGTCATTTACAAAATAACCTCCAACACTCTACTCAGCAAATTGGATGTAGTCTGTCACAGTGCCATCCGTTTTGTCACCAAAGCCCCATATACTACCCACCATTGTGACCTGTACGCTCTTGTTGGCTGGCCCTCACTACATATTCGTCGCCAAACCCACTGGCTCCAGGTCATCTATAAATCACTGCTAGGCAAATCCCTGTCTTATCTTAGCTCATTGGTCACCATAGCAACACCCACCCGTAGTCTGCGCTCCAGCAGGTATATCTCACTGGTCATCCCCAAAGCCAATACCTCCTTAAGCCGCCATTCCTTCCAGTTCTCTGCTGCCAATGACTGGAACGAACTGCAAAAATCTCTGAAGCTGGAGACTCTTATCTCCCTCACTAACTTTAGGCATCAGTTGTCAGAGCAGCTGTACACAGCCCATCTGTAATTAGCCCATCCAACTACCTCATCCCCATATTGTTATTTATTTTGCTAATTTGCACCCCAGCATCTCTATTTGCACATCATCTTTTGCACATCTATCATTCCAGTGTTAATACGAAATTGTAACTATTTTGCACTATGGCCTATTTATTGCCTTACCTCCATAATTTACTACATTCGCACACACTGTATATATATATTTTCAGTTGTATTTTTGACTTTATGTTTTGTTTACCCCATATGTAACTCTGTGTTGTTTTTATCGCACTGCTTTGCTTTACCTTGGCCAGGTCGCAGTTGTAAATGAGAACTTGTTCTCAACTGGCTTACCTGGTTAAATAAAGGTGAAATAAAATAAAAAATAAAATATTTACATGCTATGTTTTCCAGGATTTCTCTCTCGCTGTGATTCTGATATGTGTCACAACATGCCATTCTAATCCTCTTTTCAGGCTGACTGTGAAATCTCCGCCACTGATTGCCCACTTCAGCTGTCGTCTTATCAGCTCTGTTGTGATGGCCAGGGGAGTTGTGTTTTAGACAGAATAGTGACTTGACCTTTGTGGCCCCTCTTTCCTCTCAGTGGTCAATCCGCACCTTCGACCAACGTCAGCATCGCACGTCATACTGTCCTCTGTTACCTCTGCCTGGTCCTAGAATATCATGGAATATGAGTCTGCTTTGCATTTTCATTTTGTAGCAGTCAGAGAGGGAGTTGGCGTTGGGTGGAATCTAAATTTGGTATGATTGTCAGCTCTGTTGTCGGTCTGTGACACTAGGGATGTTGTGGGGGCCAGGGGTATCTCTTCGGGAGTGGATATGTGTGGCCTGTAGTGGGAGTGACGGCGGATGGTTTAATGAGTGTATGAGGAGGCCTTGGCACCAACATGCCTCTCCAAATTAAGATGAGCTGAATAAATCTGAGAGAGACCAGAGGCTTTGTGTTCCCACAGTCTTATATCCTGTCATGGCCTGACCTTTTCTGAAGGAAGAAAACAGTGGCATGAAGCTCCATTGCTTTTAAAGCCCTCTTTCTTCCTCCTTCTCTGCCTGTCCTTGAGGAACAGAGGGTGGCAGGGGGGCAAAGAGGGGGGCTCTGATGGTTGTTCGGGCTCAGTCGACTGGGTAGAACAACTGTCTACATTTTATTCCAAGGCCCTGTATACATTTTACATGAGTGACAATTATAGCTACCACACGTCCCCGAATATGACGCGCGAACAGGCAAGCGTGTCCTGTTTCCACCTCGGGAAAGTGAAGCTAATTTATTACAGCGTAAAAGGCTCAGTGTGTTTAGAGGGAGTAGGGATTTGGTAGGGGCTGGGGGCTGCACTGGGTTATTGAAGTCTTTGGACAACTGAGTGGAAGGCAGCATTGGTCTCTCCTCACAGAGCCCACCTAGGGGCAGTGTGGCATCATCTCACCCACTCACAGTCCCATAGAACTCAGTCAACCCTTTTGCTAATCTGCCTGTTCACTGGTTTTAATGGTCTGTGTGTTTTACATTAACCATGAATTACTTGAGTTAAAGCCCAATGCAGCAGTTTTTTTTTATATATCAAAATTCAATAATTTCTGGGTAACTATTAAGTAACTTACTTTAAAAGTTTTCCACTAAAATAAAAAAAATAAAAAAGCTTTTTGTTGTTATTGGCAAAGACGTTTGGAACTCTATTATTGGTCTGTTAATCAATTTACTGTCTGGTGATGTCACCAGGCTGTGACACTCTGGCTCCATGGACTTTATTATTGAGCCAGGGTTGTTCATTTTCCTTGTTTGGGTGTATTTCTATGTTGGGTATTCTGGTTGTTTCATTTCTATGTGTGGTGATTGTTCGTGATTATTCAGGTGACTCCCAATCGGAGGTAATGAGTGACAGCTGTCGGCTCGTTATCTCTGATTGGGAGCCATATTTATACTGTGTGTTTTCTCGTGGGTATTGTGGGTTTTTGTTCCATGTTTCTGTCAGTGTTACAGAGGACTTCACTATCGTCATTTGTTGTTTTTTCGTGGTTGCTTTATAAAATAAAGTCATCATGTTCACTCCACGCGCTGCGTATTGGTCCGCTTCTTCAGACGATCGTGACAGAAAAACCCACCATAGAAGGACCAAGCAGCGTGTCCAGGAGCAAGACAGCTGGACATGGGAGGAAGCGCCTGGTAAGGAGCTCCGAGAGGCTGGCGATGGCCCAGGTGGGCAAATCGTGGTCCTGGGAGGACATGCTCGGGGGCAAGGGACCTTGGGGAAGATCAAGGCCCTGGCGAGAGAGGAGCAACGGCGTCAGCAGGGCCATCATCGTTGGAAGGACGAGAGGCAACCCCAAAAAGTTTTTGGGGGGGCACATGGCTTGGACGACGGGGCTAACGGAGGCAGAGAAGGGGCGAATTCAAGAGGCAACCAGGTTACGGGGGTCACTGGCCAAAGTAGGGAAAGGAGATGTAGAGGCACGGCGTGAGAGACTGAGGTGTGTATCCAGTCCGGTCCGGCCCGTTCCAGTTCCCGGGGTAGAGCCAGTGGTGTGTGCCTCCAGTACGGTCCGGCCTGTTACGACCCCTCGCACCAAGGATACGGTGCGCTTCGCCAGCCCGGCCCGGCCTGTTCCGGCCACTCGCACCAGGGATACGGTGCGCTTCGCCAGCCCAGCCCGGCCTGTTCCGGCCACTCGCACCAGGGATACAGTGCGCGTCGCCAGCCCTTTCCCACCAGTGCCTACACCACGCCCCCAAGCCTCCTGTGTGTCTCCCCGAGTCCTGTGCGTCCTGTTGCTGCTCTCCGCACTAGGCTTAATGTGAGTCCCCAGGGTCCAGCATGCCCTGTTCCGGCTCTCCGCACTAGCCCTTATGTGCGTCCCCAGGGCCAAGCATGCCCTGTTGCTGCTTCCCGCACTAGCCCTGAGATGCGTGTCCTCAGCCCGGTACCTCCAGTTCCGGCACCACGCATCAGGCCTACGGTGCGTCCCCAGGGCCAAGCATGCCCTGTTGCTGCTTCCCGCACTAGCCCTGAGATGCGTGTCCTCAGCCCGGTACCTCCAGTTCCGGCACCACGCATCAGGCCTACGGTGCGTCCCCCAGGGCCAAGCATGCCCTGTTGCTGCTTCCCGCACTAGCCCTGAGATGCGTGTCCTCAGCCCGGTACCTCCAGTTCCGGCACCACGCATCAGGCCTACGGTGCGTCCCCAGGGCCAAGCATGCCCTGTTGCTTCTCCCCGCACTAGCCCTGAGATGCGTGTCCTCAGCCCGGTAACTCCAGTTCCGGCACCACGCACCAGGCCTACGGTGCGCCTCAGACGGCCAGAGTCTGCCGTCTGCCCCAACGGGCCTGAACTGTCCGTCTGCCCAACGCCGTCTGAACTGCCCCGTCTGCCCAACGGCGCCTGAACTGCCCGTCTGCCCAACGGCGCCTGAACTGTCCGTCTGCCCAACGCCGTCTGAACTGCCCCGTCTGCCCAACGCCGTCTGAACTGTCCGTCTGCCCAACGCCCGTCTGAACTGCCCGTCTGTACTGAGCCTGCAAAGCCGCCCCGTCTGCCATGAGCCTTCAGAGCCGTCCGCCAGACCGGAGCCGCTAGAGCTCTCCGCCAGACAGGATCAGCCAGAGCCTTCCGCCAGACAGGATCAGCCAGAGCCTTCCGCCAGACAGGATCAGCCAGAGCCTTCCGCCAGACAGGATCAGCCAGAGCCTTCCGCCAGACAGGATCAGCCAGAGCCTTCCGCCAGACAGGATCAGCCAGAGCCTTCCGCCAGACAGGATCAGCCAGCGCCTTCCGCCAGACAGGATCAGCCAGAGCCTTCCGCCAGACAGGATCAGCCAGAGCCTTCCGCCAGACAGGATCAGCCAGAGCCTTCCGCCAGACAGGATCAGCCAGAGCCTTCTGCCAGACAGGATCAGCCAGAGCCTTCTGCCAGACAGGATCAGCCAGAGCCTTCTGCCAGACAGGATCAGCCAGAGCCTTCCGCCAGCCAGGATCCGCCAGAGCCGTCCAGCCAGGATCCGCCTGAGCCAGCCAGCCAGGATCCGCCAGCTAGTCAGGTACTGTCCCTTAGCCCGGTGCTGCCCCTTAGTCCGGTGCTGCCCCTTAGCCCGGTGCTGCCCCTTAGCCCGGTGCTGCCCCTTAGCCCGGTGCTGCCCCTTAGTCCGGTGCTGCCCCTTAGTCCGGTGCTGCCTCTAAGTCCGGTGCTGCCCCTTAGTCCGGTGCCGCCCCCTTAATCCAGGTGGGTTTAGTTGGGGGGGGGTGGTCATGTGGAGGGGGGCTACGAAAGCGGATAGTGACTAAGGTGGGGGTGGGGACCACGACCTGGACCAGAACCGCCACCATGGACAGACGCCCACCCAGACCCTCCCCTAGACTGTATGCTGGTGCGCCCGGAGTGCGCACCTTTAGGGGGGTACTGTGACACTCTGGCTCCATGGACTTTATTATTGAGCCAGGGTTGTTCATTTTCCTTGTTTGGGTGTATTTCTATGTTGGGTATTCTGGTTGTTTCATTTCTATGTGTGGTGATTGTTCGTGATTATTCAGGTGACTCCCAATCGGAGGTAACGAGTGACAGCTGTCGGCTCGTTATCTCTGATTGGGAGCCATATTTATACTGTGTGTTTTCTCGTGGGTATTGTGGGTTTTTGTTCCATGTTTCTGTCAGTGTTACAGAGGACTTCACTATCGTCATTTGTTGTTTTTCGTGGTTGCTTTATAAAATAAAGTCATCATGTTCACTCCACGCGCTGCGTATTGGTCCGCTTCTTCAGACGATCGTGACACAGGCAAGCCGAAACTCCCGCCCATGCAAACAGGCTGATTAGAAGGTCCTGTGTAGATTGTGTTTCAACCAGCAATGATCAGGAAATAACACTGATAAAATATTTTCACACTTTTACATGGTTAGTTTCATCAGCTGTTGTACAATATGATACAAAACACAGGAAAAACAGAATTTTGACTGCACTGGGCCTTTAATAATACACAACCAAGTAAGGAAAATGCGTCATGGCATTGACTTGATGAGATAGTTAAACTCCCACTCAAAAAATATTTTCAACAAAGTGTCTAGAATAACACCTGGAATAAAATACCTTTGTAACAGACATATAAAGTACATGAATACTGAATGGATGACAATAGTATCCAGTAAAAAAGCTGTCATCTATGCAGAATGTGATATCCCATGAATCCAGCTGAGGAAAACAATGACCTCGGTTTATTGTGTTATGTCAGAAGCCTTTTCAACAGAGGAGGCTGGTGGTAGGAGCTATAGGAAGACGGGCTCATTGTAATGGCTGGAATGGAATAAATTGATCAAACATATGGAATCCACATGTTTGATCCATTCTATAAACTCCATTCCAGCCATTACAATGAGCCCGTCCTCCCATAGCTCCTCCCACCAGCCTCCTCTGATTTTAATGTCTTATGTACTTGAATTAGAAGGATTGAGGCTGTCGTAACAAAAAAAAACTGAACTGCACAATCGGAGTGACCTTCAAATTCCATAACATTTTGGTTGTTTGTCAAAGACACTTTTCTTCTTTGATGCAATTTACATATTTATCAGACCTGATCGTAAAATGACATATTTTATTTATTTTTTCTGAGCTCCGAGCGTTAATGTGGCGTATGTGACTTTCTCAGGTGAGAAATATGCTGAGAGAGCAGTTTGATGCAAAGGTGTGGGCATACATTTCCCTCCCTCCCTCCCTCCCGATCTCTCTGTCTCTCTTTTTCTCTTACACACATTCACTCTCCCTTTTACACTCACTTATTATCCTCCCTGACTCTTGTGACTTTCCTAATGTAAGTCCCCTCCTTATCTGCAGTGCTGTGACAGGCCCATTGAGGTCTGTGATGATGGGAGTGTTAAGAGGTTCATTACAGGTAGACCTGCTCAGCAAGGTACACTCTCAATCTCTCCTCTTATCACCCCTCCACTCTGCTTATATAGTACTAAGGAGAGGGCGGCAGAGCCATTGGTAAAGACTAAATATTCAAGATAAAAACCTGGTTTTCAACTAAAACAAAGTATGTTTTTCAAGGCTAACTGATAGCGCTGACTGTATCTGTTTAACTATGACAAGTGTAGTTTGACATTGACTCAGTCCTCTGTGGTGGCTTTATTTTGATTCCTTATCCTGTCTCTGAGAATGTGTTTCAGTAGTTGTAGATGTCAGTGTATATGCCTGGACAGTATACATAATATACACATGTATCAGACTGTCTTTCCAATGCTTAGCCAAAATAAAGTGAGCAAAAAACTCAGTGGAAAGTGAGTTTGCCAGCAGGAAAGTGAGTTTGCCTCTACAGCAGGGTTTGAAATGATTATGTTTTAGTCAAACATTATATCTGTTTGGGCTTCTTGTGGTCAATTTGCAGTCTACAAATTATTTGTAATTATGTTACGGCCTCCGACCATCCACTCAAGAAAATTCGTCCCGGGGCTGAATTTAGTTGATGATGCCTGCTCTACAGCATATTTGTCTTATGTTAAAAGGTTTTATTTCACTCCCCCCTAGACTAGTATTTTTCTGTGTATCTGGATCAGTTGGGATTACATATCCTCCTGCTGATCTTTAGCGGCACCTGCAGGCAAGGCTGTACCACTGCAGCTGTGTGCTGTGCTGTGCGCCTGGAGGCTGGAAACCTGTGGTGCTGTTTGGCTAAACGCTTGGCTGGGCAGAGGCAGAGGCAGACAGACAGAGCTGCAGGGAAGTGCTTGGGCTGAGGAGGCAGCAGGGACCCTAGGCACTCCCCATACACTGCACTAAGATAAACTGTAGATCTTCGCTAAGCTGCAAGCCTGGTGGAAATTGCACTGATGAAGTGCAAGGGCAAATTAGCATAAAAATATATAGAGCATTCTTTTCTAACCCCACACAGATTTGTGTTGTGTGGTGGCTGTTGGAGTCTTTTTCAAGGCTGTTGGTTTTAATGTGGAGGGGCTTTGTGTGCATGCTAGGTTTACTCTGTAAGTCCTCTCTGAATGGAGCGCTCCCTGTGCTCGCCCACGGCACTATATGGGCACTGTTCCATTGTTTTGCATCAGGAGCCATGTCGCGTCGGGTCGAGGCCAAGGTGGAATTTATAACTGATGGAATTTCACACCCAAGTGAGCGCCGGGCCTGGTGAAACGCAAGCACTCACATTTACAAGAAACGCCCTGGCTGTTCCGCCGAGACTCCTGAATGGCAAAGCCATTTGTCTCTGTGAAGGGCAAAGAGAGAAAAACAGAATAATGCTGTATGTTTACACACACCCCCTCAAACCATAAATCCATGTTTTCCAAGGCCCTCAGAAACGTAATTGGAATTAAAGAGGGGAAAGGGTGTGCAGCCAATTGCCAATTAGCATTTTCTCTGCTCAGCAGAAGCTCAGGGGGGATCAATAGGATATTAAGTTTGTGTACATAGCAATAAGGCACACAATCACTTCCAAACGTGTGGAGAAATGTCGACATCCGATAGCTGCGTTCTGTGAAAATCATTTGGCAGTTTTCAAGCTTGGCTGAAGTGCATTGGTACAGTTTGCTTCCAGTGGGCACAACAGTATTTGGCCCTGACAAATAGTAGTCTATAGAAACTCTGAGATGGTGAGATGGAATCTTACACTTGTGTATCTTTAGTGTCACTGAGGACCAACTGTAGCAAACAACATAGTTATAGGCTTATGTCGGGTTCTCTAAACACCCACATGAAAAAATAGTGTAGTATTTACAGTTTACTATAGTATAAATACTATAGTAAGAAAAAACGGTATTATATACTATAGGAATTACTGTAGTGTTTTTGCAGACTGTAGTATACTGTTGTATTTACTGTAGTGTTTTTGTTTTATTATCTTTGACATACTATAGCAGTGGGGGCTTTGTCCTTGAGGAAGCCTACTGGACAAAATACTCAGAGCAAATTTTTCATAACCTGTAGGTAGGTAGCTAGCTAGGATTTAGGTCTAAATGGACAGTTTAGCGCTTCTGCTATTTTCTATAACCTGTAGGGAACACTATATGGTCTATACTTGGCATGTAGGTTTCTTACTTATGGGTGGCACAAATTGGGATACGGGGGAGGTGAATGGGCAGGGTATATGCAAAATAAATACTGTATTATATACTATAGTCATTACTGTAGAGTTTTTAAAGTGTTTTTTACGAACATTACTGTAGTATTTACAGTAGTGTTTTTGCGGACTGTAGTGTTTTTGCGAACATTACTGTAGTATTTAATGTTGTGTTTTTGTGGTTTGTAGTATACTGTAGTATTTACTATAGTGTTCTACAGTATACTACAACATGTTATAGTAAGTACTACACATTATCAAAGTATTCAACAGTGTGTAGTATAGTATTCTACAATATACTACAGTTTAATACATCATTCTATATTAAGGACTGTAGTATTCTATAGTAAACTGTAGTCTTTTTTCATGTGGGCAGGCCTGGTTTTCTCTTAGCAGTGGCTAGAAACATCTCAAGAGAACCATCTTTCCAAACCACAGTGATTGGTTGTGGTCTCAACTGCAGAGTAACTGTCTGTTATCACAGACAGTGATACCTGCTCTCAAGCTGAAGTTGCTGCCTATCTCACAACCCTCCAGCGTTGGGCCAGCCCACATAAAAAATACTATACTATACTATGGTTTAAATACTATAGTATTCACTGTAGTGTTTTTGCAGACTAAAGTCAGACAAAGTGGTTTACTGTATTATACTGTAGTATTTACAGTTAACTATAGAATGGTTACTACAGTATTTATATTATAGTTAAGTACTACACATTATCAAGCTTTACTACAGTGTGAAGTATAGTATTCTACTGTATACTACAGTTTACTATAGAATTCTATAGTAAGTACTGTAGTATTCTATAGTAAACTGTAGTATTATTTCATGTGGGAGTGACACAAAGATCGAGCTGACAAGGTGAAAAATCAGTTGATGTGCCCTTGAGCAAGGCACTTAACCCTAATTGCTCCAGGGTCGCTATTGATAATAGCAGACCCTGGCTATGACCCCAATCTCCGAGGGTGTCTCAGGGGGAGTTGGGACATGCAAAAAACACATTTCCAATTCGCACCCACCAACCCACAACCCTAACAACATTAGCCACAGTCCCCTTTTATCCTCCCCGGCAGCATCCTCAAATCTCCCCAGGTCTGGGACTCTCCTCTGGAGACCAAATTAAGAGCCATAATGTATTAGGTCTATTCATGCTTGTTTTTACAGACCATGATATATGTATATATTATTCAAAGAGCGTGCTGAATAATCCATGCGCTTATTTAATGATTCATTCATGCGCGGGCTGAGAGTGAGGGGAAGTATTTGTGGGTTGACCTGGGCACCAGTGATACCCCCTCCTCCATACCAGCCAAGGTGTCAATCCATCCTCTCCTCCATTGTGCTTGGCATCTCTCTATCACTTATTCATCCACTGGACTCTCTGAAGATGCAAACGCACGCCTTCCTCTTTGTGACCACTGGGCCGCATGCCCAGAGATATATCAATTTTTCATATAGTTGAATATGATCCCTGCTATATGGAATGTAGTCATCCATATCGAATAAGAGACAAAGTGAAGGAAGGTTTGACATGCATGTGGTAATGTATGGTGTGTAACTATGTGTAGTGAGGTAGAGGGGGCCATTGTGGATGCAGGGTGTGGTGAATACCAGCGCTCCAATCAGCAGGTAACCATGTTGATGGTAATGAAACCTGCCTGCTCTCTTTGGAAATGAGAGGCAGAGCCTGGTGTTTGGAAAGCCCATCATGTAGTTGATAACGAGGGGAACATTGTGCTACATGAACAAAGGCTGCTGCCGCGCCAGAGCCCTGTACCGCCGTCCGCCACCCAGAACAGAGGAGGCAGGAATAGGTATGAGCGTGACTCGCAGCAGGTGGAGGCAGATCAGCATGTTAACAGCTTTTTGTCAGCAGCACCGGTATTCATCCAGCCGATTTTATTAGCCTGAATGCAATTCTTCCTCATTTCCCCTACAGCCTGGCACTTTCACAGAGAGAAAATAGCAGGCAGATTTGATTTATGGTGCATTAAACTGGGCAGTCTATCATGGACATCATATAGATTGTCAAAACATACCTCCAGCAGAATATCTCCAAATAGATCTGGAGGTCATTATAGCATCTTTAGTGGGGAAAACTGTACATGGAATTTAATTTGCAGCATTACAAAGAGCCTGTCCTTGGACAAATGGGTTAGAGGAATCTCACTAGCATACGTCACATCATTTCCATTGGGTCACAATGTCCCTTTTTAACAATGTTAAATAAAATTGATTTCCATCCCAGTCTGCATATACTGTATGTTCCTTATTACACCAGCATGCAGTAGTCACTGAATTGACCTGAATGCTAATTTACACCACATACCTGTGAAGTGTGTGTGTTTAGTGACCAATTAATTCTGACAGCAGGGCCCCAGTGTCCCTGACCATATTCTCATCTAACGTGTGTGGTGTGTTTCATCTCCAGCTCAACAGAATCCAGAGAAGCAGAAGAAGCTTGTTGTCCTCACAGCCCGTGTACACCCTGGGGAGTCGCCTGCATCCTTCATCTGTCAAGGTAGGTCTCTGTCTCCACTCATCTGTCCAGGTAGGTCTCTGTCTCCACCCATCTGTCAAGGTAGGTCTCTGTCTCCACTCATCTGTCAAGGTAGGTCTCTGTCTCCACCCATCTGTCCAGGTAGGTCTCTGTCTCCACCCATCTGTCAAGGTAGGTCTGTGCTCTTCACCCATCTGCCAATATAGGTCTCTGTCTCCACCAGTCTGGCAAGGTAGGTCTCTGTCTCCACCCATCTGTCCAGGTAGGTCTCTGTCTCCACCCATCTGTCCAGGTAGGTCTCTGTCTCCACCCATCTGTCAAGGTAGGTCTCTGTCTCCACCCATCTGTCAAGGTAGGTCTCTACTCTCCACCCATCTGTCAAGGTAGGTCTCTGTCTCCACTCATCTGTCAAGGTAGGTCTCTGTCTCCACCCATCTGTCAAGGTAGGTCTCTGTCTCCACCCATCTGTCAAGGTAGGTCTCTGTCTCCACCCATCTGTCAAGGTAGGTCTCTACTCTCCACCCATCTGCCAAGATAGGTCTCTGTCTCCACCAGTCTGGCAAGGTAGGTCTCTGTCTCCACCCATCTGTCAAGGTAGGTCTCTGTCTCCACCCATCTGTCAAGATAGGTCTCTGTCTCCACCAGTCTGGCAAGGTAGGTCTCTGTCTCCACCCATCTGCCAAGGTAGGTCTCTGTCTCCACCAGTCTGGCAAGGTAGGTCTCTGCTTTCCACCCACCTGCCAACGTAGGTCTCTCTCTGCTCTACACACCTCCCTAATACGCATACGCATGCGCATGCGCGCACACACACACACACACACAAACACAAACACAAACACACACATACACACACACACACACACACACACACACAGCCCAGGTGGAGCCTCTCACAATCAGTTTACCAAGTTCTCATAGAATTACAGAGAAATAAGTAGTAAAAGGAGCAGATTATTAAAAAACAGTCTTGGCTTCCACTCATACCTCCCTTAACATGTCTGGCATTTTTCATGCTTTCATTAAGATAGGCTCTTCAGGTGAGAGCTACTTGTTTCATTGACAAGTAACTGAACTCCTGGAGGGTTTCTCTCCTCAACATAAAGGACATCAGAAGTGCAGAAAGAGTGAGTTACAGTTAATAAGATGTCTTGTCTTGGGTCTTCTTTACTTTCCCATTGTTGAAAATAGAGTGTAAGAAACAGTGAAAAGCTCCCAGTCTGTGTTGTAGTGTTTGGTCACCCCATAGTCCTGAGAGCAGACAGTGCACGTAGCTCAATGTGACTTTGAGCTCCACTTAGGAACAGCCCCTACTCCGACACGCAGATGTGCATGAAATCATTTCAGGAAGTCCGAGCAATTAGACGGCACACTCTGTGGCCTGTACCTGTATCCCACGCTCTCTCTCTCCTCCTGCCTGCCACATTGACTCAATTAGAGAGCTTGTTATGCCTCCATTAGTGGTAACGAGCAGGACAGAGTGGGGCTGGCGGCTGGAGTAGGAGGGATGGGGTGAGGGAGGGAGGGAGGCAGGGAGGGGTACACAGTGTTGGCTGTCGGCCCTCTCTGCTTCTTATTTACTTGTCAATTATCCTGCTTCAGTCCAGGGCTGTGGAGGGCTTTTCAGTGGCCGGCACTGTTGACATCTCTCAATGCTATCTCTCTCTCTATCTCTCTCTCTATTTCCATCTCCCTCTCTCTCTTGTTGGCTGTCTCTGTGTCTCATCTGTAGCAGATAGCATTATCTCCTTCACTCAGTGTTTGAGGCCCTTCGGGCTAATCAGGTCCTCTATGCTGTCTGTTTTTATCCCACTGTCAGCTCTATTCAATTTGTATCGATTTTGGAAGGATGTCTCAGATTTCCCCTCTGATTTTTATAATGCTTTTGTCCTCTTTTTGTTCCTCAAAACTCAATTAACTGTGGCCTTGGGTTTTCATTTAAAGTCAATTTTACTGGGAGTGTGTGTGAGGATGTGTGTGTGTGTGCATATTTGTGTGAATGAAAAAGAATAGCTTTGAGCATGATTATCTCCAGCCGTACAGTAGAGTGAATCAGGAGGGTTTAATAACCCTGACAGTCTCCTTTGTGTTGCTTTAGGAGTGATTGACTTCCTGGTCAGCCAGCACCCTGTAGCCCTAATCCTGCGTGACCATGTGATCTTTAAGATTGTACCCATGCTCAACCCTGACGGGGTCTACTTAGGCAACTACAGGTAAGCTCAACCTTCAATATATAAAATCCCCCTTTCTTCATGGACAAAATTAGCTGTTCAGTTGTTTTATGACATTTACTGCTGTAATAATTTCCATCCTGTTGCTTGAGGTCTACCTCTGAAAAGTTGTAAGTTTGATCGATTCCGATAGAGATTTCTGACTAGACTGCAGCACGTTGCTAGTGCTAAAGAGAGATGCTGTGATGATGTGATTGGTAACGCCCACTGTGTAGGTCCCCTACCAGATGATTTATGGGCCGCTAGATGCATGTGTGGGAATAGCTCGCTGGGCTGCCGGCCCTCTCATCTTCTATTTCTCCCTCTGCCTCCAAAGCGCCATACCTGGAATATGAATGGCTGGTTTTCCTATTCAGCTGTCTCTTTTCTCCTCTGTTGACAGTTCAACTCAATGTAATTGCTGCAATAGTCCAGGTTGTTGCAGGTACTCTAAATCAAATCACCTCTTATTCCCCACTGCTTGTTGTCAATCCAATCGTGCGCGCAAAGACACACACACACACACACACACAGACACACACACACACACACACACACACACACACACACCTTTCTATCTCTGTTCTTGTGTAAGATATATATTGCCTATGCCATATGTATGCCCCTGCAGTACTGTGTCTCCTACACTGGGCTGTGTGTGTTTTCTGAGGCCATACGCTCCAGCCTTTGTTTAGCGTTGAGACACAGGCTCCATGGGCATCGTTTCCACTTCCCTCTCCATAATTGCCTTTTACTTAATGGGGTGGACATGAGGAATACAAATGTGCTGAGATGATAGTGCTGCCATTGAACGTGTGTTTGTGGCTGCCATCTAGTGGCCACTCTCCCGCACTGCACTGAGTCTGTCTATTGCAGATCAAGTGTGCTCTCTGACAATGACTGGGTTAGACACATTTTGTTGCTAATCCTTCAGTTTTAAAGGTTGTTTTCATCAACTCTGAAAAATTATGCGGTCGGCCTGGCTGAATGGTGTGTGTGTGTGTGTGAGTGTCTTTGAGCACATGATTGGATTGACAACAAGCAGTGGGGAATAAGAGGTGATTTGATTTAGAGTACCTGCAACAGCCTGGACTATTGCAGCAATTGAGTTGAACTGTCAACAGAGGAGAAAAGGAAAACCAGCCGTTCATATTCCAGGGATGGCGCTTTGGAGGCAGAGGGAGAAATAGAGAATGACTCCTTACCCACACTAAGTCCTGGCACCACATCGCCCCTGTCCTCCGTGAACTCCACCGGCTTCCTGTCTCCCAATGCATTGATTACAAGATCCTCCTTCTGACCGAAAAAGCCCCCCCACACACACACACACACATACAAGCAAATACATACACTACTAAGAAAATCCTCTCTTCACCATAATGAGCAGCACTTAACCCTTACCCTACCCCTTACCCTAAACTGGGTTCATATCCAAATCCCAACCCTCCCCATAAATTGATACATCACACTCTTTCCCTTCTTTGAGCCCACCTCTCTCTTTTTTCATGTTTTTGTTTAGTTTGATGTTTTGTTTTGACTCCTGTTTTTTAGTTTTTCTTTTCATTTCTACAATTGTAAAGCGACTTTGGGTTCTTGAAAGCGCTGTATGCAGTTGAAGTCGGAAGTTTACATACACTGAGGTTGGAGTCATTAAAACTCGTTTTTCAACCACTCCACAAATTTCTTGTTAACAAACTATAGTTTTGGGAAGTCGGTTAGGACATCTACTTTGTGCATGACACAAGTAATTTTTCCAATAATAGTTCACAGACAGATTATTTCACTTACAATTCACTGTATCACAATTCCAGTGGGTCAGAAGTTTACATACACTAAGTTGACTGTGCCTTTAAACAGCTTGGAAAATTCCAGAAAATTATGTCATGGCTTTAGAAGCTTCTGATAGGCTAATTGACATCATTTGAGTCAATTGGAGGTGTACCTGTGGATGTATTTCAAGGCCTACCTTCAAACTCAGTGCCTCTTTGCTTGACATCATGGGAAAATCAAAAGAAATCAGCCAAGACCTCAGAAAAAAGATTGTAGACCTCCACAAGTCTGGTTCATCCTTGGGAGAAATTTCCCAACGCCTGAACGTACCACGTTCATCTGTACAAACAATAGTATGCAAGTATAAACACCATGGGACCACGCAGCCATCATACCGCACAGGAAGGAGATGCGTTCTGTCTCCTAGAGATGAACGTACTTTGGTGCGAAAAGTGACAACAGCAAAGGACCTTGTGAAGATGCTGGAGGAAACAGGTACAAAAGTATCTATGTCCACAGTAAAACGAGTCCTATATCGACATAACCTGAAAGGCCGCTCAGCAAGGAAGAAGCCACTGCTCCAAAACCGCCATAAAAAAGACAGACTACGGTTTGCAACTGCACAAGGGGACAAAGATCGTACTTTTTGGAGAAATGTCCTCTGGTCTGATGAAACAAAAATAGAACTGTTTGGCCATAATGACCATCGTTATGTTTGGAGGAAAAAGGGGGATGGCTTGCAAGCCGAAGAACACCATCCCAACCGTGAAGCACGGGGGTGGCAGCATCATGCTGTGGGGGTGCTTTGCTGCAGGAGGGACTGGTGCACTTCACAAAATAGATGGCATCATGAGGAAGGAAGATTATGTGGATATATTGAAGCAACATCTCAAGACATCAGTCAGCAAGTTAAAGCTTGGTCGCAAATGAGTCTTCCAAATTGACAATGACCCCAAGCATACTTCCAAAGTTGTGGCAAAATGGCTTAAGGACAACAAAGTCAAGGTATTGGAGTGGCCATCACAAAGCCCTGACCTCAATCCTATAGAACATTTGTGGGCAGAACTGAAAAAGTGTGTGCGAGCAAGGAGGCCTACAAACCTGACCCTGTTACACCAGCTCTGTCAGGAGGAATGGGCCAAAATTCACCCAACTTATTGTGGGAAGCTTGTGGAAGGCTACCCGAAACGTTTGACCCAAGTTAAACAATTTAAAGGCAATGCTACCAAATACTAATTGAGTGTATGTAAACTTCTGACCCACTGGGAATGTGATGAAATAAATAAAAGCTGAAATAAATAATTCTCTCTACTATGATTCTGACAGTTCACATTCTTAAAATAAAGTGGTGATCCTAACTGACCTAAAACACGGATTTATTACTAGGATTAAATGTCAGGAATTGTGAAAAACTGAGTTGAAATGTATTTGGCTAAGGTGTATGTAAACGTCTGACTTCAACTGTAAGTCCCATGTATTATTATTATTAACTCCATATTAAATATGATGTGAATTAGAGCGTCTCTTTCTGCCCTTACCAGTGAAGCCTATTTGGCCTTTCTGAGTGCTCAGCAGCACACTGCATCTGGAGGGGGATCGAACAGATGCATGCAGGGAACAGAATCAATCACTGCTGACCACAGATTAGTATCTCAGGCATGCACAGTGACATTGACACACAGACAGGCCCCCGTGAAAGTCATGGATACTGAGCAGCAGCAGCTGAATAGCCCAGAGTCCTTTCTTCCACAGCCACTCTGACTAGAGGTCCTGGCATCAGCTGCTTTTTGACTGGAGTCCAATAACTTTCTGGAGAAATACATCCGGGCCTTTAGTATTAGCTACACTACATTGCCAAAAGTATGTGGACACCTGCTCGTCGAACATCTCATTCCAAAATCATGGGCATTAATATGGAGTTGGTCCCCCTTTGCTGCTATAACAGGCTCCACTCTTCTGGGAAGACTTTCCACTAGATGTTGGAACATTGCTGCGGGCACTTGCTTCCATTACGCCACAAGAACATTAGTGAGGTCGGCCACTGATGTTGAGCGATTAGGCCTTGTCCGTCAGACTGCCAGATCGTGAAGCGCGATTCATCACTCCAGAGAACCCGTTTCCACTGCTCCAGAGTCCAATGGCGGCGAGCTTTATACCACTCCAGCCAACGCTTGGCATTGCGCATGGTGATCTTAGACTTGTGTGCGGCTGCTCTGCCATGGAAACCCATTTCATGAAGCTCCCAACAAACAGTTATTGTGCTGACAAACAGTTATTGTGCTGACGTTGCTTCCAGAGGCAGTTTGGAACTCGGTGGGTGAGTGTTGCAACCGAGGACAGACGATTTTCACACACTACGTGCTTCAGCACTCAGCGGTCCCATTCTGTGAGCTTGTGTGGTCTACCACTTCGCGGCTGAGCCGTTGTTGCTTCTAGTCGTTTCCACTTCACAATAACAGCACTTACGGTTGACCGGGGCAGCTCTAGAAGGGCAGACATTTGTCTAACTGACTTGTTGGAAAGGTGGCATCCTATGACGGTGCCACGTTGAAAGTCACTGAGCTCTTCAGAATGGGCCATTCTACTGCCTATGTTTGTCCATGGAGATTGCATGGCTGTGTGCTCAATTTTATAAACCTGTCAGCAATGGGTGTGGCTGAAATAGCCAAATTCACTAATTTGAAGGCGTGCCCACATACTTTTGGTCATGTAGTGTATGTGCGGATTGGTTCTTGTAGAACAATCGGGTCGTTAAAGCTAATTGACTGTTCAGTTAAAATCTGAAAGAAAATATTGATTGTTGATTGAATTGATTATATATAAACACATAGAGCCACAACATTATTGTTGTAGGTATCTGAAAATATTCAACTAATGTGTGTGTGGTCATTTCCAGGTGTTCTCTGATGGGTTTTGACCTGAACCGTCACTGGCAGGAGCCGTCCCTCTGGGTCCACCCCACCCTCCACGCCGTCAAACAGCTCATCGTCCAGCTCAGCCAAGACCCAGTGAGTCCCAATCTCCAACCTGCTTACACACTTTATACAGCTGTGTATTCTTCACCCTGCAGCACACAACATACAACCGTTTCAGAGTCAAGAATGGGCTCAAATTCCACGTAGATACTAGCTCTACACTGAGTGGACAAACCATTAAGAACACCGGCTCTTTCCATTACATAGACTGACCAGGTGAATCCAGGGGAAAGCTATGATCCCTTATTGATGTTATTTGTTAAATCCACTTCAATCAGTGTAGATGAAGGGGAGAAGACAGGTTAAATAAGGATTTTTTTAAGCCTTGAGAAAATTGAGACTTGGATTGTGTATGTGTGCCATTGAGGGTGAATGGGACAAAATATTTAAGTATCTTTGAATGGGGTATGGTAGAGGGTGCAACTCAATATTAGAAAGGTGTTCTTAATGTTTTGTACACTCAGTATATAAAACACCTGAGTTGAGGTTTGAACTATGTTCTGAACTCTATTTCCAGTTTAGTGCTTAGTTCAATCCTGTGGAACTAAAGAAAGGTGTGCTGTGGGATTGATACTCAGCAGCTCCCTGTAACATGTAGGTCTCTGGGACGTTAGATATTACTGAGGGGCCGGTGTCTATAGTGTACTCTATATTCAGCTTGCACTTTCTTTCTTAGAGGACCGGGCCCTTGTGTTTTATTTTGCCTTCATGTTAATTGTAAGTGAAAACGCTGGTTGTTAGATTACTGAAGGTCAGAGTCTGTCCTGGGAATCGTCTGCCATTTCTTGCACTTTCTAATCCTGATAAGACCAGGGCATTCTGCTGAGCAAAGGGGTGCGCCCCTCAGTTTAACCTTTTCCCCCAGCGCTGACATGCTGATCGATGGGCTCCTTCATGGCAGAGTGATCCACTCATGTCCCTCACACTTCTGCAAACTACACACACACACACACACACACACACACACTCACATCCAAACACACACCACACAAAAGTACATTCTGTAGGTTCTCTCTCTCTCTCTCTCTCTCTCTCCTCTGCTGCTCTGCCACCTCTGAGAGTCGTCTTTCAGATGGCACTCCCATGCCGCCTCTTCCCGCTGCCCTCCCCAGGAAGCTGCCCTCCACAGCCAACCAAAGCATTTGTGTTACACAGCTTAGTTGTTGTTTAGTGCTCGGTTGAATCCATGCTGTGGGCATATGAAAACAGTGTAGGCAAGGAGTCTCAGTAAAATCAAGAACTTTACATTTTGATGGAAATGGCAATGGCTATGAAATGTGTAAATGGTGTATATTCGGCAGGTTAGCACTCTATTTGTGACACCACTGCCCTGGGCCCCTTTCTCTCTCTCTCTCTCTCTCTCTCTCTCTCTCTCTCTCTCTCTCTCTCTCTCTCTCTCTCTCTCTCTCTCTCTCTCTCTCTCTCTCTCTCTCTCTCTCTCTCTCTCTCTCTCTCTCTCTCTCTCTCTCTCTCTCTCTCTCTCTCTCTCTCTCTCTCTCTCTCTCTCTCTCTCTCTCTCTCTCTCTGACTTTCTTTCTCAGACACAAACACACAACACCATTTGCATTCACTCTCATACTCACACACATACATTGTTTTCCCTCAGTCTCCCTCCAATGCACTCTAACTCTGATAGAGAACATGCACATGTAGCTCAGTGCAGAGCCACAGGCTGAGAGAGAGAACCTCTGCCTGCCTGCTACCCACATGTGTAATTATGATTCCACTGGCTGATCCAGTGGTTGGAAGGAGAACTCTCATTAAGCTCTTCACCCCTTCACCACCTCAGTCTCTGAACCCCCCAGCACCCTCAGCACTACATTCATCCATATAGTACAATCCCAACCAAGGCCATGTGCCCACATCACATCAGCACCACTCTCTCCATCCCATCCCCAGGCCTGGCTGTGGCCGACTGGCCCTGTCAGAGGAGAGGCCTGGGCTGCCTCTCTCCAGCTAATAACATCAGACACAGCACTCACATCTGGGGCTCCCACATGCCAGTCCCAGTGCCAGCTCTATGGCCAGGGGCCTGGCCCTCCATCCACTGCTGTCTCACACTGTGCATATCCACTAATGAGGCTACAAGGCCACGGTCTGAGGACAACAGGAGGAGATCAGCGCCGGGCTAACATGCTACTCTTTATTTGTCCGCTTCCCTCTAGCTGGCAGATGGTAGCAGACGCAGAGGATTCCAAGCTGTCACTGGCCATTTGACTCTTGAAGAATGTCAAACCAAAGCCATTTCTCTAGCTTTAGGAAAGGGCTCAGTGACAGTCAGACTGCAAAAGCATTTATTTAATCCCTTTTAGTAATGTAGAAGTCTTGTTTTTTATTTTGGAAAATGTATAATTGTATCTCTCTATCATTAGAGAAAGATCCCTCCTTTTTTGATAATCTCTAAAAAGCCATTTATCTAAGCTTGATTGACAAAGATTTATTTTCATTAAATACAGATTTCAGTTGCTTCTTAGAAAACCTAGAAGCTGTCACCTTACATCCTTATATTAGCTCTGAAACCATCTGAATGTAAGGACATTTGAACAGTTATATAAAATCCTGTCATTTCACATCCACAGCTGAGCATGGGTCAAAAGCAGAAATGGCATAGAGTCAGTGATGCAAGAAAATATATCTGTTCCCAAGTTCCTTGGTGGAAAAGAGTGAAGAAACAAATGGACCCATCTCCTAATCATTATTTTTGATTGGCTGATTACTCAGAACATTCATCATAGTGAATGTATCCCCACCAATCTGACAGATAATGTGTTAAGGATGACAAAAGGGCCAGTATTGCTATGGTTAATTTCTGACCTTTTTAATATTACAAAATACATTTTCTATCTGAAACAAATGTATTTGGTCCTGTCATGCCTGTTAGATGAATACTGCACCTTGAAAATCACCCCTTATCCTTCTGGCTGTACTTTATTTTATTTATTTTCTGTGGGGAGCCATTGTCTGCTGTATTCAGGGCGCTTGGGGAAAATGCTATTTTCGTATGTCTGTTGAGATGTCCTCTGGTGTCATCGGCCCATTTCTTATCCATTTCTGAGATTTACGGCCAATTTGTCCACATCATTACTCCCCCTTTTCACTTCCTCAACCGCCTACTCCAGTTTGAAGCAGAACTGTCTGGCTCTCACAGGCAAAGAACAAGAAAATAGCACCGCATAGGAACCCATTTGGGGTTTCTCTCTAGTTTTGTGCTGTTTGTGCTAAAGATGCATAGATCCACCAAACAGGGTGTGTGAGAGGTTGGGAGGTGGATAGATGGAGTAACAGACATTGACTGTGGCCAGCTCTTTGCTGCTTTTCCTGGCACACGGGGCTTCCAGACAGATGCAGCTGCTTACGAAGCACTAACAGCCCTGTTGCAGAGGGCTGTCTGAGTGCCCGTTCAGCTTGATTACAAGTCACCTCTGTGTTAAAAAGGAACACATACGTCCATCAATTAGTCTGTGGCAGAGAGAGAATGAGGGGCTTACAGGTTTGAGCGCTGTCACGTCTGTTCTCTCTCTGTAGCACACCTGGACCCACCCACCGCACCGACCACACTGTATCAGTGTGAAAATGTATGCACTCACTAACTGTAAGTCGCTCTGGATAAGAGCGTCTGCTAAATGACTCAAATGTAAATGTAAATGTATCATTCATAACTCTGCTCCCCAGTCATACAGGGATACTTATAGGTTTTAGTCTACATTTATAAACACTCTACACGCCCTGGATGTTGGAGTATCATTTGAGCATGTTCAGCTATATGTTAAAAGTTTTATGAAGTAAGTTCCACTGAACGCAGCTAGGGTTTCTTCTAAAGGTATTGCTGATGCTAAGGGCTTTGTAAGAGAATCTGCCTCTAATCTGTAATCCTGCTTAAATCAGCAACAAAAAAATTGTGTTAAGATAAGCGAACCGTTTATGGCCCAGACTAATTAATATGCAGCAGATAAGTACTTGTCTGACTAAATTCATTTGACCTTCCGCATTGAACTAAACTGCAGAAACCCCAGTTCTGATGAAATTGTGCCCAAGTCCTTCTATTGAGTTGTAGGGAGCTGCTGTCTAACAAGCCGTTCTCTCTCCCTCTCTCCCTCTCTCCCTCTCTCTTTCTCTCGCTCTCTCTATGAGAGGTGTAATTTGTAAAGCCTCTACACTCAGATTGTCTGTTGACTTTCATTCTCTACGTTTCTTAATTGCCTCTAATTGCTTGATTACAATTTCAAATGAACAATTCTCTAGGTCAAAGTGGGTTGGTAATTAAACAATCAATCACTGCTCCAGCCACACAGTCCTGTCTGCCTGTGATTGACAGCACATTAGGAGACTGTTGTGCTAGCTCTCAGTTGACATTGTGGGCTGGATTGAACTTCACTGTATCATTGTACTTCCATTGTCCTTGAGATATTAGGGGGAATCACCACTTAGGGTCCAGAGTGATTCCTTGTTTGGAGACTGGGAGATGCTGTTGGTGATTCACTTTGGCTTCCCAGCTTGAATCTTTTATATAATTCTGGAGCAAACCACTGGATCGCGGCCATTTAAGCGACCCAACGCTGTACGAACATTTAATTTAGATTTTTAATTACATTGTTAACAGAGAAAAGCAGTCAAGCCAACTCATCGAGCAAATGGTGCCATTACATACAATACTCCATCATTTGAGCTGTACTTTAACAAGGGGAAGGGTCGTTTTACGTCTGTGTAAAAAATCCCACTGGGTGGTTCCGAAGTCCCAACACCCTCCACCCTCCTCCCTTTACCTGGGTGAGCGCTGCCGATTAGAGGGCTTTCTGCCTCTAGCAGACCCTGGGAAGTGGGAACTCCTTCAACTGCCTGATGGAGCTGCCTTAATGGCGGCTGTGTTTTGCTTTCTTTTTCTGTTTTTTTGTTGTTTCCCGCTCTTCCTCTCGGGCTCCATCCATCAGCCTGCCAGAGCCTGCTGCCGGCCCACTCCCAGCCACAATATTTCACAGCCAGCCATCAGAGCAGCTGACAGCACCGCGCTCGCCAGGAAATTGCTTTGGCTGTGAGCAGAATTTCAAGCATCGCATCGCCCTCTCCCCCCTCCCCTTCCTTTTCCTCTTCTCCCTCTCCTTCTCCATCCCTCCCTTCCGCCTGACGACCCCCGGGAACTGAGATACGGTCTGGAATGTGTAATGAGAGGAGAAGGAGAGAGAGATAGGGAGGGAAAGGAGGCTGTGCTGGGCTGACCTGGAGAATGAGGGGTCAGGGGGAGTGAGAGTGAGAGAGGGCTCATTAAACCTGCTTCACCGTGTCCACGGCTAGAGAGAGAGAGCTTTATACACTGGCCACAGTAGCATGGGATTGGCTTGGAATTTCATTCTACAATTCTCTAACATGAAACTGAACTATTATTCCCCACTGTGTCACCCCTGCTGTGCAGCCTTGTTAACTGAGGAGATTTTCACAAGACTGTCCCTAGAAGAATGTCTATCACCATATTGCACTGCTTTTATCTCTGTCTTTTAAAGCCAAACTTTTGAAATAAAGCCAGGATTAATTATGAGGGGTGTGTACTGACGCAGATGTGATCTGAGGGGCGCTGTAGCGGTGTGTGTGTGTGTGTCCTTGAGTGTGTGGCAGCTGGTTCTCATAGTGTATTCCTCTCAGCTCCTCAGATTGCTGTGTGGGAAGGAGTGCAGCTACAGTACCTGGTAGTCTGAGTAAAGCCTGATTGTGTGTGGGCTGGACTGTTGTATTGTTGTGCAGCTGTATCTGGAGAGGTCACCCCCAGCCAGTCTCCATATCTCCTCTGTGTGGGGCCACCAAGCCCGTCTCCTGGGCACTCCTCTCTTTAGCTCTGTCCCTGGGCTCTACTGGGGATAAAAATAGGACTTGTATCCTATCATTCTACCCCCCCCTCTCCATCTCACTCTCTCTCTCTGTCGCTGTGGGAGGTGTGTCATCTCCTCTGTGCTTTCTCCTCTGCTGCTCTGCCACCTCTGAGAGTCGTCTTTCAGATGGCACTCCCATGCCGCCTCTTCCCGCTGCCCTCCCCAGGAAGCTGCCCTCCACAGCCAACCAAAGCATTTGTGTTACACAGCTTAGTTGTTGTTTAGTGCTCGGTTGAATCCATGCTGTGGGCATATGAAAACAGTGTAGGCAAGGAGTCTCAGTAAAATCAAGAACTTTACATTTTGATGGAAATGGCAATGGCTATGAAATGTGTAAATGGTGTATATTCGGCAGGTTAGCACTCTATTTGTGACACCACTGCCCTGGGCCCCTTTCTCTCTCTCTCTCTCTCTCTCTCTCTCTCTCTCTCTCTCTCTCTCTCTCTCTCTCTCTCTCTCTCTCTCTCTCTCTCTCTCTCTCTCTCTCTCTCTCTCTCTCTCTCTCTCTCTCTCTCTCTCTCTCTCTCTCTCTCTCTCTCTCTCTCTCTCTCTCACTCTCACTCTCACTCTCACTCTCACTCTCACTCTCACTCTCACTCTCTCTGTCTGTCTGTCTGTCTCTGTGGCCTTTACAGAAGATGGGTCTGGAGTTCTACATTGACGTGCACGCCCACTCCACCATGATGAATGGCTTCATGTACGGGAACGTGTTTGAGGAGGAGGAGAGAGTCCAGAGACAGGCCGTGTTCCCTCGTCTCCTCTGCCAAAACGCCCCAGACTTCTCCTTCGTAAGTTCCTCACATCAATCATACCAGGGTAAACTTTACAAGTACTGCAGGGCCAAGAGATTTCCCTGGTCAGGCCATATCAATCCTAACCCTACTCATCTCACGTATGTTCCACAGGAAATACAGACCACATATTAGCTAGTTGTCTATGCTACGGTAGTGACTGTATGAACCTCAAGGTTAACTGAGATCTATCATACAGCTGGGTGTGGAAGCTTTATATTTGAGAAGTCTGTTTCCCTCCTCCTCCCAGCCACACTGACCTTCAGCACTCAGCCAAAGTGACATTTTGCAGCAGTGCCAGTTACATATAGCCAGAAGAATAACCTTTTCTGTGCAGCGACACATTCACAGCTCTCATAGACTTTCTTCACCAGTACACAAGGAAAGTCTTTCAACAGCCAAAATGATTTTAGCCACCCACCATACATAACGAATTGTCCACCAGTTATTTATTATGCTGTTTTAATAAAGAGCTAACCTTTGGCGAGTGTATACTGCAGTTTGTGTGCCTGCATGTGTGCGTGTGTGTGCGTGTGTGTGTGTGTATTCCGTTGGGGTGTGTACAATAGCGGTGACAGCTGGCCATAAGTCATGTCCCTTACTGTGCTCTATTTTTTTCCTGCCCATTCAGCACTGCCCAAAGCACATAGTCATAGAACTCAATAAGTTCTGCCAGGAGTGGAAGCCTGCATTTAAGTTACAGGGGTCAAATTCCATTGAAGTTGAGTGGACTAGAGGGAAATGGAAACAGCCTAAATTGACTGAATCATGTATAACACTGAAGCTGACTTAAAATCCATGTTAATATGCATAACAACAAGACTGCAATGAGTTGTATAGGCATTGTTAGAATGAAGCATTGAAATTCACCAACACACTTCTACAGATCTTAATTTGAGGCAGTTTGCTACAGCAGGTAAATAATCCTGCAGCAACAAGAAATGTGAATTATTATGTAGATTATAATTAATGGGCATTTTTGTAGGGGTTGATACATTTTTCGTAAGGGAAAAGTGGAAATTACAAACTTCAGAAGCTTTTTTAAACCTCAAATACATTGCATTGCAGGAATGTTCTCCTGCAACAGGGTGATCAAATTAAGATCCCACATCTGGCTACAACATATACTTTGTCACTTTTCTGACTAATCAAATCTTATTTGATTTATAATGTTGGTATAGTAGAATGCACTCTGTATTAACAGTGTGTTTCACCCCCACAGTCCAACACGTCATTTAACCATGACGTGGTGAAAGCTGGCACCGGGAGGCGCTTCCTGGGCGGCCTACTGGATGACATGTCCTACTGCTACACCCTGGAGGTGTCCTTCTACAGCTACATGGCAGCAGGGAGCACGGCGCCTGTTCCCTACACAGAGGACACCTGTATCCTTCTCTCTCAATGTCCTCATTAGGGGCCCCAGGTGGCCAACCCCCACCCCTCAACCTTCCCTGCCTCTCCCGCTGGCTGTTAGGGGAGAGGAGAGGAGGCATCAGAGGGAGAGACAGAGATTGAGAACACAACATGTGTACCTCACTGATGTTTCCTCCATCTCTCCCTCCCTCCACTAACTTCCCCAAACTTCTGAGCTTCACATCCCATAGCAATCATGCTGTATTGATGTCAGAGTTGATTGATAGTTCAATCAATACATCCTGTCCATCCATGAAGAAGTTAGGCAACAGGAGCACAGGGAATTGTGGTGTTGTGGTGCCTGGGACTCATGGGATGCAGGCTGCAGCATAGATAGATTGGTTTAAAGGGATATTGAGTGTGAGGTTCTGTCCCAGGAAGGTGTGTGACAGAGTCCTCTGTAGATTGTTTTCTTGTTGCCTCGTGTATTGAAAGGCTTGTGTCATTGAGCCAGCAAACCAGTGTTCAAACACCAACAGTGTTTTCTGTATTTGTGGACACCAAAACACGTCACAAACAGAATCCGATTTCTTCTTGAGAGCCCGGCCTGTGCGCAGAGATTGGGCACTGTGGGCAGATTGCATTTGTGTCCTCTTAAGGGAGATACCCCAGACTACAAAAGGTCTGATTCTCCAAATCAATGCTGCTCCTGAGTAGACAAAAGCCAGCCCTGTACAGTTGTCTGGGCCAGTGATGTCTGTACACCAGGCAACAGAACAGGCATCTGTAGAGCCCAGTAATGAGGGCTGAGGGTGATAATGTCAGGCTATTGTAGTGGCGCTCCATCACCTAGCGTTTATCCACATGCTGCCTGCCCCTATAGTAACAACCTCTCATTTAGGGCCAGACGAGAGCCTATTGATTTCTTAATTATTCCAGGAGTCATCATTATTGGAGGCCTGGCTCGATTGGCAGGCAGTGCAGGGCTGAGGTGTGGATGAGTCAGGTCAGCCCCTATCACGCTGCCTTGCTCTCATGTTCCGACAGATACATAGTGACAGTGGGGAGGCGGCACCTGCCACATTGATTTTGTTTACAAAAGAGGTAGAGAGCATGTATGTTCTGCTTTTATTGTGATGAAGAATAGAATACAGCAGGCCTGTTAATCGCACAGTGTTTTGTACACGCCAAAGGGATTCAGGGTTAAATTGACATTTTCTATAGACTCAAGTTTTCCTTCAGATTACCTTGTATTTAACCACCTTAACAACATTTGTTGGAAAAGAGGAGACACAGCTCAGATCCATGGGATAGAGAAGAGGCAGAAAACCAGAGTGGTGTGAAGCCTCAGCCTACAGTCAGAAAGTGTACTGTGCAGTGCCCAGATTGCCTGAGATGAGAGGAGATATTATGTGTAGCCTAAGTGCCCTCTAGTGTCAGGAGGGTGAGGTGTCTGTGTGTGGCTCAGCTCTGTGTAGCTATGGCCATGCCTGCCTGGTATCACTCTGTCACACTGTAGACAACTCACTGCCAGCCACCCTTATTTACAGGGAATCATTCACTTCTTTGTTTATTTATTTGATTATTTATTTATTTATCTTGTGTATATCAAAAAGTCTGTAAAGCCTGTGATTGATGCTGTAACTTCAAATAAAATGTTATTTGTCACATGCTTCGTAAACAACAGGTGTAGACTAACAGTGAAATGCTTACTCACGGGTCCTTCCCAACAATACAGAAAGAAAAAAAAGAGAAATAATAGAAAAATAAAAACACGAGGAGTATATATACCAGGAGTAATGATAACTTGGCTATATACACGGGTGCCAGTACCGAGTTGATGTGCAGGGGTACGAGGTAATTGAGGTAGGTATGTACATATAGGTAGGGATAAAGTGACTAGGCAACAGCATAGATAATAAACAGTAGCAGCAACGTATGTGATGAGTCAAAATAGTTAGTGCAAAAGGGTCAATGCAGATAGTCCGGGAAGCTATTGGTTAACTATTTAACTAACTACAGTGGAGGAAAAAAGTATTAGTCAGCCACCAATTGTGCATGTTCTCCCACTTAAAAAGATGAGAGAGGCCTGTAATTTTCATCATAGGTACACGTCAACTATGACAGACAAAATGAGAAAAAAAATCCAGAAAATCACATTGTAGGATTTTTAATGAATTTATTTGCAAATTATGGTGGAAAATAAGTATTTGGTCAATAACAGAAGTTTCTCAATACTTTGTTATATACCCTTTGTTGGCAATGACACAGGTCAAACGTTTTCTGTAAGTCTTCACAAGGTTTTCACACACTGTTGCTGGTATTTTGGCCCATTCCTCCATGCAGATCTCCTCTAGAGCAGTGATGTTTTGGGGCTGTCGCTGGGCAACACAGACTTTCAACTCCCTCCAAAGATTTTCTATGGGGTTGAGATCTGGAGACTGGCTAGGCCACTCCAGGACCTTGAAATGCTTCTTACGAAGCCACTCCTTCGTTGCCCGGGCGGTGTGTTTGGGATCATTGTCATGCTGAAAGACCCAGCCACGTTTCATCTTCAATGCCCTTGCTGATGGAAGGAGGTTTTCACTCAAAATCTCACGATACATGGCCCCATTCATTCTTTCCTTTACACGGATCAGTCGTCCTGGTCCCTTTGCAGAAAAACAGCCCCAAAGCATGATGTTTCCACCCCCATGCTTCACAGTAGGTATGGTGTTCTTTGGATGCAACTCAGCATTCTTTGTCCTCCAAACACGACGAGTTGAGTTTTTACCAAAAAGTTATATTTTGGTTTCATCTGACCATATGACATTCTCCCAATCCTCTTCTGGATCATCCAAATGCACTCTAGCAAAGTTCAGACGGGCCTGGACATGTACTGGCTTAAGCAGGGGGACACGTCTGGCACTGCAGGATTTGAGTCCCTGGTGGCGTAGTGTGTTACTGATGGTAGGCTTTGTTACTTTGGTCCCAGCTCTCTGCAGGTCATTCACTAAGTCCCCCTGTGTGGTTCTGGGATTTTTGCTCACCGTTCTTGTGAACATTTTGACCCCACAGGGTGAGATCTTGCGTGGAGCCCCAGATCGAGGGAGATTATCAGTGGTCTTGTATGTCTTCCATTTCCTAATAATTGCTCCCACAGTTGATTTCTTCAAACCAAGCTGCTTACCTATTGCAGATTCAGTCTTCCCAGCCTGGTGCAGGTCTACAATTTTGTTTCTGGTGTCTTTTGACAGCTCTTTGGTCTTGGCCATAGTGGAGTTTGGAGTGTGACTGTTTGAGGTTGTGGACAGGTGTCTTTTATACTGATAACAAGTTCAAACAGGTGCCATTAATACAGGTAACGAGTGGAGGACAGAGGAGCCTCTTAAAGAAGAAGTTACAGGTCTGTGAGAGCCAGAAATCTTGCTTGTTTGTAGGTGACCAAATACTTATTTTCCACCATAATTTGCAAATAAATTCATTAAAAATCCTACAATGTGATTTTCTGGAGAAAAAAATTCTCAATTTGTCTGTCATGGTTGACGTGTACCTATGATGAAAATTACAGGCCTCTCTCATCTTTTTAAGTGGGAGAACTTGCACAATTGGTGGCTGACTAAATACTTTTTTTCCTCACTGTATTTAGCAGTCTTATGGCTTGGGGGTAGAAGTTGTTCAGGGTCCTGTTGGTTCCAGACTTGCTGCATCAGTACCGCTTGCCGTGCGGTAGCAGGGAGAACAGTCTATGACTTGGGTCATTTTTAGGTCCTTCCTCTGACACCGCCTGGTATAGAGGTTCTGGATGGCAGGGAGCTCGGCCCCAGTAATGTACTGGTACCCTCTTTAGCACCTTGCGGTCGGATGCCAAGCAGTTGTCATACCAAGCGGTGATGCAGCCAGTCAAGATGCTCTCAATGGTGCAGCTGTATAACTTTTTGAGGATCTGAGGGCCCATGCCAAATCTTTTCAGCCTCCTGAGCAGCCTTCTTCATGACTGTGTTGGTGTGTGTGGACCGTGAGAATTCCTTAGTGATGTGGACACCGAGGAACTTGAAGCTCTCGACCTGCTCCACTACAGCCCTGTTGATGTGGATGGGGGCCCTCCATTTCCTGTAGTCCAGGATCAGCTCCATTGTCTTGCTGACGTTGAGGGAGAGATTGTTGTCCTGGCACCACACTCATCATTATCGGTGATCAGGCAAGCCACCATCGTCATCAGCAAACGTAATGATGGTGTTGGAGTCATGCGCAGCCACGCAGTTGTGGGTGAACAGGGAGTACAGGAGGGGACTAAGCACTCACCCCTGAGGGGCCTCCGTGTTGAGGGTCAGTGTGGCGGATATGTTGTTGCATACCCTCACCACCTGGGGGCTCCTTGAAAGCGGCAGCTCTAGCCTTTAGCTCAGTGCGGATGTTTTATGTAATCCATGGCTTCTGGTTGGGATATGTACGTGAGGTCACTGTGGGGACGACGTCGTCGATGCACTTATTAATGAAGCCGGTGATTGAGGAGGTATACTCCTCAATGTTATCGGATGAATCCCGGAACATATTCCAGTCTGTGCTAGCAAAACAGTCCTGTATCTTAGCATCCGCTTCATCGGACCACTTCTGAATTAAGAGCGTCACTGGTATTTCCTGTTTGAGTTTTTGCTTGTAAGCAGGAATCAGGAGGATATAGTTATGGTCAGATTTGCCAAATGGAGGGCGAGGGAGAGCTTTGTATGTGTTTTTTTGCCTCTGGTTGCACAGGTGACATGCTGCTAAAAATGAGGTAAGACGGATTTCAGTTTCCTTGCATTGCCTCTGGATATGCATTTTCTTGTTTGCTTATGGCCCTATGCAGCTCAATCTTAGTGCCAGCATTGGTTTGTGGTGGTAAATGGACAGCTACGAAAAACGTGGAGGAAAACTCACTTGGTAAATAGTATGGTCTACAGCTTATCATGAGGTATTCTAACTCAAGCGAGCAAAACCTAGAGACTTCCTTAATATGAGAGAATGCGCACCAGCTGTTGTTAACAAAGAGGCACACACCTCCCCCCTTATCCTTACCCAAAGCTGCCGTTCGGTCTTGATGATGCATAGAAAAACTAGCTAGATGTACAGTATATTATCCATAGTCTTTGTTCAGCCACGACTCCGAGAAACATAGGATATTATAGTTATTCTGGTCCCGTTGATAGGATAGTCTCGAACGGAGCTTGTCCATGTTGTTCTCTAGTGAACGGAGGGTAGAGGCGGAGTCAATAGAACGGAGGGTAGAGGCGGAGTCAATAGAATGGAGGGTAGAGGCGGAGTCAATAGAACGGAGGGTAGAGGCGGAGTCAATAGAACGGAGGGTAGAGGCGGAGTCAATAGAACAGAGGGTAGAGGCGGAGTCAATATAACGGAGGGTAGAGGCGGAGTCAATAGAACGGAGGGTAGAGGCGGAGTCAATAGAACGGAGGGTAGAGGCGGAGTCAATAGAACGGAGGGTAGAGGCGGAGTCAATAGAACGGAGGGTAGAGGCGGTTTATTTACTCATCGACGTAGTCTGGTCAGGGAGCCACTTGTTTGCCTCTCTTGTACCGTCTCTTCCTCTTTCGAGGCCTGGGGATTAGGGCCTGGTCTAGAATGAGCAGTACATCCACGCTGTTCTGATGTCCAGAAGCTGTTTTTGGTCATAGGAAATGATGGCGGAAATATGATGTAAAATCACACAGCTATCAAATGCAGCGCCATCTTCAAAACTTCTCATTTCACTCAGTGTTTTTTCCCCACCTAGTGTTTCACTGAATTGTCAAGTCCAATGACTAGTTGACTGGCTCTCTATAATAAGAAACACATACATGTAGAATTACTCTGTAGCCAGGAGATTATTTTCCCTAAGTGTCAAAGATGGGATGGAAACAAAAAATAGCAATTTACTGTGTGTGGAAAGAGTCATAACTTACCCATGATGCCCCTCTCCTTGAAAATGTTCCATTTTTTGTTTTCCCACATAAAACAGCCGTGCTGTATAGAGAAGACAGTTGGAACAGAGATGCTTCTGTAATATGTATTCACATAGCATAACCACAGTGATAGCCAGCATCACACTGCATAGACAGGTGGCCGCTATGCAGAATAACCATGGCATAACAAGTCCCTTGATTATCTGTCGCTGTGCATTGGGATTAAAGAAAGAGATAAGAAAACAGAACAGAGCTACTGCAGCCTGTCACACCCCTCCTTTATGCTTCAGGAACAGCGGTGTTTAGTGGCTGTCTTTGTTGGTCTCTCTGTGCTAAAGTCTGCTGGCTGAGAGCAAGATGGATTAAGTGAGGTATTCATCTAAATGGCAGAGCATTTTATAGTAATTCCATGGCGGGGTGAGCGTAGTGGGTGATGGGGAGGTGGAGGGGAGGACTGAGGAGTCATGGTATGGGGGGGGGTGCCCTGCTGAAGGTCAGGCAGGAACAGGCCTGAGGGCTGAGTGAGGCGGGGCCTGGGGATGGGGAGTGTCAGCGTTACGCAGGGAGAGGACAGCGGGGACTTCATGTAGAGCAAAGATTGGGGTCAGACAGGTTGAAGGAACCAGCCATGTCGCTTTTACGCGCCAGTGATCTGGTCTATGGAGCGTGCAAATCATCAACAAAGACCTTTACGCTTTGCAACCCCCATCCTGCTCTAAACACAAATTCATGACAAATAAATAATTACCTGGACCCCCAAATTAACCCCGCCTTCTCTGGTCTGCTGCTGAGACTATTGTAGCCACCAGAATTGAAATCTTAACCTTTCTAGCAGCATGGACCTTTATCACAGTATAGAGGGCCTCAGAGAGGGAGCTTCTCACAGTGCAGGATGGGAAATAGTTCAATCCCACAGATTTGTCCTTCCTTTCCTTCCCCCTGTGTATGGTCACCCAGGTCTTAAAGACTCATTATATTGGATGACAAGCTGTGAATGTTCCCTGCCAGAGCAGTTGGAATTTTTCTGTCGTTTAATGATTTAGCACCACCTGTAATCTCACACATAATGGAGAGAAATAATGTTTCTTGCTGAGAATTCACTGTGGCATTTGCTTTGTTCTAATGTTGGGACGATTCCATAGAGGCTTCATAAGACTGGTGTCCCTCTGAGTCTAGTCTCTGTGTGTTGGTCTGTTATGGCTCTTCGTGGATGGGTATGGGCAACATTGTGAGGAGATGAGCACTCATCTAGATGAAGGTACAATACCAGCCTCTTGCTCGAAGTCTTTGTTGTGGAGCTGTTTTCTTCAAATAAATGAAAACGTTTTTTCTTCAAAAGTTATGTGGTACTTCAAGTATATGTAATATCTCTGAAGCAGGACAGAGCAGGCACATTTAGTTTACCCTTGTGTCGAGGTTATTCTACTTTGTCCTTTAGGTTATTGTGGGGGTTTTCAGGTTATTCTAGTTTCTCCATCAAACATATTTTTTTATGATATGTTGTATACACACTGTAATGACAAAGCATCATTAACAGAGAGACCAGCCAGTGTGAAGGTTGAGAGAATCTGGGACCTTATTCAAAACCCAGCTTGACGCTTTTACTGGGAGAGCAAGTACTCTTTCAAATCTTCCCACTTTTTGGTATTTTATAAAACTTTACGCAATGCCTTCCATTTATTCAAAGTAAGATGATGAGGGTTGATTGGACGATGAACTCCAGCACTAGCTGTGTCATATGACCAGATATGCCACTGGTGACAGGCAGCTACGTGTTGCCCTTTTTACTTTGACAAGTTAACAAGTCCAGCGCTGGACTTTGATCCACTGAAGAGAGACTGCTCCATGTTCCGGCTGTGTGCCATTTCCCCCTGTCCTTTAGGCTCCAGACGGCTCCTGAAATACCTATTATCCCTGGGTCTCACCGTAAAAGTTTCACTCAAGCACAGCCATGTTGTCAAACCCTTAGTTTGGTATTGCTGCCTCACTTAAGTGTAGTGCTGGCTTGAAGACGTTCCGTACACATAAATTGATACATCACGAGGAGCACAATGTGGAACCGGACAGCTCGGTGGTTCCTCCTGGCTTCAACATCAATCACCAGCCCACTGGTTCCCTGCCTGAAGACGGCACGGCCTGACAGCTAGCTGCAGTCTAGCAGATCATTCTGACAACAGTATGACATTGGCACACACAAAGTATGGGACAGTGACTCACACAGGGACATTTGAATACCAAACCTGCCAATTGAACATTTCAGGCTTCGCTGATTGTGAGACATAATTGATGGACAGTGACAAGTATGCAAATGATGGCTATAGGGCAAATATGCTCCCCCAGTTATAAAAAATATATTCACCATGTGATGTGGTGGGATTTGTTCTATTGCTGCCTTCCTTTCTTTCTTTCCCCCCTTTAAATCACACAGTGTCGGCTTACTTTTATCTTCAAACAAATGCAATGATTAATTTTGTGCTATTCAAAACCCTATTAGTTGTCTTACATGACAGTACACATGGAGACTTGAGACTCGTGACGCAGTTTAATGAAATGAAGTTTCCATCACCATCCCTACTGGCTTTTAGACAGACAGATTAAATAGACAGAGGTCATCTGATACAACTCAGCCAGCGCCTCAGAGCTTTATGGCATGAGATGGACATCATTGTGTACGTACTTACCAATCTAGCCACTGGCCAAATCTGCTGCCTGCCAGCCCTCTGCTCCTCTTAGGCAACGGACACTGGACAGACCCCAGACCTGCAGCACTCTGGGCTACTCCATATCACTGCTGTCATTCCCGATTAGGAGTCTGCTGAAGATGGGCCCCTATCTGATGGCTGTGTGTGTGTGTGTGTGTGTGTGTGTGTGTGTGTGTGTGTGTGTGCGTGTGCGTGTGTGTGTGTGTGTGTGTGTGTGTGTGCGTGTGCGTGTGCGTGTGCGTGTGTGTGTGTGTGTGCGCGTGTGTGTGTGTGTGTGTTTCCGTGTGCATGACCCTGCACACGTGTGTGTGTCTTCGTTACTGCATGGATGCCTGTGTTTTGTGTCTGGATGTCTGTAAGAGGGAGCCATAAGTCTATAGGGGGAACAGGTGTTGTATGTCAAATGAATGAAGCTTTACACATTAGCTACAAAGTTCTAGAACTTTACTACCTGGTTGTGTCCTCTTGTTGGAGATGGATGTTTTGTTGATTTTGTCCTATAGGAAAATGACACAAGGTCTTTGAGCATAGTTGAGCTGCGGGGGGAAAACATGCTTCCTTTGTCCACCGCTGTTTACTGTTTTAATTAGCATTGTTAATTGGCTCTTTGTGACACCATGGTGACAGGCCTGTCACTTGATGGTATTGATGGTGCTGATGTCCCTAATTTGTTTTCTTGTTAGGGATGGTCTGCTGTGGATGCTGGTGTCTTGTTCCTTGTCATTGGGGAATCATTGTCCGTCTGTCTGTCTGTTTAGACTGGGCGCATGACACTGAAAGCAGATAAACAGCCTGGTAAACAAATCATCTGTCGTAGCTAATGTGTAGTGTCCATTTCCCTGTTGTCTCATCACCTCACCAGCCCCATGTTGGCTCATCCTTGACTCACAACAAAGGCCTTTATCGATCCTATAAGGATGGATAGAAGAGATATTAAAGCCCCTCACGATCTAATGACAGAGAGAGAGGCTGCTTCCTTCCAACGCTGCAGCAGCATCCTCTCTGCCCCACTGTAGATCCAGCACAACTCTCCCCTTCTCATTGACCTGACATTCAAATGTACCAAAAGATGAGTTCACATCACCTTAACCAACAAGCTACACACACACACATAATTCCTCTCTGAGATCTACTGTAGTCTACCTCCCCTGTTCTGTTCTCCATCTGATAACGCGATGAAGCACTCACCCTAATTTACCACCCAATTTCTTGCCTTGTTTCATAAGGACATCCTGTATTCTCTGGCCTGTCCTCTCTGTGAATTACAGTAGAATGGACTGCTAATAAGTTCAGAGCCAGCTGTCTAGTGTCCAGTCTTTTTTCCTCATGTCCTGCGTTTATCTCCATGGAGGGAGATTTAGTATAGAAATTAGCCTAAGAGGAAGATATTGTCCATCTTGGCAGGGCAGGTCCTTCAGGGAAGGCTTATTCTCTGCCTGACTGTGCCAGTGGACCTACTTATATTGTGCAGCCTTATTTTATGGAGACAAGGAATTGGAAGAAGCTTTTATAGTAAAAGAGAAATTCTGATGTGTGCCTTCATTCTGAAAGGAAAAATGTACTGTCTAGGTGTTCTAAGTGGAATGTGTCATTTTGTGTCAGTTAAATTACTTGAATTTTTTTTTTTTATGCACAGGAAGGGATGCCAAACTTCCACACCCCTTGATTATGCAACACCTTTTCTTCCTGCCTGGTGTGTAGAGTTAATATTTTGGAACTTGCAAGTTGTGCTTTGGCAGAGTCCCACTTCCTGCCACTAGCAGCCCATCCCGACCGCTCTGGTTGCCTTTGGCAATGGGCCAGCAGCCAATCAGGTTGCTGGAGTGTCCCGCCTGCAGCTGTGATGCAGATGAAGTCTTCTCCTTCCGAAACGGCCGTCCATCACCAACTTCCTGTAATAGATGTGAAATGTGACATCACAAGCTGAGAGGCCATCTGCACTCCACGGGATCCTGGGCTATTTCTGTCATTGCTCAGAGCATGCGTTTGCCCTGGCGCCATTTCTGTTGATCAAGGGGTAACACAAAACTTTCCCGAGGTCAAAATGAAGATGTCAAGGATATATGACAGATGGTGGTCTCCCAGTGGCTGGAGGGGCTGGTGTAGCTTGACCTCTTAGGATAACCTCCTGGAGAGCACTGTAGGTTAAAATATATCTATATATACTGAACAAAAATATAAACGCATCATGTAAAGTGTTGGTCCCATGTTTCATGAGCTGAAATAAAAGATCCCAAAAATGTTCCATACGTACAAAAAGCTTATTTCTCTCAAATGATGTGCACAAATTTGTTTACATCCCTGTTAGTGAGCATTTCTCCTTTGCCAAGGTAATCCATCCACCTGACAGGTGTGGCATATCAAGGAGCTGATTAAACAGCATGACAATTACACAGGTGCACCTTGTGCTGGGGGCAATACAGTGCCACTTTAAAATGTGCAGTTTTGTCACACAACCCAATGCCACAGATGTCTCAATATTTGAGGGAGCGTGCAATTGGCATGCTGACTGCAGGAATGTCCACCAGAGCTGTTGCCAGAGAATTGAATGTTAATTTCTCTACCATGTCATTTTAGAGAATTTGGCAGTACGTCCAACCGGCCTCACAACTGCAGAGCACGTGTAACCACGCCAGCCCAGGACCTCCACATCCGGCTTCTTCACCTGTGGGATCGTCTGAGACCCTCCACCCGGACAGCTGATGAAACTTTGGGTTTGCACAACCTAATAATTTCTGCACAAACTGTCAGAAACCGTCTCAGGGAAGCTCATCTGCATGCTCGTCGTCCTCACCAGGGTCTTGACCTGACTGCAGTTTGGCGTCATAACCGTCTTCAGTGGGCAAATGCTCACCTTCGATGGCCACTGGCCCGCTGGAGAAGTGTGCTCTTCACGGATTGCATGTATGGGGTTGTGTGGGTGAGCGGTTTGCTGATGTCAACGTTGTGAACAGAGCGCCCCATGGTGGCGTGGGGTTATGGTATGGACAGGCATAAGCTACGGACAAATGCGGCATGAGGTAAATGGTCACACCAGATACTGACTTGTTTTCTGATCTACACCCCTACTTTTTTTTAAGGTACAGTATCTGTGACCAACAGATGCATATCTGTATTCCCATCCATGTGAAATCCATAGATTAGGGCCTAATTTATTTATTTCAATTAACTGATTTCCTTATATGAACTGTAGCTCTCTTTAAAATTGTTGCATGTTGCGTTTATATTTTTGTTCAGTGTAGATTCAGTCATTCTGTATGGAGGACGAATAGGCCTATTTTGTCTTCAAAAGAATCCTCAAAATTATAGAGCTCACTTCAGAGGGGGGCTAGAATTAAGATATGTTGCTCTTCTAACATAACAAGAGAAGAATAGTATTTTAACTATACACAAGAATAGTATTTTAACTATACACAGATGCTAAGTAGAACCATATAGTGTTCTTCAGCTTGTCCCCAGGGACAAGGGGAACCCTTTTTGGTGCTAGTGTGTGCTTTCTTCCTGGAACCCTCTATAAACGGTTCTACCAATAACCTTTTTATCTTATGTTATCTTTAAAATTAAACTCTTTATGACAATAAATTATATATATCAAAAGGACTTTCTTTGAGGACCCTAACACAGTGGTCTGAAACGCCACAGCTGTCTGAAACTCCTAGTTTACAGACCACATCAGGCCTGCAAATCACATTATGCTGGCTTGCAAAGTGATGTGTAATTCATTTTGGAATCCAGCCAAAGTGAGGATATCCCAAAATGTTAACTTTTAATCACCCGCAACCTGTATTCAAAATGACTGCCAGGGTAGGGAAGGTTGATTACTGAGACTACCTAAACCATCTAAACTGGATCAACCATCTCAGTAACTGATGCAATAAATCCAACAACTTACCGATTGGATTAGTTTAGAAAAATGTAATTTTATTTATCTTTGTGTTGCATAAGATTAATCAACCAATCAATGCACATGCAAAAACACAGATATTGACACAACAATTCTGAAAATCAACCTGCAATTGAGCATGCTGGGAAATATGATGGCAATGGGCTTGATCTATTCAGAGTAAAAATGACACAATTACACTCAACTCTGGTTATTAACACCAACACTGGGGTTATTTTACACCACTGAGTCACTGAGTGTTAATTTAACTCCTCAATCAACACTAGAAATGTTATACTGAAAAACACTAGCTAACACTGGCCAATTTGCTGTGTACCATACAATACACTGCTGGGTCACTCAAACTCCCTTCTATTCTCTTACTCTCTGGTCAATAAAATTACAGAAAATATTAATTTGAAAGACAAATCATGGCAAAGATATCAACTATAGGCTTTAAAAAATAGAGTCACACACTATATAAGCTGGCAGTAATTTATTCGGTAAACCACCAACGTTTTGGCATCACAGTGCCTTCTTACATTTTAGCAGACACGCTTATCCAGACCGACTTACAGGAGCAATTAGGATTAAGGGCCTTGCTCAAGGGCACGTCGACAGACTTTTCACCTAGGCTGCGTTTCAAATACATGAAAGACACACCCTCCTCCACTTACCCTCGCCTTATGCCCTTGGGGGAATCCCCACGGCCATCTTTGCCGTCGGTCCAAACAATTAGCCAAACAAGGGAAGTTGGCAACGTAAGCCCCTCAGCCCTCGTTTGAGATCGAGTGTGAGAGTGTACAATTCTGTTTACTCCGGGGCCTGAAAATCCCCATAATTCAGTTCGTGATAATTGAACATCCGCTAAGAAAAGTCAGCCAAAACGTAAAACCAACATCAATATGGAGAAGTCAACATACAAGTGTAAGTAAAAATGAATGTAAATAAGTTAGAACTTGTGCTACTAATCAAATCAAAGCAAATGTTATTTGCCACATGCGCCGAATACAACAGGTGTAGACATTACCGTGAAATGCTTACTTACAGCCCTTAACCAACAATGCATTTATTTTTTAATAAAAATGTAAAATAAAACAACAACAACAAAAAAGTGTTGTGAAAAAAAGAGCAGAAGTAAAATAAAATAACAGTAGGGAGGCTATATACAGGGGGGTACCGGTGCAGAGTCAATGTGCGGGGGCACCGGCTAGTTGAGGTAGTTGAGGTAATATGTACATGTGGGTAGAGTTAAAGTGACTATGCATAAATAATTAACAGAGTAGCAGCAGCGTAAAAAGATGGGGTGGGGGTAAGGGGGGCAGTGCAAATAGTCCGGGTAGCCATGATTAGCTGTTCAGGAGTCTTATGGCTTGGGGGTAGAAGCTGTTGAGAAGCCTTTTGGACCTAGACTTGGTGCTCTGGTACCGCTTGCCCTGCGGTAGTAGAGAGAACAGTCTATGACTAGGGTGGCTGGAGTCTTTGACAATTTTGAGGGCCTTCCTCTGACACTGCCTGGTATAGAGGTCCTGGATGGCAGGAAGCTTGGCCCCAGTGATGTACTGGGCCGTACGCACTACCCTCTGTAGTGCCTTGCGGTCGGAGGCCGAGCAGTTGCCATACCAGGTGGTGATGCAACCAGTCAGGATGCTCTCGATGGTGCAGCTGTAGAACTTTTTGAGGATCTGAGGACCCATGCCAAATCTTTTCAGTCTCCTGAGGGGGAATAGGCTTTGTCGTGCCCTCTTCACGACTGTCTTGGTGTGTTTGGACCATGATAGTTTGGTGGGGATGTGGACACCAAGGAACTTGAAGCTCTCAACCTGTTCCACTACAGCCCGTTGATGAGAATGGGGGCGTGCTCAGTCCTCTTTTTTTCCCTGTAGTCCACAATCATCTCCTTTGTCTTGGTCACGTTGAGGGAGAGGTTGTTGTCCTGGCACCACACGGCCAGGTCTCTGACCTCCTCCCTATAGGCTGTCTCATCGTTGTTGGTGATCAGGCCTACCACTGTTGTGTCGTCGGCAAACTTAATGATGGTGTTGGAGTTGTCCCTGGCCATGCAGTCATGGGTGAACAGGGAGTACAGGAGGGGACTGGGCATGCACCCCTGAGGGGCCCCCGTGTTGAGGATCAGCGTGGCAGATGTGTTGTTACCTACCCTTACCACCTGGGGCGGCCCGTCAGGAAGTCCAGGATCCAGTTGCAGAGGGAGGTGTTAAGTCCCAGGATCCTTAGCTTAGTGATGAGCTTTGAGGGCACTATGGTGTTGAACGCTGAGCTGTAGTCAATGAATAGCATTCTCACGTAGGTGTTCCTCTTGTCCAGGTGGGAAAGGGCAGAGTGGAGTGCAATAGAGATTGCATCATCTGTGGATCTGTTGGGGCGGTATGCAAATTGGAGTGGGTCTAGGGTTTCTGGGATAATGGTGTTGATGTGAGCCATGACCAGCCTTTCAAAGCACTTCATGGCTACAGACGTCAGTGCTACGGGTCGGTAGTCATTTAGGCAGGTTATCTTAGTGTCCTTGGGAACGGGGACTATGGTAGTCTGCTTGAAACATGTTGGTATTACAGACTCAGTCAGGGACATGTTGAAAATGTCAGTGAAGACACTTGCCAGTTGGTCAGAACATGCTCGGTGTACACATCCTGGTAATCAGTCTGCCCTGCGGCCTTGTGAATGTTGACCTGCTTAAAAGTCTTACTCACATCGGCTACGGAGAGCGTGATCACATAGTCATCCGGAACAGCTGGTGCTCTCATGCATGCTTCAGTGTTGCATGCCTCGAAGCGAGCATAGAAGTGGTTTAGCTCGTCTGGTAGGCTTGTGTCACTGGGCAGCTCGCGGCTGTGCTTCCCTTTGTAGTCTGTAATAGTTTTCAAGCCCTGCCACATCCGACAAGCATCAGAGCCGGTGTAGTACGATTCAATCTTAGTCCTGTATTGACTATTTGCCTGTTTGATGGTTTGTCGGAGGGCATAGCGGGATTTCTTATAAGTGTCCGGGTTAGAGTCCCGCTCCTTGAAAGCGGCAGCTCTACCCTTTAGCTCAGTGCGGATGTTGCCTGTAATCCATGGCTTCTGGTTGGGGTATGTACGTATGGTCACTGTGGGGACGACGTCATCGATGCACTTATTGATGAAGCCAGTGACTGATGTGGTGTACTCCTCAATGCTATTTGAAGAATCCCGGAAAATGTTCCAGTCTGTGCTAGCAAAACAGTCCTGTAGCTTAGCATCTGCGTCATCTGACCACTTTTTTATTAACTGAGTCACTGGTGCTTCCTGCTTTAGGTTTTGCTTATAAGCAGGAATCAGGAGGATAGAGTTATGGTCAGATTTGCCAAATGGAGGGCGAGGGAGAGCTTTGTATGCGTCTCTGTGTGTGGAGTAAAGGTGGTCTAGAGTTTTTTTTCCTCTGGTTGCACATTTAACATGCTGGTAGAAATTAGGTAGAACGGATTTAAATTTCCCTGCATTAAAGTTCCCGCCCACTAGGAGCGCTGCCTCTGGATGAGCGTTTTCCTGTTTACATATGGCTTTATACAGCTCATTGAGTGCAATCTTAATGCCAGCATTGGTTTGTGGTGGTAAATAGACAGCTATGAAAAATATAGATGAAAACTCTCTTGGTAAATAGTGTGGACTACAGCTTATCATAAGATACTCTACCTCAAGCGAGCAAAACCTCGAGACTTCCTTAGTATTTGATTTTGTGCACCAGCTGTTGTTTACAAATATACACAGACCGCCACCCCTTGTCTTACCGGAGTCAGCCGTTCTATTCTGCCGATGTAGTGTATACAGTATCCCGTCAGCTGTATGTTGTCCATGTCGTCGTTCAGCCACGACTCGGTGAAACATAAGATATTACAGTTTTTAATGTCCTGTTGGGAGGATAACCTTAATTTTAGGTCAATTTATTTTCAAATGATTGAACGTTGGCTAATAGGATTGATGGAAGAGGCAGTTTACTCGCTCGCCGTCGGATCCTTACAAGGCACCCCGACCTACGTCCACGATATCTCAGTCTCTTTCTCCTGCGAATGACGGGGATTTGGGCCTTGTCGGGTGTCTGTAGGATATCCTTCGCGTCCGACTCATGAAGAAAAATTCTTCATCCAATACGAGGTGAATAATCGCTGTCCTAATATCCAGAAGCTCTTTTTGCTTATAAGAGACGATGGCAGAAACATTATGTACAGAATAAATTACAAATAACGCGAAAAAACACACATAATAGTACAATTGGTTAGAGGGATGTAAAACGGCAGCCATCTTCTCCAGCGTCATCATTACTAATGCACATGACTGCACAAACACGTATCGTGAAAGTAATGATGTTTTTGTTTGGTTAGCTTTTGGAAACGTTAGCTAGCCATACAACTTTCCCTGACATCACACTTATACATTGTAATTTTCGATTTACCTTGTATAGTCGGATGGGTAGTATTCGATGTCTGCGGATGCGTTGTCTTCTAGCCAAGATACGAAATACAATCATAATTGACTGTAGCGCATATAAAGCACACACAACAGCTACCGGTGGTTCCACGATGACTGAAAACACAACCTTGGGAGGAACGGGTGACGAATTTCCAGCCTGTATTCATTCTTGTGTGTCAACTCATCATCAAATCAAATTGTATTTGCCACATGCGCCGAATACAACAGGTGTAGACATCACAGTGAAATGCTTACTGTAGCAACATGCAGTTTTTAAAAAATAAAAAAGTAAAATAAAAAAGTGTTAAGTAAAAAAAATCTAAGCAAATAACTAAAGAGCAGCAGTAAAGTAAAATAACAGTAGGGAGGCTATATATAGCGGGGTACCGGTACAGAGTCAATGTGCGGGGGCACTGGTTAATCGAGGTAATTGAGGTAATATGTACATGTGGGTAGAGTTAAAGTGACTATGCATAAATAATAAACAGAGTAGCAGCAGCGTAAAAGAGGGGGATGGGGTGGTGGGGCAGTGCAAATAGTCTGGGTAGCCATGATTAGCTGTTCAGGAGTCTTATGGCTTGGGGGTAGAAGCTGTTGAGAAGCCTTTTGGACCTAGACTTGGCGCTCCGGTACCGCATGAGAAGTGTCCACTTAATTTGAGGGCTGAGGGTGTTTCTTTTACGTGTTTGGAATGCAGCCCTAGTAAGCTCGGGGATTCAAACCAGCGACCTTTCGGTTACTGGCCCAACTTTATTAACCGCTAGGCTACAGTGCCTTCTTCAGGGTCAAGAAGGCACTGTGATGCAAAACGTTGATGGTTTACCCGATAAATTACTGGGAGCTTATACAGTGTCTTGAAAAAGCATTGTATTTGAATCTGTGCTTGAAATCCAATACTTGACTGAAGGGCCTTACAGATGTTGTATGTATTTGTAAGTCGCTCTGGATAAGAGCGTCTGCTAAATGACGAAAATATAATGTAAATGTATTGGGGATGGAGGAAGGGTTAGTCATTTAATAATCATGTCAACCCCTATTATTTCACACACAGTGAGTCCATGTAACTTTTTATGTGATTTATTAAGCCACATTTTACTCCTGAACTAATTTAGGATTGCCTAAACAAAGCGGCTGAATATTTATACAATGACTATATTTTATTAATTACATTTTTATTAATCTTAAATAAAACAAAAACCAAATCTTCCACTTTGACATTACACAATATTTTGTGTAGATTGTTGACAAAAAATTACAATTAAATACATTTTAATCCCACTTTGTAACACAACAAAATGTTACGAAATCCAAGGGGTCTGAATACTTTTGCGACTCTTTATTTTTGTAGCCTACAGTTTACTCACCGTTAGTCAGCAATTCAACTAACTTTTTGGGTGTGGGCCAGCTCATGCTTTTCACTAAAGATATCAACTATCTCAGTAGGGTATATGTAAAATGATTAAGGGAATACCAGATACATGCACATATATTCCCATAATATAGGTACAGTTTAAAACATTCTCACACTTATCTTTTTAAATGTATCAGATTACTCAAACTCCTGTTGTTAAAGTGTAAACACTGAAGTAAACACTAATGCTCAGGCACTTTCTAAAAGAAAGAACAAAAATTACAATTTAAAAAACGAATACAGATTCAGAAGAGTTCTATGTAGAACCCTTCTTACCTTCCAAAGAATCCTTCTTGCCTTCCAAACAATCACCAAAGAACCCTTTCTTCCAAAAACGGTTCTTAGGATAAAAAAGGGTCTAGGTAGAACCCTTTGCCTTACAAAGAACCATCGTCTTCCGAAAAAGGGTTCTTCAGATGAAAACGGTTCTTGGTAGAACCCTATCCCTCTGCATAGAACCCTTTTGGAACCCTTTTTTCTAAGAGTGTAGGTTCATAGCGGGTTATGAGCCTAAAATAGTTAATGGCATGATGCAGGAGCTGGAGCCTTGTGGAGAGTGCCCATCAGCCCTCTGAGTGACGAATGGAGGCCCACAGAGACACCACCTTTCCAGGCTAAGGTGATGGACTAGCAACAGTGGGGTATGAAAGGGGGATGAGGAAGGTGCTGGCCAAAATGGGGCAAATGGGAGGCACCCTCCCTGCCTCCTCTAGTATTCTAGGGAATGTTAGCTTCCATACTCTGTGTGTGTGTGTGTGTGTACGTGTGCGTGTGCGTGTGCATGTGTGTGTGCATGCGCAGGTGCATGTGTGTTCACTGACAAGAAACAAAGGCATGGACCTCCACCCAGACACTCCATTCAGCCCAAGGATGGATTTTTTATGAGTTAACTGCTTTGGGTAATAGAATTTCACCTATAGGGCCTAGGATTTATGTTTAATGGGTCAATTCTGACCTTTGAAAGAAATTGAAAAAATGAAAAACGATTGAATCACTTTCTTTATATATTTTTTCACGGGCACTTGTTTCAATCACAAAGGTGTGACAGATAGACAGGTCAAATCTGAACATCAACAAGGAAATGACAACAAGAGGTGAACGATTATGTCTCTGTGACATTTCATAATTTGTCTGTCTGGTAAAGAACACATTCGTAACAACAAAGCACCTAGACTGGGGAACCTCTGTGTCCATCTCTGATGGAATATGGATTATTTGTAGTTGTCACTAATGTTTTTTCATGAGCTCTGGCCCTATGAATTATAATTGTACATGAGGAAATGTTTCTCTCATTGTTTTCCCTATTGGCATAACAGTATTTATGTGTGTACTGATTCATCCAGATTGACCACAGTGTTTGTTTACTGTTTTCTAGATTTTTCCTTAATCTAAATCATCTTGTTATTATCTGTGTTTGTTGTCTAATCCAGCCCAGCGTCATGGCAACAGCATGCAGAGTGGCCACACAGTTTTATGATGGAGTGTCTCAAGTTATTGATGCCCTCCATAATGTGGTTGGTGCTGAGGGCTAGACTTATGAATTTAAATAAAGCCTAGGTGGTAAGTAATTGCCGCTATGTGATGCCTTCCACCGTCGTGTTTTTGGCTGACCAGACTGAAATGCAGTTGATTTACCCTCACTTAGTGTGGTCACAGTGTGTTGTATCCTGGTAATTTATATGCCACATTTCTCTACTGGTTATTGCTTAGTTATTTACTGCAAATGGTTCTATTCGTTCTGTGAGGGAGAAGCTAGGGCTTTATTTTTTTTTATTAATAGTAGAGCGTTGGAGGCAGGATTTAGAGGCTTTGTAACTCCAGTAAAGGCCTCCCAGCCAGGGAGAAATTGCCTTATTGTTGACTAAACTAAAGGCCAACAGCGCCATATGTTCATGTTATAGAAAATAACCTTAACACGGTCCCCTCAGACATGAAGCTGGGAAGAAATGTTGCCCGCACTTTCCTCGACTACTACAGGCACAACAACTTCATCGATGACAACAAACCACAAATCCCAAATCACATCAACACGTAATGTTTTTAATGACACATTTCTATAACTTGTCAGTTTACATCCTTTTTGTTTAACTTGATCATATTCACTAATATTTGTGTTTTTGTGTCCTCAGTACGGAGGTATTGTCCCAGGGTCGACTGGGGAATGGAACTGGGAATAAGAAGACCTCGGGGTGTGAGAGAGGAGCAGAGAGGAAGAACCTGGGACTCAAAGATTAGACCACTAGACACCAGGCAGCGCCACAACATACTGGAAACACCAGTCCAGTCTGACTACTGTATAGGGGCTCCTGACTCACAGGCCTATACTACATCCACACAGCCCTCATGAAAATTAGATGCACCAGTCTGAGATAAAGGACTCATTTTCACAAACGGATCACGTATGGATAGCATGTTAATTGGAGGATATTTACTCATGGGATTTCATTAGAGCAAGTTGCTCTGACTTTGTATGAAATGTATGGGACCGATCAAGGTGAAACATATACATCTCATGCTCCATTTGAGGACTTCATATGTCATTCTTATATATTACCACAATGTGCTTTTTCCATTGTAGGTGTTGCTTTTTATTCAGATGTATTTACGTATGTCATTGTAAATAAGTGCATGTGTTTTCTCTTGTACGTAACTTATTTTGTGTTTATCTTGCCTCTCTCTAGCATACATTATTTGGAAGGGTTCAATGGGAGGGGTAACCCATTTCTGTTTAGTCATGACCTTATCAGTATCTAAGTATTGTGTTGATAAAAACTATGAAATATAACACACATTTGTAAGTTTGTCAAATTAATGTTCAGTCATTGTCAGAGTATTAGTTTACACAGGTGTTTATGATTCAAAGAAACAGACTTGGGTTCAGTTTGATTTAAACTGAACTCATTTCATGGATAATAAAATTTTACTCAAGAATTTTAAGTCCCTATAGAAAATGGTGTGCATCTCTCAAGTATGAATTTAATTACCTAAATTCACTGATACCCATTCACTTCCCTTTCTTACTGTAATGTAAACATCTATTTAACCTATCTGTTCAGAGCACTGAGTGCTTTTTCACTGCATTATGTAAAACACGATCCATGGGATTTGCTCAATACAAAGGCATAAGTAGGAGAGCGAGAGAGAATTGTACATTAGTCAAGTGAAGCGTGAAGAACAACATGTATTTTTTCAGACCAGTCATTTGGAAGAAGTGAGGCAATCACTCAGCATAACAGCATAAACAAATTACTGTTACATGGTTGACGAAAAGATGGAGAGGCTGAATGAGAATGACGAAAGACATTTGTCTTTTGATGCTTTTACTGTCAGACTTTGACCTGTCCAACACTGTAGCGTATGTTAGCACATCACTCTATCTACCCCTCTCTCTCTCTCTCTCTCTCACACACACACACACACACAAAATCTGCAGACACACACACACACACACACACACACACACACACACAGGGAAATGCTTCCTTATATTCAAAGAGCATAGTCCACACTGTGCTGCTATAATTTTAAGCTTTATCTAGAGCCATTATTCTCTGTTGCTTGCTCCACTAGACTGGGCATATTACTTTCTAATTATTTGTAAACAGCTATGCATGCATCATTCTTAATACAGTTGAAGTCGGAAGTTTACATACACTTAGGTTGGAGTCATCAATACTCGTTATTCAACCACTCCACAAAGTTCTTGTTAACAAACTATAGTTTTGGCAAGTCGGTTAGGACATCTACTTTGTGCATGACACAAGTCATTTTTCCAGCAATTGTTTACAGACAGATTATTTCACTTATAATTCACTGGATCACAATTCCAGTGGGTCAGAAGTTTACATACACTAAGTTGAATGTGCCTTTAAACAGCTTGGAAAATTCCAGAAAATGATGTCATGGCTTTAGAAGCTTCTGATTGGCTAATCGACATCATTTGAGTCAATTGGAGGTGTACCTGTGGATGTATTTCAAGGCCTACCTTCAAACTCAGTGCCTCTTTGCTTGACATTGTGGGGAAAATCAAAAGAAATCAGCCAAGACCTCAGAAAATAAATTGTAGACCTCCACAAGTCTGGTTCATCCTTGGGAGCAATTTCCAAACGCCTGAAGGTACCACGTTCATCTGTACAAACAATAGTACGCAAGTATAAACACCATGGGACCACGCAGCCGTCATACCGCTCAGGAAGGAGACGCGTTCTGTCTCCTAGAGATGAACGTACTTTGGTGCGAAAAGTGACAATCAATCCCAGAACAACAGCAAAGGACCTTGTGAAGATGCTGGAGGAAACAGGTACAAAAGTATCTACTGTGGGGGGAAAAAGTATTTAGTCAGCCACCAATTGTGCAAGTTCTCCCACTTAAAAAGATGAGAGAGGCCTGTAATTTTCATCATAGGTTCACGTCAACTATGACAGACAAAATGAGAAAAAGAAATCCAGAAAATCACATTGTAGGATTTTTTATGAATTTATTTGCAAATTATGGTGGAAAATAAGTATTTGGTCAATAACAAAAGTTTCTCAATACTTTGTTATATACCCTTTGTTGGCAATGACACAGGTCAAACGTTTTCTGTAAGTCTTCACAAGGTTTTCACACACTGTTGCTGGTATTTTGGCCCATTCCTCCATGCAGATCTCCTCTAGAGCAGTGATGTTTTGGGGCTGTCGCTGGGCAACACGGACTTTCAACTCCCTCCAAAGATTTTCTATGGGGTTGAGATCTGGAGACTGGCTAGGCCACTCCAGGACCTTGAAATGCTTCTTACGAAGCCACTCCTTCGTTGCCGGGCGGTGTGTTTGGGATCATTGTCATGCTGAAAGACCCAGCCACGTTTCATCTTCAATGCCCTTGCTGATGGAAGGAGGTTTTCACTCAAAATCTCACGATACATGGCCCCATTAATTCTTTCCTTTACACGGATCAGTCGTCCTGGTCCCTTTGCAGAAAAACAGCCCCAAAGCATGATGTTTCCACCCCCATGCTTCACAGTAGGTATGGTGTTCTTTGGATGCAACTCAGCATTCTTTGTCCTCCAAACACGACGAGTTGAGTTTTTACCAAAAAGTTATATTTTGGTTTCATCTGACCATATGACATTCTCCCAATCCTCTTCTGGATCATCCAAATGCACTCTAGCAAACTTCAGACGGGCCTGGACATGTACTGGCTTAAGCAGGAGGACACGTCTGGCACTGCAGGATTTGAGTCCCTGGCGGCGTAGTGTGTTACTGATGGTAGGCTTTGTTACTTTGGTCCCAGCTCTCTGCAGGTCATTCACTAGGTCCCCCCGTGTGGTTCTGGGATTTTTGCTCACCATTCTTGTGATCATTTTGACCCCACGGGATGAGATCTTGCGTGGAGCCCCAGATCGAGGGAGATTATCAGTGGTCTTGTATGTCTTCCATTTCCTAATAATTGCTCCCACAGTTGATTTCTTCAAACCAAGCTGCTTACCTATTGCAGATTCAGTCTTCCCAGCCTGGTGCAGGTCTACAATTTTGTTTCTGGTGTCCTTTGACAGCTCTTTGGTCTTGGCCATAGTGGAGTTTGGAGTGTGACTGTTTGAGGTTGTGGACAGGTGTATTTTATACTGATAACAAGTTCAAACAGGTGCCATTAATACAGGTAACGAGTGGAGGACAGAGGAGCCTCTTAAAGAAGAAGTTACAGGTCTGTGAGAGACAGAAATCTTGCTTGTTTGTAGGTGACCAAATACTTATTTTCCACCATAATTTGCAAATAAATTCATTAAAAATCCTACAATGTGATTTCTCAATTTGTCTGTCATAGTTGATGTGTACCTATGATGAAAATTACAGGCTTCTCTCATCTTTTTAAGTGGGAGAACTTGCACAATTGGTGGCTGACTAAATACTTTTTTTCCCCCACTGTATATCCACAGTAAAACGAGTCCTATATCGACATAACCTGAAAGGCCGCTCAGCAAGGAAGAAGCCACTGCTCCAAAACCGCCATAGAAAAGTCAGACTACGGTTTGCAACTGCACAAGGGGACAAAGATCGTACTTTTTGGAGAATTGTCCTCTGGTCTGATTAAACAAAAATTTAACTGTTTGGCCATAATGACCATTGTTATGTTTGGAGGAAAAAGGGGGTGGCTTGCAAGCTGAAGAACACCATCCCAACCAGGAAGCACAGGGGTGGCAGCATCATGCTGTGGGGGTGATTTGCTGCAGGAGGGACTGGTGCACTTCACAAAATAGATGGCATCATGAGGAAGGAAAATGATGTGGATATATTGAAGCAACATCTCAAGACATCAGTCAGGAAATTAAAGCTTGATCGCAAATTGGTCTTCCAAATGGACAATGACCCCAAGCATACTTCCAAAGTTGTGGCAAAATGGCTTAAGGACAACAAAGTCAAGGTATTGGAGTGGCCATCACAAAGCCCTGACCTCAATCCTATAGAAAATGTGTGGGCAGAACTGAAAAAGCGTGTGCGAGCAAGGAGGCCTACAAACCTGACTCAGTTACACCAGCTCTGTCAGGAGGAATGGACCAAAATTCACCCAACTTATTGTGGGAAGCTTGTGGAAGGCTACCCAACACGTTTGACCCAAGTTAAACATTTTAAAGGCAATGCTACCAAATACTATTTGAGTGTATGTAAACTTCTGACCCACTGGGAATGTGATGAAAGAAATAAAAGCTGAAATATATCGTTCTCTCTACTATTATTCTGACATTTCATATTCTTAAAATAAAGAGGTGATCCTAACTGACCTAAGACAGACAGAATTTCTACTAGGAATAAATGTCAGGAATTGTGAAAAACTGAGTTGAAATGTATTTGGCTAAGGTGTATGTAAACTTCCGAATTCAACTGTACATGCGTGGCGGGATATAAAGTCCACTTATTTGATCACTCTGGTCTATCGTTTGTCAGGACATCGTAACTTAGAAAATTCTATTGATTCTCAATCTGCCCAATAAATGGTTTTAGACTTTTGTTGCGTCCACTGAACTATGGAATGCAGATTTGATTGAATTCCAGTTTTATTTTCCCTCAAGAGTCACATGACCACCAATATCTCTGCTTCCTGTTAGTTTGGCAGCTATGACAACAATGTTTGAAAATGGGTGGGTTGACACCTCAAAAGAAGCTTTCCTCCTCCAAAATGTCTCAGAAAGCTCTGAAATGCACAAGTACAGTGAAATGCCTTTCTTGTAAGCTCTAAACCCAACAATGCAGTAATAAATAACAATGTAATACTACAAATAACATAAGGTAGAATGAAAACACAAGAGAAAGAAAAATAAGAAGAACACAAGAAAATAAGTAAGCATACTATAAGTACAACCTGATATGTTATTTATTCTCACTAAGTTTTTACTTTATCAATAATGCAAATAATATCCCACTCAATAATATTTGCCACTCAGCTAGCTAGCAAACGTTAGCTAGCAAACGTTAGCTTGCTATCTATCTTCCAACCATCAATATACACTATTACATACACTAGTATAGCCTAAAACTTTTGCAGCCAACTGCTCCCACTGTGAACAAAAGTAAACTCCCAAGTGAAATAGCTAGCTTGCCAGCCCATAGGCTCTATGCACGCATCACTTCCGCATTAGCGTAAGGATGCTTGAGCATTTCCGGTTACCGGAAAAAAACATTAGACAGTGACAGTAGACCGTTATGATGGCAGAGATGAAGTTTACAAGGTGTTTGCTGGCGTTCCCTAAAGTATCTGTTAATGATATACAGAGGGTCGTCCGGACATCCAGTACGACACCACGTAGCAAACTGGATAAAGGCTTCACATTTTACGTTTCTTCTTTTCTTTGCAACTTTGAAGGTAATATGCTAACGCTAGCTAGCCTGAGCTAGAAGCCTTGCTTTGGTGTTTTAAGTCATGACTCCGTCCTGCTTCAGGTTAGTCATGCTTTAAATAAAGCTTAATCATGTGTATATACCTCTCACTTCATGTGTTTGTACTTTTATGAAAGTATCAGGTAAAAACAGGGCTACAAATGAGATCTCAGTGAGAGCCCACTGCTACCGCTCAATGAAGAAACTAAAGCCACCACACCAGCTGAGAGTAGGACTAGATTATTGGCATTGCCAGTGTGAGGGACGTCATCAGTCTTTGCTACACTTCGTGCTCTTGTCACCCGTATGATCTTGCAGGTGGCTGGCTCTATCTGCTTCCAAAAGGCCATCAGGTGGGCATGACTTGCAAACCTGTGGGACATACGTGTTACATTTCTATATGTTAAGTGTCTATACACAACATTAAATTGCAAGCATGTTAGCATCCTTATTGACAGTTATACAACATCTTAGAACATTTGGCACTAAGGTCAGAAACTGGACCACGCACATGTCAGTCCTTTTGCTTACTGCTCTTCTCACTATTTTAAAATACAATTAATGCGCTAGTAGATAGCCTAGATCTAGATAGTTTTAGATAGATACTTTACTCATCCCGAGGGAAATTCAAGGTTTCCAGTAGCTTACAACAACACACACCACACATGCAACATTTAAACAGATAATAATACTAGTCATTGTTGAAAGCTCAAATACATAGGCCTATATATTAAACACATTGGACATTTTAATTTACCTTGTGAAAAACCTTATGTCATAATCAGATCCAGCAAACCGCTCCAAGCAGAACTTGCTGCTGATAGTTATCTCCTCAATTTGATTTTGGAGCCTTGCTATCTCTACACTAAGTTTTTCATTGTGGTCAAGGGACATATCCAGCGCAGCAGGTTCAGTACTGTTGCAGTAGTCATGGTCAGGAGGACAGTCCAATTTCACAGACCGATCATTCATGGTTTCTGTGTTGGGACGCTTGGTCCTTTCCCAAACTCCGGGCCGTGGGGCTGGAAGACTGAAATTGTTCCATTGAAACAGCACTGGAACTGCTCCCTTCTTCAGACGTCTGCGCCCAGCTGGAGTCGGAGGCTCTATCACATCTTCACTTAGAAAGTTTCGGCTGCAGACTCGTGTGTTTGTTGTAAGAAAGTTGACTCGTCGAATGTTAATCACCCACCGTTTATGTAATTCACTGTCTTTGGGAAAAGTAAAAAAAAATAACAGAAGAATAGCATCTGGCAGACACTGTACATTGGTACATTGCGGCACACACAGTGATGGCTGGAAGAGCTGTCATCCCGTTTTTGAAAGGACACTTTCGTACATTTACACGTCATCGTGTTATAAGTCAAGACGAAGTATTACAAGTAAAAACATTAACATAAACATTAAGATAAACAACAACAACAACGAAAATGAAACGTTTCGGATGTTTTTGATGACAAGCATTCAATGCTAGCATACGGTAGCACAGCATTCTACGATAACCGGAAGTTTACATCCATCCTGAGATTTAACCGGAAATACATCATGCTCGCCTGTGCATATCGCCTATCGGGTTTGTCTCATGGACTGTAAAAAAAAAATGGACGAAGCCATCGATGACATCACCCCATTTTTTCCTATGAGAATGCTCAGTGGCACGTTTGAAAATCAGAAAGTGTAATTTCAGCGTGTCACCATCTTGCTACATGGAGCAGTTTGAACTACTCTAGGAAGTGACGTTGCAGGCTAGCTCATTGCTGCCCCCTCTCATTGAGTATATACAATTGAAGGCTGACCGAGGTACTGCAGGCTGCCTTTAGCAACTCAATTATCCTTTTAACTTCGACTGTGTGTGATTTTAAAGTAATCGGTTCAAGGAAGTACATCTTGTGAAATAGAAGCAATTATTGGTACCATGATTGTGTTCGATTTTTGTTATTATATCCACGAACCACGAAGATTTCCCCATTCACTATAATGGGGGATCCTGTTTTCTGGAAACAATGCCTGCAGTACCGCGGCCGGCCTTCAACTTGAAATCCTCAATGCGAGGGGGCAGTCGTTCTCCTCTGGTTTGTCTCTAGCTAGCTAATAAATAGTAATGGCTTCTTTTTATAGGCACTAACTCCGCCATGGTTTGTTGGACAAAGCCTATTAGGAAAACGAATGGCGTTTTTGCAGGGTTTTTGGATACACGCAGAAAATAAGGTCTGTGGTAAACACAGGCTTAGAAGATCTAATACTTTTTGTTCTATGAGATAATCTTCAGCTAACATCACTTTTTGTGAATTTTGCAGAGTTTATGTAATAATAAAACACTCATGTTAGCTGACTGCTATTACATATAAGGTCTCCTAATACTGTGTTAATCCCTCCTCTCTACATTTTCTTCATCTGTTTCTGCTGCTAAGGCCACCTTCTACCACTCTAAATTCCAAGCATCTGCCTCTAACCCTAGGAAGCTCTTTGCCACATTTTCCTCCCTCCTGAATCCTCCTCCCCCCCCCCCCCTCCTCTCTCTCTGTGGATGACTTCGTCAACCACTTTGAAAAGAAGGTTGACGACATCCGATCCTCGTTTGTTAAGTCTAATGACACTGTTGGTCCTGCTCACACTGCCCTACCCTATGCTCTGACTTCTTTCTCCCCTCTCTCTCCAGATAAAATCCTGCGACTTGTGACTGCAGGCCGCCCAACAACCTGCCCGCTTGACCCCATCCCCTCCTCTCTTCTCCAGACCATCTCCGGTGACCTTCTCCCCTACCTCACCTCGCTGATCAACTCATCCTTGACCGCTGGTCATGTCCCTTCCGTCTTCAAGAGAGCGAGAGTTGCTCCCCTTCTCAAAAAAACCAACACTCGACCCCACTGACGTCAACAACTACAGACCAGTATCCCTTCTTTCTTTTCTTTCCAAAACTATTGAGCGTGCCGTCTTTAGCCAACTCTCTTGCTATCTCTCTCAGAATGACCTTCTTGATCCAAACCAATCAGGTTTCAGGACTGGTCATTCAACTGAGACTGCTCTTCTCTGTGTCACGGAGACTCTCCGCACTGCTAAAGCTAACTCTCTCTCCTCTGCTCTTGTCCTTCTAGACCTGTCTGCTGCCTTTGATACTGTGAACCATCAGATCCTCCTCTCCACCCTCTCTGAGCTGGGCATCTCCGGCGCGGCTCACTCCTGGATTGCGTCCTACCTGACCGGTCGCTCCTACCAAGTGGCGTGGCGAGAAGCTGTCTCCCGCACCACGCGCTCTCACCACTGGTGTCCCCCAGGGCTCAGTTCTAGGCCCTCTCCTTTTCTCCCTATACACCAAGTCACTTGGCTCTGTCATATCCTCACATGGCCTTTCATTCATTGCTACGCTGACGATACACAACTAATCTTCTCCTTTCCCCTTCTGATAACCAGGTGGCGAATCGCATCTCTGCATGTCTGGCAGACATATCAGTATGGATGACGGATCACCACCTCAAGCTGAACCCCTGGCAAGACGGAGCTGCTCTTCCTCCCGGGGAAGGACTGCCCGTTCCATGATCTCGCCATCACGGTTGACAACTCCGCTGTGTCCTCCTCCCAGAGTGCGAAGAGCCAGGCGTGACCCTGGACAACACCCTGTCGTTCTCCGCCAACATCAAGGCGGTGACCCGCTCCTGCAGGTTCATGCTCTACAACATTCGGAGAGTACGACCCTGCCTTACACAAGAAGCGGCACAGGTCCTAATCCAGGCACTTGTCATCTCCCGTCTGGACTACTGCAACTCGCTGTTGGCTGGCCTCCCTGCCTGTGCCATTAAACCCCTACAACTCATCCAGAATGCCGCAGCCCGTCTGGTGTTCAACCTTCCCAAGTTCTCTCACGTCACCCCCCTCCTCCGCACACTCCACTGGCTTCCAGTTGAAGCTCGCATCCGCTACAAGACCATGGTGCTTGCCTATGGAGCAGTGAGGGGAACGGCACCTCTGTACCTTCAGGCTCTGATCAGTCCCTACACCCAAACGAGGGCATTGCGTTCATCCACCTCTGGCCTGCTGGCTCCCCTTCCTCTGGCGGAAGCATAGCTCCCCCTCAGCCCAGTCAAAACTGTTCGCTGCTCTGGCACCCCAATGGTGGAACAAGCTCCCTCACGACGCCAGGACAGCGGAGTCCCTCACCACCTTCCGGAGACATTTGAAACCCCACCTCTTTAAGGAATACCTGGGATAGGATAAAAGTAATCCTTCTAACCCCCCCAAATTGTAAAGTGGTTATCCCACTGGCTATAGGGTGAACGTACCAATTTGTGAGTCGCTCTGGCTAAGAGCGTCTGCTAAATGACGTTAATGTGCCCTTGAGCAAGGCACTTGACCCTAATTGCTCCTGTAAGTCGCTCTGGTTAAGAGCGTCTGCTAAATGACTAAAATGTAAATGTAAATGTTAACCTTGTCCAAAACACAATTCTTTCCCCATTAATTTTTCCCAAAGGGATGGCTGAACGAACCAGAGGTAACTTCTTTCCGGCTTATAGAACTACAAGCTGGCGAGCTCTGTAGCTCCTACCTAGCAACTTGTTGCACAAAGCAAGCAATTAGCCTTGTAATGTTAGCTATCTACAGTTGATTTGTTTGATTACAGATTACTTGTCCAGGTTGTATTACCCAATCAGGAAGACATATGCCTGAGTGTCTGCATCATGGGACAGTTCAAGAAGACTTTCTGTCTGCCTCCTGTATTTCCTCTTTTATTCCATGAGAAGATGGTCTTTGTGAAGGTAAGAAGGATAGAAACCTCACTCTTTACCCCGACCAACAACGTTGCTTAGAGGAAGACAAAACAACCTTATTGTCATCCTCAAACTTGCTTTCATATGCTCTTTATCTCTCTCTAAAGACGTTCACAGGAGCTGCTGACCCCGGTCCCATTGCAGACCTAGAAGGTAGTAGTATCTTTCTCATTTTGAGCCTTTCTGTGATATCATTCCATAATATTAAACATCGTATGTCTCTGTGTTATATTCCCTTAGCTGACACAACATCCTTTGAACTGATTCAGCTTGGCCCCGATTCCGACCCGAGTTAAGCACCGTAAATGGAACGTTATAGCCGCGGGAAGTAGGGGTGCTGAGGGCGCTGCAGCACCCCCTGAAAAAGCGTAATTACATTTTGTTTTTAATCAAATAAATGAAAGAAATATTTTTTCACAAAAGTAGTGGACTGGGCCTTTATTAGTCCTGTATTAGCAGACCGATATCGCTGTCTGTAGCGCGGGCCCCCCAAAAATTCAGCCCCCCCCAACTAAAAGTACTTTATTTTTTCTAATAGAAATAACAGCATTCTCCATGCACTGGAATTTACATCTTGATAAGAGTGATTGATAAGAGCTAAGTAAATTAGTAATCTGTTTGGATAAGGGAATTGAAAATATAAATGACACTTGTTTTAGATCTATTTGACCTTATAATCGCTGACAAATGTGAAACCAGTAATATGGCAGCAAACTGAATATCAACATATCAACTTTCCCACAGTAAAGTTTATGAAATTCTGTGCCAATATGCAGAATTTTATTTTACTTAATTGTACAGCCTTTTAACTTACAGGGATGAGCACTCTTGAATGTCTTAATTATGGACTACCCCAAATTTCTCTGTTTCCTTTTTCTATAATGTTAAATATTAGCCACTATCAATATCGACCTTCAGTAGGCGTAATAATAACACATATTCAACTGCCAATTTACTGTTAGTTCCCTTCAGTTGGTATAGCCTACATTATCATTCCATTTAATTACATTGTTTTGTTTACCTTCATTTGCTTCCTCTGTAAATCCCATTACGGCTATGTGGTTGTTGCTGAGGATCATTAGTAACAATTGATAATATAAAAAAAGAAATGTAGGCTAATTAAATCGTTATGGAGCAGAGGGCAGACCAAGCCTTAAAAGTTTGAACCCGACGCATGGCGCAATACTTGTCTGTGTCATCACACAGTTCCATGGTCAGTGCAGGCAATAGAGGAGGGTATATCCTACTATTGTACACTATTCTCCCTATTATACTTCTATGTACACTAATCTTACAACATTACCGTGGGTTAAAAAATGGAATGTGCCAATTTTCAGAATTCGTCACTAAAGGCTCACCAAACCAGATCCTCTCTTGACTTTTCTCTGGTGTTAATGAGCATAGCTATACATAGAAAAGCATTAAGCTATATATTCCTATGTGGTTTTAAAGGGAGATATTTTGGCCACTATTGAAGAGAACACCAGGCCCCAAGCTGACGCCATCGCCTAGAGCCGGTGGTCCCAATAGAGAGACGCTGATGAGGAGATCCATCTCTTTCCCTGTTGGTGCACCGCCTCCTCCACAGGCTTTGTCATATATGTTAAACATCTCCAAAGCCATTTCCCTTCCATTTTGTTTTCTTGAGAATGCAACGATGGTAGATGTTGTGTTTGCACATTTATATTTCAAGCAGTGTGTTATCTGAAGTCACCTTTCTTGTTTGGTTTCCATCACCTTGTTAAAGGCTTTTGTTTTCTACTGTCCCTTCAGGGAATCTCTCCCAAAGTGGAATTTGCAAGCACAGCCATCATTAAGGAATGTGATGGGAAAGATAGCCAGCCTCAGCCTGCCTCCTTTGTAAGTGTGTGTCCTCTCCTCTCTGTCCTCATCACACCCAGTGTTCCCGCGATCATAAAGAATTGTGTTCAGCTGTGAGAGATTTGGATGATACCCAGACAGCCACGGTTGACAGGAAGGAGATGAGGGTTTCTCATTGCCACACAAGACAGTGATCCAAATGGCTCTTTGGTTTTAAAGCATGTCTTATACAATATTTCCCATTATCTTTGCTCTTGTGTTCTTTTGAATTGATGCTCCCATTTCACTATAAGATCACTTAATGGTGGGAGTACATTAAATATATTTTGTGTAGTCAGTTTAGTTTTGCAGCCTGTATTGGAATTTATTGTATAGCTCCACATATAGTGAGCTAAACATGTATACACTTAAGCTGTATCAATTATCCTTACACTCGTCAAGACCCTTGACTTAGACGCTTGGCGTGCGGTAGCAGAGAGAACAGTCTATGACTTGGGTGGCTGAAGTCATTGATCATATTTAGGGCCTTCCTCTGACACCGCCTGGTATAGAGGTCCTTTATGGCAGGGAGCTCGGCGCCAGTAATGTACTGGTACCCTCTTTAGCACCTTGCGGTCGGATGCCAAGCAGTTGGCAGGGAGTTCGGCCCCAGTGCGGATGTTGCCTGTAATCCATGGCTTCTGGTTGGGGTATGTACGTACAGTCACTGTGGGGATGATGTCGTCGATGCACTTATTAATGAAGCCGGTGACTGATGTGGTAAACTCCTCAATGCCATCGGCTGAATCCCAGAACATATTCCAGTCTGTGCTACCAAAACAGTCCTGTAGCTTAGCATCCGCTTCATCTGACCACTTCCGTATTAAGTGTGTCACTGGTACTTCCTGTTTGAATCAGGAGGATAGCGTTATGGTCAGATTTGCGAAATGGAGGGCGAGGGAGAGCTTCGTATGTGTTTCTGTGTGTGGAGTAAAGGTGATCTAGAGTTTTGCACAGGTGACATGCTGGTAGAAATGAGGCAAAACAGATTTCAATTTCCCTGCATTAAAATCACCAGCTACTAGGAGCACCGCCTCTGGATGAGCATTTCCTTGTTTGCTTATGGCCCTATAGATGGGTTGGTTGTTTAGCAACAAAACTGAGGCGTACACAATTATGGGGCAAAACAGACGGGTTTGGCTTAGATTGTTGACAACATTTAAGCTATATTTAGTCTACATTGTTTATTGAAAAAATAAATACATTTGCACAATGACCACTTGTTGTCTCTCAAATACATTGTTACAGTTGTTGGTTAGTTAGCTAGCAAATTATTTGCCTTATTAGCATTGACATGATATCAGTCAAAACACCTCAAAGACATGGTATCAATAAGAAGATTAAATGAGCTGAAACAAGCTGCTTACGATTCTCCACATGGCAGTTTCTTGTCATTCTTGCTAGAAATCTGGCCATTTAGAATCACAACTACATGCTGACTTCTGCCCCATGGAAGCGCGCACATCGTTTTCGTGACATTGTCAGTTAACCCATCTATGCTTGTTGAGTGTGGTCTTAGTGGCAGCATCGATTTGTGGTGGTAAATAGACAGCTATGAAAAATATAGATGAAAACTCTCTTGGTAAATAGTATGTTCTACAGCTTATCATGAGGTATGCTAACTCAGGCGAGCAGAACCTCGAGACTTCCTTAAAACCCTTTCCTGCAGTCAAAGGACCTAGTGGCCTCATGGGTGGAATGTTATTAATATTTTTTAAAATCTGCAGAAAATCTGGTGTTTCTATGTCAAACTTTTTTTTAAATATATTTTCAGTTTTCTGTGATGTATATAAAGTGTAATATTGCAAACAAAAAATGTAATACATTTCAACTCTATATCTGACATGGTACAGGCGTTTTCTTTATTTTAAGCCCATAACCACGTGTGTGAGGTATATACTTTTGTTTCAAAGTAGATTTGTTTAAGACTACCAAGAAACACTGTGTGTGACCCTGATTTAGCCCACTGTAGTTAATATTAGAGATTGCACACCAGCTTTTGTTAACAAAGAGACACACCCCTCCCCCATAACCTTACCCAACGCTGTCATATGGTCTTGACGATGCATAGAAAAACCAGCCAGATGTACAGTGCATTCGGAAAGTATTCAGACCACTTGACTTTTTCCACATTTTGTTACGTTACAGCCTTATTCTAAAATTGATTACATTTGTTTTTTTTCCCTCATCAATCTACACACAATACCACATAACGACAAAACAAAAACAAGAAAGACATTTTAGAAATGTGTGTATATATATACAGTGAGGGAAAAAAGTATTTGATCCCCTGCTGATTTTGTACGTTTGCCCACTGACAAAGAAATGATCTGTCTATAATTTTAATGGTAGGTTTATTTGAACAGTGAGAGACAGAATAACAACAACAAAATCCAGAAAAACGCATGTCAAAAATGTAATAAATTGATTTGCATTTTTATGATGGAAATAAGTATATGACCCCCTCTCAATCAGAAAGATTTCTGGCTCCCAGGTGTCTTTTATACAGGTAACGAGCTGAGATTAGGAGCACACTCTTAAAGGGAGTGCTCCTAATCTCAGCTTGTTACCTGTATAAAAGACACCTGTCCACAGAAGCAATCAATCAATCAGATTCCAAACTCTCCACCATGGCCAAGACCAAAGAGTTCTCCAAGGATGTCAGGGACAAGATTGTAGACCTACACAAGGCTGGAATGGGCTACAAGACCATCGCCAAGCAGTTTGGTGAGAAGGTGACAACAGTTGGTGCGATGATTCGCAAATGGAAGAAACACAAAAGAACTGTCAATCTCCCTCGGCCTGGGGCTCCATGCAAGATCTCACCTCGTGGAGTTACAATGATCATGAGAACGGTGAGGAATCAGCCCAGAACTACACAGGAGGATCTTGTCAATGATCTCAAGGCAGCTGGGACCATAGTCACCAAGAAAACAATTGGTAACACATTACGCTGTGAAGGACTGAAATCCTGCAGCGCCCGCAAGGTCCCCCTGCTCAAGAAAGCACATATGCAGGGCCGTCTGAAGTTTGCCAATGAACATCTGAATGATTCAGAGGAGAACTGGGTGAAAGTGTTGTGGTCAGATGAGACCAAAATGGAGCTCTTTGGCATCAACTCAACTCGCCGTGTTTGGAGGAGGAATGCTGCCTATGACCCCAAGAAGACCATCCTCACCGTCATACATGGAGGTGGAAACATTATGCTTTGGGGGTGTTTTTCTGCTAAGGGGACAGGACAACTTCACTGCATCAAAGGGACGATGGACGGGGCCATGTACCGTCAAATCTTGGGTGAGAACCTCCTTCTCTCAGCCATGGCATTGAAAATGGGTCGTGGATGGGTATTCCAGCATGACAATGACCCAAAACACACGGCCAAGGCAACAAAGGAGTGGCTCAAGAAGAAGCACATTAAGGTCCTGGAGTGGCCTAGCCAGTCTCCAGACCTTAATCCCATAGAAAATCTGTGGAGGGAGCTGAAGGTTTGAGTTGCCAAACGTCAGCCTCGAAACCTTAATGACTTGAAGAAGATCTGCAAAGAGGAGTGGAACAAAATCCCTCCTGAGATGTGTGCAAACCTGGTGGCCAACTACAAGAAACGTCTGACCTCTGTGATTTCCAACAAGGGTTTTGCCACCAAGTACTAAGTCATGTTTTGCAGAGGGGTCAAATACTTATTTCCCTCATTAAAATGCAATTTTGTTGTTGTTATTCTGTCTCTCACTGTTCAAATAAACCTACCATTAAAATTATAGACTGATCATGTCTTTGTCAGTGGGCAAACGTACAAAATCATCAGGGGATCAAATACTTTTTTCCCTCACTGTATATATATATATATATATATATATATATATAAAACGGAAATATGACATTTACATAAGTATTTAGACCCTTTACTCAGTACTTTGTTGAAGCACCTTTGGCATTGATTACAGCCTCGAGTCTTCTTGGGTATGACGCTACAAGCTTGGCACACCTGTGTTTGGGGAGTTTCTCCCATTCTTCTCTGCAGATCCTCTCAAGCTCTGTCAGGTTGGATGGGGAGCGTCGCAGCACAGCTATTTTCAGGTTTCTCCAGAGATGTTAGATCGGGTTCAAGTCCGGGCTCTGGCTGGGCCACTCAAGGACATTCAGAGACTTGTCCCGAAGCCACTCCTGCGTTGTCTTGGCTGTGTGCTTAGGGTCATTGTCCTGTTGGAAGGTGAACCTTCGCCCCAGTCTGAGGTCCTGAGCACTCTGGAGCAGGTTTTCATCAAGGATCTCTCTGTACTTTGCTCTGTTCATCTTTCCCTCGATCCTGACTAGTCTCCCAGTCCCTGCCGCTGAGAATCATCCCCACAGCATGATGCAGCCACCACCATGCTTCACCATAGGAATGGTGCCAGGTTTCCTCCAGATGTGACGCTTGGCATTCAGGCCAAAGAGTTCAATCTTGGTTTCATCAGACCAGAGAATCTTGTTTCTCATGTTCTGAGAGTCCTTTAGGTGACCTTTGGCAAACTCCAAGCGGGCTGTCATGTGCCTTTTACTGAGGTGTGGTTTCTGTCTGGCCACTCTACCATAAAGGCCTGATTGGTGGAGTGCTGCAGAGATGGTTGTCCTTCTGGAAGGTTCTCCCATCTCGACAGAGGAACTCTGGAGCTCTGTCAGAGTGATCATTGGGTTCTTGGTCACCTCCCTGACCAAGGCCCTTCTCCCCCAATTGCTCAGTTTGGCCGGGCGGCCAGGTCTAAGAAGAGTCTTGGTGGTTCCAAACTTCTTCCATTTAGGAATGATGGAGGCCACTGTGTCCTTGGGGCACTTCAATGCTGCAGAAATGTTTTGGTACCCTTCCCCAGATCTGTGCCTCGACACATTCCTGTCTCGGAGCTCTACGGACAATTCCTTCGACCTAATTTGCTCTGACATGCACTGTCAACTGTGGACCTTATATAAACAGGTGTGTGCCTTTCCAAATCATGTCCAATCAATTGAATTACCACAGGTGGACTCCAATCAAGTTGTGGAAACATCTCAAGGATGATCAATGGAAACCGGATGCACCTGAGCTCAATTTCGAGTCTCATAGCAAAGGGTCTGAATACTTATGTAAATAAGGTATTTCAGTTCAAAAATATCTAAAAACCTGTTTTCACTTTGTCATTATGGGGTATTGTGTGTAGATTGATGAGGGGAAAATGAATTTAATCAATTTTAGAATAAGGCTGTAACGTAACAAAATGTGAAAAAAGTCAAGGGGTCTGAATACTTTCCAAATGCACTTTATATTATCCATGTCCTTGTTCAGCCACGACTCCGAGAAACATAGGATATTACAGTTCTTCAGGTCCCATTAATAGGATAGTCTCGAACAGAACTCGTCCAGTTTGTTCTCCAGAGACAGTCAAGATATGATATCTAAATTGTTTTACTTGTTATAATTCCGATCACAGTTTTACATTAAGATTTGTACCTCCTTGATAATATTCGTAGTTTAAAAATACAAAAACAGGCTGATATAATGCTAGCATATCAACATTGGTATCCTCAACAGTTAAAATGCACTGACATTAATTAAATTGATTTCCTTTCTGTTCAAAATGAGGCAGAGGTTGATCCTGCCACTGATAAGAGCACAGTGACCCCCATAGTTAGACATTGAATAACTATTTCTGGACTTTACAGAATGGCATTGTCTATCATTCCAGTCGCATTCAACCATATACCTCTTTTGTTGCCATGGCTACTGACATCCCAGTAGTTTAGCAGCACATTTAAGGGTATCCTCTCCTTGTGAATGCAATTATATAGAAGCAGATCAGTGGAATTGATATCCAGGTCTGGTTCCTGGATGCTTGTTTAAAGGAACAGGCAGTCAATCAGCATTCATATCCCCTGTTCTCACCTGGCTTCTCACCGTGTCCTTTGGATTTGAAGGGCAACTTGTGCTCAGTTGCATAACATGTCCATTTACTTTTCAAATGGAAAATGTTTAGCTCCTTTCAGGATTTGTGTTTTATAACGTGTTCTATCAATTTTGCCAGTGTAATCCGCTCTTTGATGGCTATGCTTTAAAGGGGTAGGCCTATTTGGCAGACAGACAGCAGGAGAGTGAGAGCAAGGTAGTCATCCATTTTCCCTGAGAATTTAAAAGCCCGTCAGTCAGTCCAAAAAGGAATTTGTTATTGTTCCAAACCTCACAGTCCTTTCAAAAAATAATGATCTATCATCAAGTAAGTGTTGTGAAATTTAGGGCCATTCTCCAGGTGCTGTTACCAGAGCCATTTATTTTAATTGGAATTATTGACAAAATGGGAGGGTTCATCATGGCCCCCAAGGGGATGTGGATCAGAGTAAAGTGATAGGGAGAAGAATCACTGCTGCTGCCTTTAGCCTTTCTTCATACAATGCTAATGTATACTCAGGATTCTCATTACCCTGACAGGTTGAGGAAAGCACTGAGGCTCCTCTTTTCCACTTTTATAGCAACCCTTTCAAAATGTCCTGACCTGTGATGGAGAATGTAGTCATTCTCTTCTCCCTCTCTTATTTCTAGTCTCTCAGACAGCTGTCTGTTGTCACTCCTATTTTGTCTGTGTTTGTGTGCATGTCCCTCTTTGTAAAGTCTCATGGTGTGGACTTGACATGGTATTCTTTTTAAATGGGTTTTCTCAACATGATTTGCATACGTTTGAACGGGTCTCGTTTCTTGTTTAATAAGCTATGTGTGGCTCCGGCTTTGTTGTTTCAAGAACACCCTGCTTTATCACCCGTTACCAATACCACCAGGCCACTAATCACATCCAAACAAGCACGACTCATTGTCGAAAATGGCCGCTTTGTGTTCACAGCAAAAAAAGAGAAAGAAAAAACTACTTCTTTTAATTTCATTAAATCGGTCCCTTCCAAATGGCAATCTCAATCAGGATTTATTTATTAAATTTCCTAAAAATCTGTTTATATGCCAGGATGTCGCAATTAGCATTTAAAGTATCTTTATTCTACAACCCATGTAATGTTATTATCATATTAGTCTGAAGCTGGCTATCAAATGCAATTAACATTTTTTAAACTTATTTATCTGGGCATCGCCCGCAGGAACTAAGATATTGCATCTCAGAATTATGTTAGTGACCATTAGAATTATTGAAGTCATTTTGCAACCATGGCGATATCCAAGTACAGAAGTGTAACATTTTAAGCTGCACGGTTTTAATGAAGGAAATCACATATTTGTGGTGGAGCTATTTTGTTCATATCCAGCTTAGTTCTGTGGCTTGTGCTTTTGAATCAACATAAGCTCCTATGTTTATTCAAAATAAAGAAATCAACATTGAAATATCAAAAAGTAGCTTAGTTGTGCAATTGCAGTATATAGTTGCAGCTGTGGTCCTATAATTTTTTTCACTCCAACCTGTTGCCTCTCCCTGCAACCTTGCTGTAGTCCCTCACCAGCCAAACAGTCCCCAGCCAGACCGAGACTGCTGTAGTCCCTCCCCAGCCAAACAGACCCCAGCCAGACGAAGACCAGACCAAGGGGCTGTGGGGAGCCCTGGACGGATGCTGAAAGGGAAGAATCTGACTCTGACTCTGAATGGTCCATCCAGTGGATATGAGCAGCCCACTTTAGCCTCCCAGAACCGTGCTCACTCTCCTTACACCCACCGCAGGATGTGTCAGCTGTCTGAAGTCAGGCAGCGACTCAGCCACCTCCAACTGGGTCTCTACAAGTTCAAGAAGTAAACAGAGCCACAGATCCCATTAGTGGTTGGTGTTTTTCTCGCTGTCTGAAAAACAGTTAGTCTGACTGTGTTTGTTGGGCTAGGCTACATCTAGAATATTCCTTAGTATTGCCTGGGCAGCAGGTAGCCTAGTGGTTAGAGCGTTGGGCCAGAATGTTTGCTGGTTTGGATACCCGAGCACACAAGGTAAAAATCTGTTGATGTGCCCTTGAGCAAGGCACTTAACCCCAATTTGCCCAAGGGGCGCCGTACTACTATGGCTGACCCTGTAAAACAACGCATTTCACAATACAATATATACAGTGCATTCGGAAAGTATTCAGACCCCTTGAATTTTTCCAAATTTTGTTACATTACAGCCTTATTCTAAAATTTATTAAATTGTTTTTTTCCCCTCATCAATCTACATACTATACCCCATAATGACAAAGCAAAAACAAGTTTTAGAAATATTTGCTAATTTAAAAAAATAAAAAAACTGGAATATTACATTTACATAAGTATTCAGACACTTTACTCTGTTGAAGCACATTTGGCAGTGATTACAGACTCGAGTCTTCGTGGGTATGACACTACAAGCTTGGCACACCTGTATTTGGGGAGTTTCTCCCATTCTTCTCTGCCGATCCTCTCAAGCTCTGTCAGGTTCGATCGGGTTCAAGTCCGGGTTCTGGCTGGCCCACTCAAGGACATTCAGGTACTTGTCCCGAAGCCACTCCTGCGTTGTCTTGGCTGTGTGCTTAGGGTCATTGTCCTGTTGGAAGGTGAACCTTCGCCCCAGTCTGAGGTCCTGAGCACTCTGGAGCAGGTTTTCATCAAGGATCTCTCTGTACTTTGCTCCGTTCATCTTTCCCTCGATCCTGACTAGTCTCCCAGTCCCTGCCGCTGAATAACATCCCCACAGCATGATGCTGCCACCACCATGCTTCACCATAAAGATGGTGCCAGGTTTCCTCCAGACGTGACGCTTCGCATTCAGGCCAAAGAGTTCAATCTTGGTTTCATCAGACCAGAGAATCTTGTTTCTCATGGTCTGAGAGTCTTTATGTACCTTTTGGCAAACTCCAAGCAGGCTGTCATGTGCCTTTTACTGAGGAGTGGCTTCCTTCTGGCCACTCTACTATAAAGGCCTGATTGGTGGAGGACCTATATACTAGGCGATGTCAGAGGAAGGCCCAAAAAATTGTCAAAGACTCCAGTCACCCAAGTCATAGACTGTTCTCTCTGCTACCGTACGGCAAGTGGCACCGGAGCGCCAAGTCTAGGACCAAAAGGCTCCTTAACAGCTTCTACCCCCATGCCATAAGAATGCTGAACAATTAATCAAATGGCCAAACACATATTTACATTGAACCCCTCCCCCCTCCCTTTGTTTTTACACTGCTGCTACTCGCTGTTTATTATCTATGCATAGTCACTTTACCCCTACCTACATGTACAAATGACCTCGACTAACCTGTGCCTCCTGTATATAGCCTCGTTATTGTTATTATATTGTGTAACTTTATTGTGTAACTTTTTTATTACATTTTTAGCTTTAGTTGATTTAGTAAATATTTTCTTAACTCTATTTCTTGAACTGCATTGTTGGTTAAGGGCCTGTAAGTAAGCATTTCATGGTAAGGTCTACACCTGTTGTATTAAGCGCATGTGACAAATAACATTTGATTTGATTTGATTTGGAGTGCTGCAGAGATGGTTGTCCTTCTGGAAGGTTCTCCCATCTCCACAGACAAACTCTAGAGCTCTCTCAGAGTGACCATCGGGTTCTTGTTCACCTCTCTGACCAAGGCCCTTCTCCCCCAATTGCTCAGTTTGGCCGGGCGGCCAGCTCTAGGAAGAGTCTTGGTGGTTCCAAACTTCTTCCATTTAAGAAGGATTGAGGCCACTGTGTTCTTGGGGACCTTCAATGCTGCAGAAATATTTCAGTATCCTTCCCCAGATTGGAGCTCTACGGACAATTCCTTCGACCTCATGGCTTCGTTTTTGCACTGACATGCACTGTCAACTGTGGGACCTTATTTAGACAGGTGTGTGCCTTCCCAAATCATGCAATCAAATGAATTTACCACAGGTTGACTCCAATCAAGGATGATCAATGGAAACAGGATGCACCTGAGCTCAATTCAGAGTCTCATAGCAAAGGGTCTGAATACTTATGTAAATAAGGTATTTCCGTTTTTTATTTTTAATACATTTGCAAAAATATCTAAAAATCGGTTTTCGCTTTGTCATTATGGGGTATTGTGTGTAGATTGCTGAGGATTTGTATTTATTTAATCCATTTTAGAATAACGCTGTAACGTAACAAAGTGGAAAAAGTCAAGGGGTCTGAATACATTCTGAAGGCACTGTATGTATGTTAAGCTTTTTGCAGTTTATTCCACCAGCACTTCTTTCACTCTCTTTCTTTAAGCCTCTCTATATGTATTGTCAGTATAATAGTTTGCATTTTTTACTACAAACATTGTAAATGTATCACGATTGAAGGATTTGCATATCTTATATAGGGTATTGCTATGATCAAGCTCAATAAATCCAAAGCCCCTGGGAATGGATTGAGAACAACTGGAAATCCTTTCACTGGCTCCTCATGTTTCTGTTTGATTGTTAATTTAAAGAACATCCAGTCCTGAGGTGTAAATGTCAAAGCTGTCATGTCATAAACATCCACGGGATCGGTGTCCCGTATAAGGGACGGTTGAGCTAACGTGCACTAATGTGATTAGCATGAATGTTGTAAGTAACAGCAAACTTTCCAGGACATAGACATATCTTATATGGACAGAAAGCTTACATTCTTGTAAATCTAACTGCACTGTCCAATTTACAGTAGCTATTACAGTGAAAACATACCATGCTATTGTTTGAGGCAAGAGTACAACAACAAAAAACGTATCACTGCAACTGGTTTGATACATTCACCTCTGAAGGTAAATAATGTACTTACATTCAGTAATCTTGCTCTGATTTGTCATCCTAAGGGTCACAGAGATAAAATGTAGCATAGTTTTGTTTGATAAAATCCATTTTTATATTCAAATGTAGGAACTGGGTTCTACAGTTTGAACCCTTGCTGTCTCTGGCTCCACACCCACCCCGCCCGGCCATCTAGATGTGTGAAAGTTAGTGTATAAGCTAATGATCCATCATGTATGACATTCCTGGGAGTGTGTAAACTTACATTTTGTATTAACATGTCATTTTTGTATGTTCTCTATAGTTATGTACTTGAAAATGTATCAATTGACCAATTCGGCACATTTGGGCAGACTTGATACAAAATAGTCCAGTATTGCAATGCTTCACTGGAACAATCTGAAACTTTAAACACACACCGCTGCCATCTACTGGACAACATCTAAATTGTGCCTAAACTGCAATATTATATTGTGGCCTTTCTCTTGCATTTCAAAGATCATGGAACAAAAATAAAAGTAAAAAACACATGTTTTTTTGTTTGTATTATCTTTTACCAGAGCTAATGTATCATATTCTCCTACATTATTTTCACATTTCCACAAACTTCAAAGTGTTTCCTTTCAAATGGTATCAAGAATATGCATATCCTTGCTTCAGGTCCTGAGCTACAGGCAGTTAGATTTGGGTATGTCATTTTAGGCGAAAATTGAAAAAAAGGGTCCGATCCTTAAGAGGTTGAAGTAAAGATTGGAATTAAACCTTAATATCAGTGGACATCCTGGGGCTACAATTAACCAAGGTAATTAAGAGTCAAACCATGATTAACAAATAGTTACCTATTGAAGTAGCTGCATTATCAATTTGTGTTTAAAGCACTTGTTTATGTGGAAGCAAATGGCTAATTTCTTCAGTGAGGGTGACAATATTCATGTTTAATTGATGTACCAGTGGTTTAATTGAAGAGTGTGGTTTAACCTTTTTTTCTCTTTGGTTTAACCTTTTTATAGTCTTTATATGGAGTGATAAACTCTTGAATGAAAAATATAGCAGAAGAAATGAAGCCCCTGTGTGTCGTTACATGCTGCCTAGCACCTCTACTACTCTGATAATGACTGACGTTAGCTGATTGTTTTATATTTTATCTGCTACAGGTCTCCAGTACTCTGAGTGCCTTCATGATTGAGACTCCTTCTTCTCATCTCCCCACAGCAGGTCCACCAGCTTTGCTGCAGACGGGAGGTGAGATTATGTGTAGCAATATCACATTTTATTTGTCACATGCGCCGAATACAATAAGTGTAGACCTTACTGTGAAATGCTTACTTACAAGCCCTTAACCAACAATGCAGTTCAACAAATATAGTTAAGAAAATATTAAAGTAAAATTAACTAAAGTAAAAAAAAAAAAAAAAAAAAAGTAACACAAGAAAATTACATAACAATAATGAGGCTATATACAGGTGGTACCGGTACCGAGTCAATGTGCGGGGGTACAGGTTAGTCGAGGTAATTTGTAAAGTGACTATGCATAGATAATAAACAGCGAGTAGCAGCAGTGTAAAAACAAAGGGAGGGGGGAGGGGTGTCAATGTAAATATGTGGGGGGGGGTTCAATGTAAATAGTCTGGGTGGCCATTTGATTAATTGTTCAGCAGTCTTATGGCTTGGGGGTAGAAGCTGTTAAGGAGCCTTTTGGTCCTAGACTTGGCGCTCCGGTACCGCTTGCCGTGCGGTAGCAGAGAGAACAGTCTATGACTTGGGTGACTGGAGTCTTTGACAATTTTTTGGGCCTTCCTCTGACACCGCCTAGTATATAGGTCCGGGATGTCAGGAAGCTTGGCCCCAGTGATGTACTGGGCCGTACGCACTACCCTCTGTAGCGCCTTATGGTCAGATGCAGAGCAGTTGCCATACCAGGCGGTGATGCAACCGGTCAGGATGCTCTCGATGGTGCAGCTGTATAACTTGTTGAGGATCTGGGTACCCATGCAAAATCTTTTCAGTCTCCTGAGAGGGAACAGGTGTTGTCGTGCCCTCTTCACAACTGTCTTGGTGTGTTTGGACCATGATATTTGGTTGGTGATATGGACATCAAGGAACCTGAAACTCTCGACCCGCTCCACTTCAGCCCCGTCAATGTTAATGGGGGCTTGTTCGGCCCTCCTTTTCCTATAGACCACGATCAGCTCCTTTGTCTTGCTCACATTGAGGGAGAGGTTGTTGTCCTGGTACCACACTGCCAGGTCTCTGACGTCCTCCCTATAGGCTGTCTCATCATGTCGGTGATCAGGCCTACCACTGTTGTGTCGTCAGCAAACATAATGAGGGTGTTGGAGTCGTGCTTGGCCACGCAGTCGTGGGTGAACACGGATTTCATGAGGGGACTAAGCACGCACCCCTGAGGGGCCCCAGTGTTGAGGATCAGCGTGGCAGATGTGTTGTTGCCTACCCTTACCACCTGGGGGCGGCCCATCAGGAAGACCAGGATCCAGTTGCAGAGGGAGATGTTTAGTCCCTGGGTCCTTAGCTTAGTGATGAGCTTTGAGGGAACTATGGTGTTGAACGCTGAGCTGTAGGCAATGAACAGCATTCTCACATAGGTGTTCCTTTTATCCAGGTGGGAAAGAGCGATTGAGATTGCATCATCTGTGGATCTGTTGGGGTGGTGTGCAACACAATATCTTTGTTGGTGGATATAAACACATTCTATTTGTTGAAATACTTGACTAACTTACAGGTTACTACTTTTGCACTTATGGTACAGTACAGTTATTCTTATTTTTCTCTCCATAGATTCCTCCCTCCATGTCATCATGAATTTTGAACATGGATCATTACTGTCATTCAATCAATTACAAGTAAGATTTGGATTATCCATGGCAAATTTCTTAAGTTCTTACAGCTCAGAAATATTCATATAAATATTCAATCGCTTCAACAGAATCTGGATGAACCTAAGGCATTTAGCATAGACAAAATACTGACAGAAGCTGATATGCCAAATAAGTTTATTGCCAAGTTATATCAAGGGTTGATTGAAACTCTACCTGAAGGTTCAGAACCTATAAGGAAAAAATGGGAAACAGATCTGAAGGAAGAAATTGAGGAGAACCATTGGTCACAGATACAGTTGAAGTCAGGGTACAGGGTCAACTGTAGCTCAGTTGGTAGAGCATGGCGCTTGCAACACCAGGGTTGTGGGTTCGTTTCCCACGGGGGGCCAGTATGAAAATGTATGCACTCACTAACTGTAAGTCGCTCTGGATAAGAGCGTCTGCTAAATGACAAATGTAAGTCGGAGGTTTACATACACTTAGGTTGGAGTCATTAAAACTCATTTTTCAACCACTGCACAAATTTCTTGTTAACAAATTATAGTTTTGGCAAGTCGGTTAGGACATCTACTTTGTGCATGACACAAGTACAATTTGAGGTGTACCTGTGGATGTATTTCAAGGCCTACCTTCAAACTCAGGGCCTCTTTGCTTGACATCATGGGAAAATCAAAAGAAATCAGCCAAGACCTCAGAAAAAGAATTGTAGACCTCCACAAGTCTGGTTCATCCTTGGGAGCAATTTCCAAACACCTGAAGGTACCACGTTCATCTGTACAAACAATAGTACGCAAGTATAAACACCATGGGACCACGCAGCCGTCATACCGCTCAGGAAGGAGACGCGTTCTGTCTCCAAGAGATGAACGTACTTTGGTGTGAAAAATACAAATAAATCCCAGAACAACAGCAAAGGACCTTGTGAAGATACTGGAGGAAACAGGGACAAAAGTATCTTTATCCACAGTAAAACAAGTCCTATATCAACATAACCTGAAAGGCCGCTGAGCAAGGAAGAAGCCACTGCTCCAAGACCACCATAAAAAAGCCAGACTACGGTTTGCAACTGCACATGCACATGGGGACAAAGATCGTACTTTTTATAGAAATGTCCTCTGGTCTGATGAAACAAAACTGTTTGGCCATAATTACCATCGTTATGTTTGGAGGAATAAGGGGGGGCGGCTTGCAAGCCGAAGAACACCATCCCAACCGTGAAGCACGGGGGTGGCAGCATCATGCTGTGGGGGTGCTTTGCTGCAGGAGGGACTGGTGCACTTCACAAAATAGATGGAATCACGAGGAAGGAAAATTATGTGGATATATTGAAGCAGCATCTCAAGACAAGTCAGGAAGTTAAAGCTTGGTCGCAAATGGGTCTTCCAAATGGACAATGACCCCAAGCATACTTCCAAAGTTGTGGCAAAATGGTTTAAGGACAACAAAGTCAAGGTATTGGAGTGGCCATCTCAAAGCCCTGACCTCAATCCTATAGAACATTTGTGGGCAGAACTGAAAAAGCAAGGAGGCCTACAAACCTGACTCAGTTACACCAGCTATGTCAGCAGGAATGGGCCAAAATTCACCCAACTTATTGTGGGAAGCTTGTGGAAGGCTACCCGAAACATTTGACCCAAGTTAAACAATTTAAAGGCAACGCTACCAAATACTAATTGAGTGTATGTAAACTTCTGAACCACTGGGAATGTGATGAAAGAAATAAAAGCTGAACTAAATCATTCTACTATTATTCTGACATTTCACATTCTTAAAATAAAGTGGTGATCCTAACTGACAGGGAATTTTTACTAGGATTAAATGTCAGGAATTGTGAAAAACTGAGTTTAAATGTATTTGGCTAAGGTGTATGTAAACTTCCGACTTCAACTGTATGTGAAAATGTTCATACCTGATCCTACAACTAAGACATAAACTACTGCAATTTAAGATAATTCATAGGACTTACTACACTCCTGCCAGAATGCATATAATTCACAATTTTGGGATAATGTATGTGCTATCATTTCATTGTGTCTAGGAATTTATATCCATCCATCTCCACGATTATGTCTGTTGGGAAATGTAAATATTGGTGATCAATATCAGAGAAAGTTTTGTTATCTAGGTCTAATTGCTGCAAAAACATTTATAGCCGTTAATTGGATAGCCTCATATTCACCCTCAATAACAAACTGGAGGATTGAACTATCTAGCTACATACCGATTTTGTATATTATAAAATGAAACAAAAACCAGAAGTGGAAACCATGATCACCGGAAGTGGAAGCCATGATCACCTTGGGGAATGTGTTGTCTAGTGGACATTTTGTTTTTGTGTTGTTTGTGTGGTGTTGCGGAAAACTGTCAAAAAATAAAGATTCCTGCCTCCTTGGCAGCGGCTACAGACCAAAGCCTGTTAAAGTAGGTCAATATATTGAATATACACTACCGGTCAAAAGTTTTAGAACACCTACTTATTCAAGGGGTTTTCTTTATTTTTACTATTTTCTGCATTGTAGAATAATAGTGAAGACATCAACATTATGAAATAACACATATGGAATCATGTAGTAACCAAAAAAGTGTTAAACAAATCTAAATATATGTTATATTTGAGATTCTTCAAATAGCCACCCTTTGACTTGATGACAGCTTTGCACACTCTTGGCATTCTCTCAACCAGCTTCACCTGGAATGCTTTTCCAACAGTCTTGAAGGAGTTCCCACATATGCTGAGCACTTGTTGGCTGCTTTTCCTTCACTCTGCGGTCCGACCCAAACCATCTCAATTTGGTTGAGGTCGGGGGATTGTGGAGGCCAGGTCATCTGATGCAGCACTCCATCACTCTCCTTCTTGGTAAAATAGCCCTTACACAGCCTGGAGGTGTGTTGGGTCATTGTCCTGTTGAAAAACAAATGATAGTCCCACTAAGCCCAAACCAGATGGGATGGCATATCGCTGCAGAATGCTGTGGTAGCCATGCTGGTTAAGTGTGCCTTGAATTCTAAATAAATCACAGACAGTGTCACCAGCAAAGCACCATAACACCTCCTCCTCCATGCTTTACGGTGGGAAATACACATGCAGCGTCTCACAAAGACATGGCGGTTGGAACCAAAAATCTCAAACTTGGACTCCATACCAAAGGACACATTTCCACTTGTCTAATGTCCATTACTCGTGTTTCTTGGCCCAAGCAAGTCTTTTCTTCTTATTGGTGTCCTTTAATAGTGGTTTATTTGCAGAAATTTGATCATGAAGGCCTGATTCACACAGTCTCCTCTGACCAATTGAGGTTGAGATGTGTCTGTTACTTGAACTCTGTGAAGCATTAATTTGGGCTGCAATTTCTGAGGCTGGTAACTCTAATGAACTTATCCTCTGCAGCAGAGGTAACTCTGAGTCTTCCATTCCTGTGGCGGTCCTCATGAGAGCCAGTTTCATCATAGCACTTGATAGTTTTTGCGACTGCACTTGAAGAAACGTTCAAAGTTCTTGAAATGTTGCGTATTGACTGACCTTCATGTCTTAAAGTAATGATGGACTGTCGTTTCTCTTTGCTTATTTGAGCTGTTCTTGCCATAATATGGACTTGGTCTTTTACCAAATAGGGCTATCTTCTGTATGCCCCCACTACCTTGTCACAACACAACTGATTGGCTCAAACGCATTAAGAATGAAAGAAATTCCACAAATTAACTTTTAAGAAGGCACACCTGTTAATTGAAATCCATTCCAGGTGACTACCTCATGAAGCTGGTTGAGAGAATGCCAAGAGTGTGCAAAGCTGTCGTCAAGGCAAAGGGTGGCTATTTGAAGAATCTCAAATATAAAATATATTTTGATTTGTTTAACACTTTTTTGGTCACTACATGATTCCATATGTGTTATTTCGTTGTTTTGATGTCTTCGCTATTATTCTACAATGTAAAAAATAGTAAAAATAAAGAACAACCCTTGAATGAATAGGTGTTCTAAAACTTTTGACCGGTAGTGTATGTAACACATGAAAAACAGCACATTAATTATCTGTTGCTTGTAAAGAATGGAAATACTGCATTTAATCATGTGATATAAATAACTAATGCAGTGCATTCAATAGTGCTGACCATAGGGCTTCTGGTCTCTCTCAAGGTAGGCACTGGCTGTCTGAAGACTCAGAAATACCTAGGGAAGTTTTCTAGACAGGACTGTTCCAGAACCATAGTCAGGGTGGCTCGGTCAGACCTGGCTGCCCAGTCCTCCACCTGTGTCTGGCCCGAGGAGTCCCCTGCTCAGTCCCCTGCTCAGTCGCTCCTCCCTCAGAAAGGTAACAACACACACACCCGCTACTGGAACACAGTTCAACATTCATGGATTTTTCTGTCCTGGCCTCCTGTGGGTTTTATGCTATGTTAGTTTCCCACACAGCCGTCCTCCTGAGATAAAGTCTGATAATAAGGAGCATAATTAAAGTCCCTGCTAATGACTTGGTGTTTTGGCCCTGAGCAGTTTGTGCAGATGTTCACCAATGACAAGATCTGAAGCTGTGTGTCATTAGGTATCTTCTCTAGCTTGAAATCAGTTTTTCTTCCAGTTGAGTAAAAAGGGGAAGAAAAAAAGTTTGGGGCAGAATTTGCCTAGACTTCGTCATGCTCCGAGCTAAACTGTTTGTGTTTTCTCAAAAGCTGTTGAAAAGATTGCGGGTAAACCACTTCTCCCATATGAATTTCCAATTATGTGGAATTGACAAAATGTGTACCTCATGAGAGCCTGGCCAGATACAAAAGGCTGTGTACGTCTAAGCTTTTTTTTGATCACACTCGACAGCCAAGATGAATATCCCCCTCTCTCAAATTACGGGATCTGATGTCTTGTCATGTTTGTTCATTACTTAAAAGAAAAAAAGGATCCCTGAGAAAATTGTATTGAGTGTGGTTCAGCGAGACCGAATGCATTTGACCTGACACACACTTTAATACATTCTGAGAGACCCTGTCATTGATCTGAACAGGTGCGAACTAAACCAACAAATGTTTGTTTGTTTGTTCCCCCACCTCCCTGTTTCAGTTCTTAAGTAAACATTAAAATCAATATACAATTTTAAACTGGAGAGTAAATTGTAGGAAATGAATGATACTTCTCTCAATTGAAAACGCGACCGAAGTCACAGAGCTGGAGATTAAGCTGGGCTTTGTAGATTCCAACAACGGGAGAAGGAGCACGTCTTCTGGAAGTCTTTCATGGAAAAGCCTATGATAGATGCTCACATCATCTCTGCCCTCCACCCTCAGTCTATTCATGTTCTAATGATTTATCCTTTATGACTATCTATCTGAAGCAGTGACTACATTTAGCAGCACCAAACGGCAAGACAGCACGACTCCCTTACCAATCAGATGTGGATAGGAAGTAATCCAGGAATTAGAAGTATTTACTTTGTATGTCTTTGTAAGCTTCCTTTTATTTTATATGGCCATTCTGCCCATTAATGGACAGCAATACTTTTATGTTGTACTGAAAAATAAGTCTGTGTCCCTAAACTAATAAAGTATTTTCTGTTGAAATTACACTGCTCAGGATCAGAACGGAGATTCAAATCACACTTTTAGAAGAGTTGAAACATTCAAAGCCTCAATAATATAAAGTAGTTACCTACATGCTACAGTGGGTACATTTATATATTTTGTCGACATGTTTAATGCCTGTGTTATATCCACTGATATTTGTATCCCATGTCTTTCCTTGGGATACAGCACAGTATAGTGGAGAAAAGGAGTAATGTCAGAATACAAAATTATTGGCACCCTTGATATAGATGAGCAAAGAATACTGTGTAAAATCAAAATTTCACATCTCAGTCTCCGGACTTGAACCAAATGGAAAACCTGTAGTTTGAATTGAAGAGGGCAGTCCATAAGTGCAGACAAAGGATATCAAGGACCTGGAAAGCTTATGTATGGAGGAATGGTCTAAGATCCCTCCCAATGTGTTCTCCAATCTCATAAAACATTTCAGAAAAATACTCTGTGCCATTATCCTCGCAAGGTGAGGTATTGAAAACAGGGATGCCAATAATTTCGACCCCTATCTTTTTTTGCAGTACTTGTTAAACAAGATGTATTTCTCTGAGCAATTGTATTAGTCTAAAATAATATAATTATCACAAAAAAATGCATACAATATAGCTCTGTTTTTGTATTCTTTATTTTATACTGTCTTTTTTGCTAATCTTTATCAAGGGTGCCAATAATTTTGGACCTGACTGTACATAAAATACTTTCTTTTTTTAGGTGAAGGGAACAATATTGCAGATTTTCATTGTGTCTCCAGCTTACCATAATGTTACATACTTTGTTGTATGAAGCTAATGTGATGTGACTCACTGATGTCATTATTCTAGGTTCCATAGTAGCGTGTCCAGTCCGTCTGTGGAGATCCACAGTCGAGTCCAGAAGATTCTCCACACCCATGCTACTGACAGGAAACTACACTTTGTGAGTAACCTATGACCTTTTAGGATAGACAAAGCATAGGCCCCCACTGATATTGACTGATACTGATCAATGTCTAAGACGCATTTATAATATGGAGCTTGGCACTCGTTGGCTATGAAGCTTAATATGCATGTTCTGGGACATTAGTTCTGCACTACATCTTTTTCTAGTCACACTTTGATTTGACTTATTTAGTGAGCTGAACTTCCTCTCACCTCTGTGTTCATATTTGTTCCACATATCATTTTAATTTTAATTTAAAGCCCTGAAATACCTGTTAGGATCGGTTTGCCTCAAATGGAAAAAGCTGGCAAGCTGGCAGGTGTTGTGTTAAAAAACGTTTCACCTCCCACCCTTTGCTGTTTGAAATGTCTTGATGGCAAAATCAAAGTGAAATCTGTTTAATTACTCTAAAGCTAGCTGAAATCCGCTCTGAAATAAAAGGGAGACGGGGTTTTGTGGGGGGATCTTCAGGCAGTAAGCTGCTGTTAAGGGCTCAACTTCCCCAGCATAAAAAGAGAGAAGGTACCAAGGAGCCTCAGCATGGTGCCAACAGCTACATGGCTGAAGCAGAGCTTCAAGACGAATAATTGCCTAATCCACACATAATTAAAAGGAAAGACTGAGGGGGATTTGATTAATGATAATTAAATCAAACAACTGAAAGAGCTTGACTTAAAAGCTGGAATCCTTAATGGTGAAACAGCCTCGTCCGTTTGCGATATTAAAACAACAAAAGAAGTTTCTGAAAAAAAACAACTAACACTGTTTTTTTCCCCTCTGACATCATTGCACGCGTGATAGAACCACGATGTGCGACGCTCCCCAGCTCTACTTAGTAAACAAAACAATAGCTGTGGGGCGGACAATGGTGCATTTTCCCCTACTGCGGATTCCATCTTTAAATATGATATTTTGAATTATACTAAACAACTAGTGCAGTCTTAAAACATTTGTTTTGATATTAATTGATTCGCTAATGTCACATATTTATTTCACACACTTGCTCTATTCAATCCGTATCGCGGAAATTCAGCGTTACAGCGTGATTGAAATTTAAAGGCAATGTTCCAGCGTTAGCAGAGACCGAATTCACTGTAAACACTGCAGATTTCGTTTCAATAGGAAATTACCTTAACATTTCTAGCTTCAGTGATACAGATTGAATAGAGCCTTTGGTGTGTGTAATCTGTTAATCTTTTCAGTGACGCTCAATAATATTACATTTTTTTGTGGTATATTTTCAGGACGAGGATGGGTGTTCGGCAGCTCTCCTGTGAAAACTCTTTATATGACAGCCAGGACTTTCAGGACAGGTACACACTCTTTAGCCTGTCATAATACATTTAAACACTTTGTCACTGACATCTTAATTTTATAACAACCAGAAAGACAATGGGCTCTATTCAATCAGATCCACTTCAGCCGAAATCTAAGCAGTTGTTTTGGCGGTGTCAGAGGTGGAACTGTATTAGAGTTGTCAAAACCACAAGCAGCTCCTGGAATTATGCCTAAAGCGGACATTGCCGTTGGCTGCATGGAGCCGCATTAACAGAAATCACATGCAGGCTTGTATACATGTTTGAACACTGGAATGTGAGATGCAATCTACACCTCAATTAAGATGCTAGAAATCCTAATTATTTCATTTTTCAATTTCAGCATAATTATTTATATAAAGCCCTTTCTCGTTCTGAACTTCTAAAACAAGTGTGGCGGGTGTGGCTTCCTCACAATGATCGCAAAAGCAGCTGCTCACCTCTGACACTGCCAAAACATCCGCTATGTGGGTGTCTGCTATCGCCAGTTAATGCTTGATCTGATTGAATTTAGGCCAATATCTATTATTCCACAGACTGGATACCATCTATCCACTGTTTTGACAATATCTTTTTGTGTGGCAATTAATCCTGTCTTTTTTTAAATGTTAGTTATCTTTGAACAATAATTAGAACAATGTGCATTAAATGACCCATACTGTGGCATTCTTCTCAACCTGAGGCCTTGTCTGATGTCATCCAGCTGTAGGGACACTCTTGGAGAGACATCTGTCCACCTAGACGGTGGGACGTTCTGGAGCAGCCAGGCTTCTCCCTACACAGGGAAATCCCAAAGGGCTGTGTTTGAGGAGTCTGGAACGCATCTATAAGAACATGTACAGGAGGGCCTCCAGCACCACCTTAGATCTACATACATAATTGCTACAGACACCTGTCTGGGCTCCAATTATGACAGTGGTGGTACATGAGATGGCTAAGATGAAGGAACACTGAAGAAATACTGACACTGTGCTAACAAGACCGGATTACTGAATGGGCATGCAGTTGGGGGCCCCCGAGATACAGTAGCATATGAACACGTCATAAGCAATGGTAAAATGTGTAGAATTGCAGGAAATTAGCTTTAAAACTGCAACATTTTCTCTCGGCCTCATGAAAGAATGTGTAGAATAGCATAAAACTGCACATTTTTCTCTGCCCCATGGCAAAATGTGTTGAAATGCAGGGAGTTAGCTGTTTTCATATATATATATATATATATATATATATATATATATATATATATATATATATATATATATATATATATATATATATATATCATACATACACACACATACATACACACATACAGTTGTGAAAAGAGGCCTGTAATTTTCATCATAGGTACACGTCAACTATGACAGACAAATTGAGAGAAAAAAAATCCAGAAAATCACATTGTAGGATTTTTAATGAATTTATTTGCAAATTATGGTGGAAAATAAGTATTTGGTCACCTACAAACATGCAAGATTTCTGTCTCTCACAGACCTGTAACTTCTTCATTAAGAGGCTCCTCTGTCCTCCACTCGTTACCTGTATTAATGGCACCTGTTTGAACTTGTTATCAGTATAAAAGACACCTGTCCACAACCTCAAACAGTCACACTCCAAACTCCACTATGGCCAAGACCAAAGAGCTGTCAAAGGACACCAGAAACAAAATTGTAGACCTGCACCAGGCTGGGAAGACTGAATCTGCAATAGGTAAGCAGCTTGGTTTGAAGAAATCAACTGTGGGAGCAATTATTAGGAAATGGAAGACATACAAGACCACTGATAATCTCCCTCGATCTGGGGCTCCACGCAAGATCTCACCCCGTGGGTCAAAATGATCACAAGAACGGTGAGCAAAAATCCCAGAACCACACGGGGGACCTAGTGAATGACCTGCAGAGAGCTGGGACCAAAGTAACAAAGCCTACCATCAGTAACACACTACGCCGCCAGGGACTCAAATCCTGCAGTGCCAGACGTGTCCCCCTGCTTAAGCCAGTACATGTCCAGGCCCGTCTGAAGTTTGCTAGAGGATTGGGAGAATGTCATATGGTCAGATGAAACCAAATAGAACTTTTTTGGTAAAAACTAAACTCGTCGTGTTTGGAGGACAAAGAATGCTGAGTTGCATCCAAAGAACACCATACCTACTGTGAAGCATGGGGGTGGAAACATCAACTTTGGGGCTGTTTTTCTGCAAAGGGACCAGGACGACTGATCCGTGTAAAGGAAAGAATGAATGGGGCCATGTATCGTGAGATTTTGAGTGAAAACCTCCTTCCATCAGCAAGGGCATTGAAGATGAAACGTGGCTGGGTCTTTCAGCATGACAATGATACCAAACACACCGCCCGGGCAACGAAGGAGTGGCTTCGTAAGAATAATTTCAAGGTCCTGGAGTGGCCTAGCCAGTCTCCAGATCTCAACCCCATATAAAATGTTTGGAGGGAGTTGAAAGTCCGTGTTGCCCATCGATAGCCCCAAAACATCACTGCTCTAGAGGAGATCTGCATGGAGGAATGGGCCAAAATACCAGCAACAGTGTGTGAAAACCTTGTGAAGACTTACAGAAAACATTTGACCTGTGTCATTCAAACAAAGGGTATATAACAAAGTATTGAGAAACTTTTGTTATTGACCAAATACTTATTTTCCACCATAATTAGCAAATAAATTCATTAAAAATCTTAATGTGATTTTCTGGAAAATAAAATCTCATTTTGTCTGTCATAGTTGACGTGTACCTATGATGAAAATGACAGGCCTCTCATCTTTTTAAGTGGGAGAACTTGCACAATTGGTGGCTGACTAAATACTTTTTTTCCCCCACTGTATATACACACACACAGTAAATATATATCACACACAGTTGAAGTTGCAAGTTTACGTACACTTAAGTAAGCATTTAACAGTAATGTCTACACCTGTTGTATTCGAGTCATTAAAACTCATTTTTCAACCACTCCACAAATTTCTTGTTAACCAACTATTGTTTTGGCAATCTACTTTGTGCATGACAAGTAATTTTTCCAACAATTGTTTAGACAGATTATTTCACTTATAATTCACTGTATCACAATTCCAGTGGGTCAGAAGTTTACATACACTAAGTTGACTGTGCCTTTAAACAGCTTGGAAAATTCCAGAAAATGATGTCATGGATTTAGAAGCTTCTGATAGGCTAATTGACATCATTTGAGTCAATTGGAGGTGTACCTGTGGATGTATTTCAAGGCCTACCTTCAAACTCAGTGCCTCTTTGCTTGACATCATGGGAAAATCAAAAGAAATCAGCCAAGACCTCAGAAAAAAAATGGTAGACCTCCACAAGTCTGGTTCATCCTTGGGATCAATTTCCAAACGCCTGAAGGTACCACGTTCATCTGTACAAACAATAGTACGCAAGTATAAACACCATGGGACCACGCAGCCGTCATACCGCTCAGGAAGGAGACGCATTCCGTCTCCTAGAGATGAACGTACTTTGGTGTGAAAAGTTCAAATAAATCCCAGAACAACAGCAAAGGACCTTGTGAAGATGCTGGAGGAAACAGGTACAAAAGTATCTATATCCACAGTAACACGAGTCCTATATCGACATAACCTGATAGGCCGTTCAGCAAGGAAGAAGCCACTGCTCCAAAACCGCCATAAAAAAGCCAGACTAGTTTACAACTGCACATGGGGACAAAGATCTTACTTTTTGGAGAAATGTACTCTGGTCTGATGAAACAAAAATAGAACTGTTTGGCCATAATGACCTTCGTTATGTTTGAAGGAAAAAGGGGGTGGCTTGCAAGCCAAAGAACACCATCCCAACTGTGAAGCACGGGGGTGGCAGCATCATGCTGTGGGGGTGCTTTGCTGCAGGAGGGACTGGTGCACTTCACAAAATAGATGGCATCATGGGGAAGGAAAATTATGTGGATATATTGAAGCAACATCTCAAGACTTCAGTCAGGAAGTTAAAGCTTGGTCGCAAATGGGTCTTCCAAATAGACAATGAGACTCCAAGCATACTTCCAAAGTTGTGGCAAAATGGCTTAAGGACAACAAAGTCAAGGTATTGGAGTGGCCATCACAAAGCCCTGACCTCAATCCTATAGAACATTTGTGGGCAGAACTGAAAATGCGTGTGCGAGCAAGGAGGCCTACAAACCTGACTCTGTTACATCAGCTCTGTCAGGAGGAATGGGCCAAAATTCACCCAACTTATTGTGGGAAGCTTGTGGAAGGCTACCCGAAACGTTTGACCCAAGTTAAACAATTTAAAGGCAATGCTACCAAATACTAATTGAGTGTATGTAAACTTCTGACCCACTGGGAATGTGATGAAAGAAATAAAAGCTGAAATAAATAATTCTCTCTATTATTCTGACATTTCACATTCTTAAAATAAAGTGGTGATCCTAACTGACCTAAGATTTTAACTAGGATTAAATGTCAGGAATTGTGAAAAACTGAGTTTAAATGTATTTCGCTAAGGTGTATGTAAACTTCCGACTTCAACTGTGTGTGTGTATATATATATATATATATATATATATATATATATATATACACACACATATACATACATACATACACACTACCAGTCAAAAGTTTGGACACACCTACTCATTCAAGGGTTTCTTAATTTTTACTATTTTTTTTACATTGTAGAATAATAGTGAAGTCATCAAAACTATGAAGTAACACATATGGAAACATGTAGTAACCAAAAAAAAAGTGTTAACAAATCAAAATACATTTTATATTTGAGATTCTTCAAATAGCCACCCTTTGCCTTGATGACAGCTTTGCACACACTTGGCATTCTCTCAACCAGCTTCACCTGGAATGCTTTTCCAACAGTCTTGAAGGAGATCCCACATATGCTGAGTACTTGTTGGCTGCTTTTCCAGGCCATCTGATACAGCACTCCATCACTCTCCTTCTTGGTAAAATAGCCCTTACACAGCCTGGAGACGTGTTGGGCCATTGTCCTGTTGGAAATCAAAATGATAGTCCCACTAAGCCCAAACCAGATGGGATGGCGTCTCGCTGCAGAATGCTGTGGTAGCCATGCTGGTTAAGTGTACCTTGAATTCTAAATAAAATCAGTTTCACCAGCATAGCACCCCCAACACCATAACACCTCCTCCTCCATGCTTTACGATGGGAACTACACATGCAGAGATTATCCATTCACCCACACCGTGTCTCACAAAGACATGGCGGTTGGAACCAAAAATCTCAAATTTGGACAAGCAGGTCTCTTCTTATTATTGGTGTCCTTAAGTAATGGTTTCTTTGCAGCAATTCGACCATGAAGGCCTGATTCACACAGTCCCCTCTGAACAGTTGATGTTGAGATGTGTCTGTGACTTGAACTCTGTGAAGCATTTATTTTGGCTGCAATTTCTGAGGCTGATACTAATGAACTTATCATCTGCAGCAGAGGTAACTCTGGGTCTTCCTTTCCTGTGGCGGTCCTCGTGAGAGCCAGTTTCATCATAGCGCTTGATGGTTTTTGCAACTGCACTTGAAGAAATGCTGTCATCAAGGCAAATGGTGGCTACTTTGAAGAATCTCAAATATAAAATATATTTTGATTTGTTTAACACTTTTGGTTACTACATGATTCCATATGTGTTATTTCATAGTTTTGATGTCTTCACTATTATTATACAACGTAGAAAATAGTAAAAATAAAGAAAAACCCTTGAATGAGTAGGTGTGTCCAAACTCTTGAATTGGTACTGTGTGTGTATATATATATATATATATATATATATATATATATATATATATATATATATATATATATATATATATATATATATACATACTGTATCTACTGTGTGCCCAAACAATTCTTACAGTATATAAAAACGAATTATAAAAGACAGGCATTATGTTTTACTCTGTAAACTGATTATAATAACTATACTTTGACAGATTAAATATTTGTCTTGAATTAGAATTGTCTTTCCGGTCTTATTCGTGTATTTGGTGAACTCTGGCTATCTTCAATCACTGATAACTTGTTGGATGTAAATTAACCAAAGATCTGCTACTGAAAAAATTGCTTCTTGGTCTTGTTCCTGACTGTTCTTTTGGGTAGGCTGTTGATGGGGATGCGCTCCAATGAGTCCACCACCTGTGGTTTAGCCAGAGAATGGGCCACCTGGACAGAAGACTTGACAGTGCAGTTCTCAAGCATCTTTTCTTTCTTTCCATGTGATCGTCACGCGTCCAATAGAGCTCTGGAGCTGCTGGCCACAAACACACTGAGCCAACAGGAGGCTGGCAAGCGGGGGGCAAGATTTTTCTGGGTAGAAACTGGGTGAGCAGATGTTAATTCATTTGATCTCTTTGTATGCGGATTTGCATCGGCAGAGACGAGAAAATCTGTTTGATGTTCCAGCAAATATACACAGATAATGGGAAGGGTTACAGACAACAGAGCTATTGTACAACAGTCCCTTCAGGCACAATGCAGCCAACTCAATTGTTTTCTCAGGATGGAGCCAAAGACAAAGTCAACCAACGGTTCAAACTGATCTTGATTTATTAAACATTGTGAAGTTGAGTTAGACATTTTCTCAACAATATTAGTGCTTGAAATAGGTGTCCCGTTAGTTTTATCCTGTAGTATTTTAGTAATTTGACTTTAAAAATGGATATTTGTCAGGGAAAATAAGTATGTTTTACGCAAGTATACGAATGGGGAAATTCAGAGCCAGTATAGCATAGGCTATGCATAAATACTGTATAAATCTATGTTTTTTGTTAATAGCTACTAATGTGAACCTTTAAACTACAAAGTAAAAATCTCTTTATACAGTTTGTTCATGTTACGTGAAAAATTTATAAAGACCTTTAGCTCCATAAAGCCACTGTAAATGGTATGTGTTTAATTAATAGGCTTTGATTCAGACGTTAACATATTATGGTCTCAATACAGACATATGATTGCATTGTGTATTACATCACTCAAAGTTACTGTTACTTTCTGAACTTATTGTTCTTCCTATTCTTCTTGCCAGCACCAATGGCTGCTTTTTCTGTCATGATCTGTTGGTATTTCTTCTTGTTATTGCTGTTGAAGTTAAAGGGAAAGTATTAGCACTTGACAATTCAAGTAGTTCATATCAGGTATTTAATGTCAATTCAATTGTTCTGCATTTCCATGAACTTTATGCCAAAACGATAATTTCAGGAACACACAAGCTATTAAATTCAATACCGTAACATGACAAAGAAACTGAAACTTACTGTCTGAACTCGGCATCAGCAAGCAACTCCTCCACCATGGTTCTCTTCCTGTCTTTCTTCGGGACACGGGAATGGTAGAAGTCCACAGGGCTATCTACTACTGTAGCAACCTACGACAGAAAGACATTAAATAAATGTTGGGGGATATTGTTTTTTGTGGGGGGGGGGTAGTTCTAGCTGGGAGTAGTGAGGACTAGTGACTTGAGTTTTTTTTCACATGGCATTGAACAAAACTGCCAAAATAAAGGAAACACTTGAGTAAATGAGTATATTGAAAGCAGGTGCTTCCAGACAGGTGTGGTTCCTGAGTTAATTAAGCAATTAACATCCCATTGTGCTTAGGGTTATGTATAAAAATGCCCAGTTGCCCATTATTTTGGCTACCATGGCAAGAAGAGATTTAAGTGACTTTGAAAGAGGGGTCTCAATGGAGCATAGGGGGTTTAAAGGGTGTGTGCATCGCAGTCACCAGAGCTCAACCCAATTGAACATTTATGGAAGATTCTGGAGCGGCGCCAGAGACAGCGTTTTCCACCACCATCAACAAAACACCAAATGATGGAATTTCTTGTGGAAGAATGGTGTCGCATCCCTCCAATAGAGTTCCAGACACTTGTAGAATCTATGCCAAGGCGCATTTAAGCTGTTCAGGTGCTCGTGATGGTCCAACGCCCTATTAAGACACTTTATGTTGGTGTTTCCTTGATTTTTGCATTTACCTACAGTTGAAGTCGGAAGTTTACATACACCTTAGCCAAATACATTTAAACTCAGTTTTTCACAATTCCTGACATTTAATCCTAGTAAAAATTCCGTCTTAGGTCAGTTAGGATCACCACTTTATATTAAGAATTTGAAAAGTCAGAATAATAGTAGAGAGAATGATTTATTTAAGCTTTTACTTCTTTCATCACATTCCCAGTTGGTCAGAAGTTTACATACACTCAATTAGTATTTGGTAGCATTGCCTTTAAATTGTTTAACTTGGGTCAAACGTTTCAGGTAGCCTTCCACAAGCTTCCCACAATACGTTGGGTGAATTTTGGCCCATTCCTCCTGACAGAGCTGGTGTAACTGAGTCAGGTTTGTAGGCCTCCTTGCTCGCACACGCCTTTTCAGTTCTGCCACTCCAATACCTTTACTTTGTTGTCCTTAAGCCATTTTGCCACAACTTTGCAAGTATGCTTGGGGTCATTGTCCATTTGGAAGACCCATTTGCGATCAAGCTTTAACTTCCTGACTGATGAGGCGGCAGGTAGCTTAGTGGGTAAGAGCGTTGTGCCAGTAACCGAAAGGTCGCTGGTTCTAATCCCCGAGCCGACTAAGTGAAAAATGTGTCGATGTGCCCTTAAGCAAGGCACTTCACCCTAATTGCTCCTGTAAGCCGCTCTGGATAAGAGCGTCTGCTAAATGACGAAAATGTAAAATGTAAATGTTGCTTCAATATATCCACCATTTTCCTTCCTCATGATGCCATCTATTTTGTGAAGTGCACCAGTCCCTCCTGCAACAAAGCACCCCCACAGCATGATGCTGCCACCACCGTGCTTCACGGTTGGGATGGTGTCCTTCGGCTTGCAAGCACCCCCTTTTTCCTCCAAACATAGCGATGGTCATTATGGCCAAACAGTTCTAGTTTTGTTTCATCAGACCAGTACGAAAGTAAAATGTTTGTCCCCATGTGCAGTTGCAAACCGTAGTCTGGCTTTTTTATGGCGGTTTTGGAGCAGTGGCTTCTTCCTTGCTGAGCGGCCTTTCAGGTTAGATCGATATAGGACTCGTTTTACTATGGATATAGATAATTTTGTACCCGTTTCCTCCAGCATCTTCACAAGGTCCTTTGCTGCTGTTCTGGGATTGATTTGCACTTTTCACACCAAAATACGTTAATCTCTAAGAGACAGAACGCGTCTCCTTCCTGAGCGGTGTGACCGCTGCGTGGTCCCATGGTGTTTATACTTGCGTACTATTGTTTGTACAGATGAACGTGGTACCTTCAGGCATTTGGAAATTGCTCCCAAGTATGAACCAGACTTTTGGAGGTCCATAATTGTTTTTCTGATGTCTTGGCTGATTTCTTTTGATTTTCCCATGATGTCAAGCAAAGAGGCACTGAGTTTGAAGGTAAGCCTTGAAATACATCCACAGGTACACCTCCAATTGACTCAAATGATGTCAATTAGCCTATCAGAAGCTTCTAAAGCCATGACATCATTTTTCTGGAATTTTCCAAGCTGTTTAAAGGCACAGTCAACTTAGTGTATGTAAACTTCTGACCCACTGGAATTGTGATACAGTGAATTATAAGTGAAATAATCTGTCCGTGAACAATCGTTGGAAAGATTACTTGTGTCATGCACAAAGTAGATGTCCTAACCGACTTGCCAAAACTATAGTTTGTTAACAAGAAATTTGTGGAGTGGTTGAAAAACGAGTTTTAATGACTCCAACCTAAGTGTATGTAAACTTCCGACTTCAACTGTATATAACATGGACCACTGCGAAAACCGAGCACAGTTGAGGGTTAGATGCTTACTGACCTGGAAGTACTTGGGGAATCCATCTCTATCATTCTTCTTATAAAACCGCTTGGGGTCCATTGCTCCACGCATTTTCAGTGCTTTGAGGTCACCCTTTAATTCCTCTGTCATTTCAGGAGCCCTCATGTTAAACCAGCCGGCTCCAGTTGTTTTGTCCCGCTCCTCCTGAGCATGGCAAGACAAGGAGGAAACATGTCAGTCAGGATAGTCAATGAGTGAGCAAACTGAACAAAAATAGCTAAAATGTACTCAAAATATAACGACTACTTCTCCTCATATCACACTGTTGGTGTTTTCTACTTTCTCTTCTAAATTAATAAACAAGGGCATATGGACTTGTATTCACTTTGCGCTTCAGTTTCGCAGCCTGTTTGGACTCCCTGTATGGAGGCACAGCATCTCTCTTCTCAAACTCTGGGCCAATAACACTCTTCTTCATCAACTGCCAACAGAGAAAATAAATCACAATGTAGGAGCTGTAGAAAATCTAAAAAACGCAGAGATCCGTTAAAGTCAAAAGGTTTGAAATTGCATGAAAAACTTCCTCTCATTGAATTACCCAGCCTTGCATAACTACACAATTCATTACCGATTCTACACCATATATCACCTTCAAACAAAATCAATGAGTTATTTACCTCATCTTGGCTCTTCTGTTCCTTCAGGGAGTTAGAGACAGTCTTTGATTTGCTGCCATCAAAATTGATGTATAATCCCCCAAGCTCCTTCACTTTCAGGCCCGGGTCAATACGGCTGGACAACTCTTTCCTATAACGGATTGTAACAACTAATTACCCAGGAGGTGCAGCATTGCCTATTCTCTAACTGGTTCACTCTTGATATGTTAATGAATGTGAAAATTATTTATACGTGCTTGGCATTGCAATTCAATAAAATAGCTAGATCCTGCAATACATTCAGATACATACAAAAAAACTAGATCCTGCAATACATTCAGAATAAGATGGCATAGTGGTGCTGGAGCCCTAACTGTCAAATTAAATAGCCATTTTTAAAGCACAGATGACAACTGACATTGGCATGACCAAAAAAGATACTTACAATTGTGGATTTCTGCTTGTGAAGAGGACTTGTTCATCTTCATCATCATCATCATCATCTCCCTCTTCATCAACAAACTCTTCCTCATCTTGCTCTTCTTCAGCCTCCGTGTCTCCCCCCTCCTTTTCCTTGTCATCCACGTAGTACTGTTGACCTGACTGAAGGCCAGGCCGGGTGTCTATGACAAACAAGCCATCATCAGCTGAGGACTGAGCAGCAGCTTGGGGTCTGGATGGGCCTGCCTCCTCCTCTATACAGACAGCTTCCTCTTCACCATCAGAACCCTGTCTTTTCCTCTCATCTGCTTCCTCAGAATGCTGACTGTTGTCGTCATCCTCTTCATCCTCACTGCTCTCCAGCAGACTGATCACGCCAGATTTCTGTACGATGACACAGTCTCTGGGCTCCCCTAGCTTGTCAGCATCAGACACACTGACCTTCAGGTTCTGGCTGGAGGTCACCTTAATGGGCTCTGTGGTGTGAGGGGATTTATCTTGGTCAGCCTTTTTATTCTCAGTTACTAGTGTGCTGCTGACATCCATACCCTCCTCACTAGGCACTGCCTTACATTCCTGGTTCTCTACCTCCGATGGAGGATTTGTGTGGGTGTTTACATCCACATCCATGGCCTTTTCCTCCTCGTCCTCATCAGACACCACTATAACAGGGGACACTGCATTTTCACACGCTGCTACTTTTACTGTTTTCTCAAGAGAGACTTGTGAATCAGCTGGCATTATCGTCTCCTGTTCTGTTATCACTGGGACATCCGTATCTGCTGCATCCTCAGTGGACAGCTCCCTCTGCTGGTCTTCTGCTTCCACTGCAAGCTCACAGACTGCCTCAGCCATCTCTGTATCAGCACTCTCACAGAGGGTCACTTTGACTTCAGAATCAGCTGGGATCAGCTTCTCCTGTAGGATGTTTTCCTGAGCAGGGATATCCACCACAGAGGTATTCTTCTCTGGGTCTTCACTGACGGTTGTCTCGGCTGACTCCTGTTGTACACTCGTGACCTCTGGCATCTCTGCATCCTCAGAGACTGTCACACTCCCTGTATGCTCCCGAGCAGGTGCTGCATCTTGGATGGGCGCTGCTGGTTCAGCGATCACTACATCCTCAAGGGTTAGTGTCTTATCTTCTTCTGCCACTTCTTCTATCATGGAGCAGTCTGGATCAGCGTAGACTGTGTCGTCTAACTTATTGTCCTCCAACACTTCACTTTCCTCAGCAACCTCAGATACACTCACCTTATCTGACTGGCATTGGGCTTTCTCAACTAGTATATCCAGGGCCTTGGCTGTCAGCCGGGTAACTGGTGCTGCCCTGGAACTGCTGTTGGATCCAGTGCGACTACTGCAAGGAGTGCCCCTGCCTCTCACCGACCTAGGGCTCCCCAGAGGGGTATTCACATCAGGCAGGTCAGACTCAGAGTCTGTAACAGTGGTGCCTGTCTGTTTCGGCTCAGTCCTCCTGCGAGTGGACCTCCTGGGAGTAATGCTTGGCCCAGACTCAAAGCTCTCGGAGTCCTGGGGACTCTGGGGGTCACAGGGATATCCTTTACATACAACTCTGCTTCTCCTACGGGGTAGAGGAGAGATGGAGCCATCAGTGGTTTCCTCCAAATGCATGGGGATAGCTTCAACAAACCTTCCACTCCTGCATCTGGTAACTCTGTGCACCGTGGAGGTCTGAGCTCCAGAGATACCTGAGGCACAGGACTCAGGATCAGAAAGCTCTGTGTCCTCGGTGTGAGACTTTAAAGAGGCCCGGCTGCTGGACACAGCAGTCCTTCTGGTCACTCTGGTCTGCGAGTCAGGCACCTTGGAATCAGACACCACAGAGCTGCAGGACTCTGCCTCTGAAACATCATTGTCCATTTTGGCAGAGTCTGTGAGAACAGCCTTCCTCAGACTCCTGGTGGCTCTGCGAGTGTTTGGTCTTCTGGAGGCAGACAATGAACAAGAGTCTACCTCAGACACAGCCTCTTCCTTTGTGGAGTCAGACTGCTCCCCGCCTGCGGCTCTCCTTCGGCCCCTGCGAGCTGGCTGTGTGTCGGGGATAGCCTCCATATCTGATATAGCAGAACAGCAGGACTCTGACTCGGACACATCAGCTTCATGGGTGGAGTCTACCTGGTTAGCAGAGCCAGTTTCACGTTTAGATGCCCTGGTCTTCCTCTTCACGGTGGAGCTCTGGGCCTTGGAGGGAACATCTTGCTGGGAGTCACTGGTCACCTCAGACTGGGTTGCAGTCTCCTCTTTATCAGCTGTCCTCCTAGTTCTCCGAGTGGTCTGTGGAGAAATATTTGTCAATATCAGTATTCTGAACTAAAGAGGTCACAGAGAGACATTTTTGTTGAAAGATTGATTCGATTTAATAACTACTGTATTTTTAAGCAAACCAATATCTGGCATGACAAATCTATTGAAAAGGGTTGGGTGTTTCGGGAATTGACAACCATCAAATACAAGGGTATGTTTTTGACAGTGGAGCAGTGCTAAAACGACTAATGAACTCATCAAGACATTGACCACGTTTACATGCACACAATATTCTGGATAGTAGCTCATATCCCGCTTATTCGCAATAAGCTACATGCACCTTCGATATCCCGCTCATGAGTATCCCTGTAACCATGAAAACAGAATATTCCTCATTTAAGTTCATATGGTTTAAATGGAATAGTAACTGAAATATGGACACTGACTGTAGGCCTATAGCCTCTCACATGTAGCATAATATTATATTAACTACTGCAGAATTATGAATTTCTTGCAGTAAGGGACAAATCGCAATTTACTGGGTGGCGGGAGGGTGGGGCAAAATAGGGGAGGGTTGTCAAACAGTTTTTTGTTGCTCTGGGGAGGGTAGTGCATTTTTTACCCTGGATTACTATATACAATTCTTCCATCCTATCAAAATTCCTCATCTGCTTGCATGCGCCTCCCCTTCATCAAGGTGTTTTGGTACTTCCCTTATGCACTACGCTTTTCCATGTGCTAACTTTTACTATACCACAGGTCAGTGTAGTCTACCAGTCTAAAGGTCTATCGTGCACTCTATCTACCATTCATAGTGACAATAGTGGTAGGTGGATCGTTTGTCCAGATCTGCAATAGGCTAACTAGCAATCATACCACACATTCAAAGCTGCATCAATTGTAATGTGAATCCAAAAGAACAAATAGGAATAGCTGACAGGCAGCGGAGAGGCCAGGTGCATCAAAGGGGGCATGAAAGAACTGTGAAAAAGTGACACAGCTCAAAAAGCTCCCCTATTGATCTTGTTTAGGGACAATACAATTATCCTACCTAGACTAGCCTACAACACTACAATGCAATGAATAATTGAAATATTGTTTTCAAGCGAGTACAAAATTCTACTATAGGCTGCAGTGAAAATGTCAATTGAATAATGGCGCAAAAACCTCTTGGTGGTTCCAAACTTCTTCCATTTAAGAAAGATGGATGCCACTGTGCTCTAGAGGACCTTCAATGCTGCAGAAATGTTTTGGTACCCTTCCCCAGATCTGTGCCTCGACACAATCCTGTCTCCGAGCTCTACGGACAATTCCTTCGACCTCATGGCTTGGTTTTGGCTCTGACATGCACTGTCAACTGTGGGACCTTATATAGACTGGTGTGTGCCTTTCCAAATCATATCCAATCAATTGAATTTACCACAGGTGGCCTCCAATCAAGTTGTAGAAACATCTCAAGGATGCACCTGTGCTCAATTTCGAGTCTCATAGCAAAGGGTCTGAACACTTACAGTGGGGAGAACAAGTATTTGATACTCTGCCGATTTTGCAGGTTTTCCTACTTACAAAGCATGTAGAGGTCTGTAATTTTTATCATAGGTACACTTCAACTGTGAGAGACGGAATCTAAAACAAAAATCCAGAAAATCACATTGTATGATTTTTAAGTAATTCATTTGCATTTTATTGCATGACATAAGTATTTGATCACCTACCAACCAGTAAGAATTCCGGCTCTCACAGACCTGTTAGTTTTTCTTTAAGAAGCCCTCCTGTTCTCCACTCATTACCTGTATTAACTGCACCTGTTTGAACTCGTTACCTATATAAAAGACACCTGTCCACACACTCAAACAAACAGACTCCAACCTCTCCACAATGGCCAAGACCAGAGAGCTGTGTAAGGACATCAGGGATAAAATTGTAGACCTGCACAAGGCTGGGATGGGCTACAGGACAATAGGCAAGCAGCTTGGTGAGAAGGCAACAACTGTTGGCGCAATTATTAGAAAATGGAAGAAGTTCAAGATGACGGTTAATCACCCTCGGTCTGGGGTTCCATGCAAGATCTCACCTCGTGGGGCATCAATGATCATGAGAAAGGTAAGGGATCAGCCCAGAACTACACGGCAGGACCTGGTCAATGACCTGAAGAGAGCTGAGACCACAGTCTCATAGAAAACCATTAGTAACACACTACGCCGTCATGGATTAAAATCCTGCAGCGCACGCAAGGTCCCCCTGCTCAAGACAGCGCATGTCCAGGCCCATTTGAAGTTTGCCAATGACCATCTGGATGATCCAGAGAAGGAATGGGAGAAGGTCATGTGGTCTGATGAGACAAAAATATAGCTTTTTGGTCTAAACTCCACTCGCCGTGTTTGGAGGAAGAAGAAGGATGAGTACAACCCCAAGAACACCATCCCAACCGTGAAGCATGGAGGTGGAAACATCATTCTTTGGGGACGCTTTTCTGCAAAGGGGACAGGACGACTGCACCGTATTGAGGGGAGGATGGATGGGGCCATGTATCTCGAGATCTTGGCCAACAACCTCCTTCCCTCAGTAAGAGCATTGAAGATGGGTCGTGGCTGGGTCTTCCAGCATGACAACGAACCGAAACACACAGCCAGGGCAACTAAGGAGTGGCTCCGTAAGAGGCATCTCAAGGTCCTGGGGTGGCCTAGCCAGTCTCCAGACCTGAACCCAATAGAAAATCTTTGGAGGGAGCTGATAGTCCGTATTGCCCAGCGACAGCCCCGAAACCTGAAGGATCTGGAGAAGGTCTGTATGGAGGAGTGGGCCAAAATCCCTGCTGCAGTGTGTGCAAACCTGGTCAAGACCTACAGGAAACGTATGATCTCTGTAATTGCAAACAAAGGTTTCTGTACCAAATATTAAGTTCTGCTTTTCTGATGTATCAAATACTTATGTCATGCAATAAAATGCAAATTAATTACTTAAAAATCATACAATGTGATTTTCTGGATCTTTGTTTTAGATTCCGTCTTTCACAGTTGAAGTGTACCTATGATAAAAAATTACAGAAGTAGGAAAACCTGCAAAATCGGCAGTGTATCAAATACTTGTTCTCCCCACTGTATGTAAATAAGGTATTTATGTATTTTAATAGAAATTTAAAAAACCTGTTTTCACTTTGTCATTATGGGGTATTGTGTGTAGATTGATGAGGGGGAAAAATGTATTTTACCCTTTTTAGAATAAGGCTGTAACGTAAGAAAATGCGGAAAAGGCGAAGGGGTCTGAATACTTTCAGAATGCACTGTACAGGTTATTCAATCATTTCATCCAAACTGCTCGCAAGCGTCTGCGTAGCCAGGCGCTAAAATAATTTCCGAAGGCACTGTATGCATGCAATGTCCTGATGCATTTAGTGCTCAAATCTTTTTTTTTGTAGTTATTTTTTTTAATAGGCTGTTTTTAATGTGGTTCATTTGGCCAAATGATGGCGCTGGCTGTGCCAGGTCTGAATGGATGTCCGGTAAATGTTCACGTTGTCCAGCACCAAATTTTCCTAAAGGAAACTCTGAAATGCGTATATTGTTTTTATACAGATTCTAGAATATTTGCATGAAAATCTGTCTCCAATTGGATGGAAACCTAGCGAGACACACTAAAGACTATGGCAAGTGTGCTAGTCCAGTGTCACGTTGATTATGCCTGCATATCATGGTTCACCAGCAGCCCCAAGCATCTAAAGAACACCCTAAAGCTACAGACCAAACTAGCTTGAAAGAATTGTACTTAAACTCCACCCGCATTCTCATTTGGAGGTTGAGCTTTTTTTTGTCTGTATCTATGTAGCCTAATTGTATGTAGAACTATTTATGTAAAAAATAGGGACAACAATGGAAATAAGTCTGCCTTTATTGTGCAATCACTTAAAAATCTTAGTGTACAGTGCCTTGCAAAAGTATTCATCCCCCCTTAGCGTTTTTCCTATTTTGTTGCATTACAACCTGTAATTTAAACTGATTTTTATTTGGATTTCATGTAAACATGACATACACAAAATAGTCCAAATTGGTGAAGTGAAATGAAAAAAATAACATTTCAAAAAATTACACAAAATAAATAACGGAAAAGTGGTGCGTGCATATGTATTCACCCCCTTTGCTATGAAGCCCTAAATAAGATATGGTGCAACCAATTACCTTCAGAAGTCACATAATTATTTAAATAAAGTCCACCCGTGTGCAATCTAAGTGTCACATGATCTCAGTATATATATATATATATATATATATATATATATATATATATATATATATATATATATACACCTGTTCTGAAAGGCAAGGGGCACCATGAAGACCAAGGAGCTCTCCAAACAGGTCAGGGACAAATTTGTGGAGAAGTACAGATCAGGGTTGGGTTTTTAAAAAATATCTGAAACTTTGAACATCCCACGGAGCACCATTAAATCCATTATTTAAAAAAATAAGAAAAAAATAAGCAAACATATGGAAGCAGGTACTCTGGTCAGATAAGACTAAAATTGAGCTTTTTGGCCATCAAGGACAACGCTATGTGTGGCGCAAACCCAACACTTCTCATCACCCCGGGAACACCATCCCCACAGTGAAGCATGGTGGTGGCAGCATCATGCTGTGGGGATGTTTTTTCATCAGCAGGGACTGGGAAACTGGTCAGAATTGAAGGAATGATGGATGGCGCTAAATACAGGGAAATTCTTGAGGGAAACCTGTTTCAGTCTTCCAGAGATTTGAGACTGGGACGGAGGTTCACCTTCCAGCAGGACAATGACCCTAAGCATACTGCTAAAGCAACACTCGTGTGGTTTAAGGGGAAACATTTAAATGTCTTGGAATGGCCAAGTTAATGCCCAGACCTAAATCCAAGCCCAGACCTGTGCCAAGCTTATGGAGACATACCCCAAGAGACTTGCAGCTGTAATTGTAATTGAATAGTTATGCAGCTCAAGTTCTATTTTTTTGTCTTATTTGTTTGTTTACCAATAAAAAATATTTTGCATCTTCAAAGTGCTAGGCATGTTGTGTAAATCAAATGATAGAACCCCCCCAAAAAATCTATTTTAATTCCAGGTTGTAAGGGAACAAAATATGAAAAATGCCAAAAGTTTGGACACCTATTAATTCAAGGGTTTTTCATTATTTTTTATAATTTTCTACAATGTATGAAATAACATGAAATAACACGTATGGAATCATGTAGTAGACAGAAAAGTGTTAAACAAATCAAAATATATTTTACATTTGAGATTGTTCAAATAGCCACCCTTTTCCTTGATGACAGCTTTGCACACACTTGGCATTCTCTCAACCAGCTTCACCTGGAATGCTTTTCCAACAGACTTGAAGGAGTTCCCACATATGCTAAGCACTTGTTGGCTGCTTTTCCTTCACTCTGCGGTCCAACTCATCCCAAACCATCTCAATTGGGTTGAGGTCGGGGGATTGTGGAGGCCAGGTCATCTGATGCAGCAATCCATCACTATCCCTCTTGATCAAACAGCCTGGAGGTGTGTTGGGTCATTGTCCTGTTGAAAAACAAATTACTGTCCCACTAAGCTCAAACCAGATGGGATGGTGTATCGCTGCAGAATGCTGTGGTAGCCATGCTGGTTAAGTGTGCCTTGAATTCTAAATAAATCACAGACAGTGTCACCAACAAAGCACCCCTACACCTCCATGCTTCACGGTGGGAATTACACATGCAGAGATCATCCATTCACCTACACTGCGTCTCACAAAGACACAGCGGTTGGAACCAAAAATCTCTAATTTCGACAGATTTCCACCGGTCTAATGTCCATTGCTTGTGTTTCTTGGCCCAAGCAAGTCTCTTATTATTATTGGTGTCCTTTAGTAATGGTTTCTTTGCAGCAATTCAACCATGAAGGCTTGATTTACGTAGTCTCCTCTGAACAGTTGATGTTGAGATGTGTCTGTTACTTGAACACTGTGAAGAACTTATTTGGGCTGCAATATTCTGAGGCTGGTAACTAATGAACTTATCCTCTGCAGCAGAGGTAGCTCTGGGTCTTCCATTCCTGTGGCGGTCCTCATGAGAGCCAGTTTCATCATAGCGCTTGATGGTTTTTGTGACTGCACTTGAAGAAACGTTCAAAGTTCTTGAAACGTTCCGGATTGACTGACCATCATGTCTTAAAGTAATGATGGACTGTCGTTTCTCTTTGATTATTTGAGCTGTTCTTGCCATAATATGGACTTGGTCTTTTACCAAATAGGGCTGTCTTCTGTATACCCCCCCTGTTAATTGAAATGCATTCCAGGCGACTACCTCATGAATCTGGTTGTGAGAATGCCAAGCGTCTGCAAAGCTGTCATCAAGGCAAAGGGTGGCTATTTCAACAATCTCATATATAAAATATTTTGATTTGTTTAACACTTTTTTGGTTACTACATGATTCCATGTGTTATTCCATTGTTTTGATGTCATCACTATTATTCTACAATTGAAAAATAAAGAAAAACCGTGGAATGAGTAGGCGTCCAAACTTTTGACTGGTATTGTATGTATTTTTTTAACTGATCAAAATCAGTCAATCAATCCAAACTGTGCAGCAGCCATTTGATGAATGGAAAGAGACTGTCACAAAACACCAAAAAGTTTAATGACATTGGGAGATTGCCAAGCCTTCGATACTGGGTAAGCCTACAAACTAGGGAGTAGGAATGTCCCCAACTAAAACAAATCTTGGTTGACCGAGAGCTCCCTTCTTTCGACCAATCAAATTTTCAAACGTTTATTTTTCCATACATAAAAACATCCTGTGTTTTTAAAAAGTCAACTGTATGTACTTGATGTGGGCCGGACTCGGACTAGCCATGCTGTGTTAAAAAAGACAGCTAGTGCCTGTGTGACTGGCGCACGCTGTCGCTCTCTCCTCCCTGCTGCAGCGACCATACATAGCACAGTAAGTGTTTATCGAGTTGTCCGTGGGGCTGAAGCTGCAACATAATTACAGACATTTCTAGTTTCTTACTTTGAAAAGTTCTGTTATCAAAATTCCTCATTTGTTTAGGAAAAACATTTCATATTCCCTCAACCCTTGTTCTCTTTACGTGACATGTACGAATCGCATGTACAAGACCAATAGAGCATATCATATCAATACATTTGTTATAACAAACTCCAACACCGCAGCACGTGGCAGCATAATGGATGTAGAGAACGTGACAAATAAACTTGAAAAGGGGGAATGTTTACTGTTTGCTCAGGAGGGAAAGGGGAAATCTGATGTGTGGAAGACATTTGAATTAGTGGGTGGAAGCTTAGAATTGTTTTAAAAATTTGACCATTTGGAAGAGTGTAAACAACACTAAATAAGTGTACCAGAGAGTCTCTTAAAGATTTTTTTCTGTTAAGGCCTTTATTACTGCAAAGACTAAAAACAGTTGCATGCGTTCATGAATGCAATTGCAGACATGTTGCAGTTTATTTATTGTTTAGGCTAATTATTCAAGGCTAACAAAAGGTGTCATGGGTCCACATAAAGATTACATAAATTACGATTATTTTTCACTGTATCAGGGAAAGCGTCCGGGAAGGCGCCAATTCAACTGCGCACCGAAGATTAGGCTGTGTTTCAGAACCGCAGACAAAGACCACTATACAACGCGGGTGAAAGCGCATCGGTCACAAAATAATATTATTTTTTTATTAGTGTTGCAAAATTCCAGGAATTTTCTATAAATTCACTAGTTTTCCAAAAATCCTGGTTGGAGGTATACGGATTTCCTGTTTATTCTATCCTGATTCCAGCACACCTCCAACCGGGATTTCGGGAAAACCAGGGAATTTATTGAAAGTAATTTTGCAACCCTAGTTGCACCATTGTTCTTACATAATATGACCATTTACAATTTCAGTAGCACATGTCTTAAGCTGTGTTCAAATACCCATACTAACATACTGTATACTACATCCTTAATGAGTATATACAGTACAAGTTCGATATATTAGTAGCCAACTAACGTTAGGTAGCTAGCTAACACACTGGTACATACAACTGCTGAAATGATATGCTATGCGGTTGGTAAGGACAGCGTATCTAACAAATTGTCAGCCAACATAACGTGAAACGTAACTTGTTTGAAAAGTCATTACATTGCTCAATATTTTCTTAAAATTGGTCATAATTTGTTAAAGCAATGAATTATTATTATATTTTATTATTATTAATTTGTATCCGCTCTCGTCGGACTTCGGCTGCATATTTTCCACCATTTTCTTTTAATCTAAAAATGATGTGAAACCACGCCCATTCTCTGAAGAATTGCATTATGGGCCCTAAAAGCACAGAAATAGTGTTCATATATATTTGCGAATGCTCAACTAAAGAAATCTCAGTCTACCAAAATGGGGCCAGCTCTAGTAGGGAGGGGTGTACTTTCTGTTTGTCGAGATTGACAGTTTATTATTGGTGTTGAACACCTAAACCATGATATTTAAGTGCCCTAAATCGGTATGCTTTGTTAATTGGTTGTGTACATGCCACAGTATCCCGTTTAAGATCAGCATATCCCAGTCATATTATCCGTGTTTCGCATAAGCTTTTACGGGTTATTGTAAACGGAATATGATGTCTAAATGCGTCAAAAACAGAATACTCAAGTATCCCGAATAATAATGGGATATTGGTGTCAAAGACTCCAGTCACCCAAGGCATAGACTGTTCTCTCTGCTACCGCACAGCAAGAGGTACCAGAGCGCCAAGTCTAGGTCCAAAAGGCTCCTTAACAGCCTTCTACCCACAAGCCATAAAACAGCTAAACAATTAATCAAATGGCCACCCAGACTATTTGTATTGACCCCCCTCCCTTGTTTTTTTCACTACTGCTACTCGCTGTTTATTATCTATGCATAGTCACTTTACCCCTACCTAAATGTATAAATGACCTCGACTAACCTGTACCCCTGCACATTGACTCGGTACCCCCTGTATATAGCCAGATTATTTTACTGTCTGACTTTCTTTTTTTTAAACTTTATTTACTCGTTTATTTAGTACATATTTTAACTATTTCCTTAAAACTGCATTGTTGGTTAAGGACTTGTAAGTAAGCATTTCACGGTAAGGTGTTGTATTCGCCGCATGTGACAAATACAATTTCATGTAAACGTGGTCATTGATTAGCTAGCTATTTGATTTCGGTGTCAGTGATGAGCTGAAAGAAAACTCTGTAGCTAACTAACAACAGCAAACTCTCCAGGACTAATTTGTGAGTGTGTAACTTATTCAGTGGAAATGGCAATATTGTACTGATGTATACAACGGATTGCCTCCTAAAAACAAAAGCGGAAAAGTGTTTTTATGCTTGCAAAACAAATGAGGGACTCAAGCTAGGCTAGCTAGCTTGCTGCCACGTGAACATGAACAACCAAGTATTACACACTGAAAACTATCTGTATATACGAAACGCGCTGAACTGTATCTAAATCACACACATATCTACCCATAATCACGCAATTAAAACCTACCATAACTCCAGAGGATTCATCGGAGTTTGTTTTAGTTGGGGAGCACACGCGTACTCCTCTTCTGGTGGCCACCATCTTGTTCGCGCTGTTCGGTCGCACTTCCGCCACGTGTTCCCAACGCGTCAGCCAGACTCGACCAATCGAATCGCAATGCATGCTAAGGAACATAAAAAAAAAGTGTGGATGAAAGTACTCCAATGAGACGAAAGTCTAGTAAAGTTTATCATTCATTCCTTTAAGATTTATGTTAAATATTATTCCCCCCCCGTTTTTATGTGATCTGAAATAAATGTATAGTGAGCATGTGCACCCATCTCTTCCAATGAACACAAAACACTTCAAAAGCGTTTAATCATTTAATAAACCCAATTCTAGAACAATACAGGAAATGGTAACATTACATTTATTAATTATTACAGCACAATAGTGAACTCAAACTTCATAGGATTGTGGACCCTGTCTGGAAGAAATGCCATGATTAATAAATAAGACATCCTTCCAGATACTTCTGAGCTTGTAATTCATTTTCCATGCCAATCTGGAATATTCCAGTACTATAATGTATACGATAAAGAAGGTGTCAAGCCTACTATGAATGTAAGCCTCATTTGGGGACATTTCTCATATTACCACGCAGATGGGGGACACATTTTCTCATAAGAATATTGTATGAGCAGTCAGGGCTATAGGACAAATCATGTACTGGCATACCCTGTCAGTAGCACAGGGCTTTAATTTTTTTTATATATATATATATATATACACATACATACATACATATACACACACACACACAGTGAGGGAAATAAGTATTTGATCCCCTGCTGATTTTGTACGTTTGCCCACTGACAACAGTCTAGAATTTTTAAATGGTAGGTTTATTTGAACAGTGAGAGACAGAATAACAACAACAAAAATCCAGAAAAACATGTCAAAAATGTTATAAATTGATTTGCATTTTAATGAGGGAAATAAGTATTTGAGCCCTCTGCAAAACATGACTTAGTACTTGGTGGCAAAACCCTTGTTGGCAATCACAGAGGTCAGACGTTTCTTGTAGTTGGCCACCAGGTTTGCACACATCTCAGGAGGGATTTTGTCCCACTCCTCTTTGCAGATCTTCTCCAAGTCATTAAGGTTTCGAGCCTGACGTTTGGCAACTCGAACCTTCAGCTCCCTCCACAGATTTTCTATGGGATTAAGGTCTGGAGACTGGCTAGGCCACTCCAGGACCTTAATGTGCTTCTTCTTGAGCCACTCCTTTGTTGCCTTGGCCGTGTGTTTTGGGTCATTGTCATGCTGGAATACCCATCCACGACCCATTTTCAATGCCCTGGCTGAGAGAAGGAGGTTCTCACCCAAGATTTGACAGTACATGGCCCCGTCCATCGTCCCTTTGATGCAGTGAAGTTGTCCTGTCCCCTTAGCAGAAAAACACCCCCAAAGCATAATGTTTCCACCACCATGTTTGACGGTGGGGATGGTATTCTTGGGGTCATAGGCAGCATTCCTCCTCCTCCAAACACGGCGAGTTGAGTTGATGCCAAAGAGCTCCATTTTGGTCTCATCTGACCACAACACTTTCACCCAGTTCTCCTCTGTATCATTCAGATGTTCATTGGCAAACTTCAGACGGGCCTGTATATGTGCTTTCTTGAGCAGGGGGACCTTGCGGGTGCTGCAGGATTTCAGTCCTTCACGGCGTAGTGTGTTTCCAATTGTTTTCTTGGCGACTATTGTCCCAGCTGCCTTGAGATCATTGACAAGATCCTCCTGTGTTGTTCTGGGCTGATTCCTCACCGTTCTCATGATCATTGCAACTCCACAAGGTGAGATCTTGCATGTAGCCCCAGGCCGAATTTGCGAATAATTCCATTTGCGAATAATCGCACCAACTGTTGTCACCTTTTCACCAAGCTGCTTGGCGATGGTCTTGTAGCCCATTCCAGCCTTGTGTAGGTCCACAATCTTGTCCCTGACATCCTTGGAGACCTCTTTGGTCTTGGCCATGGTGGAGAGTTTGGAATCTGATTGAATGATTGCTTCTGTGGACAGGTGTCTTTTATACAGGTAAGAAACTGAGATTAGGAGCACTCCCTTTAAGAGTGTGCTCCTAATCTCAGCTCGTTACCTGTATAAAAGACACCTGGGAGCCAGAAATCTTTCTGATTGAGAGGGGGTCAAATACTTATTTCCCTCATTAAAATGCAAATCAATTTATAACATTTTTTATATGCGTTTTTCTGGATTTTTTTGTTGTTATTCTGACTCTCACTGTTCAAATAAACCTACCATTAAAATTATAGACTGATCATTTCTTTGTCAGTGGGCAAACGTACAAAATCAGCAGGGGATTAAATACTTTTTTCCCCTTACTGTGTGTGTGTGTGTGTGTGTGTGTGATATATATATATATATATACACATACACACACACACACAAATATTTGCCAAGACAATACTTTAACATCCATAAAGTACTTTCTAAAAATCTAATATCTACTGTACACTAAATGAAGAAGTTTATGAACTAACCATACATTTTTTTCACTGACCAGAAATCGATTGGAATTAGGCCCTTGTCCCCATTATACAGGATGCCAGTATTATACAGTAGAAAACAGAAGGAGCTGTTCATACACGTCAGAGCGCACTAGGACTTTACATATGACTCTGTTGCTTTAACCGATCCAAAGTACTCACCTCTACTTAACTTTCTCATCAATTTACAATGTAAAAATATTGTGGGACATTTCCGTAGTGGGTTAGAGGCTGTTTAACCTTTAAACTGCTTTGCAATCATTCTAACATTGTACTAAAACAAGGTGTTACATCTACACAATTTAATTATTTCTGGGGTTCCAATTCAGTTTTGTAGCCATGTTTGCTAAACGTTGATCTACCTATATCTCCGTCTTTAAAACAAAGCCTCCACTGCAATGCAGGAGTGTAAGTGGTTTGACTACTATAAATGTATTGGTCATGAGTAACATCTGAATAACTGATTTTCAGAGGACACGCTACAGGTTGCTTCTCTTTGAGTGAACAAGGTAGCCTTTTGCTTTAATGATCCCCCTGCTTTTGACAATGATGGAGTAGCGCAAAACCCACTCCAACCTCCAGTCTGCTACCTTCAGGTCCTGAGTGCTCTCCTGCACTGCCTCCTGGAAGCTGGCAGCAGTAATCAGTTCTACAGGAAAATACAATGCATTAATTCAGTGCCCCTCAGAGCACATACAGCCTTTCCTTAACATTTATTATCTGATTATACAGTGAAAATATTACAAATTGAAATTAGCACAATTTTCACCTTTTGGGTCATTATGAGTCAGTAGCTGAATGTCAAACTCCTTTGCAAAAGCAGTCAGGTCAGGGGGCATCACACAGCAGGAGGCCAGATTTACCTGGTTACTACTGGGTTTCACCTAGACCAGGAGAAAATAAATCAATTCAAAACCCCAAATACACCAACCTATTAAAATCTGACAGGTCTCGTCAGCATCACCACTCACCTGGGCCCAGTTGTAGAGCTGCTCCAGGAGCTCCTTGTCCAGGTCAGAGGTGCCGATGGCAGCGATCTTGTGGCTCTGAACCAAGCCCTCCAGTTCCCTCCAGGCAGGCTGCAGGTTCTCCAGGGTCTGACTCTCCCCTTCAGGCAGAACAGGGGGTGCGATGATCACCGAGTCCAGCAGGGACACAGCCAGGGCCTGACAAGCTGTCACAAACAGAGTCTTATGAGCATGAAACTTGAATGAAGTCTTATAGTATACAGTCAGTGCATGCTTCTTAAAGCTGAAATCTGTAAAGGGGGAAACAGTGCATTTGTTTTTACATTTACATTTTAGTCATTTAGCAGACGCTCTTATCCAGAGCGACTTACAGTTAGTGAGTGCATACATTATTAATTTTTTATTTTTCATACTGGCCCCCCGTGGGAATCGAACCCACAACCCTGGCGTTGCAAATGCCATGCTCTACCAACTGAGCTACATCCCTGCCGGCCATTCCCTCCCCTACCCTGGACGACGCTGGGCCAATTGTGCGCCGCCCCATGGGTCTCCCGGTCGCGGCCGGCTACGACAGAGCCTGGATTCGAACCAGGATCTCTAGTGGCACAGCTAGCACTGCAATGCAGTGCCTTAGACCACTGCGCCACTCGGGAGGTTAACGTACAGGTTTTTGTTTTGTTTAGATGAAACAGAGAAGAGGAGCTTCCAGCAGCGTGATAAAAATAAATACATCTCAGTACATATTCTGGTGTTCTATCGCACGTTCAATGATGTCGGCAAAAATAAAATAAAAAAAGTTTGTTGTTTGAAGTGACTTCTTTGTTGTTGTAGTATCCCAAACGGACGTGACAGCTTCTCCCTTTATGGATTTCAGCTTTCAAATACAAAAAAATTGAGGTAAGGAAAGGAGTTGGCATGCCAACGAAAGCAGTTCACTGATACTGTCTACTTAAGTCTGTTGCATTTTGATTTGACAACATGGTCAGGTTTACAGACAATCGCCTGTGCCAAATTACTTTTCTGTGCAGTCACTGAGTGTAATACTCACCCTTATCAACTGCATCTTTGATTGAAGAGAGGTCTGCCTCGCAAATAAATAGTTTCACTGTAAAGCAAGAATATGGACATGGTATTTTTGTCATGAAATTCACATACTGGGCTCATAATTCCTTATTTTTCAGGCCGTGGACCCCTTTCTGATAGCAAATTCATCAGGGACCCCCTCATAAATCAGAGGGACCCCCTCATAAATCAGAACACAACTCGAGTGAGATAAAAATAGCATACAAAGAGTTCTACTATGACTTTGGCAATGCATGGCTCGACGAAACAAGTCTCTGGCCCTGGGAAGGAACATTTTAAAAGACCCATTTCTTGGCACCGGAGAGAAAATTCTGCAGTTTAAGGGGTAGAGACATTTTTTGTTGTTGAAGCTTCAAAGCTAATATCCTGCATTTCTTCATATTTTGCCATGAGGCAGAGAGAAAACTTTGCAGTTTTAAAACTTAGATTACAGCGCATTTATGTAAAAAAATATAAAAAAAATAAAAAAAACTTTGGGGGGAATACAATAAGTTTTGAGTTGAAAAATGTGTAATTTGTGGAATACTGTGGATACCAATATCCCTGTGAGCCTCCCAGGCCCATGTTGCCCAGGGTTAAGAACAACATTTTCGATTAATAATTACATTGTATTACACCCTCTAAACTTACTCCGCAGATCCATTGGCCAAAATTAATTTAATATGTTGTTAGTAACATTCATAAAAATATATATACATACACACACAGTGGGGAGAACAAGTGTTTGATTCACTGCCGATTTTGCAGGTTTTCCTACTTACAAAGCATGTAGAGGTCTGTCATTTTTATCATAGGTACACTTCAACTGTGAGAGATGGAATCTAAAAGAAAAATCCAGAAAATCACATTGTATGATTTTTAAGTAATTAATTTGCATTTTATTGCATGACATAAGTATTTGATCACCTACCAACCAGTAAGAATTCCGGCTCTCACAGACCTGTTAGTTTTTCTTTAAGAAGCCCTCCTGTTCTCCACTCATTACCTGTATTAACTGCACGTTTGAACTCGTTACCTGTATAAAAGACACCTGTCCACACACTCAATCAAACAGACTCCAACCTCTCCACAATGGCCAAGACCAGAGAGCTGTGTAAGGACATCAGGGATAAAATTGTAGACCTGCACAAGGCTGGGATGGGCTACAGGACAATAGGCAAGCAGCTTGGTGAGAAGGCAACAACTGTTGGCGCAATTATTAGAAAATGGAAGAAGTTCAAGATGATGGTCAATCCCCCTCGGTCTGGGGCTCCATGCAAGATCTCACCTCGTGGGGCATCAATGATCATGAGGAAGGTGAGGGATCAGCCCAGAACTACACGGCAGGACCTGGTCAATGACCTGAAGAAAGCTGGGACCACAGTCTCAAAGAAAACCATTAGGAACACACTACGCCGTCATGGATTAAAATCCTGCAGCGCACACAAGGTCCCCCTGCTCAATCCAGCGCATGTCCAGGCCCGTCTGAAGTTTGCCAATGACCATCTGGATGATCCAGAGGAGGAATGGGAGAAGGTCATGTGGTCTGATGAGACAAAAATAGAGCTTTTTGGTCTAAACTCCACTCGCCGTGTTTGGAGGAAGAAGGAGGATGAGTACAACCCCAAGAACACCATTATTATTATTATTATTATTAACACCATCCCAACCGTGAAGCATGGAGGTGGAAACATCATTCTTTGGGGATGCTTTTCTGCAAAGGGGACAGGACGACTGCACCGTATTGAGGGGAGGATGGATGGGGCCATGCATCGCGAGATCTTGGCCAACATCCTCCTTCCCTTAGTAAGAGCATTGAAGATGGGTCGTGGCTGGGTCTTCCAGCATGACAACGACCCGAAACACACAGCCAGGGCAACTAAGGAGTGGCTCCGTAAGAAGCATCAAGGTCCTGGAGTGGCCTAGCCAGTCTCCAGACCTGAATCCAATAGAAAATCTTTGGAGGGAGCTGAAAGTCCGTATTGCCCAGCGACAGCCCCGAAACCTGAAGGATCTGGAGAAGGTCTGTATGGAGGAGTGGGCCAAAATCCCTTCTGCAGTGTGTGCAAACCTGGTCCAGACCTACAGGAAACGTATGATCTCTGTAATTGCAAACAAAGGTTTCTGTACCAAATATTAAGTTCTGCTTTTCTGATTTATCAAATACTTATGTCATGCAATAAAATGCAAATGAATTACTTAAAAATCATAGCGATTTTCTGGATTATGTTTTAGATTCCGTCTCTCACAGTTGAAGTGTACCTATGATAAAAAGTACAGACCTCTACATGCTTTGTAAGTAGGAAAACCTGCAAAATTGGCAGTGTATCAAATACTTGTTCTCCCCACTGTGTGTGTATATATCTTTTTTTAAAGTGTGGTCCACGGACCACTTTGAGAACCCCCGTCATAGACTACCAGTAAAACTCACCTGAGACCTTCAGCTCCTCCCTCTCCTCAGGTGTGATTGCTTCTGTAGCTTGAGGGATAGAGCAGTCAACAGTGTCTGGTAGGTCCTAAAAGGTGTCAATCAATTTTAGAAAATGTACAAAATCGGTTTCAATCTTGTTGTGGGATTTCATTGCAGGGAATATAAGCTTTGGCTTTGTGTATGTAAGACCCCCCCCCTGTACTCACAGAGTGCTGAAGCAGATTAGCTGACCCCAGCAGAAACGCAACAGGGCAAAGCCACTCCAACTTCACAACAGAAGCACATGTAGAACCTTTCGCAGCCAACGTTGCATGAATGATCACTATGACAGTTCCCTTTCATCAGTCTGAAATTATTTGCGGTCAATCAACAGGCAGCTATTTTGTTTTCCCAGCAAGAGAATGCAATTGCGTTGTAGTAACGTAACAACTACAGTGAGCTCCAAAAGTATTGTGACAGTGAGTTTTCCCCCCATTGTTTTGGCTGTGTTTACTCCAGCACTTTGTATTTGAAATGATACAACGACTGAGGTTAAAGTGCAGACTGTCAGCTTTATTTTTAGGGTATTTTCATACATATCGGGTAAACAGTTTATAAATTACAGCACTTTTTGTACATAGTACCCCACATTTTAGGGGACCAAAAGTATTGGGACAAATTCACTTATGCGCATTAAAAGTAATCAAAAGTTTAGTATTTGGTCCCATATTTCTAGCACTACATCAAGCTTGTGACTCTACAAACTTGTTGGATGCATTTGCGGTTGGTTTTGGTTGCGTTTCAGATTATTTTGTGCCCAATAGAAATGAATGTTAAATAATTTATTGTGTCATTTTGGAGTCACTTTCATTGTAAATAAGAATATGTTTCTACACAATTCTAAATGAATGTGGATGCTTCCATGATAACAGATTATTGTGAATGAATGGTGAATAATGATGAGCGACAAAGTTAGACGCACAAATATACTTTTGGTCCCCTAAAATGGGAGGACTATATACAAAAAAAGTGCTATAATTTCTCAACGGTTCACCCAATATGGGTGAAGATACCCTCAAATTAAAGCTGACAGTCGGCACCTTAACCCCATAGTCATTGTATCATTTGAAATCCAAAATGCTGGGGTACAGATCAAAAACAAACAAAAAATGTCAATGTCCCAATATTTTGAGCTCACTGTATAACTACTGTTCCCTGAAGGAGGGAAATGAATTACAACATACTATGGGGAGTCGCACTCTCGCGACTTCGGTTTAAGGATCTACAATCACGCCTCGCAATGCCAATGAATTCCACGCCTCGCTGGAATCCCTGCCTTACACAGGTGATAAGCGTGAGGCTGTGATTAATTCCTTCAATTTAATACCACTCTTCACCGAGCCCAGGAACAGGTGGCCAAACAGGTGTTGTACCTCATTTCCCTCCTTCAGGGAACAGTTATAGTCATAACGTTAACGTCTGTACAACAAACTATGGGGAAATAATAATCACGGCCCAAGCTGACCCCAGTGGTTACTAAATTAAATGGCCCATGGCAGAGCACCCAGACCTGACTCTGCCAGATGCGGCAGTCTGGGTATTGCGCACACGGTGTACTGCCTAGTGACTTTCCCCTGTCCGTAAGCTCACTGTGGGCTACACTGGGAGCAGTGACAAGCGATAAAATCTCACAAAAAAAGTGTGGTGATGCCCAACTGGCCGCAGCACAAATAACTCCTACAGTCAATCCTTTAAACAATGACCGAGACACTGCCAGACCCCTGGTAGGCGAGTACACCGCTAGGGAATGCTTGCTGCAATATGCCAGGGAGATCTGGTGGGAGATGCCTCTACAATCCAGTGGGAGAGACGCTCCTTAAAGAGCGCCCTGCCATGAGCTGGATTAGCAAAAAACAGAAACGCTGGTCACATAACCGGATGGGTCTGTTCAGCGTACGTGTGTAAAGCTCGCACTGGACACAGGGCATAACCTCTCCTGCTCTTCAGAAGCAAAAGGAGGAGGTGAAAAGGGAAATACCTCAAAGCCATGAGCAAGGGGGTTTTGTAGGAGAGGATCTTCAGATCCACCGACTCCAGAGACTCAAAAGGGGGACACACAGTGCCCCCAAAACCAGTGGCAAGTCCCATGTGGGTGCAATAGGTTTGAAGACCAGTCTGAGACCATGTACCCCTTTCAGGAACCGCACAACAGAGGGTGGGCCCCCGGTGTGGCTCTGTCAATTCCCACACGACACGCAGAGATAGCGGCCATGTACACTTTTAAAGTGGAGAATGCCCGTCCCTGCTCGAATAGCTCCTGTAGGAACATATGGATGTACCTCACAGAGCACTGAAAAGGAACCAGCCCTTTATCTTGGCAACAGAGCTCAAAACACTTGCCACAAACGCATACAGCCTTCTTGTGGAGGGCGCCCTTACGGACTTAATGGTAGCAATAACATTCGTAGGAAAACCTCTAGCCATCAGATTAGCTTACTCTGACCAGGCAAAAAATAACAAAATCTCTGGCCTCTCATGCCAAACCCATCTGTGCACCTGGGACAACAGGTCCCTGCGCAATGGGAGTTGCCACGGGTCCCCGCCTAAAAAGGTGAATGATCTCCGCGAACCAAGGCTGCCTGGGCCAACGGGGAGACACAAGAATCAATGATAAGCTCTCCTGGCGCACCCTCTCCAATGTGGGCTGAATCAGAACCACTGGCGGAAACACTTAAAGGAGAGTCCGAAGCCACTCCAGAGCATCCATTCCCAACGGTGCACTCTGTTCTCTCATCGAGAAAAATAGACGAAACTGCGCGTTCTCATTATGTGTAAAGACCTATGCGCACTGCTAAACATTTTACATTTCCATTTTAGTCATTTATCCAGAGCAACTTACAGTAGTGTGTGTATACATTTTCGTACTGGTCCCCAATGGCAATAGAACCCACAACACTGGTGTTGCAAGCGCCATGCTCTACTAACTGAGCCACAAAGGATCTCCACAGCAACAGGGTGTGAGCCAAGGTGTTGACGTATGCCACCGTCGTCATGACGGCTCTGACCAGCACATGCCGGCCCGACAAATGTGGGATGCAGCGCCTGAGCGCTACGTACATTGTCAGAAGTTCCAGGTAATTGATATGCCAGACACTCTGTGACACCGTCCAGACAACCCGAATTGAGTAACCCTCGCACAGCTCGCGGGGGGAGGGGGGGGGGGACGTGTCTGTCGTGACCATATTGCGGAACAATACCTGGCCCATGAGAGCCCCTTGTGACCGTAGTCAGCGTTCGCTCCACTGGGCCAATGCCCTGAAGTCATGTTGGGGACACCTGAATCGAGCGGTTTATGTGGCGATATGCATCCAAGCGCGTGGCTAGCGCCCAGCACCAGAACAGTCACATCAATAATAGTCCCAGGGGAATGACCACTATCAACCTCAGTAGGCGCAGAGACTGGATAAAAAGTACTGTGCGGCCCAACCTAAATTGGGCCAAGCAGAGCTGGAACCCAGACACCCTATCCAGGGTTAGAAAAGCGCAATTTCCAACTCGAGACCCAGGAATGGAATGCGCTGCAATGGGGTTAGACGACTCTTATGGTTTACAATAAACCCCAGAGGCTGAAAATGGGACACCAGCCTGGATGTGTGCAACACTGCTTATTCCCTTGACTCTGCTGCTGTCAGCCAATCGTCCAGATAGGCCAACACCCTTAGGCCCTGGCCCCTTATTGGTGCCAGAGCCGCCTCCACCACCATTGAATAGATGCGAAGCGAGAGGGTCAAGCCGAATGAGGACCAAAATAATGGAACCTCAAACTTTCTGTGACTTGGGCAGATGGAAGTACGCATCCTTAAGGTCGATGGTGGTGAACCAAATCGCCGGGACGCATGGACTGTAACAGCCTCTGGTTTGAGAGCATTTTGAACGTGTGAACTCCAAGATGCTTGCTGAGGACACATAAGTCTAGAACGGGGTGTAAAGTCCCGACCCCATCCAGAACCAGGAAATACCGGCTGTACCAGCCATCCTAGATCCTACATAGAAAACACTAGGATTGCTCGCGTCTGGAGACGGGAGGATATTACCTCCCTCAAAACGGGTACTGAGGCGCCGGGAACAGTCGATGTGATGACGCCGCAGAAGCGTGGATGATGCGCGCAACAAATTGTAGCCTGTACCCCGACGTCACTGTTCGCATGTCCAGAGCAACCTTGCGCATGCGCGCCATTGGTTGGAGCAGATAGCGAGCCTCCCGTCAAATGCCATTTGAAGGGGCGGGCTGCCACCAGCGGGACTGGGAGATTGGTTATTTTTCCCCATTGTGTCTGAATGTGGAGAAGGGACACTTTTCATTGCACCCACGTGGGAGGCACAACACTTGACACCTGTGAACACTGTGGAACTTTGGGTTTACACAACTGTGTTTATGCGCCAAAGTTTGCCTGAAGCCCGTTCACTCTGGATTCAGGGGCTCCGGCAATAAGTGACGCACCCCGATTGGCAGTGCCCCTTGGGATACTTCTGTCACAACGAGCTTCGCTCAGTTTAGGCGGCAAGATAGGTCCCGGTAACCGGCTGGCACCCAGCACACATTAAAAACAGACCCAGGGGAAAACATTAAAAACAGACCCAGGGGAAAACCGCTATCATGATGGTTATCATACCCACCAGTCATAGGTACCTGTGCCACAGCACCTTGTAACCCAGCTGGAAAAGGGACAGACAGCTCTGAAAAACGGACCCCTTCCAAGGTAACAGACGGGGGTGATTCGGAATTGAATCCAATTCTCAGGAATGAAACCAATCGCCTATAGAACCCAGATCACTAAGCACCTCATAGGACTAGTGAGCTACAGGCAGCTATGAATTCCAGTAATGAGACACATATGGGGAAGCAGTGTCCCCTTGTGGACAGAGAGTGAATCGCCCAACTTATTACCCTCACCCTGGGGAGAATGATATACCCCTTGAACCCTCTGAACACCATGGAACGCAGGGTAACAGAGGAGCTTTAAACATGGGACAAGACTCCAAACTAAGTTGTGCTTCCGTTAGTATAGCCTGGATGAAGCCCGGCCCCTTATGGACACAGGGGGCTCCGGCAATGGCTGACGTAGCACCCCGTTTGGCCGTAACCAAAGGTGGGGGCAATGACATCACAGTAATGTTTTTGTAGTGGGGCTCACCGGTTGCGCAGACCCGTGAGAAGGCCCCTCACTCCGGGGGTTACCCATGCCCAGTGCTCGGAAGCAGCTTCATCATTGAAGGTGCCCGCAAGCCCCGCTTCCTCCACTCTAGGAATGTGATTGCCAAAACGCCAGAGGAAAGCTAGTAAGCTTAAATTTGCCAGAAGTTATGCATGCTAGCCGACGTTAGCCTTGAGGCTTTTAGTCTAAGCTAGCTAGCCTCTGACCGCAGCACAGTCTATTTAGACTAACCAAGCGACTTAACGCTAGCTACGTATACTAAACAGGAGAGCTACCCAAGCAATTCCACAGCTAGGAAGCCGGAATAGCTAGCAGTAGCTAGCTAAGCTACTGCTAGGACTGAATCACCGGATGTGGAACCCGGCCCCTTCTGCGAAGAGGCAAGTGTTGCTTAACCAAGTCAGACACAGGCGGCGAGGGGATACCCACAGAACCTGGTCATCCTCTCTCTTCGAGTAGCCTCCCGTAACCGGCGACAGAGCACACAGGAGCAGCCGGGAGATGCAACGACCCAATCCATCGCCGCGTCCATCAACTCCGACTCAGCCGAGGTACAGGCACCCGGGAGAGGAAGTCACTATTGGAAACACCAAGCTCCCTAAAGAATGCTGCACGATTGTCAAAAGAACCTGCGCCACAAACTAGTAGGGGAACAGTGACAGCTATCTCCTTGTCTAGCACATGAACTGATTCGAGTGAGGTCAGCCTAAGCATGCACCGAGCCGAGACATACACTACCAGTCAAAAGTTTGGACACACCTACTCATTCAAGGGTTTCTCTTTATTTTTACATTGTAGAATAATAGTGAAGACATCAAAACCATGAAATAACAAAGTGTTAAACAAATCAAAATACATTTTATATTTGACATTCTTCAAATAGCCACCCTTTGCCTTGATGACAGCTTTGCAAACGCATTCACCTGGAATGCTATTCCAACAGTCTTGAAGGAGTTCCCACATATGCAGAGCACTTGTTGGCTGCTTTTCCTTCACTCTCCCGTCCGACTCATCCCAAACCATCTCAATTGGGTTGAGGTCGGGTGATTGTGGAGGCCAGGTCATCTGATGCAGCACTCCACTCTCCTTCTTGGTAAAATAGCCCTTACACAGCTTGGAGGTGTGTTGGGTCATTGTCCTGTTGAAAAACAAATGAAAGTCCCACTAAGCCCAAACCAGATGGGATGGAGTATCGCTGTAGAATGCTGTGGTAGCCATGCTGGTTAAGTGTGCCTTGAATTCTAAGTAAAATTAGACAGTGTCACCAGCAAAGCACACCCACACCATAACACCTCCTCCTCCATGCTTTATGGTGGGAACTACACATGCGGAGATCATCCGTTCACCCACACCACGTCTCACAAAGACACAGCGGATGGAACCAAAAATCTCAAATTTGGACTCCAGACCAAAGGACACATTTCCACCGGTCTAATGTCCATTGCTCGTGTTTCTTGGCCCAAGCAGGTCTCTTCTTCTTATTGGTGTCCTTTAGTATTGGTTTCTTTGCAGCAATTCGACCATGAAGGCCTGATTCACACAGTCTCCTCTGAACAGTTGATGTTGAGATGTGTCTATTACTTGAACTCTGTGAAGTATTTATTCGGGCTGCAATTTGAGGCTGGTAACTCTAATGAACTTATCCTCTGCAGCAGAGGTAACTCTGGGTCTTCCATTCCTGTGGTGGTCCTCATGAGAGCCAGTTTCATCATAGCGCTTGATGGTTTTTGCAACTGCACTTGAAGAAACTTTAAAAGTTCTTGAAATGTTCCATATTGACTGACCTTCATATCTTAAAGAAATTATGGACTGTTGTTTCTCTTTGCTTATTTGAGCTGTTCTTGCCATAATATGGACTTGGTCTTTTACCAAATAGGGCTATCTTCTGTATACCCCCCCTACCTTGTCACAACACAACTGATTGGCTCAAACGCATTAAGAAGGAAAGAAATTCCAGAAATTAACTTTTAAGAAGGTACACCTGTTAATTGAAAAGCATTCCAGGTGAAGCTGATTGAGAGAATGCCAAGAGTGTGCAACACTGTCATCAAAGCAAAGAGTGGCTATTTGAAGAATCTCAAATATAAAAAATATTTTGATTTGTTTAACACTTTTTTGCTTACTACATGATTCCCTATGTGTTATTTCATAGTTGATGTCTTCACTATTATTCTACAATGTAAAAAATAGTAAAAATAAAGAAAACCCTTGAATGAGTAGGTGTGTCCAAACCTTTGACAAGTACTGTCCAAGAAAACAAACTTGAAGAACTAATTGTATGTGATTAGGAAACTTATGCGAACCATACAAACTTCAGCAAACAACATCCAGGGGGTGAGCACGCTTAGTTGGTGCAATGTAAGACAGTCTCATGTTCCAATTGTTTGTTTTAGTAGCGCAAATCGTTCCTGTCCACACTGAGGTGAAGAGCAGAATAATTTAAGGAATGAATCCGAGCCTCACGCTTATCACCCAGTGGTGTATAAACCCTGGATGACTGACAGGGGGCGCTGGACTGAAGCCATCGCACAGCTATCTTGGTACTCCATTGTATTTTTTTTTAGGGAAGCTTTAGAAATACATTTATTAAATGTCTACATTTGTTTTTAACATGTTTATTCTATTAGACACCTTCATTTAATACTTTAAAATTATATGAGCTAAACAAAATATATATACACACACAGAACCAAAATATAAACACAACATGCAACAATTTCAACTATTTTACTAAATTACAGTTCATAAGGAAATCTGTCAATTGAAATAAATTCATTATGCCCTAATCTATGGATTTCACATGACTGGGCTGGAGTGCAGCCATGGTTGGGCCTGGGAGGGCATAGGCCCACCCACTAGGGAGCCAGGCCCAGCCAATCAGAATGAGTTATTCCCCACAAAAAGGCTTTATCACAGACCGAAATACACAGTTTCATCAGCTGTCCAGGTGACTTGTCTCAGACGATCCAGCAGGTAAAGAAGCCAGATTTGGAGGTCATTGGCTGACGTGGTTACACGTGGTCTGCGGTTGTGAGGCCGGTTGGACGTACTGCCAAATTCTCTAAAACGACATTCAATTCTCTGGCAATAGTTCTGGTGGACATTCCTGTAGTCAGCATGCCAATTGCATGATCCCTCAACTTGAGACATCTGTGGCATTGTGTTGTGTGACAAAACGGCACATTTTAGAGTGGCCTTTTATTGTCCCCAGGACAAGCTGCACCTGTGTAATGATCATGCTGTTTAATCAGCTTCTTGATATGCCACACCTGTCAGGTGGATGGATTATCTTGGCAAAGGAGAAATGCTCTGGGATGTAAACAAATTTGTGCACAAAATTTGAGAGAAATAAGCTTTTTGTGCATATGGAACATTTCTGGGATCTTTTATTTCAGCTCATGAAACCAACACTTTACATGTTGCGTTTATATTTTTTGTTCAGTGTGTGTGTACACACACATTCCTTAAAGTATTAGTATTTTTAGAGACTACTAATGTTCCTGTCCCACTACAACAGAAATACTTAAATAAATGTTATTTTGTCCTTGGAAACATTTAATTGAAATACTGTAGAATTACATTCATTCCTATGGAGGACTGCTCCTACTGGGGAATGCCAATATGGCCGATCGGTGGCTTCAAAGCCTCTCAATGGCCAATACATTGCATCAGCAATCCAGGATTTATATACATTACTGTTATCACCTGTGGAATGCGGGGCTTCCTGCGAGGCACGGATTTCATTGGCCTTATCAGGCGCGATTGTAGATCCTTCAACTGAAGTTGCCAGAGTGCGACTCCACATAGTTTGTTGTACCGAACTTGACTGACCGAAAGGGAACCAATGGTTACACAAGTGTTGTTCATTATGGATCCATCCCTGCCTTTTTCATTATTAAAGCTAGATGATGTAAAATGTTAGTAGGTACTTTAGACACTTGGTCACTATGGGAACTTGGTAAAGAGGGATTATGGACACTTGATACTGTTTGGATGTTGGTGAATAGCTGTTATGTAGCCATGTGTGTAATGAAATATGCATGGGAAATACAACTATATGGTATTGAATAATGAGTGGGTAGACGGAGTGATGTCTCACCGTTGATGAAGTTGGTGGTGGTATGGTGGCAAACCACTCATTAAGCGTGGCTCGAACACAGTCTTGAATCTGTATTGGAAAAAAATTGAGAAAGAGTGGACTGTAAATTACTAGCAGTGTTAACAGGGTTGCTATAAACACTTGTGGTAACTAGGTAGGGCTTTCATGGACACCTACAGATCACTCAATGATGCCAAATTATCTAGCATTACTTTGAAAGATTGTCTGAGATGGAAAGTATAGGATTATTTTGTACAGTGCTGGGCACAATGGGTGATTTGCACAGCATAAAAATGTGTGGCCAGAGTTATGGCTTGCTATACAACACCAACACTATGAAATGCTGAAGCCAAAGGAGATTTTAGTTACACTTATGAGAGTCAGGTGGTGCACAGCTTCAGGGAAATAGTTGTATGATTGTTCTCATGCTAAATAAAGTCTGGCCTTCTAGCACCTACACATGACAAGTCCTGGCTTTCTTAATAAAAATTCTCATGCATCTTTGAATCTCATTCTCAGGTGAATCCTGGCCCAGATACTGACTGGTTTTCTGATCCACGCCCCTAATATATATATATATATATATATATATATATATATATATATATATATATATATATATATATATATATATATATATATATATATATATATATTTTTTTTTTAAGTATGTGACGAACAGATGCATATCTGTGTTCCCAGTCATGTGAAATCCATAGATTACATTTAAGTCATTTAGCAGACGCTCTTGGCCTAATTTATTTATTTCAATTGACTGATTTCCTTATATGAACTGTAACTCAGTAAAATCTTCGACATTGTTGCGTTTATATTTTTGTTCTGTATAGGTAGCTAGTTCACGTCGAGGCTATGGTTTTTCATCTAGCTAGTTATAACTTTATATAGCCAGGGGTGTATTCATTCCGCCAACTCTGTTGCAAAACGTTTCTTAAAAACGGGAGCAAACATAACGGGACCTACCAGAATTTATCAGTTTTAGCTGGGGTGTAATTCATGATTACACCCCAGCTAACTGACCAATGTAGCACTCTTTTTAAACCTCTTACTTTAGCTAGCCAGTCATTTATGACAGAGTCCAATTGTCAGTCTTACCTCTTCGCTAGGTGAAGACGGACATTTTTTCTTGAGACGGCTTCGGTTTACTAAATTCCCCGTGTGCAGATTCAAAATCGTAGCATGGTTGAGAAGCACCTTAGCACTGGTGGTGTGATTTTCCATGTGGTGTCCTTGGTAGTCAGTAAATGTATCGTGGTAGAACGCCTTTATTAGCTATTCAGCAACTTCTTTAGTTACTTTATTCTAACAGGAGTGACCTCGTTTCCAAACTGTAGCTACCCCTGAATTAGAATGACTTCCATTTGTAGATTATTTAACTGCCGGTAGAAAGTAGTTATGAGGACGCCCACATTGGTGTTGTGTGCAAAACCTGGCATGGATTTCTGTTTAATCTTTTAACCAAGATCTTGTTACAGCTCAGCACTGGTGTTATCTGACTCACCGTACATTGGAATGTACACTCACTGTAATCATGACACAGCTTGTTTCAAGAGACCAGATGTTTCATTTTTAATTCAACATTCATCCCTTGACCCTGATCAGAGGGCACACACCCACACAGAAGGCAGTTTTGGCAATAAAAAGTCTAAATCCTCAAAAACGACATACCATATTGTTTGACATTCTAAATTGTAAACTAATAGGCTTTCATTTTGTGAGTGATAAATAATTATATAAACAATATGTGATTTAAGAATATACTAAAAGTGAGAGTTAACTCCACACAGAAAGACATTGGGCGCGTTCCACAGCTAAGGCGAGGCGACGCAACAACCACTGGTTGCGTGCCATGTCATCAACTGTGTCATTGATTGACAAATTGCATCCAATGGTTGCGTGCCACGTCATCGACTGACAGATTGCTATAACATATGTGGTTAGCTGATACTCAAAATACCTATCCAGGTGTTGTAAGATCTGGCATGCTTCAGCAACACCTGGGCAGAGGAAACTGCCCATCAACATGTAGGGCATGTAGGTATCAGCTAACCATATATGTTATAGCAATCTGTCAGTCGATGACACAGTCGATGACATGGCACGCAACCATTGGTTGATGCATGCAACGTCTGAGCAGATGATGTGGTTAGCTGATACTTAAAATACACAGGAGGTTGGTGGCACCTTAATTGGGGAGAACGGGCTTGTGGGAATGGCTGGAGCGGAATTAGTAGAATGGTATCAAATACATCAAACACATGGTTTCCGTTCCAGCCATTATTATGAGCTGTCCTCCCCTCAGCAGCCTCCACTGTTAAAATATCTATCCAGGCGTTGTAAGATCTCGCAGGCGTCAGCAACGTATGAGGGCATTGGCATTGCAGACATTCCGCCAGATTGGTTCTTCCTCAACATTGTCAGTTTTAACTCCAAGGCATGTTTCTCCTCCAGGGTTAACCCTTTCTTCTCAGGCCCAGACAGCCACATTCCTATGCACTTCCTGCAAGGCCGGCCTCCACAGCAGCCTCCTCCCCAATGCTGGGGTCAGGAGTTGTGGGTGGTATCCTGGGCTTGGTGGCCCATGGGTCATTGAAGTCAATGCGCGGCTCCTTGCTGTGTCATGTCCACCATGTCAGGCGATGGAGCTGCAGGAGGATTGAGAAGGGGCAGAATTAATAGGTTATAAAAGATAATGAAACCTGTACATGTTTTTTCTTTCACTTAAATTAATCCCAGGTGACATCAAATATGTTGTAAACCAGTTTAATGTGTATGATTAGTCTATGTGGCACTCTTACCAGTGGCGAACCGTGACTATATGACCTAGGCCTTCAGAGGGTCCAAAAATCTTCCAATACGTTGTATCAAACTCAAAAATCAGGAAAATAACAGAAAACATAGCATCACTTAATGTCTCCGACATTATATCATCTGTAGTCGGACCATTCTAGTGTAGTTGGACCATAGTTCTAGTGGAGAAGCAATGCTTTTTGATTACATTTATGAATGAATCAAACAAGCCTGGCTGCGCTTCAGGCTGCCGCACAGAGACAGAACCGGTGTGGTGAGATAACTCAATCAGTTGGAAAAAGGCGATACGAGAGCTTATTTGAAAGAGCGCCCCATAAGCCACGCCCCAGTGGGCAGAACTAGGCATGTTGGACTGGGACACGTTTCAATACTATGAAAACCCTCTCAATTTACAATGGGTCCGCCATGGTTCTGTGTAGCCTAGTTATGCTAATATATTTGAGACCAGTGTATTGCAGTTAATTTAGTCTTGAACTTAATAAGTAAAATATTTTTTAGTAGTACACATGGAAACAACAAGTCCCAGACAGTTCTCAATAGAAAATACTATTGGTTACTAGGCTACCTAAATTATTGGGATCATCTGGTTACCACCAGTGTTTGGAATACATTGAGTTCGTTGACAAAACAGACCATGGGACGCCTTTTCACATGGATATTTATTTGTCAAAGGTCCGCGGTGGGTCTGTGTAAACTATGCGATAGCAGTGAATGTAATCTATTCATTTACTGTTATAGTATTTCTAAGTATCAGCCACATCAGCCAGGGAAACTAATTGTTCTCACTTTATGATAGAACATTCCGATTATTTTGCCTGACTGTTGCGCTCTTTACCTGAATAGGATTTTCTTGTGATCATAACAAAACTACTTACTTTGTTCAAATATCGATAGAATTTAATTGTGTTTTCTTTGAAAAGTTGGCCCTGGCTGAGAATATAATCGCACATTGTTTTCAGTATTACTTTAGTGCCTTGTTGCAAACAGGATGCATGTTTTGGAATATTTTTATTCTGTACAGGCTTCCTTCTTTTCACTCTTGTCAATTAGGTTAGTATTGTGGAGAAACTACAATGTTGTTGATCCATCCTCAGTTTTCTCCTGTCACAGCCATTAAACTCTGTAACTGTTTTAAAGTCACTTAGGTGAAATCCCTAAGAAGTTTCCTTCCTCTCCAGCAACTGAGTTAGGAAGGACGCCTGTATCTTTGTAGTGACTGGGTGTATTGATACACCATCCCAAGTGTAATTAATAACTTCACCACGCTCAAAGGGATATTCAATGTATGCTTTTTATTTTACCCATCTACCAATAGGTGCCCTTCTTTACAAGGCATTGGTAAACCTCCCTGGTCTTTGTGGTTGAATCTGTGTTTGTAATTCACTGCTCGACTGAGGGACCTTACTGATAATTATAATTATATAATAAACGGGGCCCCGTGTAGCTCAGTTGTGTAGCTCAGTTGGTAGAGCATGGCGTTTGCAACGCCAGGGTTGTGGGTTCGTTTCCCACAGAGGGCCAGTATGAAAAATGTATGCACTCACTAGCTGTAAGTCGCTCTGGATAAGAGCGTCTGCTAAATGACTAAAATGTAAAATGTAAATAATTATATGTGTGGGGTATGGAGATGAGGTAGTCATTAAAAAAATATGTTAAACACTTATTACACACAGAGTGAGTCTATGCAACTTATGTGACTTGTAAAGCAAATTTGTACTGCTGAACTTATTTAGACTTTCCATAACAAAGGGGTTAAACACTTGACTCAAGACATTAATGTAAAAATTCCAAAAAACATAATTCCACTTTGACATTATAGGGTATTGTGTTTAGGCCAGAGACAAAAAATTATTTATTTAATCCATTGTAAATTCAGGCTGTAACACAACAAAATATGGAAAAAGTCAAGGGGTGTGAATACTTTTCTTAGCTACAGTATTATCACTATTAACTATTTTCAACCAATTGTTTACTGTTATTCAAAAAACATATTTCCTAATAGAAAATAGATGATCATACTTAGATTCTGGATCATAATGAACTTTTTCCTGTAGTTGACATCACTCATTTCATTTGAGTTTAAATACCATCGAAATCTCAGGCTACTTACAGGCCACCATGTCTTGGATCTTCCAGTCAAGAAGTATCCACCCACTGTCCCTCAGATTGCTCTGACAGAGGACTGCAATAAATAATTAATTTACATCACACAAACTATACTGTCCGTAGATATTAGTTTTAGCAAAGCTTTCTCAATGACATTGCTTTCTACTTCTTATTCAGTCAATATTGCATTTATTTTAACAGATTTTACGTGAGGAAGTGTTCTGATGAATTAATCTCCAGTCCTACTCAGTGTCTGATTACTGTACCTGTCCTCGTCACACAATGAAAGCTTCCATTCTTCAGGTGTAACCAGGTAATAGGAGTTCTTACTAAATACCCATATTACCACCACAAGAACAAAGACGAAGTATCCCACAACCACAATACCAAAAGCAAACATTTGATGTAATTCAGCAGTGTTGGGGTGTAGTGAACTACATGTTCAACTAGTAATGAAACTACATTTTGCAGTAGCTTGGTGGTAGTTTAACTCAATTCAATATATTTCAGTAGTATGTATGGATGTAGCTAACTACTAGAACTACACTACTTTCTTTGCGACAAAAATCATATACAGTGGGGAGAAGAAGTATTTGATACACTGCCGATTTTGCAGGTTTTCCTACATACAAAGCATGTAGAGGTCTGTCATTTTTATCATAGGTACACTTTAACTGTGAGAGACGGAATCTAAAAATCCAGAAAATCACATTGTATGATTTTTAAGTAATTAATTTGCATTTTATTGCATGACATAAGTATTTGATACATCAGAAAAGCAGAACTTAATATGTGGTACAGAAACCTTTCTTTGCAATTACAGAGATCATACGTTTCCTGTAGGTCTTGACCAGGTTTGCACACACTGCAGCAGGGATTTTGGCCCACTCCTCCATACAGACCTTCTCCAGATCCTTCAGGTTTCGGGGCTGTCGCTGGGCAATACGGACTTTCAGCTCCCTCCAAAGATTTTCTATTGGGTTCAGGTCTGGAGTCTGGCTAGGCCACTCCAGGACCTTGAGATGCTTCTTACGGAGCCACTCCTTAGTTGCCCTGGCTGTGTGTTTCGGGTCGTTGTCATGCTGGAAGACCCAGCCACGACCCATCTTCAATGCTCTTACTGAGGGAAGGAGGTGTTGGCCAATATCTCGCGATACATGGCCCCATCCATCCTCCCCTCAATACGGTGCAGTCGTCCTGCCCCCTTTGCAGAAAAGCATCCCCAAAGAATGATGTTTCCACCTCCATGCTTCACGGTTGGGATGGTGTTCTTGGGGTTGTACTCATCCTTCTTCTTCCTCCAAACAGGGCGAGTGGAGTTTAGACCAAAAAGCTCTATTTTTGTCTCATCAGACCACATGACCTTCTCCCATTCCTCCTCTGGATCATCCAGATGGTCATTGGCAAACTTCAGATGGGCCTGGACATGCACTGGCTTGAGCAGGGGGACCTTGCGTGCGCTGCAGGATTTTAATCCATGACGGCGTAATGTGTTACTAATGGTTTTCTTTGAGACTGTGGTCCCAGCTGTCTTCAGGTCATTGACCAGGTCCTGCCGTGTAGTTCTGGGCTGATCCCTCACCTTCCTCATGATCATTGATGCCCCACGAGGTGAGATCTTGCATGGAGCCCCAGACCGAGGGTGATTGACCGTCATCTTGAACTTCTTCCATTTTCTAATAATTGCGCCAACAGTTTTTGCCTTCTCACCAAGCTGCTTGCCTATTGTCCTGTAGCCCATCCCAGCCTTGTGCAGGTCTACAATTTTATCCCTGATGTCTTTACACAGCTCTCTGGTCTTGGCCATTGTGGAGAGGTTGGAGTCTGTTTGATTGAGTGTGTGGACAGGTGTCTTTTATTCAGGTAACGAGTTCAAACAGGTGCAGTTAATACAGGTAATGAGTGGAGAACAGGAGGGCTTCTTAAACAAAAACTAACAGGTCTGTGAGAGCCGAAATTCTTACTGGTTGGTAGGTAATCAAATACTTATGTCATGCAATAAAATGCAAATGAATTACTTAAAAATCATACAATGTGATTTTCTGGATTTTTGTTTTAGATTCCATCTCTCACAGTTGAAGTGTACCTATGATAAAATTACAGACCTCTACATGTTTTGTAAGTAGGAAAACCTGCAAAATCGGCAGTGTATCAAATACTTGTTCTCCCCACTGTAGGTGAAGTAGGCAAGAATGTCCTTCCTTTTTCAGCATCAGACCAGCTTCATTCTCACTTGAAGCATTGTTATTGTATTTAATAGGCTAAAACACTCTGTTAACATCCGACTCCAGAGTGAACTGTTCTTGTAATTTGTATTCTATGAGATTTCAGGTTTAGTATATTGTATTCTATGACATTCACAAAGTAGTTTGGATGTAGTGAACCACTTTTTCAAAGTAACTATTTTTCTTATGGGTAGCTTTAGTGTAGCCTAACTTCTTCCAGTGTGAAGCAATTGGTATCTTGGTAAACTATATTTTCTGAGTAGCTTCCCCAACACTGTAATTCAGGCACAGAAGTTGTCACAAGACTAGCCATGTTGACGTTGTTTTGAAAAAAACACAGAAAATCGTGTGAACTTTGAGGCTAGCGTGAAGCAAGTCAATGATTACTCAGCTTGTTGTCAAGACCGTAAGTAACCCCATTCATTGGTCACTTATGAACCAGAAACTCTGCTTTAGAAATACCTGGCAGATTGAAGAGGATGCTCCCTTCAAAGATTTTGACCTTATGGTGACATTTTCCTAAAATCCATAGATGTGTGTGTGTGCTGTATGCTCTGTTGGACAGCTAACAAACATACTAAGTATTATGCATGTCCTTATTCGGTCACAAAATGATATCTCTAACTATGTGAATAAAACTACTCCTTATCATTCAGAACAAATGTATTACCAATACGGGATGAAGATGATGTACATCTACAAATAATATTAGTATGTATACATTTGATTTCACGTGACCGGGAAGATTTTAATTTACCAGCCATTTGAGACATTTACCGGACCCATATGCATTGGGTGCATAACCCATTAGGGCGTCCACCCACGGTGCTCAGAATAACAGAAATCACATTTTGATTATGGTAATTCAAAATGCAACTCCTGTAATGAAGCAGCCAATAAAACATAATTTTCAAACGTTTGAAAAAATGCAATTCGCAGGAAAACCCCATTCTAAACAGCGTACCGGATGAGAGCGGTTCCATATTTGACTGAGATGAAAATCTCAGAAACTTAGAAATAGGGGGAATAAAAAAAAAAGAATCTCCCCAATTTCGTGATATCCAATTAGTAGTTATAGTCTTGTCCCATCGCTGCAACTCCCGTACGGACTCGGGAGAGGCGAAGGTCGAGAGTCATGCGTCCTGCGAAACACGACCCCGCCAAGCCACACTGCTTCTTGACACACTGCTCGCTTAACCCGGAAGCCAGCCGCACCAATGTGTCGGCAGAAACACTGTACAGCTGGCGACCGAAGTCAGCGTGCATGCGCCCGGCCGCCACAAGGAGTCGCTAGAGCCAATGGGACTAGGACATTGGGCCGGGCAAACCATCCCCTAACCCGGACGACGCTGGGCCAATTGTGTGCCACCTCATGGGTCTCTCGGTCGCGGCCGGCTGCGACACAGCCCAGGATCGAACCCGGATCTGTAGTGACGCCTCTAGCACTGCGATGCAGTGAGGGGGGAATCTAAAGATGCAACAACTAGAATGGGTTGCTAATATGACTAGGATTGTGCCTTTGGCTTCTGGACAATGAAAGAAAGTTAATATGAAAACCAATAGAACAGGAGAGAAATGGCGTATGACAATGAAAGAAAGTTAATATGAAAACCAATAGAACAGGAGAGAAAAGGCGTATGAGGAAATATTTAATAGTTGGGGCATCGAATTGGCTAGAGAAGTAAATTGAAATACATTTGCCAAAATTATATAACTACTCCTGTCTATACGGAAATAAATTAAATCACTCAAAATACTTCACCAGAAAGCATGACAAGCCCGCAATTTGGGCAGCACGTGTGGCAATAGGCCTAGCTGATTATTGAGTCGCAGCTGTCAGTGAAAAGCATTTAAATACACTACATGACCAAAAGTATGTGAACACCTGCTCGTCGAATATCTCATTCCAAAATCATGGGTATTAATATGTAGTTGGTCCCCCCTTTGCTGCTATAACAGCCTCCACTCTTCTGGGAAGGCTTTCCATTTCTGTATGGACCTCGCTTTGTGCACGGGGGCATTGTCATGCTGAAACAGGAAAGGGCCTTCCCCAAACTGTTGCCACAAAGTTGGAAGCACAGAATCATCTAGAATGTCATTGTATGCTGCAGCGTTACGATTTCCCTTCACTGGAACTAAGGGGCCTAGCCCGAACCATGAAAAACAGCCCCAGACCATTATTCCTCCTACACCAAACTTTACAGTTGGCACTATGCATTGGGGTAGGTAGCGTTCTCCTGGCATCCGCCAAACCCAGATTTGACCGTCGGGCTGCCAGATGGTGAAGCGTGATTCATCACTCCAGAGAGCACGTTTCCACTGCTCCAGAGTCCAATGGCGAAGCTTTACACCACTCCAGCCGACGCTTGGTATTGCGCATGGTGATCTTAGGCTTGTGTATGGCTGCTCGGCCATGGAAACCCATTTCATGAGGCTCCCGACGAACAGTTCTTGTGCTGACAGATCGGTTGAAATGGTAGGATAAATTGTAAGTTTGCCCAAACTTGAAACTCACTCGCTGCCTATGAAGTCGTTTCCATTGTCGGATTTTGCCTATAGGCTACTCTGAAGCAAAGTAAGACATGCCTCATAATATGAAGTAAAACATTTAGATTTCAAACATTGCATTTCAAAATGCATACTGCCTCCAGCTCACATGTTAAAGTGGTGGTGACGCGCTGATAGCCTTTTGCCTGCACTTGAATGGTGAATGGGAGGCGAGCTTCAATTAGACTACCAGTTGAGAAATAAAAATAGTAGGCCTAGCTCTTTTTAACATGCAATTGCATTTAGAATTGTTGTGCAATGAATGGGCTTATAAAAGCACACATTTTACTCAGCAGTAACCAACTGAGGAGCTGCAGGAGAAATCCCGCTCAAAATGTTGGATAACTAAGATGACTAACGAAAATGCACATGGCAATTTAATTCCACTATATTATGCAAATTAACCTATAGACCGATAAGAATGACGGTCAAATGTATTTCCATCGACTGGTATTTCCATCAATTAATAAAAACATTTTGGACTGCAAAAGTTTTATTTATCAGCTTTTCATTTATTCATTTGTTTCCCAAAAGCTGGCAATTGCCGGCTAACGGAAAACACTGATCGGCAGAACATTCAAAGTTAAATAGCTACAACAGGCTCTATCACTTCTTCCAAAACTTGCTGTAATCATCCGCTTTGAAATCGTCTTCGAATTCCACTGTCCTCTGCTTAACAGCTCCCTTCCTGGGATCCCGCTTCCGCATCTTGATCTTCCTTTCTTCTTCTGAGAGTGTACTGATGTCCACAGGCAACTGAAGAAGGGATACAATAGAAAATCCTCACAATCAGTCTCACAATCTGATTAGCATTCAAATGTAGTATTCCTGAAAAGCCAGACACCGCAAAAACTGATCAATCCAATTTTTGTTTTCAGTTCAAGGATGCTTACCATGAGTATCCTCTTGGGCTCTTTGTACCTAATGTTAATTGTGGAACCATCGGGTTGTACGAGCAACAGTGGATACAACCTTTCATACTTCTGTCGACTGCTTCGTACAATTGATGTCTTGTTAGAGTTGTGCTGAGTGGTTGTTGTGTGTAAACTTGATACAGGAAGGAAATGCCTCTGAGCAACCACCTCTTGTAGACATCTAAAATACAAAACATTCACAATGTTGAAACAATTAGGATCTAGAAAGGACAAACTAATATAAAGGCGTAATGCAAATGTACTCAGAAGCTTGCTAGCTAGTTTATCCCAATCTGGCAGTCATAAGTGGTTAGCTAGCTAGCTCTGATCCAGGGCGTTATGTGCATCTTGAGCCTTCTTCAACGCCCTGCATCTTTTCACTCAAAGTAAAGATGTTGCTGGTGTGTTCACAAACGTTTCTCTGTACACGCATTGTCTGACGACCAGGGGTGTAATCATTACGCTGAGCTGTTGAAAAACGTTTTGCAACAGAAACGGTTTACTCCAAATGGAAAATGCAAATGAGATGTTCTATTGGACAAATTTAGGTAGGCCCCTCCCCGTTTCATTCGCTTCCGCTTGGTTCTTAAACGGTAAATGGAATCTGTAATGAATACACCCCCACGGTTGGGGAGTACATGTAATCTGATTACCAAAAAAACGAACTATTCAGTTTAACAGCAAAAACATTGTAATCAGATGACAGATACTTTTGAAAAAATAGATTACTTCTTGGATTAATTTTCAGAAAGGATATTTGCGGAACAAAAATACATTAGGACACCTTTCTGTTTACTCAATTACATTAAATTCAGCATTGAAAAAAAGGCACAACTTTAAGTTTGCTCCACCTGCATGAGTCTGACCACAAGTCAGAGAACACTATGATAACACACCAAATGCGTTTGATGGATACTTTTTGTCTTCTTCGATTGCCTCTTAAGGGGAAAATAATCTAAAAATTACTGAAAGTACTCAGATTACGTTTCTGAGATCGGGTAATCCAAAGGTTACGATGCCGAACACAGTTTTGGACAGGTACCTAACTAGTAACTGTAACCAATTACATTTAGAAACCTACCTACCCAACCCTGCTGACAACACATGCGCATGGACAACGCATACAGAGAAACCAAAGACAGTAGAGTAATAAGATAGTCAGAAACTGCTTCTTCAATAGACATCCCCGATCAAACCAATGAGGTATAATAAGAACTGGCGACTGCATGCAAGATGTCCGACTGTTGTTCTCAAGGTAATCTACTCATGTTAGCAAACGCCGATTCATGGAGCGTCTACAGTTGAAGTCGGAAGTTTACATACACTTAGGTTGGAGTCATTAAATCCACTCCACAAATTTCTTGTTAACAAACTATAGTTTTTTCGGAAGTCGGTTAGGACATCTACTTTGTGCATGACACAAGTATTTCTTCCAACAATTGTTTACATACAGATTATTTCACTTATAATTCACTGTATCACAATTCCAGTGGGTCAGAAGTTTACATACACTAAGTTGACTGTGCCTTTAAACGGCTTGGAAAATTCCAGAAAATGATGTCATGGCTTTAGACGCTTCTGATAGGCTAATTGACATAATTTGAGTCAATTGGAGGTGTACCTGTGGATGTATTTCAAGGCCTACCTTCAAACTCAATGCCTCTTTGCTTGAAATCATGGGAAAATCAAAAGAAATCAGCCAAGACCTCAGGAAAAAATTGTAGACCTCCACAAGTCTGGTTCATCCTTGGGAGCAATTTCCAAACGCCTGGAGGTACCACGTTCATCTGTACAAACAATAGTATGCAAGTATAAACATCATGGGACCACGCAGCCGTCATACCGCTCAGGAAGGAGACGCGTTTTGTCTCCTAGAGATGAACACACTTTGGTGCGAAAAGTGCAAATCAATCAAAGAACAACAGCAAAGGACCTTGTGAAGATGCTGGAGGAAACAGGTACAAAAGAATCTACAGTGAGGGAAAAAAATATTTGATCCCCTGCTGATTTTGTACATTTGCCCACTGACAAAGAAAGTATCAGTCTATAATTTTAATGGTAGGTTCATTTGAACAGTGAGAGACAGAATAACAACAACAAAATCCAGAAAAACGCATGGCAAAAATTTTATAAATTTATTTGCATTTTAATGAGGGAAATAAGTATTTGGCCCCCTCTCAATCAGAAAGATTTCTGGCTCCCAGGTGTCTTTTATACAGGTAACGAGCTGAGATTAGGAGCACACTCTTAAAGGGAGTGCTCCTAATCTCAGTTTGTTCCTGTATAAAGACACCTGTCCACAAGCAATCAATAAATCAGATTCCAAACTCTCCACCATGGCCAAGACCAAAGAGCTCTCCAAGGATGTCAGGGACAAGATTGTAGACCTACACAAGGCTGGAATGGGCTACAAGACCATCGCCAAGCAGCTTGGTGAGAAGGTGACAACAGTTGGTGCGATTATTCGCAAATGGAAGAAACACAAAAGAACTGTCAATCTCCCTCGTCCTGGGGCTCCATGCAAGATCTCACCTCGTGGAGTTGCAATGATCATGAGAATGGTGAGGAATCTGTCCAGAACTACACGGGAGGATCTTGTCAATGATCTCAAGGCAGCTGGGACCATAGTCACCAAGAAAACAATTGTTAACACACTACGCCGTGAAGGACTGAAATCCTGCAGCGCCCGCAAGGTCCCCCTGCTCAAGAAAGCACATATACAGGGCCGTCTGAAGTTTGCCAATGAACATCTGAATGATTCAGAGGAGAACTGGGTGAAAGTGTTGTGGTCAGATGAGACCAAAATGGAGCTCTTTGGCATCAACTCAACTCGCCGTGTTTGGAGGAGGAGGAATGCTGCCTATGACCACAAGAACAACATCCCCACCGTCAAACATGGAGGTGGAAACATTATGCTTTGGGGGTGTTTTTCTGCTAAGGGGACAGCACAACTTCAACGCATCAAAGGGACGATGGACGGGGCCATGTACCATCAAAAAAATCAGTCAGCCAGGGAATTGAAAATGGATCGTGGCTGGGTATTCCAGCATGACAATGACCCAAAACACACGGCCAAGGCAACAAAGGAGTGGCTCAAGAAGAAGCACATTCAAGTCCTGGAGTGGCCTAGCCAGTCTCCAGACCTTAATCCCATAGAAAATCTGTGGAGGGAGCTGAAGGTTTGAGTTGCCAAACGTCAGCCTCGAAACCTTAATGACTTGGAGAAGATCTGCAAAGAGGAGTGGAACAAAATCCCTCCTGAGATGTGTGCAAACCTGGTGGCCAACTACAAGAAACGTCTGACCTCTGTGATTGCCAACAAGGGTTTTGCCACCAAGTACTAAGTCATGTTTTGCAGAGGGGTCAAATACTTATTTCCCTCAATAAAATTCAAATCAATTTATAACATTTTTGACATGCGTTTTTCTGGATTTTTTTGTTGTTATTCTGTCTCTCACTGTTCAAATAAACCTACCATTAAAATTATAGACTGATCATGTCTTTGTCAGTGGGCAAACGTACAAAATCAGCAGGGGATCAAATACTTGTTTCCCTCACTGTATATCCACAGTAAAACGAGTCCTATATCGACATAACCGGAAAGGAAGAAGCCACTGAAGAAGCCACTGCTCCAAAACCGCCATTAAAAAGCCAGACTACGGTTTTCAACTGCACATGGGTCCAAAGATCATACTTTTTTAGAGGAATGTCCTCTGGTCTGATGAAACAAAAATAGAACTGTTTGGCCATAATGACCATCATTATGTTTGGAGGAAAAGGGGGGTAGCTTGCAAGAACACCATCCCAACCGTGACGCACAGGGGTGGCAGCATCATGCTGTGGGGGTGCTTTGCTGCAGGAGAGACTGGTGCACTTCACAAAATAGATGGCATCATGAGGAAGGAAGATTATGTGGATATATTGAAGCAACATCTCAAGACATCAGTCAGCAAGTTAAAGCTTGGTCGCAAATGGGTCTTCCAAATGGACAATGACCCCAAGCATACTTCCAAAGTTGTGGCAAAATGGCTTAAGGACAACAAAGTCAAGGTATTGGAGTGGCCATCACAAAGCCCTGACCTCAATCCTATAGAAAATGTGTGGGCAGAACTGAAATAGTGTGTGCGAGCAAGGAGGCCTACAAACCTGACTCAGTTACACCAGCTCTGTCAGGAGGAATGGGCCAAAATTCACCAAACTTATTGTGGGAAGCTTGTGGAAGGCTTCCTGAAACGTTTCACCCAAGTTAAACAATTTAAAGGCAATGCTACCAAATACTAATTGAGTATATGTAAACTTCTGACCCACTGGGAATGTGATGAAAGAAATAAAAGCTGAAATAAATCATTCTCTCCACTATTATTCTGACATTTCATATTCTTAAAATAAAGTGGTGATCCTAACTGACCTAAGACAGGGAATTTTTACTAGGATTAAACGTCAGGAATTGTGAAAAACTGAGTTTAAATGTATTTGCCTAAGGTGTTTGTAAACTTCCGACTTCAACTGTATATCCGGGTTGCATCTGGTTTATATGGACCAACATCACACGCAAACTAGCACTAAGTGTGCACAGGGAGCAGTGCAAGCAGTGACAATGTCACCATGGCAGACATTGGATGAATATACATACACTGAACAAAGAAAAAATGCAACATGCAAAAATTTCTAAGATTTTACTGAGTTACAGTTCATTAGAAAATCTGACAATTTAAATACATTCATTAGGCCCTAATCTATGGATTTCACATGACTGTGGATACAGATATGCATCTGTTGGTCACAGATACCTTTTATAAAAAATAAAGTAGTGGCGTGGATCAGAAAACCAGTCAGTATCTGGTGTGACCACCATTTGCCTCATCTAGCGCGACACATCTCCTTCGCATAGAGTGTATCAGGCAGTTGATTTTGGCCTGCAGAATGTTGTTCCACTCCTCCTCAATGGCTGTGTGAAGTTGCTGGATATTGGCAGGAACTGGAACATGCTGTCGTACACATCAATCCAGAGCATCCCAAACATGGTCAATGGGTGACATGTCTTGTGTGTATGCAGGCCATGGAAGAACTGGGACATTTTCAGCTTCCAGGAATTGTGTACAGATCCATGCGACATGGGGCAGTGCATTATCAGGCTTTATCAGGCTGAAACATGAGGTGATGGCGGCGGATGGGCCTCAGGATCTTGTCACTGTATTTCTGTGCATTCAAATAGCCATCGATAAAATGCAATTGTGTTCGTTATCTGTAGCTTACACCTGCCAATACCATAACCATTTCTGGTCGGAATGCTGGTGAGTTACCTCCGCTCTGATGTCCAGAAGTTATTTCCGGCTGTATGTAATAACAACACAAAAAACATTCTGTACTAATAATGTAAGAAAATTAAAAATTAAAAAATAGAGCAAAGTTGCATAGGAGCTAGAAACAGAGCTGCCATGTCTACAGGCTTCATCTTGCTGTTGCTAGCTAATTTTTCCTAAGAGATAAATATTTTTTTAGATGAATCTTTGTCGAATTTTGACCCATTTTGAGTCATAAAAAATGTTGTGTTCTCTACTCCGACAATTAATCCACAGATAAAAGGGGAAAGATAGTTAGTTTTTAGTTAGTTTTCTTTTATTAATCTCTCCTTGTTCATCCTTCCGCTTCTTCTGGATTTTATATGGCGGTTGGCAACCAACTTTAAAGGTGCATACCGCCACCAACTGGACTGGAGTGTGGACCTTGTTCATCTTTCAATCATGTGGGTTAGTATGCTCATAAAAACCAATGAGTAGATGGGAGAGGCGGGACATGCAGGACGTCAAGATTCCATTTTAGCTCCTGGCTATGCAGACATGCGAGAGTAGTTTGGATTAAATTATTCACAAACATGCATGTGTACATTTATTTTGTAATGTGGACAGTTTAGTCAGCATGTAAGGAATCATTTTTCACTTCTCTCATTGACTTCCCAAACCCCGGCCTGGTCTGCTCGTTCTGTTTCGCAAGCGTTCCCAGAAGTCTTGCGATGTTGCACCTCTGGGTTTAGAAATTCTGTGGCAAAATGTTTGTGAACACACCAAGGGTGTATTCATTACGGAAACCATTTAAGAACCAAACTGAAGCCAACAGAGCAAAACAATAGCTTTTATTGAACAAATTCAGGTAGGTCCCTCCCCGTTTCGTTAGTTTCCGTTGAAGAAACATGTTGCAACAGAATTGGCGAAATGAATATGCCCCCAGGGATGTATTCGTTACGTATTGCAACGGAAACCATTTACCATTTAAGAACCAAATAGAAGCAAACAAAGCAAAACCTGAATTTGTCCAATAGAAACTTTCGTTTTCGTTGTAAAACATTTTCCGTTTGGAATAAAAGTTTTCTGTTGCAAAACAGATTAAACGCTTTGCAACAGAATCGGCGTAATGAATACACCCCTGCACAGTGGCGACCCGTCATTCAGGGCAGGTGGGGCAGAGCCACCTGTTTTGAGCCCCACCTGTTTTACATGTTATTTTGCCATTAATACGTGTCACATATCAGTTTGCAAACAATGTAAAAAAATATATAATTGAGTTAATAAAGCCGCATACAAACGATTATTTTGCTTTTTTGAGTAAGGCAGCTCCAAAATGCAGGTGTTTAAGCCTAGCTTAGTGCTTTATGTGGTGGTGGGGCAGCCAGTGGAAAATACAGACCGTAGGGGTTGCTAATGTTCTCTAGTTGCGTCGTGATTGGCTCAGTGTTCTGTCACTCATGGGGACACTATGTCACCTCAAAATCTATGGGGAGAGCTCAAAAATTCAAGCCCCTTGGGTGCTGCCATAGATTTACATTAGACGTGCCCATCCAAGAAGGCTCAAGGTCATTGGCCACAGATAAAATGACATCAAATCATGCTATATCTACCGTAGCTTTGATTGGACTGATCATGAAAACATCATACTTTCAAAATCTTAGCTAGCAAGCTAGACAAGCAGTCATCATCATGAAACAAGTCGACAATCTACTGGCAATCCTTTTCAATCCTTGTCATATGAAGAGAAAGAAAGTATAGATAATAATATGCCATTTAGCAGACGCTTTTATCCAAAGCGTCTTACAGTCATGTGTGCATACATTTTTACGTATGGGTGGTCCCGGGGATCGAACACACTACCCTGGCGTTACAAGCGCCATGCTCTACCAATTGAGCTACAGAGGACCACTAAATAAAACATAGATAAAACATATTGGTGCTCATCGGTCATAAACATTAAACAACAAGCTGGAAATAGCTAATTCAACAATGAGTGGTTTGGAAGGAATCAGTGGCTAACTGCAAGCATTGCAAAGCAATCACTAGCCTGCTATTCAGTGGAGAGGGGGTGTGGTCCAAGTCAGGGTTTAAGGGTCTCTTTCCCAAGCTTAAAATGATAAACATTCACATGCAACACCATGGGCCAGAAAAGGTTGAATACATTGGCCATGCTGTCAATCCAACATGCCTTCTGCTGTGTTCAAAACAACTGGAAACTCAGAACTAGGATATCTGAGACTTCAGTGAGTTCAAGACAACTGGGAACTTTGAAAAAAAATAAGCTTTGACTGGGAAAATACGTTTTGAACGGTCATCCAACTCAGAATTCCAAATCTGGAACTCGGGCCTCTTCTCTAGAGCTCTGACCTTAAGATCACTGACATCATGATTTGACCTTGTTTTTTTCAGAGTTCCCAGTTGTCTTGAAAGCACCATAAATCGAGAGAATGACAGACTTTGATGACAAAGTTTCATGACAATATTTGCCCACAAGAAGGACCGCCGTGCCACCTTCCTGTTGAAGTGAGCACAGCACAACAAGGCAAGTCCAAAAAGATATTGTATGCTGCAGCATAAATTATGTAATATGCCAGGGAGATATGTATACTGTAGCTAAGAAAGTAATACTAAGTGTATGTTGTGTAGTAAGCTGTTAGTAGCCCATATGCCTCACCCTAATAATTTGGTCCATTTCCCCCTCAGAACTTAGCCTACTGTTCTGACTTGGTGGTGCACATGCAGCCTATAGGCTGTTTTAGAGAAATGTCATCAACAAATATTGTAAGAGCTTTCATTGTCTGCTTATATTGCCCCTTTATTTATCCTACGGTTCTGACTTGGTGTACAGGGAGAATACTGTAAGAACTGCCCATATTCTGAATTCTGTCGCTGTACATTTCAAAAGTACTGAACAAATAGTTATATTAACTACGTAAATCTTAGCTCGCTCATTAATGTCTTAATCGAATTTACGGATTGCCTCTTATCCGCTCATCGTTCCCTTATGCCATAGTTTGTACATCTCAATTGTCAATAGAAACCATATTTGTTTAAGCAAGTCAGCAATGTTTTTTAAAAAGGCAATAAATGAGGCTGAATTATGTTTCGCTGCCATACTAGGCTCCGCTGATGGCCAGGTGTAGCAGTGGTAAGGATTCACTCCATGGTGCTGAAAAGAAAGCTCTGCTGTCGGGACAGCTTTATATATAGGCCCTAACAGGTTGTGGTCACCGTTATAGTGCAATGAATGTATTGTTTAGTATCGTGGCTTTGCTGGCATGCATCTAAAAAAAATTGGGGGAGGGTTTGCCCCACCAAGATTGACATGCTAAAATCGCCACTGTACCTGCAACATCTTTACTTTGGTGAGTAACTAAAGTAACTAAAATATATATCACAAAAAAAAATCGGTTAAATGGAGGGATGAATTGAGCACCAATTTGTAAGTCGATCTGGATAAGAGCGTCTGCTAAATGACGTAAATGTAAAGATGCAAGGCGGCTCAGGCAGCACGTAACGCCCTGGACCAGAGCTACTAGTTAGCTAACGTGCGTCCCAATGAATATCTTCAAAACCAACACTTCGTTTATTTACCTGTTTAAAACACTCTTCGACGTCCATACTTTCAGTAGGGCCATGTCGAATATTAGCAAGCGTTTTTCTCAAAGGAACTTGAAATTGTTTGTTATCTTGCTAATCGTTACGTTTTACAGTTCTAAAAGAGAGAACAAGGAAGTGGAAGGTCATGCGCAGTTGTCCGGTAAATAAACGACGTCAGGAAATAATTACCATCCAAATAGTTCCTATCAACCAAATGGTTCCTACATGGTTTGAATCAAATCAAATGTCAACATTTAACAATAATTTAATACAGTTTAGTTTAGTAAAGAAGAAATTATCAACTTCATGCGTTATATACATTATAGCTATACGTTATTCCTAGTTATAGGGCGGCAGGTAGCGTAGTGGGTAAGAGCGTTGTGCCAGTAACCGAAAGGTCGCTGGTTCTAATCCCCGAGCCGACTAGGTGAAAAATCTGTCGATGTGCCCTTAAGCAAGGCACTTAACCCTAATTGCTCTTGTAAGTCGCTCTGGATAAGAGTGTCTGCTTAAATGTAAAAAATAGTAATATGCTCTGTCTATTTGTAGTTCAGTCCTCCTGGGATTTTTATGGTCAGGGAACCACAGGCTGAAGATCCGGCTGGCCTAATGCTCACCCTCCCTGTAGCCAGAAAACAAGACTCCCTAATCTGTCTCCTCAGGCTTGTTTGATAATAAATTATGGATGGTTGAAATATTTTCCTTCACTAATCAATACTCTTAATAATACATAGAGTTATTAACATGTGTTAACATATGTAAGCCTTTAACTCACTAATGTTCTCAGATGTTCGGTGATCGCTACAGAGAGTGTCCTTCTCTGTCATGGTTTCTATCAGCCTTCCATCAGCTTGGACACTTCAATAGGCTACATGTGCAAAGTCATTCACTTTAATTGAGGTTTACTTTTTTATTTTAGCTGAGAAGGGAAGGTAGCATTATAATATTTGGTTACTATATATCAAACATCTGCACTTCACCTGCCGTGGTCCAGCCATTCCATCCACAATGAAAATGTGCATTCTTGTCATTAACCACTAGAGAGCGCACAACAATAGGATAGTGTTGAGTTTTCAATGTGTCAACCTAAGGGCTCTATCACCTCAACTTGAGAAGTGTTACACCAGTAACTCTATCAGGGCTTATTTGATTAAGCTATTGTATTTCATTTATTTGCTGATCAGACCTGTTTGTTTTGCTATATTTGAGTGTAAGGCCTGCCCATTGGTTTTAAAGTAATGAAACCGTGAAAGAGAATTTGTTTATGACACAATAACAAAGAAAAATGAATGCATGGCAGGGCATATTTTAGTTCCCCTACTGCCAAGGGTATGAGCAGATGCTGGTTGGAATAAGTAACAATCCCTCTACTTCCCTTCACAAGCTACGGTTAAAAGTGAACTGTTAGAGGTGTGTGTGTGTGTGTGTGTTTGTGTGTGTGTGTGTGTGTGTGTGTGTGTGTGTGTGTGTGTGTGTGTGTGTGCGTGGGTGGGTGTGCGTGGGTGTGCGTGTGTGCGTGCGGCTTCTTTTTATCCCTGGAGGCCAGTTGAACTGTATTATGATGAATACTATTTTCCTTTCAATTCCGGAACCAATAATTCACTTGAACAAAAGAGGATGAATTATGTGGCAGGTATAAGTGAGTGTTGATAATGGTGGAGGCTGATTCTCAGGGGGGTGCATTTTCCAACCACAGTGGATCACCATCACCTGTTGCTATTAATACTGTAGTTACCTTACCCCGCAGGTAAGGTAACTACATTGGCACAATTGTCAGATTTGATATGACAGAGTTCCCCAACTGGCGGCAGCCCCTGTGTGGTTTATAAGTTTATGGACATAAAATACTGTAAATATGACAAGCATCAAGTTTGTGTTTATTTCCTAGCCAAGAATAAACCATACTGTAAATGCATGACAGTGAAATTAGATTCAACAATAGGAGAGGGCAACCTTCCCCTCTTTTATCAAGCCCTCCAAAGAGAGGAGTTATTGTACCGCGCTGTCAGTCTGCACCCAATCGCTGTGCATAGCACTGGCCTTTCAACACATGCATACAGCCAGGGCACTGCAGAGGCAAGCCATTCACTTTCCTCACAATGAGAGTTTGCCTTTTGTTCTGCTAGCCCAGATGAATCAATGACCTTATTGTGAAATGAACTTATCATCAGTCTAATTTATAATCTTTCCGCGTTATTGTGCACACATCTCAGTTTTCAATATTCCAGGGTTCTCCCATTCAAAGCCAGGGCTCAGATTGGTGCTGGGGCTGTGGGCAGGTGAGTGTGGGTGAAAAATGATATCTGATGAGGAGAAAAGGCATTCTTCGTACGCCACAGATGGCAAAAGAATACCCAGACAGCAGGCCCCTTATTTTTCAGGGGTAGTACAGAGAACACTGTGCATCCATGTCCATTTTTATATAGATTAATCCCAAGAGTAAGTAGACATATTTATACACTGTTATTCAACCTTACCTTATCTGTTTAAAGGAGCAATATGCAGTAGCTACATCAATTTTTGGACTTATAAATTAAAGATATGTACCGATTGATTCTTGAAGAATATAACTTATAAATGCCTCATGAGCTTAGTTTAACTGTCATACACCAGCAGAACCCAAAATATAAGCTTGTAAACAACCTAAATGTAAACAAACACTGTTTGTTTCGAAACATGTATAAAACTATTATTTTGCGTCCATACCTCTATCTATGAATTTGAGAGTGGTTACATTTCTCCAGCCGCACCGCTCTGGTCTTTTTAGCAAAACAGTGGCAGGGAAAACATTTTGTTATTTTTTCAACTGCCGCTTTAACATTTACATTTTAGTCATTTAGCAGACGCTCTTATCCAGAGCAATTAGGGTTAAGTGCCTTGCTCAAGGGCACAGACAGACTTTTCACCTAGTCAGCTTGGGGATTAGAACCAGCAACCTTTCGGTTACTGGCACAACACTCTTAACCACTAAGCTACCTGCCACCCCGACAAGTTTGTTTAGACAATAACTGAGACTTTGCATTAAATACTTTCTTCTGAAACCATCAGACTTGCAGATGTAATAATAAAACACATTGACTGACAGTTGAAAGGTGTGTTTAAGGGCTAAATTGAATTACCAGATGTCTCATAATGGTTCAATTTAATCTTGAGTGAGCGCAGTAAAACTGGAGAAGTAGGGAATGTTTGGTTGGAGGGGAAGAACACTAACAGTGTAGTTTTTCTCAGGGTGATATTTTCCCATTCCCACAGATGTGACTTGTCAGGACAGGACTATCCAGGGGCAATAGTGCAACTAATTTCAGTTTGTCTTTGTGCAGTCCCTGTACACACAATCTGGACTGACTGCCTCCTGCATGGAGTCCCCATGTCCCTGGGACTAAACACGTCCATCTGCAACTGGATCCTGGACTTCCTGATGGGCCGCCCCCAGGTGGTAAGGGTAGGTAACAACACATCTGCCACACTGATCCTCAACACGGGGGCCCCTCAGGGGTGTGTGCTCAGTCCCCTCCTGTACTCCCTGTTCACCCATGACTGCATGGCCAAGCACGACTCCAACACCATCATTAAGTTTGCCGACGACACAATACACACACACACACACACACACACACACACATATTGACGCCACACACACACACACACACACACACACACACATTCCTTCACACTCTTCACATACGCTGCTGCTACTCTCTGTTTATTATCTATGCAGTCACTTTACCTCTACCTCCATGTACAAATTACCTCAATTACCTCGATTAACCTGTGCCCCCGCACATTGACTCTGTACCGGTACCCCCTGTATATAGCCTCGCTACTGTTATTTTACTGCTGCTCTTTAATTATTTCTTTTTTTTCTTCTTTTTTTCTTTTTACTTATCTATTTTTTACTTAACACTTATTTTTCTTAAAACTGCATTGTTGGTTAAGGGCTTGCAATAAAATGTGATTTGATTTGATTTTCAGAGGCATTTCAGACAGGGTTCTAGGCACCCTGAGTGGCTTGTTTGACCTAAGACAGTTGAGAGGGATACACAGTGGGGGGAAACCATATTTTTCTTTCACCTTATGCCATCAGTACACCATTGCAGTTCCCCATCAACACATTTTTGTTGCTCAAGACATTACATGGACTGTTGAGAAGCTTTCTAATAACACGTGTGAAACATAAAGCATCTGAAGAATACTTGTTTAAGGAATATTGTTTGAAAGGCCTTCAAGTGTTACAGTATGTAATACAGCTGTGGTGGTAAGCGAAAGGGACCGTAGAATACGAAACATCTAGACGCTTGTGTTCTGTATCACTGATCTCTGTGGGTGCTTTCTCTCCTACACAGGCAAATGAAAATGTGTCCCAGACAATGTAACAGTTGTTGGGTGTTTCAGAGGGCTTATTGAGTTGTTTTGTGTGTGTCTCGTTCTAGGGTCTGCAGACGAGCAGTCTTGCCTGCCTCCTGCCATTACAACCAAACTAGATGGCCATGCCAAGCATGTCATCTGCTATGGTTACCAACAACTGACATGTAAATATTTGTAGTCCCAATTACTGTATCACACAGAGAAAGGGCTGCCTGTCGTCTCGTTCCCAGACTAATTACACATCAATGTTGGGTTCGTTCTGGCGCCGCAGCAGAAATCAAAGGGGATTCTGAGACACCATGCCAAATAGAGTCTCATCTTCACAAAGGGGAAAGGGTATTAAACTATGATAACAGAGTTTTTCTCTCACCAGTCTCTTGGAACATTCAGTTGAATCAGAGAACATAGTCCCATGTGAAAAATGAATTTAATTCAAATGCATTACTGCTCAATAATAGGCAATACAGTGAGGGGAAAAAAGTATTTGATCCCCTGATGATTTTGTACGTTTGCCCACTGACAAAGACATGATCAGTCTATAATTTTAATGGTAGGTTTATTTGAACAGTGAGAGACAGAATAACAAACAAAAAAATCCAGAAAAACGCATGTCAAAAATGTTATAAATTGATTTGCATTTTAATGAGGGAAATAAGTATTTGACCCCTCTGCAAAACATGACTTAGTACTTGGTGGCAAAACCCTTGTTGGAAATCATAGAGGTCAGACGTTTCTTGTAGTTGGCCACCAGGTTTGCACACATCTCAGGAAGGATTTTGTTCCAATCCTCTTTGCAGATCTTCTCCAAGTCATTAAGGTTTCGAGGCTGACGTTTGGCAACTCAAACCTTCAGCTCCCTCCACAGATTTTCTATGGGATTAAGGTCTGGAGACTGGCTAGGCCACTCCAGGACCTTAATGTGCTTCTTCTTGAGCCACTCCTTTGTTGCCTTGGCCGTGTGTTTTGGGTCATTGTCATGCTGGAATACCCATCCACGACCCATTTTCAATGCCCTGGCTGAGGGAAGGAGGTTCTCACCCAAGATTTGACGGTACATGACCCCGTCCATCGTCCCTTTGATGTGGTGAAGTTGTCCTGTCCCCTTAGCAGAAAAACACCCCCAAAGCATAATGTTTCCACCTCCATGTTTGACGGTGAGGATGGTGTTCTTGGGGTCATAGGCAGCATTCCTCCTCCTCCAAACACGGCGAGTTGAGTTGATGCCAAAGAGCTCCATTTTGGTCTAATCTGACCACAACACTTTCACCCAGTTCTCCTCTGAATCATTCAGATGTTCATTGGCAAACTTCAGACGGCCCTGTATATGTGCTTTCTTGAGCAGGGGGACCTTGCGGGTGCTGCAGGATTTCAGTCCTTCACAGCGTAGTGTGTTACCAATTGTTTTCTTGGTGACTATGGTCCTAGCTGCCTTGAGATCATTGACAAGATCCTCCTGTGTAGTTCTGGGCTGATTCCTCACCGTTCTCATGATCATTGTAACTCTACGAGGTGAGATCTTGCATGGAGCCCCAGGCCGAGGGAGATTGACAGTTATTTTGTGTTTCTTCCATTTGCGAATCATCGCACCAACTGTTGTCACCTTCTCACCAAACTGCTTGGCGATGGTCTTGTAGCCCATTCCAGCCTTGTGTAGGTCTACAATCTTGTCCCTGACATCCTTGGAGAACTATTTGGTCTTGGCCATGGTGGAGAGTTTGGAATCTGATTGATTGCTTCTGTGGACAGGTGTCTTTTATACAGGTAACAAGCTGAGATTAGGAGCACTCCCTTTAAGAGTGTGCTCCTAATCTCAGCTCGTTACCTGTATAAAAGACACCTGGGAGCCAGAAATCTTTCTGATTGAGAGGGGGTCAAAGACTTATTTCCATCATAAAAATGCAAATCAATTCATAACATTTTTGACATGCGTTTTTCTGGATTTTGTTGTTGTTATTCTGTCTCTCACTGTTCAAATAAACCTACCATTAAAATTATAGACTGATCATTTCTTTGTCAGTGGACAAACGTACAAAATCAGCAGGGGATCAAATACTTTTTTCCCTCACTGTACATGATTTACTCATGGATGTTACTGTAAATATGAGACACACATTGTCAATTTACTCTTTATTTCGTTTATTTGGTTTTCTCTACAAATGTATGTTTATACTGTACATCCCATATTATCGTACACTTTTGTTCCCTTTAGTGAAAACAAAAAATAATTAGTTACATCTGGAATTAGTTTACAAGTTTACATCAGTTTGTACAGTTTACACTTGTAAATGTGTACCTACATAGTTATACAGTAGCCTATCTTAAAGACATCTTCAGAAGTTCCTGATTGAAATATATAGAAGTCCAGATTGAATATGACCCACATCCTGATGAGACAAGAGGTAAATGATAAACCAAGGTCATATCTTAGCAAGAACAATGGTCAGACTCAGACAGCTGAATTGGTTCTGGCTGCCTGCCCTGCATGGGAAAAGTTTAATTATCTAAGTGCTAGTAGTCTTGTCCACAGGACTGTAGAGCATTTAGTGCGAAGAATACGGGTCAAGAGGTAAAGGTAGAATTCAGCTTAGGTGAGGATATTTAAATCCTCCACCTACCATTGTTCTTTAGCTGTGGCAGAGTGCTTCCTAAAGTGATATAGCCTAATGAGCTGAGTCAGAGGGAGTGACCATTGTTATGCTGATTACAGAAACAATGACTGAGCCCTAATGAAGCATTAATTACCACACTCCATGTAGCTCAATATTTATATTTTGTCCTAATCAATTGGACCATAGCCTACACTGTAAAAAAAATATTATTATTTCAACTTGTTACAAGTAAATGAGTTAGGTTTTCTCAATTGAAAAATACGACATTTGTTGAAACCAAATATGATTAAATGCCAACTGTTTTATTTTTAAGTGATTTGACATTCTATAGAAATGTAGTAGATCATTATTATTGTTATTTGACCATTACCAAACCTACACTTCAAGTTGCAACCTATTTCTTTCAACACTCAACTTTCTTCTCCCATTTGGTTAAACCTAATAAAAGACAAATACAAACTAATATTTCATATAAATACAACCCATTTTTTCATCTTGTTCCAAGTTAACTTTTAAATTTAGAATGTCTTCAATTAGGTTACAATCAATGAACATATTATTTACATTTAGTTGTTACAATATCCTGAACAAGCATTGGCTACCTTAAAGGGATTCTCCACTGCTTTTGTATACTTTTTAGCCAGCAGTTTTGAAAGTAGCGCTCACAAGCCAAAAGTGGTCCCCCAAAATGCATACTACGTCACATATGTGCAGATATGTGAATCACATCATTGTCCTCTCTCTCGCTCTGCTGTGGGTGCATCATGTGCATCTTGCTAGCTGTTACTCATGGTGAGGGGCTAAAGGCTCATTGGTTGAACTCGAATTGCTAGGGGTCTGGCCCATATGGGGGTAAATGTAGGGAAAATGGCACAGCACAGTTTCCAGAAAAACTGTTGCTTTCAAACTAGGGATTTCGTGTTTAATTAAGGTAAGACAGTAATTCTGCTCATAGATGATGCATGTATGAACTCGCTCAATATGTAAGTGGTCCGATGAAGCGGATGCTAGAACAGACTGGAATATGTTCCAGGATTTATCCGACGGCATTGAGGAGTATAGCACATCAGTCACCAGCTTCATTAATAAGTTAATCTACGACGTCGTCCCCAATGACTGTACGTACATATCCCAACCAAAAGCCATGGATTACAGGCAACATCCGCACTGAGCTAAAGGCTAGAGCTGCCGCTTTCGAGGAGCGGGACACTAATCCGGACGCTTATAAGAAATCCCACTTCGCCTCCGACGAACCATCAAACAGGCAAAGTGTCAATACAGGACTAAGATCGAATCCTACTACACCGGCTCTGACGCTCGTCGGATGTAGCAGCACTCACATCTGTAGCCATGAAATGCTTTGAAAGGCTGGTCATGGCTCACATCAACACCATCATCCCAAAAACCCTGGACCCACTCCAATTCGCATACCGCCCCAACAGATCCACAGTTGACACATTCACTATTCCACTCCACACTGCCCTTTCCCACCTGGACAAGAGGAACACCTACATGAGAATGATGTTCATTGACTACAGCTCAGCATTCAACACCATAGTGCCCTCCAAGCTCATCACTAAGCTAAGGACCCTGGGACTGAACACTTCCCTCTGCAACTGGATCCTGGACTTCTTGATGGGCCACCCCCAGGATGTGAGGGTAGACAACAACACATCCGCCACGCTAACCCTTAACACGGAGATCCCTCAGGGGTGCATGCTTAGTCCCCTCCTGTACTCCCTGTTCACCTACGACTGCTTGGACACGCACGACTCCAACACCATTATTAAGTTTGCCAACGACATGACGGTGGTAGGCCTGATCACCGATGACAATGAGAGCCTCCCTCAACGTGAGCAAGGCAAAGGAGCTGATCGTGGACTACAGGAAAAGGAGGGCCGAGCACGCCCCCATTCACATCTGTAGAGGAGCGGGTCGAGATCTTCAAGTTCCTTGGTGTCCACATCACTAATGACCTATCATGGTCCAAACACAACAAGACAGATGTGAAGAGGGCACGACAATGCCTATTCCCCCTAAGAAGACTGAAAAGATTTGGCATGGGACCTCAGATCCTCAAAAAGTTCTACAGCTGCACCATCGAGAGCATCCTGACTGGTTGCATCACCATTTGGTATGGCAACTGCTCTACAGTGGGTAGTGCGGACGTCCTAGTACATCACGGGGGCCGAGCTTCCTGCCATTCAGGACCTCTATACCAGGTGGTGTCAGAGGAAGGCCCTAAACATTGTCAAAGACTCCAGTCATAGACTGGGTACTGGAGCGCCAAGTCTGGGACCCCTTAACAACTTCTACCCCCAAGCCATAAGACTGCTGAACAGTTAATCAAATGGCTACTCAGGCTATTTGCATTGACCCCTTATTTTATTCTTATTTTTTGCACTGACTCTCTTGCACAGGCTCAATGTACACTCATTGGACTCTAACCACAAACTCACACATACTACACTGACACTCCAACACCCACACACACACAAACACACACATATTGACACCACACACACACACACACATTCCTTCACACTCTTCACATACGCTGCTGCTACTCTCTGTTTATTATCTATGCATAGTCACTTTACCCCTACCTACATGTACATATTACCTCAATTACCTCGACTAACCCAAACCCCTGCACATTGACTCGGCACCGGTACCCCTTGTACAGTGCCTTGCAGAAGTATTCATCCCCTTTGGCGTTTTTCCTATTTTGTTGCATTACAACCTGTAATTTAAATTGATTTTTATTTGGATTTCATGTAATGGACATCACCAAATTGGTGAAGTGAAATTTTAAAAATAACTGGAAAAGTGGTGTGTGCATATGTATTCACCCCCTTTGCTATGAAGCCCCTAAATAAGATCTGATGCAACCAATTACCTTCAGAAGTCACATAATTAGTTAAATAAAGTCCACCTGTGTGCAATCACATGATCCCAGAGTCTGCAACACCACTAAGCAAGAGGCACTAACAAGCAAGCGGCACCATGAAGACCAAGGAGCTTTCCAAACAGGTCAGGGACAAAGTTGTGGAGAAGTACAGATCAGGGTTGGGTTATAAAAAAATATCTGAAACTTTGAACATCTCACAGAGCACCATTAAATCCATTATAAAAAAATTGAAAGAATATGGCACCACAACAAACCTGCCAAGAGAGGGCCGCCCACCAAAACATACGGACCAGGCAAGGAGGGCATTAATCAGAGAGGCAACAAAGAGCTTCCAACACTCTACTCAGCAAATTGGATGTAGTATATCACAGTGCCATCCGTTTTGTCACCAAAGCCCCATATACTACCCACCATTGTGACCTGTACGCTCTCGTCGGCTGGCCCTCACTACATATTAGTCGCCAAACCCACTGGCTCCAGGTCATCTATAAATCTCTTCTAGGCAAATCCCCGCCTTATCTTAGCTCATTGGTCACCATAGCAACACCCACCCGTAGTATGCGTTCCAGCAGGTATATCTCACTGGTCATCCCCAAAGCAAACACCTCCTTTGGCCGCCATTCCTTCCAGTTCTCTGCTGCAAATGACTGGAACAAACTGAAAAAATCTCTGAAGCTGGAGACACTTATCTCCCTCACTATCTTTAAGCATCAGTTGTCAGAGCAGCTTACCGATCACTGCACCTGTAAACAGCCCGTCTGTAATCAGCCAACCCAACTACCTCATCACCATATTTTTATTTACATTGTTATTTATTTTGCTCATTTGCACCCCAGTATCTCTATTTGCACATCATCTTCTGCACATCTATCACTCCAGTGTTAATACTAAATTGTAATTATTTTGAACTATGGCCTATTTATTACCTTACCTCCATAACGTACTACATTTGCACACACTGTATATAGATTTTCTATTGTGTTATTGACTGTACGTTTTGTTTATTCCATATGTAACTCTGAGTTTGTTGTTTTTATCGCACTGCTTTGCTTTATCTTGGCCAGGTCCCAGTTGTAAATGAGAACTTGTTCTCAACTGGCTTACCTGGTTAAATAAAGGTTAAAAAAAATGTTTGACCAAAGATGACCCTGAAGGAGCTGCAAAGCTCCACATCTTAGGACCACTTTAAGCAGTACACTCCACAGAGCTGGGCTTTACAGAAGAGTGGGCAGAAAAAAGCCATTGCTTAAAGAAAAAAATAAGCAAACACGTTTGGTGTTCGCCAAAAGGCATGTGGGAGACTCCCCAAACATATGGAAGAAGGTACTCTGGTCAGATGAGACTAAAATTGAGCTGTTTGGCCATCAAAGAAAACGCTATGTCTGGCGCAAACCCAACACCTCTCATCACCCCGAGAACACCATCCCCACAGTGAAGCATGGTGGTGGCAGCATCATGCTGTGGGGATGTTTTTCATCGGCAGGGACTGGGAAACTGGTCAGAATTGAAGGAATGATGGATGGCGCTAAATACAGGGAAATTATTGAGGGAAACCTGTTTCAGTCTTCCAGAGATTTGAGACTGGGACGGAGGTTCACCTTCCAGCAGGACAATGACTCTAAGCATACTGCTAAAGCAACACTTGAGTGGTTTAAGGGGACTCATTTAAATGTCTTTGAATGGCCTAGTCAAAGCCCAGACCTCAATCCAATTGAGAATCTGTGGTATGACTTAAAGATTGCTGTACACCAGCGGAACCCATCCAACTTGAAGGAGCTGGAGCAGTTTTGCCTTGAAGAATGGCCAAAATTCCCAGTGGCTAGATGTGCCAAGCTTATAGAGACTTACCCCAAGAGACTTGCAGCTGTAATTGCTGCAAAAGGTGGTTCTACAAAATATTTGTGATGGGTGATTTGAAGGAGTCAGGCGCAGGAGGTTAAATCACAGAATAACTGGATTTATTCCAGAATACAGAGTTACACAATAATTCATCAAAACCGTCCAGTGCGCAAAACAGGCGCACTGGAACCAACAAGGCACACTGGGAAAAGAACCTGTTGATACAAAATGCAAGGAGCTCAACCGAGCTTCACTATCCTCACAATAAACAATCACACAGAAAGACAAGGGGGCAGAGGGAACATTTATACAGGTACTGATGAGGGGATATGAACCAGGTGTGTGTAATAAACAAGACAAAACAAATGGAATGATGAGATGAGGAGCGGCAGTGGCTAGAAGGCCGGTAACGAGGAACGCCGAAGCCTGCCCGAACAAGGCGAGGTGGCAGCTTCGGAGGGAGTCGTGACAGTACCCCCCCTTGATGCGCAGCTCCAGCAGCGCGCCGACACTGGGCTCAGGAGGACGCGGAGCAGAGCGAGCCAGATGGTGACGGTGGAAATCCCGCAATAGGGAGGGACCGAGGATATCCCTCACCGGAACCCAGCACCGCTCCTCCAGACCTTACCCCTCCCACTCCACGAGGTACTGAAGGACACCCACCCGACGCCTCGAATCCAGGATGGAACGGACGGAGTATGCCGGGGGCCCCTCGATGTCCAGAGGGGGCTTAGGAACCTCTCGCACCTCAGACTCCTGGAATGGACCAGCCACCACCGGCCTGAGGAGAGACACATGGAACTAGAGGTTAATAAATTAATCTGGAGGGAGTAATAACCTATATGTAACCTCGTTTATCCTCCTCAGGACTTTGAACGGCCCCACAAACCGCGAGCTCAGCTTCCGGCAGGGCAGGTGGAGGGGCAGGTTCCGGGTCGAGAGCCAGACCCGATCACCCAGTACAAAGACCGGGGCCTCACTGCGTTGGCGGTCAGCGTTGGCCTTCTGGCGACGCACGGCGCGCTGGAGGTGGACATGAGCAGCGTTCCACGTCTCCTCCATGCGCCGAAACCAGTCAACCACCGCAGAAGCTTCGGTCTGGCTCTGATGCCATGGTGCCAGAACCGGCTGATAACCTAAAACACATTGAAAGGGCGATAGGTTAGTAGAGGAGTGGCGGAGAGAGTTCTGGGCATATTCTGCCCATAGCAAGAACACTGACCACTCCCCCAGCCGGTCCTGGCAGTTGGACCGCAAGAACCTACCCACATCCTGATTCACCCGTTCCACCTGCCCATTACTCGCGGGGTGAAAACCAGAGGTCAGGCTGACCGAGACCCCAAAACATTCCATGAACGCCTTCCAGACCCTGGATGTAAACTGGGGACCCCGGTCAGACACTATGTCCTCTGGCACCCCGTAGTGCCGGAAGACGTGAGAAAACAGGGCCTCCGCAGTCTGCAGGGCCGTGGGGAGAGCGGGCAGAGGAAGGAGGTGGCAGGCTTTGGAAAAGCGGTCCACAACGACCAGGATGGTGGTGTTACCCTGAGAGAGGGGAAGATCAGTGAGAAAGTCAATACACAGGTCGGACCATGGGTGTTGCCTGCTGGGAGGTGCCTAGGTGCCTTTCTCTGGGCGCACACCGAGCAGGAGGAGACCTACACCCTCACGAGCAGGAGGAGACCTACACCCTCACGTCCTTAGCCAAGGTAGGCCACCAGTACTTTCCGGTGAGGCAGTGCACTGTACGACCAATACCTGGGTGACCAGAGGAGTGGGACGTGTGTGCCCAATAGATCAGACATCACGGACAAGAGACGGCATGTACTGCAGCCCAGCTGGACACTGAGATGGAGATGGCTCTGTGCGTAACGTCCACTCTATGTCCGCGTCCATCGCCCATACTATCGGCGCCACAATACAAGAGGCCGGGAGTATGGGTGTGTTGTCTATGGGCCTCTCCTCTGCGTCGTACAGCCATTACAGTGCGTCTGCCTTCACGTTCTTCGTTCCCGGGATGTATGATAGAGTCAAATCAAACCGGGTGAAGAATAGGGCCCATCTGGCCTGGTGAGGGTTCAGCCTCCTCGCTGCCCGGATGTACTCCAGGTTACGGTGGTCCGTCCAGACGAGGAAAGGGTGTTTCGCCCCCTTGAGCCAGTACCTCCACACGGTCAGGGCTCGGACAACAGCCAACAGCTCCTGATCACCAACGTCATAGTTCTGCTCCGCCAGGCTGAGCTTCTTGGAGAAGACGGCACAGGGGCGGAGCTTGGGTGGCGTGCCCGAGCGTTGAGATAGGACAGCGCCTATCCCTACCTCGGACGCATCCACCTCCACTACGAACGGTAGTGATGGATCGGGATGGGCCAGTACCGGGGCTGAGGTGAACAGAACCCTCAGGTTACTGAAGGCCCTGTCAGCCTCAGCAGACCAGGCCCACTCTTAAACAGAGATGTGATGGGAGCTGCGACTTTGCCAAAGCCCCGGATAAACCTCTGATAGTAGTTGGCAAAGCCAATAAAGCGCTGCACCTCCTTAACCGTGGTTGGAGTCGGCCAATTACGCACGGCTGAAATGCGATCTCCCTCCATCTCCACACCTGAGGTGGTAATGCGATATCCGACGAAGGAGACGGACTTTTGGAAAAACAGACACTTTTCTGCCTTGGCATAAAGGTCATGTTCCAACAGTCGGGCCACACTTTGCGAACCAGGGACACATGCTCGGCGCGCTTAGCGGAATACACCAGAATGTCATCGATGTAGACCACTACACAGCGACCAAGCATGTCCCAAAACAACTTGTTCACAAAGGACTGGAAGACTGATGGAGCATTCATCAAACATTACGGCATCACCAGGTATTCGTAATGCCCCGTGGTTGTGCTGAATGCTGTCTTCCACTCGTCCCCCTCTCTGACACGCACCAGCTTGTACGCACTCCGGAGATCTAATTTTGTGAAGAAGCATTCCCCATGCATTTACTCGATCACAGATGGAATGATGGGTAGGGGATAACTATAACGTATTGTCCCCTTGTTCAGTGCTCGGTAATCAATGCACGGGCACAGACCTCCGTCTTTCTTCTTCACAAAAAATAAACTTGAGGAGGCGGGTGAAGTAGAGGGACGTATGAACCCCTGACGCAGGGACTCGGAGACGTATGTCTCCATCACCTCTGTTTCAGCCTGCGACAGGGTTACACATGACTCCTGGGAGGCACAGCGTCTACCCGTAGGTTTATCGCGCAATCCCCCGCCCGATGAGGTGGTAATTTGGTCACCTGCGTTTTGGAAAATGCGTGCGTCAAATCGAGGTATTCGGGGGTAATGCGCACGGTGGAGGTAGTGTCTGGACTTTCCACCGTGGTTGCACCAACGGAAACACCTAGACACCTACCCTGACACTCTCGCGACCACCCCGTGAGAACCCTCTGCGGCCATGAAAAGGTGGGGTTTTGTAGTGCTAACCAGGGAAGACCTAACACAACAGGGAAATCAGGAGACTCAATAATAAAAAAGGTGACTTGCTCTCTTTGGGTCTCGTGCGTAACCATAGTGACTGGTGCTGTAACTTCCCTAACGAACCCAGACCCTAGTGGTCGACTGTCAAGTGCTTTGATGGGGAGTGGAATGTATAGGGAACTACTGTGTAATCAGGAAAGTGGATGGGTAGGGTGCAGTGCGCAGCAGAGGGCAGGTTGTTACGACCCCCCCCCCCCTGAATCGACCAGCAGGTTGTCCAACCGTAAAGGCCATGTCCACCAGTTGATTGAAGGACAACATGGTGTCCTGGCAGGCTAGCTCCCTTCGGACGTCCTCTCGTAGATGGCACCGGAAGTGGTCGATGAAGGCCCGCTCAATCCACCCGGACCCAGCCTCTAGAGTCTGAAACTCCAGGGCGAAGTCATGCGCGGTCCTCGTCCCCTGCTTCAGATGGACCAGCCGCTCACCCGCCTCTCTACCTTCGGGCGGGTGATCGAAGACGGCCCAAAAGAGGCGAGCGAACTCCCCGTAGTTGTCCAACGCGGCTCCTCCTTCACTCCAGACCGCGTTGGCCCACTCCAGGGCTTTCCCCATGAGGCAGGAGACGAGGGAGGACACCTTCTCCCGGGCTGATGTTCGAATAATATAACTCCAGTTGTAGGAGGAATCCCTGGCAGAGAGCAGCTGTCCCATTCAAATCCCGTGGTCGGGATATATGGATCCCTCTGGGTGCTGGGGTGTGGGTGGCTGGATCCGGTCCTCTCCTCTCCAGGCGATGGACGACCTGGAGAACCTGTTCCATCGCTTCTCGTGCCATGACTCCAGGCATGTGCTCCTCTCCTGCTGACTCCATAGCAAGTGTGTGATTCTGTGATAGGTGATTTGAAGGAGTCAGGCGCAGGAGGGTAAATCACAGAATAACAGGATTTATTCCGGAATGCAGAGTTACGCAGTAATGCATCAAAACCGAAAAACAGGCGCACTGGAACTAACAAGGCACACTGGGGAAATAACCCGGCGATACAAAATACAAGGAGCTCAACCGAGCTTCACTATCCTCACAATAAACAATCACACACAAAGACAAGGGGCAGAGGGAACACTTATACAGGTACTGATGAGGGGATATGAACCAGGTGTGTGTAATAGACAAGACAAAAGAAATGGAATGATGAGATGAGGAGCGGCAGTGGCTAGAACGCCGAAGCCTGCCCGAACAAGGCGAGGTGGTAGCTTCGGAGGGAGTCGTGACAATATTGACTTTGTGGGGGTGAATGGTTATGCACGTGTCGTATCGGGTGAATGGTGGCCATTATTGCTGTCAACAAAGAGTCCGTCTATGCTGCATCGTGTTAGAGGCTTTTATTAAAATCACGAGGTTACAGCATAAATGACAGGTGACATGACACCCGGAGAGCGACGCCTCCGAATGGCTGCTCGCTCTGACTTCTTCTTCGTTTAACCCCCCTATTTATAAACAATGAAGCTCCCTCTTCTGGCCAATCCCCAGTCTCCCCTGTCTACAAGACACTTCCGGTCTGTTGTATATGGCGTCACACCCAAAACATTCCCTCTTGATACTAACACAAACCACATTCCATTTCTTCATGAAAAACATTTAACAGAGACATAATCTTCAGATACGATACACGCTCAAGTTTTCTGTTTTTTTTTGTCTTATTTCTTGTTTGTTTCACAATAAAACATATTTTGCATCTTCAAAGTGGTAGGCATGTTGTGTAAATCAAATGATACAACCCCCCCAAAACATCCATTTTAATTCCAGGTTGTAAGGCAACAAAATAGGAAAAATGCCAAGGTGGGTGAATACTTTTGTTATTGTTATTTTATTGTGTATTTTTCCTTTAGTTTATTTAGCAAATGTTTCTTACTTACTTTTTTAAAACTCTGCATTGTTGGTTAAGGGCTCGTAAGTAAGCATTTGACAGTAAGGTCTACACCTGTTGTATTTGGCGCATGTGACAAATAAAATGTGATTTGATTTGTACTGCACTTGACACATCCAGCCCAAAGCGGGAGGTTTAAAAAATACTTAGTTATTGCCAAATTTCAGGAGCATGTCTTTAACATAGAAACCTTATCAGGCCCTTTAGTATCACATGCACTTATGCAAGTATCATTACATATGCTGGCAGTGTACAATAATACGTTAAAATTATGAATAGAATAGACCACATTAACTGGTTCTGACTAAAGGAAGTACAGCTACGACTGGAAGTGCCTTTTCTGTAGCAGGTTAGGAGAACTTAAACTACAGTTAGTGTCATTAACATGGCAGGTTAGGAAAATTAAATTAATTAGGAAAATGTTTACGGTTAGCTATAACGCTCTCCTAATCTGCTAAGAAAAGTCACTTCCGGTCATAACTGTACTCCGTCTAGTCACAACCACATACACCTGTTGTATTCGGTGCATGTGACAAATAACATTTGATTTGATTTGATTTGAATGACGTTCACGTTCATGGGTGGGCAAAAAGTAAAAGCACTTTAGATTAACAACAGCATCTTCCCACTTTTTAGTGTGTAGCCTATGCATAATTTCAGGCAAGTGACAATGGATTCAGTTTTACTGAGAGGGGGCGGTTAGATGTGATGATGGCATGGCATTGAAGTTATTTTGTCATCTGTAAAAGGTGGCAATTGTAAACACATAGCCTAAACTGATTCACAGAGGCAGAACACGGGCAGGTTAGCGGCCGTATGAAAGGAATGTGGATGAAGCGCCATCGACAGATACCATGAAGATCGCCGAGCGTCGCGCTGTCAGCGAAAGTGAGGTCAAGCGGGTTGCAGTTGCAACCTGAAGCCCAGTCAGTGTAGATTGGAGTTGGCAGTTGCTGCTGTTATCTCTGCAGCATCAAACCGGACCTTTTATCCACTGGCGTGCATCTTTGAGGTATGTGCACTCCACAGGTTTTCTGTCTCCCAAAGGGCGATATACCGCGATGGTTATCCACCTGATAAAGAAAGAGACACTTTTCTCATAAAGATTTCATCTCTACTCTTCAGCAACTCTTTTCGGACTGCTCTTGTGTTTTGGATTGCCTTGAATTTCTCGAGTATTTCAAGGTACGTTGTGTGTTTATTTCTAAGGCTATCCTTCAATTGTTCATGATGAACGTGTGTTAATCAAATGAAATGGAATGCGGGACATTTGTTTATTTTATATTTTCATGTTTGATGCTGCAATGTACTTGCAATGTACTTTTAGAACATCTTCATTCAAAAATGTGTAGGTAATTATTCATTCCACATACACCTGCTCATGTTGTAGCATGGCATGCAATTAGAAGCTACAAATGTAAAGTCCTGACTCCTGTGATTTATTGCAGGGTGATGTGTACTCACATGCATCCCACAAGAATGTTAGACAAATTATGTAAATGATAGGGGAGGAACACATCACCATTTTATAACGATTTTCTGTAACTCATGATATACACAAACTTTAATCCTTGACATCATGTATTGTCATAGGGTAGAGTGGGGTAAGGTGAGCCTAAGAGTCAATTTGAGCCACCCTTGTTTCTGGGAAACCATACACAAAATTAGTAATTTGACCAAATATTTAGTAGGTCATAATTTCATGTAGTCTGTGAAGTAAGAAACCACATGGAAAAAGTTGTAATCAAGTTAGGTCCAAAAAACACATTTATTGTGTTTAGGTTTCATGATGCTTGTATCTAAACCAAAGTATGTAATTATAAGATTGTTCTATACATCAGTTGGGGTCTCTATAAGCTTCAATATGAGGTCCTAAACATAGCATCAAACTGTATCCTTGTAGCTGTGTGGGCTAATATAGTGAAAATGTTTGCCTTGGGGTAAATTGAGCCAATGGCAAGTTGAGCAAACTGAAGTGTTTTCTTCCCAGGCGTTATGCAAGGTAATAGGGCCTGGCCTATGTTAAAATTGTTTTTTAAAAGTACAAAGTGTTTGTTAGGTGTTAAGCCTGTGTTAAAATATTTTTAAAATGATTAAAATACAAAAAAGTGATTGTGATTGTGTTGAATTGTGTTTGGGAAATAAAGATAGACATGGTTTTACAAGGGAAGTGGTAATATTTAATTCAGAACATTTTTAGGCGGCTTAATTTATGGCTCAATGTACACCATATCCGGGGTAAGTTGTGCCAAGAGACCACTTTTTTTGGACAAGCAAAGTTTTCAAAACTGTAATGTTTACATGAATTCATATTATTTCCAGGGATACACAACATCCTGAAATATATGTGGATATCATCTTTGTTAGAACAAATACTATATTTCCCTTGACGGAGTGATGCTGAATGTAAAAAATGGCTAAACTTACACCACTCTCCCTTAGTTCTGTTTATCAAGATGTCTAATGAATAAATCAAAAACATTAGGGAGACCATACAAGAGAATTTCAACTTGCCATGGATAATATATACAGGTGCAGCTCAATAAATTAGAATATTGTGGAAAAGTTAAGTAATTTCAGTAATTCAATTGACAAAGTGAAACTCATATATCGTGGATTAATTACACAAAAAGTGAAATAGTTCAAGCCTGTATTTGTTTTAATCTTGATGATTACGGCTTACAGCTCATGAAAACCCCACATTCAGTATCTCAGAAAATTAGAATATTGTGAAAAAGTTCAATATTGTACAGTGAGGGAAAAAAGTATTTGATCCCCTGCTGATTTTGTACGTTTGCCTACTGACAAAAAATGATCAGTCTATAATTTTAATGGTAGGTTTATTTGAGCAGTGAGAGACAGAATAACAACAAAAAAATCCGGAAAAATGCATGTCAAAAATGTTATAAATTGATTTGCATTTTAATGAGGGAAATAAGTATTTGACCCCCTCTCAATCAGAAAGATTTCTGGCTCCCAGGTGTCTTTTATACAGGTAACGAGCTGAGATTAGGAGCAAACTCTTAAAGGGAGTGCTCCTAATCTCAGTTTGTTACCTGTATAAAAGACACCTGTCCACAGAAGCAATCAATCAATCAGATTCCAAACTCTCCACCATGGCCAAGACCAAAGAGCTCTCCAAGGATGTCAGGGACAAGATTGTAGACCTACACAAGGCTGGAATGGGTTACAAGACCATCGCCAAGCAGTTTGGTGAGAACGTGACAACAGTTGGTGCGATTATTCGCAAATGGAAGAAACACAAAATAACTGTCAATCTCCCTCGGCCTGGGGCTCCATGCAAGATCTCACCTCGTGGAGTTGCAATGATCATGAGAACGGTGAGGAATCAGCCCAGAACTACACGGGAGGATCTTGTCAATGATCTCAAGGCAGCTGGGACCATAGTCACCAAGAAAACAATTGGTAACACAATACGCCGTGAAGGACTGAAATCCTGCAGCACCCGCATGGTCCCCCTGCTCAAGAAAGCACATATACAGGGCCGTCTAAAGTTTGCCAATGAACATCTGAATGATTCAGAGGAGAACTGGGTGAAAGTGTTGTGGTCAGATGAGACCAAAATCGAGCTCTTTGGCATCAACTCAATTCGAGGAGGAATGCTGCCTATGACCCCAAGAACACCATCCCCACCATCAAACATGGAGGTGGAAACATTATGCTTTGGGGGTGTTTTTCTGCTAAGGGGACAGGACAACTTCACCACATCAAAGGGACGATGGACGGGGCCATGTACCGTCAAATCTTGGGTGAGAACCTCCTTCCCTCAGCCAGGGCATTGAAAATGGGTCGTGGATGGGTATTCCAGCATGACAATTACCCAAAACACACGGCCAAGGCAACAAAGGAGTGGCTCAAGAAGAAGCACATTAAGGTCCTGGAGTGGCCTAGCCAGTCTCCAGACCTTAATCCCATAGAAAATCTGTAGAGGGAGCTGAAGGTTAAAGTTGCCAAACGTCAGGCTCGAAACCTTAATGACTTGGAGAAGATCTGCAAAGAGGAGTGGGACAAAATCCCTCCTGAGATGTGTGCAAACCTGGTGGCCAACTACAAGAAACGTCTGACCTCTGTGATTACCAACAAGGGTTTTGCCACCAAGTACTAAGTCATGTTTTGCAGAGAGGTCAAATACTTATTTCCCTCATTAAAATGCAAATCAATTTATAACATTTTTGACATGCGTTTTTCTGGATTTTGTTGTTGTTATTCTGTCTCTCACTGTTCAAATAAACCTACCATTAAAATGATAGACTGATCATGTCTTTGTCAGTGGGCAAACATACAAAATCAGCAGGGGATCAAATACTTTTTTCCCTCACTGTAGACTCAAGGTGTCACACTCTAATCAGCTAACTAACTCAAAACACCTGCAAAGGTTTCCTGAGCCTTTAAATGGTATCTCAGTCCAGTTCAGTAGGCTTCACAATCATGGGCAAGACTGCTGACTTGACAGTTGTGCAGAAGACAGTCATCAACACCCTCCACAAGGAGGGAAAGCCTCAAAAGACCATTGCTAAAGAAGCTGGCTGTTTACAGAGTGCTGTATCCAAGCATATTCATGGAAAGTTTAGTGGAAGGAAGAAGTGTGGTAGGAAAAGGTGCACAAGCAACAGGGATAACCAGAGCCTTGAGAGGATTGTCAAGCAAAGGCCATTCAAAAATGTGGGGGAGCTTCACAAGGAGTGGACTGAGGCAGGAGTCAGTGCATCAAGAGCCACCACGCACAGACGTATCCAGGAAATGGGCTACAACTGTCGCATTCCTGATGTCAAGCCACTCCTGAACCAGAGGCAACGTCAGAAGGCTAAGGAGAAAAATAACTGGTCTGTCGCTCAGTGGTACTTTTCAGATGAAAGTAAATGTTGCATTTCATTTGGCAATCAAGTTCCCAGAGTCTGGTGGAAGAGTGGAAAGTTGCTTGAAGTCCAGTGTGAAGTTTCCACAGTCAGTGATGATTTGGGGAGCCATGTCATCTTCTGGTGTTGGGCCACTGTGTTTCATGAAGTCCAAAGTCAACTCAGCTGTCTACCAGGAAATGTTAGAGCACTTCATGCTTCCTTCTGCTGACAAGCTTTACGGAGATGCTGATTTCATTTTCCAGCAGGACTTGGCACCTGCCCACACTGCCAAAGGTACCAATACCTGGTTCAATGACCATGGGATTACTGTGCTTGATTGGCCAGCAAACTCGCCTGATCTGAACCCCATAGAGAATTTATGGGGTATTGTCAAGAGGAAGATGAGAGATACGAGACCCAACAATGCAGACGAGCTGAAGGCCGCTATCGAAGCAACCTGGGCTTCCACAGGCTGATCGACTCCATGACATGCCGCATAGATGCAGTGATTCATGCAAAAGGAGCCCCAACCAAGTACTGACTGCATGTACAAGAACATACTTTTCAGAAGGCCGTCATGTCTGTATTATATTTCCTTTTTTCACTGGTCTTATGTCATATTCAAATTTTCTGAGATACTGAATTTGGGGTTTTCATGAGCTGTAAGGCGTAATCATCAAGATTAAAACAAATACAGGCTTTAACTATTTCACTTTTTGTGAAATTAATCCACGATATATACAGTGGGGAAAAAAATTATTTAGTCAGCCACCAATTGTGCAAGTTCTCCCACTTAAAAAGATGAGAGAGGCCTGTAATTTTCATCATAGGTACACGTCAACTATGACAGACAAAATGAGATTTTTTTTCTCCAGAAAATCACATTGTAGGATTTTTAATGAATTTATTTGCAAATTATGGTGGAAAATAAGTATTTGGTCAATAACAAAAGTTTCTCAATACTTTGTTATATACCCTTTGTTGGCAATGACACAGGTCAAACGTTTTCTGTAAGTCTTCACAAGGTTTTCACATACTGTTGCTGGTATTTTGGCCCATTCCTCCATGCAGATCTCCTCTAGAGCAGTGATGTTTTGGGGCTGTCGCTGGGCAACACGGACTTTCAACTCCCTCCAAAGATTTTCTATGGGGTTGAGATCTGGAGACTGGCTAGGCCACTCCAGGACCTTGAAATGCTTCTTCACGAAGCCACTCCTTCGTTGCCCGGGCGGTATGTTTGGGATCATTGTCATGCTGAAAGACCCAGCCACGTTTCATCTTCAATGCCCTTGCTGATGGAAGGAGGTTTTCACTCAAAATCTCACGATACATGGCCCCATTCATTCTTTCCTTTACACGGATCAGTCGTCCTGGTCCCTTTGCAGAAAAACAGCCCCAAAGCATGATGTTTCCACCCCCATGCTTCACAGTAGGTATGGTGTTCTTTGGATGCAACTCAGCATTCTTTGTCCTCCAAACACGACGAGTTGAGTTTTTACCAAAGAGTTCTATTTTGGTTTCATCTGACCATATGACATTCTCCCAATCCTCTTCTGGATCATCCAAATGCATTCTAGCAAACTTCAGACGGGCCTGGACATGTACTGGCTTAAGCAGGGGGACATGTCTGGCACTGCAGGATTTGAGTCCCTGGCGGCGTAGTGTGTTACTGATGGTAGGCTTTGTTACTTTGGTCCCAGCTCTCTGCAGGTCATTCACTAGGTCCTCCCGTGTGGTTCTGGGATTTTTGCTCACCGTTCTTGTGATCATTTTGACCCCACAGGGTGAGATTTTGCGTGGAGCCCCAGATCGAGGGAGATTATCAGTAGTCTTGTATGTCTTCCATTTTCTAATAATTGCTCCCACAGTTGATTTCTTCAAACCAAGCTGCTTACCTATTGCAGATTCAGTCTTCCCAGCCTGGTGCAGGTCTACAATTTTGTTTCTGGTGTCCTTTGACAGCTCTTTGGTCTTGGCCATAGTGGAGTTTGGAGTGTGACTGTTTGAGGTTGTGGACAGGTGTCTTTTATACTGATAACAAGTTCAAACAGGTGCCATTAATACAGGTAACGAGTGGAGGACAGAGGAGCCTCTTAAAGAAGAAGTTACAGGTCTGTGAGAGCCAGAAATCTTGCTTGTTTGTAGGTGACCAAATACTTATTTTCCACCATAATTTGCAAATAAATTCATTAAAAAATCCTACAATGTGATTTTCTGGAATTTTCTTTCTCAATTTGTCTGTCATAGTTGACGTGTACCTATGATGAAAATTACAGGCCTCTCTCATCTTTTTAAGTGGGAGAACTTGCACAATTGGTGGCTGACTAAATACTTTTTTCCCCCACTGTATGAGTTTCACTTTGTCAATTGAATTATTGAAATTACTTAACTTTCCACAATATTCTAATTTATTGAGCTGCACCTGTACAGTCGTGGTCAACGTTTTGAGAATGACACAAATACTAATTTTCACAAAGTCTGCTGCCTCAGTTTTGATGATGGAAATTTGCATATACTCCAGAATGTCATGAAGAGTGATCAGATGAATTGCAATTAATTGCAAAGTCCCTCTTTGCCATGAAAATGAACTTAATCCCAAAAAAACATTTCCACTGCATTTCAGCCCTGCCACAAAAGGACCAGCTGCCATCATGTCAGTGATTCTCTCATTAACACAGCTGAGAGTGTTGACGAGGACAAGGCTGGAGTTCACTCTGTCATGCTGATTGAGTTAGAATAACAGACTGGAAGCTTTAAAAGGAGGGTGGTGCTTGAAATCATTGTTCTTCCTCTGTTAACCATGGTTACCTGCAAGGAAACGTGCCGTTATCATTGCTTTGCACAAAAAGGGCTTCACAGGCAAGGATATTGCTGCTAGTAAGATTGCACCTAAATCAACCATTTATCGGATCATCAAGAACTTAAAGGAGAGCGGTTCAATTGTTGTGAAGAAGGTATCAGGGCACCCAAGAAAGTCCAGCAAGCGCCAGGACCGTCTCCTAAAGTTGATTCAGCTGCGGGATTGTGGCACCACCAGTGCAGAGCTTGCTCAAGAATGGCAGCAGGCAGATGTGAGTGCATCAGCACGCACAGTGAGGCGAAGACTTTTGGAGGATGGCCTGGTGTTAAGAAGGGCAGCAAAGAAGCCACTTCTCTCTAGGAAAAACATCAGGGACAGACTGATATTCTGCAAAAGGTACAGGGATTGGACTGCTGAGGACTGGGGTAAAGTCATTTTCTCTGATGAATCCCCTTTCCGATTGTTTGGGGCATCCGGAAAAAAGCTTGTCCGGAGAAGACAAGGTGAGCGCTACCATCAGTCCTGTGTCATGCCAACAGTAAAGCATCCTGAGACCATTCATGTGTGGGGTTGCTTCTCAGCCAAGGGTGTGGGCTCACTCACAATTTTGCCTAAGAACACAGCCATGAATAAATAATGGTACCAACACATCCTCCGAGAGCAACTTCTCCCAACCATCCAAGAATAGTTTGGTGACGACCAATGCCTTTTCCAGCATCATGGAGCACCTTGCCATAAGGCAAAAGTGATAACTAAGTGGCTCTGGGAACAAAACATCTACATTTTGGGTCCATGGCCAGGAAACTCCCCAGACCTTAATCCCATTGAGAACTTGTGGTCGATCCTCAAGAGGCGGGTGGACAAACAAAAACCCACAAATTCTGACAAACTCCAAGCATTGATTATGCAAGAATGGGCTGCCATCAGTCAGGATGTGGCCCAGAAATTAATTGACAGCATGCCAGGGCGGATTGCAGAGGTCTTGAAAAAGATGTGTCAACACTGCAAATATTGACTCTTTGCATTAACTTAATGCAATTGTCAATAAAAGCATTGGACACTTATGGAATGCTTGTAATTATACTTCAGTATACCATAGTAACATCTGACAAAAATATGTCATAACACTGAAGCAGCAAACTTTCTGAAGACCAATACTTGTGTCATTCTCAAAACCTTTGACCACGACTGTATGGTGTTTTTATGCTTGGCTGTTTTTATTCTTCTCCCTAGGGGGCATCACTGTGGAGAGAGTGAAAGTCACCTGCTGCATTGACATTAGTACCATGTCTTCTTCACAAGCCCAGTCATGCAGAGTTAACATAGAAAGATCTCTGCCACAGTACCAATAAGCCACCTCTGATCCCAGGGTCCTGTCATCCTCAGGCTGTTTGGTACAGGGACCTTGTATCAGTCCAGACATGAGAGCCAGAAGTGCAAATCTCTCCAAATTAAAGAAATTAGATATTTCTCACTGGAAGGCGCATGGATGCCAAGGGGACTGAGGAATGGGTTATTACCATCCTGGATGTAATTTCAGGAGACAGAGACCTGAGCCCCTTCTGGCAGTGTTTAGGAGCTAACCACACCACAGCGCTGCAGAATGTTGAGGGCTTTTCATGTGGCGCACTTCATCATGCCTTAGCACGATGGGAAGGCAGGTGGGCAGGTGACTGAAGAGATGTTGCTCTTCCACTCTGCTCCCACAGCTTTCACACTCACAGCTCCACAGGATGCTGTCAACTGAACTCTCTCAACTCTCTCCCCCCAAAGTGGTGAGGATTTGAAGTTATGCAGTAGCCAAGAGATGTGTAATGATAACTGTTTAGGAACATGTTCCCTCTGAACTTCTGAACTGAATCATTTGAGGCATGCTCAGAGAGAAGACAAATCAAGAAAATGGCATTTGACTTTAAAAAACAACATATTACATAAAAAGCAAAACCGAATTGTGTCTTATTGGTCCTTTCACTTTATTTCAGATGACTGTACTACTGACTTTGGCTTGTAAAGAACAAGATTAAACTAGCTGAAACTAGCTCAAATGCACCACCTAAGGTTCCCCGAATGGCAGCTTCTTGTCATTGTTGCTAGCTATCTGACCGTTCATAATCATAACATTGCACGGCTTCCAGCCCCATCGATGTGCGCGCATCATTTTCATGACGTTGTCAGCCAACCCGTCTATAGATGTCTTTTTTTTGTCCGAAACTTTAAAATCTCATGAGGATACTCAATAATTTAGAGGTTTGTAGCCCAGAAGAGTTTAAGAAAAATATATAAGGACAAAAGTGAATCTTTCTGAATAGACAGGTTCTTGACATGGTGGCCTTTTTGTTGACTTCAGCTGATATTGGCAGCTCATAAAGGGAATTCACGGAACCACAGTGAAATAGGACATGGGAAACAGGGCTATATGGCTCTGTTTTTATCATTATCTGTGACCTTTGGTAATCCCTTAGAACCTCTATGGCCTTCAGCCTCAGTTTTGACATAGAGTTGCAGAGTTTTCCTGTTTGGAGTTGAGGACGGACCCGTTCCCAAACTGAAAATGAAAATAACATGTGAGTGTTTGGACTTTCACAGCAGGACTTGACCCAGATTACTCCGGTGTACAGTATGGGTGTGTGTAATATGATTGATGCTATACTGGAAAATATGCATCATATTTGTGTTTGAATGGTTAACTGTGTGATACATGGGACCATGTCAAGGGTTGCGGTTAGGAATCCAAAGCCAGTGTACTGGGAGTGTTCTGGGCCTAACTCATCAGCACAGTCATATGTACTTGTCAGATCTGTGAAAAAACATAATGTTCACGCAACACACTGACGGGTGCAGACCCTCCCCTTCACTCAGGACTAGGAGTGTTCCGGTAGTGTTTACAGTACACTACAAAGCTGACATACCAGCTCTATCTAACAGCATGTCAGAGACGATGAGTCAAGCCAGAGAATGTGGTGAGCTGTATTGGCCTTAATGCCACGGCTCAGGCATGGCAGGCACACAGTGATTAAGCATGGCACTCACAAGTCTTTTCCATAGAGCTATGAACTGGCAGATTATGGGTAATGACCAGTTCTGGGTACTTCAAGTCCTGATCAAGTGCACTGATTTCAGGAGACTTGGACCAGAACTCTCAACCACTGCAGAATGCTGATAGTAGATCTTCTGCAGTGCACTGCACATGGATGACGTCTTTCAGACAGGTTCAGTGTCAGTACTGAATGGGTCATGCTAAATGACTGCCAATGTCTAAATTGAGTCCCTCCATCTCTCCAGCCTTGATTGATATCAGGTTACTGTTGGTGATACCGGCTTACCTGGCTGGTACAGTCCCTGACTAAAGGCTTGACAAGTGGCTCTTGGTCAATACTGTCTATTCAAAGAAATGACATCACCGCTTATGTAATGAGCTTTGTACCCTCAATTCTTTGTAACAAGAAACTTAAGGACTGTGCTTGATATCATCATCAGAGAGGCTTTCAGAGCAACAGCTCAGACCCTCACAACAGACATTTGATCTATTATTATGTCAAAATTGTATGAGATGCATTAAAAACATATTTTTGTTTCCCCCCAATATTGGTGATTATAATCCTCATTTCAGTAGATCAGAAAATGAAAAACAAATGACACAGAGAAGATATAGTTATAAAAAAAAATTGTTGTGTCACTACTGTATTACACTAGGGGCTCTATTTTAACAAACCTAACACACTGTTAAATCTAAACGCTGGTGGTAGCGCTATATTTTTTCTATTGTCACAGTCATTATTATGAGCGCAATAGCTGGCGGTAGTGTGAAAGGGCTGGGTTTTGATGAACAAGCAAGTTGTAGGTGTGATGGAGTGGCCACTCACTGGCCAATCAAGGTGTTTTCATGGCTTAATACTGCATGCGATTGTCTCAAATTCTGTAGGTTATTGACGGTCTTTGCAATTCGGCTGGCGGCTTGGGAATATTCTCCTCCTACTCCATTATGGATTGAAAAACTACAGTTTAAATAGCATAGGCTTCAGTAACATGTGATAGCAACAGTAAAAAATAACATCCAGTGTTTGCTCAATATGTTTGGAGTGTTGACAGTCAACATCGTTGTAATTGGCTTCAACGAGTAGGCCTATAGGACTTTATGCACTGCACTTCTCCTCAAATAAAAATACTAGGCTCCTGTAAATTGTATTGTATGTGTGAGGCACTATCTCAATAAGCAAGATATAGCCTTACCATTGACATGCCGTTATAGGACTGAAACATTTCAATAGCCGATGTTTGGAGGAGCGGTTCTTTGGTAACCTGACAAAAGGCGCTCTTTGGAAATGAGGATGGATACAAGCCGAATGGAGAATGCAGTGCAGGTAGGCCTATGAATTGTGAATAATGCAATTCGGCAAAAGCCTCACACGAGTAGACAATTAGAAATATGTTATGGATAGGCTCTTTGGCTAATGAATGGCCAGGATAAGAAAGACACCAGATGCATTGTTGTTGAACCAGCTTTGGTTATAGTAGGGTAAGGGTAGCCTTGTTTTTTAATCAAACAAAACGGAAAACAAGCAATTATTACAGGAAAATAACTTGAATGTTTTTAATTATGAGTGTCAATGGATTTTCTCATCTCTCGTTTCATGGCATATAGCCTACATGGAGGGTTTTTTACGCACATCCAAAATAATAACAGGGCTGGCTAAAATAATGTAATAGCCTACATAGATAAAAAGGAGATGTCCGCTCACTGTTTTGCTGCTGCCGAACTTGATCTTTGAATAATGCTTTGGTGATGAACATTTATTTTAAAGCGGTCTCACAAGCTAAACCCGTAATCGATAGTCTTGACTACTTGGAGAATGCATTGGGTATGACAAAAAAAGGGGAGGCTATGCTTTTTTTATTTTTTGGGGGGGTAGAATATATATATATACAGTGAGGGGAAAAAAGTATTTGATCCCCTGCTGATTTTGTACGTTTGCCCACTGACAAAGAAATGATCAGTCTATAATTTTAATGGTAGGTTTATTTGAACAGTGAGAGACAGAATAACAACAAAAAAATCCAGAAAAATGCATGTCAAAAATGTTATAAATTGATTTGCATTTTAATGAGGGAAATAAGTCTTTGACCCCCTCTCAATCAGAAAGATTTCTGGCTCCCAGGTGTCTTTTATACAGGTAACGAGCTGAGATTAGGAGCACACTCTTAAAGGGAGTGCTCCTAATCTCAGCTTGTTACCTGTACAAAAGACACCTGTCCACAGAAGCAATCAATCAATCAGATTCCAAACTCTCCACCATGGCCAAGACCAAAGAGCTCTCCAAGGATCTCATGGACAAGATTGTAGACCTACACAAGGCTGGAATGGGCTACAAGACCATTGCCAAGCAGCTTGGTGAGAAGGTGACAACAGCTGGTGCGATTATTCACAAATGGAAGAAACACAAAAGAACAGTGAATCTCCCTCGGCCTGGGGCTCCATGCAAGATCTCACCTCGTGGAGTTGCAATGATCATGAGAACGGTGAGGAATCAGCCCAGAACTACACGGGAGGATCTTGTCAATGATCTCAAGGCAGTTGGGACCATAGTCACCAAGAAAACAATTGGTAACACACTACGCCGCGAAGGACTGAAATCCTGCAGTGCCCGCAAGGTCCCCCTGCTCAAGAAAGCACATATACAGGCCCGTCTGAAGTTTGCCATTGAACATCTGAATGATTCAGAGGAGAACTGGGTGAAAGTGTTGTGGTCAGATGAGACCAAAATCGAGCTCTTTGGCATCAACTCAACTCGCCGTGTTTGGAGGAGGAGGTATGCTGCCTATGACCCCAAGAACACCATCCCCACCGTCAAACATGGAGGTGGAAACATTATTGGGGGTGTTTTTCTGCTAAGGGGACAGGACAACTTCACCGCATCAAAGGGACGATGGACGGCGCCATGTAACGTCAAATCTTGGGTGAGAACGTCCTTCCCTCAGCCAGGGCATTGAAAATGGGTTGTGGATGGGTATTGCAGCATGACAATGACCCAAAACACACGGCCAAGGCAACAAAGGAGTGGCTCAAGAAGGAGCACATTAAGGTCCTGGAGTGGCCTATCCAGTCTCCAGACCTTAATCCCATAGAAAATCTGTAGAGGGAGCTGAAGGTTCGAATTGCCAAACGTCATCCTCGAAACCTTAATGACTAAAGATCTGCAAAGAAGAGTGGGACAAAATCCCTCCTGAGATGTGTGCAAACCTGGTGGCCAACTACAAGAAACGTCTGACCTCTGTGATTGCCAACAAGGGTTTTGCCACCAAGTACTAAGTCATGTTTTGCAGAGGGGTCAAATACTTATTTCCCTCATTAAAATGCAAATAAATGTATAACATTTTTGCCATGCATTTTTCTGGATTTTGTTGTTGTTATTCTGTCTCTCACTGTTCAAATAAACCTACCATTAAAATTATAGACTGATCATTTCTTTGTCAGTGGGCAAACGTACAAAATCAGCAGGGGATCATATACTTTTTTCCCTCACTGTATGTATATACACATACACATACATATACATATCCTTTAAAAAATATATATTTCCCTTTATTACTTTCCAACCCCACCACCCCTTCCCTAATTGGAGTAAACTAGTGAACAACAATGTTTAGGTCTCTACTTCCAGCTTATACATACTATATACATTTTATGGACACAGTCAATTTTACAATAATTCTATTTTGTTTGTTTTTACTCCTGAACTTCCTCTACCCTCAACCTCTCCGATCATTTTCATGATGTCCATCCGGTTTGCTTCTATATCCCATATCTTTCTAACTGTGCTCTTTCACAAAAGCTCTCAACCTATAACCTATATACTTATTATGGACACAGTATGCTTGCATTATTAGTTATCTTGTTGTAATTAGTTGTTGTTAGTTGTTATTAGTCCCATTCTTCAACTCCATTCAACACCACCCATCTATCTCTTAACACCATCCATATTGGATTTCTATTTGCCATATATTTTTCAACTGTACTGTGATGTTTTACAAAAGTTCTGAACCTTTCTATTCTCAATGTTTCTACAGATTGTAAATTGAAAATAAACATTTTTGCTAAAAGTATTATTATATTATTGATCGATTGAATATGACTTTTCAGATCACCCAGTAATGCTATCTGCAGGGTTAGCTCCAGGTAAATATTGCAATCCTTTGGACATTCCTGGACCTGTGTCCAAAAACAAGCTATGCTTGGTTTTTAATCAAATGAAACAAAATGGGAAAACAACATTTCGTTTTTTATGTTTCTAAATACGAGGTTTATGGGCACAAAAACCACATCTCTTGTTCCATGTGAATATGGGCAATGTGCGTCACGGCTGGATAGGCTGCGCTTCCGCTGTCAAAATCCATGCCATAACCAACAGTGTTAACAAATATTTTTTTATAACTAAACTCTCATTGTTCGATCTGTGATGTTACCTCTAATGCCCTGATCACATTGGGACGTATTTCATTTCATTACTGCGTACAGTGGGGAAAAAAAGTATTTAGTCAGCCACCAATTGTGCAAGTTCTCCCACTTAAAAAGATGAGAGAGGCCTGTAATTTTCATCATAGGTACACGTCAACTATGACAGACAAAATGAGGAAAAAAAATCCAGAAAATCACATTGTAGGATTTGTAATGAATTTATTTGCAAATTATGGTGGAAAATAAGTATTTGGTCAATAACAAAAGTTTCTCAATACTTTGTTATATACCCTTTGTTGGCAATGACACAGGTCAAACGTTTTCTGTAAGTCTTCACAAGGTTTTCACACACTGTTGCTGGTATTTTGGCCCATTCCTCCATGCAGATCTCCTCTAGAGCAGTGATGTTTTGGGGCTGTCGCTGGGCAACACGGACTTTCAACTCCCTCCAAAGATTTTCTATGGGGTTGAGATCTGGAGACTGGCAAGGCCACTCCAGGACCTTGAAATGCTTCTTACGAAGCCACTCCTTCGTTGCCCGGGCGGTGTGTTTGGGATCATTGTCATGCTGAAAGACCCAGCCACGTTTCATCTTCAATGCCCTTGCTGATGGAAGGAGGTTTTCACTCAAAATCTCACCATACATGGCCCCATTCATTCTTTCCTTTACACGGATCAGTCGTCCTGGTCCCTTTGCAGAAAAACTGCCCCAAAGCATGATGTTTCCACCCCCATGCTTCACAGTAGGTATGGTGTTCTTTGGATGCAACTCAGCATTCTTTGGCCTCCAAACACGACTGAGTTGAGTTTTTACCAAAAAGTTCTATTTTGGTTTCATCTGACCATATGACATTCTCCCAATCCTCTTCTGGATCATCCAAATGCACTCTAGCAAACTTCAGACGGGCCTGGACATGTACTGGCTTAAGCAGGGGGACACGTCTGGCACTGCAGGATTTGAGTCCCTGGCGGCGTAGTGTGTTACTGATGGTAGGCTTTGTTACTTTGGTCCCAGCTCTCTGCAGGTCATTCACTAGGTCCCCCCCGTGTGGTTCTGGGATTTTTGCTCACCGTTCTTGTGATCATTTTGACCCCACGAGGTGAGATCTTGCGTGGAGCCCCAGATCGAGGGAGATTATCAGTGGTCTTGTATGTCTTCCATTTCCTAATAATTGCTCCCACAGTTGATTTCTTCAAACCAAGCTGCTTACCTATTGCAGATTCAGTCTTCCCAGCCTGGTGCAGGTCTACAATTTTGTTTCTGGTGTCCTTTGACAGCTCTTTGGTCTTGGCCATAGTGGAGTTTGGAGTGTGACTGTTTGAGGTTGTGGACAGGTGTCTTTTATACTGATAACAAGTTCAAACAGGTGCCATTAATACAGGTAACGAGTGGAGGACAGAGGAGCCTCTTAAAGAAGAAGTTACAGGTCTGTGAGTGCCAGAAATCTTGCTTGTTTGTAGGTGACCAAATACTTATTTTCCACCATAATTTGCAAATAAATTCATAAAAAATCCTACAATGTGATTTTCTGGAAAAAAAATCTCAATTTGTCTGTCATAGTTGACGTGTACCTATGATGAAAATTACAGGCCTCTCTCATCTTTTTAAGTGGGAGAACTTGCACTATTGGTGGCTGACTAAATACATTTTTCCCCCACTGTACGTCATCTTCACGGAGTCTTGCCCGGCTACTGAACTGACAAGTGTAGAGTTTGTAACGTATGATGGAGGAGAGCCTGTCTCTCGGCAGAGATCGCATTTATTTTGAGAGATAGCAAAATATGACCTTTTCATTCGAGGCAGGGTTATATATTGTTTCAGGTGATAATAAAACATGATTTGTTTTGTTACTTTTTCCTCAACTTGTTTCTCTAACTTATTGCAAGTCAAGCTAGCTTGCACTGCAGAGCAGCTCACCAGCTAGCTAAAAGCTAGGCTTGGTTGAAGATACCATTGTAGCTAGCGACCTCCACCTAACAATTAACGTTATCATCAAAAACAAACGCCATTACCGTCACAATAAACTTCAACGGGAGGCAACAGTCATACAGTATAATATAATTGGCTTAACAGCCAATGTATATTATTTAACATTGCTATTAACATAGTATTCACTTGGTGTCACGATCGTTGAGAGACGGGTCAGACCAAGGTGCAGCGTGAAAAGCGTACATGTTTATTAACTAAATAAACATACAACAAAACAAGAAACAACATAACGTGAAGTCCTCCGGCTATACACATACAAGCCTAAACGGAACAAGATCCCACAACTAAGGTAGGCAACCAGGCTACCTAAGTATGATCCCCAATCAGAGACAACGAGCGACAGCTGTCTCTGATTGGGAATCACACCCGGCCAAACATAGAAATACAACCTAGATCTACTACATAGAAATACACTAACATAGATCTCAACAGAAAACTCACACCCTGACCCAACCAACGAGAGTTCCCTCGATCAGGTCGTGACACTTGGATAATTGTTTACAAGTTGCTAGCTATCCCATAAAGCCATCACGGAAAACCACATATTTTTAACTTCTCTGTTTTTCAACTCTGGCTGGACTGAAGACAACGCAAAACATTTCTAAGTACCAGGTGTCTGTCTCACAACGGAGCCTTCAACCGCAAGAGGGCATTGTGTTTTCACTCCATTGTGTACGTCTCGGTTGAAATGCAAGACATCTGGCGCAACATAATGGAGTACTAATGGGGTAATGTGAGCGAGGCTTAAGATCGGCTTTTGGTTGGTCATAAATATCCCCACCAGCGCATGCTGAAATGGGCACTTTGGTGCACGTTTTTAAGGACACACCTCAGATATTGCCACTGCTCCCACCTCATCGTAAGCGAGCTCATATAAAACAGGTACATTACGAATCCTGGGTCTAGGGTTTGAAAATAGAAGAGCCCGGGCTTTAACATGTTGAAATTGCAAATGAGCGTGCGTTTGACAATTGCGCTGGCTTAACGCCAGCCGAAAATAGAGCCCTAGGCCTGCACCAGTCAGTATGTAGATATGGGTTGTTCCTAAGTCATGAAACTATTTAGTATTGACTTGTCACGGATGAATGCAGTCTTATCTGGCACAAAGTTGCAATTAAAGATAATGACTTCCAACTGGTTTTCACTAAGCATTTAGGAAACAAAATCAGCAGTTGCTGAGAGTTGGCACATTGAGCTATAAGCATTCACTATACTGTATAATGTGCCAGGTTACATTACCTATGTGACTATAAATTTGACTGCAAGAATCCTGTGTGGCAATACAGTTTTTATCCAATATTAGAATATATTTCCCTAGAGAGGTTCCTTTGAACCACCAACAATGATTAGCATGCCTTTCTCAATGACACAAAGAACAGCTGCAGAACACACACATGCACACACAAACTCACACATACATGCACCATTTCTCTGTTGTGGATATAGAGAGTAAATATTGGAATTCCTATCAATGCTGATTGAATTCCTTATCTGATCCCAGGTCTGTCACCACGTTGCCTAAGAAATATTTGTATCTCAGTGGTCAAATCAAGTCAAATTGTATTTGTCACATGCGTCACGAACAACAGGTGTAGACTAACAGTAAAATGCTTACTTACGGGCCCTTCCCAACAATGCAGAGAGAAAAAGAGGAAAAATAATTGAAAAATAATAACACAAGGAATAAATACACTATGAGAAATGACTAGGCAACAGGATAGATAATAAACAGTAGCTGCAGCGTATGTGATGAGTCAAAAGAGTTAGTGCAAAAGGGCCTTCCTCTGACGCCGCCTGGTATAGAGGTCATGTATGGCAGGGAGCTCGGCCCCAGTGATGTACAGTGGTGGACTGCACACTCTGATCTGACACACTCAATGCTGTCATGGTAATCACCATCCACATGTGCACACACACACACATACGCAAGCAGGATGTTTTCATTAATCAACAGTGCTCTGGTGCTGTTTCTCTGCATTGTACCGTTCATAGCGGCCTCCCAGGCTTCCACTAGTACAGTACAGTAGACATCTGGCCCTGAGGAATCTGGAGCTATGACCACTGAACAGAACAGACCAATTATTTCTGAAGAGATTCATTATTTTCATATTTTCGTCTTCTCATCTCTCCAGATCAGCAAAAATGCCAATCTTAACCTGGGATACTTATTTAGTCTGTATAGAGTTATGGCTGGATATCCGAAATCATTTTCATATCCAATGATACTGTCAAGACATGCTGTTGTTGTACTTATTATCAAACCTGAGTTTATTCTAAATATTTGTATTATTCTAGTGGAGGGATATGTGTGTTTGGCTGTGTGTGATTTGGCCCCAGCTCTGAGAAGAGAAGACTCATAGCAGAATTTTCTGCTTCATTTCTGCTGAGAACAATAGGTGTCCTGAGTCAGACTTGTAGCCTCCATGGTAAGGTGTTCCAACACATCCCCACACAGACAGCTTTGGGAGGGCTATTTAGGCCAGCTCTGAATAGAACCATCTGGAGGGACATGAATGGCCTGTACTGAGGCGCTAGGACTGGGGCCTCAGTGTATGTTTAGGGCTAGGGAAGGAGTTCAGGAAATGAGGGCCATATAAAATCCACCCCACTGGTGTGTCCACCCAACAACAGATGATGTAGAGCAGCGGCTGGCAACAGGCTTCCATGGTAATAATACCAAACAATGATGAGCTATCAAATAGTGGCCACTTGCCCATCTATATAGCAGTACATGACGCAATACACTGCATCATCAGGTGTGAGTCATTGAAGACATGAAGGGAAGGAGTCGAGGGACACTGGACAAAGCATGTTGTCAGAACGGGTATAGATTTTAAAGTGCTAGGAGAATGTGAACTCAATAATCCTCCAAACTCTACAGAAGCCTGTCTTAAAGTTTGTCTATAAGCATAGCCGCAGGAAGTAGGGGTGCTGAGGGTGCTGCAGCACCCCCTGATGAATTGAAAGAAATAAAAAATATTTTAAAACATGTATATCCACAAAATGTGTGAATTAGGCCTTTATTACTCCTATAGGAAGCCACTCAGGTGGGGACCCTCGGGACACATGACATCATGTATGTAGGTGCGCAATATCGAAAACATAGAAAATGTATGCACTCACTACTGTAAGTCGCTCTGGATAAGAGCGCCTGCTAAATGACTAAAATGTAAATGTAAACATCACTTAGCGTGATTGAGGCAGCAGAGGGGACCTGATGAAGCCTACTGCACTAACCATTCAGTGGCTCTTAAGGGAATTGGATCATTCTGATGTGGCTGTCATGTCTAGGGCAATAGCTCTAACACCTGAGTCAATCATATGGTGGTCCCTCATTAGTTATGGTTGGGTGTCGTTGGGTATCAGTGGGTGTTAGGGTGTAACTTTGCCATAGTAGATGAATAAGCAATGTCATTACTAATTATATTACTGGCCATCGATTTATTTATTCTTGTCCTCTGTTTAGCCACTGATCCAAAATTCTGTTTTCCTGTGTATGTGTTATGCAACTGCAAACAGTCGTTTTATGGCATTGTTAAACAAATTACATATTGAACAGGCATTTCCTAATGGCTTGGCATGGTGCATTGTACCAACAGACATGGTTGTGTATTACAAGCCAACTCCATTTTCTGTGTGTTTGTGTAAAACAGCACAACCATAATGATGGTAATGAGTGAGTGTGTGACACCATTGGATGCTTCCCCAGAGTCAACAAGTCCAGGGAAGAGCCTAATCAGCTATTCCAGCCCCAGGGGTGTGAAGAGGCAATGCATCTCACTGTGTGTTCTGTCTGACATTGACATTCATGATTTGAGATGAATGGGGGATGAATCTGCCCCTGTTTTACTCTGCTGATTGCTTCACCCCAGGAGCACCACCCCAGTCAGTGGACTCAGCTGGTGGAACACACAGCAGGTTGGATTAACTAACTACAACTTTACCACCTCATTGTCCCTTTCAGGGTTTATGACCCATGCTATGAGCCTCCATCTCCACTTTATAGAGCATTGTTTGAGTATGTAGAGAGAGGACCTATTGTAGTCTGGAGAGGCCTGCACTCTGCAGGAGTTTGGCAGAAGTTTACATTGGGAAAATTAAGGATGGAGTGGGGAGAGCAAGGGAACTATTTGAATATGGTGCCTCCTGTAACAGCAACAATTCTCATCAAGCAATGATACAGCTACAAAATGAAGAATATAAAATAAAGACTGGCAGTGCTTTAAGCTAAAGTTGTCTCTTGTCCAACTTGATATACCTGCCACCTCTCATTTAGTGTTGCTGTGGTGCAGCTGTAGAGGAGCTGAAAGCCATTGGTCAGTCAGAGTGAGCCTGGCTGTGATGGAGTGTGTCTGGGCTGAGCTGAGCGGTGGGAAGAGGACACTTCAGCTGGCATAGAGAACACTTGACAAAGCACTTCTCTGCCTGAGAGGTGACCAGCCTGGTCTTTACCTAGCTGGCAAGGCCCAAGTAATAACTATAATGGCCTCTCTTCAATGGCCATCTCTCATAATTGAAGAAGTTCTTTGCCAAGTTATTAAAGTTATATTGTTTAACACGTAATCCCTGTTTTTACCCAGTATTACGGGGAAAAAAATAGTAGAAACTGATGACAATGTTTTAGATCATGTTTGATAAGTATCTTATTAAACTCTTATTTCTGGTTTTTCACACATTTCTAACCATTCTGAACATTCTGAACATTGAGGAAAGCTATTTTATCATATGAGCAAAGTGTGTGAAGTGACAGCTAAATGATTTGTTGATGGCAAGGTGTAGTAGGCCTAATACTGCTTCACTGTAAATCCCCCATTATGCTGAGTAAAAATGAAAGCTGATGACATCGTCTGCTGTTGGTTCCTTTAATGTGGTTTTGATCACCACAAACAGATGTAGCAGCCATCCTGAGTGGGTAATAATGGTGATGCTGTGCCTGGTCCTCTCCTCAGGTGACAGAAGCCCCAGGCCCCAGGGGAGGGAGAGGCTGGCCTTATGGTAGGCTGGCAGCATGAAGCACCTAGCCATCTCCAAGTGGCTCTGTCAGCTGGGTCTGCCGCAGTACTGCACTCTGTTCGACGAGGACTATGATGGCGTGGAGGTAAAAGCAGATCTCAGCCTGATTCACTATGCAGACACTGCACACTCAAGCACACACATACACACACAAACACAGACACGACACACACACAAAAGCATGCACACTAAAGGACACACACGCAGACTCCGCTGCCTAAGCAGGTCAGTGGAAAAGACTGCTAAAGCACAGCAGTGGGTCTCAAATGACCTACTTAGCTTACCAAAAGCAGTGAAAGTATACTGAACAAAAATATAAATGCAACATGCAAAGTGTTGGTCCAATGTTTCATGAACTGAAATAAAATACATTTTCCATATGCCCAAAATGCTTATTTCTCTCAAATTTTGTGCACAAATTTATTTACATCCCTGTTAGTGAGCATTTCTCATTTGCCAAGACAATCCATCCACCTGACAGGTGTGGCATATCAAGAAGCTGATTAACACAGGTGCACCTTGTGCTGGGGACAATAAAAGTCCACTCTAAAATGTGCAGTTTTGTCACACAACACAATGCCACTGATGCCTCAAGTTTTGATGGAGCATGTAATTGGCATGCTGACTGCAGGAATGTCAACCACAGCTGTTGCCAGAGAATTTCATGTTCATTTCTCTACCATAAGCCACCTCCAACATCATTTTAGAGAGTTTGGCAGTACGTCCAATTGGCCTCACAACCGCAGACCACTTGTATGGTGTTGTGTGGGCGAGCGGTTTGCTGATGTCAACGTTGTGAACAGAGTGCCCCATGGTGGTGGTGTGGTTACGGTATGGGCAGGCATAAGCTACGGACAACAAACACAATTGCATTTTATTAATGGCAATTTGAATGCACAGAGATACCGTGACGAGAGCCTGAGGCCCATTGTCGTGCCATTCATCCGTCATCATCACCTCATGTTTCAGCATGATAATGCACAGCCCCATTTTCAACGCTGCAGGAGCTGTGTTTACTTTGCTTTATTCCAGGACAATATGGACCGCCCGGACTTTCAATGTAGCAGTGGTCTAAGGCACTGCATCGCAGTGCTAGCTGTGCCACTAGAGATCCTGGTTCGAATCCAGGCTCTGTCGTAGCCGGCCGCAACCGGGAGACTCATGGGGCGGCGCACAATTGGCCCAGCGTCGTCCAGGGTAGGGGAGGGAATGGCCGGCAGGGATGTAGCTCAGTTGGTAGAGCATGGCGTTTGCAACGCCAGGGTTGTGGGTTCGATTCCAGTATAAAAAATAAAAATGTATGCACTAACTGTAAGTCGCTCTGGATAAGAGCATCTGCTAAATGACTAAAATGTAAAATGTTAGCTTGCAGAGGACTACTGGGGTGAAGTGGCTACTCTTAGCAAACAAGTAGTGAACCTACACAAGCTACTGGGGAATCCACGCCCGCCTTCTTTTTCTTCTACCCCAGTAGCCGGACGCCGCTCTGGTCTAGTGTAAGTGTCGCCACCGTGGAGGATCTCCACAGCCGACTGGCCGGCACTCTGCAGGGATCCCTTCCCGAAGGGGTCTCCCCCTTCCCTGGAGAACGGAGCTAGTAGGATGCTCCTGGATGACTTGGGGATGTTCATGTTCTCAACCCAATGAACCAGCCATGGAGATATGTTACTCGCCGTGGAAGTCGAAGAAAGTGTCCTCTGGCAACGGGGGCCTCCTTGGAGATGTTAAACCCGGACTGGACACGGATCCAGAGGTTACGGCACCTTCTTCCTTAGGGGCTTCCGATTCGAGATTGGATCCGGAGGTACCTGCGCCTTCGTCCTCTGTTCTGTCTCCCTCTCCGGTGGCTTCTACCATGGGTTCAGATCCTCAGAGCTCTCACCCTCATCAGACCATGAGGCTGCCTGAGAGATCGGCCCATTCATCATCCACGATGGATACTACAGCTGGCTCGGGTCCATCAGGCCCCACCGCCCTTCGGTCCTCGAGGGGTCTTCTAAACCAAAGAACGGCTGGACCTCCCCGGCTGTTTCACCAGCTGTCATCATCGGCAGGTCAATGGTGAGAAACATCTCTGTTCCCAGTGCAAAAACCCTGTGCTACCCAGGAGCACGAGTACAGGACATTACAAGGCTGCTTCCAACTGTTCTACGACAGATGCCGGGAGCTGACGCTGTCATAGTCCATGTGGGGTCAAACGACATCAGGAGGGCTAGCTCTGAACTTTTGAAAATTGATTTTAAAGAACTGATTCTAGCATTAAAAGATTCCAAAAAGCGGCCAATCATTTCAGGTCCGGTACCATCGTTGAGCCGCGGGTGTGAACGATTCAGCAGGCTACTGGCATGACATATCTGGCTAAAAGATTACTGTAGCTCTGTTGGAATCACCTTTATAGAAAACTTTGACACCTTCTGGAAACAGAAGATACTCTACAGGAATGACGGAGTCCATCCAAATCATCTTGGCTCCTGGACTCTGTCCATGTATTTCAAGGCTGCATTGAGACAATGACTTATCAATGACCCAATATCAGCTCAGTTAATCCCTACCAATGTCAAGATGAGTCGTCATAATGCTGAATCAAATGTACAATATCCCAGTGGTGTTGGCAGACACAATGTAAGTAACTTAATTAATGTCCCCCAACTGCCCTGAATACCTCTTTTGATCCTACAGCTATTGTATGCAGTAATCATGTGCCTATGAACCAGAGTTACACTGTTAGCACTGAGGAGGTGTGCCCTAGTAGGAAGTCCACTGTGCAGATAACTATGCACTATCAGCTCCAATATAAATAACATGAGCAAGTCTACTTCTGATAAGCTTCCCAGTAAAGCATTCAAAAAAAAATAATCAAGCAACTCAGAAAGTGCAAGAAAATAGCCCATATTAACATATATAGCCTAAGAAACAAGGTTCATGAAGTCAATAACTTGCTTGTAACAGATGATGTTCATATTCTATCATTGAAACTCACTTAGATAATACCTTTGATGATACAGTGGTAGCAATACATGGTTATAACATCTACCGAAAATACAGAAATGCCAACAGGGGCGGTGTTGCGATCTACACTGCTCAAAAAAATAAAGGGAACACTTAAACAACACAATGTAACTCCAAGTCAATCACACTTCTGTGAAATCAAACTGTCCACTTAGGAAGCAACACTGATTGATAATACATTTCACATGCTGTTGTGCAAATGGAATAGACAACAGGTGGAAATTATAGGCAATTAGCAAGACACCCCCAATAAAGAACTGGTTTTGCAGGTGGTGACCACAGACCACTTCTCAGTTCCTATGCTTCCTGGCTGATGTTTTGGTCACTTTTGAATGCTGGCGGTGCTTTCACTCTAGTGGTAGCATGAGACGGAGTCTACAACCCACACAAGTGGCTCAGGTAGTGCAGCTCATCCAGGATGGCACATCAATGCGAGCTGTGGCAAGAAGGTTTGCTGTGTCTGTCAGCGTAGTGTCCAGAGCATGGAGGCGCTACCAGGAGACAGGCCAGTACATCAGGAGACGTGGAGGAGGCCGTAGGAGGGCAACAACCCAGCAGCAGGACTGCTACCTCCGCCTTTGTGCAAGGAGGAGCAGGAGGAGCACTGCCAGAGCCCTGCAAAATTACCTCCAGCATGCCACAAATGTGCATGTGTCTGCTCAAACGGTCAGAAACAGACTCCATGAGGGTGGTATGAGGGCCCGACGTCCACAGGTGGGGGTTGTGCTTACAGCCCAACACCGTGCAGGACGTTTGGCATTTGCCAGAGAACACCAAGATTGGCAAATTCGCCACTGGCGCCCTGTGCTCTTCACAGATGAAAGCAGGTTCACACTGAGCACATGTGACAGACGTGACAGAGTCTGGAGACGCCGTGGAGAACGTCTTGCTGCCTGCAACATCCTCCAGCATGACCGGTTTGGCGGTGGGTCAGTCATGGTGTGGGGTGGGGGTGGCATTTCTTTGGGGGCCGCACAGCCCTCCATGTGCTCGCCAGAGGTAGCCTGACTGCCATTAGGTACCGAGATGAGATCCTCAGACCCCTTGTGAGACCATATGCTGGTGCGGTTGGCCCTGGGTTCCTCATAATGCAAGACAATGCTAGACCTCATGTGGCTGGAGTGTGTCAGCAGTTCATGCAAGAGGAAGGCATTGATGCTATGGACTGGCCCGCCCGTTCCCCAGACCTGAATCCAATTGAGCACATCTGGGACATCATGTCTCGCTCCATCCACCAACGCCATGTTGCACCACAGACTGTCCAGGAGTTGGCGGATGCTTTAGTCCAGGTCTGGGAGGAGATCCCTCAGGAGACCATCCGCCACCTCATCAGGAGCATGCCCAGGCGTTGTAGGGAGGTCATACAGGAACGTGGAGGCCACACACACTACTGAGCCTCATTTTGACTTGTTTTAAGGACATTACATCAAAGTTGGATTAGCCTGTAGTGTGGTTTTCCACTTTAATTTTAAGGGTGACTCCAAATCCAGACCTCCATGGGTTGATACATTTGATTTCCATTGATCATTTTTGTGTGATTTTGTTGTCAGCACATTCAACTATGTAAAGAAAAAAGTATTTAATAAGATTATTTCATTCATTCAGATCTAGGATGTGTTATTTTAGTGTTCCCTTTATTTTTTTGAGCAGTGTATATTCAGAACCACATTCCTGTAAAGCTTAGAGAGGATCTCATGTTAAATACTGTTGAAGTAATATGGCTACAGGTTCATCTGCCTCACCTAAAGCCCATTATTGTGGGAAGCTGCTATAGACCACCAGGTGCTAACAGTCAGTATCTGGATAATATGTGTGAAATGCTTGATAATGTATGTGATATCAACAGAGAAGTATATTTTCTGGGTGATTTAAATATTGACTGGCTTTCATCAAGCTGCCCACTCAAGAAAAAAATGCAAACAGTAACCAGTGCCTGCAACCTGGTTCAGGTTGTCAGTCAACCTACCAGGGTAGTTACAAATAGCACAGGAATGAAATCATCAACATGTATTAATCACATCTTTACTAATGCTGCAGAAATTTGTTTTAAAGCAGTATCCACATCCATAGGATGTAGTGATCACAATATAGTAGCCATATCTAGGAAAACCAAAGTTCCAAAGGCTGGGCCTAATATAGTGTATAAGAGGTCATACAATAAGTTTTGTAGTGATTCTTATGTTGATAATGTAAAGAATATTTGCTGGTCTGTGGTGTCTAATGAGGAGCAACCAGACGCTGCACTTGACACATTTATGAAATTGCTTATTCCAGTTATTATAAGTCTGCACCCATTAAGAAAATGACTGTAAACACTGTTAAATCCCCTTGGATTGATGAGGAATTGAAAAATGGAATGGTTGAGAGGGAGGAGGCAAAAGCTATGGCAAATAAGTCTGGCAGCCCAACCGATTGGCAAACGTACTGCAAATTGAGAAATCATGTGACTAAACTAAATAAAAATAAAAATAAACAACACTATGAAACAAAAATAAATGATATAAAGAATTATAGTAAAAAGCTTTGGAGCACCTTAAATGACATTTTGGAAAAAAAGGGCAAACTCGACGCCATCATTCATTGAATCAGATGGGTCATTCATCACAAAACCCACTGATATTGCCAACTACTTTAATGACTTTTTCATTGACAAGATTAGCAAACTTAGGCATGACATGCCAGCAACAAACGCTGACACTACACATCCAAGTATATCTGACCAAATTATGAAAGACAAGCATTGTACTTTTGAATTTCGTAAAGTGAGTGTGGAAAAGGTGAAAAAATTACTGTTGTCTATCAACAATGACAAACCACCGGTGTCTGACAATCTGGATGGAAAATAATAGCGGACGATATTGCCACTCCTATTTGCCATATCTTCAATTTAAGTCTACTAGAAAGTGTGTGCCCTCAGGCCTGGAGCAAAGCAAAAGTCATTCCACTACCCAAGAATAGTAAAGCCCCCTTTACTGGCTCAAATAGCTGACCAATCAGCCTGACACCAACCCTTAGTAAACGTCTGGAAAAAATTGTGTTTGACCAGATACAATGCTATTTTACAGTAAACAAATTGACAACAGACTTTCAGCACGGTTATAGGGAAGGACATTCAACAAGCACTTAAAAAAATGACTGATGATTGGCTGAGAGAAATTGATGATAAAACGTTTGTGGTGGCTGTTTTATTAGACTTCAGTGCGTTTTTTTTTTGTGGTAACTTTTTACCCCGTACGGACTCGGGAGAGGTGAAGGTCGAGAGCCATGCGTCCTCCGAAACTAACAAGCTGCACTGCTTCTTGACACACTGCTCACTTAACCCGGAAGCCAGCCGCACCAATGTGTCGGAGGAAACACCATACAACTGGCGACCGTTTCAGCGTGTATGCGCCCGGCCTGCCACAGGAGTCGCTAGAGCATGATGGGACAAGGACATCCCGGCCAAACCCTCCCCTAACCCGGACGAAGCTGGGCCGATTGTGCACCGCCTCATGGGTCTCTCGTTCGCGGCCGGCTGTGACACAGCCTGGGATCTAACCTGGGTCTGTAGTGACGCCTCAAGCACTGCGATGCAGTGCCTTAGACCACTGCGCCACTCGGGAGTTCAGTGTGGCTTTTGACATTATCGATCATAGTCTGCTGCTGGAAACAGTTATTTGTTATGGCTTTACACCCCCTGCTATGTTGTGGATAAAGAGTTACTTGTCTAACAGAACACAGAGGGTGTTCTTTAATGGAAGCCTCTTCAACAAAATCCAGGTAGAATCAGGAATTCCCCAGAGTGCTGTTTAGGCTCCTTACTTTTTTCAATCTTTAATAACGACATGCCTTTGAGTAAAGCCAGTGTGTCTATGTATGTGGATGACTCAACACTATACATGTCAGCTACTACAGCAACTGAAATGACTGCAACACTTAACAAATAGCTGCAGTTAGTTTAAGAATGGGTGGCAAGGAATAAGTTAGTCCTAAATATTTCCTAAACTAAAAGCATTGTATTTGGAACAAATCATTCACTAAACCCTAAACCTCAACTTAAATCTCGTAATGAATAATGTGGAAATTGAGCAAGTTGAGGTGACTTAACTGCTTGGAGTAACCCTGGATTGTAAACTGTCATGGTCAAAACATATTGATACAACAGTAGCTAAGATGGGGAGAAGTCTGTCCATAATAAAGCGCTTCTCTGCCTTCAACACTATCAACAAGGCAGGTACTACAGGCCCTAGGTTTGTCACACCTAGACTACTGTTCAGTATTGTGGTCTGGTGCCACAAAGAGGGACTTAGGAAAAGTACAATTGGCTCAGAACAGGACAGCACGGAGAGCTAACATTAATGATATGCATGTCAATCTGGCTCAAAGTGGAAGAGAGATCGACTTCATCACTACTTGTTTTTGTAAGAAGTGTTGACAAGCTGAATGTACCGAGCTGTCTGTTTAAACTACTAGCACACAGCTCGGACACCCATGCATACCCCACAAGACATGCCACCAGAAGTCTCTTCACAATCCCCAAGTCCAGAACAGATTAAGGGAAGCACACAGTACTACATAGAGCCATGACTACATGGAACTCTATTCCACATCAGGTAACTGATACAAGCAGTAGAATCAGATTTAAAACACAGGTTAAAATATACCTTATGGAACAGCGGGGACTGTGAAGAGACACACACAAAGGTACAGACACACGCATACGCATACGCATACATTGTAATATTGTTGTATGGTGGTATTATACATTTTGTATTGTACATTTTGTATTGTAGATATGTAGTGGTGTAATAATGTTATATGATGTACTGTTTTATCTTTTGTTTTATATGTAATGTAAGTGCTTTAATGTGTTTGGACCCCAGGAAGAGTAGCTGCTGCCTTAGCATATCCTTGGGGATCCCTAAAAAATACAAATATCCAGCAACTTCGCACAGCCATTGAAGAGCAGTGGGACATTCCACAGGCCACAATCAACAGCCTGATCAACTATATGCGAAGGAGATGTCATGCTGCATGAGGCAAATGGTGGTCACACCAGATACTGACTGGTTTTATGATCCACGCCTTACCTTTTTTTTAAGGTATCTGTGACCAACAGATGCATGTCTGTATTCCCAGTCATGTGAAATCCATAGATTAGGGCCTAATGAATTTATTTCAATTGACTGATTTCCTTATATGAACTGTAACTCAGTAAAATCGTATAAATTGTTGCATGTTGCGTTTATATTTTTGTTCAGTATAGTTTTAGCAAAATAAAACAGAGACACATTTTATTAAAATGTGATTCATTAACTTTTTTTCCAATGTCATACTGTAGATAGTTTTTCATTTATAGATTCGATCTCCTCAGAGAATGCAGTCTGCAATCCTCAAATTCTTCCACAGGTCAAACCAGGGAATACAAAAACAGATAGCAATATCGCTGCCCTGGCAAATCCATCACTTCTCTGAGATAAAAACAACCTCTTACCCTAGATCCCTAAACTGCAGGCCTAAAATACGATTCTTGGTATACATTTAAAGCTGTGGCTGAACATGTGAGGAGTGTGTGTTTGCAAGGCAGGAGTGTTTGATGGTGTGTGAGCCCTGGGCTGTCGTGGTGATGGACATGTTTGGAGCCTGTAAACAGTAGCTGTCCTCCCTCTGACCTCCAACCCAGGCTGCTGTGGACATTCTTTTTCCCTCTGCCTCTGCTAACCGCCCACCCACCCACCCACCCACTGTCTCCCTCCCCCTGGCTCCCCCCTGTCTCTTTCCACCCCTATCAATTCAATTTCAATTCAATTTAAGGGCTTTATTGGCATGGGAAACTTATGTTAACATTGCCAAAGCAAGTGAAGTAGATAGTAAACAAAAGTGAAATAAACAATCAATATTAACAGTAAACATTACACTCAGAAGTTCCAAAAGAATAAAGACATTTCAAATGTCATATTATGTACAGTGGGGAGAACAAGTATTTGATACACTGCCGATTTTGCAGGTTTTCCTACTTACAAAGCATGTAGAGGTCTGTAATTTTTTATCATAGGTACACTTCAAAAGTGAGAGACAAAAAAAATCCAGAAAATCACATTGTATGATTTTTAAGTAATTAATTTGCTTTTTATTGCATGACATAACTATTTGATCACCTACCAACCAGTAAGAATTCCGGCTCTCACAGACCTGTTCATTTTTCTTTAAGAAGCCATCCTGTTCTCCACTCATTACCTGTATTAACTGCACCTGTTTGAACTCGTTACCTGTATAAAAGACACCTGTCCACACACTCAATCAAACACACTCCAACCTCTCCACAATGGCCAAGACCAGAGAGCTGTGTAAGGACATCAGGGATAAAATTGTACACCTGCACAAGGATGGGATGGGCTACAGGACAATAGGCAAGCAGCTTGGTGAGAAGGCAACAACTGTTGGCGCAATTATTAGAAAATGGAAAAAAAAAAAGTTCAAGATGACGGTCAATCACCCTCGGTCTGGGGCTCCATGCAAGATCTCACCTCGTGGGGCATCAATGATCATGAGGAAGGTGAGGGATCAGCCCAGAACTACACGGCAGGACCTGGTCAATGACCTGAAGAGAGCTGGGACCACAGTCTCAAAGAAAACCATTAGTAACACACTACGCCGTCATGGATTAAAATCCTGCAGCGCACGCAAGGTCCCCCTGCTCAAGCCAGCGCATGTCCAGGCCCGTCTGAAGTTTGCCAATGACCATCTGGATGATCCAGAGAAGGAATGGGAGAAGGTCATGTGGTCTGATGAGACAAAAATATAGCTTTTTGGTCTAAACTCCACTCGCCGTGTTTAGAGGAAGAAGAAGGTACAACCCCAAGAACACCATCCCAACCGTGAAGCATGGAGGTGGAAACATCATTCTTTGGGGATGCTTTTCTGCAAAGGGGACAGGACGACTGCACCGTATTGAGGGGAGGATGGATGGGACCATGTATCGCGAGATCTTGGCCAACAACCACCTTCCCTCAGTAAGAGCATTGAAGATGGGTCGTGGCTGGGTCTTCCAGCATGACAACAACCCGAAACACACAGCCAGGGCAACTAAGGAGTGGCTCCGTAAGAAGCATCTCAAGGTCCTGGAGTGGCCTAGCCAGTCTCCAGACCTGAACCCAATAGAACATCTTTGGAGGGAGCTGAAAGTCCGTATTGCCCAGCGACAGCCCCGAAACCTGAAGGATCTGGAGAAGGTCTGTATGGAGGAGTGGGCCAAAATCCCTGCTGCAGTGTGTGCAAACCTGGTCAAGACCTACAGGAAACGTATGATCTCTGTAATTGCAAACAAAGGTTTCTGTACCAAATATTAAGTTCTGCTTTTCTGATGTATCAAATACTTATGTCATGCAATAAAATGCAAATTAATTACTTTAAAATCATACAATGGGATTTTCTGGATTTTTGTTTTAGATTCCGTCTCTCACAGTTGAAGTGTACCTATGATAAAAATGACAGACCTCTACATGGTTTGTAAGTAGGAAAACCTGCAAAATCGGCAGTGTATCAAATACTTGTTCTCCCCACTGTATATATACAGTGTTGTAACAATGTGCAAATAAATATGGGTTGTATTTAAAAAAAATTTGTCATTTAGCAGATGCTCTTATCCAGAGCAATCAGGGTTAAGTGCCTTGCTTAAGGGCACATCGACAGATTTTTCACCTAGTCGGCTCGGGGATTAGAACCAGCGACCTTTCGGTTACTGGCACAACGCTCTTACTCACTAAGCTACCTGCCGCCCAAACAATGGTGTTTGTTCTTCACTGGTTGCCCTTTTCTTGTGGCAACAGGTCACAAATCTTGCTGCTGTGATGGCACACTGTGGTTTTTCACCCAGTAGATAAGGGAGTTTATCAAAATTGGGTTTGTTTTCGAATTCTTTGTGGATCTCTGTAATCTGAGGGAAATATGTGTCTGTAATATGGTCATACATTTTGCAGGTTAGGAAGTGCAGCTCAGTTTCCACCTCATTTTGTGGGCAGTGTTCACATAGCCTGTCTTCTCTTGAGAGCCAGGTCTGCCTACGGCGGCCTTTCTCAATAGCAAGGCTATGCTCACTGAGTCTGTACATAGTCAAAGCTTTCCTTAAGTTTGGGTCAGTCACAGTGGTCAGGTATTCTCTGTTTAGAGCCAAATTGCATTCTAGTTTGCTTTGTTTTTTTGTTAATTCTTTCCAATGTGTCAAGTAATTCTCTTTTTGTTTTCTCATGATTTGGTTGGGTCTAATTGTGTTGTTGTTGTTGTCCTATCTCTCTCCACCTCTGTCTCCCTCCCCCTGGCTCCCCCCTATCTCTCTCCACCTTTGTCTTCCTTCCCCTGTCTTCCTCTCACTCTCCCTGAACACTTCCTCATGTCTCCTACACCCTTTCTCTCTCCTCTCGTCTCCTTCCCTCATCTATCTTATCCCTACCTCCTTCTGTCTCATTCCCTTTGTCTCTCTCCCCCAGTCTCTCTCCACCTCCCTCTCACTCTCCCTTCCACTGTCTCCCCCTCCGCCCAATGCACCCAGCACCTCTCCAGGGCTTCCCATCCCTCCTCCCCAGGAGACAGCAGCAGCACTGCAGTCCTCTCAGAGACCCTTATTACTGGGGATTCATGACACCCACTTAACTCGGTTCGTTTTTGGAATCAGCTGTCTGCTGGCTGTCACAGAGGAGAAAGGGTTTTAGAGTGACCAGACTTAACCCAGAGCTAACCCTCTCTCCCCAAGACTGATCCTCAGTGGTGGAAAAAGTACCCAATTGTCATACTTGAGTAAAAGTAAAGATACCTTAATAGAAAATGATTCAAGTAAAAGTGAAAGTCACCCAGTAAAATACTACTTGAGTAAAAGTCTAAAAGTATTTGGTTCTAAATATGCTTAAGTATGAAAAGTAAAAGTATAAATCATTTCAAATTCCTTATATTAAGCAAGCCAGACGACACCATCTTCTTGTTTTTTATTTATGGACAGCCAGGGGCACACTCCAACAGTCAGACATCATTTACAAACAAAGCATGTGTGTTTGGTGAGTCCGCCAGATCAGAGGCAGTAGGGATGATCAGGGATGTTCTCTTGATAAGTGCGAGAATTTGACCATTTTCCTGTCCTGCTAAGCATTTGGATGTCAGGGAAAATATATTGAGTAGAAAGTACATCATGTTCTTTAGGTATGTAGTGAAGTAAAAGTTGTCAAAAATATAAATAGTAAAGAAAAGTACAGATACCCTAAAAAACGACTTAAGTAGTACTTTAACCTCTAATGGATTGGTGTCCCATATACGGGACGGTTGAGCTAACGTGCGCTAATGTGATTAGCATGACTGTTGTAAGTAACAGCAAACTTTCCAGGACATAGACATGTCTTATATGGGCAGAAAGCTTACATTCTTATTAATCTAACTGCACTGTCCAATTTACAGTAGATATTACAGTGAAAACATACCATGCTATTGTTTGAGGAGAGTGCACAACAACAAAAACTTATCACGGCAACTGGTTTGATATGTTCACCTCTGAAGGTAAATCATGTACGTACATTCAGTAATCTTGCTCTGATTTGTCATCCTAAGGGTCCCAGAGATAAAATGTAGCATAGTTTTGTTTGATAAAATAATTTTTTATATTCAAATGTAGGAACTGGGTTCTACAGTTTGAACCCCTTCTGTCTCTGGCTCCACGCCCACCCCGCCCGGCCATCTAGATGTGTGAAAGTTAGTGTATAAGCTTATGATCCACCATGTATTATGTAATGTTTCATGTTTTGTGTGGACCCCAGGAAGAGTAGCTGCTGCTTTTGCAACAGCTAATGCGGATCCTAATAAAATACAAAAAAATGTATGACATTCCTGGGAGTGTGTAAACTTACATTTTGTATTACCATATCATTTTTGTATGTTCTCTATAGTTATGTACTTGAAAATGTATCAATTGACCAATTCAGCATATTTGGGCAGACTTGATACAACATAGTCCAGTATTGCAATGCTTCACTGGATCAATCTGAAACTTTGCACATACACTGCTTCCATCTAGTGACCAAAATCTAAATTGCGCCTAAACTGCATTATTATATTGTGGCCTTTCTCTTGCATTTCAAATATGATTGGAAAAAAACAACAACAAAAAAACCTAGTTTTTTTGTTTGTATTATCTTTTACCAGATCTAATGTGTTATTTTCTCCTACATTAATTTCACATTTCCACAAATGTCAAAGTGTTTCCTTTCAAATGGTATCAAGAATACAGTGAGGGAAAAAAGTATTTGATCCCCTGCTGATTTTGTACGTTTGCCCACTGACAAAGAAATGATCATATAATTTTAATAATAATCATCTATAATTTTAATGGTAGGTTTATTTGAACAATGAGAGACAGAATAACAACAAATAAATCCAGAAAAAACGCATGTAACAAATGTTATAAAATGATTTGCATTTTAATGAGGGAACTATTTATTTGACCCCCTCTCAATCAGAAAGATTTCTGGCTCCCAGGTGTCTTTTATACAGGTAACGAGCTGAGATTAGGAGCACACTCTTAAAGGGAGTGCTCCTAATCTCAGCTTGTTACCTGTATAAAAGACACCTGTCCACAGAAGCAATCAATCAATCAGATTCCAAACTCTCCACCATGGCCAAGACCAAAGAGCTGTCCAATGATGTCAGGGACAAGATTGTAGACCTACACAAGGCTGGAATGGGCTACAAGATCATCGCCAAGCAGCTTGGTGAGAAGGTGACAACAGTTGGTGCGATTATTCGCAAATGAAAGAAACACAAAAGAACTGTCAATCTCCCTCGGCCTGGGGCTCCATGCAAGATCTCACCTTGTGGAGTTGCAATGATCATGAGAACGGTGAGGAATCAGCCCAGAACTACACGGGAGGATCTTGTCAATGATCTCAAGGCAGCTGGGACCATAGTCACCAAGAAAACAATTGGTAACACACTACGCCGTGAAGGACTGAAATCCTGCAGCGCCCGCAAGGTCCCCCTGCTCAAGAAAGCACATATACAGGGCCGTCTGAAGTTTGCCAATGAACATCTGAATGATTCAGAGGAGATCTGGGTGAAAGTGTTGTGGTCAGATGAGACCAAAATCGAGCTCTTTGGCATCAACTCAACTCACCGTGTTTGGAGGAGGAGGAATGCTGTCTGTGACCCCAAGAACACCATCCCCACCGTCAAACATGGAGGTGGAAATATTATGCTTTGGGGGTGTTTTTCTGCTAAGGGGACAGGACAACTTCACCGCATCAAAGGGAAGATGGATGGGGCCATGTACTGTCAAATCTTGGGTGAGAACCTCCTTCCCTCAGCCAGGGCATTGAAAATGGGTCGTGGATGGATATTCCAGCATGACAATGACCCAAAACACACGGCCAAGGCAACAAAGGAGTGGCTCAAGAAGAAGCACATTAAGGTCCTGGAGTGGCCTAGCCAGTCTCCAGACCTTAATCCTATAGAAAATCTGTGGAGGGAGCTGAAGGTTCGAGTTGCCAAACGTCAGCCTCGAAACCGTAATGACTTGGAGAAGATCTGCAAAGAGGAGTGGAACAAAATCCCTCCTGAGATGTGTGCAAACCTGGTGGCCAACTACAAGAAACATCTGACCTCTGTGATTGCCAACAAGGGTTTTGCCACCAAGTACTAAGTCATGTTTTGCAGAGGGGTCAAATACTTATTTCCCTCATTAAAATGCAAATCAATTTATAAAATTTTTTACATGCGTTTTTCTGGATTTTGTTGTTGTTATTCTGTCTCTCACTGTTCAAATAAACCTACCATTAAAATTATAGACTGATCATGTCTTTGTCAGTGTGCAAACATACAAAATCAGGAGTGGATCAAATACTTTTTTCCCTCACTGTATGCATATCCTTGCTTCAGGTCCTGAGCTACAGGCAGTTAGATTTGGGTATGTCATTTTAGGTGAAAATTGAAAAAAAGGGTCACTTATGTACTTTACACCACTGCTGATCCTGTTCTGCTACACCCATAAGTTATTTCCTCTGCAGTGATGTGACTATGGTGAAGGGTTAACGGACATAGGCTTGGATCAGATCTCATTACATTTTACATATTTAGCAGACGCTCTTATCCAGAGCGACTTACAGTTAGTGAGTGCATACATTTTTATTTTTTATACTGGAATCGAACCCACAACCCTGGCGTTGCAAATGCCATGCTCTACCAACTGAGCTACATCCCTGCCGGCCATTCCCTCCCCTACCCTGGACGACGCTGGGCCAATTGTGCGCCGCCCCATGGGTCTCCCGGTCGCGGCCGGCTACGACAGAGCCTGGATTCGAACCAGGATCTCTAGTGGCACAGCTAGCACTGCGATGCAGTGCCTTAGACCACTACAGAACGTGTTTTTCTTTCCATTGCCAAGTAACCGTAAATATCAAGCGTCTTATAAGAACAACGTGTCTCTGAACTCAGACCAGGACCCCACACAACCACTGTGGCAGTCAGAGCCCAGAGGGCAAGACTGAGACAGAGGTTTGTCCCTTTAGAATTCTTCTAATTTCAGGCCTCAGGGACAATCACCACTACAGTGGAGGGGAGGGAGGGACAGAAAGGCCCCAGGGACAGTCAGAAAGCAACCTGTCCAGGAAGAGGAAGACATCACATGGGATGTAATGGAGGTTGTGTTCTGGGTTCTGAGGTTGAGGATGAGTTCTGGGTTCTGAGGTTAAGGTTCTGTCCTGGGTTCTGAGGTTAAGGTTGTGTTCTGGATTCACTGTGGGAACAGAGCAGTGTTTCATCCACATAAGACTGAGGAAGGAGTTCAACGGAGGACACACTACTCCCCTACGCATGCATACATGCATAAATGCACTGTTGGTTAAGGGCTGTAAGTAAGCATTTCACTGTGATGTCTGCACCTGTTGTATTCGGCGCATGTGACCAATACAATTTGATTTGATTTGATTTGATACATGTACACCAGGGGTTCCCAAACTGACAGTACTTTTGACAGTATTTCAATCTGAAGGAAGTATGCTTTGAAGTGACTGTAATGCATCAGAAAGCTATATGTTCAGAATATCATCAGGCAATAATTTTGTATGAACTTCTGTGTATAAAAGAATATCATCATTGATGTTCTTTTTCCCCCAGTCTGATTTAGTGCCTGGTCTTGTCCACTCTGTTCTAATGAGTCCGGCGTGGCTTGTGGGCATCGTAGAGTGAAACAGAGTGTTATACTTCAGTGATGGGGTCATAATATTTTGTAGCTTAATCTGTTCAAAAGATAGCCACGTTTATAGGAATAAAACAGAAACCGCTGTTTATTACAACCGCATCTAGCGGCTACTGGAGGTTACTGACGTAACCCCGATTCTAAGAGCCAAGCACGATCAGGCGACCCCACACTGGGTCACGACCCCTAGTTTGTGAAACACTGATGTACACACACACACACACACACACAATTCCCCCTACTCAAGCACACATGTACAGTTGAAGTCGGAAGCCTACATACACTGAGGCTGAAGCCATCAAAACCCGTCCTTCAACCACCCCACAAATCTCCCGCCAACAAACCATAGTTTTGGCAAGTCGTCTAGGACATCCACTCTGTGCAAGACACAAGCAACTTCTCCAACAATTGTTTACAGACAGACCATTTCACCCATAATTCACTGCATCACAACTCCAGTGGGCCAGAAGTCCACATACACCAAGCCGAACGTGCCTCCAAACAGCTTGGAAAACTCCAGAAAATGATGTCATGGCTCCAGAAGCTCCCGACCGGCCAATTGACATAATTTGAGTCAATTGGAGGTGTACCTGTGGATGCACCTCAAGGCCCACCCCCAAACCCAGTGCCCCCCTGCCCATTAAAGGGAGAAAGTTCTATCTTCATGACCCCAGTAAAAAGGGCAGCAGGTAGCCTAGCAGTTAAGAGTGTTGGGCCAGTTACCGAAAGGATGCTGGTTCGATCCCCGAGCTGACTAGGTCAAAAATCTGTTGATGTGGCCTAAATGCTCCTGTAAATCGCTCTGGATAAGAGCATCTGCTAAGTGAGTAAAATTTATGAAAAGGGGATAAAACCTATCAGAATGAGCCTGTCAAGAGTCTCTTAATGGACCATATCAATGGGAAGTCCTAGCACTCTAACTCATGTCAAGTGAAGGAGCTACTTGCCAAGGCCTCCATATTGCTGCAACTTGTACTTAACCATGACTCACACTGCTTGTTTTTGTAGTCTGAGGATGATATGTTGTCTGTGGTTACCATTATCCCATCCCTTTGTTTCACCTCTGTTTTGGCAATATGTTATTAGATGATGAACCTACAGTATATGATGACTTACCAGCTTACAGTAGATATACTCAGCTTGTTCAAAACATGTTTTGAACAATTCATGTGATGAAGGATTAAATACAGTAAATATTAAAGTCCATGCCTAACAGAACAGCAGTGAGAGTCCTAAGAGTTCCACCTGTCCCCACATTATAACACATACCATCCTATGTATGAGGACTTAAACAGGCTTCATAAAGCTTCCCAGTTGTCCTCTAAAAGCGTTTTACAATAAGCAACACAAATAACCTTGGTAGAGTCACACGCTGTGGTCAATGATAGACAGTGTTCCCCCATGTTAATCAGGCTGAAGGACAAGTACAGAGAGGCTATTAGTGAGGGTATTGTGATGTCACGAGAGGCTACACAGCTTTCAGCGGGATTGCTCAAGTAGTGCAAGGAGACAAGGTTCAAACAAAACAAGGATTTTATTATAGGTCTTGGGAAATTAACGAAAATATAACAAAATTCTGTTCTCTTGTGGCTCTTTAAGGGTTAACCGTTCAGGGATGTCTCTTCCACATCCAGAATCATAATTCTCACTCGCTCAGATAACTTTTCCCCAGCCTTACTGTAGTCCACGTTGCAGCTAGTGGCCAACCCAGCAAAAAGTCCTTCCAAATGTCTCTCACGTATTTCCACAGGTGCATATATCCAAAGGTGAGTATTTCCCAAAGGTAAGTATCTCCAAATCCTTATATTCCTCATGGAAGTGGACATGCAGCACTCTTGTCCTCCAGAGAGCCCAGGTTGGAGACTGTGTGTCTTCCCTTCCCAAACCTTCAGCTCATCAGCTCCTCATTTGTCTCAGCTGCGTGGGAAGATTGGCCATAGAGGGGTGGAGTTCCCGACCATACCAGCAGATGGAGCCATAGCTGTCTGGGTTTGCAGCCACCTCAGGGGATGTAACGTCCCTCCAGGACACAGCCTCTCGTGACATCACACATCCCCCTCCTCGGGACCGACGTCCTCGTCGGGGTAAAGGCAGCGAAGAAGGCATCACGCCGGGAGAGGGCGTCCGCATTGCCGTGGTGCTTGCCAGCCTGCTCTCTCTTCAACTCCTCCACCTCTAGGACCAGGGACTCAGCCTCCTGTTGTCTCTCCTTGAGTTTCTTACTGAACGCATCAGCCTTGGTTTTAGCAGAGTTTAGCTTCTGTTGAGCAGCTTTCAGTTCCTTCTCTCTCTCTGCCTCCGCATTCTTCATCTTGTTCTCCAACACCTTGTACTTCTCCTCTGCCTTCTTCTGGACCTCCTTACTACTGCGCAGGGTCTCCTCACACTCCTCGATGGTCCTGCGCAGCCTCTCCAGCTCCTCCTGTTGCTTATGGAAGGAGCTCTGTTGGAGTTTAGCCTGGAGGATATCTAACTCTTCTGTCTTCATGTCTAACTGTTGCTTTAACAAACGATACCTCTCAGCGGTCCCCTTCAGACCAGACAGTTCTTTGTCCAGATTCTGTAGCTCCGTCTCTGTGTCGGTCTGGGCACCTGCCATCCCTATCAGAGCCCGGGCGGGAGTGAGTAACTCGGAGGATTGCACCGGAGCCTTCCCAGGATGAGTCTTGCCTCTCCGTTTCCGAGGTACTCGGGTTATCCTCTCCTGAGACTCTCTCCAGAGTGGGTAAAAGGCTGGGCAGTCTCGTCCAATTAGGACAGGGACGGGAGGGGAATCAACCACCCCGCCGTCGTGTGTATGGTTCCCCGCGTGCTGGTCATTGTAAGTTCAGTAATGGGGTATTCTCTGGTGTCCCCATGGACACAGGAAACTGGGAGGACTTTCCCGGGGTCAGACACGTTGGGCCCACCAAATCCTTACGCACCAGGGTGGCCCGGCTACCAGAATCCAGTAAGGCCTCCACATCATGGTGATTCACAGTTACCGGGCAGGTGGGGGGTCGATCTGGGCCGCCATCTACGACTCCCAAGAGCGAGGCAAAACGGTGTGTGGGTGCTGAGCTGGAGGACTCCGCAGTGGGCATAGGTTCATCGGCTGGTTTCCCACACTGCCAGGAGATATGTCCCATCTCCCCACACCGGTAACACTGTCGAGTTTCCCCCCCCTGGTGTACTCTTCTTGGACCCGCCTGGTTTCTGGCTCCCCCTGGAGCCGGGATAAGTCCTGACGTGGCTGGGTTCGAGACCTTGGGGGTCCTTTGGACGGGTTCTTCCCATTTGTGGTGGGGCCGCACTCCTGGGGTCTTTTCGGGAAGCATTCAGCATCTCCGCTGTGGCCTGGTACTTTTCCACAGCTTCCACGGTCAGATCAGCCGTGGTCAAGGCCTGTTGACTGATGAACCGTTTTGCCTCATAAGGCAGGGCGCGTAGGTAACGATCCACCACAACGGCCTCCACCACCGCCGCTGCTGTATTCCTCTGCGGATCCAGCCATTTCCTTGCGATTCGGACAAGTTCATGCATCTGCGCCCGAGGAGGTTGGTCTGGTTGGAAGGTCCAGCTGTGAAAGCGCTGGGCCATACCAAACTTTGTGAGTCCATATCTGCTGAGGATCTCAGACTTCAGGGCATCATAGTCAGTAACCTGGTCAGGGCCCAGGTCCCGGACAGCATTCAGCGATTCCCCGGTTAGAAAGGGGGCTAACAGACCAACCCACTGTTGCTTGGGCCAGGCTTCCCTAGTGGCCGTGGCCTCAAATGCATGCAGGTATGCCTCAATGTCATCGGTAGCTCCCATCTTAGATATAAAGTCACTTGCCTTTATTGGGCGGGTATTTTGGACCACCCTCTGTCTCTGCCCCTGCAATTCCTCTGCCTTCAGAAGGTTGGCTTTCTTTTGCTCCTCCAAGAGAGCCACGTTTGCTTGCATCTGGGCTTGCTGGCCAGCAACAAGGGCTTTCAATATGTCCTCCATTTCAGTCGGCGGGGAGCCTACGGCCAACTTGGAAAACTGGGTGATCAAACCTTCGGTATCCTCCTCTGACATGCACTATTAACGCTTGAGCGTGCCTGTATTCTCCACCATCTGTGACGTCACGAGAGGCTACACAGCTTTCAGCGGGATTGCTCAAGTAGTGCAAGGAGACAAGGTTCAAACAAAACAAGGATTTTATTATAGGTCTTGGGAAATTAACGAAAATATAACAAAATTCTGTTCTCTTGTGGCTCTTTAAGGGTTAACCGTTCAGGGATGTCTCTTCCACATCCAGAATCATAATTCTCACTCGCTCAGATAACTTTTCCCCAGCCTTACTGTAGTCCACGTTGCAGCTAGTGGCCAACCCAGCAAAAAGTCCTTCCAAATGTCTCTCACGTATTTCCACAGGTGCATATATCCAAAGGTGAGTATTTCCCAAAGGTAAGTATCTCCAAATCCTTATATTCCTCATGGAAGTGGACGTGCAGCACTCTTGTCCTCCAGAGAGCCCAGGTTGGAGACTGTGTGTCTTCCCTTCCCAAACCTTCAGCTCATCAGCTCCTCATTTGTCTCAGCTGCGTGGGAAGATTGGCCATAGAGGGGTGGAGTTCCCGACCATACCAGCAGATGGAGCCATAGCTGTCTGGGTTTGCAGCCACCTCAGGGGGATGTAACGTCCCTCCAGGACACAGCCTCTCGTGACATCACAGTATCTTTATACCACCAGCCTGTAAAACCTTCTATCCCACCGTTACAGAATAGAGATAGTTCAGAGTGAACTCTTCAGATCTCAACATAAATGAGTGTAGCTGACTTTGTTATATGCTCGGATCAATAGCTGTTAGTTATTCCAACCATGTCTTGCTCCTGCTAATGAAGACCCACAATGCCTCAGTAATGTGAAACAGAGATAATGGAGAGAGCTAATGAAATCTCCATTACTGCTCCATTAGTGGTGGATTTAAGGGAGAAAAGAGAGGGAGGGATAAAAGTTATCACGTTTTTCTCAAATGGACCTTCTATTTTAGACTAAGTTTATTTCTAAGCCTACTCTGCAAAACTGAATCCTATAATGCCACACACGTTAACTGCCCTCAGAGAGGTGGAAAAGTGTCTTGGGGGCAAACCAGAGATAAAACCATACACAGTGTGGTTAAATATGATACAGGTATAGCACAGACAGGCTTTATTTATGCCTTCCTATCAACCATTGGAGAGCATCAATCAGCCAGGAGATTGTGTGTGACATCTCTCTGCTCCACTGCTGCTCAGACAGGCGAAAGAGATGAGGGGGAACGAATGACTGCATGGCTGCCTACCTCTCTGCGTCTCTGCCTCTCTGGCCATGCAGCCTGATAACCAGCCCTGTAATGAGAGTAATGGGGAGATATCAGCACTTGCTCCTCACCCCCTGAGGACGCGTTCTGCTACACCTCACCAAATTGTAACGCTGGTGAGCGTCAGCGTTACATTAACTGCCAGTCAGTCAGACCTGCCGGTGCTCCTCTCTCTGCCCATCGTCGTCTCAAATATCCAGACAAGACAACAACGACTCAGACCAAACCACAACACGCCACCCGCTGACAAACTATTCAAATATCTGCCTGAGGAATTTGTTGAAATGCCTGTCAGTTCTAAAGGTAGTTATGTGACCACATATGGCACAGTCGGATAATGCATAGGAGAGTCTTCAGGACAGACCAAGGGCTGTTTTTGCCTATTGATGTCAGCCTTTCCTGGAAGTGGGCAAGAGGGTGTGGAACTACTAGGGGCCTCTATGGGTAAGCACTGCACACCCAGAAGCCATCAGGGGATAATGGACCCTTACCAGCATAGGGCACCCAGCGCCCTAGTGGAGCCCTATCTGGATACCCTCACACAGACACACTCCAGCCCAGCTGCCCTGGGAAGCTGGCAGGGCCTGGGCTCCCTCTCGCTCTCTCTCCAACCCCCCCGTCATAACAGAGGCAGGACAAAGCAGAAGAATGCCTGGTGATCACAAAGATCCTGGCTGAGATTCCACCGGGACAGAGCACAGATAACAAGGACAAAGACTAATGCACTGTGGAGGAAAACTAACTCTCTGATGCCTTAAACCAATCTGGTCCAGATCACTGCTCCATTGCACCAGGGATTAAAAAGGCAAAGCAAACAGCCTAGCTGAGAATTTGAACTTTGCTCATTGTTGTTATGAATGATGTTATTTTCATGTGACTAAAGCGAACTTGTCACTTCACTTGCATCAATAATATACGTTATGAATGATTTGTAATTATTTGTAAGCTAACCCTGATCTCACAGAGTACATGAACGCAGAATAATTTCCTCTGTTTGGATATTTCAGTATTGTTAACACAAGCTGAAAGGCATGTTCCAAACAGCAGAAAATATATTCTAACCAAACCTACCATTTAACTTGTCTGTTTTGTCTTGCTGGGGAACAATGCACACTGGAACTCTGAGGGAAACAAAGTGGTGTTTGTGAAGACACCACCAAGAATGTATTGTTTTGAAACCAAAACAAGCCCCTGGTTTGAAGTGTAAGAAAGGGCACCGTCGGCAGCAGAGTGTCAGCCCAGTAATGACAGGCAGTGTGTGGCGCTGGCCTCACTAGATTAGGTGGAGGAGAGGACACACTCTTCAGTTTGGGGAAAGGTGTCCTTGGTGTCTGCCTGGCTAAAAAGGGTCCTGTCTAGCCCCCGAAGAAGGCTGTTGTAGTTTACATGTTGTCTGCATTGTGGTACAGTTTGGTATACCTTGCGGGCTTGTACTTTGAAGGCTTTCTTTCCTTCTTCATACTGTCTAACCCTTCACCCATCCATCTCTGCAGGACTTGTTGCATCTGAATGAGCTGGATCTGCTGGAGATGGGGGTCCATAACCACCTCCACCGCATCCACCTCCTCACCAGCATCCAGATACTGCAGGAGAGCGAGAGGAGGAGAGGTCAGTGGCTCAACATCTCAATGGTATCTTCCTATACCAAACCTGTTCATGAGAAATATACTTTGATGGTCTGTTCACATAATGAGTCACTGTTGTTGTGACTCAAATACTGAAAAGTCATTCCCACTGAAATATTCCCAGTCCTAGTTATTCATTTTGAAAGCCACAAGATTACAGCATACATTTTGAGCTGTTGTTTGCTAAATGCAATATGCTGTGCATATGCCACATACTGTAACACCTACTGCCGATGCACTGACACTTGTTTGGAAAGTGGCAGTGCTTTAACAAGAGACGTGTCCTTCTCTTCCAACACTCACATGGCCGACCAAACAGGAGCAGGCCTTATCATGGCTGTTTTCACAGACTGGCTCAGGCCCTGTTTGTCTGGTTCCCAGCCCTCCCTCCCTCCATCTCCCCATGTCCGGTCCTCTGTTTGTGTTGGGAAGCGCAGGCCCCATAATGTGTTTGGAAGTATAGAGAGAATAAAGAGGATAGGTGGGGAACAAGACCCCCGGCACTCTCCCACCAGCCACTGCCACCCCACGGCCCCACCTCACTGGTCCAGGGGTCAGAGGAGAGGCCCCTCCAGAGAAACAGTGTTGTGCTGAATAGTAGCTGACACTTTACTTATAGTCACCAGGGAAAACGAATGTGCCCTAGTTAAAGGCTATATACTTTTTCCTGGCCATCTGAGGGAATAAGCTCAGGACTCATCAGGGACTTCATGAGGATATTCAACAGATTCTTTCTTCTTCTCTTGTTCTTATCCCTTGATGCCACCTATAAAGACAGGAGAAACTAATGAGGTGTTCAGCTGTGAGTCATGAAAGCACCAGGAGGCTGATGGCAACACGTAGGGATTACTGAGATAAGACAGACAGGCATCATGCTCCATGGAACAGAGGAGGAAATCAAAACAGTCTCATTTACTGTAAACACAGGTATTGTGTCATGCAAAGGCATGCTTCCGCCTTGGTGTGTGTACAGCACCCCATACACATCACAGCATCATACTCCTACAACCACGGTGGAACACACACACACACACACCATCAATGTAATGGTATCAAACACATCTAACACATGGTTTCCATGTGGTTAATACCATTCCATTCACTCCATTCCAGCCATTATTATGAGCCTTCTTCCCCTCAGCAGTCTCCTGTAATACACACACACACACACCAGGCATACACTGGAAAGACATCTGGAATCAGACAGGCCCTCTCCAGTTTCACTGCACCTGCCAGGACTATACTCTCGATGAGTATACCTCATTACACCCCTCATTAATCTAGGTGTCAGGAATCTGAAAATGTTTCACGTTACAAATATTACAGAATGGCATACTATGTGATGTAACTTCAATCAGTCAAAGTCATGTTCTTTGACATGAACAAATTAAAGAACTGTTGGTAGTGTAGACAATGTATGTGTGTTCTCCTTTGTTATTTCTTGGTGCAGTCTGGCTAGGCACAGTTTGTCACTGACCTGCTCACACCCTGCTGCTATCTGATGACCTGGGTGTCCTCAGGCACCTCAACTACATACACACACGGATGCACGGACGCACGCAAGCGACACACACACACACACAAACTCTCTCCAGTGCACATCAGTGCTCATTAAGGGAACGTTTGGATGCCAGGTGCTATGTTTTTTCCCCTCTGAAAAGATCCAAAAGTCCTGATCCATCCCATTCCCCACATGGTTGTAAAGGAAGGAGGGCATTTCCAGGAAATCACTCCTCTGATCACTCCTCCACCCATTATTTGCTCTGAGTCAATACCCTGATCTGTAATCTGCTGTTGGTTACTCACTGTACTGCCTGTTTATGCCTAAAGATAACCACAGTGACTCAGGAGCCATCCCATGCCCATGAGCTGTCAATCATAACCAAGTTCCCTCTGGGAAAAATACAGTTATTTTATTCTGTAAAGGGGAATGTTTCTGTACAGGGAATTACTAGTACTGGATGTCTTCTAAGACTGTTTCTCTACCGGTCTTTTCCCTATGCTGTAGTTTTAATATAAGGCACTTCTTGTTTTTATGTGTCTGCATTAAGTGGCTTTGGGCTGCTGGTAAATCCTGTTGTAGCACCTGAGAGAGTTTGTGGTATAAGGGTCATCAAATTTCCTGTTGCACCATCCATCCACACCACAAGTTTAAATGCCTCTCACACTAACGATCAGAAAAACAAACTTGCAGGGAGTGTTGGTCAATGGTGTGTGGATTCGGGGATAGTGCTAAATAGACTTAGGATGGCTGACTCGACACACTGGTCTGGACAGGAGACCGTTGCAGAAATGTGCTCCTAAACTTGCTGAGCTTTGAATGGTTCTCTCAAAAAAAGAATATTTCCTGGAGGGTTTAAACCTCACGCTGTTTGGATTTGAAAATCCAACAGTTGTATTGGAAGGGGGCGGCGCTCACGGCTGTGTGTGGCTGTCCATGTGGGTGTTTGAGTGAGAAAGACACAAGGAGAACCAATCAGTAAAAAGGCACATCCCCTTCATTATTGACTGGTGCCGACAACATCAACATCAGACTCTGAAGTCAGGAGGACTTGGAGTTAGGTGTTAGCCAGACTAAAATAGATTAGCCTTCTTCTGTTATTCTGACTGTTATCTTTTCTCTTTGAGGAGTCGGAGCTGTATGAGACAAATATGACACATCCAACATTGTGATTCAGTCTTGTTTAGCAGATGGATAAGTGGCCTCAAAACAACGATTAGAGTGGAATTGACACTAATGAAAAGTCTTGAAATTCTGTTGAAACATTTTCCCATTCAGTACTGTGTGGACCACAGAGGTAGATGACATTTTTCAGTCATGCTGTGTGTTTATTTCATAAGATAAATTTGAAGACATCCTCCGGAACTTTGGCGACTACTAACTATTTTTCAAACCTCCCGCTTTGGGCTGGTTGTGACAATATGTAGTTCATACATGCATAATCTAATTAGCCACGAAATGCCTAGGTTGAAAGTGTTTCCCCACATGGGCCAGCCCCCTAGCAATTTGAGTTCAACCAATGAGTTTCAGCCCCTCGCCATATGAGTGACAGCTAGCAAGATGCACATGATGAACCCACAGCAGAGCGAGAGAGAGAGCAATGACGTGGTGCACATATCTGTACATACAGTGCATTCGGAAAGTATTCAGACCCCTTGACTTTTTCCACATTTTGTTACGTTACAGCCTTATTCTAAAATGGATTAAATCATTTTTTCCCCCCCTCATCAATCTACACACAATACCCCATAATGACAAAGCAAAAACAGGTTTTTAGAAATGTTATACAAAATACAAAAATGAAATATTACATTTACATAAGTATTCAGACCCTTTACTCAGTACTTTGTTTGAAGCACCTTAGGCAGCGATTACAGCCTCAAGTCTTCTTGGGTATGATGCTACAAGCTTGGCATACCTGTATTTGGGAAGTTTCTCCCATTCTTCTCTGCAGATCCTCTAAAGCTTTGTCAGGTTGGATGGGGAGCGTCGCTGCACAGCTATTTTCAGATCTCTCCAGAGATGTTCGATCGGGTTCAAGTCCGGGCTCTGGCTGGCCCACTCAAGGACATTCAGAGACTTGTCCCGAAGCCACTCCTGTGTTTCTTGGCTGTGTGCTTAGGCTCGTTGTCCTGTTGGAAGGTGAACCTTCACCCCAGTCTGAGGTCCTGAGCACTCTGGAGCAGGTGTACTTTGCTTCATTCATCTTTTTCTCGATCCTGACCAGTCTCCCAGACCCTGCCGCTGAAAAACATCCCCACAACAGAATGCTTACACCACCATGCTTCACCGTAGGGATGGTGCCAGGTTTCCTCCAGACGTGACGCTTGGCATTCAGGCCAAAGAGTTGAATCTTGGTTTCATCAGACCAGAGAATCATGTTTCTCATGGTCTGAGAGTCTTTAGGTGCCTTTTGGTAAATTCCAAGCGGGCTTTCATGTGCCTTTTACTGAGGAGTGGCTTCCGTCTGGCCACTCTACCATAAAGGCCTGATTGGTGGAGTGCTGCAGAGATGGTTGTCCTTCTGGAAGGTTCTCCCATCTCCACAGAGGAACTCTAGAGCTCTGTCAGAGTGACCATCGGGTTCTTGGTCACCTCCCTGACCAAGGCCCTTCTCCCTCGATTGCTCAGTTTGGCCGGTCGGCCAGCTCTAGGAAGAGTCTTGGTGGTTCCAAACTTCTTCCATTTAAGAATGATGAAGGCCACTGTGTTTTTGGGCACCTTCAATGCTCCAGACATTTTTTGGTACCCTTCCCCAGATCTGTGCCTCGACACAATCCTGTCTCGGAGCTCTAAGGACAATTCCTTCGACCTCATGGCTTGGTTTTTGCTCTGACGTGAACTGTCAACTGTGGGACCTTATATAGACAGGTGTGTGCCTTTCCAAACCTAAAAAGTATACAAAAGTACCGGAGAATCTCTTTAATCAAATGATCATCATTTTAACCATTCAAGCACATTGTCATGTAATGCTTTATGACTTTTGTGAAATGCTATCTCTCATAACCCACTTTTTCCAAGCCTAATATATGTTATAAGTATTAGGCTAAGATCCAAAACCTTGTATTTACATTTTAGTCATTTAGCAGACGCTCTTATCCAGAGCGACTTACAGTTAGTGAGTGCATACATTTTCATACTGGTCCCCCGTGGGAAACGAACCCACAACCCTGGCGTTGCAAGCGCCATGCTCTACCAACTGAGCTACAGGGGACTAGAGTCATAAACAATCTTTCAAGCCCTCTTCTTGATTAGGGAGACTTTTAAAATACATTTCATAATATTTGTTATCTCATTTATTCCTTGAGTATTCTACAGACCTCTAAACATACAGGAAATTGCTTTTCTTTGGAAAAAACATTATAATTGTCATGCCCTGACTCAGGGGACGCTTATTTGTTGAGTCAGGGTGTGTATATTCTATGTTGTGTATTTCTATGTTTTCTATCTAGTATGTCTAGATCTATGTTGGCCGGTGTGGTTCCCAATCAGAGGCAGCTGTCGCTCGTTGTCTCTGATTGGGGACCATACTTAGGCAGCCTATTGGCACTAGTGGGTTGTGGGATCTTGTTCCTTGTGAGGTATGTTGTTTGTGTACCTTGGACTTCACGTTTCGTTTAGTTTGTTGTTTTGTTGTTGTTTATTCGGTTCAAATAAACATGTATGCATATCACGCTGCGCCTTGGTCTGACCCGTCTGTGAACGAGCGTGACAGAAGATCCCACCAAACGAGGACCAAGCAGCGTGTCCAGGAGCAGACAGCCTGGACCTGGGAGGAGATCCTGGACGGTAAGGGATCCTGGACATGGGAGGAGATTCAGGCTGGGATGGATCGCCGTCCTTGGAAGGAGACAGTGGAGGCCCGGTATAGAGAGGAGAAACGGCGCCAACAGTGCCGACGACGGAGACCCGAGAGGCAACCCCAATAAAAAAAATGGGGGGGGGGCACACGGTGTGGACGACGAGGCAGCAGGAGGCCGTTAAAGGGCGGGTCTGCAGGTTAGGAGAGGAGGCCAACATGATACGGGGGCTATTGGTTCAGAGGGAGCAGGAGTTATTCGGTCAGAGGGAGGCGCTACAGGAGGCTAAAAGGGAGAAGGAAAGTGTATAGGCACGGCGAGAGGAGCTGGTTAGGCAGCAAAAGGAACCCAGTCCCGCTCCTCGCAAGTGGTGCGTGTCGCCAGTCCGGTGCGGCCCGTTCCTGCTCCCCGCACTAAGCCAGTGGTGCGTGTTCCCAGTATGGCCCAACCCGGTCCTGCTCCTCGCACTAAGCCAGTGGTGCGTGTTCCCAGTACGGCCCGACCCGTTCCTGCTCCTCGCACCAAGCCAGTGATGCACATCGGCAACCCGTTCCGGCATGTTCATGCTCCTCTCACCAAGCCAGTGGTGCGCGTCGCCAGCCCGGCCCAGCCTGTTCCTGCCCCTCGCACCAAGCCAGTGGTGCGCATCGCCAGCCCGGCCCGGCCTGTTCCTACCCCTCGCACCAAGCCAGTGGTGCGCGTCGCCAGCCCGGTCCGGCCTGTTCCTGTCCCTCGCACCAAGCCAGTGTGGCACGTCGCCAGCCCGGCCCGGCCTGTTCCTGCCCCTCGCACCAAGCCAGTGGTGCGCGTCGCACCAAGCCAGTGGTGCGCGTCGCCAGCCCGGCCCAGCCTGTTCCTGCCCCTCGCACCAAGCCAGTGGTGCGCATCGCCAGCCCGGCCCGGCCTGTTCCTACCCCTCGCACCAAGCCAGTGGTGCGCGTCGCCAGCCCGGTCCGGCCTGTTCCTGTCCCTCGCACCAAGCCAGTGTGGCACGTCGCCAGCCCGGCCCGGCCTGTTCCTGCCCCTCGCACCAAGCCAGTGGTGCGCGTCGCCAGCCCGGCCCGGCCTGTTCCTGCCCCTCGCACCAAGCCAGTGGTGCGCGTCGCACCAAGCCAGTGGTGCGCGTCGCCAGCCCTGTCCGGCCTGTTCCTGTCCCTCGCACCAAGCCAGTGGTGCGCGTCGCCAGCCCTGTCCGGCCTGTTCCTGCCCCTCGCACCAAGCCAGTGGTGCGCGTCGCCGGCCCGGCCTGGTCCTGCTCCACTCCGGAGCCAGAGCAGTCCTCTCCACCGGGGTCTTGTCCAGATCCGGTCAGCGGCTCCACTCCGGAGCCAGAGCAGTCCGCTCCACCGGTACCCAGTCCAGCTCCGGTCAGCGGCTCCAGTCCGGAGGCTGAGCAGTCCGCTCCACCGGTGCCCGGTCCAGCTCCGGTCAGCGGCTCCAGTCCAGACCCAGACGTCAGCCCCTCTCCAGGTTCGGGGTCTCCCACACCAGGGTCCAGACAGGGCTTGGAGTATAGTGGGAGGAAGGAGAGGGGAAGCAGCGCGCCGAGGTCCAGACCAGACCAGGGGCGCAACAGGGAGGCGGAGAATAGGTGGTTGTCACGCCCGGAGCGGATCCACCTCCGAGGTGGAATGCCCACCCGGCCCCTACCCTGTTAAGTAAAGGTTGTGCGGTCGGAGTCCGCACCTTTGGGGGGGGTACTGTCACGCCCTGACTCAGGGGACGCTTATTTGTTGAGTCAGGGTGTATATATTCTATGTTGTGTAGTTCTATATTTTCTATCTAGTATGTCTAGATCTATGTTGGCCGGTGTGGTTCCCAATCAGAGGCAGCTGTCGCTCGTTGTCTCTGATTGGGGACCATACTTAGGCAGCCTATTGGCACTAGTGGGTTGTGGGATCTTGTTCCTTGTGAGGTATGTTGTTTGTGTACCTTGGACTTCACGTTTCGTTTAGTTTGTTGTTTTGTCGTTGTTTATTCGGTTCAAATAAACATGAATGCATATCACGCTGCGCCTTGGTCTGACCCGTCTGTGAACGAGCGTGACAATAATGCATCCTGTTTTCACTCCTAATGCTCCTATAAGATTCCTTATTGAGCATTTAAGTCACCACACAGCATCGATATAGATGACAGGCCAGAGTATCGCTGAGAGCAGGTAGGATAGGCCTACTATTAAATGGATAGCTGGCATGCTGCCTTCCCTTCAATTAGGGCAGATTGTCAATGTACAGTATTTGTTCAAGTTAATGGCTTCCTTTGGAAATTGCAAACTCATCTTGTGACCCAGATAAGAGCATTTGAAAGAAATAGCACTTTCATCCCTGAGAATTAAAAACGCTGCAAAAAAAGTTAGATGTAATAAATAAAGGCATAAGATAAATGAGTCCCACACTATAATTTAATCTCATCATGACATACAGCAATCCTCTCTGCTTTGCCCCTTGGGTTCTGAAGGTGACCTGTGATGTCACAGACATGGCCATGATTGATGGGATGGTTATTGAAACTATTGTGTCCCTGATGTGATAACAACAATGCCTGCTACCATGACAACACTCAGAGATGCCTTTTAAAACCTCATGGGATCAACGTGTTGTGATGGAGGAGGGCGTTCTCAGGGTGGTCCCAGTTCCCATGTCTCCTCTGTCACATGGGGCGGGACAGTGGAAGGTTTGACGGTTAGTGGTGAGAGGGTTCAGTTTGTCCAGACCAAACTAGCTCTGTTCCTCACCAACATAAACAAAGTCCTCCATTGTCAACAGCTGGGCATGCTCCGTAAAGAAAGAGAGAGAGAGAGCTAGCTCAGTTTGGAAAAACACTGGTCCTAATATCTCTTTCTTAGTGCTGATAGCTGATTGTAAAACAGTCACAGGCCACTCCAACTAGAAATCACTGGTCAGTTGTATTATCAACCAGGCTTGTGTGACAAATGTCACCATGCAATGTGAGCATAAACCAAGCTTAAGCAGCGTGTCCAATCCAAGGCCATCCACTAGCCCGCCTGCATTAGCCACCATGCCATACAGCATTGTCACTGACACAGGGACATCCATTATTTTTATAACACTCACTGCTGACCTAAAGCCATAGCTTTTGTTGTGCTGTTTGGTCTCAGGTCGTTCCCCTTGGTGACAGGCTGACAGGCCGTCAGTAATGTGAGAAGGCAGATGATGGACAGAAATTCAGCAGCATGCCGAGGAGCGGTTATTTGTCCCTGATGGAAAACATGAGTTACCATGGTGAGAGAATTCCACATGGTGCTCGGCTGAGACTGTGGACCAAAGATAGACCACCTGTGAAGAGTGTGATAGAAGGAGTCAGGCGCAGGAGGGTATTCACCGAATGCAGAGTTTATTCCGTCGTACACACATAGCGCTGGATAGCGACAAACGAAACAGGCACAGGGGAAATAACTACCCTGGCAATACAAGGTAACGGTAGCTCCAACAATAACAGGCACAGGGGAAATATCTACCCCGGCAATAACAAGGTACGAGTAGCTCCACCGAACTACACTACTCTCACAAATAAACAATCACCCACAAGGACAAGGGGGGCAGAGGGAACACTTATACACAGACTAATGAGTGGATAAGAACCAGGTGTGTGTGATTGACAAGACAAGACAAATGGAATGATGAATAATGGAGCGGCAGTGGCTAGTAAGCCGGTGACGACGAACGCCGAAGCCTGCCCGAACAAGTAAGGGAGGCAGCCTCGGTGGAAGTTGTGACAGTACCCCCCCTTGACGCGCAGCTCCAGCAGCGCGCCGACCCCGACCTCGGGGACGGCCAGGAGGACTCGGAGCAGGGCGAGCCGGATGGCGACGGTGGAAATCCCGCAACAGGGAGGGATCGAGGATATCCCTCACCGGGACCCAGCACCGTTCCTCCGGACCGTACCCTTCCCACTCCACTAGGTACTGAAGGCCCCCTACCCGACGCCTCGAATCCAGGATGGAACGGACGGAGTACGCCGGGGCCCCCTCGATGTCCAGAGGAGGTGGAGGAAACTCCCGCACCTCAGACTCCTGGAGCGGACCAACAACCACCGGCCTGAGGAGAGACACATGAAACGAGGGGTTAATATGGTAATCAGGGGGAAGTAATAACCTATAAGTGACCTCGTTGATTCTCCTCAGGACTTTGAACGACCCCACAAACCGCGGGCTCAGCTTCTGGCAGGGCAGGCGGAGGGGCAGATTCCGGGTCGAGAGCCAGACCTGATCCCCCGGTACGAAGACCGGGGCCTCACTGTGGTGATGGTCAGCGTTGGCCTTCTGACGACGCACGGCGCGCTGGAGGTGAACGTGGAATGCGTCCGACGTCTCTTCCGCACGCCGAAACCAGTCATCCACCGCAGGAGCCTCGGTCTGGCTCTGGTGCCACGGTGCCAGAACCGGTTGGTAACCTAAAACACATTGGAATGGTGTTAGGTTAGTAGAGGAGTGGCGGAGAGAGTTCTGGGCATATTCCGCCCATGGCAAGAACACCGACCACTCTGGCTGACCGAGACCCCCAGACGTTCCATGAATGCCTTCCAAACCTTGGACATGAACTGGGGACCTCGGTCGGACACTATCCTCTGGCACCCCGTAGTGCCGGAAGACGTGAGTAAACAGGGCCTCGGCAGTCTGCAGGGCCGTGGGGAGACCGGGCAGAGGAAGGAGGCGGCAGGACTTGGAAAAGCGGTCCACAACGACCAGGATGGTGGTGTTACCTTGGGAGAGGGGAAGATCAGTCAAGAAATCAACACACGGGACAGTGCGTCTGTCTTCACGTTCTTCATACCCGGAATGTATGACAGTGTAAAATCACTGGGTGAAGAATAGGGCCCATCTGGCCTGGTGAGGGTTCAGCCTCCTCGCTGCCCGGATGTACTCCAGGTTACGGTGGTCCGTCCAGACGAGGAAAGGGTGTTTCGCCCCCTTGAGCCAGTACCTCCACACGGTCAAAGCTCGGACAACAGCCAACAGCTCCCGATCACCAACGTCGTAGTTCTGCTCCGCCGGGCTGAGCTTCTTAGAGAAAAATGCACAGGGGCGGAGCTTGGGTGGCGTGCCCGAGCGTTGGGAGAGAACAGCGCCTATCCCTACCTCGGACGCATCCACCTCCACTACGAACGGTAGTAATGGATAGGGGTGGGCCAGTACCGGGGCTGAGGTGAACAGACCCCGCAGTCTCCTGAAGGCCAGGTCAGCCTCAGCAGACCAGCGGAGCCGGGACGGCCCACCCTTCAACAGGGATGTAATGGGAGCTGCGACCTTGCCAAAGCCCCGGATAAACCTCCGATAGTAGTTGGCAAAGCCAAGGAAGCGCTGCACCTCCTTAACCGTGGTTGGAGTCGGCCAATTACGCACGGCTGAAATGCGATCTCCCTCCATCTCCACACCTGAGGTGGTAATGCGGTATCTGAGGAAGGAGACGAACTGCTGGAAAAACATACACTTCTCTGCCTTGGCATAAAGGTCATTTTCCAACAGTCGGGCCAGCACTTTGCGAACCATGGAGACATGCTCGGTGCGCGTAACGGAATACACCAGGATGTCATCGATGTAGACCACCACATCGTGACCAAGCATGTCCCGAAAGACCTCGTTCACAAAGGACTGGAAGACGGATGGAGCATTTATCAAACCGTAGGGCATCACCAGGTATTCATAATGCCTCGTGGTTGTGCTGAATGCTGTCTTCCACTCATCCCCCTCCCAAACACGCACCAGGTTGTATGCACTCCTGAGATCTAATTTGGTGAAGAAGCGCACCCCATGCATTGACTCAATCACTGAAGGAATGAGGGGGAGAGGATAACTAAATCTAAGTCTCCTTGTTCAGTGATTGATCGATAATCAATGCACGGGCGCAGACCGCCGTCTTTCTTCTTCACAAAGAAGAAACTCGAGGAGGCGGGTGAAGTGGAGGGACGTATATACCCCTGGCCCAGGGACTCGGTGACGTATGTTTCCATAGCCTCCGTTTCAGCCTGCGACAGGGGGTTCACATGACTCATGGGAGGTACAGCGTCTACCCAAAGGTTTATCGCGCAATTCCCGCCCGATGAGGTGGTAATTTTGTTGCCTGTGTCTTAGAAAACACGTGCGGCAGATCATGGTATTCGGGGGGAATGCGCACGGTGGAGATACCGTCTGGACTTTCCACCGTGGTTGCACCAACGGAAACACCTAGACACCTACCCTGACACTCTCGCGACCACCCCGTGAGAACCCTCTGCGGCCATGAGAAGGTGGGGTTATGAAGTGCTAGCCAAGGAATACCTAATACCACAGGGAAAGCAGGAGACTCAATAATCGAAAAAATAACCTGCTCACAATGAGTCTCCTGGGTGATCATGGTGACTGGTACAGTGACTTCCTTTACAAACCCGGACCCTAATGGTCGACTATCAAGTGCTCTGATGGGGAGTGGAATGGATAGGGGAACCAATTAAATGCCTTGACGGCGTGAGAATGCCCATAAAGTTCCCAGCTGCGCCTGAATCGACTAGCGCCTTACACTGGTGAACTACCATGTGATCGGGAAAGTGGATAGGTAGGGTACAGTGCGCAGCAGAGGGCTCTGAATGAGTGTGGATGTTCGATACCTGGGGTGATGCGAGAGAGCCCTGCCTGCCACCTCCAGGCCCAAAAGAGTGTTGACTACGACATGTGGTGTACTGTCCCTTCGTGCCACCAGAGTGGCACAGTCGCTGTCGTCCTCCGCTTTCTCGGACGGCGGCTCCACCCAGCTCCATCAGCTCGGGATCCGAGTCGTCCGGGGTGGAAACAGGCAGACCCCTACTAGGACCTGGCTGCCAGCAGGTTGTCCAAACGGATGGCCATGTCCACCAGTTTCGTGAAAGACAACATGGTGTCCCAGCAGGCTAGCTCCCGTCGGACGTCCTCCCGCAGATGGCACCGGAAATGGTCGATCAGGGCCCGCTCGTTCCACCCGGACCCCGCTGCCGGAGTCCGAAACTCCAACGCGAAGTCCTGCGCGGTCCTCGTCCCCTGCCTCAGGTGGACCAGCCGCTCCCCGTAGTCCTCCAACGCGGCTCCTCCTTTGTTCAAAACCGCGTTGGCCCACTCCAGGGCTTTCCCCGAGAGGCAGAAAATGAGGACGGACACCTTCTCCCGCTCCGATGGCGCCGGCCTGATGCTGGAGAAGTAAAGCTCCAGTTGGAGGAGGAATCCTTGGCAGAGTGCCGCCGTCCCGTCGAACGCCCGTGGTCGGGATATCTGGATCCCTCCGGGTGCTGGGGTGTAGGTGGCTGGATCCGGTTGGCCAGCTGGTCTCGACAGATCGGGTTCTCTCCTCTCCAGGCGTTGGACGACCTGAAGAAGCTGATCCATCGCTTCCCCCAAGCTGGCCAGCATCGTGGAATGCTCCTGGACCCGTGCCACGACTTCAGGCATGCGCTCTTCTCCCGCTGACTCCATAGCGGGTGGGATTCTGTGATGAGTGTGATAGAAGGAGTCAGGCGCAGGAGGGTAATCACCGAATGCAGAGTTTATTCCGTCGTACACACATAGTGCTGGATAGCGACAAACGAAACAGGCACAGGGGAAATAACTACCCTGGCAATACAAGGTAACGGTAGCTCCAACAATAACAGGCACAGGGGAAATATCTACCCCGGCAGTACAAATTGCGAGTAGCTCCACCGAGCTCCACTATTCTCACAAATAAACAATCACCCACAAGGACAAGGGGGGCAGAGGGAACACTTATACACAGACTAATGAGGGGATAAGAACCAAGTGTGTGTGATTGACAAGACAAGACAAATGGAATGATGAATAATGGAGCGGCAGTGGCTAGTAAGCCAGTGACGACGAACGCCGAAGCCTGCCCGAACAAGGAGGGGAGGCAGCCTCAGCGGAAGTCGTGACACCACCTCTCAACTCTCAACAAAGACTGCCAGAGCAACACTCATCTGCTTGGCTGCACGTACAGTGGCTGCACGTACAGTATGTTGCACATGTATATTTGTGTAGTGACAACCACCGACAAACATTAGTCATAACTGAACAACAGAGAATTCTATGAGTTGGTGTTGTAGTTGAGTAATAGTCAGTTTAACCTGGTCCCACTAACGTTGTTCTGTTATCAGAAGAGTGTTCACCAACAGAGTTAGGATGATGCAGTAACACTGTGGTTGTGTAGCCCTTGGTTTGATCTGTTTGATCACAGGTTAAATATATACTCTCCTCTAAAGAAATCGATTCCGTGCCAGCGGAAGTACAACACATCCTTGAATTTATACGACATTAAAAGTTATGGAATGAGGTGTTCTTTAAAACAAGGATAGTTTACATGAGCTGATAAACTGTTCCTCTTCTTCTCAGCCTTGGGTACGGGGCCGGAGGGGGACGTCATCAGGTTTACATAATGTTCTCTACCCAGATCAAAACTACAGCATATGGAAAAGACTGGTCGAGAAACAGTCTTAGAAGACATCCAATACTAGTACTTCCCTGTACAGAAACATTCCCCTTTACAGAATAAAATAACTGTATTTTTCCCAGAGGGAACTTTGTTATGATTGACAGCTCATGGGCATGGGATGGCTCCTGAGTCACTGTGGTTATCTTTAGGCATAAACAGGCAGTACTGTGAGTAACCAACAGCAGATTACAGATCAGGGTATTGACTCAGAGCAAATAATGGGTGGAGGAGTGATCAGAGGAGTGATTTCCTGGAAATGCCCTCCTTCCTTTACAACCATGTGAGGAATGGGATGGATCAGGACTTTTGGATCTTTTCAGAGGGGAAAAAACATAGCACCTGGTATCCAAACGTTCCCTTAATGCAGTGCTTCTCAATTATTTTCTGTTACGCCCCTCCTAGGAAGAAGTAAACATTTCGCGCCCCCCAACTCTCCGCCGCGACTGTAAATAGTATAATTTGTCTATAAAATTGTTATATGTACACCTCTGCATAACATTGTATCCTTATTAACATTAAAGAAAATAAAAAAGAAAGAAATATAGATCAACTTACAACAAATAATAACTTTATTAACATTGTAACAGAAAATACTTAAAGTGCATCAATTTGCCTGAAATTTAAAAAAAAATGCAACCCTTATTTAAACTGTAAAAATTTTTCGACCATTTGATACTGAAAAATAAAATTAAATATAATCAATAAATAATAATACATTCAAATTGATCAGCAACATTAACTCAGGAGCACAATATATGAAACACTTTGACCTATAAAACAAAAATGAATAAAACAATTTGTGCTGATTTTTTTATTTTTTATTTTTATAAAAATGAGGAAGTCAGGATTAATGGCTACAATGAGCACGTTTTGCAGTGCACAGCTTTTCGAAGCGGGGTTTGAAGCATGATACTGCAACTCTCAGTGTCATTGGCGACGGTGTCATTGGACAGAGGGATAGTTTTTATTTTTGCAGCACTTGCGTCATCCAGCATGACAGAGACCATGTCTAATGCTGCAGGCAGTATCAGCTCCTCTGCTATGGAGTGGGGTTTTCTGCACTGAGCAATTTGGTACGCCACCTTATATGATGCTAACAGTGCTCGCTGGTTTACTGAAGTAGCATTCACAAAGCGGGACGATTGTTGGCAATATTCGGCACGTTTTCGCTGAAAAAACTCAAGCGGCTTATCAGCGTGATTGGGGTGTAATGTCTTTAAGTGACGCCTTAATTTATTTGGCTTCATGCTGTCCGCTGCCAACATTTTTAGACACAGTAAACATACCGGTCTTTCCTCGTCTCCCACCGTAGTCACAGTGAAGCCAAGCGCTACATACGCTTCGTCAATTTCCTCGTCTTCGCTTTCGGGAGACTTTGTCTCATTATCTCCGTCTCTCTCTGCCTTTCTTTTCATCCCTGTTAGATATGTTTCCATGGTGTCTCTTTAGGGTTTGTTATCTGCACTTTATATCTCCTGCTCTGTGCTCTTGTTCGGTGCAAAAAAAAAACTACTCCATGCGGCTAAAAAAAAGCATGTTCCCCGGGGTCACACGCGCCCCCCCTGGCATGGCTCCGAGGCCCCCCAGGGGGGTGCGCCCCACTATTTGAGAAGGACTGCCTTAATGAGTGCATGTGCACTGGAGATTTTCTGACACCTATCCTGACACCTTGATATATGAGGGGTGTTATAAGGTATACTCATCTAGAGTATAGTCCTGGCAGGTGCAGTGAAACTGAAGATTGTCTGATTCCAGATGTCTTTCCAGTGTATGCCTGGTGTGTGTGTGTGTGTGTGTGTGTGTGTCCTCCTGACCAGTGCCTGACTTTGACTGAAATAGTTGCCGTTACTCATGTTGGGTGCCGGTACTGTTTATATTTAGGTGCATGAGCTCCACAATACTTTTGAGCTAATATTCTATAAGAGGAAATGGAGCTCAAGCAGTAGAACATTTGAGGTGCCGGTACTCAGCTCCGGTGAGCTCCTGCCCAAGTCAAGCACTGCTCCTGACAAAATACCCAGCTGGGACTCAGGTGCTGAAGGCTTCTGTGGAGACACACACACATTCATACACACACATTCAAATCAAATCAAATCAAATTTTATTGGCCACATGCGCCGAATACAATAGGTGCAGACATTACAGTGAAATGCTTACTTATAGCCCTTAACCAACAGTGCATTTATTTTTTATAAAAAAAGTTGAATAAAACAACAAAAAAGTGTTGAGAAAAAAAGAGCAGAAGTAAAATAAAATAACAGTAGGGAGGCTATATATACAGGGGGGTACCGGTGCAGAGTCAATGTGCGGGGGCACCGGCTAGTTGAGGTAGTTGAAATAATATGTACATGTGAGTAGAGTTAAAGTGACTATGCATAAATAATTAACAGAGTAGCAGCAGCGTAAAAAGATGGGGTGGGGGGGCAGTGCAAATAGTCCGGATAGCCATGATTAGCAGTTCAGGAGTCTTATGGCTTGGGGGTAGAAGCTGTGGAGAAGTCTTTTGGACCTAGACTTGGCACTCCAGTACCGCTTGCCGTGCGGTAGCAGAGAGAACAGTCTATGACTAGGGTGGCTGGAGTCTTTGACAATTTTGAGGGCCTTCCTCTGACACCGCCTGGTATAGAGGTCCTGGATGGCAGGAAGCTTGGCCCCAGTGATGTACTGGGCCGTACGCACTACCCTCATTCATGCACACAAACACACACACACACACACACACACACACACACAGAGCCCTGACCCTGAGTCACCGTGGCAGATTTAGCATTACGTTACACAAAAAAAACATCACCTGTACTCTCAATCACGGGGCCACAGCACTGGTATCCTCTGCCAGGGTGAGCCAGGAAGGAACACACACACTGTGTTATCTTTAGAAGACAATGTGTAAGATTTATAGGACAAAGACAGGGGAAAGTGTATTCAGTAACACAGTCAACACAAACACAACTTCCTCTGTCTGCTGGGGACATTTACACGTGTTACAAGACAGAATACTAGCTACCTTAAAATTGTATACAAATTATTTTCATGCTTACAGAGACGTGAGCAGATTGCACATCATAGGCCCACTGTTGCACTGTCTGTATAGTGACAAGTGACAGGAATAGAATTTCTTGTTCAAAGAACATTAAAGGATATTTATCACTACTTAGACCTTTTTGTTTCTAGCTGCCATGACATAATGTGGAGTGAAACTGGGCAGTAACAAAGGCTGTTGTTAGGAGGGTTAAGCTGCTCTGTCCTCTGTCCTGGGCTTTGGTGAAAGAGGAGAGGAGGGAAAGAGGAAGGAAGAGGAGAGGGAAGTTTTCAGTGCTGGGGGGCAGGGGCCGGTCAGGAGACAACTCTGCTGGCTCCACCCAGCCCAGAGGGTGTGGCTGGGAAGTCGTAAATCACTCCCCTGTGGGGCGGTGTGTGTGGAGGAGCAGGGGCATCTGTGTGTGTGTCTGTGATTGTGTATTTCAGAGAGAGAGATAGATAGATAGAGAAAGAGGTCATACTACTGAGGGGAATAGGAAGGCAACACAGCCACTGTGGGAGGCCCAAGGACACAAAGCCAGAGAGCGAGCGAGAGAGAGAGAGAGAGAGAGCGAGAGAGAGAGAGAGGAGGAAGGAATTTGTTTCTGCACGCTGGTCTTGTTGTTGCCTGTCTGTGTGAGTCTTTGTGCTGGTCAGTCAGTCTACTATGCCTGGGACTCTGTAGTGCTACTGCTCAGGAGGAACTCTACTGAAGTGAAGTGAGGAGGAAATCTCTGGCTGTGCTCTTTTTCAAAACAAGTGCAACTTTAAATAGACAGGTAAGCATTTCTGGAAATGACACTGAATTGAAGTCACAGGGAGTGTTGCAGTGTGTTGGTGGTGTATCTAGATGCTGATAGGAGGTGTGGGCAGTATCTATCTCTCTAGTTTGTTTACAACTTCAAAGAACGTTGATTTATTCAGACTTTACACGTATTCACAACAACAGGAAACTCTTAGTATTGCTTTTAATAGAATAACTTCAGTCAATTCAGTTGCTGATGCTTTTTCTCAGTAACAAGGTCAAACTTTTACAAATATTTCCTAAAACGTTTTTTTCTTTATTTTACACAATATCATAAGATAAGCATTTAGACTACTGAATCGATGTCTTTCAAGGACTGTCTTAGTCAATGGAAAGGATTTCTGAGACTTTTCCCCTGGGAATTTGGCCACCTAAGATGCTGTGTGTGTAGGAGAGAGATGACAGTAGCTGGTGTTGTCGGTGAGGAATTGAGTGGCAGCCACTGCTGTGGGCTTTAATAACTAGTGATTAATATGTCACACACAGTCCAGCCATGCAGCCCATAGACTGAAAGACTCAGCGGGTTTCTCTCTCTCTCTCTCTCTCTCTCTCTCTCTCTCTCTCTCTCTCTCTCTCTCTCTCTCTCTCTCTCTCTCTCTCTCTCTCTCTCTCTCTCTCTCTCTCTCTCTCTCTCTCTCTCTCTCTCTCTCTCTCTCTCTCTCTCTCTGAGGAGGAGGAGGAGAGGAAGGAGGGAGAGATCTGAGTTCATATCAAACACCCCCCTTTCTCAACAAAAGAAGGGCCCAAACAAGTGTCATGTGACAGTTGGGCTCATTGTTCTTTTCAGAGATCTGGAGAGAAAGACTAGCCAGGGGTTGCTTCAGTAATGCACTGCTGTGTGTGTGTGTGTTTATGTTAATGTCTGTGTGCAAGCATGTTTGTCCTCAGTTTTCCGCCCATCCACTCTCTCCAGTTTGCGGTGAGAGAGGAAGGGCAACCTCACTCAATCAGTTTCCTCTGGTTAATGTTATGCCTCTTCATTTCCCTGTATGCTTTTTATTTGTGGCGTTGTTTTCCTGTGCCACTCATTAGCTTTCCCGGTGTGTCTGATTGGCTGTCTGGGTAATGAGGGGCCAGGCCTGCAGCATGTGACAGAGCTGGAGCTGTAGGGCCCTATAACATCTGCGTTGTGGAGAATGTGGACGGAATCCAGACATTAAAACGGAATTCAACAATATTCAAACATGTATTGGACTTAGTAGGAAATCAACTAAATCTATTGAACTTATTAGAAAATGCATTAATTTGCCCAAGTTATCATAAGACATTAACAAAATGCACCAGTGAGTCGTATTTTCCTGCAACTTTGTGAAACGGCACAGGAATGCCCCTGTCTATGTCTGTATGTGTGGTGCACGTGTAGTCTACACTTTTTGTAGCCATTAGCGATGATGCTAATGATAACCTCCTTCTGGTTGAGATGGAAAGGCTTTCCCAAAAACCTTCTCAATTACATGTTAAATACAAAGTAGCCTTTGCCTACCTGGCAGAATGATATCATGATATCATTATTCGCATCAATCCAGTGTTCAATTGTTTTGCAAACTCTGCAATCACATGAGTGCTACAGAAACACTGCTAACCAAACAACGGTCTATTGCTGGTGCACACAAAATGTATTAGATTCTTCACAGATGTCAAAAGTGGTCTCCTGATGTGGTTTAAACATTGTTGTGGACATAACACATCCAATTGTGTTGTTTTTCTATAAAAAAGTATGATTATAAGACCAAAAACCTGAAAGAAAATTAAATCAGGCAAAAAATAAAACAGATTTTATAGGGCCCTAGAGCTGTGAAGTGTCTGCTGGCTGCTGCTTTTAGCTGAAAGACATCCGGATCTCCCTGCCCTGCCTGTTGCCTCCACACCTTATCTGATTGGGCATGTGAGCTATTCACAAGTCAGACCCTTTCTCCACAGCTCCCTATTCCTTCCTGTACACTAGATAAGATGCAGGCTGGACGCTCTGCTATAGAAACCATGAGAGCCGGCTCAGAGCCTGTCTCCAGCCTGATTCACTGTGATTTGTGTACTGAGTGGAGGACCAGCATTAATGGGGAGATGAACTCCCAAAGCCCTGTGTGTGATGGGTCTGATGGGGGTAGAGATGTATGGCCAGCCCAGATGTCTACTGAATACAGGCGATATTTTAAAATAGAGCAGACCTAACTGTTTTGTCTCCCTCAGAACTGCCTGCTTCCATTGTCAGATATGGGATAGATAGGAGAAGCCGGATGGGAATAGCAGTCAGCCTATAGTGACAAATGTATTAGAGGGTTTATTCTGCAGAGTACTCTCGTGGCCCACAGCCTCTCTCTGCCTTTTGTCCACTCAACGCAAGTTTGAATTCATTAAAGGGGACTTGCATTATTCACTAGATTCACATGGAGGAGTGAGTGTGGGGGAAGGCTGGAGAAAACAACATAACACTGATAACACTGGCCAGTTTGTCTTGAAATGCGCTGGAATATTCTCTTCCTCCACCTTTTCAGTAACTTCTCTAATAAGCTTTAGTTTTGAGGTTTATAGTTTCATTTCCTTTGCATGTTGACTCACATATCTTTCTGATTAAGGCCAATTTTGGCATTGCTCACTTTCAAGTAACAGATTTGGACATGCTATTAGTACATGCGACTAGTGCAGGACACAATGTTCCTACTATAAGTACAGTAAAGGAAAGACAATATTTGTGTTTGTTGACATGAGCAATGACATGTGCCCTGTGTCATGAGCCAGATGCAAACAAAGAACTTTAAAGAGTGTGTGTGTGTGTGTGTGTGTGTGTGTGTGTGTGTGTGTGTGTGTGTGTGTGTGTGTGTGTGTGTGTGTGTGTGTGTGTGTGTGTGTGTGTGTAAAAGACGCATAGGATGATGTCAGCAGTGGGCAGCAGTTAAAGTGAGGAGAGAACAGAGACAGAGATGGAGAGAGCCAGAGAAAGACCCTTGTGAGAGGTAGAGAGACAAAAGAGAGAAAGGAAGTGAAACAGTGTGAGGTAAAGCGGAGTGACATCATGAGAGGCACAAAGGAGATAGACAAAAGAAGAGGGACGGTGGCGATTTTCTACACTCACACCTCAGTTCAAATGATGGCCATAACCTTGTCACCTCTTACAGTATTTCACAGGAATAATTTATGTTATCAGAATATTGAATATTCATGTTGTCTTAGTGAGCCCAGAGAGAGTTAACCCTTTGTCTTCCACCACGTGCGACAGACTGTCACCACAGGGGAGTAATTATCAAACAGCATTCCTTAAGTGGGAACAGATGTGCCTGGTTCTGGCCACACTGACTCACTGCTGGTTTCTCATTCTGCTCTTTCTGAGGTCAACAGCAGGCCTCCAAACACTGACCAGCCCTCAGCCCTCAGGCACCAGCCAATTAACTCACTGCCCCGGCCCCAGCCCCAGCCCCACCAGTTTCACTGGCTTCTATAGGAATCATCACCTGGCCACTGCAGTAAGGTATGTGTTGTGGTGACTGGAGAGTGGTCTGGCACAAAATGGCTGTTTTGCACCAGGTGGGTGCTGTTGGTTAAGGTTGGGTGTTTGGTTGAGTCAATGATTGTCCATTATATTGACAAGATAGTCAAGTGACCACTTTAACAATGGAAATACAGTGCATTCGGAAAGTATTCGGTCTCCTTCCATTTTTCCACATTTTGTTACGTTACAGCCTTATTCTAAAATTGATTAAATTAAATGTTTTCCTCATCAATCTACACACAATACCCATAATGACAAAGTGAAAACAGGTTTTTAGACATTTTTGCTTTGCTATGAGATTCGAAGTTGAGCTCAGGTGCATCCTGTTTCCATTGATCATCTTTGAGATGTTTCTACAACTTGATGGGAGTCCACCTGTGGTAAAATCAATTGATTGGTCATGATTTGGAAAGGCACACACCTGTCTATATAAATGTCCCACAGTTGACAGTGCATGTCAGAGCAAAATCCAAGCCATGAGGTCGAAGGAATTGTCCGTAGAGCTCCGAGACAGGATTGTGTCAAGGCACCAATCTGGGGAAGGGTACAAAAACAATCTGCAGCATTGAAGGTCCCCAGGAACACAGTGGCCTCCATCATTCTTAAATGGATGAAGTTTGGAACCACCAAAACTCTTCCTAGAGCTGGCCGCCGGCAATCGGGGGGGAAGGGCCTTGGTCAGGAAGGTGACCGAGAACCCGCTGATCACTCTGACAGAGCTCCAGAGTTCCTCTGTGGAGATGGGAGAACCTTCCAGAAGGACAACCATTTCTGCAGCACTCCACCAATCAGGCCTTTATGATAGAGTGGCCAGACGGAAGCCACTCCTCAGTAAAAGGCACATGACAGCCCACTTGGAGTTTGCCAAAAGCCACCTAAAGGACTCTCAGACCATGAGAAACATGATTCTCTGGTATGATGAAACCAAGATTGAACTCTTTGGCCTGAATGCCGAGCGTCACGTCTGGAGGAAACCTGGCACCATCCCTACGGTGAAGCATGGTGGTGGCAGCATCATGCTGTGGGGATGTTTTTCAGCAACAGGGACTGGGAGACTAGTCAGGATCGAGGGAAAGATGAACGGAGCAAACTACAGAGAGATCCTTGATGAAAACCTGCTCCAGAGCGCTCAGGACCTCAGACTGGGGAGAAGGTTCACCTTCCAACAGGACAACGACCCTAAGCACACAGCCAAGACAACGCAGGAGTGGCTTCAGGACAAGTCTCTGAATGTCCTTGAGTGGCCCAGGCAGAGCCCGGACTTGAACCCGATCGAACATCTCTGGGGAGATCTGAAAATAGCTGTGCAGTGACGCTCCCCATCCAACCTGACAGAGCTTTAGAGGATCTGCAGAGAAGAATACAGGTATGCCAAGCTTGTAGCATCATACCCAAGAAGACTTGAGGCTGTAATCGCTGCCTAAGGTGCTTCAAACAAAGTACTGAGTAAAGGGTCTGAATACTTATGTAAATGTAATATTTCATTTTTGTATTTTGTATAACATTTCTAAAAACCTGTTTTTGCTTTGTCATTATGGGGTATTGTGTGTAGATTGATGAGGGGAAAAAAAACAATTTAATCAATTTTAGAATAAGGCTGTAACGTAACAAAATGTGGAAAAAGTCAAGGGGTCTGAATACTTTCTGGATGCACTGTACATGTCCTCAATGATGGAAGGCAGGCGGTAGGAGGCAAGATCAGGTGGGACCATTCTAGCCAATGAGATGGCAGATACACGTGTGAACAACAGGCCATAGAGATAGATAGAGGACTCATCTTTGTATCTGGCCATTATAGCGTCTGTGACCAGCCAGGTCATCCGTGATACAAGTCAGTATTCAACGTCCATCCATGTCTGAGGACGTCAGGAGATGACATGGAAACCGGCCAAGTAGGTTTCGGTTTTGCTAGGGTGTTGTGGACGGGGATGGCGGATGGGCATAAGCATCTGCTTCTGATTAGGGCGGCAGGTAGCTTAGTGGGTAAGAGTGTTGTGCCAGTAACCGAAAGGTCGCTGGTTCTAATCCCCGAGCCGACTAGGTGAAAAATCTGTCGATGTGCCCTTAAGCAAGGCACTTAACCCTAATTGCTCCTGTAAGTCGCTCTGGATAAGAGCGTCTGCTAAATGACTAAAATGTAAATGTAATTCCAAAGGTTGCAATTTCAAATCCAGCGGTAGAAAGTTGTTTTTGAGATTTTTGTTTAAAGCCTATCCCAAACCTTGACCCTTACTTCAACCATTCGGAGTTAATGCCTAACCTTAAGATTCCGGAGTTAAAGCCTAAACTTAACCCTAACCTTAAACATTCAGAGTTAATGCCTAAACTTAACCCTAACCTTAAACATTCAGAGTTAATGCCTAAACTTAACCCTAACCTTAAACATTCAGAGTTAAAGCCTAAACTTAACCCTAACCTTAAACATTCAGAGTTAAAGCCTAAACTTAACCCTAACCTTAAACATTCAGAGTTAATGCCTAAACTGAAACACTTCTAAATGTGACTTTTGCAACAACTTCTAAATTTGACATTTGAGAAACATGGATGGACGTCTAATTCTGACATGAGACTGTGAGAGCTAGTTGCTGTGACAGCATGGGCAGCACCATTGAGGCTATCTTCATTTTAAAGTAGTCAATTTTCTTCTTCATTGGCTGACTGCTCCCAACTCATAGGAATCCCCACCCAGTTGACTAATTTAAAATGGTGGAAGCCCTTAATGGCAATGTCCATGAAAAAGTTGTTGAAATGCCACGTGCGTCCACTTATATCAGTGCATTCGTAACAACCTAACCATTACACAACTTCTATTCGATCAAATCAGCCAGATTCAGTTTTTTGTTGACCAAATTCCACACTCTCTCATTGACCGCCATTCCAAAATTGCTCACTTCGTTGGGTTATTTTTGTGGACAGATTTTGGGCGGAGTAAAACCTTTCGCTTCGCCTCTTCCTCTCTGGTTGAGTTGTGTGAATTGGTATGATGATGACATTTGAAATGTCTTTATTCTTTTGGAACTTCTGAGTGTAATGTTTACTGTTAATATTTATTGTTTATTTCACTTTTGTTTAGTATCTACTTCACTTGCTTTGGCAATGTTAACATACATTTCCCATGCCAATAAAGCCCTTTAATTGAATTGAATTGAAAAATTGAAGTGGAATGTGCTCAGTGACTCAGTCCACCTGATGAGTCTGACACAGAGCAGGGGAATAAACATCTGTGGTGGTCTGATCTGATCTGAGATCCACTTGTGATCGATTGACATGATATTAGAGGAGATAAGGAATTTCTGGGAAAGAAAATCACTTTTCATATAGGGGTGGTGGAGTTTTTGATTCTGGATAGCTAACAGTACCATATCACTCTGTGAAAGCCTGTACTCTGCTCTGATCTTTAGTCTCACAATACACATGGAACACAGTAGGTGGATCAAAAGTGTTTCTGATCCAATTTCCCCCTGAAATGTCCTCAGTTCTCCTGAGATTGAAACCTGTTGGTAACCATGGTTATTTCCCAGTATAAGGAGCTAGATTTATGTCTACACTACTGGCATTCTATCTTCTCCTTGATGCTGCTATGCTGAGTAAGGAGACATAGCACAGATAGAAGGTAGATCTTATCATACGTTAATTACAGGACTATATTGTACTTCTATTTTAATTGATTGCCTTTGCATGATAGGAATGAGGGTGTCTGTGTATTTGGAAGTGTGCTGTCATCACAGGGCAGATTAAGGTACTCTCCCATCAGTCAGTCAGTCAGCAGCACCCGTGATGGTGGGGAATTCCTCCCATGCTACAGTATAGTCCTCCCTGCTGCTGCCCTCCTGGCATTCAGCCAGTGGGGTAAAATAGCAAAGCATCTCCCCATAGAAGAACATATCTGGTTGCACTGCAATTCCTGTGGGGAGGATTAACCATTTTAGGGACGTGAAGCAGGGCCTTAAATCTCCCCCTCTCAGTTAGAGACAGTTCACAGCGTTAATACCAGACCGAAACACTGACACCAGCCCTGGCTCAGATTACATTTCACACAGTAGAAAGAGGACAAAGGCTCTGAAAGTAGCACCAGGCCTTGTGTGTCTGTGTGTGTGTGTCTGTGTGTGTGTGTCTTGGGGTCACGGTGACAGTATGTGTGTTGAATAGCGCTAGTTAATAGGGTCAGTGCGTGCTCACAGTCAGCTGTTGTCTGGGTCAGTGGATTCTCCACCTCTCCTCATCCTCCCCAAGGGGCTTCTATAGGACTGCTGCTCCCTCAACCCACCACCCATTGTTTTACACGCATTCTGCACTACTCAGCTTTTTTAATCACACAGAGGTTCACATCCATGCATAAGTGTGTAAAGCAAACCCTGATGAAAATAACATCATAGACCTGCCAAAATGTCAAGCTGGTCTATGCTGGTCAAGCTGGTCAAGCACTTTGATGCTGGTTTTGCTGGTGACCAGCATACCAGAATAAACTGGTTAACAGCATACCATGCTGGTCACCAGTGTCCTAAACACAGCGAAGGCTGGTCACCAGCAGAAATACAGCGAAGGCACCAGCAAAAACACAATGAAGACACCAGCAAAAACACAGTGAAGACACCAGCAAAAACACAGTGAAGACACCAGCAAAAACACAGTGAAGACACCAGCAAAAACACAGTGAAGACACCAGCAAAAACACAGTGAAGACACCAGCAAAAACACAGCAAAGGCACCAGAAAAAACAAGGTGAAGGCTGGTGACCAGCCTATGCTTGTCTAGGCTGTTTTTTAAGAAATGATCAAAGTGCTAGGCGTTCTTAACCAAAGTTTTTCTTTATCTTTCATCACCACACAATTGCATTTTAATGAAGACCGCAGGCTTTATCCTCAGTTGACCCCTTACAGTATGATAATCAAACAACCTAAATTACGGCTAAACCCTGAGAAGATTGACCTACATAAAAAAAAAAACTTTCACACCCCTTCACATGCCAAGTCAAGTTTAGGAAATAAAACAGGTTATGAATAATCCTTTGCCGCTGCTCTGTGAGGAAACAGCAGCAGCAACAACAAGTGACGACAGCCCCTCTCTGCTGAGGAGTGAGTTTAGTTTCTCTGCTCGTTAGCATGTTAAGGAGGTGGCTGGGGGCAACAGATAAAAGCTGAAAGCTGAGCAGAAAAGCTTCTTGGCTTAGAAAATAGTCTTTATTTCATTGTCCAATTAGTGGCGTAGTGGTCCAAACTGGGTGTGGAACACTGAGGTAAACATGTTTTTGGAGAAGACAGGGAACAAGAGATCCCTGTCTGCTGTTGTGTTGTCAGAGTCAGACTGGCTGGTGGTTCACTGATAGCCTGGAGTTGTCTCTGTGCTCCTTGCTGCTCCTCTCTCTGCCAGGTTGTATGGAGAGGGAGGGATCATCAGTGGATTGTATTTATTTATTTAACCTTTATTTAACTAGGCAAGTCAGTTAAGAACGAAGGATGGTGGTCTCTATGCCACTGGCTTCATTTCACTGTACTTACGTATATACAGTAACATCATTATCTAAACATATCCAGTACCAATGCCATTGTCACTGTGCTATACTATACTGGCAGCTTAAGAGGAACTGTACGCACGCACGCACATGTTGCCACCCATCTTGTGCATCAGCAGCACATGTTTGCTGTCCCTGACAACAAAACACAGTCATCTGAGATAACCAGCCTTATATAACCTCTAGGTGGAAATAGATCCTCAGTCCACTCCTACTCCTGCCATCTGATCTGATGTGTGCCTCTCTCTTTCTTCCCTCTCAGAGCTGAGGATGATGGCAGAGGGGAAGTTTGCCAGTCTGCCCAGGAATATGCACATGGGCGTGGGCAGCAGGCAGTGTCCCCTGGCCTCCTCCATGGACCTGCTGACATCCAGGCCTGCAGTACCGGAACTGCCCCCAGCCGGATACCACAGTGTCTCCATCCACGGCACTCTGCCTAGGAGGAAGAAAGGGTCTCCAGCCCCGTCCCAGGGCCCTGCCCGCTCCTGGGACATGTACAGCCACATGGGCACCCTGCCCCACCCAGCACGCACCCGCCTGCCCTCCTCGCCACTCATCCACAACATCATAGAGGAACACCAGCCTTACCATACAGGGAGGGAAGGCCACTCTGCATACAGGTACATACACACAGTCCTATGGTTTATATGTTGGACTAGTTTAGGACTACCTTGGCAGCAGCTAATGTGGATCCTAATAAATACTAAATACTACATTTTCATTTGTTCATATCACACAATCTAAAACCAATAGTTTTGTTTTGTACAATAAGACACTTAGGGGTCGCTCTTCAAAGCTACTTGAGTGCTGTGCTGCTATCACCCCCCTGACTGACTGAGACTACTTCACTCTGAAATAGTGTCCCAGCTCAAGTGTCTGCCATGGTAAGCAGGTCAGCTGAGATGTAATCAGTGAGCAGCACATGTTATCACTAGCCTCTCTGCTACTGTCTGTCAGGGCAGGGGGCTGTATCCCTCAGGCCCTGTTGAGTCACTGCACTGCAGCTTCCCTGTGGCCTCCTCTAGATGTTATCTGGGGCTTGGGCCCTCCTCCTCCCCACAGCACCTTGCACTCACTACTGAAACACAACAGCTTGATCTCAGATAACACAGAAAGTGAAGGTAGAAGTTCCACAGCATCAATTCATGTGATTAGCCCAGAAAACTGTGGGCAGAGACACAACAACATATACACAGAGATGGAGTGACGGTAAGCCTTCTGTTTAAGGTGATATAAACCACCCAACACAACAACAAAGATTGTCTCTAGTTGAGATTTATACTCCCAGACAGCCCTGGCTGTGAGTTAGATCCTGTGTGGCAGAGTTTTAAAGTGGCACTCCAGTCTCCTTTTCACCTCATCTAACACCTGATTTACTTAACAAAAGGCACATCTCAATAGGTGGTCCACCAAATCATGACATAGCACAAGTGGGAGGGTGGGCCTTTCATATTTTGTTCTCTATTGCGCCTCTATTGTTCCTCAAGCAAGGGGGGAGGCCAATGACATCATGGATTCCCATCAGACCAACTCCTTGAATGCCCTACATACTCCTTCAAGTATGCAGTTGTGTCTTAAAAAAAACACTATTTTGCTCAAAACATTTTTTTTTACCCTTTAGTGTGTGAACTTTACTGTATTTATACTTGGGACATCGCATTTTAACATTAAAAGTAAAATGGCTCAGAGCAACCGAGCAGCACGGGACAGAATGAAACACAGCCCCCTTCTTTAGACACGCTATGGGCAGGCAGACAGAATATGTCTGGGCCTGGGTGGAGGAAGGGGGTTGGGGTGCGAGGGTGTTGTTGATTAGAACTGAAAAGCCTGTGTCCATCCCTTGACATTTGAAGGTTATCTAATATAGGTCTAGTATTTCATCCCCACAAAGCTGGTGAGGTTAGTGAAGGTAAAAACTAGACAAAGGGAAAGAGAATGAATCAGCCACTGGTTTCCATAACAACCTCCATTCTGGCACTATGGGATACACAGTGGAGGTGAAGAGAAGCAACATGGGTAGAGGACTGTCTGGGAAGGAGGGTGGGAGAGATAGTGAGAGAGGGCAGCAGAGGAGAGGTAGAGAGGTACTGAAGAGAGCCATGAGGTGCAGTGTCTTCTTCAGAACATTGCTCATCCTAATATTTATATATATCTTAATTCCATTCTTTTACTTTTAGATTTGTGTGTATTGTTGTGAATTGTTAGATACTACGGTACTGTTGGAGCTAGGAACACAAGCATTTCACTACACCCGCAATAACATCTGCTAAATATGTGTATGTGACCAATAACATTTGATTTGATCTGAACAGAGGATCCTGTGGCATTAAGTACACAGCCCAGAGCCCAGCCGTAGCGTATCCGATTGTGGCTGCTGCTGTAACTCTAGACGCTGATGTGGGGACATGGACAGGGATGAAGGCTAACAGAACACTATAAAATCTTTAGTTCTTAGGGACCCATTCTGCCTGCACTGTGCTGTCTGCTACAGGACAAGACTGCAGCCCCATTGTGTCTATCTTAAGGCCACTGGTTGACTGGTTGTAGCTGGCTAGAGGGGGAGATTTCAGGATTACTCTGTTATAAAAAGATAGGTCTGTTATTAACTTCAGATGGGAGGATATGCCACTCTATCCATTTATTTTCATGGAGATTACATTAACGAATTACCACTTCATTTCTGCTCACTGACTGAACTACTTGACTAATTGTTATTCCTTGGATATTGCACATGTTCTAAACAAACCTATGTTTCTTTGTGCTGACCTGTTAGTCTCCCTGACTGTCTGTTGACCCTTGCCCCAGACAGTGCTCCTTCCATCAGCAACACGCTACTTAATCAGGGTTTACTCTGTATCGATGACGCTATCTGGATTGATCCACAAAGTGAGACATTTTTCAGGTGACCCCTGACCTCAGTCTGTCTGTGTGCGTATGTATAAGCCAGATAGTTCCTATAACCCAGGGCCCACTCACTCTGCTCCAGGGAGAGGTAGACAGCTCTGGCTGTGGTATGCCTGCAAATCCTTTACGAGTTGGACTCAGGTTGACTCAGGTTGAGATGGAGAGGAGATTTCAGCCTCGTAGAGGAGATGAAAGGGCTGATTAAAGACGGAGCTGGCCGTGAGCTCAGAATCTAGACTGACTGAGTCTCTCTGTTTGTTCTGTTGAGAAATGGGCTGCTGCTGAGTTTGGACCTGACACCTGTATGGTAACAGGCAAGGCTAGAGAATGGGGAACAGTGGTGAAGGTTAAAAAACAGTGAAGATGTCTGACTGTCAGGGTCAGTTCTGAATAAACCACTCTGATCGAAAACAAAAACATGGAGCTGCAGCTGCAGTGTGTACAGGACATTGATAGGACCATGTAGGTAGGCAAATAGACATCCCACACACCACATCTTTTCAAGGAAAGGATTGTTGTATTCCGCCATGCCAAGGCTGTCCTTGGTATCACAGCAGAGATAAGTCATGATGCCGTGATGCCAGGCCTCGATGTTCCCAAGGACGCTTTGAGCTAACCCGACTCCAGGACAAAGATGCTATTGTTATGATGAAATCATGCTGTGGTAGGGTTGGTTAGGTACAGTAAACATTCCATTCCAATATCAAACACAGCCACGGAACAAACATTTACTGTACGCCATCATTTTCAGTGATTGGCTGTGGGACTCACATGCTTCTAAGCCAATCACAGTGTATACACTATAATTCCTGTACGTGTTTGCAGTTCTGTTCATAATGTTCAGTCAGCCCAGACCAGCAGGTGCTGGTTCTGCTTTTAGAAGGCTGCTGCTACTTGTCCTTCTCCCCAGCTGAACCAGCCAGCAGCAGGCTGAGGGACAGCACATGTTTTGTCTGAGGGGACACACACCTGCAGCTACCCTGTAAAATATAGAGAGAGATCCGACTCACCCTGGGCCAATCATTCACGCCCCTTCACCTCCCCAAGTTTTTCCTGTATTCACTATTTCATGGCCAGATTGTCACTCAATGTTGTTTAGGAGGGAATAGTATATGTATGCATTTATTAAGGAAAATGACTTCAATAAGGTGACTTGATTTAAGTTATTTTGTGCCCAGCAGAGCGCTGATGCACTGTACTATACGTGTAGAAGTTGAGGGATTTGCCAATAGAGTCACACTGCCCCTTAAGTCAGTAGTGTGCATGTGCCTTAGGCATCCAGAACAACCTTTGACTCCTCTGTAGGGCTGAAGGAGTGTTGCATGTCAAGTGCCCCTCTCTCTCTCTGTCAGTCAGTCAGAGAAGGGGAGGCTGTGTGCGGAAATCCAATTATAGCCAGGTCGTCTGTGTGTGACCTGCCCTGTCCTTGTCCTTGGCTTGACTGAGCTCCATTTGAACTTGAGGTTTGGGGAAAGTCAGTGGTTGAGCAGGGTACACATTTCCTCTCAGAGACACGATGCAGCTGTGGTTTGGCTGACACTCAACCGGTTGGAGGGATAGGCTCTTTGGTTGGCCTGCGGCCTCGCTCGTCCTCTTTCTGTGAGAAAGGATAAAATCTCCATTATGCCTCCCAACACCTCTGTTCTCTACCCTCTAGGACCTGGGAGGTTGGGGATATACTGTATGTCCTGAATGATACCACCGTACTGTGAACTGTATGATACCACCGTACTGTGAACTGTATGATACCACCGTACTGTGAACTGTATGATACCACCGTACTGTGAACTGTATGATACCACCGTACTGTGAACTGTATGATACCACCGTCCTGTGAACTGTATGATACCACCGTACCGTGAACTGTATGATACCACCGTACCATGAACGGATTGTGATGTTACCTAACACTGTAGCTGTAGGTGTTGAGTAACAAGGCCAGCTCTTTATTCCGATGCGGAGGGAGCGACATCAGAGCTAAACCAGCCAGCGCAGCAGCCTGCCTGTGTTGTGTTCCTCTGAGGGAGCGTGACATACAACCACCCACTCACCTTGCTGAAAGAGAAGCCAGGTTACTGTGTAGGCTGACATGAAAGAATAGGCAGGGGAGAGAAAGTTCAGCTCTCCCCACAGTGAGTAGACGAGATGCGGTCGTACAGATTCTAAATGGAGAAAGAGCTGAGAGGAGCTGTTTAAGAACTAGTGGCCGGCGCTGAACTTCTTAGAATGCAGCAAACATACTCTTTTCAGTTGACTTTACTCGCCACCGTATTTCCTGCTGCATTCACACCTTTTTCAGAAAATTAGGGAGAAAAGGAAAGACCAAGGGCCGTCAAAGTAGTCCGGTGAGTTATTTTTACATTGTAATCTTACTGTAAATTCTTTAGTTTGGATACTCGCTCGCTTAGTCAACATTTTGTATGGATTAAGGGGCAACATTCCACAGTTTTCTACTCCACAGAGGCTCTTAAATAAGATGTTTGTGTTTTTTCCCCTTCACAATCTCTATGGGAAAAGTGGTGAAAGGCTCAAGGAATTATTTCCCCTCTTGACTGACTGTAAGGCCTCTGCATCAAGGCTTTGGATTCAACTACTCTTAAACACACAAAAAAACAGAATATTGGAGAAAAAAGTAGAGTAGAGAGACAGAGACAGAGACAGAGACAGACAGAAACAGACACAGAGACAGAGACAGACAGATACAGACACAGAGACAGAGACAGGCAGAGGCAGAGGCAGAGGCAGAAAGAGTCAGAAGCAGAGACAGAGGCAGAGAGAGACAGAGGCAGAGACAGAGGCAGAGACAGAGGCAGAGGCAGAGGCAGAGAGAGACAGAGGCAGAGGCAGAGACAGAGACAGAGACAGGCAGAGGCAGAGGCAGAAAGAGTCAGAAGCAGAGGCAGAGAGAGACAGAGGCAGAGGCAGAGGCAGAGACAGAGGCAGAGGCAGAGGCAGAGGCAAAGAGAGGCAGAACTCAAATAAACTGAATGTTTAGCAGAACTCTGAGGATGCATCTTGTCCTCCTCAGGAATTTGAAATTAACTCCTCTCAGCCTTTAGAAGTTATTTCCTCTCAAAATACATTTTGGACATCTCAAGTTGGTTCTGAGAATTTAGGGAGGACTAGCCCTGCTAATGACAGGGACAGTTTAAACCCCATTTTCTCATCTAATGTAACAGAGACAGGACTAATGTGGGAGTTTATCTTACCCCTCTGTGAATTTGCCACTGAGGTCAGAAGAAGGGGACACATGTGGCTGTGACTTGTGTGGGGGGTGGTTGGGTAGACAAGTGGGTGGGGGGAGGCAGGTGGTGTCTGAGCATGCCACTCCTGTCAGAGAGGAGGTCGAATCTCAGTCAGCAGCCAGGGTAGTAGCAGCAGCAGCTCTGCAGACACAACACAGCACAGGGAGGGAGTGGATGGGACCAGCAGCAGCCAGTAGGAATGTGTTCACTCAACAGAACCCTGTCTCTGTCTCTGTTCCCCAGGGACCCCAGCAGCAGCATGGATCCCACCATGGAGTATGTCAAGGTAGGAACCCAGTCAACCATTATACTGCTGGCTGAGACACAGGGCTCAACAGGTGTCACTATTGTTTTGTTATCTCACTTTAAGCGGTCAAAAATATTTAGGTTTGATTCAACACTGATCTGAATGGTGTTTTAGTCAGGAATGGCAATACCAGTCATACAGGTTTAAGTTTTCTACCAGACAACAAATACTGTAAGGATATAGTTCAGCTTTTTGAAGTTGATATGAAACTAATTCCTACAAAACAGTTTAGACTAGTTTTGTAACTCTGAGGTCAGTGAAATAGGGCAAGAATGCTAGTAGCTCTCAGGGACCTCTGACACAAGATGTTGATCTGACATCAAGGATATGAAGTGATCTTAGTTTATTTTTCCAGGATTTTAAAGAGATAGAAAGAAAGATTAATAGACAGTAAATATGTACCGTATATATGGAGAAGACATTATGTGTGTACAGTACGTGTGTGTGTATGTGTACATCAGTGGAGGCTCCTCAGAGGAAGAAGGGGAGAACCATCCTCCTCAGGGAATTTCATACAAATAAAAATGGTCAAACATTGAAAAGGTTATCCTTTTTAGATAAAACTGTACTAAATACAGTGGGGGAAAAAAGTATTTAGTCAGCTTCCAATTGTGCAAGTTCTCCCACTTAAAAAGATGAGAGAGGTCTGTAATTTTCATCATAGGTACACGTCAACTATGACAGACAAATTGAGAAAAAAATCCAGAAAATCACATTGTAGGATTTTTTATGAATTTATTTGCAAATTATGGTGGAAAATAAGTATTTGGTCACCTACAAACAAGCAAGATTTCTGGCTCTCACAGACCTATAACTTCTTCTTTAAGAGGCTCCTCTGTCCTCCACTCGTTACCTGTATTAATGGCACCTGTTTGAACTTGTTATCAGTATAAAAGACACCTGTCCACAACCTCAAACAGTCACACTCCAAACTCCACTATGGCCAAGACCAAAGAGCTGTCAAAGGACACCAGAAACAAAATTGTAGACCTGCACCAGGCTGGGAAGACTGAATCTGCAATAGGTAAGCAGCTTGGTTTGAAGAAATCAACTGTGGGAGCAATTATTAGGAAATGGAAGACATACAAGACCACTGATAATCTCCCTCGATCTGGGGCTCCACGCAAGATCTCACCCAGTGGGGTCAAAATGATCACAAGAACGGTGAGCAAAAATCACAGAACCACACGGGGGGACCTAGTGAATGACCTGCAGAGAGCTGGGACCAAAGTAACAAAGCCTACCATCAGTAACACACAACGCCGCCAGGGACTCAAATCCTGCAGTGCCAGATGTGTCCCCCTGCTTAAGCCAGTACATGTCCAGGCCCGTCTGAAGTTTGCTAGAGTGCATTTGTATGATCCAGAAGAGGATTGGGAGAATGTCATATGGTCAGATGAAACCAAAATAGAACTTTTTGGTAAAAACTCAACTCGTCGTGTTTGGAGGACAAAGAATGCTGAGTTGCATCCAAAGAACACCATACCTACTGTGAAGCATGGGGGTGGAAACATCATGCTTTGGGGCTGTTTTTCTGCAAAGGGACCAGGACGACTGATCCGTGTAAAGGAAAGAATGAATGGGGCCATGTATCGTGAGATTTTGAGTGAAAACCTCCTTCCATCAGCAAGGGCATTGAAGATGAAACGTGGCTGGGTCTTTCAGCATGACAATGATCCCAAACACACCGCCCGGGCAACGAAGGAGTGGCTTCGTAAGAAGCATTTCAAGGTCCTGGAGTGGCCTAGCCAGTCTCCAGATCTCAACCCCATAGAAAATCTTTGGAGGGAGTTGAAAGTCTGTGTTGCCCAGCGACAGCCCCAAAACATCACTGCTCTAGAGGAGATCTGCATGGAGGAATGGGCCAAAATACCAGCAACAGTGTGTGAAAACCTTGTGAAGACTTACAGAAAACGTTTGACCTGTGTCATTGCCAACAAAGGGTATATAACAAAGTATTGAGAAACTTTTGTTATTGACCAAATACTTATGTTCCACCATAATTTGCAAATAAATTCATAAAAAATCCTACAATGTGATTTTCTGGATTTTTTTTCTCATTTTGTCTGTCATAGTTGACGTGTACCTATGATGAAAATTACAGGCCTCTCTCATCTTTTTAAGTGGGAGAACTTGCACAATTGGTGGCTGACTAAATACTTTTTTTCCCCACTGTATATTCACGTCACCAAATAATTGATTAAAACACACAATGAAGGTCTACAGTAGCCTCAACAGCACTCTGTAGGGGAGCACCATGGTATAGCCGGAGGACAGCTAGCTTCCGTCCTCCTCTTGGTACATTGACTTCAATACAAAACCTAGGAGGCTCTTGGTTCTCACCCCCTTCCAGAGCTCTTGCAGCATGAACTGACATGTTGTCCACCCAATCAAAGGATCAGAGAATGAATCTAGTACTGAAAACATAAGCTACAGCTAGCTAGCACTGCATAAAGTGTGGTGAGTAGTTGACTCAAAGAGAGAAAGACAATAGTTGAACAGTTTTCAACAAATTAATTTCTTCAAAAATGAAGGAGAAGCAAGAGAATGGAAAATGAATGACAGTCATCCAACACGCTGTTATAGAAATAAGGCCATGCTCATGAGAAGAAAAAAAATTATCCTCCCTCATCATAAACAGCACTGACCGCCACTGGTGTACATGTGTACTGTACGTGTGTGTGTTCCTGTGTTTGAGGTATAAGGTCTGATGATGTCATGTTTTGTAATGCACTATTCTTTCGACAAGAGGTTTTACTTTTTGTTCTCCAGACAGGTTGAGCATTCAGTTCATAAAGTTTAGCTGTGTAACAGTGTCCTCTTCAAGCTTTGTTTCCTGTGTAGACATCATCCAATATACCCATTGGTTAATGGCAGAGAGAAAGGGGCATTTGTTTGAAAAGGAGTGAAGATCCTGACATAGCCCTCATAAGCTCTCAACTATTATCGCAACACCACATGAAAACAGTAGGCAGACAGGAGATTGTGATCACTAGATTAGTTATGTTTTGTCTCAGAAGGAGCCACACTGTACTCATCTGTAGTTAAGGAGGTGAGTAACTTCAGTGGAGTAATGTCTCTTTGGTTAAAAAGTAGCAGAGACCACTTGGGGTAGAAAGGAGTGGCTCTTAGATGTAAACGATGTGGAACAATGTTCAATTTCCACCAAGAAGAGAGACATTTCTCTTTAGACTTTTTTGAAATCTAGTGCTCTAAAAGTTTTTTGTATAGTACATGTTTAATAGCTAAGTAACAGATGTTGGCTCTAGCTATAATTCCTATTTATGTAAGGTTGCAGTGAGCATAGATAATTCTACTCTCTCTAAGGCTGGAGGCTGTCAAAAAGCCTCATAAGGAAAAGGATGAGTGAGCGGAGGAAATGTCCTCAGTCTAGTACACTAATCTAATTTCTCTCCAGGCTATGAGGCACTTTGTCTCAGAAGTAGGTCATTGCATCGACCAAATCATATTTCCCATTACCTTCACCTGTGTCCCTGCACACTGTGATTGGGCTTGAGTGGTGACTGAGGCCTGTGTGTTCTGATACCACACAACCATCTCTCTCACACGCCTGACATTTCTCTCTCTCCCTCTCTCTTTCGCTCAGTCACACACATGCTCATTCACCCACTCCTTCAATCTTTCCCTCACCCACTTTCTCAGTCTGTCGCTCTTACCCTGGGCTGCTTGCCTCATGCGATAGGATGCTCTCAGTTCAGTGTGAAAAGCAAACCCAGTGGTTCCTCACATGCAGGTCAGGAGAGCAAACCAAGCAGCTCTCCCATCAGGTGCCATGGCAGCCTTTCATGAACACACACACACCGCTCTGCTACCTCAATAAGGTAGTAGGCAATGTTCCCTATAAACTGCGCAAGCTCCCCTTGGACAGATTAAATATCAGCCCGCGCAGAGATGCACGAGATTGAACTTCACTTTCTAGAGTTTTCCCCTTTAGTTAGCACTATCAACATTTAGCTCTACTGTGGGAATTGTGCCACATTTGTTCATATTCTTTCCTAGTTAGCGAGTTATTAGCCCAGTTATAGCAAATTTCTGGTTGCATCCTACAAGAGCATAAAATGTGTGCATTTCTAGTCATCTTTGGAAGCAAGTCAGGTAAAGAGGTTTTTTTATGTGTTAAAGGGGCAGTGTTGTATTTTGAGACGGTCTTGAATAAGCTAAGTAGCCAATAGGCAGAGGGTAGCATATAATTTGTCTGATTCTCTGTAATAATGGTGTGGGAATAATAATTAATTTTATTTTGTAAAGTAGTTTCTTGCATCAAACATCACAACATTTTCAGTCACATCCTTGTCTGAAAGACAAGTGGATAAATAGGTTAATGTCAAGGCCTGAATGTTTTTTTCAAAAGACTCATGGAATGTTGGCCTACATTGAACAGCTGTTGAATTGTTATGGGATGCATTTTTCTCCATTGTTTTTGATGGTATGCCACTCTGGTAGGCCTACATTATGATCAAATAGCCACAGTAGCCGACTTGGCCACTGTTAAAACTGTAACTTAAAGCGGGTACAGCCTCAATGTTCACAGTAAACGTACACCGGAAGTTGCACAATGTTCAAGTTTGCGCTCAGCAGACCTGAAATTTGCTCAGTGCCAAAGTAAATAAGAGGGAACATTGGTAGTAGGTAGTCCTAACCACTACTCAGGGCACTGGCTCAACATGCCTTAGAATGAGAAAGTGGCCCAAATCAGAAACACTCAGTTCTTCAGTCCATTGTTATCTACCCTTTATGTCAAATATTAATTCTCTCACTACCATCTCCATTCATTCATGCTCATTCAGTCACCTCAACATGTTGGAACAGGCGACCACGTCTTCCCTCATTATTAATTGTGATGTTGGAGAGTGCTGCCAGCCTTGTCTGACTCAGGTTGATGACAGAAAGTGTTATATGAGGATGAACGATCCCAAACGCTGTGACATCAGAGCCCTGTCCTCACCTCAGCTCACCTCACAGGGATTACACCGATGGGGGTGCAACTGAGACCATGCAGGGCCTCATTCTTAGGCATATGTCATCTATGCTAGGCACGTACACGCATGCACATCTAATCGCACGTACACTAACAAACATTTGCACACCCACACACAAACAAACTCTGTGGTGAGTTTCACCAGATTCAAGGTGGTAGTGTAGAGTTACTCCTGTGGTGTTTAACCAACACTAGAGAGGCCTGACGAAGCACAGCCCGCCTCCCACAGACTCATCCCACTGTGTTATTCTGGGCAGCCACAGAGCAGGAGGATTTCCATATCGGAAAGCCCAGAGGACAATAGGTGTACAGCAGACTGGAGCTCCTCCTGTTATTATCTCTCCCATTGTTTTGGTGGGAGATCCAGCTGCTGTGTGTGGAGCCTTGCTGCTGAACTGCACTGTCTGGCCCAGGCCTTACATAACACCCATGATACTTTTTCCACTGTTACTGTAAGCTCCACATAGCCGCTCCACAGCCCATCCAGGTGTATTTGTTTTTCCACCCAGCTGGGCCTTAAATTAACAAGCTATTGAAGCAACAATGAATGTTTGCCACACATGAACAGGAAACATCAAAGGCTGATGTGCCGAAGTAATTTCCTGTGGGTAGGTGACCTGTGTTGCAACACGGAGCTGGTCAGGGTAATGCCCACAATCCCACTGCAACCAACCACTGGGATAGTGTTTTAGATGGGTGGACTATAGAGACAATACAACAGAATGACTGAATGCATCTACAGTGTAGCTGGAAACTGTTCCTTGTGAAAGTCTTGTTTTGCCTCCGATTTCACATGGCTACTATCTTCAAAGCCAATCTAGAAGGCGGGAGAGTGGAAATTGTTCAAGAAGGACTCAATGCCTAAAAATACCCCTCTTTTTCCTGGGTGGAGCCGAACTTCTCCCTCTGGGAGTGTGTGGTGTTTATGAGAAACAGGTTTTAAATCATGGTCATGCAATGCGACTCTACATGGATTAGATTGAGACTTAGTGTAAGAGTGACTCAGAGATACAGTCACAAAGAGAAAATGGTGTCAGATGAGGACAGAGGGCCAGGACCAGAGACACTTGCTACTCCAGTAGACTCCTCAGTTCAACGTCTAGTTTTGATTTACATTTGATTGAGTTGTCAACTAACGTGAAATCAACCAAAAATGTCACCATGTCATTGGATTTAGGTTAAAAGTTGTGTGAAAAAAATACAAAATGGCCTAACGTTGATGACTTTTTGCAAATCCAATGAGTTTTCCACGTTGATTCAACGTCATCGCATTGATTCTTTTGGTTGAAATGACGTAGAAATAATAAAATCAAATCACATTTTATTTGCCACATGCGCCGAATACAACAGGTGTAGACATTACTGTGAAATGCTTACTTACAGCCCTTAACCAACAATGCATTTATTTTTAAATAAAAAAGTAAAATAAAACAACAACAACAAAAAAGTGTTGAGAAAAAAAGAGCAGAAGTAAAATAAAATAACAGTAGGGAGGCTATATACAGGGGGGTACAGGTGCAGAGTCAATGTGTGGGGGCACCGGCTAGTTGAGGTAGTTGAGGTAATATGTAGATGTGGGTAGAGTTAAAGTGACTATGCATTAATAATTAACAGAGTAGCAGCAGCGTAAAAAGATGGGGTGGGGGTGGGGGTGGGGGGGCAGTGCAAATAGTCTGGGTAGCCATGATTAGCTGTTCAGGAGTCTTATGGCTTTGGGGTAGAAGCTGTTGAGAAGCCTTTTGGACCTAGACTTGGCGCTTCGGTACTGCTTGCCATGCGGTAGCAGAGAGAACAGTCTATGACTAGGGTGGCTGGAGTCTTTGACAATTTTTTGGGCCTTCCTCTGATACCACCTGGTATAGAGGTCCTGGATGGCAGGAAGCTTGGCCCCAGTGATGCACTGGGCCGTACACACTACCCTCTGTAGTGCCTTGCGGTCGGAGGCCGAGCAGTTGCCATACCAGGCGGTGTTGCAACCAGTCAGGATGCTCTCGATGGTGCAGCTGTATAACTTTTTGAGGATCTGAGGACCCATGCCAAATCTTTTCAGTCTCCTTTCCAGTCTGAGGGGGAATAGGCTTTGTCGTGCCCTCTTCACGACTGTCTTGGTGTGTTTGGACCATGATAGTTTGTTGGTGATGTGGACACCAAGGAACTTGAAGCTCTCAACCTGTTCCACTACAGCCCCGTCGATGAGAATGGGGGCGTGCTCAGTCCTCTTTTAACGTTGATTCAACCAGTTTTTGCCCAGTGGCTGGAGTGTAGAAGAGAAAGAGGGGTAGAGAGTGAAAGACTGATTGAGAGTGAGAGAGTGAGATAGACAGAGAAGAATGGAAAGAGAGAGCACGAGAGAGAAAGAAGAAGAGAGAGAGGAAGAACAGGAGGAGAAGAAAGACAGGATGGAGAATATCATGCCTAGTGGATTGTTTGACCTGTTGGTCTCCCCGGGCCCCTGATGAAGGGAGTTCTTTGCTTCTTTTAACACAGCCTCTCTCTCTCTCCTCTTAGAGCCTGCTGAACAGTAAGCAGCTAACTGCTTATGAAAGAGCTTTAAGGGGAACAATGGCTCTCTGTGCCTCCTGTGAGATCTCCAGCCCTCGCTAAACACCAGATGAAGACCGTTTTGGCACTCCGTGTGGCCTGCACAGTACAGAACAGCACACACAGCCTGCAGAAATACATACTATTTGTGACAGGCAGGGTGAGATCTGACTGTCTGACTACTCACCAGACTAGACAGCCTGTATGTGGGATTGCCGTCCTATTATCTTCATCAATACCAAGTAAATTAATTTGCCCAGTACATAAAACGTTTTCTACTGCAAGGTCAAAGACTGGGGAGTTGAAGTGATCTTGCTGTAGATCAGGAGAATAGTGTTGAGTTCAGAGAAATAGCCAGCAGTGTCAATTTCCCAGGGGTTAGAGAGATTGACTTGGCAATTTGAAGAAAATAATTGCCAGAACTGCAAAGACATTGTAAGTTTGGATTTCTGACAATACTTCTAAATAGGAACATGGGAGCACATAGCTCCTCTGGACTGATTTCATCTGCATAAATTAGTTGCTCATTTCACCCAACTCTCCAAGCCCCACTCATACATAATGTGTACATGGTGTGGCTAGAATATGCAGCACAGGTGTGATTGAGACGGACACAGACTGTATATAACAGTTAGCTGCTCCCGGTTAGAGGCAGATGCCAGCAGGTTTATGAGGATGGGATCCATAAAACCCAAGTACCAGTGACAGTGATCCCCTCAGGATAGTTCCATCATCTACCTCAGGCAAATGGCTGTCCTTCATCTCTCCCTGTTGCTCCTACCTACAGTGGGCCTACCTACTGTACCTGGCTGTATCCTAGACGAGTTACAACTAAGTTCTACCCTTCAGCAGGGTCATGGGCTGCGTTTACACAGGCAGTCCAATTCTGATCATTTTTTCAATCAGATCAGCTCTTTTTGTCAATAATTGGGCAGGTAGCTTAGTGGTTAAGAGCGTTGTGCCAGTAACCGAAAGGTCGCTGGTTCTAATCCCCGAGCCGACAAGGTGAAAAATCTGTCGATGTGCCCTTGAGCAAGGCACTTAACCCTAACTGCTCCTGTAAGTCATTCTGGATAAGAGTGTCTGCTAAATGACTAAAATGTAAATGTAAGATCCGATTTGGGCTGCCTGTGTAAATGCAGCCATGGAGTCCACAGTTCATTCTACCACAATGGAAGAGAAATGGCACTCTCTAGTGGTTTGATGGAAGTACTACAGTATAATTTAATACACAGCAGAACAGCTGGACAGACAGGATTGAAGTGCACCCACTTATAATACCAGTCAATCTCTTGATAGTCTGTTGTTATCTTTTTATTTTCAGCAGTTGAATCAAAAGACGTGCCAATATGCTTTCCAGGGAAATTGTATTTGTGTTATCCATTGTAGTTTCCCAAAGTCTAAAGGACAGACAGACATTACACACAGTTTCTAGATCTTTTAGAAATGACCAAGAGAAAAATGTTGATGTTGTATGTGATGCGCCTTAATAGCACACTTGGCACTGATCAATACTGCTCTGTGGTTCTGTGCCAGCATTAGTGTTGTATGTCTCACGTTTCATCACGGCATTGTCATCATCAGTGTCACTGACACGCTAAAGGCATTCTGATTAATTAATCACATACTGATGCTTGGGCGCACACTTCCATCTGGCTCTATATCCACCTGGCTCTATATCCGTCTGGCTCTACTTCCATCTGGCTCTACTTCCATCTGGCTCTATATCCATCTGGCTCTATGCCCGTGCCCAAGAATGGGAAAGTAACTGAACTGAATGACTACCGACCCGTAGCACTCACTTCCGTCATCATGAAGTGCTTAGAGAGGCTAGTCAAAGACTACATCACCTCCTCCCTCCCTGACACACTCAACCCTCTCCAATTCACCGACGGCCCTGACAGATCCACGGACGACGCAATCGCCATTGCACTGCACACTGCTGTCAACGACCTGGACAAGAGGAATGCATATGTGAGGATGCTGTTCATCGCCTACAGCTCGACCTTCAATACCATAGTGCCCTCTAAGCTCACCACAAAGCTCATAGCCCTGAGACTGAACTCCTGAAGGGCCGAGGTGTTGAAGTAGGCACCATTACCTCCTCCACACTGATCCTCAACATGGGGGCCTCACAAGGGTGCGTCCTCAGTCCCCTCCTGTACTCCCTGTATACCCACGACTGCGTGGCCTCACACAGTTCCAACACCATCATCAAGTTTGCTGACGACGGGACAGTCGTAGGCCTGATTACCAACAATGACGAGATGGCCTACATGGAGGAGGTAGGTACTCTGACAGTGTGGTGCCAAGTGAAAAACCTCTCCCTCAACATCAGCAAAACAAAGGAGCTGATTGTGGACTTCAGGAGGAACCAGGCTGGACACGCCCCCATCCTCATCAATGGGTCCACGGTGGAGATGGTAAAAAACGTCAAGTTCTCGGTGTACACATCTCAGAGGAGCTGAAATGGCCAAACCACACAGACACCGTGGTGAAGAAGGCACGACAGCGATTCTTCAACTTCTGGAGGCTGAAGAAATTTGGCCTGTCTCCGAGGGCCCTCACAGTGTTCTAAAGGAGCACCATCGAGAGCATACTGTCACGCTGCATCACAGCCTGGTACAGCAACTCCACCGCCACTGACCACAAGGCGCTACAGAGGGTGGTACGCTCAGTGAAAGCACCATTGGGTGCACACTGCCTGCCCTCCAGGACACCTATAACACCAGGTGTTGCAGGAAGGTCAAGAAGATCATCAGGGACCTCAGCCACCCGAGCCACGGCCTGTTCTCCCCGCTTCAATCACGCGGGCAGTACAGGAGCATCATGGCTAAAACTAACAGACTGGCCAATAGCTTTTACCCCCAGACCATCAGGCTGCTGAATAGCCACCACTAGTCAGCTACCTGCTCCTCCTGCCCCCCCGGACTTCCTAGAGTTGTGTTCCTCATCCTACATCCTCATCCACTGTTTGTTTGCGGTTGTATTTGTGCTGTTGCCAGTGTCTTCTGTCTGTGTTGTCCACATCAACTATGACAGACAAAATGAGAAAAAAAAATCCAGAAAATCACATTGTAGGATTTTTAATGAATTTATTTGCAAATTATGGTGGAAAATAAGTATTTGGTCAATAACAAAAGTTTCTCAATACTTTGTTATATACCCTTTGTTGGCAATGACACAGGTCAAACGTTTTCTGTAAGTCTTCACAAGGTTTTCACACACTGTTTCTGGTATTTTGGCCCATTCCTCCATGCAGATCTCCTCTAGAGCAGTGATGTTTTGGGGCTGTCGCTGGGCAACACGGACTTTCAACTCCCTCCAAAGATTTTCTATGGGGTTGAGATCTGGAGACTGGCTAGGCCACTCCAGGACCTTGAAATGCTTCTTACGAAGCCACTCCTTCGTTGCCCGGGCGGTGTGTTTGGGATCAGCCACGTTTCATCTTCAATGCCCTTGCTGATGGAAGGAGGTTTTCACTCAAAATCTCACGATACATGGCCCCATTCATTCTTTCCTTTACACGGATCAGTCGTCCTGGTCCCTTTGCAGAAAAACAGCCCCAAAGCATGATGTTTCCTTCCACCCCCATGCTTCACAGTAGGTATGGTGTTCTTTGGATGCAACTCAGCATTCTTTGTCCTCCAAACACGACGAGTTGAGTTTTTACCAAAAAGTTCTATTTTGGTTTCATCTGACCATATGACATTCTCCCAATCCTCTTCTGGATCATCCAAATGCACTCTAGCAAACTTCAGACAGGCCTGGACATGTACTGGCTTAAGCAGGGGGACACGTCTGGCACTGCAGGATTTGAGTCCCTGGCGGCGTAGTGTGTTACTGATGGTAGGCTTTGTTACTTTGGTCCCAGCTCTCTGCAGGTCATTCACTAGGTCCCCCGTGTGGTTCTGGGATTTTTGCTCACCGTTCTTGTGATCATTTTGACCCCACGGGGTGAGATCTTGCGTGGAGCCCCAGATCGAGGGAGATTATCAGTGGTCTTGTATGTCTTCCATTTCCTAATAATTGCTCCCACAGTTGATTTCTTCAAACCAAGCTGCTTACCTATTGCAGATTCAGTCTTCCCAGCCTGGTGCAGGTCTACAATTTTGTTTCTGGTGTGCTTTGACAGCTCTTTGGTCTTGGCCATAGTGGAGTTTGGAGTGTGACTGTTTGAGGTTGTGGACAGGTGTCTTTTATACTGATAACAAGTTCAAACAGGTGCCATTAATACAGGTAACGAGTGGAGGACAGAGGAGCCTCTTAAAGAAGAAGTTACAGGTCTGTGAGAGCCAGAAATCTTTCTTGTTTGTAGGTGACCAAATACTTATTTTCCACCATAATTTGCAAATAAATTCATAAAAAATCATACAATGTGATTTTCTGGAAAAAGAATTCTCAATTTGTCTGTCATAGTTGACGTGTACCTATGATGAAAATTACAGGCCTCTCTCATCTTTTTAAGTGGGAGAACTTGCACAATTGGTGACTGACTAAATACTTTTTTTCCCCACTGTAAATGTGTGTATTTTGGGGGGGTACTTTTCTTAAAGCTGGTGATTTGAAGCTTGTGAAATCTCTCTAACAGGTCCCTCTCTTTCCCAGGGGCAGGCAGTCTTCTGGGGCTTTATTGAGTGCAATTAGCTTGTTTGGTGTGTTTCCTGCAGGAAAGCATTTCTGCACTGGGTAGAGAGGAGGGAGTGCCAGCCTGCCTTCCCTAATGTCTTTGTTTACACTTTATGAGCGTTTTGGAGGCAGATGAATGGAACCCAGCCGATAGATAGCCAACTGTTTGCATTTCTTAATGGCTCTTGGGTAATTACACTCCCACACTCATTGGACCTCCTGACCCTTTCCCAGTGCGGTTACAACGGGCTGATTTGGTGGACTTGGTGTTTGAGTTTTTTGTTCTTGCAACAGTTTTATGAATGGTGCAAGACAGAGATGACCACTTAAAACTATTATACAACATGAAAACAAAGCACATGGATTACTGATTTGTCTTCTAGAGCCCCAGGTGTGCTCCAGAGGCATCTTGGAGATAGATGGAGTAGAAGAACATGCTTAATAGAGTATTCACTTTACATAGTTTCAAAATGGCAGATTTCCTTCTTTTTAGAAAATGTGTAAATGGAGCAGCAGTATGCATTGCAGTCATTCACTGTCACACATCTGCATCATTAGTCAGTCAGTTCTCACTTCCCCTCTCCTGTAGTTGGACCTTATCTCTGATTCATAGGTCTGAAGCAAGCCAGTCCTGTGAGGCTGTATCTGCTGATTGCTATGGTATATTTTCATCCGTTTAGCAATCTGGCTTTTTTCCACATGCCTGTAATAGGCCATAAGTTTCCCTAAAGCTTTTTCAACGGACAAGTGAATTAAGCAGGATTTTACTGTTCACACATTAGGATCTCTGCTGATATCATGGTATTGGAGGTCCAACCAAACATTCCATGAACAGCTGAGAGCCCAAGCTAATGAAATGTGGTTGGTCAATTCCTGTAGTTGTTGGAGTGGTTGACATTCCACTCTGTTGGCATTACTTAGGCAGTTGACAAAAAGTGGTCCTGTGTCAAATCAAATCAAATCAAATGTTATTTGTCACATGCGCCGAATACAACAGATGGAGACTTTACTGTGAAATGCTTACTTACGAGCCCCTTCCCAACAATGCAGAGTTAAAAAGTATGAAAATGTGCTAATAAAAATAGAAAATAGTAACAACAAATAACAATAACGAAGCTACTGTATATATGTACAAGGAGTACCGGTACTGAGTCAATGTGCCGGGGTACGAGGTAATTGAGGCAATATGTACATGTATGTAGGGGTAAAAGTGACTAGGCAATCAGGATAGATAATAAACAGAGCAGCTGCAGCGTATGTGAAGTGTGAATGTGTGTGTGTGTGCCGATAATATACGTGTGTGTGTGTGTGTGTGTGTGTGTGTGTGTGTGTGTGTGTGTGTGTGTGTGTGTGTGTGTGTGTGTGTGTGTGTGTGTGCGTATGTATATGTAGTGTTTGTGTGAGTGTGTGTCAGTGTAAGTATGTGTAAGTATGTGTGAATGTGTGGGTAGAGTCCAGTGAGTGTGCTTAGGGTCAGTGTAAGACAGTGCAAAAAAGGGTCAATGCAATAGTCCGGGTAGCCATTTGATTAACTGTGCAGCAGTCTTTGGGGTAGAAGCTTTTGGTCACAGACTTGGAGCTCCGGTACCGCTTGCCATGAGGTAGCAGAGTGAACAGTCTATGACTTGGGTGGCTGGGGTCTTTGACAATTTTCCAGGCCTTCCTCTCACACCGCCTGGTCTAGAGGTCCTGGATGGCAAGGAGCTCGGCCCCAGTGATGTACTGGGTCATACGCACTGCCCTCTGTAGCGCCTGTGTTGCTCAGTTGGTAAGAGCGTTCACATAACGCCAAGGTCGTGGGTTCAATTCCCTGCAGGGATCACATACATAATATGTATGCAGTCACTGCCCTGTAAGTAATTTGGATAAAAGCGCCTGCTAAGTGGAATTGCTTTGAATTAAGAATACAGTCTTCTGGACATACTCAGTTATACTCCAACCATCTCTCCATCTGACTGAAGTTAAGTGGCCTTAGCATTGAAGGACACAGAGAGACATAGCTCTGACCCCAGTGAATATGTATCTTGTCACTCATCACTACTCCTGCTTCCCCCCTTGCTCCACGTCTGTGTACTAATACATTCTGCTCAATGGTTGTTCAGAGAGACTAAATAAATATAGACAAAGAAACAAGATAATTTCGCTATTTCTCTGTTCAACAACACAGATTATGTCTGACCGATTTAGGATTAGATCAAGTATGAATAAAATACCTTCACAGTTCAAAACACCCGTGTGTTAAAAGAACAGAAGAGTCACACATCATGTTTATGGTGGTGGTGTTAATCAGAGCAGCACTGTTGGTAGGATACGGGGCTTCAGAAGAACACACAGGAGCTTCTCCCCCCCCCCCCTCTTTCTCTCCCCTCCCACTAAACTCAGCCAGGAGTGAGAGGGGGCTGCAGGGGTTAGTCTTGGTAGAGCCAGAGGCAGGAGATGCAGTGTCCTTCCAGCTGGCTCCGATTTCATTCGTGGGAGAGCAAGATCACATGGAGTTTCCACAGCTCCATACATGGAGCTCCGGGACTGCGTGAAGCAGCGTGGAGTAGTGTGTTCACCGTGTAGCGCACAGACAGCAGGGCTGCTTAGACTGAAAAAGAGACTAGAGAGAGCCACAGAGTAAGGTGATGCAATGTTCACCAGATGTGAAGGCTAACTGAGAATCTTTGTGCTTTTTTGATGCCAAGTTTTGTTTTTGAGGCTGTTATTGCGAGTTAATTGAGAGGTGTGAAAGATGTCAGAGAGATGCAACGTTCTGAGTACCTTGACTGCAGCCCTGTGCTGCTTCTACCAGAAGAGCTCCATCATCGGGGCCAAGGTGAGTGACATCATGGCCTACTGTGTGTTCTCATAGTCAGTGTCTTGCATGTTTTGAAACCAGGTAATCTTTACTGCATGCACTGTATTTCCTGGAATTACTTCTGTACTTTAGTGAAAGGAAAATGAATCAAACCTGGAAAAAGGCTTTGTATCGTCCTCTGTAATCTTATTCTAAGCTTTGTTTGGGCAAACAGGCTTAGCCAATGGTAAATTAGATGAATCATCAGTTGCTCCTTTAAAAATAGGCTTTATCCTTGATCCCTTACTGTATCCTGCATATTTGGGTGTGATGAATGTGCCCTCTGTGGGTTGTGTAAGTGCTGAATGTCGTTTTTGGGGGAGCTTAGCTTTCTATCCTATATTGACAAGTTCAGAACTTTAACTTTCTCTCTGTTTTTCTATGCTCTGTGCTGCCTGGCCCATATGTCTGAGTGAAAGCTTTAAATAGCCCAGTTAGTCAGTGCTGGTTGTTTTTTTTCCTCCCAGACCAGACGTGCTGTTTAGATATATGACTGTTTTCATTATAGTAAGTGAAGAGGTCCGCCAGACATCCCACTCCATGTGACGACTTACGGGAGTTGGAAAGTGATGCTAAGTGTGTTTGTGATTGTGCTGGTGTTTTTTCTTTATGACATCAGGGGGAATTGTTACTGTGGCATTAAGTGAATTGGATGGTGAGGCTGGAAATAGAGAGACCATACAGTATATATGTCCCAACAGACCATACAGTATATACAGTGGGGAAAAAAAGTATTTAGTCAGCCACCAATTGTGCAAATTCTCCCACTTAAAAAGATGATAGAGGCCTGTAATTTTCATCATAGGTACACGTCAACTATGACAGACAAAATGAAAAAAAAAAATCCAGAAAATCACATTGTAGGATCTTTTATGAATTTATTTGCAAATTATGGTGGAAAATAAGTATTTGGTCAATAACAAACGTTTCTCAATACTTTGTTATATACCCTTTGTTGGCAATGACACAGGTCAAACGTTTTCTGTAAGTCTTCACAAGGTTTTCACACACTGTTGCTGATATTTTGGCCCATTCCTCCATGCAGATCTCCTCTAGAGCAGTGATGTTTTGGGGCTGTCGCTGGGCAACACGGACTTTCAACTCCCTCCAAAGATTTTCTATGGGGTTGAGATCTGGAGACTGGCTAGGCCACTCCAGGACCTTGAAATGCTTCTTACGAAGCCACTCCTTCATTGCCCGGGCGGTGTGTTTGGATCATTGTCATGCTGAAAGACCCAGCCACGTTTCATCTTCAATGCCCTTGCTGATGGAAGGAGGTTTTCACTCAAAATCTCACGATACATGGCCCCATTCATTCTTTCCTTTACACGGATCAGTCGTCCTGGTCCCTTTGCAGAAAAACAGCCCCAAAGCATGATGTTTCCACCCCCATGCTTCACAGTAGGTATGGTGTTCTTTGGATGCAACTCAGCATTCTTTGTCCTCCAAACACGACGAGTTGAGTTTTTACCAAAAAAGTTCTATTTTGGTTTCATCTGACCATATGACATTCTCCCAATCCTCTTCTGGATCATCCAAATGCACTCTAGCAAACTTCAGACGGGCCTGGACATGTACTGGCTTAAGCAGGGGGACACGTCTGGCACTGCAGGATTTGAGTCCCTGGCGGCGTAGTGTGTTACTGATGGTAGGCTTTGTTACTTTGGTCCCTGCTCTCTGCAGGTCATTCACTAGGTCCCCCCGTGTGGTTCTAGGATTTTTGCTCACCGTTCTTGTGATCATTTTGACCCCACAGGGTGAGATCTTGCGTGGAGCCCCAGATCGAGGGAGATTATCAGTGGTCTTGTATGTCTTCCATTTCCTAATAATTGCTCCCACAGTTGATTTCTTCAAACCAAGCTGCTTACCTATTGCAGATTCAGTCTTCCCAGCCTGGTGCAGGTCTACAATTTTGTTTCTGGTGTCCTTAGACAGCTCTTTGGTCTTGGTCATAGTGGAGTTTGGAGTGTGACTGTTTGAGGTTGTGGACAGGTGTCTTTTATACTGATAACAAGTTCAAACAGGTGCCATTAATACAGGTAACGAGTGGAGGACAGAGGAGCCTCTTAAAGAAGAAGTTACAGGTCTTTGAGAGCCAGAAATCTTGCTTGTTTGTAGGTGACCAAATACTTATTTTCCACCATAATTTGCAAATAAATTCATTAAAAATCCTACAATGTGATTTTCTGGATTTTTTTTCCTCAATTTGTCTGTCATAGTTGACGTGTACCTATGATGAAAATTACAGGCCTCTCTCATCTTTTTAAGTGGGAGAACTTGCACAATTGGTGGCTGACTAAATACTTTTTTCCCCCACTGTATGTCCCAACAGACCATACAGTATATATGTCCCAACAGACCATACAGTATATATGTCCCAACAGTATTATAGAGAGGCCCTATATCTGTCCCAACAGCGTTTATGGAAGTGACACAGGCATGTAACTCCAGAAGGGGCTAGGGGGTCATGAGATGGACCAAAATACTGACATTATTAATAGCCATTATCAATTATGCCAATTATTTGCAGCTGGCTGAAGAATGACACATACTGTAGGCCTATACTGTACAGTACAGTACTTACAGAGACACTTTGTACTACTGCACACGGTATTTAATACAAATGGTTTGTAAAAATTGTCTTAACAGATAAGCTGCAAATGAGTAAAAGGCTTATAGGAAGTAACTTTTCCCTGGAGGTCTACTGTTCCAAAGCTCATTAGTGTTAACCACAGTGAGATCAGCCCCTCACCCCCAGTCCCCCTCCTCATCTACATCCATACTGGCTCTCACGCTCGTCCATCAGGAAGGGCTATTGATCCCTCCATCCCCATTTATTTCTTTATCCATCGTTCTCTCTCTCTTTTCTTTGGTGACCCTCTCTCATCATCACCCATAGTGGAGAACGGCATGTTTCGTACAAGTCTATGATCCATCTGACTATCATTTTAAGGAAAGATATTTGCCCCAAAAATAGCCCACAGTTTGTTGCTCCTCGAGTCTGGCCGTTTGGACCCAGCAGACCCTAGAGAGTCCGGGAAGTCTGCTAGCTTAGACATGGGCTTTGTTTTGTTTGGCCCAGGCTTAAAATAGCTCCATGTAAACGCCTGGTTCGGACACGCTAGTCTGTGTGTGGGGGTCAGGGGGTAACACAGTGGGCAGTGTTGGTGCTCTGGGCTCTGGTGCATGGGGTCATTGAAGAGGGAGAGAGAGACGGAGAATTATTGCCTGACGACTCACCCTGAATTTAATTCCACTGCTCTGTCGATCGCTACGTACATTCAGTCTGAATCTCCCATCCTAGAAGTTGATAACGTCATCATGTAGGCTGGCTCTGGGACCAATAAGAATGGTCACAATGTGTTCGCATTCTAGAAATTGTATGGGAGTGCGGCAAATCCAGACTCATCGTGAAGAAGAAACGTCAGTTTGGCCGGAGCGATGTGGATGGGTAGCCAAGTAAGGAGAATTACTCTGGGGCCTGTGCTATGTGCTAGCTACTGAAAGACATCTCACAAATTTCCTCTCCATTAAAACAACACCCAAAAGCCCCTTAAGACTTAGCACTATTAAAGGACCCAGGCAGCTCAGCAGCACAGCTGGGAGTGGAGGACAGCCATGTAGATCCAAGGAGCTGTATGCTGAGGGTGCAAACACCACATACACTCTGGAAGGTCAGAGTAGTAGTGCTAAGCAATTAACCAACATTGGTTATTTTTCGGTTTTTAAACAACTAATTGACCGTCTGTTGAATTATTTGAATTCCATTTTGTTCCGTTTTTTTCTGTGAGCTCAATGTGTCGTTTCTGTAGCGATAAATCAGATCAAGGCTGAACTGTGCGATGTAGTAGGGAGTTGTAGTTTCCAACAGGCCAATATTCTACATAATTACCACGTTTTCTGCGCTAAACTAACTACAATTACCATAATCCATTGCGTGCCCGCTTAAACTTGTCCGGTCTGTGTGGAGCAGACATGGAGATTGAGAAGAGAGAACCAGCGATCGAGAGGGATAGAAAGCAGTTGCTTCATGAGCCTGAAAATACATGATGATCTAAGTGATTGATAGTTGGTATTCAGCATTATGCCTTATTTACTTTGAAGAACTACTAAAATAGTGAATTTGTCAGACAGCATAGGCATCAGCTCTACAGAGATGAGATGATGACTTGGAATGAAATAATAAAGTCATCAAATAAAACAAATATTTTATTCAAGTAATGTAAATAAATTGATGGTTAATAAGTGATAAGCAGTAATGGGCAGTCACTACCATCATGGGACTTTTATTAATAGTTTCATTCTGTGTTGTTACAGCATTCAACCCACATAATGCATAGTGCATTTAATGTCTTTAAAAAAAATGTTTAACCAAAATTGATAACCGTGATTATTCTTTCATAATCAAACCGAAACCGAACCAACCTCAAAAAGCACTAAATCGCTCAGCACTACAGAGTAGTCTCTATTAACATCCTATACTGATGCAATATGCACTTCCCTGTTACACAACACACACTGCACACACACACGAGAACACGCAAGCACACACATGCAAGCGCACACACACAGAGAGGTTTTAAGCTGTGTGTAACAGAATGGCGGTGAGGTACCAAGCGTCATCATGTCAGGACTCAGCAGCCCTCTGGCAGATGCAGCACTAATTGACAGGAGATGTGAGTTGCTGAAACAGCATGGCTGAAGTCCATCCATTACCAGCAGTAGCATCACTACAGACAGGTGTCAATCCATATCATTTACATTTTAGTCATTTAGCAGACGCTCTTATCCAGAGCGACTTACAGTTAGTGTGAGTGCATACATTTTCATACTGGCCCCCCGTGGGAAACGAACCCACAACCCTGGCGTTGCAAGCACCATGCTCTACCAACTGAGCTACATCTCAATCTCTCTATTTATTGCTCTTTCTATCCCTCAGGGGTTTTTCCGTTCTGTACTCCTTAGCTCCCTCCGTTTCAGCCAGGAGGTTTTGCCTCCAGCCCCTCCTTTCCCCGGGGGTTACGCCAGTTCTCTCTGTAGTCCAACTGCTCTGCACTTGAGGAAACACATTAAAGATGACCACCCCAGGTTTCCAGTGATCTGGCCCAGCTGCCTTGGGTCCTAATCCTTTCTGCGTGCCCTTCCTAGGATGCCAGCGATGGGCCTGGGCTGAGTGGAGCGCTGTGGGGGAGGGCGGGGAGTTAAGAGAAAAGCCCCAGGAAGGTGCTGATTTAGCACAGCCAAGGTGGACTCAAAAGCCCACATTCTTCTACTCCATCTAAACAATGAGGTCTTACAAATCGTCACAAATGGCCATAAAACTCTGTGAAGGAAGGCTTTAAGCTTTTAGACAAAGTGACGAATTAGAAGAAGTACCACCGATCAGAACTACGTAGCTTCAGAGAAATGTGGACATTAAAGCAGCAATCAGCAGTTGAAACAATAACAAAGTGACCCCCCCGTTTTGGGAAAAAGCTGAGAGATGGGGCTGGAGAAATGTAGACACTCTCAAATTCATAGACCGAGCTATGGATGCAAGGACTGACCATCCATGATATCAAAATTATAGTTCTAACCATGTTTTGAGGCTAAACAGTCTAGTGTGTGTTCACATTTATTTTGTTTACAAACATTGGAGTAAAACAAGCTTATATTTTGAGTTTTGATGGGGTACAACAGTTGAACTAAGCATTATATTCTTCAAGAATCAATGGGTACATATCATTCTAAAGAGGGATGTAGCAACTGCAGATTGCCCATTTAAGGCTCACGTTCAAAGCAGCTCAGGTCCTCTCCTCCAAATCCATCACTTACCATGCTTTTTCCTGTGTGGATCTGTCCTGTTGCTGGGCATAATATTACCAGTGTATTGTTGTGGATAGACATTGCCATGGAGCCCAGTTGTCGTAAACAGGTCAGGAGATAGTGGGGATAATGGAGGGTGAGTGGACTGCAGCAGGTCTCCTGAGGGGCCTCAGACAGAGATAGGATGCCCTGATGGCCCTATCAGTTTACCCCTACACAGGAAGGGTGAGCCCACGTACCCAATCACAGATGAGAGCGATAGAAAGGCAATTAAAAGACAACTAACTACCCCCTCTCTTCCTTAACTTCTGCAACGCAGTGTCCTCTCCCCATCCCTTCTTCCCCACAGGAAACTCAGTAAACACCCTCAGTGTTTATGTTCTGAGGGAACATTCTGGCTGTCACGTTTCTGTGACAAACGTTGGACGTGTACTAGGCCATTGGTATTAAAGGTCTCCCTGGGTTCAGCTCCACATGTAATACTAAATCTGCACTGCCGACTGACTAGGGTTTCAACCATTTAGGCCAGTGTTTCCCAACTCCAGTCCTCCAGTGCCCCCAACAGCACACATTTCTGTTGTAGCCCCGGACAAACATACCTGATTTAATTAATTGAGGGCTTGATGATTAGTTGACAAGTTGAATCAGATGTGCTTGTCCAGGGCTACAATAAAAATGTGTAGTGTTGGTACTTGAGGACTGGAGATAGTCCCGTGTAGCTCAGTTGTAGAGCATGGCGCTTGCAACGCCAGGGTTGTGGGTTCGATTCCCACGGGGGACCAGTATGAAAAAAAAAAAATGATGCACTCACTAACTGTAAGTCGCTCTGGATAAGAGTGTCTGCTAAATGACGATAATGTAATGTAATGTATCATGAGATGGGAAACACTGATTTAGGCTATGTATATATACTACAGGATTAGCAATGTAAGGACCAGGATTAGGAATAAGAAATCGACAGGAGAATAATTTATAATAATAATAATAATTTCTCATCAGAGGTCATTATCTCCAAGCGGCTTATGATGGTTCTGTTAACTAGAGGGGCTGGAGACTGACTGACTGACTGACTGGGCCATCAGCTTAAAAGGGCAATTTTAAAAATATTCTACTTCATATTCATCATCTCCAGCACCACCCCAACATCAACATATGTGAAAATGCCACGTTTCTATATTTTGTAGTAAAAAAAGATCAAGATAAGTGTTTCCAATGACATCAACCAATTAGTAGACAATTAGTAGGCAATGCCTACTCACAATTGGTCACAATCACATGATACACTGATGTCATTGGAAACGCTTCTCTTCCTCTATCCTTTTTTATTACAAAACATAGAAACGCACTATTTTCACATGTTGATGTTGGGGTGCTGCTGGAGAGGATGAATATGAAGTTGAAAAATTGTGAAGTTTCCCTTTAATAGCAGCCAGACCCTAGGGTCCACTGAGCCCTGTGGTGCCATCTCTGTGTGTACAAAACATTAGGAACACCTTCTTAATATTGAGTTGCCCACAGGGCTTTTTCTTTATTTGTACTATTTTCTACATTGTAGAATAATAGTGAAGACATCAAAACTATGAAATAACACATATGGAATCATGTAGTACCCAAAAAAGTGTTAAACAAATCAAAATATTTTATATTTGAGATTCTTCAAATAGCCACCCTTTTCCTTGATGACGGCTTTGCACACTCTTGGATTTCTCTCAACCAGCTTCCCCTGGAATGCTTTTCCAACAGTCTTGAAGGAGTTCCCACATATGCTGAGCACTTGTTGGCTGCTTTTCCTTCACTCTGTGGTCCGACTCATCCCAAACCATTTCATTTTGGTTCAGGTCGGGGGATTGTGGAGGCCAGGTCATCTGATGCAGCACTCCATCACTCTCCTTCTTGGTAAAATGGCCCGTACACAGCCTGGAGGTGTGTTGGGTCATTGTCCTGTTGAAAAACAAATGATAGTTCCACTAAGCCCAAACCAGATGGGATGGCGTATCGCTGCAGAATGGTGTGGTAGCCATGCTGGTTAAGTGTGTCTTGAATTCTAAATAAATCACAGACAGTGTCACCAGCAAAGCACTCCCACACCATAACACCTCCTCCTCCATGCTTTACGGTGGGAAATACACATGCGGAGATCATCCGTTCACCCACAACGCATCTCTCAAAGACACGGCGGTTGGAACCAAAAATCTCCAAAAGGACACATTTCCACCGGTCCATTGCTCGTGTTTCTTGGCCCAAGCAAGTCTCTTCTTATTATTAGTGTCCTTTAGTAGTGGTTTCTTTGCAGCAATTCGACCATGAAGGCCTGATTTACCTCTGAATCAGGCCTTCCTCTGAACAGTTGATGTTGAGATATGTCTGTTACTTGAACTCTGTGAAGCATTTATTTGGGCTGTAATTTCTGAGGCTGGTAACTCTAATGAACTTATCCTCTGCAGCAGAGGTAACTCTGGGTCTTCCATTCCTGTGGTGGTCCTCATGAGAGCCAGTTTCATCATAGCGCTTGATGGTTTTTGTGACTGCACTTTAAGAAAGATTTCAAAGTTCTTGAAATGTTCCGTATTGACTGACCTTCATGTCTTAAAGTAATGATGGGCTGTCGTTTCTCTTTGCTTCGTTGAACGGTTCTTGCCATAATATGGACTTGGTCTTTTACCAAATAGGGTTATCTTCTGTATACCCTCCCTAACTTGTCACAACACAACTGATAGGCTCAAACGCATTAAGAAGGAAAGACATTCCACAAATTAACTTTTAAGAAGGCACACCGGTTAATTGAAATGCATTCCAGGTGACTACCTCATGAAGCTTGTTGAGAGAATGCCAAGAGTGTGCAAAGCTGTCATCAAGGCAAAGGGTGGCTATTTGAAGAATCTCAAATATAAAATATATTTTGATTTGTTTAACACTTTTTTGGTTACTACATATTTCCATATGTGTTATTTCATAGTTTTGATGTCTTTACTATTATTCAACAATGTAGAAAATAGTAAAAAAAAAAAAAAAAACACTTGAATGAATAGGTGTTCTAAAACTTTTGACCGGTAGTGTATTGTGGCGTACAGCAGGTCAGCCACCAGGGGGAGACTCGTCGAGGCCTGGTAACAGATGGAGTATACATCACGAGGCGGTGGCTCCATCTGCTGGACGTGCCAGGTCTCGACGGGCTCCCCGGACAGGACTAATTGGGGCTGATTGGGAGCTGATGAGTAATATCCAAGATGGCATAGCAGTGCGGTCGTGTATTATGTTGTGTCCTCATGTAAATAGCCTGTTTTTTTTGTATTTTTTTTGTATATATTTCTCTCTCCACTTTCCATCCTTAACTAAATATACTTTCCTGCAACCCGCCTCACCCAATGTGGAACGGATTCTATTATTTCTTCATACCTTTTATCAAGAACCCACGGCTGAAACTAGCCAGCTAACAGCTAATAGCTATTGCTATTAGCCACCGTTAGCGGTCTTCACCACTGTCCGTGGCCTGCACTACCTACCAGCCAGCTCTAGCCTGGACAATTATCGGCCAGTCTGCACAGCGTGCTATCGACCCAGAGCAGCACCAGTTAGCCTTGAGCTAGCCTCGAGCCAGGCCCATCTCCCGGCTATCCACCTCTCTGTCAACCGGACGGGACCTCCTTGTGTCGACACGGAGCCCCGCCGATCCATCACGACTGCTGATCTGCCGACATAATCGTCTGATGTGGTTTCAACAGGCTTCCCGTTGTGACGACCATGAATATCCATCTGCTAGCACGCGCAATCAACAGCCGTGCCTCCTGCTCGCCTATGCCGTAGAAGCCTACGAACTGCTCCCGGACATACCCATTGCTGTTCACTGGACCTTATGATCACTCAGCTACACATCTGATGCCCGCTGGACTGTTCCTTTACACGGTACCCCATCCTGATAATCTGTTCAGCCTAAGCCCAAACTTTTGTCGCCATTACCAGTTGTTGTCTTAGCCCTCTCGAATAACACCTGTGATTGCATTATGCCTCTCTCCCATGTCAATATGCCTAGCCTATTGCTGTTTGGGTTAGTTATTGGACTATTTCACTGTAAAGCCCCCAGTCCCGCTCAACCTGCCTCAGATAGCTTCTTTGTCCCACCCCCCATACACTCGGAGACCGGCTCAATCGGTACCTCCAGTGATGCTATCACTTTCATCGTTACCCAATGCTTAGGTGTACCTCCACTGTACTCATATCCTTCCATATCCTTGTCTGTACATAATGCCCTGAATCTATTCAACAACGCCTGGAAATCTGCCCCTTTTATTCTCTGTACCCAACGCACTAGAAGACCAGTTCTTAAAGCCTTTAGCCGTATCCTTATTTTATTCCTCCTCTGTTCCTCTGGTGATGTAAAGGTTAACCCAGGCCCTGTAGCCCCCAGTATCACTCCTACTCCCCAGGCGCTATCATTTGTTGACTTCTGTAACCGTAAAATCCTTGGTTTCTTGCATGTTAACATCAGAAGCCTCCTCCCCAAGTTTGAGTTATTCACTGCGTTAGCACAATCTGCCAACCTTGATGTTCTAGCAGTGTCTGAATCCTGGCTTGGGAAGGCCACCAAAAATTCAGAAACGTCCATCCCGAACTACAACATTTTCCGTCTAGATAGAAATGCCAAAGGGGGCGGGGTTGCAATCTACTGTAGAGATAGCCTGCAGAGCTCTATCATACTATCCAGGTCTGTGCCCAAACAGTTTGAGCTTCTACTTCAAAAAATCCACCTTTCCAGAAATAAGTCTCTCACTGTTGCCGCTTGCTACAGACCCCCCTCAGCCCCCAGTTGTGCCCTGGACACCATATGTGAATTGCTTGCCCCCCATCTATCCTCAGAATTCGTACTGCTTGATGACCTAAACTGGGATATGCTTAACACCCCGGCCGTCCTACAATCCAAACTAGATGCCCTCAATCTCACACAAATTATCAAGGAACCTACCAGGTACAACCCTAAATCCGTAAATATGGGCACCCTCATAGATATCATCCTGACTAATTTACCCTCTAAATACACCTCCGCTGTCTTCAACCAGGATCTCAGCGATCACTGCCTCATTGCCTGCGTCCGTAATGGGACCACCCCTCATCACTGTCAAACGCTCCCTAAAACACTTCGGCGAGCAGGCCTTTCTAATTGACCTGGCCCGGGTATCCTGGACGGATATTGACCTCATTCCGTCAGTAGAGGATGCCTGGATGTCCTTCAAAAGTGCTTTCCTCTCCATCTTAAATAAGCATGCCCCATTCAAAAAATGCAGAACTAAGAACAGATATAGCCCCTGGTTCACCCCAGACTTGACTGCCCTTGACCAGCACAAAAACATCCTGTGGCGTACTGCATTAGCATCGAACAGCCCCCGCGATATGCAACTTTTCAGGGAAGTCAGGAACAAATATACACAATCAGTTAGGAAAGCAAAGGCTAGCTTTTTCAAACAGAAATTTGCATCATGTAGCACTAACTCCAAAATGTTTTGTGATACTGTAAAGTCCATGAAGAATAAAAGCACCTCCTCCCAAGTACCCACTGCACTGAGGCTAGGAAACACTGTCACCACCGATAAATCTACGATAATCGAGAATTTCTGCAGCTGGCCATGCTTTCCACCTGGCTACCCCTACCCCGGCCACCAGCTCTGCACCCTCCGCTGCAACATGCCCATGCCCCCCCGCTTCTCCTTCACCCAAATTCAGATAGCTGATGTCCTGAAAGAGCTGCAAAATCTGGACCCCTACAAATCAGCTGGGCTAGAAAATCTGGACCCTTTCTTTCGAAAAATAGACGCCCGAAATTGTCGCAACCCCTATTACTAGCCTGTTCAACCTCTCTTTCGTATCGTCTGAGATCCCCAGAGATTGGAAAGCTGCCGCGGTCATCCCCCTCTTCAAAGGGGGTGACACTCTAGATCCAAACTGTTACAGACCTATATCCATCCTACCCTGCCTTTCGAAAGTATTTGAAAGCCAAGTTAACAAACAGATCACAGACCACTTCGAATCCCACCGTACTTTCTCTGCTATGCAATCTGGTTTCCGAGCTGGTCATGGGTGCACCTCAGCCACGCTCAAGGTCCTAAACGATATAATAACCGCGATTGATAAAAGACAGTACTGTGCAGCCATCTTCATCGACCTGGCCAAGGCTTTTGGCTTTTGTCAATCACAGCATTCTTATTGGCAGACTAAATAGCCTTGGTTTCTCAACTGACTACCTCGCCTGGTTCACATACTACTTTTCAGATAGAGTTCAATGTGTCAAATCGGAGGGCCTGTTGTCTGGACCTCTGGCAGTCTCTATGGGGGTGCCACAGGGTTCAATTCTCGGGCCGACTCTATTCTCTGTGTATATCAATGATGTTGCTCTTGCTGCTGGTGACTCTCAGATCCACCTCTACGCAGACGACACCATTTTGTATACATCTGGCCTTTCATTGGACACTGTGTTAACAAACCTCCAAACGAGCTTCAATGCCATACACCACTCCTTCTGTGGCCTCCAACTGCTCTTAAACGCTAGTAAAACTAAATGCATGCTCTTCAATCGAACGCTGCTTGCACCCGCCCGCCCGACTAGAATCACTACTCTCGGCGGGTCTGACTTAGAATATGTGGACAACTACAAATACCTAGGTGTCTGGTTAGACCGTAAACTCTCCTTCCAGACTCACATTAAGCATCTCCAATCCAAAGTTAAATCTAGAATCGGCTTCCTGTTTCGCAACAAAGCCTCCTTCACTCATGCTGCTAAACATGCCCTCGTAAAACAGACTATCCTACCGATCCTTGACTTCGGCGATGTCATTTACAAAATATCTTCCAACACTCAACTCAGCAAATTGGATGTAGTCTATCACAGTGCCATCCGTTTTGTCACCAAAGCCCCATATACTACCCACCATTGTGACCTGTACGCTCTCGTTGGCTGGCCCTCAGTACATATTCGTTGCCAAACCCACTGGCTCCAGGTCATCTATAAATCACTTCTAGGCAAATCCCCGCCTTATCTTAGCTCATTGGTCACCATAGCAACACCCACCCGTAGTATGCGCTCCAGCAGGTATATCTCACTGGTCATCCCCAAAGCCAACACCTCCTTTGGCCGCCATTCCTTCCAGTTCTCTGCTGCAAATGACTGGAACGAACTACAAAAATCTCTGAAGCTAGAGAACCTTATCTCCCTCACTAAATTTAAGCATCAGTTGTCAGAGCAGCTTACCGATCACTGTACCTGTACACAGCCCATCTGTAATTAGCCCACCCAACTACCTCATCCCCATATTGCTATTTACATTGTTATTTATTTTGCTAATTTGCACCCCAGTATCTCTATTTGCACATCATCTTCTGCACATCTATTACTCCAGTGTTAATACTAAATTGTAATTATTCTGCACTGTAGCCTATTTATTGCCTTACCTCCATAACTTACTACATTTGCACACACTGTATACAGATGTTCTATTTTCTATTGTGTTATTGACTGTACGTTTTTGTTTATTCCATATGTAACTCTGTGTTGTTGTTGTTTTTATCGCACTGCTTTGCTTCATCTTGGCCAGGTCAATGTTGTAAATGAGAACTTGTTCTCAACTGGCTTACCTGGTTAAATAAAGGTTAAATAAAAAAATTAAGGGCGGATTGCTCACCAGCTGTGCAAGGCCCATAAAGCTGCCAGAAGGGCAGCACATGGGAGAGGACTGGGGGAAGTAATGTAACTTCCGTGTAGTTGGAGACGGTATCCTGGAGATGATCTCATGGGGGAGACCTAACCTTTTCTTTTGATTATTTTATTAATAAACACCCTTGAAACCGAGCTAATCATACTCTGTCCGTGTCTGATCTGTGTAAACGTCTTGACCCAACCCCCTGATCTGCCAAAGTATGTGTGTGTATATATATATATATATATATATATATATATATATATATATATAATATTCTGAGAAATCAATGATACTCATGAGATGAACATGGGGCAAGGTCATGGCTCTTCATAATCATTTTCTCAAAGACAAGGACCAGCGGTAAGCTAGACCCCGGTTAAAACCCAGAGAGATGTACTAATAACGAACCGCTACAGAAAACATAATCTGGAGCAGGGGCTGGAGGGGCCAGCTCTCTGAGGAGAACCCACAAAACACATCACTATTTCCTCAAGTCATTAAATCAGACAATGAATCTGAACCATGTCCAGTAACTCACAGCCCTCAGAACAAACAAACTATTCTCGCCCATGTTCATCTGGAAGGATGAAACTTCTGTCACTGTTTGGCTCTGTATCCTTCTGGAGGTAATAATAAATAATAATAATAATAATAATAAGCCATTTAGCAGACGCTTTTATCCAAAGCGACTTACAGTCATGCGTGCATAATTTTTTTGTGTATGGGTGGTCCCGGGGATCGAACCCACTACCTTGGCGTTACAAGCGCCGTGCTCTACCAGCTGAGCTACAGAGGACCACAGTTGTGCTATCTAACTAGTAATCTGGATGAAGATGACGGTGACACCACTGAACTGTTTTAGGGAATGGTAGTCAGGGTAATGTGACTGAGCCCAGCCAGAGATATGAACTCGACACACTCATGAGTGAGAGTCAGTCTAACATGGATGGGTGCTTTCCAAGATGATGACATGGAGAGTAAAGGGAAGGTCTATAAAAAGCCACCACATGATCAGTCAAACAAATGTGTGAACATGCCGGCATAACGTGTGCAGCGCTGAACAATATAAATGAGCAGTTTATTAAAAGCAGTGGCATTTAGTTGATTGATTCCAACTTGCAGATCAAATAAAATGTTATTTGTCACATACACGTGTTTAGCAGATGTTATAGCGGGTGTAGCGAAATGCTTGTGCTTCTAGCTCCGACAGTGCAGTAATATCTAACAATTTCACAACATATACCCAATACACACAAAAAAGTAAGGAATGGGATTTAAGAATATATACATATATGGACAAGCAATGACAGAGCGTCATGGGCTAAGATACAGAAGAATATTATAGAATAGAATGCAGTATATACATATGAGATGAGTAGTGCAAGATATGTAAACATTATTAAAGTGACTAGGGTTCCATTTCTTAAAGTGGCCAGTGATTTCAATAGGCAGCAGCAGCCTCTAATGTGCTAGTGATGGCTATTTAACAGTCTGATGGCCTTGAGATAGAAGCTGTTTTTAATTCTCTCGGTCCCAGCTTTGATGCACCTGTACTGACCTCACCTTCTGGATGATAGCGGGGTGAACAGGCAGTGGCTCGGGTGGTTGATGTCCTTGATGATCTTTTTGGCCTTCCTGTGACATCGGGTGCTGTATGTGTCTTGGAGGGCGGGTAGTTTGCCCCCGGTAATGCGTTCGGCAGACCGCACCACCATCTGGAGAGCCCTGCGGTTGTGGGCGGTGCAGTTGCCGTACCAGGTGGTGATACAGCCCGACAGGATGCTCTCAATTGTGCATCTGTAAAAGTTTGTGAGGGTTTTAGGTGATAAGCCACATTTCTTCAGCCTCCTGAGGTTGAAGAGGCTCTGTTGCGCCTTCTTCACCACACTGTCTGCGTGGGTGGACCATTTCAGTTTGTCGGTTATGTGTACGCCAAGCTTTCCACCTTCTCCACTGCGGTCCCGTCGATGTGGATAGGGGGGTGCACCCTCACGATCATCCCCTTAGATGCATGTAGTTACCCTGATGGATTAACTGTGGCCATCGTATCATCAGGCTCCTCAGAAGTAATTATACCAGAGCTATTTTAAAACTCAGGTTAAGAGTTGATTGCCTCCAGCTAAGTGGACCAGGGCCTGCTGTAATTCCCCAGCATCATAAAGTGGCGCCTCAGTGCTGTTGAAAAGCCAGGAAATGCCAAGAAAATCTACATCAGTCTGCGTCAAGTTCCCCATACCGCTATAAAACACCCTTAAATCAACTGGGCTAAGTGTCGAGGAGAGGGAGAGAAGGAGCTCTGTGAGTGTGGATGGAGGTTGAAGGTCTTCGGTAGTATTATGTAATTAATTGAAAAAAGGAAAGACTGAAGTAAAGACAAACAGCTCTCTGAGAGATGCTTTTCTCAGGCTGCTGTGTAGGTATGGAGCGTCTGGTAATTTTGAGGCAGAGGGGTGCTGGCTGGGCCTGAAGGCCTTTAAAGACTGTTGACAACATAGAGAGAGAATGCCTGCCCTGCCACGGCGTGGCCGCCCATCCTTCAGTACAATGCCAGTGCCAACAGTGGATATTTTAGTCTGTGCTCGCCTGCCCAGGCCTGCGATTGTAAGCCTCTATGCCTGACGTATAAATACCCAGTGGAGATAGTGAGATTTCGGAGGATTTACATTACATCATTGACATACAGTAGTGGCCATGCTATGTTTGCTTTCTTTTTCTGTGGTATTGTATGTAATAATGCACTGCACACTATTCAGGCCTAGCCAGGGGTCCATTTTTTATTGCAGGTTGACGTTTATTGTCATGAATCTTGCCCTGGAGGCATAACTGAACGATTTCCATCAGGTGGGCCAGCTGCATAGTCAAAATGGGCTATATCGTAAAAATTCATGAAAACTAAAATTAGCTTTTTGGTCTTATATTAGGGTTAGGCATTAGGGTTAGCAGTGTGGTTAAGGTTAGGGTTAAAATCAGATTTTATGATTTTGTGGCTGTGCAAGCTAGTGACCACTCTGCAGAGCTGCCTCCAGGGCAACATTCATGACAATAAATGCCAACCTGCTATTTTATTGCACTCGTCATTACTCAGTTCAATGACAGACCCGTGGGGGCACACAAAAGAGTCATGCAACGACACAGTACAGCTCTGACACATGCCACACATAACCTTCTGCAACGGTGAAACGGGTTCACCCTGTCAGCGTGTCCATGGGAATAGCATGATGCCTGAAAGCCTGTGACAGAGGCTAATGCCAGAGCCATAAATATGATTCTGGTTGATATTTCAGGACAGTAAAACACTACACTGAACTGTATGCTTATCCTATAGTATTCTCTATTCTCACTGGATGGTATCACTCTGAACTTGCTCTGACAGAGTCACACAGGGAGGTCACCCACCTGTGATGCACAGCAGGGCATATCCAGGAATTGATTGATTTGATTGACACACTGGCATTCATGTTATACAAGTATGTTATAGTTAAGCAATAAGGCCCTAGGGGGTGTGGTATATTTGCCATAATAAACTGTGTAGTTCGAGCCCTGAATGCTGATTGGCTGACAGCCGTGGTATATCAGACCGTATACCATGGGTATGACAAAACATTTATTTGTATTGCTCTAATTATGTTGATAACCCGTTTATAATAGCAATAAGGCACCTCCGGGGTTTGTGATATATGGCCAACATACCACAGCTAAGGGCTGTATCCAGGCACTCCACGTTGCGTCGTGAATAAGAACAGCCCTTAGCCGTGGTATATTGGCCATATACCACAGCTCCTCGGGCCTTATTGCTTAAACATACCACAGTTCTTAGGCATGATGCAAAGCAGAGTTTCAGCCAATCAGCATCTAGGACCCAAACTACCCGGTTTATAATTGATAATCAATCACTCATTGAGTACACATAAGCGGGTCAGAACATAATTAATTTCAGCCCCCTAGAGCAGATTTTTCTCCATGTAACACTCTCTCAGGCCATCAAAGTGCCTGGTATAGGATAGATACCATACTCAAGACTGGAGTTACAGTATATAACATCCATCAGGACTGCTTTACCATATGGACCAAAAGCTTGTCTCTGACCATTCTGAATAATCTTACCATTAGCCGTGACTTCTAGACTTTCAGCTTTAGAGGACACAGGCCACCACTAGTATCTAGGATCTCTGGCTTTGTCTGGCAGTGTTTGTGAGATGCAGACTCTCTCTCCTCAGCTGCCCCAGGGCAGTAGGCCGTTTCTAGGGGAGCGTTGGGCCGTGCGGGCATCAAACATGGCTGACCGGCTGTTGACAGCCCCTTCTCCCCCAGGGTGTGTGTGCAGGCACACTCATGCGTGTGTTTGTGTGTATGTGCGTGTCCACAGTAAAGTGACGGCCTGCCAGCTCGAAGGATGCAGTGTAGGATGAATATTAACTACTACTGTCATGACATGGACAGAGCTTGAATGCTTCACATACATTGCCCACCACTGTAAGTTCAGCATGTATGTCTGTATGGGGGATAATTTGGGAGGCTTTCTCATGTTCTACAGGTTCAGTCTCAGCCATCTGTATCCTCACTAGAGGAAGCCTCTCTCTCTCTCACTGTCTCTGTCTCTGTCTCTGTCTCTGTCTCTGTCTCTGTCTCTGTCTCTGTCTCTGTCTCTGTCTCTGTCTCTGTCTCTGTCTCTGTCTGTGTCTCTGTGTCTCTGTGTCTCTGTGTCTCTGTGTCTCTGTGTCTCTGTGTCTCTGTGTCTCTGTGTCTCTGTGTCTCTCTGTCTCTCTCTCTCTCTCTCTCTCTCTCTCTCTCTCTCTCTCTCTCTCTCTCTCTCTCTCTCTCTCTCTCTCTCTCTCTCTCTCTCTCTCTCTCTCTCTCTCTCTCTCTCTCTCTCTCTCTCTCTCTCTCTCTCTCTCTCTCTCTCTCTCTCTCTCTCTCTCTCTCTCTCTCTCTCTCTCTCTCTCTCTCTCTCTCTCTCTCTCTCTCTCTCTCTCTCTCTCTCTCTCTCTCTCTCTCATAGTGTACTGACATCTAGGCCTCATAATTAAGTCTGAGACTTGCCTTTGAAACATATAAAACTCTAGCATGAGTTAATATGGTGCTATTTGTTTTACCAGAGAGCTAATTTAGTGGACTGAATCACTGTCTCCCCAACGGGCCTAATAAGATGTATAAAGCTATAGCAGCAGCCCGTAGCTGACAGTGATTCAGTCCACTAAATTAGCTCTCTGGTAAAACAAATAGCACCATATTAACTCATGCTAGAGTTTCCAATGCTTACCCCCTCCACCCGCCAAAATAAAAAATAATTTCCTGGAGCCTTACTTCAGTTATAGTTGGCATATAATTCAGTCGACCACAACATAAAAAACTCAAATATACAGTCCTTCAAATGTTCTCTCTGGGGACGAGGGTGAGCACAGTCTAACAGATTTAGCCCTGGGTTAAACAGTGGTAGCAAATTGCCTGTTATGAGCAGCACAATGCAGAGTGTCTGCTTCTGGAAGTGGTCAGTGAAGCTAAACACTGTGCATTATGAACATTCCTAACAGTTAGCCAATGGCAAGAAGGCCTCATGCTATTTTAGAAGGGGACAAATGGGTGTACGATATGTTCTTGTCCCAGTCCCTTAAAGTGAAAAACAGAGCTTTATGAAGAGTTTCTGTCCTCAATGCTATTGTTATATCAGATCATTGTTGGTGATGTCAATATTCCCCAGAAATACCAGTTTTAGTGTGCAGGGGCAAAGATAGCACTAGGCAAGTAAGGTTAATGCATTAGAAAACCAAGTATAATATTGGTTACTGGAGGAAGGTATTGAGTTGACGCAACACAATAATCCTACTGGTCATCGCTCACCCTTAGGGTCGACGCTGAATAGCCAATCAACTCCCTCCCCCCACAACCCACTTTACAGCACAATCTCTTTATGAACCAAGTCTTGGCAGCCACTTGTAATCCTCAGATTGTGTTTTGGAAAGATGCAGGTTGGGTGCCAACAACCCAGAAGAACACAATGGCTACAGTACTTTCCTCCAGAGTCTAATGCTGCCTGCCATCTCCAGGGGGTTGGTTTAAAGAGCAGCACAGTTATAAAACATTATGGAATGTATTGTGTTGTTCTGGGTCTACTGGACCTCAAGTTAATAAAGTGGAAAAGTGATGCTCGGTTCAACCCCACGAGTGGCGCCACTGGAGTGAAATTTCATTACGTCTCCAGAAGTATTACGTCTAACACAGTACAACATATATTGCGGACAGACAGAGAGGTTGCGCAACAGACCAATCCATTTATAATGCGTTTAGAAAATATAAGCCAAAGCAGGAAGAGAGTGTGGAGGGGAAGTCTATTGATTGTAAAAGAGGATAGGCTTCCTTTGAAGCAGGACTGAGAAGAGTCTCTTTATGATGAACCGGAGAGGTATTTCCTGGCAGGTACCTGCTATGATAAATGAGGTCATCCCATTTCTCCTTTTTGCTATATGTGTGTTTTGTAAATCCTAGTGTGAATCACAGCAGCCCGGAATAGTGGACTGTGTGTGTATATGAGTGTGTGTGTCACAGTAGTCAGGGTGAGTGTGTTGTTGTTCTGCCCGTAGGCCTCTCGCTGGGGCAGGACAGGGCAGAGGGGCGTGGCAACAAGGCCAAGATATGACACAGCAGTCAAAGCAGAGGCAGGTAGAGCCCTCAGCCAATTGGAGCCGTCGGCATGGAGTAGCTCTGGGAAATTACAGCTCAGGACACAAAGAGGGGAGGAGAGCTCTGTATGACACATGCTTACACAGAAAGAAAGAAAGAAAGAAAGAGGGAGAGAGAAAAAGAAAGAGTGTGTGAGAGGTAGCTAGATACAGTAGAGGGAGAGTTATATTACAAAGGTTTACTGGCACACAGACAGACCGACAGATAGATGCAGGCAGCCAGTGCAGTGCACACAGTGTGCCCCCTCAGTACAGCAAACATGTCTGTGAGGATACCAGTACTGAAAGAGCCTGTTCTTCCTGTCTATGTGCAGTTCTCCAGGGACAAGTACATAATGGAGGGCCCACCGGAGAAACTACGCAAGGAGCTGGAGGACGAGCTGAAGCTGGGCAGTGAGGAACCACGCAGCCACGCCTGGTACCATGGTGCCATCCCCAGACAGGTAAAAGAAAACACACACCCACACACACTCTGGAGGGACAACTCGGCTGCCTGTTTGCCTGACTGTTTTAGAGTCTAATGATTTCCGAGCCTTATTTTAGCTTGGGTCAAAGGATTCTTGATAAAGTATTTTTTGGTGGCCGGCGGCACACGCTGGCTCTTTGTGAAAGAGGATAGTCATATAAAGAGATGGAGCTGAGAGGGGCTTACTGTGAAAAACGACCAGCCCAATGATAGCATGCAGAGAGGGGAGGGGTTCCTCTGTTGCCAACAGCTACGGCCGGGTGTCCAGTTGCGCACTGATTTCATTCAGGGGCCTGTCACTCCCACTGTCTGTTGGTCACCCACCCACCCTGTGGAGGAATCACAGCACTGGCGCTCTGAAAACATGGCAACCATGCAAAACCTTGCGCATACCCGGGCAGAGCAGGACAGCTGGCCAGACAGACATGTGTCCAAGCTCAACCAAACACAATACTTTGTTTGGTAACACTGGGGAGTATTATGTGAATGGAGAGTCAGGGAGCTCAGACACTTTGGCAGGCAGCTCGTCATAAATATGTGAAAACTCCCAGTGTGTCTAGAGGTTTCCAGAGGGGAGCTGTGTGTCTTTCATGTGGACTAAAGAATAAAAGCTGGCTGAGGGTCTGGACTTAGGAGGAGGCTGTGACAGAGTGTGACAGATCCCTGCCCTCTGACCTCTAGGGCAGGGGTGTTCAACTCTTACCCTACGAGGTCCGGAGCCTGCTGGTTTTCTGTTCTACCAGATAATTAATTGCACCCACCTGGTGTCCCAGGTCTAAATCAGTCCCTGATTAGAAAGGAACAATGGATAAAAACGCAGTGGAACTGACTTCGAGGTCCAGATTTGAGTTTGAGGGCTCTAGGGGCTGAGCCTTGTTTTGAAAACAGGGATGTAAAGTCTGAGGAGAGTTAGTGAGGATAGTGACCCACCTCAACACCCAGGGCTCAGCTCAAAGAAGTGCTTATACACAGAACAGTAAATCAGGGACAGTGTTTTTTCCTATGATTCACTCTCAGGCAGCAGCTTGTCTGAAACTGGTTGAGCCAGATCAGAATCAGACAAACAAGGACAGGTCAACAACAGAAATAAGTATTTATCTTGACAGGTCTGTTCTACAGCACTAGCTGTATTGAGTCCATTGAGCTGTGTGAGGCTCAGTGATCAAAGGGCAGACTCACTGTCAGTTTGACATACTGTGGCTGAATGAGGCTGCATGGTTAATTGAAATGGGCTTCATTTCAACCTTGTGCTTTCATCAGTATCTCACTAAGAGCTTGTCACTGAGAACATGTCAGTGTGAACAGAGCGGCGCTGACACACACTTAGTAGTGAAAGCTCAGACCGCAGAGCTCGGTCCATGAACCCCAGCCTCAGTGAGGATGCTCTGTCTGCCTCAGCACACACACAGAGCGAGAGAGACAGGTCTTAATTTGATGGTAACGACACATGGGTGCCATCAGATGACATTATGCTTTTTATTAACGTCTTCTCTTACAGCCGTCCACTGATCTGCCAGGGACCACGCCTCTATAAGTCTAATCATTATCCCTAAGATAAAAGCTCATCTGTGCTCACTGTGCCACCAATCCCATTTCTCAGTACACCCATCATCTCCTAGTTTCGTTCTACTGTATCTCCCAGTGGAGTGGGTGTAGGCCAGGGAGCCCTGCAGCCTTGTTCCATGTCTTACGTGTGACCTTGTAAGGGGTGTGAGCCAGCATGTATCACAGCCCTCCATTAGGCATTGTGAGAGTCACAATGGCTCTGCCAGGCCCTGGTTAGCTACACACGGTACAGTACAGTACACGACTGGGTGTCTCTCAACTAGAACTAGTAAGATCAGCTCAGTCCACTCCCATTATACCATTAGAGAACACATCAGCAGCTCCAGGCTTCAGGTGATTGAGGAGGTTTTTTTCCCCCATGCCAGTGCATGGGGATAGTAAAGGCTGTCACAGTGCATGTATGTCATACGGAAAAACACTGGCTACTCAAGTTGCTCAACAAGTTGTGCTGGCTATAGGATTGTGAGACATTGATATAGATTTCAATAATTATCAAGTTACACACATGTCACCCTAGAGTTTTCTTCAAACAAAATGAGTTGTTGAAAAGTTTCCTAATGTCTTTACAGACAACAAATAAGGCTTTGTGGTGCTACAATTTTCCCTGCAGTAAAAAAAAAAAACATAGCTGTTTAAGAAACACTTTCAATAACCATCTAATTTCACAACAAAACATTTCACAAGGGTTATCTGCCAGAAATATATAAATAACATTGCATGGCTAATGGATGTAATACGGATCTCAATTTCAATGAGCAATTTCATGAGGTATAAATCAAATGACTTTGAATGCGTCAGACTGGGTTGATAAACCCAAAGCTTCGCCTCGTGTGTAAAATCACAGATGAGACCCTGAATAAGAAATGGAGCTCTTTTGAGCTTGTCCTTGCAGTCATGTGACAGGGTGGCATAAGACTGGTAAACACACACACGCTCAGTTTTACAGCTCATGCTGCACCTCCTCAGTAGAACAGAGACTTTACGTAAGGACACTGTAAAACAGCATTCATGCTGCCAAGTGATCCTAATAAGGTTTAATAAGCTCCTTCCTGGTGCTACTGCAGCCCGATTGTGAAAAGAGGGCTTTTAAAACTTTTAATTAAAAACCCTCAACCTTCCAACTCCAAAACATGATGATATAAACATAATTACTTAGTTCAATACTAACTTAATTAAAAAGTAAAGTAATTAAATGTTTGGAAGAACAACATGAGTGAAGTGGAGTGTGTAGACCAATGTATGAGGTGACTGGGGGTTTTCGTCATTTGACCCTCCAGTTTGGCTGTGTGGCCTGGGCTCAGAGAGCATTCTGGGAAGTATCATGATGTCACAGTACAGTAACAGTAGCACTAGAAAAAACTTTCAGTGAGCCAAGCATGTTACTTAGAAGGCCATTCAGTGAGAGGGAGTAGAGCGCCTGTAGCCACAAATCCAACTGTGAGACGAGTGTGACAAACTGAAAACACACTAGACACAGTTCTAACTGTGTGATATTGAAAATACAGTGTGTGAGCTATATAGCTGTGTGTATGTGTGCTCAACATGTGTCCTCTGGTGTCCAGGTGGCAGAGAACCTGATCCAGAGAGATGGGGACTTCCTGATCCGGGACTCTCTGTCCAGCCCTGGGAACTACGTCCTGACCTGCCAGTGGAAGAACAGCCCACAGCACTTTAAGATAAACAAGAAGGTGGTGGCCATGAATGAGGCCTACTCCCGGGTGCAGTACCTGTTTGAGAAGGAGGGCTTTGACAGCGTGCCCGCCCTGGTGCGCTACTATGTGGGCAACAGAAAGCCAGTGACTGAGGTGGTGGGGGCCATCATCTTTCAACCCATCAACAGGGCCTTGCCCCTGCGCTGCCTAGAGGAGAAGTATGGGGTGGCCTGTGTCCGTGTGGAGGCTGGCCTGACCCTGCCCGACAGGAAGAGCCAGACGTCTAAACGCCTGAGCCTCAACATCATGAACGGACACACCCAGGACCACAGCCTCGGACGGGGGAACCTGCTTAGGTTAGTAGGCTATCTACAGCGGTTCAGGCCTGTCTGGTCTGGACATAGTGTATGTAGTTGGAAATTGTCTGTGAACGGTAGGCTACAATGGAGATGCTTGCTTGCAGGCGCAAGATACATTTATTACAGCAATAACGTTCCATGTATTTTCCTCTGCAGCCAGGAGCTTATATAGACACTGTACATTCCGTCATACATTTATAGGCAGGCAATTTATAGGTAGCTATAAAATATAATTTTGTAGGGGTTTAGTCCAAATGGAATTGGCTCCGTATAATTTCATGTATAGCCTAACATGCAAACAACACATGTGCACTCCAAATTTGTAACACGAATGTGGGAGTAACAGAGATAAGTACACGTCTACAATAAACCATTCCTGAGGTAAAGTAAGGAGTGGTGTTTAGCCTGGATGGTGAATACCAACCTCTGAGCACAATACCAAGGCAAACCAGGACAAAAATTACCCCATCAAATTACACTGTACCATTTTACATAACAAACAGTGCACACAATGTATCAGGTTTCTCTAGGGGTTAGTGGTGTGGTGTGCCCAGTGGACGTGTCTCTGTTGGTAGCTAGAGGGCTCAGTCCAATTGAACACTCTCTTTTTCTCCTTCTGTTTCTCTCCCTCTTTCTCTTCCTCACTCTCTTTCTGTCTATCAGGAACAAAGACAAGTGTGGAAGCCAGCCGGCGTGTCTGAACCACGTTCAGGAGAGACGACGGCCCCTCAAAACCCACCAGTCAGAGAGCTTCCTCCCGCTAGGTATGTACCGTCTGCTCTAACTCCCTCGCTCTATACTCCTCTTTCTCTCTCTCTCTCTCTCTCTCTCTCTCTCATATCCTGTCATTATGCTACAGTCAGAGGATTTACAGCTCTGACGAGCCTGCAAAATACTTGTTTCCGTGAACATGCATTCTTTGCACAGGGGTGGGAATATTTCAAAGGCAAATGTTAATATTTTCTTCTTCAAAATGTTGCTTTGTATTCTTTCAACTCAGAAGTGAAAAGTGTGACATGAGCTAGGGATGAAGATAAATGTATTTCTGAAAGGATTACAGATAAAAGTAGAAATGGAAATCGATAGATGTGCTTGAAGTCTGAGTCTTTGGCATAAAAGAGCCGAGAGATCAGAGAGATTCAAAATGCTGCATTCCATTCTGTGACTGACAATGTAATTAAGCTTTGTATGCAGAGTCAGACTTCAAATAGACAGCAGGACTCCCAGGCAGCAGCTACAGAACACAGCATGGCTCTAGCTGTGTGGTGTTGCTAGGCTGCAGTGTGCAGGTTTAAATAATGATGTTCACCTCTTTCTCGCTCACCCTCTCCCCAGGCTCCAGGCCCCAGCCCCAGTCCCAGCTCATGGAGCACCAGCCCAGCCCCAAGTCTCCAGTATTCAGGACGGGCAGTGAGCCGGCCCTCAGCCCCACCGTGCCAAGGAGGATGGCCTTTGAGACCCAGGCTGGGGAGGCCATCCGGGGCTCAGACAGCCAACTCTGCCCCAAGCCCCCCCCTAAGCCCAGCAAGGTGCCCTCCATCAGGATGCCCTGCTCCCCACGTCTGCAACCCCTGGCTGCCCCAGCCCCGGGTCCCCCTGTACCCCCACTGAAACCCAAGAAGCAGCATGTGATCCAGGCTCTCCAGCCTCCGCAGCCCCCCAGCCCGGAAGTGAACTACTGTGAGCTGGGCCCCTGCAGCCCAGCAGAGTGGGACAGGCTCCAGGCCCCAGCCCCAGGGCCCCAGCCCAACAACAACAGTTACGTAGAGAGGCTGAGGACAGAGGAGAGCCAGAGGAGCAGCCACGGCTCCAAACTGGACCGCAGCTCCTACCACCACGCCATCGTAGCCCTGGAGAATGGCAGCGAAGAGGTGGAAGGAGGTGGAAAAGGAGGGATGGAGGAGATAGAGGAGACTGTGGAGGAGAAGGAGAGAAGCTTCCGGCGGCCGGTGTTGGAGACTGCGTCTGTGTTCCGGCCGGGGGAGTTTGAGTCGAGGCTGCTGCCTGCAGAGAACAAACCCCTCGAGATGAGTGTGCTGAAGAGAGTCAAAGAGCTGCTGGTCCATAAAGACCACCACATCATCGCCAAGCACATCCTCATGGCAGACTGCCAGGTACTGCAGTGCACTGTCCCACTACACACCATACCCACATTACATTCACCACTAGTCCTACTGGATGTCTCCTACTCAGGGCTGAATCCCAACCAGAGATCATAACTGATATTTCAGTGTACATCATGAATTGATGATATACACTGAGTATACAAAACATTAAGAACACCTTCCTAATATTGAGTTGCACCACACCCCCTTTTGCCCTCAGAACAGCCTCAATTTGTCAGGGCATGGACACTACAAGGTGTCGAAAGCGTTCCACAGGGATGCTGGCCCATGTTGACTCCAATGCTTCCCACAGTTGTTTCAAGTGTGCTGGATGTCCTTTGGGTGGTGGACCATTCTTGATACACACAGGAAACTGTTGAGCATGAAAAAGCCAGCAGCGTTGCAGTTCTTGACACAAACCAGTGTGCCTGGCCCCTACTACCATACCCCGTTCAAAGGCACTTGAATATATTGTCTTGCCCATTCACTCTCTGAATGGCACACATACACAATCCATGTCTCAATTGTCCTTCTTTAACCTGTCGTCTCCTCCCTTCATCTACACTGATTGAAGTGGATTTAACAAGTGACATCAATAAGGGATCATAGCTTTCACCTGGATAGTCTACGTCATGGAAAGAGTAGGTGTTCTTAATGTTTTGTATACCCAGAGTAAATTTGCAGGACAGTTTGATGAGTTAGGATTCAGGTCTCATTCTTCAGCAACATCTAACTAAGTGGCTAGACACAGTCAGGCACACAGAGGGCATCAGAGACAGACTGGCATTTCAATAATTTCCTCTCGTTGGTATTTGGCCTTTTACAGACAGGTGTCTTAAGTCTGTCTGGGTGTGGTACACCACACAAGTGCAAAATGAAACCAGTGAATTTAATTTAGTAGCCTAGGCTTGAAGGGAACATCTTTATAGTGTGGTTGAAAACAGCTATGGTACAAAGTTATGTAAATGTTGCTTTGAGATGTCGCTTGTTTAATTCAGTTAGAAGGAACTAATGATCAATGATAGGATTTCCCCAAACATGACCATACTAAAACACTTCCAAAACCACACTAATACAAAAAATTATGTACCTGACAGATTGCGAGGGTACATGGCATCTCTGAGGAGGTGAAAGGTCAAATGGGTGTGTCCTCTGGTCTGGAGCTGGTGACCTTACCCCATGGCAGGCAGCTGCGGCAAGACCTGATGGAAAGGTAAACACACACATATACACACCCAAATCCTCCTCAGGTGCTAGCGACCCCACATGTAGACCACAAGAGGTTATAGGGACTTATGACTGAACTTTCTGTTGTGTAACCCAGGCACCACACCATGGCCATCGGGGTTGCCGTGGACATCCTGGGCTGCACAGGAAGTCTGGAGGAGCGGACCGCCACGCTGAACCGCATCATCATGGTGGCTCTAGAACTGAAGGACTCCATGGGGGACCTGTACGCTTTCTCCTCCATCATGAAAGCACTGGACATGCCTCAGGTACCCCACTCAATACAGCCGGACACATAAGACACGGTCCCCCAAACCCACCACGTGGTCTGAGATGAGTCCTTAACCCTTCACACTTGTGGGAATTGGCCTATATGGATAGGGCTAAATTGAAATGTTTCTTACAGAAGAAATATGAAAACGCATAACCATGGTAGCTATTGAAAGGGAACAGTTTAGAGATTATGGGGAAATTATTAGACCAAAGGTGAGGACAACAGTTCACCTGACAAGACTGAATCCAAACATTACACTGTTGATTTTGTGCATTTTACATTTACTGTACTTTTCGCCGCATTTGTTGATAACGAAATCTGAGAATACTCTGGATACATTCAGTAGCATGATAAGACTATTCCTGGAAAATGTGGGGTAGGTGCAACATAAGACAAAAAAATGACAAGGGTTTGAGTGAGAGGACTAACTGGTGTCTCCAAGTGGCCACACACCTCTCGAAAGTGTGCACAGCGCCTAAGTAATGTCAATGCACTTTTATGACTCAAACGTCAACTATAAGGTGCTTTTTTGAGCTCTCCTAGCTGTGCCGTTGTGGAACTAGAGCAAGCACACTTGTAGTTGATTTGTTTGGAACAAAACCCTGCATCCCCGCCATCACACAATTACTGTTGTTGTTTACGCAATCTAAAAACAGTCTATTATAAATCGCAATCTTGGTCAGGTGGGCATAATTTGAAAGCTTGCTCTATTGCCAACATGACTAGCTAAGTTATAAAATACGATCTTACAATGTTAGGCTTTCACAAAGCAATTCAGAGAAACAGATTGTAATTTTGGTTGCCATAGAAAGGAGTAGTGTGTGTATTCAGGTGCGTGTTCCGTGGCAGATTTTCTTCACATTAGACAAACAGACTCACTCACTCAGAACAACCCAGCGTGACGCATTGTCATCTTGTAACTGTACATCAAACATAGTGACCATAAACGTTGACACTGTATATGACATGAGTTTTATGATATGGAAATGTGAAGTGCACATTTGGACTCACTGGTGTTTGGCTTGCTTGTATGACATCAAAGCTGTATTTATTATAATCCTCAACGTCTCATTTTAAAGTCCTCTTAATTTACAGAATTTCCCTCACTCAGGCAACAAAAAATTTGAAAAAGTTGCCCAATTAGTGGGAGGGATGGGGCAACTTCTTGTCGTGTGCGGCGCTCAAGTTCAGAATGGCTGTCATCAAAACCCACACAGAGCTGTGAAGCGCAGAGCCAGGGCTCTGACGTCATGTATAGCATGTTACTGTACAGCCACTGAGATCTGACGTCATGTATAGCATGTTACTGTACAGCCACTGAGATCTGACGTCATGTATAGCATGTTACTGTACAGCCACTGAGATCTGATGTCATGTATAGCATGTTACTGTACAGCCACTGAGATCTGACGTCATGTATAGCATGTTACTGTACAGCCACTGAGCTCTGACGTCATGTATAGCATGTCACTGTACAGCCACTGAGATCTGACGTCATGTATAGCATGTTACTGTACAGCCACTGAGATCTGACGTCATGTATAGCATGTTACTGTACAGCCACTGAGATCTGACGTCATGTATAGCATGTTACTGTACAGCCACTGAGATCTGACGTCATGTATAGCATGTTACTGTACAGCCACTGAGCTCTGACGTCATGTATAGCATGTTACTGTACAGCCACTGAGATCTGATGTCATGTATAGCATGTTACTGTACAGCCACTGAGATCTGACGTCATGTATAGCATGTTACTGTACAGCCACTGAGATCTGACGTCATGTATAGCATGTTACTGTACAGCCACTGAGCTCTGACGTCATGTATAGCATGTTACTGTACAGCCACTGAGATCTGACGTCATGTATAGCATGTTACTGTACAGCCACTGAGCTCTGACGTCATGTATAGCATGTTACTGTACAGCCACTGAGCTCTGACGTCATGTATAGCATGTTACTGTACAGCCACTGAGATCTGACGTCATGTATAGCATGTTACTGTACAGCCACTGAGCTCTGACGTCATGTATAGCATGTTACTGTACAGCCACTGAGATCTGACGTCATGTATAGCATGTTACTGTACAGCCACTGAGATCTGACGTCATGTATAGCATGTTACTGTACAGCCACTGAGCTCTGACGTCATGTATAGCATGTTACTGTACAGCCACTGAGATCTGACGTCATGTATAGCATGTTACTGTACAGCCACTGAGATCTGACGTCATGTATAGCATGTTACTGTACAGCCACTGAGATCTGACGTCATGTATAGCATGTTACTGTACAGCCACTGAGCTCTGACGTCATGTATAGCATGTTACTGTACAGCCACTGAGATCTGATGTCATGTATAGCATGTTACTGTACAGCCACTGAGCTCTGACGTCATGTATAGCATGTCACTGTACAGCCACTGAGATCTGACGTCATGTATAGCATGTTACTGTACAGCCACTGAGATCTGACGTCATGTATAGCATGTTACTGTACAGCCACTGAGATCTGACGTCATGTATAGCATGTTACTGTACAGCCACTGAGATCTGACGTCATGTATAGCATGTTACTGTACAGCCACTGAGGTCTGACGTCATGTATAGCATGTTACTGTACAGCCACTGAGATCTGACGTCATGTATAGCATGTTACTGTACAGCCACTGCGGTCCAATTTAGGCGTCTATCAGTGTCCAAATCTGCCATTTTCAACCCGTATAATGGTATGAGTGTAAAGGGCTGCAGGCGTAGGCTGAAGAGATATTGTGGTGTTTGTTTCCTAACAGCTCTCTGCTCTTGACCACAGATCACACGGTTAGACCACACCTGGACCATGCTGAGGAGGAAGTACACTCAGACTGCCATCATATACGAGAAGTCTCTCAAGCCCTTTTACAAGGGACTGTATGAAGGAACAGGTAAAAGCACTTCAATGGAGCCTTCAGTTGTAGTTGTGTGTTAGTGGTTGCAGTCTCTGACCGTGTCCCTGTGTGTGCGTGTATAGCGGACATGCCCCTGACAGGCACCACGGTGCCTCTACTGATGCCCCTGCTGACGCTGATGGAGCGCCCGGCGGTGGCATTCGAGGGCATGGAGCTGTGGGAAAGCAACGACCAGGGCTGTGAAATCCTGCTACGCCACCTGGAGGAGGCCCGCAGCGTGGCACGCAACGCTGACTCATACACCGCCAACACTGAACGCGTCCTGCAAGGTAATACACTCCACACCCACTGCTAGATACACACCTACTGCTAGATACATGGCTCACAGTTGTCCAAATGAATTGCTATGCAAATACTCCTGTCCAAAACGACCTGTATTCACATTTGCCCATAGCTTTTTTCATAGTGCCCGAGATTGCGAAAGACACTATAACAAATGCCATACTGCATGTCTCAGCAGGTATGAGTTACAAGGCTAATGATAACGTGTTCCTCTTTCTGGTTGCAGATTTCCATGCTGACAAGGACCTTTTAGAGATCTGTAAAACAGACTTCCAGCTGCGTCTGCTGTGGGGCAGCAGAGGGGCGGCCGTCAACCAGACGGAGAGATACGACAAGTTCACACTCATCCTGACTGCTCTGTCCAGGAAACTGGAGCCAGCGGTCAAACACACAGAACTCTAATCAGAGCCTGTGGTAAACAGAATCTATATTACTGAACAGTGGTTGGTCGTATGTAAAAGGACAGTCAGGCTGGTTAAGAGAGGACAAACTGTGCCCTGTATTGTCTGGGATGAGGAAGACTGTTACAGAGCGAGACTGCTGTCCTTTCTCAACCTGTCCACTGGAGGGAGTGTGAGTCAGATCCAGTTGGAACATCCCTGTCAGGACACTGATCTGAGTGTGCTGATATGAAGGGGAAATATTTCCCTCCGTGACGCAGGAGGTGGGTAGCCTGGTCCCAGATCTGTTTGTGCTCTTGCCTACTCCATTGCAGTCATTGTCAAGTCAATGGCATGACAATGAGTGTCAGGGAGTTGGCATGATAGCACAAACAGACTAGCACCCAGGCTAGGAGGGGGGCGTTTACACCATATATGTGGTAGTGTAGCCCCTTGGCCCTTAGTCATCCTTCTGTATGTTACTGAGTGGAACACACTTTGACCACAGAGGACCCAAGAAGCGTCTCTGAAAGTGTTTGTCAGAAGGAAATGGGTGTATGTTTGAATGTATCACTAAAGTAGTGATTGAACACCCTTGTTATAAGGGTTCAACAATGACTTTGAAAGGAGAACATAGAATGACGAGACAGAAGAAATGGAAGAATGAAAACGATTGGTCGCTATACAATAGAGGCAGTTTAACCGTATATTGTCTTAAATACTATATACTGTATGTATATTAACTAGATCTTCGACTGTCTGTTCATTGTTCCTCAGATGTGGTATATTATGAGTTCATCTGGATAATCCTGAATGGTGAAAGGTGTACATAATACATAAGCATGTGAATGCTAGACTGTAATATATTTCCCTCTTAAATATTGACTTGTAAATAGAGTTGCGTACAATTGTAATATCTTTATATGAACTATTGTGGCAAGAAATGAATAAATAGATGATGAAATTACATGCAGATGGTGTCTGACTAACAACAACAACCTTGGAACATTTCTACATTTCACAGGAAGTATTATGATACAAAACAATTATGGTCTGGATTCAATCTGCATCGCAGAAGTATTGTGGAAGATCAGAGTTCTTGCTCGATTGAAATTGAAAGGCGGAGACTGCATTGACGGGAAACGCTGCATATGTCGGCTCAATCGGAAATTACCTTTACATTTTAACATGGATCTTACGCGATACGGATTGAATCCAGCCCTGTGTTGATGAAGAGCAGGCTTGCAAAATTAGGAGGGAATAAGCAGAAAAAATCCGGAATCCTCCAACCAGGATTTCTGGAAAACCAGGGAATTTACTGAAAGTTTCCGGAATTTTGCAACCCTAATGAAGTCTTCAATAAGATGCTAAATGTTCTTTGGTATGTTCATGTGTTTGTTTTATTAGAACAAAGAGAGAAAACATTTTTTCCACAAAGTGTCTGACAACATTAAAAAGTAAAAAGAGATGTGCACAACAACATGAAGAAATAGAAGTACTGCCATTGATTATTAAAATAAGAGTCAACTGAGATTCTCATATCTACTTGTTTGCCATTAGATGAATTTGCCGCCATGCCAACTCAGCTGGGTTGGTAGATAACACAATTTGCTCCTTGCCGTGATATGCGTGAATACTTTATATCATCTTAAAGCATATTGTTAGGAGCTTTTTTGCATAATGATCAGAATTACAGCATAATGGATATGATTTAGCTCACAGTTTTAATCCAAAGTGAAAATCACATTTTTAATCGCATAACTTTTAGTTGAGGATGCTAGTGAAAAACCTACAGCATTATCTATTATCATACTTTGTCACCACTGAAGGCCACTTGCACCAAGGTGCCAAGAATACGGTCAGCACTGTTTTAGACCATTAGAGACAAGCTTGTCAAAATACTTGTTATATTACTGATGAAGGATCGCCAGACACACACTGCAGAAATTAATGGGTTAATTCATATTCATATTCAAATCAACTACTTACACTTTGACATCCTTTCCTGATTTAGAGATCCACAATAACATGTTCATCAGGGATGTAACCAGTATTACTAGATATTGGTTGATATTGTAGGGTAGGGTAAAGGGTCTACAATACAGGCAGGTAGCCAATATCCAGAGCTTACATATTTGCTGTAAACTCCAGATATGTGGAGTCAAGCATGCACCATCATGCTCTGAAAGCCACTCAAGGGAATTTCACTGAAACGAAAGCGAGGATTTTCCCCCACTTGATTTCTGACAACACACCTATTAACCAGTTCGAGGAGAGGAGTGACGATTCAAATGAGAGCATTCATCCAGACAACGGAAATGACATGATAAACTAAGAATCACAGGATTTATATAACCTGAACTGTTCCATTTTATCTGCATTATCTTTGTTAGTGCACATTCATTAACGAAGCAGATAGGTCTTAATAAAGACATCCAATGGATGTAAGAACATAGGGTTCTTTAGGAAGTTCAGAGGTACAGTTAAAGTAAGATGAGCATATCATGATATGATAATAATGTAATTTCACAGCTTTAAGTATTTATTAAGAATTAAAGCACTGCTCGTATTAGCATTTTAATAGTGAATATTATACACTGCCAAGGGTAAAACCCTGTGTCAGTCTCATAAAAGCTACTTAACTTCTTTGATTTAAGTCCAATCACTCACCATGTCAATTATGCTCATATGCTCATATGGTCAATTATGCAAATTCACTTTCAAATTCATTCAATTCAAGACGGTTAGGACTAGGAGTATCAAAAGCATGGCTAGCTACAGTAAAGGCCTTTATTTTGTGGTAGTTCTGAACTCTACACCTCCTATAATAACATAGTGGTCACCTTACATTTGTACAAAAGGTAGCATACAGAGTCCATTTCATTCATTCATTTATTCATTGATATTCAATTCAAATGCTATAGGGCAAAAGTGCATCAGTGAAGACCATGTTCCTATTCAGAAGGTTGTTCTGACAAACAACGCATGGTTACTTTGAGCTAACGGCACGATTCTGAAAAGAGAGTCATTCGTCTGATTAAAAACCCTATAAAAAGTCACGATAAAAACACATTCAGTATGAAATAAAAGAGATGTTAATACATACAATTTAGTAATAAAACTAACTACATATATGTATACACCCACATTAATATGCATACACATGTTTATATATGTATAATCACATTCACAATTATAATATGCGCTTGAAAGAGGAACGTTATGGGAATGCAACACTCTTTCACGTGGAGACCGCACGCAGCAAGGCCCCAGGACGCTCCTGTGAGACAGAGGAGAAGAGACGCGGCAGGGGTCTGGGTGGGGCCCAAAGGAGCACCACAGCAAGCCAGCGTAGACTTTGTCGGTTGGAGCCCTTGTGTGTAGCAGAGAGTGATGGAAGAGCAATCAGCAGGTCCATCCCCACTCTCAGAGTTAGTATTAAGGCAGAGACTGCAAGGAGAGTTGGAGAGTTGTTGTTGTTGAATTGCGGGTGGATGGCCTGTAATTTGTCTCAGCTCAGCCTCCAGGTTTCCTGGCCTGAGCCTGAGCTGCTGTGTGGCGACTGAATGGTTATGGAGGAGAGCCCTCTGCTGGCATGCTGATGTCACTGCACTGCCGCTCCAGCCTTCCTCTGGTCTGAGGTGCTGGTGCAGGGAGGAGGGGATGAAGAGGTAGGGTGAAGGGCAGGCATGCTGTTTCTAGAGTAGTACTGCTCCTACTCTGATCTGAGTGGCCATGTGGGGCCACACGAGTTACTGAACAACAGCATGACAGAGGTGATGTTCAACACACGCACAGCATGATGGGAATGTTTCGATCAAAACAGAAATAAAAGAAACGGAGAGATAAAATAAACAAAAATCATGGATGAATGAAGGAGACACACAGGAAGATTAGAAGTGAACGAATGGGCGGCGGGGGCAACCACAGAGTTACAGCCAATCCACTGCATTCATCATGACCAGTCCTGTTTGACGTAATGACAGTTCATATTACGGACATGCTGAAGCACGTTAAGGTAAGGCGACCACAGGAGAGCAGCGCAGTCTGGCAGGCATTCACAACATTGGAATGAGAATGTAACAATGCAACAACAAGGCAGGCTGTTAGTGCTGGACGTCGCCTGAAGAGCAGAAACACAACATTAAGAGGTGCGTCATAGTGTAGTAGTAGTAGTAGTAGTAGTAGTAGTGTATTAATTGCTTCTCTCTCATTATAAATGATGATGTTGTAAGTCGCTAACTATAAGCCCCCTCCCTGGTCCCTGATTCTTGCTGGTATGCTGCAGTGGATTGGTTACTCTGTGCTGTGTATAGACAGACAGTTTAGAATAACAGTCCCTTCCTATAGAGGCACAGCTACTACCTCAGGAATCTCTGCTGCTATGGAATGATGTTAATGGCCATGGATGTGTGCATGCAAACATGCAACCTGCCAACCCCCTCCCCTCCCCGCCCAAGACAAGACCTGTCTCCCACTAGTTCCACCAGATTCAGCATGTACCCTCCACCAAAGACCTCGCCACACTGCTCCACTCAGGAACCTGCAGTCCAACAGGAGAGAGAAAGGAGAGGAGTTACTGTACCGACCCCCACCACTGGGACAGAGACAGATAGTGGACAGTAGTACACACTGAAGAACCCTGCCCCTGGGTGTAATATAGCCCTGACCACCAGAGAGCAGCATTGTTGTGAGACACACACAAAGAGAGAAGGAGTGTCCAATTATCTTAAAGCGTAGTATCATAGTGGGCACATAGACCAGGCCACTCCTTACCGGGACCGTATTACTGCATTCATGTCTTAATAGGTGGAGCAGAGCACTTAACATACAAGAATCACAACAGGTGACTGATAACATATAGACAATACAATGGGTAAAATCAGTAAGAGTCACTTTTCCTATTTCCCAAACCACTTCGATCCAAAGTAGAAAGATCTTAAAACCAGAAGAGCATTTTAACATCTACCTCTAAAAACAAAAGATACATGAATTAAAAACAACAAATCACAATCTGCCCTAAGGGGTGATGAGTCCCCTTGCCATAGAGCATGGCTATGGATATGTTGTCCTACAGACACACATAGCTTAATTCATTGATACAGAGCTCCTGTAGGGTCACTATAATACCAGGATTGTGGAGTGTTTGTTTGTCCGTGAGCTCACACAGTGAACAAAGAGAAGCTGCTGTTCAGACCAGCGCTCCCCAGAGGAGGAAGAGAGGAGTCCATGCAGGTGGTCAGATCAGATGTAGGTGACCGCACCTTTGCTGTTCTTCTCCATGGCGATCTCCACGTAGGACGTGGGCACGTAGCCCTCCTCTCCGCTCTGCTTCCTGGCTCGCGTCCAGCCGTCGCCCTTGTCCTCCTCGATGATGTACAGCACCTCGTCCTCCTTCATCAACAGTGTTCCCTCATTCTGACCTGGGAGTCAACAGCACAACACAGACCATACACATTCTGTTAGCGCACAGAGAAAGAACCACAACACACAAACACTTTACAGGAATACCACATCACATCATCTACATTCCATATTCACATTCATGCAAATACTAAAAACTGCTCCAGTGTTTGAGACAGTATCGCTAGTCGAAATGCCAACCCAGCACACATACTGTCACCACACAGTGAGACAGTGAAATGCAGAGAGAGCACCACTGGCTCTGCTGTCTTGTACTATACCATCAAAGGAGTAGAGCGCTTTGCAGTGGCCAAGGACTGGGAGCGGGTCGTCGTCGTCAAACTCATCATCAAACTCGTCTGGCTGGTGGGCCTGTCGGGGGTCTGGCTGGTGAGGGGGAGTGCGGTGCTCCTGGCTGGGGTCGTCTGTGTAACTGCCGTCAGGGCTGGAGGAGGAGGAGGAGGAGAGGGGGATGAGAGAGTCAGTGCTATCTCAGCCACTCGGGTCTAGATGGCTGAACTCAAGCTGTGGGATTCTGCTCCAGTCAGACTGTGACTGAGCCATCCGAGTCACTTTCCTTTAGAAAAACTATTACGACTCCACCCATGTTACGTTTTCAAAGACACAAAGAACAAGAATGTGTGTCATTCTATTTATATGCAAAGACATCTGGTGAACCTGCTAGATTGGATTTGTTCAATTTACGCTATGGCCCATGGGCACGTGTCACTTTCACTACAATAAATAACTCTATTACTACTATTACTATTTCTTCTACAATCTATTACTACTACATAAACAATGTGTTTCGGTGCCCTCTGACCTCTCTCTGCCGTGGGAGGCGTGATGGTTGACGTCGGCACTGGGTCTTCGATCTCCTCTTGTGCTCACCTTCCCCTCCACCTCCGACAGCCAGCTCTGTGTGAGAGTGAGAGAGTGAGTGAGTGAGTGAGTGAGTGAGAGAAGGAAATTAAGAGGTAGAAACAGTCATACTGCTGTTTACAACCCCACGATGGATACACTCATTCTTACCCCCTGAATCTCTAAGAACTCCTATCCTGTTCTACTCAGTGTGCTGTTGACAAAGGGAAGCAGTGCAAATAGTCATCCTCCAGAGGGGGATAACTCAGCACAGCAAACCTTAGCCCAGTCACTATTTCTCCAGATGTACTGTGATGCCTTTCTTGCGCTCCCCTCCACCCATTCCTCCCTCTGGCTGGGGCTTCAGGGCTCTTGGCTGGGGAGGCTTACCTCATTCTTGTGGATCTCGGAGCGCAGTTTCTCCATGTTGCACATGGTCTCGGAGATCTTGGGCTGGAGGCTCTGTGGGTCGCCCATCTGAGGATTCTTCTCATACACATCCTTCATCTTGTTCAGCGCATCTCTTCACACACATACACACAGTCACAATGTGAACACATTGTACATAAACAATTTAACAAATGACACTGACATGTCAATGAAATACTACTGGAGCAGAAACGTGGACAGTATAAAAGAGACACAGATCAGTGTTAAAGTAAGTCTTCCCACGGTCTACCTTTGGTCCACCTCTTTCTGTAGTTCTTTGCTGAGCTCGTCAATCCTAGCCTGCAGCCTCTTGCGTCTCTGTTCGGGAGGCAGATGACTGAAGTCCTCCAGTGATGGAGCCTGAAATCACATCAGTACACTGTCCAGTTACATTGACACAGTCACTCGTAGTCTCTAGAAACCTTCTCACAGCAAGAACCTACGAGAATTATACTAGGAGACCAGAGAAAGAATAGGTTTGAGAACCTCACTCTAGAACGGCGTGTAACACTAGACTTGTGCTATAGAACGCCACAAGGTGGGACAAATGCACAACTAGCTATGGCAGTCCAGATATCACACTACTGACTCACAACTTACCTTCACTGACCACTGTGTAGGTTTTGGTTACAATAGAAGAAAAGACAAAAAAATAAAAGATGGAATGGTTATCGAAACGTATGTGGCTCATGTAGGTTATTATGGTAACTAAGAGCACAGCATCACAAGGGTGTGACTATGGAAGGAGAGTTAGAGGTTGTCGGGGGTGTTTTCCTTTGGGAACAGAGTTACCCACAGTTGTCAAGAACAAAGGTAGACACAATCTGATGAGCACTATTAGTGTGTCAATCTGGGTGAAGTTATACTTGTTAATCTGTGTTATTATATTTCATTAATTGAATGGATAGCTTGATGCTACATAGTATTGGAAAGGCTATTCTCCAAGGAGAATACACTGTTCAAGATATCCTTTTAATTCCACTAAAAACAAGTTGACATCTTAAAAGCCCTCTTTAGATGATGTGATGCTATTTGAAGCAAGAAGAGGGTTGTTTCCAGGAAGTCCGTCTCTTTACTGCAGACAACCATGAATCACCTCATACATTAAGGAAATTAAACCAGGTCCTTCAGCCAGAAACCAATGAGACACACAGGGGTGACACACAATCAATGGTCTGGCACAGTAATACCACTGTGTGACATTGATTAGACTGTGTAGCCATCATTCAGTATATTGGCTGGCTCATGACGAGGTAAAGTTGACCTTCATTTCACATCGACATACCACTGTAACCACCCCCTATCCAAATACCACCTACAGCTTCAGTATCGCTTCCTACACTTCACACAACACACTCAATAATGGCACTCCTGTGATTTCAACACCCCCTGTTCCTAACTAGAGAATAACTGATTCAAAACCAGAGACAGAAGAGAGGGAGGTGAGAAGGGAGAGAGAGAGAAAGATAAAATAATGAAATCACTGCAAACCCAAACACACTGACATGCTCTTAGTCTTACCCCTCGTTTAAGACCCCTGAAAGAGGCTATCCTGGGTTTGACCGTTCTCATTTCAGACAGACAGAAAGCTATGGGGTCACTGGCAAATTTAGGAGACTGACAGTGGCTGGCGGTAGCCAAGTCGGGGCGGTGGGGAGCAGGGGGAGGAGAGGAGGGGGGAGACTGGGACAACAAAAAAGAGGTGATCAACCTCCAAACTTTTAGAACTAGGAACATATTGTAACGATTGAACATAAACTCATGGTGTTGTGTCTATATAAGTGATAAGCAGAGGTAAAAAAGTGGTTATCCAACGTATTATCCCACAAAACAAATCTCAACAGGAGAAACTCCAGGTAAGCAAGATCATGCAAGACGAAATTTGAGAGACCCTCGGGTGAGAAACAAGAATGGACATCAGACGAGCAGGCAAATCAAAGTCAATATGAGCACCAACACCCCTTGTATTAGACAAGTCATTTGAAATGGTGAGCTACTCTCACACAAACCTACAACAAGTTATAGATGAATAGACGGTATCGCCTTTGGCAGGTCAAAGTGTAGTGATTTAGGCAATGAGATAGACAATGCTAGATTTAGGTGACTGTTATAAAACACAGCTACCGTAAGGTATAAACCTACCAGTGGACTCTGTTATGAGAAAAAAAACAGACAAAAATCAGTGAGTGGGCATTAATACAAGTAGTTCACTATTGAAACAGTGAGCAAAGGTCTTGATAGCTGGTGATGATGAATCTCTCACCTTGGGCTTTTTCCCAAAGAGCCACAGTTTGTTCTTGGCCGCCTTGCTGATCGAGTGTTTGGGGTCTGGCTTGACCCCCCCCTCGTTCTTGGGGGTGCTGATAGTGTTGTCTGAGCCCGTCCGGGAGAGGTTCTGACTGTAGTCCTCAAACGGGAAGTCCCCTGGAGGCTCAAAGCCCGACTTAAACGACTCCACTACAATCGCTGAGTCCTGACAGAGAGAGAAGAGAAAGAGAGCATGAGACTGCATGACAGTGAACATCAATCAAACATTACAGACTGACATTTCTTTAAAATGATGTTTTCTGGGACACCATGACCACAGTGTAAAGCACAGCTCAGCCCCTGGTGGAAACCACAGGGTAGCATGCGCTGTGTGCATAAAGAAGAATCAAAGGAAAACATGTCACACTGAGTGGGAACAACTCTGCTCAGCTGGCTCCAGCAGTAGCAACAGCCAGGCTGTATGTAGGCCCATGGGTGGGAAGGGGAGAGGAGGCTCTGCCTGCCGGGGCCAGCCAGCAACACAAACACTGGAGGAGACAGAGGCCAGAGGCTGGAAATTAGGCAGGGGCTAACTGATACACCACAGCTAGCATGCTAGCAGATGCCCATAGTCTTCCAGTCATTGTGCTAATGCTAGTAGGCATTGGCTGACGAGACTTCCTCTAACCTCCTTCATACTGGACACAGAGACAATAAAATGGTATCCACCAGTTCAGCTGACTCTGGGGCAGTAGATAAAGGACCTCATTGCCAAAATCCCAAAGTATCCCTTTAACACTAGAACCGCCCGGCCTTTCAGCACCCGATAGAGAACGTTGCCGGGCGTCCTCTTCAGCACCCGATAGAGAACGTTGCCGGGCATCCTCTTCAGCATATGCATCAGATGCATATCAACCTACAAGGTGCGCAAACATAAGCACCAAAGTTTGATAAATAGTGCATAAACTATTGGAAAGGATAAATTGCATGAAGAAATATTAGTGAAAATATATCCATGTAAAAATATAACAACAATAGCTATTTGTTTAGATAGTCTAGGATATGTTTTGTATAATTCTACAAAGTCCTGGTGGAAAAACGTAGGCCTATAGCCTATTTGACACCACTTCCAGCCAATGACGCATCAACATTCTAACAATCTAATAAATACATTTCCTACATGCTATCGGAAGAATAATCATTTGGTTGTGTGTATGAAGGTCTTAGGTAACATTCGAATACTAAAAAACAATTATTTCAAAAGAACATAATAGCATTTTCATTAGTTTGTGTTACTCTAGGCCAGAGGTGTCAAACTCATTCCATGGAGGGCCTAGTGTCTGCTGGTTTTTGTTTTTTCCTTTCAATTAAGACCTAGACAACCAGGTGAGGGGAGTTCTTTACCAATTAGTGACCTTAATTCATCAATCAAGTACAAGGGAGTAGCGAAAACCCGCAGACACTCGGCCCTCTGTGGAATGAGTTTGACACGTGTGCTTCTAGGCTATAAGTAAAAACGAAAAACTACTAATTCAAGAGTTCAATCCATCACAAAGAAATCCATTATAATTTCGTTTTGGAAGGTCTAAAGAAACATTGTGGAAATAAGAAGATTTATTTAAAAAATAAAAGCATATTTTAAGTTTATTATGTTACTAGTCTTTGCCTAGTTGCCAGTGCAATGCTGCCACACAAGCAGTCATGTGCATGGACAGCGCTGATATTCTTGGAAAAAGTGATATTTGGAAATAGAGCTGCACCTCTTGAATTTTGAGAGTTAGTTGACAAAGGTAAGTGTCATAGAAACTGCAGAAAATGCTCTTTCTGATACTATATAGAAATCTAAACGTTTTACCTGAATGTGACTGTAGGAGGATTTGATAAAGTGGTGCTCCTTTCCCTGCATCTGTCAATTCCAAGCTGCGCCCATCTCTTCATGTACAATTTGACAACTGATAAAATTGTCACTCATCAGACTAATGTCAATGTAATATGGTCTTTAGTTTGGGTATAGTTTAGGTGTAGTTTCGATGGGCCAGCTGGTCAGGCTGGTCAGGCTGACTGGCATCGTTTGCTTCCCCTCACTCATCAACTCGGAAAGAGTCAAGGATATGTTTTGCATTATTCTAAAGGCCTACTGTAACACATAACATGTTTTCATTTCCCACAATACATTTTATTAGTAATAGAGTTATAGTAAATAAAACAGTCCCATAACAGCTTCTTTTTACAAAGTAAAACGTAAAAGAAAATGGTACCAACCCGCAAGGTGCGCCGACAAATTATTAACATGAGTGCCAACGCTGATAAATAGGCATATAAACTCAACATTACACAACTGTTGTTCTAAATTAAATCAACCTCTTCACCCTCCTTATCATTCAGTTAGGCCTAATTGAAATTAAATTGTGAAGTAACGTGCACAATTATCTCCCATTCATCCATGTAATTCATTCAGTGAGGGGAGAGAGACACAATAGCACCTGGCTGGGTACCAACGTCCTACAGCGCAAGTTGGTGAAAAGGTTCAATACTTTGAAAATGAGCAATGTAAAATACAAACATTTTGTAAAAGTCAGGGAAGGAGCAAGAGGTTGCATTTTGTTTTAGCATATTTTTTATTTATTTACTAAATCAAACATCAGTGGCCGTTGGCCTATGGCGGTTCCAGTGTTTAGAGAGCCCAGGGAGCCATTGCCTCACCGCTGGCCTGGCTGCTGGGTGGATGACTAACTACTGGTCCTGCTCCACCCATGCCATGAGCTGCCTCCGCTCTGTACCCTGCGCTAAAGTCACCATGCTAAAGCATAGACTTGTGTACACCCTGCTCCAAATTATAGAACACCGTGCTATATGCTTATGCTATAGGGAATCATGCTACTGTGTAGGCCACCATACCATAGTGCATCATGCTATAGGGCACCATGCTCCAGACCCACCTTGCGTTGGTCCACAGCCTTGGCAGCAGTCACCATGCCCTCCAGACACTTAGAGATGATGGGGATGACTCTGCGCTCCACGTCGGCAAAGCTCCGGTACGTCTCTCCCAGCTTCACTGTTCGCCTCTCGTCCATGTCCTGCAGGTTCTGGAGAGGTGGGAACACACACACAGTGACCTCTGACCTTTTGGTCTCCTGTTAGCCAATTACAGCTCAGAGTTCCATCTCTCCGGCCAATGCGGGATGAGACAGAAGTTGGAGCCTGGAGGAGAATGGCTGGCCGTGGCTTACCTTGAATATCTGTGGAATGGCCACGTTGAAATGTTTCCACTGCTCCCCGTTAAAGTTCTGCAGCTGAGCAGCGTACTCATTCTTACTCTCGTCTGCAGAGTGTGTGCGCAGGTACAACTGGGACTTTGCCTGCAGTGGACAAGAGGGAAAATTCAGGACCACTCAACATACACGGCAAAGGACAACCTCCGAGGTGTATGGGTGTAGGTAGTGTACATGTCATGGCTCAAGCCAGGTCAGGACGTACCTTTTCTACCTCTGACTTGGTGGCGTTGATGTCGTTGTCTAACCTGTCGTAGCTGATCTGTGATTTCTCTGCCTCCTTACACTCCCGCTCAAACTTCTTCTTGCTCTAAGAAAGTCAAATGGGAGATTGAGATTATTAGTCAAGACATTTTGACCTCTTCTCAAAACCAAGAGTCATCCTGCCTCGTAATGAAGGCAAGCCTCTACTATTTCTACAGGACATACAGTGGGGAGAACAAGTATTTGATACACTGCCGATTTTGCAGGTTTTCCTACATACAAAGCATGTAGAGGTCTGTAATTTTTTTTATCATAGGTACACTTCAACTGTGAGCCCACTCCTCCATACAGACTTTCTCCAGATCCTTCAGGTTTCGGGGCTGTCACTGGGCAATACGGACTTTCAGCTCCCTCCAAAGATGTTCTATTGGGTTCAGGTCTGGAGACTGGCTAGGCCACTCCAGGACCTTGAGATGCTTCTTACGGAGCCACTCCTTAGTTGACCTGGCTGTGTGTTTCGGGTCGTTGTCATGCTGGAAGACCCAGCCACAACCCATTTTCAATGCTCTTACTGAGGGAAGGAGGTTGTTGGCCAAGATCTCGCGATACATGGCCCCATCCATCCTCCCCTCAATACGGTGCAGTCGTCCTGTCCCCTTTGCAGAAAAGCATCCCCAAAGAATGATGTTTCCACCTCCATGCTTCACGGTTGGGATGGTGTTCTTGGGGTTGTACTCATCCTTCTTCTTCCTCCAAACACGGCGAGTGGAGTTTAGACCAAAAAGCTATATTTTTGTCTCATCAGACCACATGACCTTCTCCCATTCCTTCTCTGGATCATCCAGATGGTCATTGGCAAACTTCAGACGGGCCTGGACATGCGCTGGCTTGAGCAGGGGGACCTTGCGTGCGCTGCAGGATTTTAATCCATGACGGCGTAGTGTGTTACTAATGGTTTTCTTTGAGACTGTGGTCCCAGCTCTCTTCAGGTCATTGACCAGGTCCTGCCGTGTAGTTCTGGGCTGATCCCTCACCTTCCTCATGATCATTGATGCCCCACGAGGTGAGATCTTGCATGGAGCCCCAGACTGAGGGTGATTGACCGTCATCTTGAACTTCTTCCATTTTCTAATAATTGCGCCAACAGTTGTTGCCTTCTCACCAAGCTGCTTGCCTATTGTCCTGTAGCCCATCCCAGCCTTGTGCAGGTCTACAATTTTATCCCTGATGTCCTTACACAGCTCTCTGGTCTTGGCCATTGTGGAGAGGTTGGAGTCTGTTTGATTGAGTGTGTGGAGAGGTGTCTTTTATACAGGTAACGAGTTCAAACAGGTGCAGTTAATACAGGTAATGAGTGGAGAACAGGAGGGCTTCTTAAAGAAAAACTAACAGGTCTGTGAGAGCCGGAATTCTTACTGGTTGGTAGGTGATCAAATACTTATGTCATGCAATAAAATGCAAATGAATTACTTAAAAATCATACAATGTGATTTTCTGGCTTTTTGTTTTAGATTCCGTCTCTCACAGTTGAAGTGTACCTATGATAAAAATTACAGACCTCTACATGCTTTGTAAGTAGGAAAACCTGCAAAATCGGCAGTGTATCAAATACTTGTTCTCCCCACTGTAGATAGGAGAGCAAAACAGAGCAGAAGCACTATTTATTGTGGTTAATAAACAGGCAGCAGTGCAAACAAAAAACCTCTAAAGAAATGTATGCTCTCGTCCTGCCAGAACATCTGTGCTGCATTACGTGACAGTGCAACAAAGAGGAATACCTAAGGCATTACAACGCTGCCATTCTCAATGCGAGAATAATTCAGCCTTTGAAAATGTGACTCACAGGCAAACTGCAAAGGCATGAAATGCAGGAATACTTCTCTCATCAGTGTGTGTGTGTGTGTGCCCATGTGCTCTCTTATGTATGCATCTTCCTGTGTGTGTGTGTGTGTGTGTGTGTGTGTATGCAGTCCTTTAACTGTGTGTGTGTTTATGCAGTCCTTTAAATGTATGTCTATGTGTGTGTGTCTGTGTGTGTGTATGTGTATGTGTGTGTGTGTGTGTGTGTGTGTGTGTGTCTGTGTGTGTGTGTGTGTGTGTCTGTGCGCAGATGTAAATGGAGATCCTCTTGGCCCTCTCTCACACGCGGCCCAGCAGGACTGAGCGTCTAGCTGTCGGCAGAGGGGAGCAGGTCCCTGCTGGTGGTCCACGTGTCACGCAGGCCTCCTGCCCTGCGAGGGGCCTTCCCTGTCCCCGCCGTGCCCTGTGCCACGTGGCCCTCCCTCCCTCCATCCCTTCTCTTCTTCCCTGCCTCCTCTCACACACTCACATTGTCCATATGTTTCCAACACTGGTCCAGATACTGCTGAGCCTTCCTGCCCTCCTGGAGGTGCTGTGGAGTCAACACACACAAACATACAGATGTACTATCTTAATTTGACTAATTTCTCACAGAGGGAAAATAATCCTGCAGCAACAGGAAATGTGAATTATTATGTGGATTATAATTAATGGACAATTTTGTGTAGGGTTTGATACATATTTAGTTAAGCCTTTTTAAACCTTGAATACCCTACAATTTGCATGTCCTTCTGCACATTAAAATTATCTGCGACAACAGAGTGATCAAATTAAGATAGCACACCAGTATGAACAGGAGGATCTCAATACACACGTACAGTTGAAGTCGGAAGCTTACATACACCTTAGCCAAATACATTTAAACTCAGTTTTTCACAATTCCTGACATTTAATCCTAGTAAAAATTCCCTGTCTTAGGTCAGTTAGGATCACCACTTTATTTTAAGAATGTGAAATGTCTGAATAGAAGTAGAGTGAATGATTCATTTCAGCTTTTATTTCTTTCATCACATTCCCAGTGGGTCAGAAGTTTACATACACTCAATTAGTATTTGGTAGCATTGCCTTTAAATTGTTTAACTTGGGTCAAACGTTTCGGGTAGCCTTCCACAAGCTTCCCACAATAAGTTGGGTGAATGTTGGCCCATTCCTCCTGACAGAGCTGGTGTAACTGAGTCAGGTTTGTAGGCCTCCTTGCTCGCACACACTTTTTCAGTTCTGCCCACAAATGTTCTATAGGATTGAGGTCAGGGCTTTGTGATGGCCACTCCAATACCTTGACTTTGTTGTCCTTAAGCCATTTTGCCACAACTTTGGAAGTATGCTTGGGGTCATTGTCCATTTGGAAGACCCATTTGCGACCAAGCTTTAACTTCCTGACTGATGTCTTGAGATGTTGCTTCAATATATCCACATAATTTTCCTTCCTCATGATGCCATCTATTTTGTGAAGTGCACCAGTCCCTCCTGCAGCAAAGCACCCCCACAGCATGATGCTGCCACCCCCGTGCTTCACGGTTGGGATGGTGTTCTTCGGCTTGCAAGCCGCCCCCCTTTTCCTCCAAACATAACGATGGTCATTATGGCCAAACTATTCTAGTTCTATTTTTGTTTCATCAGACTAGAGGACATTTCTCCAAAAAGTACGATCTTTGTACACATGTGCAGTTGCATACCGTAGTCTGGCTTTTTTATGGCGGTTTTGGAGCAGTGGCTTCTTCCTTGCTGAGCGGCCTTTCAGGTTATGTCGATATAGGACTCGTTTTACTGTGGATATAGATACTTTTGTACCGGTTTCCTCCAGCATCTTCACAAGGTCCTTTGCTGTTGTTCTGGGATTGATTTGCACTTTTCGCACCAAAGTACGTTCATCTCTAGGAGACAGAACGCGCCTCCTTCCTGAGTGGTATGACGGATGCGTGGTCCCATGGTGTTTATACTTGCGTACTATTGTTTGTACAGATGAACGTGATACCTTCAGGCGTTTGGAAATTGCTCCCAAGGATGTACCAGACTTGAGGTCTACAGTTATTTTTCTGAGGTCTTGGCTGATTTCTTTTGATTTTCCCATGATGTCAAGCAAAGAGGCACTGAGTTTGAAGGTTGGCCTTGAAATACATCAACAGGTACACTTCCAATTGACTCAAATGATGTCAATTAGCCTATCAGAAGCTTCTAAAGCCATGACATCATTTTTTGAATTTTCCAAGCTGTTTAAAGGCACAGTCAACTTAGTGTATGTAAACTTCTGACCCACTGGAATTGTGATACAGTGAATTATAAGTGAAATAATCTGTCTGTAAACAATTGTTGGAAAAATTATTCATGCACAAAGTTTGTTAAAAATACATTTGTGGAGTGGTTGAAAAACGAGTTTTCATGACTCCAACGTAAGTGTATGTAAACTTCTGACTTCAACTATATAACTCACTCACTACGGCATAGACAAAATAACAAAACTATACACAACGTAACCACACTGTACATAATGAAGGCCTGCAATACGTACAACCAGGGATTAGTGTCCTACTAGTAAAGCCACTCACGTGTTTCCTCTCTGACTTGAGGTCCTGTGAATACCTCATCAGCTCTCCGTACACATTGTGTCCCATCTCCTCGGCCACTACCTCCCTCTGCCCAGCGTAGTCATTCAGCTCATTCAGGATGGAGTAGAACGACAGGCACGACGAGAACCTGAACACACAGGACAGGATACTCAACACTTGAGGTAAGCATTTATACTGGCCTCGGCCCTAGGGCACAGCAAACAAGGGTACTAGCAAGTGAAGTTTGACAAATGTATTTGTATGGATAGAGGGTAAGACAGAGAGAGATCCATGCTGTGGAACCCCTCCGATGGCAGTGGTTATGGCCAGGGCTATAATATGGTCGGTCCTATTCTGGACCTAGGCTCTGATTAAAAAGAGAGACCAGCTCCCTCTGTATCACACAGAGAGGAGGACGCCTAGTGGGAGCTAGAAGGCCAATAACATGCCGGACTCTGTATTAATATTGATAACAGGCCCACCTCCTCCTTAGTGACGTTACCATCACACTTTATTAGAATTCTCCTAAACCTCCATCCCCCCCCACATACACGCATCCACTGAGGAAGGACCAAGGAAGGTGGGACAGGGACATATGTTATGTATCCCTTAGAGGGCCTCCCTCACTCACTCCAGCCCTCCCTCCCTCGTCCTGTCCGGTTACAGTACCAGTGTTAGGAATTAGGACACAGGGCCAAATGATGCAAGGATAATGTAATTAATTAGGGGGAGGGTTTCAGAGAATTCAGAGGGTGGTGTCCCAACCATAGCCTGTCTTAAATATGTCCACTGTAAATATCAGTGCTGTGAGGCTGAGGCTAAAGGGAGCCAGCTCTCGCTCTCTCCCTCCTTCCCTCAGTCTCTCCCTCCTTCCCCCTCCCCCTCTCCCTCTCCTTCCCTCACAGCCCTTTCCTTTGATATCATTACTGTGCATTAGCAGCCAATAATGTCACCGTGGAGTGGCCAAGCACTGTGACCGTACATCAGAGCCAGATATTCTACACAGCTGTAGGACTTGCTAACTCTGTTACAGTGAGGGAAAAAAGTATTTGATCCCCTGCTGATTTTGTACGTTTGCCCACTGACAAAGAAATGATCAGTCTATAATTTTAATGGTAGGTTTATTTGAACAGTGAGAGACAGAATAACAACAAAAAAATCCAGAAATAAGATTGTAGACCTACACAAGGCTGGAATGGCCTACAAGACCATCACCAAGCAGCTTGGTGAGAAGGTGACAACAGTTGGTGCAATTATTCGCAAATGGAAGAAACACAAAAGACCTGTCAATCTCCCTCGGCCTGGGGCTCCATGCAAGATCTCACCTTGTGGAGTTGCAATGATCATGAGAACGGTGAGGAATCAGCCCAGAACTACACGGGAGGATCTTGTCAATGATCTCAAGGCAGCTGGGACCATAGTCACCAAGAAAACAATTGGTAACACACTACGCCGTGAAGGACTGAAATCCTGCAGTGCCCGCAAGTTCCCCCTGCTCAAGAAAGCACATATACAGGCCCGTCTGAAGTTTGCCAATGAACATCTGAATGATTCAGAGGAGAACTGGGTGAAAGTGTTGTGGTCAGATGAGACCAAAATTGAGCTCTTTGGCATCAACTCAACTCGCCGTGTTTGGAGTAGGAGGAATGCTGCCTATGACCCCAAGAACACCATACCCACCGTCAAACATGGAGGTGGAAACATTATGCTTTGGGGGTGTTTTTCTGCTAAGGGGACAGGACAACTTCACCGCATCAAAGGGACGATGGATGGGGCCATGTACCATCAAATCTTGGGTGAGAACCTCCTTCCCTCAGCCAGGGCATTGAAAATGGGTCATGGATGGGTATTCCAGCATGACAATGACCCAAAACACACGGCCAAGGCAACAAAGGAGTGGCTCAAGAAGAAGCACATTAAGGTCCTGGAGTGGCCTAGCCAGTCTCCAGACCTTAATCCCATAGAAAATCTGTGGAGGGAGCTGAAGGTTCGAGTTGCCAAACGTCAGCCTCGAAACCTTAATGACTTGGAGAAGATCTGCAAAGAGGAGTGGAACAAAATCCCTCCTGAGATGTGTGCAAACCTGGTGGCCAACTACAAGAAACATCTGACCTCTGTGATTGCCAACAAGGGTTTTTGCCACCAAGTACTGTCATGTTTTGCAGAGGGGTCAAATACTTATTTCCCTCATTAAAATGCAAATCAATTTATAACATTTTTGACATGCGTTTTTCTGGATTTTTGTCTCTCACTTTTCAAATAAACCTACCATTAAAATGATAGACTGATCAAGTCTTTGTCAGTGGGCAAACGTACAAAATCAGCAGGGGATCAAATACTATTTTCCCTCACTGTACTCTATTCTATGGAAGCAATTATACATTTAAAAAGTGCTGGGTTGCCATGGCAGTCCGTGTTTGTTGATGACAGGTCTAGTTGAAAGGCCCTGTGTGTGTGGTATAAAGCTGATACCGCTCACAGGTTGTTAACCATTTAATAAAACTGGGGCTAATCTACTCGCCTAGGTTCCTCCTCTTTGGAGCGCTTGGGACAGTACTTCTTCACCAGGTTCCTGTGAGGGGAGAGGAGACAGATGGTCAGAGACAGATAAGAGTGACAGACAGCTGCCTTTTTCACTCTCCAAGGCAGGAGCACATTAACCAAAATTACACAGATTTTTCATTATTTCAATAATTCCTGTATGTGAATATGAGGAAGTGATATGCTGAGATCGCTCAGTTAGTTTCCCTCAGTTAGATGCTCCTCTGAGACAGAGAGAGACTAGATAAAAGTAGGTCAGACTGACACAGATAACCTGGTACTGTGTGATATTCCTACTCTCTCCTCGGTTGTTCCCAACAGAACACATGCAGGAGGAGCAACACAAAGAAATGGTTCTCTTTGATAAAGTAGTCCCTCTGGAGAGGGGCTCCTGTAGTGTGGGGCGGTGCTGTGGGGCTCTTCAGGCATCGCTCCGGTTCCACTCGCTCTTCAGGGATGAATAGAGGAGGAATACAGAGAGGTTTTCAGAACTTGCCGCCGCCGTGCCCCCTCCTCCAATCAGCCCCCACTGAGCCCAACTAATGATGTCTGGTGCTTCCACCAAACAGCACTCTGTTTCCCCATCCTGGGGAGCAGGGGAGTAGCTCCCTGCACACACAGACTGATAAACATCAGCCTTGCCTGGTGCCGCTCTATGATTCACACAGAACAATACCTGAACACAGACAGACTGTCCAGGGAGTCAGGGACGGGGGAGAAATACCTCTACAGAAACGGTAGGGAGAGAAGGAGTGCTGGAAATGGTAGAAAATACTCATTCCACCCACAGCGTGAAGCCTATCAGCGTCTAACGCACGTTTTAAGAATGCATGAAGGCAAAATCACTGAGCTCTTCTTCTTCAGCCCATGATTCATTGCTGGTTCAATTATTCACTGGGTTACACACGCCGTGACTAAACATCCCCAGTTTAATAGGTTAGTCATCATTCACACTCATCTCCTTAAATAAAAAAATCTTCAGCGTATTGATGCTGTAACTAGGCAACACTCAAAGGGGGGTGTAGAGCCTCCTGGGGGGTGCAGAGGCCACAGCTGGAGCCTCTACGTTACCAGGCAGTGACGATGACAGCTCCAGGGGGACTGGCTGGGGGTCGGAGGGACACGGGGGTGTTTCTAAATCTTACTAACAGAGATACTTACGGCTTGAATGTGCCTATATGACATCTAATACCGGATGAGGCACCAGTTATTCACAAACAAGTACAGAAAAATACATTCAATTAAATGTGTTAGCAGCAACCATTTTTTCCAGACTGCATTTATTTCATTGGGGAAACAAACCAGTTTAATAAAACTGATCACGTGAGAGGAAAGGACAGTGAGCGTCATGCTCTCTCAGCCATGGCAGCAGCTCCGAGTAGAGGGGACAATTAAGCAGGAAGCAGAGGTGTGAAGTTGAACCCCATCATGTCATGGTCATCATGTCATGGTGACGTCACACGTGTGTGTGTGGGCAGGTTCAGTGAGTGGTCACCTATGGTTTACGAACCTAGCCTAAACAGTATCTTCCTATTCCCAGCCTAATCTTGTTAAACCAGTGGTCTCACAATCTAATTCAAGAACTGGTAGAATGTCGTTTTAGAACTCCTTGTTAGGGGTTTTGCTCCTTGGTAGATTTGCTCCAAAAGGTTATAACACATGGATGTCAGGGAGGACACAGCCTTGAGAGCATAATCCAACAGCGTATAATGGGTATACATCTGTAACCAACTCCAGCTTTACCATTTGAGGGGCGTTGGCATCTGCCCACTCCTCTAATGTCTAGAGACTGGCCAGTAGCCACCTCCTAGAAATCAATTTGTTCCGTGGTTAAGCCTATTATATTGATTTGTGGCCCCCCAAAAATCAATTCATGGGAGCACAACCACGTCAAATTGGGCTGAGTTGGCCCAATTGTTCAGGCTGAGTGGTCTGTCTGTACCACAGATGATTTTAGATATTCATCAAAAGACAGGATCCAATTACATTATTTGATAATTATCCTAGTCATTATTTAATTACCTGACATACAACACTGATATAACATGATTAACATATTGAAGGTTAATATGCAGTACTAATGCATCCATGTCTAATATACGTCTACATCTAGAACACAGAATACAGTATTCTACACAGAATACTAATTAAATTAATTGTTCAAAGTATAGGTAAAACACCTCAAAAACAGTTACGATAAAAGCCACATGGGCCAGAGAGTTTGAATAGGTTCTTACCTTAACTGTTTTGCATATGTCTGTTCGATCTCCAGCCTTTCCTTGACAAACTTTGCATACCTCTCTAGGAAGTCGATCCCCCATTGAGTATGCTTGTCAAGGTTTTCAAACTGGTCCTGAGAGAGAGATGGGGAGAAGGAGAGTGGTTAGGGTTGGAGGGAGACATTGTATGAGCGCTTAGTGACATGCACATGATGGATTCAATTAAATGAGCCATGAATGAGAACCTGAATGAGTGAATGAGTCGTCTGACATTGAATAACAAACACATGTTGAGTCACTACTTTATTCCTGTGCCAGGCTGTATTTCCTCAATGATCACACTGGGTAATATCAAGAGTATGTCAAATGAAAGGAAAGCTACAGACACACAGCGCAGGCATACAGAGTACAGACACTCCATACTTCTATTGATGAGAATTCCAGCTAAGGTGTCTAAGAGAAGAACCAGTAACCTTTCGTCTCCAGAGTTAAAGGGAAACTTCACAATTGTTCAACTTCATATTCATCATCTCCAGCAGCACCCCAACATCAACATATGTGAAAATGGCGTGCTTCTATGTTTTGTAGTAAAAATGATGTGTGTGTCTGTGTTTCCAATGACATCAGTGAAAACCCTAACCCAGTCAACACAGCGCATACTTTCAGCTGTCTGTCCTCATGTGACCCTCTTCTTCTTTTTGAGGTTAACCTATCCAGTAAGCACTGTGCACATTCTACACACAACCACACATAGCTGAGGCAATCCCCATTAACTGAAGGCCTACTTGGAACAACTCAACATCTAGCCTACATGATATCAGTAGCCAGTTTGAGCCTATAGAGGCGGCTTAAGGAGGATGGATTAAAATGGTGTGATCTCATTTATGACCATTACATTTCTGTTCCCTATTCTGACTGACTCTACCCTTTCCTCAACTTCATTCACACCACTGGTTCTCCTCCACTACTGGGTTGGTCCCTCTCCTCTCTGCTTTAAGGTCTGAGCTGCAGCTGACAAACAGAGAGACAGGACAGTGATGATTTGATTATTCTGTGCCACTGGACGCTAACCCTCTGAAGCCAGCTTGGCTCCACGACAGTCTGGCACAACCAGCCAGGGAGACTAGCCTACATGTCCCCTACTTCAGCCATGACGTTCACCTAGAACACTGGATCAGAAAGGATATATGTTCAGCAAGGCCAAGTTTGAGATTCAGCCCAACTAAAGTGAAGAGAAACAGATTGTACAGTAAGCTTGGGCGGTATACCGTATACTGGGGTATTTGGAAATAGCCAAGGAATGGTTTTTCAATAAATTGTTATATTTGTAGCTACTTTTTAAGTAAATACGTGCAGTCAACTTATGCAATACGTTAGGAGATAAAGCAGATTGGGTTCTTCATTTCACCTGTCTAGGGATGTCCGCGACAAAAAAAAAAATCTTGGTCGACCGAGAGTCGTCTGCTCTTTCGACCAATCGATTGGTCAACATTTTATTTTTCCATATATAGACACATTCTATGTGTTTTAAATCAAATCAACTATATGCACTGAGCTTGTCTGATGCTTTAAGCGCACTGTTTGATTAAATAATTAAGACACAAATGACTAGAGGGAGTACGACCGCAATTACATTTTACATTTACATTTTAGTCATTTAGCAGACGCTCTTATCCAGAGCGACATACAGTTAGTGCGTGCATACATTTTTCATACTGGCCCCCCGTGGGAAGGTATTGATTTGATTGTGCAGGGCTGGACTCCGACTTGCTGCGCTGTGTTAAAGAAAGACAGCCAGTGACTGTTTAAATAGCACCCATTGTCTCACTCTCCTCCCTGCTGCAGTGACCACCACAGAACATCAACAGTGTTTATCACGCTGTCCGTGTTTCTGAAGCTGCAACATAATTACAGCCATTACTGACTGAAAAGTTCTGTTACTGAAATCCTTCATTTGTTTAGGAAAAACATTCCCTATTCCCTCAACCCTTGCTCTCTTTACATGACACATGTATGCTTTGCATGCTGACCTTTAGCATATCATGATCACATCAATAAATTGGTTATAACAAACTCTGAACACCGTACCACATTTGACAGCAAAATGGATGCAGAGGACGTGACAAACTCGAAACGGGGGAATGTTTACTGGTTGCTCAGGAGGTAAAGGTGAAGTCAGATGTGTGGAATACATTTAACTAGTTGTAGAAAATACTGGAGATCAAGAAAAAGAAGGTAAGGAGCAAGTGCTGCGTGCATATTATGTGTACCAAACAGGTGTTGTTCGATTACAATATAATATTCCTGACCGATTGGAACAATGCAAACAACAATAAATTATAAGCGTACCAGAGTCTGCAGTAAAAAAATAAAATAAAAAGTAAAACCTTTATTACAGCAAAGACTAAAAACAGTCGCATTCATTCGTGAATGCAATTTCTGAAAATGAACGGTTTATTGTTTACGCTAATTATTCAAGAGTTGCTTTGTTATTTTATTTAAAAATGAAAATGCTTGATTGCATTTCAAATCATGAATGACTCGTATGCTGTGTGATGACATGAACAAATGAATGACTGATTGATACAGCAGCCTACATAAGTATTGAAATATAGGCCTAAGTAAGTTACGGTATTAAGACTAAACAGGATGAGCTCTTAGGCCTACAGCTCGATGGTGGTTATACTTATAATTATAATGATGATCATAATAATAATAATAATAATAATAATAATAATAATAATAAGGAGGAGAAAACTGAGAGTTATTATTATTATAAATAACAAATTTGACAATTTGGAACACTGTAAACACTAAATCAATTATAAATAATACCAGAGGCTGTGAAGCCTTTATTACAGCATAGCAAAGATTAAAAACAGCCGAATTTTTGTGAAATTGTTTATCCGACATGTTGTGGTTGCTTGAGGCTTGGTGCTCACAGAATCACTAGGCTATTAAACAAACACTCAAACAGGCAACAGAAGCAGGACCCGTCTTTATTTCTGTAAATATACAGTACCAGTCAAAAGTTTGGACACACCTACTCATTCAAGGGTTTTTCTTTAATTGTACTATTTTCTACATTGTAGAATAATAGTGAAGAAATCAAAACTATGAAATACAACATTTGAAATCATGTAGCAAACCAAAAAGGGTTAAACAAATCAAAATATATTTTATATTTGACATTCTTCAAATAGCCACCCTTTGCCTTGATGACGGCTTTGCACACTCTTGGCATTCTCTCAACCAGCTTCACCTGGAATGCTTTTCCAACAGTCTTGAAGGAGTTCCCACATATGCTGAATACTTGTTGGCTGCGGTCGACTCATCCCAAACCATCTCAATTGGGTTGAGGGATTGTGGAGGCCAGGTCATCTGATGCAGCACTCCATCACTCTCCTTGGTAAAATAGCCCGTACACAGCCTGGAGGTGTGTTGGGTCATTGTCCTGTTGAAAAACAAATGATAGTGGGACTAAGCCCAAACCAGATGGGATATCGCTGCAGAATACTGTGGTAGCCATGCTGGTTAAGTGTGCCTTGAATTCTAAATAAATCACAGACAGTGTCACCAGCAAAGCACCCCCACACCATAACACCTCCTCCTCCATGCTTTACGGTGGGAAATACACATGCGGAGATCATCCGTTCACACACACCGCGTCTCACAAAGACACGGCGGTTGGAACCAAAAATCTCAAATGTGGACTCCAGACCAAATGACACATTTCCACTGGTCTAATGTCCATTGTTTGTGTTTCTTGGCCCAAGCAGGTCTCTTCTTCTTACTGGTGTCCTTTAGCAGTGGTTTCTTTGCAGCAATTCGACCATGGAAGGCCTGATGCACACAGTCCCCTCTGAACAGTTGATGTTGAGATGTGTCTGTTACTTGAACTCTGTGAAGCATTTATTTGGGCTGAATTTCTGAGGCTGGTAACTCTAATGATCCTATCCTCTGCAGTAGAGGTAATTCTGGGTCTTCCATTCCTGTGGCGGTCCTCATGAGAGCCAGTTTCATCATAGCGCTTCATGGTTTTTGTGACTGCACTTGAAGAAACTTTTCGAAGTTCTTGAAATGTTCCGTATTGTCTGACCTTCATGTCTTAACGTAATGATGGACTGTCGTTTCTCTTTGCTTATTTGAGCTGTTCTTGCCATAATATGGACTTGGTCTTTTACCACATAGGGCCATCTTCTGTATACCCCCCCCCCCCTACCTTGTCACAACACAACTGTTTGGCGCAAACGCATTACAAATGAAATAAATACCACAAATTAACTTTTAAGAAGGCACACCTGTTAATTGAAATGCATTCCAGGTGACTACCTCATGAAGCTGGTTGAGAGAATGCCAAGAGTGTGCAAAACTGTCATCAAGTCAAAAGGGTGGCTATTTGAAGAATCTCAAATATAAAATATATTTTGATTAGTTTAACACTTTTTTGGTAATTACATGATTCCATGTGTTATTTCATAGTTTATGTCTTCACTATTTTTCTACAATGTAGAAAATAGCAAAAATAAAGAAAAACCATGGAATGAGTAGGTGTGTCCAAACATTTGACTGGTACTGTATGTATAACTTCATGAGCTGGATTGCCATTCTTTGCAATTCGTTTATTTTCGTTTGCGGTCGTTAGCATATTTAGCTAGCTGCCTACATGGAAATTCGCTATTACTTGTGCTAATTTTCTTAGCATTCTGGTAATAGATGCCCAATGGGCTTTTTTGCAGGGTTTTTAGGCGCCCCCTTGTGTACTAAGCCGGTAATAACGTAAATCCCGGCGTGAGAGAAGGACGGTATGAGGATATGAAAATCTGGATACCGCCCAACTCTACTGTACAGTACAGCTAGCTAGGTCTAGGAGGGAACAGTGGAGCTATACCAAAGTCAGTCAGACTCAGCATACTGTTAGCCTTTGATTTCACCTGAGGGCTAACCGTCGTACTTCAGAGCTTGTTAGGAGGCTGAGAATATATAGTGAGAAACTGTCAGTATCATCCCCACCACAGATCTATACACAGCTAAGCCCTGAGTCAGGTGAGGTGAGTAACTCTCTCATGCTGTGTTCTGGGATATAGAGGGAAAGAGAGGAGGATAATATAGAGGGAAAGAGAGGAGGATAATATATAGGGAAAGAGAGGGGGATAATATAGAGGGAAAGAGAGGGGGATAATATAGAGGGAAAGAGAGGGGGATAATATAGAGGGAAAGAGAGGGGGATAATATAGAGGGAAAGAGAGGGGAATAATATAGAGGGAAAGAGAGGGGGATAATATAGAGGGAAAGAGAGGGGGATAATATAGAGGGAAAGAGAAAGAAGGTTGGATTCCAGTTTCACCCTGAAGCAGACTGTCTGAAGAGAGCTCCGGTGTCTCCTCCTCTCCCCATGTCTGAGCTGTGCTGGAGGAGAGGGGGAGAAAGGGAGAGAAGGAGAAAAGTAGAGAGAGAGGGGAAGGGGTGTCTCAATCTCTCCCATGGCTTGGTCCCTGCCTGGGAGCGAGGCAGTGTTTAGGCTTGGCTTAGGACCTAGACAGACCCACAGAGACTGACTGGTGGACTCCAGCCAACACACTTCCTCTGTGAGAGAACACTACGCAGGCCGTCCCTATGGACCCCTCCTCACTGACGCGTCACACAGACTCTGTCCATATGCACACGGGGAGGGAGGGAGGAGAAAAAGAAAGCACGGGCTACAGTCAATTCCATGGGCCTGTTATATCATACATTAAACACATTCTCAGAAAATGTGAGCACAGATCATGGGCTAATACTATGAGTCTTTCCTACGACTAATACCATGACTTTACCTTCCTCTGACTCAGGGACAGAGATGTGTTGTTCATGTAAAAATATTCATGAACATGTAAGTATCTGTACCCTGTAGGCTCTATAAGATCAACAACTGATACTGAATTGACAACCATTCCAGAAGTACATCCCTGCGACTAGGCAAAGCATGCCAAATGAGATATGCAAGACAGCACATGTACACAACCTTTCTTTCACACCAAGACACAGACAGACAGAGACAGAGAGACATAGACAGAGACAGAGACAGAGACAGAGACAGAGACAGAGACAGAGACAGAGACAGAGACAGAGACAGAGACAGAGACAGAGAGAGAGAGAGAGAGAGAGAGAGAGAGAGAGACAGAGACAGAGACAGAGACAGAGAGAGAGAGAGAGAGAGAGAGAGAAACAATGCGCTAAAGTATTTTCAGGAGCATTGACTGTGACCAGGTCTGCCTGAGCGGCCAGGCCCCTACTGTTGCTACATTCTGATTCACACAGCTTTATCAGCCACCTGGATGGAAATCATTTATCCTCCAATAAAATGGCTTCCTTTGCCATTTCAGGCCCTCCAGAGTTTAAATGCTCAGCACATGTCAGGGTCATGTACTCATGAAAGCCTGGGGGGGGGGGGACAGAGAACAGAGAAGGAGAGGCCTTATGGCTCCAATAACGATAAGAACCAATGCTTCTCACTTCTGCTTTATTCTCCTCTGACTTTTCACACAGTAAACAAACAGAGCAACTCTTAGTTGTGTTAATGAATGTTGACATTTGAGAACGACCACATTAGTTGCGCTGATGCCAATACCGATTTTTGGGGGTCAAGGAGGTTGATATTTTAGGCCGATATTCAATATCATTATATTTGAAAATGCTGATGAGAAAATTTTTCTTAAACAATTCAGCTGCCAGGATGAAAAATTTAATAGGCTCTATGCACGCATCACTTCCGCATTGGCGTAAGGATACTTGGGCATTTCCGGTTACGAGAAAAAAACAGACAGTGACAGTAGACCGTTATGATGGCAGAGATGAAGTTTACAAGGTGTTTGCTGGAGTTGCCTAAAGTATCTGTTAATGATATACGGAGGGTCGTCCGGACATCCAGTACGACACCACGTAGCAAACTGGATAAAGGCTTCACATTTTACGTTTCTTCTTTACTTTGCAACTTTGAAGGTAATATGCTAACGCTAGCTAGCCTGAGCTAGAAGCCTTGCTTTGGTGTTTTAAGTCATGACTCCGTCCTGCTTCAGGTTAATCATGCTTTAAATAAAGTTTAATAATGTGTATATACCACTCACTTCATGTGTTTGTACTTTTATGAAAGTATCAGGTAAAAACAGGGCTACAAATGAGATCTCTGTGAGAGCCCACTGCTACCGCTCAATGAAGAAACTAAAGCCACCACACCAGCTGAGAGTAGGACTAGATTAAGTGACACGTTCAAAGTTCTGTTGAACTTGTTCAAGGTTCTGTTCAACACATTTTACTCGTTTAATGTTACCACAGCTTTGATTGCCATTGCTAAGGGAACACTTTAGAACTTTAGTGGTTTTCACGATAGCTGAACAGTGGTAGCCTAATACAGACCAGGGTAGCTGAGTGGGAATTGCCATGCTTTGTTGTTGGGTCTGTTGTAAACAAATTGGAGTTTGGTTTGAAATGTAAACAATAATGAGATTACTACTTTTTCCTGACTTGAGGACTGCAATGACAGTAACATATTCCACTAAGCTATTCTTCAAACTGCTGATGTTCTACTCAAAACTGTCCTGTCATCTTTACTTCTTTCTTTATAAACATATGGCCCAACTTCCTTGCTTTTGTACTTGATGTTTCTATTTTTCAAGAGGAATTAGGAGCAAAACCTTCACTCTACTATTGTTATTGGTACTAGGCTACAATGCTGCACCACTCACCTACTGCTCTGCCAATACTGTTTGAAGGAAGGTAAATGGCACAAGACAATAGGTAAGTGGTGGGAGACAGTATAGCCAAGTGGTGCAAGACAGTAGGAAAGTGATGCAGAAAGCACAAAAGTGTGATGTAATGTGTGTAATTATGTAATTCACTGTCTTTGGGAAAAGTGAAAAAACTAACAGAAGAATTGCATCTGGCAGACACTGTACATTGCGTGTACAAAGTGTACACTCTTTCGTACGTTTACACGTCATCGTGTTATAAGTCAAGACGAAGTATTACAAGTAAAAACATGAACAAACATAAAGATAAACAACAACGACGAAAATTAACCGTTTCGGATGTTTTTGACGACAAGCATTCAATGCTAGCATACGGTAGCACGGCATTCTACGATAACCGGAAGTTTACATCCATCCTGAGATTTAACCAGAAATACGTCATGCTCGCCTGTGCCTATCGCCTATTGGCTAGTTCAGCTATCTGTCAAAAAATGGGCGGGTTGTAACTTGATCCTACTGCTACGATTGGATAGAGCGAGGCTGTAACTCCGCTCCTTTTCACATCTCTCATATCACTTGCTGGCTGCTGTTTAATGCTACTATGATAACTAGCTCAATGGCGATGACATTTGCTACCAAGCCATAAATATGCATAATATCTAACAAGGAGAGCGAGAGTAGGAAAACGATTTAACGACGATTCACGTCCTGTCTGAATGACTCAAATCTGCCCATAGTTTGAGAAGTGAGAACGCATACACGCACGCTGATCTACAACTTCTTGGATGGCTAAATAATCCACCCAAAAAATTAAGCATTCAACCTCAGTCCCCACCCAATGTTCAATCTCAGGGTCCATTGTCTGTCCTGGACAGCCAATTTGACACTAGACAGGGATAAATTGCCCCGTGCTGGAAATGTTACATTTTCAAAAACTGGAAATGTGCTTTTCATTCAGTTACAACACTGACATAATGCAGGAAGATTCTTAGGTAGCTAAACCTATTGCCAACCTTTATTTAGGCAAACACTTCCTTCTTTCCCTATTACGACAATCATCTAATCTGACTATCAAGTGTCAATTTACGGATACGATTGCGGATGGTCAGATCAGTACACCAGTAAATAGCTAAAGTTACACCAAAGAGGTTTAGAAACTCTGTGGTTACACCGCAAGACAGATGGCTCGTTGCCGAAAATGGTGCACGTTCAAAATTATAAACAACTAACGTTAGCTAGCTACGTTGGCTATTCGCTCCCATCTGATATCTTAGCACCGTGGTTATCTAGCCAGCTAGCTAGAATAGTAGCTAATATAGCTAGCTAGCTAACACCAAGGATGAATTAGTTATTGTAATCTTTGCAGGTCACAAGCTTGCTTATTACATGCATGTCCGGGCACGTCGACACGAGCCTTGTTATTAGTGAATTAAACTAAACTAATATTTGCAACAGGCCACTAAATTCATCAGTTTCTCAATACTGCACCTTTCTGTTGGAGAATGAGATAGCTTGCTTGCTGCTACTGATTTTCGATAGTCGATAGACTAGAAAAGGCCAATATCGGCCTGATAATGACACGTAAACGGAAGTGACCACAAATAAAGTTGGGTCAGACGGGTTGTCCTTCCTTCCATTAACGTCAGCAGGTAAACCAGCTCCTCCTTACCCTCCACGCTCTGATTCCATCCAAACCCAAATAGATAGTTAAGATAAATAGTTCATGACAACCTACATGAGACGGCGTTAGTTGGTGTATGTCACATTCTGTCAATGATGGGTGTGTGTGTGTGTGTGTGTTAATGGACACATCTAGGGATTACTCAGGGTACACTGAGCACTATCCCCAGCCCCTGCAGCATGCCTCCCAAGGAAATGACTTTACCAGGAGACTTGTGCTCTGCTCAAGTGGAAAAACAGTATGACTTCAAGCATCTGTCTGCCAGCCACCATCTCTTACAGGCCCCTGCACACGCATGCTGTAAACACACGTGCAGACGTAGGTAATACTGTTAGAGCATGACGGTGATAGGTACCATACCAAAAAAGAATTACATTAAAGTAATAATATTTCTATGATAGCTTCTCTCCTCAGGTCAGTGGTAAGATCTGTGATGTGCCTTGATTGTATAGCAAGTTCAGACGAGCACCCCATCAACCATCACATCCTCTATGCTGTGCACAGAGCAGACAGAGCTGTGTACAGTACTAAGCCTGTGTTTTCTCCCTCAACAACACCACTCTACACTCTAACCTCTAGGCATGGCCTGTTCAGAGTTATGACGTTATGAGTGAAATGGTTGAAAAGCACCTGACTCATCCAGCAGGTGACGGCATGTCTGCATGTCGGCTACAGTATATAGCAGCCAAACTTCCTCAACTAAACAAGGTCAACTCAGTCCCTGGTAAAGGTGTGGTCTACCGGATAATTCATACTGACAGTAACAGCTTGGGTACAATACAATGCTAATGGAAAATCAGGGCAGAATACGCACGCGCGCAAAGAATCGGCCAGACTACTGTCACATGGTTTGTGCCAAGACAGCAACATGAGAGGTATTTACAGTGTGAAGGGCAGAACAATGGGATAGGAGGAAAACCACAACACCTCAAGTCCCCAAAATAATCTCTCAATGGACTGAGCTCAGCAACCCACAGTGACTACTATGATGACAACGGGTAACAACCTTGCAATAGCACTGAATCAGAGCAAGGGAGGAGGGGGGCTTGTGATGAACAAATAATAAGTGGGTCCCAAAAAATAAATAAAAATATATGTTACAGCAGCAAGGTCTGTTTCACAGTTTCATCGAACTAAGACCCCCTGTGAATGTAACTTCAGTTGTTGGTGCTGTGCTGCTTCCTCTCCGACATAAGCCTGTTGTTTACTGACACTAGCCCATTCCCATATGGGTCCCCTGGCGTAGCTGCACCGCTGGGCCTAATGGATGTTTTCAATAACACAAGGCAGTTTGAACTCATCATAGTGGGCCTGGGAGCAGAGCCTATCCTCCCAGGACAGCCTGTGTACTATGAAAGCACAGCCTGTGTTTTCATTCTCCGGTCACTGCTTAATCTCAAAGTGATAGTATTCTCTCTCTGCGGCAGAGATATCACAATATGCTGAATGTGGTCCAGAGCCAAAGAAGGGCTTGATTCTGGCCCAGTATATATAGTGGTGTTTAGGGCCAGCACTGCATCTGTTGGGAAACAGCTTACACATGCAGTACAGCCAGTCCTTACAACATAGAACACAGCTAGAGCCTCTTCAGTCTGTCAGTCAGAGAAAAACGAGCTTCAATGGACCAATGACAACAACATAAAGGCAAAATGCTATGGAAAGTTATGTTTTTCAGCGCAGCCCTTACTTATCCTGCAGGAAAATAACTTTCCTGTGGGAGAACCTGCAGGCTATGAGCTGCATTAATAAACAAGTATAATTCATCTGAATAATCTGAGCATTAAAATGAATAGGCCTAGGTCTCCTATAAACCACTGTGTTGACTTCATGAAGAGAGGAGACAACTGAAGACTTATGGCTAGGCCCAGGACAGACTGGCTTCTGTCTTACAGCAGAAACACAGCTTTGGCCATTACACCAAAGGCTCCTGTTGACCCATGAACTGCTGTTACTCTTTGCTCCTCACTTTTGAGTGTTGTGATGATACAGGTTACTGGTGCCATCGAAGTGCAGAATACTATTACTAATTAACTCAACTACCAGGCATAGCTGACAGTGCAGTGCAGTGCAGGAGCAAACGTTCATTTTACATTTTAGTCATATAGCAGATGCTCTTATCCAGAGCAACTTACAGTTAGTGAGTGCATACATTTATTTTTTTATTTTTTTCATACTGGCCCCCCGTGGGAATCGAACCCACAACCCTGGCGTTGCAAGCGCCATGCTCTACCAACTGAGCTACACGGGTTCATGTTCCGAGAGTTTCTGTGTCGGTCTGTCCCGTCTGTCTGCCTTACGTCAGCTTTCCTCCATCGCTCGATACTCATGAATAAGTAACTCCATGAGCTCATCATCCCATCCTTGGCCTGCCTGCTCCTCTCTGGCTCACCACATCCACGTCTGTACTGTGACACACCATACAGTAACACAACATACAGAACAAAGCTTCACAGTGCAATGCAGCACAATAGAGCACAGTGCAGAATGGACTGGCCAGTAATCTGGGCCCAGAGCTCACCTTTCAGTAACCCGACCTCCACACAGAAGCCTGTCACCACTAGGATCTCTCCATGGATAAGCCTGAGGGGGAACAGCAGTATGGAGGCCAGAGTACAAGCCAACAGACCGTTGGATCTGTCTGGGAAAGAGACTTCAAGCCAGGGTTCTCATTCTCAGGGGCTGGACTGACTGAGAGGAATGTATTTTTTGGTGTGAAGAGGGGAGAAACGTCCTTATGTATTCCCAGGAATTTGGGTGGAGATTCCCAAAGTGCCAGTTCAGCAGATCAGGTTTCTCTTTTAAGTGTTTCTCTGTTTCATTCTCCAAGGTTTCTCTTTGCAATGTCAGGGGATGATGTGTTCTGAGACACACAGGGCAGTTCCAACATCACTGCTATGCCATTTAGCCTGCCCGGTCTCCCTTTCCTCACTCTATACCTCAACTAGAGTCAGATGTTTTCATGGAGTTCCGATGGTTGAGTTTCAATGTAATTAATCTATCTTGTAAACGATCTCCCCATTTCCAAAAGTATTTTTCCCTCTAGAGAAGATCCCTCGTCCCAGAGTGGGAGCCCTGTTAACACATGGGACAGTACTAAGGGGCAGTGCACAGGATAAATTTAACAGAGATGGCCGTCTTACATTTCCTCTCATGATGAAAGATGCAGAGCAAACATTATGATTTGATGAAATTCAGTACCCATACCGCTAACATTTCAGTAAAGACTTTACTGACCATAAGACCACATTTACTGACCATGCAATAACTTTCACTGAACAAAAACAAAGGGAACATGTAAGGCAGCCTCCCAAAACTGCAGACTAGCAGCAACTAGCCACAACCCCAGAGGAACACAAGCATATCTGAAAAGGCATCTCCCTAGGCCAGAGGAAAACAGCCTTACTAAGAATGTCAGGAAGTGATGTCATCACTGGAAAAATAACATCAGGACTCCCAAGGTCTCTCTCTACTTGAAATGCTCTGCTCCATGTAGATAATAAAGGGGTTTGATACATCAAGCTACACACAATACCCCATGATGAGAATATATATATTTTTTAACGGAAATATCACATTTACATAAGTATTCAGACCCTTTACTCAATACTTTGTTGACGCACCTTTGGCAGCGATTACAGCCTCAAGTCTTCTTGGGTATTACGCTACAAGCTTGGCACGCATGTATTTGGGGAGTTTCTCCCATTCTTCTCCGTAGATCCTCTCAAGCTCTGTCAGGTTGGATGGGGAGCGTCGCTGCACAGCTATTTTCAGGTCTCTCCAGAGATGTTAGATCAGGTTTTATGTCCGTGTTCTGGCTGGGCCACTAAAGGACATTCAGAGACTTGTCCTGTAGCCACTCCTGCGTTGTCTTGGCTGTGTGCTTAGGGTCGTTGTCCTGTTGGAAGGTGAGCCTTCGCCCCAGTCTGAGGTCCTGAGCGCTCTGGAGCAGGTTTTCATCAAGGATCTCTCTGTACTTTGCTCTGTTCTTCTTTCCCTCGATCCTGACTAGTCTCCCAGTCCCTGCCGCTGAAAAACATCCCAACAGCATGATGCTGCCACCACCATGCAGGTTTCCTCCAGACATGACGCTTGGAATTCAGGCCAAATAGTTCAATCTAGGTTTAAATCAGACCAGAGAATCTTGAGTCCTTTAGGTGCCTTTTGGCGAACTCTGTCAGAGTGACCATCTGGTTCTTTGTCACCTCCCTGACAAAGGCCCTTCTCCCCCGATTGCTCAGTTTGGCCGGGGAGGCCAGCTCTAGGAAGAGTTTTGGTGGTTCTAAACTTATTCCATTTAAGAATGATGGAGGCCACTGTGTTCTTGGGGACCTTCAATGCTGCACACATTTTTTAGTACCCTTCCCAAGACCTGTGCCTCGACACAATCCTGTCTCGGAGCTCTACAGACAATTCCTTCGATCTCATGGCTTGGTTTTTGCTCTGACATGCACTGTCAACTGTGGGACATTATATAGACAGGTGTGTGCCTTTCCAAATCATGTCCAATCAATTGAATTTACCACAGGTTGACTCCAATCAAGTTGTAGAAACATCTCAAGGATGATCAATGGAAACAGGATGCACCTGAGCTCAATTTCGAGTATCATAGCAAAGAGTCTGAATACCTATGTCAACAAGATTATTTTTTATAAACGTGAAAACATTTCTAAAAACCTGTTTTTGCTTTGTCATTATGGGGTATTGTGTGTAGTTTGATTAGGATTATTTATTTTTTAAATCCATTTTAGAATAAGGCTGCAATGTAACAAAATGTGGAAAAAGTCAAGGGGTCTGAATACTTTCCGAATGCACTGTAGCTGCAGGGACAATACCCTCATTACACCCTGGTGTTCTGAGGCAGTGTAAAAAGCAGGCAGCCAGTTGCTAGGAGAGCGGGGCAGGGAGCAGGGTGGAAAATGTCACCCTGTCTAAAACACTGGCATCACTCTGCAGGCCCTGCCTGCAGTGAGTCAGTGAGTTTGTGAGTGTGTGTGAGTGTGAGTGCACAGACAGTACAGGTGCATCAAAGCTTGGACCGAGAGACTGAGAAACAGCTTCTATCTCCAGGCAATCAGACTGTTAAACAGTCACCACTAGCTGGCCTCCGTCCAGTACACTGCGCTGAACTTTAGTCACTGTTACTAGCCGGCTACCACCCGGTACTCTACCCTGCAACTTAAGAGACTGCTTCCCTATATAGATCATTGAACACTGGTCACTTTAGTAAAGTTTGCATACTGTTTTACCCACTTTATATGTATATACTGTATTCTAGTCATTGCTCATCCTATATACAGTTGAAGTCAGAGGTTTACATACACTTAGGTTGGAGTCATTAAAACTTGTTTTTCAACTCCACAAATTTCTTGTTAACAAACTATAGTTTTGGCAAGTCGGTTAGGACATCTACTTTGTGAATGACACAAGTAATTTTTCCAACAATTGTTTACAGACAGATTATTTCACTTATAATTCACTGTATCACAATTCCAGTGGGTCAGAAGTTTACATACACTAAGTTGACTGTGGCTTTAAACAGCATGGACAATTCCAGAAAATGATGTCATGGCTTTAGAAACTTCTGATAGGCTAATTGACATCATTTGAGTCAATTGGAGGTGTACCTGTGGATGTATTTCAAGGCTTACCTTCAAACTCAGTGCCTCTTTGCTTGACATCATGGGAAAATCAAAAGAAATCAGCCAAGCCCTCAGAAAGAAAATTGTAGACCTCCACAAGTCTGGTTCATCCTTGGGAGCAATTTCTAAAACGCCTGAAGGTACCACGGTCATCTGTACAAACAATATTACGCAAGTATAAACACCATGGGACCACGCAGCCGTCATACCGCTCAGGAAGGAGACGCGTTCCGTCTCCCAGAGATCAACAGCATCATGCTGTGGGGGTGCTTTGCTGCAGGAGAGACTGGTGCACTTCACAAAATAGATGGCATCATGAGGAAGGAAAATTATGTGGATATATTGAAGCAACATCTCAAGACATCAGTCAGGAAGTTAAAGCTTGGTCGCAAATGGGTTTTCCAAATGGACAATGACCCCAAGTATACTTCCAAAGTTGTGGCAAAATGGCTTAAGGACAACAAAGTCAAGGTATTGGAGTGGCCATCACAAAGCCCTGACATCAATCCTATAGAAAATGTGTGGGCAGAACTGAAAAAGCATGTGGGAGCAAGGAGGCCTACAAACCTGACTCAATTACACCAGCTCTGTCAGGAGGAATGGGCCAAAACTCACCCATCTTATTGTGGGAAGCTTGTGGAAGGCTACCCGAAACGTTTGACTCAAGTTAAACAATTTAAAGGCAATGCTACCAAATACTAATTGAGTGTATGTAAACTTCTGACCCACTGGGAATGTGATGAAAGAAATAAAAGCTAAAATAAATCATTCTCTCTACTATTATTCTGACATTTCACATTCTTAAAATAAAGTGGTGATCCAAAACAGGGAATTTTTACTAGGATTAAATGTCAGGAATTGTGAAAAACTGAGTTTAAATGTATTTGGCTAAGGTGTATGTAAACTTCCGACTTCAACTGTAACTACTGCTGTACACACATTTATATTCACATACTGTCCATACTCACCATTCACATACATATACAGTGGGGAGAACAAGTATTTGATACACTGCCGATTTTGCAGGTTTTCCTACTTACAAAGCATGTAGAGGTCTGTAATTTTTATCATAGGTACACTTCAACTGTGAGAGACGGAATCTAAAACAAAAAGCCAGAAAATCACATTGTATGATTTTTAAGTAATTAATTTGCATTTTATTGCATGACATAAGTATTTGATCACCTACCAACCAGTAAGAATTCCGGCTCTCACAGACCTGTTAGTTTTTCTTTAAGAAGCCCTCCTGTTCTCCACTCATTACCTGTATTAACTGCACCTGTTTGAACTCGTTACCTGTATAAAAGACACCTCTCCACACACTCAATCAAACAGACTCCAACCTCTCTACAATGGCCAAGACCAGAGAGCTGTGTAAGGACATCAGGGATAAAATTGTAGACCTGCACAAGGCTGGGATGGGCTACAGGACAAAAATCCAGAAAATCACATTGTAGGATTTTTAAGTAATTAATTTGCATTCTATTGCATGATATAAGTATTTGATACATCAGAAAAGCAGAACTTAATATTTTGTACAGCAACCTTTGTTTGCAATTACAGAGATCATACGTTTCCTGTAGGTCTTGACCAGGTTTGCACACACTGCAGCAGGGATTTTGGCCCACTCCTCCATACAGACCTTCTCCAGATCCTTCAGGTTTCGGGACTGTCGCTGGGCAATACGGACTTTCAGCTCCCTCCAAAGATTTTCTATTGGGTTCAGGTCTGGATACTGGCTAGGCCACTCCAGGACCTTGAGATGCTTCTTACGGAGCCACTCCTTAGTTGCCCTGGCTGTGTGTTTTGGGTCGTTGTCATGCTGGAAGACCCATCTTCAATGCTCTTACTGAGGGAAGGAGGTTGTTGGCCAAGATCTCGCGATACATGACCCCATCCATCCTCCCCTCAATACGGTGCAGTCGTCCTGTCCCCTTTGCAGAAAAGCATCCCCAAAGAAGGATGTTTCCACCTCCATGCTTCACTGTTGGGATGGTGTTCTAGGGGTTGTACTCATCCTTCTTCTTCCTCCAAACACGGCGAGTGGAGTTTAGACCAAAAAGCTCTATTTTTGTCTCATCAGACCACATGACCTTCTCCCATTCCTCCTCTGGATCATCCAGATGGTCATTGGCAAACTTCAGACGGGCCTGGACATGCGCTGCCTTGAGCAGGGGGACCTTGCGTGCGCTGCAGGATTTTAATCCATGACGGCGTAGTGTGTTACTAATGGTTTTCTTTGAGACTGTGGTCCCAGCTCTCATCAGGTCATTGACCAGGTCCTGCCGTGTAGTTCTGGGCTGATCCCTCACCTTCCTCATGATCATTGATGCCCCACGAGGTGAGATCTTGCATGGAGCCCCAGACTGAGGGTGATTGACCGTCATCTTGAACTTCTTCCATTTTCTAATAATTGCGCCAACAGTTGTTGCCTTCTCACCAAGCTGCTTGCCTATTGTCCTGTAGCCCATCCCAGCCTTGTGCAGGTCTACAATTGTATCTCTGATGTCCTTACACAGCCCTCTGGTCTTGGCCATTGTGGAGAGGTTGGAGTCTGTTTGATTTTTATACAGGTAACGAGTTCAAACAGGTGCAGTTAATACAGGTAATGAGTGGAGAACAGGAGGGCTTCTTAAAGAAAAACTAACAGGTCTGTGAGAGCCGGAATTCTTACTGGTTGGTAGGTGATCAAATACTTATGTCATGCAATAAAATGCAAATTAATTACTTAAAAATCATACAATGTGATTTTCTGGATTTTTGTTTTAGATTCCGTCTCTCACAGTTGAAGTGTACCTATGATAAAAAATTACAGACCTCTACATGCTTTGTAAGTAGGAAAACCTGCAAAATCGGCAGTGTATCAAATACTTGTTCTCCCCACTGTATACAGTATTCCAGTCTCTGGTCCGGAAGCTAATTTCCTACAATTCTATCAGTTTTGCCATGGGATTTTGCACTGTGTGTTTATATACTGTATTCTCAACACAGCTCATTCTAATATTTCTACTACTGTACATTGCATTTTAGTTACACTGTTCATACACACTGCATATTTCTTTGTATACTCGATTCTTGACATCACTATTATACACTATATATACACAAAAGTATGTGGACACCCCTTCAAATTAGTGGATTCGACTATTTCAGTCACACCCGTTGCTGACAGGTGTATAAAATCGAGCACACAGCCATGCAATCTCCATAGACAAACATTGGCAGTAGAATGGCCCGTACTAAAGAGCTCAGTGACTTTCAACGTGGCACCGTCAGAGGATGCCACCTTTCCAACAAGTCAGTTCTTCATATTCTGCCCTGCTAGAGCTGCCCTGGTCAACTGTAAGTGCTGTTATTGTGAAGTGGAAACGTGTAGGAGCAACAACGGCTCAGCCACGAAGTGGTAGGCCACACAGAATGGGACCGCTAAGTGCTGAAGCACCTAGCACATAAAAATCGCTTGTCCTCGGTCCAACACTCACTACCGAGTTCCAAACTACCTCTGGAAGCGATGTCAGCACAATAAGTGTTCGTCGGGAGCTTCATGAAATGGGTTTCCATGGCCGAGCAGCCGCACACAAGCCTGAGATAACCATGCGCAATGCCAAGCATCGGCTGGAGTGGTGTAAAGCGCAACGCAATTGGACTCTGGAGCAGCGGAAACGCGTTCTCTGGAGTGATGAATCACGCTTCACCATCTGGCAGTACGACAGACGAATCTGGGTTTGGCGGATGCCAGCAGAACGCTACCTGCCCCAATGCATAGTACCAACTGTCAAGTTTGGTGGAGGAGGAATAATTGCATTCTAGATGATTGTGTGCTTCCAACTTTGTGGCAACAGTTTGGGGAAGGCCCTTTCCTGTTTCAGCATGACAATGCCCCCGTGCACAAAGCGAGGTCCATACAGAAATGGTTTGTTGAGATCGGTGTGGAAGAACTTGACTGGCCTGCACAGAGCACTGACCTCAACCCCATCTAACAACTTTGGGATGAATTGGAACACCGACTGCGAACCAGGCCTAATCGCCCAACATCAGTGCTCGACCTCACTAACGCTCTTGTGGCTGAATGGAAGCATGTCCCCGCAGCAATGTTGCAACATCTAGTGGAAAGCCTTCCCAGAAGAGTGGAGGCTGTTAAAGCAGCAAAAGGGGGGACCAACTCCATATTAATGTCCATGATTTTGGAATGAGATGTTCGACGAGCAGGTGTCCACATGCTTTTGGTCATGTAGTGTCTCTACTGCTGTACATATTGTTCTTAGTATATCTTGTGTAAATTAATCTGGTGTATATACGTATAGATTGCATTTGGAATACTGTTACAGTTCTATTTGGGTTGTTAAATTGGATTCATTCCAACATTTCTTGATTTCTTGTTTTTTTGTAAATATTTGTTTATTATTCGTGTACTTGTTTGACATTTTACTGCATTGTTAGGAGCTAGTAACATAAGCATTTCTCTGCATCCGCTATAACATCTGCTTAACTGTGTACACGACCAATAAACTTTGATTTGATTTGGCTGTGACAACACCCAGAAAAGAGAGGCTCGGGCTCTGGGTTGAATGTAGGGGGGAGGTGAAACTATGCAGCCCCCAGTCTTTCTTCATTTCATGAATAATGCACAGGGAATAAAATAAAAATCAAGGCAGCTTTGGGGAGTTGATGCCGAATAATGTAATAGACAATGTGTTCTTGTAGAACGCAGATAAATGTCTCATTTGCAAATGGGACTCTAGGTAAGATTCTTGTGTCTTCATCAGGTTGAGTTTTTCTGGAAAAATACCCCGGTTCTGTCACTGTGGCTTTTCCCCCTTCTTATCGCAACAGAAAAGCAGCCAAAAATTCCCCCTTGAGAGGGATAGTGAAAAATAAATAAATAAATAATAATAATAATAATAATAATAATAATAATAATAATACAGTAAGAGCTGGCTAGCTCTGAAGTTAGTTACCACATCATCCCTGCAACCTGCTGTCCTAATGAAGCACCCGGGGCACAGGAGCTAATGTTCCCTTCATCCCCAACAACGCTCTACCCCTCAGACAGATCCAAACCCCTGTCCTAATCCAATCTCTATCATCCAGACCTTTTGATGTGCTGAAAATACAGAGGAGAGAAGGGGAGAGGCACAGGGGTGAAAATACATGTCTTGTATTAAGTTGCCTGGCTGCCTGCAACATTTATGACTCTGGTTAGTCGATCCCTAGTTGTTCTGCCGGCAGGCAGGCAGGAAAAGTTACAGTAGGCCTGGAGGCTGACCGTGCAGAGTGCAGATAAACAGAGGCTGCAGCAGCAGCACCGTGGAGCTGGTAATCCAATTCCCATGCAGAGCAGGGAACTGACTGGATCATTCATCCCCCTTCCTCTCCCCTGTAACTATTCCTAAGGTCGTTACTGTAAATGAGAATGGAGATCCAGGAGATGAATGTGATCATGCGTAGGAGGACTTGGGACAGGAAGAGGCTGTGGGGCCCAGGGACTAACGCTACACAATGACTCTTTAGTCATGGCTGTCCTGGCCAGGCGTTTCCCACTGGTGCTGTAGGCCGCAGCCCCATGCACTCAGCCTGGTAGGGAAGACTCACTGGCTCCTTTGACAGCAAGTTCCAGCCGGATGGCAGTCAGGCAGTCACATTGGATCACATTCCCGAGAGATGGTACTCTACCCCCCTCTACTCCACTCGCTGAAGAGGCGTCGGTTCAAAGTCTACAACTCTGCCTCTGTCCGTTCGGAGTGTGTCTGTCATGATGACCTCTCATCGCCACTCCTGGGGCCCAAAGAGTAGTGGAATTGATGTGGCAGACAGAGACTCTGGCTTGTCCAGGACATGGTCAGGTGGATCTGAGATTTACAACCTCAGGAGTCTTCAGGAGCATCAGGGTTTGCATTCAACTGCCTGAGACTGGCCATTTAGAGGGGTTACAGTAGTTTGCGATGAAGGGAATTGTGAAACAAGATAGGCCCATCGTACGCTTTCCAGACGATACGCCTACGATTCAGAAGCACTACAGTTGCATATAATTTCATATTTGTCTAGATTTTGATTACCAATGAATAGACTTGGTGAAATATGAGTTCATTCATGGGCCATTTGAGACAAACTGATGAGTTAAGTCTGATAGGAAGGAACACAAGGGCTATTTTGTGCATGACCCAGTATTTCAGCAATATTTATGCAATGACTTTAGTAAAATTTACACAAGTTGACAAGTAAGGAACATTGTGCTTCACTCCATGGCACAGAGGCTAAATGTTTAGTGTGCAGAAAGACAACATTGATGGAGAGGAAGTGGCCAATGTCTTTAGTGAGTCATTGGGGGTCAGTGGAATTTAAACCAAGCCACTGCCATTATGAGTCCAACTAACACCACGGGCTCCAAGGGGGCGGAAACAATGGCTTCTTGTCATACTAGTAGTGCCTTGGCTATTTCATATATACTCTTATACCCCAGCCCCAGAACAAAAGACATACTGTGGTGTATGACCAACTAACCCTTATGGAGGGGGGCCTGGGGGACATAAACTAGACCCTGTTTTCTCATCAGAGCACCAGCCCTTCAGCATGTGAGAGTTGTATTCATCCAGTAGCACTCTGGTCATGCATAATGTGCAAGACAGATTGGCCAAATAAAGTTAATGACATAATTTAAGTGACCTGGTTACACACCACAATAGTCATTTATTAAACACATACTAAATTCCTTTAACATGACACAGAGCCCTAGAGGGTCTCAGCCGGACATTACTTTATATATGGATTAAGGAAGAGGGAGGAAGACCATTTTTAGACAGCTCCCAAAGTCCTCAGCTAGCCTATATTTCTGGGTCTCACTCTTTAGCTCTGTCTGTGGATTATGTAAAAAATAAAAATAAAAAATAAAAGAAGAAATATAAGACTGAAGGACAAATCTTTACATTCATACAAACAATGTCTGTAAAACATTTAGCTCAGAGATTTGTTTATTGCACGCCACATAAATCATAGGGGGTGCTTCCAAAGTCTGAATACATGTTATGAAAAGTATATGCCTTAAAAATATATATCAATAAAATACATACATCTTCTGCCTCAGGTCAGACAAATAGGTTAAATCTGGGCTAAACTTACTATTTTCAGAAAGAGAGCAAATGCTTACATTTTAAGCAGACATCTAATTTTCCTGTTATGTGATTGGCTCTTGCCTTGTTTGGCTGTTGGCTGTAGAGCAGCAGTCTAAATACAGGGCTGACCCTAGCCTGCCTGACACCATCTGGACCTGAGCTGGTGAGCTCATCATTGCTCCTGGACCAAGGAATGACATCTGACAGGGTGGACCTAGCAATGCAGTCAGGCTCCCTAAAGAGTCCACTATAAGAGCACAGTACACACTAGGGTTGAAAAGCGGGACCTGGGTTACCGACATTTCCCGCCCAAAGCCACTCCCTTTTCCCGGGATAAATAACTGTGAGCAATCGGTAAATTCTTTCTATCAACAGCTAAATCTAGCTTCTCTGCGGTATTTCTACGCTATCTGAATGATCAATCAACGCTCAGGGTGGGGACAGACAGTGCATCTCAGTATGGAGCGCAGTTCACAATGCATGTACAATCTCATCATGGTAACTTTTTTTCTTGTGACAGGTAGGCCTAGATTTGCTGCAGCATAGCTTATGCTACAGTAATAAAATGACTGACTGCGCATCTAATTTACACATCTCCCTCTGGCTTTTCGGGGTCACCTTATTTATTTAATTGCAGTTGCAGAGTTTTAAAACAGCCCATGACTCAAATATCGTTGCTTTAAATCAGTGCGCATGTGAGCACTCTCTCGCAGTCTCTCTCTCCATTAATTCCATTCAAATTGCATCCAAAATAGATAGTCCTGTTCAAGATTAGGTTTAGGCGGTATACCGTATACCGGGGTATTTGGAAAAAGCAATGGGATGGTTTTTCTATACAGTCAATACCGCAGAAATTATTTCTTACGTTTTTTTTATATACATTTCGATATTTATAGCTAAAATCAAGAATTTGCTTGGTAACAGCAGATAATCCCCTCCTGGATCGAGAGCCTTGCTTGCTAATATTTGTTTTGTGTGTGCAGCAAACCGTGAGTAGCATTTTTGAGGTATTTGTATACTTGTATAGTTTAGGTCAGAAACCGTACAAAATGTTCTCGCTCGTAAGCATTTAGTTAGCATTCTCTACGGGATTAAACATTTACTTGTTAGCATTGCTAACCTTTGGATTACAGAGTATCAGTGGGGTTTGAAAACAGCACCCCTTGTGTTCAGTGCCGGTATTATTGAATATCCCTGTATGGCACAAGGTCGGTATGAAGGTATGACAATCTGGATACCGCCCAAGCCTATTCTAGTTAGATAGATTTATAAACTGGATGGTTCGAGCTCCGAATGCTGATAGGCTGAATGCCGTGGTATATCAGACCGTATACCACGGGTATGACAAAACATTTCTTTCTACTCTTCTAATTATGTTGATAACCAATTTATAATAGCAATATGGCACCTCGGGGGTCTGTGGTATATGACCAACATACCACGGCTAAGGGCTGTATCCAGGCACTCCGCATTGCGTCTTGCATAAGAACAGCCCTTAGCCGTGTTATATTGGCCATATATCACACCCCCTCAGGCCTTATTGCTTAAATATATATGAATGAATGAATGAATGAATGAATGAATGAATGAATGAATGAATGAATGAATGAATGAATGAATGAATGAATGAATGAATGAATGAAGAGAGAGGTCCTAGCCTACCTCTTTCAGGTAATACATTCAATGCAGTACTAGCCTTATACAGTTGAAGTCGGAAGTTTACATACACTTAGGTTGGAGTCATTAAAACTAGTTTTTCAACCACTCCACAAATTTCTTGTTAACAAACTATAGCTTTGGCTATAATTCTTCCAACAATTGTAGTAGTAATTTTTCCAACAATTGTTTACAGACAGATTATTCCACTTATAATTGACTGTATCACAATTCCAGTGGGTCAGAAGTTTACATACACCAAGTTGACTGTGCCTTTAAACAGCTTGGAAAATTCCAGAAAATTATGACATGGCTTTAGAAGCTTCTGATAGGCTAATTGACATCATTTGAGTCAATTGGAGGTGTACCTGTGGATGTATTTCAAGGCCTACCTTCAAACTCAGTGCCTCTTTGCTTGAAAACATGGGAAAATGAAAATAAATCAGCCAAGACCTCAGAAAGAAAATTGTAGACCTCCACAAGTCTGGTTCATCCTTGGGAGCAATTTCCAAATGCCTGAAGGTACCACGTTCATCTGTACAAACAATAGTACGCAAGTATAAACACCATGGGACCACGCACCCGTCATACCGCTCAGGAAGGAGACGCGTTCTGTCTCCTATCGATGAACGTACTTTGGTGCGACAAGTGCAAATCAATCCCAGAACAACAGCAAAGGACCTTATGAAGATGCTGGAGGAAACAGGTACAAAAGTATCTATATCCACAATAAAACGAGTCCTATATTGACATAACCTGAAAGGCCGCTCAGCAAAGAAGAAACCACTGCTCCAAAAACCGCCATAAAAAAGCCAGACTACGCTTTGCAACTGCACATGGGGACAAAGATCGTACTTTTTGGAGAAAGGTCCTCTGGTCTGATGAAACAAAAATATAACTGTTTGGCCATAATGACCATCGTTATGTTTGGAGGAAAAAGGGGGTACCTTGCAAGCCAAAGAACACCATCCCAACCGTGAAGCACGGGGGTGGCAGCATCATGCTGGGGGGTGCTTTGCTCCAGGAGGGACTGGTGCACTTCACAAAATAGATGGCATCATGAGGAAGGAAAATTATGTGGATATATTGAAGCAACAGATCAAGACATCAGTCAGGAAGTTAAAGCTTGGTCGTAAATGGGTCTTCCAAATGGACAATGACCCCAAGCAGGGTTTTTCTTTATTGATGCTATTTTCTACATTGTATAATAATAGTGAAGACAACAAAACTATGAAATAACACATATAGAATCATGTAGTAACCCAAAAAGTGTTAAACAAATTCTTCAAATAGATTCTTCAAATAGCCACCCTTTGCTTTGATGACAGCTTTGCACAATCTTGGCATTCTCTCAACCAGCTTCATGGAGGTAGTCACCTGGAATGCATTTCAATTAACAGGTGTGCCTTCTTAAAAGTTCATTTGTGGAATGTATTTTCTTCTTAAATGTGTTTCAGCCTATCAGTTGTGTTGTGACAAGGTAGGGGTGGTATACAGAAGATAGCCCTATTTGGTAAAAGACCAAGTCCATATTATGGCAAGAACACCTCAAATAAGCAAAGCGAAATGACAGTCCATCATTACCTTGAGACATGAAGGTCAGTCAATAAGGAACATTTAAAGAACTTTAAAAGTCTCTTTAAGTGCAGTCACAAAAACCATCAAGCGCTATGATGAAACTGGCTCTCATGAGGACCGCCACAGGAATGGAAGACCCAGAGTTACCTCTGCTGCAGAGGATAAATTCATTAGAGTTACCAGCCTCAGAAATTGCAGCCCAAATAAATGCTTCACAGAGTTCAAGTAACAGACACATCTCAACATCAACTGTTCAGAGGAGACTGCGTGAATCAGGCCTTCATGGTCGAATTGCTGCAAAGAAACCACTACTAAAGGACACCAATAAGAAAAAGAGACTTGCTTGGGCCAAGAAACACGAGCAATTGACATAAGACAGGTGGAAATCTGTCCTTTGGTCTGGAGTCCAAATTGGAGATTTTTGGATCCAACCGCCATGTCTTTATGAGACGCGGTGTGGGTGAACGGATGATCTCTGCATGTGTATTTCCCACCGTAAAGCATGGAGGAGTAGGTGTTATGGTGTGGGGGTGCTTTGCTGGTGACACTGTCTGTGATTTATTTAGAATTCAAGGCACACTTAACCAGCATGGCTACCAACAGCATTCTGCAGCGATACACCATCCCATCTGGTTTAGGCTTAGTGGGACTATCATTTGTTTTCCAACAGGACAATGACTCAACATACCTCCAGGCTGTGTAAGGGCTATTTTACCAAGAAGGAGAGTGATGGAGTGCTGCATCAAATGACCTGGTCTCCACAATCCCCCGTCCTCAACCCAATTGAGATGGTTTGGGATGAGTTGGACGGCAGAGTGAAGGAAAAGCAGCCAACAAGTGCTCAGCATATGTGGGAACTCCTTCAAGACTGTTGGAAAAGCATTCCAGGTGAAGCTGGTTGAGAGAATGCCAAGAGTGTGCAAAGCTGTCATCAAGGCAAAGGGTGGCTATTTGTTTAACACTTGTTTGGTTACTACAAGATTCCATGTATGTTATTTCATTCTTTTTGATGTCTTCACTATTATTCTACAATGTAGAAAATAGTACAAATAAAGAAAAACCCTTGAATGAGTAGGTGTTCTAAAACTTTTGACCGGTAGTGTATATGAGTCAGCCTACCAATGAAAAAAATAAAATAGGCCCCATTATTTTTCAGAATTAAAATCAAATATGCTAGCATATAATTTTAACTTTGTAGGCCGCATGTCCTGCACCAGCATTGCATGTTCTCTCCCAGCTTCATGGTTTATACCAGGTGTGTAATTCCAGTCCATATAATACAGTATAATAGAGTCCACACTCAAAAAGATTAGCTTACTGGAGATTGTTTCATTTACTTACCCAAGAGAGCATAGCTACATCTATGGGCTGTTGTTTTTCTGTCATGTGTAATGTGCAGTAGCCTATATATCATATATGTTTTGAATAACGGCACAATCATTTGGGCTTTTTTGGGCTTGGGATCATAAAATGTCTAATGTATGGCTAATGTATGGCTCAGGTCACTTCAGGCTTTAATTTTCATGCCAATGAAAGCTCTAATCAAATCCAGATTTATATATCCATATTTATATGCTTTAGAAGGACACTTCCGGTTTGAGTGGGAAATACCGGGTTACCCGGGAGAAAAATGATTTACTCTTGGGATGGAACATTTTTGAAATACCCGGAAAATATTCTACCCTAGTACACACACAAGCCAGGAAGGAAGAGCATATGTGTGTGCATCCACATTCAACACACACACACACACACACACACACACACACACACACACACACAGAGAAAGACAGACGCACACAACACAAGAATACCATCATTTCCTACTTCTATACAGTACAATTTAAATCTTTCCGTTCCATGTACTTGCGACCTGCCATGTTATGTGCCCTGGACGTGTAGTTCCTGTTCTAATAAGGAGCTTGGGAATGTTGTTCCGTCCCAACTCCTCAGCGTGATGGCTGGGGGCGAACATTCACAGGGCAGTACACACATCTACTGTGGGAGAGAAACTTGAATCAAAGCTCAGAGAGACCTGTTCATTAACAGTGTTAATAACACAGTCAACCCAACGAATGGTACCAGACCACATAAACACAGAGCCAATCCTCCTGAGGCCATGTAGTGTGGTTTAGTTTAGTAACCTTGAGACAGGTCTGCGGTTTATATATCCACACCCAGAGGTCTCTTGGCTGTGGTTTGATAGAGCCTGACTGAATGGAGTTGTGGGTGTTTTTTTTTCTTCATATCACAGATATTTGATTACTCTAGAGTTGTCATAGGTACACTACACGCCTCTATATTTAATCCTGAAAAAAACCTGGTCGGGTTTCATAGCAACCCGATCTGCCCATTGTCTGCTCTGTTCCTTCTGCAAAAAAACACCCCAACCCTGTTGTGCAAGTTGAGTGTTTTTTCTGCAGCTTCCAGTCACAAAGCAGGCATGGCTGGGTGAGGGTGACATTTCTGTCACTAGCAATCGAGGCCTGTGGAGTTACATGGAAGCTAGGGATATCAGAATATTAGAGCAATATTAGCACACAAATGCTAATGGAGGTTGTTGATGTTACAGGCTCTTCCTGTAAACTAATGAAAATAGATACAGATAAACAAGTTGAATACTTGATCGAGACAGATGGTCACAGTTTCTGTCACTTAAAATGATTAGCCTATTTATTTCTTGTTCATCAATAAAACATGAGGGCTTGATTATAATGTTGTCCTGGCAGTAAATATAAGACAACATGCCTCATCTTGCACCTGTTATAGTGCTCCCAGGTTCCTTTGAGTTCGCATGTATCATGTAGGGTGGCAGAAGGCACTGTGAGGAGTGGATAGGGTGGCCAGACAGGCAGCCTGGGTGCCAGGCCAGCACACTGACCATCCTGCAGATACATGCCATTTATCAGCCTCTGGGCCTAATGAGACACACACTGGCACAGAACATGGCAGAGAGAGGGACAAAACAAGACTACAGTGATTGACCCATTCACCTTACCTGGATGTACCAGAGTTTAGTGAAAGAGAAATCATGTGAATGCCTAATGCCTAAAATGTCATACAGAAACACCCTACTACTTGAAAGGATGTGCCTGTCTATGACTTTCCTTGTCATACAGCCGAACTGCTTTGATGTCACATGGTTCCCTGACTCCCTGTTGATATGTTCAGCGCAGTGTGCGAGTGTCTCACAAGAGGCCAACCCATGTTACTGCATGTAGGGCTATCTGCTCTCGTGCATCTTTCTTATTGTGTGTATATTTTGAACACTGGGCTAACTACTTGTCTACAGGTATGTGGTTAGAAAAACAGTCCCCTGGCCTGACATAGCCTCTCTGTTAGTCAGAATGCTGAGGTGGCACAACGTTTGTTTGGCCAAGAGGGCAAGGCATGGCCAGAGAGTAAACACCTGCTACGGCTGCTGCACGCAAGCACGCAAGTCACATGCACAACACAGTCACACACACACACACACACACGTGACGTCATGGTCCAACCTCAGGGCCTAAGTCTGTGTAGAAAGGGCACCTCCACAGCTGGCTGCTAACCTGACAGCTTTCATATCTCAGTAAGCAGACAAGAGCTCTGCCTGCATGACATATGGAATACCCAACACCTACAAGCCTGACTCTAATGCCCAGACACACAGGATAAAAATGGAAAGGCCTGCCATGCCTTGAGGAAGTCAAATCCGAGTTCCAATGTTAGGAGTGATCAAGAAACCACAGAAGTTTGATGTGACAATGGTGCGGGGTTGTTGAAGTATCTGTACTACTGCTTGGCCATGGTGACTTACTGACTTAATACACACACCAGGGATTCCGTTAGCCGGTAAAAGAGGATAAATAAAATTGGCACCGGCCAAAGCAACAACAAAAATCCCACTGCCAAATAATACTTCATTGACGGATATACCAGTTGATGTAAATACATTTGACCGGTCATGCTTATCGGTCTATAGGTTAATTTGCATAAATTTGTGGAATTAAATTGGCGAATGTGTATATTCGTTATGCATCTTATTTATCACACTCTCACAGCATACAAATACAGAGCCTTTGAACGGAAAATCTGTAGGACAGCACTTTTAAGCCCAATCATTGCGCAACAATTTTAAAAGCAATCGTGTGTTAAAAATAGTTTTTGGGCCACGATTAAAAAGAGCAACTGGTAATTGCATAGGCAACAGAAGGCAGACTTCATCAGTGCGTCACACCACTTTTCAATGAGCTGGAGGCAGAATGCATTTAGAAAATGTAATTGTTTAAAACCTGAACGTTTTACTGCAAATTATGAGGCATGTTTTACCTTGCTTCAAAGTAGCCTAGGCAAAATCCGACCATATCCATGGAGGCAATTATTTTATAAATGAATGGTCCCGTGTAGCCATGGCGTTTGCAACGCCAGGGTTGTGGGTTCGATTCCCACGGGGGGCCAGTATGAAAATGTATGCACTCACTAACTGTAAGTCGCTCTGGATAAGAGCGTCTGCTAAATGGCTAAAATGTAAAATGTAATAAAGACTTCCATATGCCATTGAAACCACTCTCTCATGTTCTATTTGTTTTCAACTTTCTTTTATTGTCCGGTAGCCAAATGCACATTCGCACGTAGACTACTGCCTTCAAATCAAATCAAATCAAATCAAATTTTATTGGTCACATGCGCCGAATACAACAAGTGCAGACATTACAGTGAAATGCTTACTTACAGCCCTTAACCAACAGTGCGTTTATTTTAAACAAAAAAAGTAAGAATAAAACAACAACAAAAAAAAGTGTTGAGAAATACAAAGAGCAGAAGTAAAATAAAGTGACAGTAGGGAGGATATATATACAGGGGGGTAACGGTGCAGAGTCAATGTGCGGGGGCACCGGCTAGTTGAGGTAGTTGAGGTAATATGTACATGTGGGTAGAGTTAAAGTGACTATGCATAAATACTTAACAGAGTAGCAGCAGCGTAAAAGGATGGGGTGGGGGGCAGTGCAAATAGTCCGGGTAGCCATGATTAGCTGTTCAGGAGTCTTATGGCTTGTGGGTAGAAGCTGTTGAGAAGTCTTTTGGACCTAGACTTGGCACTCCGGTACCGCTTGCCGTGCGGTAGCAGAGAGAACAGTCTATGACTAGGGTGGCTGGAGTCTTTGACAATTTTGAGGGCCTTCCTCTGACACCGCCTGGTATAGAGGTCTTGGATGGCAGGGAGCTTTGCCCCAGTGATGTACTGGGCCGTACGCACTACCCTCTGTAGTGCCTTGCGGTCAGAGGCCAAGCAGTTGCCATACCAGGCGGTGATGCAACCAGTCAGGATGCTCTCGATGGTGCAGCTGTAGAATTTTTTGAGGATCTGAGGACCCATGCCAAATCTTTTTAGTCTCCTGAGGGGGAATAGGCTTTGTCGTGCCCTCTTCACGACTGTCTTGGTGTGCTTGGACCATGATAGTTCGTTGGTGATGTGGACACCAAGGAACTTGAAGCTCTCAACCTGTTCCACTACAGCCCCGTCGATGAGAATGGGGGCGTGCTCAGTCCTCTTTTTTTTCCTGTAGTCCACAATCATCTCCTTTGTCTTGGTCACGTTGAGGGAGAGGTTGTTGTCCTGGCACCACACGGCCAGATCTCTGACCTCCTCCCTATAGGCTGTCTCATCGTTGTCGGTGATCAGGCCTACCACTGTTGTGTCGTCGGCAAACTTAATGATGGTGTTGGAGTCGTGCCTGGCCATGCAGTCATGGGTGAACAGAGAGTACAGGAGGGGGACTGAGCACGCACCCCTGAGGGGCCCCCGTGTTGAGGATCAGTGTGGCAGATGTGTTGTTACCTACCCTTACCACCTGGGGGCGGCCCGTCAGGAAGTCCAGGATCCAGTTGCAGAGGGAGGTGTTTAGTCCCAGGATCCTTAGCTTAGTGATGAGCTTAGAGGGCACTATGGTGTTGAATGCTGAGCTGTAGTCAATGAATAGCATTCTCACGTAGGTGTTCCTCTTGTCCAGGTGGGAAAGGGCAGTGTGGAGTGCGATAGAGATTGCATCATCTGTGGATCTGTTGGGGCGGTATGCAAATTGGAGTGGGTCTAGGGTTTCTGGGATTATGCTGTTGATGTGAGCCATGACCAGTCTTTCAAAGCACTTCATGGCTACAGACGTCAGTGCCACGGGTCGGTAGTCATTTAGGCAGGTTATCTTAGAGTTCTTGGGCACGGGGACTATGGTGGTCTGCTTGAAACATGTTGGTATTACAGACTCGGTCAGGGACATGTTGAAAATGTCAGTGAAGACACTTGCCAGTTGGTCAGCACATGCTCGGAGTACACGCCCTGGTAATCCGTCTGGCCCAGCGGCCTTGTGAATGTTGACTTGCTTAAAAGTCTTACTCACATCGGCTACGGAGAGCGTGATCACATAGTCGTCCGGAACAGCTGGTGCTCTCATGCATGCTTCAGTGTTGCTTGCCTCGAAGCGAGCATAGAAGTGGTTTAGCTCGTCTGGTAGGCTTGTGTCACTGGGCAGCTCGCGGCTGTGCTTCCCTTTGTCTTGTGCGCATTACTGCGCTAATAATGTTCAGAAATAATAGTTTATCAACATTTTAAGCTAAACGTTCTGATCTGCTGCATCAGACTCATTGCTTTTTAACGTTTTTTTTTTTTTTTGCCTAGGCCTACTGGTTGGATGAATTTGGGATCTATCGTCCCACAACTGTACCAGAGTCTGTTTGGGCCATTTCTTTTTCGAAAAGCTGACCAATAGAAAAAGGTACACTTTTCTACTAGACTGACATAGGTTCATAGGCGGCACGTACATAAGGCTAGGGGAAGCTTTCCCTAAATTTCATTCCAGTATGAAAATGTATGCACTCACTAACTGTAAGTCGCTCTGGATAAGAGCGTCTGCTAAATGACTAAAATGTAAAAAATGTAAATTGCTGTGCTTATAATGTGAAGAAATAGTAGTTGATCAACATTTTGCTTCCTGTAGCTCAGTTGGTAGACCATGACGCTTGCAACGCCAGGGTTGTGGGTTCGATTCCCACGGGGGGCCAGTATGGAAAATGTATGCACTCACTAACTGTAAGTCGCTCTGGATAAGAGCGTCTGCTAAACGACTAAAATGTCAAATGTTAAATTGCCAAAATTATATAGCCTACTACTGTCTAAACATAAATAAATAAAATCATTCAAAATAGGTTACTAAAACATGATTTGGCCACAGAGGATCATTAGCTTCCCCTAGCAAAAAATAAATCAATAAATCGCAATGCCTACAGTCGGAAGGAAAGGTAGCGCGCGCGGCAAATACCAAATAGATAATTGTTGAGTTGCGATTGTCAGTGAAAAGAGGCCCAAGCCAGGCATATCGCAATATTTCTAAATTAAATTGCGGAAAAACATAGTTTGGAAAGCAAATGGCTATTGCTGTAAAGAGAAGACAATGAAAATACTCTAATCTGTCTTTTAGTTATCAAAATTCTCAACTTAATTGAGCAAACTACAGTAGGCCTATAACCTATTCTTATTGGCAACAGCAGAGAGCATCGGTCATGTCACCGGTGAGTGTGCAATGTGCATATTCACTATCATTGAAGGGTCAATGCCACTTAAGTTTGTTTTTGGACAATAATTTCCTCCTCCAGTTTAGATGGACGTCATACTCTATCTGTGTCTCCCCTTCTCGTAGGCCTATTATTTGGACATTGTTTTCATTTATCTGTTTGTCAGTGTCAGCAGAGTAGGCTACCCTGTAATTTGACGTATTAAAAAATATTCTGCTAATCTCTGTAGTCATATAAAGTGTAGCAGAATTGCATGAAATGTGTTTATAAAAAAGGCCATATTTTTCCTGTGCAAAGAAAGAAAAAACGTATCTGATATAGCCTGAGCCTCTACGCCAGCCTCAACAAGACTCAGTCGCGGGCCAATTTCTTTTTAGCGGAAGGGCAAGGGGCCGGAAAACAATTAAAAAGAAATTGTAGACAAAAATTGACAGCAAGAAGCCCAAACAGATATATTTCACTAAAACATAATAATTTCATTTGTATACGATCACATACCGTATATAGAGTGTGTGTGTATATACGTGCCATCGGAAAGTATTCAGACCACTTCACTTTTTCCACACTGTTACATTACAGCCTTACTCTAAAATTGATTAAATTGTTTTCTTTCCTCATCAATTTACACACAATATCCCATAATGACGAAGCAAAAACAGGTTTGTAGAATTTTTTGCTAATTTATCAAATAAAATAAAACTGAAATATTACATTTACATAAGTATTCAGACCCTTTACTCAGTACTTTGTTGAAGCACCTTTGGCAGCGATTATAGCCTAGAGTCTTCTTGGGTATGACGCTACAAGCTTGGCACACCTGTATTTGGGGAGTTCTCCCATTCTTCTCTGCAGATCCTCTCAAGCTCTGTCAGGTTGGATGGGGAGTGTTGCTGCACAGCTATTTTCAGGTTTATCCAGAGATGTTCGATCGGGTTCAAGTCCGGGCTCTGGCTGGGACACTCAAGGACATTGAGAGATTTGTCCCGAACTACTCCTGCGTTGTCTTGGCTGTGTGCTTGGGTCGTTGTCCTGTTGGAAGGTGAACCGTCGCCCCAGTCTGAAGTCCTGAGCGCTCAGGAGCAGGTTTTCATCAAGGATCTCTCTGTACTTTAGCTCCTGAGTGGCGCAGTGGTCTAAGGCACTGCATCGCAGTGCTAACTGTGCCACTAGAGATCCTGGTTCGAATCCAGGCTCTGTCGCAGCCGGCCGCGACCGGGAGACTCATGGGCGGCGCACAATTGGCCCAGCGTCGTCCAGGGTAGGGGAGGGAATGGCCGGCAGGGATGTAGCGCAGTTGATAGAGCATGGCGTTTGCAACGCCAGGGTTGTGGGTTCGATTCCCACGGGGGGCCAGAATAAAAAATTATAATAATAATAAATAAATAAAAACATGTATTCACCAACTGTAAGTCGCTCTGGATAAGAGCGTCTGCTAAATGACGTAAATGTAAATGTACTTTGCTCCGTTCATATTTGCCTCGATCCTGACTAGTCTCCGCAGTCCCTGCTGCTGAAAAACATCCCCACAGCATGATGCTGCCACCACCATGCTTCACTGTAGGGATGGTACCAGGTTTCTTCCAGACGTGACGCTTGGCATTCAGGCCAAAGAGTTAAATCTGAGTTTAATCAGACCAGAGAATCTGAGTCTTTATGTGCCTTTTGGCAAACTTCAAGCGGGCTGTCATGTGGCTTCCGTCTGGCCACTCTACCATAAAGGCCTGATTGTTGGAGAGCTGCAGAGATGGTTGTCCTTCTGGAAGATTCTCCCATCTCCACAGAGGAACTCCTGAGCTCTGTCAGAGTGAAAATCGGGTTCTAGGTCACCTCCCTGACCAAGGCCCTTCTCCCCGATTTGCTCAGTTTGGCCAGGCAGCCAGCTATAGGAAGAGTCTTGGTGGTTCCACATTTTTTCCATTTAAGAAAGATGGAGGCCACTGTGTTCTTGGGGACCTTCAATGCTGCAGAAATGTTTTGGTACCCTTCGCTAGACCTGTGCCTCAACACAATCCTGTCTCGGAGCTCTAGGGACAATTCCTTCGACCTCATGGCTTGGCTTTTGCTCTGACATGCACTGTCAACTGTGGGACTTTATATAGACAGGTGTGTGCCTTTCCAAATCATGTTCAATCAATTGAATTTACCACAGGTGGACTCCAATCAAGTCGTAGAAACATCAAGGATGATCAATGGAAACAGGATGCACCTGAGCTCAATTTTGAGTCTCATAGCAAAGGGTCTGAATACTTAGGTAAATAAGGTATTTCTGTTTTATTTTTTTGAATAATGTGCAAAAATGTCTAAAAACCTGTTTTCACTTTGTCATTATGGGGTATTGTGAGTAGATTGATGAGGGTTATTTTTTAATCCATTTTAGAATAAGGTTGTAATGTAACAAAATATGGGAAAAGGGAAGGGGTCTGAATACTTTCCGAATGCAATGTAAATACAGTACCAGTCAAAAGTTTGGACACACCTACTCATTCCAGGGTTTTTCTTTATTTGTACTATTTTCTACATTGTATAATAATAGTGAAGACATCAAAACTATGAAATAACACATATGGAATCATGTAGTAACCAAAAAAAGTGTTAATCAAATCAAAATATATTTTATATTTGAGATTCTTCAAATAGCCTCCCTTTGCCTTGATGACAGAGTTGCAAAGAAAAAGCCATATCTCAGACTGCCCATCTTAATCTTTTATTTTTATTGGCCAGTCTGAGATATGTCTTGACAATAGTGACCCATCCACTTAGCTAGATGTGGCTTGGGGGTGGTTATAGCATTTCCTTCACATGACCCATCAATTTAGACAAGTGTGTCGGGTAAGCGTCATCTAATAATTATAAAATATTTTTATTTGGACACTTTCTGTTTTTAATGTTGCTACTATGCAAGTAACCATTTCACTGTACCGTTTACACCTTCGGTATCCTGCGCATGTGACAAATAAACTTCGATTTGATTTGATATAGTGTGTGTTTACCAGAGACGGTAATGTGAAGAACAACATGACCTGCACCAAAGTCAGATTAGGATATAGGCCAAGGACTAGATTATATTTTTACCTGGAGTTTTTCCTTATTGTAAGCTACTACTTTTACTACTTTTAGTCTTGAAATCTTTGGTTGTTTACTAAAACTACTCACTCTGTTTAGCACATGGCCTCACATGTGAATCTTTAAAGAGATGGGTGGGGCTAAGCTTAAGAGGGTGTGAACAATGCTGAATGGGTGTAGACAAAGAAGAGCTCTCTGGTGTACCAAAACATTCAAGGGCCATTTTCTCAAAAGTGGGGTTACAAGTTTATCAACTTTCAAAGCAGAATGACTTCCCCATTGTTCCTCAACTGCAGTGTATGATATACAATTTTCTAGCTCCGAGTCTCTATTTTTATCCAACGGAAAAAACACAATTTCAAATTTTGCTACATAAGACCGAATCGAGGAGGTTGGTCACATATCTATTATGCGTGGGAATACTTTGGAACAGATTTCTGAAAATAAAATCACTTAGAGCTGGTGTTTATACAGTCTTTTATGTCCAACAACAACAAAAATTTGCGAACAGTGATTGAGTTATATTATTAGCCTAAATTATGAATATCCAATCTACTCATCATGAATAGTAGGCTATCTTACATAAGTCTGCAAATGTGATGATGCATGGAACGCTTTATTCTAAATATACATTTTTATGGTGAAAATAAGCTTCCCCAAAATTGAAACTCATGTGCCGCCTATGCATAGGCTAGTGATCTTGCTGTTCGTTACTCGTCTTCTTGGCTGAGAAAAAGTAAATGTGAACATTATTCTAACATCTTCAAAGTGCGCGGTAAGGACATACGTCATTGCATCCTCGACTTGCATGCCCTGTTAAGATTAATTACCATGATCTAAATGTGATTTCTGTCATTCTGAGTACTGTGGGTGGATGCCCTAATCAAATGTCCTGTAAATTAAAATGCTGCCGGTCAAATGTCCGGCGCCACATTTTCATAACGGAAATCCTGACACACACTGACTCTGAGGGGAACCACAAATCACAATCAAGGAGAAGCACCACTGATTATCCCTCTCTCTCTCTCTAACAGCCCCCTTATTTCCTGCCTCTCTGAAGTATGGTTACAAAGTGCCCCTTAAATTGTGAACAAGACAGTCATCACATCCTCCTCCTCTCGCGGCCTGCTGGGCGATACACTGAGCAATACCACGGCTGACGTGACTAATAGCACACAGTGCAGTGGATCCCAGTGAGTTCATACTACTACTACTACTACTACTCCTACTACTACTAAAGCCATTGGCTGCCTTTAAGGTGCCCCACCGGTAAAAAAAAAAAAAGAGTCTCCAAACATCCGCTATCAATTAAGCTCCAGCAAGAAACTGTTTCTTTCCTGACATCCACTTGAGACAGAGAGAGGAGAGAAGGAGAGACAGAGAGAGAGAGAGAGAGAGAGTGGAGGAAAGGGCTGTATAGAGAGGAGAGAGGAGGACAGGGCTGTATACAAAGAAAAGAGAGAGGAGACAGAGGACAGAGCTGTAGAGAGAGAAATAAGATAGGAAGAGAGAATAGGGGAAGACGGGAACAGAGAGGGGGTTAGAGACAGAAATAGAGAATGGGGAGGGGGAAGAGAGAGAGAGAAGACCGGAGAAGACAGAATAGTGAAAGAGAGCAACAGAGAGAGGACACAGTCCACATGTCACCGGCACTGCCATAATGCGGCACATCACAAGTTCACAACTGGCTGGCCTCTGCGTTTTGTTTACTGGTCAGTTAGTATCTCCATGTAGCAGGAGCCTAAGCTTTAGCCCAGCCAGCCAGGTTGTTTCCAACTACTGTACTGAGGAACAGCAGCAGCAGCAGCACTGACCTCAACCAGATGACCTGCCCAAGCCACAAACATGAACCACCACAGCTATTATTTTCTGCACCAAACAGAAACGACTCTTCTCCCTCTGCGAGTGTATTATGACAGCACATCCATTCTCACTTAGTCTCCCTGCTGAATGACTAACCAGAAGGAGATAATGTTTTCAAAGTCAGGATGAGAATGTTTGTATGTTCTGCTGTCCTAGTAAATCATCTCCAGGACGTTTTTAATCAGAAGAGTCCAGGGAAGTTCCTGGCACAGCTGGTGGAGAGGCTGAGGGGGCAGCCAGGCCTGAAAGGGGGGTAAGCAAATCTGTTGTGCCCTTGTGTCACTTGGCTGTCTTCCTAGCTCACTCCAGAGCCTGCTTCCAAACACACACACATATACACATACACACATATAATTACAGTGAGGGAAAAAAGTATTTGATCCCCTGCTGATTTTGTACGTTTGCCCACTGACAAAGAAATGATCTGTCTATAATTTTAATGGTAGGTTTATTTGAACAGTGAGAGACAGAATAACAACAACAAAATCCTGAAAAACGCATGTCAAAAATGTTATAAATTGATTTGCATTTTAATGAGGGAAATACGTATTTGACCCCTCTGCAAAACATTACTTAGTACTTGGTGGCAAAAACTTGTTGGCAATCACAGAGGTCAGACGTTTCTTGTAGTTGGCCGCCAGGTTTGCACACATCTCAGGAGGGATTTTGTCCCACTCCTCTTTGCAGATCTTCTCCAAGTCATTAAGGTTTCGAGGCTGATGTTTGGCAACTCAAACCTTCAGCTCCCTCCACAGATTTTCTATGGGATTAAGGTCTGGAGACTGGCTAGGCCACTCCAGGACCTTAATGTGCTTCTTCTTGAGCCACTCCTTTGTTGCCTTGGCCATGTGTTTTGGGTCATTGTCATGCTGGAATACCCATCCACGACCAATTTTCAATGCCCTGGCTGAGGGAAGGAGGTTCTCACCCAAGATTTGACGGTACATGGCCCCGTCCATCTTCCCTTTGATGCGGTGAAGTTGTCCTGTCCCCTTAGCAGAAAAACACCCCCAAAGCATAATGTTTCCACCTCCATGTTTGACGGTGGGGATGGTGTTCTTGGGGTCATAGGTAGCATTCCTCCTCCTCCAAACACGGCGAGTTGAGTTGATGCCAAAGAGCTCCATTTTGGTCTTATCTGACCACAACAATTTCACCCAGTTCTCCTCTGAATCATTCAGATGTTCATTGGCAAACTTCAGACGGGCATGTATATGTGCTTTCTTGAGCAGGGGGACCTTGCGGGCGCTGCAGGATTTCAGTCCTTCACGGCGTAGTGTGTTACCAATTGTTTTCTTGGTGACTATGGTCCCAGCTGCCTTGAGATCATTGACAAGATCCTCCCGTGTAGTTCTGGGCTGATTCCTCACCGTTCTCATGACCATTGCAACTCCACGAGGTGAGATCTTGCATGGAGCCCCAGGCTGAGGGAGATTGACAGTTATTTTGTGTTTCTTCCATTTGCGAATAATCGCACCAACTGTTGTCACCTTCTCACCAAGCTGCTTGGCGAGGGTCTTGTAGCCCATTCCAGCCTTGTGTAGGTCTACAATCTTGTCCCTGACATCCTTGGAGAGCTCTTTGGTCTTGGTAATGGTGGAGAGTTTGGAATCTGATTGATTGATTGCTTCTGTGGACAGGTGTCTTTTATACAGGTAACAAACTGAGATTAGGAGCACTCCCTTTAAGAGTGTGCTCCTAATCTCAGCTCGTTATCTGTATAAAAGACACCTGGGAGCCAGAAATCTTTCTGATTGAGAGGGGGTCAAATACTTATTTCCCTCATTAAAATGCAAATCAATTTATAACATTTTTGACATGCGTTTTTCTGGATTGTTTTGTTGTTATTCTGTCTCTCACTGTTCAAATAAACCTACCATTAAAATTATAGACTGATCATTTTTTTTGTCAGTGGGCAAACGTACAAAATCAGCAGGGGATCAAATACTTTTTTCCCCTCACTGTATATATATATATATATATATATATATATATATATATATATATATATATATATATATATATATATATATATATATATATATATATATATATATATATATATATATATATATATATATATATACATACCATCCATCCATACATACATATATACAGTGGGGAAAAAAAGTATTTAGTCAGCCACCAATTGTGCAAGTTCTCCCACTTAAAAAGATGAGAGAGGCCTGTAATTTTCATCATAGGTACACGTCAACTATGACAGACAAATTGAGAAAAAAAAATCCAGAAAATCACATTGTAGGATTTTTAATGAATTTATTTGCAAATTATGGTGGAAAATAAGTATTTGGTCACCTACAAACAAGCAAGATTTCTGGCTCTCACAGACCTGTAACTTCTTCTTTAAGAGGCTCCTCTGTCCTCCACTCGTTACCTGTATTAATGGCACCTGTTTGAACTTGTTATCAGTATAAAAGACACCTGTCCACAACCTCAAACAGTCACACTCCAAACTCCACTATAGCCAAGACCAAAGAGCTGTCAAAGGACACCAGAAACAAAATTGTAGACCTGCACCAGGCTGGGAAGACTGAATCTGCAATAGGTAAGCAGCTTGGTTTGAAGAAATCAACTGTGGGAGCAATTATTAGGAAATGGAAGACATACAAGACCACTGATAATCTCCCTCGATCTGGGTCTCCACGCAAGATCTCACCCCGTGGGGTCAAAATGATCACAAGAACGGTGAGCAAAAATCCCAGAACCACACGGGGGGACCTAGTGAATGACCTGCAGAGAGCTGGGACCAAAGTAACAAAGCCTACCATCAGTAACACACTACGCCGCCAGGGACTCAAATCCTGCAGTGCCAGACGTGTCCCCCTACTTAAGCCAGTACATGTCCAGGCCCGTCTGAAGTTTGCTAGAGTGCATTTGGATGATCCAGAAGAGGATTGGGAGAATGTCATATGGTCAGATGAAACCAAAATATAACTTTTTGATAAAAACTAAACTCGTCGTGTTTGGAGGACAAAGAATGCTGTGTTGCATCCAAAGAACACCATACCTACTGTGAAGCATGGGGGTGGAAACATCATGCTTTGGGGCTGTTTTTCTGCAAAGGGACCAGGACGACTGATCCGTGTAAAGGAAAGAATGAATGGGGCCATGTATCGTGAGATTTTGAGTGACATCAGCAAGGGCATTGAAGATGAAACGTGGCTGGGTCTTTCAGCATGACAATGATCCCAAACACACCGCCCGGGCAGCGAAGGAGTGGCTTCGTAAGAAGCATTTCAAGGTCCTGGAGTGGCCTAGCCAGTCTCCAGATCTCAACCCCATAGAAAATCTTTGGAGGGAGTTGAAAGTCTGTGTTGCCCAGCTATAGCCCCAAAACATCACTGCTCTAGAGGAGATCTGCATGGAGGAATGGGCCAAAATACCAGCAACAGTGTGTGAAAACCTTGTGAAGACTTACAGAAAACGTTTGACCTGTGTCATTGCCAACAAAGGGTATATAACAAAGTATTGAGAAACTTTTGTTATTGACCAAATACTTATTTTCCACCATAATTTGCAAATAAATTCATAAAAAATCCTACAATGTGATTTTCTGGAGAAAAAAAATCTCATTTTGTCTGTCATAGTTGACGTGTACCTATGATGAAAATTACAGGCCTCTCTCATCTTTTTAAGTGGGAGAACTTGCACAATTGGTGGCTGACTAAATACTTTTTTCCCCCACTGTGTATATATATACAGTGGGGAAAAAAAGTATTTAGTCAGCCACCAATTGTGCAAGTTCTCCCACTTAAAAAGATGAGAGAGGCCTGTAATTTTCATCATAGGTACACGTCAACTATGACAGACAAAATGAGATTTTTTTTTCTCCAGAAAATCACATTGTAGGATTTTTTATGAATTTATTTGCAAATTATGGTGGAAAATAAGTATTTGGTCAATAACAAAAGTTTCTCAATACTTTGTTATATACCCTTTGTTGGCAATGACACAGGTCAAACGTTTTCTGTAAGTCTTCACAAGGTTTTCACACACTGTTGCTGGTATTTTGGCCCATTCCTCCATGCAGATCTCCTCTAGAGCAGTGATGTTTTGGGGCTATAGCTGGGCAACACAGACTTTCAACTCCCTCCAAAGATTTTCTATGGGGTTGAGATCTGGAGACTGGCTAGGCCACTCCAGGACCTTGAAATGCTTCTTACGAAGCCACTCCTTCGCTGCCCGGGCGGTGTGTTTGGGATCATTGTCATGCTGAAAGACCCAGCCACGTTTCATCTTCAATGCCCTTGCTGATGGAAGGAGGTTTTCACTCAAAATCTCACGATACATGGCCCCATTCATTCTTTCCTTTACACGGATCAGTCGTCCTGGTCCCTTTGCAGAAAAACAGCCCCAAAGCATGATGTTTCCACCCCCATGCTTCACAGTAGGTATGGTGTTCTTTGGATGCAACTCAGCATTCTTTGTCCTCCAAACACGACGAGTTGAGTTTTTACCAAAAAAGTTCTATTTTGGTTTCATCTGACCATATGACATTCTCCCAATCCTCTTCTGGATCATCCAAATGCACTCTAGCAAACTTCAGACGGGCCTGGACATGTACTGGCTTAAGCAGGGGGACACGTCTGGCACTGCAGTATTTGAGTCCCTGGCGGCGTAGTGTGTTACTGATGGTAGGCTTTGTTACTTTGGTCCCAGCTCTCTGCAGGTCATTCACTAAGTCCCCCCGTGTGGTTCTGGGATTTTTGCTCACCGTTCTTGTGATCATTTTGACCCCACGGGGTGAGATCTTGCGTGGAGCCCCAGATCGAGGGAGATTATCAGTGGTCTTGTATGTCTTCCATTTCCTAATAATTGCTCCCACAGTTGATTTCTTCAAACCAAGCTGCTTACCTATTGCAGATTCAGTCTTCCCAGCCTGGTGCAGGTCTACAATTTTGTTTCTGGTGTCCTTTGACAGCTCTTTGGTCTTGGCCATAGTGGAGTTTGGAGTGTGACTGTTTGAGGTTGTGGACAGGTGTCTTTTAAAATGATAACAAGTTCAAACAGGTGCCATTAATACAGGTAACGAGTGGAGGACAGAGGAGCCTCTTAAAGAAGAAGTTACAGGTCTGTGAGAGCCAGAAATCTTGCTTGTTTGTAGGTGACCAAATACTTATTTTCCACCATAATTTGCAAATAAATTCATTAAAAATCCTACAAATGTGATTTTCTGGAGAAAAAAAATTCTCAATTTGTCTGTCATAGTTGACGTGTACCTATGATGAAAATTACAGGCCTCTCTCATCTTTTTAAGTGGGAGAACTTGCACAATTGGTGGCTGACTAAATACTTTTTTCCCCCACTGTGTGTGTGTATATATATATATATATATATATATATATATATATACACATATATATATATATATATATATATACATATATATATATACATATATATATATATATATATATATATATATATATATATATATATATATATATATATATATATATATATATATATATATATATATACATATATACACACATACATACATTATAGTCCTCCAGTCCAGTGCAGCAGGCTGAGTCAGCCGAATGGACCGTAAATTAAAATCTTCCCTATGCAATCTGACAAGGTAATTTCAACGCTCTGCAGTCCTGAACACTCCAAATGACAATCTTGATGATCAGTTAAAGGCTCTGAACTGAAAACTAATTTGAATATTTTACAGTACAATACCCCTGTGATCCATGAGCAGCTTCCAGGAATATGAACTAGGCGGTTTGCCAAACAATCTTTTGGGATGTGTCCCTGCCTCCTCCGAAGAGAGATAGAGCGCGTGTGTGTGAGAGCTACGCATGCGTGTGAGAGAGAAATCAGAACGCCACTGTTTCTGTCTGCCCCAGTGCCTGGTACGTGAAGTGACAGTTAAAAGACATTCCTTGGTAGATGCTGGCTGTGGTGATGTAGTGTAGGCCCCAACACGGTCCTGTCATCTGTCCCTGTCAACGCCTTTGTTCCCCACGTCCCAGCCCACCAGCACAGAGGTCACTGAAGAGAACATAATGCTTGAACATCCTATCCCGTTTGTATGATGACTTAGGGGCCATCAAATGTTATGTTGTACTGTATAATTCCGAGTAGGACTGATTTTGCAAAGAAAGCTTGTGAAGGAGAGACCAGGGGCAATTGTAAAATAAAATTGTATTTGACTCTATTGCTGAGTGACCACTTGAACTATGCCAGTAATGTTTTTATAGAAGAAACTTACTTCGGTCTCCAAATCATTCATAGGTCTGTACATAAGTCTCAAATCTCTGGAAGACTGAAAAAGGTTTCCCTCAACAATTTCCCTGTATTTAGCACCATCCATCATTCCTTCAATTCTGACCAGTTTCCCAGTCCCTGCCGATGAAAAACATCCCCACAGCATGATGCTGCCACCACCATGATTCAGTGTGGGGATGGTGTTCTCGGGTTGATGAGAGGTGTTGGGATGCGCCAGACATAGCATTTTCCTTGATGGCCAAAAAGCTCAATTTTAGTCTCATCTGACCAGAGTACCTTCTTCCATATGTTTGGGGAGTCTCCCACATGCCTTTTGGCGAACATCAAACGTGTTCGCTTCTTTTTTTCTTTAAGCAATGGCTTTTTTCTGGCCACTCTTCCATGTACAGCTTAAAGTGGTCCTATGGACAGATATTCCAATCTCCGCTGAGGAGCTTTGCAGCTCCTTCAGGGTTATCTTTGGTCTCTTTGTTGCCTCTCTGATTAATGCCCTCCTTGCCTGGTCTGTGAGTTTTGGTGGGCGGCCCTCTCTTGGCAGGTTTGTTGTGGTGCTCCGTGGGATGTTCAAAGTATTAGATATTTTTTTATAACCCAACCCTGATCTGTACTTCTCCACAACTTTGTCCCTGACCTGTTTGGAGAGCTCCTTGGTCTTTATGGTGCCGCTTGCTTGGTGGTACCCCTTGCTTAGTGGTGTTGCAGACTCTGGGGCCTTTCAGAACAGGTGTATATATACACTGAGATCATGTGACAGATCATGTGACACTTAGATTGCACACAGGTGGACTTTATTTAACTAATTATGTGACTTCTGAAGGTAATTGGTTGCACCATATCTTATTTAGGGGCTTCATAGCAAAGGGGGTGAATACATGCACACGCACCATTCTCCGTTATAATTTTTTTGGGAATATTTTTGAAACAAGTAATTTTTTTCATTTCACTTCACCAATTTGGACTATTTTGTGTATGTCCATTTAAATTACAGGTTGTAATGCAACAAAATAGGAAAAACGCCAAAGGGGATGAATACTTTTGTAAGGCACTGTAAATTCACTTAAAGCTGCAATACAGTGCATTCGGAAAGTATTCAGACCCCTGGAGTTTTTCCACATTTTGTTATGTTACAGCCTTATTCTAAAATTGATTAAATTGTTATTTTTTTCCCTCATCAATCTACACACAATTCCCAATAATAACGATTCAAAAACAGGTTTTTAGAAATGTATAAAAAAATAAAAACTGAAATATCACATTTACATAAGTATTCAGACCCTTTACTCAGTACTTTGTTGAAGCACCAATCAGGCCTTTCTGGTAGAGTGGCCAGACAGAAGGCACTCCTCAGTAAAAGGCACATGACAGCCCGCTTGGAGTTTACCAAAAGGCACCTAAATGACTCTGACCATAAGAAACAAGATTCTCTGGTCTGATGAAACCAAGATTGAACTCTTTGGCCTGAATGCCAAGCGTCACGTCTGGAGGAAACCTGGCACCATCCCTATGGTGAAGCATGGTGGTGGCAGCATCATGCTGTGGGGATGTTTTTCAGCGGCAGGGACTGGGAGACTAGTCAGGATCGAGGGAAAGGACCTCAGACTGGGGCAAAGGTTCACCTTCCAACAGGACAACGACCCTAAGCACACAGCCAAGACAACGCAGGAGTGGCTTCGGGACAAATCTCTGAATGTCCTTGAGTGGCCCAGCCAGAGCCCGGACTTTAACCAGATCGAACATCTCTGGAGAGCCCTGAAAATAGCTGTGCAGCGACGCTCCCCATCCACCCTGACAGAGCTTGAGAGGATCTGCAGAGAATAATGGGAGAAACTCCCCAAATACAGGTGTGCCAAGTTTGTAGTGTCATACCCAAGAAGACTCTAGGCTGTAATCATTGCCAAAGGTGCTTCAACAAAGTACTGAGTAAAGGGTCTGAATACTTATGTAAATATGATATTTCCATTTTATATTTATTATACATTTTCAAACATTTCTAAAAATCTTGTCATTATGGGGTATTGTGTGTAGACTGATGAGGGAAATAAAACTATTTAATTCATTTTAGAATAAGGCTGTAAAGTGACAAACTGTGGAAAAGTCAAGGGGTCTAAATAATTTCCGAATGCACTGTATATCCTCTTGAATGGATGCCAGTTCAGTGATGATGCATCAGGTTCCGCTTTCTATCGCAATTTGACAAGACGTCAAAGCATTAGGAATTCTATTTAGAAAGCGTGGTAATTTTTGCAAAAACTCCAACTTCAAAAAATAACAATATTCTTAATACAGTCTTTTTCATTACTCTCACATGTCTGGTTTGTTTGCCAAATGTACGTTTGGAACATAGGCTCTAAAATGCCTGTTGTAGCCTCTGTGACAAAAGTGTCCTTGGGAACGCAGCTAATGCCTCCAATAAGGTGAATGAAAACCCATTTGACCACCCTCTAAATTTACACACTCATGAAGTGGTAGACTTTTTGAAACTGTTATGTCCTGGGTTCATACAGGTAGAAGATCTGCTGACTCTTCCACACAACACAGTAAGAGGACCCTGTGGGTGTAAAGTAAGCGTATTGCTCTGGAGCACTGAAGGCTTTTGACACTGCTGCGATTGATGTCTGTCTGATGCCTTTCCTCAATGTGTACAAAACAGCATGCAAACTCAGCCAGGTGATTTGTTGTGATTCTTATCTGTGCTGTGGACATCCTTACTACAAACATGCATATCACCTGAACTCTTGCGCTGCACCATATTCAATAACTCTTTAAACCAGGCATAGCATGATGTTGTAATTAACAAAAATACAAGTTTTGAACATGTATTTGAAACATTGAATGGAGACTGAGTACTGTCACGGCAAGTTATTTTGTGCCAAACAAACCCTGTCCTGGTGTCCCACTTCTGTTTGATTAATTTCTGCTTTTGTTCCAAGAACTCGGAGCATTTGGCAGCCATTGTTCTGCGAGCATGGAAAATGAATTTAGCTTTAGCATGGCCTCTCTGGGAGTGGGTTGGAGTTGTATAAGAGGGTAACAGAGTTTATTTTTCACTTACTCCCCATTCGTTTTTTACTGGGCCTCTTGCAGCTTGACTAATAGTTTGGGTCTGTTTACATGAAGTGGAAAAAAAGACATGAGAAAGTGCACCGCACTGTTTCACCTTTTTGTTTAGATGACAAAGCAATGTATTGCTTATTGACCAGATAAATACAGACTGAACCACTTTATCTAGGGGGGATTGAGTTGTGTGTGTGCCAAGATTCCAGGAATGTTGTCGTTTGCACACATTTACTCTAGCCTACCTATTGATTCACAGGCTGTTGTTTTCCTTCCCAGACAGACAATGAGTCAAGTAGGATGAAGGCATGTGTAAGAAAGGAGAATTATCAGGCTGTGTTTTAGTGACCTGCATACTAACATGTTGACTGTGAGTTGTTTTTGCTGTGGAACCATAGGACAGACAGACAGGGGGTTGTTTGTATCCCAGGCAACATTTCACTAAGCTGACACTTTAGTACACAATGTGCTTGCTTGGTTACCCTCCTCTCAAAGAAGACTGACTTTAAAAAATATATAAATATAAGTCAGGTAGTCAACTTTCACAAAAAAAAAACTGGGATTTTGGCAGTGACCCAGACCAGACTAGTCCTGAGTATCAGGATCAGCCCATATGCTGCAGGCCAGGGGTAGACAACTAAATTAGATTCAGCCGTGGGCCCATTTCTGTCAGAGCGAAATGGTCAGGGTGCCAGAACATGATTATAATAATTTGTACACTGCAAATTGACCACAACTAAGCCCAAAAGGAGACTGTATTTGAAAATAACAATAATTTCATATCTTGATAAAATTGAGGCACCATCACTTCCCTTTTTTTTTTTTTGTGGGAATACTTGGGAACAGATTTCCTTAGTTAAACTCATTTTTAGCTGAATTATTGGTGATTTTACTATTTTTTAAACTAAACTTTGTCCCGTGGGCTGTCTGTTGCAGGCTGTGTTTTACAAGACAATCCTTTAGCAGTACAAGAAATGTAGGCCTAGTCTACAGAAGTTAATTATTTAACAGAGAAGTAGATTACCAAGGCTCTTAAACTAACCTACACTCCAGTTGACACAGTGACTCAGACTAACCCTAGTGTTTCACATTTTTTTCTCCATTTATGTCATTTAGCAAACGCTCTTATCCAGAGTGACTTACAGAAACAATTTGGCTTAAGTGCCTTGCTCAAGAGCATACTCAACCAATTTTATTTTACCTAGTCGGCTCAGGAATTCAAACCAGCAACCTTTCAGTTACTGGCCCAACGCTCTTAACCGTATATGTTGCAGCAAGCCTATTATATTCTATTTCTTTATTTTATGGTGAAATATTTCCTCCTCGGAGTCACAGTCAATTTTTCATATGCTCCAGAGGCTAGTGCTGAGCGATTAGAGCTTTTTGAGGTTGGTTTAGATAACACATTTTAAACATTAAATGCATTATGTGGGTTCAATGCTGTAACACAGAATAAAACAATTAATAAAAGTCCCATGATGGCAGTGACTGCCCATGACTGTTTATCACTTATTAACCATCAGTTATTCACATAACTTTACGTTAATAAAATATTTAAGTTGTTGTGTATATTACATTTATTTTACTTGATGACTTTATTATTTCATTCCAAGTCATCATTTCACCTCTATAGAGCTGCTGCCTATGCTGTCTGACAAAATAACTATTTTAGTATGACCACTGAATACCAACTATCAATCACTTAGACCATGTATTTTCAAGAAGAAACAGCTCCTAAGAAACTGCTCTCTATGTATCCCCTCTTGATCACACATTCTTCTGTCTCTTACATAGTAGGCATAAAAGAAACACATACCGGACAAGTTTAGCAACGCAATGGATTATGGTGATTGTAGTAAATGATCACGTTTTCTGCGCTAAACTATGTAGAACATTGGCCTGTTGGAAACTACAACTCCCTACTACATCACAATGTTCGGGCATATGATCTGATTTATCTCTAGAGAAACTGCAGTGAAATGAGCGCATTGAGCTCACAGAAAAAAAACGAACGAAATGGAATTCAAATAATTGAACCATCATCTGTCGATCAATTGTTTGAAAAACAAAAAAGAACCAACATTCCGGTTAATCGCTCAGCACTACCAGAGGCCTACGGGCCAAAGTCTCATACACTCATCATCTGAGACATAGCTTCACACACACACCACTGGTGTCTCCTCTACTCGGTTTACCCAGCAGAGAGATGGCGATAAGCTCTGCTTACTGGTCAAAGTCACCTTGAAATTGGGTGGGGGCGATATGAGCCCCTTGTATTGAATGGGACAGGAAGAGAAGAGGGGGTGGGGGATGCAGGCCTCATGGTCTGTGTCCCCATCACTCCTATCCTCCTCGGCGGACCCCCAGCCACACAATAAAGCTGTAGTGCTTTGTAGTGTCAGTACATGCCCATTTAGGTTCTCTCCCTGCTTGAAAGGTTTCAGTCAAATCTTGCCCTCTGCATGTTTGATGAGCAAATTTAGTTTCTTATACTGTCCTGAGCATCAATTTCCAAGAATTCAAACATGCATAATTATCATCACTACATGTTGGCTAAACATTGACATGATTTTACATTTGCCACCATTGTTGTCTATTGCTAGGCACATTAGGTTGTGTCATGGCTGCTGAGTTGGGGGCAATTGTAACACAGTGTTAAAATGAACCTGAGCCAAGCAGCCAAATGATTTTTTTTTTTTTAAAGAAGTGATTTTAACTTTAGGATTGTATGAATGATACATTAATTATACAAAAACTTTAAAATAGCCTTGAGGTCCTGTAGCGTGCCAAAGAAGTTGTAAAGGGATGTTACTGTAGACATTGGTTACATACACAGAAATAATTATATTTCTTGCAAAATCATTATATTTCTTGCAAAATCATTATATGTATATGATATGTATATGATATATATATATATATATATATATATATATATATATATATATATTTTAATGTTTATGAATTAAGTTAAAGATGCACTATGCAGAAATCGCTCCTCCATTTCTTGGTTGCAAAAATTCTAATAGTAGGCCTAATTTAAGTTTGTGACAAAACAAGCAAGTATAGTGTAGAGCAGGACTGCCCAACCCTGTTCCTGGAAAGCTACCGTCCAGTAGGTTTTTGCTCCAACCCTAATCTAGCACACCTGATTCTAATAATTAGCAAGTTGATAAGATGAATCAGGTTAGTAACTACTGGGGTTGGAGCGAAAACCTACAGGAGGGTAGCTCTCCAGAAACATGGTTGGGCAACCCTGGTGTAGAGAATCATTGTACAATCTAAACCGCTATGAAATATATTTTCCATAACCAAAAATAATGTATTTTCAGCTGTTTTGAAGCTGGTGTACAAAACCAAAAGTAAGGCGCAAAAACAATAATAATAAGAACGGGAAGCATAGAAATAACACAAACAGAACAGATCTACCGCGTCTTAGACTTGCTTTCAATGAGTGACAGATCTATAACTCACATTTCTAAATTCAATTGATTGGACATGATTTGGAAAGGCACACACCTGTCTATATATGGTCCCACAGTTGACAGTGCATGTCAGAGCAAAAACCAAGCCATGAGGTCGAAGGAATTGTTCGTAGAGCTCAAGGCACTGATCTGGGGAAGGGTACCAAAGATTTTCTGCAGCTTGAAGGTCCCCAAGAAAACAGTGGCATCCATCATTCTTAAGTGGAAGAAGTTTCGAACCACCAAGACTCTTCCTAGAGCTGGCCGCCCAGCAAAACTGAGCAATCGGTGGAGAAGGGCCTTGGTCAGGGAGGTGACCAAGAACCCAATGGTTACTCTAACAGAGCTCCAGAGTTCCTCTGTGGAGATGGGAGAACCTTCCAGAAGGACAACCATTTCTGCAGCACTCCACCAATCAGGCCTTTATGGTAGAGTGGCCAGACGGAAGTCACTCTTCAGTAAAAGGCACAGCCCGCTTGGAGTTTGCCAAAAGGCGCCTAAAGTACTCTCAGACCATGAGAAACAAGATTCTCTGGTCTGATGAAACCAAGATTTAACTCTTTGGCCTGAATGGCAAGCGTCACGTCTGGAGGAAACCTGGCACCATCCCTACGTTGAAGCATGGTGGTGGCATCATGCTGTGGGGATGTTTTTCAGCGGCAGGGACTGGGAGAATAGTCAGGATCGAACGGAGCAAAGTACAGAGAGATCCTTGATGAAAACCTGCTCCAGAGCGCTCAGGACCTCAGACTGGGGCGAAGGCTCACCTTCCAACAGGAGAAACGACCCTAAGCACACAGCCAAGACAATGCAGGAGTGGCTTCGGGACAAGTCTCTGAATGTCCTTGAGTGGCCCAGCCAGAGCCCGGACTTGAACCCCATCTAACATCTCTGAAGAGACCTGAAAATAGCTGTGCAGCAACGCTCCCCATTTAACCTGACAGAGCTTGAGAGGATCTGCAGAGAAGAATGGGAGAAACTCCCCAAATACAGGTGTGCCAAGCTTGTAGCTTCATACCCAAGAAGACTCGAGGCAGTAATCGCTGCCAAAGGTGCTTCAACAAAGTACTGAGTAAAGGGTCTGAATACTTATGTAAATGTGATTTTTCCATTTTATATTTATTATACATTTGCAAACATTTCTAAAAACCTGTTTTTGCTTTGTCATTATGGGGTATTGTGTGTAGTTTAAAAATAATCAATTTTAGAATAAAGCTGCAATGTAACAAAACGTGGAAAAGGTCAAGAGGTCTGAATATTTTCCGAATGCACTGTCAGTGTAACGTAATCATGCACTGCATTTTGGGAACTGGGTGCCTAACGTGTAATGACTTTAGGCTACTACAAACAAAGCACATAGCCTATAGGCTAGCTAGTAAACTCTCACAGTTAATCAATAAAGCCAATTAAGTTCAGCAATATGCTTAGTTACAGCCTATGGCTAGGTTACATGTTCCTGATAAGCTTAAAAAATAAGGGATTCTATGAAAGAGCATAGACATTGAGGTTACATGGCATATAAAATCCCTTTAGGGATGGGAAGAGTTGCAGGGACGAGAGTGGGGTCACATTTACAGAGCACACCAGCACAACAGGAAGAGCCCAGCAGCTGTGAATTTGAATGTGATTGTCAGAGGACATAGAGTATTAAAAGGTACAAAGCTATAATTGTGTGTAAATCTCTGTTGGATTGCACTCATTACCCTGGGGTTGTACTGTGCAGGAAATGTGTAAAGTGCCATAAAAAATATTAACATGATTCTACAAATTCGTTTTAAAACAGTTTTTTTATCTGAATTGTGCCAAGCCATCTTGAGAGAATACCATCTCTCTCCACCTTTATCCAGGTACAGTGCATGATCCCAAAAACCACAGATTAGAGGGAAAATCACAGACAGGAGATTGCCATGGCATGTAGACAAACACTAGTATTTTCACACTGCAAAATAAAATAACTCTTCATTTCAGCTGAGATTTTCAGTTTGGTCAATGTCCTACTGTTTTAATCTTATCAGCAGTGGATTTGAAATGTGTGCTCATGTAAAACCATTATCTTTGCTCCTGACTGGAAATAGATCACAGAGACAAAATAAATATGCTGGGTCATGGTGAACCACAGCCTCAGTCTTCAATTGATGTGACCAGATCTCAAAAACTTGATAGGATAGAATACCAAATACAGACCAACTACAGCCTACTCATTAGTCATTACCCAGTCTTCATTCACCATGGTTGTTAGTGGAAGGATGCCTTGAAAGCCCCTCTGTGAGGCAGGCTGGCAGCACCCCCAGACTGGCAGGGAGAGAGCTTAGCTCTAATCTTGGCCAGTTGGCCTCACCTGATTTAACCCCATGTTGTCCAGATTAACACTAAGAAGGAAGCCTGGACAAAGGGGGTCCACCAGCCAACCCACAAACCATAGGAGGAACTGAGCAACCCAGAATGTGAATCATCTTCTCTAACAAGCTATTACACGTAGGCATAGTCTACATTATTCACAGGACATGGGATTGCCCTATTAGAGATAGATAAATATATAATAAATGTTGTATCGCTGTAAACCAACTGAATATCACAAATTGATGCTGCAGAAATCTGCATTAGGCCTGGAAACATCTGCCAAAAAGTGCCTACTAATCCTATAATGGAGAAGGAGGGGTTCAGGTTGTCAAAAACATGACAGAATCCCAAGGCCAGGATGATGATTCAGGCCAGTCTGGAAGATTAGCATTAATTGAACTGTCTTAAACTGAGCTCTGCTGCTTCTGTGGCTGAGGCTCCCTTCTTAATCACAAAAGAGAAACGGTCTGTCTGATCATTATGACAGATTATGGTTTATTTACCTTGTAAAAAGCAAAGACTCCAAAGACAGTCCAGTGTGTCCAGGGCAGGCTTTGACAAGAGGCAAATTATAGGGCCCCAAAATAGAAGAAACTAGGGGATTGAGCACAACTAGCTAGGCTAGTTGTGGTCCTCATACCTTTCTGAAAAGAAAGGTATGAGGACACCATTTCTTTGAGTGTGTGACATAGTAACCTCATGTTGCACTGTTTTATAAAAACATACAGTATGTCAGCTTGTGAAACAAGTCTAGACAAATCAGGTTAAGCAATCATAAACCACAACAAACTCTCTTTCATTAAATATTAGGTCCAATGGCCTGACATGCCTCAGCCAATGAGCTCTACTATTTACCATATAACTGCACAACTAAAGCTCAAACGTGACCAATGGATTTACACTGAAAATCTGTGCAGATTAAGTAAAACAAAAATAAACAAATGCATGCAATCCAACGCTGCAGGCACTCTGGATATGCAGTAGTGTCGCCACCTATCAAATCCCTGTTTGCTTGTGATTCCTCCCGATACACCTCGTTGATTGTTTTACCACATTTATTTTGTTTTGTGCTGCGTAATTTACCTGGGCAGGGCAGCATTTCCCCTCAATGTTCCCAGTCTGCCCCTGGGAATGCATGGGAACACATGTTACGTACCAGACCCTCTGTCTCCACGACCCTGTCTACCTCCTCCCTCCACTCTCTCCCTGCTCAACACCTCCCTAAATCATACCTGCTTGCACAACTTCCCTTTATTAAAGACGACATCCACCCTCACATCCACACACTCCCCTACACAATCATGTGATATCACAACCCTCTCTACCTACTGAGGAGAAGGATTTCATGTTGGGTGCTGTGAACTGAATGCAATGCCAGGTCTCAGCTGGGACTCAACATCTGTGTCCTTAATTGAACTCTCTCGAACTCCATCACTCTTCATTGCACAAACGACAAGCCAGACTTTAACCATGATCATAATCATATCCCTCCCTGTTAACAGCTGTTGCAGTCAACAGAACATAAACTAGCCTATAAGACATCTGTTATGAAAAAGAATGCTAGAATAACTGTTGATAGCCTGTGTGCTCAGCATGGTAACATTTCGTAGACACACTGCTTCCATTCACAAATCATCTCCAGTCAGTCAGTCTCAGTCAGTTAGCTGGTGGGGGCATGCCGACCCCATGTAATAGGATGTGTTAGTCTCAGGCTTTAAGTCTCAAAGCCATGGATGAATGCCAACATGCCAGGCAGACAGACAGTACTTTGACATGTGAACATAGAAATGTGTAATGCACACACATGGCCTACAGTAACAGTCCATCAGAGCCCAAAATCATGTCAATATGACACCTGTCATTCCTTGACTACAGACAGGCCCAGATGTGTTTTTTTGCATTATTGCATTGCGGTTAGTACGCTTACATGCACACTAATAATTCGATATTAAACTGATTATGGCAGTAGGTTGAGTATGGCATTAGTCATGTAAACACCTTATCTTCTTCAGCGTAAGGTCATAATCTAAGTAAGCATGCAACGATTAAAACACCTGGTTTTCTGAATCTTACGAATTATTAGGACATGTAAACAGCTTAATCGGTGTTCCAGCAGTGTATTTGATCTGCCGCATGTGCCAGCACCAATCAAACTATTATATTAATCTGACTCAATGTGTAGGTAGGAACCAGAAGGCATCAGGGCTAAATTAATTTCATTAATAAAAAGAGACAAGGCAGATGACATCGGTGTTACTGTGCTACAGATGCAAATCAATCTACTGTATGTAACTAGAGATGCCTTTCAGTGAACCAGAGACAGTGGAATAAATAACCCAATCAGGTCTTGAAGGGATTCCTGATAGAGATTTAAGAGTAAAATAATATGGAATGAGCATTCTGAATCAAGTTGGTGCCTGCATGGCACACAGTTAAAATATAAGGGATAAGGGCCTAACACATGCAGCCAGAAAATCAGACAGCAAAGGTTAATGTGTTTACAGCGCAAATTAAAACATTTGAATTGGAGAAGGTTGGGCAAATTAGGCATTTTAAAGCATGGTGCAGTAGGTTAGGTTTATGAGACCTTTATCATACAGACATCTCTTGCAATCAAGCAGTAAGATCCTCACAGACTGAGCTGTAGGCTATTGCCGGAATATACATACTTTAGTCTTTTCAGGGCACCGGCATGCTTTAAAGAATGTTAATTTAGCAGTAACGGAATCATTCAGGAAAAACTGTAGCAAATCTACATTTTCTCAGGAATACAGGTTCAAAGTTCATCATACTGAAGTGAACCCATATGAGCCACATCAATCACATGTTGAATAAAGCTTTAACATATTGTTCTCTTCCCTCACACTACATAACAGTGCAGTTATCTCTATCAATGTTAGCTATCAATGTAAATGGTATGAAACAGGCTCATCACTTCCTTGACTAGCAATCATGTTGGCAGCGACACTGCAGTCTTTGCAACTATACATTTTAGAATGATTAGGGGGAGAAACTGCCCCATTGCCCCATTGGTAGGCTACCGGTGGTGACCAAAACGTTTTACGGGCAACACCCATGTAACTGGAATACATGTCATAGGAGTTTAATGTCCCTGCTGACGAATATTTTGATAGGTGAAGATTATGTTCTCAATAACAAAAAAATGTGGAACAGATTTTTGCTGCAGTAACATGTTAGCTAGCTATAGTCACAAAAATAATGTTGACGATTAAACCCCTTGGACAAGCCGGGTGGTGTAGCCAGGGGGCTGGCTGTCAGAGGGCAAGCCAGACCAGACATGACAAAGACGGCACCTGGAATAAGCCCCCCCACACGTCTGTTCAATGGGTGGGTAGTTTATTGTTACGTTATATTTGGGGGAGAAAAAAATGCTTGATTTCCTCAAGTCTACTATTGTTTAACTATTTGACTTGCGCAATCTCCTAGTAGCAAACTGGGACCAATGCTGGTTAAGCAGCTTGAAGAGTCACTCACAAAGACCCAGCGAGGAAACAGAGCCATAAAATAACTCGAGCTTTAAAACCAAGTTAAACGAAATGTGTACGTGTATTGTTTTCTGCTGGTAGCCATCAGATCCATAAAAGCATTGAGCGAGAAAACAGTACAGGAGGTTGCTTGCTAGCTACCGGTGTTACCCTCCTGTCTCCACCTTTTTGGGGGGATTGCTAACGTTAGCTAGCTAGTTAGTCTGTATGTGAACTAAGAGACAGGGTGTGATAGACGTCCTATTCAACTGCTAAACATAAATCAATAACTGATTAATCAAGCCAGATACAGTGTTATGATAACAAGTACTAGACAAAGATAAGCAAATTATTATCTTTGCTTGGCGGACATTTCTACACGCCTTGCCTATTGTTTACCGTCTCTACTATGGTAAAGGCGCTTGTCTGTCAGGCTTAGCTGGCTAGCAGCTTACACAATGCTAAGGTAACCGAGCACCTTCATCGAATTCGTGCTAAGTTGTGGCAAGCGTGTTATCCACACAAGAACAAAGAAGAGAGCGAAATGGTTTATACCAATAGCAAACTTACCCAAAGCTCCGTTCCCCAAGTCATTGTGGACTCCCTGGTTGCTAAACCCCCAGATTGTCAGTGTATTCCCCCCTCAAAACTCGCCAATGTTGCGATTCCCAATCGTCTGCAGTCGTCTGTGGTGTACACTCCTTGCTCACTCCTGAGGAGCTGTCTAAATTCAGCTCTGGTGAAGGAAGTTGGGATCTAGGATACAGAGAAACGGGAGGTTCAGGTTCTCCAATAAAATGTCCAATGCATGCATGTTATTCCTTATTATTTAGTAATCAAGAAAACAGTTTAAACACATAAAATAATTAAATGAGCTATTCTAGAACTATGCTGATGAGACGATCCTCTGCACACTATTTTTGAAATTCCCAAAATTTGGTGCGAAGGGAAGACTTTCTGAATAAATTGTATCCTCAACCGATTAATTTTGTTGAAATATTCATATTAGCTGCGGACATATTCATAATAGCTGCTATTGACCATTTGATCAGTTGTCAAAACAATCACTTGGATGATTTGGTTGGAATAAATTGGCCTCAAAAGTTATCCACAGTAAGTCATTAACCTTTCATTTATTTAACTCTTACTGTTGAATACAATGAATTTATAAATATACATTTAGTGGGCAATGTTAGGGGACTAATGTTACCTTTTTTTAATGAATTGCACCGACACTTATCAGTTCTGCGATTGACAATCATGCTTAATCTGTTTTATTGATTAGTAAATGGCGCCATTTAGTGGTATGTATGGGGTATAGGCCAACCAGATACGAGCATTGAGGGATCATTTTGTTTCTGTCAAGACGTTAGTTCGTGTAACACCTATAAGCAAAGTTATTTTATGGGAGTAAACTATATTAGACGTAAACATATTTTACGCAGCTAAACAGTCATCTATAGATAACTATCAATGTAAGTAGCTACTTTGGTGCACATAGTCCAAATGATTTGTCATATTGCTAAAAGTATGTCTGTGTACTGTAAACATAATTGCTACCAAGCTAGATGACTGCTGCTAGTTAGCTCTCGAAAACGTTATGTATTCTACCTTCTCCCGCTATGAGTGCCTTCATTCAACGAACTACACTTCCAGAGTTACGCTTACACACAGGTGTTATGCGCATGGTAGAGAGCTAATTAGCACAGGTGATTGTCTCTTGTCTTAACCAAACAAGCGCTGTAACATGGAAATATGGCCATTTGAGAACACTAACACTAAACAAGGTGTGTATCAGAGGAAGCTGGTCAGAGGAGTTATAGGAGGACGGGCTCATTGTAATGGCTGGAATGGAATACATGTAATTGTAATTTCTAAATGTTTGATACCATTCCGTTAATTCCATTCCAGCCATTACAATGAGCCTGTCCTCCTATAGCGCCTCCCACCAGCCTCCTCTGGTGTGTATCAATTTAACCAATTTTTTTTTAAATTTTTATTATTTCTTGCTGATATGAAAGGGAAGGTCTTATGCTTCCATAACCATACTGCAAGCGATGCGTGTTAATGTTCAGATTGAGTGTCGGGGCTCTTAACAAAACACCCCCCTACAGAAGACACCTTCGTCCAATGACTCTTATTTATAATGTAATGGAACTGAGAGTCATGATCAAGGGCTAGCTAGCTAGCTTAGTTCACAACAGCCAAAATACAGTGATGACCTTGGCATACTTAGGTGACATACATAGCTCTGTGTGTTAGATTGTAACAAAATAGTCTGCTAGCTACAATGTTTTTTTTGTTGTTGCTACAATTGTCAACAAACCAGAAATAATGGGGAGTGTTGTCAATCAATTAGCTAGATATCTCATTAAAACATTCTCTAACAAACATGTCATCCATTCATTGCTTTTCAGGGGTTTGAGGATCAAAGGCAGACTACGTCCTATTTATAGCTCATCTCAGTCAACTCCATGGAACGTTGACCCATGCAATCCTAGCATGCCCAGGTGTCCAGAACACACTCAAAGATATCAGCAGGCAACCTATGGTAACCTTTGGCACACATTCTCTCAGGCCGAGCTAAGCAGCAGCCAGTGTCAGCCTACTTGATGAGCACCAGTGTGCGCAGAAGGCGATTGCCAAGTGCCTTTCTAGTTTTAGATGACGCCCTCCAGCCAATTCACAATGATGTATTCAAGGCAGAGGAGGCTGGTGGGAGGAGCTATAGGAGGACATGCTCATTGTAATGACTGGAATGAAAACATATGGAAACCACATGTTTGACTCTGTTCCATTTATTCCATTCCATCCATTACTGTGGTCGTCTGTAGCTCAATTGGTAGAGCATGGCGCTTGTAACGCCAGGGTAGTGGGTTCGATCCCCGGGACCACCCATACGTAAAAATGTATGCGCACATGACTGTAAGTCGCTTTGTATAAAAGCGTCTGCTAAATGGCATATTATATTATTATTATTATATTACAATGAGTCCATCCTCCTATAGCTCCTCCCACCAGCCTCTACTGATTCCATGCTAACCTACCAAACAGCCGAAACAACAAAGGTAGGTAGAAACTCCATACAACTCAGCAATCTCAGTGTATCAACTAGTTTTCCATTTCAGCTGTATAGCAACAGCCTTCTGACTATGGTGGCCCTTGCAGGTATATTGAATATTTAAAGAAGTGAGTGGAGAGAATGCAGTAAAGAGGCACACCCAGAGAAACAAGAAGATGTTGGTTACGGCCCGTCTTCGCATGCTGTTAGACGACGGATACTACCTTGAGCTGTCTCCCTTCGCTGGAATGGGCCTGCCCTATGGAGACATCCCCTCAGCAGGCTGTGTAACAGGTAGAGAGGGTGCTCTGCTCTGTCAGTGATGGATGCTATTAATGCATGCCTATCACTCATGTAAATGTCCAACCTCAAATTTGGCAGCAAGGGAAATGTCTTGGTGCAGTGCATTGTAATAATGAAATATGTATAAGTAAGAATAGGTGTTATACTCGTCATAATGACTTTTCACTTCATTGGGCACTCTCCACTGTTGCAGGCATAGGTCAAATCAACGGGCTGTGGTGTGTGTTTATTGCTAATGATGTCACTGTGAGTGGTGGTACAGCCTACCCCATCACTGTCAAGAAGCAGCTCAGAGCCCAGGATGTGGCCATCCAGAACCGGCTGCCCTGTGTATACCTGGTGGATAGTGGAGGTGATTCCCTCTTCAGGTATGAACTGGAATCACTGAGACCAATACAAATAATGAATGACTCATATCAAGATACAACAGAACACTAATACTACTGATTAAATTATTTCATTGACAGTCAGATCTTCCCTGATAAAAACCAAGGAGGACGTACTTTCTACAGTGAAGCCATCATGTCTGCCATGTCTCAATTCCTCTAGGTGTCAGTGGTTTGTGGTTCATGTACAGCTGGCGGTGCATACATCCCCACTATGGCAGAAGAGACAGTGATGGTACACCGGATCAGGATGATATTTTGGGGGGCAGATCTCCCTTGGTGAAAGGGGCCACAGGGGAAGATGTGTCCCCAGTCTGGGTGGGGCCACGCTGGATGTCAAACTGGTCAGCTCAACATGCGCACACACACAGGAATTAAAGGCTCAATATGGAACAACCCTTGTGACTGGTTTTGCCTCAATTCACAGGTAAGAGCTGTTGATTGTGTGAAGCATTTACCTATCCTCCTACAAGATGCCGTCTAGACTTTTTCTTAAAGGTCAGACTTTTACAACTAACTTCATTATATTTTCATGCAGTCTTTCTTTGCTTCATAAAGTACATGCATATTCGAACCTCTTAAAACCTCTATGTTCAGATAATATATGAATTACATGACACATTTTTGAAGCAGAATATTGAACGAAAGAGCGTCAGCAGATTAACGTTTAACCCTGTTAATTTGCAAATCAGATTAGTGTGTTCTGACCAATCATATCTTTACTTACCAAAACAAGAGCCAGATTAAGATGGGCAATCTTTTTTAATGAGAATGGAGAACACAAGGCAAAAGAAGGAAAATAAGTCTCTTCAGCCAGCTTTCATCTGCTTTTACAAAGAGCTTCTCTGAGAGCGGCTCGTTGCCATGGCAGCTGAATATTCTAGATGCAGAGGGTATTGCAATCTTGATCAGGTGCTGGCGCTCAAACAATTGATCAGGATAACAGAAATTACTTGATGAAAAAATTAATAAATCATGACAAAAAGTTTGCTTTTGTTTGCATTCTTAAAAACTCCACTAAAAGTATATTTTTTTTATTATGAAGGCAATACGTTTTATTCAAGTGTAATTGCCTGACTTGTATGTTTTTCTTCAGGCATCAGGTTGGCAATGTGGCGAGCAATGGGGAGGTAACGTACAACGCAACATTGAAAGGCAGCCACTCTGTCCAGCTGTGTGACCAGCGAGACATTCCCCTGATATTTCTACAGAACACCGTCCCAAAGCCAGAGCTGACCCTTTCCCTAACCCAGGTATGGCACTGCAGGCAACCCTGAGCACTTACCACATAATAAAACAGCACTTTGTTATGAAGCACAAAAACTGGTGAAGAGGAGCACAGAGAGGCATCTCAACATGCCTTTGTAAACACACAGACACTCCTGTGGAACTCAGCCAGCTCTGTTATATAGCACTATGATTAGAATCCGGTCTTGAATTCAAAACAGCCATGTCATCAGAATGTTTCATTAGCTGTTATTTAACATTTTAGTCATTTAGCAGACACTGTTATGCGCTCAGTTCTCACACTCGTTCTTAAACATGGTTGTGGAATTTCATGTCAGTGTCTTAAAAAGGTTATGCTGGTGTTACTCATGGAACAGATCTGTGAGTATTTATCCTCTCTCCTGTAGGCAGAGACCAACAGACTAACGGCTCAGGGTTCAATGATGTCTGCTGTGTCTCTGTTCCAAAAATCACAGTCGTCATTGGGGGATACCATGGCCCTGACAGTTATGCTATGGTTTGTACAATAATGCCAGCAGTAGTCACTGTATTAAAATCTGCCTAGTGTCTACACATCAATTCCTTTATATATTTAAAATACTAACTGAACTGGTCCCTCTCTTTTGTGTGTGGTTTTCTTTATCTAGTGTGGCAGGTCCTTTGACCCAAAATTCCTATTCCCATGGCCTAATGCCAGAGTATCCCTGTTAACCCCTGGTCAATCTGCAGCTCTGGCACAAGAGGAGGAGGACATTGAGAAGATCAATAAGAGGTAAGACACCCATAGTACTGTATTTCATACAGGAATATTATGAATATTTGATTTGTGTGGTTGTAAATGTCTGAATGTTTGTTAATTACACTTCTGGAAATTGGCCTACAGTGAGGGAAAAAAGTATTTGATCCCCTGCTGATTTTGTACGTTTGCCCACTGACAAAGACATGATCAGTCTATAATTTTAATGGTAGGTTTATTTGAACAGTGAGAGACAGAATAGCAACAAAAAAATCCAGAAAAACGCATGTCAAAAATGTTATCAATTGATTTGCATTTTAATGAGGGAAATAAGTATTTGACCCCTCTGCAAAACATGACTTAGTACTTGGTGGCAAAACCCTTGTTGGCAATCACAGAGGTCAGACATTTCTTGTAGTTGGCCACCAGGTTTGCACACATCTCAGGAGGGATTTTGTCCCACTCCTCTTTGCAGATCTTCTCCAAGTCATTAAGGTTTCGAGGCTGACGTTTGGCAACTCGAACCTTCAGCTACCTCCACAGATGTTCTATGGGATTAAGGTCTGGAGACTGGCTAGGCCACTCCAGGACCTTAATGTGCTTCTTCTTGAGCCACTCCTTTGTTGCCTTGGCTGTGTGTTTTGGGTCATTGTGATGCTGGAATACCCATCCACGACCCATTTTCAATGCCCTGGCTGAGGGAAGGAGGTTCTCACCCAAGATTTGACGGTACATGGCCCCGTCCATCATCCCTTAGATGCGGTGTAGTTGTCCTGTCCCATTAGCAGAAAAACACCCCCAAAGCATAATGTTTCCACCTCCATGTTTGACGGTGGGGATGGTGTTCTTGGGGTCATAGACAGCATTCCTCTTCCTCCAAACATGGCGAGTTGAATTGATGCCAAACAGCTTGATTTTGGTCTCATCTGACCACAACACTTTCACCCAGTTCTCCTCTGAATCATTCAGATGTTCATTGGCAAACTTCAGACGGGCCTGTATATGTGCTTTCTTGAGCAGGGGGACCTTGCGGGCGCTGCAGGATTTTAGTCCTTCACGCCGTAGTGTGTTACCAATTGTTTTCTTGGTGACTATGGTCCCAGCTGCCTTGAGATCATTGACAAGATCCTCCCGTGTAGTTCTGGGCTGATTCCTCACCGTTCTCATGATTATTGCAACACCACGAGGTGAGATCTTGCATGGAGCCCCAGGCCGAGGGAGATTGACAGTTATTTTGTGTTTCTTCCATTTGCGAATAATCGCACCAACTGTTGTCACCTTCTCACCAAGCTGCTTGGCGATGGTCTTGTAGCCCATTCCAGCCTTGTGTAGGTCTACAATCTTGTCCCTGACATCCTTGGAGAGCTCTTTGGTCTTGGGCATGGTGGAGAGTTTGGAATCTGATTGATTGATTGCTTCTGTGGACAGGTGTCTTTTATACAGGTAACAAACTGAGATTAGGAGCACTCCCTTTAAGAGTGTGCTCCTATTCTCAGCTCGTTACCTGTATAAAGACACCTGGGAGCCAGAAATCTTTCTGATTGAGAGGGGGTCAAATACTTATTTCCCTCATTAAAATGCAAATCAATTTATAACATTTTTGACATGCGTTTTTCTGGATTTTTGTTGTTGTTATTCTGTCTCTCACTGTTCAAATAAACCTACCATTAAAATTATAGACTGATAATTTCTTTGTCAGTGGACAAACGTACAAAATCAGCAGGGGATCAAATACTTTTTTCCCTCACTGTATATAGTTAGGGCTACATTGAAATGTTTCTTACAGAAGACATTTGGAAGGCATACACATAACCATGGTAGCAATTAAAAGGGAACCGTTTGGAGATTATGGGGAAATTATTAGATGAAAGGTGAAGACACAACAGTTCACCTGACACAAGACGGAATCCAAACATTACACTGTTGATTTTATGTGCATTTTACATTTACTGTACTTTTCACCACATTTGTTGATAACGAAATCTGAAAATACTCTGGATACATTCAGTAACATGATCATAATATTATTGTAAAATATGGGGTAGTCACAAAATAAAACAAATAAATGACAAGGGTTTGAGTGAGAGGTCTAACTGGTGTCTCCAAGTGGCTACACACCTTTCCAATATGTACACAGTTCCTAAGTCATTTCAAGGCACTTTTATGACTCAAAAGAAGAGTCTTCAACTATAGGGTGCTTTTTTGAGCTCTCCTAGCTGTGCCATTGAGGAATTAGAACAAAAAGACTTGCACCTGCATCCCTGTCTTTACACAATTACCTGTTGTTTATGCAATCAAAAAACGGTCCATTATATATCACTATCTGGGTCAGGTGGGAATCATTTGAAAGGTTGTTCTATTGCCAACATGACTAGCTAAATTATAAAATACGATCTTAGTGTTAGGCTTTCACAAAGCAATTCAGAGAAACAGATCATAATTTTGGTACGCATAGAATGGAGTCATGCATGCATTCAGATGCGTGGTCCACAGGACATTTTCTTTACAATACAACAAAGATAGGCTCATTCTGTTTAGGACAACCCAGGGTATAACGCAATGTCATTTTATAACTGTACATCAAACATAGTGATCATAAATGTTGACACTGTATGTAACATTAGTTTTATTATATGGAAATGTGAAGTGCGCATTTGGACTCACGGGGGTTTGACTTGCTTGTATGACAAAGCGGTATTTATTATAATCTTCATCCTTTCAAAATACATAGGCCTCGTAATTTACAGCAGTTCCCCCATGCAACAAAACATTTGCTAAAGTTTCCCAATTAGCGGGAGGGATGGGGGCAGCTTCTTGCGGCGCTCAAGTTCAGAATGGCTGTCAGTCAAAACCCAATTAGAGCTGTGAAGCGCTGAGCCAGAGCTCTGACGTCATGTATAGCATGTTACTGTGCAGCCACTGCGGTCCAATCAGTGTCCAAATCTGCCATTTTCAACCCGTATAACGGTTACGAGTGTAAAGGACTACCAGGAGTATTTATCCTTTTAGGTTGGAGAAGGAGAGTTCTGCGTTCTTCTCGTCTGGCAGACTCTGGGATGATGGAGTGATTCTTCCCCAGGACACGTGGAAGGTAAATCTCTGAGAATCATACCTGACACTTATATATAGGTTCACAGAGTCCTGGCTGGAAGCAGCTGTTGAGGTTTTCCATGGAAATACCAAAACACTTACATAATGGCATAGTTTAGTTGGCTCTGGCCGTCACAAGACGTTATGTTGGTTAGGATTTGCCTTTTAAAAGATACAGGATTAATGAATGCTACTTAGTATTTTTTCATTAATAACCTACCTAGTGTTGCAAATAATTTCGTAGTGGAAATCGTAATCAGTTTGCACATGCCCATTACATGTTTTTTTTTTTTTCCCTTTCTCCTCAGGTTTTGAGTGATAGTCTGAAAATCAAACAACAGGAATACCAGCTCTCCAAAAACAAACTAAGGACTCCATTACTCTGAATGTGAAACTGCCTCACTGGTTTTTATTTTAAACAATTGCCTTTATCAGAAAAAGTATCATGTTAAATCTTTTTGACAAAACACCTTTTATAGGAGGAACTAATTACCATAACTGATGTACTGATCAGAGGAGAAAAAATTAACATTTGAGATTTGTAATGTAATAACACTATCAATGCAAATTTGTTTATTTGTATAAAAGTAGCAGAACACATTTGTAAATACAACTTGAAACATGTACCATAGAAATCTCAAATAAGTTGTGTGTCTTAATTCTTACTATGCTGTGCATACATTACATGGTTCCATTATAGCTAATGAGCACTAGGCCTCTAGGTCAGAGAGTGCAACACAGTTCAGGGTCACGGTTAAGACATTCATTACTATGTGGACTTTGAAACTAAGCAAATGAACAGGCTACATGATCACACAGTACATACATATTCCATAGGCAACACCAGCGATGCCTCAACAAATAGATACTCAAATGATATACAGTGTATTGTTGAAAGTATTCAGACCCCTTGACTTTTTCCACATTTTGTTATGATACAGCCTTATTCTACAATTTTTAAATTGTTTCCCCCCCAATCAATCTACACACAATACCCCATAATGACAAAGCAAAAACAGATGTATACATTTTTGCACAAATAAACTGAAAAATCAGTTTTACATAAGTATTCAGACCCTTTACTCAGTATTTTGTTGAAGCACCTTTGGCAGCGATTACAGCCTCGAGTCTTCTTGGGTATGACGCTACAAGCTTGGCACACGTGTATTTGGGAGGTTTCTCCCATTCTTCTCTGCAGATAATCTCAAGCTCTGTCAGGTTGGATGGGGAGTGTCGCTGCACAGCTATTTTCAGGTCTCTCCAGAGATGTTAGATCGGGTTCAAGTCTGGGCTCTGGCTGGGCCACTCAAGGTCATTGAGATTTGTCCCAAAGCCACACCTGCGTTGTCTTGGCTGTGTGCTTAGGGTCGTTGTCCTGTTGTAAGGTGAACCTTTGCCCCAGTCTGAGGTCCTGAGCGCTCTGGAGCAGGTTTTCATCAATAATCTCTCTCTGTACTTTGCTCCGTTCATCTTTCCCTCATTCCTGACTAGTCTCCCAGTCCCTGCCGCTGAAAAACATCCCCAGAGCAGGATGCTGCCACCACCATGCTTCACCATAGGGATGGTGCCAGGTTTCCTCCAGACGTGACGCTTGGCATTCAGGCCAAAGAGTTCAATCTTGGTTTCATCAGACCAGAGCATATTTTTTCTCATGGCAAGGTGCCTTTTGGCAAACGCCAAGCGGGCTGTCATGTGCCTTTTACTGAGTAGTGGCTTCCGTCTGGCCGCTCTACCATAAAGGCCTGATTGGTGGAGTGCTGTAGAGATGGTTGTCCTTCTGGAAGGTTCTCCCATCGCCACAGAGGAACTCTGGAGCTCTGTCATAGAGTGACCATCGGGTTCTTGGTCACCTCCCTGACCAAGGCCCTTCTCCCCCGATTGCTCAGTTTGGCCGGGGGCCAGCTCTAGGAAGAGTTTTGGTGGTTCCAAACTTCTTCCATTATAGAATGATGGAGGACACTGTGTTCTTGGGGACCTTCAATGCTGCAGACATTTTTTGGTACCCTTCTCCAGATCTGTGCCTCGACACAATCCTGTCTTGGAGCTCTACGAACAATTCCTTCGACCTGATGGCTTGGTTTTTGCTCTGACATGCACTGTCAACTGTGGGACCTTATATAGACAGGTAGGTGTGTGCCTTTCCAGATCATGTCCAATCAACTGAATTTACCACAGGTGGATTCCAATCATGTTGTAGAAACATCTCAAGGATGATCAATGTAAACAGGATGCACCTGAGCTCAATTTCGAGTCTCATAGCAAAGGGTCTGAATACTTATGTAAATAAGGTATGTTTTTTATTGTTAATACATTTTTTTTAAATGTCTGAACCTGTTTTCACTGTCATTATGGGGTATTGTGTGTAGATTGAGATTCTTTTTTTGATTAAATCAATTTTAGAATAAGGCTGTAATGTAACAAAATGTGGGAAGAGGTCTGAATACCTTCCGAATGCACTATAAGTAGGTGTCTTATATAAAGTATAATCCAACAAAGGTTTTAGTATCATGATTGATTGTCCTGTAGATGTGTTGAGAAAGTAGTCCTAAGGCTTGTACATTCCATGGAAGGTGACAGGGATGATGACCTCCACCTCAGCCCGTGCGATCTCTGTCAGGTCTCTGGCATTGAGGATGAGGAGGTATCCTGGCCTCTGGTCTGCTCCAGGGTTCACCACGATACTCAACAACACCCCTAGCAGGAGGAAAAGAGAGCAGTATCACAATCACAAAACCAGAAGTGTGCGAGAGAGGCATACCTACATTTGTATTTCAAGTTGTATACTACCGGTATGTCAGCATTTTATATCACAGTAAGGTGAATCCGGCTTAGGTATGGGAATTCATGCCACCTGATCCAGTTGAAATGTTAGACAACAGATTGTGATATTATAGAATCCCCTAAAACCCTTCTGTTTACCGTCATCTTCCTCCACAGAGTCTGGGGTCTGCACAAAGATGGGCTCTGAGGGGTAAGAGTCTGGCTCCTGCCACACCCACGTCTCCTTGGTCTTCACGTTCAGTTTGCAGATCTGGAGCAGGACACAATCAAACTTACTCCCTGAATGACTATCAGCAGGTTAGTTTAATCATAAACCTAATCATCAGACTTGGATAATGTACCACTAGTTCTCGTCTGTGTGCTAGACTCACCCTGTCAGGGATGAAGTGGTTCAGACCCAGTCCATAGGCATAGCTGTAGTTCTTCCCAGAGAACTTACTGTAGTTGATCTGAGGGAACTCGAATGCTGCAATGATAAAGGAATTCAGATGACTGATTCAATCGAATGAGAAAAATCTTACGACTGATGATATGACAAATGAACAGATATTTAGTGGCATTAAATGCTATAAGAATAGGGGAACCATCAAGGTTTAATGAAACAAGCTGTGTGTGGGTTACCTTGTCGTGGTCCAGAAAACAGAACCTCAGGCTCCAGCCAGATGGTTCCATCACTGCGCATCACTGCAGTGGCTGTGGTGTATGGAAGGGATATCAGATTCTTCCCCTGTTTCTCCTGCAAGTAAAAAAGGGAAAGACTTCACCGATGTAGTCCTCTATCCTGAGAGGATAGCATCAAAGCAGTGATAAGTCCTTATTCCAGAAATGACAAGATTAAGGGCATAAAACTTACTCTGTGAATGTCCATGGGCAGAACGTATCGCCGGACCTCCGGCTGAGGTGCCATCATAGCAGCTTTCTTCACTTCCTCCCAGTTCTCCCTCAGGTTGGCCAGATATAGGTAGTTGTAGACAAACTCATGACTGAAACCAAACGAGAAAGGGGCACTGGATAAGTGTCTTGTACATCTGTTATTCTCGTCATTATAACAACCGGTCAGTATTCACCCTTTCCAAGTACACAGGTCAACAACGATGAAGCCATCGTCCTCATAGCTGTTGATGTGATGGAAGAGATTGAAGGCAGAGGTCCTGAATTTATGCTCTATGTATTTAGCTGGGTCCTTCATAGCCAGATGGAACCATGTCTAGATAAGAAAAAAATATACTATTATATGGTGATGAAAACATTTATAATAGTGTGCTTAATTTAGTGCCAATATATCAATAATCAGTATTGAAATGCTAACAGGCTTTGTATACAATTAGAGAATAGTGGTCTACAAGTTCCTTTACTTACACCCATGGTTTCGTTTGACTCAAAGCAATCCATGTAATTTGTGCCCCAGATGCTCCAAGCAGTCAAGAATTTTAGAAGGTTGATCTTTATTGGAGTCTCAACAAAGACAAAGTAGTTTTCTGTCATTCCAAAGCTGATGGAGGACACAGAAAAAGCATTGAAATAAATGTAATAAGCACAAATGTTTCAATATAGAATGTGAACTCAATCAACGATGTCACTAACCTGTGAACATATGAGGGCTTGAATCTCTCACTGCTGGGGAGCTGCACAAGAACCTTGGACTTTTCAATGGGATCTGACTTGTCTGAAAACAAGCATCAGAAAAAGACAGACAAGTACCGGTAAGACCCAATGCATTTAATTTAGGGACATCTCACTTCAAGAAAATAGTCTCAATGCTGTATGCAGAACTAACCTTTCTGTGTGGGAGGAATTTTTACAATGTTGTAGGCCAGTGACATGTTCTTCCCAAAACAGTTCCCAAGGTTGTACACCGTTCCATCACTTTCAATGTGTGGATGAGCTGTCACCCCATTGACCGAGAGGTAATCACAAAGGTCCACCTGGAGAAACAGTTTGTGAGACTTTTCCTTTGTGGCGTATGACAGTTCTTATGTTCAATCAATCTGATGTTAGCCAGGGTGAGCAGCACATACCCTTTTCAGAGTCTCCAGTGTGTCTGGGTCCACTTTGGTGATGTAGTTGGTTTCTGTGCAGGCATAGAAATCCTCACCAACAGGGTACACGTTCACTAAGCAATTATCTGTCACCTCAATCCCTTTGAAGTAGGTGAAAAACCTACAAAGACAACAGAGAAGGAGAAAAGGGTTCATGAAATGAGGAAAGCATGGATCATTTGTATGTAATGCCTAATAACTGAATCATGACGACATTTGTTTTACTTTATCATAACATTAGAGCAAATCAGACCTTGAGAATATATTTTTGCAGGGGTCTGGGTAGGCTGCTGTTCCAAACTCAGTGATGACCACTCTTTTCTCTGTCATGGCTCGCACATAGGCATCCGTTTTGACAAATCTACAGAGGAACATAAGTTAACCCATAACAGTCTAAGCCCTGTTAATTATTAGCCCATACAAACGCATTGAATAACAGATTCACTACATTGAACAGATAGTCCCCCAAAAAAATCTAAATAAAGTTTGTTCTGAAGTGTCCGTCCTATATCAGAGATATTAGTTCAGGAAAAAAATATTTTTTGGACATGTATTTAAGCCCTTATTTTTGGCACTAAACAGTCTCCATATATACTGTACTTTCATTAATTTTTTTTCAACTGGTACTGTGGGATCTTCAGACAAGTCTTGAGGCCTGTGGGCGTCCTAGAGCAAAACAACATGTATGACATGTACGTGTTCCACAGAGGGGTCATATTAGTGTGTAGCCCAAACTGTTCGGACGCTACAGACAGAAGTTGGCAGATCAGCTGGACCCACTACAGACAAGTCCCAAGACGCTTGTGGGGGTCGTAAAGCAAAACAGAGAACACCATTGTGTTCGTGAGAGTCCCATCTTCAGACGCTACAGGCGATTTTGTGAGAACACCGATTTTCGGGATGTCTCATGGTCTGACAAACACCGCTCTAGCTCGGTCACCTTTTACAGCAGATGTGGAAGTGGGACATCGGCGGATGCGGTGGATTGAGACTCATCCAATGCAAAACAATATATAGCTCTAGCTAAAACGGACTGATTTTAATGGGAATTTTTTTATTATGCTAATTCAATTTGCGCTGGGCGCGGACATCGACTACGTTTTTTTTTAAAGGAAATAGTTCAAGGGGCAGTGCAGTCAAAAACCAGAGTTTCCTGTGTTCTCTTTGGTATTTCCACTCTGAAGTTGAAATACTGTGAAATTGTGAAAATTATGATAATACCCTTTTAGTGTAAGAGCAGTTTGAAAAAATCAAAAAATATATGCTTGGAATTTCAGCCTGTTTTGGAGGGATGTAGTTTTGGCTTGCCTGGCGACATCACCAGGTGGTATAAGTTAATTGACCAATAACAAAGACTTAAACTGCTCTGCCAATAACAGTTCATTTTCAGGATACATACTGTCGCTCCCCCATTAGGCTCCTCCAATTAGGTCCCTCACTCAGACCACTCCCAGACAGTCCTAGCTAAATTCTTGCTTGAATAATTACTTTGTTTCTTTTTGACCATTTTAATTGAAAACAATCACAGTAAGGTACTTAATTGTTAGCTAGAAATGATTTGATATTGAGATAAAAACAGCTGCATTGGACCTTTAAAAACAATTAAAACCATCATTTAAACAACATGTAGTTTGGAACATACAGATTGGGAATTGATAGGCCCACTTGTTTCAGCTTTCAGAAGCTTTTGAGAGCAGATGTAGCAGGTCTCTGTGCTTTGGTATTCACTGTTTTAAATTAGAAACAGCCCACACTGAGGTTCCCCAAAACATTCCAGTCAAATTTATAGGCAGAGGGGAACATTTCACATAACTGCACAACTACTACCAGTGTGTTACTGTAAAATTGCAAGCCCTCCTCATATATATTTCACCACCTTCAGTGTGTAAACGTGTTATGCATTATCACTGAAGTCAACATCAACACACAGGGGCTTACTTCCGATAGTAGGTCACATGGCCATTCTTTAGGTCAAACTTGTGCATGAGGGCCTGGCCATCAAAGAGGTGGTAGAAAGGCTCAGCCCCCACCTCGAACAGGCCGGGTCCCAGACGCAATAGACTGCCACTCAGCCATTCTGGAATCACACCTGAACACAGCATGAAATGATCCATGTTACCCTGTTGTGCTCAATGCTCACTCAACCTCAACCATGATAAAAACCAAACCTTCTCGCTTGTAAACCAAAGGGGAGTGGAGTCTAAGAGACCTTTTCCTCACCTACCTACAACCATAGCAGGAATAGGCTCATTCAATTCTTCACACGTCTCAAAGATTTTCTTGTACCCACCAGCCGGATGCTGAATTCTGAAAATCAAAACAAATAAGTTATCAAATATAACATCTATTTACAAAAAAGAATAGGCTGCTGAACTGACAAACGTTTTCTGCCCTGACCTAAAAACCCAAATTAGGTACCTCATTCTGGCCTAAATTAAAAGTTTTACTTGTTCATCAAAACCAAAAACTACAATCTGAGACCAGAAAAATATGTTCAACTGCTTGACAATAGCGTGCAGTAAAACAGTAATGCGAGGAGAAAAAAATTCTAAAAATCAAAAAGCTTTGCAAAGTTAGCACAAGGAGACAGTTACTCAACAATTTACATACTCCTGTCAAAGTTATGCAATGCGGAAAGTCTGCAAAATGTTGGTTTGCTCACCAACTTACTATATTCTTGTATGGGAAAATGTTATGCGAAGCTAAGGAAAATGTACAAAAAGGATTTACTCACCGACTAACCATTTTCCTTTAGAGAATAAACACAGTTTGTGTGCAGGAAGCCCAGTCTGAACTGCGGAGTAATCAAGTAGCCTTTATAGACACAGTTCCATTCCCATACAGAGCGCCGGGAGTCTGAGAACCTACCCCCAAACCAGTGGTCTCTGAAACAAAAGTTCCTTTGTGTCCAGACCATTCAGTTTCCATTGACGTTTAGCCCACCGCCACCACACAATTGTACCCCTTCAAGGAATTTCTCTGCCTAATTAAGACCAGAACCAGAACCACATTTGCTAACCTGAGAGCCCCAAAAGGATACAAAAGGGTCTGCACAACAAACACTTGGAAAGTAATGCAGTTCATTATGCAATATCTTTGTTTCAAAATGTTTGTTCTACATGTTGTTATGTCAGAGAAAGATGTTCCCACACTAGTTAACTAATTTGATGGATTCCAGATTAAAACAAGTTTATTTAATCAATATTCTCTGTAGTCACCCACACTGAGGGTGTTTGTTATGGACGTGTATGATTAACGGTGTCTTCCTTTTCTTCCTACGGATCTAGATGAATGAAGCTGTCAGTTGAGGTCCGCCTCAGAGGGACATGTGATTCATCATCTTGGGTTGCAATGCACTTGGAATTCTAACAATAGATTGCTCTGCCACATCCACCAGAGATATGTGGAATTTGTGCATTTTAAAAGTAATTAGTGATGCAAGGCAGTTATTCTGTGTGAGTAGCAACATTTACTCTCCCTTCCTGTGCCACACTATAGGGTAAACAACAAATATGATGAAATAAACCACATCCTTTATAGAACACTAATAAACCGGATACATTTGCATAATTAGTCAAGAGTAAACATTTTGTTTTACAGTTGGACATTTTCCTAAGAATGTTGCATAGTAAACATAATTTTTGGCAAGGAAATAATACACAAAAGGTTATAACTGTTGTCATTGGCTCTTTCTTTGAGGTAAGTATACAGCCACAGAGGTATTCGAAAAATGCGTCAAATGGAGTCCAAAAGTCCCCCCTACAGAAGGTTTATTAATACTTCATCGATGGCAGTAACAATACATAATATGGCAAGTATATATTAACAATTGTATTGATTGATCAAAGTTACCATTCATTTAAAATGACAGAAAATTGTGCAAAACTTTTCTGTATCCCAAATGGCTGAACATAACTTGCCAGGGAAGAAAATAGACAAATCCCACGCCCAATATATAGAATAAAGCAGTTTGAGCTTAACTTTAAGAGAATGTTATGTAATAAAAAAAATACATTATGAGATGAAAGAACAACAGAAAAGTGCAATTCCAAAACATACACAGAAAAAAGTGAAACATGGACAAAATGTTATGAGCACTTCGGACAACCCTAATGAACTAGGTAGACAAATCACACTTAATAACAAATGTAATCCCTAAAAATGCTCAAACGTTTGAAAGTTTAAATACTGTACTCTTATCAATGGTGGTGTATGAATGTAGATCAATTGCAACATTGACAGAAAAACACCAAATCAGAAATTTTACTCACAAATTGTTTTGATTTGCTTTAGTTTCTCTTTAGTCTCTTATTATACTCCATAAGAGGTCATTATCGATCCCAAAGTAACTTAATTGGTGCACTAAAGATACCTACTGCAGTATTTCAAAATAACATACACAAAAACACATTACTCAATATAAAATATGCATAATTCAACCCTAAAGCCAATTGTTACATAGTTGCAGTCTAAATTGGGAGGTGGTCTCCCCTGTATAGCCCTCCCACCTTCATTTAGCTGCAAGAACAGTAGTGGGAAAATTGCGTGCGTAAATGTCTGGATACTGCCTCTGAAACTAATCATAGAAAAATGTATTAGACTTTATTTCTATTTTTTACAACTTTTCAGTTAGAATTTCGAAATCATCAATTGTAAACAAAGTTGTAGTGCGATGATTAGAGAAAAATATGAAAGCGTTCAGACAACATTCCATCTAACTTGTTACCTGCTTAAGATTCTTCTTCCTGTCCTTCATAGACATGTTCTTGTCTTTGACCAGGCTCTCCAGCAGGTCAGCGATGGCAGCCTGGGAGACACTCAGCTTCTGCTCCTCAAACTCTTTGGTGCTGATCCGTCTACAAAAGGAGTAGACGGGCACTGGGGCACCAACACTGCCTGGTATTTTATCTAGGAGAGGAAAGAGAACAGGCTCATAATTCTCATACACATCAATGTAAAGCAGTTGAAAATCAAAGAAAATTGATAATGGAAAAAAAAACATGCGACAGCAGTACTGTACCTGTACTTTCCTGAGGTAGACGATGTGGTCCTGGACTGCGTTCTGCAGATAGACGGGCACCTGGAGGATCTCCTGGTGATGGTCCATGAGGAAGGAGACCAGTCTGGTGGCCAGCAGCTCATCCAGGTCCATCTCTTCCTCACAGCCCAGCATGCAGTGAGAGAACGTATGCACCATCTGGAAACACCATGGGATTGAATAATGGAGTTGAGGACATGTTCATTTCATTCTCTTTTTAGACTTACTAAGTCCAGATCATCACGCAGAATTGTAAAACCTGTGTTTCTCCTCACCAGTGTGTGTGTTGCTATGGCATCATGGAGCCGAGGCAGGTCCACGTTCTGACTCATCCGGGAGATCATTCTCATCAGCAGCTGGAGCTTCCTCCAGCTGGCAGGGGGCAGCAACAGGGTGCAGAGCTGCAGAGCCTCAATGGCCACCTGCTCCAACTGAGGCTGGAGGAGACCTTCACACACACACACAGGATGGGTATGTACTTGGCCCTTTGTATACATCAGATGATAATGACGCATACACACACCACTAGGACTTGAGGCTAATGAAATGCATTAAAGTGAATGAAGCATTGGATGTGATTTTAACTGGAAGATGAAATCCATGTTATATCTCAATGGCAGAAAACCCATTGCTTCTCACTACTACAGCAATAATTACTTGTACAAGACGTCGCACCTGAACTGGTGTCACAACTGGGAGGAGTTGCCATGGTGACAAAGCCTTGGGATTCAGAGTTAGGGCAGCTGTCTGGCTGAGAGTCTGTTTTATTCTGAGGTGGGGTGCTGTACTTGCTGCCATTGTTACTTTTGCAGGACGCCAGACTCTCGGTAGACTGGTACAACTTGAGTCGGGAGCATGAGTCGGACTCTGGCGATACATCCAGGATTCTCTCCAGGGAGCAGCTCCTGGGTCTGAGCCTAACGGACGAGGCTCCATTGCTGCCTCCCAGGACATCCCCAGAACTGGACCTTCGGCCTGGCAGGCCCATCTGGCGGACCGTCCTGGCACAGCCGTCTTCAAAGCTGCAAACGTGGACTGGGCCTTCGAGCTGAACACTTCTCTCATTGGTGAGTCGCCCTCTTCAAAAGTCTCCTTCCGAATTAAGCTCAACAGCAGCCATTCAGTAGATATGAATTGGTTAACAGCACCATTCATGTGAGGGTTTTTTGCAGGCTGGGGGTAGCTTGGCTACTCTTGGTTTTTTCACTTTCCTGTCTGAGTTTTAGGAGCCACAATGTAGCCACAAAAAACTAGCAAGGGACCAGATAAAAACAAAAAACTTGTGAAGCCGGCAGGACATAAACAAGAGAGTGGGCACGTTGGGGGGGGAGCTAAATTGGACACACATGAGTTAGTAATAACAAAAGTCAGACATATTGAGCAGTCGAGTCACATCCTCCGTTATGAGGCAAATAACACAAGCCAGTTGCAGTTTCATGCTGCTTGTATTAGATCTGGTCAATCTTATTGTTCAGCTGGAGTGGAGACATGTATCAAACAAAATATCATCCAAAAGAAGTTCTCCATTTACAGAGGCATTTCATAGAGAAGGTTGAAAATGTGTAAATGTGAGTAATGTAAACTGAATACATTAACCACACCTGAGATGAGTCCTCTAATTTACAAATGACTGCAAATGTTAAAAGCCAAGTTGCAAAAGATGGAGGGCCAATGACATTACAGGTGAATTGACCCTTTGCTAAGCCCCACCCCAGAATATTGGGCAACCAATCGCAGCGCTCCAATGGATAGCAACTGTTGTCGAGTACGACACCTCGGACAAGCTTATGTTTCAATTACCAGTGAGGGCAGTAGTTTAAAATGGCTAAATCATTGAAGAGTGCACCAGGAGCACTTGCTACTGTGATTCCTGAAATGCAGAGCCTGTTGAGTATTTTTCTACTCTGAAATTATACTTTCATTACATTGTTTGCTAGCTCAGCTGGATAGCTAGCCCAGTCTCATTGGCCACCAAACCAACCAAACATTGCCAATGCTAGCTAGCCACGTCATATAACTTGTTCTCTAAATGCATGTTAGCTAGCGAAGTTAGCCATGTCATGAATACAACTCCCATCTGCTGTCAACATCAGGATATGATTTGAGAGCTCTAGCTAGTTAGATCCAAGATAGCGTAGCAGTGCGGTCGTGTATTCTGTAGTGTGCTCGTGTAAATAGCCAGTTTTTTATTTATTTTTGTCTTTTTCGTATATATTTCTCAATGTCACTTTTAGCCTTGAGCCCAGTTAGCCTTGAGCTAGCCTCGAGCCAGGCCCATCTCCCGGCTATCTACCTCTCTGTCAACCGGACGGGACCTCCTAGTGTCGACACGGAGCCCCGCCGATCCATCACAACTGGTCTGCTGACGTAATCGCCTGATGTGGTTTCAACAGGCTTCCCGTTGCGATGACCACGAAGATCCATCTGCTAGCCCCGGCCCGCTAGCACACGCAATCAACAGCCGTGCCTCCTGCTCGCCTGTGCCGTAGCAGCCATCAAACTACTCCCGGACTCAGCTATTGCTGTTCACTGGACCTTATGATCACTCAGCTACACAGCTGATGCCTGCTGGACTGTTCCTTTACACGGTACCCATCCTGTTTATCTGTTTAGCCTCAGCCCAAACTTTCGTCGCCATTACCAGTTGTTGTCTTAGCTCTCTCGAATAACACCTGTGATTGCTTTATGCCTCTCTCCCATGTCAATATGCCTTGCCTATTGCTGTTTCAGTTAGTTCTTATTATACAATTTCACTGTAGAGCCCCCAGTCCCGGAGACCAGCTCAGCCGGTGCCTCCTGTGATGCTATCTCTTTCATCGTTACCCAACGCTTAGGTTTACCTCCACTGTACTCATATCCTTCCATATCCTTGTCTGTACATAATGCCCTGAATCTATTCTACAACGCCCGGAAATCTGCCCCATTTATTCTCTGTACCCAACGCACTAGAAGACCAGTTCTTAAAGCCTTTAGTCGTATCCTTATTCTACTCCTCCTCTGTTCCTCTGGTGATATAGAGGTTAACCCAGGCCCTGTAGCCCCCAGTATCACTCCGACTCCCCAGGCGCTATCATTTGTTGACTTCTGTAACCGTAAAAGCCTTGGTTTCTTGCATGTTAACATCAGAAGCCTCTTCCCTAACTTTGAGTTATTCACTGCGTTAGCACACTCCACCAGCCCTGATGTTCTAGCAGTGTCTGAATCCTGGCTTAGGAAGGCCACCAAAAACTCTGAAATTTCCATCCCCAACTACAACATTTTCCGTCTAGATAGAACTGCCAAAGGGGGCGGAGTTGCAATCTACTGTAGAGATAGAGCTCTGCAGGCTATCATACTATCCAGGTCTGTGCCCAAACAGTTTGAGCGTCTACTTCTAAAAATCCACCTTTCCAGAAATAAGTCTCTCACTGTTGCTGCTTGCTACAGACCCCCCTCAGCCCCCAGCTGTGCCCTGGACACCATATGTGAATTGATTGCCCCCCATTTATCCTCAGAGTTGGAGGATAGTTGCTTGGTGACCTAAACTGGGATATGCTTAACACACCGGCCATCCTACAATCTAAACTAGATGCCCTCAATCTCACACAAATTATCAAGGAACCTACCAGGTACAACCCTAAATCCGTAAACATGGGCACCCTCATAAGATATCATCCTGACTAATTTACCCTCTAAATACACCTCCGCTGTCTTCAACCAGGATCTCAGCGATCACTGCCTCAATGCCTGCGTCCGTAATGGGTCTGCGGTCAAATGACCACCCCTCATCACTGTCAAACGCTACCTAAAACACTTCAGCGAGCAGGCCTTTCTAATTGACCTGGCCCGGGTATCCTGGATGGATATTGACCTCATTCCGTCAGTAGAGGATGCCTGGTTGTTCTTCAAAAGTGCTTTCCTCTCCATCTTAAATAAGCATGCCCCATTCAAAAAATTCTGAACTAAGAACAGATATAGCCCCGGTTCACCGCAGACTTCACTGCCCTTGACCAGCACAAAAACATCCTGTGGCGTATTGCATTAGCATCGAACAGCCCCCGCGATATCCAACTTTTCAGGGAAGTCAGGAACAAATATACACAATCAGTTAGGAAAGCAGAGGCTAGCTTTTTCAAACAGAAATTTGCATCCTGTAGCACTAACTCCAAAAGGTTTTGGGACACCGTAAAGTCCATGGAGAATAAGAGCATCTCCTCCCAGCTGCCCACTGCACTGAGGCTATGAAACACTGTCACCACCGATAAATCTACGATAATCGTGAATTTCAATAAGCATTTTGCTACGGCTGGCCATGCTTTCCACCTGGCTACCCCTACCCCGGCCACCAGCTCTGCACCCTCCGCTGCAACTTGCCCATGCTCCCCCCTCCCGCTTCTCCTTCACCCAAATTCAGATAGCTGATGTTCTGAAAGAGCTGCAAAATCTGGACCCCTACAAATCAGCTGGGCTAGACAATCTGGACCCTTTCTTTCTAAAAAATTAGCAGCCAAAATTGTAGCAACCCCTGTTACTAGCCTGTTCAACCTGTCTTTCGTGTCATCTGAGATCCACAGTGATTGGAAAGCTACTGCAGTCATCCCCCTCTTCAAAGGGGGTGACACTCTAGATCCAAACTGTTACAGACCTATATCCATCCTGCCCTGCCTTTCGAAAGTATTTGAAAGCCAAGTTAATAAACAGATCACCGACCATTTCGAATCCCACCGTACCTTCTCTGCTATGCAATCTGGTTTCCGAGCTGGTAATGGGTGCACCTCAGCCACGCTCAAGGTCCTAAACGATATTATAACCGCGATCAATAAAAGACAGTTCTGGCCAAGGCACAGAGTGCAGATATAAAATCAGAGACCTACCCGTCTTATCCTCAAGTGTAACAACCCCATGCTTGTTCACATTGGTCATATTGTACACAATGTTTTGAGGGTTGACGTGTCTTGGATCCAAAACATCCTCAACTGCGGTCAATCCCAATGTTTTCTGCAGGCAGGGAGGGTTTGGCCGGCCGGGATTTCCTGGTCCCATCGCGCTCTAGCGACTCCTTGTTGCAGACCGGGCGCCAGCAAGCTGACTTCAGTCTCAAGCTAGACGGTGTTTAATCCGACACATTGCCTGGCTACCCATCCACGTCGCGCCAGCCAAATGGATCATAGAGAGAGAGGACTCTAGTGCTAAAAAGCGTGTTTTAGCAGGATAAGCACCATTGAGGACTAAAACCATTTTAAAGTAGTCGACTGGGTGAGACTTCCTATGCGTCGGACAATTCCATCCAGGTCATCAGGAGGGATCAGCAAATGAATTACACTCATGAGAAAACAGTCCATATCTGCAGGTGGCAGTAAATTGCCAACATTTGCTTTATACCTGTTCAAACCACACTCCAGGTGGTAGTATGCACCCTTTCAGTTTGTTTACCAAGTCATAGAAGTAGTAGAAGAAAATGGACAACTGCAAAATGGAGATGGCCTCAATGGCGCTGCCCGTGCGCTCACAGACTCCATAATGGGACAGATACAATTTAGAGTCATTATCATTCTCAATGGTCTGGATTTGCCTCCCTCCCCGACAACTTCTGGAATGCGAACACGTGACCGTTCTGATTGGTCCCAGAAACCGATGGGTTGGGCCATAATTGGCCTACATGATGACATTATCAACTTTGATACTCATATGCAGATGTTAGAGATGATCCAATAGCTAATTAGTTTTCTACAACGGCCCTCATTTTGACTTCACACAAACGACTTCTAGGATGGAGAGTGACTGCATGTACATTACCAAAAGTATATGGACACCTGCTTGTCGAACATATCATTCCAAAATCATGGGCATTAATATGGAGTTGGTCCCCCTTTGCTGCTATAACAGCCTCCACACTTCTGGGAAGGCTTTCCACTAGATGTTGGAACATTGCTGTGGGGACTTGCTTCTATTCAGCCACAAGAGCATTAGTGATGTCGGGCACTGATGTTGGGCGATTAGGCCTGGCTCGCAGTCGGCGTTCCAATTCGTCCCAAAGGTATTCGATGGGGTTGAGGTTAGGGCACTGTGCAGGCCAGTCAAGTTCTTCCTCATCGATCGACAAACCATTTCTGTATGGACCTTGCTTTGTGCATGGTCATGCTGAAACAGGAAAGGGCCTTCCCCAAACTGTTGCCACAAGGTTGGAAGCACAGAATCGTCTAGAATGTCATTGTATGCTGTAGCGTTAAGATTTCCCTTCACTGGAACTAAGAGGCCTAGCCCGAACCATGAAAAATAGCCCCAGACAATTATTCCTCCTCCACCAAACTTTACAGTTGGCACTATGCATTGGGGCAGGTAGCGTTCTCCTGGCATCCGCCAAACCCAGATTCGTCCGTCGGACTGCCAGATGGTGAAGCGTGATTAGTCACTCCAGAGAACGCGTTTCCACTGCTCCAGACTCCAATGGCGGCGAGCTTTACGCCACTCCAGCCGATGCTTGGCATTGCGCATGGTGATCTTTGGCTTGTTCGGCTGCTCGGCCATGGAAACCAATTTCATGAAGCTCTCGACAAACAGTTATTGTGCTGACGTTGCTTACAGAGGCAGTTTGGAACTGTAGTGAGTGTTGCAACCGAGGACAGACGATTTTTACGCGCTTCAGCACTCAGCGGTCCCGTTCTGTGAGCTTATATGGCCTACCACTTTGCGGCTGAGCCGTTGTTGCTCCTAGACGTTTCCACTTCACAATAACAGCACTTACAGTTGACCAGGGCAGCTCTAGCAGGGCAGACATTTTATGAACTGACTTGTTGGAAAGGTGGCATCCTATGACAGTGCCACGTTGAAAGTCACTGAGCGCTTCAGTAAGGCCATTGTACTGCCAATGTTTGTCTATGGAGATTGCATGGCTGTGTGCTCGATTTAAGACACACGTCAGCAACAGGTGTGGCTGAAATAGCCAAATCCACTAATTTGAAGGGTTGTGCACTTTTGTATATACACTGCTCAAAAAAATAAAGGGAACACTTAAACAACACAATGTAACTCCAAGTCAATCACACTTCTGTGAAATCAAACTGTCCACTTAGGAAGCAACACTGATTGACAATAAATGTCACATGCTGTTGTGCAAATGGAATAGACAACAGGTGGAAATTATAGGCAATTAGCAAGACACCCCCAATAAAGAAGTGGTTCTGCAGGTGGTGACCACAGACCACTTCTCAGATCCTATGCTTCCTGGCTGATGTTTTGGTCACTTTTGAATGCTGGCGGTGCTTTCACTCTAGTGGTAGCATGAGACGGAGTCTACAACCCACACAAGTGGCTCAGGTAGTGCAGCTCATCCAGGATGTCACATCAATGCGAGCTGTGGCAAGAAGGTTTGCTGTGTCTGTCAGCGTAGTGTCCAGAGCATGGAGGCGCTACCAGGAGACAGGCCAGTACATCAGGAGACGTGGAGGAGGCCGTAGGAGGGCAACAACCCAGCAGCAGGACCGCTACCTCCGCCTTTGTGCAAGGAGGAGCAGGAGGAGCACTGCCAGAGCCCTGCAAAATGACCTCCAGCAGGCCACAAATGTGCATGTGTCTGCTCAAACGGTCAGAAACAGACTCCATGAGGGTGGTATGAGGGCCCGACGTCCACAGGTGGGGGTTGTGCTTACAGCCCAACATCGTGCAGGACGTTTGGCATTTGCCAGAGAACACCAAGATTGGCAAATTCGCCACTGGCGCCCTGTGCTCTTCACAGATGAAAGCAGGTTCACACTGAGCACGTGACAGACGTGACAGAGTCTGGAGACGCCGTGGAGAACGTTCTGCTGCCTGCAACATCCTCCAGCATGACCGGTTTGGCGGTGGGTAAGTCATGGTGTGGGGTGGCATTTCTTTGGGGGGCCGCACAGCCCTCCATGTGCTCGCCAGAGGTAGCCTGACTGCCATTAGGTACCGAGATGAGATCCTCAGACCCCTTGTGAGACCATATGCTGGTGCGGTTGGCCCTGGGTTCCTCCTAATGCAAGACAATGCTAGACCTCATGTGGCTGGAGTGTGTCAGCAGTTCCTGCAAGAGGAAGGTATTGATGCTATGGACTGGCCCGCCCGTTCCCCAGACCTGAATCCAATTGAGCACATATGGGACATCATGTCTCGCTCCATCCACCAACGCCACGTTGCACCACAGACTGTCCAGGAGTTGGCGGATGCTTTAGTCCAGGTCTGGGAGGAGATCCCTCAGGAGACCATCCGCCACCTCATCAGGAGCATGCCCAGGCATTGTAGGGAGGTCATACAGGCACGTGGAGGCCACACACACTACTGAGCCTCATTTTGACTTGTTTTAAGGACATTACATCAAAGTTGGATCAGCCTGTAGTGTTATTTTCCACTTTAATTTTGAGGGTGACTCCAAATCCAGACCTCCATGGGTTGATAAATTTGATTTCCATTGATAATTTTTGTGTGATTTTGTTGTCAGCACATTCAACTATGTAAAGAAAAAAGTATTTAATTAGATTATTTCATTCATTCAGATCTAGGATGTGTTGTTTAAGTGTTCCCTTTATTTTTTTGAGCAGTATATATATATATATAGAGAGAGAGAGAGAGAGAGAGAGAGAGAGAGAGAGAGAGAGAGAGAGAGAGAGAGAGAGAGAGAGAGAGAGAGAGAGAGAGAGAGAGAGAGAGAGAGAGAGAGAGAGAGAGAGAGAGAGAGAGAGAGAGAGAGAGAGAGAGAGAGAGAGAGAGAGAGAGAGAGAGAGAGAGAGAGAGAGAGAGAGAGAGAGAGAGAGAGAGAGAGAGAGAGAGAGAGAGAGAGAGAATTAAAATTCCGGATGAGTCAGGCAATAATTGTCAGGATGTCAGTGTGATGCGGTAGGATGAAGTCAGGCGCAGGACACAGAGCTAATCGAAAACGTACTTTACTTGTAGGTAACGTAAAATAACATAACCTCCACGCAGGGAGGAAACAAACCCGCTCACCAGATCGCAACCAAACATGAATAAACACGCAAAACATACAGTGGGAGCCAGAGGGTTAAATAGGGAAGTGATCAATACTAATGGGAACCAGGTGTGAACAATCAAGACAAGACAAGTAGAACACAGACACATAGATCGGTAGCAGCTAGTACTCCGGTGACGACGAACGCCGAAGCCTGCCCGAACAAGGAGGAGGAGCAGCCTCTGCTGAATCCGTGACAGTACCCTCGCTGACACCGGCCTTGGGGACGGCCAGGAGGACGCAGCGCAGGGCGAGTCGGATGACGACGGTGGAAATCCCTCAACATGGAGGGATCGAGGATGTCCCTCCTAGGGACCCAGCACCATTCTTCCGGACCGTACCCCTCCCACTCCACGAGATACTGCAGGCCCCCCACCCGACGCCTCGAATCCAGGATGGAACGGACCGAGTACGCCGGTGCCCCCTCGATGTCCAGTGGGGGCGGAGGAACCTCCCGTACCTCAGACTCCTGGAGTGGAGCAGCTACCACCGGACTGAGGAGAGACACATGGAACGAGAGGTTAATACGTTAATTCAGAGGAAGCTGTAACCTATAACAAACCTCGTTAAATCTCCTCAGGACTTGAAATGGCCCCACAAACCGCCAACCCAGCTTCCGGCAGGGCAGGTGAAGGGGCAAGTTTCGGGTCGAGAGCCAGACCCGGTCCCCCGGTGCATACACCGGAGCCTCACTGCGGTGGCGGTCGGCGCTCGCCTTTTGTTGCCTGATGGCCCGCTGCAGGCGTACATGGGCAGCGTTCCAGGTCTCTTCCCGAGTGCCGAAACCACTCATCCACTGCAGGAGCCTCGATCTGGCTCTGATGCCAAGGTGCCAGGACCGGCTGATAACCTAACACACACTGAAAGGGAGAAAGGTTAGTGGAAGAGTGGCGGAGTGAGTTTTGGGCCATTTCTGCCCAGGGGATAAAACCCGACCACTCCCCCGGCCGGTCCTGGCAATAGGCCCGCAGAAACCTACCCACATCCTAGTTAACTCTCTCCACCTGCCCATTACTCTCGGGGTGAAAACCTGAGGTCAGCCTGATCGAGACCCCCAGACGTTCCATGAACGCCCTCCAGACACTTGAGGTGAACTGGGGACCTCGATCCGATACAATATCCTCAGGCACCGTAGTGCCGGAAGACGTGTTTAAATAGGCCCTCAGCAGTTTGTAGGGCCGTAGGGAGACCTGGCATAAGAATGAGACGGCAGGACTTAGAAAACCGATCCACAACGACCAGGATCGTAGTGTTCCCTTGTGAGGGGGGAAGGTCCGTAACAAAATCTACCGAAAGATAGGACCACGGGCCGTTGTGGAACGGGTAGGGGTTGTAATTTCCCTCTGGGCAGGTGTCTAGGTGCCTTACACTGGGCGCACACCGAGCAGGAGGAAACGTAAACCCTCACGTCCTTGGCTAAAGTGGGCCACCAGTACTTCCCACACAGTGCACTGTCCGACCGATGCCAGGATGACCAGAGGAGGGTGACGTGTGAGCCCAATAGATTAATCGATCGCAAACCTCGAGCGGCACGTACACATGACCCTCTGGACACTGGGAGGGAGTGTGCTCGGTACGTAATGCCCGCTCGATGTCCGCGTCAACCTCCCACACCACCGGTGCCACCAAACACGACGGCGGAAGTATGGGAGTGGGCTCAATTGACCTCTCCTCTGTGTCATACAGTCGGGACAGGGCGTCTGCCTTAGCGTTCTGGGAACCTGGTCTGTAAGTAAGCGTAAACACAAAACGAGTAAAGAACATGGCCCACCTTGCCTGGCGAGGGTTCAATCTCCTCGCCGCCCGGATGTACTCCAGATTGCGATGGTCAGTCAAAATGAGAAAAGGGTGTTTAGCCCCCTCAAGCCAATGCCTCCACACTTTCAAGGCCTTAACCACAGCTAACAGCTCCCGGTCCCACACATCATAGCCGGACTAAGCTTCTTAGAAAAGAAAGCACAGGGGCGGAGCTTTGGTGGCGTACCCGAGCTCTGAGACAGTACAGCTCCTATCCCAGCCTCGGACGCGTCCACCTCAACCTGGAATGCTAAGGAGGGATCCGGATGAGCCAGCACTGGAGGCAAGGTAAACAGGTCCTTCAGATGACCAAAAGCCCTGTCCGCCTCAGCTGACCATTGCAGTCGCACCGGACCCCCTTTAGCAAGGAGGTAATGGGAGCCGCCACCTGACCAAAGCCCCGGATAAACCTCCGGTAGTAGTTGGCAAAACCCAAAAAGCGCTGCGCCTCCTTCACCGTGGTTGGAGTCGGCCAATTACGCGAAGGCCGAAATGTGGTCAATCTCCATCTCCACCCCTGACGCGGACAGGCGGTGCCCTAGGAAGGAGATGGACTCTTGGAAGAACAGACATTCCTCTGCCTTTACATACAGATTATGCTCCAACAGTCGACCAAGCACTTGACGCACCAGGGACACATGCTCGGCCCGTGTAGCGGAGTATATGAGAATGTCATCAATATACACCACTACACCCTGTCCGTGCAGGTCCCTAAAAATCACATCAACAAAGGATTGGAAGACTGATGGAGCATTCATCAACCCGTATGGCATGACGAGGTACTCATAGTGCCCCGAGGTGGTACTGAATGCTGTCTTCCACTCATCTCCCTCCCGGATACGCACCAGGTTGTACGCGCTCCTGAGATCCAATTTTGTGAAGAAGCGCGCGCCGTGCAATGACTCTATCATACTAGCAATGAGCGGTAGTGGATAACTGTACTTGATAGTAATCTGATTGAGACCCCGGTAGTCAATGCACGGGCGTAAACCTCCATCCTTCTTCTTCACAAAAAAGACACTTGAGGAGACAGGTGAAGTGGATGGCCGAATGTATCCCTGCCCCAGAGATTCGGACACATATGTCTCCATAGCCGCCGTCTCTTCCTGTGACAGGGGATACACGTGACTCCTGGGAAGTGCAGCGCCTACCTGGAGATTTATCGCACAATCCCCCTGTCGATGGGATGGTAATTGAGTGGCCTTCAGAAGGCGAGAGACAGATCGGCATAGTCGGGGGGAATGTGCATGGTGGAGACCTGGTTTGGACTTTCCACCGTAGTTGCCCCTATGGAAACATCTACACACCTCCCCGAGCACTGACTTGACCATCCCTTGAGAGCCCTCTGTTGCCATGAAATAGTGGGGTCATGAGAAGTTAACCAGGGAAGCCCCAACACCACTGGAAACGCAGGAGAATCAATCAGATAGAGACTAATTTTCTCCTCATGACCCCCCTGCGTTTTCATCCAGATTGGAGCTGTGACCTCCCTAATCAGGCCTGACCCTAAAGGGCGACTATCTAAGGTGTGTACAGGGAAGGGCACATCTACAGGAACAATAGGAATCCCTAAACTACGGGAAAACTGATGATCAATAAAGTTCCCAGCTGCGCCTGAATCTATGAGCGCCTTATGCTGGGAATTAGGGGAAAACTCTGGAAATACAATATCAATACACATATGCGCAACAGGGAGCTCTGGGTGAGTCGGGGGCCTACTCACCTGAGACGGTCCACCAGTGCTCTGCCTACAGCCTTGACTCCTGAAGGACCCTCCCCAGCACCGACCAGCAGTGTGTCCTCCACGGCCACAGTTGGTGCAGGAGATGGCCCTCCTTCCGGTCTCCCTAAGTGCAGCACCTCCGAGCTCCATAGGGGTAGGGTCGGAGGTGCTGGGGGATGGAATGGACGGCCCCTGATCCGGACGTCCACGGGTTGCCAACAGGTTATCCAGCCTGATCGACATGTCCACCAGTTGGTCCAGGTTAAGGGTGGTGTCCCTGCAGGCCAGTTCCCGACGAACGTCCTCCCGGAGGCTGCATCGGTAGTGATCGATCAGGGCCCTCTCATTCCATCCTGCGCTGGCAGCCAGATTCCTGAAGTCCAGGTCAATGTCTCTGGGGCAAGTCCTGTGCGCTCCTCCTCCCCTGTCTGAGGTGGAATAGACGTTCCCCCGCCGCTCTCCCCTCCAGTGGATGATCGAATACCGCCCGAAAGCGGCGGGATGAAATCCTCATAGCGTACTGACGCTGCATCTATTCCTCCCCACTCGGCATTGGCCCACTCGAGCGCTCTTCCAGACAGACAGGAGATGAGGGCAGACACGCTCTCGTATCCCGAGGGAGCCGGGTGGATGGTAGCCAGGTAGAGCTCTACATGGAGCAGAAAACCCTGGCACCCGGCAGCTGTACCATCGTACGCCCTCGGGAGCGAGAGCCGAATCCCACTGGACCCAGGTGACGGAGGGGTGGACAGCGGTATGGGTGGTTGTGTAGTTGGAGGAGGTGTAGGACCACCACCTCTTTCCCATCGTTCCATAGTGTTCAACACGCGCTCCATAGCGGTACCGAGAGTCTGGATCATGGTCGCCTGCTGTTGGACATGTTCCTCCATTGATCCGGACAAAATGAATGTACCTGCTGACTCCATATTTTGGTGCGTGTTTCTGTCAGGATGTCAGTGTGATGCGGTAGGACGAAGTCAGGCGCAGGACACAGAGCTAATCGAAAACATACTTTACTCGTAGGTAACGTAAAATAACATAACCTCCACGCAGGGAGGAAACAAACCCGCTCACCAGACGGCAACCAAACATGAATAAACACGCACAACATACATTGGGAGCCAGAGGGTTAAATAGGGAAGTGATCAATACTAATGGGAACCAGGTGTGAACAATCAAGACAAGACAAGTAGAACACAGAAACATAGATCGGTAGCAGCTAGTACTCTTGTGATGACGAACGCCGAAGCCTGCCTGAACAAGGAGGAGGAGCAGCCTAGGCTGAATCCGTGACAATAATAGCGGTACATTTTCAACAACATCAAGAGTACTTACTAGAGTCTGTCAGGTTTCTTGGAACTCCTAAATTTGAAGAAGCCTTCCCTTTCCCTCATTGAGAAACTCTTCTTTACTGATGCAGACCCCAAAGCAGGTGGGCGATGGGAAATTCGCTTCAAAGGAGATGTTAAAGAAAACCTAGGACATTCAAGGTGTAATCATTTAAATAAATTATGAAAACCAAAATGTATTGTCAATCATATACACAGTAAGGAATACAGTCACCAGACAAATATCAAGTTGTTTGTTTTGATATTGCCTGTTTACAGATAAGTTACATTGTATCTGCAGCTATAGTTCTTCAAATGATAAACACAAATAGGTAATTTACATGTAGATATGGCTAGGATTAAATGTCAGGAATTGTGAAAAACTGAGTTTAAATGTATTTGGCTGAGGTGTATGTAAACTTCTGACTTCTACTGTAGCTTAAAGGTCTAATGTAGCAGTTTTTATCTCGATATCAAATCATTTCTGGGTAACATTGATTACCTTACTGTGATTTGTTTTCAATTAAAATGGTCAACAATAAAGAAATGGCTTCTTAGCAAAGACCAATTTCTCCAGTAAGGATTTTGCTATTACTGTCTTGGAGTGGTCTGAGTGGGGAGGGGATAACGGAAAACTAGCTGTTATAGGGCTGCAACAAGGACATGGATTCTCAATCCTCAACCCGTGGTGATATCAAATATTAGCGAGATTACTGTGCAACGTAGAGGTTAAATTTTTTTAGCTAACAGGTCACGTGACTTGTATCTGCTGTGATTGGACAATACAGCAGCTATCTAGTGCCATCATGTGGCACTCTACCTACATGTACATATTACGTCGACTAACCTGTGCCCCCGCACATTGACTCTGTACCGGTACCCCCTGTTTATAGCCTCGCCACTGTTATTTTACTGCTGCTCTTTAATTATTTTTATTTTTTAGTTATCTATTTTTTACATAACACTTATTTTTTTTAAACTGCATTGTTGGTTAAGGGCTTGTAAGTAAGCGTTTCACTGTAAGGTATATGGTATATGTAAGGTATATGTATTAACCTGTTGTATTCAGCTCATGTGACAAATACAATTTGATTTGATCATGTGTTCGCTGACATACCACATTACTTTATCTACTCTGTGATTGGATGATTCAGACCACAATGCTGTATGGGATGAGTAGTTTGTTTGCCAACTAACTCTGGTATGTACACAGTCTTGTACCCTTTACTTTTCTTTCATATATCAGTTTTTGTAACGCTTTTTCTTAATGTTTCACCCCAGAGATTTTTGTACCCATTCAACTTTTGGAACCACGCGACCAGCATTTTGAAATTTGTATGCAAAAAATGTGTGGGTGTGTCAGTTCCGGAAACATAACCGTGGAAAGAGGGGCATGGCCTTTTGGAGTCCTATAGGCAGAGTTTTGGAACTGTCTTTCTTATTGGGCTATTAACTAATGTATGATGTCACCAGCCAGGCCAAAACTCCATATCCCACCAAAACAGGCTGAAATGTCAGTATTTTCAAACAGCTCTTACACTAAAATGGCATTAGCATGTTCACAGTATTATTCCAACCTCCTAGTGTAAAAAAAAATATTAATATATATACAGTGAGGGAAAAAAGTATTTGATCCCCTGCTGATTTTGTACATTTGCCCACTGACAAAGAAATGATAGTCTATAATTTTAATGGTAGGTTTATTTGAACAGTGAGAGACAGAATAACAACAACAAAAATCCAGAAGAACGCATGTCAAAAATGTTATAAATTGATTTGCATTTTAATGATGGAAATAAGTATTTGACCCCCTCTCAATCAGAAAGATTTCTGGCTCCCAGGTGTCTTTTATACAGGTAACGAGCTGAGATTAGGAGCACACTCTTGAAGGGAGTGCTGCTAATCTCAGCTTCTTACCTGTACAAAAGACACCTGTCCATAGAAGCAATCAATCAATCAGATTCCAAACTCTCCACCATGGCCAAGACCAAAGAGCTCTCCAAGGATGTCAGGGACAAGATTGTAGACCTACACAAGGCTGGAATGGGCTACAAGACCATCGCCAAGCAGCTTGGTGAGAAGGTGACAACAGTTGGTGTGATTATTCGCAAATGGAAGAAACACAAAATAACTGTCAATCTCCCTCGGCCTGGGGCTCCATGCAAGATCTCACCTCGTGGAGTTGCAATGATCATGAGAACGGTGAGGAATCAGCCCAGAACTACACGGTAGGATCTTGTCAATGATCTCAAGGCAGCTGGGACCATAGTCACCAAGAAAACAATTGGTAACACACTACGCCGTGAAGGACTGAAATCCTGCAGCGCCCGCAAGGTCCCCCTGCTCAAGAAAGCACATATACAGGCCCGTCTGACGTTTGCCAATGAACATCTAAATGATTCAGAGGAGAACTGGGTGAAAGTGTTGTGGTCAGATGAGACCAAAATCGAGCTCTTTGGCATCAACTCAACTCTCCGTGTTTGGAGGAGGAGGAATGCTGCCTATGACCCCAAGAACACCATCCCCACCGTCAAACATGGAGGTGGAAACATTATGCTTTGGGGGTGTTTTTCTGCTAAGGGGACAGGACAACTTCACCGCATCAAAGGGACGATGGACGGTGCCATGTACCGTCAAATCTTGGAGATAGCCCTATTTGGTAAAAGACCAAGTCCATATTATGGCAAGAACAGCTTAAATAAGCAAAAAGAAACGACAGTCCATCATTACTTTAAGACATGAAGGTCAGTCAATACGGAACATTTCAAGAACTTTGAAAGTTTCTTCAAGTGCAGTTGCAAAAACCATCAAGCGCTATGATGAAACTGGCTCTCATGAGGACCACCACAGGAATGGAAGACCCAGAGTTACCTCTGCTGCAGAGGATAAGTTCATTAGAGTTACCAGCCTCAGAAATTGCAGCCCAAATAAATGCTTCACAGATTTCAAGTCACATACACATCTCAACATCAATTGTTTACATTTACATTTTAGTCATTTAGCAGACGCTCTTATCCAGAGCGACTTACAGTTAGCGCATACATTATTTTATCGAACCCACAACCCTGGCGTTGCAAACACCATGCTCTACCATTCAAAGGGGACTGTGTGAATCAGGCCTTCATGGTCGAATTGCTGCAAATAAACCACTACTAATGGACACCAATAAAAAGAAGAGACCTGCTTGTGCCAAGAAACACAATCAATGGACATTAGACCAAATTGGAGATTTTTGGTTTCAACTGTGGTGTGGGTGAATGGATGAACTCCGGATGTGTACTTCCCACCGTAAAGCATGGAGGAGGAGGTGTTGTGGTGTGGGGGTGCTTTGCTGGTGACACAGTCTGTGATTTACGTAGAATTCAAGGCATACTTAACCAGCATGGCTACCACAGCATTCTGCAGCGATACGCCATCCCATCTTGTTTGGGCTTAGTCCCACTATCATTTGTTTTTCAACAGGACAATGACCCAACACACCTCCAGGCTGTATAAGGGCTATTTGACCAAGAAGGAGAGTGATGGCGTGCTGCATCAGATTACCTGGCCACAATTCCCCGACCTCAACCCAATTGAGATGGTTTGGGTAGAGTCGGACGGCAGAGTGAAGGAAAAGCAGCCAACAAGTGCTCAGCATATGTGGGAACTCCTTCAAGACTGTTTGAAAAGCATTCCAGGTGAAGCATTCATGAGAGCCAGTTTCATCATAGCACTTGATGGTTTTTGCAACTGCAATTGAAGAAACTTTCAAAGTTCTTGGAATTGTCCGGATTGACTGACCATGTCTTAAAGTAATGATGGACTGTTATTTCTCTTTGCTTATTTGAGCTGTTCTTGCCATAATATGTTCTTGGTCTTTTACCAAATAGGGCTATCCCCCCACCTTGTCACAACTCAACTGATTGGCTCAAACGCATTAAGAAGGAAAGAAATTCCACAAATTAACTTTTAAGAAGGCACACCTGTTAATTGAAATGCATTCCAGGTGACTACCTCATGAAGCTGGTTGAGAGAATGCCAAGAGTGTGCAAAGCTGTCATCAAGGCAAAGGGTGGCTATTGGAAGAATCTCAAATATAAAATATATTTGGATTTGTTTAACACTTTTTTGGTTACTACATGATTCCATATGTGTTATTTCATAATGTTGATGTCTTCACTATTATTCTACAATGTAGAAAATAGTAGAAATAAAGAAAAACCTTTGAATGAGTAGGTGTTCTAAAACTTTTGACCGGTAGTGTACATGAACATTTTCTACTTTTTTCGTCTTTTCAAATAAAATGTATCTGAATACTTACTTCGAAATATATGTGAAGGTAATTGAGATATTTGAAATAGTATTTTAACCCAGGTCTGGTTGGAATAATTCATGTGAAATTGTGAAAATGTTGATAATAACCTTTTAGTGTTAAAGCTGTTGGAAAAGACCACCTGAAATTTCAGCCTGTTTTCGTGGGATAGAGTTCACCAGGCAGTATAAGTTAATAGACCAATAACAAAGAGAGTTTCAAACCTCTATGCCAATAACAGTTAGTTTTCAGGTTACATATCCCTCCCATTAGGCTCGACCAATTAGTCCCCTCACTTAGACCACTCCCAGACAGTGCTAGCAAAATTCTTGCTTGAGAAATTTTAATTGAAAACAATCCCAGTAAGGTACTTAATTGTTACCCAGAAATGATTTGATATAGAGATAAAATCGGCTGTATTGGAACTTTAAGAAATGGGTTTTGGGGAACAGATCTGCTGAGCTGAAAGCAAACTAGTGTGGTTCTCTCTGATCTTCGGAGGAGGCAGCTTCAGTACTACACACAGTCCCTCCTCCTGAGTTGTGCAGGACATGAAGCTCCAATACTATCATCTCATCACCAAGGGCCTCCACTATCCAGGGTTACTGCCTGGTTCCCGTAGACAAGTCCTCCCTTATTTAAAAAAAATAGTAATATTATTCCGTAACTTAACTCTGGATTCTAATCATATTCTGCATTATTGAATTATTGGTGCACCTTTCCTCAGGACATGTGAAAGGTAGTAACACAGCAGAGAACTGTCGTGTGGGAATAACAGCTGTAATCGTGTGTATATAACCATAGAATGTCCTTACCCCTGTGTAATATCAGTATACCAATATGTTATTTGGGTATTATGGTAAAAATTTGTTGTTGCATAGATCTTTGTAAAACCTTTGAAAAACAATATGATGAGGGCTCATGTTGAAGGTGGGGAGAGTTTGACAGATGGGTAGGAGAATAAAGCAAGTGGCTCTACTTTGTATAATAAAAGGCCTGGGTGAGTTGAATTACAGTGGGACACAGCTGGATAGCAACACTGTGTAAATCATCTAATGAGGCCCTCTCCTTTTGTCTCTTTAAGAATGTTTCTGCACTTTGCTTCTTACATTTTCTAATTAACTAATAAACCAATGCATATAGCAATTATTACTTGTTTTTTATTTTCCGTATTTTTTGCAAAGTAGCACAGAGAAAACAGTGATATTATATAAATGGTTTTCTCTAGGCTTTTAACAACCACCTCCTGCTGTATGTTATCCAGTTAGGCGTTGCTGTGACACAAAATATGAAAAGTAAAGTGGAAGGAGATTAGATACACATGGTCAAAAAAGGTTAGGGTAGTACTTTAGATTTGCTGATGTCAGGACATTTTATTTGTCACATGCGACGAATACAACTGGTTAAGACTTTGCTGTGAAATGCTTGCTTACGAGCCCTTCCCAACAATGCAGTGTTTAAAATAGTAACACAAGAGGAATAAAATAAACTACACAAGAATGGAGCTATATACAGGGAGTACCAGTATCAGTGTGACAAGGTGTGAATGAAGGAGTCAGGCGCAGCAGGTAAAATACCGAAGTCCAGAGTTTAATCTGTTTGCATAAATCCAACGCCCCAAGCGTCAAAACGAAACTGTACAAGGGAAAACATCCACCTTGGCAATAACACAGTGAAATGTAGCTCAACCGAGCTACACGCTCTCACAACAAAACAATCACTCACAAAGACAAGGGGAACAGAGGGAACACTTATACACATACTAATTAGGGGAATGAGCACCAGGTGTGTGTGATTGACAAGCCATGACAAGTGGAGTGATGAGAATGGGATCGACAGTAGCTAGTACTCCGGTGACGACGAACGCCGAAGCCTGCCCGAACCAGGAGGGGGGGCGGAGGTTGTGACAACCAGATCAATGTGCAGAGGTACGAGGTATTTGAGGAAGATATGTACATTAAGGCAGGGTAAAGTGACTAGACATCAGGATAGATAATAATAAGAGTGCAATAAAGAACAGAGTAGCAGCAGCAAATGATGAGTGTAAAAGTGTGTGTGTGTGTAATGTGTATGCATGTGTGTTTGTGTTGTGTCGATATGCGTGTGTGTGTGTTATATGTGTGGGTTTTGTGTGGGAGTATCAATGTAGTGTGTGTGAGTGAGTGTGTATATGGTGTTGTCATTACTCTCCCTCTGTGAGGATCAAAGGCCTCATATCAGCCAAGACAATGGCCGACAACAACCAGACCCTCTTACCCATGGGGTGTGCCGGTCTTGACACCTCAATACTGCCATAAATTAGAGATAGGAGAATATATCTTTGGCCCTGTAATATGGTGAAAGGAATGTCCTTTGTTTCAGAGACTTTGTCACGGATTCAGCCGAGGCTGCTCCTCCTCCTTGTTTGGGAAGGCTTCGGCGTTCGTCGTCACCGGAGTACTAGCTGCTACCGATCTATGTTTCTGTGTTCTACTTGTCTTGTCTTGATTGTTCCCACCTGGTTCCCATTAATATTGATCACTTCCCTATTTAACCCTCTGGCTCCCACTGTATGTTGTGCGTGTTTGTTCATGTTTGGTTGTCGTCTGGTGAGCGGGTTTGTTCCTCCATGCGTGGAGGTTATGTTATTTACGTTACCTACGAGTAAAGTACGTTTTCGATTAGCTCTGTGTCCTGCGCCTGACTTCGTCCTACCACATCACACTGACATCCTGACAGAAACACGCACCAAAATATGGAGTCAGCAGGTGCATTCATTTAGTCCGGATCAATGGAGGAACGTGTCCAACAGCAGGCGACCATGATCCAGACTCTCGGTACCGCTATGGAGCGCGTGTTGAACACTATGGAACGATGGGAGAGAGGTGGTGGTCCTACACCTCCTTCAACTGCACAACCACCCACACCGCTATCCACCCCTTCGTCACCTGGGTCCAGTGGGATTCGGCTCTCGCTCCCGAGGGTGTACGATGGTACAGCTGCCGGGTGCCAGGGTTTTCTGCTCCAGGTAGAGCTCTACCTGGCTACCATCCACCCGGCTCCCTCGGGATACGAGAGCGTGTCCGCCCTCATCTCCTGTCTGTCTGGAAGAGCGCTCGAGTGGGCCAATGCAGAGTGGGGAGGAATAGACACAGAGTCAGTACGCTATGAGGATTTCACCCGATGCTTTCGGGCGGTATTAGATCATCCACCGGAGGGGAGAGTGGCGGGGGAACGTCTATTCCACCTCAGACAGGGGAGGAGGAGCGCACAGGACTTTAACCTGGACTTCAGGAATCTGGCTGCCAGCGCAGGATGGAATGAGAGGGCCCTGATCGATCACTACCGATGCAGCCTCCGGTAGGACGTTCGTCAGGAACTGGCCTGCAGGGACACCACCCTTAACCTGGACCAACTGGTGGACATGTCGATCAGGCTGGATAACCTGTTGGCAACCCGCGGACATCCGGATCAGGGGCCGTCCATTCCATCCCCCAGCACCTCCGACCCTACCCCTATGGAGCTCAGAGGTGCTGCACTTAGGGAGAACGGAAGGAGGGCCATCTCCTGCACCAACTGTGGCCTCGGAGGACATACTGCTGGTCGGTGCTGGGGAGGGTCCTTCAGGAGTCGAGGCGGTAGGCAGAGCACTGGTGGACCGTCTCAGGTGAGTAGACCCCCGACTCACCCAGAGCTCCCTGTTGCGCATATGTGTATTGATATTGTATTTCCAGAGTTTTCCCCTCATTCCCAGCATAAGGCGCTCGTAGAGTCAGGCGCAGCTGGGAACTTTATTGATCGTCAGTTTTCCCGTAGTTTAGGGATTCCTATTGTTCCTGTAGATGTGCCCTTCCCTGTACACGCCTTAGATAGTCGCCCTTTAGGGTCAGGCCTGATTAGGGAGATCACAGCTCCAATCTGGATGAAAATGCAGGGGGGTCATGAGGAGAAAATTAGTCTCTATCTGATTGATTCTCCTGCGTTTCCAGTGGTGTTGGGGCTTCCCTGGTTAACTTCTCATGACCCCACTATTTCATGGCAACAGAGGGCTCTCAAGGGATGGTCAAGTCAGTGCTCGGGGAGGTGTGTAGGTGTTTCCATAGGGGCAACTACGGTGGAAAGTCCAAACCAGGTCTCCACCATGCACATTCCCCCCGAATATGCCGATCTGTCTCTCGCCTTCTGTAAAAAGAAGGCGGCTCAATTACCATCCCATCGACAGGGGGATTGTGCGATAAACCTCCAAGTAGGCGCTGCACTTCCCAGGAGTCACGTGTATCCCCTGTCACAGGAAGAGACGGCGGCTATGGAGACATGTGTCCGAATCTCTGGGGCAGGGATACATTCGGCCATCCACTTCACCTGTCTCCTCGAGTTTCTTTTTTGTGAAGAAGAAGGATGGAGGTTTACGCCCGTACATTGACTACCGGGGTCTCAATCAGATTACTATCAAGTACAGTTATCCACTACCGCTCATTGCTAGTATGACGGAGTCATTGCACGGGGCGCGCTTCTTCACAAAATTGGATCTCAGGAGCGCGTACAACCTGGTGCGTATCCGGGAGGGAGATGAGTGGAAGACAGCATTCAGTACCACCTCGGGGCACTATGAGTACCTCGTCATGCCATACGGGTTGATGAATGCTCCATCAGTCTTCCAATCCTTTGTTGATGAGATTTTTAGGGACCTGCACGGACAGGGTGTAGTGGTGTATATTGATGACATTCTCATATACTCCGCTACACGGGCATGTGTCCCTGGTGCGTCAAGTGCTTGGTCGACTGTTGGAGCATGATCTGTATGTAAAGGCAGAGAAATGTCTGTTCTTCCAAGAGTCCATCTCCTTCTTAGGGCAACGCCTGTCCGCGTAAGGGGTGGAGATGGAGATTTACCACATTTCGACCGTGCGTAATTGGCCGACTCGGTGAAGGAGGCGCAGCGTTTTGGGGGTTTTGCCAACTACTACCGGAGGTTTATCCGGGGCTTTGATCAGGTGGCGGCTCCCATTACCTCCTTGCTGAAGGGGGGACCGGTGCGACTGCAATGGTCAGCTGAGGCGAACAGGGCTTTTGGTCAACTGAAGGACCTGTTTACCTCGGCTCCAGTGCTGGCTCATCCGGATCCCTCCTTAACATTCCAGGTTGAGGTGGACGCGTCCGAGGCTGGGATAGGAGCTGTACTGTCTCAGAGCTTGGGTACGCCACCAAAGCTCCCGCCCCTGTGCTTTTCTTTTCTAAGAAGCTCAGTCCGGCAGAGCGCAACTATGATGTGGGGGACCGGAAGCTGTTAGCTGTGGTTAAGGCCCTGAAAGTGTGGAGGCATTGGCTTGAGGTGGCTAAACACCCTTTTCTCATTTTGACTGACCGTCGCAATCTGGAGTACATCCGGGCGGCGAGGAGATTGAACCCTCGCCAGGCAAGGTGGGCCATGTTCTTTACTCGTTTTGTGTTTACGCTTACTTACAGACCAGGTCCATTGAGCCCACTCCCATACTTCCGGCGTCGTGTTTGGTGACACCGGTGGTGTGGGAAGTTGACTCGGACATCGAGCGGGCTTTACGTACCGAGCCCACTCCCCCCCCAGTGTCCAGAGGGTCGTGTGTACGTGCCGCTCGAGGTTTGCGATCGATCAATCTATTGGGCTCACACGTCACCCTCCTCTGGTCATCCTGACATCGGTCGGACAGTGCACTGTCTTAGTGGGAAGTACTGGTGTCCCACTTTAGCCAAGGACGTGAGGGTTTACGTTTCTTCCTGCTCTGTGTGCCCAGTGTAAGGCACCTAGACACCTGTCCATGTTACGCCCCTGAAAAGGGGGAGAAATAATCACGAGATTGATGCAGTTATGTTTCCTCAATGAAAACTTTAGTATAATCCTTTTACAAAAATACCACATTTTACAGAACAACAGATCTACGGGAACTAGATAGTTTTGTAGGGTACAAAGCTTATTCAAGTCACAACAGCATAAACTGTAATTCACTAAAACATATACAGTGGGGGAAAAAAGTATTTAGTCAGCCACCAATTGTGCAAGTTCTCCCACTTAAAAAGATGAGAGAGGCCTGTAATTTTCATCATATGTACACGTCAACTATGACAGACAAAATGAGGAAAAAAAATCCAGAAAATCACATTGTAGGATTTGTTATGAATTTATTGGCATATGATGGTGGAAAATAAGTATTTGGCCAATAACAAAAGTTTCTCAATACTTTGTTATAAACCCTTTGTTGGCAATGACACAGGTCAAACGTTTTCTGTAAGTCTTCACAAGGTTTTCACACATTGTTGCTGGTATTTTGGCCCATTCCTCCATGCAGATCTCCTCTAGAGCAGTGATGTTTTGGGGCTGTCGCTGGGCAACACGGACTTTCAACTCCCTCCAAAGATTTTCTATGGGGTTGAGATCTGGAGACTGGCTAGGCCACTCCAGGACCTTGAAATGCTTTTTACGAAGCCACTCCTTCGTTGCCCGGGCGGTGTGTTTGGGATCATTGTCATGCTGAAAGACCCAGCCACGTTTCATCTTCAATGCCCTTGCTGATGGAAGGAGGGTTTCACTCAAAATCTCACGATACATGGCCCCATTCATTCTTTCCTTTACACGGATCAGTCGTCCTGGTCCCTTTGCAGAAAAACAGCCCCAAAGCATGATGTTTCCAACCCCATGCTTCACAGTAGGTATGGTGTTCTTTGGATGCAACTCAGCATTCTTTGTCCTCCAAACATGACGAGTTGAGTTTTTACCAAAAAGTTATATTTTGGTTTCATCTGACCATATGACATTCTCCCAATCCTCTTCTGGATCATCCAAATGCACTTCAGACGGGCCTGGACATGTACTGGCTTAAGCAGGGGGACACGTCTTGCACTGCAGGATTTGAGTCCCTGGCGGCGTAGTGTGTTACTGATGGTTGGCTTTGTTACTTTGGTCCCAGCTCTCTGCAGGTCATTCACTAGGTCCCCCCGTGTGGTTCTGGGATTTTTGCTCACCGTTCTTGTGATCATTTTGACCCCACGGGGTGAGATCTTGCGTGGAGCCCCAGATCGAGGGAGATTATCAGTGGTCTTGTATGTCTTCCATTTCCTAATAATTGCTCCCACAGTTGATTTCTTCAAACCAAGCTGCTTACCTATTGCAGATTCAGTCTTCCCAGCCTGGTGCAGGTCTACAATTTTGTTTTTGGTGTCCTTTGACAGCTCTTTGGTCTTGGCCATTGTGAAGTTTGGAGTGTGACTGTTTGAGGTTGTGGACAGGTGTCTTTTATACTGATAACAAGTTCAAACAGGTGCCATTAATACAGGTAACGAGTGGAGGACAGAGGAGCCTCTTAAAGAAGAAGTTACAGGTCTGTGAGAGCCAGAAATCTTGCTTGTTTGTAGGTGACCAAATACTTATTTTCCACCATAATTTGCAAATAAATTCATTAAAAATCCTACAATGGGATTTTCTGGATTTTTTTTTCTCAATTTGTCTGTCATAGTTGACGTGTACCTATGATGAAAATTACAGGCCTCTCTCATCTTTTTAAGTGGGAGAACATGCACAATTGGTGGCTGACTAAATACTTTTTTTCCCCACTGTACAAATGTTTCAATATAACTGTCAAACACAAAGTAGCTTTAGCTCAGTAACCCATAACTACATTTAACAACCATGTCAACAAAGTATTAGAAACACATTATACAAATAACCCCAAAATATATTATTAACAACGCACATGTTCATTCACAATTAACATAAAATGGCAGCTACTCTCAGTACGAAGCTATTCTTCGCTGCAACCGAGCAGGGTTTCACTCACACACGCACATATTACTCTCTGCAACTTAACTCTAACTTACTCAAGATGTTACTAAAACACACCTTAAACACTCTTGACATGTTAGCAAGTTATTACATTCAAATTAACTCGCTTTATATCAATAACGTACCTGAAAAAGGGGAAAAATAATCACGAGAGTGATGCAGTTATGTTTCCTTAATGAAAACTTTAGTATAATGAGGAAAAAGACCGCGACTTCCCCGGGAACTTGGGTGGAGACCAGAGCAATCGATCTCAGGCTCATAGATTAAGAACATTTAGTAGATCACAGATTAACACCTTTACCCTTAAATTAGACACCACAAAATAAAGTAGTCAATATAACGTTTACACATTCCTCTTACAATTTTTACCCTTTGTACACTTGACGGATTTTAACCTTTTAACACAATTATGAATTTTATCAATCTCTATGACTAGTACTGAATGCATGATCTTTTTAACCTTAGATATTTTAAGATCCTCACATACCATGAACTTACTAATACATTTTAGTGTATAACAGGCTATGAATATTTTTCCTTTAACCTGTCACACCCAGAGGGAAATTACAACCCCTACCCGTTCCACAACGGCCGTGGTCCCATCTTTCGGTTGATTTTGTTACGGACCTTCCCCCCTCACAAGGGAACACCACGATCCTGATCGGTATTCTAAGTCCTGCCGTCTCATTCCTATGCCAGGTCTCCCTACGGCCCTACAAACTGCTGAGGCCCTATTTACACACGTCTTCCGGCACTACGGGGTGCCTGAGGATATTGTATCGGATCGAGGTCCCCAGTTCACCTCAAGGGTCTGGAGGGCGTTCATGGAATGTCTGGGAGTATCGATCATCCTGACCTCAGGTTTTCACCCCGAGAGTAATGGGCAGGTGGAGAGAGTTAACCAGGATGTGGGTAGGTTTCTGCGGTCCTATTGCCAGGACCGGCCGGGGGAGTGGTCGGGTTTTATCCCCTGGGCAGAAATGGCCCAAAACTCACTCCGCCACTCTTCCACTAACCTTTCTCCCCTTCAGTGTGTGTTAGGTTATCAGCCGGTCCTGGCACCTTGGCATCAGAGCCAGATCGAGGCTCCTGCGGTGGATGAGTGGTTTCGGCGCTCGGAAGAGACCTGGAACGCTGCCCATGTACGCCTGCAGCGGGCCATCAGGCGACAAAAGGCGAGCGCCGACCACCACCGCAGTGAGCTCCGGTGTATGCACTGGGGGACCTGGTCTGGCTCTCGACCCGAAACCTGCCTCTTCGCCTGCCCTGCCAGAAGCTGAGTCGGCGGTTTGTGGGGCCATTTAAAGTCCTGAGGAGATTGAACGAGGTTTGTTATAGGTTACAGCTTCCTCTGAATTACCGTATTAACCCCTCGTTACATGTGTCTCTCCTCAGGCCGGTGGTAGCTGGTCCACTCCAGGAGTCTGAGGTACGGGAGGCTCCTCCGCTCCCACTGGACATCGAGGGGGCACCGGCGTACTCGGTCCGTTCCATCCTGGATTTGAGGCGTCGGGTGGGGGGCCTGCAGTATCTCGTGGAGTGGGAGGGGTATGGTCCGGAGGAACGGTGCTGGGTCCCTAGGAGGGACATCCTCGATCCCTCCATGTTGAGGGATTTCCACCGTCATCATCCGACTCGCCCTGTGCCGCGTCCTCCTGGCTGTCCCCGAGGCCGGTGTCGGCGCACGGCTGGAGCCACACGTCAAGGTGGGGAGCGGGGGGGTACTGTCACGGATTCAGCCGAGGCTGCTCCTCCTCCTTGTTCGGGCAGGCTTCGGCGTTCGTCGTCAACGGAGTACTAGCTGCTACCGATCTATGTTTCTGTGTTCTACTTGTCTTGTCTTGATTGTTCCCACCTGGTTCCCATTAGTATTGATCACTTCCCTATTTAACCCTCTGGCTCCCACTGTATGTTTTGCGTGTTTGTTCATGTTTGGTTGTCATCTGGTGAGCGGGTTTGTTCCTCCCTGCGTGGAGGTTATGTTATTTACGTTACCTACGAGTAAAGTACGTTTTCGATTAGCTCTGTGTCCTGCGCCTGACTTCGTCCTACCGCATCACACTGACATCCTGACAGACTTTTGCCGCCCAAAATCTTCAACATCCAACAATGAACATGATGAGAAATGGAATATGGAAAATGAATGTCTATTTTGTGATGTCATTAAAAATCGTGTAAAGGCGTTATAATGAAAACATTGTGACGTGAAGAGCTTTTACACTGTGGATATCAGGCTTACATCCTTTACCTTGTGTAGAAAATATCAAGGAGGAAGACAATGTTTCCGTGAAGATCGGAATGTGATTTTAGCTCTCTAACAAAATCATAGTGATAATAATACTTTTACCTCGTAACTAGCCACGCCCGAGGGAGCTCAGAGAGCGTGTCAGTATGACGGAAATGCCCCTCTTTACCAGAGTGCATAAAAGACTGAGATAAGAATTATCAGATCAGATTAGACTAACCTTAAGCTGCAGCTGTTGTCCATATTGGTCCCGACCCTGTCAATCAACACGAGGTGAAGATACAAAGTTGCCTTCACTAACAATCAATGTTACGGCTGAGTAGCTGTTGTAAGTACTGTATCTAATAAGGTGAATTTAAGTGGGACCATCCTGTTACTCTCTTCAAACCATCGTCTACTACACTGCTCTCATCACCCCACAGGGGATCATCGACACGGCTGATTAGCCATCCTCAGAAGACCACTTCCAGAACGAGTGAAAGTAAACAGACAACTAAGAAGAAGGACATTGTGACCTCTTGTGGACAATCTGAGCCTTACATATGAACCTTACATCTAAAAGGCCAATCGAAAAGATAAGGCCAAATCGACCCTTCCCACGAAGGCCTGTGTCCAACAGAGACGACGAAGACAAACACGTAAATACATGCATTACTTCTTACCAAACGGGCGGCAATTCTGGCAAAGTATTAGGATTACTATGAGCTTAGGTCCATGTGTATCCAAGTTTTTTTCTCTCTCTCTCTCTCCTTAACTCGCCATCTTTTGTAACAAGTGTCATATTGTGTTGGTCCGCTAGGGACCCATTTTCATTGTATTAAGTTTCTAATCCCTACCTATACCGTGTATGTGTTTGTATCTTGTGTTTACATTTTTAATTAGTTAGTAAATAAATAATTAAATCAATTTGTGTGGTACGGAATGATCAGTAAGACCCGGGTTCGTGCAGACTTAAAGAGCCTACGATTTTCAGAATGAGACTGATATGAGGTAAATGATTAATAAATGACTGTTAAATTATAAGAGATATCTAGATATCTTCAGAGTTAATTTGGGAAATGGTAACTCGTTAAACAACTTTTCCCGTGGTGTCCCAAATTGCTAATGAGTTAATTGTTACATGATTCATTTAATTTAGTAACAATTCAACATAGTAGGTAATTATTCGATAAATAATAGTCATCACAACACTGAAAGGCACGTCACGACAGTGTGTATTCCCTGTCTTAGGTCAGTTAGGATCACCACTTTATTTTAAGAATGGGAAATGTCAGAATAATAGTAGATAGAATGATTTATTATCACATTTATTTATCACATTCCCAGGGGGTCAGAAGTTTACATACACTCAATTAGTATTTGGTAGCATTGCCTTTAAATTGTTTAACTTGGGTCAAACATTTCGGGTAGCCTTCCACAAGCTTCCCACAATAAGTTGGGTGAATTTTGGCCCATTCCTTCTAACAGAGCTGGTGTAACTGAGTCAGGTTTGTAGGCCTCCTTGCTCGCACACACTTTTTCAGTTCTGCCCACAAATATTCTATAGGATTGAGGTCAGGGCTTTGTGATGGCCACTACAATACCTTGACTTTGTTGTCCTTAAGCCATTTTGCCACAACTTTGGAAGTATTCTTGGGGTCATTGTCCATTTGGAAGTGTAACGATCCCGGCAGTCTGAGTCGGGTCCTGTCTGGTGACTAGTTTTTCCTGTTCGTGATCTCCAGTTTCCCGAGGGTTCGGGAACGCTCCGGGGAGCTCTCTTGTTTTCCGCACCTGCATCCCATCAGCAATCTGCACACCTGGTCCTGATCATCACCCTTCTTAGGCTCTGGCCAAACATCCAGTTCCTGCCGGATCGTTAGCCATGAACAGTATGTTTGTCAGCGTATCAGCCTTGAGTTCTAGCGTTAGTTTTTGTTGTTTTGCACCTTGTTGAATTGCTGTGTACTCACCTCCGTTTTGTTCTGTCTGCAGTCTCTCACCCGGAACCTTCACCCAACCTCTGCCTGATGGTCGGCGGCTGCCGAGCCATGTCTGGACCTACCACTGCACCCTCAACAACCCATCCACGCCACCCGCTCTGTCCCTGGATTATTCAGCCTCACTCGGGAGTCAATTAATAAACACTCACCTTTTCCTCTAAGTACCTTGTCCTGGTCTGCTTCTGGGTTCTGGCGTAGTATACCGTGACAGAACGATCCGGCCCGTAATGAACCCAGCGGACCTGGACTCTGTTCGCCATGCCATTACCCATCAGGAGAAGATGTTGGGCCATCATAGCACGGTACTACAGGAGATCGCGTTGTCAGTTCGGAACCTTTCTACCGGTCTGACGGAGGTCCAGAACCAACGCAAGTTTCCGGTGGAGGATCCACTACCGGTTTCCCCCATCTCGCCTGCCGCTTCGGGAGCTGTGTCCTTCCGTGAGCCCGAGGTTCCGACGCCGGATAGATATGAGGGGGAGCTGGGAAGATGCCGTTCCTTCCTTATGCAGTGTGGATTAGTGTTCGATCTACAGCCCTACTCTTATGCCACAGACAAGGCTAGGATAGCCTTTGTGATTGCGTTGCTGCGTGGTCGAGCGCTGAGTGGGCTTCAGCCGTTTGGGAACGACAAGACCCCTGCATGGCTTCATACCAGGGGTTCACGGCCGAGATGAGGAAGCTCTTCGACCATTCCGTCCGAGGGAGGGACGCAGCTAGGCGCCTGTTTTCGCTTCACCAAGGAACTCGCAGCGTGGCCGACTTCGTGATCGAGTTCAAGACGTTGGCTGTGGAGAGTGGGTGGAACGAGGAGTCTCTGCAAGCGGCCTTTTACCAGGGTCTGTCGGAGCAGCTCAAGGATGAGTTGATCTCCTATCCGGAGCCTAGTGACCTGGACAGCTTGGTAGCCTTGTCTATTCGGGTGGATAATCGAGTCAGAGAGCGAAGGAGGGAGAAGCAATGGGGTCCGTCCAATCGATCAGCTTCTCAGTTCCCAGTCGGGTCGGGTGGTGGACCAGAACACGTCGATCATTCTCCTCCACAATGGATTAGTGGAGAGGTCCTCTCTCCCGATTCTGAACCCATGCAAGTGGGGCGGCACGGGTTAACCAAGGAGGAGCGTCAACATAGACGTCAGACCAACTGCTGCCTCTACTGTGGTAGCTCGGGACATTACATCTCCACCTGTTCCCGGCGGTCGTCAAACTGCCCGGCTCGCTAAAGTTGGGAGGACTTTTAGCGAGCCAGTTTCAACCTCTCAGTACCTCTGTCAGACCCCGTTTCCCGGCTACCCTTGTGAACAGGAATCAGAGCTTAGCGCTTAACGCTTTTATCGATTCAGGTGCCGATGGAAGCTTTCTTGATGCCGAGTTGGTGGAACAGCTGGGGCTTTCCAAGGAGCAATTGCCGGAAGCCATTGAAGCGACCACTCTGAACGGCAGTAGTCTGGCACGTATCACGATGAGGACTGAACCGGTTAAGATGCGGTTGTCGGGGAATCATTCTGAGATGATTTCATTCTTCATTCTGCCGTCTTCCCATGTTCCTCTGGTCCTTGGATACCCCTGGCTGAAGGAACACAATCCCACGTTCGATTGGGTGACGGGCAAGGTAACGAGTTGGAGCCTTGATTGTCATGCTAACTGTCTCAAGACTGCCTGCCCCCATTCGGTTCCCAGTCAGGTGATTGAGGCTAAACCCCCAGATTTGTCCCTGGTTCCCGAGACATATCACGATTTGGGGGAAGTTTTCAGTAAGCAGAAGGCTCTGTCACTCCCTCCCCACCGACCATATGATTGTGCCATCAACCTGGTCCCTGGAGCTGTCTACCCCAAGGGAAGGTTATACAGTATCTCCCGACCTGAACGTGAGGCGTTGGAGACCTACATCAAGGAGTCCCTAGCTGCTGGTCTCGTTCGCCCTCGTCATCACCCCTGGGGGCAGGATTCTTCTTTGTGGGTAAGAAGGATGGCTCTCTTCGACCGTGTATTGATTATCGGGGGTTGAATGACATCACGATCAAGAACAAGTATCCCCTGCCCTTGATGAGTTCTGCCTTCGACTCCTTACAGGGTGCTACGGTGTTCACCAAGCTAGACCTACGCAATGCGTATCACCTGGTCCGGATCAGAGAGGGGGACGAGTGGTTGACGGGTTTCAATACACCGATGGGTCACTTCGAGTATCAGGTGATGCCGTTTGGACTGACCAATGCTCCAGCGGTATTCCAGAGTATGGTGAACGACGTCCTGAGAGATATGATCGGTCTCTTTGTGTTTGTTTACCTGGATGACATTCTGATCTTCTCGAAGGAACCTTCCGACCACGTCCAGCATGTCCGGCAGGTGCTGCAGCGATTGTTGGAGAATCGCCTGTTCGTGAAGGCCGAGAAGTGCGAGTTTCACGCCCACACGACATCCTTTCTCGGGTACATCATCTCCAGGGGAGAGATTAGGATGGACCAGGAGAAGGTTAGAGCGGTTCTGGAATGGGTCCAGCCCGGTACGAGATTGCAGCTCCAGAGATTTTTGGGGTTTGCGAATTTCTACCGCAGATTCATCCGGGATTACAGCCGTGTGGCCGCTCCGTTAACTGCCTTGACTTCCAGTATCAGGACCTTCAAGTGGAATCCGGAGGCGGATCGAGCGTTTCTGGATTTGAAGAGGCGATTCACCAACGCACCGATTCTCTCTCAACCGGACACGGCCCGTCAGTTCGTCGTTGAAGTGGACGCGTCTGATGTGGGAGTTGGCGCCATCCTGTCGCAGCGATGCTCCACGGACAGTAAACTCCATCCCTGCGCCTACTACTCTCGTCGCCTTTCGCCTGCGGAGAGGAATTACGATGTGGGTAACCGGGAGCTTCTCGCGGTGAAACTTGCCTTGGAGGAGTGGCGCCACTGGTTGGAGGGGGCGGAGCAACCGTTTATTGTCTGGACTGACCACAAGAATCTTGCTTACGTGCAATCGGCTAAACGTCTCAACTCCCGTCCAGGCCAGGTGGGCGTTGTTTTTCGGACGATTCAAGTTTGCCCTGACGTTCCGACCTGGATCTAAGAACGGCAAGGCGGACGCCTTGTCCCGGATGTTCTCCAAGACGGAGGAGAGTGGGTCCAAGACCGAGACAATCCTCCCCCGGAACTGCGTCGTGGGAGCAGTTATGTGGAAGATTGAGGAGGAGGTGCTGGCGGCCCTTCGGACTCAGCCCGGTCCCGGTAACGGTCCACCCGGGTCGGTTGTTTGTGCCTGAGTCGGTTCGTCCTGCTGTCCTCAAATGGTCCCACGCCAGCAAGATGGCTTGTCACCCTGGCGTGGCTCGGACAATGGCGTTTCTTCGCAGACGTTTTTGGTGGCCTGCCATGGCCGAGGATACTCGGGGTTTTGTTGCTGCCTGTCCAGTGTGTGCGCAGAATAAGAGTACCAATCGGCCCAGCTCTGGACTACTTCACCCCCTTCCTATTCCCCGGCGACCATGGTCGCATCTGGCCCTGGACTTCGTCACTGGGTTGCCCGCTTCTGAGGGGAACACGGTCGTTCTGACGATCGTGGACAGATTCAGCAAGTTCGCCCACTTTGTGCCTATTGCCAAGCTTCCCTCTGCCTCGGAGACGTCCGAGATCCTGGTTAGGGGAGGTTTTCAGGGTCCACGGGTTGCCCAGTGATATCGTTTCCGACCGTGGCCCTCAGTTTACCTCTGCTGTCTGGAAGTCCTTCTGTTTGGCCATTGGAGCTACAGTCAGTCTCACATCTGGTTTTCACCCCCAATCCAATGGTCAGGCGGAGAGAGCCAACCAGAAGATGGAATCCACGCTACGCTGTCTGGTCTCTTCCAACCCCACCTCCTGGGTCTCTCAGTTGCCTTGGGTTGAGTATGCCCACAATACTCTCCCTACATCTGCCACTGGGATGTCTCCCTTCCAGTGCCTGTATGGCTACCAACCTCCCTTGTTCCCTTCTCAGGAGAAGGAGCTCTCAGTGCCTTCTGTTCAGGCCCATATTCGCGTTGCCACCGGACCTGGCATCGGGCCAGAAAGGCACTCCTTAGAGTTTCGGACCGGTATCAGCTCCAGGCGAATCGTCGCCGGATCCCCGCTCCCACCTACACCATCGGAGATAGGGTCTGGTTGGCCACACGGGATCTTCCTTTACGGACTGAGTCTAGGAAGTTGTTACCGAAGTTCATTGGTCCGTTTGTGGTGGAGAAGGTGATCAATCCAGTGGCAGTTCGACTCAAACTACCGAGGACGCTCAGAGTCCATCCCACCTTTCATGTCTCCTGCCTCAAGCCTGTCTTCCTCAGTCCTCTGTTGCCTCCTCCGCCTCCTCCTCCTCCTCCTCGGATGATCGGAGGTGGTCCTGCCTACACGGTGCGTCGCATCATGGATTCCAGACGGCGGGGCCGGGGTTTCCAGTATCTCGTGGACTGGGAGGGGTATGGTCCTGAAGAGAGGAGTTGGATTCCGCGGCGACAGGTCCTAGATGCTGACCTCATCAGTGATTTCTACCGCCTCCATCCTGGCGCTCCGGGAGGTCCGCCCGGTGGCGTTTCGGCGGAGGGGGGGTACTGTAACGATCCCGGCAGTCTGAGTCGGGTCCTGTCTGGTGACTAGTTTTTCCTGTTCGTGATCTCCAGTTTCCCGAGGGTTCGGGAACGCTCCGGGGAGCTCTCTTGTTTTCCGCACCTGCATCCCATCAGCAATCTGCACACCTGGTCCTGATCATCACCCTTCTTAGGCTCTGGCCAAACATCCAGTTCCTGCCGGATCGTTAGCCATGAACAGTATGTTTGTCAGCGTATCAGCCTTGAGTTCTAGCGTTAGTTTTTGTTGTTTTGCACCTTGTTGAATTGCTGTGTACTCACCTCCGTTTTGTTCTGTCTGCAGTCTCTCACCCGGAACCTTCACCCAACCTCTGCCTGATGGTCGGCGGCTGCCGAGCCATGTCTGGACCTACCACTGCACCCTCAACAACCCATCCACGCCACCCGCTCTGTCCCTGGATTATTCAGCCTCACTCGGGAGTCAATTAATAAACACTCACCTTTTCCTCTAAGTACCTTGTCCTGGTCTGCTTCTGGGTTCTGGCGTAGTATACCGTGACAGGAAGACCCATTTGCGACCAAGCTTTAACTTCCTGACTGATGTCTTGAGATGTTGCTTCAATATATCCACATAATTTTCCTTCCTCATGATGCCATCTATTTTGTGAAGTGCACCAGTCCCTCCTGCAGCAAATCACCCCCACAGCATGATGCTGCCACCCCCGTGCTTCACGGTTGGGATGGTGTTCTTCGGCTTGCAAGCAACCCCCTTTTTCCTCCAAACATAACGATGGTCATTATGGCCAAACAGTTCTATTTTTGTTTCATTAAACAATTCAACATTTCTCCAAAAAGTATGATCTATGTCCCCATGTGCAGTTGCAAACCGTAGTCTGGCTTTATTATGGCGATTTTGGAGCAGTGGCTTCTTCCTTGCTGAACGGCCTTTCAGGTTATGTTGATATAGGACTCGTTTTACTGTGGATATAGATACTTTTGTACCTGTTTCCTCCAGCATCTTCACAAGGTCCTTTGCTGTTGTTCTGGGATTGATTTGCACCAAAGTACATTCATCTCTAGGAGACAGAACGCGGCTCCTTCCTGAGCGGTATGACGGCTGCGTGGTCCCATGGTGTTTATACTTGCGTGCTATTGTTTGTACAGATGAACGTGGTACCTTCAGGCGTTTTGAAATTGCTCCCAAGGATGAACCAGACTTGTGGAGGTTTACAATTTTTTGATTTTCCCATGATGTCAAGCAAAGAGGCAGTGAGTTTGAAAGGAAGGCCTTGAAATACATCCACAGGTACACCTCCAATTGATGTCAATTAGCTTATCAGAAGCTTCTAAAGCCATGACATCATTTTCTTGAATTTTCCAAGCTGTTTAAAGGCACAGTCAACTTAGTGTATGTAAACTTCTGACCCACTGGAATTGTGATACAGTGAATTATAAGTGGAATAATCTGTCTGTAAACAATTGTTGGAAAAATTACTTGTGTCATGCACAAAGTAGATGTCCTAACCGACTTGCCAAAACTATAGTTTGTTAACAAGAAATTTGTGGAGTGGTTGAAAAACAAGTTTTAATGACTCCAACCTAAGTGTATGTAAACTTCCGACTTCAACTGTATAGTCTAGTGAGTGTGCATAGGGTCAGTGCAAGATAGAGTCAGTGCAGATAGTTCGGGAGTGCAAGATAGAGTCAGTGCAGATAGTTTGGGTACCATTAATTGACTATTTAGCAGTCTTGCTACATATCAGTCTTATGTCTTGGGGGTAGAAGCTGTCTAGGAGCATTTTGGTCCGAGAGCCGATGCTCTGGTACGATATTTGCCGGACGATAGCAGAGTGAACAGTCTATGGCTTGGATGTCTTTGGCAATTTTTGGGCCTTCCTCTGACACCGCCTGACATAGAGGTCCTGGATGGCAGGGAGCTCGGTCCCAGTGATGTACTGGGCTGTCCGCACCACCCTCTCAAGCGCTTTGTGGTCAAGGGCGGTGCATTTGCCATACCAAGCGGTGATGCAGCCAGTCAACATACTCTGGATGGTGCAGCTGTCAAACCTTTTGAAGATCCGAGGGCCCATGCCAAATCTTTTCAGCCTCCTGAGGGGGAAGAGGTGCTGCCGTGCCCTCTGCATGACTGTGCGGGTGTGTGTGGACCATGTTAAGTCCTTAGTGATGTGGACGCCAAGGAACTTGAAGCTCTCGACCCGCTCAACAACAGCCCTGTCGATGTGGATGGGGGTGTGCTCTCCCCTCTTTCTCCTATAGTCCACAATCAGCTCCTTGGTCTTAGTGACGTTGAGGGAGAGGTTGTTGTCCTGGCACCACACTGCTAAGTCTTTGACCTCCTCCCTGTAGGCTGACTCATCGCTGTCGGTGATCAGGCCTACCACCGTCATGTCGTCAGCAAACTTGATGATGGTGTTGGAGTCGTGCATGGCCACGTAGTTGTGGATGAACAGGGAGTACAGGAGGGGACTAAGCACACACCCCTGAGGGACCCCCATGTTGAGGGTCAGCATGGCAGAGGTGTTATTGCCTACCCTCACCTGGGGCCGACCCATCAGGAAGTTCAGGATACAGTTGCAGAGGGAGGGGTTCAGTCCCAGGGTCCCTAGCTTGGTGTTGAGCTTGGAGGGGACTATGGTGTTGAACGCTGAGCTGTAGTCTATGAACAGCATTCTCACAGGTGGGAGAGGGCAGTGTGAAGTACAATTGCGATTGCGTCATCTTGGATCTGTATTCAAATTGGAGTGGGTTGGAGTGGGTCTAGGGTGTCATGACCAGCCTTTCAAAGCACTTCATAATTACAGATGTGAGTGCTACAGGGCGATAGTCATTTAGGCAGGTTACCTTGGAGATCTTGATAACAGGGACAATGGTGGTCAGCTTGAAATATGTTGGGATTACAGACTGGGACAAGGAGAGATTGAAAATGTCTGTGAAGACACTTGCCAGCTGGTCTGCGCATGTTTTGAGAACACACCCTGGTATTCCTTCTAGGTAAGTGGTTTCTTGTTTGTTTATGGCCCCATACAGTTCGTTGACTGCCAGAGTGGTGTTGGCTTGTGGAGGGATGTAGACAGCCGTGATGGTTACGGATGAGAACTCTCTTGGTAGATAAAAGGGTCTGCAGCTTACCATTAATATTCTATATCAGGTGAGTAAAAGATAGACATTTCCTTCACACTTGAAGCAGCACACCAGTTGTTACTTATGAAAAAAGACACTCCACCTCCTTTTGACTTCCCCAAAGCCGCTGTATGATCCTGCCACTGCATGGAGTATCCGCCGAGTACTACATGCATAGCATCATCATCCACCCACGTTTCAGGAAGATATATATATTGCAGCTTTTCAAGTCTCTCGATAGGAGACTCTCAAACGAAGCCCATCCATCTTATTCTCGAGTGACTGGGCATTTGCCTATAGAATGGAGGGGAGCGCTCGGTTTTCTCTTTGCCTCAATTTCACCAGGACTCCACCTCATCTCCCGTGTCTACGCCTGCTGTGTTTTGGTAGACCATGGAACAAAGGAATACAATTAATTTGGAAATGTTTCTATAATTTTCTTTCACTTTGAAAATACAGAGTATAGGTTGTGTATATCTAAAGGAAAAATATAGAATGTAATCCCTTTTCAGACTTTCACTAGGCACTGTGGGTCCATTATCATTTCTACATATTCTCTCTGTTTATAACACTTTCAAGTTAGGGATTCATGATGTGTAAATTCCAAGCCAATACCAATATCTGATATTTTCAATACCGGTCAATAGTTTTCGTCATTTTTTTACCCCTTTTTCTTCCCAATTGGTAGTTACAGTCTTGTCCCATCGCTACAACTCCCGTACGGACTTGGGAGAGGCGAAGGTCAAGAGCCATGCATCCTCCGAAACACAGCCCTGCCAAGCCGCACTGCTACACAGCTCACTTAACCTGGAAGCCAGCCGCACCAATGTGTCAGAGGAAACACTATACAACTGGCGATGGGACAAGGACATCGCGGCCGGCCAAACCCTCCCCTAACGCGGACGACCAACTGTGCGCCGCCTCATGGGTCTCCCAGTCGCGGCCGGCTGCGACACAGCCCGGGATTGAACCCGGGTCTGTAGTGACGCCTCAAGCATTGTGATGCAGTGCCTTAGACCGCTGCGCCACTCGGTAGGCCCCATTTTATATACTTATTTTTCTAGCACAAATACAAACTGCAACCAAGTTTCTATGTTCATAAAGCTAATAAGAAAATAATGTTAAATTACTTGATAATGGGAAAGTGAAATGAATCAAAAAGGTATTGGAAAGTTTTGGAAATCATCAGGGAAGATCATCAGGTAATAATTATGTGTGTAGAACAATTGCGGTTTTGTCACAGTCCCTTCTAGCGTGTCCTGTGCGGTTTGTGAGCATTGTAAAAGGAAATAGTACATAAGACATGTACGTTTTCCTGAGAGTCATAGCTTTCAGGCATGGGGTCGTAAATAGCTAATAGCCCCAACCATTCAAAAGCTAGAGCCAAATTCAGAAGTAGAAAACAGAAACCGATCATTTTGCTAAATAGCGCACATCAGAGTTTACTCAAGAGCGGAGGAGGGCCTCAAGCAGAGGAGGAAGGTAGGATAACATAAACAATGTATTATTCAACTAATTATTAGTTCAGGAGGCCCCCTGATGGTGTGAGGCCCCAGGCAATTGCTTTAGTTACCTAATGATAAGTCCGCCACTGAGTGAATGTGATGTAAAGGCAGAGGAGAAAGGGCATGAGTCTGTGATACCGATCATTTAATTGAGGATCACTGTTCGACAGCAGTGGGCGATTTCGGTCTCATATTAAATGAAATTTTAAAAAATTGTCATATGTTTTGTAAACAACAAGTGTAGACTAACAGTGAAATCCTTACGGGCCCTTCCCAACAATGTAGAGAGAAATAAAACATTAGAAATTATAGAATAGTAATAGCAGGGGAACTAGGAATAAAGTGACTAGGCAACAGGGTAGATAATAAACAGTAGGAGAAGCGTGTGATGAGTCAAAAAAAGTTAGTGCAAAAAGGGTCAATACAGATAGTCCGGGTATCTATTTGGTTAACTATTTAACTAACTACAGTGGGGGAAAAAAGTATTTAGTCAGCCACCAATTGTGCAAGTTCTCCCACTTAAAAAGATGAGAGAGGCCTGTAATTTTCATCATAGGTACACGTCAACTATGACAGACAAATTGAGAAGAAAAAAATCCAGAAAATCACATTGTAGGATTTTTTATGAATTTATTTGCAAATTATGGTGGAAAATAAGTATTTGGTCACCTACAAACAAGCAAGATTTCTGCCTCTCACAGACCTGTAACTTATTCTTTAAGAGGCTCCTCTGTCCTCCACTCGTTACCTGTATTAATGGCACCTGTTTGAACTTGTTATTAGTATAAAAGACACCTGTCCACAACCTCAAACAGTCACACTCCAAACTCCACTATGGCCAAGACCAAAGAGCTGTCAAAGGACACCAGAAACAAAATTGTAGACCTGCACCAGGCTGGGAAGACTGAATCTGCAATAGGTAAGCAGCTTGGTTTGAAGAAATCAACTGTGGGAGCAATTATTAGGAAATGGAAGACATACAAGACCACTGATAATCTCCCTCGATCTGGGGCTCCACGCAAGATCTCACCCCGTGGGGTCAAAATGATCACAAGAACGGTGAGCAAAAATCCCAGAACCACACGGGGGGACCTAGTGAATGACCTGCAGAGAGCTGGGACCAAAGTAACAAAGCCTACCATAGTAACACACTACGCCGCCAGGAACTCAAATCCTGCAGTGCCAGACGTGTCCCCCTGCTTAAGCCAGTACATGTCCAGGCCCGTCTGAAGTTTGCTGGAGTGCATTTGGATGACCCAGAAGAGCATTGGGAGAATGTCATATGGTCAGATGAAACCAAAATAGAACTTTTTGGTAAAAACTCAACTCGTCGTGTTTGGAGGACAAAGAATGCTGAGTTGCATCCAAAGAACACCATACCTACTGTGAAGCATGGGGGTGGAAGGAAACATCATGCTTTGGGGCTGTTTTTCTGCAAAGGGACCAGGACGACTGATCCGTGTAAAGGAAAGAATGAATGGGGCCATGTATCGTGAGATTTTGAGTGAAAACCTCCTTCCATCAGCAAGGGCATTGAAGATGAAACGTGGCTGGGTCTTTCAGCATGACAATGATCCCAAACACACCGCCCGGGCAACGAAGGAGTGGCTTCGTAAGAAGCATTTCAAGGTCCTGGAGTGGCCTAGCCAGTCTCCAGATCTCAACCCCATAGAAAATCTTTGGAGGGAGTTGAAAGTTCGTGTTGCCCAGCAACAGCCCCAAAACATCACTGCTCTAGAGGAGATCTGCATGGAGGAATGGGCCAAAATACCAGCAACAGTGTGTGAAAACCTTGTGAAGACTTACAGAAAACGTTTGACCTGTGTCATTGCCAACAAAGGGTATATAACAAAGTATTGAGAAACTTTTGTTATTGACCAAATACTTATATTCCACCATAATTTGCAAATAAATTCATAAAAAATCCTACAATGTGATTTTCTGGATTTTCTTCTCTCACTTTGTCTGTCATAGTTGACGTGTACCTATGATGAAAATTACAGGCCTCTCTCATCTTTTTAAGTGGGAGAACATGCACAATTGGTGGCTGACTAAATAAATTTTTTCCCCACTGTATTTAGCAGTCTTATGGCTTGGGGGTAGAAGCTGTTCAGGGCCCTGTTGGTTCCAGACTTGGTGCATCGGTACCGCTTGCCATGTTGTAGCAGAGAGAACAGTCTATGACTTGGGTGGCTGTATTCTTTGAACATTTCTAGGGCTTTCCTGTGACACCACCTGGTATAGAGGTCCTGGATGGCAGGGAGCTCGGCCCCAGTGATGTGTTGGGCCGTACGCGCTACCCTCTGTAGCGTCTTGAGGTCGGATGCCAAGCAGTGCTATACCAAGCGGTGATGCAGCCAGTCAAAATGCTCTCAATGGTGCAGCTATATAACTTTTTGAGGATCTGAGAGTGGATGACAAATCTTTTCAGCCTCAAGTGTGGCCAATAAATTGTGTTGGAATGAGAGCTTTATCTTATTATTATTATTATTATTATTATTATTTATCGCCTTATCTTAGCTCAGTGGTCACCATAGCAACACCCACCCGTAAAATGCACTCCAGCAGGTATATCTCACTGGTCATCCCCAAAGTCAACACCTCCTTTGGCCGCCATTCCTTCCAGTTCTCTGCTGCCAATGACTGGAACGAACTGCAAAAATCTCTGAAGCTGGAGACTCTTATCTGAAGCTGGTCCTCTGTAGGTCAATTGGTAGAGCAGGACCACCCATACATAAAAATGTATGCACACATGACTGTAATAAAAACGTCTGCTAAATGGCATATTATATTATTATTATCTCCCTCACTAACTTTAAGCATCAGTTGTCAGAGCACCTTACCGATCACTGCACCTGTACACAGCCCATCTGAAAGCCCACCCAACTACCTCATCCCCATATTGTTATTTATTTTGCTAATTTGCACCCCAGTATCTCTATTTGCACATAATCTTCTGCACATCTATCATTCCAGTGTTAATACTAATTGTAATTATTTTGCACTATGGCCTATTTATTGCCTTACCTCCATAACTTGCCACATTTGCACACACTGTATATATTATTTCTGCTGTATTTTTGACTTTATGTTTTGTTTTACCCCATATGTAACTCTGTGTTGTTGTTGTTTTTATCGCACTGTTTTGCTTTATCTTGGCCAGGTCACAGTTGTAAATGAGAACTTGTTCTCAACTGGCTTACCTGGTTAAATAAAGGTTAAATAAAATAAAAAAATAAACTATATTTTTGGCTGTGATGAATGAAGTGGCATGTGTAATACAAGCATATGATACAGTAGTATAATGTATTGCCTTTGAATAGCACACTGTCACGGATTCAGCCGAGGCTGCTCCTCCTCCTTGCTCGGGCAGGCTTCGGCGTTCGTCGTCCCCGGAGTACTAGCTGCTGCCGATTGATGTTTCGGTGTTTGTCTTGTTTGGTCTTTATTGTTTACACCTGTTTCCCATTATGTTGGATTGTATTCCCTATATTAACCCCTGTCTCTCATTGGTACTTTGTGTGTTATTGTTTGTTGTCATTCCGGCAGTTCTGTATGTACGGGTCTTTGTGCTTTCCTCCCTGTTTGGAGGTTTGTTGTTTGTACGTTGATTTTACTGTGTTCAGTAAAAAACGTTGCCAGCCGCTCTGTGTCCTGCTTTTGACTTCGCTACCGCATACACGTCGCATGACAGAATAACACACCACCATGGAGTCAGCAGGAGCGGCGGTGCCGGAAGGGGTGATGAATACCTTGAGGCGATGGGAAAGAGGAGGTTTGCCCACACCTCCTCCAACGATACCACCACCATCAGCTATACCCATCGCTTCACCTCCAGTCCAGTGGGATTCGGCTCTCGCTCCCGAGGGCTTATGATGGCACCGCGGCCGGGTGTCAGGGTTTCCTGCTCCAAGTGGAACTCTACCTGGTAACCATCCACCCGGTGCCCTCGGGATACGAGAGCGTGTCCGCCCTCATCTCCTGTCTGTCCTGCAAGGCACTGGAGTGGGCGAACGCCGAGTGGGGGGGAATAGAAGCCGCTACAGTCAACTATGCAGAGTTCACCCGCCGCTTCAGGGCGGTGTTCGATCATCCCCCAGAGGGGAAGGCGGCGGGTGAGCGTCTGTTCCACCTCAGACAGGGGAAGAGGAGCGTGCAGGAGTTCGCACTGGACTTCCGGACTCTGGCTGCCAATGCGGGATGGAATGAGAGGGCCCTCATCGACCACTACAGGTGCAGCCTAAGGGAGGACGTTCGTCGGGAGTTGGCCTGCAGGGACACCAACCTAAGCTTCGATCAGCTGGTGGACATGTCGATTCGCCTAGATACCCTGTTGGCTACCCGCGGACGTCCGGAGTTGGGGCCGTCCATTCCATCCCCCAGCACTTCCGAGCCGAGCCCTATGGAGCTCGGGGGTGCTGGTGCTAGGGAGACGAGGAGAGAGACCAGGAGAGAGGCCGTCCCCTGCACCAACTGTGGCCGCAGAGGACACACTGCGGTTCGGTGCTGGGGAGGGTCTCCTAGGAATCGAGGCAGTAGGCAACGCACTGATGAGTCATTCCAGGTGAGTAAGCACCCAACTCACCCAGAGCTCTCTGTTGTGCATATGTGTATTAAAGTTGTGTTTCCCGAGGTTTCTTCTCACTCCCAGCATAAGGTGCTAGTAGATTCAGGCGCAGCTGGGAATTTTATCGATCGCCGGTTCACGTATAAGTTAGGGATTCCTATTGTACCAGTTGATGTGCCCTTCCCCATCCATGCCCTAGATAGCCGCCCTTTGGGGTCGGGATTGATTAGGGAGGTCACAGCGCCACTTAAGATGAAGACGCAGGAGGGCCATGAGGAGATTATACAGTTGTATTTGATTGACTCTCCTGCATTTCCCGTGGTGTTGGGGCTTCCCTGGTTAACATCTCATGACCCCAACATTTCATGGCAACAGAGGGCTCTCAAGGGATGGTCTGATCAGTGTGTCGGGCGGTGTGTAGGTGTTTCTGTAGGGGCAACGACGGTGGAAAGTCCGAACCAAATTCCCACCATGCACATTCCTCCTGAGTATGCCGATTTGGCACTCGCCTTCTGTAAAAAGAAGGCGACACAATTACCACCTCATCGACAGGGGGATTGTGCGATAGACCTCCAGGTAGGCGCTGCGCTTCCTCATAGTCATGTGTATCCTCTGTCTCAGGAGGAGACGGCAGCTATGGAGACATACGTCACCAAATCTCTGAGACAGGGATACATACGGCCGTCCACTTCCCCTGTGTCCTCAAGATTATTTTTTGTGAGGAGAAGAAGGATGGGGCTTTACGCCCGTGTATTGATTACCGTGGTCTCAATCAGATTACAATCAAATACAGCTATCCTCTCCCTCTGATTGCTAGTATGACGGAGTCATTACACGGGGCGCGATTCTTCACAAAATTGGATCTCAGGAGTGCGTACAACCTGGTACACATTAGGGAGGGAGATGAGTGGAAGACAGCATTCAGTACCACCTCGGGTCACTATGAGTACCTCGTCATGCCATACGGTTTAATGAATGCTCCTTCAGTCTTCCAATCATTTGTGGATGAGATTTTCCGGGATTTGCATGGACAGGGTGTAGTGGTGTATATTGATGACATTCTAATATACTCGGCTACACGAGCCGAGCTTGTGTCCCTGGTGCGTCGGGTGCTGGGTAGACTGTTGGAGCATGACCTGTATGTGAAGGCGGAGAAATGTCTGTTTTTCCAGGAGTCCCATCTCCTTCCTGGGACATCGGTTGTCCGCGTCAGGGGTGGAGATGGAGATTGACCGCGTTTCAGCCGTGCGTAATTGGCAGACTCCTACCACGGTGAAGGAGGTGCAGCGGTTTTTGGGTTTTTGCCAATTACTACCGGAGGTTTATCCGGGGCTTTGGACAGGTAGCAGCTCCCATCACCTCCCTGCTAAAGGGGGGCCCAGTGCATTTGCAGTGGTCGGCTGAGGCGGACAGGGCGTTTAGACATCTGAAGGACCTGTTCACCTCGGCTCCGGTGCTGGCACATCCGGATCCCTCTTTGGCGTTCCAAGTTGAGGTGGATGCGTCCGAGGCGGGGATCGTTGCTATACTGTCTCAGCGCTCGGGCACGCCTCCAAAACTCCGCCCCTGTGCTTTCTATTCCAAGAAGCTCAGTCCGGCGGAACGCAATTATGACGTGGGAAACAGGGAGCTGCTAGCGGTGGTCCAAGCCCTGAAGGTGTGGAGGCATTGGCTTGAGGGGGCTAAACACCCTTTTCTCATTCTGACTGACCATCGTAACCTGGAGTACATCCGGGCAGCGAGGAGACTGAACCCTCGTCAGGCTAGGTGGGCCATGTTTCTTACCCGGTTTGTATTTAAGCTCACTTATATACTAGGGTCACAGAACGCTAAGGCAGACGCCCTGTCCCGACGATATGACACAGAGGAGAGGTCCATTGAGCCCACTCCCATACTTCCGGAGTCTTGTCTGGTGGTGTGGGAGGTCGATGCGGAAATCGAGCGGGCGTTACGTGCCGACCCTACTCCCCCAGAGTGTCCAGAGGGGCGGAGGTACGTGCCGCTCGAGGTCCGTGATCGACTGATATATTGGGCTCACATGTCACCCTCCTCTGGTCATCCTGGTATTGGTCAGACAGTGCATTGCCTTAGCGGGAAGTTCTGGTGGCCCACCTTAGCTAGGGACGTGAGGGTTTACGTTTCTTCCTGCTCGGTGTGCGCCCAGTGTAAGGCGCCTAGACACCTGCCCAGAGGGAAGTTACAACCTCTACCCGTTCCACAACGGCCGTGGTCCCACCTATCGGTGGATTTTGTCACGGACCTTCCCCCCTCCCAGGGGAATACCACGATCTTGGTCGTTGTGGATCGGTTTTCTAAGGCCTGCCGTCTCATTCCTATGCCAGGTCTTCCTACAGCCCTACAAACGGCCGACGCCCTGTTTACTCATGTCTTCCGGCACTACGGGGTGCCTGAGGATATAGTGTCTGATCGGGGTCCCCAGTTCACCTCTAGAGTCTGGAGGGCGTTTATGGAACGTTTGGGGGTCTCGATTATCCTTACCTCAGGTTTTCACTCTGAGAGTAATGGGCAGGTGGAGAGAGTAAACCAGGATGTGGGTAGGTTTCTGAGGTCCTATTGCCAGGACCGGCAGGAGGAGTGGTCGGGGTATATCCCCTGGGCAGAGATAGCCCAAAACTCACTCCGCCACTCCTCCACTAATCTTACGCCTTTTCAGTGTGTGCTGGGTTATCAGCCGGTCCTGGCATCCTGGCATCAGAGCCAGATCGAAGCCCCTGCGGTGGATGAGTGGTTTCGGCGCTCGGAGGAAACATGGAACGCTGCGCATGTCCATCTGCAGCGGGCTATCAGACGGCAAAAGGCGAGCGCCGATCACCACCGCAGTGAGGGTCCGGTTTTTGCACCGGGAGATGGGGTCTGGCTCTCGACCCGAAACCTGCGCCTTCCCCTGCCCTGCCGGAAGCTGGGTCGGAGGTTTGTGGGGCCATTTAAAGTCCTGAGGAGATTGAACGAGGTATGTTATAGGTTACAACTGCCCATTAATTACCGCATTAACCCCTCGTTCCATGTGTCTCTCCTCAGGCCGGTGGTAGCTGGTCCACTCCAGGAGAATGAGATACGAGAGGCTCCTCCGCTCCCACTAGACATCGAGGGGGCTCCGGCGTAGTCAGTCCTTTCCATCGTGGATTCGAGGCGTCGAATGGGAGGTCTGCAGTATCTCGTGGAGTGGGAGGGGTACGGTCCGGAGGAACGGTGCTGGGTCCCTAGGAGGGACATCCTAGATCCCTCCCTGTTGAGGGATTTCCACCGGAGTCATCCGACTCGCCCTGCTCCGCGTCCTCCTGGCCGTCCCCGAGGCCGGGGTCGGCGCACGGCTGGAGCCGCGCGTCAAGGGGGGGGTACTGTCATTGATTCATCCGAGGCTGCTCCTCCTCCTTGCTCGGGCAGGCTTCGGCGTTCGTTGTCCCCGGAGTACTAGCTGCTGCCGATCGATGTTTCGGTGTTTGTCTTGTTTGGTCTTTATTGTTTACACCTGTTTCCCATTATGTTGGATTGTATTCCCTATATTAACCCCTGTCTCTCATTGGTACTTTGTGGGTTATTGTTTGTTGTCATTCCGGCAGTTCTGTATGTACGGGTCTTTGTGCTTTCCTCCCTGTTTGGAGGTTTGTTGTTTGTACGTTGATTTTACTGTGTTCAGTAAAAAACGTTGCCAGCCGCTCTGTGTCCTGCTTTTGACTTCGCTACCGCATACACGTCGCATGACACACATATGCAATGAGTAGCCTAATTCATGGATCTCTCCTCTCAAGGTGCTACATAGAAAAGTAAGAAACAACAATTCATATTCAGAGGTTCTTTAAATATTCTAAATTCCAACTGAATAAAAACATTTCAAACCGGCCTGGAGTCAAGGACTTGATAACTAAAGACCATCAGCTCTTAACAGTTTTTTTCCACATCCATTCTCTGCTTCACTTTCCACAGATCAGTCTGTTGCTAAGCAACTGTAAAATAAAGCAGAAAACCTCTGAAGTCAGATAGCCTCCTACCAATCACCCTCCACTTCATATTCACAGCATAGATATGGGCCTTTCGATTATTACATAGGAGTGGGAGGATTTGGAGGGGAGTGATTATGATGGCATTTTTCACAAGCGACATAAAATTATATTTAGAAGAAATGTCTTTATAGACGTTTGAAGCCTATACACTTGATGGAATTCTCTGAATAAAAGTTTTATCAGTTCCTTCATGTGGCATTGGTCTAGTCTTTGTTCTTCGATATGATTCCTCCTAGCCTACTGATCCCATGCTTATGGATTATGAAAAGAGGTTGTGTTATCTTAAGTAACTATGTTATAGATTTATGTGACAGGGTGCTACTGTTGCTCTGTCAAATGGGGATACCTGGGTTGGGTCTGGAATAGCCTATCCTAATTCAGTGTATTATTGACAATGCTATTATAACACTGTAATAATACCCACATAAGTACAGTGCAATTCAAGTTTAGGTGCACATTTACAACGGTGCTAAACTCACAATATGCATTTATTTATTTATTTTTTATTTAACCTTTATTTAACCAGGTAAGCCAGTTGAGAACAAGTTCTCATTTACAACTGCGACCTGGCCAAGATAAAGCAAAGCAGTGCGATAAAAACAACGACACAGAGTTACATATGGGGTAAAACAAAACATAAAGTCAAAAATACCACAGAAAATATAGATACAGTGTGTGCAAATGTAGCAAGTTATGGAGGTAAGGCAATAAATAGGCCATAGTGCAAAATAATTACAATTAGTATTAACACAGGAATGATAGATGTGCAAGAGATGGTGTGCAAATAGAGATACTGGGGTGCAAATGAGCAAAATAAATAACAATATGGGGATGAGGTAGTTGAGTGGGCTAATTTCAGAAGGGATGTGTACAGGTGCAGTGATCGGTAAGGTGCTCTGACAACTGATGCTTAAAGTTAGTGAGGGAGATAAGAGTCTCCAGCTTCAGAGATTTTTGCAGTTCGTTCCAGTCATTGGCAGCAGAGAACTGGAAGGAATGGCGGCCAAAGGAGGTGTTGGCTTTGGGGATGACCAGTGAGATATACCTGCTGGGGCGCATACTACGGGTGGGTGTTGCTATGGTGACCAATGAGCTAAGATAAGGCAGAGATTTGCCTAGCAGTAATTTATAGATGGCCTGGAGCCAGTGGGTTTGGCGACAAATATGTAGTGAGGACCAACCAACAAGAGTGTACAAGTCACAGTGGTGGGTAGTATATGGGGCTTTGGTGACAAAACGGATGGCACTGTGATAGACTACATCCAATTAGCTGAGTAGAGTGTTGGAGGGTATTTTGTAAATGACATCGCCAAAGTCAAGGATCTGTAGGATAGTCAGTTTTACGAGGGCATGTTTGGCAGCATGAGTGAAGGAGGCTTTGTTGCGAAATAGGAAGCCGATTCAGATTTAACTTTGGATTGGAGATGCTTAATGTGAGTCTGGAAGGAGAGTTTACAGTCTATAATAATAATAATAATAATAATATGCCATTTAGCAGACGCTTTTATCCAAAGCGACTTACAGTCATGTGTGCATACATTTTTACGTATGGGTGGTCCCGGGGATCGAACCCATTACCCTGGCGTTACAAGCGCCATGCTCTACCAATTGAGATACAGAGGACACCTAGGTATTTGTAGTTGTCCACATACTCTAGGTCAGACCCGTCGAGAGTAGTGATTCTAGTCGGGTGGGCGGGTGCCAGCAGCGTTCGGTTGAAGAGCATGCATTTAGTTTTACTAGTGTTTAAGAGCAGTTGGAGGCTACGGAAGGAGTGTTGTATGGCATTGAAGCTCGTTTGAAGGTTTGTTAACACAGTGTCCAATGAAGGGCCAGATGTATACAAAATGGTGTCGTCTGCGTAGAGGTGGATCTGAGAGTCACCAGCAGCAAGAGCGACATCATTGATATACACGGAGAAAAGAGTAGGCCCAAGAATTGAACCCTGTGGCACCCCCATAGAGACTGCAATAGGTCCAGACAACAGGCCCTCCGATTTGACACATTGAACTCTATCTGAGAAGTAGTTGGTGAACCAGGCGAGGCAGTCATTTGAGAAACCAAGGCTATTTAGTCTGCCAATAAGAATGCGGTGGTTGACAGAGAAAAAAGCCTTGGCCAGGTCGATGAAGACGGCTGCACAGAACTGTATTTTATTGATCGCGGTTATAATATCGTTTAGGACCTTGAGCGTGGCTGAGGTGCACCCATGACCAGCTCGGAGACCGGATTGCATAGCGGAGAAGTTACGGTGGGATTCGAAATGGTCGGTGATCTGTTTGTTAACTTGGCTTTCAAAAACATATGAAAGGCAGGGCAGGATGGATATAGGTCTGTAACAGTTTGGATCTAGAGTGTCACCCCCTTTGAAGAGGGGGATGACCGCGGCAGCTTTCCAATCTCTGGGGATCTCAGACGTTACGAAAGAGAGGTTGAACAGTCTAGTAATAGGGGTTGCGACAATTTCGGTGGCTATTTTTTAGAAAGAAAGGGTCCAGATTGTCTAGCCCAGATGATTCGTAGGGGTCCAGATTTTGCAGCTCTTTCAGAACATCAGCTGTCTGAATTTGTGTGAAGGAGAAGCGGTGGGGTTATGCGCAAGTTGCAGCAGAGGGTGCAGAGCTGGTGGCTGGGGTAGTGGTAGCCAGGTGGAAAGCATGGCCAGCCGTAGCAAAATGCTTGTTGAAATTCTCGATTATTGTAGATTTATCGGTGGTGATAGTGTTTCCTAGCCTCAGTGCAGTGGGCAGCTGGGAGGAGGTGCTCTTATTCTCCATGGACTTTACAGTGTCCCAAACTTTTTGGAGTTAGTGCTACAGGATGCAAATTTCTGTTTGAAAAAGCTAGCCTTTGCTTTCCTAACTGCTTGTGTATATTGGTTCCTAACTTCCCTGAAAAGTTGCATATCGCGGGGGCTATTCGATGCTAATGCAGTACGCCACAGGATGTTTTTGTGCTGGTCAAGGGCAGTCAAGTCTGAGGAGAACCAGGGGCTATATCTGTTCTTAGTTCTTAGGGCATGCTTATTTAAGATTGAGAGGAAAGCACTTTTAGAGAACAACCAGGCATCCTCTACTGACGGAATGAGACCGATATCCATCCAGGATACCTGGGCCAGGTCAATTAGGAAGGCCTGCTCGCTAAAGTGTTTTAGGGAGCGTTTGACAGTGATGAGGGGTGGTCGTTTGACCGCGAACCCGTTATGGACGCAGGCAATAAGGCAGTGATCGCTGAGATCCTGGTTGAAGACAGTGGAGGTGTATTTAGAGGGTAAGTTAGTCAGGATGATATCTATGAGGGTGCCCATGTTTACGGATTTAGGGTTGTACCTGGTAGGTTCCTTGATAATTTGTGTGAGATTGAGGGCATCTAGTTTGGATTGTAGGGTGGCCGGGGTGTTAAGCATATCCCAGTTTAGGTCACCAAGCAGTACGAACTCTGAGGATAGATGGGGGGCAATCAATTCACATATGGTGTCCAGGGCACAGCTGGGGGCTGAGGGGGATCTGTTGCAAGCGGCAACAGTGAGAGACTTATTTCTGGAAAGGTGGATTTTTAGAAGTAGGAGCTCAAACTGTTTGGGCACAGACCTGGATAGTATGATAGAGCTCTGCAGGCTATCTCTACAGTAGATTGCAACTCCACCCCCTTTGGCAGTTCTATCTACACGGAAAATGTTGTAGTTGGGGATGGACATTTCTGAGTTTTTGGTGGCCTTCCTAAGCCAGGATTCAGACACTGCTAGAACATCAGGGTTGGCGGAGTGTGCTAACGCAGTGAATAACTCAAACTTAGGAAGGGTGCTTCTGATGTTAACGTGCAGAAAACCAAGGCTTTTACGGTTACAGAAGTCAACAAATGATAACTCCTGGGGAGTAGGAGTGATACTGGGGGCTGCAGGGCCTGGGTTAGCCTCTACATCACCAGAGGAACAGAGGATGACTAGAATAAGGATACGGCTAAAGGCTTTAAGAACTGGTCTTCTAGTGCGTTGGGTACAGAGAATAAAGGAGGCAGATTTCCGGGCGTTGTAGAATAGATTCAGGGCATTATGTACAGACAAGGATATGGAAGGATATGAGTACAGTGGAGGTAAACCTAAGCGTTGGATAACAATGAAAGAGATAGCATCACTGGAGGCACCGTATGAGCCGGTCTCTGTGTGTATGGGGGGTGGAACAAAGGACCTATTTGAGGCAGTTTGAGAATGACTTGGGGTTCTATATTGAAATTGTATAATAAGAACTAACTGGAACAGCAATAGGCAAGGCATATTGACATGGGAGAGAGGGATAAAGCAATCACAGGTGTTATTAGAGAGAGCTAAGACAACAACTGGTAATGGCGATGAAAGTTTGGGCTGAGGCTAAACAGATAAACAGGACAGGGTACGGTGTAAAGGACAGTCCAGCAGGCATCAGCTGTGCAGCTGAGTGATCATAAGGATGGATACTGTGTATTGATTCTAAAGCCATAGATTTTTTTGTTTTGTAAATCATATACATAATAAATGTAAATGTGTAATTACACAAACAGGTATTGCTGCAGGTACACCTATAGGCCTATGTAGTTATAGTAGCGAACGGCGGGTCAGGGAAGCGAAACGGGGGTCGCTAGGGTGAAAGGCAAATATAACCATCGAGCAAATATAATTATTTATTTGGTGGGAATTGTAACGTGGCTCATATAGCGAGGTTCGCTACAATTTCATAAAACATAATTTTCCTCCAATTCTCTGAGGTGATTAGAAAATATGTATTGCTCAGAAAATGTCTGCATACATTGAGGATAAATATAATAAAATATGGAATGTAACCATCTGTATCAACAGCCTGCACCCTGTGAGTTTACAATCTGGCTTCTAGTTTGTGAACATCGGTGCAGTGATGTTATAATGAATGTCAATCAAACATAATGAGCCAATCCGCGTTATAGGGGTGGGAGCTCCAATTGCCAATGAACCTGTGTGATTGACTTTGAAAGTCCATAGCGCAGCTCACTGTGCAGCAAATATTTCACAGCTGAATATGTAGATAAATGATTCAGAAATCTAAAGACCATGCGAGGAAGTAGCGAAAGCACATTTAGTCCAACCGTCACCATCCCGAAAGGAGGCATTTGGGCAAATTGTATTAAGAACGTGATTAATTCGTAAAATAGAGGATTTGACAGAGGGAAAGCTATACTAACCTTGTGAAGGTTTTATCAAAATGTAGCCTACGACCTGCTCAATAAGGTAGGTAATTTTTAAACAAGTGATTATGCATGTGCATGTTCTCTGTGCTACGCAGAAGGCTCATTACATCATGTTACTGTACGGGTCCAGTGCTGTAGTCAACTGTACTGTATCTGCATTGTCGAGGAGAAACTACGCCTACTGAATTAGGCAGATAATGTCTATTCAGGTAAACACTTGTATTTACTAAAGCGAGTATATTGGCTCTGTTGTTTATTTAATATTTACTCTAAGGCTGTACAATGATACCCAACTTCAAGGAATTACACTAGCTTCATGAAAAACTCCAGCAACACTTCAGTTGCATATAAGGGTTGTCATCAATCGTGAAGGGGCAGTTTACATTGGTTACATTGCAGGTTACATTCTTGCATGTAAACATCACCAGCTCTTAGACAACTTTGCTTATGTGCCCAGAGCAGTGCCTCCTATGAATAGGCATATACTAGAGTGGATGCTTATACAGACTAGCCCTCATCCCTACTATGCCAAATTATCTGATTTCTGAAGTCCATCCATTATGACTCTAAAAACACTATTCACAGTGCTGTGTAAAGCTGCTGATGCCTTACATTACGTCAACGAGACTGACTAATGTGGGAGTTACATATGAGGGGAACTAAATAATATAATTTATCAGGCTGTATTCCAGTAGGCTGAGGCTTTGAAAGGATTGATTGGAAAGCACTCTGTAATTTTATATAATCAGCTTTGTGTATGTTTTGTGTTTGGCCACTCTCTTGACTATCACTAGCACTTTTGTACTAGTACAGTTGAGACTTAAGAACACATGTACATAACTCCTGTACTGAATGGACTTCATGCCTCATAAACCTCCATTTCACAGCTCTCAGCCAAATACCAATGATCCTATCAAAAGTTTTTGTGCTATAAGTGCTCAAACTTTTTTTGCCCTTGTAAGAAATATATTTTTCACATAACAAAATGATCTTTGATGCTAGCTGACCTATGCAATTTTTTCTTAGAGAGGGGAGGGGTTCTCCATGTCTTTGCTAGCTCAGCTGGGCTGAGACACCACTCACAGGCCAGAGCTGAAATCAAAAGGCAATGGATAGAATTATTACCAGTAAAACAATATCCGGTAATACGGGTTGTTTTACTTATGATATTGGTAGTACTTGGTCACATAATCTGATATGGTATCTTTTTAGACCTTAGAAACTGACCCTTATTTGGAAAATGTGTCAGCTACTAAAGCCTCCCAGGTACCAATGTGTAAGGTAGTGGACCCTAGGTGGTCTTGTCAGGGGGTGCGAAGCATTATGAGTCAGACGAAATCAGGTGCAGAATTTAGGTATATTTACAGGTGCAGAAGGTGAGTTGGTTCCATGGATAATAACAAGACATTGATGAACAATGACATATAAATGTACACCTTCAAAATAACAGAGAATAACCTAAATGGCCAATTCACTGAAGGCAGAGTGCCTTCAAACTAGACAGAGCGTCTTTAACTTTTACAAAGTGTCAATATTTGCTCACACAGCTGAGTTTAGTACCGTATTTTCCGCACTATAAGGCGCACCGGATTATAAGGCGCACCTTCAATGAATGGCCTATTTTAGAACTGTTTTCATATATAGGGCGCACCGGATTATAAGGCGCATAGAATAGAAGATACTGTAGTCAAACGAATTGACTGGGGTTGCGTTATGCATCCACTAGATGGAGCTGTGCTAAAAGGAATGTCAACAAAACAGTCAGATAAAGTCAAACTTTATTAAGCGTTCTGACAACTCCGTTCACTCCCATGGTAATGTTGTTCAAACGTTAATGTGCATATTAACAATATCTCCCAGCCTTGCTCACTCTTCTCCCAAACGTGGAGGGGAACCTTTCCCTGATTCAGTAAACACGTAGTAAAAGAAACAGTCTGATACCACTAAATCAAACGTTAGTGCATAACTCAACATTGTTCAGTTACATATAACACGTAAAGCTCACTTTTTCAGTTCATTCCCCATCCACGAACCCCTCGAATTCTTCTTCTTCAGTGTCCGAATTGAACAGTTGGGCGACTACGGCATCCAACCTGCCCGGCTCCCTCTCGTCATTATCCGAGTCAGTGTCGCTGCTGTTGCCTGGCAGTTCAGAGATTATTCCTGCCTTCGTGAAAGCTTTGACCACAGTTGAGACCGATATATCAGCCCAGGCATCCACGATCCATTGGCAGATAGTGGCGTAAGTCGCCCGGCGCTGTCTCCCCGTCTTGGTGAATGTGTGTTCGCCTTCTGTCATCCACTGCTCCCACGCAGCTCGCAGTCTAGCTTTGAACGCCCTGTTGACACCAATATCTAGCGGCTGGAGTTCTTTAGTTAATCCACCCGGAATGACGGCAAGCTCCGAATTAGTTTGCTTCACTTGTTTTTTGACAGCATCGGTGATATGGGCGCGCATTGAGTCGTAGATCAATAGGGACGGAGCTGTGTGGAAAAAGCCACCCGGTCTCTTGACGTAAATTTCTCTCAGCCACTCACTCATATTTTCCTCATCCATCCATCCCTTCGGGCTAGCTTTGATGACGACGCCGGCTGGAAAGTTCTCTTTTGGCAAGGTCTTCCTCTTGAAAATAATCATGGGTGGAAGTTTCTGGCCATTAGCCTGGCAGGCGAGAACTACAGTGAAGGATGACTTCTCATTCCCTGTGGTACGTACAGACACCGTACTGGTCCCCGTTTTCTCCACAGTGCGGTTCACGGGAATATCAAAGGTGAGTGGAACCTCGTCCATGTTGGTGATGTGCTCTGGCCGGATCTTCTTTTCAGTGATCTTCTTTTTGCAGTATGCGCGGAAAGTGACCAGCTTTTCTTGGTAATCTTTTGGCAGTTGCTGCGAGACGGTAGTTCGTGTGCGGATGGAGAGATTACGTCTTTTCATAAAACGAAAGCACCAAGAAGGACCGCCTCGAAATTCATCGATTGTCATGTCCCGTGCTAGCGCTGTTGCCTTCATTCGAATAGTGACTGTAGAGACGCTTCTACTTGCTGCTCTCTGTTCAACAACCCACTGTTCGAGTTTGTCCTCTAACTGTGGCCATCTCGCTTTGTTCCCGCGGAAACTCTGTTTAGTCTTCTTTACTTGGCGCAGGTCATCTTCTTGCTTCCTCCACTTCCGTACCATTGATTCATTAATGTTGAATTCTCTCGCTGCAGCTCTATTCCCATATTCTACTGCATGACCGACAGCCTTGAGCTTGAACTCTGCGTCGTAAGCGTGTCTCTTGAAAGGTGCCATTTTGGGGTCTTTATACACACACAAGTGGTGTGGGACTGTGAGTAAGCACAATACCGGTGTGTACTGGCTACCGTAATGCTGCAAGTGGTGCGGCTTTGTAGTTTACCAGTCGTACTGAAACATTTCATTATTATTAAATTGTTTTTATTGGTTTTTCATACTGAAACATTTTGACAGAGCACCTTGAGCGCCGTGTACAACCAGTATGGATCAACCAATTAACCAATTGATCCATATATAAGGCGCTCCGGATTATAAGGCGCACTGTCGTTTTTTGAGAAAATTAAAGGCTTTTAAGTGCGCCTTATAGTGCGGAAAATACGGTAACTCTCTTAATAATACATCCTTTTCACTAGTTTCAATATCAATGGCCTAAACATTCCAACATATCAGGATCATGAATAAAGACATTAGGAAAACACCCCTCAACGTAGAACATTCAAATTACTGAGTGTGTTCACCTGCTGGATAAGTATGGTGACTTCACCCGAGCGCACTCCTTAACCTTTTACTGCAGTAGGCTAAATCAGGGTCACACAGAGTGATTCTTGGTAGTCTTAAACACATCTACTTTGAAACAAAAGTGTACACCTCACACACATGGTTATGGGCTTTTAATAAAGAAGACACCTGTACCATGTCAGATATAAAGTTGAAATGTATTACATTTTTTGTTTGGAATCCAATATTACACTTTTTATACACCACAGAAGACTGAAATATAACAAAACTGTTTGACATAGAAACACTGGATTTTCGTGGTAAAAAAAAGAAAAACGTTATTAATTATGAAATTATGAAAAATATTAATAACATTCCACCCATGAGGCCAAAGAGGGCGCTTTTGGTCATTGACTGGGCAGGAAAGGGCTACATCAGTCCACTGATTCTGCGTTGGCGAAGCCTACAGCTCGGCGATACAATATATATACTTAGTAGCCTAACTTTAAACAATGTTAACAGTTTTACTAGGGTGTGATATTTTGTATAACAATTAATGTTTTTAATCGCTAGCATCATGAACAAACATTTGCAAACATTTAGAAACTGTGTTTTGTGCTAATGCCGGGTTCACGTGCAAGTCGGAACTGTTTGACTTGCTAATTGGTTGAACGTGGCACGTGTATAATGGCACATTCACTTCATGTGGGAAACTTGGGACCTCCGAGTTAAAATTAAAGTAAGTTATTTGCGTAGACTAGAGCTTCCTATTGGTTGATTCTGATACCTCCCAAGTGGGAACTCGAAACCCGACTCTTCCGCCTAGGTAAACAAGTCGGAAATGTCGGAGTTTCCACATTTCTGACATGACGTGAACAAGGCATTATGCCGGGGATAGCGGAGTGAAATGTACCACGTATAGAGGTTTATGCCACGTTCACGTCATGTCGGAAACTCTGACATTTCCAACTTGTTAACTTAGGCGGAAGTGTCGCATCCCGAGTTTCCCACTTGCGAGGTATCAGAATCAACCAATAGGAAACTCTACACAAATAACTTACGTTCATTTTAACTCGAAGGTCCTGAGTTTCCGACATGACATGAATGCAGCATATAGGACAAACAGAGAAACACTTTTTTTTATATTCAGACACTTATAAAATAGGTTTGGGATGTACTACCCATGCAGAATCTGTAATGACATTCCTAATTACATTGCAAAGCCTGTTCACACCGGAAGCAATCAGGGTTAAGTTCCAGCTACTTCCAATCAAATCCAATGTACCTTTCCCTAATGCACAAACAAATCATGAAAAATAAAATAATTCTGTGGTGAAAAAAACACCAGTGGTAAAATATAATACAATCTTCAACAAGCAAGCAGTGCAGGTCAATAACATTAACCTGATACCTCTCCAAGTAATGGATGTCCATTCTTCATTTCATATATTAAACATGTTTTCATATTAGCCTCATGAAATTTATGAATATTGATGTTTTCCACTAGTGACCGAAGGAGTGTACAGTATTAGGATATCCTGTTGAGCTCTGTATGTCCCAATTAGTATGATCTGAAATCCATTAATTAGGTTATTTATGTAATGCTAAATGCTATGACATTACTGCCTTGTCAATAATGACTTTGACAGAGAGTACCTTGGATTGAATGGTTTGTCTTTGGGCATTATTGTTGCACACTGCTTGTTCCTCACCTATGCTATAGGGAACAAACAAAGACAACAGTATAATCATTAAGATTGTGTCGTGAAATTTTAAGGCTATTTTCACTGTGGGCTCTATTTTTGGCTGGTGCTAAGGAGGCACAAGTGTCAAACAAACATTAGTTTGCAATTACGTAATGTAAAAACTGGCGCACTGGCCTTTTCCAGCCCTAACACCAGGTTCGGCAATTTACCTGTCTAACATCAGCTCGCGTGCACTGAGGTGGGAGGGGTGGTAATATTTGAGGTGTGTCCTTAAAAACAAGTGCAAAAGTGACAATTTCATGCAGCGCTATTTGGATGTTTTAAGACCCACAAAAAGCAGTTGTTAACGGTAACACAGTTGATAATGGCATGGATTTTGAGAGTGGAAGCACAGCCTATCCAGCCATGACACACAGTGCCCATGGGAGGAGAGATGTACCTTTTGTGTCGTGAATCTCGTATTTATCCACTGGGCAAAAACTGGTTGAATCAATGTTGTTTCCACGTCATTTCAACAACAAAAATATATGTGATGATGTAGGAATCAACGTGGAAAATTGATTGGATTTGCTCAAATTAATCAACATATGGGAATTTAGTAGTTTTTTCACCCAACTTTTAACCTAAATGGTGCCAGAGGGGATGGCTGCTGTTTAATGGACTGTTAACCAACCGTGCTATTTTGTGTGTTTTTTCGCATTGTTTGTAACTTATTTTGTACATAATGTTGCTGCTACCGTCTCTTATGACCGAAAAGAGCTTCTGGACATCAGAACAGTGATGACTCACCTTGAACTGGACCCCAAAAAATTATTTAATGAGTCGGACGGTTAGGGATTTGCTCCAGACACCCGACAGGGCCCTCATCCCCGTCATTCGCAGTAGAAAGAAATGGATATATCGCGGAAGGAGATTGGGGTCCTTGGTAAGGAGCTGGCGACGAGTGGCTAATCTGCCTTTGCCATCGATACTATTGGCCAATTTACAATCGCTTGATAATAAAGTGGACGAACTACAGGCACGAATATCCTACCAACGGGACATTAAAAACTGTAATATCTTATGTTTCACCAAGTCGTGGCTGAACGAAGACATGAATAACATACAGCTGGCGGGTTATACATTGTATCGGCAGGATAGAACAGCAGCCTCTGGTAAGACAAGGTGTGGTGGTCTATGTATATTTGTAAACAACAGCTGGTGCACGATATCTAAGGAAGTCTTGAGGTTTTGCTCGCCTGAGGTAGAGTATCTCATGAGAGAGTTTTCATCTATATTCTTCGTAGCTGTCTATTTACCACCACAAACCGATGCTGGCACTAAGACCGCACTCAATGAACTGTATACGGCCATAATCAAACAGGAACACTCTCATCCAGATGCGGTGCTCCTAGTGGCCAGGGACTTTAATGCAGGGAAACTTCAATCCGTTTTACCTCATTTCTACTAGCATGTTAAAAGTGCAACCAAAGGGAAAAAAACTCTAGACCACCTTTACTCCACACACAGAGACGTATACAAAGCTCTCCCTCACCCTCACAAAGTGGTCAGATGAAGCAGATGCTAAGCTAGATGACTGTTTTGCTAGCACAGACTGGAATATGTTCCGGGATTCTTCCAATGTCATTAAGGAGTACACCACATCAGTCACTGGCTTCATCAATAAGTGCATCGATGACGTCCTCCCCACAGTGACCGTACGTACATACCCCAACCAGAAGCCATGGATTACAGGCAACATCCGCACTGAGCTAAAGGGTAGAGCTTTATAAGAAATCCCACTATGCCCTCCGACGAACCATCAAACAGGCAAAGCGTCAATACAGGACTAAGATCAAATCGTACTACACCGGCTCCGACGCTTGTCGGATGTGGCAGGGCTTGCAAACTATTACAGACTACAAAGGGAAGCACAGCCGTGAGCTGCCCAGTGACACGAGCCTACCAGACAAACTGAATTACTTCTATGCTTGCTTCGAGGCAAGTAACACTGAAACATGCATGAGAGCATCAGCTGTTCCGGACGACTGTGTGATCACGCTCTCCGTAGCCGATGTGAGTAAGACCTTTAAGCAGGTCAACATTCACAAGGCCGCAGGGCCAGATCGATTACCAGGACGTGTACTATGAGCATGTGCTGACGAACTGGCAAGTGTCTTCACTGACATTTTCATCCTCTCCCTGTCTGAGTCTGTTTCAAGCAGACCACCATAGTCCCTGTGCCCAAGAACACTAAGGTAACCTGCCTAAATGACTACAGACCCGTAGCACTCACGTCTGTAGCCATGAAATTCTTTGAAAGGCTGGTCATGGCTCACATCAACACCATTATCCCAGAAACCCTAGACCCACTCCAATTTGCATACCGCACCAACAGATCCACAGATGATACAATCTCTATTGAGCTACACACTGCCCTTTCACACCTAGACAAATGAAACACTTATGTGAGAATGCTATTCATTGACTACAGCTCAGCTTTCAACACCATAGTGCCCTCAAAGCTCATCACTAAGCTAAGGACCCTGGGACTAAACACCTCCCTCTGCAACTGGATGCTGGACTTCCTGACGGGCCGCCCCCAGGTGGTAAGGGTAGGTAACAACACATCCGCCACACTGATCCTCAACATGGGGGCCCCTCAGGGGTGCGTGCTCAGTCCCCTCCTGTACTCCCTGTTCACTCGACTGCATGGCCAGGCACGACTCCAACACCATCATTAAGTTTGCCGATGACATAACAGTGGTAGGCCTTATCACCGACAACGACGAGACAGCCTATAGGGAGGAGGTCAGAGACCTGGCCGTGTGGTGCCAGGACAACAACCTCTCCCTCAACGTGATCAAGACAAAGGAGATGATTTTGGACTACAGGAAAAAGAAGAGGACTGAGCACGCCCCCATTCTCTTTGACGGGGCTGTAGTGGAGCAGGTTGAGAGCTTCAAGTTCCTTGGTGTCCACATCACCAACAAACTAACATGGTCCATGCACACCAAGACAGTTGTGAAGAGGGCACGACAAAACATATTCCCCCTAAGGAGACTGAAAAGATTTGGCATGGGTCCTCAGCTCCTCAAAAGGTTTTACAGCTGCACCATCGAGAGCATCCTGACTGGTCGCATCACTGCCTGGTATGGCAACTGCTCGGCCGCCGACCGCAAGGCACCACAGAGGGCAGTGCATACGGCCCAGTACATCACTGGGGCCAAGCTTCCTGCCATCCAGTACCCCCTGTATATAGCCTTGCTATTGTTATTTTTACAGCTTCTCCTTAATTATTTGTTACTTTTATTTTGTGTTATTTTATATTGTATTTTGTAATGATTTTTTTGGTATTCTTTCTTAAAACTGCATTGTTGGTTAAGGGCTTGTAAGTAAGCATTTCACTGTAAGGTCTACACCTGTTGTATTCGGCGCATGTGAAAATACAATTTGATTTGATTTGAAATCCATTGACATGGTGACATTTGTTGTTGATTTCACGTTGAATTTACGTTAGTTGACAACTCAATCAAATGTAAATCAAAACTAGACGTAGAAATGAAGTCTGTGCCCAGTGGGTAGAAACATAAAAAAAGATTGTTTTCCCCTCATTTCGTTTAATTTAATTAAAACCAAGCATAGCATACCCTCCCCTTAATCAAGTCTGGTTTAGCAGGTGCGTCGTTTTATCCTGGCCATTAGCCAAAAGTAGCCTATAAATAAAGGGGTTTTAAATGGTCTACTGAGAGTGATTTGACATTTTATTCACAATTTACATACCTGCATTTCGCTTGTTCATAGTCTATCCATCCCCATTTTCAAAGAGCGCCCCTTGTCCAATTACCGAAGACACGCTCCTCCAAACTATTCAGTTCTCGCACATAGGCAACGATACAATTGACAGGAGCCTAGCATTTTGTATAGATGTGCAAATGTTATGCATAATGACATTTAGGCCTATGTGTGCACACAGTGCCATGGAACGAGAAAAGCGATTTATGATATCATGCTTCTGACCCGATCCTAATTAGAAATATTGTTGTTGGTTTAAAAAACAGATTGATTGTTTTTAGTTTCATTTAATTAAAAACAAAACTTATTAGAAAGATTCACCGTCCATGGGTTAATGGTGAGATTTACATTTACATTTACATTTTAGTCATTTAGCAGACGCTCTTATCCAGAGCGACTTACATGGCTCGAATGCAATGCAATTTCATCTGCTATTTCTGGAGAAGTGCAAATATGATCTGTAAGATGGTTCCATGATGTTTATAAAACATTCCATTTGCGAGCAGTATAATGGTGAGTGGACATTCCCCCTTTCTCTTTATATTGCTTCTTTATCCAGCTCCTATGAAAAGTTTAGATGTGTGTAAAACCCTCCATAGTCTAAGTTGCCTTGTCTGTATTATATGCCCACAGGGAGCAATTATGATGCCTGTATCTGCATTTAGACATACAGTAGCTTATTTCAAACAAGTTGTTGTTTCATTTTTATTAGCATTTGATTAGATTGATATACTGTCATTTTAATCTTGCTTATTGACTAGGTTTTGTCCAGACTGCAATTTACAGTAGACCTAGCCTCTATATCAGTGTGAATGCTATAGCCTATGTTTAAGTATGTATTTCCATATTGAAGCAATGCAATTAGAACAATGTGGACTGCAAACATGTTCAATATATTTAGCAAGTATGGGGTTGGCTATTTAATGAACTAGGCTATAACGGACTAACATTCGAATTGCAGTTGATTACAACGCAAAATACATAAAAGACCATAAATACACAACTTGAAGCAAACACATATTTAGCCATGGATCACGTTCTGATTGGCCAGTGAGGGGCCAATCCTCGACACACCCACAACTTGTTTATTCATCAAAACTCAGCCCTTTTGCACCACCGCCAGCTACTGCGCCCATAATTCCAGTTGTGAAAATAGCACAAATATTTCTGACACACCCCCGAACCTATAATGCTACCGCCAGCTCTAAGATTTACCATTGTGTTAGGTTTTAAAAAATAGAGCCCTGTGTTTCCTTAGAAATGACGTTCCCGGCCCTCCCGAGTGGCGCAGCGGTCTAAGGCACTGCGTCACTACAGACCCGGGTTCGATCCCAGGCTGTGTTGCAGCCGGCCGTGACTGGGAGACCCATGAGGCGGCGCACAATTGGCCCAGCGTCGTCCGGGTTAGGGTAGGGTTTGGCTGGCTGGGATGTCCTTGTCCCATCGTGCTCTACCGACTCCTTGTGGTGGGCCGGGCACTGACTTTGGTCGCCAGTTGTACGGCGTTTCCTCAGACACATTGGTGTGGCTGGCTTCTGGGTTAAGTGAGCAGTGTGTCAAGAAGCAGTGCGGCTTGGCAGGGTCGTGTTTCGGAGGACGCATGGCTCTCTCCCAAGTCTGTATGGGAGTTACAGCAATGGGACAAGACTGCAACTACCAATTGGATATCACGAAAAAGGGGTAGAAAGTACAAAAATAAACGACGTTCTCTGATTTCTCCTTTGTTCCAATAGTCTTGGGTTCTATTCACCAGACGGAGTATGGAGTGGAGTTATGGCCTCTGGCTGAGAGGGATTTGGTTGCTCAGTGTAAAATGTACCCTCTCAGCACCAAGCCTTTCTATTTAACCACTGTAATAAATTAAGAGACATCCGTTATCTCTCTCACTGCTCTGGATGCGATCATATCTGATGTTCATGCATTTATCCTCACCATGAAGAAATATATATTTTTGAGGATAGCACAGCAATCTCATCAGACTGCCTTATACTTACCCTCTCAGTTGATTCGTGACCTTCCTCCAGACGAGTTATATTGTTTGTCCCCTTGCCTTTACACTGCCTCCATTCTTTTGGAAGCTCATGATTCGTAAGTTCAGCTACACTCCTACTATTGTAATACAACAAAATGGCAGGTGTCTCAGGTAAAAGCATTGTTTCTTTGTCATTTCAAGCTATAAAGCATCGTTTTCTCAACTTCTCTCAGCCCACAAACAGAATACTTTGGTCTGACAGAACAGAGCCATTGCATAGATAACAGACAATCAGACATATCTCTTAAAATCACTCACTTTTCAAGCAATACATTGTTTGGTCCAGTATATTGACTATGAATTGATGTTCCATGCAGATTTCCTAAGTTTCCACTTTGACTATCCAAACTTTGATCATTTTGATGTCATTCCTGAAATCAAAAGAATGTGTGTTAACTTGGAAGTATCTGAATTCGTCTCCAGTTATTCTGAGGGATGATATTCATGCCTTGGAGGGTTGGATGTTGCTCCTGCCGAAGGTCACGTCCCTGAATAATTTTTCCTCTTCAAAGTCATTGGAGAGCCAGTGGACCTGGCAACTAGCCAAGAAGAAGAAGGAGCCATAGCCTATCATCTGGTTATCTGCTATCTGGAGAAAGAGAGAGACAGAGATGATTTGTTGAAAAGAATCAAGCATATACTGTAACAATGCAAAGTATGAGGAGGAGATCTTTTTCAATTTGTCATTTTCCAACCTTCATTAAAATCACAGTTTTTCATTGAGTGGGTGTGTGTGTGTCATCATTATTCTTTCTAGGCCTTGGCATCTCACCACCTCCATTTACATAAGTAAGACAATGAAGCAAAATTATTATACTTTCTAGTAAAAGCCCATGAGGCTAGTTGTTGTCATTGCGTACTGTATAACATTTGGAGTAAAATTATGTCAGAGTTGTTGTCTTATTGTGGAAATCATGGTGGAACTACCCACATAAAAAAATACTACCATTTTCTATAGAATACTACAGTACTTACTATAGAATTCTGTAGGAAACAGTAGTGTACTGTAGAATACTATACTACTGTCACGCCCTGGCTCTGGGGACTCTAATATGTTGAGCCAGGGTGTGTAAAGTCTATGTGTTTTGTTTTAGGTTTCACAGTCTAGTATTGTTGTTCTATGTTGGCCAGTGTGGTTCTCAATCAGGGGCAACGTGATTCAGCTGTTGCTTGTTGTCTCTGATTGAGAACCATACTTTAGCATGGAGACCTGGTCCACGGGTAGGAGTGAAGCCCATCAATTTTTTAGGGGGGGGGCTAACGCCGTGGACGACGGGGCAGCAGGAGGCCGCCAGGTTACGGGAGTCACTGGTCACCAGGGGGAAGGAGGATGTAGAGGCACGGCGAGAGGTACTGGCGTGTGTTGCCAGTCCGGTCCGGCCTGTTCCTGATCCCCACGTAGGGCCAGTGGTGTGTGTTCCCAGTACGGTCCGGCCTGTTCCTGCCACTCACACCAAGTCTACGGTGCGCGTCGCCAGCTCGGCCCGGCCTGTTCCTGCTCCCCGCACCAAGTCTGTGGTGCGTGTCGCCAGCCCAGTCCGGCCCATTCCTGCTCCCCGCACCAAGTCAGTGGTGCGTTTCGTCAGCCCTGTCCGGCCCGTTCCTGCTCCCCGCACCAAGTCAGTGGTGCGCGTCGTCAGCCCGGTCCGGCCCATTCCTGCTCCCCGCACCAAGTCAGTGGTGCGTTTCGCCAGCCCAGCTCGGCCCGTTCCTGCTCCCCGCACCAAGTCAGTGGTGCGCCCGTCAGCCCGGCACGACCCGTTCCTGCTCCCCCGCACCAAGTCAGTGGTGCGCTCGTCAGCCTGGTCCGGCCCGCTCCTGCTCCCCGCACCAAGTCAGTGGTGCGCTTCGTCAGCCCGGCACGGCCCGTTCCTGCTCCCCGCACCAAGTCAGTGGTGCGTTTCGTCAGCCCGGCTCGGCCCGCTCCTGCTCCCCACACCAAGCCAGTGGTGTGCGTCGTCAGTCCGGCACGGCCCGTGCCTGTTCCACCGGTGGCTGGTCCGGCACCGGTCAGATGCTTCACGCCGGAGCTAGAGCAATCCGCTCCACCAGTGTGCAGTCCAGCTCCGGCCAGCGGGGCCAGACCGGACCAGGGGTACTTTGGGGGGTTGGAGCGGGGATCAGGCCCGGAGCCGGATCCGCCGCCTAAGCGGAGTGCCCACCCGGTCCCTCCCCTGTGGTATTTGGTGGGCGCGGTCGGAGTCCGCGCCTTTAGGGGGGGGTACTGTCACGCCCTGGCTCTGGGGACTCTAATATGTTGAGCCAGGGTGTGTAAAGTCTATGTGTTTTGTTTTAGGTTTCACAGTCTAGTATTGTTGTTCTATGTTGGCCAGTGTGGTTCTCAATCAGGGGCAACGTGATTCAGCTGTTGCTTGTTGTCTCTGATTGAGAACCATACTTTAGCAGCCTGTTTCCCCACAGAGTTTGTGGGATCTTGTTTCTAGTCTGTTTATGTTAGACCGTGAACTGTCACGTATCGTTTGTTGTTTTTGATCGTGTCTCTAATTAAAGAGTATGTTTGCCTGCAACGCTGCGCCTTGGTCCTCATCTCTGTTCAACGATCGTGACAACTACACACTGTAGTATCCCTCAATCATGTGTAGTACTTAGTATAGAATTGTGTAGTATACTGTAGAATGCTATAGTAAATACTACAGTATTATCCACAAAAAAACCACTAGTAAATACTACAGAAATGTCAAAAACACTACAGTCCGCAAATACACATATTTTTTTATTATAGTAAATACAACAGTATTTAATTTGCATATACCTAACCCTGCCCATTCCCATTCCCCTCCCCCATATCCCAATTTGTGCCACCTGTATGTTATGGAACATTTGCTCTTTTAGTATTTCTCCAGTTGATTTCCTCAAGGAGAAAGCCCCCCACTTCTATGTCAAAGATAATACAACTTTAGTAAATACTCAGTAATATCCCCCAAAACACTACAGTAAATACTACAGTATGCTACAGTCTGCAAAAACACTACAGTAATTACTATAATATATTCTACAATTTTTTTTACTACCTATACTAAACTGTAAATACTATAGTATACTGCAGTAAATACTACAATATTCACTGTAACACTACAGGGAATACAACAGTAAAGTCTGCAAAAACACTACAGTGAAGACTATATAATTCCTACCATTGTATACACTAGTATTTTTTCATGTGGGTAACTGTAAGAGGACACATTTGGGACAAACAAACAGAATGTCTGCTAGCCGTTACTCAGTAGGACCTGTCTTTACCATGAGAGAGATGACAAGCATTAGGGTATGATTAAATATATGACTGAGGCTTTTTCACTCTTTTCAATGCAGTGGTTATTCCCCACAATACCTCTACAGAGATTAATAAAGTGATGGCATGCATGACTTTGAATAGGGAACATACAGTGGGGAAAAAAAGTATTTAGTCAGCCACCAATTGTGCAAGTTCTCCCACTTAAAAAGATGAGAGAGGCCTGTAATTTTCATCATAGGTACACGTCAACTATGACAGACAAAATGAGATTTTTTTTCTCCAGAAAATCACATTGTAGGATTTTTTATGAATTTATTTGCAAATTATGGTGGAAAATAAGTATTTGGTCAATAACAAAAGTTTCTCAATACTTTGTTATATACCCTTTGTTGGCAATGACACAGGTCAAACGTTTTCTGTAAGTCTTCACAAGGTTTTCACACACTGTTGCTGGTATTTTGGCCCATTCCTCCATGCAGATCTCCTCTAGAGCAGTGATGTTTTGGGGCTGTCGCTGGGCAACACAGACTTTCAACTCCCCTCCAAAGATTTTCTATGGGGTTGAGATCAGGAGACTGGCTAGGCCACTCCAGGACCTTGAAATGCTTCTTACGAAGCCACTCCTTCATTGCCCGGGCGGTGTGTTTGGGATCATTGTCATGCTGAAAGACCCAGCCACGTTTCATCTTCAATGCCCTTGCTGATGGAAGGAGGGTTTCACTCAAAATCTCACGATACATGGCCCCATTCATTCGTTCCTTTACACGGATCAGTCGTCCTGGTCCCTTTGCAGAAAAACAGCCCCAAAGCATGATGTTTCCACCCCCATACTTCACAGTAGGTATGGTGTTATTTGGATGCAACTCAGCATTCTTTGTCCTCCAAACACGACGAGTTGAGTTTTTACCAAAAGTTATATTTTGGTTTCATCTGACCATATGACATTCTCCCAATCCTCTTCTGGATCATCCAAATGCACTCTAGCAAACTTCAGACAGGCCTGGACATGTACTGGCTTAAGCAGGCGGACACGTCTTGCACTGCAGGATTTGAGTCCCTGGCGGCGTAGTGTGTTACTGATGGTAGGCTTTGTTACTTTGGTCCCAGCTCTCTGCAGGTCATTCACTAGGTCCCCCCGTGTGGTTCTGGGATTTTTGCTCACCGTTCTTGTGATCATTTTGACCCTACGGGGTGAGATCTTGCGTGGAGCCCCAGATCGAGGGAGATTATCAGTGGTCTTGTATGTCTTCCATTTCCTAATAATTGCTCCCACAGTTGATTTCTTCAAACCAAGCTGCTTACCTATTGCAGATTCAGTCTTCCCAGCCTGGTGCAGGTCTACAATTTTGTTTCTGGTGTCCTTTGTCAGCTCTTTGGTCTTGGCCATAGTGGAGTTTGGAGTGTGACTGTTTGAGGTTGTGGACAGGTGTCTTTTATACTGATAACAAGTTCAAACAGATGCCATTAATACAGGTAACGAGTGGAGGACAGAGGAGCCTCTTAAAGAAGAAGTTACAGGTCTGTGAGAGCCAGAAATCTTGCTTGTTTGTAGGTGACCAAATACTTATTTTCCACCATAATTTGCAAATAAATTAATTAAAAATCCCACAATGTGATTTTCTGGATTTTTTTTCTCATTTTGTCTGTCATAGTTGACGTGTACCTATGATGAAAATTACAGGCCTCTCTCATCTTTTTAAGTGGGAGAACTTGCACAAATAGTGGCTGACTAAATACTTTTTTCCCCCACTGTATAGCCACAGTGGGGGAATCTGATATGTACTGCTGATGCTGAGCATTAAGGCCTGGTACTGCTACTTTCTGTGACATGTCACGTTCCAGCTGGGATCTGCAGGGGAAGAAGGAGGATATGGCTGTGAGACAGGGGTGGTTTGGATGAAGCCTGGGAACTGGTAGTGAATAAAGCTTGATAAAGCCAATCAGATGAAAGTAGGTCCTATGTCATCTAGGTCACTATGGCCTACATTCACTCGTCCCATGGAGTACCTTGACTGATTTTAACATTCTTTTTCATAACAAAGGGATGGGCAAAGGGAAGTTTTCAATTCAGTATACGCTCAATATGGCCAAAGACATAGCCTTATGTGAGCATTACTCAGTTGTTGCATCATCTACTCTTCGATTATGAAATTCAAGAAATTTGAAGATTTTGTTAAGAACAGAGAACTGTGTGTGGGTTTTTACCTGTTGCAGACTTTATTAAAGTACTATCTCAAAGTTTCACCTTTGGCGTCCTCACAGCACTCTCAACATCAGTTCTGGTTTTCAAGTCTCTCTTTTCTTTTGGCTGAGTATTCAAGGAATTGCAAAGAGAGTTCTCGTGATGTGTTAATCAAGTGTAATATCTTACACTTCTTATGACTACACAGGCACATCGACTTCAGATTTATATTCTGTTGGTCATTGCTTTCATCTGAAGGTGATAGTATTGTAGAGGGTGGAGTAAGTGATGATGGAAGAGAGATAGATCCGCAACACTGATAAATGATTCAATAAGTCAAGTTTCTTCATAGTCTCCCCTCAAGATGAACAGAAGCTTTCTGGAATTGCACTCATTCTAAATATAGCCTGCCTTGCCTTGATGCACTTGATGGAGCTCCATCTTGTCATTAAAAAAGGGTCCCTCCTCACCCTGGCTGCTCCCTGTCCCTATCCCTTAAAACGAGCACCACCTGCTGGTAGAGCAGTGAATTACCTTGGCCTCAGGGAAAATATATAATATTGTATAGAAGTAATCACATTTTATTTGTCACATGCTTCGTAAACAACGGGTGTAAACTAACAGTGAAATGCTTACTTATGGGCCCTTCCCAACAATGCAGAGAGAAAAATATAAAAATAATTGGAAAAAATAATAACACGAGAAATAAATACACAGTGAGTAATGATAACATGGCTATATACACAGGGTACCAGTACCAAGTCGATGTGCAGGGGTACGAGGTAATTGAGGTAGATATGTGTATATATAGGTAGGGGTAAAGTGACAAGGCAACAGGATAGATAATAAACAATAGCAGCAGCAGATCTGGTAAGTCAAAAGAGTGCAAATAAGGGTCAGTGCAGATAGTCCGGGTAGCTACTTGTTTAACTATTTAGCAGTTTTATGGCTTGGGGGTAGAAGCTGTTTAGGGTCCTGTTGGTTCCAGACATGGTGCATGGGTACCGCTTGCCATGCGGTAGCAGAGAGAACAGTCTATGACTTGGGTGGCTGGAGTATTTTAACATTTTTAGGGCCTTCTTCTGACACCACCTGGTATAGAGTATCATGCATAGTACGCAAACAGAGCAAGGTAATTTACTTGATGCAATTGATTAAGTATATGTCTTTGTTATGCTCTACAGTCAAATGTCTTGGAGGCACATTTACCTTAGGCACATTTACCGTAGGCATATTTACTGTAGGCATATTTACCATAGGCCCATTTCTTAGACAAACAACATTTGTGGAAACCCCTTCTTCCAGACCTCCACCCAAAATGTTTTGTTACAAGGAGACAAGAAACCTGTTGGGCTTGAACAAACGTATAAAAAAAAAAAATTAAGCTAACTGTTGAAAGATATTCCGTTAATTTGATGAAATGGCACCGGAGGAGATGGCTGCTCTTTTACGGGCTCCTAAACAAAATAGCTATTGTGCTATTGTGCTATTGTGTGTGTTATTTCGCATTATTTGTAACTTATTTTGTACATAATGTTTCTGTCACCGTCTCTTATGACCGAAAAGAGCTTCTGGATATCAGGACAGCGATTACTCACCTCGTACTGGATGAAGATTTTTTTCTTTAACGAGGCGGACGCGAAGGATTTACTTCAGACACCCGACAAGGCCCAAATCCCTGTCATTCACAGGAGAAAGAGACAGAGATATCGGGGACGTAGGTCGGGGTGCCTTGTAAGGATCCGACGGCGAGTGTGTAATCTGCCTATTAGTCCTATTAGCCAACGTACAATCATTGGATAACAAAATAGACGAGCTACGATCACAAATATCCTACCAACATGACATTAAAAACTGCAATATCTTATGTTTCACCGAGTCGTGGCTGAATGACGACATGGATAACATACAGCTGGCGGGGTTTATGCTGCATCGGGAAAGATAGAACAGCGGCCTCCGGTAAGACAAGGGGTGGCGGTCTGTGTATATTTGTAAACAACAGCTGGTGCACAATATCTAAGGATGTCTCAAGGTTTTGCTCACCTGAGGTAGAGTATCTCATGATAAGCTGTAGACCACACTATTTACCAAGAGAGTTTTCATCTATATTTTTCATAGCTGTCTATTTACCACCACAAACCGATGCTGGCGCTAAGACCACACTCAATGAGCTGTATAAGGCCATACGCAAACAGGAAAACGCTCAACCAGAGGCGGCGCTCCTAGTGGCCGGGGACTTTAATGCAGGGAAACTTAAATCCGTTTTACCTAATCTCTACCGGTATGTTAAATGTGCAACCAGAGGAAAAAAGATTCTAGACCATCTTTACTCCACACACAGAGACACGTACAAAGCTCTCCCTCGCCCTCCATTTGGCAAATCTGACCATAATTCTATCCTCCTGATTCCTGCTTATGAGCAAAAACTAAAGCAGGAAGCACCAGTGACTCGGTTAATAAAAAACAATTTGTAAGTCGCTCTGGATAAGAGCGTCTGCTAAATGACGTAAATGTAAATGTATAAGGAAGTGGTCAGATGACGCAGATGCTAAGCTACAGGACTGTTTTGCTAGCACAGACTGGAATATGTTCAGGGATTCTTCCGATGGCATTGAGGAGTACACCACATCAGTCACTGGCTTCATCAATAAGTGCATTGATGACGTCGTCCCCACAGTGACCGTACGTACATACCCCAACCAGAAGCCATGGATTACAGGCAACATCCGCACTGAGCTAAAGGGTAGAGCTGCCGCTTTCAAGGAGCGGGACTCTAACCCGGACGCTTATAAGAAATCCCGCTATGCCCTCCGACGAACGATCAAACAGGCAAAGCGTCAATACAGGACTAAGATTGAATCGTACTACACCAGCTCCGATGCTCGTCGGATGTGGCAGGGCTTGCAAACTATTACAGACTACAAAGGGAAGTACAGCCGCAAAATGCCCAGTGACACAAGCCTACCAGACAAGCTAAATTACTTCTATGCTCGCATCGAGGCAAGCAACACTGAAGCATACATGAGAGCATCAGCTGTTCCGGACGACTGTGTGATCACACTCTTCGTAGCCGATGTGAGTAAGACCTTTAAACAGGTCAACATTTACAAGGCCGCAGGGCCAGATGGATTACCAGGACGTTTACTCCGAGCATGCGCTGACCAACTGGGAAGTGTCTTCACTGACATTTTCAACCTGTCCCTGACTGTCTGTACTACCAACATGTTTCAAGCAGACCACCATAGTCCCTTTGCCCAAGAACACTAAGGTATCCTGCCTAAATGACTACCGACCCGTAGCACTCACGTCTGTAGCCATGAAATGCTTTGAAAGGCTGGTCATGGCTCACATCAACACCATTATCCCAGAAACCCTAGACCCACTCCAATTTGCATACCACCCCAACAGATCCACAGATGATGCAATCTCTATTACACTCCACACTGCCCTTTCCCACCTGGATAAAAGGAACACCTATGTGAGAATGCTATTCATTGACTACAGCTCAGCTTTCAACACCATAGTGCCCTCAAAGCTCATCATTAAGCTAAGGACCCTGGGACTAAACACCTCCCTCTGCAACTGGATCCTGGACATCCTGATGAGCCGCCCCCAGGTGGTAAGGGTAGGTAACAACACATCTGCCATGCTGATCCTCAACATGGGGGCCCCTGTTCACCCACGACTGCATGGCCAGGCACGACTCCAACACCATTAAGTTTGCCGACGACACAACAGTGGTAGGCCTGATCACCGACAACGATGAGACAGCCTATGGGGAGGAGGTCAGAGAACTGGCCGTGTGGTGCCAGGATAGCAACCTCTCCCTCCACGTGATAAAATCAAGACAAAGGAGATGATTGTGGACTACATAAAAAGGTGGATCGAGCACGCCCCCATTTTCATCGACGGGGCTGTAGTGGAGCAGGTTGAGAGCTTCAAGTTCCTTGGTGTCCACATCACCAACAAACACACCAAGACAGTCGTGAAGAGGGCACGACAAAGCCTATTCCCCCTCAGAAATTCAGAGAAATATTTGTCATTGGTTCTCAGATCCTCAAAAAGTTATACAGCTGCACCATCGAGAGCAGCCTGACTGGTTGCATCACTGCCTGGTATGGCAACTGCTCGGCCTCCGACCCCAAGGCACTACAGAGGGCAGTGCGTACGGCCCAGTACATCACTGGGGCCAAGCTTCCTGCCATCCATGACCTCTATACCAGGCTGTGTCAGAGGAAGGCCCTAAAAATTGTCAAAGACTCAAGCCACCCTAGTCATAGACTGTTCTCTCTGCTACCGCACGGCAAACGGTACCGGAGCGCCAAGAAGCTTCTTAACAGTTTCTACCCCCAAGCCATAAGACTCCTGAACTGCTAATCAAATGGCTACCCGGACTATTTGCATTGTGTGTCCCCCCCTCTTTTACGCTGCTGCTACTCTCTGTTATTATCTATGCATAGTCACTTTAACTCTACCTACATGTACATATTACCTCAATTACCTCGACTAACCTGTGCCCCCGCACATTGACTCTGTACCGGTACTCCCTGTATATAGCCTCGCTACTGTTATTTTACTGCTTCTCTTTAATTATTATTATTATTATTATTTATTTTATTTTATTTTTTTACTTATCTATTCGTTACTTAACACTTATTTTTCTTAAAACTGCTTTGTTGGTTAATGGCTTGTAAGCATTTCACTGTAGGTATTCGGCGCATGTGACAAATACATTTTGATTTGATTTGATTTGAAAACATTATAGGAATGAAATGGGATGATCAACGTTAGTAACTCTTCATTCAGTGATATTTAAGCCAACTTTTAGCACCAATTAACATGTATCTTCAGCCCCATTGTCCTTATAATGGAGATTCACCATATGCTCTGCTTAAGAGTAATGATATCAAATATTGCCTGACATAGAATTGCCCCTATTTTTGTGAGACATCTTTCTAGCTACGATACCTCATTAAACTATTGGCGAGGCCCAATTACCAGTATGTGTAGTCAGACCAGCAAATCACTTCCCTTCACACTTCAGAAAGAGCTCTGCACAACTTGTCTTGCAATCACCATAGCAACACTGTACTGGATCAACACAGCATAAAAGTGTAAATCACTCATATTGTATGTAGGGATGTATTCTAACTATGTTATTTACATTAATAGAGCTGTTTACTTTAGTGAGACAGGTTTTACAAGCTGACACAAGCCCTGTTGTACCCCTCGGTTGACTTTGGGGAAGGAGAGTGTTGGAGATGAAGAGGAGGAGAACAGAGAGGAGAGGAGAACATAGCGGAGAGGAATGGAAGTTATTTGTTTCTGGCCATTTTGATCCTGTAATCGAACCCACAATTGCTGATGCTCCAGATACTCAACTAGTCTCAAGAAGGCCAGTTTTATTGCTTCTTTAATCAGCACAACAGTTTTCAGCTGTGCTAACATAATTGCAAAAGTGTTTTCTAATGATCAATTAGCCTTTTAAAATGATACATTTGGATTAGCAAACATAACGTGCCATTGGAACACAGGACTGATGGTTGCTGATAATGGGCCTCTGTACGCCTATATAGATGGTCCATTAAAAATCAGCTGTTTCCAGCTACAATTTACAGCATTAACAATGTCTACACTGTATTTCTGATCAATTTGATGTTATTTTAATGGACAAAAAGATGGCTTTTCTTTCAAAAATAAGGACATTTCTAAGTGACCCCAAACTTTTGAACGGTAGTGTATATATTTTTTCTGGATAGCCAGGGGTACACTCCAACAATCAGACATTATTTACATACGAATAATTTGTGTTTAGTGAGTACAGCAGATCAGAGGCAGTAGAGATGACAAGGGATGTTCAATTGATAAGTGCGTGAATTGGACCATTTTCCTTTCCTGCTAAGCATTCCAAACGTAACGAGTACTTTTGGGTGTCAGGGAAAATGTATGGAGTAAAAAGTACATAATTTTCTTTAGGAATGTAGTGAAGAAAAAGTAAAAGTTGTCAAGAAAATAAGTAGTGAAGTAAAGTACAGATACCCCAAAAAACGACTTAAGTAGTACTTTAAATTATTTTTACTTAAGTACTTTACACCACTGGCTGCAGATATCTGCACATGTTTCAATGGTGCTGCATCAAATCAAATCAAATCAAATCAAATTTTATTGGTCACATGCGCCGAATACAACAGGTGCAGACATTACAGTGAAATGCTTACTTACAGCCCTTAACCAACAGTGCATTTATTTTAAACAAAAAAGTAAGAATAAAACAACAACAAAAAAGTGTTGAGAAAAAAAGAGCAGAAGTAAAAATAAAGTGACAGTAGGGAGGCTATATATACAATAGAATAAAGTGACAGTAGGGAGGCTATATATACAGGGGGGTACCGTTGCATAGTCAATGTGCGGGGGCACCGGCTAGTTGAGGTAGTTGAGGTAATATGTACATGTGGGTAGAGTTAAAGTGACTATGCATAAATACTTAACAGAGTAGCAGCAGCGTAAAAAGTATGGGGTGGGGGGCAGTGCAAATAGTCCGGGTAGCCATGATTAGCTGTTCAGGAGTCTTATGGCTTGGGGGTAGAAGCTGTTGAGAAGTCTTTTGGACCTAGACTTGGCACTCCGGTACCGCTTGCCGTGCGGTAGCAGAGAGAACAGTCTATGACTAGGGTGACTGGAGTCTTTGACAATTTTGAGGGCCTTCCTCTGACACCGCCTGGTATAGAGGTCCTGGATGGCAGGGAGCTTTGCCCCTGTGATGTACTGGGCCGTACGCACTACCCTCTGTAGTGCCTTGCGGTCAGAGGCCAAGCAGTTGCCATACCAGGCGGTGATGCAACCAGTCAGGATGCTCTCGATGGTGCAGCTGTAGAATTTTGAGGATCTGAGGACCCATGCCAAATCTTTTTAGTCTCCTGAGGGGGAATAGGCTTTGTCGTGCCCTCTTCACGACTGTCTTGGTGTGTTTGGACCATGATAGTTCGTTGGTGATGTGGACACCAAGGAACTTGAAGCTCTCAACCTGTTCCACTACAGCCCGTCGATGAGAATGGGGCGTGCTCAGTCCTCTTTTTTTTCCCTGTAGTCCACAATCATCTCCTTTGTCTTGGTCACGTTGAGGGAGAGGTTGTTGTCCTGGCACCACACGGCCAGATCTCTGACCTCCTCCCTATAGGCTGTCTCATCGTTGTCGGTGATCAGGCCTACCACTGTTGTGTCGTCGGCAAACTTAATGATGGTGTTGAGTCGTGCCTGGCCATGCAGTCATGGGTGAACAGAGAGTACAGGAGGGGGACTGAGCACGCACCCCTGAGGGGCCCCGTGTTGAGGATCAGCGTGGCAGATGTGTTGTTACCTACCCTTACCACCTGGGGGCGGCCCGTCAGGAAGTCCAGGATCCAGTTGCAGAGGGAGGTGTTTAGTCCCAGGATCCTTAGCTTAGTGATGAGCTTTGAGGGCACTATGGTGTTGAATGCTGAGCTGTAGTCAATGAACAGCATTCTCACGTAGGTGTTCCTCTTGTCCAGGTGGGAAAGGGCAGTGTGGAGTGCGATAGAGATTGCATCATCTGTGGATCTGTTGGGGCGGTATGCAAATTGGAGTGGGTCTAGGGTTTCTGGGATTATGCTGTTGATGTGAGCCATGACCAGTCTTTCAAAGCACTTCATGGCTACAGACGTCAGTGCCACGGGTCGGTAGTCATTTAGGCAGGTTATCTTAGAGTTCTTGGGCACGGGGACTATGGTGGTCTGCTTGAAACATGTTGGTATTACAGACTCAGTCAGGGACATGTTGAAAATGTCAGTGAAGACACTTGCCAGTTGGTCAGCACATGCTCGGAGTACACGTCCTGGTAATCCGTCTGGCCCTGCGGCCTTGTGAATGTTGACCTGCTTAAAAGTCTTACTCACATCGGCTACGGAGAGCGTGATCACATAGTCGTCCGGAACAGCTGGTGCTCTCATGCATGCTTCAGTGTTGCTTGCCTCGAGCGAGCATAGAAGTGGTTTAGCTCGTCTGGTAGGCTTGTGTCACTGGGCAGCTCGCGGCTGTGCTTCCCTTTGTAGTCTGTAATAGTTTTCAAGCCCTGCCACATCCGACGAGCGTCAGAGCCAGTGTAGTATGATTCAATCTTAGACCTGTATTGACTCTTTGCCTGTTTGATGGTTCGTCGGAGGTCATAGCGGGATTTCTTATAAGCGTCCGGGTTAGAGTCCCGTTCCTTGAAAGCGGCAGCTCTACCCTTTAGCTCAGTGCGGATGTTTCCTGTAATCCATGGCTTCTGGTTGGGGTATGTACGTACGGTCACTGTGGGGACGACATCATCGATGCACTTATTGATGAAGCCAGTGACTGATGTGGTGTACTCCTCAATGCTGTCTGAAGAATCCCGGAACATGTTCCAGTCTGTGCTAGCAAAACAGTCCTGTAGCTTAGCATCTGCGTCATCTGACCACTTTTTTATTAGCCGAATCACTGGTGCTTCCTGCTTCAGTTTTTGCTTATAAGCAGGAATCAGGAGGATAGAGTTATGGTCAGATTTGCCAAATGGAGGGCGAGGGAGAGCTTTGTATGCGTCTCTGTGTGTGGAGTAAAGGTGGTCTAGAGTTTTTTTCCCCTCTGGTTGCACATTTAACATGCTGGTAGAAATTAGGTAGAACGGATTTAAGTTTCCCTGCATTAAAGTCCCCTGCTACTAGGAGCGCTGCATCTGGATGAGCGTTTTCCTGTTGATTAATGGCCTTGTACAACTCATTCAGTGCAATCTTAATGCCAGCATTGGTTTGTGGTGGTAAATAGACAGCTATGAAAAATATAGATGAAAACTCTCTTGGTAAATAGTGTGGTCTGCAGCTTATCATAAGATACTCTACCTCAGGCGAGCAAAACCTTGAGACTTCCTTAGTATTTGATTTGGTGCACCAGCTGTTGTTTACAAATATACAGAGACCGCCACCCCTCGTCTTACCCGAGTCTGCCGTTCTGTCCTGCCGATGTAGCGTATAGCCTGCTAGCTGAATGTTATCATTGTCGTCGTTCAGCCACGACTCCGTGAAACATAAGATATTACAGTTTTTAATGTCCCGTTGGTAGGATAACCGTAATCTTAAATCGTCCATTTTATTCTCCAAAGCTTGAACGTTGGCTAATAGGATTGATGGGAGAGGCAGTTTACTCGTTCGCCGTCGGATCCTTACAAGGCACCCCCGACCTCACGTCCACGATATCTCCGTCTCTTCCTCACGCGAATGACGGGGATCTGGGCCTTGTCGGGAGTCTGTAGAATATCCTTCGCGAACGCCTCGTTGAAGAAAAAGTGTTCGTCCCAACGCGAGGTGAGTAATCGCTGTCCTGATATCCAGAAGCTCTCTTTGGTTATAAGAGACGATGGCAGAAACATTATGTACAAAATAAATTACAAATAACGCGGAAAAACACACATAATAGTACAATTGGTTAGAGGGCTGTAAAACGGCAGCCATCTTCTTCCGGCGCTGTTCTAGACTACTATCATCTGTGCGAGAGAGCGAGAGAGATAAGGAGAGACGCCAGCCCGCACACAGCCCATTCCAGAGCAGAGCGAGAGAGATCTACTCTCACTCCTCCTCCTGCAGTGCTCTTCAACACCTTGTTATCATTACCCTTTATTATACTGTATATCATCACTCATCTCCCAGTATCCACATTGGCTCAGTGAGCTACACAGCAACAGGATCTCATCATCTGACTCATGTGGGCGATATGCCCTCTGACCTCCAGTTTACAGATGATAGTGATATCAGTAAATACTGAAAAAGTCTGTTGTACTTGTGGGCTCATTGAGTCCATATGGGTGTGTCATGCTGGGGTCCCCAAGCTGGTGCCTTGACTGGCTTTGATTGGTTAGGTCATGAATATGAGTCCATCTCCGATCTCTCCGCTCCTCCAGAATATGGCTGCAGTTCTTGGTTGTCCGCCCACAGACATAATCTGTGACAAGCTTTTACTTGTAACAAAGCGTGGGTGTCTTCACTCTGAACAGTTACTCAGGCAACATCCTAGTGGGGGCCCCTACAGGTCCCCGCTGCCGACGAGAGCAGTAAGCCGAAAATGGCCCCTGCTGCGGGGAGAGGAAAGGGAGCCTGCTGCAGGATGGGAAACTGTCTCTCTGTGTCTGTGTGTGTGTGTGAGAGAGAGAGGGAGAGAGGTATTCTGCATGCAGCACCAGTTCCCTGTTCCACTGTGTTCTGGGTGCTGCAGAGGGCACACAGAGCTACATTCATCTCCCACAGCATGAGCCTCTCTCTCTCACAGGCCTGTGTGAGAGTTACTTTTAGGAAAATTGGAAACTACACTATGTGTGGTTCCGAAACGTGACATACACTGTATACCCAAATGTGTCACATTACCCACATCCCTTTCCAGATTGAACAGATTTTGCTGTGAGGAGCTAAATACAGTATAGCAATCAATAGTAACCGATATGTGACTTTTTTTGAGATTTTAGTATTGATCTACCCCTAGCCTGTTAGTGATGGTCCCATGTAGGCCATTAGGCCATTGTGTCTTGTAGCTGTATATGTACATCAAGCTTGAGTGTTACGCAGCAGGGTAAAGCAACCCTCCATCTTCCAATTTCACAGCTCCTTATTACAGCACTCCAAAGCCTGGCCCACTGTGGGAGGAGTGGAATACACACTGATGCCAGAGTTCCCCCCTATATATCTCTCTCTTTTTCCTTCTATTGCCCTCTCCCTGACTCTTTCTCCCCGTCTCTCACTCTCTCCATTTCCTCTATATCATTTTCTCTCTCCCTCTCTCCCTCTCTCTCTCTCTCTCTCTCTCTCTCTCTCTCTCTCTCTCTCCATGTCTCTTTCTCTCCCTGTCTCTGTCTCACCATTCTCTTTCATTGGTGTGCAGATTGAGTAGCATGGCCTCCATCATAAATTCCTTATCGGAGGCTCAATACTCACAGATCACTCAAATATTCACGCTTCAGCAGAATGTGCATAGATCAATGGAAGCTTCGGCTGCCCTGCAGTGTCTTTCAATATAAATTGTTTGAGGGAATAGAATATAATATTTTATCTGTGAGCAGTTGCTTTTCTGCGTTCATTAATATTGGGAAAAGTTAACAAAACATGCTGCTTTCGTCAATACAAAAAGTTGCCTGTAATTGTGCATTGCTGTACAATTATATGTAACCATGTATAAATATAATGACATTTAACACCCTGACTTTAATCAAACTACTATTGATTTTTCTAAATGCTAATTTTACTTAATGTCGAGTTAAAGGAATATCAGCTCCTCATCAGAGGTTTGTCCTCATTTGAATGTACAGTAAATGTCACCAAGCAGTTGTTCCATTTCCCCATAAGTATGAAAAATGTATGCACTTACTAACTGTAAGTCTCTCTGGATAAGAGCGTCTGCTAAATGACTAAAATGTAAAATGTAAATTAGATGGCAGATTTAGGTGGTGATTACATTCTCTCTCTGTGTTTTTCTAAATTTGTGTTATCCATTTTAAATACCCTCTCCAAGAACTTATCAAGCAAGATCACAGGCTGGGCTGTTCTCATGCAAACCAGCAGCAGATAATGCAGAAAGGTGTGTGTGTGCATGTGCATCCATGCATGTGTGTGTGTGTGTGTGCGTGTGTTTATAGCATACTAATTAGGTGTACCTCATGCCTCAGTGCTGCTTTGCTAACACATCCCAACATAATCTATGACCTTTAAACCAAGTGTCAGGGTCGTAAGGTGTTGGGGGGCCGTAGTGGTGTTGGGGGGAGACAGCTCTACAGGAAAGGAACATGACATGCTGCTCAACCCTGAGCACTGGGGTTGAAACATAGCTTAGCTCATATATGGACGCTCTTTAGCCAACTGCACCAGAAGGGCATCCCAAACGAATGATCAGTGGGCAGCTCACTGTAAAGACATGCACTTGTCTCCTGGGGACCAGCAGTAAAGTGCTGTGTTTGCTGTCACTAGTCAGCTCCACTGTTGCTCCACTCGTCTGAGAGTTCCCACAATGCCTATTTGTGTGAATGCTGCAAAAGGAATTTCTTTGTTTATTTTCCCTCCCATTAAACAATCTGAATGCTAAGTTTGGCCAGCGGAGTTCATGTATTCATTTTGCTCATATGAATGTTCCCATGACAAAATGTCTGGTGCTTCAGTTTCAGTTGTAAGTCAGGGCAGCCAGCTGTACGTAACACAGTGTTGGCTCTTCATGCAGCAGAGTTAATCATGGCATTAGGGTGGGAAGGAGAATGTTCTTGTGGCTTTTACTGTATTAAGTCTGTTCTCAATCAAATATTCTACTCCAGGTACCAAGAGTCAGAGCAGGACTTGGTAAAAGGCTTGAACATTTTCTGGCACCTTGGTCCTGGAATAACCTTCAGTGTTTGATTTAATGAAGACAGTTTTATTCTGTCAGAAGATTTGAAATTGAGAGTAAAAGAACGCTGTAGTATGTGTAACGGCTAGATGGCTAAATGATACAAGCTGGATGTCAATCACGTAACATTTTATGATGATGTTGTGTAATCAGACAACCAGCAGGAGAAGGCCAATTTACATTTTGCTACTGAGACACATCAATTCTCAAAACCTTGTATGCCATGGAGCCAAATCCTTGAATTCCGTACAGACAGTGACAGTGTAATAACAAATGCTCCTCTCAGGAATACCCAGGAAAGAAAGAGCATTAATGTACAGTGCCTTGCAAAAGTATTCATCCCCCTTGGGGTTTTTCCTATTTTGTTGCATTACAACCTGTAATTTAAATGGATTTTTATTTGGATTTCATGTAATGGACATACACAAAATTGGTGAAGTGAAATTAAAAAAATAAATAACGGAAAAGTGGTGCGTGCATATGTATTCACCCCCTTTTCTTATGAAGCCCCTGAATAAGATCTGGTGCAACCAATTACCTTCAGAAGTCACATAATTAGTTAAGTAAAGTCCACCTGTGTGCAATCTAAGTGTCACATGATCTGTCAAATGATCTCAGTATACAGTGCTATGAAAAAGTATTTGCCCCTTTCTAATTTTCTCTACTTTTACATATTTGTGATACTGAATGTTATCAGATCTTCAACCAAACCTAATATTAGATAAAGGGAACATAAGTGAACAAATAACACAACAATTACATATTTATTTCATTTATTTCATAAACAAAGTTATGCAACACCCAATTCCCCTGTGTGAAAAAGTAATTGCCCCCTTACACTCAATAACTGGTTGTGCCACCTTTAGCTGCAATGACTCCAACCAAATGCTTCCTGTAGTTGTTGATCAGTCTCTCACGTCGCTGTGGAGGAATTTTGGCCCACTCTTCCATGCAGAACTGCTTTAACTCAGTGAAGTGTGGGTTTTCAAGCATGAACTGCTCGTTTCAAGTCCTGCCACAACATCTCAATTGGGATTAGGTCTGGACTTTGACTAGGCCATTCCAAAACTTCCAATTTGTTGCTTTTTAGCTATTTTCATGTAGACTTGATTGTGTGTTTTGGATCATTGTCTTGCTGCATGACCCAGCTGCGCTTCAGCTTCAGCTCACAAACGGATGGTCTGACATTCTCCTGTAGAATTCTCTGATACAGAGCATAATTCATGGTTCCTTCTATTAAGGCAAGTCGTCCAGGTCCTGAGGCAGCAAAGCATCCCAAAACCATCACACCACCACCACCATGCTTGACCTTTGGTATGATGTTCTTACTGTGGAATGCAGAGTTTGGTTTTCGCCATGCATTACTGGAACCATGTCGTCCAAAAAGTTATACTTTTGAATAATCTGTCCATAGAACGTTCTTCCAAGAGTCTTGATGATCATCCAGGTGCTTTTTGGCAAACTTGAGTAAACCTTTTGGACGAGATGGGTCCCATTATGCCTGGCGTAAACCAGTAATTGCTGCAAAAGGTGGCTCTACAAAGTTTTAACTTTGGGGGGGTGAATAGTTATGCATGCTCAAGTTTTCAGTTTTTTTGTCTTATTTCTTGTTTGTTTCACAAAAAAAAATATTTTGCATCTTCAAAGTGGTAGGCATGTTGTGAAAATCCAATGATACAACCCCCAAAAAATCCATTTTAATTCCATGTTGTAAGGCAACAATATAGCAAAAATGCCAAGGGGGGTGAATACTTTTGCAAGCCACTGTAGAACTAGGGTCTGTTCTCTATGGGGCTGTTGCTTGAAAAAGCCAATGAAACATCACCTGTATCTTTTTTCTGTCCCTTTAGTCTGCGTCTGTGTGGCCTCATATCTGAATGAAGTGACTTTGAAAGATTATTTTATTTTATTTGCTGTCGCAGTGTATTGCTCCAATAGGAAAATACATGTTTGATGTGTAATAAGTTAACACCATAATAATACATGAATAGGTAATAACACCGGACATTTATTTCTGTTTCCAAATGAGAGTGTAGAGGGAGGAGAGAGGAGAGTGTCTCCTACAGCTCAATAAGTGTGTCTCACCTCAGTATCACCTTCCCTGTCTATGTTATAAATAATGACTGTCGTGTTGGGGAGCAATGCAAGCATGCATTTCTGATCTGTATTTGGTTTCAGTGAATGGAAGTCATGTCAGGTGGATGGGAATGACTGCTGTGGCCTCTGGCACCTGTATGCCTGAGGTGTGAAGGGAGGCAGTGGAGTCTGTACTGTACTGTGTCAAGAGGGGTGTTAAGGAAGGCAGCAGCTGTCATTTACCCTTAATGAAAGTCACAGCCCATGGCGATGAATGTATAGCTACGTGTAGGCCTACTCTATAAACTCCTTGTGCAAGTATTCCTTAATTGAAGCAAGTGTTTAACTTAACTTTCATGAATGCTGTGATAATTATTCAGAAGAGTTCAACAGTGGCAATTTTTTCACAGGAGTGTGAGACTATTGTATGTGTGAGAATTGTTTTGAAGTCTTTGTAGTAGCAAATCACTCTGGCATTCTATGATTAAGGTTAACAGAAGATCTCTATTGTAGAACATTGTTATATTATGCTAGCTAGTTGCAGCTTTCCTTGCTTGGTGGCAGAGCATATTTGCACACAATCAATCTTGCTAGAGAAATACATACAACATATGTAATTTAACTCATTGTCACGATCGTCGGTGAGAGAGGAGGACCAAGGCGCAGCGTTGAAGGCGAACATATTTATTATATTAATGATCACACGATCAAAACAACAAAACGATGACGTGACAGTCAATGGTAAACACAAACCAAATACGAACAAGAAACCACACCAAATGAATGCCTAACGGCTACCTAAGTATGACTCCCAATCAGAGACAACGAGCTACAGCCGTCTCTGATTGGGAGCCACCCTGGCCAACATAGATATACCAAACCAGAAAGTGAAACCTAGAACACACATAGACTATACACACCCTGGCTCAACATATTAGAGTCCCCAGAGCCAGGGCGTGACAGTACCCCCCCCTAAAGGCGCGGACTCCGACCGCGCCCACCAAATACCACAGGGGAGGGACCGGGTGGGCACTCCGCTTAGGCGGTGGATCCGGCTCCGGGCCTGATCCCCGCTCCCTCTCCAACCCCCCAAGGTACCCCTGGTCCGGTCTGGCCCCGCTGGCCGGAGCTGGACTGCACACTGGTGGAGCGGATTGCTCTAGCTCCGGCGTGAAGCATCTGACCGGTGCCGGACCAGCCACCGGTGGAACAGGCATGGGCCGTGCCGGACTGACGACGCACACCACTGGCTTGGTGTGGGGAGCAGGAGCGGGCCGAGCCGGGCTGTCAAAGCGCACCCCTGACTTGGTGCGGGGAGCAGGAAGCAGGAACGGGCCGAGCCGGGCTGACGAAGCGCACCACTGACTTGGTGCGGGGAGCAGGAACGGGCCGAGCCGGGCTGACGAAGCGCACCACTGACTTGGTGCGGGGAGCAGGAACGGGCCGAGCCGGGCTGACGAAGCGCACCACTGACTTGGTGCGGGGAGCAGGAACGGGCCGAGCCGGGCTGACGAGCGCACCACTGACTTGGTGCGGGAGCAGGAACGGGCCGAGCCGAGCTGACGGGGCGCACCACTGACCTGGTGCGGGGAGCAGGAACAGGCCGGACCGTACTGGGGACACACACCACTGGTCCTACGCCGGGATCTGGAATGGGCCGGACCGGACTGGTAACACACCCCAGTACCTCTCGCCGTGCCTCTACACCTTCCACCCCCTCTTGACCAGTGGCCCCCGTAACCTGGCGGCCTCCTCTGCCAACCCGCTGGGCCGCTTCTGCCGCGGTCTCCTGCTGGCCCGTCGTCCACGGCGTTAGCCCCCCCCTAAAAAATTTCTGGCCGTCTCTCCTACCCGTGGACCATGTCTCCATGTCCCTCGCCAGCCTTTCGCCCTTCTGCCACAATGTCAAGCCCTTCTCTTCCTCACCCGGCTTGACCCAGTCGAGGAGGCGAAGGAGATCTGCTAGAGATCTCCCTGGCGATGGCTCCTGGACACGCTGCTTGGTCAAATCTTGGTGGTTTCTTCTGTCAAGATCGTCATACATAGAGGAGGACCAAGGCGCAGCGTTGAAGGCGAACATATTTATTATATTAATGATCACACGATCAAAACAACAAAACGATGACGTGACAGTCAATGGTAAACACAAACCAAATACGAACAAGAAACCACACCAAATGAATGCCTAACGGCTACCTAAGTATGACTCCCAATCAGAGACAACGAGCTACAGCCGTCTCTGATTGGGAGCCACCCTGGCCAACATAGATATACCAAACCAGAAAGTGAAACCTAGAACACACATAGACTATACACACCCTGGCTCAACATATTAGAGTCCCCAGAGCCAGGGCGTGACACTCATATTATCCCTTTTTATTGCATTAGATGCAAACCATAATAATATGTAAAACCTTTAACCATAAGTTTGCGCAAGTCTTCTCATAAATTATAAGGTACTCTTTTCCCATATTCATCAACATTTTACAGTATTCTGTAACGTACCTGAAATGGCATTTATATTGGTATTCATATTAAATAACAGCTTATGTTTTATTCTGTATCAAATCACTGGAGAGCTATTGTTTACTCCCTGATGAGCAATATTACTTTTTAGATTCATTCTTCAATATCGTTCAGAAAATAATATACTGCTTTCTTATGGGGTTTTTACTTGGTTAAAACACTCCTGAATTGAAATGAGCAATTACTTTAATATTTTATTCCTCTTTATCAACCTTTATTTAAACCGTAGGGCGAATCCACATGGAGACAGCTCCAATCTTTGATACTGGCCAAAAGAAAAGAACGTCCAGATCTCAAACTGCATCAGAAGGCTTGTAGGGAAAATATGGCAATGCAGTGCTTGTTAAACCTACATGGAATGTTTCACAAAATGGCATCTATTTACTGGAAATATCCAATTAAATGAAAGCATTACCAATGGCTTTCTGCATCATCTAGCAGTGCTTCGGATCTATAAACAACATCCTACAGTTACAGTACTTTGAAATCCTGTAATAGGAACTAAGAAAGTTTCAGTTGACATTTAGAAGTTTAGTCAGCCAGGTTACATACATAAAAAACATTTTTTTCTTTAAATCTGCCTGACTGTACATTTCTGCATGGGCCCTGGTTAATCCTTTGGAGTGGTTTGCCATAAATCAGCAGAGTTTTTAATTGAAGTAGAGGCCAAGCTGCTCTGATCGAACAGATGAATCCAATGTGCCATATGGATGAATGAGTCATGAGGAAGGACTGGTGGAAGGACTTTGTGCACTATATAGAGATGACATTGGTGTCTCCTCTTGAAGATATAGTGCTTAATTTGATACATTACCAATGGAAACCCTATCCCTCTTTATTATTCCCACTGTTGTGACCTACTTGTATGAATGGCAGATAAAATATGAGAGATACTGTATATGCTACATAATGCTGCTGATAGAGTCCCAGTCTGAGGTCCCTGTCTGTTGCTCTTCTCTGTTCAAAAGGTGGAGCCCTGGTGCAGTTTTGGAACGGTTGTAGCAAGAATGTGCTAATTTTGCTCTTAGAAAATCAATATTTGGTGTATTGGGTTGAGGCTATGTAATAACTAACAAGCTGAGAGGCCTACTGTGTAAGACAAATAATTGAAAATCGTTGTTGTGGCTTATCGTCCAAACAGCCACCTCCAGGGAAATCACATCACTGGCCTGAACATTCCATGTTGCAACTGTTTCATGATTAGGCTAAACTTTTGGAAAACCTTTCTAGATACTTGTCACGTCTCCTCCCGTTGCTCCCCTCTGGCGCTCTGATTCGCCGGTCTACTGAGCCACCGGTCTGAGCGCACCACCTCGGCAACACCGGAATGGAAACCCAACGCACCCTAATCACCTCCAGCGCACCTGCACCTCATCATCTCATCACCACCCATATTTAGCCCTGGACTGTTCTGGATGATGTTGTGTGTGATTGTTTAGCTTTGTGTCGTGTACTCTATTTTTGTTATTTCTCTTTGTCATTGTTAAGTAAACCTTGACCTTGTTAATTCCTGCGTCTGCGTCCTGCCTCTTCGTATACTCAGTAGTTGTCACAATACTTCAAATCAAAATCAAATCAAATTGTATTTGTCACATACGTCGAATAACGAGCCATTCCTAACAATGCAGAGTTTCACAATAATAATAAATCAAATAAAAATAGTAACAAAAGAGGAATAAAATAAAATACACAAGAATGGAGCTATGTACAGGGAGTACCTGCACCAGATCAATGTGCAGAGGTACGAGGTATTAGATAGTGTAAAGTGACTAGGCATCAGGATAGATAATAATAAGAGTAAAATAAAGAACAGAGTAGCAGCAGCAAATGATGAGTGTTAAAGTGTGTGTATGTGTATGCATGTGTGTGTGTTTGCATTGTGTCGGTATGCGTGTGTTTGTTGTGTGTGTGTGTGGGGGTTTAGTGTGGGAGTGTCAATGTAGTGTGTGTGTGAGTGAGTGTGTACTTTATATGGTGTGTATAGACTGAGTAAACCAAACATTAGGAACACCATCCTAATATTGAGTTGCCCCCCCCTTTTGTCCTCAGAACAGCCTCAATTTGTTGAGGCATGGACTCTACAAGGTTTCTGGCCCATGTTGACGCTAATGCTTCCCACAGTTGTGTCAAGTTGGCTGGATGTCCTTTGGGTGGTGGACCATTCTTGATACACACATGAATCTGCAGACCGTGAAAAACCCAGTAGCTCTTGACACAAACCGGTGCGCCTGGCACCTACAACCATACCCCGTTCAAAGGCACTTAAATCTTTTGTCTTTCCCATTCACCCTCTGAATGGCACACATACATAATCCATGTCTCATTTGTCTCAAGGCTTAAAAATCCTTCTTTAACCTGTCTCTTCCCCTTCATCTATACTGATTCAAATGGATTTAACAAGTGACATCAATAAGGGATCATACCTTTCACCTTGATTCACCTGGTCAATCTATGTAATGGAAAGAGCAGTTCTTAATGTTTTCTAAACTTAGTATAAATAGTCTAGTGAGTGTGCGTAGGGTCAGTGCAGATTGTTCGGGTACCATTCATTGACTATTTAGCAGTCAGGCTATTTAGCAGTCTTATGGCTTGGGGGTAGGAGCTGTCTTGGAGCCTGTTGGTCCGAGAGTCGATGCTCCGGTACCGTTTACTGGACGGTAGCAAAGTGAACAGTCTATGGCTTGGGTGGATAGAGTCTTTGACAATTTTTTGGGCCTTCCTCTGTCACCGCCTGATATAGAGGTCCTGGATGGCAAGGAGCTCAGCCCCAGTGATGTACTGGGCTGTCCGCACCACCCTCTGTACCACTTTGCAGTCAAGGGCGGTGCATTTGCAAGTATTCAAGTAGTGATGCAGCCAGTCAAGAGACACTCGATGCTGCAGCTGTATAACTTTTTGAAGTTCAGAGGGCCCATGCCAAATCTTTTCAGCCTCCTGAGGGGGAAGAGGAGCTGCCGTGCCCTCTGCATGACTGTGAGGGTGTGTGTGGACCATGTTAAGTCCTTAGTGATGTGTATGCCAAGGAACTTGAAGCTTTCGAACCACTCCACAACAGCCCTGTCGATGTGGATGGGGGTGTGCTCTCCCCTCTTTTTCCTATAGTCCACGATCAGCTCCTTGGTCTTACTGACGTTGAGGGTGAGGTTGTTGCCCTGGCACCACACTGCTAAGTCTCTGACCTCCTCCCTGTAGGCTGTCTCATCACCGTCTGTGATCAGGCCTACCACTGTCGTGTCGTCAGCAAACATGATGATGGTGTTGGCTGTGCGTGGCCATGCAGTCTTGGGTGAACAGGGAGTACATTAGGGGATCCAGTTGCAGAGGGAGGGGTTCAGTCCCAGGGTCTCTAGCTTGGTGATGAGCCTGGAGGGCACTATGGTATTGAACGCTGAACTGTAGTCTATGAACAGCATTCTCACAGGTGGGAGAGGGCAGTGTGAAGTGCAATTGAGATAGTGTCATCTGTTGATCTGTTGGGGCAGTATGCGAATTGGAGTGGGTCTAGAGTGTCTGGGATGATGGTGTTGATGTGTGTCATGACCATGTTTGTTTTGTTGGGTTAAAAAAACAGATGTGGACCAAACCAACTGTTAAAAACTTGCCTATGTAGCGCAGTACACTAGTTCAAGAATGGGCTAAATAAGATTTTTTTACTGAAATTCACCCCATGCTACACCGAGGCCAGATATACGTTGCACAGTCGACATTCTAGGTGAAAATGACAGAACTTCTCCTCTGTCACGCCTGGAGAGGAGAGGATCCGATCTATCGAGACCAGCTGGTAAACCGGATCCAGCCACCTACACCCCAGCCCCTGGAGGGATCCAGATATCCCGGCCACCGGCGTTTGATGGGACGGCAGCGCGATGTAAGGGATTCCTACTCCAACTGGAGTTGTATTTCTCCAGCATCAGGCCGGCGCCCCGGGAGCGGGAGAAGGTATCCGTCCTCGTTTCCTGCCTTTGTGGGAAAGTCCTGGAGTGGGCCAACGCAGTGTGGAACGAGGGAGGTACCGCGTTGGAGGACTACGGGGAGTTTGCTCGCTTCTTTCGGCCCGTTTTTGATCACTCGCCTGAGGGTCGAGAGGCGGGCGAACGACTGGTTCATCTGAGGCAGGGGACGAGGACTGCTCAGGACTACGCACTGGAGTTCCGGACACTGGCAGTGGGGTCCGGTGGAACGAGCGGGCACTGATCGACCATTTCCGGTGCCACCTAAGGGAGGACGTCCGACGGGAGCAAGCCTGCCAGGATGCCATGCTATCGTTCTCCCAACTAGTGGACATGGCCATCCGGCTGGACACTCTGCTAGCAGCCAGAGGATGTCCTGGTAGGGGTCTACCCGTTCCCACTCCGGACGAGTCTGACCCCGAGCAGATGGAGCTGGGGAAAGCCACCGGTCGAGAGAGCGCAGGAGGACGGCGACAGTGCCACTCTGGTGGCACGAAGGGACAATCCACCTCACGTCGCAGTCAACGTTCTTTTGGGTCTGGAGGCGGTAGGCAGGGTACTCACGCATCACCCCAGGTAACGAACACCCAAACGTGTTCAGAGCCCTTTGCGGTGCACTGTACTTTATCTATCTCCTTTCCTGATCACTTGGTAGGTTCCCAGTGTAAGGCGCTAGTCGATTCAGGCGCAGCTGGGAATTTTATGGACAGGGCATTTGCACGCCGTCAAGGCATTTCATTGGTTCCCCTAACCATTTCACTCCCCATCAGAGCACTTGATAGTCGACCATTAGGGTCCAGGTTGGTTAAGGAAGTTACGGTACCAGTCACCATGATTACGCAGGAGACGCATGTTGAGCAGATCACCTTTATGATTATTGAGTCTCCTGCTTACCCTGTAGTCTTGGGTATCCCGTGGTTTGCCCTTCACAACCCCAATTTCTCATGGCCGCAGAGGGTTCTTACGGGGTGGTCGCGTGAGTGTCCAGGTAGGTGTCTAGGAGTTTCCATTGGTGCGACCACGGTGGAAAGTCCAGACGGTACCCCCACCATGCGCATTCCCCCTGAATACCATGATCTGCCGCTCGCGTTTTCCAAGACGCAAGCGACTAAATTACCACCTCATCGGGAGGGGGATTGCGCGATAAACCTTCGGGTAGACGCTGTACCTCCAGGAGTCATGTGTATCCCCTGTCGCAGGCGGAAACGGAGGCTATGGAAACATACGTCACAGAGTCCCTGCGCCAGGGTTATATACGTCCCTCCACTTCACCTGCCTCCTCGAGTTTCTTCTTTGTGAAGAAGAAAGATGGCGGTTTACGCCCGTGCATTGATTATCGACCACTGAATAATGTGACGGTACGATTTAGTTATCCTCTTCCCCTCATTCCTTCAGTGATTGAGTCAATGCATGGGGCCCGCTTTTTCACCAAATTAGACCTCAGGAGTGCCTACAACCTGGTGCGTATTCGGGAAGGGGATGAGTGGAAAACAGCATTCAGCACAACCTCGGAGCATTATGAATACCTGGTGATGCCCTACGGTTTGATGAATGCTCCATCCATTTTCCAGTCCTTTGTGAACGAGGTGTTTCGGGACATGCTTGGTGTGGTGGTCTACATCGATGACGTCCGCGCCGAGCATGTGTCCCTGGTTCACAAGGTACTGGTCCGACTGCTGGAAATTATCTTTATGCCAAGGCAGAGAAGTGTGAGTTTTTCCAGCAGTCAATCTCCTTCCTCGGATATCGCATTACCACCACAGGTGTGGAGATGGAGGGAGACCGCATTGCAGCCGTGCGTAATTGGCCGACTCCAACCACGGGAAAGGAGGTGCAGCGCTTCCTTGGCTTTGCCAACTACTATCTAATGTTTATTCGGGGATTTGGCAAGGTCGCAGATCCCATTACCTCCTTGTTGAAGGGTGGGCCGTCCCGGCTCCGCTGGTCTGCTGAGGCTGATTTGGCCTTCAGTAGATTGCGGGGTCTGTTCACCGTTCGTAGTGGAGGTGGATGCGTCCGAGGTAGGGGTAGGAGCTGTCTTATCCCAATGCTCGGGCACGCCACCCAAGCTCCGCCCCTGTGCCTTCTTTTCTAAGAAGCTCAGCTCGGCGGTGCAGAACTACGGCGTTGGTGATCGGGAGCTGTTGGCTGTTGTCCAAGCTTTGACGGTGTGGAGACATTGGCTCGATGGGGCGAAACACCCTTTCCTCGTCTGGACAGACCACCATAACCTGGAGTACATTCGGGCAGCGAGGAGGCTGAATCCTCGCCAGGCCAGATGGGCCCTCTTCTTCACCCGGTTTGATTTCACACTCTCATACATTCCGGGTACGAAGAACGTGAAGGCAGACGCACTGTCTCAGCTGTATGACACAGAGGAGAGGCCCAGAGACAACACCCCCATACTCCCAGCCTCATGCATTGTGGCGCCGGTAGTATGGGCGATGGACGCAGATATAGCGCAGGCACAGATACATCTCCACCGCAGTGTCCAGCTGGGCTGAAGTACGTGCCTGCGTACCCTCCTCTGGTCATCCAGGTATCGGTCGTACAATGTGCTGCCTGACCGAGAAGTACTGGTGACCTACCATGTTTCCTCATGCTCAGTGTGCGCCCAGAGTAAGGCACCTAGGCACCTCCCAGCGGGTAAGCTACAACCTTTACCAGTTCCACAACGACCATGGTCTCACCTGAGTATTGATTTTCTCACTGATCTTCCCCCCTCCCAAGGTAACACCACTATCCTGGTCGTTGTGGACCGCTTTTCAAAGTCCTGCCGCCTCCTTCCTCTGCCCGGTCTCCCCACGGCCCTCCAAACTGCGGAGGCTCTGTTTACTCACGTCTTCCGGCACTACGGGGTACCAGAGGATATGATGTCCGACCGAGGTCCCCAGTTAACGTCTAGAGTCTGGAAGGCGTTCATGGAACGTCTGGGGGTCTTGGTCAGCCTGACCTCTGGATTTCACACCAAGAGTAATGGGCAGGTGGAAAGGTGTTCGTACCGGGGGATCAGGTCTGGCTCTCGACCCAGAATCTGCCCCTCCGCCTGCCCTGCCAGAAGCTGAGCCCACGGTTTGTGGGGTCGTTTAAAGTCCTGAGGAGAATAAACGAGGTGACATACAGGTTGTTACTCCCCCCTGATTACCGTATGAACCCCTGTCTCGTATGAACCCCTGTCTCTCCTCAGGCCGGTGGTAGCTGGTCCGCTCCAGGAGTCTGAGGTGTGGGAGGTTCCTCCATCTCCTCTGGACATTGAGGGGGCCCCGGCGTACTTGGTCCGTTCCATCCTGGATTTAGGCATTGGGTGGGGGGCCTTCAGTATCTCTTGGAGTGGGAGGGGTACGGTCCGGAGGAACGGTGCTGGGTCCCAAGGCAGGACATCCTCGATCCCTCCCTGTTGAGGGATTTCCACCGTCGCCATCCGACTCGCCCTGCTCCGCGTCCTCCTGGCCGTCCCCGAGGCCGGGGTCGGCGACTGCTGGAGGCGCGCGTCGGGGGGTACTGTCACGACTTCCGCCAAGGCTGCCCGAAGGCTTCGGCGTTCGTTGTCACCGGAGTACTAGCTACTGCCGATCCCATTCTCATCACTCCACTCGTCATGTCTTGTCAATCACACACACCTGGTGCTCATTCCCCTAATTAGTATGTGTATAAGTGTTCCCTCTGTTCCCCTTGCGTGTAGCTCGGTTGAGCTACTATTCACTATGTTTATGCCAAGGTGGATGTTTTCCCTTGTAATAGTTTCGTTTGACGCTTTGGGCGTTTGATTTATGTAAACGGAATAACCTCTGGACTTCGGTATTTTACCTCCTGCGCCTGACTCCTTCATTCACACCTCGTCACATCCTCTCATCCACTGTCTTACACTTTTCCCCTTGTCTTTCCTGCAGTTTCCATGGTAACTATGTGTTGCATGACTGGTTGTTAGCCTGACTGGTTGTCAGCCCACTCAGGCAATGCAGTACTGCGCAGTACTCTTGGTGTGAAGTCAGAAATAAAACATTCTCTCCGTTCATTTCACCATTACACCATCTCACCACCACAACAGCTGAGAGAGAGACCCAGGCACTTCCCCCTCAGACTTCATGTGTCCCCTCTCACTGCAATGAGCTCATACTAGTCCATTCTCTCTTTAGCCCTCCAAACCCTGGGTGAGTTGTAGCCTAGGTTTTTATAAACACAAGCATAGTTACTGTATATCAATGGGCACTGACCTCATTAACTAAGACCATATAACCCTGAACCTCACCCTCTAAAGCAAATTAGGTTTTATGCTTTGTTCACTACAAACAAGACATCCTGACAAGGCTGTGTATTTCAATGGGAAAGGAAGTAAGGTCCTAAAGACCACTGGATCTGGGTTAGAGAGTAGTAGCCTGCTGTCAGTTTTGGAGATAATTAAGATGAAAAGAAATAGAAAGGATAATGCAATGGTTTTACAGGAGGTTATGCATCAGGACTGCCTTAACAAGAACCAACAGAGGATGGTTGAGTTGGACCCTGTTTGGGAGAGTCAGAGAGTGGTCATATTTCAACAGCATCTTCTCTCCCTAGCATGATAATGGAAGACTACAGTTCTATGATCCTGTTACTGTAAGAAGATAAGCTTTTACAAGGGTAGGGTCAGTGAGTCAGCATTTAGAGCCTCTTGTTTGACAAAGCAAGAAATATCCTGAGCCCCTGCTCTGCAATAAGACGTAGATGAGACAATGTGTCTCGTCTGTCTCCACTCCTCTCAGGCCTTAATGCCTGTGTTCAGCACATTGATTCAGTATTATAAAGCCATTCACAGGCTGTGAGGCGAGATTAATGGTCTCAATAAAAGTGAAACACACTGGCAATAAAAGCAATTGAGGCTCTTTTGTTTGATGAGATGCTGCTCCTAAACCCATATCACATGACAAATTGTCATTTGGCGGGGCATTTTTGTTTTTCTTTATCTCTGAGTATAGGGCTGACTGTATTCTTCACATTCTTGGACTTATGTATAGGCTATACTCACTGGTTTATTGAGTGGTCTTCATTTCTCACTGTGTTGCAGTGATAAAATGCGGGAACAGAAATACCAAAGTAGGCCAGTGTGAGGCATTTTGGGATGCCAGGACACCCCCTGGGCTTCTACAGAAGAAGACATCCATTTAATATAGCTTCCCTTTATTCCACATTGTTTCATTTTTAAAGGGAAATTCTCTAAATTAAAGCATGTTTAAGTCCTGTCAGTACTTCAGTTTAATGTTATGACTCTGCATAGCGCAAATAGATTATACATTTCCAATTTAATCCATCTTGTGAATTGATATTGTAAAATGTAAGCTCTGTTTACCCAAGATTACTTATCCAAATGTTTCCTTGCCTGCAATTTGTATTATTCAGGAATGTGAATAGAAGTACAACGTATGTTGTTCTCTGTGAGGTAGAAGACCCCTTTCATTTTACATCAGTGATAGAGAGACATAATGAACTCAATTATAGTCAACTAATTCAATGTATTAGAAAAGAGCTCTAGGTCTTTGGGCCAAATGAGCACAGAAGATGTGAGAAGTTACAGTTATTAGGAAAGGTTTCTTACACTGACAGAAGGTAGCATTTCCTCTACAATGTAGAATGCGGTGACTGAGGAAATGATGAATACTGAATATCATTGATATGCATTGAAAAGGTATCATGAGAACAGTGTTGTCTGAGTTCACTGCCAGTGCATTTTACCTCAGAAAGCAGACTAAAGACACAGAGATGCTACAGGCAGGTGAGGGAATATATTTATGAATGACCATATGCTTTGCAGGTGCACTTATTCAAAATACGCTGTGATTTTCACTATCACATGGCAACACTTTTTCTCCCTCCCTTTTGTTCCCTCCACCCGGAGCCTGGCTGTGACAAACATAGGCTGTATGTATAGGATGTATGGATTGTGCTCTGCCCCGCTCTCCTTCTCATCTCTATGATAATGTGTGTTTGCAGCACTTCCGTGTGAGCTATGTCAATATGTGTCCCAGAAATGGGATACCTAAGGGATTTCTGCTCCACTTTCCCCTCCCTCCGTTTATTAATTTATCTCTCTAATATTTGTGCCATGCCTGTCTGGACTGTGGATGGGAGGGTGATGTCTGTGAGATGGTCTTTAAGCGGAAGAGCAGCATGACTTACCTGTGTTCATCTCAATGGCCTGCAGGAATGATATTGTTGAATGGCATTGTAAGAAAGAGACCGAGGGACTCAGTCTAGAATGGCACTGGCGACTAGATGGTGTTGGTGGAGTGGAAGGAGGGTTGCGGCAAACAAGATTTCCAAGTTTAGGTTGTTTTTCGTTTTGTCTTGTAAATTGTAGAAGCTCCAGTGAGCAATAGGGGGAAAGGTTTGCAGGAACTTTAATTTAAATAAAGTTGCACTAGCATCGAAAAGCAAAGCTAAGATAAACAGCTGCTTAAATCAAGACTAGAAACACTGCAAAGACCTGCAGAACACTATGCCCAGATAGGCAACCTCGCCAGAAGGTGAATATAACAATAGCTATTAGCTGTTGCCTGTAGCTTGGCCTCAGCCACACTCTGCCCTTTCTTTTACTAGAACGCTATAGAGAGCTGGTTATACACTCAGTGGCCAGTTTATTAGGTACATCCATCTAGTAGGACCCCCCTGTAGCCATGAAGGGATGCACCTGGTCAGCAACAATGTTCAGATACGCTGTGGCGTTCAAACGTTGCTCAATTGGTATCAAGAGTGCCAGGAAAACATTCCCCACACCATTACACCACCGCCACCAGACTGTACCTACCATTGACACCAGACAGGCCATGGACTCATGCTGCTTACGCCAAATCCTGACTCTGCCATCAGCATGACACAACAGGAACCGGGATTCATCGGACCAGGCAATGTTTTTCCACTCCTCAATTGTCCGGTGTTGGTGATCGCGTGCCCACTGGAGCCGCTTCTCAAATCAAATCAAATCAAATTGTATTTGTCACATGCGCCTAATAAAACAGGTGTAGACCTTACCGTGAAATGCTTACTTACAAGCCCTTAACCAACAATGCAGTTCAAGAAATAGAGTTAAGAAAATATTTACTAAATAAACGAACGTTTATTTTGTTTTTTTAAGTAACACAATAAAATAACAATAATGAGGCTATAGTTGAAGTTGGAAGTTTACATACACCTTTGCCAAATACATTTCAACTCAGTTTTTCACAATTCCTGACATTTAATCCTAGTAAGAATTCCCTGTCTTAGGTCAGTTAGGATCACCACTTTATTTTAAGAATGTGAAATGTCAGAATAATAGTAGAGAGAATAATTTATTTCAGATTTTATTTCCTTCACCACATTCCCAGTGGGTCAGAAGTTTACATACACTCAATTAGTATTTGGTAGCATTGCCTTTAATTTGTTTAACTTGGGTCGAACATTTTGGGTAGCCTTCCACAAGCTTCCCACAATAAATTGGGTGAATTTTGGCCCATTCCTCCTTACAGAGCTGGTGTAACTGAGTCAGGTTTGTAGGCCGCCTTGCTCACACACGGTTTTTCAGTTCTGCCCACAAATTGTATATAGGGTTGAGGTCAGGGCTTTGTGATGGCCACTCCAATACCTTGACTTTGTTGTCCTTAAGCAATTTTGCCTCAACTTTGGAAGTATGCTTGGGGTCATTGTCCATTTGGAAGACCCATTTGCGACCAAGCTTTAACATCCTGACTGATGTCTCCGGCAGCAAAGCACCCCCACAGCATGATGCTGTCACCCCCGTGCTTCACGGTTGGGATGGTGTTCTTCGGCTTGCAAGCTACCCCATTCTTCCTCCAAACATAACGATGGTCATTATGGCCGAACAGTTCTATTTTTGTTTCATCAGACCAGAGGTCATTTCTCCAAAAAGTACGATCTTTGTCCCCATGTGCAGTTGCAAACCGTAGTCTGGCTTTTTTATGGTGGTTTTGGAGCAGTGGCTTCTTCCGTAGATGTCCTAACCGACTTACCAAAACTATAGTTTGTTAACAAGAAATGTGTGGAGTGGTTGGAAAACGAGTTGTAATGACTACAACCTAAGTGTATGTAAACTTCCGACTTCAACTGTATATACAGGGGGTATCGGTACTGAGTCAATGTGCGGGGGTACAGGTTAGTCGAGGTAATTTCTACATGTAGGTAGGGGTAAAGTGACTATGTATAGATAATAAACAGTGAATAGCAGCAGTGTAAAAGCAATGTGGGGGGGTGTCAATGTAAATATTCCAGGTGGCCATTTCATTAATTGTTCAGCAGTCTAATGGCTTGGGGGTAGAAGCTGTTAAGGAGCCTTTTGGACCTAGACTTGGCGCTCCGGTACCGCTTGCCAAGCGGTAGCAGAGAGAACAGTCTATGACTTGGATGACTGGAGTTTTTGACAATTTTTTGGGCCTTCCTCTGACACTGCCTCGTATATAGGTCCTGGATGGCAGGAAGTTTGGCAACAGTGATGTACTGGGCTGTAGGCACTACCCTCTGTAGCGCCTTACGGTCGGATGCCGAGCAATTGCCATACCTGGCGGTGATGCAACTGGTCAGGATGTTGCAGCTGTAGAACTTTGAGGATCTGGGGACCCTTGCCAAATATTTTCAGTCTCCTGAGGGGGAAAATGTGTTGTCATGCCCTCTTCACGACTGTCTTGGTGTGTTTGGACCATGATAGTTTGTTGGTGTTGTGGACACCAAGGAACTTGAAACTCTGCACCCGCTCCACTACAGTCCCGTTGATGTTAATGGGGGCCTGTTCGGACCTCCTTTTCCTGTAGTCCACAATCAGCTCCTTTGTCTTGCTCACATTGAGGGAGAAGTTGTTGTCCTGGCACCACACTGCCAGGTCTCTGACCTCCTCCCTATAGGCTGTCTCATCGTTGTCGGTGATCAGGCCTACCACTGTTGTGTCGTCAGCAAACTTAATGATGGTGTTGGAGTCGTGCTTGGCCACGCAGTCATGGGTGAACAGGGAGTATAGCGCTCAGGAGGGGACTAAGCACGCACCCCTGAGGGGCCCCAGTGTTGAGGATGAGCGTGGCAGATGTGTTGTTGCCTACCCTTACCACCTGAATGCGGCCCATCAGGAAGTCCACGATCCAGTTGCAGAGGGAGGTGTTTAGTCCCAGGTTCCTTAGCTTAGTGATAAGCTTTGTGGGCACTATGGTGTTGAACACTGAGCTGTAGTCAATGAACAGCATTCTCACATAGGTGTTCCTTTTGTCCAGGTGAGAAAGGGCAGTGTGGAGTGTGATTGAGATTGCATCATACGTGAGTGCTATGGGGCGGTAGTCATTTAGGCAGGTTACCTTTGCTTTCTTGGGCACAGGGACTATGGTGGTCTGCTTGAAACATGTAGGTATTACAGACTCAGTCAGGGAGAGGTTGAAAATGTCAGTGAAGACACTTGCCAGTTGGTCCGCGCATGCTCTGAGTACACATCCTGGAAATCTGTCTGGCCCTGTGGCCTTGTGAATGTTCACCTGTTTAAAGGTCTTGCTCACATCGGCTACGGAGAGCGTGATCACACAGTCGTCGGAAACAGCTGGTGCTCTCATGCATGCTTCGGTGTTGCTTGCCTGGAAGCGAGCATAAAAGGCATTTAGCTCATCTGGTAGGCTCGCGTCACTGGGCAGCTCGCGGCTGGGTTTCCGTTTGTAGTCCGTAATAGTTTGCAAGCCCTGCCACATCCTACGAGTGTCAGAGCCGGTGTAGTAGAACTCAATCTTAGTCCTGCATTGACGCTTTGGCTGTTTGATGGTTCATCTGAGGGCATAGCAGGATTTATTATAAGTGTCCGGATTAATTTCCCGCTCCTTGAAAGCGGCAGCTCTAGCCTTTAGCTCGGTGCGGATGTTGCCTGTAATCCATGGCTTCTGGTTGGGATATGTACGTACGGTCACTATGGGGATGACGTCGTCGATGCACTTATGCACTTGATGTAGCTGGTGACTGAGGTGGTATACTCCTCAAAGCCATTGGATGAATCCCGGAACACATTCCAGTCTGTGCTATCAAAACAGTCCTGTAGCGTAGCATCTGCGTCATCTGACCACTTCCGTATTGACCGAATCACTGGTACTTCCTGCTTTAGTTTTTGCTTGTAAGCAGGAATCAGGAGGATATAATTATGGTTAGATTTGCCAAATGGAGGGTGAGGGAAAGCTTTGTATGCGTCTCTGTGTGTGGAGTAAAGGTGGTCTAGAGTTTTTTTCCCTCTGGTTACACATGTGACATGCTGTCAAAAATTAGGTAAAACGGATTTAAGTTTGCCTGCATTAAAGTCCTTTGCCACTAGGAGCACCACTTCTGGATGAGCATTTTCTTGTTTGCTTATGGCCTTATACAGCATGTTGAGTGCGGTCTTAGTGCCAGCATCGGTTTGTGGTGGTAAATAGACGGCTACGAATAATATAGATGAAAAGTATCTTGGTTGATAGTGTGGTCTACAGCATATCATGAGGTACTCTACCTCAGGCGAGCAATACCTCGAGACTTCTTTAATATTAGACATTGCGCACCAGCTGTTATTGACAAATTGTGACGCGTACTGAGTGTACGAAGAGGCAGGACGCAGACGCAGGAATTAACAAGGTCAAGGTTTACTTAACAATGACAAAGAGAAATAACAAAGATAGAGTACACGACACCAAGCTAAACAATCACACAAAACATCATCCAGAACAGTCCAGGGCTAAATAGGGGTGGTGATGAGATGATGAGGTGCAGGTGCGCTGGAGGTGATTAGGGTACGTTGGGTTTCCATGGTTTCCAGGTGGTGCTCTCAGGTCGGTGGCTCAGTAGACCGGCGAATCAGAGCACCGGAGGGGAGCAACGGGAGGAGACGTGACACAAATAGACACACACCCCACCCCTCGTCTTACCAGACGTAGCTGTTCTGTCCTGCCGATGCACGGAAAACCCAGCCAGCTCTATGTTATCCGTGTCGTCGTTCAGCCACGACTCGGTGAAACCTAAGATATTACAGTTTTTAATGTCCCGTTGGTAGGATAGTCTTGATCGTAGATCATCCAGTTTATTTTCCAGTGATTGCACATTGGCCAATAGAACGGAAGGTAGAGGTGGTTTACCCACTCGCCGACGAATTCTCACAAGGCACCCCGACCTCCGCCCCCTGTATTTCCATATTTTCTTCACGCGAATGACGGGGATTTGGGTCTGGTCTCGGGGAAGCAGTATATCCTTCGCCTCGGACTCATTAAATAAAAAATATTTGTCCAGTTCGAGATGAGTAAACGCTGTTCTGATGTCCAGAAGCTCTTTTCGGTCATAAGAGATGGTAGCAGCAACATTATGTACAAAATATGTTACAAACAATGCAAAAAAACAAACAAAATAGCACAGTTGGTTAGGAGCCCGTCAAACGGCAGCAATCCCCTCCGGCACCATTATTATTATCTTCTTCTTGCTTTTAGCTGATAGGAGTGAAACCCGGGTTTGGTCGTCTGCTGAAATAGCCCATCCGTGACAAGGACCGACGAGTTGTGCGTTCCGAGATGCTGTTCTGCACACCACAGTTGTACTGCACCGCTATTTGCGGTTTGTGGCCCGCCTGTTAGTTTGCACGATATTTGCCATTCTCCTTCCACCTCTCTCATCAACGAGCTGTTTTTGCCCAAAAGACTGCCACTGACTGCATGTTTTTTGTTTGTCGCACCATTCTCGTTAAATCCTAGACACTGTCATGCGTGAAAAGCCCAGGAGGCCGGCTGTTTCTGAAATACTGGAACCGGCGCGACTGGCACACACGATCATAGCACGCTCAAAGTCGCTTAGGTCACTTGTTTTGCCCATTCTAATGTTCAATCGAACAGCAACTGAATGCCTCGATGCCTGTCTGCCTGCTTTATATAGCAAGCCACGGCCACACGACTCACTGTCTGTAGGAGCGAACCATTTTCATGAACGGGGTGTATAAATAAACTGGCCGCAGAGTGTATACTGTAGCTCCACCTTGATCCTGGAAGATTCCAACAACAGGTGAGTCAGGAAATAGATAGACTGTTTAGACGTGAATATTCTTTCAGCATAGAATGCAATATGTAAATCCTGTGGTCCATTTTTATATCAATTTTAACCCATAATTTAATATCAAAATGCTGAGCGTTAAATTCTCACCAAGGACAGAGTAGTGCACTCGCATTACAATTGGAGAGTGTAGGCCTATGTGTTGGTCCATTTGTTAGAGTCAGTGGAGGAGTAGTAGTACTCCACACAGGCATTAACCACAATAAAGCTTCCCTGCATTTGAACTCTATGAATACCTATAGAACATACACCCACAAAGAACATATATATTCAATTTTATTTTGTGGAAAATGCCATATTGCAAGGCATGATTGGTGCTCAAGAGGTCAGAGAAAGGAGATATGTTGCTGATTTTGGCTCGGTGGCCATGCATCCTGCCTCTTTGGTCTGGCATTTGTCTTGAGGTCAGGATTCTAACATGAATGAGTTGAGTGGCTGGAGCTACAGTACTACTTTCAGTGAATCTGGTTGCCATCGTGACTGACACCACTTGACTATTGAGTCAAGTGTTATGTGGGAGAGACACAGATGCAGATGCTCACTAACTAACTTATGTAAGCCATTTTAACTGTCGATAGTGGGTTATACATTGCTCAATGACCATGCATGTAGTTTTGACTCACTCATAGGGAAAACATTTAGCAACATTTGGCTTTAATCTAAAAATGAACATCCAAATATAAGATGTCACAAACACTCTGAGGAATATGCTGCAAATCGTCCTTTATGTTATGTACCAAACCATCTGAGCTATACAATACATCACCATTTTGAGATGAGGCTTTCTGTGTCTCCCCCAGCTACTGCCTATACAGCCCTAAACCGAATCAGGCCCATTAGAGCATGTTGGGGGAACGAAGGGAGACACTCTTTCTCTCCATTGATCCGCCCACATGGCTCCCCTCAGTAGCTGTGATTTAACCACTTTGAGTCTGTGCGTGGCTCCACCACAGGCAGCCTTAATTCATCAGGTCGCCCCCGTCTTCCATGGGAATCCACTAACACCACTACCTACACTAAAGCTGCCATGGCCTGGGAGTCACGAGGCTGGGAGGAATGGGGATCTGAAGGGGTCTGTCATTGTTTACCTGGACAGGCGGTGGTGTTGGGAATGGTGGTGGGAGGTGACATATTACTCATCAGGGCAAGGTGGTTGGTGTGAGGGCTCATCTTTATGTACACAGTGTTGGAGTACAGCTGCAGATTAGATTACTCATCACTTTACCTGCTGTGTGGGTGTGTGGGAGAGTTACAAGTGTGAATGTGCTGTTAATACACTGGGGTATTGCCCAGTGAGTTTTACATAGTCATTGTATGGTGCTTTACCATGAATTTGATGCAGCATAGTGAAACAGGGAGAAACCATGACTACATGGGTTAAGATGACATGCTGTCAGGCTAAGTCTATCTTTATCTCAGACTGCCGTCCTTCAGTGTAGTAAACCATACCCTCTGTGCTCTTTTACACTTGCCGACTTCGGAAGCCCACTTTAGAGAACCACACTACAAAACACATCTCGGCTGATACTCACTTAAACAATATATTACAGGATAATTACATGTGTTGAGAAAGAAAATTGATTTATGCAACATAATTTAAGTAAAATGCCTCTGGCAAGTCTTGCATTTGTGCATGCAGCAACATTTCTGTTTTAAGGAAAGAAAAGCTCTCATTTGCCTCAGGGACATTCAAACTATAAACACTTAGTATTTATTTTTCTGTCTTTACTTGATTGATTTCAATTGTAAAGTATTTTTTTCTGTAATATATTTTTTGTTATGTGTCGTACCCCAGGAAGACTAGCTGTCGTCATGGTGTCACCTAATGGGGATTGAAATCAAACCAAAATCAAATCAAGGAAAAATATAAAATGGAAAAAGAATGAAATTAAATAATTAATAAGTAAAGTAAACATATCTACAGTAAGTACTATAGGTTTAATATCTAAACTCAGCAGAAAGATATAAAGAGAGCTAAATTAATACTGTATTAGTCAATGTCATATTCAATAACCACTCAAATGTGATCATGAAACATTCATGATTCAATCAGTTGTGTTGTGACAAGGTAGGGGGGTATACACAAGATAGCCCTATTTGGTAAAAGACCAAGTCCATATTATGGCAAGAACAGCTCAAATAAGCAAAGAGAAACGACAGTCCATCATTACTTTATTAAGACATGAAGGTCAGTCAATCCGGAAAATGTCAAGAACTTTGAAAGTTGCAAGTGCAGTCGCAAAAACCATCAACCGCTATGAAAGAATGTTGATGAATTATGAAATTATGAAAAATATTAATAACATTCCACACATGAGGCCACTAGGTCATTTGACTGCAGGAAAGGGATGTAACATATCTTTGAGGAGGGCAGCATGTCTGCTGGTGGACTATCCTGTAGTCTAGAATCTGCTATATATTGTCAGTATGTAAATCAGAGATCAGGAGTTAATATTGATGAGGCAGTCAAGCCCTAATTGCCGCTGTAGTCATGATCATGCCACTGGTTTGTAGGCTATACAGGGAGAGCCACTCGTCTGAGATCCATGGTATGGCAACCAAACAAACATGAACAGAAGGGCACACATCCGTAACGTGGAGCTTGGTATTCTTGAGGATAAAGCTTCTGAAAATAGCCATGTCTCCATCACAACCCTGATGCTGCCTGCTGCCACTCACAGCAGCAACCTCTTCTCTCCTCCAGCTCAGCTTTGGGTTTAATACCCGCGATTCCATTTCATGCCTATGACTCACTCGTCCTCCTTTTGAATCTGAGGGTATGTTTAGTTCTTCTGTAGCACCATAGTTTAAGAGCAGGGATGTGTTATTAGATGTTCTCCTCAGTGAGGCTCAGCCCATCCAGCTAACATTACGGTCACTCACCACCACTCCAATGGAAGTGTATTGATTTGATTGCCATGACAGGGAATCATGCCATAGAACAGAAATAACTTTCAGTGAATTTACATAAACCTATTATATCTACATTCTCTGCTTGAGGGGTGATGATGTAAGGTCAGTTTTGTTCTACAGAGACGTCGTTGTGTTGTTGTAATTTGAAGCGTATTGATGAGAACATTGAATGCAGTATTTGTCTCAGGTTTTGAAACATTAAACTGTGGGCTAAGGTCCTTTTAAATGGGGACATTATTGCTAAATGCCTTTTTCTAGTGCTTCATTATTTGTCACTTATTTTCAAGTTTAAAAGCATTCTTGCGTGAAGACATAAATCGGGTGGCCATCACAGGCATCGGGGTCCACCTGCTCCTCATTAAAAGAGGAAAATGTTTCACTCACTAATGAAAGCACATTACCATGAGTGCTCCAGCAAATTTGGCATGAGGCTGTCAACTACAGGATATTTTGAATGGCAAGATATACAGTGAGGGAAAAAAGTATTTGATCCCCTGCTGATTTTGTACGTTTGTCCACTGACAAAGACATGATAAGTCTATAATTTTAATGGTAGGTTTATTTGAACAGTGAGAGACAGAATAACAACAAAAAAATCCAGAAAAACGCATGTCAAAAATGTTATGAATTGATTTGCATTTTAATGAGGGAAATAAGTATTTGACCCCTCTGCAAAACATGACTTAGTACTTGGTGGCAAAACCCTTGTTGGCAATCACAGAGGTCAGACGTTTCTTGTAGTTGGCCACCAGGTTTGCACACATCTCAGGAGGGATTTTGTCTCACTCCTCTTTGCAGATCTTCTCCAAGTCATTATGTAACGATCCCGGCAGTCTGAGTCGGGTCCGGTCTGTGTACTAGTTTTTCTGCTCGTGGTCTCCAGTTTCCCGAGGGTTCTGGAACGCTCCCTGCCTGGTTGCCGGGCAACGTTGCTAGGCGGGAGCTCTCTTGATTTCCGCACCTGCATCCCATCAGCAATCTGCACACCTGGTCCTGATCATCACCCTTCTTAGGCTCTGGCCTAACATCCATTCCCTGCCGGATCGTTAGCCATGAACAGTATGTTTATCAGCGGATCTAGTCTTAGAGCTTAGAGCATTAGTTTTTGTTGTTTTGCACCTTGTTTGCTTGTTGTATGCTTACCTCTGTTTTGTTCTCCCTGCAGTCACTCGTCCGGAACCTTCACCCCACCTCTGCCTGATGGTCGGCGGCTGCCGAGCCATCATTGGACCAACTACTGCACCCTCAACAACTCATCCACGCCGCCCGCTCTGTTCCCTGGATTATTCAGCTGCACTCGTGGATCAGTTAAATAAACACTCACCTTTGACACCACTTACCTTGTCCTGGTCTGCTTCTGGGTTCTGGCTTAGTAAACCGTGACAGAACGATCCGGCCAGTAATGAACCCAGCGGACCTGGACTCTGTTCGCCATGCCATTACCCATCAGGAGAAGATGTTGGGCCATCATAGCACGGAGCTACAGGAGATCGCGTTGGCAGTTCGGAACCTTTCTACCGGTCTGACGGAGGTCCAGAACCAGCGCAAGTTTCCGGTGGAGGATCCACTACCGGTTTCACCCATCTCGCCTGCCGCGTCTGGAGCTGTGTCCTTCCGTGAGCCCAAGGTTCCGACGCCGGATAAATATGAGGGGGAGCTGGGAAGATGCCGTTCTTTCCTTATGCAGTGTGGGTTAGTGTTCGATCTACAGCCCTACTCTTATGCCACAGACAAGGCTAGGATAGCCTTTGTGATTGAGTTGCTGCGTGGTCGAGCGCTGGAGTGGGCTTCAGCCGTTTGGGAACGACAAGACCCCTGCATGGCTTCATACCAGGGGTTCACGGCCGAGATGAGGAAGCTCTTCGACCATTCCGTCCGAGGGGGGGACGCAGCTAGGCGCCTGTTTTCGCTTCACCAAGGAACTCGCAGCGTGGCCGACTTCGTGATCGAGTTCAAGACGTTGGCTGTGGAGAGTGGGTGGAATGAGGAGTCTCTGCAAGCGGCCTTTTACCAGGGTCTGTCGGAGCAGCTCAAGGATGAGTTGATCTCCTATCCGGAGCCTAGTGACCTGGACAGCTTGGTAGCCTTGTCTATTCGGGTGGATAATCGAGTCCGAGAGCGAAGGAGGGAGAAGCAATGGGGTCCGTCCAATCGATCAGCTTCTCAGGTTCCAGTCGGGTCGGGGATTGGACCAGAATACGTCGATCATCGTCCACCACACAGGATTAGTGGAGAGGTCCTGTCTCCCGATTCTGAACCAATGCAAGTAGGGCGGCACGGGTTAACCAAGGAGGAACGCCAACTCAGACGTAGGACTAACTGTTGCCTCTACTGTGGTGGTTCGGGGCATTACCTCGCCACCTGTTCCCGGCGGTCGTCAAACTGCGCGGCTCGCTAAAGTTGGGAGGACTTTTAGCGAGCCAGTTTCGACCTCTCAATACCTCTGTCAGACCCCGTTTCCCGGCTACCCTTGTGAACAGGAATCAGAGCTTAGCGATTAACGCTTTTATCGATTCAGGTGCCGATGGAAGCTTTCTTGATGCCGAGTTGGTGGAACAGCTGGGGCTTTCCAAGGAGCAATTGCCGGAAGCCATTGAAGCGACCACTCTGAACGGCAGTAGTCTGGCACGTATCACGATGAGGACTGAACCGGTTAAGATGCTGTTGTCGGGGAATCATTCGGAGATGATTTCATTCTTCATTCTGCCGTCTTCCCATGTTCCTCTGGTCCTTGGATACCCCTGGCTGAAGGAACACAATCCCACGTTCGATTGGGTGACGGGCAAGGTAACGAGTTGGAGCCTTGATTGTCATGCTAACTGTCTCAAGACTGCCTGTCCCCATTCGGTTCCCAGTCAGGTGATTGAGGCTAAACCCCCAGATTTGTCCCTGGTTCCCGAGACATATCACGATTTGGGGAAGTGTTCAGTAAGCAGAAGGCTCTGTCACTCCCTCCCCCACCGACCATATGATTGTGCCATCAACCTGTTCCCTGGAGCTGTCTACCCCAAGGGAAGGTTATACAGTATCTCCCGCCCTGAACGTGAGGCTTTGGAGACCTACATCAAGGAGTCCCTAGCTGCTGGTCTCGTTCGTCCCTCGTCATCACCCCTGGGGCAGGATTCTTCTTTGTGGGTAAGAAGGATGGCTCTCTTCGACCGTGTATTGATTATCGGGGGTTGAATGACATCACGGTCAAGAACAAGTATCCCCTGCCCTTGATGAGTTCTGCCTTCGACTCCTTACAGGGTGCTACGGTGTTCACCAAGCTAGACCTACGCAATGCGTATCACATGGTCCGGATCAGAGAGGGAGACGAGTGGTTGACGGGTTTCAATACACCGATGGGTCACCGAGTATCAGGTGATGCCGTTTGGACTGACCAATGCTCCAGCGGTATTCCAGAGTATGGTGAACGACGTCCTGAGAGATATGATCGGTCTCTTTGTGTTTGTTTACCTGGATGACATTCTGATCTTCTCGAAGGAACCTTCCGACCACGTCCAGCATGTCCGGCAGGTTCTGCAGCGATTGTTGGAGAATCGCCTGTTCGTGAAGGCCGAGAAGTGCGAGTTTCACGCCCACACGACATCCTTTCTCGGGTACATCATCTCCAGGGGAGAGATTAGGATGGACCAGGAGAAGGTTAGAGCGGTTCTGGAATGGGCCCAGCCCGGTACGAGATTGCAGCTCCAGAGATTTTTGGGGTTTGCGAATTTCTACCGCAGATTCATCCGGGATTACAGCCGTGTGGCCGCTCCGTTAACTGCCTTGACTTCCAGTATCAGGAGCTTCAAGTGGAATCCGGAGGCGGATCGAGCGTTTCTGGATTTGAAGAGGCGATTCACCAACGCACCGATTCTCTCTCAACCGGACACGGCCCGTCAGTTCGTCGTTGAAGTGGACGCGTCTGATGTGGGAGTTGGCGCCATCCTGTCGCAGCGATGCTCCACGGACAGTAAACTCCATCCCTGCGCCTACTACTCTCGTCGCCTTTCGCCTGCGGAGAGGAATTACGATGTGGGTAACCGGGGAGCTTCTCGCGGTGAAACTTGCCTTGGAGGAGTGGCGCCACTGGTTGGAGGGGGCGGAGCAACCGTTTATTGTCTGGACTGACCACAAGAATCTTGCTTACGTGCAATCGGCTAGACGTCTCAACTCCCGTCAGGCCAGGTGGTCGTTGTTTTTCGGACGATTCAATTTTTCCCTGACGTTCCGACCTGGATCTAAGAACGGCAAGGCGGACGCCTTGTCTCGGATGTTCTCCATGACGGAGGAGAGTGGGTCCAAGACCGAGACAATTCTCCCCCGGAACTGCGTCGTGGGAGCTGTTAGGTGGAAGATTGAGGAGGAGGTGATGGCGGCCCTTCGGACGCAGCCCGGTCCCGGTAACGGTCCACCCGGTCGGTTGTTTGTGCCTGAGTCGGTTCGTCCTGCGGTCCTCAAATGGTCCCACGCCAGCAAGATGGCTTGTCACCCTGGCGTGGCTCGGACGATGGCGTTTCTTCGCAGACGTTTTTGGTGGCCTGCCATGGCCGAGGATACTCGGGGTTATGTTGCTGCCTGTCCAGTGTGTGCGCAGAATAAGAGTACCAATCGGCCCAGCTCTGGACTACTTCACCCCCTTCCTATTCCCCGGCGACCATGGTCGCATCTGGCCCTGGACTTTGTCACTGGGTTGCCCGCTTCTGAGGGGAACACGGTCGTTCTGACTATCGTGGACAGATTCAGCAAGTTCGCCCACTTTGTGCCAATTGCCAAGCTTCCCTCTGCCTCGGAGACGTCCGAGATCCTGGTTAGGGAGGTTTTCAGGGTCCACGGTTTGCCCAGTGATATCGTTTCCGACCGTGGCCCTCAGTTTACCTCTGCTGTCTGGAAGTCCTTCTGTTTGGCCATTGGAGCTACAGTCAGTCTCACATCTGGTTTTCACCCCCAATCTAATGGTCAGGCGGAGAGAGCCAACCAGAAGATGGAATCCACGCTACGCTGCCTGGCCTCTTCCAACCCCACCTCCTGGGTCTCTCAGTTGCCTTGGGTTGAGTATGCCCACAATACTCTCCCCTACATCTGCCACTGGGATGTCTCCCTTCCAGTGCCTGTATGGCTACCAACCTCCCTTGTTCCCTTCTCAGGAGAAGGAGCTCTCAGTGCCTTCTGTTCAGGCCCATATTCGTCGTTGCCACCGGACCTGGCATCGGGCCAGAAAGGCACTCCTTAGAGTTTCGGACCGGTATCAGCTCCAGGCGAATCGTCGCCGGATCCCCGCTCCCACCTATACCATCGGAGATAGGGTCTGGTTGGCCACACGGGATCTTCCTTTACGGACTGAGTCTAGGAAGTTGTTACCGAAGTTCATTGGTCCGTTTGTGGTGGAGAAGGTGATCAATCCGGTGGCAGTTCGACTCAAACTCCCGAGGACGCTCAGAGTCCATCCCACCTTTCATGTCTCCTGCCTCAAGCCTGTTTTCCTCAGTCCTCTGTTGCCTCCTCCGCCTCCTCCTCCTCCTCCTCGGATGATCGGAGGTGGTCCTGCCTACACGGTGCGACGCATCATGGATTCCAGACGGCGGGGCCGGGGTTTCCAGTATCTCGTGGACTGGGAGGGGTATGGTCCTGAAGAGAGGAGTTGGATTCCGCGGCGACAGATCCTAGATGCTGACCTCATTCGTGACTTCTACCGCCTCCATCCTGGCGCTCCGGGGAGTCCGCCCGGTGGCGTTCGTCGGAGGGGGGGTACTGTAACGATCCCGGCAGTCTGAGTCGGGTCCGGTCTGTGTACTAGTTTTTCTGCTCGTGGTCTCCAGTTTCCCGAGGGTTCTGGAACGCTCCCTGCCTGGTTGCCGGGCAACGTTGCTAGGCGGGAGCTCTCTTGATTTCCGCACCTGCATCCCATCAGCAATCTGCACACCTGGTCCTGATCATCACCCTTCTTAGGCTCTGGCCTAACATCCATTCCCTGCCGGATCGTTAGCCATGAACAGTATGTTTATCAGCGGATCTAGTCTTAGAGCTTAGAGCATTAGTTTTTGTTGTTTTGCACCTTGTTTGCTTGTTGTATGCTTACCTCCGTTTTGTTCTCCCTGCAGTCACTCGTCCGGAACCTTCACCCCACCTCTGCCTGATGGTCGGCGGCTGCCGAGCCATCATTGGACCAACTACTGCACCCTCAACAACTCATCCACGCCGCCCGCTCTGTTCCCTGGATTATTCAGCTGCACTCGTGGATCAGTTAAATAAACACTCACCTTTGACACCACTTACCTTGTCCTGGTCTGCTTCTGGGTTCTGGCTTAGTAAACCGTGACACATTAAGGTTTCGAGGCTGACGTTTGGCAACTCAAACCTTCAGCTCCCTCCACAGATTTTCTATGGGATTAAGGTCTGGAGACTGGCTATTCCAGGACCTTAATGTGCTTCTTCTTGAGCCACTCCTTTGTTGCCTTGGCCATGTGTTTTGGGTCATTGTCATGCTGGAATACTCATCCACGACGCATTTTCAATGCCCTGGCTGAGGGAAGGAGATTCTCACCCAAGATTTGACGGTACATGGCCCCGTCCTTTGATCCGGTGAAGTTGTCCTGTCCCCTTAGCAGAAAACACCCCCAAAGAATAATGTTTCCACCTCCATGTTTGACGGTGGGGATGGTGTTCTTGGGGTCATAGGCAGCATTCCTCCTCCTCCAAACACGTCGAGTTGAGTTGATGCCAAAGAGCTCGATTTTGGTCTCATCTGACCTCAACACTTTCACCCAGTTCTCCTCTGAATCATTCAGATGTTCATTGGCAAACTTCAGACGGGCCTGTATATGTGCTTTCTTGAGCAGGGGGACCTTGCGGGCGCTGCAGGATTTCAGTCCTTCACGGCGTAATGTGTTACCAATTGTTTTCTTGGTGACTATGGTCCCAGCTGCCTTGAGATCATTGACAAGATCCTCCCGTGTAGTTCTGGGCTGATTCCTCACCGTTCTCATGATCATTGCAACTCCACGAGGTGAGATCTTGCATGGAGCCCCAGGCCGAGGGAGATTGACATTTATTTTGTGTTTCTTCCATTTGCGAATAATCGCACCAACTGTTGTCACCTTCTCACCAAGCTGCTTGGCGATGGTCTTGTAGCCCATTCCAGCCTTGTGTAGGTCTACAATCTTGTCCCTGACATCCTTTTAGAGCTCTTTGGTCTTGGCCATGGTGGAGAGTTTGGAATCTGATTGACTGATTGCATCTGTGGACAGGTGCCTTTTATACAGGTAACAAACTGGGATTAGGAACACTCCCTTTAAGAGTGTGCTCCTAATCTCGGCTCGTTACCTGTATAAAAGACACCTGGGAGCCAGAAATCTTTCTGATTGAGAGGGGGTCAAATACTTATTTCCCTCATTAAAATGCAAATCAATTTATAACATTTTTGACATGCGTTTTTCAGGATTTATTTGTTGTTATTCTGTCTCTCACTGTTCAAATAAACCTACCATTAAAATTATAGACTGATCATTTATTTGTCAGTGGGCAAACGTACAAAATCAGCAGGGGATCAAATACTTTTTTCACTCACTGTATGATGTACTAAACATGCTAGATAAGAGATAACAATAATACACATGTTGATGTACTGTGTATGTTGTTACATATGGGGGATTTCTTGTTTTATTTTTTGTTTATGACATTCAGTCTTTTTCTGTATTGAAACAAACTAAAAGAAGGTAAACTACTTGAGCAACAATAGGAATGTCATTTATGTAAATGTATTTATTTTGTTCTGTACCTGTCTATTCATCTTATGTACAAGTGCAAGTATTCAGACCCCTTCACTTTTTCCACATTTTGTTACGTTACAGCCTTATTTTAAAATGGATTAAATCGTTTTTTCCCCTCATCAATCTACACACAATGCCCCATAATGACAAAGCAAAAACAGGTTTTTATTAAATTGTATTAAAAATAAAAAACGTCAATATCACATTTACGTAAGTATTCAGACCCTTTACTCAGTACTTTGTTGAAGCACCTTTGGAAGCACCTATGGCAGCGATTACAGCCTCAAGTCTTCTTGGCTATGACGCTACAAGCTTGGCACACACTCTGCAGATCCTCTCAAGCTCTGTCAGGTTGGATGGGGAGCGTCGCTGCACAGCTATTTTCAGGTCTCTCCAAAGATGTTAGATCGGGTTCAAGTCCAGACTCTGGCTGGGCCACTCAAGGACATTCAGAGACTTGTCCCGAATCCACTCCTGCGTTGTTTTGGCTGTGTGCTTAGGGTCATTGTCCTGTTAGAAGGTGAACCTTCGCCCCAGTCTGAGGTTCTGCGCGGTCTGGAGCAGGTTTTCATCAAGGATCTCTCTGTACTTTGCTCTGTTCATATTTCCCTTGATCCTGAGTAGTCTCCCAGTCCCTGCCACTGAAAAGCATCCCCACAGCATGATGCTGCCACCACCATACTTCACCGTAGGTATGTTACCAGGTTTCCTCCAGATGTGACACTTGGCATTCAGGCCAAAGAGTTCAATCTTGTTTCTCATGGTCTGAGTCCTTTAGGTGCCTTTTGGCAAACTCCAAGCGGGCTACCATAAAGGCCTGATTGGTGGAGTGCTGCAGAGATGGTTGTCTTTCTGGAAGGTTCTCCCATCTCCACAGAGGAACTCTGGAGCTCTGCCAGAGTGAAATTAATATAATCAATTTTAGAATAAGACTGTAACATAACAAAGTCGAGGGGTCTGAATACTTTCTGAATGCACTGTATTATGTCATGTTATGTAGCTCTTTCCTTCAGCTGTAATTGTCTATTAATGTTATGTATTATGTCATGTTTCATGTTTTGTGTGGACCCCAGGAAGAGTAGCTGCTGCTTTGGCTGGGGATCCTAATAAAATACTAAAATACTAAATACTGTAGACTTACTGGGCCTGGGAGGCTCTTCTGATGTCATCTGAGTGCAGCTGGGTCCTCTATTATAGTGATGATCAAGGTCTAGTGAAAGGGTGAATGATGTAATGGACTCACTGATGTGTTCTACAGCCAGGGTATGGGTCCAACAATACAATAATTTAACTTATGGCCTCCACTTCCAGGGAGAGTTTAGCAACAGCTGGATACAATAGTGCAGTGATTATGATCCGTGGACAGATACAGGGGAGGAAGGCCTTTCTGAACATGGCAGATTGGAATGTTGACTCACTCATTCTGCCAAAAGGCTGTAACATGAAATGTCTGTAATTCCAATGTCATTTTTATAATTGGCTTGTCTTGAATGCCACTCTTTATGGCCAAATGCCAAACACACATCTCCGTGCTGCATTGTTGGGTTGGTAAAAGAGAAGAGTCATTATGAGAAGAGAGTTAGTGGTGCCACTGGGCAATACGATGATTAGGCTTCTTCACGCTCCAGGTGTTAAGAACAGAAGCAGATAGAATTTGGAGCGGAACTAATGCCTGTACAGCAAAATAAATTCATTTTTTTACAGGTCATTGCTGCGGAATATCAAATGTTGTTTTGTATTCCGTTTTTGTGTTTTTGTGTCTTTGAGCTATGACGCAAGTGTTGATCTTGATATGTGAGATTAATAATAAGCAGGGGACTTGATATGAGATAGATAATCAACAGTAGTACTCCCGAGTGGCACAGTGGTCTAAGTGCATCGCAGTGCCTTAGAGGGAATGGCCGGCAGGGATGTAGCGCAATTGGTAGAGCATGTTGTGGGTTTGATTCCCACGGGGTGCCAGCATAAAAAAAAAATAATAATAATAATAAAAAAAATTCACTACCTGTAAGTCGCTCTGGATAAGAGCGTCTGCTAAATGACTAAAATGTAAATGTAGTAATGCACTGCAATTATTCTACTAAAGTGCACTTCTCAAATTTGCTTTATATTGTTTACGGTACTCAAATCAGTCAAGTCAGTGGTATCTGATTCTGTATTACTCAATGAAGTATTTTTATTTATTTTTTATTTCACCTTTATTTAACCAGGTAAACCAGTTGAGAACAAGTTCTCATTTACAACTGCGACCTGGCCAAGATAAAGCATAGCAGTGCGATAAAAACAAACACAGAGTTACATATGGGGTAAAACAAAACAAAGTCAAAAATACAACAGAAATACATATAATATACAGTGTGCAAATTTAGCAAGTTATGGAGGTAAGGCAATAAAATAGGCTATAGTGCAAAATAATTACAATTAGTATTAACACTGGAATGATAGATGTGCAAGAGATGATGTGCAAATAGAGATACTGGGGTGCAAAAGAGCAAAATAGATAACAATATAGGGATGAGGTAGTTGGGTGGGCTAATTTCAGATGGGCTGTGTACAGGTGCAGTGATCGGTAAGGTGCTCTGACAACTGATGCTTAAAGTTAGTGAGGGAGATAAGTGTCTCCAGCTTCAGAGATTTTTGCAATTTGTTCCAGTCATTGGCAGCAGAGAACTGGAAGGAATTGCGGCCAAAGGAGGTGTTGGCTTTGGGGATGACCAGTGAGATATACCCGCTGGAGCGCAGACTACGGGTGGGTGTTGCTATGGTGACCAATGAGCTAAGATAAGGCGGGGATTTGCCTAGCAGTGATTTATAGATGGCCTGGAGCCAGTGGGTTTGGCGACGAATATGTAGTGAGGACCAGCCAACAAGAGCGTACAGGTCACAGTGGTGGGTATTATATGGGGCTTTGGAGACAAAACGGATGGCACTGTGATAGACTACATCCAATTTGCTGAGTAGAGTGTTGGAGGCTATTTTGTAAATGACATCGCCGAAGTCAAGGATCGGTAGGATAGTCAGTTTTACGAGGGCATGTTTGGCAGCATGAGTGAAGGAGGCTTTGTTGCGAAATAGGAAACCGATTCTAGATTTAACTTTGGATTGGAGATTCTTAATGTGAGTCTGGAAGGAGAGTTTACAGTCTAACCAGACACCTAGATATTTGTAGTTGTCCACATACTCTAGGTCAGACCCGTCCAGAGTAGTGATTCTAGTCGGGTGGGCGGGTGCAAGCAGCGTTCGGTTGAAGAGCATGCATTTAGTTTTACTAGTGTTTAAGAGCAGTTGGAGGCTACTGAAGGAGTGTTGTATGGAATTGAAGCTCGTTTGGAGGTTTGTTAACACAGTGTCCAATGAAGGGCCAGATGTATACAAAATGGTGTCGTCTGCGTAGAGGTGGATCTGAGAGTCACCAGCAGCAAGAGCGACGTCATTATAACCAGATCCATCTTTATTAAAATAAGACCTGCTTGTTTGTGGTTAGAACCTGGAAATTAGGATGGGGTTAATTAATGATGCTGTAAATGTAATTCATTCAGGCTTTACTGACCATTCAGACTGTGCAGCAGAAAGATGACAGCAGACGGGAGCAGAGTGAATAGTGAATGTGATCCACTTTGGAGAATGGAGCTGAGAGGAGTCTTGCTGAGCATCTCAGGAACACTTCTTGCTCTCAGCCATTTGACCAGGTGTTCTCATTAGCACCTTCTTCCCGGCCCCCAGGGAGGGAGGAGGGTGGCACATTTAGTGTCCTCTCGCTCTACTGCCATTAAACTATAAGAATATTCAGCCCTGTAACATTACGTTAATTTTTTCCATTAGAATACAGGGCCATTCAATGTAATCTGCACAGAAGTTTATGAACTGAATAACAATCCTCAATGAATAACACTAACCACATTATCTGAATAGGGCTATATATTGACTCTGGTAATTTGCTTGATGATTTAATTATTACCTGGCATATCATTATTGTTTGATGAGACTGGTAATAAACATGACACAACTAATGGAATCCCAAAAACATTCCTTAACCCAGGACTCTTCAACTAATGACTATCCGGGAGAATAAAGAAAAAGGAGCACTCTGTTTCTGGATGAATCTGTTAGATTTATTGATGGGACAAACAAACAATAGGCTTACTGTTTCATTTCGGCATGCATCGCGGAGATGATGAAGGCTATTTTGGGGGGGGTTTCAAGTCCCTCAGTCAAGCACCTGATTGCCTTTTTTGTTTAAGCAGGGCTGAAGAGCATTTGGCCTATATCACTCCTCACCAATCCACCTGATAGCTGATGTGTGGTGAGCGTTCTGGCACAAAAATGGTTGCCATTCATCACCCAGGGTGGTGCTACACATTGGTGGTGGATGAGGTGAGTTTCTCCCTACTATGTAAAGCGCTTTGAGTACCTCAGTTGGTAGAAAAGCGCTATATATATCCAATCAATTAAATACTTTTTTTCATTGTACAACTAATGGAATGTCATGAATATAGGGCTTTAATATATTTCCTTAATCAATCATGTGAAGTTTGAGTAATGATTGGGTTTATGGTACATAAAGGAGGTCAGCTCCTATGTTATTGGGTGAGCCACTGTTCTTCCTGGAGCACTGTGTTTACCTTCCCAATCAGTTCCCATGGAGATTACATCAGCTCCAAACATACACTACCATTCAAAAGTTTGGGGTCACTTAGAAATGTCCTTGTTTTCCATGAAAACATACATGGAATGAGTTTGAATAGGAAATATTGCAAAATGAATAGGAAATGTAGTCATTGACAAGGTTAGAAATAATGATTTTTAATTGAAATAATAATTGTGTCCTTAATCCTCCATTTGCAGCAATTACAGCCTTGCAGACCTTTGGCATTCTAGTTGTCAATTTGTTGAGGTAATCTGAAGAGATTTCACCCCATGCTTCCTGAAGCAGTTGGATTGGCTTGATGGGCACTTCTTACGTACCATACGGTCAAGCTGCTCCCACAACAGCTCAATAGGGTTGAGATCCTGTGACTGTGCTGGCCACTCCATTATAGACAGAATACCAGCTGACTGCTTCTTCCCTAAATAGTTATTGCATAGTTTGGAGCTGTGCTTTGGGTCATTGTCCTGTTGTAGGAGGAAATTGGCTCCAATAAAGTGCCGTCCACAGGGTATGGCATGGCGTTGCAAAATGGAGTAATAGCATTCCTTCTTCAAGATCCCTTTTACCCTGTACAAATCTCCCACTTTACCACCACCAAAGCACCACCAGACCATCACATTGCCTCCACCACGCTTGACAGATGGCATCAAACACTCCTCCAGCATCTTTTCATTTGGTCTGCGTCTCACAAATGTTCTTCTTTGTGATCCAAACACCTCAAACTTCGATTCGTCTGTCCATAACATGGATATATTGAAGCAACATCTCAAGACATCAGTCAGGAAGTTAAAGCAAATGGGTCTTCCAAATGGACAATGACCCTTCCAAAGTTGTGGCAAAATGGCTTAAGGACAACAAAGTCAAGGTATTGGAGTGGCCATCACAAAGCCCTGACCTCAATCCTATAGAACATTTGTGGGCAGAACTGAAAAAGTGTGTGCGAGCAAGGAGGCCTACAAACCTGACTCAGTTACACCAGCTCTGTCAGGAGGAATGGGCCAAAATTCACCCAACTTTTTGTGGGAAGCTTGTGGAAGGCTACCCGAAACGTTTGACCCAAGTTAAACAATTTAAAGGCAATGTTACCAAATACTAATTGAGTGTATGTAAACTTCTGACCCACTGGGAATGTGATGAAAGAAATAAAAGCTGAAATAAATCATTCTCTCTACTATTATTCTGACACTTCACATTCTTAAAATAAAGTGGTGATCCTAACTGACCTAAGATAGGGAATTTTTACTAGGATTAAATGTCAGGAATTGTGAAAAACTGAGTTTAAATGTATTTGGCTAAGGTGTATGTAAACTTCCGACTTCAACTGTATCTTGTCCATGCCTAGCGCTTCTCTCCATGGTGCTGTTGGAGAGACGCTGTGCTGCGGCGCTCCACCAACACTCCGTCAAAGTCATCTAACATAAATCATGTAGTCTATACAGTAGAAAGAGTAGGCTATATAACCTCTGTGGCCTTTTCTGTAGCCTACAGGGTGGCCGAATTTATGACGATGTCATGAGACAGACACTTTATATCATGTGTGTTTCCTATCAAATAGCCTAAATGGAGCAATCCCAGTGGGCAAAACCTGGTTGAAAAGACGTCAGTGAGACGTATTTTTATGATGTTTTATTCTGGTTGCAAACAGGTTGAAAAAGGAAGCTTATTACTGACCAGAATGTGATGTCATTTTCTGACCACCATCCAACCAGTTGGTCATAATTGTGACCTCTATCTGATCGCTATATAATGTGATATATTGTGTAACCTACTGGACATATTTAAGACCTCATCATAACCTGGTAACTGCTTATTAGCTATACTCTTAGAAAAAAGGGTTCCAAAAGGGTTCTTCAGCTGTCCCCATAGTAGAAACCTTTTTGGTTCCGGGTAGAAGCCTTTTGGATTCCATGTAGAACCCTCTGTGGAAAAGGTTCTACATAGAAACCAAAAGGGTTCTACCTGAAACCAAAAGAGTTCTACCTGAAACCAAAAGGGTTTTACCTGGAACCAAAAAGGGTTATTCAAAGGGTTCTCCTATAGATAGCAACTTTTTTTCAAAGTGTGTACTGTAAAAAGTATTGCAGAGGATAAAGTTGGATATTGAAAAGATTGTTCATTACATTTCTATTTGTTTCCATAGTCACCAATTAAAGTTAATCTGCAACATATTCTTAAATTTAAAATAGGTCAAGCAATGGCAAAAACAAATCTACATCACAATTTTTCTTTAAAAAATAGCAATTTGCTCATATACAGTGGGGGAAAAAGTATTTAGTCAGTCACCAATTGTGCATGTTCTCCCACTTAAAAAGATGAGAGAGGCCTGTAATTTTCATCATAGGTACACGTCAACTATGACAGACAAAATGAGATTTTTTTTTCAGAAAATCACATTGTAGGATTTTTAATGAATTTATTTGCAAATTATGGTGGAAAATAAGTATTTGGTCAATAACAAAAGTTTCTCAATTCTTTGTTATATACCCTTGGTTGGCAATGACACAGGTCAAACGTTTTCTGTAAGGTTTTCACACACTGTTGCTGGTATTTTGGCCCATTCCTCCATGCAGATCTCCTCTAGAGCAGTGATGTTTTGGGGCTGTCGCTGGGCAACACGGACTTTCAACTCCCTCCAAAGATTTTCTATGGGGTTGAGATCTGGAGACTGGCTAGGCCACTCCAGGACCTTGAAATGCTTCTTACGAAGCCACTCCTTCGTTGCCCGGGCGGTGTGTTTGGGATCATTGTCATGCTGAAAGACCCAGCCACGTTTCATCTTCAATGCCCTTGCTGATGGAAGGAGGTTTTCACTCAAAATCTCACGATACATGGCCCCATTCATTCTCGTCCTGGTCCCTTTGCAGAAAAACAGCCCCAAAGCATGATGTTTCCACCCCCATGCTTCACAGTAGGTATGGTGTTCTTTGGATGCAACTCAGCATTCTTTGTCCTCCAAACACGACGGGTTGAGTTTTTACCAAAAAGTTATATTTTGGTTTCATCTGACCATATGACATTCTCCCAATCCTCTTCTGGATCATCCAAATGCACTCTAGCAAACTTCAGACGGGCCTGGACATGTACTGGCTTAAGCAGGGGGACACGTTCAAACAGGTGCCATTAATACAGGTAACGAGTGGAGGACAGAGGAGCCTCTTAAAGAAGAAGTTACAGGTCTGTGAGAGCCAGAAATCTTGCTTGTTTGTAGGTGACCAAATACTTATTTTCCACCATAATTTGCAAATAAATTCATTAAAAATCCTACAATGTGATTTTCTGGATTTTTTTATTCTCATTTTGTCTGTCATAGTTGACGTGTACCTATGATGACAATTACAAGCCTCTCTCATCTTTTTAAGTGGGAGAACTTGCACAATTGGTGGCTGACTAAATACTTTTTTCCCCCACTGTACACACTTTGCGTCCTTCTCCACCATGGCGGTCAGGGACATATTTTAGGACTTTCCAGAGGGTCCGCAACTCTTCAACCTCATCAGTTTTCTGGCTTTTCATGACACTGTAAGCATAAAAAGAGAATAAATTAATTCACGATTGGCATAATGTGGGCATGCAGGACACGACTGTCAGAATCTACTAAAAGTGGTAGCGAAGGCATGTTTGCTCCTCTGTCCCTTCATATTGAAATGGGACATTAATTAATTGGTCATCTGAAACATTTAAAAAAAGACAATATAAACATTTGACAGTAGTTGGATAATTACCATTTTTAACTAATCTCTAAATGGTAAAGTCCTAACACATTAAATTTAACTTATTTTTTACAAACACACCGCTCCATAATCCTGAGGACATTGACAGAGGTTCCACCATTTTAGGACAGCTAAATGTAAAAATGTAAGTATGTGTAAAGAGGCAATAAAGAGACAATAACATATTATATTTTTCAAAAGCTATGTGTGTCTGTCATATTCTTGCAACAAACATTGTTAGAAATGGGTGTAATTGGCAAATCTCTTCCTCTTCTCTGCAACTGCGCACGTGTGTGAGTTTGAGTGAGCGACAGGGAGAATGAACGAGAGAGAAAAGGGAGAAATGTTACGACTCACCAAGGGAGGTGTCTGTTGAATCAGGACACAAGGGTTTTGCACCAAAAAAAAGAATAGTTAAAATAAGATTCTATTTGCTTTACAAACTTATATTATTAGAAGCGGTGCTATTTCAATTGGATCTACTTTAACTAAGATCAGGCAACATTTTGCAGCTGAAGAGGATGTCTTTTTGGAATCCAGTCTCAGTGAAACCTGATGCAGAGAATTTTTTTTAATGATCATCAGCATAACTAGTACAAACCTAGCTCTGACCAAGCTGGTTAGTAGGAATCAATACACATTGAAGATCAGAGTATCAAATAGAGAAAAACAACATTTTTCACACAAAACTTACTGTCAATGACTATGGATTTAAGGAGGGCTGGTTCTGCTCTCTCCTTTACCTGGGATGTGGCAGAAAATATCACTGGTAACTGAGTGGGTGGCCAAGGACTGCTGTAGAGCCCATGTATCAGGTCATTGACATGTTTCAGGAACCGTAAAGACAGAGACGAATCATGATGAACCATTAAGTTCCTTAACCTAGCTACTACAGAAGTCCTAAGGTCTTCACTAAGTTAGACTTCGCCTAGCAAGTACATTGACTATGTTGCTCCTCAGCAATCTGGCAGTCAGGCAAACAGACGGAGAGAGATAGAGAGAGATAGAGAGAGATAGACAGCAAAACATAGGCTATTTACATTTCTCAGTCAGCAGGCTGGATAACTTCTGTACCTCTTCCCTTTGTTCCCTCATCCATCCTTCCGGCCAAGCTAGAAGATTCTTGCAAAAAAAGAGAATCAAAAATTGAAAAAGGCAGTTGAGAGGTGTAACGTTAGAATGAACGTTGAGGGGGGATAGGCAAAATGTATCGTATTGTCAAATACAAAATACACAAAATACAAGGATCCCTGATGAATAAAGAAAAACTTCACATCCATATTGTGGGGTGCATGTGTCACGAATTAGACTTGCTTACAATGTCTCTCACACACACACACACACACACACACAATCAATGTTTTATATATTTGTATTCATCAACTCGCTCGCTCTCTCTCAAACACACACAGAACACACACACGCAAACACATACACACAGCTAGCATGACAACGTTGACATGACAATGTTTTCTCACAAATGAGAAAGAAAGCCTGTTCCCCTAGGAGTGTGTGCGATGGCAGCCTTCTCTAGCATAATGACAACATGTCCCTTAGACCCAAAGCTTTAAATTGGGCCTTTGGTCGAGTAGCCTAGTGGGCTGGATGGAGATGAACACGTATCGTAATGTGCACTCTGAGCAGGCAAGGACATGGACATGGCCAGGGACGGAGGGAGCGGGACAGATCAGTGAAGTGACCTAGCTGGGCACTGTAATCACAGGTCATTGAGGCCTCTCAGCCATCCATCACTCAGTGATCCCTCAGCATTGGCTCCTCCAGCCTTAAACACAACTTCCCACGGAGTCCCCTCCCTGCACATAAAGATTCCATACAGGGAAAGCGATGTGGACTGTAATCGATCACATTGTCAGGAGCATGTATAATATATGTGTGGGAACTGGAGCCTTGGTTAAGCGTATAAATTGCTCGCTGGTTCCATAGAAGTCAAAGCTATTATTCACCACATCAATGTCGGCTACTGTACATGCCACCAGCGACATTTGACACGCAGAATGTATCTGAGGAAAATGGGTTCTGATCATATGTCCAGCTGTATAGAAAAGCGGTGCTGAGGCAAATGTAATTTGAAGATAAGGAAAACAAAGCGAGACTAGTATAGGAAACGTTTATGGGAACTCTGGGAAGATTATTGAATAGACCCTGCTGTGTTGGGAGCATAGATCAGTTATATAAATGTACACGAATAGGTGACAGTGTGTTTAAAAGAGAGTTAGACGGTGTATAGTGAGCACATACAGGTGATGTTATCACGGTGTATGTGCACAGGCGCCTGAGTAATGTAGCAAACGGAGCAGCTGCATCCCCACTTTCGAAATAGGGATGCAACGGTATGTGAGCACACACACACACATTTACTTTCATTAACTAAACAGATATCAACATGTCAAAACATATCAAAAGATGTGAGAGGTATTGACATGTTGAAAGCAAAGAGCTGTCTGTTTAAACGACAAGCACACAGATCAGACACCCATGCATACCCCACAAGACATGCCACCAGAGGTCTCTTCACAGTCCCCAAGTCCAGAACAGACTATGGGAGCCGCACAGTACTACATAGAGCCATGACTACATGGAACTCTATTCCACATCAGGTAACTGATGCAAGCAGTAGAATCAGATACAAATACACCTTATGGAACAGCAGGGACTGTGAAGCAACACAAACATAGGCACAGACACATGCATACACACAAATGACAACATATGCACTATACACACACATGTACACATGGATTTTGTGTTGTAGATATGTGATAGTGGAGTATGGGCCTGAGGGCACACACTTAGTGTGTTGTGAATTCTGTAATGAATGTATTGTAATGTTTTTAAAATTGTATAACTGCCATAATTTCGCCGGACCCCAGAAAGAGTAGCTGCCTTGGCAGCAGCTAATGGGGATCCATAATAAATACAAATACAAAACGTTAGCTAGCTAGCTACAACAGGTAAAAATGTAAACATACCATGCCCATGGAGGATTAGCCAGCTAGCAAAACTTTAGTTGACGTCACTTTACAAAAGTAAAAAAAAAATGCAGGAGAACAGGGACTACCACTTAGCAGTCAAATCTTTGACGTTTTTTGTGTACATTTCGAGAAACTGTCCTTGTTTTCCAGCTGTGTTGTTATGTAGCCTACCGGGCGATCTGTCCCAATGGACGGCTGGCTGGGCTGCTGTATGCTAGAGCGAAGCACTCCACCAAGCAGGCTGCCCGCGCAGATACACTATTCCAAAAATAATGGGCATTAATATGGAATTGGTCCCCCCATTGCTGCTATAAAAGCCTCCACTCTTCTGGGAAGGCTTTCCACTAGATGTTGGAACATTGCTGCGGGGACTTGCTTCCATTCAGCCACAATAGCATTAGTGAGGTCGGGCACTGATGTTGGGCGAGTAGGCCTGGATCACAATCGGCGTTCCAATTCATCCCAAAGTTGTTAGATGGGGTTGAGGTCAGGGCTCTGTGCAGGCCAGTCAAGTTGTTCCACACCGATCTCGACAAACCATTTCTGTATGGACCTCGCTTTGTGCACAGGGGCATTGTCATGCTGAATAAGGAAAGGGCCTTCCCCAAACTGTTGCCATAAAGTTTGAAGCACAGAATCGTGTGGAATGTCATTGTATGCTGTAGCGTTAAGATTTTCCTTCACTGGAACTAAGAGGCCTAGGCCAACCAACATTTACAGTTGACTATGCATTGGGGCAGGTAGCATTCTTCTTGCATCCGCCAAACCCAGATTTGTCCGTCGGACTGCCAGATAGTGAAGCATGATTCATCACTTCAGAGAACCTGTTTCCACTGCCCAAGAGTCCAATGATGGCGAGCTTTACTCCACTCCAGCCAACGCTTGGCATTGCGCATGGTGATCTTAGGCTTGTGTGCAGCTGCTCGGCCATGGGAACCCATTTCATGAAGCTCCCGACGAACAGTTCTTGTGCTGACGTTGCTTCCAGAGGCAGTTTGGAACTTGGTAGTGAGGACAGACGATTTTTACGCGCTTCAGCACTCGGCGGTCCCGTTCTGTGAGCGTGTTTGTCTATGGAGAGTGCATGGCATGCTCGATTTTATACACCTGTCAGCAACGGGTGTGGTTGTAATAGCCGAATCCACTAATTTGAAGGAGTGCCATATAGTGTCCATATAGTTTTGGCCATGCAGTGTATCTATGGTTGCGCAAGGCACAGATTCCAATCAAAGTTTTAGTTGGAACTGAAATGCCTACCTCCTTATTTAGGTACTAAAATTAAAATAAAATGAGTGCACACATTATGTTCATTGATTAAATGCCTATTTTCAGGGTGAAAATCGTACACCTGGCGACCGTGTCAGCATGCACTGCACCCGGCCCGCCACAGGAGTCGCTAGTGCGCGATGGGACAAGAACATCGCTAGTGCGCGATGGGACAAGAACATCCCTGCCGACCAAACCTCCCCTAACCTGGACGACCATGGGTCTCCTGGTCGCGGCCGGCTACGACAGAGCCTGGACTCAAACCAGGATCTCTAGTGGCACAGCTAGCACTGCGTCACTCGAGAGGCCCAGGTGCAATAATTTTTGACTAATTATTGATGGAAATAAATGGGAGAAAAATAGTGTTTTGTAAATCCTGGTGGATTGTAGTAGGATATTGAAATAAAAGACATACTGTAGGCCGATGTGTTATTTGTTAAATTCTGAAAAACAATTATGTTATAACATCAAAATTACATTCAGTGGAACAGAAGAAAATGGGCAGCACAATAAACAGTGCGATTACACAGACAAAAGATTACCATTAAAAGCCAACACACAAACTATCAGATTTCATAAATTTAAAAAACATGATTTCATTGTACTGAATTTTTACTGCATTTTAATGGCAGTGAATATTTGTAAGGGTATCCTGTATTATTGTGCATGTTTATCTTACATGCTGGTAGCCTGGAACAAATGTTATGGAAGTGAATGTGCACTTTTCAACTGTAGTAAAATCAAAAGCATTTATAGCATCGGAGATTTTCTAAATTAGGGACCATCTCTAATAGCTATAGGACTGCAGAGACTGTCACACATTTTAGCTTGCAAATTTGATGACTTGGAGGTGAAATATATCACATTTCTTAGTTTTTTTAAATTGGTATTTCATCACCGACCGGATAAAAACCTAAAATAAAATAAAATTGTATTTGCCGTACGCACTACCCTCTGTAGTACCTTGCAGTCGGAGGCCGACCAGTTGCCATACCAGGCAGTGATGCAACCAGTCAGGATGCTCTCAATGGTGCAGGTGTATAACTTTTTGAGGATCTGAGGACCCATGCAAAATCTTTTCAGTCTCCTGAGGGGGAATAGGTTTTTTTGTGCCCTCTTCACGACTGTCTTGGTAGTGTTTGGACCATGATAGTTTGTTGGTAATGTGGACACCAAGGAACTTGAAGCTCTCAACCTGCTCCACTACAGCCCCGTCGATGAGACTGGGGGCGTGCTCAGTCCTCTTTTTTTCCCTGTAGTCCACAATCATCTCCTTTGTCTTGATCACGTTGAGGGAGAGGTTGTTATTCTGGCACACACGCAGGGACGGCTTGTTCAATAGGGCGATATGGGCGACGCACTGCCAAACGGGAAAAGGAAGGGATTTTTTTTCTAATCAATTATTTAAAAAAAAATATAAAAAAAAAATTATAATTTTTTTTTATAAATTTATAAAAAATTATATCACGGCAACAGCAGTTATCAGTGTTCACGTCTGATCTGCCAGCCACTAAATGTCAAATCAGGCTAAAGTCGTGCTTCAAATGGCCCCGCCCGTTTTTTGGGCGATTTCAGTCAGGTTGAAAATCGCCCAGAAGTCTCTCATAGCCTGTCATGTAAAATCTATTTTTTCACATTTCAAAGCTTTCAATACATTCTCTATGGGTGTCTGTGTGCATGCACTTACGGCGCTTTCGTCATACGTGACGTAACGTTGAACGTAACTAAGACAATGGCGGCTATCAGCGTCTATGTTGCGACCTGCAGTGTGGCGTTATTTTATGTTTTTAATTTGTAGACTTAGTTTACAAACATTCTGCAAACATTCTGCTTTGGACTGATCTTCGGTTTTGGACTGATCTTGTTGATCGTGTACATACCCGCTACGGAACGGACTAAATAATGAAAACGCTGCTGGCAGAGAGGTGGAGCCGGCCACCTTCACCCTGGTCAGAGCGGACCGCGATCCTGGTAAGAGAGCGACTGTACCCCCGACATTGAACTGCTTTCTGTGTCATTAAACCTTACTATTGTTGATAAAACAAGTTTACTGGAGAACGGAGAAAAAGTAGAGACTTTTGGACAAGGTGGATAATTGTATAATATAAGGCAGTTTATTCAGAGGTAAAGATATCTGCAATCGCGTTCACGGACCCGTTCGTCAAACTCTTAGGGAGCTATAAATCAAGCCCCATTACTTACCATATCAGATAAGAGAAATTGCTGCAGCTACATATATTTTACATCCTGGCCCTACATAGTTCACTATTTGCATCACTTACCAAAATATTACATGTGGTCATATATGCTTGGAAAGTGGAGATGCCATAGAACGTCAAAAAAGTAAACATTGCTGGAGACACATTGCGTTTGCTAGCGAAGAGATTTGTTGTGGCAAATGAACTTGGGCTGGGAATTGCCAGGAACCTCACGATAAGATATATGCATCAGCATTGCGAGTCTCATGATTCTATACGTATTGCGATTCGATACTGTGATTTTATTGCGCACCATATGTCTGTTGCAGAGGGATCAGAAAGCCATGAGAACGAGTTTTGATCAGTCATGGAAATAAAAGTGCTGAAAACAAATTGGCTCCCAATGTGAAAAGATTGAGAACAAGCTATGAAGGAACAATAATGGTGTTTTGGTGCAGGTACAGCCAACTAGCGCTAAAATATTGCGATATTGTCAATACAGTATATCGTAAAGTATCACTATGTAACTCGATTTCTTTCACCCCAATCCCTCAAATTAACGGTAAATAACTGAATTGTTTGCCCCACATTTAGCTAAGATGATTTGCTAGCCAGCTAAAATGTTTTATTTAGTTAGCAGTCGCATCTACAATAGTTTACTGTCAATAACATGTCTCCAAAAATGACGTGGTGTCTCCAATTGTGTTGACATTTTACAATTGCAATGCGCATCCATGAGTATCCACTTTCTGTAGCTCAGCTGGTAGAGCATGGTGCTTGTAACGCCAAGGTAGTGGGTTCGATCCCCGGGACCACCCATACACAAAAATTTATGCACGCATGACTGTAAGTCGCTTTGGATAAAAGCGTCTTCTAAATGGCATATTATTATTATTATTATTATTATTATCTGAAGAGAGCCCCGAAACATTGTGTGCAGACATTTTATGCAATAAATGAAGTAGGTTCAATCTAGTAGTTCTGATCTTCTGATTGGTCCTGATGAGTTGGGCGAGGTCCCCCCCAGGCTACTGTCACTGTTGCATTGGCTCTGAGTCGGGTTCTCTGTCTTCAAATGTTCAGCCTAAGAGAGGGGATTTTTGTGTGTGTGTGTGTGTGTGTGTGTGTTTAACAGTGATGGTGTGTGTGTGTGTGTGTTTAACAGTGATGATGTGTGTGTGTGTGTGTGTGTGTTTGTGTGTGTGTGTGTCCTCAGAGCAAGAACTCGTGAGTTGGAAGAACTGAGAGGCCTATGGCGTGGGTGTTGTCCTTGGCCACCTGCTGACAAGGCTGACAAGATAGGACCCTTTTGTCCATTGTTATTGGATAGGAACATAACTTATAACCAGCTCCTGACCTAAATAGATCTTAGCACAACATTTTACTCAACATATCATATTCCATATTCACTATAACAAATATATTTACTACGACATTAGCAAGAACCGCCACATCCTCAGCCGGCTAATCCAGTGTGTGAAGTTTTGCGGAGTGTTTGAGTTAGCTTTGCGAGGCAAAGATGAAACTGAGGGCTCCACCAACCCTGGTAAGCCAACACTTTTGAGATCAGTCAATAAATGCTTCTGGTATTGACTTATATGCTGCCCCTGTCTTCATGTTGTTGCTGGACATATCTTTTTTTAAATGTGTGTAGGTCACCTAAATCATCAGAAAAATTGCCCCTCCTGAGAATTTTTTCAGGAGCCGCCACTGCACACACGGCCAGGTCTCTGACCTCCTCCCTATAGGCTGTCTCATCGTTGTCGGTGATCAGGCCTACCACTGTTGTGTCGTCGGCAAACTTAATGATGGTGTTGGAGTTGTGCCTGGCCATGCAGTCATGGGTGAACAGGGAGTACAGGAAGGGACTGAGCACGCACCCCTGAGGGGCCCCCGTGTTGAGGAGCATCGTGGCAGATGTGTTATTACCTACCCTTACCACCTGTTGGCGACCTGTCAGGAAGTCCAGGATCCAGTTGCAGAGGGAGGTGTTTAGTCCCAGGATCCTTATCTTAGTGATGAGGGCACTATGGTGTTGAACGCTGAGCTGTAGTCAATGAATAGCATTCTCACTTAGGTGTTCCGTTTGTCCAGGTGGGAAAGGGCAGTGTGGAGTGCAATAAAGATTGCATCATCTGTGGATCTGTTGGGGCGGTATGCAAGTTGGAGTGGGTCTAGGGTTTCTGGGATAATGGTGTTGATGTGAGCCATGACCAGCCTTTCAAAACACTTCATGGCTACAGACGTGAGTGCTACGGGTCAGTAGCCATTTAGGCAGGTTATCTTAGTGTTCTTGGGCACAGGGACTATGGTGGTCTGCTTGAAACATGTTGGTATTACAGACTCAGTCAGGGACATGTTGAAAATGTCAGTGAAGACACTTGCCAGTTGGTCAGCGCATGCTCGGAGTACGCGTCCTGGTAATCCGTCTGGCCCTGCGGCCTTGTGAATGTTGACCTGCTTAAAAGTCTAACTCACATCGGCTACGGAGAGCGTGATCACATAGTCATCCAGAACAGCTGATGCTCTCATGCATGCTTCAGTGTTGCTTGCCTCGAAGCGAGCATAGAGGTAATTTAGCTCGTCTGGTAGGCTCGTGTCACTGGGCAGCTCGCGGCTGTACTTCCCTTTGTAGTCTGTAATAGTTTGCAAGCCCTGCCACATCCGACGAGCATCGGAGCCGGTGTAGTACGATTCAATCTTAGTCCTGTATTGACTCTTTGCCTGTTTAATGTCCCATTGGTAGGATATATCCGTGATCGTAGGTCGTCTATTTTGTTTCAAATGATTGTACGTTGGCTAATAGGACTGATGGTAGAGGCAGAGTACTTGCTCGCCGTCTGATCCTTACAAGGCACCCCGACCTACGTCCACGATATCTCTGTCTCTTTCTAATGCGAATGACGGGGATTTGGGCCTTGTCGGGTGTCAGACTCGTTGAAGAAAAAATATTATTCCAATACGAGGTGAGTATGAAAAATGTATGCACTCACTAACTGTAAGTCGCTCTGGATAAGAGCGTCTGCTAAATGACTAAAATGTCAAATGTAATCGCTGTCCTGATATCCAGAAGCTCTTTTTGGTCATAAGAGACGGTGGCAGAAACATTATGTACAGAATAAATTACAAATAACGCGAAAAAACACACATAATACCACAATTGGTTAGGGGGCCGTAAAACGGCAGCAATCTCCTCCAGAACCATTATAAGCCGAAGTGGACTCAGTCCGAGTACCATTAGCCGCAGCCCAGAGTAATATTATTCTGCCGGACTCGGGAAAAGCTCTGCCCGCAATTATAATAATTGTAATGGTTCTAGTGTCTTATATCCAATGGGTGTATGGCCCACAAATACAATGCACATGCTTATATAGATTGGTCTCTATTAATTGAGTATCATTTAGATAACCAGTCACTAGTTCAATCAGATTTATTTTTTACCAAAAACCAGATATCAACAAAATAAGTAGTATTTTTAAAGACGTAAAAAAGACGTCATGAAAAATACATCTTCATCTGGTTGTGTTCATGTTATAAGACGTCCCGACCGGATTTCAACCAGTAAAATACTTATTTATCACGTCGTATGCCCACTGTGATATCAAATAAAAATTAGCTTCAATGTGAATATGAATGAAAATGTTAACATCACACCATACCCTAAAAACAGGACAGGACAAAGTAAAATCGATAATTGCCTATGGAATGAAAATAGGCTACTCAAGACTGGTGTCCTGGAGTTTCATTTAGTGGGCTAAATTGTGATGATATTTAGCGATTTCAATTTTGTAGGCCTATTCGTCAATTTCTGAGCTGATCATGGCGAACAAACTGCATTTTCCAAGACAACGCAACGCCTGATAAAGTTGGTTAGGGCTACAGCTGACATAGGCGGCGCGACGCGTAAGTTTCAAGTTTGGGGAAGCTAAGAATTTATCCTACCATTTCTACCGATCTGCGTGTCAGTTATGATTTTCATATTTACATTTTTGTGGAACTGTTTAATTTCAATAATAACATTTTTGTTTCTCAAAATCATTGTCACGTGGTTAATAATATAAATCTGAATTAAAATGATAAAAATCTAAAAGTTAGAATTCAAGTAATGCGAGAGCACCAGCCTCTGCCATATGGACACATTGATAGGCCTACACCGTTAGCCGTTGGCGGTTAAATAAATTAGCGCATGGAACTCAGAGATAGCTTATAGGCCAAATTTGCCAATGCAGCAGTAGGCCTATATTTTCCATTGTCAACTAAGTCAAAATTCACAAAGATGACAAATAAAAACAGTAGAAAATATCTACTCCGCCTGTCTGTCTCCCTTTCTATCTGTTTTGACTTGAGCTATCGCTACCCACTGGGCACAGACGTCAATACAATGTCTATTCCACGTTGGTTCAGCGTAATTTCATTGAAATGACGTGGAAATAACGTTGATTCAACCAGTGTGTGCCCAATTGGTACATTCCATGAGACGTTTGGAAAAAACATGCAGGGCTTGACATTAACCTGTTTTCCCATACCATTATTACAGAGAATCAGACAAATTATGCTACCCTCTGCCTATTGGCTACTTAACTTATTCAAGCCTGTCTCAAAATACAACTGTGCCCCTTTAAGACAAAAAAAGCTATTTACCTGACTCGCTTTTCAAAGATGGTCTAGAAATGCACACATTTTGTGCTCTTGTAGAAGCAATCACTCCTCTATTGCTGACTACAAATGATCTATAACTGGGCTAATAATATATGATATGAACAAAATGTGCACACATGGCTACATGCAGCTCTTGCTTTGATCTCAAAACAAGGCATCTAATCACGACCACAGCTGTAAACACAGTCCAGTTCAAAGTAAATGGCACAAATCCATATATGGCAATGGTCTATTTGCATATAGGCCAACTGCAGCTCTGTTTGGTTATGCCGCACCGGTCTGTGTAGAGTGCAGGCTGTGTCATGAGCAATAGAATCCTACTCTGATGTGTTCTGCCTACTACAAAATCTATTGCATAGTTTGTTTTGTTTCGGTATGTTGCATTGAAAGTGGCTAACATTGCGTTGATTCGATCACAATGCTACAGTAAAGGGAAATGTTGATAGTGTTAACCAACAGGGAAAACTCTAGAAAGTTGAGTGAAGTTCAATCTCGTGCTTCTCTCCATGGGCTGATATTCCTTCTGCGCTCTGCACAGAAGTCCTGGGGAGCTGCGCTGCAGTCTCTCTGGGCTACTGCGTGCCCGCGTGCATCTTAGAGGGAACATTGCTCAAGACACATTATCTTCACACATATTTTAGATGCTTTTCACTGACAGCCACATGTCAATAATCAGCTAGGCCTATTGCCACGCGTGCTGCCCAAATTGCGGGCTTCCCAACTAGGCATAGGCCTGCTCTTGTGATTTGAAACAATCCACAGCATAAAAAAAAAAAGAAGCTAATGATCCTCTCTGGCTTAGTCGTGCTCTCTGGTGAAGTATTTTGAATGATTTAATTTATTTCAGTAAAGACAGGAGTAATTATATAATTATGGCACGTTTATTTAAATTTACTTTAGGATGCGCCACCTATGGTAGGAGGTAGGAGGTGGGCTGTATTTTTGTTTGTCTAGCCCAGGGTGGCATATCGGCCAGGACCGGGCCTGATCTGCAGGGCGGGCTATCACTGTCAGACTGTCATTGTGAGCCTTCCTCCACTCTACTGTGAGAGAGTGAGAGAGAGAGAGAGAGAGAGAGAGATGGGAAGAGAAAGAGAGAGCGAGATTGACAGAGAGAGACCAAGGAGACATAATGATTGGATCCCATATGTTACTAGTTGACAAGACCCAGCATAACTGGATACAGGCATGTTCAGTTTTAATTACCAGTGGGATTTCATCCCTGGCTGGATTTGATTTGATGGAGAGCTGTGGTTCTGATTGAAGCCGACCTTTCCCCAAGAGAACCGATGATCGTCCATTCCAGTGACGGTTAGTGCCGTTTAAGATGAGGGAGGACAATTTTTGTTTTCATGAGCATGACCTTATTTCTATTACAGCATATTGGATGACTGTCATTCATATTCCATTCACCCAGTTCAATGTAACAGCGATAGGTTTAGGCTATTACATGATACTAAAATGGTCCCTATACCCATCATGAGGTTGCTACAACCTATAAATGAAAGTTTACAACATAGGTGCACACAGGTCAAGAGCCTTGCACACTCTTGCCTGCATCTAGCTGATATAGGGTGTAATCATTAGTCCAACAGTTGCAAACAACAGTTTCTATTGGACAAATTCAGGTATGTTTAGCCCCGTTTTGTTCCGTTTGCTTCCGTTTAAGAAATGTTTTTCAACAGAATCAGCGGAATGAATACACACCTGATCACGCGTAAACACAGTTCACTTTCATAGCAGCCATGTTGTATTCGTTCTCGCATGCACTCTCCTCCTCTCACCTCTTCCCTTCGCTTGTGGACTTCAATGCACAACACATCAGCTGTATGTGAGCAGACAAAAAAAACGTTACAAGCCAAACCGTTACACACAGCCTACATTGTTGTAACCATATTTGTTAAAGTAATATCATAGTTAGCATAGCTAATAGAACTAATGCGTTAGTAAACCCGCTACAATCATGCAGTAACGTTACAGTGTACAGTCAGTAAGCAGTTACACCGGCGGGCCTCGGTGGCAATAAATTATTAAAACCAGAAGCTTACCTTGACTTGGAAGAGTTCCAGTGTTGTGTTGGATAGTAATAGCCAGCTAGCTAACGTAGCATCCCTCTGTTTGAGCAGGGTGTTTCAGTAGCCTGAAATAGCTAGCTGCATTTGCTAGCTAAGTAAGTGAAACTGAAAGTGAAAAAAAATGACAAAATATCTTTCTCTATTTCTCTCTTGCTTCTCCTTCATTTTGGAAGAAATTAATTTGTTCAAAACTGTTCAACTATTAACTTTCTCTCTCTTTGAGTCAACTACTCACCACATTTTATGCACTGCAGTGCTAGCTAGCTTATGCTTATGCTTACAGTACTAGATTCATTCTCTGGTCCTTTGATTGGGTTGACAACATGTCAGTTCATGCTGCAAGAGCTCTGATAAGTTGGAGGATGTCCTCTGGAAGTTGTCATAATTACTGTGTAAGTCTATGGAAGGGGGTGAGAACCCTGAGCCTCCTAGGTTTTGTATTCCCACGGGGGGCAGAATGAAAAATGTATGTAGTCACTAATTGTAAGTCGCTCTGGATAAGAGCGTCTGCTAAATGACTAAAATGTAAATGTAAATGTAATGAAGTCAATGTACACAGAGGAGGACGGAAGCTAGCTGTCCTCCGGCTACACCACGGTGCTAACCTACAGAGTGCTATAGTTTTATCTAATTCAATTTTATTTTTATGAAATTCACTGAGGAGGATGGTCCTCCCCTTCCTCCTATGAGGAGCCTCCACTGGTCCATTCCTAGAAGTTATGTAATTATTTATATATGTTTTACAACCCGGAACCCAGTCACTACATAAATCTAAAACAATTTTATTTGTCACATGCTTCACAACAGTTGTGGACTAACAGTGAAATGATTACTTATGGGCCCTTCCCAACAATGTAGAGAAAAAGAAAATAGAGAAATAATAGAAAAGTAAAACACGTAATAATAATAATAATTATTATAATAATAATAACAACTAGGAATAATTTGACAGATAGTAAACAGCGTATGAGAATAGTCCGAAAGGTTTGTTCAAAAAGGGTCAATGCAGATAGTCTGGGTAGCTACGGATTTTTGCTCACCGTTCTTGTGATCATTTTGACCCCACGGGGTGAGATCTTGCGTGGAGCCCCAGATCGAGGGAGATTATCAGTGGTCTTGTATGTCTTCCATTTCCTAATAATTGCTCCCACAGTTGATTTCTTCAAACCAAGCTGCTTACCTATTGCAGATTCAGTCTTCCCAGCCTGGTGCAGGTCTACACTTTTGTTTCTGGTGTCCTTTGACAGCTCTTTGGTCTTGGCCATAGTGGAGTTTGGAGTGTGACTGTTTGAGGTTGTGGACAGGTGTCTTTTATACTGATAACAAGTTCAAACAGGTGCCATTAATACAGGTAACGAGTGGAGGACAGAGGAGCCTCTTAAAGAAGAAGTTACAGGTCTGTGAGAGCCAGAAATCTTGCTTGTTTGTAGGTGACCAAATACTTATTTTCCACCATAATTTGCAAATAAATTCATTAAAAATCCTATAATGTGATTTTCTGGATTTTTTTTCTCAATTTGTCTGTCATAGTTGACGTGTACCTATGATGAAAATTACAGGCCTCTCTCATCTTTTTAAGTGGGAGAACTTGCACAATTGGTGGCTGACTAAATACTTTTTTCCCCCACTGTATATACTGTATTCTATTGTATTTTAATCTATGCCACTCCGACATTGCTCGTCCTAATATTTATATATTTCTTAATTCCATTCTTTACTTTTAGATTGTGTATATTATGTGTATTGTTGTGAATTGTTGATATTACTGCACTGTTGGAACTAGAAACACAAGCATCTCCCTACACCCGCAATAACATCTGCTAAACATGTGTATGTGACCAATAAAATGTGATTTGATTTGATTTGGTTAACTCTTTAACTAATTAATGCCTTGGGGGTAGAAGCTGTTCAGGATCCTGTTGGTTCCAAACTTCTGTGCGGTAGCAGAGAGAACAGTCTATGGCTTGGGTGGCTGGAGTCTTTGACAATTTTTAGGGCCTTCCTCTGATACTGCCTGGTATAGAGGTCCCCAGTGATGTACTGGGCCTGACGCACTGCCCTCTGTAGTGCCTTGTGGTCGGATGCCATGCAGTTGCCATACCAACCAGTGATGCAGCCAGTCAAGATGCTGTCAATGGTTCAGCTGTATAACTTTGAGGACCTGAGAGCCCATGCCAAATCTTTTCAGCCTCCTGAGGGGGAAGCGGCGTTGTCGTTCCCTCTTCACAACTGTGTTGGTGTGTTTGGACCATGATAGATCCTTAGTGATGTGGACACGAGGAACTTGAAGCTCTCTACCTGCTCCACTTCAGCCCCGTCAATGTGAATAGGGGCGTGCTGAGCCCTCCATTTTCTGTAGTCTACAATCAGTTCCTTTTTCTTGCTGATGTTGAGGGAGAGGTTGTTGTCCTGGAACCACACTGCCAGGTCTCTGACCTGCTCCCTATAGGCTGCCTCATCGTTGTCGGTGATCAGACCTACCACCGTCGTTTAGTCCCTGGGTCCTTAGCTTAGTGATGAGCTTGGAGGGCACTATGGTGTTGAACGCTGAGCTGTAGTCAATGAACAGCATTCTCACGTAGGTGTTCCTCTTGTCCAAGTGTGAAAGGGCAGTGTCGAGTGCAATAGAGATTGCGTCACCTGTGGATCTGTTGGGACGGTATGCAAATTGGAGTGGGTCCAGGGTGTCTGGGATGATGGTGTTGATGAGAGCCATGACCAGCCTTTCAAAGCATTTCATGGCTACAGATAGGAGTGCTACGGGGCGATAGTCATTTAGACAGGTTACTTTGGCGTTCTTGGACACAGGGACTATGGTGGTCTGCTTGAAACATGTATGTATTAAAGGCTGGGTCAGGGAGAGGTTGAAAATGTCAGTGAAGACATGCCAGCTGGTCAGTACATGATCTGAGTACGCGTCCTGGTAATCCGTTTGGCCCTGCGGCCTTGTGAATGTTAACCTGTTTAAAGGTCTTGCTCACATCGGCTACTGAGAGCATGATCACACAGTCGTCCGGAACAGCTGGTGCTCTCACGCATGATTCAGTGTTGCTTGACTCGACACGAGCATAGAAGGCATTTACAGTGCTTTGCAAAAGTATTCATCCCCCTTGGCGTTTTTCCTATTTTGATGCATTACAACCTGTAATTTAAATGGATTTTGATTTCATGTAATGGACATACACAAAATAGTCCAAATTGGTGAAGTGAAATGAAAAAAATAACTTATTTCAAAGAATTCTAAAAAATAAATAACGGAAAAGTGGTGCGTGCATATGTATTCACCCCCTTTGCGATGAAGCCTCTAAATAAGATCTGGTGCAACCAATTACCTTCAGAAGTCACATAATTAGTTAAATAAAGTCCACCTGTGTGCAATCTAAGTGTCACATGATCTGTCAAATGATCTCAGTATATATACACCTGTTCTGAAAGGCCCCAGAGTCTGCAATACCGCTAAGCAAGGGGCACCACCAAGCAAGCGGCACCATGAAGACCAAGGATCTCTCCAAACAGGTCAGGGACAAAGTTGTGGAGAAGTACAGATCAGGGTTGGGTTATAAAAAAAATATCAAAAACTTTGAACATCCCACGGAGACCATTAAATCCATTCTTAAAAAATGGAAAGAATATGGCACCACAACAAACCTGCCAAGAGAGGGCCGCCCACCAAAACTCACGGACCAGGCAAGGAGGACATTAATCAGAGAGGCAACAAAGAGACCAAAGATAACCTTGAAGGAGCTGCAAAGCTCCACAGTGGAGATTGGAATATCTGTCCATAGGACCACTTTAAGCCGTACACTCCACAGAGCTGGGCTTTACAGAGGAGTGGCCATAAAAAAGCCATTGCTTAAAGAAAAAAATAAGCAAACATTTGGTGTTCGCCATAAGCCAAGTGGGAGACTCCCCAAACATATGGAAGAAGATACTCTGGTCAGATGAGACTAAAATTGAGCTTTTTGGCCATCAAGGAAAACACGATGTCTGGCGCAAACCCAACACCTCTCATCACCCGAGAACACCATCCCCACAGTGAAGCATGGTGGTGGCAGCATCATGCTGTGGGGATGTTTTTCATCGGCAGGGACTGGGAAACTGGTCAGAATTGAAGGAATGATGGATGGCGCTAAATACAGGGAAATTCTTGAGGGAAACCTGTTTCAGTCTTCCAGAGATTTGAGACTGGGATGGAGGTTCACCTTCCAGTAGGACAATTTAATATATATATATTTGTAGCTTTATTTAACTAGGCAAGTCAGTTAGGAACAAATTCTTATTTACAATGACGGCCTACACTGGCCAAACCCGGACGACGCAGGGCCAATTGTGCGCCGCCCTATGGGACTCCCAATCACGGCCGGTTGTGATACAGCCTGGAATCGAACCAGGGGGTCTGTAGTGATACCTCAAGCACTGAGATGCAGTGCCTTAGACCGCTGCGCCACTCAGGAGCCCAATGACCCTAAGCATACTGCTAAAGCAACACTCGAGTGGTTTAACGGTAAACATTTAAATGTCTTGGAATGGCCTAGTCAAAGCCCAGACCTCAATCCAATTGAGAATATGTGGTATGACTTAAAGATTGCTGTACACCAGCGGAACCCATCCAACTTGAAGGAGCTGGAGCAGTTTTGCCTTGAAGAATGGGCAGAAATCCCAGTGGCTCGATGTGCCAAGCTTATAGAGACATACCCCAAGAGACTTGCAGCTGAAATTGCTGCAAAAGGTGGCTCTACAAAGTATTGACTTTGTAGTTATGCACGCTCAAGTTATGTTTTTTTCTAAATCAAAATATTTTGCATCTTCAAAGTGGTAGGCATGTTGTGTAAATCAAATGATACAAACCCCCAAAAATTCAATTTTAATTCCAGGTTGTAAGGCAACAAATTAGGAAAAATGCCAAGAGGGGTGAATACTTTCGCAAGCCACTGTAGCTTGTCTGGTAGGCTTGCGTAACTGGGCAGCTTGTGGCTGGGTTTCCCTTTGTAATATGTGATAGTTTGCAAGCCCTGTCACATCCGACGAGCGTCAGAGCCGGTGTGGTAAGATTCAATCTTAGTCTTTTATTGACGCTTTGCCTGTTTGATGGTTCGTCGGAGGGCGTAGCGTCCGTGTTACTGTCCCGCTCCTTGAAAAAAGCGGCAGCTCTAGCCTTAAGCTCATTGCGGATGTTGCCTGTAATCCATGGCTTCTGGTTAGAATATGTGCATATTGTGGGGACACTTCCATATTAAGCGCGTCACTGTACTTCCTGTTTGAGTTTTTGCTTGTAAGCAGGAATCAGGAGGATAGAGTTATGGTCAGATTTGCCAAATGGAGGGCGAGAGTTTTCCTTCATTAAAATCACCGGCCACTAGGAGCGCCGCCTCTGGATGAGCATTTTCCTGTTTGCTTATGGCCCTATACAGCTCGTTGAGTGCGGTCTTAGTGTCAGCATCGGTTTGTGGTGGTAAATAGAAAGTTACTAAAAATATAGATGAAAACTCTCTTGGTAAATAGTATGGTCTACAGCTTATCATGAGGTATTCTAACTCAGGTGAGCAGAACCTCGAACTTCCTTAATATTAGAGATTGCACATCAGCTGTTGTTAACAAAGAGACACACACCATCCCCCTTGAGCTTACCCGATGCTGCCGTTCTGTCCTGCCGATGCATAGAAAAACAAGCTAGTTGTATATTATCCATGTCCTTGTTCAGCCAAGTTTCTGAGAAACATAGGATATTACAGTTCTTCAGGTCCCATTGATAGGACAGTCTCGAACGGAGCTCGTCTAGTTTGTTCTCCAGTGATTGTACATTCGCCAATAGAACAGAGGGTAGAGGCGGTTTATTTCCTCACCGCTGCAATTTCATCATGGTGCCTGCACGTCGGCCTCTATATTGATGTATCTTTCTCTTCCAAGTGTCGGAGATTAGGGCCTGGTCCGGGGTGATCAGTATGTTCTGCGCTGCCGAAGTAGAAATCTTCATCCAAATCGAGGTTAGTGATCACGGTTCTGATGTCCAGAAGCTCTTTTCGTCATAGTTCTGATGTCCAGAAGCTCTTTTCGGTCATAGGAAACGATGGCAGAAACATAATGTAAAAAAAAAGTTACGATCAGTGCAAGAAAACACACAAAATAGCAGAATTGATCAGGAGTCCGTAAAACGGCCGCTATACATTCCAGCGCCGGCCACTTCAGAAACACATCCTGTTGTTATAAGGGGTCTAAAAGCTTTGACTTTTACCTAGACTATTCACATATGTATTGTGATAGTCACAACCTATCATGACCTTGGCTAGCGTTATGCTGTTGATCTGGATTCATTTTCAAATTGCTTTCTTGTTTTCTTTAGGAACCCCCACATAGCCGTGGAAAAGTGTGGATTTGGCTCAGTGGTCATGCTGCGAGAGGGAATGTTCTGCTTTCGACAGCCCTTTCGTGCTGTGATGGTCAGCATAGTCAACCAGCCGTGAATATTATGACATTTGAATAATGCCAGTCAGGGTTAATTTCCATGCCCATGTCTAAAGCTTTTTCTTCTTCTTCTTTAAAAAAACCTTTCATGCTACAAAGCTGACATTAGGAAAAAGCCTCAGAGAGTGTTTTTTGGTTGATACATTTTTGCCTTTGTATCAAATGTATGCTCAATGCATAAAGCATGATACAATATACACAAACATCTTAGAATACTGGAATACATGTATACCGGTATGTGATTTGGGTCATGGTTTGAGGTCTGAAAACCCATAAAATATGTCTCTGTGGTACACAATTATGAGTTCAATATTTCACAAGATGTTTTTATTCCCTCTAAATTGCCATGGTGAATCATCACTTCTGCCCTATGCAGCTCCTACATACAACAACCTACGGTCACTGAACAGTGATGAGAGCACTGGGAATGATGTGACTTCCCATTTACAATTTCCACCCAACAAGAGAAAAAATTATGAGCATTGATTATGTAATGTGGCCAGGCAGAAAGAAAGGCTGTTGGCAGGGCCCATGATGCTGCATGCAGTTGAATCATGCTAATAGGAACATCCCTAGCAGATCTTCCCCAACTGTCTCCTATGTAGATCAGTGGGACTGGTCTCCATAGCAACAGCAGCAGATGGATATTAGCTACACAGCAGCAGAGAGAGAGCAGCAGAGAGAGAAGAGAGTAGCTGGGGTCCTCGTAGAGCGAGTGGATGTGCTCACTGCTGCTGCTTTCTATACCTCTTTTCTACCACCACCCACACTGGAGGCAGGCAAGCCACTCTCACTGTAACACAGAGAACAGGGACACTATTTTATTCATCCTTCTCTTCACTCTTCATGTGAATTTGAGGAGATATATATTGCACTCTTAGCACAGTTGTGCACTTGCTGTGGTGTTGGAGGTTATTTTTGTGCTTAAGATTAAGGAAGCTGACAGCTGCCATACTGTCCTTTACGATGTAGAACAACAAAACAAGGCGGAAATAATCCTTTGCAAATTCTTAAAGCTATGCTCTGGACTGGAATCTGGATTGGTCTTCTGTGGTAAATACATTTAGCATGTAGTTCTTTTGATATTCACACAAGAAAAGCTGGGTCATCATGGCAGTAATCTTTTTATTGTCTTTACAGGTAAATAACTCTCTGTGCTTTGATATAATGAGACCTTGAGACCTGAACAGAATAGCACTGAAAAGGAGTGTGTCCAGGCTCATAGACGCCCACTATCGGAACAGACTGACTGTGTGTATCTGTGCTCCCCCTCCTATCCTCAGTGATGCTGAAAGCCAGAGATACTGTATATAATGACGAGATGGTCTTGTCTCCGCCCTAGCAATGGTACTCGTTGTCCCAAAGGCAGGAAGACAATGGTAGTCATTGTCCTAAAGGCCAGAAGGCAGGCGGTCTGCTTATCGGTCTGCTTATCGTGTACAGATTTTCACAGGAGTAAATCATCTTGCTTCGCCTCTTTCTCTCTGTGAAAGCCCAGGACTAAAGACTGTAACTTCCTGTCAAAACCCTGCCAAGGCATGTCACTCAAACCCTGGTATGAGCTGACACACTGCAAGCACAGGCAGCCTCAGCCCGTGCTAAAAAGTGCTGTTCTCAGTAGAGCTAGCTGTGGGCCTCAATGGTCGGGTTTTATAAATACTGGATGTAATCTTTTACTTACTGAGAATTTACATGTGTGACGACCCTCCCACTCTGTCTGCCAAATTCTTTCTCTCTGCTCTTCTTTTCCTTAATAGGATGTCAGTGGGCGGAGCTGGGAGGGTCGTCAGCGAAATGGGACACACCTGGGGTCGGGTGTGTCCCGGGGATAAATACACCTTCCCCCCATACATCGAGGAGACTCTCTCCACGCAGACACACTGTTGGGTTTTGTTGGGGCATCTTGGGGCTTCTTTGTGTTCGTTTGTTTTGGCACCTCTCAACACCCCTCATTATCACCATCTATGCACACATCCACTCACTTACACTACTGACTACACACACCATTGTTACTTGTATATAGTTTACTTTATTTAATAAATAGATGTATGTTATTTATTTATCTCTGCGTTGTATCCCTCTTTGTTATGGGCTACGAGCCGGTTCGTAACACATGTAGGAAATGAAACAAATTATATTGAAATGAGTAATAGAACGGAGGAAGCATTCTCTTCATATACTTAAAGATGCACTATACAGAAATGCGCATGACAGATCTATAATTCACATTTCTATGTGAATTTGGTCGGGTCACCAAAAAAGTTACATATTGCAGCTTTAAGTTTTCACTGAAAGGTGTTATTGTCACTTCGAATTAAGGACTATCTCACCTTCCTCTCATTGTCTTGACATCCCTCCTGACTGCTTGCCAGACCTGTCCACCTGGTAGTACTGAATCTGGCACAGCCTGTGATGTACCAGTGAGACCCTTTCCCTATCAGAACTCTGCTACTCAGGCCTGGTTTAATTATGCCAGCATGGCGCGCTCTGAGGACAGCTTGTGCCCTTTACCACGCTGCTTCCAAAAGGAGGGCACCTCTAAACACCATTTTCAGTACCATGTACAGTGCATTCAGAAAGTATTCAGACCTCTTTACTTTCTCCATATTTTGTTACGTTACAGCTTTATTCCAAAATGGATTCAATACAAATGTTTTCTCATCAATCTACACACAGTACCCCATAATAACAAAGTGAAAACCGGTTTTTAGAAATGTTTGCAAATTTATAAAAAATTAAAAACAGAAATACCATATTTACATAAGTATTCAGACCCTTTGCTATGAGACTCAAAATTGAGCTCAGGTGCATCATATTTCCATTGATCATCCTTGAGATGTTTCTACAATTTGATTTGAGTCCAACTGTGGTAAATTCAATTGATTGGACATGATTTGGAAAGGCACACACCTGTCTATGTAAGGCCCCACAGTTGACAGTGCATGTCAGAGCAAAAACCAAGCTATGATGTCGAAATAATTTCCCGTAGAGCTCCGAGACAGGATTGTGTCGAGGCACAGATCTGGGGAAGGGTACCAAAAAATGTCTGCAGCATTGAAGGTCCCCAAGAACACAGTGGCCTCCATCATTCTTAAATGGAAGAAGTTTGGAACTACCAAATCTCTTTCTAGAGCTGGCCGCCCGGCCAAACAGAGAAATCGGGGGAGGAGGGCCTTGGTCAGGGAGGTGATCAAGAATCCGATGGTTACTCTGACAGAGCTCCAGAGTTCCTCTGTGGAGATGGAAGAACTTTCCAGAAGGACAACCATTTCTGCAGCACTCCACCAATCAGACCTTTATGGTAGAGTGGCCAGACGGAAGCCACTCCTCAGTAAAAGGCACACATGACAGCCTGCTTGGAGTTTGCCAAAAGGCACCTAAAGGACTCAGACCCTGAGAAAATATTCTCTGGTCTGATGAAACCAAGATTGAACTCTTTGGCCTGAATGCCAAGTGTCACGTCTGGAGGAAACCTGGCACCATCCCAAATGTGAAACATGGTGGTGGCAGCATCATGCTGTGGGGATGTTTTTCAGCGGCAGGGACTGGGAGTCAGGATCGAGGAAAAGATGAACGTACAGAGTACAGAGAGATCCTTGATGAAAACCTGCTCCAGAGCGCTCAGGACCTCAGACTGGGGCGAAGGTTCACCTTCCAACAGGACAACGACCCTAAGCACACAGCCAAGACAACATAGGAGTGGATTCAGGACAAGTCTCTGAATGTCCTTGAGTGGCCCAGCCTTGAACCCGATCTAACATCTCTGGAGAGACCTGAAAATAGCTGTGCAGCGATGCTCCCCATCCAACCTGACAGAGCTTGAGAGGATCTGCAGAGAAGAATGGGAGAAACTTCCCAAATACAGGTGTGCCAAGCTTGTAGCATCCTACCCAAGAATACTCGAGGCTGTAGTCATTGCCAAAGGTGCTTCAACAAAGTACTGAGTAAAGGGTCTGAATACTTATGTAAATGTGATATTTCAGTTTGGTTTTTTATATAGATTTCTACAAACTTGTTTTTACTTTTCTCTTTATGGGGTATAGTGTGTAGATTGATGAGGTGGAAAAAACAATTTAATCAATTTTAGAATAAGACTGTAACGTAACAAAATGTGGAAAGAGTCAAGGGGTCTGAATACTTTCCGAATGCACTATACACTAAGAGTAACCAATTCTATCATTTTGAAAACCTTTCTGATGTGTATTTGTCTTCTCCTCCGGACAAGCTATCATTGGAGCTTAGCATGGTGGAGCTCTGTGTTTTAGGTCATAGAGACGACATGCAATGTGTTTGAGGACTGTGCAGCCTGGTAGCCTCTAATCTGTCTGATGTTCCTCAGGCTGCATGGGCATGGCTTCCTGCTGTAAGGCAGCCCCACATCCTGTCATAGGCTGGCTGAGTTATAGTATCAGACTCTGGGGGCGGACACATACACAACCCATCCCTGTAGAAAATGACATAAATACTCTGCATACACAAACAGACACCACAAACAGGCAGGTGGATTTAGGTATTAGCATGAGAGCTTCCGGTTGACACTCCAGTGTTTAATGTAATAACACCGCTGCTCGCAGTCTGCTCGTTAATGACATGGAGCTAAACCAACATAGTTCTTATTAGCTTGGCAAATATGAGTGGATGTTCTATCCTACCATTGATTCCTTCCTTCCCATGTCATCCACATGACTTGCTTTCTTTGCATGATGTTCATTAGGCCCTTGCAGGCCATCAGATAGCTGTATGCACTCCTCTGTACTGTGTCTGCAATGAAGTTCCACTCCTCCAGCACAAGTGTCACTTCTCTGGGTAATAATCATAAACACTGCACTCAATAGCCTCTGCTCAATGTCTGATGACCTTGCTGCTGCTGCTGCTGCTCAGCCAAATTATGTTTTATTCCTTGTGAAAGAGGAGACAAAGCAGAATAAACTAAATACAACTTTCCGTTCCGATTATAAATATTTAATATGACGTGTACATTGAGGCTAAAAGATAATAAATGTTGCATCTAAATGGGATGAATCATGCCTAATCATTAAACAATAACAACAGACTAGTAAGAGTGGGACTCTGAATACTCCAGAGATGGATCCTGGAATACTTAAAAGGTTTGCTTGCCAAAAGGAGTTGTTATGCCAGACAGAAAATTAGATTAATTAGAAGACTGTCTCAAACACAGATTAGTGAACACAGCATAACGTTGTATTTCCACATTTAAAACTCCTTGTTTAAGAATTGTGTACACCCTCACCTATTTACCCACAAGGCATCAGGGAGACACAAGGAATCAGTTTTGTTAATGTTTCAGCTTTTAGTGAAGAGCCCACATAACCCCATAGTGCCCTGTTTCATTCCCCTCCCTTAATAAATCCACTTCCTACTCTAACTTGTGTAGACCAAGAGGAAGCCTGTACACCATATAAACCGTGGTGATTCTCTGTCATTATTTGTCTTACCTAGAGCATCAGGTCAGGCCTAGCTTCTAATCCATCTGTCCTCCACTTCTTCTTCAGGTATTTCAAGAAAGAAAGAATGGGCTAGCTACATGATGGGGTTTCCATGGCAACAGAGAACCCATAGGGAAGCCAAGTGGTGAGGATGTGCAAGGCTGAGATTCCTCTAGTGAAGATGTAGAGTTGATGTGCAGTACGGAGAAGAAAAATCACCATTGAGAAGAGCAGCAGATGAAGATATTGGGTTGTTGTGTTGATTTAGCATCATATTATACAAACACACAGATATACATCGGTGCCTGACTTTATCTGAAAGTGGGGGTACAATTTATTTTTTGGGGGGGGGGGTTAGGCAAAACACATTTTTTAACTATTTCCTGCAATTTTACACTGTTTCTTCACAGGGGGAATCCATATTTATGAATAGAACACAACTATTTTCTTAAGTTCTGACACAATAAATTATATTGAACTTGAGTACCTACTCGAATAAAAAAAAAGTATATATATTTTTAGAACACAAGTGTCACAAGTGTAGAGAGGAGTATGCAGGAGGCAATCGCAGGATTAGAACTACTGAATTTATTAAAGCGCCATAGCTTAAAGCGGGACAAAACCCACAGTGCAAAATATAAAGTACTCAAGAAATCGTAGGCGCGATTCCTCTCAGGAAAACAAGCAACATATACAATGACCGACCAAGACAAATGACAGAGGGAGTATATATACAGTGATATAGTGGGGATTGGAACCAGGTGTGTGTAATGATGACGAGATAAGTCTGGGGTTGATGAGGAAAGGGTGTTTGCCAGCAGCAGGTTCGGCAGTAGCTAGAAGGCTGGCGACGCCGAACGCCTGAGCTGGACAGGAGGGGGAGCCAAAGCGAAGGCTGGTGTGACAACAAGGCCAGAAAAGAATATAGCGCAACTGCGCATTTATCTGGGCTTATATTCCAACAGTTGCCTAATTTATCATAACCATTACAGATAACAAATAACTAATTGCTAAATTGCCCCATTTATATCAATAAAAGTGCCATTTTATATTGATTTATTAAAAAAACTGTAATATCAACTGGTTATATTATATAATGGACCACATTCTTCAAAAAGGTAGTAACCTCAGCAGGTGCTTGGTTGTAGAAGCCTATGGCTGCGCAATGACATAGCCTTTTTTTGTTAATTTAGCAGACAACACCTCTTATTTCCCGAGCCCTTATCACAGTCAAGACACACCTATTTTATAGTAAAAACATAATGTCAAATATAAAAGAATAAAATATAAAAGAATATGAAAAAAGTTGGCAGTGCGAAATGATGCGCATCTCATGACTGGAACAGTTATTCTCAAATAGTGATCAATTAAAAAGGGTCTCAATTTGGCAAAGTGAAAGAAAATTTTTTCAGGGTTACAAACCAAAATCTTTCTTCTTTTCGATATGCAGATGTTCGATTTAGTTTATTCTGCCTGTTCTTTGGAATTTTCTAAATGATAATTCCACATTGAACACTGCATGGTGATGAATTACGGCCACAACATTTGTTTGGTGAGTAGGCCTAGGCTTTAAAGCGGAACTGACAGCGTTTTAACTACTTTGCAGATATGAAACAAACAGACAATCATCATATCAGTAAAAATATCAAATTCCCAGTTTATGCTACAACACCAACTTTATAAGAGGTTTTAAAAATACGTTCTATTCGACTCAACATTCCATGACATACACTAAGGCATTGTTGGCAGAATAGATGGATACTGTTCAATGCATGATTAATACACTGCTAAAAAAAATTAAGGGAACACTAAAATAACACATCCTAGATCTGAATGAATGAAATAATCTTATTAAATACTTTTTTCTTTACATAGTTGAATGTGCTGACAACAAAATCACACAAAAATTATCAATGGAAATCAAATGTATCAACCCATGGACATCTGGATTTGGAGTCACCCTCAAAATTAAAGTGGAAAACCACACTACAGGCTGATCCAACTTTGATGTAATGTCCTTAAAACAAGTCAAAATGAGGCTCAGTAGTGTGTGTGGCCTCCATGTGCCTGTATGACCTCCCTACAACGCCTGGGCATGCTCCTGATGAGGTGGCGGATGGTCTCCTGAGGGATCTCCTACCAGACCTGGACTAAAGCATCCGCCAACTCCTGGAAAGTCTGTGGTGCAACGTGGCGTTGGTGGATGGAGCGAGACATGATGTCCCAGATGTGCTCAATTGGATTCAGGTCTGGGGAACGGGTGGGCCAGTCCATAGCATCAATGCCTTCCTCTTGCAGGAACTGCTGACACACTCCAGCCACATGAGGTCTAGCATTGTCTTGCATTAGGAGGAACCCAGGGCCAACCGCACCAGCATATGGTCTCACAAGGGGTCTGAGGATCTCATCTCGGTACCTAATGGCAGTCAGGCTACCTCTGGCGAGCACATGGAGGGCTGTGCGGCCCCCCAAAGAAATGCCACCCCACACCATGACTGACCCACCGCCAAACCGGTCATGCTGAAGGATGTTGCAGGCAGCAGAACGTTCTCCACGGCATCTCTGTCACGTGCTCAGTGTGAACCTGCTTTCATCTGTGAAGAGCACAGGGCGCCAGTGGCGAATTTGCCAATCTTGGTGTTCTCTGGCAAATGCCAAACGTCCTGCACGGTGTTGGGCTGTAAGCACAACCCCCACCTGTGGACGTCGGGCCCTCATACCACCCTCATGGAGTCTGTTTCTGACCGTTTGAGCAGACACATGCACATTTGTGGCCTGCTGGAGGTCATTTTGCAGGGCTCTGGCAGTGCTCCTCCTGCTCCTCCTTGCACAAAGGCGGAGGTAGCAGTCCTGCTGCTGGGTTGTTGCCCTCCTACGGCCTCCTCCACGTCTCCTGATGTACTGGCCTGTCTCCTGGTAGCGCCTCCATGCTCTGGACACTACGCTGACAGACACAGCAAACCTTCTTGCCACAGCTCGCATTGATGTGACATCCTGGATGAGCTGCACTACCTGAGCCACTTGTGTGGGTTGTAGACTCCGTCTCATGCTACCACTAGAGTGAAAGCACCGCCAGCATTCAAAAGTGACCAAAACATCAGCCAGGAAGCATAGGAACTGAGAAGTGGTCTGTGGTCACCACCTGCAAAACCAGTCCTTTATTGGGGGTGTCTTGCTAATTGCCTATAATTTCCACCTGTTGTCTATTCCATTTGCTCAACAGCATGTGACATTTATTGTCAATCAGTGTTGCTTCCTAAGTGGACAGTTTGATTTCACAGAAGTGTGATTGACTTGGAGTTACATTGTGTTGTTTAAGTGTTCCCTTTATTTTTTTGAGCAGTGTATAATTCACCAATACATTTCTTGGTAGTCCAAAAAATATTGCTATCAGGTTGTAAATAACAGCTGGCCTGGTACATTGTTTGCTGCCTCCATTCGGGATGCACTGTTTCAGTTTCATTGACTCAATATTTTGGACAAAAACTGACGAATGTAACTAAGGCTGGGAATGTCAATACAATCAAACTAGCATGGGCAATGATCACAAGTCAGTCATTTAGCCACATTATAATAGGCTAATGTATCTATTTATGTAGCAAGCTAAAAACACAGAGCCTAAAGTTAGCTAGATAGCTAGCTAGCTGCTAGGAGGATGTCATGTCATGCCAGGCATTGGAGGAGTGGGTGAGTCACTGACTTTTCCCCCTCATATCGTTTTTTAGTGGCTATACAAAGCTAGAGATGCAGGGGTCATTTGGTTAGCTAGCAAGAACTTGAACGACTGTTATCCAGTTAGGCTACCTACTCCTATTTCAGAGCACTCTCGTCTGAGTGTGCGAGAGCGCAGAATAACTGATTAATTTATGAAAGCGCAGCAGCCGCTGAATATGACCGGTGTCAGTAAACGTAGGCAAAAAAAGTAATAGTTAGTCAAGAACGCTCTAGATAACATGTAAACAGCCTAACCAGCTCTGCTACAGTGAGTAAAATGGTGAGAGTGAGGTGTTCTGTCTTTTGTGTCTGGAAGTAGCTAGCTAGCAATCTAGTCAACTTTAGCCAGTTAGCTTGGGTGCTTGGTTGGGACAAGCATGCATCATTGGCAGGCAAGCTGCAGAAGGACGAGTAGGCTACAACAATACAAATATACAGTGACGATTTCAACATGTACCTCTTGGTGGGGCAAAAAAAAAAAAAAAAGGTTTTATGAATGCCAGCAAAGGCACTACACAACACAACACAACACTAAACAATAGATTAATTGCACTATAACGGTGACAAACGGTGCCCACAAACTGTTAGGGCCTACATAAAGCTGTCCCAACAGCAGAGCTTTCTTTTCAGCACCATGGAGTGAATCCTCACCACTGTTACACCTGGCTAGCAGCGGAGCCTTGTTTGGCAGTGAAACAGTTAATTCAGCCTTATTTACTGCCTTTTTAAAAACATAGCTGATATGGCTGACTTGCTTAAACAAACGTGGTTTCTACTGACATGTGAGATGTGCAAACTATGACATAAGAGAATCTGTAATTTCAATTAAGACATTAATGAGCAAGCTAAGATGGATGTAGTCAACATAACTATTTGTTCAGCACTTTTGAAATGTACAGCGACAGAATTCAGAACATGGGCCGTTCTTACAGTATTCTTCCTGTAAACCAAGTCAGAACCATAGGATAAATAAAGGGGGCATATAAGCAGACAATGAAAGCTCTTACAATATTCGATGATTACATTTTTCTAAAACAGGCTATAGGCAGTGGTGGAAAAAGTACCCAATTGTCATACTTGAGTTAAAGTAAAGATACCTTAATAGAAAATGACTCAAGTAAAGGTGAAAGTTGCCCAGTACAATCCTACTTGTGTAAAAGTCCAAAAGTATTTGGATTAAAATCTAGTTTCAAAATTATCAAAAGTAAATGGAATTGCTCAAATATACTTAAGTATCAAAAGTAGAAGTGAAAGTATAAATCATTTCAAATTCCTTATTAATCAAACCATACGGCACCATTTTCTTGTTTATTAAATGTACGGATAGCCAGTGGCACGCTCCAACACTCTGACATAATTTATAAATGAAGCAAGTGTTTAGTGAGTCCGTGTCACGGATTCTGCCGAGGCTGCTCCTCCTCCTTGCTCGGGCAGGCTTCGGCGTTCTAGCTACTGCCGTTCGATGTTATCGGTGTTTGTTTAGTTTTGTCTGTATTGTTTACACCTGTTCGTCATTATGTTAATTGTTTCCCTTATAATTACCCCTGTCTCTCATCTGTACTTTGTGTGTGATTGTTGTGTGTGACTGTGGTCCTCTGTAGCTCAATTGGTAGAGCACGGCGCTTGTAACGCCAGGGTAGTGGGTTCGATCCCCGGGACCACCCATACGTAAAAATGTATGCACACATGACTGTAAGTCGCTTTGGATAAAAGCGTCTGCTAAATGGCATATTATTATTATTATATTATTATTATTGTTTTCCCCTTCACGGTTGTCTATTTTGTGAGCGGGTTATTTCCTCCCTGCGTGGAGTTATTTTCTGTGTCCTTTTGGATCCTTTTCGTATTAAAAGTACGTATCCGAGAGTTCTGTGTCCTGCGCCTGACTTCGTTTACCGCATCTCACAGACAGTCGTGACAGAATCACACACCTTACCATGGAGTCAGCAGGAGCGACGGCACCGACTGGATCACTCGAGGAGCGCGTCCTACAACAGGCAGCGATGCTCCAAAATCTTGGTGCCACTATGGATAACGTTATGAACACTTTGGTACGATGGGAGAGAGGAGGTTTGCCCACACCTCCTCCAACGATACCACCACCATCGGCTACTCCTATCGTCTCACATCCAGAGTCCAGTGGGATTTGGCTCTCGCTCCCGAGGGCTTATGATGGCACCGCAGCCGGGTGTCAGGGTTTCCTGCTCCAGGTGGAACTTTACCTGGCAACCATTCACCCGGCACCCTCGGGATACGAGAGCGTGTCCGCCCTCATCTCCTGTCTGTCCGGCAAGGCACTGGAGTGGGCCAACGCCGAGTGGGGAGGGATAGACGCCGCTACTGTGAACTATGCGGAGTTCACCCGCTGCTTCAGGGCAGTGTTCGATCATCCCCCGGAGGGGAAGGCGGCGGGTGAGCGTCTATTCCACCTCAGACAGGGGAGGAGGAGCGCGCAGAAATTCGCACTGGACTTCCGGACTCTGGCTGCCAATTCGGGATGGAATGAGAGGGCCCTCATCGACCACTACAGATGCAGCTTGAGGGAGGACGTTCGTCGAGAGCTGGCCTGCAGGGACACCAACCTAAGCTTTGATCAGCTGGTGGACATGTCAATTCGCTTGGATACCCTGTTGGCTACCCGCGGACGTCCAGCGTTGGGGCCGTCCATTCCATCCCCCAGCACCTCCGAGCCGAGCCCTATGGAGCTCGGGGGTGCTGGTAGTAGGCAGGCCAGGAAGGAGGCTGTCCCCTGCACCAACTGTGGCCGCCGAGGACACACGGCGGTTCGGTGCTGGGGAGGGTCTCCTCGGATTCGAGGCAGCAGGCAGCGCACTGATGAGTCATTCCCGGTGAGTAAGGTCCCAACTCACCCAGAGCTCTCTGCTGTTCATATGTGTATCCAAGTGATGTTTCCAGAAGTTTCTTCTTACTCCCAGCATAAGGCGCTAGTCGATTCAGGCGCAGCTGGGAATTTTATCGATCGCCATTTCTCATATAAGTTAGGGATCCCTATATTACCAGTCGATGTGCCCTTCCCTATGCATGCCCTAGATAGCCGGCCTTTGGGGTCGGGATTGATTAGGGAGGTCACAGCGCCACTGAAGATGAAAACGCAGACGGGTCATGAGGAGACTATACAGTTGTATTTAATTGACTCTCCTGCGTTTCCAGTAGTGTTGGGACTTCCCTGGTTAATATCTCATGACCCCAACATTTCATGGCAACAGAGGGCTCTCAAGGGATGATCAGTGTGTGGGGCGGTGTTTAGGTGTTTCCGTAGGGGCAACGACGGTGGAGAGTCCGGACCAAATGCCCACAATGCACATTCCTCCTGAGTATGCCGATTTGGCAAGCGCCTTCTGTAAGAAGAAGGCGACTCAATTACCACCTCATCGACAGGGGGATTGTGCGATAGACCTCCAGGTTGGCGCGGCGCTCCCTCGCAGCCATGTGTATCCTCTGTCTCAGGAGGAGACGGCTGCTATGGAGACATACGTCGCCGAATCCTTGAGACAGGGATACATACGGCCTTCCACTTTTCCTGCGTCCTCAAGTTTCTTTTTTGTGAAGAAGAAGGATGGGGGTTTACGCCCGTGTATTGATTACAGTGGTCTCAATCAGATCACTATTAAATACAGCTATCCTCTCCCTCTGATTGCTAGTATGACGGAGTCATTACACGGGGCGCGCTTCTTCACAAAATTGGATCTCAGGAGCGCTTACAACCTGGTGCGCATTCGGGTGGGAGATGAGTGGAAAACAGCCTTCAGTACCACCTCGGGTCACTATGAGTACCTCGTCATGCCATACGGTCTAATGAATGCTCCTTCAGTCTTCCAATCATTTGTAGACGAGATTTTCCGGGATTTGCATGGACAGGGGGTAGTGGTGTATATTGATGACATTCTGATATACTCCGCTACACGTACCGAGCATGTGTCCCTGGTACGTCAGGTGCTGGGTAGACTGTTGGAGCATGATCTGTATGTGAAGGCAGAGAAATGTCTGTTTTTCCAGGAGTCCATCTCCTTCCTGGGACACCGGTTGTCTGCGTCAGGGGTGGAGATGGAGATTGACCGCGTTTCAGCCGTGCGTAATTGGCAGACTCCAACTACAGTAAAGGAGGTGCAGCGGTTTTTGGGTTTTGCCAATTACTACCGGAGGTTTATCCGGGGTTTTGGACAGGTAGCGGCTCCCATTACCTCCCTGCTAAAGGGGGGCCCGGTGCGTTGCAGTGGTCGGCTGAGGCGGACAGGGCGTTTAGTCATTTGAAGGACCTGTTCACCTCAGCTCCGGTGCTGGCACATCCGGATCCCTCTTTGGCGTTCCAAGTCGAGGTGGATGCGTCCGAGGCGGGGATCGGTGCTATACTGTCTCAGCGCTCGGGCACGCCTCCAAAACTCCGCCCCTGTGCTTTCTATTCTAAGAAGCTCAGTCCGGCGGAGCGCAATTATGACGTGGGGGACAGGGAGCTGCTAGCTGTGGTCCAGGCCCTGAAGGTGTGGAGACATTGGCTTGAGGGGGCTAACCACCCTTTTCTCATTCTGACTGACCATCATAACCTGGAGTACATCCGGGCAGCGAAGAGACTGAACCCTTGTCAGGCTAGGTGCGCCATGTTTCTGGCCCGGTTTGTCTTTAAGATCACGTATATCCCCGGGTCACAGAACGTTAAGGCAGACGCCCTGTCCCGACGATATGACACAGAGGAGAGGTCCATTGAGCCCACTCCCATACTACCGGAGTCTTGTCTCGTGGCACCGGTGGTGTGGGAGGTCGACACGGAAATCGAGCGGGCGTTACGTGCACGACCCTTCTCCCCCAGAGTGTCCAGAGGGACGGAGGTACGTGCCGCTGCGAGGTCCGTGACCGACTGATTTATTGGGCTCACACGTCACCCTCCTCTGGTCATCCTGGTATTGGTCGGACGGTGCACTGTCTTAGCGGGAAGTACTGGTGGCCCACCTTAGCTAAGGATGTGAGAGTTTACGTTTCTTCCTGCTCGGTGTGCTCCCAGTGTAAGGCGCCTAGACACCTGCCCAGGGGGAAGTTACAACCTCTCCCCGTTCCACAACGGCCGTGGTCTCACCTGTCGGTGGATTTTGTCACAGACCTTCCCCCCTCCCAGGGGAATACCACGATCTTGGTCGTTGTGGATCGGTTTTCTAAGCCTGCCGTCTCATCCCTATGCCAGGTCTTCCTACAGCCCTACAAACGGCCGAAGCCCTGTTTACTCACGTTTTCCGGCACTACGGGGTGCCTGAGGATATAGTGTCTGATCGGGGTCCCCAGTTCACCTCTAGAGTGTGGAGGGCGTTTATGGAACGTTTCGGGGTCTCGATCAGCCTTACCTCGGGTTTTCACCCTGAGAGTAATGGGCAGGTGGAGAGAGTAAACCAATATGTGGGTAGGTTTCTGAGGTCCTACTGCCAGGACCGGCAGGAGGAGTGGTCGGGGTATATTCCCTGGGCAGAGTTAGCCCAAAACTCACTCTGCCACTCCTCCACTAATCTCACTCCTTTCCAGTGTGTGTTGGGCTATCAGCTAGTTCTGGCACCCTGGCATCAGAGCCAGATCGAGGCTCCTGCGGTGGATGAATGGTTTCGGCGCTCGGAGGAGACATGGAACGCTGCGCACGTCCATCTGCAGCGGGCCATCAGACGGAAAAAGGCGAGCGCCGATCGCCATCGCAGTGAGGGTCCGGTTTATGCACCGGGAGATATGGTCTGGCTCTCGACCAGAAACCTGCCCCTTCACCTGCCCTGCCGGAAGCTGGGCCGGCGGTTTGTGGGGCCGTTTAAAGTCCTGAGGAGATTGAACGAGGTATGTTATAGGTTACAGCTGCCTGTTAATTATCGCATTAACCCCTCGTTCCATGTGTCTCTCCTCAGGCCGGTGGTAGCTGGTCCACTCCAGGAGAATGAGGTACGAGAGGCCCCTCCGCCCCCACTAGACATTGAAGGGGCTCCGGCGTACTCAGTCCGTTCCATTGTGGATTCGAGGCGTCGGATGGGGGGTCTGCAGTATCTCGTGGAGTGGGAGGGGTACGGTCCGGAGGAACGGTGCTGGGTCCCTAGGAGGGACATCCTAGATCCCTCCCTGTTGACAGAGTTCCACCGGAGTCACCCAACTCGCCCTGCTCCGCGTCCTCCTGGCCGTCCCCGAGGCCGGGGTCGGCGCACGGCTGGAGCCGCGCGTCAAGGGGGGGGTACTGTCACGGATTCTGCCGAGGCTGCTCCTCCTCCTTGCTCGGGCAGGCTTCGGCTTTCGCCGTCCCCGGAGTACTAGCTACTGCCGTTCGATGTTATTGGTGTTTGTTTAGTTTTGTCTGTATTGTTTACACCTGTTCATCATTATGTTAATTGTTTCCCTTATAATTACCCCTGTCTCTCATCTGTACTTTGTGTGTGATTGTTTTCCCCTTCACGGTTGTCTATTTTGTGAGCGGGTTATTTCCTCCCTGCGTGGAGTTATTTTCTGTGTCCTATTGGATCCTTTTCGTATTAAAAGTACGTATCCGAGAGTTCTGTGTCCTGCGCCTGACTTTGTTTACCGCATCTCACAGACAGTCGTGACAGTCCGCCAGATCAGAGGCAGTAGGGATGACCAGGGATGTTCTCTTGATAAGTGTGTGAATGGACCAGGTTCCTGTCCTGCTATGCAATCAAAATGTAACGAGTACCTTTGGGTGTCAGGGAAAATGTATGGAGTAAAAAGTACACTATTTTCATTAGGAATGGAGTGAAGTTAAAGTATATAAATAGTAAAGTAAAGTACAGATACCCCAAAAAATGACTTAAGTAGTACTTTAAAGTATTTCTACTTAAGTACTTTACACCACTGGCTATAGGCTACATGTGCAATACCAAGTCAGCAGCATACAATACATTTCTGTTGAACTCACTGAAGTCTGAGATTTCCCAGTTACGAGTTTCCAGTTGTTTTGAACATGGCAGAAGTCATGCTGGATTGACAGCATGGCCAAAGTATTCAACCTTTTCTGGCCCATCGTGTTGCGTGTGAATGTTTATCCTTTTAAGCTTGGAAAAGAGACCCTTAAACCCAGACCTGGACCACACACCCTCTCCACTGAATAGCAGGGGAAGCAAAATAGTGATTGCTTTGCAACGCTTGCAGTTAGCCACTGATTTCTTCCAAACCACTCATTGTTGAATTTGCGATTTCCAACTTGTGTAATGTTTATGTCCAATGGCATTTTATCTATCATTTCTCTTCATATGACAAGGATTGAAAAGTATTTGCCAGTAGATTGTTGACGTGATTCATGATGATGACTGCTTGTCTAGCTTGCTAGCTAAGATTTTGAAAGTATGATGTAGACATGATCATTCCAATCAAAGCTACGGTAGATATAACGTGATTTGACTTAATTTTATCTGTGGCCAATTACCTTGAGCCTTCTTGGATGGGCACTTCTAATGTAAATCTATGGCAGCACCCAAGGGGGCTTGAACTTTCTAGCTCTCCCTGTAGATTTTGCGGTGACGTAGTGTCCCCATGAGTGACAGAACACTGAGCCAATAATTGCGCAACTAGAGAAGATTACCAACCCCTACGCTCTGTATTTTCCGCTGGCTACCCATCTAGGCTGAAACACCTGCATTTTGAAGCTGCCTTACTCAAGAAAGCAAAAAAGAGAGCATGTTTGTATGAGGCTTTATTAACTCAATAATAACAAATCTCTCCATTTTTTGCAAACTGATATGTGACACGTATTAATGCCAAAATAACATGGAAAACAGGCAACAACCCCCCCCCCCCCCCCAAATACTAATAATTATATACAGTACCAGTCAAAAGTTTGGACACACCTACTCATTCAAGGGTTTTTCAAAAAAAAAAAAAACTATTTTCTACATTGTAGAATAATAGTGAAGACATCAAAACTATGAAATAACACATATGGAAGCATGTAGTAACCAACAGTGTTAAACAAATCAAAATATATTTTATATTTGAGATTCTTCAAATTAGCCACATTTTGCCTTGATGACAACTTTGCACACTCTTGGCATTCTATCAACCAGCTTCACCTGGAATGCTTTTCCAACAGTCTTGAAGGAGTTCCCACATATGCTGAGCACTTGTTGGCTGCTTTTCCTTCCCTCTGCGGACCAACTCATCCCAAACCATCTCAATTGGGTTGAGGTCGGGTGATTGTGGAGGCCAAGTCATCTGATGCAGCACTCCATCACTCTCCTTCTTGGTCAAATAACCCTTACACAGCCTCGAGGTGTGTAGGGTCATTGTCCTGTTGAAAAGGAAATGATAGTCCCACTAAGCACAAACCAGATGGGATGACGTATCGCTGCAGAATGCTGTGGTAGCCATGCTGGTTAAATATGCCTTGAATTCTAAATAAATCACAGACAGTGTCACCAGCAAAGCACCCCCACACCATCACACCTCCTCCTCCATGCTTCACGGTGGGAACCACACATGCGGAGATCATCCGTTCACCTATTCTGCGTCTCACAAAGACACAGTGGTTGGAACCAAAAATCTCAAATTTGGACTCATCAGACCAAAGGACAAATTTCCACCGGTCTAATGTTAATTGCTCGTGTTTCTTGGCCCAAGCAAGTCTCTTCTTCTTATTGGTGTCCTTTAGTAGTGGTTTCTTTGCAGCAATTCGACCATGAAGGCCTGATTCACGCAGTCTCCTCTGAACAGTTGATGTTGAGATGTGTCTGTTACTTGAACTCTGTGAAGCATTTATTTGGGCTGCAATTTCTGAGGCTGGTAAATCTAATGATCTTCTCCTCTGCAGCAGAGGTAACTCTGGGTCTTCCTTTCCTGTGGCGGTCCTCATGAGAGCCAGTTTCATCATAGCGCTTGATGGTGTTTGCGACTGCACTTGAAGAAACTTTCAAAGTTCTTGACATTTTCTGGATTGACTTACCTTCATGTCTTAAAGTAATGATGGACTGTCGTTTCTCTTTGCTTATTTGAGCTGTTCTTGCCATAATATGGACTTGGTCTTTAACCAATTAGAGCTATCTTCTGTATACCCTCCCTACCTTGTCACAACACAACTGATTGACTCAAACGCATTAACTTTTAAGAAGGCACAGCTGTTAATTGAATTGCATTCCAGGTGACTACCTCATGAAGCTGGTTGAGAGAATGCCAAGAGTGTGCAAAGCTGTCATCAAGGCAAAGGGTGCTACTTTGAAGAATCTCAAATATAAAATATATTTTGATATGTTTAACACTTTTTTGGTTACTACATGATTCCATATGTGTTATTTCATAGTTTTGATGTCTCACTATTATTCTACAATGTAAAAAATAGTAAAAAATGAAGAAAACCCCTGGAATGAGTAGGTGTTCTAAAACTTTTGACAGTGTGCCTTGACAGTGTACCAGTCAAAAGTTTGAACACACCTACTCATTCCAGGGTTTTTCTTTATTTTTACTATTTTCTACATTCACCTGCCCTGAATGACAGGTCACCACTGCAAATGTAACAGCACAGATTTTATTTTGCAGGTGGCTTTTCATTTTAAACACCAGTGGTGCAACTAGTGCTTTCTAACTGCACTGAACCAAAACAGTGGCATGTTGGAGGAAAGCAAAACTCTCTAGTGGGCAAAACCATTCATCTTGAAGCAACGGGGGAGGGGGAGCAAAATGCAATCTGTTAGTAATTATATAATATATAAAATGGACATATCTATTTTAATATAGACTACCTACATCATTACTAATCCTTGACAATGACAAATTACCCAATGGATCATGATACTTTTCTGGTAAGTAAATGGGGGTGCAAAAACATTTTGAAAGTGGGGATGCAGCTGCTCCGTTTGCTACATTACTCAGGCGCCTGTGCACATACACCGTGATAACATCACCTGTATGTGCTCACTATACACCGTCTAACTCTCTTTTAAACACACTGTCACCTATTCGTGTACATTTATATAACTGATCTATGCTCCAATCACAGCAGGGTCTATTCAATAATCTTCCCAGAGTTCCCATAAACGTTTCCTATACTAGTCTCGCTTTGTTTTCCTTATCTTCAAATTACATTTGCCTCAGCACTGCTTTTCTATACAGCTGGACATATGATCAGAACCCATTTTCCTCAGATACATTCTGCGTGCCAAATGTCGCTGGTGGCATGTACAGTAGCCGACATTGATGTGGTGAATAATAGCTTTGACTTCTATGGAACCAGCGAGCAATTTATACGCTTAACCAAGGCTCCAGTTCCCACACATATATTATACATGCTCCTGACAATGTGATCGATTCCAGTCCACATCGCTTTCCCTGTATGGAATCTTTATATGCAGGAAGTGGACTCCGTGGGAAGTTGTGTTTAAGGCTGGAGGAGCCAATGCTGAGGGATCACTGAATGATGGATGGCTGAGAGGCCTCAGTAACCTGTGATTACAGTGCCCAGCTAGGTCACTTCACTGATCTGTCCCGCTCCCTCCGTCCCTGGCTATGTCCATGTCCTTGCCTACTCACAGTGCACATTAAGATACGTGTTCATCTCCATCCAGCCCCTTGACCAAAGGCCCAATTAAAGCTTTGGGTCTAAGGGACATGTTGTCATTATGCTACAGAAGGCTGCCATCGCACACACTCCTAGGGGAACAGGCTTTCTTTCTCATTTGTGTGTGTGTGTGTGTGTGTGTGTGTGTGTGTGTGTGTGTGTGGTAGTAGTAGTAGTAGTGTACCGTACAGGGTAAGTTTCCTCCAATGTTATTGAGAGGAAGTAAGCTCTGTTTGGAGTAATGAGGATTTGCTTTCAGATTTGTGCTCACGCTGGCATTATTTATCTTTCCCTTGGCCTTCAAGCTTAGAAGGATGCATGCTCCCAATGGAAAAGGAAATATATTTATTCTGGTTATTCACAAGCTATTATTTATATTTTTCCAGGGTTTTCACCTATCCCCTCTGCACTTGACCTATAACAATGCAGCTACATACAGGATACATTAAAAGTCTCCTGGTAATGATTTGACATTCGTTATACTTCTGTGATATTGTTGTATGATTTTATTAATGAGGGGGAAACGTGATGCTGGTAAATATTTCATGGCTGAGAGAAGAAGATCTGTGTTGTGGGCCCCAGAAAGATATAAACCCCATATTGATGACATTCATTTGCAAGGGCGGACTTCCTGAGGTTGTGTTGTAAAATGATCATAATTAATGAGGGTATTAAAGTGTCAGAGCCTTTGTATTAATGGTCCTTGGGAGAGTTTCTGGACTGATCATTGACAACAATGCACCAATGTTAATTAGATGGGGTTTGGAGAGCCTTCATGGGCTGTGAACTAAGAAGACACACATTGACTTCTCCTTCCCCAAGGCGAGGGGCTGAAATACTGGTGAAAGGGCCTGTGGAAAAGAATCTCATTAATTTATTCATCTCCAAGCAGAAGTGCTGACACTCAGGTTCAACCACGGAGAAAGTTTTGAACTTCTGAGAGAGGTGGAAGTAGAGGAGGAGTGGGAGATTATTTGTGTATGTTTAGCCATAGTCGGTCCATTTTGATATTTGATTTAGTATGTATGCCATATCATATACTTTCACATCATAACCAGAAAAGGCAACTCAGTTTCATATGGTTTCGTTAGTCTAAGCAAGCACTGTAGGAAGTGGAAAATGAAAAAAACATGTTTTTTAACCTGTTGCTTGGATTATTTTTGTAGCCTAAGCTTCATTTTAGAGGTTCAATTGATAGTGACAGCTATATTTTTATTGAATAGCATAAGGATCTTTGTCTAAATGTTTACTTTGTGCTAAGACTACAGGCACTCTCAGGCAAAATTGTTTAAAAATTATATATGGAAATTCTGGTGGTATTACTCTCACAGACTGAAAATGACAAAAGCAATCTGTTCTTTATAGTCTGAGGTAGCCAATAATAATGCTGTCAGGATGGAGGAGATTAATGCAAAGGTATTGCCTAGTTCTGTTAATTCAGCGTATCCGGTCCAAGTGCAATATCATACTGTAGGTTTAGCTGTTGTAGGTGGAAAAACGGTCACAAGAGACCAGAAATATATGAAATTGTATTAGCGCTATAACTTACCAGGATTTTGAAATGTACTTAGCTTGATGTACTCTCTGTGTATTCAAGGGCTGTGTGCATGCTAATGTTAACAATGAGATAATGGTGCAATTTGTGAGAAGTCAAAGGGGACCGTTTGTAGGCTGCTCCCTTTGAGGAAAGAATCAATGACAATTTACTGTTAACACTATTAACACAACTCTTATCTTGCGCTGCTTTCTCTCTGTCTAGCCCAGTGAATGGCTGCTCCACTGTAAACTCTCATAGCTGTCCGTCCCTCTGCTAGATACAGCCAGAGGATGATTTTCATAATCCTGTGAGAATGATGAGCTAGTTTACTGACCTAGACAGTGTCATGAATGATCCAGAATCCATTATAAGCATGACAAAGACGCCAAGTGCCATTAGGATGGAAAGCAATATTAAAATAAACAGAATCTATGTTTTACTTTCAAGCTCTTTAATGTGCTCTGCTAGTGTGGTTGCTGCATAGGCTATTACATGATAATTAAGCTATCAAATGAGTGACAACTGCTGTGTGAACCCTTCGTAATGAGATGCGCTCCGTGGCCTTGTTTCCATAGCCAAACCACCTCGTCATCACAGGCAGACATCCCCAGGTGGAACCCCACAGTGCACTGCAGTGGGAGAGGGTCCATTTCAACACCGCTTCAGAAGTGTCCGATTCAATTAGCCAGGCTGACAGCGAGCGCAGCACGTCTGGAGAGACCCTCTTCGTGGGGACTCGGCGAGCTAGTTAACATTGGCAATGCACTCCGCCAGCGTACAGCATCAGGCCCCTGCTCTCAACACCAAAGACCAGACTTTAACGAAACAGACAGGGCCTGACCAATCTCACTGAGACAGTTGCAAATGAAGAACCAAATGCGAATGAAGGCAATCTGACTGCTCCATGTTCCAAGGCCCAGGGACTGTGTGTGTTTATACTACATGGGAAATGTATTCACTAAGGAGCATAAAACATGGTTTGGTCAGGTCTGGGTAACTAGCTTAGGGTCATAAATATTGATGATTAGATATCTGTAGGTCATCATTTATTAACGTGGGGTAATACGTTTTTTTTTTCTTCTGCTCTAACAGCCACCTGTGTGCTGACTGTCTGTCTCCTGCCGACTGTGCAGTGTTGTGGGCATACTGTGTGCAGTAGACTGCTGTCAGAGAGGGTAAGGGTCCTGTCAACCCAATATCATACATTGATTAATCAATAATATCATCCAGTCATACCAGGACCAGATGAATATGTCCAATAGATGAAATAGAAATACAGATGCAGTGATATAATTCTTAGATTTAGTGGATTCCGCTGCAGTTGCCACTTCCCCTTCAATATATGATTTTGTGAGGCAATGTTACTAGGTTACGATGGCTTCCTACTGATGTTTTATACTCTCAGTGATCTCAGTGTAGCTGTCTGTTGATTGAGCAACATTTTGGGATTACTTTGTTGCCTTCATAATTTGTGTAGTATGATTCAAGACAATGAGGATTATACATTTTGGTGTGTAGAATAACATTTCTAATGAATGTAAACCTATTTCGCACCATGTGCATGTCAACCCAGTTGATTCAAAATATCATGTTAAGTTAGTACACTGCAAATTAAAATGTTCCTTGAATATGCATATTACATATTCTAATATAATATTAATAATATTAACATTGCTGATTTCATAGAGTAATAAAGTGGTAACTATTCTAACTTTGGGATTTTCATAGGCTCTTGAGGAACTCGTACACCTCTGTTAGCCTCATTGAAGCTACAAAAACTGTCAGTGTTCAACCTTAACATGCGATGACAATACAACAGAACATTTACTCTAGTGCAGTGGTCACCAACCTTTTCTGAGTCAAGATCACTTTCGCAGTCAAAAAGCAAGCCGGAGATCTCCCGCTCAGATTTTTTAAAAACATGACTTTAAAAATGTTACATTAACCTAATAAAAACAGTTCTGTAGGAATTAGGTTTGTGCAGTAGGCCTAATACATTATCACAGCATATTGGCTATATGCCTGGCCTGCCAATATTGTTCTTCTCAGACCATATTATATTTCAAAACTCGAGCTTTGATAACAAAATAGATCAGTTGGTGTAGCACTTGTGAGGCACAGCTGAGCATAAATTTGAAATAATTTGCAAATAATTAGCTTTTTTTTTTTATTACACTAGACTGAGGGTACCTGCATCTGATGGTCATGGTGATTTCAAGAAAACTGGGGGAACTTGGAAAAAAACTAGGTCAAGAATGATATTCAGGTCGAAAAGTCGGAGCTCTAGAAAGATGCCAGAGTTTCCGACTTCGAATTCCGAGTTGGATTACCGTTCAAAACAATTTTTCCCAATCGGATCTCGTTTTTTTCCAAGTTCCCATTTGTTTTGAACACCACATTAGTCGCCGCAGAGGGAGGGAGAGAACAGCACAGGGTCCGCCTCTCACGGTCCCTGCTCTCTCCTTCCTTTCCTCTGTGAGACTGCCCAGAGAGATTGGACACTGTCTTCCACCTGATGGCGAAACTCGAGTTGCACCGCATCTGCCTCATGCGCAATTTCATGTTGTTCCTATGACCAGCTAAAGTGAAATATTCCTCGATATTAAAATATACACGACGAGCTGCTAATAATAATAATAACGCAAGGCTATCGATACACTTGGCTACTCATTCATTGCAGCTCAAGTGGAAGAAGGGAGAAGTGCGTTTTATGTTTTGTAATAGTGTTGAATAAAAGTTGGTGCCCAGTGCTCTAGTGGGTGGCCCAAAAAATATATATCTTAAAGCCACGCCCCTACTAAGTCACGCCTCCACTTTAGGGATCCTCCAGGAACCGTTGCTACATTGAACCATTTAAGGTTCCTCCAAAAAAAACTCAACTAACCGAAGGTGCAAATATGAACCATTGACTAGCAATGGTTCCTTGAGGAACTCCAGGGGTTCCTTGAGGATATCCAGGGTTCCTCAAGTCACCACTAATTCTAAGAGTGTACTATTACTGGACCAGGTCCCATTTAGCCTGAAACATTCAAACATCCATCTGAATGTGTTATACATTTAGCAGTGGTGTAAAGTACTTAAGTAAAAATGCTTTAAAGTACTACTTAAGTAGTTTTTTGGGGTATCTGTACTTTACTTTACTATTTATATTTTTGACTACTTTTACTTTTACTTCACTACATTCCTAAAGAAAATATTGTACTTTTTACTCCATACATTTTTCCTGACAACCAAAAGTACTCATTACATTTTGAATGCTTAGCAGGACAGGAAAATAGTCAAATTCACGCACTTATCAAGAGAACACGTGGTCATCCCTACTGCCTCTGGTCTGGTGGACTCACTAAACACAAATGCATCTTTTGTAAATAATGTCTGAGTTATCCGAAAATTAAAAAAACAAGACAATTGTGCCATCTGCTTTGCTAAATAATAGGAATATTAAATGATTTATACTTTTACTTTTGATACTTAAGTATTTTTTAGCAATTACATTTACTTTTGATACTTAAGTATATTTAAAACCAAATACTTTTACACTTTTACTCAAGTAGTATTTTAATGGCTGACTTTCACTTTTACTTGAGTAACTTTCTATCAAGTATGACAATTGGTTACTTTTTCCACCACTGCCATTCCAGCGCTTTACTGGCTGGCTAGCAATGGTATGGAGAAATTACAATAATTGTCGTCCTTCAATGTATGGAGGGAGATCTAATGAAAAATCATAGGAGATTTAGTCATCTCTCAAGAGCTGGTTTATAGGAATCATCCACTGGGGCATTTAGCCCTGTAGTTGAGCAGTCAATTGAAATTAATCCTAACTATAGCTTTGCATTTTACAAAGCTGCTTTTTTGTATTTTCGTTGAGTTCTGAGCTCAGGCTCAGCGCAATGTAAACTATGCCCTTTTAAAACGTTTACATTTTTTCTCTGTATTCCTTAATACATAGAACATAATGCATACTCTAAAGCTATAACCAAAGTAGCTGTAACATAGGTATAACAACAGGTAACTGGCCCTCAATCCAGTTTTCCATACAGATGCAGCAGATTTCTAATAAAGACAAATATGGTCTGTGCTCTCACCATTCCTCTGTGTGTCTGCTATAGAGAGTGCTGAGATTGCGTGTCCACATTTTTGTCTGGAAGATGAAGGGTGAAAGCAATATGCAATAATAGACTGAAAAATGCTGTGTTAAACCTCCTTAGTGGACTTTTAGTTCACTGAAATTTGGTTATACTGTTGGTTAACATCGACATGGAAGGGTTTTATCCAAATATAATACAGTATAGTATAGGGCAGGCTCTGGAGTAATTCTAGCGATTCTAGGTGGCGGTGTGAGCAGTGGTCAGAGTGGAGTAGAGTTGTAGTTTTATGAACGGTTTAATCAGGTCTTATCCTATCTCAGTTTTTCCCATGCCTCGCACTTTACTCACGCGCTCGCATGCACGCAGACCACTCCCGGTTCCGCCTCCTCTCTCATGTCGATGCAAGGGGAGGAAACGCTCGTTTGATTTCATTCGTAAGGAGTCCATCAGTTCCCTCACCAAGAAGGACATCGACTTTTTTCGTGGAGGAAAGAGGACCTAAACGGTGCCTGCCTCGAAATTCAATGACGGAATAACCCAATGAGAGTAATCTATCAAACCCTAATCAGCCTCAGCCAGCCCGGTTCTTTTTGCGGTGTATGTGCACCTCGCCTAAACGGGATTGAAGCCTATGCGTAAGGAGGATAAGCATTTAATTATGAACTTGAACACTTTGATAAAAGTATGTGGAGCAATGGCTGGGTGGTCATCTATCGGTTTACAATGATATAAAGCACATACCCGCAGCATCTTGATCAATAGCCTATCATCTCCTGAAATCTGCTCTTAGAATAGGAATACAATTGTATGATTTGTTAACAGTCTAGCGTATATGGTCAGCATGTGGACGCTCATTTGTTCTGTTTTGAAAGAGACCCGTTCATTCCTTGCCACTGGAAGGCAAACCGAAACCGCACCATGGTTTGATACTCCTTGAATAGGCTACTCACCCCTGCATATACTTGCTACAGAAGGCTACGGCCCGGTGTTGGAATTACAATTGGATTCAAAGAAATTCTGTAAAACAATCCAATGGACAATTACTCACATCTACAACGTAAGTGACCATTTTACTGTTAATACTGTAAAGCCTTGCCATCAATAGGAAACTATAGTGAGCAATGACATAATTAACTAAATATTGCAGCTCACTCAATTGATCACAAATGTTACCATTTTATTCTTCTTTTTTTTTTAAGATTATGTACACATTTCACATATAGGCTATCAGTGATCTGCATTCACCTCAGGCTGATATGATGAATGCAAGTGAAGTAGTGTGTCTTAATTGAGATCCAGTGCACATAAAGCCCCCAAGAGCACAGTGCACTGGAAAATGTTAAAAACCAGCATAATTTCCTTTAGTTGGGACTCAAGTTTGATAAAGACTTGGTTCTATTTATATTATAATGAAATATACCCATTATTAGTATTTCAATAACCTACAGTATAGGTTACATCAGGCTAGTTGTTTATATTGAACCATGGTGCCTAGGCTACTTGTCCCTGATATTCATGATTGACATGATTGTGCCTCTATGGTATCAGAGCTATTCAAGGTGAACCCTGCTCATCTTAGAACAGTTTTTTTAAAATCGTTTTCTTGCCCAGGCATGGACCCCCGCCCAGGCAAACCTGTGTTGTCTTATCATCAGGTGAATAATAATTGCAAGTAGAAGGAAACCATTTTTAAATGAATAGATTTTAAAATGAATAGATGTTGTAGATTATTTTTACCTCCCCACAGTTCATTAGAAGAGCAAGTGTAAACTAGCATAGCCTATTAGCTAGACATGTAAAGGTGTCTTGGCGGAGGAGAGAAAATGTTGCTGTTATAAAGTACATTTCCTGCAATAATAAAAAAAAATATCCATTGAGCTGAGATTTGAAACAAATTTCAAGCAATTCTATGCATTTTACCATGGTTAATGCTGTGTTCCTCTGCTCAAACATAATAAAATCAATGTGCATGTGCCCTAAATTTCCAGTTTTGGGAATTTTCTATTCTCCCTGACTTTCTAGCTTTTATTTGATTGTTAGTTCCCAAATATGGTATATATATATATATATATATATATATATATATATATATATATATATATATATATATTAGTTCAATATCCTTTCTGCATGCTTTCTATCAGGTTTTGGTTGTTTAAGTTGTCACTGAAACGGTTTTTCCAATCCGAAAATGTTATGTCCAAAAACAAAAAAACAGTATTAAAGGGATAGTTTGAGATTTTGGCAATGAAGCCATTTATCTACTTCCCCAGAGACTGATGAACAGGAAGAGCTAGCATGCTAGCATGCTAACTGTTCCTGTAGACTTCCAGTCCTTGCGCTAGCGCTAGTTAGCATTGGCTTGTGAAACTACGTCTAATTTTCTTTATACGGGACACAGAGACATAAATATTGTATCAATGGTGGTATTCTGTTGTAGCTAGCGATATTCATAACAATTATTGTTTTTTACATTTGAAAAAAATATACAGTGAGGGAAAAAAGTATTTGATCCCCTGCTGATTTTGTATGTTTGCCCACTGACAAAGAAATGATCAGTCTATAATTTTTATGGTAGGTTTATTTGAACAGTGAGAGACAGAATAACAACAAAAAAATCCAGAAAAACACATGTCAAAAATGTTATAAATTGATTTGCATTTTAATGAGGGAAATAAGTATTTGACCCCCTCTCAATCAGAAAGATTTCTGGCTCCCAGGTGTCTTTTATACAGGTAACGAGCTGAGATTAGGAGCACATTCTTAAAGGGAGTGCTCCTAATCTCAGCTTGTTACCTGTATAAAAGACACCTGTCCACAGAAGCAATCAATCAATCAGATTCCAAACTCTCCACCATGGCCAAGACCAAAGAGCTCTCCAAGGATGTCAGGGACAAGATTGTAGACCCTACACAAGGCTGGAATGGGCTACAAGACCATCGCCAAGCAGCTTGGTGAGAAGGTGACAACAGTTGGTGCGATTATTCGCAAATGGAAGAAACACAAAAGAACTGTCAATCTCCCTCTGCCTGGGGCTCCATGCAAGATCTCACCTCGTGGAGTTGCAATGATCATGAGAACGGTGAGGAATCAGCCAAGAACTACACGGGAGGATCTTGTCAGTGATCTCAAGGCAGCTGGGACCATAGTCACCAAGAAAACAATTGGTAACACACTACGCCGTGAAGGACTGAAATCCTGCAGTGCCCGCAAGGTCCCCCTGCTCAAGAAAGCACATATACAGGGCCGTCTGAAGTTTGCCAATGTACATCTGAATGATTCAGAGGAGAACTGGGTGAAAGTGTTGTGGTCAGATGAGACCAAAATCGAGCTCTTTGGCATCAACTCAACTCGGCGTGTTTGGAGGAGGAGGAATGCTGCCTATGACCCCAAGAACACCATCCCCACCGTCAAACATGGAGGTGGAAACATTATGCTTTGGGGGTGTTTTTCTGCTAAGGGGACAGGACAACTTCACCGCATCAAAGGGACGATGGACGGTGCCATGTACCGTCAAATCTTGGGTGAGAACCTCCTTCCCTCAGCCAGGCCATTGAAAATGGGTCGTGGATGGGTATTCCAGCATGACAATGACCCAAAACACACGGCCACGGCAACAAAGGAGTGGCTCAAGAAGAAGCACATTAAGGTCCTGGAGTGGCCTAGCCAGTCTCCAGACCTTAATCCTATAGAAAATCTATGGAGGGAGCTGAAGGTTTGAGTTGCCAAATGTCAGCCTCGAAACCTTAATGACTTGGAGAAGGTCTGCAAAGAGGAGTGGGACTAATCCCTCCTGAGATGTGTGAAAACCTGGTGGCCAACTACAAGAAATGTCTGACCTCTGTGATTGCCAACAAGGGTTTTGCACCAAGTACTAAATCATGTGTTGCAGAGGGGTAAAATACTTATTTCCCTCATTAAAATGCAAATCAATTTATAACATTTTTGACATGCGTTTTTCTGGATTTTTTTGTTGTTATTCTGTCTCTAACTGTTCAAATAAACCTATCATTAAAATTATAGACTGATCATGTCTTTGTCAGTGGGCAAACGTACAAAATCAGCAGGGGATCAAATACTTTCTTCCCTAACTGTATATAACAAAATTGCGGACACCCTGCAGTTTGAAAACTCCTGTCTTAGAATATTGAATGAAGCATATGGGTCTATTAGTAGTCCCATAGTACAATCCAATCAACTGTTTCTTAAATTGATCAATTATTGAGAAGGTCATGAATTGCCTGCTGTTTTATGAGTGGCATTAGCAGGTCATTCCAACTGATACTGCAGTGCCTTGATGCAGGTTAGCGTGTGTCTAAATCCTGTTGCAACTTATAGGACTTTATCTGTTTAGAGGTCCAGTCAAGGATACAGCTTAATTTGCCATTGACAGCTTCCTTTTTGCATATGTTTGACTGAGGTGTTTAATTTTTCATTTGGTTCATATTTTTGCTGCTACTAGTTGAAAGCTGTCTTCCATTCTCATTAGTAAGCAGGTACTGTTCACATTTTGTGCCTTTGAAGGGAGCAGATGAAAGCTCAACCTGCCAGTTAATAGTCACTTCACTGTGGCAGAGAGGCAGCAGCTAACTGCTACAGGCTGTACCGCTGAAGTTAGCTAGCCATTCAAAGTTGACAACAGGTCTTTCACGTTAAGAGTTGATTAACACACCCGTGCGTCAATCTAATTAACATAATACAAAAATCCCCATAAAAATCTGTCTGTTTAAGCTAGATATATCAGTTTTTTTGCATGGGCTGCGTCTCAATCAACCGCATCCACCTATGTCGGCCTTCTGCATTGGTGGTGGAAAGTGGCAGAGCTACAATGCTGTTTGTCAGACCAGGAGACATCCTGAAAATCGGTCTTCTCACGAAAACGTCTGTAGCGTCCGAACGGTTTGGCCTAAAAACTATGGAAAGATGAGGCTCTCATGGGGACTCTTCTGAAGTCGGTACCGCCGATGTGCCAACTTCTGTCTTTAACGTCCGAACCGTTTGGGCTACAAACTAATATGACCCCATTATGGAAATGGGGGAACTCTCACAAACATGATAGTGGTCTCTGATTGGTTCTACAACCCCCACAAGTGTCACGGGACTCGTCTGAAGGTAAACCAGTACTGGAAGTAGTTTTGTGTCCCATCCAAAAAAGGAGTTAAATATCTGTCAAAATAATAAATAATTCCTGAGCTTTTTAATATCTCCTTGATATAGGACAGTCACTTCAAAACCTTATTCCTTATGATTTCTTTTTTGACTGTCTGTTTTTTCATTTATGAATGTGTTATTCAATGCATTTCTCTGGGCTATAGCAGTACAGGCCAAATTCAATGTTAACCCTCCCAAATGTTTAGAGTTTTAGGTGTTTTAATATATCTCAACCTTTAGTAATTACACGTTTGCCACATTAGTGCTCTTAAAACAACTGCAGTGGTAGCAGAAATAATCAAATTATCTTCAACTTGGTTAAGCCCCCGGCCATAACCCTATTTGTGGGTTTCATCAATTAACATAAATGTATTTTATGTTTGTGTGTTAATGAATTGTACATTTGTAGAGTTGCTGTTAGTTTAACAACTGCTAATGACAAATCAATTACTATCTTTTCACATTTTACAAGTCTAAATATAGTTCTGAAGTTTAGAGGACTACACTTTCCTGGCATTTAGATGTAGAATAAATAGTGCCAAGTGATGTGAATGTTGGCTGACCCCTCCTGGATCTGTAAACACAGTGGAAAAGGTGTTCTTTGTTGTGGCATCTGTCCATGGTCATGGGCAGCTGCTGTCTGTGCTTCCTTACATACAGTGTCTTACTCATCATATTTCACTGGTAAGTCCATCTGCCACACTGAAAATGTCAGCCATCTCTTTTTGCAAATAAATACAGTATATTTCTATTAACAGTATTTTCTCAAATATTTTACTTTCCCCCCCCCACCAGTTTGTGTATTCATTGCTGGAGCAAGATACCAGGGCAACAAATGCAACTCTAAAGTCAAAACTGAAGAGGAAATCAATATTACAGACAGAATACAGTTATAGGCTTGGATCTATTGTGCCTACAGTATCTCTTCTTAGTTTCTCTTCTCTCGCTACTTTACTTTTACCTTGATAGATGCCAATAGGAGTCATTTGTCAAAATTGGTATGGTATCTACACCGCAGTTGATTTTCTGTTCACTGATGGGAGCGGCCAGTCTAAAGTGGAGAGTGGTTTGATTGTTAGTCATATGGGCAGAAGACTTTACTCTCCCGGGCCTGCGGTGGGATTGCACGGAGGAGATAACCTGATGGACAGGTGTAAGAAGATTAGGTGTTGGTGATGATGGTGTCTCCCGTAAGCACTGCCATGTAAATGGATCAGGCCTGACTGCAGCACAAAATTTGGGAGTGACAGTGTAAGGGGAGTGATGTTTGTCTGATGGGCCCCGGCACTGGCAGGAGATTAATGGGCCTCTCTCCAGTAGCAGAAAGAGAAAGGTAGGAGCCAGGCAGGGCAGGCAGGCCTGATTCCCCTGGATCCCTGCCAGATGCTCTGGGAGAGCCATGGGGCCTGTCGCCAAGGGCAGCTCATCCACCATCTACCCATCCACCCGGCCCCTGTCTGGACAGCCGCCTCAACCACAACATATTACCAGAAAGTGTCGCATAATATGTCCAAATCGGTGTGTGTTCGGCCACTCCCACTACCTCTTAAAGACAAATAGCAGAATCTGCTAAACATGCTGCTCCTTCTTAATTACCTTATGGTGTGTCTGCTTTGAGTTGCCAAGGGAACCCCACTGTTGGCTTGGAGACGAGGCAGTGCAGAATTCAGGTCAAATCCTTATCTCCTCTAACCCAATGTTGAGCTCATCAGATGCTCTCTGGAAATAATGCTTCCTGTGTCTGGCTCTACCATGGAGGGGTTTACCAGTGGGGTATAACTATTGCATTGGAGATCTAACAGAGGACACAGCAATAAGCTTGTGCTAATATCCGTCCTGTGTCACCATCGGGTATAAGATGAGAGGCATGTGTTTTATTATTATCCAGTTTTGGATATGGTTGGGGTTTCTATTGCTAGTAGCATTTAATCATCTGTAATTTGTCTTGTAACTAAGCAACATAAGTTGCTGTAATGTCTGTCTTTCAACTCACCATATACAGATGTAGGATCTTAATTTGATCACTCTTTTGTGGATGAGAATTTTCCTGCACAGCAGGAAATGCAAACTTGTAGTGTATTCTAAATTTTAAAAGGCTTCAGAAGTTTGTAATTTCCACTTTAAAATATCAGACTGTATTTGCCCTAACGTACAGTCGTGGTCAAAAGTTTTGAGAATGACACAAGTATTGGTCTTCACAAAGTTTGCTGCTTCAGTGTTTTTAGATATTTTTCTCAGATGTTACTATGGTATACTGAAGTATAATTACAAGCATTCCATAAGTGTCAAAGGCTTTTATTGACCATTACATTATGTTTATGCAAAGAGTCAATATTTGCAGTGTTGAACCTTATTTTTCAAGACCTCTGCAATCCGCCCTGGCATGCTGTCAATTAACTTCTGGGCCACATCCTGGCTGATGGCAGCCCATTCTTGCATAATCAATGCTTGGAGTTTGTCAGAATTTGTGGGTTTTTGTTTGTCCACCCGCCTCTTGAGGATTGACCACAAGTTCTCAATGGGATTAAGGTCTGGGGAGCAAAATTGTGAGTGAGCCCACTCCCTTGGCTGAGAAGCAACCCCACACATGAATGGTCTCAGGATGCTTTACTGTTGGCATGACACAGGACTGATGGTAGCGCTCACCTTGTCTTCTCCGGACAAGCTTTTTTCCGGATGCCCCAAACAATCGGAAAGGGGATTCATCAGAGAAAATGACTTTACCCCAGTCCTCAGCAGTCCAATCCCTGTACCTTTTGCAGAATCTGTCCCTGATATTCACACCTGCCTGCTGCCATTCCTGAGCAAGCTGAATCTATTTTAGGAGACGGTCCTGGCGCTTGCTGGACTTTCTTGGGCGCCCTGAAGCCTTTTTCACAACAATTGAACCTCTCTCCTTGAAGTTCCTGATGATCCGATAAATGGTTGATTTAGGTGCAATCTTACTAGCAGCAATATCCTTGCCTGTGAAGCCCTTTTTGTGCAAAGCAATGATGACGGCACGTGTTTCCTTGCACGTAACCATGGTTAACAGAGGAAGAACAATGATTTCAAGCACCGCCCTCCTTTTAAAGCTTCCAGTCTGTTATTCTAACTCAATCAGCATGACAGAGTGATCTCCAGCCTTATCCTCGTCAACACTCTCACCTGTGTTAACAAGAGAATCACTGACATGATGTCAACTGGTCCTTTTGTGGCAAGGCTGAAATGCAGTGGAAATGTTTTTTTGGGATTAAGTTCATTTTCATGGCAAAGAGGGACTTTGCAATTCATTGCAATTCATCTGATCACTCTTCATAACATTCTGGAGTATATGCAAATTGTCATCATCAAAACTGAGGCAGCAGACTTTGTGAAAATTAATATTTGTGTCTTTCTCAAAACTTTTGACCACGACTGTATAATGTATCAACCTCTACAAAAATTATCCATGAATTATAATCCACATAACAATTCACATGTCCTGTTGCTGCAGGATTATTTTCCTGCCGTAGCAAACTGGCTCAAAATAAGATCCTCCATCTGTACAGTAGACTGTGTTTTATTAGACATTTCAATGAAAAGATAGTGATTGAGAGGGCAATATACTGTAATGACTTGAATAAATTGACTGCCTCTCTTTTCCAACGTGTACACATTGAGAGTGGAATAGCTCCTCTGTTTTAATTTATTACTGCGTGCCTGTCACAGTTGTTCACTTCATTGCATTAAATAATGTGGAGGCATTTAGATATTAGTCACCAAGGGTGGTAAGTTTTACTGTCAGCAAGTCACAAAATGCTTCTAGGAGATTGTTTCCTCCTGCTGAGTAGTTTAAGGTGTGTTGAGTCTATTCTAATCTGTAAAACTCAATGGATAACTCCGAGTGGGTAAGAAAAGAGAGCCAGCGATTACAATCTGAATCCTTTTGCCACCTGTGCTGACTGCAGCAGCACTGCATATCAAATCAAATGAAATTGTATTTGCCACATGCGCCGAATACAACAGGTGTAGACCTTACAGTGAAATGCTTACTTACAAACCCTTAACCAACAATGCAGGTTTTAAGAAAAAAAAAAAAGTGTTAAGTAAAAAAGAAAAAATAGCAAATAATTAAAGCAGTAAAATAAAATAACAGTAGGGAGGCTATATACAGGGGGTACCGGTACAGAGTCAATGTGTGGGAGCACATTTCTCACAGCATAATCTCAATTAATTATCTGAGTGCCTTTTCTTGCTTAAAGTGGTAAAGGGCTGTTGTGAGTGTATTAATGTACTTTCAGTGTAAGGTCTCACCTCTCTATGATTATGTGGCATTGCATTTGCATTATCTGGACCTCAACCACAAAGAACAGTAGCGTAGAAAGAATGAACCAACCCTGTACAGTATGTCCTGTGTGTAGTAATTACTGGGATAAAAACAAACAGATAGCTAAATCCTTCAGGCTTGAAAACAAGAAACCATCTGATGTCTGATGTTTTGTGACAACCAAGCCTATTACTCCTAATAATTACAGCATCATGAAGCAACATGGACTGTATCACTTGAGGAATTTGGTTTTGCCCATTTTCCTTTCCAATAATTCTCAATTATTGATCCAGTATATGAGGTGAAAAATTAGAAAGGGTAGGCTTTGCCTGGCTTGTATAGCCATGGGTTCATCCTGGCTCTGTGCCTTATTCTGCCTGTCTGAAAGGACAGTGATTTTTGTATGAATCTACTGGCTGTTTTCTTCTAGTATGAGTTCCCACATTAGCGAGTAAAAGTCTTCCTGCCCTTAGGGTTACATTATCTCAACTATAGAAATGACAGAAATTGACTGGAGAAAATGAGTAAAATAACCTCATATCTTTTTAGCACGTTTTTATGTTCTGAATCTGAAGGGCCATTGATATCCTAGGAAGACCCATAGCCACTTGTTAAGCTGACGAAACGTCTGAAATTGAGAGCGAAAGTTGCATTTTAAGAATCATCCAATTTGATCAATGCACGTCTTGTCTTCTCGTCAAATTAGACCTGGCCTCTTTGTTCTGTAACTCTGGCCAAGCAAGACTAATGTACAGTATGTTGGACATTTATGCTGACTGTGTAGAGAGTGGCTAACCATGTGATAACAGGAAGCTGATAGAAATCAAATCAAATCAAATCAAATCAAATTGTATTGGTCACATGCGCCGAATACAACAGGTGCAGACATTACAGTGAAATGCTTACTTACAGCCCTTAACCAACAGTGCATTTATTTTTAACAAAAAAAGTAAAAATAAAACAACAACAAAAAAAGTGTTGAGAAAAAAAGAGCAGAAGTAAAATAAAATAACAGTAGGGAGGCTATCTATACAGGGGGTACCGTTGCAGAGTCAATGTGCGGGGGCACCGACTAGTTGAGGTAGTTGAGGTAATATGTACATGTGGGTAGAGTTAAAGTGACTATGCATAAATAATTAACAGAGTAGCAGCAGCGTAAAAAGGATGGGGTGGGGGGGCAGTGGAAATAGTCCGGGTAGCCATGATTAGCTGTTCAGGAGTCTTATGGCTTGGGGGTAGAAGCTGTTGAGAAGTCTTTTGGACCTAGACTTGGCACTCCGGTACCGCTTGCCGTGCGGTAGCAGAGAGAACAGTCTATGACTAGGGTGGCTGGAGTCTTTGACAATTTTGAGGGCCTTCCTCTGACATCGCCTGGTATAGAGGTCCTGGATGGCAGGAAGCTTGGCCCCAGTGATGTACTGGGCCGTACGCACTACCCTCTGTAGTGCCTTGCGGTCGGAGGCCAAGCAGTTGCCATACCAGGTGGTGATGCAACCAGTCAGGATGCTCTCGATGGTGCAGCTGTAGAATTTTTTGAGGATCTGAGGACCCATGCCAAATCTTTTCAGTCTCCTGAGGAAGTGTATAGTCTGAGTGGACAGAAGTGGACAGAAGTGTATAGTCTGAGTGGACAGACAGGGCAAGCAGCAGTCAGCTTTGATTTGTGTCTCAGCAGGGCTGCCATTGGCCAGGCTGGGCTAGAGGGCAAAGGGGAGATGAGGATGGAAGATAATAGCCTCTGAGGTGCATCTCAGGACAACACAACTCCTAGTCAATCATTATAAATGATTATGTCTACTCATTGTGCGCCTGAAGAGCCAAACAGATGTGTAATTGTATAAAGCTGCAATCAACTGATGCTATTGAGTTCACAATGTGTTTGAACCCTACATGAATGCATGCTGAAGTAGGGAAGGTTGTACTGTACTCAAATGAACCTGTACACTACCTTGTTGTACCTAAAGTGAATGCCATCTCCTTTTGCACTCCCGAAGGTGTAGTGAGACTCATGTGCTCCTGAGAATCTTTGGGTTAGAGTTAGCCAGCTAGCTTGAGTTTCTGGCTCATGTTAACTTATTTTGAAGAAGTCATTCCAATACTGCATTAGAAACCAATTCTGTTCTAAATCAGCCCATTTTACATAGACAGAGAGACCTAATTTCATTTAATTTCATTCCTGCTGATATAGGATCATAGAAAATTACCTGCACATGTCACAAAAGGAATGAGCTAATGCATTCATTGTCAGAGCTCACAATTGAAACACGTCCCATTCTGCATGTTTCATTAACCTTTATTACCAGCTGTTCACTCTTTTTTCAAAGTGAAGAATAGGGATGATTAACTGAACACCATTCTCTTGGATAAAAGCCTATTTGTGCTTGAGCCGAAAATGTGGTCGGAGGCTCCGAATGGAGGGTGTGACGCAATTGCGGAGGCACACAGAGGCCAAACTGAGTTCCGTACCGCATCGCTGTGCGCCTCCCAAATGTTGTAACTCCGTATAGCTCCGCATTGACATGATTGGTTGACAGGAGGTCCTGCATAAACACAAACTCACTTCCTTGACAACTTCATTCACAGCTCTGCTCAACAGCTCTGCTCCACGAAGAGGCCGTATCATCGTAAATGCTGCACGGCCAATGCAGACGTCGGATTGACCATACAGCGCCTTTTATACTCTGTACAAACCATAACTTTGCATGATTGTCATGGCTTCTTTGTCGTTTTGAGAGGGTATGTTTGTTATTACATATCTGATCCTCTTGTCAGGTGTAGCTCAGTTGGAAGAGCATGGAGCTTGCAATGCCAGGGTTGTGGGTAAAAAAAAAAAAAGCTGTCATCAAGGCAAAGGGGGGCTTCTTTGAAGAATCTCAAATCTCAAATATATTTTGATTTGTTTAACACTTTTTTGGTTACTACATGATTCCATATGTGTTATTTCATAGTTTTGATGTCTTCACTATTATTCTACAGTGTAGAAAATAGTAAAAATAAAGAAAACCCTTGAATGAGTAGGTGTGTCCAAACCTTTGACTGGTACTGTACATTAGGAGTATGACTCTAGCTACGACTGTGATGCAATATAATTTCCACATGGCCGATGGGCTCTGGGGTTGTAATAACCTCACGTTTCTGGTGAACGGTTCTACGGTTGGTTGGTGTAGTTGATGTGTGTTGTGGTCGGGTGGGCGGCAATAGTGGTCCTTAGAGAGGGAGGATTTGTGAAGAATGCTGACCGGGCGGTTCCATTCAGAGAACGTTTTGCGTTGCTGCTGTGTAATTCCACTATTCTCCCAGATTACAGGGCACCTTAAGCCATCCTTGCCCTCTCTCTGCAGGGCCCTATCATGATGGAGATGTCATGCTCTGCTCAGGCTTGAGGGAATGGCACAACACTCTGTAATAACACTATTGAGATGAAAAGGAAGAGAAATACAATGCTTCAGAGCGCTAGCAGGATTTGAACACAGATTTGGCTCATTAGTCCAATCAGTCACTTTGTCACCTCTTTTTGTATTAAGTAACAATAACAAATATTGACATTGTAACATTTGACTAATGTTTTGAGTCATGCCTAATGCACCAGTGCACAAATGAAATATTAGATAGGGTGGATTACTTCCTAATACCCACTTTAATCAGCGCTCTATGAAGAAAAATAATGGAGCAGCCAAAGATACGGTATTGGACAAGTTTTACAGGGTTTCCTATAACTTTCCAGAGATTGTTCTCCCTGGTCACTCCTTCCAGCTCTCAGAACAACTCACAGTTCTGAATCTAGACTGAGTCCCCAGAGCTTTGATTCACTTATACTGTAGGCCCTTTTCTGCTGAGGAAGCATGTTCTGTTTTAGATGCGCTTGTATGATGACGCGACGGTAACCACTATTGAATGGAGCTCATTCCATTGACCCGTCATTACACCTGACTCTCCCATTGGATTTCATTTTTTTAATGATGTTATATGAGAGTTGCAGCACTTTAGCCCATACTGCCGTTATAAACAGTGGAGATACTGGACAGTGAGCTCCAAAAGTATTGGGACAATGACCATTTTTGTTGTTGTTTTGGCTCTGTACTCCAGCACTTTGGATTTGAAATGATACAGTGACTATGTGCAGACTGTCAGCTTTAATTTGAGGGTATTTTCATCCATATTGGTTGAACCGTTTAGAAATTACTGCACTCTTTGTACATAGTCCTCCCATTTTAGGGGACCAAAAGTTTTGGGACAAATTCACTTATACATGTATTAAAGTAGTAAAAAGTGAAATATTTGGTCCCATATTCATAGCACACAATGACTACATCAAGCTTGGGACCACAAATTTGTTGGATACATTTGCTGTTTGTTTTGGTTGTGTTTCAGATTATTTTGTGCCCAATAGAAATAAATAATGAGTGAATAATGTATTGTCATTTTGGGATAACACTTTACTTGAACCCAGCATCATAACACATTAAGACACGTTCATAACCATGCCGTAATATGTCATAACAGCTGACATAACGTGTCATAACGTGTTATAATATGGTCATAACACTGTCATGACATATATTTAGACCTGTTGTGACATATTGCGTTATTTTATGGCTGGTTATGACACCTACATAAGGGTCTAAAAACCCACAAAACCTACCTTCCATTACACCATAGCCTACGTGTCAACAGTATGTTTATGTTGTATTAAATGTTTTTTATTGACCATATTAAATTATAATTGTAATTGTGCACACATTGATGTCAGACATGCACCTACCCCAATGCTCTGTTGCTGATGACTGGGATGAATGCAGGAGCAGGACAAGACACCCTCTTTTTGACTGATGACTGATATAAGGGCATGTACGTGATAGCCCTATCTGGCTCATATGATTATGATGGTCATAATGATTCTTGACAGTGTCATAAAGTGTATTTTCTTAGTCCAAGTAAAGTGACACAGGATGGTCATAATGCTTAATGAAAGTGTCATAAAGTGTATTTTCTAGATGTTATTTAAAATATGATGCAAAAAACATGACTGCAAAGAATGCATTACAACAACAAAGGATTTAAGAAATACAATTGAATAAATGTGGGTTTTGACACTCTTGTGTAGGTGTCATAACCAGCCATAAAATAATGCAATATATGTCACAACAGGTGTAAATATATGGGTCATTACAGTGTTATGACCATATTATGACATGGTTATGAAGTAAAGTGTTACCTATTTTGGAGTCACTTTTATTGTAAATAACAATAGAATATGTTTCTAAACACGAGAGAGAGAGAGAGAGAGAGAGAGAGGAGGGGGGGGGGAGAGAGAGAGAGAGAGAGAGAGAGAGAGAGAGAGAGAGAGAGAGAGAGAGAGAGAGAGAGAGAGAGAGAGAGAGAGAGAGAGAGAGAGAGAGAGAGAGAGAGAGAGAGAGAGAGAGAGAGAGAGAGAGAGAGAGATCTCAGGGTTGTGTGATCGGTTCCACCAACAGCGTTGATTGGTACCAATTTAATGCAATCAGCATAACAACAGGGAAGGGGAGGGGACAAACTGGTGGTAACCCAGTCACATTACCCAACTAACATCTGTCATCACATGTATATTTCAACCAAAAAAATTGTGTCACGTTATTATGATGTCCCATTCTAAATGTTGCCCGCTGGGTGAGCACCAATGAAAGTCATCATAGTCATACTTTGAGTGCATTGTTTGCATCTTCTGTAAAGCAGTCTTACCTATCTTCGTATCAGACTTTGCATATAGCTTCATACCATTATATTGCACTGCATAGAATTCTGAAGTAGGTCAAAGTAAAATCTGAGATAAATAATATATGTTATAAATTCTTGCATGGCCTGCTGCTGCTCATAATAGTTTCATGATATATAGAAAATGATTTATTTAAACACCAACTTTTCATTCTCAGTGCTTAACCTTGTCAAGTATGGCCGAACACATAATGTGGAATGTACTGTAGCTTTTATAGTATCAAGGACAGGGGTTCATGAATTACTCATTTTGGTTTGCTAAAACCCTATTCTTTGCACAATGTTGCTGTCAGAGTGATTTCAGGCCAGTCCATTCGGTAGCACCTGATGTAGAGCGAGCTTTGATTATGTGATGGAATTTTGACAATGTTTTCACTCAACATCGGAGAGCTCTGTGACTGCCTTGTATTGTTTTAGACAGTTCCTAGTTTTTGTCCTCCTGTACCAGTTTAATAATCATGTTTTTGTTGCAAATATTGTTTTGAGAAATCAAAGCATACTGGATTGGGTTTGTACAATCTGTTTCAGGTTCTAATGTGCAAGTACCCAACACGTTTCACCAAGGTACAGATTTAAAACTACTTATCTCATGGTTTCCCTTGTAACCACGATAACATGACAATTCATGTCATGACCCCTAATATCAACCTGAGGAAGACCGAGAAAAAAATCGGTCCTCCCTTTAGATACATCCAGCACCACATTACATTTACATTTACATCATTTAGCAGACGCTCTTATCCAGAGCGACTTACAAATTGGTGCATTCAACTTATGATAGCCAGTGGGACAAGCACTTTTCTTTTTTTTTCTGCGGGGGCGGGTATAAGGATTACTTTATACTATTCCAGGTAATCCTTAAAGAGGTAGGGTTTCAACTGTCTCCGGAAGGTGGTCAGTGACTCCGCTGTCATGGCGTCGTGGGGGAGCTTGTTCCACCATTGGGGTGCCAGAGCAGCGAATAGCTTTGACTGGGCTGAGCGGGAACTGTGCTTCCGTAGAGGTAGGGGAGCTAGCAGGCCAGAGGTGGATGAACGTAGTACCCTTGTTTGGGTGTAGGGTCTGATCAGAGCCTGAAGGTAAGGAGGTGCCGTTCCCCTCACAGCTCCGTAGGCAAGCACCATGGTCTTGTAGTAGATGCGAGCCTCAACTGGAAGACAGTGGAGTGTGCGGAGGAGCGGGGTGACATGAGAGAACTTGGGAAGGTTGAACACCAGACGGGCTGCAGCGTTCTGGATAAGTTGTAGGGGTTTAATGGCACAGGCAGGGAGCCCAGCCAACAGCGAGTTGCAGTAATCCAGACGGGAGATGACAAGTGCCTGGATTAGGACCTGTGCCGCTTTCTGTGTAAGGTAGGGTCGTACTCTGCGAATGTTGTAGAGCATGAACTTGCAGGATCGGGTCACTGCTTTGATGTTAGCGGAGAACGACAGGGTGTTGTCCAGGGTCACGCCAAGGTTCTTTGCACTCTGGGAGGAGGACACAATGGAGTTGTCAACTGTGATGGCGAGATCATGGAGCGGGCAGTCCTTCCCCGGGAGGAAGAGCAGTTCCGTCTTGCCGAGGTTCAGCTTGAGGTGGTGATCCGACATCCACACTGATATGTCTGCCAGACATGCAGAGATGCGATTCGCCACCTGGTTATCAGAAGGGGGAAAGGAGAAAATTAATTGTGTAGTATGCGTAGCAATGATAGGAGAGACCATGTGAGGATATGACAGAGCCAAGTGACTTGGTGTATAGAGAGAAGAGGAGAGGGCCTAGAACTGAGCCCTGGGGGACACCAGTGGTGAGAGCACGTGGTGCGGAGACAGATTCTCGCCACGCCACCTGGTAGGAGCGACCTGTCAGGTAGGACGCAATCCAAGAGTGAGCAGCACCGGAGATGCCCAACTCGGAGAGGGTGGAGAGGAGGATCTGATGGTTCACAGTATCAAAGGCAGCGGATAGGTCTAGAAGGATAAGAGCAGAGGAGAGAGAGTTAGCTTTAGCAGTGCGGAGAGCCTCCGTGACACAGAGAAGAGCAGTCTCAGTTGAATGACCAGTCTTGAAACCTGACTGGTTTGGATTAAGAAGGTAATTCTGAGAGAGATAGCAGGAGAGTTGGCTAGAGACGGCACGCTCAAGAGTTTTGGAGAGAAAAGAAAGAAGGGATACTGGTCTGTAGTTGTTGACATCGGAGGGATCGAGTGTAGGTTTTTTGAGGAGGGGTGCAACTCTGGGACATGGCCAGCGGTCAAGGATGAGTTGATGAGCGAGGTGAGGTAAGGGAGAAGGTCTCCGGAAATGGTCTGGAGAAGAGAGGAGGGGATAGGGTCAAGCGGGCAGGTTGTTGGGCGGCCGGCCGTCACAAGATTTCATCTGAAGAGAGAGGGGAGAAAGAAGTCAAAGCATAGGGTAGGGCAGTGTGAGCAGGACCAGCGGTGTCATTTTACTTAATAAATGAGGATCGGATGTCGTCAACCTTCTTTTCAAAATGGTTGACAATGTCATCCACAGAGAGGGAGGAGGGAGGGGGAGGAGGAGGAGGATTCAGCAGGGAGGAGAAGGTGGCAAAGAGCTTCCTAGGGTTAGAGGCAGAGGCTTGAAATTCAGAGTGGTAGAAAGTGGCTTTGGCAGCGGAAACAGAGGAAGAGAATGTAGAGAGGAGAGAGTGAAAAGATGACAGGTCCGCAGGGAGTCTAGTTTTCCTCCATTTCCGCTCAGCTGCCCGGAGCCCTCTTCTGTGAGCTCGCAATGAGTCGTCAAGCCACGGAGCAGGAGGGGAGGACCGAGCCGGCCAGGAGGATAGGGGACATAGAGAGTCAAAAGATGCAGAAAGGGAGGAGAGGAGGGCTGAGGAGGCAGAATCAGGAGATCGGAGGGAGAAGGAGTTAGCAGAGGGAAGAGATGATAGGATGGAAGAGGAGAGAGTAGCGGGAGAGAGAGAGCGAAGGTTGCGACGGCACATTACCATCTAAGTAGGGGCAGAGTGAGTAGTGTTGGAGGAGAGCGAGAGAGAAAAGGATACAAAGTAGTGGTCGGAGACTTGGAGGGGAGTTGCAGTGAGATTAGTAGAAGAACAGCATCTAGTAAAGATAAGGTCAAGCGTATTGCCTGCCTTGTGAGTAGGGGGGGACGGTGAGAGGGTGAGGTCAAAAGAGGAAAGGAGTGGAAAGAAGGAGACAGAGAGAAATGAGTCAAAGGCAGACGTAGGGAGGTTAAAGTCACCCAGAACTGTGAGGGGTGAGCCATCCTCAGGAAAGGAACTTATCAAGGCATCAAGCTCATTGATGAACTCTCCAAGGGACCCTGGAGGGCGATAAATGACAAGGATGTTAAGCTTGAATGGGCTAGTGACTGTGACAGCATGGAATTCAAATGCGGAGATAGACAGATGGGTCAGGGGAAAAAGAGAGAATGTCCACTTGGGAGAGATGAGGATTCCTGTGCCACCGCCGCGCTGACCAGATGCTCTCAGGGTATGCGAGAACACATGGTCAGATGAGGAAAGAGCAGTAGGAGTAGCAGTGTTTTCTGTGGTAATCCATGTTTCCGTCAGTGCCAAGAAGTCGAGGGACTGGAGGGTAGCATAGGCTGAGATGAACTCTGCCTTGTTGGCCGCAGAACGGCAGTTCCAGAAGCTCCCAGAGACCTTGAACTCCACGTGGGTCGTGCGCGCAGGGACCACCAGATTAGAGTGGCAACAGCCACGTGGTGTGAAGCGTTTGTATGGCCTGTGCAGAGAGGAGAGAACAGGGATCGACAGACACATAGTTGACAGGCTACAGAAAACGGCTACAATAATGCAAAGGAGATCGGAATGAAATGAACTAAACATCTGGGAAAGCGAGAGAGCGGGGCCTCCCTCACGTTTCACTGAAACACTCAAATATAACTCTCCCAACTTCCACTTTAGAAATTATAATTGTAAACTACAGCGGTTCAATGTTTTCTAGGAATAGACTAACTTAGTTTATTAAGCTAGCTAACTTGGTACAGTATTCTTCCCTGAAAACCGTCCAGGGCACCGAATCCTATGACGCCATAGCCAACGAGCATGCCAGCCTCCAATAACACGGTTTAGCACCAATACTCGGTTACAACAAACCACCAGTGTGTTAACACGCCAAGCAGATCATTCGTGTCCGTGTCTAACATTGTGTACAGTTTTGGGTTAGTTTTGACAGTTTGAGTGAGTACGTCGTCAACTTATTCAGCCAGTTAGTTAGCTAGAATAGTTAGCATACTAGCTAGCCATTGCTCTCTGCCAACAAACCAACCCCTCCTCCCACGGCACGAACATACAGAGAGAGCCAAGCTAATGTTAATTAGTCACCCATGTCCCGAATTCCCTTCAACGACTCTGGTTACCAGTATGTAAAAACAAAACACAAATGTAGGTTATAACTTACCCTTAGTAGCTACTGTTAGCCAGTTAAGTGCAAAGCTAGCCACTGAATCGATTCAGCCAGTTTGCGTCTGTCCCAACGGAGAGAAAGCGTGTCCAAATATTAAAGCTAGGTCATTCCAGCTATTGTTTAGTTAGCTATCCAGGTAGCAACAAGCTAGCTACATTTCGAGTACTGAATACCTAACGTTAACGCTTCAGATAATGAGGTTAGAAAAACAGCTGAATGGTAGGCAGCTAGCTGGCATAATTACAGGTACTCTTAAGTGTGAAATAACATTGGAAACAACTATCCACAGTTGCTAATAGTTACCAGTAGCTACCCGCTAGCTAGTCCAGGTAGTGGGTTAGCTAGCCTCGTGCTTCACCGGGCTCAGTCGAATACAATAATTACCTACAATAACCTAAGATAACTACCTAGATAAACTACCTACAATACCTAACTACAATACCTACTGTGATGTCACGAGAGGCTGTGTCCTGGAGGGACGTTACATCCCCCTGAGATGGCTGCAAACCCAGACAGCTATGGCTCCATCTGCTGGTATGGTCGGGAACTCCAACCCTCTATGGCCAATCTTCCCACGCAGCTGAAACCAATCAGGAGGTGATGAGCTGAAGGTTTGTTGAAGGGAAGAGACACGGTCTCCAAGCTGGGCTCTCTGGAGGACAAGAGTGCTGCACGTCCACTTCCATGAGGAATATAAGGATTTGGAGATACTTACCTTTGGGAAATACTCACCTTTGGATATATGCCCCTGTGGAAATACGTGTGGGACATTTGGAAGGACGTTTTGCTGGGTTGGCCACTAGCTGCAACGTGGAATACAGTAAGACGGGGGAAAAGTTATTTGAGCGAGGGAGAGTTATGATTTTGGATGTGGAAGAGACATCCCTGAACTGTTAACCCTTAAGAGCCACCAGAGAACAGAATTGTGTTATACTTTCGTTAGTTTCCCAAGACCTTTAATAAAATCCTTGTTTTGGTTGAACCGGGTCTCCTTGCACTACTTGAGCAATCCCGCTGAAAGCTGTGTAGCCTCCCGTGACGTCACAGATGGTGGAGAATACGGGCACGCTCAAGCGTTAATAGTGCATGTCAGAGGAGGATACCGAAGGTTTGATCACCCAGTTTTCCAAGTTGGCCGTAGGCTCCCCGCCGACTGAAATGGAGGACATATTGAAAGCCCTTGTTGCTGGCCAGCAAGCCCAGATGCAAGCAAACGTGGCTCTCTTGGAGGAGCAAAAGAAAGCCAACCTTCTGAAGGCAGAGGAATTGCAGTTGCAGAGACAGAGGGTGGTCCAAAATACCCGCCCAATAAAGGCAAGTGACTTTATATCTAAGATGGGAGCTACCGATGACATTGAGGCATACCTGCATGCATTTGAGGCCACGGCCACTAGGGAAGCCTGGCCCAAGCAACAGTGGGTTGGTCTGTTAGCCCCCTTTCTAACCGGGGAATCGCTGAATGCTGTCCGGGACCTGGGCCCTGACCAGGTTACTGACTATGATGCCCTGAAGTCTGAGATCCTCAGCAGATATGGACTCACAAAGTTTGGTATGGCCCAGCGCTTTCACAGCTGGACCTTCCAACCAGACCAACCTCCTCGGGCGCAGATGCATGAACTGGTCCGAATCGCAAGGGAAATGGCTGGATCCGCAGAGGAATACAGCAGCGGCGGTGGTGGAGGCCGTTGTGGTGGATCGTTACCTACGCGCCCCTGCCTTATGAGGCAAAACGGTTCATCAGTCAACAGGCCTTGACCACGGCTGATCTGACCGTGGAAGCTGTGGAAAAGTACCAGGCCACAGCGGAGATGCTGAATGCTTCCCGAAAAGACCCCAGGAGTGCGGCCCCACCACAAATGGGAAGAACCCGTCCAAAGGACCCCAAGGTCTCGAACCCAGCCACGTCAGGACTTATCCCGGCTCCAGGGGGAGCCAGAAACCAGACGGGTCCAAGAAGAGTACACCAGGAGGGGGAAACTCGACAGTGTTACCGGTGTGGGGAGATGGGACATATCTCCTGGCAGTGTGGGAAACCAGCCGATGAACCTATGCCCACTGCGGAGTCCTCCAGCTCAGCACCCACACACCGTTTTGCCTCGCTCTTGGGAGTCGTAGATGGCGGCCCAGATCGACCCCCCACCTGCCCGGTAACTGTGAATCACCATGATGTGGAGGCCTTACTGGATTCTGGTAGCCGGGCCACCCTGGTGCGTAAGGATTTGGTGGGCCCAACGTGTCTGACCCCGGGGAAAGTCCTCCCAGTTTCCTGTGTCCATGGGGACACCAGAGAATACCCCATTACTGAACTTACAATGACCAGCACACGGGGAACCATACACACGACGGCGGGGGTGGTTGATTCCCTCCCCGTCCCTGTCCTAATTGGGACGAGACTGCCCAGCCTTTTACCCACTCTGGAGAGAGTCTCAGGAGAGGATAACCCGAGTACCTCGGAAACGGAGAGGCAAAACTCATCCTGGGAAGGCTCCGTGCAATCCTCCGAATTACTCACTCCCGCCCGGGCTCTGATAGGGATGGCAGGTGCCCAGACCGACACAGAGACGGAGCTACAGAATCTGGACAAAGAACTGTCTGGTCTGAAGGGGACCGCTGAGAGGTATCGTTTGTTAAAGCAACAGTTAGACATGAAGACAGAAGAGTTAGATATCCTCCAGGCTAAACTCCAACAGAGCTCCTTCCATAAGCAACAGGAGGAGCTGGAGAGGCTGCGCAGGACCATCGAGGAGTGTGAGGAGACCCTGCGCAGTAGTAAGGAGGTCCAGAAGAAGGCAGAGGAGAAGTACAAGGTGTTGGAGAACAAGATGAAGAATGCGGAGGCAGAGAGAGAGAAGGAACTGAAAGCTGCTCAACAGAAGCTAAACTCTGCTAAAACCAAGGCTGATGCGTTCAGTAAGAAACTCAAGGAGAGACAACAGGAGGCTGAGTCCCTGGTCCTAGAGTTGGAGGAGTTGAAGAGAGAGCAGTCTGGCAAGCACCACGGCAATGCGGACGCCCTCTCCCGGCGTGATGCCTTCTTCGCTGCCGTTACCCGACGAGGGACGTCGGTCCCGAGGAGGGGGATGTGTATGTCACGAGAGGCTGTGTCCTGGAGGGACGTTACATCCCCCTGAGATGGCTGCAAACCCAGACAGCTATGGCTCCATCTGCTGGTATGGTCGGGAACTCCAACCTCTATGGCCAATCTTCCCACGCAGCTGAAACCAATCAGGAGGTGATGAGCTGAAGGTTTGTTGAAGGGAAGAGACACGGTCTCCAAGCTGGGCTCTCTGGAGGACAAGAGTGCTGCACGTCCACTTCCATGAGGAATATAAGGATTTGGAGATACTTACCTTTGGGAAATACTCACCTTTGGATATATGCCCCTGTGGAAATACGTGTGGGACATTTGGAAGGACGTTTTGCTGGGTTGGCCACTAGCTGCAACGTGGAATACAGTAAGACGGGGGAAAAGTTATTTGAGCGAGGGAGAGTTATGATTTTGGATGTGGAAGAGACATCCCTGAACTGTTAACCCTTAAGAGCCACCAGAGAACAGAATTGTGTTATACTTTCGTTAGTTTCCCAAGACCTTTAATAAAATCCTTGTTTTGGTTGAACCGGGTCTCCTTGCACTACTTGAGCAATCCCGCTGAAAGCTGTGTAGCCTCTCGTGACGTCACACTACCTACAATCTAAATACATGGTTTAAGCTTTACTCGACACCATATAAGCCAAGCTTACCTCCCGCCAGAGAGAGACACAACCTCACCCGACGCCTCCTTCCGCATTCGGAATCCCAGGTCAGATGGGATTGCTCCTTACTTGTAAACTGTGCAGAGGAGAGATTTATTCTTCTTCTTTTTTATTTTATTTTTATTTAACCTTTATTTAACCAGGTAAGCCAGTTGAGAACAAGTTCTCATTTACAACTGCGACCTGGCCAAGATAAAGCAAAGCTGTCACGAATTCAGCCGAGGCTGCCCCTCCTCCTTGCTCGGGCAGGCTTCGGCGTTCGTCGTCACTGGAGTACTAGCTGCCACCGATCTGTTTCTGTGTTCCACTTGTTTTGTCTTGATTGCACACACCTGATTCCCATCACTTTAATTTGTTTCCCTATTTTACCCTCTGGTTTCCTCATGGTGTTGCGCGTGATTGTTCGTTGTTTTGCTGTCTTTCTTGTGAGCTGGTATTTTTCTTCCCTGCGTGGAAGATATGCTCCGTTACTTTTGTTAAGTAAAGTACGTCGTTTACTAAGTTCTGTGTCCTGCGCCTGACTCCGTCCTACCGCTACACACTGACGCATGACAAAAGCAGTGCGATTAAAAACAACAACAACACCGAGTTACATATGGAATAAACAGAAACAAAACGTACAGTCAATAACACAATAGAAAATCTATAAAATCTATCTACAGTGTGTGCAAATGTAGTAAGTTATGGAGGTAAGGCAATAAATAGGCCATAGTGCAAAATAATTACAATTTATTATTAACACTGGAGTGATAGATGTGCAGAAGATGATGTGCAAATAGAGATACTGGGGTGCAAATGAGCAAAAGAAATAACAATGTCAATAACAATATGGGGATGAGGTAGTTGGGTGGGCTAATTACAGATGGGCTGTGTACATGTGCAGTGATCGGTAAGCTGCTCTGACAACTGATGCTTAAAGTTAGTGAGGGAGATAAGTGTCTCCAGCTTCAGAGATTTTTGCAGTTCGTTCCAGTCATTTGCAGCAGAGAACTGGAAGGAATGGCGGCCAAAGGAGGTGTTGGCTTTGGGGATGACCAGTGAGATATAATCCTTTCCCAGAGTTCTGAATGTTATGGCCCACTGCATCACCACTGGAATCCTAATTAAACCATGCAGGTTGATTATTTTCCAATGCATCGTTCCCCAGCCTGCTTTCTAATGCACACAGGTGACCAGCCTTTCATCACTTTAGGTTCACTCACGTCAACATGAAATCACTATTCTTATCTGATGAAAGACAAAAAACTTTTCATCGTTCCTCTGTTGGGTGTGTGATGTAAGGTCAGTAGTTTAGCAGGAGCTCTCCTCTGTCAGTCCCAAATCATGGAGGTGTCAGTAGAGAACTTCACTGATTAAGTGTAACAAGATTTTGATCACCAGAATCAGTTTTGTAGATCACCAGTCAAAAGAGTCCGTTTTGTAGATCACCAGTCACTCTCAGGGTGAAGTTGGTGCGAGGAGGAGAAGAAGAGATCTGAATGCTCTCCAACAGAGCCATTTTTAAACTTTATTTTCGATTATCTCTGAAAGTGGTTCTAGGCCACTCAGGAGAATGAGGTGTCATGTGATGCTGCCTGAGCATGCAGGCTCTATCTACTACATTAGCTATGCACTGGAAAGTCGTCGATAAACAACATTATCTATTTAATTATTTCTAAGTGGGCTTTTAAGTTTTGTTTTAATGTTTATCAAGGCCCTGTATTAATTATTTCCTCTTAACTGCTGCTGGGCAGCAACCAAGTCCAAGTGTATCAGCGTTGTTTGTTGCAGCCATCTATAACACCGGCGTAGATCACTGTAGTGGTAAAACAGATTTACAAAGCCTTGTTGACGACATGTTCTGAAGCCACAAGCACTAGTTACTGTTGTGCTGCGTATCAGGCCTGGACCACTCTATGGTACAGAGACTGTCTGGTGTCAGGCCCATTGTTGTCTAGCATGGACCTGATTACTGCTGCCTCAATGAGATTGCAGGCTGTTTCAGCTACCTCCACCAACTTCCATGTTTCCACACATACACACACACAAGGTTCCCCTCTCAGGCAGATTGGGATGTGAAGTGGGACAGGCTTAGTGTACAGTGCATTCGGAAAGTATTCAGACCCCTTGACCTTTTCCACATTTTGTTACATTACAGTCTTATTCTAAAATGGATTAAATTAATTGTTTTCCTAATTAATCTACACACAATACCCCATAATGATAAAGTGAAAACAGGTTAAAAATAAATAATAATAATAATACTGAAACCCTATACAGACCCTTTGCTATGAGACATGAAATTGAGCTCAGGTGCATCCAGTTTCCATTGATCATCCATTGATTAACCTGACAGAGCTTGAGAGGATCTGCAGAGAAGAAGATCAGCATACTCCAGAGGGGGTGTCATATTGAAAAGTCAGTACTAAGTGATCATGTCAAATATAGTAATTGATACAAATAAAATAAAATATTTTAGCTGAACAGCGTACCACTTACCTTAAAACCCACATACCATTGCATTACTTTACTTATAATGGTTTGGGACACCTGGGACCATCACGTGACCTAAACTGCCAGGGGAGCATTACACAATGTCCCTACAATCGTCTTCGGGGACGTCCCCGGGACAAACCGGGAACTAGACAAAACCTCAAGGGGACCATGACACAACATCCCAAGAACGTCCTCGGGACGTCCCCTGGACAAAACGGGAACTAGACAAAACCTCAAGGGGACCATGACACAACGTCCCAAATATATCCTAAAATGTCCTAGGGGATGTCCCCAAGACAAACTGGGAACTAGACAAAACCTCCAGGAGACCATGACACAACATCCCAAGAACTTCCTGAAAATGTCCTCGGGACGTTCCCGGGACAAACCGGAAACTAGACAAAACCTCCACGGGACCATGACACAATGTCTCAAGAACGTGCTAAAAACATCCTCAGGGACATTCCCGGGACCAACCGGGAACAAAAAAACATCCATGGGACCATGACACAACATCCTTTAACTGTATGTGCTCTGCCTGTTTCCTCCTAATGGAGACATGTCATAATGCTTCTCTTCAGATTAAGTTATCATTCCTTAATGTTAGAAACTACATTTTTACTTTAGTCATTTAGCAGACGCTCTTATCCAGAGCGACTTACAGTAGCGAGTGCATACATTTTTCATACCGGCCCCCGTGGGAATCGAACCCACAACCCTGGCGTTGCAAGCGCCATGCTCTACCAACTGAGCTACAGGAGGCCAAACTACTGCACTGTTGGAGGTAGGAACACAAGCATTCCGCTACACACACAATAACATCTGCTAAATATGTGTATGCGACCAATAACATTTGATTTGATTTGACCTGGGTCAGCTGAGTGATTGTTTCTCTGAATGTTGTGACAGGGTGAAATGGATCAGTACTCCACTATAGTTGCCTGTTCCTCTCTGGTAGTCTTGCTCTGTTCATTCACATAGCCGGTGAACAGATGTTGTGATGAATGATGACAACACAGCTTCACTGAAGCCCTCAACCCACCGGTTCCCTGCCTGCCCACTGACCTGCGAAAGATCACAGCAGCAAAGTACTCCTCCTCAACAACCACGTTTACTCAAAGAGCACAAATTCCCTCTGCCTGTCTGCATTGTGAGAGGGCACGGCAGTATCTGCAAGGACACTGGCTGGCTAAGGAAATATATTCCGGTACATCAAGGCTTGTTCACTTGCAGATGTTACATTTGAATACATTCTTGTCATAGGAAATCATTTTTGGCAATTAATTGTCCCCTGTGCCTCAGTTGGTAGAGCATGGCGCTTGCAACGGCAGGGTTGTGGGTTTGATTCCCGTGGGGGACCAGTACGAAAATGTATGCACTCGCTACTGTAAGTCGCTCTGGATAAGAGCATCTGATAAATGACTTAAATGTAATGCTCAGTGTTGATAACAGTGATACCTTGGTTTGAGTGCCACAGAACAGTCCCAAATGTCAGGAGGTGTTGCCAGATTCCAGCAGGGTGAGTTACCTGTTCTAGTTCCCTTTCATCTTCTCTATAAAGGTCTGGTGTCCTGGATCTGTCTCCATTATCTTGAGCGTCCCTGGCTCCCAGGGCCCGATCAATGTGACCTAAAATACAGCACCAATCACCACCATCCTCAGTCCTAACTTTAATGCTCAGCATTGCACTCTCTCCAGACATTAAGCTGTTGTCAACACTATTACAGTAGTGCACACAACAAGCTCATTTTCAAAATAGACTTTCTAATGTAAAGGGAAATAATTCCATTATAAAAGTATCTACGTAAATGATTATTACCTAGACATGAATTGATGTTATAGCCTCTCTGTACTGTGTGTAAAAGCACTGTGCTGTATAGTGAAAGTTCCTCCTTAGTCGCTACACCAGTGGCAGGAGTAGGATACTCCCGTCTCTGATCTTTTTCGGAAGTGAGCTCCTGTTCATGTCAGGATTTGAACATAGGCCTGCTTCTCAAGAGAGGACATAGTGTATCCTCCCTGCATAGGAAGCATACTGCCTTTGCCAAGAGACCGGTATCTTTATGGCACAACATAGTGTGCTTTTACCCTGTAATAATAGGTTGTTGGTTCATGCCCTGTCTGGCTGTTCCCCCATATTCACTACACCAATTCACCCCAAAATGTAGTCTTTCTCTATAGTCAGTGATAGATTCCCTCTTTCTAGCAATGGAGAGTGCGACATCATTATGCTCCTGTCCCTGCCCACTCTCATGCTCAAGGATCCTCTGCAACAGAGGCAGAACTGGGCCATGGATCACAGGCTTTTTGCCAAGAAAAGAGAAAAAACAAAAGGGGTGCTGAGATTGGCCTCAAAAGAGGCACACTCAAATATAGCTAAATCCCTCAGTGCTGTACCATACGATGAGGTTGTTGGTAATGCTATAATGTTCTAACCAGCTTTTTGTCACTCACTTCAAGGCTTGGATATCTCCTTGGTTTAATCAATCAATCAATTTCAATCAATTTTATTTTATATAGCCCTTCTTACATCAGCTAATATCTCGAAGTGCTGTACAGAAACCCAGCCTAAAACCCCAAACAGCTAGTAATGCAGGTGTAGAAGCACGGTGGCTAGGAAAAACTCCCTAGAAAGGCGAAAACCTAGGAAGAAACCTAGAGAGGAACCAGGCTATGAGGGGTGGCCAGTCCTCTTCTGGCTGTGCCGGGTGAAGATTATAACAGAACCATGCCAAGATGTTCAAAAATGTTCATAAGTGACAAGCATGGTCAAATAATAATCAGGAATAAATCTCAGTTGGCTTTTCATAGCCGATCATTAAGAGTTGAAAACAGCAGGTCTGGGACAGGTAGGGGTTCCATAACCGCAGGCAGAACAGTTGAAACTGGAATAGCAGCAAGGCCAGGCGGACTGGGGACAGCAAGGAGTCACCACGGCCGGTAGTCCCGACGTATGGTCCTAGGGCTCAGGTCTCTCAGTTGGCTTTTCATAGCCGATCATTAAGAGTTGAAAACAGCAGGTCTGGGACAGGTAGGGGTTTCGTAACCGCAGGCAGAACAGTTGAAACTGGAATAGCAGCAAGGCCAGGCGGACTGGGGACAGCAAAGGTGTCATCATGCCCGGTAGTCCTGACGTATGGTCCTAGGGCTCAGGTTCTCAGAGAGAAAGAGAGAACGAGAGAATTAGAGAGAGCATACTTAAATTCACACAGGACACTGGATAAGACAGGAGAAGTACTCCAGGTATAACCAACTAACCCCAGCCCCCCGAGACACAAACTACTGCAGCATAAATACTGGAGGCTGAGACAGGAGCGGTCCGGAGACACTGTGGCCCCATCCGAAGAAACCCCGGACAGGGCCAAACAGGAAGGATATAACCCCACCCACTCTGCCAAAGCACAGCCCCCGCACCACTAGAGGGATATCCTCAACCACCAACTTACAATCCTGAGACAAGGCCGAGTATAGCCCACAGAGGTCTCCACCACAGCACAAACCAAGGGGGGGCGCCAACCCAGACAGGAAGATCACGTCAGTAACTCAACCCACTCAAGTGACGCACCCCTCCCAGGGACGGCATGAAAGAGCACCAGCAAGCCAGTGACTCAGCCCCTGCAACAGGGTTAGAGGCAGAGAACCCCAGTGGAGAGGGGAACCGGCCTGGCAGAGACAGCAAGGGCTGTTCGTTGCTCCAGAGCCTTTCCGTTCACCTTCACACTCCTGGGCCAGACTACACTCAATCATATGACCTACTGAAGAGATAAGTCTTCAGTAAAGACTTAAAGGTTGAGACCGAGTCTGCGTCTCTCACATGGGTAGGCAGACTGTTCCATAAAAATGGAGATCTATAGGAGAAAGCCCTGCCTCCCGCTGTTTGCTTAGAAATTCTAGGGACAATTAGGAGGCCTGCGTCTTGTGACCGTAGCGTACGTATTGGTATGTACGGCAGGACCAACTCGGAAAGATAGGTAGGAGCAAGCCCATGTAACGCTTTATAGGTTAACAGTAAAACCTTGAAATCAGCCCTTGCCTTAACAGGAAGCCAGTGTAGGGAAGCTAGCACTGGAGTAATATGATCAAATTTCTTGGTTCTAGTCAGGATTCTAGCAGCCGTATTTAGCACTAACTGAAGTTTATTTAGTGCTTTATCCGGGTAGCCGGAAAATAGAGCATTGCAGTAGTCTAACCTAGAAGTAACAAATGCATGGATTAATTTTTCTGCATCATTTTTGGACAGAAAATTTCTGATTTTTGCAATGTTACGTAGATGGAAAAAAGCTGTCCTTGAAACAGTCTTGATATGTTCGTCAAAAGAGAGATCAGGGTCAAGAGTAACGCCGAGGTCCTTCACAGTTTTATTTGAGACGACTTTACAACCATCAAGATGAATTGTCAGATTTAACAGAAGATCTCTTTGTTTCTTGGGACCTAGAACAAGCATCTCTGTTTTGTCCGAGTTTAAAAGTAAAAAGTTTTCAGCCATCCACTTCCTTATGTCTGAAACACAGGCTTCTAGCGAGGGCAATTTTGGGGCTTCACCATGTTTCATTGAAATGTACAGCTGTGTGTCATCCGCATAGCAGTGAAAGTTAACAATATGTTTTCGAATAACATCCCCAAGAGGTAAAATATATAGTGAAAACAATAGTGGTCCTAAAACGGAACCTTGAGGAACACCGAAATGTACAGTTGATTTGTCGGAGGACAGACCCTTCACAGAGACAAACTGATATCTTTCCGACAGGTAAGATCTAAACCAGGCCAGAACTTGAGTCCGTTACCTGACTGCTATATTTAAGAACACAAATGATTCCTTTTTAAGCCATGAAACCTCTCTCCGCACTTGTAATTCAGACAACTGAAGCCAGTAAATCCCAAGTATTCAAGGACATTCTCAACTTCACTTCACTGAGTTTAAAAACGTTCTACAGTGAATGGTCCCAGGCTTTGTGATGTTGAGCATTTTGCCTGTAATTATTGCAGAGGCCTATGGTCTGACATTTGCGTGAAGAGTCAGAGTAGTAACAGATGATTCCTTCTAACCACCTAGAGCTATAAAGGAGGATGGGCAAGCAGGCAGGCAAGGACCAGAGTCCAAGTGAAACATGAGGGTGCGTGTGTATGTATCTGTTCAGTGTGGCTAAAACGGTGACCTATTTAGTGTGGCTAATTAGGCAATTCTGCAGCCGACCAATGGCAGTGCCAGTATCTATGACTGCAGAACCTTGCATACAGACTGCAGCCAATAGTAGACCTGAGCCTTATTTGCACTAATGTTTTCTCAAAGTGAATAGCACACCTGGTGATTGAACATGTGAATGTTGTTGTGATGGTAAATACACTACATGACAAAAAGTATGTGGACACCTGCTCGTCGAACATCTCATGGGCATTAATATGGATTTGGTCCCCCCCATGAAAAACAGCCCGGGTGTTTGAGTAGGCTAAACTAGCTAGCTGCATTCGCTAGCTAAGTTAAAGTGAAAAAATTACACAATGAAATATAGCTAGCTCTTTCTCTCTTGCTTCTCCTTCATTTTTAAAGAATTGTATTTGTTCAAAACTGTTCAACTATTGTCTTTCTCATTTAGTCAACTACTCACCACATTTTATGCAGTGCAGTGCTAGCTAGCTGTAGCTTATGCTTTCAGTACTAGATTAATTATCTGATCCTCAGTTCATGCTGCAAGAGCTCTGATAGGTTGGAGGACATCCTCTGGAAGTTCTCATAATTACTGTGTAAGTCTATGGAAGGGGGTGAGAACCATGAGCCTCCTAGGTTTTGTATTGAAGTCAATGTACCCAGTGGAGAACGGAATCTAGCTGTCCTCTGGCTACACCATGGTGCTACCCTACAGAGTGCTATTGAGGCTACTGTAGACATTCATTGCAAAACTGTGTTTTAATCAATTATTTAGTGACGTGAATATGTTTAGTATAGTTTTATCTAAAAATGATAACTTTTTTAAGGTTTCACTATTTTTATGAAATTTACTGAGGCCCGTCCTCCTCTGAGGAGCCTCCACTGGATGACTCACGGCACGGTACACGACAGGATTTCCCTTGTTCAGTCAGACTATTATTGTAAATCATTGCGTTAAACCCACTGAATTGGTCATTCTACTTGGAGTATTTTTAAGTGATGTCAGAGTTTTTAGAAACAAAGCGCCTTTGAGGTTGACCTGGATTCTAGGATTAGAATAGCTCAGTCAGAAGCCCAGTCCTGTTATGTAGCATATATCTTCATTGTCTAGATCTACTGTAGACTGAGTGACCTTTTTAAAACTGTATCACAGTCAAGACTGCATGGCCTCAGCTTCCTGCCCGCCTTCAACCAGCTACACAGTCATTTATTTTATTTTTGTATCACCAATTGAGGGTGTAGTCCGTTTTGTAAAGTTGCATGTAGAATTATCAGTGTTAATCTTTAATCTCTATCCGCACAGATGTTTGTTTCTGCAGCCAGCTGTGGCTGTCATAAAGTGTAATATGAATTATGAAACCAAGATTTTCTCTCTTGCAGTTCAATGTTCTTTATAGACAGATGCTGTTGTATCAACTGATACATGCTAGATATGATTTGCTCCAGATCAATGCAGTATATCGATATCATCGTTGGAACCACATGCAGTATAGTATGTTCAAATCCATATTCCATTGTAAATGATGATGGTGTTGACTGGCCCATGATGAGAGGAGAGGCAGCTGTGATGATCTCATTCTGAAGATGCCTAGTCCCTACACTCTGCCTCTGCCTGTGTGTCTGTGTTTGTGTGTGTGTCTGAGAGAGCATCAGAATGATAGACTGCAGTAGACCCTTTGGCACCATGTTTAAATGGAGAGAGCCTCCACTCTCATGATGTATGGCTCTCTAAGGTATGGAGTCAGTCCACCAATTATTTTATGGCTGAGTCTGACTGCATTTCATGTTCTTGAGTCTTACAAATAACCTCTCAGCAAACATGTGTACTACTACTAACAAGTCATTTTACATTTTACTTTTATGGACAATTATATCATATTTTCTTAGATAAAATGTCATATCCGGTACTATCAATGTACACCCATGCTAGGGGTTAATTTCAAATGAATACTTTTAATGGTTTTGTATATTTTATGTGTTTACACAGTACATGAGTAGTTTTACTCTAAGTGGACTATAATTTTAATTAATGTATTACAACTGTTGGTTGGATACACTTTGAATCTTAAAGTGAATCCTTCCTAAGGGTGTTATCATGTAGATGTGTTGTTGGAGGATTAGACTTTGCAGACACCCTGAGGTGAAAATACCTATCACGGATAATCCAAACATATAGTTGGAGCCCGAGATAAAAGGTTAATTCAATGTCCTGTTATTGATTAGCTCCTGTCTAATACAGTTGTGACATTCCCCTCATTAAGCTGTGTACTTAACACCCTGCCTCCAATGCTGGCTAGGCCAAACTTCTTGGAGCTGCAGAGATGGAGGGCTCAGTAACTTGATCTGACTCTGCTCTCATTCAACTGCTCTCTCCCTCCTACTGCCAGTTAGAGGTATTTTCACACGCTCTGCTGTCTGACACATCCTCTTTCTTTCGTGTGGTGTAACACAAGTCTACCACACTAGGCTATATAGTGTGGTGTAGCACTGGTCTACCACACTAGGCTATATAGTGTGGTGTAACACTGGTCTACCACACTAGGCTATATAGTGTGGTGTAACACTGGTCTACCACACTAGGCTATATAGTGTGGTGTAGCACTGGTCTACCACACTAGGCTATATAGTGTGGTGTAACACTGGTCTACCACACTAGGCTATATAGTGTGGTGTAACACTGGTCTACCACACTAGGCTATATAGTGTGGTGTAACACTGGTCTACCACACTAGGCTATATAGTGCGGTGTAACACTGGTCTACCACACTAGGCTATATAGTGTGGTGTAGCACTGGTCTACCACACTAGGCTATATAGTGTGGTGTAACACTGGTCTACCACACTAGGCTATATAGTGTGGTGTAGCACTGGTCTACCACACTAGGCTATATAGTGTGGTGTAGCACTGGTCTACCACACTAGGCTATATAGTGTGGTGTAACACTGGTCTACCACACTAGGCTATATAGTGTGGTGTAACACTGGTCTACCACACTAGGCTATATAGTGTGGTGTAACGCCAACCCCACAGCACCAAAGCTATTGAAATGTATTTCTAAAAAGATGTTCACTAGTGTGACTGACTGGGGTTTGAACCCGAGTCTCCTGCACACCACAAGACTGTATAAGTCTGCTGAGTTAAGCTGAGCCATTCCAATAGCACAGACATAATTATAAATTCTCTTCAGGAAATAGTATGCCTCATACATGCTGCTGTGTGTGTGATTCATACCCATTTTAATGTTTCTAAATGCAGTTAAACCAACAAGAAGTCTGTTTCTGGTGACTTTGTGTGCCCTCCATAGTCTTATCTGTAAACTGCTGTAATCCACTGTTGACTAATGTCCAGCTGGAGAAGCTTGTGTTGTATGACTGCACATTGTGACTGAGCCGTGCAGGCCTGACTCCTCATAACCTGGCTGGGACTTCCACAGGGCCCTGTTCCCAACCCAACCCAACCCAACCCAAGGGGCTCACAGTGGAGGTAGGGGACCAGTCTAGAAAATCAAACAGGCCCATGCTGCTTCAGAGGGATGTGCTGCTCACTGTTAAATAAACTGCATCTCCTCTGACAGGGCAGGAATTTTTTATTTTTTTTTATTTCACCTTTATTTAACCAGGTAAGCCAGTTGAGAACAGGTTCTCATTTACAACTGCGACCTGGCCAAGATAAAGCAAAGTAGTGCAATAAAAACAACACAGAGTTACATATGGGGTAAAGAAAAAAAACATAAAGTCAGAAAATACAACAGAAAATATATATACAGTGTGTGCAAATGTAGCAAGTTATGGAGGTAAGGCAATAAATGGGCTATAGTGCAGAATAATTACAATAGTATTAACACTGGAATGCTAGATGTGCAAGAGATTATGTGCAAATAGAGATACTGGGGTGCAAAAGAGCAAATTAAATAACAATATAGGGATGAGGTAGTTGGGTGGGCTAATTTCAGATGGGCTGTGTACAGGTGCAGTGATCGGTAAGGTGCTCTGACAACTGATGCTTAAAGTTATTGGGGGAGATAAGAGTCTCCAGCTTCAGGAATAGAGTGAGTAGAACAAGTAGGGGAGCTGGATGAGAGTTAGGCATGCTATATTTGTACGAACTTCCCTCTTGTGTGTATCCCTTGAGAAGTATGTAGGCATACAGTTGAAGTCGGAAGTTCACATACACTTAGGTTGGAGTCATTAAAACTCGTTTTTCAACCACTCCACAAAATTCTTGTTAACAAACTATAGTTTTGGCAAGTCGGTTAGGACATCTACTTTGTGCATGACACAAATAATTTTTCCAACAATTGTTTACAGACAGATTATTTCACTTATAAATCCAGTGGGTCAGAAGTTTACATACACTAAGTTGACTGTGCCTTTAAACAGCTTGGAAAATTACAGAAAATGATGTCATGGCTTTAGAAGCTTCTGATAGGCTAATTGATATCATTTGAGTCAATTGGAGGTGTACCTGTGGATGTATTTCAATGCCTACCTTCAAACTCAGTGCCTCTTTGCTTGACATCATGGGAAAATCAAAAGAAATCAGCCATGACCTCAGAACATTTTTTGTAAACCTCCACAAGTCTGGTTCATCCTTGGGAGCAATTTCCAAATGCCTGAAGGTACCACGTTCATCTGTACAAACAATAGTACGCAAGTATAAACACCATGGGACCACGCAGTCGTCATACCGCTCAGGAAGGAGACGTGTTCTGTCCCCTAGAGATGGACGTACTTTGGTACAAAAAGTGCAAATCAATCCCAGAACAACAGCAAAGGACCTTGTGAAGATGCTGAAGGAAACAGGTACAAAAGTATCTATATCTACAGTAAAACGAGTCCTATATCGACAAAACCTGAAAGGCCGCTCAGCAAGGAAGAAGCCACTGCTCCAAAACCGCCATAAAAAAGCCAGACTACAGTTTGCAACTGCACATGGGGACAAAGATCATACTTTTTGGAGAAATGTCCTCTGGTCTGATGAAACAAAAATAGAACTGTTTGGCCATAATGACCATCGTTATGTTTGGAGGAAAAAGGGGGACCTTGCAAGCTGAAGAACACCATCCCAACTGTGAAGCACGGGGGTGGCAGCATCATGCTGTAGGGGTGCTTTGCTGCAGGAGGGACTGGTGCACTTCACAAAATAGATGGCATCATGAGGAAGGAAAATTATGTGGATATATTGAAGCAACATCTCAAGACATCAGTCAGGAAGTTAAAGCTTAGTCGCAAATGGGTCTTCCAAATGAACAATGACCCCAAGCATACTTCCAAAGTTGTGGCAAAATGGCTTAAGGACAACAAAGTCAAGGTATTGGAGTGGCCATCACAAGCCCTGACCTCAATCCTATAGAACATTTGTGGGCAGAACTGAAAAAGCGTGTGCGAGCAAGGAGGCCTACAAACCTGACTCAGTTACACCAGCTCTGTCAGGAGGAATGGGCCAAAATTCACCCAACTTATTGTGGGAAGCTTGTGGAAGGCTGCCCAAAACGTTTGACCCAAGTTAAACAATTTAAAGGCAATACTACCAAATACTAATTGAGTGTATGTAAACTTCTGACCAACTGGGAATGTGATGAAAGAAATAAAAGCTTAAATAAATCATTCTCTCTGCTATTATTCTGACATTTCACATTCTTAAAATAAAGTGGTGATCCTAACTGACCTAAAACAGGGAATTTTTACTAGGATTAAATGTCAGGAATTGTGAAAAACTGAGTTTAAATGTATTTGGCTAAGGTGTATGTAAACTTCAGACTTCAACTGTACGTGTTCATATTGATGTGACACTTTGACTGCTTTGGGACTTCTTCTCTGTGTCTCCATTCAAAGGAGCAATTCACAAAGTTGTCATCCTTCAACTTGGGCTCAGCCAGCTGTTGCAAATTCCCAACGCTGCTAGACACTACAAAATCATGAAAGTACATATTAATTGACTGATGTCTGAATTGTAGGTGGCAAACAACATACCTTGCTAAGCGATGCTAACAAATTATGACAGAGGGCTTTGGGGTTGTAAAAGTAGAGCTTTGAGTGTTTCAAACGAGTTCAACTGCTCTAGTGTTTCATTGCAAAGTTTTGTCTTTTCTTTTGCTGTTACTTTTGTTTCATTTATTCTCCATGCTGGTCTCCGCCCCAAACCTGGCTGTCATGAAGCATGCCTCACTGAGACCTTCCTAACCTATTTATGGCTCATGATGTGACATGACATACACTGTATATACAAAAGTATGTGGACACCCATTCAAATTAGTGGATTCGGCTATTTCAGCCAAACCCGTTGTTGACAGGTGTATAAAATCGAGCACACAGCCATGCAATCTCCATAGACAAACCGTGGCTGTAGAATGGCCTTACTGACGAGCTCAGTGACTTTCAACATGGCACCGTCATAGGATGCCACCTTTCCAGCAAGTCAGTTGGTGAAATTTCTTCCCTGCTAGAGCTGTCCTGGTCAACTGTAAGTGCTGTTATTGTGAAGTGGAAACGTCTAGGAGCAACAATGGCACAGCCGCGAAGTGGTAGGCCACACAAGCTCACAGAACGGGACCGCCGAGTGCTGTAGCGCGTAAAAATCGTCTGTCCTCGGTTGCAACACTCACTACCGAGTTCCAAACTGCCTCTGGAAGCAACGTCAGCACAATAACTGTTTGTCGGGAGCTTCATGAAATGGGTTTCCATGGCCGAGCAGCCGCACACAAGCCTAAGATCACCATGCGCAATGCCAAGTGTCGGCTGGAGTGGTGTAAAGCTTGCCATCATTGGACTCTGGAGCAGCAGTGGAAACGTGTTCTCTGGAGAGATGAATCAGGCTTCACCATCTGGCAGTCCGACGGACAAATCTGGGTTTGGCGGATGCCAGGGATCGGTGTGGAATAACTTGACTGGCCTGCACAGAGCCCTGACCTCAACCCCATCGAACACCTTTGGGATGAATTGTAATGCCGACTGCGAGCCAGGCCTAATCGCCCAACATCAGTGCCCGACTTCACTAATTCTCTTGTGGCAGAATGGAAGCAAGTCCCCGCAGCAATGTTCCAACATCTAGTGGAATACCTTCCCAGAAGAGTGGAGGCTGTTATAGCAGCAAAGGTGGACCAACTCCATATTAATGCCCATTATTTTGGAATGAGATGTTCGACGAGCAGCTGTCCACATACCTTTGGTCATGTAGTATAAGTGTTACCGTAAACCATCATTAAATGTAATCTCACGGTCTAAGCTAAGTTTATGACAACCTTGTATAGTAGGCATTATGACAGAACATTCACATAAAACGTTACATATCATTTGAATATGTACGATTAGACCTACACGATGCATGGAGATGCCAGCTAGGGAGCAGAGGGTGTGTGTTTTAATACTGGTAGCCTAGTCACTGTGTCCCAGGCTATAGGGTCTGTCTGTCTGTCTGTCTGTCTGTCTGTCTGTCTGTCTGTCTGTCTGTCTGTCTGTCTGTCTGTCTGTCTGTCTGTCTGTCTGTCTGTCTGTCTGTCTGTCTGTCTGTCTGTCTGTCTGTCTGTCTGTCTGTCTGTCTGTCTGTCTGTCTGTCTGTCTGTCTGTCTGTCTGTCTGTCTGTCTGTCTGTCTGTCTGTCTGTCTGTCTGTCTGTCTGTCTGTCTGTCTGTCTGTCTGTCTGTCTGTCTGTCTGTCTGTCTGTCTGTCTGTCTGTCTGTCGTCTGTCTGTCTGTCTGTCTGTCTGTCTGTCTGTCTGTCTGTCTGTCTGTCTGTCTGTCTGTCTGTCTGTCTGTCTGTCTGTCTGTCTGTCTGTCTGTCTGTCTGTCTGTCTGTCTGTCTGTCTGTCTGTCTGTCTGTCTGTCTGTCTGTGTCTATCTTTCAGTCATTGGGCCTTGCTCTGCACAGGCTCTGTGAATAAGCCCCAGTGCTACGAGGACCATTTACAGATTACTTGATTTATTTCCCATAAACCCAATTTCCTTCATGTCCATTGTAATCTTTCATTATTTACAGCCAGGCAAGGCATAGCTCTCAATCCCTCCCACAGCATGTATCCTTATTACCATATTGTTCACAGAGGAAAAAGCCATTATTTTTTAGCCTTCTTCTCTAAACCAATAATATGCTGTAAACATTGGATATTTTATATGGTGCAGTTGCAACGTTCTCTGGATATCTTAATCAATGCTAATTTGCCTTGGCTCCTAAATGTGTGTAATATTGACTGTCCTATAAATAAATAAATGTCTCTATAAAAGTACATGTTGACCCTTTAGGTATGGTTACCTTGGTAACGGATTGGAGCTTTTGTGAGGAGCTGCACATGTCACGTTGGCTGCTAGCTGACACTGGGGAATTCAGCTGTTGACTACACATGCATTTTTAATGAGTATGTACAGTGTTCTGCTGTTCCACATTTCCTGGGAGAGAAGCTTCGCTCTCCGGAGCCATTAACATAGACACAAATGACAACTTTAATTTCAAGGAAAAGACCGAGCTGGCTGTTTATTAAAATCTTCAGCCAGGAATAACTCCTCTTTACAGGCAACATCTCCATTGATGAGTATATTCTCTGAAATGTTCTTGAAAAGCCAACAAAAAAATGCATATTTTATTTCTTAAAAGTTTAAACCATTGAGGAGGGGGGGTTCTAAGCTGACATATGGTGAATGCACCTGTGCGTCAATCGACTCTAGATACACTATATACACAAAAGTATGTGGACACCCCTTCAAATTAGTGGATTTGGCTATTTCAGCCACACCTGTTGTTGACAGGTGTATAAAATCGAGCACACAGCCATGCAATCTCCATAGACAAACATTGGCAGTAGAATGGCCTTACTGAAGAGCTCAGTGACTTTCAACATGGCACCGTCATAGGATGCCACCTTTCCAACAAGTCAGTTTGTCAAATTTCTGCCCTGCTAGAGCTAACCCAGTCAACTGTAAGTGCTGTTATTGTTCTAGGAGGAACAACGGCTCAGCTGAGAAGTGGTAGGTCACACAAGCTCACAGAACGGGACCGCCGAGTGCTGAAGCGTGTAGCGCGTAAAAATCGTCTGTCCTCGGTTGCAACACTCACTACCGAGTTCCAAACTGCCTCTGGAAGCAACATCAGCACAATAACTGTTTGTCGGGAGCTTCATGAAATTGGTTTCCATGGCCGAGCAGCCGCACACAAGCCTAAGATCACCATGCGCAATGCCAAGTGTCGGCTGGAGTGGTGTAAAGCTTGCCGCCATTGGACTCTGGAGCAGTGGAAACGCGTTCTCTGGAGTGAATCACGCTTCACCATCTGGAAGTCCGACGGACTAATCTGGGTTTGGCGGATGTCAGGAGAATGCTACGTTCCCCAATGCATAGTGCCAACTGTAAAGTTTGGTGGAGGAGGAATAATGGTCTGTGGCTGTTTTTCATGGTTTGGGTCCTAGCTTCCTGCCATCCAGGACCTCTATACCAGGCGGTGTCAGAGGAAGGCCTTAAAAATGGTCAAAGACTCCAGCGACCCTAGTCATAGACTGTTCTCTCTGCTACCGCACGGCAAGCGGTACCAGAGCGCCAAGTCTAGGTCCAAGAGGCTTCTAAACAGCTTCTACCCCCAAGCCATAAGACTCCTGAACATCTAACCCCCCCCTTTTACGCTGCTGCTACTCTCTGTTTAACGCTGCTGCTGCTCTCTGTTTATTATCTATGTATATTCACTTTAATAACTCTACCTACATGTACATATTATCTCAATTACCTCGACAAACCGGTGCCCCCTGTGATGGGTGATTTGAAGGAGTCAGGCGCAGGAGGGTAAATCACAGAATAACAGGATTTATTCTGGAATACAGAGTGCGTCAAAACAGTCCGGTGCGCACTGGAACCAACAAGGCACACAGGGAAAATAACCCAGCAATACAAAATACAAGGAGCTCAACCGAGCTTCACTCTCCTCACAATAAACAATCACACACAAAGACAAGGGGGCAGAGGGAACACTAATACAGGTACTGATGAGGGGATATGAACCAGGTGTGTGTAATAAACAAGACAAAACAAATGGAATGATGAAATGAGGAGCGGCAGTGGCTAGAAGGCCACTGAACCAGGAGAGGAGGAAGCTTCGGATGAAGTCGTGACAGTAACCCCCTTGACGCGCAGCTCCAGCAGCGCGCCGACACCAGCCTCGGAGACGGCCAGGAGAACACGGAGCAGGGCGAGCCGTATGGTGATGGTGGAAATCCCGCAACTGGGAGGGATCGAGGATATCCCTCACCGGGACCCAGCAACGCTCCGCCGGACCGTACACCTCCCACTCCACGAGGTGCCCGTCGCCTCGAATCCAGGATGGAAAGGAACGAGTACGCTGGGGGCCCCTCGATGTCCAGAGGAGGCGGAGGGACCTCCCGCACCTCAGGCTCCTGGAGCTGACCAGCCACCACCGGCCTGAGGAGAGACACATGGAACGAGGGGTTAATACGATAATCTGGCAGGAGTAATAACCTATAGGTAACCTCGTTTATTCTCCTCAGGACTTTGAACAGCCCCACAAACCGTGGGCTCAGTTTCCGACAGGGCAGGCAGATTCTGGGTCGAGAGCCAGACCCGATCACCTGGTACAAAGACCGGGGCCTCATTGCGGTGGCGGTCAGCATTGGCCTTCTGAAGACGCACGGCGCGTTGGAGGTGGACGTGTGCAGCGTTCCACGTCTCCTCCGCGCGCCGAAACCAGTCATCCACCGCAGGAGCCTCGGTCTGGCTCTGATACCACGCTGCCAGAACCAGTTGATAACCTAAAAAACATTGGAAGTGCGTTAGGTTAGTGGAGGAGTAACGGAGAGAGTTCTGGGCATATTCGGCCCATGGCAAGAACACCGACCACTCCCCCGGCCGGTCCTGGCAGTTGGACCGCAGGAACCTACCGACATCCTGATTCACCCGTTCCACCTGCCCATTAGACTCGGGGTGAAAACCAGAGGTCAGGCTGACCGAGACCCCCAGACGTTCCATGAACGCCTTCCAGACCTTGGATGTGAACTGGGGACCCCGGTCAGACACTATGTCCTCTGGTACCCCGTAGTGCCGTAAGACGTGTGTAAACATGGCCTCCGCAGTCTGCAGGGCCGTGGGGAGACCGGGCAGAGGATGGAGGTGGCAGGCTTTGGAAAGGCGGTCCACAACGACCAGGATGGTGGTATTACCTTGAGAGAGGGGAAGATCAGGAAATCAATACTCAAGTGGGACCATGGCTGTTGTGGAACTGATAAAGGCTGTAACTTACCCGCTGGGAGGTGCCTAGGTGCCTTACTCTGGGCGCACACCGAGCAGGAGGAGACATACACCCTCACATCCTTAGCGAAGGTAGGCCACCAGTACTTTCCGGTCAGGCAGCGCACTATACGACTGATACCTGGGTGACCAGAGGAGGGGGACATGTGTGCCCAATAGATCAGACGGTCACGGACAAGAGCAGGCACGTACTGCAGCCCAGCTGGACACTGAGGTGGAGATGGCTGTGTGCGTAACGCCTGCACTATATCTGCGTCCATCGCTCATACTACCGGCGCCACAATGCAGGAGGCCGGGAGTATGGGGGTGTTGTCTCTGGGCCTCTCCTCTGTGTCGTACAGCCGTGACAGTGCGTCTGCCTTCACGTTCTTCGTACCTGGGATGTATGATAGTGTAAAATAGCCTCCTCGCTGCCCGGATGTACTCCAGGTTACGGTGGTCCGTCCAGACGAGGAAAGGGTGTTTCGCCCCAGTGCGTCCCCACGGTCAGGGCTCGGACAACAGCCAACAGCTCCCGATCACCAACGTTGTAGATCTGCTCTGCCGGGCTGAGCTTCTTGGAGAAGAAGGTACAGGGGCGGAGCTTGGGTGGTGTGACTGAGCATTGAGATAGGACCGCATTTACCATGGTTGGAGTCAGCCAATTACGCACGGCTGAAATGCGATCTCCCTCCATCTCCACACCTGAGGTGGTAATGCGGTATCCGAGGAAGGAGACGGACTGTTGGAAAAACAGACACTTTTCTGCCTTGGTATAAAGGACATGTTCCAACAGTCGGGCCAGCACTTTGCGAACCATGGACACATGCTCAGCGCGCGTAGCGGAATACACCAGAATGTCATCGATGTAGACCACTACACAGCAACCAAGCATGTCCCGAAACACCTCGTTCACCAGGTATTCGTAATGCCCCGTGGTTGTGCTGAATGCTGTCTTCCACTCGTCTCTTTCTCGGACACGCACCAGGTTGTACACACTCCGGAGATCTAATTTTGTGAAGAAGCACGCCCCATCCATTGACTCGATCACAGATGGAATGAGGGGTAGAGGATGACTAAATCGTATTGTCCCCTTGTTCAGTGATCGGTAATCAATGCAAGGGCACAGACCTCCGTCTTTCTTCTTCACAGAAAATAAACTTGAGGAGGCGGGCGAAGTGGAGGGACATATAAACCCCTGGCGCAGGGACTCGGAGATGTATGTCTCCATAGCCTCCGTTTCAGCCTGTGACAGGGGATACACATGACTCCTGGGAGGCACAGCGTCTATCCAGAGGTGTATCGCGCAATCCCTCGCCCGATGAGGTGGTAATTTGGTTGCCTGCATTTTGGAAAACGCGTGCGCCAAATCGAGGTATTCGAGGGGAATGCGCACGGTGGAGGTACTGTCTGGACTTTCCACCGTTGTTGCACCAACGGAAACACCTAGACACCTACCCTGACACTATCGTGACCACCCTGTGAGAACCGTCTGCAGCCATTTAAAGGTGGGGTTGTGGAGTGCTAACCAGGGAAGATCTAACACAACAGGGAAATCAGGAGACTCAATAATAAAAAAAAGTGACTTGCTCTTTATGAGTCTTGTGTGTAACCATAGTGACTGGTGCTGTAACCTCCCTAACGAACCCGGACCCTAATGGTCGACTGTCAAGTGCTCTGATGGGGAGTGGAATGGATAGGGGAACCAATGTAATGCCTAGACTATGTGAAAATGACCTGTCCATAAAGTTCCCAGCTGCGCCTGAATCGACCAGCGCCTTACACTGGGGAACTACAATGTAATCAGGAAAGTGGATGGGTGGGGTATGAATGAGAGTGGGTGCTCAATACCTGGGGTGACGCGAGAGTGCCCTGCCTGCCGCCTCCAGACCCAAAAGAACGCTGACGCCATTATGCAGTGAAATGTCCTCTCGTGCCACCAGAGTGACACTGGCGCTGTCGTCCTCCGCTCTCCCGGATCGCCGCTCCACCCAGCTCCATCAGCTCGTGATCCGGGTTGGGGGGGTGGAACGGGCAGGCCCCCTTCAGGATGTCCTTTGGCCGCCAGCAGGTTGTCCAACCGGATGGCAATGTCAACCAGTTGAGTGAAGGACAACATGGTGTCCCGGCAGGCTAGCTCCCTTCGGACATCCTCCCGTAGATGGCACCGGAAGTGGTCGATGAGGGCCCACTCGTTCCACCCGGACCCAGCTGCTAGAGTCCGGAACTCCAGGGCGAAGCCCTGCTCGGTCCACGTCCCCTGCCTCAGGTGGACCAGCCACTCTCCCGCCTCTCTACCCTCGGGTGGGTGATCAAAGACAGCCCGAAAGAGGTGAGCGAACTCCCCGTAGTCGTTCAACGCGGCTCCTCCTTCATTCCATACCGCGTTGGCCCACTCCAGGACTTTCCCCGAGAGGAAGGAGACGAGGGCGGACACCTTCTCCCGCTCCGTTGGGGCCGGGCTGATGCTTGAATAGTATAGCTCCAGATGGAGGAGTAATCCCTGGCAGAGAGCAGCAGTCCCATCGAAATCCCGTGGTCGGGATATATGGATCCCTCTGGGTGCTGGGGTGTGGCGGGCTGGATCCGGTCTCCCAGCTGATCCCGACAGATCGGGTCCTCTCCTCTCCAGGCGTTGGACGACCTGGAGAACCCGATCCATCGCTTCTACCAAACTGGCTAGCATCGTCGAATGCTCCCGGACCCGTGCCACGACTCCAGGCATGTGCTCCTCTCCTGCTGACTCCATGGCAGTGTGTGATTCTGTGATGGGTGATTTGAAGGAGTCAAATCAAATCAAATCAAATCAAATTGTATTGGTCACATGCGCCGAATACAACAGGTGCAGACATTACAGTGAAATGCTTACTTACAGCCCTTAACCAACAGTGCATTTATTTTAAACAAAAAAGTAAGAATAAAACAACAACAAAAAAAGTGTTGAGAAAAAAAGAGCAGATGTAAAATAAAGTGACAGTAGGGAGGCTATATATACAGTAAAATAAAGTGACAGTAGGGAGGCTATATATACAGGGGGGTACCGTTGCAGAGTCAATGTGCGGGGGGCACCGGCTAGTTGAGGTAGTTGAGGTAATATGTACATGTGGGTAGAGTTAAAGTGACTATGCATAAATACTTACTTAACAGAGTAGCAGCAGCGTAAAAAGGATGGGGTGGGGGGGGCAGTGCAAATAGTCCGGGTAGCCATGATTAGCTGTTCAGGAGTCTTATGGCTTGGGGGTAGAAGCTGTTGAGAAGTCTTTTGGACCTAGACTTGGCACTCCGGTACCGCTTGCCGTGCGGTAGCAGAGAGAACAGTCTATGACTAGGGTGGCTGGAGTCTTTGACAATTTTGAGGGCCTTCCTCTGACACCGCCTGGTATAGAGGTCCTGGATGGCAGGGAGCTTTGCCCCAGTGATGTACTGGGCCGTACGCACTACCCTCTGTGGTGCCTTGCGGTCAGAGGCCAAGCAGTTGCCATACCAGGCGGTGATGCAACCAGTCAGGATGCTCTCGATGGTGCAGCTGTAGAATTTTTTGAGGATCTGAGGACCCATGCCAAATCTTTTTAGTCTCCTGAGGGGGAATAGGCTTTGTCGTGCCCTCTTCACGACTGTCTTGGTGTGTTTGGACCATGATAGTTCGTTGGTGATGTGGACACCAAGGAACTTGAAGCTCTCAACCTGTTCCACTACAGCCCCGTCGATGAGAATGGGGCGTGCTCAGTCCTCTTTTTTTCCTGTAGTCCACAATCATCTCCTTTGTCTTGGTCACGTTGAGGAGAGGTTGTTGTCCTGGCACCACACGGCCAGATCTCTGACCTCCTCCCTATAGGCTGTCTCATCGTTGTCGGTGATCAGGCCTACCACTGTTGTGTCGTCGGCAAACTTAATGATGGTGTTGGAGTCGTGCCTGGCCATGCAGTCATGGGTGAACAGAGAGTACAGGAGGGGACTGAGCACGCACCCCTGAGGGGCCCCCGTGTTGAGGATCAGTGTGGCAGATGTGTTGTTACCTACCCTTACCACCTGGGGGCGGCCCGTCAGGAAGTCCAGGATCCAGTTGCAGAGGGAGGTGTTTAGTCCCAGGATCCTTAGCTTAGTGATGAGCTTAGAGGGCACTATGGTGTTGAATGCTGAGCTGTAGTCAATGAATAGCATTCTCACGTAGGTGTTCCTCTTGTCCAGGTGGGAAAGGGCAGTGTGGAGTGCGATAGAGATTGCATCATCTGTGGATCTGTTGGGGCGGTATGCAAATTGGAGTGGGTCTAGGGTTTCTGGGATTATGCTGTTGATGTGAGCCATGACCAGTCTTTCAAAGCACTTCATGGCTACAGACGTCAGTGCTACGGGTCGGTAGTCATTTAGGCAGGTTATCTTAGAGTTCTTGGGCACAGGGACTATGGTGGTCTGCTTGAAACATGTTGGTATTACAGACTCAGTCAGGGACATGTTGAAAATGTCAGTGAAGACACTTGCCAGTTGGTCAGCACATGCTCGGAGTACACGTCCTGGTAATCCGTCTGGCCCTGCGGCCTTGTGAATGTTGACCTGCTTAAAAGTCTTACTCACATCGGCTACGGAGAGCGTGATCACATAGTCGTCCGGAACAGCTGGTGCTCTCATGCATGCTTCAGTGTTGCTTGCCTCGAAGCGAGCATAGAAGTGGTTTAGCTCGTCTGGTAGGCTTGTGTCACTGGGCAGCTCGCGGCTGTGCTTCCCTTTGTAGTCTGTAATAGTTTTCAAGCCCTGCCACATCCGACGAGCGTCAGAGCCAGTGTAGTATGATTCAATCTTAGACCTGTATTGACTCTTTGCCTGTTTGATGGTTCGTCGGAGGTCATAGCGGGATTTCTTATAAGCGTCCGGGTTAGAGTCCCGTTCCTTGAAAGCGGCAGCTCTACCCTTTAGCTCAGTGCGGATGTTTCCTGTAATCCATGGCTTCTGGTTGGGGTATGTACGTACGGTCACTGTGGGGACGACATCATCGATGCACTTATTGATGAAGCCAGTGACTGATGTGATGTACTCCTCAATGCTGTCTGAAGAATCCCGGAACATGTTCCAGTCTGTGCTAGCAAAACAGTCCTGTAGCTTAGCATCTGCGTCATCTGACCACTTTTTTATTAACCGAATCACTGGTGCTTCCTGCTTCAGTTTTTGCTTATAAGCAGGAATCAGGAGGATAGAGTTATGGTCAGATTTGCCAAATGGAGGGCGAGGGAGAGCTTTGTATGCGTCTCTGTGTGTGGAGTAAAGGTGGTCTAGAGTTTTTTTCCCTCTGGTTGCACATTTAACATGCTGGTAGAAATTAGGTAGAACGGATTTAAGTTTCCCTGCATTAAAGTCCCCGGCTACTAGGAGCGCTGCATCTGGATGAGCGTTTTCCTGTTGATTAATGGCCTTGTACAACTCATTCAGTGCAATCTTAATGCCAGCATTGGTTTGTGGTGGTAAATAGACAGCTATGAAAAATATAGATGAAAACTCTCTTGGTAAATAGTGTGGTCTACAGCTTATCATAAGATACTCTACCTCAGGCGAGCAAAACCTCGAGACTTCCTTAGTATTTGATTTTTTGCACCAGCTGTTGTTTACAAATATACACAGACCGCCGCCCCTTGTCTTACCGGAGTCTGCCGTTCTGTCCTGTCGATGCAGAGTCAGGCACAGGAGTCAGGCACAGGAGGGTAAATCACAGAATAACAGGATTTATTCCGGGAATAGAGAGTGACGCAGTAATGCGTAAAAACAGTCCAGTGCGCAAAACAGGCACACTGGAACCAACAAGGCACACAGGGAAAATAACCCGGCAATACAAAATACAAGGAGCTCAACCGAGCTTCACTCTCCTCACAATAAACAATCACACACAAGGACAAGGGGGCAGAGGGAACACTTATACAGGTACTGATGAGGGGATAGGAACCAGGTGTGTGTAATAAACAAGACAAAACAAATGAAATGATGAGATGAGATGAGGAGCGGCAATGGCTAGAAGGCTGGTGACGATGAACGCTGAAGCCTGCCTGAACCAGGAGAGGAGGCAGCTTCGGAGGAAGTTGTGACACCCCCGCACATTGACTCGGTACCGGTACCCCCTGCATATAGCCTTGCTGTTGTTATTTTTACTGCTGCTCTTTAATTATTTGTTACTTTTATTTCGTATTATTTTATATTGTATTTTTTTTTGTTTTTTTTTTGTATTCTTTCTTAAAACTGCATTGTTGGTTAAGGGCTTGTAAGCATTTCACTGTAAGGAATACCTGTTGTATTTGGCGCATGTGACAAATAACATTTGATTTGATTTGATTTGCCTACAGCGGCCTTTCTCAATAGCAAGGCTATGTCTGTACATAGTCAAAGCTTTCCTTAAGTTTGGGTCAGTCACAGTGGTCAGGTATTCTGCCACTGTGTACTCTCTGTTTAAGGCCAAATAGCATTCTAGTTTGCTCTGTTTTTTTGTAATTCTTTCCAATGTGTCAAGTAATTCTCTTTTGGTTTTCTCATGATTTGGTTGGGTCTAATTGTGTTGTTGTTGTTGTCCTGGGGCTCTGTGGGGTCTGTTTGTGTTTGTGAACAGAGCCCCAGGACCAGTTTACTTAGGGGACTCTTCTCCAAGTTCATCTCTCTGTAGGTGATGGCTTTGTTTTGGAAGGTTTGCGAATCGCTTCCTTTTAGGTGGTTGTAGAATTTAACGGTTCTTTTCTGGATTTTGATCATTAGCGGGTATCGGCCTAATTCTGCTCACCATGCATTATTTTGTGTTTTACGTTGTACACAGAGGATAGTTTTGCTGAATTCTGCATGTGGAGTCTCAATTTGGTGTTTGTCCCATTTTGCGAATTCACCATAGTGCCCTCAAAGCTCATCACTAAGCTAAGGACCCTGGGACTAAACACCTCCCTCTGCAACTGGATCCTGCAACTGGATCCTGGCCGCCCCCAGGTGGTAAGCGTAGGTAACAACACATCTGCCACACTGATCCTCAACACGGGGGCCCCTCAGGGGTGCGTGTTCAGTCCCCTCCTGTACTCCCTGTTCACCCATGACTGCATGGCCAGGCACGACTCCAACACCATCATTAAGTTTGCAGACGACACAACAGTGGTAGGCCTGATCACCGACAACGACGAGACAGCCTATAGGGAGAAGGTCAGAGACCTGGCCGTGTGGTGCCAGGATAACAACCTCTCCCTCAACGTGATCAAGACAAAGTAGATGATTGTGGACTACAGGAAAAAGAAGAGGACCGAGCACGCCCCCATTCTCATCGATGGGGCTGTAGTGGAGCAGGTTGAGAGCTTCAAGTCCCTTGGTGTCCACATCACCAACAAACTATTATGGTCCAAACACACCAAGACAGTCGTGAAGAGGGCACGACAAAGCCTATTCCCCTCAGGAGACTGAACGAATTTGGCATGGGTCCTCAGATCCTCAAAAGATTTTACAGCTGCACCATCGAGAGCATCCTGACTGGTTGCATCACTGCCTGGTATGGCAACTGCTCGGCCTCCGACCGCAAGGCACAGAGGGTAGTGCGTACAGCCCAGTACATCACTGGGGCCAAGCTTCCTGCCATCCAGGACCTCTATACCAGGCAGGGTCAGAGGAAGGCCTTACAAATTGTCAAAGACTCCAGCCACCCTAGTCATAGACTGTTCTCTCTGCTACCGCACGGCAAGCGGTACCAGAGCGCCAAGTCTAGGTCCAAAATGCTTCTTAACAGCTTCTACCCCCAAGCCATAAGACTCCTGAACAGCTGATGAAATAGCTACCCGAAGTATTTGCATTGTCCCCCCCCCCCACCCCCTTTTTTACGCTGCTGCTACTCTCTGTTTATTATCTATGCATAGTCACTTTAACTCTACCTACATGTACATAAATTATTACCTCAATTACCTTGACTAACCTGTGCCCCCGCAAATTGACTCTGTACCGGTACCCCTATATATAGCCGTGCTACTGTTATTTTACTGCTGCCCTTTAATTATTTTCTATTTTTATTTTGTACTTATCTATTTTTTACTTAACACAATTTTTCTTAAAACTGCATTGTTTGTTAAGGGCTTGTAAGTAAGCATTTCACTGTTGTATTAGGCGCATGTGACAAGTAAAATTTGATTTGATTTGATTTGGTTGGTGAGCGGACCCCAGACCTCACAACCATAAAGGGCAATGGGTTCTATAACTGATTCAAGTATTTTTAGCCAGATCCTATTTGGTATGTCACATTTTATGTTCCTTTTGATGCCGTAGAAGGCCCTTCTTGCCTTGTCTCTTAGATCGTTCACAGCTTTGTGGAAGTTACCTGTGGCGCTGATGTTTTGGCCGAGGTATGTAGACATTTGACTTCAGATTCTCTCGCCCCATTGGGAATTCTCACATACACAGGCAGCTGAGCCTAGAGTCCTGCAGGTCTGATCTGTGTGTAGAGGCCCTATATAATCAGTATTATACTTCTATGAGAGGCCCTCTGGCTGTAAGCTATGCAGCCATAGTCATCAGAGCAGGGATTCCACTCAAAGGCTCTGATTAGGAGACACATGAAGCTGCTGGGTATTTCTAAGGGTATTTTGAGCTATCTCACTTGCTTAATAGATTTGCTGCTCAGACAGCCTCTTCCCTGCGTCTTGATTGGCTGCTGACACCTCTCTGACCTATCTGTGGGTGTGACCCCTGATGCTGTGTTGTTGAGAAGAGAAGAGGAGAGGAGAGGGAACTGGCAGCTGCTGCTGTTTTCCTGGAAGTAGGAGTGGGGAGATGATAGAGGGATTTCACTGTGACCTTGTCTGATATACTCCTGAGAGCCCGGCTCCATACAGAATTTATGTCTCCCAAACTGAAATGTCATTAATCTCCCTGCTCTGCTCTGCTCTACCCTACAGCATCTGGGAGAGAGGCACTCCGATTGAAACAAGGTTGTTTGTCTCCTTTACAATGGGACTGCAGAACAATACAAAGACTAATACATGGAGAATGTGGCTTCTGGAAAGCAGGTTGTTCTGCCTGTGCCATGTCTATTGTTTTTGTTGTTGTGTGTTTTGGGTGGAAAACAAAGAGGAGTGGTGGGCGTGGTCTGTTGGCTGTGAATCATCACCCAGCTGCCCCTGGTCTCAACCTGCTCTGCTGACAAAATACTAAACTTTGTAAGTTACAGTAAACTCTTGATTTGTACAGGGACAATGTAATTCACGGACTACTTATAGTTACATAGAGCAGCCCAATGTTTGGGGACAATAACAGCTTTACAAGATAATTGCTGCATCTTGGTATTTTTTGTGGTATTTAATGTGGTATTTACAAGGAATAAAACCGTAAAAACTAAAAGGATGAACAAGTATCTTGTTAATTTAATTTTCCTGTGTTTGTGATGCTGTGACTACTATGGGACTTAGTTATCAGCAGAGGCTGAACAATGGCTGTATTGATTGAGCTTCAAAGGATTGAGTATAATAGAAAAACGTTTTAGTTATCACAAGGGTACATTCACATTTTTACCACTATTTTATCAGAATTTTCATTTTCATGGGGGAATGATTGACTTCTATTTACAAGACCCCTCTAATACAACCTCCAAGAGAGAGGAATATGGCCTTACAGACACTATAAACTCAGACACAGCTCAGATCTTACCTCGTCCTTACATGGAAATAGGACACACTTACATTCAAACTAATTATCTTAAATAATTTTGAGCGCAGATGGCAGAGCAGCTAATTATTTAGTGCAAATTGTCTTCACACAAACATGTTCCTCACAGTGTTCGTTGGCCCAGTGGGGATGTGCAGGGAGCCTATCAATATTTATTAGTGAGAGACTATTCTATTGCTGACTGAGCACCAACCCATAATGTCATGATGTGTGATCCAGCACGTTTTGGTTTCAGAGCAGTATCTGTTTATTGCATGTTCATAAGTCCACCCAATGTTGGGTGGATGGTATGAAGGATGTAGCCGTACAGTGAGGGAATAAAGTATTTGATCCCCTGCTGATTTTGTACGTTTGCCCACTGACAAAGACATGATCAGTCTATAATTTTAATAGTAGGTTTATTTGAACAGTGAGAGACAGAATAACAACAACAAAAATCCAGAAAAACACATGTCAAAAATGTTATCAATTGATTTGCATTTTTTAATGAGGGAAATAAGTATTTGACCCCTCTGCAAAACATGACTTTGTACTTGGTGGCAAAACCCTTGTTGGCAATCACAGAGGTCAGACATTTCTTGTAGTTGGCCACCAGGATTGCACACATCTCAGGAGGAATTTTGTCCCACTCCTCTTTGCAGATCTTCTCCAAGTCATTAAGGTTTCGAGGCTGACGTTTGGCAACTCGAACCTTCAGCTCCCTCCACAGATTTTCTATGGGATTAAGGTCTGGAGACTGGCTAGGCCACTCCAGGACCTTAATGTGCTTCTTCTTGAGCCACTCCTTTGTTGCTTTGGCCGTGTGTTTTGGGTCATTGCCATGCTGGAATACCCATCCACGACCCATTTTCAATGCCCTGGCTGAGGGAAGCAGGTTCTCACCCAAGATTTGACGGTACATGGCCCCGTCCATCGTCCCTTAGATGCGGTGAAGTTGTCCTGTCCCCTTAGCAGATAAACACCCCCAAAGCATAATGTTTCCACCTCCATGTTTGACGGTGGGGATGGTGTTCTTGGGGTCATAGGCAGCATTCCTCCTCCTCAAAAACACGGCGAGTTGAGTTGATGCCAAAGAGCTCGATTTTGGTCTCATCTGACCACAACACTTTCACCCAGTTATCCTCTGAATCATTCAGATGTTCATTGGCAAACTTCAGACAGCCCTGTATATGTGCTTTCTTGAGCAGGGGGACCTTGCGGGCGCTGCAGGATTTCAGTTTTCTTGGTGACTATGGTCCCAGCTGCCTTGATATCATTGACAAGATCCTCCCGTGTAGTTCTGGGCTGATTCCTCACCGTTCTCATGATCATTGCAACTCCACGAGGTGAGATCTTGTATGGAGCCCCAGGCCGAGGGAGATTGACAGTTATTTTGTGTTTCTTTCATTTGCAAAGAATCGTACCAACTGTTGTCACCGTCTCACCAAGCTGCTTGGCGATGGTCTTGTAGCCCATTCCAGCCTTGTGTAGGTCTACAATGTTGTCCTTGACATCCTTGGAGAGCTCTTTGGTCTTGGACATGGTGGAGAGTTTGGAATCTGATTGATTGATTGCTTCTGTGGACAGGTGTCTTTTATACAGGTAACAAACTGAGATTAGAAGCACTCCCTTTAAGAGTGTCCTGCTAATCTCAGCTCGTTACCTGTATAAAAGACACCTGGGAGCCAGACATCTTTCTGATTGAGAGGGGGTCAAATACTTATTTCCCTCATTAAAATGCAAATCAATTTATAACATTTTTGACATGCGTTTTTCTTGATTTTTGTTGTTGTTATTCTGTCTCTCACTGTTCAATTAAACCTACCATTCAAATTATAGACTGATCATTTCTTTGCCAGTGGGCAAACGTACAAAATCAGCAGGGGATCAAAAACGTTTTTCCCTCACTGTATTTGTCATGTGTCTTTTCTATTATTCAATGTATTAAAGATGACTGTGCAGTGTGGGTAGACACATAGACTAGAGGTCTTACACCTACAGAGTTATTTCAGCTAGTACTACCTTGTTAACATACTTTGTACATTTTTGCAATAGTGAAAAAGTCAAATGGAAAATCTATGCCAACAGTAAATTGTATGAGCCCTAATATTTACCATTGACTTTCCCCAGTAAATCTCCTTTGCCCAATAAATATAGCTATAGCAGTTGTTGTCAAGAGCAGAATATGACATTTTTATATGTGTGAAATGACTCTATACTTCACCTTGGTGAATTAGTAGTGTGTGGGACTGGCAGTGAGGTATGCTGGTATTACTGTGCTGTGTAACAGTGTGAATGGAGACTTTGACTCAGGTTGGCTAATTGCACTAAACTTTATCTGAGAAAATTAAGTGTGGTTCAGCATGGCTGCGGCTAATTACATTTCATCTTCTGCGGTGCTGTCCTGACCTAATCAGGAGGCTGGTCAGGCGAGGGCCAAGCAATGGGGAGATTATTTAAAGCAGAGTGGGTCAGAGGAATGCTCGGATAGTTTATGTTGTCTCACTTCTCTCTCTCTCCTCCCTCTCCCCGACCCCTCCCCCACTACAGTGCAGTGTCTGGAGATGACGACTAAGAGGAAGATCATTGGGCGCCTGGTGCCGTGCCGGTGCTTCCGGGGTGAGGAGGAGGTCATCTCAGTGCTGGACTACTCCCACTGCAGCCTGCAGCAGGTGCCCAAGGAGATCTTCAGCTTCGAGCGCACGCTGGAGGAGCTCTACTTGGACGCCAACCAGATCGAGGAGCTGCCCAAGGTGGGTTCTGATGGGGCTCGGGCCTGAGGGCCGGGCTTGGGCCTGAGGGGCTGTGGCCTGAGGCCTGGGGCTGAGGCTGTGGCCTGTGGGCCAGGGCTGGGGCTGAGGCTTGGGTCTGAGAGCTGGGGCTGGGGCCTGAGGGGTTGGGGCTGAGGCTGGGGCTGGGGGGATGAAATGGGTGAAGTGTAGAAAAGGGGCTCTATAAAGCCAAGTCATAGTTAAGACCACACAGCCATTCCCTTGAATTTCCCCCACATTACAAAGCATGGCATAATTATTGATGTCAACATTATCTGTCTCTCTTCATGTGGCGCTCAGTGTTGATTGTCTAAATAAGTTGCCAAGCCAACCAAACCCCCACAGAACAAAGAGTGGCGTAATGACCTTCCTGTCTGTAAATGAGCTGTTAATAAAGCAGAGAGCAAAACACACACAGAGATGGAGAGAGAGAGAGGGAGAGGGAGGGGGAGAGGGAGGGGAGTGAGGGAGGGAGGGGGAGAGTGAGGAGGGGGAGGGAGAGTGAGGGAGGGAGGAAGGGAGGGAGGGGGAGAGGAAGGGAGGGAGGGGGAGAGTGAGGGAGGGAGAGAGAGAGAGAGAGAGAGAGAGAGAGAGAGAGAGAGAGAGAGAGAGAGAGAGAGAGAGAGAGAGAGAGAGAGAGAGAGAGAGAGAGAGAGAGAGAGAGAGAGAGAGAGAGAGAGAGAGAGAGAGAGAGAGAGAGAGAGAGAGAGAGAGAGAGAGAGAGAGAGAGAGAGAGAGAGAGAGAGAGAGAGAGAGAGAGAGAGAGAGAGAGAGAGAGAGAGAGAGAGAGAGAGAGAGAGAGAGAGAGAGAGAGAGAGAGACTATGTGATCAGGAGAGAAGGGGGTTGGGGCTGAATAAGCACCATGGACAGCTCCCAGTCAGTGAGAGAGCAGTTTAAGAGTTTCTTTCCAAAATGCTATATTTTCAGAAATGTTGGTAAATTAACTTTTATTTTTTAAAGAACTTATGAAAGAGATTGTTTTTTTTCCTCACTTCAATGACAGACATGTATTTGTTTGAAATCTATCACTTGATGGTTTCATTTCAGAGAGACAAATAATCATGTTTTTTTGCAAAACGCTATATATCCGACTCACTCTCAGAGAAATACGTAGTACTGCTAGGTTTTACATAGTCAAATGTAGCAAATAACTACATTTTTTTAATAAAGAACTGTACAATTAATATATTTGTGACATCAATATTTAAGAAAAATATGTTTAAAAAAATGAATCAATACAGTAATCTGTATGTAAAACATTTACATTTGACATTTTAGTCATTTATGCAGTAAGTGCATTCATCTTAAGATAGCCAGGTGAGACACCCACATATCACAGACAAATATACAATATACAAAGTTCATTCCAGCTAAACAATGGAGATGTAGAGTTTTGTAAAAAAAAACATTTTATACACACAGTTAAAATATATGAATAAAAAGTAATATTTCACACACACATAAAGGTACCCATAAGCAATCATTTCTGATTTAAAAAATACATGTGTGAAAAATTGGTGGAAATAGCGTTTCGAAAATAAACTCTTCAGTTTCTCATAGAGCAAAGGAGTATATGGGGGGTAGTTGCTGTGGCACTCTGCGTCTGAATCCCCCACTCAATGGACTTGCTGACTTTTATCTAACCTTCACATTGAATAGAAGACAATACATTCAGTGAATGTAGCTTTCATTAATACTTTCCAAGGAGATCTATTACAATCTAGATTATATTCTGTTCTGACAATAGTGTCTTTGTTTGAAATAGAAACTCCTGGATGAATACATCGTAGCATTTAATACAATTATGACATTCAATGAAGTTCAATACAAAATTGTCTGAATGTGTACAGTTATATCCTTCAGAGAGGTTCAGTGGAATTACTTAATTATTATTTGTTTTATACATTTCACAGTGTATTGTGTTCATCAGCCAACTCCCAATTAGATGCATTACGTTATGAACAAATCAAGGTTTTCAGTGAGGTTTGTTCAGAGTCCAGTGTGGTTCCTCACAGGGTTGTGTAAGAACCAGGCATTGATAGATCCAAAGTGTGTGGTCTTTTATGTAAGTGTGGCTTGTGTATATCAGAGTGATGCCTTGGGCAAGACTGGACAGCGCTGGCTCTCCTGATCCTCTCCAGTACCCATTGTTGTAGATACTCCCCCTCTGGCTATTATAGCTCTTAAAGAGTAATGGCCTCTCATAATGGGCCTGTTACAGTAATGTCCTCACTGGACTGTAATGTCTCCCTGGCTGTGTCTCAAATGGCATCCTCTTCCCTATGTAGTGCACTACTTTTGACCAGAGCCCTATGGGCCCTGGTCAAAGGTAATGTACTGTATATGGAATAAGGTGCCATTTGGGATGCAGACCCTTAGAACTTCTCCCTCTCTAATATCTCCTCTACATGGAGAAAGGAATGGACTACAGAGATGGGAGGAAGCGCTTGTTGATACTTTATTGGCTGGCTTTGTTTATTCGTTTTCTGTACATTTATCAATGTAAAAGTTGATCTATTCATTATTTATGTTACAGTTAGAATGGTAATTGTTAACCTGTTATCTCAAACATACTGCATACGGCATGATGCACATGCACATTAACTCTGCATAGCACCCTTTTCACCTTCTCCCTCCCTCCCTCCCTCCCTCCCTCCCTCCCTCCCTCCCTCCCTCCCTCCCTCCCTCCCTCCCTCCCTCCCTCTTTCTCTCTATGCTTTCTCTCTCTCTCCCTCCCTCCTCTATGCTCCATCTCTATCTCTCTCTCCCTCGCTCTCTCTGAGGAGGACTGATGTGGCTCTCTCCCTCCCTCCATATGTAGCTGTGGAGTACTAATGTTGTCCTAGAAGGTTACTCAACAGAGAGTTGCTGCTCTTACAGTGAACAAGAGGAAACATGTCAGAACATTGAAAGAGATGTTGCCTCAGCGTTTCTCTCATGTTTCTCATTTAATAACAGCACAGCAGGATCATTAGAGACCGGCCTTATTGAAACTCAATGCATGAAATCTCACGAAGTCTACACTCTTTCAACTCAGGAGGCTAAGAGATTGATATAACACCAGTATAACTTGTGTTTCTGTTCTGCCCCTCTCTCTCCATAGCAACTATTTAACTGTCAGGCTCTCCGGAAGCTGAGCATACCTGACAATGACCTGTCAAACCTACCAACCACCATAGCCAGCCTTGTAAACCTGAGGGAGTTAGACATCAGTAAAAACGGTAAGCGAGTGAGATGTGATGTCCACAGGAATCTCTGCTAGTTTCTATTCTGATATATTCTAAATTGTTGACTCTCTACTGATACTGTCACTCTAAATATTAGCATGATGTACAATATGACGAGGCATGAGTGTTAAAAATGTGTGTTCATTTGTTATGAATGACAAACATGTTTCCATTCCATTCCATCTTTAGGTATTCAAGAGTTCCCAGACAACATTAAATGCTGTAAATGCCTATCTGTTGTGGAGGCCAGTGTAAATCCTATTACCAAGTAAGTGAAGAGAGAAGTGTATCATTGTGGTGGAATGGCTGTAGTCTATAGGGACAATGGTAATGTTGTATTATCAATGCCAACAGCTGTGTCTGTTGCTACAGTGAGGGAAAAAAGTATTTGATCCCCTGCTGATTTTGTATGTTTGCCCACTGACAAAGACATGATCAGTCTATAATTTTAATGGTAGGATTATTTGAACAGTGAGAGACAGAATAACAACAAAAAAAATCAGAAAAACGCATGTCAAAAATGTTATAAATTGATTTGCATTTTAATGACGGAAATAAGTATTTGACCTCTCTGCAAAACATGACTTAGTACTTGGTGGCAAAACCCTTGTTGGCAATCACAGAGGTCAGATGTTTCTTGTAGTTGGCCACCAGGTTTGCACACATCTCAGGAGGGATTTTGTCCCACTCCTCTTTGCAGATCTTCTCCAAGTCATTAAGGTTTCGAGTCTGACGTTTGGCAACTCGAACCTTCAGCTCCCTCCACAGATTTTCTATGGGATTAAGGTCTGGACACTGGCTAGGCCACTCCAGGATCTTAATGTGCCTCTTCTTGAGCCACTCCTTTGTTGTCTTGGCCGTGTGTTTTGGGTCATTGTCATGCTGGAATACCCATCCACGACCCATTTTCAATGCCCTGGCTGAGGGAAGGAGGTTCTCACCCAAGATTTGACTGTACATGGCCCCGTCCATTGTCCCTTTGATACGGTGAAGTTGTCCTGTCCCCTTAGCAGAAAAACACCCCCAAGCATAATGTTTCCACCTCCATGTTTGACGGTGGGGATGGTGTTCTTGGGGTCATAGGCAGCATTCCTCCTCCTCCAAACACGGCGAGTTGAGTTGATGCCAAAGACCTCGATTTTGGTCTCATCTGACCACAACACTTTCACCCAGTTCTCCTCTGAATCATTCAGATGTTCATTGGCAAACTTCAGACGGGCCTGTATATGTGCTTTCTTGAGCAGGGGGGACCTTGCGGGCGCTGCAGGATTTCAGTCCTTCACGGCGTAGTGTGTTACCAATTGTTTTCTTGGTGACTATGGTCCCAGCTGCCTTGAGATCATTGACAAGATCCTCCCGTGTAGTTCTGGGCTGATTCCTCACCGTTCTCATGATCATTGCAACTCCACGAGGTGAGATCTTGCATGGAGCCCCCAGGCTGAGGGAGATTGACAGTTCTTTTGTGTTTCTTCCATTTGCGAATAATCGCACCAACTGTTGTCACCTTCTCACCAAGCTGCTTGGCGATGGTCTTGTAGCCCATTCCAGCCTTGTGTAGGTCTACAATCTTGTCCTTGACATCCTTGGAGAGCTCTTTGGTCTTGGCCATGGTGGAGAGTTTGGAATCTGATTGATTGATTGCTTCTGTGGACAGGTGTCTTTTATAAAGGTAACAAACTGAGATTAGTAGCACTCCCTTTAAGAGTGTGCTCCTAATCTCAACTCGTTACCTGTATAAAAGACACCTGGGAGCCAGAAATCTTTCTGATTGAGAGGGGGTCAAATACTTATTTCCCTCATTAAAGTGCAAATCAATTTATAACATGCGTTTTTCTGGATTTTTTTGTTGTTATTCTGTCTCTCACTGTTCAAATAAACCTACCATTTAAATTATAGACTGATCATTTCTTTGTCAGTGGGCAAACGTACAAAATCAGCAGGGGATCAAATACTTTTTTCCCTCACTGTATGTGCCAAGCAACAATCACAGATTACTTCAATAAAAAACAACCATGAATATTCCTATGAATATGCTTTCTGTCAAATTGGCTGTAGAAATAATGGCTAAACAAAAAAACAAAAAAATGGTCACCTCATGGGAACTTTTAAATTAACTGATAAAAAAGAATGAGGAAAATAACTACATGGGAGACTGTTGTATTTGTGTATCTGAGGCTTTTGTCTGAATTGAAATGTTTAGCATAGAAGAATAGAAACAATGTCATCGCTGTTTACGTAAGACATTTCTTTCCTGCATTGTGTAAATACTGTATGCCATTTGTTAAATATTGAGTAGTTTCCTGTCCTTACAGAGGGTAATGCAGGTCTCTCTGGTAGTTCTTGACATAATGTGCTTCATGCTATAAAATACATTGGACAACCAGAAGGGAGTTACCCCTGAGCAATACGTCATACATTTTGCATTTGTTGTTGGGAAATCATAGGTTGACAAATAAATGGGTCCTCGTAGACTTCTAACTGCCTCTCTCTTTCAAGTCAATTCAATTCAATGGGGCTTTATTGGCATGGGAAACATACAGTGGGGAGAACAAGTATTTGATACACTGCCGATTTTGCAGGTTTTCCTACTTACAAAGCATGTAGAGGTCTGTAATTTCTATCATAGGTACACTTCAACTGTGAGAGACGGAATCTAAAACAAAAATCCAGAAACTCACATTGTATGATTTTTAAGTAATTCTTTTGCATTTTATTGCATGACATAAGTATTTGATCACCTACCAACCAGTAAGAATTCCGGCTCTCACAGACCTGTTAGTTTTTCTTTAAGAAGCCCTCCTGTTCTCCACTCATTACCTGTATTAACTGCACCTGTTTGAACTCGTTACCTGTATAAAAGACACCTGTCCACACACTCAATCAAACAGACTCCAACCTCTCCACAATGGCCAAGACCAGAGAGCTGTGTAAGGACATCAGGGATACAATTTTAGACCTGCACAAGGCTGGGATGGGCTACAGGACAATAGGCAAGCAGCTTGGTGAGAAGGCAACAACTGTTGGCGCAATTATTAGAAAATGGAAGAAGTTCAAGATGACGGTCAATCACCCTCGGTCTGGGGCTCCATGCAAGATCTCACCTCGTGGGGCATTAATGATCATGAGGAAGGTGAGGGATCAGCCCAGAACTACACGGCAGGACCTGGTCAATGACCTGAAGAGAGCTGGGACCACAGTCTCAAAGAAAACCATTAGTAACACACTACGCCGTCATGGATTTAAATCATGCAGCACACGCAAGGTCCCCCTGCTCAAGCCAGCGCATGTCCAGGCCCGTCTGAAGTTTGCCAATGACCATCTGGATGATCCAGAGGAGGAATGGGAGAAGGTTATGTGGTCTGATGAGACAAAAATAGAGCTTTTTGGTCTAAACTCCACTCGCCGTGTTTGGAGGAAGAAGAAGGATGAGTAAAACCCCAAGAACACCATCCCAACGGTGAAGCATGGAGGTGGAAACATCATTCTTTGGGGATGCTTTTCTGCAAAGGGGACAGGACGACTGCACTGTATTGAGGGGAGGATGGATGGGGCCATGTATCGCGAGATCTTGGCCAACAACCTCCTTCCCTCAGTAAGAGCATTGAAGATGGGTCGTGGCTGGGTCTTCCAGCATGACAACGACCCAAAACACACAGCCAGGGCAACTAAGGAGTGGCTCCGTAAGAAGCATCTCAAGGTCCTGGAGTGGCCTAGCCAGTCTCCAGACCTGAGCCCAATAGAACATCTTTGGAGGGAGCTGAAAGTCCGTATTGCCCAGCGACAGCCCCGAAACCTGAAGGATCTGGAGAAGGTCTGTATGGAGGAGTGGGCCAAAATCCCTGCTGCAGTGTGTGCAAACCTGGTCAAGACCTACAGGAAACGTATGATCTCTGTAATTGCAAACAAAGGTTTCTGTACCAAATATTAAGTTCTGCTTTTCTTATGTATCAAATACTTATGTCATGCAATAAAATGCAAATTAATTACTTAAAAATCATACAATGTGATTTTCTGGATTTTTGTTTTAGATTCCGTCTCTCACAGTTGAAGTGTACCTATGATAAAAATTACAGACCTCTACATGCTTTGTAAGTAGGAAAACCTGCAAAATCGCAGTGTATCAAATACATGTTCTCCCCACTGTATGTTTACATTGCCAAAGTAAGTGAAATGGAAAAACAAAAGTCAAATAAACAATAACAGTAAATATTACACTCACAAGTTCCAAAATAATAAAGACAATTCAAATATCATATTATGTCTATATACAATGTTGTAACAATGTGCAAATAGTTAAAGTACAAAAGGGAAAAGAAATCAACATAAATATGGGTTGTATTTACAATGGTGTTTGTTCTTCACTGGTTGCCCTTTTCTTGTGGCAACAGGTCACCAATCTTGCTGCTGTGATTGCACACTGTGGTATTTCATCCAATAGATATGAGTTTATCAAAATTTGAATTGTTTTGTAGGTCTGTGTAATCTGAGAGAAATATGTGTCTCTAATATGGTCATACATTTTGCAGAAGGTTAGTAAGTGCAGCTCAGTTTCCACCTCATTTTGTGGGCAGTGTGCACATTGCCTGTCTTCTCTTGAGAGCCAGGTCTGGCTACGGCGACCTTTCTCTGTAGCAAGGCTATGCTCACTGAGTCTGTACCTACACTACCAGTCAAAAGTTTGGACACAGCTACTCATTTAAGGGTTTTTCTTTATTTGTAAAAAATTTTACGTTGTAGAATAATAGTGAAGACATCAAATCTATGAAATAACACACATGGAATCATGTAGTAACCAAGAAAGTGTTAAGAGCCAGTTTCTTCATAGCGCTTGATGGTTTTTGCGACTGCACTTGAAGAAACTTTCAAAGTTCTTGAAATGTTCCGTATTGACCGACCTTCATGTCTTAAAGTAATGATGGACTGTCGTTTCTCTTTGCTTATTTGAGCTGTTCTTGCCATAATATGGACTTGGTCTTTTACCAAATAGGGCTATCTTCTGTATACCCCCCCTACCTTGACACAACACAACTGATTGGCTCAAACGCATTAACTTTTAAGAAGGCAGACCTGTTAATTGAAATGCATTCCAGGTGACTACCTCATGAAGCTGGTTGAGAGAGTGCCAAGAGTGTGCAAAGCTGTCATCAAGGCGAAGGGTGGCTATTTGAAGAATCTCAAATAAAATATATTTTGATTTGTTTAACACGTTTTTTGTTACTACATTATTCCATAAGTGTTAATTCATAGTTCTGATGTCTTCACTATTATTATACAATCTAGAAAATAGTAAAAATTAAGAAAAAACTTTGAATGAGTAGGTGTGTCCAAACTTTTGACTGGTACTGTAGTCGAAGCTCTCCTTCATTTTGGGTCAGTCACAGTGGTCAGGTATTCTGCCACTGTGTACTCTCTGTTTAGGGCCAAATAGCATTGTAGTTTGCTCTGTTTTCTCATGATTTGGTTGGGTCTAATTGTGTTGCTGTCCTAGGTCTCTGTGGGGTCTGTTTGTGTTTGTGAACAGAGCCCCAGGACCAGCTTGCTTAGGGGACTCTTTTCCAGGTTAATCTCTCTGTAGTTGATGGCTTTGTTATGGAAGGTTTGTGAATCGCTTCCTTTTAGGGGGTTGTAGAATTTAACGGCTCTTTTCTGGATTTTGATCATCAGCGGGTATCGGTCTAATTCTGCTCTGCATGCATTATTTTGTGTTTTACGTTGTATGCTGAGAATATTTTCGCTGAATTCTGCATGTAGAGTCTCAATTTGTTTTTTTGTCCCATTTTGTGAATTCTTGGTTGATGTGTGGACCCGAGACCTCACAACCATAAAGAGCAATGGGTTCTATAACTGATTCAAGTATTTTTAGCCAGATCCTAAATGGTATGTCACATTTTGTGTTCCTTTTGATGGCATGGAAGGCCCTTCTTGCCTTGTCTCTCAGATCGTTCACAGCTTTGTGGAAGTTACCTGTGGCGTTGATGTTTAGGCCAAGGTATGTATAGTTTTTTGTGTGCTCTAGGGAAACGGTGTCTAGATGGAATTTGTATTTGTGGTCCTGGCAACTGGACTTTTTTTAGAACACCATAATTTTTTGTATTACTGAGATTTACTGTCAGGGCCCAGGTCTGACAGAATCTGTGCAGAAGATCTAGGTGCTGCTGTAGGCCCTCCTAGGTTGGGGACAGAAGAACCAGATAATCAGCAAACAGTAGACATTTGACTTCAGATTCTAGTAGGGTGAGGCTGGGTGCTGCAGACTGTTCTAGTGCCCTTGCCAATTCGTTGATATATACAGTACCAGTCAAAAGTTTGGACACACCTACTCATTCAAGGGTTTTTCTTTATTTTTACTATTTTCTACATTGTAGAATAATAGTGAAGACATCAAAACTATGAAATAACACATATGGAATCATGTAGTAATCAAAGAAGTGTTAAACAAATCAAAATATATTTTATATTTGAGATTCTTCAAATAGCCACCCTTTTCCTTGATGACAGCTTTGCATATGCTTGGCATTCTCTCAACCAGCTTTACCTGGAATGCTTTTCCAACAGTCTTGAAGGAGTTCCCACATATGCTGAGCACCTGTTGGCTGCTTTTCCTTCACTCTGCCGTCCGACTCATCCCAAACCATCTCAACTGGGTTGAGTTCGGGGGATTGTGGATGTCAGGTCATCTAATGCAGCACTCCGTCACTCTCCTTCTTGGTCAAATAGCCCTTACACAGCCTGGAGGTGTGTTGGGTCAATGTCCTGTTGAAAAACAAATGATAGTCCCACTAAGCCCAAACCAGATGGGATGGTGTATCGCTGCAGAATGCTGTGGTAGCCATGCTGGTTAAGTGTTGCCTTGAATTCTAAATAAATCACAGTCAGTGTCACCAGCAAAGCACCCCCACACCATAACACCTCCTCCTCCATGCTTTACGGTGGGAACTACACATGCGGACATCATCCGTTCACCCACACCGCGTCTCACAAAGACACGGTTGTTGGAACCAAAAATCTTAAATTTGGACAAATTTCCATCGGTCTAATGTCCATTGCTCGTGTTTCTTGGCCCAATCAGGTCTCTTCTTATAATTGGTGTCCTGTAGTAGTGGTTTCTTTGCAGCAATTCGACCATGAAGGCCTGATTCACACAATCCCCCACGATCAGTTTATGTTGAGATGTGTCTGTGACTTGAACTCTGTGAAGCATTTATTTGGGCTGCAATTTCTGAGGCTGGAAACTCTAATAAATGTATCCTCTGCAGCAGAGGTAACTCTGGCTCTTCCATTCCTGTGGCGGTCCTCATGAGAGCTAGTTTCATCATAGCGCTTGATGGTTTTTGCGACTGCACTTGAAGAAACTTTCAAAGTTCTTGAAATGTTCCTTATTGACTGACCTTCATGTCTTAAAGTAATGATGGACTGTCATTTCTCTTTGCTTATTTGAGCTGTTCTTGCCATAATATGGACTTGGTCTTTTACCAAATAGGGCTATCTTCTGTATACCCCCCCTACCTTGTCATAATACAACTGATTGGCCCAAATGCATTAAGAAGGCACACCTGTTAATTGAAATGCATTCCAGGTGACTACCTCATGAAGCTGGTTTAGAGAATGCCAAGTGTGTCCAAAGCTGTCATCAAGGCAAAGGGTGGCTATTTGAAGAATCTCAAATATAAAATATATTTTGATTTGTTTAACACTTTTTTGGTAACTACATGATTCCATATGTGTTATTTCATAATTTTTATGTCTTCACTATTATTCTACTAGGTAGAAAATAGTGAAAATAAAGAAACACCCTTGAATGACTAGGTGTGTCCAAACTTTTTACTGGTGCTGTATGTTGAAGAGGGTGGGGCTTAAGCTGCATCCCTGTCTCACCCCACGGCCCTGTGGAAATAAATGTTTGTGTTTTTTTTACCAATTTTAACCGCACACTTGTTGTTTGTGTACATGGATTTCATAATGTTGTATGTTTTTCCCCCAACCCCACTTTCCATCAATTTGTATAGCAGATCCTCATGCCAAATTGAGTCAAAAGCTTTTTTGAAGTCAACAAAGCATGATAAGACTTTGCCTTTGTTTTTGTTTGTTTGTTTGTCAATTAGGGTGAATACGTGGTGTGTCAAATGGTAATTTGGTAAAAAGCCAATTTGACATTTGCTCAGTACATTGTTTTCACTTAGGAAATTTACAAGTCTGCTGTTAATGATAATACAGAGTATTTTCCCAAGGTTTCTGTTGTGGTGAGTGATTTTGAAGGAGTCAGGCGCAGGAGGGTAAATCACAGAATAAAAGTGTTTATTCCGAAAACACAGAGTACGCAGCAATGCGTCAAACACTCCAGTGCGTAAAACAGGCGCACTGGGAAACAACAAGGCACACGGGTGAAATATCCCGGGGAAACAAAATACAAGGAGCTCCATCGAGCTAAACTAACCTCCACAATAAACAATCACACACAAAGACAAGGGGGCAGAGGGAAGACTTATACAGGTACTGATGAGGGGATATGAACCAGGTGTGTGTAATAAACAAGACAAAACAAATGGAATGATGAGATGAGGAGCGGCAGTGGCTAGAAGGCTGGTGACGACGAACGCCGAAGCCTGCCCGAACAAGTTGAGGAGGCAGCTTTGGAGGAAGTCGTGACAGCTGTTGACGCATATCCTACGGTAGTTATTGGAGTCAAATTTGTCTCCACTTTTGTGGATTGGGGTTATCAGTCCTTGGTTCTAAATATTGGGGAAGATGCCAGAGCTGAGGATGATGTTAAAGAGTTTAAGTATAGCCAATTGGAATTTGTGGTCTGCATATTTTATCATTTCATGTAGGATACCATCAACACCACAGGCCTTTTTGGGTTGAAGGGTTTGTATTTTGTCCTGTAGTTCATTCAATGTAATTGGAGAATCAAGTGGGTTCTGGTAGTCTTTAATAGTTGATTCTAAGATTAGCATTTTATCGTGTATATTTTTTTGCTGTTTGTTCTTTGTTATAGGGCCAAAAAGATTGGAGAAGTGGTTTACCCATACATTTATGTTGTCGTAATTGTGCCTAGGGGGGCATATGGGGGAGGGAATGCTGTCTCCTCCAGGTAGGTGTTTGTCCCCCTGTGTGCTGAGGGTGTCAGGTTCTTGTCCAGCTCTGGCATTTAGGTCGCCACTGACTAGTACATGTCTCTGGGTCTGGAAATGATTGATTTCCCCCTCCAGGATGGAGAAGCTGTCTTCATTAAAGTATGTGGATTTTAGTGGGGAGATATAGGTAGCACACAGGATGATACCATCAACACCACAGGCCTTTTTGGGTTGAAGGGTTTGTATTTTGTCCTGTAGTTTATTCAATGTAATTGGAGAATCCAGTGGGTTCTGATAGTCTTTAATAGCTGATTCTAAGATTTGTAATTGATCATGTATATATTTTTGCAGTTTTTTCTTTGAGAGCAAAAAAGATTGGATAAATGATTTATCCACACATCTCCGTTTTGAATAGATAACTCTTCGTGTTGTTTTTTGTTTAGTGTGTTCCAATTTTCCCAGAAGTGGTTAGATTCGATGGATTCTTCAATTACATTGAGCTGATTTCTGACGTGCTGTTCCTTCTTTTTCCGTAGTGTATTTCTGTGAAGGCATAGACTTTCTGGGTCTCTATGTTTTTGGTTGGATAGGTTTCTCAATTTCTTTCTTAGGTTTTTGCATTCTTCATCAAACCATTTGTCATTGTTGTTCATTTTCTTAGGTTGTGTGCTTGACATTTTTTGATTTGATAGGGAAGATGAAAGGTCAAATATACTGTTTAGGCTTTCTACTGCCAAGTTCACTATTACAGTGAAATGTTTTGTCCAGGAAGTTACCTGAAAGGGATTGAATTTGTTGTTGCCTATGTTTTTTGGTAGGTTTCTACACTACTTTCCTTCCATCTATAGCATTTCTTAATATTGTGCAGTTCCTTTGGCTTTGATGCCTCATGATTGAGTATTGATTGCCCTGTTCAGGTAGACTGTGATTTTGCTGTGATCTGATAGGTGTTAGAGGGCATAGGTCTGATCTGGGGAGGCCTAAATAGGGTGTGGCCAGGGTTTGTTTGGGGTGGTCTCAGCTGGTTGGGTTGTGGCTGGTGAAGCTGTGGTCTGGGTGTAAGTCCTGTTGGCGTGGGTTCTCTCGGTGCAGGTCCTTTGGGAGGGGGTCTTGCAGGTCTGGGAGGGTGTCTCGCTGGTCTGGGCGGGGTGTCCGTTGCACTGTTGCTCCTGTGTGAGGTGCCTGGGCTGCGGTTGAGGGTGACGTCCTTCAGGGTCCTGGCAAAGGTTGGGATTGCTGCCTTGTAGAGGTGGACCTGGTCATAAAGGCTGTTCAAGTCCTGTGTGGAGTGGTGGGCCAGGTAGACATTAGGTTTTGAGGCATAGTCCCGGGAAATGCTTGCGTTCACCCGCTGTATGGTGGCAAGTTGAATGTCTTTTCATGGTAGCAGTGTGGAGATAACCGCTTGTGCGTTGGGGAAAGTGGAAGAAGCTTTTTCAATCACTCCCTTGAGTGCTGTGGCCACCCTTTCCTGCTGGGCCCTCAAGTCGTTTGTGCCTGTGTGAATTATAATGTGGCTGGGCGACCCTAGTCTTTCCTCTGATAACAGCTCCAGGGCATGCCTAGTGTTTGGGCACCAGAGTTGAGCCACTTTGTGTTTGGGAAAACGTTTATTCTCTAATGTATTTGCTATTTGAGTCAATGAGGAGCACAATTTCTAGCTTTTGTGTGTCCCTAGTGGATGTGTGGGGGTTGTCAGGAGAGCTGACAGGGAGGGGGGTGGGGTCTGTTGGGTTGGTGGGTCCTGTGTTGTCTCTCCCATTGTGGTGTTGAGGTTGTGGTCCGGGTCTGAGGTGGGCTGTTCTGCTGGCTTCTCTGGGGGAGTGTCCTGCTCTCTGTCACACCTCAGCTTTCTCACCTCCTCCTTCAGTGCTGTTAGCTGTGCCATGTGTTCCTCTTCCTCCTCCTTCACTGCTGTTAGCTGTGCCATGTGTTCCTCTCCCTCCTCCTTCACTGCTGTTAGCTGTGCCGTGTGTCTCTCCCTCCTCCTTCACTGCATTTAGCTGTGCCATGTGTTCCTCTCCCTCCTCCTTCATTGCATTTAGCTGTGCCATGTGTTTCTCTCACTCCTCCTTCACTGCATGTAGCTGTGCCATGTGTTCCTCTCTCTCCTCCTTAAGTTATCTCACCTCAGTCCGGAGTGCAGCCAGCTCTCTGACAGCCGTCCATCTTCTTTTTGTACTTATTCAGTTCAGTGTTATTTTTAATATCCAAGTGGTACTGTACTGTGATGACATCTGCACAGGGATACTTTCTCTCTCTCCCTTTCCATCTCTCCACTGCAGGCTCCCAGAGGGCTTCACCCAGCTCCTCAACCTGACACAGCTCTTCTTAAACGATGCCTTTCTGGAATACCTCCCCGCCAACTTTGGGAGGTGAGTTCAGCCAATGGACTCCCTTGTCCTGGGGCTGTGGGGCCTAGGGCACTCAGCTGCAGAAGGAGAGGCCCTCCTCTGTGTATGGATATGGTTTAGAGCTTTTATTCAGTTACAAGTATGCCTGCACACAACGCCTGGTAAACGTCACTTGCCTGGGGCTTCCATTAATAAAGCAATGGGTTTAGAGACAGATTGATATGTACTGGGGGGGAGGGGCTGATCCAACTCAAGGTGTCATTAAAAAATGCACCCCCCTCCCTAAAGGTACAAATATTTTCACATGACCCTTCCCTTGTACTGTAAAAATTAATTTCATAGAATTAACTCAAAATAATATTTACGACCACAAATAACAATAACTTTAGCGACCATGTGTTTATCAACGTGGATATCAACTTTGCCACTTCAGCATGCTTTTGTGGCACAGTCGATACCACGCAGGGCTACGGTCAGAAGGTTGAGGGTTCACTGACCACCACAGACTCTCTCTCCCTGCCTGTTTCATTACACTACGATCAGAGCCGGCTGCAGACAGTGATCAGCTGGGGGGAAATTAGATTTTCAACAGTTTGATACCACATTTATAATTATATAAAATATATGCAACACATTTTCCACCAACAGGTTTCTGTGCCAATGCACCACACAACCAATAAACAAAGCGTACTGACTTCGGGCACTTCAATATCATGGTTTGTGTTTTCAACACCACAATAAATAGACTATGTCAATTTCGACAAACAGAAAATAATTCCCTCCCTACCTTATAGGCTTACCCAGTATCAAAGGCTTGGCTTGACAATCTCTGAATGTCATTAAACTTTTTGGTGTTTTGTATCAGATGTCTCTTTCCATTCACGGCTGCACAGTTTGGATTGATTGATACAATTACATATATACAGACACATTACAGAGATAGAGATAAAAAAAAATGCTCAACCTCCAGATGAGTATGAGGGGGGAGTTTAAGTACAATTCTTACAAGCTTGTTTGGCTGGTAGCTTATTCTTTAGATGTTTGGGGCTGCTGGTGAATAATGATGTGCAGGCATAATCAAAGTAACACTGAACTAGCGCACTTGCCAGGGTCTTTAAGGTGTCTATAGCTAGGTTTCCATCCAATTGGCGACAGATTTTAATGTGAATATTCTAAAATCTTCATAAAAACAATATGTCATTTCAGAGTTTCCTTTAGGAAAATTTGGCGCCAGACAACATGACAGGGAATATTTTAATTTACCGGACATTTAAGAAATGTAATGGACATCTATATGCATTCAGATACAACCTGGCGCAGCCAGCGCCATCAATAAACGAGGGACGTTGGCCAAATGAGTCACATTTATTTTCCTAAAACAATAATTGTCCACCTCACGGTTCAGCTGTCAGAGATGAGCACTAAATGTGTCAGGGCATTGCACGCAAAGGCCTATAGGTAGAAAAGGTGCACATTTACATTTACGTAATTTAGCAGAAGCTCTTATCCAGAGCGACTTACAGTTAGTGAGTGCATACATTTTCATACTGGCCCCCCGTGGGAAACGAACCCACAACCCTGGCGTTGCAAGCACCATGCTCTACCAACTGAGCTACAGGGCACAATTGTCATACTTGAGTAAAAGTAAAGATACCTTTAAAAATGTAAAAGTGAAAGTCACCAAGTAAAATACCACTTGAGTAAAAGTCTAAAAGTATTTGCTTTTAATTATACTTAAGTATCAAAAGTAAAAGTAAAAGCATAAATCATTTCAAATTCCTTATATTAAGCTAACCAGACGGCACAATTTTCTATTTTATGTTTGTTTATGGATAGCCAGGGGCACACTACAACACGCAGACATGATTTACAAACGAAGCATTTGTGTTTAGTGAGTCCTCCAGATCAGAGCAGTAGGGATGACCAGGGATGATCTCTTGCGTGAATTTGACAATTTTCCTGTCTGGCTGAGTATTCAAAGTACTTTTGGGTGTCAGGCAAAATTAATGGAGTAAAAAGTACACTATTTTCTTTAGGAATGTAGTGAAGTAAAAGTAAAAGTTTAAAAAATATATACATAGTAAAGTACAGATACCCCAAAAAACTACTTAACTAGTACTTTAAAATATTTTTACTTAAGTACTTTACACCACTATATACACTACCAGTCAAAAGTTTGGACACACCTACTCATTCAAGGGTTTTTCTTTATTTTTACTATTTTCTACATTGTAGAATAATAGTGAAGACATCAAAACTATGAAATAACACATGGAATCATGTAGTAACCAAAAAAGTGTTAAAAAAATCAAAATATATTTTAGATTTTAGATTCTTCGAAGTAGCCACCCTTTGCCTTGATGACAGCTTTGCGTTCTCTCAACCAGCTTCATGAGGTGGACCTGGAATGCTTTTCCAACAGTCTTGAAGGTGTTCCCACATATGCTGAGCAGTTGTTCGCTGCTTTTCCTTCACTCTGCGGTCCAACTCATCCCAAACCATCTCAATTGGGATGAGGTGGGGTGATTGTGGAGGCCAGGTAATAATAATAATAATATGCCATTTAGCAGACGCTTTTATCCAAAGCGACTTACAGTCACGTGTGCATACATTTTTACGTATGGGTGGTCCCGGGGATCGAACCCACTACCCTGGCGTTACAAGCGCTGTGCTCTACCAATTGAGCTACAGAGGTCATCTGATGCAGCACTCCACCACTCTCCTTCTTGGTCAAATAGCCCTTACACAGCCTGGAGGTGTGTTTTGGGTCATTGTCCTGTTGAAAAACAAATGATAGTCCCAATAAGCGCAAACCAGATGGGATGGCGTGTCGCTGCAGAATGCTGTGGTAGCTATGCTGGTTATGTGTGCCTTGAATTGTAAATAAGCAAAGCACCCCCACACCATAACACCTCCTCTTCCATGCTTCACGGTGGGAACCACACATGCAGAGATCATCCATTCACCTACTCTGCTTCTCACAAAGACACGGTGGTTGGAACCAAAAATCTCAAATTTGGACTCATCAGACCGAAGGACAAATTTCCACCCTCTAATGTCCATTGCTCATGTTTCTTGCCCCCAGAAAGTATCTTCTTCTTATTGGTGTCCTTTAGTATTGGTTTCTTTGCAGCAATTCGACCTTGAAGGCCGGATTCACGCAGTCTCCTCTGAACAGTTGATGTTGAGATGTGTCTGTTACTTGAACTCTGTGAGGTGCAATCTGAGGTGCAGTTAATTGCTGATTTCTGAGGCTGTTAACTCTAATGAACTTATCCTCTGCAGCAGAGGTAACGCTGGGTCTTCCTTTCCTGTGGCGGTCCTCATGAGAGCCAGTTTCATCATAGCGTTTGATGGTTTTTGCGACTGCACTTGAAGACATTTTCAAAGTTCTTGACATTTTCCGGATTGACTGACCTTCATGTCTTAAAGTAATGATTGACTGTCGTTTCTCTTTGCTTGTTTGAGCTGTTCTTGCCATAATATGGACTTGGTCTTTTACCAAATAGGGCTATCTTCTGTATACCCCCCTACCACAAGACAACTGATTGGCTCAAATGCATTAAGAAGGAAATAAATTCCACAAATTAACTTTTAACAAAGCACACCTGTTAATTGAAATGCATTCCAGGTGACTTCCTCATGAAGCTGGTTGAGAGAATGCCAAAAGTGTGTAAAGCTGTCATCAAGGCAAAGGGTGGCCACTTTGAATAATCTCAAATATAAAATATATTTGCTTAACACTTAACACTTAACCACTTTTTTGGTTACTACATGGTTCTATATATGTTATTTCATAGTTTTGATGTCTTCACTATTATCCTACAATGTAAAAAAATTGAAAAACCCTTGAATGAGCAGGTGTGTCCAAACTTTTGACTGGTAGTATATACGTATATATATATATATATATATATATATATATATATATATATATATATACAGTTGAAGTCAGAAGTTTACATTCACCTTAGCCAAATACATTTAAACTCAGTTTTTCACAATTCCTGACATTTAATCCTAGTAAAAATTCCCTGTCTTAGGTCAGTTAGGATCACCACTTTATTTTAAGAATGTGAAATTTCAGAATAATAGTAGAGAGAATGATTTATTTTAGCTTTTATTTCTTTCATCACATTCCCAGTGGGTCAGAAGTTTACATACACTCAATTAGTATTTGGTATTGCTATTCAATTGTTTAACTTGGGTCAAGCGTTTCGGGTAGCCTTCCACAAGCTTCCCACAATAAGTTGGGTGAATTTTGGCCCATTCCTCCTGACAGAGCTGGTGTAACTGAGTCAGGTTTGTAGGCCTCCTTGCTCGCACACGCTTTTTCAGTTCTGCCCACAAATGTTCTATAGGATTGAGGTCAGAGCTTTGTGATGGCCACTCCAATACCATGACTTTGTGGTCCTTAAGCCATTTTGCCACAACTTTAGAAGTATGCTTGGGGTCATTGTCGATTTGGAAGACCCATTTGCGACCAAGCTTTAACTTCCTAACTATAGATGTTGCTTCAATATACCCACATAATTTTCCTTCCTCATGATGCCATCTATTTTCTGAAGTGCACCAGTCCCTCCTGCAGCAAATCACCCGCACAGCATGATGCTGCCACCCCCGTGCTTCACGGTTGGGATGGTGTTCTTCAGCTTGCAAGTCTGCCCCTTTTTCCTCCAAACATAACGATGGTCATTATGGCCCAACAGTTCTATTTTTGTTTCATCAGACCAGCGGACATTTCTCCAGAAAGTACAATCTTTGTCCCCATGTGCAGTTGCAAACCGTAGTCTGGCTTTTTTATGGCGGTTTTGGAGCAGTGGCTTCTTCCTTGCTGAGCGGTCTTTCAGGTTTTTTCGATATAGGACTCGTTTTACTGTGGATAGAGATACTTTTGTACCTGTTTCCTCCAGCAGCTTCACAAGCTCCTTTGCTGTTGTTCTGGGATTGATTTGCACTTTCCGCACCAAAGTACGTTAATCTCTAGGAGACAGAACGCGTCTCCTTCCTGAGCGGTTTGATGACTGCGTGGTCCCATGGTGTATATACTTGCATGCTATTCTTTGTACAGATGAACGTGGTACCTTCAGGCGTTTGGAAATTGCTCCCAAGGATGAACCAGACTTGTGGAGGTCTACACATTCTTTTCTGAGGTCTTGGCTGATTTCTTTTGATTTTCCCATGATGTCAAGCAAAGAGGCACTGAGTTTGAAGGTAGGCCTTGAAAAACGAGTTCTAATGACTCCAACCTAAGTGTATGTAAACTTCCTACTTCAACTGTATATACTCACTGTCAACTGAGTTTATTTTCAGCAAACTTAACATGTGTAAGTATTTATATGAACATAACAAGATTCAACAACTGAGACATAAACTGAACAAGTTCCACAGACATTGTGTTGAGTACTGAGTATACGAAGAGGCAGGACGCAGATGCAGGAATTAACAAGGTCAAGGTTTACTAAACGATGAGAAAGAGAAATAACAAACATAGAGTAAACGACACGAAGCTAAACGATCACACACAACATCATCCAGAATAGTCCAGGGCTAAATAGGGGTGGTGATGAGATGATGAGGTGCAGGTGTGCTGGAGGTGATTAGGGTGCGTTGGGTTTCCATTCCGGTGTTGCCGAGGTGGTGTGCTCAGACCGGTGGCTCAGTAGACCGGCGAATCAGAGCGCCGGAGGGGAGCAACGGGAGGAGACATGACAGTACCCCCCCTCCCCGGACGTGCGACTCCAGCCACTGGACGTCGCCGGCCAGGAGGATGACCCCGAGGAGCAGGCCGGTCAAGGCGGTGGTGACGGTGGAAGTCCCGAATTAGGTTGGGGTCCAGAACGTCCCCAGCCGGAACCCAGCTCCTCTCCTCAGGACCATACCCCTCCCAGTCCACCAGGTAATGGAGCTGTCCCCCATGGAACCTGGAGTCCAGCAGGTCCCTCACCGCATTCGCCGGACTACCGTCAATGTCCAGGGGCGGAGGAGGCGTACCCCGGGGGACGGCATCCGCCAGAGGACCAGGAACCACCGGCCTGAGGAGCGACACATGAAAAGTGGGTGAGACACGGTAGTGAGGGGGAAGGAGCAGCCGGTATGATACCTCATTTATCTGCCGGAGGACCTTAAATGGCCCCACAAACCGGTGGCTCAGTTTCTTGCAGGGCAGGCGGAGAGGGAGGTTTTTTGTGGACAGCCAGACACGAGCCCAAGGCTGGAATACAGGGGCCTCACTGCGGTGGCGGTCGGCTTGGTCCTTCTGCCAATGAAGGCCCTGTGGAAGCACTCGTCGACAGCAGGCGCATCGGTCTGGCTGGGTGTCCAAGGGGCCAGGGCCGGCTGGTACCCTAGGACGCACTAGAAGGGAGTGAGCCCCGTGGAGGAGTGAACGAGGGAGTTCTGGGCATATTCTGCCCAGGGAAGAAACCCTGCCCACTCACCCTGCCGGTCCTGACAGTGGCAACGAAGAAACTCCGTAGCTCCTGGTTCATGCGCTCCACCTGCCCATTAGACTGAGGCCTATACCCGGAAGTGAGGCTGGCCGTGGCCCCGATCTTCTCCAGTAAAGCCTTCCACATTCGGGAGGTGAATTGGGGGCCACGGTCCGAGACGATGTCCTCCGGAAGTCCATAATGCTGGAAGACCTGTTGGAACAGGACCTCAGCGACCTGATGAGCAGAAGGAAGACCAGTTAGTCGCAAAAAACTGCATGATTTGGAGAACTGATCTACGATCACCATGACTGTGGTGAAGCCGTAAGAACGTGGAAGGTCGGTGACAAAGTCTATGGACAGGTGTGACCAAGGTTGCTGAGGCACTGGGAGAGGAACTAGTTTGCCTGCCGGGGCGTTCCAAGGTGTCTTCGTTTGGGTACATACGGAACAGGAGTTGACATAGCTGGAGACATCAGAAGCCAAGGTGGGCCACCAGTATTTTGGGGCTAGAGAATGCAGGGTGCGCATAATACCAGAGTGCCCTGCCGTAAGGGTAGTGTGCGCCCAGATCAGCAGGCGGTCACGGACACTGGTGGGTACATACACGCGCCCCGGTGGGGCGTTGGCAGGCGCTGGGTCCTCCTGAGCCGCCAGGCGGATGTCTTCGTCCACATCCCAAACGACATGTGCAACGATGAGAGACGAAGGCAGGATAGGACCCCCCCAGATCCTTCCTTTCTCCGGTATGGTGCATCCTGGAGAGTCGTCAAGACGGATGGACGTGGTGATGAGGGTATCAAGTTCCATCTCGTCGTTCCGACATGCGAGTTCCGTCTTGAAGTCTTCCTGTAAGCCTCTCCTGAAGACTGTGCGCAGAGCACGCTCATTCCAGCCGGAAGACGCCGCCACCATGCGAAATCTGAGAGCGTACTCGGACACGGGCCCCTCTCGCTGTTGTAGATGGAGGAGACGCTCACCCCCGTCCTTTCCCTCCGTGGGATGATCAAATACCACCCTGAACCGAGCGAGGAAGGTGGGGTAGGGAAGCGCCACTGCCTCCTCTCCTTCCCAGACTGCCGTGGCCCAATCCAGCGCCTTTCCTTTAAGTAGCGAAATCACCAGCGCTATCCTGGCTTTGTCCGATGGATATATCCCAGGCTGACGCGCCAGATAAAGTGAAACCTGTAGCAGGAAGCCGCTACATTTAGTAGTTTTACCGTCATAGCGCTCCGGTAGGGCGAGGGTTCCCGCAGAAGTGGGTGATAGCACGGGAACAGGTGGATTCTGTGACGAGTACTGAGTATGCGAAGAGGCAGGACGCAGACGCAGGAATTAACAAGATCAAGGTTTATTAAACAATGACAAAGAGAAATAACAACAAACAGAGTAAATGACACGAAGCTAAACAATCACACACAACATCATACAGAACAGTCCAGGGCTAAATAGGAGTGGTGATGAGATGATGAGGTGCAGGTGCACTGGAGGTGATTAGGGTGTGTTGGGTTTCCATTCCGGTGTTGCCGAGGTGGTGGCTCAGTAGGGCGGCGAATCAGAGCGCCGGAGGGGAGCAACGGGAGGAGACGTGACAGACATGTAACTAACAGAAATTGAATAATGTGTCCCTGAACAAAGTGGGAGTCAAAATCAAAAGTAACAGTCAGTTTCTGGTGTGGCCACCAGCTGCATTAAGTACTGCAGTGCATCTCCTACTCATGGACTGCACCAGATTTGCCAGTTCTTGCTGTGAGATGTTACCCCACTCTTCCACTAAGGCACCTGCAAGTTCCCTGACATTTCTGGTGGGAATGGCCCTAGCCCTCACCCTCCGATCCATCAGGTCCCAGACGTGCTCAGTGGGATTGAGATCCGGGCTCTTCGCTGGCCATGGCAGAACACTGACATTCCTGTCTTGCAGGAAATCACGCACAGAACGAGCAGTATGGCTGGTGGCATTGTCATGCTGGAGGGTCATGTCAGGATGAGCCTGTAGGAAGGGTACCACATGAGGGAGGAGACTGTCTTCCCTGTAACGCACAGCTTTGAGATTGCCTGCAATGACAACAAGCTCAGTCCGATGATGCTGTGACACACCGCCCCAGACCATGACGGACCATCCACATCCAAATCGATCCCGCTCCAGAGTACAGGCCTCGGTGTAACGCTCATTCCTTCAACGATAAACGCGAATCCGACCATCACCCCTGGTGAGACAAAACCGCCACTCGTCAGTGAAGAGCACTTTTTGCCAGTCCTGTCTCGTCCAGCGATGGTGGGTTTGTGCCCATAGGCAACGTTGTTGCTGGTGATGTCTGGTGAGGACCTGCCTTACTACAGGCCTACAAGCCCTCAGTCTAGCCTCTATCAGCCTATTGTGGACAGTCTGAGCACTGATGGAGGGATTGTGCGTTACTGGTGTAACTCGGGCAGTTGTTGTTGCCATCCTGTACCTGTCCCGCAGGTGTGATGTTCAGATGTACCAATCCTGTGCAGGTGTTGTTACATGTGGTCTGCCACTGCGAGGACGATCAGCTGTCCGTTCTGTCTCCCTGTAGCGCTGTCTTAGGCGTCTCACAGTACGGACATTGCAATTTATTGCCCTGGCCACATCTGCAGTCCTCATGCCTTCTTGCAGCATGCCTAAGGCACGTTCACATAGATGAGCAGGGACCCTGGGCATCTTTCTTTTGGTGTTTTTCAGAGTCAGTAGAAAGGCCTCTTTAGTGTCCTAAGTTTTCATAACTGTGACCTTAATTGCCTACCGTCTGTAAGTTGTTAGTGTCTTAACGACCGTTCCACAGGTGCATGTTCATTAATTGTTTATGGTTCATTGAACAAGCATGGGAAACAGTGTTTAAACCCTTTACAATGAAGATCTGTGAAGTTATTTGGATTTTTACGAATTATCTTTGAAAGACAGGGTCCTGAAAAAAATATTTTTCTTTTTTTGCTGAGTGTGTGTATATATATATATATATATATATATTAAGGAAGAGAAGCTTAGGCCTAACCACAGAGAGATAGATATGCCGGTGGCATGCTACGACACCGACATTTGTACTTGTATTTGTATTTATTATGGATCCCCATTAGCTGCTTCCAAGGCATCAACTACTCTTCCTGGGGTCCAGCAAAATTAAGGCATTTATACAATTTTAAAAACATTACAATACATTCACAGATTTCACAACACACTGTGTGCCCTCAGGCCCCTTCTCCACCACTACTACATATCTACAATACAAAATGCATGTGTACGTGTGTGTATAGTGCGTATGTTATCGTGTGTGTGTATGCATGTGTCTGTGCCTATGTTTGTGTTGTTTCACAGTCCCCGCTGTTCCATAAAGTGTATTTGTATCTGTTTTTGAAATCTAATTTTACTGCTTGCATCAGACATGCATTTCTTTATGTCAGATGGCTAATGCGTCTGCTATACAGATATAGATGTACAGAAGGAGGGTAATAAAGACAAGCATTATATTGTTAGATTATAGGAGTAACTCTGGTAGGTCTGAAACAGTCTTCCTCACCTCAAGTTCAACTGTCGGAGTCAGTTGGAGCGCCGGGGCGAACTGCCTTCATATCATAGGCCTGCAGTAGCTAAAGCTTAATAAAAGCTACACCATACCAAACCATAACAAACATTTCTAAACTTTATTATGGTAATATCAAAAGTAAGTCAAGCCATTGTTTATAGGGAAAATACGAGCAGAAGAGCTAATGTAAACCAGGGAAAAAACATACTACCCTCCCCTGTGCCCCTCCAAAAGACACACAACTCTCCCCAAAGCAAAGAAAATAGTTTTACAACCCTCCCCTATTTTGGACCATCCCGCCCCCCGAGTCCATCTGTCTTAGCAACATCTCCTATCTGGTTTGGTGATGAATGGAGAAAAGGGCATGATTTATCAAAACAGCAGTGGTATTACTCTTGGGCTCAGTGTAATGGAATTTATGGTTGGGGTGTCATGTTCTTTTCTCCAATACTAACATCTATTAATACTGAGATGGAAAAATCTGTTTTCTGTCTTGTTATGGTTGCGTGTGTTTTTGACATCCTCTACCTTTCAGACTTTCCAAGTTACGGATCCTGGAACTGCGAGAGAACCACCTGAAAACGATGCCAAAGTGAGTGACTCAGCACACAGAGACCTCTCCTTACCTCACCTCACCTCACCAGGGCAGCTAGAGTTAGCTACAGAGACGTGTTTGATAATGGGATTGAAAGGAAAGGTCACAATAAAATACATCCCAAGCGCAAACTGAACTTAGCTCTTTGCCAACATCTTTGTCAACATACTTTTCACTGAACTTCATGGGTAACTTGCAGCCAATATCACTGATTCCTACAAATAGAGAGAACTATCATTTTTGACTTTCTTTGAGTGTTATCTATCCACATGTTAGTAGAGAGTCCTTTATTGCAATGTCTGTGTTTTTCCCAAGCGCCTAAAATAAATGATATCCCTCGTCCCATCGCACTCTACCCAGCCTACCCACCTCAGATCTGTCCCCTCTCTCCAATGGAGAAGCCACTGATGTAACCATGAAAAGTGTCTGTTAATGAAAGCCCTGACAGCTTTAGCAGCCAACATGCCCATACAGCCCCTATGAAACATCCAACCCTGCCCAAGATACTACTCCATACGGAAGGCTTAGATTTGTATCATTACCCCTGCACCACACAAACCCTAAACCTCAACTAAATCTTTTTATGAATAATGTGGAAATTGAGCAAGTTGAGGTGACTAAACTGCTTGGAGCAACCCTGGATTGTAAACTGTCATGGTCAAAACATATTGATACAACAGTAGCTAAGATGGGGAGAAGTCTATCAACAAGGCAGGTCCTACAGACCCTAGTTCTATATCGTGGAGCTCCGCCCCATAGGGGAGCTCTGCTCCTAGTGGTTTACCCTCTGCCCTAAGGCAGCAACAGCCTGAGACAAAATTATGCACACACCTGCAGCCAATAGGAGTACAGGTGTCCCTATAAGAGGGGATGCCTCCCCTCAATCAGCCTCCCTTTTTCTTCAGCGACTGGATGACTAGACTGAAGAGCCAAGAAGAGACGAAGCACAAGACTCAGGACGAAAACGCCGTTGATATTCCAGTCATCAACGTCGTCTAAATGAGCACACTGGGAGATTTTCCACCCCCAAAAGCTCTTTTCAGAGCTCAGTGCAGATGCACTTCCATGGCGGCCGGTGAACACCACGACCTGTGTTTCGTGTGTTTGGGATCCCAGCATGCCAAGGAAGGCGTCTGCAGTCCCCCGAATTGCGCCTCCTGCGCCCTCCTTTCTTTAAAGGAGAGGAAGCAGCGTTGGGCGTTTTTCAGGGAGGACATCCCCCTTGAGGACGTGCTGTCGATACTAGCCTCTGCTTCAGAGGCGTCGTCCGACGGCGCAGACTCGGGGGAAGATAGGGACTTTGAGGAGGAGTCTGGCATTCCTATGGAACAGTCGGACCCCATCCCTCATACTTTCAAGCCCCCCTTTCCTTTGGAGAGCGAGAGGACTTGTAGTCCCTATAGCGAAGGGGATACGAGCTCTGAGAGATCAGAAGCTCTCTCTTTCGCTGCAGCCTCTCTGAGATCGGATTTTCCGGGTGATAAGGCTGCCCCCTCTTCCCTCCGCACCGGAGGTTGATATGATGGAGGGCGGTCCTTATTCTAGGCCAAGGAAGGCGGCAGAGCCAGTGGCTCCTGCCATGCCTTCTTTGGCTAGGTACGTTGAGGGCTCGTGGGAGGCACCTTTAGCGGCGCGTTCGCCAGTAAAAGCGTATCTCCCATTCACGAGAGTGGAAGGAAGGTTTCAGGGTCAGGGAATCCCCAGGTTAGAGAGCGCCATGGCGGCGTATCTCGTACCGGGTTCGAGCCCTTGGCCCTCTTCCAAGAAGGCCACGTTGCCATCCCAGAAGGACCGACTCACAGCGTCGCTGTTAGAGAAGTCCTTTGGGTTGGGAGCCCAAGCTGTAGCAGCAGCTAACAACATTGCCCTCTTGGCGGCCTCTCTGTCCCGTTTAACCACGGGCAAGACAGAGCTGGCACCGGAGGAGGTGGAGGAGGCGTCCAGAATTTCTGGCGCCATACTCCACCTGACACAGGCGTCCGCAGTCTGCGCGGGGAGGTCCATGGCCACTTCGGTGGTCGGGGAACGACACCTCTGGTTGTCCTTGACATCCATGAAAGAGGCAGACAGGACGTCTCTCTTGAACGCCCCCTCTCTGACGACGGCCTCTTTGGGGTCGCAGTCAAAGAGGCGACGGAGCGTTTTTCCAAGCTGGAGGAGGATAAGAAGCAGCTGGCCAAGCACCTGCCGTTGGCAGGACGACTCGGCCCCCCTCCATCCCAAAGGCCATCTACCTCCGCCCCTCTAAGTAGACCGGGGTCTACGGCGAGGCGGCGTAATCGGCGTCATCCGGCGGCCACGAGCAGCAAGGGAACGGGCCCCGCCCTTCCAGCAGCTACGGTAGCCCCACTACAGCCGGCGAGGGAGGTGACGAGGACGCCGACCTGGCCCTCCAAGGGCCCCATGAGCTGTCAGGTGGAGAGTATTCTCTCTTTTCTACAGCTCATGTTTGATAAGCAAAAATCGCCTGCCACTATTAGGGTGTTTGCAGCAGCGATTTCAGCTTGTCATGAGGGGTTTGGCAGAGACAATGTCTTTAGCCACCCTCTAGTGAAACGCTTCCTATTAGGAACGCGGCGACTTAGGCCAACACCTAGAGTCACGCTTCCTCAGTGGGATTTGGCTTTGGTACTCGAAGCGCTATGTAAGTCGCCGTTCGAGCCATTGAATCAAATACCCCTCAAGATGCTGTCTATTAAGACAGCACTGTTGCTCGCTTTGACTACAGCTAAGCGGGTCAGTGATTTGTGTGCTCTTTCGACGAGACCTGACTGCCTGGCCATCAATGGTGACCTGAGCAGAGCAGTGTTACGTCCTAACCCGGCATTTGTGCCGAAGGTTATTAAGAGTTCATATAGGTCACAGACCGTGGAGCTGTGGGCTTTTCCTCCTCCTCCTCATAGAGAGAGGAGTGAGGAAAAGCTCCATCGCCTGTGCCCGGTACGTGCTTTGGCGTGTTACGTCGAGCGCACAGCGGCGATTAGGTCATCGCCTCAGTTGTTTGTGTGTCACGGTGCGGCTGCACTAGGTAGACCACTTTCAAAACAGCGGTTGTCTCACTGGCTTTGTGAAGGCATTGAGACAGCTTATGAGGCAGCGGGGCGGCAATTGCCTAAGGGTATCAGAGCTCACTCCACTCGTGGAGTAGCGGCTTCTACTGCCCTTTTCAGAGGAACAGGGGTAGAGGATATCTGTAGAGCAGCATCCTGGTCGACGCCATCTCCATTTAGCCGTTCCTATCTCTTAGATATGTCTTCTAACTCTCTGGCTCGATCTGTACTCAGCGTGGCTGAAGGGAGATCTTGAGCAAGAAAGAGAGGAGAAGCAGGACTGTGGACACAGGTTTCCATCAGGTCCGCTTTGGTTAGGAAGACGTGTTTTTTGATAGATGTGTTTTCTAACTCTTTGGCTCGGTCTGTACTCAGCATAGCTGAAGGGAGATCTTGAGCTAGGAAGAGAGGAAAAAGCAGGACTATGGACAAGGTTTCCATCAGGTCCGCTTTGGATAAGAAAACATATTTTGTGGCATGAATCCTGACTGACAGGTTCAGTACAGTAGAGGCATGCGTTGATTGACAGAATGTGAGGTCATCTATCTGCTTGTTCAGTTTAGTATGACCCATGTTTTGTTCCTGCCCACTAATCTCTGGGATTCCATTGAGTGAGTGAGGCGGTCTACCGCGTTCACAATGTAGAGTGACACTTGGTGTCATTCCATTAGTGGTCGGTAGTGTTTTCACAGGATATTGAGGCACATCTATCTGCTAGTACAGATTAGTATGGCTTCTATTCTGGTGATCTGCCCACTAGTCATTGGCATTGCCATTGGACTCGGTGGGGCGGGTCTTTAACCGATGACGCGGTATATTGTGACGCCCGTAGGGGTTTTTAGTTGCAGTACTGCGGGACTTGGTTGCAGCCATTGCTAGGCCTGACCTTCTCGTTTCGATGGGAAGTGTTAGGCTCGGCAGGGAGTACATTTTGGAGCGCTACGCTCCGCCTTAAACCACTAGGAGCAGAGCTCCCCTATGGGGCGAAGCTCCACGATATAGAACGATTAGTTACCGGAGTGTAACTCCAGTTCTATGAGTGGAGCGGAGCCCCATAGGACTTAAGGCCCTGCCGACAATCTCTAGTCTCGCTGAAGAAAAATATCTCGGGAGGCTGATTGAGGGGAGGCATCTCCTCTTATAGGGACACCTGTACTCCTATTGGCTGCAGGTGTGTGCATAATTTTGTCTCAGGCTGTTGCTGCCTTAGGGCAGAGGGTAAACCACTAGGAGCAGAGCTCCCCTCATAGAACTGGAGTTACACTCCGGTAACTCATCGTTTTGTCGCACCTGGACTGTGTGGTCAGGTGCCACAAAGAGGGTCTTAGGAAAATTGCAATTCGCTCAGAACAGGGCAGCACGGCTGGCCCTTGGATGTACACAGAGAACTAACATTAATAATATGCATGTCAATCTCCTGGCTCAAAGTGGAGGAGAGATTGACTTCATCACTACTTGTATTTGTGAGAGGTACTGACATGTTGAATGCACCGAGCTGTCTGTTTGAACCACTGGTACACAGCTCGGACACCCATGCATACCCCACAAGACATGCCACCAGAGCTCCCTTCCCAGAACAGACTATGGGAGGTGCACAGTACTACATAGAGCCATGAGTACATGGAACTTTATTCCACATCAAGCAACACATGCAAGCAGTAAAATTTGATTTAAAAACTGATATAAATACACCTTATGGAACAGCGGGGACTGAGAAGAGACACATGCACAGACACATGCATACACACACACGATAACATACACACTATACACACATGTACACATGGATTTTGTGTTGTAGATATGTGGTAGTAGAGTAGTGGCCTGAGGGCACACACTTAATATGTTGGGAAATCTGTTGTGAATGTATTGTAATGTTTTTAAAATTGTATAGCTGCTTTAATTTTGCTGGACCCCAGGAAAGTAGCTGATGCCTTGGCAGCATCTAATGGGATCCATAATAAGTACAAATACAAATATACAACTCTGGGGGCCAAATGGCCTGAGGAACATTCCAGGCTGGAATTCTAATGGGCAGATTAGAGTGAGAGCATGGTAAATAGCAGCTTCTAAAGCAAGCAAATGCCATCAGTCTCTCTCTGTGCGACGGAGAGCATGTGTCAGAGGAGGGGCACTGTGCTGTGCTGTGGCCAGTCCCTGTTGTCAGGCCTTGTTATTTGATGTCTAAATGAAATGTGAAGAAGACCCCATGTTGGAACGTGTGTGTACAGGTGTGTAGCCAGTGGAGCGCATCCAATGATGTTGCGATTTATCATAGTGGAGAGTGCTGAGCTGCGAGCCCCAGACACACACACACACACACACAAACACACGCACACTGCTCACATTAGTTGGTGCATGCTGGCTCCCTCAGGTGTCCTGATTGAAAACTATTTTTATCCCACCATGACCAATAACCCTATGCCCCACACTAGAAACAAAGTTGAATGAAGTAAATCATCCTCTTCAACCTCGAATGTGGCATAGAAAGGGATATTTGTTCATTTGTGTAAACCAACTCAAATGTGTTTCCCCTTGGAGATAAGTGTAATGTCCTCATTCAGTTAATGAGTTTATCATGTTACCATGAAGTCATTGGAGGGGAAGTGTATCCTAGAGGAAGGGTATAGATAATAAATAGGCTTTGATATGTTATGAAGGATGGGGAGACATTCTGCCATGAGGGATCTGATCTGTTTGTTCTCACATCATTATTGGAATTGACTAATTGCTATGTGGCCCAGCTGCTCTATATCATGACATAAAACAGCAGTATCTGCTTCAGTGATTTGACTAATGGATGCTCTCCATTCACCACTCAAGACAAAGCTCCTCTGCAATACCAAGCCAATACAAACATTAATGATGTGCAATACATCTTAGATGGAATCATTCTGACATTGCTCTCCCCGACTGACATTGTGTACACTACATTGCAACAAGTTTAATTTGAGGTGTTGCCTGGTGCAATGGAGAAAGCCATTTCCTGTTATATTAATCATTAACTAACTAACTGCGTTGTTTTGATTTGAGCTATTTATATTTGCAGTGAATATTATGTGAATGTGTGGGGATGTCTGGCTAGCATGCCGTCCCCTCTTGGATGGCAGAGTTACAGGAAGCCTGGTTGGGAGGGAGTGTTGCTGATGATTGGCCTTTCTAAATGGTGACTTTGTTTCTATGCCAGAATCTGAGGCTCTTCCCTCTTGTTTGCTGCAGGTCAATACACAGACTGTCACAGCTGGAGCGATTAGACTTGGGAAGCAATGAATTCACTGAACTGGTAAGAAAAGAGGCCCTTTGAAGACGCCAGTCACATGGACAGCAGTTGTCACCACACAGGCAGCCATGGCCCAGCAGACCTGGGGGACAAGCCAGAGCAGGACCCCCCTCAATCTGCTCTGCACCCTCATTAGGTCTCCAGCACTGCTCCCCCGCCCGCCGTGTGTGTGTGCGTGTCTGGGCAGGCAGGCATTTGTGTGTGTGAGTGCATGCCTGTGGCGTGGTGGTGGGTGTGCAGGCAGGCGCGTGTGTGTGTACACTTGATGCATTATTTACTAGGGTAGCTCAAATGTGCACGACTTGGCACGTCAGGACGCCCACCACCGAGCACATTTTAATTGGCTGTTGGAGCTGGAGTAAACAATGGCAGGGAATTTATCAAACGATCCAGCCCTATACCCCTGCACTGTGCTTGATGCTGACCATGTCACATTAATTGAGTGGTTGTCTAAATCAATCGCCTGGTCTGTAAGCGGTAAACGACTACAGTGTCTGGGGAAAACATTGAGACGGAAACCAAAGAGTAAGCCATTATTGTGTTTAGCTAATGATTGGACTAGTTAACCTTTCTTTTAACCCTCCATTTTCATCCTATTGGCTATGTTCTCTGGACCGTGTTCTGTGTATTTATCTCACTGATTAGTGGTCCAGAGGGGTATACTACAAAGCAGGATCAGTGATTTAGCCAGTTAACTTTGATAAACAACCAGAAATAACTATTGATTTTCTGGTTCATTATGAAAGCTAAACGTGTATATACAGTATGTGTTTTTGGTTGTTGAGTCAAATAGACCATGCCCATTTCAACCTTATCTTTCAAAAAAATTAAAAAGTTATTTCCGAATAGCTAGGCAAGTTAGCTGGCTAACTCATTGATCCTGCATTGTAGTATACACCTCAAGTCTAGAGCAGAGTAATAGAACAGAGGAGGGAGATGAAAACAGTCATACTATTCCTAGGTTCTCAGAATGGGAAATGGCTGATACACTAGAAAGGTACTGTGAGGGTAAGGTTTGATGCTGCATGGTCATTGACCAACAATCCGTGGGATATCTAAAAGTAGGCGATATGAAGTGTGAGGATGCAGAATGCTCAGGGAGGGAGGGAGGCTTTTTAAGGGTGTAACGTAACATCTCCAAGTCATCCTTGGTTAACAAGATCACACACTGTTCTGGGACTAGGGCTGAGGCTGGGGACTGGGGAGCCCTGGGGAGAGCTGCTGGCTGAAGCCATGCATGACATGCTCTGTGCCACAGGTCCACTAGGACGTATTTCTGCTTTGGAATTGGCTGTAGGTCTATACTTTGTGTCAATGTCTGATGCAGGTTTCACTATTTCCAGGACTTTGTCCTTGGGTAGTGAGAAAAGGGCATATTTGCACGGCCCCTTCCAAGGGAGCAGATGGTTTGGCATTGTGATAAGCGTGCTTTGCTGTTCGAAGCCTCCAAGTTACTGCAGAGTGAGCGAGCGCCCATCGACTCTTCCTCGTGCTATAGTCTGAACTCCCAATCTCTGTGTCCTACATAAGTACAAGCCTTTCTCCCTCCACTTATGACCTATCTCATCCTCCCAGTTGTTCCCAACCTTTTTCAGTTACTGTCCAACCAACTGAATTTTGCTCTGCCTGGAGTACGCCTGAAGTACCCCCTCAAGTGTATTTTACCAGTAGGTCTCATGAGTCTTCTCAAGTACCCCCTGTGGATAGGCTAAGTACCCACTGGGGTCCTAGTACCCCTGGTTGGGAACCACTGCTCTACCCCATCCCCATTCAAGGACTACTGTTGCTTTTTGCTGATGGTGTGAGCGACATTACCAATTGTCATCTCAATTCCCCTAAAATAGAACCCTCTAGTGTAGCTTTATTGCCTGGTGAATTTGAAGCCCAGGGAAAATAGAGTGCATTTTCTCGCATTCCTTAAGCTGTTGTTGTTTCCTTGTCTACCCTATACTTTGTGCCAACATGCCTAATGCATTTTCTTCAGCTGATGGTTTTTGTGGTGAATCTTAGATTCTATCAGTGTTTTTCAGCCCTGAGAATTCATGGACTTTATCCACCCTGGTTTACTGGTATTGTTTTGTGGAGGGAGACAGCTTTTCCTCTTAACTGACCTGAGCACTGGAATGTAATTCAGTCAAAAGAGCCTTTAAGAGGCTGTCTGAACCAGAGGCTCTATGAAAGCTCTCTCCAACTGATTTAAGCTCATGCCTTATTTTAGTGGCAATCAGTCTTCAGCTGAGAAACTGTATATTAATACTCAGTTTTACTAAACTGCAAACATTTACATGTATAAGACCAGGATTCAGAAGACGTTATGCTTTTTTGACATAAGAAAACATTCAGCACAAGCAGCTCATTGATACTCTAGGCTAAACATGCAATGCAGAAGATGCAGATGTAAAAACGTCTACCACTGACAGAACTACTGGAAAGTGCAACATCAGAGGTGTTGTGATGAAACCAAACGATGACCTCAGCACATGTGGGTCCAGCTGAGCCAAGAACAGATGCTGAGGTGTGTGTCACAGTGGCAGAGAGTGATTCAGGGAGTACTGTAAGTGAGGAAGGTTTCCTAATTAGTCTCTGCCTGGGAAAGGAAGAAAGGGTTGAGGGGCAGAGGATGCTGGTGCTCAGTGGGCCAGCGTAGAGAGCAGAGCAGTGGATGACATCAGCAGAGAGGAAAGGACATCGCAGAGCTTCGAAGACGGACAAGAAGACATGCCTCTGTACAGGAAGCTCCGCGGTACCAAGCACCAGCCAAGTGTTTAATCTCCATCCGGAGAGAACAGGAGATATGGACAAGGTGCCAACACAGTCCACCGTGCCAACCAAACCCCTCTCTTTGTTTCTCATTCAAACTTACAAGCAAAACAGTGTGGTGCTACTGTACTGACTCCAGCTCTACTGTACTGTAGATTGTGAGTTGTGGAGTATTGACTCATACTACACTCAACACTTCATGAGTTTAATGGGGATTTTGAGATTTTGTGATGTTTTGGGAGGGTGGAGGGCAGGTAGGGGACACATAAACTACAGAGAGAGTTTTTAGCATTGCTTCCATTACCCAATGCCACTCGACCTTGTTTATACCCTTGGTGGGAAGGAAACGTAATTCGTTTTTGTTTGAAGTTTGCTAACAATATCTGGTTCAGTAGTTAATAGAATATGCATTGCATCAGTTTGATTTAGATTGCTATGTTGTAAAGGCTCTGTTGATACTGTAGGAATTTCAAAAATAAGTTAGGAAGTGGTTGTGTACCTCCTGTTTTTGTTGTTGTTGGGTTTTGCCTGATTCCATGCTGAGATTCTATCAACTTCTATCATGTAACTGAAGCAAGCACATCCAATTTTGTTAGGAGCATGCCCTTTCCAAACTTAATAAAACTTCACAACTTTTTAGTAAACACACAAGATACTGTAGCTACCTTCACAACTGTGAGTATAAATAATACTCCAGAATACCATTTGGAGTCCTTATCGACTGCCACACCAGTAAAACCACTGGCATAACACACCCCCACAGGTTTTGGGGGCCCACAGCCGCCCAGATATCATATGAACACGTCAGAAGCCATTACATTATTTGTTATTACAGAACATTTGCTTTTAAGCTGATAATCTTTCTGTCAGCCTCATGGCAATATGTATAGAATAGCAGGAAATTAGCTCTAACACAGCAACATTTGCTCTCAGCGTCATGGCAAAATGTGTAAAATAGCAAGAGATTAGTTATAAAACTGCAAAAATAATTCCGTGCCCCATGGCAAAAATAAAAAAACATCCACAAAAAAAAGGTCCGGCCTTGCTCGAACCTTGCGGGGGGCCCCGCTAAACTGTGCTACGCCACTGAGTAAAGCCACACCATGCTGTGAAAAGAAATGCATGAGAGAGATTGGAATTGATTAGGGCAGCATGAAGGACTGTGAGGTCTGTCACTTAGTCTCCCAGGCTGGCCTAATGGAGTCCTTTCACATAGTCAGGTAGAGCCTTTAGTCCTGATAGTCACACACAGTCTGGCTAGGCCTCTCCACACGTCTGTATCGAACACAATCACTCACAGGACTCCATACGTTCATTACCCCACTCTGTGGCCTGTGCAGAGATTCAAACACACCGTTTCCATTATAGAATACGGAACGTGAGATGATTCTAGAATACATCTGGAGGAGCGACTGAGGATCGTAACTTTGCACCACTCATTGTGCAAATGCCATCATTGACATGCCTACTTTGTTTAGTAATTACGCCCATTGGATTTGTGGCATGAGATTATTAGCTTCTTATATTGATTGGTGTTAAAACCGCACTTCCTTTACTTAAAACGACATGCCACTTGTCAGCCTGCCCTAACTCCAATGAGATAAAGTGGCCAGGGCTTTCTTATCTCTCTGCACTAGTTCCTGGGCTATTATGTACTGTCCAGCCCTCTTGCGCTGGTTGTTCTAGACACCTACAGGATGTTGTGTATGTTTGGTGTTTCAGCCTGAAGTCCTGGAGCAGATCCATAACCTAAAGGAGCTGTGGATGGACAACAACTCACTGCAGACAATACCTGGGGTAGGCCTACAGCCCTTCACTACCACCTCCAGTCATTATCTGTCTGTGTCATTTGTCATTGGGCCTGATGAAATCTGTGTGTGGGCAGTGATGCACTAGTTAGGTCAGTGCATGGGGGTTAGTGATGCACCACCATAGGGCAACCTTTGAAAAAAGTTCCCTTAAACCCCTGTGTTCTCTCTCTCTCTCTCTCTCTCTCTCTCTCTCTCTCTCTCTCTCTCTCTAACATCCATCGCTCCATGTCTCTCCCTCCCCTGCTGCTGAAGTGTATAGGGAAGCTGAGGCATCTGCGCTACCTGGACCTGGCTAAAAACAGGATTGAGAGCCTGGACACTGACATCTCTGGCTGTGAGTCCCTGGAGGACCTCCTGCTCTCCTCCAACATGCTGCAGCATCTGCCTGACACCATAGGTGAGGCCATATAACCTCTCTGCTCTCTCCCCTCTGCAACAATAGTGTCTCCTGATTGGATTGTCTCAGCTCTCTCACCTCTGCAACAATAGTGTCTCCTGATTGGATTGTCTCAGCTCTCTCACCTCTGCAACAATAGTGTCTCCTGATTGGATTGTCTCAGCTCTCTCACCTCTGCAACAATATTGTCTCCTGATTGGATTGTCTCAGCTCTCTCACCTCTGCAACAATAGTGTCTCCTGATTGGATTGTCTCAGCTCTCTCACCTCTGCAACAATAGTGTCTCCTGATTGGATTGTCTCAGCTCTATCACCTCTGCAACAATAGTGTCTCCTGATTGGATTGTCTCAGCTCTCTCACCTCTGCAACAATAGTATATCCTGGTTAGATTGTCTATGCTCTCTCCCTTCTGCAACAATAGTATCTCCTGATTAGACTGCCGCAGCTCTCTCCACTTTGCAACAATAGTATATCCTGGTTAGATTGTCTCTGCTCTCTCTCCTCTGCAACAAATGGTATCTCCTGGTTAGAAAGAATAGAGAAAGGATCAAGAAAGGATGATTAGGAAGGAAGGGGGAGAGAGGATGATTAATTCTGTAATGACTGCATTCATCATGGTGGCTCCTCTCGGAGGTTGTTATCTGAGAGTGCATTTCCCTGAGTAGTTTTGTCATTAACAATCAAATGGCTTGCGTCATTAAAATGTCATTTGTATTTGGAGAGAAACATTTATTTGTTTGAATCCTGGGATTTCATTTGCACAAACTATCAAGTTATTTTGTACATAGTAAGTTTATAAATCATTTCCTGGCTGTAAATGAATGAAACGGTAAAAGGATTATGTTGACAATAGGTTTGAGTAATTCCTTTTAACTGTGTTCTTCGCTTTTAGTTTTTCATAATTTGTTTGTTCCTTTTTTTTAAATAATCAAATGAGTGTTTGTTTCTATTGCAGGAATGTTGAAAAAGCTCACAACGTTGAAAGTCGATGACAACCAGCTCACCTCACTGCCTAACACCATTGGAAGGTGAGTACCTTATGATACCGATTATGAGACCGATTGCACTATTTTGTTTACATACACTTCTTAGATTGCAATCCCTGAACTTCCCTCAAGTCGAATAAAATGATTTGAAATGATGTCGCCAAAAGCTAAACTACATTCCAAGTCTTGTTTATTAGTTAATATCTACCATGAAACTGGATGGCAGTCAGTTTTAGGGCATCTATTGCATAACCAAATTAAAAGGCATCAGAGACAGTGATTTTAATGGTAAAACCAGTTGACACGTTGAATCTTAATCTGAGCTCGTCTTCTCTGCCTCTGGTTTGTTGCTGAGCTGAGCTGTAGTCAACACGGCCTGTGGATAGAAGGGTTCTGAAACTCTGAGTCTGGCACCTTCTCCTTGCTGCTCCTTCTCACCTCACATCGACTAACGCTGATTGGTTCCATCACTGTTCACACCAAGTAGAGTGATGCAGTACATTGTGTCTCAGTTGGCGGCACTGAGAGGAGATACAGTGGGGAAAAAAATTATTTAGTCAGCCACCAACTGTGCAAGTTCTCCCACTTAAAAAGATGAGAGAGGGCTGTCATTTTCATCATAGGTACACGTCAACTATGACAGACAAATTGAGAGAAAAAAATCCAGAAAATCACATTGTAGGATTTTTTATGAATTTATTTGCAAATTATGGTGGAAAATAAGTATTTGGTGACCTACAAACAAGCAAGATTTCTGGCTCTCACAGACCTGTAACTTCTTCTTTAAGAGGCTCCTCTGTCCTCCACTCATTACCTGTATTAATGGCACCTGTTTGAACTTGTTATCAGTATAAAAGACAACTGTCCACAACCTCAAACAGTCACACTCCAAACTCCACTATGGCCAAGACCAAAGAGCTGTCAAAGGACACCAGAAACAAAATTGTAGACCTGCACCAGGCTGGGAAGACTGAATCTGCAATAGGTAAGCAGCTTGGTTTGAAGAAATCAACTGTGGCAGCAATTATTAGGAAATGGAAGACATACAAGACCACTGATAATCTCCCTCGAGCTGGGGCTCCACGCAAGATCTCACCCCCGTGAGGGTCAAAATTATCACAAGAACGGTGAGCAAAAATCCCAGAACCACACGGGGGGACCTAGTGAATGACCTGCAGAGAGCTGGGACCAAAGTAACAAAGCCTATCATCAGTAACACACTACGCCGCCAGGGACTCAAATCCTGCAGTGCTAGACGTGTCCCCCTGCTTAAGCCAGTACATGTCCAGGCCCGTCTGAAGTTTGCTAGAGTGCATTTGGATGATCCAGAAGAGGATTGGGAGAATGTCATATGGTCAGATGAAACCAAAATATAACTTTTTTGGTAAAATCTCAACTTGTCGTGTTTGGAGGACAAAGAATGCTGAGTTGCATCCAAAGAACACCATACCTACTGTGAAGCATGGGGGTGGAAACATCATGCTTTGGGGCTGTTTTTCTGCAAAGGGACCAGGACGGCTGATCCGTGTAAAGGAAAGAATGAATGGGGCCATGTATCGTGAGATTTTGAGTGAAAACCTCCTTCCATCAGCAAGGGCATTGAAGATGAAACGTGGCTGGTTCTTTCAGCATTACAATGATCCCAAACACACCGCCCGGGCAACGAAGGAGTGGCTTCGTAAGAAGCATTTCAAGGTCCTGGAGTGGCCTAGCCAGTCTCCAGATCTCAACCCCATAGAAAATCTTTGGAGGGAGTTGAAAGTCCGTGTTGCCCAGCGACAGCCCCAAAACATCACTGCTCTAGAGGAGATCTGCATGGAGGAATGGGCCAAAATACCAGCAACAGTGTGTGAAAACCTTGTGAAGACTTACAGTAAACGTTTGACCTGTGTCATTGCCAACAAAGGGTATATAACAAAGTATTGAGAAACTTTTGTTATTGACCAAATACTTATTTTCCACCATCATTTGCAAATAAATTCATTAAAAATCCTACAATGTGATTTTCTGGATTTTTTTTTCAAATTTTGTCTGTCATAGTTGACGTGTACCTATGATGAAAATTACAGGCCTCTCTCATCTTTTTAAGTGGGAGAACTTGCACAATTGGTGGCTGACTAAATACTTTTTTTCCCCACTGTATATATATATATATATATCTCCGGCTTGCCATTGTTCCAAAATGTGCATTTTGGGTGTGTGCTATTTATTTGTTGTGGAATATGGCTGCCTGAGAGGACTTGACTCTGTGCCAGTATTGCAGTTTCAACAGCCGGCCAAATGTATTTGTTTTGTTTGATATATATATATTATAGCAAAAGTTTAATCTGGAAACTATAATGAGTCAGAGGGACTTCTGGGGGTCAACTCTGAACATGCCCTGTCATTGAGACTGTGATCTAATAGGTCAGGGGTCACCACCTTACAGCTCATCATGTCATATTCATTATTATCCCCAAGCCTGTGATACTGTTTCCAGTGCACCTTTTTTTCTTGGTTTGTCATTGGTCGGTTTTGTGTGTTGTGGTTATTTCACATGCATCTAAAATGGGCCATTTAGTGGACGCGCCAAATTAGGGTAAGTAGACTGTGAATCACTGTCTCCTGTACACGTTCCTCCTCGCCACAGCATGTTTATTCAGGCAAGTGCTCACCTTAACATTCCCTGTCTGTATGTTCCAGCCGGGGAAGGGGACCCAGTAAAAGTCCTGCATATGGGAGGCCAGCTGGGCCAGCCTGCTCGGACAAATGTTGAGCTAATGACACTGCTGTGTGTACAATAAATACAAATGAACTCTGTCCAGTGAGGGGAGGCAACTCTTCTCCTCGTCCTCTCCTGGTCATATACACTGACATTGTAAACGCTCTGTTGGAGCTTGAATTTAGAACATTTTAAAACTGCACAGTTGTTGTTGATTTTGCTCACTAATCCATTGTCCTTTCAAATCCAACAAAGAGGCAAGGGCATTTGACTCAATAAACACTGTGGGTTTAGAGTTTAAGATATATGATAAGATATAGAGTTAAGTTTGTCATGAAGTTCAATTGGAGAACAATATTCAAAAATAAATAAATCAAAGCATACTGTTGATTATATTCTGATTGAAAAGAGATACTGCACCACCAGATACTGATAGTGAAAGGGAGTCAGCAACATCAATGATTAATTTCCCCTCGTGGGATTAATACAGTTTATTCAATTCATGGTTTGTTAATTTTGGTTTGCCTTCTAAAGGAATATCTCATTCTATCAAGTCATGGTTTTTGAATATTGTCATGATCCTCATTAATCCATTTGATTGATCATTTTCACCTCTCTGTAGCCTGTACATGTCTTAGATGCATCTAGTCTTAAAGGGAACCAAATTATTATTTATTTCCATGGACACCAAGGAGGGATCAAATATCTGAGCCTCCATCTGTCAACCACAAATAATGCAACCTGTGGCTGAAATGAATCTACCTGTGGCTTTTCCTCAAAATGTTTGAGTGAAATAATATTTATATCATTATGATATATGTAAATGTAAATGTTCCACTTCAAGAATTCACAGCACATTTTTAGCAGACTAATTAAGTAGGTCTGTGCTTTGCAGGTTCTTAACAAAATGATATGTACATATTAACATGGTACATCAAAGACATGTGAAGTAGAATATCTGTGCAGAATTGTGGTTGTTTTGACTGTATTGTTGTAGATAGTGTTTTGGTTATAGTGCCTCTACAAATGTTGATCTTACACCAATAACTAACCAAGTGAAAGTAGCTGTGACACGAAGGATTCTTAAGGGGCTCTTTCTCCTCTCTCTTCCTCTACCCAGTTTATCGCTTTTAGAGGAGTTTGACTGCAGCTGTAATGAATTGGAGTCCCTTCCCCCGACCATTGGCTACCTGCACAACCTCCGCACGTTTTCTGCTGATGAGAACTTCCTTGTTGAACTACCCAGGGAGGTACGTCTGTCTGTCCCACACCAATAACCACATACTGATCCGATACACAAATACACATACAGTGGGGTTGGGAATGATTGGATCCCTTGATAAAGATGAGCAAAAAAGGTCAGATGACATGAACTCTTTTGCCACGCACACCAATGGTGGGTTTGGCCTTCGAAAGACAATGCATATGCAGAAAATACCTCATCCCTACTGTAAAATATGGTGGTGGATCTTTGATATTATGGGGCTATTTTGTTACCACTGGTCAACGGCATCATGAACTTTACCAAGTACCAAGACATTTTTGCCAAAAACCTGGTTGCCTCTTGGCCGCAAGTGAATCTTCCATCAAGGCAATAACCCCAAGCACACATCAAAATCCACAAAGAAATTGTTAATTGTCCACAAAATCAACATTTTGCAATGACAATCTCAGTCTCCGGACTTGAACCCTATTGAAAACCTGTAGTTTCAATTGAAGAGGGCAGTCAATAAGCGCAGACGAAGGATATCAAGGATCTGAAATTATTCTGTATGGAGGAATGGTCTAAGATCCCTCCCAATGTATTCTCCAATCTCATAAAACATTATAGAAAAAGGCTCAGTCGTTATCCTCGCAAGGGGAGGGTGCTGGGGAATTTTATTTGTATTACTTGTTAAACAAAATCTCTTTCTCTGAGCAATTGTATATAGTGTAAAATAATGTATATAAATAGATATTTTTTTTTGCATACAATATAAACTACATGACCAAAAGTATGTGGACACCTGCTCGTCGAACATCTCATTCCAAAATCATGGGCATTAACCCCTTTGCTGCTATAACAGCCTCCACTCTTCTGGGAAGGCTTTCCACTAGATGTTGGAACATCTGCAGGGACTTGCTTCCATTCAGCCACAAGAGCATTAGTGAAGTTGGGCACTGATGTTGGGCGATTAGGCCTGGCTCACAGTCGGCGTTCCAATTCATCCCAAAGGTGTTCGATGGGGTTGAGTTCAGGGCTCTGTGCAGGCCAGTCAAGTTCCTTCCACACCGATTTCGACAAACCATTTCTGTATGGACCTCGCTTTGTGTACGGGGGCATTGTCATGCTGAAACAGGAAAGGTCCTTCCTCAAACTGTTGCCACAAAGTTGGATGCACAGAATCGTCTAGAATGTCATTGTATGCTGTAGCGTTAAGATTTCCCTTCACTGGAACTAAGGGGCCTAGCCCGAACCATGAAAAACAGCCCCAGACCATAATTCCTCCTCCATCAAACGTTACAGCTGGCACTATGCATTGGGGCAGGTAGCGTTCTCCTGGCATCCGCCAAACCAAGATTTGTCCGTCTGACTGCCAGATGGTGAAGCATGATTCATCACTCCAGAGAACACTTTTCCACTGCTCCAATGGCGGCGAGCTTTACACCACTCCGGCCGACTCTTGGCATTGCGCATGGTGATTTTAGGCTTGTGTGCGGCTGCTCGCCCATGGAAACCCATTTCATGAAGGTCCCGATGAACAGTTCTTGTGGTGACGTTGCTTCCAGATGCAGTTTGGAACTCGGTAGTGAGTGTTGCAACCGAGGACAGACGATTTTTATGTGCTACGCGCTTCAGCACCGGCCGGTCCCATTCTGTGAGCTTGTGTGGCATACCACTTCGCGGCTGAGCCGTTGTTGCTCCCAGACATTACCACTTCACAATAAAAGCACTTACAGTTGACTGGGACAGCTCTAGCAGGGCAGAAATTTGACAAACTGACTTGTTGGAAAGGTGGCATCCTATGACGGTGCCACGTTGAAAGTCACTGAGCCAATGTTTGTCTATAGAGATTGCATGGCAGTGTACTCGATTTTATACACCTGTCAGCAACGAGTGTGGCTGAAATAGCCGAAGCCTCTAATTTGAAGGTGTGTCCACATGCTTTTGGATACATACTGTATCTCACTATTTGTATTATTTATTTTAAACTCTTTTTTTGCTCATCTTTATCAAGGGATCCAATAATTCCAGACCCCACTGTACACTCTCACACACACACAATGCATTTGGTTATGTAATTGATATGGTTTGGTGCATGGAAGATGGAAAGTGATCACTGAAATGTATGCTTGCCTCCCTTTTGTTGCAGATTGGGAACTGTAAGAATGTGACAGTCATGTCGTTGCGCTCCAATAAGCTGGAGTTTCTACCTGACGAGATTGGGCAGATGACCAAGCTACATGTTCTCAATTTAAGCGACAATAGGTTACTACTGATTGCTCTGCTATGCATACATAGCACACACACACACACACACACACACACACACACACACACACACACACACACACAGACCACACACACACGCACACAGTGAATCCATATGTTCTTCATACTCTCATTGATAAGGAAGCAGCTTAATAGGCTTGTGTTATGTGTCTATTTATTTACATAGAGCGTAGGTGGAATGGGACATTATTCTGAGGAGTTTATATAAACTAGTGGTTATTATTTTGCTACTGGCACATTAAGATAGCTGCACAGCATTAGAAAGCACTTCCCCTGCCCCGGGCTAATTAAGTTCTTTATGAGATGTTTGGTTGCTCTGCCAGTGATTAACTGGATCCAAGGTAATTAAACCATACTATTACTGAACACACGGCACCCATTAGGCAGACCTGCGTCCACACGCAGCACCACACACCACAGAGCTAAGCACTCAACCACATAGGCTGCCTCAGAACGAGGATGCAGTCACCCCAACCCTACTTCGTAATACCTACGGTAGCCCACAACACTGTCTCCCACTGACAGATTTCTGTTGTCAAAGCGAAGTTCACTGAGCATGTTGCCACGGTAACTGGCTTTTTCCCCTTTGTGTGTTGGTTAACTGTCCTGTGTGGTGGGTGTCAGTCAATCAGAGGCAGGCAGGCTGTGATTGTTCCTTGGCAGAGGAATAGTCTTGGCTTTTCACAGGGGACTATATGATGATCTGTGTCCTTGAACACAATATGCCTTTCACACTCTCTGTGGAGAATGATGTGAAGTTGAGCTCAAGCCACTTGTCTGAATTGTTTCCACATAATCACTTCTCATTTTTAAATCGCAAATGAAATAACCTTTGAATTTTGATAAAAATAAACATGTACTCAATGAGATGATATGCATTCTTACTCCCATTCCGTCTTCTTCCCCCTTACACAGATTAAAGAACCTTCCATTCACTTTTACAAAACTAAAAGATCTTGCTGCTCTTTGGCTATCAGACAATCAGGTAAATATGATCTTATGTGTTGTTTTGTTGGGAAGATATTACTTTACATTTACTAATAAATTAGAATGATGTATAACCTGTGTATCAGTGGTACTTGAAGAGTTAATGATGTGTGAATGTGTGCTGTGTGCAGTCCAAGGCCCTGATCCCCCTCCAGACAGAGGCCCATCCAGAGACCAAGCAGAGGGTCCTCACCAACTACATGTTCCCTCAGCAACCACGACATGATGAGGGTGAGGTAGAAATGACATGTAACACATGCTGACATGTGGGAAAATCCTCACAGCCAACTATTCCCTCAAAGTGGATGTAGTACTACTATGCATGTGTGATTTAGTGATGGCTAAGGTGTTATGGATATGTATCTACAATTGATTAATGGTGCTTGATATACACTGTTATCCATTATAGTAATGTATACATTTACATTTTAGTCATTTAGCAGACGCTCTTATCCAGAGCGACTTACAGTTAGTGAGTGCATACATTTTCATACTATAGTAGTACGTGTGCAGAGCACATGTCACTAAACTACCTTTTGAGGTAGAGGTCTTCACGGGTCCAAAAAGTTGTGGATGAATGGACCCGAGGACAGTCAGACCCATTCCGAAAAGGCCTGTGGAAAAACAGACCCAAACAGACCCGTGCTGGTTCGGATCCGAGAGACTCGCTCAGATCCAAAGAGAGAGAGAAAGAAACCTCTAACAAATGACAAAAAACTGTTCGATGTGTAGCATGTTAAAAACTTTATAGTCCTTTTTTTCCTAAAACAATAATTGTCCACTTCACGGTTCAGCTGTTGGAGATTTAAGCGCTAAATGCATCAGGGCATTGCATGCATTTAGGCCTATAGGTCTAGGCGTACACTCTATGATATTAATCTTTAAAAAAATTATAGAAAGGAGGAGAAGCTTAGGTCTAGCCCTAGAGCAACTGAGAGAAAGATAGAGATATGGCAATCACAGAGGTCAGACGTTTCTTGTAGTTGGCCACCAGGTTTGCACACATCTCAGGAGGGATTTTGTCCCACTCCTCTTTGCAGATCTTCTCCATGTCATTAAGGTTTCGAGGCTGACGTTTGGCAACTCGAACCTTCAGCTCCCTCCACAGATTTTCTATGGGATTAAGGTCTGGAGACTGGCTAGGCCACTCCAGGACCTTAATGTGCTTCTTCTTGAGCCACTCCTTTGTTGCCTTGGCCGTGTGTTTTGGGTCATTGTCATGCTGGAATATCCATCCACGACCCATTATCAATGCCCTGGCTGAGGGAAGGAGGTTCTCACCCAAGATTTGACGGTACATGGCCCCGTCCATCGTCCCTTTGATGTGGTGAAGTTGTCCTGTCCCCTTAGCAGAAAAACACCCCCAAAGCATAATGTTTCCACCTCCATGTTTGACGGTGGGGATGGTGTTTTTGGGGTCATAGGCAGCATTTCTCCTCCTCTGTCAAAGTGCGACGTGAATGTGGTAGGTGAAGTCAAACGCAGGACACCGAGCTACTGGAAACGATACTTTACTAACAAAGTAACCATAAATACAAAACAACCTCCAAACAGGGAGGGGAAATACCCGCACACTAGCAACTGCCGAAAATGACAAGAACAATCACACACAGCACACAATGAACGACAGAGGGTTAAATAGGGAATAAAATACAACATAATAGGAAACTGGTTTACACAATCAAGACAAAACAAGTCAAACACAGAAACATAGATCGGTGGCAGCTAGTACCCCGGGGACGACGAACGCCGAAGCCTGCCCGAGCAAGGAGGAGGAGCAGCCTCGGCTAATTCCGTGACAGTACCCCCTTGACGCGCGGCTCCAGCCGTGCGCCGGCCCCGGCCTCGTGGACGGCCAGGAGGACGCGGAGCAGGGCGAGTCGGATGACTCCGGTGGAAGTCCCTCAACATGGAGGGATCTAGGATGTCCCTCCTGGGGACCCAGCACCGTTCCTCCGGACTGTACCCCTCCCACTCCACGAGATACTGCAGGCCCCCCGTCCGACGCCTCGAATCCAAGATGGAACGGACTGAGTACACCGGAGCCCCCTCGATGTCCAACGGGGGCGGAGGAGCCTCTCGTACCTCACTCTCCTGGAGTGGACCAGCCACTACCGGCCTGAGGAGAGACACATGGAACGAGGGGTGAATGCAGTAATTAATGGGCAGTTGTAACCTATAGCATACCTCATTCAGTCTCCTCAGGACTTTAAATGGACCCACAAACCGCCGACCCAGCTTCCGGCAGGGCAGGCGAAGGGGCAGGTTTCGGGTCGAGAGCCAGAGCCGATCTCCCGGTGCATACACCGGAGCCTCACTGCAGCCTTTTGCCGCCTGATAGCCCGCTGCAGATGGACATGCGCAGCATTCCAAGTTTCTTCCGAGCGCCGAAACCACTCGTCCACCGCAGGGGCTTTGGTCTGGCTCTGATGCCAAGGTGCCAGAACCAGCTGATAACCTAGCACACACTGGAAAGGCGTAAGGTTAGTGGACGAATGGCGGAGTGAGTTTTGGGCTATCTCTGCCCAGGGAATATATCCCGACCACTCCTCTTGCCGGTCCTGGCAATACGACCTCAGAAACCTACCCACATCCTGGTTCACTCTCTCCACCCGCCCATTACTCTCGGGGTGAAAACCTGAGGTAAGGCTAATCGAGACCCCCAGACGTTCCATAAATGCCCTCCAGACTCTAGAGGTGAACTGGGGACCCCGATCAGACACTATATCCTCAGGCACCCCATAGTGCCGGAAGACGTGTGTAAACAGGGCCTCATCAGTTTGTAGGGAAGTAGGGAGACCTGGCAGGGGAATGAGACGGCAGGCTTTAGAAAACCGTTCCACAACGACCAAGATTGTAGTGTTCCCCTGGGAGGGGGGAAGGTCCGTGACAAAATCCACCGATAGGTGAGACCACGGTCGTTGTGGAACGGGTAGGGGTTGTAACTTCCCCCTGGGCAGGTGTCTAGGCGCCTTACACTGAGCGCACACCGAGCAGGAGGAAACATAAACCCTCACGTTCTTCGCTAAAGTTGGCCACCAGTACTTCCCACTAAGGCAGTGCACTGTCCGACCAATACCCGGGTGACCAGAAGAGGGTGACGTGTGAGCCCAGTATATCAAACGATCGCGAACCTCGAGCGGCACGTACTTCCGACCCTCTGGACACTGTGGAGGAGTAGGATCGGAACGTAGTGCCCGCTCGATTTCCGCATCAACCTCCCACACCACCGGTGCCACCAGACAAGACTCCGGGAGTATGGGAGTGGGCTCAATGGACCTCTCCTCTGTGTCATATAGTCAGGACAGGGCGTCTGCCTTAACGTTTTGGGACCCTGGTCTATAGGTGATCTTAAATACAAAGCGGGAGAAAAACATAGCCCACTCAGCCTCCTCGCTGCCCGAATGTACTCCAGGTTACGATAGTCAGTCAGAATGAAAAAAGGGTGTTTAGCCCCCTCAAGCCAATGTCTCCACACCTTCAGGGCTTGAACCACAGCTAGCAGCTCCCTGTCCCCCACGTCATAATTGCGCTCCGCCGGACTGAGCTTCTTAGAATAGAAAGCACAGGGGCGGAGTTTAGGTGGTGTACCCGAGCGCTGAGACAGCACAGCGCCGATCCCAGCCTCGGAAGCGTCCACCTCCACCTGGAATGCCAAAGAGGGATCCGGATGCGCCAGCACCGGAGCCGAGGTAAACAGGTCCTTCAGACGTTTAAACGCCCTGTCCGCCTCAGCCGACCACTGCAGGCGCACCGGACTCCCCTTTAGCAGAGAGGTAATGGGAGCTGCTACCTGTCCAAAGCCCCGGATAAACCTCCGGTAGTAATTGGCAAAACCCAAGAAGCGCTGCACTTCCTTTACCGTGGTGGGAGTCTGCCAATTACACACGGCAGAAACGCGGTCAATCTCCATCTCTACCCCTGACGCGGACAACCGATGTCCCAGGAAGGAGATGGACTCCTGGAAGAACAGACATTTCTCTGCCTTTGCATACAGGTCATGCTCCAACAGTCTACCAAGCACTCGACGCACCAGGGACACATGCTCGGCTCGTGTAGCGGATTATATTAGAATGTCATCAATATATACCATGACACCCTGTCCATGCAAGTCCCGGAAAATCTCGTCCACAAATGATTGGAAGACTGAAGGAGCATTCATTAAACCGTATGGCATGACGAGGTACTCATAGTGACCCGAGGTGGTACTGAATGCTGTCTTCCACTCATCTCCCTCCGTAATGCGCACCAGGTTGTACGCGCTCCTGAGAATCAATTTTGTGAAGAATCGCGCCTCGTGTAATGACTCCGTCATACTAGCAATCAGAGGGAGAGGATAGCTGTATTTGATGGTGATCTGATTTAGACCACAGTAATCAATACACGGGGCGTAAACCCCCATCCTTCTTCTTCACAAAAAAGAAACTTGAGGACGCAGGGGAAGTGGACGGCCGTATGTAACCCTGTCTCAGAGATTCGGTGACATAGGTCTCCATAGCGGCCGTCTCCTCCTGAGACAGAGGATACACGTGACTACGTGGAAGCGCAGCACCTACTTGGAGGTCTATCGCACAATCCCCCTGTCGATGAGGTGGTAATTGAGTCGCCTTCTTCTTACTGAAGGCGAGTGCCAAATCGGCATACTCAGGTGGAATGTGCAAGGTGGGAACTTGGTTCGGGCTTTCCACCGTCGTTGCCCCTACGGAAACGCCTACACACCGCCCAGTACACTGATCAGACCCTCCCTTGAGAGCTCTCTGCTGCCATGAAATGTTGGGGTCATGAGATGTTAACCAGGGAAGCCCAAAAACCACGGGAAACGCAGGAGAATCAATCAAATACAAACGTAATATCTCCTGATGGCCCTCCTGCATTTTCATCCGGAGAGGCGCTGTGACCTCCCTAATCAATCCTGACCCCAAAGGGCGGCTATCTAGGGCATGAATAGGGAAGGGCACATCAACAGGTACGATAGGAATCCCTAACTTATAGGTGAACTGGCGATCGATAAAATTCCCAGCTGCGCCTGAATCTACTAGCGCCTTATGCTGGGAGTGAGGAGAAACCTCGGGAAACTCCACTTTAATACACATATGATCAACAGAGAGCTCTGGGTGAGTTGGGTGCCTACTCACCTGGAATGACTCATCAGTGCGTCGCCCACTGCCTCGATTCCTAGGAGACCCTCCCCAGCACCGACCAGCAGTGGGTCCTCGGCGGCCACAGTTGGTGCAGGGGACGGCCTCCCTCCTGGTCTCCCTAGCACCAGCACCCCCGAGCTCCATAGGGGTTGGCTCGGAAGTGCTGGGGGATGGAATGGACGGCCCCGAATCCGGACGTCCGTGGGTAGCCAACATGGTATCCAGGCGAATCGACATGTCACTTCACTCATGCTGCCAAACATGCCCTCGTAAAACTGACTATCCTACCGATCCTTGACTTTGGCGATGTCATTTACAAAATAGCCTCCAACACTCTACTCAGCAAATTGGATGTAGTCTATCACAGTGCCATCCGTTTTGTCTCCAAAGCCCCATACACTACCCACCACTGTGACCTGTACGCTCTTGTTGGCTGGTCCTCACTACATATTCGTCGCCAAACCCACTGGCTCCAGGCCATCTATAAATCACTGCTAGGCAAATCCCCGCCTTATCTTAGCTCATTGGTCACCATAGCAACACCCACCCGTAGTCTGCGCTCCAGCAGGTATATCTCACTGGTCATCCCCAAAGCCAACACCTCCTTTGGCCGCAATTCCTTCCAGTTCTCTGCTGCCAATGACTGGAACAAATTGCAAAAATCTCTGAAGCTGGAGACACTTATCTCCCTCACTAACTTTAAGCATCAGTTGTCAGAGCACCTTACCGATCACTGCACCTGTACACAGCCCATCTGAAATTAGCCCGCCCAACTACCTCATCCCTATATTGTTATTTATTTTGCTCATTTGTACCCCAGTATCTCTATTTGCACATCATCTCTTGCACATCTATCATTCCAGTGTTAATACTAATTGTAATTATTTTGCACTATAGCCTATTTATTGCCTTACCTCCATAACTTGCTACATTTGCACACACTGTATATATATGTATTTCTGTTGTATTTTTGACTTTGTTTTGTTTTACCCCATATGTAACTCTGTGTTGTTGTTTTTATCGCACTGCTTTGCTTTATCTTGGCCAGGTCGCAGTTGTAAATGAGAACTTGTTCTCAACTGGTTTACCTGGTTAAATAAAGGTGAAATAAATAAATAAATAAATAAAATAAAAATGTCCACCAGTTGATCAAAGCTGAGGTTGGTGTCCCTGCAGGCCAATTCCCGATGCACGTCCTCCCTCAGGCTACATCTATAGTGGTCGATGAGGGCCCTCTCATTCCATCCCATGTTGGCAGCCAAAGTCCGGAAGTCCAGCGCAAACTCCTGCGCGCTCCTCCTCCCCTGTCTAAGGTGGAATAGACGCTCACCCGCCGCTTTACCCTCTGGTGGATGATCGAATACTGCCTGGAAGCGGCGGGTGATCTCCGCATAGCTGACCGTAGCGGCGTCTATCCCACCCCACTCGGCGTTGTCCCACTCCAGCGCCTTGCCGGACAGACAGGAGATGAGGGCGGACACGCTCTCGTATCCCGAGGGCGCCGGGTGAATGTTGGAGTTGAGTTCAACCTGGAGTAGGAAACCCTGGCACCCGGCCGCTGTGCCATCATAAGCCCTCGGGAGCGAGAGCCGAATCCCACTGGACCCCGGAGGTGAAACGATAGGCATCGCCGATGGTGGTGGTATCGTTGGAGGGGGTATAGGTAGACCCCCTCTTTCCCATCGCTCAATGGTGTTCACCACCCATTCCATGGCGGTGCCGAGAGCCTGGATCATGGCCGCTTGGTGTTCGACGCGTGCCTCCATAGATCCAGCTGGCACCGCCTCTCCTGCTGACTCCATGAGTGGTGTGTGATTCTGTTAAAGTGCGACGTGAATGCTGTAGGCGAAGTCAAACTCAGGACACCGAGCTACTGGAAACGATACTTTACTAACAAAGTAACCATAAATACAAAACAACCTCCAAACAGGGAGGGGAAATACCCGCACACTAGCAACTGCCGAAAATGACAAGAACAATCACACACAACACACAATGAACGACAGAGGGTTAAATAGGGAAAACAATACAACATAATAGGAAACAGGTGTACACAATCAAGACAAAACAAGTCAAACACAGAAACATAGATCGGTGGCAGCTAGTACTCCGGGGACGACGAACGCCGAAGCCTGCCCGAGCAAGGAGGAGGAGCAGCCTCGGCTGATTCCGTGACATCCTCCAAACATGGCGAGTTGAGTTGATGCCAAAGAGCTCGATTTTGGTCTCATCTGACCACAACACTTTCACCCAGTTCTCCTCTGAATCATTCAGATGTTCATTGGCAAACTTCAGACGGGCATGTATATATGCTTTCTTGAGCAGGGGGACCTTGCGGGCGCTGCAGGATTTCAGTCCTTCACGGCGTAGTGTGTTACCAATTGTTTTCTTGGTGACTATGGTCCCAGCTGCCTTGAGATCATTGACAAGATCCTCCCGTGTAGTTCTGGGCTGATTCCTCACCGTTCTCATGATCATTGCAACTCCACGAGGTGAGATCTTGCATGGAGCCCCAGGCCGAGGGAGATTGACAGTTATTCTGTGTTTATTCCATTTGCGAATAATCGCACCAACTGTTGTCACCTTCTCACCAAGCTGTCTTGTAGCCCATTCCAGCCTTGTATACGTCTACAATCTTGACCCTGACATCCTTGGAGAGCTCTTTGGTCTTGGCCATGGTGGAGAGTTTGGAATCTGATTGATTGATTGCTTCTGTTGACAGGTGTCTTTTATACAGGTAACAAGCTGAGATTAGGAGCACTCCCTTTAAGAGTGTGCACTTAATCTCAGCTCGTTACCTGTATAAAAGACACCTGTGAGCCATAAATCTTTCTGATTGAGAGGGGGTCAAATACGTATTTCCCTCATTAAAATGCAAATCAATTTATAACATTTTTGACATGTGTTTTTCTGGATTTTTTTGTTATTATTCTGTCTCTCACTGTTCAAATAAACCTACCATTAAAATTGTAGACTGATCATTTCTTTGTCAGTGGGCAAACGTACAAAATCAGCAGGGGATCAAATACTTTTTTCCCTCACTGTAAGCCAAATAATAGGCATACCACACCAAACCAGGGTAATATCCAAAGTAAGTAAAGTCATTGTTTATAGGGAAAATACGAACAGGTTATTATATTGCGGCATTAAATTAAGTTTGCATCTCGCCCTCTTTGGTTTTTCCTTTTCATGCTTTAAGTGTGAGTAGCCCTAGACCGGTAATTCTATTATATTGTGGCAAACACAACATTACAGTTGGAACTTAATTTGGCCAAAGAAAATGGCTCAACAATATGAAACAAAACACTTGTTGCATATTTAAAGAACTGGTTTAAACCTTCACAAAAGTTTTGAACAGGCTTATATTGCAGCAATTACCAACAAAGGCGAGTGCCTACCATAGGCCTACCCAACAAATGACAGCAATAGCCTAACGCTATTTATTTTACAACAGGCCTACTTTTAACCAATCCGTGGGTGGTTCTCTGTAGCTCAATTGGTAGAGCATGGCACTTGTAACGCCAGGGTAGTGGGTTCGGTCCCCGGGACCACCCATACGTAAAAATGTATGCGCACATGACTGTAAGTCGCTTTGGATAAAAGCGTCTGCTAAATGGCATATTATTATATTATTATTAACTAAATACGGAGCACAAAATTTAAAAGACAGTTCAAACTTAATTTAGCCAATGAAAATGTCTCAACAAAATGAAACAAAACCACTTTTTGCATATTTAAATAACTTGTTTCGATTCTTAAATAGGCCTCCAATAATATAATTATATACAATCATAATAATGATACAACTAATTTATAAAAAATATGAAAATAAGTTAGAAAATTCCATCAAACTGAATAGCACACAGTCCATTTGGCCGTGCCAACGTTCTACTCATCTTTGTCCACTACAATATGGAAACTTGTCCCTGAGGACATTCCGCTTGTCGGCTTCTTTTCACTATACTCTTTCTCCTCTAACTTTCGTTTTACTTAAATGAAAAATCAACAGTAACCTAGGCCAAGACTCCTTTCACTCTCTCTCTCTCTCTCTCCTCAGCAGCAGGCGCACGTGAGGTGAGCAGCCGGAAGCATTTTCAGCTGGACATAAACTATACAAGTTGCAATTGGCTGACACAGATTACAAGCTTGTGCAGTTCTCATCACCTCACACACATTAAATTAACAGAGGACTGGTCCAATTTGGTCCAGTCAGTAAATCCATTTTAATTGCACATACCTGAAACCCGTGGCAATTATATCAGACCCGACCCAGATCCAAAACAAAAGTCAGAGTTTAGGAGCCGTAGCCGCTTGGGTCCCGGGTCGGATCTCGGAATTTCAGGTCTGTTGGACCCGTGAAGACCTCTACTTTGAGGGTCAGATAGACTCATGGTGTACATTTACTCAGGGATCCATTCTGTGGTTCCACTTGAGGGAGTTGTCAGATGGTTAGGTTATGTGCCAGTGCACTCTATGCAGGTGGTGAAGTGAGCATGTCAGAATCGCATCAGTGTGAGACCAGTGCACAATAAGTCAGTGACACCTCCCTGTCTCTCTGCCCGTCCTCTGTAGACTACCAGTCAGACAGTGATAGCTTTAACCCCACCTTATGGGAGGAGCAGCGCCAGCAGAGGATGACTGTAGCCTTCGAGTTCGAGGAGAAGAAGGAGGAGGAGGACAACTCTGGAAAAGTCAAGGTTTCACAGGACTTTCTGTTGAGCTCCATTTCTCACTGTTTTTATGTTGTTATTCCCGCTCATTTTGTCCCTCCTCTCTGTCCAGGTTGAGATTAATCTGAAGCGCTACCCTACACCGTACCCAGAGGATCTGAAGAGCATGGTGAAGTCAGTGCAGAACATGGTGGGCAAGAACCAGCATCCCCTCAGCACTGGTACTAACTCCTCTGGTACCAACATGGAGTCACGAAAACAAGAACAGTATGAGACCCCCTGGCCCATGCCCCCCAAAGAGGTAACAGACCAGGTCACACTACAGACCCAGAGACCCACACATACCACCACACTCTCTCTCTTTCTCTCTCTCTCACACGCTCATATACAAAAACAAATGCAAAGATTATACATAATCCTTTTTGGCTGAATGGGATAGAAATGTGTCAATCAGTCACTCAGAGTGTTCTGTTCCAGGTGATGGAGAGAGAGATGAAAGAGAGAGAAAGAGAGTTCAACAAGACTCAGATGGCAGAGCAGGGCATAATCCACAACTCTGCCATTGACATCCCAAAGCGCAAGGACAAGGAGGATCTGACTGAGAGCTCAGAGGTACAGGAGCAATCTCTTTATCTCTTTGTGGACATGTTATTAAGAAGTTTGTAGTGCTTATTACGCTCTTGTAACACCAGGAAAACAAAACAAAACAACAGCTTGTATTGGGCACTATGAGGGAGGGAGTAATGACATGAATGTTTACACTGCAGCCTCAAGGTCCTCTCAGGCCATTATGTCAGATTTAGTTGTCCTCAGTTGCCTCTAATGTTTCAACGTGTGAGTTCAGGTAGAGGTGAGACCATTTGTATTGAGCGTGTGGAAACTGAATTTCATTGACAGAACTGAGGTCATTTCGAAAGATATAGATTAATTTAGTCTCAGCCCACTGGGCGCAGACGTCAGTTGTCAACAAATGTGAATTCAACTCGAAATCAACCAAAAATGTGACCGACCAGCTTGATTCGGTCTTATGAAGCAACATTTGAAATTGTGTTTTTTACATTGGATAAAAGTAGAGAAAATTGTATATCAGAGCCTCCCAAGTGGCGCAGCGGTCTAAGGCACTGCATCACAATGTTGCAGTGTCACTACAGCCTGGGGTTTGTGTCGTTACTGGCCGTGACCGGGAGTCCCATAGGGCGGCGCACAATTGGCCCAGCGTCGGTTAGGGGAGGGTTTGGCCGGGGGGATTTTACTTGGTTCATCGCGCTCTAGCGACTCCTTGTGGCATGCCGGGCGCCTGCAGGCTAACTTCGGTCATCAGTTGGACGGTGTTTCCTCTGACAAATTGGTGCGGCTGGCTTCCAGCTTCCTGGTTAAGCGAGCGGGTGTTAAGCGGGTGTTAAGAAGCGTGGCTTGGCGGGTCATGTTTCAGAGGACGCATGACTCGACCTTCGCCTCTCCCGAGCCTGTTGGGGAGTTGCAGCGATAAGACAAGATCGTAATCAAGAAATTGGGAGAAAAAGGGGGTAATTTTTTTAATAAAAAATGGTATATCGTACACTACAGTTGAGGAACAATGGGAAAGTAATTCTGCTTTGAAAGTTGAGAAACTTGTAACCCCACTTTTGAGAAAATGGCCCTTGAAAGTTTTGGTACACCTACTGGAGAGCTCTTCTTTGTCTACACCCATTCAGCATTGTTCACACCCTCTTAAGCCTTAGCCCCACCCATCTCCATAAGGATTCACATGTGAGGCCATGTTCTAAACAGTGAGTACGGTAGCATACAACCAAAGATTTCAAGACTAAAGGCTGGTTTATACTACGTCTATCGACATGTCTGTATACAGTTGTCGCGGTGACATCATAAACATTCTATTGTCGTCCGACATCAAACTTGTCGTTGTCATTATGAAAAATTATAAACACATGACATCAGCAGCCTGGTGGTCCAAAATAGCATAATTGGTGTATTTTAACACCAATAAACCCATCCGTTTAAAAATGAATTTAGGATATGTCAATCTAGAAAACCAGGCAACTAAAAGCAACTTTCTAAACAATGTTTCGGTTAGTTTCTAGCTTGTTAATGAAAGTAGTGCATTCTACCGGAGAATTTTAGAACTTGGACAAATTCTCGTTGGCCTAACGTTATATCCTAATTGGACTTTGGTGCAGGTCATGTTGTTCTTCACATCATGGAGTACACCACATCAGTCACTGGCTTAATCAATAAGTGCATCGATGATGTCGTCCCCACAGTGACCGTACGTACATACCCCAACCAGAAGCCATGGATTACAGGAAACATCCGCACTGAGCTAAAGGGTGGAGCTGCCGCTTTCAAGGAGCGGGACTCTAACCCGGACGCTTATAAGAAATACCGCTATGCCCTCCGACGAACCATCAAACAGGCAAAGAGTCAATACAGGACTAAGATTGAATCGTACTACACCGGCTCTGACGCTCGTCGGATGTGGCAGGGCTCGAAAACTATTACAGACTACAAAGGGAAGCACAGCTGCGAGCTGCCCAGTGACACAAGACTTCCAGACGAACTAAACCACTTCTATGCTCGCTTCGAGGCAAGCAACACTGAAGCATGCATGAGAGCACCAGCTGTTCCAGATGACTATGTGATCACGCTCTCCGTAGCCGATGTGAGTAAGACTTTTAAGCAGGTCAACATTCACAAGGCCGCAAGGCCAGACGGATTACCAGGACGTATACTCCGAGCATGTGTCTTCACTGACATTTTCAACATGTCCCTGACTGAGTCTGTAATACCAACATGTTTCAAGCAGACCACCATAGTCCCCGTGCCCAAGGACTCTAAGATAACCTGCCTAAATGACTACCGACCCGTAGCACTGACGTCTGTAGCCATGAAGTGCTTTGAAAGGCTGGTCATGGCTCACATCAACACCATTATCCCAGAAACCCTAGACCCACTCAATTTGCATACCGCCCCAACAGAGCCACAGATGATGCAATCTCTATTGCACTCCACACTGCCCTTTCCCACCTGGACAAGAGGAACACCTACGTGAGAATGCTATTCACTGACTACAGCTCAGCATTCAACACCATAGTGCCCTCAAAGCTCATCACTAAGCTAAGGATCATGGGACTAAACACCTCCCTCTGCAACTGGATCCTGGACTTCCTGACGGGCCGCCCCCAGGTGGTAAGGGTAGGTAACAACACATCTGCCACACTGATCCTCAACACGGGGGCCCCTCAGGGGTGCGTGCTCAGTCCCCTCCTGTACTCCCTGTTCACCCATGACTGCAACACCATCATTAAGTTTGCCGACGACACAACAGTGGTAGTAGGCCTGATCACAGACAACGATGAGACAGCCTATAGGGAGGAGGTCAGAGACCTGGCCGTGTGGTGCCAGGATAACAACCTCTCTCTCAACGTGACCAAGACAAAGGAGATGATTGTGGACTACAGGGAAAAAAAGAGGACTGAGCACGCCCCCATTCTCATCGACAGGGCTGTAGTGGAACAGGTTGAGAGCTTCAAGTTCCTTGGTGTCCACATTACCAACGAACTATCATGGTTCAAACACACCAAGACAGTCGTGAAGAGGGCACGACAAAGCCTATTCCCCCTCAGGAGACTGAGAAGATTTGGCATGGGTCCTCAGATCCTCAAAAGATTCTACAGCTGCACCATCGAGAGCATCCTGACTGGTTGCATCACCGCCTGGTATGGCAACTGCTTGGCCTCCGACCGCAAGGCACTACAGAGGGTAGTGCGTATGGCCCAGTACATCACTGGGGCCAAGCTTCCTGCCATCCAGGACCTCTATACCAGGCGGTGTCAAATGAAGGCCCTCAAAATTGTCAAATACTCCAGCCACCCTAGTCATAGACTGTTCTCTTTGCTACCGCACGGCAAGCGGTACCGGAGTGCCAAGTCTAGGTCCAAAAGACTCAACAGCTTCTACCCCCAAGCCATAAGACTCCTGAACAGCTAATCATGGCTACCTGGACTATTTGCACTGCCCCCCCACCCCATCTTTTTACGCTGCTGCTACTCTGTTAATTATTTATGCATAGTCACTTTAACTCTACCCACATGTACATATTACTTAAACTACCTCAACTAGCCGGTGCCCCCGCACATTGACTCTGCACCAGTACCCCCTTGTATATATATCATCCCTACTGTTATTTTATTTTACTTTTGCTCTTTTTTGTTGTTTTATTCTACTTTTTTATTAAAAATAAATGCACTGTTGGTTAAGGGCTGTAAGTAAGAATTTCACTGTCATGTCTGCACCTGTTGTATTCGGCGCATGTGGCCAATAAAATTTGATTTGATTTGATTTAATCAACTAGCTAGGTTCAATGTTAGCTAGCTAGCTAACATTAGGCTATTACTAGCAATGCAAATGGTGCTGAGATACGAATAATATTACTACACAGATCATGCACGTAACGTTAGCTAGCGAGCCAGCCATAGAGCCAGCTAACGTTAGCTAGCTAGCTTCAACTTGCAATGAAAACAACTTTCTGACAAAATTAGAAACGTACAATATCTGAAAATGTAGCTATATAGACTATCTTACCTGTATACATGGATATGTAAGGGTTGGTGTGAGGTGTGACCCAGGTGCGGTGCAGGATAGACAGTAGGCAGTAGGCAAAGATGGTGAAACAAGGATCTTTACTGGGGGTCCAAAAGCCAGGATACAAAACAACGGTCTATACACGAAAACAAATGAGGAGCACATAGGTCTCCAAAAAACAAACAATACGAAATACTAACTCTGACTGGAAAAACACAATGACACAGGGAGAACACTTCTCGAGGACATGTAACTCCTTCACGTGATCCGACACTGATACGTACTGCTTGACATCAAGGAACTAGCAGAGAAAACTGAGCAAGGGAACACAAGGAAGTGAGGGCATAAATACACAGTTGAATCAGATAGCCACAGGTGACACCAATAGGCAGATAATTAGTCCCGACTGTGAGTGAGGAGGTGCCAATGGTTGTCGGAGGATGACACCTAGTGGGTCGCTCCGGAACTGCGACCCACTCCTGTAACATGGATGAACGCTTCTCCCTCACTGTCACGGATGCCATGGTTGCCCTAAGTTTTAATATGTAATCCAGAGACAGGTGTTTTATATAACAGCCTTCTGTGTTCTCTTTTCGACTCCCTCCGCATTTGCAATCAAACGCCTGAATTTTCTCTATCTCCTTAGCTATCATACTCTGCTTCCACCGGGCATTCCACTGATTTCAAAACTCGGTCCTCCAGAAAGTGGAGAGCATTAGCAACACTTTTACAGTTCTTCATGACATCTTTCAAAAAAGCCACTTTAGAAAAAGGATTAACTACATATACTAAGCAGCTCATGTTATAGATAGAAGTGTGCTACATGGTAGACTAATCCAAACTCATCTCTCAGCATGTCCAGCCCATCCATTATCTCAGCCCATCATGGCTAGCGGGAAGGTTCCTGTCTTTTTCCGTGGCTAAACCAACTAGGCTCGTTATTTAACATTTTGATAAAAAAAAAATTTTTTTACATTCAATACCTCTCCTGTGAAGGCCTAGTTTCCTGAAATGAGTCACAAATGTCACTCTGTCATTGGCTTTAGGTACAAATGTCAGTGAAAAAAAGAATAAATTCCCATACGTTGATTTACTTTTTGATTCAACATCATCACATTGCATTTTTTGGTTGAAATGACGTGGAAACAACGTTGATTCAACCAGTTTTTGCCCAGTGGGAGGTTTCAGTGTTTTTGACTCACGGCCAGGTGTGACAGAGTTTGAGAGGACGATGTATTAAATCCAGGGCCATGGAACTGTGGCTCAGCAGCTTTTTAGAGGTGATGTGAATAAAACCTGCAGAGATCATAGGATCCTTTCATCTTGAAGCCTCAAAGCCCCCATGATGGCCTCAACTGGGTCTTTGTTAAATCGTTAGCTCTCTCTCTGAATACGCAGAGGAGTCAGTGTCAGAGGAGTCCTTGTCAGAGGAGTCAGTGTCTGCTGAGGTGCTGTTTTCAGTGTTTTTTTTTTATACATTGTGCAAAAAGGTGCATTATCTTGGCAAGCATAATATCATATTGTGGCTAAAATGGAAGTTAACTCGGCCATAACTCAAATGTTAAGTATTAGTGCATTTGCAAGTCCCCAGGGGGTGACCTGGTGCTGAAGTTTTGGCTGTGATAAGTCTTGAAAAATACTGCACAACGAACAGCAGAGGCTGTTGAACAAACAGAGCAAAGATCAGTGTTAAATGTCAATTGTATTCAGAGGATAGATCTGAATAGGTGATCTCTAAACGCCTGTTCCCAGAGTTCCCAAAGTGGCCAGCATCTGGAGATGAATAAAACAGGTCATACAATATGTAGTGTATCTTGTATCTTCTTACTGGCATTTCTTTTTAAGCTCAGGCTATCGTTATTGATGGTGTTAAGTCCGAATTTCTTGAATTACATAAAGGTGTTCCGCAGAGGTCGATACTATGACCTGTTCTTTTCACTATTTATATAAATGCTATTGGTCAATCTGTTTTTGTTTTTTTATTTTAATCTATATGCGGATTATACTATTATGTATGCAATTGCCCCGACTGCTGACCTGGCTGTGACAAGGCTACAGTCAGATTTTGCACTTGTGCAGGAAGCCCTTACTTATTTAAAACTCATACTTAATACGGGCAAATCTAAATACATGTTGTTTTCAAGTTTTCGTAAGATTGTCTCAGATGGATTACATCTTTACTCATCGGATGGTTCTATAATCGAACGAGTCCTTGCATACAAATACCTTGGTATTTGGATTAACAATGATATATCGTTTAAAAAACAAACGACTGAGCTTGTTAAGAAGCTTTTTTTTACAGAAACAGATCTGGTCTCTCTCTAGTCAGCAGGAAGCAGATTGTGCAGTCAACCTTTCTACCTGTTGGTGATTATGGTGATACTATTTATCAAAGTGCAGCTGCCTCTACTCTTAAACCCCTGGATGCCGTTTTTCATAGCGGCCTTTGTTTTATCACAGGAGACAGTTATATTAGTCATCACTGTATTCTTTAATAAAAGGTTTTGAAGTCACGTAGATCACATCATTACACTCTTTTTGTTTACAAAGCCCTGCTCCACAAACTTCCGACTTACCTAACATCACTGTTAAGATTTTAAATGACAAGTTATGAAACCTGGTTTGGTTAACTCTGGAAACTCCTTTGGTGTCTAGAAAGTTAGGTCAGTCAGCCTTTTTAATTTCCTTGCACCTTATGTGTGGAATGATCTACAGTACACTATTGGTGCCTCTATGGCATTTCAGACCTTTTTACTGAATAATGTGTCTGTTTTTTATGATTGTGTTTTGCTTTTTGTCTATTAGTGTGTATAATAACGTGTATTTTATTGTGCATATGGGGTCATCTTGAAAAGAGACCTTGGTCTCAGCATTGACTCCATGTCAAAATAAAGGTGAAATAAAATTCAAATAAATATATGAGCCCAGGGTTTGGGACAATTACATCACGGGTGTAAATGCACTTATGCTGGTTGTTAGTCCTTTTAACATAGCATAGATTTAAGTTAAGATGATATGTAGATTTTTGTAAATGTATTTTTTACCTGTAAGATGAAATAACATCTAGAATCCCTTTTCCAGTGGAAGTAGGTTCCAAGGTGTCAGCTAGAAACGGCTTATTTTCATTATAGCTGGAAGGTCCTCCTATGCTTGGCAAACTCTGCTATATCTCTACCTCTCTGTGAAGTGCTTTGACAGAGCAGCAATGTCCTGTGCACTTGTGTCCATTACTGCTTTGGATTGCCTCATGCTGTCTCCCCCCGCAAAGCTCCAGGAAAAGAGACCCTTGGGTGCCATGGTGATGCAACAAGAACTGGTGCACTGGGTGGGGGATGGAGGGGTGGGGGTGCTGATGCCATAACCCATGCTTCTTTACCTCACACATACTTTTTTTTGTAGAACCGTGAGAACTTCCTCTCCATTTTTTATTTGTTTGTATGTGTGTGTGTTTGTTTGTTTGTTTGCTTAGATTTCTTTACATCGCGTCGTTCCCAAGCTGCCACAGCCAGAGAATACGTCATCGGCCGTTACAGCTTCTTCCTGTTTCTGCCTCATAGTAAGTGGCTGTGAGATCAGACATTAGACAGTCTGCTCAACCACGGCTCCGCTGGCGTGACTTCACATTGCCTCTTTGCACCCTGACAAAGTCTGGAAGGATGAAAGAAAGCTAACGGCCACACTCTCTATTGCAAAGATGAATGAACAATGAAACTGTTGATATGTAATGTATATAATGTACAGTACTACAGCTGGCCTTGAATTGTTTCATGCAAAGTCTGTGCATCATGACAGGTAAGACTCAGCTTATACAGTATACTGTAGTATAGCTTATATAGATGTTTGTTTTGTGTGCAAATGGGCAGTAGACTGCCAGTGCCAAGGCTAACTCCAGCACTTATTGGCATCACACACTACAGTCTCTTCACAGCTGTTTGTTTGGAGTTAATCAAGAATTCCTCTGAGACGTGGCCAAAGCATCAAGCCTGCCTTATCAATTACCAGAGGTGTGGACTCGAGTCATGTGACTTGGACTCGAGTCAGACTCGAGTCATGAATTTGATGACTTCAGACTCGACTCGACAAAATGTACAAAGACTTGCAACTCGACTTGGACTTTAACATCAATGACTCGTGACTTGACTTGGACTTGCGCCTTATGACTCGAGAAGACTTGCTACGAGGACTTGTAATGACTTGCAAAGGCTTGCTAAGAGGACTTGAAATGACTCGAAACTAAAATGTAGGACTTTGGACTCGACTTGAGACTTGATGGCTTTGACTTTTGACTCGACTTGGGACTTGCCTCATCTTTGACTCGACTTGACTCGGGACTCGAGGGCAAAGACTTGAGACTTACTTGTGACTTGCATAACAATGACTTTGTCCCACCTCTGTCAATTACTCACAGGAACAGAGAAGGTGCTGGTCAAATATGGAAACATAGCCTTGGGAGTGATTTAAGGTGGCATTTTTACCCAAAGCAGAAAACGGTGCAGCTGTCACAATATACTGAATCACTTTGAATACATGGAACGGAGGTATACATATCAAATTGAGCTTTGAATGCAACAGTTACACGACAGCATCGTTGCGTGTCATGGACAGTGCCTTGCAAAAGTATTCATCCCCCTTGGCGTTTTTCCTATTTTGTTGCATTACAACCTGTAATTTAAATTGATTTTTATTTGGATTTCATGTAATGGACATATACAAAATAGTCCAAATTGTTGAAGTGAAATGAAAAAAATAACTAACGGAAAAGTGGTGCGTGCATATGTATTCACCCCATTTGCTATGAAGCCCACAAATAATATCTGGTGCAACCAATTACCTGCAGAAGTCACATAATTAGTTAAATAAAGTCCACCTGTGTGCAATCTAAGTGTCACATGATCTGTCATATGATCTCAGTATACAGTTGAAGTCGGAAGTTTACATACACTTAGGTTGGAGTCATTAAAACTTGTTTTTTAACCACTCCACAAATTACTTGTTAACAAACTATAGTTTTGACAAGTCGGTTAGGACATCTACTTTGTGCATGACACAAGTAATTTTTCAACAATTGTTTACTGACAGATTATTTAACTTATAATTCACTGTATCACAATTCCAGTGGGTCAGAAGTTTACATACACTAACTTGACTGTGCCTTTAAACAGCTTGGAAAATTCCAGAAAATTATGTCATGGCTTTAGAAGCTTCTGATAGGCTAATTGACATAATTTGAGTCAATTGGAGTTGTACCTGTGGATGTATTTCAAGGCCTACCTTCAAACTCAGTGCCCCTTTGCTTGACATCATGGGAAAATCAAAGGAAATCAGCCAAGACCTCAGAAAGAAAATTGTAGACCTCCACAAGTCTGGTTCATCGTTGGGAGCAATTTACAAACGCCTGAAGGTACCACGTTCATCTGTACAAACAATAGTACGCAAGTATAAACACCATGGGACCACGCAGCCGTCATGCTGCTCAGGAAGGAGATGCGTTCTGGATCCTAGAGATGAACGTACTTTGGTGCGAAAAGTGCAAATCAATCTCAGAACAACAGCAAAGGACCTTGTGAAGATGCTGGAGGATACAGGTACAAAAGTATCTATATCCACAGTAAAACAAGTCCTATATCGACATAACCTGAAAGGCCGCTCAGCAAGGAAGAAGCCACTGCTCCAAAACCGCCATAAAAAAGCCAGACTACGGTTTGCAACTGCACATGGGGACAAAAATCGTACTTTTTTGAGAAATGTTCTCTGGTCTGATGAAACAAAAATAGAACTGTTGGGCCATAATGACCATCGTTATGTTTGGAGGAAAAAGGGGGTTACTTGCAAGCCAAAGAACACCATCCCAACCGTGAAGGACGGGGGTGGTAGCATCATGTTGTGGGGGTGCTTTGCTGCAGGAGGGACTGGTGCACTTCACAAAATAGATGGCATCATGAGGAAGGACATTTATGTGGATATATTGAAGCAACATCTCAAGACATCAGTCAGGAAGTTAAAGCTTGGTCGCAAATGGGTCTTCCAAATGGACAATGACCCCAAGCATACTTCCAAAGTTGTGGCAAAATGGCTTAAGGACAACAAAGTCAAGGAATTGGAGTGGCCATCACAAAGCCCTGACCTCACCCTATAGAACATTTGTGGGCAGAACTGAAAAAGCGTGTGCGAGCAAGGAGGCCTACAAACCTGACTCAGTTACACCAGCTCTGTCAGGAGGAATGGGCCAACATTCACCCAACTTATTGTGGGAAGCTTGTGGAAGGCTACCCGAAACGTTTGACTCAAGTTAAACAATTTAAAGGCAATGCTACCAAATACTAATTGAGTGTATGTAAACTTCTGACCCACTGGGAATGTGATGAAAGAAATAAAATCTGAAATAAATCATTCTCTCTACTATTATTCTGACATTTCACATTCTTAAAATAAAGTGGTGATCCTAACTGACCTAAGACAGGGAATTTTTACTAGGATTAAATGTCAGGAATTGTGAAAAACTGAGTTTAAATGTATTTGACTAAGGTGTATGTAAACTTCCGACTTCAACTGTATATACACCTGTTCTGAAAGGCCCCAGAGTCTGCAACACCACTAAGCAAGGGGCACCACCAAGCAAGTGGCACCATGAAGACCAAGGAGCTCTCCAAACAGGTCAGGGACAAAGTTGTGGAGAAGTACAGATCAGGGTTTGGTTATAAAAAAATATCCAAAACTTTTAACATCCAACGGAGCACCATTAAATCCATTATTAAAAAATGGAAAGAATATGGCACCACAACAAACCTGCCAAGAGAGGGCCGCCCACCAAAACTCACGGACCAGGCAAGGAGGGCATTAATCAGAGAGTCAACAAAGAGACCAAAGATAACCCTGAAGGAGCTGCAAAGTTCCACAGCGGAGATTGGAGTATCTGTCCATAGGACCACTTTAAGCCGTACACTCCACAGAGCTGGGCTTTACAGAAGAGTGGCCACAAAAAAGCGATTGCTTAAAGAAAAAAATAAGCAAACACGTTTGGTGTTCGCCAAAAGGCATGTGGGAGACTCCCAGAACATATGGAAGAAGATACTCTGGTCAGATGAGACTAAAATTGAGCTTTTTGGCCATCAAGTAAAACGCTATGTCTGGCGCAAACCCAACACCTCTCATCACCCCGAGAACACCATCCCCACAGTGAAGCATGGTGGTGGCAGCATCATGCTGTGGGGATGTTTTTCATCGGCTGGGACTGGGAAACTGGTCAGAATTGAAGGAATGATGGATGGCGCTAAATACAGGGAAATTTTTGAGGGAAACCTGTTTCAGTCTTCCAGAGATTTGAGACTGGGACGGAGGTTCACCTTCCAGCAGGACAATGACCCTAAGCATACTGCTAAAGCAACACTCGAGTGGTTTAAGGGGAAACATTTAAATGTCTTGGAATGGCCTAGTCAAAGCCCAGACCTCAATCCAATTGAGAATCTGTGGTATGGCTTAAAGATTGCTGTACACCAGCGGAACCCATCTAACTTGAAGGAGCTGGAGCAGTTTTGCCTTGAAGAATGGGCATAAATCCCAGTGGCTAGATATGCCAAGCTTATAGAGACATACCCCAAGAGACCTGCAGCTCTAATTGCTGCAAAAGGTGGCTCTACAAAGTATTGACTCTGGGGGGGTGAATAGTTGTGCACGCTCATGTTTTCTGTTTTTTTGTCTTATTTCTTGTTTGTTTCACAAAAAAAATTATTTTGCATCTTCAAAGGGTAGGCATGTTGTGTAAATCAAATGATACGAACCCCCCCCCCAAAAATCAATTTTAATTCCAGGTTGTAAGGCAACAAAATAGGAAAAATGCCAAGGGGGGTGAATACTTTCGCAAGCCACTGTAACTTCTGCACTGAACATGCTAAACCCTCATAGTAGCCCCATCATGGATATGATTGTATTTCTCATGAAATTATAGGTTTTAAAACATATACCGCATGAGTATTGGAAATTGTTGCAGCCTCTTTTCAGACTAGCACCACTTATTTGCATTGTAAAAATGGAAACTGGCTAGGAAAACATGAGGGAGGACAGAGGAGACAGGAAATGGAGTGAGATACAGATATGTCAGTGAGACTGCTGTGTGTTCTTGGGATGTGGTTCCTGGGGATCGCCAGGCAACCTGGGCTGGTAATAGCAGGAAGTCACAGATAGGACATGCTCCAGTGGACCCCACATCACTGAGAAATAGAGAAAATATATCAGTTACTGTAGACACTATGAGTGCAGTATATATAAGCAGTACAATAATGAACAGTTATGTATTATATTTGTGTCCTTTAGTTAGCTCCTGCCTCAGGAACCTCACCAAGATTGTGGAGTTAAGTTGGTGAAGCTGTTAAATAAGTTTTGTATGTATATGTGTTTTGTGTTTCTGTCTTTTGTTCAGAAATAACGATGGTGTAATAACACATTATTTTTTCTCAGGATTCTATGGGCGGCTCTCCGAATGACATCCGTATCTCTGATATGAGGCCCACCCTGGTGGAACCGCCCATGTACAAACCAAAAGTTGTATTACTAGGGAAAGACAAGAAAGGTAGGCCCTAAACTTTTGTCGCTGGTATTCTAATTCAGTACAAACACGACCAATACAATTTAAGGATATGCAATCACTGTTCTCTGATCCCCTATCAGAACACTATAAATGTGCCTATTAGTGATGTTAGAGCAGTTATGGTCAACTTTGACAGTTGATGAAGAGCTGTTACAGTATGCTTCAATTATAATAACTACACTATACAGTATATACAGTACCAGTCAAAAGTTTGGACACACCTACTCATTCAAGGGTTTCTCTTTATTTTTTACTATTGTTTACATTGTAGAATAATAGTGAAGACATCAAAACTATGAAATAACACTTATGGAATAATGTAGTAATCAAAAAAGTGTTAATAAAATCAAAATATATTTTATATTTGAGATTCTTCAAATAGCCACGCTTTGCCTTGATGACATCTTTGCAAGCTCTTGGCATTCTCTCCACCAGCTTCACCTGGAATGCTTTTCCAACAGTCTTGAAGGAGTTCCCACATATGCTGAGCACTTGTTGGCTGCTTTTCCTTCACTCTGCCGTCCGACTCATCCCAAACCATCTCAATTGTGTTGAGGTCGGGGGATTGTGGGGGCCAGGTCATCTGATGCAGCACTCCATCACTCTCCTTCTTGGTCAAATAGCCCTTACACAGCCTGGAGGTGTGTTTGGTCATTGTCCTGTTGAAAAACAAATGATAGTCCCACTAAGCCCAAACCAGATGGGATGGCGTATCGCTGCAGAATGCTGTGGTAGACATGCTGGTTAAGTGTGACTTGAATTCTAAATAAATCACAGACAGTGTCACCAGCAAAGCACCCCCTTACAATAACACCTCCTCCTCCATGCTTTATGGTGGGAACTACACATGCGGAGATCGTCCATTCACCCACACCGCGTCTCAAAAAGACACGGCGGTTGGAACTAAAAATCTTAAATTTGGACTCCAGACCAAAGGACACATTTCCACCGGTCTAATGTCCATTGCTCGTGTTTCTTGGCCCAAGCAGGTCTCTTCTTCTTATTGGTGTCCTGTAGTAGTGATTTATTTGCAGCAATTTGACCATGAAGGCCTGATTCACACAGTCCCCTCTGAACAGTTGATGTTGAGATGTGTCTGTTACTTGAACTCTGTGAAGCATTTATTTGGGCTGCAATTTCTGAGGCTGGTAACTCTAATAAACTTATCCTCTGCAGCAGATGTAACTCTGGGTCTTCCATTCCTGTGGCGGTCCTCATGAGAACCAGTTTCATCATAGCGCTCGATGGTTTTTGCGGCTGCACTTGAGGAAACTTTCAAAGTTCTTGAAATGTTCCGTATTGACTGACCTTCATGTCCTAAAGTAATGATGGACTGTCGTTTCTCTTTGCTTATTTGAGCTGTTCTTGTCATAATATGGACTTGGTCTTTTACCAAATAGCGCTATCTTCTGTATACCCCCCCTACCTTGTCACAACACAACTGATTGGCTCAAATGGATTAAGAAGGAAATACATTCCACAAATTAACTTTGCATTCCAGGTGACTACCTCATGAAGCTGGTTGAGAGAATGCCAAGAGTGTGCAAAGCTGTCATGAAGGCCAAGGGTGGCTATTTGAATAATTTGTTTAACACTTTTTTGTTTACTACATGATTCCATATGTGTTATTTCATAGTTTTGATGTCTTCACTATTATTCTACAATGTAAAAAAAAAAGTAAAATAAAGAAAAACCCTTGAATGAGTAGATGAGTCCAAACTTTTGACTAGTAGTGTATGTCTTAAAGCCAGTATGTATATCCTGAGGCCATACTTTCAAACTGTATTTTCTATCTCACACTGATAAACCAGAGTAAGCTGATTGACTAGTTGTTACAGGCTATTTGTGCTGATATCTCAATCAGTGGGAGGCTGACCCTCTATCAGTAAAAATACCTACTCTCTGCTCTAATCCTGTTCTGACATGAAAAAGCCTCAAGCTTTCTAAGCTCTCCAGTGAAAAATCCTATGTTTGCTATTGTTATTTCTAAATGCATGTGTGTTTCCTCCTGTGAGATTACAAAACATAGTCCTGCAATGCACAATTATTATATAATATCCTTGGGGAGTGTTGTATCCTAATGAGGTATGGTATAAAGCATATTAATTGCAATTTATTACATAATGTCTCGCTTTTGGATTGAGGAGAAAAGGCATCCAATTCTCTCCAGTAGCTTTTGCCCCCCAGCTTTAACCCACATTTTAAGTGGAAACATGAGCAGTGACCTTTTGAAAATGAGATGTTCCCTTAAGCCCCTATTCAGATTAATTTCACAGGTAGCTATCATCAGAGACATACCAATGCTTTTCTCTCCCACTCCCCTGTCAGAATCTATAGATGAGTCAGACCCAGATAAGATGCATTGCCTGAACAACAGTGGCTCGTCAGCCACCTACTCAGACTACTCTCCGTCCCAGGGTTCTTCTGGCTCCTCCAACCCCCCGGGGAATGTGGCCACCCTGCAGGCTGCTGGGAAGGATGGAGGAGTGCCTCAACAACACTGGACCAACAGGTGGGTAGTGGCTCACTGACTCTCAATATACAGTCCCACACTGAACCAGAGACTAGACACTCGCCTGATAACAAACTTACGGTGACCTAGGATCGGAATCGGTCCGCCATCAGCAAAATCAGAGGCTCAGTGGTCTCACAGCCACCTGTGGTCTGATAAGTGCTTGCTAGCTGGGTCATTTCCAGTACTGTTCTGTACTGTGTCAATATGTCGTCCAGCAGGCATCGATTCCACCTGTTGGTTTCCTGAGACAGAGGGGTGTTGTGTAGGGCACCTGGGTGAACAGGAGGTGGAACTCCAGCTGTCAAGCAGCTGTGTGAGGGAAGAGAGTGGTGCACCAAGTCTCTTTTACATCTCTCATTAACATACATCTCCATAAGACTGACAGAGCGTAGCACATCTCTCTCGCTGTCTCTTTCCTCTCTTTCGCTTTCCCTGTCTGTCTGTCTGTCTGTCTGTCTGTCTGTCTGTCTGTCTGTCTGTCTGTCTGTCTGTCTGTCTGTCTGTCTGTCTGTCTGTCTGTCTGTCTGTCTGTCTGTCTGTCTGTCAGCCCAGCCAAGGTCAGAGGGACAGTTCCTCTCCACTCTCTTCTTCATTGAAATGCAGCTGAAACACTACCATTGGGGCTCTTGAAACTGTTTTAGTCAGTCCGTGCCAGAACTTCCGAGAGCATTGTTATTTTTTCCAACTGAATCCTGGCTGAAATTCTACAGATGGAGGTCTCACTGAAAAATACTTCTATTTTTTTTATCTGTGGATACAATTATAGTTGACTTCTACTGATACTTTCAGACCTCTATGGAAAACAGTCCAGCTCAAATCTGTGCATATTTCCCTTTTATGATATATTGGTAAAAAAGCAATTGGATTCCCTTTGAAATGCCAGCAGTATAGCTTCAGGCAAACATGACTTTAAAATACACAGTACCTTTCTATTTTAATGCAGCCTTTGATTTGACCTATCAAAACTCCAAGTCAAGTTGGAGGTCCATTATGAATGTTACCCTCTATTCTATGTAGTAAATATACCTTGATGAAATGATATGTTATGATACCTGTGCCCACTCTCTTTCTGCAGGCTGGCCCAGCAGTTCCCCAAGCCCATTGAGACCAAGCCCTTACTGAGAGACCCCAGAGAGACCCCTCCCTCCAGCACACTGCAGCAGCGCAGCGAGCGACGCCCCCTCAGCGACACCTTTGACCAGTGGAACGACACCTCCCACTACGACAATACAGGCTTCGTGTCTGAAGAGGCTCCTCTGGAGACCCCCAGTGGTAGCAGCAGTGGTAACCCCATGCTGGGCTCAAAGTCCTGCAGCGCCTCCACCTCCCACGGGGGCCGCCGGCCCCTCATGAGGCAGGAGCGCATCGTGGGCATCCCCCTGGAGTTGCAGGATGCCCCTCACCAACACCAACACCCCTCCCACCAATTCCATAATGTCCGCAACACGCCCGAAGCTGAAATGCCTCAGCCTCCCACCCCCAACCCGTGGCAGAACTGGACGAGGACGCCCAGCCCCTTCGAGGACCGCACAGCTTTCCCCTCCAAACTGAGCTCCCCATGCAACAGCCCCAATCCTGACCGCAAGGACTTTGAGCAGGAGCTGCCGGGCACGTTCCCCTCCACAGGGACGTGGGGTTACTTAGACTCCAGAAACTCAGGGCAGGGGCAGGGGCGCAGCAGCCAGCAGGCCAACATGTCCAACATGTACCAACATGTCGAATCCAAGCCCACTAGACCAAGCTCTGGGGCCATGGTGATGAGCAAGAGCTCTGAGCGCCTCTTTCCCATGATGAAGGAGGTGAAGGCTAAGTTCAAGAAGTCCCAGAGTATTGATGAGATAGACATGGGCTCCTACAAGGTGTACAGCATTCCCGTGGACACCTACAGCTCCAGCATAGAGAACCAGGGGAGTGTTGACCGTGCAGACATGCCAGCCCCCATGGAGCAGAGCATGTCCCGGAGCAAGTCTGCCCCCATGCTGGACGATGATGATGCCTACGGAACTAATAGCCAGCAGCAGAAGCCTGCCATCCCCAAGAAGGTCTACCACTTCGACCAGAGCTTCAACCCTCAGGGGGCTATGGATATGAGGAATCAGCAGCAGGAGAGGAGGGCCCCTCCGCCCTTCCCGAACACCCCTGAGTATGTCAACCATCCGGGGAAGACCCTGCCCAAGGAGCTGGTGAGCCCCAGGGGTTACCGGGGTTACCCTCCCATGGACCAGATGTTCTCCTACTCTCAGCCCTCAGTCAACGAGGAGAACCAGCCACCCCAGCAGCAGCAACCCTTCCCCATTCCCAGTCAGCGCTCCCGGCCTGGGTTCCTGAGGCGGGCCGACTCCCTGGTCAGCTCCACAGAGCTGGCCCTGTTCCGCAGGGTTCAGGAGGCCCAGGAGATGCAGCAGAAGTCGGACCACTATGGCCGGCAGCACTTCAAAGGCATGCTGGAGCACCAGAACAGTCTGGCCAGCATGGCCCAGCAGGACCAACAGTACAACAAGAGGAATGGCAGGTACGAGGAAGACTACTCCTCCTACCAGGAGCCCAAGAAGCCCATCATGGGCTACCCCACTAAGAGCCTGACACAGCGGCGGCCTCTGTCGGCCAGGAGTTACAGCACGGAGACGTTCGGGGCGTCCCAGGCCAGGCCTGTGTCTGCCAGACCCACCATGGCTGCCCTGTTGGAGAAGATGCCCCCAGATTATAATCTGAGCACTTGCACTGAGAATATAAAGAGCCCTGATGAGATGAAAATGCGCACCATGCAGCTGCAGCATAAGCCTGACGATATGTCCTCTAACATGCCAGTAGACTGGAGGCAACAGCTGCTTAGACATATAGAGGCCAAACGAATAGACCGGGTAAGTCCGACAACTTCTTATTCACCTTGGGAATAAACCGTTTATTACACGATTGCACACCATCTACATGTGAGCTTCTGTTGTCTTGACCCACACGCCACATGACTGCATGACCGTCAGTATTGACTGCTTAGTTATGTTCTCCAGTTATGGCACCAGTCTCACTTGGAGTTTCACTGTATGTATAAGTTGCACAAACCATGTTTGGTACGTTTTCCTCTCAACGTTCTCTTTCTCCTCTCTTTTATTTTCTTTCTACTATTACTATTAGTATGATATCATACTTTAACAAGACAAGTATATCTGTCTGTACTACTACAATTTGGGTCAGTTTTCCTAAAGCAGGGTCCCCCAACTGGCGGCCCGCGGGGGATTTTATTTGCCCCCACAAGTTTTCTGAGCAAAAACCGAACAAAGCAAAAAACATTGTTAAAATTGTTTTATTGTTGGACATAAAATACTGTAAAAACACCAGCAAATCAGCTCCAAGTGATTTTAATTTAGGAAATCTTTTCCAAAATATTCCCACACATAATAGAGAGATATACACTGAGTATACCAAACATTAGGAACACCTTCCTAAAAATTAGTTGCATCCCCCCGCCCCCCCTTTTGCCCTCAGAACAGTCTCAATTCGTCTGGGCATGGACTCTACAAGGTGTCGAAAGCGTTCCACAGGGATACTGGCCCATGTTGACTCCAATGCTTCCCACAGTTGTGTCAAGTTGGCTGAATGTCCTTTGGGTGGTGGACCATTCTTGATACACACAGGAAACTGTTGAGCGTAAAAAACCCAGCAGCGTTGCAGTTCTTGACACAAACCGGTGCGCTTGGCACCTACTACCATACCTTGTTCAAAGGCACTTAAATATTTTGTCTTGCCCATTCACCATACACAATCCATGTCTCAATTGTCTCAAGGCATAAAAATCCCTCTTTTACTTGTCTCCTGCCCTTCATCTACACTGATTGAAGTGGATTTAACAAGTGACATCAATAAGGGATCATGGCTTTCACCTGGATTCACCTGGTCAGTCTATGTCATGGAAAGAGCAGGTGTTCTTCATGTTTGTACACTCAGTGTATGTGACCGTATACACATGTAAGCAAGGTTTGAAATTAATATGTTTTAGTCAAATATTTTATCTGTTTGGGCTTCTTGCGGTCAATTCGCAGTCTGCTAATTATTTGTACTTATGTTCTGGCGCCCTGACCATCTACTCAAGAAAAAAATCTAGTTGATGATTTCTGCCCTAAAGGGTCTATCAGAGTCCAAAACGTGTACGTGTACGCACAGCAGTGTTCTAGAATATCGGAACGATGGCTTTCATACTTTCAAATCCTCATTCAAATGGAGGATGCGTTTGTGGAGCAGCGTTGGTTGGGAATTCTGGGCAGGTGCGCGTTTGGGCTGTGTATCCCCCGCGGACGGTGGTCTCAGAGCCAAGTAGCTGTGTCGCGATCGGACGCCGAACTATCTGCATCTGTGGACTCTGAATTACGCTTAACACTGATTAAACCTAGTTCTGAATTAGAAAACACTCCAGGACTAGGCTTAATCTGGGTCCGGGAAACCGGCCCTTGATAATATAGGCAAGTACTTCAGTGCTATACATCTCTTAAAGAAAAGTACATACTGTTGCTTTTATGATATACGTAGTCATACTGTATCCATGAGTGTGTTTTAATGTGTTTGTGCTGGTAGCCTACTGTAGTAACTCTGTACTGTTGTTGTTCTGTTTGTCAAGCTCACTTTATCTGTTGCAGCTACGCAATGTGTCTTGGTGCAATCCCGTTAACCCAGTGGCTCACCCATTTACTCATGTCACGTGATTGTTTCCCTCCAATCAGAGCGCTGTCCTTAAGCACAACACAGTAAACTTCGGCATGCTGTGCTCTGGAGGCTATGCTGCACCGCATGCAAGCAGAAGCATGACAATAAACTTTTACAATAACATGAATAAGCATGAAAACCAAACAACACAGTGGCTACCTCTACCCAATGTGAGTATGAACCAGAAAACACAGAAACAGTCTCAGTGCAGTTGAACCCTTTCACATTCATTTCATACAGTGTACTGCATTTCTATTATTTTGTAAGGATAAAAGCTTAAAAACAACATTTATCATAAGCAGAACAATATTACCCATAGCTGCATTTTCCTTACAATGGAGAATGTTTATTTTTATTTGTATCACTTGCCTTAAATATTGAAATGCTATGCCTGTATATCTTTGTTTTATTATAGTCCACTTTATATTCCAATTATTTTACATTCTAATCTTGAGGGATGAAACTTGAGCCCAGAAATAATACCAGCATTAAGAAAACGAGTCTAGACCCGAGACTCATGTATCACGGTATCAGTATAAAATGCATACAGTGAAGCCGAGTATTATACAATTTCTTAGCCAAATGACACCAGCGGTGTCGGTGTGAAACAAGCCTTAAGATGACTGACATGGCAATCCCTCACATTTCAACTTCAAGCCAAGCGCTGTCTTTTATCTGTTGTCTGAAATATTAAAGTGTCTGCAGTGTGTTGCATGTGTGCAATCAATGTGTCAGCTCCGGTGTCTGCTCTGTGCTATTATTACTGTGTAAAGCTATTAATGTACCCTGTGTCACTCAGTAGCCTCAATGCAATGGAGCCTAGTTTATAGGCACTATGCATTTAAGGACACAGACAAGCACATTGTAATGAAAAGCAGATATTGTATCAGAGTTTCTCGCTTGCTTATCTTTCTTGTATAGGTATTTTAGTGCCTATAAGCCAACCTATCATTTTTAGCCTGTCCCAATCTCTCTTAACCTGTCAGTCACAGTCTATTCTTATCAAATAAGTATTGTAAGTGGACGAAATGACAGGAGGTAAACAACCCAACTGATATATTCATACTTATAGGACTTTAAGCTTACCATTATAAAGAAGCTAAGGTCATGATATTGATCCAAGGATACCCGCTGGTTTACTATCTGCAATACTCCGCCGATAGTATTATTATTATCAGTGACTATAACCTTATAATCAATAGAGCAAATTAATTTACCTTTATCTCTGCTAAAACTGTAGTCACGTTAGCAGCAAATACAGGTTACCACCATAGCGGTGATGATACTCTAAATTGTGTTCCTTTACCCTGTTCTCTCTCCAGACCCCCTCTCAACAGAGCAATATATTAGACAACGGCCAGGAGGTGGTCTCTCCCACTACTCAGTGGGCCCCCTACTCACTGGGCAGGAGAGACGTGCCCCCAGAAAACATCATGAAAAAGGTTGGTGCTTTACACAGGCAAAGGACTGGGTGGGAGGCCTGTTTGGAGTGTTGTAATGCCATTGTTAGTTTTAGCCTGAACTATACTGATGACATAGTGCTCATTATCACCCAGCTTGCTGAATGAAACACTGGGCTTGTAGCTCATTCATATATTGAACAAAAATATAAACGCAACATGCAACAATTTCAAAGATTTGACTGAGTTACAGTTCATATAAGGAAATCAGTCAATTGAAATAAATTCATTAGGCCCTAATCTATGGGTTTCACATGACTGGGCAGGGGTGCAGCCATGGGTGGGACTGGGAGGGCATAGGTCCATGTACTTGGCAGCCAAACCCACCCACTGGGGAGCCAGGCCCAGACAATCAGAATGAGTTTTTCCCCACAAAAGGGCTTTATTACAGACAGAAATACTCCTCTTTCGCAACAGCTCTGGTGGACATTCCTGCAGTCAGCATGCCAATTGCATGTTCCCTCAAAACTTGAGACATCTGTGGCATTGTGTTATGTGACAAAACGGCACATTTTAAAGTGGCTTTTTATTGTCACCAGCACAAGGTGCACCTGTGTAATGATCATGCTGTTTAATCAGTTTCTTGATATGCCACACCTGTCAGGTGGATGGATTATCTTGGAAAAGGAAAAATACTCACTAACAGGGATATAAACAAATCTGTGCATAACATCTTTGTCACGGTTTACTAAGCCAGAACCCAGAAGCAGACCAGGACAAGGTGAGTTGAAACGAAGGTGAGTATTTATTTAACAGATTCAAAAAACGATGCAGAATAATCCAGGGGACAGAGCGGGCGGCGGAGATGAGTTGGTGGAGGTGCAGTGGCAGATCCAATAATGGCTCGGCAGCCGCCGACAACCAGGCAGGGGTTGGGTGAAGGTTCCGGGAGATTGACTGCAGATAGAAACAAAACAGAGGTAAGTACACGGCAAGCCAACAAGGTGCAAAACAACAAAACTAACGCTAGAAACTCCAAGGCTGATACAATGATAAACATACTGTTCATGGCTAACGATCCGGCAGGGAATGGATGTCAGGTCAGAGCTTATGAAGGGTGATGATCAGGACCAGGTGTGCAGACCGCTGATGAGATGCAGGTGCGGTTAATCGGGAGATCTCCCGCCTAGCAACGTCGCCCGGCAACCAGGCCGGGAGCGTTCAAGAACCCTCAGGAAACTGGAGATTCCGAGCAGAAAAATGGCAACACAGGCAGGAACCGACTCAGGATGCAGGGTTCATGACAATCTTAGAGAAATAAGCTTTTTGTGCGTATGGATTTCAAAAAAAATTTCACCTTATGAAACATGGGACCAACACTTTACATGTTGCATTTTTGTTTTTCTTCAGTGTATATTTATGACATATCAGTACATTTAATGTCAAATCGCAATCCACCCCCACACATCCATTGTTTTTGAAACAACGGTGACATTACAAGCACATACAGTGCCTTCAGAAAGTATTCAAACCCCTTGACTTTTATCACATTTTGTTGTTACAGCCTGAATGTAAGATTTTGTGTCACTGATCTACACACAATAGCCCATAAAATCAAAGTGGAATTAGGTTTTTAGAAATGTTTACAAATTAATTAAAAATTAAAAGCTGAAATGTCAATAAGTATTCAAACTTTTGTTATGGAAAGCCTAAATAAGTTCAGGAGTAAAAATGTGCTTAACAAGTCACATAATAAACTGCATGGACTCACTCCGTGTGTAATAATAGTGTTTAAATGAGTACCCCATTTCTGTACCCCACACATACAATTGTCTGTATGGTCCAGTGCTTGACTTGGGCAGGAGCTCACCGGAGCTGAATATTAGCTCAAAAGTATTGTGGCGCTCCTGCACCTAGATATAAACTGTTCCAGCAACCAGCATGAGTAACGGCACCTATTTCAGTCCAAGTCAAGCACTGGTAGGGTCCCTCAGTCGAGCAGTGAATTTCAACCACAAAGACCAGGGAGGTTTTCCAATGGTTCGCAAAGAAGGGCACCTATTTGCAGTTGGGTAAAAATAAAACAAGCTGACATTGAATATCCCTTTGAGCATAGTGAAGTTATTAATTACACTTTGGATGGTGTATCAATACACCCAGTCACTACAAAGATACATGCACCCTTCCCAACTCAGTTGCTGGAGAGGAAGGAAACAGCTCAGGAATTTCACTATGAGGCCAGTGGTGATTAAAACAGTTACAATGTTTAATGGCTGTGATAGGAGATAGCTGAGGATGGATCAACAACATTGTAGTTACTCCACAATACTAACACAAATGACATAGTGAAAAGGAAGCCTGTACAGAATAAACAATATTCCAAAATATGCATCATGTTTGCAATAAGGCACTAAAATAATACTGCAAAAACAAATGTGGCAAAGAAATGAACTTTTTGTCCTGAATGCAAAGCGTTATGTTTGGGGCAAATACAACACAACACGTCACTGAGTACCACTCTTCATATTTTCAAGTGTGGTGGTTGCTGCATTATGTTATAGGTATGCTTGTCATCAGCAAGGACTAGGGAGTTTTTTAGGATAAAATTAAACGGAATAGAGCTAAGCACAGGCAAAATCCTAGAGGAAAACTTGGTTCAGTCTGCTTTCCAACAGACACTGGGAGTCTAATTCACCTTTCAGTAGGACAATTACCTAAAACACAAGGCCAAATATACACTGGAGTTGTTTACCAAGACGACATTGAATGTTCTTGAGTGGCCTAGTTACAGTTTTGACTTTCATCGGCTTGAGAATCTATGGTAAGACTTGAAAATGGCTGTCTAGCAATGATCAACAACAAACTTGACAGAGCAGGAAAGAATAAAACATTTAATAATGGGCAAATATTGTACAATCCAGGTGTGCAAAGCTCTTAGAGACTTACCTAGAAAGACTCACAGCTGTAATCAGGAAGGATTACTTTATCCTATCCCAGGTATTCCTTAAAGAGGTGGGGTTTCAAATGTCTCCGGAAGGTGGTGAGTGACTCCGCTGTCCTGACGTCGTGAGGGAGCTTGTTCCACCATTGGGGTGCCAGAGCAGCGAACAGTTTTGACTGGGCTGAGCGGGAACTATGCTTCCGCAGAGGAAGGGGAGCCAGCAGGCCAGAGGTGGATGAACGCAATGCCCTCGTTTGGGTGTAGGGACTGATCAGAGCCTGAAGGTACGGAGGTGCCGTTCCCCTCACAGCTCCATAGGCAAGCACCATGGTCTTGTAACAGATGCGAGCTTCAACTGGAAGCCAGTGGAGTGTGCGGAGGAGCGGGGTGACGTGAGAGAACTTGGGAAGGTTGAACACCAGACGGGCTGCTGCATTCTGGATGAGTTGTAGGGGTTTAATGGCACAGGCAGGGAGCCCAGCCAACAGCGAGTTGCAGTAATCCAGACGGGGAGATGACAAGTGCCTGGATTAGGACCTGTGCCGCTTCCTGTAAGGCAGGTCGTACTCTCCGAATGTTGTAGAGCATGAACCTGCAGGATCGGGTCACCGCCTTGATGTTAGCGGAGAACGACAGGGTATTTTCCAGGGTCACGCCAAGGCTCTTCGCACTCTGGGAGGAGGACACAACGGAGTTGTCAACCGTGATGGCGAGATCATGGAACGGGCAGTCCTTCCCCGGGAGGAAGAGCAGCTCCGTCTTGCCAAGGTTCAGCTTGAGGTGGTGATCCGTCATCCATACTGATATGTCTGCCAGACATGCAGAGATGCGATTCGCCACCTGGTTATCAGAAGGGGGGAAAGGAGAAGATTAGTTGTGTATCATCAGCGTAGCAATGATAGGAGAGGCCATGTGAGGATATGACAGAGCCAAGTGACTTGGTGTATAGCGAGAATAGGAGAGGGCCTAGAACTGAGCCCTGGGGACACCAGTGGTGAGAGCACGTGGTGCGGAGACAGCTTCTCGCCACGCCACTTGGTAGGAGCGACCGGTCAGGTAGGACGCAATCCAGAGTGAGCCGCGCCGGAGATGCCCAGCTCGGAGAGGGTGGAGAGGAGGATCTGATGGTTCACAGTATCAAAGGCAGCAGACAGGTCTAGAAGGACAAGAGCAGAAGAGAGAGAGTTAGCTTTAGCTGTGCGGAGAGCCTCCGTGACACAGAGAAGAGCAGTCTCAGTTGAATGACCAGTCCTGAAACCTGACTGGTTAGGATCAAGAAGGTCATTCTGAGAGAGATAGCAAGAGAGTTGGCTAAAGACGGCACGCTCAATAGTTTTGGAAAGAAAAGAAAGAAGGGATACTGGTCTGTAGTTGTTGACATCAGAGGGATCGAGTGTTGGTTTTTTTGAGAAGGGGTGCAACTCTCGCTCTCTTGAAGACGGAAGGGACATAGCCAGCGGTCAAGGATGAGTTGATCAGCGAGGTGAGGTAGGGGAGAAGGTCACCGGAGATGGTCTGGAGAAGAGAGGAGGGGATGGGGTCAAGCGGGCAGGTTGTTGGGGCGGCCTGCAGTCACAAGTCGCAAGATTTTATCTGGAGAGAGAGGGGAGAAAGAAGTCAAAGCATAGGGTAGGGCAGTGTGAGCAGGACCAGCAGTGTCATTAGACTTAACAAACGTGGATCGGATGTCGTCAACCTTCTTTTCAAAGTGGTTGACGAAGTCATCCACAGAGAGGGAGGAGGGGGGGATTCAGCAGGGAGGAGAATGTGGCAAAGAGCTTCCTAGGGTTAGAGGCAGATGCTTGGAATTTAGAGTGGTAGAAAGAGGCCTTAGCAGCAGAAACAGATGAAGAAAATGTAGAGAGGAGGGAGTGAAAAGATGCCAGGTCGGCAGGGAGTCTAGTTTTCTTCCATTTCCGCTCAGCTGCCCGGAGCTCTGTACTGTGAGCTCGCAATGAGTCATCAAGCCACGGAGCTGGAGGGGAGGACTGAGCCGGCCGGGAGGATAGGGGACACAGAGAGTCAAAGGATGCAGAAAGGGAGGAGAGGAGGGTTGAGGAGGCAGAATCAGGAGATTGGAGGGAGAAGGATTGAGCAGAGGGAAGAGATGATAGGATGGAAGAGGAGAGAGTAGTGGGAGAGAGAGAGCGAAGGTTGCGGCGGCGCATTACCATCTGTGTAGGGGGCAGAATGAGTAGTGTAGGAGGAGAGCGAGAGAGAAAAGGATACAAAGTAGTGGTCGGAGACATGGAGGGGAGTTGCAGTGAGATTAGTAGAAGAGCAGCATCTAGTAAAGATGAGGTCAAGCGTATTGCCTGCCTTGTGAGTAGGGGGACGGTGAGAGGGTGAGGTCAAAAGAGGAGAGGAGTGGAAAGAAGGAGGCAGAGAGAAATGAGTCAAATGTAGACGTAGGGAGGTTGAAATCCCCCAAAACTGTGAGGGGTGAGCCATCCTCAGGAAAGGAACTTATCAAGGCGTCAAGCTCATTGATGAACTCTCCAAGGGAACCTGGAGGGCGATAGATGACAAGGATATTAAGCTTAAATGGGCTAGTGACTGTGACAGCATGGAATTCAAATGAGGAGATAGACAGATGGGTTAGGGGAAAAATTGAGAATGTCCACTTGGGAGAGATGAGGATTCCTGTGCCACCACCCTCTGACCAGATGCTCTCGGGGTATGCGAGAACACATGGTCAGACGAGGAGAGAGCAGTAGGAGTAGCAGTGTTTTCAGTGGTAATCCATGTTTCCGTCAGCGCCAGGAAGTCGAGGGACTGGAGGGTAGCATAGGCTGGGATGAAGTCAGCCTTGTTGGCAGCAGAACGGCAGTTCCAGAGGCTGCCTGAGACCTGGAACTCCAGGTGTGTGGTGCGTGCAGGGACCACCAGGTTAGAGAGGCAGCAGCCACGCGGTGTGAGGCGTTTGTGTAGCCTGTGCGGAGAGGAGAGAACAGGGATAGGCAGAGGCATAGTTGACAGGCTGTAGCAGATGGCTACAATAATGCAGAGGAGATCGGAATGAAATGAACTAAACATCTGGGAAAGGAGAGAGCAGGGCCTCCCTCACCAAAACTCCCAAATATAACTCTCCCAACTTCCACTTTAGAAATTAGAATTGTTGTAAACTACAGCGGTTCAATGTTTCAAGGAATAGACTCAACTTACTTAATTCAGCTAGCTAACTATGACGCCATAGCTAACTAGCATGCTAGCATCCAATAACACACAGTTTAGCACCAATACTTGGTTACAACAAACTACCAATAGTGTGTTAACACACTAAACAGATAATTCGTGTCCGTGTCTAGTTCCTTTCATAACGCAGCAATAATTAAACGTTGGCTAGCTAGCACAAAGATATTGTATTTAGCTGCTACAGTACAGCTAGCTGGTAGTGTTGGCTAGCTAGCAATGGCTGCTGTGTTGACTTTGTTTGAAAAACGGCGTCGCTGCGAACGAATGTAGCTGGCTAAAAGGATATTATATTTAGTTGCTACCGTTGCTAATAGCTACTCGCCAGCTAGTCCAGGAGGTGAGTTAGCTAGCTAGCTAGCTTCGTGCTACACCCGGCACTGCCGAATACAATACTAACCTACAATAATTACATACAATAACTACCCACAACAACCCACGATGCCTACCTACAATACCTAACTACAATCTAAATACATAGTTTAAGCCTTACTCGACAAAGCCCAAGCTATGTATAAAGCCAAACTTACCCTCCTACCCTCCTCAGGTACTCCTTACCCTCCTCAGGTACTCCTGAGTGGCGCAGTGGTCTAAGGCACTGCATCGCAGTGCTAACTGTGCCACTAGAGATCCTGGTTCGAATCCAGGCTCTGTTACCGCCGGCCGCGACCGGGAGACTCATGGGCGGCGCACAATTGGCCCAGCGTCGTCCAGGGTAGGGGAGGGAATGGCCGGCAGGGATGTAGCTCAGTTGATAGAGCATGGCGTTTGCAACGCCAGGGTTGTGGGTTCGATTCCCACGGGGGGCCAGTATAAAAAAAAAAATGCATTCACTAACTGTAAGTCGCTCTGGATAAGAGCGTCTGCTAAATGACTAAAATGTAAATGTAAATGTACCCGACGCCAGCTGTCTGGGTGGCAGACAAGAAGACATTGGTCTTCTGCAATCAGTAGCTGTAATTAAGTATAGTAGCTACTAACTACCTAACGTTATGCGTCATGATTCCCGGTCTTGTCCCTTTTGGTTCCTCCACATTTTTATTTTTATTTTTAAATGGGCTTGTTTATTTAGTTTTATACAACAGGTGGGTCTAATCCTGAATGCTGATTGGTTAAAACCGCATTCCAGCCGGTGTCTATTCCACAAGTTACCACTGGCTACAGTAAATCTATGACGTTAAAATGCCTATTTACTCTGTTCCAGCTGACTGCGCAATCCACTGTCTCATCAGCCCAGCCAAGCAATTAATAAACTTCATCTCCACTATAAAAAACATCTAGACATTATCTCACATTTCTTTTAGTTTTTACAGCGGAGATTTGTATAAACCTTGCTGTCTGTTTCTCCGACATTTGAAACATGGTTTCAATATTCAAATTTGATCTTCAGCTGCCCCATAGTAAGGAACGTGTCGGTAGTCGGAATGAGACAGACAGGCAGGCAGCATTTCTCAGCCAGTCGAAATCATGAATCAGCTGGTATCGTTTTTATGGATATATACAAAGAAATGTATTTACAAAAAAAGTTTAAACGAAATGAAGTGCAGCTAGTTTGCAGTCTTTCCAGCTTCATTTTGAAGTGATCGTGTTAGCTGTGTTGTTGGCTAGCTCCTCTGAACAACAGTGTCCTGACGAGTGAGCACATATTCTATGCCAGGCGAAATCGCGCCTCATTAGCTCTTTGTTATGGATGTATCCAAATAAATTAGAAAACAGTTTAAACGAATGCAAATGCGGCTACTTTGCTGTTATTCTGGCTGCAGTTTTTGACGTGACTGTAAGTTAGCCGTAGTTGGCTAGCTAGCAAGCAAGGGATAAGAATGTTGCCAGCCAGTATGGCAATGGAACATTTAGAACGAACGACTGGGTCGTGTCCATAGATACAGAACAAAAAGACTGAACAACTGGGTCGCGTCTCTAGCAATCGAACCAATAGAACGAACGACAAGCCGGTTTAGGTAGCAACCCTAGATTTGTGTCGGGACTATATCTTGTGGAAGGATGAAATAGTATGAATAAATTAATCCAAATAAAATTTTTTATGAAAATATGTCAATCATTATTTGAATATGTTGGTAACCTGTTGTATAAAAGTGATAATGCCCTCGAAGCCGGTGTTTGAAGGATATATTGGCACAGTTTCGAAGGCATTATCACTTAAGCGATTGCTACAGTATGGCAATTTTTTAAAATGTCAGGAGTCATTTCTAAGCGCCATGATTCATTCCAGCAGCGCGCCATTCTTGCTTGGTCTCCATGGCAACCTCTGTTTGTCAGTGTCTTAGTCACATCATTGTGGTCACATTCTAACCATCAGTGCAAGAATAATGAAAAAGTTAGACCAGGGACTTAAATCTGCTTGGAAATCTATGGCCTTCATGTACATATCTCCCTCAAATACTTCGTACCTCTTCACATTGATCTGGTACTGACACTCCCTGTTTACTGTATAGCTCCATTCTTGTGTATTTTATTTTATTCCTCTTGTGGAATTTCTAAGCGCCATGATTCATTCCAGCAGCGCTCCATTCTTGCTTGGTCTCCATGGCAACCTCTGTTTGTCAGTGTCTTAGTCACATCATTGTGGTCACATTCTAACCATCAGTGCAATAATAATGAAAAAAGTAGACCAGGGACTTCCTATGAATTATTAATGCACAGAGAAAACTGTGGGTTGTGTATCCTGTTTTATTACTTAAACTGAACAAAAATATAAAAGCAACATGTAAAGTGTTGGTCCCATGTTTCATGAGCTGAAATAAAAGATCCCAGAAATGTTCCATACGCACAAAAAGCTTATTTCTCAAATGTTGTGCCCAAATTTGTTTACATCCCTGTTAGTGAGCATTTCTCCTTAGCCAAGATAATCCATCCACCTGACAGGTGTGGCATATCAAGAAGCTGATTAAACAGCATGATCATTACACAGGTGCCCCTTGTGCTGGGGACAATAAAAGGCCCTCTAAAATGTGCAGTTTTGTCACACAACACAATGCCACAGATATTCAAGTTTTCAGGGAGCGTGCAATTGGCATGCTGACTGCAGGAATGTTCACCAGAGCTGTTGCCAGATAATTGAATGTTCATTTCTTTACCATAAGCCGCCTCCAACGTCCTTTTAGAGAATTTGGCAGTACGTCCAACCGGCCTCACAACAGCAGACCACGTGTATGGCGTTGTGTGGGTGAACAGTTTGCTGATGTCAACGTTGTGAACAGAGTGCCCCATGGTGGCGATGGGGTTATGGTATGGGAAGGCGTAAGCTACGGACAACGAACACAATTGCAGTTTATTGATGGCAATTTGAATGCACAGAAATACAGTGAGGCCCATTTTTTAAAAGTTATCTGTGACCAACAGATGCATATCTGTAATCCCAGTCATGTGAAATCCATAGATTAGGGCCTAATGAATTTATTTCAATTGACTGATTTCCTCAAATGAACTGTAACTCAGTAAAATCTTTGAAATTGTTGCATGTTGCGTTTATATTTTTGTTCAGTATATATAATGTAGACGACACTGAAGTGGCCTTGTTAGAGTTTTGACTTAAATCGGTTTGAAAATGTATGGCCTTCATGTACATATCTACCTCAAATACCTGTACCTTTGCACATTGATCTGGTACTGGTACTCCCTGTATATAGCTCCATTCTTGTGTTACTTTGTATTATTACTTTTAAACTGCATTGTTGGGAAGGGCTTGTAAGCAAGCATTGCATGGAAAAGTCTACACCAGTTGTATTCAGGGCATGTGACAAATAACATTTGATTTGATGACAGGATTTGCAGGGAAGTTTCTATATGGTCATTCAGGCTTGAAGAAGCATGCAGCACCTCATCTGTCTTATATCCGCCATTTTGTAAGACGTGACGTTTGCATCTTTGCAGCTTCCTGACTCTTTGCCTAACGGGTTGAATTACCCACAGGCAGGCGGCCACCACCCCCACCCCCACCAATCACAGACCATGATCGTGACGTCCGCATCGGCCACACCCCCACACCGCTCGGTGCGGGACCAGCAGTACGAGGGCGCCATCAACAAGATCTCCATCCAGCAGTACCAGTCTCCTCTGCCCATGGCCACCACCACCCGGCCCCAGAGCGCACGCTGCCTCATACAGACCAAAGGCCAGAAGAGCATGGACGACTTCCAGGAGCAGGTTGGCCATTACACTATCTGTCTCTCTCTCTCTCTCTATATGTCTCTTTGATTGTCTCTGTGTTTCTCTCTCTCTCTCTCTCTCTCTCTCTCTCTCTCTTTCTCTGTGTTTGTCTCTGTGTGTTGGTCTCGCTCACCCCCGCCCTTTCAATCATCCTTTCATTCTTTCTCCCTTTCAATCTGTCACCAACAGATCTCTGAGAGGCCTATATTATGGCTAGCGGCATATAGAGAGGAGAGATGTTGCACCATGTAATTACACAGTTATACAATACCAAATGTCTATTTTTGGCATGATGTTGTTTTTGTGTCATTTGGTAGTTCTGTCTGCGGATAGAGAAGAATCCAGGTTTAGGGTTCAGCATCTCAGGGGGAATCAGTGGCCAAGGGAACCCCTTCAAGCCTTCTGACATGGTAAGATTAAAGCAGCTAAATGTTCTCTGTGTGCATGTGATACTGTGCAGTCTGTGCCAAGGAACATGTTCCATTTTTCTCTTATTCCTTAAGGTGTTTGAATAACCACTGCACAGCACTGTATGTTTCACTTCCGAGTTTCCATGGTAACAGGTGCTACTGCAACACTGTATGGGGTGCTGCAGTTGACTTGGTTAACTTTGAACCTTTTTATTATACGCCAATAATGAGCAAGAATGAAGAAAAGACAACACTTATGTGGCAATGATTTGTAATGTAGTCATAAGGTTGGCAAATGTCCAATAGTTCAATAGTGTCTTGTTGCCATGTAACAGCAAAGAAAAGAGCCGGTGAGAAAAATGTCCATAGCTTTGCATTTACAATTTTTCAAAATCAGTTACAATGTTGCCGCTGGCAATTTTTCCCCTTATTATCGTTTTAAAAGATCAAAGCCTTACATTGACATTAGATTTGTATGGGGAAGGTCTTGTAAGCCATAGGAATAGAATTCAGATTCAATGTTGTAAACATTGTTATAGCCATTGAATGTGTTGTATATTTTGTATGCATATCATCTCCCATCTTAACACCCCACTGAAAGGTGGTGCATGCTGATTGCTGAGGATATCTTCTATGGGCCTGCTTTCCTGTGATGCCTCAAGGACTACCTGCTGTAATAATACTTGAGTCATTAGATGATAGTAATGTTATTCGGGTTCAAGTGAGGTTTAACTGTTTAACTGTGTTGAATGAGGCTCTTCATATAGTATTATGAGCATTTTCATATGGTTTAAACGCATGCAAAGATTGGTATACTTATAATCTCTGCCTTGACTAGCCATTTTTTGGAAACATGCAATGTAAAAAACATCCCCCAGTGTCCATATTTTTGTAAATAGCTGGAAAAATATATTTTTTATATTAACTGTATTAGTACTGTTAATATGTTTAAATTAAAGGTAGACGTAAATGCCATGTAAGTACATCTAGTTCTTGAATTTAACCAACAGCACACATAGACAAGCTTTTAAAAAATATATCTTGTGAAAAATCCTTACGGTAGTTGTCTGCTTTTTACAGACTAGCTAAATCTACAAAGTTAATGTTGGCAATGGCATATCAATCAAAATCAAGCACAGAATTTGAGTTCGAGAAAAACACAAACAAAAGCACCAAACACCCAGTTTCAAAGGCAAAGATTCTAAACCATCTTCACCATGTGGTTCCTAATCTCATATCACTTTTGACTTATAGGGTATCTTTGTTACTAGGGTACAGCCTGATGGACCGGCCTCCAACCTGCTACAGCCTGGGGACAAAATACTGAAGGTAACCATGTTCTTCATCACCGCATCGATCATCATTGTCCTCTGAGTCTGTGAGAGCGCATCCTCCCTCCGCCACATTGCCAGTAGAGGCTTTGCATGTGGTATTTTGTGCTGGACGTACGTGTGTCTACCAAGTGAGCATGGTCCTCTGTTTTGACCTCTGTCAAACCTCCAACATGCTTTACTTGTTCCCATGTCAGACAAAACTAATAGTGCTTATTGTGTCCTAATAAAGGCCCATAGAAACAGATTAAAACACCTAAGTGGATAACATACAAGTAACTTTACTGATATGATAGGATTCCTAATGTGATGTTTTATATGCATGAAAACTAAGTAGCAACCAGCAATTTAATGTGCTGGATGAATTGGTTTGTTTCTGAAATACTAGTGAAGGTCAAAGTACAACCTGGGCCCGTATCTACAAAGCGTCTCAGAGTAGAAAATTGGTCGTGCTGGGAATAGAGACATTTTTACTCCTATTCTTATGAGTAAAAATAAAAGCTATGCATGAAGCCTCTTTCATAAGAGTCCCACCTGAGGGGCAGCGAGTCAGTGGTTACTAGCTGGCTTTGCTAATAGCTACTTTATTGAGGAAAAATGTACTTACTATGACTGTGATATGTGGTTGTCCCACCTAGCTATTTTAAGATTAATGCACTAACTGTATGTTGCTCTGGATAAGAGCTTCTGCTAAATGACTAAAATGCTAAATGTTCCTGTGCCACATGTAATTGCTTTGGAGTTGTTAAAATAATGTCTTGATATTTCTATATGATCAATCCATAAATAATCTAGACCTAGACCATGCAACAGTACCTCTTGCGCATTTGACAATGATTTCACATGAGGGCTATTTCACATGATATGCATAAATACTTACAGTATAACCACTAGGCTAATAAATAAACACATATTTTTCTTTCAATTATTTAATTAACCTACATAATGTTATTTCAAGTTATCCCTTTGGAGCACAATATCACATTGGTAAAGAAAAGATGCCTAAATTGACCATGCCTATCGTTGGGCAATTGAAGGCAACTAGGGCCAATGTTAGCTTTGATTGTGTTTGATGAAAATGATAGAACCTTAAAACATTTTATGCAACATTATCGGCAACTGACTTGTTGCCTACTGTGCCAAAGTGATATATCGGTAATATTATATAAATGCCACTTTTAACAAACATCAGAATTGGTTAAAAAAAGGTTATGCATGCCAACATGTTAGGCAGGAATTAAGAATAGGCAAAGTAATTGGGTCAGGTGAAAATATATCAATTGTTTTACCATTTCAACATTTCATGTAGCCTACAGTCACATTCAATGTTGTTATCTGAAGTCTGATATAGTTCACAGCTGGCAATGCTTCATCGCGATTGGTTATTCCCAATCATTTGCAACAATATCAATGAGCGTCATCACTATATTTCCTTAGCGGCACCTCAAACTCTCGTGATTACCAGCTGAGTGAAACTTTGATGAATTGATTAAATTACACCTGGCTCAGAGTTTGTCTGAGCAGTGTCTTAACATCATCCTAAAACCTACTCTGAGCTGGGTTTTTGTTGTTGTCTTAAACCAGGTTTTAACAGGATTCCTAGCATATTTTCTGAGATGCTTTGTGGATATGGCCCTTGATTTAAACTTTTTTGATAATCTTGAAAGCCCTGCAGCCATTTCTTCTCAACTATTTTCTCTATCTTTTCAACTTTGCATTGTGCAGCAGAGATTGCATCGGGTCTTCTTTTCTCCTTCAGTATCATCAGATCCCCCAAGTCTCTTTTTCTAAATACTTCAGGAGTAAACCTTTTAGGAAGAGCATAAGAGCTCTTCCACCCCATGCGATAAGAAACAAATTACACACTATGATGTAGTGTTGTATTTAGCTTAGGTAGAGGGCTGTTATTTTAAAGGGAACTCACCATCACACATACAGTACATATGGATGACGTTGTCAAAGTAAGTGTTTCCCATAGTGCAGAGAGGGAACTGTACCCCTGTAGATTGTCCGATTCCTGGTCCATGTGAAGCTACTGTCCAGGCTAGTCAAACACCTGACAGTGAAGCCTACATGAACAAGCCAGGCTCTCTGTGCCAATACAATTTAATGGGATTGGAATAGTCCCTACAGTAATTGGCATGTCTCTTGTATCTGTGTGGCTTTAAATGTGTGCTAGTAGAAGCCCTCGCCCCTCGCCCACCTGTAGCCTGCAGAAGCAGGAACCTCTCTACTCTCTCCACAGATGCAAGTGTTAGCTGAAGGACAGACCTCTAAAGATCCACTTCTCTCCTCCTTCTCTTCTTTACAGCATGACCTCCTCCTCCTGTGTGCATCTCTCTGCTTTGTCTCTCCTCTTTTCCTTGACAGTGTTGTTTGTTTATCTCCTCTGAGCTAGGGCTATTCCCAGTCCTCTCCGTGCCACCCTGCCCCGCCCCGCCCTGCCCCTTCTCACCCACGTCACTCTGTTCACCCTCTGCTTAATTTTTGCATTGCAGGCCAATGGACATAGTTTTTTACACATGGAACATGAAACTGCTGTGTCTCTTCTGAAGAATTTCCAGAAAACTGTGGACTTGGTAATCTTAAGGGAGAGCACAATTTAAATATTTTTTATAACATTAGTGCTTCTCACCCAAACGGGTTGTGGAAATGTGTAAAACCGGTTTTTATCTAGGAACAGTGACATTTGCCGATTGCTGGACCAATGGCAAATACTAGTGCCAAATGTACTATAGGATACATATCTTATAACCTATCTATTAATTTTATGTAAACAGGAATTGTATCTCTTGAGTTGATGTGAACGAAAGTAATTTTTGTCATTCAGACTGAGGCTGTAGGTTGGAGCAATTTTCTTAGTTTTTATTTGGACATTTTTTGCGTATTTATATTGCCTTTTATTTTGTACCTTTTTCATTGTAGCTTCTCATTTTACTCTCGAGCATGAAAACACACTAGCTCTTTAGGAATTACATTCACCATAAACACTGCCTCAACTTTGTATATGCCTTGGGTAAATATTTTCATTTACAATAAAGACATGAACAGTAGCGAGAGGAATGGTACAGAAAATACATTTTTTCAATGTTCTTGAATTGTTGAAATTAATTGTGTAAAAAAAATCCTACCTTAATACATGGCCAATTTATCAACAGTATAAAAAATTAAAAAATCATTATAGGTTTTCCCACTGGTTTATTTCATGAATGTATTAACACTATATTGATCGTTATTCCCAACCAGTCACTACATTCTATAAGGTAGATTTTTGGTAGTTGCTCAATAATGTATATGTTTGCACAAATGAGCTACATTTTAAAAGTAGAGCAATATTCTATCCCACATCTGAAAGTATTTTTGATTACAAGACTACCCTAGAGGGCCATCTGCTGGCTACATTATGTGTTTACACGTATGTACTGTAATTGCTCCAAGGAGTATGTAATGTCACATACCTCCACATTCATCTCCTAAAGAATTTACATACAGAAAAGTTGTAACATTGTTTCTCTTCTGTTTATGTATTTTATTTAATTTTTTTCGCACTGATTTGAAGTGGTGTGAGTCATTTTACTGAGCTTTTCAGCACCACTCTGTAGAACACAAAATTACTTTTGATGTCTTCATTTTAAGCACAGTTTATTATGAGAATGTGCTATTGGAAAAGTATTCATGTGAGAATTATGTATAATTTTTTAAACAATGCTACTGACCAGAATAGCCATTTCACTTTGTTCCATTTCTGGATGGATGTTCATTTTAAGTTCTGATGTTACAGCATGCTTTCATGTTTATAATGATCTTTGGATCTATTTTTGGGATACATTCTCTGTGTTCAAATTTTAGGGTCTCTCTCATAAATACATTTCTCTCATTGCAAACCGGTGAGGTTTGCAAAGAGACAAATTTTTACATTGTGACATTTGATGCCATTTTATTACAATCAAAAACATACACCTTATGAGCCCTAACAATGTTTCATAACTATTTTTGTCAAATGTAGCATCAATTGTGACATTCTTGAGCAAAACCAAGCACCTATAACCCTATGGAGGGACCCTGGTTGAATTGAATTTGTGCCAAGCTAAGCTGGTATGTGGTACTTCAATATCCAGTCAATTATGAGTTAAAATGTTCAAGATATTGTGAGATAATATAATTATTTTTAATAAATGTTTTCAGGTTATTATTCATAATTTATTGATATACCTTAGCTTTGCTCAAATTGCGCGATTTTATAAGGACAATGAAAAAGTATGGATGAAGTACTTATGACTTGGAGAATAAAAGCTGTACTATCAAATGTATAAAACATATTTCTACAGTAATTGTGAATTTGTGTTATACAAATATATTATATATGAATATAAAAATGGTCATTTTTGTATATGTTTAAAATACAATTAAATATTTAAAAAAGCGAATATATGGTACTATTCAGTCTAATTGCAGTGTTGATGTAAATAATTGTGACTGAAAACACATTGAGATAATTTATTCCTATAGATTGTGAATGTACTCCAAGATTTTGCAGTATGAAGACTAACTGGACTTGAATGCTGCTTCATTTTTTGTGCTAAAAGTAATTTTAACTATTGAAAGAGAATTATTCTGTTTAGTTGGACAAATTTAGTGACACTTTATTATACTATTTATTTGCACATGCAAGTTTAATCCTTCCATTTCTTTTTATGTATTAACACAAAGACGTAATTGTTGAAGTGTATATATATATATATATATATATATATATATATATATATATATATACACTACCAGTCAAAGGTTTGGACACACCTACTCATTCGAGGGTTTTTCTTAATTTTGTTCTATTTTTTACATTGTAGAATAATAGTGAAGACATCAAAACTATGAAATAACAAATATGGAATCATGTAGTAACCAAAAAAGTGTTCAACAAATCAAAATATATTATATATTTGAGATTCTTCAAATAGCCACCCTTTGCCTTGATGACAAGTGCAGTCGCAAACACCATCAAGCGCTATGATGAAACTGGCTCTCATGAGGACCGCCACAGGAATAGAAGACCCAGAGTTACCTCTTCTGCAGAGGATAAGTTCATTAGAGTTACCAGCCTCAGAAATTGCAACCCAACAAATTATTCACAGAGTTCAAGTAACAGACACATCTCAACATCAACTGTTTAGAGGAGACTGTGTGAATCAGGCCTTCATGATCGATTGCTGCAAAGAAACCACTACTAAAGGACACCAATAAGAAGAAGAGACTTGCTTAGGCCAAGAAACATGAGCAATGGACATTAGACCGGTGGAAATGTGTCCTTTGGTCTGGAATCCAAATTTGAGATTTTTGGTTCAAACCGCTGTGTCTTTGTGAGACGCGGTGTGGGTGAACGGATGATCTCCGCATGTGTAGTTCCCACTGTAAAGCATGGAGGAGGAGGTGTTATGGTGTGGGGGTGCTTTGCTGGTGACACTGTCTGTGATTTATTTAGAATTCAAGGCACACTTAACCAGCATGGCTACCACAGCATTCTGCAGCGATACGCCATCCCATCTGGTTTGGGCTTAGTGGGACTATCATTTGTTTTTCAACAGGACAATGACCCAACACACCTCCAGGCTGTGTAAGGGCTATTTGACCAAGAAGGAGAGTGATGGAGTGCTGCATCAGATGACCTGGCTTCCACAATCCCTTGATCTCAACCCAATTGAGATGGTTTGGGATGAGTCGGACCGCAGAGTGAAGGAAAAGCAGGCAACAAGTGCTCAGCATATGTGGGAACTCCTTCAAGTGTTGGAAAAGCATTCCAGGTGAAGCTGGTGGAGAGAATGCCAAGAGTGTGCAAAGCTGTCATCAAGGCAAAGGCTGGCTATTTGAAGAATCTCAAATATAAAATATATTTTGATTTGTTTAACACTTTTTTGGTTACTACATGATTCCATATGTGTTATTTCATAGTTTTGATGTATTCACTACTATTCTACAATATAGAAAATCGTAAAAATAAAGAAATACCCTTGAATGAGTAGGTGTATCCAAACTTTTGACTGGTACTGTATATATATATATGTGTGTATATATATATGTGTATATACAATGGGGAGAACAAGTATTTGATACACTGCCGATTTTGCAGGTTTTCCTACTTACAAATCATGTAGAGGTCTGTAATTTTTATCATAGGTACACTTCAACTGCGAGAGACGGAATCTAAAACAAAAATCCAGAAAATCACATTGTATTATTTTTAAGTAATTAATTTGCATTTTATTGCATGACATAGGTATTTGATCACCTACCAACCAGTAAGAATTCCAGCTCTCACAGACCTGTTAGTTTTTCTTTAAGAAGTCCTCCTGTTCTCCACTCATTACCTGTATTAACTGCACCTGTTTGAACTCGTTACCTGTATAAAAGACACCTGTCCACACACTCAATGAAACAGACTCCAACCCCTCCACATTGGCCAAGACCAGAAAGCTGTGTAAGGACATCAGGGATAAAATTGTAGACCTGCACAAGGCTGGGATGGGCTACAGGACAATAGGCAAGCAGCTTGGTGAGAAGGCAACAACTGTTGGCGCAATTATTAGAAAATGGAAGAAGTTCAAGATGACGGTCAATCATCGTCGGTCTGGGGCTCCATGCAAGATCTCACCTCGTGGGGGATCAATGATCATGAGGAAGGTGAGGGAACAGCCCAGAACTACATAGCAGGACCTGGTCAATGACCTGAAGAGAGCTGGGACCACAGTCTCAAAGAAAACCATTAGTAACACACTACGCCGTCATGGATTAAAATCCTGCTGCGCACGCTAGTTCCCCCTGCTCAAGCCAGCTCATGTCCAGGCCCGTCTGAAGTTTGCCAATGACCATCTGGATGATCCAGAGGAGGAATGGGAGAAGGTCATGTGGTCTGATGAGACAAAAATAGAGCTTTTTGGTCTAAACTCCACTCGCCGTGTTTGGAGGAAGAAGAAGGATGAGTACAACCCCAAGAACACCATCCCAACCGTGAAGCATGGAAGTGGAAACATCATTCTTTGGGGATGCTTTTCTGCAAAGGGAACAGGACGACTGCACCGTATTGAGGGGAGGATGGATGGGGCCATGTATCGCAAGATCTTGGCCAACAACCTCCTTCCCTCAGTAAGAACATTGAAGATGGGTCGTGGCTGGGTCTTCCAGCATGACAACGACCCGAAACATACAGCCAGGGCAACTAAGGAGTGGCTCCGTAAGAAGCATCTCAAGGTCCTGGAGTGGCCTAGCCAGTCTCCAGACCTGAACCCAATAGAAAATCTTTGGAGGGAGCTGAAAGTCCATATTGCCCAGCGACAGCCCCGAAACCTGAAGGATCTGGAGAAGGTCTGTATGGAGGAGTGGGCCAAAATCCCTGCTGCAGAGTGTGCAAACCTGGTCAAGACCTACAGGAAACGTATGATCTCTGTAATTGCAAACAAAGGTTTCTGTACCAAATATTAAGTTCTGCTTTTCTGATGTATCAAATACTTATGTCATGCAATAAAATGCAAATTAATTACTTAAAAATCATGTGATTTTCTGGATATTTGTTTTAGATTCCGTCTCTCACAGTTGAAGTGTACCTGATAAAAAATTACAGACCTCTACATGCTTTGTAAGTAGGAAAACCTGCAAAATCGGCAGTGTATCAAATACTTGTTCTCCCCACTGTATATATATATATATATATACAGTGAGGGAAAAAAGTATTTGATCCCCTGTTGATTGTGTACGTTTGCCCACTGACAAAGTCATGATCAGTCTATAATTTTAATGGTAGGTTTATTTGAACAGTGAGAGACAGAATAACAACAAATAAATCCAGAAAAACGCATGTCAAAAATGTTATAAATTGATTTGCATTTTAATGAGGGAAATAAGTATTTGACCCCTCTGCAAAACATGACTTAGTACTTGGTGGCAAAACCCTTGTTGGCAATCACAGAAGTCAGACATTTCTTGTAGTTGGCCACCAGGTCTGCACACATCTCAGGAGGGATTTTGTCCCACTCCTCTTTGCAGATCTTCTCCAAGTCATTAAGGTTTCGAGGCTGACGTTTGGCAACTCAAACCTTCAGCTCCCTCCACAGATTTTCTATGGGATTAAAGTCTGGAGACTGGCTAGGCCACTCCAGGACCTTAATGTGCTTCTTCTTGAGCCACTCCTTTGTTGCCTTGGCCGTGTGTTTTGGGTCATTGTCATGCTGGAATACCCATCCACGACCCATTTTCAATGCCCTGGCTGAGGAAGGAGGTTCTCACCCAAGATTTGACGGTACATGGCCCCGTCCATCATCCCTTCGATGCGTTGAAGTTGTCCTGTCCCCTTAGCAGAAAAGCACCCCCAAAGCATAATGTTTCCACCTCCATGTTTGACGGTAAGGATGGTGTTCTTTGGGTCATAGGCAGCATTCCTCCTCCAAACACGGCGAGTTGAGTTGATGCCAAAGAGCTCCATTTTGGTCTCATCTCACCACAACACTTTCACCCAGTTCTCCTCTGAATCATTCAGATGTTCATTGGCAAACTTCAGACGGCCCTGTATATGTGCTTTCTTGAGCAGGGGGACCTTGCGGGCGCTGCAGGATTTCAGTCCTTTACGGCGTAGTGTGTTACCAATTGTTTTCTTGGTGACTATGGTACCAGCTGCCTTGAGATCATTGACAAGATCCTCCCGTGTAGTTCTGGGCTGATTCCTCACCGTTCTCATGATCATTGCAACTCCACGAGGTGAGATCTTGCATGGAGCCCCAGGCTGAGGGAGATTGACAGTTCTTTTGTGTTTCTTCCATTTGCGAATAATTGCACCAACTGTTGTCACCTTCTCACCAAGCTGCTTGGCGATGGTCTTGTAGCCCATTCCAGCCTTGTGTAGGTCTACAATCGTGTCCTTGACATCCTTGGAGAGCTCTTTGGTCTTGGCCATGGTGGAGAGTTTGGAATCTGATTGATTGATTGCTTCTGTGGACAGGTGTCTTTTATACAGGTAACAAGCTGAGATTAGGAGCACTCCCTTTAAGAGTGTGCTCCTAATCTCAGCTCGTTACCTGTATAAAAGACTCCCGGGAGCCAGAAATCTTTCTGATTGAGAGGGGGTCAAATACTTATTTCCCTCATTAAAATGCAAATAAATGTATAACATTTTTGACCAGCGTTTTTCTGGATTTTTTTGTTGTTATTCTGTCTCTCACTGTTCAAATAAACCTTCCATTAAAATTATAGACTGATCATTTCTTTGTCAGTGGGCAAACGTACAAAATCAGCAGGGGATCAAATACTTTTTTCCCTCACTGTATATATATATATATGTGTGTGTGGGGGGGGGGGGGGGAGGTTAGAATGCATTTTGCAGACGCTATCTGTACATATTTAAGATCCATTTTTATAAATAATATATAAAATTTAACAAAAAATGTTGTGCAGCAAATAACAGAGCCATTTTCGGCTTTGGATGTAAAATTTTTCAGTATGTAAGAAGTGTTTTGAATAATGTATGAAAGTCTATTGTACAAATAATAAAAATGTCACTATTGTTATTCTCATGGTCCTCTGTGGTCTTTATACTGTACAATCATCATATCAAAAACAGTATTTCCTTATTTATGAAGTTCCTACATTATGAAGTTTATTTGAACATATTTCATATAATGCAGTTGTATGTGTATGTTTATGAGATGTTTATATTTTAAGGCTGGTACATTCTCAATGCCCTCCACACTTCACTTCGCCACCACTAGGGGGTGATGTAACACGTGAAACTGTAGATAAAGAACATAGACAACACTAACAAAGGATCAAAGCACCAAACACACGGCTGCCATGTACACTTTTAATGTGGATGGATTTGAATCCATAGAGTTGTTCGAAAGCGACTGAAGAAGACATATTACTTATTTTTTTTTAGGCTAAAAGGTACAGTAAACAATCAAATATACACTGAGTGTACAAAACATTAGGAACACCTTCCTAATATTGAGTTGCACCCCTTTTGCCCTCAGAACAGCCTCAATTCGTAGGGCCTTGGACTCTACTAGGTGTTGAAAGCATTCCACAGGGATGCTGGCCCATGTTGACTCCAATGCTTCCCACAGTTGTGTCAAGCTGGCGGGATGTCCTTTGGGTGGTGGACCATTCTTGACACATGGGAAACTGTTGAACGTGAAAAACCCAGCAGCATTGCAGTTCTTGACACACTCAAACCACCTGCCACCTACTACTATACCCTGTTCAAAAGGCACTTATCTTTTTTTCTTGCCCATTCACCCTCTGAATGGCATACATACACAATCCATGTCTCAATTGTCTCAAGGCTTAAAATTCCTTCTTTAACCTGTCTCCTCCCCTTCATCTACACTGATTAAAGTGGATTTAACAAGTGACTTCAATAAGGGATCATAGCGTTCACCTGGATTCACCTGGTCAGTCTATGTCATGGAAAGAGCAGGTTTTCCTAATTTGTACACTCAGTGTATCTCCACAGTGTCATTCGACATTAATTATTGAGAGTTATAGAACATTTAAAAAGTCTGTCTGGATCTGAGTATCAAACAGGTCAAGGAAAATCAGTAGAATTTCATCAGATTATCTTGCAATAACCATACATTCAGAAGTAAACCCATGCATTATGTTATGAAACATTGAATGCAAAACTTTCCAAAATAATAAGCTTGCTAGTACACATTTTGTTGAAAAATATCACATTTTTTTCTCTCCATATATTGAGAAAAAGAACCCACAATAAGACAGGCTTTTCAGTTTGGAATGCCATGAAATATTGCTATTGGTTGATGATCTTGTAAACAATATTACAGCAGCGTCTCCCTGTAGTAGTCGTTCATATTGTATATCTTAAATCAAACAACAAGATAAGTTACGCTTCAAATCATAGGCTCCAATGTCATGAACATTTACAGAACAATTGCAGTAAGTTTCAAGGCAAATATCAAACTGATTAATCATCAAATTTTATTTTCTCACCTATCTCATCATGAGTTTTGTTGCCTTTAATGCAATTCACTATGTAGGGATCCTGCTTGGTAGGAACTCTAGGACATCATCAGTTCCTCTGGCTACGATGGCTGCTCAGGGGTTGCGTAAAGGATTTCCATCCAGCATGAGGGCCCTGAGGAGAATACAAGGGAGAAATGAGTGAGAGACCAGATTCAAGACAGCTTAAAAGATTGATATACAACAAGTACATACTTCTCTCTGGACAACAACAGCTCAGACAAAATCACAACTACAGTATATGGATCACTTTAATTGGATGTCCTAAAGCTCATACTTTTTCTGATTGCTATTCAACATCACACCTGACCCAAATATAGTGTCCCCTAAACCCAGTGTCACATCCTGGTACCTACCCCAGGCTGGTGCAGTTGCCGAGTTCAGGTGGCACCTGCATGATGTCATTGTTCTGCAGGTCTAGAGTGGAAAGCTTGTCCAGAGCTTTAAGCTGCAGTGGGTCGATGGCTCCCACCTTGTTGCTACTGATCAAAATGGTCTCCAGGGTAGGAACCTGGTACAGCACTTCCGGGAACAACTTAAACCTGTCAAAATATGACATGTCAAATGAATCATCAGTATTACCAATTATCTGTGAACAGCACGATGATTACATCCCTTTAATGTAAGCATTTCATTATACTGTTTTACACCTGCTATATCCTGTGCACGTGATAAATAAACGTTGAAACCATTAAGATCTGAGTGCTTACATGGTGAATGACAGTGTCACGACTTCGGACGAGGCTGCCTCCCCTCCTTGTTCGGGCAGGCTTCAGCGTTCGTCGTCACCGGAGTACTAACCACTGCCGCCCCAATCATCATCACAATTGTCTTGTCTCGTTATCACACACACCTGGTTCTAATCCCCTAATTCGTCCGTGTATAAGTGTTCCCTCTGCCCCCTTGTCCTTGTGGGTGATTGTTTATTGTGAAGGTTAGTGAAGCTCGGTGGAGCTCGTGTATATTGTTAGACGGGAGTATTTTCCTGTGTGCCTTGTATTTTCCAGTGCACCTGTTTTGTGCCCTGGAGTATGTTTGACGCAGTTCTGCATAAACATGTATTTTGCGGATTAAAGCCTGTTATTCTGTGATTTACCCTCCTGCGCCTGACTCCTTCAACACCACCTCATCACAGAATCACCCACCCGAATATGGAGTCAACGGGAGAAGAGTGCATGCCTGGAGTCATGGCACGGGTCCAGGATCATTCCACGATGCTGGCCAGCTTGGGGGAAGCGATGGATCGGGTCCTTCAGGTCGTCCAACGCCTGGAGAGGAGAGAACCCGATCTGTCGAGACCAGCTGGCCAACCGCATCCAGCCACCTACACCCCAGCACCCGGAGGGATCCAGATATCCCGACCACGGGCGTTTGATGGGACGACGTGCCAGGGATTCCTCCTCCAATTGGAGATTTACTTTGCCAGCTTCAGGCCGGAACCATCGGAGCAGGAGAAGGTGTCCGTCCTCGTTTCCTGCCTCTGTGGGAAACCCCTGGAGTGGGCCAATGCGGTGTGGAACGAAGGAGGAGCTGCGCTGGAGGACTACAGGGAGTTCGCTCGCCTCTTTCGGGTGGTCTTCGATCACCTGCCCGAGGGTAGAGAGGCGGGTGAGCGACTGGTCCATCTGAGGCAGGGGACGAGGACCACGCAGGACTTCGCGTTGGAGTTTTGGACGCTGGCAGCGGGGTCCGGGTGGAACGAGCAGGCCCTAATTGACCATTTCCGGTGCCATCTGTGGGAGGACGTCCGACGGGAGCTAGCCTGCCGAGACACCATGTTGTCCTTCAACAGACTGGTGGACATGACCATTCGTTTGGACAACCTGCTGGCAGCCAGAGGACGTCCTGGTAGGGGTCTGCCCGTTTCCACCCCGGACGACTCGGATTCTGAGCCGATGGAGCTGGGTGGAGCCGCCGGCCGAGAGAGCGGAGGAGGACAGCGACAGTGCCACTCTAGTGGTACGAAGGGACAATACACTACACGTCGTAGTCAACATTCTTTTGGGCCGGGAGGTGGCAGGCAGGGCACTCACGCATCACCCCAGGTATTGAACACCCACACTTGTTCAGAGCCCTCTGCTGTGCACTGTACCCTACCTATTCCCTTTCCCGATCTCATGGTAGTTCTCCAGTGTAAGGCGCTAGTCGATTCAGGCGCAGCTGGGAACTTAATGGGCAGGGCATTCACACGCCATCAAGTCATAACATTGGTTCCCCTATCCATTCCACTCCCCATCAGAGCACTCGATAGTCGACCAATAGGGTCCAGGTTTGTTACGGAAGTCACGATACCTGTCACCATAATCACCCAGGAGACTCATTTTGAGCAGGTTATTTTTTCGATTATTGAATCTCCTGCTTTCCCTGTGGTATTAGGTATCCCTTGGATAGCACTCCACAACCCCACCTTCTCATGGCCGCAGAGGGCTCTCACGGGGTGGTCGTGAGAGTGTCAGGGTAGGTGTCTAGATGTTTCCGTTGGTGCAACCACGGTAGAAAGTCCAGACAGTACCTACACCGTGCGCATTCCCCCTGAATACCTCGATCTGGCGCAAGCATTCTCTAAAACGCAGGCAACTAAATTACCACCTCATCGGGCGGGGGATTGCGAGATAAACCTCCGGGTAGACGCTGTACCTCCCAGGAGTCATATATACCCCCTTTCACAGGCTGAAACGGTGGCTATGGAAACCTATGTCACCGAGTCCCTGCGCCAGGGGTATATACGTCCCTCCACTTCACCCGCCTCCTCGAGTTTCTTCTTTGTGAAGAAGAAGGACGGAGGTCTGCGCCCGTGCATTGATTATTGACCACTGAACAGGGAGACGATAAGATTTAGTTATCCTCTCCCCCTCAGTCCTTCGGTGATTGAATCAATGCATGGAGCACGCTTCTTCACCAAATTAAATCTCAGGAGTGCGTACAACCTGGTGCGTATCCAAGAGGGCGATGAGTGGAAGACAGCATTCAGCACAACCACAGGGCATTATGAATACCTGGTGATGCCCTATGGTTTGATGAATGCTCCCTCAGTTTTCCATTCCTTTGTGAACGAGGTGTTTCGGGACATGCTTGGTCGTGGTGTAGTGGTCTACATCGATGACATCCTGGTGTATTCCGCTACGCGCGCCGAGCATGTGTCCCTGGTTCGCAAGGTGCTGGCCCGACTGTTGGAAAATGACCTTTATGCTAAGGCAGAGAAGTGTATGTTTTTCCAGCAGTCCGTCTCCTTCCTTTTATACCGCATTTCCACCACAGGTGTGGAGATGGAGGGAGATCGCATTTCAGCCGTGCGTAATTGGCAGACTCCAATCACGGTTAAGGAGGTGCAGCGCTTCCTTTGCTTTGCCAACTACTATCGGAGGTTTATCCGGGGCTTTGGCAAGGTCGCAGCTCCCATTACCTCCCTGTTGAAGGGTGGGCCGTCCCGGCTCCGCTGGTCTGCTGAGGCTGACCTTCAACAAACTGCGTGGTCTGTTCACCTCAGCCCCAGTACTGGCCCACCCCGATTCATCACTAACGTTCGTAGTGGAGGTGGATGCGTCCGAGGTTGGTATAGGAGCTGTCCTGTCTCAACGCTCAGGTACGTCACCCAAGCTCCGCCCCTTAGCCTTCTTCTCTAAGAAGCTCAGCCCTTCGGAGCAGAACTACGACGTTGGTGATCGGGAGCTGTTGGCTGTTGTCCGAGCCTTGACCGTAGAGTTGAAATATATATGGCAAATAGAAATCCTATATGGATGGTGTTCAAAGATAGATGGGAGGTGTTGAATGGAATTGAAGGATGGGACTAATAACAACCAACAACAAATAATAACAAGATAACTAATAATGTAAGCATACTGTGTCCATAATAAGTATATAGGTTGTAGATTGGGAGCTTTTGTGAAAGAGAAAGAGCACAGTTAGAAAGATATGGCATATAGAAGCAAACCGGATGGACATCATGAAAATGATCGGAGAGGTTGAGAGTAGAGGAATTTCAAGAGAAAAAACAAACAAAATATAATTATTGTAAAATTGACTGTGTCCATAAAATGTAGATAGTAGGTATAAGCTGGAAGTAGAGGCCTAAGCATTGTTGTTCACTAGTTTACTCCAAGTAGGGAAAGGGAGGTGGGGTTGGAAAGTAATAAAGGGGAATATATATATTTGTTTAAAGGATATGTATTCGTATATATGTATGTATGTATGTGTGTATGTATGTGTGTATGTGTGTATATATATGTGTATATATATATGTATATGTATGTGTATGTATGTATGTGTATATATATACACTGCTCAAAAAAATAAAGGGAACACTTAAACAACACAATGTAACTCCAAGTCAATCACACTTCTGTGAAATCAAACTGTCCACTTAGGAAGCAACACTGATTGACAATACATTTCACATGCTGTTGTGCAAATGGAATAGACAACAGGTGAAAATTATAGGCAATTAGCAAGACACCCCCAATAAAGGACTTGTTTTGCAGGTGGTGACCACAGACCACTTCTCAGTTCCTATGCTTCCTGGCTGATGTTTTGGTCACTTTTGAATGCTGGCGGTGCTTTCACTCTAGTGGTAGCATGAGACGGAGTCTACAACCCACACAAGTGGCTCAGGTAGTGCAGCTCATCCAGGATGGCACATCAATGCGAGCTGTGGCAAGAAGGTTTGCTGTGTCTGTCAGCGTAGTGTCCAGAGCATGGAGGCGCTACCAGGAGACAGGCCAATACATCAGGAGACGTGGAGGAGGCCGTAGGAGGGCAACAACCCAGCAGCAGGACTGCTACCTCCGCCTTTGTGCGAGGAGGAGCAGGAGGAGCACTGCCAGAGCCCTGCAAAATGACCTCCAGCAGGCCACAAATGTGCATGTGTCTGCTCAAAAGGTCAGAAACAGACTCCATGAGGGTGGTATGAGGGCCCGACATCCACAGGCGGGGGTTGTGCTTACAGCCCAACACCGTGCAGGACGTTTGGCATTTGCCAGAGAACACCAAGATTGGCAAATTCGCCACTGGCGCCCTATGCTCTTCACAGATGAAAGCAGGTTCACACTGAGCACGTGACAGACGTGACAGAGTCTGGAGACGCCGTGGAGAACGTTCTGCTGCCTGCAACATCCTCCAGCATGACCGGTTTGGCGGTGGGTCAGTCATGGTGTGGGGTGGCATTTCTTTGGGGGGCCGCACAGCCCTCCATGTGCTCGCCAGAGGTAGCCTGACTGCCATTAGGTACCGAGATGAGATCCTCAGACCCCTTGTGAGACCATATGCTGGTGCGGTTGGCCCTGGGTTCCTCCTAATGCAAGACAATGCTAGACCTCATGTGGCTGGAGTGTGTCAGCAGTTCCTGCAAGAGGAAGGCATTGATGCTATGGACTGGCCCGCCCGTTCCCCAGACCTGAATCCAATTGAGCACATCTGGGACATCATGTCTCGCTCCATCCACCAATGCCACGTTGCACCACAGACTGTCCAGGAGTTGGCGGATGCCTTAGTCCAGGTCTGGGAGGAGATCCCTCAGGAGACCATCCGCCACCTCATCAGGAGCATGCCCAGGCATTGTCGGGAGGTCATACAGGCACGTGGAGGCCACACACACTACTGAGCCTCATTTTGACTTGTTTTAAGGACATTACATCAAAGTTGGATCAGCCTGTAGTGTGGTTTTCCACATTAATTTTGAGGGTGACTCCAAATCCAGACCTCCATGGGTTGATACATTTGATTTCCATTGATTCTTTTTGTGTGATTTTGTTGTCAGCACATTCAACTATGTAAAGAAAAAAGTATTTAATTAGATTATTTCATTCATTCAGATCTAGGATGTGTTATTTTAGTGTTCCCTTTATTTTTTTGAGCAGTATATATAGAAAAAAAACATGGGGAATTGGAAGTGATGCAGACAACTACATTGATGGAAGTTACAATCTATCTGCAATATTAAGCTGATCTACCCCCAGCCCCAACCCCCCCCCCCCAAAAAAAAATAAAAAAAATAACTGTGGGGTCTGTTCACCTCAGCCCCAGTACTGGCCCACCCCGATTCATCACTAACGTTCATAGTGGAGGTGGATGCGTCTGAGGTTGGGATAGGAGCTGTCCTGTCTCAACGCTCGGGTACGCCACCCAAGCTCCGCCCCAGTGCCTTCTTCTCTAAGAAGCTCAGCCCGTCGGAGCAGAACTACGACGTTGGTGATCGGGAGCTGTTGGCTGTTGTCCGAGCCTTGACCGTGTGGAGGCATTGGCTCGAAGGGGCGAAACACCCTTTCCTCGTCTGGACGGACCACCGTAACCTGGAGTAAATCCGGGCAGCGAGGAGGCTGAATCCTCGCCAGGCCAGGTGGGCCCTATTCTTCACCCGGTTTGATTTTACACTACCATACATTCCGGGTACGAAGAACGTGAAGGCAGACGCACTGTCCCAGCTGTATGACACAGAAGAGAGGCCCAGAGACAACACCCCCATACTCCCGGCCTCTAGCATTGTGGCGCCAGTAGTATGGGCGATGGACGCGGATATAGAGCAGGCATTACGCACAGATCCATCTCCACCGCAGTGTCCAGCTGGGCTGCGGTACGTGCCTGCTCTTATCCGGATCGTCTGATCTTCTGGGCACACACGTCACCCTCCTCTGGTCACCCAGGTATCGGCCGTACAGTACGCTGCTTGAGCGGAAAGTACTGGTAGCCTACCTTGGCTAAGGACGTGAGGGTGTACGTCTCTTCCTGCTCGGTGTGCGCCCAGAGTAAGGCACCTAGGCACCTCCCAACAACGACCATGGTCTCATCTTAGTATTGATTTTCTGACTGATCTTCCCCTCTCCCAAGGTAACACCACCATCCTGGTCGTTGTGGACCGCTTATCCAAGTCCTGCCGCCTCCTTCCTCTGCCCAGTCTCGCCACGGCCCTGCAGACTGCGGAGGCCCTGTTTACTCACCTCTTCCAGCACTACGGGGTGCCAGAGGATATCGTGTCCAACCGAGGTCCCCAGTTCATGTCCAAGGTTTGGAAGGCGTTCATGGAACGTCTGGGGGTCTCGGTCAGCCTGACCTCTGGGTTCCACCCCGAATCAAATGGGCAGGTGGAACGAGTAAATCAGGATGTGGGTAGGTTCCTTCGGTCCTACTGCCAGGACCGGCCGGAGGAGTGGTCGGTGTTCTTGCCATGGGCAGAATATGCCCAGAACTGTCACGACTTCGTCCGAGGCTGCCTGCCCTCCTTGTTCGGGCAGGCTTCGCCGTTCGTCGTCACCACTAACCACTACTGCCCCAATCATCATCACAATTGTCTTGTCTCGTTATCACACACACCTGGTTCTAATCTCCTAATTGTCCGTGTATAAGTGTTCCCTCTGCCCCCTTGACCCAGATTGTTTATTGTGAAGGTTAGTGGAGCTCGTGTATTTTGTTCGACGGGAGTATTTTCCTGTGTGCCTTGTATTTTCCAGTATACCTGTTTTGTGCCCTGGAGTGTGTTTGACGCAGTTCTGCGTAAACCTGTATTTTGCGGATTAAAACCTGTTATTCTGTGATTTACCCTCCTGCGCCTGACTCCTTCAACATCACCTCATCACAGACAGTTAACAGCGATATCAGAAGATTGTTTCTTAGGTAAAAGGATACAAAAAAAAAAACATATTACAAAATGTTCACATGCACCAATGTACCATCTTTAGCGAACATGTTCCAATTTAAGAACAGGTTCAAAACAATGCCCCCACCAGAAATCTACACCACAGGGTCTAAAAAAGGTTTAGCCTCTCGCTTCACTGAACTCCGCTACGGAAACACTACTTTTATTTGGAAAGACAAGCCCTTTAGATATTTGTGCCGTAGAGGTAATAGTTGTGCTGTGGAGGCTGATTGTCAGTGTTCATGTACCTGAGGCCTATGTTTGCCAGTTGCTGGAGCATGCAGAACTCCAGGGGGAGGCTGGTCAGCTTGTTGAAGTCCAGTCCTTCATCTCCACAACCGTGAAGACCAAGCAGAGGCTCCCTCAAACACATCCAACAATATCATCACAACAGTCCTAGCTGACATTCTCTATCAACAATAGCATTTTCAACTGTGGTGACTTTTTGGAGTGGTGTGATTCTTATCACACTGTGTGTGTTTTTCCTCCAGAGGACTGGACTGTGGTGTGAAGTCACTGATATAAGCAGAGTACCTGGGAGGCACTGCAGCCGGCTGGTTCTTCCTGAAGTTGACACTGGCGACGGGCTCACTGCCCATAGCATTAAACACGTCATCAGGAACACACAACGCCTGCTTGTCACTGGGACCAGGGTCGCACACACAAAACAACAGTTTACTGACAACACTTCATTACATCACAACTATGCTCAAAGTGTGACTAAGCAATGCTATGGAATTGCAGTATCATTTTGTGGTAGAACGTTTGAGGAGTTTTTAACTTTCCTAAAATGTGTTAAAAACAGAGCTTCAAACACGACACAAAACAATAGTTGATACACACCTGTAGTCCAATGTCTTCAGTGTTTTAATGGCGTACACGTTGATCTTTGCTTGACTGGGTAGAGTCATGGCAGTGTCAGGATCATCTCCGTTGCCATATGGATCCTCTTTCGATCAATATGACGAAAAAAAATCTGTCCAATGATACGAGAGTCTAGTAAATCAATTGTGGCCTCTCCACATAACCTTGCAAAGTAAATAAAATGGTATATTCACTGATTATGAGAATGGGTCCTTCTGCATAGACAGAAAAAGACTGTGAAACATCCTTGTACCTTTTATTTGACCCCTCAAGTATTTCAGCATTTCATTGGTTCCTTTCTGTGAAGGAGACAAAAATCATCAGATCACAGAGTCTGAATTGGTTACATTGAAACTCTACATTGAGGTTCATTGAGGTTGTACTGTATTGGTAAAACAAACAGGACTTTGTATGTATTTAGACATTGATGACAAGTAGCTTTGAGAAGGTAATGAGATGTCATCCTTACTAAGTCACAGTCAGCAGGTCTCTGTGGATGCGTCTCAGAGGGTTGCCCTCCAGGGTCAGGATCTTCAGCTTGGACAGGAGGCCAAGGGCAGCTGGCAGACTGGTTCACACATACAAGGAAGACATACAGTAGCACATTAACAACACTCAATGAGAGCTCCAGGCAGTTAAACATTACACAGGAAGGACATTTTGGGGTGTTTTGACTTGTTAGTGTTGTTGATATTTAATTTGTTGTTATTTGTGCTATGTATAAATGTGTTATGTGTACAGGTGAAAGAGTATAGAATGCACTGAGGAGAGACCAGGGGAGATCAGATCAGGCAAACTTACCTGCTGATGTCATTGTTGATTAGGTCTAGGCGCTCCAGGCCATGGAGTTCTGTGATTTCCTCAGGGACACTCTTTACCTTGTTATCCCTCAGCTCCAATACACTCAGAGTGTTCAGGTGTTTCACATGCTCTGCCTCCAGCACCTCAATCTGGTTATTACCCACTGGGCACACACTAGTTGAGTCAACGTTGTTTCCATGTCAATTCAATGAAATGATGTTGAACCAACACGAAATAGATGTTTAATTGACGTCTGTGCCCAGTGGGTACCAACATGCAGCTCCTACCAGACAGGTGATATAAAGCTGTCAGATATTGCATAGGCCACTTATTAATTTACAAATAATTCATACAAGTGATCTCATTGTGATTCAAAAGCTCTTCATCAAAGGAAATCTGACCATCAGTATCCTCATCTTGAGCCTTGAGGAGGGCAGTTCAGGAAGAAAGAGCAGTTTGTTTTGTCTCAGACAGAGCTGGTCTAGAGACAAGATGGGAGGTATGCTCTCAAGCTGGTTATGTGTGCAGTCCAGCAGTCTCAAATCTGTGGAGGCATACATACAGGATGTTATGCTTCAGCCATATTTATGACAAGACATTTCTAACCGGCAGACAATACATAGAAAGACTAAACAACTTAGAAAGCAAAAACTTGCTGACTTGAAAATGTCTGTCTAGCAATGATCAACAACCAACTTGACAGACCTTGAAGAATTGTATATTCCAGGTGTGCAAAGCTCTTAGACTTACCCAGATAGACTCATGTGTAATCACTGACAAATGTGATTCTGAAATGTATAGACTCATGGGTGTGAATACTTACCTAAATTAGATATTTATATTTTTCATTTTCAATCAATTTGCAAGAATTTCTAGAAACATGTTTTTTTCACTTTGTCATTATGGGGTATTGTGTGTAGATGGGTGAGAAAAAAATATATTTAATCCATTTTGAATTCAGGCTGTAACACAACAAAATGTGGAATAAGTCAAGGGGTATGAGTAATTTCCGAAGGCACTGTACAAGTTTCAAGTTTTATTTGTCATATGTACGGGATACACATGGTATACATCGTCCAACAAATTGCTTACTTGCAGGTCCCTTCTCGACAATGCAAACAACAATAAGAAACTGAGCAGTATAATAAGAGTCTGGTAGCAGCAGTTGTGATGTGTGTGTAGCATGAATGTATACAGTGTGTGTGTGTGTGTGTGTGTGTGTATGTCTGTGTGGGTGTGTGCATGATGGAGTGCAGGTGTGCTAAGGTGCAGAGAATCAGAGCAGGTGGTCAGTCCAGTTCAAGCGTTCATCAGTCTGATGACTTGTGGACAGAAACAGTCTCTGAGCCTGTTGGTATCAGACCTCTTGCTCCGATACCGTCTGCCCGACGATAAGGGAGACAACAGCTTGTGGCTGGGGTGTGTGGGGTCCTTGATGATGCTGCATGCCTTCCTCAGGCACTGTTTCAAGTAAATGTCCTGGATGGGTGGGAGCACGGTCCCAGTGATGTACTGGGCCGTCTTCGCCACCCACTGGAAGGCCTTGCGGTCATGGACGGTGCATTTCCCATATCAGGCCGTGATGCAACTGGACAGAATGCTCTTGATGGTGCAGCGGTAGTATTTGGAGAGGATCCGGGGCGGCATGCAGAATTTCTTCAGCCGCCTTAGGAAGTAGAGACGCTGTTGCGCCATCTTGACAAGAGTGGTGGTGTTGTTGGTCCATGACAAGTCCTCGGTGAATGCGGACGCAGAGGAACTTAAAACTTGTGACTCCCTCTACTGCAGTCCCGTTGATGTGGATCGGGGCATGTTCCCTCCTCTGCTGCCTGAAGTCAACAATTAACTCCTTAGTTTTGCTGAAGTTGAGATACAGGTTGTTGTCATGACACCACAATGCCAGTTCACTTACCTCATAGACTCTACGCACACATCCACACCCACATCACCATATTCGGTGCTGTTGCTATTTATTATATTGATCCTGCTGCTCAGTCACTTTATTAACCCTGATTACACAACTGCAACCAGTATCCCTTTCATTTACTGGTACTGATATTGATCTTGTGTAAATTCTTGTATTTATTTTATTCTCATGTGTACTTTTTTATTTCTTGTGTGCATTTATTTTATACGACATCTTTGAGGAGCTTTCAAGCAAGCATTTTACTATACTGTTTACACCTGTTGTATCCTGTGCATGGGATAAATACACTTTGATAAAGGACACCAGTATCTTTGTTGTGACTGGGTATACCATCCAAAGTGTAATGAATAACTTCACCATGCTCAAAGGGATATTCAATGTTTGCTTTTTTTCTACCAATAGATGCCCTTTTTTGTGAGTCCATCCAACTTATTATGTGACTTGTTAAGTACATTTTTACTCCTGAACTTATTTAGGCTTGCCATAACAAAGGGGTTGAATACTTATTGACTCAAGACATTTCAGCTTTTCATTTTTTATGAATTTGTAAACATTTCTAAATACAGTGCATTCGGAAAGTATTCAGATCACTTGACTTCTTCCATATTTTGTTACGTTACAACCTTATTTTAAAATTGATGAAATTGTTTGTTTTCCTCAACAATCCAGACACAATACCCCATATTGACAAAGCAAAAACAGGTTTTTAGAATTTTTTGCAAAATAAATAAATAATAATAACTTCAGTCATTTAAGAATGATGGAGGCAACTGTGTTCTTGGGGACCTTCAATGCTGCAGAAATTTTTTGGTACCCTTCCCCAGATCTGTGCCTCGACACATTCCTGTCTCGGAGCTCTACGGACAATTCCTTCGACCTCATGGCTTGGTTTTTGCCCTGACATGCACTGGGACCTTATATAGACAGATGTGTGCCTTTCCGAATCATGTCCAATCAATTGAATTGACCACAGGTGGACTCAAGTTGTAGAAACATCTCAAGGATGATCAATGGAAACAGGATACACGCAAAGGGTCTGAATACTTATGTAAATAAGGTATTTCTGTTTTTTCAATAATCTAAAAACCTGTTTTCACTCTGTCATTATGGGGTATTGTGTTAGATTGATGAAAAAAATAAATATTTAATCAATTTTAGAATAAGGCTGTAACGTAACAAAATGTGGAAAAAGTCAAGTGGTCTGAATACTTTCCGAATGTACTGTATATAATTCCCCTTTGACATTATGGGGTACTGTGTGTAGGCCAGTGACACAAAATCGCAATTTAATCTATTTTAAATTCAGGCTGTAACACAACAAAATGTGGAAAAATTCAAGGGGTGTGAATAATTTCTGACGTCACTGTATATCAGTTATGCTGTGCGAGCTTTTGTGCTAAACTCATTATGGTGTTTCAGGTGACAAGCATATGGTCATGTAGCAGCAGTGTGTAGGAAGAAGATCCAGTCCAGTTGGTGGCGGTAATGCAACATATTGGATGCCAACCGCTGTTAAACCTCACCGAAGAAGATTAAGAATACTGTATAGCTTCATTGTTTTTCACAACACAAAGCTTCTGGTATGTTCAATCCTGTTTAATAGGAGATGCTTGTAATTGTCCACTTAACTTCCTTAGGGTTGGTTGCTCCATGCCAACTCTTTTACCTAATTTTGTGTGAGGTATTGAGTTTCTTAAAGCTAGAATCCTTAGTTGCTTCATCCATTTCTGGACTTATATTCTTCAAGAATCAATGGGTATAAGTCCAGAAATGCCTCATGAGCTTAGTTCAACTGTCGTACCCCATCAGAACCCAAAATATACATTTGTTTTACTCCAATGTTTGTAAACAATGTATACAGTGTAAACAAACTCTGTACAGCCTCAAAACATGGTTAAAATTCTACATTTAACCTTTGTTTAACTAGGCAAGTCAGTTAAGAACAAATTCTTATTTACAATGATCGCCTACACCGGCCAAACCCGGACGACGCTGGGCCAATTGTGCGCCGCCCTATGAGACTCCCAATCATGGCTGGTTGTGATACAGCCTGGAATCGAACCAGGGGGTCTGTAGTGACACCTCAAGCACTGAGATGCAGTGCCTTAGACCACTGCGCCACTCGGGAGCCCATATAATATAATGGATGGTCAGTCATTTCATGCATAGGTCTATGAATTTGAGAGTGGTTACATTTCTCCAGCCAGGGGCAGGGAGAACGCTTTATTGTTTTAATTAAGGATTCTAGCTTTAAAGGACTAATCCTTTACCCCACACCCTTACCTTGCAATCACTGACCCAGACAGCAAGGTGATGCAGCTCTATACACTTGTACTGGATCTATTCGGTCAGTGTGTGTGTGTGTGTGTGTCTGTGTGTATAGATTGTGTGGCCTGCGCCTGCCCATGAAATTACCCCTAGCTCTCAGTCTACAAGGCTGCAAGATTCTACAAGACTTCACTAAACCTATGTCACAACATGGCACTGTGAATGGGGGGAAATGTAGGGATGATTCAGCTATTAGGGAAAAGGATAATGTCATGCCAGTGTAAATGGACCCCAGTGGCCTGTTCTGTGGTCTTCATGGTGGTATTTGTCAGGGCATGTGTGAGAACGGTGAATGATTTAAATGGAAGACCGGAGTGTAGAAGGCCAGGCAGATAGACAGCTAATAAACAGAGGAGAGGGATAGGCCTATTCTGTGATGTGCTTCATTTCCAAAGGGACAGGTTGCTGCTTGATGAAGTCTAGGGGGAAGGTTACCCTGCTGACAGCCCCTAAACTCCTGTTGAGCCGACAGCACACTAATGGCAGCCAAGTGGAAGCCGAGTGATTGTGGGGTTAGCCTGGCAGACTGTGACACATTTCCTGTCTTGTAATGGGGGAAGATGGAGTGTGGTCTAGGACTCATTACTGATGGTGTTGGTGGTTTCAAATTGGTTGTCACGTCGGTGTGAAAGCGACCTCTGGAAACTTTAAGCTGCTGCACACACTCCACAATATGTACAGCTTTAATCTCCATGGAGGTTACAGTAAAAGTCTGTGCGGGACTGATTTATTCATCCTGCTCCTGCCCGCACGCACAGCTTTTCATACCGCAGTCCTGCAATGTTATTTTAGGCATAGCCTATGTGACCCAGCTCACTTGCCAGCCATGGTCCCAGAAATGTTGCGCCCTATAGGCAATATCAAAATGCTCAAAAATAACCTAAGAAATAGGTTAACGCTGCAATACAGTGCATTCGGAAAGTATTCAGACCACTTCCCTTTTTCCACATTTTGTTACGTTACAGCTTTATTCTAAAAATGTTTGAATATTTTTTTCCCCTCATCAATCTACACAAATTAGCCCATAATGACAAAGCGAAAACCGGTTTTTAGAAATGTTTGCAAATTTATAAAAAATACTAAACAGAAATACCTTATTTACATAAGTATTCAGACCCTTTGTATGCAATTCGAAATTGAGCTCAGGTGCATCCTGTTTCCATTGATCATCCTTGAGATGTTTCTACAACTTGATTGGAGTCCACCTGTGGTAAATGCATTTGATTGAACATGATTTGGAAAGGCACACACCTGTCTATATAAAGTCCCACAGTTGACAGTGCATGTCAGAGCAAAAACCAATCCATGAGGTCGAAGGAATTGTCCGTAGAGCTCCGAGACAGGATTGTGTCGAGGCACAGATCTGGGGAAGGGTACCAAATCATTTCTGCAGCATTGAAGGTCCCCAAGAACACAGTGGCCTGCATCATTCTTAAATGGAAGAAATTTGGAACAACCAAGACTCTTCCCAGAACTGGCCTCCCGGCTAAACTGAGCAATGGAGGGAGAAGGGCTATGGTCAGGGAGGTGACCAAGAACCTGATGGTCACTCTGACAGAGCTCCAGAGTTCCTCTGTGGAGATGGGAGAACCTTCCAGAAGGACAGCCATCTCTGCAGCACTCCACCAATCAGGCCTTGATGGTAGAGTGGCCAAACGGAAGCCACTCCTCAGTAAAAGACACATGACAGCCCGCTTGGAGTTTGCCAAAAGTCATCTAAAGGACTCTCAGACCATAAGAAATAAGATTCTCTGGTCTGATGAAACCAAGATGGAACTATTTGGCCTAAATGCCAAGCGTCACGTCTGGAGGAAACCTGGCACCATCCCTACGGTGAAGCATGGTGGTGGCAGCATCATGCTGTGGAGATGTTTTTCAGCAACAGGTACCGGGAGACTAGTCAAGATCGAGGGAAAGATGAACGGATCAAAGTACAGAGAGATCCTTGATGAAAACCTGGGGCAAAGGTTCACCTTCCAACAGGACAATGACCCTAAGCACACAGCCAAGACAATGCAGGAGTAGCTTCAGGACAAGTCTCTGAATGTCCTTGAGTGGCCCAGCCAGAGCTCGGACTTGAACGAAAATAGCTGTGCAGTGACGCTCCCCATCCAACCTGACAGAGCTTGAGAGGATCTGCAGAGAAGAATGGGAGAATCTCCCCAAATACATTTACATTTTAGTAGACGCTCTTATCCAGAGGGACTTACAGGAGCAATTAGGGTTAAGTGCCTTACTCAAGGGCACATCGACAGATTTTTCACCTAGTCGGCTCGGGGATTAGAACCAGCGACTTTTCGGTTACTGGCACAACGCTCTTACCCACTAAGCCACCTGCCGCCCCAAATACAGGTGTTCCAAACTTGTAGCGTCATACCCAAGAAGATTCAAGGCTGTAATCGCTGCCAAAGTTGCTTCAACAAAGTATTGAGTAAAGGGTCTGAATACTTACGTAAATGTGATATTTCAGTTATTATTATTTATGTATTTTGCAAAAAATTCTAAAAACCTGTTTTTGCTTTGTCAATATGGGGTATTGTGTCTGGATTGATGAGGAAAACAAACAATTTAATCAATTTTAGAATATGGCTGTAACTAACAAAACGTTGAAAAAGTCAAAGGGTCTGAATACTTTCCGAATGCACTGTATGTAACTTTTTGGGCGACCCGACAAAATTAAGATCGAAATGTGAGTTATACATTTACGTCATTTAGCAGACGCTCTTATCCAGAGCGATTTACAGTTAGTGAATGTATATATATTTTTTATACTGGCCCCCCATGGGAATCGAACCCACAACCCTGGCGTTGCAAACACCATGCTCTATCAACTGAGATACATCCCTGCCGGCCATTCCCTCCACTACCCTGGACGACGCTGGGCCAATAGTGCGCCGCCCATGAGTCTCCCGGTCACGGCCAGCTGCGACAGAGCCTGGATTCAAACCAGGATCTCTAGTGGCACAGTTAGCACTGCGATGCAGTGCCTTAGACCACTGCACCACTCAGGAGTAGTAGTTATACAGATGTCATTCTCATTGAATGCAGATTTGTTCTATGTACGCTATTTCTATGCATCCTTTTTTCAAGTTTAGTTTTTTCGTCTTTCACATTTGGTTTTGTACACCAGCTTCAAAATGAAAATACAATATTTTTGGTTATGGAAAATATACAGTACCAGTCAAAAGTTTGGACACACCTACTTATTCAAGGGTTTGTAGAATAATAGTGAAGACATCAAAACTATGAAATAACACATATGGAATCATGTAGTAAACAAAAAAGTGTTAAACAAATCAAAATATATTTTATATTTGAGATTCTTTAAATTGCCTTGATGGCAGCTTTGCACACTCTTGGCATTCTCTCAACCAGCTTCACCTGGAATACTTTTCCAACAGTCTTGAAGGAGTTCCCACATATTCTGAGCACTTGTTGGCTGCTTTTCCTTCACTCTGCGGTCCCACTCATCCCAAACCATCTCAATTGGGTTAAGGTCGGGGGATTGTGGAGACCAGGTCATCTGATGCAGCACTCCATCACTCTCCTTCTTGGTAAAATAGCCCTTTTTTTGGAACGGCACACACCTGTCTATATAAGGTCACACAGTTGACAGTGCATGTCAGAGCAACATCCCACACCGCCTGGAGGTGTGTTGGGTCATTGTCCTGTTGAAAAACAAATGATAGTCCCACTAAGCCCAAACCAGATGGGATGTTGTATCACTGCAGAATGCTGTGGTAGTCATGCTGGTTAAGTGTGCCATGAATTCTAAATAAATTACAAACGGTGTCACCAGCAAAGCACCCCCACACCATAACACCTTCTCCTCCATGCTTTACGGTGGGAAATATACATGCAGAGATCATCCGTTCACCCACACCGCGTCTCACAAAGACACGGCGGTTGGAACCAAAAATCTCCAATTTGGACTCCAGACCAAAGGACAAATTTCCACCGGTCTAATGTCCATTGCTCGTGTTTCTTGGCCCAAGCAAGTCTCTTCTTCTTGTTGGTGTCCTTTAGTAATGGTTTCTTGCAGCAATTCGACCATGAAGGTCTGATTCACACAGTCTCCTCTGAACAGTTGATGTTGAGATGTGTCTGTTACTTGAACTCTGTGAAGCATTTATTTGGGCTGCAATTTTTGAGGCTGGTAAATCTAATGAACTTATCCTCAGCAGCAGAGGTAACTCTGGGTCTTCCATTCCTGTGGTGGTCCTCATGAGAGCCAGTTTCATCATAGCGCTTGATGGTTTTTGCGACTGCACTTGAAGAAACTTTCAAAGTTCTTGACCTTCATGTCCTAAAGTAATGATGGACTTTCGTTTCTCTTTGCTTATTTGAGCTGTTCTTGCTATAACATGGACTTGGTATTTTACCAAATAGGGCTACCTTCTGTATACCCCCCCTAACTTGTCACAACACAACTGATTGGCTCAAACACATTAAGAAGGAAATAAGTTCCACAAATGAACTTTTAAGAAGGCACACCTGCTAATTGAAATGCATTTCAGGTGATTACCTCATGAAGCTGGTTGAGAAAATGCCAAGAGTGTGCAAAGCTGTCATCAAGGCAAAGGGTGGCTATTTGAAGAATCTCAATGATCTCTGTCGGGACCCGCAGGTCCTGCGGGTATCCCGCGGGAATGCAGCCCTCTATGTTAGGGCCCATTCAGACCAAGAAGTAAAACTAATCACGAAAGTAACAGAATGGCAAAGAGTGTAGTTCACTGATCAAACTAATCTTCTATGTATCTTTTCTGCTCTCATGTTTATAGGGTGAAAAGGAAGAAACATCCTGGCTCTCAGCTTATCAGTGCTGCACTAGGACTGGCTGGAATGGCACCAGGGTATTTGTGGGTGGGAAGTCACTTTCCCTTTACTAAATAGATGAATAATACATGTAATAGTTATGTTTCAGGTTAAATATCAATTTCATAGAAACATTCATGATGGCTTTAATGGACTGAGGACACAGAGGTGAATTGAAATTGTATGCATACTGCACAGTCTGAAATGGTTGTGATAATGAGACAAGAAATGCACAAATTCATAAAGACAGTGAATGATCATTGTGGAAAATCTTAAGTTGCAATGTCTGACCCACTATAATCAGACCCATACCTTCTTTGCACGTTGCACTCAATCATGTCATTTCTCAGCCAGAAGTGGAGTGTGTTTGGTTTAGGATAGGTATTTGTAGTGGTGATGGGAACTCTTTGACCGCCGTTTGATTGCAAAACTATTTGAACTGCTCTGGGTTTGGGGTTGACTAAGAGCGGAACACAGTTTGCTTAAGTGTACAGAGTGGCGGTATCTGACACAGTCCAGGTGCTTTCGGTAAATGTTATCATGGAGTCTCTGACTGAACCCCCTGCTCACACTGACGGCTTGTCTAGATCAAACTGTGGGAAGTCTTTTGTTGCCGCTCTGTTGCCAGATAAACTTTGCCAAGTTCAATGCAATAAATCATCCATACTGAGAAATAGCCTACCTTTTGCGTCTGACCAATAAGTGTAGTCGATTATTCATTATTACTAAAAGCAGCAGTGAGTTGAATTAATTGATAGAATACTGAAATACAACTAAAGTACCATTTGTCTAACAGAAATTGTCTTATATTGTTATGGATCAAAGCTTCAGGCTGTAGTACATATGGAAAATAATTGGTAGTAATGTATGTTACAGCCTTTCATGTTTCCTAAGCTTTCCCCCCTTTAAAACATGTATTTAATTGCCATGACATCATGTAAGCTCCACCTCTCTTGTAGAATGTTGAAGTGCCATGTCAAATACCTTCTTGGAGCGGTTAGTACCTGCATATGTCTTAATCCAATCAATTTCTGTTGTTTTTTCTGCTTAAGCGGCAGAGAAGAATGGCAAATCTCTGTCAGGACACACCCGCAGCCCAGGCTGCTGTCCAAGCACCTCTCCTACCATTCCTGACCCCCAACGACGCTCCCTCTCTCCCGCAATCTGAGAAATAAGTTAGCTAGATACTATAAGAACCCAAAACAAGCAGATATAGTGTCATACAGTAACAGAAAGGTATCTGTGTTGGACCTGGGCCAGGGTGCAGAAGTACAAGACAGGGCTGTGGTAAAGCTGTGAGAAAGCCACAGAGTCATTTCTAATTCCCCTTAGACACACTGTTTTCACTGCAGTTGGCAGGATAAAAGACAGGTCTTGAATGTCTCATCCAAACATGTTTTATCTCTAGCCTGACTAAATCAATATCGAGCTGTGACTTTTACAGGCTACAGTAATTGACCCTGACTGTAGTTTAAAGCTAGCTCTGACTCCAGATTTTGGGGCTTAGGTTTAATGGACCTGTAGTCTAGAGTCAGGAGTGTTTGCATGTAAACTGCTGGGAGAGAAGAGCTGCATACCTGTCAATCGTTAGCAAATCCAATGCTGTCTGTCTCTCAAGAGCAATTAATAATTTCCTAAAGCATTACCATGACCGTGGAGAGAGATGGAGAGCACCAGGGTTGTGTGACAAATTATGTTTTATTTGCTCTAATCATTACTATTTCTCCCCTTACTTCCAACTCATATTTTGATGGGAAAGATGAAAACATTTGGCTTTATCTTATCTACACCATATTCAGTAATGCCATCCCAGCTAGCACATAATGTTCTGAGAACCATATGTTTCTTAGAGCTTGGTGAGAGCGTGGTTGTCCTATGGTTATTTTGCATACAACCTTTCCACAATGTTCTTTGGACATTCTCAGCACATTTTAAGGAACATGTAATGGCGCAGGAGGGGATGGCTGCCATTTTATGGACCGTGCTATTTTGTGTGTTTTTTCGCATTGTTTGTAACTTATTTTGTACATAATGTTGCTGCTACCGTCTCTTATGACCGAAAAGAGCTTCTGGACATCAGAACAGCGATTACTCACCTTGAACTGGACGAATCATTTTTCTTTAATGAGTCGGAGGAGAGGGATTTGCTCCAGACATGCGACAGGGCCCTCATCCCCGTCATTCGCAGTAGAAAGAAAAGGAGATATCGCAGAAGGAGATCGGGGTGCCTGGTAAGGAGCCGGCGACGAGTGGCTAATCTGCCTTTGCCATCGATACTATTGGCCAACTTACAATCACTTGATAATAAAGTGGATGAACTACAAGCACGTATATCCTACCAACGGGACATTAAAAACTGTAATATCTTATGTTTCACCGAGTCGTGGCTGAACGAAGACATGAATAACATACAGCTGGCGGGTTATACACTTTATCGGCAGGATAGAACAGTAGCCTCTGGTAAGACAAGGGGTGGCGGTCTGTGTATATTTGTAAACAACAGCTGGTGCACAATATCTAAGGATGTCTCAAGGTTTTGCTCACCTGAGGTAGAGTATCTCATGATAAGCTGTAGACCACACTATCTACCAAGAGAGTTTTCAGCTATATTCTTCGTAGCTGTCTATTTACCACCACAAACCGATGCTGGCACTAAGACCGCACTCGATTAACTGTATACGGCCATAAGCAAACAGGAAAACACTCATCCAGAGGCGGCGCTCCTAGTGGCCGGGGACTTTAATGCGGGGAAACTTAAATCCGTTTTACCTCATTTCTGCCAGCATGTTAAATGTGCAACCAGAGGGAAAAAAACTCTAGACCAACTTTACTCCACACACAGAGATGTGTACAAAGCTCTCCCTCGCTCCCCGTTTGGCAAATCTGACAATTTTTCTATCCTCCTGATACCTGCTTACATGCAAAAACTAAAGCAGGAAGCACCAGTGACTCGGTCAATAAAAAAGTGGTCAGATGAAGCAGATGCTAAGCTACAGGACTGTTAGACTGGAATATGTTCCGGGATTCTTCCGATGGCATTGAGGAGTACACCACATCAGTCACTGGCTTCATCAATAAGTGCATCCAAAGTGACCGTACGTACATACCCCAACCAGAAGCCATGGATTACAGGCAACATCCGCATTGAGCTAAAGGGTAGAGCTGCCGCTTTCATGGAGCGGGACTCTAACCCGGAAGCTTATAAGAAATCCCGCTATGCCGTCCGACGAACCATCAAACAGGCAAAGCGTCAATACAGGACTAAGATCGAATCGTACTACACCGGCTCTGATGCTCGTCGGATGTGGCAGGGCTCGCAAACTATTACAGACTACAAAGGGAAGCACAGCCACGAGCTGCCCAGTGACACGAGCCTACCAAACGAGCTAAATTACTTCTATGCTTCGAGGCAAGTAACACTGAAACATGCATGAGAGCATCAGGTCCTAAACGATATTATAACCGCGATCGATAATAGACAGTACTGTGCAGCCGTCTTCATCGACCTGGCCAAGGCTTTCGACTCTGTCAACCACCGCATTCTTATTGGCAGACTAAATAGCCTTGGTTTTGTAGTGTATCTTGTCGCTGCTGGTGCTCATTGCTGTCAAACAAAGGAGTCTGCTCATACTGAACCTTTGATCATAAGTTTATTCATATCACAAGATTTCAGCATGAGTTACAGGTGTCATGCCCACCCGGAGAGCGACGCCCCAGATTGCAATGGTCGCTCTGGCCTCTTCTTCGTCCAGCATATACTTATAAACAATGCAAAAATATGGGTTGCTCCCTCTGCTGTCCAATCACCTGTCTACAACACACAGACTTCTCTGTCCTATCCGGGGTGTCACATTAAAACCATTCCCTCTGACACTAAAATAAACGTCCTCTCCGGTTCCACTTAAAAACATTAACAACGTCATAATCTTCATATACGACATTCCCCCCTTCGAGACTAAACAGTCTCGAAAACAAACAGAATAGGATTATGACAAGTAACAATTTATCTTATTGAGTATCTTTAACATTAAACCAAAAACATTTCCCTCTGGAGTGTAAATACCTTTCTATGAAATATGAATAAATGTTTATGAAGTGTGAATACATTACTATGAAATATGAACAAATCTTTATGGAGTGTGAGAGCGAAAAACTGTCTGGCAACCTTCGTTCCAAATCCATCCATCAATCAAGACAGTAAAATTCTCTCACGGTCCCTCTGCCCCAGGCAACCACCTAGGTACTCCCGATGAATTCATAAATCTTTATCAATGCATTTGAAACTATGATGCAATTAAATACACATGTAAGCCCCTGCAAACAAAATACTATCCAAAATGTCCAATTTAAGGCTGGTCAACCCATCGGACCCTACCGTGGACCTCTATCCCTGCCTAGACTCCCTGTCCCTAAGCATTCACGAAATAAACAAAAACATCTAAGTTCCCCACATGTATTCAATAACATCAAATATCATTCTACAAAAATTAATACCTAAGAATATGACACAAATTATGTATTACACATGCAAATATGTCTATATTTCATTGCAGACACTGGAATGTAGTCCACTACACTTCATCTCCTCCGTAGTCTCCTCTTCCAATGCATTGTTGATGATGGAATCGGAATCTTTCCACACCTTCCTTGCTCCATCTCCTCCAGTCATTGTCCTTTCATATTGTCCCTTCATATTGTCCTTGTTTGAGTATTTCAATCTCTACATTTTCCCCCAAATGCTTCTGGAAGAAAAGAAAAGACCAAACAGTATCTTTTGCAAAACAACATTTTCAAATTAAACATCAATATCAACTAAGAATATAAAAATTATATATAAATGATGTATGAATCAATATAAATGATAGAATAATGAAATAGGATAATGTGATTCATTCATACACTTCCCCCCTTTGATTCATAACATCATACTAAAATCACACTAATATTGAAAACAAATTGAAAAATGATCAAAAAATCCAAAAGGATATTTATCATCAATACTCCATCCAGTCCCACTTGTCCCTCTTCATCCAGATCAGGAACAGTCAACAACGGCATCTGAGTGTTGTCTCCAGGCATCACTACTCCAACCTATCTCAATATCATAGCTTTCTCAAAGGTCAGTAACAAATTACAAACATCACACACAGTGCTATCAAAGCTGCCATTAAAATCTAATCCATCACTGCTCCTACTGGGCCTAACTGATCTTGCAACCAAGTCTTTGCTGACCATCCAGCTCCTTCAGATCTACCAAACGCATCCCTTATATTCTTCAATGCATTTATAACACTCGTGATATTATCGGAACTATCTGGGATCAAAGTATAACAATCATCCCCCGTCAGATTCATAGCCAAACATAAGCCACCTTGTTTTGCTAAAATATAGTCAAGAGCCATGTCATGTTTCAACAGCGTCAGTCTGTGACTTCTTTGAGTATTTGACAGAAGGTTAAACCCTCTTATTGTTTCATTCGCAAACCCCTGCAAAGTATAGGTAATATTATCAATATGATCTGCCAAAAATGTTACCCCATACCATGGAAAAAGTCCCCCCTTCTCTCTTAGACTTATCCTCCAATGATAGGCTTCCCAGACTATGAAATGTCACCATGTCCCTTTCCACCCTACTTCCAAACCTAGATTCAGATTTATCTGTGTCCGGTGCTACCCCTCTTTTAATGGTAAAAGCCTCATATGGAAGCTTCAACGTTGACATGTAACAACATCCTATCCACCCATAGGGTAAGAATATATACACTTTATCACCACAAACCCTCCAAATATCTCTAAAATTCCCAATAGTCACATTGTCAGGCAAAAGCTAATCTTTCACCATCAAAGTCTTGCTGTTCTTACTACCTGGAACATAAAAAGTAACATTATATTTCTCATTACTACCCTTAAGGTCATGCATACCCAAAGTTATCATATAATCATCGCAATCTGATATTCCCATAAACATACCCCTTACATCATATGTTTTATTAGAACAAAAACAACTTTTAGCCCTCACTGGTTTCACCTCCAATGCTTCAGGGTTCGCTGTTACCTGATTTTCCTTCCCATCTAACAAATCCACATAGGGTAATTCATTTAACCAAGAACACTTAAACCTAGGCTTAAACAAATGTTTTGACAACGACAATATTTTATCTGTTACTGATTGTTGCTGATACAACAGTCATGACAAAGCATAAGACTGACACATACTTGATAGAGGTCGAGCGACCGTCTCTAAAATGTTTGGTGCTGGAATTCTCAACAGACATGGACCCTCAAGATTCCTCACTGATCTTACAGAATGAGCTAGCTGCTGGAACCAAAGATTCCTACCTGCCCATCCATCTTTAATTTTCACAACAGAAGAATCAAACCACATGCCTTCCATTTAGTTTCTCTCTTCCCTAACGAGCGGTACTGATCAGATACCTCTCCTTGTCTGTCATTAAAATCAAAGACCTCATCCTGTACCTCCATGATAGTATCCTTCACTATTTCAGATGAATCTACATTGTTCTCTACCACTATCTGCTCTCATATTTTAACCCTATCCTTACTATCATTGACAGCACTCTCTATCCGTACCATAAACCCCTGAGTCCTTCTTGCTACCCCCTTTAATTTCAGAAAAGTTGTTGTCGGTGTCGGTGTCATACTTCCTACATTTGCTATTGCCGTCGTACCATTAATCCCTTTCAAAGTTACCATTAAAGTAGTTGATTTAATTGATGTATTAACACCCTTAACTACTTCTAGTGGGAAAGCTACCGATATCCTCTGTGTATTATTTACTGTTGGAGTGACTACTGTAATATACTCCTCCTGAACTCCTTCGGTGACTGTGGAAGCTTCAACAGACTTCAACTCTTCCATTATAAGCGTCACTTTACGAATTACATAGCCTTTTAACCAATAATTCTTAACCGGAACAAATTTTAATGCTTGCACTAGATAAGTACACATATATTCTCCCTGATCTTTCTCTGTAACATTACGCAAAATAAATGAACAATCACTCATAACATTTACATTTTAGTCATTTAGCAGACGCTCTTATCCAGAGCGACTTACAGTAGCAATTAGGGTTAAGTGCCTTGCTTAAGGGCACATCGACAGATTTTTCACCTAGTCGGCTCGGGGATTAGAACCAGCGACCTTTCGGTTACTGGCACAACGCTCTTACCCACTAAGCTACCTGCCGCCCTCTTCCACTTCATATCGTTGTACAAACTATACTTCCTTTGACTAGGTGCAACAGCTTCTACTTCTGGTCCTGATAACAATACTTCTTCTCCATAATTATCTCTCCATGTGGGAGGAACGTCCCCTCTCCACTCCATCTCTCACATCTACAATGAAGATGAGCTGGATCACTCATCCTAACCCTAATAACAGTCTTTTCCTCTAAAATTGGTGCTGGAGCTATTGGTTCCCTTATAATCAAATGCGATATATTTATGGCTTTAATAACTATCAATGTTGAAAGAGTTAAATTGCTTCTCACTGTTGTTTTAATAGACTGACGTGTTAATGTCCTTATTGTTACTTCATCTAGTTTCCCCAAAGCTTTGAACTCTTTGCTTGTACTTCCATCTATCACCACTAGTGTCAAATGACGTAAATGTAACTTACATTCACTCTCTCTTCCTACTCTAAACCCTCACTTTCAAACTTTTGATTATAAAAAATACACCTACAATTACCTTGATCTTCCTGCTGGGAATTGTAAATATAGATACTCAATCACCCTCAATCTTCTCTTATCATTCAGCAACGCATACTTTCTCAATGCATCTGCTCCTAACAGATCTAAACTCCTACCATATCTATCTTCCCACTAAACTCTAAAATGTCCTTCACCACTGTTCTCTCTCTTTTACTACTAACTAACATTGAAACTTAGCTTACTGTCTTAGAGTTCCTTCAACCCTAGTTCTCCTAACTTTTTTTTTTAAATCTAATCTTTTCTCCTAACTTTTAAAAACCTTTTCCACTGATTTATTCACAAAATCCTTTACCACCAAATTTTTAGAATATGTGATCGGGAAGTCCCCACCTGCTTCTGACTCCTTTACACACAGACTTGGCAAACGACTAAACATCCCTTAGCCTAGCCTGAAATCTCTCGGTGTAGGAATGTAACCCAGAATAACAGTCACCCCTTTTAACTTTATTTTCAGACAGATTGTCTAATAGGCAGTCTAATAGATTATCATCCTTCCTATGATATTATCTTTTTAAGCAAATATGATTCCCAAAAACCCTATTCTTTTTAAAATCTTCTACCAGACAGCCGTCTAGTGTACGTCTTATTGTACAGTTCAATTTACACAATGCATCTCTTTCCAACAATGCAATAGGTATATGTTCTAATATTAGTATGTCTATTTTAATTTCTCTTTGATTTTTATAGCAGAGCTCAATTGGTTCCTTAAGAGTAATTAACTGTTTTACTACCTCAAATCCCTATCCTAATTAGTTAATTTTACATAATGAGATGTTTAACCTCTTTAGGCTCAACACAGATAAAAGCTTTTCCACTATTCACCTCTCCTAGTCCTTTGTTTTTACTTCAATTGTTAGATATTTTTCTTCCTAATTGGTGCTACCAGCTGACACCCCCCTTCGTATCTTCTAGGCACTCTAGAATCCTTGAAGGGTTCACCTAGAGAACAGGTGATCTTCACTTGCTCCTTTATCTTCCCCAGAAATGTCCTCTGTTGTTTCCTCCTGGCCCATTGCACTCACAGGTAAAGTGACCAACCTGTCCATAATTATAACACTCTTCTGAAAGTTGCTGGAAGTGTGGCTGAAATCTTCCTCCTCCTTCTAAGCCTTCTCGTCCTCTTCCTCTCCAATTCTGTGTCTGCCCAGAAACTGGCTGTGGATATGGATAACTGGTACCCCCCTTGGTGGCTGGTACAATTGCGGTTGGAACTGGTCCTGTTGAAGCTGTAGCAGTGATTGTTGATTTGGTTCACTCTGATTCTTCATAACCAAAGCTTCTCTTCTCCACCAGTTGTATGATTGAGTTTTCTGAGAGTTTCTTGGTCCTGTTCCTTCTTGTTGTTGACCTATCAGTATTCTTCAAAAGCTTATATTCTAAGTTCTGTCCTCGAAATATCATCTTCCATCATCTTCTTACTATTGGCCTTTCCTTGACCTCAATGTATTCTTCTCCTCCAATTCTTGGGATTCTTTTCTCAGCAGTTTTTCTTCTCTTCTGTATCTTCATCCTCATCTTTCCGAACCTCATTCTTCTCTTAGTTTCCAGACATCTCGGTTTTTTCTTACTTCTGGAGTTTTGGATTCATTTTTATTGTCGTTTCTGCTTGTCCTCTATCTATTATTCGTTCATCTTCATCTCTGATGCAATAATCACCCTCCTGGATGATCACCGGAAGCTGAGGATAAACATCCCTAAGCTCTACTTCCTTCTCATAAGGTGGGTGTCTTTTTGCTGAATCCGTGTGTGAGAAAGGTGTACTAACTTCTGCCATTAGTTTTTCTGTCGCCTTCTCTTCCTTCAGCCTTTTCTCTATACCTTTGTTTATCTTATCGCTGGAATCTTTTATCAGTTTTTGTTTGAGAATGAAGGGCAACTTTTGTTTCATTTGCCGGATAACCTAGCAATACTTTAGTTAAAGGATTACTATTTTCAACTATATCAACCGGTGTAATGACTTTCATAGCCTTGCTGTCCTTTCTCCCCATTGTAACTACTCTTTTATATTCCTTTATTGTTAATTATTTTATTTTAGACTATATAGCCTATGGCTTCCCCCCTTTAATTATTAATATAAACCAAACAACCCAAAAAAAAAAAAATGATTTTTTTTTTAAATCAATCAACCAAAATATGAATATTAAAAAATTCAATTAAAATTTTTATTCAAAACAAATTTTTTATTAAAAAAATAAAAAATAAATTAAAAAATAAATTTAAAATTATGAATAATTAAAACCAATTTTTTATTTCTATATCCTATCTTACCAATTTATCAATTAGTGGCTATCTTACCACAACCCATCCGGAAAGTAAATACAAGTAGTCCACTTCACAGCAATCCTAAAAACAAAGCCCTCTAACCTTACAACACTACAATTCCCATAAACCCCCTTGCTCTATAAGCACCCAATTATCTTAATTTTACAGAATAATGTCAGTACTCGATTTCCAACACAACTGTAATCAAACCCAAGTGATGCCCAGAGACTCCAAAATGCAAATGTTATTCAAATGATCAGTCTGTTGCCAAGCCTCTGTGAAATTGTCATAACATCAAATATCCTGTAGGGGAAGATTTTGTAAACAGAACCAGCCTCAAAACCTTTTGACTCGATCCTCCCCTTGTCACGTGATGTCACGTCAGCACCTCTCTTTCTTTCTCTCTCTGTTCTCTCGTCCTATCGTTCCTCTCATATGACAAAAGAGCATAGAAACAGAAAAAGAATTTAGCAGTTTATGCAATCACTGAGTTATTTCCACATTCAATATTCCCCCACTCATATTCGCTCTAAGACTTAACTCAGGACTAAATAGCTCAATAACATTTTTATTTATTTTAATCCGTCATTTAATTTAATTTATTATAATCCGTCAACATATATCTAATTTATAAATTCACTACATCTCAACAAATAGTTTCATTTTCAAACAACAGCCGCTTTAACAACTAGAAGATTCGTGTCCAAATCTCCCCTTTTACTGTGTCTGTTTCTCTGTCTCCCCCTGCAGCCCAGTCTAACAGAAATATGACCAATTTACCCACAATCCCCCGTGTTGTAGTTTTAGTAAACAACGTGTTGTAGTCTAGTGCCGTAAAACAAACGTCTCATAATCTCGTGCCGTAAACTCCCCCGTTTTGTAGTGTAGTGTCGTAAAATTAAACGCGTTGTAGCTTAGTAAAATCCCACGCATGCGCGATACATTCAAAAATACTTTTTCACCGTGGAAGGGAGATTCTTAGCTCTCTCCCCAACCCAAATAGACAGTTACCAGTCCTACTGTACCTCCGTTTTCCCCTCATAGTCAAACAACATTTAACAGCGCTCACAAAACCTAGAACCGAAATTCTACACACACAAACATAATTTAAGAGGCTTTATTCCATCGCAATGGCCCCCTAAGGTCACACGTTAGCATGTAGCATGCAACACAATTAGCATTTAGCATTAGCATTAGCCTTTAGCTAACCTGTGGCTTGCAACACGTAACAAGTAACCTGCACTGCCCTTTCCTTTGTCTTATTCTCTACCGTTTATGCTGCCGTGAGTTCAATGGCCATTTACTGAGAAGTTCCCCCATGCAGATATCCCGTCGAATAAAAGATGAGCAGTAACCACAATCAAATAAATCCCATCAACCCCAGTCTTTAGACTGACCTAAAAACACCTAACGCGTTATGAGGATTTATGGCCCACCATGAGGTCGCCCCCCTGGGGTCTTTACACGGTGCAGTGCCCTAATGTATACGTATATCTGCCTTTAATATCTGCCTAGTATCTGCCTTAATCCCTACCATCGATTGCTCTAGACTTCCTATTATTTGCGCCGTTTACCAATGCAACCAAATTTTAGAATAATTATTACAGACCCCTAGTCGACAGCAACAACACCACACTAGCACAAACCCAAGTAATTTACACGGTACACCCTTCAATGCCCTCTCAGAAGCCAGCGGAACAACTAATGCCCAAATTTTGTGAGAAATCTCACCTTATAGCTGGCTTGAGCGGTAGTCACCTCGCGATTCAGGAATGGGACAAAGAACGATGCATACAGACCCCGGACGAGCCCCCATTTGTAGTGTATCTTGTCGCTGCTGGTGCTCATTGCTGTCAAACAAAGGAGTCTGCTCATACTGAACCTTTGATCATAAGTTTATTCATATCACAAGATTTCAGCATGAGTTACAGGTGTCATGCCCACCCGGAGAGCGACGCCCCAGATTGCAATGGTCGCTCTGGCCTCTTCTTCGTCCAGCATATACTTATAAACAATGCAAAAATATGGGTTGCTCCCTCTGCTGTCCAATCACCTGTCTACAACACACAGACTTCTCTGTCCTATCCGGGGTGTCACATTAAAACCATTCCCTCTGACACTAAAATAAACGTCCTCTCTGGAACCACTTAAAAACATTAACAACGTCATAATCTTCATATACGACAGTTTCTCAAATGACTGCCTCGCCTGGTTCACCAACTACTTCTCAGATAGAGTTCAATGTGTCAAATCGGAGGGCCTGTTGTCTGGACCTATGTCAGTCTCTATGGGGGTGCCACAGGGTTCAATTCTTGGGTCGACTCTTTTCTCCGTGTATATCAATGATGTTGCTCTTGCTGCTGGTGACTCTCAGATCCACCTCTACGCAGACGACACCATTCTGTATACATCTGGCCCTTCATTGGACACTGTGTTAACAAACCTCCAAACAAGCTTCAATGCCATACAACACTCCTTCAGTAGCCTCCAACTGCTCTTAAACACTAGTAAAACTAAATGCATGCTCTTCAACCGAACGCTACTTGCACCCACCCACCCGACTAGAATCACTACTCTCGACGGGTCTGACCTAGAGTATGTGGACAACTACAAATACCTAGGTGTCTGGTTAGACTGTAAACTCTCCTTCCAGACTCACATTAAGAATCTCCAATCCAAAGTTAAATCTAGAATCGGTTTCCTATTTCGCAACAAAGCCTCTTCACTCATGCTGCCAAACATGCCCTCGTAAAACTGACTATCCTACCGATCCTTGACTTCGGCGATGTCATTTACAAAATAGCCTCCAACACTCTACTCAGCAAATTGGATGTAGTCTATCACAGTGCCATCCGTTTTGTCTCCAAAGCCCCATATACTACCCACCACTGTGACCTGTACGCTCTTGTTGGCTGGTCCTCACTACATATTCGTCGCCAAACCCACTGGCTCCAGGCCATCTATAAATCACTGCTAGGCAAATCCCTGCCTTATCTTAGCTCATTGGTCACCATAGCAACACCCACCCGTAGTATGCGCCCCAGCAGGTATATCTCACTGGTCATCCCCAAAGCCAACACCTCCTTTGGCCGCCATTCCTTCCAGTTCTCTGCTGCCAATGACTGGAACAAATTGCAAAAATCTCTGAAGCTGGAGACACTTATCTCCCTCACTAACTTTAAGCATCAGTTGTCAGAGCACCTTACCGATCACTGCACCTGTACACAGCCCATCTGAAATTAGCCCGCCCAACTACCTCATCCCTATATTGTTATTTATTTTGCTAATTTGTACATCATCTCTTGCACATCTATCATTCCAGTGTTAATACTAATTGTAATTATTTTGCACTATAGCCTATTTATTGCCTTACCTCCATAACTTGCTACATTTGCACACACTGTATATATATTTTGTTGTATTTTTTACTTTATGTTTTGTTTTACCCCATATTTACCCCATGTTGTTGTTTTTATCGCACTGCTTTGCTTTGCTTTATCTTGGCCAGGTCGCAGTTGTAAATGAGAACTTGTTCTCAACTGGCTTACCTGGTTAAATAAAGGTGAAATAAATAAATAAATAAAAATAAAAGCTGTTCCAGATGACTGTGTGATCACGCTCTCCGTAGCCGATGTGAGTAAGACCTTTAAACTGGTCAACATTCACAAGGCCGCAGGGCCAGTCGGATTACCAGGACGTGTACTCCGAGCATGCGCTGACAAGTATCTTCACTGACATTTTCAACCTCTACCTGTCTGAGTCTGTAATACCAACATGTTTCAAGCAGACCACCATAGTCCCTGTGCCCAAGAACACTAAGGTAACCTGCCTAAAAGACTACTAACCAGTAGCACTCACGTCTGTAGCCATGAAGTGTTTTGAAAGGCTGGTCATGGCTCACATCAACACCATTATCCCAGAAACCCTAGACCCACTCCAATTTGCATACAGCCCCAACAGATCCACAGATGATGCAATCTCTATTGCGCTCCACACTGCCCTTTCACACCTGGACAAAAGGAACACCTATGTGAGAATGCTATTCATTGACTACAGCTCAGCGTTTAACACCATAGTGCCCTCAAAGCTCATCACTAAGCTAAGGACCCTGGGACTAAACACCTCCCTCTGCAACTGGATCCTGGACTTCCTGATGGGCCGTCCCCAGGTGGTAAGGGTAGGTAACAACACATCCGCCATGCTGATCCTCAACACGGGGCCCCCTCAGGGGTGCATGCTCAGTCCCCTGCTGTACTCCCTATTCACTCATGACTGCCAGGCACGACTCCAACACCATCATTAAGTTTGCCAATGACACAACAGTGGTAGGCCTGATCACCGATAACAACGAGACAGCCTATAGGGAGGAGGTCAGAGACCTGGCCGTGTGGTGCCAGGACAACAACCTCTCCCTCAACGTGACCAAGACAAAGGAGATGATTGTGGACTACAGGAAAAATAGAGGACCGAGCATGCCCCCATTCTCATCGACGGGGCTGTAGTGGAGCAGGTTGAGAGCTTCAAGTTCCTTGGTGTCCACATCACCAACAAACTAACATGGTCCAAGCACACCAAGACAGTTGTGAAGAGGGCACAAGAAAACCTAAGTAGATCCTCTAATCCTCAAAATGTTCTGCAGCTGCACCATCGAGAACATCCTGACTGGTTGCATCACTGCCTGGTATGGCAACTGCTCGGCCTCCGACTGCAAGGCACTACAGAGGGTAGTGCGTACGGCCCAGTACATCACTGGGGCCAAGCTTCCTGCTATCCAGGACCTCTATACTAGGCGGTGTCAGAGGAAGGCCTTAAAAATTGTCGAAGACTCCAGCCACCCTAGTCATAGACTGTTCTCTCTGCTACCGAACGGCAAGCGGTACCGGAGCTCCAATTCTAGGTCCAAGAGGCTTCTAAACAGCTTCTTCTCCCAAGCCATAATATAATAATAAATAATATGCCATTTAGCAGACGCTTTTATCCAAAGCGACTTACAGTCATGCGTGCATACATTTTTTTTGTGTATGGGTGGTCCCGGGGATCGAACCCACTACCCTGGCGTAAGACTCCTGAAAATCTAATCAAATGGCTACCCAGACTATTTGCATTGCCCCCCCTCCCTCTTTAACGCTGCTGCTACTTTCTGTTTATTATCTATGCATAGTCACTTTAATAACTCTACCTCCATGTACATATTACCTCAATTACCTCGCCTAACTGGTGCCCCCGCACATTGACTCGGTACCGGTACCCACTGTATATAGCCTCGCTATTGTTATTTTACTGCTGCTCTTTAATTATTTGTTACTGTTATTTCTTCTTATTTATTTTTTTAATGTATTTTTGGTCTTTTTTTTTGGGGGGGGGGGTATTATTTCTTAAAATTGCATTGTTGGTTAAGGGCTTGTAAGTAAGCATTTCACTGTAAGGTCTACACCTGTTGTATTCGGCACATGTGACAAATAACATTTGATTTGACTTGATTTGAAAATTATTGGTATTTCATTACTTTAACAGAACATTTCCTATAGGTTCAAACATCATTGCATTTAATTATATTTTTGGGAATATTCTAGGAACGTTCACCAACTGGTTTGACATGGGAATGTTATCAAATAGTTCAGAGAACGTTAAGAAACAACGTTCTTCTGTGAGAATTTCAGTACCTCAGCATAACGTTTTCTTGCAGGTTTCCTCATGGCTCAAATTAAAGTAATGTTCATAGAACATTAACCTCTACGGGATCGGTGTCATGTATGCGGGACGGTTGAGCTAATGTGCGGTAATGTGATTAGCATGACTCTTGTAAGCAAACAGCAAACTTTCGAGGACATAGACATGTCTTACATGGGCAGACAGTTATAATTCTTGTTAATCTAACTGCACTGTCCAATTTACTGTAGCTATTACAGTGAAAAAATACCATGCTATTGTTTGAGGAGAGTGCACAACAACAAAAACCTTATCACGGCAACTGGAGGTAAATAATGTACTTACATTCAGTAATCTTGCTCTGATTTGTCATCCTAATGGTCCCAGAGATAAAATGTAGCATAGTTTGTTTGATAAAATCAATTTTTATATTCAAATGTAGGAACTGGGTTCTACAGTTTGAACCCCTGCTGTCTCTGGCTCCACACCCACCCCACCTGGCATTCTAGATGTGTGAAAGTTATTGTATAAGCTAATGATCATTCATGTATGAAATTCATGGGAGTGTGTAAACTTACATTTTGTATTACCATATCATGTTTTATGTTCTCTATAGTTATGTACTTGAAAATGTATCAATTGACCAATTCGGCACATTTGGGCAGACTTTATACAAAATAGTCCAGTATTGCAATGCTTCACTGGATCAATCTGAAACTTTGCACACACACTGCTGCCATCTAGTGGCCAAAATCTAATGTGCTCCTAAACTGCAATACATTTACATTTATGTCATTTAGCAGACGCTCTTATCCAGAGCGACTTGTATGAGTACATACATTATTTTTTTCTTTTTCATACTGGCCCCCCGTGGGAATCGAACCCACAACCCTGGCGTTGCAAACACCATGCTCTGCCAACTGAGCTACATCCCTGCCGGCCATTCCCTTCCCTACCCTGGACGACGCTGGGCCAATTGTGCGCCGCCCCATGGGTCTCCCGGTCGCGGCCGACTACGACAGAGCCGGAAAAAATAACTAAATAGAAAATGCATGTTTTTTTGTTTGTATTATCTTTTACCAGATCTAAAGTGTTATATTCTCCTACATTAATTTCACATTTCCACAAACTTCAAAGTGTTTCCTTTCAAATGGTATCAAGAATATGCATATCCTTGCTTCAGGTCCTGAGCTACAGGCAGTTAGATTTGGGTATGTCATTTTAGGCGTAAATTGAAAAAAAGGGTCAGATCCTTAAGAGGTTAAGAAAACGTTCCATAAAAACCACAAGAAAACATGAATAACGTTCAAATAACGTTCTAAGAATGTTATTGAAAAACATATACATTCATACATTCTGTTCTCAGCGTCAGCAAAACTCTCACTCCTCTATCTTGTTAAGTGTGTTCATGTGTTTTGGCCGCGCCCACTAATTGGCCACACCAGATCTTAATGAGTGCTTGTTTCCTTTGAAATGGGGTCTGTTTGAATCGACTAAAATGAACAGCTTTGTATGAGTAAAAAAACACACAGTGTGCTAGCTCCATCCTGGTGGCACAGTGGACTAATTCCATGGATAGAGAACAGAACATCATAGGTTTGAGTCACACTGATGCCGTGCCACAATAAAAAAAGAAATGTGTTTAATGCCTAAACAAAAAACATTTTTACGGATTTTATAGGGGCCTAAAACAGTTAACCCCAACTAAGGAAGCAATGTTATTAAAAGTCTTATTGAAACATTCAGTGAAAGTTTTAAGTTATTAAAAAACCTAAGAATAACCTAGAATGTCTGTTCTCAGAATGTTAATAAAACCTCCCAGGAAAACTTTCATGCAACCATAGTAAAAAGTTATCAGAACCTCCCTGCAACCTAAAAATGTACGTTCCCAGAACAGGGGAAATGTTCACTTCCATTCTCAGAGCGTTTTTCCTGTCAGGAAACGTATGGCTTCGTTCCCAGAACCAATGGGAAATCAAAAACGTACGTTCCACAACTTCCAAGGAACCAAATTACATTTTAGTCATTTAGCAGACGCTCTTATCCAGAGCAACTTACAGTTAGTGAGTGCATACATTTTTTTATTTTTCATACTGGCCCCCCATGGGAATCGAACCCACAACCCTGGCATTGCAAACACCATGCTCTACCAATTGAGCTACACGGGACAAATGTGCTAGCTGGGATATTGCTGTGTATTTTGTTCGTATTTTTTATTCTGGTTCATTCTGAGATCTACCTATATCAAACGTAGAGACAGCCAACCAAGCAGTGGAGCGAGTACAATATCACATAGATAAAATGTCAATGTAAATCTAATCACACAATCAAAAACGTACGTTCCACAACTTCAAAGGAACCAAATGTGCTTGCTGGGATATTGCTGTGTATTTTGTTTGTATTTTTTATTCTGGTTCATTCTGAGATCTACCTTTATTAAATGTAGAGACAGTCAACCAAGCAGTGGTGCGAGTGCAATATCACATAGATCTAATCACACTCTTCACCCATATTTTAGGTCCTGCTCCCTTCTCTTTTTTCCAGAGGAGACTACCCTCTCTACTAAACACTGGAATCAAAGGCAAGCAGGTGGGGAAACAGGCTTTGAACATAACACATGTCTGTGGCAGTCCCCCAAAAGCAGACCTTTTAAGATCACACTGTATGGAAGGTAAATATTTTTGTCTGGCATATGTAGTGGCTGCAGGAAACAAGCCATCCATTTCTTTCTAGTCTTTTTTAAAATTGGAAAACATATTTTTTTTCATCTTCACAAGTAGTTTTAATCCTATTCAATTCCTATTTGTTAGAGGTGAGATAGGCCTGACTCTTTCAGAGCACATTTTTTTGTTTTTAGTTTATTTCTGTTTATAATCTTGCATTCCTTGTTATGAATTTCATTACTGTAATGTTTACATTCTGAATAAACATTAACACATAAATCTAAACAAGAATCCAAAATATTAGCTACTAGCTAACTCTGGGCAAAGAAATAGTATGTGGGTTACAAGGAGAAAATCGGACCTCTCTGAAATTAAAATGGATGGCCCTCCCTTCAGCAAAATATATTAGACCTAAACCCTCCCTGAACGCTTGAAACAAGTGACCCTCCCCTATACCCAAAATAATAATTAAAACATAAAGTGGATAGCAGAGAACGTGTCTACCATTTACCCTCACTTCTTGGACAGACCAGAGCATTAGATATGCAGTTTTAGAAACTGTTCTTCGTCCTGTAGCATTACATGGCAACACAGGAATTTTGATAGCGCACAGGGCTGCGGGCCGGAAGGTTGTGGGTTCGCAGACCACTGTGGACAAGAATAGAGTAGAAAGATCCCCTTCATAGTAAAAGCATTGCACGAGTCTATCATCGTATTTGCAGGTCAGATTTTATTTTGCCTTTTATAAAAAATTCATGCAATTCTATGTCATTTTACATATTCACAGAATCATTTGTAATACTACACAAATAACAGAAATTACAATCTGGTCCTCATACCATCATGGCCACCTAATCATCCCCAGCTTCCAATTGGTTCATTCATCCGCCCTCCTCTCCCCTGTAACTATTCCTCAGGTCGTTGCTGTAAATGAGAATGTGTTCTCAGTCAACTTACCTGGTAAAATAAGGGTAAAAAAAGTATTATTATAATTTACAATATCCCGGCAGCTATCACTTCGTAGCCTATAGGATGCACTTCGTAGCCTAGAGGCTATGGATCATTTGATTGAGACCACACTAAATAGCCTATAGGCGCACTTGATATTGCGCGCCCAGCGGAGAATCAGAGATGAGGGGCTGCATCGGGCACACATCGATATATACAGTTGAAGTCAGAAGTTTACATACACCTTAGCCAAATACATTTAAACTCAGTTTTTCACAATTCCTGACATTTAATCCTAGTCAAAATGCCCTGTCTTAGGTCAGTTAGGATCACCACTTTATTTTAAGAATGTGAATTGTCAGAATAATAGTAGAGAGAATAATTTATTTCAGCTTTTATTTCTTTCATCACATTCCCAGTGGGTCAGAAGTGTACATACACTCAATTAGGATTTGGTAGCATTGCCTTTAAATTGTTTAACTTGGGTCAAACGTTTTGGGTAGCCTTCCACAAGCTTCCTACAATAAGTTGGGTGAATTTTGGCCCATTCCTCCTGACAGAGCTGGTGTAACTGAGTCAGGTTTGTAGGCCTCCTTGCTCTCACACGCTTTTTCAGTTCTGCCCACAAATTTTCTATAGGATTGAGGTCAGGGCCACTCCAATAACTTTACTTTGTTGTCCTTATGCCATTTTGGCACAACTTTGGAAGTATGATTGGGGTCATTGGAAGACCCATTTGCGACCAAGCTTTAACTTCCTGACTGATGTCTTGAGATGTTGCTTCAATATATCCACATAATTGTCCTTCCTCATGATGCCATCTATTTTGTGACGTTCACCAGTCCCTCCTGCAGCAAAGCACCCCCAGAGCATGATGCTGCCACCCCCGTTCTTCACGGTTGGGATGGTGTTCTTCGGCTTGCAAGCAGCCGCTTTTTCCTCCAAACATAACGATGGTCATTATGGCCAAACAGTTCTATTTTTGTTTCATCAGACCAGAGGACATTTCTCCGAAAAGTACGATATTTGTCCCCATATGCAGTTGCAAACTGTAGTCTGGCTTTTTTATGGCGGTTTTGGAGCAGTGGCTTCTTCCTTGCTGAGCGGCCTTTCAAGTTATGTCGATATAGGACTCGTTTTACTGTGGATATAGATACTTTTGTACCTGTTTCCTCCAGCATCTTCACAAGGTCCTTTGCTGTTGTTCTGGGATTGATTTGCACTTTTTGCACCAAAGTACATTAATCTCTAGGAGACAGAACGCGTCTCCTTCCTGAGCGGTATGAAGGCTGCGTGGTCCCATTGTCACGGTTTACTAAGCCAGAACCCAGAAGCAGACCAGGACAAGGTAAGTGGTGTCAAAGGTGAGTGTTTATTTAACTGATCCACGAGTGCTGCTGAATAATCCAGGGAACAGAGCGGGCGGCGTGGATGAGTTGTTGAGGGTGCAGTAGTTGGTCCAATGATGGCTCGGCAGCCGCCGACCATCAGGCAGAGGTTGGGTGAAGGTTCCGGACGAGTGACTGCAGGGAGAACAAAACGGAGGTAAGCATACAACAAGCAAACAAGGTGCAAAACAACAAAACTAATGCTCTAAGCTCTAAGACTGATCCGCTGATAAACATACTGTTCATGGCTAACGATCCGGCAGGGAATGGATGTTAGGACAGAGCCTAAGAAGGGTGATGATCAGGACCAGGTGTGCAGATTGCTGATGGGATGCAGGTGCGGAAATCAAGAGAGCTCCCGCCTAGCAACGTTGCCCGGCAACCAGGCAGGGAGCGTTCCAGAACCCTCGGGAAACTGGAGATCCCGAGCAGAAAAACTAGTACCCAGACAGAAACCGACTCAGACTGCAGGGATCGTTACAGTACCCCCCCTCCGGCACGCCACCGGGCGGACTCCCGGAGCGCCAGGATGGAGGCGGTAGAAGTCACGAATGAGGTCAGCATCGAGGATCTGTCGCCGCGGAATCCAACTCCTCTCTTCAGGACCATACCCCTCCCAGTCCACGAGATACTGGGAAACCCCGGCCCCGCCGTCTGGAATCCATGATGCGTCGCACCGTGTAGGCAGGACCACCTCCGATCATCCGAGGAGGAGGAGGAGGAGGCGGAGGAGGCAACAGAGGACTGAGGAAAACAGGCTTGAGGCAGGAGACATGAAAGGTGGGATGGACTCTGAGCGTCCTCGGTAGTTTGAGTCGAACTGCCACTGGATTGATCACCTTCTCCACCACAAACGGACCAATGAACTTCGGTAACAACTTCCTAGACTCAGTCCGTAAAGGAAGATCCCGTGTGGCCAACCAGACCCTATCTCCGATGGTATAGGTGGGAGCGGGGATCCGGCGACGATTCGCCTGGAGCTGATACCGGTCCGAAACTCTAAGGAGTGCCTTTCTGGCCCGATGCCAGGTCCGGTGGCAACGACGAATATGGGCCTGAACAGAGGGCACTGAGAGCTCCTTCTCCTGAGAAGGGAACAAGGGAGGTTGGTAGCCATACAGGCACTGGAAGGGAGACATCCCAGTGGCAGATGTAGGGAGAGTATTGTGGGCATACTCAACCCAAGGCAACTGAGAGACCCAGGAGGTGGGGTTGGAAGAGACAAGGCAGCGTAGCGTGGATTCCATCTTCTGGTTGGCTCTCTCCGCCTGACCATTAGATTGGGGGTGAAAACCAGATGTGAGACTGACTGTAGCTCCAATGGCCAAACAGAAGGACTTCCAGACAGCAGAGGTAAACTGAGGGCCACGGTCGGAAACGATATCACTGGGCAAACCGTGGACCCTGAAAACCTCCCCTGACCAGGATCTCGGACGTCTCCGAGGCAGAGGGAAGCTTGGCAATTGGCACAAAGTGGGCGAACTTGCTGAATCTGTCCACGATAGTCAGAACGACCGTGTTCCCCTCAGAAGCGGGCAACCCAGTGACAAAGTCCAGGGCCAGATGCGACCATGGTCGCCGGGGAATAGGAAGGGGGTGAAGTAGTCCAGAGCTGGGCCGATTGGTACTCTTATTCTGCGCACACACTGGACAGGCAGCAACAAAACCCCGAGTATCCTCGGCCATGGCAGGCCACCAAAAACGTCTGCGAAGAAACGCCATCGTCCGAGCCACGCCAGGGTGACAAGCCATCTTGCTGGCGTGGGACCATTTGAGGACAGCAGGACGAACCGACTCAGGCACAAACAACCGACCGGGTGGACCGTTACCGGGACCGGGCTGCGTCCGAAGGGCCGCCATCACCTCCTCCTCAATCTTCCACATAACTGCTCCCACGACGCAGTTCCGGGGGAGAATAGTCTCGGTCTTGGACCCACTCTCTTCCGTCTTGGAGAACATCCGGGACAAGGCGTCCGCCTTGCCGTTCTTAGATCCAGGTCGGAACGTCAGGGAAAAATTGAATCGTCCGAAAAACAACGCCCACCTGGCCTGACGGGAGTTGCGACGTCTAGCCGATTGCACGTAAGCAAGATTCTTGTGGTCAGTCCAGACAATAAACGGTTGCTCCGCCCCCTCCAACCAGTGGCGCCACTCCTCCAAGGCAAGTTTCACCGCGAGAAGCTCCCGGTTACCCACATCGTAGTTCCTCTCCGCAGGCGAAAGGCGACGAGAGTAGTAGGCGCAGGGATGGAGTTTACTGTCCGTGGAGCATCGCTGCGACAGGATGGCGCCAACTCCCACATCAGACGCGTCCACTTCAACGACGAACTGACGGGCCGTGTCCGGTTGAGAGAGAATCGGTGCGTTGGTGAATCGCCTCTTCAAATCCAGAAACGCTCGATCCGCCTCCGGATTCCACTTGAAGGTCCTGATACTGGAAGTCAAGGCAGTTAACGGAGCGGCCACACGGCTGTAATCCCGGATGAATCTGCGGTAGAAATTCGCAAACCCCAAAAATCTCTGGAGCTGCAATCTCGTACCGGGCTGGGCCCATTCCAGAACCGCTCTAACCTTCTCCTGGTCCATCCTAATCTCTCCCCTGGAGATGATGTACCCGAGGAAGGATGTCGTGTGGGCGTGAAACTCGCACTTCTCGGCCTTCACGAACAGGCGATTCTCCAACAATCGCTGCAGAACCTGCCGGACATGCTGGACGTGGTCGGAAGGTTCCTTCGAGAAGATCAGAATGTCATCCAGGTAAACAAACACAAAGAGACCGATCATATCTCTCAGGACGTCGTTCACCATACTCTGGAATACCGCTGGAGCATTGGTCAGTCCAAACGGCATCACCTGATACTCGAAGTGACCCATCGGTGTATTGAAACCCGTCAACCACTCGTCCCCCTCTCTGATCCGGACCATGTGATACGCATTGCGTAGGTCTAGCTTGGTGAACACCGTAGCACCCTGTAAGGAGTCGAAGGCAGAACTCATCAAGGGCAGGGGATACTTGTTCTTGACCGTGATGTCATTCAACCCCCGATAATCAATACACGGTCGAAGAGAGCCATCGTTCTTACCCACAAAGAAGAATCCTGCCCCCAGGGGTGATGACGAGGGCCGAACGAGACCAGCAGCTAGGGACTCCTTGATGTAGGTCTCCAAAGCCTCACGTTCAGGTCGGGAGATACTGTATAACCTTCCCTTGGGGTAGACAGCTCCAGGGAACAGGTTGATGGCACAATCATATGGTCGGTGGGGGAGGGAGTGACAGAGCCTTCTGCTTACTGAACACTTCCCCCAAATCGTGATATGTCTCGGGAACCAGGGACAAATCTGGGGTTTAGCCTCAATCACCTGACTGGGAACCGAATGGGGACAGGCAGTCTTGAGACAGTTAGCATGACAATCAAGGCTCCAACTCGTTACCTTGCCCGTCACCCAATCGAACGTGGGATTGTGTTCCTTCAGCCAGGGGTATCCAAGGACCAGAGGAACATGGGAAGACGGCAGAATGAAGAATGAAATCATCTCAGAATGATTCCCCGACAACAGCATCTTAACCGGTTCAGTCCTCATCGTGATACGTGCCAGACTACTGCCGTCCAGAGTGGTAGCTTCAATGGCTTCCGGCAATTGCTCCTTGGAAAGCCCCAGCTGTTCCACCAACTCGGCATCAAGAAAGCTTCCATCGGCACCTGAATCGATAAAGCGTTAATCGCTAAGCTCTGATTCCTGTTCATAAGGGTAGCCGGAAACGGGGTCTGACAGAGGTATTGAGAGGTCGAAACTGGCTCGCTAAAAGTCCTCCCAACTTTAGCGAGCCGCGCAGTTTGACGACCGCCGGGAACAAGTGGCGAGGTAATGTCCCGAACCACCACAGTAGAGGCAACAGTTAGTCCTACGTCTGTGTTGGCGCTCCTCCTTGGTTAACCCGTGCCGCCCCACTTGCATGGGTTCAGAATCGGGAGACAGGACCTCTCCACTAATCCTGTGTGGTGGACGATGATCGACGTATTCTGGTCCAATCCCCGACCCGACTGGAACCTGAGAAGCTGATCGGTTGGACGGGACCCATTGCTTCTCCCTCCTTCGGCTCTCGGACTCGATTATCCACCCGAATAGACAAGGCTACCAAGCTGTCCAGGTCACTAGGCTCCGGATAGGAGATCAACTCATCCTTGAGCTGCTCCGACAGACCCTGGTAAAAGGCCGCTTGCAGAGACTCCTCATTCCACCCACTCTCCACAGCCAACGTCTTGAACTCGATCACGAAGTCGGCCACGCTGCGAGTTCCTTGGCGAAGCGAAAACAGGCGCCTAGCTGCGTCCCTCCCTCGGACGGAATGGTCGAAGAGCTTCCTCATCTCGGCCGTGAACCCCTGGTATGAAGCCATGCAGGGATCCTGTCGTTCCCAAACGGCTGAAGCCCACTCCAGCGCTCGACCACGCAGCAACTCAATCACAAAGGCTATCCTAGCCTTGTCTGTGGCATAAGAGTAGGGCTGTAGATCGAACACTAACCCACACTGCATAAGGAAGGAACGGCATCTTCCCAGCTCCCCCTCATATTTATCCGGCGTCGGAACCTTGGGCTCACGGAAGGACACAGCTCCAGAAGCGGCAGGCGAGATGGGTGAAACCGGTAGTGGATCCTCCACCGGAAACTTGCGCTGGTTCTGGACCTCCGTCAGACCGGTAGAAAGGTTCCGAACTGACAACGCGATCTCCTGTAGTACCGTGCTATGATGGCCCAACATCTTCTCCTGATGGGTAATGGCATGGCGAACAGAGTCCAGGTCCGCTGGGTTCATTACGGGCCGGATCGTTCTGTCACGGTTTACTAAGCCAGAACCCAGAAGCAGACCAGGACAAGGTAAGTGGTGTCAAAGGTGAGTGTTTATTTAACTGATCCACGAGTGCTGCTGAATAATCCAGGGAACAGAGCGGGCGGCGTGGATGAGTTGTTGAGGGTGCAGTAGTTGGTCCAATGATGGCTCGGCAGCCGCCGACCATCAGGCAGAGGTTGGGTGAAGGTTCCGGACGAGTGACTGCAGGGAGAACAAAACGGAGGTAAGCATACAACAAGCAAACAAGGTGCAAAACAACAAAACTAATGCTCTAAGCTCTAAGACTGATCCGCTGATAAACATACTGTTCATGGCTAACGATCCGGCAGGGAATGGATGTTAGGACAGAGCCTAAGAAGGGTGATGATCAGGACCAGGTGTGCAGATTGCTGATGGGATGCAGGTGCGGAAATCAAGAGAGCTCCCGCCTAGCAACGTTGCCCGGCAACCAGGCAGGGAGCGTTCCAGAACCCTCGGGAAACTGGAGATCCCGAGCAGAAAAACTAGTACCCAGACAGAAACCGACTCAGACTGCAGGGATCGTTACACCCATGGTGTTTATACTTGCGTACTATTGTTTGTACAGATGAACGTTGTACCTTCAGGCGTTTGGAAATTGCTCCCAAGGATGAACCAGACTTGTGGAGGTCTACAATTTATTTTCTGTGGTCTTGGCTGATTTCTTTTGATTTTCCCATGATGTCAAGCAAAGAGGCACTGAGTTTTAAGGTAGGCCTTGAAATACATCCACAGGTACACTTCCAATTGACTCAAATGATGTCAATTAGCCTATCAGAAGCTTCTAAAGTCATGACATCATTTTCTGGAATTTTCCAAGCTGTTTAAAGGCACAGTCAACTTAGTGTATGTAAACTTCTGACCCACTGTAATTGTGATACAGTGAATTATAAGTTAAATAATCTGTCTGTAAACAATTGTTGGAAAAATTACTTGTGTCATGCACAAAGTAGATGTCCTAACCGACTTGACAAAACTATTGTTTGTTAACAAGAAATTTGTGGAGTGGTTGAAAAACTAGTTTTAATGACTCCAACCTATGTGTATGTAAACTTCTGACTTCAACTGTAGCATAATAAGCAACTAATTCTAAAACACTGAGAAATATTGATATTAATCAATTACAAATTACATGACCCCCCAGACTAGATTTAAAAAATACTAAACCCTCTCCTTGACTGAAATTGAAAAAGCATGACCCTCCCCCATTTTCCTCCAGGTACCCATCCTGTACATTTTGATCCATCTCTAACAATCCTTAACAATGAATAATCTCCACAGTCCTGTCTCTGCTAAACCAACAGATGGCACTGTATACTCAACAATGAACAGATAAAGGCAGCAATGTAAAACATGTAGCATGTTACTGCACTACAGAATGTGGCATTCACTTCTCACATTACTATTTTATGTCACTACTTCAACATGAAATCAGTCTGGCGGTTTATTTATAATCTAACTATTATGTCTATCTATTATCTAATCTAGTGGTTTTAGGGACATGGTTTTCCCAAATGCTAAACAGAGATAGTTGACAACCTCTTGACACTTCTTATTTTCAGATTGGATGTGAATTCTGATTTTTAATTACATGTTATTTTATATTTGGTAAAACTTTTACAATTGTTCTACAGACAAATCAAACAAACGTGTGTGAATCACGGTAGCCTACATAATAGACAGGCCTTAACAGGATCAGTCTTCCACCATCCTCAGTTTTACACTGTTATACACCATATGTCAGCACTATGACTTGATGTATTGTTGAAACCACCGAATATGATCATTTTCAATAATGTATTATGTTCTATATTATGTATTATGTTCTATACTCAAAATTGCAGATATTAAGGACATCAGTAATAACTTATGCAACTTGGTTGTAGGACTATGGTAGCTGCATGGAATGTTCAGTCTATTGCATTGCCCCCAGCTTCTTTTGGTTAAGAAATTAGAAATACAAACACTTTAAAATAAATATTTTGGAAGGGTTTTAGTGAAATATAATTGTGCATTATTTTTCAAATGCCATTGTATTCCAGGTTAAATAAAGGCAACTTGTTGTAGTTCTTATTTTGAAATTCCAATCTTCTCAGAAACCAGAGAGGGGAAATCAGAACAACATACTCCTTGTCTGTAGAAGCATTATTTGCTCATAACAATAATGAAATAAAAATAAATATGGTGTAAGTTAACAATATCTAAAGCCAAACTCTTTCTTATATGTATACGCAAAACAGTACAAAAATGCAAAAGCATCAAACCTCACAGGGGAGCCCTTATTTGCTGCTAAATATACTTCATAGAGTTGAGGGTTGTTGAGGGGAAAATAATAGCAGTGGTTCAAATCATTGGTCGAATGTCACACATAGCAGCTCACTCTCCCGGCTCAGCTAGACTGACATGACATAAATGGATAACTAGGCATCATTACATGAGAGATTGTTTGCTTAGCTGAATTGAGTTTTCGGCTCCTCTTGTGTGGTGTGTCGAGCTCCAGGGCTCTTCTGCAAATTTTTTGCCTGCTGTTTTGAAAATCCCTGACACTGTATCTGTGTGTCCGTGTGTGTGTGTCCATGAATGTGTGTGTGTTTGTGTGTATGTGTGCGTACTTGTTTGTAGAGAAACATTTTAATTTATTCCCACACACACAAACACATACACACAGCTTTACAAGTGACATCATTTTCCACGGTGCTCTAGTTTGTAAGTGCTGTTGGAGGTGGGTAAAAGATCAAAAGTTACACACAGGTGTACAGTAACAATTGGCCGTGTGGATTGATGTTGCCAACAGATGGCTTGTGGTTAGGAACCTGCGTGACTACGGCAGCAAACCCAGGAAAGGCTTGACTACGGCAGCTGTGTGTATGGAAATTATAGTCTTGTTTGTTTGCTTTTTGGCTGCTAGAGAACTACCACGCTCTTAAGGACCCTAATCCCTCTGGTGCGCAAGCGGAAATTCTGATAGGTTCAACAGAACCTTCAACAAAGTCCCCCACTAAAACTCAATTAATTTCAGAGATGATAGAATGCATGTTGTTTTCAATCAGTTTAGACCTGAAGGAAGGACACCTGACATCAAAATAATCTTCAACTTGTTACCCTCAGCTCAGGTAAATATTGGTTTATGGGTGCTTAAAAGCTTTATCCTGTTTCATCCATTGTGTCAACAACTGGCACAAAAACATCTAAGTTTGCCTTGGTTCTCTTTTGGACAAAATATAATTTGGTTTGAGCTTGTCATCTTTAGGGTGTAACAGTTCATCAATCCAGTGATGTTCCCAGACAATTTTTTAGAGGCTGTGTAGGGCTTCCTCTTGGCTCAGCTCAGTTTAGCCGGCCTCCCCAGTGTTAGTGTGGCTGTTGTGTTGTTTAGCAGGCGGATGGCCTCCACACATACAGGGTGTAAAAAAATGAATGAGCTCCCAGCTTGAGAGAAGAGTGAGCTGCAACAACAGTGAGGCTCTGAAACAAAAGCCAGAAATCTGAAATGTCAGGAAAGAGAACGGGATGCAAGCAAATGAGTCAAAGCAAGTTGGATTATGGTTACGCTCAATTTGGAGGGCCAACGGATTAACAATTTTGTCTGACAAGATTGATAAATCATCTGTGTGTGATGATGATTACAATAGTGTTGTGTCGTTTGGCCCATCACAGCCTGTTGTGATGTGGTTAGAAGTTCACTATTAACAAAGTATACATTTTCCTTAGTCACTTACATGTTGTTATCCATAAAATATTTCAAAAAGCTTTAGCCATGACTAGGGCCATGTGTGTGATAGCACTGTGCCTTCACTTGAATTTCCAGCATTATCTGGCTAGAGTCGCTGCAGTTAGAAATTCCTAGGAAATGTTCTGTATTTGACACAAGGTGTCTCCAATCAATCAATCAATCAATGTCTGGTCGTGCGCACATGTTTTGGTGGGGGGATCGCTTGAGTCAAGGAGAGGCGTAGCTCTGTAAATCTTGATTGCACATAGCCTATTATTTGGCAAGGAAGATTATTTGTAGATCAGAGATTCTACATCTCACTTTGCTCAAGCTAATCCTCTCCAACTCAATCTTTGGTCATCAGAAGTTGTAAAATTTTTGCAATTAGGGTCAAGGGGGGAGTCAATGAAACCAGGAAATTCAAGATGAGAATATTGCTTGAAAAAAAGGTGTCAATACTAGAAAAGTGTGTCAATGTCTATTAGTAAAGTAATACTAATATACATAAGAATAATCAAAACAAGCTACAAAATAAACAGCTATGTGCACATCTTTATCACCTTTTTTTCTTTCTTTTTTCTGAGGCATTCTCTAAGTTTGGTCCTAATTAGGCTTTTTTGTCAGTTATCTGTAGTATTCATATTTTTCAACGAGCTGTGAGCCGTCCTCATGGGCCACTAAATTGTTTGCCCAAATGTCTGTGTCTGCAGCGGATGCTCCTGGACACTACCCAAGGCTAGTCTCTTTCTGTTTCAGGCTGTGCCCATGGAGTGTGACCCTGCGGAGGCCTGTGCATTAATCATGATGTGGAGGGAGGGCCCCAGACAAGCCTGGGACATTCCTGGGACAGCTTGCTGCTGGGCAGGTGAAGCAGCCAGCCACGCCGACTCTACTGGGAGTGCAAGGTAGGGGCCAAGAAGGGTTGCTAAGGGGCTGTTCCCCACTGTGAGTTCGCCAACTGAACTCCTGACAAGTAAATAGGTTGAGTAATTAGATATTATAATTAAAGATTAATGGTGTCAAAGGAATTGTCCCCTCAATGCCTGTGCGTGTAGGCTAGCTCCTCTGAAGTTGCCCAGCCGTAGTGGTGCATTCAGTTTCAGTCCCAGTTTGCATTGTAAATATGACGGTGTTGATGTCTGCGGCTTTGTGGATAAATCCACAGACCAACAGTCCATTCCTCCACGAGCTCTTGGATGGTTTCCAACATAATAAACCTAGCATCAAGATTTGACTTAGACTTCTTAGAGACCAAGTGGTGTGCTGGCACACAAACCAATGACATATGGATCTTTGTTTTGCTTCTTCTTAGTGCATTTTGTCAGCTGGCTGTTCAACTGACTGTCAGGTTTGCAGATTGGATTGATATTCTAACCTGACTGGAATGCTATTCTTATTGGAGCAATTTTAACAGCAAAGTTTTCATGGTTTTGTACTTTTGGATTAGATTTTTTTGTTGCTTTTCAAATTGTTGACATGTTTTGATTTACAAAATGTTTAATAAACCATGATCAGGTCTTGTTGTGTACACAACAGTCATAGTATTGTTGCCAACCAGGGCTGTAGCTATATACTGTATGAGGAAACTGAGGTCTGGACCGCTGTCATTTTTTCCCAAAATGTATCAATAAAAAATCATAATTTAGGAACTCAATCTGGGTCTCAACTGACTGTTGAGGGTTAGAATAGTAGAATACACAAGGTGCAATTTCGAAACTTGGTTATGCATCAGCAGTTTTTCTCTTGTCGTATGTCAATCACTGACAGTCACTCAATAAGCCATGTCAGTTAAAACATTTTAGATTGGTAAATTAGTCTAGTTAGTCTATCCAGCTATCTAAACTTGAAGTAATCAAGTCTGATTTACTGACCGGGCATGCAGGGCATGTGCCCAGGGGCCTGGACCTCCAGGGGGCCCCATTGATTTTGTTATTGACTCTCACTACGATATCATATTAACATGGAAAAATCTGTAGAATTGCAGGAAATGTGCTTTTGAAACTGTAAAAATGTCACCCCACCCCATGGCAAAATGTGTAGAATTGCAGGAAATTTGCTATAAAACTGCAGCAAAAAAAGTTATCTAAAGGAAAAGTATTTATTTGTTTAATTTTAATTTTTTACCCACACTAACACACTGTCATATTAACAGTATTACACTTTTCATGTAGCCTACAGTTGGCCAGCTAATAGCCTAACCACCGATCAAGCAACATTATGGACTAAATGTTCAAATCCTGTTGCTGCAGGATTATTTTCCGTGACAATATACAGTAGGTCAAACTAAGATGCTACATATGTATGTTGCTGATCCAGACAGTCCACTGAAGAGGAGCGAGTGGAGGTTGTAGTTAAACTGTGGTTGGATGGATGCAACGCTAAGCAATGGCCTTAAATTGTGTTGTGCTGCATTCCTTCTTAATTGATGGTGACAGTTGCAATTACAAGCGACAGTCAGTCTAAGTGAAGCTGACACTCAATTTTGTGTACACCTATTCCAGAACTCTGGGCTGACCTACATGACCTTTTGAATGGCTGCCATGTTTGATAGCAACCAGTACAGGCCTTCAAAACATTGTGCCTAGGCTATTTTGAGCTTTTTGTCTTAGTAAGTCATTGTTAAATCGCCCCTTTTCCCTTCCCATACCTGTCTGGTGACATTATTATTCAGGATGGACCTCTCTTGAGCTCTTACACAAGTCTTGGGTTGCTGCTGCCATGAAAAGCATTAGCCAAGTAAACTGTTTAAGATTGCAGTGTGTAATTGTCCTAAAAGACAGCACACTTTTCAATGTAATGTGGGTAACTTGAATTCTTAGCTAACCTGCCTAATAGAAACGTGGGACAATGATAACGGTATCCAAGCCAAAGGCACTGTTTCAACTATGCAAATGTTGGAACAACAGGAGCTGTGGTGAAATCCACAGCCAGCGAAATCACTAAACATTGATTTTCGATTTTCATTCTGTCTCAGAATTTTTTTTATTATGTAGACATTATAAACATTGTCCAATATTTTTTCCAGAATGTAAACTAAACAACTGAGGCCAGAAATTAGCACGATTGGACTACATATCCCTACACTTGAAAATACTCTCGGTGTCTACTCTACTCTTAGTTAATTGAACTGTAAGATAACCTATTCTAAATGCAAGTTGACATAGCAGCCTGTCAAACAATCCCCCTGCTTGACATGGTTAAAACTCTGAAATGAATATGGATAAATTGCTTTATTCATTTCTGACTACTTTGAAATAGAACCACTCAGATGTTTAAATTGTTCATACAATAATACGTGTCAAATATTGAGATTATGATCATCATATATATTTTTTTTACATTTTAGTCATTTAGCAGACGCTTTTATCCAGAGCGACTTACAGTTAGTGAGTGCATACATTTTTTTTTTTTTCTACTGGTCCCCCGTGGGAAACGAACCCACAACCCTGGCGTTGCAAAAGCCATGCTCTACCAACTGAGCCACACGGGACTATTATGCTTGTTCAAAGTAGCCTATACTTGAATTACCAAAAGCAGTAAGTTAATGTAATGATTTATTTGAAGATGGGCGTAATATGCCATGGAGCAGATTAGAACTCCCCTCATTTCCCACAGATTACTAGTTTCTCAAAGATGTAATTGTTATACAGTTTTATGTAGTTATACTAGGTGATTTGATGTGACAAAATTAGAATAATTGTTGGGTTTATTGTTTGTCAAAATGCAAAATCATGCTCATCTTCAGAATCAAGCATGAATAGCATTCTGTTCTTTACATTAGTCCTTTCATAAATATTTGGTTGCTTTTAGACCTTATCTACTTATTCATTGCTGTACTTGCATCATTGATTGGGATACAACAACAGTTTCTTATAGTTTGCTGATCAGTTGACGTAATAACCTTAATTTGCACAATGAGGAGCCGAGTAAAGGCCTGTGTTTTGAAGTTTGTGTCAATAAAGGTTAGACTTAGGTCATTCTTTTTTATGCCTGTTTGGGGGAGGATACTGTACCCCCCCCAGCTCATAAAGAGAGAACACTGTGTTTGAACAGAAGCTGGAGGCCAGGGGAGTGACCCCCCCCCCCTCACACACACACACAGCAATCACTAAAGCAATACTCTCAGCTAAAGTCAGTCAGTTAGTCACCATAAGACAGTTTATGCCATCTTTAAAGTCTCTGCCACTTGCCACTCATGAAGTTGTCAACATATACACAGAGTTGTGCCATTATTAGTGTTAATCATGTTGACAAGTTGACAAGCTGTCACAGATTTCTCCATTTCCCATGTTGATTTCTAGAATCCTTAACCCCCTTCCTGTGCTCATGCCGCAGCGTCTATTGTCTGTGTTATGTTTTTGAAATGCCGCCTGGATGAGTGCTTGTATTGAGAGATGAAAGAGGAGGGATTGAGCTGCCTCACCCTCCGCTTGTTCTGAAACATGGAATAGTCAGCGTTTGCTCACCTGGACATACAGTGGGTTCCCAAGCATTAGCAAACAAAGCGGGACTCTGGGAGCAGAGCAGACATGCGTAACAGCTGTCCATCGCAGGCAGCACTGAGAAACAGCTGCAGCCAGGGACCTCTCCCTGTGTCCCTGTTCCGGTCCAGAGAGAGACGGGTGCCTGCCTCACTGCAGTCAGCAGGGCTGTGACAGTCATGGAATTTTGGATGACGGTTATTGGTCAGCCAAATGACCGTGTTCACCTGACTTCATGTGCTTCTGCTGCAGGAAGAGAGCATTGCCTAGGCAACCAAATACTTATTTGCTATAACACGTTGCTTGTTTTAGCAAGGAACAACAAACTTTCATCACTCATAAATAGTCCATTTTACTGCGGAAACCGACTCAACCGCACGGATGCCCAGCCATCTTGTCTTCAGTCAGCTGTTCGTTCCACAAAAGAAACAAATATATTTTGAAAACAGTTATGACGGTTATTAGATTTTCATGATTTACACGATTATACGGTAATTGTGCCAGCCCTAAGTGAGACGCACAATAGATATTCCTTTTTACTACGAATTACTAAGTGATGCGTGTATAGTACACACAAAAAGCAATAAACCTAGCTATGGAGGCTAGAGTAGAGCTTTAGAGTTTAGCGAGAGTAGCTTCCTCTCCTTAGTCTCATACAGGGAATGGGGGAAAACAACCTTGCGAAGAAAGTCATTTATTTGGAGTATGATCAGCAACAGCACCATTGTCTTGATGCTGTCTGCATATTTTTTAGATTAACAGCAATATCTCTCATAGATGTGTCAGCTAACTGAAATAATAGCACTTGCCAAAGCTTGTAAATGGTTGAGTGATGAACCATTAGTGATTAAAGGGCCATAATGGCAGTTTAACCACCCTAATCGAGTAATTAACACAGCCAGGAAATTGGATCAAGGAAACGCTTGAAAGATGTTACTTAATGTTGTAGATGTTTAAGACCAATATATATATATATATATATATATATATATATATATATATATATATATATATATATATATATATATATATATATATATATATATATATATATTATTGTGATTTTATTGTCAATGTGATTCACTTTGCAGTGAAATATGGAAATGTTGTATTTATCTAACTGTAACAATGTTGTAATTGATGCTGTTGCGTAATAAATCTTTTGCATATCACATATCAGCCTTTACATGCAGTACCTCCCAGTTGACTGTGCTGTGTGCTTACATGAATAGTGTGTGCTAATGGCCTGAATAAAGCAGAGACTCCACACAGCCGAAGGGCTTTATAGAGGTCTGTGATTGCCTTTAGGCTCCCTTGGTTACGTTTTTAATGCTGGTCAATAAAGCGTTCTCCTGGGAGAAGTGTGAAGTAGTAACTGCGTCTCTTAATTGGGTGTGAAGAGAAATATGGGCCCTAACAAGGTTATTCACATGGTCATCCACAAATCACCCCTCCGAGGCCTCGGTTGAGCCTCAGCACCACTCGTAAAGGCCAATGACGTGAGGAATTTCCTGTTCAAGGTAGCCCTTAACAGCTGGGAAGAAAAGCAGGGGACTTGTTAAAGGGGAACTCCCAGTGGGGAGGGGGTTTATTATTTTTAAGCTGATCTAAACACCTGTGCCACCCCCACTCCTTCGTTACCTCCCCATTCGCTCCCACCCCCCAATAGACACCTTAACTAGGCGCAATAATTTGTCGACAAACTTTTGAATGAGTTGGCCCAGATCAGTGAGTAAGCTTATTAGTGGCTGGTTTGATATTGGTGACATCATGTGAATGGTGTGTGTGTAATACTCTTCCTCCCGCCCTCTCAGTTTGAACCTCCCTCCTTTAATCCCTGATTGGAATGGCAGGAAGGGTTGGTTGAGCTAGATTGGGCCTTGTTTGCAATGCCACACATATAGTAGAGAGAAACAATGTGCATTTACATCACAGATGAGCTTTAAAGGACAAGTTCATTTTTCTTTTTACCAAATCTGTATTTTGGATGTAAAATTGCCGGGGCGATGGCTGACGTTTTATGGACTCTTAACCAACCGTGCTATTTTGTTAGTTTTTTCGCATTGTTTGTAACTTATTTTGTACATAATGTTGCTGCTACCATCTCTTATGGCCGAAAAGAGCTTCTGGACATCAGAACAGCGATTACTCACCTTGAACTGAGCAAAAAAAAATCTTTAATGAGTCGGACAAGAGGGATTTGCTCCAGACACCCAACAGAGCCCTCATCCCCGTCATTCGCAGTAGAAAGAAAATAAGATATCGCGGAAGGAGATCGAGGTGCCTGGTAAGGAGCGTGTCACGACTTCCGCCGAGGCTGCCTCCCCTCCTTGTTCGGGCAGGCTTCGGCGTTCGTCGTCACCGGCTTACTAGCCACTGCCGCTCCATATATCATCATTCCATTTGTCTTGTCTTAATTACACACACCTGGTTCTTATCCCCTCATTAGTCCATGTATAAGTGTATCCTCTGCCCCCCTTGTCCTTGTGGGTGATTGTTGTTTCGTGAGAGTTGTGTAGCTCGGTGGAGCTACTCGTGCATTGTTATTGCCGGGGTAGATATTTCCCCTGTGCCTGTGATCCTCTGTAGCTCAGCTGGTAGAGCACGGCGCTTGTAACGCCAAGGTAGTGGGTTCGATCCCCTGGACCACCCATACACAAAAATGTATGCACGCATGACTGTAAGTCGCTTTGGATAAAAGCGTCCGCTAAATGGCATATTATTATTTTATATTATGTTATTGTTGGAGCTACCTTTACCTTGTATTGCCAGGGTAGATTTTCCCCTGTGCCTGTTTCGTTTGTTGCTATCCAGCGCTATTTGTGTACGACTGAATAAACTCTGCATTCGGTGATTACCCTCCATCGCCTGACTCCGTCTATCACACTCATCACAGAGTGGCTAATCTGCCTTTACCATCGATACTATTGGCCAACGTACAATCGCTTGATAATAAAGTGGACGAACTACAAGCACGTAAATCCTACCAACGGGATCATAAAAACTGTAATATCTTATGTTTCACAGAGTCGTGGCTGAACGACGACATGAATAACATACAGCTGGTGGGTTAGACACTGTATCAGCAGGATAGAACAGCAGCCTCTGGTAAGACAAGGGGTGGCGGTCTGTGTATATTTGTAAACAATAGCTGGTGCACGATATCTAAGGAAGTCTCGAGGTTTTGCTCGACTGAGGTAGAGTATCTCATGATAAGCTGTAGACCACACTATCTACCAAGAGAGTTTTCATCTATATTCTTTGTAGCTGTCTATTTACCACCACAAACCGATGCTGGCACTAAGACCACACTCAATGAACTGTATACGGCCTTAAGCAAACAGGAAAACGCTCATCCAGAGGCGGAACCCCTAGTGGCCGGGGACTTTAATGCAGGGAAACTTAAATCCGTTTTACCTCATTTCTACCAGCATGTTAAATGTGCAACCAGAGGGGAAAAAAACTCTAGACACCCTTTACTCCACACACAGAGACGCGTACAAAGCTCTCCCTCGCCCTCCATTTGGCAAATCTGACCATAATTCTATCCTCCTAATTCCTGCTTACATGCAAAAACTAAAGCAGGAAGCACCAGTGACTCGATCAATAAAAAAGTGGTCAGATGAAGCAGATGCTAAGCTACAGCACTGTTATGCTAGCACAGACTGGAATATGTTCCGGAATTCTTCCGATGGCATTGAGGAGTACACCACATCAGTCACTGGCTTCATCAATAAGTGAATCGATGACGTTGTCCCCACAGTGACTGTACATACATACCCCAACCAGAAGCCATGGATTACAGGCAACATCCGCACTGAGCTAAAGGGTAGAGCTGCCGCTTTCAAGGAGTGGGACTCTAACCCGGAAGCTTATAAGAAATCCCCCTCTGCCCTCCGACGAACCATCAAACAGGCAAAGCGTCAATACAGGACTAAGATCGAATCGTACTACACTGGCTCTGATGCTCGTCGGATGTGGCAGGGCTTGCAAACTATTACAGACTACAAAGGGAAGCACAGCCGCGAGCTGCCCAGTGACACAAGCCTACCAGATGAGCTAAATTACTTCTATGCTCGCTTTTAGGCAAGTAACACTGAAACATGCATGAGAGTATCAGCTGTTCCGGACGACTGTGTGATCACGCTCTCCGTAGCCGATGTGAGTAAGACCTTTAAACAGGTCAACATTTACAAGGTCGCAGGGCCAGACGGATTACCGGGACGTGTATTCCAAGTATGCGCTGACCAACTGGAAAGTGTCTTCACTGACATTTTCTACCTCTCCCTGTCTGAGTCTGTAATACCAACATGTTTCAAGCAGACCACCATAGTCCCTGTGCCCAAGAACACTAAGGTAACCTGCCTAAATGACTACCGACCCGTAGCACTCACGTCTGTAGCCATGAAGTGCTTTGAAAGGCTGGTCATGGCTCACATCAACACCATTATCCCAGAAACCCTAGACCCACTCCAATTTGCATACCGCCCCAACAGATCCACATATGATGCAATCTCTATTGCGCTCTACACTGCCCTTTCACACCTGGACAAAAGGAACACCTATGTGAGAATGCTATTCATTGACTACAGCTCAGTGTTCAACACCATAGTGCCCTCAACGCAACTGGATCCTGGACATCCTGATGGGCCACCCCCAGGTGGTAAGGGTAGGTAACAACACATCCGCCACGCTGATCCTCAACACGGGGTCCCCTCAGGGGTGCGTGCTCAGTCCCCTCCTGTACTCCCTGTTCACTCATTACTTCATGGCCTGGCACAACTCCAACACCATCATTAAGTTTGCCGATGACACAACAGTGGTAGGCCTGATCACCAACAATGATGAGACAGCCTATGGCATTGGTCCTATTTGGCATTGGTCCTCAGATCCTCAAAAAGTTATACAGCTGCACCATCGAGAGCATCCGGACTGGTTGCATCACCGCCTGGTATGGCAACTGCTCGGCCTCCGACCGCAAGGCACTACAGAGGGTAGTGCGTACGGCCCAGTACATCACTGGGGTCAAGCTTCCTGCCTTCCAGGACCTCTATACCAGGTGGTGTCAGAGGAAGGCCCTAAAAAGGGTCAAAGACTCCAGCCACCCTAGTCATAGACTGTTCTCTCTGCTACCGCACAGCAAGCGGTACCTGAGTGCCAATTCTAGGTCTAAGAGGCTTCTAGACAGCTTCTACCCCCAAGCCATAAGACTTCTGAATATCTAAGTTGACTAAGTTCTGTGTCCTGCGCCTGACTCCGTCCTACCACTACACACTGACGCATGACAAGTGTCACGACTTCCGCCGAGGCTGCCTCCCCTCCTTGTTCGGGCAGGTTTTGGCGTTCGGCGTTACCGGCTTACTAGCTACTGCCGATCCATTTATCATCACTCCATTTGTCTTGTCTTATTAATCACACACACCTGGTCCTTATCCCTCATTAGTCATTGTATAAGTGTTCCCTCTGCTTCCTTGTCTGTGTGGGTGATTGTTTGTAGTGAGCTGTTTGTAGCTCGGTTGAGCTACCCTTACCTTGTTGTTGCCAGGGTAGTATTTTCCCCTGTGCCTATGTATCATTGGATTCTAACGTTACAGTGTATTTGCCAGGGATGATAGTTTCCCCTGTGCCTGTTTCGTTGATCGCTATTTGAGCGCATTTGTGTGTCAACGAAGGATTAAACGCTGTATTCTGTGATTACCCTCCTGCGCCTGACTCCTGTCATCACACTCATCACAGCAAGCGAAAGCAGCAAAGTCATGTATGGCAATACTTTGAGAAGTTAAACAAGAAGGAAATGCTAATTTTGCGAGGTGGAATTGAGATAAAGTAATGGTAGTACAGGTGCAATGCTTAGGCATCTGAAAGGAACGCACCATGAGACACAAACCGTTGCTGGCAGCAGTGCAGCTGCATTGTGAATTCACGTGGAATTTGATGGATTTTTCTTATAGTTTTAACGGAAAACCGATAAATCAAAAAAGAAAAACTGTCCATTTGTCACATCCCTAATTCTGAACTTTATACGCAAAATTATATTCTAATTTGTTGGACTCAAGCCATACTTTTCCATGTTCACATGCATGGGCTGAATGGAGAAGTATCGCTAGAGTCCAACAAAATGGAATATATGAGGCGGATAAAGTTCGGAAAGACACAATTACATGTTTTCAACATCTAAAGACCTGCATCACCATACTGAGTGCATTACTGTTTCGGTGTTTTTGGAACCTTTGTTCATGTTTTATCTGTGCCCCTGCAACTGCAGAACAAGCATGAGGAAGTCTATCGCTGGTGGGCTAAGTTTCACAAAACCAAGTGAAATCGCAAAAAAAGTGTCACTTCTATAACATGCCATTTACACGCAAAATGCAGATTTGGTAAAAAAAAAAAAAGTGAACTTGTCCTTTTAGAAAAATATTTTTTTTTACACTGTTTTGTACAGCTATTGCAGTTTGCCTTGTTGTTCATGAATTGGTAATGTTATATTCTTATTAGTGGCTATTATTGGACAATCAGTAGCAAACTGGTGATTGGTAGATTTAAGAAGTTTGTTCATAGCAGGTTCCTGATCCAGCAGGTTGCAGCAGTGAAGTGTCAATCTCAGTCTCTGCTCAGGCAAATGTGCCTGCCTGGCTCTTTCTCTTGTCTTCCTTTACTGTAGCCACTGCCTCATTGTTATGCACTGCACACACAGCCAAGCGTATGTTGATCCACAGGACTTGGGAGACAGAAAGCAGGGGGAGTAGGTGGGACTTTACCATTCATTCCAGCTTCTCATTTTCATTGTAACTGTCAAAGCAAAGCCTGGCTATGTTTGTCGCCAACTCTGGTCACTCTAGATATGGACTATAGTCATGCTACCAGTGGTGTCATTGAGGGGGGCGCGGTCCCAGCGGGCAGGGGGTTCCACCATCTTAGGTTGAGAGACACTTTACAGTACACTGTGGGACTTAAAGGGGGCTGAACTGACTGATTTAGCCTCGGTTTTAATTCACCTCATTACGAAATGCGACTGAGAATGAGATTTGGGTCTTGAAAGCGTGCTTAGATGTGCGTGTCTCTTGTGTGTGTTCCCACGTGGGAAGCGTTTGTGCTTTCACTCTGCCAAAACAGTACACAGTTACAGTCACTCACCCTTCTAACTTGAAACGGTCTAACCATGTATTGTATATGGAAGTAGTCTAGGCTAGCTAGCAAGCTAGCCAACTTATTTAGCCAATTAGCTTCAGCAGGCCGGTGTGTGAGCATGGCAAAATTGGTTTGACTTTGGATAGCCTATCCCTGTGGGGCTAGTTAGGAACTGTCAATAAATTACACAATGTAAATGGGACAATATTTTCATGTCGCATGTCCTTTTAGTTTTCTCATTTAAATGCTTTGTATATGAATTTCTACAATTAATAGTGGTTGGAGGTTGGTTGGAGTCTTTAGACATATTGACATTTTTAAATATTGTCCAATGTACCTTGTGTAATTTACTGATGGTCCTTAACTAGAACATCTGTAACATCTGCTGATGTAAAAAGGGCTTTATAAATACATTTGATTGATTGATACAACAATAGGGATATCCAAAGTGAAACCAAATTTACCACGGTCAGTGTGCATTCCGCACCCATGTGTTTAGTTGGCATTACATCCGGGTCGCATGCAGCTGCGCTCTGAATTGATGATTACTTTTATTTTTTATTTATTTTATTTTATTGAACCTTTATTTAACTAGGCACGTCAGTTAAGAACAAATTCTTATTTAAAATGACAGCCTACCCTGGCCAACGCTGGGCCAATTGTGCACTGCCCTATGGGACTCCCAATCACACCTGGATTGTGATACAGCCTGGAATCAAACCAGGGTCTGTAGTAACGCCTCTAGCACTGAGATGCAGTGCCTTGGACCGCTGCGCCACTCGGAAGCCCCACTTGGGTAAAGCCATCTGTTGGAATGTGGGCAGGATTGAAATAAACCCAACACAAGGAAAGCTATATATTAGATTCCTTACATCTCGCAAATCTCCTTTTTGGACGATACTGACTTTATGGCCAAAATGATCATATTTACATGTCATAGTCAATTTTGACACTAAAGTAAATGTTTCTGACTCATATTGATGCCACATTGGCCATTTTCAAGAAGAGAAGTTGGTTTTTTGGTTCAGTTGCGCTTTAAACGAATGTCTGTTGAAAAAAATAATGGAAAGACTATAATTCTGAAGACAGTTTTACTACAGTTTTGCTACCAAAAAGCCCACTATAACCAGAGCACTTTCTTATGGAGCCTCCACTCCAACCCCCCTTACCTCCAACCACTTATACTGCCAGCGTCATTCAGGCCTTATTTCTCAGCCCTCTTTCTTTCCTCCTGCTGGAAGACCATTTGAGGAGGACTATGTGTATATAAAAAAAGAGAATGTTCTTGTTTCAGATGGCGGTGAAGGTGAAAATGGTCTGTTAACAAGCAGGTGCATAGACCCTAAGCAGCTGTTTTTGGTACTCAAGATGAGGCAGCCTGGCTCCCTCAAGCACTCCATGTAATCCTCTCATGCAATTCACACTGTAATTGCTGAGATACAAGCTGCCAGGGCCCCATTTCTCCCCCTCCAATGGCAGTGTCCTCAGCAAACACGGACCTCTGCATTAATTAGTCGCATGAAGCCAGACAGGACTGCATCAGCAAGGCTATTGTTCCATCCTTCGTGTGAGTGTGTGTGTGTGCGAGAAAGAGAGAGAGGGGGGAAAAAGAGGGAGAGAGTGGGGTGTAGAGAGAGGGGGAGATGGTGTGCGCGTGTGTGTTTTTCTTTTTTTGTCCAAGGACATTTGTTGGTTCAGGTTGAATCTTGCACTATTCTATGAGTTCCTTTCTTGCGGTAGTGGCATGGTCATCAACTTGAGCTGAAGTCTGGCAGATAGGCTACCGGCAGTGAAGGTTATTGTCTAGCATAGAGCTCTTCCCTTGAAGGCCTCGCCTGATGATTAAATGACGGGGTTGATCTGCGTCTGCCTCTCGCCTCTATCTCATCGTTTCAACAGCCACACAGAGGTTTCTTTTTTATACAGCTATACAGGAAAAATACAGTTTTATTCTGTCCATAAACTAAGCATTTCTTTAAAAAAAATCAGTGTTCTGTAAGTTTGTAGTTTTGTAGACTTTTAAATTGGCTCGATGTTTCATTTAAAAAATGTACTGTATACAGTATATAATATGTGCTTGTATAAATTATATTTATGTACATGTGTAAATACAGGTGAGTTGGCCTGTTGTGGCATTTCCAAATAATTAATGTGTCTGCAGTAAGACTTCCAGGGAACAGCTGTGTTGTGGGATGGATGGCATGGTTCTCTCTGAGTTGTCTGCAACCATTTCAATTTACTTATCCCAGAAGCTGAATGGACCAATCAAAAGAACCCTCGTCGTGTGGCGTGGGTTAAGTTGTTTTCCAGTGCTGTGAATACTTTTTGGGGATTTAGCTCCCCCGTTAAACTGAAGGAATGCGCTTGCTTGCTAAGGGGGCCGCGGTGGATTTAAGCTGCTGTCCCCAGCGCTAAAGCAAATTCTTGTGCCCCTTGTGAGCCCCCCACCCCACCCCAGAGATGACACAGCTCATTGATGCATCTCTCTCATTAGCATTTTACCAGCTCGCCTCACTAATTTCACAAGCAATCTGTCATGAGAAAAACTGAAGAATGTGCTCCATTTGTATGACTCTGTGCCAGAATGCATATTTTTTCGCATTTGGTCATTGCAATCTGCCCCAGCCTATTCAACAGGGAAATCACATAAATCATATCAAAGGGAGTAAAACTCAATTTTGAGGATGTCGAGAAAAAGGGATGGACAGAAAGCAAGCGAGAGGCGGAAAAGAGAGAACGTGGGAGAGGAAGATAAGCTATGGTGCCCTAATGTGCATTTCTTTTTTGGGGTGCTTATCTAACTATGAACAAAATATATTTTTTTATATGGATTTTTGCAAAGTACAACATACTACTTTTTGCATGGTCTACGACACTTTTTGCATGCTTGATTGGTTTTGAATAGACAGTGATACTGTTTTAAAAGGTTGACATTGCACTGTATTACTCGTGGTCCTCTGTAGCTCAGCTGGTAGAGCACGGCGTTTGTAACGCCAAGGTAGTGGGTTCGATCCCTGGGACCACCCATACACAAACATTTATGCACGCACGACTGTAAGTCGCTTTGGATAAAAGCTTCTGCTAAATGGCATATTATTATTATTACAATTACATCAGTTATATCAACAATACAGTTCGCATGGTACAATTATGCTTCATTAGTAATATGCTACCATAATTGTTTTTCTTTTTGCCTTTTGTGAATCATGGTGCCTCACCACTTCACCAGGTCAAATTTCAATTTGAAGAGATGCATGTTCACTAGAAGATTATCCTTTGAAACTGCTCTGCTGATCAATAACCACCTGTTACAGATTATACCCAAGTGAAAATGGAGGCTATATGTTTGGATTAAAAGGGAAATCCGCAGTTGCTACATCCATTTTTGGATTTATATATTAATGATATGTATCCATTGATTCTTGAAGAATATAACTTATAAATGCCTTATGAGCTAAGTTCAACTGTAATGTTATTTTTGTCCAATTTGACATTTTATTTATTGTTATAGGCCCATTATTATTTCTGATCAAGGTCACCAAATGAAAATACTCCATTGATAATTCAAAGTATATCAAAACAGACCATGGTTGGCTGATCCCTCAAAATAATAGACTGTCTTCCCGGCCTGTCAAGTGGGTTAGTGCTGATCAGAGTGCCATTTCATTAATAATTAATAATAGTTAATTGATTTAGCCTTGGAGGGGGGCTTCTGTGTCTCACTCTATTCTCTGCCTACCTGCGGTGCTGATGGGGAACTGTTGTCTATCCCAACACCATATCCAGCTATTTTTTTAGGTATTGAGCAATCTTTGTCTTAACAGGCATCGCCACACTGCGCTTGTGACACACACACACACACACACACACACACACACACACACACACACACACACACACACACACACACACACACACACACACACACACACACACACACACACACACACACACATACACACTCTCACACACAGGGCTGATTAATGGGCACTAATTAGCAATGTTAATGACCAGGTGTCCGAAAGCAGGCCATCTTCTCTCAGCATGGAGGGGCTTCTCATTGAAGGCCTGCAAATCCATTCCCAGTGACCCCTTCCCCTCAGCTGGCAACCCCCGATGTGCGGCTCTCTCATTACCCCAGAGAGCGGCTCAGAGGGAGGCCAGGGCCTGAGAGCCGACCGCGTTCCCATTTCCACCCAGGCTTGTATTAATTAAGGTCAGGATTGGCAAGACTGTGGGGGTGCACTCTCGGAGCAGAGGGAAGGATGGGGTGGAGGCTGGAGGAGGGGTGGAGGAGGTTCAGCAGAATCAGCAGGAGGAGGAGGCAGATGAGTATTACCCCTTTTTGTAGCATGGCCCAGTCAACAAGTGCAGTGAAAGAAACGAGTCCCCCCCATATTAGAATAGCCTTATCTTGGGGAAGTCTGGCTGTGAGGGCTGCCACAGGGAATGCCTGGAGGGCACAGGAACACCTTTTATTCATTTGGGCTGATGCCTTTTAAAATGCAATTTGCCCATTCAAATGATATTTTCCATTATATGACTAAGATCATTGATTTTATTAGATTTCCATGAGTAAATCTGATATGGTCCACTATTAGGCTAGTGGCAAGGTCACCTAAATGTTGAGATACTCCTACCTGAGGTATAACAAAACACAACCATGTTTTTCCATATCTCTAAGGTCTCCCATATATAAAATGGATGGTTGTGTAAAAATATTTTCCTGCAATTACTTTTTACATTGATAGACATTGTGACACACCCCTTTAACTCAAACAGTGCAGAATAATGCCTGGCTGGAGGGGGTGGGCCACATAAGCTCATTTAACCCAATATGGCAAGTTCTGATATTGTTCAAATTTAGAATACAAGTAGTCAGCTGTCTGCCCTACATACACAAACAAACAGCATTAGGATATCTTCATGCATCTTGGAAATATACAGTGCCTACACACAATAGCCCATAATGACAAGTCAAACATGTTTTTTTGACATTTTTGCTAATTTATTGAAAATGAAATACAGAAATATCTCATTTACTTAAGTATTCACACCCCTGAGTCAATACATGTTAGAATCACCTTTGATAGCGATTACAGCTGTGAGTCTTTCTGGGTAAGAGCTTTCTGTCTCTAAGAGCTTTGCACAATATTGGCACAATATTCTTAACTGTAACTAGGCCACTCAGGTACATTCCATGTTGTCTTGGTAAGCAACTCCAGTGCATATCAGGCCTAGTTTTTTAGGTTACTGTCCTGCTGAAAGGTACATTTGTCTCCCAGTGTCTGTTGGAAAGCAGACTGAACTCTATGATTTTGCCTGTGCTTAGCTCTATCCCGTTTCTTTGTATCCTAAAAAACTCCCTTGCAGATGACAAGCATACCCATAACAAAATGCAGCCACCACCATGCTTGAAAATCTGAAGAGTGGTACTCAGTGATGTCTTGTGTTGGATTTGCCCCAAACATAACGCTTTGTATTCAAGACATAAAGTTATTTTCTTTGCAGCTTTACTTTAGTGCCATATTGCAAACAGGATGCATGTTTTGGAATATTTGTATTCTGTACAGGCTTCCTTCTTTTCACTCTGTCATTTTGGTTAGTATTCTGCACTCTTAGAAAAAAGGCTTCCAAAAGGGTTCTGCAGCTGTCCCCATTGGATAACCTTTTTCGGTTCCAGGTAGAACCCTTTTTGGTTCCTGGTAGAACTATTTTTGTTCCATGTAGAACCCTCTATGGAAAGGGTTATATATGGAACCCAAAAGGGTTCTACCTGGAACCAAAAAAGTTATACCTGGAACCAAAAGGGATTCTTCAAAGGGTTCTCCTATGGGGACAGCCAAATAACCTTTTTTGGTTCTAGATAGCACCTTTTATTCTAAGAGTGTGGAGTAACTACAATGTTGTTGATTTATCCTCAGTTTTCTCCTATCACAGCTGAGTTAGGAAGGACGCCTGTATCTTTGTAGTGACTGGGTGTATTGATATACCATCCAAAGTGTAATTAATAACTTCACAATGCTCAAAGGGATATTCAATGTCTGCTTTTTTTTTTTACCCATCTACCAATAGGTACCCTTCTTTGTGAGACATTGGAAAACCTCCCTGGTCTTTGTAGTTGAATCTGTTTTTGAAATTCACTGCTCGACTGAGGGACCTTACAGATAATTGTATGTGTGGGGTACAGAGAGGAGGTAGTCATTCAAACATCATGTTAAAAACTATTATTGCACACAGAGTGAGTCCATGCAACTTATGTGACTTGTTAAGCAAATATTTATTTTAACTTATTTAGGCTTACCATAACAAAGAGGTTGAATACTTATTGACTCAAGACATTTCAGCTTTTCATTTGAAATTAATTTGCTAAAATCTCTACAAACATAATTCCACTTTGACATTATGGGGTATTGTGTGTAGGCCAGTGACACAAAATCTCAATTTAATCAATTTTAAATTCAGGCTCTAACACAACAAAATGTGGAAAAAGTCAAGGGGTGTGAATACTTTCTGAAGGCACTGTAGACCTGTAAACACACAGATACAATAGGCGGAAATATCAACTATGACAACCTTCCAAGTAAAATTTGCCTGACATACAGTTACACATGTTTTGACGTTGTGGCCATTGTATTTGGCTCTAAGGAAAACAAGTGGGCTCAGACATCGAAATGTAAATTTTTTGGGTCCAACGTTCCTTAAAGGCTTTTGTATCTTTAGCCCATTGTCTTGCAATTAAATCAAAGGGGCAATCACAGATTATCTTTATATTTAGCTTCAAATCCAATATGGCGTCCAAAATCTAATATGGCTGCCATAATAACATTTGATGGAGGTTAAATCACCTGTAAATATGAATTTTGTAAATGAGATTGTGTACAACACTCATGCCTATAAAGACTGTTGGAGTGAATCAATTATATTCTGAATCCAATATGGCCAACATCATAACACTCAAACACCGTCGCCTGCATATAAGTAGCCCTTGTTCATTTTGTATTGTGTTATTCTGTCTTTAAAATGGTTTCATAAGGCTCTTGAGTGGCTATGAGTGGCACTGCCATGCCTCTGTTGTGTTTGAATAGCCGAAGCCAACTAGTTTTTCAATGTGTGTTCATGTTTCACACACTTACAGCATATCAACAATGGGCTATTCCACAAAATATAATAACAAGCCTTTCATGACACAAGCACACATTAGCGTAACCAAGTTACAGGAAAGCAACCGTAAAAAGTAGCCAGTGGTGGTTGTAGTTCTGGGGCCTGACCAGCTTGCACTAATCATTCTGGGCAAGCTGCAGCGACAAGGGTAGTATCCTTCCTGTTTGACTGTTGGGGTATTGGGGCTGTGGGGTGATCAGTTTCCATTTCTACAGGTCGCTATAGGCAGTCAGCAGATGCAGCTCGCATACCAAAGAGACCCATTGACTAACTGGAATGGTATCCCAGCATGAACGATTCTGGGTATACTCCAGTAGTGGAATGGTTGGTTGTCTGGTTGTGAAGGAAAGTCTGTGAAAGGGGTGTCAAAAACAACTCCTAATTGGCCTGTGGGTTTTTTATGTTGAATGTGGCAAAAAGTCATTCAAGTCACGTCCTACATATTTCTTTATATTCCTTTGGAAGTCATGTAGGATGAAAATTTGGCAGATATTAACTGTGGGTGGTTGGCATTGATTACGGACTGGGGCATACCCAGTAGGAGATGTGGAGAGTGACAGAACCTGTGAGGGTGACCTCAGGTTAGTTAGAGTGTAGCTAGGTCATGGACTATGATTAAGAAGGGTTGGTTGTGAGGGACATAGCACAGCTCCACACACATACAGTACATTTGAAGATGATCAAAGACCACTATCTCACAGTCAATCCCCAGCCGCCATAAACAATCACATACAGCAAGTTTTACTCCAGCAATTTCCAGACAGCATTTTTGCTGTAGAATGGTCTTCTGACATGTGGCAGTCCAGTTCCATAGTGTCTCTGTCTCCAGTAACTGCCCGAGGAGAGGACTGATGGTGGAGTGGGCCAGTGGTGGAAAAAGTACTCAATTGTCATACTTGAGTAAAAGTTAAAAGCTAAAGTAAATGCTATACATCAAATTCCTTATATTATTAAGCAAACCAGACGACACATTTTTCTTGTTTACAGACAGCGGCACACTCCAACACTCAGACATGATTTACAGATGCAGTATTTTTGTTTAGTCCGCCAGATCAGAGGCAGTAAAGATAACAACGTGTTATATTGATAGGTGTGTGAATTGGGCCACATTGCTGTCCTACCTGAGCATTCAAAATGTAACGAGTATTTTAGGGTGTCAGGGAAAATGTATGGGAGTAAAAGTATATATTTTCTTTAGGAATATAGTGGAGTAAAAGTAAAAAAAATATAAATAGAAAAGTAAAGTTCAGATTCAGTTCAAAGTTCACCGAAAAACCACTTAAAAGAAAACTCCACCCCAAAACTATCTTTTGGTATTTGTTTCATTAGTCCATTCTTGATATAGTGCCAATATATATATATATATATATATATATATATATATATATATATATATATATATACACTGCTCAAAAAAAGGGAACACTTAAACAACACAATGTAACTCCAAGTCAATCACACTTCTGTGAAATCAAACTGTCCACTTAGGAAGCAACACTGATTGACAATACATTTCACATGCTGTTGTGCAAATGGAATAGACAAAAGGTGGAAATTATAGGCAATTAGCAAGACACCCCCAATAAAGGACTGGTTTTGCAGGTGGTGACCACAGACCACTTCTCAGTTCCTATGCTTCCTGGCTGATGTTTTGGTCACTTTTGAATGCTGGCGGTGCTTTCACTCTAGTGGTAGCATGAGACGGAGTCTACAACCCACACAAGTGGTTCAGGTAGTGCAGCTCATCCAGGATGGCACATCAATGCGAGCTGTGGCAAGAAGGTTTGCTGTGTCTGTCAGCGTAGTGTCCAGAGCATGGAGGCACTACCAGGAGACAGGCCAGTACATCAGGAGACGTGGAGGAGGCCGTAGGGAGGGCAACAACCCAGCAGCAGGACTGCTACCTCCGCCTTTGTGCAAGGAGGAGCAGGAGGAGCACTGCCAGAGCCCTGCAAAATGACCTCCAGCAGGCCACAAATGTGCATGTGTCTGCTCAAACGGTCAGAAACAGACTCCATGAGGGTGGTATGAGGGCCCGATGTCCACAGGTGGGGGTTGTGCTTACAGCCCAACACCGTGCAGGACGTTTGGCATTTGCCAGAGAACACCAAGATTGGCAAATTCGCCACTGGCACCCTGTGCTCTTCACAGATGAAAGCAGGTTCACACTGAGCACGTGACAGACGCGTGACAGAGTCTGGAGACGCCTGCTGCCTGCAACATCCTCCAGCATGACCGGTTTGGCGGTGGGTCAGTCATGGTGTGGGGTGGCATTTTCTTTGGGGGGCCGCACAGCCCTCCATGTGCTCGCCAGAGGTAGCCTGACTGCCATTAGGTACCGAGATGAGATCCTCAGACCCCTTGTGAGACCATATGCTGGTGCGGATGGCCCTGGGTTCCTCCTAATGCAAGACAATGCTAGACCTCATGTGGCTGGAGTGTGTCAGCAGTTCCTGCAAGAGAAAGGCATGGAGCACATCTGGGACATCATGTCTCGCTCCATCCACCAACGCCACGTTGCACCACAGACTGTCCAGGAGTTGGCGGATGGTTTAGTCCAGGTCTGGGAGGAGATCCCTCAGGAGACCATCCGCCACCTCATCAGGAGCATGCCCAGGTGTTGTAGGGAGGTCATACAGGCACGTGGAGGCCACACACACTACTGAGCCTCATTTTGACTTGTTTTAAGGACATTACATCAAAGTTGGATCAGCCTGTAATGTGGTTTTCCACTTTAAATTTGAGGGTGACTCCAAATCCAGACCTCCATGGGTTGATAAATTTGATTTCCATTGATAATTTTTGTGTGATTTTGTTGTCAGCGCATTCAACTATGTAAAGAAAAAAGTATTTAATAAGATTATTTCATTCATTCAGATCTAGGATGTGTTATTTTAGTGTTCCCTTAATTTTTTTGAGCAGTGTATATATATATATATATATACAGTGGGGGAAAAAAGTATTTAGTCAGCCACCAATTGTGCAAGTTCTCCCACTTAAAAAGATGAGAGAGGCCTGTAATTTTCATCATAGGTACATGTCAACTATGACAGACAAATTGAGATTTTTTTTCTCCAGAAAATCACATTGTAGGACTTTTTATGAATTTATTAGCAAATTATGGTGGAAAATAAGTATTTGGTCACCTACAAACAAGCAAGATTTCTGGCTCTCACAGACCTGTAACTTCTTCTTTAAGAGGCTCCTCTGTCCTCTACTCGTTACCTGTATTAATGGCACCTGTTTGAACTTGTTATCAGTATAAAAGACACCTGTCCACAACCTCAAACAGTCACACTCCAAACTCCACTATGACCAAGACCAAAGAGCTGTCAAAGGACACCAGAAACAAAATTGTAGACCTGCACCAGGCTGGGAAGACTGAATCTGCAATAGGTAAGCAGCTTGGTTTGAAGAAATCAACTGTGGGAGCAATTATTAGGAAATGGAAGACATACAAGACCACTGATAATCTCCCTCGATCTGGGGCTCCACGCAAGATCTCACCCCGTGGGGTCGAAATGATCACAAGAATGGTGAGCAAAAATCCCAGAACCACACGGGGGGACCTAGTGAATGACCTGCAGAGAGCTGGGACCAAAGTAACAAAGCCTACCATCAGTAACACACTACGCCACCAGGGACTCAAATCCTGCAGTGCCAGACGTGTCCCCCTGCTTAAGCCAGTACATGTCCAGGCCCGTCTGAAGTTTGCTAGAGTGCATTTGGATGATCCAGAAGAGGATTGGGAGAATGTCATATGGTCAGATGAAACCAAAATAGAACTTTTTGGTAAAAACTCAACTCGTCGTGTTTGGAGGACAAAGAATGCTGAGTTGCATCCAAAGAACACCATACCTGCTGTGAAGCATGGGGGTGGAAACATCATGCTTTGGGGCTGTTTTTCTGCAAAGGGACCAGGACGACTGATCCGTGTAAAGGAAAGAATGAATTGTGCCATGTATCGTGAGATTTTGAGTGAAAAATCAGTCGCAGAACCCTTTTGGAAGCCTTTTTTCTAAGAGGGCCCAATACTAACCTAAGGGCATTAAAGATTAAACGTGGCTGGGTCTTTCAGCATGACAATGATCCCAAACACACCGCCCGGGCAACGAAGGAGTGGCTTCGTAAGAAGCATTTCAAGGTCCTGGAGTGGCCTAGCCAGTCTCCAGATCTCAACCCCATAGAAAATCTTTGGAGGGAGTTGATAGTCCGTGTTGCCCAGCGACAGCCCCAAAACATCATTGCTCTAGAGGAGATCTGCATGGAGGAATGGGCCAAAATACCAGCAACAGTGTGTGAAAACCTTGTGAAGACTTACAGAAAACGTTTGACCTGTGTCATTGCCAACAAAGGGTATATAACAAAGTATTGAGAAACTTTTGTTATTGACCAAATACTTATTTTCCACCATAATTTGCAAATAAATTCATTAAAAATCCTACAATGTGATGTTCTGGATTTTTTTTCCTCATTTTGTCTGTCATAGTTGACGTGTACCTATGATGAAAATTACAGGCCTCTCTCATATTTTTAAGTGGGAGAACTTGCAATTTGGTGGCTGACTAAATACTTTTTTCCCCCACTGTATATATATATATAGTGCCTTCAGAAAGTATTCACACCCCTTAACTTTTTCCACATTTTGTTGTGTTACAGCCTGAATTTATAATGGATGAGGTTTTGTGTCACTGGTCTAAACACAAAACCCCATAATGTCAAAGTGGAATTATGTGTTTACATAAAAAAAAAAAAAAATTAATTAAAAATGAAAAAAATCTAAAAGTATTTGGCAAGCATAAATATCTTCAAGAGTAAAAATGTGCTTAACATAATAAATGTGCTTAACATAATAAGTTGCGTGGACTCACTCTGTGTGCAATAATAATGTTTAACATGATTTTTGAATGACTACCTCATCTCTGTACCCCACACATACAATTATGTGTAAGGTCCCTCAGTCGAGCAGTGCAACACAGATTCAACAACAAAGACCAGGGAGGTTTTCCAATGCCTCGCAAAGAAGGGTACCTATTGATAAATGGGTAATAAAAGCAGACATTGAATATCCCTTTGAGCATTGTGAAGTTATTAATTACACTTTGGATGGTATATCAATACACCCAGTCACTACAAAGATACAGGTGTCCTTCCTAACTCAGCTGTGATAGGAGAAAACTGAGGATGAATAAACAACATTGTAGTTACTCCACACTCTTAGAAAAAAGGTCTAGAACCAAAAAAGGTTATTCGGCTGTCCTCATAGGAGAACCCTTTTGGGTTCCATGTATAACCCTTTCCACACAGGGTTCTACATGGAACCAAAAGAGTTCCTCCTGGAACCAAAAAGGGTTCTACCTGGAACCAAAAAGGGTTCTCCTATAGGGACAGTCACAGAACCCTTTTGGAAGCCTTTTTTCTAAGAGGGCCCAATACTAACCTAAATGACAGAGTGAAAAGAAGGAAGCCTGTACAGGAAAAAAATATTCCAAAACATGCATCCTTTTTGCAATAAGGCAATAAAACTGCAAGAAATATGGCAAACAAAATAACTTCATGTCCTGAATACAAAGCATTATGTTTGGGGCAAATCCAAAACAAGACATGACTGAATACCACTCTTCATATTTTCAAGCATGGTGGTGGCTGCATCATGTTATGGGTATACATTTACATTTAAGCGACTTACCATTTTTTTGGGGGGTGGGGGGGGTGGGGGGGGGGTAGAAGGATTACTTTATCCTATCCCAGGTGTTCCTTAAAGAGGTGGGGTTTCAAATGTCTCCGGAAGGTGGTGAGTGACTCCGCTGTCCTGGCGTCGTGAGGGAGCTTGTTCCACCATTGGGGTGCCAGAGCAGCGAACAGTTTTGACTGGGCTGAGCGGGAACTGTGCTTCAGCAGAGGTAGGGGAGCCAGCAGGCCAGGTATACTTGTCATCGGCAAGGACTAGGGAGTTTTTTAGGATACAAAGAAATGGAACAGATCTAAGCACAGGCAAAATTTGAGAGGAAAACCTGGTAAAGTATGCTTTCCAACAGACACTGGGAGATAAATTCACCTTTCGCAGGACAATAACCTAAAAGACAAGACCAAATATACACTTTAGTTACTTACCAAGACAACTTTGAATGTTCCTGAGTGGCCTAGTTACAGTTTTGACTTAAATCAGATTGAAAAGCTATGTCAAGACTTGAAATGGCTGAAATGGCTTTCTAGCAATGATCAACAACCAACTTGACAGAGCTTGAAGAATTAGAGACTTACCCAGAAAGACTCACAGCTGTAATCGCTTCCAACAGTGATTCAAACATGTATTGACTCAGAGGTGTGAGTACCTATGTAAATGAGATATTTCTGTATTTCATTTTCAAAAAAATGCTATACATTTCTAAAACATGTTTTCACTGTCATTATGGGGTATTGTGTATAGATGGGTGAAAACAATATCAATTTAATCAATTTTGAATTCAGGCTGTAACACAACAAAATGTGGAATATGTCAAGGGGTATGAATACTTCTGAACGCATGTATATTTTTTTGAGGATTGGCCACTAGCCTATATTTCAGAGATCATCAACTAGATTCAGCCACGGGCTGGTCAGGAGGCTGGAACATAATTACAAATAATTTGTACACTGAAAATTGACCGCAATATAATATTTGACTAAAACAAAACCATTTCAAACCTTGCTTACATTTGCATACAATCAAATATATCTCTCTATTATGCATAGGAATACTTTGGAACAGATTTCCTAAATGAAAAACACTTGGAGCTGATTTTCTGGTGGTTTAATAATTGTTTTGCTCAGAAAACTTTGGAAGCCAAAGAAAATCACTGGGCCAAATCTGGCGAGTTGGTGAACCCTGCTATATTTGATAAGTAGACTACTCTTGCTGCGAGGACACAAGTTAAGTTACAAATCCTGACATCAGTATCTAACTGAGGAGTAGCCTACTTCAGCTCACAATTTGGGCTGTTTTTTAGTCTCAAAACATGCTAATGGTCCACCCCGGCCTATGGTGTAAACAGCTCTGCCCATTTGGGTTGTTCATGTGAAATTACTTGTATTATTACCAGTAACACTCTACTGTAAGCAAACAACACAAATATAACACCTCCCATGCTTATTTGGAGTGATGAATCATGCTTCACCATCTGGCAGTCCGACGGACGAATCTGGGTTTGGCGGATGCCAGGAGAATGCTACCTTCCACAATGCATAGTGCCAACTGTAAAGTTTGGTGGAGGAGGAATAATGGTCTGGGGCTGTTTTTCATGGTTCGGGCTAAGTCCCTTAGTTCCAGTGAAGGGAAATCTTAACGCTACAGCATACAATGACATTCTAGATTATTCTGTGCTTCCAACTTTGTGGCAACAGTTTGGGGAAGGCTCTTTCCTGTTTCAGCATGACAATGCCCCCGTGCACAAAGCGAGGTCCATAGAGAAATGGTTTGTCGAGATCGGTGTGGAAGAACTTGACTGGCCTGCACAGAACCCTGACCTCAACCCAATCGAACGCCTATGGGATTAATTGGAACGCCGACTGCGAGCCAAGCCTAATCGCCCAACATCAGTGCCCGACTTCACTAATGCTCTTGTAACTGAATGGAAGCAAGTCCCCGCAGCAATGTTCCAACATCTAGTGGAAAGCCTTCCCAGAAGAGTGGAGGCTGTTATAGCAGCAAAGGGGGGACCAACTCCACATTAATGCCCATGATTTTGGAATGAGATGTTTGACGAGCAGGTGTCCACATACTTTTGTTCATGTAGTGTATGTCTGAAGCAGCGAAGGGAAGGTAGCTGGGAATACTGTGCAGTGGGAGTGCTGATACTGAGGACATGCTGCTCATGTTTTGTGGCCAGATATGAACAAGGCTGCGGCTGTGGAATTGAAGTGAATCAAACTGTGAAAAAGTGCACAAGTCTCCCCTCTACCTCTCACCCCACTCTTTCTATTTCTCTTCCTCTCTTCCCCCCTACTACGTTCCCACTCTTTCTCTCTCTCATTCACTCAATAACTCAGTCATATACACACACCACACACACACACACAGGTTGAATTTCGTGATAACCAGTGGCAGGACTAAGACGGTCAGATTAATTTGCGCCCATTCTCGGGCACAGGAGTGGGAAAGTAGCATTTATCACACAGTGTGCCACGGAACTCTGGTTCCCACACACTCTGGTTACATCATTATGGGGGGTTGTAAGCAGGGCGTCCAATAGAGCCCTGGGGCCACGGTCAGCTGACCTGGGCATGAAAACACGGTGGAAACCCTATCCCAGCTATGAGGTTTCAGCCGAAGCCCACTGATAGCTACCTCCTCTCTCTCGCCGCACTGCAATTTTCAGCTTCAGTTTCGCATTTGCTTTCATGCTAAGCTGTCAGATCCCAGAGGTTGATGAGTGTGTGTGTTTGTGTATGTGTGTGTAAGAGAGAGCGAGTAGGCTGGACCGGGCTTTGTTTGCAGGTGCCATGGTGAAGCTCCACATACAACAAGCCCTCTTCAGAGAATCTTCCTTTTAAATCTCGAACCTCTGCTTGCATGCACACGCACACACATACACTAACACACACACTCACAATGGAACTGCCGGGTTTAACCTGCTAGGCTTCTGAACACTAGAGGGAGGCAAAGAATGATACGAGCAACATATTCTTTCATACTGTATCGTGGATAATTTAGCGATTTATACATTTGATTTAATCCCTCTGTTTTCTACAAATGAGGTATGGCAAAGTTCCAGCTTCTGACATATTTTAACTCAGATGGCCATATGTGCTACTTAGTGCTTTCAAGATGAAGAAATCCCTACAACCCCAGCCAGATGAGGCACAACATTGGTCAGTCATATTTACTTTAATTCATAACATGTCAGTGTAACCCCTATAAAGACAGTAATAGTGCCCATTGACTCACTACTGGTGTTGGAGGAAGCATTATAAATGGTTTACTCAGATCTCCCAGGTTTAGAGGAGTTGTGTGATTCATTTGTGACCAACACCCAAAGGCTCTGAAGGTAGCTTCTTAGGGTTAATGAAAAGCAACCTATGAGGTATGTTAGCCTCGTCTTATTTGTATCATAAACTCAGACAGTCCTTTAGGACAATGCTAGTAGAATATTCGCTGGTTCTAATCTTCAGCTAATAATTCAGTGCTTCAGGGACTTGACACATGGCATAATCAAAACAGCCTTTATCAAAGGGTAGCCAAGGATTACACAGCATGTTTCTGCAGCAGATATTAGACAAAGGTCCACCGGTTGTATTATTAGCTCCCCAGACTACTAAAGACCCTCCCCCCAAATCTATCTCCTCAAGCATACAATCCAGCTAGTCAGCCAAGGGAAACCACAGCGGAATGAGCTGTTCTATATGGGCATGCACAGGTCAACTTATTTAATGGACAAATAATTATATGGATGGAGACTACTTCCGATTTGTTTGTGAAAACTGTCAGGGATGAGAGTAGTGATCCTCTGCCTGGTCAATGCGGTGATATGGAGTGAATGACAATCCTCCTAGTCATTGGAAGTGAAACTTGATCATAGCTCTGTACCCTAACCCCTAGGCGGTAAATTCACCTGAACTTGATTGTTAATTCTCTGGGTACTCTGACCCATGGTGAAACCAGAGAGGCCTATAGCACACAAGCGGCAAGTCTCTTCATATCACATGATTAGAATTGCAGTTCACATCCATTTCCTTATCTTTATTGAAGGAAGTAAAAAAGCATGCCGTTCTACTTTGATCATATTAAAAACATATTGGTCAACCTTATATCCACAATTGATATGACGTTTAGGCTACATGTTGCATGCTTTTGTTGAGACCAGCATGAGCCACACACAGGCCTACATCTTTAATAATATGATTCACTCCACTTCACTTATTTTATCTGTCCCACACAAACCAAACAGCACAGTATTTACTAGACCCACTGGCTGAACTTGGGAATGTCTCAAGAATACATACTGAAAGCCCCAAATTGAATCCAAGCAAGCATGACAAAAAGGGCCCCATGCAAGAAACCACAACTATAATTGCTACTAAGGTGTGACTATTACAGCAACTGGGGTAATCTGAACCGCACTAAATCCACCCAGATTTAAACATGCTCTCTCTGTGCCAGGCAGGCACCACACAGCGTTGTAGGCTGGCTTGCAATGTTGCAGTCTTGCATGCATTTCTCTCTCCTTTGCCATGTACCTCTCAATTGTGTGTAACCCTCTATCAGAGAATCTGAGAAAAAAAACTTGACAATGAAGGCCAAAAGCTTTCCTTCTTTTAAGGGGAGACATTTCTGAATGTTCTATTTTCCTGATGTTTTTAATGATGTGACATCAGCCTACTGGCAAGTCTCTTCACCGACATTTTCATCATGTCCCTGACTGAGTCTGTAATACCAGCATGTTTCAAGCAGACCACCATAGTCCCCGTGCCCAAGGACACTAAGATAACCTGCCTAAATGACTACCGACCTGTAGCACTGACGTCTGTAGCCATGAAGTGCTTTGAAAGGCTGGTCATGGCTCACATCAACACCATTATCCCAGAAACCCTAGACCCACTCCAATTTGCATACCGCCCCAACAGATCCACAGATGATGCAATCTCTATTGCACTCCACACTGCCCTTTCCCACCTGGACAAGAGGAACAACTACGTGAGAATGCTATTCATTGACTACAGCTCAGCGTTCAACACCATAGTGCCCTCAAAGCTCATCACTAAGCTAAGGATCCTGGGACTAAACACCTCCCTCTGCAACTGGATCCTGGACTTCCTGATGGGCCGCCCCCAGGTGGTAAGGGTAGGTAACAACACATCTGCCACGCTGATCCTCAACACGGGGGCCCCTCAGGGGTGCGTGCTCAGTCCCCTCCTGTACTCCCTGTTCACCCATGACTGCATGGCCAGGCACGACTCCAACACCATCATTACGTTTGCCGACGACACAACAGTGGTAAGCCTGATCACCAACAACGATGAGACAGCCTATAGGGAGGTCAGAGACTTGGCCGTGTGGTGCCAGGATAACAACCTCTCCCTCAACGTGACCAAGACAAAGGAGATGATTGTGGACTACAGGAAAAAAAAGAGGACTGAGCACGCCCCCATTCTCATCGACGGGGCTGTAGTGGAACAGGTTGAGAGCTTCAAGTTCCTTGGTGTCCACATCACCAACGAACTATCATGGTCCAAACACATTTTTGTCATAGGTACACTTCAACTGTGAGAGACGGAATCTAAAACAAAAATCCAGAAAATCACATTGTATGATTTTTAAGTAATTAATTTGCATTTTATTGCATGACATAAGTATTTGATCACCTACCAACCAGTAAGAATTCCGGCTCTCACAGACCTGTTAGTTTTTCTTTAAGAAGCCCTCCTGTTCTCCACTCATTACCTGTATTAACTGCACCTGGTTGAACTCGTTACCTGTATAAAAAGACACCTGTCCACACACTCAATCAAACAGACTCCAACCTCTCCACAATGGCCAAGACCAGAGAGCTGTGTAAGGACATCAGGGATAAAATTGTAGACCTGTACAAGGCTGGGATAGGCTATAGGACAATAGGCAAGCAGCTTGGTGAGAAGGCAACAACTGTTGGCGCAATTATTAGAAAATTGAAGAAGTTCAAGATGACGGTCAATCACACTCGTCTGGGGCTCCATGCAAGATCTCACCTCGTGGGGCATCAATGATCATGAGGAAGGTGAGGGATCAGTCCAGAACTACACAGCAGGACCTGGTCAATGACCTGAAGAGAGCTGGGACCACAGTCTCAACGAAAACCATTAGTAACACACTACGCCGTCATGGATTAAAATCCTGCAGCGCACGCAAGGTCCCCCTGCTCAAGCCAGCGCATGTCCAGGCCCGTCTGAAGTTTGCCAATGACCATCTGGATGATCCAGAGGAGGAATGGGAGAAGGTCATGTGGTCTGATGAGACAAAAATAGAGCTTTTTGGTCTAAACTCCACTCGCCGTGTTTGGAGGAAGAAGAAGGATGAGTACAACCCCAAGAACACCATCCCAACCGTGAAGCATGGAGGTGGAAACATCATTCTTTGGGGATGCTTTTCGGCAAAGGGGACAGGACGACTGCACCATATTGAGGGGAGGATGGATGGGGCAATGTATTGCGAGATCTTGGCCAACAACCTCCTTCCCTCAGTAAGAGCATTGAAGATGGGTCGTGGCTGGGTCCTCCAGCATGACAACGACCCGAAACACACAGCCAGGGCAACTAAGGAGTGGCTCCGTAAGAAGCATCTCAAGGTCCTGGAGTGGCCTAGCCAGTCTCCAGCCCTGAACCCAATAGAACATCTTTGGAGGGAGCTGAAAGTCCATATTGCCCAGCGACAGCCCCGAAACCTGAAGGATCTGGAGAAGGTCTGTATGGAGGAGTGGGCCAAAATCCCTGCTGCAGTGTGTGCAAACCTGGTCAAGACCTACAGGAAACGTATGATCTCTGTAATTGCAAACAAAGGTTTCTGTACCAAATATGAAGTTCTAGTTTTCTGATGTATCAAATACTTATGTCATGAAATAAAATGCAAATTAATTACTTAAAAATCATACAATGTGATTTTCTGGATTTTTGTTTTAGATTCCATCTCTCACAGTTGAAGTGTACCTATGATAAAAACTACAGACCTCTACATGCTTTGTAAGTAGGAAAACCTGCAAAATCGGCAGTGTATCAAATACTTGTTCTCCCCACTGTACATATTACCTCAACTAGCCGGTGCCCCCGCACATTGACTCTGCACCGGTACCCCCCTGTATATAGCTTCCCTACTGTTATTTTATTTTACTTCTGCTCTTTTTTTCCTCAACACTTTTTTGTTGTTGCTTTATTTTACTTTTTTATTAAAAAATAAATGCATTGTTGGTTAAGGGCTGTAAGTAAGCATTTCACGGTAATGTCTACACCTGTTGTATTCAGCGCATGTAGCAAATAAAATTTGATTTGATTTGAGTTAATGGCAATGCATTTTCCAAGGTTTATTGTTTGTTGTTCTTTAGTTTTTAGTTTTTGGTCAAGGCCCCTCTGTTATTATGGTGGAACCTTTAAAAAGAAAAAAAACTTGTAAGTGTTCCATGAGCTTTTTAATGACAGCCCTTTCAATTACTCATATTATTAATTGGTTTTCTCTTCCTTCTTTTGAAATGCCTTATTATTATTGTAGAAATTACAAAATAACTAACCATTCTGCCTGGGTTTCAATCATATTAAATATGATTTGTTAATTAAATGTAGAGATTTTAGAACACAGAAACCAATCCATGCATGTTTGGCTCTAACTTCATTCTATAGTTATCTGTGCTGTTGTTTTCATAGACATCCACAAGTTGAACATTCTAAATATACCAATAAAGTAACTGGTACTTAGCAGTTTTACCAGTTTGAAATGTGAACTTGCACACTCACACCCAGCCATTGGCTCAACTAGCTGACCAATCAGCCTGTTGCCAACCCTTAGTAGAAATGGTGTTTGACCAGATACAATGCAACAAATTAATAACAGACTTTCAGCACGCTTTTAAGGAAGGGCATTAAACATGCACGGCACATACACCAATGACTGATGATTGGCTGAGAGAAATTGATGATAAAAAGATTGTGGGAGCTGTTTTGTTAGACTTCAGTGCGGCTTATGACATTATCGATCATAGTCTGCTGCTGGAAAACCATATGAGTTATGGCTTTACACCCCCTGCTATATTGTGGATAAAGAGTTTCCTGTCTAGCAGAACACAGAGGGTGTTCTATAATGGAAGCCTCTATAACATAGTCCAGGTAGAATCAGGCATTCCCCAGGGCAGCTGTCTAGGCCCCTTACTTTTTTCAATAATTACTAATGACATAGTGTGTCTATGTATGCGAATGACTCAACACTATACACGTCAGCTACTACAGCAAGTGTAATGACTGCAACACTTAAGACAGAGCTGCAGTCAGTTTTAGAATGGGTGGCAAGAAATAAGTTAGTTTTCAAAAACGAAAAGCATTGTATTTGGGACAAATCGTTCACTAAACCCTAAACCTCAACTAAATCTTGTAATGAATAATGTGGAAATTGAGCAAGTTGAAGTGACTAAACTGCTTGGAATAACCCTGGATTGTAAACTGTCATGGACAAAACATGTTGATGCAAAATTAGCTAAGATGGGGAGAAGTCTGTCCATAATAAAGCGTTACTCTGCCTTCTTAACAACACTATCAACAAGGCATGTCCTACAGGCCCTAGTTTTGTCGCACCTGGACTACTGTCCAGTCATGTGACTAGGTGCCACAAAGAGGGACTTACAATTAGCTCAGAACAGGGCATCAAGGCTGGCCCTTAAATGTACACGGGGAGCTAACATTAATAATATGTATGTCAATTACTCATGTCTCAAAGTAGAGGAGAGACTGACTTCATCACTACTTGTTTTTGTAAGAAGTATTGAATTCACCGAGCTGCCTGTTCATCTGGGACCGAGAGACTGAAAAACAGCTTCTATCTCAAGACCATCAGATTGTTAAATAGCCTTCACTAGCATATTAGAGGCTGCTGCCTATGTACATAGATTAGAAATCACTGGCCACTTGAATAAATGGAACACTAGTCACTTGAATAATGTTTACATATCTTGCATTACTCATCTCATATGTATATACTGTATTCTATACTATTCTACTGTATCTTAGTCTATGCCACTCTGACATTGCTTGTCCATATATTTATTTATATATTCTTAATTCCATTGCTTTACTTAGATTTGTGTGTATAGGGTATATGTTGTGAAATTGTTAGATATTACTTGTTAGGTATTACTGCACTGTCGGAGCTAGAAACACAAGCATTTCCCTACACCCGCAATAACATCTGCTAAACACGTGTACGTATCATTGCATTTGCAGACTAGTGTAAGCCTACTATTCCTAATGTGATGAGTAGATTGGATAGTCATAATTTAGGCTATTAATGAGTGTGTAGTGGCATAGGCTATATCAGAGACATTTCTTTCCTTTGCTCAGGAAAAATGTGGCCTACACTTTATATGACTGGAGACATTAGCATAATATTTTTTAATACAATGGTAGCCTAGGCCTACTCAGCTGACACTGACAACAGATCAATAAAAACGACCTTGTCTTGAATGTAACCATGTAATCTAGGCCTATGAAAAGGGGTCATGGCTAGAAGGCATTCAGGTTTTGTAAAATTAACGTCAAAGTAAATATTTTGCATTTTAGCTAACCCTTTTCCTTACCTTAACCTAATTATCCTAACCTGCTACATTAATTATCATAGCCTGCAGTGCAAATTATACTAATCTGCTACGAAAAGCTGGATCCCCTCTAGCCATGACCATGAAAAGGGAGACAAAATTGTACAATAAGAGGTCCATATAGCCTGGAGGACGACATTATTGTCCAAAAAAACCTCCAGTGGCACTGGCCCAATGATAATTTGTTGAGAACTTTATTCATAAGAGGAGGGAAAATGTATAGACATTACAGCATAGGACAAATGCCTCAATGGGGTAGGACAACCTGCTGTGTTGACTATTGGTTTTTCCAGCCCAAAAATGTATCACTAAAACACCTGAATGAATTAAACACAACCAAACAATTAAGAGCCCTGGTGGTATAGGTGACCTGAAGAAGTGATATTCCAACATCAGGCGTGCTTTTCATTTGTTTATGTACTGTAGGTTCACCAGCTGACCTCTATCAAGACACCCATGTCGACTGGATTCCACCTGTGAAGATGAGCAATGCTGCAGCAGCATCAGTTTCTACTTCTACTACTTTTCCAGATATGAAAGGAGACATCCCTCAGTTATACAAGATGGTGGTCATATGCTGCGCTTTGGTCAATCTGAATGATTCTGTTGTGCCATTTGAGTAGAGAGCACCTTCACCTTGTCGTCATGACAAAAGAAACCGTATGAATATATAAAATGTGAAATGAAAAGTATTTTGTGTGTCGTCTCTGCTTTGCCTTGCCCCATTGAATAACATGTATTTCTTATAGCCTAACTATTCTTTCATTATTTTACAATTTAAACACATTTAGCATAGACAATGTAATTGTTGTGGTAGTCTTAGGCAAACTATCTTCATTATCACCTCAAAGTGCCATTCAGACCTTCTGGGAGAAAAGTATCTTGCATTGAACTTGGTGGTAGTAGTAGTAGTAGTTGTGTGTATGTTTTAAGCTAAGGACCACATCAACTCCTGCTTCCAGACATTTCACCACCTAGATTATAAGGGTTGGATTTGCACTAAACAATTTCATGTCAGCACAAGGCATGTACAATATCTAGTATAATGATTAGCCTCATATACATTGTCTACTGGTATTGTTTTTAAATTGAGAACATATAGCCCAACAATATGTAAACAATGTGTGAGTTAAGCTATTCTCTGCTTCAGATGCAGAATGTCAAGGGGTGCATTGCAAAGGCCCATAAGACTAATGCCATCATACTGTAGACCTATGGCTGCATTGGCGTAGCATGCCATTATCAGCTGCAAAGTGGGTTCACATGGATGATATCCTGAAAAAAAAGTGACTGTCAAATAGAACTAATTGGAGAGCTTACAACTGAACAAAATGGTAGGTAATGTTCATTTGAGAACACAACACAGACAAATTAGAGACAGATTCCCTTACCCTCTTTATTGCAGGACTGTGAGCTATGATTAATCAACATTGACACTAGTTCATCTTGAATAATAGTTTAAAGTTAACAATTGAAACAAGTTTAAACACTTCACTTCAAAGAATCAACAGTATATCATATCATTTAAATGTGTACAAGTAAGCTAACTCATATGTAAAGGTTAGACATCTTATTAGCAAGTAGGCTGTTATTACTAAAGCATAATTTCAGGTGAACAAAAAATAGTAAATACCAGAGGTGGCCAACTTCGCTCCACTGATCCCTGATCTACTGGGTGAGCAGACTTATGTTCCAGCCCAGCAATAGCACACTTGATTATCAACTAATTAGGTTTGATAAATTGAATCAGGTGTGTTAGTGCTGGGCTGTAACAGAAGCATGCACACCCAGCAGGGTTGGCCTGCTCCAGTTGTGATAGGTTTATATATTGTGTGTGACTTTTAAACTGTATTTCTGTTCACAACATTTTCTAACATACTGTAGGTACACATATAATCCATAGTATACAAGGATGTAACCTTTATTCTCTTGGGACATTCATTGGGACCTCTTCGTCTGCAGACAGGGTTTCACGGCTCTCTGTATCTGAGGACAGAAAACATCACATAGAAACAAGCTGCATTATACTCAAATTAGACAGCACTGATATTATGTCGCTGTATCTCTCTGTCCTCAGTTTTTCTCACTAGGGACTGGAACTGGAGAATATTTTCATAATGTCCTCCCACAAAGGTACCTGCCCTATCCAGAGTAGCCTACTCTCCCTTCTCTGACAGCTGGAACTGCTAGCTAAACCTTTCACCCTCTTCCATGGCTGTTAGCTATGGTACCTAGCTATAAATGCCTTTCGAGTTACAACAATAAATACGTCAAGATAGGTAGCTAACTATCTAATATGAAGTTAGCTAGCTGGCGATATTTAATTCAATTGGCTAGCTATGCGGTATGTAAAGTTAGTTAACTAGCTAGGGAACATTACGTTAGCAGCTCATTTGAGTTAGCCTGCACACGTAGGTCCTGTAGCTATCATTTTCAAAATATATTTACTTACTTGAATAGGTTCTCCTACTGCCTCCGCAATCTTCCCGAAGATTCCGGTGGTAGCAAAACGCAGCCAGCCATGTGGACGATTGGAGGACTTCCACCAGACTGACTGGTCTTCCAACATGGCACCTGGTGCGGTTGCTAGGTGATTTGTGAGGCAACTGCAAGCCCTCTATACATCGCTTGAGTTGTCACTTAAATTGAAATTAGGCGAACTGTTGGAATTTTAGCAACCAGGAAATGGCAGAAAGATTTCTGCATATTGCACCTTTAACTTTCTAAAAGATAAAGTTATTTCAGAATATTTAGACAAGTTAGCTGGCTAACGCATTGATCCTGCTTTGTAGTATACCCCTAAAGCCCATAGGAAAGCAGTGAGTTGGAGGAGTTGCTTTTTCTCTCTCCCTCTACCGCTCCCTCTCTCTGTCACCATATCGGGCTTTGTGATCAGCTAAATGAGACAGGTAGCAAGTCATCATCCACCAAGCCCTGAGGAGACAGTTTGAGCAGGGGAGGAAAGGGAACAGGGGGGCGGAGGCCCCATCTTCAGGCCTGCCATATGCCTGTATGAACGTTAAGGTCAGAATTAAGGACATTTACATAATCCCACCCCTCCTCTGAGGTTGTTTTATGTGTTTACCAAGCTGTAACCCATCATAGATTCATTCCAGCTTATGTCACGGTAGATTGTGGGCCTGTCTCCTAACTTCCTGTGTGTGGCTGTGTTTGTTTTGATTAATGGGATTTAATGTCACACTATGCACTTTGGGTTACTAATGCTTGTTTGTACATTCCCCGTTCCCACCCCCAAACTGCTTCCTTCTTTTGCTTTGGCAGGTACAGTAATTCCAATTTGCGGTAGCCTGTCAACTGAGCCTTATCTCAATTGGACAGAATTCAAAATGTCTTGATGATGTCAACTTCTACAAGGTTCTTGTCAGAAAGCAGGGCTTATTACGTTTCGGAGGGATTAATGCACTGCACATACAAGTCATGACAACATCAGGCAACTTTGTTTCAGTACAGCTTTGAGAGCTTTGTTTCAAAATGTATCTACCGACTGTAGGTTATTACCTCCCTAATAACCCAAGTCATAAAACATATATTCAGTACTATTCAACACGAAGTTATCAACTAGAGCAATGAGGTTTATTTGAAGATAACATTTTGATTGACAGCACTGTATAGACATGTAAAAATAATTGTATACTGTCCAGACTACCTTCACTTAAATATTGGACTTGATATAACAACTTAGGAGAATTTGAGTTACATGTTCAAGTTAGCTTATCACAGCTTATGTACAATCAAGTACAATGGCATTATCTCCAAAGAATGTATTAATGGACTATCAACCTCAACGAAAGAATGAGAAAAAGCTAATAGAGGCACGTTTATCTTTAAGGTCAAATATGCACTTAACCTCTCTGTTGAACACTAAAATCCAATGTCTGACACACAAAAAGATTGTGGTGACTTTTGTATTCATAATAACACAAAATAATTAAGCATGTTATCTTTTGAAAGAGAAAGGAAATCACAGAGAAGATACATAAGTTGTGAGTGCCTCCCCTTCCCCACCAACAAACAAACGCAGGGTGTCAAGTGTTCATGCCCTCTTTCTAGCTGGTGGTGAGTTAACACAGAGCGTATTATCGTCAGCTTTTTATGTTCCATATTGGTTACAGGGGAACAATTGAAATATAAAAAAACGGAAGCCGGGTACGTTGATATCAAGTTAGTCTTCCGTCAGGAAGGGGTCAATGGGACAGGAAGGGATACTGGTCTTTTTGGGAGCCCTCAGGGGAAGGTGATGAGACAACTAGCACCAGTTCACTGGAAGCCGGAGAGAGAAAGGAGAGGGATCCTCCGCCCATTCCCAGGAGACTGAAATGGGAACAGGGCAGAGACCGTCACAGGCAGCGAGGATAAAAAGCCACAGCCAGCCATCACCTTCCCTCCATTAGAATGGTGAGAGTTAACAAAGGTTTGAAATCACTGGCAGGACAGCCAAGGCCCTGCTTACCCCACAGACAAAAGGGACCCACCCATCCCAGTGATGTATTTGGATTTATTAAGGATCCCCATTAGCTGCTGCCAAGGCAAGCTACTCTTGCTGGGGTCCAGCAACATTAAGGCAGTTATGTACAATAAAAAATATTACTTGACATTATGTTTCATAACACTTTTCACAACACATTAAGTGTGTGCCCTCAGGCCACTACTCTACTACCACGTCACACAATACAAAATCCATGTGTACAGTTGAGGTCGGAAGTTTACATACACCTTAGCCAAATACATTTAAACTCAGTTTTTCACAATTCCTGACATTTAATCCTAGTAAAAATTCCCTGTCTTAGGTCAGTTAGGATCACCACTTTATTTTAAGAATGTGAAATGTCAGAATAATAGTAGAGAGAATGATTTATTTCAGCTTTTATTTATTTCATCACATTCCCAGTGGGTAAGAAGTTTACATACACTCAATTAGAATTTGGTAGCATTGCCTTTAAATTGTTTAACTTGGGTCAAACGTTTCGGGTAGCCTTCCACAAGCTTCCCACAATAAGTTGGGTGAAGTTTGGCCCATTCCTCCTGACAGAGCTGGTGTAACTGAGTCAGCTTTGTAGGCCTCCTTGCTCGCACACGCTTTTTCAGTTCTGCCCAAAAATGTTCTATATGATTGAGGTCAGGGCTTTGTGATGGCCACTCCAATACCTTGACTTTGTTGTCCTTAAGCCATTTTGCCACAACTTTGGAAGTATGCTTGGGGTCATTGTCCATTTGGAAGACCCATTTGCGACCAAGCTTTAACTTCCTGACTGATGTCTTGAGATGTTGCTTCAATATATCCACATAATTTTGTTTCCTCATGATGCCATTTATTTTGTGAAGTGCACCAGTCCCTCCTGCAGCAAAGCACCCCCACAGCATGATGCTGCCACCCCCATGCTTCACGGTTAGAATGGTGTTCTTCGGCTTGCCAGTAACCCCCTTTTTCCTCCAAACGTAACGATGGTCATTATGGCCAAACATATCTATTTTTGTTGCATCAGACCAGAGGACATTTCTTGAGAAAGTACGATCTTTGTCCCCATGTGCAGTTGCAAACCGTAGTCTGCCGGCTTTTTTATGGCGGTTTTGGAGCAGTGGCTTTTTCCTTGCTGAGCGGCCTTTCAGGTTATGTCGATATAGGACTCGTTTTACTGTGGATATAGATACTTTTTTACCTGTTTCCTCCAGCATCTTCACAAGGTCCTTTGCGGTTGTTCTGGGATTGATTTGCACTTTTCGCACCAAAGTATGTTCATCTCTAGGAGACAGAACGCGTCTCCTTCCTGAGCGGTATGATGGCTGCCTGGTCCCATGGTGTTTATACTTGAGTACTATTGTTTGTACAGATGAACGTGGTACCTTCAGGTGTTTGGAAATTGCTCCCAAGGATGAACCAGACTTGTGGAGGTCTACAATCTTTTTTCTGAGGTCTTGGCTGATTTCTTTTGATTTTCCCATGATGTCAAGCAAAGAGGCACTGAGTTTGAAGGTAGGCCTTGAAATACATCCACAGTTCCACCTCCAATTGACTCAAATTATGTCAATTAGCCTATCAGAAGCTTCTAAAGCCAATTTTCAAACCTGTTTAAAGGCACAGTCAACTTAGTGTATGTAAACTTCTGACCCACTGGAATTGTGATACAGTGAATTATAAGTGAAATAATCTGTCTGCAAACAATTGTTAGAAAAATGACTTGTGTCATGGACAAAGTAGATGTCCTAACCGACTTGCCAAAACTATAGTTTGTTAACACGAAATTTGTGGAGTGGTTGAAAAACGAGTTTTAAAGACTCCAACCTAAGTGTATGTAAACTTCCAATTTCAACTGTATGTGTGTGTATAGTGCTTGTGTTAGTATGTGCATGTGTAAGCGTGTCTGTGCCTGTGTGTGTCTCTCTTCACAGTCCCCGCTGTTGCGTAAGATGTATTTGTATCTGTTTTTTTAAATCTGATTCTACTGCTTGCATCAGTTACTTGATGTGGAATAGAATTCCATGTAGCCATGGCTCTATGTAGTACTGTGCGCCTCCCATAGTCTGTTCTGGATTTGGGGAATGTGAGGAGACTTCTGGTGGCATGTCTTATGGGGTATGCATGGTTATCTGATCTTTGTGCGAGTAGTTCAAATCAAATCAAATGTTATTGGTCACATACAGTGGCTTGCGAATGTATTCACCCTCCCTTGGCATTTTTCCTATTTTGTTGCCTTACAACCTGGAATTAAAATAGTTTTTTGGGGGGTTTGTATCATTTGATTTACACAACTTGCCTACCACTTTGAAGATGCAAAATATTATTTTTTTGAAACAAACAAGAAATAAGACAAAAAAACAGAACGCTTGAGCGTGCATAACTATTACTATGCATAACAAAAGGTGCCCCCCCCCCCCGTAGAGCCACCTTTTGCAGCAATTACAGCTGCAAGTCTCTTGCGGTATGTCTCTATAAGCTTGGCACATCTAGCCACTGGGATTTCTGCCCATTCTTCAAGGCAAAACTGCTCCAGCTCCTTCAAGTTGGATGGGTTCTGCTGGTGTACAGCAATCTTTAAGTCATACCACATATTCTGAATTGGATTGAGGTCTGGGCTTTGACTAGGCCATTCCAAGACATTTAAACCACTCGAGTGATGATGCTTTAGCAGTATGCTTAGGGTCATTGTCCTGCTGGAAGGTGAACCTCCGTCCCAGTCTCAAGTCTCTGGAAGACTGAAACAGGTTTCCCTCAAGAATTTCCCTGTATATTGCGCCATCCATCATTCCTTCAATTCTGACCAGTTTCCCAGTCCCTGCCGATGAAAAACATCGGGGTGATGAGAGGTGTTGGGTTTGCGCCAGACATAGCGTTTTCCTTGATGGCCAAAAAGCTCAATTTTAGTCTCATCTGACCAGAGTACCTTCTTCCATAAGTTTGGGGAGTCTCCCACATGCCTTTTGGCAAACACCAAACGTGTTTTCTTCTTTTTTTCTTTAAGCAATGGCTGTTTTCTGGCCACTATTCCGTAAAGCCCAGCTCTGTGGAGTGTATGGCTTAAAGTGGTCCTATGGACAGATACTCCAATCTCCGCTGTGTAGCTTTGCAGCTCCTTCAGGGTTATCTTTGGTCTCTTTGTTGCCTCTCTGATTAATGCCCTCCTTGTCTGGTCCGTGAGTTTTGGTGGGCGGCCCTCTCTTGGCAGGTTTGTTGTGGTGCCATAGTCTTTCCATTTTTTAATAATGGATTTAATGGTGCTCCGTGGGATGTTCAATGTTTCTGATATTTTTTTATAACCCAACCCTGACTCCTCCACAACTTTGTCCCTGACCTGTTTGGAGACATCCTTGGTCTTCATGGTGTCGCTTGCTTGGTGGTGCCCCTTGCTTAGTGGTGTTGCAGACTCAGGGGCCTTTCAGAACAGGTGTATATATACTGAGATCATGTGACACTTAGATTGCACACAGGTGGACTTTATTTAACTAATTATTCAGAAGGTAATTGGTTGCACCAGATCTTATTTAGGGGCTTCATAGCAAAGGGGGTGAATACATATGCACTCACCACTTTTCCATTATTTATTTTTTAAGAATTTAACTTCAGCAATTTGGACAATTTTGTGTATGTCCATTACATGAAATCCAAATAAAAATCAATTTAAATTAAAGGTTGTAATGCAACAAAATAGGAAAACGCCAAGGGGGATGAATACTTTTGCAAGGCACTGTAGATGCATGCAATCCTTTGTTATAAAGATGAATGTTTATGGTGAGAATATAGCTTCCCCAAACCTTGAAACTCACGCTAATAGCTAGACTACAAGTTATCTAGCTAGCTAATTTTGACTAACTTACTTTTGTTGTTAACACCTGGTTAGCATAACAGCTAACTAAACTCTAAATCGATCAGACTTTACTTACCAGTGATAAAATTATCATAGCAGACCCTGTACTGACAGCTGTCTGGCTTCAGGTCTTGACGGGCAAAAAGGTTTCTTCGCTTTTCTGACAGTTCTTCAGTCTTATCTCCTTGGTGTCACCAATGGCGTTTCATTAAATATTTTTCCTCGTTGTCTTTTCTGCCTTGTTAGAGTAGCCAAATACTGCACAGAAAATGACCATGGTGATGAATCAACTCGTTTTAGGCGCTATTATCATGTCGTTTGGGCTAGCCACTCAGCTGTTGTTGTCAGAAGAATAAATGTGGTGGTCAACATGGCTGCCAGGAGGCTTCGCACGTCAACTGCAAGCCTTCTATAGTGTAGAGAATCATTGTACCATCTAAACTGCTGTGAAATATATTTTCAATAACCAAAAATATTGTGTTTTCAGTTGTTTGAAGCTGGTGTACAAAACCGAAAGTAAAAGATGAAAAAATGATAATTAAGAACGGGAAGCATAGAAATAGCGTAAATAGAACAGGTCTACCGCGTCTTCGACTTCATTTGGTCGGGTCGCCCAGAAAGTTACACATTGAAGCTTTAAGCTTGAAATTGGCTTGGTCTTACTGAGGGGGTTTGATTAATCTTGTAGGTTTTGCACCGGCTGAAAGTTGATGCATTGGATTTTGAACTGGGCTGCCTCCCGGGTGTGAGCCAGGTGCCCCGCTCTGTCTGATGGCAAAGTCGGCTCAAAACAAAAGTGATGTAATTAAGCATGTGTAGGAATTAGTTGGATTCTGTGCTTTTAAAAAAAAACGCTTTATCTGCCTTCCCAATGAAAACTAGTTAGAAAATTCTAGCATCTGTTTTATAGAAAAGAGATGTTGTATGTTTCTGGACGATGCACCATGCTGCCTTGTTGACAAAATGACCAAGGAGCACAGATTAGGGCACTCCTCCCTCCCCACTTTCGCCCGATGACATGACGGGCCAAGGCTCAGCATAATCAAATCCGCCTTCTGACTCAACAACCAAAAACCCCTATCCAAGTTCAGCTTTCTAAAGCTGAGATCTGCGAAAGGTGAAACAGCGCCACTGGTCGCCCCAGGCACATTTGTTATTGTTTTTGTTTGTTTTTAAGAAGAGGAGATGAGCATCCAGCAACGTAATAACAAAAATGGTACTATATACTCTTCTGTTCTATCGTGTGTGCAATAATGTCAGGGGGAATAAAACAGTGTTTGTTGTTTGAAGTAACGTCTTTGTTGTTGTAATATCGCAAACTGACGTGGCAATTTCACCGCAACGGATTCTGAATTAATGAACTACAAAATAATCTGCTTGTTTATGAACGTTAACTCATTGATCCTGCTAACTCAGTGATCCTGCTTTGTAGTATACCCCTCAGGTCGACACCCTACCTCTGTCCCTAAGAGACCGCTAATATAAACAGTGTGGATGTAAAAAGGAAAAGGCAGGTGCTGTAGCTTGAAGTTAATGGAGTTACTGTTACTGGATGTTGTGTTTTTATCAGATTGATATAGAACTTGAATTGTTACTGATCATTATTGTGTCTGCTGAAGACTCTGTAGGAGCTCCTTGGTGTAGCATTGTGATGTGTGTCAAGGGGCAGCAAGGTGGGGTGGGGGACTGACAGAATGATGGAATATAACGCCAATCCTGCTCCCCCTTGAAAGACCATCCCTCAGGTATCGGATGCCTAAAGTTGAGCTTTCTGGTCAACCAGACACCTCCCCTGGGACCCTCCTGGGCTGAGGTCTACCTCAAGCTCGCTTGCGGAGCGGAGACAGTCACCTGAGCCAGGATCAAAGCTGCTGCTGCTTCTACCTGCTGGGTTGCTGGCTGGGGGACAACACACACACTCACTGTCCCACTTCAAGTAAAGGTGCTGTAGATCTTGTTGGACTTGGTGCCCTTGGCAAGGATCGACTCTCCGTAGCGAATCCCCTGTATGTAAGGGAGGTGACCATCCTACAGAAAAACATACCTCCTGTCATAATTTAAAGGGTATTGGAAAGGAAAAGCCCCAACGCTCGCTCACCATTAAAAACTCATTATTTTATTAAAAGCTTGGTCTTCCGGCCATCAATGGCCTTCATCAGAACCGATACGTCAAGCTTTCAACTTTGCTTAAATAAAACAATGAGTTTTTAATGGTGAGCGAGCGTTGCACCGTTTCCTTTTCAATGTTGATCTTATTTTTTGGTTGTCGTTATATCATTGTTTGTGTATCAGTCCAAAGTAAATGGGGATTTGGAGGTCCACTGCAACTGAAGGCTAAACAAGGTGGGTGCACCTCTGGATTGTCTGAGCTTTGTTCACATAACAGCATCACTACTCTTATTTGGTCCACTAGGCAAGGAACACAGACAGATCTGTGAGGGATTGAGTCTTCTAGGACCTCTGTATTCTGTTTTCTGTTTGTTAGCTCTATTCAATGCTCTATTCAATGCCTTCGTGGCCATTCAAAGAGGTGGGAATATATACACTGCTTAGATTGAGCATGGGCATTGTGGTGGCTGTTAAAATTGCCTAAATTCATTCTGCTCAAAGGAAAGTAAGCCTCAGTGTTGATTCACAGGATCCAAATAAAGGCATTATGAAAATAATTTTATAATGACCATTTCTAATGGAAATAATGATCTTTGCCGATTTGAGCAGAGGGCTGGAAAATGCAGGTGCACAAAGACTGATCCTCAGGCCCAATTTTTCCTTTATGGTGTTGTAAAGAACAGCATGGTTGGTATGAGTACAATTATGTTTTCATGTTGTGAATAATTACGGGAATTTAAATCATAATGCTTTGATGACACTTATGCCACTGTGCTCCAGTTTGTTCCCAGTATGCAATTGAGACCAGCTTGGTCCAACGTCTAATACCTCAGAACCCAAGTAAAAAGTCTTAAAAAGGGTTATTCAATTCATGGAAATTGGAAATTGGGCCTCAAGTAGGCCTTGGTAAAGATGAACCATTATAGACAGCAAATGTTTGTGTCTTTAATATATTTTCTGCTTGCTAAAGCTTTGATCTCTGTAATTTGACATGTAGGATTACATTGACCAAATATATTTCCTCCTCTCATCAAAATGGAATATGCCAAAAAAAGAAAAACTATTTCTAGTGTGTGTAACATTTTGGTTCAACTGATTAAACTCAGGGAAGAACATTAGTTGTAATACTGGGGCATATTAAAAGCTAGTTCTAATTTAGCTAATAAGCTAATCCAAATATGGAGAAACTATAGTCGTGATTTAAGGAGGTCTGTTAACCCTTAGCAACAGACTGGTATGGGAACCATTTAGTTAATATTGTTTCAGTACATATGGCATGGTAGTTGTCTGCCTATTTGAGCTGCTTGATTGTTGTTGGTTTTGTAGCTCAATGTTCAGTACAGTACAAGTACACTGAAGATTTATTTTGTATCATTAAAATGTGTTTTATTGAAATTGGAAATGGATATTATGATGGACATTGCTATATGACAATGCCTTTGTAAAAACAAAATGCTTTCCTACTATTAATTAAAGTGACCTGGTTAGTCATGCAGGTATGGGTTAACTAGCAGCAAACAAAGCTGTGTGCTGAGATTTGATTCTCAGCCCAAAGGGGAACATTACTCAGTATATGGGCAATTACATGGTAACAGAATAATGCTGAGACTCCAATCTTTCACTTAACAGTATGCCAAACAAAAACCACTGATTGCAAAGTTAAACAAACCATACAGCTCTATGCACAATGACTACTTTTAACAATTTTCACAGAACATTTTACAAAAACACATTTACTCGAAGAACAGTGCAGATATAAAGTTTGGTAACCGAATGACGGTAAAATCTCCCTCAGTTTTTTATGTGACCACGTTTTTCATAAACTCTGTTAAAAATCTAATCCTATTTAAGATTCAAAGACGTCTGCAGAAAAAATGGGAAACAGCGCCCCTCTGTCTCAGTATGTGTATCTGATGCTGTCTGGACCAAAAGAGTATAACATGTTGCCGCCGTAGCATTTGATTGATTGATGCTAGCAAGCATTTGGCCTCCCTTGATAAAACATTTATAAAATAATTAGCCAATCAGCGTTGAGCTGAGCTCAACTGTGGGTTATCCTGGTGCAGCAAAATGCCCCAAAGGGAGGCCAGTTTGGATTTGGCTTCAGATCAAACAAATCACTTCCTTTGCAAAATGTCATTTTCAGAAAAAGGTGTCTGTTTCTGCTTGTGTTGATGTCCTGCAGTAGCTTGCAACACCGAAGCATGCATGAGAGCACCAGCTGTTCCGGATGACTATGTGATCACCCTCACAGACTTTTAAGCATGTCAACATTCACAAGGCCGCAGGGCCAGACGGATTACCAGGACGTGTACTCCGAGCATGTGCTGACCAACTGGCAAGTGTCTTCACTGACATTTTCAACATGTCCCTGACTGAGTCTGTAATACCAGCATGTTTCAAGCAGACCACCAGAGTCCCCGTGCCCAAGGACACTAAGATAACCTGCCTATATGACTACCGACCCGTAGCACTGACATCTGTAGCCATGAAGTGCTTTGAAAGGCTGGTCATGGCTCACATCAATACAATTATCCCAGAAATCCTAGACCCACTCGAATGTGCATACCGCCCCAACAGATCCACAGATGATGCAATCTCTATTGCACTCCACACTGCCCTTTCCCAACTGGACAAGAGGAACACCTACGTGAGAATGCTATTCATTGACTACAGCTCAGCGTTCAACACCATAGTGCCCTCAAAGCTCATCACTAAGCTGGGACTAAACACCTCCCTCTGTAACTGGATCCTGGACTTCCTGACGGGCCGCCCCCAGGTGGTAAGGGTAGGTAACAACACATCTGCCACGCTGATCCTCAACACGGGGGCCCCTCAGGGGTGCATGCTCAGTCCCCTCCTGTACTCCCTGTTCACCCATGACTGCATGGCCAGGCACGACTCCAACACCATCATTAAGTTTGCCGACGACACAACAGTGGTAGGCCTGATCACCGACAACGATGAGACAGCCTATAGGGAGGAGGTCAGAGACCTGGCCGTGTGGTGCCAGGATAACAACCTCTCCCTCAACGTGACCAAGACAAAGGAGATGATTGTGGACTACAGGAAAAAAAAGAGGACTGAGCACGCCCCCATTCTCATCGACGGGGCTGTAGTGGAACAGGGTGAGAGCTTCAAGTTCCTTGGTGTCCACATCACCAACTAACTATCATGGTCCAAACACACCAAAACAGTCGTGAAGACGGCACGACAAAGCCTATTCCCCCTCAGGAGACTGAAAAGATTTGGAATGGGTCCTCAGATCCTCAAAAAGTTATACAGCTGCACCATCGAGAGCATCCTGACTGGTTGCATCACCGCCTGGTATGGCAACTGCTCGGCCTCCGACCGCAAGGCACTACAGAGGGTAGTGCGTACTGCCCAGTACATCACTGGGGCCAAGGTTCCTTTCATCCAGGACCTCTATACCAGGTGGTGTCAGAGGAAGGCACTCAAAATTGTCAAAGACTCCAGCCACCCTAGTCATAGACTGTTTTCTCTGCTACCGCACGGCAAGCGGTACCGGAGCGCCAAGTCTAGGTCCAAAAGGCTTCTCAACAGCTTCTACCCCCAAGCCATAAGACTCCTGAACAGCTAATCATGGCTACCCGGACTATTTGCACCCCCACCCCATCTTTTTACGCTGCTGCTACTCTGTTAATTATTTATGCATAGTCACTTTAACTCTACCCACATGTACATATTACCTCAACTACCTCAACTAGCCAGTGCCCCCGCACATTCACTCTGCACCGGTACCCCCCTGTATATAGCCTCCCTACTGTTATTTTATTTTACTTCTGTTCTTTTTTTCTCAACAGTTTTTTGTTGTTGTTGTTTTATTTTACTTTTTTATTAAGAATTAAATGTATTGTTGGTTAAGGGCTGTAAGTAAGCATTTCACGGTAATGTTTACACCTGTTGTATTCGGCGCATGTGGCAAATACAATTTGATTTGATTTGATTTGCTAAGTCGACCCTTTCTTAAGCCATGGATGGAGATTTGGACTTAATTCTCTATACAGGCCAATGATTATGATGGCGATTCTGATCTAACCATTAATTAATATGTTGTGCCACTGGCCTGAGATGATTGAAGTTCAATATGTAGCCTAGATGTAGCCTAGTAGGCTCACGTTAACTAGCTAGTTAGCTAACTTAGCTGTTCATTGTTGCCCATGCGAGGAAGTCAGGCTAGTAAGCATTTTAGGTAGGTAGCCTATGACAACAACAACTAAAAAAAGTGTACTGTATGACAGAGCCATAGACCATATTGCCAACATGAAAGAGAGGAGGATGGCATTGGCGTTCAACCTGTCTACAAGTAGGGTCAAACATTTTTGTTTTACTTGCGCAAGCACGCATGCTCGCAAGCACACACACACACACAGACAAATAAGTGCCATGGACAACCACATGATATTTAGCAACAGTGATTGGACTAAATTGTTGTTTGTATCTTTAAGTTTATTTTCAGTGTATTAAACTAAGCATATATAGCCTTGTTGATTTCAAGATGTTTAAATGTTTAAGTTGAAATGGTGTCTTTGTGCTGACTTGCGGTAACTCTGTGGTTCTAAATCAGTTGTTGTTTAGTAAACTGTCGAAAACATTAACTTGCTTGACCATACTGCTTTGTGGACCCATTGTTGCAGTCATTTTGCCTACTGATTTTCTGTTCATTCTGTTACCGATTTGGTAACAGAATGACGCATTTTAATTACTTAACAAATCTTAAACCAATTTGTTTTCAGTATAAACACTAGAACTAATTGGTAGGTGTACCTTTACCTTTACCTTTACCTGTTACTTCTGTGAACTTTCATAATCCTCCCTCCTCATGAGGTAAAAAAAGTGTTTTTTGGTAACAGAATGGCAAGACACTAGGCAATATTTCTTAAACTTACAGAAGGCAAATAATTTCAGCAAAACTAAATATACTGTAAATGTTGATATTAGTTGGCAGGGGTCTTTACTTCAACATGTATTTCTAATACCTTTTAAGACTTGTTCTGCTATATGTTGTCTAAGACCCCTTTTCCATCTGTTTGACCAGAAATCAAAGCCTTTTTGGGATGAAAAATGGTTGAAAATGTGTATGTGCCTTAATTTCTCAAGAATATATACTCTTACCTTTCATTTGACACCAAATTTGATGTGCTCCTATGAACTTCACGTTAGCTTTCATGGGGCTTTTTACATGGAAATAAAGTGCACCCAGGGGGGGCACCAGGACCGAGTTTGGGAAACCCTGCCCTAGAGCACTGGTTACTCATTTTACAGTATTTAATAACCCGAAATCTAACCCAGTGCCACTAACTGGACGGGAAGGAAAAGTTGTATCCGTCTTCTGGGAAGTATTAAATTAGCCTGCTAACAGATAGGAGATGGTAAGGAGGAGCATCCCGATGCTGCCTGGAAAGTGTGTCAGTTACCTGGGGGATTGGCCAAACAATACAGAGAGTGCAGGGCTCAAACCAAAGGTTGCATTACTGGGTGGAGATCGGCCCCGCCCTTCAAAGTTGTGAGAACCAAAACCTGGTCCCAGCTACAGGGTCACCTGAGAGAGAGATGTGGAAAGAGTCAGGGGAGACAAGAGAGAGACGGGGGGGAGGGGGACAGACAGACAAAGTGGTGCACTGCCTATGCCCTGCAGCCACACCTCTCCCAGCTTCATCCCCAGCCTCACCCACAACCCCAGCCTCACCCCAGCCCGAGCCCAGGATCCCCTGCTGGCCAGCTGTTCCCTGGCCACCAAGATATGCCCCAGGAGGTTAGCTGTGTGTTTGTGTTGTTTCTCTAGAATAACCACAAGGTAGGGCAGCTCTCCCCCCCTTCCTTCTCACCCCATATGGGAGATGGAGAGATGGATCACACCCACACATCCACCTGAAAACCACTGTGTTTTTGATCATGTGCCTCAACAGCTGTATCACTAATCTGTCATTCATCACTGACTGTTGTCTATTCTAGACAAACTTGATAACGCAACCTATTATCATTGTATTTTAATTTCCAGATTGCATTTTAGTAAAAAAATTAAATCTATGCGAATATTGGGTCCCCAGAAAACTGGGAACATTGCCAGTACATTAGCTCAGATTCACATTAAGTTCTATTTAGGATTTTATCTAACATTAGGATGATGTTTCTGATAACATAATCAATTTTTTAAAATATTTTAAATGAAATATCCTTGGAATGTTCTCCTAACATTCACTAAAATGTTGTGCACAACACCTGTAACAACCACCACAGAACATTCCCCAAATGTTCTCATTAGGTTTCCAGTTAATGTACAGTGGGGAAAAAAAGTATTTAGTCAGCCACCAATTGTGCAAGTTCTCCCACTTAAAAAGATGAGAGAGGCCTGTCAATTTCATCATAGGTACACGTCAACTATGACAGACAAATTGAGAGAAAAAAATTCCAGAAAATCACATTGTAGGATTTATAATGAATTTATTTGCAAATTATGGTGGAAAATAAGTATTTGGTCAATAACAAAAGTTTCTCAATACTTTGTTATATACCCTTTGTTGGCAATGACACAGGTCAAACGTTTTCTGTAAGTCTTCACAAGGTTTTCACACACTGTTGCTGGTATTTTGGCCCATTCCTCCATGCAGATCTCCTCTAGAGCAGTGATGTTTTGGGGCTGTCGCTGGGCAACACAGACTTTCAACTCCCTCCAAAGATTTTCTATGGGGTTGAGATCTGGAGACTGGCTAGGCCACTCCAGGACCTTGCAATGCTTCTTACGAAGCCACTCCTTCGTTGCCCGGGCAGTGTGTTTGGGATCATTGTCATGCTGAAAGACCCAGCCACGTTTCATCTTCAATGCCCTTGCTGATTGAAGGAGGTTTTCACTCAAAATCTCACGATACATGGCCCCATTCATTCTTTCCTTTACACGGATCAGTCGTCCTGGTCCCTTTGCAGAAAAACAGCCCCAAAGCATGATGTTTCCACCCCCATGCTTCACAGTAGGTATGGTGTTCTTTGGATGCAACTCAGCATTCTTTGTTCTCCAAACACGACGAGTTGAGTTTTTACCAAAAAGTTCTATTTTGGTTTCATCTGACCATATGACATTCTCCCAATCCTCTTCTGGATCATCCAAATGCACTCTAGCAAACTTCAGACGGGCCTGGACATGTACTGGCTTAAGCAGGGGGACACGTCTGGCACTGCAGGATTTGAGTCCCTGGCGGCGTAGTGTGTTACTGATGGTAGGCTTTGTTACTTTGGTCCCAGCTCTCTGCAGGTCATTCACTAGGTCCCCCGTGTGGTTCTGGGATTTTTGCTCACCGTTCTTGTGATCATTTTGACCCCACGGGGTGAGATCTTGCGTGGAGCCCCAGATCGAGGGAGATTATCAGTGGTCTTGTATGTCTTCCATTTCCTAATAATTGCTCCCACAGTTGATTTCTTCAAACCAAGCTGCTTACCTATTGCAGATTCAGTCTTCCCAGCCTGGTGCAGGTCTACAATTTTGTTTCTGGTGTGCTTTGACAGCTCTTTGGTCTTGGACATAGTGGAGTTTGGAGTGTGACTGTTTGAGGTTGTGGACAGGTGTCTTTTATACTGATAACAAGTTCAAACAGGTGCCATTAATACAGGTAACGAGTGGAGGACAGAGGAGCCTCTTAAAGAAGAAGTTACAGGTCTGTGAGAGCCAGAAATCTTGCTTGTTTGTAGGTGACCAAATACTTATTTTCCACCATAATTTGCAAATAAATTCATTAAAAATCCTACAATGTGATTTTCTGGATTTTCTTTTCTCAATTTGTCTGTCATAGTTGACGTGTACCTATGATGAAAATTAAAGGCATCTCTCATCTTTTTAAGTGGGAGAACTTGCACAATTGGTGGCTGACTAAATACTTTTTCCCCCACTGTAATAACCCAATGTACCGGTAATTTTTTCCATCAAACAAAAATTGGTTGTATGAAAGTTCACAGAACATTTGTTATGTTGTGGCAAATGTTCTTATAACACAAAAACTATCCAGTCGTGCTGATGATTATACAATGTTTCTTTTAGGGTGCAAAAAACATTCATCTGATGTTAGAAGAACATTCCCAGAACACATTCCGTCTGCTCTTTAAAGGTTCCCAGAATGATTCGTTAGGTTGTGGGAACATTGTGGGGATATGATAAGAGATGTCCTTTGATGTTGTAAGAATGTTGACAGGACAGAATTTCTGAGTTATTTAAAGGTTCCCTGAACATTTAATGAGGTTATGGGAATACATAACAAGAGATATGTTCCCAAAACACAAAATATGCTCAGCTGTGATGATATTCATACAATGTTTAAGTTAGGTTGCACAGGACATTCCCTAATGTTGCAAAAATATTATTGTGATTTTCCCGAAGGCTGCACAGAACATTCCCACAATGTTGCATAATGTTCCACAATTTCCAAATAAATAAATGTTTATGACATTCGTAGCATAATTGTTTTAGGTTTAATATAACATTCCATTGATGTTCACGCAACATACATTTTACCTTGTCTTGGAGGTCCTCAGAACATTTCATGAACATTTAGAAAATGGTATATAAAAGCTTTAACTAATATTACCACAACAAGTACGACTCTCGTTTATATATAAATGCCTGGAGCATTTCAATTTTGGAGAATCTCTTATAAATTGGGTTAAAATCATGTATAGTAACCCTAGGTGTAAAATAGTAAATAAGGGCTATTTCTCCAAAAGTTTTAAACTGTCAAGAGGAGTGAAACAAGGTTGTCCAGTATCGGTATATCTATTTTTTATGGCCATCAAGACGTTAGCTATTAAAATCAGATCCAACAATAATATCAAGGGATTAGAAATACAGGGCTTAAAAACAAAGGTGTCATTGTACGCTGATGATTCATGTTTTCTTTTAAATCCAAAACTTGAATCCCTCCACAGCCTCATAGAGGATCTAGATACATTTTCTAACCTCTCTGGATTACAACCAAATTATGACAACTGTACTATATTACATATTGGATCACTAAAAAATACCATTATTACATTACCATGTAGTTTACCAATAAAATGGTCTGATGGTGATGTGGATAAACTCGGAATACATATCCCAAATGAAATAAATGATCTCACTTCAATACATTTTAATAGAAAGTTAGCAAAAATTGAAAAGATCTTGCTACCATGGAAAGGTAAATACCTGTCAATTTGTGGAAAAATCACCCTGATTAACTCTTTAGTATTATCCCAGTTTACCTATTTGCTTATGGTCTTGCCTACGCCTAGCGAACAGTTTTGTAAATTATATGAGAAAAAAATATTCAATTTTATTTGGAACGGCAAGCCAGACAAAATTAAACGGGCCTATGTATATAATGAATATGAATTCGGAGGACAGAAATTATTAAATATTAAAGCATTAGACCTATCACTAAAAGCTTCAGTCATAAAAAAAGTTATACTTAAATCCGAACTAGTTCTCTAGCAAATTAGTAAGATTCTCTCACCCAATGTTCAATAATGGCCTTTTTTCCCTTTATTCAGATAACAACCTCTCACTTTCAGTTCTTTAAAAAGGAAATAATCTCCCAAATATCAGTATTCCTAAAACAAGCCATAGAAAGTTGGTTGCAATTTCGATTTAATCCTCCAGAAACGACAGAACAAATAATGCAACAAATATTGTGGTTAAACTCAAATATACTAATTGATAAAAAAAACATTATTTCCATATATCATAGGTAGGACTGGTGGAGTTGTCGCACATAGAGTTAACAAAAACATATGGAAATGTGTGCTCTACACAAAAATTACAACCAAATAATTACAACCTAATGCACATTTTGCAGTAATTACCATTACTACCTGACACGTGACTTCCGTCTCGCTTCCGCATTGTCTCCGTGCTGCTGTGCTGTTTGTTGCTACTTGGCTACCTGCCAAACTATTCACGTTTTACTTTTAATAAACGTTTAATCAATCTCTGTGTTCAACAAATTTACCAACTTTTTAGTTTTGTCCTCACTCATCTTTTTTCGTTAAACTTTTTCACCCCGGACGTTTTATCCCGAGACAGAAGAGTCATTTTCCTGTGCGTTTTAGCTGCCAATTTTACTTTATTTTCCATTTTTCCATCGCAACTTTTTTCCCTTATTCAACTTTTTTCATCTCCGGACGCTTTATCTGGACATGGTTCGTCAACATCTTCAACAGCGAAGCTAAGTAGTAACATTAACATGATGTCTTCTAATTGCAGTCGCTGTACTCATAATATACAGGAGAACGATCGCCTTTACGGCGAGAATAGCTGTGCTACAAGCCCAGCTTCAGACGCAATCGTTAGGCAAGGGTAATTTCAGTGTAGGAAAGGAAGAAACAGCGTCTGTGCCACCAGTAAGTACAGACAGTAACGTTAGTATAAATCCCCCCGCACAGTCCCCGCGGCCGGACAACTTTCTCATGGCTTCTGGAGGGAAATACTGTTGGAATGCTCAACCGGTGTCGCTCATTCAGCCGACAGAAACCTTCAACCGGTTTTCCCCATTATGTAGCGAGTCGGAGTCTGAGTCTGAGTCTTCTCTTGTCTCTACTCCTCCCGTTCACGGGGTCTGAGACGTCGAAGGCTCCCACCATTAGCTCTGACAAATTGAAAACCCTAGTCATTGGCGACTCCATTACCCGCAGTATTAGACTTAAAACGAATCACCCAGCGATCATACACTGTTTACCAGGGGGCAGGGCTACCGACGTTAAGGCTAATCTAAAGATGGTGCTGGCTAAAGCTAAAACTGGCGAGTGTAGAGAGTATAGAGATATTGTTATCCACGTCGGCACCAACGATGTTAGGATGAAACAGTCAGAGGTCACCAAGTGCAACATAGCTTCAGTGTGTAAATTAGCTAGAAAGATGTGTTAACCTATAAAGCGTTACATGGGCTTGCTCCTACCTATCTTTCCGAGTTGGTCCTGCCGTACATACCAATACGTACGCTACGGTCACAAGACGCAGGCCTCCTAATTGTCCCTAGAATTTCTAAGCAAACAGCGGGAGGCAGGGCTTTCTCCTATAGATCTCCATTTTTATGGAACAGTCTGCCTACCCATGTGAGAGACGCAGACTCGGTCTCAACCTTTAAGTCTTTACTGAAGACTTATCTCTTCAGTAGGTCATATGATTGAGTGTAGTCTGGCCCAGGAGTGTGAAGGTGAACGGAAAGGCTCTGGAGCAACGAACAGCCCTTGCTGTCTCTGCCAGGCCGGTTCCCCTCTCCACTGGGGTTCTCTGCCTCTAACCCTGTTGCAGGGGCTGAGTCACTGGCTTGCTGGTGCTCTTTCATGCCGTCCCTGGGAGGGGTGCGTCACTTGAGTGGGTTGAGTTACTGACGTGATCTTCCTGTCTGGGTTGGCGCCCCCCTTGGTTTGTGCTGTGGTGGAGACCTCTGTGGGCTATACTCGGCCTTGTCTCAGGATTGTAAGTTGGTGGTTGAGGATATCCCTCTAGTGGTGCGGGGGCTGTGCTTTGGCGGAGTGGGTGGGGTTATATCCTTCCTGTTTGGCCCTGTCCGGGGTTTCTTCGGATGGGGCCACAGTGTCTCCGGACCGCTCCTGTCTCAGCCTCCAGTATTTATGCTGCAGTAGTTTATGTGTCGGGGGGCTGGGGTTAGTTGGTTATACCTGGAGTACTTCTCCTGTCTTATCCAGTGTCCTGTGTGAATTTAAGTATGCTCTCTCTAATTCTCTCGTTCTCTCTTTCTCTCTGAGAACCTGAGCCCTAGGACCATACGTCAGGACTACCGGGCATGATGACACCTTGCTGTCCCCAGTCCGCCTGGCCTTGCTGCTATTCCAGTTTCAACTGTTCTGCCTGCGGTTACGAAACCCCCTACCTGTCCCAGACCTGCTGTTTTCAACTCTTAATGATCGGCTATGAAAAGCCAACTGAGAGACCTGAGCCCTAGGACCATACGTCGGGACTACCGGCCGTGGTGACTCCTTGCTGTCCCCAGTCCGCCTGGCCTTGCTGCTATTCCAGTTTCAACTGTTCTGCCTGCGGTTATGGAACCCCTACCTGTCCCAGACCTGCTGTTTTCAACTCTTAATGATCGGCTATGAAAAGCCAACTGAGATTTATTCCTGATTATTATTTGACCATGCTTGTCACTTATGAACATTTTTGAACATCTTGGCATGGTTCTGTTATAATCTTCACCCGGCACAGCCAGAAGAGGACTGGCCACCCCTCATAGCCTGGTTCCTCTCTAGGTTTCTTCCTAGGTTTTCGCCTTTCTAGGGAGTTTTTCCTAGCCACCGTGCTTCTACACCTGCATTACTAGCTGTTTGGGGTTTTAGGCTGGGTTTCTGTACAGCACTTCGAGATATTAGCTGATGTAAGAAGGGCTATATAAAATAAAATTGATTGAAAATTGATTGAATTGCAGCATTACCGCGAAAATGGAAGAGGAAAGTGGAAGGGGGAAAAAGTAAGGAACTTGTCTGTCGGCCCTGCATTAAAGAACATATTTGGTTAAAGAAACTTGTGATAAATAAAAAAGTATACCAGTTTCATTTAAGGACCAAAGGATTGACAGCAGCTGTTCGCTGCTCTGGCACCCCAATGGTGGAACAAGCTCCCTCACGACGCCAGGACAGCGGAGTCACTCACCACCTTCCGGAGACATTTGAAACCCCACCTCTTTAAGGAACACCTGGGATAGGATAAAGTAATCCTTCTACCCCTCCCCCAAAAAAAAAAAAAAAAAAAAAGTATAATTGTAAAGTGGTTGTCCCACTGGCTATAGGGTGAATGCACCAATTTGTAGTCGCTCTGGATAAGAGCGTCTGCTAAATGACGTAAATGTGCCCTTGAGCAAGGCACTTAACCCTAATTGCTCCTGTAAGTCGCTCTGGATAAGAGCGTCTGCTAAATGACTAAAATGTAAATGTAAAAATGTCCCATATAGATTGCAAAATAGTTGGGAAGAGATTTTTAACGTACCGATTCCATGGCATAGTGTTTATGAACTGATACGCAAAACGACACCGGATCCAAAACTTAGAATTGTTCAATTTAAATTATTATATAAAATTCTTGCTACCAATAGAATGTTATTTATACGGGGGATACAATCTTCCCAGCTCTGCAGATTTTGCTGCGAAGAGACAGAATCATTAGATTGTTTTGGTACTGTCCATTTGTAGCTTGTTTTTGGACACAGGTCCAGGAATGGCTAAAGGATTGCAATATTTACCTGGAGCTAACCCTGCAGATAGCACTACTGGGTGATCTGAAAAGTCATAGTCAATCGATCAATGATATAATAATACTTTTAGCAAAAATATTTATTTTCAATTTACAATCTGTAGAAACAATGAGAATAGAAAGGTTCAGAACTTTTGTAAAACATCACAGTACAGTTGAAAAATATATAGCAAATAGAAATCCAATATGGATGGTGTTAAGAGATAGATGGGTGGTGTTGAATGGAGTTGAAGGATGGGACTAATAACAACTAACAACAACTAATAACAACAAGATAACTAAAATAAAGCATACTGTGTCCATAATACAGTGGGGTAAAAAAGTATTTAGTCAGTCACCAATTGTGCAAGTTCTCCCACTTAAAAAGATGAGAGAGGCCTGTAATTTTCATCATAGGTACACTGACAAAGACATGATCAGTCTATAATTTTAATGGTAGGTTTATTTGAACAGTGAAAGACAGAATAACAACAACAAAATCCAGAAAAACGCATGTCAAAAATGTTATAAATTGATTTGCATTTTAATGAGGGAAATATGTATTTGACCCCTCTGCAAAACATGACTTAGTACTTGGTGGCAAAACCCTTGTTGGCAATCGCAGAGGTCAGACGTATCTTGTAGTTGGCCACCAGGTTTGCACACATCTCAGGAGGGATTTTGTTCCACTCCTCTTTGCAGATCTTCTCCAAGTCATTAAGGTTTCGAGGCTGACGTTTGACACCTCGAACCTTCTGCTCCCTCCACAGATTTTCTATGGGATTAAGGTGTGGAGACTGGCTAGGCCACTCCAGGACCTTAATGTGCTTCTTCTTGAGCCACTCCTTTGTTGCCTTGGCCGTGTGTTTTGGGTCATTGTCATGCTGGAATACCCATCCACGACCCATTTTCAATGCCCTGGCTGAGGGAAGGAGGTTCTCACCCAAGATTTGACGGTACATGGCCCCGTCCATCGTCCCTTTGATGCGGTGAAGTTGTCCTGTCCCCTTAGCAGAAAAACACCCCCAAAGCATAATGTTTCCACCTCCATGTTTGACGGTGGGGATGGTGTTCTTGGGGTCATAGGCAGCATTCCTCCTCCTCCAAACACGGCGAGTTGAGTTGATGCCAAGGAGCTCCATTTTGGTCTCATCTGACCACAACACTTTCACCCAGTTCTCCTCTGAATCATTCAGATGTTAATTGGCAAACTTCAGACGGCCCTGTATATGTGCTTTGTTGAGCAGGGGGACCTTGCGGGCGTTGCAGGATTTCAGTCCTTCACGGCGTAGTGTGTTACCAATTGTTTTCTTGGTGACTATGGTCCCAGCTGCCTTGAGATCATTGACAAGATCCTCCCGTGTAGTTCTGGGCTGATTCCTCACCGTTCTCATGATCATTGCAACTCCACGAGGTGAGATCTTGCATGGAACCCCAGGCCGAGGGAGATTGACAGTTCTTTTGTGTTTCTTCCATTTGCGAATAATCGCACCAACTGTTGTCACCTTCTCACCAAGCTGCTTGGCGATGGTCTTGTAGCCCATTCCAGCCTTGTGTAGGTCTACAATCTTGTCCCTGACATCCTTGGAGAGCTCTTTGGTCTTGGCCATGGTGGAGAGTTTGGAATCTGATTGATTGATCGCTTCTGTGGACAGGTGTCTTTTATACAGGTAACAAACTGAGATTAGGAGCACTTCCTTTAAAAGTGTGCTCCTATTCTCAGCTCGTTTCCTGTATAAAAGACACCTGGGAGCCAGAAATCTTTCTGACTGAGAGGGGGTTAAATACTTATTTCCCTCATTAAAATGCAAATCAATATATAACATTTTTGACATGCGTTTTTCTGGATTTTTTGGTTGTTATTCTGTCTCTCACTGTTCAAATAAACCTACCATTAAAATCATAGACTGATCATTTCTTTGTCAGTGGGCAAACGTACAAAATCAGCAGGGGATCAAATACTTTTTCCCTCACTGTATGTATGTATGTATATATATATATATATATATATATTTGCGAGGGAAAAAAAACATATGGGGAATTGGAAGTGATGCAGACAATTACATTGATGGAAGTTACAATCTATCTGCAATATTAAAGCTGATCTACCCCCTAATATATATATATATATATATATATATATATATATATATATATATATATATATATATATATATATATTTACCACAACATTCTCAGCATGCACATTTGTAGCTCCTTAAAGCAGATTGGAATACGTCCCCATTATGTTTCTCTCCAGATTTAATGGCAATTCGCATTTGAGAACGGTATTGTAGGCCACTATGCAATGTTTGGTTCCGAAGCCAGTTCTTTTATCCTCTGTGCCACCAGGGAAGCTCTCTTACGCCTTCTTTTTCAGTATATACAGTGCCTTCAGGAAGTATTCATACCCTTTGACTTATTCCACATTTTGTTGTATTACAGCCTGAATTCAAAATTGATTAAATATATTTTTTTCTCTCAACCATCTACACACAATTCGCCATAATAACAAAGTGAAAACATGTTTTTTGACATTTTTGCAAATTGATTGAAAATGAAATACAGAAATAATTAATTTACATAAGTATTCAATATTTTGTAGAAGCACCTTTTGGTGGTGATTACAGCTTTGAGTCGTCTTGGTATGCCTGTATCAGCTTTGCACATTTGGATTTGGGGATTTTCTCACATTATTCCTTGCAGATTTTCTCAATCTCTGTTAAGTTAGATGGCTGTATGCTTGGGGTCATTGTCCTGTTGGAACGTAAATCTTCACCCCCAGTCTAAGGTCATTTGCACTCTAAAGCAGGCTCTCATCAAGGATTTGCCTGTATTTGGCTTCATTATTGTTCCCTCTATCCTTACCAGTCTCCCTGTCCCTGCCGCTGAAAAGCGTCCCCATAGCATGATGCTACCATCACCATGCTTCACAGTAGGGATGGTGTTTACCACCACAAACCGATGCTGGCACTAAGACCGCACTCAACGAGCTGTATAGGGCCATAAGCTTTGAGTGGCTAGTGACTGTAATGCAGGAAAACTGAAATACGTTTTACCTCATTTCTACCAGCATGTCACCTGAGGCAAAAAAACTCTAGGTCACCTTTCCTCCACCCACAGAGACGCATACAATGCTCTCCCTCGCCCTCCATTTGGCAAATCTGATCATAACTCTATCTTCCTGATTCCTGCTTACAAGCAAAAAGTCTAACAGGAAATACCAGTGACCCGCTCAATATGGAAGTGGTCCAATGAAGCGGATGCTAGCACAGACTGGAATATGTTCCGGGATTAATCCGATGGCATTGAGGAGTTTACCAAATCAGTCACCAACTTCATTAACAAGAGCCCAGCTTCATTAATAAGTGCATCAATGATGTTGTCCCCACCAGAAGCCATGGATTACAGGCAACATCAGAACTGAGGTAAAGGCTGGAGCTACCACTTTCAAGGAGTGGGACACTGATCCGTACGCTTATAAGAACTCCCGCTACGCCCTTCGACAAACCATCAAACAAATGTCAATACAGGACTAAGATCGAATCCTACTACACCGGCTTTGACGGTCGTCGGATGTGGCAGGGCTTGCAAACTATCATGGATTACAAAGGAAAACCAGCCGAAATCTGCCCAGTGATGCAAGCCTACCAGACAAGCTAAATTAATTATACGCTCACTTCGAGGATAGCATCACTGAACTAAGCATGAGAGTGCCATCTGTTCCGGACGATTGTGTGATCACGCTCTCCGTAGCCGATGTGATGAAGACCTTTAAACAGGTTAACATTCACAAGGCCGCAGGGCACTCCACACTGCCCTTTCTCACCTGGACAAAAGGAACTCCTATGTGAGAATGCTGTTCATTGACTACAGCTCAGCTTTTAACACCATTGTGCCCTCCAAGCTCATCACTAAGCTAAGGACACTGGGATTAAACACATCCCTCTGCAACAACACATCCGCCACGCTGACCCTCAACACGGGGGCCCCTCAGGGGCGTGTGCTTAGTCCCCTCCTGTACTCCCTGTTCACCCATGACTGTGTGCAGCGCACAACTCCAACACCATCATTAAGTTTGCAGATGACAAGACGGTGGTAGGCCTGATCACAGACAACGATGAGACAGCCTATAGGGAGGAGGTCAGAGACCTGACAGTGTGGTGCCAGGACAGCAACCTCTCCCTCAACGTTAGAATGACAAAGGAGTTGATCTTGGACTACAGGAAACGGAGGGCCTAGCAAGCCCCCATCCACATCGACGGGGCTGTTGTGGAACAGGTCGAGAGATTCAAGTTCCTCTGTGTCCACATCACTAAGGAACTGTCATGGTCCACACACATCAACACAGTCGTGAAGAACGCACGACCATGCCTCTTCCCCCTCAGGAGGCTGAAAAGATTTGGCTTGGGCCCTCAGATCCTCAAAAAGTTCTACAGCTGCACGATTGACAGCATCTTGACTGGCTACATCATCGCATGGTATGGCAACTGCTTGGCATCCAACCGCAAGGCGCCACAGAGGGCTGAGCTCCCTGCCATCCAGGACCTCTATAATACCAGGCGGCGTCAGAGGAAGGCCGTAAAAATTGTCAAAGACTCCAGCCACCCAAGTCATATACTGTTCTCTCTGCTCCAAGTCTGGAACCATCAGGACCCTGAACAGCTTCTACCCCCAAGCTATAAGACTGCAAAATAGTTAGTTAAATAGTTAACCAATAGCTACCTGGAATATCTGCATTGACCCTTTATGCATTAATCTCTTTTGACTCATCACATACGATGCTGTTAATGTTTATTATCTATCCTGTTGCCTAGTGACTTTATCCCTACCTATATGTACATATCTACCTCAATTACCTCATACCCCTGCACATTCACTCGGTACTGGTACCCCGTGTATATACACAATTTATCGTTGCTCATTGTGTATTTATTCCTTGTGTTATTAATTTTATATTTCTATTACTATTTACATTTATTTTCTATCTGCATTGTTGGGAAGGGCCCGTACGCAAGCATTTTTAGGTTAGTCTACACCTGTTGTTTACGAAGCAAGTGAGAAATAACATTTGATTTGATTTTGTTAGACGGGTGATGAGTTGTGCCTAGTTTTCTCCAGACATAGAACTTTGTATTTAGGCCAAAGAGTTAAATTTGTGTCTCATCAGACCACAGAATATTTTGCCTTATGATCTCAGAGTCTTTCACGTGCCTATTTGAAAACTCCGGTCATGCTGTCATGTGCCTTTTTCTCATGAGTGCCTTCCATCTGTCCACTCTCCCATAAAGCCCACATTGGTGAAGTGCTGTAGAGACTGTTGTCCTTCCGGCAGGTTCTCCCAATCTTAGCCAAGGAACTCTGTAGTTCGGTCAGAGTGGTCATTGGGTTCTTGGTCACCTCCCTGACCAAGGTCCTTCGTGCCCGGTTGCTCAGTTTGGTCGGACGACCAGCTCTAGGCAGAGTCTGGGTAGTTCTATACTTTTTCAATTTCCCAGTGATGGAGACCACTGTGCTCTTGGAAACTTACAACACTCTAGAAATGGTTTTATACCCTTACCCAGATATACACTACCAGTCAAAAGTTTGACACACCTACTCATTCAAGGGTTTTTCTTTTTTATAAAAATTTTTACATTGTAGAATAATAGTAAAGACATCAAAACTAGGAAATAACACATATGGAATCACATAGTAACCAAAAACGTGTTAAACAAATGAAAATATATTTCTTTAAGGACGAGTTTGCAGCCCGGGAACTACCGACAGATCTCGACTCACTCATCGCCTTGACCATTCGGATCGATGGGTGACTACGGGAACGAAGGAAGGAGAGGAAGTCCGATTCCACCTCGCCTCCGAGGCATCCCTTAAGTCCCCGACGGCTCCATTGCCGAGAGAACCCGAGGCTACCCGAGTTCCCCCGAGAGTCTCCGAAGTCTGCCGATTCACCTCTTCCCGAGCCGATGCAACTAGACAGAGCTAGGCTGTCTCCAGCCGAACGGCAATACAGGCTTCACATGATGAGTTGCCTGTATTGAGGGACTACTATTCATTTTGTGTCCACCTGTCCACTCAAAGACCAGGCTCACCGGTAGGAGCAAGTACTCTGGTGGGCCATACGTAGAACTTTTCCTCTCCCCTTACTAGCACCCCCTTTCTTGCCATCGTGCTATGGGGGAACCAGTCGAAATCTCTCTGGGTACACATCGACTCTGGGGCCGAAGAGAGTTTTATGGACACTACCCTGTCGTCCGAGCTGGGCATCCCCACTCAGCCCCTCTTCATTCCCATGGACGTTAGAGTGCTGGACGGATGCTCTATAGGCCGGGTCACCCACAATACCACCCCCATCAACCTACGAGTATCAGGGAACCACAGCGAGACGATCCAATTCCTGCTAATTAAGTCAATCAGGTTCCCGTGATATTGGGTTTCTCTTAGCTCCAGCGACACAACTCCTTTATTGACTGGTCTACTGGTGCCATCATGGGCTGGAGCCCGTTCTGCCACGCTCATTGCCTGAAGTCAGCGCAGGCTGCCCCGGGACGTTTTCCTGGGTGCTCAGAAGTTGCCTCGGACCTCTCCGCCATTCCCGCGGAGTACCAGGACCTCCAGGAGGTGTTCAGTAAGGCCCAGGCCACTTTGCTTCTGATTGCGGAATCGACCTTCTCCTAGGCACCACTCCGCCCCAGGGACGACTGTACTCGCTGTCGGGTCCGGAGACCAAGGCTATGGAGATCTACATTGAGGACTCCCTAGTTGTCAGGTTCATCTGTCCTTCTGCCTCCCCCGCAGGCGCAGGGATCTTCTTTGTGGAGAAGAAGGGCAAAATTCCTGCACCTGTGAATCGACTACCGGGGCCTCAACTACATCATGGTGAAGAACCGCTACCCACTACCACTCATCTCCTCTGCCTTTGAGCCGCTCCAGGGGGCCAACGCATTTTCCAAGCTGGACCTACGGAACGTCTACCACCTGGTGTGGATACGGGAGGGGGACGAGTGGTCACTACGAGTATCTGGTCATGCCATTTGGCCTTACCAATGCTCCAGCTCTGTTCCAGGCCCTGGTTAATGATGTTCTCCGCGACATGTTGAACCGGTTCATCTTCATCTACTTCGACGACATCCTCTTCTTCTCCCACTCCACCCAAGAACACGTGCTCCATGTCCGACAGGTCCTCCAATGCCTCCTGGAGAACTAGCTTTTTGTGAAAGTGGAGAAATGCGAATTCCATCGCTCCACCGTCCCCTTACTGGGCCTACGTCCAGAGTGCAGCTGCAACGTTTCCTATCGCTGCTTTATCCGGGGTTACAGCACCCTGGCTTCCCCCTTGTCTGCACTCACCTCTCCCAAGGCTCCGTTCACATGGTCCCAGTTGCTGACCGTGTGTTCTGGGACCACAAACACCGTTTCACCACTGCTCCCATGTTGGTTCATCCTGACCCGTCCCTCCAGTTCGTGGTGGAAGCCGATGCTTCTGATGTCGGAGTGGGGGCCGTCCTGTCCCAGCGTTCGGCCCTGGACCTCAAGTTACATCCCTGCGCCTTCTTCTCCCATCGCCTCAACACCACGGTGAGGAATTACGATGTGGGGAATCATGAGCTTCTTGCGGTGAAGATGGTGGTGGAGGAGTCGAGCCACATGAACAGACCACATGAACTTGGAATATCTCCGCACCGCCAAGCGTCTCAATTCCAGGCAAGCTAGGTGGGCCCTGCTTTTCACCCGGTTCAATTTCTCACTTTCATACCGAACAGGATCTAAGAATGTCAAGCCAGATGTGTGGAATATGAGACCATCCTTCCCACTTCGTGCATGGCGATGGTACTCCGTTGGGGAATAGAGAAGCAGGTCCTGGAGGCGCAGCTTTTCAGCCGAACCCTGGGGGTAGGGGCCCAGATAACCGGATGTTTGTTCCTGACGCTGTCCGCTCCTCGGTCCTGGAGTGGGCCCACTCCTCCAGGCTTGCCTGCCCACGGGCTCCCGTCGGACCCTGGCCTTTGTGAAGCAAGGCTTTTGGTGGCCTACAATGGTTCCTGACGTCTCCGCGTTTGTCGCCGCCTGCACGATCTGTGCGCAGAAAAAGACTCCTCGGTAAGCTGCGGCTGATCTCCTCCAACCTCTGCCTGTTCCTCACTGTCCCTGGTCTCACATATCCCTGGACTTTGTCATGGGTCTTCCCCAGTCTGATGGCAACACCACCATCCTGACTGCTGTGGACCGGTTTTCCAAAGCCGCCCACTTCATTCCTCTCCCAAGCTACCTTCCGCCAAAGAGACAGCCCAGCTCATGGTGCAGCACGTCTTCCGGATCCATGACTCCCAGTGGACATGGTCTCCGACCGGGGTCCTCAGTTCTCGTCCCGGTTCCGGAAGGCTTTCTGCACACTTATTGCGTCGTCGGCCAGCCTGTCCTCCGGTGTCCACCCTCAGTCCAACGGCCAGTCGGAGCGAGCCAACCAAGACCTGGAGACGAGTCTGCGTTGCCTGGTCTCCACCAACCCTACCACCTCGAGCCAGCAACTAGTGGGTTGAATACGCCCGCAACACCCTTCCCTGCTCTGCCACGGGTGTTTCGCCCTTAGAGTGTTCCCTGGGTTATCAGCCCCCGCTCTTCCCGGAGCAAGAGGAAGAGGTCGGCATACCCTCTGCCCAGATGTTTGTCTACCGCTGTCGTCATACCTGGAGGAGATTCCGGTCGGCTCTTCTCAAGACCACCTCCAGGTATCGATGACAAGCGGACCGCCACCGGACCCCGGCTCCCCAGTATCATCTCGGGCAGCCCTTTCCCCATCTCCAAGATCATTAGCCCCTCTGCTGTTCGCCTTCTGTTGCCACGTACCCTCCATATACATCCCACTTTTCATGTGTCTAGGATCAAACCCATGTCTCACAGCCCTTTGTCTCCTGTTTCCAGGCCCACCCTCTCCCCCGTTTCATCGACGGCCAACCCGCGTACACGGTGAGGAGTCTCCTGAAGGTTCGACTTCGGGGCAGGGGAATCCAGTACCTGGTTGGCTGGGAGGGTTATGGCCCGGAGGAGAGGTGCTGGGTCCCTGCTAGGGACATCCTGGACCCAGGCCTCATCGCTGAGTTTCAACGCCGGCACCTCGGTCAACTAGGTATGCGCCCAAGTAGGACGCCAAGTGGTGCCCCTAGAGGGGGGGGACTGTCACACCCTGATCTGTTTCACCTGTCTTTGTGATTGTCTCCACCCCCCCCCCTCCAGGTGTCGCCCATCTTCCCCATTATCCCCAGTGTATTTATACATGTGTTCTCTGTTGCCAATTTGTTTTGTTTCGTCAAGCCTACCAGTGTTTTCCCCCTTGCTCCTGTCTTTCTCATGTTCCTGTTTTCTAGTTTTGACCATTCTGCCTGCCCTGACCCTGAGATTGCCTGCCGTTCTGTACCTTTTGGACTCTGATCTGGATTACTGACCTCTGCCTGCCCTTGACCTATCGTTTGCCTGCCCCCTGTTTTTGTAATAAACTTTTGTTACTTCGACACTGTCTGCATCTGGGTCTTCTCCTCCAAGACAAGGTAAAATGTATATTGTGTGAACATCAATGGAATATTATGTTAAACCTAAAACAAATATCCTACGAATGTCATAAAAACTGACTTATTTGGAAATTGTGGAACATTGTGGGAATGTTCTGCTCAACCTATGTGAATATCACAAGAACATTCTTGCAACATCCCAAACAACTCCCATAACTTAATGAAATGTTCTTGGAACCTTTAACGAACTTAGACCGTGTGTTCTGTCAACATTCTTACAACATTATAGGAATGTCCTGTGCAACCTAACTTAAACATTGTATGAATGTCATCACAACTGAGCATATCTCTTGTAATGTACCCACATTGTTCCCACAACCTAATCAAATGTTCTGGGAACCTTTAAATAACGTAGAAAGGCTGTTCTGTCAACATTCTTGCAACATCAAAGGAATGTTTTGTGCACCCTGATACATTGTCTGAATGTCTGCACAACTGGACAGTTTTAGTGTTTTGGTAACCTATCTCTTGTCATTCCCAGAACACAGTCTAAACGTTATTGTTATTATTATTATTATTATTATTATTATTATTATTATTATTATTATTATTATTATTATTATTATTATTATTATATATTTGGTTGTATTCTGCATTGTTGGGAAGGGCCCGTAAGCATTTCACTGTTAGTCTACACCGATTGTTTGCGAAGCATGTGGCAAATAAAATGTGATTAGTAACTTCAGGTGAGTGGTTTTTTGCACCCGAAAATAAACATTGTAGAATCATCTGCACCACAGAAGGTTGGTAGCACCTTAATTGGGGAGGACGGGCTTGTGGAAATGTCTGGAGTGGATTTAGTGGAATGGTATCAATTACATCAAACAAATCGTTTCCATGTGTTTGATGCCATTCCATTCGCTCCGTTCTGGCCATTATTATGAGCATTCCTCTCCTCAGCAGCCTCCTGTGAGCCACAAAACTGGACAGTTTTTGTGTTTTGGGAACATATATTTTGTGATGTCCCCACAATGTTCTCACCAGACTGTTCCCACAACCTAATGAAACATTCTGGGAACCTTTTAAAGAACAAATTAAATGTGTTCTAGGAATATTCTTGCAACATCAGGTGAATGTTTTTTGCACCCTAAAATAAACATTTCAGAATCATCCGCACAACTAGACAACTTTCACAGAACCAATTTTGGTTTATTAAGCCAGGACTAAGACAACCAGGTTCAAGTTGGGTCCCGATGCAAAACCAGTTGAGAACCTCTGGTCTAAGTTACCTGAACCTACAGTAAATGAAATTATCGTTGTGCACTTCCCATGACAGGTCCCTCTGTGACTGTTGTAATAATGCCATGTTTTTTTGTAAACCTACCCTTGTGGACCCCCAGATGTTTCACAGTTTTAATGTAGCCCTGAACTAGCTCACCTGATTCAAGTATCAAGTGTTTGATAATTAGTTAAAATACATGGAGCGGCTAACCACCCAAACAACCATCCTAATCTGTGGATGGTAGTGAAGTTAATCTGTCATGATCCAATTGTTTTATGTGACAATGCAGTAATGTCAGTCTTGAAGCAGTCTTGTGCTAGCCTGGCCCCAAGCTGTGCTTTATCCAACTTTCCATTGTTATGATGCCATACAAGATAGAGGAGGTTCTTGGAAATTAACGTAATATTCTTTGAGGAACTGTCAAGGACAGATGTGACTTGCATGGCATGCGATTGACAGGCTTTCCAGAGGCATTCTTAAGCATAACAATAGCTTGTCTGGAAGTGTGTTACTTCTACTACTACTAATACAGTATAGCTGGGCCAATAGCTATGCATGAACACTTGTATATAATGACTTTAAACATTTCTCCAAAAACCTCCAACCAGCACATCTTGTAAATCATTTTCAAATACACCTTCTGTAAATTAAAGCAAAGCTTGACATTTTTGCTCTGACTTGAAACTATAAATACCTTTATTAATGGAATTTTGCCAGGGGCACATGTTGGAAATATAACTCTGAAGCTCCAAGAAGTGGATATTTTGCCAAAAGGGGTACAAAAAATTGGTTGTCTTACTTCCAAGCTGACACACCACATTTTAAATAGATGAGTGTATAGTTTCATTACTTTAGTAGCATCAGTCTCCGTTCTTTGAAGCTGTGTCCCAGCACTTAGTAATTTGGTAACAGGTTGGAAATAGGCTGTGGGGTAAAATGAGACTCTGTAGTCCTGGTAACAACTACCCACTCCTTATTTTTAAGTCAAGCATGTAGCTTAAGGTGACATTTTGCTATAGGGAAGTCACAATTCTCAGCACAGTATCCAGGCAGCCACTCCTTTCCAATGGCTTACAGTAAACAAACAGGAATACAACTGGAACCAAAGATAAACACCACATTGGCATTTTAATGACATTTGTCAAGCTATTGGTTTAATAGATTTAACAGAGCTATTATTCAAAGAGCATGACATACAAAAGTTAATAGGCTGAAATCGTATTAAGATATAGTTTTTTCCTTCAAATGAACACAATACAATTCCCATAGAGCGCTTTAACAAGACAGTTGTTGGATTTCCTATAGTTTCCTACCTAAGCAAGTGGCTATAGTTAGTATACTGTATAAGTAACTGATTGTAATATTTCAACATTTATGATAAACATGGAGTCTGATACCTATGCGCTTTGTACACTTTAGATGGATTAATATTTCAAGACATAGTTAGAGATAATTTCTTGTTTCTTGAATTATGTGCCTTAAGGCCCTATATCCTCCTGTGGAATCCAATTTTGACACATCTCTTGCCGTTGCCCCTAACCATGCAAAACCCAAGCTGTGTATTGTGTTTTCTTCAGAACAATGGCGCTTCTGCTGTGCCCCTGATGAAAGGTGACACAGAAAAGGTGAAATATAATTTGCTGTCGAATATGTTATACAGGCCAGATTAATCTACGGTAACCATGTTACTGGTTGGCTACAGCCAAACATGTTGTTGATGCTACACAACCATATAGCTTTATCTAATATCAAAACATGTCTATCGTTGATGTATTAAAAAAAAAAAAATAATAATATCTTATATTGTTGGGCAATAAGAAGTTTGAAAAACCTTTGAGCTGATTTTTTTAAAGGAATACAGTTACACTCACTGTGGAACTTTGAAGTAAGAATAGTTGTTCCATAGCTATTAATATTGACAAGGTAGATACCACTATTACTGGCCTAGTGGTCCAGATCTATTTATACTTTAGCTAACTCCTCTCCATGTTCAATCGTTGTCATGTCCTTCTCATCCACGCCTTCCTTTTTCATGTCAGTAGTTCCGTTCTGAAATCCTAGATAATGACACAGCGTGTGTTAGTAACACAGTTCTCTTTGACCAGGTCAGATATGTAGTATATGAGTCATATAAGAAAATAGCTGTGTATTTCACAGGAAGAGGCGGCTGCCGTCAAATAATCCTCTACCTAAACTTCACACCCGTTACTGTGACAGTTGGACAATTATGACGTTAATCAATTTAGAACATACACTATATATACAAAAGTATGTGGACACCCCTCCAAATTAGAGGTTTCGGCTATTTCAGCCACACCTGTTGCTGACAGGTGTATAAAATCAAGCACACTGCCATGCAATCTCCATAGACAAACATTGGCAGTTGAATGGCCTTACTGAAGAGCTCAGTGACTTTCAACGTGGAACCGTCATAGGATGGCACCTTTCCAACAAGTCAGTTTGGCTAGAGCTGCCCCGGTCAACTGTAAGTGCTGTTATTGTGAAGTGGAAAAGTCTAGGAGCAACAACAGCTCAGACACAAAGTGATAAGCCACACAAGCTCACAGAACGGGACCGCCGAGTGCTGAAGCGCACTGCGCGTAAAAATCGTCTGTCCTCAGTTGCAATACTCACTACCGAGTTCCAGACTGCCCTGGAAGCATCTTCAGCACAATAACTTTTAGTCGGGAGCTTCATAAAATGGGTTTCCATGGCCGAGCAGCTGCACACAAGCCTAAGCTCACCATGCGCAAAATCAAGTGTCGGCTGGAGTGGTGTATAGCTCGCCGCCATTGGACTCTGGAGCAGTGGAAACACATTCTCTGGAGTGATGAATCACGTTTCACCATCTGGCAGTCCTATGAACGACTCTGAGTTTGGCAGATGCCAGGAGAACGCTACCTGCCCCAATGCATAGTGCCAACTGTAAAGTTTGGTGGAGGAGGAATAATGGTCTGTGGCTGTTTTTCATGGTTCGGGCTATGCCCCTTAGTTCCAGTGAAGGGAAATCTTAACACTACAGCACACAATGACATTCTAGACGCGTCTGTGCTTCCAACTTTGTGGCAACAGTTTCGACATGACAATGCCCCCATGCACAAATCGAGGCCCATAAATGGTTTGTCGTAATCGATGTGGAAGAACTTGACTGGCCTGCACAGAGCCCTGAACTCAACCCCATCGAACACCTTTGGGATGAATTTGAATGCCGACTGCGAGCCAGGCCTAATTTCCCAAAATCAGTGCCCAACCTCACTAATGCTCTTGTCGCTGAATGGAAGCCAGTCCCCGCAGCAATGTTCCACCATCTAGTGGAAAGCCTTCCCAGAAGAGTGGAGGCTGTTATAGCAGCAAAGGGGGGACCAATTCCATATTAATGGCCATGATTTTGGAATGAGAAGTTTGACGAGTAGGTGTCCACATACTTTTGGTCATGTAGTTTATGTGTCCCTCATATTCATGATTTCTCAGAAGTTCAGTGAATTGTTCAACTAATGTGGTTTTAGTTACTTTTGGGGGGGGGGATGGGGACTTGTCCAGTGGCATCACCATGCAACAGTATTTCCCTCCACCCCTCCCCTTAAATGGGGCACCAGCCCTGCTTCCTAATTTGCTGTACCCTGCGTATCCCAGGGAATATCTTGGTGGTGTCCAAATTGATTAGGCGGACATCAGAAGCAGTGGACTGAGTGAAGAGGGGTATTGTGGGTAATTAGGGATTACTTACAATCTGGTAGTTTGTATCATGGCTGGAGGTCGGGTGCGGGTCACAGCACATGGCAAACTTAAGGAGCCGCGAACGCGCGGGCGACGCCAACCCAGAGCAGTCAAGGAGAGCGAAGCGTACAGAATGGTGGAGCCAGAGAGACTGGAGGGTTCTGGCGACAGCAGTGGCATCGCCCCACAGGCAGGATGGCACTCAGTGAAATTAACAAGCAGCTGCACCTACCGCCACATCACATTCCAGACGGCTTCAGTCACTGACCACACTATTTACCAAGAGAGTTTTCATCTATATTTTTCATAGCTGTCTATTTACCACCACAAACCAATGCTGGCATTAAGATTGCACTGAATGAGTTGTACAAGGCCATTAATCAACAGGAAAACGCTCATCCAGATGCAGCGCTCCTAGTAGCAGGGGACTTTAATGCAGGGAAACTTAAATCCGTTCTACCTAATTTCTACCAGCATGTTAAATGTGCAACCAGAGGGGAAAAAACTCTAGACCACCTTTACTCCACACACAGAGACGCATACAAAGCTCTCCCTCGCCCTCCATTTGGCAAATCTGACCATAACTCTATCCTCCTGATTCCTGCTTATAAGCAAAAACTGAAGCAGGAAGCACCAGTGATTCGGCTAATAAAAAAGTGGTCAGATGACGCAGATGCTAAGCTACAGGACTGTTTTGCTAGCACAGACTGGAACATGTTCCGGGATTCTTCAGACAGCATTGAGGAGTACACCACATCAGTCACTGGCTTCATCAATAAGTGCATCGATGATGTCGTCCCCACAGTGACCGTACGTACATACCCCAACCAGAAGCCATGGATTACAGGAAACATCCGCACTGAGCTAAAGGGTAGAGCTGCCGCTTTCAAGGAACGGGACTCTAACCCGGACGCTTATAAGAAATCCCGCTATGACCTCCGATGAACCATCAAACAGGCAAAGAGTCAATACAGGTCTAAGATTGAATCATACTACACTGGCTCTGACGCTCGTCGGATGTGGCAGGGCTTGAAAACTATTACAGACTACAAAGGGAAGCACAGCCGCGAGCTGCCCAGTGACACAAGCCTACCAGACGAGCTAAACCACTTCTATGCTCGCTTCGAGGCAAGCAACACTGAAGCATGCATGAGAGCACCAGCTGTTCCGGACGACTATGTGATCACGCTCTCCGTAGCCGATGTGAGTAAGACTTTTAAGCAGGTCAACATTCACAAGGCCGCAGGGCCAGACGGATTACCAGGACGTGTACTCCGAGCATGTGCTGACCAACTGGCAAGTGTCTTCACTGACATTTTCAACATGTCCCTGACTGAGTCTGTAATACCAACATGTTTCAAGCAGACCACCATAGTCCCCGTGCCCAAGAACTCTAAGATAACCTGCCTAAATGACTACCGACCCGTGGCACTGACGTCTGTAGCCATGAAGTGCTTTGAAAGACTGGTCATGGCTCACATCAACAGCATAATCCCAGAAACCCTAGACCCACTCCAATTTGCATACCGCCCCAACAGATCCACAGATGATGCAATCTCTATCGCACTCCACACTGCCCTTTCCCACCTGGACAAGAGGAACACCTACGTGAGAATGCTATTCATTGACTACAGCTCAGCATTCAACACCATAGTGCCCTCAAAGCTCATCACTAAGCTAAGGATCCTGGGACTAAACACCTCCCTCTGCAACTGGATCCTGGACTTCCTGACGGGCCGCCCCCCAGGTGGTAAGGGTAGGTAACAACACATCTGCCACACTGATCCTCAACACGGGGGCCCCCTCAGGGGGTGCGTGCTCAGTCCCCCTCCTGTACTCTCTGTTCACCCATGACTGCATGGCCAGGCACGACTCCAACACCATCATTAAGTTTGCCGACGACACAACAGTGGTAGGCCTGATCACCGACAACGATGAGACAGCCTATAGGGAGGAGGTCAGAGATCTGGCCGTGTGGTGCCAGGACAACAACCTCTCCCTCAACGTGACCAAGACAAAGGAGATGATTGTGGACTACAGGAAAAAAAAGAGGACTGAGCACGCCCCCATTCTCATCGACGGGGCTGTAGTGGAACAGGTTGAGAGCTTCAAGTTCCTTGGTGTCCACATCACCAACGAACTATCATGGTCCAAACACACCAAGACAGTCGTGAAGAGGGCACGACAAAGCCTATTCCCCCTCAGGAGACTAAAAAGATTTGGCATGGGTCCTCAGATCCTCAAAAAAATTCTACAGCTGCACCATCGAGAGCATCCTGACTGGTTGCATCACCGCCTGGTATGGCAACTGCTTGGCCTCTGACCGCAAGGCACTACAGAGGGTAGTGCGTACGGCCCAGTACATCACAGGGGCAAAGCTCCCTGCCATCCAGGACCTCTATACCAGGCGGTGTCAGAGGAAGGCCCTCAAAATTGTCAAAGACTCCAGTCACCCTAGTCATAGACTGTTCTCTCTGCTACCGCACGGCAAGCGGTACCGGAGTGCCAAGTCTAGGTCCAAAAGACTTCTCAACAGCTTCTACCCCCAAGCCATAAGACTCCTGAACAGCTAATCATGGCTACCCGGACTATTTGCACTGCCCCCCCACCCCATACTTTTTACGCTGCTGCTACTCTGTTAAGTATTTATGCATAGTCACTTTAACTCTACCCACATGTACATATTACCTCAACTACCTCAACTAGCCGGTGCCCCCGCACATTGACTATGCAACGGTACCCCCTGTATATATAGCCTCCCTACTGTCACTTTATTCTATTGTATATATAGCCTCCCTACTGTCACTTTATTTTTACTTCTGCTCTTTTTTTCTCAACACTTTTTTGTTGTTGTTTTATTCTTACTTTTTTTGTTTAAAATAAATGCACTGTTGGTTAAGGGCTGTAAGTAAGCATTTCACTGTAATGTCTGCACCTGTTGTATTCGGCGCATGTGACCAATAAAATTTGATTTGATTTGATTTGATTTGACCCACTTTATCCCTCCCAGCCAGTGCTTCTCTCCCTCCCCTCTTCTCCTGTCTCCTTCTCTCCCTCCCTTCTCTCTTCCTCCCTCCATCTGCTCTCTCCTCTCTCCCTCCCTTCTACTCCTCTCTCCCTCCTCTCCTCCCTTCACGTGTCTCTAGGAGTGTTACTAACGCAGCCTTGGTCAACTAATCATAGGCCAGATTGATCTGATGATCAACTATCTGTATTTTAGAATCACAACTTGGGTTTCCATGGAGAGGAGACATAATCAAGGAAAGTGCAACTGAAGCCGTTCAAGTATTGTGCAGTTTATCTTTCTTTCAGACTGAGATGCTTGCTCTTATTCCTGTAATAAAGCCCTCATAATCATGCTAAAAGAAACTCTCGTACTTAAAACGTGTTGAGGTTGATTACAAAATACCAGTTGTTACCCCACTGAGAGCTGATTACCACATTTTTTTTCTTCAGAATTCCCAGACGCATTTACCATCTTCTAGAGGCCTTGCAATGTAAGTGAACAGCCTAACGAGTTTGATAGCTGTCATTTGATCGATCTGATGAACCATGTCGAGGGGAAACTGGAGAAAGAAAACTCTGGTTACAGCAGAGTAATTCGTTTTCCCAGTCACTAATTACCTGCACTGCGTATTACAAGGATGATTGACTGTCATTTAAGCATTTTAATTCACAGAATATTTTTTTGGGCCATACATTTTGTTTTGACAGAAGAACGTACTGTATGCAATGTGATATCGTTTGCGAAAGTGGCATTTTAGTCAATCAGAAGTGCATGGTCAATTGGACACTAGTAAAAAGGTACTATTCTATAGAAAATGACCTAATCATCATGGTCAAAGCTAAAATCCGCAAAGTACGATTGATATTTGGTAGTCTTAAACAAATCTACTTTGAAACAAAAGTATACACCTCACACACATGGTTATGGGCTTGAAAAAAAGAAGACACGTACCATGACTGATATAGAGTTGAAATGTATTCAATTTTGAGTTTGCATCCCAATATTACACTTTATATACATCAGAGAAGACTGAAATATAACAAAACTCTTTGACATAGAAACACAGAATTTTCGTCTGTTTTTTAAAAAGTAATCTTTATTCATTATTAAATTAAGACAAATATTAATAACATTCCACCCATGAGGCCAAAGAGGACGCTTTTGGTCATTGACTGCAGGAATCCTTAATTGAAACAATAACAAAGCACCGCGCCTCTGTTTTGATAAAAAGCTGAGGGATGGGCCTGGAGAAATCTCAAATGTACCTGTCATACTGAGACCAAGGTCTCTTTAACAGATGAGCCCTGAATTTAATAAATTACAGAAAATACACACATCAAAATATAAATATAAAATGCAAGCACTAAGAAAATCACGTCATCAAAAACAAACACATTAATCAGTAATAAGGTCCTCAATCAGCTTTCTGAATTGCCCTAGAGGCACCAGAATATCAAATGTAAGAACATTTTGAAGATTGTTCCACAAATAAGTTACCTAACTCAGTAGACACCAAAGGAATTTCCAATGTTAGCCATCCCTGAGACCAGTTGTGGTAACTCGTATGTCTAAAGTTTAGCAATGATGTTAGGTATAGTAAATGAAAACATAGCAATGTATCAACCTACTATGTATGCAAGGACTGACCATGATATCAAAGTTATAGTTTTAACCATGTTTCTGGCTATACAGTGTTTGTTCACATGTACTTTGTTTACAAACATTGGAGTATAACAAGCTTATATTTTGGGTTCACAGAGGTATACTACAAAGCAGGATCAATGAGTTAGCCTGCTAACTTTGATAAACAACCAGGAATAGCTATTGATTTTCTGGTTCATTAATAAAGCTAAACTTAGATATATGTTTTTGGTTGTTGAGTCAATTAGACCGTGCCCATTTCAAGCTTCGCTTTCTAAAAAATAAAAAATTATTTCAGATTATTTAGGCAAGTTAGCTGGCTAACTCACTGATTCTGCTTTGTAGTATACCCCACTGGTGGGGTACGACAGTTGAACTTAGCTCATGAGGGATTTATAATGTATATTCTTTAAGATCAATGGGTATATATAATTAATTTATTAGTCAAAAAATGGATGTAGCAACTAAGGATTCTAGCATTACTCTAGGTGTTCCAGGCTGCGCTTTTACCGCTACAAAAGACTATAAAATGGAACCTGAAGTGCTTAACCCTAATTATTTATTCATGCACGTCAAACACATCATCTAGTAACTGAAGAGGGGACTAATAGAGGACGGGCTCAGGATTGTTGTCAAAAGTGGCTTTAACGGTCCATGAACCTTTTGGAAACAAAGCATGGTGTTTTCTCTTCCTCTCTATACTTAATATCAGCGACAAGCAAACCCAGTGCACTGTGTCAATGGTTATCAAATACCTCTGCAGCTGTTTATAGTGCCAACACATTCTTTACTAGATAGTTTCAGGTGCGAGGACGAATGTTTTATATGAGGATTAAAGAAAAACACCTCAGGTCCTCAGGTGAATCCCAAAGCAATGCCCGATCCAACATTTTCTAGGAATAAATCTCTTTCCAAGCAGTGCAGCATCATACAATGATCAGCAGATTTTGGGGCTGAAAAATCAGAAAAGCAAATGGAGAAAAATATCCAGTGCTGGAGAGATTGAGTCTAATTTCGGTCATATAAACCGACATGATTAAATTGGCTAAAATGACTTGATGTGCTCTCCTTTGGTACAGTAAGTGTCCTGGTACGGTGTGGGCAGTCAGTGCAGTAGTCAGACAGACTGGCAGTGCAGAGGCTGGGTAGACGTGCATTAAGCGGAGAGGTACACTACCCATCGTCTCCCCTGCTCCTCAGACCTGCCGTGGTTAGCATTGGTGCTGTTAGCGTGGCGGTGTCGTTCTCTGAGCTCACAGATCTCAGTAATCCGTCCTCCGGGATGGGAGCTCTGTCATCCATCCATCGCACTCAATAACTAACTGCCCTGGATCCCTCTAGACGCCCATACTGATAGAGGGCGAGAGGGCTGCCTTGAAGAACTATCCCCATATCCCCCTAGCTGCTTACCAGATTAACTTCACAATCCCTTAATAACGATCTCACCCTCGCTCTCTCCCTCTCTCTCTCTCTCTCTTAGCCCTCACAGTTAATTTTGACCTCTTTATTTCAAGAGGCATTCATTTGGTGGGGGATCACATGCAGGAGTGTAATGACAGCGCATTTATTAATTAATTGCATGGATAATTGCAAAATTAAGTTTTGGAAAGTTGGTAATGATCTGTGGAATTACACGATGTGGTCACATTATGAGGCAGAGGGGGACTTTAGACTAGATTGTTTTGGGGAGAGAAAGAGGGTGTGCAGTATTCCCAGTGTAATCCAGGAAGAAGCGTTTGGTGGTCATTAGTGAGTTTTGTCTCCCTGAGTAATCTTGTGAAGTTCTGTCATGCCCATCACTCATTTTTGACCAACCAGTTTGTTGGTCCGGGACCAAGGAAAAAAATCCCCATTGATTTAAACTTTGCCACTTTAATTAACTTTCTGCAAGATAATGGGGGATCTAAAGGAAACTGGGAAAGTTTTGTCCAAAAGCGGTACGTAATTTATTTTTGTCAGACTTTGTCCGAGAATTAGATTTGAACAGCTCTTCTGAGTTGTTTATTGTCTGGAGTATTTGGGAGCAGATGAATTGTGTTTCTGTAGCGAGTCGATATGAGGACTCCTATTATGTGCTGGAGTGTAAATTCTCTGGATGGAGAGACTGAAATGTCCTTGGGTGTACAATGGGTTGTCTTCTGCACAGCCATGTGAACTGGCAAGAGTTCTGTGTTCAAAATAAGATTTTTCACAAGTAGCTCAAGGTACAGATTGCAATAAAAATAAAACCCTTTATGTTTTCACAATCGAATACGCAAGCAGTGTTTATCAGTTAAAGCATTCAGTTATTTAAGTTTTTGTTTGAATTGATTAAGTGATTCAATCATTTGGATTGATAGAGAATACAGTGACAAAAGCACACATGGAATGATGTAGTAACCAAAAAAATATATATATTTGAGATTCTTCAAATAGCCACCCTTTGCCTTGATGACAGCTTTGCACACTCTTGGCATTCTCTTAACCAGCTTCACCTGGAATGCTTTTCCAACAGTCTTGAAGGAGTTCCCACATATGCTGAGCACTTGTTGGCTGCTTTTCCTTCACTCTGCCGTCCGACTCATCCCAAATAATCTCAATTGGGTTGAGGTCGGGGGATTGTGGAGGCCAGCTCATCTGATGCAGCACTCCATCACTCTTCTTCTTGGTCAAATAGCCCTTACACAGCCTGGAGGTGTGTTGGGTCATTGTCCTGTTGAAAAAAAAATTATAGTCCCACTAAGCCCAAACTAGATGGGATGGCGTATCGCTGCAGAATGCTGTGGTAGCCATGCTGGTTAAGTGTGCCTTGAATTCTAAATAAATCACAGACAGTGTCACCAGCAAAGCACCCCCACACCATAACACCTCATCCTCCATGCTTTACCGTGGGAACTACACATGCAGAGATCATCCGTTCACCCACACCACGTCTCACAAAGACACGGCGTTTGGAACCAGAAATCTCCAATTTGGACTCCAGACCAAAGGACACATTTCCACCGGTCTAATGTCCATTGCTCGTGTTTCTTGGCCCAAGCAGGTCTCTTCTTATTATTGGTGTCCTTTAGTAGTGGTTTATTTGCAGCAATTCGACCATGAAGGCCTGATTCACACAGTCCCCTCTGAACGGTTGATGTTGAGATGTCTGTGACTTGAACTCTGTGAAGCATTTATTTGGGCTGCAATTTCTGTGGCTGGTAACTCTAATGAACTTATCCTCTGCAGCAGAGGTAACTCTGGGTCTGCCATTCCTGTGGCGGTCCTCATGAGAGCCAGTTTCATCATAGCGCTTGATGGTTTTTGCAACTGCATTTAATGAAACTTTCAAAGTTCTTGAAATGTTCCGTATTGACTGACCTTCCTGTCTTACAGTAATGATGGACTGTCGTTTCTCTTTGCTTATTTGAGCTGTTCTTGCCATAATATGGACTTGGTCTTTCACCTAATAGGGCTGTATTCTGTATACCCCCCCTACCTTGTCACAACACAACTGATTGGCTCAAACGCGTTAAGAAGGAAAGAAATTCCACAAATTAACTTTTAAGAAGGCACACCTGTTAATTGAAATGCATTCCAGGTGACTACGTCATGAAGCTGGTTGAGAGAATGTCAAGCGTGTGCAAAACTGTCATCAAGGCAAAGGGTGGCTATTTGAAGAATCTCAAATATAAAATATATTTTGATTTGTTTAACACTTATTTGGTTACTACATGATTCCATATGTGTTATTTCATAGTTTTGATGTCTTCACTATTATTCTACAATGTAAAACATTTTAAAAATAAAGAAAAACCTTGGAACGAGTAGGTGTGTCCTAACTTTTGGCTGGTAGTGTATGTTTTTTTAGGATGAAGTGGAAGTTGCATGAAGTGCAAAGCTGTGGGCCTGTATACTGTATGTGGTGATGTTCTGATGTCATGCCCTGGTAGAGCACTCCTTGCCAAATCAGGATGCTGTCCTCCTTCTGGCCAGTCTCTCTCCCACCCCAGTCCCCAGCAGGTGTGGCCTAATCGCCCCTATGCCTCTCTCTCTGCCTCTGCCCCCTCCAGGCCCTCCGGTAGGCGCTGAAAGAGTTAAGTGCGATCCTCCCGATAGTTTGTATGTTTCTCATGCAGTTCTGTTTACCCTGAGAGAAAGGCTTGTATTCAGGGGGAGAGGCTCATCTGTTTGTTTCCCAGGAGTGTCCTCCTCTGCAGGTACAAATGACTTGTTGTTCCCGCGTCCCCGTCTGCCTCCTTGGCGACGGATAGACGAGAAGTGCTCAGGGTGCACTGGGACCAGTGTGATGGGGTCATGCCTGTGGCAGGCCGAGCAGAGCAGGGCCGGGGTGGGGGGGGTCACTCATTCACAGTCACACACACACACACAGAGGCACAGCCAGGACCCGTGTCACCCCCGCTTTCCCAGCCCCTCATTCATACCCTCCGGCCCCCCTGCACCCCTGGGCCACGGCAGAGGGACTGTCACCAAGGTGGGAGGATTGGCGAATCATATTATAGTATAGGCCCTCATGGAGAAAACTGTGTAAAGTAAGGTAGAGCCAGTCAGTCAGAGTGGATCCCTTTAAAGGAAGGGCGAAGTAGTTAAAACGTCTACTGTGTTAAAACAGTTTTGGGGAAAGTTTGCTATTTTGTTGTAAAATGTCCAATGGTGTGGGGTTTCTATAAATGTTTACAATAACAATAAACATTGCCATTACAATTGTTTTCCTTTCCAGTGTTGAGAAGTTGCGCTGTGAATAGTAGTAAAACCGTGTATTGCTTCTCTTTTGAGAGAGGGCAAGGGAGGTATAAAGACGACTGAGTTAATCCGGGTGGGTGCATGGGTATGGTGGTGGGGAGATCTAAGGGATCTGATAGAGAGACACTTGATCACATTTATGTGAAGTTTACACCTTTTTTCTTGATCTTTGAGCTATATAGAGATCGCGTTTCCAGCCAAAGAAAGGAGGGAGGGGAAAAAGTGGGTCTCTGTGAATACTGGTCTGGATTGAAAAGCGAGCCTGGTGCTGACAGCTAAATGCGCTAATTTTCTTCTGGGAGTTGGGTTTGTCTCACGGGGGGCAGTGGGCGATCATCAGATACTGGCCAGGCTCGGCTGCTCTATCCAGCCTCCAGCCTCTAGTCCCCAGCACAGTACAGTGATGTCAGGGAGCAAAAGGAGCACTAATTTAGTTTACTTCTGGTTGTCAGGCAGGCAGACAGACAGGTAACAATGAAACATAGAGCTGTGTGTGGGGGCAAGGTCTGCACAGGAAACACAAACACAACAAACAGATCACTGGACAATTGGAAATGTCACCCCATGCTGTGTGTGTGTGTGTGTGTGTGTGTGTGTGTGTGTGTGTGTGTGTGTGTGTGTGTGCATGTGTGTGTGTTCATGCACTTGTGTATGTGAAAAGAAAGTGAGCTACAGTTTCTCTAAAGGCAAAACGTATTTAGATACTCACATTGAAGAGGACCGGCTCAATGAATGTCAATGGAAGCCAACAGCAATTTTAAGTAATTACAGTCTTTTCCATTAGGATGGATAATATACTGGGTGACACACCACAGATTTTCACCCATACAGTATACTGAACGAATACAATACCTGGTGATAATCACAGAGGTTTTTTATGTGTTAAGGTTGCTGCTTTCGGTTGTGATTACCTATAATATAAGCTCTTATCTCCTCTAGACTCTGCTTCATTACTCCCACTGTATTCCTAACAGTGCAGTGAAACCTGAATAAAAGGGCCCAGTTTAAATGTTAAACGCTATTTTGGATTCATTAAAACTTATGAGCCTGGGCAAACAAAGCAGCATTCACCGTAGTCAACAGCATGGACTTGTGTGGCAATGTTGTGTGATGGTAAATAATCAGAATTGATAAAAACACACAACAGTTATATTTTAATGTTGATCTTGACGACATAGCTTATATTCCTGTGTTTTTGTGTGGTTTTTTTAAATAGTAAAAGAAGCTTTTAGTTGCACCAGCCAAAAGGAGACTTGCTGTCAGCTAAATTTCCAATCACCCCAGTGCCATGCTTTATGGGTCCGTGCTATCAGGGATCCTTGGGGATCCATTGAAGTATAAATGTAAAATGGTTAAGGGTTAGGATAGGTAAGGGTTATGGTTAGGGTTATGGTAAGGGTAGGGACGTCCCAAAGATCCTCTATAGCACTGACCATGCTTTATGCTAATAGTATGAAGGGTTTACTGGTAGTCGGAGTGTGAAGTGTCTTCCAGTGATCCACTAGGGGGCAGTGCCACTGCATACCCTCTGAAACATGGAAGGAGTACAACTCAGTAATTAATCTCTGAGGCTCTTATGGGTAATTCATTTGTAGAATTATGAACAAAGCGGGGACATCCTCTCTTATTACCCTAAGTAGGGCGTTTGAAGATGTTATGCTATTAGCAACCTTATGGAAAGATCAGGTTATCATACATACTTTACTGTTTTCATTTCTTGATATCACTCAGAGAGCTGGTAAAGCTTGCTCTTTTTAAAAACTTCCTTCATGTAGTTGAACTAGATGTATGTAGATATCACATCAGAACACCATTTAGACAGGGTAGCATCACTGTCACAAAGGTTATGTTGATGAAGTATTTTTCTGTCCTCTGGTACAATGTTTGACTTATTGTAGAAATTCTTAGTGTAATTCTATAACATCCTGTTATTACATAGTTTAACACTTACTTACATCTAAGTCCTTTTAAAACTCAGACATCTCATTCATGTAAGTTATCTAAGCTTTAGCTGTACTCTCTCATGTCTTTAATTTGTATCGCAGCATACACATGGCCCAATGCACCTGATTTAGTGCTTTGTTTACTAATGATTTTAGATAACTTTGACCAGCGGATCTAAAGATGAGTCAACTCATTGTTGCCTTTGTCATGCAGTAGTGGAGGATGGCTGAACTATTACAGAAATATTACAGTACTCATGATCATAGAATAACACTTTTCTTATTTTTTATTTTTTATTTACATGAAAACCACCTTGTGTCTAATTCCCTGAAACAATACAAACATTTATGATTAGAGATTCTTCAGTAAAGCTGAAACTGAAAGTAAACCCAGTAGTACAACCTGGCTGTTGTTTTGGCTTTCCTTTTTTTAGATTGCTTGAACTTGCTGGACACCCTTCATGGTGACATCATTCTAGTCACAGATATTTTCTCCACCTTAAGACTGCAAGACAAAACAGAGCTGTAAACCAGGCCAGCTTGTGGTGAGGCCATTACCCACAATTCACAGAAGCGCTGGATGGTTCCCACTAGGTTCTGGTCGGCCTGGAAACGGCAACTTATTAATCTTGTGATGGAGGGCCAGCTGCAGAGATGGCAGTTCCCCTATTTCACACCCAACCTGGGTCTGTCTGTCTGGAGCTGCACTTTTCACTGCTTTAGCTGTACTCTCTCATGTCTTTAATTTTAAATCATACTATGTAGGGTATTCTTAGTATCAGTTAATGAATAAACAAACAAGCAAACTCATAAAAAAAAACATTGGACAAACTTTGATGGTTGCTTCATGTCATCCTTTTCAACCCTCTTCCCTTTTTTAACCGTGCTGATTAGGTTTACAAATTCAGAAAGACTGCTTAGTTTTCCAACTTTAATGATATTCCCCAGGCATATCGCTCTGGTTGCCTGGAGACCGGATTTGAGCGAGGCCCCTCATCCGATTCCCACACAGCAGAGCCTGAAAAGCAATTTTTCTCCTTGAGCTTTTGATTCAGTCTCTCTCTGAAACCCTTCCCCTGCTGTGACAGTATGGGTGGGCAGAACACTGGCAGAATAGGCCAGGGGTGAAGGAGAGGCCTGAGAGCGACTGGTCACACATCAAGGCCTGAAAACAAAGGCCCCAGGAACCCTCCTTACAAACACAAATTCTCTCCACGGAAAGAAAATGTGTCCTCTGCACTTCTGCATAGACTGGACATCTAGACAAGTCCCTGACCATATTCAGGATGATGCTTAACATAGCACTCAGCAGCTAATATCAACAGGTAGCTAAGCTATGCATACAAGTCTGTTTTTTGCACAACTGTAATTTGCCATTCCATTCAAATATTTATTTTGTAATTTTAAATGTGGTGAATCAGTCAAAAACAAAACAATTCAAAAGAATGCAACTTGTTTTGAGGCAAGTAAATACACTATGACAGAAAAATCTAAGCGGATTTTCTCATTTTTTTTCCAAAGTTAAAATAATAAAATATTAAACTGTTTGAATAGTTTCATACGTTTCCCAAACAACCCAGTTTTAGCCCTAAAATGTGAAAACGTCCTTCCCCGGCCACTTTGTCCCACTCCTGTGAATGGGGCATAAATCGTTGTTCCTGCCACTCATCTGCGAGTGAGTGAGTTTCATTTTGCAGTCAAAAATAAAGGCTGCATTTGTGCCTCCCTTATCGTGGCCTTCGTGTCATGTAGGCCAAGCAAGCGATAAGTTGCAGCAACTCGGCCACAACAAGGAGGGGACTGTTTCCCCTCATCTCACTGCCAAACGGAGGCCTCCTTCCTGTGGAGCTGTAACTTTCGTGCTCAGCATTTTATTGCCTTTGTGTGGTGATAGCTTACAGAAAGGACACATTGCTGTAAATTACCGCTAGAGAGATAGCTGCTCTACATAGGGGATCGGCAACAGACATTGTGCAGGTGCTTGTTGATTTGTTTAGTAATGTGTCCATAATGTTTAAAGGTAGATAGGTAGACAGATGTAATATAGACTGAACAGAAATATAAACACAACATGTAAAGTGTTGGTACCATGTTTCATGAGCTGAAATAAAAGATCCCAGAAATTGTACATATGCACAAAAAGCTTATTTCTCTCAAATGTTGTGCACAAATGTGTTTATATCCCTGTTAGTGAGCATTTCTCCTTTGCCAAGATAATCCATCCACCTGACAGGTGTGGCATAACAAGAATCTGATTAAACAGCGTGCTCATTACACAGGTGCAGCTTGTGCTGAGGACAATAAAAGGCCACTCTAAAATGTGCAGTTTTGTCACACAACACAATGCCACAGATGTCTCAAGTTTTGAGGGAGCGTGCAATTGGCATGCTGACTGCAGGAATGTTCACCAGAGCTGTTGCCAGATAATTTAATGTTCCTTTCTCTACCATAACCCGCCTCCAACGTCGTTTTAGAGAATTTGGGAGTACTTCTAATCGGCCTCACAACTGCTGACCACGTGTATTGCGTCGTGTGGGGGCGAGCGGTTTGCTGATGTCAACGTTGTGAACAGACTGCCCTATGGTGGCGGTGGGGTTATGGTATGGGCAGGCATAAGCTACGGACAACCAACACAATTGCATTATATCGATGGCAATTTGAATGCACAGAGATACCTTGACGAGATCCTGAGACCCATTGTCTTGCCATTCATTCGCCGCCATCACCTCCTATTTCAGCATAAGAATGCATGGCCCCATGTTGCTAGGATCTGTACACAATTCCTGGGAGCTGAAAATGTCCCAAATGGTGAACACACAAGATACTGACTGGTTTTCTGATCCACACCCCTACCTTTGTAGCTCAGTTGGTAGAGCATGGCGCTTGCAACGCCAGGGTTGTGGGTTTGTTTCCCACGGGGGGCCAGTATGAAAACAGTATGAAAATGTATGCACTCACTAACTGTAAGTCGCTCTGGATAAGAGCGTCTGCTAAAATGACTAAAATGTAAATGTAAGGTATCTGTGACCAACATATGCATATCTGTATTCCCAGTCATTTGAAATCCATAGATTAGGGGCAAATTAATTTATTTCAATGTACTTTCCTTATATGAACTGTAACTCAGTAATGTCTTTGCATATATATTTTTGTTTAGTGTATATATACTATCATTTACATTTACATTTTCGTCATTTAGCAGACGCTCTTATCCAGAGCGACTTACAAATTGGTGCATTCACCTTATGATAGCCAGTGGGAAAACCACTTTACAATTTAATTTTTTTATTTTTTGGGGGTGGGGTAAGTGGGGGTAGAAGGATTACTTTATCCTATCCCAGGTATTCCTTAAAGAGGTGGGGTTTCAAGTGTCTCCGGAAGGTGGTGAGTGACTCCGCTATCCTGGCGTCGTGAGGGAGCTTGTTCCACCATTGGGGTGCCAGAGCAGCGAATAGCTTTGACTGGGCTGAGCGGGAAATGTGCTTCTGCAGAGGTAGGGGGGCCAGCAGGCCAGAGGTGGATGAACGCAATGCCCTCGTTTGGGTGTAGGAACTGATCAGAGCCTGAAGGTACGGAGGTGCCGTTCCCCTCACAGCTCCGTAGGCAAGCACCATGGTCTTGTAGCAGATGCGAGCTTCAACTGGAAGCCAGTGGAGTGTGCGGAGGAGCGGGGTGACGTGAGAGAACTTGGGAAGGTTGAACACCAGACGGGCTGCGGCATTCTGGATGAGTTGTAGGGGTTTAATGGCACAGGCAGGGAGCCCAGCCAACAGCGAGTTGCAGTAATCCAGACGGGAGATGACAAGTGCCTGGATTAGGACCTGTGCCGCTTCCTGTGTAAGGCAGGGTCATACTCTGTGAATGTTGTAGAGCATGAACCTACAGGATCGGGTCACCGCCTTGATGTTAGCGGAGAACAACAGGGTGTTGTCCAGGGTCACGCCAAGGCTATTTGCACTCTGGGAGGAGGACACAATGGAGTTGTCAACTGTGATGGTGAGATCATGGAACGGGCAGTCCTTCCCCGGGAGGAAGAGCAGCTCCGTCTTGCCGAGGTTCAGCTTGAGGTGGTGATCCGTCATCCACACTGATATGTCTGCCAGACATGCAGAGATGCGATTCACCACCTGGTTATCAGAAGGGGGAAAGGAGAAGATTCATTGTGTGTCGTCTGCGTAGCAATGATAGGAGAGGCCATGTGAGGATATGACAGAGCCAAGTGACTTGGTGTATAGCGAGAATAGGAGAGGGCCTAGAACTGAGCCTTGGGGGACACCAGTGGTGAGAGCACGTGGTGCGGAGACAGATTCTCACCACGCCACCTGGTAGGAGCGACCTGTCAGGTAGGACACAATCCAAGAGTGAGCCGCGCCGGAGATGCCCAACTCGGAGAGGGTGGAGAGGAGGATCTGATGGTTCACAGTATCAAAGGCAGCAGATAGGTCTAGAAGGACGAGAGCAGAGGAGAGAGAGTTAGCTTTAGCAGTGCGGAGAGCCTCCGTGACACAGAGAAGAGCAGTCTCAGTTGAATGACCAGTCTTGAAAACTGACTGGTTTGGATCAAGAAGGTCATTCTGAGAGAGATAGCAAGAGAGTTGGCTAAAGACGGCACGCTCAAGAGTTTTGGAGAGAAAAGAAAGAAGCGATACTGGTCTGTAGTTGTTGACATCGGAGGGATCGAGTGTAGGTTTTTTGAGAAGGGGTGCAACTCTCGCTCTCTTGAAGACGGAACGGACATAGCCAGTGGTCAAGGATGAGTTGATGAGCAAGGTGAGGTAAGGGAGAAGGTCTCCGGAAATGGTCTGGAGAAGAGAGGAGGGGATAGGGTCAAGCGGGCAGGTTGTTGGGCGGCCGGCCGTCACAAGTCGCAAGATTTCATCTGGAGAGAGAGGGGAGAAAGAAGTCAAAGCATAGGGTAGGGCAGTGTGAGCAGGACCAGCAGTGTCATTTGACTTAACAAACGAGGATCGGATGTCGTCAACCTTCTTTTCAAAATGGTTAACGTCATCCACAGAGAGGGAGGGGGGTGGGGGAAGGGGGAGGAGGATTCAGCAGGGAGGAGAAGGTAGCAAAGAGCTTCCTAGGTTTAGAGGCAGATGCTTGGAATTTAGAGTGGTAGAAAGTGGCTTTAGCAGCAGAAACAGATGAAGAAAATGTAGAGAGGAGGGAGTGAAAAGATGCCAGGTCCGCAGGGAGTCTAGTTTTCCTCCATTTCCGCTCGGCTGCCCGGAGCCCTGTTCTGTGAGCTCGCAATGAGTCATCAAGCAATGGAGCAGGAGGGGAGGACCGAGCCGGCCGGTAGGATAGGGGACATAGAGAGTCAAAGGATGCAGAAAGGGAGGAGAGGAGGTTTGAGGAGGCAGAATCAGGAGATTGGAGGGAGAGGGATTGAGCAGAGGGAAGAGATGATAGGATGGAAGAGGAGAGAGTAGCGGGAGAGAGAGAGAGCGAAGGTTGCGACGGTGCATTACCATCTGAGTAGGGGCAGAGTGAGTAGTGTTGGAGGAGAGCGAGAGAGAAAAGGATACAAAGTAGTGGTCGGAGACTCGGAGGGGAGTTGCAGTGAGATTAGTAGAAGAACAGCATCTAGTAAAGATGAGGTCAAGCGTATTGCCTGCCTTGTGAGTAGGGGTGGACGGTGAGAGGGTGAGGTCACAAGAGGAGAGGAGTGGAAAGAAGGAGGCAGAGCGAAATGAGTCAAAGGTAGACGTAGGGAGGTTAATGTCACCCAGAAATGTGAGGGGTGAGCCATCCTCAGGAAAGGAACTTATCAAGGCGTCAAGCTCATTGATGAACTCTCCAAGGGAACCTGGAGGGCGATAGATGATAAGGATGTTAAGCTTGAATGGGCTAGTGACTGTGACAGCATGGAATTCAAATGAGGAGATAGACAGACGGGTCAGGGGAGAAAGAGATAATGTCCACTTGGGAGAGATGAGGATTCCTGTGCCACCACCCCGCTGACCAGATGCTCTCTGGGTATGCAAGAACACATGGTCAGACGAGGAGAGAGCAGTAGGAGTAGCAGTGTTTTCTGTGGTAATCCATGTTTCCGTCAGCGCCAAGAAGTCGAGGGACTGGAGGGTAGTATAGGCTGAGATGAACTCTGCCTTGTTGGCCGCAGAACGGCAGTTCCAGAGGCTGCCGGAGACCTGGAACTCCACGTAGGTAATGCGTGCAGGGACCATCAGGTTAGAGTGGCAGCAGCCACGCGGTGTGAGGCGTTTGAATAGCCTGTGCGGAGAGGAGAGAACAGGGATAGACAGACACATAGTTGACAGGCTACAGAAAATGGCTACAATAATGCAAAGGAGATCAGAATGAAATGAACTAAACATCTGGGAAAGCGAGAGAGCGGGGACTCCCTCACTTACGTTTCACTGAAACACCCAAATATAACTCTCCCAACTTCCACCTCAGAAACTATAATTGTTGTAAACTACAGCGGTTTAATGTTTTCTAGGAATAGACTAACTTAGTTTATTCAGCTAGCTAACTTGGTACAGTATTCTTCCGTGAAAACTGTCCAGGGCACCGAATCCTATGATGCCACAGCCAACTAGCATGCCAGCCTCCAACAACATGGTTTAGCACCAATACGCCACAACAAACCACCAGTGTGTCAACTCGCCAAGCAGATCATTTGTGTCCGTGTCTAACGTTGTGTAAAGTTCTGTGTTAGTCCCGACAGCTTGAGTGAGTCCGTCGTCAACTTATTCAGCCAGTTAGTTAGCTAGAATAGTTAGCATACTAGCTAGCCATTGCTTTCTGCCAACGAAAAAACCCCTCCTCCCACGGCACGAACACACAGAGAGAGCCAAGCTAACGTTAACGAGTCACCCATGTCCCGAATTCCCTTGAACGACTCTGGTTACCAGTATGTAAAAACAAACACAAATATAGGTTATAACTTACCCCTAGCAGCTACTGTTAGCCAGCCAAGTGCAAAGCTAGCCACTGAATCGACTCAGCCAGTTCGCGTCTGTTCGCTAGGTCGTTCCAGCTATTGTTTAGTTAGCTATCCAGGTAGCAACAAGCTAGCTACATTTCGAGCACATTAGCTACTAACTACCTAACGCCAACGCTTCAGACAATGAGGTTAGAAAAACAGCTGAATGGTAGGCAGCTAGCTGGCATAATTACAGGTACTCTCAAGCGTGAAACAACTATCCACAGTTGCTAATAGTTACCAGTAGCTACCCGCTATCTAGTCCAGGTAGTGGGTTAGCTAGCCTCGTGCTTCACCGGGCTCAGCCGAATACAATACTTACCTACAATAATTACATACAATAACCTACGATAACTACCTACAATACCTAACTACAATCTAAATACATGGTTTAAGCTTTACTCGACACCATATAAGCCATATAAGCCAAGCTTACCTCCCGCCAGAGAGAGACACAACCTCACCCGACGACTTCCGATGAGTTCATATATACAGGGTCAGCCATTGTAGTATGGTGCCCCTGTAGTATGGTGCCCCTGGAGTTTTTGGTTACTAGGCCAACGTTCTAACCGCTAGGTTAACTGACTCTTAAAAGTAAAGCAAAGTACATTTGCTTATGTAAAGGATCCAAGTGTTGGTTCAATCCCTATTTGCAGTCATCATGAAGCTGCTTTCAAACTATTCTGGTACCCAAATGGGAAACCAGTTTAGAGGTAAGATACAATTGATGTGTATGGTATCATTGCGTGGAAAGTAAGTGCAATGACATACTACACATCTAGATTTAGCACCGATTCTTAAATTAGATCTTACTTTGCTACAGCATTTGCAAGCTAATAGCACTAAAGGCCATGTAATTATGTATTTCAGGAAGAAATAAATATGTCTGCCTCTCCCGCCCTTCCCCCCAGCACCTGTATGAATACATAAAGAACATAATTGAGTTTAAATGAAAAGTAGGATTCCTCGTAGCAGTAAGATGGGGTAGGATAGTTAGGTGCCTTAAAGCCCTGCTCAGAGTTATATACGTATATTGTCCACATTGAATAATATGGCAATGTGAGTTTGCTGTATGCAAGAAGCTTGTGTGGATTTACAAACTTTGAGTACACCCCACTAGCCCCACTAGCGACCCGGTAAATCTCCACCTCGGGATGCCTACATGCTGATGTAAGACTCCCAAATGAGCTTGCTGAGGAGGGCCTAGATTATCCCGGTTGCCAAGCACTAGCCACTCCAACTGCTTTCCACTCCACTGCTTTGAGCCTCTAACACTCTGAAAAGAATCATTTAAAATTAATTAAACCTTTTCGGATTCACCTCCAAATCTCTCTTCTCGTGAGGCAAATTTCACTCTGCTGCATGCTCCTCTGTAAGGTGCTAAAGTTTTTTACACAAGCCACAGACAAGGATTTTCCTCAGCTTACAATACTAAACATCTGTAGACAGTGATCTTGTATGTTTGAAAATGATATAAGTAAAGCACTGCTCTCAGAAATGTTGTGATAGACTTTCTGATATGATAACCATTACTATTCTTCAGGGTTGGGGTCAATTCCATTTCAATTCCAGTCAATTCAGGAAGTACACTGAAATTCCAATTCCCATTCCAATTATCTTTCATGCTTTTCAATGAAGAACATTTGGAATTGGAATTTGGTTTACTTTCTGACTTGATTGGAATTTAAATGGAATTGACCTCAACCCTGCTATTCATTGTCTAATTTGTTGGTTGTTATTACAAAGGAAGACTTGCAGACACTAACACAAATACAGTACTACACATTAAAAAACACATGCTAAAGAAACACTTTCTCAACATTGAAGTGAATATTTGTTTGTAATTATGTTGATTTTATTCAGGACATTATTCACACAGTTAGATTAGGCACCCAGGGATTTTGAAGGAGTGGTGAACTTTAAGAGACTATTTTAAATAGCTTGGCTATTTCCCCCCATGACCCTCTAATGGTACTGTTCTGTAGCCTTGCCTAGATATATGAACAATCTGTAATTGCCATAAATATTGTAACATCTTTTGAATTCACCATGGTAGATTATGGCACAGAACTGGGACGAAACATCCCACATTAATCAGATGGGAAATTTGCTGCATAGCCTTGTAAGGATTACAAATTAAATAATATGGGCATTTCGTGAAAGCCAAAGTTGGTTTGTCAAGTAAAGCACTTTCAATTTTGGTGGGTCATTTTTAACTGTTCCACGTAGAATTTTGTCTAAAGGGGTTTACTCCACTTATCAGTATAACATAGGCTGTACTGTATATCCAGCACTATAAATATAGGTCATGTATACCATGAACAGTCCTATCAAATCTCTGTTGTTTCAGGAAAATAGTGTCAGTATGAATACTCAGTAAGAGGTGTATGCCTCTGAAAGTAGATACACTTCTGTGGTTGACACATCCGTTTACTGGTTTTGTATGTAACACAGAACATTAACTTGCTTAGATAGTTTATTTTTCTCTTTTACTTTCACATCAAGCAGCCATAAAGGTGATCAAGCTATAATGCGATGAATCCTTCCTCTCTGTTCTAAGAACATACTCGAAAGCCCCTGAATCAGCCTGTTGAACACAGCCACGGACACAGCCACAATCCTAGTGCAGTATGCGCACTCTGTCATGGCTTCCCCTCTCAAGGCATTGAACATATTGCTGCTCCCAATAGTGCCCTTTATTTCAGGGCCGGAGTGAAAAAGAGGGAGACACACTTGTGGGTTTTTCAACACATGCTTTTGACATTTTTGAAAGGACAGCTGCTCCCTTTCCTGGCTCTTTAGAGTATCACCAATTCCAACAAATAAGTTGGTGTCACAATAACACTTTCATTAAGAATGAATGGCTTTGAAAAGGCATTATGTAATAGCTCAAACGTGTAATGAAAGCAATCCAAGTAATCACAAACAAAAAAACAACATTGGAATGTGTAAGGTATTATGTATAAAGAGCAGTTGAAAATACAGTCGATTTTTATAGCTTGACCATATAATGGTCTTATAATCTATTCATCGATCCTATCTTCCTCATCAAGAAAAACCAATTCTGGGAGACAATTTATAATTTATTAGCATGCCCCTCATTGCCTGCTCTGCACCTTGAGAAAGTTAAGATAAAGTCAAGATAATTCATTTGACTGTAAATTACAGCTTTCAGTCCCGGCCTGGCCGTAAATGAGTGCTGTTGTGACAACCGAGCATGTAGGTTGTCTCTAAGCATGATTTTCTTTGGTTTAACGACAAAGATATCATGTGGTGCATTTTTAAAGATGACGTTGACATGTGGTACTTATTCAGTCAATTCTGTAACAAGTTAAACTGCACTATATGACATTGTGTTATTTCATATGATGTACACGTAGGTTGCCACTGATTATTAATGAATTTTGAAAGATTTATGCTAGCTTTGGAGAGTCAAATGCAACAAAGGGGACAAAGAGCCATTGTGTATTTACAAATTAGACTGTAGAGCTATTGTGTCAGAATGAGTCAGTCATGAGGACAGAAAGTTGTATAAAATACCAATTTTATTCTAATTTCATTCCAATCTGCATCTGAAACAATTAAAATAGGCATTTGATGTGTTTATCTTGACGTGTAATTGGGTATTGTTCGGCGCTAAAATGTTTCCATCAGGAAGAGGAGATTGAGAGGTGGAGGAAGGAACGTTGGCAGTTAAGCTGTTCTATGTGGGAGGGGAAAATATGTGGTCCAACAATTCTTATTGCATTTTGACTTCTGTTATGTCTTAATCAAATGAAAAAATATCATTACAGCCATTCTGTCAGGCTTTCAATCAAAAGGCTGTCTGGACTACAGTAGTTGAAGTTCAAGGTAGTCTTGTGCCACTGACTGTCTTCTGTCATTTGGTTGTGCCCCCCTATTTAGTCAATATATTCATATTTATGATGGGCTAAAATCGTGATTTCTAGAGGAAGGTAATAGGAGTGAGGAGGCGGTTTTGCATCGTGTGATGATTCACCACATGAGGGCCTTGCTCTGGACAACAGCAGTGGTGCCCCAGACTTCTCAAGCATTCCATCTCTAACTCAGAGATAGTTATATGGCCTTGTACACTCAATATGACCTTTCCATGTATGATACTCTCCTGGCAGTTATTATAAGCCTTTAGAGCTGATTATTAATGGTCATAAATGAGCAGTGGGTGAAGGAAACTTTATCTGATTGGAACTTACGAGGTTAGACACAAGTAACTGTTGCCAACAAATACAGCGCCCTAACACCTCAAGCTGACGACACTAATCAGCCAGGGAAATCATATTGATCATGTCACAGAATATAAACAAGAAAATTGCCAGTTGTTGGTGTGGGCGTACTGAGTCAAAGGTTTGCCAACCTTGACTGTTGATATATCGTGACAACGCCGTTGCATTAGCACATAACCCACAGCCCACACACTCCTCTCAGGGCACTGGCCTGGCTTGCCTGCTAAACATAATTAATTAGCAGTTAGCGCTGGAGGTGTGCGCCTTGTTGGAGCATGCTGGCGCTTTTGGAAATGGCTGTACACGCAGCGTAAGATCAAAAGGAGCGATGGGATCCTTTGACCTCGCACAGATGTGTGTGTGTGTGTGTTTGTGTGTGTTTTAAGCACACAGCACCCTGCCCAGTCCACTCAGTGAAACTCCAATGGAAGCATCTTGAGTGAAGGCAGCTTTGTGTGTTTTCCTCAGAGACCAAGTCAGGAACCTGGTGCTGGGTGGTTGGGGGAGATGGATTAGGGGGTGGCTGTTCTGCTGTCTCTCAAGCACACTGATAATTAACTCTCTGAAAATCGGCTTGCCATGTGTGATCTTCCCTGAGTGTATGGAAGTATAACTTCCAACAATATGAGAAAAAAGTTAAATTTTCATTTTCAATGAAGCTGTCAATGTGAGATGACTGCCATTTTACCTTTTTCTGAGAAAAGTATTGTTGAGTGTATGTAATATCTTATCTTCAGTATGAGCCATATTGGATCAGTCCTAATTCGTCATTTCTCTGAAGCCTTCCTATGTTCTCTGTGTATTTACTTCCCAAAATGTCATAGCACAGCACGTACAGTACAGTACCACAGTAGACTGTTCTCTAAATGAGACTCCACTGGTATTCGGTATGTAGCTACTATGATTGCTTAGAATCCTTGGACAATATTAATTGTTTTTTATGGACACTGTAAAGTTGCAGCTTCTTCCAAGGGTTATAATTAAACAGATTAAGGGTTTGGTGGGATTTTAGTTAATTGGGAAATAAATAGATGATTATAAATGCCTGAAGTTCAGAATAATTCTAATTAATATTCTATGGGGGGAGTAAAGAGCTTACTCCACAGGTATGTACTTCATTAGCAAAATCTGGAACAGGGAAAATAGAAAGGTAAGAAAGTAAGTAAATTAATGGAGGACATCCATTGAAGTCCACAATGTATCAGGATTTGCCTGGGAAGAAAGCATTATATAATGACAAAGTCTTGATTAGAATTTATCAACAATGTATTAAAGGGGACCAATGGGGTATTAGCGCCTCTCCTTGAGAGTGGTCTCCATGGCGAACCCTTTGTAGCATTCCATCAGAACGCGGGATTTCAAAGCAAGGGCAATTATTTGCTCAGTAGGACCTGCTAATCCTGCTTTATCTGCATGGACACCACCTAAAACACTTTGATCAGAGGTAGCTAGCCGCCTTCCTTCTGCAGCCCAGCCTTTTCCCACTACCATATCCACATACCGTAGCTAGCACACACTCTGTTCATTCTTGTTTAATTCCACCCAAGGCTTGAAACTGAGAAGATCCCTTGTAATGAAGCTGATTAAGACATTATGATGGGGTCCTTGAAATGAAATTCATCTCTCTTTTATAGCACCACGCTCCCTTGTGATGCTTTTGTGTCCGTCCCTCCTCCCCATCCCACCCGCCTGTCTTCCCACCTTATGGTGCTTGTATTGTGGTTTGATTTTATTAGAGTCCATTAATGTGTGTAGTGGCTGGTGACTAGGAGATGGCTGGAGGCAGATTACTACTGGGCATGCCGTGCTAACATAGCTGACTCACCTCTGAATCACTGGCTTCCCTGCAGGTGGATACATATGAGAGCTGGAATCCATCCACATACCACACTCACCTTAACCCCTACCTTTCACACAGTACCACTGAATGCCTGCCAAGAATGAAACCAACTCTCAATTTCACTTTGCCCATAATGCTTAGCAATTTGAGACCATATGAATTATTAGGCCTATGGTCAGGTATTTTCTTCTCATCCTGGAATCCACATCAAAGTCAGAGGAAATCTCTCATCATCTTTTCAGTTGTGATCAAGTAAGAAGTGTAAACTGAACTTATGTATAGGGAACAAAATGCTTGAGTTGAAAATACTGTTTTGTAGCAGTACACCCACATAGTTATTGTGGTAATAAAAAGTATTCAGGTCAATTTGAAGTAAAGGCAACATTTGCAGAGCAGGGGTTTCCTGGTTAATGAATGACATGTCACTCCAGATAAGGAAAGTCCTTCTAGATGTAAGGCCTGGTTGGGACATAGAGTTACTTACCCTCTATAAATAATACTGTTCTATTTCTAAAGAAATGCCTAGAATGACAGTATGTCTCTCTATCAAATGGAAGCAGAGCAGAGGGAATGAGGGGGATTTCTCAATGACATTAACAGTGAATCAGTCTTTTGAGGAGGGTTCCTATCGCCTCAGGCTAGTGAACTTCTGGGATTTCATCCCCATTAATTGCCTCGTTCAGAGATCAGTGCTTTGTGCCTTCTAGCAATGAATACCGCACAATCAAAGGCGGCTTTGTCATATCAAATGGAACATGTATGTTTACTGTTGAATATTCCCCAAACGTTTCTGAAGGCTTTAACGCTGTGGCCTGAGCCAGATACCTCAGCCAACACATGAGTCTGCTTCCGTCAGCTTAAACCGTCTCCTGAAGCAAACTGGCATTTCATCTGAGTAGTGGAGGGAGGAGAGGCGAGTGCTGAATGACATCCGTCTTTATGCGCTGGCGTTCTTTCTCTTTCTCTCTGTGGCTCCTATTAACTGCTGTTTTGACACAGATCACCGCACTCCCAGCGCTGAATGTTGGTGTCTTTTTTGACAGTGATGTCACATTTTGGTTATCAAATTGTTGGGCGAGGGTCTCATTCCCTGCTGTTTGGGCTGTCTAACTTGAGCTCCTTTCAGGTGCTCTCTCTTCACCCTGTTTTCAATCTACCCAAAACGTGTTAAGAGCAGAGAAGAAACACAATTTAAAACAGAAAATGACAATTTATATGAATACGAATGGATTTCGTTTTTACCAGACCTGTGCCTGCATGCAGGATTTATTTACATAGTTCTGTATCAGTCAAACTCTCGGCCTGTCAGGAAAGAGGAGCTCGTGCCAGCAAGTTGTCTTTTAGTTTAAACAGTTATTTTGACACCCTGCTTGTAATCTTTGGCTCAATTGGCTGTTAGTTATGAGTGTTGATAAAATGACTAGTGTGACATGACAGATCAAATCAAATCAATCAAATTGTATTTGTCACATGCTTCGTAAATAACAGGTGTAGCCTAACAGTGAAATGATTACTTACGGGCCCTTCTCAACAATGCAGAGAGAAAGAAAATAGAGAAATAATAGAAAAGTAGAACATTTAATAACAAAATTAATAATAGATACACAATGAGTAACAATAACTTGGTTAGACTGCATATAAGGGGTACCAGTACTCAGTCAATGTGCAGGGGTACGAGATAATTGAGGTAGATATGTACATATAACTAGGAATAAAGTGACAGATAGTAAGCAGTAGCAGCAGCATATGTGATGAGTCAAAAAACTTAGTGCAAAAAGGGTAATCGCAGATATTCTGTGTAGCTATTTTCATAACTATTTAACTAACTGTTTAGCAGTCTTATGGCTTGGGGGTAGAAGCTGTTCGGGGTCCTGTTGGTTCCAGACTTGGTGCATCGGTACCACTTGCCGTGCGGTTGCAGAGAGAACAGTCTATGACTTGGTGGCTGGAGTCTTTGACCATATTTAGGGCCTTCCTCTGACACCGCCTGGTATAGAGGTCCTTTATGGCAGGGAGCTCGGCCCCAGTAATGTACTGGTACCCTCTTTAGCACCTTGCGGTCGGATGCCGAGCAGTTGTCTTACCAAGCGCTGACGCAACCAGTCAAGATGCTCTCAATGGTGCCGCTGTAGATCTTTTTGAGGATCTGAGGGCCCATGCCAAATATTTTCTGGATCCTGTGGGGGAAGAGGCGATGTCGTGCCCTCTTCACGACTGCATTGGTGTGTTTGGACCATGATATAACCTTAGTGATGTGGACACCGAAGAACTTGAAGCTCTTGACCTGCTCCACTTCAGCCCCGTTGATGTGAATGGGGGTCAGCTTGGCCCTCCGTTTCCTTCAGTCCACGATCAGCTACTTTGTCTTGCTGACGTTGAGGAAGAGGTTGTCTCAGCGTTGTTGGTGATCAGGCCTATCACCATTGTGTCATCTGCAAACTTAATGATGGTGTTGGAGTGAAGACACACTCCTGGTATTCCGTCTGGCCTCGCTCACTCTCTCACAATGACTCAGATTAATCCACATTCTTCAGCTACACTGTTACTCCTGGAGCCCTTTCTTATAAGCTCTGTTATTCCTCTGTGCTCCATGACAATGGGACAGGGCTGAAAATGCTGAGTGATTTCATATCGGGAACATAATATATCTGCCAGTGTCACCTCGGTAGAGCTTTGCTACCCGACCCGAGCCCGACGGGCCCCGACATTATACATCGGGTTAGGGCCGGGTAGAGCCTGTTATTTCATCAATAACTAGGGTACAGGCAGGGCTTAGGTATCACTAAATTGATCACTAACATTCTGAACTGAGCCATTTGAGTGTGCTCTGCTGCGCAGTACAGTCATATCTGACTAAGATCATAACATGGTGTCAGAAGTGCTTTAACCTCATCCAATATAAGACAGGAGATATTATTTCACAGAAAATAATAATGTTCCTTGAGTTTTGTCTGAGTTTAGAGTGACAAAAAGTAGCTAACAGCTAACTGCACTCCATTGTCTCTTTATTGAGCAGAGCAATGGATGCAATGGACACTCACAGACTCAGAGAGCCATGAGCAGAGCACATGCAGAGTGAGGTATAAGCAGGGAGCGAGTGAAATACAGAGAGGAGCAGCTAATGGATTTACTAACAGAGAAAGTTATTTCTGATTTCGGGTTTCAGGCAGGTCGGCCCTTACATTTGGCAGACGCAAGCAGGCCTGGGTAGGGTAGGGTAGGGCCTGAACGTCACGGGCTTGGGTAGGGCTTGGTTGTCACGGATTCAGCCGAGGCTGCTCCTCCTCCTTGCTCGGGCAGGCTTCGGCGTTCATCGTCCCCGGAGTACTAGCTGCTGCTGATCGATGTTTCAGTGTTTGTCTTGTTTGGTCTTTATTGTTTACACCTGTTTCCCATTATGTTTTATTGTGTTCCCTTTATAACCCTCTGTTTCTCATTGTGTATTGTGCGTAATTGTTTTGGTCGTTGCGGCAGTTGCCCATGTGTGCGGGTCTTATTATTTCCTCTCTGTTTGAGGTTGCCTTTGTACTTTGTGTTTTGCACTGCATCCAGTAAAGTTTCTGCCAGTAGCTCGGTGTCCTGCTCTTGACTTCGCCTACCGCATACACGTCGCTGTGACAGAATTACGCACCTTCAGACATGGAGTCAGCAGGAGCGGCGGTGCCAGCTGGATCAATAGAAGAGCGCGTAGAACAACAAGCGGCTATGATCCAGGCTCTCGGCACCGCCATGGAACAGGTGGTGAAAACCGTGGAGCGATGGGAAAGAAGAAGTTGGTCTACACCTCCTCCGACGATACCACCACCATCAGCAATGCCCATCGCTTCCTCTCTGGGGTCCAGTGGGATTCGGCTCTCGCTCCCGAGGGCTTATGATGGCACAGCTGCCGGGTGTCAGGGTTTCCTGCTCCAGGTGGAACTCTACCTGGCAACCATCCACCCGGCGCCCTCGGGATACGAGAGCGTGTCCGCCCTCATCTCCTGTCTGTCCGGCAAGGCGCTGGAGTGGGCTAACGCCGAGTGGGGGGGAATAGACGCCGCTACAGTCAACTATGCGGAGTTCACCCGCCGCTTCAGGGCAGTATTCGATCATCCACCAGAGGGTAAGGCGGCGGGTGAACGTCTATTCCACCTTCGACAGGGGAGGAGGAGCGCGCAGGAGTTCGCACTGGACTTCCGGACACTGGCTGCCAACGCGGGATGGAATGAGAGGGCCCTCATCGACCACTACAGATGTAGCCTGAGGGAGGACGTGCGTCGGGAATTGGCCTGCAGGGACACCAACCTAAACTTCGATCAACTGGTGGACATGTCGATTCGCCTGGACACCCTGTTGGCTACCCGCGGACGTCCGGACTCGGGCCATCCATTCCATCCCCCAGCACTTCCGAGCCGACCCCTATGGAGCTCGGAGGTGCTGGTACTAGGAGAGAGACCAGGACAGAGGCCGTCCCCTGCACCAACTGTGGCCGCAAAGGACACACTGCTGGTCGGTGCTGGGGAGGGTCTCCTCGGAATCGAGGCAGTAGGCCGCAAACTGATGAGTTATTCCAGGTGAGTAGGCGCCCAACTCACCCAGAGCTCCCTGTTGCGCATGTGTGTATTAAAGTTGTGTTTCCCGAGGTTTCTCCTCATTCCCAGCATAAGGCGCTAGTCGATTCAGGCGCAGCTGGGAATTTTATCGATCGCCATTTCACCCATAAGTTAGGGATTCCTATAGTTCCAGTGGATGTGCCCTTCCCTATCCATGCCCTAGATAGTCGCCCTTTGGGGTCTGGGTTGATTAGGGAGGTCACGGCGCCGCTCAGGATGAAAAGGCAGGAGGGCCATGAGGAGATAATTCGGTTCTATTTGATTGACTCTCCTGCGTTTCCTGTGGTGTTGGGGCTTCCCTGGTTGACGTCTCACGACCCCAACATTTCATGGCAACAGAGGGCTCTCAAGGGATGGTCTGATCAGTGTGTCGGGAGGTGTGTGGGTGTTTCCGTAGGGGCCACGACGGTGGAAAGTCCGAACCAAGTTCCCACCATGCACATTACCACCTGAATATGCCGATTTGGCTCTCGCCTTCTGTAAAAAGAAGGTTCACTCAATTATCACCCCATCGACAGGGGGATTGTGCGATAAACCTCCAAGTAGGTGCTGCGCTTCCCAGTAGCCATGTGTATCCTCTGTCTCAGGCGGAGACGGCGGCTATGGAAACATATGTCGCCGAATCGCTGAGACAGGGATACATACAGCCGTCCACTTCCCCTGCGTCCTCAAGTTTCTTTTTTGTGAAGAAGAAAGATGGGGGTTTACGCCCGTGTATTGACTACCGTGGTCTCAATCAGATCACCATCAAATACAGCTATCCTCTCCCTCTGATTGCTAGTATGATGGAGTCATTACACGGGGCGCGATTCTTCACAAAATTGGATCTCAGGAGCGCGTACAACCTGGTGCGCATTAGGGAGGGAGATGAGTGGAAGACAGCATTCAGTACCACCTCGGGTCACTATGAGTACCTCGTCATGCCATACGGGTTAATGAATGCTCCTTCAGTCTTCCAATCGTTTGTGGATGAGATTTTCCGGGACTTACATGGACAGGGTGTAGTGGTGTATATTGATGACATTCTAATATACTCCGCTACCCGCGCAGAGCATGTGTCCCTGGTTCGTCGGGTGCTTGGTAGACTGTTGGAGCATGACCTGTATGCAAAGGCGGAGAAATGTCTGTTCTTCCAGGAGTCCATCTCCTTCCTGGGACACTGGTTAGTACGCGTCAGGTGTGGAGATGGAGATTGACCGTGTTTCAGCCGTGCGCAATTGGCCGACTCCCTCCACGGTGAAGGAGGTGCAGTGGTTCTTGGGTTTTGCCAATTACTACCGGAGGTTTATCCGGGGCTTTGGGCAGGTAGCAGCTCCCATTACCTCTCTGCTAAACGGCCGGTGCGTCTGCAGTGGTCGGCTGAGGCGGACTGGGCTTTTAGGCATCTGAAGGACCTGTTTACCTCGGCTCCGGTGCTGGCACATCCGGATCCCTCTTTGGCGTTCCAAGTTGAGGTGGATGCGTCCGAGGCTGGGATCGGTGCTGTACTGTCTCAGCGCTCGGGTACGCCACCTAAACTCTGCCCCTGTGCTTTCTTTTCTAAGAAGCTCAGTCCGGCGGAGCGCAATTATGATGTGGGGGACAGGGAGCTGTTAGCTGTGGTGCAAGCCCTGAAGGTGTGGAGGCATTGGCTTGAGGGGGCTAAACACCCTTTTCTCATTTTGACTGAGTACATCCGGGCGGCGAGGAGGCTGAACCCTCGCAAGGCCAGGTGGGCTATGTTTTTCACCCGATTTGTATTTACGCTCACCTATAGACCAGGGTCACAGAACGCTAAGGCAGACGCCCTGTCCCGACTATATGATACAGAGGAGAGGTCCATTGAGCCTACTCCCATACTTCCGGAGTCTTGTCTGGTGGCACCGGTGGTATGGGAGGTTGATGCGGACATCGAGCGGGCGTTACGTACCGATCCTACTCCCCCACAGTGTCCAGAGGGTCGGACGTACGTGCCGCTCGAGGTTCGTGATCGATTAATATATTGGGCTCACATGTCACCTTCCTCTGGCCATCCTGGTATTGGATGGACAGTGCACTGCCTTAGTGGAAAGCACTGGTGGCCCACTTTGGCTAAGGATGTGAGGGTTTATGTTTCCTCCTGCTCGGTGTGCGCTCAGTGTAAGGCGCCTAGACACCTACCCAGAGGGAAATTACAACTCCTACCCGTTCCACAACGACCGTGGTCTCACCTCTCGGTGGATTTCGTCACGGACCTTCCCCCCTCCCAGGGAAATACGACGATCTTGGTCGTTGTGGATCGGTTTTCAAAGGCCTGCCATCTCATTCCTATACCAGGTCTCCCTACAGCCCTACAAACTGCTGACGCCCTGTTTACACACGTCTTCCGGCACTACAGGGTACCTGAGGATATAGTGTCTGATCGGGGTCCCCAGTTCACCTCTAGAGTCTGGAGGGCGTTTATGGAACGTCTGGGGGTCTCGATTAGCCTTACCTCAGGGTTTCACCCCGAGAGTAATGGGCAGGTGGAGAGAGTGAACCAGGATGTGGGTAGGTGTCTGAGGTCCTATTGCCAGGACCGGCAGGGGGAGTGGTCGGAATATATCCCCTGGGCAGAAATAGCCCAAAACTCACTTCGCCACTCCTCAACTAACCTTACGCCTTTTCAATGTGTGCTAGGTTATCAGCCGGTCCTGGCACCTTGGCATCAGAGCCAGATCGAAGACCCTGTGGTGGACGAGTGGTTTCGGCGCTCGGAGGAAACCTGAAACGCTGCGCATGTCCATCTACAGCGAGCGATCAGGCGGCAAAAAGCGAGCGCCGATCGCCACCGCAGTGAGGCTGCGGTGTATGCATCGGGAGATCGGGTCTGGCTCTTGACCCGAAACCTGCCCCTTCGCCTGCCCTGCAGGAAGCTGGGTCGGCGGTTTGTGGGGCCATTTAAAGTCCTGAGCAGATTGAACGAGGTATGTTATAGGTTACAACTGCCCATTAATTACCGCATGAACCCCTCGTTCCATGTGTCTCTCCTCAGGCCGGTAGTAGCTGGTCCACTCCAGGAGAGTGAGGTACGAGAGGCTCCTCCGCCCCCGCTGGACATCGAGGGGGCTCCGGCGTACTCAGTCCATTCCATCTTGGATTCGAGGCATCGGATGGGGGGCCTGCAGTATCTCGTGGAGTGGGAGGGGTACGGTCCGGAGGAACGGTGCTGGGAGGAACGGTGCTGGGAGGAACGGTGCTGGGTCCCTAGGAGGGACATCCTAGATCCCTCCATGTTGAGGGATTTCCACCGGAGTCATCCGGGGTCGGCGCACGGCTGGAGCCGCGCGTCAAGGGTGGGGTACTGTCACGGATTCAGCCGAGGCTGCCCCTCCTCCTTGCTCGGGCAGGCTTCGGCGTTCATCGTCCCCGGATTACTAGCTGCTGCCGATCGATGTTTCTGTGTTTGTCTTGTTTGGTCTTTATTGTTTACACCTGTTTCCCATTATGTTTTATTGTGTTCCCTTTATAACCCTCTGTTTCTCATTGTGTATTGTGCGTAATTGTTTTGGTCGTTGCGGCAGTTGCCCATGTGTGCGGGTCTTATTATTTCCTCTCTGTTTGAGGTTGCATTTGTACTTTGTATTTTGCACTGCATCTAGTAAAGTTTCTGCCAGTAGCTCGGTGTTCTGCTCTTGACTTCGCCTACCGCATACACGTCGCTGTGACATTGGGCTTAAAATTCATGCCCTTGCAGGGCTCTACACCTCGATAGAAGAAAAACTACTGTACGTATCAAGACATTTTGTATTTAATAAAAAAAATAAAAATTGGTTGAGTTATTGCTATAAAAAGTAACAATTTACAAAGTTATTTAGCAAAAACAAACGGAGAAGAGACACAGGCAAACAATACGCCGCCATTTTCATGACAACGGAAATATCCAACCCTAACTTTATCTAGGTTTTATTAGGGGCCTTTTTTATTTTCTTATCAGTGACAGATACAGCACACATATTAATCAATAATTCAAACCAGTGGAGGCTGCTGAGGGGAGGACACTCATAATAATGGCTTGAACGGAGCGAATGGAATGGCATTAAACACATGGAAACCATGTGTTTGATGTATTTGATACCCTCCACCTATTCCGCTTCAGCCATTACCACGAGCCTGTCCTCCCCAATTAAGGTGCCACCAACCTCCTGTGATTCAAACATACAATGATTTGTGTCTCTTTATGATGGCATATACAGTTGAAGTCAGAAGTTTACATACACCTTAGCCAAATACATTTAAACTCAGTTTTTCACAAACCCTGTCTTAGGTCAGTTAGGATCACCACTTTATTTTAAGAATGTGAAATGTCAGAATAATACTAGAGAGAATTATTTATTTAAGCTTTTATTTATTTCATCACATTCCCAGTGGGAATGCCTTTAAATTGTTTAACTTGGGTCAAACGTTTCACCACTTTATTTTAAGAATGTGAAATGTCAGATTTTTTATTTATTTTATTTATTTCACCTTTATTTAACCAGGTAGGCCAGTTGAGAACAAGTTCTCATTTACAACTGCGACCTGGCCAAGATAAAGCAAAGCAGTGCAATAAAAACAACAACACAGAGTTACATATGGGGTAAACAAAACATAAAGTCAAAAATACAACACAAAATGTATATACAGTGTGTGCGAATGTAGTAAATTATGGAGGTAAGGCAATAAATAGGCCATAGTGCAAAATAATTACAATTAGTATTAACACTGGAATGATAGATGTGCAAAAGATGATGTGCAAATAGAGATAATGGGGTGCAAATTAGCAAAATATATAACAATATGGGGATGAGGTAGTTGGATGGGCTAATAACAGATGGGCAGTGTACAGGTGCAGTGATCGGTAAGCTGCTCTGACAACTGACGCCTAAAGTTAGTGAGGGAGACAAGAGTCTCCAGCTTCAGAGATTTTTTGCAGTTCGTTCCAGTCATTGGCAGCAGAGAACTGGAAGGAATGGCGGCCAAAGGAGGTGTTGGCTTTGGGGATGACCAGTGAGATATACCTGCTGGAGCGCAGACTACGGGTGGGTGTTGCTATGGTGACCAGTGAGCTAAGATAAGACAGGGATTTGTCTAGCAGTGATTTATAGATGACCTGGAGCCAGTGGGTTTGGCGACGAATATGTAGTGAGGGCCAGCCAACAAGAGCGTACAGGTCACAATGGTGGGTAGTATATGGGGCTTTGGTGACAAAACGGATGGCACTGTGATAGACTACATCCAATTTGCTGAGTAGAGTGTTGGAGGCTATTTTGTAAATGACATCGCCAAAGTCAAGGATCGGTAGGATAGTCAGTTTTACGAGGGCATGTTTGGCAGCATGAGTGAAGGAGGCTTTGTTGCAAAATAGGAAGCTGATTCTAGATTTAACGTTTGATTGGAGATGCTTAATGTGAGTCTGGAAGGAGAGTTTACAGTCTACCCAGACACCTAGGTATTTGTAGTTGTCCACATACTCTAGGTCAGACCCGCCGAGAGTAGTGATTCTAGTTGGGTGGGCAGGTGTAAGCAGCGTTCGGTTGAAGAGCATGCATTTAGTTTTACTAGTGTTTAAGAGCAGTTGTAGGCTACGGAAGGAGTGTTGTATGGCGTTGAAGCTCGTTTGGAGGTTTGTTAACACAGTGTCCAATGAAGGGCCAGATGTATAGAAAATGGTGTCGTCCGCACAGAGGTGGATCCGAGCGTCACCAGCAGCAAGAGCAACATCATTGATATACACAGAGAATAGAGTCCGCCCGGGAATTGAACCCTGTGGCCCCCATAGAGACTGCCTAGGTCCCCTTTGTCTTTATCTCTGCGGTGACAGGTCGAAAGCCTTGGCCAGGCTAACGGCTCACATCATAGAGACTGGGGGCATGGGCAAGTTGCAGCAGAGGGTGCAGAGCTGGTGGCCGGGGTAGTGGTAGCCAGGTGGAAAGCATGGCCAGCCGTAGCAAAATACTTGTTGAAATTCTCGATTATTGTAGATTTATCGGTGGTGACAGTGTTTCCTAGCCTCAGTGCAGTGGGCAGTTGGGAGGAGGTGCTCTTATTTTCCATGGACTTTACAGTGTCCCAAAACAGTTAGAAAAAGCTAGCCTTTGCTTTCCTAACTGATTGTGTACATTGGTTCCTGACTTCCCTGAAAAGTTGCATATCGTGGGGGCTGTTCGATGCTAATGCAGTACGCCACAGGATGTTTTTGTGCTGGTCAAGGGCAGTCAAGTCTGAGGAGAACCAGGGGCTATATCTGTTCTTAGTTCTGAATTTTTTGAATGGGGCATGCTTATTTATGAAAGCACTTTTAAAGAACAACCAGGCATCCTCTACTGACGGAATGAGGTCAATATCCATCCAGGATACCTGGGCCAGGTCAATTAGGAAGGCCTGCTCGCTAAAGTGTTTTAGGGAGCGCTTGACAGTGATGAGGGGTGGTCGTTTGACCACGGACCCATTACGGAAGCAGGCAATAAGGCAGTGATCGCTGAGATCCTGGTTGAAGACAGCGGAGGTGTATTTAGAGGGTAAATTTGTCAGGATGATATCTATGAGGGTGTCCATGTTTACGGATTTTGGGTTATAACTGGTCGGTTCGTTGATAATTTGTGTGAGATTGAGGGCATCTAGTTTAGATTGTAGGTTGGCCGGGGTGTTAAGCATATCCCAGTTTAGGTCACCAAGCAGTACAAACTCTGATGATAGATGGGGGGCAATCAGTTCACATATGGTGTCCAGGGCACAGCTCGGGGCTGAGGGGGGTCTGTAGCAAGCGGCAACAGTGAGAGACTTATTTCTGGAAAGGTGGATTTTTAGAAGTAGAAGCTCAAACTGTTTGGGCACAGACCTGGATAGTATGATAGAGGTCTGCAGGCTATCTCTACAGTAGATTGCAACCCCACCCCATTTGGCAGTTCTATCGAGACTGAAAATATTGTAGTTGGGGATGGACATTTCTGATTTTTTGGTGGCCTTCCTAAGACAGGATTCAGACACTGCTAGAATATCAGGGTTGGTGGAGTGTGCTAACGCAGTGAATAACTCAAACTTAGGGAGGAGGCTTCGGATGTTAACATGCAAGAAACCAATGCTTTTACGGTTACAGAAGTCAACAAATGATAACGCCTGGGGAGTAGGAGTGATAGTCGGGGCTACAGGGCCTGGGTTAACCTCTACATCACCAGAAGAACAGAGGAGGAGTAGAATAAGGATACGGCTAAAGGCTTTAAGAACTGGTCTTCTAGTGCGTTGGGTACAGAGAAAAAAAGGGGCAGATTTCCAGGCGTGGTAGAATAGATTCAGGGCATTATGTACAGACAAGGATATGGAAGGATATGAGTACAGTGGAGGTAAACCTAAGAGTAACGATGAAAGAGATAGCATCATTGGAGGCACCGATTGAGTCGGTCTCCGCGTGTATGGGGGGTGGGACAAAGGAGCTGTCTAAGGCAGGTCGAGCTGGGCTGGGGGCTCTACAGTGAAATAGTACAATAAGAAATAGCCCAAGCAGCAATAGGCTAGGCATATTGACATTGGAGAGAGGCATAAAGCAATCACAGGTGTTATTCGAGAGAGCTAAGACAACAGCTGGTAATGGCGACAAAGTTTGGGCTAAGGCTAAACATAAACAGGATGCGGTACCGTATAAAGGAACAGTCCAGCAGGCATCAGCTGTATAGCTGAGTTATCATAAGGTCCGGTGAACAGCAATAGGAGAGTTTGGAGGTAGTTCGGGGGCTACTACAGCACTGGCGAGCAAGAGGTCCGGCTTGCGTGTGCTAGCGGATGGATCTTCGTGGTCGACGTCGTAACGGGAAGCCTGTTGAAACCACATCAGACGATTTCGTCGGCAAACTAGTCGTGTTGGATCGGCGGGGCTCCGTGTCAACACTTGGAGGTCCCGTCCGGTTGACAGAGAGGTAGATAGCCGGGAGATGGGCTTGGCTCGAGGCTAGCTCAAGGCTAACTGGTGCTTGCCAAGGGGCAATGGTAATTAGCCAACGACAACAGCCATTTGGTTGCAGCTAGCTGGTTGCGATGATCCGGCGCTAGGGTCCAGTGATTCAGGCAGAAAATCCGATATGCTCTGGGTCGATAGCACACTGTGCAGACTGGATGACAAATTGTCCAGGCTAGAGCTAGAGCTGGCTGGTGGGTAGTGCAGGCCACGGACAATGGTGAAGACGCTAACGGTGGCTAATAGCAAGTAGCCATTCGGTTTCAGCTAGGCTAGTTTCAGCTTCAGGTTCTTGATAAAAGTTATAAAGAAATAATAGAATCCTTTCCATGTTGGGTGAGGCGGGTTCCAGGAAAGTATAGTTAGTTAAAGAATGAAAAGTAAAATTGAGAAATATATACAAAATATACAAGGACAGAAAAAAACACGACCGCACTGCTACGCCATCTTGGATTCATCAGAATAATAGTAGAGAGAATTATTTATTTCAGCTTTTATTTCTTTCATCACATTCCCAGTGGGTCAGAAGTTTACATACACTCAATTAGTATTTGGTAGCATTGCCTTTAAATTGTTTAACTTGGGTCAAATGTTTCAGGTAGCCTTCCACAAGCTTCCCACAATAAGTTGGGTACATTTTGGCCCATTCCTCCTGACAGAGCTGGTGTAACTGAGTCAGCTTTGTAGGCCTCCTTGCTCGCACACGCTTTTTCAGTTCTGCCCACAAATGTTCTATAGGATTGAGGTCAGGGCTTTGTGATGGCCACTCCAATACCTTGACTTTGTTGTCCTTAAGCCATTTTGCCACAACTTTGGAAGTATGCTTGGGGTCATTGTCCATTTGGAAGACCCATTGCGACCAAGCTTTAACTTCCTGACTGATGTCTTGAGATGTTGCTTCAATATATCCACATAATTTTGTTTCCTCATGATGCCATCTATTTTGTGAAGTGCACCAGTCCCTCCTGCAGCAAAGCATCCCCACAGCATGATGCTGCCACCCCCGTGCTTCACGGTTGGAATGGTGTTCTTCGGCTTGCAAGCATCCCCCATTTACTTTTTTACCTGTTTCCTCCAGCATCTTCACAAGGTCCTTTGCTGTTGTTCTGGGATTGATTTGCACTTTTCGCACCAAAGTATGTTCAACTCTAGGAGACAGAACGCGTCTCCTTCCTGAGCGGTATGACGGCTGCATGGTCCCATGGTGTTTATACTTGCGTACTATTGTCTGTACAGATGAACGTGGTGCCTTCAGGCATTTGGAAATTGCTCCCAAGGATGAATCAGACTTGTGGAGGTCTACAATTATTTTTCTGAGGTCTTGGCTGATTTCTTTTGATTTTACCCATGATGTCAAGCAAAGAGGCACTGAGTTTGAAGGTAGGCCTTGAAATACATCCACAGGTACACCTCCAATTGACTCAAATGATGTCAATTAGCCTATCAGAAGCTTCTAAAGCCATGGAATTTTCCAAGCTGTTTAAGGCACAGTCAACTTGGTGTATGTAAACTTCTGACTCACTGGAATTGTGATACAGTGAATTATAAGTGAAATAATCTGTGTCAATAATTACTTGTGTCATGGACAAAGTAGATGTCCTAACCGACTTGCCAAAACTATAGTTTGTTAACAAGGAATTTGTGGAGTGGTTGAAAAACGAGTTTTAATGACTCCAACCTAAGTGTATGTAAACTTCCGACTTCAACTGTAGATCTGCCACTCTACAGGAAGTGTTGAGGAGGGTTGTGGTGGGAGACATCCAGATTTCCCACTGCTGATTAATCTGCCTTGATCGCTTCAGCTCCTGTAATTCATTGCTGTCCGTTTGTATAGCCTTTTAGAACTCTGTGTGAAAGTTGACCCTCAATTGCGAAGTATTTGTTACTAATTGGATAATAATTGGTGCAGGTGCAGTAAACTGGGATTTTATCACATTTGTGTCTTAAATTGGGAAATGTTAGTGGCACCAAGCCAGGAGAGGACTGCTCAGCTGCACACTCACAATTTTTGGAGATGTATTTTTATTAGTCCCTTTTTCTCGCTTTCTCTCTCTCTCTCTCTCTCTCTCTCTCTCTCTCTCTCTCTCTCTCTCTCTCTCTCTCTCTCTGTTTATGGAATACTGTTCAATCAAGTTTAGAGCTACAGAGGGTCATGGGTCGACCTCACAACTTATTTCCTCATCTAACCTGGGCATAGAAGTCCAGTTTGTCATTCCTATGTTTTCCTAGTATAGTATAGGCCTAGTCTTTGACACTTGCAGCACATGTGCTTTACAAATTAAAGTCTAAAGTATGCTGCCAACAGACCATGGACACTTTTGATTTTCCGAATCACATAGTGTAACATGCTGCATCTGTTTGATAACATTTATTTGATTTTTTATTGTAGACTAATATTTCTAACCTTGCAAAGCAACTACAATACAACTATACTGTGTTCCTTTAGAAGAGGTCATGTTTTGGAGAACGATCATACTTGGTTAGCCACAATATGAACATCCCTAGTCCTGTGTAGCTCAGTTGGTAGAGCATGGCACTTGCAACGCCAGGGTTGTGGGTCTGATTCCCACGGGGGGTCAGTATGAAAAAAAAAATGTATGCACTCACTAACTGTAAGTCGCTCTGGATAAGAGCGTCTGCTAAAATATACAAAAAATATACCTTCAAAACTTTTACTGTCAAGGAAAATATTATACTGAGATATACTCCTCTTTGAACTGTAAATATGTTGTGTTCGGAAAAATATACGATTAAACTGTTAGCTCGGTAATTCTATGAATCTGAAAATGCAGTGCTCCAACCTCAAATAAACAAATAATCCACACTTCTAAGCAAAGCCCATCTCTCATCTATTTGGATTAGAAAGAGAAAGGAATGTTAGCTTTATTGTCTGAGGAAGACCTGCATTTTTACTGTATCCCCCTTCTCCATTTAGCCCTGCTTAGCCAAATTACCTCTTAATAAAAGCACAAAGTGAGGCTTCCTCGGCGGAGCATAATTGAAGCGTTTTCCCTTCTAGTTTAAAGTGCAGTGTATTAATGAAGGTGATAGGAGTGGGGGTGGATGTCAAAGAAGAAGGGGTGTGTGTGCTTGGGGGTGGTGCTCCACAGCTACCTGCTCACAGACACACACTTTGAGAACCTTTTTTGTTCGTATGGAAATGCAGCTCCATGTTTCAATTGAAAGTAGCGGGTTCTGGAACGGGGACCACGAGCATCGGTAATGAACCTGCAGTTATCTCTGTGGCCTCCCCGTCACTAAAGCTCACTGCCTTCTCTAATCCGCCTTTCCTCCCTTAATACTACACAGACGGGAAATCTGTTTGGAGTACCCATAATGAAGAATATATATGTTTATAAATATTTCAAATTTTGTTTGCTCATGAGTACACTTAAAAAAAATCCATCTTTCATTTTGATTTGTCTGTCGCTCCCCCTCCCTGTGGTGCACCATATCTGGACATAAAACCCTCCCTTGTATCCACTCACTAGAAATTAAATTCCTATCCATCGAGATGTCTTTAAGGTGCAAATTGTAGTGTGAAAGTCACGCATTTATCTGAACTCCTGTCAATGCCTTTGATAAGGGGATTGCAGTTGATTTACCTGACTGGGTGAATGTGAAGAGAGGTACACCCTGTTTTCTTTCAACCTTATCACAAATCAACACAAACAGATGTTAATTCAACTTTAAGACAATTCTGTGACAAATTAGCATATCATGATTTCATTCGTGGTGGATGGCGGTAAGTTTCCATCAAACTGGCTTCTTGTGAATAAAAGGCTGTGCGCAATGACGTAGCACACAAAAAGCACTTTGTCGTATAACCTTTGATTTAACAGAAATTCTATGTTTTTTCATCCCATTTTTAACTTAGTCGAATTAAGACCAATATTTATTGGAAAGGAGCTCATCACCGTGCGCTTTCACCACCATGTGAAGTTCATCAGAACTTATTTCATCTATAGCCTAATACACTCGTAGTGGGAGGACCACACAACATAGCATCGCATGTCTGAAAATGTACTTTGACATGATGTTTATACCATCAATAATTGCACAAAAATGTGTTTACACTGCAATTTTCCACATAATCTAATCACAGACAAAAAAGTATCCACTCTAGCGTATTTAGTTTTGTCGACATTTAGGAAATCTACAGACAATTTGTTTCCATCAGTAATTTTTTTTAAATCTTACAGTTACTCTACTCACATAAAAATGGTTGGATGGAAATCTGGTTACTGTTATTTATTTATTCTTTAATGTGTTGTTACACAGTTGCTGTATAATTTTTGTCAAATGCACTTTAAAGTCCATGATCATATGGTGTGTTCAGCGATCTTCATCACACAGTTGTCTGCTACATCTACTTGATCAATATTCTCTAGCTCGTTTCAGGATTATAAGCATCCATGTCAATATTTGACATCAGACACAGTGTCCTTCGTGTCAATATAACACATAATTGTAATCCTCAATGAAAAAAGTACTATCATATTTTGAGATGAAGATTGAGATGTTGTAGAGTATTGGTGTGACTATTGTGTATAGCCTATATTCTGTCACTAGGTCCTCTCTGGATCTGTAATGCATGTTTAGCCTTTGTGAGTAGTTTGTATTCAGTCATAATAATGGAACATTGTCCATAACCTCTCAAAGGGAACACAACATAGTGTGACAATAGGGTCTGGCTGCTGCCACACAGTACATTGTGGTTAGCAGTACTACAGGCTAGTAGTGATTATTTCTTCACTTGGTGATGACAAGATTGTCTCAGTGGATTCAAAGGAAGGGCCACTAACCTTTTGGGGAAATGGACGGATTCCAGCAGGATAGAGGAGATTGGAGATGAGTGAAGACAAAATGAATGTGCTTAAAGCGCACTGGAAAGTGGTTCCATGGAGTAGGGTGTAAGACGTCTTAAAAATATCTGAAGGGATGAGAAGCATATACGTATCTTGGAACTATACTAAGTGTCCATGGATACACCTTGTATGACAGAGAAATTAGGAGCAGTGGAGAGAGAGAGAGGTCTTCACCACTTAGTACTGGAGATACTGGGGCTGTACATTAAGTGAACACATGGTTTCTGACCTATGCCTACAAAGGGACTGCCATCATGCTGTGGGATTTGCTTTTTGTGATCTGGAGGTTAAGTAATGGGTAATTAATGCACCCCTCCACCTACAATGTTTAAAGGAAACACACACACCGAGCGAGTTGCATTCATCATGAAGAAGTAATTATAAAATAATCCCTCATTCACAAACTGCATTGTGTCTGTGAACTCAGGGAACGGAGGCAATATAATGAAGAAACAGATGAACAAATAAGGACAGTGAGCTTTTGTCAATCTGATGATAAGGCAGCTCCTGCTCGGTGCTCGGAGAAAAGCAGCGGAGCACCTATACATGACAAAAATATTATTGTCGGGTGGCTGAGTATTTGTGCAGCAACCTATGTTACAAGGTCAGGCTCATTAGGGCTGGCAGCCAGCTAAAGACGGCTCTCTGAAAAGCTTGTGGCACCCAGCAAGGAAGCCGTCTAAAGAGAAAGTCTGCTGCCAGGATGACTGCCTGTAATAAGGGGGGAAATCTTCCAATGTGGCTTTCGGTCCCTTTTTAAATAAGGTCCTCGGTTTTCTTTGTTGATTTTCTGTCTGTCCCTCATCTGGGTTTTCAATTCTAATTTGATTTTTTGAAATCATCCATTGTTTCAATGCTTGATTGACGTGGGTTGTGCATTAATTCTTAATGAATACCTGATTCCTGGATAAAACTGCTCTTTCCATGGTAATTAATTCAAGAGATATGGGCTATAATTTGCTAGTGAACATAATTGAATGAAGATTTGTATCCCTTATATAAGACAGCAATATCTGTTTTTAAATGCATTTCTATCGCCAGTGTGTTAGTATTTTACCATATGCAGTATTTTGATGATCATTTAGTTCTCATTAATAGTTGAATTGTTGAATAATTTGATGCAATGTCATGTATCCAATGGATGGAGGGTGTGTTTTGGGTCTCTCATTCCCAAAATAATTGGTAAGAGTGTGTGCTTGTGTGTGTTTAAACAAATATGAATATGAGCGATTTTGCATTTGTGTCTCTTTATGAAATACATTTTGTGTCTGTATATCTCTTTATTTACAATGTCGTGTGACCTATAAAAGAGAGAAATATTCTGATAGCCAGTCTTCATAAAAGTAGGAATCGTAATGGGAATTGTTTCTCTGTACACTCGTTCAATTTCCCTTGTAGGACCTTCAAGCGTGTTAACCCTCACAAGGCTGACGGCCCAGACGGCATCCCAAGCAGCATCCTCAGAGCATGCGCAGACCAGCTGGCTGGAGTGTTTATGGACATTATCAACCTCTCACTATCCCAGTCTGTCGTCCCTTCTTGCTTCAAAATGGCCACTATTGTTCTTGTACCCAAGCAAGCCAAGGTAACTGAACTAAATGACTATCGCCCCGTAGCAATCACTTCTGTCATCATGAAGTGCTTTGAAAGTCAAGGACCATATCACCTCCACCATACCCGACACCCTTGACCCACTACAATTTGCATACTGCCCCAACAGATCCACGTACGATGCAATTGCATTTGATTACTTCTACAGTGCTATTTGGGTTGTTAATCAGATTCGTCCCGTCGTTCTTGATTTCTTGTATTTTTTTGTATAATTTTTCCCCCTTACATTTGAATTGTTTCACATTTTACCGCATTTTTTGAAGCTAGTAACATAAGCATTTCACTGCACCCGCTATAACACCTGCTAAACTTTGTACGCGAACAATAAACTTTTATTTGAGTTCCGAAGCAGCCTTGAGCTGCTTGTTGGAGGCTATGCTGACTGATATAAGCCTGTGTATATATTGTATATACCTCAACATGTTCCTGCAAGGCCTCATGGTCCATGGGAGGTACAGTATGTATGGGTTATTGGGAGTTGAGTTGAGTGTGGATTAGAAATCCCAGGGTGTTTGACTCAGCCAGGTTACAGTGTGGTGGTGGCCCACTGGATGTTAAGCAAACAGGAGATAACACCATCATGCTCCACTGTGCATTTCAGGCTTATGACTTCAGCCTGCAACCACTTCCGCCTCCGCTCGACCTGTCCTGTCAGGAGTGCCACCAGGAAACAGCCTCCCACCCCCTCCACCCCCACCCCCACACCCACCCAGACCCCTTCTCTAGAGCATGACATGCTCTGTGTCTCTGGCCTAATCTCAGGATTACCCCCACTCTCCCGTCCACTTCCTGACATAGGACTGACCTGTATACATACACACCGCCACCCACCCACACCAACTCTTCGATCCACCCACCCAGCAGGACACCCACAGCACAGAGCACAGCACATCAGACCATGCAGATTAAACAGCTCACCTCAATCTGCTGCTACATGTCTGCTTCAACCTTAATCCTCTATGAATCCATTATTGATCACAACATTCACATGTGAACGTTTTCATCTAAGTGTGGCCCAAGCAATTGCCTACACTACAGTATTTACCTATAGTATCACCTATACTGTTTGTATACTGTGTGTTTGGTTTAAGTTCAAGGTCAAAGGGTGAGGAAGTCCATCATATTACGAGGCAGGGCCCGCTCTCCTCATAATGTCCTGATGTCATTGAACAAGCCATTGCCACACATTAGTAATTGATGAGCTGTCATTCAGGGACACCCCTCCCATTTAAGCAATAACGTAATGCTTTATAACCACCTCTTTCATCAACATTAGCTGCATGAGTCACCACCTCTCTAAATTACACCTCATTACAATTCACATTTTACACTTTAAATCACGCAGGTGTACTCACTACTCATACTACAGGAATAATTGACTGTGTTTGTCTTGTCCGGTGAACAGGGGTTAAACAACCGATATATATTACGAAGGAGCAAACAGCATCTCTGTGATGCAGATAAGACCTGCCCTGGGCTGTGAGAGGTCCACACAGCTGGAGAAGGCAAACGTCACAGACCTATACACTCATATCTACTGGACACCCTGAATTCCCTCACTCTACTCCCGTACGATACTATACACAGGTAGACTTTTAAGATAAAAGTTATTGTTTACATTTTTCTCTTCTCTCAGCGTTGCAGTGACTGCATTTCACATGATTGTGTATAAGTGAGAAAACACACAATGACACTTTTGTTTACCAAGCACATTGTTCAAGGAAAACTAGTCTGACATTTAAACCACGGGTGTTTTCTGAGCAGGCAAAGCCAAGTGTCAAGTATAAAGTATTGTTTGTTTTCTTTAGCCTCTGGAGTGTGAATCATCCTTTATATTTAGCTTCATTAAATTTGTTTTGATTTAACATACCACATTATGTTTGTATTTCTCAGTAGCCTACTAGTAGTATAGAACAGCTTAAATTACATATATGTGTGTTTTATCAGGACATGTCTCTCATGGCAACTGGCCTGGGGCTCAAGTTACTCATTATTTTGGTCTAGTGATTTTCACTTAGATACCTGAGCCATAATAGTATGCACACTTATGTGTCTATAGACCATTGCTGAAACCATTCAGATGCACACAGGAATGAAACTAGTTCAAATGAACTCTATTGTAAACTGACGACTGACACAAAACAAACTCTGCGACCATCATAAAGGAGAGGTCAAAGAGGATTGGGGCTGGAGTGGTAACTTTGCAGGCAGCCGCCATCTTTTAACAGCTTTCTCCCATGCCTCAGCTCTAAAACTTTCCCATTGTTGGGGTCCTATTCAGGCTGCTTTCAGAGTCATTCGCTATACATTAATTACCACTTTCTTCAATGCGTGGGGAGGCTCCCCGTATGTGCACTCATTTTCAAAGGCACACTTTCTTCCTGCCCTGCCTTTCATATGCAGGACAGTTGAGATTCCTCCCCTGGTATCTCCACTGAAATTCCTCAGCATAAGAATATATTCATTAAGTATTCAACGGTAAGACAAAGGGGAATTTTCATGCTTGCCATGACATGCTTTGCATGCCTTTCATTTGTGCCCAGCCAAGTGTGTTTTTCTAGCAGGTGTCCCCTTAGCCATACAACAGGGTTAGACCGGAGGACTAACCAGATTGAGACCTTAGTCCTGGTTTCCGTCAGCACTGACCATTGAAAGGGAAGGGAAAACAAGACAAAGTCAAACCAAATATTTGTCCTGGATTGTCTGCAGTGAGGCCCTAGTTATTAGTATATCAACAAAGGCCACTTTGTCATTCAGTAACAGCACCTTTCTATTCTTGCCAAACAACTGATTTGCTTTTCACCCATCTTTTTGGGTGAAGTTTTAAATCCAAATGGAGTGAAGCATGGCAGAACTGAATAAATCCTTACACTGTGATTTTCAAAGGGGCATAGGTGGACCTCTTTTGGAGAGCTATTTTCAAAGAGATGGCTTGACGGCGGAGGGAAGCAGGGGCGGACTGGGACCAGAAATCGTCTCTGGCATTTCTGACAAACCAGACATTTTTTAAATTTTTTTCCTTGAGGCCCCCAGATCGGCTAATTGTTTTCCCTCGATGCCCCCATTTGACACGACTTACTCCGAGGCTGACTCCTCTCCATGTTCGGGCAGGCTTCGGCGTTCGTTGTCACTGGCCTTCTAGCCACTGCTGCTCCTCATCTCATCATTCCATTTGTTTTGTCTTGTTTATTACACACACCTGGTTCAAATCCCCTCATCAGTACCTGTATAAGTGTTCCCTCTGCCCCATTGTCTTTGTGTGTGATTGTTCATTGTAGAGGATATATAACTCGGTGGAGCTAGTTGTATTATGTATTCGCCGGGATATTCACCCGTGTGCCTTGTCTTCCACAGTGCGCCGTTTACCGCAGTGGTGTATATTACGGATTGCTGCGTACCTCTGTTTATTTGAATAAACCATTTATTCCATGATTTCCTCTCCTGCGCCTGACTCCGTCCAACATCACCCGTTACAGAATCACACACCCAAACAATATGGAGTCCGGGAACATTCGAACATGCTAGCCAGCTTGGGCAAGGTGATGGATCGGGTTCTCCAGGTCATCCAACGCCTGGAGAAGAGAGGACCCAACCCTTTGAGACCAGCTGAGCGACCGGATCCAGCCACCCACACCCCAGCACCCAGAGGGATTCACCTTTCCCGACCGAGGGAGTACGACGGGACAGCGGCCCGCTGCCAGGGTTTCCTGCTGCAGATGGAACTCTATTTCTCCACCATCAGCCCGGCTCCCTCGCAGCGGGAGAAGGTGTCCGCCCTCGTCTCCTGCCTCTCTGCAAAGCCCTGGAGTGGGCCAACATGGTCTGGAGTGAAGGAGGAGCCGCGTTGGACAACTACGGGGAGTTTGCTCGCCTCTTCTGGGCCGTCTTCAATCACCCTCCCAAAGGGAGAGAGGCGGGCGAGCGGCTGGTCCATTTGAGGCAGGGAACGAGGACCGCGCAGGACTTTGCCCTGGAATTCAGGACTTTGCCCTGGAATTCAGGACTCTAGCGGCTGGGTCCGGGTGGAACGAGCGGGCCTTCATCGACCACTTCCGGTGCCACCTGCGAGAGGACGTCCAAAGGGAACTAGCCTGCCGGGACACCACATTGTCCTTCAATCAACTGGTGGTCATGGCCATCCTGGATTCGAGGCGTCAGGTGGGGGGCCTTCAGTAACTCGTGGAGTGGGAGGGGTACGGTCCGGAGGTGCGGTGCTGGGTCCCAGTGAGGGATATCCTCGATCCCTCCCTGTTGCGGGATTTCCACCGTCGCCATCCGGCTCGCCCTGCTCCGCGTCCTCCTGGTCATCCCCAAGGCTTTTGTAGGCGTGCTGCTGGAGCTGCGCGTCAAGGGGGGGGGGGACTGTCACGACTTCCTCCGAGGCTGCCTCCTCTCCTGGTTCGGGCAGGCTTCGGCGTTAGTTGTCACCGGCCTTCTAGCCACTGCTGCTCCTCACCTCATCATTCCATTTGTTTTGTCTTGTTTATTACACACACCTGGTTCATATCCCCTCATCAGTACCTGTATAAGTGTTCCCTCTGCCCCCTTGTCTTTGTGTGTGATTGTTCATTGTAGAGGATATATAGCTTGTGGAGCTAGATTTGTATTGTGTATCGCCGGGATATTCACCCGTGTACCTTGTCTTCCCCAGTGCGCCGTTTACCGCACTGGTGTATATTACGCATTGCTGCGTACCTCTCTTTATTTGAATAAACCATTTATTCCGTGATTTCCTCTCCTGCGCCTGACTCCGTCCAACATCACCCGCTACACAGATGGCCAGTCCGCCCCTGGAGGGAAGCATACTAGTTGAGTGAAGGAGGCTTGTGCACAATCTGGTGGCTTTCAGTGGTTGCAGCACAAGATAATGCAAAATACCAGAGAATTTGTTATAAAAAATGTAATTATTAAACAATATTTTTGACTTATCCTGGAAAGCTGGTAACCTGGAAACCTGGTTAGATTGGCCATGATGAGTGATTGAATTGTTAATTATCAGGGAAGTGTCTCACCTCACCTCTGTATGAAGGCTTTTTCTAACCTTGTCAATGCAACAATGTCCTTCCAGTTGCACCGTTGCCCATGAAAGTATTGTAGTATTGTCTTGTCTTTCCACTCTAGAAGGTGGAATGTTTCTCAAGATAAATCCACTGTTTTACCTCTGTTAGGGTTGGCAAATACAGTAAAAATACTGAGATAAGCAGTTATATCTGAAGAAAAATATTGCACAAAGCAGTTGGTGATAGCAGTGAACCTTATCCACTGGGAAAGTCTTATCTTTTCATATATGTACTCTATTGGCAATGCTGATCATTTAACGTTTTCCCTCTGGAGTTGTCATCCATATCGAGAATGACTAACATTACCTAACTGTATGAGCACACATGAAACTGGAGCAAATGAGACTGGGCGATACTATTTATCGTCTGTACTTGGGTGGCCATTGAGGAAATGGGCACAGTCAGGTTACTCTTTCAGTTTTGCCCTCATGAGACTCAGTAAATGGTCGTAATTTTTTATTTAATGCACTTTTGCGTGAATATTACTATTATGTATAATATTTATGGCACTTGTGAATCCATGCCCCTAGTAATATTATATAATCTCTACCAGCTAATGTATTCACATGTATTTGCGTGTTTCTGCTGTATCATCCTTTTAGTAAACCATTCATATTATAAATGATCTCTGCTAAGAAAACATGTTCTCCATTGTGGAAGCATCTCTAACAGCTGTACAGTAGGTGTGCATGGGTCAAGGGTCTGCCCGCCCGCCCCACCTGGGATGCAGCATGTGACTTCACTGCACGCCAAGTGGTGAACATACCCGGTTGGAGCTTGTCCATGACTGGCTTTTAAGATTCCAGGGTTGGCTTGGGCAGAGGCAGCAGAGTGCTCAGAGGTTAGGACTGTCATGTTTGCTTAGATTTTTGTTTTATTAATAGGATTAGGTTTCTTGGCACCGAAGCGCCTGTTCAGGCCCAATATGACTACCTGAGCTCTTTCTCTGCTAGCTCTGCAGCAAGCCTTTCTTCACTAGCAGGCCTTATGGCTGAGATCTGCTTGCAAAACAAGTCACCTCCGCTAAACCTTACTCTGCCTCCCTGGGATCTCACCCACAGGCCTAAATTAGCACTTGTCTACTGTGATAAGAGGCAGCAGAGACAGACAGTAGAGGACTGAAATCCCTCATTGTTTCTCATGAAATTCACAATCATGTTAAGTGCTATTATAAAGGCTCATTGTGAATGGTGTTTTCTTACAGTAGGCTACATACCAAACCCTTTAATTGAAGCACCACTCTGAGCACTTTCACTAATCTCAAATTATTTGTATTAATGAAATGTATCTAATAACATTAAATGCAAATCTGTGTCAAGTAATGATTATAGGCCTAATAATGTATAAACCAGTGAGATAGTTAGTCTCCTACACCTGGTGTTTCTCTCCAGTGCTCCCAGACAATGTCAGCTGTTATCGAGCCACCTATCTTATGAATATACTGAAGTAATTTCCCTGTTGATTGGTCAGATCTATATATTCAAATTCTCACCTTGTCATCCATTTGATCACCACATGGCCAATTCAATTTTTACCCCCAGATGCTCAATAATGTAGTTTTTATTTTAAACACCTAAATAAGAGCCAAGCTCACTCCTTGGGCCTGTTGCCTCAGCATTAAATTCAAAGCAATTGTCAAATAAATCTATTCTGGAAATAAATGAGTATGCTGCATCTTGACTGCCTGGAAATTTACTCTCAAGCTTCCTCCAAGAAATACAGCAGGACATTTAAGGTTATTTATTCCCATCATTTGTTGTTTGAATTTCCTCTCTATCTGCCATATTAATTTCCCCATCCTTACCTGAGATTTCTAGAAAGCTGCTTTCCATGCTAAAAACCTTAGATTCCGCAGCCTTAACTGTTGTGCCTCAAATTGCACATGTAGCCCAAAGAATATAGAAAAAATGCAAATCTTTAAATATGCCTGAGGAAACTATATCACCCCTTTGATTCTCAAACCAGGAATCTGGTATATTTCACACCGAGTAATTACATTGGTTGACTAAATATTGATGTACAGTTGGCATATTAAAGAGGACAAATAATGGAATAACATAACTACAGAACATACCAGAACAGTGAGTGTTAAGGCAGTGACGAATTGTATGCATGACAGAGACCCTGCAAATTTCACAAATTCGCGATGGGAGGTTTGTGAAGTCAGACATTCTTCGTATCACTCTCCTCCTGGTTCAAAGTTAACCATATCCCTGACTCTCTACAAGACAAGGTGTTCTATGTAGCGCAGTATGTCCTTGGAAATGACTTTAATGGGTGTGTGCAGTGGGGAGTGGGGACAGGTATGTGGTTGTAGATTTGACTTGGTCCTCCTCCTAGTCACACGACAGACCTGTCTGTCTGCAGCCTGGCCAAGCCCCAGGATCTGTCCCTTACTTTTCCATTATGTGCTCATCACAATTCACTACAGCCCACAGGTAAAATGGTTGCCCCCCTTTCAGCCCCCCTCATAAACGTACACCCCCTTACCTTAGCTTTCAAAAGCTCCGATCAGCGGTTCCAGAGGTTTATGTGGGGGGCGACACCTCCACCTTCATCTCCAACATCACTGGTGGATAGGACTGGGGGTTTGGGTTGGGGTTTGGTTAGGGTGGAAGGGGTATGTAGATGAGTAATAATATAAATAATATGCCATTTAGCAGACGCTTTTATCCAAAGCGACTTACAGTCATGTGCGCATACATTTTTACGTATGGGTGGTCCCGGGGATCTAACCCACTACCCTGGCGTTACAAGTGCCATGCTCTACCAATTGAGCTACAGAGTGACAGGTATGCTTGACATGTAGCTGAAGAGATACTTTCCAGAAATTACTGTGTGCTGCTGACAGCCTGTGAGAAACAAAGAGGAGCGCATTTCTTGACAAAATATTCTACATTTGGTAAACACTCATGTAACGGTCTCATCATCATCATTATGGAGACAACTACCACAATAAAAATTTGCGCCAATTTTGATAGGCAATTAGTTTTGCTTAGATGTACTATGAGCATTTAACATGATGATTAGTTGACTATTTATACAGCTGGTATTTTTAACGCTAGCAATTAGCTGACTATTTATAACGCTAGTATTCAACTGAGTGTTCAGGTCATGCCAGGATGAAGATACATACAGTGCAGCTCCACAGTGGTTGGCGGTGGGTGTCTGTGCCTCTCTCATTGTAATGCTAGTGAGTGACATGGTGATGCCATGGTGATGATCCATGCCGTTCACTGTTAGTGTCCTGTGAGAAGGTTGTCATTCCCTCTGCCAAGTAGCAGAGGCAGCCAGGATACCACTGGGACTCCACTGTGACTCCACTGTGCCCTGCATTAGAGGGGCGTTCACAGGCCAAGAGTCTCCACAAACAGTACAAACAACACCCTGCTCAGAGAGGGGGTGTCCTCACACCTTTGCCCTGACCAGTGCTCAGTGAGTAACAGCATTGTTGTTGCGATTACAATTCAATAAAATCATTTGTTTTGTTCAGCACCCCCCTTGGATGGATTTAACACATTTTCACAACGGGGGAGCATTTTTTTAGATCAGTTTTTCAGTGTGAAGTACAGCAGGGCGATCTGCAGTCTTATTTAGAAGGGCGAGCTCTCCAGCTGAGATAGGCCCATGTCCCTCATCTAGCAGAGGCTGACAGCTTTCTGTGCTCCCTCCAAAGACAGGATTCAACATTAATAAACATATCTGACAAGCACATCGTCGCTAGCCAGAGGGCTCAGGATGACGTTGTTAACAAACAACACCCTGCGCACCACATCTCCCAAGGAACTGAAATTGTTTAATGATTCAATTAGGTGATGAGAAGCTGAGTGCTCGTCCTGATGGGATGCGATAATTGATAAAGATTTTAATGAGGTGGTTTATGCGCCCAATCAAAGAGTGGCTGCAACCCAAGCTGACACCTCAGGTGCACTGCCCCATTTATACATATTAGTTACATGAAGCTTGAAGAATTCACTTTATTATGTCCAGTCAGCCACACATTACTTGACAATGACAGTACTTTAACCTCCAGATTTATACCAAGGTTTCAGCCATGCTTGGTTAGGTTTACCATGATTATGAGCAAAGGGAAAGAGCAATAGAACAACATGGTGTTGGTCATGAACCCTCATGTATACCAGTGGCGGTCGGTTCCGTTTATGATGAGGGAGGACAGTTATAATTTTTATAAGCATGACCTTATTTCTATTACAGCATTTTGGATGACTGTCATTCATATTCCATTCACCCAGCTCAATAGAACATTGATAGGTTTAGGCTATTACATGATATTCAAATTTTCCGCATACCCATCATGAAGTTGCTATAACCTAGGCTATTAATGAAAGTTTACAATGTAGGTGCACCGGTAGAGAGAAATCTGAGTAATCAAGGTGAAAGACATTGACACATTCAATAGCACCTTGCACAATCTTGGCTGCATCTAGCTGATCTAGGGTGTAATCATTAGTTCAACAGTTTCAGGTATGTTTATCCCCGTTTCGTTCCGTTTCCTTCCGTTTAAGACACGTTTTTCAACAGAATCGGTGGAATTAATACACCCCTGATCACACGCATACACAGTTCACTTTCATAGCAGCTAGATCGTTATATAATTCCTTCTCACATGTATGCGCTTTCCTCCTCTCACCTTTTCCTTTCGCTGGTGGACTTCAGTGCACAACACATCAGCTGTCTGTGACCAGGAGAAAAAACCTTTCCAAGTTGAACCTTCATACGTAACTGCTAATCGCTACAAACAGGCTATATCATTGTAACCATCAAGTTAACAACATAGCTTCTAGAACTAACGCGTTAGTAAATCCGCTACAATCATGCAGTAGAGTATACAGTTAGCAAGCAGTTTAGCAGTTACACCGTGGGGCCCCGGTGCAATACATTCATAAAAACAAAAGCTTACCTTGACTTGGAAGAGTTCCAGTGTTGGATAGCCATAGCCAGCTAGGTAACATAGCATCCCTCTCTGTTTTAGCCGGTGTCTGAGTCGGCTAAACTAGCTAGCTGAAATATAGCTAGCTCGCTCTCTCTTGCTTCTTCTTCAGTTTTGAAGAAATTATTTTGTTCAAAACTGTTCAACTATTGTCTTTCTCTCTCTTTGCGTCAACTACTCACCACATTTTATGCACTGCAGTGCTAGCTATCTGTAGCTTATGCTTTCAGTACTAGATTCATTGTATGATCCTTTGATTGGGTGGACAACATATCAGTTCATGCTGCAAGAGCTCTGATAGGTTGGAGGACGTCCTCCAGAAGTTGTCATAATTACTGTGGAAGTCTGTGGAAGGGGGTGAGAACCACGAGCCTCCTAGGTTTTGTATTGAAGTCAATGTACTCAGAGGAGGACGGACACTAGGTGTCCTCCGGCTACACCCTGGTGCTACCCTACAGAGTGCTGTTGAGGCTACTGTAGGTCTTTATTGCAAAACAGTGTGTTTTAATCTATATTTTTGGTGAACATATTTAGTATAGTTTGATCAAAAAATTATAACTTTATTAATGTTTCACTATTTATATTTTTTCTGAAATTCACTGAGGAGGATGGTCCTCCCCTTCCTCCTCTGAGGAGCCTCCACTGATGTACACATGTGTTTATGTATGTTTAGCGACACTTTGTCATATTTGTCTTGGCTTGTTTGACTTGTTTCCAGGAATCTCACAGTTTTCCTTTCGCAGTAGGCAGCCACTCTGAACAGCTCCTGTACCTTTGTATGTCTGCTACAGGAAGGAGTTTAACCCACCTCAACACATGTAAACAGAGGAAGCTAAGTGAAAGGGTTTTCTTTTCACAAAACGTCTACTCTCACTTCCTGCCCATGGCATTAACACAGTGATTATGGGTAGAGGCTATCAGGTGACCCGCAGAACAGGAACACAGAAAAGCACACTGTCACTAGAAATGCGTATCTGGTACATCACTTCACCAGCAATACAGATCAGATTCTTTACCAAAAGGATTGTCATTGTACCATATTGGCAATTTTGTACGTATTTTGTACGTATACACCAAACATTCAAATACATCGTCATTTTTAAAATTATTTTAAAATCAATTCAAATAGATACACTTACAGTACGTTTGGTGAATGCTTTTGTAATGACTAGTAGGCTTATATGTTACGTATACAGTACATGACATCATATCTAGCTATAAATCATGTTTCGGTTGTAAATGTAATGCTTGTAACACGGATGACTGTAAAATTAAAACGCAATTGAAAGGCCCTCCTTGAGGGCATAGATGTCTATGGCTGTCCCTTGTGTAGGATCACTGCTGTATCTTCACAGTGCTAGAACCCATTAATAGGACTGGGTTTGTCATTGCCCTTGTCCTCCACATATTCAGCTTGCCTAAAACAAAGGTCTATCTATTTGACCATTTCCACGGTCCACCACTAAACCCAATGGATGGCGGAAGATAAAGAAGGGTTTTCTGTTAAACTACGAGCCTTTGATATCCCTTTGGTCTATAGGGCTGCAACCTTCTAACTGGCCCCAACTTAGCCTTTTGATCTGCATTTTCTTACTGATATGCCATCCACTTAATCCTCTCAGCTCTGCTAGTCCCTGGAGACAGTGCAAAGACTCTTATACTAAAGCAGGCCTACCACACTGAAGAGAGAGAGAGGGGGAGGGTGGATAAAGAGGGGGGGAGAGCTATATCCCCCCCCATCTCATAATTGCACCATCACAAAAATAGCCCTGATGTATTTCTCTGTCACAACAACCACACAGGAGCCAAATCGCTGCTCTGCGCAAATAATGTATTATTTAATAGAGCCACTTGTGAATATGCTTGGTCAAATTGCATCTCTGTCCTCCCTTTCTCCTGGCATTTTATTTACATGTGGTTGGATAAGTATCCAAGTCCCCCACGCTCCCCCGCTCCCCTGCACTAAAAGAGCACACATAGCAGAGGATGGGTCAGAGTTGTGACAGCAGGTGAATGTCAAAACAAAATAACAGTCTGCACAGGAACCTAAAGACAGCCTCTCTCCGGCACTCAGACAAAATATGGGCACAGGATGTCTGGAATGTCTACTGTCTTCTGGTAGTACCCCTATACTCTTTAAATACATTACGTTGTGAGCATATTCTTTCATTGCTTTGTATTTATTTATCAGCATATTTATAAGGAGATTTGTAGTAATCATGCTCTAAAGTGTGTCTGTATTGGCAGTGGTATCAAACAGTGGTCCAATAAAGTGGTCTAGTGAAACTCCCTGGGTCCCTGAAGCGTCCTGCTGTTTGTCTTCCTCCCAGGGCCAGACAGGGCTTCCTGCTGCATCACTAACTGTGAAGACGTTCCTCACAGCTTTTCATCTCAACTCCCTCCACTGCCTGCCAGGATGAGGCTCTCTGTAGTGTTCTGCATATTCCCTCCAAAAAGAGTTATGAAGGGCAGGTGTGACATAAATATAGTGTCCTTTGGTGCTCCTCGACAGTGGGGGGAGAGGGGAGAGGGGAGAGGGTGAGACAGCCAGGGTGTGTTTTCACGCCCTGTTCAACCCAGTTGTAGGCTTTCGCCGTGACATACTTAGGCAAGAAGATGTTCTCTATACCGTCCTCCTCTTGACGTCCTCCACAACACATCACAGGAGCAATTGGACATGGAGTCTGGGGTTGTCAGTGGTAACCAGGCAGCTGAGGGGAAACACTCCCATGACAGACAGTACACTTTGTGTGCAGCACTGCACGCATACTCACAATGTCAGAACAGGCGCTAGCAGGGTAAATGCTGTGTTAAAGAGTATTTTATCCCCATTTCAAAGTGGCTCACCTTTAAGGTGACAAATCACCTTTCTAATGAGTCTACAAGGTGTGTCTGCCTTATAAAGAGGTTTAGTGGATGGTTCAGATGATGCTGTCTGATTGGGCCTCATCATGTTGTCTCTACTTCAGGCTGTAGTTTATTTTATTGTAGTGTAGTGCAGTCTGTCAGTGAAGTGGGGATTAGCAGTGTTTTAATGAGGGGTTTATGTTTATCCTGTTCTGCTCTGCTCTGTGCTGCTGCCTGGGTGGCTGGCAGGCCGATCTGTTCTGCTCTGCTCTGTGCTGCTGCCTGGGTGGCTGGCAGGCCGACCTGTTCTGCTCTGCTCTGTGCTGCTGCCTGGGTGGCTGGCAGGCCGACCTGTTCTGCTCTGCTCTGTGCTGCTGCCTGGGTGGCTGGCAGGCCGACCTGTTCTGTTGCTCTCTAGACGCATATATGGCTGCCAGGACTTTACCCTGATGGACGAACAAACACATCACAGGCCTCTAATACCCATCACCACAACATTAATAACATCAATAACATTATTAACATGGCCCCGTGGAGCAGGGGAACTATTGAGCGTCTGCAGACGGTAATCAGGTTAACACATCCTGGTGATATTAATATTATAATTACAACACCACAACGCAACACTCCCAGTGATCGCCTCTCCCTCCCTCCACCAGAGAGAGAGAGACCGAGAGACAGAGAGAGAGAGCAGCCATTTACACACTCTGAGCCTGTTTGTGTTTGTTCACACCCTCCCTCCCTCAAAGCCAGGGCTCAGCCTAGGGAAACTTTAATTTGGCCTGTCAAAATACTGTACACTCTATCCAGGGCCTGTATTCACTCCCAAACATCACTGACAAAGAGGCTGATACGAATAAACTGTACTGTGCATATAGTGCTGTGTGATGTACAAATAATATATGATTGATCAAATAGTTTTCAATATCAATGACTAGCCCCATATGAACAATTAAAACACCAGGGCTGTGGTTCATGAATGTAGGCCTTCAGGTTTGTCACTAATTAGTTGTTATGTACTGTATACTGTAGGCATAAATACCATGTATGTAAGAGAGGGAGAGAAAATAAAAGAGATGGAGGGAGAGCAGGATTCTCTCGGAGCTCAAGGAGGATCGAGCTCAGCTAAAAATAGGTAGTAATGAGTCATAATCGAATTCTATGGTTTGTGAATAAAATGTTTAACGGCGTTAATAAACATGTCCTTTGTGTTTGTCTGCTCTGTGCCCTAAGGGTTTTGTTATTTTCATTCGTTTTCAAGAGTTAGAGCTGTGAATTGGATGAAGAAATGAGGGGAATTAGGTTTATTTCAGTGTCTTGTTTTTTATTGATGTCAACAGAGAGGGGAGATGATGGAGTGGTAGGGAGAGAGTGAAAGCAAAAGAGAGTGTTGTAAGGAAACAGTGGAGGGGGAAAGTGAGAAGAATATATTGTGGTAAATATTGTGTCCTTTCCCCCACTGCCTCTCAAGGGTTACGTGCAGCCGGTGTGAGGGAGGCAGAGCAAGGCTGGCAGCCCTCAGCTGTTGTATACTGGATCATTGCCAAGAGTTGAGGTGGACCACACCTTAGATAAACCCTCTAATGCCCCAGTCTAACGCTCCAGTCCTCCACAAACAGTTTCCCTGCAGCAAGATCCAGCTTGTCCCTCGTGTTTGTGAGCTGCTTCTCCCATTAGGGCTGTGCTGTGGCTAGTTTGCTCTTGGCCAAGCAAACAAATCAGAATGTGTTGATCTTTCTGTGATAGTAGAGGCTGAGAACACTTGAAGAGACAAAGGTTCTTCCCAAGTTCTTCTCTAAGGAAAGCACTAAGCAAAGTGAAAGCGCTAACCACAATGTCATCTTTAAAAGGAAATTAAGTAGTCTTGGGTTTACGCAACATCCAACTTTTATTCCTCCAATTTGTAACTAATGCTATCAGGATACACTACAGCCCAGTGAGGAAATGCTACACTTCCTTCATTGGAGGCCAGTGTACTTTTCTCTTTCCATGTGCAGATGTGCTGTAATAGTTGTAAAGGACTTGTTCAATTGACCTAAGGCCAGCGGTGTGTGTTAGATTGCGGTACCATTCTGTCCAACAACAACCAACGTGCCCACCCACTGAGCACACACTAGTTGAATCAATGTTGTTTCAATGTCATTTCAAAGAAATTACATTGAACCATTGTGGTATAGAGGTTGAATTGACGTCTTTGCCCAGTAGGCATCTTTAGGATCACGATGGCTCACATTGTTGTGTTTTGACTAAAAGAGCCACATTCCAGAAAGGACAATTTTAAAGACTGGACAGGGGATCAGGTGTGAACCCACGTGTACTAATGAAGTGTACATGACAGTGGAAGTATTTTGTTTAACAGAAAGCAACAACAACAAAAATGTTTGCGAACAAGCAAATGTCCAGTATATAATCTGTTTAATTTGGTAAATTCTATTTTTTTCTGTCCGGGATTATATACAGTATATTTGTACCCTTTTATTTGTTTTTCTGGTCCATAGTTTCACGTGTGCCGTTCAGCTTTGTTTTAAACAATAAGCTACCTTCCCCTTTACAAATTCTCACCGGAAACCGCCATGCTCCCAAAACCACTTCTAACGATGTGCCAGACAAAACAAACAATCACCCTAAAACGACAAGAGAGGAATGTGTATTTACTTCAGACATTTAGACCTGTCTCAGTACTACAGGTAATGTTCAATGTAAACACGTAGGACCCACCCTCTGCAGTTCTCAGGAGATGAGAGTATGTAGCTACAGACCTAGCCAGACAGGAACAAGCATGGTCAACTCCAGGCCACACAATAACCCCAGTGACAGATGGGGCTTAAGCTCCGATGCTGACTTCTGTTGTACACTGCAGACCTGTTTGTTTGGAGGGTTCACCAGAAGAACATGAAAAGGAAGTGCTGTGCCCTGCTTAGTCTGTGATTTGGTCCGGGCAAACAAACAACACTCGATTCCTGATTTAATGTGTTTTGTCTTGTTAATCATCACTAATCCAAACAGAGATTCCAGAAAGGGCCCACCCAGATGAGAAAGGTGAAAGTTATAAAGGCAGAAAGATGTAGCTGTTTCCCTTCGTTACAGGACACAGGTGACACAATAGATGTGTGTACCTGATGTTATGGGAACCTCTGCCACGAGGGCCCGAGGCCCCGTCGACAAACAGGTCTGTGTTTGAATGAGAGGTATAGAAAACAGTGTAAAGAGAGAGAAACCTTGCTTACTTTATGATGGATGACTATGATATTTATGTTTACTACATACTTAAAAAAATATATACATATAACACGAGGACACCACATGTAAAGGGGCAGTGCAGTCAAAAATGTGATTTTCTTGTGTTTCATATATATTTCCACACTATGAGGTTGGAATAATACTGTAAAATTGTGAAAATTATGATAATGCACTTTTAGTGTACGAGCTGTTTGAAAAGACTGCCTGAAATTTCAGCTTGTTTGTCTGGGTGGGGTTTTTGGACCACCTGTTGACATCACCAGGCGGTACAAGTTAATAGTGGTCCTCTGTAGCTCAATTGGTAGAGCATGGCGCTTGTTACGCCAGGGTAGTGGGTTCGATCCCCAGGACCACCCATACGTAAAAATGTATGTACACATGACTGTAAGTTGCTTTGGATAAAAGCGTCTGCTAAATGGCATATTATATTATAGACCAATAACAAAGAGAGTTTGGCCTCCTCTCTGCCAAAATGTAAATAACAGCTAGTTTTTAGGTTACACAGTCCTACCATTAGGGTCCTCCAGTTAGGCCGCTCTCTCAGACCACTCCCAGACAGTCCTAAAAAGATTATTGCTTGATTTTTTCTAAAAAGCTATTTTTGTTTCTTTTTGACCATTTTAATTGAAAAAAGTCACAGTAAGGTACTTAATTGTTACTCAGAAATAATTTGATATTGAGATGAAAACAGCTGCATTGGACCTTTAACTCTGTTTATGTGAAAAGACTTGTACATTAATCCAAAGTGTATTTGACATTTCCCCTTCTTGTTCCAGAGTGAATGTGATCCACATTAAGCCCAGATGTCAGGCTGCAGTAATCCCGGCTACTTCCACATAATTAGTACCCACCACTCCTAATTGTGAAAAAACCTTTCAGTGACCTTTTCCCATGATCCTTTATTTTCACACCACACCAACGCTCCCCTTGGGGGGGGGGGGGGGGCAACCTCTGGCACAGAAAGACTGTACAGTATGCCTGCATGTAACTGGCAAAAACTAAAGTACCAGCTCACAATATTATTAGCCTATTTTGAAGTTTCTGTTGTTGATTTCAGAGCTCTCGCTGTACACCAGCCCTGGTGAGGGGAGGCAGGCGGATAAACATCTGCCTGCTTGATGGCTCTGCTCACTACCTGTTCCTTCTTAACCTCTGTAGGTTAGGGGAGGGAGGGGAGGAAAAGGAAGAGAATGTTTGTTTTGAACATGCAGCCAGGATACTGTAGAAGAGCCACCATGCTTGAGATTCAATGGTAGACAGATCAAAGGTATGACGTTTGCTGGGTAGTGGGGAAAACGATAGAGCAGCCTGTGTACTGTACATGGTCTGACTTGCTGTAGCAGCACAAGCGCACCTGAAGAAACAACACAATGCCATGATAACAATCTGCCGTGGCAGGGGATGGAACCATGTGTGTGTGTGTGTGTGTGTGTGTGTGTGTGTGTGTAGGTGCACACCACTCTGTCGTATTCATGTGCCTCGGCCAGTGGCCAAGGTTTTGATAGTCCCCTGTAGCTACGTAGTCCCCTGTAGCTCAGATGGTAGAGCATGGTGCTTGCAACGCCAGGGTTGTGGGTTCGTTTCCCACGGGGGGCCTGTATGAAAATGTATGCACTCACTAACTGGAAGTTGCTCTGGATAAGAGAGTCTACTTAATGACTAAAATGTTTTGGCCTACAATTAGGCTGCTGTGAGAAGTCTCTTATGGATTTTTTAAAGATAAAAAAATTAAATAATGTTAAGTAAAAAACATACAAGCAAATAACTAAATAGCAGCAGTAAAATAAAATAACAGTAGGGAGGCTATATACAGGGGGGTACCGGTGCAGAGTCAATGTGCAGGGGCACCGGCTAGTCGAGGTAATTGAGGTAATATGTCTGGCATCCCGAGTGGCGCAGTGGTCTAAGGCACTGCATTGCAGTGAAAGCTGTGCCATTAGAGATCCTGGTTCAAATCCAGGCTCTGTCGTAGCTGGCTGTGACCGGGAGATCCATGGGGCAGCGCACAACGCCAGGGTTGTGGGTTTGATTTGGCGCTTCGGTACCGCTTGCCGTGCGGTAGCAGAGATAACAGTCTATGACTAGGGTGGCTGGAGTCTTTGACAATTTTGAGGGCCTTCCTCTGACACCGCCTGGTATAGAGGTCCTGGATGGCAGGAAGCTTGGCCCCAGTGATGTACTGGGCCATACGCACTACCCTCTGTTATCCAGGCGGTAATGCAACCAGTCAGGATGCTCTCGCTGTATAACTTGTTTTTGAGTGTGGTATGATTTATCATGCTGTTTTGATGACTAACTGGTCCAGTATTGTTGGATGGAAACAAGATGGACAACACTATTCAATACCTTGGTGACCCTCAGGCAAGAAACCCTCAGGCAATACTTTTCTCTTGTTTTCTTTCTCTCTTCCATTCCCCTCCTCTGTTTTCCCTCCCTCCCTCCCTCCCTCCCTCCCTCCCTCCCTCCCTCCCTCCCTCCTCTCTCTCTCGCTTACTCTCTTTCTCTCTCCCCCCCTCTCTCCCCTCCCTTCCCCTCTCTCTCCTATGGCAGTGGTGGATTAGCACTGATATGCTCCGATTGCCTTCACCTGTCAGCTGAGTTAACCTCCGGCTGCTGCTCTGTGCAATCAGCCGTGCTAAGGTAAGACCCAGGGCTCTTCCACTGACAGGCAAACAGTCCCACCCAGCCACAGCCCCAGCCACAGCCAACAACAAACCTGGCCTCCCTTCCCCTAGCCCCTCGCTCGCCCACTCAGCGAACTCAAGCCCGACCGCATTCACGCACCCACCTGCTCCGGACAGCATATCCACTAATGGAATTAAATACTCAAGCTGGCCGTAAGGCAGAAAACCGCTTGCAAATCAGCTGTGTTAAATTGAGAAGCAAAATTTGAACAGCCATGTCGTGAAGATTAATTTCAGCTCAGCTCTTGGTCTGGCCATGACTGGCCAAGCTTAGTCTGCCTGTGATGTATATGAGCATAATAACAGTTCTGCAATGCACCCGCAATCTCTGGGTTTGCAAAGCTTGCTTGTTTATTTTTGTCCACACATGCTACATGTATCCTGTATCTTACCCTATTAACACTAACACTGTATTATGACCACTGCAATCTGGAGAAAAAAATAACACTTTCAAAACAAACCAAACATTAACATCAACCTGTGGATTTTGATATTAGATAGCAGGTTGTTTTTACCTTCTCTGTATACATTCTGCCTGGAATGAAAACTTGTGAAAACTTTCTCTCAGCTTTATCCTGCTACTGTTTCTCTCAGCTTTTCACTGGGAACATGTATCTCCAATTAAAGCCCCAGATCAGTGGAGGGCTTGGGAGGAGAGGGAGAGGAAGGGGTATTGGCCTCTCGATGTGTGGTCCTGTCATGTCCTGTCCTGTCCTGTGTGACTCCCTCCTCCCAACGCAGCTGCTGCACAGGGAGCTACACATCTGCACGCCTCAGTGCCTCTCCCCCCTGCGTGCCCCTAGGAGCCTGCAGCAGCCCGTCAACAGGAAGTGTCTCCCTCCCCACCTATATCTCCTCCATCATACCTAGCCAGGCTGGCCTGCCGTCACTCTGTCATCACACTCAGCACACTAATGTAAATATGTGCAGCATAGTCTCCCTCCCCTCTTGTTGTCCTGTTCTGTTTGCCTGTTCTGTTTTTCTAGAGAGGCTTCATGCAATATGTTGATGGTGTTATTTTGTGTCTGTATGAGTCTTTAGTACAAAAGTATGTCTTCAACCACCTGCTCAGTTAGTATAAGAGCAGAACTTTAATTAACATACTGTGATGGGTAGTTAATCGCTCAATTCTCGTGAGGGATTTATGAAAGTAATACCAAAGCTTCCATACATCAACACCCTGATGTGGGAGGCTATTTTTAGATTTGTTTTCCTGCCAGTAATATAGTGTTTTGTTTGGGTGATTTCTCTGGGCTGAGGTGTCCTCTGTCTGAATGCTGAGGCAGTCCCCTAGATGCAGGAAATCCTCTCTCCTGTTTTGTTGTCTTGGCGACAGCAGAAATCGGCTTCTTAGTTTGGTGTGAAAGTGGATGGGGGCTGGAGACAATGGAGGGGGCTGGAGACAGTGGAGACTGGGTACAGTACCTCTCTCTCCGTCGGGGCCTGATAAGTGAGGAGAGTGCCGGATGAAAATGTACGGCCTGGGATTTTGGAGAGCCTGAGCAGCGGCGTGGAGATGATTCGCTGCTTGTCTGGGACTCGATCAGCGTAATGAGTTTTGGACTGCCCACCTAAGCCACTCGGGTGCCAGGGACAGTTTTTACTGTTTAATCTAAAGCAACTCCCTGTACTTACGGCTACAACGTTCTCATTAACATATCGCTAAGCCTCCCCTGAAAGCCCTGAGAGCAGCAGAAAGATATCTGACCTCTGGATGGGGCATAAAAAATTGGCATTGCCCCCTCATAACATGAAGATTAATCCCACATATGATTACACATTAAATTACCTGGGATGTACACATTTGTGCTATGCTTTGGCATCAGCACGTGAAGGTTTTTCACAAAGTTGATAGCAACTACTTCCTTGCAAAAGGAAAAAAATCCTTGTAACCAATTGGTTTTTTGACTGATATAGACTGACATTCTGCCTGGCTTACCCTTTTCTTTACAAAAAGGAAAGATTAAGACAATCCGTTGCGAGCCACCTCGACTTTGCAAGGTTATTTTAAGTGTAAAGAGGATTTCTCCGGTGGTTTCTGAGAAGATGCTGAGGAATCTAGGGGCATTACTTTTGCCCACCTGGAAGTTAACAGCAGACCACACCAACACTGTCCTTTGTTTATCAGCTTAGTGGCCTTGCACTCTGAGCGCTGATAACAAGCACCTCTTCAGTTTCCCTTTGTTGCCCTCTCCCTTCTCCTGGCCACAAACAGCACTCACAGACAGGCTGGGAACACACACACACACACACACACACACACACACACACACACACACACACACACACACTGGCCTCCACTCCCTCACACACTCTCACACGGTCTACACTCGTCAGTCAACTGTCCCACTTCTAAAAGCCCAAAACCCCACAACATGTCTTATTACAGGTATGCAGGATCTAATCCCAAGGTCGCAGCAAACCTCATTCTTATATGCTGTGCTCTCAGCATGTAAACCCAGCTCGCCTAAGTATTTTACCTCCAAATGATCAACTCCTCACTTTCCCCTCACCACACTCCTCCCCTCTAAGCTGTTTTTCTGCTAACTTTTCACTTCATACTGAAAAATAAGCAGGTGGTGGATAGGGATGTATCTCCCAGGTAATGTGGATTTAAGACTTACATAAGGCGCCTTTAAACATTAAGAGCCGATAATCACCATTTCATCTGACAGGACTTATGTTTTTACCCTCACTGTCCCTTTCAGAAGCCACATCTTGACTGTCACAGGGTGGCGTGAGGAAGAGCCATAGATTGCCCTGGGTGGCTGACGTTAATAGGTGCTTGCTTTGTTGAACCCCTGTGATTTATGCACCTCTGTCTAAAGGCCGGCCGTGTCGGCCTGCTGCTCCTTTAACGTAGGCCTCTGCTGAACAAAGTGACAGCTGGGAGACTTACCAGCAACCTACCAATAGTGGCCATGCGCTTTCACCACTGCGTCCAAATCACCAATCAAATTAACTGCCTCCAGATCCAGATCAACAACAAAGCAAAGTTTTCCAAGGTTTTAAGAGTTTATTCCAAAGACTTTTGTTAAACACGCTGTTCATACTCCTCATAAACTGCTCCACCAATCGGAGGAGTGATCTCGAGGGCGTGGGAGATTATGTAACGGGAGCAGACCGGACCGGATGGATGTTTTCAATGTGAATGGCAGAATTTATGAAGGGCAACCTGGAAGCCAAACAGAGTTTCGACAAGGAGAAGAAACAAACGGCTCCCTCCAATCTGTCCAAATGCCCCTGTGTGCCCGTTGCCCCGTGCCAGTCGTCCATTTACACCAGGCAGGGCCCCGCTCTCAATCACCCGTTTATCTCACTCCGTTCCCCCCGGCCAGGCAGATGGCAGTGCCACCCCTGCCAAAGGAGCGTGCCAACCCCCGCACCAAGCAGGAATGCTAAACGAGTCAGCTGTATGCATTTGGCATTAGCATATAGTTGACGTGTTTGGAAACTTTAATGATAGCCTCGACCCATGAGCTAGAGCCAAGTCTCTCACAGTAGAGAGGTGTTTACAGGACCAGTTGGCTAGGGGGGAGCCCAACAAAGGCCCTCGTAAATAAATATTCTTTTGAAGGAGTAAAAGCCACTAAAACATCCTTTGTTTCAATAGGCCAAGTGTCCACTATGCAGTATGCTCAAGTGTCCACTATGCCCAGAGTCACCCAACACAATATGTTCTCCAGCAACCGGGTACTGTTACCCTCTACTACTGGAAGCCAGGAAAATCTGTGGCGTCTCCAAGAGGCCATATGCCATTATGTACTTCAGTTTGTGTCGGCTGTCAAATCAAATGATGCAGGAAAAAACATAAGGTCAATTTAATATTTAGGAAGATACCCTCAACTGAAAGAACATGTATAGTACATATGGGGGTGTAAGGGGTTAATATGAATAAATGGTTAATAAATAGCCTACATGAAATCTGATTATGAACATCAGACCATGTAGCTACAGAAGCACAGAGCAGCTATTTGACTTTTGCACAAAATGTTAATAAATGTTTTAGGTTTTCATTAGCTGGCTCTGGAAGGAATTCCTGTTGGTTAAAATGTTGTGGCTGAAGTTTGTTTGGTTTGGATTATTAATGTAGTTTGAGTCAAGTCGTTGATTGTGGATGGCTCTGTCTTGCCCTGGTCTAACCCATGTGGCGTTTGCCTTCCTTTAACTGTCTGCAGTCTGGCCTTTCAACACAGATATGGCTTTGACTCCTATAATTGATGTAATTATACACAGATCATGATACTGCACAATTACCTAATTTTTTTCTTTCCCCCATTGCAGGCAGTTTATTTTGTCCCCTCCAGAAGAACCCTAGTCCCCCCGACCCCCTCAGCTCAGACTATACATGCAGTTGGCTGTGAACAGTAGACAAAGAATATCCTAGTCCTAGTACTGCTCACAATGTAATTAGCTTGCCGCAAGTTTGACCAAAGCAGTTGACAGTTCACTTGACCAAGGGCTCACATAGTTGGACTTGTGCTCAATACAAAGGCCACATTGTTTGGAAGGAGTTCTTAGTGGGAATTAAGGCCTTTTCCACCAGGATCAATGCTATCCAGAAATGTTACATTGATTCAAACTTTTTTAAATTGATATTTACGTCAAGAATGTTTAAAAAACTTTATATTTTTATATTTAATGCTCATGTTTTGAGACAGACATCTCACTCTGTGACAATCCATCAACAAACAGACAACAGGCAAAGGGCTGGGTTAGACATTTTTTTAAATCTCCCAGACAGTTAAAACTGCTCTTCCAGCCTCAGTGAGTCAGGGGAGATAGCTGATAGCAACAGTAGAAGAGGTAATTACACCTACAGTGGGGAGAACAAGTATTTGATACACTACCGATTTTGCAGGTTTTCCTACTTACAAAGCATGTAGAGGTCTGTAATTTTTATCATAGGTACACTTCAACTGTGAGAGACGGAATCTAAAACAAACATCCAGAAAATCCCATTGTATGATTTTTAAGTAATTCATTTGCATTTTATTGCATGACATAAGTATTTGATCACCTACCAACCAGTAAGAATTCCGGCTCTCACAGACCTGTTCGTTTTTCTTTAAGAAACCCTCCTGTTCTCCACTCATTACCTGTATTAACTGCACCTGTTTGAACTCATTACCTGTATAAAAGACACCTGTCCACACACTCAATCAAACAGACTCCAACCTCTCCACAATGGCCAAGACCAGAGAGCTGTGTAAGGACATCAGGGATAAAATTGTACACCTGCACAAGGCTGGGATGGGCTACAGGACAATAGGCAAGCAGCTTGGTGAGAAGGCAACAACTGTTGGCGCAATTATTAGAAAATGGAAGAAGTTCAAGATGACGGTCAATCACCCTCGGTCTGGGGCTCCATGCAAGATCTCACCTCGTGGGGCATCAATGATCATGAGGAAGGTGAGGGATCAGCCCAGAACTACACAGCACGACCTGGTCAATGACCTGAAGAGAGCTGGGACCACAGTCTCAAAGAAAACCATTAGTAACACACTACGCCGTCATGGATTAAAATCCTGCAGCGCACGCAAGGTCCCCCTGCTCAAGCCAGCGCGTGTCCAGGCCCGTCTGAAGTTTGCCAATGACCATCTGGATGATCCAGAGGAGGAATGGGAGAAGGTCATGTGGTCTGATGAGACAAAAATAGAGCTTTTTGGTCTAAACTCCACTCGCCGTGTTTGGAAGAAGAAGAAGGATGAGTACAACCCCAAGAACACCATCCCAACCGTGAAGCATGGAGGTGGAAACATCATTCTTTGGGGATGCTTTTCTGCAAAGGGGACAGGACGACTGCATCGTATTGAGGGGAGGATGGATGGGGCCATGTATCGCGAGATCTTGGCCAACAACCTCCTTCCCTCAGTAAGAGCATTAAAGATGGGTCGTGGCTGGGTCTTCCAGCATGACAACGACCCGAAACACACAGCCTTGGCAACTAAGGAGTGGCTCCGTAAGAAGCATCTCAAGGACCTGGAGTGGCCTAGCCAGTCTCCAGACCTGAACCCAATAGAAAATCTTTGGAGGGAGCTGAAAGTCCGTATTGCCCAGCGACAGCCCCGAAACCTGAAGGATCTGGAGAAGGTCTGTATGGAGGAGTGGGCCAAAATCCCTGCTGCAGTGTGTGCAAACCTGGTCAAGACCTACAGGAAAAGTATGATCTCTGTAATTGCAAACAAAGGTTTCTGTACCAAATATTAAGGTCTGCTTTTCTGATGTATCAAATACTTATGCCATGCAATAAAATGCAAATTAATTACTTAAAAATCATACAATGTGATTTTCTGGATTTTTGTTTTAGATTCCGTCTCTCACAGTTGAAGTGTACCTATGATAAAAATTACAGACCTCTTCATGCTTTGTAAGTAGGAAAACCTGCAAAATCGGCAGTGTATCAAATACTTGTTCTCCCCACTGTATCTGTCCACAGCCTTTGTCTCAGAGCAACAGAGCCTCACAGTGGAGCAGATAGAGGTGGGGCGTTGAGGAGTGGGCCCTCTCGGTCCGGGAGAGGGAGAGGACCCGTTTGCCCGGGGCTAAACAAGCTCTCTCCACCTGCCAGCTGTTGCCCACAGCTTTAAACTGTGGGATAGAGACAAGCCTGAAGAGATCGGAAAGCAAGCGAGACAATAGACAGGTTGACAAAAAAAGTAGGCTTGCTAGTACCACTCTCTCCCGCCCTTTCTCTTAATAACATGGTCGTGTAAAATAACAGCCTACCTGAAGGTTATTTAACAAAGCTTTACTTATCATGACATTATAACATGTCTCATAGCTATGTGTTCATCAAATGCATTCATGTAGAGTGTATGTATTGTATTTCCACCCCCATCCTTTATGAACCAAGGTAAAGGAGTTAGACAAATAGATTTTTGAAAATGTTAAGTTTAATCTGAATTCTCTGTCCATGAAATGACCATTAGAAACCATTAGTTTTCTCTTATTTTTTTTTATTTTTTTTACCAATGAAAGCCATTTTCTATGTCAGTCTCAAATCAATACGCAAACACAATGCAGACCAGAGCACTGTCGTCTGAGCACGTTGGGCTCACAATAGCCTGAATAGTTTTATCTCTACAGACCGTGGCCTTGTAAATTATACAAGTTTCATAGAATGAGATCAGATCATTGATGAAAGACCAAATATAAGTTGTCACACATTTTCACATGCAATAACACAGGCTCATGGAGAGGCTCACTTATACAGTGCCGTGAGTAATCCTAGTAACTAGTCAATATTATGGGCAGATTTGCGGTGTTTGACATACCATTGCAAGTGGATGGAGTGATGGATGATGGATAAACACATGGTGTGTGTGTATGTGTGCGTGTGTGTGTGTGTGGGGGGGGGTGGGTGGGGGGAGGGGGTGCTTGTGTTTGTGAACTCACTAATCTCCCAGCCTTCTACAGGTGAGGTCTAACTGGATTCCTCTCAGCTTGGTCCGCCCTGGCAGGAGAGAGGCATTCTGGGAACTGTTAATGTTTAACCCTCCTGAGCCAATATGAATGTACATACTGTATATGAAGTGTGCTATTTGGAAAAGCTCATTTTTTTCCAATCAAGGGCTTAGTCATGAATATTTAGGATTTATGTGTTTTATGGACTATGAACCAATTAGGAATTTTCCATTGTTGCCAAATTGTGTTTGATACTCTGCTGTTACTTTTCGGCACAGGTTTATGTTCAAATCATTGTACATTTGTATTTATTATTTTAACATATGTAGTACTCTCTTTGCCTAAAATGGTTTTTGTTTAGGGAATCTTTGAGAGCATAAAGTGCTGCTGTTATATTATATGTGGATAAGCCAGGGCTCTTTTCCATGTGTGCTTATCACTCCTCGGTCATCATGCGGCTGGCCCGGCAACAACAGAAAAGTTCCTTTCATTACTCCAACGGCTTCCAACCATTAATAATGTAAGAGGAACAAATTTCGAATTTGACACCAATTGGGCCAGTTGACGTTTTCAAAATACATCCTGCATGAATAATGTAGGGTGAAAATCCTATATCTGAGCAACAGACCATACTGATAAACAAGCCCAGTTAATCTGCAGGCCAGGAGGCTGACCGCCTCCACTCTGAGAACATTACACTGGCGCTGCATATTGCACCCTGCACCTCTAGATGCTAAATAATACTCCTGATATATTAGAGTAAACCCTCGATTGCTTATGTGGCAGAACCCCCTCATTACATTTAAGGAGGAGGTTTAAATTCAGGTTTAGAGGGTGGTGTGTTGTCATAGAAGGGTTGGTGGCTTGGGTATGGTGGTGGTGAGGGGCAGTGGTTGAAAATATACCCAATTGTCATAATTGAGTAAAAGTAAAGATACCTTAATATAAAATGACTCAAGTAAAAGTGAAAGTCTCCCAGTAAAACACTACTTGAGTAAAAATCTAAAAGTATTTGGTTTGAAATATACTAAATTTACAGCTAAAATACAGTTGAAGTCGGAAATTTTGGGTTGGAGTCATTAAAAAAGTCATTAATACACTTGGGTTGGAGTCATTAAAACTCGTTTTTCAACCACTCCACAAATTTCTTGTTAACGAACTATAGTTTTGGCAAGTCGGTTAGGACATCTACTTTGTGCATGACACAAGTCATTTTTCCAACAATTGTTTACAGACAGATTATTTAACTTATAATTCACTGTATCACAATTCCAGTGGGTCAGAAGTTTACATACACTAAGTTGACTGTGCCTTTAAACAGCTTGGGAAATTCCAGAAAATGATAATAATAATAATAATAATATGCCATTTAGCAGACGCTTTTATCCAAAGCGACTTACAGTCATGCGTGCATAAATTTTTGTGTGTGGGTGGTCCCGGGGATCGAACCCACTACCTTGGCGTTACAAGCGCCGTGCTCTACCAGCTGAGCTACAGAGGACCACATGATGTCATGGCTTTAGAAGTTTCTGATAGGCTAATTGACAGCATTTGAGTCAATTGCAGGTATACCTGTGGATGTATTTCAAGGCCTACCTTCAAACTTTGCTTGACATCATGAGAAAACCAAAAGAAATCAGCCAAGACCTCAGAAAAAAAAGTAGACCTCCACAAGTCTGGTTCATCCTTGGGAGCAATTTCCAAACGACTGAAGGTACCACATTAATCTGTACAAACAATAGTGTGCAAGTATAAACACCATGGGACCACGCAGCCGTCATACCGCTCAGGAAGAAGATGCGTTCTGTCTCCTAGAGATGAACATACTTTGGTGCGAAAAGTGCAAATCAATCCCAGAACAACAGCAATGGACCTTGTGAAGATGCTGGAGGAAACAGGTACAAAAGTATCTATATCCACAGTAAAACAAGTCCTATATCGACATAACCTGAAGCCACTCAGCAAGGAAGAAGCCACTGCTCCAAAACCGCCATAAAAAAGCCAGACTACGGTTTGCAACTGCACATGGGGACAAAGATCGTACTTTTTGGAGAAATGTCCTCTGGTCTGATGAAACAAAAATGGAACTGTTTGGCCATAATGACCATCGTTATGTTTGGAAGAAAAGGGGGATGGCTTGCAAGCCGAAAAACACCATCCCAACCGTGAAGCACGGGGGTGGCAGCATCATGCTGTGGGGGTGCTTTGCTGCAGGAGGGACTGGTGCACTTCTCAAAATAGATGGCATCATGAGGAAGGAAATTTAGGTGGATATATTGAAGCAACATCTCAAGACATCAGTCAGGAAGTCAAAGCTTGGTCGCAAATGGGTCTTCCAAATGGACAATGACACTAAGCATACTTCCAAAGTTGTGGCAAAATGGCTTAAGGACAACAAAGTCAAGGTATTGGAGTGGCCATCACAAAGCCCTGACCTCAGTCCTATAGAACATTTGTGGGCAGAACTGAAAAAGCGTGTGCGAGCAAGGAGGCCTACAAACCTGACTCAGTTACACTGGCTCTGTCAGGAGGAATGGGCCTAAATTCACCCAACTTATTGTGGGAAGCTTGTGGAAGGCTACCTGAAATGTTTGACCCAAGTTAAACAATTTAAAGGCAATGCTACCAAATACTAATTGAGTGTATGTAAAATTCTGACCCACTGGGATTGTGATGAAAGAAATAAAAGCTGAAAAAAATATTTCTCTCTACTATTATTCTGACATTTCACATTCTTAAAATAAAGTGGTGATCCTAACTGACCTAAAACAGGGAATTTTTACTAGGATTAAATGTCAGGAATTGTGAAAAACTGAGTTTAAATGTATTTGGGTAAGGTGTATGCAAACTTCTGATTTCAACTGTATATTGTACTTTCAAAAGTAAAAGTATAAATCATTTCAAATGTCTTATATTGATCAAACCAGATGGCACCATTTTCTTGTTTTTTATTTATTTACGGATAGCCAGGGGCACACTTCAACAAACAGACATCATTTACAAATGAAGCAAGTGTGTTTAGTGAGTCCGCCACATCAGAGGCAGTAGGGTTCACCAGGGATGTTCTCTTGATAAGAATTTGACAATTTTCCTGTCCTGCGGAGCATTCAAAATGTAACGAGTACTTTTCTGTTTCAGGGAAAATGTATGGAGCAAGAAGTACATTATTTTCTTTAGGAATGTAGTGAAGTAAAAGTAAAAGTTGTCAAAAATATAAATAGTAAAGTAATGTACAGATACCCCAAAAAACGACTTAAGTAGTAATTCAAAGTATTTTTACTTAAGCACTTTACACCACTGGGGTGGGGTAATGGTGTTTAAGACTAAGGGTACCCAGGTTGCCAGGTGGTCCGATGTCTTTGGAAAGGTGGGTGCTGTAGTGGGGGTCAGGTGATTTGGCAGTCTGTAGGTAGAATTCACTTCAATACACCTACTGTACATTTATACCCTTTTTAACCTTTGGAGGTGTTTTCTAAGCAGAAACTCTTAGAACCTATGCTAGGGTGCGTGAGTGAGATTCGGATTTAGGATTAGCAGTAATAACTGACTTCAAAAATGTCAACAGAACATCATGCTTTTAGCAGCTCCCTTTCCATGTGAACACTGCAAAGACAACACATGTCCCGGGGAGGGAGGGAGGAGGATGACTCACCATGTCACAGTGCATTTACTCCCTTGGCACACAGCCTAATCTTTTAATTGTGTCTGTGTGTGAACTCTTTCATAGAACGAAAAGGAACCATTTAAAAGTGAATCTTTGCCATCATCGGCAAAGAACTGAGCGCTGTACGTGTCAAAGAGTGCCTTGGGTATTCCAGAGGCAATCCATGTTTTTGTGGTTTGAACATTTTAAGATATTGAATAGTACATTATTTACTGTATATGGCTTACTGTGCTAATGTAGCTATATATTATAGGTTGTGGTTATGTTATGGTTGTGTTTTTGTGACTTTTATAAAGTCATTTTCAGGAAACATGTTTTGGAGGTAGATTCAAAATGTTTCCTATTATGAATTGATCCATATTTCTAGCCAGTGGCCTTGATACATTTGAGCATTCTTAAAATCTCACCTCCATCCATATCTGTCCTTGTTAGTGAAGTTGTTATATTTCACCCCAACAGGTGGAATCCAGTTAGAGAGAGACAGACAGAGAGAAGAGAACGTGTGTGCATGTGTGAGTGCGCGTGTGCAAGTGTGTATGTGCGTGCGTGCGTTTGTGTGTGTGTCTGTGTCCCAGGTAGAGAAAGTAATTTATCACCATGCACACAGAGAGCTCTTATTACCTCCAGTGAAGGTGTGTCCACTCCCAGGAGTCAGGTGTCACTGCCTGAGGGACTGGCCTGGCACATCCTGCAGCAGCCGCAGCGCAGGAGCCTGGGAGAAGAGAGGCCTGGCTGGGGAGAGGGAGACAGACCTGGGACCACAACCTCTTACACACTCAATACCCACATGTTGTGTTGTTTTTCAACCATATTCGTCCATCATACAAACATTACAACATTTATCCATCTTAAATTACAATGAGCTTCTGCATCTCTTTCTCGATCGCTGATCTCTTTCTCGATCTCTTTCTCTTTTTCATAAACAAACTCATATTTACATTTACATTTTACATTTTAGTCATTTAGCAGACGCTCTTATCCAGAGCGACTTACATGAGCAATTAGGGTTAAGTGCCTTGCTTAAGGGCACATCGACAGATTTTTCACCTAGTCGGCTCTGGGATTAGAACCAGCGACCTTTCGGTTACTGGCACAACGCTCTTACCTGCCGCCCTCATATACTGTAGATTGCAGGCGTGTATGCACTGTTGCCATTGATGCATACATTTTCCTTCATCCTCTGTATTAGGGGCAGTTTTCCTCCAAACTCTAGCATTTGTTGACCTTAAAAAATGAGAAGATAGTTTTAGCAGGAGACATTCAATGATGGCTGCCACAGAAACAAGCATATCCTTGAAAAACTCAGACAGGAAACAGTTCAGCTGTTCATTGTACCTTGCTCTGGAAGTATACACTTTTCAGTTGAATGTTATTTCCACTTTTTGTCAGTGTTATAGAGGTTCACATTTTTTTTATTTTTGTACAAGCATGTCTGTCAGCTTTGAGTATTCAGACATTTAAATAGATATGAGAATACATGCAGAAATATATTGGAATTTTCAGTAAATAGTTTTACAAGTAGCACATACAACGCATGATACTTATTATATTATTCTGAAGATAACTCTTTTGGTGAATAAAAACGTCATTATTTTAGTGTTTTGAGGGGTCACATTCATGACTTGTGAAAGGCCCAGTGCAGTCAAAAAATTAGATTTTCCTGTGTTTTATATATACAGTTTTTCCACACTATGAGGTTGGAATAATACTGTGAACTTGTGAAAATGATGATAATGCCCTTTTAGTGTAAGAGCTGTTTGAAAAGACATTTCAGCCACTCAAACCAAACCCAGACAGTCATAGCTACATTTTTGCTTGAGGTATTGCGCTTTGCTAAGAACCAATACTTTTTTATTTTTGACCATTTTAATTGAAAACAATCACAGTAAGGTACTTAATTGTTACCCAGAAATGATTTGATATTGCGATAAACACGGCTGCATTCGATTAACCCTTTCATAATATAGTGCATTTGTATGCTGTTACTCAGGTGGTGGAAAATGTGAAACAGTTTTTGGTATACTGTAGGTATTTCAACATAAAGTATTTGGATTACTTTGCCAATGCGAGACATCTGTGTGCTTGTCTTGGTGTGTCCCTTAAACCATACATCTTTTAGACATTTGTGAACTCCTGAACACCCATAACCTCCTGTTTATTTGTTGTGGATACAGTGGCTTGCTAAAGTATTCACCCCCCTTGGCATTTTTCCTATGTTGTATCATTTGATTTACACAACATGCCTACCACTTTGAAGATGCAAAATATTTTTTGGGGTGGAACAAAAAAACAGAAAACTTGAGCGTGCATAACTATTCACCCCCCCAAAGTCAATACTTTGTAGAGCCACCTTTTGCAGCAATTACAGCTGCAAGTGTCTTGGGGTAGGTCTCTATAAGCTTGGCACATCCAGCCACTGGGATTTTTGCCCATTCTTTTAAAACTCAATTTTAGTCTCATCTGACCAGAGTACCTTCTTCCATATGTTTGGGGAGTCTCCCACATGCCTTTTGGCAAACACCAAACGTGTTTGCTTATTTTTTTCTTTAAGCAATGGTTTTTGTCTGGCCACTCTTCCGTAAAGCCCAGCTCTGTGAAGTGTACGGCTTAAAGTGGTCCTATGGACAGATACTCCAATCTCCACTGTGGAGCTTTGCAGCTCCTTCAGGGTTATCTTTGGTGTCTTTGTTGCCTCTCTGATTACTGCCCTCCTTGCCTGATCCGTGAGTTTTGGTGGGCGGCCCTCTCTTGGCAGGTTTGTTGTGGTCCATTTTCTTTCCATTTTTTAATAATGGATTTAATGGTGCTCCGTGGGATGTTCAAAGTTTCAGATATTTTTTTATAACCCAACCCTGATCTGTACTTCTCCACAACTTTGTCCCTGTTTGGAGAGCTCCTTGGTCTTCATGGTGCCCCTTGCTTAGTGGTGTTGCAGACTCTGGGGCCTTTCAGAACAGGTGTATATATACTGAGATCATGTGACAGATCATGTGACACTTAGATTGCACACAGGTGGACTTTATTTAACCCTCCCGTTGTCCTAGGGTCAAAATGACCCGCCACTATGTTGAACCAACTTTATTTAATTTTTATATTTTTTGGATCATTTGTGAGAAGGAGGCAATGATACTTTCTTTAAAGGGTTAGTAAGCGCTGGTCAGTTCGTGTGACTGTGTGTGCGTTGGGGGGACGCACCGTGAGCAACCTGTGTGCTGTTTGGTGTGTGATGAGATTCCGTTCTAAATTTCTAAATTTGTTTGCGTTGGAAACAACGCAAACAGGGGGGAGTGTGAATATAATACAAGATCTAAGGAAAAAAGGAATTGATAACACTGGGCCCAGGGAAATTTGGAAAATTAGAATTAAAGGGAAAAAGGAATAGAATGAAGGAATAAGACAAGGAACTAAGGAAAAATATATACTAATTAGGACGTCGCTGATCCATCATTAGATGGGCCACAAATCCTGGAAAGTCACTAGGTGGATTTTCGGGTCAGTTCCAAGGGACTGTGAGTTTGTAGAATACACATTCAATTGTATGTTACCTCTCGGTATATAGTTGATGAGGTATATGTCCGAAGTAGCCTCTCATTGAATATCTGCAACTCAAGATAGCACAAATTTAGGAAGGAAAATAAGGAATAGGAGCGACGGAAGCATGCTTTTGGGACCGTATAAATGGATGCATTCTTGTTGATTGAATAGTTTTCATGTGTGTATGAGGGAAAGAGAGTGTGTGTGTGCGCAAAAGAAAGATGTCTCTGCTGTGTTTGAGCTGTGTGGATTGTGCAGAGAGTTATATGCTCGACTCATGCTATGATAAGATTTTATGTTAGATATATATACATATATATGTTGTGGTTGAGAACAGGGGTTTTAGTTTTTTGTAAGGAAATCTGTTAATTACGGTTAAAACCTTATGAGTCTCCATTTGAGAGAACGTTTTCAAATTTGTTAAAATCTATGAGCCCCCGGGAGGACGTTATGATTGTATAGAGAGGATTTGTAATGGATAAGAAAATAGACTAAAGTAAAGTTAAGTAACTTCGAAGTAGGATTTGTGTTCTATGTTTTGTGTTGGTTTGAGCGTTTTGTTCAGTGTTACTGTTTGTCTGTGTTGGAAAGAACGGAGGGACAGCTGGTCTGTCTGCTGTTTGACTTAGAGAAAAGTTACTTGCGAGAGCGCTCCTCTCACCCTGAAGTCGCACTAATAAATGAACTGCGCATGTGTGGAGTTCTAGGGTTTGTAGTTGCACAGAGCGAATGTGCCACTCCCCTGCCTGCACTGAGCTGCTGGGAGACGCAGACTTATGGCTGAAAAAAGAAAGGGGGAGACTTTGAGTACACACAAATAAAGTATTATGTTTGTTAAGCGGCTGTTGCTTCAATATGAAACTATTTGATTGAGATCCATTGAATTCATAAATGAGAGTTATGTTGACGGATTAAAAAGAAAGAAATAAATAAATAAAATAAAATGTTATTGCGCTATTTACAGTGGGGAAAAAAAGTATTTAGTCAGCCACCAATTGTGCAAGTTCTCCCACTTAAAAAGATGAGAGAGGCCTGTAATTTTCATCATAGGTACACGTCAACTATGACAGACAAATTGAGATTTTTTTTCTCCAGAAAATCACATTGTAGGATTTTTAATGAATTTATTTGCAAGTTATGGTGTAAAATAAGTATTTGGTCACCTACAAACAAGCAAGATTTCTGGCTCTCACAGACCTGTAACTTCTTCTTTAAGAGGCTCCCCTGTCCTCCACTCGTTACCTGTATTAATGGCACCTGTTTGAACTTGTTATCAGTATAAAAGACACCTGTCCACAACCTCAAACAGTCACACTCCAAACTCCACTATGGCCAAGACCAAAGAGCTGTCAAAGGACACCAGAAACAAAATTGTAGACCTGCACCAGGCTGGGAAGACTGAATCTGCAATAGGTAAGCAGCTTGGTTTGAAGAAATCAACTGTGGAAGCAATTATTAGGAAATGGAAGACATACAAGACCACTGATAATCTCCCTCGATCTGGGGCTCCATGCAAGATCTCACCCCGTGGGGTCAAAATTATCACAAGAACGGTGAGCAAAAATCCCAGAACCACACGGGGGGACCTAGTGAATGACCTGTAGAGAGCTGGGACCAAAGTAACAAAGCCTACCATCAGTAACACACTACGCCGCCAGGGACTCAAATCATGCAGTGCCAGACGTGTCCCCCTGCTTAAGCCAGTACATGTCCAGGCCCGTCTGAAGTTTGCTAGAGTGCATTTGGATGATCTAGAAGAGGATTGGGAGAATGTCATATGGTCCGATGACTTTTTGGTAAAAACTCAACTCGTCGTGTTTGGAGGACAAAGAATGCTGAGTTGCATTTAAAGAACACCATACCTACTGTGAAGCATGGGAGTGGAAACATCATGCTTTGGGGCTGTTTTTCTGCAAAGGGACCAGGACGACTGATCCGTGCAAAGGAAAGAATGAATGGGGCCATGTATCGTGAGATTTTGAGTGATAACCTCCTTCCATCAGCAAGGGCATTGAAGATGAAACGTGGTTGGGTCTTTCAGCATGACAATGATCCCAAACACACCGCCCGGGCAACGAAGGAGTGGCTTCGTAAGAAGCATTTCAAGGTCCTGGAGTGGCCTAGCCAGTCTCCAGATCTCAACCCCATAGAAAATCTTTGGAGGGAGTTGAAAGTCCGTGTTGCCCAGCGACAGCCCCAAAACATCACTGCTCTAGAGGAGATCTGCATGGAGGAATGGGCCAAAATACCAGCAACAGTGTGTGAAAACCTTGTGAAGACTTACAGAAAACGTTTGACCTGTGTCATTGCCAACAAAGGGTATATAACAAAGTATTGAGGAACTTTTGTTATTGACAAATACTTATTTTCCACCATAATTTGCAAATAAATTCATTAAAAATTCTACAATGTGATTTTCTGGAAAAAACATTCTCATTTTGTCTGTCATAGTTGACATGTACATATGATGAAAATTACAGGCCTCTCTCATCTTTTTAAGTGGGAGAACTTGCACAATTGGTGGCTGACTAAATACTTTTTTCCCCACTGTATAATATTCCTGAGATAAGCTGTTTGCTTATTTCTTAGCGCGAATGTGAACATAGGTATGTCTAAAAGGTTATTGTATGGTTGAAATAACCCAGTAAGTACATAAAAGACTAAATTGTTGTCTGTTTCTTTTGTTCTCCTGTGGTGTGAGAGACGAGAGGGAGGAGACAGAGAGAGAGGAGGTGCTGTCCCGGATCCAGTCCAATTAAGGCCAGTACTGTTCTATCCACAAAACGTACTTTTCCTTACAGGATATTATAGATGAAGGGCATTTATCTGTTTGTGTATGCCTAAAATATTTCATGTTGTGACCATTTGGCAGGGACTTGGCAACAGACTGATCAATTGATGTAATTGAGAATTACACATTGAAGTTTTTTTTGTGTGCATGGGTTGTTTTAATTAGAGTTGTGTTGGAAATCCAGCACTGAGATTATTCTGTAAAATTAAGGTGATTGGGTGCTTATTAAGCATTTGGTTTTTGGGTGCTGTAGTGTTGCTGGATTACAGGTCTTTCTTTTTTGATTGCTCTGAAGTTGACTAGTTTCCTTTACTTTTCTTTATCGGATGTGGTAAGATTGCCACTAATCAATAATTTGGTAGAAAAAAATAATAATACAAAAAAATATATAAAAAAATAGGAGGGAATGATAAGCAACATAGCTTAAAGTATTTTTTTGGTTTACAAATTAATTAGTTTAAAATAATAATAATAAAAAAATACAAAATAATTCACAATAAAGGAATATAAAAGAGTTGTTACAATGGGGAAAAAGGACATAAAAACTATGAAAGTAATTACTCCTGTTGATGTAGTACAAAATAGTAACCCTTTAGTTAAAGGAAGGTTATCTGGAAAATGGCATAAACGTTGGCCTGACATTGAACAACCATGGCCAGTGGAAGGGACTCTTAACCCTGACGTCATCAACATAATGAAAGTGCTTGTGTCCACATATAAGGCAGATCAGAAGAAGGGAAAAAAGGGGAACAACGTTAAAAAAAAAAGAGACAAAGAGAGCTGGGTGTTCTTAAGTTGTTTGAAAATGAGGGACAAAAACTGATAAAAGATACAAAAGATAAAAGAGACAGAGGTATAGAGAAAATGGCAAAAGAGGTGAAGGTAACAGAAAAACTAATGGCAGAAGTCAATACACCTTTCTCACATAAGGATTCAGCAAAAAGACCCCCACCTTACGAGGTAGAAGTAGAGTTTAAGGACGTCTATCCTCAGCTTCCAATGATCATTCAGGAGGGTGATTTTTGCATCAGAGATGAAGATGAACGAATAATAGAGAGAGGACAAGCAGAAACGACCATAAAGATGAATCCAAACTCCAAAAGTAAGAAGAAAACGACATGTCTGGAAACGAAGGATAGAGTGAGGTTCAGGAGGATGGAATTTGAAGAAGATGATGATGATGATCAGAGTGATTCAGAAGAGATCATGGGTGGATATGACCCTGTGATCAGACGGAGGTTGGTCAGAGTGGAAAGAAGGGGTGATGGAAGTTGGAAGAAGAAGGATACAAGAGATTTGATCTCTAATGAAAGTGAAGATGGAGACAGCGATGAAAATTTGGAGATTAAAGGTGCTTCATGTTCAAGAGGATTTTATCCTACAATGACTAGCACAGAAGAAATAGAAAGAGATATGGATCGATGCATATCATGCTTGGATACGGCAAATAATTTAGAAGAAGTAAGAGAATTGGAAGAACAACTCAAGAAGCTGAAGATACAGAAGGAAAAACTGCTGAAAAAAAAGAATCCCAAAAATTGGAGAGGAAGTATACATTGTGGACAAGAAAAGGGAGCACAAGTAAGAAGATGATGCCAGTGATAATCCGAGGACAGAATCTGGAGTATAAGCCTTTGCAGAATACCGATATGTCAGATAAACTTGAGAAGCTGCCTACTCTTCAAGATGGAGCATATCCTTGGATTTCAAAGTTGGAAGAAATTATGGTGGGAACACAGTCTGCCATAGGAGACATTAAGAGACTTTTGGCTAATCTCCTTGGGATTCCAGGTATGGAAGAAATGTTTCAGAGAGCTGGACTTAATAGATATATGAGGACTGCGGTGAATGATCCTGAGTTGTTAGCTGCAAGTAGAAATCGGCTGTGGAGAGCACTGAAAGATACGTTTCCAACAAATGTGCATCCTGACAACATTCTGATTGACCCACTAGGACAACAAGAAAATCAGAGAGCCTATGTGTCAAGAGCTCATCAAGTGTGGAGAAATATTACCGGAAATGATCCAGATGTGAGTCAAATAGAGCAGTCAATTTTGCGAGCTAAACTGCAGATGGGGCTGCCCTCACCAGTAAGGAGCAAACTGGCAGAGGTGGTGGGACTTGGAAGCATGGCAAAAGGTGTCTATACAGACCATATAACCCATCAAATGGATCTATACAGGAAAAAGGAACACAACCAGAAAGAACAGGACCAAGAAACTCTCAGAAAACTCAATCAAATACAACTGGTGGAGAATAAGAAGACGGAGAAGAAACAGGCTTTGGTTATGCAGAATCAGTGTTCATCAAATCAACAATCACTGCCACAGCTTCAACCGAACCAGGTCCAACCGCAATTGTCCCAGCCACCACTAGTGGGACCAGTTGTTTCATATCCACAGCCAGTTTCCGGACAGACACAGAATTGGAGAGGAAGAGGATGAGAAGGCTTAGGAAGAGGAAGAGGAGGAAGATTTAATCCATACTTCCAGCAATCTTCAGAAGTGTGTTATAATTGTGGACAGGTTGGTCACTTTGCCCGTGAGTGTAATGGGCCAGGAGGAAACGCCAGAGGAAATTTCAGAGGAAGATACAGGGGCCAGTCAAGATCATTTGGAGGACCGGTGAACCCTTATAGGGGCCCGGAGCCAGGATTCTAGAGGTGCCCAGAAGATCCGAAAGGGGGGTGTCAGCTGGTAGCATCAGGACCGGAAAAAGACCCAACAATTGAGGTGAAAGTAAACAACCAACCATTGGAAGTGATGGCGGATAGCGGAGCTGCTTTCACCTGTGTTCGGCCTGAAGATGAGCGCAGGTACACGTCGAAGGAGGAGGTCGTCGGGTAAGCTTGGCGTCGGGTAAGCTTGGCTTTATACATAGCTTGGGCTTTGTCGAGTAAGGCTTAAACTATGTATTTAGATTGTAGTTAGGTATTGTAGGTAGGTATCATGGGTTGTTGTATGTAATTATTGTAGGTTAGTATTGTATTCGGCTGTGCCGGGTGTAACACGAAGCTAGCTAGCTAGCTAACTCACCACCTAGACTAGCTGGTGAGTAGCTATTAGCAACGGTATAGTTGTTTCACGCCTGAGAGTGCCTGTAATTACGCCAGCTGGCTGCCTACAATAATTACATACAATAATTGCCTACCATTCAGCTGTTTTCTAACCTCATTGTCTGAACCGTTAACGTTAGGTAGCAAGTGGCTACTGTGCTTGAAATTTAGCTAGCTTGTTACTACCTGGATAGCTACTAGTAAACAATAGCTGGAACGACCGAGCGAACAGACGCGAACTGGCTGAGTCAGTGGCTAGCTTTGCACTTGGCTAGCTAACAGCAGCTGCTAGGGGTAAGTCATAACCTACACTTGTGTTTTTTTTTTTTACATATTGATAGCCCGAGTCGTTCAAGGAATTCGGGACATGGGTGACTAATTAACGTTAGTTTGGCTCTCTCTGTGTGTTCGTGCCGTGAAAGGAGGGGTTCTTCTTTGTCTGAAAGCAATGGCTAGCTATTTTGCTAACTATTCTAGCTAACTAACTGGCTGAATAAGTTGACGACGGACTCGCTCAAGCTGTCGGGACTAACCCACAACGTTAGACACGGACACGACCGGCATGCTAGCTGGCTGTGGCGTCTTATGACGAGGTGCCCGGACATTTTTCACGGAATAATACTGCACCTAGTTAGCTAGCTGAATAAACTAAGTTAGTCTTTTCCTAGAAAACATTGAACCGCTGTAGTTTACAACAATTATAGTTTCTGAGGTGGAAGTTGGGAGAGTTATATTTGGGAGTTGTGGTGAGGGAGGCCCCACTCTCTCCTTTCCCAGATGTTTAGTTCATTTCATTCCGATCTACTCTGCATTATTGTAGCCATCTGCTGCAGCCTGTCAACTATGCCTCTGCCTATCCCTGTTCTCTCCTCTCCGCACAGGCTACACAAACGCCTCACACCGCGTGGCTGCTGCCTCTCTAACCTGGTGGTCCCTGCACGCACGACCCACGTGGAGTTCCAGGTCTCAGGCAGCCTCTGGAACTGCCGTTCTGCTGCCAACAAGGCAGAGTTCATCTCAGCCTATGCTACCCTCCAGTCCCTCGACTTCTTGGCGCTGACGGAAACATGGATTACCACTGAAAACACTGCTACTCCTACTGCTCTCTCCTCGTCTGACCATGTGTTCTCGCATACCCCGAGAGCATCTGGTCAGCGGGGTGGTGGCACAGGAATCCTCATCTCTCCCAAGTGGACATTCTCAATTTTTCCCCTGACCTGTCTGTCTATCTCCTCATTTGAATTCCATGCTGTCACAGTCACTAGCCCATTTAAGCTTAATATCCTTGTCATCTGTCGCCCTCCAGGTTCCCTTGGAGAGTTCATCAATGAGCTTGACGCCTTGATAAGTTCCTTTCCTGAGGATGGCTCACCCCTCACAGTTCTGGGGGATATCAACCTCCCAACGTCTACATTTGACTCATTTCTCTCTGCCTCCTTCTTTCCACTCCTCTCCTCTTTTGACCTCACCCTCTCACCGTCCCCCCCTACTCACAAGGCAGGCAATACGCTCGACCTCATCTTTACTAGATGCTGTTGTTCTACTAATCTCACTGCAACTCCCCTCCAAGTCTCCGACGACTACTTTGTATCATTTTCTCTCTCCCTCTCCTCCAACACTACTCACTCTGCCCCTACACAGATGGTAATGCGCCGTCGCAACCTTCGCTCTCTCTCTCTCCCGCTACTCTCTCCTCTTCCATCCTATCATCTCTTCCCTCTGCTCAATCCTTCTCACTCCAATCTCCTGATTCTGCCTCCTCAACCCTCCTCTCCTCCCTTTCTGCATCCTTTGACTCTCTATGTCCCCTATCCTCCCGGCCGGCTCGGTCCTCCCCTCCAGCTCCGTGGCTTGATGACTCATTACGAGCTCACAGAACAGAGCTCCGGGCAGCTGAGCAGAAATGGAAGAAAACTAGACTCCCTGCGGACCTGGCATCTTTTCACTCCCTCCTCTCTACATTTTCTTCATCTGTTTCTGCTGCTAAGGCCACTTTCTACCACTCTAAATTACAAGCATCTGCCTCTAACCCTAGGAAGCTCTTTGCCACATTCTCCTCCCTGCTGAATCCCCCCACCCCCCACCCCTCCTCCCTCTCTGTGGATGACTTCGTCAACCATTTTGAAAAGAAGGTTGACGACATCCGATCCTCGTTTGTTAAGTAAAATGACACTGCTGGTCCTGCTCACACTGCCCTACCCTATGCTTTGACTTCTTTCTCCCCTCTCTCTCCAGATAAAATCTTGCGACTTGTGACAGCAGGCCGCCCAACAACCTGCCCGCTTGACCCTATCCCCTCCTCTCTTATCCAGACCATCTCCGGTGACCTTCTCCCTTACCTCACCTCACTGATCAACTCATCCTTGACCGCTGGCTATGTCCCTTCTGTCTTCAAGAGAGCGAGAGTTGCACCCCTTCTCAAAAAACCAACACTCGATCCCTCTGAAGTCAACTACTACAGACCAGTATCCCTTCTTTCTTTTCTCTCCAAAACTATTGAGCGTGCCGTCTTTAGCCAACTCTCTTGCTATCTCTCTCAGAATGACCTTCTTGATCCAAACCAGTCAGGTTTCAAGACTGGTCATTCAACTGAGATTGCTCTTCTCTGTGTCACGGAGGCTCTCCGCACTGCTAAAGCTAACTCTCTCTCCTCTGCTCTTGTCCTTCTAGACCTGTCTGCTGCCTTTGATACTGTGAACCATCAGATCCTCCTCTCCACCCTCTCCGAGCTGGGCATCTCCGGCGCGGCTCACTCTTGGATTGCGTCCTACTTGACCGTTCGCTCCTACCAAGTGGCGTGTCGAGAAGCTGTCTCCGCACCACGTGCTCTCACCACTGGTGTCCCCCAGGGCTCAGTTCTAGGCCCTCTCCTATTCTCGCTATACACCAAGTCACTTGGCTCTGTCATATCCTCAAATGGCCTCTTCTATCATTGCTACGCTGACGACAAACAACTAATCTTCTCCTTTCCCCCTTCTGATAACCAGGTGGCGAATCGCATCTCTGCATGTCTGGCAGACATATCAGTATGGATGACGGATCACCACCTCAAGCTGAACCTTGGCAAGACGGAGCTGCTCTTCCTCCCGGGGAAGGACTGCCTGTTCCTTGATCTCGCCATCACGGTTGACAACTCCGTTGTGTCCTCCTCCCAGAGTGCGAAGAGCCTTGGCGTGACCCTGGACAACACCCTGTCGTTCTCCGCTAACATCAAGGCGGTGACCCGATCCTGTAGGTTCATGCTCTACAACATTCAGAGAGTACGACCCTGCCTTACACAGGAAGCGGCACAGGTCCTAATCCAGGCACTTGTCATCTCCCGTCTGGATTACTGCAACTCGCTGTTGGCTGGGCTCCCTGCCTGTGCCATTAAACCCCTACAACTCATCCAGAATGCCGCAGCCCATCTGGTGTTCAACCTTCCCAAGTTCTCTCACGTCACCCCGCTCCTCCGCACACTCCACTGTCTTCCAGTTGAAGCTCGCATCTGCTACAAGACCATGGTGCTTGCCTACGGAGCTGTGAGGGCACCTCCGTACCTTCAGGCTCTGATCAGTCCCTACACCCAAACGAGGGCACTGCGTTCATCCACCTCTGGCCTGCTGGCTCCCCTACCTCTGCGGAAGCATAGTTCCCGCTCAGCCCAGTCAAAACTGTTAGCTGCTCTGGCACCCCAATGGTGGAACAAGCTCCATCATGACGCCAGGACAGCGGAGTCACTCACCACCTTCCGGAGACATTTGAAACCCCACCTCTTTAAGGAATACCTGGGATAGGATAAAGTAATCCTTCTACCCCCCCTAACCCCCCAAAAAAAAATCAACTGATTCGGACAATTGGATTTGAGGGAGTGAAACAGCTGATTCCTCTTACGGAACCAATTGAGCTCTGCTATAAAAAGAAAACTACAATACCCATACTGGTATAGGAACATACACCTATTGCATTGTTGGGAAGAGATGCATTGTGTAGATTGAATTGTACAATAAAATGTACGCCAGACGGCAGTCTGGTAGAAGTGCCAAAAGAAACAGTTACCTTTTGAGAGCTATGGTTAAGGATACTGGGAATGGTCAACTCCATAGCAATCTTTCATGGACACAGGAAGGCCTTGTAGCATTTGAAACGATCAAACAGAGGTTACAAGAGGCACCAGCACTCGTACTACCAGACTACTCTAAGAATTTCTTGCTATATGTGTCTACTTCTACTGGAGGTAAATATGCTTGTGCAGTTCTCTGTCAGCCGACAGGTACAGGGACGAATCCTCAACCTATTTCCTACTACTCTACTGCCTATTCAGAAGTAGAACTAGGGCTACCACTGTGCTACAGAGCAATGGTGGGAGTATATTTAATGTATGACAAAGCATCATCTGTTACGATGGGTTACCCAGTAACAATCCTTACCCATCATAGTCTCAGAAATCTTCTGAACTATGGAAAATATACATTGACTATGCCTAGGCTCAGAGTCTATCATAGGCTCTTAGAGCAGGAAGATGTCACCCTAGTGAGGTGTGATATGGTGAATCCAGCTGAGAATTTGCCAACTTCAGAGAATGGTGAGCCACATGATTGTGTTCAAGAAGCAGAGAAATACTCGAGGCTTAGATCAGATTTGCAAGCCCTTCCATTATGTGAGGCAGACCTGGAGTATTGGACTGATGGGTCTTGTTATCGTGTGGGAGATATGTGTGCTGGCTATGCAGTAGTTAAAGCCCAAGGAACTGGATTTGTTGTTGAAAAGGCTGAAGTAATACCACAGCCTGCGTCTGCACAACTTGCTGAACTTGTGGAGCTAACAGAAGTGTGTTTGTTAGCAGAAGGAAAGCGAGTGATGATATATACTGATTCTGCATATGCACATAGTGTATGTCATTTGTTTAGAGCAGTGTGGAAAGGTCGAGGGTTTAAGAAAACAGATGGTTCTCCGATACAACATCATGCGCAAATAATGAAACTGTTGAATGCTATGATGAAGCCTAAAGAGATAGCGATAGCTAAGTGTGCAGCTCATAAAACAGATGTGTCAAAAGTCACACAAGGGAACAAAGCTGCTGATGAAGCTGCAAAAGCCGTCACAGGAGTGGACAAATTGGGCAAGGTTTTTCTGGTCACTCATGGAGTGGACTTGGAAGAAAAAAATACGCTTAAGGATGTGATTTTGATGCAGGAAGCTGCTTCTACGATTGACAAACAGTTATGGCTAGACCGAGGTGCTGTCAAAGATGCTATGGGTCTTTGGAGAAACCATGAGGGGTTGATAGTAGCGCCTCTAGACCTATTAGGTCTGATGATTCAGGAAGCACATGGGTTAGCTAATGTTGCAAGGGGGGAGGTTAGGAGAAAGATCACAAAGGAGTAAGGTTTTTGGGCACCATATTTGCTTGAAAAGGTTGACTATGTCATAGGCAGGTGCACAATCTGTCTGAAAAATAATGTTTGCAGAGGTGTGACTGTTCTTCCTGGTTACATTCCAACACTGAGAGGTCCTATGCGTGAGTTGGTTATCGAATTTGTTGATATGATAAAACCAATTGAAGGGAAAATATATATGCTGGTGGTTGTAGATAGATTATCACGATGGCCGGAGGCATGTCCAACCAAGCGAAAAGACGCTCAGTCGGTTGCAAAGTTCTTGTGTAAAGAAGTCATAAGTAGGTGGGGACTTCCCAATCGAATATCTTCAGATAATGGGAAAGAGTTTTGTGGATAAATCACTGAAATTGATTTTTCAAAAATTGGGGAAAAAAGTCAGAAGTTACGAAAACTAGGGTTGAAGTAACTCTAGAACATTTTTAATATCTGATTGTGCGATAATTTTCACATTTCTTTGCATATTGTTGTGATGTTTAGTGTTTTCTTATGAATCAAAGGGGGGAAATGGAATGTGATTCATTTATATATATCATTTTTATATATTATTTTTGATATTGATGTTTTAATTTTCATGTGTTGCTTTGCAAAATATACTGGTTGGTGTTTTCTTTTCTTCCAGAAGCATATGGGGAATGTGGAGAGTGGGATTCAAATACTCAAACATGGACAATATGAATGAACTGGAGGAAGTTGAACAAGGACGGTGTGGAAATGTTCAGATTCCATCATCGATGTTGCATTGAAAGTCAACACTGCTGAGGAGCTGCAGTGTAGTGGACTACATTCCAGTGGTTGCAATGATATATATATACATATTTGCATGTGTAATATATAATTTGTGTCATATTCTTTCTGTATTAATTTTTTGAAGAATTATGTTTTCTGTTGTTGTGTATATGTGGGGACCTCAGATGTTTTGGTTTTTTCTTTGACACTTAGGGATATTGGGTCTAGGCAGGGACAGAGAGAATCCACAGGAGGGTCCGATGGGTCAACCAGCTTGAATGTGGACATTTTATTATTGTATTTTGTTTTCTGAGGCTTTCATGTGTATTTGATTGCATCATAGCTTAAAATGCATTGATAAAGATTTATGAATTTATCTGGAGTACTTAGGTGGTCACCTGAGGCATAGGCCGTGAGAGAATTTTACTGTCTTGATTGATTGATGGATATTTGGAAAGAAAGCTGCCAGACAGGTTTTTCACTCTTACACTCCATAAAACTTTGTTCACACTCCATAAACTTGGTTTTATTGCTAAAGTTACACTAGCAGCCTGATGTAATAAAAATTGTTATTTGTCATGATGCTATTATTTTTGTTTTCGAGACTTGATTATTCTCGAAGGGGGGAAATATGTAGTATCTGAACATTTATAGCTTTGGCTGAGGTTTTCATATTGTTGGTTAAATGGACTTTGCTCTGCTGTGCTGAAACATCTGGAAAGTATTACTATAGGGGCCCCCTAAAACAGTGGACATTGGGATATGTGGAGGCCAAGGATTGGTTTATTCAAAACACGCCATTTTGTGTTACATAGGATATATACCATGTTTGAACAAAGGGACGAGGAGAGTGATCTTATTTGAGATTGGGTTTGTTGCTCTCCAGATTCTGCAGAAATCTGTAAATTAAAGCTGAAATCCTTGGTATAATAAAAGTTATAATCAAGTACAGTGTCAGCGGATTCCTTGTCAACACAGCATTGCAGCATCGTTGTTCGGCCACCACAACTGAAACAGGTTTCCCTCAAGAATTGCCCTGTATTTAGCGGCATCCATCATTCATTCAATTCTGACCAGTTTCCCAGTCCCTGCCGATGAAAAACATCCCCACAGCATGATGCTACCACCACCATGCTTCACTGTGGGGATGGTGTTCTCGGGGTGATGAGAAGTGTTGGGTTTGCGCCAGACATAGCGTTTTCCTTGATGGCCAAAAAGTTCAATCTTAGTCTCATCTGACCAGAGTACCTTCTTCCATATGTTTGGGGAGTCTCCCACATGCCTTTTGGCAAACACCAAACGTGTTTGCTTATTTTTTTCTTTAAGCAATGGCTTTTGTCTGGCCACTCTTCCGTAAAGCCCAGCTCTGTGGAGTGTACGGCTTAAAGTGGTCCTATGGATAGATACTCCAATCTCCACTGTGGAGCTTTGCAGCTCCTTCAGGGTTATCTTTGGTGTCTTTGTTGCCTCTCTGATTACTGCCCTCCTTGCCTGATCCGTGAGTTTTGGTGGGCGGCCCTCTCTTGGCAGGTTTGTTGTGGTTCATTTTCTTTCCATTTTTTAATAATGGATTTAATGGTGCTCCGTGGGATGTTCAAAGTTTCAGATATTTTTTTATAACCTAACCCTGATCTGTACTTCTCCACAACTTTGTCCCTGTTTGGAGAGCTCCTTGGTCTTCATGGTGCCCCTTGCTTAGTGGTGTTGCAGACTCTGGGGCCTTTCAGAACAGGTGTATATATACTGAGATCATGTGACAGATCATGTGACACTTAGATTGCACACAGGTGGACTTTATTTAACTAAATATGTGACTTCTGAAGGTAATTGGTTGCACCAGATCTTATTTAGGGGCTTCATAGCAAAGGGGGTGAATACATATGCACGCACCACTTTTCCATTATTTATTTTGTAGAATTTGTTTTAACAAGTATAATGTTTTTATTCCACTTCACCAATTTGGACTATTTTGTGTATGTCCATTACATGAAATCCCAATTTTTTTTATTTAAATTACAGGTTGTAATGCAACAAAATAGGAAAAATGCCAAGGGGGATGAATAGTTTTGCAAGGCACTGTATGTAGATAATTGATAATGTTCGATTTTTTGGCTGTAGTCCAGTCGCGGCAAAAGTTAGGATGCATTCACTACTCCTAAAGCTGTTAACAGAGTAGAGTAGAGCATAGACTATAGAGTATCATGGCATTGGCTGTGTTGCTGGAGGAAATAGGTTCTGATGTTGAAATGAACTGCTCTTAACACATGGGATTGAACAACAACAACAACAGACATAAAGGTATTAATGCTAAAGTTTTATGGAACGTGAAGGACAGTACTGATATATATTTTTTTCATCTTCAACGGAAGAGGAACACGTTTAGGAAATAACATTTTGATTGTTTTAATGTTATAGGTACACTCCCCTCCATATATATTTCGACAGTGAATCTAAACATTTTAATTTGGCTTGATACTCCAGCATTTTAGATTTTGAGAATGTTTCATATTAGGCGACAGTACAGAATGTAATCTTTTATTTGAGGGAATTTCCATACATATCTGTTTTACCATTTAGAAATGAAAGCACTTTACATATCTAGTCCCCCCATTTGAAGAGGTCATAAGCATTTGGACAAATTCACTTACATTGCCTTCAGAAAGTATTGACACCCCTTGACTTTTTTCACATTTTGTCGAGTTACAGCCTGAATTTAAAATTGATTAAATTGAGACTTTGTGTCACTGGGCTATGCACGATACCCCATAATGCAAAGTGGAATTATGTTTTTAGAAAGTTTTACAGATTAATTAAAAATGAAAAGTGGAAATGTCTTGAGTCAATAAGTATTCAACCCCTTTGTTATGGCAAGCCTAAATAAGTTCAGGATTAAACATTTGCTTAACATGTGACATAATAAGTTGCACGGACTCACTCTATGTGCAATAATAATGTTTAACATGAAATTTAGAATGACTACCTCATCTCTGTACCCCACACATACTGTATATGTTTGTAATGTCTATGTTCATGTTTTAAATATATGCCCATTCTAAAGTATTTTAGCCTGTAATGGGTTTATCATTAGTGTCGGACCCCAGGAAGACTAGCTGTTGCCATTGGCGTCAGTTAATGGGGAACCTAATTAAAAAAAATTAAAAAAATATTCAGTTACCAATCGACAAAACATAATCCAAAACAAACCGCAAATGCATCCAACAAGTTTGTAGAGCCACAAGCTTGATGAAGTCATTGCGTGCCAGGAATATGGGACCAAAAACTAAACTTTTAAGTACTTTAATACACTATAAGTGAATTTGTCCAAACGCTTATGACACCTTCAAATGGAGAGACTAGGTGTATAAAGTGCTTTCATTTCTAAACGGTTAAACAGATATGTATGAAAATACCCTCAAATAAGAGGTGACATTCTGTACTGTCGCCACATATGTTTCTTTTAAATCTCAAATCCAAAATGCTGGTATATAGAGCCACATTTTAAAATGTTGCTTCACTGTCCAAATACATATGGAGGTAAGTGTACAGTATATGCTTGATATGCTATGACTCACAATTGTGGTATTCTTTCATATTGCCCCATGGTAGTAGCTTTCAGCGTTGTCATCCCGACACTTTACATGACAGTATGTTGGTATTCCCCAGAATAACGTCACATAGGCAGCACTCCCCTCATAGTTTCCACCGCTGGCTGGGCCTCACGTCACTGGAATCAGGTACTACTGGCACACCAAGGCCTCGCCCTGAACAAGTCAAACCCGCTGAGATGCTCAACTTCTCATGCCCCACCACCCAGCCAGCCAGCCAGCCCAGACGCTCCCTCAGCACGCCCTCACTAACTCCAGGTACGGACAAACCAGTTATCTCAACACCTTCCTTCGGAAACCTCCAGACAGTCCCCCATCATAGCCATCCATTGTCTTCATTGTGCTTTGTCATTTTTGTCCTCAACTAAAACTACTTCACTTTTAAAATGTTATAGTAGTAACCATTTTATTTGATAAGTGAACCATAACTATGAGTAATCCAGCATGTGGCTTATTTTCCTGGAGAGCTTTATAAGCCTGAAACATTTACATAAAGAGGTGTGTTTAGGATCTTATCTGAATCTGAAATATGTGTTTAAGTTGTCTGCAATGATATAGAACAGTAACCTTCCTCCTCCTTAAACACCTCCCACGAAACGTTGTTGTTGCAGACGCACAACACTGTTAAAGACCTTGTGTGATGAACCCAAACAATAGGATTTGTTCACATATTTGCTACATTTCCCCCCTCTGAATTTACATATCTCTACTCTCTCTCCTTTTTTTATTTATTTATTTCACCTTTATTTAACCAGGTAAGCCAGTTGAGAACAAGTTCTCATTTACAACTGCGACCTGGCCAAGATAAAGCAAAGCATTGCGATAAAAACAACAACACAGAGTTACATATGGGGTAAAACAAAACCTAAAGTCAAAAATACAACAGAAAATATTTATACAGTGTGTGCAAATGTAGCAAGTTATGGAGGTAAGGCAATAAATAGGCCATAGTGCAAAATAATTACAATTGGTATTAACACTGGAATGATAGATGTGCAAGAGATGATGTGCAAATAGAGATACTGGGGTGCAAATGAGCAAAATAAATAACAGTATGGGGATGAGGTAGTTGGGTGGACTAATTTCAGATGGGCTGTGTGATCGGTAAGGTGCTCTGACAACTGATGCTTAAAGTTAGTGAGGGATATAAGAGTCTCCAGCTTCAGATATTTTTGCAGTTCGTTCCAGTCATTGGCAGCAGAGAACTGGAAGGAATGGCGGCCAAAGGAGGTGTTGGGTTTGGGGATGACCAGTGAGATATACCTGCTGGAGCGCATACTACAGGTGGGTGTTGCTATGGTGACCAATGGGCTAAGATAAGGCGGGGATTTGCCTAGCAGTGATTTATAGATGGCCTGGAGCCAGTGGGTTTGGCGACGAATATGTAGTGAGGACCAGCCAACAAGAGCGTACAGGTCACAGTTGTGGGTAGTATATGGGGCTTTGGTAACAAAACGGATGGCACTGTGATAGACTACATCCAATTTGTTGAGTAGAGTGTTGGAGGCTATTTTGTAAATGACATTGCCGAAGTCAAGGATTGGTAGGATAGTCAGTTTTACGAGGGCATGTTTGACAACATGAGTGAAGGAGGCTTTGTTGCGAAATAGGAAGCCGATTCTAGATTTAACTTTGGATTGGAGATGCTTAATGTGAGTCTGGAAGGAGAGTTTACAGTCTAACCAGACACCTAGGTATTTGTAGTTGTCCACATACTCTAGGTCAGACCCGTCGAGAGTAGTGATTCTAGTCGGGTGGGCGGGTGCCAGCACCGTTAGATTGAAGAGCATGCATTTAGTTTTACTTGTGTTTAAGAGCAGTTGGAGGCTACGGAAGGAGTGTTGTATGGCATTGAAGCTCATTTGGAGGTTTGTTAACACAGTGTCCAATGAAGGGCCAGCTGTATACAAAATGGTGTTGTCTGCGTAGAGGTGGATCTGAGAATCAACATCAGCAAGAGCGACATCATTGATATACACAGAGAAATGAGTCGGCCCAAGAATTGAACCCTGTGGCACCCCATAGAGACTGCCATAGGTCCAGACAACAGGCCCTCCGATTTGACACATTGAACTCTATCTGAGAAGTAGTTGGTGAACCAGGCGAGGCAGTCATTTGAGAAACCAAGGCTATTTAGTCTGCCAATAAGAATGCGGTGGTTGACAGAGTCGAAAGCCTTGGCCAGGTCAATGAAGACGGCTGCACAGTCTTTTATCGATCACGGTTATAATATCGTTTAGGACCTTGAGCGTGGCTGAGGTGCACCCATGACCAGCTCGGAAACCGGATTGCATAGCGGAGAAGGTACGGCATGGGCAAGTTGCAGCGGAGGGTGCAGAGCTGGTGACCGGGGTAGGGGTAGCCATGTGGAAAGCATGGCCAGCCGTAGCAAAATGCTTGTTGAAATTCTCGATTATTGTAGATTTATTGGTGGTGATAGTGTTTTCTAGCCTCAGTGCAGTGGGCAGCTGGGAAGAGGTGCTCTTATCCTCCATGGACTTTACAGTGTCCCAAAACTTTTTGGAGTTAGTGCTACAGGATGCAAATGTCCTAACTGCTTTCCTAACTGTTTGTGTATATTGGTTCCTAACTTCCCTGAAAAATTGCATATCGCGGGGGCTATTCGATGCTAATGCAGTATGCCACAGGATGTTTTTGTGCTGGTCAAGGTCAGTCAAGTCTGAGGAGAACCAGGGGCTATATCTGTTCTTAATTCTGCATTTTTTGAATGGGGCATGCTTATTTATGATTGACAGTAAAGCACTTTTAAAGAACAACCAGGCATCCTCTACTGACGGAATGAGATCGATATCCATCCAGGATACCTGGGCCAGGTCAATTAGGAAGGCCTGCTCGCTAAAGTGTTTTAGGGAGCGTTTGACAGTGATGAGGGGTGGTCGTTTGACCGCGAACCCTTTACGGACGCAGGCAATAAGGCAGTAATCGCTGAGATCCTGGTTGAAGACAGCGGAGGTGTATTTAGAGGGTATATTAGTCAGGATGATATCTATAAGGGTGCCCAAGTTTACGGATTTAGGGTTGTACCTGGTAGGTTCCTTGATAATTTGTGTGAGATTGAGGGCATCTAGTTTGGATTGTAGGATGGCCGGGGTGTTAAGCATATCCCAGTTTAGGTCACCAAGCAGTATGAACTCTGAGGATAGATGGGGGGCAATCAATTCACATATGGTGTCCAGGGCACAGCTGGGGGCTGAGGGGGGTCTGTAGCAAGCGGCAACAGTTAGAGACTTATTTCTGGAAATGTGGATTTTTAGAAGTAGGAGCTCAAACTGTTTGGGCACAGACCTGGATAGTATGATTGAGCTCTGCAGGCTATCTCTACAGTAGATTGCAACTCCACCCCCTTTGGCAGTTCTATCTAGACGGAAAATGTTGTAGTTGGGGATGGACATTTCTGAATTTTTGGTGGCCTTCCTAAGCCAGGATTCAGACACTGCTAGAACATCAGGGTTGGCGGAGTGTGCTAATGCAGTGAATAACTCAAACTTAGGGAGGAGGCTTCTGATGTTAACATGCAAAAAACCAATGCTTTTACGGTTACAGAAGTCAACAAATGATAGCTCCTGGAGAGTAGGAGTGATACTGGGGGTTGCAGCGCCTGCGTTAACCTCTACATCACCAGAGGAACAGAGGAGGACTAGAATAAGGATACGGCTAAAGGCTTTAAGAACTGGTCTTCTAGTGCGTTGAGTACAGAGAATAAAGGGGGCAGATTTCCGGGCGTTGTAGAATAGATTCAGGGCATTATGTACAGACAAGGATATGGAAGGATATGAGTACAGTGGAGGTAAACCTAAGCATTGGGTAACAATGAAAGAGATAGCATCATTGGAGGCACCGATTGAGCCGGTCTCCGCACGTATGGGGGGTGGAACAAAGGAGATATTTGAGGCAGTTTGAGAGGGACTTGGGGCTCTACAGTGAAATTGTATAATAAGAACTAACTGGAACAGCAATAGGCAAGGCATATTGACATGTGAGAGAGGCATAAAGCAATCACAGGTGTTAATTCGAGAGAGCTAAGACAACAACTGGTAATGGCGATGAAAGTTTGGGCTGAGGCTAAACAGATAAACAGGATGGGGTACCGTGTAAAGGAACAGTCCAGCAGGCATCAGCTGTGCAGCTGAGTGATCTCCAAACTCCACCTGTATTACCATGTTAGTTCTATCATAGCAAAGCATAAAGTCTGTTCATTTAAAGTGCATCACAAGGAGACGAAGAAGGCTGATATTTCCTGTGACTGTGTGTCTATTCGTGCGTGTTTGCGTGGGTGTGTGCGTGCGTGCGTGAGTGTGGCCCCCAACACAACCTCAGCCAACGGATAGTAAGATGAGGGAATTACTTCCTGTCATCAGGCTGGATTAGGCATTTTCAGTTATTCCTATTTGGCCAAACCATCTTCATTCTCCCCATCAAATACCCCAGCTTTACCCAGCAGAATACCTGCAGGCCGTACCTTGTATACACATAACACTAAATCACTGCTTATGCTGCACTTTTGGTTTGAATGTGCAGCACCTGTTAGTCTGTTTGAGTCGGTCCAACCACTTAAAAGGGGGATGTATTCAGAGAGAAAAGCTTTCACAAGTTAATACAAAATGTGTAGCCAACTTCTGTCTCAACTAAACCCCCTTCCACCTGAAAACATCCACGCAGGTGTGTGGAGAGTCTTGGGAAAAACACACACATCTGCTCACTCTCTCTATCACACACTATCTCTCACACTGCCACACACACACAAACATGGGAACAAAGCTGGGATTAATATTTCGTCAGGAAGATCAGTAATGATCTGAAATCGGAGGCCCGCTTGAACTATTATTCTAATTCAATAATTACAGCTGTGTCTGAAGTGGGCCAACATCCAGCAATTACACAACCCTAGCCTGCACTCTGTGGCCCAGGGGTCACCACCTGAGTTTACAGCCTAATTAACACGTCAGGTAGACTTTTGACAGGGGATCTCTGGCACAGACATGGTTCCCAGAGTAAAGTTTCAGCTCTGCTGCTCCTGCTGCTGGTGCTTGTGGTGGTCACACTCTCTTTAGCTGGGTGTGCTGGCAAATTTACCTCAGTGAGGCTACTGAAGATTAAAGTACAGGTGTTGTAAAGGAGTTAAGAGTGTTAAGTAAGGATTAGGTGTATTTTATTTTACAGGCTTGTGTTTGATTGGGGGAAATGAAATAGTAAAATGATTACAAAGTACTGTTCCCTGTTTGGAATTTTGTTTTTAATTTACTAAAACTGATTTGATAATTTATGTGTACAAAATAATCCCCAATCACTGCCCTGGGGCATTGCGATCTGCTTAGACCAGAGGAAAGAGTGCCTCCTAATGGCCCTCCAACACCAGCAGCATCTGGTCTCCCATCCAGGGACTGACCAGGACCACCCCTGCTTAGCTTCAGAGGTAAGCCAGCAGTGGGATGGATGCAGGGTGGTATGTTGCTGGCATAAATAAACAATCAAAAGATAAATAATGAGTGTAATAATTGTGTTTGTTATTAAAGCAGCTCTGAAGTGAGTTTGTTGTTGAAGTGCACACTGTGCTGTCCGTCCCCCAAACCTCAAGTATCAGAATAGCTCATTGTGGCGGGATGAATTGCAATCACAGAGGAGACACAGGCAGCAGTGATGTGAAACCTGTTGAAACCCAAACAGCCGATGTAGTATGATAAGAGGAAGGCCTATTGTGGAACTGAAACCCTCATGTCTCATCTGAGTATGACCTCATTCTCTGGCTCAACAAGTTAGTTTGTAGAGTTGATCTCAGTTGATCTGAAATGTATGACTTCAATGTTTATGACTGAAATGTTCAGTTTGCTGTTGTGTACAACATAAAATATATATATATATATATATATATATATATATATATATACAATTTCATGAAAATCAGTGCAGACAGGGAAAAGCCCAAATACAAAAATGTCAAATCTAGAAAATAAAGAGAAGATTGTTTAAAATGTCAAATAATTTGACAATATTTTTTACTAAGTAGCAAAAACAAATGATAGCATGATCATTTATAGATGAAGTCTGAAGTTTACATACACTTAGGTTGGAGTCATTAAAACTCGTTTTCAACCACTCCACAAATTTCTTGTTAACAAACTATAGTTTTGGCAAGTCGGTTAGGACATCTACTTTGTGCATGACACAAGTAATTCTTCCAACAATTGTTTATAGACAGATTATTTCACTTATAATTCACCGTATCACAATACCAGTGGATCAGACGTTTACATACACTAAGTTGACTGTGCCTTTAAACAGCTTTGAAAATACCAGAAAATGATGTCATGGCTTTAGAAGCTTCAGATAGGCTAATTGACATAATTTGAGTCAATTGGAGGTGTACCTGTGGATGTATTTCAAGGCCTACCTTCAAACTCAGTGCCTCTTTGCTTGACATCATGGGAAAATCAAAAGAAATCAGCCAAGACCTCCACAAGTCTGGTTCATCCTTGGGAGCAATTTCCAAATGCCTGAAGGTACCACGTTCATCTGTACAAACAATAGTACGCAAGTATAAACACCATGGGACCACGCAGCCATCATACCGCTCAGGAAGGAGACAAGCTCTGTCTCCTAGAGATGAACGTACTTTGGTGTGAAAAGTGCAAATCAATCCCAGAACAGCAGCAAAGGACCTTGTGAAGATGCTGGAGGAAACAGGTACAAAAGTATCTATATCCACAGTAAAACGAGTCCTATATCGACATAACCTGAAAGGCCGCTCAGCAAGGAAGAAGCCACTGCTCCAGAACCACCATATAAAAGCCAGACTACGGTTTTCAACTGCACATGGGGATAAAGATCGCACTTTTTGGAGAAATGTCCTCTGGTCTGATGAAACAAATATAAAACTGTTTGGCCATAATGACCATCGTTATGTTTGGAGGAAAAAGGGGGCTGCTTGCAAGCTGAAGAACACCATCCCAACCGTGAAGCACGGGGGTGGCAGCATCATGCTGTAGGGGTGCTTTGCTGCAGGAGGGACTGGTGCACTTCACAAAATAGATAGCATCATGAGGAAGGAAAATTATGTGGATATATTGAAGTAACATCTCAAGACATCAGTCAGGAAGTTAAAGCTTGGTCGCAAATGGGTCTTCCAAATGGACAATGACCCCAAGCATACTTCCAAAGTTGTGGCAAAATGGCTTAAGGACAACAAAGTCAAGGTATTGGAGTGGCCATCACAAAGCCCTGACCTCAATCCTATAGAAGATTTGTGGGCAGAACTGAAAAAGCATTTGCGAGCAAGGAGGACTACGAGCCTGACTCCGTTACACCAGCTCTGTCATGAGGAATGGGCCATTCACCCAACTTATTGTGGGAAGCTTGTGGAAGGCTTCCTGAAACGTTTGACCCAAGTTAAACAATTTAAAGGCAATGCTACCAAATATGAATTGAGTGTATGTAAACTTCTGACCCACTGGGAATGTGATGAAAGAAATAAAGCAGAAAATAAATCATTCTCTCTACTATTATTCTGACATTTCACATTCTTAAAATAAAGTGGTGATCCTAACTGACCTAAGACAGGGAATTTTTACTAGGAATAAATGGTAGGAATTGTGAAAAACTGAGTTTAAATGTATTTGGCTAAGGTGTATGTAAACTTCCTACTTCAACTGTAGTTCATCACCGTATTGCTCTCTACTGAAGAGATGGGCTGCTTAGTGAAAGAGGGATAACCTCAATGTCTGTAGAAATGCAGAGAGATGTGAAACGTCATCTGAAATGGGGCCCCAATGTTCTGCCTGACCCCTCCTGACCCTGTGTGCCGTAAACAGGTTGAAGGACAGACAGACACGGAGGCATGAGGTCACCACAGCCCTGAGCCCCCACAGGGGGCTGCTGCTGGACTCCTAACTGTCCCTAACTGGCTCACTGAGAGAGACTGCATGTTAGCTAGTCAGTTTGTTAGTTAGGTACCTACGGTATGGGAATGGGATGGGAGTCTCCATAGGGGTTCCTCGGTTCACTCATTGCCTCATCTCAAACAGTCTCCTCCTCTTTTTTGGATACAGCTGCGGGACGGGTGGGAAGGAGGGGGGGGCAAAGCAGATGCCCTTCCCTTCCTCCAGCAGGCCATGCAGCTGCTTCCAGCTGCACCCCAGCCCAGCGGAGAGCTGTCACAGGACATCTGCTTTGGGGCTCCTCGCCCCGCCGTCACCGGCCCTCTTTTCTGCTTCACTGGGGGCTTGTCACAAGTCGTCTAGGCGCTTGTAACTGCGCGCTGACAGCTGCTGAGGCTAACGACAGGAGAAGGCCCACTGATGCCTGACATACTGGTGTTACAGACGGAATTACGCTCTCTGTCCCTTACTCCCCCACACACACACACACACCCACACACACACACACACACACACATAAACACATCACGCACACACCTGCCCAATTCAATGTTGGTTAGCAGACACACGAGTCTGACCTGTTGAGTAACATGTTTCTATTCCTTGATTAATGAGTGTCAATTTGCACATTTTCATGGAAGTTCAATGGAAACTTTAACATTCATTTGCCACCAGACAGTGATGTAATTTCAATTAATTACTGTTTGATATAGTTTCAATATACTGTATAGGTTCATTACAACTTATGGGGGAAAAAGATGTTCTTGAATATTGTTTCTTTCAACATATGCTATTGTATAGTGAATGCTATGAACCTCATTTTGAGTCACTAATTAGTTGATCCCTGGAGGATTAAAGACTACTCACTTCCTGTAGGAAGTGTTCCTAAAGCAGATATACAGAAAAGAATCCTGCAGCAACAGGAAATGTGAATTATTATGTGGATTATAATTAATGGACATTTTTTGTAGGGGTTGATACATTATACGTTAGGGCAAATTAAGTCTGACATTTTAAAGTGGTAATTACAAGCTTTAGAAGCCTTTTTAAACCTTGAATACACTACAAGTTTGCATTTTCTCCTGTACAGGAAAATCCTCATCAACAAAAGAGTGATCAAATGAAGATCTTGCATCTGTAGATACACTATGTCCCTGTCCCCCTGTCCGCCTATCCCCTACTTGTTTAAGGGCAGTCTCCAGACAGCAGGCTGGGGGGTGAGTGATGCCCCTGGGCTCTAGGCCTGCCTTCTGTATGTCTGTGTGTGTGTGTGTGCGTGTGTGTGTGCGTGTCTGTCTGTGTGTCTGTGTGTGTGTGTGTCTGTGTGTGTGTCTGTGTGTGTGTGTGTGTGTGTGTGTGTGTGTGTGTGTGTTTGTCAGTGGAGGCTCCTCAGAGGAGGAAGGGGAGGACCATCCTCCTCAGTGAATTGCATATTAATAAAAATAGTGAAACAAAAAAAGTTATCATTTTTATATAAAACTATACTAAATATATTCACGTCACCAAATAATTGATTAAAACACTGTTTTGCAATGAAGGTCTACAGTAGCCTCAACAGCACTCTGTAGGTTAGCACCATGGTGTAGCCGGAAGACAGATAGTTTCCGTCCTCCTCTGGGTACATTGACTTCAATACAAAACCTAGGAGGCTCATGGTTCTCACCCCTTACCATATATTTACACAGTAATTATGACAACTTCCGGAGGACATCCTCCAACCTATCAGAGCTCTTGCAGCATGAACTGACATGTTGTCCACCCAATCAAAGGATCAGAGAATGAATCTAGTACTGAATGAATAAGCTACAGCTAGCTTGCACTGCAGTGCATAAAATGTGGTGAGTAGTTGACTCAAAGAGAGAGAAAGATAATATTTGAATAGTTTTGAACAAATTAATTTCTTCAAAACTGAAGGAGAAGCAAGAGTGAGCGAGAGCGAGCTAGCTATATTTAGTATATTTTTAACTTTCACTTTCACTTACTTAGCTAGTGAATGCAGCTAGCTAGCTAGTTTAGCCTACTCAAACACCCAGCTCAAACAGAGAGGGATGCTATGTTACTTAGCTGGCTAGGGCCATCCAACACAGGAAGTTTTCAAAGTCATGTTTTTTTTTATTGCTAAACTGCTAAACTGCTTTCTAGCTGTACTGTATGATTGTAGCAGGTTTACTAATGTGTTAGTTCTATGTTGTTGACTTGACAATAGCTAACATGGTGAGAATGATGTAGGCTGTGTGTAGCAGTTAGCGATTATGATATGAAGGTTTAGCTTGGAAAGGTTTTTTCTCCTGGTCACAGACAGCTGATGTGTTGTGTACTGAAGTCCACAAGCGAAGGGAAAAGGTAAGAGAAGGAGAGCGCGTAGATGCTAGAAGGAATATAGCTACAATGATCTGGCTGCTATGAAAGTGAACTGTGTTTGCATGTGATTCTGTTGAAAAACGTTTCTTAAACAGAAGCAAACGGAACAAAACAGGGATAAACATACCTACATTTTTTCTCTAGAAACTCTCGTTTGCAATATTGGACTAATGATTACACCCTAGATCAGCTAGATGCAGGCAACATTGTGCAAGGCGGTATTGAATGTGTCAATGTCTGTCACCTTGAATACTACAATTTCTCTCGACCTAAGTTGTAAACTTTAATTCATAGGTTTAGGTTTTAGCAACCTCGTGATGGGTATAGGGAAAATTTGAGTATCATGTAGTAAGTTGCCTAAACCTATCGATGTTACATTGAGCTGGGTGAATGTAATATGAATGACAGTCATCCAACAGGCTGTAATAGAAATAAGGCCATGCTCATAAAGAAATGTTGCGTCCTCCGTCATCTTAAACGGCACCTGGCCACCACTGGTGTGTGTGTGTGTGTTGTGTCCCAGCTATACACAGTGTATTTAGCTCCCTGTCCCCCCTCTACACTCCACCACATCCTGCCAAGAGGCAATACCTCTATTCCCCTTTCCAGCTAATTAGTTAGGAGAAAAACATAATAGTGTTGAGCGCAGGGTTGGTGTTACTTTCTAAATGTAATCTGTTACAGTTACTAGTTACCTGTCCACAATTGTAATCAGTAACTTAACTTTTGGGTTACCCAAACTCAGTAACGTAATCTGATTACTTTTTGATTACTTTTCCTTTAAGAGGCAAAGGAAGAAGACGAAAAGGATCCATCAAACGCATTTGGTGTGTCATCATAGTGGTCTCTAAGGCTGCAGTTACATGACGCAACTTGCACACAATTTTAGTTGCTTGCAACTGAGTTGCTTCTTGAGTGCCCCCTGAAACACCCCCCTGCAAAAAAATGTACTTTGTGCAACTAGTTGCAAGCAACAGCCAATCAAAACGAATGCTTTTGTCACATAATCCATTCGAAGGTTTGGAACTCCGGCCCAGTTGTCATGTCAACAACACAGCTGTCAGTGCTAGGGAACTGTGATGAAGGTGTACAGAAGAGACATTACCCAAATGAGAGCTGTATAAATAAATACTGGAATCATGGATAGTAAAGGTTTATGTACATGGTTTGGAAGTCAATGAATAACATTTTTGAAGTGAACCCAGACCCCTCTCTGACCAGTTTCAGCTGAAATTGTTCAACATGAGCTGCACTAGCTAGCAAGCTTGATGCTAGGTTGGTTAGCTTATTGCTAGCTATCTAGCTAGCTTGATTAAACAGTGCTGGTAATTTCATTTTGTCTAGCTAGCTAAACTGTACAGCCAGTATTTTGTCTAAATCAATCATCATACAATATCAAAACAGTTGGATAAACAAATAATTTGTGAAATCATGATGTAATGCAGCACATGACATGGGGTGAGTTTAGAATTCTCAAACAATATGACAGAAGCAGCTTCAATTTGATTGGCTGTTGCACACAATTGTAATCACGTTTGAGTTGCTTCATGTAACAGCAAAGTTGCTTGAGATGCTGTCACTTGCAACTGCAACTAAAATTGCGTGAAAGTTGCTTTGTGTAACTCCAGCCTTAGACTTGTAGTCAGACTCGCTCAGGTGCAACAAACTTAATCTTGTGCCTTTTTTCAATGCTGAATTAAGAAATCAGAAAGGCGTCAATATATTTTTTCCTCGCAAACATCCTTTCTGAATTTAAAAGTAATCCATGAAGTAATCATGTAGATCTGATCAAAGTTGGTAATGTAACTGATTACAGTTATTTTTTTTGTAATCGGATTACATGTAACTGATTACATGTAATCAGTTACTCTCCAACCCTGGTTGAGCGGAGACCCCGGTCTGGCAGAGCCTGTCAAAGAGATAAGATCTGAGTCAGAATGGAGGCAAGGGGAAAGGCCAATCACTCACAGTCTTGCTGTGATTAACATCAGGATCATTTTAAGTTGTATACAGTAACTGTGGGAAATTGGTTCTACCTAAGGGGCCAGCATTAACTGTACTTGGTGTCTTGTGCATTTGGATTGTAATTGCCAATACTGTGAGTGTCTCTTTTTTTCCCCACATAGACTCTCCAAGCCTTTTCAAATTTTGGACCACTCAAGTAAACTTTTCTGTGATTTATCGCCACCCTTTTCCCATTCTTGCATGTGTAATGTAGAAAGGAGCACATGTAATGAGCTTGGGAACAGGTTTTGGTTTGTTTTTTGAGAAGTGAGTAAGAAGAGACGATCATGACAGGCTTACTGTGCACACAAGCTACACGTCCGTTGGAGTTTTCCAGCAATCTCTACTAATCTGATGAAACAATTAGGTGAGGTCTACATACTGGCTCTGTTAGGTGGGCTCTCATGGCACCATTACAAAGGGTGAAAGGTCCTAAAAAAACATGGAACTGTCATGCTCCATTACTTCCGACATGACAGAGGATTTAAACGTTTTTTTTTCTCCAACTAACCCCTTCCTCTAAATCTACCCCCCACCCCTGGCCCAGTCCTTCAAGTTTAGGCTCATTAACATGTTACACAACATACTACCCCAATTTTAAATGTACACTAGAACCACATAGTCCTACAACACCACATTACTCAATTAGAAAAGCTATTCAGGATCAATCAATTATAAAAGCTGTTTTGTCATGCTTATGTATTTCTTATGGATGTGCCATTAATGCTTTATGTAGAGTTAAAATAATTTATTAAGGTTACAGTAACATGAAGGCAGGAGCAGACAGACCCACACACGCACACACCCAGAGCTAAGTTTCACACCTTTCCACACCCTAATCACCCCAACAGGCCTTGTTGCTCAATGTCTTGTTAGTCTGTGAGAATGTGTTGATATGACGTGTAGTCATGGAGGAAGAGAGCTGGGGTTGCTTTAGACTACAAGGTGGATCCCTCACCCAGCTACTGTCTCCTTGGGGGAAGACACCTTACCTCTCTTGTTCTTGAAATGGATCCAGCTGTGTCATTGGGTCATCACAGTGACAGAGGGATTTTAATGTTCAGGTGAGAGTCTGTGCTGGGATGTGTGCTAAGCATGCAGCTGATCTTTTTCTCTGATGAGTGACTGACACTGTAATTGACACACAAAGAAAGAGGGATATACATTGTGTTAGCTGTAGAGGAGTGAACTCAGGGCTTGACTGGATGAACACTGTCTTTGTTATTGTACGTCTTGTAGCATCTTGTCATTATAGTCGTTTCATGAGCCTGAATCAAACATGGTGGTATCCCGATAAAGCGATTGTGCATGTAAAAACACATGCCAGATAGTGGGCCCCCTGTGATAAAATGGTAGCTAGTGGGTGGGTGTTCCGTGGCATGATCTCTTGTTTGGTCCTGGTCTGCTGCTAAAGCTCTGGTGAGTAACCGCCTGGACCAGTCCTACTGTAACCGCCTGGACCGCCTGGACCAGCCTGGACCGCCTGGACCAGTCCTGGGATGTCTGAAGATTTACCCTCAGCACAGCAGCACCCCCTCCATGTGGGCCACTTGCCGTGCTGAGGAAAAACATCCGACCAGTCACAAAAACATAGCTGAAGATAAGGCGAGAGAGAGCGTGTGTGTGTCTGTGAGTCTGTGTCTGTGTCTCTGTGTGTGTGTGTGAGTGTGTGAGTGTGTGTGTGTGTGTCTGTCTGTGTTTCAAGTTTCAAGTTGTAATGTCACATGCACAAGTACAGTGAAATGCCTTACTTGCAAGCTCCAAACCCAACAATGCAGTCATCAATATCAATGTAGAACTAAAAAATAACAAAAGGTAAAACAAAAACACTAGAGAAATAAAAATTAGAAATTAGAATAACACAAGAAAGTAAGAAGCTATATACAGAGTCAGTTCAATACCATATTTACAATGCGCAGGAATACTGGAGTGATAGAGGTAGATATGTATAGGGGTAAGGTGAATAGGCTTTAGGATATATGATAAACAGAGTAGCAGCAGCGTAAATGATGATTGTATGTGTGTGTGTGTGTGTGTGTGTGTGTGTGTGTGTGTGTGTGTGCGCGAGCGTGTGTAGAGTCAGTATAAATGTACAGTGCGTTCAGAAAGTATTCAGACCCCTTGAATTGTTCCACATTTTGTTACGTTACAGCCTTTTTCTAAAATTGATTAAAAAAAAAAAATCTCATCAATTTACACACAATACCCCATAATGACAAAGCAAAAACAGGTTTTTAGATTTTTTTGCTAATTTAGAAAACATAAAAAACTGAAATACCTTATTTACATAAGTATTCAGACCCTTTGCTATGAGACTCGGAATTGAGCTCAGGTGCATCCTGTTTACATTTATCATCCTTGAGATGTTTCTACAACTTGATTGGAGTCCACCTGTGGTAAATTAAATTGATTGGACATGATTTGGAAAGGCACACACCTGTATAAATAAGGTCCCACAGTTGACAATGCATGTCAGAGCAAAAACCAAGCCATGATGTCGAAGGAATTGTCTTTAGAGCTCCGAGACAGGATTGTGACGAAGCACAGATCTGGGGAAGGGGTACCAACAACAACAAAATTCTGCAGCATTGAAGGTCCCCAAGAACACAGCGGCCGCTATCATTCTTAAATGGAAGAAGTTTGAAACCACCAAGACTTTTCCTAGAGCTGGCCAAACTGAGCAATCGGGGGAGAAGGGCAATGGTCAGGGAGGTGACCAAGAACCCAATGGTCACTCTGATAGAGCTCCAGAGTTCCTCTGTGGAGATGGGTAAACCTTCCAGAAGGACAACTAGCTCTGCAGCACTCCACCAATCAGGCCTTTATGGTTGAGTGGCCAGACGGAAGCCACTCCTCAGTAAAAGGCACATGACAGCCCGCTTGGATGAGAAACAAGATTCTCTGCTCTGATGAAACCAAGATAGAACTCTTTGGCCTGAATGCCAAGCGTCACGTCTGGAGGAAACCTGGCACCATCCCTACGGTGAAGCATGGTGGTGGCAGCATCATGCTGTGTGGATGTTTTTCAGCGGCAGGGACTGGGATACTAGTCAGGTTCGAGGGAAAGATGAATGGAGCAAAGTACAGAGATCCTTGATGAAAACCTGCTCCAGAGCGCTCAGGACCTCAGACTGGGGCGAAGGTTCACCTTCCAACAGGACAACGACCCTAAGCAAACAGCCAAGACAATGCAAGAGTGGCTTTGGGACTAGACTCTGAATGTCCTTGAGTGGGCCAGCCAGAGCCCGGACTTGAACCCGATCAAACATCTCTGGAGAGATCTGAAAATAGCTGTACAGCGACGCTCCCCATCCAACCTGACAGAGCCTGAGAGGATCTGCAGAGAAGAATGGGAGAAACTCCCCAAATACAGATGTACCAAGCTTGTAGCGTCATACCCAAGAAGACTCAAGGCTGTAGTTGCTGCCAAAAGTGCTTCAACAAAGTACTGAGTAAAGGGTCTGAATACTTATGCAAATGATATATTTCCGTGTATTTTATTTATTTATAAAACAAATTACCTGTTTTTGCTTTGTCATTATGGGATACTGTGTGTAGATTTATGAGGGGAAAAAACTATTTAATCAATTTTAGAATAAGGCTGTAACATAACAACATTTGGAAAAAGTCCTGGGGTCTGAATACTTTCCGAATGCACTGTATGTGCATGTTATGTGTGTGTTGCAGTGTCAGCGTGAGTGTGTAGAGTCCTGTGGGTGAGCATAGAGACAGTGAAAAAAATAACAAATAATACAAGGGTCAACTCAGTCTGTGTAGCCATTCTGTTATCTATTTAGCAGTCTTCTGGCTTGGGGATAGAAGCTGTTCAGGAGCCTGTTGGTGTCAGACTTGATGCACCGGTACCGCTTGCCATGCGGAAGCAGAGAGAACAGTGTATGGCTGGGGTGGCTGGAGTCTTTAACAATTTTCCGGGCCTTCCTTTCACACAGCCTGATATAGAGGTCCTGGATGGCAGGGAGCTCAGCCCCAGTGATGTACTGGGCTGTCTACACCACCCTCTGTAGTGCCATGCGATCGAGTGCAGTGCTGTTGCCATACCAAGAGGTCATGCAGCCAGTCAAGATGCTCTCAATGGTGCAGCTGTCAAACTTTTTGAGGATTTGAGGGCCCATGCCAAACCTTTTCAACCTCCTGAGGTCGCGCCTTCTTCACGACTGTGTGCGTGTGAGTGGACCATTTTAAGTTCTTAGTGATTTGGACACTGAGAAACTTGAAGCTCTCAACCCACTCCACTGCAGCCCCCGTCGATGTGGATCAGCTCCTTGGTCTTACTGACGTTGAGGAAGAGGTTGTTGTCCTGGCACTACACTGCCAGGTCACTGACCTCCTCATCGTCGCCGGTGATCAGGCCTTCCACCGTCGTGTCGCCAGCAAACTTGAAGTCGTGGGTGAACAGGGAGTACAGGTGGGGACTAAGCACACACCCCTTTGGGGACCCCGTGTTGAGTGTCAGCGTGGCGGTGTTGATGTTGCCTACCCTCACCACCTGAGGTCGGCCCGTTAGGAAGTCCAGGATACAGTTGCAGAGGGAGGTGTTCAGTCCCAGGGTCCTAAGCTTGGTGACGAGCTTGGAGGGGACACTGCCGTTGAATGCTGAGCCATAGTCAATGAATCAGCATTCTCATATAAGTATTCCTCTTACAGTATCTAGGTGGGTGAAGGCAGTGTGGAGTGGAATTGAGATTGCATCATCTATGGATCTGTTGGGGGGTATGGAGACACACGCACCTCCTTGCCTTATGAGAGGCTGCTGCACTGGAGAAAGTGCTGAAGCCATCTCTCTGGACGAGGAATTCCCAGACACACATTCACTCTGTGTGTGTGTGTGTGTTTGCATGCGTGCGTGCGCCTGTCTGTCTGTCGGTCTGTATGTGTGTGTGTGTGTGTTTGCATGCGTGCGTGCGCTTGTCTGTCTGTCGGTCTGTATGTGTGTGTGTGTGTGTTTGCGTCCGTGCGCCTGTCTGTCTGTATGTCTGTGTGTGTGTGTGTGTGTGTGTGTGTGTTTGCGTGCATGCGCGCGCCTGTCTGTGTGTGTGTGTGTGTGTGTGTGTGTGTCTGTTTGCGTGCATGCGTGCGCCTGTCTGTGTGTGTGTGTGTGTGTGTGTGTGTGTGTGTGATTGCTTATTATTCAATAGTCTGCAGGAGAGAAAGAAAAGTGGCTTTGTGGTTGGTTTTGTGCAGATGTTCTGCATTTGATTAGAACAGACATACTTGGGACTGGCCCAAATGATGTGATTAACTAGCGGATTGTCTTCCTGCCCTAAGCAGTTCACATATATTTAAAGCCTTGAATCCTTAGTTGAAACAATAACAAAGCGGACACCCCGCCTCTGTTTTGGTAATAAACTGAGGGATGGGCTTGGAGAGATTGAACCACTCTCAAATCCATAGAGAGCTATGTATGCAAGGACTGACCATCCATGATGTCAAAAGTATAGTTTTACCATGTTTTGAGGCTATAGTGTTTGTTTACATTTACATTTACAAATATTGGAGTAAAACAAGCCTATATTTTGGCTTCTGATGGGGTACGACAGTTGAACTAAGCTCATGAGGCACTTGTAAGTTATATTCTTCAAGAATCAATGGCTACATTTCAATATTTGTTCAGAAATGGATGTGGCAACTAAGGATTCTATGTATAGAGGTGGCTGAATGTAAAGCCCAGTTAAGAATTCAAGTAATGAGGATATAATGAATGAAATCTCAGGAATGTGTCCATCTCATCCAAATTTCAGATTCAAGCACATGACTGAGCGGGCAGTGTCAATGCAGTGACTGTGTTGCTCACTAAGGCGTTCATCTCAGACACTTACACTGCCTGGGGGGTAGTGTGTGTGTGTGTGTGTGTGTGTGTGTGTGTGTGTGTGTGTGTGTGTGTGTGTGTGTGTGTGTGTGTGTGTGTGTGTGTGTGTGTGTGCGCGAGCGCGCATTGGCTAGGGGTGGGGTGAGTGTGGTATGTCTGGGAGGGCCGGGTCTCTGCTCAGACAGAAAGCAGGTGGAGGTGAAGGTGTGTCTGGAAGTTTCTCGTCCAGAGAAATGCCTTCAGCACTCTCTCCAGTGCAGCAGCCTCTCACAAGACAAGGAGGTGCATGTGTGTCCAAACTAGCAGCAGTAAGCCTCTTCAGGTTAACCATGTGAGAGGACAGAGGAGTAGACAGAAAGGACATGGTATTACCTACTGTTTGGGGGTTTTGATAGTGTGAGTTTAAGATGTTACTGTGTGAGAGTGGCCACTGTGCTGATGACAGTAACCCCACAGGCTGAGACAGTGATACTTTGTCACACAAAGCCCTAAATTCTGTCAAATCAGTTCAGTCATGTCTGCTTCTCATCACTAAAACACTAGTATACCATTTAGTTACCAGCCAACCCCTGGCACACAGTTCAATCCCTAACACAAAATTAAAAGTATTTGGCCTCTGTAAAATCATTGAAACCTGTGTGTTATTTGGTCTTGAGCTGAGCCTAGTGATGTATCTATTAGCTGGAATTCACTGTTTACCTTTTTGATTCTTATCGGTGCTCGGGCTCTGTTTACCTGTGATTTCTCCCGATTGTGCAAAAGTGTAGTATTTCAGTGCTTTTAAGCTTTCAGTTTCTCTCTGCCCAGCGACTGAGCTCTAACGTTCCATAAATATAGACAAGTGTTATTTTTTCCATTTAATGTTGTGGCCAACGTTGCCCAAACTGGGTTTTTCTTTTGCCTAAAATAATTTGTGTGAAATCTGAGTCTCCACAGCTTCCTACTACAAGTTTTAATGCTAGAGTTAGAGTGTAGCGACATTGAACATGATTTCCAAGACTTTCCTCTATCCTCTTAAGACTTTAATATTTCACACATTAACTTCATAGATGTTGTCACAAATTAGAAATGAACATGTGCTGTAGCCGTGTAATTGTGAAGTACATCATTTCAGAGGTTTGTTTTATAGCCGTTATTATTTGAAGATGATATCCGTTGATAAATCAACCTCTATAAATATAAAGTTAGTGAATCATTAAATGCATGTAGATAGTCCCCCAAAATCCTTTTAAAGTAATCCGAAGCATGCCAAATGAAAACATTTATTATAAAATGATCAGCTTTAGAACTATAGTATCTGAAGATTATGCCTTTGTTAAATGTTTTTCATGAAGAAATAGAATGTTGTTTATGGTAGTATCAAGAGGGAATGTTTTAGGTGTAATACCACATACCACAGACAGGGGGTGGGTTGTAGACAGGGGAAACTGGTGATTGGCCAGAAGAGGGGGCATCAGTGTTTATAAATAGGGGTTAAACGATGAGACGTTAGAGCAGCCATTAGAATTGGAGGACACTGCTCTCCAGACCCTGCAAGTCTGTTACTCATGCTGAAGCTTGTGGTCTGAATAAACCTTATGATCAATGTTCAGTATGAGCAGACTCCTTTTGTTCATCAGCAATAATTGCCACCATTCATCATATACGACAGAATGGCGAGCTAGCCAGGAGGGATGATGCAATCCTTCTTTGCTGCATTTGGAGTCATCAAGCTAACTCAAGCTGACTTTGGTCTGGAGTCATGACCCGACTAGACACAGCTAAGTTGTTGGTTTTGTTACTGCTTATGTACACTGGAGGAATGTACCCTTACGACCGTGTTTCGGGTGGCGTTATGGCTGTTAACTGGGAGTCTGAACGAAAATATTTTAAATTTGGTTGATGGGTAACGGGGAATAATAGCATGTTTAGGACAATGGATTGGTAGAGAATAAAGGTTGGAAGATATCTGCATAGTTAGGGCACCGTGAATACGGAAAAAGACCTCGAAACGGGGCGACTCGTAATAATTCTTATTATTATTATTGAGTGGGCTACAAATCCTGGACTTAGTTAGGTTGGGTCAGGTTGATTCCTTAAGCGGGAATTATGAAGTGAATGGTTGTATTTATGTTATACTCCTCCTCTGGCCGACGGGAAATTGGTTGGGGATAACCGCTTGATATGAGATTCATCTTTCAAGGCAACAAAAGTTAGACGGGGAGATAATTGTGATGATGATGATTTGGCCACGGTGCGGGGTGTTCATTTGTATAGCTAGTAGGCTGCAGTTAGCTGGAGGTTGGTGTTAATGCTGGATTGTTTCAGCCACGTGGTGCCTCGTGGTTAAATGCTTGATTGTATGGTTCGGGTCACGTGGTACATCGTGGCTAAATGCTAATGCTTAAGGCTAAAGGCTAATTTTTGTAAGGCTAAAGTGTGAATCATGCTACATCATGGTGGCTGAGGTGGATGCTAGTGCTAATTGTGTTTAGTGTCACGGTGTACCTTAGGCTAAGCTAAATGCTAAGGTTGAATGCTAATTGTGTTGCATGCTACATGCTAACGGATATCCTTAGAGATTCCATTGCGATGGATTAAAGTCTCTTAAACTTGTTTATGTGTTTGTAAGTCAGGTTATATGTTTTGTGAGCTCTGTTATGTGTAATTGTGTGATTATAAGGTATATAATGGTGACGCTGTAGCGTAATGCTATCGGTCTATTGTGTGGGAAGCATGGGCTTAAGGGGTTGTGCGCATGTGCGTGTGATTTTACGGGCTAACAACTACGACATGAGGTCGCGTTGAGCCTACAAAACAAAATGGTGGCTTAGGGTCAGAGGTCTTTGGGGTTTCTTTGCAGGGGTTTAATAGCTACTGAGAAGGAAAGGTGGACACCATCTTTTAAAATCGTTAGAGTGACTTTTATTTGAACGGGAAACTATTTGGCGATATGTAGTAAAGTTATAAATCAAATATATGTTGACGGAGTATAATTAATTAAATTAAAAGACGATTAAAATTGAATGAAATGTTTTGGAGCGATCTATGTAATAAATGATATTTGCGCATGCGTGGGCTTCTGCAAAACAACACATTGGTTAAACTGCAGGGGGAGACAGAGGAACACAGACGACGGAACAAATAGGCACAAGGAGATTTTAACACGATGATTCTAGTTTAAACGGTGGTGGGTTAAGATGAAACTTGTTTTGGGACCTATTGAATTTATAAATTAAATATATGGTAACGGATTATAATAGAGTGAATTAAATAATTAAATGACGGATTAAAAGCAAAATGTTTTGGGCGATCTATAATTAGTCCTGAGTTTAGTCTTAGAGTGAATAATGTAGAACGAATGAATTTTGAATGGTTGGAAATACTCAGTGATGGCATGAACTATTAAAAGCTGTTTCTGTGTCTTTGTCCCTTGTCATGAGAGACAGGAGAGAGGGGGGGCGAGGAGATACAGGAAGTGATCACGTGACGCGGTGGAGGGATCAAGTCATCAAACAGGTTACTGTTACAAGATATGTGAGCTTATGACGATTTTGCATGGGCTTGGCAAATACCATTTCATTAAAAATTGCATTTTGGATGCTCTGTGTATCACTGGCATTTGATGGGAATTGTATCATTCATTGAAGGGTTAAAAAGCTTTGTGTTGGGATTGCTTTGGAGTTGACTAATTTATTTGCATTTGATGGGTTGTGGTAATATAGTCAACACTAATGGATAAATTGGGGACATAGGATATAGGAATAAAAATTGGTTTTAATTATTCATGATTTTTAATGGACTTATTGGGATTTATTTGGAGTTGTTAGGTTATATTAAGAATTACAGGAAGAAGGCTACATAACCTATATAGTTTAAAATAGGATAGTTCACAATAAAGGAATAGAAAGGCTTGTTACAAGTGGGTAAAAAATTATCAGGACTATGAAAGTCAGTACATTGGTTGATATAGTGCATAGTGGTAATCCTTTAACTAAAGTGTTGCTAGGGTATCCGGCAAGTGAAACAAAAGTTGCCCTTCATTCTCAAACAGAAATTGATAAAATATGTCAGCGATAAGATAGGTTTAAAAAGTAGAGTTTAGGGAGGTTTATTCTCAGTTTACAATAATCATCCAGGAGTGATTATTGCATCAGAAATATAGATTAATAATAGATAGGGTACCAGCAGAAACAACGATGAAGATGAATTCAAAACTCCAGAAGTAAGAAGAACCGACATGTCTGGAAACGAAGAGAAGGAGGTTTAGAAAGATGAAGGAGAAGAGGATGATGGAGAATGAGAGTGATTCATGAGAGGTCATGGGTGGAGGTGACTCTGTGATCAGAAGGAAGTGGCAAGAGAGGAAAGAAGGATACTGGAGACTTGATCTCTGATGAAAGTTGAACGAAGAAGGAGACAAGAGATTCGAGTTCTGATGAAGAAAGTGATGAAGATTTGGAGATGAAAGGTGTTGTATGTTCAAGAGGATTTTATCCTACAATGACTGGCAGAGAAGAAATAGGAGATATAGACCGAGGCGTATCAGGCCTGGAGGAAGAGACGACTTTGGGAGAGGTAAGGGAGCTAGAGGAACAGCTCGAGACGCTGAAGATACAGAAGAGACAAGGAGAAAACCTGCGGAGAACATTTTTAATCCCAAGAATTGGAGGAGAAGAAGAATACATTGAGGCAAAGATGCTGAAGAAAAGTAAGAAGATGATGGAAGATGATATTTCAAGAACAGAACTTAGAAGATAACCTTTTGAAGAATACTGATAGGTCCACAACGAGAAGAACTGGACGAAGAAAACTCAATCAAATACAACTTATAACTGGTGGTGGAGAAGAAGAAAAGTATGAAGAATCAGAGTGAACCAAATCAACAATCACTGTCACAGCTTCAACTGAACAATATCAAATGCAATTGTACCAGCCAAAGGGGGGTACCAGATGTTCCTTATCCACAGCAACAAGTCAGGAGGAAACAAGAGAACATTTTTAAGGAAGATACAGGGGCAATTCAAGATCACCTGTTCTCCAGGTGAACACTAAATATTCTAGAGTGCCTAGAATATCCAGAAGGGGGGTATCAGCTGATAGCATCGATTAGAGAAGAAGAGAAAAATAGCCAACAATTGAAGTAAAAACAACCGACCATTAGAAGTGATAGTGAATAGGGGAAAAACTTATCTGGGTTCAGCCTAAAGAGGTTAAACATATCACTCTGTAAAATAAACTAATTAGGTTAGGATAGGGATTTGAAGTAGTAAAACAGTTTACTCTTCGGGAATCAATTGAGCTCTGTTATAGAAGTCAAATAGGAATTACAATAGACATACTAATATTAGGACAATATATCAAGGATATTGTGGGAAGAGATGTATGGTGTAAATTGAAGTGTTCGATCAGAGGCACACTGGACGACTGACTGTCTGGTAGAATATTTTAAGAAGTGGGGTTTTTGGGAATCATTTGCTTAAAAGATAATATCATAGGAAGGATGATAATGTATTAGATTGCCTGTTAGACAATCTGTCTGGAAAAAAACTTAATAGGGGTGACTGTTATTTTGGGTTACATTCTTACACTAAGAGATTTGAGGTTAGGCTAAAAGGTGTTTAGTCGGTTTTGCCAAGTCTGTGTAAAGGAGTCAGGAGCAGGTGGGGAATTCCCAATCACGTATTCTAAAAATTGGTGGGGAAGGAATTTTGTCAATAAATCAGTGGAAAAAGGTTTGTTTAAAGGTTAGGAGAAGATTAGATTAAAATAAGTTAGGAGAACTAGGGGTGAAGAAACTCTGAGACAGTGAGCTAAGTTTAAAGTTAGTAGTAAGAGAGAGAGAGAATAGTAATGAATGACACTTTAGAATAGGAAGATCAAGGTAATTGTGGGTACTTTTTGTTATAATCAAAAGGTTTAAAGTTTAGAGGTAGAACTGAAAGGGGGAAAAAGTGACACTAATGGTGATGGATGGAAGTACAAGTAAAGAGTTCAGAGCTTTGGGATGAGGTAGTAACAATAATGACATCACCACGTGAGTCTATTAAAACAACAGTGAGAAGTAATTTAACTCTTTCAACAGTGATAGTTACTAAAGCCATAAATATAGCGCATTTGATTATAAGGGTTCAGTACCAATTATAGGGGGAATACTGTTATTAGAGTTAGGATAATAGTAATAATAATATGCCATTTAGGATGATGACGTTTCTTTCACAGAGAGAGAGAGATAATTAGGGAGAATAAGTATTGTTAGCAGGATCAGAAGTAGAAGCTGTTGCACTTAGTCAAATAAGGGATTATTTGGCGTAAGGTTACAGATAAAGATCAGGGAGAATATGTGTACTTATCTAGTGAAAGCATTAAAATTTGTTTTGGTTAAGAATTATTGGTTAAAGGGCTATGTAATTTGTAAGGTGATGCTTATAATGGAAGATTTGAAGTCTGTAGAAGTTTCCACAGTCACAGAGGGAGTTAAGGATAAGTTTATTACAGTAGTCACTCCAACAGGGAATAATCGAATAGGATGTTGGTAGTTTCCCACTAGAGGAAATTAAGGGTTTTAATTCATCAACTAAATCAACAACGTTAACGGTAACTTTGGGAAGGGATTAATGATACGATGGTAATAGCAAATGTAGGAAGGATGACAACAACTTTTCTGAAATTAAAGGAGGCAGCAAGAGAGACTCAGGGGTTTAGGTTACTGACGAATGGGGTTAAAAAAGCAGAGCAGATAGTAGTAGAGAGCAATATAGATTAATCTGAAACGGAGAAGAGAGATTCATCATGGAAGCTGATGGATGGGGTCTTTTGATTTTGATGACAGAGGGGGGCATCTGATCAGTGCTGCTCGTTCCTCTGTTGTGAAAATTAGAGATAGATTAACTCATTCTGTAAGAATCAGTGAGGAATCTTGAGGGTTGATGTCTGTTGGGGATGCCAGCCCAAGACGTGTTGGACGGTTGCGCAGCCTCTAGCGGGTCTGGGTCAGGGTTATGCTTTGTCATGACTGTGGTATCGGCAACAGTCATTGACAGATAAAATAATGTAGGTGTCAGAACAGTAGGGTTTAAGTGTTCTTGGGTAAATGAATTACCCTATGGGAATTGTTAGATGGAAAGTAAAGTCAGGTAACAGTGGAAACCTGAAGTATTCAGGTGAAACAGTGAGGATAAAAGTTGTTGTTGTTCTAATAAAACATATGAGGTAAGGGGTATGTTTATGGGAATATCAGAGGGTGATGAGTATAGTATAACTTTGGATAAGTATGACTTTAAGGGTAGTAATGACAAATAATAGGTTATTTTTTATATACCAGGTAGTAAGAAGAGCAGGACTTTGATGGTTAAAAGATTAGCTTTTGACTGACAATGTGACTATGGGAATTTTAGAGATATTTGGTAGGTTTGTGATGATAGAGTATATTCTTACCCTATGGGGGATAGGATGTTGTTACAGGTCAACGTTTAAGCTTCCATATGAGGTTTTTACCATTAAAAGAGGAGTGGTACCAACACAGAAATCTGAAGCTAGGGTTGAAAATGGGTGAAAAGAGACATGGCTACATGTCATAGTCTTCAAGCCTACCATTGGAGAATAAGTCTAAGGGAGAAGGGGGGACTTCTTCCATGATATGGTGTAACATTTGGGAGATCTGATAGGATTTGGTTGCAAGATCAGTTAGGCCAGTAGGGGCAGTGATGGGTCAGATTTTAGTTTCAGCTTTGATAACACTGTGTAAGATGTTTGTACTGACTTTTGAGAAAGTTATGAGATTGAGATAGGTTGGAGAAGTGGTGCCTGGAGACAACACTCAGATGCCGGTGTTGACTGTTCCTGATCTGGATAAAGATTGACAAGTGGAACTGATGGATAAATATCCTTTTTGATTATTTGATCATTTTATTTTTATTGTTTCAAGGAAAACATTTTTTTTTAGTATGATTTTAGTATGATTTATGAATCAAGGGGGGATAGGTTAATGTGATTCATGCATCATTTATGTATCATTTTTTAAATTCTTAGGTGAAATGGAGGTTTAATTTGAAAGTGGTTGTTTTGCAAAGGATACTGTTTGGTCGTTTATTTTCTTGTCATTCCAGAAGCATTTGGGAGAACATGTGGAGATTGGAATACTCAAACAAAGACAATATGAAGGGAGAATATGACTGGAGGAGATGAAACAAGGAGGGTGTGGCTGATTCCATCATCAACAAGTCCATTGGAAGAGGACACTACAGGGAGATGAAGTGTAGTGGACTACATTCCAGTGTCTGCAATGAAATATAGACATATTTGATGTGTAATACATAATTGTGTCATATTCTTAGGTATTGATTTTAGTAGAATGATGTTTGATGTTATTGAATGCAGATGAGGATCTTAGATGCTTTTGTTTATTTCGGTGAATGTTTAGGGACAGAGAAGGTCTAGGAAGGAGAGATTCATTGTACGATTCGATGGGTTGACCAGCCGTACAATGGATATTTATGGATAGGATTTTGTTTACATGTGTATTTAATTACATCATAGTTTCAAATGCATTTGCATGGTTAATGAGGTTATCTGGAGTACCGACGGTGGTTGCCTGGGGCAGAGGGACCGTGAGAGAATTTTACTGTCTTGATTGATATGGATGGATGGCTGCCGGACAGTTTTTCGCTCTTACACTCCGTAAAGATTTATTCATGATTCATAGTAATGTACGTACACTCCATAAAGATTTATTCATAATTCATAGTAATGTGTTAACATTTCATCAACAGTTATTCATTTTATAAGAAAGGTATTTACATTCTAGAAGAATGTTTTGTTCTAGGATTTTTTACTTTGCGTGTGCATGTGTGGCTGTGCATGCGTGTGAGAGAGAGTGTGAGTGTGTATCTGTTGGAGTGTGTGTTATTTATGCAAATTGACATGCCATTTTTACCCCCAGTAAAACTGATCATTAAGAACGCTGTAATCCTGAAAATAAAGTAAACAGATATTGGCTCCATTAAGGAGTATAAATGTGTGAAGTGCGTTGCACTGCTTGATCTGTTTGAGGAGGGATGAAGTCGATTCAAAGCACTCTTTTACACTCCCATAGCAAATGAGCTGGCCAGATAATTCAGTTAAGGGAGCTATAATTACTTTTGGTTTGCTGCGAGGCAGAATGGAGTTGACACAGCGAAGCGAGATGGAGGCCAGGGGTTGCATTTCAGGCCCAGCAGCCAGCCAGTCAGTGTGTGCCGGGGACTGGGCCCAGCGCTTGTTTGAGGAAAGATTACCTTGACAAATTGGATAAACATCTTGTGCATGACAGGATGCTGACGGAGGGTCGGCTCTGCATGCACACCTGGAGAGAGTTTGCTTAGTGTGTGACCAGGGTGTGCAGCTCAGCTCAGCTCACCCAGCCTGCTGCTGTTTATCCCAGACAGGTAACGACAGGCACAATGGCCCAGGCCTCTCCAAAAACACTCCATGCAGGTTTCAGGTGTCTGTCTGTCTGTCTGTCTCTCTCTCTCTCTCTCCCCCTCCCTCCCTTTTCTCTGTTTTTACCTGCATCTGAGAGGGACTGCAGACTGCAGCTTAAAGAGACAAAGAGATGAGAGCAGGCTGCCTGTGCTGTGTTCTGCTGCAGACAGGGCCAGCCAGGTGAGGCAGAAAGCAGTAGGTAGATGGATCAGGGTTTGAGCAGATGGCAGGTTAACACAGTGACTGGCTGGCTGGTCCCTTTCCCCTCTGCCTAGCCGTCTTCCATGGCCGTCAGTCAGTGGAGGTGAACTCAGCGAGCATGTGAAACTTTAGCGCAGGATTGAGTGTGTTGAAAGTCAGCCGCTCTGTGACAATGAGTTCCAGAACAGAACACCTTTTCACTGTGACCCCCAGTGCTCTGTCACTGAGAAGATACATGCTTGAAAAACAAGTTTCAAAGCTCCCACATCGAATATGTTTGAGGAGGTTGTGAGATTATGTTGTTTTGAATTGTTTGGTGACATGTTATAAATTACAGACCATTGGTTGTTGACACCATCCACCATCCCTTGTCAAAAGTAAAAAACAACATCTGAACTTCATTATTTGTCATTTAAAGTGGAGCAAAACACATTAGTAGTGATTGTAGTGACAGTATATGTATTTCTCTGAGAAAATAGTGGCAGTGAAATGGGTGGAAGTGGAGATGACTGTCTCTCTCTCTTCACATCCAGGCAGCCTGAAGGTTCGACTGTGTTGAAGATCGTGGTAATGAGACAGGTGTAATGGCCTTATGATTCTGTCCTGGGGGAACTGTCTGAGAATGATTGATCAGATCCAGGGAGAAGGGGCCTCACACCTGAGATCACCTCTCTCTTTGTAGTCCAGAAACCTTGGAAGGATATTCTATTACCTGCTAACCCAGGAAATCTTTCTCTCTTTCTATCTTGCTCTCTCCCTCTCTCACTCTTTCTGTCTCAACTCTCTCTCTCTGTCTCAGGCTCTCTCTCTCTCTGTGTCTCTCACTCTCTATCTCTCTCTCTGTGTTTCTCACTCTTTCTTTCTCTCTCTCTCGCTCTCTCTCTCTCATTCGCACTCTCTCTCTCTAACTCTCTCTGTACAGTATGTAGAACTGTACCATCTCTCTCTACATGGCTGTCCTTACCACACATCCCCCTCTGGAGTCGTGCGGAGATTCCGTTTTTTTGACAGGTCCATCATTTTATAGTTTTACACAGGATTTTGTTATTTCCTATCTCCCAATTTTATTTCCACTGTCTCTATGGGGGGTAACTTGATCATACTTAGCGGATTTGGAGCCAAGTTTTCTTAATTAACTATGTAACCTACTTTGCCATGTGTACAGCCCGTCCTTTGGCTCTCAGATCAGTTCAAGGACACATTGCTGTTACTCTTTTTTTTATTATTATTATTTTTTTATTTTTTACATACATACACACATACATACACACATACACATACATATCCTTAAAAAATATATGTATATTTATTACTTTCCAACCCTTTCCCTACTTGGAGTAAACTAGTGAACAACAATGCTTAGGCCTCTACTTCCAGCTTATACTTACTATCTACATTTTATGGACACAGTCAATTTTACAATAATTATATTTTGTTTGTTTTTTCTCCTGAACTTCTTCTACTCTCAACCTCTCTGATCATTTTCATGATGTCCATCCGGTTTGCTTCTATATGCCATATCGTTCTAATTACGCTCTTTCACAAAAGCTCCCAACCTACAACCTATATACTTATTATGGACACAGTATGCTTACATTATTAGTTATCTTGTTGTTATTTGTTGTTAGTTGTTATTAGTCCCATCCTTCAACTCCATTCAACACCACCCATCTATCTCTTAACACCATCCATATAGGATTTCTATTTGCCATATATATTTTTCAACCGTACTGTGATGTTTTACAAAAGTTCTGAACCTTTCTATTCTCATTGTTTCTACAGATTGTGAATTGAAAATAAAAAATTTTGCTAAAAGTATTATTATATTATTGATCAATTGACTATGACTTTTCAGATCACCCAGTAATGCTATCTGCAAGGTTAGCTCCAGGTAAATATTGCAATCCTTTAGCCATTCCTGGACCTGTGTCCAAAAACAAGCTACAAATGGACAGTACCAAAACAAATGATCTAATGATTCTGTCTCTTCGCAGCAAATCGGCAGAGCTGGGAAGATTGTATCCCCTATATAAATAACATTCTATTGGTAGCAAGAATTTTATATAGTAATTTAAATTGAAAGATTCTAAGTTTTGAATCCGGTGTCGTTTTGCGTATCAGTTCATAAACACTATGCCATGGGATCGGTACGTCAAAAATCTCTTCCCAACTATTTAGCAATCTATATGGGACGGCTCTCAATCCTTTTGTCCTTAAATGAAACTGGTATACTTTTTAATTTTTCACAGTTTTCCTTAACCAGTTATATTCTTTAATGCAAGGCCGACAGACAAGTTCCTTACTTTCTCCCCCTTCCACTTTCCTCTTCCATTTTTGTGGTAAGGCTGCAATTATTTGGTTGTAATTTTGGGTAGAGCAGACATTTCCATATGTTTTTGTTAGCTGCATGTGCGACATAACTCCACCAGTCCTACGATGATATCATTTACGAAGATTATACCTTTTTTAAACATTTTGTCAAAAAAAAAGTGTTTTTGTCAATTAGTATATTTGAGTTTAACCACAATATTTGTTGCATTATTTGTTCTGTCGTTTCTGGAGGATTAAATTGAAATTGCAACCAACTTTCTATGGCTTGTTTTAGAAAAAGTGATATTTGGGAGATGATTTCTTTTTCAAATAACTGAAAGTGAGAGGTTGTAATCTGAATAAAGGGAAAAAGGCCATTCTTGAACATTGGGTGAGAAAATCTTACTAATTTGCTAGAGAACCAGTTTGGATTTAAGTATAACTTTTGTATGACTGAAGCTTTTAGTGATAGGTTTAATGCTTTAATATTTAATAATTTCTGTCCTCCAAATTCATATTCATTATATAAATAGGCCCGTTTAATTTTGTCTGGCTTGCCGTTCCAAATAAAATGGAATTTTTCTTTCTCATATAATTTAAAAAACTGTTCGCTAGGCGTAGGCAAGACCATAAGCAAATAGGTAAACTGGGATAATACTACAGAGTTAATCAGGGTGATTTTTCCACAAATTGACAGGTATTTACCTTTCCATGGTAGCAAGATCTTACCTATTTTTGCTAACTTTCTATTAAAATGTATTGGAGTGAGATCATTTATTTCATTTGGGATATGTATTCCGAGTATATCCACATCACCATCAGACCATTTTATTGGTAAACTACATGGTAATGTAAAGATTGTATTTTTTAGTGATCCAATACGTAATATAGTACATTTGTCATAATTTGGTTGTAATTGGAGGGATTCTAGTTGTGGATTTAAAAGAAAACATGAATCATCAGCGTACAATGACACCTTTGTTTTTAAGCCCTGGATTTCTAATCCCCTGATATTATTGTTGGATCTGATTTTAATAGCTAACATCTAGTTGGCCACAACAAATAGATATGCCGATAGTGGACAACCTTGTTTCACTCCTCTTGACAGTTTAAAACTGTCTGAGAAATAGACATTTACTATTTTACACCTAGGGTTACTATACATGATTTTGACCCATTTTATAAGAGATTCGACAAAATTGAAATGCTCCAGGCATTTATATATAAACCCCAGTCATACTTTATCAAATGCCTTTTCGAAGTCTGCTATGAATAGCAGGCCTGGTTTCCCAGATTTTCCATGGTGTTCTATTGTTTCCAATACTTGCCTTATATTATCTCCAATGTATCGTCCGTGTAAAAAACCTGTCTGATTAGAATGAATAATATCCGACAATACCTTTTTAATTCTATGCGCTGTACATTTTGCATCACAACACTGAAGTGTAAGGGGCCTCCAATTTTTTTAATGGACTGGATCTTTATATTTTCCACTTGTATCATGTTTCAGTAATAATGAGATCAGACCTTCTTCTTGAGTGTCAGACAATCTACCATTTACATAGGAGTGGTTAAAACATGCTAATAACGGTCCTCTTAGTATATCAAAAAAGGTTTGGTATACCTCGACTGGTATGCCATCCAACCCTGGAGTTTTCCCGGACTTAAAGTATTTAATTGCATCCAGAAGTTCCTCCTCTGTAATTTCACCTTCACATGAGTCTTTCTGTATGGCTATTAATTTTACATTATCAATAGAAAAAAATCTCTACAATTAGCTTCAGTTAGAGGAGATGGAGGCGACTGAAACGAAAACATATGCTTAAAGTACTTTGTTTCCTCCTTCAAAATATTGCTGTTACTCTTTGGCACTGCAAGGTCAGCTGCTTCAGTGGCCTCTTGCTCATCCTGTGTGCCCAACAGCCATGCCAGCTTTATGTCACTTTTAGCTTTCAACTAACTAAATGTACTCTCTTAATATAATTATTGTCATTACTGCGTCCCCCATCAGTGATCCTCTGTTAAGAAAGTGGTAGCACCACTGTCACAGACAGGCCATGCATACATTAGACAGTCTGGAGGACACCATTCAGATAGGAACTCAATTCCAATCCCCTAACCATATACCCCTCACACACCACCACCATCACCACTACGACCACAACCATCACCCAAAACACTGAGGGCAGTCTGTGCTTTACTAAAAATAATCTGCAAGCAAATAGCTCTCTTTCTGCATGTGAAAGGGCCCACTAATCAAGTTACAAAAGAGTTGGAAAACAAGTGCAGAGGAAATACAAGGCAGGCCGCATAAAAGGCCTTTGTGTGGTGCTCTGTTTCCATTCTATCCTCTGAGTGTATCATAGCTGACATTTCCACTCTCATTATTGGGATTCCATGAACGGGACCTCAAGGACGCGGTCGCTCAATGATTGGGAAGGATGGCAGGCTCTTTCTCCTGCAAGTTTTATCTCATACCAACCCTCAGTCACATTCCACTCTAATGGACTTGAAATTTCTGTCCTGGTCTACACTGTTCTGTTCTGTTCTGGTCCAAACCTCAACCCCAACCAACCAGCCAGGCCTCTGGGTTCCGGGTTCCATGTCTCGGTCACACTGTTTCCTACAAAGGGTTAAAAATCCCCAAGAAAAGTGGCTGTCTTTTCCCACTGGCATTTGAGGGCTAATTTCCAGATTAGGAACAGGAAATGTATTTAATCCCTCCCGGCTTCATTAAATTCAAGAGGGTCTTGTTCTTCATGCTTAAACGCTAGGTAGCCAAAGCTTTATTTGAAACAGTCAATAGTAAAGGAGAACCAATTGAACATTATTACGTCAAACAAATATAATGGATGACCCTTTTTGTTACGATTTACCATTATATTTTATGGTCAGTTGTTTTCGGTAGGTGAAAAGAGCCTTCCTTGAGTAACACAGATGGCTATACAAGTAGTGACCGTGTATTAGCTTTCTAAAAGATGAGAACTCTAGAAAAAAATACAAGAAGCAGAATTTCATCTTATTTTTGTATAATTATTTCAATATTATTCGAAGAGCTGCTTGGACAATAGTGGCGTGAGAGAAGAAAAACTCTCCCTCCATTCCCATTTCCATTAAAGAGGCTGGAAATGGGATGAGCAGAGGGCTGAGGTGCTTGCACGGTGCCTGCCCTCCAGGACATTTACAGCACTCTGTCAAATAAAGGCCAAGAAGATCATTAAGGACCTCAGTCACCCGAGCCACAGACCGTTCAAGATGGCGCCGATAGACATGGCAGCTCTGTTTCTAGCTCCTAAGCAATTTTGCAGCATTTTTTTGGTGTGTGTTATTTGTTACATTGTTAGCCTATAACTTTTTTTGTGTTATTACATACAGCCGGAAATAACTTTTGGATATCAGAGTGGCGGTAAAGCACCAGCATTCCGACCAGAAATACGACTTTCCCGAATTGGATCCTTTGAAAGTATATGAGCTCAGGACGAGGATCTCCTTCCAAAAAGACATCAGGTACTGTAACATACTCTGTTTCACGGAATCATGGCTCTCTCCGGATATACAGTCCCCATCTATTTAGCCAGCTGGGTTCTCAGTACATCGTGCAGATAGGAATAAAGAAGTCTCCGGGAAGAAGAAAGGCGGAGGTGTATGTTTCATGATTAACTACTCCTTTTGTTCACCCGACCTAGAATACCTCACAATCAAATGCAGACTGCATTACCTCGCAAGATAATTCTCTTTGGTTATCGTCACAGACGTATATATTCCCCCTCAAGCCGAAACCCCGACGGCCATCAAGGAACTACACTGGACGTTGTGCAAACTGGAAACCGCATATCCTGAGGCCGCATTTATTGTAGCAGGGGATTTTAACAAAGCAACTCTGAGGAAAACGCTACCGAAGTTCTATCACGACATTGCCTGTAGTACTCACACTTCAAAAGCTCTCGACCATTGTTACTCTCCCTTCCGGGATGGCTACAAGGCTCTCCCCTGCCCTCAGATCATGATTCCACTCTGCTCCTCCATTCCTATAGGCAGAAATCAAACCGGAAGTACCTGTGCTAAGATCTATTCAACGCTGGTCTGACCAATCGGAATCCATGCTTCAAGATTGCTTTGATCACGCGGACTGGGATATGTTCCATGTTGCCTCTGAGAATAACATTGACGTATACACTGACACAGTGACCGAGTATAGGGGATGTTTTTCCACTGTGATTATTAAAACCTACCCAAACCAAAAACTGTGGATAGATGGCAGAATTCGCGCAAAACTGAAAGCGCGAACCATCGCATTTAACTATGGCAAGGTGACTGGGAATATGGTTGAATACAAACAGTCCAGTTATGCCCTCCATAATGCAATCAAACAGGCAAAACGTCAGTACAGAGACAAAGTTGAGTCGCGATTCAGCGACTCAGACACAAGACGTATGTGGCAGGGACTCCAGACAATCACGGATTACAAAGGGAAAACCAGCCATGTCGATGACACCGACGTCTTGCTCCCGGACAAGCTAAACACCTTCTTCGCCCGCTTTGAGCATAAAACAGTGCCACCTACGTCGGCCGCTCCCAAGGACTGTGGGCTCTCGTTCTCCATGGCCGACGTGAGTAAGACATTTAAGCGTGTTAACCCTGACAGACGGAGACAGTACAAGTGCATCAGAGCCAAGACCGAGAGACTAAAAAACAGCTTCTGTTACCAGGCCATCAGACTGTTGAACAGCCATCACTACCAGGTGATGCACACTCACTCACACAAAACACACACACAAGGTATCATACACACACCTCATACTTACAAACAGACACATTCACACACCCAACGCTGCTGTCCCATGTTATAGAGAAATTAAATCGCTGGACACGTCCTGTTTCACACTGTGTATTTAAATACAGTATTCTCGACATAGCTTATTCTAATATTTCTACTACTGTACATTGCATTTTAGTTACACTGTTTATACACACTGCATATTTATTTACAGTGGGGAAAAAAATTTGACTGTTTGAAGTGTGACTGTTTGAGGTTGTGGACAGGTGTATTTTATACTGATAACAAGTTCAAACAGGTGGCATTAATACAGGTAACGAGTGGAGGACAGAGGAGTCTCTTAAAGAAGAAGTTACAGGTCTGTGAGAGCCAGAAATCTTGCTTGTTTGTAGGTGACCAAATACTTATTTTCCACCATAATTTGCAAATAAATTCATTAAAATTCCTACAATGTGATTTTGTGGATTTTTTTTTCTCATTTGGTCTGTCGTAGTTGACGTGTACCTATGATGAAAATTACAGGCCTCTCTCATCTTTTTAAGTGGGAGAACTTGCACAATTGGTGGCTGACTAAATACTTTTTCCCCCACTGTATATACTGGATTCTTGACATAGCTCACTCTAATATATCTACTGCTGTACTTACCATTTTTCATGTATTTTGTATACATTTATCAGGTGTACATAGGTATAGATTGTATTTGGATTACTGTTACAGTGCAAATGTTTAATTATTTGTGTACTTGATTTACATTTTACTGCATTGTTAGGAGCCAGCATTTCGCTGCACCTACAGTGAGGGAAAAAAGTATTTGATCCCCTGCTGATTTTGTACATTTGCCCACTGTAATGAATACTCGGACAGAGGGGTAAGATCCAATCGCAGAATAGCGATGCTTTATTAGAGTACAGACAAGGGAATAGCTTAATCGTGGTCGGGCGGGCTGTGGTCAAAACCGGGCCAGGCATAGACAGGCAGAGGTACCAAGGGAGCGGGCTTAGTCGTAGTCGAGGGCACAGGCACAGGCACAGGATCAGAGATCGGTAATCACTGGGGTAGACAAGCAGAGGATTAAGCAATTCGGGGAGTCAAACAACAAGGCACAGGTCGGATACACGGGTAATCAAAAACAACAAACTCTCTCTCTCTCTCTCTCTCTCTCTCTCTCTCTCTCTCTCTCTCTCTCTCTCTCTCTCTCTCTCTCTCTCTCTCTCTCTCTCTCTCTCTCTCTCTCTCTCTCCTCTCTCGGAACAAAACGCTTAGCAAGTCACAATGGAACAATACCTCGCACCGACTGAGCTTCTGAGCACACCTTAAATCCTACACTAATTACTGACAGGTGTGCTCAGAACTCAGGTGAACCAGATCGAGTCTGATGACTCCCCCTCTCTGTAGATCGGGGAAGTGTCAGACTCTGTCTAGAACCAGCCAACCCCCGATCCCTTACACCCACTGACGAAGAAATGATCAGTCTATAACATTAATGGTAGGTTTATTTGAACAGTGAGATACAGAATAACAACAACAAAAAATATAGAAAAACGCATGTCAAAAATGTTATAAATTGGTTTGCATTTTAATGAGGGAAATAAGTATTTGACCCCCTCTCAATCAGAAAGATTTCTGACTCCCAGGTGTCTTTTGTACAGGAAACGAGCTGAGATTAGGAGCACACTCTTAAAGGGAGTGCTCCTAATCTCAGCTTGTTACCTGTATAAAAGACACCTGTCCACAGAAGCAATCAATCAATCAGATTCCAAACTCTCCACCATGGCCAAGACCAAAGAGCTCTCCAAGGATGTCAGGGACAAGATTGTAGACCTACACAAGGCTGGAATGGGCTACAAGACCATCGCCAAGCAGCTTGGTGAGAAGGTGACAACAGTTGGTGCGATTATTCGCAAATGGAAGAAACACAAAATAACTGTCAATCTCCCTCGGCCTGGGGCTCCATGCAAGATCTCACCTCGTGGAGTTGCAATGATCATGAGAACGGTGAGGAATCAGCCCAGAACTACATAGGAGGATCTTGTCAATGATCTCAAGGCAGCTGGGACCATAGTCAACAAGAAAACAATTGGTAACACACTACGCCGTGAAGGACTGAAATCCTGCAGTGCCCACAAGGTCCCCCTGCTCAAGAAAGCACATATACAGGGCCGTCTGAAGTTTGCCAATGAACATCTGAATGATTCAGAGGAGAACTGGGTGAAAGTGTTGTGGTCAGATGAGACCAAAATCGAGCTCTTTGGCATCAACTCAACTCGCCGTGTTTGGAGGAGGAGGAATGCTGCCTATGACTCCAAGAACACCATCCCCACCGTCAAACATGGAGGTGGAAACATTATGCTTTGGTGGTGTTTTTCTGCTAAGGGGACAGGACAACTTCACCGCATCAAAGGGACGATGGACAGGGCCATGTACCATCAAATCTTGGGTGAGAACCTCCTTCCCTCAGCCAGGGCATTGAAAATGGGTCGTGGATGGGTATTCCAGCATGACAATGACCCAAAACACATGGCCAAGGCAACAAAGGAGTGGCTCAAGAATAAGCACATTAAGGTCGTGGAGTGGCCTAGCCAGTCTCCAGACCTTAATCCCATAGAAAATCTGTGGAGGGAGCTGAAGGTTCGAGTTGCCAAACGTCAGCCTCAAAACCTTAATGACTTGGAGAAGATCTACAAAGAGGAGTGGGACAAAATCCCTCCTGAGATGTGTGCTAACCTGGTGGCCAACTACAAGAAACGTCTGACCTCTGTGATTGGCAACAAGGGTTTTGCCACCAAGTACTAAGTCATGTTTTGCAGAGGAGTCAAATACTTATTTCCCTCATTAAAATGCAAATCAATTTATAATATTTTTGACATGCGTTTTTCTGGATTTTTGTTGTTGTTATTCCGTCTCTCACTGTTCAAATAAACCTACCATTACATTTATAGACTGATCATGTCTTTGTCAGTGGGCAAACGTACAAAATCAGCAGGGGATCAAATACTTTTTTTCCCTCACTGTACTATAACATCTGCTAAACTTTGTATGGACCAATAAAGATGGCATAAAGATGGCGCTGTAGATAGCAGCTGTCTTTACGCTGATCATAACTTTTTTTTTGTACGTAATGTCTCCCCAATCATTTCCTATGACCGAAAAACAGCTTCTAGACATCAGAACAGCGATCACAAACCTTGATTTGGTCGAAAATGTCTACTTCAATGAGTCGGCAGCTCTGGACGTTCTGCTTACTCTGGACCAGGCCCTAATCTCCGGGACTCGAAGAGGAAGCAGCGGCGAAAGAGAAGCAGGCGAGGCGGCAACATGATGAGACTACATTGGTTAGAAAATAGACCGCCATTGCCTCTGTTCTATTGGCGAATATGCAGTCACTGGAAAACAAACTGGATAAATTCTGTTTGAGACTATCCTATCAATGGGATCTGAAAAACTGTAATATCCTATGTTTCTCAGAGTCTTGGTTAGTTTTTCTATGTATCGTCAAGACTGGATGGCAGACTTGGGTAAGACGAAGGGAGCAGGGTTGTGTCTCTTTGTTAACAGCTGGTGCGCAATCTCTAACGTTAAGGAAGTTTTGAGTTTTTGCTCGCCTGAGTTAGATAAGCTGCATGATAAGCTGCAGACCATATTATAGACCAAGTGTCACTGGAGTAGGCAGTAGGCAGTCGCAGCTTTAGAACTACTGCATTTATTTAAGCACCATAGATCAAAGCGGGATGAAACCCAAATGCTGTTGTGCTCAAAATATATCTTCATAAACAAAAAAGCACAGGGCGAACCCAAAGTGCAAAATATAAAGTACTCAGCAAATAGTAGGAGAGATTCCTCTCAGGAAAACAAGTAACATTTACAATGACCGACAAAGACAAATGGCAGAGGGAGTATATACAGTGGGGGAAAAAAGTATTTAGTCAGCCACCAATTGTGCAAGTTCTCCCACTTAAAAAGACGAGAGAGGCCTGTAATTTTCATCATATGTACATGTCAACTATGACAGACAGAATGAGAAAAAATAATCCAGAAAATCACATTGTAGGATTTTTAATGAATTTATTTGCGAATTATGGTGGAAAATAAGTATTTGGTCAATAACAAAAGTTTCTCAACACTTTGTTATATACCCTTTGTTGGCAATGACACAGGTCAAATGTTTTCTGTAAGTCTTCACAAGGTTTTCACACACTGTTGCTGGTATTTTGGCCCATTCCTCCATGCAGATCTCCTCTAGAGCAATGATGTTTTGGGGCTGTCGCTGGGCAACACGGACTTTCAACTCCCCTCCAAAGATTTTCTATGGGGTTGAGATCTGGAGACTGGCTAGGCCACTCCAGGACCTTGAAATGCTTCTTACGAAGCCACTCCTTCGTTGCCCGGGCGGTGTGTTTGGGATCATTGTCATGCTGAAAGACCCAGCCACGTTTCATCTTCAATGCCCTTGCTGATGGAAGGAGGTTTTCACTCAAAATCTCACGATACATGGCCCCATTCATTCTTTCCTTTACACGGATCAGTCGTCCTGGTCCCTTTGCAGAAAAACAGCCCCAAAGCATGATGTTTCCACCCCCATGCTTCACAGTAGGTATGGTGTTCTTTGGATGCAACTCAGCATTCTTTGTCCTCCAAACACGACGAGTTGAGTTTTTACCAAAAAGTTCTATTTTGGTTTCATCTGACCATATGACATTCTCCCAATCCTCTTCTGGATCATCCAAATGCACTCTAGCAAACTTCAGACAGACCTGGACATGTACTGGCTTAAGCAGGGGGACACGTCTGGCATTGCAGGATTTGAGTCCCTTGCGGCGTAGTGTGTTACTGATGGTAGGCTTTGTTACTTTGGTCCCAGCTCTCTGCAGGTCATTCACTAGGCCCCCCCGTGTGGTTCTGGGATTTTTGCTCACCATTCTTGTGATCATTTTGACCCCACGGGGTGAGATCTTGCGTGGAGCCCCAGATCGAGGGAGATTATCAGTGGTCTTGTATGTCTTCCATTTCCTAATAATTGCTCCCACAGTTGATTTCTTCAAACCAAGCTGCTTACCTATTGCATATTCAGTCTTCCCAGCCTGGTGCAGGTCTACAATTTTGTTTCTGGTGTCCTTTGACAGCTCTTTGGTCTTGGCCATAGTGGAGTTTGGAGTGTGACTGTTTGAGGTTGTGGACAGGTGTCTTTTATACTGATAACAAGTTCAAACAGGTGCCATTAATACAGGTAACGAGTGGAGGACAAAGGAGCCTCTTAAAGAATAAGTTACAGGTCTGTGAGAGCCAGAAATCTTGCTTGTTTGTAGGTGACCAAATACTTATTTTCCACCATAATTTGCAAATAAATTCATAAAAAATCCTACAATGTGATTTTCTGGAATTTTTTCCTCAATTTGTCTGTCACAGTTGACGTGTGCCTATGATGAAAATTACAGGCCTCTCTCATCTTTTGAAGTGGGAGAACTTGCACAATTGGTGGCTGACTAAATACATTTTTCCCCCACTGTATACAGTGATAGAGTGGGGATTGGAAACAGGTGTGTAATGAATCTCAAATATAAAATATATTTTGATTTGTTTAACACTTTTTTGGTTACTACATGATTCCATATGTGTTATTTTATAGTTTTGATGTCTTCCCTATTATTCTACAATGTAGAAAATAGTAAAAATACAGAAAAACCCTTGAATGAGTAGGTGTGTCCAAACTTTTGACTGGTACTGTAAGTGTTCACAACCCTGAGTCAATACATGTTAGAATCCCCTTTGGCAGCGATTACAGCTGTGAATCTTTCTGAGTAAGTCTCTAAGAGCTTTGCACAACTAGATTGTACAATATTTACCCATTATCTTTTCAAAATTCTTCAAGATCTGTCAAATTGGTTGTTGATCATTGTTAGAAAACCACTTACAAGTCTTGCCATAGATTTTCAAGTAGATTTAAGTCAAAACTGTAACTCGGCCACTCAGGAACATTCACTGTCTTCTTGGTAAGCAACTCCAGTGTGGATTTGGCCTTGTGTTTTAGGTTATTGTCCTGCTGAAAGGTGAATTCATCTCCCAGTGTCTGGTGGAAAGCAGACTGAACTAGGTTTCCCTCTAGGCTTTGCCTGTGCTTAGCTCCATTCCATTTATTTTTTATATTGAAAAACTCCCTAGTCCTTAACGATTACAAGCATACCCATAACATGATGCAGCCACCACTTTGTTTGAAAATATGGAGAGTGGTACTCAGTAATGTGTTCTTTGGATTTGCCCCATGTATTCAGGACAAAAATGTAATGACTTTGCAAAAAAAGAATTCTATACAGGCTTAATTCTTTTCACTCTGTCATTTAGGTTAGTATTGTGGAGTAAATACAAGGTTGTTGATCCATCCTCAGTTTTCTCCTATCACAGCCATTAAACTCTGTCACCGTTTTAAAGTCACCATTGGCCTCATGGTGAAATCCCTGAGCAGTTTCCTTCCTCTCTGGCAACTGAGTTAGGAAGGACGCCTGTATCTTTGTAGTGACTGGGTGTATTGATACACCATCCAAAGTGTAATTAATAACTTCACCATGCTCAAAGGGATATTCAATGTCAGCTTGTTTTATTTTTACCCCACTACAAATAGGTGCCCTTCTTTGCGAACCATTGGAAAACCTCCCTGGTCTTTGTGGTTAAATCTGTGCTTGAAATTCACTGCTCGACTGAGGGATCTTACAGATAATTGTATGTGTGGGGTACAGAAATGAGGTAGTCATTCAAAAATCATGTAAAACACAATTATTGCACACAGAGTGAGACCACGCAACTTATTATTTGACTTGTTAAGCAAAGGTTTACACCTGAACCTATTTAGGCTTTCCATAAAAAAGGCAAGCCTTTAAAAAAAAGTAAATACAACCATAACATAATTCCACTTTGACATTATGTGGTGACAAAACATTTCATTTAAATTCAGGCTGTAACACAACAAAATGTAGAAAAAGTCAAGAGGTGTGAATACTTTCTGAAGGCACTGTATGTCACACCCTGATCGGTTTCACCTGTCTTTGTGATTATCTCCACCCCCCTCCAGGTGTTTCCCATCTTCCCCATTATCCCCTGTGCATTTATACCTGTGTTCTCTGTTTGTCTGTTGCCAGTTCGTCTTGTCAGGTCTTACCAGCGTGCTTTCCCGTTTTCCTGTTTCTCAAGTGTTTATTTCCTAGTTTTCCCAGTTCTGACCATTCTGCCTGCCCTGACCCTGAGCCTGCCAGCCGTCCTGTACCTGCCTGGCTCTGACCTGATTACGAACCTCTGCCTGTCTTCAACCTGCCCTTTGCCTGCCCTGTGTTCTAATAAATTATTATTAATAACTGTACTATCCGCCTCCTGTGTCTGCATCTGGGTCATATCCTGAGTCGTGATAGTACAAACTGGCCATGACTGACCCAGCAGACTCAGACCAGCTCCACAAGCTGTCTCCCAGCAAGGAGCCACCATTGGAAGACACGAGGAGTTACTGCAATGCCTTATGGAGGGACTCCATACCCTGGCAGAACGCCATGACATTGCATTCGATACATTGCTGGAGCAATTCCGTGGATTCCCTATAAGGCAGCAAGCCTCACCAGTAATTTCCCAGACTCTCAGCAACCCCGCCACCAGCGGCGCTTCTTCCCAGCCTACACCAGTGTCCCGAGAACCCCGCTTACCTCCTCCGGAGCGCTACGCTGGAGATTCTGAAACCTGCAGGGCCTTTCTCTCCCAGTGCTCCCTCATCTTCCTGCTGCAGCCTTCTTCGTTCCCCTCAGACCGCTCGAGGATAGCGTACCTCATAACACTGATGTCCGGGAGGGCACTCGCTTGGGCTACGGCGGTGTGAGAGCAACAGTCCGCCGTCTGCCTCAGTCTGGAGGAGTTTGTGGCGGAAGTATGGAAGGTGTTCGATTCTCCGTTGTCCGGGAGAGGGCTGCTCGTAAACTGCTCCAGCTACGTCAAGACTCCCGTAGTTTGGCAGACTGCGCAGTGGATTTTCGCACGTTGGCGGCTGAGAGTGCCTGGAACCCGGAAGCATTGTTCGACATGTTCCTTCACGGATTATCTGAGGTGATCAAGTATGAGCTCGCAGTCCGGGAGCTGCCCATGGACCTCGACTCCATCGTAGCCTTGACCATCCGGAACGATGGGCGTAGGAGGGAGAGGGAATCTGTTCCCTGTCGCCCTCGCTTGTCCTCGATTCTCACCTCGCCTCCGAGGAATCCCGGAAACCCCCGAAGTCATTACCGAGAGAATCCGATGTCACCCGAGTGCTCACGGGAATCGCAGAGGGCGGTCGACTCGCCTCCTCCTGAGCCCAAGCTACTGGGAAGGGCTCAATTGTCTCCGGATGAACGTTTATGCAGACTGAACACCAGGAGCTGTCTGTATTGCGGGACTACAGGACATTATATTTCCACCTGTCCATTAAAAAGACCAGGCTCATCAGTATGTACGAGTACCCTGGTGAGCCGTACGAGGATTTTCCAATCTCCCATTACTCGCACCCCTCTCCATGCCACCTTGTTGTGGGGTGACCAGGCCAAATCACTCCAGTGCTCATTGACTCTGGGGCCGATGAGAGCTTTATCGATGCTACCTTGGTGTCGGAGCTGGGTATCCCCACTCAACCCCTCTCCATTCCCATGGACATCAGAGCGCTGGATGGGCGCTCTAATGGCAGAGTCACCCGCAATATGATTCCTATCAACCTACGTGTATCAGGAAATCACAGTGAGTGTATGCAGTTCCTGCTCACAGAATCTCCCCATGTACCTGTGGTTTTGGGACACTATGAGTACTTAGTTATGCCATTCAGACTGACCAATGCTCCCGCTGTGATCAAAGCCCTGGTCAACGATGTGCTCCGGGACATGCTGAACCGGTTCGTGTTTGTCTACCTCGACGACATCCTTGACTTTTCCCGTTCAGCTCAATAACACGTCCTCCACGGCTGACAAGTCCTTCAGAGTCTCCTGGAGAACCAACTTTTCGTTAAAGCGGAGAAGTGTGAATTCCATCGCTTCACCATCTCCTTCATAGGATACATCATCGCTGCAGGACATATACAGATGGATCCAGACAAGGTGAGAGCGGTGGTGGATTGGCCTCAACCCACATCCAGAGTGCAGCTGCAACGTTTCCTGGGGTTTGCTAATTTTTACCGCCATCCAGGGTTACAGCATCCTGGCCTCCCCCCCTCTCAGCACTCACCTCTCAAAAGGTTCCCTTCACGTGGTCTCCAGCAGCTGACCAGGCGTTCTCGGTCCTCAAACATTGATTCACTATAGCCCCCATCTTAATCCATCCGGACCTGTCCCGTCAGTTTGTGGTGGAGTTGGACGCCTCGGATGTCGGAGTGGGGGCCATCCTGACCCAGCGTTCTGCCCCTGACCAAAAGCTGCACCCCTGCGCTTTCCTCTCCCATTGTCTTACCCCTGCTGAGAAGAACTATGATGTGGGTAATCGAGAACTCCTCGCCGTCAAGATGGCATTGGAGGAGTGGAGGCACTGGTTGGAGGGGGCGGAACACCCATTCTTAGTGTGAACTGACCATAAGAACCTGGAATATCTCCGCATTGCCAAGCACCTCAAATCTAGGCAGGCTCGTTGGGTCCTGTTATTCACCCGTTTCAATTTCACTCTCTCCTACCGCCCGGGGTGAACGTGAAGCTTGACGCACTCTCACGGTTGTATTGCCCCGCTGCTACTCCGTCTGACCCCGAGACCATCCTCCCTACCTCGTGTCTAGCGGCTGCAGTCGTCTGGGGTATAGAGAGCCTGGTCCGTAAGGCTCAGCTTTCCCAGCTGGAACCCGGGGGGGGGGACTCTGCCCGTTCCACAGTCTTGGAATGGGCACATTCCTCAAGGCTCAAGGCTCCCATCGGACCCTGGCTTTCGTCCAATGACGCTTTTGGTGGCCTTCCATGGTGCCGGATGTCTCCGCATTCGTCGCGGCCTGCAAGGTGTTTGCACAAAATAAGACTCTGCGGCAACCTCCGGCTGGCCTTCTTCAACCACTCCCTGTTCATCACTGCCCCTGGTCCCATATATCCCTGGACTTTGTTACTGGGCTTCCCCCGTCAGACGGCAACACTACTATCCTGACGTTGGTGGATAGGTTTTCTAAAGCCGCCAATTTTATTCCCCTTCCCAAGTTATCCTCAGCCAAGGAGACAGCTCAGCTCATGGTGCAGCACGTCTTCCGGATCCATGGACTTCCGGTCGACATGGTCTCTGATCGTGGTCCCCAGTTCTCGTCCCGGTTCTGGAAGGCGTTCTGCACCCTCATTGTGTCGTCGGCCAGCCTGTCCTCTGGTTTCCACCCCCAATCTAAATGCCAGTTGGAGTGAGCCAATCAGGACCTGGAGATGGCCCTTCGTTGCCTCGTCTCCGCCAACCCCACCACCTGGAGCCAGCAACTCGTGTGGGTGGAATACGCCCGTAACACCCTTCCCTACTCGGCCACTGGCCTCTCGCCCTTCGAGTGTTCCATGGGATATCAGCCCCCGCTCTTCCCTGAGCAAGAGGAAGAAGTCAGCATACCCTCTGCCCAGATGTCCATCCGCTGCTGTCGCCGTACCTGGAAGAGAGTCTGGGCCGCTCTTTTGAAGACCACATCCAGGTATCGGTGACAAGCGGATCGCCACCGGACCCCTGCTCCCCGCTATTGGTTCGGGCAGAGGGTATGGCTTTCCACTCGGGACATGCCCCTCCGGGTGGTGTCCCGTAAACTTTCCCCCCATTTCATCGGCCCTTTCCCCATCTTTAAAATATTTGGCCCCTCTGCTGTTCGTCTTCTGTTGCCCCGCACCCTCCGTATCCATCCTACGTTTCATGTGTCCAAGATAAAACCTGTGTCTCCTGGGGTTTTTGGTTTGCTCCGTGTGTGTTCTTTGGTGTTTTTTTGTTGGTTTGTTTGTTTTTTTTGGTGTATTTCTTTGTTGGGTTCAATGACTCCCAATCGGAGGTAACGAGTGTCAGCTGTCGGCTCGTTATCTCTGATTGGGAGCCATATTTATCTGTATGTTTTCCTGTGGGTGTTGTGGGTTTTTGTTCCATGTTCTGTCAGTTTAGCAGAGGACTTCACGAATCGTTCTTGTTTTGTTGTGTTGTTCCAGACTTTGAGTTAATAAAGTCATGTTCACTCAACGCGCTGCGCTTTGGTCTGTTCATTCGTCAGACGATCGTGACAGAAAAACCCACCATAAAAGGACCAAGCAGCGTGTCCAGGAGCAAAGAGACTGGACATGGGAGGAGGCGCCTGGTAAGGAGATCGAGAGGCTGGCGATGGCCCAGGTGGGCAAATCGTGGTCCTGGGAGGACATGCTCGGGGGGCAAGGGACCTTGGGGGGAAGATCAAGGCCCTGGCGAGAGAGGAGCAACGGCGTCAGCAGGGTCATCGTTGGAAGGACGAGAGGCAACCCCAAAAAGTTTTTTGGGGGGGCACATGGCTTTGGGCGGCTGGGCAGCAGGAGGCTGCCACAGGGAGACGTGGAGAGAAGGCTATCGGATTACGGGAGCCATTGGCGAGTAGAGGAAGGGGAAGTTGTTGCGGCACGGCGTGAGAGACTGATGTGTGTTACCAGTCCGGTCCGGCCCGTTCCTGATCCCCAGTTAAAGCCAGTGGTGTGTGTTCCCAGTACGGACCGGCCTGTTCCTACTCCACGCATCAAGCCCACGGTGTGCGTCGCCAGTCCAGCCCGGCCTGTTCCTGCTCCACGCACAGAACCTACGGTGTGCGTCGCCAGCCCAGCCCGGCCTGTTCCTGCTCCACGCACAGAACCTACGGTGTGCGTCGCCAGCCCAGCCCGGCCTGTTCCTGCTCCACGCACAGAACCTACGGTGTGCGTCGCCAGCCCAGCCCGGCCTGTTCCTGCTCCACGCACAGAACCTACGGTGTGCGTCGCCAGCCCAGCCCGGCCTGTTCCTGCTCCACGCACAGAACCTAAGGTGTGCGTCGCCAGCCCAGCCCGGCCTGTTCCTGCTCCACGCACAGAACCTACGGTGTGCGTCGCCAGCCCAGCCCGGCCTGTTCCTGCTCCACGCACAGAACCTACGGTGTGCGTCGCCAGCCCAGCCCGGCCTGTTCCTGCTCCACGCACAGAACCTACGGTGTGCGTCGCCAGCCCAGCCCGGCCTGTTCCTGCTCCACGCACAGAGTCTACGGTGCGCGTCGCCAGCCCGACCCGGCCTGTTCCTGCCACTCGCACCAAACCTACGGTGCGCGTCGCCAGCCCGGTCCGGCCTGTTCCTTCTCCCCGCACTAGCCCTGAGATGCGTGTCCTCAGCCCGGTACCTCCAGTTCCGGCACCACGCACCAGGCCTACGGTGCGCCTCAGACGGCCAGAGTCTGCCGTCTGCCCAACGGCGCCTGAACTGCCCGTCTGCCCAACGGCGCTTGAACTGCCCGTCTGCCCAACGGCGCCTGAACTGCCTGTCTGCCCAACGCCGTCTGAACTGTCCGTCTGCCAAGCGCTGCATGAACTGCCCGTCTGTACGGAGCCTGCAAAGCCGCCCGTCTGCCATGAGCCTTCAGAGCCGTCCGCCAGACCGGAGCCGCTGGAGCCTTCCGCCAGACAGGATCAGCCAGAGCCTTCCGCCAGACAGGATCAGCCAGAGCCTTCCGCCAGACAGGATCAGCCAGAGCCTTCCGCCAGCCATGAGCAGCCAGATCCGTCAGGCCGGCCATGAGCAGCCAGATCCGTCAGCCAGCCATGAGCAGCCAGATCCGTCGGCCAGCCATGAGCAGCCAGATCCGTCGGCCAGCCACGAGCAGCCAGATCCGTCAGCCAGCCATGAGCAGCCAGATCCGTCAGCCAGCCATGAGCAGCCAGATCCTTCAGCCAGCCATGAGCCGTCCAGCCAGGATCCGCCAGAGCCAGCCAGCCAGGATCCGCCATTGAGTCCGGTGCTGTCCCTTAGCCCGGTGCTGCCCTTATCCTGGTGCTGCCCTTTAGTCCGGTGCCGCCCCTTAATCCAGTGGGGGTTTAGTTGGGGGTGGTCATGTGGAGGAGGCTACGTAAGCGGGTAGTGACTTTGGTGGGGTGGGGACCACGGCCAGAGCCAGAACCACCGCCGAAGAGGTATGCCCACCCAGCCCTCCCCTGTTTAGCCTTATTGGAGGCGCGGTCGCAGTCCGCGCCTTTAGGGGGGGGTACTGTCACGCTCTGGCTCCGGGACTTTGTGTGTTGAGCCAGGGTGTGTTCGTTTCGTGGTGTTTTGTTTGGTTGGGTGGTTCTATGTGTTGTATTTCTTTGTTGGGTTCAATGACTCCCAATCGGAGGTAACGAGTGTCAGCTGTCGGCTCGTTATCTCTGATTGGGAGCCATATTTATCTGTATGTTTTCCTGTGGGTGTTGTGGGTTTTTGTTCCATGTTCTGTCAGTTTAGCAGAGGACTTCACGAATCGTTCTTGTTTTGTTGTGTTGTTCCAGACTTTGAGTTAATAAAGTCATGTTCACTCAACGCGCTGCGCTTTGGTCTGTTCATTCGTCAGACGATCGTGACAGTCTCACTGTCCTTTGTCTTCTGCTTCCAAGTAATTTTTACTTGTTATTCGTTATTCACTGTGTATTTATTCCTCTATTTGTATTTTTTATCTTTAACTCTGGATTGTTGGAAAAGCACCCATAAGTAATCATTTCACTGTTAGTCTACACCTGTTGTTTATGAAACATGTGACAAATACATTTTGATTTGATTAAAACTTTGATTTGTGTGGCCTTATGCCATGCATGTGCCATTACATTTTCTCCCATGTGCCATTCAGACAGACAGAGAGACAGGATAAGAGAGAGACAGGAGAGAGAGAGAGTATAGGAGGAAAAGGAAGATTAGTCCATGAAGACATACTTGTTCTTTGTTGGACCATGGTGTCCTCAGCCATGTAGTGACCTGGTATTAAATACTGTTTAGTGAACCCCTCTACTGAGACATGTACCAGTCACTCATATCACTCTATTAATCACCATATGGTAATCGGCACCATTCATTACTATACTCTATTAGTCAATACACATTAATTAATAAGTAAATTAGTCAACTCATGTGTCCCAACTTCCTCTCAGATACTCTCCTCTATTATATACTGTTATGAATCACTCAACTTTAAAAGCAGGAGCATGGGGAAATCAGAAAAAACGTTGGTTGTAGTATAATTTTTGTGTGACATTTACCGGATTGTTATGCACTTTATATGCTCTTTACTGCTTTTTTGGGGGGTGCAATTTATGACATTGAAAATATTGCTTGAACATGCTTATGTTGATTCAACAGTACAATAGGTGTTAGTAAATGTTGTTGTGATTACTTTATATGTTATCTCAGGGTCCTAGGAGATGGATGGCCATCTTTGTTTTATTGACTTTTGTACATTATGTTCTGTTAAACATTGGGACAAAGATGTATTTGAGAGCTGTGTACAGTGTTACTGCTGGGTTTGTTTCCTGGGCCCAGTTTGGCACAGTTCAGATTACTTTTTGGAGTAAGGTACCAGCCGGTTCCCATTCATTCAGTTTGTATGCAGCACCAGAAGGCAAGTAGCGCTGGACTCTAAGATATGATCTGTTGACTACAAAGATTCCTGTGACACACTACACAAGGCCCCTGACTCGCCTATTAAGTCCGAGCCCTCAGTTCCATGTTAATGTGAGGACAACTGTGAAGTGAAACGTTCACTTCTTCTCTTGAGAATTCACACATTTTAGTGAGTCCGTTTAAGAATATAAAAAAATGTGCTGTCCACGATCAGGTTTTCAAATGGGAAACATGATAACTAAAATATTTAATAACTCTTGTTTTCTTGTTATGTTGAGAAACCATTGTGTATCACAATCATTACACAAAACGTTTCAACCCCTCTGGACAACGTTACTATAACCAGTACAAACCAGTAAGCCAAAATATGTGTGTTTGTTGTTGCAGCTGAAGAAAAAAAGTGGTTCTAAGTGATTGGCTGATCCCTGTGTCCCATGCAGGACAATCATCCAGTCAAAAAGAGAACACAGTCGGCCTGTGTGGGCCCTAGTAGTGAAGACCCTACTCTATTCATCCCTGCCCACTGCATGGACCCACCCCACTCAGAAGAATATGTCCAGTCATCTCTGCACTGAAAAGGCCACATGTGCAATACAGTCTAGATTCCTTAATGCAGCCTGAAGAAATGTCACTATTATGGAAACATATTGCTGTTTTATGGACTACTGACTGAACTGTACAGTACAATGTTTAGCTTATGGAGATGCAATAATGTGTTGATTTTTAACCCTAACCCTTTCTGTAATTTGAATTGTGATTTGAATTGTGTATTAATGATTCAATTATTTTGTGTTATTTTGACAATTTGTATCTGTTGTATTGAATGTTACATTTTACATTTTAGTCATTTACAGATGTAGGATCTTAATTTGAGCCAGTTTGCTACAGCAGGAAGTCACGCAGCAACAGGAAATGTGATTTATTATGTGGATTATAATTCATGGACATTTCTGTAGGAGTTGATAAATGTTTCATTAGGCCAAATCAAGTCTGAAATGTCAAAGTGGAAAATACATACTTTAAAAGCCTTTTAAAAACTCAAATACACTATAAGTTTGCATTTCCTGCCGTGAAGGAAAATTCTCAGCAACAAAAGAGTGATCAAATTAAGTTCCTACATCTATAGCTGACGCTTTTATCCAAAGCGACTTACAGTAAGTGCATTCATCTTAAGATAGCTAGGTGAGACAACCACATATCACGGTCGTAGTAAGTACATTTTTCCTCAATACAGAAGTTATCAGCAAAGTCAGTGCTATTTTTTTTTTCACATTTAAAAACAGTTGGAATTTGAAACTGGTCATGTAAAACTATAATTATCCAAGTGACTTTCTAACATATTCTGAGCTTTTGCTTACCCATCTCCTTTGTTGTTCTCTGTGAAAGTTATACACTATATATACAAAAGTATGTGGACACCCCTTCAAATTAGTGGATTTGGCTGTTTCAGCCAAATCGAGCACACAGCCATGCAATCTCCATAGACAAACATTGGAAGTAGAATGGCCTTACTGAAGAGCTCAGTGACTTTCAACCTGGCACCGTCATAGGATGCCACAATTCCAACAAGTCAGTTCGTCAAATTTCTGCCCAGTCAACTGTAAGTGCTGTTATTGTGAAGTGGAAACGTCTAGGAGCAACAACGGCTCAGCCGCGAAGTGGTAGGCCACACAAACTCACAGAATGGGACCACCGAGTGTTGAAGCGCATAGCGTGTAAAGATCGGCTGTCCTTGGTTGCAACACTCACTACCAAGTTCCACACTACCTCTGGAAGCAACGTCAGCACAATAACTGTTAGTCAGGAGCTTCATGAAATGGGTTTCCATGGCCGAGCAGCCGAACACAAGCCTAAGATCACCATGCGCAATGCTAAGCGTCGGGTGGAGTGGTGTAAAGCTCGCCGCCATTGGACTCTGGAGCAATGGAAACGTGTTCTCTGGAGTGATGAATCACTCTTCACCATCTGGCAGTCCGACGGACAAATCTGGGTTTGGCGGATGCCAGGAGAACGCTACCTGCCCCAATGCATAGTGCCAACTGTAAAGTTTGGTGGAGGAGGAATAATGGTCTGGGGCTGTTTTTCATGGTTCGGGCTAGGCCCCTTAGTTCCAGTGAAGGGAAATCTTAACGCTACAGCCTACAATGACATTCTAGATTATTCTGTGCTTCCAACTTTGTGGCAACAGATTCGGGAAGGCCCTTTCCTGTTTCAGCATGACAATGCCCCCGTGCACAAAGCGAGGTCCATACAGAAATTATTTGTCGAGCTTGCTGTGGAAGAACTTGACTGGCCTGCACAGAGCCCTGACCTCAACCCCATTAAACACCTTTTGGATGAATTGGAACCCCGACTGCGAGCCTAATCCCCCAACATCAGTGCTCGACCTCACTAATGCTCTTGTGGCTAAATGGAAGCAAGTCCCCGCAGCAATGTTCCAACATCTAGTGGAAAGCCTTCCCAGAAGAGTGGAGGCTGTTATAGCAGCAAAGGGGGGACCAACTCTATATTAATGGCCATGATTTTGGAATGAGATGTTCGACGAGCAGGTGTCCACATACTTTAGGTAATGTGGTGTACGTGTACTTACTACTTACCGGTAGGCTAGTATCTCTACTTATTTTATAGCATATTCTGGTTACTGTATGTGTGGAGGAGGCCCAAAAAAGGCATCCAAAGCTACTGGGCTGTTGATGATGTAAGTGTTACACACTCTTGTTGACTCTTACCAAAATGAAAAGTGCTGTGAATGGATCCCCTTAGAACTAGAATTGGCCTGTTGTTATTTTGGCTGGTGCTGTCTGAAGGAGGGCAGGGAGCACAGAGGGAGCAGAGGGCCTGGTGCTGCTGGGAAAGAGAGGGAGAGAGCAGTTGTATGCTTCCCAAGGGACCCTACTGGGGAACCATACACCTGTCTGTCTGTTCTCAACTAATTTGTATAATGCTGGGTCATGGATGAAATTGAGTGTTAGGCAGCGGGATTGAAGTTTTAATTTTGGCTCGGTGCTTTGGGGCAGCTGTTCTGCCTTTCCCCTCCCAATCAATTAGGATGGAGAGGCAGAGCATGGCCATGCTGGGGCCTGCTGAAGCTGTGGCTGGCTGTCATCTAGCTACCTGACATAGGAGAAGTACTGCTGCCACCAAGCTGAATAGAAATCAAACAAAGGAGTTTAGAGTCCTGTTGAGCTAGCTAATGTTTGTCCATCTCCAAACAATAAATATGTTGTGAATATCCACTCAAGTGGACAGAGGGAGGCGGAATGTCAGTGAAACGAGGCAAAGCAGCCAAGTGTTGCAAAATTATAGACTGCGATTGTATTGTGCAACAGTAATATTGTAATAGGCGTTCATGACTCGAGAGAGGTCGTTTTTCAATTAGCAGTATCTGTAGCCTGCAGCTAAAAGATCAGATGTTTTTACAACATGCCACTGTTCCACCAGGCATCTGTCAGGTGGAAATGTACCGCCTCCAACAGCCGAGCGACTAACTCCACATGCGAGGAGGCTGCAGTCTCCCCAGTCCTCAGGTGACTGACACTAAACGAAGTCAGCAAATTTGAGTCGCTGCGGAGAGAAAAAGCAACATGCCGACTAGACCGCACAAAGCAATCCTGATGGGTGATCTGAGGAGTGTGTACCCAAGCAGGGCCCACAGGAACCAAACCCACTCCTCTGCTCTCTGTACTCTCACTCTCCTTCCAAATCTGCACCTCAGCCAGTTGCTGACCTGGAGTCATCTCATGCTCACTCGCTCTGCACAGATGAAATAGGGCTAGTAGTTAGGTGTATGTCGTCCATGCTTAATGCCTCCAATATGCACCAGATCAACAGATTCAGGCCGAAGGATGAGTCACACAGGCTTAGATGCCGCCACAGTGTCCCAACCACCCCATGGTAATACCCCTTTGTTTTTCAAGTGCGGCCCTAGTCAGAACTGGCTATGTGTGTGCATGAGCGTGTGTGTGTGTTGGGGTGGGGTGGTGGGGGCAGGGTTTTGCCTGGTCTGTGACTGTTTGACCTCTCTTTGGGCCGTGGCTAATGCAGAGTGTGGGCTCCTGAATGGGGCCAGGGTCAGTGCCCAGTGACACATGACCTGCCACGGTTAATTGCAGCAGAACAATAGGCTCGGCCCCAGCCCCAGCTCATCCCATTACACCTCCATGCCAAATTAATTGTTTGTTTTTGTGTGCCGCTCTCTCCTGACCTTTCCCCCAACTTGCTTTAATAATGTTCTGTGTAAACCTGGAAACACAGGATTCAATCTGCACTTGAACACAGATGGGCCTTCGATTGGTTCTCTCAGGGATGTTCCAGAGTGTCATGATGCTGACCATCTCCTGGGCTTGACTTGACATGATAGACCCAACCCCCAGAGAGAACACTTCCTGCTTGGATCCTCTCAGAGGACAATCAAGTGTGAGTGAGGAGGTATATCCACTTACTGTGTGGTATCTGTTTGCTGATTTACACAGTAAATACTTGAGAGAGATATGTCTAATCAATAAGCCTAAATGGCCACACATACCCACTTTAGTTGGCAGTGATGAATGACTGGGTTACGTGGTAGGCAGTGGAAAGGCTGTGTGTGTGTGTGTGTGTGTGTGTGTGTTTGTTTTAAATAAAGGGGTGTTGAATACCCATGGCTGAAAGCTGGCCTGGGAGCTTCGAGAGAAAGGAGAGAGAGAGCAGCTAATGTGACAGAGACAGTTTCATCACCTGAGGGCTGCAGTGATACAACATGAACGATATACGAGAACACACACCGCACTGGAGGATAGAGTTACCCGACCATGTCCTGCATTTAGATCAATTAAGACCAGAAATTGTGTTATCATTTACACGGTAGTGGCCAGCCTTATTCAGGTTTTTTTACAGAGGCCATAACAGTGTCAACATCCCTAACCCTTCAGCTACAAATGGTGTGTGTGTGTGGTAGGGTGTGTGGGGGTATTCTCTGTCACCATACTCTGACTTCTGCATCCCCTATAACTTTAACCCAGGAGGTTACCTTCCCCTGCCTTGGATGTGAAAACCCTACCCCAGATTTCCAAATATTGTAATGCACAACATACACTGAGTGTACAAAACATTATGAACACCTGCTCTTTCCATGACATAGACTGACCAGGTGAAAGCTATGATCCCTTATGGATGTCACTTGTTAAATCCACTTAAATATGTGTAGATGAAGGGGAGGAGACAGGTTAAAGAAGGATTTTCAAGCCGTGAGACAACTGAGACATGGATCTGAGACATGTGTTCCATTCAGAGGGTGAATGGGCAAGACAAAAGATTGAAGTGCCTTTGAACAGGGTATGGTAGTAGGTGCCAGTCACACCGGTCTGTGTCAAGAACCGCAACGCTGCTGGGTTTTTCAACACTCAACAGTTTCCTGTGTGTATCAAGAATGGTCCACCACCCAAAGGACATCCAGCGAACATGACAGAACTGTGGAAAGTATTAGAGTCAACATGGGCCATGCTTGTGGAATGCTTTCAACACCTTGTAGAGTCCATGCCCCAATGAACTGAGGCTGTTCTCAGGGCAAAAGTGTGCAGCTCAATATTAGGAAGGTGTTCCTAATGTTTTGTACACTCAGTGTATTTCTACCAAAGACACAGCACACCATGATTTCATTGATTTAATATGATCACAGATTGAAGATATGTATCATCAAGAAATCCAATACATGAATGGACGATACAGTTCATATCATAAGCAGCGTAACCTCTATTGGTAAAAAGTTTCACTGTTTCAGTTTTAACAGTTTCAAAATGAACCATGATCTGAGAATTTCACAAGGTGTATATTGTTTTGTCTTCACAGAGACAAATCATGCCATCACGTTTGCAGCAGAAGCAGTGTTGTGTAGATGTGTTTTGCGTGACTGATCTCTCCTTAGGTCCTGTCTTTGAAGCTGATCTTGGAGGCCAGGGTTACAGCAGAAAGACCTCCATCTCCATTACCCACTCACCCTTGGATGTGCATCAAGAGCATCAGAAGGACACCTGGAAAGAAATACAAAATACATGTTACAGGTATACAACACCATTTCCTGGTTGAGGTCTTGCTACCTTCCAAGTAATAGCAATATACAATAATTAATTTATCTGGATAAAAGGGATGAATTGCCTGTCCTTATATTTTACCCTGTGTAAATTCATGTTTTTCCCTGCTTTATGCTTTATGGTTACCGTAACGCCTTTCAGATGTACTTTTAATGATATGTGCCATTTTTTTCCTCCCTTTTATTTTTTTTATTTTTGGTGTAAAGCCCTCTGTAAGAAATGTGTTATATAAAAAAGATTGACTGATTGATAGGGACAGCAAGCAGTGGGTTTGGCCCACCAGCAGAAGGCGTATCGTCACACATCACACCACGCCACATGCTGCCTCACCCAAAGATCATGCGTGGCATGGGGCAGGGCGGGGTGAGGTGGGGGGAGCCAGGGGGAAGAAAGAGGCCAGGGCTCCCAGGTGTGTGAGTAATCACCCGTCTCCCAAGGCAAACACTGATTGGGAATCTGAGAAGCTCTTTCGCACCGAATGTGGATCTCCCGTTCATCTACCGATCGTTCAGTGTGCTGTTGACTTATGACTGCCAACATTTTCGAGTGATTCTACATGTAAAATCGGTTTGCACTCGGTTCGCAAGTACTCCTGGCTGGCAATCGCTATAGGTGTGTTCGAGCCCTAGAGAGAGAAGGTGTTATCTCTTTGCCCGACTGGCCGACCGGGGACATCAAACACCAACCAGCCAAATCCTTCCTGCAAAGACGAGGAAATTACTGATTTACAGACCCTGGTTGTGTCTACAATCCAGGCCTGTCTGCAAAGGCTAACTTCAGCACACATATTCTACTGCATGGTTTATTCTCCCAGTCAATATATGAGTTGGCCTAAATAAAATGAACATAAAAGCTTGCCCCGCAGACAATTGGATAATTAGTACTTTATGAAGTGGCACTACAGTTTGTAGTACTATATGTTACTGTACAACATACCAAACAGTTCAACTGTAATTCACAGCACTTCAGCGGTCCTCACTGAGGGGAATACTGTTCAACATATAGTCAAATCTGCCTGGCTTAAAGACAATCTCTTGAGTGTGTTTAGAAAATTAAGGACCTTGATTTTTTCATAATTGTCAATTTTATCATTTTATTACAGCTAGCTTACTGTGATGGGCTTCTATTTTAATTGATGCAATACAATTAAAGCGTGACTTATTTCATTCCCCACTACAGTGAACTGCATATGTCGGCTCTGCTATATTTAAATAGCATTAAGTAATTGGAAAAACACAAGAAGGGAAGGCAGAACATGCAACCAAAGGGCAAAATTGTCTTTGTGGATTTATTTTTCCCCCTATAAATATTCCAGAGGTTTTTCTATCATGCCCAAGTTTAGGGCAGAGAGGAAATAGTCTTTAAATGATACAGAAACTAATTTAGGATAGCTTGTCCAAAGAGATATACTTTCCACCCTAGAACGAACATTTGCCCCAAGCCGGTACCTTCAGTACAAAAAATGCTAATGAAGTTGATCTCTTAGCCATTCCAAACTAATTGCGTAGTTGAGATTACAAAGTATTCAGTTGTTAATTTAAATAGTACCATATAATACTCATAGTCTCCATAAATATGTAGATGGTAATCGGTGGCTGTAGGCTGGCTTTAAATGACACTGTCACTAGCTGCCAGAGCAACCCTCATTCACTAGGCCTCTGTAAGGGGAGGTAGCTAGGTCTCACTGCACACAGCAGGCCTACAGTGGCTTGCGAAAGTATTCACCCCCCCTTGGCATTTTTCCTATTTTGTTGCCTTACAACCTGGAATTAAAATATATTTTTGGGGGGTTTGTATCATTTGATTTACACAACATGCCGACCACTTTGAAGATGCTAAATATTTTTTAATGTGAAACAAACAACAAATAATACCAAAAAAACTAAAAACTTGAGCGTGCATAACCATAACCCACCCCCACCCCCCCACCCCCCAAAGTCAATAATTTGTAGAGCCACCTTTTGCACCAATTACAGCTGCAAGTCTCTTGGGGTATGTCTCTATAAGCTCGGCACATCTAGCCACTGGGATTTTTGCCCATTCTTCAAGGCAAAACTGCTCCAGCTCCTTCAAGTTGGATGGGTTCCGCTGGTGTACAGCATTCTTTAAGTCATACCACAGATTCTCAATTGGATTGAGGTCTGGGCTTTGACTAGGCCATTCCAAGACATTTAAATGTTTCCCGTTAAACCACTTAGCAGTATGCTTAGGGTCATTGTCCTGCTGGAAGGTGAACCTCCGTCCCAGTCTCATATCTCTGGAAGACTGAAACAGGTTTCCCTCAAGAATTTCCCTGTATTTAGCGCAATCCATCATTCCTTCAATTCTGACCAGTTTCCCAGTCCCTGCTGATAAAAAACACCCCCACAGCATGATGCTGCCATCACCATGCGTCAGTGTGGGGATGGTGTTCTCGGGGTGATGAGAGGTGTTGGATTTGCGCCAGACATAGCATTTTCCTTGATGGCAAAAAAGCTCAATTTTAGTCTCATCTGACCAGAGTACCTTCTTCCATATGTTTGGGGAGTCTCCCACATGCCTTTTGGCAAACACGAATTGTGTTTGCTTATTTTTTTCTTTAAGCAATGGCTTTTTTCTGGCCACTCTTCCGTAAAGCCCAGCTCTGTGGAGTGTACGGCTTAAAGTGGTCCTATGGACAGATACTCCAATCTCCGCTGTGGAGCTTTGCAGCTCCTTCAGGGTTATCTTTGGTCTCTTTGTTACCTCACTGATTAATACTCTCCTTGCCTGGTCCGTGAGTTTTGGTGGGTGGTCCTCTCTTGGCAGGTTTGTTGTAGTGCCATATTCTTTAAATTTTTTAATAATGGAGTTAATGGTGCTCCGAGGAATGTTCAAAGGTTCTGATAAAAACATTTACCCAACCCTGATATGTACTTCTCCACAACTTTGTCCCTGACCTGTTTGGAGAGCTCCTTGGTCTTCATAGTGCCGCTTACTTGGTGGTGCCCCTTGCTTAGTGGTGTTGCAGAACAGGTGTATACAGTGGGGGAAAAAAGTATTTAGTCATCCACCAATTGTGCAAGTTCTCCCACTTAAAAAGATGAGAGAGGCCTGTAATTTTCATCATAGGTACACGTCAACTATGACAGACAAAATGAGAAAATCACATTGTAGGATTTTTAATGGATTTATTTGCAAATTATGGTGGAAAATAAGTATTTGGTCAATAACAAAAGTTTCTCAACACTTTGTTATATACCCTTTGTTGGCAATGACACAGGTCAAACGTTTTCTGTAAGTCTTCACAAGGTTTTCACACACTGTTGCTGGTATTTTGGCCCATTCCTCCATGCAGATCTCTAGAGCAGTGATGTTTTGGGGCTGTCGCTGGGCAACACCGACTTTCAACTCCCTCCAAAGATTTTCTATGGGGTTGAGATCTGGAGACTGGCTAGGCCACTCCAGGACCTTGAAATGCTTCTTAAGAAGCCACTCCTTCGTTGCCAGGGTGGTGTGTTTGGGATCATTGTCATGCTGAAAGACCCAGCCACGTTTCATCTTCAATGCCCTTGCTGATGGAAGGAGGTTTTCACTCAAAATCTCACGATACATGGCCCCATTCATTCTTTCCTATACACGGATCAGTCGTCCTGATCGAAAAACAGCCCCAAAGCATGATGTTTCCACCCCCATGCTTCACAGTAGGTATGGTGTTTGGATGCAACTCAGCATTCTTTGTCCTCCAAACACGATGAGTTGAGTTTTTACCAAAAAGTTATATTTTGGTTTCATCTGACCATATGACATTCTCCCAATCCTCTTCTGGATCATCCAAATGCACTCTAGCAAACTTCAGACGGGCCTGGACATGTACTGGCTTAAGCAGGGGGACACGTCTGGCACTGCAGGATTTGAGTCCCTGGCGGCGTAGTGTGTTACTGATGGTAGGCTTTGTTACTTTGGTCCCAGCTCTCTGCAGGTCATTCACTAGGCCCCCCCGTGTGGTTCTGGGATTTTTGCTCACCATTCTTGTGATCATTTTGACCTCACGGGGTGAGATCTTGCGTGGAGCCCCAGATCGAGGGAGATTATTAGTGGTCTTGTATGTCTTCCATTTCCTAATAATTGCTCCCACAGTTGATTTCTTCAAACCAAGCTGCTTACCTATTGCAGATTCAGTCTTCCCAGCCTGGTGCAGGTCTACAATTTTGTTTCTGGTTTCCTTTGACAGCTCTTTGGTCTTGGGCATAGTAGAGTTTGGAGTGTGACTGTTTGAGGTTGTGGACAGGTGTTTTTTATACTGATAACAAGTTCAAACAGGTGCCATTAATACAGGTAACGAGTGGAGGACAGAGGAGCCTCTTAAAGAAGAAGTTACAGGTCTGTGAGAGCCAGAAATCTTGCTTGTTTGTAGGTGACCAAATACTTATTTTCCACCATAATTTGCAAATAAATTCATTAAAAATCCTACAATGTGATTTTCTGGATTTCTTTTTCTCAATTTGTCTGTCATAGATGATGTGTACCTATGATGAAAATTACAGGCCTCTCTCATCTTTTTAAGTGGGAGAACTTGCACAATTGGTGGCTGACTAAATACTTTCTTTCCCCACTGTATATACTGAGATCATGTGACAGATCATCTGACACTTAGATTGCACACAGGTTAACTTTATTTAACAAATTATGTGACTTCTGAAGGTAATTGGTTGCACCAGATCTTATTTAGGGGCTTCATAACAAAGGGGGTGAATACATACGCACGCACCACTTTTCCGTTATTTATTTTCTAGCATTTTTTGAAACAAGTTATTTTTTTCATTTCACTTCACCAATTTAGACTATTTTGTGTATGTCCATTACATGAAATCCAAATAAAAATCAATTTAAATTACAGGTTGTAATGCAACAAAAGTGGAAAAACGCCAAGGGGGATGAATACTTTTGCAAGGCACTGTATGTAGGCAAATATCTAGGCTATAATTGCAAGAGGAAATCACTAATAGTGCAACTGCTTTTTACCATTTGAAGAACGCTATAAAAAGATGATAAATATCATGACATTAGATGCAGTTGAAGTGCTTCAACACTAAACCCAAAGCATCAGTGTTATCCCCAACATCTTTAACAGAAACTAATGGCATGTGCTGCCTATGGACATAAATGGCCTCATGGATGCCAAAGTATTGACAACAGTAACAATAAGTATACAAACAAAGTATTGCTTCTTTCCCCTCAAACAAATAGAACAAAGAATTACAAAACTTCAGTCTTGTTCACTTTCCCCCCTCCATTTTCCTCTTTCTCTCGCTCTCTCATTTTCTCCCCCCTCTAAAAATACAGCGACAACGCCATGAGGCTCTCTAGTCACTATTGTGTGCCTGATAGTTCATTGTTCTCAGCTGATCAGCCATGGTAAATGTGGAGCCCTGCAACTCATTACGTATTCTCAGTCCCTCGGAGCAGAGCAGAGGTGGCCATGGGAAGTTCCTGCTGGCAGCCTACCCTGGAAAGAGTGCAAGGCTTGATAAATTACCTGCCCCGGCCCGTCTGGACACCTTGTGAGTCCATCCGTCCCTGTCCTGCTCCCCTCCCTCCCCATGGTTAAAGAGCTCCAGCTCTCCCTTTGACTGTCTGTGGACAAGTCCTGTCTGTTCATCCCTCATCCCCACTCAGTCTCAGTCACAGCTCCCTCCTCAGGTTTAACTGTGGGACCGTGAGCAGAGTACACCCCACCACTCCCATTCTCCTCTCCTGTCCCCACATCCCCCCTGTCACGCACTGTTTACAAACACTCACTATCTACTCCTGCTTTGGCCCAGCACAGAGTGGGCGGAAGTAGGACACAGTGTGTTCTCTACTTATTTCAGAGCAAAACATTTTCTTATCTATGTTTAGGAGAGAGGTTAATTGTTTAGAGTTGTTCATTAGGAGACTAGAATTCGTTTTTTATGTTTATGGTTTGTGTGGTGTACAATCGTGGTCAAAGGTTTTGAGAATGACACAAGGATTGGTCTTCACAAAGTTTGCTGCTTCAGTGTTTTTAGATATTTTTGTCAGATATTACTATGGTATATTGAAGTATAATTACAAGCATTCCATAAGTGTCAAAGGCTTTTAATGACAATTACATTAAGTTTATGCCAAGAGTCAATATTTGCAGTGTTGACCCTTCTTTTTCAAGACCTCTGCAATCCGCCCTGGCATGCTGTCAATTAACTTCTGGGCCACATCCTGACTGATGGCAGCCCATTCTTGCATAATCAATGCTAGGAGTTTGTCAGAATTTGTGGGTTTTTGTTTGTCCACCCCCCTCTTGGGGATTGACCACATGTTCTCAATGGGATTAAGGTCTGGGGAGTTTCCTGGCCATAGACCCAAAATGTTGATGTTTTGTTCCCCAAGCCAGTTAGTTATCACTTTTGCCTTATGGCAAGGTGCTCCATCATGCTGGAAAAGGCATTGTTCATCACCAAACTGTTCTTGGATGGTTGGGAGAAGTTGCTCTCAGAGGATGTGTTGGTACCATTCTTTATTCATGGCTGTGTTCTTAGGCAAAATTGTGAGTGAGGCCACTCCCTTGGCTGAGAAGCAACCCCACACATGAATGGTCTCATGATGCTTTACTGTTGGCATGACACAGGACTGATAGTAGCGCTCACCTTGTCTTCTCTGGACAAGCTTTTTTCCGGATGCCCCAAACAATCGGAAATGGGATTCATCAGGATTCATCATTCAGCAGTCCAATCCCTGTACCTTTTTCAGAATATCAGTCTGTCCCTGATGTTTTTCCTGGAGAGAAGTGGCTTCCTCGCTGCCCTTCTTGACACCAGGCCATCCTCCAAAAGTCTTCGCCTCACTGTGCATGCAGATGCACTCACACCTGCCTGCTGCCATTCCTGAGCAAGCTCTGCACTGGTGGTGCCCCGATCCCACAGCTGAATCAACTTTAGGAGATGGTCCTGGAGCTTGTTGGACTTTCTTGGGCGCCCTGAAGCCTTCTTCACAACAATTAACCTCTCTCCTTGAAGTTCTTGATGATCCGATAAATGGTTGATTTAGGTGCAATCTTACTAGCAGCAATTTCCTTGCCTGTGAAGCCCTTTTTGTGCAAAGCAATGATGATGGCACGTGTTTTCTTGCAGGTAACCATGGTTAACAGAGGAAGAACAATGATTTCAAGCACCACCCTCCTTTTAAAGCTTCCAGTCTGTTATTCTAACTCAATCAGCATGACAGAGTGATCTCCAGCCTTGTCCTCGTCAACACTCTCACCTGTGTTAACGAGAGAATCACTGACATGATGTCAGCTGGTCTTTTTGTGTCAGGGCTGAAATGCAGTGGAAATGTTTTTTGGGGATTACGTTCATTTTCATGGCAAAGAGGGACTTTGCAATTAATTGCAATTCATCTGATCACTCGTCATAACATTCTGGAGTATATGCAAATTGCCATCATAAAAACTGAGGCAGCAGACTTTGTGAAAATTAATATTTGTGTCATTCTCAAAACTTTTGACCACGACTGTAGAAACACATTTTTATTTTTTTCTCAACTCTCTCTGAGGAAACTGTGGCAACTTCAACTCTGGTGAAACAGAGAGAAACTCCACCCTTGAAGGCCTCCTCTAGCCTACCTCTCCTTAGCTTGGGTGTTCTGACACAGTAAACCAGTTCTGTTGGTATGAGCTGGATGTGAGGGACAGCAGTAACTAGGCTACCGTGCTAGAGAGAGGGGGTTGGGGGATGGCTGGCCGTTTGTATGGCTTGACGTGACAATAATTAGAGTTGACTCACCCTCTCCCTGGTTATAATCCGCTGGATATACTGCACTCATACAGGTGTCCAGAAAATCCAATTATCACAACCATGGCAGGGAAAACTAGGGGGGAAAGACAGGAGAAAATCAGAAAATCATTGCCCCGTGTAGATCAGTTGGTAGAGCATGGCGTTTGCAACGCCAAGGTTGTGGGTTCGTTTCCAACGGGGGACCAGTATGAAAAAAAACAATGTATGCACTCACTAACTGTAAGTCGCTCTGGATAAGAGCGTCTGCTAAATGACAAAAAAAATATATATATTATTTATTAATTTTTTACATTTCAGACTTTAGATGAAACTCCCTGGCTGCACATTATAAAGCTTAAAAAATTATCATGTTTAAAATAAATCTTGGATATGTGGGTTAGTGCTGAGCGATTCGTTTTCGGTTCAATTATTAAAAAGAAACACGGTTTTCGATATTTTTTTAAACATGAAATTAATTATGAATTAATGACATTCAATTGCTTTTAGAGCTTTTTAATGGAAATTCCAAAGCCCAAAATAGTGAACATTCAATTGCCCAAACATTGAAAATACTACATTGTCTCTGTCAGGGCCACATTGGGTAGACATCAATAGAAAAATTGGAAATTATTTATGTATATTATTTACTTTTATGACTTTATTATTATATTTACGTCATTTAGCAGACGCTCTTATCCAGAGCGACTTACAGGAGCAATTAGGGTTAAGTGCCTTGCTCAAGGGCACATCGACAGATTTTTCACCTAGTCGGCTCGGGGATTAGAACCAGCGACCTTTCGGTTACTGGCACAACACTCTTAACCACTAAGCTACCTGCCGCCCCATTATGTTGTATTCCTTCAAGTCATCATCTCATCTCTGTTCAGGCAGTAGCAGCCATATAATGTTATCTCTGTGCTCCCCATACTGTACTGTCTTTTGTCATTCTATAGGCAAGCCTGCCGAAGTACTGTATGCTGCAGAGCTGTCTGACAAAATAACTTTACTAGTTCTTCAAAGTATGTAAGGCATACTTTAATTGACTGTCACTCTCTATCGCTCTCGTCATTGTGTTGTGTACATTCCTCTCTCATGCGGTCTGTGTGTTTCTAACCCGCAGCAGGCGTAAAAGTGTATCTGTCAGGCTCAATGGATTATGGTCATTGTAGTTCATTACCACATTTCTGCGCTGAACTAGGTTTAATATTTGCTTAGTGAAAACTACAACTCCTTTTAGCCCAGCGTCCCACATAGTTCTTGACTTGACTTCTCTCGTGAATGATTTTATTTAAATGTCGCTTTGCGCTCACACCTGAAACTAATGAAATTGAATTCAAGTAATTGAACAGACGTCGATCAATTAGTTGTTTAATAACCACCAAAAAAATCTTGGTTAATCGCTCAGCACTAATGTAGGTGTTTTGTGTCCATACAAGAGCATCAAAAGTTGTTAAAGTAAGAGAGGAGGAACCAGTCTCACTGCAAGATTGAGTACATCATATAACAGCAGAGGATAGACTTTTCCACCCTGCTGTTGTTAGCAGAGGAGGAGGAGTATTAGTGCTTCCTTCCCTGCAGGGTCCCAGTATTCCCCCACTCCTCCATCCTCTCATCCCACCAGCAACAAAGGCCTGGAGCCTGGGCCACTCCTCCAGCCAGACGCCTCCAGTAGCACCATGCTGGGGGCTGTGGGAGGAAGCCAGAGTGCCCCTATACCCCCTCTGTCCCCCTCTGCTCTGTCCCCGCAACCCCAACCCCGTGGCCCAAACATGTGGGCTCAAATCCCGTCAGTGCGGCCAGGCGCACGGCTGGAACAAACTCTCGACAGATGGAGTTTGCCTCTCCTATACCACACTCTCCCCTTAGAAGTCCTGCTTCTCCTCTCTGACCTGAGTGATGGCTGCCCTGGGACAGGCAGATGTGTTCCCATACTAACTATCATGGTACACAGAACAACTTTGTTTTGATGTCAAGAAAGATCCCAGATCACTGCATTCCTGCACAACAACATTGACAATTCCTACACTTGGTTTGATACATCACAGTTTTCATCTCTATGACTTGTCCCTATACATTTGACATTTTAGTCATTTAGCAGACGCTCTTATCCAGAGCGACTTACAGGAGCAATTAGGGTTAAGTGCCTTGCTCAAGGGCACATTGACAGATTTTCCATCTAGTCTGCTCGGGGATTTAAACCAGTGACCTTTCATTTACTGGCCCAATGCGCTTCACCGCTAGACTACCCACCGCTCAATGAGGACTGCAGGTTACAGTATTAGAAATGAGTTGAAGGGTCAGTCCTTTTTCAATACTATAGTACAATCCAAAGTAAATGTATTATTTAATTAATAATCGCTAGACAATGGGATGTGTGAGCAGAGAAAAATGCATCTTTAAACATGACAAGTGGACAAAGCTGACTATCGTAAAACTGACTATCCTACCGATCCTTGACTTCGGCGATGTCATTTACAAAATAGCTTCCAACACTCTACTCAGCAAATTGGATGTAGTCTATCACAGTGCCATCCGTTTTGTCACCAAAGCCCCATATACTACCCCCCATTGTGACCTGTACGCTCTCGTTGGCTGGCCCTCACTACATATTTGTCGCCAAACCCACTGGCTCCAGGTCATCTATAAATCACTTCTAAGCAAATCCCCGCCTTATCTTAGCTCATTGGTCACCAAAGCAACACCCACCCGTAGTATGCGTTCCAGCAGGTATATCTCACTGGTCATCCCCAAAGCCAACACCTCCTTTGGCCGCCATTCCTTCCAGTTCTCTACTGCAAATGACTGGAACGAACTGCAAAAATCTCTGAAGCTGGAGACACTTATCTCCCTCACTATCTTTAACCATCAGTTGTCAGAGCAGCTTACCGATCACTGCACCTGTACACAGCCCATCTGTAATTAGCCCACCCAACTACCACATCCCCATATTGTTATTTACATTGTTATTTATTTTGCTCATTTGCACCCCAGTATCTCTATTTGCACATCATCTTCTGCACATCTATCACTACAGTGTTAATGCTAAATTGTAATTATTTTGCACTATGGCCTATTTATTGCCTTACCTCCATAACTTACTACATTTGCACACACTGTATATAGATGTTCTATTGTGTTTTTGACTGTACGTTTTTGTTTATTCCATATGTAACTCTGCGTTATTGTTGTTTTTATCGCACTGCTTTGCTTTATCTTGGCCAGGTCGCAGTTGTAACTGAGAACTTGTTCTCAACTGGCTTACCTGGTTAAATAAAGGTGAAAAAAGAAAAGCGCTGTGTGTGAGCGTAATGAGTCTAGACTAATCCATCCTGAGTTTGGTCAATAAAAACAAGCATCCCAGTGGGACTTCACCCAACCGTTTTCAACAACCGTTAAGCAAAGCAAATATGAAACTAAAGTATTCAATTGTACTACCTACATATTTAACAATGGAAATTAGCAAACGTAACAAATCCTGCTCTGGAAACTGCCTTCCTAAAGCCATCTTCATACCGTCATAACAATGTAGTATGCTGTCGTGACAATGTAAAGTAGACCTGAAGGTTCCATAAAGGGTTACACGTCTCCAGCTAGTGTCCTTAACTAACATAAATAGACAAGGTTTTGCCAATGAAAGTACAGTTTAACCGTGAGTATCTCCAGAACCCTCCCAATTCCACTGTGTCCCTTAAGATGCTCTCATTCATTTTAGATTGGGTCTAAATGGAGTCTTACTCTTTGTGACCAAGGTTTTGAAATGAGAATAATTCATATTCAAATTGTGACTTGAACCATCCTAACCATCCTAATAAGATATTCATTATTTCCATTTCAGATATGGTGAAATTCCACTGTGCTTTACAGTACATCACCTCGTATTGGAAACACTTTGCCCCTGCTGCCCAATCATACTGAATGACTGGAGAAGGCAAGTGCTTCACAGTTAATGTGGTTGGTGACACACAGAAACATTGGGTTGTTGACTTGAAATAGGCATCTTTTAAGGGCCTTAAACTTAAATAATGTCATTGTTCCTGAGCACAGGCCAGCTGCAGCAGAGGACCAACACTGCGCTACAGAGGAGGTGTTTCCACCGCACAGTACTCTTATGACAAAGCAGGAAATAGTTCACAGGGACATGCCACATTCCACAAGGGCCCAATGCGGCTTTCTCTCTGCACGTCAGACTAGTGTGTGACAGTAGTAGGGGTGAGGGAACGCTTGCACAATGCCTGGTGACATTAAGGGACTGAGAACTGGGAAGGGTCTCTCTATGAAACGTCATCACCAGAATAGAGTTCAGGAATGTACACTATGTTTTTCTTTATATACGTGAAGAGAGTAGGGTGGGTGTAGGAACTCCATGGGGCAGCAGGTAGCTTAGTGGTTAAGAGCGTTGTGCCAGTAACCGAAAGGTCGCTGGTTCTAATCCCTGAGCCGATAGGTAAATCCCCGAGCCGACAGGTGAAAAATCTGTCGATGTGCCCTTGAGCAAGGCACTTAACCCTAATTGCTCCTGTAAGTCGCTCTGGATAAGAGCGTCTGCTAAATGACGTAAATGTAAATGTAAAATGTAATGCGTTGTACTGGTTTGTTCATGAGGGAAATCCAAGGCCGGTGCACAAGAATAGAATGGGGACCAGGGTTGAAGACACTAAAAAGTGACATACTGTAGATACTGTAAGTAATCTTAAAATTATGGAGTGGATTGTGGTCAGATGTGTGAGTTGATCAGTAGTCTTTCTTCGGTCTCTGAGTAATTTCCACTAAGCTGTTCTAAAGACCATCCAATGGCAGTCTTCCAATGCCTGAGTTCATATTCTTTGTGCCACTCTCAATTTGGAATAGTGATAGTTGGGCCTGCCAATCTCTCAAGGCATTGTAGAAAGCAACCAACCAGGAAAAACAAGCATGGCAAGCTTCTCAGAGGTAATGGGAAACGTCTGAATATTATCATTATCACCCTCACCATGCTTTGTGTATCTGGGAGCATCTAGATTGAGTAATTATATTTTTCAGGCAATGGTGCTATACACAAATTAATCACTTTAGGGTTGTCATTTGAACATGAAGTCCCTCTTAATCTTGTCCAAAGGAAACTATTGTTGCCTCAAGACAGACAGGCCTGTACCAAGACAGACAGGCATGTACCAAGACAGACAGGCCTGTACCAGAGACAGACAGGCCTGTACCAAGACAGACAGTAGGGAGCAGAAAATAAAGAGTGGCCTTGTGTTGGACTACATACTGCAGCTGCCTCACGTTCTTTCAGTAGTTTAATACACATAGCCATGTAATGAATGGGGGCTGCTGTGTGACTATATGTTACTGTAGGCATCTAGCTCCTATAACCCCACTACAGGCTGATCTGAGGGCTCCACTGCGAGGCATCGCCATCATAATTCTTCCCCATCATAAAGAAGACCTGTTGGGGATCCATGTGGTCTGTCTGTCTGTCTGACAATATCCTGCCTTCAGGGCATGCCCATGGCCCATGCCAGCCAGACCCAGTTGTGTTCTTTGGCTTGGCAGTGTCTCTGAAGCACAGACTGTTCACTCAACTTGGAGTCGCTCAGAGGAACTTTATCAAAGATGTAGATAAACAGGTTCAAGTAGGGTAAAACTTTTGAATAGTGATACTGCCAGGGATGAAGAAGAAGATCCTCATTGCAATGTCGACAATTCCTTTCCATTGCAAACATGTTTAGAAATATACAGAATTGTTTAAAGTACTATTAGCTTGAGACCAACAAGGATTGAAACTATATGCTGAATTATGATATACTTTGTTAAACGCAGATTTCCCAGAATGCATAGTGATCGTGTTTTCTTTGAGTGCCTCTGCTTCAGACAGTATGCTAGTTGTTTTTGTGCCAACATGTAATTCTAATTTGCAAGGAGAACTGCAGGTGGCTTTACAGTGTCCTAGCCAAAGCATTAAATAAACAGAGGTGTGTGCCTACTTTGATTATCCATTTATTCTGTTACAGTTGAAGGACAGGAGCAGCGAATCAAAAGGTTCATTTTCAGGATGTCACAGCTCTGAACGTGAACAATGAACATTTGTATTGTATTTTCAAAGTTTGAGCCACGTGATCACTGTTTGTATATCATTTACCCACACAATATCAAATTTTTCATACATAGAGTGCATTTGGAAAGTATTCAGACTCCTTCCCTTTTTCCCCATTTTGTTACGTTACAGCCTTATTTGAAAATTGATAAAATATTTTTTTGTTCTCATCAATCTACACACAATACCCCATAATGACAAAGCGAAAACAGGTTTGTAGAAATATTAGCACATTTATTAAACAGAAATACGTTATTTACATAAGTATTCAGACCCTTTACTATGAGACTCGAATTTGAGCTCAGGTGCATCCTGTTTCCATTGATCATCCTTGAGATGTTTCTACAACTTGATTGGAGTCCACCTGTGGTAAATTAAATTGATTGGACATGATTTGGAAAGGCACACCTGTCTATAGAAGGTACCACAGTTGACAGAGCATGTCAGAGCAAAAACCAAGCCATGAGGTCGAAATAAATTGTTTGTAGAGCTCTGAGACAGGATTGTGTCGATGCACAGATCTGGGCAAGGGTACCAAAACATTTCTGCAACATTGAAGGTCCCCAAGAACACAGTGGCCTTCATCATTCTTAAATGGAAGAAGTTTGGAAGCACCAAGACAAGACTCTTCCTAGAGCTGGCCGCCCGGCAAAACTGAGCAATTGGGGGAGAAGGGCAATGGTCAGGGAGGTGATCAAGAACCCGATGGTCACTCTGACAGAGCTCCAGAGTTCCTCTGTGGAGATGGGAGAACCTTCCAGAAAGACAACCATCTCTGCAGCACTCCACCAATCAGGCCTTTATGGTAGAGTGGCCAGACGGAAGCCACTCCTTTGTAAAAGGCACATGACAACCCGCTTGGAGTTTGCCAAAGGCACCTAAAGGACTCTGAACATGAGCAACAAGATTCGCTGATCTGATGAAACCAAGATTGAACTCTTTGGCCTGAATGCCAAGTGTCACGTCTGGAGGAAACCTGGCACCATCCCTACAGTGAAGCATGTTGGTGGCAGCATCATGCTGTGGGGATGTTTTTCAGCAGCAGGGACTGAGAGACTAGCCAGGATCGAGGTAATGTTGAACAAAGCAAAGTACAGAGAGATCCTTGATGAAAACCTGCTCCAGAGCGCTTAGGACCTCAGACTTGGGTGAAGGTTCACCTTCCAACAGCACAACGACCCTAAGTACACAGCCAAGACAACGCAGGTATGGCTTCGGGACAAGTCTCTGAATGTCCTTGAGTGGCCCAGCCAGAGCCCGGACTTGAACCCGATCGAACATCTCTGGGGAGATCCGAAAATAGCTGTGCAGTGACGCTCCCCATCCAACCTGACAGACCTTGAGAGGATCTGCAGAGAAGAATGGGAGAAACTCCCCAAATACAGGTGTGCCAAGCTTGTAGCGTCATACCCAAGAAGACTTGAGGCTGTAATCGCTGCCAAAGGTGCTTCATCAAAGTACTGAGTCAAGGGTCTAAATACTTATGTAAATGTAACATTTCCGTTTTTTCTTTTTGATAAATTTGCAAAAAAATCTAAAAACCTGTTTTTGCTTTGTCATTATGGGGTATTGTGTGTAGATTGATGAGGGGGAAAAAACAATTTAATCCAGAATAAGGCTGTAACGTAACAAAATGTGGAAAAAGTCAAGGGTTCTGAATACTTTCCGAATGCACTGTATGCATAGGCTTTACTGATATTGTGTGTTGCTTTGGATGCTATGGAAGTGTCAGCTAATTGACCATAACTCTATCAAAAAACAACTTCCTTATCATTAACATTCCCCCAAGATATTCTCCTTAGATAGATAAAGCCTATGTTTGTGGAGGATATGATGAATAAACAGGGTTGAAAAGCAGAAGTCCTGTTGTGTGTGTGCATTGCACTCTCTGACAGAGCTCTAGCTAGCTGTACGCTAGTATGTTTGTCCCAGTGAAAAGAGGGGCTATGTTCAGCCCAGACTGGGCCCCCATAATGCTGCAAACGCCATGGATTTGGAGCTCTCTTTTGTTGTCTCGTCAATGCTGACATCACACTGCTGATGGGCCAAATTCCCTCTTTCTCCAGCACCAGCACTTTTGAAACAAAACTGCCATGACACTGATGAGTAATGCCAACTTGCCAAAATAATCCCTCATTAAATCACACACAAGCACGTGTGCGCATACTCACACAGGCACACAACTGAGTGCGACCAATAAATCCAAAAGGTAATCAGAAATATATTGCTACTGCCACAAACACTTTTCATTAAGCCTCTACAAGTGGACCTGGCACTTACACTGTTAGTCTCTGACGCTAACTCGCCTGTCCTTCCCCAACAACACATCAACATGGAGATCTGACCGTGTAAAATCCCCCTTTCACATTTTAACAAACAAATACTGAAACATTACTAGGAACAGCGTCTAAATGTGGCAGATATTATTATAGGCATTACATATCTTAATGACAAACAGTTGTGTAATTGCAGAAGACATGAATGATGTGGTCATGTTGGTATTGGTATCTAAATGATGTGGTCATGTTGGTATTGGTATCTGAATGATGTGGCCATGTTGGTATTGGTATCTGAATGATGTGGAGAGAGGGATTGACAGGTTTTCCATTAGAATGGAGTTATAAGACACAGAGAATGTAAGGTTAGCTCTGTGCTTACCCTTCAGTGTTTACAGAAACATTTGCATAGGAACACATGACTCAGGCCTCTTTTGTGGGTGATTGATTAGACAAGAGGCTAAACCAAGAGAGGTTCTTCCTCTGGACTGAGTTCAAATTTAGGATACTGTTGCTGAATCCATTCAGTTTGAAAATAATAGTGAAACACTCCATGAGTGTCATCTCCTCCAAATAACAAGCAAGCGTTTTTCCAGTTATAGGGATACACTCTCTTCCCTACTGGAAGAGGAAAACTGTTGAGTTGATACCAGCTCTCAGAAGCATCATGAAGGTCCCACTCAAACAATCAAATTCAATCAATCACAATAGCATCCTCAGGCACTCAGACTAGTGTCCTCCCTCAACACTATCTGTCTCTCACACACACACCCACACCCACACACACACCACCCTCTAGAGAGTATCAATCTGTTTAACACAAATGGCATCATTTGGGAGGCCATGGGTTATATCCAGGACCAAAGAGACAGCAGAAATAGGCTGTGAAGAGCTGCCCTTTATTCACACATGTCCTGTGGGACTCTCCTTGACCATTTCAAAATCACTGAACAAGTTGACACTTTTTTGCAGGGCCATGAGCTCCTCTATCCTCTGAGGGAGGAAACCATATCCTCAATCCACATGGGATGACGTGTAACCAAACGGAACTATGTCATGGAAAATCAATGGTTTCAAAGTCATAAGCATACATGACCATTCTAAAAACATTGGTAGTGCGAAGGTTGAATATTTATATTTTACTAACTTATGTACACTCGATCAGTTAAGTTCATCATTAAATATAGAGATATGTATTAACGTAATTGATTTAATAGACAACTCAGTATGACAACAATATATATATATATATATATATATATACAGTGCCAGCCAAAAGTTTGGACACACCTACTCATTCAAGTGTTTTTCTTTATTTTTACTATTTTTTACATTGTAGAATAATAGTGAAGACATCAAAACTATGAAATAACACATACGGAATAATGTAGTAACCAAAAAAGTGTTAAACAAATCAAAATATGTTTTATATTTGAGATTCTTCAAATAGCCACCCTTTGCCTTGATGACAGCTTTGCACACTCTTGGCATTCTCTCAAACAGCTTCACCTGGAATGCTTTTCCAACAGTCTTGAAGGAGTTCCAACATATGCTGAGCACTTGCTGGCAGCTTTTCCTTCACTCTGCCGTCCGACTCATCCCAAACCATCTCAATTGGGTTGAGGTCAGGGGATTGTGGAGGCCAGGTCATCTGATGCAGCACTCCATCACTCTCCTTCTTGGTAAAATAGACCTTACACTAAGCCCAAACCAGATGGGATGGCGTATCGCTGCAGAATGCTGTGGTAGCCATGCTGGTTAAGTGTGCCTTGAATTCTAAATAAATCACAGACAGTGTCACCAGCAAAGCACCCCCACACCATAACACCTCCTCCTCCATGCTTTATGGTGGGAAATACACATGTGGAGATCATCCGTTCACCCACACCGCGTCTCACAAAGACATGGCGGTTGGAACCAAAAATCTCAAATTTGGACTCCAGACCAAAGAACACATTTCCACCGGTCTAATGTCCATTTCTCGTGTTTCTTGGCCCAAGCAGGTCTCTTCTTCTTATTGGTGTCCTTTAGTAGTGGTTTCTTTGCAGCAATTCAACCATGAAGGCCTGATTCACACAGTCCCCTCTGAACAGTTGATGTTGAGATGTGTCTGTGACTTGAACTCTGTGAAGCATTTATTTGGGCTGCAATTTCTGAGGCTGGTAACTCTAATGAACTTATCCTCTGCAGCAGAGGTATCTCTGGGTCTTCCATTCCTGTGGCGGTCCTCATGAGAGCCAGTTTCATCATAACGCTTGATGGTTTTTGCGACTGCACTTGAAGAAACTTTCAAAGTTCTTGAAATGTCCCGTATTGACTGACCTTCATGTCTTAAAGTAATGATGAACTGTCGTTTCTCTTTGCTTATTTGAGCTGTTCTTGCCATAATATGGATTTGGTATTTTACCAAATAGGGCTATCTTCTGTATTCCCCCCTACCTTGTCATGACACAACTGATTGTCTCAGATGCATTAAGAAGGAAAGAAATTCCACAAATGAACTTTTAAAAAGGCACACCTGTTAATTGAAATGCATTCCAGGTGACTACCTCGTGAAGCTGGTTGAGAGAATGCCAAGAGTGTGCAAAGCTGTCATCAAGGCAAAGTGTGGCTATTTGAAGAATCTCAAATATAAAATATATTTTGATATTTTTTTTTTTATGTGGTTACTACATGATTCCATATGTGTAATGTCATAGTTTTGATGTCTTCACTATTATTCTACAATGTAAGAACTTGTAAAAATAAAGAAAAACCCTTGAATGAGTAGGTGTGTCCAAACTTTTGACAGGTAGTGTATATATATAATTTATTTGTGTGGTTTATTTCTGTTATTTTTTTGTGGTTTCATTGATCAAGTGAAGAGGGCAAATGGGGACTGCATGAACACCCTGATAACTTCACAACAATCTATTGGCAAATGGCTCTCAATCAAACATCTCTAAAAAAATACTGTCAATCTTCTGTATAGATCGGTGAACTCCAGTGACATGTAACGCAACAAACTGACACAACCCTAAGCTGATTAAATAGAACAGCAGCTCTGTGCTGCAAACACACACACACACACACACCAACTCTTTCCTAACTGCTGAAAACTTTTAATGAGCACTTCTAGCACACCCATAACCCACCTTCCCCCTCCCCTCCCACCCCTTACTGAAATCTGTGGAGATCTGTCAGTGCCAACTAAATTCTTACTCAGGTTGTCATTCATGCCTCTGCTAGACAGGGTCACAGGGTTAAAATCGATTTCACAGGCCACCTGGAGAGCCTAGGCTGCGAACTGACTCAAAAAATGTATATCAGACTTAGAATTGCTTACCACCCAGGGCTAGGCCGAGGCTAACACGCCCACTAAAACGTCCCCAGCCCAACAGAAGTTGGCACAGGCAGGTTGGAGCTGTTGACCCTGCAAGCTGACCTCCTCAAACTTCAACTGAATTGTTCTGGCAGTTTCCACGGTGACGGGACACTCCAAGCTTTATCCTACTTAGGCTACTGAAACTAGTGGGACCAAATCTTCTCTCCATAATCTACTGGGCAAAAAAGTTTCATTTCCTTATTTTCTCTGAATGTCCTTTTTATAGGGTACCTATTGTGATTTATTTAGCATTTAGATAGGATTTCTTCAACTGTGTTATGTAATCGCTAATTATATTGATATAATTATCATTTATTATTTACAAAATTATCATTTGTTTATATAACTATAGCTGTGGTTGTTTTTTGTTGTTGTTGTTGTTGTTTTGGAGGAGTTGGCTATGTTTTTGTGCTATTTCTTGTAGTATTAATGTAGTCAAGTCCCACTCTGCCCCCCTCCTCATGTCTGCATAACTGTTATTGAATTCCATTGCTGTCTTTCCATTTTTATTGTCTATAAATGTGAATAAAAGTAGGCTGAATAAAACGATATTCGAGTCTCCCTAATCTTTGTGTTTAGTGATTATTCCTGTCCAAGATTCAGAGTAAACTTCCACTCATACTGCTTCAACAAACTGGACCATCAAAAGGGGAACTTACAAATACTGATTTGTATAATCACACTATTCTGAAAGAACATCAACGTCGTTCTCTTATTAAACCACAATTTCATAACACTCACTTATGTTGACTTTATACACTTTTGTGATACTTATGGATAAAGAGGTTGGGATCAATTCAGTTTTCAACACTTGTTTTGTACGAGGATTTTTCAATTCATTCATTAACTTTAAATGCACTTCCTGAATTGAAAACGGAATTGACCCCAACCCTGATAGACAATACTCTATTTTGAAATATTGTGTGTGTATTTTTTATGCGACCTTTTAGAAAGTGACGACTGAACTTGTTTATTGAGCAGTCCTCTCAAACGCTTTGCTCAGAATTACAGAATAAAGAGTGGTTTGATATTTTACTGTATCCAATGGAAGGCTACATAATCGCCTAAGGGTCATCCTTTGAGCTGCTTCTTACACTGGCCTAGAGCTCAAGACAATCAAAAGTCCTGACAACTAGAGCATTGAGGAATTTGAGTCTGCTTGTAGTGAAAGCTGACACAAATAGTCCTAATCAAGAAGACGATTAATCAATAACTGCACTTTTCAAATGTTTTCTTTTCCATTCCCTGTCAAGTAATGATTTGATCAATTGATCATTTTCTTAATTAATTTTCCATTTCTCAGAATGCCCTCCTTGTGGACAGCAATGTTTCGCGTTTTACATGAATGGTCACTTCGCGAGCGCTAACGCATTTTTCAGCGCAATGCACGACCAAATACAGCTAAGTACGACCAAATACAGCTAAGTAGACTGCGAAAACGTTGTTCTAACTGGATACTTTAATCTACACTTTATTACCTCAAGAATCGATTATATTAACGTCTGATCTCCACACCCTGAGTGCAGTCTCGCCCGGGGCGACTGTGTGATGTAGTGATGTTCTGATTGTGGTTGGATGCACGCGCAGTGGAAAGTGCTAATGGGTTAATGTCCCGCTTATAATCAGGCAAAACTTTAAATGACACAACCTGTCAAAAAATCAATAAGAGTGGTCCAGCTGTCCTGGATCTTCATCTCCTCTTGAAGTCATAACTTGGTCTGACACCATGCCAACTTTGTGGCCTTGCTTCATATGGCCATTACACTTCATGAGTTGAGCAATGAGCCATGGAAATAGAGGGCATTACTGTTTACTTCTAGGCCTACAACTATGGACATTTACAACCAGGACCCAGGAGTCGACTTAACATAGTAAACGTAAATGTGTCTCGCTCCAATTAATATGATATGTTATGTTTAGTCTGGTATGTATTAATTTGTGGATGTCCATCATCCATTTCATATGATATGTTACATAATTCGTATGAGATCTTACAATTTTAAATATGTGTGGCCTACATTAGCTAGGCTAGGGGTTAGGGCAGGGTTTCCCAAACTCGGTCCTCGGGACCACAGGGGGTGCACATTTTGTTTTTTTCCCTAGCACTACACAGCTGATTCAAATAATCAACTAATCATCAAGCTTTGAATCAGCTGTGCAGTGTTAGGGAAAAAAACTAAACATGCACCCCTTGGGGTCCAGAGGACCGAGTTTGGGAGACACTGGGTTAGTGTTAGGGGTTAAGGTTAGGGTTAGGCAGTGCCTAATTTGAGCTGGATCCTGCAGAACAGGATCCGGCTCCTCTAAATTTTGGACTGTTTCTTTCCGGAACCCATTTGCCAGGATCCAGTACCTCTCTTGGCATGAAAAACAATTTTCACTGTTTGTAATGTAAAAACAATAATAAAATCAATCAGAGTTAAGTTCAATCAATCAAGTTGCCTCCTCTGTAATTCTCCTGCCCCCTAAAAAACGTTATGTGAAAACGTACCTGATATTCTAAGAATGGATTCGTGTTCGGCCAGCCCGGGTTTATGGTTTGGCAACATTGTAGCCTGTATAGACCAACGCGTGGCCATTGCTGTGGTGAGAGAGAGAAGTGCGCCTGTATCTCTCACATAGCTAGAATGAGATTCGCTTTCTAGGGTCTCTCTCTGATAGACATAACCCTGCAACTTCAATCTCTGCAGTGTTGCACTTCATCATTTATTTCCTCATAGCCGCAGGAAGGGTGCTGGAGGTGCCGCAGCACCCTCGATACATTTAAATACATTTGCCAACGTTATAGAATTACTGCTGTCTGTTCAGAAATAAAATAAATAATGATGAATACTACACCAGGAGTAGACCTATAATTTAGCCACAGAGGATCAATAGCTTGTTAAAAAAAATAAATGCCTAGCTGTGGATTGTGTGCCTACAGTTGGAAACGTGCAGCAAAATGACAGTGAACAGCATGCAGCCAAAACAGGCCTTTCATAATATTTCAAATACAATTGTGGGAAAACACATGTTGGAAAGCAAATGGATTCTGCTGAAAATAGAATAGTAATTTGTCTGTAGGCTACCAAATATGCTATCAACTTCCAAATAGGCCTATTGAGCGAACAGCATTGTTTTACAAAGTAAAACAAGAGAGGGATAGGGTTTTGGCAGGAGCGCATCTGCCATCGCTGGTGAGTTAGCTGCGCATCATTGGGCGAGTCAGTGAAACTGGAAAGCGTTAGGAGTATAATTTCCTCCTCATATTGTACAATATGTCTCCACACAGCTAGGCCTATGACAAAGTCGTTTTTTATTGATCTCAGATTATCAGTTTGTCAGTGTTAAAGTAGCCTGTCATTTCGATCATTTGTGAGGTATTAAAAAATATTATTATAATGTCTCCAGTCATCTAAAATTATGTAGAATTGCATGAAATGCGTTTATAAAAGGCAAATTATTTCCTTGACCCTAGGCTTAAAAAAATAATGCCTCTACTCTACTGCTCTATGTATAGCACAAAAGCGATGATATGCATGCAATGCTTTATTATAAAGTTTTTTTTTGTCATGCGTTCTGGTACCTCAGAGCCCCTCCCCCCTCTTGGCTCACTTTTTCTTCCAGCACCACCCGATTTACAAATTAAGCATTGGGGTTAGGGGTTAAAGATAGGGTTAAAGGAAGGGTTAGCTTACATGCTAAGTAGTTGCAAAGTAGCTACAAATTAGTAAGTAGTTGCAAATTTTCTAATTAGCTAAAATGCTAAAGTTGTCCATGATGTGATTCGAACACACAACCTTTGGGTTGCTAGATGTTTGCATAATACTACTCTCCTTTAATTTTTGGCTTAAGTAACCTTTTGTCTTATGTAACTATACCAAACAGAAAATATCATGGAAGGTTATATTAAATAAGGGCTAGAAAAAATTACAAACTTTTTTTCCTGTGGCCCAATTAACAAAGCAGGGACTCTCTCTCTCTCTTTCCAATTCAATTCAGTTCAACCTCTCTCTCTCTCTCTGTGATAGCCTAATGAAAAATGTCTCTTGAAGCAGACGGTTGGTTTTACTTGTGGTAGGTAGGCTACAGAACTCGTTTCAGAGACAGCGAAATTTCATCCAGCCACTATTCGCTTTTCTGAGGGAGATGTCATTTCGCGGGGGGGACGACGACGACGACGACGACGACGACACAATGATGAGCTCGTGAGTGACGGAGCTCTGATCTCCCCGATAGAAAGATGCCACCTGATTAAAATGGTTCGCTTGTTCCCCTTCGTCACTCGATCAGCGTGTGAACTCTTCTTATTTATAATCAAATGCAGTGACCGAGTAGCGCCCAAAACAGCATACTTCCAAGTTCCAATCCCGTCTGTTTCATTGCCCTATATTTACTAAACGCAGCTCCCAAAATCCAATACAGTGTAAAGTTTTATAACAAAATAATTCATAGGTTATTATTATATTATTTTGTTAGTAGTATTATTATTCACTGTCTTATGAGTTTAAAAACCATGTGTGGTCGCACAGTAAACATTTTGAACAATATATGAATAATATTTCCCAAAAGTGAGTGTCAGCCCCAGCCAGGATATTGTTTACACCGTGCAGACAGATCCCTGTCGCATTTGAGTCGTGCATCATTATCAGTCACAGAAAAACGCCTTGGATGGTCTCTAGATAAAAACATTTACAGGACCCGCTTTTCCATTCCAGAACTGTTTCTGTCAGAGCAACAGGAGAGGGACCATTCAAAAACTGTGAGCCACGGACCACTCTTGAGTATTAATTAGGGTGATGCAATCCATAGAAACATATGGATTCAACATAATCGACTTTCCAGTTCTGTCGGTAGTGATTGAATAGACAAGTAGTTGGAGGATATAATGTACTGTTTGAGGGAAGTCATGCGTGTAATTGAGTATATTTAACACAACCATTTTTTATGATCAATGATTAAGGGTGAACTAATTACATTTTTCAGCCTCTCTGCTTGTATCATAATTTGACTTTGTAGAGGATGTTGGTTCGTTTGTGTCATACTCTCAGCATTTCACACATTTGGGAGAAACATTTGGAAGGAATAATTATGCGTGTTGTTTATTATTAAGCCCAACAATCTTTATTTTTTTATGTCAGAGCAGGCCTATTTGATGGAGCTTCCTCTAACACGTTGATTGATGTCTCTCACATTCCTGAATAGGTTACTTAAAGATTTGGTCGGCTATTCCTATATATATATTCTCATTTTGATTGTCCTTTGTCTGGCCCTTTCAGTACTCAGACAAACTTTTGTAAATACTTCGTTCTAAAGCATACAGAAAGTCAGCCGCTAGCGAACGAGCTGCTGTCGTAGATGTATTTCCACACACACTCTCGATCAGCCACAGGGATAAACATATTGATAAAGTTGGATAAGACTAAACTTTTCATTGGGCCTACCGTTTCAAAGTTCAAACTGATATTGGCTATAGATACAGGTCTATACGCTGACATTGAATGACTGAACTATCTAAAGATAATACATATTTTCTTTTTACTTTCTAATTTATTTATTTTTCTAAAATCTCGAAATGGGTTACCCAGATGCTTATAATGTGGTCCTTGATCAATATGGGGTGCATGAAGCCTGAAATTGTGAAGGAATTAAGTGAACAATGAGTTCTGCTGTTGGGGAAGTCAGTGCATTGCTGTCGGCCATTGCCACTACTGGGAAATGACAGAGAAGTTCCCGTTTCGTCTGCTGATGATTTACCCAAAAAGTATGTCGAACGTCACATATATAGTCCAACAATGTCACATATATGATTTTAGAACGACTTGGAGTAAACATCACACTTTTAACGAAACAAACCAAACTAAAACTTAAGTTGGATGATTTTGTAAGACATGCAAGTCATGGCATTTTATATTCAAATTGCATTAGTTGGTAGGCCCATCATATTAAGTTTTTAGCCTAGAAAGCCTAGTAAACGCTGTGTGAGCCAGATGCAGCATTCAGACCCTCAGTGTCTCTGACGTCCCATAGTGCCAAGATGTAGGCCTATAGATGTTAACAGGTTAGATATATACTGTAATATTTGTCACCAACTGATGCTTGCAATAGGCTAAACATGTGCATAAATCTGTGCGTAAAAGGTGCTAAATGGAAGAGTGATATTTCTAAATTTGTATGCTTATAATGAAGCTATGCTATTATTAAACAACCGACTTAAAAAAATTTTTTTGAAAAGCTTCTAGTATATCATGAAACATTAACAAATAACTTTTTACAACTTGTTGTAGGCCTAAGCTTTAATCATGCATAGTGATTCGCAATGTTATTTATCAGGTTTGCAAAAGCTAGTCACAGTGGATGTGTTTTTGGTTAAAGGCCTGAAGGGAAGCATCGACACAGAAGCACAACTATTAAAAACTGTCTGAAACAGGCATCCTGCTCCCCACCCCACGCTGAGCTCCTCGCCTCGTTTGTTTCCCAGGCTATGCCAGTGTTCCATAAAGCTTGAGCTTGATCTGCATCGTACTGCACACCCCTGCTGGCTGCACCGCTGCATCAAAGAATATATTGTTCTAGGCATGGGTGGACGGACCAATAGCTGTGGAAAAGAAGAAACACTTGCCCCGCCACTATTGTGGCGCATGGGTAAACTTTGTTTCCCCACAATAATAGACTAACCAATAAAGTGCGCCGCTTTCCGATTAAAATGTACTCAGCCTATCATGTAGCAGTCCGTTATCACCTGTTGCGTGACAGACTGCGGTAGACCTACTATACATGTTGTAGTAAAGACCAGAAGCCTGACAGACAGAATGTCCCTAAAGTGAAACTAAAGTATTCCAAGTCCGCTCAGCCTTATTTCCCATCACACAATGACAATGTTGCCCATCAAGACTTACAAATGTTTTACTTTACTAGTAGGCAACCGGTCAAAGTGTTTGTTTAATCTCTTTGAAGGGGTAGGGGCAGAGAGCAGTAAAGCGCAAATCATGTTAATGGTATATTTAATGGCATAAATAGTATCAATAGAATATGTTCCCCTTCTTAGAATAGATACATTTGGGTCACAAATGGTGAAGTCTATATGGACAGTGGTCGTGTCGTCTGCTCTAAGTTATATATTTGCTGTTCACTTGCAGTGGCCATGCAGCTTCTGAAAACTCCACAATTAGATGTGCATTGTTCCCAACCCAACAACACTGCACAGAGAAAAGGTATTCACTGTCGGAGCCAATCCAGCGAAGCGTTTGACGTTATTAGCCTAAATAATAAAGAGATGGTGATTTATATTGTTGTTCAGGAAAAAAAGGCCAATTATACGCTGTGATCCTGTCATTGAGAGTGTATTAACTCGAATTAGCTATAAAACAATGTGTATATTTACATTTGAGATAGGCCTGCCACTTTCAGCAGTTTTGTTCCTTTCTAAAATAGGCCCAATCTGTGTTTGTATAAACTATGATACATAGTGACATGCTTCATCATAAAAAGTATAATCTTCTAATATGATTCAGATAACAGCAGTTCGTGTTTAACCTACTGCATCCCATCATTGGAAAAGCATGCACTATGCTGTGAATAACCTGATATATGCAGAGCTATGTTAAATTCAACCAGCAACAAATACTCTCAATTTCTCCCTCAAAAGTGTTAGTTTGATTATTTTTTTTATCAATAAAACACAGCACAACTCACAACTTGAGTCACTGAAATAGTGAAACGTGAGAGACCAACTGTTGTGTCTTATCAGAGCTACGTCCCGCGGTTTGATTAGAATTATAGTCAAGTGCCAGATACCTCCATAGCAACTTGAGTACGGGGGTATCCCACTGGGCACAGATGTCAATTCAACCTCTATTCCAAGGTGGTTCAACGTAATTTCATTGAAATGACATGGAAACAACGTTGATTCAACCAGTGTGTGCCCAGTGGGATACTGTATTTACTAGCACATTGGTAGTGCCTACTTATCCATTGAACAGTGGTTCCCGTTCTAATCCCATAGACGCCAGAATATGTAATGAGTTTAGGGTCGCAGTTTTAGAATTTAAAACCCACCATCCATTAAATTAGGGTGTTTCCACAATCGAAAACAACTAAGTGGCCATGGTGATGGTTGAGAATAGAAGGGTTAAACATTTGATTGTTATTAATAACAGACTATACCATGATCACAGTATATCAATCAAACCACAATAAATATGTATGCATGTGACAAATAATTTCCACAGAAAATAACTTGAAGAATGTTTTAAATAATGTAGGATATGATCTGTTCTCAAAGCACACATTTTGATATTGCTATAAACCTTTTATTATCAAACATAAGTGATAAAAACACAGGAAAATACAATAACAATCCTAAGAGTCATTCCGGCCCACGCTTGTGTATATCTTCTGGCGAGCTGTAAAGTGCATGCGCTCCGCTCGGTAAATCCTGCACTGCACTGAGAATGTGTGAGAGGCGCAGAGATGATGGCATGCTGGCTGACAGTGTGTGGTCTATTGAACAGAATGAGCATTTTGGCTGCGCAGAGACCGCGAGACCCCCATCCCCCTGCTCCCCTACACCTGCACTGGATCAGGGAGCGACTGCCATCCACCCCTGAAACCCCTGTTAAAATAGACGACATCTCTGACAGTTTTCAATTCAACGAATCTCACAATGCTGCATCCCCCGAAAGATACCCGCCCACTACAACCCCCAACTCCTCAAAAACTACAGAAGATAAAGCGAGAAAAAACGTTACTTTAGGCAAAAGTCGTTTTCTTTAGGCAAAAGTCGTTTTCTTTATGCTATCACTGACTAGTGCTCCAATAACGAGACATAGACCTAGTCCTAATATTTTCCAGACTAAATAATAAGTGCATAAAAACATCAACAACTATTAAACAACATGAACAATAATAATACTTAATTAAATATAATCTCTTCAAAATCCACTATGCCACCAAAGGAAATAAAGGGGTTGGCTTATAGTGCATATGTGTATAGGCCTATGCCTATTGTGTAGCCTACCATGCCATGACTTTTATCCAGATTTCCTTAAATATGTTTTAGTCTCTGAATAATACGTTTTAGGAACACATAGGCTACTCTCGCACATGGTGTGTCTAACAAAATATTAGACAAGGAGGAACATGGAGCAAATGAAATGCTCTATTTACCAATCTAGTACACTAAACCCTTATCCTAACAATTTTAAATGTCAACGTCGATGGGGTAACGTCAGAGTTAAGACGTCCTAAGCATCCCGAATAGCAAATACCGATAACACTTTGGGACACATTTACAATTTAGTCATTTAGCAGACGCTCTTATCCAGAGCGACTTACAGTTAGTGAGTGCATACATTTTCATACTGGCCCCCCGTGGGAAACGAACCCACAACCCTGGCGTTGCAAGCGCCATGCTCTACCAACTGAGCTACAGGACACATCTCTGACGTTTGTATATAATTTATCAATTGATACACAACAACTGATATAGAAATATTATATAACTTATTGGCCTATCTGATTAAATATTGAGGTCTCTTTACGCATATCTTACTTTGAATAAGATCTGGACACTAGATATGAACATGTGTTTATACATGATGGGCCCTCATATGTTGTGATTATTACTTTCCAGGAAGAGCGTGTCATTTCAAAAAGATATCAAAATATAATATCTGAGGAGTTTTACTATGAGCAAAACATAGAGCGCTTACCACCTGTTGCTGTCCATATAGCTGCGGCAGCCTCTGCGCGGACCGCGGCGGAGCAAAATCAAGGCCTTTTGGAAGAATTGGGTCCTCTTCTTATACGGCGTTGTTATCCTAAATCACACAAAACGATATATTTAGTTGTCTATGTTTTACGTGTGTACTCGGTAGTGCCATTTACAACAAAAGGGACCATATCCAATCATTCAAAACATTAGAGGGTTGAACACAAACCAGCAGCGTTTGAATCTAGGCGCGCTATTGAGCGCTTAGAGATTAAATCACGCAATTGAAAATACATTTAAACACTCATCTTTTATCCTTCTCTCCTATGTTGTGGCCCAACAAGGGGATTCATTGACAGATCACTGCTCCTCCAGGGAATAGTCCAAGCCTGATATCCCTTATTCAATGTGTAGAAAACGGGAGTCTCTTAATGAAAGTCCAACATAAAAGTCTTAAATTCAAGAGTAGTTCAGTAGCCTAATATAATTATTTGGCTAATAGTAAATGCCCTTTACCTTATCAAAACTATTAGGAATATAACCTAGTCGCCCCGCTCCATTTATATTTTCATGAATGTTTTCCACTTACATATTTGCAATATACTTTAAAGATAAAAAGCATATCTGTCGTTTCTCCCAATCTCCAAAAACATGAATGTAAGTAAAGCTAAACGCTCATACTCAAAGGATATATAGGCAAGCATATGATCACATAGGGCTTTCGTGCTGCCATTAAATTAAAATTACAACCCTAACACTCTCGACCTTTCAACATCCTAGTTTATCAAACATGTTCAGCTATTACAACCAATTATAGGTACTGCTTGTATAAATAATTAATTGAACCACTGCTCCCTGACCTCTTGAAAGTTCGTTATAGGGACACGTTTTTCGGAATAATACTTTGGAATGAGCCCTCGTCAAATATTAATTTAGCGGTTAATGTGAGCTCCTCTCCCCTGAGACCTAGTCTCATAGAAGCTTCCCAGCCTGGGCAAGCAACAGTGCTAATCTACCTCTGCAGTTCAAATGTTCTTATTTTAACACCCCCAGATTTCAAACGTTATGTTCAATGGATGGACCGTAATCTCATCCAGGGCTAATTTTGAGAAATGAAGTTATGCCCATCGACATGAACTAAACAGTGAATTCAATGCCTACTCAAATATGGAGATATTTAGGCTATAGGCCTCTGAGTGAAATTTATTTGCGCTGTTTGGGTCTTTTGATTCTTTGCAGAAATACTTTCCATTTGATTTAATCATTAAACAGGCTACATTAAGTGCTAGCCAGTCGAACAATTTAAATTAAACGAATAATACAATTAGGCCTGATATGGAGCGACAATAAACAGAACAATGAAAAATGCTCTTAATTAGATGTGGAGAATGCATGATTTCAAGACAAGTAGGCCTATAACAGGCCTATTTATTAAATATTATATTATTTTCGTTGTTGCTCAGTAGGGTCTATCTTTATTCATATATCAAGAGCCTCAATGTTATTAATTTTAAATTATCCATACCACAAACATGCCTTCATATTATCCAAACTAGAAACATGCCTTCATAATCCAGCTCACATGGACTGTCTCTGCGTTTATGTTGTCACACTTGTTTTCTGATACATGAGAGGTAAACTTAACTCATTCAAATCAGTAGGCATAGCCTATGAAATGATATGCATGCACCAAACCGATTCTCAATTAGAATGATAATTAAATACAAATGATGTGTGTATTGATTAATGAAAAATATAAAATGAACGACTACCTGGTGAGAATCTTCAACATTTTGGGCGAATTATCTTCCCCTCAAAGCATAGGGTTAGAGGCAACAAACTTTCGCACGCGGTTGTCCTTTGTAATCCTTAGGGCATAGCTCATTTCACAAAAAAATGAAAAACGTCGTTAACCTGAGTCTTAATCATCTAAAGATTTAACATGACAAAGAAACAGGCATGCACGCGTGTGTTTTGACACAGAAGCATACACACATGCAAGCACAATAAAATGATGTGGTTTGATTTTGTTTTTGTTGATAGTTCTGATGAGATATGATTTAAGACTTAGCATGTTATGATAGCTTAATTAGGCTATATGCCTGTGTGTCCTTGGATTGTAAAAATAAATAAATATGACATAATATTAAAGACTATCAAGTTCTGACATATGATGTGATTAATAAATATTGATGCAACTTGAATAACATAAATGCAATACAAAACATCGACAATCCACAACAAATTGAGTGTGGATGACAATCTTATCTAATGAATTAAATGATAAATAAAATCAAAACTCATACAATTTCAAGTATCCAAATTTCAAAAATTTATTCATTTCAAACTGCATATTGAAAAAACTCCGCTGAAATTGTAACTGTTATAATGATGATATTAGTTCGAATATATATACATGGAGTGTTGGCTGCTGCGTACAGACCACATTTTAAAATACAACTACGGGAATGAAATGTGAAATAAAAACTTAAAATGTCACAGTAAATATACATCAATTGTAAAATAAGGAACACAAACTTCATACCTCTAACAGATGAAAAGTGGGAGACAAAATATAAATTAACAATTATGCTTAACCTGTAAGAAAAGGTTTCTGCTTATTCTTATTTTATTAAAGAAATTAAAATGGTTTAGTACTAATGACCCTTGAGGAGAAACATTTACCTGCTTTGCTTATAGGCCTACTCCCGCTATTCCAATGTTTGCAGTTTTAGGAGCATCTTGAACTCAATTTCAATTCTGCAATTTTATTTTCAGCAGAATTTCAGTTTATAAAAATGTAACCTCTTGTAGTTTACGAACATTACATCTGATTGTTATGTTTTTTTATATATATAAATACTGTACAAAAGGTGATTGCAATAATAAAACATCTGATTGAGACTCTCCCACTTTCTACTTTCCAAACTCATACACCATTGAAAAACTTTCTAGAAAAAAGTTGTGTTCTTTCCTTGAGTTCTGTACAACTTTTACCACCCAAAAATGTCTGTACAAAAATAGTCCAGAGTAGTCCAGTTTCTCTTATTAAAGTTTATTTACATATGTGATAATGGGAGTGTGCCATTAATCGTCGTGCCTGGTACAGGTGCGCTCTGGTAATGTTGGGACATATGGAGTCTGCTTTGGGCAGTTTGCTCCGGCACCTCAGCACCCGGTAAGTACATACTGATCATGTCCCGTAGGTCTCCAGTCTGACACGGAGCACCCCTTGAGTGAGACGACGACGTGACTATGGGGGGACTGCAACTGGACTCTGACTTGACCACCGAACCCATGGAGCCCAGAGTCATTCCAGGAGTGCTCTGCTGTGAGTATGACATGCTATACGTGGGTGATCCGTTCATGTAGGTCTGGGAGTTTGTCATGGAGTTGTACTGAAGTGCGCTCATGTCATAGCGGTGCATTTGCTGCATCTGCGCGGTGTTGTGAGCGTTTAAACCAGGGTGCTGCCCGTAGCCAAGCTGCTCCTGCATCATGCCATAACCTCCATTGGTCCAGCCGTTCATATGTGCGTAACTGTCCATCCTTTGATTAACCCCACCGCCCAAGCCTCCCCCTACCCCCACTCCAGCGCCCATGGCATTGCCGCCCGGCGCAAGAAGCCCACCTGGCAGAGTATACTTGTCCTTCTTCATCAGCGTCTTGGTTTTCCTCCGGGGTCTGTATTTGTAATCCGGATGTTCCTTCATGTGGAGAGCCCGGAGACGCTTCGCTTCGTCAATGAAAGGTCGCTTTTCGCTCTCGGATAGAAGCTTCCACTCGGCCCCAAGTCTTTTGCTTATTTCCGAATTGTGCATTTTGGGGTTTTCCTGTGCCATCTTTCTTCGTTGTCCCCTCGACCAAACCATGAAGGCATTCATGGGTCTCTTGACTCGGTCCGGACTGTTTTTCTGGTTGTTTCCAGATGAATTTGAATTCCCCGTACCGCCAGAATTTGTCTGGGGTGCGGTTGGTTTCAGTTCAGTTTCCATCATGTTATACATTATAAACAGATTTTTATGAAACTCGCCCGACCAGTGAAAAAAGTCCAACCCAAAGGTAGCTGTAGTTACCTTGTCGTTTTCAGTAACTTTTCAGAAATAGTAAACGTCTTTTGCCTTCAGCCAGTAGGTCCTGCTGTGTCCAAAAACTTCTCTCTTCGTCTCAAAGAAACAACAAACTACTTTTCCCTCTTCGCCAGAGCCTTGACAAGTCCTGATACTTTTTGAACAAGTTAATAGACAACCATTCATGTGATGAAGGCTGTCAGGGAATAAATGCCTTTTTACCTGACCAATCACAGAGCGACTGTTCCCTCGGCCAGGATTGTGTCTTTTATTTAGCATAAAGGGGCGGGGTTACTCGCGGTCAGTGGTGGAGCACTGAGGCAGAAGCTGCGGTTATCAACCAATAGAAGCTATATATGTATTATTGCAAGTGCTTAAAGTGGGAACATTACACTAGGATGGCAAACTTTAAGTGCTTCTTACTGAAAATCGAATGAACACAAGCTCCAGAACTTATACAGTAGGATACATTTATGTTGTTAAGTAAACAGCATATCGGACCAATTCAGCTTTTAAAACTTTTATAGGCTACTATTGTAAGCCAGTTCAAACGTTTTTGGGAAGCATAATTCATAACATATTCAACTTCATTCGACATTTTATTTTCACAGAATCAAATGTTAAATGTAGCTTTATATCAAATTTGCTATTTAGGCTATATTGTGATTTTTTTAAATGTTCAACGACAAAAAAGGGGCAAAAGAAAATGGAGCATAAATCAATCAAAACATACACATACAAATATCCTAGCCTACATCATGTTTGTTTATAATAATCACTTAATTATCATTAGGCCTATTGTGACAGTTGAAGTAATAGTTGTGAAAGTAGTAGTCTAGTTGTAGTAAGCTATTAGCAATCAGGGTGACATTATTCTTTATTAGTAATTAGGCGATGTGTAGCAATCCATGAAATAAATATAAGTGTTTTGAGTTAAGGAATCGATCAGCAAGTTCAGCTCGGTTTTTGCACTGAAAAGGGGAAAGATAATCTTAGCTGTTTCCCCATTGTTTAAATGGATGAGCTTCAATTGAACTGAAGTTGAATGCCAACAGAAAACGAAGACATGCCCATCACAAATAAGTAGTTTTGTTTCGGGTGTTGTCAGTACATCAGCCCGAACAAAAGCAAGACTACATTCCGTTGTTAATATATTTGTTGTTGAAATTCACTTCATCACAAGACATGAAAAATTATATTGTAATAAAAGTTTACTCACAAACAATATGACCAAGAGTGGTCACCACTTCAATGATAGGCCAAAATAACAGGCAATTTTGCCCATAGGTTTTCAATTTATAACATCAACAATTGGCATGGTTACAACTCCTATAGGCTTGGAAAATGTTTTATAGGCATATCTGATGGATAATTTACGTTACTGTGAGCTACAAAAGCTGATGAATATGAGAAGCGAAATACAATAACAAGCCTAATATGTGTCCAGTAAAAGCACGTGTTTATGCATATATGAATTCACATGTAGGCTAGTTCCAAAAGGTTGTATCAGCCACACAGACAGATGAAGCCCGTTGTTACATGCCATCAGCGCCGTCTGCTGGCGAAAGTGACAATAGCAAATAGCCTTCACACATTTATGAACCTAAAAGGTGTCATGGAACACTGTTATAGCTTATGCTAGTTTGTTCTGTTGTGCACCGTAGCCTAATTATATAACTTGTATAGGCTACCAACTACAGGTTTAGAAGGCTCATTATATTCATACGTTCACGCTTATAGTAAAACAGTTGGCAATGATGCTGGAGATGCTGGAAAAGCAACAAATAGGCATATAGCCTACATAAATGTATTGAGAAACTTGACACTGAAGAGATTGTATTTTTAGGACACACTGTTTTGAGCGAATGCTTATAACATCTTAAATCTACAACGCTTAACCTATAATATTAATATAATAATTATAGCCTATGCCTATTTTGTACATTTGATTCAACCAAACATCACCACCTATTTGAATGATATAAAAAATGGTAAACAGTTTATTACCACCATATTCAAAAGGTTTCACTTTTGAGTAATTGGGTGAGATGTGGAGATACCGCAGAACATTATAATGCAAGTTTGAAATAGCCACTTCTCTTTCTGCATTTGAGTGTGTTCCCCGCTATTTGTAATAATTATCTGTTTATGATAAGGGGGGGGGGGGAAAGGCTGGGAGTCTGCAATATCTTTAAGAATCCTTAACTGGAATTTCCCTGCATTTGGAATTTGCAAACTATTTGACAACTAACCGAATTGCGGGAAACACCATTTGACCACTCGAGAGACCAAAGCAATTACTACTACTTACACCATAAAAAAAAAACATATTTGTAAAGAAGGCTCGACAGCAAAAGCCACGATAAAACAATGTATAGGCTATTTTATTTATGTATAAACTAGAAAGCAAAACACTGCAATTCATAGCAAATAATTGTTTTAATAAAAACAAGTTGTTTCTCATTAAATTCAGGCCCATTCCTATCAACTCTTGAATATAACGAGTGTGAAAATATCTTATAGAGGGAATTTGTTTTAAATAGTTTTTTTAAAAGCCTATAGCCCACTCTTCTGGAAAATGTAGTCATTGCTCCCTTTCAAAATTGACATTTGACCCGATATAAAAACATGCCTGCCATAATAACCTTTAGGCCTATAGCCTAACTCATTATATCTCCCATAATAACCCTTAGGCCTATAGCCTAACTCATTATATCTTCGATCACACTATAGTCCTAAATATCCATATTTACTCAATATAATCCAACATAACCAGCACTGGCATTACTAATTGGATGTAATATGTTTATTTAATCAATGGGTTTACTTTTTAAACATATACTTCCTTTTCTCAGCGAGACAGAGAGAGAAAGAGAGAGAGAGAGAGAGAGAGAGAGAGACTTCAAGGTAAGAAAAATGATAGAATGATGAATCTCTAAACTTCATATTATTGTCCACTAGGTGCCGTGCTAGTGATTGGAGAGCAGTAGGCCTACACCAAAGAAAATATTACCTTATGAGCACTCAATACATATAGCCTATGAAATACCCAAGGAACAGGGATTGTGGATGGTTAAAGAGTGCAATTTTAAACCTAATTTAGTTAGACTAACTTAACTTTACCAACAAACATTTTTGTTCTCTAATTTGGTATATTGCTCTTTAACTTCAAACTATAAATCAGTATAAACTCAGAAATTAATGAATACATATTAAACATTTACTTTGGAACAATCATTTGACAAGTGTGATGTTTCAATATTTATGGTTGACAGCCTACTCTCAAGTAGCCCAGTTCAAGGCCAAATCAATAAATCTTGAAAAATATTAAGAACAGTGTTTAAATGTCAAACATTAAGCTACTTCTGCTGAGGAATGAGGAGAATTGTATAACAAAATGTCAAAAAATATATAATGGGACAAATCCTAAACAGTAGTCAACAAAACAAACAAAGCCAGTACAAAAACAGACCAAACCACTAAACACTTACATGATGGATAGTTATAATAGAAATCTACTTGAAATCTAATGTTTGCGAGTGTTGAGCAAGCTTTAAATTATGTCCGAGAACCCAATGGCAAAAGAAACCACGAACCACTGAAGCTCATAATGCGATACTCTATCACACTGCAGTGCACTGCATATGGGCGCAGGCTGCTTTTCACTGTCCCCGGACCACTCTCTACTGCAATGCTACTTACGTGCCAGTTTGGGTGTTGTCCTCATCTTTGCGTGATTGGCAGAAAAGAGGATGGAACCGTATCTGTCCGATTCAAGAACCACTCTTCAGCCGCCGGAGATCTCGTTCTCTGCTCGACCGAAACAGCGGTAGGCTTTCTCTCTCTCTTTACTCGCCCGGTAGTCCGCAGATTTTTCCAAAAGCCAGTGCTCCTACTTCAGCGTACAGCCGCTCAGGCTCCTCGCTGAACGCTGGTCTTTTGCTCGCTACCCCTGTAACAAGAAAAGCCGTTTATGGCTACACACAATCTGAAAAGGGGCCGATTTAAAAAGAGAAGAATGCATCAAGAACAACAAAAGTCAGTTATACCAAGTCTGCTTCACCCCCCCCCCACCCCCCACCCCGCACATAATGAGAAGGAAAAGCTTTATATTTTTTTCCGTGGGTATTCAGAGATAATTTGAAGCCATTGTTTCTGATACAGATGGTTCTTTTTAATACAATAACGCTGCTCTTTGTGAATTCTACCCACAATACAAATCTAAAGCGTTCTCCTGAATAACCATTTTGTTCTCTCTTGTATAGGGCAAACAAAAGCTGCCGTGAGGTAATGGGCTTGGTTTATTATTGAAAGGCATAGAATGGGGATTTGATAAAGATTTTTTTCGTTTGCAGAAAGTAGGCTTCACTGCAATGTCAGGAGAAGCTGGCAATGGTTGAACAAAATGTTAGCTATAGGTTGGTGATGAACATTATTATTATTATTATTATTATTATTATTATTATTATTATTATATTAATACATATTATTATTATTATTATTATTATTATTATTATTATTATCAACAATTCCCCCAAACTACCGTTTACAAGCTGAATCCTTAAACTGGAGAGAAAGCGGATGAGACTGACCATTTTTTGGAGAGATAGGCTACATTAGACTATGATAAAACGAACTGTGGTTACGGATTTTGAATGAAGCTTAAAAGTTGCATATAACATGGGTTTAAAATCTCAATCGTTTTGTTACCATGGATTTCACATAGCATTATTATTATTAGTTAAGTGAGATGATTGAATGTAGCATTCAGGGAGCATAAGAAGGTTTCTCTATAGCCATTTAAAGTAACGTATTCAATCTGCAGCTGATGCCATTTGTAATTAAGCTATGGGTAATCAATAAAGTGCTTAAGGAGTTACAAAGGGAGCATGGAAGTTTAGCCAAAGGAAACATATTGCATATCACCAATCATTAGGGCTGAATTTACTCTCCATGTCACCTAAGCTTTGGCTTTGGCCAAACTCAAGGTCTTTATCACTCCTGGCAGAGAGCTGGAAGAGAAAATAGGAATCTCAAGACAAAAGGTCTCGGCAGGGAAAGTTGTTAGTCAGTGGCTCTACATTTGTCTACTTTTCTATAGGAATTACTGGCTTCCCCTACCTTCCTATAGCTCCATACAGACATTAATCCACTCCAGTGGCAGCAAGGGCTTTGTCTTCTCATAGACAATGGTTCACTGTTAATCTCTAATGTGCTGCTGCTGCAAAGGTGTGAGCAATAATGACTTAAATCAAAATTCTACCCATGTTAATTAGCTTGCAAGGTGCACCTAAGAAAAGGGAGGGAGTTGAACAGATTATGCAGGGGACGTCTAATAACAACAACAAAAACAGTAATCGGGTGATAGGAATATTATGGAGGAGTTGAGTGACAAAATGTTCCACTGCCTCCACCTTGTTTGAAATCAGTGCAGCGAACAGTAATCTGAAAATCTTTCATGTCTTTCTCAAAACTCACTTTCAAAACACTTTCCTTCCTCTCAATTGTGAGTCAAGGAAAATTATATTGGCTTTAAGTATTATTGTCAAGAGGATTAACAGATTTACTGTTAGTAATATGTTTTGCCACAGATCACATTACTAACTTTTATCTCCAAGTTAGATAAAAGTCAAATGAGTCATACAATGGACGTCTTTGGATGATTTGAATTAAAACTACATTGAGAGAGAAATGATACAATGCAACAGCTCATTGTTTTTCAGGCAGTCTAATAGCAGCTGGGCTGAGAGAGTTCACTTATAAGTGTTTTGAGCATCACAGAATGCTAACACATTTCACATGAAAAACTGGGCATTCATATCTGCAACCCCACAACATGGGTTTTCATGTCCATATCCATGAGCCCCCCTGCTTTATGTGCATGTATTTGACACAAGCACAGCCTAATGGGAGGATGACATTCAAGACCCCCATGCTTTTTTCTTTACGGAAGACACTGAATCTGTTATCAATGAGAGAGTAGTCCTCCAAAAGCACACAAGGCCAGAGATCTGTCAGTCATGTGTCAGATTGATCCCTCAAGTGAACTACCATGGCAATGAATAGAGAGTGTAAGGCCATACACACTAATAAACTCTCACACATTCACAGGGACCAGAGTTCAATGTGGACTGCTCTCATTACTTCAGGGGCTAGCTTCTCAGTGCTCACTGCATGACATTACTTCAATGTGATTAAGATAGCATCATCAATAATTGATTTATAGGCGATACATGGCTTGAAACGTTTATTGACAGCAATATCCTGGTGCAATTGGCTAGTAGTTAAAACAATGGTTAGACAAACCAGATGTCTTTGACATAAAATACTCAAGCTCTAGCAACTGTACTCTGCTTGTCATTCACAGCAGATATACAATGGTGTAATGTTAATGCACTACTCAAGGACATCATCAACAAATGTGGAGTGAAGTCACATTTTTCCCCTCACTCACCAAGGAACACCAATGCACAGCACACCCACCCACCCACAAAGTAAACCCACCTAACACACCCCTCTGCCATAAACCACTGACATACACAATATGCCTATATAACTCACACTTAGTCTGGTAACTATTCACTGGAAGCGCTCTAATGCATAGCACAGTAATGACTGAGTGACAAAACACTTGTCATAATATGCTGTGACAGACTGTAATAATAGTCATAAGCATTATGAAGGCTGACATAATCCTATTAACACAGCCAAGATGTGTGATACTTATGTGAATTGTCATGACCTATGACCTGGTGTTATTCCTATGACAGTGCTATCTATGGTTGCACTGTCCAGTCATATTATATGATCATCTGCATTTTCCAAGGTATGGAAGCCAATGCTATACCTATGCAATTTCAAACAATCTCAACAGAATTATGCATGCTATTAGCATTTTCATATCTCATTTTACAGCTACGTGAGACAGAGTACATAGACAGTGAAAATCAATAGACAATAGAGTTGAACTGGCTTGAACCTGCCTACCAGCAGAAATAGTTAGAGAGACACCCCGTGTGGAAAACAGCCATGTAGCAACAATAGCAAATAGGTAGCGGGTCCCATCAGATAACAGAAGACCTGCACTGTAAAACACACATAATAGATCCAGCTAAGTGGCAGAAGTGGCGATAATCTACCACAGCGCTTACTAGACAGTTACTCTCACCATCAGACATACCAATGGGTTTGTTTACTGGCCAATTTGAATTAAAATAAAGCTTTGCTTCTGCTGACCACACATCATTATCCATGAGACTATAATCCCAGCAGCAAATCCTATAGTTTCCAGAGCCAGGGCCCCTTTGTTTGAGATCGCTGACTGCTTAGCCTATAACAAAGAGAAATGAGGCGTTCACCTCATCCTCTGTAATTAAGTGTGGCGAGTAATTTAGTGACAAACCCAGACACCCAAGGCAGCATAGGATGATACCTCACACAGAAAGTGATACCACGCAGGGTACAGTAGAAGAGAGTAGACACTGGACTGGATGTAATAACTGTACAATCCCACATATTTAAACAAGCTATCCATTTCTTTCCAGATATCACACACATATTTTTGGCAACAATACAAAAAACACACTATGGGACAGACAGAAGAAGATCAAGATATGTATTAAATTGAATATTTGAATTGAAGCATCAACTCATTTTTCTCTCACTATAGAAGTGAACAGGCAGGTACTTCAGATAAACCAATCAATACAAGGCAGAATTAATGGGCTTATTTTGAATGATTCGTTTGTTCATTATGACATGTACAGTGGGAATCATAAGTATTCACCCCCCTTGGATTTTTTCACATTTTGTTGTTTTACAAAGTGGTATTAAAACAGATTTTTTTGTCAACGATCTACACAAAATACTCTGTCAGCAGAAAACTAATTCTAACAATACTTTAAAAAAATAAGCTAAATGTAACACTAATATACCTGTATTACATAAGTAATGATGGTGTTGGAGTTGTGTGCGACCACGCAGTCATGGGTGAACAGCGAGTACAGGAGGGGACTAAGCACTCACCCCTGAGGGGCCCTGTATTGAGGGTCAGTGAGGCGGATGTGTTGTTGCCTATCCCCACCACCTGGGGGTGGTGCTTCAGGAAGCCCAGGATCCAGTTGCAGAGGGAGGTGTTCAGTCCCAGGGTCCTGAGCTTAGTGATGAGCTTGGAGGGCACTATGGTGTTGAACGCTGGGCTATAGTCAATGAACAGCATTCTCACATAGGTGTTCCTCTTGTCCAGGTGGGAGAGAGCAGTGTGGAAAGCAATAGAGATTGCGTCATCTGTAGATCTGTTGGGGCGGTATGCGAATTGGAGTGGGTCCAGGGTGTCTGGGATGATGGTGTTGATGTGAGCCATGACCAGCCTTTCAAAGCATTTCATGGTTACAGATGTGAGTGCTACGGGGCGATAGTCATTTAGACAGGTTACCTTGGCGTTCTTGGGCAAAGGGACTATGGTGGTTTGCTTGAAACATGTAGGTATTACAGACTGGATGAGGGATAGGTTGAAAATGTCAGTGAAGACACTTGCCAGCTGGTCAGCGCATGCTCTGAGTACACGTCCTGGTAATCCATCTGGCCCCACGGCCTTGTGAATGTTAACCTGTTTAAAGGTCTTACTCACATCGGCTACGGAGAGCGAGATCACACAGTCGTCAGGAACAGCTGGTGCTCAGCGTTGCTTGCCTCGAAGCGAGCGTAGAATGAATTTAGCTTGTCTGGTAGGCTTGCGTCACTGGGCAGCTTGCGGCTGGTTTTCCCTTTGTAATCCATGATAGTTTGCAAGCTCTGTCACATCCAACGAGCGTCAGAGATGGCATAGTAGGATTCGATCGTAGTCCTGCATTAACGTTTTGACTGTTTGATGGCTCGACGAAAGTCGTAGCGGGATTTCTTATAATTGTCCGGATTAGTGTCCCGCTCCTTGAAAACGGCAGCTCTAGCCTTTAGCTCAGTGTGGATGTTGTCTGTAATCTATGGCTTCGGGTTGGGATATGTACGTACTACGTACGGTCACTGTGGGGATGTCGTCGTCGATGCACATACAGTGGGGAGAACAAGTATTTGATACACTGCCGATTTTGCAGGTTTTCCTACTTACAAAGCATGTAGAGATCTGTAATTTTTATCATAGGTACACTTCAACTGTGAGAGACGGAATCTAAAACAAAAATCCAGAAAATCACATTGTATGATTTTTAAGTAATTAATTAGCATTTTATTGCATGACATAAGTATTTCATACATCAGAAAAGCAGAACTTAATATTTGGTACAGAAACCTTTGTTTGCAATTACAGAGATCATACGTTTCCTGTAGGTCTTGACCAGGTTTGCACACACTGCAGCAGGGATTTTGGCCCACTCCTCCATACAGACCTTCTCCAGATCCTTCAGGTTTCGGGGCTGTCGCTGGGCAATACGGACTTTCAGCTCCCTCCAAAGATTTTCTATTGGGTTCAGGTCTGGAGACAGGCTAGGCCACTCCAAGACCTTGAGATGCTTGTTACGTAGCCACTCCTTAGTTGCCTTGGCTGTGTGTTTCGGGTCGTTGTCATGCTGGAAGACCCAGCCACGACCCATCTTCAATGCTCTTACTGAGGGAAGGAGGTTGTTGGCCAAGATCTCGCGATACATGGCCCCATCCATCCTCCCCTCAATACGGTGCAGTCGTCCTGTCCCCTTTGCAGAAAAGCATCCCCAAAGAATGATGTTTCCACCTCCATGCTTCACGGTTGGGATGGTGTTCTTGGGGTTGTACTCATCCTTCTTCTTCCTCCAAACACGGCGAGTGGAGTTTAGACCAAAAAGCTGTATTTTTGTCTCATCAGACCACATACCCTTCTCCCATTCCTCCTCTGGATCATCCAGATGGTCATTGGCAAACTTCAGACGGGCCTGGACATGCGCTGGCTTGAGCAGGGGGACCTTGCGTGCGCTGCAGGATTTTAATCCATGACGGCGTAGTGTGTTACTAATGGTTTTCTTTGAGACTGTGGTCCCAGCTCTCTTCAGGTCATTGACCAGGTCCTGCCGTGTAGTTCTGGGCTGATCCCTCACCTTCCCCATGATCATTGATGCCCCACGAGGAGAGATCTTGCATGGAGCCCCAGACCGAGGGTGATTGACCGTCATCTTGAACTTCCATTTTCTAATAATTGCGCCAACTGTGAGAGACGGAATCTAAAACAAAAATCCAGAAAATCACATTGTATGATTTTTAAGTAATAATTTGCATTTTATTGCATGACATAAGTATTTGATCACCTACCAACCAGTAAGAATTCTGGCTCTCACAGACCTGTTAGTTTTTCTTTAAGAAGCCCTCCTGTTCTCCACTCATTACCTGTATTAACTGCACCTGTTTGAACTCGTTACCTGTATAGAAGACACCTGTCCACACACTCAATCAAACAGACTCCAACCTCTCCACAATGGCCAAGACCAGAGAGCTGTATAAGGACATCAGGGATAAAATTGTAGACCTGCACAAGGATGGGATTCGCTACAGGACAATAGGCAAGCAGCTTGGTGAGAAGGCAACAACTGTTGCCGCAATTATTAGAAAATGGAAGAAGTTCAAGATGACGGTCAATCACCCTCGGTCTGGGGCTCCATGCAAGATCTCACCTCGTGGGGCATCAATGATCATGAGGAAGGTGAGGGATCAGCCCAGAACTACACGGCAGGACCTGGTCAATGACCTGAAGAGAGCTGGGACCACAGTCTCAAAGAAAACCATTAGTAACACACTACGCCGTCATGGATTAAAATCCTGCAGCGCACGCAAGGTCCCCCTGCTCAAGCCAGCGCATGTCCAGGCCTGTCTGAAGTTTGCCAATGACCATCTGGATGATCGAGAGGAGGAATGGGAGAAGGGCATGTGGTCTGATGAGACAAACATATAGCTTTTTGGTCTAAACTCCACTCGCCGTGTTTGGAGGAAGAAGGATGAGTACGACCCCAAGAACACCATCCCAACCGTGAAGCATGGAGGTGGAAACATCATTCTTTGGGGATGCTTTTCTGCAAAGGGGACAGGACGACTGCACCGTATTGAGGGGAGGATGGATGGGGCCATGTATCGCGAGATCTTGGCCAACAACCTCCTTCCCTCAGTAAGAGCATTGAAGATGGGTCGTGGCTGGGTCTTCCAGCATGACAACGACCAGAAACACACAGCCAGGGCAACTAAGGAGTGGCTCCGTAAGAAGCATCTCAAGGTCCTGGAGTGGCCTAGCCTGTCTCCAGACCTGAACCCAATAGAAAATCTTTGGAGGGAGCTGAAAGTCTGTATTGCCCAGCGACAGCCCCGAAACCTGAAGGATCTGGAGAAGGTCTGTATGGAGGAGTGGGCCAAAATCCCTGCTGCAGTGTGTGCAAACTGGTCAAGACCTACAGGAAACGTATGATCTCTGTAATTGCGAACAAAGTTTTTTTTACCAAATATTAAGTTCTGCTTTTCTGATGTATGAAATACTTATGTCATGCAATAAAATGCAAATTAATTACTTAAAAATCATACAATGTGATTTTCTGGATTTTTGTTTTAGATTCCGTCTCTCACAGTTGAAGTGTGTCTATGATAAAAATTACAGACCTCTACATGCTTTGTAAGTAGGAAAACCTGCAAAATCGGCAGTGTATCAAATACTTGTTCTCCCCACTGTATATATATATATTTTTCAATTTTAAAACATACAATCTACCTGCAGTGAAGCCGCTCAACATTTACATTACATTCAGTCATCTAGCAGACACTCCCATCCACAGCGACCCACAGGAGCAACCAGGGTCAAGCGGCCCGCCCAAGGACACATCGACAGAACTCCCACCAAGTCAAATCGGGGACCCAAACAAGCGAACTCTTGGCCACCGGCCCAAGCTCCCAACCGCCAGGCCACCAACCATCCAAGATCCTCCCCACAGTTCTATGTCTTGGGTCAATTTTAGATTCATGTTATGATTTTTCAGCCATTCCTGAACCTGTGACCAGAAACAGGCTCCCTGAGGGCAATACCAGAACATTTGGTCTATTAATTTTGTATCCTCTTAACAAAATCTGCAGAGCTGCAATGATTGTATGCCCAATAATTTTAGCTGAAAAGCACGAAGTCTTAATATATATCAACTCATATACCCTGTGCCATGAAATCGGTACATCAAAAATCTCTTCCCAGCTATTTTGCAATCTGTATGGCACAGCTGTCAACATCCTGGTCCTCAAATGAAACTGGTATACTTTCCTATGTCTGCTATTTTTGTTCCTCCGCCAGTTTTGATCCTTTATATTGGGCAGGCAGTCCAGTTCCCTACTTCCTCCCGCTGCCACCTTCCTCCTCCATTTTTTGGGTTAATGCTGTAATCAATATGTTGTAATCTTGGATTGAGCAGACCTTCCCATACAATTCCGATAGCTCCATGAAAGACATAACTCTACCATTCCAATTTACAATATAATTTAAAAACAAAATACTCTTTTCAAACATATTTTCCATAAATACAGGTATTTTATCAACCAACACATTTAAGTTCAACCATAATATTTGTTGTAATATTTGTTCTGTCTTTTCTGTGGGATGACATTTAAATTGTAACCAGCTTTGCATTGCTTGTTTGAAAAGATACTTTGAACAAGGTTTCATTTTCAATTAATCGAAAATGAGACATGGCAATCTGCACAAAGGCAAAAAGGCAATTTTTAAACAAGGGATGAGCTTTTCTTAGTAATCTACTTGAGAACCGTTTTGGGTTCAAGTAAAACTTTTGTATGTGTGAAGCTTTTAGAGAGAGGTTTAGTGCTTTTATATACATTTCATAATCTCAGCCCACCCAGTTCATATTCATTATATAGAAAGGCAAGCTTTATCTTGTCTGGTTTAGCATCCAGATAAAGCGTACTATTTTTTGCTCATGTGATTTGAAAAACGAGTTATCAGTAGGAAGCACCATAAGTAAGTGAGTAAACTGAGATATGACTAAGGAGTTAATCAGAGTAATTTTCCATAAATATACAGGTATTTACCTCTCCATGTTTGCAGGATCTTGTCTGTTTTTACTAGTTTTCTATTGAAATTCTTTGTGGAGAGCTCATTTATATATTTTGTGATATGAATACTAAGTATGTCTACTTCACCGTCAGCCCATTTAATAGGTAAACTGCAGGGTAATGTAAAAGTTGTGTTTTTTAAAGATCCAATACGTAATATGGTACACTTATCATAATTAGGTTTTAGTCCAGAGAGGCCAGAAAAGTTATCGAGATCTTCAATGAGACATTTTAGGGATCTAGCTTGCGGACTTATTATAAAACTTGAGTCATCGGCATACATGGACACCTTTGTTTTTAAGCCTTGGATTTCTAATCCTCTAATGTTGTTATTTGATCTGATTTTAACAGCTAGCATTTCGATGGCCATAACGAATAGATATGGTGACAGCGGACACCCTTGTTTAACTCCTCTTGACAGTTCAAAACTCTCAGAGAAGTAGCCGCTATTTACTAGTTTACACCTGGGGCTGCTGTACATTACTTTTAACCATTGAATAAGACACTCACTGAAATTGAAAAAATCCAGGCATTTATATATAAAATCCAGTCTTACTTTATCAAAGGTCTTTCCAAATCCGCTATGTATACCAGGCCTGGCTTCTTAGATGTTTCATGTTGTTCTATTATTTCTAGTAGTTGCTGTATATTATCTCCAATGTATCTGTCACGCCCTGACCTATGGAACTCTTGTTTGTTGAGTCAGGGTGTGAATGTCTATTTGAGATCTATGTTAGTCTATTTCTATGTTGCAGATCTAGGTTGATCTTTCTATGTTTGGTCGGGTGTGATTCCCAACCAGAGGCAGCTGTCGCTCATTGTCTCTGATTGGGGATCATACTTAAGTAGCCTGGTTGCCTACCTTTGTTGTGGGATCTTGTTCCGTTTAGGCTTGTATGTGTATAGCCTGAGGACTTCACGTTACGTTGTTTCTTGTTTTGTTGTATGTTTATTAAGTTAATAAACATGTACGCTTTTCACGCTGCACCTTGGTCTGACCCATCTCTCAACGATCGTGACAGTATCGTCCATATAAAAATCTGTCTGATCAGGATGAACAATACCTGGTAAAACATTTTTAATTCTGAGTGCTATGCATTTCGCTAGTATTTTTGCATCAGAACATTGAAGTGTAAGAGGCCTCCAGTTTTTAAGATGGACTGGATCTTTATATTTGCCATCCGGTTCTTGTTTTAATAATAGTGAAATCAGACCTTCCTGCTGAATACCTGACAAATTACAATTTCTATAGGAGTAGTTAAAAAAAGCTAATAATGGAGCTTTAAGTATATATACACTACCGGTCAAATGATTTAGAACACCTACTCTTTCAAGGGTTTTTCTTTATTTTTACTATTTTCTATATTGTAGAATAATAGTGAAGACATCAAAACTATGAAATAACACATATGGAAATCATGTAGTAACCAAAAAAGTGTTAAACAAATCAAAATATATTTTATATTTGAGATTCTTCAAATAGCCACCCTTTGCCTTGATGACAGCTTTGCACACTCTTGACATTCTCTCAACCAGCTTAACCTGGAATGCTTTTCCAACAGTCTTGAAGGAGTTCCCACATATGCTGAGCACTTGTTGGCTGCTGTTCCTTCACTCTGCGGTCTGACTCATCCCAAACCATCTCAATTTGGTTGAGGTCGGGGGATTGTGGAGGCCAGGTCATCTGATGCAGGCCCCGTGTAGCTCAGTTGGTAGAGCATGGCGCTTGCAACACCAGGGTTGTGGGTTCGATTCCCACGGGGGGCCAGTATGAAAATGTAAGCACTCACTAACTGTAAGTTGCTCTGGATAAGAGCATCTGCTAAATGACTAAAATAAAAATAAAAATAAAATGTAAATGCATCACTCTCCTTCTTGGGAAAATAGCCCTTACACAGTCTGGAGGTGTGTTGGGTCATTGTCCTGTTGAAAAACAAATGATAGTCCCACTAAGCCCAAACCAGATGGGATGGCGTATCGTTGCAGAATGCTGTGGTAGCCATGCTGGTTAAGTGTGCCTTGAATTCTAAATAAATCACAGACAGTGTCACCAGCAAAGCACCCCCACACCATAACACATCCTCCTCCATGCTTTACGGTGGGAAATACACATGTGGAGATAATCCGTTCACCCACACCGCATCTCACAAAGACACGGTGGTTGGAACCAAAAATCTCCAACTTGGACTCCAGACCAAAGGACACATTTCTACCGGTCTAATGTCCATTGCTCATGTTCCTTAGGTAGTCCTTATTGGTGTCCTTAGGTAGTGGTTTCTTTGCAGCAATATGACCATGAAGGCCTGATTCACACAGTCTCCTCTGAACAGTTGATGTTGAGATGTGTCTGTTAATTGAACTCTGGGAAGCATTTATTTGGGCAGCAATTTCTGAGGCTGGTAACTCTAATGAACTTATCCTCTGCAGCAGAGGTAACTCTAGGTCTTCCATTCCTGTGGCGGTCCTCACGAGAGCCAGTTTCATCATAGCGCTTGATGGTTTTTGCGACTGAGATTGAAGAAACTTTCAAAGTTCTTGAAATGTTCCATATTGACTGACCATCATGTCTTAAAGTAATGATGGACTGTCGTTTCAATTAGCTTATTTGAGCTGTTCTTGCCATAATATGGACTTGGTCTTTTACCAAACAGGGCTATCTTCTGTATACCACTCCTACCTTGTCACAACACAACCGATTGGCTCAAACGCATTAAGAATAAAATAAACAAGGCACACCTGTTAATTTAAATGCATTCCAGGTGACTACCTCATGAAGCTGGTTGAGAGAATGCCAAGCGTGTGCAAAGCTGTCATCAAGGCAAAGGGTGGCTATTTGAAGAATCTCAAATATAAAATATATTTTGAGTTGTTTAACACTTTTTTGTTTACTACATGATTCCATATGTGTTATTTCATAGTTTTGATGTCTTCACTATTATTCTACAATGTAGAAAATAGTAAAAATATAGAAAAACCCTGGAATGAGTAGGCTTTCTAAAACCTTTGACCAGTAGTGTATATAAAAAAAGGCTTGATATACCTCTACCGATGCACTTATTAAGGAAGCTGGTGACTGATGTGTTAAACTCCTCAATGTTATCGGATGAATCCTGGAACATATTCCAGTCTGTGCTAGCGAACCAGTCCTGTAGCTTAGCATCCACTTCATTGGACAACTAAAGGACAAGGATAATATACTGTACATCTAGCTGGTTTTTCTATGAGGTGTGTGTCTCTTTGTTAACAACAGCTGGTGTGCAATCTCTAATGTTAAGGAAGTCTCAAGGTTTTGCTCACCTGAGTTATAATACCTCATGATAAGCTGCAGACCATACTATTTACCAAGAGATTTTTCATCTAGTACTTCCTGTTTGAGTTTTTGCTTGTAAGCAGGAATCAGGAAGATAGAGTTATGGTCAGATTTGCCAAATGGAGGGCGAGGGAGTGCTTTGTATGCATTTCTGTGTGTGGAGTAAAGGTGATCTAGTGTTTTGTTGCCTCTAGTTGCACAAGTGACATGCTGGTAAAAATTAGGTAAAACAGATTTCAGTTTTCATGCAATAAAATCACCAGCCACTAGGGGGGCCGCATCTGGATGTGCATTTTCTTGTTTGCTTATGGCCCTATAAAGCTTGTTGAGTGCGGTCTTAGTGCTAGCATCCGTTTGTGGTGGTAAATAGACAGCTACAAAAAATATGGATGAAAACTCTCTTGGTGAATAGCATGGTCTGTAGCTTATCATGAGGTATTCTAACTCAGGTGAGCAAAACCTTGAGACTTCCTTAACATTAGAGATTGCGCACCAGGTGTTGTTAACAAAGAGACACACACCTCGTAGAAAAACCAGCTACATGTACAGTATATTATCCATGTCCTTACTCATCGACGTAGTCTGGTCAGGGAGCCCACTCGTTTGCCTCTCTTGTACCGGCTCTTCCTCTTTCGAGGCCTGGGGATTAGGGCCTGGTCTGGAACCAGCAGTACATCCACAGCTGCTAACTCGTTGAGGGAGAAATCTTCATCCAGATCGAGGTTAGTGATCGCTGTTCTGATGTCCATAAGCTGTTTTCGGTCATAGGAAATGATGGTGGAAATACTATGTAAAACAAAACTTAAGATCAGAGTAAAAAAAACACACAAAATAGCAGAATCGGTCAGGAGCCTGTAAGACGACAGCTATCCACTGCAGCACCATCTTCATCCACAGCATAAATATAATACATCATCCATAAGCATAATTATTAACTTTACCATGCTTAAAAATATATTCAATGTCTGATTTGTTATTGTTACCCATCTACCAATCACTGCCGTACTTTGAGGCTTTCGAAAAGCTCCCTGGTCTTTGTAGTTGAATCTGTGCTTGAAATTCAATACTTGACTGAGGGACCTTACAGATGTTGTATGTATGGGGGGGCAGAGGAAGAGGTATTCATTCAAATATGATGTCACCTAAACAAAGGGGGTGAATACTTATGCAACGACTGACTATATTTTAGTTATTTCATTTGTATTAATTTGGAAACATTTGTAGAATTGTCTTTGCACTTTGACAATATGGAGTATTTTTTGTAGATCATTGACAATTTCTTTTTACAAATTTCCATCCCACTTTGTAATGCAACAAATGTGAAAAAAACCAAAGAGGGGTGAATACTTATGATACCCACTGTATATGCTTTTCCCACTTTAAACCATGTAACAAAACATCCGTAACACATCCATGAAAACACAGCACAGTTTGCCATTAGGATTTCCACATGCCAGCGGGACCTAAAGTGGCGTCCATCTAAGCTGTTGACCGTATCCTCCATCCGTTTGGGAAGAGCTCCAGACAGCCTGGGTAGATGGGGCTGGCAGCTAGCTGCAGGGGTAGGATGCCGGGGTGTGGGGAAGGCACTAGGCAGCCATAGGTGGGACAGACATGGCTCCCTTCACCCTGGTCAGCAGGCCTAGCTGGCGCCAAGCATGGAGAATTAAGCGCAGTCCGGGACGGGATAGGATAGGCCTCTCTGCTGCTTTTAGGCCAGGAGCATGCAGATACAAGTATGCTCCAGACACAAGAGGCTGGACCACCATCTGACAGGGCTGAGCTGCCTTTGATAGAGCTTTGTTTTGATGGCCGTCCAGGGCTTTAGTCTAAATGGCTATCTTGTGGTGGAGTTTGTGAAAGCTGGGAGAATCTGGTAAAATGAAGACCATTCCCTTGCTACTGCACACACACAAACAAAATCATGTTTTTGGGTAAGTGGCTGGACAAAGAGAGGCTTGAGTGGCATTGTGTATCCATCTGCGGAAAAACACCAATGCTCACTATTATTTATCTACTGCAAATTATTTTTTCAATTATGAAATACAAATGTTCAGAGATAAATAAAATGCTTATTTTGGCGGCCCCTCAAATGTCCTTTCAAGTGTCATTTTTTTAAAATGTCCACGTGTGCCAAATATATCTATTGACATGAACAATGTTACTTCTTGGGGCACACACTTTTTGTTGAGGTTATAAGTAATGAAAGATATACAGTTTTCACCGTTTGTCACGATCGTTGAAAGGAGCGGACCAAGGCGCAGCGTGGAATGCGAACATACTTTATTTATATTCACCACACGAACAAAAACAACAAAACGATACGTGAAGTCCACGGTCAAAATCACAAACCAACACGGAACAGGCCGGACCGGGCTGGCGACGCGCATCACAGGCTTGGTGCGAGGGACAGGGACAGGAACAGGCCGGACCGCACTGGGAACACACACCACTGGCCTTACACGGGGATCAGGAACGGGCCGGACCGGACTGGCAACACACCTCAGTACCTCTCGCCGTGCCTCTACACTTTCCTTCCCTCTACTCACCAATGGCTCCCGTAACCCGGTGGCCTTCTCTCCTCGTCCACTAACTCGCCCTTTTTCTGCCTCCAGCAGCCCCGTCGCCCATGCCATGTGCCCCCCCTAAAAATGTATTGGGGGTGCCTCTCGTCTGTCCGACGACGACACTGTTGGCGCCGTACCTCCTCTCTCGCCAGGGCTTTAACCCTTGCCCATGGTCCTCGGCCCTCGAACATGTCCTCCCAGGACCACCATTGGCCCACCTGGGCCATCGCCAACTTTTCCAGCTCCCTACCCGGCGTTTGCTCCGACACACGCTGCTTGGTCCAGTTTTGGTGGGATCTTCTGTCGGGTTGGTTTAGTGTATGAGTTTACTAGTTGTTAGTGCCGTGCGCACTTTACGCACTGTTTTGCGTATTCGCCTGATGTATTTTGAATTTTGCTCCGGTGACTATTAAAAGTCGGATCAACTAAGCTTCTGTGTCCTGCGCCTGACTCCAACACCGCATCCACATCAGCCTTGTGACACCGTTTTTTTTACAGATACATAGGCTATTATAGGCCCCTCAACAAAGAGGCATAACAAATGCATCCAGTTGATACTGACTGAATTGGGTGACACACCTGACTTTCTAAAAAAGAACACAGTCAAGGATTAACACACACACACACACACACACACACACACACACACTTTAAATCTTACTGGAAGTTTGAAATCATATTAAAAGAAAATGGAGACTGAAACATATGTGGAGTTAGTTGAATGAGGGCCCACCATGCCCTGTCAGTCCTGTATGAGTCCAGTAGTAGCCTACAGCCAGGGCCAGAGAGAGAGAGAGAGAGAGAGAGAAAGAGAGAGAGACATCACACCATGGAGCTAATGTGAGAACACTAGAAAGACCTGAGACACAGTAGTCTCTACCATCAGACAAGCCGTGACTTGACACACATTTCTCAGTTCCTTTGCTTTCTTACCCCTTCTTTAAACACTAGTTGTAGAATTTCACAACTAGCTCATAAAGGCCTGTGGCCCACGGGAAGATAAATCATTGGCGTTTGCCTGTCTGTGAAAAGCAAAGAGAGCCCTTGACTTATGGAGGCCTACGACATTCATTCTCACCATTTGGAATGGCAGGAACTCCATGGGAAAGATCCCAATGTGCTGAAGAGATACTTTAAATACCATCATAAAGAAAGGAAGGGGGGGAACTTGTGGCAAGTGCATGCAACATCTACCTTCCTGTGTGTGTGTGTGTGTGTGTGTGTGTGTGTGTGTGTGTGTGTGTGTGTGTGTGTGTGTGTGTGTGTGATTGTGTGTACGTGCTACTGCCAGAGAGCACTTATAGCTGTCAGCACTTTACCTCCCACTGTTAACATCTGCTATGCTTAACGTTGCCATGTAACTCGGTGGTACATCAGATGCAGGCTAATAGAATAAAATGATCACACGCTGCCAACCCTTATCACGTTACATGCACACATTTCATTATGATGCAACAAGCAGATTTGTTAGATGAATATCAATCTAGAGTAAGCTTGAGGCTGGCGGAAAACCTAAACATACTGCTCCTGTATAGCTTGGATCGGTTCTTGTAAGTAATCTACTTAAATCGTTATTTTTTTATTACATTACATTAATAATAAATGAGTAACTAATAGCATGTAACAAGAGTTAGCTACACTTTATGGTCAATTCCTGCCCTTTAAGTGTATATCATTTTGGATATTCAATTCAAGACTACATATTTTTTGCTGAAATTGTTCACTATTGAAAATGATGTTTTCAGAGTCTTTTTGATAATAACAACGTTTCACTTCAATATGTGCACATTACTGATTATAGCTACCACTTGAGATTTTCAGGTGCTGATTTTGAACAATGTCAAAGTATCAGTCATACTTTTAGCAGTAATGAACTGACTAGTAGACCAAGATACAAGATCCATCTCTGTTATAATGTAAATGAAAAAATAGGTATATTTCTAAGTGAGTGTGTCTGGGAGTGTGAAAGGCCCAGACAGAGGAACAATGACAGCTGTCTGTCTGTCTCTGCCAGGACCTGACATACATCCAAGATGCAGGGTCGCTGGACTACCCCCAATTACCCCCAATTCCCCCATTGACATTTGTGCAAAATCAATAAAAATGATCTTCGAGTCCATACGCCATTTGGCAGCTCCATCTTGTGGCGTCTTCTTTAGAATATAGAGGCCATACTGTACAATGGAGTAGCCAGGCGCATGTAATTTGTCAGGCTAATCTCCAGCACTCTTACATTGATTTTTCCCTCATTCCTGACTCCTTAGCCTCTAGTCATTATGAGCACAAAAACTAACTTAATCATATAGTGTGTTAATGTACGGGTCACAATAACCTCAATTTCTTTGCCCTCTGGTAATTTCAGGATTTCTTTTGATTTTCTTCTGAAATCTTTTTACAGGTCATTGTCCTTTTACTTTGGAAAATGGAAAATGTAGAGTTGCGCAAATGTTGGCCTAACCCTTTTCTGAACCAGAATGTACAATCTCTTCTTCTCTCTCCTCGACTCAATTATGTTTAATAAACTGTATGTTTGATATGATCATACACAAGTATTCTCTTCAAATGTATTTTTATATGCCATTAGAGAAAATATTGTTATTCTGTTATTTTAATTACTTCATCATTTGTGTTTTGAATAATCACAGTTGTCGAACCCTATGGAATTCTACAAAAATTATGAATATGGCCTTAGTATAGCCAACCTGAGAACGCATAACATCGAAACACTGTTTCAGCGCTAATACACAAAGCATATTTCTACATCTAACAAAGCTACTGTACTCAGTCCTGAATAAAGTATGCCATTCTAAGGAGCTTGCTGGCTACCTCATGCCTAGATGATTACCTATAATATCCATTATGGATTTAACCCTTCTCCTACCATTAATCCGATTGAGAGACTACTCTAGATTGTGGTGATGATAATGTTGTTGGTTTGTCTTTGGATTACAATCCACTCCAGTTCAGAGTTACATGTTAAGTAGGTTTCCTCTATACAGTAGCTGGTATGACACATAACATACTGTTATACACATGCCATTCAGAACAATGGTTCTCAAAGAGCATGACAACGTGCCACAGCACTAAGCTTATTACTTTATTCACCTTCCCAGTTGTCTGCTTAAAATGCCACATACCTATAGGGGTTGCTGTCACTATCAGGAACCTTATAAATAATCCAAGCATATCCTGCGCTATCACAAGCAACACACTTTGAATCTGTATTTTTGTGTTGTTTGCCAAAAGTATCTTTTACACCAAAGCTCTTGAAAAAAAAACTATTGTGGCATGTGTGTCACCCACTCTCTTAAAGGCTTTAATCCTCATGTGCTTATCTGCTCCAGTCAAATGTATTTCTTATCGAAGAGAGTGAGGGGAGCCTTCTGACAATACTGCTGTTATCAAATTTCTTCAGCCGAGTCCCTGTGTCATTCAGCAGTCAGATGGTCTCCAGTTTGATTGATGGATGGGCTTCCCAACAAATAAAATGGGGATCAACAGCTTTGCGCCTCTCTCCCCTTCGGAGACCCGAGTGAAACATTCCTCTGTAACAAAGGCGGGATTACGGATGCATTAGCTCTCCATCGACCACGGCCTCCTGCTCCTGTCAATACTTTGCACATAATAACCTGAAGCAATGATAAGGAAACAAAAGGCAGGCGAGATAGGAGCCGGATGGGAAAATAAATCAATAGGAGTGAGGGAAAGTTTTTTCAAAGACACACTGTCAGGCCTGGGGAATAATTTTTCGGACGATGCTGTGGGATAATGCCCCCTGACATGAGGACAATGAGCCCTCCAGGCCCATCAGGGGACTGCGTTGGTCGTCGGCTGGCCTTGATAGCACCAGGAAGATAAGAGGGACAGGGAACGGTCAGGGAGAGTCCTCTCAGACCCACTCACAGGGACACAACACACAGGGCTGTGCTAGACCCTCAACCCTGTGGCATCCTCAATGCTCCTTCTATTAGTCTCTATCGTTATGCAATATGTATTTTAATTAATCACTGGTGCACTGAGAGAGCAGAGTCCACATAGCTCTGCAGAGGCTCCTCCTGAGTGTCTGTCTGAACATATCAAGGTTACATTCAAATTTCCTATAGCCGCTCCTGATCAGGTTCACTTCTTCTCTGATAGGTCACTAATGTGATTTATGGCTCTATGTGGCACATTTCTGGAATAGTATACATATTTTCCATTTACCAACCCTGAGCGGCTACTGGAAGTGTATAAGGACCATCTCCATAAAACTGTATTCAGTGACAAAGAAACATTATGGAGGATTTGTTGGTTCACAAATCTGGGTTATACAGTACTAATAACTGGACGAGAAGAAGTCCGGGTAATTGTTTCCCCCTTACTAAATAATTAATTTCTTACTGTTTCACTAACCAATCATATGTCTGGGGTTGGGAGGTGCAAGTAGTAAAGAAAGAAAGAAAGAAAGAAAGAAAGAAAGAAAGAAAGAAAGAAAGAAAGAAAGAAAGAAAGAAAGAAAGAAAGAAAGAAAGAAAGAAAGAGAACTCAGGCTCTGGAAAATTAATGAGAAATTAGAAAAGATGGCTATGCATGTTCTGTCTGCAGAGGGCTGTCACACAAAGACACAATAAACCCTCGGAACAAACAGGCACTTAAAAACACTGTCCAGAAACAGTGAGCAAATTCAATTACAGAAGTAATTAGAAGATATAGGGCAAGGCTGCCTTTTGGGACTGTGCCAGAAAACATGAATTAATAGTAGTGAATAGGAGGAGGCTGTCCTGGTAATTAAGAGGCAATCACCTATGTCAACGAATACCTAAAAAAAAACACAGGATGGAAACTATGAATTTAGTGATCAAAAATATTTTAAAGATGACTGATAGAGCAAATTCATTTTAAAAGACTCATTTCTGGAAAGATAGCAAGACAATTGCACATGATGTGCTCCTTCTGGCATTTATATTGCTAATTACATTTTGATAATTTGCAGAGGAATTTTAGAATTATCTGTAAAACAGCAAAGGCAGCATTTGGCAAATATTGTCTGTACTGTTTAACCGTGCTTACAGTACTTGCACTGACAGAGATCGTATATAAGCCAGTCTTCAAACTGAAACCATTCAAAGCAAACTGAGAAAAAATTTACACTTTCACTTCAACTTCTCTTATCATTCATGTGTGCATCCTCCTAATGAGACAATAGCAGCAATTAAATGACCAGATAAGAATAAAATAAATAATAACTTTGATGATTTACCTCCCATGGGGAACGCTATCATTTCTGCCTGCTGAATTTTGTACCACCACACACTGCGTTTGTAAACTAATTAATCCATTGACAAAGTTCCAAAAGATTAAAAAACTTGAGCTCCATAAAGAGGTAACAGATAGAGAAAATGAAATAGAGTTGCGGATTTAAAGAGTGTTGGAGTAGCTAAACAACAAGCCACATTACACTGTGAAAAATAAAAAAAATTGTACCCTACGCAGAGCTTATTGTCAACATAATGATATTCCTCTCATCCAATGGTTCTCAATCATAATCATTCTTATTAATCATCCATTTCTAAATAATGTTATGTGTGAGTGTGTACACTGCTGGAACACCACTGGTAAGACTTGGTTCACACAGAATATTGGAGAAATGCTATAGACTGAGAACCTAAACTTTGAGCTCTATTCATTCATAAGCACCTGATACTGGAGCATATAAACAGAGAGAAAACACCTAGCAATGAAGCATCGAAGTGGTCCTTATACCCTGAGTAGAAATAATGTAAGATCAAGCTGTAGTCTTATAATTTTCATCATATCTATCTTTTGAAGGAAATTAAATGGGGACCAAGCAAGGGGCTCCAATTAGATGAATTTTAAGTTCAAGATCTTTAAAGAGGATTAGCCTTTCTTTTTTTCCATACACAAAATGTACATATTCATACGCGTTAGAATTTAGAGCCACTTTATGACTGATGAGAGAAAAATTCCACTTAATATTAACAACAGTGACGATATGGGGTTATAAAAGCCCAATAGCCTGAAGGGGATGGATAACACCAACATGCTTTCACATTTCAATGGGGAACTAGTCCTTTATTTACAGCAAAAGGTATATCATTTACTGCCGAGTGTGAAAAGTGGATGGACATAGGCTGGCCCTCATAGTTCATCATCATCGCCTAGAGCTGCATGCTGAAAGACCAATTATCACTTAAATGGAGTTAAAGCCAAAGATGGACTGTCATGATCAACATTCTATTTTCCTCCCAGTCTTGAGGAGGCATCGCTCTGAACCAAAGACCCAAAACAAACTTAACTGGAAATGTGATTAGTGTTTAAAGTATCCAAATCATTAATGATCAAACACGGCACTCCGTTTTAGCACGGTCATGTGAGGCAGAGATTATACATGTGATCTGGGGGCTTAAACGATTTAGTCAATTATGAACGTTATCTAAAATGCTTTAATTTCCTATTCAGCCCTTCCATAGGAGTGTCATTTTGTCAATGATGCGTGATTAAACCCAGATTGCAACAACGTGCAATCGGTCACATCTGGTGGCAGGGGGACCTGAGATCTTAACGAAGGAACGAGGGAGGATTCAAACTTTCCCTCTTCAGCCTTGGCATCCGATTAACACCAGGCTTTGGTGGGATGCCAGCAATGGGGCCATCTGTGTCCCTTAACCCTCAAGATGGCAGATGTAGAAGCAGATTGATTTTTGATTCAGCTGTAAACACAATGAACATCAAGTGTGAGCTGTGACTTGCTACCGTTTCCTGTCATTTTCTGCCATTCTAAATGAGGCAATATATCACATCTGTAGCCAAATTACATCACATTCACTCTATACAGGAGGGAGAATTTACCTACAATAGAGACTAGGGTAATTACTTATCCAGATAGCTAACTTTAGAAAAACATTTTCTGTATCATTTTATTCAAACTAGCCATCAGTTAGTTCCAAAAATCTTTAACAATGTTTGGATTTAGCGATGACAAAGTGACATTACTTCCTATTGATCTCATGCTATGGTTTTACGTGATATCAGGTGGAACCACATCAGAGGTAAGCGTGTCTGGATCGAGATCCTCTCCAGTTCCTCTAGCTTGGCCTGCAGGTCCCTGGATTGTCCTGCAGGATGACATCATAGCTGAAGGACTGTTTAAGCGGAGATGCATGCTGTTGGGCCTCCGTGATGCACCACGGATCTCCACCAGGGCACTCCCCATCCCAATCCCTTCTACTGATTACAGGTCTTCTCCACGGTCAGGTGACCAGTCTCAGAGTAAATTACAGTCTCCCCTTTGCGTTTTCTTTTGTAATACCGAGCTCCGTATCTTAGCCCCTGCCTGCGCCTCACCGACTTCCATTCTATGTCCAAATGACCGTGTTTTTGTGGTGGTAATGGCTCTCATTTTCTCAGCGCCCCATGGTGGCTTCACTTTTCATCAGCCTGTGAGTGGTGGAGACTCCTCTGGCCCCAGAGAGAGGGCTGGTGGTGGGATAGTGTGTTCTGTGGGCTAATAAGGCTCTTCTCAGCTCTGTACCCAATCTTCTCTACCATACATATCAGCATACAGCCAATGACACCTAACACCCCCAAGGTTTCTATCAGAGATAGTGACAATCACAGCAGAGGTCTTCGTCGCCTTTCCAATCCAAAACAGTCCCAGCTGCAGTCCCACTAACATGTTTCAGTGACTGGCTTAATATCATCCAAATGAGCAATTATGACGTGGTATAACAGAATGACATAACATATTTCATTGTATGGGGTGAACTGCAAAAATGCTGAATATCTCGTAAAAATGTTATTCACTTATGTCTCTCCCACCATGGGAAAGATCTGACCCATCTGAAATGTCCCCAAATTCCATCAGAAGTTGAACATTAAAAACCCATACATCTTTATTTTGAGACAGTCCAGCCCTTTGTGATGTGAGCAGCACAGTCACCCTTTTCCCATGTGGGAGAGGAGAAGTGTCCTGCCTGCTGTTGACCTCCAGCCCCTGGTCTGCCTGCCTGTCATCCATCCCCTGGGGACAAGCCAGCACTTCCAGGCTCCCTCTGGACACTCCAGAAATCTCTGTCATCCAACATACAGCCTAGCACACCCACAGACATGCACAGACACACACAAAGAAAGACATAGACTCTCTCTCTCACACCCAAACACACACGCGTTCATGTGCGCGGGCAAAGCACACAAACACACACCTCACTGTGTGTTTGACTTTCTGCATATTGAAAGAGATTTACACTGACAGCAAAATCCCACATTTCAATCATCTGTGTTATCCCAGTACAGTTAGTGGCAGACCAAATCTGCTATTCAAAAAGTATTATTGTTAATCTAACTGCCATTTGATTTCCCTCTAATTCTGTTTCCCTTATATCCCTTCTTTGAACAGGGAACAGTTTCAAGTACTGACCAACATGCAAGCAGAATTCCTGTGATGCCCACTGAGCTGCTGGGCCTGGCTGGGCCTGGCTGGGCCTGGCTCGGCCTGCAGGTCTGCCACATACAGATCATGCCTAAACACTCTATTCTCCTCTACTGGAAAAAAAACTATCCCCTCTCATTTCAGCACTGACATCCCCAGCATGATCTGGAAACTGGAAAGTAGTCCAAACTGAGGAAAAGTTAGATAGGGCTTATCTGATATGAATGAACTGACTAGATTTACCACAGTCACCTGTATTTGTTTTCAAACTGAACCTTGAAAAAAAACTAAATTGCACACATTTCCAATTGCACAAGTTATTTGGACTGTTCATGCAGCTAGCTACTTTCTTCCATCCTGAAAATCTTGAAAACGATTCACTGTTCTGAAACAGGCGTAGATCAGACATCACACAAGCATGGCGCTTCATGTGGAGAGGCTACTGTGGTTCTCTTTGTGGACTGAGGGGGGAGGATTAATTCCTCCTATGTTAATGTAGAGTAAATTCCTTGTTGGGATGTGGCGCCTGCCGGAAGCTGCCGATGGCCGGTGTGAGCCAGGGTCAGGGCCACAGCAGGAGATTAGGTTCTCTCTCCGCCTGTATAGAGAGGGAGAGGAGCGCAGCGCAATGAGGGGGATTTGCGCTCTCAACCCTGAGGGTAGATGTTCACATCACAAAAAGCCCCACCGCAAATTGCACGTATTGAATAGCTAATTTGGCAGTCTCAGTTCAGAGGGGCTTGAGAGGAGAGAAGAGTGTGAGGAGGATGAACACAAAGCTGCAGAAAACAAAAGGCATCAGCTCCTGCGAGGTTAGGCCTGGATGAGGAGAGCTGCGCCCGGCACGGCAAGAGGAGAGGAAGGAGAGGGTGGGCTGGGGGGCTTCCTGGATGAGGGGCATGCCGGCAGCACACAGAGCATTAGTGAGCCTGCTTAGCCCCTGCTCAGCCCGCACTCATTGTTTTCTGACTGGCCACTACCTTCATTAGCACTGGAGTAGCTAGTCGGCTATAGAGCAGAGCACAACTAATGAGGACAAACAGTCAGTCATCAGTGTGCCATTCTCACTACATCATCATCAAGTTACTCACACTACTCTCAACTTTTTAGCCCTGGTTTGGTATTAGAGCTTGCGTGCAACCCAGGTAAAGAAAATATTTTCAGATTTCTTAACAAAACCCAATGGTGATTAAAAACTATAAATTGTCTCATTTCAATCCCAGCTGGGGAAGAGTTGCTTGCTACTTCGGCATAAATGACTACAAATATGCCCAAAATGAGAAGGCTAGGCATGTACACAAGATTAGTAAAGTTGTTTTGAAGTCTGATTGCAAATAAACTAAATTCCTGTGATGAAAGTGCATTTGTAACATGTTAAAGCTGACCAAAAGCACCACTGAGATTATGACTGAGAAAACAGCAGAATAGAATGAGAGTTTTAAGCTCCAAAACCTAAGAAAATAATACTCTTAAATTACCACAACAAAAGCAGGATAGCAATAGTAAATACATTAAACATAACAATAATATTATTTGAAGGCAAGTGTATTTATATAATATGCCACAGAGTTAATCTACAGTGTATAATGTTGGTAAACCACTGGTTTATCAATTCAGTGAATCTGTTTTAAAAAATGTTTCCGTTATATTGTGTTTCTTCTTTGATTGGAAATCCTTAAAAGGATAGTTCGGGATTTTGGCAATGACTTCCCAGAGTCCGATGTGGATACCATTTTTATCTTTCTGCGTCAAGTATGAAGGAAGTTAGAGGTCGTTTCGCAAGCCAACGCAAACTAGCGTTAACATAATGACTAAAAGTCTAAAGGAAAAGCTAGCATTCTAGCTGTTCCCATAGACTTCAAGTCAGTGGTCCTCTGTAGCTCAATTGGTAGAGCATGGCGCTTGTAACGCCAGGGTAGTGGGTTCGATCCCCGGGACCACCCATACGTAAAGATGTATGCACGCATGACTGTAAGTTGCTTTGGATAAAAGCGTCTGCTAAATGGCATATTATTATATTACGCTAATGCTAGTTAGCAATTGTGCTACTGCTAGTTAGCAACTTCCTTCAAACTGCACACAGAGACATAAAAATGGTATCCACGAGTTCATCGGACTCTGGGAAAGTAGATAAAGGGCTTCATTGCCAAAATCCCGAACTATCCCCTTAACAATTATTATAGCCTATATGAAAACAATACAAAATTGCTATGTTTTACCGCAATTTCCGTGGATTTTATGGGTTAATAGTTTTGTAGCACAACATCCACATCCGCTGCTTTTAGAGTAGAAAAGTTTGAGTGAATGGAGCTGTTGCCAGCAGCCATATCTTCTCATCTCCCTCCACTACACCCACCAGCCCCCATCACCAACTTCATGTCCATGCTAAAACACCAGGCATGGAAACAGATGTGCTTTTTGGACCGAAACATACGTGAAACATAAAGGAGAGCGCATCCACTGTCCGCCAGGCTTTCCATCACTGGACCACATTAACATATATTTATTTTAAAGAATGTAACTTTCTTGCACTGCCGACAACTTGGCCTTTTGTTAGGGCGTACTCTCACTGAGTGCATGTAATGGCTGAAATGGATGATGAAGAGACCAAGGGAGGAAAGAGATACACAAATGCACAAAGGAGTCCTAAGAAAGGAGCCCTGTAATGTGGTACTCTGCTGCTCAGACCTGTAGGGGTAGGAGGCAGCATCTTTACGGTGTATCCAGGCAGCACTAAAATCCACTGTCGGTGCCCAATCAGGGCCATTTTTTCTAGCCGCAAGGGCTCCTGCATCCCTGCCTTTACACTACACTGGAAACCCTTTGTACTAATTGCTAGATTGTACCAGATTTTCTAGTTCAGTTCTACCCTATAATTGTCTGACAATGATGGGCAAGGAAGGGGAAAACTTCAGGCTCCAGCGTTGTGCAGGGCTGTGGATTAAAAATGACTCAAGGAAGTGTGTGTCGGTGTGTGCGTGTGGTATGTGTTTGTGTTGAGAGGGGGGTGGGGGTTAAGCCAACCAAAACGGTCTCAGTCCCCCCTTCAACTCCTTGTTTCCGTGGAAGCCAACGTCAAGCAGCCCGAAGCCACTGAAGCGCACTCTCCAGCGAGCACGGCCGAGAGGAGAGCCAAGCCTCCCTTCTATCCTTCTATCCCACCACCACTACCACCACCCTACTTCAAACACACATCCTCCTTGCACCTCTTCTCCACCACACACTGACACACCACCATTTAGAAAGACGTGCTTACAAAGTAATACTCCCAATCCTCTCACAGAATTAACTTAGCTGGGATTGGAAACACACTAATAACTCACTTAATATGAGTTATATATTAATATGTACATCAATTACAGAAAAACAATACACAAAATCAGTAATAACTGCATAATATAATACGAAGAATTTCCAATATTGATTTGAGAAATACTACTACAGTCATTCCTTGGTACTGCAATTCAAAGTCTCTCTTTTGCTTCAACAAATGACTTTAAGCTGCACATTAAATTAGACATTTCCTCATGTCATCTAAGTGAGAAGTGGCCCACCCCCATTCAGACAGGCTGGCTACAGTCTGTCACTCTGCACACTAGCGGCTGAAGAAAGGAGAAATAAATAAACGTTTGAGTGAAATGAATGTGCACCTTTCAGCGAGAGACATAACTCTTTTACATTTGTGCTGGTGCAGGTGCCAAAATGAAAACGGTACCATCATAGACCAGCCCTGTCGCCCTTGCCCCCTCCAGGTGCTATTCTAGTCTACAAACAGCAGTAAAGTAAGAGACAGATCACATAACAAAGACACCTTGCCTGCCACGAGCTGCTCTTGCCCCACTCTGCCCAGACCTGCACCACCTCAGGAGGTATGGTTATTGTTAATCTGCATTCCAAATCAAAACATCCAGCATGCTCGTCTTTAGTCGTTCCACACACTCAATGCCTATATTTGCACCTGAGCACAAATTTCATCACAAGGCCAAAGAACCAGAAAGAAAGAGGGAGGGAAAGGCAGAGACAGGGGAAAGGAGAGAGAGAGAGACCAGCATACTGTAGCTTGACAAGCGGAGAAACAGCCATGCAGTAGCAGTCAGCGGACAGCTTACCTTTCCCCCTCACTGCTCTAAGAGCCTAGACCTGCACATCCATGGTTCTCTCCCCCTGAGCCCATATGGAGTGAAGCAGGGCCGCCTCATGACTCCCACAGCCCGGCAGCCCAGCGCTTTAGCAACTAGAAGAGCACAAGACTAAAATGTCTTCCTCTCTGCCTCAGCCTGCCTTAGTGCAAGGGGAGCTAGGAATGCACTGGCTATAGACTTTTGTCCAAGCTGTAGGTCTTTTTTTAGTGAGGCAAGATTAGTTCATACAAAACTCAACAATACAGCACTGAAACTCATTGTTGATATTCAACATTTTTCACATAGCGGAACAGAATAGACAATACGGTAGCTAGGAAACCATGGGCTGGATTACAAGTTGATGATATCTCATCCTTTCGCAGGCCTGTAATCCTTTCATTGAGTGGCGGACAGAGCAGACGTAAACCAAAATCAATATCAGTGGAACTGGACTGGGGGTGAGGGGCTGTCAGGATGTTTTCACATTGCTGCACGCTTCACAATAATTTTTGGGGGGTGGATTCAGACCAGACAGGCTTTACACTACAGATCTGCTCCACTTGGAGATAGCCCTGAATAGACGCTTCCACATAAGCCAGTCTTAGCTCTCTTTCAAAATGATGACTATCACTAAATACTGTACTGCTATAAACATGTGTGCTTGTTACAGTACAACATAACAAATCAGTGTGCAAAATTGTGCCCTTCCCTAAAACATTTTTACAACACAAACAATGTGTTTTTATGAGAAATATGTTTCAGGAAGAAAAAAAGAAACACTGCCATGCACATGCATTTTAATTGTAATATAATTTGAGCAAATATAATAAACTACATTTGCACATGCATTTAAGTAATAAACCAAATGAGCCCTTAAATGTTTGCAAATTGAACATCAACATTACAGTTAAACATATTGTCACACAGGTATGAATTATTCCAAGTTAAAACCACTGCAGCAGGTGAAGAGTAAAAGGCTGATGAGAGATCTTACCATGGCTGCTATACCTGTGTGCCTGATCCAGACCCAATTCCACACCAGCTGCCACATTTTCCCAGGGCTCCTGAATACTCTAGATAGCCAGAGAGAGGGGATTGTTCAACCCCTTCCTTTTCATCACCTCTGCAATTGACCAATTGACAACTGATTGATGGTTATCTTTTCACACCGACAAAGGGAGAAATTACCATCTCTAAATCTATGTACAGTAAAAAGGCCCAAGAGTAAATTACATGTTGCTCAAATTCCTCCTTCACTCAGTCCGCACGATGGCAGGCAAACAAAAAAGTTTCCTTTTTGTCACTTCTGGGGCACTGTAGACTTGGCCTTCCCTGCCAACTGCACAGAGAACTTGACAGCTTCTTTAAATGGGGTAGCACAAAGGGCCTTGAATGAGGGATGGTACCAGGCCGGGCGGCCATTCTCCAGAAAGGCTCCTTTTTTGCATTGAAAACAGAGGGCTTGTGAAAAAACAGATAAGCCATATCTGAATAAGAGCTGGGACACTGCGAGTGACCTTGGGGAGGGGGAGATTCTATGTAGCTAAGCTTTTCAGACAAGCACAATGCCTTCTCTGCATCCAAATAAACAGGCCAAATACAAGCAGCACAGTTGCTTATCAAACCTCTGCTTGGTTGAGTCACCTTTTCATGCAGTGCTCACTGTGTTACATCGGTCAGATAAAACAGTGGAATACATCAGGTGCCCTCCTGAAATGATTACATCTACTGTACATACTTACACAGAACTATTACACTAACCATGACTACCCAACGCAATGACAGTGACTTGTGAGACAAACATTATTTAGCTCAATCTACATAGCACATAACCCCCATCTCTGCACGTCCTGCATGGACTTCGAGTAAGAAAGGAGGCATGGAGGAGTAGGAGTAGGAGGATGTCTGGGGGCCAGTGATGGAGGCAGCCCCAGCCCAGAACAGGGGCCAGGGCTGGCATCTCCTCTTTGTATGGAAGCACAATCCTCAAACACCCCTTTTCCTTTTCACAGACTCTCAATCAGAGCAGATGGGACCCAACCAAGAAGGCATCAACTTTGGAGGAGGAGAGTCCTCTATTCAAGGATCCCAGTTAGAGAGAGAAGCTTCTCTGTCAAATAGCCCAGTGTTTAAGCATGTTGCTAAGACACCAAACTCAACGTTATCTCTGAAAATTTACCTACAAAACAGAAAGGAGCAAACTTCGTCCTAATTCTTTTAATTTGTTTGATTTTAATTCCCAGATACATGATGCGTCGGCCATGTTTTATTAATGAACCGCTGTAGGGAACTCTTCAAATTTATATAAACAAATTGATAACAGGAGAAGGGAAGCAAATGGTGTAGATATTGGCACCATGCGGTTTCCCTCCACTTGGGTACCAATCTGTTGGGTTTAATTGTTCATTCATGGTATGAATACTTAAATACGTGGCTCAGCATGAGGTCAGGATAATAACTACATCCTTAGCAACTGAACCCAAATTGCTACTCATTTCATGTTACCATGGAAATATTCCACAATGTCTATGATTACACTTCTGTCTTACATATTGAGGCATACTGTAGTCTGCAATGGACACATCTCCACACACACTACCATTCTCTCTCCTTTCTCATTCCCTCTCCCCCTCTCATACATACAGGCTTGTTCCCTTTAGCAATATCTTGATATAATTGGTGACATTTTATCCTAATAAAATCACATGAAAAATAAGAATCAAATCAGAGATATATGTGCCTAAAAACAAAGAAAGCTAGTGGAATCAAACCAAATCGAATGATTTGTCGTGAAGAGGGCACAACAAAACCTATTCCCCCTCAGGAGACTGAAAAGATTTGGCATGGGGTCCTCAGATCCTCAAAAGGTTCTACAGCTGCACCATCGACAGCATCCTGACTGGTATGGCAACTGCTCAGCCTCCGACGCAAGACACTACAGAGGGTAGTGCGTGCTGCCCAGTACATCACTGGGGCCAAGCTTCCTGCCATCCAGGACCTCTATACCAGGCGGTGTCAGAGGAAGGCCCTAAAAATTGTCAAAGACTCCAGCCACCCTAGTCATAGACTGTTCTCTCTGCTACCACACGGCAAGCATTACCGGAGCGCCAAAACTAGGTCCAAGAGGCTTCTAAACAGCTTCTACCCCCAAGCCATAAGACTCCTGAACATCTAATAAAATGGCTACCCAGACTATTTGCATTGCCCCCCTCCTCTTTTACGCTGCTGCTACTCTGTTTATTATCTATGCATAGTCACTTTAATAACTCTACCTACATGTACATATTAACTCAATTACCTCGACTAACCGGTGCCCCCACACATTGACTCGGTACCGGTACCCTCTGTATAAAGCCTCACTATTATAATTTTTACTGCTGCTCTTTAATTATTTGTTACTTTTATTTCGTATTATTTTATATTGTATTTTTTGTGATTATTTTTTATATTTTAATTTTTGGTATTCTTTCTTAAAACTGCATTGTTGGTTAAGGGCTTGTAAGTAAGCATTTCAATGTAAGGTCTACACCTGTTGTCTTCGGTGCATGTGATTTGATTTGATACAATTTTCAATTCTAACTCTTAAATCCATCTTGGCCATCTGTTCCTGCATGTTGTGATCCTCAGGTCAGAGCCACTGATTGAGAAGAGGACTGAACAAATCAGTGATGGACAGTTAGACACACAAGGAACATCTCAGCCATTACACTCTATCTATCACATATCAGGCCTGGCGTAAACACAACCTGTGCTCTCACCACGTCTCTCAGAATCGATCGCCTCCTGCCACAACATCCACAGTAACACAGAGCACATTGAAAGACCATGACGGCAGGCATTCACTTGTAAAAGGTAGAGCAGACTTGTTTGTCGAGTACAACCATACAGCGTTATCATTTTCTTTACTCTCTACTCTGTTTTTAATCAAATTAGCTTTTGCAGAAAAGGTTAAAACAAAACAATAAATAGGGCATTGCCATAAATATATTTGTGTATGTGTATATGTATGTGTTTTACCATTGTGGCGTGATTTGTGTGTGTGAAATATCCATGATGGAGCCTATAGGAAATGCTGGATGCCTGCCTGTGCCAGTGCCAGCCCCTGAGGCCTCTGTACCCTTACCTCTCTGGCTCTCCCTCCATGGGGAAATGTGATTACATGTGTGTGAGGGGTAGGTGCTGAGTAGAGAGCTGCTGACACCCGGGAGGCACACTTTGCAAAGCCTCTTGTCCAAACAAGTCAGATCTGGGGGTGAGGCAAGACACCCCTAATTGTCTCTCTCAGTGTGATCCTGTCAATCAATGAGGATGACGGTTACCTCCGGAGTAACATCCCTGAAATAGCCATCATTACCTTCTCCCAGACCATTATCGATGAAGCGTGATATCATCTGCTGAGTGTATCCACCGCTTTCTAAATCCAGACATCTTTTACGAATATAACTCTCATAATATTTGTAGACGCTAAACTCAATGCAAATTACACAAAGAGGAAAAAAATACTATGATATGATTTGGGTAGAACAGAACATCAGCTTCCTCAGTGGTCTATAGAGCAGTAGAGGCTCCTCAGAGGAGGAAGAGGAGGTCCATCCTACTCGCTGAATTTAATGTATATATTGTTTTACATTAAAAGAAGTTAGCCTTTTAAAATAAAACTATACTAAATATATTCACGTCACCAACTAACTGATTAAAACACAATGAAGGTCTACAGTAGCCTCAGCAGCACCTTCTAGGGTAGCACCATGGTCTTGCCATAGGACAGCTATTTTCCATCCTCCTCTAGGTACGACTTCAATACAAAACCTAGGAGGCTCATGGTTCTCACCCCCTTCCATAGACTTACACAGTAATTATGATGACTTCTGGAGGACATCCTCCAACCTATCAGAGCTCTTGCAGCATGAACTGACATGCTACCCATCCAATCAAAGGATCAGAGAATGAATCTAGTACTGAAAGCATAAGATACAGCTAGCTAGCACTGCATAAAGTGTGGTGAGTAGTTGACTCAAAGAGAGAGAAAGACAATAGTTGAACAGTTTTGAACACATTAATTTCTTAAAAACATAAATAGAAGCAGCAGAGAGAGAGAGAGAGAGAGAGAGAGAGAGAGAGAGAGAGAGAGAGAGCTATATTTAGTTTTTTTCTTCTTCTTAGTTTGCCTTTTCATACTTAGCTAGCTAATGCAGACAAATTAACCTACTCAACAACCTGACTCAAGCAGAAAGGAATAATATTTATGTTAGCTAGCTGGCTAAGGCTATCGAACACTACAATTCTTCCAAGGTAACCTTTCGGCTAATGCAGCCAGTGTAACTGCTAAACTGCTTGCTATACACTGTACTGCATGATTGTACACATGTATTGGATTGTGGGTTTACTAACACGTTAGTTCTAGTAATTATGTTGACTATAACATGAACTAATATGGTGTAGCAGGGGTTGGAACTGGTTCAGGGAACAGAACCGAAAACCGGAAAATAACCAAATGTTTCAAGGAACAGAATCAGACCCGGAACAAAAGTTATCTATAATGTTCCGTTATATTAAAAGCATGGGAACCGGTAAATAACATTCTGTTACGTTCCAGGCATGTTTTTGCAGTACCAAAAAAACGCAACAAAGCTCCTATGCAAAGCCCTACCTCCGTCAATCAGAAACTTCTTCCAGCCTCTGCCTGCCAGCTGGAAATACAGTGGGGGAAAAAAGTATTTAGTCAGCCATCAATTGTGCAAGTTCTCCCACTTAAAAAGATGAGAGAGGCCTGTAATTTTCATCATAGGTACACGTCAACTATGACAGACAAAATGATGAAAAAAATTCCAGAAAATCACATTGTAGGATTTTTTATTAATTTATTTGCAAATTATGGTGGAAAATAAGTATTTGGTCAATAACAAAAGTTTCTCAATACTTTGTTATATACCCTTTGTTGGCAATGACACAGGTCAAACTTTTTCTGTAAGTCTTCACAAGGTTTTCACACACTGTTGCTGGTATTTTGGCCCATTCCTCCATGCAGATCTCCTCTAGAGCAGTGATGTTTTGGGGCTGTCGCTGGGCAACACGGACTTTCAACTCCCTCCAAAGATTTTCTATGGGGTTGAGATCTGGAGACTGGCTAGGCCACTCCAGGACCTTGAAATGCTTTTTACGAAGCCACTCCTTCATTGCCCGGGCGGTGTGTTTGGGATCATTGTCATGCTGAAAGACCCAGCCACGTTTCATCTTCAATGCCCTTGCTGATGGAAGGAGGTTTTCACTCAAAATCTCACGATACATGGCCCCATTCATTCTTTCATTTACACAGATCAGTCGTCCTGGTCCCTTTGCAGAAAAACAGCCCCAAAGCATGATGTTTCCACCCCCATGCTTCACAGTAGGTATGGTGTTCTTTGGATGCAACTCAGCATTATTTGTCCTCCAAACACGACGAGTTGAGTTTTTACCAAAAAAGTTCTATTTTGGTTTCATCTGACCATATGACATTCTCCCAATCCTCTTCTGGATCATCCAAATGCACTCTAGCAAACTTCAGACGGGCCTGGACATGTACTGGCTTAAGCAGGGGGACACGTCTGGCACTGCAGGATTTGAGTCCCTGGCGGCGTAGTGTGTTACTGATGGTAGGCTTTGTTACTTTGGTCCCAGCTCTCTGCAGGTCATTCACTAGGTCCCCCCTTGTGGTTCTGGGATTTTTGCTCACCGTTCTTGTGATCATTTTGACCCCACGGGGTGAGATCTTGTGTGGAGCCCCAGATCGAGGGAGATTATCAGTGGTCTTGTATGTCTTCCATTTCCTAATAATTGCTCCCACAGTTGATTTCTTCAAACCAAGCTGCTTACCTATTGCAGATTCAGTCTTCCCAGCCTGGTGCAGGTCTACAATTATGTTTCTGGTGTCCTTTGTCAGCTCTTTGGTCTTGGCCATAGTGGAGTTTGGAGTGTGAATGTTTGAGGTTGTGGACAGGTGTCTTTTATACTGATAACAAGTTCAAACAGGTGCCATTAATACAGCTAACGAGTGGAGGACAGAGGAGCCTCTTAAAGAAGAAGTTACAGGTCTGTGAGAGCCAGAAATCTTGCTTGTTTGTAGGTGACCAAATACTTAATTTCCACCATAATTTGCAAATAAATTCATAAAAAATCCTACAATGTGATTTTCTGGATATTTTTTTCTCAATTTGTCTGTCATAGTTGACGTGTACCTATGATGAAAATTACAGGCCTCTCTCATCTTTTTAAGTGGGAGAACTTGCACAATTGGTGGCTGACTAAATAATTTTTTCCCCCACTGTATTTGCCAGTGTGTGTGCATGTAGGCTACCTTCCCCTCCCCCTAATGGTTCTGTTCAGAACTAAACGATTGGAAAATAATTTCGGTTCCAACCACTGCTGTGTAGCGGTTAGCGGTTATGGTATGAAGGTTTGGCTTGGAGAGGTTTTTGCGTCTGGTCACAGACAGCTGTTGTGTTGTGCACTGAAGTCCACAAGCAAAGGGAAATGGTGAGAGGAGGAGAGCACGTAGATGCGAGAATTATACAACGAGCAAGGTGATGATGCTGTTTGTGGCTGTTAGTAAAGTGAACTGTGTGTGTATTCATTCCGCCGATTCTGTTGCAAAACATTTCTTAAATGGAAGCAAGCGGGACAAAACGGGGCTGGACCCACCCAAATTTGTCCAATGGAAACTCTCGTTTTAGTTGCAAAACTGAACATTTTGCAACTCTTGGGACTAACAATTACACCCCGGATCAGCTATATGCATGCAAGAGTATGCAAGGCTGTATTGAATGTGTCACTGTCTGTCACCTTGATTACTCCAATTTGTCTCTTGACCTGTGCACCTACGGTTATAAACTTTCATTTTTAGGCTAGGTTGTAGCAACCTCATGATGGGTATAGGGCAAATTCAAGTATCATGTAGTAGCCTAAACCTATTGATGTTCAATTGAGCTGGGTGAATGGAATATGAATGACAGTCATCCAATATACAGTAATAGAAATAAGGCCATGTTCATAATAAAAAAATGGTCCTTCCTAATTTTAAACAGCACCAACCGCCACTGCTATAGAGGCATTCACTTTGGCATTCATATTGTTGATGACAGACAGAGAATCTCAGTAGCAGCAGCCTTCTGTTTTCCTATGGCTCAGTGGCTGTTAGGTTTGATAACTCTGCATTAGGGAGGTGATCTTTGTCAACACTGCCCGGCTGATGTTATTTCTCAGATGACACTATACACATCACTACACTCAATTGGGAACATGACAATGGGAGCATAGGGGTGCAGTGTAACTACATGGACTTCTCCACTGCAGCATGAGAGACTGTAAGGTAACCTGATCTCTGGTCTTCTTGCACTGTCAAATATATATTATTGCAGTCAACGGCCTGCTCATCCCCACCTGGCTGAACCTACACTACTCTTTATAGTTAGATCACTTTACTCTTACTCTTTACACTTAGGCCTACATCTAGACACCAGCATAAAACAGGAATTTCTAGTAATGCTTAAATGTTTTATTGTATTTGATTTTACCTTTATTTAACTAGGCAAGTCAGTTAAGAACAAATTCTTATTTACAATGACGTGAGTGAGTGAGTGAGTGAGTGAGTGAGTGAGTGAGTGAGTGAGTGAGTGAGTGAGAAGGTGGTGTGTGAGTGGTGGGGGGGGGGGCTTTGCTGCAGGGTAAACACAGAGTACAACAGCGAGGCCACACTTATTGTAGCTGGGGACGTGTTCTACAACCACGTGCAACACCCACCCTGGATCATTGCTATTCTCCCTTCCAGGATGGCTATAAGGCCCCCTTGCGCACTCCCTTCGGCAAATCAGATCACACCTCGATTCTGCTCCTACCCACCTATAGGCAGAAACTTAAACAGGAAGCTCCCGTGGTAAAGACTGTTCAATGTTGGTCTGACCAATCAGAATTGATGCTTCAAGATTGTTTTGAACACGTGGACTGGGAAATGTTCAGGTCGCCTCTGAGAATAGCATCAACGTATACACTGACTCAGTGACTGGGTTCATCAGGAAGTGCATACAGGATGTTGTTCCCACTGTGGCGATTAGAACTTATCCAAAAAAACAAAAACTGTGGAAAGATGGCAGCATTCGTGCAAAACGAAAGTGTGAACCACCGCATTTAACCATGGCAAGGTGACTGGGAACATTGACGTGTACAAAGAGACCAGCTACGACCTCCGTACAGCAATCAAAGAGGCAAAACGACAGTACAGGGACAAAGTGGAGTCACAATTCAACAGCTCAGACATGAGACTTATGAGGCAGGGACTCTAGACAATCACGGATTATAAAGGGAAAGCCAGCCACATCGCGGACACCGACACCTCACTCCCGGATGAGCTAAACACCTACTTCGCTTCGAGGAAAACAACATCGAGCCGCCGATGCGGGCCCCCGACGCTCACGAGGACGCTCGTTCTCCGTGGCCAACGTGAGTAAGTCATTTAAGTGTGTTAACCCTAGCAAGGCTGCCGGCCCAGACGGCATCCCAAGCCGCGTCCTCAGAGCATGTGCAGAACAGCTGGCTGGAGTGTTTACGAACATATTCGATCTATCCATACCCCAGTCTGTTGTCCCCACTTGCTTCAAGATGTCCACCATTGTTCCTATACCCAAGAAAGCTAAGTTAACTGAACTAAATGACTATCACCCTGTAGCACTCACTTATGTCATCATGAACCTTACCAAATACCCTAGACCCACTATAATTCACATATCGCCCCAACAGATCCACGGACGACGCAATTGCCATTGCACTGCACAATCCTAGACAACATAAATACCTATGCAAGAATGCTGTTCATTGAATACAGCTCAGCCTTCAACACCATAGTGCCCTCCAAGCTCATCACTGAGCTCAGGGCCCTGGGTCTGTGCAACTGGGTCCTGGACTTCCTGACGGGCCGACCCAAAGTGTTGAAGGTAGGCAACAACACCTCCACCCGATGTCACAGGAAGGCCAAGAAGATCATCAAGGACCTCAACCACCCTAGCCACGGCCTGTTCACCCCGCTACCATCTAGAAGGCGAAGACAGTATAGGTGCATCAAAGCTGGGACCGAGAGAATGAGAAACAGCCTCTATCTCCAGGCCATCAGATTTAAACAGTCACCACTAGCCAGCCTCCGCCCAGTACCCTGCCCGGAACCTTAGTCACTGTTCTAGCCGGCTACCACCCAGTACTCTAACCTGCACCTTAGAGACTGCTGCCCTATGTACACAGAGTCATTGAACATTGGTCACTTTAATAATGTTTACAGACTGTTTCACCAACTTTATATGTACAGTACATACTGTATTCTAGTCTTGGCTCATCCTATATAACTTGTCTTTGTATTTTTATTGTGTGTGTATTTTTTTATTTTGTATTGCTAGGTATTACTGTACTGTTGGAGCTAGAAACACAAGCATTTCGCTGCACCTGCGATAACATCTGCAAATCTGTGTATGCGACCAATAAACTTTGATTTTGATTTGATAAACAAAAGCACCAGTGTGGAGTGGAGGTAAGCCTTTTCACACCCTGGTGAGTGAACAGCAACACTAAACCCTGAGGGAAAGGTGTGAGATGTGAGCTAGGCCACGGACTCCCTTCTCTCAGCAAGGGAGTCTTAGCCCCCTGGCGTGAGGGGGTGAGAGCGTTTCCCAACAGTGTCTGTGCTCAACACCTGGAGGACAGCTTGGTGATAATGAGCCACTAATGGTCTGGGGCCTGATGCAGCATCCTCTGTGGTCATTAACACATTAGTGTGTTATTAAACATGGTGGTAGAGTAGTTTCAATATGGGAGTGACAGGTGGCAAAGTGGATACAATGTAACCTTCAGTGAAGATTTTATGGAGTGAAAAGGCTTACACATAGGAGGTGACAAATAATACATAATGTGATCAATGACAATTCTGAATTACAGGTCCAATGCAGCTGTTTTTATCTCAAAATCAAATATTTTCTGGGTAGCAACTAAGTACCTTATTGTGATTGTTTTCAAATAAAATGGTCAAAAATAAACAAAAATACTTTATTAGCGAAGAGGAATATCTCAAGCAAGAATTTTGCTAGGACTGTCTGGGAGTGGGGAGGGGAAAACTTAAAACTAGCTGTTATTGGCATAGAGTTTTCGGAACTCTTTCTTATTGTTCTATTAACTCATTTACCGCCTGGTGATGTCACCAGACAGGCCAAAATCCCATCCCACCAAAACAGGCTGACATTTCTGGCGGTCTTTTAACAGCTCTTACACTAATAGGGCATTATTATAACTTTCACAATTTCACAGTATTATTCCAACCTCAGTGTGGAAAATATATATAAAACAGGAAAAATCACGTTTTTGACTGCACTGAGCCTTTAAACCATGATGTCATCTAGATTTAGATATGAATCCAAATTAATTAACATTCAACTGATAAGTAACTACCTGGAAATCTCCAGGTAGTAATGGCCATTTCCAATCCAACACAACCATTGATTATATACCGTAGTAAGCATTGAGTTGGGCCATTGTATCCGACAAACGAGTACAAATTGTGGGCCGGCTTAGTCACTGCTTAACCTGCCTAATACTTCCTAATCTCTTTCAGAGTGAGAACCTGTCAAGCAATTAGCATGTTTAAAACAAAGAGCCGGTGTTTAGGGGAGGAGACAGTCGTTTCCACAGATCTGCATGACAGTTTGGCCCCATACACACAGCCAGAACCCCCTGGAACAGCCATTGTTGGCCGCTGGGGAGAAGGGCCTTTGTGCAAGGGTATCTGAAAGGCATTGTCGAGTAGTTGGCACCTTTTGAATATATTGCTGCTGTCGCCTCTGTAATTCCGCATCACAATAAGAGGTGTGTACGCTACCTTTTGTGGGCTGAAGAATCTAGCCCATTTAAAAGGAATTGTTGTCTAACAAAGCTCAGCTTAACACCCACTAAAACATTAACATCAACACTCATTAACAGTCAAACAGGTGGGGAGCAGAGCAGGGCTACCTCTCACACTGGGCTTAGAATAACTAACATGGTATACAGTGCCTTCAGAAAGTATTCCACATTTTGTTGTTACAGCCTGAATTTAAAATGGATTAAATTGAGATTTTGTGTCACTGACCCACACACAATACCCCATAATGTCAAAGTGGAATTATGTTTCTAGAATGTTTACAAATTAATAAAAAATGAAAAGCTGAAATGCCTTGCGTCAATAAGTATTCAACCCCTTTCTTATGGCAAGCCTAAATAAGTTCTGGAGAAAACATTTGCTCAACAAGTCACATAATAAGTTGCATGGACTCAATCTGTGTGCAATAATAGTGTTTAACATGATTTTTTTTATGAATACCTCATCTCTGTACCCCACACATACAATTATCTGTAAGGTCCCGCAGTCAAGTAGTGAATATTAAACAGATTAAACCACAAAGACCAGGGAGGTTTTCCAATGCCTCACAAAGAACGGCACCTATTGGTAAATGTGTAAAGAAAATACAAAAAATAAAAGCAGACATTGAATATATCCCTTTCAGCATGGTGAAGTTATGAATTACACTTTGGATGGTGTATCAATACACTCAGTCACTACAAAGATACAGGTGTCCTTTCTAACTCAATTGCCGGAGAGGAAGGAAACCACTCAGGGATTTCACTATGAGGCCAATGGTGACTTTAAAACAGTTACAGAGTTTAATGGCTGTGATAGGAGAAAACTGAGGATGGATCAACAACATTGTAGTTACTCCACAATATTAACCTAAATGACAGAGTGAAAAGAAAGGAACCCTGTACAGAATAAAAATATTCCAAAACATGCATCCTGTTTGCAATAAGGCACTAAAGTATTACTGCAAGAACAAATGTGGCAAAGAAATTAAATGTATGTCCTGATTACAAATTGTTATGTTTGGGGCATATCCAACACAACACATAACTCAGTAAGTCATAACTTCTCTTCTTATATTCAAGCATGGTGGAGGCTGCATCATGTCATCGGCAAGGACTAGGGAGCTTTTTGGATTAAAAAAAAACGTAATAGAGCTAAGCACAGGCAAAATCCTAGAGGAAAACCTGGTTCAGTCTGCTTTCCAACAGACACTGGGAGACAAATTAAACTTTCAGCTGGACAGTAACCTAAAACACAAGGCCAAATATGCTGGAGTTGCTTACCAAGACAACATGAAATGTTCCTGAGTGGTCTAGTTACAGTTTTGACTTAAATCGGGTTGAAAATCTATGGCAAGACTTGAAAATAGCAATGATCAACAACCAACTTGACAGAGCTTGAAGAATCTTTAAAAGAATAATGTGCAAATATTGTACAATCCAGGTGTGTAAAGCTCTTAGATTCACAGCTGTAATCGCTGCCAAAGGTGATTCTAACATGTATTGACTCAAGGGGTGTGAATACTTATGTAAATTAGATTTTTCTGTACTTCATTTTCAATACATTTACAAAAATTTCTAAAAACATGTTTTCACTTTGTCATTATGGGGTATTGTGTGTAGATGGGTGAGAAAACATTGATTTAATCCATTTTGAATTCAGGCAGTAACACAACAAACTGTGGAATAAGTCAAGGGGTATGCATACTTTCTGAAGGCACTGTATACAGTAATAACAAGATATACAAAAATATTGGTATTTTGACTCAAAATACCAGTTCAGGTCTGACTAATTCTGACCTCAGCAGTTAGCATGACAAATGTAGTTTACGAAAGTTCAATCAGGAAAACTGGCTCTGAATGCTTGTTTAACTTCATCCAGTAAGCATAACATAATTCACTTTGTTTCCTATTCTACGGGCATAGGGCTACCTGCCATCACGTCATCTGGCTCAGAGGATCTTCCCTCAGAGACGAGGCCATTCCCCAAACTATTTAATAAAATGTCATATTGCATTTGTCACGCCCTGACTCAGGGGACTCTATGTTGAGTCAGGGTGTGTATATTCTTTGTTGTGTATGTTCTATGTTGTATTATCTAGTATGTGTATTTCTATGTTGGCCGGTGTGGTTCCCAATCAGAGGCAGCTGTCTCTCGTTGTCTCTGATTGGGGACCATACTTAGGCAGCCTATTGGCACTGTCTAGTTGTGGGATCTTGTTCCGGGTAAGGTTTGTTGTGTGTTAAACCTTAGGACTTCACGTTTCGTTTGTTTATTGTTTTGTCGTGTGTTTATTCAGTTTAAATAAACATGTACGCATATCACACTGCGCCTTGGTCTGACCCGTTTTTCAACGAACGTGACAGAAGATCCCACCAAACGAGGACCAAGCAGCGTGCCCAGGCGGAGCGAGTAGCCATGTCACAGGTGGGCAATTTGTGGTCATGGGAAGAGATATTTGCGGGGAGAGGACCATGGGGTAAGGTAAATGCCCAGGCAGGAGAGGAGCAACGGAAACACGGAGGAGGCCGGTCGAGGAGGAAGCCCGAGAAGCAGCCCCAATACACATTTTTTGGGGGGCACACGGGGTGGTTGGCGGAGCCTAGTGTCAGAGCAGAGCCAACTCCCCGTACTCACGCGAGGAAGCGTATGACTGGGCAGGCTCCGTGTTATGCGGAGCTACGTACTGTGTCGCCAGTGCGCCGGCACAGTCCTGTACGTCCTGTGCTTGCACCACGCACGTGCCGTGCGAAGATGGGCATCCAGCCAGGACGGGGTGTGCCGGCTCAACGCTCCTGGTCTCCAGTACGCCTCCTCGGTCCCGCATATCCTGTGCCAGTTCTACGAACTGTATCACCAGTGCGCGTGCACAGCCCAGTGCGTCCTGTGCTGATGCCTCACACATACTGTGCGGAAGTAGGCATCCAGCCAGGACGGGTTGTGCCAGCTCTCCGCTCCAGACCTCCAGTCCGCCTCCACAGCCCGGCCCGGCCTGTTCCTGCTCCTCGCACCAAGCCAGTGGTGCGCGTCGCAAGCCCAGCCCGGGCTGTTCCTGCTCCTCGCACCAAGTCAGTGGTGCGTGTCGCCAGCCTGGCCCGGCCTGTTCCTGCTCCTCGCACCAAGCCAGTGGTGCGCGTCGCCAGCCCGGCCCGGCCTGTACCTGCTCCTCGCACCAAGCCAGTGGTGCGCGTCGCAAGCCCGGCCCGGCCTGTTCCTGCTCCTCGCACCAAGCCAGTGGTGCGCGTCGCCAGCCCGGCCCGGCCTGTTCCTGCTCCTCGCACCAAGCCAGTGGTGCACGTCGCCAGCCCGGCCCGGCCTGTTCCTGATCCTCGCACCAAGCCAGTGGTGCGCGTCGCCAGTCCGGCCCGGCCTGTTCCGGCTCCTCGCACCAGACCAGTGGTGCGTTTGTCCAGTCCGGCAAGGCCCGTGCCCGTTCCACCGGTGCCTAGTCCGGCACCGGTCAGCTGCTCCACTCCGGAGCCAGAGCAGTCCGCTCCACCGGTGCCTGATCCAGTTCCGGTCAGCTGTGCCACTCCGGAGCCAGAGCAGTCCGCTCCACCGGTGCCTGATCCAGCTCCGGTCAGCTGCTCCACTCCGGAGCCAGAGCAGTCCGCTCCACCGGTGCCTCATCCAGCTCCGGTCAGCTGCGCCACTCCGGAGACAGAGCAGTCCGCTCCACCGGGGTCCAGTCCAGCTCCGGTCAGCGGCTCCACTCCGGAGCCAGAGCAGTCCGCTCCACCGGTGCCTGATCCAGCTCCGGTCAGCGGCTCCACTCCGGAACCAGAGCAGTCCGCTCCAACGGTGCCCAGTCCAGCTCCGGTCAGCGGCTCCAGTCCAGACCATGACGTAAGCCCCTCTCCAGGTTCGGGGTCTCCCACACTAGGGTCCAGACAGGGCCTGGCGTATCGTGGGAGGAAGGAGAGGGGAAGTAGCGCGCCGAGGTCCAGACCAGACCATGGGCGCAACAGGGAGGCGGAGAGTGAGTGGTCGTCACGCCCGGAGCCGGATCCGCCTCCGAGGCGGAATGCCCACCCGGCCCCTACCCTGTTATGTTTATGTTGTGCGGTCGGAGTCCGCACCTTTGGGGGGGTTACTGTCACGCCCTGACTCAGGGGACTCTATGTTGAGTCAGGGTGTGTATATTCTTTGTTGTGTATGTTCTATGTTCTATGTTGTATTATCTAGTATGTGTATTTCTATGTTGGCCGGTGTGGTTCCCAATCAGAGGCAGCTGTCGCTCGTTGTCTCTGATTGGGGACCATACTTAGGCAGCCTATTGGCACTGTCTAGTTGTGGGATCTTGTTCCGGGTAAGGTTAGTTGTGTGTTAAACCTTAGGACTTCACGTTTCGTTTGTTTATTCAGTTTAAATAAACATGTACGCATATCACGCTGTGCCTTGGTCTGACCCGTCTTTCAATGAACGTGACAGCATTCCCTCTTTGTTGTTCATTCAGTTAAGCCTGTACTTGATTGAACTGAACATCATCATCCGGCTTGTATAAAAAAGAGACTAAAATAACAGACTCCACGGCAGCTGTACAGTAGTACCTGTGTGTGGTGAACTAGTCTATAGGCCTATTGCCTAAAGCCCTGAGGACAGCAACCAGCCCCCAGTGTACCTGCCCAGATCGCAGTCCACAGACTCATTCAGTCTATCAATTAGTGATGTGTAAAACAAGGGACCATCATAGTTAGGAGGAATCCAAAGGTTTTCTGTTATCTCACATCCAAATCAGACAGGAGTGGGTTCACTTCAAAGCCCCTCTCTCATGTCATCATGTCACAGAGGCATGATATTGTGACTATGAGCTGACCAAGCTCCACAGACCGCGGCTCCCGGATCCCAGTGTCTGACAGGTTACACCAGGGTTACACATGTACAAATACGGCTGATTGTAGCAAACACACACACAGCCACCTGATCAAAGCCCAACTCCCATCACAGAGGCAATCAAGTGAAAACAAGCCAGTGGTCTGTGGCTCCGCTACTGCAGTACTGCAGCCCACTCTGAAAGGAGCTGTCTGCAAGGCCCACATGGAATAACATAATTATTCCCACTGCAAAATTAAGTGGAATCCCCAATATTACCAAGGATGTTAAATGGCTTTAAAAAATAACCAGCAGTTACAATACAGGATTTCAAAGGGAGGTGAAGTGAATTCTATTCGAGAGGAAATCTATACCTGTCAGCATATTCCCAAAATACAAGAACAGGGTGCAGATATTGACTGTGTATGCACTGCAGTCAGCTATATTTCACTGGGTTTACAGACACCCCTATGAGGTTAATCTGTCTGGAATTAAACAAAAATAATTCATGAAGTAAGATCACTACACTTTAACCTGGACAAAACCACTTTACTGTAATCAAAACCAAACAGATACCAACTGTTGAGAGAGGAGAGAAAAGGTGCTCTTGACCAGGTCAGAGTGACTGAGGAATACAGATGTGGTCATGAGAACATGGGTTCTTCTTAGTGTTCTTCAATAATCAATCTGATTATTGATCATCCTAATGAGGATCAATCACGTTCATCACAGCTCTGACCGGTCCGAGTGGGGGACACACACCAGTAAAACCACTCCACCAAAACACTATCTTTGTTTTTCCTGTCACACTGAAGGTTATCTCAGCAGGCAGTGGGGACGTCAGCTGACAGCCATTTCCCATGATGCCCCAGCAGAAGCCGTCAAGCTGTCCATCCAACTGTCAGGTGACCAGTGGTTCCCATGGTTCCCCCCTCTGCCACTCCATTGAACTGAAAGGCTCTATTATCTCTGCGTGTTGGAGAGGTACTGCTCAGGCTTTGATAAGCTATCACTGGTCCCAGGTGAGCGCTAGCTAACAGCACATCACATCAGGACAAAACGAGCCAGCAACGCCTGGCAACCAAACAGACCCAGCTTTATCACATGTCCACAACACTCAGCAGTACACAGGCTTGTGGTTATAAAAGTGTCTTTGCAAGTGCAATATAAACATCTATCTGTAAAGTAAACAAACACTAAATGTATTTATATCCACTTGATATAACTAGTTTTATCAAAATCTGTGGTGATAAAATATATATTTTCAGCCACATACAGTGGGGAAAAAAAGTATTTAGTCAGCCACCAATTGTGCAAGTTCTCCCACTTAAAAAGATGAGAGAGGCCTGTAATTTTCATCATAGGTACACGTCAACTATGACAGACAAATTGAGACATTTTGTTCCAGAAAATCACATTGTAGGAATTTTAATGAATTTATTTGCAAATTATGGAAAATAAGTATTTGGTCACCTACAAACAAGCAAGATTTCTGGCTCTCACAGACCTGTAACTTCTTCTTTAAGAGGCTCCTCTGTCCTCCACTCGTTACCTGTATTAATGGCACCTGTTTGAACTTGTTATCAGTATAAAAGACACCTGTCCACAACCTCAAACAGTCACACTCCAAACTCCACTATGGCCAAGACCAAAAAGCTGTCAAAGGACACCAGAAACATAATTGTAGACCTGCACCAGGCTGGGAAGACTGAATCTGCAATAGGTAAGCAGCTTGGTTTGAAGAAATCAACTGTGGGAGCAATTATTAGGAAATGGAAGACATACAAGACCACTGATAATCTCCCTCGATCTGGGGCTCCATGCAAGATCTCACTCCTTGGGGTCAAAATGATCACAAGAATGGTGAGCAAAAATCCCAGAACCACACGGGGGGACCTAGTGAATGACCTGCAGAGAGCTGGGACCAAAGTAACAAAGCCTACCATCAGTAACACACTACGCCGCCAGGGACTCAAATCCTGCAGTGCCAGACGTGTCCCCCTGCTTAAGCCAGTACATGTACAGGCCCGTCTGAAGTTTGCTAGAGTGCATTTGGATGATCCAGAAGAGGATTGGGAGAATGTCATATGGTCAGATGAAACCAAAATAGAACCTTTTGGTAAAAACTCAACTCGTCGTGTTTGGAGGACAAAGAATGCTGAGTTGCATCCAAAGAACACCATACCTACTGTGAAGCATGGGGGTGGAAACATCATGCTTTGTGGCTGTTTTTCTGCAAAGGGACCAGGACGACTGATCCGTGTAAAGGAAAGAATGAATGGGGCCATGTATTGTGAGATTTTGAGTGAAAACCTCCTTCCATCAGCAAGGGCATTGAAGATGAAACGTGGCTGGGTCTTTCAGCATGACAATGATCCCAAACACACCGCCCGGGCAACGAAGGAGTGGCTTCGTAAGAAGCATTTCAAGGTCCTGGAGTGGCCTAGCCAGTCTCCAGCTCTCAACCCCATAGAAAATCTTTGGAGGGAGTTGAAAGTCTGTGTTGCCCAGCTACAGCCCCAAAACATCACTGCTCTAGAGGAGATCTGCATGGAGGAATGGGCCAAAATACCAGCAACAGTGTGTGAAAACCTTGTGAAGACTTACAGAAAACGTTTGACCTGTGTCATTGCCAACAAAGGGTATATAACAAAGTATTGAGAAACTTTTGTTATTGACCAAATACTTATTTTCCACCATAATTTGCAAATAAATTCATTAAAAATCCTACAATGTGATTTTCTGGATTTTTTTCTCTAATTTTGTCTGTCATAGTTGACGTGTACCTATGATGAAAATTACAGGCCTCTCTCATCTTTTTAAGTGGGAGAACTTGCACAATTGGTGGCTGACTAAATACTTTTTTCCCCCACTGTAAATGTCACAACTTTCACAAATGAGCATTAGAAACTCCAAGTGTCAATATATTTGTATTCCATACTTCTCTTTACCAATTTCCAATAGCCTACAACTGGTAGTACGCTGTTACAATTGCATACATTTTGTAAGTAATAAAACATAAAATATCATGCAAAGCAATTCAACTAATCTTAATTTGCTCTAGTTTTCATAGTTTCCAATCAGAGAAGAAGAATAGTGTAGCTACCACCACCTTTTGTACAAACACCTCCATACACATCACATTCTGGATTATTATAGTATCTGGGAAATTAAACATGGCACTAAAACCATGCTGCTGTGGAGGTGTGCTGTGTTTACTTCACTCACCCAGAGAGAAACACATACCCAATCAGGTTGAGATATCCTACGGTGCATAGCCCTCAGACATAGCTCCCTGTTCAACACTTGTTGGGTACACAGTTTCATTACCTGAGCTGCCACAGGGCATCACGATATCACCACAAAGCCAAATGTCAGATTGTTTCAGTATCTCCCTCTGCATTTCAGGCTAAAATAATTCACATAATTGTGTAATGCGGCTTTGTGATTGCCTTTGCATTACAACATTGCTATTTTGTTATCATTACAGAAGTGATGGAAGTCAAATTGCTTTTGACAAATTTGTGGATGAAGCCAACCAAAACCATGAGAGATAGCTACCACCATCAGCAACAACAGCTGTGCTGCTCTTGAGGAACGAGACAAAATAAATGAGCTTCGAAATGAGCAGAAAAGATAGCAGAGGAGAGGGGTGGAAAGTCTCATTTCCCATTCAATTGAAAATAATGTTTTTTTCCTCCTATACAGGGTACCATGGAGAGAAAGAAAATTGAATAATACATTTTTTTCTGTTTTCCTCCAGTGTAAAATATCCCTTTCCTATCGTGAAATCTAGTCATATCTTTCCACAGCCTGAATGACACTTTCCCAGTCTCGGTAAAGGCAGTGAAAGGTTGTTTGTTCTGCTAATTAACTTTATTACCCTGATAGCTCCCCACAGCCTTTGACGAAAACAATTACCATCCTTTTTTTCACTGGCAAAAATACTATTAATTAGAAATGGGGCCTGGTCCCTGCCATGTTAGCCTGCCATGTCCCCAAGCCCTCGAGCAGGATAGCATTACATTGTCAGTAGTAATTTAGCTCTCATCTGTCTCTGCTAATTATTGTCACATTCATCAAATTCATCAAGGAAAGTGCTCTCAGAAGGATTGCATATTTGCAGTTAATATAGCATAAACTGGTATTACCCATCACCACATTTGTGATGATGAGAGGGACACAACTTATTCATCCCTAATTAGAGCAAGCTGGGTAATTAATTATACATTCCGCCTTATTACTTCAGAGTCCCAGATATTGTTTGTAGAAAAACTGGAGAGGGAGAGAGGGAGAGGGGAAAGAGCAGGCGAAGCCACGAACCAGAGGGGAAAAGAGGGGGTGACGTATTTTGTCATATGCGCTTTGCTGTAATTCCCACCTAACAAAAGACTCAGAATCAGCGGGGAAATTGCAACTTGTCAGCCGCCAAATAAACTGCAGTAATAACTGATTAATGATCAGCACCTGTGACAAATGCAATGCAAGGCGAGAGACATGCTTCACATAAATAGAGAAAATTCCTAACAAATTCACCAACAAATTACATTTTTAAGACTGCACATAAGAAAGTATAAAACGTTGGTAAGAAAGATATTAGAATTTCAACAAAAATATTTAACATAAGGGCCTCCCGGGCTGTATCACAACCGGCCGTGATCGGGAGTCCCATAGGGCAGCACACATTTGGCCCAGCGTCGTCCGGGTTAAGAAGCGCGGTTTGGTGGGTCATGTTTCGGAGGACGCATGATTCGACCTTTGCCTCCCGAGCCCATTGAGAAGTTGCAGCGATGAGACAAGATCGAAAAAATTATAATAATATTTAACATATTGTGACCATTTCCATGACATAATATTGAGACCTGTTTTTTCCACTGTAAATAGCCCCCTTGTCAAGCAAGGCCAATGTCCTATGTGCACTGCCTAGTCAAAGTCTACACACCCCTACTTATATTTAAAGATGGAAGATGGAATCCGCAAATAGGGAAAACAGCGCCACTGTCCGCCCAACCACCGGCATTATTGTTTTTGCTTTGTTGAGGAAGCGGAGGTGAGCAACATGAAAAAAAACTGTGTTTGTCGTTTGCAGTAACTTCTTTGTTGTTGTAATATCGCAAACAGATGGGGCAGTTTCAACATTAAGGATTATAGCTTTAAAGGGGCAGTACAGCAACATTTGAAATATACTTATTGACAAATAAATAAATAAATCAATTCACTTCAAAATATGGCTTAGTTTTCCTTATTTACTTACCACACAGCCAGCGCTACCATCACTGTTAGTGAAACAATGGGAGTGGTGGGGGCTATAGCAGCATGCTTCAAAAAGGACAGGGATTCTGGTATTTATATCACATTTTCAGTACAATAAAAAACTATCTGATAATACACCAATACAGCACTGTGTATAGTCGTGGTCAAAAGTTTTGAGAATGACACAAATATAAATTTTCACAAAGTCTGCTGCCTCAGTTTTTATGATGGCAATTTGCATATACTCCAGAATGTTATGAAGAGTGATCAGATGAATTGCTATTAATTGCAAAGTCCCTCTTTGCCATGAAAATGAACTTAATCCCCAAAAAACATTTCCACTGCATTTCAGCCCTGCCACAAAAGGACCAGCTGACATCATGTCAGTGATTCTCTCGTTAACACAGGTGAGAGTGTTGACGAGGACAAGGCTGGAGATCACTCTGTCATGCTGATTGAGTTAGAATAACAGACTGGAAGCTTTAAAAGGAGGGTGGCGCTTGAAATCATTGTTCTTCCTCTGTTAACCATGGTTACCTGCAAGGAAACACGTGCCGTCATCATTGCTTTGCACAAAAAGGGCTTCACAGGCAAGGATATTGCTGCTAGTAAGATTGCACCTAAATCAACCATTTATCGGATCATCAAGAACTTCAAGGAGAGAGGTTCAATTGTTGTGAAGAAGGCTTCAGGGCGCCCAAGAAAGTCCAGCAAGTGCCAGGTCCGTCTCCTAAAGTTGATTCAGCTGCGGGATCAGGGCACCACCAGTGCAGAGCTTGCTCAGGAATGGCAGCAGGCAGGTGTGAGTGCATCTGCACGCACAGTGAGGCGAAGACTTTTGGAGGATGGCCTGGTTTCAAGAAGGGCAGCGAGGAAGCCACTTCTCTCCAGGAAAAACATCAGGGACAGACTGATATTCTGAAAAAGGTACAGGGATTGGACTGCTGAGGACTGGGGTAAAGTCATTTTCTCTGATGAATCCCCTTTCCGATTGTTTGGGGCATCCGGAAAAAAGCTTGTCGGGAGAAGACAAGGCAAGCGCTACCATCAGTCCTGTGTCATGCCAACAGTAAAGCATCCTGAGACAATTCATGTGTGGGGTTGCTTCTCAGCCAAGGGAGTGGGCTCACTCACAATTTTGCCTAAGAACACAGCCATGAATAAAGAATGGTACCAACACATCCTCCAAGAGCAACTTCTCCCAACCATCCAAGAACCGTTTGGTGACAAACAATGCCTTTTCCAGCATGATGGAGCACCTTGCCATAAGGCAAAAGTGATAACCAAGTGGCTCGGGGAACAAAACATCGACATTTTGGGTCCATGGCCAGGAAACTCCCCAGACCTTAATCCCATTGAGAACTTGTGGTCAATCCTCAAGAGGCAGGTGGACAAACAAAAACCCACTAATTCTGACAAACTCCAAGCATTGATTATGCAAGAATGGGCTGCCATCAGTCAGGATATGGCCCAGAAGTTAATTGACAGCATGCCAGGGCAGATTGCAGAGGTCTTGAAAAAGAAGGGTCAACACTGCAAATATTGACTCTTTGCATAAACTTTAATGTAATTGTCAATAAAAGCATTTGACACTTATGGAATGCTTGTAATTATACTTCAGTATACCATAGTAACATCTGACAAAAATATCTAAAAATACTGAAGCAGCAAACTTTGTGAAGACCAATACTATTGACCACGAGAGGGTAGCTGGTTTCTGTATTACAGTTTTACCAAGAATATATACCACTGACAGACTTGTATGAGCTGTTTTGACTGCAACTAAGCATATATCTAAGGTATTTTAGATTTTGTAAATGGTTATACCTAGTTATAACCAGTTATAACCATAGGCGTATACATAAGGTGCTACATCTCTGCAAGTGATCTGTCTATCTGGTCAAAATCACTGATACAGGTCCCCCTCCACCCTCTGATGATATGTATAACTTAATATTATCTCTCCAGAGAAATCTGGATTAAAATAAAAACTTCTAAAGATTTTCTTTAATAACTTTACGGAGAATATACACCAATCCAGCTCTCTATGTAGATTCAGTGTGTATCTGAGTTCTGTATTGGCAGACCATTGGCAGACTTTGTATATCCACAAAAAGAAGGTACTTTTGGTTTTGTACACAGTCATACGGTACATGGTATAGAAAAGTACAATCTTAGGTGAGTACATGGGAAGCTACAGTATATCTTTCCAGATGATCTGTCTATCTGGTAAAAATCACTGATTCAGGTCCCCCTCCACCCTCTGGTGGTATGGATAACTTATAATTATGTCTCCAGAGAAACCTAGATTCAAATAAGGGTCTTATTTATCAAAATACTATAGGCAGAATTAAGTGTTTTTGGCTGGGGACAAAATGACGCTAAATGACTTGAATGAGTCCATATTAATACAGAAATACTAAACAATTATTTAGATTTGTTAAGAAAAAGTTGAATGACAAAGTCATGAAAAAATGGAAGAATTTAATAAACCACCTTTGGGCTATGATAAAAAAAATATGCCTAGAGTCAAAATGACCCCAGTCGGCAGCTTGAGGGTTAAAATGACATCTTAAAAGGGATTCAATTAGATTTTTTTACAAACAGATCTACAAAATCTACTCCACATTTTCAAAGTAAAGTTATAAATAAATAAATAATATTAAAGAAAATAAAAATGAACATGTCTTGATTGGGTTTGTCTTCACACACCAGAGTTAATCCTTGGGGGAAGCACCTCTGGCAGCCATTAGAGCTGTGAATCGTTTTGAATAAGATTCTACCAACTTTGATCAACTCTTGGGCAACATACAGTACATTCAGAAAGTATTCAGACCCCTTGACTTTTTCCACATTTTGTTACGTTACAGCCTTATTCTAAAATGGATTAAATTATTTTTTCCCTCATCAATCTACACACAATACACCATAATGACAAAGCAAAAACAGGTTTTTAGAAATGTATGAAATATTTTTTTTTGAAATATAACATTTACATAACTATTTCAGACCCTTTACTCAGTACTTTATTGAAGCACCTTTGGCAGCGATTACAGCCACAAGTCCTCTTGGGTATGACGCTAAAAGCTTGGCACACCTGTATTTGGGGAGTTTCTCCTATTCTTCTTTGCAGATCATCTCAAGCTCAGTCAGGTTGGATGGGGAGCGTCGCTGCAAAGTTATTTTCAGGTATTCCAGAGATGTTCGATTGGGTTCAAGTCCGGGCTCTGGCTGGCCACTCAAGGACATTCAGAGACTTGCCCTGAAGCCACTCCTGCATTGTCTTGGCTGTGTGCTTAGGGTCGTTGTCCTGTTGGAAGGTGAACATTCACCCCAATCCGAGGTCCTTAGCGCTCTGGAGCAGGTTTTCATCAAGGATCTCTCTTTACTTCGCTCTGTACATCTTTCCCTCGATCCTGACTAGTCTCCCAGTACCTGCCGCTGAAAAACATCCCGACAGCATGATGCTGCCACCACCATACTTCACTGTAGGGATGGTGCCAGGTTTCCTCCAGACGTGACGCTTGGCATTCAGGCCAAAGAGTTCAATCTTGGTTTCATCAGACCAGAGAATCTTGTTTCTCATGGTCTGAGAGTCCTTTAACTGCCTTTTGGCAAACTCCAAGCGGGCTGTCATGTGCCTTTTACTGAGGAGTGTCTTCTGTCTGGCCACTCTACCATAAAGGCCTGATTGGTGGAGTGCTGCAGAGATGGTTGTCCTTCTGGAAGGTTCTTCCATCTCCACAGAGGAACTCTGGGGCTCTGTCAGTCACCATCGGATTATTATAAAAAAAAAATTCACCTTTATTTAACCAGTTCTCATTTACAACTGCGACCTTGCCAAGATAAAGCAAAGCAGTGTGATAAAAACAACAACAACACATAGTTACACATGGGATAAACAAAACATACAGTCAATAACACAAATAGAAAATCTATATACAGTGTGTGCAAATGTAGTAAGTTATGGAGGTAAGGCAATAAATAGGCCATAGTGCAAAATAATTACAATTTAGTATTAACACTGGAGTGATAGATGTGCAGAAGATGATGTGCAAATAGAGATACTGGGGTGCAAATGAGCAAAATAAATAACAATATGGGGATGAGGTAGTTGGGTGGACTAATTACAGATGGGCTGTGTACAGGTGCAGTGATCGGTAAGCTGCTCTGACAACTGATGCTTAAAGTTAGTGAGGGAGATAAGCGTCTCCAGCTTCAGAGATATTTGCAGTTCGTTCCAGTCATTAGTAGTAGAGAACTGGAAGGAATGGCGGCCAAAGGAGGTGTTGGCTTTGGGGATGACCAGTGAGATATACCTGCTGGAGCGCAGACTACGGGTGGGTGTTGCTATGGTGATCAATGAGCTAAGATAAGGCGGGGATTTGCCTAGCAGAGATTTATAGATGACCTGGAGCCAGTGGGCTTGGCGACGAATATGTAGTGAGGGTCAGCCAACGAGAGCATACAGGTCACAATGGTGGGTAGTATATGGGGCTTTGGTGACAAAACGGATGGCTCTGTGATAGACTACATCCAATTTGCTGAGTAGAGTGTTGGAGGCTATTTTGTAAATGACATCGCCGAAGTCAAGGATCGGTAGGATAGTCAGTTTTACGAGGGCATGTTTGGCAGCATGAGTGAAGGAGGCTTTGTTGTGAAATAGGAAGCCGATTCTAGACGTAACTTTGGATTGGAGATGCTTAATGTGAGTCTGGAAGGAGAGTTTACGGTCTAACCAGACACCGGTATTATATATTCTAAGTCAGACCTGCCGAGAGTAGTGATTCTAGTCGGGCGGGCGGCTGCATGCAGCGTTCGATTGAAGACCATGCATTTAGTTTTACTAGCGTTTAAGAGCTGTTGGAGGCTACAGAAGGAGTGTTGTATGGCATTGAAGCTCGTTTGGAGGTTTGTTAACACAGTGTCCAATGAAGGGCCAGATGTATACAAAATGGTGTCGTCTGTGTAGAAGTGGATCTGAGAGTCACCAGCAGCAAGAGCAACATCATTGATATACACAGAGAATACAGTCGGCCCGAGAATTGAACCCTGTGGCACCCCCCATAGAGTCTGCCAGAGGTCCAGACAACAGGCCCTCCGATTTGACACATTGAACTCTATCTGAGAAGTAGTTGGTGAACCAGGCGAGGTAGTCATTTGAGAAACCAAGGCTATTTAGTCTGCCAATAAGAATGCAGTGATTGAGAAGACGGCTGTACAGTACTGTCTTTTATCGATCGCAGTTATAATATCATTTAGGGACCTTGAGCGTGGCTGAGGTGCACCCATGACCAGCTCGGAAACCAGATTGCATAGCGGAGAAGGTACGGTGGGATTCGAAATGGTCGGTGATCTGTTTGTTAACTTGGCTTTCAAATACTTTCGAAAGGCAGGGCAGGATGGATATAGGTCTGTAACAGTTTGGATCTAGAGTGTCACCCCCTTTGAAGAGGGGGATGACCGCGGCAGCTTTCCAATTTCTGGGGAGATACGAAAGAAAGGTTGAACAGTCTAGTAACAGGGGTTGCTACAATTTCGGCTGCTAATTTTAGAAAGAAAGGGTGCAGATTGTCTAGCCCAGCTGATTTGTAGGGGTCCAGATTTTGCAGCTCTTTCAGAACATCAGCTATCTGAATTTGGGTGAAGGAGAAGCATGGGCAAGTTGCAACGGAGGGTGCTGAGCTGGTGGCCGGGGTAGGGGTAGCCAGGTGGAAAGCATGGCCAGCTGTAGCAAAATGCTTATTGAAATTCTCGATTATCGTAGATTTATCGGTGGTGACAGTGTTTCCTAGCCTCAGTGCAGTGGGCAGCTGGGAGGAGGTGCTCTTATTCTCCATGGATTTTACAGTGTCCCAAAACCTTTTGGAGTTAGTGCTACAGGATGCAAACTTCTGTTTGAAAAAGCTAGGCTTTGGTTTCCTAACTGATTGTGTATAATTGCTCCTGACTTCCCTGAAAAGTTGCATATCGCGGGGGCTGTTTGATGCTAATGCAGTACGCCACAGGATGTTTTTGTGCTGGTCAAGGGCAGTCAAGTCTGGGGTGAACCAGGGGCTATATCTGTTCTTTATTCTTAATTTTTTGAATGGGGCATGCTTATTTAAGATGGAGAGGAAAGCACTTTTAAAGAACAACCAGGCATCCTCTACTGACGGAATGAGGTCAATATCCATCAAGGATACCCGGGCCAGGTCAATTAGAAAGGCCTGCTCGCTGAAGTGTTTTAGGGAGTGTTTGACAGTGATGAGGGGTGGTCGTTTGACCGCGGACCCATTACGGACGCAGGCAATGAGGCAGTGATCGCTGAGATCCTGGTTGAAGACAGCGGAGGTGTATTTAGAGGGTAAATTAGGCAGGATGATATCTGTGAGGGTGCCCATGTTTACGGATTTAGGGTTGTACCTGGTAGGTTCCTTGATAATTTGTGTGAGGTTGAGGGCATCTAGTTTAGATTGTAGGACGGCTGGGGTGTTAAGCATATCCCAGTTTAGGTCACCAAGCAGTACGAACTCTGAGGATAAATGGGGGGCAATCAATTCACATATGGTGTCCAGGGCACAGCTGGGGGCTGAGGGGGGTCTGTAGCAAGCGGCAACAGTGAGAGACTTATTTCTGGAAAGGTGGATTTTTAGAAGTAGAAGCTCAAACTGTTTGGGCACAGACCTGGATAGTATGATAGAGCTCTGCAGGCGATCTCTACAGTAGATTGCAACTCCGCCCCCTTTGGCAGTTCTATCTAGACAGAACATTTTGTAGTTGGGGATGGACATTTCAGAGTTTTTGGTGGCCTTCCTAAGCCAGGATTCAGACACTGCTAGAACATCAGGGTTGGCGGAGTGTGCTAACGCAGTGAATAACTCAAACTTTGGGAGGAGGCTTCTGATGTTAACATGCAAGAAACCAAGGCTTTTACGGTTACAGAAGTCAACAAATGATAGCGCCTGGGGAGTAGGAGTGATACTGGGGGCTACAGGGCCTGGGTTAACCTCTACATCACCAGAGGAACAGAGGAGGAGTAGAATAAGGATACGGGTAAAGGCTTTAAGAACTGGCCTTCTAGTGCGTTGGGTACAGAGAATAAAAGGGGCAGATTTCCGGGCGTTGTAGAATAGATTCAGGGCATTATGTACAGACAAGGATATGGAAGGATATGAGTACAGTGGAGGTAAACCTAAGCGTTGGGTAACGATGAAAGAGATAGCATCACTGGAGGCACCGATTGAGCCGATCTCCGCGTGTGTGGGGGGCTATCTGAGGCAGGTTGAGCGGGACTGGGGGCTCTACAGTGAAATTGTATAATAAGAACTAACTGAAACAGCAATAGGCAAGGCATATTGACATGGGAGAGAGGCATAAAGCAATCACAGGTGTTATTCGAGCGAGCTAAGACAACAACTGGTAATGGCGACGAAAGTTTGGGCTGAGGCTAAACAGATAAACAGGACAGATAAACAAGATGGGGTACCGTGTAAAGGAACAGTCCAGCAGGCATCAGCTGTGTAGCTGATTGATCATAAGGTCCAGTGAACAGCAATAGATGAGTCCGGGAGCAAGTTTGATGGCTGCTACGGCACAGGCGAGCAGGAGGCATGGCTATTGATTGCGTCTGCTAGCGGGCCAGGGCTAGCAGATGGATCTTCGTGGTCGTCGCAACGGGAAGCCTGTTGAAACCATATTAGGCGATTACGTCGGCAGACCAGTCGTGATGGATCAGCGGGGCTCCGTGTCGACACTAGGAGGTCCTGTCCGGTTGACAGAGGTAGATAGCCAGGAGATGGGCCTGGCTCGAGGCTAGCTGAAGGCGAACTGGTGCTAGCTTCGGGACAGTGGTGATTAGCCAACAACAACATCCATTCGGTTGCAGCTAGCTAGTTTTGACGATCCGGTGTTAAAGGACCAGTGATTCAGTTATACCGGCAGAAAATCCGATATGTTCTGGGTCGATAGCGCGCTGTGCAGACTAGCCGATAATTGTCCAGGCTAGAGCTGGCTGGTAGGTAGTGCAGGCCACGGACAATGGTGAAAACCTCTAACGTTGGCTAATAGCAAGTAGCTAGCAAGTAGCTAGTTAGCTGGCTAGCTGGCTAGTTTCAGCCGGTTCTAGATAAAAAGGTATAAGAAATAATAGAATCCGTTCCACATTGGGTGAGGCGGGTTGCAGGAAAGTATATTTAGTTGAAGGATGAAAAGTGAGATTGAGAAATATAATACAGTTGACGTCGAAAGTTAACATACACTTACACTTCATTAAAACTTGTTTTTCAACCACTCCACAAATTTCTTGTTAATAAACTATAGTTTTGGCAAGTCGGTTAGGACATCTACTTTGTGCATGACACAAGTTATTTTTCCAACCATTGTTTACAGACAGATTATTTCACTTATAATTCACTGTATCACAATTCCAGTTGGTCAGAAGTTTACATACACTAAGTTGACTGTGCCTTTAAACAGCATGGACAATTCCAGAAAATGATGTCATGGCTTTAGAAGCTTCTGATAGGCTAATTGACATCATTTGAGTCCATTGGAGGTGTACCTGTGGATGTATTTCAAGGCCTACCTTCAAACTCAGTGCCTCTTTGCTTGACATCATGGGAAAATCAAAAGAAATCAGCCAAGACCTCAAAAAAAAATGTGTACACCTCCACAAGTCTGGTTCATCCTTGGGAGCAATTTCCAAATGTCTGAAGGTACCACGTTCATCTGTACAAACAATAGTACGCAAGTATAAACACCATGGGACCATGCAGCCGTCATACCGCTCAGGAAGGAGACGCGTTCTGTCTCCTAGAGATTAACGTACTTTGGTGCGAATAGTGCAAATCAATCGCAGAACAACAGCAAAGGACCTTGTGAAGGTGCTGGTGGAAACAGGTACAAAAGTATCTATATCCACAGTAAAACGAGTCCTATATCGACATAACATGAAAGGCCGCTCAGCATGGAAGAAGCCACTGCTCCAAAACAGCCATAAAAAAGCCAGACTACGGTTTGCAACTGCACATGGGGACAAAGATCATACTTTTTGGAGAAATGTCCTCTGGTCTGATGAAACAAAAATAGAACTGTTTGGCCATAATGACCATCGTTATGTTTGGAGGAAAAAGGGGGTGCTTGCAAGCCGAAGAACACCATCCCAACCGTGAAGCACGGGGGTGGCAGCATCATGCTGTGGGGGTGCTTTGCTGCAGGAGGGACTGGTGCACTTCACAAAATAGATGGCATCATGAGGAAGGAAAATTAGGTGGATATATTGAAGCAACATCTCAAGACATCAGTCAGGAAGATAAAGCTTGGTCGCAAATGGGTCTTCCAAATGGACAATGACCCCAAGCAAACTTCCAAAGTTGTGGCAAAATGGCTTAAGGACAACAAAGTCAAGGTATTGGAGTGGCCATCAAAAAGCCCTGACATCAAACCTATAGAAAATGTGTGGGCACAACTGAAAAAGCGTGTGCGAGCAAGGAGGCCTACAAACCTGACTCAGTTACACCAGCTCTGTCAGGAAGAATGGGCCAAACTTCACCCAACTTATTGTGGGAAGCTTGTGGAAGGCTACCCGAAACGTTTGACCATTAAACAATTTAAAGGCAATGATATCAAATACTAATTGAGTGTATGTAAACTTCTGACCCACTGGGAATGTGATGAAAGAAATAAAAGCTTAAATAAATCATTCTCTCTACTATTATTCTGACATTTCACATTCTTAAAATAAAGTGGTGATCCTAACTGACCTAAGACAGGGAATGTTTACTAGGATTAAATGTCAGGAATTGTGAAAATCTGAGATTAAATGTATTTGGCTAAGGTGTATGTAAACTTCCGACTTCAACTATACGAAGAAGACAAAAAACAAAAAAACTGGCTATTTACATGAGCACACTACAGAATACACGACCGCACTTGGTTTTTGCTCTGACATGCACTGTCAACTGTGGGACCTTATATAGACAGGTGTGTGCCTTTCCAAATCATTTCCAATCAATTGAATTTACCACAGGTGGACTCCAATCAAGTTGTAGAAACATCTCAAGGATGATCAATGGAAACAGGATCCACCTGAGCTCAATTTCGAGTCTCATACCAAAGGGTCTGAATACTTATGTAAATATAGTATTTCTGATTCTTTTTTTGTATACATCTGCAAACATTTCTACAACCTGTTTTTGGTTTGTCATTATGGGGTATTGTGTGCAGATTGATGAGGGAAAAATGTATTTATTCCATTTTAGAAAAAGGCTGTAACGTAACAAAGTGTGGAAAAAGGGAAGGGGTCTGAATACTTTCCGAATGCACTGTATATCCATTTTTTTTTTTTTATTGCTCAAGCTCAGTACATTTGGTTGGGAATCATTGATGGACAGCAATATTCAAATCTTGTCTCTGTAATTTTTTAAAAAAGTCAGGACTGAGACTAGACCTCTCAGGAACACTTAAAAACTCCTGGAAAGCCATTCTGGTGTATCTTTGGCGTTTAAATTTAGGTCAGGTTTTCAGAAGACTGAGGCAGGTTTTCTAACCTTTTACCTTTGCTCCTTCCATATTTATTTGTATCCTGACAAACTCCCCAGTCCCCGCCGGTGACAAGCGATAGAAGTTCAGAACGAGAAAGTGTAGGCTATATAGAAATAATGACAATCAAATTTGAAAACCATGAAACAAAATAAGGATTGATATCACAACACTCATTCCAGTGTTCGAACTTGTAACGGGCTGCGTGGGATTTAGGTCCGCGATAGGTATAACGGGAGCCGCTTGCTGATTTGACAGCGCCAACACAGTTGCACCTCCGACATCGCCTAGATGGTAAGCAGTGGAGCGGCTACAGTGAGGGAAAAAAGTATTTGATCCCCTGCTGATTTTGTACGTTTGCCCACTGACAAAGAAATGATCAGTCTATAATTTTAATGGTAGGTTTATTTGAACAGTGAGAGACAGAATAACAACAAAAAAATCCAGAAAAACGCGCTGAGATTAGGAGCACATTCTTAAAGGGAGTGCTCCTAATCTCAGCTTGTTACCTGTATAAAAGACACCTGTCCACAGAAGCAATCAATCAATCAGATTCCAAACTCTCCACCATGGCCAAGACCAAAGAGCTCTCCAAGGATGTCAGGGACAAGATTGTAGACCTACACAAGGCTGGAATGGGCTACAAGACCATCGCCAAGCAGCTTGGTGAGAAGGTGACAACAGTTGGTGCGATTATTCGCAAATGGAAGAAACACAAAATAACTGTCAATCTCCCTCTGCATGGGGCTCCATGCAAGATCTCACCTCGTGGAGTTGCAATGATCATGAGAACGGTGAGGAATCAGTCCAGAACTACACGGGAGGATCTTGTCAATGATCTCAATGCAGCTGGGACCATAGACACCAAGAAAACAATTGGTAACACACTACGCCGTGAAGGACTGAAATCCTGCAGGGCCCGCAAGGTCCCCCTTCTCAAGAAAGCGCATATACAGGGCCGTCTGAAGTTTGCCAATGAACATCTGAATGATTCAGAGGAGAACTGGGTGAAAGTGTTGTGGTCAGATGAGACCAAAATGGAGCTCTTTGGCATCAACTCAACTCGCCGTGTTTGGAGGAGGAGGAATGCTGCCTATGACCCCAAGAACACCATCCCCACCGTCAATTATGGAGGTGGAAACATTATGCTTTGGGGGTGTTTTTCTGCTAAGGGGACAGGACAACTTCACCGCATCAAAGGGATGATGGACGGGGCCAGGTACCATCAAATCTTGGGTGAGAACCTCCTTCCCTCAGCCAGGGCATTGAAAATGGGTCGTTGATGGGTATTCCAGCATGACAATGACCCAAAACACACGGCCAAGGCAACAAAGGAGTGGCTCAAGAAGAAGCACATTAAGGTCCTGGAGTGGCCTAGCCAGTCTCCAGACCTTAATCCCATAGAAAATCTGTGGAGGGAGCTGAAGGTTCGCGTTGCCAAAGGTCAGCCTCGAAACTTTAATGACTTGGAGAAGATCTGCAAAGAGGCATGGGACAAAATCCCTCCTGAGATGTGTGCAAACCTGGTGGCCAACTACAAGAAACGTCTGACCTCTGTGATTGGCAACAAGGGTTTTGCCACCAAGTACTAAGTCATGTTTTGCAGAGGGGTCAAATACTTATTTCCCTCATTAAAATGCAAATCAATTTATAACATTTTTGACATTGTTTTTCTGGATTTTTTTGTTGTTATTCTGTCTCTCACTGTTCAAATAAACCTACCATTAAAATTATAGACTGATCATGTCTTTGTCAGTGGGTGTCACGATCGTCATACACAGTGGACCAATGCGCAGCGTGATTTGCGAACATACTTATTTATTAGAGTACCACACGAACAAAACAACAAAACGATACGTGACGTCCTTGGTAACAGCCACTAACCATACACGGAACAAGATCCCACAAAACACTGTGGAAAACAGGCTGCCTAAGTATGGTTCTCAATCAGAGACAACAATCAACAGCTGATTCACGTTGCCTCTGATTGAGAACCACACCGGCCAACATAGAAAACACCTAACTAGATAAAGAACATAGAACACAAACACATAGAAACTACACACCCTGGCTCAACATAACAGAGTCCCAGAGCCAGGGCGTGACAGTGGGCAAACATACAAAATCAGCAGGGGATCTGATTGAATCAAGCCCACGTCTGTGAGTCCAGAACCTGGACTCAAGGGTAGATGTAACATAGTAAAAGTAAATCTGTCTCCCTCCATTTAGTATGATATGATACGTTTTGTAAGTATTCATTAATTAGCTAAAATGCTAAAGTGGTCCGTGATGAGATTCGGACACGCAACCTTTGAGTTGCTAGACTTGATCAACCTCCTTTTTTTGCGTTTTTGCCTCAAGTAACCTGTCTTATGTAACCATACCAAACGCTTAAAAATCTGTCTGTGCCCTTGGGCACTTAACCATAATTGCTCCTGTAGGTCGCTCTGGGTAAGAGCATCTGCTAAATTACTAAAATGTAAATGTAAAACATGATGCTGCCACCACAATACTTGAAAATACAGAGGGTTTCACTCATTGTTGTGTTTTATTGAATGTGACCTAAACCTGTAGATTTTAATTTGCTGTGATGTCTTGCAATATTACTTAACAGCCTTGTTGCAAACAGAATTGATGATTTGAAGTGGATTGTTATACACAGGCTTGCTTCTTTTTACTTTGTCATACAGGCCAGTAATGTAGAGTGAATGCAATATTGTTGATTCTCTGTATTTTCAAATATTGTGGTGCATCCATCACAAATGATCATGAAATTCGTCACAGACACACAAAAAAGTCACAATTTTGCATTTCAATCACAGATAAAGGCGGTAGATTACTTAAAACAGAAACGATAGGAGGGAGGTTGGTTGGGGAGAATGAGTGGGCGTATTACTCAAAGGTCTAGCAACCCAAACATTGCGTGTTTGATTCACATGATAGACAACAGCTTTTTAGCTAATTAGCAACTTTGCAACTACTTACTACTTATTAACTACTTAGCTAGCATGTTAGCTCACCCTTTACTACTTAGTTAGCATGTTATCTAACACTAACCTTAACCCCTACCTGACCCTAACCCTAACCCCCAACACTAATCTTAACACCTAGCCTAGCTAACGTTAGCCACTTAGCTAACCTAGCTAATGTATTTGAAAGCCAAGTTAACAAACAGATAACCGACCATTTCGAATCCCACCGTACCTTCTCCGCTATGCAATCTGGTTTCAGAGATGGTCATGGGTGCATCGCAGCCACGCTCAAGGTCCTAAATGATATTATAACCGCGATCGATAAAAGACAGTACTGTGCAGCCGTCTTCATCGACCTGGCCAAGGCTTTGACTCTGTCAATCACCGCATTCTTATTGGCAGACTAAATAGCCTTGGTTTCTCAAATGACTACCTCGCCTGGTTCACCAACTACTTCTCAGATAGAGTTCAATGTGTCAAATCGGAGGGCCTGTTGTCTGGACCTCTGGCAGTCTCTATGGGGTGCCACAGGGTTTAATTATTGGACCGACTCTTTTGCTGGTGACTCTCAGATCCACCTCTACGCAGACGACACCATTTTGTATACATCTGGCCCTTCATTGGACACTGTATTAACAAACCTCCAAACGAGCTTCAATGCCATACAACACTCCTTCCGTAGCCTCCAAAAGCTCTTAAAAGCTAGTAAAACTAAATGCATACTCTTCAATCGATCGCTGCTTGCACCCGCCTGCCCGACTAGAATCACTACTCTCGGCGGGTCTGACTTAGAATATGTGGACAACTACAAATACCTAGGTGTCTGGTTAGACCGTAAACTATCCTTCCAGACTCACATTAAGCATCTCCTATTTCACAACAAAGCCTCCTTCACTCATGCTGCCAAACATGCCCTCGTAAAACTGACTATCCTACTGATCCTTGACTTCGGCGATGTCATTTACAAAATAGCCTCCAACACTCTACTCAGCAAATTGGATGTAGTCTATCACAGTGCCATCCGTTTTGTCACCAAAGCACCATATACTACCCACCTGTATGCTCTCGTTGGCTGGCCCTCACTACATATTCGTCGCCAAACCCACTGGCTCCAGGTCATCTATAAATCACTGCTAGGCAAATCCCTGCCTTATCTTAGCTCATTGGTCACCATAGCAACACCCACCCGTAGTATGTGCTCCAGCAGGTATATCTCACTGGTCATCCCCAAAGCCAACACCTCCTTTGGCCGCCATTCCTTCCAGTTCTCTGCTGCCAATGACTGGAACGAACTGCAAAAATCTCTGAAGCTGGAGACTCTTATCTCCCTCAGTAACTGTAAGCATCAGTTGTCAGAGCAGCTTACCGATCACTGCACCTGTAAACACAGCCCATATGTAATTAGCCCACCCAACTACCTCATCCCCACATTGTTATTTATTTTGCTCATTTGCACCCCAGTATCTCTATTTGCACATCATCTTCTGCACATCTATCACTCCAGTGTTAATACTAAATTGTAATCATTTTGGACTATGGCCTATTTATTGCCTTACCTCCATAACTTACTACATTTGCACACACTGTATATAGATTTTCTATTGTGTTTTTGACTGTACGTTTTGTTTATCCCATATGTAACTCTGTGTTGTTGTTGTTTTTATCGCACTGCTTTGCTTTATCTTGGCCAGGTCAATGTTGTAAATGAGAACTTGTTCTCAACTGGCTTACCTGGTTAAATAAAGGTGAAATAAAATAAATAAATAAAAAATGTTAGCCACAACAAATTGGAATTAGTTATGAAGAAAATTATGTACTGGACACAAATGCGTGGTGGACAATAAAATATTTACATAGAAAATCGTGTGGTGGACACTGAAAAATGTATGGTGGTCATCGGTGTGTAATGGGTATGCTTGTCACTGGCAAGTTTATTAAGAAATATGAAGGAGCAAAGCCCAGGTAAAAAGTTTGAGGAAAACCTGCCTCAGACTTCTGAAAACCTAACCCTGGGATGTAGTTACTTTTTTTCGCGGGACAATTACACATATTTTAATGCCATAGACACACCAGAATGGCTTTCCTAGAACAACTTAGCATATGTTATAGCAGGTAGAGGAAAATGCTTGTGTTACTAGCTCCTAACAGTGCAGCAAAAATTCTAAACAAGAAACAAGAAATCACGAATGTCAGAATGAAACTGAGCTTGAGCAATTTTGACAAAAACAATGGATATACAGTGAGGTCTAAAAGTATATGGACAATGACAACTGTTTTGTTGTTTTGGCTTTGTACTCCAGCACTTTGGATTGACTATGGCTAAAGTGCAGACTGTCAGCTTTAATTTGAGGGTATTTTCATCCATATTGGGTGAACCGTTTAGAACTTACAGCCCTTTTTGTACATAGTCCCCCCATTTTAGGAGCCAAAAGTATTTTGACAAATTCACTTACATGTATATGTGTATTAAATAGTCAAAAGTTTAGTATTTGGTCCCATATTCCTGCCACGCAATGACTAAATCAAGCTTGTGACTCTACAAACTTGTTGGATGCATTTGCATCTTGTTTTGGTTGTCTTTCAGATTATGAATAGTGAATAATGATACACTACATGGCCAAAGGTATGTGGACATCCCTTCAAATTAGTGGATTTGGCAATTTCAGCCACACCCGTTGCTGACAGGTGTATAAAATTGAGCACACCGCCATGCAATCTCCATAGACAAACATTGGCCATAGAATGGCCCGTACTGAAGAGCTCAGTGACTTTCAACGTGGCACTGTTATAGGATGCCACCTTTCCAACAAGTCAGTTCGTCAAATGTCTGCCCTGCTAGAGCAGGGCAGACATTGCTACTGGCTAGTTAATTATTTATGCATAGTCACTTTAACTCTACCCACATGTACATATTACCTCAACTACCTCAACTAGCCGGTGCCCCCGCACATTGACTCTGCAATGGTACCCCCCTGTATATATAGCCTCCCTACTGTTATTTTATTTTACTTCTGCTCTTTTTTTTCTCAACACTTTTTTTGTTGTTGTTTTATTTTGACTTTTTGTGTTAAAAATAAATGCACTGTTGGTTAAGGGCTGTAAGTAAGCATTTCACTGTAATGTCTGCACCTGTTGTATTCGGCGCATGTGACCAATAAAATTTGATTTGATTTGATTTGAAACACACCGCCCGGGCAACGAAGGAGTGGCTTCGTAAGAAGCATTTCAAGGTCCTGGAGTGGCCTAGCCAGTCTCCAGATCTCAACCCCATAGAAAATATTTGGAGGGAGTTGAAAGTCCGTGTTGCCCAGCGACAGCCCCAAAACATCACTGCTCTAGAGGAGATCTGCATGGAGGAATGGGCCAAAATACCAGCAACAGTGTGTGAAAACCTTGTGAAGACTTACAGAAAACGTTTGACCTGTGTCATTGCCAACAAAGGGTATATAACAAAGTATTGAGAAACTTTTGTTATTGACCAAATACTTATTTTCCAACATAATTTGCAAATAAATTCATTAAAAATCCTACAATGTGATTTTCTGGATTTTTTTTCCTCATTTTGTCTGTCATAGTTGACGTGTACCTATGATGAAAATTACAGGCCTCTCTCATATTTTTAAGTGGGAGAACTTGCTGTCAGTGTTGCTGTAGGTGGGTGTGGTGGTGGAATCAGGCGCAGGACGCAGAAAGTAAGTCCAAAAGACTTTAGTGGTTTGCACAAACACAAGCACGAAATAAATGCCCTGAGGCGAGGACTCCGCACGCAGGCGAAAATAAAACGGGCGCACTACACATGTGCGACAAAATACTCCAATACAATGGAGAACAGCTCAACCGAGCAAAATGTATATACACTAGCAAAACTCACGACAGTGAAAACAATCACACACAACACTAGACAAACCCAACGAGAACTTATAGGACACTAATGACACTAAACGATAACAGGTGTACAAAACCAGACCAGACCAAACGAACATGAAACATACAACGGTGGCAGCTAGTATTCCGGAGACGACGAACGCCGAAGCCTGCCCGAGCAAGGAAGAGAGGCAGCCTCGGCCGAAACCGTGACAGTACCCCCCCCCCCCCCTTGACGAGCGGCTCCAGACGTGCGCCGACTCCGGCCTCGGGGACGACCAGGAGGACGCGGAGCAGGGTGCGTCGGGTGACCACGATGGAATTCCGTCAGGAGAGACGGGTCCAAAATGTCTCTCCTCGGCACCCAGCACCGCTCCTCCGGGCTGTACCCCTCCCACTCCACTAGATATTGGAGACCCCCCATCCGACGTCTCGAATCCAAGATGGACCTCACGGAGTACGCCGGTGCCCCCTCGATGTCCAATGGGGGCGGAGAAGTCTCCCTGATCTCATTTTCTTGGAGTGGGCCAGCTACCACCGGCCTGAGAAGAGACACATGTAACGAGGGGTTAATATTTTTATACTCAACAGGTAGTTGTAATCTGTAACACACCTCATTCAATCTTCTCAGGACTTTAAATGGCCCTACAAACCGCCGACCCAGTTTCCGACAGGGCAGGCGGAGGGGCAGGTTTCTGGTAGAGAGCCAGACTCGATCACCAGGTGCGTACACCGGTCCCTCACTGCGGTGGAGATCGGCGCTCGCCTTTTGACGACGGAGGGCCCGCTGCAGGTGGACGTGTGCAGCGTTCCATGTCTCCTCCGAGCGCCGCACCCACTCATCCACCGCAGGAGCCTCGATCTGGCTCTGCTGCCAAGGTGCCAGAACCGGCTGGTAACCTAACACACATTGGAAAGGGGTTAGGTTAGTGGAGGAATGGCGTAGGGAATTCTGGGCCATTTCGGCCCAGGGAACGTACCTTGCCCACTCCTCCGGCCGGTCCTGGCAGTATGTTCTAAGAAACCTACCCACATCCTGGTTCACACGTTCCACCTGCCCATTACTCTCCGGGTGGTAACCCGAGGTGAGGCTCACCGAGACCCCCAACCGCTCCATAAAAGCTCTCCAGACTCTGGAGGTAAATTGGGGACCTCGATCAGACACAATATCCTCGGGTACCCCGTAGTGCCGGAACACATGGGTGAATAGCGCTTTGGCGGTCTGCAGGGCAGTAGGAAGGCCCGGCATAGGGAGCAAACGACAGGCCTTAGAGAACCGGTCCACAACGACCAGTATAGTGGTATTCCCCTGTGAAGGAGGAAGGTCAGTGATGAAATCCACAGATAGGAGATACCATGGTCGTTGTGGAACGGGCAGGGGTAGTAACTTACCCCTAGGCAGATGTCTAGGCGCCTTACACTGGGCGCACACCGAGCAGGAGGAAACATAAACCCTCACATCCCTCGCCAACGTGGGCCACCAGTACTTAGCACTAAGACAGTGCACTGTCCGGCCGATACCAGGGTGTCCAGAGGAGGGTGACGTGTGAGCCCAATAGATCAATCGATCCCGAACCTCGAGCGGAACGTACTTCCGACCCTCCGGGCATTGAGGTGGACTAGGGTCGGTGCGTAACGCCCGCTCGAGTTCAGCATCGACCTCCCACACTACCGGTGCCACCAAACAAGACTCCGGCAGTATGGGAGTGGGCTCCACGGACCTCTCCTCCGTGTCATACCGCCGAGACAGCGCATCTGCCTTACCGTTCTGTGACCCAGGGATGTACGTGATCTTAAATACGAACCGGGTCAAAAACATATTCCACCGCGCTTGGCGAGGGTTCAGTCTCCTCGCTGCCCGGATGTACTCCAGGTTACGGTGGTCCGTCAAAATGAGGAAAGGGTGTTGAGCCCCCTCAAGCCAGTGCCTCCACACCTTTAGGGCCTGTACCACGGCTAACAGCTCCCTGTCCCCTACGTCATAATTTCGCTCCGCCGGACTGAGCTTCTTGGAATAAAAAGCACAGGGGCGGAGTTTAGGTGGCGAAACGGACCGTTGCGAAAGCACGGCTCCTATACCGGCCTCTGACGCGTCCACCTCTACCTGAAATGGTAAAGAGGGATCCGGATGCGCCAGCACCGGGGCCGAGGTAAACAGGTCCTTCAGCCTCCCAAACGCCCTGTCCGCCTCGGCTGACCACTGCAGACGCACCGGACCCCCCTTCAAAAGAGACGTTATGGGGAGCTGCCACCTGTCCAAAACCCCCGGATAAACCTCCGGTAATAATTCGCAAACCCCAAAAACTGCTGCACCTCCTTCACAGTGGTTGGCGTTTGCCAATTACGCACGGCTGACACCCGGTCTACCTCCATCTTCACCCCTGACGCAGACAACTGATAACCCAAAAAGGAGACCGATTCCTGGAAAAACAGACACTTCTCTGCCTTAACATACAGGTCGTGCTCCAACAGCCTCCGCAACACTCGGCGCACCAGGGCCACATGCTCGACTCGGGTAGACGAGTACACGAGAATGTCATCTATGTACACGACCACCCCCTGCCCCTGCATGTCCCTGAAGATCTCATCCACGAATGATTGGGAAACTGAAGGAGCGTTCATCAACCCGTATGGCATGACAAGATACTCGTAATGGCCCGAGGTGGTACTAAAGGCTGTCTTCCATTCATCGCCCCCCCTAATGCGCACCAAGTTGTACGCGCTCCTGAGATCTAATTTAGTGAAGAAACGCGCCCCGTGCAATGACTCCGTCATGGTCGCAATCAGCGGGAGTGGATAACTGTACTTCACCGTGATCTGATTGAGACCACGGTAATCTATGCACGGGCGTAACCCACCATCCTTTTTCTTCACAAAAAAGAAACTCGAGGACGCAGGGGAAGTGGAGGGCCGTATTGTCTCAGAGATTCATCTATGTAAGTCTCCATAGCTCTCTTCTCCTCCTGAGACAGAGGATACACATCGCTCCATGGGAGCGCAGCTCCTGCCTGGAGGTCTATCGCACAATCTCCCTGCCTATGGGGAGGTAACTGCGTCGCCCTCGACTTACTGAACACAATAGCCAAATCCCCATACTCAGGGGGAACGTGCAGTGCGGGCACCTGGTTTGGACTCTCCACCGAGGTAGCCCCTACGGAAACGCCTAAACATCGACCCACACACTGGGCAGACCACTCCATCAGAGCCCTCTCCTGCCACGAAATAGACGGGTTATGGGTACTCAACCAGGGCATGCCCAGCACCACCGGATACGCAGGCGAGTCGATCAGAAATAGCTGGATCATCTCCTGATGACCCCCCTGCGCACACATCCTAAGTGGCGCCGTGACCTCCCTGATCAAGCCTGCACCCAACGGACGGCTATCTAGGGCATGAACGGGGAAGGGGACGTCAACAGGGAGACGGGGAATCCCTAAGGCTAAACAAAATCTCTTATCAACAAAATTCCCAGCCGCGCCTGAATCTACCAGCGCCTTATGCTGGGAATGAGGTGCGACCTGTGGAAAACGCACAGGTATACAAAAGTGCACAACAGAGAGCTCTGGGTGAGTGGGGCGCCTACTCACCTGGAAGGGCTCCCCAGTGCGGGGCCTGTCGTCTTCTCCCCTAGGAGGCCATCCCCAGCACCTAGCCGCGGTGTGTCCTCCCCGACCACAGTTGGTGCAGGAGATGGACCCCCTCGTACTCCGACCCTTCCTCTCCCTAGCGCCAGCGCCCCCGAGCTCCATGGGGCACGGCTCGGAGGCGCTGGAGGGTGAAATGGACGGACCCCCCTCGGGACGTCCGCGGGTAGCTAGCAGGGTATCCAGCCTGATGGACATGTCGACTAACTGGTCGAACGAGAGGCTGGTGTCCCGACAGGCCAGCTCCCTACGGACGTCCTCACGTAGACTACAGCGGTAGTGATCAATGAGGGCCCGTTCATTCCACCCTGCATCCGCCGCTAGAGTACGGAATTCCAAAGCGAACTCCTGGGCACTCCTTCTCCCCTGCCGGAGGCAGAAGAGACGCTCCCCCGCCGCTTTCCCCTCCGGGGGATGGTCAAACACCGCCCTGAAGCGGCGGGAGAACTCGTCGTACGTGATGGTGGTAGCGTCTGTTCTCCTCCACTCGGCGTTGGCCCATTCTAACGCCTTGCCGGAAAGGCAGGAGATCAGGGCGGACACGCTCTTGTGCCCCGAGGGCGCCGGGTGCACGGTGGCCAGGTAAAGCTCCACCTGGAGAAGGAAGCCCTGACACCCGGCAGCGGTCCCATCGTAGGCCCTCGGGAGCGAGAGTCGAACTCCTCTGGGTTCCGGAGCGGGAATGGGCTGGCTTGCCGATGGTGAGGGCAGGGAAGATGGCGTTGGGGGTGTCCCTCGGGTCTCCCAGCGTTGGAGGGTGGTGATCACCTCCTGCAGTGCGGCCCCCATCCGCAGGATCTGGTCATTCTGCTCCCGGACCCTGTCCTCCAACGTCTCCTGTGCTGCTGCGGCTCCTGCTGATTCCATTCGAGCAGGTGTGTGATTCTGTCAGTGTTGCTGTAGGTGGGTGTGGTGGTGGAATCAGGCGCAGGACGCAGAAAGTAAGTCCAAAAGACTTTAGTGGTTTGCACAAACACAAGCACGAAATAAATGCCCTGAGGCGAGGACTCCGCACGCAGGCGAAAATAAAACGGGCGCACTACACATGTGCGACAAAATACTCCAATACAATGGAGAACAGCTCAACCGAGCAAAATGTATATACACTAGCAAAACGCACGACAGTGAAAACAATCACACACAACACTAGACAAACCCAACGAGAACTTATAGGACACTAATGACACTAAACGATAACAGGTGTACAAAACCAGACCAGACCAAACGAACATGAAACATACAACGGTGGCAGCTAGTATTCCGGAGACGACGAACGCCGAAGCCTGCCCGAGCAAGGAAGAGAGGCAGCCTCGGCCGAAACCGTGACACTTGCACAATTGGTGGCTGACTAAATACATTTTTCCCCCACTGTATGTTGCCCTAAGAGTTATGCAAGGTTGGTAGAATCTTATTAAAAATGATTCACAGCTATAATGGCTGCCAAAGGTGCTTCTACCAAGTATTAACTCTAGGTTGTAAAGAAATACACAATCAATATATCCCCCCCAAAATATATATTAATTTGGAAAATGTTTTTTCTTTCACTTACAAAATGTGGAGCAGGTTGTGTAGATCGGTAGGGAAAATAACAAATGTAATGTTAAGGGAGCAAAATGTGAAGACAGTGCAAGGGGTGTGTAGACTAGCGACTGTACGTATGAATAAAAGTACTTCATATTTAAATGTGTGAGGACTGCATAACTTTGAATAAGGTTGAGCCTTCTTGCCTCCCCAGCTGTGTGGCATGTTTTTTAGTTTTTTTATCCATTCTCTAACTAATGGCCAAAGATACAAAAATCTTTCTTCCCTGACGGACTGTGGTTAACATGGGTGTAAAAATATATACAGCCCTTCCCAATACCTTATAGCCTTAGCTAACCTGAGGTTACAACTAGGGCCGTAGCCAGGGTCCAAGATTCTTTAAGAAAGTTGAAGCTCATTTACTGACTGCATTTTTATACCCCAAAAAACTATATTTGAAGAACAGCAAAAGCAAGCAAAAATGACCCCAGCCACTATCACTTTGGTTGCTGTAGCGGAGAGTAGGCTAATTGTTACCATTTTATATCAAATGTCAGGCAAATCTACGCATTTTGCAATGGGTCGGAGAGAACATTTTTCAGTTTTACAACACATTTCCTGTAATTCTACACATTTTGCCTTGATTTATGTCATGTTAATATGATAGCTGAGTGAGAGTGACTAACAAAATCAATGGGGGCCCCCTGGAGGTCAGGGCCCCTGGGCACGTGCCCTGCATGCCCGGTCGGTAATTCGGCCATGATTACTACAAGTTTAGTTAATCGTGTTAGTCTAGACAGCTAATTTACCAATCTCTAGGTGACATGGGCTAATTGAGTGACTGTCAATTACTGACATAACAAGAGGAAAACTGCTGATGCACAACCACATTTTGAAATTGCACCTTGTGTATTCTACTATTCTAACTCTCAACAGTAAGTTGAGACCCCGACTGAGTCCCCCCACTCCCCTACCCCACTCCACATTTGAAAAACGTACTGAAGTCCGGACCTCTGTGTCCTCATATGTAGCTAAGGCCCTGGCTACAACCCATTGCTGCAAAAAGAGTGTAATTACGATTGATGGACTTTTCAATCTAGTGTGGAGATTACATCCTCCCAAAGCCTGTAATGATGTAAGAGCAGCTCCAGAACTCTGGGAAGGAAGAGTAGCCTGTCAGAGTCCTGGAGAATGTCAGATTAAACTAACATGTGCCAGTCAATATTGGTACATAGTGACCCTAGGTACCTTTGAACCAAAACCATGAAGTCCAACATTTCCCCCTGAAAGTGTTTATCTGTAAGGATGGCTTACATGTCCTCTGAAGCAGATATTGAAACTGATTGGACAAATGGTAAAATACCAGACAGGGGACCACAAGGCCGATCTCAGAAAATGGGGAGAAAAAATCTTAATCTGCAACACAATGCTGCTCTCTTGAAACCCTATCATTTTCACTTCCAGTGGGTCTGCTGTCTGACTGTGAATGAAGTGAAAAGAACGGATAGTGTCGAAAATTGGATCAGAGCTAACATTCGCTCATTTTTATCAGCAGCTACCAAAGGTCATCTGACATAATAGCTGATGAATTTAAACCCAGCGGATTTCATTTGCAATTTTCAATTTAGCAAGGCCTCCGAACCCTACTGCGATAAGAGCCTTCTCCTATCGTGGCCTGTCACAAACATCAAGGATCCGTGCAAGCCCACAGGAAGGGAAGAGGAGAAAGCGGCATATCACAAGAATGAAAGATAAGGTTGGTAGGGAGGGAGAAGAGGGTGTTACCATGTGCAAAAGTTGAGAAGTAAGTTAAGTAAATTGCATTTATAAGAGGCCACGATGAGCAGACCATATTTGACTATTTTCAGGTAGAACTAAAAGGCTGGCATCTATTGAAATAACACACACAGTATAACTGGCTAATTAGTCTGCAGGTAAAACTACTCTTCCTTGTCAGAATGAACAATGTACAGTATGACATGGTAGAGTCTGTATCTATTTAGTACATGGTGTCTGTCTGTATCCGTTATATAAGTAATCGTAGTGTAAGGATGAGAATTGGATGTTCATCATTGATTACTAATGCCTGACCTGTGTCTATAAATTTATCTTTGTCACGTGAACAAATTGAGATGGTGGTCGCATGTCCTGGAATAAAGTCACATCCTGTTGAGCTCCCTCTGCTGTCTCATGTCTAAGTCTTATCTTTCCTATAGCCGATGGTCCACTCTCCGAACGGCGCGTTATAGTAGCAATAGCAGTCAGTCACACCATAGCTTTGCTTTTTAGAATTATATGGCTATGATTATTTTTTTTTAAACGGATGTATATCAAAGAGTTTATAAAATATAACTAATATGGTTATTGTGGTTTAAAGTTACTTTGAGGTGATTTAGGCATGCTATTTGGACCATTTTAGCACTTTCATTTTTATGAACTCAACAATGTTCAATACTAAGCTGTAGCCAAGTAAACAAAACCAAATCTTGAGCTTTTGACTCGCTATGTCCATTGACTCCAAGGATGTCCTATCCTAACTTGCATTGCGGGTGAATAGTCATAGTATAGCCTCATAATATTACATGATATTCTCATCCTTCACTAATACTTAATGCAGCGTAACATGGAGCCATATATTATCCAGACATATTATCCTGAACGAGGAGCTCTGCCAAGGAATCCAAACAAAATACTCCCATCAAATTCTATTCAAAGCTGGTAAGGGACACCTGACTATCCTAGAGACGAGGAAGCAATCCGGCAGGAGGCTGAGTGAATAGGAGAGAGCCACTCATGGGCACTTGGCAGAGATGCCGGGCCTAGGAAGGGATGGAAATCGCAGAGAACAGCTGTGACTAATACCGTCTTCTAAGTGCTAGACCCAAAGAAAATGTAGAGTGCTTCAGAACAATTCGGAACATAAAAAATCTAGATTTTTTTTTTCTAACAGGAAAAATATGTACAATTATGGCCCTGATTGAACTCTACTTTGGATTTAATAGCTGCCAAATTGTACCAGAGTGGCTTAGGATGTTGAAGTCAACGTTAAAACAAAGGGATTCACTCAACGACTATTCAATGTAACATGATGTGCAAGGTATATGATAGAATTGGAGCTTTGGACATCTATGATGACAACACTAATGCATTATAGTCCAGTATAAGAGAAGTGACTGAGCAGTAATATGTCTTCATTAAGCCGATACAATGCTGAAATACATTCAATCATGTATCATACAGTAAGAATGCTCTATCTCCAATGTAATCCACTACTAAAATGGGAAAATTAAATGGAAAAATACGTAATGACCTTGAAAGAAATAGCTCTTCAGTTGGGGTATTCTTCCCAGTGTTTGTCAAATTATCACAGTGTTGTGTGTGTGTGTGTGTGTGTGTGTGTGTGCACGTGTGCACGTGTGCTCTTAAAAAAAAAAAAGATGCCTCATCTTCCCGAGCCAGGGACAACGCGGTTCGATGCAGCAAAAACTGAGACGTGTGACAAGTGTCTTCATCTTGCATTAATTGCTCAAATTGAAGCTGTGCCACATCTCTCCAAGCTAGATGGTGCTGCAAGGTCCCTTTGATATGATAATGGTATGCTTCTTAGCAGAGGAAAATGCAAATTGCAGACGGTAATTTGGTGGCATGCACCTGCCGACACGAGACTCTTCTCCGCCTTGCCATGGCCGAAGTTCCAGCCACACACAAAAGCAGCCCACTGGCGAAATTACACTCAGTCACTCAGGCCCGTGTCTCCAACAGATGCTCCCTCTCCCGGTATTGAACACCAGCTCTGGTCTACATTTAGATTTTTCATATTCAGTCAACAATATCAAACCAGCACACAGTTAAAAATTGCTGCAAACGTGTCATGACATATAATTATATATTTGTAATACTGTGTGTAGTCTTTATTTTAACTTCCAGTGAGATGTTGTAGTGCACCTTAGAGCTGAGCTTGCACCATGATCATCTCCAGACAAGAAACCCACATGGTTCACTGAATAATGGCTCCTCTCCAACTTCTCTAACAAACCTTCTTGCTGCAAAATCTAAATGTGAACACATTGACATTGTTCAAGTACCATAATACCAAACGATGCCAAACTCATCCTTGAAAGGTCGTTCCAGGCCAAAGTGCTGTGGTTCATGTGCCGGATACTAGCCTAATGTTTGATGTGTGAAAAATGAAAATACATAAATAGGCAAATACTCATAGTCCTCAGCATGTGCTTTCCCTCCTACTCCAAACACATCACAGTCATATGATGTCAATGGCTGCTCTGACTCTCTACTCTGACTCATACTCATGTGCATCAGAAACAATAGCATTGGTTCATCTCTGACACCATTGAGTTCATCTTTGCCTCGCCACAACTTGGTTCTAAACACAACTAATTTAAGCAGGAATACTAGCCTTTCCCATAAAATGCACCTACAGTCAAACATCACTGGTCATCCAAGCCATCTCAGGCCAGTTTTATGATGTAATTATTTGGGCGCTGACACCCAACAGTTACAAGTGGCCATTTCCATGTAAAAGGACCCATGAGCACCAACATGTGAAGTTTATGGAGCATATCCAATTTGGTGACAAATGAAAGCTAAGAGTCTATCTTTTTGGGAAATGAAGGCATATACAGTGCATTCGGAAGGTATTCAGTCCCCTTCACCTTTTCAACATTTTGTTACGTTACAGCCTTATTCTAAAATGGATTATATTGTTTTTTTCCCCCTCACCAATCTACACACAATATCCCATAATGACAAAGCAAAAATAGGTTTTTAGACATTTTTGAAAATGTTTAATAATAAAAATATATCACATTTACATAAGTATTCAGACCCTTGACTCAGTACTTTGTTGAAACACCTTTGGCAGTGATTACAGCCTTGAGTCTTATTGGGTATGACTCTACAAGCTTGGCACACCTATTTGGGGAGTTTCTCCCATTCTTCTCTGCATATCCTCTCAAGCTCTGTCAGGTTGGATGGGGAGCGTCGCTGAACAGCTATTTTCAGGTCTCTCCAGAGATGTTTGATCGGGTTCAAGTCCAGGCTCTGGCTGGGCCACTCAAGGACAAGCTTCACCATAGGGATGGTGCCAGGTTTCCTCCAGACATGACAATTGGCATTCAGGCCAAAGAGTTCAATCTTGGTTTCATCAGACCAGAGAATCTTGTTTCTCATGGTCTCAGAGTCCTTTAAGAGGAATCATTTATTTAATCCACACAGATGGAAAAAGTCTTAGAAGGTATTAGAAATACATCAAAGCACAATAATGTTGAAGCAAAAGCCCCTGCTAGCTAATATCAACATTTATATTTAGTTTTGCAGTAATTACACTGAACAAAAATAGAAACGCAACGTGTAAAACGCAACAAATAAAAGATCCCAGAAATGTTCAATACGTGTCACGATTCAGACAGACGACCAGAGGACCACAATTGCGTCACACCAGAAAGTTTATTAAACTTAAGGGAAAAGGGAAGTAGGGAGTGAATGAAGGCTCCAGGGGTAACAGGGATCCCGTCCAATGCGCTGGGTCTGTGCCCCCCCCAGTGGCAGCGATGCGTCCCTATGAAGCCGGTGGTGGGTGGTCCAGAAGTCCTGGGGGGAGACACAGACACAACAGGGCGGAATGAAACCAGGCAGCAGTACAGTTCAAGGGAAATCCAAAATACGTAGTAGCAAGGCAGAAGGCTGGTCAGAGTTACCGGGATTGAAGAGTAGTCAGGAGTCGTAATGGCAGAAGCAGGTCTGGATCTCCTGAGGCAGAAGAGTATCCAATAAACAGGCAGGTCCGGGGTCACAAAACCAGGGTGAGCCAGAAGCGCGAGCAAACAGGTTCCGGGTGTGAGCTTTGCAGACGATCTGACACCGGAGAGCTGAAAGACAGGGCCTTAAATACTGGGAGAGGTAGTGGGTAATGCAGCGCAGCTGGCAGAGTAATTAGAGCAGAGCAGAGCAGGGACAGGTGGAGCTAGTTAGGCTGAGTAGAGAGAGTGGTGAGCAGAGTGGAAGAAAATTAAGGTGGTAACCCGGTGGAGTGAGAGGCCCATGACAGAACCCCCCCCCCAAGGGACGGCCCCAGAAGTCCCAAGAGCAACACCACGCCGGGCGGGAGGAGGGGAGCCGGAGGAGGGCTAGAACTCCTCCGAACGGTCCGAGTGAACGTCCTCATCCTCGGAGGAAGCCGGAGGGCCGTGGTCGGGAGATGGGACAGGTCCCGAGACAGGATCAGGCACAGGACAGGAAGCCGAGCGGGCCGGACGGTTAGGGACCCCTCTGGGGCGGCCCCTACGGATTGCAGGTTGATCAGGATGCCGTTGGTGGAAAGCGGTGATGAGAGTCCTATCCACAATCCGACTAGCTGGCACCCAGGTCCTTTCTTCAGGTCCATAGCCCTCCCAGTCAATGAGGTACTGGAGACCCCTACCCCTCCGTCTGGACCGAAGCAGGCGGCGGACGGTGTAAACCAGACCACCATCGACGAGCCGTGGAGGAGGAGGACCAGGCGCAGCAGGGACCAGCGGACTCTCATGGATGGGCTTAATCTTAGACACATGGAAAGTGGGGTGCACCCTCAGGGAATTAGGCAGTTGGAGCCGGACAGCAGTTGGGCTAATCACTCTTATGATAGGGAATGGGCCAATGAACCGAGGTGCCAGCTTCTGCGACTCCACCCTGAGTGGCAGGTTCTTCGATGACAACCACACCCTTTGACCAACATGGTAGGTGGGAGCAGGAATTCTCCGACGGTTGGCCCCGGTAGTGTAGCTGGCAACGGACCTGAGGAGTGTGGCTCGGGCTTGTGACCAGGTGCGGCGACATCGACGGGCAAAAGCAAGTGCAGATGGGCAAGTAACCTCCTCCTCCTGGCTGGCAAACAGAGGAGGCTGGTATCCATAAACACATTGGAAAGGGGACATACCGATGGCAGAGCAGGTCAGAGAATTGTGTGCGTACTCCACCCATGTCAATTGCTGCGACCAGGAGTGGGGGTTGCGTGAAGTCATGCATCGCAGTGCCTTCTCGAGCTCCTGATTAGCCCGCTCTGACTGCCCATTGGATTGGGGATGGAATCCGGAAGTCAGACTGACTGTGGCTCCCAGCAGGTGACAGAACTCCTTCCAAAAAGCGGAGGAGAATTGTGGACCACGGTCAGAAACAACATCCTTTGGCAGTCCGTGGATCCGGAAGACGTGTTCCAGGACCACCTGGGCGGTCTCCTTGGCGGTTGGGAGCTTGGGGAGGGGAATGAAGTGTGCCATCTTGCTGAAACGGTCAACGATGGTGAGAATGACGGTCATGCCACTTGAAGGGGGGCAGCCCCGTGACAAAGTCAAGGGCGATGTGAGACCAGGGACGTCTGGGCACAGGCAGGGGCTGCAGCAATCCGGCTGGGGGCTGGCAGGACGACTTGTGTTGGTTGCAGATGGGGCAGGCTTGGACGAATTCCCGTACATCCTTCCTCAGAGAGGGCCACCAGAACCTCTGGGCGAGCAGGTTGTAAGTGCGGGTGGAGCCAGGGTGACAAGCTAGGCGGGAGTCATGTCCCCACTGAATGACCTGGGACCTCAGGTCTTCGGGGACAAAAAGGCGGTCAGCTGGGCAAGTGCTGGGACCTGGCTGGTTACGGAGAGCCTCCAGCACCTGTTCCTCAACAGCCCAGGTCAGAGCTGCAACGATGCAGGGACTTGGCAGAATCGACACAGGATCCTTGGAGGGGTTGTCATCCTTCTGGAATTGACGGGAGAGGGCGTCTGGCTTGGTGTTGCGTGATCCAGGCCGGTATGACAGAGTGAAATTAAACCTGGTGAAGAACAGGGCCCAGCGGGACTGCCTGGAGTTCAACCGCTTTGGCCGTGCGGATGTACTCCAAGTTCTTATGATCGGTCCAAACGAGAAATGGAATGGTGGACCCCTCCAGCCAGTGACGCCACTCCTCCAAGGCAAGCTTCACAGCCAGCAGCTCACGGTTCCCTATGTCGTAATTGCACTCAGAGGGGGACAACCGACGTGAGAAAAAGGCACAGGGATGGAGCTTCCTATCCTCCGCAGCCCACTGAGAAATCACAGCACCAACTCCCACATCCGAGGCGTCCACCTCCACAATGAATTGCCGGTCCACATCAGGCATCTGGAGGATGGGAGCGGAGGTGAACCTCACCTTGAGGGTACTGAAGGCTTTGTCGGCTGCTGGGGTCCAGGTGAAGGGTTGCTTGGTGCTGGTTAGAGCAGTGAGAGGGGCAGCAACGGTACTGTAGTTCCGGATAAACTTCCTATAGAAGTTAGCAAACCCCAGAAACTGTTGCAGCTTCTTTCTGTTCTCCGGAACTGGCCATGAAGTGACTGCTGATACTTTGGCAGGATCCATTTGGATACTTCCCTCTGCCACTATGTACCCCAGGAAGGCCACTGTCTTGACGTGAAACTCACATTTCTCTGCCTTGGCGTAGAGGGAATTCTCCAGAAGACGATGAAGGACTTGCTGGACATGGCGGGTGTGTTCAGACAGGTTTCTGGAGTAAATTAAGATGTCATCCAGGTAAACGAAGACAAACTTGTTTAACATGTCCCGCAGTACATCATTCACTAGAGCCTGGAACACAGCAGGAGCATTGGTGAGGCCAAAAGGCATAACCAGATACTCGTAGTGGCCTGTTGGTGTATTGAATGCGGTTTTCCATTCATCTCCCTCCCGGATCCGCACTAGGTGGTAAGCGTTTCTGAGATCCAACTTGGTAAAAACAGTGGCTCCCTGGAGCAACTCAAAAGCAGAGGTGAGCAGAGGCAGAGGGTAACGGTTTTTCACTGTGATGTCGTTGAGTCCCCTGTAGTCGATGCAGGGGCGAAGAGATCCGTCCTTCTTCCCCACAAAGAAGAAGCCAGCACCAGCAGGAGATGAAGATGAACGGATTAATCCTGCGGACAGCGAGCCATTGATGTAGTCCTCCATGGACTTTCTTTCAGGAGCAGACAACGAATAAAGACGACCCCTTGGAGGAGCTGTTCCAGGGAGGAGGTCGATGGCACAGTCGTACGGTCGGTGAGGGGGCAGAGATGTGGCTCTTGCTTTGTTAAACACCTCCCTGAGACCATGGTAGCATTCTGGGACATTGGAGAGGTCAGGAGCGGAGTTAGTAGGTACTGGCCGAGGGGGTAGTGCGGCAGCAAGCAGGCAGGTTCGGTGGCAGTCCTCTCCCCACTCCCTGATCACCCCGGTCACCCAGTCGAGCTGAGGGTTGTGCCGGCGGAGCCATGGGTAACCCAGGATGAGGGGTTGGCCTGGAGAGGGGAGCAGGTGAAACTGGATAGTTTCTTGATGGTTTCCGGACAGACCCATCGAGACCGGGGCCGTGACATGAGTGACCGATCCGAGTAAGTGTCCGTCCAGTGCCCGGGCAGGAATAGGAGGTGTCAAACGGAGGTTCTCCAGTCCCAGTTGGCGTGCCAGCTTGATGTCCATTATGTTGGCTTCGGCGCCAGAATCCACCAGAGCAGCCAGGGTGTGAGTTGAGTCAGAGAGGCGGAGGTGAACTTGCAGCAGGGGTTTGCGGTCGGAGGACTGGATGGTCATTGAACTCAACCGGACTCCCCCTACGCCCGGTGAGCTTCGGCCCTTTAAAGGGCAGGTTACCACACGATGTCCATCACCTCCACAATAGAGGCAGAGGTTTGAGGTGAAGCGGCGCTGGCGCTCTGCAGGAGTGAGGGAGGCTCGCCCAATCTCCATAGGCTCAGACTGATCAAGCTGACCTGGGTGAGTGGCAGTAGATGACAGGAGCCCAGTCGGATCTCTCCGAATGCCAGTAGTAGGTGGACCTTGGCGCCCCCTCTCACGACGACGGGTCTGTATCCTTCTGTCGATCCTGACAGTCAGTGCGATGGCTTCATCAAGAGTGGAAGGCAGTTCATGGGAGACCAACTCGTCCTTGATATAGTCAGCCAAACTATGGAAGAACGCGTCCACCAACGATGGTGTGTTCCAAGAACTTCGTCTAGCCAGGGTTCGGAAGTCGATGGAATGGTCTGCGACTGTACGTCTGCCTTGTCGAATACTGAACAGTTCACGAGACGCCTCTGCGGTGGGTGAATCCAGGTCAAACACCTTCAGCATCTCCTCAGCAAACAGGTCGAAGGTTGCACATGCGGGGGTTTGACGTTCGAACTCTGCTGTTCCCCAGAGTCGAGCTCGGCCCGTCAGGTGAGTGATGGCATACCCAACTTTAGCCCCCTCCGTGGCGAAGGTCCTTGGCTGCAAGGAGAACTGAAGTCGGCAGCTAGTCAGGAATGGCCGGACCTGGGTTGAATCGCCGTTGAACCGCTCGGGGTTTCCAATCTTGGGTTCCGAGCAGCGGCTGCAATGACCGGGGCAGGTAACTCGGGGGCTGGGCTGGTGGGCAGACTGGCTGGGGTAAGGTTGGTGAGGAGTTGAATGATCATGGCGAGTTGTTGTTGCTGCTGCTGGAACTGCTGCTCATGCTCATCGGTTTCCATGTCGGGGAAAGTGTGCGCTGAGTCCATAATGGTCAGATCGTACTGTCACGATTCAGACAGACGACCAGAGGACCACAATTGCGTCACACCAGAAAGTTTATTAAACTTAAGGGAAAAGGGAAGTAGGGAGTGAATGAAGGCTCCAGGGGTAACAGGGATCCCGTCCAATGCGCTGGGTCTGTGCCCCCCCCAGTGGCAGCGATGCGTCCTATGAAGCCGGTGGTGGGTGGTCCAGAAGTCCTGGGGGGGGGAGACACAGACACAACAGGGCGGAATGAAACCAGGCAGCAGTACAGTTCAAGGGAAATCCAAAATACGTAGTAGCAAGGCAGAAGGCTGGTCAGAGTTACCGGGATTGAAGAGTAGTCAGGAGTCGTAATGGCAGAAGCAGGTCTGGATCTCCTGAGGCAGAAGAGTATCCAATAAACAGGCAGGTCCGGGGTCACAAAACCAGGGTGAGCCAGAAGCGCGAGCAAACAGGTTCCGGGTGTGAGCTTTGCAGACGATCTGACACCGGAGAGCTGAAAGACAGGGCCTTAAATACTGGGAGAGGTAGTGGGTAATGCAGCGCAGCTGGCAGAGTAATTAGAGCAGAGCAGAGCAGGGACAGGTGGAGCTAGTTAGGCTGAGTAGAGAGAGTGGTGAGCAGAGTGGAAGAAAATTAAGGTGGTAACCCGGTGGAGTGAGAGGCCCATGACAATACGCACCAAAGACTTATTTCTCTCAAATGTTGTGCACCAATATGTTTACATCTCTGTTAGTGAGCATTTCTCTTTTGACAAGATAATCCATCCATCTGACAGGTGTGGCATATCAAGAAGCTGATTAAACAGCATGATCATTACACAGGTGCATCTTGTGCTGGGGACAATAAAAGCCACTCTAAAATGTGCAGTTATAGACTGCAGGAATGTCCACCAGAGCTGTTGCCAGAAAATTTCATTTTAATTTCTCTACCATAAACTGCATCCAATGTCATTTTAGAGAATTTGGCATTACGTCCAACCGGCCTCACAACCACAGACGTATGGCGTCGTGTGGGCGAGCGGTTTGCTGATGTCAATGTTGTGAACAGAGTGCCCCATGGTGGTGGTGGGGTTATGGTATGAGCAGGCATAAGCTACGGACAACGAACACAATTGCATTTTATCGATGGCAATTTGAATGCACAGAGATACCGTGACGAGATCCTGAGGTCCATTGTCGTGCCATTCATCCGCCGCCATCACCTCATGTTTCAGCATGATAATGCACGGCCCCAAGTCGCAAGGATCTTTACACAATTCCTGGAAGCTGAAAATGTCCCAGTTCTTCCATGGCCTGCATACTCACCAGACATGTCACCCATTTAGCATGTTTGGGATGCTCTGGATCGAGGTGTACGACAGCGTGATCCAGTTCCCGCCAATATCCAGCAACTTGGCACAACCATTGAAGAGGAGTGAGACAACATTCCACAGGCCACAATCAACAACCTGATCAACTCTATGCGAAGGAGATGTGTTGCGCTGCATGAGGCAATTGGTGGTCACACCAGATACTGACTGGTTTTCTGATCCACGACCCTACTTTTTTTTTTAACAGTATCTGTGACCAACAGATGCATATCTGTATTCCCAGTCATGTGAAATCTGTAGATTAGGGCCTAATTACTTTATTTCAATTGACTGATTTCCTTATATGAACTGTAACTCAGTAAAATCGTAGAAATTGTTGCATGTTGCGTTTATATTTTTGTTCAGTATATTTGCTTTCTGATAGTTTAAGAAATATTGCCTAAAGTCTTGTCATTCTGTTACCAAAGATCCAAATATCTTTAAGATATTTATAATTTCTCTTCCTCATGAGGAGGGAGGATTATGAAAGTTCACAGAAGTAACAAGTAAAGTTAGTTATAATGTTTTACAAATCGGTAACAGAGTGACCGAAAAATCAGTAACAGAATGACTGCAATTGAATTGGCCACTATGGAAAATCATAGTCACAAACCACAGTTGCAGTAGAGCATAGAACAGTACAGTACAGAAGAACACACATGTGTAGAGTACAGTATAATGTGATATACTCTACTGGACTGGACTTTACTTGGCTCATCGTGCTCTAGCGACTCCTTGTGGCGGGCCGGCACCTGCAGGCTGACCTCGGTCGACACATTGGTGCGGGCGGGTGTTAAGAAGCGCGGTTCGGCGGGTCATGTTTCGGAGGACGCATGACTCGATCTTTGCCTCCTGAGCACTTTGGGGAGTTGCAGCGATGAGACAAGATCCAAATTGGGAAGAAAAAGGGGGTAAAATAAATCAAAAATAATAATAATAGCCAGTGTGAAGAATAACACCCAAACATGGAAAGGAGGATCTTACATTTTTCTACATTTGTGTACCTACTCAGGAAACATCACCATGAAAAGAATAACATTAATAATTATGCATTTCTGTATAGTACATATCAAGGACCTGTTACCATCATTGATCCACTTCACTTACTGTAGTTCAATAACTCAAGGTGTCATATCATAGCTGACACCCCCTTCTTTCTGCTGACATCTTTGAATCTTAATTTGGGGTAGATATTTAACAGAGTTTTGGGAACGTGGTCACATAAAAAACGGCGGGAGATTTTACTGTCATTCTGTTACCAAACTTTGCATACGGCACTGTTCCTCAAGTAAATGTGTTTTAGTAAAATGTTCAATTGTAATTCTTAAAAGTAGACTTCAGCATATAGTTGTATGGTTTATTAAACTTTGCAATCAACCGTTTTTGCTTGGCATGTATTTTAAAGTGAAAAAGTGAGTCTTAGCGTCACTCTGTTACCGTGGAATTGCACAAGTGTTCCTGGGAATCTGGTTAACTGGACAGTTACTGGAACGGCAGCTGAGTCATTTTCCCTTTGCAACCACTGGAGGTGGGAAGAAGAGAAAGAGGGACTGTGACTGACAAAGACAGTCTTCATGTGTCATCTCCTCGCCCCCCTGGCCCCACAACCCAACCACAGACATTCAGTCCTGAAGAGCCAAGTCTGTGACCTTAAACCAAGCCCCCCACCACCATAATCCCCCAGTCTCCCTGCCTCCTATTTGTCCATATTAACCAGTCGTGCCCTGGCCTGGACCACCAAAACAAGTAAAGCCAGTAACACACTGGTGTGTATACTGTATGTGTCTGGGCCACCAGAACACACATGACTGGTGTTCACCCGACTGCCACCATACCTGGCACAGATACCCCACTCAGCCTGGCATATCACTGCAATGTCAAAAGAATAGATAGCAGCACTTTACACATTACACAGCCATTATCCCAGGGCAACTGTGACATTATAATGTATGTATGTAGGTACTGTACCTTGTAACCAGATGTCTTAGAATGTGCAGTTACACAGTTTCTTATCATTACTACATTCAGTTTGTCTAAAGAACGGATAAAACCACTGCCAGTGTCATGAACTATTAATAGTGGATCAATGTGGAATTATGTCATAATGAGTCTTCCCTGTGGAGGGGGTTGAGCTTGGGGACCCTCTCTGCTGCCAAAACACCATTCTCAACCTTGTGAGAAAAACAATGTCCACCAGTCAGGCCTGGTTCACACAGAGCAGCCTCACAAACAGGAGGCCCCATGCATATTAATGGGACTCTAACTATGCCATAGGTCAGTGATTCAGACCCAGCCCGATCATTATCTAAGCTTTCCCTACCAGTGGAGAGGGGGCCCGAACAGGCCTCATTAGAGAAATGTTTGTCCCAGAGTTTGGGGGGCAGGGGAGTAGGGTGGTGCGATTCATAAATGGTTCAGTGTCTTGTGCCAAGCATCATATTTCTCAGTCACCTCCTTGCCAAATGTTGGATGCACATATTCATGAGCCAAAGAAAAAGATAATGTCAGTACCTTCTAGATAATGTTCACAGCACATACCTAAACTTTTGCAATGCATCATTTCTCCCTGTCCTTGTGCAACATTTTCTTTCAGGAAGCTGAAGACAATGGCACACTATAGGCTACACAACAGCTTCAGATGCTTATAAACAACATGCCCCCACTGATATATGACCATTTGTAGGACAATACTTCTTACTCTGGTGGATGAAGAAAGCAGGTTTTTACATTACAAATGGCCCTCATCTCTCTAGGTCTGCATTGGTTAACAAGATAGCATTCATGAGTCTGCAGAACACAAAATGCTTGGCCATACAAACTTCTCTCACACAGCCAATGGCCTCTTTCCCCTTCATTTAATGGTGTTATGAAGAGAACCATCCAGGCACATCTGTAGAGCTGGTAGATGTTGCTGTATTGTTCCTACAGTAAAAGATAGAAAGTCCATAATTTGACAGGCTGCTCCCGTGCTTGTCCTCTGACAGACTCACCACAACAAAGACAGACAAACAAAGTGACTGTCAGCTTTCTGCAGCGTGATGAGAGAATGCTTTAGTAAAAGGTTCTCTCGCTATTGCAATACTGTCCAACAAAAAGAATAATCCACCAGGGTTTGGACTGTTATGTTTATGGCAAATACTTGTACCGAGTGATTCTATTATGATAAATGGCATAAAGTAGGCCTACAAATGTTCTACATGTCAAAATAATAGCATTTTCGGTTGTTTATTTTGTTGACACACTCCAAGAAAGTGCTTATGTAAATACAGGCCAATAAGGGGGCCTTATGCTTCTGTAAGATGCAGGATGCAAAAGAGAGCAGGGGTTAAACCTACAAAATTGAAATATTCACGAGGCCAGCGTTTCCGAATCCTAGCAACAGTGGCGGTTATTTTGGCGGCCCAGCGTGACATTCACTGAAGTCACAGCCCAACGGTGGATTAATGGCCTGAGTGATGAAGCTTGGGAGCAGACTGGTGATGCTGGCATGCTGCCCTTTCCTTGCCCACATATGCGACGACAGGGTCATTCCTGTCCCACTACCCTGAATGAAAGGGCCCCTTCTTACTTGGCTGCAGTGGTTGGTGTGCTGCCCCTTTCAGGGCCCAAGGCTGGCTGTCAGTTTGAATACAACAAATTGGTACATTCTCAGAATAATAATTAGTGCAGCAATGAACATGCCATTGTCTATCATGCATAACGAAGGAACTGCCTTCTGGTTACGTGACTGACTTATGACGCCTTTGCCGTTATTGACCGACTGCAAGTTAGAGGCAACCTTGGCTTTCCAAAAATATTTTAATCAAATGTGAGATTCCCATGACTATTATTTCTCATATTATGGTCACATATTACAGCCACTGGCAGAACTGTTTCAAATCTATATTGATGTCTCTATTTTCAGTCACAGATTTCTCTGCAGTTCTTATTTATGTTTCAGCTCAACTATGGTCCTTTATCTGTCTGAATGGAAGTATGAACCCTCTGGACTTTAATCAAGGTTCAAAGCAGAGAGAAAAGTCTCCCTAAAGCTCTACATTTACCGTCATACTGTAGCTTTCAGATCAACAAGTCAATAGTCAAAGGAACATAGGAGAGCTGAAGGTGATAGCTTAGAATAATCCTCTTACTGGATTTCTGAGGAGGTAAGGAAATGGTCCTGGTTAGAATAATCAATCTCTGAGGGTAATTATCTCAAAATGTGCCATGGAATCTATCTGGCCAGTTCTTAGGGATATTTTAATAATACATACTTTAGGAAATGCATTGCTTCATACTTACAGATGACTGATAGACAGTTTGTTAGAGATACAGTATAAATAATGAGGTTGTATTTTCATTCATGCTAGAAAATTCATACTGCAATGCATGTTACGGTGTACACAATTCAGTCAAAAATCCAAATGTATTATTCTTATGTGTTGGATTCAACAAAAGAGCAGTTTTTAAGGACACTTTTGAGTGGCCTGGCATACGAATGAAAAATAATTATCTATGGAATGTGATTCTGCAAACTTGTATGTGTTTTAGTGGACCCATTTCAAGCCACAGTAAGTGTTTATGTGTTTGCCAACATCATACACTGTCCTAAGAGCTGTTGAGGTATAGCTATGGTACACAACCATATTGTATTTGCCTTAGATGACTTGAATGATTCATGCAGTACTAAATATGACATTAATTATTTTATTAAGTGTCAATGCTTTCAACATTTCAATTTTCAGCATTCTGTATCTTATTGGCTTTTTCAGATTTAAAAAAGCGTGAAAGTAGCCTAATCAATTCAGAAAAATGCAAATCTATTTTTGCAAAAATGTTACCTAACTTAACTTTTTCTTCTTGTCAATTTATTTGGCAAACAGACAACAGCTGTAGGAGGCGAACATCATTACTAATTTGCCCAGCATGAATGATACTGAACCTGTTTCCATGGTAATACATTTCATTTGCTTTCTTCCTAGAAACCCTGAACAGTGTCTGAGCCCGGAACACATTTCTCTCGCACCTTTGACTAACGCTTTGTGTTGGAAAATGGAACCTCATGCATGTACAACCCAAATCAATCATCCCCAACAAGTTTTAAAAGTTCAATTTTCATTGTAATGGCAGAAAGTATTGATCTATAAAAATTGGGCGTAATATTACAAGATGGAATTAAGTCCAATATGTATACATCAAGGAATTAGTTAAATGTCAATATCAGTACAACTTTCTATATTGCTGTATTTGTAGAAGGACCCATTCCTGGTGTCTTCATAGAGATGTGATATACCACTGGCAACATGATCTGACTTTAGTAGTCTCAGGGGAGATATAAAGCCACCACATAGCCATGCCCACACAATATAATCACAACTGTTATGGTTATACATAATAGCCATAGCAAACCCATTTGCTATGTTCTCTAACGGTGACAAACTGCCAGTAATTACTGATCAAATCCCCTGCCCATCACTCCTTCCTGGTCTGCCATCTGAGGGGGGTTGGAGGAACGGCTCTGGCAGCCACATGACAGAGTGCCCCCTTCTGGTGTTAGGTAGAGGGAGCAAAAACACAGGAGCTGGTTTGAACATACATCTTACATAACACACCATATACCACCCTTCCTCTGTTGCCTTCATCTAACAGGATTCAATAGGAATGACAGAGCTTCAGCCTCTCTAACACCAACAAACAGCCCCCCACAGAAATGAACAGTGATATTAGTAGGCATGTGTCTCTTCTAATCTCATCTGATAACTCTGGGCTAGTTCAGTTGAATACACCTGCATTAGGATATAATTATAATTATTAGGCTACACCAGGAGCTAATAAAAAAAACATATTTTGTTTAATTCCATTTTACCAAATACCATAAAAATCTATTGAATTGTACAGTATCTGCTTGGCATAATTTTTTATCTGCGACCAATGTTCCACTCTCATTTTGAGCATATTATAAACCTATTATAACAATTGTATTTCCCATATGGAGTGCAGGAGTTCAAGGAAGGAACAAATATTCTCTTCATTTTGTCAGAGGCTGTCTCAGCTGTCTGTGCCTTGCCATTCTGACATCGGGTATAAAAGACAAGCAAGCGGTTTGCGACATCACACGCCACAAAAAAAGAAGATGGAAGAGTTTATGGGGCAGAGATCAGGAATAAGTGTTACTCTACAACATACTGAGCCTCGAAAAAATAATAATTTCACATTCTTTAATTTTCAGAGTAAAATGGACAGCCATTTCAGGTCGAATAATTGTTTGAACCAAGGATTTTATCATTAATCCAGGAGGGCTGGCAGATCAGGGTTCACACTGGGGGTTGATTAGGTACGAGGCGCACAAAGCTCTCTTCAGTCGATGCCATTGAAAAGAAGCAAGTAATTTAGATTCAGAATTGGTCTAGGACTGTAAAGCTCCCTCCATTACAGAACATTTTCAATTTCAGCCTCACAATAAACATCAAGCTTGCCAAGTAAATTACAGCATTTGGTAATGTACTGGAGGAGATAGGTGGGTCTTGACAAGAGGACACAACCCAAGGCTTCAGCAAAATAAATACTTGAGATATGAGGCCTCATTTGACTTCGGTGGACTCTCTGTTTTTTTCAACACCCAATGCAGCCGTTGTTTTATATCAATATCAAATCATTTCTGGGTAACACTTAAGTACCTTACTGTAATAGTTTTTGTAAGTACCTTACTGTAATTGCTTTTTAGCAAATAACTATTTCTCAAGCAATAATTTTACTAGGATTGTCTGGGAGTGGTCTGAGTGGGGAAGGGAAAACGTAAAACTAGCTGTTATTGTCAGAGAGATTTGTAACTCTTTGTTATTGGTCAATTAATGAATTTACCACCTGGTGATGTCACCAGGCAAGCCGAAACTCCTGCCCATGCAAACTGATTAGAAGGTCCTATCTGGAAATAACACTGATCACATTTTTTCACACTTTTACAGTGTTAGTTTAATCAGCTGTTGTACAATATGATACAAAACACAGGACAAACTGAATTGTCTGCACTGGGCCTTTAAGGTATTTTCCTAAGCTTACCAACATGCATACTAGAATAGTTTTTGGTCAATCTAAATATGCCTAAACAGAACATTCTGCAAAAAACCACTGAAAATGTCTGTCAAAATATTAAGTAGACAAGTGTGGATGAAAACAAATGACTGAGATCCAATCTAAACTTGTACACATCTTTGCTTCCCTTTTTGAGTGTTTCTAACACTTAAATTCTGAGATGTATATATTTTTTTAAATGAAGACCTTGAGCAGTAGAACGTATACAATATACTACATTTACAATAGACAATACAAAGACCACATATTATGGCATGTTTACATCCATGCATCCATCCTACTGTAGCACTATGTGCCATTCTTCCCTTGTTTCATTTAATTCCTCTAGTTTTTATTAACAGTGCAGATGAGAATATTTCCCATTTATGGCATAGTTTATCTACTGGAATGAAAACCAAATGTTGACACCACACTATTCTGGAACTAATAGGGGGATATTGTTTAGTACAAGGACATTGTGTTTCAAGAAATGATTGGTCAACCATTTTCCTTTGGTGCAATGTTCTGTTTATTGCTTCCTTGGGATTGTAATGAGAAATATTAAAAGCACACAACTCTGCGTCTTTCTGTCCTATGATTACAAAGTTGGGTTGCATAGTAAAAAAACAGTTTTCAAAAGGAAGGCTAAACAAAACCAAGATTTAGCATTTTTCTATTGGAATTAAGTACATGAATCAATACCTTTTGTATCGGTAGCATAAAAATCAATGACGGGTGTATTCAGAGGACAGTTGGGAGCTAATTTTCCCCTGCATTTTCACTGCATCTTAATCCAAGGGGCAGGAAAAAGCCAGGAAGCAAAGAAGAAAAGGATGGGATCTTCCACCTAAATGAATATTATCAGCATGAAAACAAAGTAACTACCTGAACAAAGTCCATTTTACACCCACACTTCAATAGATTTCACCCTTCAAACAGAGAGCCCTGGAGGCAATATCAATTGAGCCAGACATGGCTAATAGGCCTCTATACTCCTTGACTGTGCAGTCACATTGGACACATAACACCAGGGTTCCACTTGCAAATGGTAGCTATGCGAAAACTGAACCAAGAAGGTTGCCTCACAAAAGCAATTTGACACCATTCACTCACAAAAATATTTCCCAATGTGTTTCAAAGGATCTCCATATACTGCAATTTCCCATAGTTGCACTTACGGTACTGTTGAAACAGAGCTGCTGTTTTATGGTGAGAATTAACATTTAGCAAAAAGTCTATCTCAAGCTAAAGTCCATGAGATTTCCAGTAAGATTTAAAAAAAATATATATATATACCCCCTGATTTATATGACAGATAATTGCATTTGCAGGTAACTGTTCCCAGAATGCTAAACCTGAGACAAAATATGAGCATTTTGAGAGTGAACTGCAGCACAATGAAAATAAATGAAATGCAGATTTGGTGCAGGGATGTGATAACCATTTCTCCAAGGGGAGTGTGTTGGCAGACATGCTGCTTTACAATTAAGGAAATTAAGGAAGGGTGAAATCTGCAGAGATTGAATAATAGAGTCACGGTATATGTCCTATCACACCAAGCAAGTAAAATCAGACTTTTAACTGCAATTGATACAACTACTTTAATTATTCTGTTTAAGCATCTGACAGCGTGTGGCAGATTGGAATGCTGATACAATGTTTCTTTGTTCTGTTTGTTTTTGCTTTTTCTGTCACGGAGAGCTGATTTCATTACCACTAAAATAAATGTGTTGGCCTCTCTACACTATTCCTGATTGGATAGAACATTACATGGCAGCAGACAAGGAAAGCCATGTGGACATGGCAAAAAGTATGTGGACACCTGCGCGACGAACATCTAATTTTAAAATCATGAGCATAAATATGGAGTTGATCCCCCCTTTGCTGCTATAACAGCCTCCATTCTTCTGGGAAGGCTTTCTACTACATGTTGGAACATTGCTGCGGGGACTTGCTTCCATTCAGCCACAGGAGCATTAGTGAGGTTGGGCACTGATGTTGGGCGATTAGGCCTGGCTCGCAGTCAGCAGTCCAATTCATCCCAAAGGTGTTCGTTGGGGTTGAGCTCAGGGCTCTGTACAGGCCAGTCAAGTTCTTCCACACCGATCTCGACAAACCATTTCTGTATGGACCTCGCTATGTGCACAGAGGCATTGTCATGCTGAAACAGGAAAGGGCTTTCCCCAAACTGTTGCCACAAAGTTGGAAGCACAGAATCGTCTAGAATGTCATTGTATGCTTTAGCGTTAAGATTTCCCTTCACTGGAACTAAGGGGCCTAGCCCGAACCATGAAAAACAGCCCCAGACCATTATGCCTCCTTCACCAAACTTTACAGTTGGCACTATGCATTGGGGCAGGTAGCGTTCTCCTGGCATCCGCCAAACACACATTAATCCGTCGGACTGCCAGATGGTGAAGCATGATTCATCACTCCAGAGAATGCGTTTCCACTGCTCCAGAGTCCAATGGTGGCAAACTTTACACCACTCCAGCCGACGCTTGGCATTGCGCATGGTGATCTTAGGCTTGTGTGCGGCTGGTCGTTCATGGAAACCCATTTCATGAACCTCCCGACAAACAGTTATTGTGTTGACGTTGCTTCCAGAGGCAGTTTGGAACTCGGTAGGGAGTGTTGCAACCGAGGACAGAAGATTTTTACACACTACGCGCTTCAGCACTCGGCGGTCACGTTCTGTGAGCTCGTGTGGCCTACCACTTCGCGGCTGAGCTGTTGTTGGTCCTAGACGTTTCCACTTCATAATAACAGCACTTACAGTTGACCGGGGCAGCTCTAGCAGGGCAGAAATTTGAACGTACTTGTTGGAAAGGTGGCATCCTATGACGGTGCCACGTTGAAAGTCACTGAGCTCTTCAGTAAGGCCATTCTACTGCCAATGTTTGTCTATGGAGATTGCATGGCTGTGTGCTTGATTTGATACACCTGTCAGCAACAGGTGTGGCTGAAATAGCCGAATCCACTAATTTGAAGGGGTGGAAAAAGTACTCAAATGTCATACTTGAGTAAAAGTAAAGATACCTTAATAGAAAATGACTCAACTAAAAGTGAAAGTCACCCAGTAAAATACTACTTGAGTAAAAGTCTAAAAGTATTTGGTTTAAAATATACTTAAGTATCAAAAGTAAATGGAATTGCTAAAATATACTTAAGTATCAAAAGTAAAAGTAAAAGTATTAATAATTTCAAATTCCTTATATTATGCAAACCAGACCGCACAAGTTTAATTTTATTTTTTATTTACCAGGGGCACACTCCAACACTCAGAAATTAATTTACAAATGAAGCATTTGTGTTTAGTGAGTCAGCCAGATCAGAGGCAGTAGGGATGACCAGGGATGTTCTCTTGATAAGTGCGTGAATTGGACCATTTTCCTGTCAAAATGTAACGAGTACTTTTGGGTGTCAGGGAAAATGTATGGAGTAAAAATTACATTATTTTCTTTAGGAACGTAGTGAAGTAAAAGTAAAAGTAGTCAAAAATATAAATAGTAAAGTAAAGTACAGATACCCCCCAAAACTACTTAAGTAGTACTTTAAAGTATTTTTACTTAAGTACTTTACACCCCTGGTGTCCACATACTTTCATATATATATAGTGTACATCACACAAATTACATATCCAACCTTACTGCTGTAATACATGCAGATTTCCTCTAGCCTTGCTTGTGTTCCAAATAACTTTAGTCCCTCTCTAGCATTCATGGGCCTAGGTTAAGTCCAGGAGTCAGCAGTCTCCATTGAGTGACTATAGCTATGATTCATAAATACATAAATAAAGAGACAAAGAGAGAGAGACAGAAAGTTAAGGTCGCCAAAGTAGGAATTGGAAACCAAGAGGAGTTGGCAACTGCATATCAAGATAATCAATGCTTTAAACTTCCTTGACACTTGGCCATAGCCCTCCAGTCCAGAGGTAATCTCGGGTTGGACCTGGACCTGAACGGACCAGAGGACAAACAGACCCGGACCAGAACCGACCCAATCGAAAGAAAAAACAAGGGGGACCCAAGAATAATCAGACCCGAACCCGGATGGACCTGGCGACAACCAGACCTAGACCCGATAGCCCTCCAGTGTAGACTAGACCCGATTGGACCTGAGTGATAACAAAATAGTTTATCAGCTCTTCTGGTTAATGAATAGGTCTTTATATGTCGGCTAGGCCTTCTATAAGTAATACATTCACATTATTTGCAGAAAATAAATATGCTATAGGCTATACAGTGCCGTGGTCGGGTCCATTCCGGTCTATCAGCTGTAGTTACATAGACCCGAGACCAGATGACAATCAAACAGGACCTGACCAGGACCCGGGGAAAAAGTTAGAATTTTGGAGCCATACCCGCTCGGGTCCCAGGTCTTGGGTTCGGGTGGACCCGTGAAGAACTCTACTCCAGTGTATCCAGTTCCACTTTGAGCCCAGAGAATCTCCCATGAAAAGTTAAAGCCCCAGACGCCAGCCCCTTTGATGGACAGCTGAATGGAAGGCAGCCACTTCTTCCACATCACTGCCTCCAATTTTCTGAAGGTGGTAAACTTAGGAGATAGTGTCACCACTAAATTATATGAGGATGTAGCTCGGAGGAAACACAACAACTCAACACAAACACCCTGGTTCCCCAGATATGGAATTAATTATTGACTAGATGAAGGTGTAGGGTGTTAAGATAGATCGTGTGATAGTGGATCAAGGCAACAAAGGGCCAGTATGATGCAGGAAGAGCCGGTGCAGAAGCCATCAGGGTCAGCCAATTTCCCAGGGGGGGATAGAGCTGTGACAATGTTCCTGAACCCTGATCTAACCTCCGGACAACTCACAGTAAAACACTCATCTTCTCAATGTGAGGTAGTGTAGGGATCACATCAAAGATTAAGGTGTACTTCACCTAAGAGCCTATCATTATTTTGATAAGACTATGACAGACACCTTCAATCACCCTTTTTACAGATTGAAAGACAAACAGGGTAATTTTACAGACACTTCTGTTAGCGGTTGCTGTATACTGTACTCAATTTCAGTTTCATAGTAAAATGTACTTGTCGTGTAGACTTTTCACATCCATCAGTGGACAGCTCTCATATAACTTGAAAGACTGTTTGCACAATGTGTGTAATGAACACCACCAAATCACTCCATAAATGACAGAAACTGGACTGCACGTTCATCCACTACTTTAATCTGTATCTTATTGAAAGGAAATGTTTGACTTCTGCAACCCTTTCCGAGTTTTGAAAGTTTGTATCATTATCGCTCAATTGACGCTCCTCTGGAAAAGAACACTCAATCATTTACTAAGTTTGATTAAAACAGCTCCCTCCATCTTACCTTCGTGTTGAGGGAAAAGTAACCCTTCAAAACTTGAAAAATATTATATGAAAAACATACATATTTCATGAATCTCTCCAAATCTTGCGAAGCCAAAAAAAAAAGGCTTTTTCAATAGAGATAATGCATACAGCAGATGGCCTCTTCTCATCAAATTGTCTGTGATTGTTTCAGTCCGTTCTAGGATTGTTGTTGTTTTTTATCTCATTACATTCACATCTGTGTGAGACTAACAGGTGTGGGGTAAAAGAGAGATAGGCGACAGAAAATTGGGAAGCCTCGGAACCTAGCCGATGTAACACTATAGCAGATGAATTAGAAAGAAAATCAAACCATTTTCTTCCCACTTGAAGATGATTCTAGGCTGTCAGGGAGGGCACAGCAAATCTGGCTCCATAGTAAGTGTGAAGCACGTCAACAAATGTTTTTAGAGAAAATTAGGAGTGTGAACGTAAAAAGGCACATTTCACCATCATCAGCATTGTTCTGCTGTTGAAACTGTTCAAGGGAATATACAATGCTTAGAGAGTTACCAGCTATGCTCCATGCAACTATGCAGTACAATATTAGAGGGAGAAAAAAAAAACAGAGCTTTTTATTATTTGTTGGATGATCCTCACTTTACTCATTTGGCTAGCTATGGTGTATATTCATTAACATTTCTGGAAAAAACGAAACATTCATCCACCGCTGTCTGTTCTCTTCTCCTCCTTGTGTGCCAGGGCGGCCACACAGCAAAAACTAGGAAGAGGATGAAAGTTTTCATTTAATGTCACCCACTAACTGCCCCCCCCACCCCCCATCCCCAGTGCCACCCTCAAGGGCACCCTGCTCATACAATGTGGAGGAGATTACCACAGAAGCTAAGTGCTGTCAATGTTACACCAGAAAAGCAGAGACTCCATCTATCTTTGCAAGCTGGGTTAAAACTAAGATGTTTAATTTCTTACTTTTTATCATGTCCATGCAGGCCACTCTGCTTCAGTTTCAAACTAGTTCTTTTCACAATTCAAGTCCCAACATAAAATCTCAAGCTCCCCCAAATCTTTACTGACTGAGTCCCAAGATGTCCCAAAAATCTGGATATTTCCAATCTTGGCTTGATGGGGTGCATGGAATTAAAAGAGGCAATTACAGAAAAATGAAATCTTGTGTTTTCTTTACAAATGTGGACCAAGGGAAAGCAGATTACGATAAATCCAAACTGCCTGTGAATTCATGGGGTCCCTGAATGACAGAACTTGTTATTACTGTATGTAAACACTGCCAAGCTGATGATATTGTGGTAAAACACATCGTACATAAAACATCCCTGGACATGTTCAATTACCCAAAGCACATTAAGAGCCTCATGAACAGCAGTCAAGATTTTGGGGGATTTAATCGTCTTTATACAATTATGTACAAATGCTGAAAGAGTTTTGGTGATGCCAGTTTGGACAGTAAATAAGTGCTAACAGTTTGAAGATTGCAGGGTCCCTTTATCAAAATCTAACATTCTTTTATTTACTCCCTTGTAAAAGAGGCCTTGGCCTCAATAGGATTCCCTGTTTAAATTCATTTAAATTAAATAAATAAAAACGTATTTGTGAAATTGTGAAAAGCTGTACAGAATTACCACATACTCTGCAAAACTGACATTTTATAGTCTTGCATATTGATTTTGATGGTTTCTGCCCCTGCATTTACCAACAAATCAGTACAACTGGCATATTATATATCCCATTAAGACTAAATATACTTTTTGCCAAACCAAAGTCCATTAACCAAATTCTTAATTTGGTGCAAATATTATTATTTTCTAGGTCTCATTATTCCTTTTCACAGCACTGTCTCTGTGATGCAGGTTATTCTCACCATCTGCATTGGCAGATTAAGCTAAGGAGGCCTTCATTATCCAGCCACAGCCACAGACAACGCATCATTTCTATGCGTTTCAGGCTCTGGTTGCGAGGAAGAGATTTAGCCCCCCCTCAACATATCACCTTGGAAGGCCATTAAAGTCTAACCATGTGAATAGCACCTATTCAGGGAGAACTCATTGTTCACGCCAAGGTAAGTGGGGAAACCTTTAGACTATAATCACTGCCGCACACGACACACACTGACTTGAAAAGAGGAGAGGGAGAAATTCAGAAAATAAATATTAAGATACAGAGGCTGGTCCTTCGGCTTGTGGAGATAGTGTGTGCACAGGAGCAAGTCTAATTATTTTTTCCCTCTGAACCAAATTAGAAAGGATGCCAAGCAAAACATGTAAACCTATTGATGATTCTGGATGTATGCATGCCACACAACATATCCCCTCTACCATTGTCAAAGGATGGTGAGGAAGGCTTGAGTCAATGAAACCCTATGGGATGAAAACAGCAAAGAACAAACAAACCCACTGGGAAAACACAAGAGGATCTTCAGCATCCATCACACATCCTGATTAGGAGGCTGCAGTGATATAGTCAAACATTGCTCAGCAAACATGAATAAATCCCTCTAAATGGACCAGCACAATGTCCACTAGCTAAGGTTTTACATTATGTGTTTTAGAGACAGCCTCGCATGTCTAAGGAGAAAGGGGTCAGCCATTCAAATCTAACGGGTAAATATGCTGTGCGACTGCATCCCCCTACGCAGTATTTGCTAATTTATCTGTCAACAATATTAATTTTGATTTGAATTTCAGAGTAACTTAATCAGAACAAATATCAAATATTTTAAGTAATATTAATATCGTAACATGTTGGGTCAAAGTAATCACACAGCCAACAATACATTTCATCACAATAATCATGGCAGACTCACTACAACAATACTAACATTTTCTGTTAAGTTGTCCTTTTACCATACAGTAATACAGTGGCTTGCGAAAGTATTCACCACCCTTCGCATTTTTCCTATTTTGTTGCCTTACAACCTGGAATTAAAATGGATTTTTTGGGGGTTTGTATCATTTGATTTACACAACATGCCTACCACTTTGAAGATGCATTTTTTTTTTTGGTGAAACAAACAAGAAATAAGACAAAAAAAAACAGAAAACTTGAGCGTGCATAACTATTCACCCCCCCAAAGTCAATACTTTGTAGAGCCACTTTTTGCAGCAATTACAGCTGCAAGTCTCTTGGGGTATGTCTCTATAAGCTTGGCACATCTAGCCACTCGGATTTTTGCCCATTCTTCAAGGCAAAACTGTTCCAGCTCCTTCAAGTTGGAAGGGTTCCTCTGGTGTACAGCAATCTTTAAGTCATACCACAGATTCTCAATTGGATTGAGGTCTGGGCTTTGACCAGGCCATTCCAAGGCATTTAAATGTTTCTCCTTAAACCACTCAAGTGTTGCTTTAGCAGTATGCTTAGGGTCATTGTCCTGCTGGAAGGTGAAACTCCGTCCCAGTCTCAAATCTCTGGAAGACTGAAACAGGTTTCCCTCAAGAATTTCCCTGTATTTAGCGCCATCCATCATTCCTTCAATTCTGACCAGTTTCCCAGTCCCCACAGCATGATGCTGCCACCACCATGCTTCACTGTGGGGATGGTGTTCTCGGGGTGATGAGAGGTGTTGGGTTTGCGCCAGACATAGCGTTTTCCTTGATGGCCAAAAAGCTCAATTTTAGTCTCATCTGACCAGAGTACCTTCTTCCATATGTTTGGGGAGTCTCCCACATGCTTTTTGTCGAACACCAAACGTGTTTGCTTATTTTTTTCTTTAAGCAATGGCTTTTTTCTGGCCATTATTCCGTAAAGCCCAGCTCTGTGGAGTGTATGGCATAAAGTGGTCCTATGGACAGATACTCCAATCTCCGCTCTGGAGCTTTGCAGCTCCTTCAGGGTTATCTTTGGTCTCTTTGTTGCCTCTCTGATTGATGCTCTCCTTGCTTGGTCCGTGAGTTTTGGTGGGCGGCCCTCTCTTGGCAGGTTTGTTGTGGTGACATATTCTTTCCATTTTTAAATAATGGATTTAATGGTGCTCCGTGGGATGTTCAAAGTTTCCAATATTTTTTTATAACCCAACCCTGATCTGTACTTCTCCACAACTTTGTCCCTTACCTGTTTGTAGAGCTTATTGGTCTTCATGGTGCCGCTTGCTTGGTGCTGCCCCTTGCTTAGTGGTGTTGCAGACTCTGGGGCCTTTCAGAACAGGTGTATATACAGTGGGGGGAAAAAGTATTTAATCAGCCACCAATTGTGCAAGTTCTCCCACTTAAAAAGATGAGAGAGGCCTGTAATTTACATCATAGGTACACGTCAACTATGACAGACAAAATGAGAAAAAAAAATCCAGAAAATCACATTGTAGGATTTTTAATGAATTTATTTGCAAATTATGGTGGAAAATAAGTATTTGGTCAATAACAAAAGTTTCTCAATACTTTGTTATATACCCTTTGTTGGCAATGACACAGGTCAAACGTTTTCTGTAAGTCTTCACAAGGTTTTCACACACTGTTGCTGGTATTTTGGCCCATTCCTCCATGCAGATCTCCTCTAGAGCAGTGATGTTTGGGGGCTGTCGCTGGACAACACGGACTTTCAACTCCCTCCAAAGATTTTCTATGGGGTTGAGATCTGGAGACTGGCTAGGCCACTCCAGGACCTTGAAATGCTTCTTACGAAGCCACTCCTTCGTTGCCCGGGCGGTGTGTTTGGGATCATTGTCATGCTGAAAGACCCAGCCACGTTTCATCTTCAATGCCCTTGCTGATGGAAGGAGGTTTTCACTAAAAATCTCACGATACATGGCCCCATTCATTCTTTCCTTTACACGGATCAGTCGTCCTGGTCCCTTTGCAGAAAAACAGCCCCAAAGCATGATGTTTCCACCTCCATGCTTCACAGTAGGTATGTTGTTCTTTGGATGCAACTCAGCATTCTTTGTCCTCCAAACACAACGAGTTGAGTTTTTACCAAAAAGTTCTATTTTGGTTTCATCTGACCATATGACATTCTCCCAATCCTCTTCTGGATCATCCAATGCACTCTAGCAAACTTCAGACGGGCCTGGACATGTACTGGCTTAAGCAGGGGGACACGTCTGGCACTGCAGGATTTGAGTCCCTGGCGGCGTAGTGTGTTACTGATGGTAGGCTTTGTTACTTTGGTCCCAGCTCTCTGCAGGTCATTCACTAGGTCCCCCCGTGTGGTTCTGGGATTTTTGCTCACTGTTCTTGTGATAATTTTGACCCCACGGGGTGAGATCTTGCGTGGAGCCCCAGATCGAGGGAGATTATCAGTGGTTTTGTATGTCTTCCATTTCCTAATAATTGCTCCCACAGTTGATTTCTTCAAACCAAGCTGCTTACCTATTGCAGATTCAGTCTTCCCAGCCTGGTGCAGGTCTACAATTTTGTTTCTGGTGTCCTTTGACAGCTCTTTGGTCTTAGCCATAGTGGAGTTTGGAGTGTGACTGTTTGAGGTTGTGGACAGGTGTCTTTTATACTGATAACAAGTTCAAACAGGTGCCATTAATACAGGTAACGAGTGGAGGACAGGGGAGCCTCTTAAAGAAGAAGTTACAGGTCTGTGAGAGCCAGAAATCTTGCTTGTTTGTAGGTGACCAAATACTTATTTTCCACCATAACTTGCAAATAAATTCATAAAAAATCCTACAATGTGATCTTCTGGAGAAAAAAATTCTCAATTTGTCTGTCATAGTTGACATGTACCTATGATGAAAATTACAGGCCTCTCTCATCTTTTTAAGTGGGAGAACTTGCACAATTGGTGGCTGACTAAATACTTTTTTTCCCCACTGTATACTGAGATCATGTGACAGATCATGTGACACTTAGATTGGACTTTATTTAACTAATTATGTGACTTCTGAAGGTAATTGGTTGCACCAGATCTTATTTAGGGGCTTCATAGCAAAGGGGGTGAATACAAATGCATGCACCACTTTTCCGTTATTTATTTTAGAGAATTTCTTTGAAACAACTTATTTTTTTCATTTCACTTCACCAATTTGGACTATTATGTGTATGTCCATTACATGAAATCCAAATAAAAATCCATTTAAATTACAGGTTGTAATGCAACAAAATAGGAAAAACGCCAAGGGGGATGAATATATTTGCAAGGCACTGTAGGTGCCAATTTGGACATTGGCATTAAAGACCACTGGAGCAAACATTGGTTTGACTTGATGTTGAACTGCTTTCAAAATGAATGCCCTGTTTGGCTGAAGTGAGGTTTGAAGTGAATAATTGACGTATTTGGGGGGTGGATAACAGCTAACTTCCTGCAATTCTACACATTTTGCCATGGTGAAAATACAACATGAAATCAAATCAAATCAAATGTTATTTGTCACATGCGCCGAATACAACTAAAAATATATATTTTTTTACATTTTAATGGAAAACTATTACATTAAGGTACTCAATTGTTACCCAGAAATGATTTGATATTGATATAAATAAATAAAAACCGGCAGCATTGGGCCTTTAAGAAAACAGAGAGTCCACCCAAGTCAAACAAGAGGCCCCGTATCTCAATTATATATTTTGCTGAAGCCTTGGGTTGTGTCCTCTTGTCAAGACCCACCTATCTCCTCCAGTACATTGTGGGCCCAACCATGGGGCCCCAGACAAAAAATAAATAAATACAAAATATAATTTTTGGGGGGGCATGGGTTGGGGCCCCCAGAGCCTGCAGGCCCCCACGCACTGCGGGGGCTGAGGGGGAGTGTGCTATGCTAGCACTATACACGACATAAACATTTGTAAAATGAGATGGTCATGATACATAGATACATTGTGGACTGTTTTTCCTTCATATAATTCACAGGTAACAGAACTTCCTCTCCAGCTAAACGGACCAGTGTCAGTCAGCCGGTGGAGCTGATGTTGGTGTGCATTTTTACAAGCAAAAATAGTTTTCTGGCATTTCATGGGTGATAAATTATGCTAATCCTTAAGGGGCACTGGGGTGGAAATGAATGAAGTGAGAGAAAAGGCGAGATTAGCATATCCTAAATCCATTTACAGACCGGCAGTGTTTGGAGCAGGGCTCCAGTTCCACACGTTATTATTCCATCATCGATGCTTCATTTCAACCCAACCTCCATCCCCCACAAACCCATTCCCAGCCTTCACTTAAAGCAGCACGCTTATTTGCTTAATATTTGTTATACTCCATTTTGGATTAGTGTGATACCTGAGGAGAGAGATTATTTGAGTATGGACATGAACTGTGCAAAACAACAGGACACAACAAAGGACTTATTGAACTGGATCAGAAAAACACAAATGGACAACACTTGACATGACCTGACATAAAGCCTACATAATGTTATTATCAATGTGACATAACACCAGTCATAACAGGTAATTACAGACGTAATGACAACCGTTCTCATGCAAAGTGTCAACCCAATGATCATACATGTGACAGCTTCACCAACAGACAATGTCCATGTTTATAAACTTGATAAAGTGATTCCCTATTAAGGCAAATATGATCATATATGTAGGCTTTATAGCCATCTTGTGAAAAATTACAAGATTCAAACCTGGGCCTTTGATCCTGCACAACTGATTTGACAAACACTACTGAAAAACACAAACCTCAATGTTGGAAACACATTAGGACATTATCCAGGATGAAATAGGGGCTTCAGCACCAGCAACCTCTTGACTGCAGAGCCTGACAGAGATCCAGGATGGGAGAGAAAGGAGAAAGGCACCTCTAAAAGCAAGGTGTTTCATAGGCTGGATGTCCTTATTTAGAGGCTTGTGTGAATTCACAGTCAAAAGTAATCAGCCACGTCCCCAGACTGCTCCTCTCTTTTCCAAGGCCCATAGCCAGCGAAAACATATTTCCATTTTAACGCCTTCTGATGATCAAAGCATCAGCTTAATATAATCAGCTCAAACCCATTTACTGGCGAGCCCCACCGCTGCGTCTGGGGAGCGCTTCCCTTCCCAACCCTATCTATTCTAAAACAGGTGCTATAATAGTAAATTAATTAGGCTGAGGAGATGCACCTTGTACTCGGCTGCCGCCATCTCCTTGTGGGTCACAGCCTCCAGGAAAATGCCATCTGGGCAGCGTTTCCCCAGGGAGGCCTGAAGGGAGGGGGTGTTGAGGCGCGTACTGCCACTGACTGGACCTGCGCTTGACTGTGGAGGTTTTTACATGACAATTAACCTTATTAGCCTTTGGCTTACTGTGTATTTGCTTCTGTATTATTTAATCCTTGAGGGGGGTGTTGGTGGTGAAGGGTGTTACAGCACCCCAACATGTCGCCTCCTGCAAATGTTTACAGATTGTGGCGGCTGCTACGCATGAGAATGACAGAGGGGCAGCGACCTTGGCTGTACGGTTGACATCCCGCAAAGTAACTGCAACCTCTCATACAGCTAATTTATTCCCATGGTGGGTTCAGTCCGCTACAGTGGGAGAAGACCATCATTGTCCAGAGCTGAAGATAATATGGTGGCACAAAAGAGAGATGGGAGGTCGAAGACCAACCAACCTGCGCCCACTAGTTGATAAACCTCAAGGTTATTTAGGCAGAGGAAAACAAGAGTCAAGGGTGCTCCATGGCACATTCACATGAGGACAGCTTTTAATTGCCTAAAAGATCTCATAAACTCCAGAGACGGATTTGGATGTGGCTGAACTTAAAGCGCCCGCGCAGCTCTGCTCCGCTGAGGCCGGCTAAGCTAATAGCATGTAGCACTGGAAAATGTGAGGAAGGGTTTGACTCCTGAGCCTGAAATCTGAGCGTCAGCTTGTTTTCAAGACCCTGTCTCTCCATGAAATAGGGAAGAAAAGAGAAAACCCTGCTTAATGAGGTAAAAACAGATGCTTAAAATTTATGCTTACAGGATTGCCCCGTGACTGTTGATGTAATTACTTGGGGAGCCATGGGCCCCTGGGGAAAGGGAGGCAAGGTATGACGGTAAAGATGAGACTGTGAGAGGAGGAGCAGATGAATTAATACGCAAAACAAGTTGAAATAACTTAAAGATACAGAAAAAACCCACCAAGTGGTGTGGATAGAGATGTGAGATCACAGTCTCATTACTGATAAACACAATGGAGCACTGAAAGCTAAAGCGATTAGCTGGGCATTTTGCTTTTCTCTTCCCTCTACCCCTCCTCCTCTCTAAGGATGGGAGTCCCCACCGTTTGCCACACAGATTTAGTGATTAATCAAACGTGTGGGGGAGAGGGAGCTGGAGAAGGAGTGGGGCCAACCGAGGGCCCACGCCAGAGCAGTGTGCCTGAGGAGCTCTGGGAACCCCTCTTCTCCAGGCCTCCAGGGCCCCGGGATCAGCTTTAAAAAATATTGGGATTTGACGGGAAGCTGGGCGGTAAGCCCCGAGCAGATGGTCCATGATGTTCAGTTAAGACCGCGATTGATTTGAGGAAACAGATATCCCCCCTCCTCGTTAAATTGAAAGCACCTCTGGGACGGCAGTCAAGTGCTTTTCTAACCTCTGCCGTCAGAACCAGAGAGCGCCAAATAGACAAGCAGCAACGCTCGAATTCTCCAGCAGGGAGAGGGGCTGCTCAACCCCCTGATCCCCTTAATAATGGGGGCCTGGCAAAGAGGGGAAATGACCCCTCTACAAGAGGAACCAGGCAGATTCAGCCAAAGGGGGTTGATCTGGAGAAGAGTGTAGTTGCCTGACCTTATCTTAACCTGGTTCATGAAAGTTTCAACTTGAAGTTGAAAGGGTTACAGGGATACTGGAATGAGAGGGGGACCAGGGGGATCAATCCAAATCAATTCAACAAAAGTGTCTCTCCAGTCATGGTTACAGATAAACCCATAATGTAGGCTATCAGATAAGAGTGCAGATGAGAATCAACAGAGTTGTTCTCTGCCTGTAGCATATGCTAAGCGCTCAGTTCAGAGTTTTGAAATACAATATGCAACCGAGGCACTTCAAGTATAATACAGTACGACATGTCCTAGCACCATGTGCTATGGATAAATTAAATTACTGAAATTAAATAAACTTAATCAACGATTACCAAAATCAGGTAACAAGTAAAATGTGCAATACAATTCTACCTTTGACTTAAAATAAGAGGCACTTTTTTGTCCTAGGTAAACACCAACGTTTTAAAGTGGAAATAGCAAAGCTATTATTATCGTGATATTAGAAAAGTTATTCTTCACTGTGTTTCTGAGCACACATACTGCAGCTTAATCACAATAAAAATCAGAAAAAATGATATTAATAAAAAAAAAAAAAAAAAATCACTTAAGAATATAAATAAAAAACATCTTTACAGTGCGCCGTTGAACCGGAAATCTAGTGAAAGGTAACAATGTGAGGCAGAGCTGGTCAGAAAGCCATGTGCTGAAAGCTGGTTGCAGGGCTGCAGTACACTGAGGCCTCTCCACTCATTGTTCACAAGATCTGCTGCTCTCTCTCACAATCTATGGCACACCTCTGGAAAAGCCGCCGTCGCATCCGTCTGGACAAACCTGAAGCACTGGAAAGGGGTAAGAAATAATGTATTTCTCTCTACACTGTTAGATTTGGATGTTGTATGTTTGCATGAGTGTGTGACTTTACTGCCAGTGGAAATAAAATGTACAGAAATAAAAAATTAAACTTCAACTGGAGGATACAGATTTTTTTTAATTGGATTGGTATCGAATTCAGTGCAATTTGAGACACTCACTCCATCTTGACAATAACCAATAAATAAAAAATCTAATACATGTACAATGTATTTTTTAATCTTTTAAATACTAAAACAATGTTTTAAAATTTTAGGGCCTTTTGAAGCTTTCAAAATAAATCAAAATGAGGGGGGGGGGTCATAATACTCAAATCTATAAAACTAGTATTATCTATAAACACAGGTATATTAATGTATACATGTTAAGAGTGACAGTCTCACTACAAGGAGTCTGAGGCTCTACAAAATGTGCAGTCTTGATATAGATTTGTGTTAATAATCAGAGAGATGATCTTGCGAGAGGTGCATGGATATTAAAAGCCATCGTTTTTAGAGGGAGCGGGTTTGTCTATAATCAATTCTCTTCCTGGAGCCACACATTAATTGCGTAAAATGATAGGCTTCCATCAACACATCCTTGAACTTAAAAAGCTTGGTGCTGCTTTTTTCTCTTCTTCTATTCAATCAAATCATCTCGACAATTGCCCTCCTTTGGGGAGATATTATGTTAAGTCTTTTGTGTTTCAGTGTTACAAATTAGCCTTCAAGCTTAATTCTGAAGAAAGTGCAAAAACTTGAGGAGCAGAATGAGTCTCCATTATTCTACAGTACATCTGAAGATTATCACTGAGCAAAGTTACACATTTCAAAAGCACCAAATAGAACCCTGTCTTGTAGATATAACAAGTTAAAAAATCTGAGCATCCACCATCCACTTTTTTACTATAATATCAGTATTTTTATAGTATTTGTAAAATATATATATATATATATAGTATATAGACCTACTGTACACAGTAAGTATGACCGTAATTCAAGTCAGCCCTGCATTTATCTACAAAAACATTATGCCAATTCATCCTAGACAACTCTTAATATAAAGGAAAATACAGAAGATAACCAACAGCGGGAGAGTTTAGTCATTTATCAGGAAACAGAGTAAAAGGACTAGAAGGGCTGGTTTGTTATACAGACAAGAGATGGAAATTGCCACTGGAGAAAATGAGGGTTATTCAGTGTTCTAATAAGCACCTATTTTCTCTTGGTCCTAGCGGCCTTCTCACACGTCCTAAATCATTATTTAATTATAGTGGGATGGGGTGACTGTCAAAAGGGTGCCTGTAGGAAGGAGCATGCTACTGCCCAGTACAAAGCCAGACATTACAAAGGTTTGAAAAGGTCCAAAGTCAGTACTTAAGATGAACCCCTATTTAATTTGAAAAAATGAAGGATAATGTTGTTCAGATAACTTAATATTGATATCTTTATAGGTCATCAATGTTATCCCTTACATTAAATGTCTCATTCAATAAATCAAAAGACAGAGAGATATGATCAAGTATGATTAAATAATGGGATTCAATAAGACATAGTGCCAATTTACTGCAAGTTGTATTCCCAGTCATGTTATATTTTGTCCCATGATGTCCAGTTCTTTGAGGACAGCTGGGTGATGCTAGTGCAGGGGCGGACTGGTCATTTCGTGAAAATGCCGGATGGGCTGGTATTATGTTTTGGGGACCAGTGGGCCTGTCTAACTTTTTTTTATGTTGTTGTTGCGCAAAACGATAATTATTTGGCTAATAATGAGGGTCTCAAGGAAAAAAAGGGCAGGTGTGGCAGCCACAAAGGGAAAAAAATGGGCTGGTGTGTTTCGAAATGCTAGGGCCGATTTCTAGTCCCAGTCATTTTTTTTAAATCGCAAATATATATACATACACATACATACATACATACATACATATACATACACATATTTACTTATCCTTTAAAAAAATATATTTCCCTTTATTACTTTCCAACCCCACCACCCCTTCCATACCTGGAGTAAACTAGTGAACAACAACGCTTAGGCCTCTACTTCCAGCTTATACATCCTATATACATTTTACATTTTATGGACACAGTCAATTTTACAATAATTATATTTGTTTGTTTTTACTCCTGAACTTCCTCTACCCTCAACCTCTCCGATCATTTTCATGATGTCCATCCGGTTTGCTTCTATATGCCATATTTCTCCAACTGTGCTCCTTCACATAAGCTCTCAACCTGTAACCTATATACTTATTATGGACACAGCATAACCTACATTAGTTATCTTGCTGTTATTAGTTGTTGTTAGTTGTTATTAGTCCCATCATTCAGCTCCATTCAACACCTCCCATCTGTCTCTTAACACCATCCATATTTCAAGAGATTATAATTTGATAGTGCCTCTTCTTTGTAGTTTTTGCACACAATTAAATATGTGTTGGTGTCAGAAAGATAATATCAGAAAGGTATAACTTGATACATTAAGGTGTTAGCATACCTGAATAATAATATTGCTTAGCATTTTTGTAAATACTGACTGAAAAAATAATTTTACTCCATTCAAAGTATGTCAAAAACAAAATGAATTAGCCTTATTCTGCATCATCTTGATGTGAACTGTTCTGTATTGCAGACTGGAGCGGACTTGTAAAGAAGACTAAAGGATGCCTACCCACCCAGGCTGTAGCTGTACTAACCATTGGTGTGTACTGTAGCCTAGTGTTTTGATGCCATCTATTGGAATAAATGCTCAATTTATCAAGGAGAATATACAGAGTGACTACCAACTGAAATTATTTTGATCCTGCTCATAATAAAAGTGGTCAATTATAAATATAGCAGTTATACTTACTAAATTCTACCCAACATTCTACCCAATAGTAAACATTCTGCTAATGTTTATCTCAACTACATCTACTAAGTCAAATTTCAAATGCTGAAATGGTGATATGATCGTGACCTGAAGATATCTTGATTTTTATAAAGAAAAACAATGAATTGGATCAATAAAAAACATACCACTTTTCTCCCAACATGTGGAAATCACAGAGAACTCAAATTAAATACAAAGTGGATGGTTTCCTGTATCAAACCCATACAAAGGTTGAACTTTATACATGCTATGAATAATGTAATAACAATGAACATACGGTAAATTCTAACGATATCACAAGGTATTTCATTTCTTTATGCACACATATGTCGCTCCATCAAATTGGGTTAACTCTTGGGTTCACCCACATACGTTCTATGGTTCACCCACCACTGTTAAACAGCACATAATACTGTATCTTTGTTTTAGAAATCTTATCTCCCTCTACTTTAATCTTACTGCAGGGGGCACTGCCTCCAAACAAATATGAAGCACTCATCTCATCTCACTCACTTCAATTACTTCTGATTAAAGACATACAGTTGAAGTCAGAAGTTTACATACACTTAGGTTGGAGTCATCAAAACTCATTTTTCAACCACTCCACACATTTCTTGTTAACAAACTATAGTTTTGGCAAGTTGGTTAGGACATCTACGTTGTGCATGACACAAGTTATTTCTCCAACAATTGTTTACAGACAGATTATTTCACTTATAATTCACTGTATCACAATTCCAGTGGGTCAGAAGTTTACATACACTAAATTGACTGTGCCTTTAAACAGCTTGGAAAATTCCAGAAAATTATGTAATGGCTTTAGAAGCTTCTGATAATTTACATCATTTGAGTCAATTGGAGGTGTACCTGTAGATGTATTTCAAGGCCTACCTTCAAACTCAGTGCCTCTTTGCTTGACATCATGGGAAAATCTAAAGAAATCAGCCAAGACCTCAGAAAAAAATTGTAGACCTCCACAAGTCTGGTTCATCCTTGGGAGCAATTTCCAAATGCCTGAAGGTACCACGTTCATCTGTACAAACAATAGTACGCAAGTATAAACACCATGGGACCACACAGCCGTCATACCGCTCAGGAAGGAGACGCGTTCTGTCTCCTAGAGATGAATGTACTTTGATGCGAAAAGTGCAAATCAATCACAGAACAACAGCAAAGGACCTTGTGAAGATGCTGGAGGAAACAGGTACAAAGGTATCTATATCCACACTAAAACGAGTCCTATATTGACATAACCTGAAAGGCCGCTCAGCAAGGAAGAAGCCACTGCTCTAAAACCGCCATAAAAAAGCCAGACTACGGTTTGCAACTGCACATGGGGACAAAGATTGTACTTTTTGGAGAAATGTCCTTTGGTCTGATGAAACAAAAATATAACTGTTTGGCTATAATGACCATCGTTATGTTTGGAGGAAAAAGGGGGTGCTTGCAAGCCGAAGAACACCATCCCAACCGTGAAGCACGGGGGTGAAAGCATCATGCTGTGGGGGTGCTATGCTGCAGGAGGGACTGGTTCACTTCACAAAATAGATGGCATCATGAGGAAGGAAAATTACGTGGATATATTGAAGCAACATCTCAAGACATCAGTCAGGAAGTTAAAGCTTGGTCGCAAATGGGTCTTCCAAATGGACAATGACCCCAAGCATACTTCCAAAGTTGTGGCAAAATGGCTTAAGGACATCAAAGTCAAGGTATTGGAGTGGCCATCACAAAGCCCTGACCTCAATCTTATAGAACATTTGTGGGCAGAACTGAAAAGGCATGTGCGAGCAAGGAGGCCTACAAACCTGACTCAGTTACACCAGCTCTGTCAGGAGGAATGGGCCAAAATTCACCCAACTTATTGTGGGAAGCTTGTGGAATGCTACCCGAAACGTTTGACCCAAGTTACACAATTTAAAGGCAATGCTACCAAATACTAATTGAGTGTATGTAAACTTCTGACCCACTGGGAATGTGATGAAAGAAATAAAAGCTGAAATGAATCCTTCTCTCTGCTATTATTCTGACATTTCACATTCTTAAAATAAAGTGGTGATCCCAACTGACCTAAGACAGGGACATTTTACTAGGATTAAATGTCAGGAATTGTGAAAAACTGAGTTTAAATGTATTTGGCTAAGGTGTATGTAAACTTCCGACTTCAACTGTATGTTCCCTAGGAAAGCCCTGCTATCAGACCAGACAGAATCCATGGGAAAAACTGACATTGTAAAATCGTACAGTCAAAATCTTTACTTTTTGAAGATAACAAATATTTGTTCAAAAGGTAATTGTTCTTTACATTGGAATGCCTTCAAAAATGTAAAAGGCAAAGAAGAACTTACTCAGATTTACAGATATCTGACATGCCATATGTGGATGGTTGCAGCAAATATGGGAAGGAGGAGGTTTTCTATGCAACCATTGTGGGCAAATAAACTGCTCAGGGACATCAGTAGAATTGTCACTGTGGGGTAGTGGCACTCACATCAAATAGCCTGGTTCTGATGACCCTGTTGGCCTGGAGAAGGCCATGAGCAAGGAAAGCTTCACTACACACTCGCTGTCCCTGTACACACACTCTCTCCATCATCACACCTTCTCAATGGTCTAGCATCGGCCTTGGCTGCACAGGGCAAAGGGTTCATTTGATAATTGACTTAAACCTAGGACTAATTCCAGGGACATTTTTTTCATCTCTGCCACTGGGATCAATCTGAACTCAAATTGTGGGGAGGGTCTGGCCTCCATCAGAAGGACATTTTCCCTCCATCACATGCTAATAAAGGCTTGACATTAATTGGACTAAAAAGCAGCTGAGCTCTGGGGGAGGCTGCTACACAGTCATGTGTGAAGTGGGCTCTGGGAAGAGAGTGGCCTTGAGAGGGTGACAGCAAATTACAGTCTACTGATTCAGCCGAAGAGAACATAATAAAACAAGTTTGTCAGTGATCCTGTAAGTGCCTGTAACACTCTGAATGTGTCTACAGACTTCTAGGGCTGGAATTCAATGGAAACCACCATAACAATGCTTACACAGTGTCCTTGTGTACAAAGTACTTACCCATGAAGACATCTGATGCCTTTTCTCCAGTTTTCCAAACACATAATCGGGACAACTGGCAAGATATTCTTACTGTACCTGTGTGATTGCAGCATAACAATCAAATTCTTTGCAAGAACAATGTACAAAACAAAAACATAACTGAGAAAAAATAATCCTTTAGTTGATGTTTAATACTTTTACAAAAGTCAATTTCAAGGTGATTCTATTATCTTTTCAGCACTCCAAATCACAAAGCAGACTTTTGGTATGCTCTATTTTCTCATTTCAGCAAGAAAGTCAATCTTAAAGCGGTTGAAGATAAATCACTTAACCCTGGCTAGATGTAGCTTTCCACAGTCATCTAAAAAGGTCTGAACAATAAATGTTTGCAAAAAGTAAGTTCACATTCCTGCAACCAATGTGAAAGCCTGTCCACAATATTGAGACACATCCAAATGCATTTTGAAAGAGCAGATATTTATCCCAATCCCTCAAACAGATGGCTGTGCTCATTGTGCTGCTTGCTGTCACCAGCGTCTAAGATTTATGACAATTACAGCGCCGGCCATTAGTAGCCTCATAATCAGCACTATTATATATGGATTGCAGCAAAAAATTGACTGTGACTGCTGTTTATGGGATATCAGGTGTTTTGGAAAAAATGTTCCCCTTGCTGTCTTCACTCAGTATGGCAGCTCTTAATGGCTTGGAACTATAACCTCTCAGAAGGGGAAAACACGATGGGAGGTTAAAATAAAAAGCAAAAGTGCCCAATTATTCATGAATGATGCCTTCCCATTTTCAGCTGTCAGTTTGTACACATTACCTCAATCCATTCTGCTCCTCTCTAAATAACAGGCTTCTGTCTGATGTTTGTCAGTCACAGTATGCAAAGACCACAGAGAGCTGAACCGTGACATCTGTTCTCTCACAATTAAACTGTGCTTAAGATAACTAGTGACACCCAGCAGAATGAGGGGAAAACAGCGCATTACATTCACAAAAAAATGCTTGTTGTGTCTGGGATCATAACGGCACAGCCAGCAAAAGTGCTACAATAGAAAAACACAGATGCAAACAAAAGATAGTTTGAATAGAGAGAGCTCTATGGCACAGTGTTTGCATGTAGAAGATAAGTGTCAGTCAGCACCACTGAGTTGTTTATGGACTCGTTTGACCACCTGTACTGATATGCTCTGCCAGAGCAGAGTGTGGGGAGAGAATAAGCACCCTCACATATCCTGCTTTCACAGGATTCAGCACCTGCATGGGCACGCAAAACGCACACACATTCTCCCAGCTTTAGCACCCGAACTAGAGAACCCCAATCCCCCATGCTAAAGTGCCAATCAACAGATGCCAATTTTCAAGAAGGTCCCTAATTGCAGGTAGACATTTTGCACCACACTTCAGATGTTTTCTGACCAAGAAAAGGAGACAAAGACGAAGAAAACCTTGTAAGACTACTGAAGGGATCTCTTGTGTACAATTAAATGGTCAGAGCATCATTGGACAAAAGCAGCTAGAGCTAACTATAAAAGGAAGCTAAGGTTCTGCAAACAGACAGTTAAAAAAATGTTTTTCAATACTGTGGATGACTGCCCTCCTCACAATGAGGCTGGATAATTTTTTCACATTGCAATAAAATTGTTAAATTCCAGCTGTTAAGAGTAGTTAAGATACCCCAGTGCAGTTCCACAAAATCAACAACAGACAACATTTTCTAGGAATTACTACAGTACTTTAAGGCAGGTCTTCTAAGGCTCTAGTCAACAGCAGAGTGTGTTTCCCTAGGCAGCTCCCAATCTACATTTCTGGTCCTGTTTTACTGTGGTGGAAATCCTGTCAAGAGGAGTAGTCATAGGCCCTCTATCAGCAGTGGCTGAAGCCTGCTGGAAAACCTAGATTGAGGTCTTCATTCTCAAGTGTCTCCTGGACATCTGGTAATATTGTTTTTAAATCCTTCATTTACATTGGAAGATTAAGACAAGACAGACTCTTGAGAGGTCTTTAACCATATTAGTTGCAGCTTTCTCTGGCGCAAGATGGAGTTGCTGACTTTAAAATGAAGTTTTGGGTCTCCTTTCCTGGGGTTTGCCCATAAACCGTTTAAATTTCCTGTATCAGAACTAGCAGGTGTTTAAGAATTCATTATTCCACCAAGCTTTTAAGACAAAGTGGTCTCAGGTTAATCCTACATGGAAATTAAACCCATTAAAATATTCAAGTTAAGAAATACCGGCTATGATAACCCTGCCCAGATATTAACACATACATGTACAGTGCACACAAAGTTGACTGGTCTCCATTGCATGTCACCATGCGCCATTAACACCACCGGGCTGAGCAGTCATATTCACATGCAGTTCAGTCACTCAATTAATGTGATTTATTGCACTGGTTAGTGCAGCATGTGGGTGAATCTCTCTCTGAGTGCCCAGGGGGTCAGATGGCTAACAACAGACCTGGCTCAGCCTCAGAGTAGGCCTAATGACAGGGTCTGGGGGTACCAGGGTGGAAGAGGGGCCCTATTATCTCTGACTGACAGGCCCCCAGCTCAATGGGCTCTAATTGGTGGTCAGCGCCGCCCCTCCACTCCTCCTGCTCAGCAGCAGCTCCTCCTCCCACTTTACCACGCCATTAAGTTCCTCTTGTTGGAGGCCCTGAGGGGAGCTCATACACCCAGCATAATGGAGACAGATTTATCCCTCAACCTTATTTATGACGTATTACAACCTAATTACAAAGACTTATGGAGCTAATTGCTTGTAAAGCATCAAACTGACCACATTAATTTTATATCATTTGTACAATAAAGATTACATTACGTAAGTAAGTGAGCACCGCAAAAATACTATTTCTCCATAATCTTTTAAAACATTTATATCTTGAGAAAGAAGTACTAGGTATGAATAACTCCATTTACTACCTTCATAGGAACACAGATTGATATAGAATATTACCAAATATATGCTAACACTAAAAAAAAACTGCATAGTAGGCATACACATAATATACACATAGTATAGGAGTATGTAAACTGAACAGAAAACTATTCTAGAAGACAGCTTGAAAATAGACATGTATCATGTCATAATACACACAAAATACATTGCCATTTAATCCCTGCTATAATCTACACATGGCTGCTCACAGTCACACACAAGCCTAAATAGGAAGTCTAATAACAATCAATGCAGCGATGCGTACTGGCTGCATGACTGACTTCTTTCCCCAAAGGCTGTAAGATTCCCTAGACAGTATTGGGTGGCAGCAGAGAGTTGACTGATTAAATATTCTTTTCAAATTGAATTTGACCAAGTTATTTGTTCCAGTGCAAATTCTGACATTTGAGAAATCAACTCATTTGAATATTACTCACTTGTATTTTGTTATTGAGAATATAGAGTTGGAAACTACACATATGAAACTTTGCAGATAAGAGAAAATGGTTTCTCAAAAAGTCACCAACTCTTTTAACATGAAACTACTAGAGAATTATGTGTGCATATGCATATGAATAACACATTAATTAATGATTGAGAAGATCCTTGTGCCAATTGTTCCTTTTGAAAAATCACTTGAGGGAAGTTAAAAAGCAGCACCATAGGAAACAAAATGGACAGTTCGACACCTGGACAGTATCTGACAACCACAATAATCTAACACTGACATTATAATATTAATGTTCATTTTACATTATTCATATACAATTTAATTTGTGACATTTCTTGATATCTTTATAGTATGATGTGTCATAGCTTTATATAAAATCATAGAAGCTATATCATCAACTTTCACACATTCTTCTATAAACTGTTTCTCCGCTCATCGGTTAGTAACGAGGAAGTTAATTACATCATTACAACTCATTTGTAAGTGCTGCAGTGATGTCCTGCCTTGCCCTTGAGACAGCAGGCTGGAATGCCCTGGGGGGCTTGCCTTGCCTTGCCTTCACAGCCCCACTCAATTCACATTTCCATAAAGCTCTTAGACCTTGTACAGAAGAAACCTATATTCTGTTCTGAGTTTGAGGCATCAACTCAGTAACATACATTACATTATGGACATGGCTCATTGTTTAATAGCTGTACTGTGCAGTGAAAAAGTAATCTGCCTGTCTGTCAATGTAAATAGCTACAACACTAAGCATGTCCAGAAAGCTGCATACGAAGCAGGGAAAGAGGACAACTCACCTTCCGAGAGTTATTCCATTGCCTGGCGACTGGAGGGAAAACAACCGGGGAACTCCAGTCTTCACTGAAAGCTTCTCATCATACCAAGCAGAATAAGAGAACCATGCTGAAGTCCTGGCAGATTCCTCTGTGTTCTCCACTCCCATTTCTTCTGTGGCGGTTTGAGCATGACACAAGGGCCACCTAGAGAGAGAGCAGGTAGAAACATTAAAACCGGGGCTATTCACACTACCTGGAACTCGTCTTCATTTCACCCAGAAGATAGTAGACTGTGGATGCCTGGCTTGGCACTCCATCCAAAACAAATACACTCAGGGTTTTCAGCCATGTAACCCTGTCGGGCCCTGCCTTTGAAATGCTTTCTACCCCACAACACAAGACGGCTTTCATTATCTTCACAGTCGCAGCAAGGCCTAGCTTTAAAAGCTACTGATTTCTTTTTTCCTTTAGCCTCCCACACAAAGGAAGGGCATTTTGTAAATTACTTGCTCGTTTCAGACCAACAAAAGGTACTTTCATTGAAAACCTCCCATTTGATTTTGCTCAAATTTCATTACAAGGATTGAAAAAGGGAAAGAAAAAGGAGGAAATAAAAAAACAGATGGCGTCCTCATTCAGTGCCCTGAAAGGATTTATCTATGTGCCTTTATAAACTGTGGCAATCCAAAGCGTTTCAGTTGGCTAAAAAAAGAACTTGACAAAATTATTGGTTTGCCATATCTTACAAAACTGACATGAGCAACTCAAAGAAAAGCCTTCTCTCCCACATGTTGTTTCAGTGAATCGCCTGCCTAGATCAAAATAATGGAGATTAAGTATTTCATTAGAAATGATAGTTGGATATGAAATAGGCTGTCATATTAGTAGCAACCTGCCTATGGCCTTCAGTGTGTGCTATTCACCTAGACAACAGAAGAGAGGGGGGCATGTATTGAGCCTTTCATTCAAGACTGATCAATTTTCCATCATCAACACAGATAGGGATTAAACAAATAATTACACACAGGATTGGTCTGCAGAGCACCCCCACCTTCACACACAATACAAAACAGTTCAAACTAAAAAAAAAAAAAATAATGTTTCATGACACAAAAAATATGCATTCTTCCATGAGAGAAAGAGACACAGCGATGGGCTGTATAATTCCTTCTATGGCCACAATAGGCATTTCAGCCTACTTATTTTTCATTTGTGGGTAATTACAGGGTTGTGTCTACCACACTCATAGAGGAGAAAGAGTGAAAGTGAACAAGATAACTTAGAAATGTTGTTCATCCCCAGATTGCTGAAAGTTGTTGAACCTGAAACCTGTTGGGATAGCCACAATTTTTCACATACGGTTGAAGTCGGAAATGTACATACACTAAGGTTGGAGTAATTAAAACTCGTTTTTCAACCACTCCACAAATTTTGTGTTAACAAACTATAGTTTTGGCAGGTCGGTTAGGACATCTACTATGTGCATGACACAAGTAATTTTTCCAACAATTGTTTACAGACAGATTATTTCCTTTAAACAGCTTGGAAAATTACAGAAAATGATGTCATGGCTTTAGAAGCTTCTGATAGGCTAATTGACATCATTTGAGTCAATTGGAGGTGTACCTGTGGATGTATTTCAAGGCCTACCTTCAAACTCAGTGCCTCTTGGCTTGACATCATGGGAAAATCTAAAGAAATCAGCCAAGTTCTGTCTCCTAGAGATGAACGTACTTTGGTGTGAAAAGTGCAAATCAATCCCAGAACAGCAGCAAAGGACCTTGTGAAGATGCTGGAGGCAACGGGTACAAAAGTATCTATAACCACAATAAAACGAGTTCTATATCGACATAACCTGAAAGGCCGCTCAGCAAGGAAGAAGCCACTGCTCCAAAAACCGCCATAAAAAAGCCAGACTACGGTTTGCAACTGCACATGGGGACAAAGATCGTACTTTTTGGAGAAATCTTCTCTGGTCTGATGAAACAAAAATAGAACTGTTTGGCCATAATGACCATCGTTATGTTTGGAGGAAAAAGGGGAACTCTTGTAAGCCAAAGAACACCATCCCAACCGTGAAGCACAGGGTTGGCAGCATCATGCTGTGGGGGTGCTTTGCTGCAGGAGGGACTGGTGCACTTCACAAAATAGATGGCATCATGACGAAGGAAAATTACGTGGATATATTGAAGCAACATCTCAAGACATCAGTCAGGAAGTTAAAGCTTGGTCGCAAATGGGTCTTCCAAATGGACAAATACCCCAAGCATACTTCCAAAGTTGTGGCAAAATGGCTTAAGGACAACAAAGTCAAGGTGTTGGAGTGGCCATCACAAAGCCCTGACCTCAATCCTATAGAACATTTGTGGGCAGAATTGAAAAAGCATGTGCGAGCAAGGAGGCCTACAAACCTGACTCAGTTACACCAGCTCTGTCAGGAGGAATGGGCCATAATTCACCCAACTTATTGTGGGAAGCTTGTGGAAGGCTACCCGAAACGTTTGACCGAAGTTAAACAATTTAAAGGCAATGCTACCAAATACTATCTGAGTGTATGTAAACTTATGACCCACTGGGAATGTGATGAAAGAAATAAAAGCTGAAATAAATCATTCTCTCTACTATTATTCTGACATTTCACATTCTTAAAATAAAGTGGTGATCCTAACTAAGACAGGGAATTTAAATGTCAGGAATTGTGAAAAACTGAGTTTAAATGTATTTGGCTAAGGTGTATGTAAACTTCCGACTTCAACTGTAACACACTTTCTCAAATCAGGTAGGCTACTATGCATCATGAGTTATGACAAGGAGGACTGGTGCTACATATTTTCATAGAGCAGCTGTGTTCTTAGTGTAGTCTGAGATAAATAAATGTGATGTTTCATTGCTTTCATTTGACATCTGACAGCTCATCATGACATATGTAGGGTAACTAGCCCCACGGGGTAAATTGCACCCTCCCCTGTAACTCTTACCGAAACCACTTTATGTCACAAATTTGTTTACCAATACTTTCCCTGGCTAGCAGTACTCTTGCTCAACTAAAAATGTAATCTGTCTCATCTACATTTTTTAAGTCACTCCAACAAAACAATTCTGAGGTAAGTTGATCTAATATTTCTTCATTTAGAATACGTTATATATACACTGAATGTACAAAATATTAAGAACACCTGCTCTTTCTATGATATGGACTGACCAGGTGAATCCAGCTGAAAGCTATGATCCCTTATTGATGTCACTTGTTAAATCCACTTCAATCAGTGTAGATGAAGGGGAGGAGACAGGTTAAAGAAGGATTGTTAAGCCTTGAGACAATTGAGACATGGATTGTATATATGTGCCATTCAAAGGGTGAATGGACAAGACAAAAGATTGAAGTGCCTTTGAACAGGGTATGGTAGTAGGTGCCAGGCGCACCGGTTTGTGTTAAGAACTGCAAGATAAATAATCCACTTGTTTATAGAGAATGTTTTTTTAACAGTTTTTAATAAAGCAGTCAAATGTAAGATGTGTGTTGGGGGCAACTCTCCCCCTCAATATCCTTCATTTCGAAATGATGACCATTGTGGGCCATGAGCCTATAGACCTACAACCTGTCCGCAGGCATAGCCATTTGTCTAGTCTTACGATAGCCTATACAATTATCAACTTTTGGTGGATTTGAACTTGGCATTGATTAATATGAATGTTGCAAATGTGTTTTAAATCAATATATCAATGGGGTGAAAGTAGATCTAAAGAGCGGCTGAACTCACCGATTCCGCATGTGTTTTTCTGCTACTCATTAAAAAAACTAGATTTGAGTCTTAGGGGTGTGGTTTGATGTGGGTGTGTTATGTTCGCTTTATTTTACCCTGCCAGTTACTGTTGTTTGTCCCTCTTGACGCACAGTAGCAACAACATAGCCATTACCACTTCCTCAAAATAGTCAGAATTTATCTAAAATAAATCGAAATCTTAGTCGCGCAGTTTTACATCTAGCTAAGGTGTTTGGTGCAGTATTTCTCAAGGTGAAAATGTGCATGATAAACTAATCAGGGCACTGCAGACAGTATCGAGTCAGCTGCGCTCAGGACTGATTTCTGAGAATATGTCTACAACTTCATAATCTGCAAGCTGTCAAACTATTGTAAATAAAGCACAAGCTGCCCAAAATCACTAGCTAGCTTGCTAAATTCCATCTCTGTGTTTGTCAATGAAACTACCTAGTAGCTAGGAGGCAGTCCACGTTAGCTAAATCAGTTTATCAAGTCACTGGCGAGTGGCGACGTGTCTGCATCCTTTTTTTTTTCTAACTTTTTTTTTTATTGAAGCGAACCTTATATAAACTTAGATGGACTGGACATGTCTGAGTCATTTCAAGTGTGCAACATTATTTGGGTGTTTCCGCCCGGTCCAAAACCAAAACCAAGACATGTATGGTAGCTAAAAGAGAAGACATAGCGGGAAGAAAGATGGCTACCGCGGGAGAAAGCTAGGCTAACGTCGGCGCTAACAAGATAGCTAGCTAGCATCATCCTGTGTTGGATTTGTCTGTGGAAAAGTTGACATTTGCATGGAGGAGAGAGAAACTACTACTAACCGTGAGTTGATCTGCTTTTGCTCACTAGCTGTGAATAATCCAAGTAAAGGATGAAAATGAAGGGTAAATGTTGTAGTTGAAATTTAGAATAAATTGCCTGCATTGTCATTGGGTGAGCTGAAAGAAATATGTGAGAGTCTAAAACAGGAAGTTAGTGAGGACACTGCAAATTCATCTCTTTTTTTGGGAGCGCTATCATTCCGTACTTGGAGGGAGATAAAGTTACTCAGTTGAAAGTTGTTTTTGGCAGTAAATTATCAGATTGACAGTTTGGGGAACGTGGGTGACATTGTTGAAGAGAGTGTATCAGGATGAGGATCACGGGAAGCCCGATGTGGTTACATCCCATGTACAGAAGAATATAGTTCAGAATCGTTGGCCAGAAAAATTAAAAAAAACGTTACAAAAAACTTCAACAGTCTTGAGGCAGATTGAGAGAGCTCTGAAAAAAGGCTATCATGGTTAAATTGTTGAAGCTCTCATTCAGTCAATCGCTCCAGAGGTTAACTGAAAAGCTACCTAGAAAGCAGAACTGAGTTGACTGAGCTCATTGAGACAAATACTGAGAACTCACTACATTGAAAAAGATGCAGCAGAGCTGTATCACTCATTGACCAGTGCAGTTCAAGAACGCAAAGAAACCCCAATTCAGTTCTTAGTGCATGCAGTGGACATCAGACAGAAAGTTGTCTTTGTACCAGAAAGAGCTAAAGCCAGATTGAAGTACAACCCTGAACCAAACACAGTTCTTGCAGACAGTGATGACAGGTCTCCAAGATGACGTCATATGTGCAGATCTCAAGACTTTGCTACAGGATCCAAACGTAAGAGACATTACTGGAGAAGATGAATACTGTCTACAGTCTGGAGATAGAAAACAAAAACAAGCAGTCAGCTATTTTGAAGAGCAGAGGAGCTATTGTAGCTGCGGTTCAGGAAGAGGAGAAAAATGACACAGAACAGGTCAGTGGTTCCGGTAAGGGGAAAGGCCACACACCTATACCAAATACCTTGGTTGAGAAGCTTGACACTGCAAATAAAGCCATCTGTGATGCTAATCAAAACCTCACCACACAGGTAGCCAGCCTCACTCAGACAAATAGGGCAAAGACCGAGAAGTACACACACCAGCCACGTACTAAGGAAACATATTCTGATGGTGGTGATGGGAAGTGCAAACCAAGACGTTGTCAAAAGTGTGAGGAGTCCAACCCTGATGGAAGATGTCGACATTGTTACAAATGTGGCAGTAGTGAACACTTTTCTACAGGCTGTCGTAAACAAAGAGAGAATACTGCAACTATAAGCAAGATTGAGATTCCTCTCACTGATATATGTTCAGCTGCAATTACAGAGTATCAGTTGCCACTTTCCAGGAAGCAAGAGAAAGCTGCCAAGCAGGTAGGACACAGATGTTTAGTCCAGGGCTCTCTTGATGGAATCAACCCCTCAGTGTGGTGGGATACTGGATCACAAGTGTCAATTGTGGGGTTGAACTGGAAGAAGAAACACTTACCTGACGTTGAAATCAGACCCGTTGAAGAACTACTTGATGATGGAGGGTTGAACCTCACAGCTGCTAATGGAACAAGTGTACCTTACGAGGGCTGGATTTAAGTGGAATTTGGTCTGCCAGACAACCCAGACAGGATGTTGTCAGTCCCAGTTTTGGTGAGTACCAGCTCTATTGAGATTAATAGGGTTCAACTTGATTGAAGAGTTGGCACAAGAAGATTCAACAGCAGACAGAACTATTTAATCAAGTCAGTTTGTTCACAGCCTATGCTCAGCATTGGATATATGGCCTAGAAAGGCAAAAGCTGTTTTTACAGTGCTGAAGAAACACTGACAGTGACGTTGCAAGACTTCGACCAAAAGACACCTTCATTCCAAAATACAAAGTAGCAAAAGTGAACTGTGGCAGGTTGAACAAGTGGTTGATGACAGGAGCTCATGTTACAACCCAATGAGAATACTCCATGGCCCATTGGATTATCAGTGAAGGAACAAGTTGTACAGCTCCCACATGAAGACAAAGCTGTTCTCACAGTGACACTGGAGAACACAACATAAAATGACATTATTCTCCAGAATAGAATTGTGCTTGTGAGGCAAAACCAGCACCTCAAGAGTAAAGACCACAAGGCCCAGATCGGGACCTGAAAGGCAAAGTAGATGAACACCAAGAGACAAAAGCTGAAGAGGTGAGTTGGGACCCACCAGTCGACCTCAGTCACTTATCAGAGGACCAGCAAGAGAAGGTTTGTCGTATGCTAAGAGAGAAATGTGATGTGTTCGCAAAAGACGATTAGGACACCGGATATTCCAGATCTACAAATGGAGATCCACCTGAAGTATGACATCCCGGTGAAGAAGACATACAATGCCATTCCACATCCACTATATCAAGAGGTGAAGAATCACATACATGGTCTATGCAGTTGAGGATGGATCCAGAAATCGTACTTTTCCTACTCATCGCCCATCATGTGCATCAGGAAGAAGGATGGTAGCCTGCTTCTATGTGTGGATTACAGAGGGATGGTTGAATGAGAAGACACACCCGACCATCATCCCATTCCGAGAATACAAGAGATAATGGAAAGTCTTGGTGGAAATTCCTGGTCCACCGTGCTTTACCAAGGAAAAGTGCATCATCAGGGCTTTATCGGTGAAGAGAGCAGGGCGAAGACAGCATTCATTTCACCCTGGGGACTATATGAATGGGTGAGAATCCAGTTTGGCCTTACGAATGCTCCAGCGGCTTTCCAGCGCTACATGGAGGGTTGTCTGGGAGACTTGAGAGATGAGATGTGTGTCCCTTACCTTAATGATATCCTGGTCTTCAGTCAAGAATTTGATCAACACATTGAGAATGTTCGCAAAGTGCAGCAAACAAAAAAGGATTGTGGAATCAAGCTAACGGCCAAGAAATGTGATCTCTTCGAGAGACGTGTGCTAAGTGTGACGTGTGATCTCAGAGAATGGATACTGCATGAACCCCAAAGAAGTGGAGGCTATACAAGCTCTGACAGTGAAAAACCAAAGACAGTCAAGGAGGTGAGAACACTGGTTGGCTTCTTGGGATACTACAGAGCTTACATCGCACATTTCTCCAGGAGCGCCAAGCTGCTCTACGAGTTGTTATCACACCTGAATACTGAAAAGAAGAAAGAACCGAAGAAGAAGAATCGTGGATGTCGGGTCTTTCCAGCTGCCACAATCCCAAGCAGTGGAATGGACAGAGAAACATCAAAAGGTGCAGTGAAACGCCTTCTCAGGGAGTGGCCTCATTTGCAAGTGGCTGAAGATGGAATCCTACGACGAAAGACAACTTCAAGAACTCAGCTAGTCATACCTGAAGGATTCAAGACCATCATCTACAAGCAACTGCACGAAGCGATGGGCCACTTGGGTACTGATAGAATGGTATCTCTAGGCAGAGAACGCTTCTTTTGGCCGAAGATAAGAGAAGAGATGGAACACTATGTGACAAAAGTCTGCCGCTGTCTGAAACAAAATAAACCCAATAGAACAACAAGAACACTGTTACAAAGCATCGAAACCTCTGCTCCATTTGAGATGATCTCCATCAACTACCTTAATCTGGAGAGAAGCAAACGTGGTGTTGAATACATGCTGGTGATTGTAGACCACTTCACAAAGTTTGGCCAGGCTTATGCTACACTGAACAAGTCCGGCAAGACTGCAGCACGCAAGATCTTCAATGACTTCATTCTGCGCTTCGGCTACCCATCCAAAATTCATCATGATCAGGGGAGGGAGTTTGAGAATGAACTGTTCAGAAAGTTGCAAAGCTACAGTTGGATACATCACTCAAGAACAACCCAAAACCATCCACAATCAAACCCAGCAGAACGCTTCAACAGAACCTTGTTAGGTATGCTGAGGACACTGGAAGAAACACAGAAACTGAACTGGAAGGATTACCTCAACAAAGTTATTCATGCCTACAACTTAACTGTACATGAATCAACTGGTTTTTCACCCTTTCCCCTTCTTCTTGGATGAGAACCAATACTGCCAATTGACCTGATGTTCCCAAGAGAAGGAGGAACAACACAGTCTCATGCAGGATATGCAGAGAAATTGAAAACGTTGATGCAAGAAGCTTATGACATTGTGACAAAGAACATGAAAAAAGCAACAACAAGAGGACAAACCTACTACAATCAAAGAACATGGAGTTTAGTACTGAAACTCGGAGACCATATCCTGATAAGAAACCTTTTACAGAGAGAAGGACCTAGCAAAATCTGTGCTTACTCTGAAAACAAAATCCATGTGGTTAAAGAAAGAAAAGGAGTGAACAGTCCAGTCTGTGGTACAACCGTTGGATGGAATCGGATGAGAAAGAGTCCTACATAGAAATATTCTGTTAACCTGACCTTACCTCATCGATAGACAAAACAGCAAACCTGAAAGAGAAAAACAGAGAACCAAGAAAATAATCAGTGAGACAAACAGTCAGACTCATACTTACCATGAAGGATCTGAAAATTCAAGTGAGGAAGAGTACACCCTGTGGATACCAAGACAAGAAAACAGTCTCAACCCTCAGGCAAGTGTCTTCTGACCTGCAGTAATGGAGCATCTTGAAGAAGCGGAAGCTGAGGCACCAGAGTACGCTCAGGATGAAAGTCATACTGAGGAGTCAGGAACTGAAGAGGAAACCAAAGCGGAACCAGAACAGGAGCATGAGCAGGATGAAGTTTAAGCTGAGGATACAGAACCAGAGGATGATCAAGATGAATCAGAGATAAGTAGACGTTCTACCAGAGTTCGCCAACCAAGAAACATCTACACCTATGACAGGTTGGGACAACCTTCAATCAAACCAGCGAACCAGAGAGTGTGTTGTGTAGCTGTGGAACAAGCAGCATCTGGAAGAATTCACAAGAAAATAACATGATCATCAGAAGACAAAGAATTCAAAAGAAACTTGGTAAATTCTGAGTGAAACTAGAGATACACTTTGAGTACACATCAGTAGAGAATAATTGTTTTGACAGAAGTGTGATGGAAGTGTGACAGAATGTATTGTCGACATAGAAGTCTTCTGTAATAGATGTTACTCCAATTAATGGTATTTAAGATTTGTTATAGTACATTAAGTGAGGTGGAATGGTAGATTTCCATATGTAACTTAATGGACTGGGGAGGGGGGGTCCACCAATGTACCTACAGTTAAAACAATACACCTCTTATGCAGGAATGTTGTACAATACTATGTATCCTGTGTGTATGCCTTTTGTAGTCAGAGAAGAGATGTGGAAGTACTCTGTGTAATGTAACTATATGCTTATCATTATATCATATTGTTGTTTGTTAATCTTCAGATTGTTATTCTGATACTGAAGCATAACATTTTCTTTGCTAACATTAATTTTTTTTGTCGGGGAGTGTGTTGTGCCCTAGAAACTGTGTAACTCTGTACATTCATTTGTTTATTCTACAAGCTAAACTGTTGAGTCAAATACCTGTAGAAGTAATCTATTGGAAATGGTACACTGTCTCTTTAAGAAGTAAGTCAAATTGAGAGTGAAGTCATGCAAGAGGTCAGTGAGTTCAGTCAGATTGCTATCATTGAAAATCTACACTACAAAAAAAGTTGGGGGCGAATTAAACCTAGCCTTATATAAAGTTGCCAAAACGAAGATGGACTTGAGTTGTCTGAGTCATTTCATGCGTGCAACACTATGATTGGATAGATCGCAATCAGCAGAGCTGTTTCTTGTGCATGACAATTCTTCATTGCGTTTCAATCCTGTGTTAGTGGACCAGTGTGCATGATTGTAATCCAAACCCATCCCTCATGTAAATTGTGATGAACTCAATTACACAAATCTCACAAAACTCAGTTTTGGAATATACTGACTTTATGACAAATTATCCTACTTACACTTTTTAGTCAATTTTGCACTGGAATAAATGTTTCTGACTAATATCGATGCCACATATGGCATTTTCCATCAAAGAAGTCGATTATTGCGTTCAGTTGCCCTTTAGTTTCTTCCCAGTATGGGACCTCCTATGTGTGCACATGCTTCACGTGAACTACATTTTTGTATAGGCCTAATAGTAAAGATAACTGTAAAAATGTATTATCTTTTAAAGTGGAACTGACAGCGTTTAAGCAACATGAAATCGTATTAAAATCTGCTGATATACACCCCCAGGAAGAATGACGCCTTTTATTTTCTGACAAGTAACCACTTAGATAATGTCATTTTCACGTTTTCATAAATACATATAGTAAGGCATTTGTGAAAATTCTATAGCAATATAGAGTACGGGATTTGAACAATTAAGACACTTCAGTAAATAAAACCTAATAAAAACATCTGTGTGCCATATCCAATCAGAGCTACAGTAGGCCTCTATGCATATATATATACAGTGAGGGAAAAAAGTATTTGATCCCCTGCTGATTTTGTACGTTTGCCCACTGACAAAGACATGATAAGTCTATAATTTTAATGGTAGGTTAATTTGAACAGTGAGATACAGAATAACAACAAAAAAATCCAGAAAAACGCATGTCAAAAATGTTATAAATAGATTTGCATTTTAATGAGGGAAATAAGTATTTGACCCCTCTGCAAAACATGACTTAGTACTTGGTTGTAAAACCCTTGTTGGCAATCAGAGAGGTCAGATGTTTCTTGTAGTTGGGCACCAGGTATGCACACATCTCAGGAGGAATTTTGTCCCACTCCTCTTTGCAGATCTTCTCCAAGTCATTAAGGTTTCAAGGCTGACGTTTGGCAACTCGAACTTTCAGCTCCCTCCACAGATTTTCTATGGGATTAAGGTCTGGAGACTGGCTAGGCCACTCCAGGACCTTAATGTGCTTCTTCTTGAGCCACTCCTTTGTTGCCTTGGCCGTGTGTTTTGCGTCATTGTCATGCTGGAATACCCATCCACGACCCATTTTCAATGCCCTGGCTGAGGGAAGGAGGTTCTCACCCAAGATTTGACGGTACATGACCCCGTCCATCGTCCCTTTGATGCGGTGAAGTTGTCCTGTCCCCTTAGCAGAAAAATACCCCCAAAGCATAATGTTTCCACCTCCATGTTTGACGGTGGGGATGGTGTTCTTGGGGTCATAGGCAGCATTCCTCCTCCTCCAAACACAGCGAGTTGAGTTGATGCCAAAGAGCTCAATTTTGGTCTCATCTGACCACAACACTTCCACCCAGTTCTCCTCTGAATCATTCAGATGTTCATTGGCAAACTTCAGACTGGCCTGTATATGTGCTTTCTTGAGCAGGGGGACCTTGCGGGCGCTGCAGGATTTCAGTCCTTCACGGCGTAATGTGTTACCAATTGTTTTCTTGGTGACTATGGTCCCAGCTGCCTTGAGATCATTGACAAGATCCTCCCGTGTAGTTCTGGGCTGATTCCTCACCGTTCTCATGATCATTGTAACTCCACGAGGTGAGATCTTGCATGGAGCCCCAGGCCGAGGGAGATTGACAGTTCTTTTGTGTTTCTTCCATTTGCGAATAATCGCACCAACTGTTGTCACCTTCTCACCAAGCTGCTTGGCGATGGTCTTGTAGCCCATTCCAGCCTTGTGTAGGTCTACAATCTTGTCCCTGACATCCTTGAAGAGCTCTTTGGTCTTGGCCATGGTGGAGAGTTTGGAATCTGATTGATTGATTGCTTCTGTGGACAGGTGTCTTTTATACAGGTAACAAGTTGAGATTAGGAGCACTCCCTTTAAGAGTGTGCTCCTAATCTCAGCTCGTTACCTATATAAAAGACACCTTGGAGCAAGACATCTTTCTGATTGAGAGGGGGTCAAATACTTATTTCCCTCATTAAAAATGCAAATCAATTTATAACATTTTTGACATGCGTTTTTCTGGATTTTTTTGTTGTTATTCTGTCTCCCACTGTTCAAATAAACCTACCATTAAAATTATAGACTGATCATTTCTTTGTCAGTGGGCAAACGTACAAAATCAGCAGGGGATCAAATACTTTTTTCCCTCACTGTAAGCCATTTACCACAGGGGCCTTCCATCATTCACTTTGAACTGGACTGTAGCTGTGTTCGAATACTCATACTAACTGCACTAACCTTTCTATTTGTGATGTGAATTGAGTATATAGTATGCTTATTGGTCATAGTATGGATATAGTTTGTATGCCAAAACTTCCCGGATGTCATACTAAATTCGCCAAAATACGAAGTATACATGCAGTGGACACTATTTCAGTGCTTTTAGGGCCCATAATGCAATTCTTCCGAAAATGGGCATGGCTTCAAAGTTTTCAGATTTGAAGAAAATGGCGTAAAATATGCAGCCGAAGTCCAACGAGAGCGGATACAAATTCATTGCGTTAACTAATTATGATAAATGTTAAGAAAATGTTGAGCAATGTAATAAAGTAATGACTTTTCAAATAAGTTATGTTACACGTTATGTTGGCTGACAATTTGTTAGCTACGCTATCCTTACGAACCGCATAGCATTACAGCAGTATGTACCGGTATGTTAGCTAGTTACCTAAGTTAACGTTAGTTGGCTACTAATACATCGAACTTGCCAGGCAGTATATTAACTATCTGCTATCTAACTAACTACCCAATGTTTATTGACTTGATTATTCACATAATTCTTAGCTAAGTGGTATAGTCGTTGTGCATTTCAATGGACATTGTTAATTCTGGCTATCTACTCCGATTTCAGAGCACTCTCGCGCAGAATAACTGAGGAATTTACTGACGCTCAACACCCGTTGAATATGGCCGGTGTCAGTAAATGTCAGCAAAAAAAAGCGTAATTAAATTGTTGCCAGCAGCACAGTTACAGTCACCAACACTCTGGATAACATGAAAACAGCCTAACCAGCTCTGCTAGGGCGAGTAAAATGGTCAGAGTGTTCTCTCATTTGTGTCTGGAAGTAGCTAGCTAACTGGCTGTTAGCTTGGGTGCGAAACGCTTTGGATTTACGAACGCCCAGAGCGCATTCTGGCACTCCAGATTAAATTTATGAACACACCCGAAATCGTAAAATGTTTCGCTAGTCATTTGTTATGCTAACAAGCTAAAAAGAGGTTGCATAGCAACAGCATCAACTTCCGGTAGACAGGCGAAGCTCGTTTAGTACGCTCAACTGAAACGAAACCGTTCGTTTACAGTATACTAAAATGAACTAATAGTAAATAGTATGTAGAATAAACTCATTAAGTATGTAGTATACAGTATGTTAGTATGGGTATTCGAACACAGCTTGTGTGTTTACAGGCAGTAGCAACATTAGATCATTAGAACACATTTGCCAAAAGCCACAAAATACACCTGAATGGATTTCTGTAAATATGTAAATACCAAGGGAGTCCTCCTATATTTGGGAACTTCACAGTCCTATTGATCAAACAACCATGAAAAGGTAGGCTCTCTCTCCCTCAGTTGCCTATGCAAATCAACAACAACAAGATCAACAACTAATGCTGGCCAGAGCAATATGAGCTATAATATAACGAGGGAACATAAGATAAACCCTCTCAAACTTTTTCAGCTAGTTGGCTGTCAAAATTGCACTGATAAACGATGGGGAATAGTAGCCTGCTCGTCATTCTGCAGCTTGCCTGCCAATGCATGCTTGCCCCAACCCACGTTTTGACAACTGAATGGGAACTTGCCTGCCCGCCCGCCCATTTGATCGATGCCAAATACATTTGATTGAAAACTAAGACATATGCTAACTGTCGATAACAGTCGTTCAAGCAACATAGCTAGCACATCGATTCATATTTCTTGCTAGCTAACCAAGTGACACCTGGATCTCTAGCTGTAGCCACCGAAAAACGATATGAGGGGGAAAAGCCTCCAATGACATCACATCCTCCCAGCAGATAGCTAGCTAAAGTTAGGCTCCGTGTTTTCAACTTGCTAAATAAATAGCTAGCTACATAAATAGATGTGCTAGCCCAGGTGTGTCAAACTCAATCAGCGCACGGGCCATATTGAAAAAACACAACGAATTCGCAGGCCAGACATAGCCTATTTGTTTTTACAAAAATATGTGCAACTGCAACCCAAACTGGCCATTGTTTTATTAGAAAAAATAAGGCCCTTTATAATGTCCACTTATGTACATAGGATGCTGTATATAGCATTTTAACATATTAAAACAAAAGAAGAGATAAATAATATTTGTCCAGCCTTTGCTGCTATAATTGCATATGTGCATAATATGCTGCGACCCTAATCAAAAACGTTTGAACAAATCACTGGTGCGGTTGAATGCAGCATTGCTGTATGGTGCTCTCAAAATGTATTGTAGTTGAGTAGCCAGCCTATGCTACTGCTCAAATGCTGCTGTAATAGGCCTACATGTTTCTCCTTTGCATGGTGTTTTATTGCAGTTTTGTTTTTTGGTTATTCTTTGTCAAGCTTTAAAAACCAAAGCCAGACTGCAACATTTTAGTAGCCTAGCAAGACTGTGGCATGTGTCGAAACCACACACGAAATCAGCTAAATTCAAGTTCAATTCACAGACACTAGCGCACCAGGCTGTAATTCCATAAAATAGATGACTCAACTGTTGACTCATTTATACTCACTTGTGTGTCCTATTCGGCCCGCAGGCCTTGTGTTTGACACAAGTACGCTAGCCTATTAGCCATGTTATGACTGACTTGTGATCATTGCCCTTGCTAGTTTGATTGTATTGACATTCTCAGCCTAAATTATAGTCGTCCGTTTTTGTTCAAAATATTGAGTAATTGAAACTGAAACAGTGCATCCTGAATGGCTGGAGGCAGCAAACAATGTACCAGGCCAGCTGTGATTTTGAACCTGATAGCAATATTTTTTGGACTACCATCCATCTATTCTGGCAACAATGCCTTTCTGTCAGTGTTGCCAACTCCTCAGTAAGGAAAGTAGCTATTGGCTGTCCTAAAAGTCGCTAAATGACGCCAGAACCTAATTTGCATAATTGGCCATGTGCATGTAATTGTAATGGATGCTGTAGGAGAGAGGAATACAGTTGTGGGAAAGACAAAAAGCGAGTAAAAAACACCCTAAATATGTTTAGAACTACAAATTAACTTTATTCTGTCGTTTTACATTTACATCCCGCCAGGGTGGGATCAGCCAGCGGAGGCTTTCCGCATGCGCGATTCATTTGCAGTCTGGACGCTTCCCGCATGCGCAATTCATTTGCAGTCTGGACGCGGAGGGGTGAACATCCCCTGCTCTGACTTCAGCTGGGAGGGACTGATGCGCGAGGACTGGGCCGCCTGTGAGGGCCACGGCAGCAACCGCTGCTCGTTGAGAAAAGTAAGAACGATACCTGCTTTCACGTCTCCAAAAGTCTCCAATAACACCAGAAAAAGTCGCTAGATTTGTCGCTAGTTGCTTTTATGAAAAATGTGTCGCTAGAAGGGTCTGAATACTCGCTAAATATAGCGACAAAGTCGCTAAGTTGGCAACACTGCTTTCGGTATGTCATGGAATTTGTAGTCAAATAGAACCTAATTTTAAAACTTCATATTAAGTTGGTTTTGAAGCATAAACTGGGAATTTTATATTTTTGACTGATTTATTATTGTCTGTTTGTTTCATATCTGCAAAGTATATAGTTAAGACGCTGTCAGTGCCACTTTAATGTGGCATGAACACAACCAGACATTATGTTTTATCTGATTGTCAAACAATTCTCGATTCTCCCACAATGTGATTTAGCCAACATTTTACTACGGAAGTCTCACTCTGACATTAGGCACTCTAGCATGGTGGTTGAAAATGATGTTTCATAAAGAAAGTACGCATATTTTCCCGATTTTCTCCTCTCCCCCTTGGTATTGTGTGTACCTACTTTTGCCAGCCCAGAGGGTATCCATTAGCTTCCATAGACACAAAGTTCGATTCAACAGCCACAAAGTCAAAATTAGCTAAAAAGCATTTTATTTATTTTTATTTAATTTTTCTTAATTTAAGGTTAGGGTTAGTCATAAGGTTAGCAGTGTGGTTACGGTTTAGGTTTCAAATTAAATTTTATGAAGATAAATTGTAGAAATGGGCAGGGTTTAGCTAGCCATAATTGGTGACTTTGCAAGTATAGTGGGGAAAAAAGTATTTAGTCAGCCACCAATTGTGCAAGTTCTCCCACTTAAAAAGATGAGAGAGGCCTGTAATTTTCATCATAGGTACACGTCAACTATGACAGACAAAATGAGGGAAAAAAATCTAGAAAATCACATTGTAGGATTTTTAATGAATTTATTTGCAAATTATGGTGGAAAATAAGTATTTGGTCAATAACAAAAGTTTCTCAATACTTTGTTATATACCCTTTGTTGGCAATGACACAGGTCAAACGTTTTCTGTAAGTCTTCACAAGGTTTTCACACACTGTTGCTGGTATTTTGGCCCATTCCTCCATGCAGATCTCCTCTAGAGCAGTGATGTTTTGGGGCTGTCGCTGGGCAACACGGACTTTCAACTCCCTCCAAAGATTTTCTATGGGGTTGAGATCTGGAGACTGGCTAGGCCACTCCAGGACCTTGAAATGCTTCTTATGAAGCCACTCCTTCGTTGCCCGGGCGGTGTGTTTCGGATCATTGTCATGCTGAAAGACCCAGCCACGTTTCATCTTCAATGCCCTTGCTGATGGAAGGAGGTTTTCACTCAAATTCTCACGATACATGGCCCCATTCATTCTTTCCTTTACACGGATCAGTCGTCCTGGTCCCTTTGCAGAAAAACAGCCCCAAAGCATGATGTTTCCACCCCCATGCTTCACAGTAGGTATGGTGTTCTTTGGATGCAACTCAGCATTATTTGTCCTCCAAACACAACGAGTTGAGTTTTTACCAAAAAGTTATATTTTGGTTTCATCTGACCATATGACATTCTCCCAATCCTCTTCTGGATCATCCAAATGCACTCTAGCAAACTTCAGACGGGCCTGGACATGTACTGGCTTAAGCAGGGGGACACGTCTGGCACTGCAGGATTTGAGTCCCTGGCGGCGTAGTGTGTTACTGATGGTAGGCTTTGTTACTTTGGTCCCAGCTCTCTGCAGGTCATTCACTAGGTCCCCCCATGTGGTTCTGGGATTTTTGCTCACCGTTCTTGTGATCATTTTGACCCCACGGGGTGAGATCTTGCGTGGAGCCCCAGATCGAGGGAGATTATCAGTAGTCTTGTATGTCTTCCATTTCCTAATAATTGCTCCCACAGTTGATTTCTTCAAACCAAGATGCTGACCTATTGCAGATTCAGTCTTCCCAGCCTGGTGCAGGTCTACAATTTTGTTTCTGGTGTCCTTTGTCAGCTCTTTGGTCTTGGCCATAGTGGAGTTTAGAGTGTGACTGTTTGAGGTTGTGGACAGGTGTCTTTTATACTGATAACAAGTTCAAACAGGTGCCATTAATACAGGTAACGAGTGGAGGACAGAGGAGCCTCTTAAAGAAGAAGTTACAGGTCTGTGAGAGCCAGAAATCCTGCTTGTTTGTAGGTGACCAAATACTTATTTTCCACCATAATTTGCAAATAAATTCATTAAAAATCCTACAATGTGATTTTCTGGATTTTTTTTTCTAAATGTGTCATTGTTGACGTGTACCTATGATGAAAATTACAGGCCTCTCTCATCTTTTTAAGTGGGAGAACTTGCACAATTGGTGGCTGACTAAATACTTTTTTTCCCCACTGTAGAAGGATTTTTTTGTTTCTCAGGAGTATATTTTTAAGAAAACCTTTTACTTTCAAATTGCTTCTTTTTCATATATTTTTCGGATTTCAATTTTGTTTTTGTTTTGTTCATTTTCTAAAGCATTGAATATTTGGATTTCACTATTTTTCACTATTTTTGCCTTGTCTCACACACATATTCTGATATGATTTACACTTAGAATTGTGTTTATAATTTTGAACATATGTAATGGACCTGTTTAGAAAAATAATCAAATAAATGGAAACTATATAAATATTTAATGGGCCATTTTGTTAAACATTCTTTTTTTTAAAACAAAACACTCACACTTGTGTTGTGTGGGAAATTATTATCTTATATTTTAGCTGTGATTAATGTGAGGAGCTGTTAGGGAGTAGGGTGTGATAAGGCTTGTGACTCACACTGCCTCTTTGTTGAACCGTCCAAGGACGTAGGTACAAAGAGTATAGTTAGGGTTGGAAAGTACAGGGAAACTGTGTCTATGGGTGCTGACTCTCTGGACAAGTGCAAAACAACCAACACCTGGCAATAGTGAAGATCAAAGTAGGGACCAGCCTGTGCGCCAACGATAGGCTGAGTAAGTCTAAACCACGCTCAGTCTCTATTCTGATAGGCCAGCAGGGAGTGGGAACTATCTCTGTCAGAGTATTTAAAGAAGAACTTATAACAATGGACCAGTTCTCTGTCTGCCCTGCGTGGTATTTCAGTGAGCCCGTATACGAACTCTCATACTTACCATTTAAGCATTTGCATTAATAAATACTAGACTAACTTGGATACTGTGTAATGACCTCTTTTGTTCCCAATACCAGACTTGAATTGATGCAACTTATCAGTTGGTAATGACTATTTACAGGTTATTACCATCAGAAAGTAGCGACCTTTTGTATAAAATGGGTGTACTCCTGTTCAATACTGCTTATCAAATGACAAATTATATTTTACTGTCTTTATAGCAGTCAATCATATTGTAGTTTTCCATGAACACCCACTTATTTTTAACAACTAATGCAATTTATCATTACCCTGTCATTACCACATACAAAGAACACGTAGAGTGCCTTCAGAAAGTATTTACACCCCTTGACTTTTTCCACATTTTGTTGTGTTACAGGTGAATTTAAAATGTATAAACATTTCGATTTTTTTGTCACTGGCCTACACACAATACCCCATCATGTTAAAGTGCAATTATGTTTTTTGAAATGTTTACAATTTTAGCTGAAATGTCTTGAGTCAATAAGTATTCAACCTCTTTGTTATGGAAAGCCTAAATAGGTTCAGGAGCACATATTTCCTTAACAAGTCACATAGTAAGTTGCATGGACTCACTCTGTGTGCAACAATAGTGTTTAACATGATTTTTGAATGACTATCTCTGTATTCTTTTTTTGTTGTAATTTGTACCCCTTTTTCGCCCCAATTTCATGATTACGATCTTGTCTCATCGCTGCAACTCCACTCCGGGCTCGGGAGACCAGGGAGGTTTTCCAATGCCTCGCAAAGAAGGGTAGATAGGTAAAAAAAAAATTACAAAAATTGAATATCCCTTTCAGCATGGTGAAGTTATTAATTACACTTTGGATGGTGTATCAATACACCCAATCACTACAAAGTTACAGGAGTCCTTCCTAACTCAGTTGCTGGAGAGGAAGGATACCGTTCATGGATTTCACCATGAAGCCAATGGTGACTTTAAAACAGTTAAACAGTTTAATGGCTGTGATAGAAGAAAACTGAGGATGGATCAACAACATTGTAGTTACTCCACAATACTAACCTAACTGACAGAGTGAAAAGAAGGAAGCCTGTACAGAATAAAAAATATTCCAAAACATGCATCCTGTTTGCAACAAGGCCCAAAGTAATACTGCAAAAAATGTGGCAAACCAATTACCTTTTAGTCCTGAATACGAAGTGTTATGTTTGGGGTAAATCCAATAGAACACATTACTGAGTACCATTCTACATATTTTCAAGGATAGTGGTGGCTGCATCATGTTATGGGTATGCTTGTAGTCGTTAAGGACTGGGGAGTTTTTCAGGATAAAAAAGAAACGTAATGGAACCAAGCACAGGAAAAATCCTAGAGGAAAACCTGGTTCAGTCTGCTTTCCACCAGACACTGGGATATTAATTCACCTTTCAGTAGGACAATAATCTAAAACACAAGGCCAAATCTACACTGGAGTTATTTACCAAGAAGACAGTGAATGTTCCTGAGTGGCCAAGCTACAATTTTGACGTAAATCTACTTGAAAATCTATGGCAAGACCTGAACATGGTTGTCTAGCAATGATCAACAACCAATTTGACAGAGCTTGAAGAATTTAAAAATAATGAATGGGAAAATGTTGCACAATCCAGGTGTGGAAAGCTCTTAGAGACTTACCCAGAAAGACTCACAGCTGTATTGAGTATTGACTTGGGGATGTGAATACTTACACTACCGGTCAAAAGTTTAGAACACCTACTCATTCAAGGGTTTTTCTTATTTTTTTAAAACTATTTTCTACATTGTAGAACATTAGTGAAGACATCAAAACTATGAAATAACACATATGGAATCATGTAGTAACCAAAAAAAGTGTTAAACAAATCAAAATATATTTTATATTTGAGATTCTTCAAATAGCCACCCTTTGCCTTGATGACAGCTTTGCACACTCTTGGCATTCTCTCAACCAGCTTCATGAGGTAGTCGCCTGGAATACATTTCAATTAACTGGTGTGCCTTCTTAAAAGTTGATTTGTGGAATTTATTTCCTTCTTAATGCGTTTGAGCCAATCAGTTGTGTTGTGACAAGAGGGTATACAGAAGATAGCCCTATTTGGTAAAATACCAAGTCCATATTATGGCAAGAACAGCTCAAATAAGCAACATTTAAGACATGAAGGTCAGTCAATATGGACAATTTCAAGAACTTTGAAAGTTTCTTCAAGTGTAGTCGCAAAAACCATCAAGCGCTATGATGAAACTGGCTCTCATGAGGACCGCCACCGGAATGGAAGACCCAGAGTTACCTCTTCTGCAGAGGATAAGTTCATTAGAGTTACCAGCCTCAGAAATTGCAGCCCAAATAAATGCTTCACAGAGTTCAAGTAACAGACACATCTCAACATCGACTGTTCAGAGGAGACTGCGTGAATCAGGCCTTCATGGTCGAATTGCTGCAAATAAACCACTACTAAAGGATACCAATAAGAAGAAGAGACTTGCTTGGGCCAAGAAACACGAGCAATGGACATTAGACCGGTGGAAATTTGTCCTTTGGTCTGGAGTCCAAATGTGAGATTTTTGGTTCCAACCACTGTGTCTTTGTGAGACACAGTGTTGGTGAACGGATGATCTCCGCATGTGTATTTCCCACCGTAAAGCATGGAGGAGGAGGTGTTATGATGTGGGGGTGCTTTGCTGGTGACACTGTTTATTTAGAATTCAAGGCACACTTAACCAGCATGGCTACCACAGCATTCTGCAGCGATACGCCATCCTGTCTGGTTTGGGCTTAGTGGGACTATCATTTGTTTTTCAGCAGGACAATGACCCAACACACCTCCAGGCTGTGTAAGTGCTATTTTACCAAGAAGGAGAGTAATGGAGAGCTGCATCAGATGACCTGCCCTCCACAATCCCCCGACCGCAAACCAATTGAGATGGTTTGGGATGAGTCGGACCACAGAATAAAGGAAAAGCAGCCAACAAGTGCTCAACATATATGGGAACTCCTTCAAGACTGTTGGGAAAGCATTCCAGGTGAAGCTGGTTGAGAGAATGCCAAGAGTGTGCAAAGCTGTCATCAATGCAAAGGGTGGCTATTTGAAGAATCTGAAATATAAAATATATTTTGATTTTTATAACACTTTTTTGTTTACTACATGATTCCATATGTGTTATTTCATAGTTTTGATGTCTTCACTATTATTCTACAATGTAGAAAATAGTGAAAATAAAGAAAAACCCTTGAATGAGTAGGTGTTCTAAAACTTTTGACCGGTAGTGTATGTAAATTAGAATCTTTTTTTATTTAATTTTCAATAAATTAGCAAAAAACATGTTTTCACTTTGTCATTATGGGGTATTTGTACTTGTATTTATGCAAAGGCAGCACTCTTAATGGGGTCCAAACACATTAAAGCATCACACACAAAACAAAAGATAAAACAGTACATCATATAACATTATTATACCACTACATATTCACAATACAAAATGTATAATACGACCATACAACAATATTACAATGTATGTGTGTGTAGAGTGCGTGCTAGCGTGTGTCTGTACCTGTGTGTGTGTGTCTCCTCACAGTCCCTGCTGTTCCATAAGGTGTATTTTGATCTTTAAAAAATATATATCTGATTCTACTGCTTGCATCATTTACCTAATGTGGAATAAAGTTTGATGTAGTCATGGCTCTATGTAGTACTGTACGCCTCCCATAGTCTGTTCTGGACTTGGGGATTGTGAAGAGACCTCTGGTGGCATGTCTTGTGGGGTATGCATGGGTGTCCGAGCTGTGTGCTAGTAGTTTAAAACAGACAGCTCGGTTCATTGAGCTTGTCAACACAAAATAAGTAGTGATGAAGTCAATCTCTCCTCCACTTTGATCCATGAGAGATTGACATGCATGTGATTAATGTTAGCTCTCCGAGCAGTGGCGATGTAAATCTTGGTGGGGCAAACTCAAAAAACATTTTTTTAGATGCATGCCAGCAAAGCCACTACACAACACTAAACAATACATTAATTGCACTATAACGGTGACAAACGTTTCCCATAAACTGTTAGGGCCTACATACAGTGCCTTCGGAAAGTATTCAGACCCCTTGACTTTTTCCACATTTTGTTATGTTACAGCCTTATTCTAAAATGGATTAAATAAATCAAAATCCTCAGCAATCTACACACAATACCCCATAATATTTTTAAAAACAGAAATACCTTATTTACATAAGTATTCAGACCCTTTGCTATGAGACTCAAAATTGAGCTCAGGTGCATCCTGTTTCCATTGATCATCCTTGAGATGTTTCTACAACTTGATTGGAGTCCACCTGTGGTAAATTCAATTGATTGGACATGATTTGGAAAGGCACACACCTGTCTATATAAGGTCCCACAGTTGACAGTGCATGTCAGAGCAAACACAAAGCCATGAGGTCGAAGGAATTGTCTGTAGAGCTCCGCGACAGGATTGTGACGAGGCACAGATCTGGGGAAGGGTACTACAACATTTCTGCAGTATTGAAGGTCCCCAAGATCACAGTGGACTCCATCATTCTTAAATGGAATAAGTTTGGAACCACCGAGGCTCTTCCTAGAGCTGGCCGCCCGGCCAAACTGAGCAATAGGGTGAGAAGGGCCTTGGTCAGGGAGGTGACCAAGAACCCGATGGTCACTCTGACAGAGCTCTAGAGCTCCTCTGTGGAGATGGGAGAAACTTCCATAAGGACATCCATCTCTGCAGCACTCCACCAATCAGGCCTTTATGGTAGAGTGGCCAGACGGAAGCTACTCCTCAGTAAAAGGCACATGAAAGCCTGTGTGGAGTTTGCCAAAAGGCACCTAAAGACTCTCAGACCATGAGAAACAAGATTCTCTGGTCTGTTGAAACCAAGATTGAACTCTTTGGCCTGAATGCCAAGCGTCACGTCTGGAGGAATCTGGCACCATCCCTACGGTGAAGCATGGTGGTGGCAGCATCATGCTGTGGGGATGTTTTTCAGCGGCAGGGATTGGGAGACTTGTCAGGATAAAGGCAAAGATTAAGGGAGCAAAGTACAGAGAGATCCTTGATGAAAACTTGCTCCAGAGCGCTCAGGACCTCAGACCGGGGCGAAGGTTCACCTACCAACAGGACAATGACCCTAAGAACACAGCCAAGACAACGCAGGAGTGGCTTCGGGCACAGGTCTCTGAATGTCTTTGAGTGGCCCGGACTTGAACACGATTGAACATTTCTGGAGAGACCTGAAAATAGCTGTGCAGCAACTGCCGGGGCGGCAGGTAGCTTAGTGGTTAAGAGCGTTGTGTCAGTAACCGAAAGGTTGCTGGTTCTAATCCCCGAGCCGACTAGGTGAAAAATCTGTCGATGTGCCCTTGAGCAAGGCACTTAACCCTAATTGCTCCTGTAAGTCGCTCTGGATAAGAGCGTCTGCTAAATGACAAAATAAAAAATAAAACATAAAAAATAAATAAAAAATTCAACTTGACAGAGCTTGAGAGGATAATAATAATAATATAAATAATATGCCATTTAGCAGACGCTTTTATCCAAAGCGACTTACAGTCATGCGTGCATACATTTTTTTTGTGTATGGGTGGTCCCGGGGATCGAACCCACTACCTTGGCGTTACAAGCGCCGTGCTCTACCAGCTGAGCTACAGAGGACCACAGGATCTGCAGAGAAGAATGGGAGAAACTCCCCAAATACAGGTGTGCCAAGCTTGTAGTGTCATACCCAAGAAGACTCAATGCTGTAATCGCTGCCAAAGGTGCTTCAACAAAGTACTGAGTAAAGGGTCTGAATACTTATTTAAATGTGATATTTCAGTTTTTTGTTTTTAATACATTTGCAAAAATTTCTAAAAAACTATTTTTGCTCTGTCATGATGGGGTATTGTGTGTAGATTGATGAGGGGAAAACAGCAATTTAATCAATTTTAGAATAAGGCTGTAACGTAACAAAATGTGGAAAAAGTAAAGGGGTCTGAATACTTTCAGAAGGCACTGTAAAGCTGTCCCAACAGCAGAGCTTTCTTTTCAGCACCATGGAGTGAATCCTTACCACTGCTACACCCGGCTATCATTGGAGCCTTGTCTGGCAGCGAAACAGTTCATTCAGCCTCATTTACTGCCTTTTAAAGAAACAAAGCTGATATGGCTGACTTGCTTAAACAAATGTGGTTTCTACTGACAATTGAGATGTACAAATTATGACATAAGGGGACGATGAGCGGATTAGAGGCAATCTGTAATTTCGATTAAGACATTTCATGAGCGAGCTAGGACGAACGTTGTCAATATAACTATTTGTTAAGCACTTTTGAAATGTACAGCGACTGAATTCAGAACATGGACCTTTCTTACAGTATTCTCCCTGTACACCAAGTCAGAACCGTAGGATAAATAAAGGGGGCATATAAGCAGACAATTAAAGCTCTTACAATATTCGATGATGACATTTCTCTAAAACAGGCTATAGGCTACATGTGCACCACTAGGTCAGAACAGTAGGCTAAGTTAGGAGGGGGAAAGCGACCAAATTATTAGGGTGAGGCACATGGGCTACTAATAGCTTAATACACAACATACACTTAGTATGACTTTCTTAGCTACAGTATACATATCTCCCTGGCATATTTCATCATTTATGCATTAGCATACAATAGATTTTTGGACTCACCTTGTTGTGCTGTGCTCACTTGAACAGGAAGGTGGCGCGGCGCTCCTTTTTGGGCAAATGTTGTCATGAAACTTTGTAATCAAAGTCTGGCATTCTCTGGATTTATGGTGCTTCCAAGACAACTGGGAACTCGGAAAAAAACAAGGTTGAATCATGAAGTCAGTGAACTTCAGGTCGGAGCTCTAGAAAGATGCCCGAGTTCCCGACTTGGAATTCCGAGTTGGATGACCTTTCAAAACATATTTTCCCAGTCGGAGCTTGTTTTTTTCAGAGTTCCCAATTGTCTTGAACTCACTGAAGTCTGAGATTTCCCAGTTCCGAGTTTCCAGTTGTTTTGAACACAGCAGAAGTCATGCTGGATTGACAGCATGGCCAATATATTCAATATTTTCTGGCCCATTGTGTTGAATGTTTATCCTTTTAAGCTTGAAAAAGAGACCCTTAAACCCAGACTTGGACCACCCACTCCACTGAATAGCAGGCTAGTGATTGCTTTGCAAGGGTTGCAGTTAGCCACTGATTCTTTCCAAACCACACATTGTTGAATTTGCGATTTCCAACTTGTTGTGTAATGTTTATGTCCAATGACCGATGAGCACCGATACATTTTATCTATAATTTATCTTCATATAACAAGGATTGAACAGGATTTGCAAGTAGATTGTCAACTTGATTCATGATGATAACTGCTAGCTTGCTAGCTAAGATTTTGAAAGTATGATGTTGATATGATCAGTCCAATCAAAGCTACGGTAGATGTAACGTGATTTGACGTCATTTTATCTGTGGCCAATGACCTTGAACCTTCTTGGAATGGCACTTCTAATGTATATATTTATGCATAGACACTTTAACTCTACCCACATATACATATTACCTCAATTACCTCGACTAGCCAGTGCATCCGCACATTGACTCTGCACCGGTACCCCCATGTATATAGCCTCCCTACGGTTATTTTATTTTACTGCTGCTCTTTAGTTATTTTATTATTTTAATTATTTTTTAATTGTTATTATTATTTAAAAAATTTGCTTAACACTTTTTTTATTTGTTTTACTTTGCATTGTTGGTTAAGGGCTTGTAAGTAAGCATTTCACTGTAATGTCTACACCTGTTGTATTCGGCGCATGTGAAAAATAAAATTTGATTTGATTTGAACTCTATGGCAGCACCCAAGGGGCTTGAATTTTGGAGCTCTACCGGTAGATTTTGCGGGGATGTAGTGTCCCCATGAGTGACATAACACTGAGCCAATCATGGCGCAACTAGAGAACATTACCAACCCCTACACGCCGTATTTTCTGCTGGCTGCCTTACTCAAAAAAAGCAAAAAAGAGACCATGTTTGTATGCGGCTTTATTAACTCAATGTTTATTTTTTTTACATTGTTTGCAAACTGATACGTGACACGTATTAATGCCAAAATAACATGCAAAACAGGCAACCCCAAAAAAAGCTAAACAGGTGAGGATCAAAACAGGTGGGGTTTTCAACTCAATTGTAATGTTTTATGATGTGATGGTAATGACATGCTTTGGGAAAACTGAGTAAAATCCATGTATTGCTGAATAAAATGATCACAGCCAATACCAGTTTATGGTTTATGACAAAATTAGAAAAGTATTTCTGTTGATAAATTTTTTTTTCAAGAAACTTAATTTCTTAAAAATAAGAAATGCCGAAAGTGCCTGTAGTTGCAAAAGTATGGAGGACTAAAAGTGCCACAATTAAATAAATAAATACACCATTAAATAATTACTTAAATGTGTCATTAATTAATTAAAATTAGAATTAAATACATAAATGTGTTATTAAATGTGTCATTAATTAATTCAAATACCGATTCATTTTATGTAAAATACATATATAATAATTTCACTATTTACATTTACATTTCATGGTCCTGCGTTGGAGTGCTTCCTGAATTACTTAAAACTGTCAAACTGACCCATCAAAAGTTGGTAGGCGGAACCTAACGCCTGATTGGTTACCCTCTGCATCAAGCCAAGACAAATCAATTCCGGATAATGTCAGCAGGTCCTGCTTCTACATCCTCTGCTAAGTTTAAAATGTCTCTAACCAACTCCCTGGAAAGTTCACGGAGATCCTCCATTGTCTCTATCCAGGTTGGCCTACTCTACTTCAGACCAAAGCAATGGATCAGACTAGATTCGCGTTAGCCCCGCCCACTGACTTTGATGGTTCAGTTTGACAGTTTTAAGTAATTCATGAATCACTGCAATGCAGGATCATGAAATGTAAATGTAAATAGTGAAATAATTATATATGTATTTTACATAAAATGAATCGGTATTTGAATTAATTAATGATACATTTAATTACACATTTATGTATTTAATTCTAATTTTAATTAATTAATGACACATTTAAGTAATTATTTAATGGTGTATTTATTTATTTAATTGTGGCACTTTTAGTCCTCCATACAAAAGCACCCAATTATGACTGTGGCTATGGAAGCTAGTGACGATCAGCCCAGAGAGAGAGCATTGTATTGTGGGTTTTGTAGTCGAATTGAACTGAAACAGATTTTCACAAGATTTTCATGTTGCTACAAACGTTATTATAACAACAAAATGAAACATTGGTTCACAAATAATATTATTCTTACATGTTAGTGTTATTTAACCCTTTAAATCAGGGAATTAGTGGTTTTGGTGGTAAAAAAAAAATAAAGAAATTCCACTGGTTGAAAACGCCTATGTGGCATCGATATTAGTCAAATACATTCTATTCTAGTGCCAAAATTGACTACAAAGTGTAAATGGTGTAATTTGGGCATAAAGTCAGTATCTTCCAAAACGGAGATTTGCTAATATTTAGGGGAAATTGTAGGTTCATAAATCCTTGGATATTCGATGGTTGGGTTTTGATTTCAATCATGCCGTCATGCGTACCAACACGGAATGGTAATGCCTAGGTAGAATTGTCATGCAAGGAGAAACAGTTGCGCTGAGTGCGCTCTAGCCAATCATAGCAGCAGAATCAACCTACAGAAATACTGTGGGGATATACATTTTCTTATAACTAGATGTGATGCCTAGCTTAGAAAGAATACATTAATGATTAAACATAATAGGTTTGTGCTGTACTGATATAGATTGTTTAACATAACAAGCTGAGATTAATGTGAGGAACCGTTAGGGGGTAGGCTGAGACAGACTTGTGACTCACATACACACACACTGCCTCTTTGTTAAACCGCTCAAGGACATGTGTTCTGCTACAAAGAAGGACAAACTATGTCTGAGGTTGCTGACTCGAGACAAGTTGTAAAGATAACAACTAATGCCTGGCAACAGTGAAGCGCCAAGGGGCTGGGACCAGCCTGTGCGCCATCGATAGGTTGGGTAAGTTTAAACCACACCCAGCCTCTACTGGCGACCTCTCGGTTGCTGGCACGGTGCTCTTGGTTACTGGGCTACCTGCCGCCCCATATGAGTTTAAGGTTGTGCCGTTGTTTGATCATGTGATGGGGTTTGATGGGTGATCGGACCATGACTGGTGTGGTTATGGAAATAATGTATAAATAGTGGAGAGCCAATAGGGGGTTCCATTGAACTATTATGTTTTGTTGGGCATTTCGGTGGCATGGGGTGGGGTCTGTGTGTATGAGTGAATTCGGCGGCTGGTATGGGTGGTGACCGGATACTACTGAGTATTTGGTTTGTTGATGTTGAATGGAAGATTTGTAGCGTGGTTGGGGTTAAATATAAATACTCACTTATTCAATAGGGAATGGGTGAAGGGAGAGAGAGTTTTTGTGTTGCTGAATGAGGTGAGAGCTAGTGCGGTTTTCATTTGGTGACGTCACTTGCTCTATGAACTGGAAGTATATACTTTGAAAGGATCGCGGAATGTGTGGGGTGACTGGCAATGTATGTAGAGGGTCCCTGGTTTGAACCCAGGTAGGGACAGTGGGTAAAGCTTTTGCATTGTGGCTATATACCTAGATTACTATGTGGATTGAGAAATGTGAAAGGTTGAATTAGATACAGTGGGGGAAAAAAGTATTTAGTCAGCCACCAATTGTGCAAGTTCTCCCACTTAAAAAGATGAGAGAGGCCTGTAATTTTCATCATAGGTACACGTCAACTATGACAGACAAATTGAGATTTTTTTTCTCCAGAAAATCACATTGTAGGATTTTTTATGAATGTATTTGCAAATTATGGTGGAAAATAAGTATTTGGTCACCTACAAACAAGCAAGATTTCTGGCTCTCACAGACCTGTAACTTCTTATTTAAGAGGCTCCTCTGTCCTCCACTCGTTACCTGTATTAATGGGACCTGTTTGAACTTGTTATCAGTATAAAAGACACCTGTCCACAACCTCAAACAGTCACACTCCAAACTCCACTATGGCCAAGACCAAAGAGCTGTCAAAGGACACCAGAAACAAAATTGTAGACCTGCACCAGGCTGGGAAGACTGAATCTGCAATAGGTAAGCAGCTTGGTTTGAAGAAATCAACTGTGGGAGCAATTATTAGGAAATGGAAGACATACAAGACCACTGATAATCTCCCTCGATCTGGGGCTCCACGCAAGATCTCACCCCGTGGGGTCAAAATGATCACAAGAACGGTGAGCAAAAATCCCAGAACCACATGGGGGGACCTAGTGAATGACCTGCAGAGAGCTGGGACCAAAGTAACAAAGCCTACCATCAGTAACACACTATGCCGCCAGGGACTCAAATCCTGCATTGCCAGACGTGTCCCCCTGCTTAAGCCAGTACATGTCCAGGCCCGTCTGAAGTTTGCTAGAGTGCATTTGGATGATCTAGAAGAGGATTGGGAGAATGTCATATGGTCAGATTGTCACGGTTCCCTCAGACAGAACCCAGAAGCAGACCAGGACAAGGAGAGTTGAACGAAGGTGAGGGTTTATTACAGATTCAAAAAGGTGCAGAATAATCCAGGGAACAGAGCGGGCGGCGTGGATGAGTTGTTGAGGGTGCAGTTTGTTGGTCCAATGATGGCTCGGCAGCCGCCGACCATCAGGCAGAGGTAGGGTGAGGGTTCCGGACGAGTGACTGTAGATGGAACAAAAACGGAGGTAAGTCAACAATAAACCAACAAGGTACAAAACAACAAAACTAACGCTAGAAGCTCTAGGACTGATACTCTGATAAACCTACTGTTCATGGCTAACGATCCGGCAGGAACTGGATGTTTGGCCAGAGCCTAAGAAGGGTGATGATCAGGACCAGGTGTGCAGATTGCTGATGGGATGCAGGTGCGGAAAACAAGAGAGCTCCCCGGAGCGTTCCCGAACCCTCGGGAAACTGGAGATCACGACAGGAAAAACTAGTCACCAGACAGGACCCGACTCAGACTGCCGGGATCGTTACACAGATGAAACCAAAATATAACTTTTTGGTAAAAACTCAACTCGTTGTGTTTGGAGGACAAAGAATGCTGAGTTGCATCCAAAGAACACCATACCTACTGTGAAGCATGGGGGTGGAAACATCATGCTTTGGGGCTGTTTTTCTGCAAAGGGACCAGGACGACTGATCAGTGTAAAGGAAAGAATGAATGGGGCCATGTATCGTGAGATTTTGAGTGAAAACCTCCTTCCATCAGCAAGGGCATTGAAGATGAAACGTGGCTGGGTCTTTTAGCATGACAATGATCCCAAACACACCGCCCAGGTAACGAAGGAGTGGCTTCGTAAGAAGCATTTCAAGGTCCTGGAGTGGCCTAGCCAGTCTCCAGATCTCAACCCCATAGAAAATCTTTGGAGGGAGTTGAAAGTCCGTGTTGCCCAGCGACAGCCCCAAAACATCACTGCTCTAGAGGAGATCTGCATGGAGGAATGGGCCAAAATACCAGCAACAGTGTGTGAAAACCTTGTGAAGACTTACAGAAAACGTTTGACCTGTGTCATTGCCAACAAAGGGTATATAACAAAGTATTGAGAAACTTTTGTTATTGACCAAATACTTATTTTCCACCATAATTTGCAAATAAATTCATTAAAAATCCTACAATGTGATTTTCTTGAAAAAAAATTCTCATTTTGTCTGTCATAGTTGACGTGTACCTATGATGAAAATTACAGGCCTCTCTCATCTTTTTAAGTGGGAGAACTTGCACAATTGGTGGCTGAATAAATACTTTTTTTCCCCACTGTAGCTTAAGTAGAAGTATTCTAGAAAGGTTTATGAAAATATGTTACAAGGTCCCCGCGCCTCCCCCATTGTGTAGGAAGGAGCAAGGGGAGGGTGAGAGATATTTCAAATGATAGGAATATCATTAAATGTATGCTTATCAACGAAATTGAATAGCGAACTGAAATGGCGATAGAGCTGTGAAAATTGAGTTGAGGACAAAGGAGAATAATTTATGGCTCTGGTTAGCGAAAAAATTAATAAATAGAGACAGTCCGGCGAGTTAGATTGAGCTGTAAGATTTCAAGTAGAGGTCTAAATACTTGACTGGAAGGCAGTGCTTTGATACATTCTAATTGTTATTACTTTATTCGATAGGTTGCTTAACACCAGTGGTGTATGCAAATAGTTGGTGAATTCTAGAACGATAATTTATTTTCGTTACGGGGACCAGGGGATGCAAGTAGCTTTAGCTATTATGCTGAGGGAATAGCACCAACCTATAGTGGGTTCTAGATTTGTTAAATAAACAAACTTATATTTTAAACTAAAGTAATGCAATAGGCTACAATTATAACATTATCAGAAAAAGGCACAATTTAATGTGAAATAGTTATTACAATTATTATTAATAGTTATTACAGTTATTATCATTGATCCAGTAATGATAGAAGGATAGTAGAGGAAAGGCAAGGGATTCAATCTCATTTAGGGAAAGAGGAAGAGTATGAAGATATATTAGGGAGAAAATACCATTAACTGAGGGATATAAAACGTTTAGCTGAAAAAGACAACATGAATAATTTACCTTACACCCTAATATAGACATTAGACCACACCAGAAGTAGAGATGGCAGGATCACCAGTAGCAATCATGAAGAGAAGGTTCCCAGAAAATAGTGAAGATATTGGTAATATCTCTAACAAATGAGAAAAAGGACCAGAAAGATAGAAACTAAATGGCCAAAGGAGGGAACATTTGATGTAACCGTGATTGTATTGGCTAAAAAATGAAATATGACATTTACAGGGGGGACAGGAACAATAGAAGGGGAGACAGATTTTCCTAGGGGGTTGATCAAATAATTGATAATGGGTCATTTGAGATGAGATCACATGTAGCAGATTTAGGGTAATCAATTAAATAATCATTGTATACTCGAGGAATTTTGAGTGGTTTTATGGATTAATTATGAGGAATTAGATTGATACAAACAATTATTGATGGGTTAGGACTGGGGATATCTGTATCATGTTTTGTGTGTACTACCATCTTTAGATTACTGATGGTAATTGAAGGTTAACAAAATGTATAACCAGGAGAAAGAGATTAGCTTATCTCATTGGAATGTTGCCCAGGGCTAGGGGGAGCAGTAGTGAAGTTAGGCAGTATTTAAAAATAAGGGATGGCAATTGGATGATGAATTACCAATATTACCTAAGTGATTGTTTAGGTAGGTGGTAATATTGACACATGAGCAAAACATGTGTCAAAAGGGGGATGGTAGGAGATGGTAGGATTAAAGAATAAATATATACGAAGGAGAGGACAAAATACTTTTTTTTAAAAGGACTAAATACTTAAAAAAAAAATAGATACAGTCTAGAAAAAGAATGCAGTCAGAAATAGAAATTGAGAGCTGAACACGTGTGAAGATAGTTTATTAACCACACCCGTATGTCAGAGGTTTTGTGCCCCACAGGTGAACTAAAGGAGAAGCTGACCCACTCTATCTAACCAGGTGACTGGTGAGCATCCAGTCCCTAAAGAAGAAAAACTGGAAGCAGGCCTGTTGGGAAGGGCCCTATCAGGTTATATTGGTCACTGCCTTTGCCATTAGAACAGCAGAAAGAGCAACCTGGGTCCACGTTACCCACTGCAAAAAGGTAAGAACACATGCAAGCACCACTGAACATATGCAGAGTTAGAGAGAAGAACTGGACCAATAGGGTCTGGGGATCACCTCTGTTAACGAAGATCTCCTACCCTGACCTATCATCACTGTAGTGTGTTCTCAGGGTGTGAGTATGGGGTAGTACCAAGCAGAAAGACTGAGGACAGGAGAGGGTTGGCGGTTTTTGGGAATATGGATAACTTGAGTTGCATCATAGTCTCGGCAATGGTCTTGATATGTCAAGATCCACCACCAGTTGTGCTATGCCCTTACCATTGTTAAGAAGTAAAAGAGAAGAGAAGCGACCCGACATACTGACCGTCAAGGACGAGTGGCCTACAAAATGGGAGTCAGAGAAGGGCAGACTGTCAGATTCAAAATAAGGGTTAGGGACATAGCCAACGGGTGGGGTACATGTCAATAAGCAGCTTGGGATTATAAAATCCTATTATATTCGTGTTCGGCCCCCACGGCGGATTGTTCCTAGACTCAAGTGTTTAAATACACTTGGGGATGGGGATATGAGACCGGGCGGGACTGAACATCCAGATGGGAGGTAAAGAGAAACAAAGACATCACTAATTATCAATTGGAGATAGTAGTAATGTGACGGACTTAAGTTCGGAAGCACAGGAGAGAATTTTTAACCTTACAGCCCCTGTAACCGATGTGTGGTGGGCGTGTGCCAGTAAAGGCAGTGTAAGGCAGAGAATTCCAAAAGGGTGGCTAGATACGTGCGCCCTGGTTCTACTGGTTCAACTAGTTAGAATTAGTCACCAGGAACCAAGGATTAAACAGATGTAGGAGGAGTTTTAACAAGAAGGAGAATAGCCCTATTTAGATGGATGCGATTGGGATACCAAGGGGGGTATCGGATGGATACCGAGCTATGAAACAATTAGGGGAAGGGTTTACTACCACGTTCTTTTGGTGGGTGAGAATAAACAAAATTGTGGATTGGATTAATTATATCTATTACGACCAACAACGATGTATTGGCTGGACTAGGGATGCAACAGAAGGGATCTTTGAACAATTATCCGCCATCTCACTCTTATGACTTAGTAAAAAGAGGTTGGCTCTAGATCAGGCAGAAAGGGGTGGTGTCTATAGAATGGTAAGCCATTGTTGTACGTTTATCCCTAACAATACCAGTCCTGACGGGAGTATCTCTAAAGCCCTAGTTGGTTTAGATAAACTCTCAGCTGAAATGAAGAGCATGGCTGGAATGGAGGGAAACGGACTGTTCTCCTGGTTGGGGGAGTGGTTTGGTAAGTATGCTGCACAGGTGGTTACTGGATTTCTGACCCTAGTAGTTGTGTTTCTAATATTAATGTGCTGTGCTGCGTGTGTAATTCCTTGTTTGAGAAAGTCTGTTACAGATGTCGTGCATACGGCTGGTATGATGCCCCTCCTAGGGGCTCGAGAAGGAGATGCAGACACTGAGATGAAGCTGACTGAGGATGACCCTTGGTTTGCTATTGGTGAGGTGGTGGAGTGACACCCTAGTGGGTGTCTAAAGGGGAATCAAAATTCCCTGTTTGTGTTTTTATGTTTTATAAATCAATTTTAACTAATGTGAATGTTTGTCTTTCCTTATGTGAAGGTTTGAAGTTCCTGGGTGGCTGGTAGCCAACCTAGTACAAGTTAGGTGTAGATGGAAGGACTGAAGGCCTTTTTATTATCATTATTGCCTATTAATAAAAGTGTGATTATTTTTGTTTGTATTGTATTTTAATGAGTGACACCCTAGTGGGTGTCAAAAGGGGGAATCCTAAATTTCCCAGAAATTTCTTATTTTGGGTTCACACCCAGCGGGTGTGAAAAGGGGGATTGTGGGGATATATTTTCTTATAACCAGATGTGATGCCTAGCTTAGAAATAATACATTAATGATTAAACATAATAGGTTTGTGCTGTACTGATATAGACTGATATAGAACATAACAAGCTGAGATTAATGTGAGGAACCATTAGGGGGTAGGCTGAGACAACTTGTGACTCACATACACACACACTGCCTCTTTGTTAAACCGCTCAAGGACATGTGTTCTGCTACAAAGAAGGACAAACTATGTCTGAGGTTGCTGACTCGAGACAAGTTGTAAAGATAACAACTAATGCCTGGCAACAGTGAAGCGCCAAGGGGCTGGGACCAGCCTGCGCGCCATCGATAGATTGGGTAAGTTTAAACCACACCCAGCCTCTACTCTGGGTAGACCACACCCAGCAGGGAGCGGGAACTATCTCTGTCAGAGTATTTAAAGAAGAACTTATAACAATGGCTCAGTTCTCTGACTGCCCTGCGTGGTTTTTCAGTGGGCCCGTATATACGAACATCATATTTACCATTCAAGTGTTTGCATTAATTAAAATACTAGTCTATTTTAGAAGACGTGTATTGACCTCTTTTTGTTCCTATACCAGATTTGAATTGACGCAACTTAACAATACCCATTAGCACGAAGCGCCTCTGACTTATTTATATGAGGCAGCAATATATAGATACCATCGCCAATGTATGTTGAAAGAATGAGACTTGGTGTTTATAAAGGGGTTGAGTTTTTTTCGTACTCAAACAATCTCATATTCGCGAGCTAACGTTAGCACCACAAACACAGCTGTCATCAACTATTGATACTGATGCCGCGTTTAAGACAACTCTGAAACGCTGACATTTCTGACTTGGAAACTCGTTGTAGTAAGATTAGGTCTAAGTTTCCCAATTGGAAAGTATCAGCTCCACGCAAAAAACATTTTTTTTTTATTAACTGAGGTTCTGCGTTATCTTGAAAGCACCATTATACGAACGATTTTTATAAGTAACCCAAGATAGACCAGCCTGTTTCCAATGGAAGCAAATAAATCATAGTGAGCCGAACAAACAAGGTGGTGGGCAGCGCATGAGCCTAGCCAAGCTCTTTTAGGAGCAAACCGAACCTTCGCGTGTCACGCCCTGGCTCTAGGGACGCTTTTATGTTGAGCCAGGGTGTGTAGTGTCTATGTTTTGTGTTATATGTTTCAGTTTCTAGTTCATGTGTTTCTATGTTGGCCGGGGTGGTTCTCAATCAGAGGCAACGTGATTCAGCTGTTGCTTGTTGTCTCTGATTGGGAACAATACTTAGGCAGCCGTTTGGGCAGTTGTGTTTGTGGGATCTTGTTCCGTGTTGGTTTGTGTTTGTTACCAAGGACTTCACGTATCGTTTTGTTGTTTTTGTTCGTGTGGTGAATATAAATAAAGTATGTTCGCATTCCACGCTGCGCCTTGGTCCACTGTTTATGACAATCGTGACACGTATGGCATGACGAGATACTCATAATGACCTGAGGTGGTACTAAATGCTGTCTACCATTCATCTCCCTCCCTAATGCGCACCAAGTTGTAGGCGCTCCTGAGATCCAGTTTTGTGAAGAAACACGCTCCGCGTAATGATTCAGTCATACTCGCAATCAGCGGAAGAGGGTAACTGTATTTGACAGTGATCTGATTGAGACTACGGTAATCAATACACGGGCGCAACCCTCCATCTCTCTTCTTCACAAAAAAGAAACTAGAGGACGCAGGGGAAGTGGAGGGCCGTATGTATCCCTGTCTCAGGGACTCGGCTATGTATGTCTCCATAGCCGCCGTCTCCTCTTGAGACAGAGGATACACATGGCTCCGCGGGAGTGCTGCCCCTGTCTGGAGGTCTATCGCACAATCTCCCTGTCTATGAGGTGGCAGCCGCGTCGCCCTAGTCTTGCTGAACACGAGTGCCAAATCCTCATACTCAGGGGGAATGTGCATTGCGGGCACTTGGTTCGGACTCTCCACTGTGGTCGCCCCTACGGAAACACCTAGACATCGCCCAATGCACTGGGCAGACCACTCCTTGAGAGCCCTCTGTTGCCACGAAATGGTGGGATCATGGGTGACTAACCAAGGAAGCCCCAACACCACGGGATACGCAGGAGAGTCGATCAGATATAACTGAATGGTCTCCTCATGACCCCTCTGCGTCTTCATCTTAAGTGGTGCTGTGACCTCTCTAATCAACCCAGATCCCAACGGACAACTATCTAGGGCATGGACAGGAAAGGGAGCATCAACGGGCAGGAGGGGAATCCCTAATTTAACACAACATTTCCGATCTATAAAATTCCCAGCTGCGCCTGAATCGACTAGCGCCTTATGCTGGGAATGAGATGCATCCTGGGGAAACATTACAGGTATACATAAGTGAACAACAGAGAGCTCTGGGTAAGTGGGGCGCCTACTCACCTGGAATGGCTCCCCAGCGCGTGACCTGTCGCCCCGACTCCCTGGAGATCCTCCCCAGCACCGAGCCGCAGTGTGTCCTCTACGACCACAGTTGGTGCAGGGGACGGCCTCCCTCGGGCTCTCTCTCCTCCTCCCTCTAGCGCCAGCACCTCCGAGCTCCATAGGGATCGGCTCGGAGGCGCTGGAGGATGGAATGGACGGCCCCAACTCGGGACGTTCGCGGGTGGCCAGCAGGGTATCTAGACGGATGGACATGTCCACCAACTGGTTGAAGGATAGATTGGTGTCCCTGCAGGCCAGCTCTCGACGAACGTCCTCACGCAGGCTACACCGATAGTGGTCGATGAGGGCCCTCTCATTCCACCCCGCATCCGCCGCTAGAGTCCGGAAATCCAGGGCGAACTCCTGTGCGCTCCTCTTCCCCTGTCGGAGGTGGAACAGACGCTCCCCCGCCGCTTTACCCTCAGGTGGATGATCGAAAACTGCCCTGAAGCGGCGGGAGAACTCCGCGTAGGTGATGGTGGCGGCGTCTATTCCCCTCCATTCGGCGTTGGCCCACTCCAACGCCTTGCCGGAGAGACAGGAGATGAGGGCGAAAACGCTCTCGTATCCCGAGGGCGCCGGGTGTATGGTAGCCAGGTAGAGTTCTACCTGCAGGAGGAACCCCTGGCACCCGGCTGCAGTGCTATCATACGCCCTCGGGAGCGAGAGCCGAATCTCACTGGATTCCGGTGCTGGTATGGGAGGACTGGCCGATGGTGGTGGTACGGTAGGAGGAGGTGTGGGCACTCCTCCTCTCTCCCATCGGTGCAGGGTGTTCATCAACTCTTGCATGGCTGACCCGAGTTGCTGGATCCTGGCATCCTGGCTGCTGAGCCGATCCTCCAGCGACTCGGGCGCCGCCGCTGCTCCTGCTGACTCCATGGATGGTGTGTAATTCTGTCACGATCGTCATAAACAGTGGACCAAGGCGCAGCGTGGAATGCGAACATACTTTATTTATATTCACCACACGAACAAAAACAACAAAACGATACGTGAAGTCCTTGGTAACAAACACGGAACAAGATCCCACAAACACAACTGCCCAAACGGCTGCCTAAGTATGGTTCCCAATCAGAGACAACAAGCAACAGCTGATTCACGTTGCCTCTGATTGAGAACCACCCCGGCCAACATAGAAACACATGAACTAGAAACTGAAACATATAACACAAAACATAGACACTACACACCCTGGCTCAACATAAAAGCGTCCCTAGAGCCAGGGCGTGACAATACGGGTTAATGAATGCTCCTTCGGTCTTTCAATCCTTTGTGGACGAGATCTTCCGGGACATGCATGGGCAGGGTGTAGTAGTGTACATTGACGACATCCTAGTGTATTCTGCTACACGGGCCGAGCATGTGGCACTGGTGCGCCGAGTATTGGGTAGGCTGTTGGAGCATGACTTGTATGTCAAGGCAGAGAAATGTCTGTTTTTCCAGGAGTCCATCTCCTTCTTGGGTCATCGGTTGTCCGCTTGTCCGTTCGGTGTCTCGTGTATGTTTAGTGTTTACGCGTGTGTGCGTAATCGTTCGCCTCCTTTGTTTTTGAGGCCTTTGTTTCCCTGTGCTTTATTTAGTAAAGACATTTTGGATTAAACCTCCTTGTCCTGCGCTTGACTCCACCACTGCATCCACATCCGAACTCTGACATCGCGTTTTCTCCGTACTGCTGTACTGTTAGTTTCTACTTGGCTACCTGCCAAACTTTGTTTTTTACTCATAACTATTTAATCAAACTCTGTATTCAACAAGTTTACCATGGTCTTAGTTTTGTCTTCACACAACTTTTTTAATTCAACTTTTTCTCCCCGGACACTTTATCTGGACATAGAGCTGCAGGACCGCCGGCCGAAAATAAGTTAAGTAACATTACGCCTTCTCATTGCTGTCGCTGTACTCTTAATATACAGGATCACTATCACGTTAAGGTGAGGATAGCCGTGTTGCAAGCTCGGCTTCAGACGCAATCGTTAGGCAAGGGCAATTTAAGTGTAGGAAATATTGATACAGCGTCTGTGCCACCAGTAAATACAGGTAGTAGTGTTAATCTCCTTGCACAGTACCCGCAGCCGGACAACATTCTCATGGCTTCTGGAAAGAAATGCTGTATGCATGCTCAACCGGTGTCGCTCATTCAGCCGATATAAACATTCAACCGGTTTTCCCCACTAAGCAAAGAGTCAGAGCCTGAGCCTTCTCAGGTTTCTCCTCCACCCGTCACGGGGTCTGAGCCGCGGAAGCCTCCCACCATTAGCTCTGACATTGAAAGCCTTAGTCATTGGCGACTCCATTACCCGCAATATTATACTTAAAAAGAATCATCCAATGATCATACATTGTTTACTAGGGGGCAGGGCTACCGACGTAAAGGCTAATCGGACGATGGTGCTGGCTGAGGCTAAAACTGGCGAGTGTATAGGGTTATTGTTATCCACGTCTGCACCAACGATGTCAGGATGAAACAGAGGTCACCAAACGCAACATAACTTCAGCGTGTAACTTAGCTTGAAAGATGTGTTGGCATCGAGTAATGTGATGAGCTCTACAGCAGACTCGCACAACACAATCGCTGGTTGAAAACTGCTTTCTGCCCCTCCCAAAATATACAATTTGTAGATAACTGGAACTCTTTTTGGGCAGTGGCGAGTCATCATTCAGGGCAGGTGGGTTTGAGCCCCACATTTTTAGATAAAAATAATAAAACATATAGATTATATTTTTTGCTTGCCTGTTTTGCATGTTATTTTGGCATTAATACGTGTCACATATCAGTTTGCAAACAATGTAATTTAATAAAAATAATAATCATTGAGTTAATAAAGTTGCATACAAACATGGTCTCTTTTTTGCTTTCTTGAGTAAGGCAGCTCCAAAATGTAGGTGTTTCAGCCTAGCTCAGTGGTTTCTGTGGGGATGGGCCAGCCAGCGGAAATTATGGAGCGTAGGTGTTGGTAATGTTCTCTAGTTGCGCCGTGATTAGCTCAGTGTTCTGTCACTCACCGGGACAGTAAGTCACCGCCAAGTCTAAGGGTAGAGCTCGAAAATTCAAGCCATAGAGTTACATTAGAAGTGCCCATCCAAAAAGGCTCAAGGTCACTGGCCACAGATAAAATGACGTCAAATCACGTTATATCTACAGTAGCATTGATTGGACAGATCATGTCAACATCATACTTTCAAAATCTTAGCTAGCAGTCATCATCATGAATCAAGTCGAGAATCTACTGGCAAATCCTTTGTAATCCTTGTCATATGAAGAGAAATAATGAAGAGACATCATATATAAAATGTATCAGTGCTCATCGGCCATTGGACATAAACATTACACAAGTTGGAAATCGCAAATTCAACAATGAGTGGTTTGGAAGGAATCAGTGGCTAACTGAAAGCATTGCAAAGCAATCACTAGCCTGCTATTCAGTGGAGTGGCTGTGGGGTCCCAAATATGGGATTAAGGGTCTCTTTTCCAAGTTTAAAATGATAAACATTCAACATTGGCCATGCTGTCAATGAAGAATGATTTGTGCCTCGCTCAAAACAACTGTTAACTTGACTTCAGTGAGTTCAAGACAACTTGGGAACTCTGGGAAAAAATGAGCTCTTTCTAGAGCTACGACCTGAAGATCAATGACGTCATCATGATTCAACCTTGTTTTTTTCAGAGTTCCCAGTTGTCTTGAAAGCACCATAAATCCAGAGAATGCCAGAATTTGATGACAAAATTTGCCCACGAAGGACTGCCGCGCCACCTTCCTGTTCAAGTGAGCACAGTACAAAAAGGTGAGTCCAAAGTGTAGATTGCTGTTACTAGCACATGTGCCTCACCATAATAATTTGGTCCCTTTCCCCCTCATAACTTAGCCTACTGTTCTGACTTGGTGGTGCACATGAAGCCTATAGACTGTTTTAGAGAAATGTCATCATCAAATATTGTAAGAGCTTTCATTGTCTGCTTATGTGCCCCCTTTATTTATCCTACAATTCTGACTTGGTGCACAGGGAGAACACTGTAAGAGCGGCCCATGTTATGAATTCTGTCACTGTACATTTCAAAAGTGCTAAACAAATAGTTATATTGACTACGTCCATCCTAGCTCGCTCATTGTCTTAATCAAAATTACAGATTGTCTCTTATCCCCTTATGCCATAGTTTGTACATCTCAATTGTCAGTAGAAACCACTTTTTTTTTAAGCAAGTCAGCCATATCAGCTCTGTTAAAAAAAAAAAGGCATTAAATGAGGCTGAATGAACTGTTTCGCTGCCAGACAAGGCTTTGCTGATAGCCAGGTGTAGCAGTGGTAAGATGTTGGGACTCTGCTGTTGGGACAGCTTTATGTAGGCCCTAACAGTTTGTGGGCACCGTTTGTCACCGTTATATAGTGCAATTAATGCATCGTTTAGTGTTGTGTAGTTGCTTTGCTGGCATGCATCCCACATTATTTATTTTTTGTCCCACCAAGATTTGCATGGTAAAATTGCCACTGTTTCTGGGACTCCCCCACAAACAGGACAAAGCCTGGCCTGCTGAGGAGTGACGGACTCCAAGCTGGAGGGGTGCTTTCCTCTTATCTATCAACATAGACAGGGCTATAACTCCTCTAGCTCCACAATGAGAGAGGGTGCAGGCCAGGCAGCAGGCTGTTAGACATATGCCTGCCATCTTAGTGGAGTCTGCTACTAGTACAGTCATTGTAGTCAGTTCAACATTCCCCATTGAGACCGTGTCTGTGCCGCGATCTAGGTCGGGCAAAACTAAACATGGCGGTATTCGCTTTAGCAATTTCACTGAAATAAAGACCTCCATTCCTGTCATTATTGAAAGAGATTGTGATAATATCTCACATCTCAAAATAGGACTAATTAATGTTAGATCCCTCACTTCCAAGGCAGTCATAGTCAATTAACTAATCACTGATCATAACCTTGATGTGATTGGCCTGACTGAAACATGGCTCAAACCTGATGAATTGACTGTATTAAATGAGGCCTCTCCTGATTACACTAGTGACCATATCCCCCGCGCATCCCGCAAAGGCGGAGGTGTTGCTAACATTTACGACACCAAATTTCAATTTATGAAGAAAAAAGACTGCGTTTTCGTCTTTTGAGCTTCTAGCTATGAAATCTATGCAGCCTACTCAATCACTTTTTATAGCTACAGTTTACAGACCTCCTGGGCCATATACAGTGTTCCTCACTGAGTTCCCTGAATTCCTATTGGACCTTGTAGTCATGGTAGATAATATTCACATTTTTGGTGACTCAATATTCACATGGAAAAGTCCACAGACCCACTCCAAAAAGCTTTTGGAGCCATCATCGGCTCAGTGAGTTTTGTCTAACATGTTTCCGGACCTACGCATTGCCACAGTCATACCCTGGGTCTAGTTTTGTCCCGTGGAAAAAATATTGTGGACCACCATTTTATTACGCTTACAATCGCAACAAATAATCTGCTCAGACCCCAATCAAGGATTATCAAAAGCTGTGCTATAAATTCTCGAACAACCCAAAGATTTCTAGATGCCCTTCCAGACTCCCTCCACCTACCCAAGGACGTCAGAGTACAAAAATCAGTCAACCACCTAACCAAGGATCTAAACTTAACATTGTGTAATAAATACCCTAGATGCAGTCGCACCTCTAAAAACAAAAAACAGATTTCACAAGAAATTAGCTCCCTGGTATTGTCACACCCTGGCTCTGGGGACTCTATATGTTGAGCCAGGGTGTGTAGATTCTATGTGTTTGTGTTTCTGTGTTTTAGTTCTATGTGTTCTATTTCTATGTTGGCTAGTGTGGTTCTCAATCAGAGGCAACGAGTGTCAGCTGTTGCTGGTTGTCTCTGATTGGGAACCATATTTAAACAGTCTGTTTTCCCATAGTGTTTGTGGGATCTTGTTTCCGTTTGGTTTGTTCCTTGTTGGTTGTGTTAAACCGTAGGACTGCACGTTTCGTTTTGTTGTTCATATTATCTCTGAAGATAATAAAGTTTAAGTATGTTTGCAACTAACGCTGCGCATTGGTCTACTCCGTCTAACGATCGTGACAGGTATACAGAAAATACCCCAGCCTTGAAGGGAAATGGCACTCCACCAAAATGGAAGTCTTCCAACTAGCTTGGATAGACAGTACCGTGAAATATCGAAGAGCCCTCACTGCTGCTCGATCAGCCTACTTTTCCAACCTGATTTGAGGAGAATAAAAACAATCCAAAATGTATTTTTGATACTGCCACAAACCTAACTAGAAAGCAGGATTCCCCAAGTGATGATGGCCTTCACTTCAGCAGTGATGAATTCATGAACTTCTTCGACGAAAAGATAATGATCATTAGAAAGCAAATTATGGACACCTCTTTGAATCTGCGTATTTCTTCAAAACTCAGTTGTCCTGAGTCTACACAGAACTGCCAGGACCTAGGATCAATGGAGACACACAGGTTTTTTAATCCTGTATCTCTCGACACATTCATGAAAATATTAATGGCCTCTAAACCTATCCAGCTGCCTACTGGACCCTATTCCAACTAAACTACTGAAAGAGCTACTTCCTGTGCTTGGCCATCCTATGTTGAACATAATAAATGCTCCCTATCCTCCAACTGTGGACTAAACTCACTAAAAGTAGCAGTAATAAAGCCTCTCCTGAAAGAGCCCCAAACTATCGGCCTATATCGAATCTCCCATTCCTCTAATTTGTTTTTGAAAAAGCTGTTGCGCAGTAACTCACTGCCTTCTTGAAGACAAATAATGTATACGAAGCGCTCCAGTCTGGTTTTAGACCCCATCATAGGACTGAGACTGCACACGTGAAGGTGGTAAATTACCCTTTAATGGCGTCAGACCAAGGCTCTGTATCGGTCTTCGTGCTCCTAGACCTTAGTGCCGCTTTTGACACCATCGATCACCACATTCTTTTGGAGAAACTGGTCTACACGGACAAGTTCTTGCCTAGTCTAGATCTTATCGGTCGGAAAGATACAGTGCTATGAAAAAGTATTTGCCCCCTTTCTAATTTTCTCTACTTTTGCATATTTGTGATACTGAATGTTATCAGATCTTCAACCAAAACCTAATATTAGATAAAGGGAACATAAGTGAACAAATAACACAACAATTACATATTTATTTCATAAACAAAGTTATGTAACACCCAATTCCCCTGTGTGAAAAAGTAATTGCCCCCTTACACTCAATAACTGGTTGTGCCACCTTTAGCTGCAATGACTCCAACCAAATGCTTCCTGTAGTTGTTGATCAGTCTCTCACGTCGCTGTGGAGGAATTTTGGCCCACTCTTCCATGCAGAACTGCTCTAACTCAGTGACGTGTGGGTTTTCAAGCATGAACTGCTCGTTTCAAGTCCTGCCACAACATCTCAATTGGGATTAGGTCTGGACTTTGACTAGGCCATTCCAAAACGTCCAATTTGTTGCTTTTTAGCTATTTTCATGTAGACTTGATTGTGTGTTTTGGATCATTGTCTTGCTGCATGACCCAGCTGCGCTTCAGCTTCCGCTCAAAGACGGATGGTCTGACATTCTCCTGTAGAATTCTCTGATACAGAGCAGAATTCATGGTTCCTTCTATTAAGACAAGTCGTCCAGGTCCTGAGGCAGCAAAGCATCCCCAAACCATCACACCACCACCACCATGCTTGACCTTTGGTATGATGTTCTTACTGTGGAATGCAGTGTTTGGTTTGCTTTTCAAATCAAATCAAATCAAATTTGATTGGTCACATGCGCCGAATACAACAGGTGCAGGCAATACAGTGAAATGCTTACTTACAGCCCTTAACAAACAGTGCATTTATTTTTAACAAAAAAAGTAAAAATAAAACAACAACAAAAAAAGTGTTGAGAAAAAAAGAGCAGAAGTAAAATAAAATAACAGTAGGGAGGCTATATATACAGGGGGGTACCGGTGCAAAGTCAATGTGCGGGGGCACCGGCTAGTTGAGATAGTTGAAGTAATATGTACATGTGGGTAGAGTTAAAGTGACTATGCATAAATCATTAACAGAGTAGCAGCAGCGTAAAAAGGATGGGGTGGGGGGGCAGTGCAAATAGTCTGTATATCAGTATCACAAATATGCAAAAGTAGAGAACATTAGAAAGGGGGCAAATACTTTTTCATAGCACTGTATGTCTGTCTCTGTGGATGGTTTGTCCTCTGACAAATCAATGGTAAGTTTCGGTGTTCCTCAAGGTTCCGTTTAGGACCACTATTGTTTTCACTATATATTCTACCTCTTGGTGATGTCATTTGGAAACACAATGTCAACTTTCACTGCTATGCGGATAACACAGCTATACATTTCGACGAAACATGGTGAAGCCCCAAAATTGCCTACTGTGGAAGCCTGTGTTTCAGACATAAGGAAGTGGACGGTGGCAAATGTTTTACTTTTAAACTCGGACAAAACAGAGATGCTAGTTCTATGTCCCAAGAAACAAAGAGATCTGCTGTTTGATCTGACAATTAATCTTGATGGTTGCACAGTCATCTCAAATAAAACTGTGAAGGACCTCATCGTTACTCTGGACCCTGATCTCTCTCAAGAATATTTCAAGGGCAGCTTTTTTCCATCTTCATAACATTGCAAAAATCTGAAACGTTTTGTCCAGAAATGTTGCAGAGAAGCTAATCCATGCTTTTGTCACTTCTAGATTATACTACTGCAATGCTCTACTCTCCGGCTACCCGGATAAAGTGCTAAATACGGTTGCTAGAATCTTGACTATAATCAAAACATTTGATCATATTACTCCAGTGTTAGCCTCCACTGGCTTCCTGTTAAGGCTGGGGTTGATTTCAAGGTTTTACTGCTAACCTACAAAGCATTACATGGACTTGCTCCTACCTATTTCTCAGATTTGGTCCTGCCATACATACCTACACGTACGCTACGGTCACAAGACACAGACCTCCTCATTGTCCCTAGAATTTCTAAGCAAACAGCTAGAGGCAGGGCTTTCTCATAAATAGCTCAATTTTTGTGGAATGGTCTGCCTATCCATGTGAGAGACGCAGACTCTGTCTCGACCTTTAAGTCTTTACTGAAGACTCATTTCTTCAGTAGGTCCTGTGAATTAAGTGTAGTCTGGCCCAGGGGTGCGAAGGTGAATGGCAAGGCACTGGAGTGACGAACCGCCCTTGCTGTCTCTGCCTGGACGGCTCCCCTCTCCTCTGGGATTCTCTGCGTCTGACCCTATTACGGGGGCTGAGTCACTTGCTTACTAGTGCTCTCCCATGCCGTCCCTTGGAGGGGTGCCTCACGTCGTGCCAGGCTTTTTCGCTATACTCGACTTGAGTGGGTTGAGCCACTGACTTGGTCTTCCTGTCCGGTTTTGCGCCCCCTCGGGCTCGTGCGGTAGAAGAGTTCTTCGTGGGCTATACTCGGCCTTGTCTCAGGGTAGTAAGTTGGTGGTCTGTTGTTATCCCTCTAGTGTTGTGGTGGCTGTGCTTTGGCAAAGTGGGTGGGGTTAATATCTTGCCTGGTTGGCCCTGTCTGGGGGTATCGTCAGACAGGGCCACAGTGCCCCTCAATCCCCCCCGTCGCAGCCTCCGGTATCTATGCTGCAATAGTCTATGTGCCGGGGGCTAGGGTCAGTCTGTCCTATCTGGTGAAATTCTACCTTGTCCCGGACCTGCTGTTTCCGACCCTCTCTCTCCCTCTCCTGCTCTCTCTCTACCGCACCTGCTGTCTTGACCTCTGAATGCTTGGCTATGAAGGAAGCTGACCTGTTGCACCCTCTACAACCACTGTGATTTTTATTTAACCCTGCTGGTCATCTTGAAGAACGATCTGCCCTTAATGGCCATGTACTCTTATAATCTCTACCCCGCACAGCCGGCACACCCCTCAGAGCCTGGTTCCTCTATAGCAGGGTTCTTCAATCCTGGTCCTGGAGGGCCGAAACACTTCTGTTTTTTATTTCTACCTGGTAGTTAATTGCACTCACCTGGTTTTCCCAGGTCTGAATTAGCCCCTGATTAGAAGGAGAGGATGAAAAACAGAGGTGTTTCGGCCCTCCAGGACCAGGATTGAAGAACCCTGCTCTATAGGTTTCTTCCAGGTTCCTGCCTTTCTACTGAGTTTTTCCTAGACACCATGCTTCTACATCTGCATTGCTTTTAGGCTGGGTTTCTGTTTAAGCACTTTGTGACATCTGCTGATGTAAAAAGAGCTTTATAAATACATTTGATTGAGCTAGTGAGATCCTATTGGCGCATTCTAGCATTTATTTGCATATTTGCGTTAGGGATTGCCTACTCTGTGAAGTGCACGTATGCAATAACTCAATACGCCCTTGCACTCCTTCTAAACAATGCAATTTTTAAAAACTTTGGCAAAGGCTCAAGTCTACAAAACACAGTCCACTCGGGTTTGTTACAGATTCTAGTTTTGAAACAGAAAACTGGATGGAGATCAAATGTTTCATTAACGAGAGCATTTGCAGAATGCCGGCCAAATCCATCTCGCTCATTCTTCTCCCACTGTCGGCTTCTGAGCTTCCTCTCATCACCATATTTGGTAGTGAGTGGAAACGCCATCCGCATGGTTCACATTTATACATCCGGTGAAATATCTGGCTCATTGTTCATTTGTGATGATACTCTAGCAAGCAGGAAATGCTTGGAGCTAGGAATTATTGACCAATCACGTTCATGTTGTCATGCTGTGTCACATGGTTGCTAAGCCATTCGTAACGCGTACGGTGGCTGTTTGGGATATTTCAAATAAAGAGGAACACAACGGTAGCGAACATAACACACCCACTTCAAACTCTCATTGCTTTTAGCATTTCTTAATGAGGATGTGCAAAAGCAAGGTGAAATGTGTGTTCAGCCCCCCTTCAATCAAACTCCCTCAGTTTAATGACGATGTAGAATAATGGAAGTTTGGCACGCCGACTTTCACAGTCCCCTGAAAGAAACAGATAGATAGCTACGCCCTTATTTGTAATTGCACCCAGCTGGAAGCTGACAGACGCACAAGGATGCGTTCAAGATCAACCCTGTTACATTGATAAACTGCTGAAATTGATAGGCTACAAATTCTGTATGATCGGTTTGTGATTGGTTTCAAGTGCGTGACGTCAGCCTGTGCATAGGAATCACTTTTTTTTATACAATCAATAAATCATTTAGGTCTTCTGAGCACTCTAAATCATCACAAAGTTTCATTTTATTTGCAATACCTGCCCACTGGGTATAGACGTCATTTCAAAGTCTGTTCCACGTAATTTAATTGAAATGACGTAGAAACAATGTTGATTCAACCAGTGTGTGCCCAGTGAGTGGGCTCGTTTTTAATCAATGCATTATCTTCTATTCCATGAGGGAACAGAATAGCCATACAATATCACTTTACATGCATCAGAAACACTCTGATTTATCAGTGCATTCGGAAAGTATTGAGACCCCTTGACCTTTTTCACAATTTGTTACGTTACAGCCTTATTCTAAAATGGATTAAGTTGATTTTTTCCCTCATCAATCTACAAACAATACCCCACAATGAAAAAGCAAAAACATTTTAATTTTTTTGCAAATGTATAAAAAAAGAACTGAAATCACATTTACATAAGTATTCAGACACTTTACTCAGTACTTTGTTGAAGCACCTTTGGCAGCGATTACAGCCTTGAGTCTTCTTGGGTATATCGCTACAACCTTGGAACATCTGTATTTGGTGAGCTTCTCCCATTCTTCTCTGCAGATCCTCTCAAGCTCTGTCAGGTTGAACAGTTATTTTCAGGTCTCTCCAGAGATGTTTGATCGGGTTCATGTCCGGGCTCTGGCTAGGCCACTCAAGGACATTCAGAGACTTGTCCCGAAGCCACTCCTGCATTGTCTTGGCTGTGCGCTTAGGGTCGTTGTCCTGTTGGAAGGTGAACCTTCACCCCAGTTTGAGGATCTCTCTGTACTTTGCTTTGTTCATCTTTCCCTCGATCCTGACTAGTCTCCCAGTCCCTGCTGCTGAAAAACATCCCCACAGCATGATGCTGCCACCACCATGCTTCACCGTAGGGATGGTGCCAGGTTTCCTCCAGACGTGACACTTGGCATTCAGGCCAAAGAGTTCAATCTTAGTTTCATCAGACCAGAGAATCTTGTTTCTCATGGTCTGGGAGTCCATTAGGTGCCTTTTGGCAAACTCCAAGCGGGCTGTCATGTGCTTTTACTGAGGAGTGGCTTCCGTCTGGCAGCTCTACCATAAACGCCTGATTGGTGGAGTGCCGCAAAGATGGTTGTCCTTCTGGAAGGTTCTCCCATCTCCACAGAGGAACTCTGGAGCTCTGTCAGAGTGACCATCGGGTTCTTCGTCACCTCCCTGACCAAGGCCCTTCTACCCCGATTGCTCAGTTTGGCCGGGCGGCCAACTCTAGGAAGAGTCTTGGTGGTTCGAAACTTCTTCCATTTAAGAATGACGGAGGCCACCATGATGGAGGCCACTTTTTTGGTACCCTTCCCCAGATCTGTGCCTCGAAACAATCCTGTCTCGGAGCTCTGCGGACATTTCCTTCTACCTCATGGCTTGGTTTTTGATCTGACATGCACTGTCAACTGTGGGACCTTGTATAGACAGGTGTGTGGCTTTCCAAATCATGTCCAATCAATAGAATTTACCACAGGTGGACTCCAATCAAGTTGTAGAAACATCTCAAGGATGATCAATGGAAACAAGATGCACCTGAGCTCAATTTCAAGACTCATAGCAAAGGGTCTGAATACTTATGTCAATGAGGTATTTATGTTGTTACTTTTTTTATAAATTTGCAAAAAATTATAAAAACCTGTTTTCGCTTTGTCATTATGCGGTATTGTGTGTAGATTGATGAGGGGAAAATATAATTGAATCCATTTTAGAATAAGGGGTCTGAATACTTTCCGAATGCACTGTATATGGACCCATAGACTTATAAACCATTAGGCCTAGTGGGTTATTGATAAATTGAATGCTGATATTTGACACCAGTCAGCTGCTGAAGAGGTCTCAGCAGTGGGCAATATGAGCAGTCTGTAAAGGCTGCATATATATATGTGTATACGTGTGTGTGTATATATATATATATATATATATTATGGAAGGAAATGCCTTCCCAAAATGGATTGCAAAGACATTGATTCATAGCTTAGCCCGCAACATACTGTAGCCTAAGATATGTAAAGTGCTGATGCTTGAACAATTCAAGTTCAAGTAGGCTACCATATTTTGCTGACAGATTGTCATCATCACCAAGACATTAACATTGCACATCCTCAGACAGCCATGTATGTTCAAATTTGAAGAAATGTTAAAAGGGAGACAAAATTATACTGCCGATTATTGCAAAGATTCCATCCTGTGGATTCTCTGAACATTCACCAGCCATACTTCTGTTATGAACTAGAAGTAATTGTCTCTGAAGATAAAAAAGAGAGTGGGCAATTTTGAAAAATAAACTAGTGATAGAATGACCTTAAATATATTTCTCTCCTTTTCCAATAAGACCATTTCATCTCAGCATTTGATAAAGGGATTACTGGATTGCATTATGCAGCACTAGTCAAATCTGGATGTGGAGGTGCTAATTTGATTGCATAATTCTTGTTTCCTTTTTTTGCAAACCTTGCAGTCCTCCGGAAACAAATTCAGCATAATACAAGATTTACTTGTGGTCTGGGAAAGCGATGAGGTTCATCCCTCATGCCATATCCATCCACTGCAGACCTGGGAAAAAGCTGCAGCCAACACCATTACCAGCCAAAGCTAGTCAGTTCAGAACCCATTATGATGACAAATGACAGAGCACAACTTGCCTGTCAGTGCATCTATTATTTGACACTAGTGGTTGTTTGATATCTCACAAGCTGAAAGCCTGACCCACAATCATTAGGGCTGTCAGGGTTAATCAACAGACTCGTGACTTGCCCAATTTTCTTATAAGGCCTTATTGCAGGTATGGGGTAAGTGGGTCGGGGTTAGGGGGCATATGTTGGGGCCTCTGTTTTGTCTGGATGTTCCAGACATAAGAATGAATCACTTCAACAACAAAAAAGATGCCCTGTTTCTCATGCAAAACATAATCAGTCCACAGCCCTCTCCAATACTTATTTAATATATACAGGTAGGGGGATCTGAGAGACAACAAAGTTAACATAATCTGCATTCATTGGAATCCTTCAGGCACCCACTGAAAACATCTTAAGGAACCATATACACTGAGTGTACAAAACATTAGGAACCTTCCTAATATTGAGTTGCACCCCCTTTTGCCCTCGGAACAGCCTCAGTTCTTCAGGGCATGGACTACAAGGTGTTGAAAGCATACCACAGGGATGCTGGCCCATGTTGACTCCAATGCTTCCCACACTTGTGTCAAGTTGGCTGGATGTCCTTTGGGTGGTGGACCATTCTTGATACACACAGGAAACTGTTGAGCGTGAAAAACCCAGCAGCGTTGCAGTTCTTGACACACTCAAACCGGTGCGCCTGGCACTTACTACCATACCACGTTCAAAGGCACTTACCCATTCACCCTTTGAATGGCACACATACACAATTCATGTCTCAAGGCTTACAAATTATTTAACTTGTCTCCTCCCCTTCATCTACACTGATTGAAGTGGTGACATCAATAAGGGATCATAGCTTTCACCTTATTCACCTGGTCAGTCTATGTCATGGAAAGAGCAGCTGTTCCTAATGTTTTGTACACTCAGTGTATATTCCCCCATTGCCTGGGAGTGTGTTCCCATACACATCCATACATAATAACACACAAACTGAAGGAAACTGAAAAGGGTATTTTTTTTTTTAGCAGCAAGCAAAAATTACAATGTGTCAACCGACATCCTATATATGCATATGTATGATGTTTGCTGATCAACATAACTGTTATAAACCTGTAATGTAATGAACCTGACAAAAAATCATTGCCAACAAATTGTCAACAAACTATTAACAATGACAAACTTTTAGTAAGCTGTCATCAGCAGCTATGCTCAACAAAAATCTATTTCAAATAATCATTCTTTCACTTATTGATTAATCAATTATTTAATATGTGCTTACCCATTTTTGCAATGGCAGAATTTGCTATATGGGATTGCCTCTTCAAAAACCCTTGACTTGATGAAGTTGATAGGATCCAATTCTACTTAACCATAATAAAACTCACATTCACAAAATACTGTTTCCTAATCATGGCTAAATATGTGCATGCAGAACAAAATGTGGCAAGTTTGCAGAGATGCTTTTTTTTTAATGAAGAAAAGGTCATATTAAGATGTAAAGCAGAGTTGAATTGTATCAACGCTGCTGTTATCAGATCAAAGGTACAGTACCGACGCTCTCTTTTGAATGCTTAGGAGTAAGTGAGCAAATACTTATAAGAATCCACGTCACATGTCTATTATAGGTCACTTCTATGTCATCCTGACTATAAACAAACCACTAAACATCTATCTTTACTCCAGACTCAACATAATTTCACCAACAAATGTAGTAATCTGTCTGTTCAAGGTATAAGGAATGAATGCTAGTATGTATATACATGCATCTTTTATACAACATACTATCTTTATATATATATATATAACCTCACACATCAATTAAATGAACCACTGTATAAAGTCTACAACTTAAACCAAACAACACTACTAAATTCAACATTTCAGACTATAATGGCTTTGAAGATACCCCCTCCCTGCATCACAGACATGGGGAGAATGCGTCCTTAAATGTAAAATAAACGCCCCATGTCCCTGAAGTGCCACAGTCATGCTTAATCATCTGTTTTTTAATCATAAACAATCTCACTATTTGTATTGTGTCTCTCTATTTATGCATATCCCTGAAGGCATTGCCTTTAGATACTTCCCACAAAAAAGGAAACAAATAACTACCAAAAAATGAAATACCTTTTAGATGCCCAGAGGAAGGCTGTGGACAGACAGATGATGTGATCTATTTCTTCCCCTCATTCTTAGGCAGCTTCCTCTCTCTGCGGCTGAAAGCAAATGCTTTGAGACTCTGTGGCATATTTAATTAGAAGCAAGCTGTTTGCACTATCAGTGTGAGGATCTACCTCTCCAATCTCTCATGAGTCAATCTTCCCCATCTCTGATTTTCTTTTATATTTATGCTGGAATATTTAATTGTAGACAAAAGGTTACTCTGGCTCCATTCCCTGCACAGGGGCAGAATAATCTGCTTTAAAAGGCTTGACATTTCAGGCTTTTCAAAAAAGCTGAAAAAATTATATCCCTGCTTTTGTTAATCAATGAAGTAGAACTCCCCTGAACAAAAGAATTAAATTGCTTGGTTGGTTTAATAAAAGCAACAGAAATAGCTGCTTCCTCTGGCCTTTTTGTGTGTTGGCTCACCACATGCACCCAGCACTGTAATTCCATATGATTTTGGGGCAAAACTCTAATTTCTCCACACAGTTTGCTTTTTAAATCCTATTGAAACTACCGGCCAGTGTGCCTGCCTGGTGGAGGACAGATTCATCATTAAACCTGACTTTCACTGACTGCTGCAGGTCCACTACAATTTACAATTTCTATACTGCCCATTGGAAAACATTGTAATTATGCAAATAACAGGGGCAATAATTAGGACCTTCAACATCACATTGTGTTGCTCCAGTGTGCTCCATTCCAATGGGAAGAGAGAGAACCATGTTCTATTCTATTTCAAATTGCTCACAGCAGATGTTCGGCTAAAGTTCAGTCCTATATTATAGCATTCCTTGGAGACTGACCAAGACAGGTAAGATCCATTATGTTCTTTCTATTATCAATGAATGTCTTTTGTAATTTGAGACTTTTGCTTTATATACTGTAATGTGACTGTGTGACTATTTGGCATTACATTCCTAATGCTGTGCAATACTGCTTTTTTTGTACTGGACATTTATGTATTGGACATGCACCATACACTGGTCCATTGGATTTAAAAAAACTGATATTGAGTTAGGTGAAAAGCTTAGTCAAAAACATCAAGCAGAGTAGAAAGAAACATACTTTCTTAAAATGGTCTGTAAACAAAACAGTTTGTAAACAATAGTAACCGTTTTCAAACCAATTCATAGTATCCTGTCTTTGATAGTAATACATTGGGGAATAGGTAATGGCTGATTTGATAAACCTTGTCGATTGGCTTACTGTAGCATATACATTACCTACAATGTGTTCTGGAAAACACAGTATTTGGGCAATTCTCTTTTATTAATGCATGAGCATTGTCAGGGCCAGAGATGCTGTACCAGATAGGCAACATCTTTTACAGGACACGAAATTAGATATTAACTAGGCAAGAAGTGGTCTAGGCATAAATCATCACTAAGCTAAGGATCCTGGGACTAAACACCTCCCTCTGCAACTGGATCCTGGACTTCCTGACGGGCCGCCCCCAGGTGGTAAGGGTAGGTAACAACACATCTGCCATGCTGATCCTCAACACGGGGGCCCCTCAGGGGTGCGTGCTCAGTCCCCTCCTGTACTCCCTGTTTACCCATGACTGCATGGCCAGGCATGACTCCAACACCATCATTAAGTTTGCCGACGACACAACAGTGGTAGGCCTGATCACTGACAACGATGAGACAGCCTATAGGGAAGAGGTCAGAGACCTGGCCGTGTGGTGCCAGGATAACAACCTCTCCCTCAACGTGACCAAGCCAAAGGAGATGATTGTGGACAACAGGAAAAAAAGAGGACTGAGCACGCCCCCATTCTCATCAACGGGGCTGTAGTGGAACAGGTTGAGAGCTTCAAGTTCCTTGGTGTCCACATCACCAACGAACTATCATGGTCCAAACACACCAAGACAGTCGGGAAGAGGGCACGACAAAGCCTCAGATGATCCCGCAGGTGAAGAAGCTGGAAGTGGAGGTCCTTGGCTGGCGTGGTTACACGTGGTCTGCGGTTGTGAGGCCGGTTGGACGTACTGCCAAATTCTCTAAAACGACGGAGGCAGTTTAAGGTAGAGAAATTAACATTTAATTCTCTGGCAACAGCTCTGGTGGACATTCCTGCAGTCAGCATGCCAATTGCACACTCCCTCAAAACTTCAGACATCTTGCGGTATTGTGTTGTGTGACAACTGCACATTTTAAAGTGGCCTTTTATTGTCCCCAGCACAAGGTGCGCCTGTGTAATGATCATGCTGTTTAATCAGCTTCTTAATATGTCACACCTGTCAGGTTGATGGATTATCTTGGCAAAGGAGAAATGCTCACTAACAGGGATGTAAACAAATTTGTGCACAAAATTTGAGACGCTTTTTGTGTGTATGGAACATTTCTGGGATTTTTTATATCGGCTCATGAAACATGGGACCAACACTTTACATGTTGCGTTTATATATTTGTTCAGTGTAGTTAGTTCAAACTTTGAGTTGAACAAAAGTTATGGATGATTGTGACAATAAAATGATGGTACTTCATTCAGGTCGCTATGCCATGCAGGCCATGAAACCCCAAATGATGCAAGCTATGCAGTTTTCCCAAATCAGTAAGATTTTATGGGCTTTCACATGTGTGTTGTCCTCTTCAACAAGGTTTCCCAAACTCCGTCCTGGGGTCCTCCCTGGGTGCACGTTTTGGATTCAAATAACCAACTCATCAAGCTTTGATTATTTGAATCAGCTGTGTCCTTCTAGGGCAAAAACCAAAACGTGCAACCAGGGGGGCCCCACGACCGAGTTTGGGAAACCCTGCTCTACAAGACACCATGGCATTACTCGCATCTGTGGTACAATTGTAACGGTCTTGTTGCAGGCTTTTGGTGGTGGATACTACAGAGGTGGATTTTATTTTAAAAATTAACAAGTGAGAGGCTTCGCTCGTTCTAGGAGTCGGTACTGTAAATGTCACTGGGTGTGTGATAGTGCAATAAAGTCCACCATTTGCCTATTGTTGTGTCCCGTCTAACAAGATCAGAGAAGCCCACAGAAAACAGATTATTCTAAATCACCTCGATAGATGTTTGAGAATTATTGTTTCTTGAGGAACTAGTAAAACTCTTTCCAAACAGATATTTGCTTTTATTTAGAGCCGCACGCATGACTGTAAGTCGCTTTGGATAAAGCGTCTGCTAAATGGCATATTATTATTCAGCTTGTAAAATGTAATTTGGATCACAAATGCATGTTTTTTTTTTTCGTTTGCAGGTGGATCACCATATCTTGCAGCTAAAATATATGAAGCGAAGAATTTACTTGATGGACAAATAAATCACAACCACGTTGTACTTGATGGTTGGGCCCAGGGGGTTTTCTTATTCATTGTGCACAAATCATATATTAAAAGAGACTAGTCTTGCTCTGTACTTCACTCATATTCTCAGGACAAAAAGTAGACCTGACAAAAATGGTTTTGGATCTAGATGAAAGATCAGGTTTTATTTAAGAACTACTGGCATACAAAACATATTGCATATCAAACAACCAGAATGATCATTAAAAAAAAGACAGTTTTTTAACCAAAATCTGGAAATTGACCTCAGTAGTCCAAATTTTCACCTGCATAAAAATACGGTTGTTCCACCAGTTTAGTGTTAACAGCCTTTTAAATACTGTACATTTTCAAATAAATAAACAAAATAAAGCTCCTTCATGAGACGAGTTACTGCCACCATCATTCCAGCCCCTGGTGGGTGCATGAGAAACAGAATCCCAGTGTACAGATTCATCACTGTGGAGTGTCGTTCAGCATAAACAAATGGGACAAGAACAGACAGACCAGTTTCCAGACTACCGTGTCTCTTATGGAAAATACATTTCAATTCAGTGCAACACAATTTTTTTTTTTTTCCCTCTTCGACTGCATTTCCTAGTTTTCCTCATCTGAAGGTTGCATATTAAAATGTTTACAAAAAAAGCAGCCAAAGCTCCTCAACAAATATTAGGATAACTGGATTCTTCCCACCTTTGTCATCATTGACAAAACTTTTACTACAGCCAGGCAATGTTAAATCTACTATCAAGGCACAACATCTGATCATGTACTTGAAACATACTTTTTTATGTCTCGGTTCAGTGCTAAATCTCCCCCACTGTTCCGCCTGGTTAGGGAACTGAAAAGTGCAGTAGAGAATCTAGAAGTCCATATGTCCATCTTTGGCAAGCTTGTACAATAACTATTGTACGAATGTAGTACAATTAATGAGTTTTATAATGGGTCCATAGATTAGGAGACACTATTCAGGACAGGCTGCTAGTCACATTTCCCTTGGTAACAGACTTTGGCAGCCCTTTCTGTGGAAGCCCTGCCTGGTTCGTCACCTCTTCCATTGCTGGGGCCATTGCTTGTCTTGGCTGATGTGGAGAGGCTGTGCTCTGCAATACACTCAACATGCCCCTGCAGGACACAGCCAAGTAGAAATTGTTACAGAAGCTTGACACTTAATGTTGTGAAATCTGTTGTGAATGTATTATGTTTTTAAAAATGTCTAACTTTCTTAATTTTGCTGGACCCCAGGAAGAGTAGCTTCTGCCAATGGGGATTCATAATAAATACAAATACTTCATGTACCAAATAGATACACTAAACATGACTGTTTTGATACAATGCTAGAAATTGAAACCAGCCTAGTGGCGATTTCACATACTGTAGCTTCCATGTGCCATGCCCCTGAAGTACGTCAATTGCAGGTTTCTGTACACTACCATGTTTCTTTCTCCCCATCACTTGTTTCAGCCAGCTTGTATGTATCAAGCGTCTCAGATTAGGTGTGCTGATTTGCATTTGACATCACATTGAATAAGATGGGAGACCTGATCCTAGATCAGCACTCTTACTCTGAGATGCTTGATACATACAGGCCCTAAAGTTGGATTTGTAGCATTTTTCCAAATTTACCAGTTATTTTTTGGTTCATCTGTCTGCTTTGTGATTCAGCCTGGGACATGTAATCTGCCACTGTAACTGCAAAACAAAGAATGTTAGAACCACTTGCATTGGTAATGAATTAAACTAGATCATCATCATAGCTAATGAAAAATAGCTTACATTCTGTTAAATTCTGAGAAATACAGGCAAGCATCAAATCTAAACAAATAAACAGTAGTCAACCAGTAGCTGACATGTTAGTGAATTGGAGTGGGAACATTTAAAAACAAATGGGACTTCTTGGTGGCCTTTCCTAGGTATCTATTCAGCTTCAAATTGAGAAATTGCAGAGGCTCTCCAGAGCAAATCGATGGTTACTGGTTGAAGCACAGACTTTACTGATAGCCAGGGCAAATGTTAAGCACACTCAGTCATGCTGGTTTTGGTAAACAAACTACAGGCCCGTTCACCACTGGTTACCAGGTTGCTTTTCCTCTGGTGGGCGGACACGAGGTCTACTGCTACGGTAATGCCGCTGTTGTTTAGCTTTTGAATCATTTTACATTTTAGTCATTTAGCAGACGCTCTTATCCAGAGCGACATACAGTTAGTGAGTGCATCCGTTTTCATACTGTCATCTATTCGGGGGAGAGTTCGTGCAGAGGCCTCTGTGAGAGCGGATTTCATGAGGATGGACTTGGCACTGGTGTCAATGTGTGTGATTCTATCCTTTTTGGTCTCTGATGAATTGTCCACCGTCTTCTGTAACATTAAATAATTGTATTTTCTAATGCTTACGGGAGTATGTTTGTTGAATCCGATTGGCTCCCAGGGCTTGTTACTTTTACTCAGACACTTCTATCCGGAGGGATTGAAGGAGTTTGTGGATGGTACTGATTGAGATGGTAAAAGGCACAACACAAATGTTTAAATGCTGTTGATGACCGTCCTTAAATCAGGTTATCACTGCGAGGACATAGTGAGAATGGCCTTGGTAAGTCCTGCATCACAGAGGGAAGCGTTGTCCGAATCGCTCATGCCTTCAATGGCTGTTGTGTCCTCAGCAGCCCGGCGGGAGCAGCGGCGGCAGTTTGTGTTGAAGTTGGAGTCGCTTGCATCAGTGTCGGCCGTCTGGTCTGTTTCTGTGTTGTCAAGCACACTGTATGGGTTGCCATCAGGATCCTTTAGAGCTGCAAAGTTAGCAAATAGTTTAATATTTAATACCTATAGTTTTAGAGGAACAATTCATAAACCTATTCACATGATAAACATAGGGGATAATGCAAATAATGTTTGATGTCATCAGCATGTGTATGACCCATCAATTGTCTGCAGCCGTACCGGTGTTGGTGGCTCCTCTCCCTGCTCCTCGACCCCTGCCACTGGGCTCTCCTCTCCCCCTCCCTGGACCAGCTCTCCTCCTGCTGTCTCTCTGTGGCCAGGTACCCCTCTCAGGTTCCTCTCCCAACAGGGACCAGTCACTCAGCTCATCCTTCCGCTCAGAGTCAGTCTCAGAGGCATTGGATTGCTCAGAGTTTGTGCCTGAAAGTCAAACATATCTTTTTAATACCACATGGCTGATAATGCTATAGTCCAACGGGAAGTTATGTCCCAATATCAATATTACCTTCCCTAGATTGTGTCTTGCAACTTTCAATTGACCACCTGATAGGCTGTGGTGTACCCAATTGTCATACTTGAGTAAAAGTAAAGATACCTTAATAGAAAATGACTCAAGTAAAAGTCAGTCACCCAGTAAAATACTACTTGAGTAAAAGTCTAAAAGTATTACTTGAATCTGGACAGTAGACAATCCGACAAGCTCCCACTGCCTTTTTGAAATCTTTATGCGCTTGTTCACTTTCGCACCTAAAGTAAAATAAACTATAAATCAGATTCTGAACTCTAATGCATGTAAATAACACTAACACATGTAAATAAAAACCAACCAATAACTAGCCTATATCCCAATCAGAAATTACTTTTAAATAAAGGTACATACGCTGCTTTGAGATCATCAGGAACGGGGACTGTGCATTTGAAGAAGGAGCTCTTTGACACCCCCTTGTTGACATTCACAGGCCGGAGACGTTCAAAGGTGACTATTTCATTGTACGTGGCGTCACAGGCAGCATACTCGATCACATAGAACTACACAGTAAACACAACACAGGTTACATTTGTGTTGCATGAAACGGACAAACGTAATATCAGGATAAGGAAATCACAGGATAAACATCAAAGAAACATCATCTCGCAAATGACATTCTGGGACCAGTGAAATTGTAACCACAGATAACTACTCACATCTCCCTTCATCATGCGCACTTTGGCAAGCCACCAGCCACATGGCTCCTGCTCATTGGCCCGGGAGAAGATCTGGTACAGAGATAAAGATAATTCGAAATAAGATATCCTGAGGAAAAAGTGTCTGTTAAATCTAAAAGAAGATAGAGAGCCAGTTCTCACCTCCACCTCTTCTCCCTCCCCGATGTCCTTTTTACCGTCGGCTGGAGGTGGCATCCGCACATCACTAAAGGGAACTTGTCTCTCAGGTTGCCAACTTTATTAAAGGAGAATTTATCTTTTTTTACAACCAAATCTTTATTTTTGATGTAAATGGCATGTTATAGATGGGTCCAGACACTTTTTTTGCAATTTCACTTGCTTTTTTAGAAACTTACCCCAACCATCGATTCACTTCCTCATCCTTGTTTTGCAGTACGGGCGCTCTGAAAAAAACGAACAAATACTCAGAAAACCCCCAAATACGTTGTTTTAGAAACAGAAACGCTCTCAGTATAGTGATGCAGGTCTTTAGATGTTGTACACATGAAAATGTGTCATTCAGAACTTTATCCGCAACGGTACATTCCATTTTCTGCGACTCAATCCGTTTCCCCTATACAGCTGTTCCATTCTCCGTGTAGCCTGCTGCTAGAATGGACGGAGAGGTATCACAAAATGGAATATAACGCTGTGGATAAAGTTCGGAATTACACATTTTCATGTGTACGACATCTAAAGACCTGCATCACTTTTCAGTTTCTAAAATAACATATTTGGCAGTTTTTTTTTAGATTTTTTGTTCACGTTTTTTCAGAGACCGGTACTGCACAACGAGGATGAGGAAGTGAATCGCTGGTTGGGGTAAGTATCTCAAAAACAAGTGAAATCGCAAAAGAAAAGTGTCTGGACCCTTCTATAACATTCCATTTACATCAAACAGAGATTTGGTTGTAAAAAAGCTAAATTCTCCTTTAATAACAACAAACATTTAGATCAGTATCATAAAGTTATGCCCATCAACAAAATGATACCACCGTCATTCCAACATAGATGACTACAAAATACACTACAACCCCAGAAGAACCTATGAATGCAACCCTTACTTGTTCTCAAAGGCAATAGTGAGTGAATCATCATGGACATCTTTGACAAATCCCTAGAGAAAGGACAGCCGTGGGTTCAGAAGTACTCCCCCCCCCCCCAGAATATAAACGTTACTGGCATAGTAGGGAACATCAACATACAACACTTTAGTATAGTCCCGTGTAGCTCAGTTGGTAGAGCATGGCGTTTGCAATGCCAGGGTTGTGGGTTCGATTCCCACGGGGGGCCAGTATGAAAATGTATGCACTCACTAACTGTAAGTCGCTCTGGATAAGAGCGTCTGCTAAATGACTAAAATGTAATGTATAGGCCAGGGGTTCTTAAATCTTTTCAGCTCTAGACTCGAAAGCAAAATTGACCGTCCTCCCGTGACCCAAATCGTCTTTCAATGTCCCAAATTAAGAATAACTATTCTCATAACTCGCGATCCACCTCTCACATGCCCAGGGCCCACTTTTGGTCCCAACCCATAGCTTAAGAAACCTTGGTATAGGCTGCTATTCTATTCTAGCCCAGAGTTTCTAGGTCTAGTCTTATAACATATATCCCTCCTTGCGAGATATTTGCCGACACCTTTCCCACATCCAAGTAGGGCTGGGAGATATGGTCTAAAATTCTTATCAAGATATACACGACCAAAAGTATGTGGACACCTGCTTGTCGAACATCTAATTCCAAAATCATGGGCATTAATATGGAGTTGGTCCCTCCTTTGCTGCTATAACAGCCTCCACTCTTCTGGGAAGGCTTTCCACTAGATGTTGGAACATTGCTGCGGGGACTTGCTTCCATTCAGCCACAAGAGCATTAGTGACATCGGGAATTGATGTTAGGCGATTAGGCCTGGCTCGCAGTCTGTGTTCCAATTAATCCCAAAGGTGTTCGATGGGGTTGAGGTCAGGGCTCTGTGCAGGCCAGTCAAGTTCTTCCACACATATCTCGACAAACCATTTCTGTATGGACCTCGATTTGTGTACACGGGCATTGTGATGCTGAAACATGAAAGGGCCTTCCCCAAACTGTTGCCACAAAGTTGGAAGCACAGAATCGTCTAGAATGTCATTGTATACTGTACTGTAGCGTTAAGATTTCCCTTCACTGGAGCTAAGGGGCCTAGCCCGAACCATGAAACTTTAACGTTGGCACTTTGCATTGGGGCAGGTAGCGTTCTCCAGGCATCCGCCAAACCCAGATTTGTCCGTCAGACTGCCAGATGGTGAAGTGTGATTCACCACTCCAGAGAACGCGTTTCCACTGCTCCAGAGTCCAATGGCTGCGAGCTTTACACCACTCCAGCCAATGCTTGGCCCTGTGCATGATGATCTTAGGCATGCATGTGTGTGGCTGCTCAGCCATGGAAACCCATTTCCTGAAGCTTCCGATGAACAGTTATTGTGCTGATGTTGCTTCCAGAGGCAGTTTGGAACTCGGTAGTGAGTGTTGCAACCGAGGACAGACGATTGTTACGCGCTACATGCTTCAGCACTCGAAGGTCCCGTTCTGTGAGTTTGTGTGGCCTACCACGTCAAGGCTGAGCCGTTGTTGCGCCTAGACGTTTCCACTTCACATTAACAGCATTTACAGTTGACCAGGGCAGCTGTAGCAGGGCAGAAATTTGACAAACTGACTTGTTGGAAAGGTGGCATCTGTGCCACGTTGAAAGTCACTGAGCTCTTCAGTAAGGCCATTCTACTGCCAATGTTTGTCTATGGAGATTGCATGACTGTGTGCTTGATTTTATACACCTGTCAGCAACGGGTGTGGCTGAAATAGCCGAATCCACTCATTTGAAGGGGTGTCCACATACTTTTATATATAGTGTATGTTCTTGAATGAAAGGGCAAGTATAAACAACATTTCAGCTAGCTGGCTACCTAGCAATACGTTTCCCTATTTAGACTTAACTGAGGAGCAAATGAAAACATTAGCGAGCTGGCTATAATTGAAAAATTAATTTAACAAACTTTTAAAGTTGCACTATGCAGAAATCTAGCTGCCATTTCCTGGTTGCTAAAATTCTAATAGTTCTCCTAATTTCAGTTTGTGACAAGACAAGCAAGTATAGTGTAGAGAATCATTGTACCATCTAAACCGCTGTGAAATATATTTTCCATAACGAAAAAATATTGTATTTTCAGCTGGTGTACAAAACCGAGTAAGTAAGTAAAAGAAGCAAAAATGAAAAATACAAATGGCAAGCATAGAAATACCCCACATAGAACAGATCTACCGCTTCTTAGAATTTAAATGAGAACGACAGATCTATAACTCACTTATGTGAATTTCGTCAGGTACCCCAAACAGTTACATATTGCAACTTTAATTTTGAAATGGTTTGATTTATAACGCATATGGTTAGCACATAGTGTATGAAGTTACCCAGATCAATAATCTGATTCAAGAAGAGAAAAACCAAGAAAGGAGCAACCAAACTAAATTACCTAGCTAGCTACCGTTCCTGTTTGATGATGCTAGCCAGCTAATGACGTTAGCTAGCTAGTTAAACATTCTCAATGTTTTCATTCAAGACAGTAGCGTTAGTTGTTGAATTAGCCAGCTAATATTGTAATCCTCGAAGACAAACAGACTAGATGCCAACTATATTTGGTCTTGAAGCTAACGTTAGCTTACCAGCTAGCTAGCAAACCGTCATTAGACGTGTTGAAAACACAAGTCTCTAGCTTAGTGTATGTGGCTAGCTTACGTATATGTACTATAGAAGGGAACTGATGTGTGTGCCATGTTTTATAAACATTATCATGGTTCGTTTACATGAATATTATGAATTGATTTACCTTAAAATAAGCTCTGTTGGATCCACGAACCTCCACCGTCAGTTCCTCCATGTTGAACATGCAATGCATGCCGGGGTGACGTGTCCAAACAATTGGGATAGCTACTTGCAAGTACATAGGCCAAGTTGAATGTTTGCACATAATTCATATGATTGTTATAACTCAAGATTCAGAAATACCAAACAAGGTTGTAACTGTTCGTAACATATACCTAAATGTAACAGGTTAAGTTAGCTAAATGGAAACATATGAGAATAATTTGACACACACACATACAATGCATTCGGAAAGTATTCAGACCCCTTCCCTTTTTCCAGATTTTGAGAAGCCACTCCTCAGTAAAAGGCACATGACAGCCCGCTTGGAGTTTGCCAAAAGGCACCTAAAGGACTCTCAGACCATGAGAAACAAGACTCTCTGTTCTGATGAAACCAATATTGAATTATTTGGCCTGAATACCAAAGGTCACTTCTGGAGGAAACCAGGCACCATTCCTACGGTGAAGAATGGTGGTGGCAGCATCATGCTGTGGGTATGTTTTTCAGCAGCAGGGACTGGGAGACTAGTCAGGATCGAGGGAAAGATGAACGGAGCAAAGTACAGCGAGATCCTTGATGAAAACGCTCGTCGGATGTGGCAGGGCTTGAAAACTATTACAGACTACAAAGGGAAGCACAGCCGCGAGCTGCCCAGTGACACAAGCCTACCAGACGAGCTAAACCACTTCTATGCTCGCTTCGAGGCAAGCAACACTGAAGTATGCATGAGAGCACCAGCTATTCCGGATGACTATGTGATCACGCTCTCCGTAGCCGATGTGAGTAAGACAGGTCACCATTCACAAGGCCGCAGGGCCAGACGGATTACCAGGACGTGTACTCCGAGCATGTGCTGACCAACTGGCAAGTGTCTTCACTGACATTTTCAACAGGTCCCTGACTGTGTCTGTAATACCAACATGTTTCAAGCAGACCACCATAGTCCCCGTGCCCAAGGACACTAAGATAACCTGCCTAAATGACTGCCGACCCGTAGCACTGACGTCTGTAGCCATGAAGTGCTTTGAAAGGCTGGTCATGGCTCACATCAACACCATTATCCTAGAAACACTAGACCCACTCCAATTTACATACCGCCCCAACAGATCCACAGATGATGCAATCTCTATTGCACTCCACACTGCCCTTTCCCACCTGGACAAGAGGAACACCTACGTGAGAATGCTATTCATTGACTACAGCTCAGCGTTCAACACCATAGTGCCCTCAAAGCTCATCACTAAGCTAAGGATCCTGGGACTAAACTCCTCCCCCTGCAACTGGATCCTGGACTTCCAGACGGGCCGCCCCCAGGTGGTAAGGGTAGGTAACAACACATCTGCCACGCTGATCCTCAACACGGGGGCCCCTCAGGGGTGCGTGCTCAGTCCCCTCCTCTACTCCCTGTTCACCCATGACTGCATAGCCAGGCATGACTCCAACACCATCATTAAGTTTGCCGACGACACAACAGTGGTAGGCCTGATCACCGACAATGATGAGACAGCCTATAGGGAGGAGGTCAGAGACCTGGCCGTGTGGTGCCAGGATAACAACCTCTCCCTCAATGTGACCAAGACAAAGGAGATGATTGTGGACTACAGGAAAAAGAAGAGGACTGAGCATGCCCCAATTCTCATCGACAGGGCTGTAGTGCAGCAGGTTGAGCGCATCAAGTTTCTTGATGTCCACATCACCAACAAACTATCATGGCGCAGCGGTCTAAGGCACTGCATCTCAGTACTTGAGGCGTCACTACATACCCCCTGGTTCGATTCCAGGCTGTATCACAACTGGCCGTGATTGGGAGTCCCATAGGGCGGCATACAATTGGCCCAGTGTCGTCCGGGTTTAGCCGGTGTAGGCCGTCATTGTAAATAAGAATTTGTTCTTAACTGACTTGCCTAGTTAAATAAAGATAAAATAAATAAATAAATAAAAATTAAAAAAACACACCAAGACAGTCGTGAAGAGGGCACGACAAAGCCTATTCCCCCTCAGGAGACTGAAAAGATTTGGCATGGGTCCTCAGATCCTCAAAAGGTTCTACAGCTGCACCATCGAGAGCATCCTGACTGGTTGCATCACCGCCTGGTATGGCAACTGCTTGGCCTCTGACCGCAAGGCACTACAGAGGGTAGTGCGTACGGCCCAGTACATCACTGGGGCCAAGCTTCCTGCCATCCAGGACCTCTATACCAGGCGGTGTCAAAGGAAGGCCCTCAAAATTGTCAAAGACTCCAGCCACTCTAGTCATAGACTGTTCTCTCTGCTACCACACGGCAAGCGGTACCGGAGCACCAAGTCGAGGTCCAAAAGGCTTCTCAACAGCTTCTACCCCCAAGCCATAAGACTCCTGAACAGCTAATCATGGGTACCCTGACTATTTGCACTGCCCCCCACCCCATCTTTCTACGCTGCTGCTACTCTGTTAATTATTTATGCATAGTCACTTTAACTCTACCCACATGTACATATTACCTCAACTACCTCAACTAGCCGGTGCCCCCGCACATTGACTCTGCACTGGTACCCCCCTGTATATAGCCTCCCTACTGTTATTTTATTTTACTTCTGCTCTTTTTTTCTCAACACTTTTTTGTTGTTGTTTTATTTTACTTTTTTATAAAAACATAAATGCATTGTTGGTTAAGGGTTGTAAGTAAGCATTTCACAGTAATGTCTACACCTGTTGTATTCGGTGCATGTGGCAAATAAAATTTGATTTGATTTGATTCATGCTCCAAAGCGCTCAGGACCTCAGATTGGGGGGGAAGATTCACCTTCCAACAGGACAACGACCCTAAGCGCACAGCCAAAACAACGCAGGAGTAGCTTCGGGACAAGTCTCTGAATGTCTTTGAGTGGCCCAGCCAGAGCCCAGACTTGAACCCGATTGAACATCTCTGGAGAGACCTGAAAATAGCTGTGAAGCGACGCTCTCCATCCAACCTGACAGAGCTTGAGAGGATCTGCAGAGAAGAATGGGAGAAACTCCCCAAATACAGGTGTGCCAAGCTTGTAGCATCATTCCCAAGAAGATTCGAGGCTGTAATCGCTGTCAAAAGTGCTTCAACAAAGTACTGAGTAAAGGGTCTGAATACTTATGTAAATGTGATATTTCAGATTATAATAATATATTTATTTTCTGCAGAAATTTCTAAAAACCTGTTTTTGCTTTGTCATTATGGGGTATTGTGTGTAGATTGACGAGGGGAAAAAACAATATAATCCATTTTAGAATAAGGCTTTAAACTTTTTCATTATGGGGTTTTGTGTGTAGATTGATGAGAAAAAAAATATTTAATCAATTTTAGGATAAGGCTGTAATGTAATAACATTTGGAAAAAGTCAACAGGTCTGAATACTTTCTGAATGCACTGTAGGTATTCAGGCCCTTTGCTATGACACTCAAAATTGAGCTCAGGTGCATCCTGTATTCATTGATCATCCTTGCCATGTTTCTACAACTTGATTAAAGTCCACCTGTGGTAAATTAAATTGATTGGACATGATTTGAAACCTGACAGAGCTTGAGAGGATCTGCACAGAAGAATGGGAGAAACTGCCCAAATACAGGTGTGCCAAGCTTGTAGCCTCATACCCGAGAAGACTCAATGCTGTTATCGCTGCCAAAGGTGCTTCAACAAAGTACTGAGTACAGGGTCTGAATACCTATGTAAATGTGATATTTCCGTAAAAAAATTTTTTTTTACATTTGCAAAAATGTCTAAAAAACATTTTTTGCTTTGCCATCATGGGGTATTGTGTGTAGATTGATGAGGGGGGGGGGGGACAATTGCATCCATTTTAGAATAAGGCTGTAACAAAATGTGGAAAAAGGCTAGAATGCATTCTAAATCATTGTTTCAATCTGATCCCATGCAATGTTTTTTTACAACTCTTTTGTGACATCTAGTGGCTGATATCAAAGCTTTTCAAATAACAGTCCTAATTGTACAGGGACTTTTTTCAGAAAGCAATTATACAGGAGAATGCATACTATATTTTTCAGAAAATCTGTTCTGTAGAAAATATTAAATGATGGGTCGTTCCACCAAATGAGTACCTTTTTGGTAGTGTAACTTCATCCAAAAATACATTTCACAGATTCTTAACATTCATAAAGAGCACATGTTCAACTTAATATAAAACACATTTTCCCATCTCAAGAGGTTGAATAAAAAAAGTACTATTGTAAGTGCCTATTAAGTGCCAAATAAAGTAACAGGGTTGACGATTTCATCTTAAAATCAGCCATAAATCCCCTTGTGACAGGGGAAATTGAAGTTTGTTGTGTCCAACAGGGAGGGGCAAGTGAATGCAAGCTTTACATAACATTTACATTGTTAAAACGTTTGTCTATGGGTAACAGGGTTGACGTGTTTGTTATGCTCTACTCGCTCAGTTTCCCACCACAAAACACCAGAGAATACCTATGTAAACACACCAAGACAGTCGTGAAGAGGGCACGACAAAGCTTATTCCCCCTCAGGAGACTGAAAAGATTTGGCATGGGTTCTCAGATCCTCAAAAAGTTATACAGCTGCACCATTTAGAGCATCCTGACTAGTTGCATCACCGCCTGGTATGGCAAATGCTCGGCCTCCGACCGCAAGGCACTACAGAGGGTAGTGCGTACGGCCCAGTACATCACTGGGGCCAAGCTTCCTGCCATCCAGGACCTCTATACCAGGCGGTGTCAGAGGAAGGCCCTCAAAATTGTCAAAGACTCCAGCCACTCTAGTCATAGACTGTTCTCTCTGCTACCGCACGGCAAGCGGTACCGGAGCGCCAAGTCTAGGTCCAAAAGGCTTCTCAACAGCTTCTACCCCCAAGCCATAAGACTCCTGAACAGCTAATCATGGCTACCCGGACTATTTGCACTGCCCCCCCCACACCCCCCCCATATTTTTACGCTGCTGCTACTCTTAATTATTTATGCATAGTCACTTTAACTCTACCCACATGTACCTATTACCTCAACTAGCTGGTGCCCCCACACATTGACTCTGCCGGAACCCCCCTGTATACAGTGAGGGAAAAAATAATTTGATCCCCTGCTGATTTTGTACGTTTGCCCAATGACAAAGACATGATCAGTCTATAATTTTATTGGTAGGTTTATTTGAACAGTGAGAGACAGAATAACAAAAAAAAATCCAGAAAAACACACGTCAAAAATGTTATAAATTGATTTGCATTTTAATGAGGGAAATAAGTATTTGACCCCTCTGCAAAACATGACTTAGTACTTGGTGGCAAAACCCTTGTTGGCAATCACAGTGGTCAGACGTTTCTTGTAGTTGGCCACCAGGTTTGCACACATCTCAGGAGGGATTTTGTCCCACTCCTCTTTGCAGATCTTCTCCAAGTCATTAAGGTTTCGAGGCTGACGTTTGGCAACTCGAACCTTCAGCTCCCTCCACAGATTTTCTATGGGATTAAGGTCTGGAGACTGGCTAGGCCACTCCAGGACCTTAATGTGCTTCTTCTTGAGCCACTCCTTTGTTGCATTGGCTGTGTGTTTTGGGTCATTGTCATGCTGGAATACAGATCCACAACCCATTTTCAATGCCCTGGCTGAGGGAAGGAGGTTCTCACCCAAGATTTGACAGTACATGGCCCCGTCCATCGTCCCTTTGATGCGGTGAAGTTGTCCTGTCCCCTTAGCAGAAAAACACCCCCAAAGCATAATGTTTCCACCTCCATGTTTGACGGTGGGGATGGTGTTCTTGGGGTCATAGGCAGCATTCCTCCTCCTCCAAACACGGCGAGTTGAGTTGATGCCAAAGACCTCGATTTTGGTCGCATCTGACCACAACACTTTCACCCAGTTCTCCTCTGAATCATTCAGATGTTCATTGGCAAACTTCAGACGGCCCTGTATATGTGCTTTCTTGAGCAGGGGGACCTTGCGGGCGCTGCAGGATTTCAGTCATTCACGGCGTATTATGTTACCAATTGTTTTCTTGGTGACTATGGTCCCAGCTGCCTTGAGATCATTGACAAGATCCTCCCGTGTAGTTCTGGGCTGATTCCTCACCGTTCTCATGATCATTGCAACTCCACGAGGTGAGATCTTGCATGGAGCCCCAGGCCGAGGGAGATTGACAGTTCTTTTGTGTTTCATCCATTTGCTAATAATCTCACCAACTGTTGTCACCTTCTCACCAAGCTGCTTGGCGATGGTCTTGTAGCCCATTCCAGCCTTGTAGGTCTGCAATCTTGTCCCTGATATACTTGAAGAGCTCTTTGGTATTGGCCATGGTGGAGAGGTTGGAATCTGATTGATTCATTGCTTCTGTGGACAGGTGTCTTTTATACAGGTAACAAGCTGAGATTAGGAGCACTCCCTTTAAGAGTGTGCTCCTAATCTCAGCTCGTTACCTGTATAAAAGACACCTGGGAGCCAGAAATCTTTCTGATTGAGAGGGGGTCAAATACGTATTTCCCTCATTAAAATGCAAATCAATTTATAACATTTTTGACATGCGTTTTTCTGGATTTTGTTGTTGTTATTCTGTCTCTCCCTGTTCAAATAAACCTACCATTAAAATTATAGACTGATCATGTCTTTGTCAGTGGGCAAACGTACAAAATCAGCAGGGGATCAAATAATTTTTTCCCTCACTGTATAGTCTCCCTACTGTTATTTTATTTTACTTCTGCTCTTTTTTTTCTCAACACTCTTTTGTTGTTGTTTTATTTTACTTTTGTATAAAAAAATAAATGCATTGTTGGTTAAGGGCTGTAAGTAAGCATTTCACGGTAATGTCTACAGCTGTTGTATTCGGCGCATGTGGCAAATAACATTTTATTCGATTTGAAATTATAATCTTTAGAAATAACTTTGTCGAAGCAACAAAATAACTAGGGCTTTACAATGATGGTGAAAACCTGGAGAAATGTTGTGGTTAAGCGTGTTAAAATCTTCCTAGAAGTCACAGAGGGTGCACAGAGGCACTTTAGCCAGTCTTTATTCATATAAAAAATCGGATTTATTGAACTTTCCATGTGGTCTACAGTGCAAGTATTAATCCTCCTTGGCGTTTTTCCTATTTTGTTGCATTACAACCTGTAATTTAAATTGAGTTTTATTTGGATTTCATGTAATGGACATACACAAAATAGTCAAAATTGGTGAAGTGAAATGAAAAGAATAAATTTTTTCAAAACATTCTAAAAAAAAAATAACGGAAAAGTGGTGCGTGCATATGTATTCACCCCCTTTGCTATGAAGCCCTTAAATAAGATCTGGAGCAACCAATTACCTTCAGAAGTCACATAATTAGTTAAATAAAGTCCACCTGTGCGCAATCTAAGTGTCACATGATCTGTCACATGATCTCAGTATATATACACCTGTTCTGAAAGGCCCCAGAGTCTGCAACACCACTAAGCAAGCGTCACCATGAAGACCAAGGAGCTCAGGTCAGGGACAAAGTTGTGGAGAAGTACAGATCAGGCTTGGGTTATAAAAAAAATATCAGAAACTTTGGGTGAATAGTTATGCACGCTCAAGTTCTGCTTTTTTGTCTTATTTCTTGTTTGTTTCACAATAAAAAAATATGTTGCATCTTCAAAGTGGTAGGCATGTTGGGTAAATCAAATGATACAACCCCCCCCAAAATCCACAAAATAGGAAAAATGCCAAGGGGGGGGTGAATACTTTTGCAAGCCACTGTACAATATATATTTAAAGGGGGGCTGAACACTTCCTGATTAAGCATCGGTTTCAATTATCCTCATTAGGAAATGGGACTGAGGGTCTTGGAGTCATGCTTTGATGTGGGTGTCTATTGTATGTCGTGTTTGAAGGTGGGAAGCGTTTGCAGGCTTGCCAGGTCTAGCAAAAATTTCCCGTCCAATGACCACTCAAAATCCACCCACAAGGCCTAAAAACTAGCCCTAAGTTTTTTTTACGCAGCAAGAGAGGAGTTGCCACATTTATCCAATAGGTGTCTCCATAATGATAATTTAAATACAACTGTTAAAATTGCTTTAAATTGTTCTCTACATTTCTCCCTTTGTTATTGGTTAATCTGAACTATAGAAGTGATTGATAGTGAATGGTTAAGACATGAAATGGATTTAACACAGCTCGGAGGGTATATCCGTGGTCGGTGGACCGTTCTGATAAAGAATGCGTTGTTTGCGTCGCCAAGCGGTGCACATGGAAGAATAAAATCAAATTGTTAGATGCTACCACCCCCCTCTAAATCAAAACCAAACATGGATGTCACATTGCTCTATAATAATCGTATAAAACAACCACCCATTCACTCACTCACTCCACTCACTGCTTGATAGTCAGCAGTAGCAGGTCACAGTGAAATTAATTTAAAAAATAAAACAGAAATGCAATGGCGGCCGCGGTGCAATTTAGAAGTCGCCCAAAAGCCCGCAACCAATACATTTTCACCCACAACATCGTTTTCAAAGTAGCCCAGTTGCAGGAAAACCACAGACATGGCAACCCTAAGCGTTTGTACTTTCACTCTGCCAAAGCAGTACACAGTAACAGTCACTCACCCTTCTAGATAACTTGAAACAGTCTAAACAGGTCTTGTGTCTGGAAGTAACTTAGACTAGCTAGCAAGCTAGCAAACCTTATTTCGCCAATTAGCTTCAGCTAGCGTGGCAAAATTGGTTTGACTTTGGATAGCCTATCTGTGGGGCTAGTTAGGGGCCGTCAATAAATTACACAATGTAAATGGGACAATATTTTCATGTTGTACATCTTTTAGTTGTCTCAAATGCTTTCAATATTTGTATATGAATTTCTACATTTTATAGTTGGTTTGAGGTTTTTAAGTCATTGAAATTTGGAGCTATTTAATTTTTTAAATATTGCCCCATGTACATTGTGTAATTTACTGATGGTCCCTAACTAGCCCCATAGGGATATCGAATATCAAACCAAATTGACCATGGGCATTAAGATCAGGTTGTGTGCAGCTGGCTGCACTCCGATTCTTACCATTTTAAAATTGTATTTAACCTTTATTTAACTAGGCGAGTCAGTTAAGAACAATGTCTTATTTACAATTACGGCCTACCCCGGCCAAACCCGGACGATGCTGGGCCAATTGTGCGCCGCTCTATGGGACTCCCAATCATGGCCAGGTTTTGATACAGCCTGGAATCAAACCAGGGTCTGTAGTGACGCCTCTAGCATTGAGATGCACCGCTGCGCCACTCGGAATTGATGATTACTTGGGTGCTGCCAGCTCTGGGCAGGATGGAAATAAACCCAACCCAAGGAAAACTGTTACAGTACCCTTAATTCCGTGACATACAGTACCATCTTTTCCTAATTATCTCTCAAATATCCGTTTTGGAGGAGACTGACTTTATGACCAAAATTATCCTATTTACACTTTGTAGTAAAACATTTTACTAGAATATATGCTTCTGACTAATATCGATGCCACATAGGCCATTTTCTACCAGAGAAGTTGCACTCTTTTCGTGGAATGAGACTGATACACAAACACTTTATTTGATATTTGCTGTTATATTAATTTGTGCAGAATTTGCACACTATAAATTCCCTCTAAATTAAAATTTCTCACAGATATCCTATTTGTGAAAACAAACTAATTTCCTCTCACTGTTTCCACAAGAAAATGTAGTGAAAAAAACATCATAGTAAAAGATGTGCAATTTTTTCAACAAAATAGGTATTACAGACATCAATTATGACTCTTGTCATATTTGAGTATTTACAGTATGTTGGTGCACACATGTCCCTGTAAGAAAAAAAATCTAATCAATAAATCAAATGCTTGTGAAAATATTTCACTGGGCTCAAGAGCAATTACCATATAAGCATTTAGGGCCCAGCTGATAGTCTGTCCTCACTTTCAGATTTAAACCAGTTTACGAATTCCATTATGCTAAGCCTCAACACTAGTGGAAATGATGAATGATTATGAAATACATAATCTCCCGTGGTACCATCATTGCAATATGACAGCCGAATTTCATTCATTCATCCTATCCAATTCTTTCCTTATTTAAGAAAGAAAATTACTGGCCCAGTAATCAGATATACAGCAGGGCTGTCTCCAGAGTTAAGCCAACTTCCATTAGGCTTTCAACCTCTCTCACATTTTAGTAAAATGCATGCACATAGAGATACACGTGTTCACCATGTCTGACCCGTCATCGTTTTCACATCCCTTATGCTTTGAATCACTCTCATTTGGTCTTAATATTTTGTAAAATATCCTCTTTACAGTAATGGTTGTTTGAAACAGTGCTGTCTTAAGTGGTTTACATAGCTGCATGCTACTTTGTTTGAAACCACACAGTGTAAAACCATAGCTGGCTAAAGAAAAAAACCATAACAGGATTAAAATCTATTACTGTTTGTCCTCAATGCATGTCCAATGTTCCTCCAATCTGTGATGCATTATGGGTATAATTGAAAATTAGTAGTCTTTTTTTGGGAGGGTAATTTATCATGGTTCATTGTTCCACACTGACACTTTAGCCCTGTCTCTAACAAGGCGTTGGTAGCTCGAGGGTTGAGCCATCAGCCATGGAGAGCAATTCTGCTGTAGTGATGCATTTTCGCTGCTTTGTTGCTAATTGTGGCCTCCTTTCTATTGAATTTGAGATGAGTAAAAGAGCTTGTTTGCTTGATGCAGGAGAACTGCTAGGGCCGCTCTCGCCATTATCAAAGATACTCTTGATCTTTTCAAAAGCAGAAAATAGATTTTTCTCCCTGTTCAACAGCAAAAAAGTAATTTGCAATGTGTCCATTAGTTCTTCATTAAAGCAAGATTATGTTGGACTGCAAATCACATCTGCCTTTTCATGATTAAAGGGTGGCATTTTTGGGGCCAAAACTAATTACTAGTCAAAATGAATGAGAATGAAAAAACAGGCATGTTTTTACATTAGATAGTGTGGCCTGTAATTAGATTCAGGCTAATTCCACTATTTCTGCTCCTGTAATGAGACGAGTCTGTCCTCATCTTTTTTATCTTCTTTTGTAGGCCATGCTAACAGCTCCAAATGTACCATTTTTATAACACTGACTGAGAGTTCACATTAATAGATTTTTTCGAGTTACCTGCCACAAGTGCCAAATATGTGAGGGACTAAATTCTTCTTCAAGGCGAGGGGGGAAATGGCTTGATGGGTGAAATGGGAACCCAAGACAATGGTTACAGCTTCTGGGTTTTTGTTGTTGTTTTATAAAAACCTGCCGATTCATTATTAATGGAGAAGAGTGTGTAGTGGCGGCACTGGTTTGTAGTCAGCTGACTTTGGAGCTGGGTTATCAGTTTGTCTTCCACTACTTCAACTCGCTTGTCTCGACTCCTAAAAATGACACTTTTATAACATAAAGGCTGTACCAAAGTCAGTACTGTGGCTGTACTATACTGAAGGTGGTATACTTTTACTGTATGTCCAATTCAGACCTTTTCTCACTCTGTGGTCTTCCATGTTACACCTTGACCTACTCTTCTAAATGTAGAATATGCCACAGGGGGACAGGATGGTCACATTAATGTAAGACCCGCAAGCAACCCAGAGATACAAACAGGATGTATTATGTTCAAGAGAAGCGCATATCCCCTGCCTGTAATGCACCATAGATAAATGAGGCTTGTAAGCATAACATGCTTATATGTCAGACATGCCTGATTTATAGTGAGACTGAAAGTGCAGAGTATACATCAACTTCACATACATGCATTTGTAAAGTTTAACATCTTGCAATCAGAAATGGGTCAATATTGATTTCAACTTGAACTTTTACTTATAGTATACTATAAACCTAGTATTGCACATTTAGTAAGTTGTCAACTGATTACTCCTCTGAAAAACGTTCGCTCCCCAAAATGTCTACATGCAATGCGTTTTCACAAGACCAGACCTCCTTTCCTTGCAAAAAATATATGCAGTAGCACTAATTTTTAAGCACAGGAATCGTTCTATTTCTGCTGAAGTGAGATTTTGCTCCACAGTCCGTAGTCGTTCCAGAAATTCAAACCTCATAACATTTCAGCCAAAGCTTATACTAAGCTTGTTAGTATTTCTGATGCAGTGGGTGATATGGCCGCTGCATTACCATAAATCAGCAGAATTAACTATGATCTTCAACAGCATGTTTAAAACTGGCCAACAGAAGTTTGCAATATGTTGCACAGAATATTATGATAACACGCCATAATAAATGTTTATAATCTACTTAGGGCCGGGGTTCAAAATACATTCTATATTAATGCTTTTTCTCCAATTTAACAAAAGTGTTCCACAATCACAAGTGAACATGGACACAAAATGGTTTGGATCAAAAATCTCCCCAAGAACACAGAAATGTTCTAATACTATTTTCTTCGCATAGTGAATGGTGAAATTAATTAATCAACTGTAACAATTGAACAAGTTCCTCTTTTATACCTTTATGTTAGCGTTTTACTTTGGAGGTATCCTTTGAGCAGTGTTAACTACTACTACTACTGTGTGGCTGCATACCGGGAAAGTATTCAAGTTTTGAAACATATTCAAGTTACAGTATGTCTCTCAAGGCAACTTTGGACAGGAGGAAATTAATATGTTATATTATCATAAAAGACCAAGCCATTCTTTGAAAGGGTTACCAGCTTTTTAGGATTCCTTTGTTGACACATACATGTCATATTGGGATTAGCTTTCCATTTGCTGGGACAAACATCTCTTTGAACCCCAGAATCTATACTGGAGGTGCCCAGCCAGAAAATAACATACTTAAGACAACAATGGTATCTTAAGTACCGTACCAAGGATCAGACAGTCTGAAACACATTACTAAACAATGAATGTAAAGCATCTTTATGGGTTAGGTATGCTGTTTGCTGGGGCAAATGGAGAAAACATCATGGTTTACTATCAGAATAATGACTGGTCTGAATAGGAGATCACATCATATGATCTTCTGTAACTTCACTAGTGTAGACAGAACCCAGAAGTGGTTGGAGGGTAGCGTGACTGAGTAATGGTTGCACTTTGCTTTATAATGAGTAAAGAGCAGCATTTTCAGTGCAAGCAGTCATAATACAAGTTTCAGTAGCAACAACAGTAATATTACTCTGGTGTTGTGGAGCACCAAGTGTGTTTATAGTACATAAATCAAAACAACTTAGTACAGTTATAATTAATCCAACCACTGAACTGTGTTCAAATGAAATACATGTAACATGACTTATTGCTTGGGTTGGTTTTTCCTCCGTTTTATCTTTTAATATCATCAGGGTAACATACATATTCAAGCTATACCATTGGACAAGAATATAAATTGTTTTATGTATATGTGCGAAAGGGGCTTCTTAAGTAGGGGGAGGGGCAGGCCTAATGATTTAACAGAAAGCAACGCATCTCATGAAATCTGTGAGAAATCCTAATGTCACTTATGTCCGCCTTTAATGCAAACCAAATGAATCTCTGCTGTAATAAGAAGCTTCCCAGAATTAGTTTCCGTTTGCAGAAAATTGCAAAAGGCTAGTACTTTATCTATGAATTTCACACGAGCATAAGCAAAAAACCCTCATACATTTTTTGGTTACGTTCCATCAGTAGCAGAAATAACATTGTGCAAATTCTATGCATGTTAATGATAAATAGAAATCCACCTGCTTTCAGATAAAATGAGTTTAATTTTCCGTTGCCCAGTGCCTGGTTGGCCTTTCATAAATTACTTATGCACCCGGCTATTATTAAAATAGGGGGAAAGCAAATTAGAAAGTCTTCCTATCTCCACTGGATTTAGCCAAGGCAGGGCTGTAGCTAACACAGTCAGCGTTTCTCTCTGAAATTCTGCTCTCCTGAAAATGCTCCCCTCATCTCTGCATTTCTATGCTGTTGTAGGAGCTGTGACCCTGTTTCTACTAAATTAACCTAAATCGTTTTCAGTTCACACACAGAAAGGAATTTGCAGACTTCAACGTGTGTATCAGCATGTACAGTTGAAGTCGGAAGTTTACATACACCTTCGCCAAATACATTTAAACTCAGTTTTTCACAATTCCTGACATTTAATCCTAGTAAAAATTCCCTGTCTTAGGTCAGTTAGGATCACCACTTTATTTTAAGAATGTGAAATGTCGGAATAATAGTAGAGAGAATTATTTATTTCAGCTTTTATTTCTTTCATAACATTCCCAGTGAGTCAGAAGTTTACATACACTCAATTAGTATTTGGTAGCATTGACTTTAAATTGTTTAACTTGGGTCAAACGTTTCAGGTAGCCTTCCACAACCTTCCCATAATAAGTTGGGTGAATTTTGGCCCATTCCTCCTGACAGAGCTGGTGTAACTGAGTCAGGTTTGTAGGCCTCCTTGCTCGCACACGCTTTTTCAGTTATGCCCACATATTTTCTATAGGATTGAGGTCAGGGCTTTGTGATGGCCACTCCAATACCTTGACTTTGTTGTTCTTAAGCCATTTTGCCACAACTTTGGAAGTATGCTTGGGGTCATTGTCCATTTGGAAGACACATTTGCAACCAAGCTTTAACTTCCTGACTGATGTCTTGAGATGTTGCTTCAATATATCCATATCATTTTCCTTCCTCGTGATGGCATCTATTTTGTGAAGTGCACCAGTCCCTCCTGCAGCAAAGCACCCCCACAGCATGATGCTGCCACCCCTGTGCTTCACGGTTGGGATGGTGTTCTTCGGCTTGCAAGCCGCCCCCTTTTTCCTCCAAACATAACGATGGTCATTATGGCCAAACAGTTCTATTTTTGTTTCATCAGACCAGAGGACATTTCTCCAAAAAGTAAGATCTTTGTCCCCATGTGCAGTTGCAAACCGTAGTCTGGCTTTTTTATGGCAGTTTTGGAGCAGTGGCTTCTTCCTTGCTGAGCAGCCTTTCAGGTTATGTCGATATCGGACTCGTTTTACTGTGGACTTTTGTACTGTTTCCTCCAGCATCTTCACAAGGTCCTTTGCTGTTGTTCTGGGATTGATTTGCACTTTTGGCACCAAAAGTCATAACGCGTCTCCTTCCTGAGCGGTATGACGACTACGTGGTCCCATGGTGTTTATACTTGCTTACTATTGTTTGTACAGATGAACGTGGTACCTTCAGGCGTTTGGAAATTGCTCCCAAGGATGAACCAGACCTGTGGAGGCCTACAATTCTTTGGCTGATTTCTTTTGATTTTCCCATGATGTCAAGCAGAGGCACTGAGTTTGAAGGTAGGCCTTGAAATACATCCACAGATACACCTCCAATTGACTCAAATGATGTCAATTAGCCTGTCAGAAGCTTCTAAAGCCATGACATCATTTTCTGGAATTTTCCAAGCTGCTTAAAGGCACAGTCAACTTAGTGCATGTAAACTTCTGACCCACTGGAATTGTGATACAGTGAATTATAAGTGAAATAATCTGTCTGTAAACAATTGTTGGAAAAAATGACTTGTGTCATGCATAAAGTAGATGTCCCAACCGACTTGGCAAATGTCAGAAGGTGTGCTGTGAAGGTGTGGTGCAGGAATCAAGCGCAGGACGCAGGAACTTAGTCCAATAGACTTTAGTGAACCAAAACTCAAAACGAGTCAAAAGAGCTTGGATATGAGCGATTACGCACACAGGCGTAAAATTAAACAAAATAACAATAACGCACAAAAACGTGCGAGAACCTCTCCAACACAGAGGAGAGAACGAAGCACAGACATACACGACAGCAAGTTCAATCACACACAACGCATGACAAACACAACGAGAACTTATAGGACAATAATGAACGCTAAACGATAACAGGTGTACAACATCAAGACAAAACCAAACGAACATCGAAACATACAACGGTGGCAGCTAGTACTCCGGAGACGACGACCGCCGAAGCCTGCCCGAGCAAGGAAGAGAGGCAGCCTCGGCCGAAACCGTGACAGTACCCCCCCCCTTGACGCGCGGCTCCAGCCGACCCCGGCCTCGGGGACAACCAGGAGGACGCGGAGCAGGGCGCGTCGGGTGACTACGGTGGAATTCTGTCAGGAGAGACGGGTCCAAAATGTCTCTCCTCGGCACCCAGCACCGTTCCTCCGGGCCGTACCCCTCCCACTCCACGAGATATTGGAGACCCCCCATCTGACGTCTCGAATCCAAGATGGACCGCACGGTGTACGCAGGTGCCCCCTCGATGTCCAATGGGGGCGGAGGAGTCTCTCTGATCTCATCTTCCTGGAGTGGACCAGCTACCACCGGCCTGAGAAGAGACACATGGAACGAGGGGTTAATACGATAGTCACTAGGCAGTTGTAATCTGTAACACACCTCGTTCAATCTTCTCAGGACTTTAAACGGCCCCACAAACCGCCGACCCAGCTTCCGACAGGGCAGGCGGAGGGGTAGGTTTCTGGTAGAGAGCCAGACTCGATCACCAGGTGCGTACACCGGCCCCTCACTGCGGTGGAGATCGGCGCTCAACTTCTGACGACGGATGGCCCGCTGCAGGTGGACGTGTGCAGCGTTCCACGTCTCCTCCGAGCGCCGCACCCACTCATCCACCGCAGGAGCCTCGATCTGGCTCTGCTGCCATGGTGCCAGAACCGGCTGGTAACCTAACACACATTGGAAAGGGGTTAGGTTAGTTGAGGAGTGGCGTAGGGAATTCTGGGCCATTTCTGCCCAGGGAACATACCGTGCCCACTCCTCCGGCCGGCCCTGGCAGTATGATCTAAGAAACCTACCCACATCCTGGTTCACACGTTCCACCTGCCCATTACTCTCTGGATGGTAACCCGAGGTCAGGCTCACCGAGACCCCCAAACGCTCCATAAATGCTCTCCAGACTCTGGAGGTGAACTGGGGACCTCGATCAGACACAATATCCTCGGGTACCCCGTAGTGCCGGAAAACGTGGGTGAATAGAGCTTCGGCGGTCTGTAGGGCAGTAGGAAGGCCCGGCATAGGGAGCAAACGACAGGCCTTAGAGAACCGGTCCACAACGACCAGTATAGTAGTATTCCCCTGCAAGGGGGGAAGGTCAGTGACGAAGTCCACCGAGAGGTGAGACCATGGTCGTTGTGGAACGGGCAGGGGTTGTAACTTACCCCTAAGCAGATGTCTAGGCGCCTTACACTGGGCGCACACTGAGCAGGAGGAGACATAAACCCTCACATCCCTGGCTAACGTGGGCCACCAGTACTTAGCACTAAGGCAGTGCACTGTCCGGCCAATACCAGGATGTCCAGAGGAGGGTGACGTGTGAGCCCAATATATCAATCGATCCCGAACCTCGAGCGGGACGTACGTCCGACCCTCCGGGCATTGAGGAGGACTAGGTTCGGTGCGCAACGCCCGCTTGATTTCAGCATCGACCTCCCACACTACCGGTGCCACCAGACAAGACTCTGGCAGTATGGGAGTGGGCTCCACAGACCTCTCCTCCGTGTCATACCGCCGAGACAGTGCGTCTGCCTTACCGTTCTGTGACCCAGGGATGTACATGATCTTAAATACGAACCGGGCCAAAAACATGTTCCACCGCGCCTGGCGAGGGTTCAGTCTCCTAGCTGCCCGGATGTACTCCAGGTTACGGTGGTCAGTCAAAATGAGAAAAGGGTGTTGAGCCCCCTCAAGCCAATGCCTCCACACCTTTAGGGCCTGTACCACGGCTAACAGCTCCCTGTCCCCTACGTCATAATTTCGCTCCGCCGGACTGAGCTTTTTGGAATAAAAGGCACAGGGGCGGAGTTTAGGTGGCGTGCCGGACCGTTGCGAAAGCACGGCCCCTATACCGGCCTCTGACGCGTCCACCTCTACCTGAAATGGTAAAGCGGGATCCGGATGCGCCAGCACCGAGCCGAAGTAAACAGGTCCTTCAGTCTCCCAAAAGCCCTGTCCGCCTCGGCTGACCACTGCAAACGCACCGACCCCCCTTCAAAAGAGACGTTATGGGAGCTGCCACCTGTCCAAAACCCCGGATAAACCTCCAGTAGTAATTTGCAAACCCCAAAAACTGCTGCACCTCTTTAACAGTGGTTGGAGTCTGCCAATTACGCACGGCTGACACCCGGTCAACTTCCATCTTCACCCCTGACGCAGACAACTGATAACCCAAAAAGGAGATCGACTCCTGGAAAAACAGAAATTTCTCTGCCTTGACATACAGGTCGTGCTCCAACAGCCTCCTCAACACTCGGCGCACCAGGGCTACATGCTCGACTCAGGTAGACGAGTACACAAGAATGTCATCTATGTACACGACCACCCCCTGCCCCTGCATGTCCCTGAAGATCTCATCCACGAATGATTGGAAAACTGAAGGAGCGTTCATCAACCCGTATTGCATGACAAGATACTCGTAATGACCCGAGGTGGTACTAAACGCTGTCTTCCATTCATCGCCCTCTCTAATGCGTACCAAGTTGTAAGCGCTCCTGAGATCTAATTTTGTGAAAAAACGCGCCCCGTGCAATGACTCCGTCATGGTCGCAATCAGAGGAAGTGGATAACTGTACTTCACCGTGATCTGATTGAGACTATGGTAATCAATGCACGGGCGTAACCCTCCATCCTTCTTCTTCACAAAAAAGAAACTCGAGGACGCAGGGGAAGTGGATGGCCGTATGTATCCTTGTCTCAGAGATTCGTCTATGTAAGTCTCCATAGCTCTCTTCTCCTCTTGAGACAGAGGATACACATGGCTCCGTGGGAGCGCAGCTCCTGCCTGGAGGTCTATCGCACAATCTCCCTGCCTATGAGGAGGTAACTGCGTCGCCCTCGACTTACTGAACACAATAGCCAAATCCTCATACTCGGGGGGAATGTGCAATGCGGGCACCTGGTTTGGACTCTCCACCGAGGTAGCCCCCACGGAAACACCTAAACATCGCCCCACACACTGGGCAGACCACTCCATCAGAGCCCTCTCCTGCTACGAAATAGATGGATTATGGATACTCAACCAGGGCATTCCCAGCACCACCGGATACGCAGGAGAGTCGATCAGATATAGCTGGATAATCTCCTCATGACCCCCCTGCGTACACATCCTAAGTGGTGCTGTGACTTCCCTGATCAAGCCCGATCCCAACGGACGGCTATCTAGGGCATGAACGGGGAATGGGACCTCAACAGGAAGCAGGGGAATTCCTAATTCTAAACAAAATTTACTATCAACAAAATTCCCAGCCGCGCCTGAATCTACTAGCGCCTTATGCTGGGAATGAGGTGCAACCTGTGGAAATCGCACAGGTATACAGAAGTGCGCAACAGAGAGCTCTGGGTAAGTGGGGCGCCTACTCACCTGGAAGGACTCCCCAGTGCGGAGCCTGTCGTCTTCTCCCCTAGGAGACCCTCCCCAGCACCTAGCCGCGGTGTGTCCTCCACGGCCACAGTTGGTGCAGGGGACGGCCCCCCTCGTGCTCCGACCCCTCCTCTCTCTAGCGCCCAGCACCCCGAGCTCCATAGGGCTCGGCTCGGAGGTGCTGGAGGATGGAATGGACGGACCCCCCTCGGAACGTCCGCGGGTAGCCAGCAGGGTGTCCAGCCTGATGGACATGTCCACTAACTGATAGAAAGTGAGGCTGGTATCCCTGCAGGCCAGCTCCCGACGGACGTCCTCTCGTAGACTACAGCGGTAGTGATCGATGAGGGCCCGCTCATTCCACCCTGCATCCGCCACTAGAGTTCGGAATTCTAAAGCGAACTCCTGGGCGCTCCTCCTCCCCTGCCGGAGGTAGAATAGACGCTCCCCCGCCGCTTTCCCCTCAGGTGGATGGTCAAACACAGCCCTGAAGCGGAGAACTCTGAGTAGGTGATAGTGGAGGCGTCTATTCTCCTCCACTCGGCGTTGGCCCATTCCAACGCCTTGCCGGTGAGACAGGAGATGAGGGCGGACAAGCTCTCGTGTCCCGAGGGCGCCGGGTGTACGGTGGCCAGGTATAGCTCCACCTGTAGAAGGAAGCCCTGACACCCGGCAGCGGTCCCATCATATGCCCTCGGGAGCGAGAGCCGAATTCCCCTGGGTTCCGGAGCTTGTATGGGCTGACTGGCCGATGGTGATGGCACGGAAGGTGGAGGTGTGGGTGTCCCTCTGGTCTCCCAGCGTTGAAGCGTGTTGATCACGTCCTGAAGGGCGGTCCCGATACGAAGGATCTGGTCGTTCTGCTCGCGGACCCGCTCCTCCAGAGACTCAGGTGCTGCTGCGGCTCCTGCTGATTCCATCTTCGGTGTGTGATTCTGTCAGAAGGTGTGCTGTGAAGGTGTGGTGCAGGAATCAAGCGCAGGACGCAGGAACTTAGTCCAATAGACTTTAGTGAACCAAAACTTAAAACGAGTCAAAAGAGCTTGGATACGAGCGATTACGCACACAGGCGTAAAATCAAACAAAATAACAATAACGCACAAACACGTGCGAGAACCTCTCCAACACAGAGGAGAGAACGAAGCACAGACATACACGACAGCAAGTTCAATCACACACAACACATGACAAACACTTATAGGACAATAATGAACGCTAAACGATAACAGGTGTACAACATCAAGACAAAACCAAACGAACATCGAAACATACAACGGTGGCAGCTAGTACTCCGGAGACGACGACCGCCGAAGCCTGCCCGAGCAAGGAAGAGAGGCAGCCTCGGCCGAAACCGTGACAGCAAAACTATAGATTGTTAACAAGAAATTTGTGGAGTGGTTGAAAAACAAGTTTTAATGACTCCAACCTAAGTGTATGTAAACTTCCGACTTCAAATGTATTTGTCGCTGGATTCATATTTCCTTTTGCTGTACAACCTGTCCCCAGCTTTTGCAGGAGACAATAGCAAAACCTCAAATGGTTGAAAAATACCAATCTAAAAGGGAACCTGGAATGCTTGTAGCTGTGCTGTGAGGAAAACAACAACTTGTTAGGGAAATAATAAGTGTTGGAATGAGGGCAGATTCAGAGTGCTTTTACAAGAATTCCATTGAAATATTTTTCTATTAGAAAAAAAAGATCAACTCAAGTTAGCCTTGGGTGGTACAAGCTGTACATTTCCTTTGGATACATAGTTACATTTGACATTTTAGTCATTTAGCAGACGCTCTTATCCAGAGCAACTTACAGTTAGTGAGGAATCGAACCCACAACCCTGGCGTTGCAAACGCCATGCTCTACCAACTGAGCTACACAGGACTAGTTAAAGGCCTATGCAGTGGTAGGGCTGTTGCAGTGTTGGTTTGCTTGAACACCTGCCTGAGGTTGATATGCTGGGGTTGAAAAGTTATACATTTGTAATTATCCAAGAACTTAAAGTTAACACTTCCATTTACGTTTCATTTTCAAACCACCATATTGCCATGCTCTAAGAATTCAATGTAATACTTTTTTTAAATGGAAATACATATTTTTTTCTGACATTAATTTAAAACGTCTCATCTCTGCATGCTCAACTGTCTGATTGCCCCATGAAAGAATGACTTCATAGAAATAGAATCCCCCTTTTGAAAAGGAACACTGGTTCTTCCATCTATGAGTCAAAGAAACGGAATGAATGACTCAAATGCAAAAATCTGCAGTTTCATCAAACGCAGTCAGGCCTGCCCTTAAGCCAGAGCCTCGTGCCATCCCTGAGACTCATCCAAGGACTTAAGGTCCTTCAGACAAAAAGGCTTAACCTGTTTATTCCCAAGGGAAACAGAGAAAAATGCTTAGTAAATCAAATGACCTGAAAGGAACGATTAATTCAAAATATAAGCACGCCAAATGAAGAAACGTCACCCGTCTGTCTATCAAACTAATTAGCCCAAAAATGTTTGCTAGTTGTTGTCAGTTGATGCAAGACAAGAGGTGACCTTTGCTCCTCAGCTGTGCAGAGCAGTACACGTTTGGAGAGTGGTGGGGGCAATACATGACCACCATGGACTGTGGCCCTACATTAGCAGAGAGCCAGTGAATGTGTTCACACTGGCGTGATGCAATGAAAAGGCCTTTGTGAGTTTTTCAGAGAGATGAACCAGGCAGAGTTCACTGCCATGCATGCAAATCTCCAGCATCTAAAGTGCCCATAGAGAGACATGCTTTTACCTTCCCTCCACTGAGACTGGACCAATGGAGTGCTAGGTGAAATTTCATTTTAATTTGAACATAGCCCATTGATTGGCACAATGCCCACACCTCACAATATGCTTTCTACCCCTACCTCTTTCTTAAATAGGCAATATTGCTATTGTGGGACCATGTAGAGAGGATGTGAGTTTCTGAAGCGTGCAATCAAGGTTACTGCTGACTATTACTTATTAGACCCCTAAGGCTGCGTTTACAGACAGCCCAATTCCAATATGTTTCACTCGTTGGTCTTTTGCCCCTAATTGGGCAAACGTTTTGAATTGGGCTACCTGTGTAAATGTAGCCTATGAAACCCAGTGTTTTCAAAGAAAGGTGAATGAATGAAGTGCTTAAAATATTTATTGCGTTCTCTGATTGATTGTGGAGAATACATACATTTTGTCATAACTAGAAGACACCTCTCATAAAATAATCATTTTCAATCTATTTTTGATATTAGGATTAGACAAGTGTGAATGTGAAGTTAAGATTGATGCAATTGAACTGTGGAGGAGAGGAAAAACAATGCCAAAATAATTTTGTTCTTTCACCATCATAATTGGCCATACAGTACTTCAAAAAACCTGCATGCAGAGTTAGTGTTGTACTGCCCTCCAGTGGAAAGTATAAAAAATGCATGTTTCCAGTTGCACTCGGCACTAGGTTATATTACATCTGTATTTCATACAATCATCAGGTAAAAACATGAAAATAGCAGTGGTGGAAAAAGTAACCAATTGTCATACTTGAGTAAAAGTAAAGACACCTTAACAGAAAATGACTCAAGTAAAAGTCACCAAGAAAAAGTTGAGTAAAAGTTTAAAAGTATTTGATTTTCAATATACTTAGGTATCAAAAGTAAAAGTAATTTAAAAAATATACTTAAGTATCAAAAGTATAAATAATTTCAAATTCCTTATATTAGCCAAACCAGACGGCACAATTTTCTTTTTTAAATTTGCGGATAGTCAGGGGCACACTCCAACACTCAGACATAAGTTACAAATGAAGCATTTGTGTTTGTGAGCCCGCCAAATCAGAGGCAGTAGGGATGAGCAGGGATGTTCTCTTGATAAGTGCGTGAATTTGACAATTTTCTTGTCCTGTTAAGCATTCAAAATATAATATAATATAGTACTTTTGGGTGTCAGGGAAAATGTATGGAGTAAAAAGTACATTCTCTTCTTTAGGAATGTAGTGAAGTAAAAGTAGTCAAACATAAAATAGTAAAGTACAGATACAGTGAGGGAAAAAAGTATTTGATCCCCTGCTGATTTTGTACGTTTTCCCACTGACAAAGAAATTATCAGTCTATAATTTTAATGGTAGGTTTATTTGAACAGTGAGAGACAGAATAACAACAAAAAAATCCAGAAAAACACATGTCAAAAATGTTATAAATTGATTTGCATTTTAATGAGGGAAATAAGTATTTTACCCCTCTGCAAAACATGACTTAGTACTTGGTGGCAAAACCCTTGTTGGCAATCACAGAGGTCAGACGTTTCTTGTAGTTGGCCACCAGGTTTGCACACATCTCAGGAGGGATTTTGTCCCACTCCTCTTTGCAGATCTTCTCCAAGTCATTAAGGTTTCGAGGCTGACGTTTGGCAACTCCAACTTTCAGCTCCCTCCACAGATTTTCTATGGGATTAAGGTCTGGAGACTGGCTAGGACACTCCATGACCTTAATGTGCTTCTTCTTGAGCCACTCCTTTGTTGCCTTGGCCGTGTGTTTCGGGTCATCGTCATGCTGGAATACCCATCCACGACCCATTTTCAATGCCCTGGCTGAGGGAAGGAGGTTCTCACCCAAGATTTGACAGTACATGGCCCCGTCCATCGTCCCTTTGATGCAGTGAAGTTGTCCTGTCCCCTTAACAGAAAAACACCCCCAAAGCATAATGTTTCCACCTCCATGTTTGACGGTGGGGATGATGTTCTTGGGGTCATAGGCAGCATTCCTCCTCCTCCAAACACGGCGAGTTGATTTGATGCCAAAGACCTCGATTTTGGTCGCATCTGACCACAACACTTCCACCCAGTTCTCCTCTGAATCATTCAGATGTTCATTGGCAAATTTCAGACAGGCATGTATATGTGCTTTCTTGAGCAGGGGGACCTTGCGGGCACTGCAGGATTTCAATCCTTCACAGCGTAGTGTGTTACCAATTGTTTTGTTGGTGACTATGGTCCCAGCTGCCTTGAGATCATTGACAATATCCTCCCATGAAGTTCTGGGCTGATTCCTCACCGTTCTCATGATCATTGCAACTCCACGAGGTGAGATCTTGCATGGAGCCCCAGGCCGAGGGAGATTGACAGTTATTTTGTGTTTCTTCCATTTGCGAATAATCACACCTACTGTTGTCACCTTCTCACCAAGCTGCTTGGCGATGGTCTTGTAGCCCATTCCAGCCTTGTGTAGGTCTACAATCTTGTCCCTGACATCCTTGGAGAGCTCTTTGGTCTTGGCCATGGTGGAGAGTTTGGAATCTGATTGATTGATTGCTTCTGTGGACAGGTGTCTTTTATACAGGTAACAAACTGAGATTAGGAGCACTCCCTTTAAGAGTGTGCTCCTAATCTCAGCTCGTTACCTGTATAAAAGACACCTGGGAGCCAGAAATCTTTCTGATTGAGAGGGGGTCAAATACTTATTTCCCTCATTAAAATGCAAATCAATTAATAACATGCGTTTTTCTGGATTTTGTTGTTGTTATTCTGTCTCTCACTGTTCAAATAAACCTACCAATAAAATTATAGACTGGTCATTTCTTTGTCAGTGGGCAAATGTACAAAATCAGCAGGGGATCAAATACTTTTTCCCCTCACTGTACCCCAAAAAACTACTTAAGTAAAAATACTTTAAAGTACTACTTAAGTACTTTACACCACTGGAAAACAGTAATGTGAGATAAAAGGTTATGACATTTAACACAATGGGATTGGGGAGAAAATAGGTGTGGGCAACTGCCAGGACCCTGCATACACATAATATGTTATTCTGATCAAAGGAGTGCACCCTATTGGAATAAAAGAGAAGTCCACCCAGCATAGATTTTTTTTTTTTTAACACCTCAGAGTAAACAGTGGATAACGTGATTAGTGTTAAAGGGACCAGTTTATTAAGACATACTAAAGCATTTAAGAGTGACAGATTTGACAGACTAAATAGCTATGCCTGTGAATTAGTGAGTAATCACTTGTAACAAGATGAACTAAAAACATTTAACTGATGTGCAGTATGATGGAGGAAGACATTTAAATTAAGCTGTAAATAACCCACTTTGGCTGTTTGCATTAAAGTTGTGCTCTTTGCAAGGATGCTGTGTCTAGTTAAATCATGCAATTTGACATAAAATAGCTTACCAAGCAGCCATTGGGTTTAAGTTCAATATCTCAACACTGAAGTGAGAGAAGAAATTTAACAGTAAGAGATCCAGACAAGGCTAATACAACAGTATCTTGAAGAGCATTAGCCATAGCACAAAATGTTATAAGCAAACTTCTGATACTAAGTTGGACTAACACAAAATAACCACGTTGATGCTTAAACCAAACAAATCAGGCTTGGACATTTTGGGCAAAGCTCATAGGAGATTTATTGAAAAAGATACACACATGGAAATGTGACATTTCAGTCATTAAATGACATCTTCCAATCTACTACCAGCAAATAGAAAATAATGGCACATTTCTTTCTCAATAGATCTGATTTATGAGTTTCCTGATGGTACTTGGTAATACAGAGTTCATTGTACTAAGAGGAAAATATACAATTATTCAAAGGAAATACATTTTCAAGCTGCAAGCCAAAAGCTGACATCTTAACTGGTATTTCATTTGCTTTCTGCCACATAAAAAAAAACCATGTCCTTTCATAGAAAATGTAATCTCATAATATTAAGGCAGTAGTTTGATATTGCCAACGCTAAATTATGACAGCTTTGGTCACTAGAACTTTGTCCAACATTAGTTTATCGTTTTTATGACATAAGATAAAAGCAACTTGGAAAAGCTGAATTCACTTTTTCGGCTTGACACATTTCTCCTTCTCAAACTGGGCTATCTGGCTGAAGAGATCTAGGAGATTAGTTGGCAGCTCTTTTTTCTGATTTCCTTCTGCGGATGATCCATTACCATTCCGAGTGGTGTCAGTGGAAGACCTGTAATCTCCATCAGACCTTCGGGTGCCCCTATTCAGCCCTTTCTTATCACCTCGCTCGGTGCTACCATACTTCCCACTATCTGATCGCCTGGAAGTGGATATGTGGGACTGTGATGGGAGGTCGTTGGCGTACTGGTCAGATTTGCGGGAATGCTCTGAGCCGGCAGATGAGGAGGACATTCTTCTGTGTTTGACTTTCCCCAATGAGCTGGGAACGTCTTGTGGGCCACTTTGAAGCTCCTGGCCCTGGCTCTTCCTCTGGCCCCTGGAGCCTTCCCTCTCCCTCTCATTCACATCTCCATCACTGGTCTTCTCACCACAGACACCTTTTCCCTTGCTGCCCTCAGCTCGCTGAGGAGAGGCGTCAAAAGGGTCATCTTCAAACCTGCTGTTGTCCGGAGCGTCAGTGGACACTGATGATAAAGAGTGGTACGAGTGGTTCCTGCCCTTGCTGCGGGGCTGACTGTACTCTTCAGTCCTCTCTGGCCCCTCAAACGGCCTGACGACACTAGATTTCTGATCCAGGAAGGAGGCGGAGGTGTTGGGCGGGGCAGGGTACCACTCCTCCTCTTCATCAGCCACACTCCTGTTGTCCCTGGATGAAACCCTCTGCTGGTGTTTCTTCCCTCGAGATGACCGTCTGTGTTTACGATTCTTTTTCTTTGACTTCCTGCGACCCGAGGAGGATCGGTCGGAAGAAGAGGAGGAGGAAGATGACGTTGATGAGGAGGATCTCTTCCGTTTCTTTTTCATTCTAGAGGGAGTTATAGCAGACAAACTATGTAGCTACATATGAAATAGGTGATCAACTTAAATGATGAATTATAATATTTCGGCAAATTAAATTACGTGTATGTATTTTGTTTTATAAGACAACCGATGGAGTTGACAGTTTACCAGGTTACCTTTCTGACAGATTGGTATGGGATGTACCTTTTTTCTTCTTTTAAGATCTTACGCAATTTTTCTGCACTTGTCTCCACGTTCTTAGCTTTTTCCACTTCCTTTGCAGCTGCCTCTTCTCTCAGTTTGAGGGATTTCTTTAAAGCAGTCCATTTTCACAGTAAAATTTTACCAGTTTTCAAGAGATTAGAAAAGTATAAGGGAGGAAACCAGGAATGTGAAAAGCATTCCATCAATTAATTTGAATGGATAAGGACAATGGGAAAATGGCATATACACAGACATGTTAACCATAGCATGATCCAGAATTCACAATTACAAGCAGAGAACAAAATGTAAATTTTTCCAGGTGGACAAAAAGGGTTTACATTTACCGCATTGAGACCAGGTCCAGCGTAGCAACCATTTTCATTCCAGTTGTAAGGTTGTTTGTTCCCCCAATAGACAAGCGACAATCAAGGCAGTTGGGTAGAGTCAAAGGGCAGGATCCCAGATCAGAGAAGCACACAAAACACTTAAATCAGTATTACAAGGTCCCTGTGTGTTACTCCAAACACACAAACGACACAGAACTGAAATTTTCACTGGCCCTTTTCCCCAAAATGTTCATAGTTCACAATGTTCAATGATCAGTCATATGAGGAATAGTTGGCATTCCCATGGAATGTTCCAGCTCACCTGGATAAGCAGCTCTATTTTTTGCAATGCTTCCTTGGCATCCTGGAAGGAGTCGTCTAAGGTCAGGGCTTTTCTGTAAAGGCCTTCAGCTGTGACTAGCTTTTCTTCCTCCTCCAGTCTAACAGAATTAAAAAAGTTTTTTTCAGAGGAAGGGTTGTCTCTTAGAAATCACTTCAGTGCACACAGGATAATGCAGGAAGTAGGGAAACATTCCTACTTACTGGCCACCTCGCTCAACCAGGGTTTGGCATAGGTATTTCTTTGCATTTCTGTGGGTTGGGCAGCTTTCCAATGCCAGCTCAAAGTCAGTTATTGCCTTCAGCAAACTCCCTTTGTTAGCATACCTGGGAAATATCAAATGGCAAGTTTATATTAGCTGTAGGACCACAACTACATTTTATGCGACAATTCAACAACATCCCGTTTCAAAAACCTGTGGTCAACAGAAATACCTAGCAGAGTGGCTGGGAGTGCTGACTATTAAATTGTTAATAATCGACCACATTATCAATAAAATAAGATGGCTACTCACAGTGCACCACGTGCCACAAGTGCTTCCACATTATTAGTGTCGATCTCTAAGGCCTTGTTATATTCATTCATTGCTTCGACATGGCGGCCAGATTTGAAGTGGTCCACACCAACCCTTACACTGTAGCGCAGACATTTTGACAAAACAAAGAAAGATCAGGAGCAGTTCATTAATTCTGTAAACATTAGGCTAGCACAGATTTAGTGACATGCTGCTGCATTTTCTCCAAATGTCAACATCAAATCTTATTTGTCACATGCGCCGAATACAACAGGTGTAGACCTCACAGTGAAATGCTTACTTACAAGCCCTTAACCAACAACGCAGTTTAAGAAAGAATACCAACAACAACAACAAAAAAAGCAGAAGTAACAAATAACTCAAGAGCAGCAGTAAAATAACAATAGCAAGGCTATATACAGGGGGTACCGATACCGAGTCAATGTGCGGGGGCACCGGTTAGTCGAGGTAATTGAGGTAATACAGTGGGGAAAAAAAGTATTTAGTCAGCCACCAGTTGTGCAAGTTCTCCCACTTAAAAAGATGAGAGAGGCCTGTAATTTTCCTCAGAGGTACACGTCAACTATGACAGACAAAATGAGAAAAAAAAATCCAGAAAATCACATTGTAGGATTTCTTATGAATTTATTTGCAAATTATGGTGGAAAATAAGTATTTGGTCAATAACAAAAGTTTCTCAATACTTTGTTATATACCCTTTGTTGGCAATGACACAGGTCAAACGTTTTCTGTAAGTCTTCACAAGGTTTTCACACACTGTTGCTGGTATTTTGGCCCATTCCTCCATGCAGATCTCCTCTAGAGCAGTGATGTTTTGGGGCTGTCGCTGGGCAACACAGACTTTCAACTCCCTCCAAAGATTTTCTATGGGGTTGAGATCTGGAGACTGGCTAGGCCACTCCAGGACCTTGAAATGCTTCTTACGAAGCCACTCATTCGTTGCCCGGGCGGTGTGTTTGGGATCATTGTCATGCTGAAAGACCCAGCCACGTTTCATCTTCAATGCCCTTGCTGATGGAAGGAGGTTTTCACTCAAAATCTCACGATACATGGCCCCATTCATTCTTTCATTTACACGGATCAGTCGTCCTGGTCCCTTTGCAGAAAAACAGCCCCAAAGCATGATGTTTCCACCCCCATGCATCACAGTAGGTATGGATGCAACTCAGCATTCTTTATCCTCCAAACACGACAAGTTGAGTTTTTACCAAAAAGTTATATTTTGGTTTCATCTGACCATATGACATTCTCCCCAATCCTCTTCTGGATCATCCAAATGCACTCTAGCAAACTTCAGATGGGCCTGGACATGTACTGGCTTAAGCAGGGGGACACGTCTGCACTGCAGGATTTGAGTCCCTGGCGGCGTAGTGTGTTACTGATGGTAGGCTTTGTTACTTTGGTCCCAGCTCTCTGCAGGTCATTCACTAGGTCCCCCCGTGTGGTTCTGGGATTTTTGCTCACCGTTCTTGTGATCATTTTGACCCCACGGGTGAGATCTTGCGTGGCGCCCCCAGATCGAGGGAGATTATCAGTGGTCTTGTATGTCTTCCATTTCCTAATAATTGCTCCCACAGTTGATTTATTCAAACCAAGCTGCTTACCTATTGCAGATTCAGTCTTCCCAGACTGGTGCAGGTCTACAATTTTGTTTCTGGTGTCCTTTGACAGCTCTTTGGTCTTGGCCATAGTGGAGTTTGTAGTGTGACTGTTTGAGGTTGTGGACAGGTGTCTTTTATACTGATAACAAGTTCAAACAGGTGCCATTAATACAGGTAACGAGTGGAGGACAGAGGAGCCTCTTAAAGAAGAAGTTACAGGTCTGTGAGAGCCAGAAATCTTGCTTGTTTGTAGGTGACCAAATACTTATTTTCCACCATCATTTGCAATTAAATTCATTAAAAATCCTACAATGTGATTTTCTGGATTTTTTTTCCTCAATTTGTCTGTCATAGTTGACGTGTACCTATGATGAAAATTACAGGCCTCTCTCATCTTTTTAAGTGGGAGAACTTGCACAATTGGTGGCTGACTAAATACTTTTTTTCCCCACTGTATGTACACTACCGTTCAAAAAATGTCCTTGTTTTCGAAAGATAAGCAATTTCTTTGTCCATTAAAATAACATCAAATTGATCAGAAATACAGGGTAGACATTGTTAATGTTGTAAATGGCTATTGTGGGTTCGATTACAGGCTCAAAATGGCCAGAAACAAATAACTTTCTTCTGAAGGCTATTCCATGCGTGAAATTGCCAAGAAACTGAAGATCTCGTACAACGCTGTGTACTACTCCCTTCACAGAACAGCGCAAACTGGCTCTAACCAGAATAGAAAGAGGAGTGGGAGGCCCCGGTGCACAACTGAGCAAGAGGACAAATACATTAGTGTCTCTAGCTTGAGAAACAGACACCTCACAGGTCCTCAAATTGGCAGCTTCATTAAATAGTACCCCCAAAACACCAGTCTCAACGTCAACAGTGAAGAGGTGACTCTGGGATGCTGACCTTCTAGGCAGAGTTGCAAAGAAAAAGCCATATCTCAGACTGGCCAATAAAAATAAAAGATTAAGATGGGCAAAAGAACACAGACACTGGACAGAGGAAGATTGGGAGAAACAAAGTGTTATGGACAGACAAATCGAAGTTTGAGGTGTTCGGATCACAAAGAAGAACATTTGTGAGACGCAGACCAAATGAAAAGATGCTGGAGGAGTGCTTGATGCCATCTGTCAAGCGTGGTGGAGGCAATGTGATGGTCTGGGGGTTCTTTGGTGGTGGTAAAGTGGGAGATTTGTACAGGGTAAAAGGGATCTTGAAGAAGGAAGGCTATCACTCCATTTTGCAACGCCATGCCATACCCTGTGGACGGCTCTTGATTGGAGTCAATTTCCTCCTACAACAGGACAATGACCCAAAGCACAGCTCCAAACTGGGCAAGAACTATTTAGGGAAGAAGCAGTCAGCTGGTATTTGGTCTATAATGGAGTGGCCAGCACAGTCACCGGATCTCAACCCTATTGAGCTGTTGTGAGAGCAGCTTGACCGTATGGTACGTAAGAAGTGCCCATCAAGCCAACCCAACTTGTGGGAGGTGCTTCAGGAAGCATGGGGTGAAATCTCTTCAGATGACCTCAACAAATTGACAACTAGAATGCCAAAGGTCTGCAAGGCTGTAATTGCTGCAAATGGAGGATTCTTTGACGAAAGCAAAGTTTGAAGGACACAAAAATAATTATTTCTAACCTTGTCAATGACTACATTTCCTATTCAAACTCATTTCATGCATGTTTTCATGGAAAACAAGGACATTTCTAAGTGACCCCAAACTTTTGAACGTTAGTGTACATGTAGGTAGAGTTATTAAAGTGACTATGCATAGATAATTAACAGAGAGTAGCAGCAGCGTAAAAGAGAAGGGGGGTAGCTATTTATTAGATGTTCAGGAGTCTTATGGCTTGGGGGTAGAAGCGGTTTAGAAGCCTTTTGGACCTATACTTGGCGCTCCAGTACCGCTTGCCGTGGGGCAGCAGAGAGAACAGTCTATGACTAGGGTGGATGGAGTCTGACCATTTTTAGGGCCTTCTGACACTGCCTGGTATAGAGGTCCTGGATGGCAGGAAGCTTGGCCCCAGTGATGTACTGGGCCGTACGCACTACCCTCTGTAGTGCCTTGCGGTCGGAGGATGAGCAGTTGCCATACCAGGCAGTGATGCAACCAGTCAGGATGCTCTCGATGGTGCAGCTGTAGAACCTTTTGAGGATCTGAGGACCCATGCCAAATCTTTTCAGTCTCCTAAGGGGGAATAGGTTTTGTCGTGCCCTCTTAACTGTCTTGGTGTGTTTGGACCATGTTAGTTTGTTGGTGATGTGGACACCAAGAAACTTGACGCGCTCAACTTGCTGCACTACAGCCCTGTCGATGAGAATTGGGGCGTGCTCAGTCCTCACAATCATCTCCTTTGTCTTGATCACGTTGAGGGAGAGGTTGTTGTCCTGGCACCACACGGCCAGGTCTCTGACCTCCTCCCTATAGGCTGTCTCGTCGTTGTCGGTGATCAGGCCAACCACTGTTGTGTCGTCGGCAAACTTAATGATGGTGTTGGAGTCGTACCTGGCCATGCAGTCATGAGTGAACAGGAAGTACAGGAGGGGACTGAGCACGCACCCGAGGGGCCCCAGTGTTGAGGATCAGCATGGCGGATGTGTTGTTACCTACCCTTACCACCTGGGGCCGGCCCGTCAGGAAGTCCAGGATCCAGTTGCAGAGTGAGGTGTTTAGTCCCAGGGTCCTTAGCTTAGTGATTAGTCTTATCCAGGTGTGAAAGGGCAGTGTGGAGCGCAATAGAGATTGCGTAATATGTGGATATGTTGGGGCGGTATGCAAATTGTGGTGGGTCTAGGGTTTCTGGGATAATGGTGTTGATGTGAGCCATGACCAGCCTTTCAAAGGACTTCATAACTACAGAGGTGACTGCTACGGGTCGGTAATCATTTAGGCAGGTTACCTTAGTGTTCTTGGGCCCAGGGACTATGGTGGTCTGCTTGAAACATGTTGGTATTACAGACTCAGACAGGGAGAGGTTGGAAATGTCAGTGAAGACACTTGCCAGTTGGTCAGCGCATGGTCGGAGTACACGTCCTGGTAATCCGTCGAGCACTGCGGCCTTGTGAATGTTGACCTGTTTAAAAGGTCTTACTCACATCGGCTACGGAGAGCGTGATCACACAGTCGTCCGGAACAGCTGATGCTGTCATGCATGTTTCAGTGTTACTTGCCTCGAAGCGAGCATAGAAGTAATTTAGCTCATCTGGTAGGCTCGTGTCACTGGGCACTGTCGCGGCTGTGCTTCCCTTTGTAGTCTGTAATAGTTTGCAAGCCCTGCCACATCCGACGAGCGTCGGAGCCAGTGTAGTACGATTCGATCTTAGTCCTGTATTGACGCTTTGCCTGTTTGATGGTTCATCGGAGGGCATAGCAGGATTTCTTATAAGCTTCCGGGTTAGAGTTACGCTCTTTGAAAGCGGCAGCTCTGCCCTTTAGATCAGTGCGGATGTTGCCTGTAATCCATGGCTTCTGGTTGGGGTATGTACGTACAGTCACTGTGGGGATGACGTCATCGATGCACTTATTGATGAAGCCAGTGACTGATGTGGTGTACTCCTCAATGCCATCGGAAGAATCCTGGAACATATTCCAGTCTGTGCTAGCAAAACAGTCCTGTAGCTTAGCATCTGCTTCATCTGACCACTTTTTTATTGACGAGTCACTGGTGCTTCCTGCTTTAGTTTTTGCTTGTAAGCAGGAATCAGCAGGATAGAATTATTGTCAAATTTGCCAAATGGAGGGCGAGGGAACGCTTTGTATGCGGAGTAAAGGTGGTCTAGAGTTTTTTTCCCTCTGGTTGCACATTTAACATGCTGGTAGAAATTAGGTAAAACGGATTTACAGTATCTCACAAAAGTGAGTACACCCCTCACATTTTTGTAAATATTTGAGTATATCTTTTCATGTGACAACACTGAAGAAATGACAATTTGCTACAATGTAAAGTAGTGAGTGTACAGCTTGTATAACAGTGTACATTTGCTGTCCCCTCAAAATAACTCACACAGCCATTAATGTCTAAACCGCTGGCAACAAAAGTGAGTACACCCCTAAGAGAAAATGTCAAAATTGGGCCCATTTAGCCATTTTCCGTCCCTGGTGTTATGTGACTCGTTAGTGTTACAAGGTCTCAGGTGTGAATGGGGAGCAGGTGTTTTAGATCTGGTGTCGTCGCTCTCACACTGGTCACTGGAAGTTCAACATGGCACCTCATGGCAAAGAACTCTGAGGATCTGAAAAAAGAATTGTTGCTCTACATAAAGATTGCCTGGGCTATAAGATTGCCAAGACCCTGAAACTGAGCTGCAGCATGGTGGCCAAGACCATACAGCGGTTTAACAAGACAGGTTCCACTCAGAACAGGCCTCGCCATGGTCGACCAAAGAAGATGAGTGCACGTGCTCAGCGTCATATCCAGAGGTTGTCTTTGGGAAATAGATGTATGAGTGCTGCCAGCATTGCTGCAGAGGTTGAAGGGGTGGGGGGGACCATACGCCGCATCAAATTGGTCTGCATGGCTGCCGTCCCAGAAGGAAGCCTCTTCTAAAGATGATGCACAAGAAATCCCGCAAACAGTTTGCTGAAGACAAGCAGACTAAGGACATGGATTACTGGAACCATGTCCTGTGGTCTGATGAGACCAAGATAAACGTATTTGATTCAGATGGTGTCAAGCGTGTGTGGCGGCAACCAGGTGAGGAGTACAAAGACAAGTGTGTCTTGCCTACAGTCAAGCATGGTGGTGGGAGTGTCATAGTCTGGGGCTGCATGAGTGCTTCCGACACTGGGGAGCTACAGTTCATTGAGGGAACCATGAATGCCAACATGTACTGTGACATACTGAAGCAGAGGATGATCCCCTCCCTTCGGAGACTGGGCCGCAGGGCAGTATTCCAACATGATAACGACCCCAAACACACCTCCAAGACCACCACTGCCTTGCTAAAGAAGCTGAGGGTAAAGGTGATGGACTGGCCAAGCATGTCTCCAGACCTAAACCCTATTGAGCATCTGTGGGGCATCCTCAAACGGAAGGTGGAGGAGTGCAAGGTCTCTAACATCCACCAGCTCCGTGATGTCGTCATGGAGGAGTGGAAGAGGACTCCAGTGGCAACCTGTGAAGCTCTGGTGAACTCCATGCCCAAGAGGGTTAAGGCAGTGCTGGAAAATGGTGGCGGCCACACAAAATATTGACACTTTGGGCCCAATTTGGACATTTTCACTTAGGGGTGTACTCACTTTTGTTGCCAGCGGTATAGACATTAATGGCTGTGTGTTGAGTTATTTTGAGGGGACACTGTTATACAAGCTGTACACTCACTACTTTACATTGTAGCAAAGTGTAATTTCTTCAGTGTTGTCACATGAAAAGATATACTCAAATATTTACAAAAATGTGAGGGGTGTACTCACTTTTGTGAGATACTGTAAGTTTCCCTGCATTAAAGTCCCCGGCCACTAGGAGTGCCGCCTCTGGATGAGCGTTTTCCTGTTTGCTTATGGCCGTATAGAGCTTATTGAGTGCGGTCTTAGTGCCAGCATCAGTTTGTGGTTGTAAATAGACAACTACGAAGAATATAGATGAAAACTCTTGGTAGATAGAGGATCTCATGATAAGCTGTAGACCACACTATCTCAGGCGAGCAAAACCTCGAGACTTCCTTAGATATCGCGCACCAGCTGTTACAAATATACATAGACCGCCACCCCTTATCTTACCAGAGGCTGCTGTTCTATCCTGCCGATACAGTGTATAACCCGCCAGCTGTATGTTATTCATGTCGTCGTTCAGCCACGACTCGGTGAAACATAAGATATTACAGTTTTTAATGTCCCTTTGGTAGGATATACGTGCTTGTAGTTCGTCCACTTTATTATCAAGCGATTGTACATTGGCCAATAGTACAGATGGCAAAGGCAGATTAGCCACTCGTCGCCGGCTCGTTACAAGGCACCCCGATCTCCTTCCACGATATCTTTGTCTCTTTCTACTGTGAATGACAGGGTTGAGGGCCCTGTCGGGTGTCTAGAGCCAATCCCTCTCGTCCTACTCATTAAATACAAATTATTTGTCGAGTTCAAGGTGAGTAATCGCTGTTCTGATGTCCAGAAGCTCTTTTCGGTCACAAGAGACGGTAGCAGCAACATCATGTACAAAATAAGTTACAAACAATGGGGAAAAAACAAACAATAGCACGGCTGGTTAAGAACCCATAAAACGGCAGCCATCCCCTCTGGCACCAACATGCAAAAATAGTTAAAATGTCAGGAATACCATTTAAGGGCCCAGGATGCAGACTGCTTCTTTCGGATAGTTTTGGCAAAGTCCTCCTCAAGGAAATGTTTGCTGTAAAGAAGAGTCCCAACATACAGTCAAGTGCTGATAAAATGGGGCTACGGATATCAATTTCTGGCAAGCGTGTCTGCTGAAGAATGGCAAAACAACAAGTTTGTCTTCTCACCTCTGTAGCCCTCTCATGAGGGAGGGAGGCTGTGTGTCACTGACCCCAATCTTCCCCAGGAGATATTCCACGTTAGATGGGTTAGAGTAGCCAAGAGTACCCTCTAAAACCCTCTCATAGGTTTCAGTGTGGTCGTTTGCAACCCTCACACTGCGACTGGGTAAAACAATGAAAACAACACAATGAGCAAAGATTTAGCCTAAGTTCTAGCATACCTATTTTTCTGCCAACTAGAATACATCGGTCTTACCTGTATTGAAGTGGCAGATCATCTCTACTAAAAACTCCAAGCTTTAGGTTCATCAGATTTGGGGCGAGGGAGGAGGGCTGAAGTGAAATGGTTATCTTCTCATGGTATCGGTCAATGTCCTTCACTCCAGCTAAGAGCACAGCACATGGTATATGGGTCAGTTCGTTGACTTATGTTCATAATGCAGTTTTGTGATAAGTTATTTAAATGAACACAAAATTATTTAGTGTGCAATGTGCATTCACCTCTTATCAAATCGTTAATCTGATAGTATGATAGTGGATCATCATGATTGCCATTGGAAGGTACATCTCTAAGGGGACACAGGGCCTGAGGAGAGAAAGAAAGCAGAGAAAGAGGTTACCACTTACTCCCATTTCTTCAATAGAGAACACTGACCACCAGGCCGAAGCCACAACCTCTACCGTGAGCTCCAGATCCTCTATGTCTCGCTCTAGTCCACCTCCCATGCAGATCAGTGTTACAAAGAAGCCAAATTCCCTGATGGAGTTGATCCTGCCTATCACGATGTCCCCTCGCTCAATGTCCCTGTACAACAGATTCCTCCGTTCCTCAAACGACACCTCCATAAACTGCTCCAGAGGGGGCATGATGGCGTAGGGCTCTAGGAAAAGGATACAGTCATTAGTCCACACTCAAGACAATATGTTGGTTTACCTCTAAATTTCACAGTAACCGTTACCTTCTCCTTCCTCCTCTAACACATCATCCATAGGTGCACTAGACTTCCATGACGGTGCAAATAGGATGTCAGCTTTTCTAGCAACAAATTGCTCCACTACCGCATTGTCCTCCCCTCCATATTTCCTGTAGATTATAGTTTTAACATTATCAGTGCACCTGTCTGGAAATTTGCAGTTGACAGTGTTGGTGTAGGTGTTCCAGTAGCCTACATTTGGATTCAATACTGTATGTATTGTCCATTTAAATTACCTTTGATAGCTGGCCTTGGACAAGTCAGGTTCAATAGCTTTGAAATCTGGATTTTCACTTTGTTCACATTTGAGATGGGTAAACAGGCTTTGTCCATGGTGAGACAAAGTCTGCCTTAGTAAATCTCTATCCATTTTCAGTTATTGGCATCAGAATTTAGCCTGGTTAGCTAGTATGCATAACATCCTGTAACAGAACAACAATATGTTAGCATAATATCTAACTAGTAGCTAGCGAAGAAGAATCACAAATACAATTAAATTCAACGCAGCCAACCAGCCCAACGCCACGAGAGCAACATAGCTAGCCAGCTGTAAATATATGGCTCTGGCGCTAATTAGCTAGCTAACGTTAGTTGCTGCTGCCCTGTACCGCGGACAAAAAGCAGCTTACCGTGCCGTTGCAGATTTGTACAAAACATTTACACGAATTATTCACATAGCTAGTAGCTAGCTGTCCGTTAGCTATCTGACAGAAGCGTCTGTGGAAGCATTTTATGTCTCGAGCGTCCGGAACTTCAATTTTGTGTGTTACAGTTTATTTGTCCCAAGAGAAACAAAACCCTACTAGGAACCTTTTTTAATTCATAGGGGTGCCATAGACATATTTTGTAAACACCATTTTGTTGATAGTTCTGGATTTATCCTGTCCTTCCAGTCAAACAAAACATTCAGTAGACAGTTGCATCGTCTTGATGAGAGCCTCTTTTATCCATAGCAAAATGTTCTATAAATAGTTTTGGTTGGGGTTTCCTGTATGTAACACAACAGGTAACGAAGAAAATCTACACTGGTTAGCCTATCTACACTGTATGGGTGAATAGAGCCCCAAGTAACGAAGAAAATCTACACTGGTTAGCCTATCTATACTGTATGAGTGAATAGAGCCCCACAGTGGAGGTGTCAGAAAACCCATAAAACCCAGCAGTAAAACAAGGAAATGGTTCCAATCGTTTCTCCACCATTAATTTTTCCCATAGGGGATTTTAGAAACACTTAAAAAAGGGCTATGTATGCTTACCCTGGCGTGGCGTTTTATTAACCATGTAAATCTCTCTCGAACAAGGTAACTCATATCAATACTGAAACATCATCGGTGACCATTGCAACGTAATTGGTAACCATGGCAGCATCATCAGTAACCATTGCAAAGTCATCATCATTCACGGCAACATCATCACCAGCTACGGAAACACCATCGGTAACCATGGCAACATCACCTGCAACCATGACAACATCATCACCAACCGCAGAAACATCATTGCCCATCACGGCAACAACATCACCAACCACGGCAACATCATCACCAACCACGGAAATATCATCGCCCACCATGGCAACATCATCACCAACTACGGAAACAACATCGGTAACCATGGCAACATCATCCGTAACCATGACAACATCATCACCAACCGCAGAAACATCATTGCCCATCACGGCAACAACATCACCAACTACGGAAGCATCATCGGTAACTATTGTAACATTGTCAACTACCGCAGCAACATTACCAACCATGGCAACATCATCACCCACCACAGCAACATCATCACCAACTATAGAAACATAATCAGTAACCATGACAAAGTCATCATCATTTATGGCAACATCATCAGCAACCACAGAAACATCATACGTAACCATAGCAACACCATCGCCAATCACTTTAACTTCATCACCAACCACAGCAACATCAATCCAAACCATAGTGTCGTCATCGCCAACCCAAATCCTAACAACTCCAGCCTCAACAACCACTGCTCCAACATATCCAGTTCTAATACACACTACTCCGTATCAAGGTAGGTAATCATATTATACTGAACAAAAATATAAACGGAACATGCAACAATTTTAAAGATTTTACTGAGCTACAGTTCATATAAGGAAATCAGTCAATTGAAATAAATGCATTAGGCCTTAATCTATGGATTTTATGACTGACAATAAGATGACAAAAAAGAAGAAATGACTGGCAATACAAATATGCATCTGTTGGTCACAGATACCTTTAAAAAAAAAAAGGGTAGGGGCGTGAATCAGAAAACCAGTTAGTACCTGGTGTGACCATTTGCCTCATGTATTACGACACATCTCCTTCGCATAGTGTTGATCAGGCTAATGATTGTGGCCTGTGGAATGTTGTCCCACTCCTCTTCAACGGCTGTGCAAAGTTGCTGGATATTGGCGGGAATTGAAACACGCTGTTGTACACGTCGATCCAGAGCATCCCAAACATGGTCATTGGTTGACATGTCTGGTGGATATGCAGGCCATGGAAGAACTGGGACATTTTCAGCTTCCAGGAATTGTGTACAGATCCTTCCGTCATGGGGCTGTGCATTATCGTGCTGAAACATGAGGTGATGGCGGTGGATGAACGGCACGACAATGGGCCTCAGGATCTCGTCACAGTATCTCTGTGCATTCAAATTGCCATCAATAAAATGCAATTGTGTTTGTTGTCCGTAGCTTATGCCTGCCCATATAATAACCCCACCTCCACCATGGGGCTCTCTGTTCACAATGTTGACATCAGCAAACCGCTCGCCCACACAACACCATACACGCTGTCTGCCATCTGCCTGGTACAGTTGAAACTGATTAATCTGTGAAGAGCACACTTCTCCAACGTGCCAGTGGCCATCAAAGGTGAGCATTTGCCACTGAAGTCGGTTGCTACGCTGAACTGCAGTCAGGTCGAGACCCTGGTGAGGACGACGAGCACACAGATGAGCTTCCCTGAGGCTGTTTCTGACAGTTTGTGCAGAAATTCTTTGGTTGTTTAAACCCAGTTTCATCAGCTGTCCGAGTGGCTGGTCTCAGACGATCCCGCAGGTGAAGAAGCCGGATGTGGAGGTCCTGGGCTGGCATAGTTACACGTGGTCTGAGGTTGTGAGGTCGGTTGGACGTACTTGCCAAAATCTTATGGTAGAAAAATGAACATTCAATTCTCTGGTAACAGCTCTGGTGGACATTCCTGCAGTCAGCATGCCAATTTCATGCTCCAACAGAACTTGAGACCTCTGCAGCATTGTGTTGTGTGACAAAACTGCACATTTTAGAGTGGCCTTTTATTGTCCCCGGCACAAGGTGCACCTGTGTAATGAGTAACCCTGGATTGTAAACTGTCATGGTCAAAACATATTGATACAACAGTAGCTAAGATGGGAAGAAGTCTGTCAATAATAAAGCGCTGCCCTGCCTTCTTAACATCACTATCAGCAAGGCAGGTCTTACAGGCCCTAGTTTTGATGCACCTGGACTACTGTTCAGTCATGTGGTCAGGTGCCACAAAGAGGGACTTAGGAAAATTACAATTGGCTCAGAACAGGGCAGCATGGCTGGCCCTTAAATGTACACGGGGAGCTAACATTAATGATATGCATGTCAATCTCTGAATGCACCGAGCTGTCTGTTTAAACTACTAGCACACAGCTCGGACACCCACGCATACCCCACAAGACATGCCACCAGAAGTCTCTTCACAATCCCCAAGTCCAGAACAGACAATGGGAGGCGCACAGTACAACATAGAGCCATGAGTACATGGAACTCTATTCCACATCAGGTAACTGATGCAAGCAGTAGAATCAATAAAAATACAACTTATGGAACAGCGGGGACTGTGAAGAGGTACAGACACACGCCTACGCACACAAACGCTAGCACACGCACTCTACACACACGTATATTGTAATATTGTTGTATGGTGGGATTATACATTTTGTATTGTATATATGTAGTGGTGTAATAATGATATATGATGTACTGTTTTATCTTTTGTTTTATATGTAATGTTAGTGCCTTAACGTGTTTGGACTATAAATGATCATGCTGTTTAATCAGCTTCTTGATATGCCACACCTGTCAGGTGGATGGATTATCTTGGCAAAGGAGAAATGCTCACTGACAGTGATGTAAATAAGTTTTAGAGAAATACGCTTTTTGTGGGTATGGAACATTTCTGGCATCTTTTATTTCAGCTCATGAAACATGGGACCACTTTACATGTTGCGTTTATATTTTTGTTCAGTGTATAACATAATTGGAGGCTTTGGGAATCAAGCCCCCAAATACCTAGCATGGTCCCTGATCTGTTTGTGCCATCATGCCACTCCTTACATGCCAAACATGACAAGAAGTGGCAAGGAGTGGCATGATGGCACCAACAGACTGGTAACAGGCTTCCAAATACCCACTACTTGTATCAAAACTTGTGTAAATGTTAGGATTTTGTTCCTCACTGTCTTACTCTCTTCCACAGGCCTCACAAATGTTGCATATGCAACATTCAATATGTCCTCCTCTGTTAAACTAGACAATGAAACAGTCATCCAACTTATTAGAGGTATGTTTTTATTGTATTAATTGCTATGAGGCTTCCTGCCCTTAATTATATAAATAAATATAGGGAAAATAGATTTGTGTCAGTTTCCTCTGATTTCAGTTCTTCCAGCCTTGAGTGATTCAGTTCAATGTCATAAAAATTAACTGCATATCAGCACTTATCTTGCAATCTCATTCAGTACGTACCCATGGCTGAGAATCTCATTAGTAATGGAGAAAATTACAATTTGCAGAACAAATAAAATACCTAGACTGGTAAACCATGCATGATTGATTACCTCATCTATCAAACATTTTCAAGCTTCGATTCCTCCCACATTGTTTTTCGTTGGACTGATAATTGGCTCAAAGCAGAACTGTCAGCATAAATGTTTCCAAACCCTAAAGATTCTTGCAGTGCTCTTGTCAGCATGTCCTTCAACCCACCAGGACTGGCCACACCTCTGGGAAGGTGGAGCTCCAAAGTACAAGTAGAGGCATGTGGTAAACGGACACTGAACATTCCCTGGTCGTAGAATCTGATACAGAGATTTCTTAGGAATCCCAAAGGAGGGATCTGATCTGCCCCTGTGATGAAGGCCAGTAGATCCCCAAAGGACAAGGCAGTCCGGTGTTCTGTTGTGAATAGATGTAAGAACAGATAACATTTTATCAAAAAGCTGAGAATATATTAAACTTACATTTTAATGTACATACTTGTATTGATATGCTCAGAAATGAGTGAAAAACGTTTATAGTCATCTAGATCTATGTATGAACCTTGACGGAAATTAATTAATCCTCGAAATATTCAGTACAATGCAACAGATGTATCTAAGTAGAAAAGACCCAGCCTACCGTTGACCATGATGAGAAATCTCTCCCAGGAGGTGACAGTGGTCTCCTCAGCTTGTCTCAGGCCTATGGTTGATTCCAGAGGACTCCATGACACCTCAAACAGACTTTTGAACTGTTCCAGGGTGAGAGGGTGTTCTGTCCTGGTCATGACAGACATGAAGGCTGCAGAGTGGGCCTTGATGATATCCCACAGGCCACCACAGCTGTTCAGCCCCTCTGTGAACTGGGAGATCATGCTTGCCACCCTGCAAAAATAATTAATAAAGCAAGTTGTGATATCAACCAAACATATAGTTGCATCCCACATGATCGTAGGAGCAGATGAAAAGCAAGATGACCAAATGTTGAATAGGTGTTCAAAAAACATACAGATGTAGGATCTTCATTTGACCTATATTGGCACAGCAGAATAATTCTGCATCAACATTTGAACGTTTAGTCCATAATGTTGCTTGATCGGTGGTTAGGCCATCAGCTGGCAAAAAGTAGGCTACATGGAAAGTGCAATACTGTTAATATAACCGTGTGTTAGTATGGATTTTAAGTGAATGTATTCCTGCAGTGCAGGATAATTCACAGCAACAAAAGTGTGATCAAATTAAGATCCTACATATGTATGACCAATAAAAAAGATAATCTCCTACCTGTGATAAATGTAGTGCCTTAAAACCAAGGTGTAGATGGAGGGCATGTCTTTGATTTCAGCACTGTAAATATCAGGAATTCCACAGCCTGCAATCCACTCACACAGGTTTGGAGTCAATCTCTGGATGCTGGTGCAATTCTTGGCCTATAAAAAACAATCAATCACAAACCCAGAATAGGAACAGGGATTGAGTACACCAAAAGAAAGAAAAGGTTGGTGTGATTTGATTATGTCTTGTGTTGTACCTGCTGCAGTTTCATCTGTACATCCACATCAGAGATGTCCATCCAGCTGAAGTCTTCCAGGGGAGGGCTTTGGCCACACATGAGCTGGTAGAGGGACTGGTGTAGGCAGCATGGTCCAGGACCACCATGCAGCAGGGACCAGGCCACCATGACTCCTGCAGCATAGTACCTCCTCTCCTCCAGGGCAGCCTGGTCGTAGGCAAACAGCAGATGCCCCGGGCGACCCTCCAGGATACCGCTCTCCTGCAACTCTAACATGATGAGTCTAGAAAAGTGGAAACGATTGCATTAGGGCATGTCAAAGTGAAAAACAAAATAATTTCCTATTATTAAGGGGGCAACCATATATATTGTATAGTGTAAATGAAAAGGGAGAGCAGTAAGAACTCACCTGAAAAACTCTCTCAGAGGGCCGTCATAGTCATCAACTTCCTCTCCTAGGAAGTGGAAGAGAGGAGTTGTCTTGATGGAGAATGACTTCTTCCCCATCACCTTGAGCGCACTTCTGAAGATGTCTCTACGCCTCACATACATGTGTGTTTGGATGTCAGGCATTGAGTTTTGTTCTCTGTATGTTCGGAGGATGGTGACCAGGTCTGAAATGACCTAAAACATAAAAACTATCTCGTAAAGATACAGAATTCTACATGTTTTACCAAATGTTATACCAAGCATACCTCCTCATCCGCAGTGACAGGCAGGGGAGACTCTACACTTCTCTCCTCATCATCATCATCATCCTCATTGTCATCCACCAAGAAATCGTGACTAAATTAAAAACATTCAAGGGCATTAGAGCATTAGTTAAGTGAACAGTCAAGTGGTTTGTTATGAGTTCGCTTGAGATCATTTATACACAATAATGCCACGTTGAGTCATGAAAATAAATTGCATTGACATTGATAAAGATCCAGTTAGAATGTAATTTACATACCTGTTAATTACTGGTGCGCTGTTTGTTGGCCACTCACATTGTATCTATGGAATAACAAAAACAAAGAAAGACTTTATAAATGTTCCAATGATTGCACAGCAAATACATTTAATAAAATATCAATCACATTCATTATTTGAATTATTCTCCATTTACCTCAAAGCTCATGAAATCATAGTGACTGAGAATATAAAGGGGGCCATGCCCTGCTATCTGCAACACCTGTTCCCCACTCCAGGAGAACTGTGGTGGGGTGTCTGGAACAAACAGCACACGAGAGCCCTCCAGACACTGAAAAACACAGTTTACATATTAAATCAGAATGCAGGTAGGGACACAGAGACAAAAGTACTTAACGTACAGATGCACCATTGCGTAGTTGCGTTCCACAATCAATAGTGGTGCTATATCAGAGTTAGAATGCCAAGTGTTTGATCCTCCATTGTAATCACCTGAAGGTATGTGAAGGTGAATCTTTGTTCGCGTCCACTGAAGAAGCGGCTCTTGAACAGAGAGGCAAGGCGGCTCTCCATTTCATGAGGGAGCCAGGAGTTGTCTATGGTTATCCTAGCGATGAGGCCCATGGCAGCGAGCTCGTCCCTCTCCTGGCCTCTGGGGACACTGTGCCTGTCCTCCTGAGCCAGGTAGTGGCCTTGTGGCAGGCAGATCACGTCTTTAACCACCAAACCAGTCTTCCCTGGTGTGATTCTCCTCCATTTCAGTTTGCTTGGTCGGATTGGTTCTGGTGAGACTAGGACAACTGGTTCTGGTGTCTGAATAAAATGAATGAAATGTATCATACTCTAGATTTCTAAATTGAGTGTGTGATTCACAAATCAGCCGAGACATAAACATAGAAAATAATTGTAAATAAAATTGTACATTCCTTTGATTTATTTGCAGGCATGCAAATTAAAGGTAATAAATGACACAATGATCGGGGTCCTTACCCTGGACATGACAGAGGGGTCATCTGGTGTGATCTCCACCACATCACTTTCAGTCAAGCCTGAGGGTGGAAACACCTCCATTTCAATCTCAATGCTCTCAAAGGAGTTGTTTGTAATCCTTGGTATATATTCTTTCTCAATCTTTGCAGGTGTCACAGTCTCCCTCTGCTGTTTAGGTTGTTCCATATCCTCTTCCTCCAGCGGGAGCGGTACTAGGGGGTGTTCAGGTTGTTTACTCTATGGGAGAGAGAAACATGCACAGTAAGCATAATCTGGATGAAAATAGAAAAACACTGAAATGTAACTGAACCTAACCATGGTCAGACTCAGTAGTATGTTGACCTATAACACTGAATTATACAGAGGATCAGAGGTTGATTGTACCTGTTCAACGGCCTCAATGGCTGCGCTACCTACCATTGTCTCCTGTTGGTTTTGCGGAATTACTGCTATTGGCACAGCAAACGTGCCTATAACTGCAAACAGGTCCATCTCTATGTCCTCTGTCAAAATCATGACTGTAACAGATCCTCTCTCCTTCTGAGTTGCTTGTCCAAAGCATTCACCCACTTTATGCCTCTCCAGCTCTGAGTGATTGTTCCTGGGAAGGGTTATATTTGCATGAAAAGAGACAAAAGACAAGCATTGCACCACCCATCACCTTCTAAATTGAATCCATTCTCATTGATCTTGTGAGTGGAATTTCTTAAACCTTTCAAATGACCTTTGTGCTCTGGTCTGATTGATCAATATTTACGTTTCATCCTATTATAGAGCTTGTTCAGCTTCAGACATGTCTGAAAGCAAGGACATTGGTTAATTTTGACTCAACATGTCCAGTTCAAAATTAGCCTAAATCTATTAACATAATAACTTTCAATCTAAACAATCTAATTAAGAGCAACAGTAGGCCTACAAATGCCTACCTATCTTAAATTGTGTGTTATCTATTCTATTCAATTCAATTCTGTGAGAGGCCTCAATTCTGTGAGTCTGACTATTAATGAGAAAATAATTACTCAAATTGAGTAAGGATTTATGATGATCAGTCAAGCCAGTCCACACCCCAAGACAGCCAAAATGCCTTATTATAATGCACAATTCAGAAATACAATCCTTTGGAGACCACGAGGTTAGTGTTCCAAGAGATGTGTATGCCTTGCGAAAGACGCTAGGCATATCGTAATATTGACACAATCCTGTTCAATACAAATCGATAAAGGTACAGTATATCCGAGTGCACGTCTCCTCCTCTCTTCTCGCTACTGGCGCGCTTTGCGTTGGCTATATAAATAGAACCGAATCAAACAAATGACCCTTCATGAAATCCAAATATCTCGGTAGCCTATTCGTCTTTTGTTCCACGCTCTTCTGGCACACCCGTGCGTTTACCGGACCATGCTGACTTCCTGTTATGTTGTCATAAATTGTGCTCGGAAACTGTCTGTTATGTACCCATTCAATATGGAGCAGATCAAGCAAACCCGCACTGCAGAAGAAACACTTAATTTAGGCCTACTCTTGCGTTGAAATCAAAATCAGTTTACATTCAATAAATTAATAGCTGGCCTAATTTCATGGCACGCTTTGGGCCTCCATTATTTCCTTGCATTGTGGGATTGGTTTAATTGAGAATTGTAGGCTTCATGGAGCATTATATTTTGGACATTTTTGGACAAATGGGCAATTAGACAAATGGAGTACAATATAGTTCCATTTGAAACTTTAACAGAGACCATTTTCCTAACCTGTTTATTTGGAAAAGGAATAAAACACAATACATGAATATAAACCACAAATATATATATATATATATATATATATATATATATATATATATATATATTTAAATAAATGCATTAAAAACATCAAATTATGAGCTTGAACTGTAGTTTTACAAGGGGAGGACAATGCAGTGTTTTAATACCAGATTAAATGGCTTTTCTCACTGTTCCTGCCTCAAACACGCCAATGTCCAGTGTTATGATATACTGATGATTTGTCGCCACAGACGGTTTGTTTACGTTTCTATCGTTGTTGCTAGATGGCGTTGGCCAACAGCTCCATCTACTGGTCGCGTCGTGGACAACAGTTGTTGACAACTATTACATTGTAGTTATGCCTAACCCCTTTTCCTAAATTTAACATTTCTCCTAACATTTACATTTACATTTTCGTCATTTAGCAGACGCTCTTATCCAGAGCGACTTAAACTAACCTGTTACGTTAGTTCTCTGCCCACTGTCATTTTACCAGACTCTTTTGAAACAAGTTTAAGTATGCTGAGCTATACTGCAAATACAGTTGGCTAAAAGCTATTGAACACTTTATCTTAAGAAAAAATCAACATTGAATCACATTAGGCCTTGTTTTGTCAACTAAAAAACATGTTGAGGTACAAGCGACAAAAACACTTTCATCATAAAGCTGAGCCCTACACTAATTTCATGGATTTAAAAAAGTATTCATTTAAAGTTATAGTAGGTGAATGATTTCTGATAATGCCCTCAAACGTAAAAGGTCTCCTCATCTTCAGTTCATGCATGTTGACATTTTGTTTTAAATATACAGTGCCTTCGGAAAGTATTCAGACCCTTTGACCTTTTTCCACATTTTGTTACATTGTAACGTAGCTTTATTCTGAAATGGATTAAATTGTTGTTGTTTTTCCCCTCATCAATCTACACACAATATCCCATAATGACAAAGCAAACACAGGTTTTTAGAATTACTCAGTACTTTGTTGAAGCACCTTTGGCAGTGATAACAGCATTGAGTCTTCTTGGGTATGACGCTACAAGCTTGGCACACCTGTATTTGGGGAGTTTCTCCCATTCTTCTCTGCAGATCCTCTCAAGCTCTGTCAAGTTGGATGGGGAGCGTTGCTGCACAGCTATTTTCAGGTCTCTCCGGGTTCAAGTCCGCGCTCTGGCTGGGCCACTCAAGGACTTTCAAAGACATGTCCCGAAGCCACTCCTGCGTTGTCTTGGCTGTGTGCTTAGGGTTGTTTTCCTGTTGGAAGGTGAACCTTCGCCGCAGTCTGAGGTCCTGAGCACTCTGGAGCAGGTTTTCATCAAGGATGTCTCTGTACTTTGCTCCGTTCATCTTTGCCTCGATCCTGACTAGTTTCCCAGTCCCTGCCGCTGAATAAATCCCCACATCATGATGCTGCAACCACCATGCTTCACCGTAGTAATGGCGCCAGGTTTACTCCAGATGTGACGCTTGGCATTCAGGCCAAAGAGTTCAATCTTGGTTTCATCAGACCAGAGAATCTTGTTTCTCATGGTCTGAAAGTCTTTAGGTGCCTTTTGGCAAACTCCATGCGGGCTGTCGTGCCTTTTACTGAGGAGTGGCTTCCGTCTGGCCACTCTACCATAAAGGCCAGATTGGTGGAGTGCTGCACAGATGGTTGTCCTTCTGGAAGGTTCTCCCATCTCCACAGAGGAAGTCTGGAGCTCTGTCAGAGTGACCATCAGGTTCTTGTTCCCATCCCTGACCAAGGCCTTTCTTCCCCGATTGCTCAGTTTGGCCGGGCGGCCAGCTCTAGGAAGAGTCTTGGTGGTTCCAAACTTCTTCCATTTAAGAATGATGGAGGCCACTGTGTTCTTGGGGACCTTCAATGCCGCAGACATTTTTTGGTACCCTTCCCCAGAGCTCTGCCTCGACACAATCCTGTCTCAGAGCTCTACGGACAATTCCTTCGACCTCATGTCTTGGTTTTTGCTCTGACATGCACTTTCAACTGTGGTACCTTATATAGACAGGTGTGTGCCTTTCCAAATCATGTTCAATCAATTTAATTTACCACAGATGGACTCCAGTCAAGTTGTAGAAACATCTGAAGGATGATCAATGGAAACAGGATGCACCTGAGCTCAATTTCGAGTCTCATAGCAAAGGGTCTGAATACTTACAGTACCAGACAAAAGTTTGGACACACCTACTCATTCCAGGGTTTTTCTTTATTTTTACTATTTTTTACATTGTGGAATAATAGTGAAGACATCAAAACTATGAAATAACACATATGGAATCATGTAGTAACCAAAACAGTGTTAAACAAATCAAAATATATTTTATATTTGAGATTCTTCAAATAGCCACCCTTTGCCTTGATGACAACTTTGCACACTCTTGGCATTCTCTCAACCAGCTTCATGAGGTAGTCACCTGGAATGACAATCAGTTGTGTTGTGACAAAGGAAGGGGGGGTACACAGAAGATAGCCCTATTTGGTAAAATACCAAGTCCATATTATGGCAAGAACAACTCAAATAAGCAAAGAGAAACGACAGTCCATCATTACTTTAAGACATGAAGGTCAGTCAATATGGAAAATGTCAAGAACTTTGAATGTTTCTTCGAGTGCAGTTGCAAAAACCATAAAGCACTATGATGAAACTGTCTCTCATGAGGACCGCCACAGGAATAAAAGACCCCGAGTTACCTCTGCTGCAGAGGATAAGTTCATTAGAGTTCCCAGCCTCAGAAATTGCAATGCAAATAAATGCTTCACAAAGTTCAAGTAACAGACACATCTCAACATCAACTGTTCAGAGGGGACTGTGTGAATCAGGCCTTCATGGTCGAATTGCTGCAAAGAAACCACTACTAAAGGACACCAATAATAAGAAGAGACTTGCTTGGGCCAAGAAACATGAGCAATCGACATTAGACCGTTAAAATGTTTCCTTTGGTCTGGAGTCCAAATTGGAGATTTTTGGTTCCAACCACTGTGTCTCTGTGAGACACGGTATGGGTGAACAGATGATCTCTGCATGTGTATTTCCCACCGTAAAGCATGTAGGAGGAAGTGTTATGGTGTGGGGGTGCTTTGCTGGTGACACTGTCTGTGATATATTTTGAATTCAAGGCACACTTAACCAGCATGGCTACCACAGCATTCTGCAGCGATATGCCATCCCATCTGGTTCTGGCTTAGTGGGACTATCATTTATTTTTCAACAGGACAATGACCCAACACACCTCCAGGCTGTGTAAGGGCTATTTTACCAAGAAGGAGAGTGATGGATTGCTGCATGTCAAGGGGTGCTGAAGGTGGGTGTGGTGCATGAATCAAGCGCAGGACGCAGAAGCTCAGTCCAGAAGACTTTAGTGCAATAATCACGTAGAAAATAAGCACAATAAGCCCGAAGGCGAAACCACGGCGCACACAGGCTTCAAACAAACGGCGCACTAACATGTGCGAAAACCCTCTCCAAAACACTGGAGGGAAGTACGTAGCTCCAACACGAAAACAGAAGAGCAATCACACACAAAGACAAACACAACCAACGAGAACTAAATAGGACACTAACGAGGACTAACAAGACACAGGTGTACAACATAAAGACAAAACCAAACGAACATGAAACATCGATCGGTGGCAGCTAGTACTCCGGGGGGGACGACCGCCGAAGCCTGCCCGAACCAGGAGGAGGAGCAGCCTCGGCCGAAACCGTGACACTGCATCAGAGGACCTGGCCTCCACAATCCCCCGACCTCAACCCAATTGAGATGGTTTGGGATGAGTCGGACCACAGACTAAAGGAAAAGCAGCCAACAAGTGCTCAACATATGTGGGAACTCCTTCAAGATTGTTGGAAAAGCATTCCAGGTGAAGCTGGTTGAGGGAATGCCAAGAGTGTGCAAAGCTGTCATCAAGGCAAAGGGTGGCTATTTGAAGAATCTGAAATATAATATAATATAAATTGCAAAGGTTTATAAAAACCTGTTTTCACTTTGTCATTATGGGGTATTGTGTGTAGATTGCTGCTTTTTTTCATTTATTTAATCTATTTTAGAATAGTGCTGTAACGTAACAAAATGTGGAAAAAGTCAATGGGTCTGAATACTTTCCGAAGGAACTGTATAGTCACCAATATAATGAAATGAACAGGACCTGCAGGAGAGAGAGCTTGTTTGACTGTATACCCTTGTTTGACTGATGAAATCTTTGGAAGGAACATTATGCTGTAGGCCATTGTCTTACACCAGCGCATCTGCACTGACGCGTGTTGCGTTAGAATGACGCCATCTGACCGAAGACAATGGCTGTAGACTAGAAAATTGAGGATCTGGGTAGGTCAGTATTCTGTCACAAATAAGTATTTTCTGATAGACTTACGATACACATTACTCTTCAATTTCTCAACCTCTCAGCGTTCAGCCAAGGGAGCCTGTTTAGGCCCCTAACACAGTTTAGTTGATGTAAAACAGTAGAAGAGTCATAATAAGGGTCTTTCCACTACACATGACTCACTCCACTAATGGTTTCTCCACACTATAGTAACTATAGTTTCAAGCTGGAGTTAATCAACATGACATAAAACACATTTTCTCAGCTCACAGTAAGGTACAGTACAGTGGGGGTTTTGGTTGACGGTGGCACCTCTCCTGGCATGTCTTTATATCTCACTGCCGCTCAAGCTTGTCACTCTAGAGCCAGAGCAATCAGGATTTATGATTAATCTGAACCCTCATTGTCACGGCTGATCTGCAGTCTGGAGGTTTGGTCACCAGAGGGACATCCATCTGAAAAGTGACATTAAGCACTCAGGGATAGCTCACTGTGAACGTCCTCCTGGGAGCCTTCAGCAGTGGATCTCATATGCAAATTGTGAGTCGAGGAACAACCCTGTGTGATTCAGAAACAAGCCCTCCGACTCGGCTGTCACCGTCTCTGCCTCCCCGCCCTCCCCTGCCATCCTTCTCATTGTCCGTATATCGGGCTCCATCTGGGGCTTTGTGGGAGACAGCGCCTCCTGCTGTTGGTACCCCAGGGTAGTGGTAGCAGCTGTGGTGGAAGGTGGGATGACGGGTTTAGCACGGTTAAGAACATACATCTCATGCCCGCGCTCATCGCGGTACTCCTCCAGCTGGGCAAAGGTTGTTGGTCCATCTGAGTAATCATTGACATACAGTATGCTTTCCTCCTTGTCATCTGTGTCCTTCTGCCGCTGGCGGTGCCGGCTGTAGATCATGGCCACCAGGAGAAGGGCAGTGAGGGCCAGCAGGGAGATCCCTATGGCGATGGCAGTCTGCGTAGCAGCTCCCAGCGTGCTGAAGGCCATGCTGCCAAGGGCGTACAGGGGCTCTCGCCTCACATCTGACGATGTTGGCCGATTGGAACGCAGACGAGGCCAGGATGGGGCGTAGGAGGCGGGGGACCAACCGGAAGAGGACGAGGAATTGATTCCTAGCTGAAAGGTCACATGGGCCACCCCTCCAGCGTTCCAGGCCTCGCACTCATACAGCCCGGCGTGAGCCACCGTCACATTGCTGAGGAAAAGCATCCCACTGCCCGTGTCTGGATCGAAGCGCTCCCCATCCTCCTTATGGAGTCTCACCCGCCCTGGGTGTGTTGCATCCTCAGCCCCCACGCTCCCTACACTGCCCAGGTCCTGCACCAGCCCCCGCGGGGAGAGTTGCAACTTGCCCTGGGACGCCTTCCTCCAGGTGACCTGTGGCCGGGGGTAACCAGAGGCATGGCAGGAGACACGTAGGCTCTCACCCAGGCGCACGGCCAGGCGGCGTGGCTCCAGCTGCACCAGAGGGGGGATACACACCAGACTGTTGAGAGGCACCTCCACCAAGCTGAGGTGGGAAAGGCGGGGCGGCTCGGAACACACCAAGCGCCTCTCGGCCGAGCTCAGCAGGCGCTGGCCCTCCTCATCGATCCAGCTGCGCAGCCAGTGCAGGGCACAGTCGCAACGCCACGGATTGTCTACAGTAGGAAATGATCATGTGATGAGTGGGTGTGGCCAAGTCAACATAGGAGGATGAAAAAGGATGTGACAGGACAATGACACAATTAAGATAGTTAGGAGGTCATTCTAGCTTAAGAACAAGAGCAGTATATTTACTGTATGCTTCTTTTATGGTTCCACAGCCCCACCCTATGTCCTCTCCCTTGGCGCTCCCCTTACCTGTGACACGCAGTACCTGCAGGCTGACGAGGGGCCGCAGGGTGGCAGGGCCGATGGTGTGCAGGTTATTCCGGCTGAGGTCAAGGAGGGCCAGAGAGGACAGACCAACTAGAGCCTGGTCTCCCAGCATCTCAATGTTATTTTGCTGCAGGTGAAGCTCTTGAAGACGCTATGGAAACAGGGATTGTAATCATTATTAGTAATGAATAGTGATATAATGTAGAGGAAGTCATTGACATTGAAGCGTCGATTGTTGTGTTGTGGTGGAACTCTAGACAACTATTTGGACAAACATGGTCTGTTTACAAGGGAGGAGGCGAACAGTAAAGAAAAGTATTGATTTAGCAAAACATTCACATGAGTGACTGATAATATGGGAACTGACCTGTAGGCCTCTGAAGGTATAGTCCTGTAGGCGAGTGATGTCATTTCCTGCCAGGTAGAGGATACGGAGGTTTTCCAGGCCCCTGAACATGTCTCCTGTGACCAGGTGGATGCGGTTCCCATTGAGGGCCAGCTCTAGAAGATTACCCTGGCTCTGGAAGGCCCCAGGCTCCAGGGCTGAGATACTGTTGTTTTGCAGATACAGGCAGTGCAGACGGCCCAGCTGGGAGAGGTCAGATAGATGGATCTGCCCGATAGCATTGTCCTGGAGGAAGATGGTCTAAATGGAATAGATGAACAGAAGGACAGAATACAATGATCAACAATGAGGAGGGGAAAGCATAACACCATCTGTAAACTCTCTAAGAAAATAAGGTATGTCTGAGTGTATGGATGATTCAAGACTGGCTATATTGTGTGGGGGGTGGGAGCCTATGTGTGTGTGGGTCTGGGAAACATATGTATGTGGTAGACATATTGAGTCATCATGGCTAACCTGTGTGGAAGGTGGGACATGTGGTGGGATGTCCCGAAGGCCCATAGAGCCACACTCTACAGTCAAGCTGTAGCAGCGACATCCCACTGGGCAGCCAATGGATGGGAGGGTGTGGATAGATAAGATCAGGAAAGCCAGAAAGGAGAAGGCCATCACACCAATAGGACAGAGATCCTAGAGAGAGACCGACAGACTGAGAAGAGAGAGATGGAGGGTCAGAGAGGAAAGAGGAAACAGGTTAAAGCAACAAATAAATATATAACTTTGTTGACAATATCTGCTGTATTAAACTCAAAATGATCTGCCTTAGCGCATAAACAAAATGCAAGTGTTAGTACAGTACTTATGTTGCATGCTGCCAGCCTGACTGTGAGGTTACAATACAGTGTCACAAGAGCAGAGGCATCCTTCCCATATGGGGCCCAAGGGCACGTGCCCCCTCAAATTTGTCCTGTTATAAAAAATGTCTGATGTTAAATTATTTACTAAACTTCATTTTTAAGCCCACATTTGATCATAATTGTTTATAAAAAAAGATCTGTCAGTGGTATTTTGAGGAGGGGGCAAAATACCCTAAGTGGTTCCTTCCAAGGTGCACGTGCATTAGCCTATCATCAGTGGAGGAGGAGAGAGAGTGTAGAGTGACACACACACAGCGTTTGATTTGAATTTAGCTGCCAATGATAGGCAGGACTAGCATGAGGTACACTATATATACAAAAGTATGTGGACACCCCTTCAAATTAGTGGATTCGGCTATTTCAGCCACACCCGTTACTGACAGGTGTATAAAATCGAGCACACAGCCATGCAATCTCCATAGAAAAACATTGGCAGTAGAATGGCCTTACTGAAGAGCTCAGTGACTTTCAACGTGGCACCGCCATAGGATGCCACCTTTCCAACAGGTCAGTTCATCAAATTTCTGCCCTGCTAGAGCTGCCCCGGTCAACTGTAAGTGCTGTTATTGTGAAGTGGAAACATCTAGGAGCAACAACGGCTCAGCCGTGAAGTGGTAGGCCACACAAGCTCACAGAACGGGATCGCTGAGTGCTGAAGCGCGTAGCGCGTAAAATTAATCTGTCCTCGGTTGCAACACTCACTACTGAGTTCCTAACTGCCTCGTCAGCACAATAACTGTTTGTCGGGAGCTTCATGAAATGGGTTTCCATGGCCAAGCAGCCACACACAATTCTAAGGTCACCATGCGCAATGCCAAGCGTCGCCTAGAGTGGTGTAAAGCTCACTGCCATTGGACTCTGGAGCAGTGGAAACACGTTCTCTAGTGTGATGAATCATGCTTTACCATCTGGCAATCCGACGGACGAATCTGGGTTCGGCGGATGCCAGGAGAACGATACGTCCCCTAATGCATAGTGCCAACTGTAAAGTTTGGTGGAGGAGGAATAATGGTCTGGGGCTGTTTTTCAGGGTTGGGGCTAGGCCCCTTAGTTCCAGTGAAGGGAAATCTTAACTCTACAGCATACAATGACATTCTAGACGATTCTGTGCTTCCAACTTTGTGGCAACAGTTTGGGGAAGGCCCTTTCCTGTTTCAGAATGACAATGCCCCCGTGCACAAAGTGAGGTCCATACAGAAATGGTTTGTCGAGATCGGTGTGGAAGAACTTGGCTGGCCTGCACAGAGCCCTAACCTCAACTCCATCGAACACATTTGAGATGAATTGGAATGCTTACTGCGAGCCAGCCTAATCGCCCAACATCAGTGCCCAACCTCACTAATGCTCCTGTGGCTGAATGGAAGCAAGTCCCCGGAGCAATGTTCCAACATCTAGTGGAAAGCCTTCCCAGAAGAGTGGAGGCTGTTATAGCAGCAAAGGGGGACCAACTCCATTTTAATTCCAATGATTTTGGAATGAGATTTTCGACGAGCAGGTGTCTGTCCACATACTTTTGGTCATGTAGTGTATGTTTGTAAATTAATTTGATCAAGTTCTGTAGCCTATTGATTCATTTTTGATGAATAAATAAAACAAAAATGTTTTGTTGGTTCTCTGTAATACTAGACACCTAGCAGCAATTTTATGAAGTTGGCTTTAGCTAGCCAGATTGGTTCCCAATCTCCCAACCTCATAACTAGCTACCAAGTCATTTCAGGCTATCAATCAAGTTAGAGTAGCTTGGCTATCTTAGTTGGCATGCCTGCTGTCAAGGTTGCTAGACTTTAAAAACACAAGCAATTACTAAATGTACTGAATAACAGGGGCGTAACTTTGGTTTTAGAAGTGGGGGTGACATAAATGTTCATTTCTCTACCATAAGCCGCTTCCAACGTCGTTTTAGAGAATTTGGCAGTACGTCCAACCAGCCACACAACCACAGAACGCGTGTAACCACGCCAGCCCAGGACCTTCACATCCGGCTTCTTCACCTGCGGGATTGTCTGAGGGGGGGTGGAGGTGCTGAGGAGTATTTCCGTGTGTAATAAAGCCTTGCTCCTCAGTGGGTTGGCCTGGCTGCCAAGTGGGTGGGCCTATGCCCTCCAAGGCCCACCCATGGCTGCTGCCCTGCGCAGTCATGTGAAATCCATAGATTAGGGCCTAATTTATTTATTTCAATTGACTGATTTCCTTGTATGAACTGTAAATCTTTGAAATTGTTGCATGTTGCATTCATATTTTTGTTCAGTGTAGTAAAAAATTTTTTAAGAACCACCTGTCAGGAGAATAGACAGCTCAAGAGGTATGCTTAGACATGTAGAAGAATACTTGTTTTAAATGTAATCTGGCACCTTATGATAATATCATGATATCTGTGCATTAATTATGATGCCATGATATGTACCTGTATTGATGATGTGTGTTATGATCTCCATGTACTGTGTTGTAATTTGGATGTATTATCCGAGGCATGTTAGTGCAGTATATTGAGATGTGTGATTTACTAGTCACAATGACACCCTCTGGAATGTGTAGAATAGAATTAGGCATAATGATTATGGCTCTAGATTGCAGGAAATAGCTGTTTCAGGTGTTTGAATAATGCTAAATACTTTGAAAACACCCCCTCCCCTCCAACCTCACGTACTTCGTGCCCCCTATAAAATAATGGGTGCATGACGCCCCTGAGAAAGATACTGCAATACTGAGGAGCCTTTATTAGGCAGATTCCATTGCCTGATCTCCGAACATAGGCTTCTGCAGGCAGCTGTGGAAGTACAAGCTTGGGTTAAGAGATGAGCAGACCAGTTCCTTTGAGAAGATGAGATCAATTCCAGGCAGTGACCAGGCAGTGATCATACATTTTCCTCTAATAAGCCTGACACCTAGCAAGGGCCTGGAGGCTTTCATGAAGAGCTGTGATGCAGCTCCAGGGGAATCGGTAAGTGGCATGCAGCATGAATCGTAGTAGTTATATGTTTTATAACAGTAGCCTATTCATGACCAGGCCTCTAAGCTCTGATTCTCCTGACTTTGTGGGTTTGTAGCCTATTGTAACTCGGGAATAAGTCAGAGAACGAGAATATGCCAAAACTGTATCATAGCAGACATATTTAGCAGATTACGCCTATCTAGGCCTAGACAAATGGCTATACAGCCACCATTACTTGGGTACTACAACTAATAACGACAGTAATAATAATATTAGTAATACCACAACGCCTACTGCTAATAAATAATAATAATTAATAAATAATAATAATGCATTGTTTTATCATAATTAATTACTGTCACGGTTAGTTAGCCTACAACACACAAGCATAATAAATCGATATCTAATACATCCTACACTGTGATAATAATGCATAAACATTTGGCTACACACTGCCCAGTCCACATTATATCAGGGTTTTTTTTTAAAGAAAAAGAGGCATCATCGGTAGCCACATACCAGACAAGGATGGAGAGATGCCCTATACAATTACAATCGCCCAATTTCGAATGGATCAGCTCGGAAGAGCGCGTTATTTCGATTAGAAGCACACAGACACCTTCCTATAGATTGGGCCATATTCTAACAGGATCGCCTCGGCAAAAGACACATCAGACGTTTTGAACACATTGTCCAAGGCTACTGTGGAACAATTATCATTGCACAGCGAGGGCCCCGCATCCTAGGAAATAGTCTACAGGATAATGTCCGAAACGTGCAGGCTAAAGTAGATGTCCAACCTCGAAAATATAAGCTCCAACCCGACAGATTTGTATTCCAAAAAAGAAAAAAAACAATTTTGATGAATCAGAATATCTCCTTTTCCTTTAATTCCATCCTGTTATTATTGCGCCCGCACCGTGTCATCCAATTCACTACGTTTCTGGTCTCTAGCCCCCCCTTCCTCCTCTCTCAAATGCATGATCACATAATAGCGTTACAGTTGAATTGTTAAACACTTGCTATGTTTACTTCTTGTCTTTTGTTTTATCTGATCTATTCCGCGATTTTCCTACCAAATAAATATCTTAGATATCACTTTCTATCTAATTTTCTCTCAATCACGCGCGACAGCGAGCGAGTCTCCATCACACAACTTTTCCGTTAGTCCTGTCTTTCTTTCATTATGGCAACATTAACGGTCTATGTCTATATCACTAAAAGCATTATCCCCATTATTGCAATATAATAACAATATTATTATCTCATCTGTTTTAAGGAGGAGGAGGAGGAGGATTGTTACCATTATGGTTTAGGATAGTAGGTGATGATACATGACTAGATCCTTACATTCCTTCATGAGAGACAAATACAATGAGTGTGTAATGTGATCAATGAAATTAACCAGTTGAATTGCATTAGGTTTGTGTCCACATAGGCCCAATGGGCAAATGTGAGACACTGTCAGTGGAGATAAACACAACACAAATCCCTGGATACAAAGGCAAATTAATAATTGAACTGTCTGAGTTATCGAATTGTAACATTAACATTCAGACATTGGTGGTGTCCTAGAGTTTCAGGATATTGAGATGAGACGCCATTTCTAGGCATATAAAAAATGTCCACTACTGTATAGTGGGGACCCCTGCTGGTAAAACTGAAGAAGCTACCCAGATCAAGAAAGGTGGTTGATTCTATACAGGAGAAAGGCAAGGAAGGCATCATGCAATGGAAAACTGTGTTACTATGACCTCTATTGGCAGCTTCCTGCTTGTTCAGGGAGGAACATTATTGTATGATTCATATCATGTTCAATGTTTAGTCCTATAAGTCTAACAATTTATTTGAGAAATTACATTAAAGACACATCATCCACAGACAGCCGTGCACAAGCATTTCGCTGTACACAAGCATTTCACTACACACGCAATAACATCTGCTAAATATGTGTATGCGACCAAATCAATTAACATATTATTGTTCTCCCACATAGTACCCGTCAAACCAGATATACAGTACCAGTCAAAAGTTTGGACACTCCTACTCATTCCAGGGTTTTTCTTTCTTTTTTACATTGTAGAATAATAGTGAAGACATCAAAACTATGAAATAACACATATGGAATCTTGTAGGAACCAAAAAAGTGTTAAACAATTCAAAATATAATTTATATTTGAGATTCTTCAAATAGCCACCCTTTGCCTTGATGACAGCTTTGCACACTCTTGGCATTCTCTCAACCAGCTTCATGAGGTAGTCACCTGGAGTGCAATACTTAAAAGTACATTTGTGGAATTTCTTTCCTTCTTAATGCATTTGAGCCAATCAGTTGTGTTGTGACAAGGAATAGGGCTTACAGAAGATAGCCCTATTTGGTAAAATACCAAGTCCATATTATACCCTGATGAAGACAGCTTGTCTGTCGAAATGTTGGTTATTAGGATATTAAATTATTGCATCTGAGCTCCTAGAGTGTGCGGCTAAGTGTTTTACGCCGTCAGCCAGCACCTCGCCTAAATAGGTGTGCGTTTCTTTTGCCTTTACCATATTATGTCAAGAACAGCTCAAATAAGCAAAGAGAAACGACAGTCCATCATTACTTTAAGATATGAAGATCAGTCCATTCGGACAATTTCAAGAACTTTGAACGTTTCTTCAAGTGCAGTTGCAAAAACCATCAAGCGCTATGATGAAACTGGCTCTCATGAGGACCACGACAGGAATGGAAGACCCAGTGTTAACTCTGCTGCAGAGGATAAGTTCATTAGAGTTACCAGCCTCAGAAATTGAAGCCCAAGTAACAGACACATCTCAACATCAACTGTTCAGAGGGGACTGTGTGAATCAGGCCTTCATGGTCAAATTGCTGCAAAGAAACCATTACCTAAGGACACCAATAAGAAGAAGAGACCTGCTTGGGCCAAGAAACACGAGCAATGGACATTAGACCGGTGGAAATTTGTCCTTTGGTCTGGAGTCCAAATTGGAGATTTTTGGTTCAAACCGCTGTGTCTTTGTGAGACGCGGTGTGGGTGAACGGATGATCTCTGCATGTGTATTTCACATCGTAAAGCATGGAGGAGGAGGTGTTATGGTGTGGGGTCGCTTTGCTGGTGACACTGTCTGTGATTTATTTTGAATTCAAGGCACACTTAAACAGCATGCCTACCACAGCATTCTACAGCGATACGCCATCCCATCTGGTTTGGGCTTAGTGGGACTATCATTTGTTTTTCAACAGGACAATGACCCAACACACCTCCAGGCTGTGTAAGTGCTATTTTACCAAGAAGGAGAGTGATGGATTGTTGCAACAGATGACCTGGTCTCCACAATCCCCCGACCTCAACCCAATTGAGATGGTTTGGTATGAGTCGGACCGCAGAGGGAAGGAAAAGCAGCCAACAAGTGCTCAGCATATGTGGGAACTCCTTCAAGACTGTTGGAAAAGCATTCCTGGGGAAGCTGGTTGAGAGGATGCCAAGAGTGTGCAAAGCTGTCATCAAGGCAAAGGGTGGCTATTTGAAGATTCTCAAATATAAAATATACTTTGACTTGTTTAACACTTTTTTGTTTACTACATGATCCATATGTGTTATTTCATAGTTTTGATGTCTTCAATATTATTTGACAATGTAAATAATAGTAAAAATAAAGAAAAACCCTTGAATGAGTAGGTGTGTCCAAACTTTTGACTGGTAGTGTACATTAGAAGCATCTATTACAAGTGGTTTACATCATAATATAATCAATTATGTTTAGTTTCACAGAGAGATAAAGAAAAAATGCAACCTAATTACATATTTCTGATGTGTTTGAGCAGATTTACAAATCAAGTCTTTCCGGTCTTCTTTAGTTTGATGATTCTGAAGGAGCTGATTTCACTGTATGTTGCCTTGAGATAGACCTGCAGCTGTAATGCTGCCTGAGAAGGAGGAAGTAGAGAAGGATGGTGTTGTTGACAGGGAGATAGACAAGTGAAAAGTGAGAGAACAATGCATCCTAACTTCATATTTCTGAAGTGTTTGAGCACATTCACAAATCAAGTCTTTCCGGTATTCTATGACTGATTCTGATCTATGTCACCCTGGCAGATAGCCTAGCGGTTAAGAGCATTGGTCGCTCTGGATAAGCGCGTCTGCTAAATTACTAAAATGTAAATGTGTAAGTAGTGCATTTGTTGTTTCTGAGTGTTGAGATAGGCAAAGAGAAAGCAGAAGCAGTTACCTTCTGAATAGACACTTCAAGAGATGCATCAGTTGAATTGGATGGAGCAAGAATGGATATCTTCAAACTACCAATCACCGTCTGAATGTCTAAAAAAGATGACATACTTTTCATTAATGGCAAAAAAAATAAAAAATAATTGCCCATCCCTCTTCGATGTTGGGTGTCCTGTGACATTGAAACTCAGGCCAGTTTTTGGTGTTACCCAAAACAGGTACAGAGCAAAATACTATCAAACACATCATGTACGCTTTAACTGTTAATGTTTAAAAAAAAGAGGGATCAAGGGTATCTGCATAGTCAGGACAGCAGTCATTTTGAGTCCGACAAGACTTGTCACAGAAGCACCCTCTGAAGCAGTTCAAGTTGGTGCCTTTACAGCACAAGGCCGGCTGCGCAGAACAATTTCCTTTAGGATGATTGGAATAACATACATTATTAAACAGGAAGGTTAAATGTAAAGCCTTGATAAAATGTACTTAGAAAATTCACATTTTGATGTGGTAGAGAAGAAAACTAAAGGAACCTGGAAATGAGAATACTGGGAATGATGTGGAAGTGGAATTGGTTGCGTTGGTTGCGTTGGTTGCATTGGTTGCATTGGAGACTGGGGACACCGTGGCTGATAAGGAAGTTCCATTCTGCACACCTTTAAACAAAGACAGTAAATGATGCCACCTCAGACACATATAGCATGTTTACAATTGGAAGTTTCTACAATTTCAAAATTTGACAACTATTATTAATAGTGATCAAGGGCCTCCATAAAAACAGACATGATAAAACAGCGGCCCAACTGTACCGGTCACACAAGTAGTCTGGAAGTCTGGGCAGCAATCGTTAAGCTGTAGACAGGCCACATCACAGAAGCACCCTCTGAAACAGGAATTGTTTTGTCCAAGACAACACAGAGGTGGATGTGAAGAACATTTCCCTAGAATGCAAACATATAAAAACAAGTGTGAAAAGGATAGGTGTAATTTACCTTGCTACTGAATGTAAATTCTGTAAAAGGTTATCTTTTATTCTGAATTTTCAAAAATTGTACATTTTAAAATAATGGGACAATAATTAGAGTATATGGTAGTTATATTTAAATTACTTTGATTAATAATGTATTTTATCTGATACATTGCAGAGAAATTTACTTGAGAATGAAGCCACCAGAGGAACTGGGTTAGTTGTACTATACCCAGAAAATGTTACATCTGTTGACGAGGGTGTTATACCAACTGATGAAGCTGTTGTATCTGATGGTGAAGTTGTTGAGGATGAAGTGGCTGTTGAGCTTGACAGTGGATCAGTTGAGCTCGTTTGTGGGGCAGGAGTCCCACTTGACTGTGGGGCTGCTGAGCTCAATGGTGGATCAGTAGTGCTCGATGGTGGAGTTGCTGTTCTCAGATGACAAACAGCAAGATGAAATGGAGCCATTCATGCAGAAGATGAATGTTTGCAACAACAAAAAAATCAGTGGACTTGAAAGCCTATTCAATTTATTTGTATCGTATTTATTATCAACAGTATTGAATTGGAATGTGTTATTCTCACGTTGATATGGGATAACCAGTGTAAAGTACAAGACTAAGTGGCTAAAATTTAAACATTACATTTTGTATTCATGTCCTTGACTGTACATTTTTATGTAAAAAAAGGTTAATCTACAGTATGTGTTTGTGCTCCACTTACCTGTAGTAGTCTGTCCATTCACAGTGTGAAGGATAAATAGAAAAGCAATGAGTGCAGTGTAACAACCCATTCTGATACGTGCCAATTATCCTGTCTGTTTTCTTCTAAACCTTTAAGGTCAATGTCAGTGAAGTCGTCTGGAGATATCTAGTCTCATGTCCTATTTATCCAGTTTAGGTAGAGCTCCTCCTCCCTGCGTGGTAAGGAAATAGAGGGATGATTGGCATCTGTGCATTCCTATCATTACTCGTCTGATTATTAAAAAATATATATATTTTAGAGGGTAGATCAGCTTTAATATTGCAGATAGATTGCGGCTTCTATCAATTTAATTGTCTGCATAATTTCCAATCCTCCATATATATTGTTTTATAAACATACACTACCGGTCAAAAGTTTTAGAACACCTACTCATTCAAGGGTTTTTCTTTATTTTTATTATTTTCTACATTGTAGAATAATAGTGACAACATCAAAACTATGAAATAACACATATGGAATCATGTAGTAACCAAAAATATATTTTATATTTGAGATTCTTCAAATAGCTACCCTTTGCCTTGTATACTTTTATAAGTATTCAGACCCTTTGCTATGAGACTCAAAATTGAGCTCATGTGCATCCTGTTTCCATTGATCATCCTTGAGATGTTTCTACAACTTGATTGGAGTCCACCTGTTGTAAATTCAATTGATTGGACATGATTTGGAAAGGCACACACTATATAAGGTCCCACAGTTGACAGTACATGTCAGAGCAAAAACCAAGCCACGAGGTCAAAGGAATTGTCCGTAGAGCTCGAGACAGGATTGTGTCGAGGCACAGATTTGGGGAAGGGTACCAAAAAATGTCTGCAATGCTGAAGGTTCCCAAGAACACAGTGGCCTCCATCATTCTTAAATGGAAGAAGTTTGGAACCACCAAGACTCTTCCTAGAGCTGGCCGCCCGGCCAAACTGAGCAATCGAGGGAGGAGGGCTTTGGTCAGGGAGGTGACCAAGAACCCAATGGTCACCCTTACAGAGCTCCAGAGTTCTTCTGTGGAGATGGGAGAACCTTCCAGAAAGACAACCATGTCTGCAGCACTCCTCAGTAAAAGGCACATGACAGCCCGCTTGGAGTTTGCCAAAAGGCACCTAAAGGACTCTCAGACCATGAGAAACAAGATTCTCTGGTCTGATGAAACCAAGATTGAACTCTTTGGCCTGAATGCCAAGTGTCACATCTGGAGGAAACCTGGCACCATCCCTATGGTGAAGCATGGTGGTGGCAGCATCATGCTGTGGGGATGTTTTTCAGCGGCAGGGACTGGGAGACTAATCAGGATCTAGGGAAAGATGAACGGAGCAAAGTACAGAGATCCTTGATGAAAACCTGCTCCAGAGTGCTCAGGACCTCCGACTGGGGCCAAGGTTCACCGTCCAAAAGGACAACAACCCTAAGCACACAGCCAAGACAACGCAAGAGTGGCTTCGGGACAAGTCTCAATGTCCTTGAGTGGCCCAGCCACAGTCCGGACTTGAACCCGATCGAACATCTCTGGAGAGACCTGAGAATTACTCTCGTCTGACCACATCCTTACCACATATCAACCTTTTGTTTTCTCTTACTGTAAAATGCTGCATTTCCTTCTAGCCTAGTGTAAGTTGTGCATTCAAGTCTCATATCAAGTACTACTCACTAATCATTATTATGAATAATTTATTCATTTAGAATCCTAACCATTTCCAGAATCCAGAGTTCATAAAAATGTATTATTACAGAGAAATTGTAGTAAACATTAAAAAAGTTGTACATGAAAAATGACATAGAGATACTGTAAGCATCCATCAAGAATTAGGTTTCAGACATTTGAAAATATTTATTGTTGTGATGCTTTACACAGAGAAAATTATAAATGTTAAAGCTATTAATGTGCACCAGAGCTCTCCAACCCTGTTCCTGGAGTGCTACCCTCCTGTAGGTTTTTGCTCCAACCCCAGATGTAACTAACCTGATTCAGCTTATCAACCAGCTAATTATTAGAATCAAGTGCGCTAGATTTGGGTTGTAGCGAAAACCTACTGGACGGTAGCTCTTCAGGAACAGGGTTGGAGAGCCCTGATGTTCACTGTATTGTAGCATAGCATGAAGCTTGATTATTGACTGCATATTTGGCCAAAGACTGGGGTAAATCTTAAAGAAAGCTTTAAATGTGTTAAAGAACTGTAAGAAGCCCTTTTCGGGGGTCTGAAAAAGCCTGCATTTCTGAGAGGTTATATTTTATACAAGTAAATAAGGGAAAGTTTTACTTTTTGCTTCACGCCCAAACTCAACTCTGCTCCATGAGGGCTAAACTGTAGACCCTTCAAACTCAACTCCGGACCTCGAAGCCAGTGCCACTGCATTTTTTCCCATTGTTCCCCTCTAATCAGGGACTGATTTAGACCTGGGACACCAGGTGTGTGCAATTAATTAAAAACCAGCAGGCTCCAGACCTCGTAGGGTCAGAGTTGAATACCCCTGCTGCATATCTTCACCAAAATAATGCAATAACTGTTTACATCTTCTGTCAAATGGTTCCTGCGTTAACTGGAAAATGATTGTGTTCATCCATAACCTTGGTTGAGTTGCACTTGAACCAGGAAACAAATGGGTTGAGGTATTTGAGCAGGTTTTGTTACATGCTTCAGATTTTTGATTGTTCATATAGTAATCTGACAGCATTGACTATAAATATGATTTGATCTGAACTTGAACTGTAAGATAACATGCACAGGGTTATCAAACAGTAGCACAACCTTATTGTCAGTGAAATATGGCAGTAAAGCAGGCAGTGTTAGGGTTTTCAAAGTGCCTGTAAGGGTTATTTTTGTCCAGGATACTAAGGCACACCCAGCAGAAGTACTGACCACAGGTTAAACAGGCCATCTTGTTGCAGCCACCATTCTTCTGTAATGAGAGGATACACACTGGTCAGGAGGATGACGTCAAACCATGGGATGCCAAAGGTACAATAGGCTGGTTATAGAGCTCAGGCTTACCTGTATGTTGGCACAGCAGGATGGACATTCTTTGCTGTTCTGGCCTTTCCAGCCTTCACTCAGGCTCTCCTCCACCACTGTGTTGAGAATGTGTTTCCCATAGCGTTTCTCCAGGAACTTTCTCCTCTCCTCACTGCCTGAGGCATAGTCTTCCCATAGGCCCTGGATCCCAGCTAAAGATAGAAACAGACAAACACAGAAAATGGAGCACAAGCTGGGATAAGAGTTTGATTGAACCTAAGTAATCTGGAATGACTGCAATGACTCAACAGTGGATAGTGAGTTATGGCATTCCAGACTCCAGACAGAGCTAAACATTTGATACTTTAAATGCCACAACAGTGCTTAGAAGCACAGCATCTCAAATACAGAAATTGTGTTTTATTTATTTAAGATGTATTGAAACATTCTCTTCTAAGTTACCTTCCACAATCACACACTTTCATTGTAGGTTTTCACACAGCACCAAGCCTCCGAAAGTGTGACTGATCAACAGACTTCCATGTGGTTCATTTGGTTGCATATGGTTTCTCTTACCTTCTGTCTGAGGTATGCCTACATAGGATGACTCAGCAGCTGAGTCAGAGCCTGAGGTCAGGAGTGTGTTTGCCCTCAGCTTACAGTTGGAAGTGCCGTGGTAGGTCTTGCGACAGATAGTGCAGAAGGCATAACGGCAGGAGGGGCAGAGGGCAGCGGTTGTGTCCGGTTCCAGCACCACTGGGGCAACACAGGCCTTGCGGGCGCAGTAAATCACGTCAGCCATGCGGTCCAGAGTAGACTGGAGCAGAAGGCGGTCGTAACGGGTGAATAACTCCTCCCCAACCAACTGCTTCACCTTCAACAACAGTTCATTCTCTGGGTTTAGTTTCCACATAGTGTAGAATAGCAGTTTCACACAGGTTAACTTCAGATATTCACTGAGGAAACTATTTCAACTTTGATCTCCAAATAATTATCTATTCAATTCTGTTTTTTATTACCTGTGAGGGTGTAGCTGTGGAGCCGCACTCAGGCTCTGGACAGGTAAGGCCACGGACGTTCCCGTCTCTGATCTGGACCGTGAAGTACTCCGACATGCATTCATTGCAGTAAACATGGCCACACTCTCTGAACTGACTACAGCCTAACTTGCTCATGAAGCAGATCCCACAGTCATATGCCTGTCCCTCAAACACTCTCAGCCTATGTCTCTCATCATAGTCCAGCAGCTGCACCAGGAGGTCTGTGTCTGTGGCTAACATTGAGAGGGCCCTTGGGTCCAGGCAAACTGCAGCCTCATCAGATGTTCCAACTACACTTCCAACAACACTGCCCTCTGCAGCCCCCTGAGACTCTCCAGCCTCTCTGCCCTCAGTGGATGGAGTGGCCTTGCCCTGGTCATTGACAGGGATCTCCAGCGGTGGCTGGATATGCAGGAAGTCGAGCAGGTCGTCTCTGAGGAACTGGACCCAGTAGAAGAGGACCACGCTGCCCACAGTGTCCTGCCATATCTCATCCAAATGCTTGCACACTACTGAGAGCTGAGAGGTTAATAAATGATTACTACACATACAAATGATGTCTAAAACTCAATACACTTCACAGTATTGAATACATTATTGATCTACTCACAAAAGGTTTTACTAAACATACCTGACTATGGGAGAGCCACTTACAGCTCAGTATAAACTTGGGTGATGAGGTGGAGGGGTAATCCAAAGGTAGGTCGAAGGTCAGCACCAGAGGAGGGAGGTAAGATATGACATAATCTCTGTGCTTGTCACCTTGGTATCACAATAAAGACAAAAGAAGCCTGGATACCATTCATCTGCTTTACCAGAATACCCTGAGTATATAATATATGTTTTGTCAACTTATATTGTAGCATAGGCTAATTAAAGGCTACAATAAAACTGGTAGTGAGATCAAAATAATTAAAGACTCATAAAATGGTTTCTAAATTGTGAGTTGAGGTGATTTGCATAAATTATAAAATAATCACTATTATTTTAATCCAAACCTGCTTTGACAATCACACTGAAGTCCCGAGGTAGGTCCAAAGAGACCCGGATTTCTCCACCCAATCCTGACACAGCCGGTCGGAACTCCTTACCGTAGATACTCGCGAGCGCCAGCAGTTCATCCTCTTGAGCTTCCAAGTCCGCGTTCATAGCACTCTAGCGTCACTTCACTAAATTTTCTAAACGTATTATTATAGCTACGTTTATGAGAATAATAGGCCTACACTAGATATAATACTTCCTTCGAGTTGGTTTAGCTCTTTTACTACCGTAAATGTACTTCTATTACCTCCGAAGCACTAATGTTGTTGTGCCCGCCTATAGGAAACCTTGTAACACGGAAACGTAGAGCTTCCTATTAGTTGATTTTGATACCTTCCAGTGGGAAACTCATGCCCCATTCATGTCATGTCGGAAAGTCGGGAACTCAGAGTTAAAATAAACGTAACTTATTTGCGTAGAGCTTCCTATTGGTTGATTCTGATACCTCCCAAGTGGGTACTCCGAGTTTCCCGCTTGGAAAGTATCAGAATCAATCAATAGAAAGCTGTACTCCAAAAACTTTAGGAACCAATAGGAAACGTAAATAACTTTTTACTCAGAGGGTATACGGGTTTCCAAGTTGTCTTGAAAGCAGCACAAAATCGGAATCCCTGTGCGTCACTTCTTGGATCCGCAGCCCATACTATTATCGTTCTACGTTAAAGTGACAGAGTAGCCTGATGCAAGAGTGAATAAGAACAAGTAATAGTGTTGGCGAAGCAAATTGAGCCAACAAACCCCAATCACTTTGATTGATTTCCCCCTTGGATCATGTTACACAGGCAGGGGTTCGCAAACTTTTTTGGCCCTCGACCCCATTTTGATATCAATACCCCACCATTAAAAAAAGTGATGTAATCAATGTTTACTTTTTACATTTGGGCTATGACAGTCTATTACAAATCAGTCTGACAGTAATTTTGACAGTATTTCAATCTGAAGACTGTATGGTTTGAAGTGTAATGTATTTTTCGTTATATGTCGGACCCCAGTAAGACTAGCTGTAGCCATTGGCGTCGGCTAATGGGGATCCTAATAAATACATTAAAAAGTGACTGAAATGCATCAGAAAGGTATTGGGAAGTTCAGAAGATCATCAAGCAATAATGGTTTATGGTCTTCTGTGTAGAAAAGAACATCATCATTAATTATGTTATTTTTCCCACAGTCTGATTTAGTGCTTGGTCTTGTCCACTAGGTTATAATGTCTTGTTGGCATAGTAGAGGGAAACAGTAGGTATGTACATAGGCACCACAGGAGGTTAGTGGCACGTTAATATGGTGAGGACGGGCTCATATTAATGGCTGGAACGGAATCAATGGAATCGGAATCAAACACATGGTTTCCATTTGGTTGATACCATTCAATTTACTTTATTCCAGCCATTTTTATGAGCCGTCCTCCCCTCAGCAGCCTCCTTTAGTATGTACTTGTTCCTGAGAGTCTTATCTTTCAGTGATGGGGTCATACTATTTTGTAGCTTAAACCATTCAAAGGATAGAGACACATTTGTAGGAAGAAAACATAAACCGCAGCTACCAGAGGTTACTGACTTAACCCCGGTTCTATGAACCAAGCTCTAATTTTCTCTTGCGACCCCATTTTCAAATCAGGCGACCCCACATTGGAACGCGCCCCCTCGTTTGGGAAACCCTGTTTACAGATCTGTTACAAGAAGAGGGTCAAAGGGAGGCTACCCCATCCCATCAGTCAGTGAGATCACTCCATGAATGCCTCCCATCGTGTTTTTAAGAGTTTTAGCAGGATTAGCCTTGTGGAAATAGGATTAACAACACTCTGTGGTGGAAAAAGTACCCAATTGTCATACTTGAGTAAAAGTTAAGATACCTTAATAGAAAATGACTCAAGTAAAAGTGAAAGTCACACAGCAAAATAGTACTTGTGTAGAAGTCTAAAAGTATTTGGTTTTAAATATACTTAAGTATCGAAAGTAAAAGTACAAATCATTTAAAATTCCTTATATTAAGCTAATCAGATGGCAAAATAAAAAATAAAAACTTTTTTTTACGGATAGCCAGGGGCACACTCCAACACTCAGACATTATTTACATACGAAGCGTTTGTGTTTAGTGAGTCTGCCAGATCAGAGTCCGTAGAGATGACCAGGGATGTTAAATTGATAAGTGCGTGAAATTGACAATTTTCCTTTCCTGCTAAGCATAAAAAATGTAACGAGTACTTTTGGGTGTCAGGGAAAATGTATGGAGTAAAAAGTACATTATTTTCTTTAGGAATGTAGTTAACTAAAAGTAGTCAAAAATAGAAATAGTAAAGTACAGATACCCCAAAAAACGACTTACAGTGGCTTGCAAAAGTGTTCACCCCCCTTGGCATTTTTGCTATTTTGTTGCCTTACAACCTGGAATTAAAATTGATTTTTTTAGGAGTTTGTATCATTTGATTTACACAACATGCCTATTGAGCGTGCATAACTATTCACATCAGTGGGATGTTCAAAGTTTCGGATATAATTCTTTATAACCCAACCCTGATCTGAACTTCTCCACAACTTTGTCCCTGACCTGTTTGGAGAGCTCCTTGGTCTTCATGGTGCCACTTGCTTGGTGGTGACCCTTGCTTAGTGGTGTTGTAGACACTGGGGCCTTTCAGAACAGGTGTATATACTGAGATCATGTGACAAATCACGTGACACTTAGATTGCAGACAGGTGGACTTTATTTAACTAATGACTTCTGAAGGTAATTGGTTGCACCAGATCTTAATTAAGGGCTTCATAGCACGCACCACTTTTCAGTTATTTATTTTTTATAATTTTTTTAAACAAGTTACAGTATTATTTTCATTTCACTTCACCAATTTGGACTATTTTGTGTATGTCCATTACATGAAATCCAAATAAAAATCCATTTAAATTACAGGTTGTAATGCAACAAAATAGGAAAAACGCCAAGGGGGATGAATACTTTTGGAAGGTACTGTAAGTAGTACTGATTCTCATTAACACAAGAGGATGCATTTGGAAATGCAGAAAAGTGCAAGACCTGTACTAAATAGGTATGTATTTAAACCATATATTATATTTTCTTGTAAATTGAATTCTCAAATTACAAATTATTTTTGTAATATTCATAACAGTTTAACTGCTTTCGCAAATCAATCCCAGAAACATTTGGAAAGGTACAGTATGCTACTGATTTACTTACTGTATACCATCACCCTTTACATCTCACTTTGCTTTCTGTTTATTCCTATATCTGAAAAGGTCAGTTTAGTAAAACTTAAATTCTGAAAAAGTTTTCCGAACCTGTAGTAGTACTGGTTAGGTGAAATATTTGAAGCATTAGCACTGTTAAAAGGTGCTGCATGTGGTATATGAGAATAGCACATTCCTCCTGAATTCCCCTTGCCTAAAAATAATCATCATTCCCCCTCCTCACAGAGAGAGTTGTGTATCTGCATTGTAGCCCGTGTTACTTCCTGCCACGGCAGAGAGAGATCACGCTCGGAGGAGAAATGTAAGGTGTCTGTTTGAGGATAACACCCGAGCAGAGAGGAAGGCTGGTGTCCCCCGGGGTTAGCCAACACAAAGCCTTGCTGATTAATGACAGCGGACGGACTGACGGCTCTGCTTTGACGTACACATTCTCCACAGGAAATGTATTCAGTCCCCTGCAACTCCTCCTCCTCCTCTTCTAGACTACAGCAAGCAGCACATTGACACTGCTCTCCTGGAATGGTACCAGAGAGCGGTGCCTCTACAGAAGTATTACCACCTATCCCCACTAGATGACTGTGGTGCCCCGTCACAGGAAACTAGACTAGAACACTGTACCTGTGAGATGTGGCCAACTGGCCATCAACTGTGAAGTATTACAGCCAAATCAAATCCATTTATTTCACAAACAGTCAAATACAGAGATGGGTGCTTGAAATGATCAAAATTCAGAAGGTGTGTCATGAGTAACATTTGCCAGTTTTCTGCATGTGCAGTGCGTTCTAACATCCTCACGATATGCTGACTCATACACCAAGGCATTAAGCACAGAGCCATAGAGGAGCAAACGGCCACTCATGACAAATGGACACAAGCTGGTGTCAACAGTCTGAAATACCAGACCTTTTTTTCTTCTAACGGAAAAACCTGGTCTGATGTGTGTAATGAGGAACAACCTGATGCCGCACTTGAAGCATTTATGAAATTTCTTTATCCGCGCCCATCGAGAAACTGACTGTTAGAACTGCCAAATCCCCATGGATAGATAATGAATTGAAAAACTGTATGGCTGAGAGGGATGAGGCAAAGGGAATAGCAAAAGTCTGACAACACAGCAGATTGGCAAACATACAGTAAATTAAGAAATCACGCAACTAAACAAAAAGAAGAAGACACTTTACTATGGAACAAGGATAAATTATATAAAGAATGACAGTAAAAAGCTCTGCAGTACCTTAAATTAAATTCTAGGCAAAAAAAGCGAACTGAGGGTTGGGGATGTGGAATTGGAGACTGGGCAGGGTATAGAATGACAGTCAAAGATAAAAGTAAAAAAAATGTAGTCTAAATTAAACATAACAAAAAGTAAGTTTGAATCACACTGAGGGGCAGTGTTGTTACAGATAATGCTTGTTTGTCTGAGGTTGATGCCCCACAGGTGTTTGTACACATGCATATACACACACTCTCATTCAAATGCACACACGTGCACATACACGGACACACACACACACAAGTATGGTTGAGGGGCAGCTCTTGGGGAACTGTGGGGGGGATCTTGGAGGGCTGGTGACCTGGTGGTTGGGAGCTTGGGCAGGTGGCTGATGGGTCGCTGGTTCGGTTCCCCGTTTTTGACCTTGTGGGAGATCTGTTGACGTACCCTTGAGCAGGGTGTTGACCCTGGTTGCTCCTGTGGGTCGCTCTGGATGGGAGTCTGTTAGATGACTAATGTGATGTAGATGTTGAGCGGCTTCACTGCAAGTAGATTGTATGTTTTAAATATTCATAAAAAAATAAAAATAAATAAAAGATTGTCTAATAATTATAAAAAAGCGAACTCAGCTCCATCCTTCATTGAGGCAGATGGCTTGTTCATAACAAAACTCTTTGATATTACCAACTACTTTAGTAACTGTTTTGTTGACAAGATTAGCAAACTTAGGCATGACATGCAAACAACAAACGCTGAGCCTTCATATTTATGCATAATGGACCGAATAATGAAAGACAAGTGCTGTAGTTCTGAGTTTCGCAAAGTTGGTGAGGAAGAGGTGAAAAAATTGCTATCTACAAATAAGGAGAAGCCACCAGGTACCGACAACCTGAATGGTAAATTGCTGAAGTTGGTATCGGAATATATTGCTACTCCTGTTTGCCTAGAAGATGGTGTGTGCCCTCAGGCCTGGAGGGAAGCCATGGTCATTCTGCTGCCCAAGAATAGCAAAACACCCTTTAATAGTTCAAACAGCCGACCAATCAGCCTGTTACCGGTGCTTAGCAAACTTTTGGAAAAAATGGTGTTTGACCAAATACAATGTTATTTTACAGAATACAAATGAACAACAAACTTACAGCATGCTTATAGGGAAGGGCACTCAACATGCTCTGCACTGACACAAATAACTGATGATTGGCTGAAGAAAATTGATAATAAGATTGTGGGAGCTGTTTTGTTAGATTTCAGTGCAGCTTTTGATATCATTGATCATAACCTATTGCTGAAAAAACCTACACTGTCGGTCAAAAGTTTTAGAACACCTACTCATTCAAGGGTTTTTCTTTATTTTTTACTATTTTCGACATTGTAGAATAATAGTGAAGACATAAACTATGAAATAACCAGAGGTGGGACAAAGTCATTGTTATGCAAGTCACAAGTAAGTCTCAAGTCTTTGCCCTCGAGTCCCGAGTCAAGTCGAGTCAAAGATGAGGCAAGTCCCAAGTCGAGTCAAAAGTCAAAGCCATCAAGTCTCAAGTCGAGTCCAAAGTCCTACATTTTAGTTTCGAGTCATTTCAAGTCCTCTTAGCAAGCCTTTGCAAGTCATTACAAGTCCTCGTAGCAAGTCTTCTCGAGTCATAAGGCGCAAGTCCAAGTCAAGTCACGAGTCATTGATGTTAAAGTCCAAGTCGAGTTGCAAGTCTTTGTACATTTTGTCGAGTCGAGTCTGAAGTCATCAAATTCATGACTCGAGTCTGACTCGAGTCCAAGTCACATGACTCGAGTCCACACCTCTGGAAATAACACATATGGAATCATGTAGTAACCAAAAAAGTGTTAAACAAATAAAAATATATTTTATATTTGAGCTTCTTCAAATAGTCACCCTTTGCCTTGACAGCTTTGCACACTCTTGGCATTCTCTCAACCATCTTCATGAGGTAGACACCTGGAATGCATTTCAATTAACAGGTGTGCCTTCTTAGTTAATTTGTGGAATTTCTTTCCTTCTTAATGCGTTTGAGCCAATCTTGTTGTGTTGTGACAAGGTAGACAGAAGATAGCCCTATTTGGTAAAAGACCAATAACAGCTCAAATAAGCAAAGAGAAATGACAGTCCATCATTACTATAAGACAAGAAGGTCAGTCAATACAGAACATTTCAAGAACTTTTAAAGTTTCTTCAAGTGCAGTCGCAAAAACCATCAAGCGCTATGATTAAACTGACCGCCATAAAAATGGAAGACCCAGAGTTTCCTCTGCTGCAGAGGATAAGCTCATTAGAGTTATCAGCCTCAGAAATTGCAGCCCAAATAAATGCTTCACAGAGTTCAAGTAACAGACAGATCTCAACATCAACTGTTCAGAGGAGACTGTGTGAATCAGGCCTTCATGGTCGAATTGCTGCAAAGAAACCACTACTAAAGGACACCAATAATAAGAAGAGTCTTGCTTGGGACAAGAAACATGAGCAATGGACATTAGACTGGTGGAAATGTGTCCTTTGATCTGGAGTCCAAATTTGATATTTTTTGTTCCAACCGCCGTATCTTTGTGAGACGCGGTGTGGGTGAACGGATGATCTCTGCATGTGTATTTCCCACTGTAAAGCATGTAGGAGGAGGTGTTATGGTGTGGGGGTGCTTTGCTGGTGACACTGTCTGTAATTTATTTAGAATTCAAGGCACACTTAACCAGCATGGCTACCACAGCATATTGCAGCGATACGCCGTCCCATCTGGTTCTGGCTTAGTGGGACTATTATTTGTTTTTCAACAGGACAATGACCCAACACACCTCCAGGCTGTGTAAGGGCTATTTTACCAAGAAGGAGAGTGATGGAGTGCTGCATCAGATGACCAGGCCTCCACAATCCCCGACCTCAACCAAATTGAGATGGTTTGGGATGAGTCGGACCGCAGAGTGAAGGAAAAGCAGCCAACAAGTGCTCAGAATATGTGGGAACTCCTTCAAGACTGTTTGGAAAAGCATTTCTGGTGAAGCTAGTTGAGAGAATGCCAATATTGTTCAAAGCTGTCATCAAGACAAAGGGTGGCTATTTGAAGAATCTCAAATATAAAATATTTTAATTTGTTTAACACTTTTTTTGGTTACTACATGATTCCATGTGTGTTATTTCATAGTTTTGATGTCTTCACTATTATTCCACAATGAGTAGGTCTTCTAAAACTTTTGACCGGTATTGTAGCTGTTATGGATTTACATCCTCTTTCTTATCATGGATTGAGAGTTACCTATCTAATAGAACACAGAGGGGTTTTCTTAAATGGAAGCCTATCTAATGCAAATTCGGTTGAGTGTGGTGTACCGCAGGCCAGCCGGCTAAGGCCATTATTGTTTTCTGTTTTTAATAATGACCTTCCACTGAACTTGAATAAAGCCTGTGTGTCTGTGTACACTGACACTAATGTATGTACACGTCAGCTATGACATTAAAATAAATAGCTGACACCCTTAACATAGAGGTCCAGTCAGTTTTAGAATGGTTAACTAGCAATAGGCTGGTGCTAAATTTCATACTAAAAGCATCGTTTTTGGGACAAATCCCTCACTCAACCCTAAACCTCATCTAGATCTATTGCTGAATAATGTGCCGATTGAGCAAGTTGAGGAAACTGCTGGGTGTAACCCTAGATAGCAAGCTGCCATGGTCAAAACATATAGACTCAATGGTTGCTAAAACGGGAACAGGTCTGTTGCTCTGCCTTCTTGACATCTAAAATCAACCAGACAGGTCCTACAGGCCCTAGTTTTGTTGCACCTGGACTACTGCCCAGTTGTGTGGTCATGTGCGGCAAAGAAGGACATAGGTAAATTGCAGTTGGTCCAGAACAGAGCAGCAAGTGTTGCACTTAGATGTACACATAGGGTGAATGTCAGTGGTATGCATGTCAATCTCTCCTGGCTCAAAATTGTGTGCGAGTTGTTGATGGTTAAAGCTACTGAACTGTCTGTCCAAGCAGTTGGCATACAGTTCGGACACTCATCGGTACCACACAAGACATGCAGCCAGACGTCTCTTCACAGTCCCCAGGTCTAGAACAGAGGATGGGAAACACACAGTATTAAATAAAGCCATGATGACTACATGGAACTCTCTACCACCCCAGGTAACTCAAACTAGCAATAAAACCAGATTAAAAAACCAGATTAAAGAACACCTTACGGCACGACGGGTACTGTGAAGAGACACAGACATTCTGATATATTTTGTATTGTATTATGTAGTGTTATGTACAGTATATGATGTATTTTATTTGTTGTGTTTTGTTTCCTGTTTGGACCCCAGGAAGAGTAGCCGCTTGGGATCCTAATAAAATACTATACTAAACCTTAAACCCACAGGACTGTGGGAGCGTTTTATGGATCCTGATCAGATGCAGAGCTCTGCCTGCAAAGAGCTGTATTACTTATCTCATGTTTAGCAAACAATTTGCATGTCTGTTCCTTGCCAAGTCAAAAGAGAGATTGCAGTTAGTTGGAAACCAGCCTGGTTATGCCAAAACGCATTGCATATGTAATAAACAGACAGTTAAAAAAATAAAAAGATCATGCTGACTGTGGTGTGTGTCGCTGCAGCCAACTGATGTGTTTGCAGCAGGGTCTGGTTGGGAGAGATAAGGATGTCAGGATGTTCTGCAGGCTTGCTCAGTAGAGGAAGAGACAAAAGTTTAAAGACCTCCTTTGATGTGATTTAAAAGTAATCTGCTTCGCTCAAAAGATGGCTCTTTAGTGATGTTGACGATGCAGTAAAAACAGTTTTGGAGTCACTACTCTCGCCTTTTACTTCAAAGTGCTTCTTGTTAAATGCTGCATCTAGAACTAGGGGTTAGCTTGAGAACTTCATATTCCGCCTCCTCATCCCTTCATCCTATATCCTTCTTTCTCTTCACAGGGAGCCTGGGAGTTCAGGGCTAATTGTTATCCAATTTAATTCCTTCTCCCATCACTGGACAGCTCCCCTGATATTGATTGTGCAGTGTGCTGCAACCATAACAGAGAACAGGGGATGGAGAAAAATAAAGAAAGAGGGAAGGAGAGGGATATAGGGGGTAGAGAGATTTGCATTTACAGTGGAACTGTTTTTACCCGGGTGACTCTGCTCCCAGGAGTCATAGAGGATTCCCTTTGATTGTGGAGGAGGAAGGTGGAGGAAATGGCATTTCCAATATCTGTCTCAACACTCTCTTACTGTATTCTCTTTTCCTCTCTCATCCCTTATTATTCTCTCTTCTCTCAGTTCACAGGAGTAAAGGAGTATTGCACATGCCATCTTGGAATCCATTAGGAGTCTCCTGTACAACATTATAAAAGACAGTACAGTGGTTGGTCATATCAATATTCTATTCTTATTCTTGTCTTACACTATATGTTATGTGGACACCCCTTCAAATTAGTGGATTTGGCTATTTCAGCCACACCCGTTGCTGTCAGGTGTATAAAATCGAGCACACAGCCATGCATTCTCCATAGACAAACATTGGCAGTAGAATGGCCCGTACTGAAGAGCTCAGTGACTTTCAACGTGGCACCGTCATAGGATGCCACCTTTTTAACAAGTCAGTTCATAAAATTTCTGCCCTGCTAGAGCTGCCCTGGTCAACTGTAAGTGCTGTTATTGTGAAGTGGAATCATCTAGGAGCAACAACGGCTCAGCCACGAAGTGGTAGGTCACACAAGCTCACAGAACGGGACTGCCGAGTGCTGAAGCGTGTAGCTCGTAAAAATCGCCTGTCCTCGGTTCCAACACTCACTACCAAGTTCCAAACTGCCTCTGGAAGCAACGTCAGCACAAGAACTGTTCATCGGGAGCTTCATGAAATGGGTTTCCATGGCCGAGCAGCCGCACACAAGCCTAAGATCACCATGCGCAATGCCGAGCGTCAGCTGGAGTGGTGTAAAGCCTGCCGCCATTGGACTCTGGAGCAGTGGAAACACTTCACCATCTGGCAGTCTGACGAACAAATCTGGGTTTGGCGGATGCCAGGAGAACGCTACCTGCCCGATTGCATAGTGCCAACTGTAAAGTTTGGTGGAGGAGGAATAATGGTCTGGGGCTGTTTTTCACGGTTCGGGCTAGGCCCCTTAGTTCCAGTGAAGGGGAATCTTAACGCTACAGCATACAATGACATTCTGTGCTTCCAACAGTTTGGGGGAAGGCCCTTTCCTGTTTCAGCATGACAATGCCCGTGTAGACAAAGCGAGGTCCATATAGAAATGGTTTCTCGAGATTGGTGTGGAAGAACTTGACTGGCCTGCACAGAGCCCTGACCTCAACCCCATCGAACACCTTTGGGATGAATTGGAACGCCGACTGCGAGCCAGGCCTAATTGCCCAACATCAGTGCCCGACCTCACTAATGCTCACGTAGCTGAATGGAAGCAAGTCCCCGCAGCAATGTTCCAACATCTAGTGGAAAGCCTTCCCAGAAGAGTGGAGGCTGTTATAGCAGCAAAGGGGGGACCAACTCCATATTAATGCCCATGATTTTGGAATGTAGTGTATTTTCCCAGTAACTGTAAGGAGGCTGAAATCTTGTTTTCAGTTAGTAAAGGAATACTGATAACTCCTTATTGAGTGGTCTTGATGAATTAAGCAGTGGTCAATTACAGTAATTTAGCAGGTCAACTTGATTAGTCTACCCCCTTAGGTTGTAAAAATAAATGGCCTTCTGTGACCAACATTTTTGGTTGGGATAAAATGGTCATACTGAGGGTAACATATTATGATATTAGCCAACTCTCACATCTCCAGAGCATCTACAAAAGGTGTGATCCCCAATGCATAGGATGAGTGAGTTATAGCCCAGAAAGACAGAGAGGGAAGGGGTGTACTAGTGGGGCAGAGCGTTGAAGACAGTCTCAGACATTCCATGACCTTGCCCAGAGAGACAAACTCAATGCAACTTAACTTTTTTACCCCAAAGGCTATTTTTAAAAGCCTCTTTGAAGTTGGCACTTAAAAGCTCTAATATAGCCCCTGAAGGAAGAGTCTAGTGTGGAAGGGATGTTCAGACTTTCAAACTGTGTGTGTGTGTGTGTGCGTGTGCGTGCACGGGCAGACGTGCAGTGGTTGAGCATCACTGTGGTTATGTGTGTGCCCGTATACATTTTGAATATCTGAATGTCATTGCCACTTTACCATTTCCTGCATGCAGAAATACTGTATAAGATAATGACAGACAATAATGTGTAAGCCTCCTCTTACTTCCTGCTCATGATGCACCAATACTGTTGGCACTAATCAATAATGTACAGAGTTAACATTATAACAAAGTGGCATGATAATTCTGCTAAAGATTTGACCTCCACCCACTTCCAGGCCGCTCACCTGCCAGATAAGTATTTATAACCCAGGAGTGGAACAATGGCACCCAGGCGGGCATGATTGATTGTATAAGAGAGAGGTCAATCCAAGCATTACAATGCAAGGAAAGCTTGGATGCCACTGCCCAAAATTCATGCATTATTCAGAAAATGAAGCAATGAGTAACAATGCTACTGTTTTTAATGTTGAAACATTTTCTCTTTATATTATACTCAGATTTACAGTGGGGGGTTACTGAACATAATTTACTGAACATTACTTTGGGTAGTTTCCTCTTATCATGGCATAATAACCCTTATCTAATACTCAATATTTACTTACCCATATATTGCATACAGAATTTGTAATGAGGGGTGTTGGACGGTTTGAATGCAGGTGTGATACAAAATCACAGCAACTAATATGGTTATCATTTAATTGGTGAATTCATGACTGAGATAAACCTTGCACTTTTCCTGGCTAAACTGAAAGGTCTCTCCCAGACTTGGGTTCAAATACTGTACAATTTCAAATATCTCAATTACTTTCACACAGTCGAAGTAAGTATTCAGATATATAATATTTGAAAAGACAAGTAGTTGAACATTTTAATGTATTTGGAAATACACTTGGAAAGTATTTGAAAATACTCAAACACACTGACTCAAACACACTCCCATGCACTTAACCCAGGTATATAAAAATATACTGAACAAAAATATAAACGCAACATGCAACAATTTCAACAATTTTACTGAGTTACAGTTCATAAGGAAATTAGTCAATTTAGATACATTAATTAGGCCCTAATCTATGGATTTCACATGACTGGGCAGGGGCGCAGCCATGGGTGGGCCTGGGAGGGCATAGGCCCACCCACTTGGGATCAAGGTCCACCCACTGGGGGGCCAGACCCAGCCAATCAGAATGAGTTTTTCCCCACAAAAGGGCTTTATTGCAAACAGAAATACTCCTGTTTCCTCAACTGTCCAGGTGGCTGGTCTCAGCCGATCCCTCAAGTGAAGAAGCCAGATGTGGAGGTCCTGGGCTGGCGTGGTTACATGTGGTCTGCGGTTGTGAGACCAGTTGTATGTACTGCCAAATTCTCTAAAACGATGTTGGAGTCGGCTTATGGTAGAGGAATGAACATACAATTCTCTGGCAACAGCTCTGGTGGACATTCCTGCAGTCAGCATGCCAATTGTACGCTCACTCACAAATTGAGACATCTGTGGCATTGTGTTGTGTGACAAAACTGCACATTATAGAGTGGCCTTTTATTGTCCCCAGCACAAGGTGCACCTGTGTAATGATCATGCTGTTTAATCAGCTTCTTGATATGCCACACCTGTCAGGTGGATGGATTATCTTGGCAAAGGAGAAATGCTCACTAACAGGGATGTAAAAAAATTTGTGCACAACATTTGAGAGAAATAAGCTTTTTGTGCGAATGGAACATTTCTGGGACAGTTTATTTCAGCTCATGAAACATGGGACCAACACTTTACATGTGCGTTTATATTTTTGTTCAGTATAGTATTTTAAATAAGTATTTGAAAATACTCTAATACAACTTGGTAGACTATTTGGTTTTTACAAATAACCATTCAAATACTCAAATAAAAGTACTTGCCAGGTAAAAGATAATCATTCTCTCCTAGAACAACACACTCCTAGTGGTGTGTGCTGTGTATACACCACAGTGCTACAACCACAGGCCAGCCAGACCCTGCAGCAGCTTATGCATAATGCAGACAAACTCTCACACCAAGTGTGTCTGGGTAAATTACATGGTAATCACCCCGCATGGCTTTAAGATGCTCCAGTCCACTACAGTGTCCTGCACACTGCTGTGGGGAGAGAGTCATCCATCGCCTGGACACTTTCCTCCCTGTAAATTGATAGCATGATGAATGACATCTTTACATGTGTAATTAAATTTTTGTAACTGGTGTCTGAGTAAACGTACAGACACACTAAGCAGTAAGGACTCATACAGGGTTACTATGATCAAAACCATGGCCTTTGGCTCATACTGTGTGCATAAGCAATTTTGCCCTACTTATGTGGTTGTTGTTGTCTGTCTTTGTATATTCCATTTAATTTGTGCACTACAGGGCCAGCCTGAGTGCATATGTTGCGCCTCCTTAGGCACACAGATGACCAGGAAGTAGACATGCACAGGTATGGAGACCATACAGTTCTTGTTAACAACTATGATATGCACCTAAGATAAGGACATCTACCTGTATGTCATTCTCACTATGTTTTTATCTTTGCTGCTTATAAAATGAGCAAAAATACCAAAAGATGTATGTTTTAAGTGGTTTGTTTTGCACTACAAAATAAATAATGTAGGCCTATCTCTCAAGGAGATTGGATTACTTCATGGACATATAGGATTGAATCGTTTTCCTGCCACGGAACAAATTTACCGTGCCAAAATGCATGAATGGTTGCGGCCGATTAGAGGACAGGAATGTGCGCTTCAGTGGGCCGCTGTAAAGTTTGAAGATACTTTTGAACTGTAGCGTGTTGAATGGACAATTGTGAATCTTTATTTTGTACTTTTTTTACGTTTAATTTGTATGGACAATGTAGGCCTGAGCTCCGAATGTAGGCCTGTATCATGTTAATTTCTCTGTTGTTAATAAGCCTCCATTGTGAGAAATTTGAAAATGTTCAACGAATACCATTTACTGAGACACCAACAGGGGAGTTGTACTGCTTAGCTTAGCTGGTGGGGGTTGGGGGCCCCGGTATGGTTGGACATGTTATATATCTAAAACAAGCCCAGTGGTTTACAGTGGCTTGCGAAAGTATTCACCCCCTTGGCATTTTTCCTACTTTGTTGCCTTACAACCTGGAATTAAAATTGTTTTTTGAGGGGTTTGTATCATTTGATTTACACAACATGCCTACCACTTTGAAGATGCAGAATATATTTTTTTGTGAAACAAACAAGAAATAAGACAAAAAAACAGAAAACTTTAGCGTGCATAAGGACTCATACAGGGTTACTATGATCAAAACCATGGGCTTTGGCTCATACTGTGTGCATAAGCAAAGTCAATACTTTGTAGAGCCACCTTTTGCAGCAATTACAGCTGCGAGTCTCTTGGGGTATGTCTCTATAAGCTTGGCACATCTAGCCACTGGGATTTTTGCCCATTCTTCAAGGCAAAACTGCTCCAGCTCCTTCAAGTTGGATGGGCTCCTGTGGTGAATGATGGACGCAGGAGTAAAATAACCGGATGCAGATTTATTCCTTCCAGACATACAATGCGCCTACAACGGCAATCGAAACAGGTACAGGGGAAACAATCCTCCCTGACCAAACACAGTCTCAGAAAATACAATAAATGTATTGACACAGGGGAAAATCAACCCTGGCAAAATAAATGAGAGAGTCTCTCAACCGAGTTACTCTCCTCCCACATAGAACAATCATTCACAAAGACAAGGGGGCAGAGGGAACACTTATACACAGACTAATTAGGGGATGAGCACCAGGTGTGTGTGATTGACAAGACAAGACAAGTGGAGTGATGAGAATGGGAGTGGCAGTAGCTAGTAAACCGGTGACGACGAACGCCGAAACCTGCCCGAACAAGGAGGGGAGGCAGCCTCTGCGGAAGTCGTGACAGTTCCGCTGGTGTACAGCAATCTTTAAGTCATACCACTGATTTTCAATTGGATTGAGGTCTGGGCTTTAACTAGGCCATTCCAAGATATTTACATGTTTCCCCTTAAACCACTCAAGTGTTGCTTTAGCAGTATGCTTAGGGTCATTGTCCTGCTGTAAGGTGAACCTCTGTCCCAGTTTCAAATGTCTGGAAGACTGAAACAGGTTTCCCTCAAGAATTTCCCTGAATTTAGTGCCATACATCATTCCTTCAATTCTGACCAGTTTCCCAGTCCCTGCCGATGAAAAACATCCCCACAGCATGATGCTGCCACCACCATGCTTCATTGTGGGGATGGTGTTCTCGGGGTGATGAGAGGTGTTGGGTTTGCACCAGCATAGCATTTTTCGTGATGGCCAAAAAGCTCAATTTTAGTCTCATCTGACCAGTGTACCTTCTTCCATATGTTTGGGGAGTCTCCCACATGCCTTTTGGCGAACACCAAACGTGTTTGCTTATTTTTTTCTTTAAGCAATGGCCTTTTTCTGGCCACTCTTCCATAAAGCCCAGCTCTGTGGAGTGTACGGCTTAAAGTGGTCCTATGGACAGATACTCCAATCTCCACTGTGGAGCTTTGCAGCTCCTTCAGGGTTATCTTTGGTCTCTTTGTTGCCTCTCTGATTAATGCCCTCCTTGCCTGGTCTGTGAGTTTTGGTGGTCGGCCCTCTCTTTACAGGTTTGTTGTGGTGCCATATTCTTTCCATTTTTTAATAATGGATTTAATGTTGCTCAGTGGGATGTTCATAGTTTCGGATATAATTCTTTATAACCCAACCCCGAGCTGAACTTCTCCACAACTTTGTCCCTGACCTGTTTGGAGAGCTCCTTGGTCTTCATGGTGCCGCTTGCTTGGTGGTGCCCCTTGCTTAGTGGTTTTGCAGACTCTGGGGCCTTTCAGAACAGGTGTATATATACTGAGATCATGTGACAGATCATGTGACACTTAGATAGCACACAGGTGGACTCTATTTAACTAATTATGTGACTTCTGAAAGTAATTGGTTGCACCAGATCTTATTTAGGGGCTTCATAGCAAAGGGGGTGAATACATATGCACGCACCACTTTTCCGTTATTTATTTATTTGAATTTTTTGAAAGAGTTATTATTTTCATTTCACTTCACCAATTTGGACTATTTTGTGTATGTTCATTACATGAAATCCAAATAAAAATCCATTTAAATTACAGGTTGTAATGCAACAAAATAGGAAAAAGGCCAAGGGGGCTGAATACTTATGCAAGGCACTGTATGAATTAAACATAAGTAGAGGGTCCAACATGAAATTGTATGTAATTAAGGGAGTTCTTGGCTTCACAACAATTATAGAATACTTTTTTTTTTACATGGGCTTAAGCCAGAGGCATGGAGGTTTGCTGAGACGCAAAGGCAACTATAGCCGTGAGCAGCAATGAACGAGGTTCACAGGATGACAGAAAGGACACAAGATCAGTTGGATAACAAAGCAAGCACTCTATCATGTAGGAACGACCTTAATTTATGTGCAATCAGTGAAAGCATTACTATGTTTATTTAAATCTGTTGGTGCACTCCACATTAGCATTCCAAAATACTTCAATAAATACTCACAGCTGTAATACGCTCACTGAGCAAGCGGCAGGACTTCCGGTTTCTCATTTTACCGAATAAAAGATCCATAATTTAAATCTAACATTAATTTGTATTAGAAAAAGTGTACTTTATCAATTGTTATTGCTCTAGTATCCTATGGTGCCACTGATGCCAATGACATCTATAGTGTCACCAACTGGTCTGATGCAGCCATAAAAGGTTGCAGTGACTTTTTATTCATACAGCTTCTAAGGACATATACATACAAATGTAGGATCTTAATTTGATCACTCTTTTGTTGCTGAATATTTTCCTGCACAGCAGGAAATGCAAACTTGTAGTGTATTTGAGTTTTAAAAAAAGCTTCTAAAGTTTGTCATTTCCACTTTGAAATGTCAGACTTTATTTACTCTAACGAAAAATGTATCAACCCCTACAAAAATGTCCATTAATTATATTCCACATAATAATAAACATTTTCTGTTGCTGCAGGATAATTTTTTCCTGCTGTAGCAAACGGGCTCAAATTAAGATCCTACATCTGTAAGGTTTACATACCAAATTTCATGGCCCCATGTCCATTGGTTCAGATCTAGTAGCCAGCTTTTGTTGCCCATGGTGGAATCGTCTGATCTGCTGGCTCCTAAAGCTCCTATGCAGTCTAGCTAATGCGCTAGCTAGCTAGCATGCCAAATTTGTATTTCGCTAGCTAGCTGAGCTGTTTTACAAGAAAATGGCTGAGATGACTCAAACTCTGTAGCTAGCTAGCTAGCTAGCAAGCCCTCCTCGGTGACAATGTTATTGGGGCGCGGGAATGTTAGATTTGTCTTTTAATTTTAAATTAACTGTCATTGAAGTTGGTGCTTACTACTGGTTTCAGATCCGAGGCGAGAGAAACTGTCCACCATGTTTTGTGTTTTGGTAAGGGCTCAGAGTGACGTCATGTACCCAAGAAGCCTACACCAATCACCCGACGGATATGAATGACTTTTAATCTGGGTATCCTATGAAAGGAGATTACGCAACCGGATTTGCGATAACCCAGCATCTCCCAAAAACAAAGGATTTTTAGCACATTTTAGCATATGTGACCCGTTTCAGGAAGCTAGGAGTATGTAGCACATCACTACTTCACAGGAGAGGCATTTGAATGTAGTTTCTTTTTTTTTTAATCAAAATGTGTTTTTTGGCAGAAATGCCTTCTGGAACATATGAACTTTCATGTGCCTTAATAAGAAACTTGTATGCCATCTGTAAATACAAATACAATTGTTAAATTACGAGCCTAGTGGGTTTAGCCACGGAAAAAGACAAGAACCTTCATGCTAGCCATGATTGGCTGAGATAATGCATGGGCTGGACATGCCAAGAGATGAGTTAGGATTGGTCTGTACTGTTAGCTAGCTAGCGAACGTTGGTTTGCTGGCTCGCTAGCTAATGTTACGTGTATGATTTGTGTAGTAATATTATTTGAATCTCAGAAATTCATTTGTATTGCTAATTATAGCCTAATATTAGCTAGCTAGCTAACATTGAACCTAGTTGGTTAGGTTTTAGCTACATGCAGATTCATACTACAGCATTCCATGCATGGTGGCTAGCTATGACAATCCGTTTGTACTGTAGCTATGGGTTCGGATTATGGTTCATTGTTTAGCTATCTAGCTAGCTACATGTCTAAACAAAAGACTCCACTTCGCTAGATGATTGCATGACCCATCAAGTTAGCCAGGTGTGTCTGGGGGTGATTACGGCCATCTATTGTATTTCATGAACATGTGTACATGTCTAGACAATAGTGACTCATCCACTTAGATAGATGTGGCTGTGGGTGGTTATAGCATTTCTTTAACATGACCCATCAATTTAGACAAGTGTGTCTGGGTAAGAATCATCTAATAATGATAAAATATGTATAAAATATTTGTATCTGGACACATTCCATTTTTTATATTTCTACTATGCAAATATGCAAGTAACCATTTCACTGTAACGTTTACACCGTCTGTATCCTGTGCATGTGACAAATAAACTTAGATTTTATTTGATATAGTGTGTGTTTACCAGAGACGGTAATGTGAAGAACAACATGACCTGCACCAAAGTCATATTAGGATATAGGCCAAGGACTAGATGAAGTATATTTTTACTACTACTTTTTGCTACTACTTTCACCACTTTTAGTGTAGTAAACAACCAAGGATTTCAAAACTAACTTACTCACTCTGTTTAGCACATGGCCTCACATATGAATCCTTAAAGAGATGGGTGGGGCTAAGGCTTAAGAAGGTGTGAACGATTCTGAAAGGGACAAAGAAGCGCTCTACCAAAACATTCAAGGGCCATTTTCTCAAAAGTGTGGTTACAAGTTCAACTTTCAAAGCAGAATTACTTTCGCATTGTTCCTCAACTGCATTGTATGATATAGCATTTTGTAGCTCTGAGTCTGTACTTTTATCCAATGTAAAAAACACCATTTAAAATGTTGCTAAATAAGACCGAATTGAGTTGGTTGGTCACATTTTAGCATAGTGTGGCCATCTTTGAATGAATCAATGTTATTTTCTCAAACTCTTTAGGGACAATTTTGAGTGAATCAGCATTTACTCTATGAGAAGATTTTTTATGATTATTTTAAGCATTAGCGTTAAATAGTTTCCTTCTTTTTTGAAGTTGCACTATGCAGAAATCGCTCCGCCATTTCCTGGTTGATAAAAGTCTAATAGTTTGCCTAATTTCAGTTTATGTGACAAAATAAACTAGCATAGTGTAGAGAATCATTATACCATCTAAACGGCTGTAAAATATATTTTAAATAACCAAAAATATTGTTGTTTCAGCTGTTTGAAGATAGTGTACAAAACAGAACGGAAAAGATGCAAAAACCAAATGTAAGAACGGGAGGCATAGAAATAGAGCACATAGAACAAAGCTACCGCTTCTTAGACTTGCTTTCAAGTAGAATGATAGATCTATAACTCACATTTCTATGTGAATTTGGTCAGGTCACCCAAAAAGTTAGATATTGACACTTTAAGATATCAATGCCAAACTTAAGATGGTTCATCATGGTAATGTCTTTGATGACCCTAAAAAGTTTAAATTTGATAGGCCATTATGAAGTGGATTTACAAAGACTTTTAATGGACAAGTAAAATCTGATTCTGATTTATCAATAACTCAGCCATCTCTTAACCAATCCCTTAGCTTTTCTCAAACAAAGTTAAAGAGATGAACCATGGGCCTACATACCGAATTTGGTGTTATGAGAATACAATTCTGAATGGTTTTCCAAAATGTCCAAGATGGAGGAAAATCTATCCTGACGGACCTTATGGGTCCTTGAGGCAAATTTGTTCAGCATGAGGAAAGACTAGCCTGAAGACTCACACTAATTTATTCTGCTGCTCTGTCGTTCGCTACATACTTTAGTCTGAGACTGCAATCATTGAAGTAATTTGTGGTTGAGACGAGGGGCATGAGGGGCGTTGTACAAAACAAAATCATCAGCGATTGGATCGTCTCTAACCAATCAGAGTATCATAGCCAATGACACATTCTCAAACTGCCGCTTTACCAACGTGTGTTCTGGCTCTAGCCCAAACCATCGGTTACTGGACCAATCTGATGGCCCCAAATGTGTTCGCATTCGGTGAAGAGTCGTGGAGGTACTCAGATCCAGACTCACTGAGTTGAAGAAACTAACGTCCGTGGGCGTCGTGTAGCTTTTGGCCGTAGCAAGGAGTCTGGGTAGCCAGGCAAAGGAAAGACACCAACATACAAAGTTTCAAGTCTCTAGATCCAACAGGGCGGCGGAAATGAGGGTTTAGGTGAGACTGCTTATAACAGCGCCACCTATAGGCCAATCGGTGCCATTCTTTTTGACCAAGTTACTCATCGCCTCTAGTTTCTGTGTGCCAAATTAGAAACAAGTTTAACTTTGCTGTGAACCCCTGATTACAGTATGAAAGGGAATGCACATACACAAATTAAAGTATTTTTACACTTCCATTTTCTTCTTAGATGATAAGTCCCCTATTTAGGGGACTTTGAATGGTTCTGGATTGGTTCCAGGGTCCAGTGCCTTATGCTGGGCATACACTAGTCGACTTCTAAAATCTTAACTTGGACGTGCTCACATTTCCCGATTTCCTTGTCCCAAATCTTTCATTCCGTCCATCATCAACCCCAGGACGTGGGTGCTCACACTACATGATGATTCCCTAGTTGATCCAGCCCTGCGTTTCTCGGTTGTCATAGGAAAAAAATGCTGACATGCAAACAGCGAGCTGCTTTGTTAGTGGGCACATTATTATGTGCAGAAACATAAAAACATATGGAGGTGCAGAATATGGACCTGCAAATGGTTGGGCATTGGGAATTGGAGGTAATATAACCGTTTTTATTAAAGTTATAGCCTATAGTTAGCATGCTAGATACTTGGCATTATCAACAGGCTAGCTAACCATCTTGTCTACAGTATTTTACTCACAAACCCAAGATTTATACTGTCTATGATAATATCCACTTTGCTTACCAGGTTGCTGAAGGGCAGAGGCTTTTTAATTCCAGCCTTTATCTTTTTGGTTTCTGTCATGGTAGGATGCAGAGGTAATATTGAAAAGGCTGCTGCATTCTTTCCTCTTCGCTGTCATTGTTTTGGTCTCACATGCTGATTGCTCATTGGCTATTGGCAGTAGTCCTTGTCCAATTGCGTCGTAGCACTACTCATACTACAAGATAAACGACCAACACTTCTGATGTGTCAGAAAATTATCCGGACATCCGACAGGGGTCTAGAGAAGAGAACAGCCATCATCGGTGCGTCCTTGACCTGCTCAAACTACGCGAGTCCCGACGCACTGTTCCTAGCCCAAGTTCATAGGATTTCACCCCAATCCCGAAAATGCGTCTGGGATGGCAAAAACGGGGCGAATTCATGACAAAATCCTATAGTATATGCCCGGCATTATAGTCTGTCTGCTTTCCACACCGAACATTTACATAGGGAGTAATCTGTCACATTTTCTGGCCTATCCAGAAAAATTATCGATTTCCTCTGCCTCTGAGCAACGGAGCCCAGCCTCATCTCGCTGTGATATTCATAGCCGGATTTAGAGCTCTCAACATGAAAAAATACTAAATCATTTCATAGAATTGAAACATAACCACTTTCTCTTGGTCACAGAGGGACGAAATCACTTTCTATGTAAAGCTGAAATTGTAACGAGCCTGCAGACATTCGAATGGTGTCTTTGCTTGACTCAGAGGACGCTTTGCAGAAGATGCTCTGTTGTCAGTTATATGAAATGGGGCCAAATTTGTACTGTCACTAAATATGATCATATTTATTTTACAGTTATAAGAAAGGTAAAATCTTATAATAAGTCGTTTATAATTTTATTGATACTATATTTAGAAAGCATTTCAGTAATTTCAAGCACTATTCCCCCACTTTTGTTGAATAGTAATATATGATTTTTTATATTTTCATAATATTTGTACTATGTACTTGAGCTTGTGTCCTCAAAAGTGAGTACACCTCAACAATTTATAATTTTTTTAAACCAGAAAGGTGAGTTCCAGACCTTTATAGAACTATGCATCATTACTAGTTATTGTTTATGGCCATCTCATGAAAAAGTATTACTTTTGTGTATATCTATTTAGGCAGAAATCTACATTTTGCCATAATGTTCAATTACAGTATGAAAGGGAATGCAAGGCACATATACTTAAATTAGTATTTTTACACGTCCATTTAGGGTTTGTTTCCTGAGCTACAGCTTAGCAAAGTTGAGCCAAACAATGGGACAAAATGGTTCTCTGGCACACGCACTGGGACAATTACAAATGTTGAAATGCTGTAAACAACAAAATAAAAAATAATGTGACCTAGTGACTAATGGACTTTCTTTTCACTAAGGTTTATCCATATTTTTACAGAAAGTTATAAAAAATAAAATGTATCGGCAACTATCCATCAACATGGATGGGAAGACTCAGAAAAGGAGTACATGTCACAAAGGGGTAAATCAACATATCTACATACTTTCCTCCAACTTGGGATGGCCATCTCTACATCAGCCAAAACTGTGACTTCTGCTGAGTTGCTTCAGAGAGAGGATATTGTATCATAGCAGTAAAATGTGTGGGTGGAAAGACAGTGTTGAAGAGCCTTGGACTGCTGCATGGATGTACCTGACCGTAGCACTGATCAAAAGCTCCTTCAGTTTTTCAACCTTCTACAGGCAGTTTGGAGGAGAGAGAACAAAGGGATCCTGTGCTTCCTCCTGACAGGATCAACGGACCTAGAGGGCCAATCTTTCATACTTGAGACTTCAGAACTTTTTCAGTCCCACATATCTGCCTACATCTAGTCTGTATCTGTTAGACCACATCAACGTCTGGAAGTTGAGGTGAGTTAAGGTGAGATGTTTCTCTGATATTCTTCCTGCCTATCATCCACGGCAATCAATGACCAGATACAGGATGAGGGATACACACACAGTGCTGTATCAGGGGAATATAACCTTGCCTTTCCTCCTCTGACCATCGCAAAGGGTGGCCCATAAGGTCAGTGTTTTGACTGTGCACGGAAAAAGCCATGGTAGCGAGTGTAACAAAAGCTCTTTCCGAGTTGTAAAGAATAAATGAATGAAGAGCGAGGTTCCCATCAGCCTAAAATGGGTATGTGAAATGGAGAACCATGGAGTTAATGATGAAGGCAGGCTTCAAAGCGATGTTAGAATCCATTATACCCTGACTTCCTTTTCTTCAACTGTAATTTCCACTTGAACCTGTGAGGATGAAATGGGGAAAGTGAGATGAAAAAGGGATATTGACTTGACAGCACTTATATGCATTGCCTGCATTGTATAAAATATATAAAAGAGATTTGGAACCCTGTCTTATCGAAATAAGTGCAGAAAGGCTCCTTCGCTAACATGGGCATACACACATGCACTGCATCTACATAGACTTGACTACCATTTTCACTTTCACCTGTAGGATCTGTCTTTCCATTTTATAGAAGGATTTCATGTTAACGCTGTGTCCAGGCAAAGACATTACAATGCATGGTTTTAGCTTACATTAATGCAAGAGACAGTCCCGTGTGGCTCAGTTAGTAGAGCATGGTGCTTGCAATGCCAGGGTTGTGGGTTCAATTCCCATGGGAGACCAGTATGGAAGGGAAAAAATGGTGTGAAAATGTATTCAACCACTACTGTAAGTTGCTCGGGATAAGAGCGTCTGCTAAATGACGTTAATGTAAATTTCCCCAGGTTGCATAAAGTCTTAGTATTGCAGCTTCTCCTTGATTTGTTTGCATAAAATTAGTCTATCAATGACCTGTTGCCCATTCTACTGTTGTCTCCCTTTTACTTTGGGGTTATGATTAACCTTTACTGATGAACTCATTCCGATGAACTCAACTTCAACAGTTGAAATGATTCACCGTGCTCAGTGCATTGAAGAGGTACGGTTTCAAGTGAAACATTTCTTCATTTTATGTACGTCTGCCTTAAATTATGTTGATGTTTCCTGCATCATGACATGGTATTCTATATACCTGTGGGGTCTTTCTGCATAACTAATCAAAAGCATTAGCATCTGGATGCACATTTTGGCAGCTTTGATGTAGCAGGTGTGTCATTCATTACAGCGTGGGCGGATGTTCCCACATACAAACCTAAGTATGGGGGATAGAACAAAAAACACAATAATACATTTGGTTTTCAAGGGCTTGGTTTTCACAACATAGCATAATCATAATCTATTTTATTACAACAGAGAGTTGTGTTTTGATATATAAATGAAAGAGGTGAAGTATCTTATTTTGGCTATAATTCATGTTGAAATGTCAAATAGAGTTTATCAGATTCAATTTGAGTTCTGGTTATAGGGGAAATTGTAGAAATGTTGTACAGTAGCACCTCAATTGGAGCTTGGACCAGGAACACTATATAATTTGGACACCTTTTTTACATCTGCATACACAACTGCTGCAAAAAAAGGATGGTAAACCAAAGGACATTGCATTGCTGTTGGTTTGAGGGTAAGGTCAGTCTACATCTGTGCACAACAAAATAATTAATTTCCCCTCTGTAACTGACACGAAAAAAGTCCTTGAGTGTCGACCAGAAGTGATTGTCCTCTAAACCAGAGATCATTACTGCAGAGAGGCCATTTGACTGGACCAAATATATATGCATGCAATCATACATGGAGCATTTATTTTATAAACAATTTATGATTAAACGCTTTACGAAGAAAAACACTGTTACCTCTACATAGAATATTGTGACCGAGATTAGAGAGTAATTTTGCTCCTTGAGAATAAATGAAGGGTTTAGTCATGAAAGAACATGCAGCTCCTTTCATGCCAATACAGTATTCAAAAGCTAGAAATCACTGCTTAAACGTTACTTTTTAATGTAGCGCAAGTCAATTTTCAATAGTTAAACATGGAGAAAAAGAAAACGATGGCACAAAACAGTTCTGTCTTTTCATCCTCATTTACCTAAAAAGCAGACAATGAAAAACACTTAAATTAAGATAAGTAAGAGATGAAGGATAGTAGGGAAAAACTGGTTTATGCGGGGTGTTCTGTCCATGATGTGTTAAATGAAAAGCTGAGTGTGTTAAGCAGATCAAAACAGCTGGTGGCCTACCAGAGGGCAAGGACAAAATGCATTCTGCCAATGTGGCGTTATATTACTGCATATAAACACCCAGCCGCTGTAGCAAAGTACAAATTAGTAGTACTACTCTCACGCTTGGAGTGAGAACTTTGAGGATAAATAGTGTAATATGTGGAGTGAGACTGACTGTAAGTACTACTTTATACAGGTAATGTCTTTTGGCTCCCTGGTATTCTAGGTCAGTTTAGGTAGAATTGCTTGACACTGCTTCTTTGGCCCCAAAGTGGCTTCATCCCTTCAAATCCTGTTCCTCATCCTTGTTGATGTGAAATGACTGGTTTGGTGACAGAAAAATGGCAAAAGATTAAGGACAAGCTAGTAAGACATAATGTAGTTAGTGACATGGTGAAGTGGTTGGGCGCTGGATATTTTGTGTACTGAGACCACAAGAGGGCACTGTGTGACTTGAATCGCTCCCTCCCACCATACTACAATCTTCACCTGGGTGATGAAGAGCAAATGGATCAGTGCATACAGGATCAGAAGGGAACCCACTTTTTCTGTTTCTGTGAATCTATCCTCTTACCTCCACACATTATTCTTCATCCTGCCTTAAATAACTGTAAATATAATAAAAGATGTATAATAATAATATAATATGCCATTTAGCAGACGCTTTTATCCAAAGCGACTTACAGTCATGCGTGCATACATTTTAGTGTATGGGTGGTCCCGGGGATCGAACCCACTACCTTGGCGTTACAAGCGCCGTGCTCTACCAGTTGAGCTACAGAGGACCAGATAGAGCGAGATAACAATCCCCACTATATGATCAACATGGTCAGATCAATGTTTGCCCAAATAACCTACAAACAGAATTGTAATTTGGAGGCACTTAAAGTGGAACTGACAGCGTTGTAACTACTTTGCAGATATGAAACAAACAGACAATCATAATATCAGTAGAACATGTCAAATTCCCAGTTTATGCTACAAAACTAACTTTATAAGAGGTTTTGAGAGTTTATATTCAACTCAACATTCCATGACGTACACTAAGGCATTGTTGGCAGAATAGATGGATACAGTTCAATGCATGATTAACATAATTCACCAATATATTTCTTGGTAGTCCAAAAAAGATTGCTATCAGGTTGTAAATCACAGCTGGCCTGGTACATTGTTTGCTGCCTCCATTCGGGATGCATTGTTTCAATTTCAATATTTTGGACAAAAACTGACAAATGTAACTAAGGCTGGGAATGTCAATACAATCAAACTAGCAAGGGCAATGATCACAAGTCAGTCATAACGTGGCTAATAGGCTAGTGTATCTATTTATGTAGCAAGCTAAAAACACAGAGCCTAACGTTAGCTAGCTAGCTAGCTGCTAGGAAGATCTCATGTCATGTCACTGTGTCACAGTGGCTGAGTGACTAACTTTTTCCCCTCATATCGTTTTCTTCGGTGGCTATACACAGCTAGAGATGCAGGTGTCATTTGATTATCTAGCAAGAACTTGAACGATTGTTATCCAGTTAGCATATCTCTTGCGTTCACAAATTCACTCTGGCTATCTACTCTGATTTCAGAGCACTCTTGTCTGAGTGTGCCAGAGCACAGAATAACTAATGAATTTATGAACACAACACCCGCTGAATATGACCGGTTTCAGTAAACGTAGGCATAAAAAATAATACAGTTGAAGTCGAAAGTTTGCATACACTTAGGTTGGAGTCATTAAAACTCGTTTTTCAACCACTCCACAAATTTCTTGTTAACAAACTATAGTTTTGGCAAGTCGGTTAGGACATCTACTTTGTGCATGACACAAGTAATTTTTCCAACAATTGTTTACAGACAGACTACTTCACTTATAATTCACTGTATCACAATTCCAGTGGGTCAGAAGTTTACATACACGAGATTGACTGTGCCTTTAAACAGCTTAGAAAATTCCAGAAAATGATGTCATGGCTTTAGAAGCTTCTGAAAGGCTAATTGACATCATTTGAGTCAATTGGAGGTGTACCTGTGGATGTATTTCAAGGCTTACCTTCAAACTCAGTGCCTCTTTGCTTGACATCATGGGAAAATCAAAAGAAATCAGCCAAGACCTCAGAAAAATAATTGTAGACCTCCACAATTCTGGTTCATCATTGGGAGCAATTTCCAAATGGTACCACGTTCATCTGTACAAACAATAGCACGCAAGTATAAACACCATGGGACCACGCAGCCATCATACCGCTCAGGAAGGAGACGTGTTCTGTCTCCTAAAGTGCAAATCAATCCCAGAACAACAGCAAAGGACCTTGTGAAGATGCTGGAGGAAACAGGTACAAAAGTATCTATATCCACTGTAAAACTAATCCTATATCGACATAACCTGAAAGGCCGCTCAGCAAGGAAGAAGACACTGCTCCAAAACCGCCATAAAAAAGCCAGACAACGGTTTGCAACTGCACATGGGGACAAAGATCGTACTTTTTGGAGAAATGTCCTCTGGTCTGATGAAACAAAAATAGAACTGTTTGGCCATAATGACCATCGTTATGTTTGGAGGAAAAAGGGGGTTGCTTGCAAGCCGAAGAACACCATCCCAACCGTGAAGCACAGGGGTGGCAGCATCATGCTGTGGGGGTGCTTTGCTGCAGGAGGGACTGGTGCACTTCACAAAATAGATGGCATCATGAGGAAGGAAAATTATGTGGATATATTGAAGCAACATCTCAAGACATCAGTCAGGAAGTTAAAGCTTGGTCGCAAATGGGTCTTCCAAATGGACAATGACCCCAAGCATATTTTCAAAGTTGTGGCAAAATGGCTTAAGGATAACAAAGTCAAGGTATTGGAGTGGCCATCACAAAACCCTGACCTCAATCCTATAGAACATTTGTGGGCAGATCTAAAAAAGCATGTGCGAGCAAGGAGGCCTACAAACCTGACTCAGTTACACCAGCTCTGTCAGGAGGAATGGGCCAAAATTCACCCAACTTATTGTGGGAAGCTTGTGGAATGCTACCCGAAACGTTTGACCCAAGTTAAACAATTTAAAGGCAATGCTACCAAATACTAATTGAGTGTATGTAAACTTCTGACCAACTGGGAATGTGATGAAAGAAATAAAAGCTGAAATAAATCATTCTCTCTACAATTATTCGGACATTTCACATTCTTAAAATAAAGTGGCGATCCTAACTGACCTAAGACAGGGCATTTTTACTAGGATTAAATGTCAGTAATTGTGAAAAACAGAGTTTAAATGTATTTGGCTATGGTGTATGTAAACTTCTGACTTCAACTGTAGTTAGTCACGAACACTCTAGATAACATGTAAACAGCCTAGCTAACCAACTCTGCTAGGGCGAGTAAAATGGTCAGAGTGAGGTGTTCCCTCATTTGACTCTGGAAGTAGCTAGCTAGAAAGCTAGCCAATTTTAGCCAGTTAGCTTGGGTGCTTGGTTGCAGGCAAGCTGCAGAAGGCCGAGTAGGCTACAATTCCCCATTGTTTATTAGTGCAATTTTGACGGCCAACTAGCTGAAACAGTTTGAGACTTGTTTACCTAATGTTCCTTCATTAGATATTAGCTCATCTTGCTCTGGCTAGCATTAGTTATTGATCTTGCTGTTGTTGATGTGCATAACTGAGGGAGAGAGAGCCTACAGTGGGGAAAAAAAGTATTTAGTCAGCCACCAATTGTGCAAGTTCTCCCACTTAAAAAGATGAGAGAGGCCTGTATCATAGGTACATGTCAACTATGACAGACAAAATGAGATTTTTTTTCTCCAGAAAATCACATTGTAGGATTTTTAATGAATTTATTTGCAAATTATGGTGGAAAATAAGTGTTTGGTCAATAACAAATGTTTCTCAATACTTTGTAATATACCCATTGTTGGCAATGACACAGGTCAAACGTTTTCTGTAAGTCTTCACAAGGTTTTCACACACTGTTGCTGGTATTTTTGGCCCATTCCTCCATGCAGATCTCCTCTAGAGCAGTGATGGGGCTGTCGCTGGGCAACACGGACTTTCAACTCCCTCCAAAGATTTTCTATGGGGTTGAGATCTGGAGACTGGCTAGGCCACTCCAGGACCTTGAAATGCTTCTTACGAAGCCACTCCTTCGTTGCCCGGGCGGTGTGTTTGGGATCATTGTCATGCTGAAAGACCCAGCCACGTTTCATCTTCAATGCCCTTGCTGATGGAAGGAGGTTTTCACTCAAAATCTCACGATACATGGCCCCATTCATTCTTTCCTTTACACGGATCAGTCGTCCTGGTCCCTTTGCAGAAAAACAGCCCCAAAGCATGATGTTTCCACCCCCATGCTTCACAGTAGGTATAATGTTCTTTGGATGCAACTCAGCATTCTTTGTCCTCCAAACACGACGAGTTGTTTTTACCAAAAAGTTATATTTTGGTTTCATCTGACCATATGACATTCTCCCAATCCTCTTCTGGATCATCCAAATGCACTCTAGCAAACTTCAGACGGGCCTGGACATGTACTGGCTTAACCAGGGGGACACGTCTGGCACTGCAGGATTTGAGTCCCTGGCGGCGTAGTGTGTTACTGATGGTAGGCTTTGTTACTTTGGTCCCAGCTCTCTGCAGGTCATTCACTAGGTCCCCCCGTGTGGTTCTGGGATTTTTGCTCACCGTTCTTGTGATCATTTTGACCCCACGGGGTGAGATCTTGCGTGGAGCCCCAGATCGAGGGAGATTATCAGTGGTCTTGTATGTCTTCCATTTCCTAATAATTGCTCCCACAGTTGATTTCTTCAAACCAAGCTGCTTACCTATTGCAGATTCAGTCTTCCCAGCCTGGTGCAGGTCTACACTTTTGTTTCTGGTGTCCTTTGACATCTCTTTGGTCTTGGCCATAGTGGAGTTTGGAGTGTGGCTGTTTGAGGTTGTGGACAGGTGTCTTTTATACTGATAACAAGTTCAAACAGGTGCCATTAATACAGGTAACGAGTGGAGGACAGAGGAGCCTCTTAAAGAAGAAGTTACAGGTCTGTGAGAGCCAGAAAACCTTGTGAAGACTTACAGAAAAGGTTTGACCTTTGTCATTGCCAACAAATGGTATATAACAAAGTATTGAGAAACTTTTGTTATTGACCAAATACTTATTTTCCACCATAATTTGCAAATAAATTCATTAAAATCCTACAATGTGATTTTCTGGATTTTTTTCCCTTAATTTGTCTGTCATAGTTGATGTGTACCTATGATGAAAATTACAGGCCTCTCTCATCTTTTTAAGTGGGAGAACTTGCACAATTGGTGGCTGACTAAATAATTTTTTTCCCCACTGTACCTTCCTACCTTTTCATGGTTTTTATTTTATTTTTTATTTTATTTATTTATTTAACCTTTATTTAACCAGGTAAGCCAGTTGAGAACAAGTTCTCATTTACAACTGCGACCTGGCCAAGATAAAGCAAAGCAGTGCGATAAAAACAACAACACAGAGTTACATATGGGGTAAACAAAACATAAAGTCAAAGTACAACAGAAAATATATATACAGTGTGTGCGAATGTAATAAGTTATCGAGGTAAGGCAATAAATAAATAGACCATAGTGCAAAAATAGTTACAATTTCGTAATTAACACTGGAATGATAGATGTGCAAAAGATTATGTGCAAATAGAGATACTGGGGTGCAAATTAGCAAAATAAATAACAATATGGGGATGAGGTAGTTGGGTGGGCTAATTTCAGAATGGCTGTGTACAGGTGCAGTGATCGGTAAGCTGCTCTGACAACTGATGCTTAAAGTTAGTGAGGGAGATAAGAGTCTCCAGCTTCAGAGATTTTTGCAGTTCGTTCCAGTCATTGGCAGCAGAGAACTGGAAGGAATGGCGGCCAAAGGAGGTGTTGGCTTTGAAGATGACCAGTGAGATATACCTGCTGGAGCGCAGACTACGGGTGGGTGTTGGTATGGTGACCAGTGAGCTAAGATAAGACGGGGATTTGCCTAGCAGTGATTTATAGATGACCTGGAGCCAGTGGGTTTGGCGACGAATATGTAGTGAGGGCCAGCCAACAAGAGCGTACAGGTCACAATGGTGGGTAGTATATGGGGCTTTGGTGACAAAACGGATGGCACTGTGATAGACTACATCCAATTTGCTGAGTAGAGTGTTGGAGGCTATTTTGTAAATGACATCGCCGAAGTAAAGGATCGGTAGGATAGTCAGTTTTACGAGGGCATGTTTGGCAGCATGAGTGAAGGAGGCTTTGTTGCGAAATAGGAAGCTGATTCTAGATCTAACTTTTGATTGGAGATGCTTAATGTGAGTCTGGAAGGAGAGTTTACAGTCTAACCAGACACCTAGATATGTGTTGTCGTCCACATACTCTAGGTCAGACCCGCCGAGAGTAGTGATTCTAGTCGGGTGGGCGGGTGCAAGCAGCGTTCGGTTGAAGAGCATGCATTTAGTTTTACTAGTGTTTAAGAGCAGTTGGAGGCTACGGAAGGAGTGTTGTATGGCGTTGAAGCTCGTTTGGAGGTTTGTTAACACAGTGTCCAATGAAGGGCCAGATGTATACAAAATGGTGTCGTCCGCATAGAGGTGGATCCGAGCGTCACCAGCAGCAAGAGCGACATCATTGATATACACAGAGAATAGAGTCGGCCCGAGAATTGAACCCTGTGGCACCCCCATAGAGACGGCCAGAGGTCCAGACAACAGGCCCTCCGATTTGACACATTGAACTTGACATATTTGCAGAAATCCATTCAGGTGTATTTTGTGGCTTTTGGCGAATGCGTTCTAATGATTTAAAGTCACGCTGTTGCAACTGCCTGTAAACACACAGCAGTTCAAAGTAAATGATGGCAGGCCAGTGTGGCAAATGGCTTGTTTGCATAAAGGCCGACTGTAGCTATGATTGGCTATGGTGCACCGGTCTGCGTAGAATCCGGTCCTGGATGAGACAGATGTTTTTATTAGGTTTTATTTACTCCAGTGTCTATTAACTGTCCAAACGCACGGCCTCTTTCCCACTCTGTATTGCTATAGATATTTCCCAAACATTCTAAGAATTTATGAAAACCTGAAAATGACCATGTCTAAGTGCTCTCTTGTCATAAAATGTTTTTAAAAGTGTAATATTCTTCCTGGGGGTGTATATGAACAGATTTTAATACGATTTCATATTGCTAAAATGCTGTCAGTTCCACTTTAACTCTTTGTATAAATCATATTCTTATTATTCCAGAGCCCTGTCCTCTGATTGTGTCTTAGTTCATGCTCTACTTCCATGTCCCGCACTTTCACCTTGCCTTGTACTATAACTTCTGATGCATGTGGGAAGATTACAGAGTGCTTTTCCACCTACTGTATGGATAACGGATAATCCACACACACAAGTGCGTTCCTCGCTACTTTAATACCCTTGTTCTGTCTCTCTCTCTGTTACAGCTTTACTTTAATCCTCCAACAGTACTTTTATTTTGTTTGTGTATTTCTTTTAATTATTATTTTCTATGTGGTTTTCATGCAGCTGAGCTATCCGCCAGGACTCACACCTTTATTTTCTCACTGTCTTACTCTGCCTGCCCAGAGGCATACTGTACATTATGCAAGTACTTCAATGGGTTTCTGGGGACTGGGTGGAGGTTGTTCAAAAACGAATGCTTTGGCCCACAGCACCAATTGTGCATTATTCACCACACAGAGATATACCTAATAAGATAATGTGCCAGGTTCATTACTATTTTATAATTTTATCATCAAAAGTTAGCCCCTTTGTAAACGCTACAATACAGACACTAGAGCAGATAAAAAAAGAAGAAAGGTGTTTGTGTGTGTACATATGTTTATGTTTTTATATCACTGATAAGACTGATGCTCTGCTCTAGTGACGGTCTTTGAATTCTAAAGCTGCTTACATTAATTAGAATGCTTTCCATCTTCATAATTATCCTGCTCTTGCTAAACAAGCAGCTGAAAGGAATAGCAGTTGCTCAGGATAGTGGATCATTGAAAGAAAATCATAAATTGATCACAATTTCTGATCCTGTTTTTCTGCATCCGTTCCATCTATATGACCTTTGCTAGAGAGCCAAGGACAAGGTTACTCAGAGATACAGAGATGGTCTCAGAGGAAATGATAGGAGTCTTTAAAGGGCACAGAGATTCACCCCTATAGTACAGCAGTTGAACATTCATGTTTTCCACAAAGGTCAGGAAATCCCCAGCCTTTAGAGATTGAGTCATAACCCACTGGGCACAAACTGGTTGGATCAACGTTGTTTCAATGTAATTTGTCAATATATTGTGACATTGAATATATGTTTGAAACACATTTGTATTTGAAAAAATAAATCAACCAGTACTGTTTTCATATCATTTCAACCAACGTTGCAAACATTAAAATTAGCGTAAAACTTCAGTTTAAATAAAATGACTTAACCTGACTAACAGGTTAACATCAATCTAATTTCAACATAATCATCAACACTATGTATACGTTGACATTTATTTGAAAATTCCATGTAGAATGGTTAAAAATCTCACATAGAATCTACGTGGAAATTGCAACACAATTCATGTCGTGTTGTAAATATGTTGAACATGCAACATCAGATCCACGTCACCTTTTCAGCATATTTTAGATGTTGACATTTTTACATATTCTCACTGTTTAATCAATGTCTGTTTTTCATCCTATATTCAATATATATATTGGGTGGTTGAAATTATGTTGAATTTCATATTTGTTTAGACATATTTTATTTGACCTTGTTTCAATGTTGATAGTAAAATGGTATGTTTGAATCAACGTCATTGTTTCAACGTCATACCATCAACCTTAAAAAATAGATACCTGTCTGAACAGTACCCCTTATATACCAGTAGGAGTCAATGTACTTCAGTGAGAACTAGCCTATCATCCAGATACGTTCCTCTATGTACCCTGCTTAACTTCGGAAACAAACAGTGTTAATGTCTGCTGAGCTATCACGTCAACACATATAGCTACTGATCAGCTTCCATTCTCATTTGCGTAGCTATGAGCTACCTTAACATTGAATAGTTGAACGTAATTCCTCTAACTTGTTTTACACAACCTATGTGAAAGTACATTTGGAGTGAGGTTGACTTTATGTAGGCTACGTTCAGTGTAGTCTGATTTTCCCAAAGGACACCATAATTTCAGCATGTAGCTAGGTATACTATCGTTCATTCATTATTGATCTTCAGAAGTTTAGAAGTAGTTACCATTAGTCCTATAAATAAACATTTACCTTTGGATATTGTCTTTTATGAATATGTTATTTATAATATATATGGATTAAACAATATCCAAATGTAAATATTATGTTTTGTGATTTAGATTGCATGAAGCGTTGCCACTAGTGAAAAAGGTGTCTTGTCAAAATGTTCACGACGTCGTCTGACAGCTGCACCCGATTGACCTGATTGCCTTATTAGTATGGGTAGCCTACAACAATTAACACAGAACACAACCAATTTCAAGCTAATCAAACCGTGTGGAGAAGACTAGGTATAAATGTCACCTATAAATGCAAATGGAACTTAGTTTGGTTGTTTGGATTACTGCAAGTTAGCTATGGCTTCTCATAAACAGTGGTGAAAATTCCATGCAGATGTTTTAGCTCCGGCAGAGTCTAGAAATAATGGAACATCTGATATTTCTACTGAAACTAGTGTAGATAGTAATCTGAGTGACACCTCCTCTAGTGTTACAAGTGATTGTACTGAAAGGTTGTTTGATAGTGATGAGATTGAGAGGTCGTCTGATAGTGTAGTGTGTGAAGCAGGATCTTCTCAAACTGCAAGAAAGGGTGCTATATGTGTGAAGCTGGCATCTTGGGCTAATGAAAACAACCTCACCAAGGGTGCAGTAAGTAGTTTATTGGTAATTCTCAGAGAAGAGGGGCTTAATGTTCCAAAAGATGCACGCATACTTATGCATACACCCAGAGAGTACAACACTATTGAGAAATGTGAGGGTAATTATACATATTTTGGTGTTGAGCAGGGTATAGTGAATGAAGACTCTGGTTGAGCATCCAGATTTCATCGAGGATTCAATAGATTTGAAAATCAACGTTGGTGTTCCTCTCTTCAAATCATCCATCTGCCAACTTTGGCCTATTTTATGCAGTTTTAATGAGTTCCATCCATTTGTTATTGCCTTATTCTGTGGAGAGGCTATGCCAGTACCTGTGGATGATTACCTGAGTGATGTCCTGAGTTGAAGGTGCTCCTGGTGCTCTCCCTCAACGTGATCAAGACAAAGGACATGATCGTGAACTACAGGAAAGGAGGGCAGAGCACGCCCCCATTCTCATCGATGGGGCTGTAGTGGAGCAGGTTGAGAGCTTCAAGTTCCTTGGTGTCCAAATCACCAACAAACTATCATGGTCCAAACACACCAAGACAGTCGTGAAGAGGGCATGACAATGCCTATTCCCCCTCAGGAGACTGAAAAGATTTGGCATGGGTCCTCAGATCCTCCAAAACAAATGATTGTCCCACTAAACCCAAACCAGATGGGATGGCGTAAGCTCGCAGAATGCTGTGGTAGCCATGCTGTTTAAGTGTGCCTTGAATTCTAAATAAATCACAGATAGTGTCACCAGCAAAGCACCCCCACACCATAACACCTCCTCCATGCTTTACGGTAGGAAATACACATGTGGAGATCATCCGTTCACCCACACTGCGTCTCACAAAGACACAGCGGTTGGAACCAGAAATCTCAAATTTGGACTCCAGACCAAAGGACACATTTCCACCAGTCTAATGTCCATTGCTCGTGTTTCTTGGCCTTGCTTGTGTTTCATGTCTCTTCTTCTTATTGGTGTCCTTTTAGTAGTGGTTTCTTTGCAGCAATTCGACCATGAAGGCCTGATTCACACAGTCTCCTCTGAACAATTGATGTTGAGATGTGTCTGTTACTTGAACTCTGTGAAGCATTTATTTGGGCTGCAATTTCTGAGGCTGGTAACTCTAATGAACTTATCCTCCTGCAGCAGAGGTAACGCTGGGTCTTCCATTCCTGTGGCGGTCCTCATGAGAGCCAGTTTCATCATAGCGCTTATGGTTTTTGAGACTGCACTTGAAGAAACTTTCAAAGTTCTTGAAATGTTCCGTATTGGCTGACATTCATGTCTTAAACTAATGATAGACTGTCGTTTCAATTTGCTTATTTGAGCTGTTCTTGCCATAATATGGACTTGGTATTTTACCAAATAGGGCTATCTTCTGTATACCAGCCCTACCTTGTCACAACACAACTGATTGGCTCAAACACATTAAGAAGGAAATAAATTCCACAAATTAACTTTTAAGAAGACACACCTGTTAATTGAAATGCATTCCAGGTGACTCTCTCATGAAGCTGATTGAGAGAATGCCAAGAGTGTGCGAAGCTGTCATCAAGGCAAAGGGTGGCTATTTGATGAATCTCAAATATAAAATATATTTTGAATTATCCAGAGCGACTTACAGTTAGTGAGTGCATACATTTTCATACTGGCCCCCCCCCGTGGGAAACGAACCCACCACCCTGGCGTTGCAAGCGCCATGCACTACCAACTGAGCTACAGGGGACTTCAATTACCTCGACTAACCTGTACCCCTGCACATTTACTCAGTACAGGTACCCCCTGTATATAGCCTCGTTATTGTTGCTCTTTTATTTTTTTACTTTAGTTTATTTTTCTTAACTACATTGTTGGTTGAGGGCTTGTAAGTAAGCATTTCACGGTACGGTCTACACCTCTTGCATTCGGCGCATGTGACAAATAAAAATTGATTTGGTTTCAGGTATCAATCTGAGAAATAGTCATTACCATTTCACAATCAAAGCTTTTCTTTGTGATGCACCAGTGCGAGCCATGCTAAAATGCATCAAATCCTATACAGTACTTTATATTTTGCATTCGCAATGTCAGATTAAAGGCTCTTGGAACGTAAGGATAGTGTTGCACTCTGAGGGGACACGTCCAGAGAGAAATAATGGTAAATTCAATAACTTTGCCTACATGGCTAGCCATCAGGTAGCCACATCTCTATTGATAGACGCTGGAGTTTCTTGTATTTCAGTGTTTCTATTAGATTATATGCATGTGGTGTGCTTGGGTGTCATGAGGATGTTGATTTGCCTTAAACGAGGCCCTAGAACCTGCACACTGTCCTCCTCTGATAACCAAGTTGTCAGAAGCTCTAATCTCCTTTCTAGGCTTATTGCCAAAATAATTTGCCCGACAACCTCAGTCACTGGCAGAACTTGACTGATAGAAGGCCACTGAGTACAGGCAGTTATTTCTCTACACAGGTCCCATAGTATTGAAGGATGTTTCCAAAAAGGTCTATCACCACCGTATGTCCTTCAGTGTAGGCATGTCAATTTTGCTACATTCAGATGACAGTTGACATTACCTTGCTTATGCCAAAAAGCTGCTGATGCACTGTTGAGATGAGCAAGAGTGTCTATGGTGATACATTTACAGTGTACAATGTACAGTTGAAGTCAGAAGTTTACATACACCTTAGCCAAATACATTTAAACTCAGTTTTTCACAATTCCTGACATTTAATCCTACTAAAAATTCCCTGTCTTGGGTCAGTTAGGATCACCACTCATGTCAGAATAATAGTAGAGTGATTTATTTCAGGCTTCAATATATCCACATAATTTTCCTTCCTCATGATGCCATCTATTTTGTGAAGTGCACCAGTCCCTCCTGCAGCAAAGCACCCCCCACAGCATGATGCTGCTACCCCCGTGCTTCACGGTTGGGATGGTGTTCTTCGGCTTGCATGCGTCCCCCTTTTTCCTCCAAACATAACGATGGTCATTATGGCCAAACAGTTCTATTTTTGTTTCATCAGACCAGAGGACATTTCTCCAAAAAGTACGATCTTTGTCCCCATGTGCAGTTGCAAACCGTAGTCTGGCTTTTTTATGGTGGTTTTGGAGCAGTGGCTTCTTCCTTGCTGAGCGGCCTTTCAGGTTATGTCGATACAGGACTCGTTTTAACAAGAAATTTGTGGAGTGGTTGAAAAACAAGTTTTAATGACTCCAACCTAAGTGTATGTAAACTTCTGACTGAAAGTGTACATGGTCTCACTCACTGAACATGCCATCAAAAGCCCACATAATCCATTGGTACAAGTGGCGAGGCAACTGTCTGAATCAGGCCAAGTGAAACATACTGCAAAGAACATCCAACCATACATCAAGAATAACATGCAAGATGGTTGCCTCCTCCAGGACAAATATGTGTTTGTCAAAGAAATAAGAGACGATGGAAACCTTGTCTGTGATGTCATGCACCATACTGGCAACTTCTTAATTCTTCCATGTGCCTCCAAAGAATTCAACATCGCAAGTATCTCAAATATCTGCAAATGCAAAAAATACCACCCGAGGTATATACAGCAAGGCTGTATCTGCCCTATCATAGGCAATAGATAGTGATTCCTATGTTGCATAGTTTTGCCACAGATCAGATCTATTGGAATAGTTTGGTTTGCAATTATGGCTTATATTATATTGTCTAATGTCCATTTCCCCAGGTTCTAATCTCAGAGGATGTGGGCCAGAGCAGTGTGGATGGAAAATAAGAAGGAAGTAGGTGTTATTCCAGAGCATTGGATCAAAGTCCAAACTGTGTAGTAGCCCCCAAATAAAAGCAATAAAGGATAGGTCCACACCCTCTTTGAAATGGAAGGCATTTCAGCTTCTGAGGATAAAACGGACATAAGTTAAATAAATACTGCTGGTTGTTAAAAAATTTCAAAACCTCACCCCACCATTCAGAATCAAAACCGCAATGTGACGATGTCGAAATCACCGAAGCCAGTGAAGTGGAGGAGATCGCCAAGAGAAACCCGATGAAAACTACATTCAAATAATTTAACTGGTATGTTTAAACACAAGTTGACCGTTTGTGTACATTCAATTTACTTGGCATGGTTTTTATGTATATTGTTGTTTAGAATCGCATGAGGAAAGTAATCTCCCACCTCCAGACACTACTGCCTCCTAGGTATGTATGGTAGCTGATTACTAATCGACCCCTTGTCCCTAAACCCTAGTCACTGAACAACCACCTTGCCTTTTGATAGACTGGAAGGACCATTTACCGTATTACTTTAACTGACCCTTTCAAATCTACAAGCCTGGGGCTAGTGGGAAGGTAGCCTCAACCCAGACTGAATCACTTCATGTTTCGCTATTGTTAGTGTTGTGAAACAAACGTGAAACTGAGCTGAAATCTGTATATTTCCAGGCTAGGGGATTGGGAGGGTAACTTTGGCATGTTGTCCAATTTTGGTTGAAAGTTTAGTCATGTATTTAGGTTGATTTAAGTCTCCATCCACTTCAATAAAACTGAAATGCATGACGTGTGTAGAAAAGGCAACGTAAGCAAACTCCTTATTCTAGATCATTGTATTGAGAAAGGTATTCTAATTGTAAAAACATTTGGCATGATGTTATCCAATCTTTTATTGCAGATAATCACCTTGGTCTCTCACATGGCTTAACCCTGGAGCATGAGGGCTAGAGGTCTACTTCTGCCTTAATTGAGGGATCCTCCTCAACAAATCACTACAAAGGATCCAACCCTTTTCCTGTGACAGACGCAAGTATGAAACTCTCCATTTAATTTTTTTTTTTTAAAGTTTGGTAGAAATTAGATTGTTTAGGTTGCCTTACAAATGTGTGTAGAAAAATGCTGAACGTTATTTTACGTTTGCATGTGTAATTTATTTTAGTCCTACCCAAGCCCCCACTAAAATCTTCTCTGACGCGCCAGAACCTGTGCTAATGCCACTAAGAAGTGAAATAATAAAACGCCCTGCATTGCCACCAAGTATTGGTGGAGAGGGGAAATGGCAAAGTAAAACACCACGCAAGCCAACAAGTGATTAGTGACGAGGACCCTTCAAAACGCAAGCCAACCCCTTATTCTCATTCTTGATCGCCGTATTTGAGAAAGGCTTTCTAATTGTACCAAGAAATGCCATGTTGTCCAATATTTTACTGGAGAGAATCGTGAGCCGTCATGCTCCAGGGATGGGTCATGTGGGAGACATGTCTCCTTCTGCTTCTTCAGATGAGATCCCCTCACCAAAGCGCTGCAAAGGCTCAGAGCCTTTTCCTATGCTGGAAACAAGAATGACATTTTTTTTAAACCATTTTTTATGATATGAAATTAGGCTGTTATGTTTGGAAGTGAACAAATGTAAACTACTTTGTATTAGAATTTCTAAAGAGTCCTATATCTCCTTTGTGAGACCGGTGACCTTTTCAAAGGACAGTCGTCTGGTTGAGGAATTCGAGTTCAACATGAATGAGACTGAAGATTTACTAAAGATGGAAGAGCAGCTAATGGACAATGATTTTTGAAAATACATGGTGAGAAATTATGAGTTGAATGACATATTGCCATGTAGTACTGGATGGGGAAAATCCTGTACATGTGCAATGCAATAGTGTCCTTTTGTAAAATTAAAGATATCTCAAAGCTGGGTGGAACACTACCATATTTGTTTAACTTTTAAATGAGTTCATGGTGTGTTGTTGTAAAGTACATATTTTGTGTCCTATACAGAACCCTGACAAACGGTCTCGTGTCAACGATGAATATGAAAGGAAACAAAGGGAAGAGTGCCTTTTTAAGGACTGTAACCTTTGCAGTGTCATTATAGGTACAGTGGAGTCCAAATCATAACGTTTTACAAAACATTTGAATAGCTAATCTAGCTAATATTTGTTTTCCCCCTTTTAAAGCAGGTGTGAGTCTTGGCGAAACAAAGGCTCGATACAGAAATACTACAGGTGACGTCAACCTGCCTGAAATATGCACCTCATTGGCCCGCCCCTTACTCATGGGCGAGCCAATGAGTAAGGGTATGAAAGGGTTCTTAAGTTAAAAGCGTCAAAGCCTGTTCCGACAGTGGCTTTTTTTGGTTTATTGTATATGTAATTTGTGTTTCCAGAAGCCTGTGTAAGAAATGCACATCCATTGACTCTCACAAAAACATTTGCATACATTTTTACTTGGACAAACGTTTACACAATGCTGTTCAAAGATACTGCTATTTGTTACACAGAATGACAATAGCCAACAGTAGTAGAGACCCTAAGTCTGGAAGATACAATTCTACTCTTGGTGCAAAATGTATTCTACATATCAAGGTGCTTTTCAAGTGTGCAACATCAAAGGTCCTGGTTGATAGTTCGTTTTCCTATTCTTAGCTCAGGCTCTTATCCTTATTTAATGTAAAGAAGCCTACATCACAAAATGGCAACTACTTGTAAACATCTAATCAACACACTTCATGGATTGGTGATAATCACTGTTGAATTCATGGTGTGTTTGTCAAATCAGATCACGTGTTCAAACTCAGTCAAATATTTATATGTAGTTGAATTATGGCGCTTGCAACGCCAGGGTTGTGGGTTTGTTTCCCACGGGGGGCCAGTATGAAAATGTATGCACTCACTAACTGTAAGTCGCTCTGGATAAGAGCGTCTGCTAAATGACTAAAATGTAAAATGTAAATTATTAGTAGAGTATAGTTTAAAAAAACTGTTGGCTCTCTTTTTGAGTGGGTAACTAAAGGTTGAAAACTCATTGATCAATGTCTCAACCAAATATTACTGAATTTTCACGCTAAATTACGTGGTGTGCCCAGTGGGAAGGTGCTTACTGTTGATCGGGGATGAATGGCTGAATGCTTGGATAATGGTTGTGTGCTGATAGACATGTTGAACCTGTCATAATACAGGCTTAGAAGGCATACAAATGCTACAATGAATATCCAAAATAACTTGTCAATATCATCTATATAAAGACATACAGAAATAGTTAGTTAGACATACTGAACAAAAATATAAATGCAAAATGTAAAGTGTTGGCCCCATGTTTCATGAGCTGAAATGAAAGATCCCAGATATTTTCCATACGCACAAAAAGCTTATTTCTCTCAAATTGTGTGCACAAATTTGTTTACATCCCTGTTGGTGAGCATTTCTCCTTTGCCAAGACAATCCATCCACCTGACAGATGTGGCATATCAAGAAGCTGATTAAACAGCATGATCATTACACAGGTGCACCTTGTGCTGGGGACAATAAAAGGCCACTCTAACATGTGCAATTTTGTCACACAACACAATGCCACAGATGTCTCAAGTTTTGAGGGAGTGTGCAATTGGCATGCTGACTGCAGGAATGTCCACCAAAGCTGTTGCCAGAGAATTGCCGGATCGTCTGAGACCAGCCACCTGGACAGCTGATGAAACTGAGGAGTATTTATATCTGTAATAAAGCCCTTTGTGGGGAAAACTCATTCTGATTGGCTGGGCCTGGCTCCCAAATGGGTAAGCCTATGCCCACCCATGGCTGCACCCCTGCCCAGTCATCTGAAATCCATAGATTAGGGCCTAATACATTTATTTCAATTGACTGATTTCCTTATATGAACTGTAACTCAGTAAAATCATTGAAATTGTTGCATGTTGTGTTTATATTTTTGTTCAGTATATATTTAATTGTATCATTACTATGTCCCTTCAGAATAATTGGGTGGAACAACCAACAGGTCAGACAAGAATTACACTGGTTGATACATATGAAGCAAAATTCCAGGACTACACCATACAGACATAATAAATCTACATCTAGGGCTAAAAATGGCTATAATCTAATTAGGCATTAAGCAGTGTAATGCTGAAGAGGAGTTCAGGGTGATTTGCTGTGTGGGGGGTAATGAAGAAAAAATAAGGCTTTGACGTTAATGCTTTTTATGGCCGTCAGGGGAGCCAGCCGCGGATCTGAGAGCCAGTTGTGTTAAGCCGCTACAGATGGTGACTCACCAAAATAACCCCTTTACAGTAGAAATAAGTAAAATTTCTGTAGAGAGGAAGAAACTTCTGTTTCCTCAAGTTGCTTTTCTGCTATTTACTTACTTGATGGTGGCCCTTGGTGGTGATTTACGCATTTATGACTGAGAATTAGGCAGGGAATAAAAGACTAGAGGAAATTAAATGAGGGTATTGTGCTCAATGGTTGCACACTCTGGGCATGGTTGGAATATATATTTTTTTAGTTAGCCCAATGAAATTACAAATATTATAACCTTAAAGTCTACAGTTCACCACTACATACAGTACCTGCTTATATTGAAATTAGCACTAGTCTTAAATGTTTGCAAACACTTTTATTAGCAGAATCAATCAGAGACCGATTGGGAAATATTAAGGAGTCCATAGGAGATAAGGATGTGATTATGTACTAATCATGTGTTGGTATTTGGTATTATAGTGTTTTTAATAGGAGGCCTCTTAATTGTCCATTAATTAAACCATAAATCACTAGAACACTTTGCTGCTTCCATCTCAGTCGTCATGCATGGGTTGGCCTCTGTCACTACCATCTCTTAAGACTAGCATTCCCTGCGAGCCTGCGCAGAGGCACTCATATGTTTTTGGGTTTAAGGTATTGTTACGTTCCCAAAAGACAAACTGAAAATGTTGTCACTCACAGAAAAAGGGAACTAACAAATGAGTCACTGACAACCGAAACGAAACAGGTGGGGTTTTAGAATGGGTTCTGAAAGGCATCCATGGGGGTGCCTACTGGGTACTGGCCAAGCAACTTGAGTAGGGTCTTAAAAAACACCCACATGGATGCCCACTGGATTTGTCTGAGAAGAGACAAAAATAAAAACCCACACCAATTTAGGATAGGGTGTGCCAAAAGATATGAAGAAAAACTGCACAGGGGGAAACTACTGAAGAGTATTAGGGCCAAAGGCAGAGAAAACAGTGACAGGTGGTTTTACTGGGATTATAATTTTTTCATTATATTACAAAAAGTGGCAATATTTTGAGAATAAACCGGCAATATTTCGAGAATAAAGTCTAAATAACATTTTGTGAATAAAGTGCCAATATTTAGAGAATAAAATGGCAATATTTTGAGAATAAACTCAAAAATACATTTTGAGAATATAGTAAATTTTGAGAATAAAGTCGCAGGTATATTTCAAGATTAACGTGGTCCTCTGTAGCTCAATTGGTAGAGCATGGCGCTTGTAACGCCAGCGTAGTGGGTTCGATCCCTGGGACCACCCATACGTTAAAATGTATGCGCACATGACTGTAAGTCGCTTTGGATAAAAGCGTCTGCTAAATGGCATATTATTATTATTAACTTATGGGATTTGGTTAAGTGCATGTCTCCCTGGCTCACTGTTGCTGGAGGGGGGTTAGGGTTAAGTGAAGGGATAGCTAAAAGGGTTAAGGTTAGGGGAAGGGTTAGCTAAGTAGTTTAACAGTTGCTAATTAGCTAAAATACTAAAGTTGTCGTGATGAGATTCGGACTCGCAACCTTTGGGTTGCTAAAAGTTCGCGTTATACGCCCACCCATCCACCCTGACCAACCACCCTCCTTTTGTTTTTGCCTTAAGTAAACATCTGTTTTATGTAACCATACCAAACATATCATACTAAATGGAGTGTCTTGGATTTATGTACAGAATAATACGAAATGCTTTGAGACCAGGTTGTACAATGACAAGATAATAAGCATAGGCCTACGAGGCTACTTCATTGGAAGTGTAGCCTACAAAAAACACAATGCCATTACACAGACATTTGTAAATTAACCTTTCGTTTCGACATATAGGCTGCTGGCCTAGCTGTTACTGTCTAAAATATATTATGCACGGTGTCGGCATACGCAGGGGATTGAGGATAACATTGTAGCGAATTTGAAAGAGCACCATGACAGGGACTGATGTACGCAACTCCATGTCTCTTCGCAGTCTGACAACGCACCATGGCCATTAGAATGGTATTGCTTTGGGGATACCATGTTTGTGACACCTGTTTGAACGAGTGTATTAGACCCCCGACCCTCTTCCCCTAACACACACCTGCATACACATACAACCTACCTGTCCGTGTGGTTCCTCCTTCTGAAAATTATCTTTGGCACAATCTCTTCCAGGTCCTAATAGGCCTACTTATAATAATATGGTTATTATGTGCTAAAATATAAATTATTTCCTTGTTACTAAAGCCTATTCTAAAGTATACAGTGGGGAATTTTTTTTATTTAGTCAGCCACCAATTGTGCAAGTTCTCCCACTTAAAAAGATGAGAGAGGCCTGTAATTTTCATCATAGGTACACGTCAACTATGACAGACAAAATGAGAAAAAAATTCCAGAAAATCACATTGTAGGATTTTTAATGAATTTATTTGCAAATTATGGTGGAAAATAAGTATTTGGTCAATAACAAAAGTTTCTCAATACTTTGTTATATACCCTTTGTTGGCAATGACACAGGTCAAACGTTTTCTGTAAGTCTTCACAAGGTTTTCACACACTGTTGCTGGTATTTTGGCCCATTCCTCCATGCAGATCTCCTCTAGAGCAGTGATGTTTTGGGGCTGTCGCTGGACAACACAGACTTTCAACTCCCTCCAAAGATTTTCTATGGGGTTGAGATCTGGAGACTGGCTAGGCTTCTCCAGGACCTTGAAATGCTTCTTACGAAGCCACTCCTTCGTTGCCCGGGCGGAGTGTTTGGGATCATTGTCATGCTGAAAGACCTAGCCAAGTTTTATCTTCAATGCCCTTGCTGATGGAAGGAGGTTTTCACTCAAAATCTCACGATACATGGCCCCATTCATTCTTTCCTTTACACGGATCAGTCATCCTGGTCCCTTTGCAGAAAAACAGCCCCAAAGCATGATGTTTCCACCCCCATGCTTCACAGTAGGTATGGTGTTCTTTGGATGCAACTCAGCATTCTTTGTCCTCCAAACACGACGAGTTGAGTTTTTACCAAAAAGTTATATTTTGATTTCATCTGACCATATGACATTCTCCCAATCCTCTTCTGGATCATCCAAATGCACTCTAGCAAACTTCAGACGGGCCTGGACATGTACTGGCTTAAGCAGGGGGACACGTCTGGCACTGCAGAATTTGAGTCCCTGGCGGCGTAGTGTGTTACTGATGGTAGGCTTTGTTACTTTGGTCTCAGCTCTCTGCAGGTCATTCACTAGGTCCCCCCGTGTGGTTCTGGGATTTTTGCTCACCGTTCTTGTGATCATTTTGACCCCACGGGGTGAGATCATGCGTGGAGCCCCAGATCGAGGGAGATTATCAGTGGTCTTGTATGTCTTCCATTTCCTAATAATTGCTCCCACAGTTGATTTCTTCAAACCAAGCTGCTTACCTATTGCAGATTCACTCACCACCTTCCGGAGACATTTGAAACCCCACCTCTTTAAGGAATACCTGGGATAGGATAAAGTAATCCTTCTACCCCCCTTACCCCAACCCCCCCCCACCCCAAAAAAAAAACAAAAAAAAAAACATTGTAAATTGGTTATCCCACTGGCTATAAGGTGAATGCACCTATTTGTAAGTCGCTCTGGATAAGAGCGTCTGCTAAATGACGTAAATGTAAATGTAAATGTATATTATCTTCAATATATCGTCCATGTAGAAAACCTGTCTGATCAGGATGAACAATATCTGGTAAAACCTTTTTTATTCTATGTGCTATGCATTTCGCCAGGATTTTCGCATCACAACATTGAAGTGTAAGAGGCCTCCATTTTTTTTAAATGGACTGGATCTTTATACTTACCACATTTTACATTTACATTTTAGTCATTTAGCAGACGCTCTTATCCAGAGAGACTTACAGTTAGTGAGTGCATACATTTTCATACTGGCCCCCCGTGGGACACAAACCCACAACCCTGGCGTTGCAAGCGCCATGCTCTACCAACTGAGCTACAGGGGAATGGGCCTGGGTCTTGTTTCAGTAGTAATGAAATCAGACCTTCTTGTTGAGTATCTGAAAATCTACCATTTTTATAAGAGTAATTAAAACATGCTAATAATGGATATTTGAGTACATCAAAAAAGGTGTGTGATTGGTTGGTAGATTAAACCAATTAAGCCAGTGCCTATACGCTGGGAGTTTCTCCCGGTCTGTCTGTATTGGCTAATACAGACAGTAATGCTAGATTGGGGTGCAATGACCAGTGGTGGTGAGTATAACCAGAGATACTGGAATATAATGACCTCTCTGGTATAATTTAGCTAACGACGTTAGATAACATTATTGCTGGTTATGTAGCTAGGTGGTAGCTATCTTTTGATAAAATGATGCAGGCTAGCTAACGTTAGCTAGCGAGGCAGGCTAATACATATTAGCTGCCTACAAGTCGGATTTGCAAGTTAGTTCGTAGCTCATACAAGTGTATTCTGTATTGTCTAGGGCAAAACTAAATAATGGATGCAGTTATGGTGGTAGCTAACTCTTCTTCTTCTTCTTCTTTGGAGTTTAATGGCGGTTGGCATCCAATATGTTGCATTACTGCCCCCAACTGGACTATAATATAAATCCATTATGCTTTGTGATACAAAATGGGAAAAGGGATATTTTACATTTATTATTAAAGTAATAATAATGCAAACATAAAACATAAAAACACCCCTTCCAACTAACCCTACACTCATTAAAAACCCACTACCCCATTCCACTACTTTGACAAAATCTGCTCCTGCACCATGCCAATGGCCTGGGAGGACGGGACATCAACACTCAACACACCCTGTAACGTATTCCCAAATACTTCTCTGCAGCTGCCACCACAACATCTATTTTCTGTGATTTACGTTCCATTTCTGTGGTACAGTTGATAGCCATTGCTATGAACGCTAAGAAGCCAACCTTACTGAAGCATATATCACTCGTTGGCCTATCCCTCTGTGCTGGCACAGATCTACTACACACAGGTATCCTCTAAGGATCCCTCACCCTTGACCCATCCACCTCTACCTTCTTCACTGCCTCAGCATACAACACCTTATGCACTACTCTGACTCTAGCCACCTCAACCTGCCTCTCTCGCACTGGACACTTCCGATCCCCAGCCACATGGGCACCCCTACAGTTGACACACAAAAGTATCCACCGAAACTACACAATCCTCTATCCTATGCCCTCCTGCACACTTCCCACATCTTGGAATCTCCCTCCTACAAACTCCTGTGACATGACCAGCACAGTGAAACATCGCAGTGGATTTGGCACAAATGCTCTAACAGGATAACTGATATCTTAAAGACTCAAAAGGACTGACAGTGACTCCTCTGTTTCACCACACTCACCACCGGATCTGAGTCGCACCAAACAGCATGCATTACAAACACCAATAATCTTCAACTTCAATTGCTCCACTTCCACACTTAACGCTACCACAGAAATCACTCCATTCAATGGTGCCCTGTTCCTAAAAGCAAAGCAAGTAACAAATCTTGACCCAAGTTGCGTGACACAGGGAACCCCCTCCCTCTGGTCAGAAGAAACAAACACATATCACAAGTCCACTACAGGTTACATTCACTGATTCAACTGCACCCAACTCCTTTCCCACCCACCCTGAAACCACAAATGGATCTGCCAAAAGGCAAGGATCCACTTTCTCCAACAATGTCACTCTTATTGGACCAGATTCTTCTTTGTCATGTCCATTGATGCCAGGCTCGGGTTCCGAGCTCTTCACCACACCTTCCATCTCACTTAACTCGCCCTCATTCACTTCCGTTTCACCTCCAGAACTCGGTCTGGCTCACTCTGTTTGCACTTGAAACCAATATTTTTCGACTACCATCTCCATATCTATCGCCATCTTCCTCAAATTCAAATCCAACCTCTGCTTTCCTCCTAACCTCTGCTTTTCCTCCTCTTCGACCTCTTCTTCCTCTTTTTCCCCCTCTATTCCTAGTCAGAAATCCACCTTTCTGTGTCCCTGTCCCAATACTTCTCTTCTCCCGACTTCGCTTGCAGCCCGATGGCATCCCGATGTAACGCCATCTCATAATCTTCAAGCTCACGTCGGAAATGTGTCTTCTCCGGGCGCCAACATTTTGAGAGCATGAGCAGTGGCCACACACAGAAAAAAGACCCCCAAACTCAACTCTGTTCTACTCCCATCGCGGCGAGGTGCCATGTAGCTAATTAATGTCTGAGTCTGACTAATACAGTGAACTAGGAGCACCAAACCGTAATGGCGTCACCGGCCTGAATCTAATCCAATCTGGAGATACACTACCGGTCAAAAGTTTTAGAACACCTACTCTATCAAGTTTCAGGAGAAGACCCAGATGAAGACAGTGTCAAAGTAACAAACGTTTATTACAAAAACAGGGGGCAGGTAAACGACTGGTCAAGGGCAGGCAGAGGGCAGTAATCCAGATCAGAGTCCAAAAGGTAGAACGTCAGGCAGTCTCAGGGTCAGGGCAGGCTGAGGTCAATAATCCAGGGTGGTGTGACAAGGTACAGAACGGCAGGCAGGCTCAGGGTCAGGGCAGGCAGAATGGTCAAAACTGGGAAAACTAGAAACCAGGAACTTGAAAAAGACATGAGCAAGGGGGAAAATGAACTGGCAACAGACAAACAGAGAACACAGGTATAAATACACTGGGCATAGTGGGGAAGATGGGCGACACCTGGAGGGGGGTGGAGACAATCACAAAGACAGGTGAAACAGATCAGGGTGTGACATACACATTCAAGGGTTTTCTTTATTTTTACTATTTTCTACATAATAGTGAAGACATCAAAACTATGAAATAACACATATGGAATCATTTTTTTTTCAACAGGACAATGACCGGTCAAAAGTTTTGGATAATGACCCAACACACCTCCATGCCGTGTAAGGGCTATTGTACCAAGAAGGAGAGTGATGGAGTGCTGCATCAGGCCTCCACAATTCCCAGACCTCAACCAAATTGAGTCAGACCGCAGAGTGAAGGAAAAGTAGCCAACAAGTGCTCAGCATATGTGGGAACTCCTTCAAGACTGTTAGAGAAGCATTCCAGGTGAAGCTGGTTGAGAGAATACGAAGAGCGTGCAAAGCTGCCATCAAGGCAAAGGGTGGCTATTTGAAGAATCTCAAATATTCAATATATTGTGATTTGTTTAACACTTTTTGATTACTACATGATTCCATATGTGTTATTTCATAGTTTGGATGTCTTCACTATTATTCTACACTGTAGAAAGTAGTCAAAATAAAGAAAAAGCCTTGAATGAATAGGTGTTCTAAAACTTTTGACCGATAGTGTACATCTGTGAAGCATACAATTAGGATTTGCTAGTTACCATACCATGTTTTTGGTCTTAATTTAAGGTTAGGGTTAGGCATAAGGTTAGCAGTGTGGTTACGATTAATGTTAAGGCTAGGTTTAAAATCTAATTTTAAGAAGATAAATTGTAAAAATAGGCAGGCTTTGTGACTTTGTGTTTGTGGTATCTAGTGACGACCTAGAATTAGCTTGACATGAGTTACTGCCCTGATGACATTGACCGCTTCATCAACAACGGTAATGTGTGTTATGTGAATTTTTTTATAAAAAATACCCGGTTTGATAAACTAGTAGGTTAATTACCCTGCCAAGAAAATACAAGTAGTAGAGTCATTTTGGTTGTGAAGGGCATTATCAAAAAGCTTTGTCCTTTCTTTATAACAAAATGGTAATTCACCACTTGGCTGTCTATTGTATCACCCTGTCACATGCCCTCCCAGTCAACACTACCTCATAAGATGAGGAAGTACATTGTTTAAAAGAGATGTCCAGTTTGCAGCCGAACTTGCAAAATAGAGAAGACCGGCAAGAGAACCCTCAGCATCACACAGACATGCCCTCGATGTAAGTATTCTTATAAATAGAACAGGGAGGAGGACACTTGAATCAGGTTGGTGACATTTGACCTGGTCAAAGGTCAAAACAGTTTCGTGTTTTGTCCCAACTCACCTTCACAGCCTGATAGCTGCGCTTACCATTCTATTTCACTTCACATACTGTTTCATGATATCTGAAGTGAAATAGAAAGGTGAATGCAGCAATCAGGTGGGTTCCACCATGCTAATCATATCCACCATTGATAATGTATGCAGGAGGTGTGTTTGCTGTGATTGAGTGGGGGCAAAAAGCTGCGGGCAAGGTTCTGACAGATGGGTATGTCTTGGTGAGGCAAGGACAAACCCAAGAAACACTCACATCAAACCACACCCAATAGCCAACTCACGTTTGGCGTCTGTAATGGCCGGCAGCATTTCTTGAGGAGCAAGCCAAAAATAAAGCCAAATCAGCGGGTGCAGTTCCCCTTTAAACTCTGTCCCTTGCTAATATCACTGTCCCGTCATCCACTGGTGACACTGGTCCCCAGTAATTGTCCCCCTCCACTCTACCAGCCAGCTTCCTGGCTATATTTAGATCTCCTTCTCAGATGATGTGATGAAGATATAATATCGCATCTAGCTATCATACACATTAATTATTTATGTCTCCTTGAAATAACAGGTTATTGGTGAACAATAATGATTTCCCTGCTGCTGCAGTTTAGCTATCCATTTCTATTTGAAACCTCTGACACTCTACAAACATCGCACATCCTCCTTTGACCTATATCTTGTCCTAAGGAGATTATTCTACTGTGTTGATCAAGTCAATATATAAGATATTACGTATTTGAACCGAGAAATCATTGGATGAAAACTCCATTCATAGTTCCTATGGATGTATTGGAAGCTTAATTGGAAACCTGTTCTCAGGCAGGTTGAGTTTTGTTATCTCACGCTGCACGCTAAAGTTTTGTCAGTTGTGCCACATTCACAACATTTGTCTAATTACCTGCCCATGCTGGATGGAGTAATCAGCTCGGACGCACACTTCTGTTGGGACTCATGATGGACTTCCTAATGAAGATACAAGTACCTGTAGAAGCCAGTCGCCAATTCCTCTTCTCTCTAAGCTCTTCCTCCCCATGTGTGTCCTTCCAAGTCAGTGGGGGTCATTCCAAATGCTAACATCACCCCTCTTCCTTTGTCCATCTCCTCCCATGTGTATGATACTTGCTGATGAAGGACTTCAGATGACAGCAGGTTGTCATGTGAGTGAGGAGAGAAGAGATATTTACCAGAAATGAGTTGATGAATGCATGCATGCACCACTGGTATTCAAATTACTGCCTGCCTGAGTAAACACCATTTGTATTCCACACATCTCTCAGCAAAACCCAACACCCATCTTCTCCTGTCTCCTTGTCAGAGGAAGGCCCTAAAAATTGTCAAAGACTCCAGCCACCCTAGTCATAGACTGTTCTCTCTGCTACCACACGGCAAGCGGTACCGGAGCGCCAAGTCTAGGTCCAAAAGGCTACTTAACAGCTTGCACCCCCAAGCCATAAGACTCCTGAACAGCTAATCATGGCTACCCGGACTAAGACCCCCCCCTCTTTTACACTGCTGCTACTCTGTTTATTATCTATACATAGTCACTTTAACTCTACCCATATGTACATATTACCTCAATTACCTCACTAACCGGTGCCCCTGCACATTGACTCTGTACCGGTACCCCCTGTATATAGCCTCCCTACTATTATTTTATTGCTACTCTTTAATTATTTATTTTTTATTATCTATTTTTTATTTAACACTTTTTTTATTTTCTTAAAACTGCATTGTTGGTTAAGGGCTTGTACGTAAGCAGTTCACTGTAAGGTCTACACCTGTTGTATTCGGCCCATGTGGCAAATAAAAATTGATTTGATTATTTATTTCGATCTTATTTTACATTCACTCTTCAAAGAGTTGAAACTCAGTTCTGACACAAACGGGTTGTAGAATGTAACTATACCTTTTTATTTAAGCGGAATGCCTTGTGGATAACGTCAACCAATTTTCTCATTACAAAGTTGACATTTAAGTCCAATTTCATCTGCAGCTTCTAAAGCCTTCTATGTACTTTGTCTCATTAAACTATCCTAATGGCTTATAGGAGTCAGTAGCAAATATACAGTACAGTGCCTTGCAAAAGTATTCATCCCCCTTGGCGCTTTTCCTATTTTGTTGCATTACAACCTGTGATTAAATTTATTTTTATTTGGATTTCATGTAATGGACATACACAAAATAGTCCAAATTGGTGAAGTGAAATGAACAAAATAACTTGTTTCAAAAAATTCAAAAAAATAAATAACGGAAAAGTGTTGCGTACATATGTATTCAAACCCTTTTCTATGAAGCCCCTAAATAAGATCTGGTGCAACCAATTACCTTCAGAAGTCACATAATTAGTTAAATAAAGTCCACCTGTGTGCAATCTAAGTGTCACATGATCTGTCTCAGTATATATACACCTGTTCTGAAAGGCCCCAGAGTATGCAACACCACTAAGCAAGGGGCACCACCAAGCAAGCGGCACCACAAAGCAAGTGGCACCATGAAGACCAAGGAGCTCTCCAAACAGGTCAGGGACAAAGTTGTGGAGAAGTACAGATCAGGGTTGGGTTATAAAAAAATATGTGAAACTTTGAACATCCCACGGAGCACCATTAAATCCATTATTAAAAAATTGAAGAATATGGCACCACAACAAACCTGCCAAGAGAGGTCCGCCCACCAAAACTCACGGACCAGGCAAGGAGGGCATTAATCAGAGAGGCAACAAAGAGACCAAAGATAACCCTGAAGGAGCTGCAAAGCTCCAGAGCGGAGATTGGAGTATCTGTCCATAGGACCACTTTAAGACGTACACTCCACATAGCTGGGCTTTACGGAAGAGTGGCCAGAAAAAAAGCCATTGCTTAAAGAAAAAAATAAGCAAACATGTTTGGTGTTCATCAGAAGGCATGTGGGAGACTCTCCAAACATATGGAAGAAGGTACTCTGGTCAGATGAGACTAAAATTGAGCTTTTTGGCCATCAAGCAAATTGTCTGGCACAAACCCAACACGTCTCATCACCCCGAGAAAACCATCCCCACGGTGAAGCATGGTGGTGGCAGCGTCATGCTCTGGGGATGTTTTTCATCGGCAGGGTCTGGGAAACTGGTCAGAATTGAAGGAATGATGAATCCTGTTTCAGTCTTCCATAGATTTGAGACTGGGATGGAGGTTCACCTTCCAGCAGGACAATGAACCTAAGCATACTGCTAAAGCAACACTCGAGTGGTTTAAGGGGAAACATTTTAATGTCTTGGAATGGCCTAGTCAAAGCCCAGACCTCAATCCAATTGAGAATCTGTGGTATGACTTAAAGATTGCTGTACACCAGCGGAACCCATCCAACTTGAAGGAGCTGGAGCAATTTTGCCTTGAAGAATGGGCAAAAATCCCAGTGGCTAGATGTGCCAAGCTTATAGAGACATACCCCAAGAGACTTGCAGCTCTAATTGCTGCAAAAGGTGGCTCTACAAAGTATTGACTTTGGGGGGTGAATAGTTATGCATGCTCAAGTTCTTTCTTGTTTGTGTGATCAGTGTGATGGAAAGGAGTCAGGCGCAGGAGGGTAATCACCGAATACAGAGTTTATTCCTTCGTAGAAACACAAATGCGCTCAAATAGCGATCAGGCACAGGGGAAGCTATCATCCCTGGCAAATACCCTGTAACGGATATCCAATAATACATAGGCACAGGGGAAAATCTACCCTGGCAACACAATGTTACGAGTAGCTCCACCGAGCTCCACTACTCTCACAAATAACAATCCCCACAAGGACAAGGGGGCAGAGGGAACACTTATACACAGACTAATGAGGGGATTAGGACCAGGTGTGTGTGATTGACAAGACAAGACAAATGTGATGATGATTGGGGTGGCAGTGGTTAGTAAGCCGGTGGCGATGAACGCCGAAGCCTGCCCGAACAAGGAGGGGAGGCAGCCTCGGCCGAAGTCGTGACAGTTTGTTTCACAATAAAAAATATTTTGCATCTTCAAAGTGGTAGGCATGTTGTATAAATCAAATGATACAAAATCCACTTTAATTCCAGGTTGTGAGGCAACAAAATAGGAAAAATGCCAAGGGGGGTGAATACTTTCGCAAACCACTGTACCTCAGAGAGAGAGAGAGAGAGAGAGAGAGAGAGAGAGAGAGAGAGAGAGAGAGAGAGAGAGAGAGAGAGAGAGAGAGAGAGAGAGAGAGAGAGAGAGAGAGAGAGAGAGAGAGAGAGAGAGAGAGAGAGAGAGAGAGAGAGAGAGATGCATTATTCTCTTGAATACATTGCACAACTTTTCTAGCAAATGGGCATGAATATGCCATTTACAAAATGTTATGATAGGCTCAAGCCTCAAATAGAATCCATTAGTGAGTAATAAGAATAAAAGAAACAATTTTTAAAATGTATTTCATTCTTGATCTTCTACTACATGAGAAAAATAAACTGATTAGCTGCTGACCTAGTACAGAGAGGGATGTAGAGTGGGAGAGGAAGGCTCTTCCTGGGCAGTAAGAGAGCACATTCACAGTCAGTCTAATGGGAAACAGCATGTGGGCCTGAATAGTCTGTAGCCACAGGTCCACTCAAATCACATTTAGCTAAATCAGGGAGCACTGATTGTTGTTTCTCACCCTGACAGACAAACAAGGCTGCCAGGGGCCCCAGTTAACACAAGGTCACACATGATGCCGCTGGAGACAGGCTAAGAACACTCCACTGGTAATTACTGATCTACATACCACATTAACATTATACTGAAAGCTGTATAATAATTGTTTGTACTCTGATTTGATATGAATTTAAATGTTTTGCAATGTCAGAAAGAGCCCTCCCATTTTTTTTTGGAATACTTTCTGTTCTGTACAATATAGCCTCCTTTATTTTTATATTTGACAATTCATTGCACATTCAGTATTTAACACAGCAGACACTGGTTGAATTGACAATGCTGTTCAGTTGTTTTCTGAAAATGCTCTTTGTACCCTGCTCAATTGTCCTTCCTCTATGCCCTTGTATCAGCCCAGTCAAAACTGTTCGCTGCTCTGGCACCCCAATGGTGGAACAAGCTCCCTCACGACGCCAGGACAGCGGAGTCACTCACCACCTTCCGGAGACATTTGAAACCCCACCTCTTTAAGGAATACCTGGGATAGGATAAAGTAATCCCCCCAAAAAAATTGTAAAGTGGTTATCCCACTGGCTATAGGGTGAACGCACCAATTGGTGAGTCGCTCTGGATAAGAGCGTCTGCTAAATGACGTAAATGTGCCCTTGAGCAAGGCACTTTACCCTAATTGCTCCTGTAAGTCGCTCTGGATAAGAGCGTCTGCTAAATGACTAAAATGTAAATGTAAAATGTAATGTTTCGCATTTGTTCAGAGTTTTTGTGATTGTTATATTGCGTCACTCTGTCAGTGTGTAGTCTATCCCTGTCTCCCCCCTTGTCGGCTGGCAGCCACGTCTGGCACAGGAGACTTGCTGCGGCAGGTGCTGATTATTCGCCAGCGCATTAGCGCTAGAGCAGTTCAATTAGTGAGCCACTCTCCTCATTTCAATTAGCACTCAGGTGTGTAGCACACAGTCATGGCTGAGACGTACTCAAACCATGTGGAAAATGCAGAATTCAGAGGGCCTCAGCGGAGACAGAGACAGCCTGCATCAGTGCACAAAACAACACAAACAACCAAAACAACGCTAAGCATTCCAACACATAATGTGTAAGGGAATCTTTTTTGATAGATTGGTCATGAGCAGAATGTAAATTAGAGAGCAGCATTCCTTGATTAAATTGAGAAGTGAAGCAAGAGTGTCATGAATGGGAGTAAATAAAACAGGGCTCTGTTTTGTTCAGTGCCAAATATCTTTAGAGAGAGATAATAACCCTTACCTACTGACAGATATTAATAAAACATGAGCTGATTCGGACTGGGAGATTGACAAAAATAGTGCTGGAACAATAACTAACAGGTTGAAGACACTTTTATGAATTAATCGAAGATAATGATGACTGTGAGGATGATTATCATGATGCAGATGATGGTGATGACCATAAAGATGACAATAACAATACCCATGACAATAATGATGTCCTTTATTACCTTAGCTAACCTCTTCAATTCATATTCATCACACACCATCATCATTATTAGGAATCTCATCATCCATACTACTGACATAATATCCGTCAGATGTTCAACTTTGGGAAAGAGAGGAAACTTTCCGAGCAGAAGTTCTGCTGCAAAATAGAGGAAGGATGTAGGCTGCTGAAAGCAGGCAGCTGTCAGTGGTCACCCTGGGGACTACCAGCTCCAGCCTGAATATCTCAGCAGCGAGACAGGCAGTGTGCTGCGGAGGCCTCACCCAGAGCAGAGCGCAGGGTAAACTGGCAGAGGGAGAGGTGCCTGGCAATAATAACATCTATGCCAATTAAGAGGAAAGGGAGTAAGCCATGCTTGAAATTCACAACACGTCTCCCACAACACTGTATTTTCTGAGGGCTCTGTTTACCTTAAAAACATTTGTTACCCACAAACCTCAAGGTATGCAAAATTATGCTGAGTTTAGCTCATCTGATCTGTTTTAATTTGGGAATGGAGGCATATTTAGCTGACATCCCAATTAGCGTGTGAACATGTGGCTAAATTAAGGGCTCAATTCAATCCGAAGCGATGAAGAGCTGCGCTACAATGCAATAGAAATGTAAAGGCAATGTTCCCGCGGTGGCGGAGATTGTATTCACAGTAAACGCTGGTTCAAATGTTGGTTCAATTGGAAATGACCTTTACATTTCAATCGCGCTATAATGCTTAACTTCAGCAATACAGATTGAATCAAGCCCTGAATACCATTGAACAATGAGCGTGTGGAGGTAATAAGTCAATGTCTTCCTCAGAATGCATTTAATGAGATGATTTTCATTTAGGGTAATCCATCTTGAATTAAAATGTTTTGCTTGTCTTGTCTTCTCCTTCTAGTCTACTGTTACACTCTGTCTCTGTGTTCTCACCCAAATATTTTTGTATATCTCCCTCTGTTCTTAATGATGTTGCTGAGTGACCCATATCATACTGTACTAAATGCCATCAGTTCCAATCTGTAGGTACAGTGCCTTCGGAAAGTATTCAGACCCTTTGACTTTTTACACATTTTGTTACGTTACAGCCTTATTCTAAAATTGATTAAATTAATTGTTTTCCTCATCAATCTACACACAATACCCCATAATGACAAAGCGAAAACAGGTTTTTTGAAATGTTAGCATATTTATTAAAAATAAGGAACAGAAATACCTTATTTAAATAAGTATCCAGGCCCTTTGATATGAGACTGAAAATTGAGCTCAGGTGCCTCCTGTTTCCATTGATCATCCTTGAGATGTTTCTACAACTTGATTGGAGTCCACCTGTGGTAAATTCAATTGATTGGACATGATTTGGAAAGGCACACACCTGTCTATATAAGGTCCCACAGTTGACAGTGCATGTCAGAGCAAAAACCTAGCCATGAGATCGAAGGAATTGTCCGTAGAGCTCCGAGACAGGATTGTGTTCAGGCACAGATCTGAGGAAGGGTACCAAAAAATGTCTGCAGCATTGAAGGTCCCGAAGAACACAGTGGCCTCCATCATTCTTAAATGGAAGAAGTTTGGAACCACCAAGACTTCCTAGAGCTGGCCGCCCAGCCAAACTGAGCAATCGGGGGAGAAGGGCCTTGGTCAGGGATGTGAACAAGAACCTCATGGTCACTCTGATAGAGCTCCAGACTTCCTCTGTGGAGATGGGAGAACCTTCCAGAAGGACAACCATCTGTGCAGCACTCCACTAATCAGGCCTTTATTGTAGAGCGGCCAGACGGAAGCCACTCCTCAGTAAAAGGTACATGACAAATCTTTAAAGAATAGGACTCAGACCATGAGAAAAAATATTATCTGGTCTGATGAAACCAAGATTCAACTCTTTGGCCTGAATGCCAAGCGTCACGTCTGGAAGAAATCTGGCACCATCCCGACGGTGAAGCATGGTGGTGGCAGCATCATGCTGTGAAGATGTTTTTCAGCGACAGGGACTGGGAGACTAATCAGGATTGAGGGAAAGATGAACGGAGCAAAGTACAGAGAGATCCTTGATGAAAACCTGCTCCAGAGCTTCAGGACCTCAGACTGGGGCGAAGGTTCACTTTCCAACAGGACAACAACTTTAATCACACAGCCAAGACAACGCAGGAGTGGCTTCGGGACAAGTCTCTGAATGTCCTTGAGTGGCCCAGCCAGAGCCCGGACTTGAACCCGATCGAACATCTCTGGAGAGACCTGAAAATAGCTGTGCAGCGACGCTCCCCATCCAACCTGACAGAGCTAGGGAGGATCTGCAGAGAAAAATGTGTGCCAAGCTTGTAGCCCAAGAAGACTCAAGGCTGTAATCGCTGCCAAAGGTGCTTCAACAAAGTACTGCGTAAAGGGTCTGAATACTTATGTAAGTGTTTCAGTTACATTTGCAAATAACTCTAAAAACCTGTTTTTGCTTTGTCATTATGGGATATTGTGTGTAGATTTATGAAGAAAAAAATACAATTTAATCAATTTTAGAATAAGGCTATAACGTGACAAAATGTGGAAGAAGTCAAGGGGACTGAATACTTTGCGAATGCACTGTATGTAATCAGGTGAGAAATGCGCTTGTCTGTGCCACTCGTGGCCCTGTGAATTGTAAAGCATACTGTTTCTGTATCTATTGATTCATGGAGCCTTAAACAGTGAGATTGGTAACAACTTAACACACTGACATCAACAATATGAATCTGATAAGAAAACGAGACTGACACTTCATCTGAAGTATATATACTCATTACACGTATCACAATCCCTGGCTGCAAATTTCATTAATGGAAGGAAAATTGAGGCACGATGTGAAATAAGCTTTCGAAAGCCATGGAGGAACTGTAGCGGGCTCCTGAAGTTATTTGTTTAGTCAGATTGATATTTCATCAAACAAAGAAAAACTAAATTTTCATGTGCCAGAGGATCAATTTGAAGATTGGCAAAGGACAAATTAAAGCATAATTTGATTAAACATCTATTAGTGTATTGGACACAGTCTCAGTTTAATACCACAGTGACAGGAGACATAATGTAAGCATCCAATATATTTCATAATCCATTACTGGGCTGTGACAATAAGTTCGCCTATTTTTACAAAGTGATTTTAAGACAAGCAATACATTTCCATACCTTATATTTGACATTGAGATCAGAAAAGGAAAAATACTCGTATTATTGTATGTCACGTACGTTTAAGGACGGGTCAGACCAAGGCGCATCGTGAAATAAAGTACATTTTTATAAACTGATAAACACACGACAAAACAATAAACATACGAAACGTGAAGTCCTAAGGTTGAACACACAACAAACCTATACACGGAACAAGATCCCACAACTAGACAGTGCCAATAGGCTGCCTAAGTATGATCCCCAATCAGAGACAACGAGCGACAGCTGTCTCTGATTGGGAATAATAATATAATATAATAATATGCCATTTAGCAGACGCTTTTATCCAAAGCGACTTACAGTCATGCATGCATAATTTTTTTTTTTGTGTATGGGTGGTCCCGGGGATCGAACCCACTACCTTGGCGTTACAAGCGCCGTGCTCTACCAGCTGAGCTACAGAGGACCAGAGCTAGAGAGGATCTGGGAATCACACCCGGCCAAACATAGATATACAACACCTAGACTGAAACATAGAAAACACAACATAGAATATTCACACCCTGACTCAACATACCAGAGTCCCATAAGCCAGGGCGTGACAGTACCCCCCCCCCAAAGGTGCGGTCAACTTTACATAACAGGGTAGGGGCCGGGTGGGCATTCCGCCTCGGAGGCGGATCCGGCTCCGGGCGTGACGACCACATACTCTCCGCCTCCCTGTTGCGCCCCTGGTCTGGTCTGGACCTCGGCGCGCTGCTTCCCCTCTCCTTCCTCCCACGAAGTACCAAGCCCTGTCTGGACCCTGGGGTGGGAGACCCCAAACCTGGAGAGGGGCTGACGTCTGGTTCTGGACTGGGGCCGCTGACTGGAGCTGGACCCGGCACCGGTGGAGCGGACTGCTCAGGCTCCGGACTGGAGCCGCTGACTGGAGCTGGACTGGGCACCGGTGGAGCGGACTGCTCTGGTTCCGGACTGGAACCGCTGACCGGAGCTGGACTATGCACCGGTGGAGCAGACTGCTCTGGCTCCGGAATAGAGCCGCTGACCGGAGCTGGACTGGGCACCGGTGGAACGGGACGTGCCGGACTGGACACACGCACCACTGGTCTGGTGCGAGGAGCAGGCACGGGCCGGACCGGACTAGGAACACGCACCACTGGCTTGGTGCGAGGAGCAGGAACGGGCCGGGCTGGACTGGCGACACGCACCACTGGCTTGGTGCGAGGAGCAGAAATGGGCCGGGCCGGACTGGGAACACGCACCACTGGCTTGGTGCGAGGAGCAGAAACGGGCCGGGCCGGACTGGGAACACGCACCACTGGCTTGGTGCGAGGAGCAGAAACGGGCCGGGCCGGACTGGGAACACGCACCACTGGCTTGGTGCGAGGAACAGGAACGGGCCGGGCCGGACTGGGAACACGCACCACTGGTCTGGTGCGAGGAGCAGGAACGGGCCGGGCCGGACTGGGAACACGCACCACAGGTCTGGTGCGAGGAGCAGGAACGGGCCGGGCTGGACTGGGAACACGCACCACTGGCTTGGTGCGAGGAGCAGGAACGGCCAGGCCGGACTGGGAACACGCACCACTGGCTTGTTGCGAGGAGCAGGAACGGGCCGGACCGGACTGGGAAGGTGCACTGGTGACACAGTGCGTATCTCCGCATTCCTGGGTTCCTTTATTAACCCCCGCTCCTTATGCTGCCTAACCAGCTCCTCTCTCCGTGCCTCTACTTCCTCCTTTTCCCTACGAGCCTCCTGCAGTATAATACTGTTCCCACTCTTCTTCCCATGGTCGTAGGGACTCAATCTGGAAATCCACCGGGTGCAGTGGTCGGGGCTCTTCTCTCTCGCTCCCCGACCACCCCTTTAGCCACCCCAAAATGTTTTCTTGGGGCTGCTTCTAGGGCTTCCTCCTCGGCCGGCTTCTGTGTTGCCGTTGCTCCTCTCCTGCCTGGGCTTCCTTCTTCGCCCAGGGTCCTCTTCCCGCAAATATCTCCTCCCACGACCACATCTTCCCCACCTGTGTCCAGGGTGTTTGGTCCTCCTGGGCACGCTGCTTGATCCGTGTTTGGTGGGATCTTCTGTCACGTACGTTTAAGGATGGGTCAGACCAAGGCGCAGCGTGAAATGCGCACATGTTTATTAAACTGATAAACACACAACAAAACAATAAACAAACGAAACGTGAAGTCCTAAGGTTGAACACACAACAAACCTATACATGGAACAAGATCCCACAACTAATGCATGCCAACAGGCTGACTAAGTATGATCCCCAATCAGAGACAACGAGCGACAGCTGTCTCTGATTGGGAATCACACCCGGCCAAACATAGATATACAACACCTAGACTGAAACATAGAAAACACAACATAGAATATTCACACCCTGACTCAACATACCAGAGTCCCATAAGTCAGGGCGTGACACTGTATGTAATGGGAATGTTTGAATACAGACTTATTTTCAATTCAGTTTTGCTTTCGAATTTGCCTCTCAAAAGCATGTTGAGCTACTATGAAATAATTAATTAGTGAACTGCTATGATAAATGATTAGATTTATGGAGAGCAATTAGATCAACTGTATTGTAGCCTACAAAAACTATCAATCAGAGTCCGTTTTTATTCCCATTTCCCTATTCAGTCTAAATGGGTTAAATGAAAAGGGGTGACTTACAATAGACACAAAGAGGGTTGATACATCTGCCAGATTAATGGTGGGTTCTGAGACTACTACTTTCAAACAATCTAGTTCATAAACAAAAGGCTTTGTGATACAAGTGCTGTTTATTCATGATGTTTGATGATTCACCTGCTGAGATTCTCACAGATGCTGAAAAGCCCTTAAAACAAATCCTGAGAAGTATCTGATTACATATTTTTACGTATGTTTTTGTTTGTGCGAATTTTGGGGATTTTACAGGGCTCCCACTGGGCACAAACTGGTTGAATCAATGTTGTTTCAACATAATTTGTCAAGATATTGTGACATGGAATCTACGTGGAAAATACACAGGATTTGAAAAAAGTCATCAACTTTTGTTTTGAGAGTGAAATTTCAACCACAGGATTACATCATCATGGTAACTACTTGGATAGTTCCATCTGTGCCACCTTGTATAAAATGTGTTGAATTTGTACCTTAAAACAACATCAGATCTTCAACATTATATCCACTATCAGGAAAAAAAAACAATAGGCTTGGCAGAACCTCCTACTGGAAAATGGATCTGTCTACAAGCCCAGCCCTACTTACCATCAGAATGTTTGTTGAGAGATCTCCACTTAAAAAATAAAAAGATCAACAACTATTGTTTAAATTAAAACCAGGATGAAACTAAAACAAACAATACATACAGTATAGGCCTAGGGTTTCAAGATGGTTGATTTCAAATGTAATATTGAATTGTGTTTGGTTGTCAACACAACCAAATATCAACATTTGAAGGAGATGTGTCTTCTACTTGGACAGTTCCATCTGTGCCATTGACTTAGTCCTGCTTTAATTCCAGTTTTTATTACAAATGAATAAGTGATATGTTAGATTCATGTCGCCATCTCAACCAAAAATCTAATTTAAAGAATAGGACTAAATCAAATCAAACGTTATTTAAAGTGAATTTAAAGTGTCCTATGTGTTAAGATTTTGGGTTGTGATGGAGAGGTGAATCCAACCAGCCTGGTCTCATAGACTAGACGTAACTTAGTAAAACTTAGTAAAAGTAAATCTGGGACATTTTAATTAGTATGATATGTTACTTTTGGTATGGTTGCATAAGACAAAAGGTTACTTAAGGCAAAAACGAAAGGAGGGGGATTGGTCAGGGTTGATGGGTGGGCGTATAACGCAAACGTCTAGCATGCGTGTTCGAATCTCATCACAGACAACTTAGCTAATTAGCAACTTTTCAACTATTTACTATTTTTTTGTTACTTTGCAACTACTTAGCATGTTAGCTAATCCTTCCCTAACCCTACACCTAGCCCTTTTAGCTAACCCTAACCCTAACCTTAACACTTTAGCCTGACTCCTAACATGAACCCTAACCCCTAGCCTAGCTAATGTTATCCAGCTAGCTAACGTTATTGTTAGCCACCTAGCTAACGTTAGCCACAACAAATTGGAATTCATAACATACGTTTTGCAAATTAAGACAATATTTACATTTTTTAAAATGTGTAACATATTGTACGAATTGCAATTCGTAACATATTAAACTAATTGCATTTCGTAACATATCATACAAATTGTAATTTGTAACATATCATACTAAATTGATGATGGCAAATTAATACATTCTATACGAAACGTAGCATATCATACTAAATGGTTGTGTCTCAGATTTACGTACAGAATAAAATGAAATGCTTTGAGACCAGGTTAATCCAACATCAGTTATTAATTTGTGGACAAACTGAAATTACAGTGGGGAAAAAAGTATTTAGTCAGCCACCAATTGTGCAAGTTCTCCCACTTAAAAAGATGAGAGAGGCCTGTAATTTTCATCATAGGTACACGTCAACTAAGACAGACAAAATGAGATTTTTTTCCTGAAAATCACATTGTAGGATTTCTAATGAATTTATTTGCAAATTATGGTGGAAATAAGTATTTGGTCAATAACAAAAGTTTCTCAATACTTTGTTATATACCCTTTGTTGGCAATGACACAGGTCAAACGTTTTCTGTAAGTCTTCACAAGGTTTTCACACACTATTGCTGGTATTTTGGCCCATTCCTCCATGCAGATCTCCTCTAGAGCAGTGATGTTTTGGGGCTGTCGCTGGGCAACATGGACTTTCAACTCCCTCCAAAGATTTTCTATGGGGTTGAGATCTGGAGACTGGCTAGGCCACTCCAGGACCTTGAAATGCTTCTTACGAAGCCACTCCTTCGTTGCCCGGGCGGTTTGTTTGGGATCATTGTCATGCTGAAAGACCCAGCCACGTTTCATCTTCAATGCCCTTGCTGATGGAAGGAGGTTTTCACTCAAAATCTCACGATACATGGCCCCATTCATTCTTTCCTTTACACGGATCAGTCGTCCTGGTCCCTTTTCAGAAAAACAGCCCCAAAGCATGATGTTTCCACCCCCATGCTTCACAGTAGGTATGGTGTTCTTTGGATGCAACTCAGCATTCTTTGTCCTCCAAACAGTTGAGTTTTTACCAAAAAGTTCTATTTTGGTTTCATCTGACCATATGACATTCTCCCAATCCTCTTCTGGATCATCCAAATGCACTCTAGCAAACTTCAGACGGGCCTGGACACATACTGGCTTAAGCAGGGGGACACGTCTGGCACTGCAGGATTTGAGTCCCTGGCGGCGTAGTGTGTTACTGATGGTAGGCTTTGTTACTTTGGTCCCAGCTCTCTGCAGGTCATTCACTAGGTCCCCCCGTGTGGTTCTGGGATTTTTGCTCACCGTTCTTGTGATCATTTTGACCCCATGGGGTGAGATCTTGCGTGGAGCCCCAGATCGAGGGAGATTATCAGTGGTCTTGTATGTCTTCCATTTCCTAATAATTGCTCCCACAGTTGATTTCTTCAAATCAAGCTGCTTACCTATTGCAGATTCAGTCTTCCCAGCCTGGTGCAGGTCTACAATTTTGTTTCTGGTGTCCTTTGACAGCTCTTTGGTCTTGGCCATAGTGGAGTTTGGAGTGTGACTGTTTGAGGTTGTGGACAGGTGTCTTTCTTTGTAACAAGTTCAAACAGGTGCCATTAATACAGGTAACGAGTAGAGGACAGAGGAGCCTCTTAAAGAAGAAGTTACAGGTCTGTGAGAGCCAGAAATCTTGCTTGTTTGTAGGTGACCAAATACTTTTTTTCCACCATAATTTGCAAATAAATTCATTAAAAATCCTACAATGTGATTTTCTGGAGAAAAAAAATCTCAATTTGTCAGTCATAGTTGACGTGTACCTATGATGAAAATTACAGGCCTCTCTCATCTTTTTAAGTGGGAGAACTTGCAAAATTGGTGGCTGACTAAATACTTTTTTTCCCCACTGTAAGGCCAGGCAGCAAACTCTAACAGGGATTTTTTTTTTTTTTTTATCATATCACAATCAACTTTTACCAGTTGAATGTAGACACAAATAAAATAGTTTTTGTATATTTTTTTTCTGAAATATGTTATCAAAATATGCAAATGAGGCGATATCTCATTAAATATGCACATATTTGCATATCATGAAAATTCATTTTTCTGGACACTGGATGAAGTCAGCTTAAATATTTGTGTTTCATTTTGTTAATACACTCCAGGACCGGACTTCTCCAGAGCAGATTGTGGATAAATATTTTTTTCATCTTTCTATCTGTGAGAAAAAAAGAAGAAAAAAGAAGAAAAAGAAGAAACCAGCAAGCTGCTCATGCTGATATCACTGCTCTTGCTAGTATCTTTCTATTAGTAAAATACTAAAAAGACATGTAAGTAAAATGCATTTTTTGAGCAAGAAATTGACAGCATATCAACAATTCTCTCTGGGCATGTCTGGAGAATATATCTAAGTATAACCACACAAAATGTGTTGAATGCAGATGCTTCTGCAGCTGAGAAAAAATTGTTGGCGTGTGGGAAGAGTCTGACTTTCGGGAAATGGCAGTTAAAGACAAGTACACTGAATTAAGACTACCAAACGCCAAAAGCCTATTTAGACCCAATCATCATCTCTTCAAAGTAAGTTATATGTAGTCCAGTTTGTAACATTCTCTATGAAATGGGCTTTGAAATTATGTGTAATAAAATGTAGTGAGTTTTGAAATGATTGATGTATGTCCATTTTAAAATGGTTAACATTCATAAAAATGTTCATGACAGTAGTATGATAAACTAAAAATATACAGTACCAGTGAAAAGTTTGGACACACATACTCATTCCAGTGTTTTTCTTTAGTTTTACTATTTTCTACATTGTAGAATAATAGTGAAGACATCAAAACTATGAAAAAACACATATTAAACAAAAACTTGTTAAACAAATCAAAATATATTTTATATTTGAGATTCTTCAAAGTAGCCACCTTTTGCTTTGATGACAGCTTTGCACACTCTTGGCATTCTCTCAACCAGCTTCACCTGGAATGCTTTTCCAACAGTCTTGAAGGAGTTCCCACATATGCTGAGCACTTGTTGGCTGCTTTTCCTTCACTCTGCGGTCCAACTCATCCCAAACCATCTCAATTGGGTTGAGGTCGGGGGATTGTGGAGGCCAGGTAATCTGATGCAGCACACCATCACTCTCCTTCTTGGTCAAATAGCCCTTACACAGCCTGGAGGTGTGTTAAAAATAAAGAAAACCAGGGAATGAGTAGGTGTGTCCAAACTTTTGACTGGTACTGTACATTTTCATGATTTTTTTTACATTTTTATGTTTACTTTTTGAAAATACTAATATTAATATTAATGGACCAAGATACCAACAAATCTCCAAATGTATAGGTAGATGCAAAAATGTCATTTCAGCCTGTGGTGCCTGGCCTTCAAGCCAGACTAAGTCAACGGCACAGATGGTATTATCCAAGCAGAAGATAAATCTTAACAGCCAAACACAATTCAATATCACTTCTGAAATACAATAACTAGCCTATTAACTTGTCAATAACAAATGATATGTTGGATTCACGTCTCCAACACTAGCAGTTAGAGTGGGATTAAGCCTGATCGTCTGATGGAAATATCCAAGCAGTAAATACAGATCCTTTAAATGTTGATATTTGGTTGAGTTGTCAACCAAACATAATTCATTTAATATAAACTATTTTACAAACTAATGTCAAATTCAACCTCTAAATTAGTAACACATCCATAGCCACATTTTGAGGTTACTGTGACTATACATTTATTCTTATGTAATCATATAAGAAGTGCATGTTCGAAGAAAAAAATAATCAAAGGTCTGTGGAGATCTTCACAATTGCTGTAATAATATGTGCAGAATCTCGAAAGGCATCACCTGCACCATGTACTTTTAATGTAATCTCAACTGCAATCCAGGTCATGTGGTTTTGCTATTAGATGAAGCACAGTGATAACACATTAATCTGTTGTATAAATAAACAATATCTGGCATTATATTCCCATTTGAACTTGGCTGTGCTTTTAAATGGTTGACAGTGCATTGATAGACATTTGGGTGAAAACTAAAGCAAAAATCAGACATTGTTTTTCCATTGGAATTTGGTTGTGCTTTTAGATGGTTGAAAGCATAATGATAACACATTGGAAATTCAACTAACTTTTGTCTGTCTTATTGAGTGGAGGTTGCGATCTCATTGATAAAGGTCTCAACCAAATATGACCCAATTATCCACGTTGAAATGATGTGGTGTGTCCAGTGGGCTTCCTCGAAGGGATTTAGACAAGCAAGCGGAACTCAAACTGATAAGCCCTGAAACTTTCTTAAGAGGAGACACTCCCAAGGATCTCATTAGAATAAATCAATTTTACTTCCTTGCCTCTCTGGAGACAATTAGCCAGCCCCCCAAAGCCCTGTCTGTCTGCAAGTCAACCAGCGGCCAACCCCACAAGGTGTTTTAATTATCTCCTCCTCACTGCTCTCTTTACCAACTCCTCCTCCATCTCTCCATCTCTCCATCTCCCATCTCTCCATCTCTCTCTCTCTCTCTCTCTCTCTCTCTCTCTCTCTCTCTCTCTCTCTCTCTCTCTCTCTCTCTCTCTCTCTCTCTCTCTCTCTCCTTAAAATAACACTCATTCATCTTCCTCACTCTCTTTAACTGGCGTATTACTGACAAGGAGCTCAGGGGGACTCACTCTCAGACATTCAGATAGGAGGAGAGGAAGACAGAGAAAGGGGTAGGGACAATACGTGATTTTGCCTACATGAATTGCAGCCTGCGTGATATTGGTTGAATTTAGTGATTAAATGGCAAGACATACTAGATATCATGCTTACAAATATCTCTCTGAATATAATCCTCAATAAATTATTGTGTGTTGAGATCACAGTTTCTCCTTTAATTAATAACAGGTGTACAATACACTGCCATGCATATCATCATAAATAATGTTGGAGATGTGTGACCAATAGATAGACATTTATATTAAATGAAACAGTGGCTACACAGGGTGATTATTATGTCATTAATCATACAGTGGTGCAACATGGAATTAGGTGTGAGATTTAGTATTATGGGATCATTATAATATATGTTATATTATCTTTATATTATAAAGATAGCATGTATCATATCTGAGGATTAGCTACAGTTTTATTCAGGTGTATCAGATTTTTATTTTACCATAAAAAGTCTCATTGAAAATAAAATAGTTTTGAAAGAAAAATAATCATAATGGAATACAGCAATAGCATTAGTCTATGATGTTGCTCCAAATACTTTATGTTGAGGATAATGTGAAACCATGCTTTTTGATGTTACCATTCTGCGACATTAGTTCTGCAAGATTTTTAAATATTGTAATGTTCAAACTAGGACTACTGTATGACATGTGTTGCAGGTGGCTTTCTTTGAATTTAGCAGACTATAGCGATATTCAAATGCTTTGAGGGAGGACAATACATTATTCATGATAGCAACAAATAGACACTGTAACCATAGTCACACAGGAAAAGCTGCCTCTACCCCAAGAGTGAACCTCTACACGAACAGGAATAATATTCACATAAAATAAACTTCTTCTGGGAGACGTGGCAGTAAAGGTGTATAATGAGACATTCAGTTCACTGAAAGAACACCCTATCCATGCTTTATTCTTATGTAGATACAGGGAGGTGGTGTCAGAGCTCAGAAAAAAACATTATCTGAGCTGTACCGCAGCCTCTGAAGTCCTGAGGGAAACACCCCCTCTATATCAGAGTTCCATTCAGAAGAGACTTGTCCCCTGATACACTTTGTACAGCCACATCCAGACATCAAGCAGCTGCAGTTGGTTACATTACTGTTCACGTAGACATGAGTGGCTAACAGATTGGGATGTCAAAATGAAATCAAATACATTTTTATTTCTCACATGTGCCTAATACAACAGGTGTAGACTTTACCTTGAAATGCTTACTTACGAGCTCTTTATCAACGATGCAGACTTAAAAATAAGAAAATAAAAAAACAAATAAAATAAGTACATAAGAATGAAGTAATATACAGGGAGTACCATGTCAATGTGAATGGGTGCGAGGTAGTTGAGGTAGATATGTATATGAGGACAGGGGTAAAGTGACTAGGCATCAGGATAAATAATAAAACATGTTTAAACAAAAGTAGCAGCAGCGTATATGATGAGTGCATGTGTATATGTGTGAAGGTGAGTGTATATGTACGTGTGTATGTGTGTGTATGTGTTTGTGTGAGAGTGTCAGTGTGGCTGAGTTGTTGTTGTCTACCCTCAACACCTGGGGGAGAGCCATCAGGAAGTCCAGGATCCAGTTGCAGAGAGAGGTGTTCAGTCCCAGGATCCCGAGCTTGGTGATGAGCTTGGAGAGGACTATGGTGTTGAATGCAGAGCTGTAGTCAATGAACAGAATTCTCACCTAGGTATTCCTCTTGTCCAGGTGGGAGAGAGCAGTGTGAAGTGCAATTGAGATTGTGTCATCTGTGGATGTGTTGGGGCGGTATGCGTATTGGAGTGGGTCCAGAGTGGCTGGGATGATGGTGTTGATGTGTGCCATGACCTGCCTTTCAAAGCACTTTATGATTACAGATGTATGTGCTACGGGATGATAGTCATTTAGGCAGGCTAAGTTACAGTTCTTGGGAACAGGAAAAATTGTGGTCAGCTTGAAACATGTCGGGATTACTGACTGGGACAAGGAGAGGTTGAAAATGTCAGTGAAGACACTTTCCAGCTGGTCTGCGAATGCTCTGAGAACGCGCCCTGGTATTCAGGTGTTAACCAGTCTTACTCACGTCGGCCACAGAGAGCGAGATCACACAGTCGTCCGGGACAGCAGAGGCTCTCATGCATGGCTTAGTGTTGTTTACCTCGAAGCAAGCATAGAAGGCATTTTGTAAGTCTGGGAGGGCTGCGTCACTGGGAAACTCACGGCTGGGTTTCCCTTTGTAATCCATAATAGTCTCCAAGCCCTGCAACATCCAACGAGTATCGCAGATGCCGCCTGTAATCCATGGCTTTTGGTTTGGGTACCTACGTAAAGTCACTGTGGGGATGACGTCCTTGATGCACTTATTGATGAAGCCATGACTGATGTTTTAAACTCCTCAATGCCATCGGATGAGTCCTGGTTTTAGCACCTCTTGTGGCGCAGGAGACGTGCTGGTAGAAATTGGGTAAAATAGATTTGCGTCTCCCTGTGATAAAGTCTCCAGCTACAAGGAACACTGCCTCTCCAGCTACAAGGTACGCTGTTTCTTGTTTGTTTACGGCCACGTACAGTTCGTTGAGTGCCAAAGTGGCGTTGGCTTGTAGTGGGATGTAGACAGCAGTGATAATTACAGATGAAAACTCTCTGGGTAGATAAAAGGGTCCGCATTTTACCATTAGGTTTTCTATGTCGGGTGAGCAAAAGCTTGAGACTTCCTTCACCCTGGAAGCTGCACACCAGTTGTTACTTAAAAAAGGCACACCCCTCCCACTTTGGTCGTGACAAAGCATGGAGAATCTGCCGAGCTGTATATCCATAGCATTAGTCAGCCAAGTCTCTGTAAAGCATAGGATATTACAGCTTTTCAAGTCTCGTTGATAGGATACTCTCGAAAGGAGCTCGTCCATCTTATTCTCAAATGACTGAACATTTGCCAATAAAACGGAGGGGAGTGACGAATGATTTCCTCTGCATCTTAATCTAACCAAGACTCCGGCCCTTCTCCCGCATCTACGCTTGCGACGCTTCTTTGGTAGTCCGAACAATGGAATAGGGTCCGATGTAAACAAGGAGTCCAGAACAGCTAAGTCAAAGTTGAAATCGAGGCAAGTAACTGTCGATCTGATTTCCAAAAGTGCTTGGCGGTCATAGGTGATAATAGTATGAACTTTCTGTACAAAAAAAGTAAAGATAAACACAAAAAAGTAACTAAATGCAAAGTCAGGCTGAAATTCATGAGATCATCTTGAATCTACATACGTATAGACATTTGGGGCTTAGAGGTAATGTACATAGTACAGTAAAGGAGTTCACTGTACAGTAAAATAGTTAATTGTAGAGTCCATACAAGTGGAGAGTGGCACACTATATCACACAGCTCAGTCCACACCTCTCCCTCTCTGACTTTTACACCCACTTTCACAAGTCATATTACTTCTCCTCTCCTACTCTGTTATCTGTGGGTGCCCAGCTGATGGGGTTAGCATGTGCTAACATGTACTCACTTTAAGGAGATTCAAAATCTATTATGAGTGCAGTCATGCGGGTGTAATTATAGCTGGGCAGAATCAGCCCTATTCATCATGAGGCTCTGGAACTCTAGCAGTGCCATTAAAAACAGGCCTGTTACCTTATTCATTAACTCCAACATGATGTACAGTGGGGAAAAAAAGTATTTAGTCAGCCACCAATTGTGCAAGTTCTCCCACTTAAAAAGATGAGAGAGGCCTGTAATTTTCATCATAGGTACACGTCAACTATGACAGACAAAATGAGGGGAAAAAAATCCAGAAAATCACATTGTAGGATTTTTAATGAATTTATTTGCAAATTATGGTGGAAAATAAGTATTTGGTCAATAACAAAAGTTTCTCAATACTTAGTTATATACCCTTTGTTGGCAATGACACAGGTCAAACGTTTTCTGTAAGTCTTCACAAGGTTTTCACACACTGTTGCTGGTATTTTGGCCCATTCCTCCATGCAGATCTCCTCTAGAGCAGTGATGTTTTGGGGCTGTTGCTGGGCAACACGGACTTTCAACTCCCTCCAAAGATTTTCTATGGGGTTGAGATCTGGAGACTGGCTAGGTCACTCCAGGACCTTGAAATGCTTCTTACGAAGCCACTCCTTCGATGCCCCGGGCGGTGTGTTTGGGATCATTGTCATGCTGAAAGACCCAGCCACGTTTAATCTTCAATGCCCTTGCTGATGGAAGGAGGTTTTCACTCAAAATCTCACGATACATGGCCCCATTCATTCTTTCCTTTACACGGATCAGTCGTCCTGGTCCCTTTGCAGAAAAACAGCCCCAAACATGATGTTTCCACCCCCATGCTTCACAGTAGGTATGGTGTTCTTTGGATGCAACTCAGCATTCTTTGTCCTCCAAACACGACGAGTTGAGTTTTTACCAATAAGTTCTATTTTGGTTTCATCTGACCATATGACATTCTCCCCAATCCTCTTCTGGATCATCCAAATGCACTCTAGCAAACTTCAGACGGGCCTGGACATGTATTGGCTTAAGCAGGGGGACACGACTGCACTGCAGGATTTGAGTCCCTGGCGGCATAGTGTGTTACTGATGGTAGGCTTTGTTACTTTGGTCCCAGCTCTCTGCAGGTCATTCACTAGGTCCCCCATGTGGTTCTGGGATTTTTGCTCACCGTTCTTGTGATCATTTGACCCCACAGGGTGAGATCTTGCGTGGAGCCCCAGATCGAGGGAGATTATCAGTGGTCTTGTATGTCTTCCATTTCCTAATAATTGCTCCCACAGTTGATTTCTTCAAACCAAGCTGCTTACCTATTGCAGATTCAGTCTTCCCAGCCTGGTGCAGGTCTACAATTTGGTTTCTGGTGTCCTTTGACAGCTCTTTGGTCTTGGCCATAGTGAAGTTTGGAGTGTGACTGTTTGAGGTTGTGGACAGGTGTCTTTTATACTGATAACAAGTTCAAACAAGTGCCATTAATACAGGTAACGAGTGTAGGACAGAGGAGCCTCTTAAAGAAGAAGTTACAGGTCTGTGAGAGCCAGAAATCTTGCTTGTTTGTAGGTGACCAAATACTTATTTTCCACCATAATTTGCAAATTAATTAATTAAAAATCCTACAATGTGATTTTCTGGATTTTTTTTCTCAATTTGTCTGTCATAGTTGACGTGTACCTATGATGAAAATTACAGGCCTCTCTCATCTTTTTAAGTGGGAGAACTTGCACAATTGGTGGCTGACTAAATACTTTTTTCCCCCACTGTATACCTATGGAAGGAAGGAAGGTTTTAACACACTGTTCACATGTATAAATATATATCTAAAAACATTTATTTAGTGGCACTACCAATGCCTTGTAAGGATGGAGCGGTGGTGTGGAGAGGAGAGGAGGAAGGGGTGAATGACAGAGGGAGGGAGGAGAGGAAAGGAGAGAGAAATAGGCCTAGACATAAAGGTCGAAAATGACATGCTATTTTGTGGAGAGACTAGAGAACGACAGGGCATGCATGACCTACCTCGGGAAATGTCTTATAATTTCCCATCAACATTTGTCTTCCTGGGAAAAACACTGTTCATGCAGCAAAATAAAGATGGATTGTGGGTAATAGAGATGGATTGTGGGTAATGGAAAGGTTGCTCTCATGGAAGTATAAATTCAGACTGAACGTTTCATTGTAGCTAATGCTTGACGTTAATTCAGTAAGGTAGGCTAAATGCAATTTGGCGCAGAGAATGACACATCTCATATCAAATTTGATTATTTTCCCTACCCCATCTCCCACAAGGCACTGCAGATGTATTACTTGCTTTTACAGAGGTGGTATCATGCCTTTGGTTTTGGAGTATAATTTGCTTTATTTCTAACAGACATTCAGTTTCAGTGGAATTAAAAGATCCTTAGAGATGATAAATCACAGAAGCTAATCTAATTAGGAGATACTGCTATCATGCAACAGTGATGGGTAAAGGGCAAGGTATATGAGCAAATCTCTACTATGAATGCAATTTATAAATTAACTATAGATTATGCCAATCATTATTTATAAACAAATTAAATACATTATTGCAGAATAGAGATTATCTCTGCACTTTGACATAATTTCTGTTCTGCAAATTCCACTTCTTTTTAGCACAATAAGTACATACTGTACTTGTTATAATGCATCTTAATGAGGAAGAGTTTATTAGTATGAGCGCTTTCCTTTTGTTCTTTATTAATTTAGTTTAAACAAAGTCAAAACAAATATTTACAGAATGGACCAATCAAACTCCAGACTTCAATGACAATTTTCTTTGATCGTGCTTGCTCAATCTTCTCATCTTATTTCAATAAATATGAAGCATATAACAGAGGAGATAAATGTGTTTTCTTCTACATCAATTATCAAAACACATACCAGGCCTCTGGCAGGACTAGCTAAACTCTCTCAGTGGTCTGGAAAGCTCTGTAGAACAATGACAATGAGCAAATCACTACAAGTCTCTGTTACCAGGATTAGCACTCAATGTCAGAGGCAGGAAGTAAAAGCCCTGGAATCTGAATAGACATCTATGTCTGTCAAGGCAAGGCTTTCCATCCTAGTTGCTACACTGCATTTGTGTCCCTCCGTCTCCTTCAAAACGTAAGCCGAAAACGTCTGCATTTACACTGCAGCAAGGAAGGGCAATAAGGTTCAAAACTGTTCATATATGGCCAGATTGATTGTGGGCAAACCATTAGTGTTTGTTACTACTACCCACATATTGGGAATAGGCTGAGGTTTTTCCACAGCAAGGTGCATGGGTGCTTAGACTTACAATATCAACTAATGAACCCTATGGATAACTGAACGGCAAAGAGCTGAGGTGGATGGTGAAGGAGGTAAAAGTGATTACATTTTCTCCTCTCACAGCTCTGTACAGGCCTCTTGAGAATGCAAGAAATGGAAAGGCAAAGACACGTTCAAGGAATGAAATGTGCTGTTGTCTTTTTATTTGTTGATTACAGAGAATAAGAATTTGGCAAAGAAAAACGAGAGGCCACTTTGTTATTTTTTTAATAGAGTTGCAGGTTGACGTTTATTGTCATGAATCTTGCCCTGGAGGCAGAATTTAGCGATTTCTGCTAGATGGGCCAGCTGCAAAGTCAAAATTGGCTATATTGTACAAATTAATGAAAAAAAAATTAAGTTAAGGTTAGGGTTAGGCATTATGGTTAGCAGTGTGGCTAAGGTTAGGGTTAAGGTTAGGGTTAGGTTTAAAATCTGATTTTATGACTTTGTGACTGTGCCAGCTAGTGACCACTCTGAAGAGCTGCCTCCAGGGCAAGATTCATTACAATAAAAGCCAACTTGCAGAGTGGGCGTGCTAACAGCAAATAGAGAGAGAGAGAGAGAGAGAGAGAGAGAGAGAGAGAGAGAGAGAGAGAGAGAGAGAGAGAGAGTGAGTACAGTGTATGTTCAAGGTCAGTCAGTTTTATCTGTGGTGATAACACATCCTCTTTGGTTGATAAAACATGGCAGTGTGATATAAGCACTCTGAGAAACAACCACTCACAGTCTCTATAACTGTCCTGGTCTGATATATAACTCACTGAATATTAATGTCTGATTTAACTGTCTTCATACACGACATTGGAGATCAGATGTCATCAACCACATGGCCGTCAATCTACTGCATTCCCATAGACCTGTCACAACTGCCATGCTTAAAAAAACCTAATACAGGTTTTCTACAGATTAATGCATGTCTTGTGATCATCAAACACGACTTATGGTACATGATATGAAAGATAATTTTCTTTGAGTGGATTATTGAGTGCTATGGAGGAGGTGGTTGTGCTGATATGGCACTATTCCATACTAGCATGTTCTGTAGAAAGTACTGTCGAGGATTAATTGTTTTTTATATATATTGCAGTACTCTAAGCATGTCTCGTAAAAAATGCAATGGATCATGGGTAACCTACTAAAGCCATTTTCAAAAGCATAAATCTTCAATCAAGAGTTAGTCTCCTTTACTGTATGTGTAGCACATGATTTTGTTGTTGGATTAGTGACAAAGGTAAATTGTTTCTGAATTTCTAATTGGATGGAAGGTAAGGTGTCATTTCAATCAGGTTTTGTTGATTCCACAACTAACACCTTTGAGTGGTACGGTAAATAGGAAATAATTACCCCTAATCTTGCGCAAATTGTCTTCTAATTAGCATGTCGAAAGCCAAAAAAAAAACACATCACTGTTCTTGTAACTTCCATCAATGTAATTGTCTGCATCATTTCCAATCTCCCATATGTTTTTTTTCTTCTCGCAAATATATATATACACATGGTCCTCTGTAGCTCAATTGGTAGAGCATGGCGCTTGTAACGCCAGGGTAGTGGATTCGAACCCCGGGACCACCCATACGTAAAAATGTATGCACGCATGACTGTAAGTCACTTTTGATAAAAGCGTCTGCTAAATGGCATATTATTATTTATTTACATTCATACACATCCTTTAAAAAAATATATTTACATTTTTTACCTTTAGCAGACGCTCTTATCCAGAGTGACTTACAGTTAGTGAGTGCATACATTTTCATACTGGCCCCTCGTGTGAAACGAACCCACAACCCTGGCGTTGCAAGCGCCATGCTCTACCAACTGAGCTACAAGGGACTATTTCCCTTTATTACTTTCCAACCCCACCATCCCTTCCCTAATTGGAGTAAAGTAGTGAACAACAACGCTTAGGCCTCTACTTCCAGCTTATACATACTATATACATTTTATGGACACAGTCAATTTTACAATAATTATATTTAGTTTGTTTTTACTCCTGAACTTCCTCTACCCTCAACCTCTCCGATCATTTTCATGATGTCCATCTGGTTTGCTTCTATATGCCATATCTTTCTAACTGTGCTCTTTCACAAAAGCTCTCAACCAATAACCTATATACTTATTATGGACACAGTATGCTTTACATTAGTTATCTTGTTGTTACAGTGGGGGAAAAAAGTATTTAGTCAGCCACCAATTGTGCATGTTCTCCCACTTAAAAAGATGAGAGAGGCCTGTAATTTTCATCATAGGTACACGTCAATTATGACAGACAAATTGAGGAAAAAAAATCCAGAAAATCACATTGTAGGATTTTTTATGAATTTATTTGCAAATTATGGTGGAAAATAAGTATTTGGTCACCTACAAACAAGCAAGAATTCTGGCTCTCACAGACCTGTAACTTCTTCTTTAAGAGGCTCCTCTGTCCTCCACTCGTTACCTGTATTAATGGCACCTGTTTGAACTTGTTATCAGTATAAAAGACACCTGTCCACAACCTCAAACAGTCACACTCCAAACTCCACTATGGCCAAGACCAAAGAGCTGTCAAAGGACACCAGAAACAAAATTGTAGACCTGCACCAGGCTGGGAAGACTGAATCTGCAATAGGTAAGCAGCTTGGTTTGAAGAAATCAACTGTGGGAGCAATTATTAGGAAATGGAAGACATACAAGACCACTGATAATCTCCCTCGATCTGGGGCTCCACGCAAGATCTCACCCCGTGGGGTCAAAATGATCACAAGAACGGTGAGCAAAAATCCCAGAACCACACGGGGGGACGTAGTGAATGACCTGCAGAGAGCTGGGACCAAAGTACCAAAGCCTACCATCAGTAACACACTACGCCGCCAGGGACTCAAATCCTGCAGTGCCAGACGTGTCCCCCTGCTTAAGCCAGTACATGTCCAGGCCAGTCTGAAGTTTGCTAGAGTGCATTTGGATGATCCAGAAGAGGATTGGGAGAATGTCATATGGTCAGATGAAACCAAAATAGAACTTTATGGTAAAAACTCAACTCGTCGTGTTTGGAGGACAAAGAATGCTGAGTTGCATCCAAAGAACACCATACCTACTGTGAAGCATGGGGGTGGAAACATCATGCTTTGGGGCTGTTTTTTCTGCAAAGGGACCAGGACGACTGATCCGTGTAAAGGAAAGAATGAATGGGGCCATGTATCGAGAGATTTTGAGTGAAAACCTCCTTCCATCAGCAAGGGCATTGAAGATGAAACGTGGCTGGGTCTTTCAGCATGACAATGATCCCAAACACACCGCCCGGGCAACGAAGGAGTGGCTTCGTAAGAAGCATTTCAAGGTCCTGGAGTGGCCTAGCCAGTCTCCAGATCTCAACCCCATAGAAAATCTTTGGAGGGGAGTTGAAAGTCCGTGTTGCCCAGCGACAGCCCCAAAACATCACTGCTCTAGAGGAGATCTGCATGGAGGAATGGGCCAAAATACCAGCAACAGTGTGTGAAAACCTTGTGAAGACTTACAGAAAACGTTTGACCTGTGTCATTGCCAACAAAGGGTATATAACAAAGTATTGAGAAACTTTTGTTATTGACCAAATACTTATTTTCCACCATAATTTGCAAATAAATTCATTAAAAATCCTACAATGTGATTTTCTGGAGAAAAAAAAATCTCATTTTGTCTGTCATAGTTGACGTGTACCTATGATGAAAATTACAGGCCTCTCTCATCTTTTTAAGTGGGAGAACTTGCACAATTGGTGGCTGACTACATACTTTTTTCCCCCACTGTAATGACTAATATGTTAATACGTTAACCCAATTAATCAACATATTCATGATTTCATTCACAATCCTCACCTTAACTTCCATGTTTCAAACATTATGATTCCTACAATGTCTACTCAAAATAAATAATATAAGTGTATCCTAAGACATTACCATAATGTATCACTGTTTTAACCCCTAATATCTATATAAGACACTTCTAAATTGTACAATCAATATCCATCATTTTGAAAATTATTATACTAATACATACTAATGATTCACTTAAATCACTCAGTCATCTTATAAATTATAACCCAAAACCAAATTACTTAACTCAACCAAATTTAAAATAACAAATGTTATTGATTCACTTGATCCTTATCAATTAAAATTACAATTCTCAAATGTATCACCCATTACAACTGTCAGAATGTGCATTTATATTAACATACAGTATAAACATCCATAATTATATGATGACCTTCCTCATCCTGATAATAAATACAGATCATTATCTCAATGCATTCTTAATACTATTAATTTATCAGTGTATATACCTACTACCCAAATTATCAATTTAGATAAACCCAATTGTATTATCAACACATCTAAGCAACCCCTTTTTCTCCCAGCACTTAAATCTTCTGCCGTCTCTTCAGACATCTTCACATTTCAAAATGACTTGCCCATGACAATATCACAAATACAATGTCTCATCCGAGTCACCACCAACTCCCCAACCTCATTGTCTTGTCCATTTGCCAACCATTATGCCCACAACATTATAAATGTTGTATCTGAACATATATTTCTCCATTCTCACTCAATGGTGGACTCCTGTCCCACTGTCTTCATACAAAAACATGAGAAAATCCATTGATAGCTTCGATTGGCTGTTGCACACCAGTTGCATGTAGAAGTGGTGCTTTGGTCTAAGTGGCGCAGTGGTCTAAGGCACTGCATCGCAGTGCTACCTGTGCCACTAGAGATGCTGGTTCGAATCCAGGTTCTGTCGTAGCCGGCCGCGACCGGGAGACCCATGGGGCGGCGCACAATTGGCCCAGCGTCGTCCAGGGTAGGGGAGGGAATGGCCGGCAGGGATGTAGCTCAGTTGGTACAGCATGGTGTTTGCAACGCCAGGGTTGTGGGTTCGATTCCCAGTATGAAAAAATATAAAAATAATGTATGCACTAACTGTAAGTCGCTCTGGATAAGAGCGTCTGCTAAATGACTAAAAATCTAAATCTGAAATCTTACAAAACATCTTCAACGCCTCTGATATTCATCTTCAGCCGGTTCATAGGTTGTTACTTTTATTTATTTAGGTTCACACCATTCTAGGCCAAATTATCCCTGCTATGCATCAAGACACCATCTGTATTTACCTCACTATAAGCCAAACATAACATTTTAATTGATTTCATTTCTAATCCAAGAAATCCATATAAATCACTGACCATATGACAAATTAGTATGTTTTAACAATTATTCTTAATACCAATTTCTATTCACATCACACACATTAGTGTGTCCTTCTTGCATCGCACCAATATGGAATAAGATTCACAGCTGCAACGACACACAGACATAGACATAGACACAAAAACAATGCTCCACAGTGACAGTTTCATCTTCCTCCTCTCCTACAGTGGGACAAATATATACAGGTATCTCTCTCTTCTACTTTCCCTCCATCAAGGTAGCCAGCAACACCTAGTACTAACCTCTCCACCTAGATTCTTTCCAGCTCTTACTTCTGTAATCATTTACTGCCACACAGTCTCCTATGCTCAGAAAATGCCCAGATTATCCTGTTAGTTCTGCCAAAGCATCCTTACCCTTTTGGAAGAAAATCTTCAAAACATTGTTAGTTGATACACAATATGCTACTTTACCATGTCTACTTATCAGTCATGAAAAGCCTTGATTAGGAAGTGCACATTCTTGCATCTTGTTATAGTCACTCTTTCCATAGACATGCCGCCACTACATTCTACCTTATACCACAAATACATTTTCACCAAAATAATTTAATCTAACCCATAACATATTAATTACTACTGCTCATATTCTTACTACAATATGCAAATGTACCCATAAATCCTCATACAATCAGTACTACACCCTTTTGAACACATGAGTCACAACGTGATTCATGCTTTCAAAAACAAAAACAACAACATTGCCTATTAAACGAATATAAGAAATTAAAATGAAAACATTTGATAATACCTTACTTTCATCTATGTAAAAGTTTTACTTTCTGTCCCTACCTGGGCTTGAACCAGGGATCCTCTACACACATTGACGACATTCAACATCGAAACACCGTTACCCGTCACTCCACAAAATCCGCGGTCCTTGCAAAGCAAGTTAAACAACTACTTCCATGTCGCATAGCAAGTTACGTCACCACTCTAAACGCCACTAGTACGCACCACTAACTAGCTAGCCCTTTCACACCAAACATTCAACCCCCTATGACTTCCTTCTCCACAGCAACCATTGATCCTTGTACACCTAACGTAACCCCTAATGTCCCTTACAGTGCTCTCACGTTTCTCATTTTGTCTGTCATAGTTGACGTGTACCTATGATGAAAATTACAGCCCTCTCTCATCTTTTTAAGTGGGAGAACTTGCACAATTGGTGGCTGACTAAATACTATTTTTTTACAAAACATGTAAGTCACTCTGGATAAGAGCGTCTGCTAAATGACTACAATGTAAAATATAAATATTGGATTTCTATTTGCCATATATTTTTCAACTGTACTGTGATGTTTCACAAAAGTTCTGAACCCTTCTATTCTCATTGTTTCTACAGATTGTAAATTGAAAATAAACATTATTACAAAAAATAGTATTATATTATTGATCGATTTACTATGACTTTTCAGATCACCCAGTAGTGCTATCTGCAGGGTTAGCTCCAGGTATATATTGCAATCCTTCAGCCATTCCTGGACCTGTGACCAAAAACAAGCTACAAAGGGACAGTACCGAAACAAATTATCTAATGATTCTGTCTCTTAGCAGCAAAATCTGCAGAGCTGGGAAGATTGTATCCTCCATATAAATAACATTCTATTGTAGCAAGAATTTTGTATAATAATTTAAATAGAAAAATTCTAAGTTTTGAATCCGGCATCGTTTTGCGTATCAGTTCATAAACACTATGCCATGGAATCGGTACATCAAAACTACTCTTCCCAACTACTTTGCAATCTATATGGGACGGCTGTCAATCCTTTGGTCCTTAAATGAAACTGGTATACTTTTTATTTATTACAGTTTTCTTGAACCAATTATGTTCTTTAATGCAGGGCCGACAGACAAGTTCCTTACTTTTTCCCCATTCCACATTCCTCTTCCATTTTTGCGGTAATGCTGCAATTATTTGGTTGTAATTTTGGGTAGAGCAGACATTTCCATATGTTTTTGTTAGCTGCATGTGCGAAATAACTCCACCAGTTCTACCTATGATATCATTTACGAAGATTATACCTTTTTTAAAATAAAATAATTATGGTTTTTTATCAATTAGTATATTTGAGTTTAACCACAATATTTGTTGCATTATTTGTTCTGTCGTTTCTGGAGGATTAAATTGAAATTGCAACCAACTTTCTATGGCTTGTTTTAGAAATAGTGATATTTGGGAGATTATTTCCTTTTCAAATAACTGAAAGTGAGAGGTTGTAATCTGAATAAAGGGAAAAAGGCCATTCTTGAACATGGGGTGAGACAATCTTACTATTTTGCTAGAGAACCAGTTCGGATTTAAGTATAACTTTATATGACTGAAGCTTTTAGTGATAGGTCTAATGCTTTAATATTTAATCATTTCGTCCTCCGAATTCATTTTCATTATATAAATAGGCCCGTTTAATTTTGTCTGGCTTGCCGTTCCAAATAAAATGGAATATTTTTTTCTCATAAAATAAAAAAAAACTGTTTGTTAGGCGTAGGCAAGACCATAAGCAAATAGGTAAACTGGGATAATACTAAAGAGTTAATCAGGGTGATTTTTCCACAGATTGAAAGGTATTTACCTTTCCATGGCAGCAAGATCTTATCTATTTTTAACTTTCTATTAAAATTTATTGGAGTGAGATCATTTATTTAATTTGAGATATGTATTCCGAGTATATACACATCACCATCAGACCATTTTATTGGTAAACTACATGGTAATGTAAAAATTGTATTTTTTTGTGATCCAATACGTAATATAGTACATTTATCATCATTTGGTTGTAATCCAGAGAGGTTAGAAAATGTATCTAGATCCTCTATGAGGCTGTGGAGGGATTCAAGTTGTGGATTTAAAAGAAAACATGAATCATCAGCGTACAGTGACAACTTTGTTTTTAAGCCCTGGATTTCTAATCCCTTGATATTATTGTTGGATCTGATTTTAATAGCTAACATCTCGATGGCCAGAATAAATATATATGCCGATAGTGGACAACCTTGTTTCACTCCTCTTGACAGTTTAAAACTTTCTGAGAAATAGCCATTATTTACTATTTTACACCTAGGGTTACTATACATGATTTTAACCCATTTTATATGAGATTCTCCAAAATTGAAATGCTCCAGGCATTTATATAGAAACTCCAGTCATACTTTATCAAATGCCTTTTCAAAGTCTGCTATGAATAGCAGGCCTGGTTTCCCAGATTTTTCATAGTGTTCTATTTTTTCCAGTACTTGCCTTATAATATCTCCAATGTACCGTCCATGTAAAAAACCTGTCTGATTAGAATGAATAATGTCTGACAATACCTTTTTAATTCTATGCGCTATACATTTAGCTAGAATATTTGCATCACAACACTGAAGTGTAAGGGGACAATTTTTTTAATGGACTGGATCTTTATATTTCCCACTTGTATCCTGTTTCAGTAATAATGAAATCAGACCTTCTTCTTGAGTGTCTGATAATCTACCATTTACATAGGAGTGGTTAAAACATGCTAATATCTGTCTTCTGAGTATATCAAAATTTTTTTGGTATACCTTGACTGGTATGCCATCCAACCCTGGAGTTTTCCCAGACTTTAATTGCATCCAGAAGTTCCTCCTCTGTAATTTCACCTTCACATGAGTCTTTCTGTATGGCTGTTAATTTTACATTATCAATAGAAAAAAATCCCTACAATTAGCTTCAGTTAGAGGAGATGGAGGCACTGTTCTTAATATCAGTGCCTTCATAAAGTATTCATACTCCTTGACCTATTCCACATTTTGTTGTGTTACAGCCTGAATTCAAAATTGATGAAATTGATTATTTTACACACAATTCCCCATAATGACAAAGTGAAAACATGTTTTTTGAAAATGTTGCAAATGTATTGAAAATGAAATACAGAAAGATCTAATTTACATAAGTATTCACACCCCCGAGTCAATACATGTTAGAATCACCTTTGGCAGCGATTACAGCTCTGAGTCTTTCTGGGTAGGTCTCTAAGAGCTTTGCACACCTGGATTGTACAATATTTGCACATTATAAAAAAAATGTATTCAAGCTCTGTCAAGTTGGTTGTTGATCATTGCTAGACAGCCATTTTCAAGCCGATTTAAGTCAAAACTGTAACTAGGCCACTCAGGAATATTCAATGTCATCTTGGTAAGCAACTCCAGTGTTTATTTGGCCTTATGTTTTAGGTTATTGTCCTGCTGAAAGGTGATTGTCTCCCAGTGTCTGTTGGAAAGCAGACTGAACCAGGTTTTCCTCTCAAATTTTGCCTATGCTTAGCTCTATTCTGTTTATTTTTATTTTTTTTAAACTCCCTAGTTCTTGCTGATGACAAGCATACCCATAACATGATGCAGCCACCACCATGCTTGAAAATATGTAGAGTGGTACTCAGTGATGTGTTGTGTTGGATTTGCCCGAAACATAACGCTTTCTATTCAGGACATAAAGTTCCTTTCTTTGTCAATTTTTTTTGCAGTTTTACTTTAGTGTCTGATTGCAAACAGGATGCATGTTTTATGAATATTTGTATTCTGTACAGGCTTCCTTCTTTTCTCTCTGTCATTTAGGTTAGTATTGTGAAGTAACTACAATGTTGCTAATCATCTTCAGTTTTCTCCTATCACAGCCATTAAACTCTAACTGTTTTAAAGTCACCATTCGCCTCATGGTGAAATCCCTGAGCGGTTTCCTTCCTTTCCGGCAACTGAGTTAGGAAGGATGCCTGGGAGTTGATTACTTATTGACTCAAGACACTTCAACTTTTCATTTTTTATTAATTTGTACAAATGTAAAAACATCATTCCACTTTGACATTATGGGGTAATGTATGTAGGCAAGCGGGACAACATCTAAATGTAATCCATTTTGAATTCAGGCTGTGACAACAAAATGTAGAGAAAGTCAAGGGGTGTGAATACTTTCTGAAGGCACTGTACATATTTACAATAAACCTTTCCTCAATTACATTGCCTACAGCATTGCTTTTCAGATAAGAGGGAGGTGTTTTATTTAGTTGCGTAAATCATAAAAAAAAGGCTTTTCTTTTTGCATCCATTTACAATTCATTTGCTCTCGCATTAAAAAAGATTTTCCTTGCAATATTTTGTTTTGCTATCAATACTTTTGGGCTTCACATGTGAAACTGCAATTCAGATGTGAGGTGAAAACATGTTATTCTCCTCACATGTGAAAATGTGGAGTTAACATATGAACTCTAAATTCAATACATGTGAAAATATGTTTTCACGTGTGAAATTTAAGCTCAACATGTGAAAAGAGCTGTTTTTTTTGTAAGGCCTCACCCCACTGATCTGTCAGTCAAAGGCATTACCTAGGGATTTCCAGCTCTCTATCACTTCTTTGAACAAAAACAACACCCATGTGTCTCTTTTCAAAGAAAATACGTTAAAAGGGAGATATTGGTGAGCGACATTATAAAAAACTGTCTGTGCTCTTTGTCTGTGCATGGAGTCTACAGTGCAGGGAAAGGAAAGGGAAAGGAAAGGAAAGGCAGAAAATCATTCAGAGGAAGGGGGAATATGGAGAAAAAAAATACATTCAGCAGTTATGTGCTGTAGACTGACTGTGATTCTGTGGAGTATGCTGGAAGAAACTATAGCTGTGCCCCCAGGCCATCTTTGGGAGGTGTTTCAGTTCTTCCCTTCCTGTTCGCTGAATTGAAACTCTCATATCTACCTGTGTAAAGCGAGAGGAAGGGGGAATATGAGCTGGGAGATTCTAAACTGACCCTGGGGTGGAACTTTGTACGCTCTGATACCAGCCTCTCAAGGGAAGCATAATTTGTTCTGATTGGTTGAAGATGCATCTATTGGGTTTACATCGCTAATGAATACGGAATCATCGTTCAGCTATCCCACAACCCCCACCACCTGTGACTTGTCAAGGTTAGGTTTATCAGATAGAAAGCTGGAACAGAACAGAAGGAGGAAGTGTGCCGAGAGATAAAGAGAGAAACACAGAGTGGGACAAAGAGATAAATGAAGACTGAATCGTCTGTGGATGGATGGTTAAATGAGACAGGAGAATATACAGTATCATTATTTGAAATAGAGAGTGGTCTCAGAGGTTAATACTCCTTCGAAGCAGGTATTGAGTGAGCTGCTCTATTTGCAACAAAGACAAATTGAGCTGCTGTAGGCTACCAGACCAACATGTCCTGAAGAATCCCCACTCTGCACGGTCAACAACAAGCCCCCAAGGTGGGGACCATCTATGGAGCCAGATACAGTACCAGTCAACAAATATCATTTAAATGAATCACGTGGAATGGAAAGAAGCCTGTCTTAACCTATTCGAATTTCTGATTAAATGCTAACTTAAGAGTCTATTGACGTACCTGTGCGTCAACCAAATTAACATAATACAGAAATCTCCATCAAAATCTGTCAGTTTAAGGTAGAGATCCGCCCATGTCAGCCTTTCACATCTACGGTGGAAAGTGGCAGAGCTACAGTGCTGTTTGTCAGACCAGGAGGCATCACGAAAATATGTCTTCTCATGAAAACGTACTTTTGGCTTTGGAATTTCCATAAAAAATTTAAATAAATGTTAAGTTATTATTTCATAATGCATTTAATGTTTAAAGAAATAATCAAACTGAAATCGAACTGACCTCAAAAAGCACTAATCGCTCAGCACTAGTGGTCTGACGAAGTGTTCCTCTGTTCTGCCATATTTTCTGACTTCTGGGTCTTCTGTTGCAGGTTGTTCTGTGTTGCTCCTCTCCAGCAGCAGCCTGAGCCCTAGTGACACATATGTATAGGTAGCTACAGGCCCAGGAAGATGGATAGCCCTGCTGAGACCACAGGAGGATGGAAGAGAGAGATAAAGACTCCCATATCACTGTGCTACTGCAGCCTCCACAGCCCCCAGGAGTCAACAGAACAGGGCAGCCAGAATACTGTCTGTCTGTCTGAGTGGGGTGAAGTCAGACCTCTGCCAGAGAAGGGTTTCAAGTATCTGTTTCATTCCCAGGCACTGTTCCATGGTATTGTGTTTCTTTTAGGGTGAAGTTTTCAGACACTTTAAAAGTTAGCTTATGAAAATACAATTATTGTTTAACTGTTGGGTAAGGGAAAAGGTGTGGCCCACAATAAGGAGAGCTTAGCTGTACATTCAGCACCACCGTAAGTCCTAAGTAATCAGCACCTTGGACAGCGACCAACTCTTTGCTTTCATGTTTCTTGACAACTAAATCAAATATCAACCAAAATTGGATTTTGATCGAACATTTGTGCCTGGTGAGAAGTCTCTAACCACTCTTTGGAATGCCTTAAGCTCTCAAAAACTGATGGCATTGCTAATAGTTCACAGTAGATAAGAATTACAGCAACAGTGCTGCTTTGTGCTCATAATTTACACTGATAAAACCTATAATGACATGTCCAGCACAATTGCCGACAAATCAGTGACAGAGACCAACATGGAATATTAATTTGAAGCAACATATAAGAACAAAAAGCAGCATCTCCTTTCCATAATGATGTTTTAAGTGGTTTTCATGCTTTATATACTGAGGAAAAGAGTGAATATCAAAAGTGAAGGCCTGCAGTGGCTATAGCCCAGAAATGTAATTTCTAATAACTTCTATTCAAGGAAAAATTAACACCCTCGGGGGATATTGATGAAGACTGGCCTCAGATCTGTTGGGACTGGTCTCAGATTTTACTCTGAGATCCTGTGTTTGAAGAGAGACCGATGAGTTCAAATACAATATTCAGAAGTGTCAGGGTTGGTCAGGGGGAAATTCTCTGTCCTTACATTAAGTAAAAATGATTTTGTCGAGGCAAGTCAAGCCTGTATCTAATACATGTTTCGGTATAAAGCATCATCTTTCTAGGGCCAATATTTCAAGAAACTGCAATGTTTTCTTCAGAAAAATATGACTTTCTTTCCAGACAACCTTTTTTTTCATCAATGAAATATTAATGTTAAGATAGAATGTATGTACTGTATGATACTCTGAGCCTCGGTATCCTGTGTTTATAGTCCTGAGGTTTCAAAGCCATATAGCATGACATTTCCATTTCCTAAAGAGGTAGATATGATATTACTCTGTAACTTACTGTATCTGACCACATAGGACTTAGCAGACTGAGGACTGTTTGCACATACAGCAAGTGCACCTTGGAAAGCAATGTGATCTCATTTACCACAGACATAATTAATACAGCATGTTTTTTTGTATGGCCTGAGATGGGGACTTTTGAAAACGTATGGATTTTGACTAAAAGTGATTATGTGAAATTAATAAGATGTTTAGATTCACAACAGTAATGCCACTTGCATTCATAATCAACCAATAACAAAGCAGTGTTTGGTGATTGATGTCTTTGCCCATGATCCACATGATATGGTGGGCATTATTATCAATCTCATTAAAATCTGAGAGTTTACTTTGCCAAACTAAGTGACGTGCCATGCCATACAAATAGATCATACATATTTCAGGAAATGACGGCAAACGTGCCACGGTGCCATCCTATTAAATATATATGATGTCACATGAAAGAGAAGTGTTGTAAAAAAAAATACATAATTTCTGTGCACAACAACAGATGAAGACAGCTTCTGCACCATCATTACTCAGTGCTGTTTACTACTTCTGTAACAAATCACACACTTCTACAAAGTGTAGAGGGAGTACCAACTCAACCAGTCTAAAACAAAACTACCCAGCCAGCACAATGAGTTGTAATCACCCATTGTGGCATTAGTGAATTGAAAGGGGATGCCAGTTCTACTCATTCTAGGTCTGTGCTTGTAATGATGTCATTGCAACCAGCTTTGGCCTCTGGGTAATCCCAGTTTTCTTCAGTCTATTGGAATCCAGTGACACTGATGATGAGGAAGCTGTTTAATGAGGTTAACACAGTGTTGTGTGACCCCGATGGATGGAGTGACATTTTTAACACAGCAAAACACACAACAAAGCAGCTGGTTGAACACCTCCCTCCAATCAATAACACACCAATCAATAGTTGGATCGATGATACTGTGCTGAGAGCAATGCTGACCCGACAGCATGGGATTTTAAACTGTCTACAACAAGGATGGGACAGGGGATCATCTCAGACCATCTAAAATATACAAGGTCACTCTCTCTCTCTCTCTCTCTCTCTCTCTCTCTCTCTCTCTCTCTCTCTCTCTCTCTCTCTCTCTCTCTCTCTCTCTCTCTCTCTCTCTCTCTCTCTCTCTCTCTCTCTCTCTCTCTCTCTCTCTCTCTCTCTCTCTCTCTCTGAGAAGACTAATACAAGGCCTCATTGTTTTTCACTTGACTAGAGGAAATAGAGGATAATGTGTAACAGTGGATATCAGCCAGATAACGGGTCAAAAGACAACATCTGCTGTGGGCCAATAGTAAAAGGTTACCCATTCCTTCTGTATCTTCCTTCTTGAGTGGAATGCTAATTTACTTGGCCCTCTTTTCTAAAGTATGAAGTTTATTCTATTCACCCTCGACAGAAAAGGGCAACAGAGAGCAGGAACATCCATCTACCACAGCGAGAGCTCTTCATGCACTCAATGAAAATATTGCTTCATTTAGATTTAATGACTTGTGTCTTCTCTTTGCAGCCGATGGCACGGCCCCGTCTCAGTTACAATAACAATAATGGACTGCTTTTATAGGCCGCCCTTCACGTCCAAAAAGCCGGAGAGCTCTTTACCCACTACATAAAGGAACGAGTGCAAATAAATCTCAGAGCTCATGAAATAAGTTTAATGATCCAATGAGGTACGGGAAGGGAGGGGGTGGGCAACTGTGCCCTTCAAAGTCAACTGATACAATAAAAAGGTTACACAACTGCTATGCAGTGAAACAAGCGTTAAAGTAAACCTCTACTCAAAAACAATCTTTGGGTATTTTTTTCATTAGTCCACTGTTGATAAAGTCCCAAAAAGGTTTGCATGTCAGCAGTCAAGTTTTCAAGATATTGGACTTTCAAGAAGCAAGGTGTCACCGGCCACATCATCATATGACATAAAATAATGGACCTAGCCTATACCTACCCACCCAGTCTAGCCTAGAGAAAGTTAGTTGGTAGTTGTAACGTACAGGTAATTGAGAAACAACATTATATAACATTCCCACTTCCTCTTTTTCCAGTTCATGACTGTGTCTCATTTTAGTCATGTAGCAGACGCTCTAATCCAGAGCGATTTACAGTAATTGCACACATTTTCATACATTTCTTTCTCCATAAATCAAATCAAATCAAATTTTACTTGTCACATACACGTGTTTAGCAGATGTTATTGCGGGTGTAGTGAAATGCTTGTGCTTCTAGCTCCGACAGTGCAGTAATATCTAACAAGTAATATCTAACAATTTCACAACATATACCCAATACACACAAATCTAGTAAGGAATGGAATTTAAGAATATATACATATATGGACAAGCAATGACAGAGCGGCATGGACTAAGATACAGTAGAATATTATAGAATAGAATACAGTATAGACAGTACATATGAGATGAGTAGTGCAAGATATCTAAACATTATTAAAGTGACTAGTGTTCCATTTCTTAAAGTGGCCAGTGATTTCAATAGGCAGCAGCAGCCTCTAATGTGCTAGTGGTGGCTATTGATCCAAGATGGCGTAGCAGTGCGGTCGTGGTCTTTGTTGTGTGTCTGTGTAAATAGCCTGTTTTTTGTATTTTTTTTGTATTTTTCGTACATATTTCCCTATCACACTTTTCATCCTTCTACAAAATATACTTTCCTGCAACCCGCCTCACTCAATGTGGAACGGATTCTATTATTGACTTACCTTTTATCTAGAATCTCCAGTTGAAACCAGCTAGCCAGCTAACTAGCTACTTGCTATTAGCCACTGTTAGCGGTTTTCACCCAGAACATCGGATTTTCTGCCAGAATAACTGAATCACTGGACATTAACACCGGATCGCAACTAGCAAGCTGCAACCGAATGGATGTTGCTGTTTGGCTAATCACCACTGCCCCCGAAGCAAGCACCAGTTAGCCTGGAGCTAGCCTCGAGCCAGGCCCATATACCGGCTATCTACCTCTGTCTACCGGACGGGAGTAGCTAGCTAACTAGCTACTTGCTATTAGCCACCGTTAGTGGTTTTTCACCATTGTCCGTGGCCTGCACTACCTACCAGCCAGCTCTAGCCTGGACTATTATCGGCCAGTCTGCACTGTCTGCACAGCGCGTTATCGACCCAGAACATATTGTTTTTTCTGCCAGAGTCACTGAATCATTGGACCTTTAACACCGGATCATCACAGCTAGCTAGCTGCAACCAAATGGATGTTGTTGTTGGCTAATCAGCCTTGAGCTAGCTGCGAGCCAGGCCCAACTCCCGGCTATCTACCTCTCTGTCAACCGGACGGGACCTCCTAGTGTTGACACGGAGCCCCGTCGATCCAACACGACTGGTCTGCCGACGAAATCGTCTGATGTGGTTACAACAGGCTTCCCGTTACGACGTCGACCACGAAGATCCATCTGCTAGCCCTGGCCCGCTAGCACACGCTAGCCGTGGCCTCTTGCTCGCCAGTGCTATAGCAGCCCCCGAACTACCTCCGAACTCTCCTATTGCTGTTCACCGGACCTTATGATAACTCAGCTATACAGCTGATGCCTGCTGGACTGTTCCTTTATACGGTACCGCATCCTGTTTATGTTTAGCCTTAGCCCAAACTTTGTCGCCTTTACCAGCTGTTGTCTTAGCCCTCTTGAATAACACCTGTGATTGCTTTATGCCTCTCTCCCATGTCAATATGCCTTGCTTATTGCTGTTTCGGTTATTTCTTATTGTACTATTTCACTGTAGATCCCCCAGCCAAGCTCAACCTGCCATAGATAGCTCCTTTGTCCCACCCCCCATAGACGCGGAGACCGACTCAATCGGTGCCTCCAGTGATGCTATCTCTTTCATCGTTACCCAACGCTTAGGTTTACCTCCACTGTACTCATATCCTTCCATTTACTTTTCTGTACATAATGCCCTGAATCTATTCTACAACGCCCGGAAACCTGCCCCTTTTTTTCTCTGTACCCAACGCTCTAGAAGACCAGTACTTAAACCCTTTAGCCGTATCCTTATTCTACTCCTCCTCTGTTCCTCTGGTGATGTAGAGGTTAACCCAGGCCCTGTAGGCCCCAGTATCACTGCTACTCCCCAGGCGTTATCATTTGTTGACTTTCTGTAACCGTAAAAGCCTTGGTTTCTTGCACGTTAACATCCGAAGCCTCCTCCCTAAGTTTGAGTTATTCACTGCGTTAGCACACTCCGCCAACCCTGATGTTCTAGCAGTGTCTGAATCCTGGCTTAGGAAGGCCACCAACAATTCAGAAATGTCCATCCCCAACTACAACATTTTCCGTCTCGATAGAATTGCCAAAGGGGGTGGGGTTGCAATCTACTGTAGAGATAGCCTTCAGAGCTCTATCGTACTATCCAGGTCTGTGCCCAAACAGTTTGAGCTTCTACTTCTAAAAATCCACCCTTCCAGAAATAAGTCTCTCACTGTTGCCGCTTGCTACAGACCCCCCTCAGCCCCGAGCTGTGCCCTGGACACCATATGTGAACTGATTGCCCCCCATCTATCCTCAGAGTTCAGTACTGCTTGGTGACCTAAACTGGGATATGCTTAACACCCCGGCCAACCTACAATCTAAACTAGATGCCCTCAATCTCTCACAAATTATCAATGAAACTATCAGGTACAACCCTAAATCTGTAAACATGGGCTAGATATCATCCTGACCAATTTACGCTCTATATACACCTCCGCTGTCTTCAACCAGGATCTCAGCGATCACTGCCTTATTGCCTGCGTCCGTAATGGGTTCGTGGTCAAACGACCACCCCTCATCACTGTCAAACGCTCCCTAAAACACTTTAGCGAGCAGGCCTTTCTAATTGACCTGGCCCGGGTATCCTGGATGGATATTGACCTCATTCCGTCAGTAGAGAATGCCTGGTTGTTCTTTAAAAGTGCTTTCCTCTCAATCTTAAATAAGCATGCCCCATTCAAAAATTCAGAACTAAGAACAGATATAGCCCCTGGTTCTCCTCAGACTTGACTGCCCTTGACCAGCACAAAATCATCCTGTGGCGTACTGCATTAGCATCGAACAGCCCCCGCGATATGCAACTTTTCAGGGAAGTCAGGAACCAATATACACAATCAGTTAGGAAAGCAAAGGCTAGCTTTTTCAAACAGAAATGTGCATCCTGTAGCACTAACTCCAAAAAGTTTTGGGACACTGTAAAGTCCATGGAAAATAAGAGCCCTCCTCCCAACTGCCCACTGCACTGAGGCTAGGAAACACTATCACCACCGATAAATCTACAATAATCGAGAATTTCAACAAGCATTTTGCTACGGCTGGCCATGCTTTCCACATGGCTACCACTACCCCGGCCACCAGCTCTGCACCCTCCGCTGTAACTTGCCCATGCCCCCCCTGCTTCTCCTTCACACAAATTCAGTCAGCTGATGTTCTGAAAGAGCTGAAAAATCTGGACCCCTACAAATCAGCTGGGCTAGACAATCTGGACCCTTTCTTTCTAAAATTAGCTGCCGAAATTGTCGCAACCCCTATTACTAGCCTGTTCAACCTCTCTTTCGTAACGTCTGAGATCCCCAGAAATTGGAAAGCTGCCGCGGTCATCCCCCTCTTCAAAGGGGGTGACACTCTAGATCCAAACTGTTACAAACCTATATCCATCCTGCCCTGCCTTTCGAAAGTATTTGAAAGCCAAGTTAACGAACAGATCACCGACCATTTCTAATCCCACCGTACCTTCTCCGCTATGCAATCCGGTTTCCAAGCTGGTCATGGGTACACCTCAGTCACGCTCAAGGTCCTAAACAATATTATAACCGCGATCGATAAAAGACAGTACTGCGCAGCCGTCTTCATCGACCTGGCCAAGGCTTTTGACTCTGTCAACCACCGCATTCTTATTGGCAGACTAAATAGCCTTGGTTTCTCTAATGACTGCCTCGCCTGGTTCACCAACTACTTCTCAGATAGAGTTCAATGTGTCAAATCGGAGGGCCTGTTGTCTGGACCTCTGGCCGTCTCTAAGGGGGTGCCACAGGGTTCAATTCTTGGGCTGACTCTATTCTCTGTGTATATAAATGATGTCGCTCTTGCTGCTGGTGACGCTCAGACCCACCTCTATGCGGACGACACCATTTTGTATACATCTGGCCCTTCATTGGACACTGTGTTAACAAACCTCCAAACGAGCTTCAACGCCATACAACACTCCTTCCGTAGCCTCCAACTGCTCTTAAACACTAGTAAAACTAAATGCATGCTCTTCAACTGAACGCTGCTTTCACCCGCCCACCCGACTAGAATCACTACTCTCGGCGGGTCTGACCTAGAGTATGTGGACAACTACAAATACCTAGGTGTCTGGTTAGACTGTAAACCCTCCTTCCAGACTCACATTAAGCATTTCCAATCAAAAGTTAGATCTAGAATCGGCTTCCTATTTCGCAACAAAGCCTCCTTCACTCATGCTGCCAAACATACCCTCGTAAAACTGACTATCCCACCGATCCTTGACTTCGGCGATGTCATTTACAAAATCGCCTCCAACACTCTACTCAGCAAATTGGATGTAGTCTATCACAGTGCCATCCGTTTTGTCACCAAAGCCCCATATACTACCCACCATTGTGACCTGTACGCTCTTGTTGGCTGGCCCTCACTACATATTCGTTGCCAATCCCACTGGCTCCAGGTCATCTATAAATCACTGCTAGGCAAATCCCCGTCTTATCTTAGCTCACTGGTCACCATAGCAACACCCACCCGTAGTCTGCGCTCCAGCAGGTATATCTCACTGGTCATCCCCAAAGCCAACACCTCCTTTGGCCGCCATTCCTTCCAGTTCTCTGCTGCCAATCACTGGAACGAACTGCAAAAATCTCTGAAGCTGGAGACTCTTATCTCCCTCACTAACTTTAAGCGTCAGTTGTCAGAGCAGCTTACCGATCACTGCACCTGTACACAGCCATTCTGAAATTAGGCCACCCAACTACCTCATCCCCATATTGTTATTTATTTTGCCAATTTGCACCCCAGTATCTCTATTTGCACATCATCTTTTGCACATCTATCATTCCAGTGTTAATACGAAATTGTAACTATTTTGTACTATGGCCTATTTATTGCCTTACCTCCATAACTTACTACATTCGCACACACTGTATATATATTTTCTGTTGTATTTTTGACTTTATGTTTTGTTTACCCCCTATGTAACTCTGTTTTGTTGTTTTTATCGCACTGCTTTGCTTTTTCATGGCCAGGTCGCAGTTGTAAATGAGAACTTGTTCTCAACTGGCTTACCTGGTTAAATAAAGGTGAAATCAAATAAATAAAATATTTAACAGTCTGATGGCCTTGAGATAGAAGCTGTTTTTCATTCTCTCGGTCCCAGCTTTGATGCACCTGTACTGACCTCGCCTGGATGATAGCAGGGTGAACAGGCAGTGGCTCGGGTGGTTGATGTCCTTGATGATCTTTTTGGCCTTCCTGTGACATCAGGTGCTGTAGGTGTCTTGGAGGGCAGGTAGTTTGCCCCTGGTAATGCGTTCCTCAGACCGCACCACCCTCTGGAGAGCCCTGCGGTTGCGGGTGGTGCAGTTGCCGTACCAGGCGGTGATACAACCCGACAGGATGCTCTCAATTGTGCATCTGTAAAAGTTTGTGAGGGTTTTAGGTGCCAAGACACATTTCTTCAGCCTCCTGAGGTTGAAGAGGCTCTGTTGCGCCTTCCTCACCACACTGTCTGCGTGGGTGGACCATTTCAGTTTGGCAGTGATGTGTACGCCAAGGAACTTGAAGCTTTCCACCTTCTCCACTGCGGTCCCGTCGATGTGGATAGGGGGGTGCACCCTCTGCTGTTTCCTGAAGTCCACAATCATCTCCTTTGTTTTGTTGACGCTGAGTGAGAGGTTATTTTCCTGGCACCACACTCCCAGAGCCCTCACATCCTCCCTGTAGGTGGTCTCGTCATTGTTGGTAATCAAGCCTACTACTGTTGTGTCGTATGCAAACTTGATGATTGAGTTGGAGGCGTGCTTGGCCACGCAATCATGAGTGAACAGGGAGTACAGGAGGGGGCTGAGCATGCACCCTTGTGGGGCCCCAGTGTTGAGGATCAGTGAAGTGGAGTTGTTGTTTCCTACCTTCACCACCACAATGAACAGCATTCTTACATAGGTATTCCTCTTGTCCAGATGGGATAGGGCAGTGTGCAGTGTGATGGCGATTGCATCGTCTGTGGATCTATTGGGGCGGTAAGCAACTTGAAGTGGGTCTAGGGTGACAGGTAAGGTAGAGGTGATATGATCCTTGACTAGTCTCTCAAAGTACTTCATGATGACAGAGGTGAGTGCTACGGGGCACTCACCAGTCATTTAGTTCAGTTACCTTTGCTGTCTTGGGTACAGGAACAATGGTGGCCATCTACTGGTCCCCTGTGTGAATCCAACCCACAACCCTGGTGCTGCAAGCGCCATGCTCTACCAACTAAGCTACACAGGAATTCATCAAACCTGGGGTGACAGAAGAGAGTTCATAGCCCCTAACCACGTGCCTCCTCACTACTTTATGACAGATGGTGTTTTCTGCTGTCACACTAGAGCTCCCCTGAACACAACCCAACACTCACTGGCTGTCAACAACACAATCTGTCTGACTGAGTGGCATGTTTATTTACTGACACGCCATGCCCCCACCTTCCCTTCACGTATCCTCTTCGTCTTCAGCAGAAAGACATAGTAAGGTGAGTGAATGTTGCGGTGACAGGATCAGTAGCTCTAGCTCTCAGACAGACGATGAGCAAAAAGATCCACCTAGCACAGGTCACTCAGCTATCCTACTCAAGTACTAACCACAATTATTATAAACCCTGAACTTGTATAGAACAGGACTACTATGAACGATTCATCGAAAACTCAAGTGATTAAGATTGAATGATTGAAAAACTGTTTTATACCAATTAATTATTTGCCACCCACCCACTAGGCAAGGACATTTGAACAATAAAATATTGAAATTAATGTTTCATATTGCATGTTATGTTGGCGGGATGAAAGTAGTTTCTCACACAGTAATAAAAAAAAAACAGTATCTGTCTGGTAAGAGATATAGTAGAATGGATCGTGGTTTAGCGGTCTTCCTTAACGGCCTAACTGGGGAGTAAATGGGCATTATCACAGTGTTACAATGCACTTAGGCCGTAGGGTGTGACTGAATAGCTCATCAGATGGAGAGTGACTGATTTTGGGCTGGATTTGAAAGCTCTATAGCTAAAGACGGAACAGTTAGGACTGGTTTGACTCTTTCTCCATTTGCCCAAATCGACAGACTATAACAAGCCATTTAAGTATGCATATATAGTAACAAAAGCCTACTTCTATGAGCCACTTGGTGTGATCCATCATACCAACATACTGTACAGTGCATCTACTCTTTATCTTTCTCAAACTCGTCACTTCCTCTTTCTTTTCTGTTTCTCTGACAGTAGCTTCAGTTGCTAACCCCAGAGAGCTATATATCGTCATCATGGCCATAAGGAATCCATTCCCCTCCACAACCCAGCAGGGAGATGTCATGGACCATGTAATGTTACAAGGGAGCACAAACAGGCACACAAACCTGCAGTGAACACAGCAGAGACACATCACTAACACTGGAGTGGAGCCTATCCTCACTGTGTGACTCTGTACTAAAACACAGGTTCCGACCTCACGCATACACACACAAGCTCTTTTACCTATTTTCTGGTTGGCGTCTGCTCATGTCTGCTCATTCGTGTCAAAGTGGCCACTGAATCCATGTGAGTGATGAGCCTAAACACAGACAATGTCAGGCTATGATTCCTATCTCCTAGTTGGCATGGAGAACACAGCAAACATGCCAGAGTAATGGCTAGAGACACATGATGGAGCTCGCCACTGATCCACTGCATCTGGAGAAAAATGAACTTCTGGGGGAGCTAATGAGTCTGTTTTGCATTACAGGGAGACTTTTTCCTCCGTCAATGTTTATATTTTCTTGTGACAAACATGAGTAACTTATAATGTCTTTAGATCGGCAGAGCAGGGGTACAGTAGGTGTCGTCTGCTGTAACTCAGTAAATCAACACAGATGCCACAGAGACAAACTCTGACAGTTAGCCGGTTACGTCATCAAATATGTAGTGTTATGGATCTCTGACCTATACTGCATATTGTGTATACTTAATTAACATTTCATGTACTCCCTTAAAAGTACAGTATTGCAGAATATTACCAATTCAAATTCTCTCATTCTGTAACTTTGGCCCTCTAGGCCCATATTAGTTAGCATTTCAAATAATTGAAAACACTGTCCACAGTGTTCATAATTGAGTACTGCATCCAATAGAGACTTAGATCCATGTTGGGACCATATTCTGAATCAAACTGGCATTTGATCTCATGCAGTATATTTCATTACTTACTACAGGGGGAAGTTTAAGGTTCTGCAGATTCATTCATTGACAGATTGTAATTCATCTAGCATGATATTCTCCAAGGCTTGACTTTAATAAATCTGCTTTCCACCACACAGAGGCTGAATCCAATACTGATGGGGCATTCAAGTACCCATCAGAAGTGGAAAACTTCCAATAAGGAAGTCTTAAAGTGGAACTGACAGCGTTTTAGCAACATAAAATCTAATTAAAATATTTTCATATACACCCCACGAAGAATATGACACCCCTTATTTTTTATTTTATGACAAGCGAGCAGTAACAAACATCCGGTTATCTGGGCCCCCCCGGGCTTCGGCAAGGAACGCTGCGCCTCCCGGATCTGTTTCCCTATTCCCCAACTGAGTGCCGTCGCCAAGCACGAGGTGGGAAGGATTGTCTCGGATTCTGGAGATGTAGCCGCAAGGCTATAGCGGTGTGACAGCACATCTGGCATGACATTATTGGATCCCGGTCGGTATGAGAAGGAGAAGTTGAACCGGGTGAAAAGCAGGGCCCACTTAGCTTTCCTGGAATTGAGACGCTAGGGGTGCGGAGATATTCCAAGTTCTTGTGGTCTTTCCACACAATGAACGGATGTTCCGCCCCCTCCAGCCAGTGCCTCCACTCCTCCAATGCCATCTTCACTGCGAGAAGCTCATAATTCCCCACATCATAATTCCTCTCCGTGGTGTTGAGGCGAAGGGAGAAGAAGGCGCAGGGATGTAACTTAAGGTCCAGGGCCGAACGCTGGGACAGGACCGCCCCCATTCCGACATCCGAAGCGTCGTCCTCCACCACGGAATGGTGGGACGGGTCAGGATGAACCAAGATGGGAGCAGCAGTGAAACAGTGTTTGATGTCCCGGAATGCCCGGTCAGCAGCTGGGGACCATGTGAACGGAACCTTGGGAGAAGTGAGTGCATACAGGAGGGAAGCCAGGGTGCTGTAACCCCAGATAAAGTGGCAATAAAAGTTGGCGAATCCCAGGAAACGTTGCAGCTGCACTCTGGACGTAGGCTGGGGCCAATGCACCACCGCTCTCACCTTCCCGGGATCCATCTGTACACTCCCTGCAGCGATGATGTAGCCCAGGAAGGGGATGGTGGAGCGATGGAATTCGCGTTTCTCTGCTTTCACAAAAAGCTGGTTCTCCAGGAGGCGTCGGACGTGGAGCACGTGTTCTTGGGTGGAGCGGGAGAAGACGAGGATGTCGTCGAGGTAGACGAAGACGAACCGGTTCAACATGTCGTGGAGAACATCATTAACCAGGGCCTGGAACACAGCAGGAGCATTGGTAAGGCCAAATGGCATGACCAGATACTATTAGTGACTATCACATATCAGGAGAAGAACCAGATGCAGACAGTTTTGAAGTAACAAAAGTTTATTACAAAAACAGGGGGCAGGCAAATGTTAGTAATCCAGATCGGAGTCCAAAAGGTACAGAACGGCAGGCAGTCTCATGGTCAGGGCAGGCAGAGGTCAATAAGCTCAGTTGGTAGAGCATGGCGCTTGCAACACCAGGGTTGTGGGTTCGTTTCCCACGGGGGGCCAGTATGAAAATGTATGCACTCACTAACTGTAAGTCGCTCTGGATAAGAGTGTCTGCTAAATGACTAAAATGTAAATGTAAAATGTGGTGTGACAAGGTACAGAACGGCAGGCAGTCTCAGGGTCAGGGCAGGCAGAATGGTCGAAACCGGGAAAACTAGAAAACAGGAACTAGAGAAAGATGCTGGTAGGCTTGACGAAACAAAACAAACTGGCAACAGACAAACAGAGAACAAAGGTATAAATACACTGGGGATAATGGGGAAGATGGGCGACACCTGGAGGGGGGTGGAGACAATCCCAAAGACAGGTGAAACAGATCAGGGTGTGACAAATAGACACTGCAGTAAATACAAACTAATTAAACATCTGTCTTGTCCAGGATCGAGTCTACGCAGACCGGTGCACCATAGCCAATCATAGCTACCTTAGGCCTATATACAAATCAGCCATTTTCCACACAGGCCTGCCATCGTTCACTTTGAACTGGACTGTGATTAAAGGCAGTAGCAACAACTTTAGATCATTAGAACGCATTCGCCAAAAGCCACAAAATACACTTGAATGGATTTCTGCAAATATGTAAAGACCTCTTACATTTGGGAACTTCACAGTCCTACTGATCAAACAACCATGAAAAGGTAGGCCATCTCTCCCTCAGTTGCCTATGCACATCAATAACAACAAGATCAACAACTAATGCTAGCCAGAGTGAGATGAGCAAAAATCTAACGAGGGAACATTAGATAAACACTCTCAAACTTTTTCTAGTTGGCCGTCAATATTGCACTGATAAACGATGGGGAATAGTAGCCTGCTAATGTTTAGCTAGTGAAAATGTAAGATAATATTGATAAAACATGAATAAAACAGCCTGCCTGCCCGCCAATTTGATCGATGCCAAATACATTTGATTGACAACTAATAGATATGCTAACTGTGGATAACAGTCATTCAAGTTCAGCATGGCTAGCTAGCTAGCAAAGCGATTCACTAACAAAATGACACCTGCATCTCTACAGTAGCTGTAGTCACCGAAAAACGATATGAGGGGGAAAAGTCGGTCACTCACCCACTCCTCCAATGAGATGACATCCTCCCAGCAGCTAGCTAGCTAACTAACGTTAGGCTCCGTGTTTTTAGCTTGCCACATAAATAGATAAGCTAACCCAGGGGTGTTGAACTCAATCACGGCCATATTGAAAAAACAAGCCAGACATAGCCTATTTGTTTTTAACAAAAAACGTGCAACTGCAAACCAAACTGGCCATTGTTTTATTCAAAATAATTTTTATTCAGAATGTCCACTTACAGTGGGGAGAACCTGGTCAAGACCTACAGGAAACGTATGATCTCTGTAATTGCAAACAAAGGTTTCTGTACCAAATATTAAGTTCTGCTTTTCTGATGTATCAAATACTTATGTCATGCAATAAAATGCAAATTAATTACTTAAAAATCATACATTGTGATTTTCTGGATTTTTGTTTTAGATTCCGTCTCTCACAGTTGAAGTGTACCTATGATAAAAATTACAGACCTCTACATGCTTTGTAAGTAGGAAAATCTGCAAAATCGGCAGTGGATCAAATACTTGTTCTCCCCACTGTATGTACATAGGATGCTGTATATAGCATTTTAACATATTAAAACAAAAGAGAAATCATATTTGTCCAGCCTTTGCCGCTATGCTTACAGATACAGTGAGGGAAAAAAGTATTTGATCCCCTGCTGATTTTGTACGTTTGCCCACTGACAAAGACATGATCAGACTAAAATTTAAATGGTAGGTTTATTTGAACAGTGAGAGACAGAATAACAACAAAAAAATCCAGAAAAATGCATGTCAAAAATGTTATAAACTGATTTGCATTTTAATGAGGGAAATAGGTATTTCACCCATCTGCAAAACATGACTTAGTACTTGGTGGCAAAACCCTTGTTGGCAATCACAGAGGTCAGACGTTTCTTGTAGTTGGCCATCAGGTTTGCAAACATCTCAGGAGGCATATTGTCCCACTCCTCTTTGCAGATCTTCTCCAAGTCATTAAGGTTTCGAGGCTGACGTTTGGCAACTCGAACCTTCAGCTCCCTCCACAGATTTTCTATGGGATTAAGGTCTGGAGACTGGCTAGGCCACTCCAGGACCTTCATGTGCTTCTTCTTGAGCCACTCCTTTGTTGCCTTGGCCGTGTGTTTTGGGTCATTCTCATGCTGGAATACCCATCCACAACCTATTTTCAATGCCCTGGCTGAGGGAAGGATGTTCTCACCCAAGATTTGATGGTACATTGCCCAGTCCATCGTCCCTTTGATGCGGTGAAGTTGTCCTGTCCCCTTACCAGAAAAACACCCCCAAAGCATAATGTTTCCACCTCCATGTTTGACGGTGGGGATGGTGTTCTTGGGGTCATTGGCAGCATTCCTCCTCCTCCAAACACGGCGAGTGAGTTGATGCCAAAGAGCTCCATTTTGGTCTCATCTGACCACAACACTTTCACCCAGTTCTCCTCTGAATCATTCAGATGTTCATTGGCAAACTTCCGACGGCCCTGTATATGTGCTTTCTTGAGCAGGGGGACCTTGCGGGCGCTGCAGGATTTCAGTCCTTCACGGCGTAGTGTGTTACCAATTGTTTTCTTGGTGACTATGGTCCCAGCTGCCTTGGGATCATTGACAAGATCCTCCCGTGTAGTTCTGGGCTGATTCCTCACCGTTCTCATGATCATTGCAACTCCACGAGGTGAGATCTTGCATGGAACCCCAGGCCGAGGGAGATTGACAGTTATTTTGTGTTTCTTCCATTTGCGAATAATCGCACCAACTGTTGTCACCTTCTCACCAAGCTGCTTGGCGATGGTCTTGTAGCCCATTCCAGCCTTGTGTAGGTCAACAATCTTGTCCCTGACATCCTTGGAGAGCTCTTTGGTCTTGGCCATGGTGGAGAGTTTGGAATCTAATTGATTGATTGCTTCTGTGGACAGGTGTCTTTTATACAGGTAACAAGCTGAGATTAGGAGCACTCCCTTTAAGAGTGTGTTCCTAATCTCAGCTCGTTACCTATGTAAAAGACACCTGGGAGCCAGAAATCTTTCTGATTGATAGGGGGTCAAATAATTATTTCCCTCATTAAAATGCAAATCAATATTTTTGACATGCGTTTTTCTGGAATTTTTTGTTGTTATTCTGTGTCTCACTGTTCAAATAAACTTACCATTAAAATTATAGACTGATCATTTCTTTGTCAGTGGGCAAACGTACAAAATCAGCAGGGGATCAAATACTTTTTTTCCCCTCACTGTATGCCTAATATGCTGCGACCCTAATCAAAAAGTATTTAATAACTCCAAATGTCAAAAAGCGTAGCTACAGAGGCTTGCGGAAGTATTCACCCCCCTTGGCATTTTTCCTATTTTGTTGCCTTACAACCTGGAATTAAAATTGATTTTTTGGGGGTTTGCAGCAATTACAACTGCAAGTCTCTTGGGGTATGTCTCTATAAGCTTGGCACATCTTGCCACTGGGATTTTTGCCCATTCTTCAAGGCAAAACTGCTCCAGCTCCTTCAAGTTGGATGGGTTCCGCTGGTGTACAGCAATCTTTAAGTCATACCACAGATTCTCAATTGGATTGAGGTCTGGGCTTTGACTAGGCCATTCCAAGATATTTAAATGTTTCCCCTTAAATCACTCGAGTATTGCTTTAGCAGTATGCTTAGGGTCATTGTCCTGCTGGAAGGTGAACCTCCGTCCCAGTCTCAAATCTCTGGAAGACTGAAACAGGTTTCCCTCAAGAATGTTCCTGTATTTAGCGCCATCCATCAATCCTTCATTTATGACCAGTTTCCCAGTCTCTGCAGATGAAAAACATTATTATTATTATTTTATTTTTTTACATTTTAGTCATTTAGCAGACGCTCTTATCCAGAGCAACTTACAGTTAGTGAGTGCATACATTTTCATACTGTCCCCCCGTGTGAAAGGAACCCACAACCCTGGTGTTGCAAGCGCCATGCTCTACCAACTGAGCTACAGGGGCTACATCCACACAGCATGATGCTGCCACCACCGTGCTTCACCGTGGGGATGGTGTTCTCGGGGTGATGAGAGGTGTTGGGTTTGCACCAGATATAGCGTTTTCCTTGATGGCCAAAAGCTCAATTTTAGTCTCATCTGACCAGAGTACCTTCTTCCATATGTTTGGGGAGTCTCACACATGCCTTTTGGCGAACACCAAACATGTTTGCTTATTTTTTTCTTTAAGCAATGGCTTTTTTCTGGCCACTCTTCTGTAAAGCCCAGCTCTGTGGAGTGTACGGCTTAAAGTGGTCCTATGGACAGATACTCCAATCTCTGCTGTGGAGCTTTGCAGCTCCTTCAGGATTATCTTTGGTCTCTTTGTTGCCTCTCTGATTAATGCCATCCTTGCCTGGTCCGTACATTTTGGTGGGTGGCCCTCTCTTGGCAGGTTTGCTGTGGTGCCATATTTTTTCAATTTTTTAATAAAGGATTTAATGTTGCTCCGTGGGATGTTCAAAGTTTCTGATATTTTTTTAATAGCCCAACCCTGATCTGTACTTCTCCACAACTTTGTTCACAACTTCACAACACATTTTTTTTCATTCCACTTCACCAATTTGGACTATTTTGTGTATGTCCATTACATGAAATCCAAATAAAAATCAATTTAAATTACAGGTTGTAATGCAACAAATAGGAAAAATGCCAAGGGGGATGAATAGTTTTGCAAGGCACTTTTTAGTTTAAACATAAAACATGTTTTTAATTTCTTTGCACTGCGTGGATCACTGGTGTGGTTGACTGCAGCATTGTTGTATGTTGCACTCAAAATGTATTGTACTTGAGTAGCTAGCCTAGGCTACGGCTCAGATGTTTCTGTAAAAGGCCTACATGTTTCTCCTTTGCATGGTGTTTTGTTGCAGGTTTTGTTTTTTGGTTATTCATTGACAAGCTTTAAAACCGAAGCCAGACTGCAACATTTTAGTAGCCTAGCTAGGACTGTAGTATGTATCTGTACACTTTCCCTCTGCTGCGTGCTGTAAATGGGATACACGAAAACAGCGCAATTGAAGTTGAAATCACCAATGGAGCGCATCAGGCTGTAATTTCAGCAGTAGATAACTCAACTGTTGACTCATTTATACTGGTTTGTGTCTCCTATTCAGCCCCCCGGGCCTTGTTTTTTTAAATTTATTTTTATTTTTCAGTCATTTAGCAGACACTCTTATCCAGAGCAACTAGGGTTAAGTGCCTTACTCAAGGGCACATCGACAGATTTTTCAACTAGTCGGCTCAGGGATTAGAACCAGCGACCTTTTGGTTACTGACACAACGCTCTTAACCACTAAGCTACCTGCGCTAGCCTATTAGCCACGTTATGACTGACTTGTGATCATTGCCCTTGCTAGTTTGATTGTATTGATATTCCAAGTCTTAGTTACAGTCGTCCATTTTTGTTCAAAATATTGAGTAAATGAAACTGAAACAGTGCACCCCAAATGGGTGGAGGCAGCAAACAATGTACCAGGCCAGCTGTGATTTACAATCTGATAGCAATCTTTTTTACCAAGAAATGTATTGGTGAATTATATGAATCATGCATTGAACTGCATGCATCTATTCAGCCAACAATGCCTTACTGTCATGGAATTTTGAGTAAAATATAACCTAATTTTAAAACCTCTTATAAAGTTGGTTTTGAAGTGTAAACTGGGAATTTTATATTTTTGACTGATATTATGAATGTCTGTTTGTTTCATATCTGCAAAGTAGTTAAAAACGCTGTCAGTTCCACTTTCAGTACAGCATGATTGTGTTCAAGTTCTTTTGAAGTCGGAACAATTCTTCAACCAATAACATTTTAGCTAGCTAGACAATCTAGCTAACGTTGGTTATAATAAAGTTAGATATCTTGCTTAACATTGACAATATGGTCAAAGTAGCTACATTATCCACTTTGATAAATGTGTCATTTTTAAAAACTGTTTTGTTGTCATCTTGTGGTGAAGCGTCACAACTCTGCAACTCAGTAACAACATTTTCTCTGTTTCTTCACTTGTAATTACGACTTGGAGGGTCGTTTAAGTGAAACTTCCAAGTCAGAACTCCGAACTTCCGATAACTCCGACAGCATGTGAATGCATCAGTAACTCTGAGCAAATGACCCAGTGACATCAATGCATGATTTAGTTTGGATTCGGTACATGTACACTTTAATGGTGATGTTGAGATAGGTTGATCTCTTCCCTCACTTCACACAAAGTAAAACAAGCTCCACAGGAAATATTGACAGGTGTGCAGAAAGGAGGATCATCATTAAAATCCAATCACATCAATAACTTGAACAGAAAATAATGAAAAAAGGCATTAGTGTCCTCTAAATGATCAATGAGAAAACTCTTCCCACTCAAGTCTATTACAAAGCACATTTGGATGTTATACTCTGGAGAGATTGACTAATGAACGAAACCTTTTAATCTATAAAACCTGCAAAGGAATTATCTTTTGTTGAAGCTTTACTAAATATTTTTCTCTTGTCTTGAATCATCACACAATGTAAAAGTATTTCAAAAGCACTGGATGTTTTCTCACAGGAGATCAAATATATCCTATTTAGTACAAAGCCAGTTGACAGTATTGACAGGAATATAGCAGTCTGTGTCGTTTACAGTATACCTTAGTGTAATGGTGGTCTCAGAGCATGAAAAACAGCACACACTGTAGCCTACATTAGATTGTCACATTAGCCCTCATAACGAGTTCCAAAACATGGCCGCAACACAACACCTTCTGTAATCATTTGCTGATGTTCAGTACGATGACCCCACAGATACTGTTGAAAACCAACTGCCATATTACAGTTTGGTGCCCGTGCTTTTCTGAAGTTGTTGATATTGTTGTTGTTCTAATTAACACTCTACTTTTGAATATCAGACTGAGTCAAATGTCATAGGTCATACATTTGGACAACATAGTTGGAATGGAGTAAACAGCCTAAAGCACTCTACTTTCTACAAATGTTATGTCAAGTTTTAGCTTTTATTGATTCCGTGCAGGTTTGAGTGTACAAAGAGTCTCAACAAAGTTTGTAACCAAATAAAAAGGCCTGGGAAGATGTTGTTAAAGAAACAACTTAAAACAGTGCTCCCTCTATCTTATATCTATAATTCATTATGGCTGATTATGGCTTAGTCTGTTTGATGCTAATACAGCAAGAACCAATTCACAGTAACAGTATGTGCATATCTCTGACATATTCCTCATGATGATTAAGTATACCGGGAAACGATAACTAATGATTCCATGGAAGCACTATACCAGGAAATCAACAAAACAATACAAAAATAGCAACATCATCGACCAAGGCAGGTCACACAAAGTAATGCGCTGTATCTATGCATAATATGGATCTCTGTTGCTGAAGGTTGCATGACGGAGACTGCACTTGATGACCAATGATGACTGCTGATTTGTTTAAGCACCTTATGATCAGGGAGGAAATAGAAAAGTGATTCATCAAAGGCATAAAAACGAGAGAAGAGATGCCAATATGAAAATCTCATTTTCAAACCATTTGAATAACAGCTTTTGGAAACCTCAAATGGGCCCTTGACATAAACGTCCCCCCCCCCCCCAGGACTCTTTTCAAATGTGCTTAAGATAAATGAATCCATCCAAATCCTTGGCTAATGTTATTAGCTCAGAGTAATTCATATTGTCCAAGTGAGGAATGAGACAGTTTAATGCAGCTCATCTATAAGTGACAGTATTAAATGTTTATTGTTTTCTCAAAAGCCCAATTGAAATAGTGCTTTCCTAAATACATTGAAGCATGCACACGTTGGTAATGATAAACATTTTGCTTTAATGTTGACAGTTTAGAGATGCAATGTACACTATATATACAAAAGTATGTGGACACCCCTTCAAATTAGTGGATTCAAATATTTCAGCCACACCCATTGCTGACAGGTGTATAAAATCGAGCACACAGCTATGCAGTCTCCATAGACAAACAGCAGGCCTTACTGAAGTGTTCAGTGACTTTCAACGTGGCACGGGCATAGGATGCCACCTTTCCAACAAGTGAGTTCGTTTCTGCCCTGCTAGAGCTGCCCCAGTCAGCTGTAAGTGCTGTTATTGTGAAGTGGAAATGTCTAGGAGCAACAATGGCTCAGCCGCGAAGTGGTAGGCCACACAAGCTCACAGAACGAGACTGCCGAGAACGGGATCTGTCCTCGGTTGCAACACTCACTACCGAGTTCTGTCTCTGGAAGCAACGTCAGCACAAGAACTGTTCGTTGGGAGTTTCATTAAATGGGTTTCCATGTCCGAGCAGCCGCACACAAGCCTTAGCTCATCATGCACAATGCCAAGCGCCGGCTGGAGCAGTGGAAACGCGTTCTCTGGGGTGATGAATCACGCTTCACCATCTGGCAGTCCGACTGACACATCTGGGTTTGGCGGATGCCAGGAGAACGCTACCTACCCCAATGCATAGTGCGAACTGTAAAGTTTGATGGAGGAGGAATAATGGTCTGGGGCTGTTTTTAATGGTTCGGGCTAGGCCCCTTAGTTCCAGTGAAGGAACATCTTAATGCTACAGCATACAATGACATTCTAGATGATTCATGCTTCCAACATCGTGGTAACAATTTGGGGAAGGCCCTCTCCTGTTTCAGCATGACAATGTCCCCGTGCACAAAGCGAGGTCCATACAGAAATGGTTGGTCGAGATCGGTGTGGAAGAACTTGACTGGCCTACACTGAGCCCTGACCTCAACCCCATCGAACAAATTTGGGATGAATTGGAACGCCAACTGCGAGCCAGGCCTAATCGCCCAACATCAGTGCCCGACCTCACTAATGCTCTTGTGGCTGAATGGAAGCAAGTCCCCGCAGCAATGTTCCAACATATAGTGGAAAGCCTTCCCAGAAGAGTGGAGGCTGTTATAGCAGCAAATGCCATATGAAAGCCCATGATTTTGGAATGAGATGTTCGACAAGTAGGTGTCCACATACTTTTTGTCATGTAGTGTATCTGTTGTTCATCCACTGCTTTACAGAGCTTCCAATTGCATTTGAATTCTTTCTTTTATCCTTGCATCTGCAAAAAAAACTAAAACAAGCATTTCATTTGTGCATGGCCTGCAAAGTAAAGGTACTCATGGTCTAATCATTGTTTGTAATAATCAGGTACTCCTAGTGAAAGTAGTGAAAGTCACCAAAAGTGGTGTGAAATCCTTTAGGCAAAAGCAACATCTTTGAGTTGCACCTCTTTTGCTGCTTTTCTGGCAGTATAAAGTGAGTCTTGTTGCAGCCTCAACCTTCCGCTCATTAAACTAAAACTGTGGTCATCCATCAAAGTGCTGCTGCTAATTTTTGAATGAATCAGCCAGCACTGCAGATAGCTCAGCTCACAGAACACAAATAAAGTCTCATTCAAACCTTGGCAGCTAAAAGTTTAACTGTGCTGAGTTGTGGATGGATTTGAGTGTTTTTATGCTGTCTTTTAGACACTTTCACCTATCCTAGTGAAATAAATACAAGAATGTCAAGTCAATATTATCATAGATTCCTATCCAGAATATTTTTGTGGTCTGTGAATTATATTATAACTTGTTGTATGATTGGGCAGTGTAGATTTGAGAAACAGATTAATAAAGGAATGAAAATGCCCAAAAACATAGTTTCAGGGAGAGCAGAGAGAGTAGAGGGAGGGAGAAAATGAGAGAGGGAGCCAGAGAGAGAAGGTGAAAAGGAGAGACAGAAGGAATAAATGAAAATAGCTTCATCCCTGCCATTATGATCATTACAGAGCCAACCTCTCTCTCCTTCCGGACCACGTACACAATCTTCAAGAGCGGCACTTTATTTACTGCAGTTTAAAAGGATGTTTCAAAAATGCCTCAAGGTCACAGGACGTCTGTGTGTGTATTCAATAGCACCACATCTCCCAGCAGTGACTTCAACAGCCAACTAAGACCATGTGCTCTACATTTCTAGAGTGCTCACATCATTCCTCTGGCTCTTTGATGGTCGATTGTGGTATTTACATTACCATGTCTGCTCCATAGTTGTGTCTAGGCCATTATACTGAAAGGGAATGTTTCAATTTCTCTAATCTTCTCTCACATTCTCTCCACCATGTGCTCTCATTAGTCTTTTTCTCTGTTTCAATATGACAATATAGTTGAAATTTTAGTGTTTGATGGCCCCCCAAAAATGTTAAATGTAAGTTTCCTTAATAAAAGTATATTTATTCACCTTATGCATGCTCAAAGCATGCTCGAAGCAGCATTCTTCAATAACAAATATGGGTAAGAAATACAAAAATGAATGTGGCTATTATATTTTCGGAGTAAAAGACTTACCCACTAATATTATCTTGCAAAGGAAGTAAGAGATAATTATCTTGAAAATGTGAGACAATGAGCTTGTGGAGGGTGATCTTTGTAGGAGGACAATAGCCCCCTGGGTCTTCATTATGACCATGAAAGAAGAGATATCTCACACCAGCCTGGACCCACCTCATTTTTATTCCAAATGAATAAATGTCGGCTTCAAGTAACAGGGAGACACCTGAGTCTATTGGGATTTAAGTGTCTGGTCAACCATGGGAGCAATGTGTGAGTGAGTAGAGCCAACCCAGTTAGTATGGTGATTGTCCATGGTGACATAGTGATGAGTGCCATCCTTAAAATAATTTTAGGCACCACACATGCTCTCAGTGAAATATTAAAAAGCCCATTGGGGAAAACATTACCATAGTGCCATTCATAATGAGGTTTTGTTCTGAGAAGAAAGCTGAGGGAGCAAGATACAGAATGACAACCTGACAACTGATCATCCCCCAACATCAAACATCAGCATTGCGGGACTGACTGCTTTAGAAGGCATGTCTGCTTTAGGCAACTTTAGGTACTCAGCCAAAGACTCATCAGTGCTTAAACCCTGCAGGTTTGTGGTTGCCAGTGACAACCAACATTTAAATTGTGCTCCTCAAGTCAGCTTGAGTGATGAGGGCCTCTTTGCCTGAGTGCACCCATATCATAACATCCAAATGTAACATCCAAATGTACAGAGTTAAATCACATCCTTTGATGTACAGCATCATCATGCTATGAACACTGTCTGTGACGGTGTGTGGTCCTAGGATAGCAGGGATTCAGCTGGACTTAGCCTCAGGCAAACACACACTAAAGTAAGCCTGTGACAGGAGCACGATTAGCTTGTCAAGGTAAAAACTCTTATCTTCCCTAAAGGGATAGACATGATGTAATTTTTTTCAGTTTTCATGGCTGACAGTGAACTCTGCAAAACAGTTAGCTCTGCTGCATCATGGGAATGACTCACATAGCTGTCTACTAGGGAGCGTACAAAACTCAACAACAAAAATAACCTGTAAAGGGTGAGGAAGAACAGTAGAATACACAAGAAAGGGTTGGCTGATCATGGAAAGCACATCCTAAAGAGGGGCGTTCCTCTTATTTACATCAGCCCTACACACTCTTTAATAACCAACTGCGACTCGAGAATGCAGTCCCATGTCAGGTAATTAAATAGATTAATACATGAACAAAAGAAAATCACTCCATAGAGCTTTTGCCTCAGTATAGTTCCTCCCTCTCATGCACCATCTCTCAGAGCTCCCAAGAGTTTCAGGTTATTGATAATGAGCGACAGCACAATTTTATTTTCACATTGGCAGAGAGAGAGAGAGAGAGAGAGAGAGAGAGAGAGTCAGAGAGAGAGAGACAGAAAGAGAGAGAGAGAAAGAGAGAGAGAGAGAGAGAGAGAGAGAGAGAGAGAGAGAGAGAGAGAGAGCTCAAAGACATTGCTCCTGCATTTTTAACAAAAAATATGGATTTAGAGTTAGATAAAGTAGGATTTTTTGGCAGGGACATATACAGGATGCTACCCTCCACAACATAACCTTCATTCCAAACCAAAACTCCAAACCTACAACCTGATTTTGGACGGAATTACCTGGAAGGCTTTCTACTACCAAGGATTACTATTCTCAAACTATACAGCAAATGCTCTGGCAAACAAACAGAAACCTGAAAACACCATCCAACCTGGAACTGAGTGAGTAATGTTTAGTATGAAGCTATTTTTCACTTTCAAAAACCAAGAAGAAAAATACATTACAATGATATATTTTATTTTATAAGGACTGAATGCTAAGGCTACCAAGCTTAAACTTGCTATACAAAGAGATACAATTTCAATTAGCACTGACGTGTGAAGTGAGAGGTGTCAAAGCCCTCGAGCCCAACAAGCTGTTCAGAGGTCATTAAAATACAGTACCCTCTGAATGTAAAAAACGACAAGACACGAAAAGAGTACAAATTGAAACTTATTTTGGGGAAGCAGGAGACACTTTTTGCTGATTTGTATAAAAATGGGAACATAAGCAACCTTATCTTCCACACAGACCATCCCCTGGCATGGCACAGTGCTATACTAGCACACTACCCCTCTGTTAATAGTGGGGGTGTTAGCGATGAGTGGAAACTCAGGATACTGGACAACGAGGACTCTGAGTCGTCTAATATTAATCTCTAAAAATCTGGAACCGTTTTGGTTCAAGGCAACACCAAACAGTTCCATCTGGACTTTCACCTAATCAAATAAATAGCTCAGCAGGAGAAGCTCTCCCTTGAGAAAGATACCCCTACCCCGAGCGGGTCAGACCAGACCTCTTCATTAAATAACCCCACAGAGCAACCCCAAGCAGAAAGTCAACTTCCCAGCACAGAGTACTACTCCCTCATTGAAATGAAGGATAAATTCATCCAGCTGGAGGTAAGGCAGGTGGAGCTGGAACAGCAGGTGAACACACTCCAGTCAGCACAGACCCAGACAATAGTCCAGCACAACAACACCCCCTTAACTAGATTTGGAGAGCTGGAGGTAGAGAGAGACATGTCTGCACTCTGGACTGTGGTGAGACAACATCAACAGGAGAAAGAGCAGGAGCAGGAGAAGAACAGAGCACTAGAGGAGAGGATCAGAGTGCTGGAGGAGAAGGTGAGAATGATGACGGGTGACAGAGAACAACCCATTAGAGAGCTGGCCACACCCGCAGTGAAGCCAGCAGAACAGCCCACCTCAGATCCTGGCCAAAGTCTCGACACTGCAGCAGAACAGTACACCCTAGACCCTGACCATAGCCTCGACATCACACCCAGACAAAAAAATGACCAACCCCTCTGAGCAACCCCCCAGTCAGACACCCTGATAGCCCTCATGACGAGTACAAACCCACTGAGGACATACACAAGCCACAGATTGTACTCCTTATGGACTCAAACGGGAAATACATACAAGAAAATAACATTTTTCCAAAACACACAGTGTCTAAACTCTGGTGTCCAAACACCCAGCGCGCCCTAGACCTTCTGTCTGAAGACCGACTAGGATCACCCAGTCACATAATAATACGCACAGGCACAAACGACCTGAGAACACAGCAGGAAAGGGTGGCCACAGCACTCAAGGGAGTGATAGAAAAAGCTTCTTCTACTTTCCCCAATGCACAAGTGGTTATCTCAACCCTGTTACCACGAAAATACTTCCACCCTGCTACCATACAGTGGGTAAAGGCAAGTATTTCCCGTGACTGTGCATCAAAACCAAATGTCTACCTGGCCCACCACTCCACCCTGGACGTGAACAGCCTTTATGACTAGGTCCACCTATACAAGGCAGCAGTGCCCACCTTTGCCCGGACCCTAAAGGATATCGCCCTCAACCGCATACCTAACACCTCACACAGGAGAAACAGATCAACAGACACCCCGCCCAGACCAGCGAGACACTCTCCCAGACCTGCGGGACCCCCCCCCAGGACCTACACATAGAGGACCCCCGCAGAGAGGACCTACATCCAGACCACAGCACCATCAACCTCATCTACACCCCCACCCCCACCAATTAACTCCCCCCCAAGTCAACCATGCCCACACCCCATTTAGGCCCCCTCAGATCAGACCTATGCCCCTCCTACCCACCCCAAGCCCCCCACTCCCACAAAGAGGGCCTCAAAATGAAAGTCACACATACGCCCAGGCCGTGAGCAGGCAAACAGGCCCAACACCCACTCTTACACTAGCCCAAGCCAATGGCATGTACCAGATGCTCAGCATATAACTCTCCCAACTTCCACCTCAGAAACTATAATTGTTTCACTGAACCACCCGAATAAAACTCTCCCAACTTCCACTTTAGAAATTAGAATTGTTGTAAACTACAGCGGTTCAATGTTTCAAGGACTAGACTCAACTTACTTTATTCAGCTAGCTAACTATGACACCATAGCTAACTAGCATGCTAGCATCCAACAACACACAGTTTAGCACCAATACTTGGTTACAACAAACTACCAATAGTGTGTTAACACACTAAACAGATAATTCGTGTCCGTGTCTAGTTCTTTCATAACGCAGCAATGATTAAACGTTGGCTAGCTAGCACAAAGATATTGTATTTAGCTACCACAGTACAGCCAGCTGGTAGTGTTGGCTAGCTAGCAATGGCTGCTGTGTTGACTTTGTTTGAGAAACGGCATCGCTGCGAACGAATGTAGCTGGCTAAAAGGATACTGTATTTAGTTGCTACCGTTGCTAATAGCTACTAGCCAGCTAGTCCAGGAGGTGAGTTAGCTAGCTAGCTTCGTGCTACACCCGGCACCGCCGAATACAAAAGTAACCTACAATAACTACATACAACAACTACCCACAACAGCCCACGATGCCTACCTATAATACCTAATAATATACAGCCCACGATGCCTACCTATAATACCTAACTACAATCTAAATACATAGTTTAAGCCTTACTCGACAAAGCCCAAGCTATGTATAAAGCCAAACTTACCCAACGCCAGCTAACTGGGTGGCAGACTGCAATCAGTAGCTGTAATTAAGTACAGCAGCTACCAACCACCTAACGTTAATGCCTCGGATAATGAGGTTAGAAAAACAGCTGAATGGTAGGTAGCTGGCTGGCTCAATTACAGGTACTCTTAAGCGTGAAATAACATTGGAAACAACTAACCACAGTTGCTAAAAGTTACCAGTAGCTACCCGCTAGCTAGCTAGCTTTGTTGGTCCAAGCTAGCACTCGTGCTTCGCCGGGGTCCGCCGAATACAATACTTACCTACAATAATTACCTACAATAACCTACAATAACTACCTAAGTAAACTACCTATCATACCTGACTACAATACCTACCTACAATCTAAATACATGGTTTAAGCTTTACTCAACATCATATAAGAAGCCAAGCTTACCTCCTGCTAGAGAAAACACAACCTCTCCCGGGCTCTCCCAAGCTCCCTTTATTGCCCTTTATAGTTGTGAGGTCTGGGGTCCGCTCACCAACCAAGAATTCACAATAATAATATGCCATTTAGCAGACGCTTTTATCCAAAGCGACTTACAGTCATGCGTGCATACATTTTTTTTTGTGTATGGGTGGTCCCGGGGATCGAACCCACTACCTTGGCGTTACAAGCGCCGTGCTCTACCAGCTGAGCTACAGAGGACCACAAAATGGGACAAAGAGCAAATTGAGACTCTGCATGCAGAATTCTGCAAAAACATCCTCCGTGTACAACGTAAAACACCAAATAATGCATTTAGAGCAGAATTAGGCCAATACCCGCTAATTATCAAAATCCAGAAAAGAGCCGTTAAATTCTATAACCACTTAAAAGGAAGCGATTCCCAAACCTTCCATAACAAAGCCATCACCTACAGAGAGATGAACTTGGAGAAGAGTCCCCTAAGTAAGCTGGTCCTGGGGCTCTGTTCACAAACACAAACAGACCCCACTAAGCACCAGGACAACAACATCAACAACACAATTAGACCCAACCAAATCATGAGAAAACTAAAAGAGAATTACTTGACACATTGGAAAGAACAAACAAAAAAACAGAGCAAAATAGAATGCTATTTGGCCCTAAACAGAGAGTACACAGTGGCAGAATACCCGACCACTGTGACTGACCCAAACTTAAGGAAAGCTTTGACTATGTACAGACTCAGTGAGCATAGCCTTGCTATTGAGAAAGGCCGCCGTAGGCAGACCTGGCTCTCAAGAGAAGACAGGCTATGTGCACACTGCCCACAAAATAAGGTGGAAACTGAGCTGCACTTCCAAACCTCCTGCCAAATGTATGACCATATTAGAAACACATATTTCCCTCAGATTACAGCGATCCACAAAGAATTCGAAAACAAACCCAATTTTGATAAACTCCCTTATCTACGGGTGAAAAACCACAGTGTGCCATCACAGCTGCAAGATTTGTGACCTTTTGCCACAAGAAAAGGGCAACCAGTGAAGAACAAACACCATTGTAAATACAACCCATATTTATGTTTATTTATTTTCCCATTTGTACTTTAACTATTTGCACATTGTTACAACACTGTATATATACATAATATGACATTTGAAAAGTCTTTATTCGTTTGAAACTTCTGAGTGTAATGTTTACTGTTAATATTTATTATTTCACTTTTGTTTACTATCTACTTCACTTGCTTTGGCAATGTTAACATACGTTTCCCATGCCAATAAAGCCCTTAAATTTAATTAAAATTGAAATTGAATTGAGAGAGGCAGAGAGAGAGAGAGGCAGAGAGGTCCACCTATACAAGGCAGCAGTGCTCACCTTCGCACGGACCCTAAAGGATATCGCCCTCAACCGCAGACCCAACACCTCACACAGGAGCAACAGATCAACAGACACCCCGCCCAGACATGAAAGTCACACATACGCTCAGGCAGTGAGCAGGCAAACAGTCCCAACCCCCACTCTTACACTAGCCCAAGCCAATGGCATGTACCAGATGCTCAGCAGGCTCTGCTCACAATTAGGCCAAACCACACGACCAACAACATTAGACACTTTATGGAGCACAAAGCCTTAACTATTTCATCGTGGAATATCCAAGGCCTGAGGTCCTCTGCCTTTGGCCTAAAGAGCACTTCAACAAAGAAATCTGAAATACAGACATTGTCATCCTACAAGAAACATGGTATAGAGGAGACGGACCCACTGGTTTCCCTCTAGGTTACAGAGAGCTGGTAGTCCCATTCACCAAACTACCAGGTGTGAAACAGGGAAGGGACTCAGGGGGTATGCTAATTTGGGATAGAGCAGACCTAACTCACTCTATTAAATTAATCAAAACAGAAACATTTTACATTTGGTTAGAAATTTAAAAGGAAATTCTCAACAGAGAAACATTTCATCCTGTGTGCTACCTATATCCCCCAACTAGAATCCCCATACAGTGGGGGAAAAAAGTATTTAGTCAGCCACCAATTGTGCAAGTTCTCCCACTTAAAAAGATGAGAGAGGCCTGTAATTTTCATCATAGGTACACGTCAACTATGACTGACAAAATGAGACAAAAAAAATCCAGAAAATCACATTGTAGGATTTTTAATGAATTTATTTGCAAATTATGGTGGAAAATAAGTATTTGGTCAATAACAAAAGTTTCTCAATAATTTGTTATATACCCTTTGTTGGCAATGACACAGGTCAAACGTTTTCTGTAAGTCTTCACAAGGTTTTCACACACTGTTGCTGGTATTTTGGCCCATTCCTCCTGCAGATCTCCTCTAGAGCAGTGATGTTTTGGGGCTGTCTTGGGCAACACGGACTTTCAACTCCCTCCAAAGATTTTCTATGGGGTTGAGATCTGGAGACTGGCTAGGCCACTCCAGGACCTTGAAATGCTTCTTACGAAGCCACTCCTTCATTGCCCGGGCGGTGTGTTTGGGATCATTGTCATGCTGAAAGACCCAGCCACGTTTCATCTTCAATGCCCTTGCTGATGGAAGGAGGTTTTCACTCAAAATCTCACGATACATGGCCCCATTCATTCTTTCCTTTACACGGATCAGTCGTCCTGGTCCCTTTGCAGAAAAACAGCCCCAAAGCATTATGTTTCCACCCCCATGCTTCACAGTAGGTATGGTGTTCTTTGGATGCAACTCAGCATTCTTTGTCCTCCAAACACGACGAGTTGAGTTTTTACCAAAAAAGTTCTATTTTGGTTTCATCTGACCATATGACATTCTCCCAATCCTCTTCTGGATCATCCAAATGCACTCTAGCAAACTTCAGACGGGCCTGGACATGTACTGGCTTAAGCAGGGGGACACGTCTGCACTGCAGGATTTGAGTCCCTGCCGGCGTAGTGTGTTACTGATGGTAGGCTTTGTTACTTTGGTCCCAGCTCTCTGCAGGTCATTCACTAGGTCCCCCCGTGTGGTTCTGGGATTTTTGCTCACCGTTCTTGTGATCATTTTGACCCCACGGGGTGAGATCTTGCATGGAGCCCCAGATCGAGGGAGATTTTCAGTGGTCTTGTATGTCTTCCATTTCCTAATAATTGCTCCCACAGTTGATTTCTTCAAACCAAGCTGCTTACCTATTGCAGATTCAGTCTTCCCAGCCTGGTGCAGGTCTACAATTTTGTTTCTGGTGTCCTTTGACAGCTCTTTGGTCTTGGCCATAGTGGAGTTTGGAGTGTGACTGTTTGAGGTTGTGGACAGGTGTCTTTTATACTGATAACAAGTTCAAACAGGTGCCATTAATACAGGTAACGAGTGGAGGACAGAGGAGCCTCTTAAAGAAGAAGTTACAGGTCTGTGAGAGCCAGAAATCTTGCTTGTTTGTAGGTGACCAAATACTTATTTTCCACCATAATTTGCAAATAAATTCATTAAAAATCCTACAATGTGATTTTTTGATTTTTCTTTCTCAATTTGTCTGTCATAGTTGACGTGTATCTATGATGAAAATTACAGGCCTCTCTCATCTTTTTAAGTGGGAGAACATGCACAATTGGTGGCTGACTAAATAAATTTTTTCCCCACTCTACTTTAATGAAGACAGCTTCTCCATCCTGGAGGGAGAAATCAATAATTCCAGACCCAGGGACATGTACTAGTCTGTGGCGACCTAAATTCCAGAACAGGAGAAGAACCTGACACCCTCAGCACACAGGGGAAAAACACCTACCTGGAGGTGACAGAATTCCCTCCACCATATGCCCCCCTAGGCACAACTACGACAACATAACCAACAAAAACGGGTCACAACTCCTGCAGCTCTGTCGCACGCTGGGTATGTACATAGTCAATGGTAGGGGACTCCTATGGTAGGTAAACCTATAGCTCATCTCTTGGCAGTAGTACTGTAGACTACTTTATCACTGACCTCAACCCAGAGTCTCTCAGAGCGTTCACAGTCAGCCCACTGACACCCCTATCAGACCACAGCAAAAGTCACAGTCTACTTGAACAGAGCAATACTCAATTATGAGGCATCAAAGCCAAAGGAACTCAATAATATTAAGAAATGCTATAGATGGAAGGAAAGTAGTGTCGAAACCTACCAAAAAACAATTAGGCAACAACAAATTCAATCCCTTTTAGAAAACTTCCTGGACAAAACGTTCCACTGTAATAGTGAAGGTGTAAACTTGGCAGTAGAACACCTAAACAGTATATTTGACCCCTCAGCTTCCCAATCAAATCAAAAAATCTCTAACAGAAAAATGAAGAAAAGTAAGAACAATGACAAATGGTTTGATGAAGAATGGAAAAACCTAAGAAATAAATTGAGAAACCTATCCAACCAAAAACATAGAGACCCAGAAAACCTGAGCCTACGCCTTCACTATGGTGAATCACTAAAACAATACAGAAATACACTACGGAAAAATAAGGAACAGCACGTCAGAAATCAGCTCAATGTAATTGAAGAATCCATAGACTAACCACTTCTGGGAAAATTGGAAAACACTAAACAAACAACAACACGAAGAGCTATCTGTCCAAAACGGAGATGTATGGGTAAACCACTTCTCGAATCTTTTTGGTCCTATAACGAAGAACAAATAGCAAAAAAATATACATGATCAAATGCAACTCTTAGAATCAAATATTAAAGACTACCAGAACCCAGTGGATTCTCCAATTACATTGAATGAACTACAGGACAAAATACAAACCCTCCAACCCAAAAAGGCCTGTGGTGTTGATGGTATCCTCAATGAAATGATTAAATATACAGACCACAAATTCCAATTGACTATACTTAAACTCTTTAACATCATCCTTAGCTCTGGCATCTTCCCCAATATTTAGAACCAAGGACTGATCACGCCAATCCACAAAAGTGGAGACAAATTTGACCCCAATAACTACTGTGGGATATGCGTCAACAGCAACTTTGTGAAAATCCTCTGCATTATCATTAACAGCAGACTAGTTCATTTCTTCAGTGAAAACAATGTATTGAGCAAATGTCAAAATGGCTTTTTACCAAATTACTGTACGACAGACCACGTATTCACCCTGCACACCCTAATTGACAAACAAACAAACCAAAACAAAGGCAAAGTCTTCTTATGCTTTGTTGATTTCAAAAAAGTTTTTGTCTCAATTTGGCATGAGGGTCTGCTATACAAATTGATGGAAAGTGGGGTTGGGGGAAAAACATACAACATTATAAAATCCATGTACACAAACAACAAGTGTGCGGTTAAAATTGGCAAAAAACACACGCATTTCTTTCCACAGGGCTGTGAGGTGGAACAGGGATGCAGTTTAAGCCCCACCCTCTTCAACATATATATAAACGAATTGGCGAGGGCACTAGAACAGTCTGCAGCACCCGGCCTCACCCTACGAGAATCTGAAGTCAAATGTCTACTGTTTGCTGATGATCTGGTGTTTCTGTCACCAACCAAGGAGGCCTACAGCAGCACCTAGATCTTCTACACAGATTCTGTCAAACCTGGGCCCTGAGAGTAAATCTCAGTAAGACAAAAAATCATGGTGTTCCAAAAAAGGTCCAGTTGCCAGGACCACAAATACAAATTCCATCTAGACACCGTTGCCCTAGAGCACACAGAAAACTATACATACCTCATCCTAAACATCAGAGCCACAGGTAACTTCCACAAAGCTGTATACGATCTGAGAGACAAGGCAAGAAGGGCCTTCTATGCCATCAAAAGGAACATCAAATTCGACATACCAATTAGGATCTGGCAAAAAATTATTGAATCAGTTATAGAATCATTGCCCTCTATGGTCTGGGGTTCGCTCACCAACCAAACATTCACAAAATGGGACAAACACCAAATTGAGACTCTGCATGCAGAATTCTGAAAAATATCCTCCTTGTACAACGAAAAACACCAAATAATGCATGTAGAGCAGAATTAGGCCGATACCCGCTAATGATCAAAATCCAGAAAAGAGCCGTTAAATTCTATAACCACTTAAAAGGAAGTGATTCCCAAACCTTCCATAACAAAGCCATCACCTACAGAGGGATGAACTTGGAGAAGAGTCCCCAAAGTAAGCTGGTCCTGGGACTCTGTTCACAAACACAAACAGACCGCACAGAGCCCCAGGACAACAACAACAACACAATTAGACCCAACCAAATTATGAGAAAACAAAAAGAGAATTACTTGACACATTGGAAAGAATTAACCAAAAAACAGAGCAAACTAGAATGCTATCTGGCCCTAAACAGCCCTTAAATTGAATTGAAATTGAATTGAGAGAGAACATTTCAATTGAAATGCCCTTTACTGAATCTGCAGTTTACTGCATGAGGTCGACACCATCCTATAGGACAAATACTAACACAGCATCTGATGAAAGACTCCTTCTCAGCCCTGTAAAGTAACAAAAAACATATCACAAAACCTTTTATTTTGTTTCTGCCTCTTGGGGTTAATTTTGTCAGAGTGCAACAAGCTTCATCGCCCAGTTCCCTGAACCATAATATCTCTTGAAAGATAATAAAGAAGATAAAAGATTTTCTTCTCAGTGGCTGGTTTCCATGGTGACATGGACGGGAATCCAGTCTCTGTCTAGTCTCTGGTACTGAGCAATATTAACATGTACTGTACATGAAGTCTTGTTTGAACACATACTGTGGTTCTATTCGTTATCCCTTACAGAAAGCCACATGATTTCAGATGTAGAAAATCACATGACTTCACATGGATTTTACATTTCAAAGTCTCACTTGAAGTAGAAATAGAGTAAAATGAAAAACAAGCATGATGTGTATAAACTAGTCTGGTATTACACTGTGCGCAAACTTACTTTTCTTCTACGGGGCATTAGGTTACGGAAAAGATTATGGGGACTGTAAAATATCTGAACAGTAAGAAGTTGATACGCGCACACATGCACTCAATTACACGCTCGCTTACACACACGGACGCACACACTTACACACTTGATCACTCTCCTCTTTCTCTCTCTTTTGCTCTCTATTGTCTAGAATTGTTTATAATTAAATATGTATTTTGTTTGTCTGTCTTTTGTATGTCTTTGTCTACATGTTTATTTGTTTACAACAAGCAATGGGAAGATATCACAACAGGGACGTTGGGGAATAACATCTTGTACAGGATACATTCGTACTGTAGTGAAGCCGTTTATAGTAATGCAATGTCTCTTTCATGATCATGTCAATTACTATGGAAATGCTGGGATGTGTTTTTCTATGAATATGTTTAATGCAACTATGACGTTGATACTATATGGATTACAATTAAATATTAAGGCTACACTAACTTCATATTACACACACTCAACCATTCAAATTGGCTGGGTTATTATCTATTTAGACATCACACATTATAGTCTTACTCTTATCCAGACATCATACACACGTTCACAAAATCACATCCAATCACACACATCAACCTACTCAGATTTACTACACACATAATATCCTGACTAAATGTTCTAACATCTGTGGCATTGGCTCAGGCAATGGAGTTAAAAAACTAAAAGTTAACAAAAAGGAATGGGGCGGTGAAATAATTTTCTGTCATGGAAAAAGGAAAAAAAAAAAAACGAATTAACAAAAATGTTGATCCGAATGTGCAAACAGTCAGGAATTATCCGCAAGGAAGGTGGACTCTTTTGAATATGAAAGTGGATGAAAAACAGATATGGTCCAAATCAGGATGATCCACACTTTTTTGAAAATATTTATACCAATCTATTGAACTTACAGGCAACAAACGATCAAATCATTATGGTGGGAGACTATAACACAGTGTTAAGTACCTCAATGGACCATAAAGGAAATCACTCTACAAACTATCATCCTCGTGCCCTTAAGGAGATCACAAATATTATGGACACATTAGAAATAGTGGATATTTGGAGACTAAAAAACCCTGACCTAGTGAGATATACAAGGAGGAGACTTAATCAAGCTAGTCGTCTTGACTACTTTCTTGTCTCTTTCGCTCATGCATCAAAGTTAAAAAAGTATTGATTGGAGACAGAATGAGATCGGACCATCATCTAATTGGCCTTCACATAACTCTTACAGAATTTTCACTTGGACGGGGATATTGGAAATTTTATCAAAGTAAACTGGAGGATAATTTGTTCTTAACTAAGACAAAATTAATTTATAACTGCATTTTTTCCAGTACAAATCCTATAATTTTTTGGGATACCTTTAAATGTACCTTCAGAGGTCATTCAATTCAATATTCAGTAAATAAAAAGCAGTTTCTGTCTAAAGAGACAAGACTAACAAGGGAAATACAGGAACAAACAATACAGGTAGATAGCAATAAAAATGGTACTACAGAGGTACAAAACAAGTTAGAGGAAAACAAAAAGACCTGGAGGAACTTATTCAAGAATGATCTAATGTAATCTATTACAAAAATAAAGCAAACTGGATGGAATATGGATTTTTTTTTAAATCACCAAATTCTTCCTGAATCTTTAACACAAATAATTGGCAGAAACTCGTTACTAAAGACTGAGTCATCCATGATTCTCCGACTGATATTTTAAAAGAGGAAGCTAAATATTTGAAGCAGATGTTCTCTTTTCCATCTCCTCACCCTCTGAATGACGATTACTGTAAGGATTATTTTTTTAATGAAACATTTACAAATGCACAAAAAGATCTGTACGAAGGCCAAATTACTGAGGAAGAACTTTGAGGCTATTAAATCCTTTCAGTCTGGAAAAACCCCAGGGCTTGATGGTATACCAGTAGAGGTATATCAAACCTTTTTTATATACTCAACGCTCCATTATTAGCTTGTTTTAACTACTCTTATAGAAATGGTAGTCTGTCAGGTACTCAGCAGGAAGGTCTGATTTCACTGTTATTAAAACAAGACAAATATAAAGATCCAGTCCATCTAAAAAACTAGAGGCCGCTTACACGTCAATGTTGTGATGCCAAAATAATAATGAAATGCATAGCTTTCAGAATTAAAAAGGATTTACCAGTGTTACGTTCCCCAGCAAGAAAACACAAAAATGTTGCTCAAAACAGAACGGGGAACTAACAAAGAGTTACTGACAACAACAAAAATGAAACAGGTGGGTTTTTAGGAGGGGCTCTAAAAGACACTCATGGTTGTCCACTGAAAGTTGACTAGCAACTGGAACCTAAAAGGCACCCACTAAATTTGCCAAAGAGGCAAACAAATAAAAAACCCACATCAAACTTAAAGACAGGAAGCAAACTAAAACGGTGGAGCAAAACAAAATCAGGGAAATCAGATAAAGGAATATTTCACCTTTATTTAACCAGGTAAGCCAGTTGAGAACAAGTTCTCATTTACAACTGCGACCTGGCCAAGATAAAGCAAAGCAGTGCGATAAAAACAACACAGAGTTACATATGGGGTAAACAAAACATAAAGTCAAAAATACAACAGAAAATATATATACAGTGTGTGCGAATGTAGTAAATTATGGAGGTAAGGCAATAAATAGGCCATAGTGCAAAATAGTTACAATTTCGTATTAACACTGGAATGATAGATGTGCAAAAGATTATGTGCAAATAGAGATACTGGGGTGTAAATTAGAGGGGGATGACCGCGGCAGCTTTCCAATCTCTGGTGATCTCAGACGTTACGAAAGAGAGGTTGAACAGGCTAGTAATATGGGTAGCGACAATTTCGGTGGCTAATTTTATAAAGAAAGGGTCCAGATTGACTAGCCCAGCTGATTTGTAGGGGTCCAAATTTTTCAGCTCTTTCAGAACATAAGCTGTCTGAATTTGTGTAAAGGAGAAGCGGGGGCGGGGCATGGGCAAGTTGCAGCGGAGGGTGCAGAGCTGGTGGCCGGGGTAGTGGTAGCCAGGTGGAAAGCATGGCAAGCCGTAGAAAAATGCTTGTTGAAATTCTCGATTATTGTAGATTTATCGGTGGTGACAGTGTTTCCTAGCCTCAGTGCAGTGGGCAGTTGGGAGGAGGTGCTCTTTTTCTCCATGGACTTTACAGTGTCCCAAAACATTGGAGTTAGTGCTACAGGATGCACATTTCTGTTTGAAAAAGCTAGCCTTTGCTTTCCTAACTGATTGTGTATATTGGTTCCTGACTTCCCTGAAAAGTTGCATATCCCAAAATACATTCGGCCTGGGTTAACCTCTACATCACCAGAGGAACAGAGGAGGAGTAGAATAAGGATACGGCTAAAGGCTTTAAGAACTGGTCTTCTAGTGCGTTGGGTACAGAGAAAAAAAGGGGCAGATTTCCGGGCGTTGTAGAATAGATTCAGGGCATTATGTACAGACAAGGATATGGAAGGATATGAGTACAGTGGAGGTAAACCTAAGCGTTGGGTAACGATGAAAGAGATAGCATCACTGGAGGCACCGATTGAGTCGGTCTCCGCGTGTATGGGGGGTGGGACAAAGGAGCTGTCTAATGCAGGTTGAGCTGGGCTGGGGGCTCTACAGTGAAATAGTACAATAAGAAATAACCGAAACAGCAATAAGCAAGGCATATTGGCATGGGAGAGAGGCATAAAGCAATCACAGGTGTTATTCGAGAGAGCTAAGACAACAGCTGGTAATGGCGACAAAGTTTGGGCTGAGGCTAAACATAAAAAGGATGCGGTACCGTATAAAGGAACAGTCCAGCAGGCATCAGCTGTATAGCTTAGTTATCATAAGATCCGGTGAACAGCAATAGGAGAGTTCGGAGGTAGTTCGGGGGCTGCTACAGCACTGGCGAGCAAGAGGCCCGGCTTGTGTGTGCTAGCGGGCCGGTGCTAACAGATGGATCTTCGTGGTCGACGTTGTAACGGGAAGCCTGTTGAAACCACATCAGACGATTTCGTTGGCAAACCAGTCGTGTGGGATCGGCGGGGCTCTGTGTCAACACTAGGAGGTCCCGTCCGGTTGACAGAGAGGTAGATAGCCGGGAGATGGGCCTGGCTCGAGGCTAGCTCAAGGCTAACTGGTGCTTGCTAAGGGGCAATGGTAATTAGCCAACGACAACAGCCATTTGGTTGCAGCTAGCTGGTTGCGATGATCCGGCGCTAGGGTCCAGTGATTCCGTCAGAAAATCCGATATGCTCTGGGTCGATAGCACGCTGTGCAGACTGGCCGACAAATTGTCCAGGCTAGAGCTAGAGCTGGCTGGTGGGTAGTGCAGGCCACGGACAATGTTGAAGATGCTAACGGTGGCTAATAGCAAGTAGCCATTTGGTTGCAGCTAGACTAGTTTCAGCTTAAGGTTCTTGATAAAAGTTATAAAGAAATAATAGAATCCTTTCCACGTTGGGTGAGGCGGGTTGCAGGAAGGTATATTTAGTTAAAGAATGAAAAGTAAAATTGAGAAATATATACAAAATAGACAAAAAAACTAAAAAACTGTCTATTTACACAAGGACACAGAAAAAAACACGACCGCATTGCTACGCCATCTATTGAGCACCAACTAAAGGTGTTGACCCTCACATCTCTCAAGACAACTGGAGCAGTGGGCCAGCCACTCTTAAATAGCACCTGGGCCAGCACAGGTGAAACACCTTCCCACTAACGAGACAGCAACCAGCACAGGTGTAACACATACTGACTAATGAGGTGACACCAATCCGTGCAACCTACATGCTAATGAGCTATATGTGCTAAAGTCCAACCTCAAAACATAAATGGAAAAAGGAAAACCTGTAGAACCAGGTATTCTTCATCCTGATCAGACAGGTTTTTTACATGGAAGATAATTGATCATATAACTGTTATTCATAGCAAATTTTGAAAAAGCCTTTGATAAAGTAAGACTGGATTTTTGATATATATCAATTTTGATGCGTCTTTCATTCAATGGATAAAAGTAATGTATAGCAACCCCAGGTGTAAAATAGTAAATACTTCTCAGAGAGTTTTGAATCGTCAAGAGGAGTTAAACAAGGGTGTCCGCTGTCACCATATTTATTTGTTATGGCCATCGGAATGCTAGCTATTAAAATCTGATTAAATAACAACATTAGAGGATTAGAAATCCAAGGCTTAAAAACAAAGGTGTCCATGTATGCCGATGACTCAAGTTTTATATGAAGTCATTGCAATTTCTCATTGAACATCTAGATAACATTTCTGGCCTCTCTGGACTAAAATCTAATTATGATAAGTGTACCATATTACATTTTAGATCTTTAAAAGACACAACTTTTACATTACCCTGCAGTTTACCTATAAATGGCTGATGATGAAGTAGACTTACTTGGTATTCATATCACAAAATATATAAATGAGCTCTCCACAATGAATTTCAATAGAAAACTAGTAAATATAGACAAGATCCTGCAACCATGGAGAGGTAAATACCTGTCTATTAATGGAAAAATTACACTGATTAATTTTTTCGCTTTATTTGGGATGCTAAACCAGATAAGATAAAGTGTGCCTATCTATATAATGAATATGAACTGGCTGGGCTGAGATTATTACATATAAAAGCACTTTACCTTTCTATAAAAGCTTAACTTATACAAAAGCTTTACTTGAACCTGTGGTGTCTAAGGAATTTATGACTTTGCTAACGTTTGCAAATGGTATCTTAGAGGATGTTGATTCAGCTTAGGGAAGCATCTGGGGAACAGTTTTATAGGGGCACCCTAAAACAGAGGAAGTCTGTTGTGTGAAGTCATGGGATAAATTTAGGAACAATGAAAAAACGGCGCAATGGAGGTAGAATACTGCCTTAGGGGTCCGTAGGAACGGAAAAAGCCTCTTAAACTGTGTATGTGTGTGTGTGTGGGAGAGAGAAAAATAATAAAATAAAGACGTCTCTGTTGTGTTTAAACTGTGTGTCAACTCATGTTAGGATAAGATTTATGTTAGAGATATATACATATATATGTTTTGGTTGAGGACAGGTGTTTTTGTTTTTTATAAGCAAATATGTAAGTTAAGGTTAAAAATCTTATGAGTCTCCGTTGGTGAGAACATTAATAATTGTTAACTATATATGAGCCCCCTGGAAGGATGTTAAGGTTAAAAATGTTATGACTCTCTATAAAAAGAGAACGTTTACTAACTATTAGAATATCATGAGCCTACAGGGAGGAGTTTTTAACAGTGTATAGAGATGTTTTGTAATGGATAAGAAAATAACTATAAATCTGCAGATTAGGATAAGTGAAGTTAAGAAACTTCAAAGTAGGATTTGTGTTCTATGTTTTGTGGTGGTTTGAGAGCTCTGTTAAGTGTTACTGTTTGCCTCATGAAGAACGGAGGTAAAGTTGGTCTGTCTACTTTCTGTTGTTTAGCTGGGAGAGAGCTTCTTCCACTCTGAAATCGCATTGGTGAATGAACTACGCATGCGTGGGATTTTTTGAGTTTAGAGTTACGTAGAGCAAATATGCCACTCCCCTGCCTGCACTGAGCTGCTGGGAGATGCAGACTCAGAGCAGACAGATAAGAAGGGGGAGATTTAGACACTAATGGTGTAGTCTGTTTGTTAAATCGGCTGTTGTTTAACGATGAAACTATTTGCTTGAGACCTATTGAACTGATAAACTAGAGATATGTTGACGGATTAAAAATAAATTAAATAAAATGTTATTGAGCCATCTATAAATTTTCCTGAGTTAAGTTGTTTGCTTATTTCTTAGCGTGAATGTGAACAGAGGAATATTGAATGGTTGAAATAACTCAGTGAGTGCATAAAATACTAAATTCTTGTCTGTCCTTTGTTCTTCTGTCATATGAGAGGCGAGAAGGAGGAGAGAGAGAGAGAGAGGAGGTGCTGACAAGTACATTACGCGACAGGGTGTGCTGCAACGGATCCAGTCAAATTAAGGCCAGTACTGTTCTATTTACAAAACTTACCTTCCCATACAGGATATTTTGTGTGCCTAGCATATTTGATTTTGTGACAATTTGACAGGGATTTGGCAACAGACTGATCAATTGATGTAATTGCATATTGGAGTTTTTGTGCATATGTTGGTTTGATTAGAGTTGTGTTGGGAATCGAGTACTGACATTATTCTACAAAATTAAGGTCATTGGGTGCTTATTAAGCAATTGGTTTGTGAGTGCTGTAGTGTTTCTGGATTATAGGTCTTTCTTTTTTGGATTGCTCTGAAGTTGACTACTTTCCTTTACTTTTCCTGATCGGATGTGGTAAGATTGCCACTAATTAATTAATTGTTTAATAAAAATAAAATAAAAAATAATAATAATAATAAAGGGAGGGAGGGAACCATAAGCTATATAGTCTAAAATAATAAAATAATTCACAATAAAGGAATATAAAAGAGTAGTTACAATGGGGGAAAAGGACATCAAAACTATGAAAGTAATTACTCCTGTTGATGTAGTACAAAATAGTAATCCTCTAGTTAATGGTATTGCAAGGTTATCTGGAAAATGGAATAAACGTTGGCCTGACATTGAACAACCATGGCCAGTGGAAGGGACTCTTAACCCTGACGTCATCAACATAATGAAAGTGCTTCTGTCAATTTATAAGGCAGATCAAAAGAAGGGGAAAAAAATGGAACAATGTAAAGAAAAGAGACAAAGAGAGCTGGGTGTTCGTAAGCTGTTTGAAAATGAAGGACAAAAACTGATGAAAGATACCAACGATAAAAAAAACAACTGTATAGAGAAAATGGTAAAAGAAGTGAAGGTGACAGAAAAACTAATGACAGAAGTCAGTACACCTTTCTCACATACGGATTCAGCAAAAAGACCCCCACCTTATGAGAAAGAAGTAGAGTTTAAGGACGTCTATCCTCAGCTTCCAGTGATCATTCAGGAGGGTGATTATTGCATCAGAGATGAAGATGAACGAATAATAGAGAGAGGACAAGCAGAAACGACCATAAAGATGAATCCAAACTCCAAAAGTAAGAAGAAAACGAGACGTCTGGAAACTAAGGGTGGAGTGAGGTTCAGGAGGATGGAACTTGAAGATGATGATGATGATGATCAGAGTGATTCAGAAGAGATCATGGGTGGATATGACCCTGTGATCAGACGGAGGTTGGCCAGAGCGGAAAGAAGGAGAGATGCATGACAATATCCAGAGTGAAAACCCAGAAGGAGAGATTGTCAATGTTGTGGATAACGTTGATGATAATGTTTACACTTCTGATGATGCCAGAGATGACTCTGCAATGGAGGGAAAGGAAAGGAGATTTGGGGAAATTGATTTTCAATACGTCCCAGAAACAACAGGGAATATTTCAGTGGAATGTGAAGCAGCGGAGATCACCAAGGGCAACTCTGTTACAGGAGAAGCTGGTGATTCGGTTAGACAAAGTCGGCCCAGACCAGTTAGAAGAGAAGTCAGACCAAAACGTTTCGAAAACTAGGGTTGAAGTAACTCTAGGACAGTCAGCTCAGCTCCCATGTAAGTGCACGAGAGAGAACAGTGGTGAAGGGAAATTTAGAGTTCAGTGGGAAGATAGATATGGCAGGAGTTTAGATCTGTTAGGAGCAGTTGCATTGAGAAAGTATGCGTTGCTGAATGATAAGAGAAGAATGAAGATTGAGGGTGATTGCAGTATCTATATTTACAATTCCCAGCAGGAAGATCAAGGTGATTATAATTTTTTTTTTTATAATCAACAGTTTGAAAGTGAGGGATTAGAGTTGGGACTGAGAGTTAATGTAGTGACACTAGTGGTGATAGATGGAAATACAAGTAAAGAGTTCAAAGCTTTAGGGAGAATGGATGAATCAACAACAATGACATCAACACTTCAGCCTATTATAACAACAGTGAGAAGCAATTCAACTCTTTCAACATTGACAGTTATTAAAGCTATAAATATATCACATTTGATTACAAGGGAGCCAATCGCTCCAGCACCAATTTTAGAGGAAAATACTGTCATTAGGGTTAGGATGGGTGGTACAGCTCATCTTCCTTGTAGATGTGAGAGATGGAGTGGGGGTGGTGACGTTCCTCCCACATGGAGAGATAATTATGGAGAAGAAGTGTTGTTATCAGGACCAGAAGTAGAAGCTGTGCCCCCTAGTCAAAGGAAGTATATTTTGTACAACGATATGAAGTGGAAAAGGGTTATGAGTGATTGCTCACTTATTTTGCGTAATGTTACATGGAAAGATCAGGGAGAATATATGTGTACTTATTTAGTGCAAGCATTCAAATTTGTTCCGGTTAAGAATTATTGGTTAAAAGGCTATGTAACTCGTAAGGTGACGCTTATGATGGAAGATTTGAAGTCTGTTGAAGCTTCCACAGTCACCAAAGGAGTTCAGAAGAAGTATATTACAGTAGCCACTCCAACAGTAAATAATACACAGAGGATATCTGTAACTTTCCCACTGGAAATAGTTAAGAGTGTTAATACATCAACTAAAGCAACTATTTTAATAGTAACTTTGAAAGAAATTAATGGTACGACGGCGATAACAAATTTAGGAAATATGACACAGACACCAACAACAACTTTTCTGAAACTAAAGGATGTAGCAAGAGTGACTCAGGAGTTTATGATACGGATGGAGAGTGCTGTCTATGGTAGTAAGGATAGTGTTGAAATAGGAGAGCAGATGGTAGTAGAGAATGATGTAGATTCATCTGAAATAGTGCAGAATACTATCATGGAGGTACAGGATGAGTTCTTTGATTTTAGACAAGAAGATATATCTGATCAATACCGCTCGTTAGGGAAGAGAGAAACTAAATGGAAGGCATATGGATTTGATTCTTCTGTTTTGCAAATTAAAGATGGATGGGCAGGTAGGAATCTTTGGTTCCAGCAGTTAACTCATTCTGTAAGATCAGTGAGGAATCTTGAGGGTCCATGTCTGTTGAGAATTCCAGCACCAGGCACATGGGGTTCAATCTTAGAGACGGTGGCTCAACCTCTATCAAGTACGTGTCAATCTTATGCTTTATCATGGCTATTGTATCAGCAATCATTAACAGATACAATAATGTCGTTGTCGAAGCATTTGTTTAGGCCTAGGTTTAAGTGTTCTTGGTTAAATGAATTACCCTATGTTAATTTTTTAGATGGAAAGGAAAATCAGTTAACAGCGATTCCTGAAGCATTGGAGGTGAAACCAGTGAGGGCTAAAAGCTGTTTTTGTTCTAATAAAACATATGATGGAAAGGGTATGTTTATAGGGAATATCAGATTGTGATGATTATATGATGACTTTGGGTAAGCATGAACATAAGGTTAGTAATGAGAAATATAATGTAACTTTTTATGTTCCAGTTAGTAAGAAGAGCAGGACTTTGATGGTGAAAGATCAGCTTTTGTATATATTCTTACCCTATGGCTGGACAGGATGTTGTTTCATGTCGACGTTGAAGCTTCCATATGAGGTTTTTACCATTAAAAGAGGGGAAGCACCGGCCACAGATAAATCTGAGTCTAGGTTTGGAAATAGGGTGAAAATGGACATGGTGAAATTTCATAGTCTGGAAGCCTACCATTGGAGGATAAGTCTAGGAGAGAAGTGGGGACTGGGACTTTTTCCATGGTATGGTGTAACATTTTTGGCAGATCACATTGATTATATTACCTATACTTTGCAGGGTTTTACAAATGAAACGATAAGAGGGTTTAACCTTCTGTCAAATACCCAAAGAAGTCACAGACTGACGCTGCTGAAATATGACATGGCTCTTGACTATATTTTAGCAAAACAAGGTGGCTTATGTTTGGCTATGAATTTGACGGGGGATGATTGTTATACTTTGATCCCAGATAGTTCCGATAATATCACTAGTGTTATAGATGCATTGAAGAATATAAGGGATGTGTTTGGTAGATCTGAAGGAGCTGGATGGTCAGCGAAGGCTTGGTTGCAAGATCAGTTAGGCCCAGTGGGGGCAGTGATAGTTCAGATTTTAGTAGCAGCTCTGATAGCGCTGTGTGTGATGTTTTGCTTTTGTACTTTGTTATTGATTTTTGCGAAGGCTATGATATTGAGATGGGTTGGAGTTGTGATGCCTGGAGAAAACACTCAGATGCCGTTGTTAACTGTTACTGATCTAGATGAAGATGAACAAGTGGGACTGGATGGAGTATTGATGGATAGATATCCATTTTGAATATCCGATAATTTTTCACATGTTTTTAAATATTAGTGTGATTTTAGTATTTTGTGATGAATCAAAGGGGGGAAATGGAATGTGATTCATTTTATATATCATTTTATATATCATTTTTAGTTGATATTGATATTTTAATTTGAATGTGTTGTTTTGCAAAAGATACTGTTTGGTATTTTCTTTTCTTCCAGAAGCATATGGGGGAATGTGTAGAGGGGATTCAAATACTCAAACATGGACAATATGAAGGGACAATATGAATGGACTGGAGGAAGTGGAACAAGGAAGGTGTGGAAATGTTCAGATTCCATCATCGACGTTGCATTGGAAGTCGACACTGCTGAGGAGATGAAGTGTAGTGGACTACATTTCAGTGTCTGCAATGATATATAGACATATTTGCATGTGTAATACATCATTTGTGTAATATTCTTTCTGTATTCATTTTAGAAGAATGATATTTGCTGTTATTGGGTACATGTGGGGATCTCAGATATTTTTGTTTATTTCGTGGATGCTTAGGGATATTGGGTCTAGGCAGGGATAGAGAGAATCCACAGGAGGGTCCGATGGGTCGACCAGCCTGAATGTGGACATTTTTGATTGTATTTTGTTTGCTGAGGCTTTCATGTGTATTCAAATTGCATCACAGTTTAAAATGCATTGATAAAGATTTATGAATTGATCTGGAGTATTTAGGTGGTTGCCTGGGGCAGAGGGGCCGTGAGAGAATTTTACTGTCTTGATTGATTGATGGATATTTGGAAAGAAAGCTGCCAGACAGGTTTTTCGCTCTCACACTCCATAAAGATTTGTTTATATTTCATATAAATGTATTTACACTCCATAGAAAGATGTATTTTTGGTTTATTGTTAAAGATACTCAATAAGAGAAATTGTTATTTGTCATAATCCTATTCTTTTTGTTTTCGAGACTTAGTTAGTCTCGAAGGGGGGAAATATGTGGTGTCTAAGGAATTTATGACTTTGCTAACGTTTGCAAATGGTATCTTAGAGGATGTTGATTCAGCTTAGGGAAGCATCTGGGGAACAGTTTTATAGGGGCACCCTAAAACAGAGGAAGTCTGTTGTGTGGAGTCATGGGACTGGTCTGTAGGGGAAACCACCCATATCATGGTAAAGATTATAAATACTTGGTGGAGACAAAGGAGGACAGAACAACATATTATTTTGAGTCCGTTGTTCTCCAGATGCCTGCAGATGTCTGTAAACTTACGCTGAAATCCTTTGAAATAATAAACCTTTATAATCAAAGTACAGTGTAAGCGGACTCCTTGTTCTCACAGCATAATTAGCATCATTATTTAGATACCACAAACCCAAAATGGTTCTCAAGTAGATTAATTAGAAAAGTTCATCCCTTGTTTAAAAATGGCCTTTTTGCCTTTGTGCAGATTGCCATTTCTCACTTTCGATTAATTGAAAATGAAACCTTGTTCAAAGTATCTCTCTTTTTCAAACAAGCAATACAGAGCTGGTTACAATTTCAATTTCATCCACCAGAAAAGATAGAACAAATATTACAAATACAGTATTATGGTTGAACTCAAATGTGCTGGTTGATAAAATACCTGTCTTTATAGAAAATATGTTTGAGAAGGGTATTCTGTTTTTAAATGATATTGTAAATTGGAATGGTAGAGTTATGTATTTCATTGAGCTATTGGAATTGTATGGGAAGGTCTGCACAAGCCAAGATTACAACCAATTGATTACAGCACTACCCCAAAAATGGAGGAGGCAGGTGGCAGCGGGAGGAGGTAAGGAACTGGTCTGTCTGCCCAACATAAAGGATCAAAACTTGCGGAGGAACAATAATAGCAAAATAGGAAAATATACTAGTTTCATTTGAGGACCAGGATGTCGACAGCTATGCCATACAGATTGAAGAGATTTTTGATGTACCGATTCCATGGAACAGGGTGTATGAGTTGATATATAAAACGACGCACGATTCAAGACTTTGTGGTTTTCAGCTAAAATGATTGTACAGAATTCTTGCCACCAACAAAATATTGAATATTTGGGGCATACAACCATCGCTGGTTCGGGTCCCCATTTCGTCTGGGTGCTGGATCTGTCCTTGTGCCCTTGGGCGGGGCACTTGAACCTGGTTGCTCCTGTGGGTCGCTCTGGATGGGAGTCTGTTAGATGACTGAATGTAATGTAAGTGTTGAGCGGCTTCACTGCAAGTAGATTGTATGTTTTAAAATTCAATAATAACAATTTTTATAATAATTAATACAATTAAAACATATTTTTCTTCTCTTCCCCCAATTTTAGTTACCACCGCCTCTCTTTTTTGTTTTAATATTCCAATAAGCATGTTGAAATGTGAAATTTAAAATTGTGGCATTACCCAAATTACTCCCCAAGTTACTGTGTGGGTGTCCTGTATATTAACCTTTTGATGAGCAGGAAAATGACTGACACTGGAACCGTTTCAGAAAATGTCAGCTGTGCATTATTTATTCTCCATGCAGACCTGAGCCTTTGAATTCCGGCTTGAAAACTCCCCTTGCCACCAGGGTAAAAATGCAATTTGCATACTGAGCAGGTGCACCTAATGGCTGACAGTGCTCAAAATGGAGTGATAGGTAAACAGATGCTGACACGAACACTACAGAGTTAAAGACAATCAGAGGAGCAGAGGGAGAGATACAGAGAGCATGTTGAAGTCCATTCGTGCTTCATTCCTTCTCTTCTGCTTGTCTTCCTACTAACAGGCATGGGTATTGAGCTCAGTTCACTTATCCCTCTGGCCAGATTGCTTCATCTGGTATTGATGTAACTATTAAAGCCTGTGTTGTTACCTCTCTGTCTTCACACAGAATGACTTCTGATCTCAGGAGGTTAATGAACTCACATTCTATCTGATTGGTTGCTGTGAGTTTGACCGGTCTTTCTCAAGTCAAGTGTCAATATATTCTGCTCCAACAGAGTTCTAAATCATTTAGGCAGTCATGGTGCTACCTTGGAATGCTTAAAGGCTTAGAGCGTGAGACACAAGCAACTCATTTTATTTAAGAATAGCAGACTCAGTTACCTAGTAGGAGCTAATGATAAACAAGACTACTACAGCTATGCTCGGACCTGTGCCTGTACTTCACAGAATATTCTTTACAGTACTTGCACAGTTGAGGAAGTGCTCTGTGATAGCACTAGCACCATTTGTGAAGACAGACACAAACCTGTGTTGCTTCAGAAAACGTTCAATTTCATGTCTAAATAGACCATAGAGGTTAATGGACATTATGGCTGATGGAGTCAGCTAAATGGAGGATTGTGAGGACTCCTAGGCAGGTGGATAAAGTAGGGAGCAAATTGAGAAGGGCGTTATTATAGGAAGGGAGCGCCAGACAAAGTGTGTCTTGGAGTCTGTCACATCACGTTGTAGATGAAAACACTTAGGAGACCAGGGAGAAACAGTGTGACTCACGCATAACATACTGAGAGTTATTGTACTTCCGCTCTGAAACACTGGGAAATTACTTGTGTTTTTTCTTTTTTATACATGAGGTACAATACAGTATGTTAAAGAATCAAATTCCACGGGTAGTGAATAGATTTCAATTGTGTTGAAGGAAGTTGGCTGACATTGTGTGAAGTATGTACACCTCCAATGTCACACACAGAAAGAGGGGACATTATCAAAGAAAGACTGATAACATCTTCCTTGAATGTCTGCTGTCTTCTATACACAGCAATGCTCTAAACATAGACGCTGAGGCTTTGAGGGAAAATAAACAATGGCTTTCAGGAAAGAGAGAGGAGAAAAGCCACTGCTAAAGTCAGATAGGAGGACAAATGGGTGATGGTTAATGTCTTTGTGCCTTGCTAAGCTCAAAAATGTGTAAAAGCTCTTTGTCTGGGCGTTGCCATTTTTTCTAAAAGATGGGCACGAACGTCATAACGTGTTATTTCGTATTTTTGTTGTCAAAATAATTTCCTTGTTTCTCCAAGAGAAATACTGCCGTTTCCTGTAAATATCCTCACCCCCCACAATGTGACCTCGACTCTGATACACACGAAGCAGCATGCTTCATCCTCTGGACAAAATGGCATGGTGGGAGGGGGTTGGGGTTAGTTTTCACTCACAGTTTTTATTCTCAAACATACGAGACAGTGAAAATTCTCAATTTATTTTTTACTCTAGTTCAATGTAAAATCTGTTGAAATGGTAAAGGTTTTAGTTTGTTTGTGTGGGGGTTTTTCTACATTGTTAAAGCTCAACATACTGTATGTACATGGTACTGCATTTGCCCCATAGCAATGTCAGGAGGAGAACATCACACAGAATAAAACAAGCAGCCATATAAACAAAGCAATTTGATGCTGTGGAGCACACTTGAGTGCGTCTGGCGGCAACTAACAGCCAGCCAGCCATATTTCACAATATCATGAGACACAATCCAGTGGATTTACAATGAACCTACTCACACAGTAAAGCAAAAAATAATGCACCCTTCATGTTCTGAGCAATAGCACACTGCACTAGAATAGCATAGATCTTCTACATGAAATATAAAAGTGACATGAGGAAGACCAAAACAAAGCAAAACACGTTTGGCAAAATCAGGACTTATGCTAAAATATAGATTACATATACAATTCAACTGTATGGGCCAATTAATATTTACATTTACATTTCTGTTCAATTGCCCAATGAGGGGATTTTACCCAAGGGCAGCAGAGGCACACTAAGCCAATTACAGTGGCTAGCTAGCCCTTCGCTTCCCGCAGCCCCTAGTGAGTTCACCATGTTGTTCAGCCCAGTGCTCAGCCAGGCTGTCTGTCTGTCTGTTGCAGAACCCTGAGTTATGACGGTACAGTGGCAATGGCAGCTCTTATAAAATGAAGTACGAGTCTCCTCTCTGGCTCTCTCTTTCCCTCTACTTCTCTGTCCTACCTCTGTCCTGTTATTCAACCATTCTCTAGGTGGGAGATTGTTATTGTTGCCAATTATGGTAGCATTCTATGGGAGAGAGGAGGTTTAAACTCCAGTCAGGTATACAATGACAGCACATTCTAGTATCGTTTCTCATGAGGTTGACAGACACTGTATAATTTCTCAGCCCAAACTCAATTTCAACATAACAATTTCATAAATTGTGAACATATGACAACTGTCATAAGATTTCAATAAGACAAACATTTAACTGACATCACAGTTACTATGATATAAACCTAATGGATATATATACAGTTGAAGTCGGAAGTTTACATCTTAGCCAAATACATTTAAACTCAGTTTTTCACAATTCCTGACATTTAATCCAAGTAAAAATTCCCTGTCTTAGGTCAGTTAGGATCACCACTTTATTTTAAGAATGTGAAATGTCAGAATAATAGTAGAGAGAATGATTTATTTCAGCTTTTATTTCTTTCATCACATTCCCAGTGGGTCAGAAGTTTACATACACTCAATTAGTATTTGGTAGCATTGCTTTTAAATTGTTTAACCTGGGTCAAACATTTAGGGTAGCCTTCCACAACCTTCCCACAATAAGTTGGGTGAATTTTGGCCCATTCCTCCTGACAGAGCTGGTGTAACTGAATCAGGTTTGTAGGCCTCCTTGCTCGCACAAGCTTTTTCAGTTCTGCCCACAAATGTTCTATAGGATTGAGGTCAGGGCTTTGTGATGGCCACTCCAATACCTTGACTTTGTTGTCCTTAAGCCATTTTGCCACAACTTTGGAAGTATGCTTGGGGTCATTGTCCATTTGGAAGACCCATTTGCGACCAAGCTTAAACTTCCTCACTGACGACTTGAGATGTTGCTTCAATATATCCACATCATTTTCCTTCCTCATGATGCCATCTATTTTGTGAAGTGCACCAGTCCCTCCTGCAGCAAAGCACCCCACACAGCATGATGCTGCTACCCCCGTGCTTCACGGTTGGGATGGTGTTCTTCGGCTTGCAAGCCACCCCCCTTTTCCTTCAAACATAACGATGGTCATTATGGCCAAACAGTTCTATTTTTGTTTAATCAGACCAGAGGACATTTCTCCAAAATGTACGATCTTTGTCCCCATGTGCAGTTGCAAACCGTAGTCTGGCTTTTTTATGGCGCTTTTGGAGCAGTGGCTTCTTCCTTGCTGAGCGGCCTTTCAGGTTATGTCAATATAGGACTGGTTTTACTGTGGATATAGATACTTTTGTACCTGTTTCCTCCAGCATCTTCACAAGGTCCTTTGCTGTTGTTCTGGGATTGATTTGCACTTTTCGCACCAAAGTACGTTCATTTCTAGGAGACAGAACGCGTCTCCTTCCTGAGCGGTATGACGGCTGCATGGTCCCATGGTGTTTATACTCGAGTACTATTGTTTGTACAGATGAACGTGGTACCTTCAGGCGTTTGGAAATTGCTCCCAAGGATGAACCAGACTTGTGGAGGTCTACAAAAAAATTTCTGAGGTCTTGGCTGATTTCTTTTGATTTTCCCATGATGTCAAGTAAAGCGGCACTGAGTTTGAAGGTAGGCCTTGAAATACATCCACAGGTACACCTCCAATTGACTCAAATAATGTAAATTAGCCTATCAGAAGCTTCTAAAGCCATGACATAATTTTCTGGAATTTTCCAAGCTGTTTAAAGGCACAGTCAACTTAGAGTATGTAAACTTCTGACCCACTGGAATTGTGATACAGTGAATTATAAGTGAAATAATCTGTCTGTAAACAATTGTTGGAAAAATGTCTTGTGTCATGCACAAAGTAGATGTCCTAACCGACTTGCCAAAACTATAGTTTGTTAACAATAATTTTGTGTAGTGGTTGAAAAACAAGTTTTAATGACTCCAACCTAATTGTATGTAAACTTCCGACTTCAACTGTATATATATATATAATAATATGCCATTTAGCAGACACTTTTATCCAAAGCGACTTACAGTCGTGCGTGCATACATTTTTTTTTTGTGTATGGGTGGTCCCGGGGATCGAACCCACTACCTTGGCGTTACAAGCGCCGTGCTCTACCAGCTGAGCTACAGAGGACCACGTATAAAGATATTACTAGTGAGTGAGAGATAACTGAGTTGGGGAGGTTCATTTTTTATTTTTATTCCAGAAACTCCTTAAGTGGACTAATTTCCTTCCAATGTAGAGAGCAAATTGAGAAGGGCGTTTTTAGAAGAAGGGAGCACCAGACAAAGTGTGTCTTGGAGTCTGTCACATCACATTGTAGATGAAAACACTTAGGAGACCAGGGAGAAACAGTGTGACTCACGCATAACATACTGAGAGTTACTGTACTTCCACTCTGATACACTGTTTATTTCTTTTTTATACATGAGGTACAATACAGTATGTTAAATAATCAAATTCCACAGGTAGTGAATAGATTTCAATCATGTTGCGGAATTAAAGGAAGTTTGCTGAGATTTTTGTTTTTTAACTAGGCAAGTCAGTTAAGAACATATTCTTATTTACAATGACGGCCTACACCGGCCAAACCTGGACAACGCTGGGCCAATTGTGCGCTGCCCTATGGGACTCCCAATCATGGCCGGTTGTGATACAGCCTGGAATCGAACCAGGGGGTCTGTGGTGACGCCTTAAGCACTGAGATGCAGTGCCTTAGAACTCTGCACCACTCGGGAGCCCACATTGTGCGAAGGACAGCAGAGAATGATCAACACCAGAACAGCTTTTAACCGTATTATTGCTGTCTGTTCAACTACATGATGGAGATAGACCTGAAAGTAGACTGAAGTCATGGCCTGATTTCCTCAACTTTTCTTCAGCAAAAAAGGAAATATCAAAGAGAAGGCCAACATCATTAGGAATTTGAGGTATGTACAGTGGGGGAAAAAAGTATTTAGTCAGCCACCAATTGTGCAAGTTCTCCCACTTAAAAAGATGAGAGAGGCCTGTAATTTTCATCATAGGTACACGTCAACTATGACAGACAAAATTAGAAAAAACATCACATTGTAGGATTTTTAATGAATTTATTTGCAAATTATGGTGGAAAATAAGTATTTGGTCAATAACAAAAGTTTCTCAATACTCTGTTATATACCCTTTGTTGGCAATAACAGAGGTCAAACGTTTTCTGGAAGTCTCACAAGGTTTTCACACACTGTTGCTGGTATTTTGGCCCATTCCTCCATGCAGATCTCCTCTAGAGCAGTGATGTTTTGGGGCTGTCGCTGGGCAACACGGACTTTCAACTCCCTCCAAAGATGTTCTATGGGGTTGAGATCTGGAGACTGGCTAGGCCACTCCAGGACCTTGAAATGCTTCTTACGAAGCCACTCCTTCGTGGCCCGGGCAGTGTGTTTGGGATCATTGTCATGCTGAAAGACCCAGCCACGTTTCATCTTCAATGCCCTTGCTGATGGAAGGAGGTTTTCACTCAAAATCTCACGATACATGGCCCCATTCATTCTTTCCTTTACACAGATCAGTCGTCCTGGTCCCTTTGCAGAAAAACAGCCCCAAAGCATGATGTTTCCACCCCCATGCTTCACAGTAGGTATGGTGTTCTTTGGATGCAACTCAGCATTCTTTGTCCTCCAAACACGACGAGTTGAGTTTTTACCAAAAAGTTATATTTTGGTTTCATCTGACCATATGACATTCTCACAATCCTCTTCTGGATCATCCAAATGCACTTGTGATCATTTTGACCCCACGGGGTGAGATCTTGTCCTAGATCAAGGGAGATTATCAGTGGTCTTGTATGTCTTCCATTTCCTAATAATTGCTCCCACAGTTGATTTCTTCAAACCAAGCTGCTTACCTATTGCAGATTCAGTCTTCCCAGCCTGGTGCAGGTCTACAATTTTGTTTCTGGTGTCCTTTGACAGCTCTTTGGTCTTGGCCATAGTGGAGTTTGGAGTGTGACTGTTTGAGGTTGTGGACAGGTGTCTTTTATACTGATAACAAGTTCAAACAGGTGCCATTAATACAGGTATTGAGTGGAGGACAGAGGAGCCTCTTAAAGTAGAAGTTACAGGTCTGTGAGCGCAAGAAATCTTGCTTGTTTGTAGATGACCAAATACTTATTTTCTACCATAATTTGCAAATAAATTCATAAAAAATCCTACAATGTGATTTTCTGGATTTTCTTTCTCCCCCATTGTACACCTCCAATGTCACACACACACAGAGGGGACATTATCAAAGAAAGACTGATAACAGCTTCCTTGAACGTCTGCTGTCTTCTATACACAGCAATGCTCTAAACATAGACGCTGAGGCTTTGAGGGAAAATAGACAATAGCTTTCAGGAAAGAGAGAGGAGAAAAGCCACTGCTAAAGTCAGATAGGAGGACAAATGTGTGACAGAAACTCCTTAAGTGGACTAATTTCCTTCCAATGCCCCTGACTCTTTCACCATGCATTTAGGATAGAACAGGTTGAATGAAATACTGCTGAATACATACACTTACTGTGCAGTGAGACTGCTTGGGCACTCAAAGCTCTATATCAAATGTCCAGTGCCACACATGTTTCATGAGGAATATGATGTGAACTTTGACTATAAGGTTGACAAGTACCATTGGGGAGGTGTATTGAAGAATGGTCAACGTTGATGATGATGATGATGATAGTAATGATAATGATAATTTAATTTATAAAGCACTTAGAAAACATTCTAAAATGAGTAACTGGAAACTCCAGAATGACTCACTTCATTGATCATTCTGCCCAAATGCTGTAGACACCAATTAGCCACAGTAAAACATATTGAGAGAAATTAATTAAACCTATTACTTAAACTTAAGAAAGAGGTAATGGTAGTGAAGGGCAATTCTTAACACAGAGTTAAACCAATGTCCTCTAAGCCAAGTCTTCTATCCACAGGAGGCCTATTGCAGTGTAATAGGGGGCCACAGCCCACCTCCATAAAGCTGTGGGCTAGAGGAGATAAAATATACATGATCATTTCTCCACAAAAACATCTGCACTACTAGGTCTTCCATCAAGGTCTTTTAGTCTTCCGTGACACTGGGAAGGAGCGTCTCTACCATCTCCAGGAATTTCGGTATGGAGTGCAAATCGTATCGCACTTTTAAATCACTGTCGGGCCACGGCTACTGAATAATGCAGAGCATCACTGGAAAGGATCGAGGAACTGTATGGCGCAGTTTCCTGAATTTAACTCCCATAATATTCCCCTTTCCTCCTCTCTCTCTCTCTCTCTCTCTCTCTCTCTCTCTCTCTCTCTCTCTCTCTCTCTCTCTCTCTCTGCACGACATTGCACCTAATTTTATGACATATTAAAGTGGTCCTTTTGTCTTTTTATGTATTTTGTCTAGGAAAATGAATTTACTACATTTGCTCATCTATTTTCTTAGCTCCTTTCTAAAGGTACCTGCTCCTGCTGTGTGTGTGACCTATAAAGCTTCACCAAGCTTGACTATTTTTTTTAAGGAAGTCTATTAACCCTTTCAGCAGGAGACTTCAGCAACAGGCACGACATCATACATATCATATAAAGACCATTAGTGCATGTGTTCATATTATTGGCCCATTCTGAAAGGGCTTTACATGTTATTTTATATACTCAGTATACTCATCTGCTCACAACAACCCACTGGGCACAAACTGGTTGAATCAACGTTGTTTCAACTTAATTTGACAATGTATTGTGACTCAGAATCTACATGGAAAATACATTGGATTTGAAAAAAGTAATCAATGTAATGTGTTGTTTTGAGGGTTATATTTCAACCACAGGATTATGTCATCATGATAACCAAATTTCAACCTAGAAAATATGTTGAATTTGTACCATTAAAACAACATTATGTCCACTAGATCCTACTGGTGAGTGGATCTATCTGCAGCTACCCTTTGGTCTCCCATCCAGGGTTTTATCCAAGCCCTGTCACTGGCAATTACCTATGTGCTATCGTGAGAATCGTTGTTGAGAGATCTCCACTTAAACATGTAATCACTGTTGCTATCAAAGCCATTCCGAAAGGTAGGTTTAACAGAGCAAATTAAATGTGACCATACTTTATCACTCATAATCAATGTTGCTATTTAGGCCTATATAGCATTTACAAAGTCATCAACAGCTTTTGCTTAAATTTTACCCAGAATCAAACCAAAAATAGACAACACAATAGGCCTAGGTTTCAAGCTCTGGTTGATTTCAAATGTAATTATATTTAGTGATATTGAATTGTGTTTGGTTGTCAACGCAACCAAATATCAACATTTGAAGGAGATCTCCTGCTTGGATAGTTCCATCTGTGCCACTGACTTAGTCTGGCTTTAATTCTAGTTTGTCTACAAATTAATAATTTATGTGTTGGATTCACGTCTCCATCTAAACCAAAAATCAAAGTTAAAGAATAGAACAAAATCAAATCAAACTTTATTTAAACTACATTTAAAGTTGGATTTGATTTGATTTAGTCCTATTCTTTAACTTACATTTTTGGTTCAGATGGAGACTTGAATCCAACATATCAATTATTCATTTGCAGACCAACTGGAATTAAACCCAGAGTCAGTGTCACAGATGGAACAATCAAGCAGAAGATAAATCTCCTTAAAATGTTGATATTTGGTTGCTTTGACAACCAAACACAATTCAATATTACTTTTGAAATACAATAAATAGCCTTGTAACTCGTCGACAAGATAAGAAATGATATGTTGGATTCAAGTCTCCAACTTAACCAAAAATAAAAGTTAACGAATGGGATTAAGCCAGTGGCTCACATGGAAATATATAAGCAGTAGATACATCTCCTTTAGATATTGATATTTACATCCATTGTCAACCAAACACAATTCAATATGACTTTTGTAATACAATAAATAGCTTAAAGTTAAGGCTATCTTACAAACTACTGTAGCGTTCAACATTAAAATGAGTAACACATCCACGGCCACATTGAGGTTACTGTAACTATACATTTCTTCTTATGTAATCATACAAAGCACAGTGATAACACATAAATAATTTATGTCGTATAAATAATATCTGACATTGCATTACCATTTGAACTTTTCTGTGCTTTTAAATGGTTGAAATTGCATTGATTGACATTATGGGGAAAACTAAACCAAATTCAGACATTATTTTTCCATTGGAATTTAGTTGTGCGTTTACTGTAGATGGTTGAAAGCATAGTGATAACACATTAACATTCAACTAACTGGGCTATCTTTTTGAGTGGGTTGTAGTGTCGGTTATTCGTAGGTGTTACCGTCAATCAAGGAGTCTGCTTAGGCTGTATCGTGCTCAAAGGCCTTTATTAAAACCACGAGGTTACAGCATAAGTTCACAGACCCGCGGAGATCCGGAGAAACAGTCCCAAATAAATCTTACTGTGTTCTGCCCCTCCGTCGTTGTTCCCCCCTTATATATAACCTTCCAAGATGTGAATGGCTCCCTCTACTGTCCAATCCCCGTGTCTACCACATACTTCCTGTCTGTCATATGTGGCGTCACACTAAAACCTTCCCTCTTGATACCAAAAATCAACATTCTTTCAGTTCCATTTGAAAAAACATTTAACACCATCATATTGTCAATACACTACAGGGTGAATATAGGTTGTAATCTCATTGATTGTCTCAATCAAATATTACCCAATTATCCACGTTGAAATGATGCAGTGTGCCCAGTGGGAACTCTCAGTTACTGCACACACCTGAACACCCTCTGTCACTACCAATTCCAGAGCACCACTGAAACATGAAATACTGTGCTGCAGTTGTCGGACCCAATGTGAAATGCATGGAGATTTCTAATTTCATGTTGGAATATTTTGATTATATCTAATAACATTTCATATTTACTTAGATTTTTACAGCTAAGTTTCAGGAGTCCTCAGAAATAAAGCAGATTGATTCATTCTAGCTGCAGACATGACATTCTACTACTGCTCCTCTTTCCTGGAAGATCTGGTTTGAGATAGATTAGTTAACATTCTAGGAATGACAACACATAGGAAGACTCAGGGTTGAGTCTACTAGATTTGATGTTCCACGGTTCTGCTGCTTCATTTATATCATTTGTTCATGTTTCTGCTCCGGATCCAGGTGAACTCAAGTGTAAAAAAAAGAAAACAACGCCCAGAACAAGTACATTTAATGCATGGGTAATTCAAACACAGTGTCAGATGGACACTTCCTGGTTAAACAGAAGCTAATGGCGCATTTAACGTAGACTCACCCACTATGACAAAATATGTCTTGTTTCTGTCTCTCTATCTCTCCACACCACGTACTGTAAAAAAGCCAATTTAACCAATTGCTTAATCAACGTTATTCTGTGAGTTGAGTGAATTTCAAAAGGACAAGAATTTGAGCTAATGTGTTAAAGTTGGTTTACTCAACAAACTCTGCTCGAAATGAGCTGAATTTGAACAAGCTTGTTGAGTAACATTTAAAATTCATGTTTGCACGATGTTTGCATAATGATTTAATCCACGGAGTTGAGCGAAGACTAGATTTTTTTTTATGAACCTCTGACTCCTTTGTCGCTATGCAGTCGATACTTCAAAAATGTTAATTCTTAAACCCTTACCGTGTACCTATGTTTGTCCTCTGTTGTTGCGTGCCTTTCTTTGTCTGCTGAAATACATACTTTTTATTAAAACGTTAATCAAATACAACCACCAACTGTTTCCTTGTTGACATTCCAATGAGTTTCCATCTTAGCGCAAGGGCAATGAGGAAACAGTCGGTGGTTGTAAATAACTCTAGTCTGCGCTTAACTCCATGGATAAAATCATTATGGAGTTGAGGTACTTGGCTAACCCTAACCTAGATCTTATGTTTAGGGTAGCTATCCAATCAGCACCATCTATCATGTGAAGACTCCCACATCAAAGCTGTTGGATGGCAGGTCCATTGTATGTTGCGAGGTCATTTCAATAGTGCCATTTTGCATCCAAGGTCTACAATACAACAGTGTGACCCCCATCATGTAACCAATACTGTTTTGTTAGCAATAGTTACGTAATGGACATCTGAAAAATCATTTTGGATGTAACCAGTTCTCAAGGATGTGTCCATCAGTAGAAGAATCATAGTAAGCTGCTCTCTCTCATTACTTGAATTTGCCAATTATGTAGCCATGATGGAAATGGTGTGAGGTTGGGTATTTTGCCAGAACACCAGGGTTAACACCCCTACTCTTACAATAAGTGTGATGGTATATTTAATGACCATATTAAGTCAGGACACCTGTTCAACATCCCATCTGAAAGACAGCACCCTACACAGGGTGATGTCCCCATCACTGCCTGTCACGTTCGTTTAATGACGGGACAGACCAAGGCACAGGGTGATATACGTACATGTTTATTTACACTGAATAAACACACGACAAAACAACAAACAAACGAAACGTGAAGTCCAAGGTAGCACACACAACATACCTTAACCGGAACAAGATCCCACAACTAGACTGTGCCAATAGGCTGCTTAAGTATGGTCGCCAATCAGAGATAACGAGCTACAGCTGCCTCTGATTGGGAACCACACCGGCCAACATAGATCTACACATAATAGATCAAAACATAGAAAACACACAACAAAGAATATACACACCCTGACTCAACATATACGTGTCCCCTGAGTCAAAGGTGCGGACTCCGACCGCACAACATAAACATAACAGGGTAGGGGCCGGGTGGGCATTCCGCCTCGGAGGCGGATCCGGCTCGGGGCGTGACGACCTCTCACTCTCCGCCTCCCTGTTGCGCCCCTGGTCTGGTCTGGACCTCGGCACGCTGCTTCCCCTCTCCTTCCTCCCACGATATGCCAGGCCCTGTCTGGACCCTGGTGTGGGAGACCCCGAACCTGGAGAGGGGCTGACGTCATGGTCTGGACTGGAGCCGCTGACCGGAGCTGGACTAGGCACCGGTGGAGCGGACTGCTCTGGCTCCGGAGTGGACAAACGCACCACTGGTCTGGTGCGAGGAGCAGGCATGGGCCGGACCTGACTAGGAACACACACCACTGGCTTGGTGCGAGGGGCAGGAACAGGCCGGGCCGGACTGGCGACGCGCACCACTGGCTTGGTGCGAGGAGCAGGAACAGGCCGGGCCGGACTGGCGACGCGCACCACTGGCTTGGTGCGAAGAGCAGGAACAGGCCGGGCCGGGCTGGCGACGCGCACCACTGACTTGGTGCGAGGAGCAGGAACAGGCCGGGCTGGGCTGGCGACGCGCACCACTGGCTTGGTGCGAGGAGCAGGAACAGGCCGGGCCGGGCTGGCGACGCGCACCACTGGCTTGGTGCGAGGAGCAGGAACAGGCCGGGCCGGGCTGGCGACGCGCACCACTGGCTTGGTGCGAGGAGCAGGAACAGGCCGGGCCGGACTGGCGACGCGCACCACTGGCTTGGTGCGAGGAGCAGGAACAGGCCGGTGCCGGGCTGGTGACGCGCACCACTGTCTTGGTGCGAGGAGCAGGAACAGGCCGGGCCGGGCTGGCGACGCGCACCACTGGCTTGGTGCAAGGAGCAGGAAGCGTTGAGCCGGCACACCCCGTCCTGGCTGGATGTCCATCTTTGCACGGCACGTGCGTGGTGCGAGCACAGGACGTACAGGACTGTGCCGGCGCACTGGCGACACAGTACGTAGCTCCGCATAACACAGAGCTTGCCCAGTCATACGCTTCCTCGCGTGAGTACGAGGAGTTGGCTCTTCTCTAACCCTAGGCTCCGCCAACCACCCCGTGTGCCCCCCCTCCCAAAATGTTCTTGGGGCTGCTTCTCGGGCTTCCTCCTCGACCGGCCTCCTCCGTGTTGCCGTTGCTCCTCCTGCCTGGGCATCTACCTTAGCCCATGGTCCTTTCCCCGCGAATATCTCCTCCCATGACCACAAATTGGCCACCTGTGACATGGCCATCCGCTCTGCCTGGACAAGCTGCTTGGTCCTCGTTTGGTGGGATCTTCTGTCACGTTCGTTTAATGACGGGACAGACCAAGGCGCAGCGTGATATACGTACATGTTTATTTACACTGAATAAAGACACGACAAAACAACAAACAAACAAAACGTGAAGTCCAAGGTAGCACACACAACATTCCTTAACCGATCCCACAACTAGACTGTGCCAATAGGATGCTTAAGTATGGTCCCCAATCAGAGACAATGAGCTACAGCTGCCTCTGATTGGGAACCACACCGGCCAACATAGATCTACACATAATAGATCAAAACATAGAAACACCACAAAGAATATACACACCCTGACTCAACATACAGTGGGGAAAAAAAGGATTTAGTCAGCCACCAATTGTGCAAGTTCTCCCACTTAAAAAGATGAGAGAGGCCTGTAATTTTCATCATAGGTACACGTCAACTATGACAGACAAAATCCAGAAAATCACATTGTAGGATTTTAAATGAATTTATTTGCAAATTATTGACTTTCAACTCCCTCCAAAGATTTTCTATGGGGTTGAGATCTGGAGACTGGTTAGGCCACTCCAGGACCTTGAAATGCTTCTTACGAAGCCACTCCTTCGTTGCCCGGGCGGTGTGTTTGGGATCATTGTCATGCTGAAAGACCCAGCCACGTTTCATCTTCAATGCCCTTGCTGATGGAAGGAGGTTTTCACTCAAAATCTCACGATAAATGGCCCCATTCATTCTTTCCTTTACACGGATCAGTCGTCCTGGTCCCTTTGCAGAAAAACAGCCCCAAAGCATGATGTTTCCACCCCCATGCTTCACAGTAGGTATGGTGTTCTTTGGATGCAACTCAGCATTCTTTGTCCTCCAAACACGACGAGGTTGAGTTTTGACCAAAAGTTCTATTTTGGTTTCATCTGACCATATGACATTCTCCCAATCCTCTTCTGGATCATCCAAATGCAATCTAGCAAACTTCAGACGGGCCTGGACATGTACTGGCTTAAGCAGGGGGACACGTCTGGCACTGCAGTAGTTGAGTCCCTGGCGGCGTAGTGTGTTACTGATGGTAGGCTTTGTTACTTTGGTCCCAGCTCTCTGCAGGTCATTCACTAGGTCCCCCCGTGTGGTTCTGGGATTTATTCTCACCGTTCTTGTGATCATTTTGACCCCACGGGGTGAGATCTTGCGTGGAGCCCCAGATCGAGGGAGATTATCAGTGGTCTTGTATGTCCTCCATTTCCTAATAATTGCTCCCACAGTTGATTTCTTGAAACCAAGCTGCTTACCTATTGCAGATTCAGTCTTCCCAGCCTGGTGCAGGTCTACAATTTTGTTTCTGGTGTCCTTTGACAGCTCTTTGGTCTTGGCCATAGTGGAGTTTGGAGTGTGACTGTTTGAGGTTGTGGACAGGTCTCTTTTATACTGATAACAAGTTCAAACAGGTGCCATTAATACAGGTAACGAGTGGAGGACAGAGGAGCCTCTTAAAGAAGAAGTTACAGGTCTGTGAGAGCCAGAAATCTTGCTTGTTTGTAGGTGACCAAATACTTATTTTCCACCATAATTTGCAAATAAATTCATTAAAAATCCTACAATGTGATTTTCGGGATTTTTTTTCCTCAATTTGTCTGTCATAGTTGACGTGTACCTATGATGAAAATTACAGGCCTCTCGCATCTTTTTAAGTGGGAGAACTTGTACAATTGGTGGCTGACTAAATACTTTTTTCCCCACTGCACACGCGTCCCCTGAGTCAGGGCGTGACACTGCCCTGGGATTTGATCTTAAGACCAGAGGGAAGAATGTCCCCAACTGGCCCTGCAACACCGTTTCCAGCAGCATCTGGTCTACCTTCCAGGAACTGACCAGGACCAACCCTGCTTAGCTTCAGCAGCAAGCCAGCAGTGGGATGCAGGTTGGCTTGTTGCTGTTGCTGATTAGGGCAGATATCCCAGCATGCTGTCCTTTATACAGGCAGGTCACTAGAAACATCAAGATATCAAGTTGGACCTTTAATGGGATTAGAGGTGTAGGATCTTAATTTGAGCCAGTGTGCTACGGCAGGAAAATAATCCTGCAGCAACAGGACATTTGAATTATTACGTGGACTATCATTAAAAAACCCTACGGTCTATGTCAGCGCCCCTGCAGAAATCGAATTAGCATAATACAAAACCCCCTTTAAAAAATGTTTGATACACTGCCGATTTTGCAGGTTTTCCTACTTACAAAGCATGTAGAGGTCTGTCATTTTTATCATAGGTACACTTCAACTGTGAGAGACGGAATCTGACATAAGTATTTGATCACCTACCAACCAGTAAGACTTCCGGCTCTCAAAGACCTGTTAGTTTTTCTTTAAGAAGCCCTCCTGTTCTCCACTCATTACATGTATTTAACTGCACCTGTTTGAACTTGTTACCTGTATAAAAGACACCTGTCCACACACTCAATCAAATAGACTCCAACCTCTCCACAATGGCCAAGACCAGAGTGCTGTGTAAGGACATCAGGGATAAAATTGTAGACCTGCACAAGGCTGGGATGGGCTACAGGACAATAGGCAAGCAGCTTGGTGAGAAGGCAACAACTGTTGGCGCAATTATTAGAAAATGGAAGAAGTTCAAGATGACGGTCAATCACTCTCGGTCTGGGGCTCCATGCAAGATCTCACCTCGTGGGGCATCAATGATCATGAGGAAGGTGAGGGATCAGCCCAGAACTACACGGCAGGACCTGGTCAATGACCTGAAGAGAGCTGGGATCACAGTCTCAAAGAAAACCATTAGTAACACACTACACCGTGGCTGGGTCTTCCAGCATGACAACGACCTGAAACACACAGCCAGTGCAACTAAAAAGTGGCTCTGTAAGAAGCATCTCAAGGTCCTGGAGTGGCCTAGCCAGTCTCCAGACCTGAACCCAATAGAAAATCTTTGGAGGGAGCTGAAAGCCCGTATTGCCCAGCGACAGCCCCGAAACCTGAAGGATCTGGAGAAGGTCTGTATGGAGGAGTGGGCCAAAATCCTTGCTGCAGTGTGTGCAAACCTGGTCAAGACCTACAGGAAATGTATGATCTCTGTAATTGCAAACAAAGGTTTCTGTACCAAATATTAAGTTCTGCTTTTCTGATGTATCAAATACTTATGTCATGCAATAAAATGCAAATTCATTCCTTAAAAGTCATACAATGTGATTTACTGGATTTTTGTTTTAGTTTCCGTCTCTCACAGTTGAAGTGTACCTATGATAAAAATTACAGACCTCTACCTGCTTTGTAAGTAGGAAAACCTGCAAAATCGGCAGTGTATCAAATTCTTGTTCTCCCCACTGTATCTCTCGGATATAGGACAGACACATTAGAACAAACTTCCTTTCGATTTTTGAAGGGGACTATCTGTTGTTGTAGTGAATCTGTTATTCGATGCGTATGTATGGACCAACATTTATTTTTCATTAATTTTTATACTTCAAGGGGTCTTAAAATTCCAAATCAAATAGCAAAATGATCCTTGGTATGACCATCTTAAAATAATTCCATATAGCTTAGTAGTGCAACCCCCCCAAAAAAAAAAAACAGCTCCTGCTCCTTCAAGTTGGATGAGTTCCGCTGATGTACAGCAGTCCTTAAATCATACCACAGATTCTCAATTGGATTGAGGTCTGGGCTTTGACTAGGCCATTCCAAGACATTTAAATGTTTCCCCTTAAACCACTCAACTGTTGCTTTAGCAGTATGCTTAGGGTTATTGTCCTGCTGGAAGGTGAACCTCCATCCCAGTCTCAAATCTCTGGAAGACTGAAACAGGTTTCCCTCAAGACTTTCCCTGTATTTAGCGCCATCCATTATTCCTTCAATTCTGACCAGTTTCCCAGTCCCTGCCGATGAAAAACATCCCCACAGCATGATGCTGCCACCACCATGCTTCACTGTGGGGATGGTATTCTCGGGGTGATGAGAGGTGTTGGGTTTGTGCCAGACAAAGCGTTTTCCTTGATGTCCAGAAAGCTCAATTTTAGTCTCATCTGACCAGAGTACCTTCTTCCATATGTTTTGGGAGTCTCCCACATGCATTTTGGTGAACACCAAACATGTTTGCTTATTTTTTTCTTTAAGCAATGGCCTTTTCCTGGCCACTCTTCCGTAAAGCCCAGCTCTGTGGAGTGTATGGCTTAAAGTGATCCTATGGACAGATACTCCAATCTCCACTGTGGAGCTTTGCAGCTCCTTCAGGGTTATCTTTGGTCTCTTTGTTGCCTCTCTGATTAATGCCCTCCTTGCCTGGTCTGTGAGTTTTGGTGGGCGGCCCTCTCTTGGCAGGTTTGCTGTGGTGCCATATTCTTTCAATTTCTTAATAAAGGATTTAATGGTGCTCCGTGGGATGTTCAACGTTTCTGATATTTTTTTTATAACCCAACCCTGATCTGTACTTCTCCACAACTTTCTCCCTGACCTGTTTGGAGAGCTCCTTGGTCTTCATGGTGCCCCTTGCTTAGTGGTGTTGCAGACTCTGGGGCCTTTCAGAACAGGTGTATAATTACTGAGATCATGTGACAGATCATGTGACACTTAGATTGCACACAGGTGGACTTCATTTAACTAATTATGTGACTTCTGAAGGAAATTGGTTGCACCAGATCTTATTTAGGGGCTTCATAGCAAAGGGGGTGAATACATATGCACGCACCACTTTTCCGTTATTTATTCTTTAGAATTTTTTGAAATAAGTTATTTTTTTCATTTCACTTCACCAATATGGACTATTTTGTGTATGTCCATCACATGAAATCCAAAAAACATCCATTTAAATTACAGATTATAATGCAACAAAATAGGAAAAATGCCAAGGGGGCTGAATACTTTTGCAAGGCACTGTACTTCTGTACTTTGATTAAATACTTGGTGTAGCCCTTTCCTGCAGTCAATGACCAAAAGCGCCCTCTTTGGCCTCATGGGTGGAATGTTATTCATATTTTTAATAATTTCATAATTAAGAAATATTTTTTATACCGATGAAACAGTTATATTTCGTTCTTCTGTGATGTATATAAAGTATAATATTGTGATGCAAACTCAAAATGGAATACATTTCAACTCTATATCTGACATGTCTTCTTTTTTTTAAGCCCATAACCATGTGTGTGAGGTGTATACGTTTGTTTCAAAGTAGATTTGTTTAAGACTACCAAGAATCACTCTGTGTGACCCTGATTTAGCCCACTGCAGCAAAATGCTTATTGGAGTGGGTGCACAGAGGTGAGATCATCCCAGCCTGATGTCTTTTGTTTTGTATGTTCCGAAAGGTTTTAATTCAGAAGAATATTCTAGCTCGAACATAATATTGCAACAATGGATACAATTTGACAGTTCTTAAAATGTTGTTCTTTGTGCTGTTGGTGAAGACACAGAAACATTCAGTCCCATATGAGACAGAAAATATGAAACCTGCCTCTGTTTGTTATACAGTAAAACAGGCAACATTATATTATACAACAAGATTACCTCTGTGGGTCCTTGCACTCTCATTCTATCCCTCTCATTCCACAAATGTGTGATATGAAACTTCAAATAATGTGGGTTTCTTATTGCACTTGGCCATTGTTTATTACCATATGTTGGATATTGAAGTGTAAAGTCATTTCAGGACCTCTATCTCGCCCACACACTTTATGCTGAGGGTGTCAGCATCAGCTATACTTCACAGAGGGGTTTATTGAAACATAAAAGGCAGAAGTTGTATTCTAACTTCTGAACTTAATGTTATTTAAGTGCATGTTACACAGGCTTGAATTTTCAACTGCATTCCCTCTGTTTATTTGTTCTCCACAATGTATTATCTCAAGCAGACTGTAGATTATCTTTTAAAGAATCCATGGACCAGTTTGATTTATGTCTTTATTGAGTGCATTTAAATACAATATTTATTCTCAGAAAGTTACAACTACAAACTCTGACATACTCATCACAATAAACACATTTGTAACTGTACAATGACACATACACAAATGAAAAATATCCTTCCTGGTTGTGTCAAATCTTATTTACAGTGGGATGGATACGTGTGTGTGTTTTCATGCTACGATGCTGTGGCTGTCCAGTCTCAGTCCAGAGACATGGCTGGAGAAAAGAGCCTCTGGCGAGATGTCCTTGAAAGTGGAAAGGGGCCGTTTCACAATGGTATACTCTGAAAATTTAGGGAAAAGCTGATATTGATCCAAGCTATCTACTTTCTTTGGCAAGCTGGAAATCCAACATTCCTCAAAATGTAGATACACACTACATGCGATTTTGAAAACAGAAAAAGACATCTGAGAAAAATGTTCTCAGAAGACAATACAAAGTGCTAAAGACTTAAATATCCTGGGAGACAAGTTAGTGTGAGTGGTAGCAGTATAGGACAGCAAGGGAGTGAAAGCCAGAGTTAGGTTTTGGGCTGGCAAGTTTCGTATCTGCTGGTGGATCACAAAGTGGCACAATTACGCAAGTGGAGGTGAAGTCAATGTGACAATTAAACAGTCTAGAACTTCAGCTTTGTCACCATAAATTATAAGTCCAGTTAAATAAGGAATGAGTCCACTTATAAGAATCTCCAAGTTTGCCTCAATGAGTCTGGGAGTGTCTGCATTTGCTGTTGGACATTGATTTTTAACGAGACTGAATTACAGAAAGGCACTTTGAATGCAGAACACAGATAAGAGACCTCACAATGTCAGACTGTTTTCACATGGTGTGAGTTCTCCAACTTCTCCCAGCTTTCATCTTCTCTTGGTAAGAGAGCAAAATAACAAAATTTTTCCAATTCCACCAGTCTACTACCCGAGTCAGTGGAGTGAAGCTGAACACTCATGTCCAACAGCTACCAAATTTCTATTATAAAAAGGAAAACTTGAATAGGGACAGCAACATGTTATGTGTCCTTACAGAATGAACAGTCTAATTTAGAAAATCCATAATGACACTTTTTTTCTTCAAACAAAGTCAGATGGTTCTCTGTTTGAGTGCAGGTGAAACAGTACTCTGTATTCTGTGATAGTGTTTTTGTAACACTTAACCTGATGGGCCCTGACATACAACAAAGTCTACTCTGGTCAAAAATAACTCTTTGTTGCCACCAATAACTGTAACTGTGAGGGGTTACCATGACACTGCTGAAGACAGCTCCTACTGTGATAGTAATGAGAGAGACAATGATCTGTAATGGAGATGGCACTTAGCTTCACATGCAGTCTAAGACCTGCTGAGCAAATATGCACACACATGAACAGTTGATACATTTTCAAAGGTATTTTGTTAGAAGGTTCCCACTTGTTACCCTGTAATCCGTCATATTTGAGCTGGGTAATGAATTTGATGCTTCAGTTAAAGCTTCTGGGTCCCCATGAGAACACAGCCACCAACTTCAAGCTATTAACCTGCACTGTTTCAAAAGCCCCCCGTCATCACCACACACCATTATGAGCTGATCGCAAACAGATAGACTATTAATAGCAGATATCAAATTAATTAAAAAAGGAGAGGAAGGACAAGGTAATGGCAATGAAGTGTCAGAATCTGATATGAAATGACGTGTCTGAAATGGTAAGTATTCCCGCAGACATTTTCAACATCATTCCTGGTACTTTCTTGGCGTTGGAGGAAGTCACCTGTGTTAATTAAAAGTCCATCCCTGTTACTCATCTGCCCACTCTCTCTGTCATAATAACAACCTTTCATTGACTTACAACATGCTTTTTATAAATTCTTTAAAACCTGTTAAATGTAATGTCAAAATGTAAATTTCTGCCTAAATAGACATACCCAAAAGTAACTATTTATCATGAGAGGGCCATAAACAATACCTAGTAATGCTTATACTGCCAGAAATATTAAAATGTCACCTTTCTGAGAAAATAGTTATAAATTGCTGAGATGTTGTCACTTTTGAGGACACTAGCTCAAGTACACAGTACAAACATGATACAAATATACAAATATGACAAATCATATATGATTTTTTTTCATATCTAACAAAAGTGGGGGAATAGGGCTTGAAATGATTGAAATGCTTTCTAAATATAGTAACAATGAAGTTATAAATGACTTACTATAATATTTCACCTTTCTTATAACTGTCAAATAAAATTGGCACCATTTCATATAACTGATGACAGGGCTTTTTCTGCCCAGCCTCCTCTGAGCGACGCACATACTCCATTCAAATGCCTGCTGACTCATTACAACTTCAGATATAAAGCAGCAATCAGCAGTTGAAACAATAACAAAGCATACTACCTGCCCCTGTTTCGGTAAAAAGCTGAGGGATGGGGCTGGAGAAATGTAACCACTCTCAAATTCATATTAGACAGAGCTATGGATGCAAGTACTGACCATCCATGATATCAAAATTATCGTTTTAACTATGTTTTTAGGCTATATTGTTTGTTTACATTTACTTTGTTTACAAACAATGGAATTAAACAAGCTTATATTTTTGTTTTTTTATGGGGTATGGCAGTTGAACTAAGCTCATGAGGCATTCATAATTTATATTCCTCAACAATCAACGGGTACATATAATTAATTTATAAGTCCAAAAATGTATGTAGCAACTGCAGATTGCCCCTTTAAGCACAAAGTGATTTCGTCCCTCTGTGACCAAGAGAAAGTGTTCTTGTTTATATTCTACAAAACAATGGTGTATTTTGTCATGTTGAAAGCTCTAAATCCATCTGAGAACATCACAGCGAGATGAGACTCCTTTTGCTGCAATTGCCAGGGTCTCCCATTTCATATGCTGTATTGTTAGAGGAGCTGCGAGATTCACAGACAGAAGAAATCAATCCTTTGTCTGGATAGCCCAGGAAATGTTAGGTGTTGCTCCCTATGCAAATGAGGTGTCAGATTTCACATCTCAGATGTGCACAGCAATTGATGTTGCGCTGTTCACAGAGTACTCTGTACACAAAACTGGCAGTCGGAACCAGTCCAGAACCACTCAAAGTCCCCTAAATAAGGGACTTAACGTTTAAGATTAACTTGCCTCGAGTCGCCCAGAATCAACACAGCATGGTCAACACCTTAAGCAGGGAAAGCTGTTCTGTTGTCATGTTTGAAAAGCAGCCGAAAATGGTAAATAAAGTTCTAGGGTAGTAGTGTGGTGAAAGCACAAAGCACTTGAGACTGTCAATATAACTTTAAAATGACATATAACCTTCACTGTACCTGTAACAGTTATTTAATTACCCTGGGTCTTCGATGCACAACACTAGACACTTACTGACTCTTGCAGATGTATGGGTTCAATGTCAATGTGGTCTCTGAAAGTCTAAAACATTACAAAGAGATATCTTATGTGTATATTTAAACAGTGTATCCTTTATGCAGAATCAGTCATGTCGGTCTTTACCCCAGTGATCTGCCTCCTATTGAGAAGAACTTCCAAGTGCCGCCATAGAAAATAACCCTTCATGACTATAAGAATCCTAAACTATTCAGATGAAACTACATACATGTAGTTGTGTTGTTGCCAAAAATGCAAGCAGAAAAATAACATCCATATAGTATTTACAAATCATCTTCAATATGAAGATTCATTTAAGTAAGAAGTCATCAATCTAGCTTATTTTATTTTAATATATACCTTTTTGTTTGTTTTTCCAATCTGGGTGACACCGTTTGATGCTGTCCTTTAGCCAAATCAACCCATTGATCCTAATAAAGTAGCACCGTTTTTTAAAATCTTTTCTTTTTAGCATTTCATGACCATCTGTCACAGCAAGCAAACAAACACACTTGCTCTTCCGCTTGCACTCTTCTTCAGCAAAAAATAAGCCAACTTTATAGACTGCTGTAATTGAACCATTGAAGTTGTCCTGAGGCAGAATCTTATCTTCTATCCCTTTGTATCTTCAGTAAACTAGAGGTCCGGTGTCTTTTCCTAGGTCTTGAGAGAGTGTGTGTTGGGGGCGTGCATGTTGTTATGTATGTGCCACATGGTCGTTCTTTAAATCAAGGTTAGTGTCTCCACCCGGGTGTATTCTTTAGGGTCATCAGGAGTTCTCCTATGGGCTCCCTGGTGGGTTGTCTCTGGGTGGTGGTGGTGGCGCCCCCTGTGGTCAGGCAATGGAGGTGGGGGACTGGGCCATCTGGTCCCTCATAGACTGGACACTGCTCAGGATCTTCTTCTGATGGCCGGCCAGGGTCACTCCTATCCTCAACAGGTCTCTGACAAACAAGAGGAACAAATCAAATAAAATGTTATTTGTCACATGCGCCGAATACAACAGGTGTAGACCTTACCATGAAATGCTTACTTACAAGCGCTTAACCAACAATGCAGTTTTAAGAAAATAGAGTTAAGAAAATATTTACTAAATAAACTAAAGTAAAAAAAGTAACACAATAAAAGAACAATAATCAAATCAAATCAAATGTTATTTGCAACATGTGCCGAATACAACAGGGCTTACAGTGAAATGCTTACAAGCCCTTAACCAACAATGCAGATTTTTAAGAAAAAATAAATAAAAGTGTTAAGTAAAAAATAGATAAGTAAAAAATAGAAAATAGCAAATGATTAAAGAGCAGCAGTAAAATAAAATAACAGTAGGGAGGCTATATACAGGGGGTACCGGTACAGAGTCAATGTGCAGGGGCACCGGTTAGTCGAGGTAATTGAGGTAATATGTACATGTGGGCAGAGTTAAAGTGACTAAGCATAAATAATAGTAGCAGCAGCGTAAAAGAGATGGTTGGGGTGGGGTGGGGTGGGGGGGGGGGCAATGCAAATAGTCTGGGTAGCCATGATTAGCTGTTCAGGAGTCTTATGGCTTGGGGGGTAGAAGCTGTTAAGAAGCCTTTTGGACCTAGACTTGGCGCTCCGCTACCGCTTGCCATGCGGTAGCAGAGAGAACAGTCTATGACTAGGGTGTCTGGAGTCTTTGACAATTTTTAGAGCCTTCCTCTGACACCGCCTGGTATAGATGTCCTGGATGGCAGGAAGCTTGGCCCCAGTGATGTACTGGGCCGTACACACTACCCTCTATAGTGCCTTGTGGTCGGAGCCCGAGCAGTTGCCATACCAGGCGGTGATGCAACCAGTCAGGATGCTCTCGATGGTGCAGCTGTATAACTTTTAGAGGATCTGAGGACCCATGCCAAATATTTTCAGTGCAATAGAGATTGCATCATCTGTGGATCTGTTGGGGCGGTATGCAAATTGGAGTGGGTCTAGGGTTTCTGGGATAATGGTGTTGATGTGAGCCATGACCAGCCTTTCAAAGCACTTCATGGCTACAGACTTGAGTGCTATGGGCCAGTAGTCATTTAGGCAGGTTATCTTAGTGTTCTTGGGCACAGGGACTATGGTGGTCTGCTTGAAACATGTTGGTATTACAGACTCAGTCAGGGACATGTTGAAAATGTCAGTGAAGACACTTGCCAGTTGGTCAGCGCATGCTCAGAGTACACATCCTGGTAATCCATCTGGCCCTGCGGCCTTGTGAATGTTGACCTGCTTAAAAGTTTTACTCACATCTGCTATGGAGAGCGTGATCACATAGTCATCCGGAACAGCTGATGCTCTCATGCATGCTTCAGTGTTGCTTGCCTCGAAGCGAGCGTAGAAGTGATTTAGCCATTCTGGTAGGCTTGTGTCACTGGGCAGCTCGCAGCTGTGCTTCCCGTTGTAGTCTGTAATAGTTTTCAAGCCCTGCCACATCCGACGAGCGTCAGAGCTGGTGTAGTACGATTCAATCTTAGTCCTGTATTGACTCTTTGCCTGTTTGATGGTTCGTCGGAGGGCAGAGCGGGATTTCTTATAAGTGTCCGGGTTAGAGTCCCGCTCCTTGAAAGCGGCAGCTCTACCCTTTAGCTCAGTGCGGATGTTGCCGGTAATCCATGGCTTCTGGTTGGGGTATGTACAGTTGAAGTCGGAAGTTTACATACACTTAGGTTGGAGTCATTAAAACTTGTTTTTCAACCACTCCACAAATTTCTTAACAAACTATAGTTTTGGCAAGTCGGTTAGGAGATCTACTTTGTGCATGACACAAGTAATTTTTCCAACAATTGTTTACATACAGATTATTTCACTTATAATTCACTGTATCACAATTCCAGTGGGTCAGAAGTTTACATACACTAAGTTGACTGTGCCTTTAAACAGCTTGGAAAATTCCAGAAAATGATGTCATGGCTTTAGAAGCTTCTGATAGGCTTATTGACATCATTTGAGTCAATTGGAGGTGTACCTGTGGATGTATTTCAAGGCCTACCTTCAAACTCAGTGCCGCAAAATTTTGTAGACCTCCACAAGTCTGGTTCATCCTTGGGAGCAATTTCCAAACGCTTGAAGGTACCACGTTCATCTGTACAAACAATAGTACCCGAGTATAAACACCATGGGACCACGCAGCCGTCATACCGCTCAGGAAGAAGACGCATTCTGTCTCCTAGAGATGAACGTACTTTGGTGCGAAAAGTGCAAATCAATCCCAGAACAACAGCAAATGACCTTGTGAAGATACTGGAGGAAACAGGTACAAAAGTATCTATATCCACAGTAAAACGAGTCCTATATCCACATAACCTGAAAGGCCGCTCAGCAAGGAAGAAGCCACTGCTCCAAACCGCCATACAAAAGCCAGACTACTGTTTGCAACTGCACATGGGGACAAAGATCATACTTTTTGGAGAAATGTCCTCTGGTCTGATGAAACAAAAATAGAACTGTTTGGCCATATTGACCATCGTTATGTTTGGAGGAAAAAGGGGGATGCTTGCAAGCCGAAGAACACCATCCCAACCGTGAAGCACGGGGGTGGCAGCATCATGCTGTGGGGGTGCTTTCCTGCAGCAGGGACTGGTGCACAAAATAGATGGCATCATGAGGAAGGAAAATTATGTGGATATATTGAAGCAACATCTCAAGACATCAGTCAGGAAGTTAAAGCTTGGTCGCAAATTGTTCTTCCAAATGGACAATGACCCCAAGCATACTTCCAAAGTTGTGGCAAAATGGCTTAAGGACAACAAAGTCAAGGTATTGGAGTGGCCATCACAAAGCCCTGACCTCAATCCTATAGAACATTTGTGAGCAGAACTGAAAATGCATGTGCGAGCAAGGAGGCCTACAAACCTGACTCAGTTACACCAGCTCTGTCAGGAGGAATGGGCCAAAATTCACCCAACTTATTGTGGGAAGCTTGTGGAAGGCTACCCGAAATGTTTGACCCAAGTTAAGTAATTTAAAGGCAATGCTACCAAATACTAATTGAGCGTATGTAAACTTCTGACCCACTGAGAATGTGATGAAAGAAATAAAAGCTGAAAGAAATAATTCTCCCTACTATTATTCTGACATTTCACATTCTTAAAATAAAGTGCTGATCCTAACTGACCTAAGACAGGGAATATTTACTAGGATTAAATGTCAGGAATTGTGAAAAACTGAGTTTAAATGTATTTGGCTAAGGTGTATGTAAACTTCTGACTTCAACTGTACGTACGGTCACTGTGGGGACGATGTCATCGATGCACTTATTGATGAAGTCAGTGACTGATGTGGCGTACTTCTCAATGCTATCGGAAGAATCCCGGAACATATTCCAGTCTGTGCTAGCAAAACAGTCCTGTAGCTTAGCATCTCCGTCATCTGACCACTTCCTGCTTTATTTTTTGCTTATAAGCAGGAATCAGGAGGATAGAGTTATGGTCAGATTTGACAAATGGAGGGCGTGGGAGAGCTTTGTACGCGTCTCAGTGTGTGGCCCTCCTGTAGCTCAGTTGGTAGAGCATGGCGCTTGCAACGCCAGGGTTGTGGGTTTGATTCCCACGGGGGGCCAGTATGAAACATTTATGCACTCACTAACTGTAAGTCGCTCTGGATAAGAGCGTCTGCTGAATGATTAAAATGTAAAGGTGGTTTAGCATATTTTTTCCTCTGGTTGCACATTTAACATGCTAAGAAATGAGGTAGAATGGATTTAAGTTTCCCTGCATTAAAGTCCCCGGCCACTAGGAGCGCTGACTCTGGATGAGCGTTTTCCTGTTTACTTATGGCCTTATACAGCTCATTGAGTGCAATCTTAGTGCAAGCAATAATGAGGCTATATACAGGGGTTACCGGCACCGAGTCAATGTGTAGGGGTACAGGTTAGTCGAGAACAGTGTCAACAACAAGGCTGATGGATGGAGGTGTTCATAGTACAGTACCTCATGTCTGTGTGTTCGTGCTTGGATGGAATTACTGAGCTATGGATATTGTACATGTACAAATACATACACAAACATTATCATACCATGCACAAAGACAATAGTATAATATTTTCTGCTTGAGGCAGTATACACTGTGCCAGATACACTCCCTGCTAGAGATAAGCACAAGATCTGTTTACTGTTTGTATTTACAATGGTAAGCCCAGAGTGGACATAATTAATTGAGGACTGCTGGGAATTGTTGCTGACTTGTTGTGTAGCCGTCAAAGGGACACCTATTTGATCAGTCTGAACAACCAAAGGCAATCCTTTGTCCTAAAAAACATTTTTAGTCGTGCCACTCTATCAAATCAAAGTGATTAGTAAGACGGAGACCTTGCCGATCTAGATCTATCCAGAGCTCTGAATGCCTGGTGGATTTGAAGTATGACAGCCCTGATCTCCTATGGACGTTTATTGAGGGATTATTCCTGTCTGAGCAAGAAGCATGATTCCCATTATTCTGACATCTGAGACAGCTTTCTGAAGGTGGATGTGTGACTGCAATGGCCTGCCTGGCTGGTTGGCTCTCAGTGAACCTGATTGAAAATATATTCCAGCCTGCCTCAACACGCTACATCTAGAAGAGTGCAAATCTAATTATAGTGGGATAATACTTCTGAGACCTTCTGTAATCTGTGACAAATGCGTGTGTTGCGTGCTTGTGTGTGCGTGCGCATGTGTGTGCAGACGTGTGTGTGTATTCTACGACTGCTAGTGTAACATTCCTCCAGAGTAATTTTTGGAACCATCTGCCTGTTCAAGGGCTGACCAAATGTTGTATTGCTACAGTGAATAGTGATAGGAGGGTTTTGCTGTTTGGTATCTCCTGAGACTCCTGATAAGATGGAAAAATTAGGTGGGTGAGATATGATGAGGTTGGGCCTCAGGACTTACTCTGAGCTGATCTGAGCCACCAGGGGTAGGGAGGTGAAGCCAGAGCCCAGGAAAGTGTCTCTGTACTGCCCCATCTTGATGGCACCTAGCCAATCCTCCACAGAGGTGAAGGTAGTGAAGTCTGGAATAGAGCGGTCTAGCAGGGGCTGAGAAGGCCTGTTGAGAAAAAGAGGAGAGAAGAGAGGGATGAAACAGCAAAGTGATGTGGAAGAGGGGTGAACAGGATAGGGGGTACATAAAAAGGAGAAACCTTGGAAAGGTTTATCAGTAATATACAGTAGTCTACGTGCTCAGAATGTGCACTATGAGTAATGTTACGAGTCAAGGCAGTTCTTGCAGACATACACTGCAGTGATGGTGGCCACAGCTTTGAGGCTTGTAGGGTTGCGGATTATCTTGTCCAGCGTGTTGACGATGTCGTTGAATTTGGGCCGGGCATTTCTATCTTTCTGCCAGCAGTCCAGCATCAGCTGGTGTAGTGCTGTGGGGCAGTCCATGGGAGGGGGCAGCCGGTAGTCCTGCTCTATGGCGTTGATCACCTGGATGAGAAGGAGAGGAGAAAGAGATGGCACATTACAAGAGAGGAAAGGAAGGAAACAGAGAGGGACATAGCAGACCACACTGGGAGACTGAGGATTAAAAGGACATAGACTAAAGGGATGGACAAAGGTGTTGGTTTGGCAGCAAAACATGAAATAAGAAAAAAATGAATCCAGTATGGAAAATGCTCATATTGGTTTTGAAATGTTTTGTATAACGTTCCATGGATCATGGAAGAGTTCATAACCAATTGACAAAGGTTTTTGATGTGCTGTATGTTTCCAGACACCTGCAACTGAACTGCTTCCAGATTGGAGATTTCAGAACACCGGAACAGAACAGCGGATGCCAGCTATAATAGGATTTATTGGCACAGTTCCAATGATACCATCATATCCAACTTAAGCTTCTCTACAGCTTGTCATTGCTTGGCCCTGTATTATACCTAGCTTTGTGTTTGTGTAAACACTGGCTACTCAGAGAGGAAAAATCCACCAAATACAATGTGTAAAGCTTCATTTAACTACACAGAAATGTGCACTCTTAGTGACCCTGATATTTTCACTCTACCTCCAAATCTGTCAATCAAAAGTTACAGTAACATCGCATTTGATTTAATCTATTTTCTCTATCCATACGATCCTCAGCAGATTTTCCCTGGTCTCTGTGTAGCAGCTGAACTTCAGGCAGAACAATGGATACTGCAGCTGATAATTGCTTAAAAAAACGGGACGTCTGAAGGGATTTTGATATATGCCCATTCCCTGAGTCCCCTTTTATCAGAGAGAGGGTGGTCTCTCCAGACAGCCGTCAATCACCACACCATAAAATAACGCTTTGCCATAGCGACCGGCAGCAGCCAGCTTCCTTGCGGGGGCTGGGGCCTGATTGCTTGTAAAATAGAAAAAAAGCAGAGAGTGAGAATTTAATGAACTGCAACTATATAACCAGAGCTGGTCTCTGTTAAGAAATCTTCTCCCGCCCCCTGACTATTCAACCTTGATTGCAGGAGAGTGGCAGGCGAGAGAGTTGCTGTCTAGGGATTCACTACAGGAGATCTCGTTAGTGGCTGGGGCAGGACTATTGTAAACCGGGAGCCGTGCTGTCAACAATAATCTTCTTTACCTACAGTCATCCAGCATCTCTAGGTGGGTTACTCCAAGGACTTACAGAGTGCTGTGCTGGTGGACACAGCAGTGCCACTACACCTGTTCTGAATAACAACTGCACACAACTACAGAAAGCCTGGCAGACAGGCAGATCAACAACAATTCTGCAGTGTAATATTTGCTATGGAGATTTGAGGAGACCAGTCCCAGCAAGCACATAACGTTCTGAGAACCTAATGTTTCTTAGAACTTCTTAAGAGCATGGTTGTCCTATTATTATTTTGCATACAACCTTCCCACAATTTTTTGGGAATGGTGCAGGATAGTTGCTTGGCTTTGGAACATTCTCAGCACATTTAAGGAACTTGACAAAAAAACATTATTTTCTTGGTATTTCATTACTTTAATAGAATGTTTCCTAAAAGTTCAAACATGGTTACATTTCATTTACATTTTGGTAGTGTTCTATGAATGTTCTCCAACTGGTTTGACATTGGGAATGTTCTCAAATAGTTCAGAGAACATTAAGAAACAATGTTCTTTTGTGGGAATTTCGGTACTTCAGCATAACATTTCCTACAGGTTTCCTCATGGTTCTATTTAAAGTCATGTTCTCAAATTGTTCCAAGAACATTAAGAAAACATTCCATAAAAATCACAAGAAAACTTTAGCAACGTTCAGAGAACGTCCTAATACTGTTATTTAAAAACATATTTATACAGTGGGGAGAACAAGTATATGATACACTGCCGATTTTGCAGGTTTTCCTACTTACAAAGCATGTAGAGGTCTGTAAATCCAGAAAATCACATTGTATGATTTTTAAGTAATTTATTTGCATTTTATTGCATGACATAAGTATTTGATCACCTACCAACCAGTAAGAATTCCGGCTCTCACAGACCTGTTAGTTTTTCTTTAAGAAACCCTCCTGTTCTCCACTCATTACCTTTATTAACTGCACCTGTTTGAACTCGTTACCTGTATAAAAGACATCTGTCCACAAACTGAATCAAACAGACTCCAACCTCTCCACAATGGCCAAGAGCTGTGTAAGGACAGCAGGGATAAAATTGTAGACCTGAACAAGGCTGGGATGGGCTACAGGACAATAGGCAAGCAGCTTGGTGAGAAGGCAAGAACTGTTGGCGCAATTATTAGAAAATGGAAGAAGTTCAAGATGATGGTCAATCACCCTCGGTCTGGGGCTCCATGCAAGATCTCACCTTGTGGGGCATCAATGATCATGAGGAAGGTGAGGGATCAGCCCAGAACTACACGGCAGGACCTGGTCAATGACCTGAAGAGAGCTGGGACCACAGTCTCAAAGAAAACCATTAGTAACACACTACGCCGTCATGGATTAAAATCCTGCAGCGCACGCAAGGTCCCACTGCTCAAACCAGCGCATGTCCAGGCCCGTCTGAAGTTTGCCAATTACCATCTGGATGATCCAGAGGAGGAATGGGAGAAGGTCATGTGGTCTGATGAGACAAAAATAGAGCTTTTTGGTCTAAACTCCACTTGCCGTGTTTGGAGGAAGAAGAAGGATGAGTACAACCCCAAGAACACCATCCCAACCATGAACAAGCTTGGCACACCTGTACTTCGGGAGTTTCTCCCATTCTTCTCTGCAGATCCTCTCAAGCTCTGTCAGGTTGGATGGGGAGCTTCGCTGCACAGCTATTTTTAGGTCTCTCCAGAGTTGTTTGATCGGGTTCAAGTCTGGGCTCTAGCTGGGCCACTTAAGGACATTCAGAGACTTGTCACGAAGCAACTCCTGCATTGTCTTGGCTGTGTGCTTAGGGTCGTTGTCCTGTTGGAAGGTGAACCTTCGCCCCAGTCTGAGGTCCTGAGAGCTCTGGAGCAGATTTTCATCAAGGATCTCTCTGTACTTTGCTCCCTTCTTCTTTCCCTCGATCCTGAATAGTCTCCCAGTCCCTGCCGCTGAAAAACATCCCCACAGCATGATGCTGCCACCCCCATGCTTCACCGTGCCAGCTTTCCTCCAGACATGACGCTTGGCATTCAGGCCAAAGAGTTCAATCTTGGTTTCACCAGACCAGAGAATCCTTTTTCTCATGGTCTGAGAGTCCTTTAGGTGCCTTTTGGCAAACTCCAAGCAGGCTGTCATGTGCCTTTTACTGACGAGTGGCTTCCGTCTGGTTACTCTACCATAAAGGCCTGCCTGATTGGTGGAGTGCTGCAGAGATAGTTGTCCTTCTGGAAGGTTCTCGCATCTCCACAAAGAGCTCTGGAGCTCTGTCAGAGTGACCATCGGGTTCTTGGTCACCTCCCTGAACAAGGCCCTTCTCCCCCGATTGCTCAGTTTGACCAGGCGGCCAGCTCTAGGAAGATTCTTGGTGGTTCCAAACTTATTCCATTTAAGAATGATGGAGGCCACTTTGTTCTTGGGGACCTTCAATGCTGCAGAAATGTTTTGGTCCCCTTCCCCAAATCAGTGCCTCGACACAATCCTGTCTCGGAGCACTACAGACAATTCCTTCGACCTCATGGCTTGGTTTTTGCTCTGACATGCACTGTCAACTGTGGGAGCTTATATAGACAGGTGGGTGCCTTTCCAAATCATGTCCTATCAATTGAATTTACCACAGGTGGACTCCAATCAAGTTGTAGAAACATCTCAAGGATGATCAATGGAAACAGGATGCACTGTACATGTATATTTAGTTAATGTATACCAATGCAGGGAGAAAGAGGGCCACAAAATGGTGAACCACTATAAAAAAATGGTATAGAAAAGTATTTTGTATTTTGAAAAGTATCTTGTTACAAAATACATTGGAGTTTAATTCAGCCCAGTGTAATATAAATGACAAAATACTAATGAGTAATTAAAATACATGATCATAGTATTCTCAGTTTTTAATACAGTTACATATCTGTTGATACTGCAAGGACAGGAAGTTGTGTAATACTCACGTCCTGGTTGCTCATGTCCCAGTACGGCCTCTCGCCGAATGACATCACCTCCCACATGACGATGCCGTAGCTCCACACGTCACTGGCTGAGGTGAACTTCCTGTAGGCAATGGCCTCAGGGGCTGTCCACCTCACCGGGATCTTACCTCCCTGAGAGAGCGAGAGAGAGCGAGAGAAGGAAGTAATAGAGGGAGATTTTTTAGACTGTAATTTCATGTCTCTTTACACTGGCTGGTTTGACATGACATTTGACAGCTTGCTGCTTTTTAAAGTCAAGGCCAAGTTGTCATAGCCAAAGACGAATTAGAATAATATCTGTGAGCTTCCTCTTGCAAACACACTTCATGATCAAGAACAGAGTTTTACTGAAATCATCCCACCAATCACAGAGTATTTAAGCAAAACCTACAATTTCCATATCAAAAACATATGCAGCTGACCATTTATATATAATTTTAAACATTCTTTTGGAAAACGTATTTTTTAAATCAGATGCTGACTGCAGGGATCTATTGATGTATTTAGAAAGAAAGATTAGTGGTACATCTGTAATGACCGAGTGTACCAACAACACTGGCTTACCATGCAGTTCTTTTGATGAACGGTGTTCACTTCATAATCCCCACCATGCATACAGCACACCCTGGAGTGATTTCTCTATACAATTATTGGAGGAGTGTACTCTTAACAGCACCAATTGGACTGAATGTGAACGCTTTTATATAAGCCTGATTTCAAAGGAACTGAGGGCTTACACAGCCCTCCGGATCTAGCTACATGATCTACGGGGATATTTTTGATGAGTGTGCGCAGTCAATGAAACGCTGTTAGTGAAGCGCTGGATCTCATCTATTGGAGACATCTGGAGATGGTTGGATTAAAGACCTCTGTAAACTCTGTCTGGAGTTCTGGACTGAAAGTCGTGAAGCTCAAGGCCTGTTCTAATTGTTCTGGGCAGAGAGTCTTGGTTTGAAAAGCCTGTGCTGTGAATAAAGGACTGAGAGAAAATCCCCACTGAGCGTTGAGCAGGGAAACCTCCATAAATAATATTCACACGCCAACAACAGCTAAATGGATCTGATGCTTACAAGTCAGATGTCGACTCAAGAATAACAGAATACTAAGGATCCATTTTACAAGGAAGATATTTGATGTGGAATGTATTCAATGTGGCAACAGCCAACATGAGACTAATCATTGTTCTGAAGCATGTCTCGAATCAGACGCTCAGTTCTTAGTTCTTGTGTATTGCGTATTTCATTTACAGCAGCTTTGAGCCACTTTCCACTGCATGTTCTTTGGCTGAGCTCAGATGTCTCTTCCACAACAGAAGAAAGGAATACTACAGCATAAAACAATACAAAAAATCCCAGCATTTCCTGCTGAACTTATAATGGTTGGCTGGTTTGAGGCTGCATTGCAGATCCCCTATTATTAACCATGTGGGAGGCAGCCAGGTTTTGAATAAAGTGAATTGTTGAAATGCAGAGGCAAACAAAAGGCTTGGCACACACTGTATGTACATAACGAATAGTCAACATTCTCTCTCCCAATAAAAACTGTGAGAAGAGAGAATTCCCTCAGGTCCCCTGTACCTCAGTTGGTAAAGCATGGCGCTTGCAACGCCAGGGTTGTGGGTTCGTTTCCCACGGGGGGCCAGTATGAAAAATGTATGCACTCACTAACTGTAAGTCGCTCTGGATAAGAGCGTCTGCTAAATGACTGAAATGTAAATGAAAACTTAAAAGTGGGTAGCAGTATGAAAGTAAGGTCTATAGAAAAGAGCTTCAGACACTGTGTGAAGTACACTCTTAGGAAAAAAAGGTTTATTTGGCTGTCCCCATAGGAGAACCCTTTTGGGTTCCACGTAGAACCCTCTGTAGAAAGGGTTCTACATGGAACTAAAAAGGGTTCAACCTGCAACCAAAAACGGTTCTTCAAAGTATTCTCCTATGGGGACAGCCGAATAACTATTTTTCTAAGAATGTATAGTGTAGGGAGAGGAGAAAGGCATAATGTGCTGTGTTTTGGAACTGCATTCCTCGTGTTGGTTACTCCATGACTGTTACTTAAATGAATGACAATAATTATTGATGATGTATTTGAGTCTTTTTTTTTGGGTTATGCTACCTACATACAACAATACAGAAACAACCTCTCTCCTGTATCTCTCTATAGCACAAAAACAGGCAAACCTCTCTACCTCTCCTCTGCCGACACCCCCCCCCCCCCCCCACTCACACACACAATCTTCATGTAGTACAGTATACATTTACACACATATAACATAGCTCATATATCTGCCACAGCAAATCATAAAATAGTAATGTGAAGCCTAACCAAATGACTTAGTTTTTCCAATCTTCAAGGATAAAGTAGACTATTAATATGGCAGAGGGGTGATGAAAAATGCATTTCATGCCAGCTGGCAATTTGGTTTATGATCCCATTAGGTGAAGAGAATGGCACTAATTCTGTTTAAAAAAAATCCAGTGGTATCGCTTTTCCCATCTCACGTTCTTGTTTTTATAGGACAGTTAAACCCAAATCAATATGACCTTTTAATTGGGCCATTTCTGCAAAGCAGGCATTTCCCCTCTGTCTCCAGTGACTTTCATCCCATTTTAAATCCAAGTGGTTTCACACTGTCCAAACCATGAGTATGTTTATCTACATGGCAGGAAGAAGGGAAACCCAGCATCAATGGGCATTTAGAGAGTCGTACAAATGATATTGTCACGGATTCTGCCGAGGCTGCTCCTCCTCCTAGTTCGGACAGGCTTCGGCGTTCGTCGTCCCCGGAGTACTAGCTGCCACCGTTGAATGTTTCTATGTGTGATTGCTTTTGTCTGTCTGTCACACCTGTGTCCGTTTGTGTCTGATTACGTGTTCTATAAGTTGCCTGTGTTGTATTGGTTAGGTTGTGTGTTGTTTTTCGCCTGTCCGTAGTGCTGCGTGTTTTGTATCTGTTTCTTTGTTTATTGTTTTACGCATAGTTTGCGTATAGCTCGCCTCTGTTTTTCTTGAGGCCGTTTACTGTATCTTTGCCTTGTAGTTTCACCAGTAAACTTTGTTGGACTAAGCTTCGGTGTCCTGCGCCTGACTCCCACACCACATACACCTCAGCCTTGACAGAACAACACACCTTTATGGAGTCAGCAGGAGCAGTGGCGGCACCCAAGTCGCTGGAGGATCGGATCAGCGACCAAGACCCATGATCCGGCAACTTGGGGCCGCCATGAACGAGGTGTCCAACACTCTGCGCCGGTTGGTTACGGGAGAGGTGCCCATGCCTTCTCACACCATCCCGTCACCAACGGCCAGTCCTCCTCTCTCAGCACCGGGACCCAGTGGCATTCGACTCTCGCTCCCGAGGGCATATGATGGTTCTGCAGCCGGGTGTCAGGGGTTCCTCCTGCAGGTGGAACTCTACCTGGCCACCATACACCCAGCGCCCTCGGGATACGAGAGCGTCTCCGCCCTCACCTCCTGTCTATCCGGCAAGGCGTTGGAGTGGGCCAACACCGAATGGAGGGGAATAGACGCCGCTACCATCACCTACGCGGAGTTCTCCCGCCGCTTCAGGACTGTCTTCGATCATCCACCTGAGGGGAAGGCGGCGGGGGAGCGTCTGTTCCACCTCCGACAGGGGAAGAGGAGCGCACAGGAGTTCGCCCTGGAGTTCCGGACTCTAGCGGCGGATGCGGGGTGGAATGGGAGGGCCCTCATCGACCATTACCGGTGTAGCCTACGAGAGGACGTTCGTCGTGAGCTGGCCTGCAGGGACACCAACCTATCCTTCGACCAGTTGGTGGACATCTCCATCCGTCTCGACACCCTGCTGGCTACCCGCGGACGTCCCCGTGTGGGGGTCGTCCATTCCACCCCTCCAGCACCTCCGAGCCGATTCCCATGGAGCTCGGAGGTGCTGGCGCTAGAGAGAGGAGGAGAGAGAGCCCGAGGGGGCCATCCCCTGCACCAACTGTGGCCGTGGAGGACACACCGCGGCCAGGTGCTGGGGAGGGTCTCCTGGGAGAGGGGACAACAGGTCACGCACTGGGGAGTCATTCCAGGTGAGTAGGCGCCCCACTTACCCAGAGCTCTCTGTTGGTCACATGTGTATACCTGTGAGATTTCCACAGGTGGCACCTCATTCCCAGCATAAGGCGCTAGTAGATTCAGGCGCAGCTGGGAATTTTGTTGATCGTGCATTTTGTTATAGGTTAGGAATTCCCCTTCGGCCGGTAGAAGCCCCCTTTCCTGTTCATGCCCTAGACAGCCGGCCGTTGGGGTCGGGGTTGATCAGAGAAGTCACAGCACCACTTAAGATGACGACGCTTGGGGGTCATGAGGAGATCATTCAGTTTTATCTGATTGACTCTCCTGCGTATCCCGTGGTGCTGGGGCTTCCTGGTTAAGCGCCCATGATCCTACCATTGCGTGGCAACAGAGGGCTCTTATGGAGTGGTCTGCCCAGTGTGTAGGGGAGATGTCTAGGTGTTTCCTTAGGGGCGACCTCGGTAGAGAGTCCGAACCAAGTGCCCGCAATACGCATTCCCCCTGAATATGAGGATTTAGCACTTGTGTTCAGCAAAGCGAGGGCAACACGGCTACCACCTCATAGACAGGGGGATTGTGCGATAGATCTCCAAACAGGAGCGGCACTTCCGCGGAGCCGTGTGTATCCCAAGAGGAGACAGCGGCTATCGAGACTTACATAGCCGAGTCCTTGGCACAGGGATACATACGGTCCTCCACTTCCCCGGTTTCCTCGAGTTTCTTTTTTGTGAAGAAGAAGGACGGGGGTTTGCGCCCGTGTATTGATTACCGTAGTCTCAATCAGATCACGGTTAAGTACAGTTACCCTCTTCCACTGATTGCGACTATGACGGAATCATTATGCGGAGCGCGGTTCTTCACAAAGTTGGATCTCAGGAGCGCGTACAATCTGGTGCGCATTAGGGAGGGGGATGAATGGAAAACAGCATTTAGCACCACCTCGGGTCATTACGAGTACCTGGTCATGCCATACGGGTTAATGAATGCTCCTTCAGTCTTCCAATCCTTTGTTGACGAGATTTTCCGGGACATGCATGGGCAGGGTGTGGTAGTGTACATCGACGACATCCTAGTGTACTCTTCTACACGAGCCGAGCATGTAGCCCTGGTGTGCCGAGTGTTGAGGAGACTGTTGGAGCATGACTTGTATGCCAAGGCAGAGAAATGCTTGTTCTTCCAGGAGTCCGTCTCCTTTTTGGGTTATCGGTTGTCCGCGTCTGGTGTGAAGATAGAGGTTGACCGTGTGTCGGCCGTGCGTAATTGGCAAACTCCAACCACTGTAAAAGAGGTGCAGCAGTTTTTGGGTTTTGCTAATTACTACCGGAGGTTTATCTGGGGCTTTGGACAGGTTGCAGCTCCCATTACGTCCCTGTTAAAGGGGGGTCCGGTTCGCTTGCAGTGGTCAGCTGAGGCGGACAGGGCATTTGTCAAACTGAAAAACCTGTTCACCTCGGCTCCGGTGCTGGCGCATCCGGATCCCTCTTTACCATTCCAAGTAGAGGTAGACGCGTCCGAGGCCGGTATTGGGGCAGTCCTGTCGCAACGGTCCGGCACGCCACCTAAGCTCCGCCCCTGTGCGTTCTATTCTAAGAAGCTCAGCTCGGCGGAGCGTAATTATGACGTAGGGGACAGGGAGCTGTTAGCTGTAGTCCAGGCCCTAAAGGTGTGGAGGCATTGGCTTGAGGGGGCTCAACACCCTTTCCTCATTCTGACTGATCACCGTAACCTGGAGTACATCCGGGCAGCTAGGAGATTGAACCCTCATCAGGCTAGGTGGAACATGTTCGTGACCCGGTTTGTTTTTAAGATCACATACATCCCAGGGTCCCAGAACGGTAAGGCAGACGCCCTGTCCCGGCGGTATGACACAGAGGAGAGGTCCATTGAGCCTACTCCCATACTGCCGGAGTCTTGTCTGGTGGCTCCGGTGGTGTGGGAGGTCGATGCAAAGATCGAGCGGGCACTGCGTACCGACCCTACTCCCCCCGAGTGTCCTGTGGGGCGGACGTACGTTCCGCTCGAGGTTCGTGATCGCCTTATTTATTGGGCTCATACATCACCCTCCTCTGGACATCCAGGTATTGGCCGGACAGTGCACTGCCTTAGCGTAAAATACTGGTGGCCAACGTTAGCTAGGGATGTGAGGGTTTATGTCTCCTCCTGCCCGTTCCACAACGACCATGGTCCCACCTCTCGGTGGATTTCGTGACCGACCTACCCCCCTCCCAGGGGAATACCACCATTTTGGTCGTTGTGGATCGGTTTTCCAAGGCCTGTCGTCTCCTCCCAATGCCGGGTCTCCCTACTGCCCTACAGACCGCTGAGGCCCTATTTACCCACGTGTTCCGGCACTATGGGGTCCCCGAGGATATTGTGTCTGACCGAGGTCCCCAGTTCACCTCCAGAGTCTGGGGGGCGTTCATGGAACGCTTGGGGGTCTCGGTGAGCCTTACCTCGGGGTACCATCCAGAAAGTAATGGGCAGGTTGAACGAGTCAACCAGGATGTGGGTAGGTTTCTGAGGTCCTATTGCCAGGACCGGCCGGAGGAGTGGTCTAGGTATATCCCCTGGGCAGAGATGGCCCAGAACTCTCTCCGCCACTCCTCCACCAATGTAACACCTTTCCAGTGTGTTTTAGGTTATCAGCCGGTCCTGGCACCATGGCATGAGAGCCAGATCGAGGCCCCTGCGGTGGATGAGTGGATTCGGCGCTCGGAGGAGACGTGGGACGCTGCCCATGTCCATCTGCAGCGGGCCATCCGTCAACAAAAAGGCGAGCGCCGATCGCCACCGCAGTGAGGGACCGGTATACGCACCGGGAGATCGAGTCTGGCTCTCGACTCGAAACCTGCCCCCTCCGCCTGCCCTGCCGGAAGCTGGGTCGGCGGTTTGTGGGGCCCTTTAAAGTCCTGAGAAGATTGAACGAGGTGTGTTACAGGTTACAACTGCCTATTGAGTACAAGAATATTAACCCCTCGTTCCATGTGTCTCTTCTCAGGCCGGTGGTAGCTGTCCCACTCCAAGAACATGAGATAGGAGAGACCCCTCCGCCCCCTTTGGACATCGAGGGGGCCCCAGCCGTACAGGGTCCGACCATCTTGGACTCGAGGCGCCGGATGGGTGGTCTCCAGTATCTCGTGGAGTGGGAGGGGTACGGTCCGGAGGAACGGTGCTGGGTGCCTAGGAGGGACATCCTAGATCCATCCCTCCTGACCGAGTTCCACCGTGGGCATCCCACGCGCCCGGGTCCGTGTCCTCCTGGCCGTCCCCGAGGCCGGGGTCGGCGCACGGCTGGAGCCACGCGTCAAGGAGGGGGTACTGTCACGGATTCTGCCGAGGCTGCTCCTCCTCCTAGTTCGGGCAGGCTTCGGCGTTCGTCGTCCCCGGAGTACTAGCTGCCACCGTTGAATGTTTCTATGTGTGATTGCTTTTGTCTGTCTGTCACACCTGTGTCCGTTTGTGTCTGATTACGTGTTCTATAAGTTGCCTGTGTTGTATTGGTTAGGTTGTGTGTTGTTTTTCGCCTGTCCGTAGTGCTGCGTGTTTTGTATCTGTTTCTTTGTTTATTGTTTTACGCATAGTTTGCGTATAGCTCGCCTCTGTTTTTCTTGAGGCCGTTTACTGTATCTTTGCCTTGTAGTTTCACCAGTAAACTTTGTTGGACTAAGCTTCGGTGTCCTGCGCCTGACTCCCACACCACATACACCTCAGCCTTGACAGATATTGATATTCTCTGGAAGAACATTTAGTGGAGAGATACGGGTAGATATAGTACAAACATTACGTATACCTCCCTAACATAAAGTACTCCCATGCTTCCTGCTTAACTCATGCTCTATGACTTATTTAGGGTTAAGTGCCTTGCTCAAGGGCACAACGACAGATTTGTCACCTAGTTGGCTCAGGGATTCAATCCAGCGATCTTTTGGTTACTGGCCCAACCGCTAGGCTACCTGCTGTACCTGCTGCACCTGTGCGTCAATCTAAGTCACATAATAAAAAAATCCCCATCAAAATCTGTCAGTTTAAGCTGTGTCTCAAAACATATTTAAAAAGCCCTTTCAGAGCCAACCAACAGGACATTGGCTGGAGAGCTTGAATTAAAAGGGAAAACAAACATAAATAAATCAATAGTGTTGTTCAGCAGTGCGGTCTGAGGTGCACAGGGCAGAGCTCGTTAGGTGAAAAGGGCAACCCCAGCCCAGAGAGTGCCGTTTCCCATTTCAAACAGTAGTGGAGCAGCTCAGCTCTTGTAATGGAAACAGCTAGCCCATTAGCCATGTGCATTTCTCATGCTGAGCTGGGATATGATGAGATACTGAAGCATTGGAGCTCATTGGAGCTCATTGGAGTCCCATTGAGACCAAGGACTCTTTCACAAGGGAGCCCTGCATGCACACAATTTACATAATACATAGAATGCAAATATACAAAATTACAAACACACCAAGAAAAACAATCACATTCCTCAGCAAAGAGGAACGGCCTGAGAGGTACCAATACATCCAGATGTAGTGCATTGTTTCCCAACTCAAGTCCTCCAGTGCCCCCAACAGCACACATTTTTATTGTAGCTCTGGACAAGCACACCTGACTAAACTTGTCAACTAATCATCAAGCCCTCAGTGAGTTGAATCAGGTGTTTTTGTCGGGGCTACAACAAAGATGTGTTCTGTTGGGGTTACTCGAGGACCGGAGTTGGGAAACACTGTCGTTGGGAACTCTGAATATTGTTCCATACATCGGGTGCAAAGAAACAAAAATCTTGATTTACTTAACTCTGTGGAGACTGAAGGGATCGCCAGAGTTATCCATCCCTGAGAGGTTATTCATTATGATTTTTTGGTTATTTTTTATTAATAATGTATTTACAACACATACAACATATCACACTAACCAAACAACAACAAACAAAACAACACATGTAAACACATGACAACATTGTTCTTGCTCCTCTGTTTTTGACTCAGTCACATTTCCATACTTTCCTGTACATGGGAGGGCTGCAACAAAATGTCAAGAACAATAAATAAATAGGTCATTCATATTATGAAATGGTAAAGTTGGAGTCAAGATAAAATTGCCAGCAATTTCTCATGTACATTATTTGTATAAAATGATTATTGATTGGTATATTGATTTTTTATCAATAGTTTTGTATCAATACCCATGATTAATTACATATTATAAATAACATTTTCCCACTTTTTCATTCACTCCAATACAGTCACTTCAAACCTGGCCAATATTTTTTCATATTCCTTTAGCTTTCCTTTTCCATTTGCAATATATTATTTTCAATTTGACAGTTATTCATGATGTTCAGTTAGGTATAGTTTTCCCAGCAAAACACAGCTCATAGGAGAGAGAGAGCTGATTCAAATGGACAGGGCTGGTTATACTTCATCCCACCATCTCCCTCCATTTCTTGTCATTGTGAAAGCATTAGACAGATGATGGAGATTCTAGGGTGTATGGTTCAATCAGACAACCATGTCATCAGGATGTTAATGTGGAGTGGCCCTCACCTCATGCTAGTCAGCCTGCGGCAGAGACAGTGGAGCAGGGGATGGGGCAGACCAGGAGTCTTAATTAGCAGGCGGCCAACAGAGCACAGAGTACAGCCATCACACTCCAGCCTCCCCTCAGCCTCCCTCAGCCATCCACCCAGAACCAAAGGGTCAGCCCTCTGGGCCAACCATGACAGGATCAACACTCACTCCCTCTCTGCCATAATCACCTACACAGTCCCATACTGATCAACTATACACACCCACAGACAATAGTTTTCTAGGCGAGGAAATTCAAAGCAGGGAATCTATAATACGGAGTACGACTCAATAGTGTATCATGAAACAAAAATTAAATTAAACTACTCTCTGATTAGATCTATAATACATCTTTATAGGCAAGACAGTGTAGCCTAGCAGAGATCTTAGATGACACCAGCAGGGTTGTCTATTACAACGCTCCTGCAAGCAGCAATCAATCATTTGCTATCATCTACAGTTGAAGTCGGAGGTTTACATACACTTAGGATGGAGTCATTAAAACTCGTTTTTCAACCACTCCACAAATTTCTTGTTAACAAACTATAGTTTTGGCAAGTCGGTTAGGACATCTACTTTGTGCATGACACAAGTAATTTTTGCAACAATTGTTTACAGACAGACTATTTCAATTATAATTCACTGTATCACAATTCCAGTGGGTCAGAAGTTTACATACACTAAGTTGAATGTGCCTTTAAACATCTTGGAAAATTCCAGAAAATGATGTCATGGCTTTAGAAGCTTCTGATAGGCTAATTGACATCATTTGAGTCAATTGGAGGTGTACCTGTGGATGTATTTCAAGGCCTACCTTCAAACTCAGTGCCGCTTTGCTTGAGATCATGGGAAAATCAAAAGAAATCAGCCAAGACCTCAGAAAAGAAATAGTAGACCTCCACAAGTCTGGTTCATCATTGGGAGCAATTTCCAAACACCTGAAGGTACCACATTCATCTGTACAAACAATAGTACTCAAGTATAAACACCATGGGACCACGCAGCCGTCATACCGCTCAGGAAGGAGACGCGTTCTGTCTCCTAGAGATGAACGTACTTTGGTGCGAAAAGTGCAAATCAATCCCAGAAAAACAGCAAAGGACCCTGTGAAAGATGCTGGAGGAAACAGGTACAAAAGTATCAATATCCACAGTAAAACGAGTCCTATATCGACATAACCTGAAAGGCCGCTCAGCAAGGAAGAAGCCACTGCTCCAAAAGCGCCATAAAAAAGCCAGACTACGGTTTGCAACTGCACATGGGGACAAAGATCGTACTTTTTGGAGAAATGTCCTCTGGTCTGATGAAACAAAAATAGAACTGTTTGGCCATAATGACCATCGTTATGTTTGGAGGAAAAAGGTGGTACTTGCAAGCCGAAGAACACCATCCCAACCGTGAAGCACGGGGGTGGCAGCATCATGCTGTGGGGGTGCTTTACTGCAGGAGGGACTGGTGCACTTCACAAAATAGATGGCATCATGAGGAAGGACAATTATGTGGATATATTGAAGCAACATCTCAAGACATCAGTCAGGAAGTTAAAGCTTGGTCGCAAACTGGTCTTCCAAATGGACAATGACCCCAAGCATACTTCCAAAGTTGTGGCAAAATGGCTTAAGGACAACAAAGTCAAGGTATTGGAGTGGCCATCACAAAGCCTTGACCTCAATCCTATAGAACATTTGTGGGCAGAACTGAAAAAGCGTGGGCGAGCAAGGAGGCCTACAAACCTGACTCAGTTACACCAGCTCTGTCAGGAGGAATGGGCGAAAATTCACCCAACCTATTGTGGGAAGCTTGTGGAAGGCTACCCGAAACGTTTGACCCAAGTTAAACAATTTAAAGTCAATGCTACCAAATATTAATTGAGTGTATGTAAACTTCTGACCCACTGGGAATGTGATGAAAGAAATAAAAGCTGAAATAAATCATTCTCTCTACTATTATTCTGACATTTCTTAAAATAAAGTGGTGATCCTAACTGACCTAAAACAGGGAATTTTTACTAGGATTAAATGTTAGGAATTGTGAAAAACTGTGTTTAAATGTATTTGGCTAAGGTGTATGTTAACTTCCGACTTCAACTCTATGTGTGAGAGAGGGTGTCTTTGCATAGGCAGACATGCACCCATCTCAGACATGGGTTGTTATTCCGTTCATAATGCCAGTGTCTGAGTTCTACATTGTGAGATAATTCTATCAACTTTGTTAAAGGGAATGAGAAAAATCTACTGTGTGCTTTTAGAAGGTTGAGATGTTCTGATTAGAGCTGTTGTGGAGGCTGCCCTATGGGAGAATTTCATAATAAAATTCTGCCTCTGCACACAGACAGACAGATACAAAGAATTGGACTAGGTTTCTCTCTTGAATTTAAAGAGATTCTCCGGTACTTTTGTATACTTTTAGCCAGTAGTTCTGAAAGTAGCGTTCACAAGCCAAAAGTGGTCCCCGAAAATGGTGTACTACATCACATACTGTATTAGCAGATATGTGCACCACATGATTACTCTCTCTCTCGTTCTGCTGTGTGTGCATCTTGTTAGCTGTCACTCAAATGACGATGGGCTGAGACTCATTGGTTATAACTAAAATTGCCAGGGGGCTGGCCCACATGCTCCAAGATGTCGTAGCAGTGTGGTCGTGTATTATGTTGTGTCCTCGTGTAAATAGCCAGTTTTTTTGTTGTAACCAAATATACTATCCTGCAACCTGCCTCACCCAATGTGGAACAGATTCTATTATTTCTTAATTTTTTATAAATGGCTGAAACTAGCCAGCGGTCTTCACCACTCTCCGTGGCCTGCACTACCTACCAGCCAGCTCTAGCCTGGACAATTATCGGTCTGCACAGCGTGCTATCGACCCAGAGCATATCGGATTTTCTGCCGGAATCACTAAGTCACTGGACCTTAACAACGGATCATCACAACTAGCTAGCTGCAACAGAATGGCTGCTGTTGGCTAATTCACCACTGACCCGATGCACCAGTTAGCTAGCCTCGAGCCAGGCCCATCTCCCGGCTATCTACTTCTCTGTCAACCGAACGGGACCTCGGAGCCCCGCCGATCCATCGCGACTGGTCTGCCGACGTAATTGTCTGATGTGGTTTCAATAGGCTTCCCATTGCGACGACCACGAAGATCCATCTGACAGCCCCGGCCCGCTAGCACGCGCAATCAACAGCCGTGCCTCTTGCTCGCCTGTGCTGTAGCAGCCTACAAACTGCTCCCAGATTTAGCTATTGCTGTTCACTGGACCTTATGATCACTCAGCTACACAGCTGATGCCTGCTGGACTCTTCCTTTACACGGTACCTTATCCTGTTAATCTGTTTAGCCTCAGCCCAAACTTTCATCGCCATTACCAGTTGTTGTCTTAGACCTCTCTAAATGTATTTTAATTTTTTTAGCAGACGCGCTTACCCAGAGCGACTTACAGGAGCAATTAGGGTTAAGTGCCTTGCTCAAGGGCACATTGACAGATTTTTCACCTAGTCGTCTCGGGGATTAGAACCAGCGACCTTTCGGTTACTGGCACAACGCTCTTAACCACTAAGCTACCTGCCGCCCCGAATAACACCAGTGATTGCGTTATGCCTCTCTCCCATGTCAATATGCCTAGCCTATTGCTGTTTGGGCTAGTTCTTATTGTACTATTTCACTGTAGAAACTCCAGTCCCGCTCAACCAGCCTCAGAGAGCTCCTTTGTCCCACCCCCCATACATGCGGAGACCGGCTCAATCGGTACCTCCAGTGATGCTACCTCTTTCATCGCTACCCAATGCTTAGGTGTACCTCCACTGTACTCATATCCTTCCATATCCTTGTCTGTACATAATGCCCTGAATCTATTCTACAACGCCCGGAAATCTGCCCCTTTTATTCTCTGTACCCAATGCACTAGAAGACCAGTTCTTAAAGCCTATAGCCGTATCCTTATTCTCTTCCTCCTTTGTTCCTCTGGTGATGTAGAGGTTAATCCAGGCCCTGTAGCCCCCAGTATTACTCCTACTCCCCAGGCACTATCATTTGTTGACTTCTGTAACCGTAAAAGCCTTGGATTCTTGCATGTCAACATCAGAAGCCTCCTCCCCAAGTTTGAGTTATTCACTGCGATAGCACACTCTGCCAACCCTGATGTTCTAGCAGTGTCTGAATCCTATCTTAGGAAGGACACCAAACATTTTGAAATGTCCATCCCGAATTACAGCATTTTCCATCTAGATAGAACTGCCAAAGGGGGCGGGATATGCTTAACACCCCGGCCATCCTACAATCTAAACTAGATGCCCTCAATCTCACACAAACTATCAAGGAACCTACCAGGTACAACCCTAAATCCATAAACATGGGCACCCTCATTGATATCATCCTGACTAATTTACCCTCTAAATACACCTCCGCTGTCTTCAACCAGGATCTCAGCGATCACTGCCTCATTGCCTGCATCCGTAATGGGGCCGCGGTCAAACGACCACCCCTCATCACTGTCAAACGCTCCCTAAAACACTTCAGCGAGCAGGCATTTCTAATTGACCTGGCCCAGGTATCCTGGATGGATATTGACCTCATTCCGTCAGTAGAGGATGCCTGGTTGTTCTTTAAAAGTGCTTTCCTCTCCATCTTAAATAAGCATGCCACATTCAAACAATGCAAAACTAAGAACAGATATAGCCCCTGGTTCACCCCAGACTTGATTGCCCTTGACCAGCACAAATACATCCTGTGGCGTACTGCATTAGCATCGAACATGCAACTTTTCAGGGAAGTCAGGAACCAATATACACAATCAGTTAGGAAAGCAAAGGCTAGCTTTTTCAAACAGAAATGTGCATCCTGTAGCACTAACTCCAAAAGGTTTTGGGACACTGTAAAGTCCATGGAGAATAAGAGCACCTCCTCCCAGCTACCCACTGCACTGAGGCTAGGAAACACTGTAACCACCGATAAATCTACGATAATCGAGAATTTCAATAAGCATTTTGCTACGGCTGGCCATGCTTTCCACCTGGCTACCCCTACCCCGGCCACCAGCTCTGCACCCTCCGCTGCAACTTGCCCATCTTGCCCGCCGAAATTGTCGCAACCCCTATTACTAGCCTGTTCAACCTCTCTTTCGTATCGTCTGAGATCCCCAGAGATTGGAAAGCTGCTGCGGTCATCCCCCTCTTCAAAGGGGGTGACACTCTAGATCCAAACTGTTACAGACCTATATCCTCCCTGCCCTGCCTTTCGAAAGTATTTGAAAGCCAAGTTAACAAACAGATCACCGACAATTTCGAATCCCACCGTACCATCTCCGCTATGCAATCTGGTTTCCGAGCTGGTCATGGGTGCACCTCAGCCACGCTCAAGGTCCTAAACGATATAATAACCGCGATCGATAAAAGACAGTACTGTGCAACCATCTTCATCGACCTGGCTAAGGCTTTTGACTCTGTCAATCACCGCATTCTTATTGGCAGACTAAATAGCCTTGGTTTCTCAAATGACTGCCTCGCCTGGTTCAACAACTACTTCTCAGATAGAGTTCAATGTGTCAAATCGGAGGGCCTGTTGTCTGGACCTCTGGCCGTCTCTATGGGGGTGCCACAGGGTTCAATTCTCGGGCCGACTTTATTCTCTGTGTATATCAATGCTCTTGCTGCTGGTGACTCTCAGATCCACCCCTACGCAGACGACACCATTTTGTATACATCTGGCCCTTCATTGGACACTGTGTTAACAAACCTCCAAACGAGCTTCAATGCCATACAACACTCCTTCCGTGGCCTCCAACTGCTATTAAACACTAGTAAAACTAAATGCATGCTCTTCAATCGAACGCTGCTTGCACCCTCCCGCCCGACTAGAATCACTACTCTCAGCGGGTTTGACTTAGAATATGTGGACAACTACAAATACCTAGGTGTCTGGTTAGACCGTAAACTCTCCTTCCAGACTCACATTAAGCATCTCCAATCCAAAGTTAAATCTAGAATTGGCTTCCTATTTCGCAACAAAGCCTCCTTCACTCATGCTGCTAAACATTCCCTCGTAAAACTGACTACCCTACCGATCCTTGACTTCGTGATGGTCATTTACAAAATAGCTTCCAACACTCTACTCAGCAAATTGGATGTAGTCTATCACAGTGCCATCCATTTTGTCACCAAAGCCCCATATACTACCCACCATTGTGACCTGTACGCTCTCATTGGATGGCCCTCACTACATATTTGTCGCCAAACCCACTGGTTCCTGGTCATCTATAAATCTCTTCTAGGCAAATCCCTGCCTTATCTTAGCTCATTGGTCACCATAGCAACACCCACCCGTAGTATGCGTTCCAGCAGGTATATCTTACTGGTCATCCACAAAGCCAACACCTCCTTTGGCTGCCATTCCTTCCAGTTCACTGCTAAAAATGACTGGAACGAACTGCAAAAATCTCTGAAGCTGGAGACACTTATCTCCCTCACTATCTTTAAGCATCAGTTGTCAGAGCAGCTTACCGATCACTGCACCTGTACACAGCCCATCTGTAATTAGCCCACCCAACTACTTCATCCCCATATTGTTATTTACATTGTTATTTATTTTGCTCATTTGCACTCCAGTATCTCTATTTGCACATCATCTTCTGCACATCTATCACTCCAGTGTTAATACTAAATTGTAATTATTTTGCACTATGACCTATTTAATGCCTTACCTCCATAACTTACTACATTTGCACACACTGTATATAGATTTTCTATTGTGTTATTGACTGTACGTTTTGTTTATTCCATATGTAACTCTGTGTTTGTTGTTTTTATCGCACTGCTTTGCTTTATCTTGGCCAGGTCGCAGTTGTAAATGAGAACTTGTTCTCAACTGGCTTACCTGGTTAAATAAAGGTGAAATAAAAAAATGTAACGTGGGGAAATGTAGGGAAAATGGCACAGCACAACTTCCAGACAGTTGCTTTCAAACTAGGGATTTAGTGGCTAGTTGAGGTAAGACAGTAATTCTGCTCATAGATTATTCATGTATGAACTACACATTGACACATCCAGCCCAAAGCGAGAGGTTTAAAAAGACTTAGCAGTTGCCAATGTTCCGGAACATGTCTTCAAGTTCTAAACAGAGAATTGTGAGAAGGATCATCACAATTCATCAACGTGCATTTTGCTGAATAATCATAATAATACGCCATTTAGCAGACGCCTTTATCCAAAGTGACTTACAGTCATGTGTGCATAACTTTTTACGTATGGGTGGTCCCGGGGATCGAACCCACTACCCTGGCGTTACAAGCGCCATGCTCTACCAATTGAGCTACAGAGGATCATAGATGTACTGTATATATTTTGATACAGTATAAGATACACTACATGACCAAAAGTATGTGGACACCTCCTCGTCGAACATCTCATTCCAAAATCATGGCCATTAATATGGAGTTGGTCCCACCTTTACTGCTATAACAGCCTACACATTTCTGGGAAGGCTTTCCACTAGATGTTGGAACATTGCTACGGGGACTTGCTTCCATTCAGCGACGAGCATTAGTGAGGTCAGGCACAGATGTTTGGCTATTATGCCTGGCTCGCAGTCGGTGTTCCAAATCATTCCAAAGTTGTTCAACGGAGTTGAGGTCAGGGCTATGTGCAGGCCAGTCAAGTTCTTCCACACCGATCTCGACAAACCATTTCTGTATGAACCTAGCTTTGTGCACGGGGGCATTGTCATGCTGAAACAGGAAAGGGCCTTCCCCAAACTGTTGCCACGAAGTTGGAAGCACAGAATCGTCTAGAATGTCATTGTATGCTGTAACGTTAAGATTTCCCTTCACTGGAACTAAGGGGCCTAGCCCCAGACCATTATTCCTCCTCCACCAAACTTTACAGTTGGCAGTATGATCACCACAGACACAAAGATAACCATGGCCATGTCAACTATTGAATCACCCAACTCTCTCTTGACAACGAGATGTCTCACTGTGTACTGGACCATAAGAAGAAGAAATGTAGAATGTTTTCCAAACAGACTGGGAGGAGAAAGGCCAGCCAGACAGGGTACTCACCAGGGAGCTGGTATAGATGGGGTCTGATGTTTCGTCCTGTACGTAGCGGGACAGGCCAAAGTCGGACACCTTGCACACCAGGTTGCTGTTGACCAGGATGTTGCGGGCGGCCAGGTCTCTGTGGACGTAGTTCATCTCTGCCAGGTACTTCATGCCCGCTGCGATGCCACGCATCATCCCCACCAGCTGGATCACCGTGAACTGCCCGTCGTTTTGCTGCAGGGCAGGGCCAGGGGGTAAAGAGGAAATGATGTCACATTGGAGTTAATGACATAATAAAGTGCCAGATACTTGGCATAATGATACTCCAATTATCTCTCTAAAATGTTCTCACTGTGTTGAAAATGCAAAGGTACAAACGTTAGGTTTAAAAGATCCTCACACATTTGACTCTGGAAAAAAATAATTGGTGGGGCAGTTTCTTTGTGCAAATATTTCTAGTTATTGGGTATTGAGAAAGAGCACCATATATGCCCTTTTCCAAATGTTACCAAATTGTCATTCATTGATGTAATAAGTGTTCCACTTGACTTGGGGCCTGTGTAAGGAGTGTGTGTGTGTGTCTGTTAAGCCCCACATTGGATCCATGTCTGTGATCGCTCTCTGTCTCTGCTCCTTATCCTCAGCTTGGCTGTTTGTTAGCGGCCCCCACCAAGGTGGATAACCCTCTCCCGTGAGGCACAGCAGGTCTGACCCTACGCTGTGGCTTCAGTGGGTACCTCCAACACACCAAGCAGGGCGCTCATTCAACTGTTGGCTCCCTGCGCCAGCAACATGGGCATGCCAGGAGAAAAACAACCCAGAAATCGATGTCCACGGGAGTCAAGTGCGGTGGCTCGGAAGAGGGCCTAGTGAGGGAAAGGACATCAAAGAGGTGTTCAAAGCCCCGTTTCAAATGAGTCCAGGATCAAAGGGAGGAGGAAACAGGTTGGAGGAATTAGAAAACTGGGCCACATATTGATTGGGTTCCATGTTCTCTGTTTCCAAGGAGGAAGAAGAAACACTAAACTGTGCCAGGCTGGCACTTTGAATCAGGGCCCTGTGTGTTAGCTACGCTGCTTCAAAGGGCTCTGGGTGGAACAATTTCATTTATGTTAATCTCATGAATTATATTACGAGATATCGAAGGTTATTGATAAATATAAGACATTTTGCGCATTCATGCCAAAGTTGTTAATCAGATCTCAATTCCCTGCTATATTGAAATAAATGTATCCTCCAGGTAGCTTTAAATCTTCATTGTCATAATCCTTTTAACAACTAATCTCAATAATCATACTTCACTGTTTGTGTGAGACTGTCAAATTAGCAATAAAAGCTTTAGCTGATCAATCAATATGATTGATATATGAAACCACACAGTGGCCCTATAGCTCAACCCAGTGTACAGTATGATGCAACAGAGGTGAAAGCTGTAGCCAGGGCTGGTGTGCTGAACAGAGGAGGTAAAATGGGAGTATGCGTCCCAAATGGCCCCCTATTCCCTATAAAGTGCACTGTATGCTTTTGACCATGCCCCCTATGGGCCCGGCTCAAAAGTAGTGCACTATAAAGGGAATAGGGTGACATTTAGGACACAACCAGAATAACAAAGCAGCGCTCCCTCTCTCACCCTCAGGAAGGAGTCCAGGGCCCCATTCTCCATAAACTCTGTGATGATCATGACTGGCCGACTCTTGGTGACCACGCCCTCCAGTCTGATGATGTTGGGGTGGTCAAACTGGCCCATGATGCTGGCCTCAGACAGGAAGTCTCTCCTCTGCTTCTCCACGTAGCCCGCCTTCAGGGTCTTAATGGCCACATACAGCTCCCTCTTCCCAGATGGCTTCAGGCGACCCTTATACACCTCTCCAAACTCGCCTGGAGGGAAAGACATGGTATAACTGATCAATTTCATTATTACAAAGCAAACTACCAGTATGCAAGCTGATATTCTAATAGATATAGCACATGTACAATCAAAAGTCCCCATAAAATTAAAACACTGTATATGTGACAGACACAGCGATGAAGAGAGTGTTACACTCTGGCTCCCTGTGGTGCCCCATAACATAGAGCACCGTTTCGGGGTCATAAGACAAGTCCCCACATGTCAGACACCCTTTCAGTGCGTATTTTGCTGAATGCATGAATATATCAAGTCAAGTAAAAAAAAAAGAAAAACGGCAGATAAAATCAGCATGAAATATAGATGAATGGAAAGGAGTCTGGTTATATATTATCCGTTTTCACTGAGATAGTGGCTAAAATTGCCCTCTGTTAAGAGAGCAAGTCTGTTAAGTGGACATGGTTCTTTCTCTCTAAAAGCAAATCAAATTAGATGGAAATAGTGGTTTTTAGAAACAAAATATCTGAGGTAAGACCAGATTTCTCTGACAGTTCCTTCATCCCACACCCAGATACAGGTAGAGAGGAAGTGGAAGAGAGAATTATAGATTCACAGCTTTCATTGCAGCAGAGGCAGAGAGATTGTCCCCCATGTTACTGAATTTTAAGTTTCCCCTCTTCCCATTCACCTGCACCAATGACCTCCTCAATCTTCACACAGGACACGTCTATCTCTTTGGCGAATTCTCGGACGGCTTCGTTGGGGTCCTCGTAGGTGAAGGGATCGATGTAGATCTTCATCGCTGGTGAGCCAGAGAAGTGGGTGGGGCATGCCATGGGGGAGGGACAGCTGGACATGTCCGGTCTCAGAGAGAGTTCTGGAACAGAGACAGAGAAGGAGTAGAGGTTAGGATGAGCACGGGGAAACAAACAAATGTATCATCAGCAGGGTTGCAAAGGGAGGGTATATTACTGTAAACTTTCGAAGTTTACCAGTACACTACCAGAATGTTGGTCACTTTGAAGGATTATATGGCCCTTTTGGGTACTTAAGATTATCACAGGTGTCTTTAATTATCTCTGGCCCTCTGTGAGACCTTTTCACATGTAAAATATATCAAATAATCAAATAAGATGATTTTAAAATAAAAAAAATAGAATGACGAATCTGTAAAACCTTATCCTAAATTAGGTCTGTCAAACGATTAACATAATTAATTGAGTTAATGGCATTAGCTAATCGCAATTAATCACAATTTTTGATTTTGCTCAAATTTGGCCTTAAATAGAACAAAATCTATTTAAAAAGCAGTCCATTGAGTTATGGGTATACTATGTTTGATTGTAAGGGAAAGAAACATAAAATAATCTGTATCAGAATGTTTTTAACGGCATTTTCACCATAAACAACACAAAAGTCACTGTAACATACAGCTAAATCAAATAAAAATCAAATCCTATTTGACACATGCTTCGTAAACAACAGGTGTAGACTAACAGAGAAATGCTTACTTACTGGCCCTTCCCAGCAATGCAGAGAGAAAAACTGGAATAATTACAGCAAAATAATAAGACAAGGAATAAATACACAATGAGTAACAATAACTTGACTATATACACGGGGTATCAGAACCGAGTCGATGTGCAGGGGTACGAGGTACTGTAAATTGAGGTAGCTATAGATAGGGGTTAAGTGACTAGGCAACAGGATAGATAATAAACAGTAGCAGCAGCGTATGTGATGAGTCAAAAGAGTTAGTGCAAAAAGGGTCAATGCAGATAGTCCGGGTAGCTACTTGGTTAACTATACTGAACAAAAATATCAACGCAACATGTAAAGTGTTGGTCCCATTATTAATGAGCTGAAATAAAATATCCCAGAAATGTTCCATATGCACAAAAAGCTTATTTCTGTCAAATTGTGTGCACAATTTTGTTTACATTCCTGTTAATGAGCATTTCTCCTCTGCCAAGATAATCCATCCAGGTGGCAGATGTGGCATATCAAGAAGCTGATTAAACAGCATGATCATTACACAGGTGCACCTTGCGCTGGGCACATTCAAAGGCCACTCTAAAATGTGCAGTTTTATCACACAACACAAGTTTTGAAGGAATGTCCACCAGAGCTGTTGCCAGATAATTTAATGTTAATTTCTCAAACCATAAGCCGCCTCCAATGTCATTTTAGAGAATTTGGCAGCACGTCCAAATGACCTCACAACCGCAGACCATGTCTAACCATGCCAGCCCAGGACCTCCACATCCGGCTTCTTCACGAGCGGTTTTCTGATGTCAAGGTTGTGAACAGAGTGTTACGGTAACTCAGTAAAATCTTTGAAATTATTGCATGTTAAATTTATATTTTTGTTCAGTGTATTTAGCAGTCTTATGGCTTGGGGGTAGAAGCTGTTCAGGGTCCTGATGCTCTCAATGGTGTAGCTGTATATCTTTTTGTGGATCTGAGGGCCCATGCCGAGTATTTTCAGCCTCCTGACCGGGAAGAAGCATTGTCTTGCCCTCTTCACGACTGTGTTGGTGTGTGTGGACCATGATAATTCCTTAGTGATGTGGACACCGAGGAACTTGAAGCTCAACAAGATAGATAATAAACAGTAACAGCAGCATATATGATGAGTCAAAAGAGTTAATACAAAAAGGGTCAATGCAGATAGTCCGGGTAGCTATTGGTTAACTACTTAAAGAGATGGGTGGGGCTAAGGCTTAAGAGGGCGTGAACGATGCTGAATAGGTGTAGACAAAGAAGAGCTCTCCAGTAGGTGTACCAAAACATTCAAGGGCCATTTTCTCAAAAGTGGGGTTACAAGTTGATCAACTTTCAAAGCAGAATTACTTTCCCATTGTTCCTCAACAGCAGTGTATGATATACCATTTTGTAGCTCTGATTCTGTACTTTTATCCAATGTAAAAAATAAAAAAAAAACACTATTTCAAATTTTGCTACATAAGACCGAATCAAGGCTGTCGGTCACAAATATGATGGTTAAGTGTTCAATGTTGTCATTTCACTTCTGAGTTTTTTCACTTAACTAGTGAAATAGTCATTGAAATGATTGGCAATATCAAAAGGTTTTGTTATAAATCAATGAACGATGGAGATGAATTGGGTTTTCTGCCAATTTAAGGTACTTCAAAGTCTTTTTCCACTTTTTTATGTCATTTATGTTGGTTTGGTAATATAATTTCTTCTTATTTCTGTTAACTTTAGTCTCAACATTTCTCAGTTTAAAGTATGTCAACCAAGCAGCTGAGCAGCCTGGTTTGTTTTCCACCTCTTTTGCATCATTTCTTTGAACCATACAATGTTTCAATTCATCATCAGTCCAGGGGGCTCTAACAGTTCTCATAGTTAATCTTTGAACAGGTGCATACTTGACAACAATTGGCATTAATATTTTTACTAATACTTCCAGTGCTGCATCTGGATTCACTTCCTCATACACATCAGACCAACATACCTTTTTTACATCTTCAACAAAAGAGTCCTGAGTAAACATTTTGTATGATCTCTTATAAATTATTTTAGGCCCAACCTTTGGCACTTTGGCTTCCTTGTAATTGCCACAATGTTATGGTCACTACAGCCAATGGGAACTGATATTGCTTTTGGAGCAAAGCTAGTATGCACTCTAGTTGGTTGAGTGATAACCTGGGTTATATCACAGGATTTTAGTCACAGTTAGAAGCTTCCTCTTGAGAGGACAGCTAGTTGCTAACCAGTCAAAGTTCAGATCACCCAGAAAATGAACCTCTCTGTTAACATCACACACACTATCAAGCATTGCACACATACTGTCACACCCTGATCTGTTTCACCTGTCTTTGTGATTGTCTCCACCCCCCTCCAGGAGTCGCCCATCTTCCCCATTATCCCCAGTGTATTTATACCTGTGTTCTCTGTTTGTCTGTTGCCAGTTCGTTTTGTTTTGTCAAGCCTACCAGCGGTTTTCCATTTGATATGAGATCCTCTGTAAGATTTACAGGAATATGGCTCTAAAACAATGTACAGCAACACCTCCCCCATAGGCATTCCTGTCTTTTCTGTAGATGTTATACCCCTACATTGCTATTGCTGTATTATCAAAGGAATTATCTAAGTGAGTTTCAGAGATGGCCAGTATATGAATGTTATCTGATGTTAGCAATGTGATTTCATGAGACTTATTTCTAAGGCTACATACTTATCGGAGATAGACATAATATGGAGAAAATAAATAAGTAAAAAAAAGTGAGTCAATAGTCAGTCAAGCTAATAGTCAGTCAATCAGGCACTTGTGAGTGTCAGTTGTGTGCGTGTGAGTGTGCGTGCGCGTGTGATGTTGGGCTGAAGCTACTGACCCTGAAGCTTGGCACTCTCACTCTTCTCAGGCTTTTGGGAGGGAGGGAGGGTGGGTGGGTGGACAATGAGTTTGTCGAAGAGGATGTAAGCAATGTCCCCATGCTCTCTAGCAGATTTCATAGCTGGGATAAGTTATTTCCGCCTCTGACGCACAGGTTCTGAGAAATCCTCATTGAGGAAGATGTTGGTTCCTCTCAAGGTCTTGGCTCTCTCCAGAACAGCCATCTTCTCCTTGAAGCTTAGGAACTTGACCACTATCAGCCTGGGTCTGTCATCTGGGCTGGTTACAGGTTTTCCAGACCTGTGGGCGCGCTCCAACTCAATCTTCCTATGATCCATCTGCAGCTTTTCAGTGATAATCTTTCTCACTTTCTCCTCAGACTCCGTCCAGGTCTCATGTGGAGACTCTGATATCCCATCCACAACAATGTTATTCCTCCTAGATTGTCCCTCTAGACAGTCTCTTTTCCAGTCATCTGTAATAATGATTCACAGACAGTGCTGATGTCATCCTGTGTGGACTTACAGTTTGTAGTCATTTTGCTGCAAGTCTCTTTCAGACCCTCCACCTCTCTCTGGGAGAATTGCAAACTGTTCTTAAGTTCTTGGACCTCTCTGGTTAGATTGTCCATTCTTTTGTTAGTTGTGTCCACCAGTCTTTGGACAAAGCTCTCGAAGCTATTTTCCTGATGCTGTAACAATTGCTTGTAGACATCAAATCAAATCAAAATCACATTTTATTGGTCCAATACACATATTTGCTGATGTTTGCAGATTTGCAGGTGCAGCTAAATGCTTTTGTTTCTAGCTCCAACAGTGCAATAATACCTACCAATAATAAAAATGACAAAAACAATATATTTAGATTTTTTATTTATTTGTATAAATAAATATCAGAACGAGAATGTCAGAGACTGGAAAAAAGATATACAGTACCAGTCAAAAGTTTGGACACACCTACTCATTCAAGGGTTTATCTTTATTTTTACTATTGTCTACATTGTAGAGTAATAGTGAAGAAATCACAACTATGAAATAACATCATGTAGTAACCAAAAAAGTGTTCAACAAATCAAAATATATTTAATATATTGAATTCTTCAAAGTAGCCACCCTTTCCCTTGAAGACAGCTTTGCACACTCTTGGCATTCTCTCAACCAGCTTCACCTGGAATGCTTTTCCAAAAGTCTTGAATGAGTTCCCACATATGCTGAGCACTTGTTGGCTGCTTTTCCTTCACTCTGCGGTCCAACTCATCCCAAACCATCTCAACTGGGTTGAGGTCGGGTGATTGTGGAGGCCAGGTCATCTGATGCAGCACTCCATCTCTCTCCTTCTTGGTCAAATTCCCTTACACAGCCTGGAGGTGTGTTTTGGGTCAATGTCCTGTTGAAAAACAAATGATAGTCCCACTAAGCGCAAACCAGATGGGATGGTGTATCGCTGCAGAATGCTGTGGTAGCCATGCTGGTTAAGTGTGCCTTCAATAATAAATAAATCACTGACAGTGTCACCAGCAAAGAACCCCCACACCATCACACCTCCTCCATGCTTCACTGTGGGAACCACACATGTGGAGATCATCCGTTCACCTATTCTGCATCTCACAAAGACACAGCAGTTGGAACCAAAAATCTCAAATTTGGACTCATCAAAGGACAGATTTCCACCGGTCTAATGTCCATTGCTCGTGTTTCTTGGCCCAAGCAGGTCTCTTCTTCTTATTGGTGTCTTATTGACTGACCTTCATGTCTTAAAGTAATGATGGACTATCGTTTCTCTTTGCTTATTTGAGCTGTTCTTTCCATAATATGGACTTGGTCTTTTACCAAATAGGGCTATCTTCTGTATACCACCCCTACCTTGTCACAACACAACTGATTGGCTCAAACACATTAAGAAGGAAATAAATTCCACAAACTAACTTTTAACAAGGCACACCTGTTAATTGAAATGAATTCCAGGTGACTACCTCATGAACCTGGTTGAGAGAATGCCAAGAGTGTGCTACATGATTCCATATGTGTTATTTAATAGTTTTGATGTCTTCACAATTATTCAACAATGTAGAAAATAGTAAAAATAAAGAAAAACCCTGGAATGAGTAAGTGTGTCCAAACTTTTGACTGGTACTTTATATATGCATATAATGTATAGAAATATACATATAATTGTGTGTAAAGACAGTATGGAGTTTATATGAATAGAAAATATGTGTACAGCAGTACTTATATAGGATGAGCCATGACTAGAAAAGCTGTAAACAGACAGCAATGACAAATATAGATGAAAAATATCTTGGTAAATAGCATGGTCTGCAACTTATCATGAGGTATTCTAACTCATGCGAGGAAAAACATGAGAATTCCTTAACATTAGAGATTGCGCACCAGCTATTGTTAACAAAGAGAGACACCCCTCCCCCCTTCGTCTTACCCGAGGCTGCCGACCGGTCTTGACGATGCATGGAAAAACCAGTGAGATGGATAACATATATGTCCTTGTTCAGCCACAACTCTGAGAAACATATAATATTACAGTTCTTCAGGTCCCATTAATAGGATACTCTCGAACGGAGCTCGTCCACGTTGTTCTAATTCGCCAATAGAATGGCGGTTTATTTGCTCACCAATGTAGTCTCATCAGGTTACCGGCTCATTTGCCTCTCTTGGGCCGTCGCTTCCTCTTTTGAGTCTCGCTAATTAGGGTCTAGAGTAGGCAGAACGTCCAGAGCTCGTTGAAGTAGAAATGTTCATCCACATCCAGGTTAATGATCACTGTTCTGATGTCCAGAAGCTGTTTCTGGTCATAGGAAAAGATGGCAGAGACATTATGTACAAAATAAGTTATGATCTCAAAATATTTTAAAAGCAGATTTGATCAGGAGCCCATAAAATGGCTGCTATCCACTGCAGTGCCATCTTATTGTCTAAACATTGCTCCCAATGTTTAAGTAGGCCTACTCCCTCTTATCAATGTTCTTGAAGTTGAACACTTGCGCGCGCACACACACACTCAAGTACTGTTAAAGCTTCAGATATTCTAAATTAGTGTTCTCCCATTTTCTGATTGGAGGGTTGACTATTGGAAAAAATAACTGGCTATACGCATACAAAGAACAAAGAGCTTTTGAACCTGTCCAACAATGTTATGAATTCCACAGAAGACAATAACAACAGATCAGCAAAGTCTGAATTAAAGTAAAATATAATATAGCTATTAGATCTAGCCTAGGCTACTTATCCATGTTTTTTAGTTTTTTTTTAGGGGGTATATCAGCATTAATATTGCAGATAGATTGTAACTTCCATCAATGTAATTGTCTGCATCACTTCCAATCCCCCATATGTTTTTTTTTCTTCTAGCATATATACATATATATGTATATATACATATACACATACATACACATATATACATACATACATATCCTTAAAAAAAAAAATATATATATATATCCCTTTATTACTTTCCAACCCCACCATCCCCTCCCTAATTGGAGTAAACTAGTGAACAACAATGCTTAGGCCTCTACTTCATGCTTATACATACTATATACATTTTATGGACACAGTCACTAATTATATTTTGTTTGTTTTTACTCCTGAACTTCCTCCGATCATTTTCATGATGTCCATCTGGTATGCTTCTATATGCCATATCTTTCTAACTATAGTATTTGATCCCCTGCTGATTTTGTATGTTTGCCCACTGACAAAGACATGATCAGTCTATAATTTTAATGGTAGGTTTATTTGAACAGTGAGAGACAGAATAAAAACAAAAAAATCCAGAAAAACGCATGTCAAATATGTTATAAATTGATTTGCATTTTAATGAGGGAAATAAGTATTTGACCCCTCTGCAAAACATTACTTAGTACTTGGTGGCAAAACCCTTGTTGGCAATCACAGATGTCAGACGTTTCTTGTAGTTGGCCACCAAGTTTGCACACATCTCAGGAGGGATTTTGTCCCACTCCTCTTTGCAGATCTTCTCCAAGTCATTAAGGTTTCGAGCCTGACGTTTGGCAACTCGAACCTTCAGCTCCCTCCACAGATGTTCTATGGGATGAAGGTCTGGAGACTGGCTAGGCCACTCCAGGACCTTAATGTGCTTCTTCTTGAGCCACTCCTTTGTTGCCTTGGCCGTGTGTTTTGGGAGGTTCTCACCCATCGTCCCTTTGATGCGGTGAAGTTGTCCTACCCCTTAGCAGAAAAACACCCCCAAAGCATAATGTTTCCACCTCCATGTTTGACGGTGGGGATGGTGTTCTTGGGGTCATAGGCAGCATTCCTCCTCCTCCAAACACGGCGAGTTGAGTTGATGCCAAAGAGCTCGATTTTGGTCTCATCTGACCACAACACTTTCACCCAGTTCTCCTCTGAATCATTCAGATGTTCATTGGCAAACTTCAGACGGCCCTGTATATGTGCTTTCTTGAGCAGGGGGACCTTGCGGGCGCTGCAGGATTTCAGTCCTTCACGGCGTAGTGTGTTACCAATTGTTTTCTTGGTGACTATGGTCCCAGCTGCCTTGAGATCATTGACAAGATCCTCCCGTGTAGTTCTGGGCTGATTCCTCACCGTTCTCATGATCATTGCAACTCCACGAGGTGAGATCTTGTATGGAGCCCCAGGCCGAGGAAGATTGACAGTTATTTTGTTTTTCTTCCATTTGCAAATAATCGCACCATCTGTTGTCACCTTCTCACCAAGCTGCTTGGCGATGGTCTTGTAGCCCATTCCAGCCTTGTGTAGGTCTACAATCTTGTCCCTGACATCCTTGGAGAGCTCTTTGGTCTTGGCCATTGTGGAGAGTTTGGAATCTGATTGATTGATTGCTTCTGTGGACAGGTGTCTTTTATACAGGTAACAAGCTGAGATTAGGAGCACTCCCTAGCAATATATGCTTAATCGCATTTGTGGTCACTTTTGAGAATGGTGTTGACCTGCAAATGGAACATTCACTCTTATAGCCTACTGCGGTGTGCGCATCGCTGCGCTTATAATGTTAAGAAATAGCCTAACAGTTTATCAACATTTTAAGCTAAACGTTCTCATCTGTTGCGTCTGGCTCATTGCTTAAAAAAAACATTTGATGCTAGTATTTGTATTAATTTGGGATCTATCGCATCCCACAACTGTCCCACACTATGTTTGGAATATTTGACGAAAAGTAAATGTGGACATTTCTTCCAATATCTTCAATATGCTCCTCAGAATTGGATAAGGACGCGTGTAGTTGTGTCCCCGATGTGACATGATGGAGAGCCATGTGAGTGAGAGTTGATTCGGCATGCAGCCGGGAGAAGGGAATTATAATTATTATATTCAGTCCAAGGGCACGACGGCCACTGGCCGCCAAAGGCATGGATTATTTTAGGGGGCATTAAGGCCACACAAAGGGGGTGCAGCCGGGAAATTCGAGGCATTATCAAGTGCTTGTCAAATTGTGAATGAGAGAGTGATGAAGTGTGTCCAGCCTGCGCAGAAAAACTAAGCAGAGCTCATGCCTTTCATGCAACTTTTTTCAAATCATCATCAGAGTCTCATCATGCAGCCTTAGAATGTATTAAAAATAAAAATATATAGCCCAACATTTGTATCACAACTAAAGTTACATAAATAACTCTAAATTATGCATATATGAGTTTCTTTGTTAACCGCTTCAATTGTATTCTTCATACTATAAAATAATGCCACGGAATTCTAAGCAAATCTTGTCTGCTAAATGAACTAGTATAGCCCACAGCCATATGGCATAGCCAGATCAGGGCCTAATATAAGGACAACTCAGAGTATGCTATTCTGTTCTTCTGAAAAAGACTACATTTTCTTCATATCATGTTTCTTTAGACCTGTCTAAAATAAATAATTGATTAATTGTGATGGTGTAGACTATATTACATGGATTTATTATACTTTTTTAAAGGTAGATGTTCCAAAGGTCTGCATCAGTGGCTTGTAGGCTATGCATGGAAGCCAGGAGATGCTAAATGTGGTTATGTTAATTATGGTCATTTATCGTGAGACCGGCAGCTTTTTGCTTGACAATCACCGGCTGACAAAAATGTAATGACTGCCACAGCTCTAATCTCAACCCACCCAGTTCATATTCATTATATAGATAGGCACGCTTTATCTTGTCAGAGCGTGTTATTTGTTGTGCTTAAAAGGGTCCGTGCAGTGAAGAAATGGAGATGCAATTAACAGATGAAAAATATTACAGAATTATACAGATGAAGGATCTTAATTTGACCCAGTTTGCTACAGCAGGAAAATAATCCTGCAGCAACAGGAAATGTGAATTATTATGTGCATTATAATTAATGGAATTTTTTTGTAGGGGTTGATACATTTGACTTTAGGGCAAATCAAGTCTAAAATGTTTAAGTGGAAATTACTAACTTTAAAAGTCTTTTTAAACCTTGAATACACTACAAGTTTGCATTTCCTGCTGTGCAGGAACATTCTCATCAACAAAATAGTGATCAAATTAAGATCTTACTTGTTTCTTTTGTGCCAACATTTCACCCTCACAACAAAAACAAAGTTAACTTAAACTGGAAACTTTATCTTTATTTGAATTTTTCCAATTAAGGTCAAGGTTAACTATAGATTTGTCAGATTATGCCTCTTTCCACATGTATTCTACAATACAAAATAAAATAATAATGGAACTTTTCAAAGTAAAGGACAATCAGAAGAGTTAACTTGGAACCATCTATTATGTGGCCTACTGTATGTGAGACATCAAGGGCTTGGTTCTCAATTGAACAGGGCTCATTCTGACAAAATTGCTTTGAACCAATACCCGACAATTAAGTGAATCCACACACACTCAAATTAAAGGATTTACTAAGGCGCTGGGGAAAGGGGGACAAAGAGAATCAGCTCACCAGTGGCGGTCGGTGACGTTTAAGATGAGTAAGGACGATTATTTATGAGCATGGCCTTATTTCTATTACAGCATATTGGATGACTGCCATTCATATTCCATTCACCCAGCTCAATGTAACATTGATAAGTTTAGGCTACTAGATGATACTCAAATTTTCCCTATAACCATCATGAGGTTACTACAACCTAGCCTATGAATGAAAGTTTACAACGTAGGTGCACAAGTCGAGAGAAATTGGAGTAATCAAGGTGACAGACATTGACACATTCAATACCGCCTTGCACACTCTTGCACAACACATCTGCGGTCTGTGATCAGGCAAAAAAAATTTTACACTACACACAGCCTACATCGTTGTCACCATATTAGCTAACGTCATAATCAACATAGCTACTAGAACTAACGTGTTAGTAAAACCGCTACAATCATGCAGTACAGTGTACAGTCAGCAAGCAGTTTAGCAGTTACACCGGCGGGCCCCGGTGACAATACATTTATAAAACCAAAAGCTTACCTTGACTTGGAAGAGTTCCAGTATTGGATAGCCATAGCCAGCCAGCTAACATAGCATCCCTCTCTGTTTGAGCCCAGTGTTTGAGTAGGTAAACTAGCTAGCTGCATTCGCTAGCTAAGTAAGTGAAAGCGAAAGTGGAAAGAAAATACAATGAAATATAGCTAGCTCTCCCTCTCTCTCTCTCTCTCTCTCTCGCTTCTCCTTCATTTTTGAAACAATGTATTTGTTCAAAACTGTTCAACTATTGTCTTTCTCTCTCTTTGAGTCAACTACTCACCACATTTTATGCACTGCAGAGCAAGCTAGCTGTAGCTTATGCTTTCAGTACAAGATTCATTCTCTGATCCTTTGATTGGGTGGACAACATGTCAGTTCATGCTGCAAAATGTGCGAATTGCTATATGCTCAAAATTGCTTTGTGGTTTGAGGAGAACACTTACATTTTGTGAAGGCGGAGATGAGTGGCCGAGACCGAGGCGCACGTTGACAACAGTGGATGCATCAATTCAGGCTACAAGTATAAGCCTAAAGACAATCGCAGAATGTCATCACAATACATGTAGGTGTTTTGTAATAGATGTCTCTTTCCATTCATCAAATTGCGGGTGCACAGTGAACTGTTGGGGTTTGGATGCTGAAATTATTTTGTGAGTGTACAAATGGACGCGGGTAAATGATTGTTTGACAATCAGATAACAACATCATGACTGGTTGTGTTTATGCCACATTAAAATGCATATGTCCTTAAGGCTAGAGGAAGCTTTCCCTAAAGTAAATTGAATTAAATTGCCAAAATTATATAGCATAATTAGCTTACTACTGTCTATACAGAAATAGCCTACCTAATTCAAAATAGGCTACTACACCAGAAAGCATGATTTGGCCACAGAGGATCAGTAGCTTCTTATCCGTTGTTTACAAAGATTGGAGTAAAACAAGCTTCTATTTTGGGTTCTGATGGGATACGACAGTTGACTTAAGCTCATGAGGTATATATAAGTTATATTCTTCAAAGTCAATGGTTATATATCATTAATTTATAAGTCCAACATTGGATGTATCAATTAAGGATTCTATCTTTAAACATTTCATTCCTGAGAGGCATACAGTAATGGTTGAACATATTCCTGGTAAACACCAGGTATGAACAGTGACTACAGGCACACGTTGACAACAGTGGATGCATCAATTCAGGCTACAAGTATAAGCCTAAAGACAATCGCAGAATGTCATTACATTTAACATATTTAGCAGATGCTCTTATCCAGAGCTACTTACAGGAGCAATTAGGGTTAAGTGCCTTGCTCAAGGGCACATTGACAGATTTTTCACCTAGTCGGCTCGGGGATTAGAACCAGAGACCTTTTGATTACTGGCACAACACTCTTAACCACTAAGCTACCTGCCACCCCAATTACAATACATGTAGGTGTTTTGTAATAGATGTCTCTTTCCATTCATCAAATTGCGGGTGCACAGTGAACTGTTGGGGTTTGGATGCTGAAATTATTTTGTGAGTGTACAAATAGACGCGGGTAAATTATTGTTTAACAACATCATGACTGGTTGTGTTTATGCCACATTAAAAGGCATATGTCCATTAGGCTAGAGGATGCTAAGCTTTCCCTAAAGTAAATTGAATTAAATTGCCAAAATTATATAGCATAATTAGCTTACTCCTGTCTATACAGAAATAGCCTACATAATTCAAAATAGGCTACTACACCAGAAAGCATGATTTGGCCACAGAGGATCATTAGCTTCTTATCCTCGGTGAGTGTGCATATTCACTGTCTTTGTCATTGGGTCATTGCCACTTTTGTTTGTTTTTGGACAATAATTTCCTCCTCTAGGTTAGATGGACATCATATTGTATTTGTTTCTCCCCTTTTGGTAGGCCAATTATATGTACCAGACAACATCGTTTTTATTGATCTGTTTGTCAGTGTCAGCAGAGTAGGCTACCCTGTAATTTTGGTAGTATAAAATAAATGTGTGTGTGCACTTGGGTGTCCTGTGCTAGTCAGAAATTAAATCTACTTTCACCCCTGATTATAAGAAGCCCTACCTGCACACGGTCCAAATCTCTTCACACCACTTGTGCAGAATCTATTTAAATAGCAAACAGTTGTATAGGTCACACTTTATTTGGATAGTCTACTGTATCTGTAGATGCTCTACAGATGGTCATACTATAGTATATTTTATCTTCTCCTGTGCTGCGGCACCATCTTTTTATGGATGGAGGAGAGAAATAATAGATACATATGTAAACACTCTCTGCCTCTGATCTGAGTGCTTAGAATGTCTATCAAACAGAATGACAGTTTGATGCTGTTAATCCCAATACAGAGGGAGAGGGAGAGGGAGAGGAGATGTCAGAGGGAGGACAAAATCGCCATGACAAGACATCTTGACATTGACATCATGTTTTTACTCTTGCTCCCTTGACAAACAAGGAAGCCGAATGAAACCAATCATTTTGTCATTCAGGAATACCTGATTAGGAAATATATATATATGTCCTGATATAAAATAGATGGTATAATTATAACCTTTCATCTGACTGTAAGCACGGGGCTGTTGGCTACACAGGATCTAATGTTCTTGATGGCAATGTACACCGTACTGCTCCAGCAGAGAGCGAGAGAAGAGGAGTAGTTGAACAGGGCAATAAGAGGAAATTCACCTTTAATTAGTCCAGATTCAGAATACATGGCAACATACTGATCTGTGAAAGGTTAGGGCAGTGTAGGCACTCGATTGGCAGCATGTTATCCAATATTGATAATTTCAGCTGTAAAATGCTGAAACGTGCATGCTTTAACCCCTATTCCCTGACTACTGCCCTGGTTCAGAACCTAATGTACGTAGGATAAATCATGCTAACTTAACCAAATGTAAATAAAAAATAAACTGACGTCTGTGCCCAGTTGGTCTGGTGGAGTCACTGGTAGGAGAGTATGTGTGTGGGAGTGGGAGGGTCAGTGGGGTGAGTGTTAAGTGTGTGGGATGGATGGAACGAGAGCTGTATGCTTACCTCTGCCTGTACTGCATTGCTGCAGTTTGTCGCTGTATATAGTCTCCTTCATGTACGCTCTCTTCCTGCAGAAAAGAATCAGCAAAAGACAGTCATGTAACCATATCTGACAATATAACTGCACTGTATTAAAGCTAAAAATCCTTAATTGAAACAACAACAAAGTGGTCACCCTGCCTCTGATTTGGTAAAAAGCTGATGGGTGGGCCTGGAGAAATGTAACCACTCTTAAATTCATTCACAGACCTATGGATGCAAGGACATATATCAAAATGATAGTTTTAACCATGTTTTAAGGCTATACAGTGTTTGTTTACATTTACATTGTTTACAAAGATTGGAGTAAAACAAGCTTCTATTTTGGGTTCTGATGGGATACGACAGCTGACTTAAGCTCATGAGGTATATATAAGTTATATTCTTCAAAGTCAATGGTTATAAATCATTAATTTATAAGTCCAACATTGGATGTATCAATTAAGGATTCTATCTTTAAACATTTCATTCCTGAGAGGCATACAGTAATGGTTGAACATATTCCTGGTAAACACCAGGTATGAACAGTGACTACAGGTGTAGGATCTTAATTTGATCACTTTTGTTGCTGTGCCGCAGGAAATGCAGATGTGCTTCTTGATTTACATGAATTCAATGAAAACCCACACTAACACATGGTTATATTAACAGTATTGCCCTTTTCATGTAGCCTACTTTTGCCCAGTTAATTGCCTAATCACTGATCAAGCAACATTGTGGACTAATTTAAACATTCAAATCCTGTTGCTGCAGAATTATTTTGCTACAACAATACTGATCAAATTAAGATCCTACATCAGTAAATGCTTGTTACCTGCTGCAGACGATGGAGATGGCGACCAAGGACACCAGGAAGACCACTCCTGCAGCCGCTGAGCCTGCAATTAGAGGCAGCTGTTCCCTCAGCTCTGACTTATACTCATCTGCACAGCACACACAGACCGAGAGAGAGAGAGAGAGAGTTAAGGGTGATATAAAAGATAAGGGAGGGGAGAAATCATATCAAATCAAATGTTATTTGCCACATGGGCCGACTACAACAGGTGTAGACCTTACAGTGAAATGCTTACTTAGAGAAGAGAAGAGAGGAAAGGAGAGAAGCCTTTACTAGCTCTGTGTGGCTGTGGGGAATACACAGACATGTGGGCTAGTATCTGTGCAGACAGTCCCTCAGAGTTGACACGTTGCTTCCTGACACAGCTAATCCCCTAACACATTCAATAGGAGTCAAAAGAACGCCTGCTAATCTCATCACAAATGCTCTATTACGTGTCAGAGGGAGAGTTGAGAGGTAAACAGAAACAGAAACTCAGCAAATAAAGAAACGTCCTCTCACTGTCAACTGCGTTTATTTTCAGCAAACTTAACATGTGTAAATATTTGTATGAACATAACAAGATTCAACAACTGAGACATCAACTGAACAAGTTCAACAGACATGTGACTAACAGAAATGGAACAATGTGTCCCTGAACAAAAGGGGGGTCAAAATCAAAATCAACAGTCAGTATCTGGTGTGGCCACCAGCTGCATGAAGTACTGCAGTGTACAGGCCTCAGTGTAACGCTCATTCCTTTGACGATAAACGCAAATCCGACCATCACCCCTGGTGAGACTGCGACTCGTCAGTGAAGAGCACTTTTTGCCAGTCCTGTCTGGTCCAGCGACGGTGGGCTTGTGCCCATAGGCGACGTTGTTGCCGGTGATGTCTGGTGAGGACCTGCCTTACAACAGGCCTACAAGCCCCCAGTCCAGCCTCTCTCAGCCTATTGCGGACAGTCTGAGCACTGTTGGAGGGATTGTGCGTTCCTGGTGTAACTCGGGCAGTTGTTGTTGCCATCCTGTACCTGTCCCGCTGGTGTGATGTTCGGATGTACCGATCCTGTGCAGGTGTTGTTACACGTGGTCTGCCACTGCGAGGACGATCAGCTGTCCGTCCTGTCTCCCTGTAGCGCTGTCTTAGGCGTCTCACAGTACGGACATTGCAGTTTATTGCCCTGGCCACATCTGCAGTCCTCATGCCTCCTTGCAGCATGCCTAAGGCACATTCACGCAGATGAGCAGGGACCCTGGGCATCTTTCTTTTGGTGTTTTTCAGAATCAGTAGAAAGGCCTCTTTAGTGTCCTAAGGGTTCATAACTGTGACCTTAATTGCCTACCGTCTGTAAGCTGTTATTGTCTTAACGACCGTTCCACAGGTGCATGTTCATTAATTGTTCATGGTTCATTGAACAAGCATGGGAAACAATGTTTAAACCCTTTACAATGAAGATCTGTGATGTTATTTGGAATTTTACGAATTATCTTTGAAAGACAGGGTCCTGAAAAAGGGACGTTTCTTTTTTTGCTGAGTTTATATCGATAAATATTGTGTTTTTAATGAACAGCATCCCTTTTCATATTCTGCTGATATCATATGCAGGGTTCTCCCCAAAGAATGTAAGATTGGCACTGCGTCACCTTGTGGACAGCTGCGCCACTATGTAAAAACATTATATATAATAAAAAAATTAATAACTTTATTTGTTATAATTTAAGGCTCTAGATTGCAGGAAATGGTGGTTACAGGAGTCCAAAAGAGCACCGCCCCCCTCCTGGATCTCTCCCGCGGCCGTACTCAGTAGTAACACCTTGTTTTTTTAAAACTGGAGAGAACCCTGATGTGGGTTATAGTTGTATAATATTTTGTGGGAGCTTTCAAAATAGCTCCTAGTGATAAATATATACATGTTTTACTTATTTTGGTGCAGTATTTGCACAAAAGTCTTATTTTTGTTAACTTTTTATTGGGTTAAAAAGTGTTATTGTCCCTGACCATGACTGGAAAACTTTTCCAAGACTGATGACTCAACTATTTGGGGGGAAACGGATGCTGCTGTAAACCCAAGTCTTCCGCAGGCACTGCTGCTAGAGATTCCTGTTAATAAACTACTCCACACTGTGAGCAGGCAGGGGCTCTCTGTTGGCTGCTTTCCTACACTACACTATGCAGCTGTGCCACTCACTATGGCTAACACCTCAAGTGTGCCATTTCCACAAACAAATGGAAGTAGTCAGATGGTAGGTGTAGACAACCCTTACAGTCCCTCTCCTGAACAGTAACTCACAGCCCCCTCTAACTCTTAAAACATGTAGCCTACCTACCCTCAACTCTGCCTGACTCCCTGACCCTGTAGAGAGCAGAGGTAGGGGAGGGGTCCCCATTGTTTACCGGCTACTCTGTTTGCACCCCTGCAGCTCTCCAGTTACATGCCACACACAGTGACCTCTGATTGAGACATTAGACTGCCCATCACCACCTTTGACCCTGCCCACCTGCATATCCTCAGGTCATCTGAGTCTCCTGAGTGGCGCAGTGGTCTAAGGCACTGCATCGCAGTGCTAGCTGTGCCACTAGAGATCCTGGTTCGAATCCAGGCTCTGTCGCAGCCGGCCGCGACCGGGAGACTCACGGGCGGCGCACAATTGGCCTAGCGTTGTCCAGGGTAGGGGAGGGAATGGCCGGCAGGGATGTAGCTCAGTTGATAGAGCATGGCGTTTGCAACGCCAGGGTTGTGGGTTCGATTCCCACGGGGGACCAGTATGAAAAAAAATATATACTAATAAATATATATGTATTCACTAACTGTAAGTCACTCTGGATAAGAGCGTCTGCTAAATGACTAAAATGTAAATCTGTCCAATAGGCAGGTGGAACCAGGACAAGTCTCAGTCTTCAGCAAGCATTGGCACTGACCTACTTAAATGCTCTGTACTGGGATAGTGCACTTTATGTCTGGGTGTACTGTAAGCTTGTATTTAACTGTCTGATAGCCATTCCTGCCATAGGCCTTAAGATGGCCGCCGGCCAGTGTTGTTGTTATTGTTACGCAAGCTAAGATGGCGGCCCCCATGGCCTTATCCAACATGGCTTCTGTTTACGTATTAGCATTGTTAGCCACACAGCATGCTAATCCACTACCACTAATGGTGCTGCTCATTATATTATTGCTATGTTAGGCTATGGCCTTCGGCTAGCCTAGCCTAACCTAGCATGCTAATTTATTACCTATGATAGCTGCTATTGTCTATATATATATATATATATATATATATATATATATATATATATATATATATATATATATATTGCTTTACTGTGTGCTATGTTAGCTATAATAGCCAATACTGTTAGCTTCGCTAGTTGCCCTGTACATACTGTGTTCTGTGTTAAGCCTAATAGGATATTATGCTAATACCTGTTACCTGCTGTATGCTATGCCATGTTCATTGCTGCTATATCGTTATATAGCTATGCTATTATCGCTAGCCTATGCTACATAGCTACTAGCCATCACTGTTATTACTGTTGTGTAATACATTCCCCTTTCTGTTCCATTACAGAAACCACTATCATTTTCACTATTCACTACCATCAGTCCTCTTCCTGTTTGCTATGTGTGTGTGCCTATCTTGAGTGTGGCAATAAATGTGTGTTCTGTACACCTCTCTTGCTGGTCATTTCCGTCCTCTTACCAGGACGCTGGGACAGTTGCAACTATATCTAAACCAGCACCAGTAGGTGGCGCTCTTTTTCAGTAGGAAACACTTTAATCCGGACGCAGTTTTGGAATATGTACTGCATCTTAAAAATAAATGTTAATATCAAGAGAATATGTGCTTTAGCAAATATATTCACCATCTGCTCTGCGTCGACACACACCTTTATTGCAGTAATGCCCAGTTATCTGGGAAATGTTTGAATTTATTACTATACTATGTCCAACCTCCCACACTAAGTCCACAGACACAAAGACCCCGATGGCATGATGGTGTCACACACACAGACAGACAGAACCTACCATCTGTCAGGGTTTGGAAGAACTGCTTGCTGCTGTATTTGCCGAAGCCTGCCACCGTCCTGGCACGGACCTGTACCATGTACATGATGCCTGGCCTCAGGCCCTCCACACGGGCAGTGTTGGTCTGGCTGCGCACCATGGTCGAATTCAACTCAGTGTGGTCCTGTAACAGACAGCGAGAGATGGAAAAAGAGGAGAAAGAGATAGAGAATATTACATCTGCTCATCACGCAGGCCCTGAAGCCTTCAGGCGGTGTAGTGGAGTAACACACCTCGAGTCAACCCATCATCCCAATTCATACAGTACATAATACCCTGTGGACTTAGATAACAACATTTCCTTGGCCACTTTTCCTCGTTATGTTTGTGTGTAAGATTATACTGGATGGTGGATTTCCACATTGGCCTCCACTGTTGCACTCTTTATACAGCCATAGAGGGGCTTGGACTAGGCCAATGGGAATTAAGTATATCATTTTTGAAATATTTTAATTGGGCCACATAAAACCAGAAATAGGTACAAGGAGCAATGCATGGGAGGTGTTGAGAGAAAATCCCCACATTATATCTTTCCTCTATCATGCTGCAGCATATCGGTAACTGATCCTGGTTTTAGAATCCATGCATAGAGGTATTCATCATCAATCATCAACCGGGAGTTACCACACACTTATCTCCTTTCAGATTACTGGCTCATCACAGCACACCTTTTCACTGGCATTGTGTGTGCTTAGAGAGTGCATGGCATTTGCTTTTCTTTCTCTGTTTACTTTCTTCCCTCTCTGTCTGTCTATCTCCACAGACTCTTCCCTCAGTGGAGGGATGAGAGCAAACAGGCGCAGGAGGTGGAAAAACACTGAGATGTGTCCAGGTTAGCCTACGACCAGAATGAAGGGATATAGGAAAAATAGCTTGTGTGAGATTTGGAGAGCATTCATCTCTTTGTGTACTGTACACCTGAGTGTATATACCACCGGTGGCTGGTGGCACCTTAATTGGGGAGGACGGGCTCAAAGTACCACTATGTAAAAGATACTGAAAGTAGCAGGCAAAATGTGTCCCGTTTTTATGCACACCAGCAGACCTAGCCTGAAATACAAATAGCAAGTCACATTCTCACTAAACACTGAACATGTACATACCACAGGAGGCTGCTGAGGGGAGGACGGCTCCTAGTAATGGCTGGAACAGAATAAATGGAATGGTACCAAACACATGGTTTCCATGTGGTTAATACCATTCCATTTACTCCATTGCTAGGAGCCGTCCTCCCCTCAGCAGCCTCCTGTGGTATTTACATTTACATTTACGTAATTTAGCTGACGCTCTTATCCAGAGCGACTTACAGTTAGTGCATACATTTTTATTTTCATACTGGCCCCCCGTGGGAAACGGACCCACAACCCTGGCGTTAAAAACGCCATGCTCTATCAACTGAGCTACCTCCCTGCCTGCCATTCCCTCCCCTACCCTGGACAACGCTGGGCCAATTGTGCACCGCCCCATTGGTCTCCCGGTTGCGGCCGGCTACAGCAGAGACTGGATTTGAACCAGGATCTTTAGTGGCACAGCTAGCACTGCAATGCAGTGCCTTAGACCACTGCGCCACTCGGGAGGCCTGTACATGTTCAGTGTTTAGCATGTGTTTAGTAAGTGTTTAGTGAGAATGTGACTTGGTATTTGTATTTCAGGCTAGGTCTGCTGGTTTGCATAAAAACGGGACACATTTTGTCTGCTACTTTCAGTATCTTTTACATAGTGGTACTTTATACCAGGAAAGATTTGTGCGAACACAGCCGACCCACAGAGACACAGGGAGGAAGGGAGAGCTCTCCTCAGCTAATGGAGATGCTGACCTTCCTCTATCAGAAGAAAAACACTGAGCCGAAATGAGATGCAACTAAAACCCTGAAATATAGCTGCTCCTTACAGATGTACAATCTTAATTTGATAACTATTTTGTTGCAGATAATTTTTCTGCACAGCAGGAACTGCAAACCTTTAGTGTATTTAAGGTTTAAAAAGGCATCTAAAGTTTGACATTTCCACTTTAAAATGTCAGACTTGATTTGCCCTAAGGGTAAAGGTATCAACTCCTACAACATTTTTTCCATTAATTATAATCCACATAACAATTCACATTTCCTGTTGCTTCAGGATTATTTTCCTGCTGTAGCAAACTGGCTCAAATTAAGATCCTACATCTGTACACTCTTAGAAGAAAATGTGTTATCTAGAACCTCAAAGGGTGTCACGGATTCAGCCGAGGCTGCTCCTCCTCCTTGCTCGGGCAGGCTTCGGCGTTCGTCGTCACCGGAGTACTAGCTGCTACCGATCTTTGTTTCTGTGTTCTACTTGTTTTGTCTTCATTGTACACACCTGGTTCCCATTATGTCTATGATTTGTTCCCTATTTAACCCTCTGGCTCCCACTGTGTTGTGTGCGTGTTTGTTCTCTGTTTGGTGTTATCGACTGGTGAGCGGGATTGTCCTCCCTGCGTGGAGTTTATGTTCATTTGTTATTTACGAGTAAAGTACGTTGTCTACTAGCTCTGTGTCTTGCAGCTACACACTGACGCCTGACAGAAACACACACCTCAAATGGAGTCAGCAGGTACATTCATTCCTTCCGGATCAGTGGTGGAACGCGTCCAACAGCAGGCGACCATGAAACAGACTCTCGGCACAGCAATGGAGCGCGTGTTGAACACCATGGAGCGATGGGAGAGAGGGGGTTTTCCTACACCTCCTCCAACTACACAGCAACCCACACCGCTGTCCACCACTTCGTCACCTGGGTCCAGTGGGATTCGGCTCTCGCTCCCGAGGGCGTACGATGGTACAGCTTCCGGGTGCCAGGGTTTTCTGCTCCAGGTAGAGCTCTACCTGGCTACCATCCACCCGGCTCCCTCGGGATACGAGAGCATGTCCGCCCTCATCTCCTGTCTGTCGGGGAGAGCGCTCGAGTGGGCCAACGCCGAGTGGGGAGGAATAGACGCGGCGTCGGTGCGCTATGAAGATTTCACCCACCGCTTCCGGGCGGTATTCGATCATCCACCGGAGGGGAGAGCGGCGGGGGAACGTCTGTTCCACCTCAGACAGGGGAAGAGGAGCGCACAGGACTTCGCACTGGACTTCAGGACCCTGGCTGCCAGTGCGGGATGGAATGAGAGGGCCCTGATTGACCACTACCGATGCAGCCTACGGGAGGACATTCGTCGGGAGCTGGCCTGCAGGGATACCACCCTTAACCTGGACCAGCTGGTGGATATGTCGATAAGGCTGGATAACCTGTTGGCGACCCGCGGACGTCTGGATCAGAATCCGTCCATTCCATCCCCCAGCACCTCCGACCCTACACCGATGGAGCTCGGAGGTGCTGCTCTCAGGGAGACCGGCAGGGGGGCCGTCTCCTGCACCAACTGTGGCCGCAGAGGACACACTGCTGGTCGGTGCTGGGGAGGGTCCTCAAGGAGTCGAGGCAGCAGACAGAGCACTGGTGGACTGTCCCAGGTGAGTAGGCACCCGACTCACCCAGAGCTCCCTGTTGCGCACATGTGTATTGACATCGAATTTCCGGAGTTTTCCCCGCATTCATACACAAAAAAAGAATGTATGCATGCATGACTAAGTCACTTTGGATAAAAGCATCTGCTAAATGGCATATTATTATATTATTATTATATTATTCCCAGCATAAGGCGCTCGTAGATTCAGGTGCAGCTGGGAACTTTATTCATCGTAAGTTTTCCCGTAGTTTAGGGATTCCTATTGTTCCTGTTGATGTGCCCTTCCCTGTACATGCTTTAGATAGTCACCTTTTAGAGTCAAGCCTGATTAGGGAGGTCACAGCTCCACTCTGGATGAAAACGCAGGAGGGTCATGAGGAGACAATTAGTCTCTTTCTGATTGATTCTCCTGTGTTTCCAGTGGTTTTGGGGCTTCCCTGGTTAACCTCTCATGACCCCACGATTTCATGGCAACAGAGGGCTCTCAAGGGATGGTCACCTCAGTGCTCGGGGAAGTGTGTAGGTGTTTCCATAGGTGCAACTACGGTGGAAAGTCCAAACCTGGTCTCCACTATGCACATTCCCCCCAAATATGCCGATTTGGCTCTCGCCTTCTGTAAAAAGAAGGCGACTCAATTACCACCCCATCGACAGCGGGTTTGTGCGATAAATCTCCAGGTAGGCGCTGTACTTGCCCAGAGTCACGTGTATCCTCTGTCACAGGAAGAGACGGCTGCTATAGAAACATATGTCTCCGAATCTCTGGGACAGGGATACATTCGGCATTCCAACTCACCTGTCTCCTCTAGTTTATTTTTTGTGAAGAAGAAGGATGGAGGTTTACGCCCGTGCATTGACTACCGTGGTCTCAATCAGATCACTGTTAAGTACAGTTATCCACTACCTCTCATTGCTAGTATGACGGAGTCATTGCACGGGCGCGCTTCTTCACTAAATTGGATCTCAGGAGCACGTACAACCTGGTGCGTATCCAGGAGGGAGATGAGTGGAAGACAGCATTTAGTACCACATCTGGGCACTATGAGTACCTCGTCATGCCGTACGGGTTGATGAATACTCCATCAGTCTTCTAATCCTTTGTTGATGAGATTTCCAGGGACCTGCACGGACAGGGTGTAGTGGTGTATATAGATGACATTCTCATATACTCTGCTACACGAGCCGAGCATGTGTCCCTGGTGCGCAAGGTGCTTGGTCAACTGTTGGAACATGACCTGTACGTCAAGGCGGAGAAATGTCTGTTCTTTCAAAAGTCCGTCTCCTTCCTAGGGCACCTCCTGTCCGCGTCAGGGGTGGAGATGGAGATTGACCGCATTTCGGCCATGCGTAATTGGCCGACTCCAACCACGGTTAAGGAGGTGCAACGATTCTTAGGGTTTACCAACTACTACCGGAGGTTTATCCGGGGTTTTGGTCAGGTAGCGGCTCCCATTACCTCCTTGCAGAAGGGGGGACCGGTGCGACTGCAGTGGTCAGCTGAGGCGGACAGGGCTTTTGGTCACCTGAAGGACCTGTTTACCTCGGCTCCAGTGCTGGCTCATCCGGATCCCTCCTTGGCATTCACAGAGGTGGACGCGTCCGAGGCTGGGATAGGAGCTGTACTGTCTCAGCGCTCGGGTACGCCACCAAAGCTCCGCCCCTGTGCTTTCTTTTCGAAGAAGCTCAGCCCGGCGGAGCGCAACTATGATGTGGGGGACCGTGAGCTGTTAGCTGTGGTTAAGGCTCTGAAAGCGTGGAGGCATTGGCTTGAGGGGGCTAAACACCCTTTCCTCATTTTGAATGACCACCGCAATCTGGAGTTCATCCGGGCGGCGAGGAGACTGACCCTGGCCAGGCAAGGTGGGCCATGTTTTTCACCCGTTTTGTGTTCACCCTTTCTTACAGACCAGGTTCCCAGAACACTAAGGCAGACGCTCTGTCCCGACTGTATGACACAGAGGTGAGGTCGATGGAGCCCACTCCCATACTTCCGGCTTCATGTCTGGTGGCACCGGTGGTGTTGGAGGTTGACGCGGACATCGAGCGGGCGTTACGTACAGAGCACACTCCCCCCCCGTTGTCCAGAGGGTTGTATGTACGTGCCGTTAGATGTCCGCGATCGATTGATCTATTGGGCTCACACGTCACTCTCCTCTGGTCATCCTGGCATCGGTCGGACAGTGCACTGTCTTAGTGGGAAGTACTGGTGGCCCACTTTAGCTAAGGACGTGAGGGTTTATGTTTCCTCCTGCTCGGTGTGCGCCCAGTGTAAGGCACCTAGACACCTGCCCAGAGGGAAATTACAACCCCTACCCGTTCCACAACGGCCGTGGTCCCACCTATCGGCGGATTTCGTTACGGACCTTCCCCCATCACAAGGGAACACCACAATCTTGGTCGTTGTGGATCGGTTTTGTAAGTCCTGCCATCTCATTCCTCTGCCCGGTCTCCCTACGACCCTACAGACTGCGGAGGCCCTATTTACACACGACCTCCAGCACTACGGGGTACCTGAGGATATAGTGTCTGATCGGGGTTCCCAGTTCACCTCAAGGGTCTGGAGGGCGTTCATGGAACGTCTGGGGGTCTCGGTCAGCCTGACCTCAGGGTTTCACCCCGAGAGTAATGGGCAGGTGGAAAGAGTAAACCAGGATGTGGGTAGGTTTCTGCGGTCCTATTGCCTGGACCGGCCGGAGGAGTGGTCGGTTTTCATCCCCTGGGCAGAGATGGCCCAAAACTACCTCCACCACTCCTCCACTAACCTTTCTCCATTTCAGTGTGTATTAGGTTATCAGCCGGTCCTGGCACCATGGCATCAGAGCCAGATCGAGGCACCTGCGGTTGATGGTATGGTTTCGGCGCTCGGAGGAGACCTGGAACGCTGCCCATGTACGCCTGCAACGGGCCATCAGGCGACAAAAGGCGAGCGCCGACTGCCACCGCAGTGAGGCCCCAGTGTATGCACTGGGGGACCGGGTCTGGCTCTCGACCCGAAACCTGCCCCTTCGCCTGCCCTGCCGGATGCTGGGTCGGCGGTTTGTGGGGCCATTTAAAGTCCTGAGGAGATTGAACAAGGTTTGTTATAGGTTACAGCTTCCTCCTGAGTATCATATTAACCCCTCGTTCCATGTGTCTCTCCTCAGGCCGGTGGTAGCTGGTCCACTCCAGGAGTCTGAGGTACGGGAGGTTCCTTCGCCCCCAACTGGACATCGAGGGGGCACCGGCGAGTGTGTTTGTGAGCTGGATTGTCCTCCCTACGTTGAGTTTATGTTCATTTGTTATTTACGAGTGAAGTACATTGTCTACAAGCTCTGAGTCCTGCGCCTGACTCCGTCCTACCGCTACACACTGACGCCTGACAAAGGGTTATTCGGCTGTCCTCATAGGAGAACCCTTTGAAGAACCCTTTTTGGTTCCAGGTAGAAACCTCTGTGGAAAGGGTTCTACATGGAACCCCAAAAGGTTCTACCTGGAACCAAAAAGGGTTCTCCTATGCAGACAGCCAAATAACTCTTTTGGAACCCTTTTTTCTAAGACTGTAGCCATGCACTGCCTAAATGACAAGGTCCAGTGCAGAATTAGATACGGGGGATAATGCCTGACTTTCCTTAAATACCCAAGGCCACTTATCTCTCTTCCCCAGAAATGCCGATTGCACTGGCCTTTACTCCTTTCCCAATCCCATCCCTCTGAAGCTCTAACACATCCTGTCCTTATCCTTGCCTGGGCTGGCCTTCTTAAAGATTTGGGAGGGGTGGCGAGACTCCAGGAGCTGCGGAGTTGGACTGTGAACTGAAAACAGCCTTGCAGTGTTCAGCCTTGCAGCGTTCCGTGGCACTTCAGCCAAAGCTGACGGATGAAATATGCCTTGTTGCCTTGCCATTTCACTTTCAATAGCAGAATGCACCTTGCCTTCATGTCAATATTCTCACTGCTTATCATCACACCAGCTTTGATGCTCAGCAAGAAGGCCAAGATGGCGTGCACTACCTCAGCACAGGCTAGTAAAGGGAATTCTCCTCACACAGGCAGAGAATGCGGAATGTAGTTTGTACCAGAGCGAGCAGAACATTACTTGGGGGAGAGACTATTCTCCTACATAATGGGATATTGTGACAGGGAGTGCTGACATTTTCAGTGTGCTGTCCCATCGGGAAACCAACCGCTTCTTCATTGTCTGCACAGTCTAAAAAGAGCAAGAAAAAGACTAAGAGGAAGAGAAGAGAGAAAAAGACCTTCGGTAGAATAGAGATGACCTTATCTCTGCTTTCACTGGTCAATCGGTGCAATCCAGGCCCGATCCCCAATCTAAACCACCCCCAAGGCTCCAGACATTCTCTGGCGAGTGCAGCTGGGCGACTGGCATTTAAAACACAGAAACACTGGACGGGGGGTGGTGAAATTAGGAAGGGAGTGGCAGGACACAGCTTGTTACACTGGCCCTCCATACACAATTATCTATTTCACCAGGTATGAACCCTATTCCTGGGCTGTTTTTTAGTGAAGATCAAAGATGTCTAATACTCCACACAGCATCATGCAAGCTAGAGTGGGCCTCTTCAATGACGTCATGGCATCAAAACTTCAAAAGCTTTACTTTTAGTTTTGACCCATTTTCCTTTTGCCCAGACAGAGGTGATAAAGCTATCATATTAGGCAGCCCAGGTAGATACAAGAGAATGGAAATACAACAAAGCGTTCAGACCCTTATCCATGCAATTTGATCCAGAATTCTCTCCATTCTTCTCTGTGGGGGAGTCTAACCTGGTCCTGGTGTAATAGCAGAATTCATTATTCTCCTTCCAAGCCAGGAGCATCTGAATCCCAGTGTTATGTGTTGTGGGGCCATCTTTCTGAGAGTTTCAATGAAACCAGCAGGAGTTTCTGGTTTTCTCTTCATCTCTACTTTGCAATATGGCTGCGGACCAGGCAAATATTTTATCCCTGAGGAAATTACTGTGTTCAGCACTATGTTGTGTCTTTGGAAACACTGTGGGAGTCGTGAAATGAAACCACCTCATCCTAAACCTGTGATTGTCACTCAGACTTCTGCTATGATGACAAAGGTGTGTCTCTATACTGAAATATAACTACTGTCTCAGGACAGAAGAGAAAAACAGAAACTGCCAAAGCTCTAGATAGCTTAGCGGATTGGGGGAGACACACAAATACAGACAAAGGCAGAGAGATGAAAACAATTGTGGTCCTGTCCATTAACAGTAAAAATGCTAAAATTGCTAGTTGTGTTTGACATACAGAACACTCATTATCTTTAACGCGACTTTGTCGGTTTAAATAGGCCAACTAGAGTGTTGCTAGCCTCCCTCTTCTCGTGCTCTCAGAACTGGACATATAAAGTGCTTATTAATAACAGCCTTTCAAAGAATGCCAAGAAAACAACAAAGTCATCAGAGAACATAAAGGGTTTTGACCAAACTCTCTGAAAGAGCACATTTGACAGTGCTATGCTGGATGATAGACAATATTACAGTAACTGCAGGCTTTATGAGTGGACAGGACTGTCAACACAGCCTTTTCAATAGAAACGACCCTATTCATGAACTCCATAGGTATGCCCATACTATATCAAAGAGGAAAATAATAGTGCCAGAGAAGGATACTGACAGAAGACTGTAGAGGTGCAGCAGGTACAGAGAGAAAATGAAAAGGGAATGGACAAAACAATGGAGAAACACACTGTAAAACAGAGTGAGAGAAAGACCAAGAGGGAGTAGAGGAAGCTGAGAGAGACAGAGGGAGGCTAGGGCGATGGAGTGGATATAAGACCAGAGAGAGACCACAGGGCAGCCCTCTCTAAGCATAGGGGAAGCTGCATGTTTACTACCTAATGATATAGAGCTGAGAGGCCGTGCGTGCTGCCTCTACTCAGGGGAGAATAGGCTGTGTGGAGGAGCCACGGTTTGACAGGGCTAGCGGAAGGATCCAGCCTAAGAGAACACCTTTCACACAAATTAGGTCCAAGAACTGCAGTATCCTAGCAACCCAGTGCTCTGTGCTCATCTAAAGCAGACGCCGGTTAAACGCAATTAATGTACAATTATCAAGGTTGCTAAGGCAATCTCAGGTGCACGATTCCCAAGGCAATGAGGGGAATGACTCAAACATCTAGAGGGTACAATCAAATTAGACCAAACGTGTCAAGTATAATGGCACATTAATATTGAGTCTGATGGGGAGAAGGATAAATAAAGAAATAAAGGCTAATATTCCCAACAAGCTTGGTAGACCAATACCAGCCCAGAACATTCTGGGTGTCTTTCCATTGAAAGTAAGGGAGATTTCTCTGGTAGACAATAATGATCTGCTCGTGTATTCTAGTTCTTATTACAAACACTGAATTTGAAAATTATGTCTTACCTTCTCGTAGTACCTCAGTTCATAGTCCAGGATGATTCCATTGGGCTGCTCCGGCTGTGGCCATGACAACGTGAAGCTCTTCATTGTGGAGCTAACCTGGTGCATGATGGGAACCATGGAGGGAGCTGAGGGAATAGACAGACATGAGATAAGGTTAACTGTCTGTATGTGTCCTTAGCACTCTTTAGTATAGGAACAGTCCCACTGTACATGTTTAATCAATGTTGTGAAATAAAGACATTCCGTGCTGAAACTGTATTAAGCTTTGAATTGTGTTTTCCTTGATAGGAAGAAAACACATGCTTGACTGAAGAGTCCCATTTAATTGAATGGCTTTCAAATCTCTTACGAAACACTACAGACGTATGATGTCTTCATACCATTCCTTTAAGCAGTACTGATGTATCCTTGGTCATTGTATTTCTACTACAAAAATTATATGGCATTGAACTGAGCTCACTTTATAGCACATTTCCAGCCCTCTTTTCCCATTACAGAGAGCAATAGAGTTGAAATGCATATAACACGTTTAATGAATTAAACTTCTGCCCATTCATTTCCTCCCTCTCTCTCTGCTACCGCCCCAATGCCCCAGGCCACCGTCTCCACCAACCCATCATCTTAACCCAGGGGAGGGATGGAGGGCACATCAGCAAGCCCTGCACCAGGGATGGAGAGAGGAGGAGTGTAGGACATTACCTTCAGAGCCAATATCACAGACACATTATTACTTAATGGTGTATCTGTTTGTATGTTTGTCTTACAGCCCAGCAGTTCTATGTGACTGAGCCACCTTACTGCAGCAGCAGCAGCAGCAGGGGGAGATGTTAGTAGTGTTAGGCGGCTGTCTGTACACTGCTGCTCTGGCTAATAGAAGAATAGGGATAGTCGTCAGTCAGCGAGGGGATGCTCTCTGGCTCTCTCTTTCATGCACTGCTGCTCCAGCTTTGCGCCACATTATGAATTACGCTGAAGTTGGCTAGCGGTGAGGCAGCAGCCTATTCAATTCAAGCAGCCTATTCAATTCAATTCATTTTTTACTTCCTTTCATTTGCTGATTTTGTTTTTGGACTATGAGATATGGAATTGGCTAGATTTTATTGAGTGAACGTCTAGCGAAATGGATTGGAATATCCTTAACACAAACTTGTATAATAAAGCAAGCACACAGGCCAAAGTCACAGGGTTTATGTTGAGCGGGTGAACGAATCAGGCCAAACTATCTATGACAAGTAACGCTATATATACTGTATATGTGTGTGTGTGTGTGTGTGTGTGTGTGTGTGTGTGTGTGTGTCTTCCCTCGCCTCTCTTGTCTGTTGTCACAGACTTCAGCTGGCACTAGGCTGAGTGAATTAGGAGCCAAATCAGACAGGAGGGAGAAAAAACACTCAGTTCTCTGAGAAAATAAATCTCCACGCTAGACTAGACTTCACACTCAGGTCTGAATAATGGCCGTCTGACTAACAGCCACAAAAACTCCACAAAAAAAGCCATCTGACATTTCCTCGACATGCGTCTGGGTTGTTGCTCTCTCAACTGCTGTTTAACTGCCTCAACCTCCACAGGCAAGCTGTGAAAATTAATAGTTTGCTGCTATTAATTACAATGCTTTTTGTTTGTTTGTGATTTTCATGCTGAAGCTATCGATACCATGTTGCCCCTGTTAAAAAAGGGACTCCAAAATCTCTATAAACAATTACACTGAATAAGGCCGATGAGTAGGGTGCGAATTACAGGGGAGCCAGGGGGGGGCTAAGCTCCGCCGAATGAGACATAAACTCCCTTAAAGGCAACAAAAGTCACTTTGGGAGGGTCTCTAAATAATGATCATTTGAGTATTGGTGATGCATTTTCATTTTACTCTATTGAAGTTGATATACTGATCTACTGCCTGTGTGTGTTCATGTGCATACAATTGCCTCGGCTGACGGGGATACGGTATTCGAAGTTCATTGTGATGAACATTGTGGTCTAGTAAGTTGACCGTGACCATCCCGTTTTTCCCGGGACATTCCCGTATTTCTGAACATTTACAGGTACACCGACTTATTTACAAAAAAGATCCATTGGCCCCGTATTTCAGACTTACCATTAATTTGATCAGAATATCACAGTATAATTTGCACTCTGATGACAAGTTACTAGAGTGACATTGATGTCTTCATCATCATTTTTGAATTATTGATCCATTTTTATTGGCTAAGGTAAACCAGCAGTGCTCTCAAAGGCCTGCCTCAGCGTGTTGCTCTTTTTATGTCTCCAAGATGTGTGTGGATTTACAAGGAGGAAAATGTGTAGAGGAGGATTTCAACAAGCAAGATAAGGGCGGTAAAACTGTCAAGAGTTCCAATCCCCTGAGCACCTTCCAATCTCCTGAGCACCCTCAATTCTCACAAGGTAAGAATGTCCCACCGGAGAACTAAAGGACGAAGCAGCAGTCTCAGGAGTCCCCAGGCATTACCAAGACTGCTTCCCACAAGGATAAGGCAGAGCGGGTAGGAGGAAAGGTACAAAGATAGCTCATCACATACCGCATATCCAGACAAAACAATGTTACATTTTTATCAGGTTGTCTGCATCATTAGGAAAGTCTCATTCTGGAGTGGGACAACATGTCCCTGGCTTCCTTTACCAATTTGGATAAAAATTTCACTGAACAAAAATATAAACGCAACATGTAAAGTGTTGGTCCCATGTTTCATGAGCTGAAATAAAAGATCCCAGAAATTGCCCATATGACCAAAAAGCTTATTTCTCTCAAATTTTGTGCACAATTGTTTTTACATCCCTGTTAGTGATAATTTCTCCTTTCCCAAGATAATCCATCCACCTGACAGGTGTGCCATATCAAGAAGCTGATCAAACAGCATGATCATTACACAAGTGCACCTTGTGCTGGAGACAATAAAAGGACACTCTAAAATGTGCAGTTTTGTCAGACAACACAATGCCACAGATGTCTCAAGTTTTGAGGGAGCGTGCAATTGGCATTCTGACACCAGGAATGTCCACCAGAGCTGTTACCAGAGAATGGAATGTTAATTTCTCTACCATAATCCGCCTCCAACGTCATTTTAGAGAATTTGGCAGTACGTCCAACTGGCCTCACAACCGCAGACAACGTGTAACCACGCCAGCCCAGGACCTCCACATCCATGTCTGAGACCAGCCACCCGGACAGCTGATGAAACTGTGGGTTTGCGCAACCGAAGAAATTCTGCACAAACTTTCAGAAACCGTCTCAGGGAAGCTCATCTGCGTGCTCGTCGTTCTCACCAGGGTCTTGACCTGACTACAGTTTGGCGTCACAACCGACTTCATTGGGCAAATGCTCACCTTCAATGGCTACTGGCATACTGGAGAAGTGTGCTTTTCACAAATGAATCCCGGTTGGCAGACAGCGTGTATGGCGTTGTGTGGGTGAGCGATTTTGTAATGTCAAAGTTGTGAACAGAGTGCCCCATGGTGGTGGTGGTGGGGTTATGGTATGAGCAGGCATAAGCAACGGAAAACAAACACAATTTCATTTTATCAATGGCAATTTGAATGCAAAGAGATACCGTGATGAGATCCTGAGGGCCATTGTCGTGCCATTCATCCGTGGCCATCACCTCATGTTTCATCTGTACACAATTCCTAGAAGGTGAAAAGGTCCCAGTTCTTCCATGGCCTGCATACTCAACAGACATGTCACCCACTGAGCATGTTCGGGATGCTCTGGATCGAACAACAGCGTGTTCCAGTTCCAGCCAACATCCAGCAACTTCGCACAGCCATTGAAGTGGGACAACATTCCACAGGCATGAGGCAAATTACAGTATTAGGGCCTAATAAACTTATTTCAATTGACTGATTTCCTTATATGAACCGTAACTCAGTAAAATCTTTAAAATTGTTGCATATTGCGTTTATATTTTTGTTTAGTGTACAATTTGCTTACCGCACCAATAGATCCACAGACGATGCAATCGCCATCACACTGCACACTGCCCTATCCCATCTGGACAAGAGGAATACCTACAGTGGGGAGAACAAGTATTTGATACGCTGCCGATTTAGCAGGATTTCCTACTTACAAAGCATGTAGAGGTCTGTAATTGTTATCATAGGTACACTTCAACTGTGAGAGACGGAATCTAAAAAATCCAGAAAATCACATTGTATGATTTTTAAGTAATTAATTTGCATTTTATTGCATGACATAAGTATTTGATACATCAGAAAAGCAGAACTTAATATTTGCTACAGAAACCTTTGTTTGCAATTACAGAGATCATACGTTTCCTGTAGGTCTTGACCAGGTTTGCACACACTGCAGCAGGGATTTTGGCCCACTCCTCCAAACAGACCTTCTCCAGATCCTTCAGGTTTCGGGGCTGTCGCTGGGCAATACGGACTTTCAGTTCACTCCAAAGATTTTCTATTGGGTTCAGGTCTGGAGACTGGCTAGGCCACTCCAGGACCTTGAGATGCTTCTTATGGAGCCACTCCTTAGTTGCCCTGGCTGTGTGTTTCGGGTTGTTGTCATGCTGGAAGACACAGCCACAACCCATCTTCAATGCTCTTACTGAGGGAAGGAGGTTGTTGGCCAAAATCTCGCAATACATGGCCCCATCCATCCTCCCCTCAATACGGTGCAGTCGTCCTGTCCCCTTTGCAGAAAAGCATCCCCAAAGAATGATGTTTCCACCTCCATGCTTCACGGTTGGGATGGTGTTCTTGGGGTTGTACTCATCCTTCTTCTTCCTCCAAACACGGCGAGTGGAGTTTAGACCAAAAAGCTCTATTTTTGTCTCATCAGACCACATGACTTTCTTCCATTCCTCCTCTGGATCATCCAGATGGTCATGGCAAACTTCAGACGGGCCTGGACATGCGCTGGCTTGAGCAGGGGGACCTTGCGTGCGCTGCAGGATTTTAATCCATGACGGCGTAGTGTGTTACTAATGGTTTTCTTTGAGACTGTGGTCCCAGCTCTCTTCAGGTCATTGACCAGGTCCTGCCGTGTAGTTCTGGGCTGATCCCTCACCTTCCTCATGATCATTGATGCCCCACGAGGTGAGATCTTGCATGGAGCCACAGACCGAGGTGATTGACCGTCATCTTGAACTTCTTCCATTTTCTAATAATTGTGCCAACAGTTGTTGCCTTCTCACCAAGCTGCTTGCCTATTGTCCTGTAGCCCATCCCAGCCTTGTGCAGGTCTACAATTTTATCCCTGATGTCCTTACACATCTCTCTGGTCTTGGCCATTGTGGAGAGGTTGGAGTCTGTTTGATTGAGTGTGTGGACAGGTGTCTTTTATACAGGTAACGAGTTCAAACAGGTGCAGTTAATACAGGTAATGAGTGGAGAACAGGAGGGCTTCTTAAAGAAAAACTAACAGGTCGGTGAGAGACGGAATTCTTACTGGTTGGTAGGTGATCAAATACTTATGTCATGCAATAAAATGCAAATGAATTACTTAAAAATCATACAATGTGATTTTCTGGATTTTGTTTTAGATTCCGTCTCTCACAGTTGAAGTGTACCTATGATAAAAATTACAGACCTCTACATGCTTTATAAGTAGGAAAACCTGCAAAATCGGCAGTGTATCAAATACTTGTTCTCCCCACTGTATGTAAGAATGCTGTTCATTGACTATAGGTCAGCATTCAACACCATAGTACCCTCCAAGCTCATCATTAAGCTCGAGGCCCTGGGTCTGAACCCCACCCTGTGCAACTGGGTCCTGGACTTCCTGACAGACGCCCCCAGGTGGTGAAGATAGGAAACAACATCTCCACTTCGCTGATCCTCAACACAATGGTGCGTGCTCAGCCCCCTCCTGTACTCCCTGTTCACCCATGACTGCGTGGCCAAGCCTCCAACTCAATCATCAAGTTTGCAGACGACACAACAGTAGTAGGCTTGATTACCAACAATGACGAGACCACGTACAGGGAGGAGGTGAGGGCTCTGGGAGTGTGGTGCCAGGAAAATAACCTCTCACTCAATGTCAACAAAACAAAGGAGATGATCGTGGACATCAGGAAACAGCAGAGGGTGCACCCCCCTATCCACATAGACGGGACCGCAGTGGAGAAGGTGGAAAGCTTCAAGTTCTTTAGCGTACACATCACTGACAAACTGAAATGGTCCACCCACGCAGACAGTGTGGTGAAGAAGGTGCAACAGAGCCTCTTCAACCTCAGGAGGCTGAAGAAATTTGGCTTGGCCCTTAAAACCCTCACCAACTTTTACAGATGCACAATTGAGAGCATCCTGTCGGGCTGTATCACCGCCTGGTACGGGAACTGCACCGCCCGCAACTGCAGGGCTCTCCAGAGGGTGGTGTGGTCTGCCGAACGCATTACTGGGGGCAAACTACCCGCCCTCCAAGACATCTACAGCACCCAATATCACAGGAAGGCCAAAAAAATCATCAAGGACATCAAACACCCGAGCCACTGCCTGTTCACCCCGCTATCATCCAGAAGGCGAGGTCAGTACAGGTGCATCAAAGCTGGGACCGAGAGAATGAAAAACAGCTTCTATCTCAAGGCCATCAGACTGTTAAATAGCCACCACTAGCACATTAGAGGCTGCTGCTGCCTATTGAAATCACTGGTCACTTTAAGAAATGGAACACTAGTCACTTTAATAATGTTTACATATCTTGCACTACTCATCTCATATGTATATACTATATTCTATTCTATAATATTATACTGTATCTTAGTCCATGCCGCTCTGTCATTGCTTGTCCATATATGTATATATTCTTAAATTCCATTCCTTACTAGATTTGTGTGTATATGGTATATGTTGTGAAATTGTTAGATATTACTTGTTAGATATTACTGCACTGTCGGAGCTAGAAGCACAAGCATTTTGCTACACCCGCAATAACATCTACTAAACACGTGTATGTGTGACAAATAAATACAATTTGATTTGATTTGATGAAATATACGTTTCTTTTTGGTCTTGCTACATTTAAAAACATGTATCTGTATTTTCTTTCTGTACACATTGTTCTTTCTCTTTTTTCCCTCTCTCTCCCTATCTATCTCTCTCTCTCTGACTCTGTGAATGTTTTATAGGCCTATGTTTTAATGCCTCTACTCAGGCACAGGAAGTGCTGAGCTTCAGGGATCACTCACACAGAGACAGAAAGTCCTCCTGATAGCCAGACATAGCCTGTTATCTCACTGAGTTATTCATCTGAATGTCTACTGCCTAGGGGAATATTTCCACCTGTTTCTTTTTTTCTTATTTACAAGACGTTGGTTCAGATGCAATATCCAAATGTCCTGATAGGGCACAGGAGACAAACGGACCAGAACACAAGAGCATGGCTTTCTGTGATAAGATATTAAATATAGCTAACTGCCAGTGGCTACTGTAGCTACACTTGTACCTTTATTTTATTTTGTATTTTTCTGAGGTGTTTACTCGTGTATATGGTGCCAAATAATACAGACACTGCAAGCCTTTCCTGTCTCATATAATCGTGTCATGGGTGAATGAGCTTCGGTAGGGAAGTACAGACCCCAACGACTGCAGAATACTGGTGATATGGAAGATGGGATTAGCTGATGCAGTGATTCTTGAATCCTCATAGATTCAAAATGCCAGGAAATATACATTACCGGTCAAAGGTTTTAGAACATCTACTCATTCAAGGGTTTTTCTTTAGTTTTACTATTTTCAACATTGTAGAATAATAGTGAAGACATCAAAACTATGACATAACACATATGGAATCATGTAGTAACCAAAAAAGTGTTAAACTAATCTAAATATATTTTATATTTGAGATTCTTCAAATAGCCACCCGTTGCCTTGATGACAGCTTTGCACACTCTTGGAATTCTCTCAACCAGTTTCACCTGGAATGCTTCTCTAACAGTCTTGAAGGAGTTCCCACATATGCTAAGCATTTGTTGGCTGCTTTTCCTTCACTCTGCGGTCCGACTCATCCCAAACCATCTCAATTGGGATGAGGTTGGGGGATTGTGTAGGCCAGGTCATCTGATGCAGCACTCCATCACTCTCCTTCTTGGTAAAATAGCCCTTACACAGCCTGGAGGTGTGTTGGGTTATTGTCCTGTTGAAAGACAAATGATAGTCCCACTATGCCCAAACCAGATGGGATGGCGTATCGCTGCAGAATGCTGTGATAGCCATGCTTGTTAAGTGTGCCTTGAATTCTAAATAAATCACAGACAGTGTCACCAGCAAAGCACCCCCACACCATAACACCTCCTCCTCCATGATTTACGGTGGGAAATACACATGCGGAGATCATTCGTTCACCCACATCGCGTCTCACAAAGACACAGCAGTTGGAACCAAAAATCTCCAATTTGGACTCCAGACCAAAGGACAGATTTCCACCGGTCTAATGTCCATTGCTCATGTTTCTTGGCCAAAACAGGTCTCATTGTCACGGATTCTGCCGAGGCTGCCCCTCCTCCTTGCTCGGGCAGGCTTCGGCGTTCGTCGTCACCGGAGTACTAGCTGCTACCGATCCATGTATGTATGTTCGACTTGTTTTGTCTTTATTGGTCACACCTGTTTCCCATCATGTAGTTATGTCTTCCCTATTTAACCCTCTGTCTCACACTGTGTGTTGTGCGTGTTTGTTCATGTTTTGGTTGTCGTTAGTGTGCGGGTTTGCTTCCCTCCCTGCGTGGAGGTTGTTGTTCATTCTTTTACCTACGAGTAAAGTATGCCTTTTGATTAGCTCTGTGTCCTGCGCCTGACTTCGCCTACCGCATTACACTGACGCCTTGACACTCATCTTCTTATTGGTGTCCTTTAGTAGTGGTTTCTTTGCAGCAATTATGCTTCACAGAGTTCAAGTAACAGACACATCTCAACATCAACTGTTCACAGAATAATGTGTGAATCAGGCCTTCATGGTCGACTTGCTGCAAAGAAACCACTACTAAAGGCTGTGTAATGGCTATTTTACCAAGAAGGAGAGTGATGGAGTGCTGCATCAGATGACCTGGCTTCCACAATCCCCCGACCTCAACCCAATTGAGATGGTTTGGGATGAGTCGGACCGCAGAGTGAAGGAAAAGCAGCCAACAAGTGCTCAGCATATGTGGGAACTCCTTCAAGACTGTTGGAAAAGCATTCCAGGTGAAGCTGGTTGGGAGAATGCCAAGAGTGTGCAAAGCTGTCATCAAGGCAAAGGGTGGCTATTTGAAGAATCTCAAATATAAAATATATTTTGATTTTTTTAACACTTTTTTGGTTACTACATGATTCCATATGTGTTATTTCATACTTTTGATGTCTTCACTATTATTCTACAATGTAGAAAATAGTCCAAATAAAGAAAAACCCTTGAATGAGTAGGTGTTCAAAAACTTTTGACCGGTAGAGTATATTCCATAAGAAATTGAAATGCAGTCTTACTACTATAGCAAGCAGAGCATCTATGAGTAAGCGTCTGAAGCTGTTCAATGATTACTACAGTTTATGAGAGAGCTATGACAGATTTTCAGCTTGGGAATTCAAGAGTCTGTGTGATGGATTCAAATACTCTCGAAGATCCCACTGAACAAAGAACAAAATATCTCTCTACAAATGTACACACAGTTTACTGGTCTTTATGAGAGGCTCAAGTTAACATGGATCCCTTTATGTAGACTAATGCAACTTCTGGCCAGACATCTCCTACCCATGGATCAGTAGACACGTTTTACATTTCCCTGAGCGGAGTGTGTGTACTGTAAGAACTGTTCCCCTGAGCACACATTTTGATGGGCTGGAGAGAAGCCTCCACTGAGCGCCAGCACCCGCCACATTGTCTCTATGCCAGTATGGGAAGAGTTTGGGGTCCCAAAGTCGTGCCAGAGCAGCGGGTTTGGCACAGTTCTCTGTGAGCTTCTATCATCCAGGCCTGCTACTGTCAGTTACTCTGCCAGAACTGCCTGAAACAGTTCTGGAAGAGTAAGCGGGGCCTCGGATTGTAAATGTTAATATGTTGCCCACATTAGAATATTAATTTCTTGCCATTTAATCTGCACCTCTGTTTGAATTTATGGAATTACACTCTCTTGCAGACTTTCTCAGACATTACTTCCAACATTAGAGAATGCAGAAACTGTAAAAGGCAATGGTAAAAGCATATGTAGTATTATATTTTACATTAAACTGAAAAGTTCCAAGAAGTAAGCTGGTCTTCGGTTGGTGGTAAATCCGGTATGCATGATAATACACACCACTGTGTCCAAGAGGAGAGGAGAGGAGAGGAGAGGAGAGGAGAGGAGAGGAGAGGAGAGGAGAGGAGAGGAGAGGAGAGGAGCATCTATCAGAGTTCCTGTCAGCTCTGTCACGCCAGCCTGAATAAGGTCTAATGCTCCCTTACTGAACCACAACTAATTCTGTCCTCAACAGAGAATTCCTTTACTCTGAACCTCAGAAGTAACTCTATTCCAACCAACCTCCCACCCCCCGTGTCTCCTCCAAACGGACCCTTTCAATAGAGCCAACTCATTCACCGTTTAAGGTAACTCTAGTTCAACATCCATCTCCTCCACTGCTTCTTAACTCCTCCTTCTATTCCCAACATGACAGATCATTCCCTACACAGCCATGACATAAAAGGCTTCTGAGGGACAGCTGAAAGGGCACAATTACCTGACAATAATACAATGTCACAGACCATTTTTCTTACCTACTCATTACCACTGCAGCCGTTTAAAAAAATACATTAGCATTGGCTATTTGGTGTATCTATTTCTTTCTTTCTTTATCTATATCCATCTGTCAAGTCGAGCAATTACCCTGCCAAGCAAGATGATGGGGACTATTAGCTCTACTAGGTAATAAAGGCCATTTACGTTCTCATTTCTATAAGCCAATGTTCTCAATCTCATCATTTCACAGCCTGGTCTCATAGACTAGACGTAACACAGTAAACGAAAATCCACTTAAATTAGTATGATATGTTACGTTTGGTATAGTTACATAAGACAGATGATTACTTAAGGCAAAAAAAGAAAGGAGGGTGCTTGGTCAGGGTGGATGTGTGGGTGTAAAACACGAACGTCTAGCCACCCAAAAACTTTAAAGAGTAGGTGTGTCCAAACTTTTGACTGGTGGTGTATGTAAAAGCTAGTAAGGACACATTTCTAAATTCCTAGTCAAGGCACTGTTCCAGCAGATGTAGCTACACCATTAACATACCTCTTACACATTCCACCTTTGATGCATGTTTTGCTAGGCTCTAGTAGTGTTATTGTAGGTACCAACATTTTCCATGTCTATGTAATTACTCGTTTTAGAGCTATGACTGCCTTACAGTTGGGAATCTCAGAAGGTTATTCTAGGTATGGAAAATATGCGTTAAAACAGCCATGCTCAACTGGCAGACCACGGATCCGACCCCAAATAAATAAAAAATTAAAAATAACGTTTTTGTGAATTCAGTCACTCTTTCTACTTACTGCTGTTGAGTAGTGCATGGGCAGTTTCCCTCTTGTTATGTCATTAACTGACAGACCTTAGAGAGCTATTTATAACCTGTCTGAAATGTCCAGTTGATGAACCACTAGCCCATGTTAGCTAGGTAGGTAAATTAGGCTAACCAGTGATCTAAATCTTGTAGTTATCATGGCCAGATTACGTACCCATGGGCCTCGACCCATAAGGGGCCCCCATTGATTTTGTTGAGTTACTCAGGTATCGTATGAACACCCATAAGATATGGCAGAGTGTGTAGAATTGTAGGAATTAGGTTTAAAACGGCAACATTTTCTCTCCATCCTATGACAAAATATCTAGAATTGCAGGAAATTAGCTTTAAACCGGCAAAACAAATTCTGGGCTGTGAAAGAGGGGTGTGAACAGTTTGAACAGTATGGGGTTGCATGGGTTGCAAGATGGGGGTTTGTTACTACGCCGATAAATGACCATATCCATCCGGACCTAGGAAATGAATGTTACCGGACCTTTTTGAATAGTAGTTGAGAACCCCTGCGTTAAAACAAGGGAGTGTACTGGTATAATGACACAAGGACATAGACTACAGGTCTTCTCTATACTCTGTGTTGTTTGGTTCAACACATGATTCTAATTGAATGAGACTGAACACGATATTAGCTCACTGAGCTCAGTAACCTTGGTTCCATTGAAGTGAAAGTAATATAGCAGTGCAAGAAAATCTTAATGTCCCTCCGGGAACATTCACAGTGGAATGCGGCAGAGAGTCATGATTAGAATCCTTCTCAAGTCTTCCTAACAACGATTTCTATGTCTGGACGAAGTGGGCCGTTGGCTGGCCTGGCATTACCCATGGGGTATAGTGTGTGACAGGAGCACTGATTATTAGAATGGCTTCCCAAAGAAACAATGTCTCCTTCATTTATTACACTTTAGTACACCAACCGACACAAGCTTGACAGAGCCAGATACTGATTTATCTCACATTTAAATTATTAAGTCCATATGATGTTTCAATACCATAAATAAAATGATAGAACTATGCATTGTATGACTACACTTCTACCTCCAGAATGTTGTCTATATTCTGAAAGACATACACCGATTTGTGACGTTTGAATATTTAAAAAACGTAATGAATAATCCAATTCAGTCTTGACAAAAGATCAAAAGCCTTGTCTTTGGTTCAAGAATGTCTCCGGTTTAAAAAACAAGAAATGCCAGAAGTACTATTGTGTTGTTGTGCAATACCATTCATCATTTAGAAGATTAATATACTGTAAGCCTTGAATAATTGATTCCCAGAACAAAGCTCTATAATGGTTGCCAGGGGATGCTGTATATGAACACATGGTGTGAGACACAACGCATGGTGCTGTACAAAGCCACTGACCAGCCTGGTTGGTGGTGATGTTGATGGACACGTGCTGGGCAGGGTAGGGGCTCTTGTTGGTGACTCCATTGAAAGCGTGTATCTCGAAGGCGTAGGGGGTGTGGGCCCACAGGTTACTGATGAACACCCTGGTCTCGGTCAAGCCCTGCTGCATGGGTACATACTCCACGTTGTCATCACAATGGGAGCACGACGGCCGGTCCGCACGGCACTTCTTGCACACGATGTTGTAGGTGATGTCATCGCGGGCACCAGTCTCTTTTGGCGGGAGCCACTCCAGGATCACCGAGGTCTCGTTGACGATGGAGATGACGTTCCTGGGACCAGAGGGGACACCTGGACAGGAAGAGGGAATGCAGTGCAGACATGAATATACTGTACGGTATGTAGTTTGGTGTCTCTAGGCATGTTTGTAGCACTGTTTCAGCAACCGGCTATTACTGTATTATGACACTGCAACAAGACACTGCACTCTGATTTGAAAGAGATATATGGATCAACCATAGCGATCAACAAATAATACTAACTCAGATGTAAATGTATAGCACTGATGCCACCATTTCAGTCAAAAAATACACACGTGTAATTTAACTCCTGCTGTTTTATCAGTCATCTGTGATGTTGGCAAATTCATAATGTGCATTACAATGAGTCAGAACCATAAATATACTGAACAAAAATATAAACGCAATATGCAACAATTTCAACAATTTCAACGATTGTACTGAGTCACAGTTCATATAAGGAAATCAGTCAACTGAAATAAATTAATTAGGCCCTAATCTATGGATTTCACATGACTGGGCAGGGGCGTAGCCATGGGTGGGCCTGGGAGTGCATAGGCCCACCCACTTGGGAGCCAGGCCCATCCACTTGGGAGCCAGACCCAGCCAATCAGAAATAGTTTTTCCCCACAAAAGGGCTTTATTACAGACAGAAATACTCCTCAGTTTCATCAGCTGTCCGGGTGGCTGGTCTTAGACGATCCAGCAGGTGAAGAAGCCGGATGTGGAGGTCATGGGCTGGCGTGGTTACATGTGGTCTGTGGTTGTGAGGCCAATTGGACATACTGCCAAATTCTCTAAAACGACATTGGAGGCGGATTATGGTAGAGAAATGAACATTCAATTCTCTGGCAACAGCTCTGGTGGACATTCCTGCATTCAGCATGCCCTCAAAACCTGAGACATTTGTGGCATTGTGTTGTGTGACAAAACTTCACGTTTTAGAGTGGCCTTTTATTGTCCCCAGCACAAGGTGAACCTGTATAATGATCATACTGTTTAATCAGCTTCTTGATATGCCACACCTGTTAGGTGGATGGATTATCTTGGCAAAGGAGAATTGCTCACTAACAGGGATTTTTGTGGGAATTTCTGGGATCTTTTATTTCAGCTGATGAAACGTGGGACCAACACTTTATATTTTAGTCATTTAGCAGACGCTCTTATCCAGAGCGACTTACAGTTAGTGCATACATTTTCATACTGGCCCCCCGTGGGAATCGAACCCACAACCCTCGCCATGCTCTACCAACTGAGCTACACGGGCCTAGCCCATTGCGATGACATTTTTGTTCAGTTATACATAGTATGTACAGTGGGGAGAACAAGTATTTCATACACTAACTATTTTGCAGGTTTTACTACTTACAAAGCATGTAGAGGTCTGTAATTGTTATCATAGGTACACTTCAACTGTGAGAGACGGAATCTAAAACAAAAATCCAGAAAATCACATTGTATGATTTTTAAGTAATTAATTTGCATTTTATTGCATGACATAAGTATTAGATACATCAGAAAAGCAGAACTTAATATTTGGTACAGAAACCTTTGTTTGCAATTACAGAGATCATACGTTTCCTGTAGGTCTTGACCAGGTTTGCACACACTGCAGCAGGGATTTTGGCCCACTCCTCCATACAGACCTTCTCCAGATCCTTCAGGTTTCGGGGCTGTCGCTGGGCAATACGGACTTTCAGCTCCCTCCAAAGATTTTCTATTGGGTTCAGGTCTGGAGACTGGCTAGGCCACTCCAGGACCTTGAGATGCTTCTTACGCCACTCCTTAGTTGCCCTGGCTGTGTGTTTCGGGTCGTTGTCATGCTGGAAGACCCAGACACGACCCATCTTCAATGCTCTTACTGAGGGAAGGAGGTTGTTGGCCAAGATCTCGCGATACATGGCCCCATCCATCCTCCCCTCAATACGGTGCAGTCGTCCTGTCCCCTTTGCAGAAAAGCATCCCCAAAGAATGATGTTTCCACCTCCATGCTTCACGGTTGGGATGGTGTTCTTGGGGTTGTACTCATCCTTCTTCTTCCTCCAAACACGGCGAGTGGAGTTTAGACCAAAAAGCTCTATTTTTGTCTCATCAGACCACATGACCTTCTCCCATTCCTCCTCTGGATCATCCAGATGGTCATTGGCAAACTTCAGACGGGCCTGGACATGCGCTGGCTTGAGCAGGGGGACCTTGCGTGCGCTGCAGGATTTTAATCCATGACGGCGTAGTGTGTTACTAATGGTTTTCTTTGAGACTGTGGTCCCAGCTCTCTTCAGGTCATTGACCAGGTCCTGCCGTGTAGTTCTGGGCTGATCCCTCACCTTCCTCATGATCATTGATGCCCCACGAGGTGAGATCTTGCATGGAGCCCCAGACCGAGGGTGATTGATCGTCATCTTGAACTTCTTCCATTTTCTAATAATTGCGCCAACAGTTGTTGCCTTCTCACCAAGCTGCTTGCCTATTGTCCTGTAGCCCATCCCAGCCTTGTGCAGGTCTACAATTGTATCCCTGATGTCCTTACACATCTCTCTGGTCTTGGCCATTCTGGAGAGGTTGGAGTCTGTTTGATTGAGTGTGTGGACAGGGGTCTTTTATACAGGTAACGAGTTCAAACAGGTGCAGTTAATACAGGTAATGAGTGGAGAACAGGATGGCTTCTTAAAGAAAAACTAACAGATCTATGAGAGCCCGAATTCTTACTGGTTGGTAGGTGATCAAATACTTATGTCATGCAATAAAATGCAAATTAATTACTTAAAAATCATACAATGTGATTTTCTGGATTATTGTTTTAGATTCCGTCTCTCACCGTTGAAGTATACCTATGATAAAAATTACAGACCTCTACATGCTTTGTAAGTAGGAAAACCTACAAAATCAGCAGTGTATCAAATACTTGTTCTCCCCACTGTATCTATGTAACTGCTCTGTGTTTAGCAGAAATTATCCCCCACTGGTTATTACACTTCATGGGGTATTCAGCTGCCATTTAGCCCCATGTGTTCTTGATGTTGATGTGTTGCAACAGTGTTACAATAACATTAACATGACAAAGCACCGCATGGGAGCTGAAATTACACCACTCAATCACCCCATCCAAGCCAACCCTCCTACACAACTTCATCCGTCTCACCAACATTCATTCATACTGGAACACTGAAACAGTTTTCATTTTCACATGTTTCCCTTTCATCTGAACTGACTGGCTCTGTGATCCCTGCCAGGGACTTTGGGTTTTGTTGTGCACTGTTTCTATCTCTGTGTTTGAGTCTAAAGCTAGTATGAAAATGTATGCACTATTTTTTATTTATTTTATTTCACCTTTATTTAACCAGGTAAGCCAGTTGAGAACAAGTTCTCATTTACAACTGCGACCTGGCCAAGATAAAGCAAAGCAGTGCGATAAAAAACAACACAGAGTTACATATGGGGTAAAAAACATAAAGTCAAAAATACAACAGAAAATATATATACAGTGTGTGCAAATGTAGCAAGTCATGGAGGTAAGGCAATAAATAGGCTATAGTGCAAAATAATTACAATAGTATTAACACTGGAATGCTAGATGTGCAAGAGATTATGTGCAAATAGAGATACTGGGGTGCAAAAGAGCAAAATAAATAACAATATAGGGATGAGGTAGTTGGGTGGGCTAATTTCAGATGGGCTGTGTACAGGTGCAGTGATCGGTAAGGTGCTCTGACAACTGATGCTTAAAGTTAGTGAGGGAGATAAGAGTCTCCAGCTTCAGAGATTTTTGCAATTCGTTCCAGTCATTGGCAGCAGAGAACTGGAAGGAATGGCGGCCAAAGGAGGTGTTGGCTTTGGGAATGACCAGTGAGATATACCTGCTGGAGCGCAGACTACGGGTGGGTGCTGCTATGGTGACCAATGAGCTAAGATAAGGCGGGGATTTGCCTAGCAGTGATTTATAGATGGCCTGGAGCCAGTGGGTTTGACGAAGAACATGTAGTGAGGACCAGCCAACAAGAGCGTACAGGTCACAGTGGTGGGTAGCGTATGGGGCTTTGGAGACAAAACGGATGGCACTGTGATAGACTACATCCAATTTGCTGAGTAGAGTGTTGGAGGCTATTTTGTAAATGACATCGCCGAAGTCAAGGATCGGTAGGATAGTCAGTTTTACGAGGGCATGTTTGGCAGCATGAGTGAAGGAGGCTTTGTTGCGAAATAGGAAGCCGATTCTAGATTTAACTTTGGATTGGAGATTCTTTATGTGAGTCTGGAAGGAGAGTTTACAGTCTAACCAGACACCTAGGTATTTGTAGTTGTCCACATACTCTAGGTCAGACCCGTCAAGAGTGGTGATTCTAGTCGGGTGGGCGGGTGCCAGCAGCGTTCGATTGAAAAGCATGCATTTAGTTTTACTAGTGTTTAAGAGCAGTTGGAGGCTACTGAAGGAGTGTTGTATGGCATTGAAGCTCGTTTGGAGGTTTGTTAACACAGTGTCCAGTGAAGGGCCAGATGTATACAAAATGGTGTCGTCTGCGTAGAGGTGGATCTGAGAGTCACCAGCAGCAAGAGCGACATCATTGATATACACGGAGAAAAGTGTCGGCCCAAGAATTGAACCCTGTGGCACCCCCATAGAGACTGCCATAGGTCCAGACAACAGGCCCTCCGATTTGACACACTGAACTCTATCTGAGAAGTAGTTGGTGAACCAGGCGAGGCAGTAACTAACTAACTAACTGTAAGTCGCTCTGGATAAGAGCGTCTGCTAAATGACTAAATTGTAAAAATTTAATTATCATCACACAACATTATCTGGGTTTTTGTCCAATCATATTTTTGTGGACATATTTCCCTATTGTGGCTGTATGCTTCTCGAAACATGCAAGATTGCCCTTACAATAGTCGGTTGTTATGTGTGTGTTTACAATTTCACGAAGGCCCAACAATCACTGTGGGGCTCTAATCTTCATTTGACCATTCTACCAGTGAATCAAGAGAAGCTGACAATTTAACATATGCCTTTCTGGTAGCGGTTGTCGATGTACACACAGGGGTCTGACCATGCCTTACAGTGCCTTGCAAAAGTATTCATCACCCTTGGCATTTTTCCTATTTTGTTGCATTACAACCTGGGGGTGGCAGGTAGCTTAGTGGGTAAGAGCGTTGTGCCAGTAACCGAAAGGTCGCTGGTTCTAATCCCCGGGCCGACTAGGTGAAAAATCTGTCGATGTGCCCTTAAAAAAGGCACTTAACCCTAAATGCTCCTGTAAGTCGCTCTGGATAAGAGCGTCTGCTAAAATGTAATTTAAATAGATTTTTATTTGGATTTCATGTAATGGACATACACAAAATAGTCCAAAATGGTGAAGTGGAATAAAAAAAATAACTTGTAATTTTTTTCTTCTAATAAATAAATAACGGAAAACGGGTGCATATGTATTCACCCCCTTTGCTATGAAGCCCCTAAATAAGATCTGGTGCAACCAATTACCTTCAGAAGTCACATAATTAGTTAAATAAAGTCCACCTGTGTGCAATCTAAGTGTCACATGATCTGTCACATAATCTCAGTATGTATACACCTGTTCTGAAAGGCCCCAGAGTCTGCAACACCACCAAAACTCACGAATCAGGCAAGGAGGGCATTAATCAGAGAGGCAACAAAGACACCAAAGATAACCCTGAAGGAGCTGCAAAGCTCCACAGTGGAGATTGGAGTTTCTGTCCATAGGACCACTTTAAGCCGTACACTCCACAGAGCTGGGCTTTACGGAAGAGTGGCCAGAAAAAAGCCATTGCTTAAAGAAGAAAATTAACAAACACGTTTGGTGTTCGCCAAAAGGCATGTGGGAGACTCCCCAAACATATGGAAGAAGGTACTCTGGTCAGATGAGACTAAAATTGAGCTTTTTGGCCATCAAGGAAAACGATATGGGGATGTTTTTCATCAGCAGGGACTGGGAAACTGGTCAGAATTGAAGGAATGATGGATGGCGCTAAATACAGGGATATTCTTGAGGGAAACCTGTTTCATTCTTCCAGAGATTTGAGACTGGGAGGAGGTTCACCTTCCAGCAGGACAATGACCCTATGCATACTGCTAAAGCAACACTCAAGTGGTTTATGGGGAAACATTTAAATGTCTTGGAATGGCCTAGTCAAAGCCCAGACCTCAATCCAATTGAGAATCTGTGGTATGGCTTAAAGATTGCTGTACACCAGCGGAACCCATCCAACTTGAAGGAGCTGGAGCAGTTTTGCCTTGAAGAATGGGCAAAAATCCCAGTGGCTGGATGTTGCAAGCTTATAGAGACATACCCCAAGACACTTGCAGCTGTAATTGCTGCAAAAGGTGGCTCTACAAAGTATTGACTTTGGGGGGCGAATAGTTATGCACGCTCAAGTTTTCTGTTTTTTTGTCTTATTTCTTGTTTGTTTCAGCCCCAAAAATATTTTGCATCTTCAAAGTGGTAAACATGTTGTGTAAATCAAATGATACAAACCCCCAGAAAATCCGTTTTAATTTCAGGTGGTAAGTCAACAAAATAGGAAACATGCCAAGGGGGGTGAATACTTTCGCAAGCCACTGTAGCAGCATATGTTTTCTGTCTCTCTGATTCACTTTTTCTGTCTTCTCCCTTTCCTCACCCTAAGTCACAGCTGTGATCTGAATGAGTGGAAATTGGTCAATATTCCCCTCTTTTATATTTCTCTCTCCTTCTGATCAAATCAAATTGTATTTGTCACATGCGCCAAATACAACAGGTGTAGACCTTACAGTGAAATGATTACTTACAAGCACTTAACCAACAATGCAGTTGTAAGAAAAATAAGTGTTAAGTAAAAAATAGATAAGTAAAAAATATCCGGTACAGAGTCAATGTGCGGGGGCACAGGTTAGTCGAGGTAATTGAGGTAATATGTACATGTAGGTAGAGTTAAAGTGACTATGCATAGATAGTAAACAGAGAGTAGCAGCAGCGTAAAAGGGTGGAACAATGCACATTCTCTGTTTCTCTATGAGAAGCAGAGCCAGCAGTCTGAGTCTGTGGATTACACCAGTAATTGCCAGGTGCTGGGGAGAATAGTGGCTTTGCTCTGGCAGTAGACCAGCCAGAGGAGGTATGATACAGTATGATAACTCATAACACAGCCAGTATAGGGTATACAGTAGGGAAAAAAAGTATTTAGTCAGCCACCAATTGTGCAATTTCTCCCACTTAAGAAGATGAGAGAGGCCTGTAATTTTCATCATAGGTACACGTCAACTATGACAGACAAAATGAGAAAAAAATTCCAGAAAATCACATTGTAGGAATTTTAATGAATTTATTTGCAAATTATGGTGGAAATAAGTATTTGGTCAATAACAAAAGTTTCTCAATACTTTGTTATATACCCTTTGTTGGCAATGACACAGGTCAAACGTTTTCTGTAAGTCTTCACAAGGTTTTCACACACTGTTGCTGGTATTTTGGCCCATTCCTCCATGCAGATCTCCTCTAGAGCAGTGATGTTTTGGGGCTGTCGCTGGGCAACACAGACTTTCAACTCCCTCCAAAGATTTTCTATGGGGTTGAGATCTGGAGACTGGCTAGGCCACTCCAGGACCTTGAAATGCTTCTTACGAAGCCACTCCTTCGTTGCCCGGGCGGTGTGTTTGGGATCATTGTCATGCTGAAAGACCCAGCCACGTTTCATCTTCAATGCCCTTGCTGATGGAAGGAGGTTTTCACTCAAAATCTCACGATACATGGCCCCATTCATTCTTTCCTTTACACGGATCAGTCGTCCTGGTCCCTTTGCAGAAAAACAGCCCCAAACCCCATGCTTCACAGTAGGTATGGTGTTCTTTGGATGCAACTCAGCATTCTTTGTCCTCCAAACACGACGAGTTGAGTTTTTACCAAAAAGTTATATTTTGGTTTCATCTGACCATATGACATTCTCCCAATCCTCTTCTGGATCATCCAAATGCACTCTAGCAAACTTCAGACGGGCCTGGACATTTACTGGCTTAAGCAGGGGGACACGTCTGGCACTGCAGGATTTGAGTCCCTGGCGGCGTAGTGTGTTACTGATGGTAGGCTTTGTTACTTTGGTCCCAGCTCTCTGCAGGTCATTCACTAGGTCTCCCCGTGTGGTTCTGGGATTTTGTGATCATTTTGACCCCACAGGGTGAGATCTTGCATGGAGCCTCAGATCGAGGGAGATTATCAGTGGTCTTGTATGTCTTCCATTTCCTAAAAATTGCTCCCACAGTTGATTTCTTCAAACCAAGCTGCTTACCTATTGCAGATTCAGTCTTCCCAGCCTGGTGCAGGTCTACAATTTTGTTTCTGGTGTCCTTTGACAGCTCTTTGGTCTTGGCCATAGTGGAGTTTGGAGTGTGACTGTTTGAGGTTGTGGACAGGTGTCTTTTATACTGATAACAAGTTCAAACAGGTGCCATTAATACAGGTAACGAGTGGAGGACAGAGGAGCCTCTTAAAGAAGAAGTTACAGGTCTGTGAGAGCCAGAAATCTTGCTTGTTTGTAGGTGACCAAATACTTATTTTCCACCATAATTTTCAAATAAATTCATAAAAAATCCTACAATGTGATTTTCTGGATTTTTTTTCTCCATTTGTCTGTCATAGTTGACGTGTACCTATGATGAAAATTACAGGCCTCTCTCATCTTTTTAAGTGGGAGAACTTGCACGATTGGTGGCTGACTAAATACTTTTTTCCCCCACTGTACATCTGTCTTGCTTACTGTTTGTTAATACATGTAATTATGTACTTTCTGAATGTATCTTGATATGTCTCTAAGTAGGTGCTGATTGCAATGTGTGGCCAATTAAAGACTCTTTTAGCTGGGATTTATTGTAAGACTCAGTTCACACTTCACATAACACAGGGTCACTGGTCCTTTCAATCAAAAGCCTGTCTGTGTTTAATAGATCCCGTTGCGATGTCTGTGATGTGTTTCTCAACTCTGCAAAAAAAAACGATTAGTTACCGGAGTGTAACTCCAGTTCTATGAGTGGAGCGGAGCCCCATAGGGGAGCTCTGCTCCTATTGGTTTACCCACTGCCCTAAGGCAGCATCAGCCTGAGACAAAATTATGCACACACCTGCAGCCAATAGGAGTACAGGTGTCCCTATAAGAGGGGATGCCTCCCCTCAATCAGCCTCCCGAGATATTTATCTTCAGCGAGACTAGAGAGGGTCGGCAGGGCCTTAAGTCCTATGGGGCTCTGCTCCACTCATAGAACTGGAGTTACACTCCGGTAACTAATCGTTCTATATCATGGAGCTCCGCCCCATAGGGGAGCTCTGCTCCTATTGGTTCAAGGCGGAGCGTAGCGCTCCAAAATGTACTCCCTGCCGAGCCCAACACTTCCCATCTAAATGAAAAGGTCAGGCCTAGCAATGGCTGCAACCAATTCCCGCAGTACTGTAACCACTGTCACCCTACAAGTGTCACAATATACTGCGTCATCGGTTAAAAACCCGCCCCACCTAGTCCAATGGCAACACCAATGACTAGTGGGCAGATCACCAGAATACCGGCCATACTAATCTGTACTAGCAGATAGATGGTACCTCAATATCCTGTTACAATACTACCAACCACTAATGGAATGACACAAAGTGTCACTCTACATTGTGTACACTGTAGGCCGCCTCACTCAATCAATGGAACCCCAGAGATTAGTGGGCAGATCCCAGAACATGATTCATACTAATCTGAACAAGCAGATAGATGACGTCACATTCCGTCAAATTACCGGTCTAATAGCATCGTAACCAAGTTACTACTATTATCCCCCATCATTCCGCCTCACTCCAGTGACTCACTGGTGGGCAGATGAATACATGCCCTCTACTGTACTGAACCTGTCAGTCAGGAGTCATGCCAAAAATATGTCCTTCTATCAGAAGCGGACCTGATAGAGACCTTGTCTCCACAGTCCTGCATTCCTCTCCTCCTAGCTCAAAGTCTCCCTTCAGCCACGCTGAGTACAGACTGAGCCAAAGAGTTAGAAGACATATCCAAGAGATAGAAACGGATAAATGGAGACGGTGTTGACCATGACGCCGCTCTACATATATCCTCTACCCCTGTTCCTCTGAAAAGGGCAGTAGAAGCTGCTACTCCACGAGTGGAGTGAGCTCTGATACCCTGAGGCAGTTGTCGCCCCGCTGCCTCATAAGCTGTCTCAATGCCCTCACAAAGCCAATGAGACAGACGCTGTTTCGAAAGTGGTCTACCTAGTGCAGCAGCACCATGACACACAAACAGCTGAGGCGATGACCTAATCGCTGCTGTGCGCTCGACGTAACACGCCAAGGCGCGTACTGGGCACAGGCGATGGAGCCTTTCCTCACTCCTCTCTCTATGAGGAGGAGGAGAAAAAGCCCACAGCTCCACGGTCTGTGATCTATATGAACTCCTAATAACCTTCGGCACAAATGCCGGGTTAGGACGTAACACCGCTCTGCTCAGATTGCCATTAATGGCCAGGCAGTCGGGTCTCGTCGAAAGAGCACACAAATCACTAACACGCTTAGCCGTAGTCAAAGCGAGCAACAGTGCTGTCTTCATAGACAGCATCTTGAGGGGTATTTGATTCAATGGCTCGAATGGCGACTTACATAGCGCTTCGAGTACCAAAGCCAAATCCCACTGAGGAAGCGTGGCTCTAGGTGTTGGCCTAAGCCCCGCATTCCTAAAAGGAAACGTTTCACTAGAGGGTGGCTAAAGACATTGTCTCTGCCAAACCCCTCATGACAAGCTGAAATCGCCGCTGCAAACACCTTAATGGTGGCGGGCGATCGCTGCTTATCAAACATAAGCTGTAGGAAAGAGAGAATACTCTCAACCTGACAGCTCATGGGGTCTACACCTTGTGTGACACACCATTGTGAAAACACGTTCCATCTACTGGCATACATCTTAGAAGTGGAACTGGCACGTGAACCCTGTATGGTCCTGATCACTGCATCAGATAACCCACGGCGCTCTAGCCTGTCCCTCTCAGCAGCCAGGCCTTCAGTGGTTGGCCGATTATGGGCAACTGCCCTATCGTGCCCCCGCCTGAGACAACGCGTCCCCGTCGATGTGGAATTGGCCAAGGTGGCGCAATCAACATCTGACTCATCTCCGCAAACCAAGGAGCCCCTGGGCGATCGGGGGCTACCAGTATCACTGACAGCCCTCCTGACCTCACCCTGGCTAACAGTGGGAGAATGCAGGACAGCGGAGGGAATGCATACAGAAGAACTCTCGGCCACGGGTGGTGCGCAAAAGTGTCTCTTCCCAGTGGCGGTTCTTCCTGTTCCCTCAGAGAGAACCATAGGGGACATTGCGCGTTCACACGTGACGCGAATAGATCAATCTCAGCTCTACCGAACTGTTCCCAAATTTGGAGAACAATGTCCGGATGCAGACACCACTCATCGTCCCGAGGACCCCCTCTTGACATGAGGTCTGCTCCAAGTAGCCCGGAATGTGTGCTGCTCTCAATGAGCGAAGGTGCTCGTGAGCCCACAGCCACAATTCCTCTGCCGCCCGATGGAGAGCAGGAGACCTGACTCCTCCTTGGCGATTTATGTGAGCTACTGTTGTCCGGTTGTCTGACCAGACCAGCACATCGCGACCCCGAAGGGTAGACACGAAGTGGGTCAAAACCGAACCGAACCGTTTCCAACTCCAAGAGGTTGATGTGGCGACTCGAAAGAGGCCACACACCTCCTATCGCTTGGGTCTGACATGTCCCTCCCCATCCCGTCAGAGACGCATCTGTGAACACTGGGATGTAAGAGGACACTTTGCCTATCGGGACTCCGTGCGTGAGAACGCGCGGGTTTCTCCAATAGTTCAGATCTGCACTAAGCGAGAGGGGAACCACCACCAACCGATGACGTTGGCGCAATGGGTCTAGTCTTAGTTGGGCGAACCATCGCTGCATCCTGCGCATCTGCAGGAGTCCCAGCGGAACCACAGAGTGGGCTGACGACATGAGACCCAAAAGTGACATGATCGACAGCGCCGTCACCGTGTGATTCGGACGACACTTCCTCAGGGCTAGCAACAAGGCTACCCTTCGGGGGTCCGAAATTCGAGCCCTCATCATTACAGTGTCTAGCTGTATCCCCAGGTAGACAATCTGATGACTGGGCCAGGGCGCGCTCTTTTTCCAATTCACAGCGAACCCCAGACGTGTGAGATGAATCACTGTCTGTGTTGTGTGAGTGATCGCCAGCTCTGCTGACGGGGCGAGAACCAGTAGGTCGTCTAGGTAGGCTAGTAGCCGTATTCCCTGACGACGCAACGGTTCCAATGCCGCCTCCACACACTTGGAAAACGTGCGAGGTGCCAGGGCGTACCCAAATGGCATCCTCGTGTATTCGTACACCACCCCTTGAAAGGCGAATCGCAGAAACTTCCTGTGACGCGGCTGTACCGGCACATGAAAGTACGCGTCCTTTAGGTCTATGCTCGTACAAAAGTCTCCTTTCTGGACACATTCCAGCAGACGTTTTGTCGTTAGCATTCGAAAGGGCCGTTTGGTTACGCTCTCGTTGAGAATGCGTAAATCCAAAATTGGCCTCATTCCCCCCGTCTTTTTGGGCACCAGGAAGTAGGGCGAATATAGCCTTCTATATACGGCGTCTTGGTATCTTTCCTCCTTTCACCTCCTGTGCGTGTTCAGCTCTGCACCTCTGGTGGGCTGAATTACACTCAGTGTGGTGAGCATTGGCGCGTTCAGAAAGAAGTGGGGGCGCCGATACGCTGGGCACCTTCGTGACCGTGGTAATCGGGCCCTCCGTGAACGCAGCCTGGGTCTGAATCGCACTAACAGAGACCTTAGTCTGTGATAGTGCGCCGTCCCCAAATAGCGACTGCGTCATCATGTCAGAGTCTGACAGAGACTGCCGCCTGCTATGTGAAGCACTTCTTATACTTGAAGTGTTATGTGTACCTACTCTGAATGCCTGTTCAGCAACGCACCCCTGGTGGGCTGAACGGCGCTTAGAGTGGTAGGGGAGAGAGGGTGAGATTTGAATGCTCTCGGACGTATTATGTAAAAGGGGCTCTTTTTTGACAAAGTCAGGTGGAGCCAACTCTTTATTAAACACATCAACCAAAGCATTAATATCATCACCCATCCCTTCAACCGAAGGGTGGGGGGGAACAGTGGTCACGTTCGAGAATGACGTGTCCTCCATTCGCTCCCCCGCGTCCCGTCATGTGCGCCTCCTCTTGTGGCCTCCATTAGGGGCCCAGGTCGGCGCTCTCACCACCTCCCTCGCCGGCTGCAATGGGGCCACTGTGGCTGCTGGGGGGGCTGGGCCCGCTCTCCTGCCTCCTGCGGCCGCCGACTGGCGCCGGATACGCCGCCTCGCTGTAGAACCCTGTCTACTCTGGGGGGCGGAAGTGGATGGTCTATGTGAAGGTGCAGGGCCTAACCTCCCTGCCAGTGGCAGGTGTCTGGCCAGCTGCTTCTTCTCCTCGTCCAGTTTTGAAAACCTCTCAGGCGACTCCGAAGAGCCCGTCGTCAGAGAGGGGGACGTTCAAAAGGGACGTCCTGTCTGCTTCTTTCATGGTTGTCAGGGACAACCAGAGGTGTCGCTCCGCGACCACCGAAGTGGCCATGGACCTCCCCGAGCAGACGGCCGATTCCTGTGTTAGGTGCAGGATGGCCCAGGAATCCTAGACGCCTCCTCCACCTCCTCTGGTTCCAGCTCTGTCTTACCCGTGGTTAAACGGGACAGAGCGGCTGCCAAGAGGGCAATGTTATTAGCTGCTGCTACAGCTTGGGCTCCCAAATTGAAGGACTTCTCTAACAGCTGTGCTGTGAGACGGTCCTTCTGAGATGGCAATGTGGCCTTCTTGGAAGAGGGCCAGGGACTCGAACCCGGTACAAGATACACCGCCATGGCGCTCTCTAACCTGGGGATTCCCTTAGCTTGGCCCTGGAACCTTTCCTCCACTCTAGTGAATGGGAGGTACGATTTAGCCGGCGAACGCGCCGCTAAAGGTGCCTCCCATGAGCCCTCGACGTATTTCGCCAATGAAGGCATGGCTGGAGCTAGTGGCTCTGCCGCTCTTCTTGGCCTGGAATAAGGGCCGCCCTCCATTAAATCAACCTCCGGTGCGGAGAGAATAGGGGGCAGTGGTATTTCCAGCCGTCTAGTAGCTCTCTCAATGAGACCAGGAAAGTCCGTTCTCAGAGACGCTGCGGCGAAGGACAGGGCTTCTGATTTCTCAGAGCCCGTGTCGTCATCGCCATAGGAACTACAAGCCCTCTCGCTAACCAAAGGAAAGGGGGGCTTGAATGTATGAGGGACGGGGTCTGACTGTTCCATAGGAATGTCTGCCTCCTCCTCATAGTCCCCATCATCCCCTGAGTCTGCGCCGTCAGATGACGCCTCTGAAGCAGAGGCTAGTATCGACAGCACGTCCTCTAGGGGGATATCCTCCCTAAAAAACGCCCAGCACTGCTTCCTCTCCTTTGTAGAAAGGAGGGCGCAGGAGGCGCAGTTAGGGGGACATCAGACGCCCTCTTTGGCATGCTGGGACCCTAAACACACGAAACATAAGTCGTGGGAGTCGCCGGCCGCCATGGAGGAGCATCTGCATTGAGCTCTGAAAAGAGCTTTTGGGGGTGGAAAAATCTCCTGGTGTGCTCATTGCTGGACGACGTCGATGACTGGAATTCGACGGCGTTTTCGTCCTGAGTCTTCTCTTCGTCTCTTCTTGGCTTCTTCAGTCTAGTCCAGTCGCTGAAGATAAAGGGAGGCTGATTGAGGGGAGGCATCCCCTCTTATAGGGACACCTGTACTCCTATTGGCTGCAGGTGTGTGCATAATTTTGTCTTAGGCTGATGCTGCCTTAGGGCAGTGGGTAAACCAATAGGAGCAGAGCTCCCCTATGGGGCGGAGCTCCACGATATAGAACATGGAGGGGTTGAGAAGGCTGATCTGATCACCACTTAACGGTTACTTTACAGGGCATTATGGCCACTAGCGCCTCCCCTCTTTCATTTGCAAGGGAATCTAATTTATCCACAGCATTAGTTACCGTTCTCTCCCTCTCTCCCCCACTGGCCCATCAGCTGCAGGAGTCAAGGTTGATTTGGCTCAGTGGCACAGGGCCGCCGTGCACCAAGCTGAGTTATCGACACCCAGACCCTCAGACTGGTCTGTAGATCTATGCTAATTAACTTGAGGGTAATTGATACTGCACCTCGTGCCCCTGCCCTCAGTGACACGACAGGGGGGTAATCGTTTTGCCATTGGCTAGCCTTTGATGGATCACCAGCCTTCTGTACAGCCCTACCAGGAGGCCTCAGAGTGAGAGAGCTACAGGCTTAGCTAACATTCTGTAGCAAACATGCAATTTAAGTGAGTTATAGTAACAGTTCACATATGGAGAAACAGAATAATTAAGTCCATACAAGAAGTCGCCATAGATTCATCAAAAGCCACAAAAACTCTTTGAAGGTTGTATTCATTTCTGGGAGCAAACAGTGAGCAAAATAAGAACTACAAAAAAGGTATCTTGACTGTCCAAACTACTCTGCAGTAACTAGAGAGGCCCATCACATGAAAGAAAACCCCAGCAAGACCAAGAGTCAAAGGCTAAACCCACAGCACACCAAGACACCTTCTGGAAGTCTGTCGGCACGCGACTCCACACGCTAACAATCACACCTCTGTTTACACAGCTAGGCCTCACATCCACATCCAGGATCACTTCGTCCTTGACCAGACCAGTTCTTTTTCTCTCTTTCTTTTCCGCTGTCGTCGATCTGGAATGCGGCCAGAGGTGCTAGGGAAATAACAGGCCAGGCTCTACTGATCTGTATCAGGCTTTCCAGACGCCCTGTGGCGAGGCCCATGACAAAACTACCCTTCAGTGATTAGAAAAGGCCATTATATGATTAAATAAAAAGTTATCTTCCACCGGGACATTGTATTACGTTATATTATAGTACAGCAACAGAGTACTAGCTAGTAAGTCTGGTAGTACACCATTACTATGTTGTCAACTAACGTGAATTCAACATGAAAATTCCCTTACGTTTATGACTCTTTGCAAATCCAATCAGTTTTCCACGTTGATTCAATTACATGTTTTGGTTGAAATGACATGGAAACAACATTGATTCCATCAGTTTTGCCCAGTGGGCCTGGATTTAAACAGGAGTCTGTGACCTGATGTCCTAATAAAGACCAGTGGAAGTAGGGTTTTAATGGGTGTGTCTCAGAGACAAATTGCTTTTTGCATGTCAATCTAGACTCTACAGTACTCAGTGCTTCTACCATGTGCTATATCAACAGGGGGCACAGCAGTCTGAAACTGTCTGCGCTAAAGATGCCAAGACGGCTTTAACATTTAACCTTACCTTTCGAGGAAAACCCATTAGAGGCCATTTTAGTTCCAATCCATCTGGAGCAACACTTTATTTGTATGTTTTCATGACCTTTTGTAGCTGTCTATCTCTGTGGAAGAGGGTAACTGCGTCTCTACACAACCTGCATATTTCATGAGACTGAGTGAGTGGGCTAGCGATGACCAGGCCCCTGTTTTTATATGTGCGTATGTAATAATATAAAATATAATTTGGTCGGTATTTATATTTGTCCTATTTCACACATGTACAAGTGTGCATTAAACACATACAGTATATGTTTTTTGCATATCCCAACTCCCCCTGAGACAGCCTCGGAGAGTGGGGTCACATTCAGCCATTATTAATAGTGACCCTGGAGCAATTAGGGTTAAGTGACTTGCTCAAGGGCACATTGCAGATTTTTCACATTGTCAGCTCAGGGATTCAAACTAGCAACCTTTCAGTTACTGGCCCAACACCCTAACTGCTAGGCTACCTGCTGCCGTGCCGTGCCGTGCCGTGTGTGGGTGTGTATGTGTGACTACAAATGACCATACAGAATTAATCTTACAGCTACAGACATTAAGATGCTTGCCTCTTTGCGTGAGGCGGAGATATGTGAGTGTAGGATGGTCTCATCACTCCTTTCCCCGGTGGAGTAATAGCAACTGTCTCTCTATCTGACTCCAGGTAATTAGCGTCAATGTTTTGTCAAGTCCACACACTGTGCAACACTACTGGTTTGCCGTAGGGGTGCTGCTTCAATTAGAATAATTAAGCATCAATGTTCTCCTCTCCAGCAGTATGGCAAGGCCCAGGATGGGGCCGGATGAGGGCTTCCAGGAGGGGGTACAGGGGAGGTACAGGAAGTTCCAATAGGGAGGTATGGAGGGGGACCTGATGTTTAAGAGGTGTAGTAGTGATAGGTCTTTGAAGGAGCATGGAGGCTCAGCAGTGCAGCTCCATGGTTATAGCGTAGCTTAGCTCTCCTGCTGACAGAGCGGGGAGAGTGTCAATCCATCAGCCTTCTAATCTGACAGAGGGAGATGCAGAACACCAGCCCATTCTACACACACCTCGCCTTGCCTCGCTCACACTGATTCTACACACAGCCTAACAGCTGCTCTACTGCACAGTCCGTGAGCAGGGGAAACCAATAGAGAGAGAAAGTGTACGTGTGTATACTACTAATGTGTGTGTGTGTGTGTGTGTGTGTGTGTGTGTGTGTGTGTGTGTGTGTGTGTGTGTGTGTGTGTGTGTGTGTGTGTGTGTGTGTGTGTGTGTGTGTGTGTGTATACGTGCGTACTGCTTGCATGTGGTGGGTGTGTTTATTTGTGTTTCTGAAATCCACCATTATCTCTAAGCTAATTTGGTTAATAGCAAGTAGAATAAATATGTGAGTTAATAACATGCAAACTGAACAAGGATGCTTAGATGTACACCCTCTATGAGGCTGGCTTCAGGGATCTCTGCTCCACAACTGTGATCGTTTTCAAGCGAACTCATACTGTCCTTAATTAGCACTCGATATCATTGGGGGGAATCATTATTTAAGATGATACATCCTGTTTACGTAAACAGTAAGAGGATAAGGACACGGGTGGCCAGCCACACTCTACTGTCAGAAACCATGCAATCATTAAATTGATTACAGCTTCTGCATCATATCGGCACACTTCACGACTGTAATCATATGCCATGCAGCTGCTGTCTCTGTCTTTGAGCACTTTTAACAGTCAACTTGGTGAGTGGGAGTACACTACCGGTCAAAAGTTTGGACACACCAACTCATTCAAGGGTCTTTCTTTATTTTGACTATTTTCTACATTGTAGAATAATAGTGAAGACATCAAAACTATGAAATAACACATATGGAATCAGTTAGTAACCCAACATTTTTTAAACCAATCAAAATATATTTTATATTTGAGATTCTTCAAATAGCCACCCTTTGCCTTGATGACAGCTTTGCATACTCTTGGCATTCTCTCAACCAGCTTCACCTAGAATGCTTTTCCAACAGTCTTGAAGGAGTTACCACATATTCTGAGCACTTGTTGGCTGCTTTTCCTTCACTCTGCGGTCCGACTCAACCCAAACCATCTCAATTTGGTTGAGGTCGGGTGATTGTGGAGGCCAGGTCAACTGATGCAGCACTCAATCACTCTCATTCTTGGTAAAATAGCCATTACACAGCCTGGAGGTGTGTTGGGTCATTGTCCTGTTAAAAACACATGATAGTCCCACTAAGCCCAACCAGATGGGATGGCGTATCGCTGCAGAATGCTGTGGCAGCCATGCTGGTTAAGTGTGCTTTGAATTCTAAATAAATCACAGACAGTGTCACCAGCAAAGCACCTCCACACCATAACACCACCTCCTCCATGCTTTACGGTGGGAAATACACATGCGGAGATCATCCGTTCACCCACATCGCGTCTCACAAAGACATGGCGGTTGGAACCAAAAATCTCAAATTTGGACTCCAGACCAAATGACAAATTTCCACCAATCTAATGTCCATTGCTCGTGTTTCTTGGCCCAAGCAAGTCTCTTCTTATTATTTGTGTCCTTAAGTAGTGGTTTCTTTCCAGCAATTCGACCATGAAGGCCTGATTCACACAGTCTGCTCTGAACAGTTGATGTTGAGATGTGTCTGCATTTATTTGGGCTGCAATTTCAGAGGCTGGTAACTCGAATGAACTTATCCTCTGCAGCAGAGGTAACTCTGGGTCTTCCATTCCTGTGGCAATCCTCATGAGAGCCAGTTTCATCATAGCGCTTGATGGATTTTGCGACTGCACTTGAAGAAACTTTAAAAGTTATTGAAATGTTCCGTATTGACTGACCTTCATGTCTTAAAGTCATGATGGACTGTCATTTCTCTTTGCTTATTTGAGCTGTTCTTCCCATAATATGGACTTGGTCTTTATTATGTATACCCCCCCTACCTTGTCACAACACAACTGATTGGCTCAAACGCATTAAGAACGAAATAAATTACACAAATTAACTTTTAACAAGGCACACCTGTTAATTGAAATGCATTCCAGGTGTCTACCTCATGAAGCTGGTTGAGCGAATGCCAAGAGTGTGCAAAGCTGTCATCAAGGCAAAGGTTGGCTATTTGAAGAATCTCAAATATAAAATATATTTTGATTTGTTTAACACTTTTTTGGTTACTACATGATTCCATATGTGTTATTTCATAGTTTTGATGTCTTCACTATTATTATACAATGTAGGAAATAGTAAAAATAAAGAAAATCCCTTGAATGAGTAGGTGTGTGTTGTATCGAGTAAATATTGCTAGTCATTGCTGATAAACAAAGGAGTCCGCTCATACTGAACCTTGATCATAAGTTTATTCATATCACAAGCTTTCAGCATAAGTTTTACAGGTGTCATGCCCACCCGGAGAGCGACGTCCCAGATTGCAATTGTCGCTCTAACCCCCCCCTGCCTCCAGCATATACTTATAAACAATGCAAAAATATGGGTTGCTCCCTCTGCTGTCCAATCACTGGGGCGTCACCCTACAAATGGCTACTTTTGAACTAACATAAACATATTTTCAGTTCCACATGAAAAACATTAACAAAGACATAATCCTAATACACTACATGTGTCCAAACCTTTGACCGGTAGTGTAGATGAAAAGAGGAAGGTTGGTTTCTGAATAATATTCCAAACAACCACCCAAAAATGTAATCACATTGACAAAATGTTTGTGAAATGGTAGGGAAAAACTGTACAGACACCATAGGAGAGTAAGAGGAGGATCTAATTTACTCTGATATCACAGGAGGTTGGTGGCACCTTAATTGGGGAGGACAGGCTCGTGGTAATGGCAGTAGTGGAATTAGTGGAATGGTATCAAATACATGATGCCATTCCATTTGCTCCGTTCCAGACATTATTATGAGCCATCCTCCCCTCAGCAGCCTCCTGTGTCTGATATTAGCACCGTTCCTCTCTCTCTCTCTCTCTCTCTCTCTCTCTCTCTCTCTCTCTCTCTCTCTCTCTCTCTCTCTCTCTCTCTCTCTCTCTCTCTCTCTCTCTCCCTCTCCCTCTCCCTCTCTCTCTCCCGCTCTCCTTTACTTTTTTAGTGTTCTCTATTTCCATAAAATTGAGAGGAAGACATTTTGTGTGAGTGTGGATAGTTTATGACTTGGTAATGGTCACAGCACAGGGTCCCCTGTGACGGCTGTGGTGGAACAAAGCGTGTCTAAGAGTAAAGGCCCTATAGTCAGGAGCTCTTTTCAACTACACCCACATGCCCATCAGCCTCCTCCGCACTGTCTCAGTAGTGTCTCACTGGAGTTAACAGCTAGCAGATTAGAGGGGAAACACAGAGACACACTATAGGAGAGAGCGAGAGACTGTGTCAGGGAGGACGAGAGAGAGAGTGAGAGAGGGAGAGAGAGAGAGAGAGGGAGATAGGGAGATAGGGAGAGAGAGAGAGTGTCATGTAGGAGCTAGCAGATTAGATGGGAAACACTGAGAGACACACTATAGAGAGAGAGAGAGAGAGAGAGAGAGAGAGAGAGAGAGAGAGAGAGAGAGAGAGAGAGAGAGAGAGAGAGAGAGAGAGATAGTGTGTCATGGAGGACGAGAGAGAGAGAGTAGTGTGTCATGGAGGATGAGAGAGAGAGAGAGAGAGAGAGATAGTGTGTCATGGAGGACGAGAGAGAGAGATAGTGTGTCATGGAGGATGAGAGAGAGAGAGAGAGAGAGATAGTGTCATGGAGGACGAGAGAGAGAGAGAGTGAGAGAGGGAGAGAGAGAGACTGTCAGGGAGGACGAGGGAGAGAGAGTGTGTGTCAGGGAGTACAAGAAAGAGACAGCGCTAGTGGTTTAGTCATGGAGGACGTTAGAGAGAGAGAGAGAGAGAGCTAGCGGATTAGAGGGGAAACACTGAGAGACACACTATAGAGAGAGAGAGTGTGTCAGGGAGGATGAGAGAGAGAGAGAGAGAGAGAGAGAGAGAGAGAGAGAGAGAGAGAGAGAGAGAGAGAGAGAGAGAGAGAGAGAGAGAGAGAGAGAGAGCGAGAGAGAGAGTGTGTGTCAGGGAGGACGAGCGAGAGAGCAAGAGAGAGAAAGAGAGAGATAGAGTCAGAGGACACATCCCATGACCATTAATTCCCTGAAGTATTGTATATAACTTACAAGTAATAGATAGTGTAACCATCATCCATCTATATTTTGTTGTTTATTCATTAGCCATTACTTTTCTTTTTATAATCATATTTTTATTAATTAAATGTATCGATCGAAGATTCCAGAATATAACAACAGTATTGTTGTACCTGTATACATGATTATATGTACTATTAATATTACTACTGAAATGAACTGCATTTCATTATCCTCATTGCATTGTACTGTATTTACTGAAATGCTGTACCACTATACTGCTTTGGCAATATCTAGAAATTGTATTTCATGCCAATAAAGCAATTTTAATTTGAGAGAAAGTGTCAGGAAGGACGAGAGAGAGAGAGAGAGAGAGAGAGAGAGAGAGAGAGAGAGAGAGAGAGAGAGAGAGAGAGAGAGAGAGAGAGTCAGGGAGGATGGAGGATGAATGAGAGAGACTATGTGTCAGGAAGGACGAGAGAGAGAGAGAGAGAGAGAGAGAGAGAGAGAGAGAGAGAGAGAGAGAGAGAGAGAGAGAGAGAGAGAGAGAGAGAGAGAGAGAGAGAGAGAGAGAGAGAGAGAGAGAGAGAGAGATGCTTTGGCAATGTAAATATATGTTTCCCATGCCAATAAAGCCCTTAAATTGAATTGAAAGAGAGAGAGAGGGAGAGAGTGTCAGGGAAAACAAGAGAGAATGAGAGCGATAGACTGTCAGGGAGGACGAGAGAAAGAGAGAGAGAGAGAGATAGATGGAGAGAGAGAGGGAGAGGGGTGAGAGTGAGAGTGAGAGTGTCAGGGAAAATGAGAGAGAGAGAGAGAGAGAGAAAGAGAGTCAGGGACGACAAGAGAGAGAGAAAGAGAGAGGGAGAGAGAGTGTCAGGGAGAACGGGAGAGAGAGAGAGAGAGAGAGAGAGAGAGAGAGAGAGAGAGAGAGAAAGAGAGAGAGCGAGAAAGAGAGACCCCACAGAGCCCCAACACAATTAAACCCAACCAAATCAAGAGAAAACAAAAAGATAATTACTTGACACATTGGAAAGAACTAACAAAAAAAAATTCAAACTCGAATGCTATTTGGCCCTAAACAGAGAATACACAGTGGCAGAATACCTGACCACTGTGACTGACCCAAAATTAAGGAAAGCTTTGACTATGTACAGACTCAGTGAGCATAGCGTTGCTATTGAGATAGGCCGCCGTAGGCAGACCTGGCTCTCAAGAGAAGACAAGCTATGTTCACACTGCCCACAAAATGAGGTGGAAACTGAGCTGCACTTCCTAACCTCCTGCCAAATGTATAACCATATTAGAGACACATATTTCCCTCAGATTACACAGACCCACAAAGAATTCAAAAACAAATCCAATTTGGATAAACTCCCTTATCTACTGGGTGAAATACCACAGTGTGCCATCACAGTAGCAAGATGTGTGACCTGTTGCCACAAGAAAAGGGCAACCAGTGAAGAACAAACACCATTGTAAATACAACCCATTTTTAAGTTTATTTATTTTCCCTTTTGCACTTTAACTATTTGCACATTATTCCAACACTGTATATAGACATAATATGACATTTGAAATGTCTCTATTCCTTTAGAACTTTTGTGAGTGTAATGTTTACTGTTCATTTTATATTGTTTATTTCACTTTTGTTTATGATCTATTTCACTTGCTTTGGCAATGTAAACATATGTTTCCCATGGCAATAAAGCCCCTTGAATTGAATTGAATTGAGAGAGAGAGAGAGAGAGAGAGAGAGAGAGAGAGAGAGAGAGAGAGAGAGAGAGAGAGAGAGAGATGGTGGGTGGGTGGGGGGATCGGGGGAGAAAGAGTGTGAGCACTGATGGGTGGTGAAGGTGAGCATGTGTGTCAGAGGGTAATTGTTGTGAAAGAAAGAACATGGACATTACAATCATGGTAACTTATCATTTTAATGTCACTCTCTCTCTCTCTCTCTCTCTCTCTCTCTCTCTCTCTCTCTCTAAACATACATACTTACACACACACACACACACACACACACACACACACACACACACTCACGCCCAGTGGGACCTACAGATGCTCCTAAAACCTAACTCTAGAACCCAAGAGAGTACTTTCATCCTGCTAATCACATTAACACAGTTGGAGCTGGGATGGAGAAAAAGGAGAGAGATGGGATAAAGGCCTTTCTGAAGCTCTTCTGCAGGGTTCCATAGCGGGGCCACAGGATTGGAAGAGCACTGAGGGTCCAGGCCCAGCAGGAGGCCAGGCCTCATCTCTTAGTCACCCCAAAGTCACATGAAAGGAGTGAGAAAAACCCCAGCGCCTCACCACCATCAGGGATAAGAGGCCAGAGAGAGAAAATAAAAGTCTCCCCAACAGCTCGTAGCCCTTTCCTGCAGTCAAATAACCAAATCACCCTCTAGTGGCCTCATGGTTGAAATGTTATTAATATTGTTCATAATTTCATAATTAATAAACATGATAAAATAATAAAACGCAGAAAATCAGGTGTCAAACGGTTTTGTTACAGTATATTTCAGTCTTCTGTGATGTATATAAAGTGTAATATTGGGATGCAAACTCAAAGTTGAATACATTTCACCTATATCTGACACGGTACAGGTGTCTTCCATGTGTGGGAGGTGTATACTTTTGTTTCAAAGTAGATTTGTATAAGACTACCAATAAACACTCTGTGAACCTGATTTATCCCACTGAAAAAGGTTAATGCTCTAGCCCTGGGTTTTGCAGCTCCAAAGTGTCTCCAAAGTGTCTCTCTGAGAAGCACCGATTGCATGGTTTGGAAGCCATGAAATAGAAGAGTTATAATAGTACAGTGGGGGAAAAAAGTATTTAGTCAGCCACCAATTGTGCAAGTTCTCCCACTTAAAAAGATGAGAGAGGCCTGTAATTTTCATCATAGGTACACGTCAACTATGACAGACAAATTGAGAATTTTTTTTCCAGAAAATCACATTGTAGGATTTTTTATGAATTTATTAGCAAATTATGGTGGAAAATAAGTATTTGGTCACCTACAAACAAGCAAGATTTCTGGCTCTCACAGACCTGTAACTTCTTCTTTAAGAGGCTCCTCTGTCCTCCACTCGTTACCTGTATTAATGGCACCTGTTTGAACTTGTTATCAGTATAAAAGACACCTGTCCACAACCTCAAACAGTCACACTCCAAACTCCACTATGGCCAAGACCAAAGAGCTGTCAAAGGACACCAGAAACAAAATTGTAGACCTGCACCAGGCTGGGAAGACTGAATCTGTCACGATCGTCAGGGAGAGACCAATGCGCAGCGTGTTGAACGAACATGGTGAACTTTATTATCTTTAGTGATAATCTACACCATAAACAAAACAAGAAACGACTCGTGAAGTCCACGGTGACAATGACCGAACACGGAACAAAAACCCACAAACACAAAGGGAAAACAGACAGTTTAAATATGGCTCCCAATCAGAGACAACCAGCCAACAGCTGACACTCGTTGCCTCTGATTGGGAGTCACTCAGGCAAACATAGAAATCAACAAACTAGAACCCCCAACATAGAAATAAACACATAGAATAAACACACCCTGGCTCAACAAATAGAGTCCCAGAGTCAGGGTGTGACAGTACCCCCCTAAAAGCGCGGACTGCGACCGCTCCTCAATAAGAGCAAAACAGGGGAGGGCTGGGTGGGCATACCTCCTCGGCGGCGGTTCTGGCTCCGGCCTTGCCCACCACCCTCCAACAAACCCCCCATAGCGCCCCTGGTCTGGTCTGGCCCCGCTGGCTGGAGCTGGACTGGACGTAGCAGGAGCGGTTAGCTTCAGCTCCGTAGTGGAGCCGTTGACCGGTACCTGGTTAGGCACCGGTGACCCAGGCACGGGTTGTGCCGGACAGACGACGCGCACCCCTGGCTTGGTGCGCTGGAGCAGCAACGGGCGGACCGGGCTGACGATCGCACCCCCTGGCTTGGTGCGTGGAGCCGGAACGGGCCTCACCGGACTGACGACTCGCACTCCTGGCTTGTGCGTGGAGCAGCAACGGGCCGGACCGGGCTGACGATGCGCACCCCTGGCTTGGTGCGTGGAGCCGGAACGGGCCTCACCGACTGACGACTCACACCCCTGGCTTGGTGCGTGGAGCAGCGACGGCCTTGCCAGGCTGGACGACTCGCACCCCTGGCTTGGTGCGAGTAGCAGGAACGGGCTGGACCAGGCTGACGACTCGCACCCCTGGCTTGGTGCGAGTGGCAGGAACGGGCTGGACCAGGCTGACGACTCGCACCCCTGGCTTGGTGCGAGTGGCAGGAACAGGCCGGGCCGGGCTGGCGACGCGCACCGTAGACTTGGTGCGAGTGGCAGGAACAGGCCGGGCCGGGCTGGCGACGCGCACCGTAGACTTGGTGCGAGTGGCAGGAGCAGGCCGGGCCGGGCTGGCGACGCGCACCGTAGGCTTGGTGCGTGGAGCAGGGACAGGCCGGACTGGGCTGGCGACGCACACCGTAGGCTTGGTGCGTGGAGCAGGGACAGGCCGGACTGGGCTGGCGACGCACACCGTAGGCTTGGTGCGTGGAGCAGGGACAGGCCGGACTGGGCTGGCGACGCACACCGTAGGCTTGGTGCGTGGAGCAGGGACAGGCCGAACCGGGCTGTGGAGACTGATAGGAGACCTGGAGTGAAGAGCGGCCACAACCCGTCCTGGCTGAATGCCTACCCTCACACACTCTGTGTGAGGCATCCGCACAGGACGTACAGGGCTGTGTACCCGTACTGGCATAACAGCACGTGACACCGGAGCAGGATATCCGGGGACCGCGGAGAGGCATTGGAGACCACGAGCGTTGAGCCGGCACACTCCGTCCTGGCTGCATACCCGCCTTCGCACGACACGTGCGGGGCGCTCGCACAGGACGTACAGGACTATGCCGGACCACTCGTGGCACAGAACGCCGCTCCGCATACCGCGGAACCTGCCCCGTCCCACGCTGCCATGCCTGAGTACGGGACGTTGGTTCCGCTCTCCTTCCAGGCTCCGCCAACCTGCCTTCTGGCCCCCCAAACCCGGTGGCCTCCTCTCCAAATCGCCCTGTGGCAGCCTCCTGCTGCCCAGCTGCCCATGCAGTGTGTCCCCCCCAAAAAAATTTTTGGGGGTTGCCTCTCGTCCTTCCGACGATGACACTGCTGACGCCGCTGCTCCTCTCTCGCCAGGGCCTTAATCCTTGCCCATGGCCCTTTGCCCCCGAGCATGTCCTCCCAGGACCACGATTTGCCCACCTGGGCCATCGCCAGCCTCTCCATCTCCTTTCCTGGCGCTTCCTCCCATGTCCAGTCTGCCTGCTCCTGGACACGCTGCTTGGTCCTGGTATGGTGGGTTTTTCTGTCACGATCGTCAGGGAGAGACCAATGCGCAGCGTGTTGAATGAACATGGTGAACTTTATTATCTTTAGTGATAATCTACACCATAAACAAAACAAGAAACGACTCGTGAAGTCCACGGTGACAATGACCGAACACGGAACAAAAACCCACAAACACAAAGGGAAAACAGACAGTTTAAATATGGCTCCCAATCAGAGACAACCAGCCAACAGCTGACACTCGTTGCCTCTGATTGGGAGTCACTCAGGCAAACATAGAAATCAACAAACTAGAACCCCCAACATAGAAATAAACACATAGAATAAACACACCCTGGCTCAACAAATAGAGTCCCAGAGCCAGGGTGTGACAGAATCTGCAATAGGTAAGCAGCTTGGTTTGAAGAAATCAACTGTGGGAGCAATTATTAGGAAATGGAAGACATACAAGACCACTGATAATCTCCCTCAATCTGGGGCTCCACGCAAGATCTCACCCGTGGGGTCAAAATGATCACAAGAACGGTGAGCAAAAATCCCAGAACCACACGGGGGGACCTAGTGAATGACCTGCAGAGAGCTGGGACCAAAGTAACAAAGCCTACCATCAGTAACACACTACGCCGCCAGGGACTCAAATCCTGCAGTGCCAGACGTGTCCCCCTGCTTATGTCCAGGCCCGTCTGAAGTTTGCTAGAGTGCATTTGGATGATCCAGAAGAGGATTGGGAGAATGTCATATGGTCAGATGAAACCAAAATATAACTTTTTGGTAAAAACTCAACTTGTCGTGTTTGGAGGACAAAGAATGCTGAGTTGCATCCAAAGAACACCATACCTACTGTGAAGCATGGGGGTGGAAACATCATGTTTTGGGGCAGTTTTTCTGCAAAGGGACCAGGACGACTGATCCGTGTAAAGGAAAGAATGAATGGGGCCATGTATCGTGAGATTTTGAGTGAAAACCTCCTTCCATCAGCAAGGGCATTGAAGATGAAACGTGTCTGGGTCTTTCAGCATGACAATGATCCCAAACACACCGCCCGGGCAACGAAGGAGTGGCTTCGTAAGAAGCATTTCAAGGTCCTGGAGTTGCCTAGCCAGTCTCCAGATCACAACCCCATAGAAAATCTTTGGAGGGAGTTGAAAGTCTGTGTTGCCCAGCGACAGCCCCAAAACATCACCGCTCTAGAGGAGATCTGCATGGAGGAATGGGCCAAAATACCAGCAACAGTGTGTGAAAACCTTGTGAAGACTTACAGAAAACGTTTGACCTGTGTCATTGCCAACAAAGGGTATATAACAAAGTATTGAGAAACTTTTGTTATTGACCAAATACTTATTTTCCACCATAATTTGCAAATAAATTCATAAAAAATCCTACAATGTGATCTTCTGGATTTTTTTTTCTCATTTTGTCTGTCATAGTTGACGTGTACCTATGATGAAAATTACAGGTCTCTCTCATCTTTTTAAGTGGGAGAACTTGCACAATTGGTGGCTGACTAATGTGGTGGCTGATGACTGTATGTCTAAGGGGTCTGGTTAAAATAACAATGGTTCAATAGGCTGTGTTTTCTGACCCAACAACCTTTCATTCACAAGGGAGTTTCATATTCAACTATTTATGAATGGGGTAACCATGTCTTATTTTCCCCTAGTTCTTGTCTATCCAGGTCACCTATATAGTGCAGCGTCCCACTTTCTCTGTCCCTGTGGGTTTGAAGGGGACTGAATCAGGGAGTTTTAGGGCAGTGGTTGGAGTGGCTGGCTCAACCTCAGGGACAGCAGTTAAATGGTATTCATGTATCGACCTACATTGATATGATCTGGGGCAATGGGGTAGATGGAGAGAGACCTAGAACAGCTGCTACACTACATACAGTATGTACAAGTCCCCTGTCCCAGTCTCTCGTTTGGAGAAAAGTCAATTAGAGAGTATTAGTAAAGTGTGTCAGTAAGGTGATGAACCAGTAAGACAGACACCTAGTTTTATAAGCTGGTCAAATAGGTATATTGAGCAGCTACTGTCGTGCTCATGGTGAATATGGACGATCAAACATAACCATCTAAGAGCAATTTAAAGGCATGACCCAAATGAAAATGTTAGTTAATTTCATCATCATTTTCACTCAGTTGCTTAATAAATGTTGCATGCATTGGATGTCATCCATCGATGGAATCATAAAGTATTTCAGTCCTGCAGTTGTTTAGACCAGAGAGCTTTCTCCATCTCACACTTCATTGACTGGACCTTGTGTTGAAGAGTGAAGCTGGTAGAGGAGGGGGTGTTCTATACTCACACTTATACAGTCAAGCATGTGAAATGCCGAAAAAGCAGCACATTTAGAACAGTTGATATTGAGCATGCCCTTTCCAAATGAAAATTAACTTCAAATGTATTTTCTCATTGATTAGTAGGAGTGTGAGACTTACTGGTGCAGGAAGCCTCGGGCATGTCCATGTCTCCCCTGTAGTATCCGTTGCGGCAGCCGCAGATGGTGGCCGCCTCCACAGTGGAGCGGCTGTTGGTGGGGCACTGCAGACACAGCCCTGGCCCCTGGGTGGACTTGAACGTCCCCTGGGGACATGCTGCAGGGAGGACAGAAAGAAAAGATAGAGAAAAAAGAGCATTTAGACTCTTCATCAACATCCACAGTGTACTGTATCCAGGACGCAACATGTAGGCTACCATTACTCCACCCAAAGGTGAGTCTCGCACACCAGACATTTCCTCCTGCGCAATAGCCTGGAGATTAGGTTACCTAACGGTTGACTAAGATAATTTAAGTTGCCTCACTATCAACAACAACCCACTAACCCTTCAACCACTCTTACTATATCTCTCTATGCCTTAGTACAGTACCTCATCTACTGTCATAAAACATAACTCTAAAAAGAACAGATTCATTTGAGTCTGAGTACGCGGATATAACATGGCGTGTAATAGGTCCCCGAATTACAGTGAAACAAAGTGATCCTCTGTAGCTCAGTTGGTAGAGCACGGTGCTTGCAACATGGTGTCCACAAGTTCGATCCCGGGACCACGCATATGTAAAATGTATGTATGCATGACTGTAAGACGTTTTGGATAAAAGCATCTGCTCAATGGTACTGTATATATTATTATATATAAAAATAATGTTGTTTGTTCATATTAAGCTGTTTGAAGAATCACCGCTATGGAGGCAAGATTGCATAATCACACCACTCCAGGACAACATAAACAGCCATTACAGAGAATGCTAACTGTTCATCTGCCTCTCTGAGTGTGAATTGGCATGTGAATGTGGCGAGCTAAATAAGTGGATTTGTATTTTTCCCTCATCCAGGCAAGCTTGACTCGATACCAGCCTGTTCCGAAGCTCCAACAGAACAGATTTTCTTCATGTTCCTGATCTGATTCCGGGCACCCTCCAGCCAACATTTAAACGGATTGCACAACCCGACCGAGAAGAATGGCTACAGCTGAATCTGTTCAAAGAAGAATCAAAGGCAGAAGAAAGAGCTTCCAAACTACAGCTGATTCACAGAGGCAGTAATACCCCCTGTCCTACAGTCATATTAAGTGGTACATAATGGTGGCATTAAATCATCACTTGTTTAAGTATTCTGCTGCGTGTAGAAGTGAACTTAGTATCTCATGACTAAGGAATGGTCCCAGTGTGGAGCTGGGAATCAGTTGCCTGAAAGGAAATTCCATTTCCATAATCCCTCTGCAGTAAGTGGCATTGCACCATGACTCCACAGTCTATCCTCCACTAAATTAAATTTCTCCCACTCTCAGCAGATAAGACTAAAGACAGATTTTTTTTGTTGCTACAGTGCAGGAAGTGAGAGAACTCGTGGGACATTAATTCATGCTTCAATATCTTATCCACTCCAGAAAACCTGGGTTGTTAAAAAAACATGCATGTGACATGTTGTATGACAGAAATAAGAGCCAGGATCCAGTATAAGGAAAAGTAGGTCCCAAGAGGAATCTATTAAACCTACCTAAGCATATCTTATGTACTGCTACAGCAATTAAGAAACAGAGAACACTGGCTCTCTTACTAAGCCAAATGTTTAACGATCATTTTCTCTACATGCCATTACCTCAGCACAGGCTCTCAAACATCCTTCCCAGTGAACACAGAAGTGGGCTAATGTAATTATAGGGTTGGAAGCATCGCATTGCATTGATTTTCTTATTAAGGAGTTTGGGAAGCCAGATCAGGTGGCCTATCCAGTTCTTGGAAATTATTTTCCCAGGCAGGCAGCCTTAGATCTGTGTGATAGCCTGATTGCCCACGTCTCCTTGTTCACTGTACAGCTGCTTCCTTCCACCTTCTCAAGTCATTTCAACCTCCAAATTAAAACCCTGACTACGCTTGGAACTGATATGAGCACTAAATTGAATTCCCATTTTTTCTCTCTTGGATGAGTACTCGATCCAGCTGCGCTCAGGCAATGCAGGCATAGGGAAGTGGAGGGAAAATGTCCTCTATGCTGGTCTTTAAACACAAACACAGCCTAGTAGATGACCTGCATTTCACCTGGGCAGTTTACAACATTGTCTGGCTAAGCTTTGTTTTCAGATATGTCCATTCTATGCATCTATTTCATTCTTTTGAAACAGTTACAACTGAAAAAAATGCTTTAAACTGTAGCAACACTGTAGCAACATACCTCTGATGCAAAGTCCTTCCCAGAGGCCTGAGCTCAGAATGCGCTGCTCTTTTCACTCTCTCTAGCTAGAAGTGTTTGTCAAAACCCTGCTGAGTCCTGCCCCCAGTCCACATTACCCACACAAGCAAGTGACAACGTCGAGCCTAATGCCCACCCGCAGAAAAGCGTGGGGCCAGAAAGAAGGGATAAGCAAACATACTTTTAAAACAACATAATGACAACATGTTATTTTCCTTTCTTCTCTTTCAGTCTTATTTTTCAGTGGCTAATCCGTTCCTGGAAGCTATACACTTCTATAAGCATATAAAACAAGCATATACAGCTAAGCTGTCATAAAGGGCATTTCTTTAGCTTTATGACGAAAAGGGCAGTTTGTCATGGAAAGAATGAAGACTGAAAATAAAGCTGTGGACCCACAGAGACACCGTATTGTCTTGCAGCAAAGGAGTCAGGCCTCTCTTTGATATATGTTGTTAAACTCATCTGGCCAGGGCAGTCACTTAAAAGAGATACAACCCATATGTTTGTGTTAGATTAATTTGTATTTTAAGAATAATGACTAAAGGATTTCACCCCAAATACAGTATAAATGTGTGAACGGTGTTAAGAGTTATAATGTAGTGGCAACCCACTAACAGAGGGGGGCGAGACTAAACATTCCAGGGTGAAGGAGACTGCGGAAACTGTTTTAAAAAGCCTCCTAAAGGTGGGCGGAGCAAAGTGCCTTTGTGTGTCAAGGGGTATAAAACAGTATGTATGGGTTTTTTGCGCCAGAGCTCTCCATGAATAAAAATACAGATCATTCTTGCTGGTTGTGGACCTTGAATCATTTATGATTAAAACCAGAGCCTTAAAACCACTGGTAATGATTCAAGCTTAGGTTGAATTAGAGATAGAAATTCTCATGCCAAGTGGTCCTTCGAGCGGAGCTTTAAAATATGTCTTTGTCGTTCTAAGGACACCGAAACCGTGCACGGGCGGGTGATTGCATCCATGGAGAATAGTCCTGGCCTTCGACGTTAAGGTTATAAACAGGCCGGTGATTAATCTTATGAACGATAAAGACGTTAACGAGATTGAAAAATCATTTAAATCCAAACTGCAAGGAGAAGGTCAGTAATTTTTATTCATGGGTTTTGGTGTAATTATTTGAACTTGTATAAGAATAGTAATTATTGTGAAGGGCAGAGAATAGTTACCAAAATCTCAAAGGAAATAATTATTATTGTAATGGAAGGAAGGGGGGTCCGGAATTGACCCTAGGTAAATAGCTATTACCAAAATAATCTAGTTAATATTGAGATTGTACGAGATACAATATAAACAGGAAGGGGGATAATTTTCGTCGTGTGCGATAGATACATTAAACAGGTCAAAAGTCGCGTAAACAACTGGGGATTTGCTCTAACTCTGTCTATTTCATGAATCTGGAGCAGTTACAACCTCTAGGTTACGGATAGTGTTAGCAAAGAATCGTAAAATGTTGTATACGTGTGAGACTTAATGATCCATCGAAATACGTGATAATTGTTTCAAGGAAGGAACTAAAATAGGTCGCGTGAGAAAAAATGGTTGTCCGATCCCTTTCATGAAACTGGACAAAAAAAAAACTCTGGGTTACGGGTTAGATAATTTAAATGGTTAATTACAAAAGCAGATCATAACATTGGCTCAAAAGTCGCACCTAATAATAAGTCCCAGGAAAATTATTCTGGATTGAATTATTACTAAACGGGGGGATTTCTTATTTTTCCACCATGGGAAATAAATATTCTAAAGAGGTCCGAGAATTAACGGGGGGGATGAAAGATATATGTTAGGAAGAGATCGAAGAAATATGTTTTATGAATCCATTTGGGAGAAGAGGTATGAATTTATTGGGCATCTTGATGTGGAGAAGTTGGAAGTTATGATTAAGCAGATGCATGTAAACTGTGGAACGGATTTGAAGAAACAGCGAGGGGAGGGGCTAGAGACAGCGAGGGTATGGCTTTTGGAAGCGCGAAGGAGAGAGGAAGTGCTTTAACTGTAACAAAGAGGAATATTTGGAAAGGGAGTGTAAGGCCCCGTGTAAATACTGTAACAGAACAGGTCATAACCATCGTGACTGCAGGAATAAAGGAAAGGGCAGTGTCGGAGATAGGACAGTCTATTTTTTGGTTCCACGGGTAAAATGTTTGAAGAAATGATTCGTGTCGATTAAGAATTGGCTAAAAACACCACGAAGCGATTATTTGAGAGGTACCTATAAATTTCTAACGATATACAGTGGGGAGAAAAAGTATTTAGTCAGCCACCAATTGTGCAAGTTCTCCCACTTAAAAAGATGAGAGAGGCCTGTAATTTTCATCATAGGTACACGTCAACTATGACCAAAATCCAGAAAATCACATTGTAGGATCTTTTATGAATTTATTTGCAAATTATGGTGGAAAATAAGTATTTGGTCACCTACAAACAAGCAAGATTTCTGGCTCTCACAGACCTGTAACTTCTTCTTTAAGAGGCTCTTCTGTCCTCCACTCGTTACCTGTATTAATGGCACCTGTTTGAACTTGTTATCAGTATAAAAGACACCTGTCCACAACCTCAAACAGTCACACTCCAAACTCCACTATGGCCAAGACCAAAGAGCTGTCAAAGGACACCAGAAACAAAATTGTAGACCTGCACCAGGCTGGGAAGACTGAATCTGCAATAGGTAAGCAGCTTGGTTTGAAGAAATCAACTGTGGGAGAAATTATTAGGAAATGGAAGACATACAAGACCACTGATAATCTCCCTCGATCTGGGGCTCCACGCAAGATCTCACCCGTGGGGTCAAAATGATCACAAGAACGGTGAGCAAAAATCCCAGAACCACACCGGGGGACCTAGTGAATGACCTGCAGAGAGCTGGGACCAAAGTAACAAAGCCTACCATCAGTAACACACTACGCCGCCAGGGACTCAAATCCTGCAGTGCCAGACGTGTCCCCCTGCTTAAGCCAGTACATGTCCAGGCCCGTCTGAAGTTTGCTAGAGTGCATTTGGATGATCCAGAAGAGGATTGGGAGAATGTCATATGGTCAGATGAAACCAAAATAGAACTTTTTGGTAAAAACTCAACTCGTCGTGTTTGGAGGACAAAGAATGCTGAGTTGCATCCAAAGAACACCATACCTACTGTGAAGCATGGGGGTGGAAATATCATGCTTTGGGGCTGTTTTTCTGCAAAGGGACCAGGACGACTGATCTGTGTAAAGGAAAGAATTAATGGGGCCATGTATCGTGAGATTTTGAGTGAAAACCTCCTTCCATCAGCAAGGGCATTGAAGATGAAACGTGGCTGGGTCTTTCAGCATGACAATGATCCCAAACACACCACCTGCAAACGAAGGAGTGGCTTCGTAAGAAGCATTTCAAGGTCCTGGAGTGGCCTAGCCAGTCTCCAGATCTCAACCCCATAGAAAGTATTTGGAGGGAGTTGAAAGTCCGTGTTGCCCAGTGACAGCCCCAAAACATCACTGCTCTAGAGGAGATCTGCATGGAGGAATGGGCCAAAATACCAGCAACAGTGTGTGAAAACCTTGTGAAGACTTACAGAAAACGTTTGACCTGTGTCATTGCCAACAAAGGGTATATAACAAAGTATTGAGATACTTTTGTTATTAACCAAATAATTATTTTCCACCATAATTTGCAAATAAATTCATTAAAAATCCTACAATGTGATTTTCTGGATTTTTTTTCTCATTTTGTCTGTCATAGTTGACGTGTACCTATGATGAAAATTACAGGCCTCTCTCATCTTTTTAAGTGGGAGAACTTGCACAATTGGTGGCTGACTAAATACTTTTTCCCCCACTGTATACGTATGAACTTTCTCACCCAAACGTAGACGTACGTCATGAGTGAGAAAGTAGAGAATATTTACATTTGCATTTTTGGTCATTTGGCAGACGCTCTGGTCCGGAGCGACTTGCAGGAGCAATTGGGGTTGGGTGCCTTGCTCGGGGGCACATCGGCAGATTTTTCGCCTGGTCAGCTCGGGGATTGGAGCCGGCGACCTCTCGGTTGCTGACACAGTGCTCTTGGTTACTGGGCTACCAGCCGGCCGATATGAGTTTAAGGTTGTGCCGTTGTTTGATTAGGTGATAAGGTTTAATGGGTAATCGGACCATAACTAAAGTGGTTATAGAAGTAAGGTATAAATAGTATAGAGCCAATAGAGGGTTCCATTGAACTATTATGTTTTGTTAGGCATTTGAATGGCATAAGGTGAAATCTGTGTGTATGAGGGAATTCAACGGCTGGTATGAATGGTAACCGGATACTACTTAGTATTTGGTTGGTTAATACTATGGAAGATTGGAAGCGTGGTGGGGGGTTAAATAGATAGACTCACTTATTCAATAGGGGATGGGCGTAGGGAGAGAGTTTTTACTTGTATTAAAAGTTGCATTAGATAGCTTTAGTAGTATTCTAGATAGGTCTATGAAAATATGTTACAAGTACGAATGACATTATTTCCTAAGAAGGAAGATTTATAGGGAAGGTCCCCGCGCCTCCTCCGTAATGTAGGAAGGAGCAGGGGGGGGGGGAGAGGTGAGAGACAGTACATAGTTCAGATGATAGGAATATCATTAAATGTATGCTTATCAACGATATCATGTATTTGTTTTATTAATTTGGGCCGAATCAGAGAGAACAGTTAAAGAAATTGAATAGCGAACTGAAATGGCGATAGAGCTGTGAAAATTGAGTTGAGGACAAAGGAGAATAATTTATGGCTCTGGTTAGCAGGAAAAAATAGAGACAGTCAAGCGAGTTAGATTGAGCTGGAAATTTTCAAGTAGAGGTCTAAAGACTTTACTGAAAGGAAGTGCTTTGATGAATTCAAATGGTTATTACTTTATTGTATAGGTTGAGTAACACCAGTGGTGGATGAAAATAAATGGTGGATTCTAAAAAAAATATTTAGTTTCTTTCGTGAACAATGGGATATCGTTTTTACTATTAGGATGATGGATTGAAAAAACATTGGTTATAAGTATGAAGTTATTAAACAATAGGTTTACATTTTAAGAACATCAATGCAACAAGTTGCAATTAGGAAAGTAATAGTAAATTGGGAATATAAAGGTAAAAATAACTGAATTGTGTAATAGAAGGGGAGACAGATTTTCCTAGGGGGTTGATCAAATAATTGATAATGGATCATTTGAGATGAGATCACATGTAGCAGATTTAGGGTAATCAATTAAATAATCATTGTATACTCGAGGAATTTTGAGTGGTTTTATGGATTAGTTATGAGGAATTAGATTGATACAAACATTATTGATGGGTTAGGACTGGGGATATCTGTATCATGTTTTGTGTGTACTACCATCTTTAGATTACTGATGGTAATTGAAGGTTAACAAAATGTATAACCAGGAGAAAGAGATTAGCTTATCTCATTGGAATGTTGCTCAGGGCGAGGGGGTGCAGTAGTGAAGTTAGGCAGTATTTAGGTCATAAAAGTGAGCTACCAAATTAAGTTGAGCCTGGCTATCTTTGATTGTTGTTTTTCAATTGGGTTTTTCAAATAAAAAACAACACACCCAGCATGATGTTTATAAAGGGTTGTTATGTTGAATTTAGGGGATTTTCAACAGTTCATAGGTGGTGTTTACTATGCTGTGGGATGGAACGGTTTGTTGGGTGATATTTGAAACTAAATGAATGCAATGAGCTGCAGTAATCAGAGGAAGGCACAATCTAAGGCGAAACAGCTATTGCCTAGATCATTGATTTAGCAATAAGATCAGGAAGATAGGGACTAGATGTCCAAAAATAGATGAAGAATTATGAGCTTTTTGGTAATGATAGACTGCTGTAAAGCTTGGGTACTCCATTATGTACTGCATACTGGTAAATTAAGTGATCTTATCTATGGGAAGGCAATGGCAGCCCATGGTAAAATCATTTGGAACTCTGAGGAGGAAGAACAGTTTATGTTGTTGCTCTCTTCCCAAACAGTCTTAGCTTTTCCTACATATATCAGGGATGTTACCCAAATGGTAGAGAGTAAAGAGGGATATGACATGGGTCGTGATTTAAAGATGGTGATGGGTTATTTTTTTGGGTGGGCTATTAGATATAACTGGGTTAATCACGAACATAGAGGTTTTTACTTTTTGTTGCTAGGCAGAAGACTTAGGTGACCTAGGGTCGAAGTGCTTGCTCTTACTTCAATCCATGGCTGTCTTTTGTCTCTCTTCAAACATTGTGAAGGGAGCGGCACCAGGATTAAGCAGAGTTCAGGCTAAAACCTGTCTCTCCTTTGCTATCTTCTTGATTGATTACAGCATGAAGGGGGGTTGTGTTAGGTTTGAAATATTTAAATATGGACTTGTCATGTCCAACAATCAGTCTTCAGGTCAAGCCCGGGAGAGCCGGGGTAGAACAGAGTTTGAACTAAACATACGTGTTTTTACAAGATAAGAGATTGATTGATTGGATTACTAATTGATTCTGAACTGAATGAAAGTCGAATTTAGCTGCCATAAGAGACAAAGGAAGTGGGAGGAGCAATAAAGAAGCAAAAGACAGTCTCAAAAATAAAAGGCATGGCAATTGGTTGATAAATTACCTAAGTGATTGTTTAGGTAGGTGGTAATAATGACACATGAGCAGAACTATGTGTCAAGAGGGGGGAAGAGGCTAATGGTAGGATTTAATAATATACGAAGGAGAGGACAAAATACTTTTAAAAAATATATATATATTTTTTTTAGATACAGTCTAGAAAGAGAATGCAGTCAGAAATTGTTAGATTAATCTGAACATGTGTGAAGATAGTTTATTAACCACACCCGTATGTCAGAGGTTTTGTGCCCCACAGGTGAACTAAAGGAGAAGGTGACCCACTCTATCTAACCAGGTGACTGGTGAGCATCCAGTCCCTAAAGAAGAAAAACTGGAAGCAGGCCTGTTGGGAAGGGCCCTATCAGGTTATATTGGTCACTGCCTTTGCCATTAGAATAGCAGAAAGAGCAACCAGGTTCCATGTTACCCACTGCAAGAAGGTAAGACCACATACAAGCACCACTGAACACACGCAGAGTTGGAGAGAAGAACTGGACCAATAGGGTCCGGGGGTCACCTCTGTTAACGAAGATCTCCTACCCCGACCTATCATCACTGTAGTGTGTTCTTAGGGTGTGAGTATGGGGTGGTACCAAGCAGAAGGACTAAAGGCAGGAGAGGGTTGGCGGTTTTTGGAAATATGGGTGACCCTGAGCTGCATCATAGTCTTTGTATGTCAAGATCCACCACCACCTCGCACCAATTACGCTATGGCCTTACCATTATTAAGAAATAAAAGGGAAGCGACCCGACATACTGACCATCAAGGACAAGTGATCTACAAAATAAAGTCAGAGAAGGGTGGGGAGTAAGATTCAAAATTAGGATTAGGGATCTTATCAGGATAGATAAGCAAGCAACGTGGGATTATAAAATCCCATTGTATTTATGTTCAGCTCCCTCGGCGGATTGTTCCTGGGCTCAGGTATTTAGACATACTGGGGGCGGAGATATGAGATGGGGGGCTGGACGTCCAGATGGAGGATAAGAAGGTATAACGACATCCCCACGGAGATGGTAGTAACAATATTAAAGGTCACTAAAGAGGACATGAAAAGAACTTACTGGGCTTGTGCGGACGAATACGGACGGGATACTTGTCTAAGATTACATTGGATGGAGTCGAAAGATATGGAGGGAACAGGTACTGTCATTCATCCATTAATAGCAATAGACCGAGTAGATCAGTCAAGGGATGACGGAGTCAATTTGATTAACACATCTACTATGAAAGATTTTCTCCTCCAAGAATGGAACCAAGGGGAAGTGGAGGGGGTCCCTGATGAGAATCTCTGGTTAAAGTGGATGAAGTACACCGCTAGGGCCTTGGGGGAGACCAATTGTTATGCATGCTCCATTGGGCGACCGACAATGTTGACCGCCCCAATGCCAAAGGCAATGTTTCCCTGTGTATTAGACCTGGGGTCCAAACAAAAAGAGCCCAATTGCACAGGGATTGGGCTGGCAAAGTTGACTTACTCGGCCAGCCCACCTAGATTCACTTTAACTCCTGGCGAATACCAGTGTTACAGACATAGAAATGGCACCCGTAACTTGGGTAATTTTGATGGCTGTAAGGAGATAATTAATGTGACTGATTTTAGTTAAGGAAGGGAGGGGAAAAAATTATGAACCTTACCATCCCTCTGACTGATGTGTGGTGGGCATGTACTAACAAAGGGAGCATTCGACAGACATTACCAGAAGGGTGGGTGGGTACTTGTGCACCAGTATTGTTGGTCCAAACCTGTAAGAATTAGTCATCAAAGACCAGTGACAGGAAGAATAATCAGGAGGAGAAGAAATATAGGTCAGGAAGGATATAGCCCAATTTGGATAGATGGTATAGGCATCCCCAGGGGTGTTCCAGACGAATACAAAGCTATGAATCAAATATGGGAGGGTTTTACCACAACATTTTTCTGGTGGGTGACAATAAACAAGAATGTGGATTGGATAAATTATATCTATTACAACCAACAACGATTTATTAACCAGACTGGAGATGCAGTAAAGGGGATCTCCGAGCAATTATCCGCCATCCCGCTCATAACTTAGAAGAGGTTGGTTCTAGATCAGGCAGAAAGGGCCGGTGTCTATAGAATGATAAGCCATTGTTGCACATTTATCCATAACAACACCACACTGGATGGAACAGTCACCAGAGCTCTTACAGAATTAACTGCACTAAGAGAAGAATGAACTGAGAACTCAGAAGTTAGTACATCGTGGATAGGGTGGTTTGATGAAATGTTTGGTAAATGGAAAACCATAGCAGCCACCATTTTAGGAGCGGTCAGTGTTTGTATGGGTATTCTTGTATTATGTGGTTGTTGTATTGTTCCCTGTGTCCGAAGATTGGTGAGTCAGGCGTTGGTGAAATGCAGTATCTAAACAATGATGAGAGATGGACTGACTCCGGACTCTGACCAGAGGAATGTGAAAAACGATCCTCCAGGCTTGGTGGATGACGAGGATTTGGACCCTGAAAGACCGCAATTGGATGAAATATTTATTAGTTCTGACGTAATCTCTGAGATTAATCATGCTTGTAAAATACATTTATCCTGAATGTGAAAACATTTAGTCAAAGGGGTGGATTGTTAGATTAATTTGTATTTTAAGAATAATGACTGAAGGATTTCACCCCAAATACAGTATAAATGTGTGAACGGTGTTAAGAGTTATAATGTAGTGGCAACCCACTAACAGAGGGGGGCAAGACTAAACATTCCAGGGTGAAGGAGACTGCGGAAACGGTTTTAAAAAGCCTCCTAAAGGTGGGCGGAGCAAAGTGCCTTTGTGTGTCAAGGGGTATAAAACAGTATGTATGGGTTTTTGGCGCCAGAGCTCTCCATGGATAAAAATACAGATCATTCTTGCTGGTTGTGGACCTTGAATCATTTATGATTAAAACCAGAGCCTTACAACCCCTGGTAATGATTCAAGCTTAGGTTGAATTAGAGATAGAAATTCTCATGACAGTTCGGTAGTTGCCACAAAAGTTTTCTTCATATCATCACTATTGCTTTGACATGTCCAGGGCCTGGAACACAACAATTGGATCTGCACTGGTCCAGTAGCCCCATTACCACACCATTCTGACATACAGTACTTGTTATAGCATGTTATTTTTTCAGAGGGTCAGAATCAAGTACATCTAGAACCATAATGCAACATATAATAATTGCTGTTTTTTATGTGGAAATCAGGGTATGGTGCAAAGCAGCATAATATCAATGCATGGAGCATTATGCTGCTTGACAACATGATCAAGCAAACATAGTACTTTGCTTGATCATTGATCAGTTGTTAACCAGCCCATTGGCAGAGTGAGTGGCTGATGACGCGGTGGAGGTCCCAGAGGACTCTGGGTAGAAGGGTCAGGATGCGGACACAGTGCTGACAGACACACAGATCAAAAGGCCTCAAGACAGAACAACAGCTGTGGAGCGCTGAAGGGAGAGAATAGAGATGGGACCAGTGGGACAGTGAGGAGCAACAATGAGAGGATATCAGCTGACAGAGCACGCCCTGCCACCGTGGGACACAGACAGGGATACAGTGTCTAAGCTACATATGGGCCATTGCATGGGGGCCAGCCTGACAGCTATATTCTACAATCTTGTCTTTAAAAAATACTATCATCCATTCCACCAAAGTTAGAGGTATTGGTGTCCAAATACTTTATAAGCAGAGTGAGGAAATAAAGGGATAGGTATAGAGTCATGCTGTGTTCTCTCTGCTGTCTATTGAAGAGAGAACAGGCCCCAGGGTGTCTCTTTGCTCTCCTCAGGCGAAGGCAGAACTCAACAGAAGCTCAGGGTCACTCTTTGTTCTGGGATCTGTTAGCCAGGGATTAGAGATGAAAGCAGCGTTGATGGAGGGATGAGGGAGAAGAAAGAGAGAGAGAGGCAAACAGAGAAGAGAGGAGAGAGAGGAAGAGATTCATCCCTACCCTCTTGACAGAGCTATGGTGTGGTGTGGGGTTTTTATGTGAAGCGGTGGCTCTGGCCTTAAATAATGTGAAAATTAGAAATCTCTTTCTTTCTCTCAAAACAGACAGACACACACACACACACACACACACACACACACACACACACACACACACACACACACACACACACACGTAATGCATATGCACATGTGTATTTTCTGCTCATGTCTGACCCTAGTAAATGGGATTCTTGTTTGACATTTTCATTCCCATTGTCTCCTGTCTGCCAAGAACACTTTTTGACTGCAGCTCTTGCTCATGTAAAACACTGTGAATGTGCTCAGCCAGGGACAAAAGCACAGCCCACAATCCAGTCAGCTAAAGAAAGGTTAGAGTGTAAATCTTTTAGCAGAACATTTGCAGATGTGCCAGCACAGAAACTTGATCGAGCCTAAGATAATATTTTCCTGTCTGCACATAATTTCCTTCAGGGTGGGTCCAATCCACCTTCAGCTTGTACCAGGCAGGGAAGAAAATCCTGGATCAGTGAGGAACCAGAGGTCATCCCTCTCCGCATTCTTCACTGATCACTCCTCACTCCTCACTCCAGAGACTCCATAGGCATCAACACTCGTCATCTACAGTATGCATGCAGCTCCTGTATCAAAGGTTGAGAGGGACATCATTACTCACAGTATAGGATAGGACCCTTCTAGACGAGGCTAAAACTAACCAAAGCCCGTGGCTAAACATGGGAAGATTAATAATTCTAATGGCTTCAGAAGGGTGTATTATTATCATCATCCCCCTCTCAGGGGCCGGAGAGAGAGAGAGAGAGAGAGAGAGAGAGAGAGAGAGAGAGAGAGAGAGAGAGAGAGAGAGAGAGAGAGAGAGAGAGAGAGAGAGAGAGAGAGAGAGAGAGAGAGAGAGAGAGAGAGAGAGAGAGAGAGAGAGAGAGAGAGAGAGAGAGAGAGAGAGAGAGGGAGAGATGGAGGGAGGGAGGGAGGGAGGGAGGGAGAGGGGGAGAGAGAGAGGGGAGAGAGAGAGAGAGAGAGAGAGAGAGAGAGAGAGAGAGAGAGAGAGAGAGAGAGAGAGAGAGAGAGAGAGAGAGAGAGAGAGAGAGAGAGAGAGAGAGAGAGAGAGAGAGAGAGAGAGGGAGGGAGGGAGGGAGGGAGGGAGGGAGGGAGGGAGGGAGGGAGGGAGGGAGGGAGGGAGGGAGACAGAGAGAGAGAGAGAGAGAGAGAGAGAGAGAGAGAGAGAGAGTAGAGAGAGAGAGAGAGAGAGAAAGAGAAAGAGACAGAGAGAGAGAGAGAGAGAGAGAGGGAGAGGGAGAGGGAGAGGGAGAGAGAGTGGCAGAGAGGGAGAGAGGGAGAGAGAGAGTGGGAGAGATGGAGAGAGAGAGCCTCAGCCTGGGGAGACGAAGTCAGGGCTGACAGCAAACATATTGGATTAAAATGAATGGGGGCGTACAGACCTGTTCTATCCGATGGTGAGAGCTGTAAATTCACAGGCCTGAGATCAGCCTGTAGACCTGAGAAGCAAGACAGATGGAAACCCAGAGATCTGAAATTGATGGAACCTTTATGAAGCTTGAATCTATATGGGCTACCAAATAAGTGCATTTCATTTTTAAATAGAAAATTGTGGATTTATAGAGATAGTAGGGTCTTGTGTGTGACAGGTTGTATGTAGATAGTTTACTGCATCAGAGCAGAGCAATAGGTTAGCCAGAGTGCATGGATGACTTTTACTCAAGGTAACCAAAATGGGCATTTATAAGAAATCCAAAATTACCCAAAAGGGCAATATTCATATCAGAAATAATCTAATTGAACGTCAATTAGTCTCAGTGAGTGTCAGGGAGCAGGTTACTAGCCAGTAGCAGTATAAACAGGATGTCTAGTTTATATGAAGGGCAGTAGTCACCCAGTGACCCCCAGAGAGGTTGTTCCTCTACCTAGACACCAGAGTACCTCAGTCTGGGAGCTGGGGCAGACCAGGGTCGTGACCCCACTTGACCGGCCGGCTGATTTGTTGCGCTGACCTGCAGTTAAAGCAACGTGGGCTCCAAGACAGGATCCTTACGGTCACAGGATGTTAGTGTGTGTCTCCTCAGAGCCTTGCTGAGGGCCCCGCCTGGCACTAATGGATTTCCCCTAACTGCAGCTAACTCACACATGCCGACACATACACACCAACATAAACACACATAGACACACAGACACACACAAACATTTTCCATTCAGTCTGTCTCTCAAATTCATGTCCACCTGGTCTTCCATCTCCCTGTCCTATCTGTCTCAGTCATGGCTTTTCTCCAGTGTCTTAGTAGATATGATATCAGTGGTCATAAGTCTGCTGTTTATCTGACCTCTCATCTGGAGACCGAAGACACCCATCAGCCTCTCCTTCTGAGATGACAGACCACTTCAGCAATAGATTAAACACTCAGACTAAACTGAGAGATGCAGTCCAGGAGCAAAAGAGCTCTGATAGCGTGTCATATTATTCCTTTATATACACTATATTTTGCTGTGGCTTGCGAAAGTATTCACCTCCTTGGCATTTTTCCTATTTTGTTGCCTTACAACCTGGAATTAAAATTGAATTTTGGGGGGTTTGTATCATTTGATTTACACAACATGCCTACCACTTTGAAAATGCAAAATATTTTTTGGGGTGAAACAAACAAGAAATAAGACAAAAAAACTGAATACTTGAGCGTGCAAATAACTATTCACCCCCCCCAAAGTCAATACTTTGTAGAGCCAACTGTTGCAGCAATTACAGCTGCAAGTCTCTTGGGGTATGTCTCTATAAGCTTGGCACATCTAGCCACTGGGATTTATGCCCATTCTTCAAGGCAAAACTGCTCCAGCTACTTCAAGTTGGATGGGTTCCGCTGGTGTACAGCAATCTTTAAGTTATACCACAGATTCTCAATTGGATTGAGGTCTGGGCCATTCCAATATATTTAAATGTTTCCCCTTAAACCACTCAAGTGTTGCTTTTGCAGTATGCTTTAGGGTCATTGTCCTGCTGGAAGGTGAACCTCCGTCCCAGTCTCAAATCTCCGGAAGACTGAAACAAGTTTCCCTCAAGAATTTCCCTGTATTTAGCACCATCCATCATTCCTTAATTCCTTCAAGTCTGACCAGTTTCCCAGTCCCTGCTGATGAAAAACACACAGCATGATGCTGCCACCACCATGCTTCACTGTAGGGATGGTGTTCTCGGGGTGATGAGAAGTGTTGGGTTTGCGCCAGACATAGCGTTTTCCTTGATGGCCAAAAAGCTCAATTTTAGTCTCATCTGACCATATGTTTGGGGAGTCTCCCACATGGCTTTTGGCGAACACCAAATGTGTTTGCTTATTTTTTTCTTTAAGCAATGGCTTTTTTCTGGCCACTCGTCCGTAAAGCCCAGCTCTGTGGAGCTTCATTTCACTTCACCAACTTGGACTATTTTGTGTATGTCCATTACATGAAATCCAAATCCAAATCTATTTAGACTACAGGTTGTAATGCAACAAAATAGGAAAAACGCCAAGGGGGATGAATACTTTTGCAAGGCACTGTATATACAAAGTATGAGGACAACCCTTCAAATTAGAGGATTCGGCTATTTCAGCCACACCCATTGCTGACAAGTGTATACAATCGAGCACACAGCCATGCAATATCCATAGACAAACATTGGCAGTAGAATGGCCTTACTGAAGAGCTCAGTGACTTTCAACGTGGCACTGTCATTGGATGCCACCTTTCCAACAAGTCAGTTCGTCAGATTTTTGCCCTGCTAGAGCTGCCCCGGTCAACTGTAAGTGCTGTTATTGTGAAGTGGAAACGTCTAGAAGCAACAACGGCTCAGCCGCGAGGTGGTAGGCCACACAAGCTCACAGAACAGGACCACCGAGTGCTAAAGCACATAGCACGTAAAAACCGCCTGTCCTTGGTTGCAACACTCACTACCAAGTCCCAAACTGCCTCTGGAAGCAACACAGAACTGTTCGTTTGGGAGCTTCATGAAATGGGTTTCCATGACCGAGCAGCCACACACAAGCCTAAGATTACCATGCGCAATGCCAAGCGTCGGCTGGAGTGGTGTAAAGCTCGCCGCCATTGGACTCTGGAGCTGTGGAAACTCATTCTCACGCTTCACCATCTGGCAGTCCGACGGATGAATCTGGGTTTGGCGGATGCCAGGAGAACGCTACCTGCCCCAATGCATAGTGCCAACTGTAAAGTTTGGTGGAGGAGGAATAATGGTCTGGGGCTGTTTTCATGGTTCGGGCTAGGCCCCTTAGTTCCAGTGAAGGGAAATCTTAACGCTACATTTCTAGATGATTCTGTGCTTCCAACTTTGTGGCAACAGTCTGGGGAAGGCCCTATCCTGTTTCAGCATGACAATGCCCCCGTGCACAAAGCGAGGTCCATACAGAAATGGTTTGTCGAGATAAGTGTGGAAGAACTTGACTGGCCTGCACAGAGCCCTGACCTCAACCCCATTGAACACCTTTGGGATGAATTGGAATGCCGATTGCGAGCCAGTCCCCGCAGCAATGTTCCAGCATCTAGTGGAAAGCCTTCCCAGAAGAGTAGAGGATGTTACAGCAGCAAAGGGTGGACCAAGTCCATATTAATGTCCAATGATTTTGGAATGAGATGTTCGACGAGCAGGTTTCCATATACTTTTGGTCATGCAGTGTATTATACCCTCTGTATACCCCCTCCACTTCTCCCTCCAACTATAAAAGCATTGTAAAACTGTGTATGGGCCCATGTTCTTGGAGAGCAGGTCTCTTTTACAAAAGCCCATTCACCATGGTGATGCCGCAGCTGGTGCTTCCCTGGCACGTCCCTGGTCTCCGTATTGAACAACAGTGGGGTCCAGCAACAGACAACATCGCCTGTGAAATCTGGAGGACGGGACGCAATGCCAGCCCTAAACTTTGGGGATTTGTTTGGTACAGAGGAAAGCTGGCAGGGCCTGATGTCTCCAGCCTGGCTAGCGATCAAAGGTTTGGGAGACAGGGGGATTGGGGGGTGGCATGCCAACAGCACACATCATAGCCCAAACAGATGAGCCTGCTACCAGAAACACATTAACATTCAGAGGGCAGGGCAACCTCAGCCAGACTCAGCCATGGAGCTCTCAGCCCTCAGCAATGCTGAGCTACGCAATCTCATTGTGACTCTGTTTCTCTCTGACTAAGGCACTCCACAAGATATAGAGAGTGAGATACCAGGGAGATAGCACCATGAAACAGAGTTCCAAAGCAGAGATAGATAAATAAGTTAAATTCCAATGAATAGTATCCATTACTGCCAGCATTGTCACGCCCTGACTCAGGGGACGCTTAAATGTTGAGTCAGGGTGTGTATATTCTTTGTTGTGTGTTTTCTATGTTTCAATCTATTATCTGTAGATCTATGTTGGCCGGTGTGGTTCCCAATCAGAGGCAGCTGTAGCTCGGTGTCTCTGATTGGGGATCATACTTAGGCAGCCTATTGGCACTAGTGGGTTGTGGGATCTTGTTCCATGTAAGGTTTGTTTTCTGTACTACCTTGGACTTCACGTTTCGTTTCGTTTATTGTTTTTTCGTGGTGTTTATTCAGTTAAAATAAACATGTATGCATATCACGCTGCGCCTTGGTCTAACCCATCATTCAACGAACGTGACAGAAGATCTCACCAAACGAGGACCAAGCAGCGTGCCCAGGCGGAGCGAATAGCCATGTCACAGGTGGGCAATTTGTGGTCATGGGAAGAGATATTTGCGGGGAAAGGACCATGGGCTAAGTTAGATGCCCAGGCAGGAGAGGAGCAACGGCAACACGGAGGAGGCCGGTCTAGGAGGAAGCCCGAGAAGCAGCCCCAAGAAAACATTTTGGGGGGGGCACACGTGGTGGTTGGCGGAGCCTAGTGTCAGAGCAGAGCCAACTCCCCGTACTCACGCGAGGAAGCGTATGACTGGGCAGGCTCCGTGTTATGCGGAGCTACGTACTGTGTCGCCAGTGCGCCGGCACAGTCCTGTACGTCCTGTGATTGCACCACGTGCCGTGCGAAGATGGGCATCCAGCCAGGACGGGGTGTGCCGGCTCAACGTTCCTGGTCTCCAGTACGCCTCCTCGGTCCCGCATATCCTGCACCAGTTCTACGAACTGTATCGCCAGTGTGCGTGCACAGCCCAGTGCGTCCTGTGCTGATGCCTCACACATACTGTACGGAAGTAGGCATCCAGCCAGGACGGGTTGTGCCAGCTCTCCGCTCCAGACCTCCAGTCCGCCTCCACAGTCCGGCCCAGCCTGTTCCTCGCACCAAGACAGTGGTGCGCGTCGCCAGCCTTGCCCGGCCTGTTCCTGCTCCTCGCACCAAGCCAGTGGTGCGCGTCGCCAGCCCGGCCCGGCCTGTTCCTGCTCCTCGCACCAAGCCAGTGGTGCGCGTCGCGTCGCCAGCCCGGCCCGGCCTGTTCCTGCTCCTCGCACCAAGCCAGTGGTGCGCGTCGCCAGCCCGGCCCGGCCCGGCCTGTTCCTGCTCCTCGCACCAAGCCAATGGTGTGCGTCGCCAGCCCGGCCCGGCCTGTTCCTGCTCCTCGCACCAAGGCAGTGGTGCGCGTCGCCAGCCCGGCCCGGCCTGTTCCTGCTCCTCGCACCAAGCCAGTGGTGTGCGTCGCCAGCCGGCCCGGCCTGTTCATGCATCTCGCACCAAGCCAGCGGTGCATGTCGCCAGCCCGGCCCGGCCTGTTCCTGCTCCTCGCACCAAGCCAGCGTTGCGCGTTGCCAGCCCGGCCCGGCCTGTTCCTGCTCCTCGCACCAAGCCAGTGGTGCGCGTCGCCAGCCCAGCCCGGCCTGTTCCTACTCCTCGCACCAAGCCAGTGGTGCTCGTCGCCAGTCCGGTCCGGCCCGTGCCTGCTCCTCGCACCAGACCAGTGGTGCGTTTGTCCAGTCCAGCACGGCCCGTGCCCGTTCCACCGGTGCCTGCTCCACTCCGGAGCCAGAGCAGTCCGCTCCACCGGTGCCTGATCCGGCTCCGGTCAGCTGCGCCACTCCGGAGCCAGAGCAGTCCGCTCCACCGGGGTCTAGTCCAGCTCCGGTCAGCGGCTCCACTCCGGAGCCAGAGCAGTCCGCTCCACCGGTGCCTGATCCAGCTTCGGTCAGCGGCTCCACTCCGGAGCCAGAGCAGTCCGCTCCACCGGTGCCTAGTCCAGCTCTGGTCAGCGGCTCCTGTCCAGACCATGACGTCAGCCCCTCTCCAGGTTCGGGGTCTCCCACACCAGGGTCCAGACAGGGCCTGGCGTATCGTGGGAGGAAGGAGAGGAGAAGCAGCGCGCCGAGGTCCAGACCAGACCAGGGGCGCAACAGGGAGGCGGAGAGTGAGAGGTCGTCACGCCCTGAGCCGGATCCGCCTCCGAGGCGGAATGCCCACCCAGCCCCTACACTGTTATGTTTATGTTGTGCGGTCGGAATCCGCACCTTTGGGGGGGGTACTGTCACGCCCTGACTCAGGGGACGCTTAAATGTTGAGTCAGGGTGTGTATATTCTTTGTTGTGTGTTTTCTATGTTTTGATCTATTATGTGTAGATCTATGTTGGCCGGTGTGGTTCCCAATCAGAGGCAGCTGTAGCTCGTTGTCTCTGATTGGGGATCATACTTAGGCAGCCTATTGGCACTAGTGGGTTGTGGGATCTTGTTCCGTGTAAGGTTTGTTTTCTGTACTACCTTGGACTTCACGTTTCGTTTCGTTTATTGTTTTGTCGTGGTGTTTATTCAGTTAAAATAAACATGTATGCATATCACGCTGCGCCTTGGTCTGACCCGTCATTCAACGAACGTGACAAGCATAGTCATTATCATTGTCATCCAGGGCCATGCTGTGTTATGCATTCCTTTAATGCCTGCCTGAAATGCTCAAGTGACAGTATCATACACACATACACACACACACACACACACACACTCCTATTTAAGTGTGGGCTACTGCATAGTGTGTCCAATGAAATGACATTGGCTCCTGGCACTGGCTTTGATCAGGGCTCAGGCCAGAGCCGGTGAGTGAGCAGGATTAGAGTGGCATGTCACTGCCACCTGACCTGACCTATGAGCCACCAGTGGATGGAGGGGTGGTGGAAGAGAGAAGGCAGGGAAATTAACAGAGATGAAGGGACGGATGGCTGGCCTCCATTAGCTCAGCAGATGGTGGGGATCAGGAGTTCAGGGCTCTGTCTTCCCCTCTGCACGCTGCAAAGAGCTGCTCATCAGAGGAATAGACAAAGCCCAAATGAGGGGTGCACAGGGTCACACACAGCCGCCTGGAACCTGAGATGAGGTCCAACATGTAACTACTATTACAGTCTATATAGGGAGCTCTCTGTCATAGCAGTTACATAATGAGATTCAGAGAGAGCGAGATCGAGAGATCAAGTGAACAAGAATGAGTGAGAGAGAGAGAACGAGTGAACGAGAATGGGTGAGCGAGAGAGAACGAGAGAGAACGAGAGAGAGGGAGAAAGATAGATGAAGAGAGTTTGTGTGTGTACGTGCTGGCGTGAAAGTGTCTGTGTTTTTGTGTGGCATCACTTAATCCAGAGCTACCTGAAGTGCCAAATATATTTCCCTGCTGATGAGGCCAGATGGTACCTCATTTGTCAAAAAATGCAGCCGTTGATAACACAACAAATAAGTGAGCAGACAAGCAAATGTCTGTCCCATAATGAAAAGTCAAAATAAATTCGGTAGCAGATAACATTCGATTTTTGTCTGAAAACACTGTAAACCCCCCACACATGTAAATGAAATGTAGCTAGCTAGTTGACCTAATGACAAATTACAATTGAATCTTTTTGTGAATTTAAAGAAGTTAAAGTACATTAGTACCAAAGGTATTCTGTCTCTCATGCCTTATGACCGATTTAAAGTAAACACCTGTTCAAATACTCACAATACAACTTGTACCCCTCCACCACCATCAGCACAGGGAGGCCGGACAAGCTTTTAGAGGCTATACATCTCAGTGCTCCATTTAACGCTACAGCTGGACCATGTATAATTCCTGTGCAAGGCTATGACTCAAAGGTTACAGACAAAATAGGCACATGCATTTTGTAGAGACAACACTCCCCCAAAAAACCTTCTCCACTCTGATGTTGCTGCTCACTGGCTAATTATGTGCCCAAGCTAGGGAGGGAGGACTTTAATGGACTGTCTCTCTATCAATAAACCCCAGGAGGGCCCCAGTCTTGTCGGGGTCCACAGCAGGGGTGCCCAGGGGCCGCAAATTAATCACAAACAAACAACAACCTGGCCTGCACTAGCAAAACATTCCCTGTGGATATTAGCACAAGCTAGCGCGCTCCGAGAAATATGAGCACATTCCATTACACTACACACTACACTCTATCCACTACTCAACTACACTACACGCAACTGCAAGCGCAGCTGGGTGCCGCACACGACGTCAATTATTCAACACTAGCCCAGTTTGAGCCCAGTGTGGATCATCATCATTATCAGTGTTTCATCATGCCTGTGGATAGTACTCTCCATGCACATCCTTACCTTTCACATAGACTCATTAGACAACAAAATAAATGCACGGAAGTGGGACATCTTTTCTAATTTTATCTACTTCCTCTGTGCTAATGACAGGATGGTAAATTACAGATTCATAAAATAGATCGGTTCACATAGGATTCAATGATGCTAATGCTAAATTAAACACATCAGGTGGAATGAATGGATACTAACTATACCACACACCCAACTTACCACCAAGTAAGGAGAAGCAGCCCTTTTATAAGAGTTTTTGAATTGTATAGTCAATGAAAAGCTATGAAAACCCAATCTTCACCCAGCATGACGAGTGAGACAATCTGTTCTGGGCCCCTGATGGACAGGCGGGCGGGGAGAGTAGCGTGATGCCTGGAGTCCTCCATCTCGCCTGGGAGGTGGAATGGAAAAACACCAAGTTGGGTGGCCCAGAGAGACACCGTGCATTCATCCACCTCTCCCTGGCCCAGCGGAGGGACTTGTCAATCCACTCACCCCAGACTGGGCGCCTCCTCTGACTCAAGGGCTACGGCCCACCAGAGCCGGCCCCTGCGAGATGGAGCTCCGCATCACCACAATACTACAGCCCCTACCTGTCTCTGTCTAGCTCAGTCTCTTAGTCATACAGCAGCTCAGAGTCCAGACACACAGACAGACAGACACAGACACATGCACATGCAGACATACAGTGGCGAGAGGGGTTTGAAGAGGAGTTTAAAAGAATAGAGAGAGAGAGAGAGCTCTGTCGCACGCTCTGTCGCACGCTCTGTCGCACGCTCTGGGTATGTACATAGTCAATGGTAGGCTTCGAGGGGACTCCTATTGTAGGTACACCTATAGCTCATCTCTTGGCAGTAGTACTGTAGACTACTTTACCACTGACCTCAGCCCACTGACACCCCTATCAGACCACAGCAAATTCACAGTCTACTTGAACAGAGCAATACTCAATCATGAGGCATCAAAGCCAAAGGAACTGAATAATATTAAGAAATGCTATAGATGGAAGGAAAGTAGTGTCGAAACCTACCAAAAACAATTAGGCAACATCAAACTCAGTCCCTTTTAGACAACTTCCTAGACAAAACGTTCCACTGTAATATTGAAGGTGTAAACTTGGCAGTAGAAAACATAAACAGTATATTTGACCTCTCAGCTTCCCTATGAAATCTAAACATTTCTAACAGAAAAACAAAGAAAATTAAAAACAATGACAAATGGTTTGATGAAGAATGCAAAAACCTAAAAAAGAAATTGAGAAACCTATCCAACCAAAAACATAGAGACCCAGAAAACATTTTAGTCATTTAGCAGACACTCTTATCCAGAGCGACTTACAGTTAGTGAGTGCATTCGTTTTTTTTATACTGGCCCCCCGTGGGAAATGAACCCACAACCCTGGCGTTGCAGGAGCCATGCTCTACCAACTGAGCTACACAGGGCCTATGCCTTCACTATGATGAATCACTAAAACAATACAGAAACACACTATGGAAAAAGAAGGAACAGCATGTCAGAAATCAGCTAAATGTAATTGAAGAATCCATAGACTCTAACTACTTCTGGGAAAATTGGAAAACACTAAACAAACAACAACATGAAGAGCTATCTATCCAAAACACTTTTTACCAAATTAACGTACGAGAGACCACGTATTCACCCTGCACACCCTAATTGACAAACAAACAAACCAAAACAAAGGCAAAGTCTTCTCACGCTTTGTTGATTTCAAAAAAGCTTTTCACTCAATTTGGCATGAGGGTCTGCTATACAAATTGATGGAAAGTGGTGTTGGGGGAAAAACATACGACATTATACAATCCATGTACACAAACAGCATGTGTGCAGTTAAAATGGGCAAAAAAACACACACATTTCTTTCCACAGGGCCGTGGGGTGAGACACGGATGCAGTTTAAGCCCCACCCTCTTCAACATATATATCAATGAATTGGCGAGGGCACTAGAACAGTCTGCAGCACCTGGCCTCACCCTACTAGAATCTGAAGTCAAATGTCTACTATTTGCTGATGATCTGGTGCTTCTGTCACCAACCAAGGAGGACCTACAGCAGCACCTAGATCTTCTGCACAGATTCTGTCAGACCTGGGCCCTGACAGTAAATCTCAGTAAGACAAAAATAATGGTGTTCCAAAAAAGGTCCAGTTGCCAGGACCACAAATACAAATTCCATCTAGACACCAATGCCCTAGAGCACACAAAAAACTATTCATACCTCGGCCTAAACATCAGCGCCACAGGTAACTTCCACAACGCTGTGAACGATCTGAGAGACAAGGCAAGAAGGGCCTTCTATGCCATCAAAAGGAACATAAAATTCGACATACCAATTAGGATCTGGCTAAAAATACTTGAATCAGTTATAGAACCCATTGCCCTTTATGGTTGTGAGGTCTAGGGTCCGCTCACCAACCAATAATTCACAAAATGGGACAAACACCAAATTGAGACTCTGCATGCAGAATTCTGCAAAAATGTCCTCAGTGTACAATGAAAAACGGCAAATAATGCATGCAGAGCAGAATTAGGCTGATACCCGCTAATTATCAAAATCCAGAAAAGAGCCGTTAAATTCTATAACAACTTAAAAGGAAGCGATTCCCAAACGTTCCATAACAAAGCCATCACCTACAGAGAGATGAACTTGCAGAAGAGTCCCCTAAGTAAGCTGGTCCTGGGGCTCTGTTCACAAACACAAACAGACCCCACACAGCCCCAGGACAACAACCCAATTAGACCCAACCAAATCATGAGAAAACAAAAAGATAATTACTTGACACATTGGAAAGAATTAACAAAAAAACTGAGCATGCTATTTGGCCCTAATCAGAGAGTACACGGACTCAGTGAGCATAGCCTTGCTATTGAGAAAGGCCGCTGTAGGTAGACCTGGCTCTCAAGAGAAAACAGGCTATGTGCACACTGCCCACAAAATGAGGTGGAAACTGAGCTGCACTTCCTAACCTCCTGCCAAATGTATGACCCTATTAGAGACACATATTTCCCTCAGATTACAGAGATCCACAAAGAATTCGAAAACAAACCCAATATTGATAAACTCCCTTATCTACTGGGTGAAATACCACAGTGTGCTATCACAGCAACAATATTTGTGACCTGTTGCCACAAGAAAAGGGCAACCAGTGAAGAACAAACACCATTGTAAATACAACCCATATTTATGTTTATTTATTTTCCAATTTGTACTTTAACTATTTGCACATTGTTAAAACACTGTATATATACATAATAAGACATTTGAAATGTCTTTCTCCTTTTGGAAATGCTGAGTGTAATGTTTACTGTTAATATTTATTGTTTATTTCACGTTGTTTTTCACTGTTTACTATCTACTTCATTTGCTTTGGAAATGTTAACATACGCTATGCCAATATAGCCCTTAAATTGAAATTGAATTGAGAGAGAGAGAGAGAGAGAGAGAGAGAGAGAGAGAGAGAGAGAGAGAGAGAGAGAGAGTGAGTGAATGAATGAGTGAGTGAGTGATTGAGTGAGTGAGTGAGTGAGTGAGTGAGTGAGTGAGTGAGTGAGTGAGGGGGTGAGGGGGTGAGTGAGTGAGTGAGTGAGTGAATGAATGAGAGAGAGAGAGAGAGAAAGAGACAGAGAAAGAGAGAGAAAAATTGAAAGAGAGAGAGAGAGAGCGTCCCCCACGACGACAGGACAGCGGAGTCACTGACCACCTTCCGGAGACACTTGAAACCCTACCTCTTTAAGGAATACCTGGAATAATATAAAGTAATCCTTCTACCCCACCTCCCCCATAAAAAAAATAAAAGTGCTTGTCCCACTGGCTATCATAAGTTGAATGCACCAATTTGTAAGTCGCTCTGGATAAGAGCGTCTGCTAAATTATGTACATGTAAATGTACATGTAAATTATCATTACCAAGCCCTGTAATTACCAAGCCCTGTAATGAGCAAAGAAAATAGTCCCCTCATCCAGCTGGTTCTGGCGTTCAGTTCACAAACCTGTTCTACTAACACACTGAAGCCTCAGGACCTGAACAGCCAATCAATCAGAATAAACCAAATTACAACACAGTCAAAACTAAACTACATTACCTATTGGGAAACACAAGCACAAAGCAAAATGCAGTGCTATCTGGCCCTAAATCAACAGTACACCATGGCAAACTATTTGACCATGGTTGCTGATCAAAACCTTAGAAAAACCTTGACAAAGTACAGGCTCAGTGAGCACAGCCTTGCCATTGAGAAGGGTAGACACAGGAAAACGTGGCTCCCTGTAGAGGAAAGACTGTGCAACCACTGCACCACAGCTGAACCCAAGACAGAGCTGCATTTACTGACAAAATGTAAAAAAATATATATAAAACAATTAGAGAGTGTCATTTCCCCAAATTTGAAACCCTTATTCAAGGTTTCAAAGACCTCTCTGATGAGAATAGGCTACCCATCCTGTTGGGGGAGGACGCAGAGAGCTGTGGGTTGGCAGCGCGCTACATTGCTGCCTGCCATAAAATGAGGGACAGTGTCTGACAGACCAACCAACCTGCACATGTCCTCTATGCCATTGTTATTGTTATTGTTCAATGTATGGTTATGTTGGCCCTTGATTATTGTTGTTACTGTTGTCCCATTGACAATATTGATTATTATTATTTTAATTATTTTAATATTGTAAATGTATCACTTCATCTCCAAAGTACGCTTTGGCAATATGTACTGTTCAATGTATTGAATTGAGTTGAATTGAATTGAATTGAATTGAATTGAGAGAGAGAGAGAGAGAGAGAGAGAGAGAGAGAGAGAGAGAGAGAGAGAGAGAGAGAGAGAGAGAGAGAGAGATGTCCATTACAATAGAAGAGCAGAGCGAGGCGGTTTTAAAGTCAGGGCCATGCTCTCTATGGAGCAGACACCCAAGGCCACAGAATGACACTGAGAAGGACATCCACAGAACAGAACAGAGGCTGCCAGGGTCTGTGAAGCTGAGCTGCCTGGAACTTCACATGTCTCAGATCCATGTCTCCCAGGGCCAGGCTCTGATTTCTCTCTGTAGTCGCCCCGCTGTTCGCCAGATTTGCTGGAGCTCAAAGTTAGATTAGAAACCATCTTGTGTCACTCCTGACAAATGGTGCAACAAAACAACATGTTTGGCTTTTGGGCGATCGCTCTCTTGTTCTTTTTTAAAACATATTTTTAAGCACCCACCCGACCCTCTCTTCCCCTTTGTTTCTCCCATTCCCTCACTCCCCAGGCAACTCCCTGAGCTGAAACATTGGAGCACTTGTTTGTTTAAACAGCATTTTTTTCAAGCAGGCAATGTTTGTGGGCAGCCTCACCAGGGGGTCCTGGAAGCAAAGCATGGGCAGTGACTGATCAATAGTTTATCTGTCTCAGTGAGAGGGATGTTATGTGTCTAATCACACAGACACAATCTGCATGCAAGAAACACCAACAAACAGTCACGCAAATACAAACCAAGTCCCTCTTTATCACACGCAAACAGAAACAAATGTGCACGTTTTACCTCCCTTAAACTATAACTTGCTCACTCTCTCTCATCCCTGTTTGACCTTAGTCTTCCCTCACTACTCTCTACCAGACCTCCCGGCCTATCTATCCCCCTCAGTGGTGCTATCTATGCCTACAGATTCCCTCTCTATAGAGTAAGAATGAGTGAGAGGAATATTGAGTGTCTCTATCCAATTCTGAATTCTATTAGACTCTGAGGAGGTTGCAGCAGAATGCCAAATGAAGAATATCTCTCTGCCTGTGACAGTGAGAAACCGCTCTCAGCCCCTTGAGTGTCTGTGCCCCCTCTCTGTGTCCCCTCTCCTGTCCCCTCCACAGCAGGCAGGGGTACCAATGCGTTCACCTCTGCCAGCCCTGCCAGCTGATCATTAGGCACCATCCATAAATAACAACCCCCTGATGAGTCAGTTTGCACTTAACATCCGAGGATGAGCAGTCAGTCAGGAGGGCAGTGCATCTACCGGCCTCTGCTGCAGCCTACTGCATGTTGAATAAAGTTATTTTAATATTTGAAATATGAATGTCAACGTGTCTGGAAGCCATAGAGATTGGCTGCTCATCTTCATTCTGTCCCTGCCTCGTATCAATATGCACAGCAGTATGGTGCCTCTGGTTCAAGTGAGAGCTGCATTCTGGGATGGCTAAAGAGAGGGGCTTTGGAATGAGTCAGACATCAGTGGATCTGGCCATTGGAATACTGTACAGTAGTGAGACAAGGAGTTCCCTACCTATCTAGTGAATGATGCAAACAGTCACACAGGATGAGGAACACTAGGTTACTTGGCAAACTTATAATTCAACTTTACAATAGTTTCTGCTAATGTCACCAGCCACTGTGTAGACCCAGCGACACTATTTAAGAACACTTACACAGCAAAGAATCGCCCGTCAATGTGAAGCCTGGCTGATTCATATAGAATTTGTCCTCTACAGAATCTGTACTTTATAGTGCCCCTGTGGCACAAAGTATCTACTGTCATTGAACAAAGGAACTGCACAGAATTTAAGTCACCACATTTAGAGTCTAGGGTATCTCCCATGGTCTCTCCTGTGTCATATATTCAGTCCAACCATGGTGGCCTTGACCGCTCTACTTTATCCTCCTCCTCCTCTTTCCTTGCTTTCCCCCTCTTTCTCTCTCTCCAATCATGTGCTCTGGATAGATATGAGGTGAATTTAAGCCTGTAAATGAAGTAATTTGGTTTGAACATACTTGGACAAGTAATAAGACCACTTAATATAATTCCCCCTCCCACAATCTGCACAGATAAAGAGAGGAGGAGGGAGATGTAAAAGGGTGAGAGAACAAAATAGAGGGGGAATATTGGATACCGAGAGAAAATAGAGCAAACTGACATTAAAGGAAAAAATAAATTAAAATAAATAAATAGGGGAAAGGACATAGGAGGAGATAAAATAAGACTAAATAGATTATACTGTGACGTGCAGAGGCAGAGGGCAATAGCCTTTTGAAAAGCAGAGTCAATTTCCATGATTAATAATGCTGATGAGCGCTGATTGGCAGATGTGGTTACTGGTGACAGGTGGCAGTTTCCTTTCACAGTATGATATGGGGGTTTCAACAGTAAGCTGACAGTTGTCCCTACACCATCGATGGAGGGGACAAGCTTGGAACAGACCAGTGTCTAGCTTTAGGTTGGCTGGGAAGCCCTAAGGTTGTGGTAGGGGGCTTTTGGGTTAGATCTTGTATGGAGAGCAATTGGAGACCTAGACGGTCAGCCGGACTTCACCACACCACATCTCTTCAGCAGGCAGTAGCTCTCCTCTCCTCAGGCCAGCCACACAGTGTTGACATACCATCACATATTTACTAACAGTTCTGGGGCTGGATTCACAAGGCTTATTCTAATGATACAGTGAGGGAAAAAAGTATTTGATCCCCTGCTGATTTTGTACGTTTGCCCACTGACAAAGAAATGATCAGTCTATAATTTTAATGGTAGGTTTATTTGAACAGTGAGAGACAGTAACAACAAAAAAATCCAGAAAAAACGCATGTAAAAATGTTATAAATTGATTTGCATTTTAATGAGGGAAATAAGTATTTGACCCCCTCTCAATCAGAAAGATTTTTGGCTCCCTGGTGTCTTTTATACAGGTAACGAGCTGAGATTAGGAGCACACGCTTAAAGGGAGTGCTCCTAATCTCAGCTTGTTACCTGTATAAAAGACACCTGTCCACAGAAGCAATCAATCAATCAGATTCCAAACTCTCCACCATGGCCAAGACCAAAGAGCTCTCCAAGGATGTCAGGGACAAGATTGTAGACCTACACAAGGCTGGAATGGGCTACAAGACCATCGGCAAGCAGCTTGGTGAGAAGGTGACAACAGTTGGTGCTATTATTCGCAAATGGAAGAAACACAAAAGACCTGTCAATCTCCCTCGGCCTGGGGCTCCATGCAAGATCTCACCTCGTGGAGTTGCAATGATCATGAGAACGGTGAGGAATCAGCCCAGAACTACATGGGAGGATCTTGTAAATGATCTCAAGGCAGCTGGGACCATAGTCACCAAGAAAACAATTGGTAACACACTACGCCGTGAAGGACTGAAATCCTGCAGCGCCCGTAAGGTCCCCCTGCTCAAGAAAGCACATATACAGGGCCGTCTGAAGTTTGCCAATGAACATCTGAATAATTCAGAGGAGATCTGGGTGAAAGTGTTATGGTTAGATGAGAACAAAATCGAGCTTTTTGTCATCAACTCAACTCGCCGTGTTTGGAGGAGGAGGAATGCTGCCTATGACCCCAAGAACAACATCCCCACCATCATGCTTTGGAGGTGTTTTTCTGCTAAGGGGACAGGACAACTTCACCGCATCAAAGGGACGATGGAAGGGGCCATGTACCGTCAAATCTTGGGTGAGAACCTCCTTCCCTCAGCCAAGGCATTGAGAGGGGTCGTGGATGGGTATTCCAGCATGACAATGACCCAAAACACATGGCCAAGGCAACAAAGGAGTGGCTCAAGAAGAAGCACATTAAGGTCCTGGAGTGGCCTAGCCAGTCTCCACACCTTAATCCCATAGAAAATCTGTGGAGGGAGCTGAAGCTTCGAGTTGCCAAACGTCAGCCTCGAAACCTTTATGACTTGGAGAAGATCTGCAAAGAGGAGTGGAACAAAATCCCTCCTGAGATGTGTGCAAACCTGGTGGCCAACTACAAGAAACGTCTTACCTCTGTGACTGCCAACAAGGGTTTTGCCACCAAGTACTAAGTCATGTTTTGCAGAGGGGTCAAATATGTATTTCCCTCATTAAAATGCAAATCAATTTATAACATTTTTTACATGCGTTTTTCTGGATTTGTTGTTATTCTGTCTCTCACTGTTCAAATAAACCTACCATTAAAATTATAGACTGATCATGTCTTTGTCAGTGGGCAAACAAACAAAATCAGCAGGGGATCAAATACTTTTTTCCCTCACTGTAAATGAAGCATTCATCAAGCACTCCAAGGCTTTTCCAATGTGTTGGACTACTCATAGTCCTTTAAGATAAAGAGGGATTGTAGATTTTTAATTCATGTTTATGCCTCAAAACATGTTGTGTTACAGCCTGAATTCAAAATGTATATATGAAAAATATATATCACCCATCTACACACAATACTCCATAATGACAAAATTAAAACATGTTTTTAGAAATTTTAGCAAATTTATTGAAAATGAAATACAGGGTCAATACTTTGTAGAAGCACCTTTCAGCGGTTACTGCTGTGAGTCTATCTGGGTCAGTCTCTAAGAGCTTTCCCCACCTGGATTGTGCAACATTTGTCCATTATACTTTTCAAAATTCTTCAAGCTCTGTCAAATTTGTTGCTGATCATTGCTAGACAACCATTTTCATTTGCCATATTTTTCAAATAGATTTAAGTCAAAACTGTAATTTGGCCACTCAGGAACATTTACTGTCTTCTTGGTAAGTAACGCCAGTGTAGATTTGGCCTTGTCTGGTGGAAAGCAGACTGAACCAGGTTTTCCTCTAGAATTTTACCTGTGCTTTGCTCCATTCCGTTTCTTTTTTGTCCTGAAAAACTCTCCAGTCCATAAAGATTACAAGCATAGCCATAACATGATGCAACCACCACTATGCTTGTAAATATGGAGAGTGGTACTCAGTAATGTGTTGTTTTGGATTTGCCCCAAACATAACACTTTGTATTTAGGACAAAAAGTGAATAACTTTGCCAAATGTTTTACAGCATTACTTTATTGCCTTGTTGCAAACAGGATGCATGTTTTAGAATATTTTGATTCTATACAGGCTACCTTCTTTTCACTTTGTCAATTAGGTTAGTATTGTGGAGTAACTACAATGTTGTTGATCCATCCTCAGTTTTCTCCTATCACAGCAATTCAACTATGTAACTGTTTTAAAGTCACCATTGGCCTCATGGTGAAATTACGGAGCGGTTTCCTTACTATCCTGCAAATGAGTTAGGAAGGACGCCTGTATCTTTGTAGTGACTGGGGGTATTGATACACCACCCAAAGTGTAATTAATAACTTCACTATGCTCAAAGGGATATTCAACAACTGCTTTTTTTTAAAACCAATCTACCAATAGGTGCCCTACTTTGCGAGGCATTGAAAACCTCCCTGGTCTTTGTGGTTGAATATGTGTTTGAAATTCACTGCTCGACTGAGGGACCTACAGAGCGACTTACAAATTGGTGCATTCACCTTATAGCCAGTGGGATAACCACTTTACAATGTTTATATTTTTTTGTTTTGGGGGGGTGGGGTGGGGGGGGGGGTAGAAGGATTACTTTATCCTATCCCAGGTATTCCTTAAAGACGTGGGGTTTCAAATGTCTCCGGAAGGTGGTGAGTGACTCCGCTGTCCTGGCATCGTGAGGGAGCTTGTTCCACCATTGGGGTGCCAGAGCAGCGAACAGTTTTGACTGGGCTGAGCGGGAACTGTGCTTCCGCAGAGGTAGGGGAGCCAGCAGGCCAGAGGTGGATGAACGCAATGCCCTCGTTTGGGTGTAGGGACTGATCAGAGCCTGAAGGTACGGAGGTGCCGTTCCCCTCACAGCTCCGTAGGCAAGCACCATGGTCTTGTAGCAGATGCGAGCTTCAACTGGAAGCCAGTGGAGTGTGCGGAGGAGCGGGGTGACGTGAGAGAACTTGGGAAGGTTTAACAACAGACGGGCTGCGGCATTCTGGATGGGTTGTAGGGGTTTAATGGCACAGGCAAGGAGCCCAGCCAATAGTGAGTTGCAGTAATCCAGACGGGAGATGACAAGTGCCTGGATTAGGACCTGTGCCGCTTCCTGTGTAAGGCAGGGTCGTACTCTCCGAATGCTGTAGAGCATGAACCTACAGGATCGGGTCACCGTCTTGATGTTAGGGGAGAACGACAGGGTGTTGTCCAGGGTCACGCCAAGGTTCTTCGCACTCTGGGAGGAGGACACAACGGAGTTGTCAACCGTGATGGCGAGATCATGGAACGGGCAGTCCTTCCCCGGGAGGAAGAGCAGCTCCGTCTTGCCAAGGTTCAGCTTGAGGTGGTGATCTGTCATCCACACTGATATGTCTGCCAGACATGCAGAGATGCGATTCGCCACCTGGTTATCAGAAGGGGGAAAGGAGAAGATTAGTTGTGTGTCGTCTGCGTAGCAATGATAGGAGAGGCCATGTGAGGATATGACAGAGCCAAGTGACTTGGTGTATAGCGAGAATAGGAGAGGGCCTAGAATTGAGCCCTGGGGGACACCAGTGGTGAGAGCACGTGGTGCGGAGACAGCTTCTCGCCACGCCACTTGGTAGGAGCGACCGGTCAGGTAGGACGCAATCCAAGAGTGAGCCGCGCCGTAGATGCCCAGCTCGGAGAGGGTGGAGAGGAGGATCTGATGGTTCACAGTATCAAAGGCAGCAGACAGGTCTAGAAGGACAAGAGCAGAGGAGAGAGAGTTAGCTTTAGCAGTGCGGAGAGCCTCTGTGACACAGAGAAGAGCAGTCTCAGTTGAATGACCAGTCTTGAAACCTGACTGGTTTGGATCAAGAAGGTCATTCTGAGAGAGATAGCAAGAGAGTTGGCTAAAGACGGCACGCTCAAGAGTTTTGGAGAGAAAAGAAAGAAGGGATACTGGTCTGTAGTTGTTGACATCAGAGGGATCGAGTGTTTGTTTTTTGAGAAGGGGTGCAACTCTCGCTCTCTTGAAGACGGACATAGCCAGCGGTCAAGGATGAGTTGATCAGCGAGGTGAGGTAAGGGAGAAGGTCACCGGAGATGGTCTGGAGAAGAGAGGAGGGGATAGGGTCAAGCGGGCAGGTTGTTGGGCGGCCGGCCGTCACAAGTCGCAAGATTTTATCTGGAGAGAGAGGGGAGAAAGAAGTCAAAGCATAGGGTAGGGCAGTGTGAGCAGGACCAGCAGTGTCATTTGACTTAACAAACGAGGATCTGATGTCGTCAACCTTCTTTTCAAAATGGTTGACGAAGTCATCCACAGAGAGGGAGGAGGGGGGAGGGGGAGGAGGATTCAGCAGGGAGGAGAAAGTGGCAAAGAGCTTCCTAGGGTTAGAGGCAGATGCTTGGAATTTAGAGTGGTAGAAAGTGGCCTTAGCAGCAGAAACAGATGAAGAAAATGTAGAGAGGAGGGAGTGAAAAGATGCCAGGTCCGCAGGGAGTCTAGTTTTCCTCCATTTCCGCTCGGCTGCCTGGAGCCCTGTTCTGTGAGCTCGCAATGAGTCATCAAGCCACGGAGCTGGAGGGGAGGACCGAGCCGGCCGGGAGGATAGGGGACATAGAGAGTCAAAGGATGCAGAAAGGGAGGAGAGGAGGGTTGAGGAGGCAGAATCAGGAGATTGGAAGGAGAAGGTTTGAGCAGAGGGAAGAGATGATAGGATGGAAGAGGAAAGAGTAGCGGGAGAGAAAGAGCGAAGGTTGCGACGGCGCATTACCATCTGAGTAGGGGCAGAGTGAGTAGTGTTGGAGGAGATCGAGAGAGAAAAGGATACAAAGTAGTGGTCGGAGACATGGAGGGGAGTTGCAGTGAGATTAGTAGAAGAACAGCATCGATGAGGTCAAGCGTATTGCCTGCCTTGTGAGTAGGGCGGGACGGTGAGAGGGTGAGGTCAAAAGAGGAGAGGAGTGGAAAGAAGGAGGCAGAGAGAAATTAGTCAAAGGTAGACGTAGGGAGGTTGAAGTCCCCCAGAACTGTGAGGGGTGAGCCATCCTCAGGAAAGGAACTTATCAAGGCGTCAAGCTCATTGATGAACTCTCCAAGGGAACCTGGAGGGCGATAAATGACAAGGATGTTAAGCTTAAATGGGCTAGTGACTGTGACAGCATGGAATTCAAATGAGGAGATAGACAAATGGGTCAGGGGAAAAATAGAGAATGTCCACTTGGGAGAGATGAGGATTCCTGTGCCACCACCCCGCTGACCAGATGCTCTCGGGGTATGCGAGAACACATGGTCAGACGAGGAGAGAGCAGTAGGAGTAGCAGTGTTTTCAGTGTTAATCCATGTTTCCGTCAGCACCAAGAAGTCGAGGGACTGGAGGGTAGCATAGGCTGAGATGAACTCTGCCTTGTTGGCAGCAGAACAGCAGTTCCAGAGGCTGCCTGAGACCTGGAACTCCACGTGGGTGGTGCGTGCAGGGACCACCAGGTTAGAGAGGCAGCAGCCACGCGGTGTGAGGCGTTTGTATAGCCTGTGCAGAGAGGAGAGAACAGGGATAGACAGAGGCATAGTTGACAGGCTACAGAAAATGGCTACAATAATGCAAAGGAGATCGGAATGAAATGAACTAAACATCTGGGAAAGGAGAGAGCGGGGCCTCCCTCACCACAACACCCAAATATAACTCTCCCAACTTCCACCTCAGAAACTATAATTGTTGTAAACTACAGCGGTTCAATGTTTTCTAGGAATAGACTAACTTAGTTTATTCATCTAGCTAACTTGGTACAGTATTCTTCCGTGAAAATCGTCCAGGGCACCTAGTCATAAGACGCCACAGCCAGCTAGCATGCCGGACTCCAACAACACGGTTTAGCACCAATACTCGGCCACAACAAACCACCAGTGTGTCAACACGCCAAGCAGATCATTCGTGTCCGTGTCTAACGTTGTGGGTTAGTCCCGACAGCTTGAGCGAGTCCGTCGTCAACTTATTCAGCCAGTTAGTTAGCTAGAATAGTTAGCATACTAGCTAGCCATTGCTTTCAGACAAAGAAGAAACCCCTCCTTTCACGGCACGAACACACAGAGAGAGCCAAGCTAACGTTAACTAGTCACCCATGTCCCGAATTCCTTGAACGACTCTGGCTACCAATATATAAAAACAAAACACAAATGTAGGTTATAACTTACCCCTAGCAGCTACTGTTAGCTAGCCAAGTGCAATGCTAGCCACTGAATTGACTCAGCCAGTTTGCGTCTGTTCGCTAGGTTGTTCCAGCTATTGTTTACTAGTAGCTATCCAGGTAGCAACCAGCTACCTTACATATAATTGTATGTGTGGAGTACAAAGTTGAGGTAGTCAATCAAAAATAATGTTAAACACTATTATTGCACACAGAGTGAGTCCATGCAACTTATTATGTGACTTGTTAAGAACATTTTTACTCCTGAACATATTTAGGCTTGCCATAAAAAAGGGGGTGAATACCTACTGACTCAAGACATTTCAGCTTTTCATTTTTTATTAACATAATTCCACTTTGACATTATGGGGTATTGTGTGTAGGCCAGTGATAGTGATACAAAATCTGAGTTTAATCAATTTTCAATTCAGGCTGTAACAACAAAATGTGGAAAAAGCAGTAGGCAGTGAACAACTGCATCAGAAATGTCTAAACTTTCTGACAAACTAAACATCAGAGAGATACTTCATGTAGATAGATAATGCTAATGTACTGATGCATGATTGAGCGTATAAGCAGATAGACTGAAAGAAGGATACTCAGAACCCATCACACAGACATAAAGGAAGAAGGCTGCTAATGATACACTGCAGAGTAGAGCCAGGCCAAGTCTCGCTTTTACAGTAGCACCATGTCACACTAACCCAAATAAACACCTTTAGAAAATTTCACACACAAATTATACACATGTTCTGGCAAGCTTATTCCAACATTCCAGAGTGTCTATGATCTATTGCAAATATAAATCCTATCCTTTACTGTCATATACATCCCATCTAATAGACATAGTGACGCGTTCATTTCATTGATAAAACCTTTAATCACTATTGGATGACACATACCTTATGTGACCGTCAGTACAGTAATCAGCTCCTGCTGTACCACTATTTAACTGATCTAAATGCTCACCTCAGAGGCCGAATGATGTCAACCACTCCACAGCCAAGGACTCCACTAGGTCATCTGAGAAAAAGGCTCCACTCCATATTAGGTGGAAGGGTTTAATATCTATATTATTGATCAGCCCATATGGCTGCAGATCGATCTTATCTGGTCACAGACAGACTAACAATCAGTGAGAGAAGATACAGGAGTCTAAAAGTTTGTGTGTGTGTTAGTGTGTGTGTGTGTGTGTGTGTGTGTCCTGAATGAAGTAATGTCAAGAATGTAACACGTCAGAGCTCCTCCTTCTATGACACAAAGAAGATAAACATGGTGATTTCTGAACATAGTGCTGTGGGAGGAAAACATTCCATGCAGGTAGCTCACTGTAGATACTGCAGAGTTGAAAATCCAAACAGCTAAATCTGTCTGAACACAGTTTATGGAAAACCTGAATAACTTTGTTAGCATGATAATGATAATTAAATTACTCTTTATAGAATAACCACAATTTAAAACCAGAATTTCCAAAATAATGGACAATCAGTTTCTGGCTCCCTCTGTGCTTCTGACTGGCGGTAGACAAAACAACAGTTTCTGTAACTTGATGGAAAAATACAATTACAATTATGAACTTTTCAAATATATAATGCCTGCTGCTGGTCTAATCAGTTGTCCCTCGGTACAGTCTTTGATTGGCTAGCCGCCCACAAACTGTAGCTATACCCTGACTGTACTTATTGCCAGACGAAACAAAATAATTTATGTTCCAGTGTCTGCCCTTACTTAGTTTATCCTAACCACTGTTTCCACAGTGAGACAATGCCTTCAAACGTTCAGTAAAACAGTATGACATAGTAAGACAAAGCGCCAGTGTGATAGGGGTTATTATAAGTGAGGAGAACCGAACTCACCTCTACAGACGTTGCCGTTGTCCGGCTCAAAGCCAGCCTTGCAGGTGCAGCTCCCAATGGGAACCATCCACTCTCCATCTCCGTTGCAGTACAGCTTGATGGGAACATCCACTTCCTCTGAGTTAGCGATGCACGTGCCTCTGGCGATGACCAGGGAGGTGCTCTCGGCGCCCGTCATGGTCTCGGGGAAGATGGCAAAGTTCTGCACCACGCTGGGGCACTTCTTATGGAAGACACGTATGGACAGCAGGGACATGCAGGCCCCGTAGTCCTGGAAGGCCAGGTAGAAACCACTACGAGACAGCGGGCCGAAGCTCCGCACCTCCGTGTTGACCTTCATCAATCGTCCACCAAAGTCCACCTGGGAGAAGCTCTCGTCAGCTGCGATGGTGTCCACCTTCAGGTAGGGGGCTTCCATCCAGAAGGCGGTTCCCTTGGTGGTGGCGATGACCGAGTCTGTCTCGTAGTAGTAGAGGTTGAACGTCTCCTTACAGGAGCCGGGAACACTGGGGATGGAGCTGCAGTCACGGACAGTGAAACGCATCTCCACATAGACACGCTGAGCCCCTCGTCTGTCGATGAAGGTGGTAAGGAGCCAGTTGTTCTGGCTGGGCTCGAACACGTTACACACCTGGTAGGTCCTGATGGTGTTGAGGTTCTCATCATAGCCACTCACCTCCTCCCACTGTGGAGAACACACACACACACAACAATCACAGAGACAAGTTAGAGTAAGGCTTCAATCAATCAACACGTCAGCAAGTCATGGAGAGAGAGATTATTGAGAGTGAGAGAGACAGAGTGAGAGACTTTGACCCTGCATATGTTTTTCTTCCATTTCCTAGTGTATCTCTGAATGCTGGTATTGGCTTTTAGCTGTCTACAATCCACTCAGGCACAGCCAGGTAACCACAGACAAGTGGCCCAACTAAAATCAGTATTGGGAGGTATGATTGAGCAAGGCCTCACCACATTAGGACATTTGGTGCATTACAGATGTAGGATTATACGAGGTATTGAATTAGAGCCTGAGAGAAAGGAAGGCCCATAGCCTCAGAACGAGCTGCCTAGTTAATGGAGTCAGCATTAAAGCAGTACACACACACATTAGGGGGCTGTGAGCCGGCCATAAAGCACTGATAAGACTTAAGCACAGCCAATGCTTTCACTACACCATTAATTCACACAATAATTAATTCACACATTACCATTTCTGTGACGGACCAGGAGCACTGCTACTGTGCATTAACACCACTTGTAAATCCTTCATAATCATCACAGAAATGTGTGTTGTGTGTGCAAGTATGAGATCAAGTATCTGTGCAATATGATGATGTACTAATGGTCCTAATGATATTGAAACGCCCACTTCTCCACATGATGATCTCCTTATTTCCATGGACCAAGGGAGGGCCCACTCGATGGCCACAGCAGCCCATAGTCTGGCAGATTATGAAAGGCATGGATACAGAAACACTAGTGGAGAGTACACTACACCCCCCCCACTGGGAGTTCTTGTTATATCCAACAAACCAGGCCTTCTTTAGGGAGGTGAGATGGATATGACGGTGTGTGGATGAGTGATGGATAAGGGTTGTGTGAAACGAGAGGTAACGTGGTGAGTTGTGGCTACCGGGGAGCACTGGAGTGGTGCATTGTGGGAGACGCTGTTGAAACAGTGGCCAGGAAGAGGAGCAGATCACAGAGAGCTGAGATGATTAATGAGTTTACAGAGAGCCCTGACACAAGTTAAACCTTCTATTTTTTCTCAGCGCCTCTCCTTCGCTCTGCGCCTCTTCCCTGGGATGACCATTCATCAGAATTAGAGCGACTTGTCCATTTCAACACCAAGCTGACATTAATACAGCCAGGTTCCAGCTACAGAGAGAGAGAGGGTGCTCAGTGCAGCCAGAGCCAAGCCAAGGGGACCAACCACATCCACACTATCCACAGATGACCTATTTTTCACAACTTCCCAGAGTATGTTGTGTAAAATAGTCTGAGTATTTGTCTCACATCAACATAAATTGCTGTGCCACAACAATTGTGCCATGCATCCACTGTTCCCTAACCAAGCAGACATGACGGATGCCTTAAGAAGTCATGACGAGTCTCTCAGAGCTTATCCAACTGGATGGCTTAGATCAGGACACTCCAGTGACTTTACTTCGTCTAGGGAGTAACTCACTGTTCAGCCCAATCTCCAGTCTGACTCCTGTAATTACAACCCAGCTAGCACATAACGTTCTGAGAACCATATGTTTCTTAGAGCAGTGGTTCCCAAACTGTGGGGCGGAGGGGTCCCCCCCCCCCCCCCCAAAAAAAAAGGGACTCAGCCCGGCTTTAAACGTACTCTTGAAAGTTGTAATAATAGAATGCACAAGGTGCAATTTCGAAATTGGGTAGTGCATCATCAGTTCATCTTGTCATGTTAGTCATTGAATACATTACAGAGCTATTGACAACTTGTGAGAAATGTCCCGATCAACTAGCTCATGTCAGCTAACGTTTTATTATTTCGTTTTTATTATTGTAATTCTTTAGTCACTCAAATATCACATTAATACACATTAGACATGGCAAAATGTATAGAATTGCAAGAAAATTAGTTTTAAACTGCCACATTTTATTTGCACCCCATGACAAAATGTGTAGAATTGCAGGAAATAAACTTTTAACCTTCTCTCCGCCAACAAGAGGGGTGTGAACAGTTTGTGTCATGAACAGTGCCTGTGCACATAGAAATAGACGGGACGCGCGGGATGTTCCCCAATGCTGGAAGCGGAACCCAGAGTGAAAAAGTTTGGGAACCCCCGTCTTAGAGCTTGGTGAGAATGTGGTTGTCCTACACTCTTAGAAAAAAGGGTTCCAAAAGAGTTCCCAATAGGATAACCCTTTTAGGTATCAGGTAGACACCTTTTGGCTTCCAAGTAGAACTCTCTGTGGAAAGGGTTCTTTATGGAACCCAAAGGGGTTCTACCTGGAACCAAAAGGGTTCTACCTGGAACCAAAAAGGGTCTTCAAAGGGTTCTCCTATGGAAACATCCGAATAACCATTTTAGGTTCTAGAAAGCACCTTTTTGTCTAAGAGTGTACATAAAAGCAACAGATGAAGAGAGCTTGTCTGTCGAAACGTTGGTTATTAGGTTATTAAATTATTGCATCTGAGCTCCTAGAGTGTGCGGCTTTCCTTTTCTTTTTCAAAAAAAAAAGTATACCAGTTTCATTCAAGGACCAAAGGATTGACAGCCGTCCCATATAGATTGCAAAATAGTTGGGAAGAGATTTTTGACGTACTGATTCCATGGCATAGTGTTTATGAATTGATACGCAAAACGACGTCGGATTCAAAACTTTGAATTTTTCAATTTAAATTATTAAACATTATTGCTACCAATATAATGTTATTTATATGGAGGATACAATCTTCCCAGCTCTGCAGATTTTGTTGCGAAGAGATAGAATCATTAGATCATTTGTTTTGGTACTGTCCTTTTGTAGCTTGATTTTGGACACAGGTCCAGTAATGGCTAAAGGATTGCAATATTTACCTGGAGCTAACCCTGCAGATAGCACTACTGGGTGATCTGAAAAGTCATAGTCAATCGATCAATAATATAATGATACTTTTAGCAAAAATGTTTATTTTTAATTTACAATCTGTAGAAACAATGAGAATAGAAGGGTTCAGAACTTTTGTGAAACATCACAGTACAGTTGAAAAATATATGGCAAATAGTAATCCAATATGGATGGTGTTAAGATAAGATAGATGGGAGGTGTTGAATGGAGCTGAAAGATGGGACTAATAACAACTAACAACAACTAATAACAACAAGATAACTAATGTAAAGCATACTGTGTCCATAATAAGTATATACTGTAGGTTATAGGTTGAGAGCTTTTGTGAAAGAGCACAGTTAGAAAGATATGGCATATAGAAGCAAACCAGATGGATATCATGAAAATGATCGGAGAGGTTGAGGAAGTTCAGGAGTAAAAACAAACAAAATAGAATTATTGTAAAATTGACTGTGTCCATAAAATGTATATAGTATGTATAAGCTGGAAGTAGAGGCCTAAGCATTGTTGTTTGCTAGTTTACTCCAATTAGGGAAGGGGTGGTGGGGTTGGAAAGTAATAAAGGGAAATATATATTTTTAAAGGATATGTATATATATGTATATGTATTTATATATATGTACAATACACTATCATTAAACAGTTTGGGGTCACTCAGAAATGTCCTTGTTTTCGAAAGAAAAGCAATTTTCTTTCACAGCGTTGTACGAGATCTTCAGTTTCTTGGCAATTTCTCGCATGGAATAGCCTTAATTTCTCAGAACAAGAATAGACTGATGAGTTTCAGAAGAAAGTTTGTTGTTTCTGGCCATTTTGATCCTGTAATTGAACCTGCCGGGTGCTCTATCTTTAACAAAAGTCCAAACAGAAAGCAGAGGTAGTGTTCATTGGGCTTCTAATAAAAGTCTGTCATGTCCTCGTCGTGAGTTTCCCAGCAAACGCAATCAGTGGAGATCATTAAGTTAAGCTGTTTCCCCATCACCTCTTAGCCAGGCAGGCAGGTAAAGAGAGTGAGGGGGTGGCTGGATGGATGTATGGATGGCTTTCTGAGAGAGAACAAAGCAGCCCTGGGAGCAGATGCAGTTTCTCACTCTCTGTGGTCCTCTGTAGCTCAATTGGTAGAGCATGGCGCTTGTAACGCCAGGGTAGTGGGTTCGATCCCCGGGACCACCCATATGTAAAAATGTATGCACACATGACTGTAAGTTGCTTTGGATAAAAGCATCTGCTAAATGGCATATTATTATTATTACTGTATGTGTGTGTGTCCTCTCCTCTCTGTGCTCCTATCAAAGAGATAGAGAAGAAGAGAGCATCCCATGGCACCTCATTGCCTCGGCCCCAACAGGTAAAAAAAACAGAGTATTCAGCTGCACCTCATTGGTTCTCGTCCATAATGGAAATAATGGGGCGTCCTGCCGCACTTCAGTGGTAATGCACTTCTCTGGTCCCGCTGCTGTATTCACTTCTACAAATAAACCTGAGGGCCACACACAACTCACTCCTCTAGAGCTGGATGTACTATCCATATGTGTATATTTAGAAAGTAAATGCATATGAGAGTGAATCATTTAAACAGTGGCAACATCCTCCCTTAACCAGGGATACTATGGTATGTAAATATACTACATCAAATGCTATATGATACTATGATATGGTACTGTAAAAGCTGTGTGTTGTCATAGTGAGTGAACATGGATGATCAGACTGGACCCTGTCTTTCCTCTTGTCCACTGTGTTCATCCTCGTTCCAGTCACAGTGCCCTCCCTCTCTAACCTCCTCTCGCCTCTTCTCCACCTATCTCTCAGGATTCCTCTGTCTGTGTGACTGTGAGCGGAGGAGAAGCGGAAGAGAGAAGAGGCGTGATAATGAGACCGTCAGCGGCAGGCAGGCAGGACCACACTCCGAATCAACAGGCTCTCCTGCAGCAACCCTAATGAGGTAACAGAGTGTGTATAAATGAAACAGCAGGGAAAAAGAGCCTAGGCTCCACTGCTCCCCATCCCAACCCAACCCAGCCAGACGCTGATTCAAGTCAGGTTCTCCTTTAGACTGACACAATAGAGGGAATATGCAGAAGAGCCCACTAGCTTCAATTAGTGAACTATGGGGGGTCTGTTTGAGTGCTCTTCCTCCTCATTACTGTGATCTGGGCCATCTATGAAGCAAAACTTTTTTTAGGAGGTGGAAGTTGGTTACCTGTTTGAGAGACTTGAAGTGCTCCCACCCATCCAGAACATACTGTATACTCAAAATGGTGCTTGAGGAAGGCACGCAACATCATCAAGGACCCCACACACCACAGCCACAAGCTGTTCTCTTCCTTACCATCGGGCAGACGGTATCGGAGCATGAGGTCTGATATAAACTGTGCCTTCCTGTATTATAGTTACGCTAAAACGTTTATTCTATTCTACTGAGCCATTTACATTATGTTTGTATTCTTATATTTTATTATTTATTATTGTTGTTGCATTGTCGAGAAGGAACCTGCAACTAAGACAATGTATACCATGCGTATCCCGTACATACGACTAATAAAACTTGAAACTTGAAACTTGGAATCTTAGTATAGATATGAATGGCTGCTTGGATGAGGTGGGTGTGATTGGATAGTGTGGACATACAGTGCATTCGGGAAGTATTCAGACCCCTTGACTTTTTCCAAATGTTGTTATGGTACAGCCTTATTCTAAAATTGATTAAATAAAACATTTTCCTCATCAATCTACACACAATACCCCATAATGACAAAGCCAAAACGTCTGCAGCATTGAAAGTCCCCAAGAACACAGTGGCCTCCATCATTCTTAAATGGAAGAAGTTTGGAACCACCAATAAGCTTCCTAGAGCTGGCCGACCGGCCAAACAGAGCAATCAGTGGAGAAGGGCCTTGCTCAGGGAGGTGGCCAAGAACCTGATGGTCCCTCTGACAGAGCTCCAGAGTTCCTCTGTGGAGATGGGAGAACCTTCCAAAAAGGACAACCATCCCTGCAGCACTCCACCAATCAGGCTTTTATGGTAGAGTGGCCAGACGGACGCCACTCCTCAGTAAAAGGTACATGACAGCCCGCTTGGAGTTTGCCAAAAGGCACCTAAAGACTCTCAGACCATGAGAAACAAGATTCTCTGGTCTGATGAAACCAAGATTAAACTATTTGGCTTGAATGCCAAGCGTCACGTCTGGCACCATCCCTACGGTGAAGCATGTAATGGCAGCATCAGGCTGTAGGGGATGTTTTTCAGCGGCAGGGACTGGGAGACTAGTCAGGATCTAGGAAAAGATTAACGGAGCAAAGTACAGAGAGATCCTTGATGAAAACCTGCTCCAGAGCGCTCAGGACCTGAGACTGGGGCTAAGGTTCAACTTCCAACAGGGCAACGACCCTAAGCACACAGCCAAGACAACGCAGGAGTGGCTTCAGGACAAATCTCTGAATGTCCTTGAGTGGCCCAGCCAGAGCCCGGACTTGAACCCAATCGAATATCTCTGGAGAGACCTGAAAATAGCTGTGCAGCAACGCTCCCCATCCAACCTGACAGAGCTTGAGAGGATCTGCAGAGAAGAATGGGAGAAACTCCCAAAATACAGGTGTGCCAAGCTTGTAGCGTCATTCCCAGGAAGATTCAAGGCTGTAATCGCTGCCAAAGGTGCTTCAACAAAGTACTGAGTAAAGGGTCTGAATACTTATGTAAATTTGATATTTTTCCCAATTTGCCCAAAAAAACTAAACATTTGTTTTTGCTTTGTCATTATGGGGTATTGTGTGTAGATTGATGAGGGAATTTTTTTTTTTTAATCCATTTTAAAATAAGGCTGTAACGTAACAAAATGTGGAAAAAGTCAAGGGGTCAGAATACTTTCCGAATGCACTGTAGCTGGAAATGAAACTCTCCTTCAGTGAGAATACAGTATGTTCATCTTTCATCATGAATAAAAAGAAAGATTGCTTTAAAAGGAAGGATGGATGAAACAGCAAAAAGCTATTTGAACACAGCAGGGTTTTGGAACAGTTTGTTCCTACTCATACAGGCCTGTAGCTGATAACAGCAGAGAGGTTTATTGTGAGCTCAAAAACAGAAAAGCAGGAGTTAGAGTATAAAGCCATACAGATTGAAATCAGCTAGTCAAAACAGAGTGCTCAATATGCTCTGGTCTTTACAGATCTGAAATACATCCTGTGTGTTTGCGTGTGTAAAAATGCATCTGTTTATATGTGTGTGTGTGTGTGTGTGTGTGTGTGTGTGTGTGTGTGTATATACATTTGGAGTCGGAAGTTTATAGACACTTAGGTTGGAGTCATTAAAACTTGTTTTTCAACCACTCCACAAATGTCTTGTTAACAAACTATAGTTTTGGCAAGTCGGTTAGGACATCTACTTTGTGCATGACACAAATAATTTTTCCAACAATTGTTTACAGACAGATTATTTCACTTATAATTCACTGTATCACAATTCCAGTGGGTCAGAAGTTTACATACACTAAGTTGACTGTGCCTTTAAACAGCTTGGAAAATTCCAGAAAATGATGTCATGGCTTTAGAAGCTTCTGATAGGCTAATTGACATAATTTGAGTCAATTGGAGGTGTACCTGTGGATGTATTTCAAGGCCTACCTTCAAACTCAGTGCCTCTTTGCTTGACATCATGGGAAAATCAAAAGAAATCAGCCAAGACCTCAGAAAAGAAATTGTAGACCTCCACAAGTCTGGTTCATCCTTGGGAGAAATTTCCAAATGCCTGAAGGTACCACGTTCATCTGTACAAACAATAGTACGCAAGTATAAACACCATGGGGCCACGCAGCCATCATACCGCTCAGGAAGGAGACGCGTTCTGTCTCCTAGAGATGAACGTACTTTGGTGTGAAAAGTGCAAATCAATCCCAGAACAACAGCAAAGGACCTTGTGAAGATGCTGGAGGAAACAGGTACCCACAGATATCCACAGTTAAACGAGTCCTATATTGACATAACCTGAAAGGCCGCTCAGCAAGAAAGAAGCCACTGCTCCAAAACAGCCATAAAAAAGCCAGACTACGGTTTGCAACTGCACATGGGGACAAAGATCGTACTTTTTTGAGAAATGTCCTCTGGTCTGATGAAACAAAAATAGAACTGTTTGGCCATAATGACCATCGTTATGTTTGGAGGAAAAAGGGGGTACTTGCAAGCCGAAGAACACCATCCCAACCGTGAAGCACGGGGGTGGCAGCATCATGCTGTGGGGTGCTTTGCTGCAGGAGGGACTGGTGCACTTCACAAAATAGATGGCATCATGAGGAAGGAAAATTATGTGGATATATTGAAGCAACATCTCAAGACATTAGTCAGGAAGTTAAAGCTTGGTCGCAAAAGGGACTTCCAAATGGACAATGACCCCAAACATATTTCCAAAGTTGTGGCAAAATGGCTTAAGGACAACAAAGTTAAGGTATTGGAGTGGCCATCACAAAGCCCTGACCTCAATCCTATAGAAAATGTGTGGGCAGAACTGAAAAAGCGTGTGCGAGCAAGGAGGCCTACAACCCTGACTCAGTTACACCAGCTCTGTCAGGAGGAATGGGCCAAAATTCACCCAACTTATTGTGGGAAGCTTGTGGAAGGCTACCCGAAATGTTTGACCCAAGTTAAACAATTTAAAGGCAATGCTACCAAATACTAATTGATTGTATGTAAACTTCTGACCCACTGGTAATGTGATGAAAGAAATAAAAGCTGAAATAAATCATTCTGTCACGGATTCTGCCGAGGCTGCTCCTCCTCCTTGCTCGGGCAGGCTTCGGCGTTCGTCGTCCCCGGAGTACTAGCTGCTGCCGATCGATGTTTCGGTGTTTGTCTTGTTCTGTCTTGAGTGGTTACACCTGTATGCTATTATGTTTGATTGTAGTCCCTATATTTACCCATGTCTCTCGTTTGGTAATTGTTTTGTGTCTCGTTAGGTCGGCATTGCTGTGGTCGTATGCTTGTATTTGTTTTCCTCCCTGTTAGGAGGTTTTGTTTTGCATGTTCTTTACTGACTAGTAAAGTACGTCTGCCAGTAGCTCTGTGTCCTGAGCTTGACTTCGCTCACCGCATACATGTCGCCGTTGACAGAATAACACACCACACATGGAGTCAGCAGGATCGGCGGTGCCAACGGGATCACTGGAGGAGCGCGTTATCCACCAAGGGCCATGATCCAGGATCTTGGCACCACCATGCAAGGGGTGATGGACACCTAGAGGCGATGGGAAAGAGGAGGTTTGCCCACACCTCCTCCAACGATACCACCACCATCAGCCATACCCATCGTTCCACCTCCGGAGTCCAGTGGGATTCGGCTCTCGCTCCCGAGGGCTTATGATGGCACCGCGGCCGGGTGTCAGGGTTTCCTGCTCCAAGTGGAACTCTACCTGCCAACCATCCACCCGGCGCCCTCGGGATACGAGAGCGTTTCCGCCCTCATCTCCTGTCTGTCCGGCAAGGCACTGGAGTGGGCCAACGCCGAGTGGAGGGGAATAGACGCCGCTACAGTCAGCTATGCAGAGTTCTCCCGCCGCTTCAGGGCGGTTTTCGATCATCCCCCAGAGGGGAAAGCGGCGGGTGAGCGTCTGTTCCACCTGAGACAGGGGAAGAGGAGCGCACAGGAGTTCGCACTGGACTTCCGGACTCTGGCTGCCAATGCGGGATGGAATGAGAGGGCCCTCATCGACCACTACAGGTGCAGCCTAAGGGAGGACGTTCGCCAAGAGTTGGCCTGCAGGGACACCAACCTAAGTTTCGATCAGCTGGTGGACATGTCGATTCGTCTAGATACCCTGTTGGCTACCCGCGGACGTCCGGAGTTGGGGCCGTCCATTCCATCCCCCAGCACCTCCGAGCCGAGCTTTATGGAGCTCGGGGGTGCTGGTGCTAGAGAGAAGAGGAGAGAGACCAGGAGAGAGGCCGTCCCCTGCACCAACTGTGGCCGCAGAGGACACACTGCGGTTCGGTGCTGGGGAGGGTCTCCTAGGGATCGAGGCAGCAGGCCACGCACTGATGAGTCATTCCAGGTGAGTAAGCACCCAACTCACCCAGAGCTCTCTGTTGTACATATGTGTATTAAAGTTGTGTTTCCCTAGGTTTCTCCTCACTCCCAGCATAAGGCGCTAGTCGATTCAGGCGCAGCTGGGAATTTTATCGATCGCTGTTTCTCGTATAAGTTAGGGATTCCCCTTATACCAGTTGATGTGCCCTTCCCCATCCATGCCCTAGACAGCCGCCCTTTGGGGTCGGGATTGATTAGGGAGGTCACAGCGCCACTTAAGATGAAGACGCAGGGGGGTCATGAGGAGATTATACAGTTGTATTTGATTGACTCTCCTGCGTTTCCCATGGTGTTGGGGCTTCCCTGGTTAATATCTCATGACCCCAACATTTCATGGCAACAGAGGGCTCTCAAGGGATGGTCTGATCAGTGTGTCGGGCGGTGTATAGGTTTCCGTAGGGGCAACGACGGTGGAAAGTCCGAACCAAATGCCCGCAATGCACATTCCTCCTGAGTATGCAGATTTGGCACTCGTCTTCTGTAAGAAGAAGGCGACTCAATTACCACCTCATAGACAGAGGGATTTTGCGATAGACCTCCAGGCAGGCGCTGCACTTCCTCGTAGTCATGTGTATCCTCTGTCTCAGGAGGAGACGGCAGCTATGGAGACATACGTCACCGAATCTCTGGGACAGGGATACATACGGCCGTCCACTTCCCCTGCGTCCTCGAGTTTCTTTTTTGTGAAGAAGAAGGATGGGGGTTTGCGCCCGTGTATTGATTACCGTGGTCTCAACCAGATTACTTTTAAATACAGCTAACCTCTCCCTCTGATTGTGAGTATGACGGAGTCATTACACGGGGCGCGATTCTTCACAAAATTGGATCTCAGGAGCGCTTACAACCTGGTGCGCATTAGGGAGGGAGATGAATGGAAAACAGCATTTAGTACCACCTCGGGTCACTATGAGTATCTCGTCATGCCATACGGTTTAATGAATGCTCCTTCAGTCTTCCAATCCTTTGTGGACGAGATTTTCCGGGATTTGCATGGACAGGGTGTAGTGGTGTATATTGATGACATTCTAATATACTCCGCTACACGAGCCGAGCATGTGTCCCTGGTGCGTCGGGTGCTGGGTAGACTGTTGGAGCATGACATGTATGTGAAGGCGGAGAAATGCCTGTTTTTCCAGGAGTCCATCTCCTTCCTGGGACATCGGTTGTCCGCGTCAGGGGTGGAGATGGAGATTGACCGCGTTTCAGCCGTGCGTAATTGGCAGACTCCCACCACGGTTAAGGAGGTGCAGCGGTTTTTGGGTTTTGCCAATTACTACCGGAGGTTTATCCGGGGTTTTGGACAGGTAGCAGCTCCCATCACCTCCCTGCTAAAGGGGGGCCCGGTGCGTTTGCAGTGGTCGGCTGAGGCGGACAGGGCGTTTAGACATCTGAAGGACCTGTTCACCTCGGTTCCGGTGCTGGCACATCCGGACCCCTCTTTGGCGTTCCAAGTTGAGGTGGATGCGTCCGAGGCGGGGATCGGTGCTGTACTGTCTCAACGCTCGGGCACGCCTCCAAAACTCCGCCCCTGTGCTTTTTATTCCAAGAAGCTCAGTCCGGCGGAACGCAATTATGACGTGGGGGACAGGGAGCTGCTAGCGGTGGTTCAAGCCCTGAAGGTGTGGAGGCATTGGCTTGAGGGGGCTAAACATCCTTTCCTCATTCTGACTGACCATCGTAACCTGGAGTACATCCGGGCAGCGAGGAGACTGAACCCTCGTCAGGCTAGGTGGGCCATGTTTCTTGCCCGGTTCGTATTTAAGCTCACGTATATACCAGGGTCACAGAACGCTAAGGCAGACGCCCTGTCCCGGCGATATGACACAGAGGAGAGGTCCATTGAGCCCACTCCCATACTTCCGGAGTCTTGTCTAGTGGCACCAGTGGTGTGGGAGGTCGATGCGGAGATCGAGCGGGCGTTACGTACCGACCCTACTCCCCCAGAGTGTCCAGAGGGGCGGAAGTACGTGCCGCTCGAGGTCCGTGATCGACTGATATATTGGGCTCACACGTCACCCTCCTCTGGTCATCCGGGTATTGGTCGAACGGTGCACTGCCTTAGCGGGAAGTACTGGTGGCCCACCTTGGCTAAGGACGTGAGGGTTTACGTTTCTTCCTGCTCAGTGTGCGCTCAGTGTAAGGCGCCTAGACACCTGCCCAGAGGGAAGTTACAACCTCTACCCGTTCCACAACGGCCGTGGTCTCACCTATCGGTGGATTTTGTCACGGACCTTCCCCTCTCCCAGGGGAATACCACGATCTTGGTCGTTGTGGATCGGTTTTCTAAGGCCTGCCGTCTCATTCCGATGCCAGGTCTCCCTACAGCCCTACAAACGGCCTACGCCTTGTTTACTCACGTCTTCCGGCACTACGGGGTGCCTGATTATATAGTGTCTGATCAGGGTCCCCAGTTCACCTCTAGAGTCTGGAGGGCGTTTATGGAACGTTTGGGGGTCTCGATTAGCCTTACCTCGGGTTTTCACCCTGAGAGTAATGGGCAGGTGGAGAGAGTAAACCAGGATGTGGGTAGGTTTCTGAGGTCCTATTGCCAGGACCGGCAGGAGGAGTGGTCGGGTTATATCCCCTGGGCAGAGATAGCCCAAAACTCACTTCGCCACTCCTCCACTAATCTTACGCCTTTTCAGTGTGTGTTGGGTTATCAGCCGGTCCTGGCACCCTGGCATCAGAGCCAGATCGAGGCTCTTGCGGTGGATGAGTGGTTTCGGCGCTCGGAGGAAACATGGAACGCTGCGCATGTCCATCTGCAGCGGGCTATCAGTAGGCAAAAGGCGAGCGCCGATCGCCACCGCAGTGAGGGTCCGGTTTATGCACCTGGAGATCGGGTCTGGCTCTCGACCCGAAACCTGCCCCTTCGCCTGCCCTGCCGGAAGCTGGGTCGGCGGTTTGTGGAGCCATTTAAAGTCCTGAGGAGATTGAACGAGGTATGTTCTAGGTTACAACTGCCCATAAATTACCGCATTAACCCCTCGTTCCATGTGTCTCTCCTCAGGCCGGTTGTAGCTGGTCCACTCCAGGAGAATGAGATACGAGAGGCTCCTCCGCCCCCACTAGACATCGAAGGGGCTCCGGCGTTCTCAGTCCGTTCTATCGTGGATTCGAGGCGTCGGATGGGGGGTCTGCAGTATCTCGTGGAGTGGGAGGGGTACGGTCCGGAGGAATAGTGCTGGGTCCCTAGGAGGGACATCCTAGATCCCTCCCTGTTGACGGATTTCCACCGGAGTCATCCAACTCGCCCTGCTCCGCGTCCTTCTGGCCGTTCCCGAGGCCGGGGTCGGCGCACGGCTGGAGCCGCGCGTCAAGGGGGGGGTACTGTCACGGATTCTGCCGAGGCTGCTCCTCCTCCTTGTTCGGGCAGAATTCGGCGTTCGTCGTCCCCGGAGTACTAGCTGCTGCCGATCGATGTTTCGGTGTTTGTCTTGTTCTGTCTTGAGTGGTTACACCTGTATGCTATTATGTTTGATTGTAGTCCCTATATTTACCCATGTCTCTCGTTTGGTAATTGTGTGTTATTGTTTTGTGTCTCCTTAGGTCGGCATTGCTGTGGTCGTATGCGTGTATTTGTTTTCCTCCCTGTTAGGAGGTTTTGTTTTGCATGTTCTTTACTGACTAGTAAAGTACGTCTGCCAGTAGCTCTGTGTCCTGCGCTTGACTTCGCTCACCGCATACACGTCGCCGTTGACACATTCTCCCTATTATTCTGACTTTTCACATTCTTAAAATAAAGTGGTGATCCTAACTGACCTAAGACAGGGATTTTTTACTAGGATTAAATGTCAGGAATTGTGAAAAACTGAGTTTAAATGTATTTGGCTAAGGTGTATGTAAACTTCCGACTTCAACTGTATGAGTGACACACAAACACACACACACACACACAAAGACTCTACCACGAACAAAAGGCAGTTGAAAACCTGTGTTTTTCCTTTCCCACACGTTGCTAGTGGGCCAGCTTTTCTGGAAAATATGTAAAGAACAGTAATTGCTGGTGGGAGGGTTTTCAGTTAGAAAAAGGTTAGCTCCTACAGACAATGAGTCACGTGGGCGTGGTTTGCTATATAAAGCAGGCAGACAGGCATCGAGGCATTCAGTTAGAGGCAAAACGAGTGACCTAAGCGGCCACATGAGAAGGCCTAGGTGTAGAGGAGTGTGGTGGGATTGTGAGCGAGGGATAAACTCTGACTCCATAGCGAGTCCTCCCTGTGGATCAGAGGATGGAGGGATGGTGGAGGGATACAAGCACTCAACAGGCGGTCTCCTCTGTTTCCACTTCTTTCTCACAATCACCCAAATCTCTGTACATCCCATACACACCAACACACGAGTGCCCAGCTCAATCTTCTCGATTCATTGTTTCTCTCTGACCCACTAAACGTTTAATCTAACAGAGCACCTAGCTCTGGGTCATGCCTGTATTTCACCACACGCTCAATTTATCTGAAGGAGGAAACATCACTGTTCTTCACTTTATCACCTACAATTTTGAAACCCTTGCTATCTCCTCATCTCCCTCTGTTGTTGATAGTGACTCAGTATCCATATGAGTAGGAGACTATAGAAAAACACTGGTTTTACTCAGGGTACCTGATGAAAATGAGAGAGGGACCATTTCAAAACACTGTGTCATCATGATGTCAAAGATATTATTTACGAATGACTCATTGACATACGGCAGTCTGAAACCACACCCAATTACAGATGTAGGATCTCAATTTGATCACTATGTTGCAGGAGAATGTTCCTGCAATGCAGGACATTTAAAATTGTAGTATATTTGGTGTTTTAAAATGTTTCTGAAGTTTGTATTTTTCAATTAGACATTTCTAACTTGATTTTTCCCTTACGAAAAATGTATCAACCCTTACAAAACATTTCATTAATTATTTTCACATTTCCTGTTGCTGCTGTTGCTGCAGTAGCAAACGGGTTCAAATTCAGATCATACATCTGTAAAATAGATTAAACTACTGCTGCATATAATCTATATTCATTTCAATTAATCTCACTAATTACATTCCCATAAACACCAAACCCTAAGGGCCTAAATGTGCCTCATTTTGCAGAAAAGTATTAATTTTCCATTTTGTAAAATACACGAGTTTAAATTACTTTTTATCTATATAAAAAAAATCGTAATCAGTTTCTACAATCATCAAGAGTGAATCGATCAAGTATGAGACTTATTATAATTTGGAAATGCTATTTAAATCACTATCAATGTCAATCTGTCAATCTGAATATGGCATTGTCTTGTGAATTTTAATTCATCTTAATGGCATGCACATATAATCAACAGAATCTAACCTTGAGTGTAAAAAAAATTGCACGTTAAAGCTCTTACAACTGTTCATGCAAATAAGGACCTCTGGCATTTATTTTCCTCCTCTGGATTTGACCAATTCTGGTGTTTAATGTTTCACTTATTGTAGCACATAAGTAGAACTTAATTGTTCAGAGCGAGATATAAGTGTTTTAATTAATCTTTTGGCAAGCTTGAAATTGGAATCTAAGTGTGCTCAAACTAAAGTATACCCTTGGGGTACACACAATGACAGTGCAATTCATTATTTCTACTGATTGCATGAGACACAGGGGATGCACATTCTCTCTCCTCACTTAACATGGCTAAGAAAACTACAGCTCAAAACCAAGCTACCAGCCACCGCCTATGAATGAGGAGTTGAGAAATATAGGAAACAAACAGTGGTGATGTGTCACGTGGGGCAGGTGGGGCAGAGCCCCACCAATATCCAGGAGCATGCAATTCTGTTATTTCATGTCACAACAATATATCATATCAGTTAGCAAACAATTTTATTTTATTTAAAAAAATTGCTTGATCTAATGAAACATACGTGGTCCCATTCCCATTGTATTGTTGTTTTGGTACATTTTTGTTGAGTAAGGCAGCTTCAAAATGCAGCTGTTGTAGCCTCGCTCTGTGCTTTCTGTGGTGGAGGGGCAGACAGAGAAAGTACAGAGCGTAGGTGTCTTTGATCATCTCTTGTTGCGTGTGATTGGCTTAGGGTGCCATCACTCATGGGGACACTATGTCACCGCAGCACCTGCTGGGAGAGCAAAAGCCCCTCTTCAGTGCTCCATTGATTTACAGTAGAAGTGCCCGCCCAAGAAGGCTCATTGTCATTGACTACGGAAAAAATCAACGTCTTATGCCCAGTAACTTTGATTGGACTGAAGTACACTATATCAACTTCATAGATAGCTAGTTGTTTACCACACACTGTTACCATGTCTTCAAGCTAGGTAGCTTAGCTAGATGAAACATGTAAACTACTTTAGCTATCTCCTAGAAAAATAATTTCCCAACTAATGTTATGAAGGAAATGTAGAGATAAAACATCTTGGTACTCATTAGCCACCTAAACTTAAAAATACTGTATTGTAATCCATTAAAATAAAGAAGATTCAAGTCGAGTGGTTGGTGGTAGATCATGGAGCAGTGGCTAACATCTGTTTTGAGGTAGGCTAGCTATAATATCCTATAGGCTACATGTCTTATTATTGATGTTCGATGGCAGACTGTAATACCCATGGAACCACATGTAGAAGAAGGGTTAGTAATAAATATGTTTGATGGAACTGTAATTGTGCAATAGATGAAGGGAGGGAATAGCGTTATAAATGTTACATGTTGTTAACCGGGCCCCTTTGTAACAGGCAGGCGGATGCAAGCAGTGTCGCAATATTGCAGACCGATTACTAGCTAGTTTACTCTATAAAAGTATGCTCGACTACCGTGGTCTCAAACTCAAGATATGGGAAGTAGCCATAAACTGATCATAACCCAAATGTTAACTCTACCCACATGTACATATTACCTCAATTTCCTCGACTAGCCGGTGCCCCCGCACATTGACTTTGCACCGGTACCCCCTGTATATAGCCTCCCTACTGTTATTTTATTTTACTGCTGCTCTTTAGTTATTTGCTTTTATTTTTTTTGCTTAACACTTTTCTTTATTTGTTTTACTTTGCATTGTTGGTTAAGGGCCTGTAAGTAAGCATTTCACTGTAATGTCTACACCTGTTGTATTCGGCGCATGTGGAAAATACAATTTGATTTGATTTGATTTGTGTGGCTCAAGCCAAGGCTGGTCACCAGTGTCCAAACTACAGCGAAGGCTGGTCACCAGCAAAAAACACAGTGAAGGCTAGTCACCAGCAAACACAACGAAGGCTGGTCACCAGCAAAAACACAGTGACGGCTGGTCACCAGTATGACCAGCCTATGCTGGTCTCTGCAGTTTTTTTTCAGCAGGGTGTGGCATCCACAACTATACACTACCACTTTTTGAGATACAGTGGCAAACAAAAAATAAGTACGGAAATAGCCAAATAGTGCAAATAAGTCTTTCAAGGCTTGACAGAATATTTTAGCCTATCCTGTAGCTATGTCTTTGGAAAATTTGTATCTGGATTTTAATATAGACTTCATTTAAATTGGAATAAAAAAGTGCAATAAGGAACAATTAGGTCTAGTTGGTTTTTACCATGTCTTAGGCCTACCTAAAGGTTTCTGGCAAGGAACATAAGCATATTCACATTTTCTGGTTTTAGAAGACTTCGGAGTGGAGTGACAATATTGCCTGCTGTACTGAAAACGCGTTCAGACGGAGTGCTTGTTGCACAGATGCACAGGTATTTTCAGACAACGTTGGCCATGAGTGGAAAGCGACTTTCATTTCCTCTCCACCATGCCAGTGGGTCATCGTCTCCTCCGATAGCATCTTCAATGAGGTAGCTCTGAGCTCTGCGCTGGCCCGCAGTTGTGTACTCAGTGCAACTGAGTGCAACTTTCCTTTACCAAGGAAAGAATAACTAGGCCTAATGGTGTTTAATTCTTAACAGGGATTTAATGACATTGTTTGTGGCTTTTGTAACAATTTAAATGAGAAGAATTACATATAGCATAGACCAGGTGTGCCCAACCTTCTTTGACGTGAGCTCTACTTTTTCATTTGCCAGCCTGATGAGATCTACCAGTCTCTAAATCTAAACCAACCAACAAAATGTATGAAACGCAACACACCACTGAGTATGGACCTGCCGCTATGATACCTATTTGATCCTCAATTATAATGTGGACCAATAACATGTTTTCCACAAATAAGTGCAACTAATTTCATTTCCTACCTTAGTGTGACTTTTGGCATTGGGTGGAAGCAAGTAGTTTTTCATAGTCAGGGCTGTATCAGCTTGTTGCAAGTCTCATGCAGGCCTCAAGGTGGTCATCAGTCATAGTAGATCTGTACTTGGACTTTATTATCTTCATGTGAGAAAATGCAGACTCACAGAGGTAGATTGATCCAAAAAGGGCTGATAAGTTGAGAGCACATCATCTAATGTTGGGATACTTCCCCTCTAGCAGCAGCTCCCAGAACTCTTCCTTCATCTCAGAGGTTGCCCTGGATTTCAGCTGAATGTTATTTTGAAGGGTGAGAATTTCAGTTTCTGCTATAGTTGTGTCCAACTGAAAAGGTGATCCCATTTTGGAGGCAATGACTTCCACATTAATGTCTGTGCCAAACGGAAAGCACATATACAGTGGGGAGAACAAGTATTTGATACACTGCCGATTTTGCAGGTTTTCCTAATTACAAAGCATGTAGAGGTCTGTAATTTTTATCATAGGTACACTTCAACTGTGAGAGACGGAATCTAAAACAAAAATCCTGAAAATCACATTGTATGATTTTTAAGTAATTAATTTGCATTTTATTGCATGACATAAGTATTTGATACATCAGAAAAGCAGAACTTAATATTTGGTACAGAAACCTTTGTTTGCAATTACAGAGATCATACGTTTCCTGTAGGTCTTGACCAGGTTTGCACACACTGCAGCAGGAATTTTGGCCCACTCCTCCATACAGACCTTCCCCAGATCCTTCAGGTTTCGGGGCTGTTTCTTGAGATGCTTCTTACGGAGCCACTCCTTAGTTGCCTTGGCTGTGTGTTTCGGGTTATTGTCATGCTGGAAGACCCAGCCACGACCCATCTTCAATGCTCTTACTGAGGGAAGGAGGTTGTTGGCCAAGATCTCGCGATACATGGCCCCATCCATCCTCCCCTCAATACGGTGCAGTCGTCCTGTCCCCTTTGCAGAAAAGCATCCCCAAAGAATTATGTTTCCACCTCCATGCTTCACGGTTGGGATGGTGTTCTTGGGGTTGTACTCATCCTTCTTCTTCCTCCAAACACGGCGAGTGGAGTTTAGACCAAAAAGCTCTGTTTTTCTCTAATCAGACCACATGACCTTCTCCCATTCCTCCTCTGGATCATCCAGATGGTCATTGGCAAACTTCAGACGGGCCTGGACATGCGCTGGCTTGAGCAGGGGGACCTTTTGTGCGCTGCAGGATTTTAATCCATGACGGCATAGTGTGTTACTAATGGTTTTCTTTGAGACTGTGGTCCCAGCTCTCTTCAGGTCATTGACCAGGTCCTGCCGTGTAGTTCTGGGCTGATCCCTTACCTTCCTCATGATCATTGATGCCCCACGAGGTGAGATCTTGCATGGAGCCCCAGACCGAGGTGATTGACCGTCATCTTGAACTTCTTCCATTTTCTAATAATTGCGCCAACAGTTGTTGCCTTCTCACCAAGCTGCTTGCCTATTGTCCTGTAGCCCATCCCAGCCTTGTGCAGGTCTACAATTTTATCCCTGATGTCCTTACACAGCTCTCTGGTCTTGGCCATTGTGGAGAGGTTGGAGTATGTTTGATTGAGTGTGTGGACAGGTGTCTTTTATACAGGTAACGAGTTCAAACAGGTGCAGTTAATACAGGTAATGAGTGGAGAACAGGAGGGCTTCTTAAAGAAAAACTAACAGGTCTGTGAGAGCCGGAATTCTTACTGGTTGGTAGGTGATCAAATACTTACGTCATGCAATAAAATGCAAATTAATTACTTAAAAATCATACAATGTGATTTTCTAGATTTTTGTTTTCGATTCCATCTCTCACAGTTGAAGTGTACCTATGATAAAAATGTCAGACCTCTACATGCTTTGTAAGTAGGAAAACCTGCAAAATCGGCAGTGTATCAAATACTTGTTCTCCCCACTGTAAGTGGCAATAGGCTCAAGTGATGCAAAGTCAGTGAAACGACTGTCAAACTTAGATAAGATGCTCTGGACTTGCTCCACGTAATGTGCACTGTCAAGCTCTGCTGTATCCTTGCCCTGATGGTCAAGTTCTGAACGCATATGTTAAAAGAAGTGCATGTCCTTACGTTGCAGCTTTCTTGTGAGCAGTTGTAGTTTGCATTTAAAAGTGTTCACAGAGCTGATCATGTCGATTACGTTTGCCTTTTCCTTGCAGCTCTACATTCAATTAATTAAGCATGTAAGTTAGGTCAGTGAGAAAAGCTCAATCCAGGAGCCACTGTGTGTCCTCTAGCTGTGCATATTCTGCATGTTTGGAGACCTTGAGAAACTCCTTGATTTCAGGCAACAACTCACTGAATCTCCCTACATCCGTGTACAGCAGCAGGTCTGTCTGCTCCGCTTCTGTCTCTTCTAAGTGAGCGCAAAATAGCTTCCGCTGTAGGCATCTTGCTCGAATAGAACACACAATCTTCATCGCAACATCCATCACCTCTTTCATGTTTAACATCTTCCCGCACAAAGCTTGCTGATGAATTACGAGGTTATAACTAAGAAAGTCCGGGAAATAATCTCTCTCGATTGCACAATGCAATGAACCCACTAATGCGGCCTACCATAGCGGGTGCCCCGTCGGTAGTAATGGAGAAAAGCTTACAAAAGGGCAGTTGGAATTTGTTAGCAAACTCCATAAAAGCTTGAAAAATATATTCGCCCCTTGTATGTCCTTTCAGTGGCAAAATGGCAAGTAGTTCCTCCTTTGTACTCATGTTGTCAAATCCCATTCTGATGAAAATACATACAGTGGGGAGAACAAGTATTTGATACACTGCCAATGTTGCAGGTTTTCCTACTTACAAAGCATGTAGAGGTCTGTAATATATATCATAGGTACACTTCAACTGTGAGAGACGGAATCTAAAACAAAAATCCAGAAAATCACATTGTATGATTTTTAAGTAATTACTTTGCATTTTATTGCATGCCATAAGTATTTGATACATCAGAAAAGCAGAACTTAATATTTGGTACAGAAACCTTTGTTTGCAATTACAGAGATCATACGTTTCCTGTAGGTCTTGACCAGGTTTGCACACACTGCAGCAGGGATTTTGGCCCACTCCTCCATACAGACCTTCTCCAGATCCTTCAGGTTTCGGGGCTGTCGCTGGGCAATACAGACTTTCAGCTCCCTCCAAAGATTTTCTATTGGGTTCAGGTCTGGAGACTGGCTAGGCCACTCCAGGACCTTGAGATGCTTCTACGGAGCCACTCCTTAGTTGCCCTGGCTGTGTGTTTCCGGGTCGTTGTCATGCTGGAAGACCAAGCCACGACCCATCTTCAATGCTCTTACTGAGGGAAGGAGGTTGTTGGCCAAGATCTCGCGATACATGGCCCCATCCATCCTCCCCTCAATACGGTGAAGTCGTCCTGTCCCCTTTGCAGAAAAGCATCCCCAAAGAATGATGTTTCCACCTCCATGCTTCACGGTTGGGATGGTGTTCTTGGGGTTGTACTGATTCTTCTTCTTCCTCCAAACACGGCGAGTGGAGTTTAGACCAAAAAGCTCTATTTTTGTCTCATCAGACCACATTACCTTCTCCCATTCATCCTCTGGATCATCCAGATGGTCATAAAAAAAAAAAAAAAATCACCTTTATTTAACCAGGTAAGCCAGTTGAGAACAAACTTCAGACGGGCCTGGACATGCACTGGCTTGAGCAGGGGGACCTTACGTGCGCTGCAGGATTTTAATCCATGACGGCGTAGTGTGTTACTAATGGTTTTCTTTGAGACTGTGGTCCCAGCTCTCTTCAGGTCATTGACCAGGTCCTGCCGTGTAGTTCTGGGCTGATCCCTCACCTTCCTCATGATCATTGATACCCCACGCAGTGAGATCTTGCATGGAGCCCCAGACCGAGGTTGATTGACCGTCATCTTGAACTTCTTCCATTTTCTAATAATTGCGCCAACAGTTGTTGCCTTCTCACCAAGCTGCTTGCCTTCTCACCAAGCTGCTTGCCTATTGTCCTGTAGCCCATCCCAGCCTTGTGCAGGTCTACAATTTTATCCCTGATGTCCTTATACAGCTCTCTGGTCTTGGCCATTGTGGAGAGGTTGGAGTCTGTTTGATTGAGTATGTGGACAGGTGTCTTTTATACAGGTAACGAGTTCAAACAGGTGCAGTTAATACAGGTAATGAGTGGAGAACAGGAGGGCTTCTTAAAGAAAAACTAACAGGTCTGTGAGAGCTGGAATTCTTACTGGTTGGTAGGTGATCAAATACTTATGTCATGCAATAAAATGCTAATTATTTACATAAAAATCATACAATGTGATTGTCTGGATTTTTGTTTTAGATTCCGTCTCTCACAGTTGATGTGTACCTATGATAAAAATTACAGACCTCTACATGCTTTGTAAGTAGGAAAATTAGCAAAATCGGCAGTGTTCTCCCCACTGTAACTGTGCCATCTACCATATCTGTGGACTCGTCAAAATAGAGGGAATAACACTTGCAGTTGTCAATATCCTTCTTCAGTTGATCCTCGAGGTTCTCCGCTATTCCCTCACATCTTCTTGTCACTGTTTTTCTGGACAACTGAATGTCATTGATGGCAGCCATAATTTCAGTCTTATTCTTAAAATCCCCAAACAGTGAGTCTGCAGCCTCAATAAATGCTTTCTTCATCATCTCCCCATCTTTTAACAACTTTTTATGCTTAGCAAGAACGCGACTCACACGATAAGATGATATGGTTGCCGCCTTCCCTTTTGTCACAGGCCTTGTTAAAATTGACTGCTGCGCTGCCAGTAGATTTTTTAGTTCTTGTACCTTTCATCTTCGTAATTCAGTCTTTGCTGGAAAATCTCTTTCCTGGGTTTTGTGTGTGGTTTTAAAATGTTGTTCTATGTTACCTTTCTTTGGGATAGCGATGCTATTATGGCAGATGAGGCACACACATTTTGAGTTTGACATGACAAAAAAATTATCCTCCTCCCATTCCTTGTGGAAATGATAAGTTTTCTGTTATTTTGTATCCTTCCCTTCACTCATTATTGCTGCTGTCGACCACACAATTTAAGAACAACTTAAGAATGAATCTGGCTACAAAGTTAGCTATCTACCTGCCTGGCATTACCGTGACGTCGACTTGGCATCTGACGGCATCTGACTTAATATAATATATTTTGGGGGTATTTTGACACTTTATTGAGACAGTTCTGAAATGACAGGTGCGTTACGGCTTTGCATGACTTGCATTCATTTTTATAAAGTATATGTATATGTGTATATATATATATATCTATATCTATATATATATATATATATATATATATACAGTGGGGAGAACAAGTATTTGATACACTGCCGATTTTGCAGGTTTTCCTACTTACAAAGCATGTAGAGGTCTGTAATTTTTATCATAGGTACACTTCAACTGTGAGAGACGGAATCTAAAACAAAAATCCAGACAATCACATTGTATGATTTTTATGTAAATAATTAGCATTTTATTGCATGACATAAGTATTTGATCACCTACCAACCAGTAAGAATTCCAGCTCTCACAGACCTGTTAGTTTTTCTTTAAGAAGCCCTCCTGTTCTCCACTCATTACCTGTATTAACTGCACCTGTTTGAACTCGTTACCTGTATAAAATACACCTGTCCACACACTCAATCAAACATACTCCAACCTCTCCACAATGGCCAAGACCAGAGAGCTGTGTAAGGACATCAGGGATAAAATTGTAGACCTGCACAATGCTGGGATGGGCTACAGGACAATAGGCAAGCAGCTTGGTGAGGAGGCAACAACTGTTGCCGCAATTATTAGAAAATTGAAGAAGTTCAAGATGACGGTCAATCACCCTCGGTCTGGGGCTCCATGAAAGATCTCACCTCGTGGGGCATCAATAATCATGAGGAAGGTGAGGGATCAGCCCAGAACTACACGGCAGGACCTGGTCAATGACCTGAATAGAGCTGGGACCACAGTCTCAAAGAAAACCATTAGTAACACACTACGCCGTCATGGATTTAAATCCTGCAGCGCACGCAAGGTCCCCCTGCTCAAGCCAGGGCATGTCCAGGCCCGTCTGAAGTTTGCCAATGACCATCTGGATGATCCAGAGGAGGAATGGGAGAAGGTCATGTGGTCTGATGAGACAAAAATAGAGCTTTTTGGTCTAAACCCCACTCGCCGTGTTTGGAGGAAGAAGAAGGATGAGTACAACCCCAAGAACACCATCCCAACCGTGAAGCATGGAGGTGGAAACATCATTCTTTGGGGATGCTTTTTTGTAAAGGGGACAGGACGACTGCACCGTATTGAGGGGAGGATGGATGGGGCCATGTATCGCGAGATCTTGGCCAACAACCTCCTTCCCTCAGTAAGAGCATTGAAGATGGGTCGTGGCTTGGTCTTCCAGCATGACAACGACCCGAAACACACAGCCAGGGCAACTAAGGAGTGGCTCCGTAAGAAGCATCTCAAGGTCCTGGAGTTGCCTAGCCAGTCTCCAGACCTGAACACAATAGAAAATCTTTGGAGGGAGCTGAAAGTCTGTATTGCCCAGCGACAGCCCTGAAACCTGAAGGATCTGGAGAAGGTCTGTATGGAGGAGTGGGCCAAAATCCCTGCTGCAGTGTGTGCAAACCTGGTCAAGACCTACAGGAAACGTATGATCTCTGTAATTGCAAACAAAGGTTTCTCTACCAAATATTAAGTTATGCTTTTCTGATGTATCAAATACTTATGTCATGCAATTAAATGCAAATTAATTACTTAAAAATCATACAATGTGATTTTCTGGATTTTTGTTTTAGATTCCGTCTCTCACAGTTGAAGTGTACCTATGATAAAAATTACAGACCTCTACATGCTTTGTAAGTAGGAAAACCTGCAAAATCGGCAGTGTATCAAATACTTGTTCTCCCCACTGTATATATATATATATATATATATACAGTGGGGGAAAAAAGTATTTAGTCAGCCACCAATTGTGCAAGTTCTCCCACTTAAAAAGATGAGAGAGGCCTGTAATTTTCATCATAGGTACACGTCAACTATGACAGACAAAATGAGAAAAAAAAATCCAGAAAATCACATTGTAGGATTTTTTATGAATTTATTTGCAAATTATGGTGGAAAATAAGTATTTGGTCAATAACAAAAGTTTCTCAATACTTTGTTATGTACCCTTTGTTGGCAATGACACAGGTCAAACGTTTTCTGTAAGTCTTCACAAGGTTTTCACACACTGTTGCTGGTATTTTGGCCCATTCCTCCATGCAGATCTCCTCTAGAGCAGTGATGTTTTGGGGCTGTCGCTGGGCAACACTGACTTTCAACTCCCTCCAAAGATTTTCTATAAGGTTGAGATCTGGAGACTGGCTAGGCCACTCCAGGACCTTGAAATGCTTCTTACGAAGCCACTCCTTCGTTGCCCGGGCGGTGTGTTTGGGATCATTGTCATGCTGAAAGACCCAGCCACGTTTCATCTTCAATGCCCTTGCTGATGGAAGGAGGTTTTCACTCAAAATCTCACGATACATGGCCCCATTCATTCTTTCCTTTACACAGATCAGTCGTCCTGGTCCCTTTGCAGAAAAACAGACCCAAAGCATGATGTTTCCACCCCCATGTTTCACAGTAGGTATGGTGTTCTTTGGATGCAACTCAGCATTCTTTGTCCTCCAAACACGACGAGTTGAGTTTTTACCAAAAAGTTCTATTTTGGTTTCGTCTGACCATATGACATTCTCCCAATCCTCTTCTGGATCATCCAAATGCACTCTAGCAAACTTCAGACGGGCCTGGACATGTACTGACTTAAGCAGGGGGACACTCTCGCACTGCAGGATTTAGCCGGCGTAGTGTGTTACTGATGGTAGGCTTTGTTATTTTGGTCCCAGCTCTCTGCAGGTCATTCACTAGGTCCCCCCGTGTGGTTCTGGGATTTTTGCTCACCGTTCTTGTGATCATTTTGACCCCACGGGTGAGATCTTGCGTGGAGCCCCAGATCGAGGGAGATTATCAGTGGTCTTGTATGTCTTCCATTTCCTAATAATTGCTCCCACAGTTGATTTCTTCAAACCAAGCTGCTTACCTATTGCAGATTCAGTCTTCCCAGCCTGGTGCAGGTCTACAATTTTGTTTCTGGTGTCCTTTGACAGCTCTTTGGTCTTGGCCATAGTGAAGTTTGGAGTGTGACTGTTTGAGGTTGTGGACAGGTGTCTTTTATACTGATAACAAGTTCAAACAGGTGCCATTAATACAGGTAACGAGTGGAGGACAGAGGAGCCTCTTAAAGAAGAAGTTACAGGTCTGTGAGAGCCAGAAATCTTGCTTGTTTGTAGGTGACCAAATACTTATTTTCCACCATAATTTGCAAATAAATTCATTAAAAATCCTACAATGTGATTTTCTGGATTTTTTTTTCTCAATTTGTCTGTCATAGTTGACGTGTACCTATGATGAAAATTACAGGCCTCTCTCATCTTTTTTAAGTGGGAGAACTTGCACAATTGGTGGCTGACTAAATACTTTTTTTCCCCACTGTATATATATATATATATATATATATATATATATATATATATATTGTCAATTTCAATTAACCCCAGAATAATTTCTTACAGTGTGGCTGTGTGGTTGAGTAGGTACATTTCCAACGAAATGTACCATCTTATTGCCTCTCCTGTTTCTAATCTGTCTAAATAAAGCATTGAAAAAATAAAGGTGGAATTCCACAAAAAATATTCTGCATAGGCCCTTATCATCAATCAATATTTAGGCTATAAACCATTTGCATTTCTTAACCATTGATTGTATGAGAGAACAGTTTTGTATTTTGATGCTGCCTTTTACATGGACTGAAACCCCGAAGGTGTTTTCACAATACTTTCTTAAAGATGCACTATGCAGAAATCGCTCCGGCATTTCCTGGTTGCTTAAATTCTAATAGTTTGCCGAAATTCAGTTTAGGTGACAAAATAAGCAACTATAGTGTAGAGAATTGTTGTACCATCTAAACCGCTGTGAAATATACTTTACATAACCTAAAACATTGTATTTTCAGCTGTTAGAAGCTGGTGTACAAAACCGAAAGTAAAAGAAGAAAAAACGAAACATAAGACCGGGAAGCATAGAAATAGTGCACAAAGAACAGATCTACTGCTTCTTAGACTTGCTTTCAATAAGAATGAGAGATCTATAACTTACATTTCTATGTGAATTTGGTGAGGTCGCCCCAAAAATTACATAATGCAGTTTTATAAAACACTAATATTCAAGTTGAAGAACCACTTTGGGTGTTTCAGAGTACTTCATTTCTGTTTTAAAACGAATTCTGTGTATTAAAACACTTACATTAAGTTTACATTCAAACACCCTCCAAACACCAGATCTCAGATTAGGTGCACTACTTTTCATGGTTTCGTTACACAATCATGGTGTTTTGAGACTTTCTATTTTTACAGTGTACACTCTACCACGGAGGGTTTTTGAGATACTGTGTCCAAGAGCTAATTGGGGGTGTAAGGAGGCGGACCGGCTGGAGAGGTGTCTAAGGTGCCAAGGACTGGACAGGACAGGAGGATGGTTGACAGTTGCAACTGGTTTTATTTTCCTAATGGTATTTTATAGTGTGGGAAAAGTATAATGGCAAATTAGTGTTTAAAGCTGGAATCCTTAATGGTGAAACTGCCAGGTCCGTTTGCGATATTACAACAGCAAAGAAGTTAATGCAAACAACAAATAATTTCTCTGACATTATTGCACACGCGATAGAACAGCAGAATATGCACTGCAATTTTCTCTCTTCACCTCCGCTTCGTCAACAAAACAAAAACAATATCAACAGCGGTGGGGCGGACAGTGGCGCTGTTTCCCCTACTGCAGATTCCATCTTTAAAGGAGGTCATAATGTAACATGACTGAGATTGATTGACATGTCATCTGACTTCTGAGTTTTAGGATATCGGTCTAGATGAAGTGGAGTGCTCTTACCCCAGAGGCAGGATATGCTAGCCAACCCAGCTCTGCTGTGGCCGTCCGCGTGTCCATCACTGTCTCTGTAGGAGAGAGAGAGAGAGAGAGAGAGAGAGAGAGAGAGAGAGAGAGAGAGAGAGAGAGAGAGAGAGAGAGAGAGAGAGAGATTGAATATACATTTCTGCTACTACCAATGTAATGCAAACACCTGTTCCAGTAAAACACCTCACTCCATTACTTTGTGTAAGACCATTCTTACTTCTCAGTCCATTGTAAACCATTGATATGAGCTAGATCTTAAATATATCATTACTGGAAGTGTATCAGCCCTTTAACCAATGGGCCAGACAGAATCAGACAGATCAGACAGCCTACTCTATACATTTCATTAAATTTCACTACTGTCAAACTCTGACTCTGAGAGACACAGTATGAGCTATCACCACTCTCCACTTCTTCAGTAATAGACTGGTTCTGAAAAGAGGCCATGACATTCTTGGAGGGGAAGAGGGAGATATATAATCACAAATAAAAAGAGATGGAAAGAAGAAAATACTTGCCAAAACCAAAAGTATTGCATGACCTTCAGGAAGGTAAAATATGCTCACAGCTCCAAAGTTTTCTTACACTTGTTTGGGATAAGTGTGTAGGTGTAGTAAATACAGTACAGTATATAACAAACCATTCTCTGTGGACATCAATTCAAAGTGTTGCCCTGGGAAAATACATCATGTTGTTTTCCTGCCCCTCTGTGTTTGTTTTCACACAGTCTAAAAGTATATTCAGCCTGGGACTGATCAATAGGTTATTGGTGGGGGATTTCTACGGAGGAGTGCATTAAATATTGATGTACCGGGAAATATGGATCACATCCGTGATAATGCATCAGCAAGTATGCAAACACTGGTGCATGCCAACAGCCACACCTGGCTCGAAGGCAGAGGGGTTCAAACACAAAAACAACTAACACAGCTTACAGAGCCACAAGGGCATTCACAACAACAGCACATTTTGGTATATTGGTGTTGTTTCACCACAACATTTGTTTTGATATTTTTTGATATCTCCGACTTTCAAAAAGCATTGATGCTGATATTTCTGTCTCTATCTATGTGATGTTTTTTTCTCTCTCTCTCTCTCTCTCTCTCTCTCTCTCTCTCTCTCTCTCTCTCTCTCTCTCTCTCTCTCTCTCTCTCTCTCTCTCTCTCTCTCTCTCTCTCTCTCTCTCTCTCTCTCTCTCTCTCTCTCTCTCTCTCTCTCTCTCTCTCTCTCTCTCTCTGGTCTGGTCCAATCACCTGCCAACCAACCAACCACACCATGCACAATGCAGAAAAGTACCCCTCACTCTCACACCAACTCACCTTCCTACCAGTACTCCACACCCATCCCCTCCCACCTATCAGCAAAGTGGTCAGGGTAGTATCAAGTCATCCTGCCATTTTTCTCTTTCTTCATCTCTCTGTGTACAGCTACTTATTCCTAAATCCTAGTCTCAATGCAATACCCATAATGCTATAGCAATAACTGCATTGTGGTAGTGGGTTCTTTCAGGGTAACAGTTCATCATAGTCCCATTGAGACACTGACACTGACCTCAGGCAGAATGAGTGTTGAGCCCACTGATCTGATGTCAGTGCCTGTGGAGGCTGTTCTCTGTAGTCAGCAGAGGAGAGGAGAGCAGAACAGAGCAGAAGAGAGCGGGTCCAGGGCCAGCCGCAGGGTACCTGCCTGCCTTTCACTCCCACTGAGCTCAAAGCCTCATATTCATCCTATTAGGGCTTCTTCTGAATTAGCAGATCATCAGAGGAAATCTCAGATTTCTGCATAGAAGTATAGACTCTTTAGATTGACATCCAGGATAGATGTTGTAGACAAGACACACCAAGACCATTTCCCCAGAGAGCATATGAACACGTCATAAGCTATGGCAAAAATGTTTAGAACTACAGGACATTATCTGTAAAACTGCAAAACTGTCACTCAATCTCATGGCAGAATAGCATGAGATTACCTATAAAACTGCAAATGTTTCTCTCTGCCTCGTGGCAATATGTGTAGAATTGCAGGAAAGTATCTTTAAAAATAAAAAATTCTCTCAGCCTAATAGCAAAATGTGTAGAATAGCATGAGATTACCTATAAAACTGCACATTTTCCTTTTGCCCCATGGCAATATGTGTAGAATTTCAGGAAATGAGCTTTAAAACAGCAACATTGTCTCTCAGCCTCATGGCAAAATGTGCAAAATAGCATGAGATTAGCTCTAAAACTGCAAAAATGTTATCTTTGCCCCATGGCAAAATGTGTAGAATTGTAGGAAGTTAGTAGACCCCACCCCCCCCTTGCTCAGACCTTGCGAGGGGGCCCCGCGAAACTGCGGTACGCCCAATTGGTCAGTGGAGCGTTATGGGGCTTTATCACGAAAGGAACCATGCCAAGCCTGTCTTTACAGAGACCCACAGAACAAGCCACACCACTATCCCTCCTATGCAGTTAGGCAAGGTAGGACAACGAGAACGCAATGAGCCAGAACAAGTTAACATCTGTGTTCAGTGTCGAAGTAAATCCATTGCATTTACCAGCACACAATTTGTTCCAGTGTGCCAGCTGTGCTTTCCAATGATGGCACACTTATTCAGCATCCAGCTACCAATACCTGTAGGATTAGGTAGTCTCAGAGGTATTAGTATTGTTGCACCTCAAGATTACAAGTCCATCTCGTGGCATAACGACATCACACAGTTTCATTAAACCTCAGTAACACTTTTGTCACGGTTTCGGCCGAGGCTGCTCCTTCTCCTTGTTCGGGCAGGCTTCGGCGGTCGTCGTCCCCGGAGTACTAGCTGCCACCATTCGATGTTTCATGTTTGTTTGGTTTTGTCTAGTTGTACACCTGTCCCTTGTTAGTGTTTGATTTTGTTTCCTATTTAGTTATCGTGTGTTGGGTCAGGTGTTATGTGTGATTATTTTTGTCAGCTGTTGCCTTCAAGGAGTTTCCTCTCTCGTTAGTTTGTATTTCGAGAGTTCGCACTGTGTGCGCTTTTTCTTGTTTTTGCGCACTGTGTGTTGTGCGTAATTGTTCGTGCCGCCCGGTTGGGTTGGCGACTCATTCCTGTTTTGGAGTAAACAAAGTCTGTTGAAGAACACCCTTGTTCCTGCGCTTGATTCCCTGCACCACATCCACACGCAGCACTCTGACAGAATCACACATCACACTATGGAATCAGCAGGAGCAGCTGCGCCAACGGACATTATGGAGGACCGTCTTTGTGGGCAGGAGGACAGGATCAACCAGATCGGTCACGCCCTGGATCAGGTGATGAACACTCTCCACCGATGGGAGACCAGCGGGGTACCCACGCCCCCACCTACCGGACCATCCCCATCGGTCAGTCCTCCTGTCCCCCTTCCGGAACCCAGCGGGATTCGGCTCTCCCTCCCGAGGGCGTACGACGGCTCCGCTGCCGGGTGTCAAGGGTTCTTGCTGCAAGTGGAGCTCTACCTCGCCACCGTACACCCGGCTCCCTCGGGACACGAGAGCGTCTCCGCCCTCATCTCCTGTCTCACCGGCAAGGCGTTGGAGTGGGCCAACGCCGAATGGAGGAGAATAGACGCCGCTACTGTTACCTATGCGGAGTTCTCCCGCCGCTTCCGTGCCGTGTTTGACCATCCACCGGAGGGGAAGGCGGCGGGGAGCGTCTGTTCTACCTCCGACAGGGGATGAGGAGCGCACAGGCTTTTGCATTGGAGTTCCGGACTCTAGCGGCAGATGCAGGGTGGAATGAGCGGGCCCTCATAGACCACTTCCGCTGCAGCCTCCGGGAGGACGTCCAGAGAGAGTTGGCGTGCAGGGATACCACGTTGTCGTTTGACCAACTGGTCGACATGGCCATTCGGCTGGACACCCTGCTCGCTACCCGTGGACGTCCCGGGGGGGGGGTTGCCCATTCCACCTTCCAGCGCCTCCGAGCCGAGCCCTATGGAGCTCGGAGGTGCTGGCGCTAGGGAACGGAGGAGTAGGAACCCGAGGGGGGCCGTTCCCTGCACCAACTGTGGCCGTGGAGGGCACACCGCGGCTAGGTGTTGGGGAAGGTCCCCTGGTGGAGGTGAGGTCAGGCCAGGCATTGGGGAGTCCTCCCAGGTGAGTAGGCGCCCTACTTACCCAGAGCTTTCTGTCGTTCACCTAACCTTGCCTGTTTGTTTTCCACAGGTTGCACCTCGTTCCCAGCATAAGGCGCTGGTAGATTCAGGCGCAGCTGGGAATTTTGTAGATCGCCAGTTCTGTGTAAAGTTAGGGATTCCCCTCCTTCCCGTTGATAAGCCTTTCCCTGTACATGCCCTAGATAGCCGTCCGTTAGGATCTGGGTTGATTAGGGAGGTCACAGCGCCTCTTAAGATGGTGACGCAGGGGGGTCATGAGGAGACGATTCAGCTCTATCTGATTGACTCTCCTGCGTATCCGGTGGTGCTGGGGCTTCCCTGGTTGATTACCCATGACCCTACTATTTCGTGGCGAGAGAAAGCTCTTACAGGGTGGTCTGCTCAGTGTGTGGGGCTGTGTCTGGGTGTTTCCATAGGGGCGACCTCGGTGGAGAGTCCGAATCTAATGCCAGCACTGCAGATTCCCCCTGAGTATGAGGATTTGAAACTGGTGTTCAGTAAGACTAGGGCAGCGCAGCTGCCGCCTCATAGACAGGGGGATTGTGCGATAGATCTCCAGTCAGGAGCAGCTCTCCCGCGGAGCCATGTGTATCCCTTGTCCCAAGAGGAGAGGAAGGCAATGGAAACTTACATCGCCGAGTCTCTGAGACAGGGATACATACGGGCCTCCACTTCACCCGCGTCCTCAAGCTTCTTTTTGTGAAGAAAAAGATGGAGGTCTGCGCCCGTGTATTGATTACCGCGGTCTCAATCAGATTACAGTGAAGTACAGCTATCCACTTCCTCTGATTGCGACTATGACGGAGTCATTACACGGTGCTCAGTTCTTCACAAAATTGGATCTTAGGAGCGCATATAACTTGGTGCGCATTAGAGAGGGCGATGAATGGAAGACAGCATTTAGCACGACCTCCGGTCATTACGAGTATCTCGTCATGCCATATGGGTTAATGAATGCTCCCTCAGTCTTCCAATCCTTTGTAGATGAGATTTTCCGGGACATGCAGGGGCAGGGAGTAGTCGTGTACATAGACGATATTCTGGTGTACAGTTCTACCCGAGCTGAGCATGTAGCCCTGGTGCGCCGAGTGTTGAGGAGGCTGTTGGAGCATGACCTATATGTCAAGGCAGAGAAATGTCTGTTCTTTCAGAAGTCGGTCTCCTTTTTGGGTTATCAATTGTCTGCGTCAGGGGTGAAGATGGAGGTTGACCGGGTGTCAGCTGTGCGTAATTGGCAAACCCCAACCACTGTGAAAGAGGTGCAACAGTTCTTGGGTTTTGCGAATTATTACCGGAGGTTTATCCGGGGTTTTGGACAGGTGGCAGCTCCCATTACGTCTCTGTTGAAGGGGGGTCCGGTGCGCTTGCAGTGGTCAGCTGAGGCGGACAGGGCTTTTGGGAGACTGAAGGACCTGTTTACCTCGGGCGCCGGTGTTGGCGCATCCGGATCCCGCTTTGCCTTTCCAGGTAGAGGTAGACGCGTCCGAGGCTGGTATTGGGGCCGTTCTCTCCCAACGGTCTGGCACACCACCTAAACTCCGCCCCTGTGCTTTTTATTCTAAGAAGCTCCAGTCCGGCGGAGCGGAATTATGACGTAGGGGACAGGGAGCTGTTAGCCGTGGTACAGGCCCTAAAGGTGTGGAGGCATTGGCTTGAGGGTGCTCAACACCCTTTCCTCATTCTAACTGACCACCGTAACCTGGAATACATCCGGGCAGCTAGGAGACTGAATCCTCGCCAGGCCCGCTGGACTATGTTTCTAGCCCGGTTTGTGTTTAAAATCACTTACATCCCTGGGTCCCAGAACGGGAAGGCAGATGCCCTGTCTCGGCGATATGACACGGAGGAGAGGTCCGTTGAGCCCACTCCCATACTACCGAAGTCGTGTCTGGTTGCACCGGTGGTATGGGAGGTCGATGCCGAGATCGAGCGGGCGTTACGCACCGACCCAAGTCCTCCCCAGTGTCCTGTGGGTCGGACGTACGTTCCGCTCGAGGTACGCGATCGCCTCATTTATTGGGCTCATACGTCCCCCTCCTCTGGACATCCAGGTATCGGCCGGACAGTTCACTGCCTTAGCACTAAGTACTGGTGGCCAACGTTAGCCAGGGATGTGAGGATTTATGTCTCCTCCTGTTCGGTGTGTGCCCAGTGTAAGGCGCCCAGACATTTGCCCAGGGGTAAGCTACAACCCCTGCCCGTTCCACAACGACCCTGGTCCCACCTCTCGGTGGATTTTGTTACAGACCTTCCCCTCTCACAGGGGAATACTACCATCCTGGTCGTTGTGGATCGGTTCTCGAAGGCCTGTCGTCTCCTACCCATGCCGGGTCTACCTACTGCCCTACAGACCGCTGAGGCTCTGTTTACCCATGTCTTCCGGCATTACGGGGTACCCGAGGATATAGTGTCTGATCGAGGCCCCCAGTTCACCTCCAGAGTGTGGAGAGCGTTTATGGAACGGTTGGGGGTTTCGGTGAGCCTTACCTCGGGTTACCACCCGGAGAGTAATGGGCAGGTTGAACGTGTCAACCAGGATGTGGGGAGGTTTCTGAGGTCTTATTGCCAGGGCCGGCCGGAGGAGTGGGCGAGATACGTTCCGTGGGCCGAGATGGCGCAGAACTCTCTCCGCCACTCCTCCACCCAACTAACCCCTTTCCAGTGTGTGTTAGGGTACCAGCCGGTTCTGGCACCTTGGCACGAGAGCCAGATCGAGGCCCCCTGCGGTGGATGAGTGGGTGCGGCGCTCGGAGGAGACGTGGAACGCTGCCCACGTTCATCTGCAGCGGGCCATCCGTCGGCATAAGACGAGCGCCGATCTCCACCGCAGTGAGGGGCCTGTGTACGCACCTGGAGATCGAGTCTGGCTCTCGACCAGAAACCTGCCCCTCCGCCTGCCCTGCCGGAAGCTGGGTCGGCGGTTTGTGGGGCCATTTAAAGTCCTGAGGAGGTTGAACGAGGTGTGTTACAGGTTAGAACTGCCTATTGATTACAGGAATATTAACCCCTCGTTTCATGTGTCTCTCCTCAGGCCGGTGGTAGCTGGTCCACTCCAGGATTATGAGATAGAGGAGATTCCTCCGCCCCGTTGGACATCGAGGGGCTCCGGCGTACACTGTGAGGTCCATCCTTGATTCGAGACACCGGATGGGGGTCTCCAATATCTCGTGGAGTGGGAGGGGTACGGCCCGGAGGAGCGGTGCTGGGTGCCGAGGAGGGACATATTAGACCTGTCCCTGCTGACCGAGTTCCATCGGGGTCATCCTACGCGCCCTGCTCCGCGTCGTCCTGGTCGTCCCCCGAGGCCGGGATCGGTGCACGGCTGGAGCCGCGCGTCAAGGGGGGGTACTGTCACGGTTTCGGCCGAGGCTGCTCCTTCTCCTTGTTCGGGGCAGGCTTCGGCGGTCGTCGTCCCCCGGAGTACTAGCTGCCACCGTTCGATGTTTCATGTTTGTTTGGTTTTGTCTAGTTGTACACCTGTCCCTTGTTAGTGTTTGATTTTGTTTCCTATTTAGTTATCGTGTGTTGGGTCAGGTGTTATGTGTGATTATTTTTGTCAGCTGTTGCCTTCAAGGAGTTTCCTCTCTCGTTAGTTTGTATTTCGAGAGTTCGCACTGTGTGCGCTTTTTCTTGTTTTTGCGCACTGTGTGTTGTGCGTAATTGTTCGTGCCGCCCGGTTGGGTTGGCGACTCATTCCTGTTTTGGAGTAAACAAAGTCTGTTGAAGAACACCCTTGTTCCTGCGCTTGATTCCCTGCACCACATCCACACGCAGCACTCTGACAACTTCACGCAGCTATATTACGACAAATCATGAGCCAGCAATACCACAGAACAATATCACAACATAATTTATTCCTCCTCAATAACAATACTTTAAACATCCCTATACCACTAGTAAGTAACACAATACAATTACAGTGCCATGCAAAAGTATTCAGACCACTTGGATTTCTTCCGATTGTTTTGTGTTACAAAGTGGGATTAAACAACATATTGAATTGTCATTTTTTTGTCAACAATCTACACAAAATAATCTGTAATGTCAAAGTGGAATAATTTTTATTTTATTTTATTAAGATTAATACACATTAAATAACTAAAATATAGTCATTGCATAAGATTTCAGCTCCCTGAGTCAATACATGTTAGAAACAACTTTGGCATGAATTACAGCTGTTAGTCTTCTTGGGTAAGTCTATAAGATTGTGCAATATTTACCCATTATGCTTTTCAAAATGCTTCACGCTCTGTCTAGATGTTGGTTATCATGGCTAGACAGCAATTTTCAAGTCTTGACATAGATTTTCAAACAGATGTAGGTTATAGTCCTGCTGAAATGTGAATTCCTCTCCCAGTCTCTTGTGTAAAACAGACTGAAGTAATTTTTCCAATAGGATTTGGCCTGTGCTTAGCTCTATTTGGTATTGCAAAAGCAGCAGCTACTCTTCCTGGCGTCCACACAAAACATGAAACATTACATAATACAGAACATTAATAGACAAGAACAGCTCAAGGACAGAACTACATACAGTGGGGAAAAAAAGTATTAGTCAGCAACCAATTGTGCAAGTTCTCACACTTAAAAAGATGAGAGAGGCCTGTAATTTTCATCATAGGTACACGTCAACTATGACAGACAAAATGAGGAAAAAAAATCCAGAAAATCACAATGTAGGATTTTTTATGAATTTATTTGCAAATTATGGTGGAAAATAAGTATTTGGTCAATAACAAAAGTTTCTCAATACTTTGTTATATACCCTTTGTTGGCAATGACACAGGTCAAACGTTTTCTGTAAGTCTTCACAAGGTTTTCACACACTGTTGCTGGTATTTTGGCCCATTCCTCCATGCAGATCTCCTCTAGAGCAGTGATGTTTTGGGGCTGTCGCTGGGCAACACAGACTTTCAACTCCCTCCAAAGATTTTCTATGGGGTTGAGATCTGGAGACTGGCTAGGCCACTCCAGGACCTTGAAATGCTTCTTACGAAGCCACTCCTTCGTTGCCCGGGCGGTGTGTTTGGGATCATTGTCATGCTGAAAGACCCAGCCACGTTTCATCTTCAATGCCCTTGCTGATGGAAGGAGGTTTTCACTCAAAATCTCACGATACATGGCCCCATTCTTTCTTTCCTTTACACGGATCAGTCGTCCTGGTCTCTTTGCAGAAAAACAGCCCCAAAGCATGATGTTTCCACACCCATGCTTCACAGTAGGTATGGTGTTCTTTGGATGCAACTCAGCATTCTTTGTCCTCCAAACACGACGAGTTGAGTTATTACCAAAAAGTTCTATTTTGGTTTCATCTGACCATATGACATTCTCCCAATCCTCTTCTGGATCATCCAAATGCACTCTAGCAAACTTCAGACGAGCCTGGACATGTACTGGCTTAAGCAGGGGGACACGTCTGGCACTGCAGGATTTGAGTCCCTGGCGGCGTAGTGTGTTACTGATGGTAGGCTTTGTTACTTTGGTCCCAGCTCTCTGCAGGTCATTCATTAGGTCCCCCCGTGTGGTTCTGGGATTTTTGCTCACCGTTCTTGTGATCATTTTGACCCCACAGGGTGAGATCTTGCGTGGAGCCCCAGATCGAGGGAGATTATCAGTGGTCTTGTATGTCTTCCATTTCCTAATAATTGCTCCCACAGTTGATTTCTTCAAACCAAGCTGCTTACCTGTTGCAGATTCAGTCTTCCCAGCCTGGTGCAGGTCTACAATTTTGTTTCTGGTGTCCTTTGACAGCTCTTTGGTCTTGGCCATAGTGGAGTTTGGAGTGTGACTGTTTGAGGTTGTGGACAGGTGTCTTTTATACTGATAACAAGTTCAAACAGGTGCCATTAATACAGGTAACGAGTGGAGGACAGAGGAGCCTCTTAAAGAAGAAGTTACAGGTCTGTGAGAGCCAGAAATCTTGCTTGTTTGTAGGTGACCAAATACTTATTTTCCACCATAATTTGCAATAAATTCATAAAAATCCTACAATGTGATTTTCTGGATTTTTTTCCCTCAATTTGTCTGTCATAGTTGACGTGTACCTATGATGAAAATTACAGGCCTCTCTCATCTTTTTAAGTGTGAGAACTTGCACAATTGGTGGCTGACTAAATACTTTTTTTCCCCACTGTAAATAAATACAAAATTACAAAAGGCACACGTAGCCTACATATCAATACATACACACAAACTATCTAGGTCAAATAGGGGAGAGGCGTTGCTTTATCTGTTTTTTGAAAGCATGTTTGCTGTTCGTTACCAGGACGTGTACTCCGAGCATGTGCTGACCAACTGGCAAGTGTCTTCACTGACATTTTCAACATGTCCCTGACTGAGTCTGTAATACCAACATGTTTTAAGCAGACCACCATAGTCCGCGTGCCCAAGGACAGTAAGATAACCTGCCTAAATGACTACCGACCCGTAGCACTGACGTCTGTAGCCATGAAGTGCTTTGTAAGGCTGGTCATGGCTCACATCAACACCATTATCCCAGAAACCCTAGACCCACTCCAATTTGCAGACCGCCCCAACAGATCCACAGATGATGCAATCTCTATTGCACTCCCCACTGCCCTTTCTCACCTGGACAAGAGGAACACCTATGTGAGAATGCTATTCATTGACTACAGCTCAGCATTCAACACCATAGTGCCCTCAAAGCTCATCACTAAGCTATGGATCCTGGGACTAAACACCTCCCTCTGCAACTGGATCCTGGACTTCCTGACGGGCTGCCCCCAGGTGGTAAGGGTAGGTAACTACACATCAGCCACACTGATCCTCAACACGGGGGCCCCTCAGGGGTGCGTGCTCAGTCCTCTCCTGTACTCCCTGTTCACCCATGACTGCATGGCCAGGCACGACTCCAACACCATCATTAAGTTTGCAGACGACACAACAGTGGTAGGCCTGATCACCGACAACGATGAGACAGCCTATAGGGAGGAGGTCAGAGACCTGGCCGTGTGATGACAGGATAACAACCTCTCCCTCAACGTGACCAAGACAAAGGAGATGATTGTGGACTACAGGAAAAAAAAGAGGACTGAGCACGCCCCCATTCTCATCGACGGGGCTGTAGTGGAACAGTGCTTCAATTTCCTTGGTGTCCACATCACCAACGAACTATCATGGTCCAAACACACCAAGACAGTCGTGAAGAGGGCACGACAAAGCCTATTCCCCCTCAGGAGACTGAAAAGATTTGGCATGGGTCCTCAGATCCTCAAAAAATTGTCAAAGACTCCAGCCACCCTAGTCATAGACTGTTGTCTCTGCTACCGCACGGCAAGCGGTACCGGAGTGCCAAGTCTAGGTCCAAAAGACTTCTCAACAGCTTCTACCCCCAAGCCATAAGACTCCTGAACAGTTAATCATGGCTACCCGGACTATTTGCACTGCCCCCCCACCCCATCTTTTTACGCTGCTGCTACTCTGTTAATTATTTATGCATAGTCACTTTAACTCTACCCACATGAACATATTACTTCAACTACCTCAACTAGCCGGTGCCCCCGCACATTGACTCTGCACCGGTACCCACCTGTATATATAGCCTCCCTACTGTTATTATATTTTACCTCTGCTCTTTTTTTCTCAACACTTCTTTGTTGTTGTTTTATTTTACTTTTTTATTAAAAATAAATCCACTGTTGGTTCAGGGCTGTAAGTAAGCATTTCACTGTAATGTCTGCACCTGTTGTATTCGACGCATGTGGCCAATAACATTTGATTTGATTTGATTTGATTTGATTTGAGCAATATGAGATGGAAGGGAGTTCCATGCAATAATGGCTCTATATAAAACTGTACGCTTTCTTGAATTTGTTCTGGATTTAGGGACTGTGAAAAGACCCCTGGTGGCATGTCTGGTGGGGTAAGTGTGTGTGTCAGAGCTGTGTGTAAGTTGACTATGCAAACAATTTGGGATTTTCAACACATTACAGTTTCTTATAAAAAGAAGAAGTGATGCAGTCTGTCTCTCCTCAACTATTAACCAAGAGAGACTGGCGTGCATAGTATATATCAGCCATCTGATTACAATGAAGAGCAAGACGTGCCACTCTGTTCTGGGCCAGCTGCAGCTTAACTACGTATTTTCTTGCAGCACTTGACCACACGACTGGACAATTATCAAGATAAGACTAAACTAGAGCCTGCAGGACTTGCTTTTTGGAGTGTGGTGTCAAAAAAGCAGAGCATCTCTTTATTATGGACAGACCTCGCCCCATATTTACAACCATTGAATCTATCTACAGTGGGGAGAACAAGTATTTGATACACTGCCGATTTTGCAGGTTTTCCTACTTACAAAGCATGTAGAGGTCTGTAATTTTTATCATAGGTACACTTCAACTGTGAGAGACGGAATCTAAAACAAAAATATTGAGGGGAGGGTGGATGGGGCCATGTATCGCGAAATCTTGGCCAACAACCTCCTTCCCTCAGTAAGAGCATTGAAGATGGGTCGTGGCTTGGTCTTCCAGCATGACAATGACCCAAAACACACAGCCAGGGCAACTAAGGAGTGGCTCCGTAAGAAGCATCTCAAGGTCCTGGAGTGGCCTAGCCAGTCTCCAGACCTGAACCCAATAGAAAATCTTTGGAGGGAGCTGAAAGTCCGTATTGCCCAGCAAAAGCCCCGAAACCTGAAGGATCTGGAGAAGGTCTGTATGGAGGAGTGGGCCAAAATCCCTGCTGCAGTGTGTGCAAACCTGGTCAAGACCTACAGGAAACGTATGATCTCTGTAATTGCAAACAAAGGTTTCTGTACCAAATATTAAGTTCTGCTTTTCTGATGTATCAAATACTTATGTCATGCAATAAAATGCTAATTAATTACTTAAAAATCATACAATGTGACTTTCCGGATTTTTGTTTTAGATTCCGTCTCTCACAGTTGAAGTGTACCTATGATAAAAATTACAGACCTCTACATGCTTTGTAAGTAAGAAAACCTGCAAAATCGGCAGTGCATCAAATACTTGTTCTCCCCACTGTATATGTTTTGACCATGACAGTTTACAATCTAAGGTAACGCCAAGTAATTTAGTCTCCTCAACTTGTTCAACAGCCACAGCATTCATTATCAGATTCAGCTGAGGTCTAGAACTTAGGGAATTATTTGTACCAAATACAATGCTCCCGTTTCTTTTTATCCTGAAAAGCTCCCCAGTATTTGCCAATGTCAAGCATACCTATACCATGATGCAGCCACCACCATGCTTGAAAATAATGAGGCAGTTACTCAGTGATGTGTTGTGTTGGATTTGCACCAAAACATAAGGCTTTGCATTTAGGCCAAAAAGTGTATTCCTTTGCTGTATATTTTTTTCAGTATTACTTTAGTGCCTTGTTGCATACAATATGCATGTTTTGGAATATTTGTATTCTTTATATTTGTATTCTTCTTAGGACTACAATGTTGTTGATCCATCCTGAGATTTCTCCCATCACAGCCAATTAAACTCTGTAGCTGTTTTAAAATCACTAGTAGCCTCATGGTAACATCACTGAGCAGTTTCATTCCTGTCCTGCAGCTCAGTTCAGAAGGACGACTGTATCTTTGATGTGTCTGGGTGGTTTAATACATAATTCACAACGTAATTATTATCTTGACCATGCTTAAAGATACTGTGCCTTTGGAAAGTATTCAGACCCTAGACTTTTTACACATTTTGTTTCGTTACCAGGCTCTTTCGTAGCCGGCCGCGACCGGGAGACCCATGGGGCGGCGTACAATTGGCCCAGCGTCGTCCAGGGTAGGGGAGGGAATGGCCGGCAGGGATGTAGCTCAGTTGGTAGAGCATGGTGTATGCAACGCCAGGGTCATACGGGGTGCCAGTATGAAAAAATAAAAAAATTATGCATGCACTCACTAACTGTAAGTCGCTCTGGATAAGAGCGTCTGCTAAAATGACAAAAAGAATAATAAAAAAAAAATGTTACAGACTTATTCTAAAATTGATTCAGTTGTTTTTTACCCTCATCAATCTACACACAATACCCCATAATGACAAAGCAAAAATAGGTTTTTAGAAGTTTTTGCAAATGTATTACAAATAAAAAACTGAAATATCAGATTTACATAAGTATTCAGACCCTTTAGTCAGTACTTTGTTGAAGTACCTTTGGCAGCGATTACAGCATCGAGTCTTCTTGGGTATGATGCTACAAGCTTGGCACACCTGTATTTGAGGAGTTTCTCCCATTCTTCTCTGCAGATCCTCTCAAGCTCTGTCAGGTTGGATGGGGAGCGTTGCTGCACAGCTATTTTCAGGTCTCTCCAGAGGTTTTAGATCGGTTTCAAGTCCAGGCTCTGGCTGAGCCACTCAAGGACATTCAGAGACTTGTCCCGAAGCCACTCCTGCGTTGTCTTGGTTGTGTGCTTAGGGTCGTTGTTCTGTTGGAAGGTGAACCTTCGCCCAAGTCTGAGGTCCTGAGCGCTCTGGAGCAGGTTTTCATCATGGATCTCTCTGTACGTTCATCTTTCCCTAGATCCTGACTAGTCTCCCAGTCCCTGCCGCTGAAAAACATCCCCACAGCATGATGCTGCCACCACCATGCTTCACCGTAGGGATGGTGCCAGGTTTCCTCCAGATATGACGCTTGGCATTCAGGCCAAAGAGTTCAATCTTGGTTTCATCAGACCAGAGAATCTTGTTTCTCATGGTCTGAAAGTCTTTAGGTGCCTTTTGGCAAACTCCAAGTGGGCTGTCATGTGCCTTTTACTGAGGAGTGGCTTCCGTCTGGCCACTCTACCATAAAGGCCTGATTGGTGGAGTGCTGCAGAGATGGTTGTCCTTCTGGAAGTTTCTCCCATCTCCACAGAAGAACTCTAGAGCTCTGTCAGAGTGACCATCGGGTTCTTGGTCACCTCCCTGACCAAGGCCCTTCTCCCCCGATTGCTCAGTTTGGCCTGGCAGCCAGCTCTAGGATGAGCCTTGGTGGTTCCAAACTTCTTCCATTTAAGAATGATGGAGGCCACTGTGTTCTTGGGGACTTTCAATGCTGCAGACATTTTTTGGTACCCTTCCTCAGATCTGTGCCTCGACACAATCCTGTCTCGGAGCTCTACGGACAATTACTTCGACCTCATGGCTTGGTTTTTGCTCTGACATGCACTGTCAACTGTGGGACCTTATATAGACAGGTGTGTGCATTTCCAAATCATGTCCAATTAATTGAATTTACCACAGGTGGACTCCCATCAAGTTGTAGAAACATCTCAAGGATGATCAATGGAAACAGGATGCACCTGAGTTCAATTTCGAGTCTCATAGCAAAGGGTCTGAATACTTATGTAAATAAAGTATTTCTGTTTATTATTTTTAATACATTTGCTAAAATGTCTAAAACCTGTTTTCGCTTTGTCATTATGGTGTATTGTATGTAGATTGCTGAGGACAATTGTTTATTTAATCAATTTTAGAATAAGGCTGTAACGTAACAAAATGTGGAAAAAGTCAAGGGGTCTGAATACTTTCAGAATGTCTGATTTGTTATTGTTACCCATCTACCAATCACTCCTCTTCTTTATGAGGCTTTTGAAAAGCTCCCTGTTCTTTGTAGTTGAATCTGTGCTTGAAATTCAATACTTGACTAAGGGACCTTACAGATGTTGTATGTATGGGGGACAGAGGAAGGGTTAGTCATTCAAAAATGATGTCAACCCCTATTATTTCACACAGAATCCATGTAATTTATTATGTGATTTGTTAAGCCAAATTTTACTCCCGAACAAATTTAGGCATGCCTAAACAAAGTGGCTGAATACTTATTATAAGTTGTTTATTTATCTTGGGGGAAAAAATATGTTTTTCCCACTTTGATAGTTAAATCCATTTTTAAAATGACAATGAAATCAATTTTAATCCCACTTTGTAACACAATAAAATGTGAAGAAATCCAAGGGGTCTGAATACTTTTGCAAGGCACTGTACTGTACTATGAATTCCACAATGCAACATCACAAAATGAGTACGGATGCATTTGTTAGCAAAATCAGTTGTATAACAGGACAACCAATCCCAAGATGATTTTTAGGACACTGTGGTTGTTCCTACTTCCTTATCTGTTTTAATGTCCTATGTTGTTAGTGTCATCATGTGTCAGTGAGAGAGCTTTACAGTAGGCTAGTGTGACTGCTGTGTAGGAAAAATTCACACATGAAAAGTCTTCTATGCCACAATGTGTTATTGAACTGGATCTGTTTTTAGAATGGCATGCGTGACCCAATTTATTTGTAGGTTTTCTTATTTATAGAGCCAGGGTTCTCTGGGTGACATGTTACACCATGAAAGCACCATCACTTCTCATCACAACAAGTTGATCACACAGTGATTCTCCTCAGACATACAGTACCTGTCAGGATGGGGAAAATGTTTCAGGCGTAGATACTGTCTGGCATTCTTTTACACACGATCAGAAGTTTTTCTATTCCTAGAGATCTAGATATTCTCTGTTTTTACGATGTATGTCTCCTCAGATTTGAGTGCTTTCAAAATGTTTAAAGGCTGAAGGTTCAAAATAAAGACACTTATTTACATTTTAGTCATTTAGCAGACACTCTTATCCAGAGCGACTTACAGTTAGAGAGTGTATACATTTTCATACTGGTCCCCCGTGAGAAACGAACCCACAACCATGGCGTTGTAAGCGCCATGCTCTACCAACTGAGCTACAGGGCATACACACTTATCAGGAAAGGTTCAACACGTGCACAGGTTTGGTGATCCTGTGATAAAAATATTGCACAGAAATAACACCCTTCTATGACACACTGTAATTGTTATGGTTGGCCAAAGTGACCAGCTACTGTGGGAGATCTAATGGTCTAGATAGTTGCCTCTCGATAAAAATGTAACCACAACCTTAGCCACCATGGCCTAAGTATTCATAGAATGGACAATCAATGCATGTTGCTGTACAAATGTATAATCAAATCAAATCAAATTGTATTGGTCACATACACGTGTTTAGCAGATGTTATTGCGGGTGTAGCGAAATGCTTGTGCTTCTAGCTCCGACAGTACAGTAATATCTAACAAGTAATATCTAACAATTTCACAACATATACCCAATACACACAAATCTAAGTAAGGAATGAATTAAGAATATATACATATATGGACGAGCGATGTCAGAGAAGCATGGACTAAGACACAGTAGAATAGTATATAATACAGTATATACATATGAGATGAGTAATGCAAGATATGTAAACATTATTAAAGTGGCTAGTGTTCCATTTCTTAAAGTGGCCAGTGATTTCAAGTCTATGTCTATAGGCAGCAGCCTCTAATGTGCTAGTGATGGCTGTTTAACAATCTGATGGCCTTGAGATAGAAGCTGTTTTTCAGTCTCTTGGTCCCAGCTTTGATGCACCTGTACTGCCCTCGCCTTCTGGATGATAATGGGGTGAACAGGCAGTGGCTCGGGTGGTTGATGTCCTTGATGATCTTTTTGGCCTTCCTGTGACATCGGGTGCTGTGTCCTTGAGGGCGGGTAGTTTGCCCCCGGTAATGTGTTGGGCAGACCGCACCACCCTCTGGAGAGCCTTGCGGTTTCGGGCGGTGCAGTTGCCGTACCAGGCGGTGATATAGCCGGACATGATGCTCTCAATTGTAGTCAATAGTCTGTGCATGACAGCAGTATCAGAGATCATGATTAAATACCCTGACCCACTGAAACACAGGTCCATATGGATACAATATCAGTAACTCTTTGTTCAGTGGTGGTTGGCCAGTGTCCTCACTCACTGAGTTCAAATCTTTATATAAACCTGTCTTATCTATAACACAGTGAGGACAAATATTAAGGGTTCAAGTAATATGTATGTATGGACACAACTAACATAATATGAAGTGTGGCCTTGAACTTATGGCTCAGTTGGGCTGTGTGGCTCAGTTGGTAGAGCATGGTGCTTGCAACTCCAGGGTTGTGGGTTCGATTCCCATGGGGGGACCAGTACGGGAAAATGTATGCACTCACTACTGTAAGTCACACTGGATAAGAGTGTCTGCTAAATTACTTAAATGTAAAACTATTCTGCTAATTACCCAGCAGCCTCTGATCTTCTTAACCTCAGCTCAAAGATAAGCCATAACAACATATCACAGGTGCAACACCATGTTCAACATATCTGAAAGCACATTTTCCCAATAGATTTATCAACATAGTTTGTTTTGGGCGACAGCCCATGGATTCAGGGCAGAGCTATAGGCGAGAGCGCTCTTTATGCCCTAACAAACATAACCTTATTTTTCCCTCAGTAGGAACAAACAAAAGTATGTATTTGTGCAATTCAAACACAGAGGGGTATGGGCATTGATCATGGATGAAGGGCAAATGTGAAAGAATACACTCACAGTGTCTCACCCCACCCAAAAGCTGTGACTATAGCCTCCTATTCCATCGATACAAATGGTTTAAATTCCTCAAAATATATGGTTGCAACTGTATCACTGATGTAACAAATTCACAGCTGCAAGTACTGTAGATCTGAACAACTTTATAGGCCCAAAACAGGACCTAGTTTTGAATTGGTTGATAACTGAATACTGACACTGTGTGTGTTCTCTTTTCAATCATCTAGGCATATCTCCCAAATATATCTCATAACTGACATTGGCTTCAGAGCATTTGCACAATAATGGCATATACAGTCATTTGCATCAGCCTCTATCTCTGTTTGTACATTATTCCTTTACAAATGACTTTGTAAATAGTGCTGCAGTACATAAATTAAATGTAATTGTCTATCATAGTAAGTGGCTACATTGTCAGCCATTCGCTGGAGGCTTCAGACAAATCACATTTTGAGTACTGAAGGAGAATACATATGAGCCCAGTTCTGAGGGAGTTCTCACATTAGTGACTGTGTTGGAGGGACAGATACCTAACTGTGTACCAGTGCACTGGGCAGGGGAGACTGGGTTATGGTGGAAAGTCTGACTGAGCTAATTAAACACCAGTCAGTGGTGACACAGCTCCCTTGACCCTGCTAGAATGTGCGCTAACATTTATTTAGTTACTCCAAGTCAAATCCCATTCCAACTCAGTGTGGGTGACACATTTATAAGCCTGGAACTGTTCCAGTTGAATTTAGAGTGAAGAGATTTCAGGGAGGAGGCAGTGTGAGGCACACTCCTCTCATGGGACATTAGCTTTCTCTCTCTGTCGCTTTCTCTTTCCTCTGTCAAAACCAAACCATGCTTTGAATAAACTACAGCATAACATGTTTGGCATATATTGTATGCACTGTATATCCAAGTTGCCAGCTGAGATAAACAGAGATCAAAACAAGTGCTGTTTGAATCAAATTAAACTCCTGACAAAACACACACACACACACACACACAGACACAGACACACACACATACACACACACACACACACACACACACACACACACACACACACACACACACACACACACACACACACACACACACACACACACACACACACACACACACACACACACACACACACACACACACACACACACACAGACACACACACACATACACAGGATATAGTGTGTGCCAGGCTCTGCTGTTCTCCCTGTAGAGGACATGGGGGAGCGATGCAGTGCAATTAATTTCTGCTCTCCAGGCACTAATTAATTACCATTCTCTACGGTAGTTTGTCTGAAACAGGAAAGGTCAGCAGGACTGCTCTGGCCATCAGTAGAGAGACAGAGAGAGAGACATCTGCAAATACAAACACCAACTTAGAGCACCAGAGGAATCAGGAAGGATGACTAAGGTTAACACCACTTCCAAGACAAGTGTAAAACTATGTTTCCATAAAACCCTAAAAACTGAATCATCCGTGTGGAGAACAGTGAAAAGTGATCTGAGGAGCTCGTTTAGATCTGGGCTCTCCTACTGTAATGAATGATTGCTTGCCCAAGATGATTGAGTGAAGAGGGGGTGACCCACTCAGTACCTCTCCCTGCATATATGTCATCAGTAGAACTCCTGCTGCTGAAAGAGTGATTGGAGGAATGACTGGGCTCTGATTGAGTTGAACAGGCCGTGGATGGACATGCCATGAGAGAACATGGACGACAGACAGACCAGACTGCCCAAAGCATGAGACAAATACCTTCCAAAAGACACCATCCCTATGAATTCACAAGATTTGTGCATTTTACAATGATTTCACCTAAAATTATGGTGAATTCCTTTGAACTGCTTTCATGACTGAATCGCACATTCTAGTTATAGCGCTTTCTATTTTTGTCGATGCCATTACAGATTCATCATTGGGTAAATCGAGTATTGCAGCAGACTCTATCCTACGGCTCCTGTGGCAGTTTGCACACAGCTGTGCCTCAGTACATGCTGTACATTAGCTGAGGAGAGACCAACCCTATTACTCCTTGATGAAGACTGCACTATAACCCAGTACAAAGCCTATTGAGACTTGGCATACATACACAGCTCTTAGTTGCAACACATTATGGACTCCATTACAGCCCTGTTACTGGCTCCCTCACAGCTCTGTGTAGATGTCATTATCTCACAGCACTCTGGAACAGGCGAGAATAGAATTGCAGGTAGTTACATTCTGAATTCACCATGATTTGACACCCTAAATTCCATTGTAATTGCAGTCAGTTCTCCAGCTTTATAGTTCAGTATATTGTGTTAGTCTCGATATTTAACATGCTCTCACTGTGGCGTCTGCCTGCCTCATATTTGACTTGAAGTGATGACAGCTCAATTACCTGCTGATCCATTGAGCAGGGCTGAAGAGTTCTGGTTAAAGCACCAACAGAGCAGGTGAACAGTCATTCTGAACAGACAGAAGTAATGCTATGTTACTGGTGAGAGAGAGACAAAAAGCAAAGGTCCCCATTGAGACCAAAACCTTTCATGCCTTACACTTCCACCAAATATTAGCAGAAGGGATCGTAACTTAGGTTCTCCCCTGTGCATGGGGTATATAACTCTGACTGGTCATTTAAAAAGCTTGGCTTCAGATAGTAGCTCACAGAATTGGGGTAAAAGCTAATTGCAGGCATCCATCTTTGCTGACACACCCCACCTGGAAGGGGCATGGCTAGAAGGGATCCAGCTTTTGTCAAATTATCTTTAAAAGTAGATTTTCTTTGCATTTGAGCTAACCCTAACCCTAACCCTTTTCCTAACCGTAACCTAAATCTTCTAACCTGCTACGTTAATTCTCCTAACCTGCTGTGTAAGTTCTCCTAACCTGCTACGAAAAGTCAAATCTGACGTTAATTTGACAAAAGCTGGATCCTTTCTAGCCATGACCACCTTGAAGCTGTAAGTAGGAACCTGTTAGCCAGGAATTAGACTCAGAATAATACCAGCCACAAATGATTTCCATGTATGAGTGGATGGGATGAGACCCTTTCTCTTTCTCTCACTATCTCACTCCATCTCTTTCATACTCAATCCCTCTCTCTGTGTCCTGGGAGTCTATTATAAACAACATGTCTGGCCTTCCGCAGGAGACCATCACATCCTCACTGTGCCTCCCAGAGCACCAGGCTAGCTCCATTTCTGCGCTCCGATCACATTAAACAGACAAAATATAAAACACACACACACTCTCATATTTATTTGAATGATTTATTCTGGAAAACAACCATACTCAGACAGATATGTCTAGAGAATGTATTGACTCTTGAGGCACATTGTGACATGGCCCTAAAGAACCGGAACAATAGGAGTCTGAAAGGTATTCTTCAGGTAAGGAACAGTGAGAGAGACAGCGGTATAGTGCTACCCACATCAAACACAACACAGGGACCATGGAGAGAAGTATATTTAGATGCGTTGTAACCTGAAACAGAAGCTCTACAGAACATACAGCCCCAGGGGAGAATATACAAGATAAATATATTCAATGCAGTATACCTGCCTGCTGTAGGAGACCCAATGACATCTGGCCATAGGCACAGTTCTTACGCTCCTGTGAGGAATTATTCACAGAGTTACTTAGAGGAAGGGGGGAAAGTGGAGGAATGAAGAAAACAAACATATTAATCATGTTCTCTCAAATTGGGAGGATTGAAAATAAATCCTATCAGACTATTCAATTACCATTCCAGCTGACAAACCACATTCTCCAAGTCGTTGTAAGTATTTCTGATACAGTGTGTGTTGACTGGGAGTGAAGTAGAGTGTTGACAGGCTATTGAGTAGACACAACTGAACAACATTGTCTCTCTGTCCTATCCAGAGCACTGAGCAGAGCTCCCTCCACTGTGTTGACAGCGCTACATGTTACATTTTACTGCTACCAATGCAACTGGAGAGAAGTGCTGACCAAATGTCACCACCCGAACAGCCTGATGGTGACAACTGTGTTTTTCAAGAGTGGCTGTCAGACATGCGCTAGCCCTGTGTAAAAACGTCTGGACTATGGAGTTTAAATACGATATGGCCAGGGGCAACCAAGACCACTTGAGTGGCAGTGCAGAAGGGCAAGCTGGCTCACTTGTGGAAAACACCTCACGGACACTCCAGGTGAAGTGGCAGTGAGTTGAGTGTTTGGGGGGGATTTGAAGCAAAGTGGTTAAGAGGGGGAAAATGTCCCTCATGGTCAAGAGAAACATAAAAAACGTTTTTGTATGATCTCCTTTAAGACTAAACTCAGCAGTGAGCGTGTTGGAACTCTGCGATCTGTTGTAAGCATGTGTTTATCATGAAAATAAATGTATGTATGTATGCTTATGGCATGCGTTACATGTGTGCATGTAATGTAACTGACAGGTGGCAAATTTTACCCTATGGATATGTACATTTACCTTGCCTGTCATGTTGGGTTACCCTTGCTATGGGCTGACAAGTGCAGATGGACCGAGACAGGTGTGTACACGTGTGTGCCTGTGGGTGTCTTAGCTATTTGGACTGGGGAGCAGGTAAAAAGGTCACCAGTCATGTGATATGTGAGAAGGAGGGGCTGAGGAAAACGATGGCTGGGATGAAGTAGTGGGTTTTAAGGAAAATGGAGGTAGAGGAAGATGGAGATGTAGAGGACGTATGTTTGGTACCGTAAGGGTAGAGGTAAACTTAACTCCCAGCAGCTGCTTGAAGAATCAGAGGTCTATCACTACTGCCATGCTTTCATAGACAGACAGGTTGGTATAGAGTGCTGAGATTCTCCTCTCAGGCAGAAATCTGACTCTGGGCAGCTGTTGGCTGAGGTAGGGGCCTGTCAATGTGCCCTATGACTGAGGGCCAATGGTGGCCTGTGACTCGAGGCCTGAACTCCCCTAGCGGAGCAGCTTGAAGGTCCTCTGACTCTGAGCAGGGCTACAGTATGTCTCTATCAGTATCTCTAGGGCAAACTTGACTCGGAGCAGCTGGCCACCGTGGTCCCCCGGCGAGGGGTATGTTTCCACCTCTGTAAACACTTCACGTCCACTCAGGAAGAATGAGTCCTCTGTGACAATACTCCCCTACGCTCACTCAAAAACTAACAAATACTCCTCCTCTCTATCTCTCGATCTTATCTTTCCCAAAGGCTACTCTAAAATCTATCCTCTTTTTTTTTTTTTTTTTTTTTTTCGCAAATATATATACAGTGGGGAGAACAAGTATTTCATACACTGCCGATTTTGCAGGTTTTCCTACTTATAAAGCATGTAGAGGTCTGTCATTTTTATCTTAGGTAAACTTCAACTGTGAGAGATGGAATCTAAAACAAAAATCCAGAAAATCACATTGTATGATTTTTAAGTACCCCAATGCCATACAACAATCCTTCAGTAGCCTCCAACTGCTCTTAAACACTAGTAAAACTAAATGCATGCTTTTCAATCGAACGCTGCTGGCACCCGCCCACCCGACTAGAATCACCACTCTCGACGGGTCTGACCTAGAGTATGTGGACAACTACAAATACCTAGGTGTCTGGTTAGACTGTAAACTCAACTTCCAGACTCACATAAAGAATCTCCAATCCAAAGTTAAATCTAGAATCGGCTTCCTATTTCGCAATAAAGCCTCCTTCACTCATGCTGCCAAACATGCCCTCGTAAAACTGACTATCCTACCGATCCTTGACTTCGGCGATGTAATTTACAAAATAGCCTCCAACACTCTACTCAGCAAATTGGATGTAGTCTATCACAGTGCCATCCGTTTTGTCTCCAAAGCCCCATACACTACCCACCACTGTGACCTGTACGCTCTTGTTGGCTGGTCCTCACTACATGTTCGTCGTCAAACCCACTGGCTCCAGGCCATCTATAAATCACTGCTAGGCAAATCCCGCCTTATCTTAGCTCATTGGTCACCATAGCAGCACCCACCCGTAGTCTGCGCTCCAGCAGGTATATCTCACTGGTCATTCCCAAAGCCAACACCTCCTTTGGCCGCCATTCCTTCCAGTTCTCTGCTGCCAATGACTGGAACGAATTGCAAAAATCTCTGAAGCTGGAGACTCTTATCTCCCTCAATAACTTTAAGCATCAGTTGTCAGAGCACCTTACCGATCACTGCACCTGTACACAGCCCATCTGAAATTAGCCCACCCAACTACCTCATCCCTATATTGTTATTTATTTTGCTCTTTTGCACCCCAGTATCTCTATTTGCACATAATCTCTTTGCACATCTAGCATTCCAGTGTTAATACTATTGTAATTATTCTGCACTATAGCCTATTTATTGCCTTACCTCCATAACTTGCTACATTTGCACACACTGTATATATATTTTCTGTTGTATTTCTGACTTTATGTTTTTTACCCCATATGTAACTCTGTGTTGTTTTTATTGCACTACTTTGCTTTATCTTGGCCAGGTCGCAGTTGTAAATGAGAACCTGTTCTCAACTGGCTTACCTGGTTAAATAAAGGTGAAATAAAAAAATAAAAAAATAAAAGTAATTAATTTGCATTTTATTGCATGACATAAGTATTTGATACATCAGAAAAGCAGAACTTAATATTTGGTACAGAAACCTTTGTTTGCAATTACAGAGATCATACGTTTCCTGTAGGTCTTGACCAGGTTTGCACACACTGCAGCAGGGATTTTGGCCCACTCCTCCATACAGACCTTCTCCAGATCCTTCAGGTTTCGGGGCTGTTGCTGGGCAATACGGACTTTCAGCTCCCTCCAAAGATTTTCTATTGGGTTCAGGTCTGGAGACTGGCTAGGCCACTCCAGGATCTTGAGATGCTTCTTACGGAGCCATTCCTTAGTTGCCCTGGCTGTGTGTTTCAGGTCATTGTCATACTGGAAGACCCAGCCATGACCCATCTTCAACGCTCTTACTGAGGGAAGGACATTGTTGGCCAAGATCTCGCGATACATGGCCCCATCTATCCTCCCCTCAATACGGTGCAGTCGTCCTGTCCCCTTTCCAGAAAAGCATCCCCAAAGAATGATGTTTCCAACTCCATGCTTCAAGGTTGGGATGGTGTTCTTGGGGTTGTACTCATCCTTCTTCTTCCTCCAAACACGGCGAGTGGAGTTTAGACCAAAAAGCTCTATTTTTGTCTCATCAGACCATATGACCTTCTCCCATTCCTCCTCTGGATCATCCAGATGGTCATTGGCAAACTTCAGACGGGCCTGAACATGCGCTGGCTTGAGCAGGGGGACCTTGCGTGCGCTGCAGGATTTTAATCCATGACGGCGTAGTGTGTTACTAATGGTTTTCTTTGAGACTGTGGTCCCAGCTCTCTTCAGGTCATTGACCAGGTCCTGCCGTGTAGTTCTGGGCTGATCCCTCACCTTCCTCATGATCATTGATGCCCCACGAGGTGAGATCTTGCATGGAGCCCCAGACCGAGGGTGATTGACCGTCATCTTGAACTTCTTCCATTTTCTAATACTTGCGCCAACAGTTGTTGCCTTCTCACCAAGCTGCTTGCCTATTGTCCTGTAGCCCATCCCAGCCTTGTGCAGGTCTACAATGTTATTCCTGATGTCCTTACAAAGCTCTCTGGTCTTGGCCATTGTGGAGAGGTTGGAGTCTGTTTGATTGAGTGTGTGGACAGGTGTATTTTATACAGGTAACGAGTTCAAACAGGTGCAGTTAATACAGGTAATGAGTGGAGAACAGGAGGGCTTCTTAAAGAAAAACTAACAGGTCTGTGAGAGCTGGAATTCTTACTGGTTGGTAGGTGATCAAATACTTATGTCATGCAATAAAATGCAAATTAATTACTTAAAAATCATACAATGTGATTTTCTGGATTTTTGTTTTAAATTCCGTCTCTCACAGTTGAAGTGTACCTATGATAAAAATTACAGACCTCTACATGCTTTGTAAGTAGGAAGACCTGCAAAATCGGCAGTGTATCAAATATTTGTTCTCCCCACTGTATATATATATATATATATATATATATATATATATGTATATATATACATACATATATACATATACATACACACATATATATGTATATACATACATACAGTGGGGAGAACAAGTATTTGATACACTGCCGATTTTGCAGGTTTTCTTACTTACAAAGCATGTAGAGGTCTGTAATTTTAATAATTTTTTTTGCTAAAAGTATTATTATATGATTGATCGATTGACTATTACTTTTCTGATCACCCAGTAGTGCTATCTGCAGGGTTAGCTCCAGGTAAATATTGCAGTCCTTTAGCCATTCCTGGACCTGTGTCCAAAAACAAGCTACAAATGGACAGTACCAAAACAAATGATCTAATGATTCTTTCTCTTCGCAGCAAAATCTGCAGAGCTGGGAAGGTTGTATCCCCCATATAAATAACATTCTATTGGTAGCAAGAATTTTATATAATAATTTCAATTGAACAATTATAAGTTTTGAATCCGGCGTTGTTTTGCGTATCAATTCATAAACACTATGCCATGGAATCGGTACGTCAAAAATCTCTTCCCAACTATTTTGCAATCTATATGGGACGGCTGTCAATCCTTTGGTCCTTAAATTAAACTGGTATACTTTTTTATTTATCACAATTTTCTTTAACCAAATTATATTATTTATAATACAAGGCCGACAGACATCCTCTCTTCTTACCCTGACAGAGAGGCATGCGATCCCCACAGGCCCCCAGCCAGTCAGCCATCAATCTGATGAAACATAACTGAAGAAGGCAAGACACTGCTCTGTAAGCTGCTGGCCTGGCTGCTGACAACCTTTAATAGCCACAGTAAAAGTGCTCTGTGTGTGTGTGTGTGTGTGTGTGCATGTGCGTGTGCGTGTGTGTGTGTGTGTGTGTCTGTGCGTTTGTGCCTTTGTGTGTGTGTGTGTGTGTCTGTGTATGTGTGTGTCTGTGTTCACTAGCACAAGATCACACCTGGGAATCGTGATATTTGTTCACAGGGCCACATTCATGCTCACATATTGTTTACACAGGAAATTTGAACTGCCAGTCAG